>NC_059167.1:59829142-64829142 GCF_019923935.1 Bubalus bubalis
TCCTTTTTATGAAGATTAACTAGCTCATATGGAAAGGCTAAGAGCCAAAAACACAAAGACAATATTAAAGACAAAGCTGGGGGATTTACACTAACAGACACCAACAGATACTTAAAACTTACAATAATCAAGGCAGAGTGGATAAAGGATAAACAAGTAAACAAATAGAGAAGACCAGAGATTTCAGAAACAGACCCACAAATACACAAGCAGCTGACTTAAAACAACGTGCAACTGCAATAAAAGAAGAAAGTATGATCTTCAATAAATGATGCTAATTCAACTGGATATTCATATAAGGGAGGGAAAATAAACCTTCAACTCTAGCTCTCACCATAAATAAAAATTAATTCCAAATAAATCTTAGATTTAAATGTGAAATTGGAAAAGCAGACAAAGGATACAAACAAGCAAATAACAAAAACCACAATATCAAATGATTCCACACATATGAAAAGATATTCAGTTCAGTTCAGTTCAGTTACTCAGTCACATCCGACTCTTTGTGACCCCATGAATCGCAGCACACCAGGCCTCCCTGTCCATTACCAACTCCCAGAGTCTACCCAAACCCATGTCCATCGAGTCAGTGATGTCATCTAACCATCTCATCCTCTGTCGTCCCCTTCTCCTCCTGCCCTCAATCTTTCCCAGCATCAGGGTATTTTCCAATGAGTCAGCTCTTCGCATCAGGTGGCCAAAGTATTGGAGTTCCAGCTTCAACATGAGTCCCTCCAGCAAACACCCAAGACTGATCTCCTTTAGAATGGACTGGTTGAATCTCCTTGCAGTCCAAGAGATTCTCAAGAGTCTTCTCCAACACCACAGTTCAAAAGCAGCAATTCTTCAGTGCTCAGCCTTCTTTATAGTCCAACTCTCACATCCATACATGACCACTGGAAAAACCATAGCCTTGACTAGACGGACTTTTGTTGGCAAAGTAATGTCTCTGCTTTTTATTATGCTGTCTAGGTTGGTCATAACTTTCCTTCCAAGGAACAAGTGTCTTTTAATTTCATGGCCGCAATCACCATCTGCAGTGATTTTGGAGCCCAGAAAAATAAAGTCAGCCGCTGTGTGTCCACTGTATTCCCATCTATCTGCCATGAAGTGATGGGACCAGATGCCATGATCTTAGTTTTCTGAATGTTGAGCTTTAAGCCAACTTTTTCACTCTCCTCTTTCACTTTCATCAAGAGATTCATTCTCTTGATGAATCTTGCAAATGAAAAGTGAAAAATATATTGATACATTTTTATATAATAGATTTATAAAATTCAGAGATAACTCCTTTCATTAGCTGGGATGTGAATCTATATTCTCAGATACTGCAGGTGGGAATTTAAATGGACATAGCATCTTCAGGCAGCAATTTGGCACATAATTATAAAAACTACAAATATACATTCTTCTTGACCCAGCAATGCCATTTCAAAGAGTTCATCCTGCAGACAGACTCGTACATATTGAAAATACCAGAAGCAATGTTAATGCCCATCAACATGGGACTAATTAATAAACTATGATCCATTCGTCTATGAAGTATAAGGTAGTTATAAAGAATAATGGAGAAGGAAACGGCAACCCACTCCAGTACTATTGCCTGGAAAATTCCATGGACTGAGGAGCCTGGTAGACTACAGTCCATGGGGTCACAAAGAGTCGGACACGACTGAGTGACTTCACTTCACTTCATAAAGAATAAAGAAACTCATTTGAAACAATTGCCAATGTATATTATGAAAAAACAATTCAAGGTATAAAACAGTGTGTATTATATAGTATGGTATCATTTGGGGAAAAATATGTGCCGGAGAGTGTGTTCGGCATGTTTGAGGAACAGCAAAGGGTGTATAGGTATCGGCAGCAACTTGGCAAGGGTATGATGGGCCAGATTATGCAAAATAAGACAAGTTAACATTTGAAAGGATCTTGGACAGAGTGGATATTGGGAGTGAGAGAAAGAAAAAAGGCATCAGTGGATGTTTGTATGTGATTATCCTCTCCAACGTGTAGGTGTGGATGTGATGTATAACTTTGAACTTGTAGTTTAGATGTCCAAGGTCTTTGAAGAGCTACCAGTAGGCTTACTGAAGAGGAAGGAGATTATATATTAAGTATGACGTAAGCATGCTGTAAAATAAAATAAATATCTGAGTTGTGACTTTAAAATAATGAGGCAGTTTATGGGAAAATGTCTCATCACAATGTAAGCCAATTGCCATATTAAATATTCCTTTTTGGTTAGCAAACTTTTAAAAATACAGAAATATTTTGTTATTAATAGAAATGAATCTGTGCAGTCATAAATATATAATCATTAGTTTGTATCTCATCTAAAGTTAAGAAAGACTTCCTAGCTGAAACCTACTGTACAATCTATATATATATATATATTAATGGTAAGCAACATCTACATATAAAACTATTCAGATAGGCTACAACCCAGATGTCTACCAACTGATAAATGGATCCAAAAAGTGTGGATACCCATACAATGAAATATTATTCAGCAATTAAAAAGGCTAAAATATGGATGAACCTTGAATACACAATGTTAAATGAAGGAAGCCAGTCACAAAGGACCACATCCTCTATGATTCCATTTATATGAAATGTCCAGAAAAGGCAAATCTATAGAGGCAGAAAGTGGTTTAGCGGTTGCCTAGGGAGTGGAAGCGGATTAGGCGGTGATGTCTAAGAGGTACAAATTTTCTTTTGGGGGCTAATGAAATGTTCTAAAATTGTGGTAATGAAGGCACAGCTCTGAATACACTAAAAAACCACTGAATTACACATCTTTAAACAAGTGAATTGTATGGCATATGAATTATGTCTCGAAATATTTTAAAAACTATTTAGAAAAACAAGTTTCTGTGAAAGAAAAAAAGAGGTCAAAATTGAAAACAGATTGAAAATATCTGGAGAGCAGAGATTGTCTTACATTTCATAAAAACTTGTAACAGAAGCTTACACAGTAGGTACTCAATAAACATTTTTATGAATTTGGTAGAAAATAACCAAAAGATATTAGAATATATAGTATAAGCAAGAACAACAGTTTTACACTTGATTTATTATTCACAACTATATTTTATCTAAGCAATAAATATTATCCTTGTTCTGAAAGAATTCAAAAGTCCTCTGGAATATATGCCAAGTCTCTTTAGCACCAGATTTCAACCCTCTTAAATATGTTTTGCTGAACTAAGCTTAGTTTCAATTCAGAGTACTATGTAAATCTTTAAAAGGCAGAAAACAGGTCAGAAGAAAATCAGACGGGAATTAGCATTTACTATGAATAATACAAATGTACAGCTTACAAGGAGAGAACCAAAAAGTATATATCATTTCACCTTTTTACATATTGAATCTTATACTCAGTAAAGGGGTTTTAGGGACTTTTCTGTTCTATGTGATGTTTTAAATCAATGGAAGCTGGCCACTCAGCTACTGAATTAAGATATGTTGAAAAGGAACTTCAAAAACTTATAGAGAATAATCATTTCAATATACTGAAAATGCTGTGGTGTGTATTTCTAATTTTAATTATAAACTCTATACTTCATCTCTCCAGCAAAAATCAAACCCTGAAAGATGACTAATTCTGAGTATACTGAAGCTTTTATAGACAAAAGACATAGCACCTAGGAAACTGTCTCTTGGCAACTGAAATTAAAAGGAAATATTATTTCTTCTTAAACTATTAAATCTTTCCTAACAGTAGAAGTTGAAGAATGACAGAGAAAACATTTGAATGAGCACCTGAGACTGATTTCCAAAAACATAGCCAAAGGATATTTACTCAGAAAGGGACAAATGGAGTTGAAGAAACAAACAAAAAAAAGTATTAATTCATAAAATGAATTTTAAGATTGTTTCAGTAAGAGTAGAGATTTAAGTTACAATGAGATGATTACACATAACAGACCACAAAACACTACTATGCAGATTCTCAAATTGTTCTGCTATTAACAACACTTTGAGGATGAGGGTTATAAGGAATAATGCCGCTCCTGCAACTTCAGAGCTTCGATGAAACAAATTATTTAGCAGGCTGTTTATTTTTACTGAATCCAAAAGCATTCCATAAACAGTAACATCTCTAGAAGAACAATGCCATCGTGATTAGGGCATTTTATGTATATATACATATAAAGTATATATACACATATATTTCATATATTCATGTATGTACATGAAAAGACTTCAATCCTAAAGGAAATCAACCCTGAATATTTATTGGAAGGACTGGTGCTGAAGCTGAAGCTTCAATACTTTGGCCACCTGATGTGAAGAACCAACTCATTGGAAAAGACCCTGATGATGGGAAAGATTGAAGGCAAAAGGAGAAGGGGGCGACAGAGGATGAGATAGTTGGATGGCCTCACTGACTCAGTGGACATAAGTTTGAGCAAACTCCAGGAGATAGTGAAGGACAGAGAAGCCTGGCATGCTGCAGTTCATGGGGTTGCAGAGTCGGACACAACTTAGCAACTGAACGACAACAAAAAAGAAGAAAAATGAATGGTTAATAGACATAGGGGAAAAAGTTCAGTCTTCTCAGTAACTGAAGAAATGCTAATTAAAAGGAGAATCTAAAAAATAAAAAGAGATAAACATTTTGCCTTTATAACTTGCAATGGTTAAAAAATATATACACTCAGAAATTAAGAGCATTAAAAAAACACTAAAAACTATACATACCCTTTAATGAAACAGTTCAATTTCTAGGAATTTATCCTAAGGAAATTAACGTCAGGATTGTGCATATGTATTTATTTACATAAAGGTTCATTACATCATTATTTATTTAACAAAAAATTGGAAACAATCTAAATCTCTAACTCTAGGGTATTGTAAATAAATTATGTCACAGCTATACTCTGCAGAATATGGAGCCATCTGAAACCATGTTATAGAAAAATACCTAATCATGAGAAAATATGTTCACATATTTTAAGGAAAAAACCAGATGGGAAGTGTTAATTCCAAGGAAAGAAAACAAACAAATCCACATGCAGTTATACTGTGTGGTTTCTAAGGAACTGTCTCACCCTTTAATCATCTCTGAGTCAGCTATTTTGAAAATGGGTGGTTACTCCTTCTGCTGAACATCATCCGTGTCATGCTCAGATCTATCTCCACCATTCTAAGCTCTTCTCTATATGGCAGAAACTGGAAGTGTGGAAACTATAGTACAATTCTTACAATTCCTTCTTAGCCGGATTCTGGTTTAGACTTTGCCCATGAAAGGCACTCATGACATTTAGAGGCAAGAGTGAAGAAGAAACCTTTTACTATCTTCTAACAGAGTGGACAGATATATGAGCAGATAGTACTTATGATGCTTGCAGCATATGTCAAAGGAACAGAACTGCACCAATTCACACAGAGAGTAGCCAACATTTTGAAGGTACTTTGAAGAAATATATGCCTGGACCTTTGGAATGGGCATGGAGTATAAGAATATTTGGTCCCATGTGAATGCTCAACAAAGGGCATTTACTGTTAGAGGAGGTTCTCAAAAGTCAGATGGACAAAGTGACTGAGTCATTTTGCGCATGTCAGTCAGCCTCCTACTCCAGCCACTCCTGCTCAGTAGGCCCATAAACTAAACCAGCAAAAGACATATGAAGATCTATATTAATATCAGACAAAATAGCCTTTGGGCAAAATGTATTACTCAGAAGAAAGAAGTTCACTATACAAAAGCAAAAGGCTCAATTCATCAGGAAGATGTAACAACTCCACATTTGTGTGCACCTAACAATGGCACCCCACTCCAGTACTCTTGCCTGGAAAATCCCATGGACGGAGGAGCCTGGTGGGTTACGTCCACGGGGTCACTAAGAGTCAGACACAACTGAGCGACTTCACTTTCACTTTTCACTTTCATGCACTGGGGAAGGAAATGGCAACCCACTCCAGTGTTCTTGCCTTGAGAATCCCAGGGACAGGGGAGCCTGGTGGGCTGCTGTCTATGGGGTCGCACAGAGTTGGACACGACTGAAGCGACTTAGCAGCAGCAGCAGCAACAACTTAGCTCAAGATCCATAAACAAATCTTAAGGGAATATTAAGAGAAAATTGACAAATCTACTGTCACGGCTTAAAACATCTTTCATAATTTAAAGTACCTATCAGATATCAGTATCTGGTAGATCAAGCAGTCCAGAAATCAGTTAAGAGTTTGAAAGATATAAGCAATACATTCAACAAGCCTGAGCTAATCAACATACATAGCACACTGCATCAACAATTCGTAAACAAAAAGTGCTATTCACACTTACAAGGAATATTTCTAAAAATTAAACATGTAGTAGGACAAAAAACAAGTTTCAACAAAGTTCACAATCAGCTATCCTATGAACCCAAAATGCCTAATATTGCAGCCACTAATCACATATGATTGTTTAAATTAATTAAAATTAAATAAAACAAAGTGTTTGGTTCTTATTCTCACTGGCCATACTTCAAATGCTCAAAAGACACACATGGCTAGAAGTTACCACATTGGATAGTACAGATATATTGGGCTGGCCAAAAGATCTGTTTGTTTTTTTCTGTAAGACAGCTCTAGTAGCACTTGTCTTTAACTTCATTCAAGACAATTTTGTTAGACTGTATTATGATAGTAGTCATATCAGTGTGCATTTAAAAAAATCAAAATTGATGAATTTTTGTGTAGCCATTTTACTACTGAAGATGGAAGAAAAAAGCAGTTTTTTCAGCATATCATGCTTTATTGTTACAAGAAAGGTAAAAACAAAACTGAAACGCAAAAAAAGATTTGTGTAGTATATGGAGAAGGTGCTGTGACTGATCAAATATGTCAAAAGTGGTTTGTGAAGTTTTGTGCTGGAGATTTCTCTTTCGATGGGCATCAACAGTTTGACAATAGATGAATCAAGATATAAATTGAGAACAATCAATTATACCACTTGGGAGATAGCTGACACACTCAAGATACCCAAACCAAGTGCTGAAAACCATTTGCACCAACCTGGTTATGTTATGTTACTCACTTTGATGTTTGAGTTTCACATGAGTTAAGCAAAAACCTTGACCATATTGCCTCATTTAATTCTCTACTAAAAAGAAGTTCTGTTTTTAAACTGTAACATGCAATGAAAAGTGGATGCTGAACAATCATGTGGAATGGAAGAGATTGTGGGGCAAGTGAAATGAACTACCACCACCCACAGAAAAGGCCAGTCTTCATCCAAAGGTGATGTTGTGTATGTGGTGGAACTGGAAGGGAGTCCTCTATCATGAGCTCTTTACTGTTGTTGTTCAGTTGCCAAGTCATGTCTGACTTTTGTGATCCCATGGACTGCAGTATGCCAAGCTTCCCTGTCCCTCACCATCTCCTAGAGTTTGCCCAAGTTCATGTCCATTGCATCAGTGATGCCATCCAACCATCTCACCCTCTGTCACCCCCTTCTCCTTCTGTTTCAATCTTTCGCAGCAACCAGGTCTTTTCCAATGAGTCAACTGTTCTCATCAGGTGGCCAAAGTACTGGAGCTCCAGCTCCAGTCCTTCCAATGAGTATTCAGGGTTGATTTCCTTTAAGATTGACTGGTTTGATCTCATTGCTGTCCAAGGGACTCACAAGAGTCTTCTCCAGCACCACAGTTTGAAAGCATCAATGTTTTGGCACTCTGCCTTGTTTACGGTCCAGCTCTTCCAACTACACATGACTACTGGAAAGACCATAGTCTTACTATATGGACCTTCTGGAAAACCAAAAGATTAATTCCAACAAGGACTGCTCTCATTTAGACCCACTGAAAATAGCACTTGATGAAAAGTATCTGGAATTAGTCAACAGAAAACACACAATCTTCCATCAGGATAATGTAAGATCACATATTTCTTTGATGACCAGGCAAAAACTGTTACAGCTTGGCTGGGAAGTTCTGATTCATCCACCATATTCATCAGACATTGAAACTGTGTATGTCCATTTATTTTGGTCTTTACAAAATTCTCTTTGTGGAAAAAAGTTCAATTTCCAGGAAGACCATAAAAATCACCTAGATTGGCTCTTTGCTCAAAAAGATAAAAAGTTTTGGGAACAGAGAATTATGAAGTTGCCTGAAAAATGGCAGAAGGCAGTGGAACAAAACTTCAATAAAGTTCTTGGTGAAAATGAAAAATTTGTCTTTTATTTTTACTTTAAACTGAAGGAACTTTTGGGCAAACCCAACAGAACGTTTCTATCACCATAGAAAGCAGTGCTACTGTACAACATACACTCTGACTAGAATAAAATTAAGTTTGAAATTAATAACAAAAATGTACTTTCTATACATTCATAGGTAAAGAAAGAAATCACTGTGAACATTTAAAATACTTCAAACTGATTGAGAATGAATCTACTGTATCTCAATACATGTAGGATACAGCAAAATTTATATTTAGAGAAAATCTATAGCCCTAAATGCATACATGAGAAAAAGACAAGCTCAAAATAAATGAGCTTAGTATCCAACTTGTTAAGCTAAAAAGAGAATACAGAATGAAATCAAAGAAAGTACAGGAAGGAATTGAGAGAGATGCACAAAAGCTAGGTAAATATAAAAAGAAAAAAGGAGAGACTAACAACAAAAAATACAATGAGGAAGATAACAGATTAAAATTAAGCAGGGAAAATAATAGAATTAAAAACAATCTCAAGCAAGTTGCCAAAATGGACAGATTCCAAGAAAAATGTAAATTATTAAATCTGACTCAAGAACAAACAAAGTTTTATTTGTTCTATAACCAATACGGAAGTTAAATCAATAGTTCAAAATCTTACTATAAGGAAGACAGCAGGTCCAGATGGTTTAATAGACTAGTTTTCCTAAACTGGATCATTCTAATCTCATACAGGCTTTCCTGGTGGCTTAGTCTGTAAAGAATCTGCCTGCAATACAGGAGACCAGGGTTCAATCGCTAAGATCTTATGGAGAAGTAAATGGCAATCAACTCCACCATTCTTGCTGGGGAAATCCCATGGACAAGAGGAACCTTGCAGGCTACAGTCCATGGGGTTGTAAGAGTTGGACACAACTTAGCGACTAAACCACCACTCTAAACCACCAATCTCATATAAATGCTTCCAGAGAATCAAAAAGAAAAGGAAAAAATTTCCCCCTCTCATTTTATAAAGTTACTATAACCTTGATACCAAAGCAGACAAGGAAAGAATAAAAAAAGAAAATTAGTTGTAAACATGTTTGGAAATACCATTAAAAGATTAGCAAATCCAGCAATGTATTAAAAAAGGTAACACAATATGCCTAGCTTGAGTTTATTCCAGGAATGCAAGATCAGTTCAACAAAGACCTTTTAATATAATTAAACATATTAAAAAATTAAAGAATAAAAGTCATATGATTATCTCAATAATTACAGAAAAGTAGTGATTATAATTCAATATCCAGTGATGATTTCTTAAAAATATTCCTTAGGAACAAAGAACACTCTTAATCTGATTAAGACAAGAAAAATACATAAAAGGCAAAGATTAAAAAGGAATGAATGATGCAATAACAACTGCAAATGATAGGTTTTTTATGTACAAATCCTAAAATATCAAAAGGCAATTTAGTTGAACTAATATGAAAGTTTAGCAAGATTGCTAGATATGAGATGAATATGTAAAGATCGATTGCATCTTACATACTATTAATAGCCATATATATATATGCTGCTGCTGCTGCTGCTGCTAAGTCACTTCAGTTGTGTCCGACTCTGTGCGACCCCATAGACGGCAGCCCACCAGGCTCCCCCATCCCTGGGATTCTCCAGGCAAGAACACTGGAGTGGGGTGCCATTTCCTTCTCCAATGCATGAAAGTGAAAAGTGAAAGTGAAGTTGCTCAGTCGTGTCCGATTCTTAGCGACCCCATGGACTGCAGCCCACCAGGCTCCTCCATCCATGGGATTTTCCAGGCAAGAGTACTGGAGTGGGATGCCATCGCCTTCTCCGATATATATCACATCAGATCAGGTCAGATCACATCAGTCGCTCAGTCATGTCCGACTCTTTGCGACCCCATGAATCGCAGCACACCAGGCCTCCCTGTCCATCCCCAACTCCCGGAGTTCACTCAGACTCACGTCCATCAAGTCAGTGATGCCATCCAGCCATCTCATCCTCTGTCGTCCCCTTCTCCTCTTGCCCCCAATCCCTCCCAGCACCAGAGTCTTTTCCAATGAGTCAACTCTTCGCATGAGGTGGCCAAAGGACTGGAGTTTCAGCTTTAGCATCATTCCTTCCAAAGAAATCCCAGGGCTAATCTCCTTCAGAATGGACTGGTTGGATCTCCTGCATACACGCAATTGATACTTGAACAACACAGGTTTGAACTGTGCAAGTCTACTTTTACATGGGTTTTTTTCAATGAGTACACAGTTGGCTCTCCATACTGGGAAGTTCTGCATCCATGGATTCAACCAACTGTGAATCATGTGCTATGTTTACAATTCAGGTTGGCTGACTGTGTCTAAGCAGAACCCACAAATATGAAAGGCAGACTATGGGACTTGAGCATCTGTGGATTTTGGCTTCTGCAGAAGCTCCTGGAACCAATCCCCCACAGATACTGAGTGATGATTATAGTAGGGGAAAATTCATAATGGCAAAAAATAAAAGAATGAAACTATAAAAACAAATGACAAGCAAGCCCTTCAAGTAAAGTTTTAAAACTACTACAATACATTAAGAAACAAAAGTTAAATAAATGAAGAAATATGGCATGGATGCAAATATTTAATATAGTAAAAAAATCTTGATTCTATCAAATTAATCTACAAATTGGATGCAATTTTAATGTAAAAAATTCAAATGGGGCTTTCCAAAGAACTTGAACACCAAAAGCTAAAAATAAAGAACAAAAAATGATATCAGGCATATAAACCAAAGAGCAATATGATAGAAGTAAATCCCTCCTTATCATCTCAGTTCAGTTCAGTCACTCAGTCCTGTCCAACTCCTTGCCACCCCATGAACTGCAGCACACCAGGCCTCCCTGTCCATCACCAACTTCCGGAATTTACCCAAACTCATGTCCATCGAGTCGGTGATGCTATCTAACCATCTCATCCTCTGTCGTCCCCTTTTCCTCCTGCCCTCAATCTTTCCCAACATCAGGGTCTTTTCAAATGAGTCAGCTCTTCGCATCAGGTGGCCAAAGTATTGGAGTTTCAGCTTCAATATCAGTCCTTCCAATGAACACCCAGGACTGATCTCCTTTAGAATGGACTGGTTGGATCTCCTTGCAATCCAAGGGACTCTCAAGAGTCTTCTCCAACACCACAGTTCAAAAGCAGCAATTTTTCTGCGCTCAGCTTTCTTTACAGTCCAACTCTCACATCCATATATGACCACTGGAAAAACCATAGCCTTGACTAGATGGACCTTTGTTGGCAAAGTAATGTCTCTGCTTTTTAATATGCTGTCTAGGTTGGTCATAATTTTCCTTCCAAGGAGTAAGTGTCTTTTAATTTCATGGCTGCAGTCACCATCTGTAGTGATTTTGGAGCCCAGAAAAATAAAGTCAGCCACTATTTCCACTGTTTCTCCATCTATTTGCCATGAAGGGATGGGACCAGATGCCATGATCTTGGTTTTCTGAATGTTGAGTTTTAAGTCAACTTTTTCACTCTCCTCTTTCACTTTCATCAAGAGGCTCTTTAGTTCTTCTTCACTTTCTGTCATAAGGGTGGTGTCATCTGCATATCTGAGGTTATTGACCTTTCTCCTGGCAATCTTGATTCCAGCTTGTGCTTCTTCCAGCCCAGCATTTCTCATGATGTATTCTGCACAGAAGTTAAATAAGCAGGGTGACAATATACAGCCTTGACATACTCCTTTTCCTATTTGGAACCAGTCTGTTGTTCCATATCCAGTTCTAACTGTTGTTTCCTGACCTGCATACAAATTTCTCAAGAGGCAGATCAGGTGGTCTGGTATTTCCATCTCTTTCAGAATTTTCCACAGTTTGTTGTGATCCACACAGTCAAAGACTTTGGCATAGTCAATAAAGCAGAAACAGATGTTTTTCTGGAACTCTCTTGCTTTTTTGATGATTCAGCGTATGTTAGCAATTTGATCTCTGGTTCCTCTGCCTTTTCTAAATCCAGCTTGAACATCTGGAAGCTCACAGTTCACTTATTACTGAAGCCTGACTTGGAGAATTTTGAGCATTACTTTACTAGCGTGTGAGATGAGTGCAACTGTGCAGTAGTTTGAACATTCTTTGGCATTGCCTTTCTTTGGGATTGGAATGAAAACTTACCTTTTGCAGTCTTGTGGCTACTGCCGATTTTTCCAAATTTGCTGACATATAGAGTGCAGCACTTTCACAGCATCATCTTTTAGGATTTGAAATAGTTCAATTGGAATCCCATCACCTCCACTAGCTTTGTTTGTAGTGATACTTCCTAAGGTCCACTTGACTTCACATTCCAGGATGTCTGGCTCTAGGTGAGTGATCACACCATTGTGATTATCTAGGTCATGAAGATCTTTTTTGTATAGTTCTTCTGTGTATTCTTGCCACCTCTTCTTAATATCTTCTGCTTCTGTTAGGTTCATACCATTTCTGTCCTTTATTGAGCCCATCTCTGCATGAAATGTTTCCTTGGTATCTCTGATTTTCTTGAAGAGATCTCTAGTCTTTCCCATTCTATTGTTTTCCTCTAGTTCTTTGCACTGATCACCGAGGAAGGCTTTCTTATCTCTCCTTCTATTCTTTGGAATCTGAATTCAAATGGGTATATCTTTCCTTTTCTCCTTTGCTTTTCACTTCTCTTCTTTTCACAGCTATTTGTAAGGCCTCCCCAGACAGCCATTTTGCTTTTTTGCATTTCTCTTTCTTGGGGATGGTCTTGATCCCTGTCTCCTGTACAATGTCATGAACCCCAGTCCATAGTTCATCAGGCACTCTGTCTATCAGATCTAGTCCCTTAAATCTATTTCTCACTTCCATTGTATAATTATAAGGGATTTGATTTAGGTCATACTTGAGTGGTTTGGCGGTTTTTCCCACTTGTAATGTTAAATATATATGGATTACCCTCTCTAATCAAAAGACAGTGGTATAATGGATTAAAAAACATGATCCAACTCTGCATTGTCTACAAGAGATTCACTTTAAATCCAAAGATATAGATAGGTTGAAAGTGAAAGGATGGAAAAAGATATTTAGTGTTTCCCGTAAGCAAAGGAGAACAGGGGTGACTATATTAATATACAGACAAAATAGAGTTTAACTGAAAAAGTTTTAAAGAAACAAAGAAGGACAGTATCCATTAATAAAAGGTTCATTACAGTAAGAAGATATAACAATTATAAAAACATATACATCTAATACCAGGCCATCATTTTGATATATGGCAAAACCAATACAATATTGTAAATTTAAAAAATAAAATAAAATAAATATATATATGGAAAAAAAAATAAAGCTGAAAGAAAATTAAAAAAAAATATGTGAAGTGTTAAGCTGGAGATTTCAATACCCCACACTCATAATGGATTGAACAATCAGACAGAAGATAAGCAACGGAAAAGAGAATTTGAACAACACAGTAAATCAACTAGATCTAACAGACTTATAGAGAACATTCTACCAAACAACAGAATAGACATTCTTTTCAAGTACATATAGGACATTCTCTAGGATAGATCATATGTTAGACCACAAATTAAATCTTGGCAGATTTTTAAAAGATAGATATCATATAAAATATTTTCTCCAATCCACAGTAGAATGAAGTTAGAGATAAGTAACAGAAGTAAAATTAGAAAATTCACAAATCTGCGGAAATTAAGCAGCATACTTATAAACACCCAATGAATGAAAGGAGAAATAAGAGAAATTAGGAAATGAAATGCAAATAAAAACCACAATGAGATACCACCTCACACCTATCAGGATGGCTACTATTCAAAAAAACCAGAAAAGAACAAGTGTTGATGAACTGTTAATGGGAATGCGTTACAGCCATTGTGGAATATAGTATGGTAGTTCCACAAAGAAATTAAAACTATTAACTACTATATGATTCAGCAGTTCTAGTTCTAGGTATATATCTGAAGAACTGAAAGCAGGGTCACAAAGAGATATATAAACACCCATGCTCACAATAGCATTATTTACAAATGATAAAATGTGGAAGCAACACAAGTGCTTCCTAACAAATAAACGGATAATCAAAATGTGATATATATATAGCCAATGAAATCGAACTGGGGTCTCCTGCATTGCAGGCAGATTCGCTACCAGGGAAGTCCCAAATGAAACATTATTCAGTTTTAAAAAGGAAGAAAATTCTGACGTATGCTACAACATGGATAAAACTTGAGGACACTATGCTAAGTGAAATAATGCAGTCATAAAAAGATAGATACTTGATTCCACTTAAGATACTCAGAGTAGTCAACAATCATAGAGGCAGAAAGTAGAATGGTGGTTGCCAGGAGCTGGGAAGAGAAGGAATGAGGAGTTCGTATTTAATGGATACAGATGTTTGCAAGACGAAAAGAACTCTGGAGATGGATGGTGGTGGAGGTGGTATAACAACTTAGTACCACTGAACTGTACACTTGAAAATGGTTAAGATAGTAAATTTTATGTTATGTGCATTTTACCACAATTTAGAAAATGAAAAAGAGACACGCAAAAATTTAAAACCAAATAAGAGAAAACTATATAACTTTGAGATAGAGAAAGATTTCTTAAAATACAAAGAGCACAAACCATAAAGAGGAAAATATTAACTTGACTATTTTTAAATATGAAACTTGTTTACTAAAATATACCATCAAGAGAGCAAAGTCACATCACAAGGTAGCAAAGGACAAAGAAAAAGGAAAAAAAGATAACCTGACAAAAGATTGGCAAGGGCAAACAGGTACAGAGAAGGGAATGCTATGCTATGCTATGCTGCGTCACTTCAGTCGTGTCCGACTCTGTGTGACCCCATAGACGGCAGCCCACCAGGCTCCCCCATCCCTGGGATTCTCCAGGCAAGAACACTGGAGTGGGTTGCCATTTCCTTCTCCAAGGCATGAAAGTGAAAAGTGAAAGTGAAGTCCGTCAGTTGTGTCCGACTCTTAACGACCCCATGGACTGCAGCCCACCAGCCTCCTCCACCCATGGGATTTTCCAGGCAAGAGTACTGGAGTGGGGTGCCATTGCCTTCTCCAAGAGAAGGAAATACTAATGGCTAATAAATGTATGAAAATATACTCATACCTCATTGATAATCAGAACACAGATTCAAACTATAGTGAGATATAATTCTACATCTATTATAATACCAAGTGTGGGGATTATAAGTAAACAAAATACTTTGGAAAAAAATACACTCTAAATTTCATTTATTTTAGGTTCTTAAAAATGTAAAGCTAATATATTATTTAGTGATAGATTGTTATATATGCAAATATTTACACAAAATATACATATATATATATTAATGATATATATAAATTCCTGATATAAAATGATCAGGAAATAGGAAACACCAAATTTATGAAAGTATTTATAAGGAGATATCGCCATTAAGGAGCAGCTGACAGGTAGTGTGAAAATACTGATAAAGTTCTATTTTTTCAGCTTGGGAGGGGGGATTCACTGTTACACTTTTTAAAACTGAATATCTATGTTTCATTTTTCTTTTGTATATACAGATATTTTAATAGAATAATTTTTATGTAAAAGAGCCTCTAAATTTTAAAATATCCAACTATTTTTTTTTTTACTAAAATTTCTCACAATCTTTTTCCTGATGATCACAGGTTATACTTACAGTCTAGTCACTGGTTTCTGAAGATAAAGTCTGCAGAGTTTGAAATGGAGCAAAGATATAACCCAAGAGCTATCAAGACAAGATAAGCAGATATAAAGTATAATATGTATATTAAAAAGTATATAATATACTTTTATATATAAAAAGTAAAGTATAACTCTCTATATATAAATGTATATGAAAAAAGATATAGGGAAGGCAAATTAAGTCAGAATAATGTGGAAGGGAGAATCTGTAGGAGAAGAACATATATGATCCAATAGAAATTTTATTTCGTTTCAGGAGGAACAAGTATATAGAAAATGAGGTAAGTACACAGAGACAGTCTCATTTCAAGGGAAACAGAATACAGCCAATTGGAAAAGAAAGATCTGGAAATTATTATAATCAAGATTTTTTTTTAACCTTTCCTTAAATAACAAAAACCTAAAAATTAATTTTCAACAAATAGACATTTCCTATATTTAGTGTGTGGAGAAGGAAATGGCAACCCACTCCAGTATTCTTGCCTAGAGAATCCCATGGACAGAGGAGCCTGGCAGGCTGCAGTTCATAAGGTCACAAGAGGTGGACACAACTTTGCCACTAAACCACCACCAACATACTTAATGTGAGGCTGAGTTTATTTAAAGAGGCAGGAAAAGCTGACACTAGCTGACACTTTATTGCAAATATTCTTCTTCTAAAGTAATATTGCACTGACAGTTTGTTAAATACAGAAAACTCAAATTTCCATGTGGCATCTCAAGTTTTTAAGCAGCTGTAATTAACAAAAACAAATAAACAACGAATACACTTCTGTTTTGTTTCTGAGAGTACATAAACTCTAAACCCAACCCGAAAGGCTGCTTTCTGGGCTACTGTTTCTGATATTCATCTGTCTCCTTTATCTTCCACACTAGCATATGCTTTGCCTTCTTTTCTAGTTCAGGGAGATCAAGTTTATAGAGCATTGATTTCTTATACTAGCTTAAGCCTACACAGGTTTGTTGTGGCACCTGCTGGCTTTCTATTTTAATTCCTTGTCTTTATCACACGGACCAGGTAAACAAACAACCGTAAATTTAAATCCTAGATCTGTAACATAAATTATCAAACCTCTGGTAAGTTATGCTCTCTGAATCTCAGATTCCTTATATATCAAGATAAGGATAATAATGCCTATGTTTTACGAACTGACTTTTAAATGCTTAAATTTATACAACCTTTTAGTTCAGTATAGATTCAGGTACAGGTGGTGGGATTCTCAGTTTTGGAAGCACAGACTTGCTTCCCTTATACGTATGGGTATGATTCTCAACCACCACCCAATTCTGGGTGTCAGCAGAGATGCGTTTCTGTTTTCTAGCCTCCATGACCCTTATAAAGACCTAACAGGTCTCTGATCACTCAGACAAAAATAGTATCTGTTACTGGTTCAACAGGGTCCTTATCTGATTTTTAGGTCCCTTGTACACATTTTGCAAGTATCGCTCTTATACTTTTTTTGGAAATCCTGTATTTTCCAATTCTGGATAGTTGACCTTTCCCCTCTGCCCCACCATTTCTAATTTGTCTGAAAAATATTACTTAGCTAGATGATAAGATCAGTTTACTGTCTTCTTTTCTAAACTATCACCTGTGTTTTTTTCTCATCGGAGACCTCTGCCTTCTATGAGGGCCTGTCTTCTCTATTGCCTTCACGCCACGCCCCATTATATACAAAAACATTCCAAAGCATTATGATATAGAATATATAAGACAACTCTAGGTTTTAATCTCAGTTTTTAAACATACTAAATATTATATCACTTTCACCAAGTTATTTAACCTACCTAAGACTCAGCTTTTTAATCTGTAAACAGGGACTATATCTTGACAAACTTAAGAGGCTAAAGATCAAATACAATGATGCAGATGAATGTGTCTTGAAAACTACAAATCTATACAATATTGTATAGAAATGGCAGAAAATATTATCCATTCAGCAAAATACTGGTAATGACAAAGGATCCGAAGTCAAACTGCCAGAGTTGGAGTCCTAGCTCTATTATTTGCCTTTTAATATGTAAATGAGAACTATAATACCTACTTCACATATTAGCTCAAAGATGTTAGTTATTATTATTATTATTAAATGCCTATTATGTTAGGCATTGTACTAGATGCGGGTGATAAAATGGAATCAAGGCAGACATGGCCAACATATTTGCCAAAAACTTACATCTCTTACTCCATATGCTACATTTTCTAAGTCATGCCATGTACACTTTACAGCAAAGAAATATCTGAGTAGTAAAGCATTTCCACATAAGAAAGATAAGAGTCCACAATTTCACTATCTCTTTTTATGAAATTTCCGGTGAATACATAGTGACTGTGCTATTTCTTTTTTTAATTCATCACTTGACTCAAAACTCTTCAGATGACTTCTGGATAAACTATCTGGAATATGTTTCAATCAAATGTAAATAGGACAGTGTTTCTCAAAGTTAATATCCAAAGATGATCTGCTTCTCAATAACCTAAAATGCTAATTAAAGGCAGATTCCTAGACCTTATTTCAGACACAGATTCAAAAGCTCTGGCTGGAAGATGTGGGAATCTGCATTTCTAATAAGTTCCCAATGTGATTTTTATGCAAATCCCATTTGAGAACCACATTCCTATGAAAGAAAAAAACACTATGTGAGAAATTTGTAACCAAAGGAAACACAGAAAAATTATGATCCAAAGCTTCTTGAAGAAGAAAAATTTTAGTCAACAGAATAAATTTTCACATGCCTGTCTCTTAATAGGGTTGAGTTAAGAGTGTACAGAGATTAAGGCCAAAATTGACTTGAACATACACACCTTAACTGTGAGTGTTCAAAAAATTCCTATTTTAGAGACCAAGGGAAAGGGAGGAGAAGGAGTATTCTGAAAAAGTTTACCCATATTTCAGAAGAAGCAAACAAAAGCTGCCATTGCAACAGTCATGGCTACTAAAACTGGGATTTGGTGATATCAGATATCAGAAAATGGAACTGCTTTCTCTTAAACTCAGGCAACTAAAGACAGATACCCCTGCTCCAGCCCCCCACATCTACCGTAAACCTCTGATAATCCCTAAATGTAGACTTCGCTTATTTGGGAGTTAAATTGGTCCTGTGACCAATCAGAGGCAAGAGAAAATAGGATCTTTTGATGAAAGATATACAATTTTCATAAAAGGTAACCAAAATAACTAATTAAAATGTAAATTTATACCTCACAATCTGATGGACAGTTATAGAAGAGCTGTCAGAGACACTGAAGAAAGTCAATGAAAGAGCTCTGAACTCCTAGTGGATGTTAACTTTCCCAATAACAATTCAAAGCTAATGAACAAACACTATTCCTCTATCCACTATGCCACAGTGGTCTGAAGTCTGCTCTGGTGCTGATAATAAAATGCCCGAAGATGGCAGTGAGTTTGGCACTGTGACTGGAATTAGTCGGGAGCCCAAAGAGGAAAAAGAAGCCCAACCTGCCCACACTACGGAGTCTGGAGCAGCAGAGCGGGCGGGGCTGCGATTTCTCCTGAATCACTGCACTCTCTCTTCTCCGCCTGCGTGAGCGCCGCCCACCCACTCGCGGCAGCGTGAACCCCCTGGGCCTAGTCTCTCCTTCCCCCTCCCCTCGGCCTGGTGCTGAATCATGAGCCCGATATCTCCAAAAGGTAAAACCTAAGAACAATGCCACCCTTAGCGCTGGCCTGAATGGGGCACCAGGTTGGGGTGGGGCAAAAGGCTGGAAACCACAACTTTGACCCCCTTTCTCCCAAATTCCCTACACAACCCCCGGATTAAAAGGAGTGCTGCGGTGCTATGGGATTCCCAAGCGGCGCCCCTTCTCCCGCGCGTTGCTCGTGTCTGCAACGCCCGGACCTGGTCCCGGCGCGCTCCGCTTCATTGTTCCAAAGCTGCCCGCCTGCCAGGAGTCCAAGCCCTGCGAGGCCAGCGAGTTCGCAGCTCATGGGGAAGGGGTGGGGGCTCTCCACTCCACGCCCCTCACCACAGTCCCCTGCCTGGCCTCACCCCTTCCTGCCAACCTCCTTTAGCTAAAGCCAAACCATCGAGTCCCCTGAGGCGACCGGGTGGGTGCTGTCCAAATGCTGGGAGGAGGATGGGGGATGGGGGTGGGGGAAAGGCCGGCGTCTGCGGCCTGCATGTAGCTGCAGCCTTCGCCCCTTCGCCCCACAGTGAGAGAGATGCTGCTTCCATGGGTACCGCTTGGCCACGGTTCCTCCCGCCCAACAGGGAGCCGCTCGGCTGTGGCCATCTCCCAGCCCTAGACGCTGGCGCCGAGCAGCCCTCAGCCCTCCTCATTTCCAGAAGCCGAAAGCGGAGGGCCAGTCCCTGTGCGGGCTGCAGAAGTCACCATATGCTACTCACCCCAACTGTTTCTGTCCCTGCGGTTCTTGGCCATGGTGGTCCGGGGACTGGTGGCGGTGAGGCGCTGTCAGTGCTTTCCTTCCTCTCCCGGCTGCAGGTTGCTGGCGGTGGGAGGCTCTGTGCCCTCGCTGGGCGCAGTTCCCTCAGACTCTGAGGATGTTGCTGTGGCGCTGGTGGGAAGGAGTGGGGAGGAAAAGGGAGGAGAAAGCGGATGAACCAAGCTCAGCATCACAAGCCGGAGTTCACACAAAAACCAGCGTCACACCCTCCCTACCTTGGCCCACCCCCAGAGCCTGAAGACAGTGACAGATGATGTACTGCAACATTTTCGATGGAAAACACATACAAATAAACAGCACCCCCTTAAACACTCTCAAAAAACTTAACAGCATTATACAGTCAGAACTACACAGACCAAGATACTGCATGATTCTGCATGTTCAAAAACCTGTTTCCTCCACCAGTTACATATGAGTAGAAATATGCTGGCAACATTTACAGAGCCGAAAAATTAAAATAATCTGCATTTATCTATCAGGCACCATTTCCTCCCTAATTTAAAAGCAAGGTCATGATACTAAATAGGGTATCATGCATTTTTGTACCTGTATACTGAACAGGCCTGTCTTTTAAAATTGGGATAGCATACTTAGATTAAGAAGATCAAGACTTGGAGAAGGAAATGGAAACCCACTCCAGTATTCTTGCCTGGAAAATCCCATGGACAGAGGAGCCTGGCAGGCTACAGTCCATGGAGTCAACAGGAGTTGGACATGACTTAGTGACTAAACCACCATGTTAAAACCTCTCAAGTTGGACTTCCCTGGCAGTCTAGTGGTTAAGACCCATGCCTCCAATGCAGGGAGTACAGGTTCGATCCTTGGTTAGGGAACAAAGGTCCCACATGCTGCACAGTGCAGCCAAAAACAAACAAACAAAAAACCAAACAAACAAAAAAGATCAAGACAAATATAAGTTGGAGATTTATCATAATCTGTAACTAACTCCATGTATAATGGGCAAAATTTCCACTCGTTTTACAGAGCTATCATATGGAGTTACATTAACAAATATTCTAAGTCATACATCATATTATGAAAGAGCCTTGGCAATAAAGTTGCAAACAATTTTGACTAGAAAGCAAAAGGCAATAAATATTTTAATAAATATTCTCAATCACTCTATTTTCACGAGTTCCTTCCTCTTTACCTATCAATTTCATTTTCAGCATCCTAGAAACACTGTTCCTTCATGCTACCTGACCCTCAAGATACTGTTATCCCATTCCTCACCTCCTCAATCACTTTTCTCCTGAATCTGGCTGTTGACTATACTCTACACAGATCAGTTCTGCGTGGGAGATTACTGCTAGCTTCGTAATTATCAGATCCTAGATCTCTGTTTATTCCCTCATTATAAGCAATTCTTCACTGAGTTCCCTCAATGTAATTTACTATATGATGGTTTCAGACAGGATCTCCATTTATGCTGCTGCTGCTGCTGCTGCGAAGTCACTTCAGTCATGTCTGACTCTGTGCGACCCCATAGACGGCAGCCCACCAGGTTCCCCCGTCCCTGGGATTCTCCAGGCAAGAACACTGGAGTGGGTTGCCATTTCCTTCTCCAATGCATGAAAGTGAAAAGTGAAAGTGAAGTTGCTCAGTCATGTCCGACTCTTCGCAACCCCATGGACTGCAGCCTACCAGGCTCCTCCGTCCATGGGATTTTCCAGGCAAGAGTACTGGAGAGGGGTGCCATCGCCTTCTCCGCCATTGATGCTATTGATTCCCAAATCTATTCATCTAGTCTTAAGCTTTCTTGAGGAAAGAAAATCATCATTCCAAGGCTGAGTCTGTAATTGCCTAAGGCCATCTTCACTTTGTTTTCCTACTGACACTTCAAAATCAATATGTCAAAAACCAAACTCTCTCACTCACCATTGCCAAATCTTGTGCAATCCTATTTCAGTTAATTGTTCTATGACCTCAGAACACTGTAAACCAAGTTTGAGTGAGTGAAGTCGCTCAGTCGTGTCCGACTCTTTACGATTCCATGGACTGTAGCCTACAAGGCTCCTCTGTCCATGGAATTTTCCAGGCAAGAGTACTGGAGTGGGTTGCCATTTCCTTCTCCAGGGGATCTTTCTGACTCAGGGATCAAACCTGGGTCTCCCACATTGCAGGCAGACGCTTTACCATCTGAGCCAAAGGGGACTGTCTTCAATAGAGTTGCATTCCATAAACACTAATGAGCCAATATAGGATGATAGAAATTATCTCACTCCATACCTACAAACCAAATGCACTGAACAAAAACAAGAATGTTCTGCTTTTCTTATATTTCTTTATTATAATTCTTAGCTCACATTCCAGCCTGATAATCCCTTTCAGGTGAATCCCATTAGAAAGGAGTACAGTAGGGACTTCCCTGGTGGTACAGTGGCTATGACTCTGCACTCCCAATGCAGGGGGCCTGGGTTCCATCCCTAGTCAGGGAACTAGATCCCATATGCCACAACTGAAAGATCCCAAGTGCTGCAACTGAGACTCAGTGCAGCCAAATATATAAGTATTTTTAAAAAACCAAAACAACAAAAGAATACAGTAGATTCTACCCACCAAAGTTATATATACAATTCAACATCTATTCCTAATTGAAGAAGGGATTTATTTTTTTAAAAAACCATTTTCTCCTGTTGTTAATAAGTAATCTGTGAGATAATACTTGAGACTGTGTGAATGTCTTGGCCAAGAACTTTGTATTCAACGGTTTTTAGCATCCACTGACATCCCTGGCTGAATCAACTTCAGATTAAAATCTTTTTAATACCTTTTCTTCTATACTTTACATTTAATAGCTGGCATTTCCTCTCCCACCTTTGTTTGTTAAGTACCACTATCCACTTCACGAATTCATGTAATCTAAAGAAAAACTTTATTGTATTATTTACCATCATTATTCTTTGTAATGCTCAAATTGCCCTAAATTTGACCAATGGTAGCCCCTTCAAGTTAACACCTGTGTCCTTGTGACATGTCCTATTTGTCTTTCATCATTTCCCTTGTTTTATGGCACAAGAAAATGTTTCAAGTTTCCCTGGTATTTTTCCTGCCTCAGAACTAGTTCCGCCAAGAAACTCAGGCTGCTTTTAATGAGAAAAGGAATTTAGAAACCAAGATCTGAGTGCTAGCTGTGTTCACTGCTAGCTGGAATTTCACTGTTTCTAAACTCTTTCAGTGGACATTGTTAGAACATGTTTATTTTTCAAAACTGTTAAGTTTAATCTACTCTAAAGAAATACCCCCAACAGTATGAAAATACATACACAGTAATTTATTGAAGCATTTTTTGTTATTGTAATACATTGGAAATAAGCTAAATGCCCATATATAGGAGAATATGAGTGACAGTCCTCAGTCATTTCTGACTCTTTGCGACCCCATGGACTGTAGCATGCCAGGCTCCTTTGTCCATGGAGTTCTCTACCCAAGAATTCTGGAGTGGGTTGCAATTTCCTTCACAGAATGGAAAACTATGCAGCTATAGGAAAGAATTTTAGAAAAGGTAGAGGAACCAGAGATCAAACTGCCAACATCTGCTGGATCATCGAAAAAGCAAGAAAGTTCCAGAAAAAAACCTACATTTGCTTTATTGACTAAAGCCTTTGACTGAGTGGATCACAACACAAGGTGGGAAATTCTTAAAGAGATTGGAATACCAAACCACCTCACCTACCTCCTGGGAAATCTGTATGCAGGTCAAGAAGCAACAGTTAGAAGTGGACATGGAACAACAGACTGGTTCCAAATCAGGACAGGAATATGTCCCGATGACAACTGGGACAAGTATATTGTCATCCTGCTTATTTAACTTATATGCAGAGTACATCATGCGAAAAGGCAGGCTGGATGAAGCATAATCTGGAATCAAGATTGCCAGGAGAAATATCAATAACCTCAGATATACAGATGACACCACTCTTACGGCAGAAAGTGAAGAACTAAAGAGCCTCTTGATTAAAGTGAAAGAGGAGAGTGAAAAAGTTGGCTTAGAACTCAACATTCAGAAAACTAAGATCACGGCATCCAGTCCCATCACTTCATGGGAAATAGATGGGAAACAGTGGAAACAGTGGCTGACTTTATTTTTCTGGGCTCCAAAATCACTGCAGATGGTGATTGCAGCCATGAAATTAAAAGACGCTTACTCCTTGGAAGGAAAGTTATGACCAACCTAGACAGCATATTAAAAAGCAGACATTACTTTGCCAACAAAGGTCTGTCTAGTCAAGGCTATGATTTTTCAAGTGGTCATGTATGGATGTGAGAGTTGGACTATAAAGAAAGCTAAGTGCCAAAGAATTGATGCTTTTGAACTGTGGTGTTGGAGAAGACTCTTGAGAGTCCCTTGGATTGCAAGGAGATCCAACCAGTCCATTCTAAAGGAGATCAGTCTAGGTGTTATTGGAAGGACTGATGATGAAACTCAAACTCCATACTTTGGCCACCTCATGTGAAGAGCTGACTCATTGGAAAAGACCCTGATGCTGGGAGGGATTGGGGGCAGGAGGAAAAGGGGACGACAGAGGATGAGATCATTGGATGGCATCACCGACTCAATGGACATGAGTTTGGGTGGACTCCGGGAGTTGGTGACAGACAGGGAGGCCTGGCGTGCTGTGGTTCATGGGGTTGCAGAGTCGGACACGACTGAGCGACTGAACTGAACTGATAGCAAAGAATACTGGGGCTTCCCTAGTGTTCCAGTGGTTAGGAATTCATCTGCCAAAGCAGAGGACACAGGTTTAATCCCTGGTCCAGGGAGATCCCACAAGCCTTGGAGCAGTTAGGCCCCAGCACCATAACTCCTGAGTCCATGAGCTGCAACTACTGAAGCCCTCGAGCCTAGAGCCCATGCTCCACAACAAGAGAAGCCACTGAAATGAGAAGCCTGTGCATCACAATGAGAGAGTAGCCCCTGCATGCTGCTATTAGACAAAAGCCCAGGCACAGCAACAAAGACCCAGTACATCCAAAAATAAATAAATCTTAAATAAAATCATAGATCTTTATGAATTGATACATATTGATTTCCAGAATAATACGTTATTAAATGGAAAAAAAAAACAAAGCACAAATATTCTACCTACCATATAAGAAAGAAAAGGATATTAAAAAAATATATCTGCTCATCTGTGCAAAAGAAATACAGGGCAAACCAGAAACCAGTGAGATCAGTTATCTACAGCAGACAGGTGGGAATAGGATGGAAGCAATGGGAGAATGGGAATAGGGTGGAAAGGATTAGGAGGGCTGATACTTCTCTAAGTGTAACCTTTTTATGTAGCCCACACTGTTAGAACCATGGTAATGGTTCACATTCTCCAAAATAAATAAGTAACTAAAATCAATCAGGATATGGGCAGAGGAGTGGAAGGAACTCAAAGTGGAATTACAAATAGTTAAAAACAAAAAAAGTGAACCTAACCATATTACAGGTGAATAACGTAACTACACTGACGCATTTTCTAAACCCAAGGAGCTATAGAAAATAGTATTTTGATGGCATGCTACAAGACTGAAGACAAAAACTGTACACAAGCATTGTTCTTTAGTTCATAATTCATTTTTCTTCTAGGACATACGTAGGTTAGCAATTCTGAAATTATTTGTGTATGCTCTAGAATTGAGTCAATACATGGTACATAATCAGAGCCAGATTTCTTGCTTTTGGAGATGAAGTTATAATAAGGAAAGGAGAAGGATAGAATGAACCCTATGGTGTTGAATTGGAATCTGAGGTATCAGTATGATACAGTAAAAATACAAATAACACAATTTTTTAAAAATGGGCAGAGGATCTAAATAGACATTTCTTCATAGAGGACATACAAATGGCCAAGAAACACATGAAAAGACGATTTAACATTTTTAGTCACTAGGGAAATGCAGATCAAAATTTAAACAACTACAATGAGACATCACTTCAGACTGACCAGGATGACAGTAATCAGAAAGAAAGACAATAAAAAGTGTTGGTGAAACTGAAACTGCTGGTTGGGAATATAGCCACTTTGGAAAACAGTCTGGCAAAATTTAGAGTTACCATATGACCCAGCAATTCCACTCTTAGATATATGCCCCCCCAACAAATCAAAGTTATCAGTTCAGTCGCTCAGTCGTATCTGACTCTTTGCGACCCCATGAATCGCAGCACGCCAGGCCTCCCTGTCCATCACCAACTCCCAGAGTGCACTCAAACTCATGTCCATTGAGTCGGTGATGCCTTCCTACCAACCATCTCATCCTCTGTCGTCCCCTTCTCCTCCTGCCCCCAATCCCTCCAAGCATCAGAGTCTCTTCCAATGAGTCAACTCTTCACATGAGGTGGCCAAAGTATTGGAGTTTCAGCTTCAACATCAGTCCTTCCAATGAACACCCAGGACTGATCTCCTTTAGGATGGACTGGTTGGATCTCCTTGCAGTCCAAGGGACTCTCAAGAGTCTTCTCCAACACCACAGTTCAAAAGCATCAATTCTTCGGTGCTCAACTTTCTTCACAGTCCAACTCTCACATCCACACATGACCACTGGAAAAACCATAGCCTTGACTAGATGGACCTCTGTTGGCAAAGTAATGTCTCTGCTTTTGAATATGCTATCTAGGTTGGTCATAACTTTCCTTCCAAGGAGTAAGTGTCTTTTAATTTCATGGCTGCAATCACCATCTGCAGTGATTTTGGAGCCCCCCAAAATAAAGTCAGCCACTGTTTCCCCATCTATTTACCATGAAGTGATGGGATCAGAGGCCATGATCTTAGTTTTCTTCAGTGGCCACAGGACTGGAAAAGGTCAGTTTTTCATTCCAATCCCAAAGAAATGAAAGTATATGTTCATGTAAAAACTTGCACAGGAATGTTCTAAGAGCATTGCTTTTAGTAGCCAAAAGGTAGAATCAACCTAAATGCCAGTAACTATCAATGGATAACCAAATGTGGTATATCCATACAATGGAATATTATTTAGCCAAAAAAAGCTTCCTATTTAATGGAACTGTGACTGGGTTACCAGGGGAAAGTATCTGTCCCTTGGACACTAGGGCCTTCAGATCCATCACACCCAATGTTTTAGAGTTCAAGTTGTATAGACAAAAATTCTTCAACTGAATTATTAGGAATAATAATAATTCCTAATACTTACTTACTTCTATCCCTTGGTTCCTCAGTTCAGTTCAGTCACTCGATTGTGTCTGACTCTGTGACCCCATGGACTGCAGCACACCAGGCTTCCTTGTCCATCATCACCTCCTGGAGCTTACTCAAACTCATGTCCATTGAGTTTCCATGTCTCTGGTTCCTAGGCCTGTGCATTCTGAATATGGGGTAGATGGCAATATGTATTGGATACTGACTTAAATCCTGTATCATATCCTCATAAGGGTTATCTCTCGGCCAACTGATCCTTCAGCATGACTTTCCTCTGTGGTATCATACTAACTGCTTCTAAGTGATGGGTCTGAGGTAAGATCAGTTCACTTCATGGGCATGACTCCATTACCATACTTCCCATGAGTTTCCTGCTCAAATTTAATGTTGTTTGTGATACATGGTGATGAAATAGTCCATGAATTGTGGTACTAGTACAAGTTTCCCAAGCAGGGACGGTAAGCCTGTATCTGGACTATGTACACATATGACTATAGGTACTGGGTGTTATCTGATGACTCACAAATTGAACAGGGGCAGAATTCCATTGTCAAATGGAAAGGTATATACTGGGGTGGCCTGAGCTGGTCTGGAAGGCTCAAATAAAGTACATAGACTAACTTTCATTGTACCTGCTCCTACTTCTTTGCCACCTTTTTTTTGAACCATATCTTTGGGTTCAAAAAATATAACACCCAGTACCTAAAGGGTCGGTAAGCCTGTATCTGGACTATGTATGTATATACTATAGGTATGTACATACATACATAGCTACCCCATGAGGACAAATTGCTCATTCCTCCATAATCAAAAGGATGTGGTTTAATTAAACTGCCACCAGGTGACTGACTGGTCTGTCTAGGGAATAGTACCTTACTAAGGGTCACTGAGGGGCTTCCCTGATAGCTCAGCTGGTAAAGAACCCGCCTGCAATGCAGGAAACCCCAGTTGGATTCCTGGGTCAGAAAGATCCCCTGGAGAAGGGATAGGCTACCCACTCCAGTATCCTTGGGCTTTCCTCATGGTTCGGATGGTCAAGAATCCACCTACAATGTGGGAGACCTGGGTTCAATCCCTGGGTTGGGAAGATCCCCTGGAGAAGGGCATGGCAACCCACTCAGTATTCTTGCCTGGAGAATCCCCATGAACTGTAGCCCGCCAGGCTCCTCCGTCGATGGGGCTGCAAAGAGTCAGACATGACTGAATGACTATGCACAGCACAGCAAGGGTCACTGCAAAGGCAAGTGACTCTGCTATAAGCAAGTTAAATACTGCATAGTGGCAGTAACCTTATTACCCTTGGCAAGTGGAAGTCCATGCCACTGAATTCCCTTTAGCCTCCACTCCTATTGCCACATGGCCCCACTGAACTAGGGTGACTGGGCAGAGGCTGACTGACATTCATAGGACAGATTATCTTTTATATCTGATTATTGGGATGGACGCCCTCTTGTGGGCAGTCAAATGGTTCACAAGATATTTTCACACTATGAACCAATTTTGATATTCCATTCATAATGTATCTCCCACTGACTTCCTTATTTCTGATCTCTCCAAGTTACTGCCAACTTATTAATTACTCTGCATAAATGAGTACAGAGCCATACCTCAGGCTATCTTTCATTCCTAACACAGAGGACAACCAGATGTTCTCCGCCCCCCCCCCCCCCAGATGTTCTAATCAAAACTGTGCCCTCTGGAAAAATTTCTCTTCATCTCTGTTTTTCTGGAGAAGGCAATGGCACTTCACTCCAGTACTCTTGCCTGGAGAATCCCAGGGACAGGGGAGCCTGGTGGGCTGCCATCTATGGGGTCGCACAGAGTTGGACACGACTGAAGTGACTTAGCAGCAGCAGCAGCAGCAGCTATCAATTCTCATATAAACTTAAAAACCAGCCTGGGGATCAAGGTTACACATCAGATAATCAAACTAGATTTTTTAAAAAAGATGTGCACTGGGTTCCTCAACTCTTTTTAAAACTCCCATCATAATGACCAGATACTGATTCTGAAAGAGATACATGTTCTACTGCTCTCTAGAACAAAAGGGAATTCTCCTATACTTTGAAAACACAGTTTTGGCCTCAACAGACAACTGAACCTCATTAGTAACAGAAAGAATAGTTTAATTATTTGAAAATACGAATCATGACGGTGGCCAATGTCTTCCAATATTTAATTGATTTACAGTTAATGAACCTATAAAGCTCAACTACATCAAGTTACATTTTGCAACTAGCTTATGTTGGAAGATTCATCAGATTATAATGCTTAAGTCTATATGTTCCATATTAAATTACTGTCCTTATGCTTTTTTTGTCACACTTGAGGATTTTACTTAACCATTATTTCTTGGTTAGCAAATTGTGAAACTTACCTAGGTAGAAGTTAAAAAATTTTATGTCCCCTGATTTTTTTTTTTCCTCTATATTTTGGCTGCGCTGTGCAGCATGCAGGAACTTAGTTCGCTGACCAGTAATCTAACCTGTGCCTCCTGCAATGGAAGTGTGATGTCTTAACCTAGCCAGGGAAGTCCCTATGTCCCCCAATTTAAAAAATTCATCCTTGGCTAAAATTGAAACCAGAGGCCAAAGATTATAATTAGCATTTTACTAAAAAACTCTGAAAGAAGGGAAAAACACTAAAAAGCATAGGGCAAACCATATAAGGTAGGTAACAGTAAAACATGGAAGATATTTACATGTCAGATATTAAGACCCAAAGAATACATGACAATCATATCAAGTTATATTTATTCTTATTCAATACCCTGGCATTGTAAAAACTGGTGGTCTGTAAGAAACTCTTGTGCAAGCTAAATCTTTTTATTGTTATGTAACCTTCCATTTTGAAACCATGTGCTTAATTGTTTAGGATGTAAAATTAAATTTATGCACTATATGTTTATTTTATGGAAATTTAATGTGAATTTCTTTACTAACCATGTAATATTTAACACACAAGCTATGACTTCACTGACCTTGATAAAATTAACTAGTATTTAAAAATTTTTAAATTCTCTTGTAGTATAAAGCAGATGTTTTTTCCTTGGAACGGTTGTGTTATGAGTAAAATAATGATTATGGCAGACATTTCTGAATCACCACATAGAACCTTGACTTTTTCCATACTATCCAGCTCTGGGTTGATGGTCAAAGCATATGTCATTGCCATTACTGGCAACATAAAGTATCTGCACTCCAGGATCTTGGTGAAGCCTATGACCTCAAACTTTTTATTGCCTAATTCATATCAAACACTGTGTTTCAAGAATAACATGCCTAAAAGATTGTCAGAAAGATATTTGTTTCAAACAGGGAATTCAGAGTTTCCACTTTAGGAAGGCCCATGAGATAAGTTTTCTTAAACTCTTAGTAACAGGAAAAGATGCACCTCTCTCTCGATCAACTGGTTTACTGTGATCTCAAAAACACTATAAAACTTTCTGCTTCAGCCAATTTGCTGTATTGTTCTGGTATCCCATTTTTCCTTTAACATCATACCTATTTCCTCATTTTTATCTTATGTTATAGTATGCATTTTCTGTATTCTGCCTCAAATTCTCTGAGGAGTAATGCAAGTATTAATAAATTATAGACTAGAAAAAGGATTAATGCTTATAGGGTCAAAGGAGAAAATAAGAATCTACGACAGTAAATAAGTACTAGGATGCCAATAGAACATTTGAAAAGATTTTAAGTTATTGAAGCCAAAAGTATTTGCCCACCAAAACAAGTGCCAAGAAGCTTTGAAAGAAGGAACTGTTCTTCAACAATTTTTTCAATTCAGCAAACACATAGGCTTTGTCCATAGAACATATAAGTCTGAGCTTATGTTCCCTAAATAAGTGCCCTTTGTGCAGAGAGCACAAGAAAATACATATCTTCCCTGTCCTGTTAAGGTGTGAATTTAATTTCTACATTATGCAATTGATTACAATGGCCAACAACAAGGGGAAACTGCCACGAATGGAATTGAATTGGATATTCAAAGCCACAAGGCAACATCTACAACTTGCTCTTTTGTGATTTTTCAGTCACTAAATGCATCAGCCAAGTGTTAAACTGGCTTTTTTGTTCAAACCTTCACGGGGCTCTAGAAATAACTTTGCCAGTATACAAACTGGTAAGGTTATTTCTACCTTCAGAACAAGACTAGAACTGAAACCGCAAAACAGCCTGTGAAATATCAGCCAAATTACTTCCCTAAACTCCTGTTCCATATTTTGTACATTGTGAAGTATTTTTAAACCTTTTATATTTTGATAACCCTCTTTATAATCCTGTAAGATGCTTTATAAACACTTTCTTGGGTGTCAGATGCAAAACGCTATCTTCAAGCTGCAGATAGGGAGACATTGCCAAATACGATGTCTTTCTTGTCCTGGGTCACATACTGAGGAAGTGGCAGAACCAGAACCAGGTTGTGGTCCCTAATTCTGTCTCAGCTTCTGCAAAGCTCCTGACTCAAATAAAGGAGCAATATCCGCATTGAGACACCGCGTGTGCCCAACTGGGATACTGGCACTGAGACTTCCTAAGAATTCAGACTTTCAGAAATGTCTTGGGAAAACTCATAGAAGACAGGTTGCACAGGTGTGTAGGGAAGCCTCAAACTGGTACCACTGGGAATGATCTGCAGAACAGGACGGTGCAGTAGGGTGTGCCGCGATTTAGTTAACCTGGCACTTCCCCACCTCCTTCCCTGGCGCCCCACTGCCAGCTGACTCCTGGCCCAGTGCCCTCAACGTACCTTCTCTGAACTGGGCGGGGGCCGCGTTCCCGTCTGCCTCGTGCCCACCCTTCTCCCGCCACCCGTCACTCTCTAAGTTTACCTGACAAAGCAGGGGGCGGTTTAGCCGAATCGCGTCCGCCCACAAATGCACCGGGGGCGTCCCTAAACACCCGCGGGTGGGGAGAAGAGCCTGGGCCCGGTGGGACGCGCCGGGCGAGGGGGCGCGGCGGCCCGGCCGGGAGAGTGTCGTGTCCCGAGCAGGCCTCAGGGCGGCACTCTGGCCCCGCGGCCGGCGCGCTCGGGCGGGCCTCTGGGCGCCCGACCCACGCTGGCCGGGAACGTGTCTCCCGGTGACGCAGCCCCGGGTGGGGAACGTGGTGCGGCGGCGGCGGCGACGGTACGCGCCTCAGCCGCCCGCGAGAGGACGTGCGGTGCAGCGGGGAGAGACGGCGGTGGCGGCGGGGGACCTGGAGCAGCCGGCGGGAGCCGGGAAGCAGCACGCAGGCGCGGGCGAGGAAGTAGGTCCCGGGCGCGGCGCTCAACAAAGAGCGGGGCCGCCCCCCTGAGGTATCCTGCCGATCCCGAGCGCCGGCGGGCGGGCAGACCCGGTTCGGCAGTTCGCGGGCGGCCTGGGAGGGGGAAGGGCCGCGGCCGGAACGCGGCGGCGGGGCGCCAGGGACTCTTCCAGGCCGGCTGGTCCGCGGTCCCCGGACGGGCGGAAGGGAAGGGGCTGGGCCGCTCGGGATTGTAGCCTCTGCTTGTCCCTCGTGCAGGCGGAGTTGCGGGCAGAGGCTCCATGTTGGGAAGCGGCGTCTCTCGTCTTCGTTAGCGGGAATCGGGGCGCCGCGGGCAGAGCCGGCGGGGGCCGGGCCCTGAGTGAAGATGGAGGCCCCTCTGCGGCCTGGGGCCGACATCCTGAGGCGTAACCCGCAGCAGGACTACGAGCTCGTTCAGAGGGTCGGCAGCGGCACCTACGGGGACGTCTATAAGGTGAGGCAGGCCGGACTCTTTTCCTGCGGTCAGCTGGCTTCCTGGAATCGGCCACTTTCTGGGGAGTATGAGGAGGGGGCAGGATGCTTTTATTGTTGCATTTTGGAGATGCCGCGGCCGTGGTTCCGTGTCCTCGGTTTCAGGGCACCTTCTATTCACTGCTTGCTCTAATCGCTCCAACAAGCAGAACTAATCACACCTTTGCAAACTACCTTTGTACTTTTTTTGTGGTATATAGGCTTTTTTCATGCTTATTTATGGTATCCAGGGGAGTTCGAATCTGCTTACGGAGTTGCACTTGAAAATGTTCTTGTCTTAGCATGGAAAAATGCTTCCTGGAAGTCGGGAGACAAGAAAGTATATTGACATTCCGACATTTGCATAAGAAAACTTTTGGATGGATAATCGTGGTTTAAAAAGTCCTGTGAAATCCTTCCTCTCAGTTTTATCTGCAAGCAGTCTAAAAAGTGGCTTGGGCATAAACATTATCATATGTAGAACAATGCTTTTCCCAGCACAAGTTTCATTATTTGTATCAGGTGATTCCTTTTTCTACTTTAGCAGTTCCTCTCTTTGGAATTTATAACATCCCATGACCAAGAGTGGTTAAGAGCTGCTGTCCTTTTAATTGTACTTGTTTGCTTTATTTGGAAGGAAAGATGAGGATGTTACTCTCAATTTGAAATTTGAAAAAACATACAGAGAAGCAAACCCAGTTCCCTAAGTTCACTGAGTTCTTGAAGGATCAAGATTAAAGAGATTGTTTCAGATTGTCTATGCTTTTTGTTTTCTGTTTCAAAAAGGGATCTCTACTGCAACTCATGTGGATATATTGAGGGAAATTTTCTTGGATTTGGAACAGCTTTGTTTATTGGATTTAATCATGTTATGTATGCCATTATTCCAAGTAACACTCCTGCTTGTACTTGAAACTGGCCTTGTGTTATATGGTTAATTAACCAGTAGAATCCTCTGGGGTATGTTGTTTTGCACAGGTGGTAATATGGAAGAAAATCATCCTTTCTTCCTAACTTCTGTTTTTGTTAATATCCTCCCTATTAATAGTAACAATTTGAGGTTGTGTTAAGAAGCTCTAACACTTTGATTCTGTTGAGATGAAAAGTAAAGGGTAGGATTTTTATTTAAACAAGCATTTGCATCTTCTGTACTAGGTACTGTTCTGTATGGGATGTTGAATTGAAAGGAAGGCTCCAGCTTTTGCCTTGTGAATAATTTTAATTCAAAGTGGATAATTATAATAGAATCCAGAATCCTCTTTATATAGAATTAGATATATAATATATAATAAACAAGTTAACTCTTGTTTATTCATGAATTAGCCATTTTGTGGAATGATCTTTAAAAACTTGAAATTCCTATTTGCTTTCTCAGTCCCGCTTTTTAGTCATCTTCTTTTTATGATTCACTATGTATTACTAGTTAATGTTAATCATACAGTTGTTCATCATCAATTCAGTTCATGTTAATAATACAGTAATCTGAATTCCAGTTCCTGTATATTTTCTCTCCTTCCTACTATAAGAACATTTAAAGTGTTCCCCACAGAAATCCCAAGACTTTTACCATTTTTCTTTATAAATATAACAACTAAAGCAGTTATCTGGAGTGGGGTTTTATTCTTGCCAGGGAAAGCAAAAGGTTATATTAAAGGGGCAGCTAAGATTACTTTTTACCCTGGTGCCTCCCTGCCCTATCTCTCTTCTACAGTTCCTAAACAGAGGATCAAAGACAGAATATTTATCATACAGCACCTTCAACCTCCCACCTCACACATGATCCCCTTCTCTCATATTCATGCTCCCTCATTTTGTGTGTATATTCATTCCACAGCAAGCCAGTTGCTGATTCCTAAACATCCTCAAAATCCTGGTTCCTTGTCTTTTGTTTTCCTTTGTTCTAATTACCCGGGATCACCTCCCTCCTAAATTTCCAACTGTTATTATCCTAACTGTCCAGGAAAGCCTTACTCCAGTGCTCTTCCAGGAGGCCCTAGATAGACCTTCCCCACTATCTCTCTGGCCTCATTTATTACTCTTCCCCCTCCTTCATTGTCTTCTAGCAACACCAGCCTGCTTGCTCTTTCTTAAACAGAATGTACATCTTCCTACCTTTTGGCCTTTGTTCTGGCTATCCCTGCTGCTCAGAATGGCTTTCCTCAGGCAGCCACATGGCTTGCTCCCTTCCCTCCCTGCTTTTATACCCTTTCAATCTTTTTTTCCTACTTCTTTTCCCTTTGCACTTACTACTCTAATGGTTTACTTATTTTTTCCTTGTTTGTTATCTATCTCAATCCACGAACATACTCCCCGAGGGCAGGAATTTTATCTGTTTTACTCACTGCTCTGTCTCTAATAGTACCTAGAATTGTGCCTGGCACAGAATAAGTACTTTATGAAACTGATGAATGAATGACTATCAGTAATTCTGTCCCCTACTTCTTTGGGCGTATGCTTTTAACATCACAACACTAAGTTAACATTCAATACTCTATATAATATATTCTTGTAATGCCGATTATATCCTGCATACGTATTTTTATTACAAATTTCAATTACTTGAGTTCCCTAGGAAAAATATTTCTGGAAAACTATTTCATAGCATATCCATTGTCAATATTTTAAAACCTACAGAATTTTAAGTCTGTGTATTTACTCCTTAATATGCCTAAAAACATGTAACATTCAAACTGTAGCATTGAAGTTTTTAACTCAGAGCACTTAATTTATTATTTATTACTGTGTTTAGGATGAGCTGAAAATCCTAGGAAGTTTTAGAAGAATTTCAGTCTGTGATGTAAACTAGCAAAATAATTACAGTGAAGCACTGGAAGTGCAGAGTCTTAAACCACTGGACCTCCAGGAAAGTTCTTTATTTCTTTTTCTATCTTATGGACCTGGAGCTTTGAAAGTACCACAGCTTTGAGATTTTTTGGTGAATTATTTTTGTTATTCAGAGGCACAGATCGCCTCTGAAGCTCCTGTCTTTTTTGAGAATCCCCAGGAGGGCAGAACTCAAACTGGCTATTCCTGGGTTGAAAGAAGACTATTACAAAGATTATTTTAAATAAATGGGTTAGATTATTGAAGGTGAAAGCAGGAAATAGTGGAGGGGAAAGAAACACAAGGAGAAAAGAAATGTAGTGGAAGATGTATGAGAGATTAAATTTCAAGTAAGCAAATTTTATTTATAATTAACATTAATTTTAAAATCTTCCAACAGAAGGAGGAAGCCTGGAGAGATAGTGTCTCTGCTACCTTCTGTCCATAGTGATCTAGACAATTGTCATGATACAGTTTACAACTAACAGTACAAGTCATTTGGGTAGGTTGCCTTTATCCAAATATTTCTATGAAAGTTGTTCCCAATCTAGGTTCCAGAGAAATGTTAGTAATCTTTTTTATGGGTTATAAATTTAGAGTGGGTTGATCTCATGTATTCTTTTCTAACCTGTATTGCTTTTTCTGATTGATTATAAAAGTGTGATATATTTAGCTCCAGGAGGACAGGAACAAATGTCTTCTGCTCATTACTGTACAGTAGCAGATAGACAGATGCTCAATAAATATTTGTTGAATGATATTAGTTGTATAAAGTAACCAGAGATAAGTACTGTTGATAATTTAATATCAATAGTTTATTTCAGGCATTTTTCCTAAAAGTTTTCAAACCAATATGTTTTAAACATGGCTTTTATAAAATTGATATCATGATGTATTCTTTTTTCTACTTGATTGGAATGGCCAGCATTTTCCCTGATCTTTAAATTGTTGTTGTTATTTAACCACCAAGTTGTGTCCCACACTTTTGCAACCCCATGGACTGTAGACCACCAGGCTCCTCTGTGCATGGGATTTCCCAGGCAAGAATGCTGGAGTGAGTTGCCATTTCCTTCTCCAGGGGATCTTCCCAACCCAGGGATTGAAATCACATCTCCTGCATTGACAGGTGGGCTAAATGAGTCCTGGCTTTTAAATAGTCTTCAAAAATACCCATTTAAAAGATCCATGTAACAAATCATTTAGTTAATGATTCTAAGTTTCGCATTGTTGTTTTTAATTTTTACAACTTAAAATAATGTTATAATTTGTGTAGAAATCTTTGTCACATAGTCTTATTACTTCTTTGTGTTTTCTGGGTGCTGGATGAACTGGGTCCGCTGTAATGAATCCCTCTTTTACATATACCCTCCCTCTCTCTTCCCCAAGCCAGAAGTCACAATTCTAGAGTGACTTTAGATACTTTAAAGCTTACCCCAGGATCTCATTTTATAAAAACAAAGCTTGATACATCACAACCCTTCTGTAGATATTCATTTATTCAAGAAATATTTCTTTCTGTTTATTTAGAAAATATTTGTTTTTTGTTTTTTTTTTCTGTTGAGTGCCAACTGTATGGTATGGTATGGTATGGGGATGCACACATGAAAAAGTACCCTATCAACAGGAACGCATAATTTAGTCAGGAAAGCAGACATGTAAGCAGTCGTAATTTGGTAAATGCCAGAATAGAAGTTAAGTTGGAGAAATGCTCAACTTTTTTTTTTTCCTGTGGGGACTAGGGAAAGGAGAAGAGGATAGAGAGCTATGATGCGAACCAGGGAAGATTAAAAAGAGTGGGGACGTTAACTGGATTTTAAAAGAATTCAGGGTGATTTCTAGGTGAACAAATGGGAAAGAAATTGTAGGCTGTGGAAACAGTGTGTGCAAATACCTAGTGGCTTGAAAAACCATGATAAATCTTGAGGGATCTGCATCTGATTTCCAAGTTTGGTTGGACCAAACCTGGCAGAGACTCCATAGATGGGGAGTACAAGCTATTTACTGGCAGACAGGGCTTCCCTGGTGGCTCAGATGCTAAAGTGTCTGCCTGCAATGTGGAACACCTGGGTTTGATCTCTGGGTCGGGAAGATCCCCTGGAGAAGGAAATGGCAACCCACTCTAGTACTTGCCTGGAAAATTACATGGATGGAGAAGCCTGGTAGGCTCAGTCCATGGGGTCGCAAAGAGTTGACTGAATGACTTCACTCAGTCATTCACTGGCAGACAAGGACCAGATAATGGACCTTGTATGTCATAGCAAAGAATTTGGACTTCTTCCTGTAAACTGAAGAAACACTTGAGGAGGGAAACTCTCATAGTGTAGAGGCTGGATTAGACAAAGTTTCTGAAAGTATAGAGACCAGTTACTGAATAATCCAGATTAAAGTTTATGCAAGCTGAAATTTAGGCACTGGTATTAGAGATGAAAGGAAATGATAGATTTGCATTGTATTTAGATGATCAAAATTACCTGGTGATCAGTGAGGGAAAAACAGGTAGCCAGTCACATTTAGAATTTCTGCTTGGATGACTCTATTGGTATCACCAACAAAATTAGGAAATACCAGATTTGTGGGTTCTGGATCTTGTGTTTGGTTTTGGATGTATGACGGTACATAGGTGATTATGTCCAACAGATGGTAGAAAATGCAGCTCTGGCCTTAAGAGAGCTGAATCAGGGATACAGGTTTGGGAGTCACTGTCACTTTATGGGATGGTACCTGTGTAGTACAGGTGAGTTTATCTAGAAGAGTACATTTGTAAGAGAGCTGAGGAAAGGCAGTAGTCTTAGAATTAGAAGAAAAATAATACGTTGAAGGTGTCTGAGAAGAAACAAAAAGTTATGAGAAAGTTCTTTGCATAGAAATCAAGGAGTTTCAAGAATTCATCTCTATCATCCTGAGTCTATTCTTGTTTCCTTCAGCTCTAATTGCGATAAGGCAAATGTTTTCATCTTCCAGAAAATTTAAATCTGAGGTTTTGTGTCATTTCTTTTTATTCTCCTTGTCCACAGATTAAAGTTTTAGAATAATATGGCTTTTAAGGACTGTCTCTCCTGACACTGAATTTCCTTCCATTCTTTATATGCACTCTACTCTGTCCATCAGTTTTTGCAGGTACTATTTCCTTTTCCTAAAACATCCTTCCTCTTGTCTTTCATCTCTCTATCTTCTACTGTTTGCGTTTCTCTTTAAACATTGCATTTCAGGGAGGCCTTTTCTGTCCCTTAGATAAAGTCATATCTGTCTGCGGTAACTTCTTAAATAATACTTACATTTGTCACTCATCTTTGTTGCTGTCAGCGTTCCTCTTCTGCTCAAAGTGCAAGTCTAGAAATTGTGTTTACCACTGAATCAGCTAACCTGACATAGTGCTTAGCATATATGTAAGTGCTCAATAAAAATGTTTTGAAGGTGTGAGTGACATAGTGGTCATTTGAGTAAGGAATCAAAAAGGTTCATTCAGAGCGGAAGAGTTGAGATGTGAATGGTCAGTAAGGAAGTAGGGGGATGTAGAACACTTTTTGAAGCAGCTTAGCTATGAAGGGAAAAGGAAATGAGATGCAGATGTTTCTTCCACTGTTTCTGTTTTTTTTTTTTTTTTTTTTTCCATTGAGTCTGATTACAGTTTTTCAGTTATTATTCTTTAAACTTCTCTTATCACCCAATTGACCCAGGAGTGTTGTGAGTTTAGAGAAGGAATTTGACTAAGAAGGCAGTCAAGACAGAATTTGGGAGGAATTGAAAATTTAGAAAGATTACATGCGAAAACTTAGGTTGGAATTGTTGGGGATCAAAAGGTAGGGGAAATTTTTAAACCTCCTTCTCTACCTTTCTTTTTCCTTCCTCTTTTCTTCTCTTCTCTGAAATAGAGTCTCCCTTGATTTCCAGTCCCAGTTGTTCCCTATGGGTATGGTAGGATGAGGCACACTGATGAATGGGGAGCTAGAATGGAGCCGGGAAATGACAGGGTGGAAAAGGGTAAAGATTCAACCGGTGTTTATAGAGGGCCTCTTATGTGCCAGACACTGTTCTGGGGTCTTGGAATATACCAGTGAGCAGTGCAGACAAAGATTCTTGCCCTCATGGAAGTTACATTGTAGGGGAAAGAGAGAGTGAATAAACAATAAGCATAATAAATAAGTTGTATGGGATGTGAGAAGGTGGCTAAAGATGTGGAAAGAAGAAAAAGCTGAACAAGTTAAGGGGTTCAGGGTTGCCAGGGTGAGATCAGGAAGGTAGGTTGAGAAATGATATTAGGATGAGCATTGTGGGCCACATTGAGAAGGTTCAGTTCAGTTCAGTTCAGTCGCTCAGTCGTGTCTGACTCTTTGTGACCCCATGAATTGCAGCACGCCAGGCCTCCCTGTCCATCACCAACTCCCGGAGTTCACTCAAACTCACGTCCATCGAGTTGGTGATGCCATCCAGCCATCTCATCCTCTGTCGTCTCCTTCTCCTCCTGCCCCCAATCCCTCCCAGCATCAGAGTCTTTTCCAATGAGTCAACTCTTCGCATGAGGTGGCCAAAGTACTGGAGTTTCAGCTTTAGCATCATTCCTTCCAAAGAATACCCAGGACCGATCTCCTTTAGAATGGACTGGTTGGATCTCCTTGCGGTCCAAGGGACTCTCAAGAGTCTTCTCCAACACCACAGTTCAAGAGCATCAATTCTATGGTGCTCAGCTTTCTTCACAGTTCAACTCTCACATCCATATATGACCACTGGCAAAACCATAGCCTTGACTAGATGGACCTTTGTTGGCAAAGTAATGTCTCTGCTTTTGAATATGCTATCTAGGTTGGTCATAACTTTCCTTCCAAGGAGTAAGCGTCTTTTAATTTCATGGCCGCAATCACAAGGTTAGGTTTGAGTAAAAGACTTTAGGTAAATAAGAAGTTGGCCAAGCTGATATCTGGGTAATCAGAGGAAGCCTTAAATATCTCTCTATCTTACTGAATCACCTAACCCTATCTCCACAGCTAAACTGTAAGCTTAGTGTTAGGAGTTAGAACTGAGACACCATCATTGCCATCATTGCATCTCATTGGCGGGTGCAGGAATACAAGTCATTGAGATTTTAATTAAGTTCAGCAGTTGTATATAACTTACCCATTTCTTATCTTCCCTGGTCATTTTTTAATGCGTGATTTTGAAAATAAAAGATGTGTGTCTGCTCCTACTATCTTTCCCCACTGGTGTTCTCTAATCTTTAAATGCTAATAAAATAGACATGGCTAATGGCTCCAAATCTGAAGGTGATAGAGGATGGACATATTAGTATATTCTGCCTGTTATTTCTTTGACATTTGCTATCAAAACACTCACTTAAAAAAAAAACAAAAAACTAACAGTACATGTGAATATACTATCCTTTCTGTAACCTGGTAATCTGACATAAGAGATTGTTGGGTTGTTATGTTAGGGTGAGAGAGATTGAATAACTTGCAAAAATAGGTAACAGCAGGAAATGAGAATCTATTTAAAATGATGTTTTTTATTAAGCTAGTGGATATCTTATTAAAAGTTATTTAATTTGATGTTATTTTAAATACTGTGTAAGGTTACTATTAAAATAACATGTTTTATTCAGATGAAGTGTTCTATTATGGATGTTTACTGTTTTGTAAATCATTTAGTTAAACTCTTTATTTTGTATTTATTTTTCTTACTGTGTAGAAGTAGATTTATGTTACGACTGCCTAAAAAAGATCATGGTTCTGATGGTGGATCTGAAGGTTAGGATCATGGTTAGAGGCAAATGATGTTAAAATTCCTTTCTACTTTCATAGAAATGTTGCAAAAACAATAAAAGTCTTTAAAATACTTTCAACATTGTGAAAATAGACATAAAACAGTGCTATCAGTGGTGCAGTTATATAAATTTCAGTTCCAAAATTAACATTTAGATAGAGCCTAAGCCTTAGGCTTATAATGCATCTAGTGTTCTTATTATTTTTATTTCATAGGTTCAGTATTTTCATTTTAACCATCATTTCCAGTGTTTTTGATGAAGACAAATGTGATAGAATATAGATCAACTTAGTAGTAGATTCTTAGTGCAAAGAAATAGAGGAAAACAATAGAATGGGAAAGACTAGAGATCTCTTCAAGAAAATTAGAAATTCCAAGGGAACATTTCATGCAAAGGTGGGCTCAATAAAGGACAGAAATGGTATGGACCTAACAGAAGCAGAAGATGTTAAAAAGAGGTGGCAAGAATACACAGAACTATACAAAAAAGATCTTAACGACCCAGATAATCACAATGGTGTGATCTCTCACCTATAGCCAGACATCCTGGAATGCGAGGTCAAGTGGGCCTTAGAAAGCATCACTATGAACAAAGCTAGTGGAAGTGACGGAATTCCAGTTGAGCTATTTCAAATCCTGAAAGATGATGCTGTGAAAGTGCTGCACTCAATGTGCCAGCAAATCTGGAAAACTCAGCAGTGGCCACAGGACTGAAAAAGGTCAATTTTTATTCCAATCCCAAAGAAAGGCAATGCCAAAGAATGCTCAAACTACTACACAATTGCACTCATCTCACACACTAGCAAAGTAATGCTCAAAATTCTCCAAGCCAAGACTCAACAGTACATGAACTGTGAACTTCCAGATGTTCAAGCTGAATTTAAAAAAAGGCAGAGGAACCAGAGGTCAAACTGCCAGCATCTGTTGGATTATAGAAAAGGCAAGAGAATTCCAAAAAAACATGTATTTCTGCTTTATTGACTATGCCAAAGCCTTTGACTGTGTGGATCACCACAAACTGTGGAAAATTCTGAAATAGATGGAAATACCAGACCACCTGACCTGCCTGAGAAATCTGTAGGCAGGTCAGGAAGCAACACTTAGAAATGGACAAGAAACAACAGACTGGTTCCAAAGAGGGAAAGGAGTACATCAAGGCTGTATACTGTCACCCTGCTTATTTAACTTATATGCAGAGTACATCATGAGAAACGCTGGACTGGAAGAAGCACAAGCTGGAATCAAGATTGCCGGGCCTCAGATATGCAGATGACACTACCCTTATGGCAGAAAGTGAAGAAGAACTAAAGAGCCTCTTGATGAAAGTGAAAGAGGAGAATGAAAAAGTTGGCTTAAAGCTCAACATTCAGAAAACAAATATCATGGCATCTGGTCCCATCACTTCATGGTAAATAAATGGGAAAACAGTGACAGACTTTATTTCTGGGGGCTCCAAAATCACTGCAGATGGTGACTGCAGCCATGAAATTAAAAGATGCTGATCCTTGACAGAAAAGTTACGACCAACCCAGACCTCATATAAAAAGCAGAGACATTACTTTGCCAACAAAGGTCTGTCTAGTCAAGGCTATGGTTTTTCCAGTAGTCATGTATGGATGTGAGAGTTGGACTGTGAAGAAAGCTGAGTGCCAAAGAATTGATGCTTTTGAACTGTGGTGTTGGAGAAGACTCTTGAGAGTCCCTTGCACTGCAAGGAGTTCCAACCAGTCCATCCTAAAGGAGATCAGTCCTAAATATTCATTGGAAGGACTGACATTGAAGCTGAAACTCCAATACTTTGGCCACCTGATGCAAAGAACTGACTCATTTGCAAAGACTCTGATGCTGGGAAAGATTGAAGGTTGGAGGAGAAGGGGATGAGGGAGGATGAGGTGGTTGGATGGCATCACCGACTCGATGGACATGAATTTGAGTAAACTCTGGAGTTGGTGATGGACAGGGAAGCCTAGCGTGCTACAGTCCATCGGGTTGCAAGGAGTCAGACATGACTGAGCAACTGAACTGAACTGATTTTACTTTTGCTTTCAGAATTTATATAAGTTTCACTCTAAGCTTTAAATTGTGGCCTCAGATCAAATATGTAGGAAGAGAAACGTGATATTTATTAACTTATTAACAACTGATACTTTTGTTTTTCAGGGCTTTGTTTTCAATTTGGGAATTTAGTTATAGATCAGATCAATTGGAGCAATCACTTTCACTTGGCTGCATTGGACTACTTTTGAGTATTTGACATGTTTGAATGTCATTAGGAGGCTGTTGCTTTTCAATTATGTGAAGTACTAATTATGTTTGAGAATGTAGATAACTCTTTGAAAAAGGCAAGATGAATTTAGGTCTAATATAACTCTACTTCTGTTAAAGGTCATAATCTCCCACTGAGATTTTGAAAGAATGATGTGGGAAGCCGGCTGATAGCCCAGTCTATCCTTGGAGGTGTTTGGGCCCATGACTCATACTGGCCCCCACCTTCTAACATTTTTATAAAAATAAAATTGGGTTAAAATGACTAAGAGTGACTAATGTTTGTTTAGCTCTTTCAAAATCAGTATATTACTTGTTCCTCACAATAGTCCTGTGAGATAGGTGGGACAGATGTATTGTCATCTCTGATTTACCCAAGAAGAAACTTACTTTTTGCTCTAGGTGTTACAGTTAATAGGTGGCACTGTGAGGACGTGAATCCGGATCTTCTGACTCCGTATTTCTGTTCTTTTTACTAAAGCAAACTGCCTCAGGACTACATCTTTAAATTCATTGCTGTATACATAGCCCTTAACACATTGCCCAGCATGTAAAAAGCTCTAAACAAATTATGGGCAGATGGTCAGATGAGACTTGGCAGCCTTATATCTCTGCTAAGAGGTGAGAGACTTTTTGGATTGAATATGCATATAAACTTCAGGTCTCAACATCAACTTTCAGAAGTACTTTTTTCTGGTAACCCACCTGGTCATTACTCTTACCCTTAAATTTTCCAAATTGGAGCTCAGGCTTGGTTTGCTTTTACTGTGGAGATTAACTTAGCTCATAGCCATCCTACATATTAATAAGTAAAAGAGAAACTATTCTTGTTCTTGGTTGTTAGACAACCTTCCTGATGTGCCTTCTCTTGTGCTCATTTTTTTGGAAACTTAGACTTATTGTTACCTGGATTAACTGGGTCCCATAGACTAGATTTGGTAAGCTAAGTTAAATAAAATGCTAATTATTTCATGCAGTAGAATAGCCTGCCTTTTGTAGCATTAGCTAGTTACTTCTAGTTGCCTCTAATTTAAGTCATATCCCGAGAAGGATATCTTGTAAACCAATGTGTTACCTCTTACATACATGCATCCTCTTTTTTAGGTGCCTTGTGCCTTTTTGCCCCCTCCCTTCTTTTTTTAACCCTGCCCCTTAGCAGTATCAGGAGGAATCCAATGTGGGCATGACAATATATTTTAATAGACAGAACTTGCAATAAATTATTAACAACTTTTGCATTTTAAGCTTTTTGGCTCCTAAATGTAATAGACAATGGAGATGCTTGGGTTCCCTATAATTTTTTTTTCCCCAGGAATAATTTCCTATTCATTCTGTAGATTCATGGGTAGGACTTGCCCTCCTGTTTGCCTCTTTCTTCCTTGCCTCAGAATTGATAGCCTTCTTTCCTACATTTTTCAAAAAATACATTTTAAGTAATAGGTGTTTATTTTAGAAAACTGCGATATTGGAATAAATGAAAAATTACATGTACTTCTTTTACTGAAAGATGAAAATTTTTATATATCTTTTAAAACTTTTAAAAAGTCATATTAAGGACACATTACGTAAATCAGGGCTTCACAGGTGGTTCAGTGGGTAAAGAATCCGCCTTCATCGCAGAGAGACAGACATAACACGAATTCTATCCCCAAATTTGGTAGATCCCCTGGAGGTGGGCATGGCAACCCCTTCTCCTGCCCTCAGTGTGCTTGCCTGGAGATCCCATGGTCAGAGGAGCCTTGTGGGCTATAGTCTACAGAGTCACAAAGAGTCGGACATAGCGACTGAGACACTCCCATACACATACATCTCAATATGTATTATATGTAAACACATTATATATAGAATATTATGTGGACTATATATTTGATAATGTACTTTTTCATTTAACAGTGTGTCACAACTTTTCATGTAACTATACACATTTAATATTTGTATTATTTCCTTGTATCTGTACAATGTTTAATTCATTATTGCTGAACAAGTAAATCATCTCCAGTGTTTCCTTATTAAGCATACTGTGATCCATACCCTTGAACAAATTCTTTTCGCATATCCTTAATTATTTCTTTAAGTAAATGTCTAGAAATAAGTTTTCTGATTTATGTTAAGCTTTTAGTGAATTTGACCAATTATTTCCCCCCAAAGTTTCACCCACTAACAGTGATTAAGTATTTATATATTAAGTATTTATATATTCCCTACCTCTTTTTTACTATTAATAATTAATGTATTTCTGCCACCTTATTCTACACTTATATTTTTATGTTTCTTTTTTGCCTGCCTTTTAAAATCTTAAGCCCTTTTCTCCCTTTTCCTTTGCCACTAAGGCCTCCTTAATGACAAAGGATACTTAATTCAGTTTAAACAATCCTCTAGATAAAAATAAAGGATAAAATCCTCCCTTTGATAAAATCAGTCTGTATTAGGAAAGGACTTCTTTTCAGACACAAGTAAGTATCCTGACAGACTAAGGCTCTAGTGTATCCTGAGATAAAAGTCATTTGGACAGATTTGGGGTCACCCTAACAGTCAGGCCTTAGACTCTGAATATGTCTGCCTGGTAGTGCGGCGAAGCCTGCAATACAGCCTCCTTCAGCAGAGAGGGAGCACCTGTCTAGATTTGGAAGGCAGCTTGGAAATAACTTACTCAACAAAAATTAAGGAATTTGGGAGCTGGCAGGAACCTCTTACACAGTACATATGTCCCTTACCCTGTCCTTTTTATGGGATCGTTTAACATTTAAATAGTAAAGACATGCTATTTTTAGAAGCAGTTGGTTCCTACTTAAGTACTATAAAAAACTTTCCTGTATGGATCTGAAATCTGTCCCATTGAAACTCAAAGCAAGCGGGTAAATCTTTAATTCTTTGCTATTACCCCACCAAATACTACCCTCATACCTAAAGTATACAATGCATAAGGGGAGCTGAGTGAATAAATGTTAAAATAATTAATCACTTATCTTTATATTAAATTTTCATCTGGCGAATATGCTATATAAGTGGCTCCCTTCTTTATGATATTTTGTTCACATACATTTGATGATCTTATTGGAAGTGGTTTCCTTGAAATTTATGTAACTTATGTAGTCTACAGTATGTATTTATGACCTCCCTTTTTCCTAAAAAGATTTATAATAGAAGTAAAATGAAGCACTTTACTTTATTCTTGCCACAGGCTGAAGTACTGCATTGTGTTTTGAATACATCACTTTCAACATTTATTTTTGAATTAAAAAAAATCATACCTTTATAGAGATTTGAAGAAAGAATCTAAGTCACCTATACCATGACTTTTGTAATGAATCTAATATTTTAACTAGTATCATTTTTGTTGGGCATCAAACTTTGAGTTCATGGTCAAAGCATATAGCAATCAAAATAGTGGTAATGGTCTGGAATCTGTATGTAGCATGTTGGGAACATTAGCATGTTTCATCCATAGATAGAAGGGAGTTTTTCTATTTCTATCTGAGCCATGTTAAAATTAGAACTAGGCCCCCTGACCTCCATAGGAACTCAACACATACTTACTGAATAAATCAATGAATCTAGATATCTGAAATTTTTCATAGGAGGAATAGAATAAACTGGCGTTATCTCACAGACCAAAACTGGGACCACTGAGGAGAGAGCACCAAATCCTCACCACTAGGGCACCAGGGAGACTGAAGAGAAATTAATAAGAACGCCGCAATTTTGCTTATCATAAAAAGCCTTTATACAACTAAATTTATTCTAAAGACGAATGTATCAAATTGACCAAGTGACTTCCACAGACTTTGAATTAGATGATTTCCAAAATTTCCTCCAAACTAAGATTCTCATAGAACAGTATCTCTAGAGTAGTTTTGTTTTTTTTTAACCTCCCTACCTACTTACTTATTTGTTTTTGTTGAGGAGTAATTGACTTACAAGTCTTCCCGAGTGGCTCAGTGGTAAAGGATCTGCCCACCAAGCAGGAGACAGGTTTGATCCCTGGACCCTGGAGATCCCTGGAGAAGGAAATGGCAACCCACACCAGTATTCTTGCCTGGCTGGGAAATCCTGTGAACAGAAGAGCCTGTCAAGCGGCTGTAGTCCATGGGGTCACAATGAGTCAGATACGACTTAGAGACTGAACAGCAACAGCAACAACAATTGATTTACAATATTAGTTTCAGATGTACTGCAGAGTGATTCAGTATTTTTATACATTACAAAATGATCACAGCAGTAAGTCTAGTTATCTGTTGCCATACAAATTTATTACACACTATTATTGACTGTATTCCCTATGCTGTACTTTACATCGCTATGACTGACTTATTTTGTGACTGGAAGTTTATACCTTTTAATCTTCCTCGCTTTTTACTCCTCTCTCATCCCCCCTCCCCTCTGGCAACCCACCAGTTTGATCTGCGAGTCTGTTTCTGTTTTGTTTTGTGCTTTAGATTCCACATATAGGAGAAATCAAAGTGTTTGTCTGACTTACCTCACTTAGCACAGTAACCACAAGATTATTTACATTGTTGCAAATGAGAAGAGTTCATTTTTTATGGCTAAGTAATATACTTGTGCATGTGTGTGCACATGTGTGTGCTTTTGTGTTGTGTGTGTGTGTATCTCCACTTGGGTTACTTTCATATCTTGGCTATTGTAAATAAATCTGCAGTGAATAGTGGCATGCAGTGTGTAAATTTTTGAGTCAGTGTTCTTGTTATCTTCACATAGATTCCCGTCAGTGATATTCCTTCGCCATGTGTCAGTTCTAGTCAATATTTCTGAATTTTTGAGAAACCGTCATACTGTTTTCCACAGTGGCTGCTCCGTCCCACGAGCAGTGCACGAGTGTTCCCTTTTTTGCACACCCTTGCCAGCTCTTTTTATTTGTTATCTGTTTGGTGATAGCTATTCTGACAGCTGTGACATTGTGGTTTTGATGTGCATTTCACTGATTAGTGGTGCTGAGTATTTTTTCATATCCATGTTGGCCATCTATATGTCTTTTGAACAAAAGTATTCCGGTCCTCTGCCCATTTTGAGGTTTTTTTTTTTTAATCTTGAGTTGTATGAGCTGTTTATGTATTTTGGATGTTAACCTCTTGCTACTGCTGCTGCTAAGTTGCTTCAGTCGTGTTCAACTCTGTGTGGCCCCATAGACGGCAGCCCACCAGGCTCCTCCGTCCCCGGGATTCTCCAGGCAAGAATACTGGAGTGGGTTGCCATCTCCTTCTCCAGTTCACGAAAGTGAAAAGTGAAAGTGAAGTCACTCAGTCCTGCCGGACTCTTAGCAACCCCGTGGACTGCAGCCTACCAAGGCTCCTCCATCCATGGGATTTTCCAGGCAAGAGTACTGGAGTGGGTTGCCATTGCCTTCTCCAGTTAACCTCTTATGGGATATATTATTTGCAAGTATATTTTCCTAGTCAGTAGGTAGCATTTTTGTCTTGTTGGTAGTTTCATTTGCTGTGCAAAAGCTTCTTAGTTTGATACAGTCTGCTTTTTTTTTTTTAATTTTTGATTTTCTCTTGCTTGAGAATATTAAAAAAAATATTGTTGAGATCAATGTCAAATAGTGTACTGCCTATGTTTTCTTCAGTGTTATGTTTTTAGGTCTTACATTTATATCTTTAATCCATTTTGAGTTTAAGATATATGTAGATGGTGTGAGAAAGTAGTCTCGTGTGATTCTTTTGCATGTAGCTGTCCAGTTTTCTGAGCATCATTTCTTGAAGAGGCTGTCTTTTCCCAATTTGATATTCTTGCCTCCTTTGCAATAATTAACCATGTAAGTGTGGGTATCTCCACTCTCTATTTTATTCCATTGACCTATGTGCCAGTATCATACTGTTTTGATTACTGTAGTTTTATAATATAAATAAATCAGGAAGTGTGATACCCCCAGCTTTCTTCTACTTTATCAAGATTGTTTTAGTTATTTGGAGTGTTTTGTGCTTCCATATTGGAGAAGGCGATGGCACCCCACTCCAGTACTCTTGCTTGGAAAATCCCATGGGCGGAGGAGCCTGGTAGGCTGCAGTCCACGGGGTCGCGAAGAGTCGGTACGCAACTGAGCGACTTCACTTTCACTTTTCACTTTCATGCATTGGAGAAGGAAATGGCAACCCACTCCAGTGTTCTTGCCTGGAGAATCCCAGGGACGGGGGAGCCTGGTGGGCTGCCGTCTATGGGGTCACACAGAGTCGGACATGACTGAAGCGACTTAGCAGCAGCAGCAGCAGTGCTTCCATATATATTTCAGAATTATTTGTTCCGGTTCTGTGAAAAGTGCCATTGGTATTTTTATAAGGATTGCATTGAGTCTGTAGGTAGTATGATGATTTTATTTTGCAGCTTTACTGAATTCATTTATTAGTTTTAATAGTTTTTTGGTGGCATCTTAAGAATTTTCTCTATATATAATATTATGTCATCTACAAGTATTGATAGTTTTATGTTTCCTTTCCAATTTGGATTCCTTTTATTATTTTTGGTCTCTGATTGCTGTGGCTAGGACTTCCAAAACTGTGTTGAATATAAGTGGTAAGAATGGGCATCTTTGTCTTGTTCTTGATTTCACAGGAAATGCTTTCAGCTTTTCACTGTTAAGTATGATGTTCACTGTAGATTGGTCATATATGGCTTTTATTGTGCTGAGGTATGTTCCCTTTATATTCGCTTTGTTGTAGAGTCTTTATCATAAATGGATGTTGAACTTTGTAAAAAACTTTTTCTGTATCTCTTAAGATGATTATATGATTTTTATTCTTTAGTTTGTTCATGTGATATATCACACTGATCAATTTGAAGCTATTGAACCATCCTTTATCCCTGGGATAATATCATTTGTTTATAGTGTATAATCCTTTTAAAGTATTATTAAATTCAGTGTGCTCATATTTTGTTGAGGATTTTTGTATCTATGTTCATCAGTGATATTCTTTAATTTTCTTTTTTGTTGTTGTTGTGTCTTTGTCTGGTTTTGGTATGAGGATGGTTCTGAACTCATAGAATCAGTTCAGAAGTATTCTTTCATTTTTTTTTTTTTTTGAATAATTTGCAAAGGTTGGTGTTAACTCTTCTTTAAATACTTAGTAGAATTACTTTTTAAGCTGTCTGATCCTAGAATTTTGTTGGGGAAAATTTTATTACTGATTTAATTTCATTATTGGTAATTGATCTGCTGGTATTTTATGTTTCTTCCTGATTCAGTAAGAGTTTGTATGCTTCTAGGAATTTGTGCGTTTCTTCCGGGTAGTCCATTTTATTGGTGTATAATTGTTTGTAATATTCTCTTATGATCCTTGGATATATGTGGTGTCAGTTGTAACTTCTCTTTCTTTTCTGATTTTGTGTCTTTTTTTTTTCTTCTTGATGAGTCTGGCTAAAGGTTTATCCGTTTTCTTCATATTTTCAAGGAACCAGCTCTTAGTTTTATTGATCTTTCACATTTAAAATTTTTTTTCTATTTCACTTATTTCTGCTCTCATTTTTATTATTTCTTTTCCTTTTCAAACTTTTGGTTTGTTTGTTCTTATTTTTCTAGTTTCTTTAGGTGTATGGTTAGATGTTTGAGATTTTTCTTGTTTCCTGAGGTAGGCTTGTATCTGTATAAACTCTTTTTAGAATTACTTTTGTTGCATCCTGTAGATTTTGGATGGCTGTGTTTCCATTTTCATTTGTCTCCAGGTACTTTTTAAATTTCCTTTTTGGTTTCTTCAGTGGTTAGTAGCATATGAGAAGGCAATGGCACCCCACTCCAGTGTTCTTGCCTGGAGAATCCCGGGAACGGGGGAGCCTGGTGGGCTGCCGTCTATGGGGTCGCACAGAGTCGGACACGACTGAAGTGCCTTAGCAGCAGCAGCATATTGTTTAGCCTCTATGTGTTTGTATTTTTTGCAGCTTTTTTCCGTTGTAGTTCATTTCTAATCTAATGTCATTGGAAAAGATGCTTGCTATGATTTCGTTCTTCATGACTGAGCAACTGAACTGAAGTTTATTGAGATGTGTCTTGTGCATCTAATCTATCCTGGAGAGTTTTGTTTCACTATCCTGTAAATGTCAGTCATATTTTAGGATTTCTGTTCTTGAATTTTTTTTCCTCTGTGTACTCTTCCTAGGTTATCTCATCTACTGGCCTGGATTCAGTATTGTTGATGATGCCCAGTCTGCCTCCAATCCATGTTAGTTCTTGAGCTTCAGGAGCTATTAAGTGGCTTACAGGATATTCCATATTATATGCAGTTAGTTTTCTATTGTTGTTGTTCAGTGGCTCAGTCATGTTTGACTCTGTGACCCCATGTACTGTAGCCAGGCTTCCCTGTCCTTCACTGTCTCCCAAAGTTTGCTCAAACTTATGTCCATAGAGTTGGTGATGCCATCCAACCATCTCACCCTCTGTCTCCCCCTTCTCCTCTTGCCCTTAATCTTTCCCAGCATCAGAGTCTTTTCCAATGAATTGGCTCATCTTTAGGAACCTGAAATATAAATATGTTTGTATCTGAGCCCCTCATCTGTGTTCCTTCACTGTCCTTCCCCTTCACCCATGAAATGTGTCCATCTTCTGTGTTTGTCATCTTAGTGAATGGAATCACAGTGTTTATTCACTTGTACAATCCAGAAAGTAAGAGTTATCCTCGACTTGCTGTTCCTTTGCATTTCATATTAAATAGTTTGCTGATTCCTAATGGAGACAAGCTGGAGTGGAGTATAGCAGAGGAGGTAGACAGAAGTTAATGAATTTGCTTTATGTTTTTAAAATACCAGTGTTTTCTGAGTTATTGGATGTGAGGAATGTGAAGGAAAGAAATGAAGAATGACCTTGGGTTTTGTGCTTAAGCAACTGACTGGCTGCAGGAAATTGTATTTTACTTGGGAATTTGTGAGGATGAAAGTGTGGAGCAGGGATAATTGAATGTTATATGTTAGGGTTGGCATGTGTGTCAGGTTTCCATGGATATAGGAGTCTGGAGCTGGGTAAGGACAGATTAATCCTGGAGATGGTTGTTAAAGCCATAGGACTACATAGTAGAATGTTAGATAAAGAAAAGATGAGACTCTGTTCATATAGACTTAATTCAGTAAATAGAGTATCCTAATGGATAGGTAACAGAGGAGTGAGTAACAGAGGCTTAGGTTAACGGCTTCAAGAGAGAAGTATAAAGTATTTTTTTACGAAGAGTAGAAAATCAAACCTAGTGGAGAAGTTGTAGTTTGAGGTTTGTGTAATGATTTGAAAGTAAAGCCCGTTAGTGTGATTTTATAATTTTTTTTTCCCAATAACATTTAGCTGTTCAATATCAGTATGGAACTAGTGATAATCAAATTTAATCAGATAAGGATTTTGCTAGACTAGCATGATAGAGGATAAGAAGAGAGGGAATTTAAGGATGTTTGTAAGGGAGAGATTATAAATGGAGTGATGGACCATGGAACCCTGACAATTAAGATGAGAGAACTTGAAAGATGTTATTGGTAGTCATGGGAATGCACTAGATTGGTGAGGGGGAAGAATCACTGGAATGGGAGGACTTTCATCTTCCTCACTAATGAGATAGATCAGATCAGATCAGTTGCTCAGTTGTGTCCGACTCTTTGCCACCCCATGAACTGCAGCACGCCAGGCCTCCCTGTCCATCACCAACTCCCGGAGTTCACTCAGACTCACGTCCATCGAGTCAATGATGCCATCCAGCCATCTCATCCTCTGTCGTCCCCTTCTCCTCCTGCCCCCAATCCCTCCCAGCATCAGGGTCTTTTCCAATGAGTCAACTCTTCGCATGAGGTGGCCAAAGTACTGGAGTTTCAGCTTTAGCAGCATTCCTTCCAAAGAAATCCCAGGGCTGATCTCCTTCAGAATGGACTGGTTGGATCTCCTTGCAGTCCAAGGGACTCCCAAGAGTCTTCTCCAACACCACAGTTCAAAAGCATCAATTCTTCAGTGCTCAGCCTTCTTCACAGTCCAAACTCTCACATCTATACATGACCACTGGAAAAACCATAGCCTTGACTAGACGAACCTTTGTTGGCAAAGTAATGTCTCTGCTTTTGAATATGCTATCTAGGTTGGTCATAACTTTCCTTCAAAGGAGTAAGCATCTTTTAATTTCATGGCTGCAGTCACCATCTATAGTGATTTTGGACCCCAGAAAAATAAAGTCTGACACTATTTCCACTGTTTCCCCATCTATTTCCTATGAAGTGATGGGACCGGATGCCGTGATCTTTGTTTTTTGAATGTCGAGCTTTAAGCCAACTTTTTCACTCTCCGCTTTCACTTTCATCAAGAGGCTTTTGAGTTCCTCTTCACTTTCTGCCATAAGGGTGGTGTCATCTGCATATCTGAGGTTATTGATATTTCTCCCAGCAATCTTGATTCCAGCTTGTGTTTCTTTCAGTCCAGCGTTTCTCATGATGTACTCTGCATATAAGTTAAATAAATAGGGTGACAATATACAGCCTTGACGTACTCCTTTTCCTATTTGGAACCAGTCTGTTGTTCCATGTCCAGTTCTAACTGTTGCTTCCTGACCTGCATACAGATTTCTCAAGAGGCAGATCAGGTGGTCTGGTATTCCCATCTCTTTCAGAATTTTCCACAGTTTATTGTGATCCACACAGTCAAAGGCTTTGGCATAGTCAATAAAGCAGAAATAGATGTTTTTCTGGAACTCTCTTGCTTTTTCTGTGATCCAGTGGATGTTGGCAATTTGATCTCTGGTTCCTCTGCCTTTTCTAAAACCAGCTTGAACATCAGGAATTTCACGGTTCACATATTGCTGAAGCCTGGCTTGGAGAATTTTGAGCATTACTTTACTAGTGTGTGAGAGTAGCCTGTGGCCTCTGCTGAGTTTTCCAAATTTGCTGGCATTATTGAGTGCAGCACTTTCACAGCATCGTCTTTCAGGATTTGAAATAGCTCAACTGGAATTCCATCACCTCCACTAGCTTTGTTCGTAGTGATGCTTTCTAAGGCCCACTTGACTTCACATTCCAGGATGTCTGGCTCTAGGTGAGTGATCACACCATCGTGATTATCTTGGTCTTGAAGATCTTTTTTGTGCAGTTCTTCTGTGTATTCTTGCCATCTCTTCTTAATATCTTCTGCTTCTGTTAGGTCCATACTATTTCTGTCCTTTATCGAGCTCATCTTTGCATGAAATGTTCCTTTGGTATCTCTGATTTTCTTGAAGAGATCCCTAGTCTTTCCCATTCTGTTGTTTTCCTCTGTTTCTTTGCATTGATCTCTGAAGAAGGCTTTCTTATCTCTTCTTGGTATTCTTTGGAACTCTGCATTCAGATGTTTATATCTTTCCTTTTCTCCTTTGCTTTTCGCTTCTCTTCTTTTCACAGCTATTTGTAAGGCCTCCCCAGACAGCCATTTTGCTTTTTTGCATTTCTTTTCCATGGGAATGGTCTTGATCCCTATCCTGTACAATGTCACGAACCTCATTCCATAGTTCATCAGGCACTCTATCTATCAGATCTAGGCCCTTAAATCTATTTCTCACTTCCACTGTATAATTATAAGGGATTTGATTTAGGTCATACCTGAATGGTCTAGTGGTTTTCCCTACTTTCTTCAATTTAAGTCTGAATTTGGCAATAAGGAGTTCATGGTCTGAGCCACAGTCAGCTCCTGGTCTTGTTTTTGCTGACTGTATAGAGCTTCTCCATCTTTGGCTGCAAAGAATATAATCAATCTCATTTCGGTGTAGACTATGCCTTAAATCATATCTTTGTATTCTTTGTTGATAACTCAAATTTTAATTATTTTTTAGTCACATTAAAAATCTTACAGCATGTGGGAAAGTTCATGGTTTACAAAACTGACCACTGCATAATACTGTTAAAATAGAAATGGTTTAGTTAGGAGGACAAACAGCTTCTGGGTACAAGCAGAAATTAATGTTTCACTATGCATTAAAAGTCTGAGATGGAAGAGTTTGAGTAAAAGTACTTCTCTGGTAGTAAATTGACTTGGAAATATTAAGAGATAAGGGAAGTACCCTGGCAATGAGGATAGAAAATTAATTTAAATAGGAAGCTCTTCTATGGATTGTACAGTGACACTGATCCCATTTATTATTATCTTTTTTCATCTAATAATTTTAATTCCTGATTAATAAAGAGTTAAATAAATAAACTATAGTGAAATACTTTATTAGACTTTTGGGTGTTTAGTATACCCTTAAGTTTAAGTGTTAGTGTATAGCAATAACCTCTAAGATAAGTGGGAATCAGAAATAATTTAGATCTTCTTGTAGAGGTGTTGTGTTATTTATTAGCTCCTCTTAGAAATGCAGCACAGAATCTTCAAATTCTTTGTGTGTTAAAGAAACAAAAATACTTGAGAATATCTAGTTTCTTTAGGTGTATTGACACTTAATTTGTCAAAAGGAAATGTTGGGTTTCAAAAACTAGTACTATGTATGACTCCACTGGATTAAAGTGTGAAATTGTATAGCTAAATTTCTGAAAGATCTCTTTAGTAAATTGAATCTGTAAAGTCTCTGTTTAGAAGATCTTTTTTTTTTTTTTTTTGAAAGCCTCTTTGCCTTTCATTATAAAAGAGCCTGGTACTGCTTTCTGTTTTAAAAATCCAGCTGGAAAATTACGGAGTATGAACTTTTGCCCATCGGGTCTTCATTTGGAGAAAACAGAAATATGTCTTCAAAATGGAGACTGACACTTAAGTGTTTATCCTGTCAATGGAACCTTTAGCTTATATTCTTTACTTTTTTTCTGTAATGACAAATAATATATTTTGGCTTATACATGGTGTAGCTGAATTTTAAAATACCATCTTTATTTTATGTGATTCTGTGATTGTTCAAACTTTTCAATGATCTGTTCCTTTCAGAGTCTCTCAGAATCTCTTAAAAACGGTGTCCTTGGTTCCTGCATCTTCATTTTGGGTCTGTTAAATTGAAATACAACATATTTATATTGTTTCTAATCATAAATATTGGCTCAATATGTCTGAAAATATCAATATACTTAATATAATTTTATATGTATTCTTTTAAAAATAATGGGCTTAATTTTAGTACAGTTTTCTATTTATAGACTTGTTGAGCAGATACATAGTTATATGTATCCACACCTCACCCACCCACCCACAGTTTCCCCTTTTATTAACATCTTGCATTAAGTGTGGTATATTTATTACAATTATTCAACCAATATTGATATATTATTATAGTTTGTAGTTTACATGAAGGTTCATTCTTTATGTTGTACAGTTCTGTGGATTTTGACAGATACATAATGACATGTATCCATTACAGTTTCATACCGAGACTAGTTTCACCATTCTGAAAATTTTCTGCACTTCATCTATTCATCACTCTTCACCCAAACCCCTGGCAACCATTGTTCTTTTTCCTTTTTCTATTGTTTGTCTTTTCTAGAATGTTGTATAGTTGGACTCTCATAGTATATAGCTTTTTCAGACTGATTTTTCTCATTTAATATGCATTTAAAGTTCTGCCATATCTCTTCATGGCTTGATGACTCATTTCTTTTTTGTTGTTGTTTTGTTTTGGGTTTTTTTTGTTTGTTTAAAAAAATTTTTTTATATTGAAGTATAGCTGATTAACAATTGTGATTGTTAGGGACTCAGTGAAGAGATTCATCCATACATATGCCTGTGTCCATTCTATGGCTCATTCCTTTTTTTACATTTTTAATTGGAGGATAATTGCTTTACAATGTTGTGTTGATTTTTGCCGTACAACAACATGAATAAGCCATGTAAGCACACATATACCCCCTCCCTCTTCAAACTCCCTCCTACTCCCTCCGTTTCTTTTTATCACTGAATAATATTCTACTATATGGATATAAAATGCTGAAAGATCTTAGGAACTGGGAAAAGACTTGCGATGATTCTTTTGGTAAGGACAGGGAGGAAGAGAGGTAGGAATGGTTGTGAGGCTTCTGGCTGTCCTCTTCCCATTTTTCTAAATGTGTTTGCAGTTGGGGGAGGGGTAGCCATTGATAGGGGTGAGGTCAAATGTTTTCTCTTCCTGAGACTTCTCCTTACCCTGTTTACCATGATAGATGAGGAATATATATGAACTTATCACAAAATATTTGAGACTGCTACTGTAGAAAAAATCCTTTTTTTCTTCTACCTTTCTCTAGAAAAAAATCCTTTTTTTCTTCTACCTTTCTGTTTGTGACTGCCTCTGCATCGCTGTCCCCATGCTTTTATTTTTCTCACCATCTATATGTCATTTCTAAAAATATCCCTTCTGACACTATCTTTCCTAAAGTCTTTGTCATTGTTCTATTCCCTTCCCTTTTCTTTCCCTTTCTCCTTTGGTAATATGACCTACTTAATCTAGCAAAAAAAGTGTAATCATACTGTCCTGTTTTATCAAATGATCCTTATTTTTTATGTGTCTGAAAATTCACATTCAAATTTAATACACTGAAGTGAAAAATGTTCTAGATTATTAAATTGCATTTCCATATATGGTGTGCCACTGGGTGTAATAAAATGAACACTCATATTAGCATCATCTAATATGTTCCTTGGTGGCTCAGATGGTAAAGAATCCGCCTGTAGACCCGGCGACCTGCGTTTGATCCCTGGGTAGGGAAGATCCCCTGAAGAAGGAAATAGCAACCCACTTCTTGCCTGGAGAATTCGTGAACAGAAGAGGCTGGTGGGCTATAGTCCATGGGGTTGCAAAGAGTCAGACACGATTGAGCGAATATACATGACAGTATGTCAGTACAATGTTTTTAGACCATTTTGGCAGTATGTGTTGATGCCTTAAATGTTCATATTTATACCCTTGACCTAGTCATTTCATTAGAATCCATTAAAAAAATAATCTTAAATAATGAAAAAACTATGTATAGTATCCTTAATATGTAGCAGTAAGAATGTTTTTATGAACCACTTAAAATTATATATTGCACTGAGAAAATACATAATTTTTTAAAACTAATACGATCTGTACCTATAATAGAACTTGGCAGACATAGATTTAACATCTAAGCTAGGAATGAGTATGCTGCTGCTGCTGCTAAGTCGCTTCAGTGGTGTCCGACTCTGTGAGACTCCATAGATGGCAGCCCACTAGGCTCCTCTGTCCCTGGGATTCTCCAGGCAAGAATACTGGAGTGGGTTGCCATTTCCTTCTCCAAGGCATGAGTATAAATCCCAATAATTTTTTTTTCAGAGCAATATGGCAATATGTCCATTTTAAATCCACATACCTTTTGACGTAACAATTATGCTTATAGGTTGCCTTACTGATAGACTTTGATATGTGCTAAAATATTTGCTGTGATAATCATTGAAGTATTATTTATACTAAGTCTGTCCATGATTTTTTGTTAAGTGGTAAATATTTTCTCTTCTAGGAATTTATTTGAGGGAGATAATCAAGGCTATGGATAGATATAAAGCTGTTATATATATATATATATTTCTAATTCCAAAATAATATTTAAATCCTAAGTCCTATTACATCCTAATCCTATTAAAAGTCCATTAATAGCAGATGAGTTAAATAAATTATATGTACCATCAATGGAAATTAGTCAGTGTTGCACACTATAAAGAAAGCTGAGCACCGAAGAATTGATGCTTTTGAACTGTGGTGTTGGAGAAGACTCTTGAGAGTCCCTTGGACTGCAAGGAGATCCAACCAGTCCATCCTAAAGGACATCAGTCCTGAATATTCATTGGAAGGACTGATGTTGAAGCTGAAACTCCAATCCTTTGGCCACCTGATGTGAAGAGCTGACTCATTGGAAAAGACCCTGATGCTGGGAAAGATTGAAGGTGGGAGGAGAAGGGGCCGACAGGATGAGATGGTTGGATGGCATCACTGACTCAATGGACATGAGTTTGAGTAAACTCCAGGAGTTGGTGATGGACAGGGAGGCCTAGGGTGCTGCAGTCCATGGGGTCACAAAGAGTTGGACACGACTGAATGACTGAACTGAACTGAACTGCAAACCATATTGTAGAAGACTGTAATGACACATCTTGTACAATACATACATGTAGACTAAATGTTAGCTTTTTTCCTCTGGATAGTAAGATACACGATTTGATATTTTTATTTTTTAATGACCTATGACTATTTTATAAAATATATAAAAACCATGAGTATTTTTTTTAATTGAGAAAAGTTAAGTGTAAGAACACATGTATACCTGTGGTGGATTCATTTTTATATTTGGCAAAACTAATACAGTTATGTAAAGTTTAAAAATAAAATAAAATTTAAATTAAAAAAAAAGAAAAGAAAAGACTTGGAAGGAAACCAAAATTTTAAACAGTAGTTGTCTTTCAGTGGTGGGATTAAAGGTAGTTGTGTGTGTGTATGTGTGTGTGTGTATTTTTTCTATATTTTTCCTTACTGGGAAAATTATTATTCTCATTTCATTGGAAATAAAGACTTTATTTTTCAGCTTCGTTAAAAGCCTGATTCATAAGTAGCTAGTTAACAAAGTACCAAGTAACTTTTATATAGTTGACAGACTTTTTAAAATTTTTATTTTCATTTTTATTTTAGGCCAGAAATATACATACGGGAGAGTTGGCTGCAGTAAAAATTATCAAATTGGAGCCTGGTATGTATTAAAACTCTCAAAATAATTTTTGAACACTTTTCCCGGATATCCTTCCTTATTTCCCTTCTTCCAAAAGAGTCTTTTTATGTTGTCAGGACAGTAGGGTATCTCCAGTATGGTTGTATGAAATTCCATTGGAGGTTGTTCATGAAAGACAAATTTGATGCAGTAGTTTTGTTACTAAATAAAATTTGTAATATGCACATTCAAAAATTGAAAGACACCTTGACAATCTTAAGGTAATTTGCTTTTTAAGATTGTAGTGAAAATTTTAACTTCAGTTTTAGCTTTTATGATAATTTGATTAATAAAGTATTCATTGATTTGGGGGGAATATTTGGTGAAATTCAGGATAATTATATTTTATATGTCAGCCATTCCCTCGCTCGTTGATATAGGTTTAATAATTCTCGCCTTAGCATAATGCTTTTTTTTTTTTTTAATACTTCTGTCAAAAGGCTGTTTGTTTTAAAATGTATTGAGTAATTTGCTTTGAAAATAAAACCACTATATAAAACTTGAAGCAATTTTTTATTTTGATATCCTAAAATTTTCTCTTTTTTAAAAATGTTATTTATTTATTGGCTATGCCGGGTGTTTGTTGCTGTGTGCAGGCTTTTTCTAGTTGCAGAGAGCACAGACTACTCTCTAGTTGCAGTGTTCAGGCTTCTTATGGTGACTTCTCATGTTGCTGAGCACAGGCTCTAGTGTGCACGGGCTTAAGTAGTTGTGGCCAGCAGGCTCAGTTGTTGTGGCTCCTGGGCTCCAGAGCATGGGCTCAGTAGTTGTGGAGTACAGGCTTAGTTGCTCCAAGACATGTGGCATCTTCCCAGACCATGGATCAGACCTGTGTCCCTTGCATTGCAAGGCAGTTTCTTAACCCCTGGACCACCATGGAATCTCCTAAACATTTCTAATGAGAGCATTAGTAACTTTCTTTTTTTCTCCAGTTTCTTTTTTTTTTATATACTGTGGTAAGGTACACATAACATAAAATTTGCCATTCAAACCATTTTTAAGTGTATAAAATACATTCATTATGTTGTGTTACCAAAACAATTATTCATTCCAGAATGCTTTTCATCTGCTAAAACTGAAATTCTATATTCATTAAAAAATAACTTCCCATTCCCATCTTTTTGGCAGCCCCTGGCAGCCAATATTATACTCATTCCAGAATGCTTTTCATCTGCTAAAACTGAAATTCTATACTCATTAAAAAATAACTTCCCATTCCCATCTTTCCAGCAGCCCCTGGCAGCCGACATTATACTTTTTTTTTGTCTCTGTGACTTTGATTATTCTGGGCATTCCCTGTAAGTGAAATAACAGTATTTGTATTTTAGTTCCTGGCTTACTTCACTTAACCAAGTGAACCCAGGTCTCCTACATTGCAGGCAGACTCTTTACCAACTGAGCCACCAGGGAAGACCTTAACCAAGTGAAACAGTCCTCAAAGTTCATCCATGTTGTCTCATATGTCAGAGTTTTCATCCTTTTCAAGTCTGAATATTGTATTGTGTGTATATACCACATTTTACTTATTTATTCACCTTTTGATGGGACACTTGGGTTGCTTCTATATTTTAGCTGTCGTAAGTAATGCTGCTATGAATGTGAGCATATAAATATTTCTTCAAGATCCTGCTTTTAGTGTTTTCAGTATATACCCAGAAGTGGTATTGTTAGATCATATGGTAATTATGTTTTTATTCTTTTTGAAGGACTATCAGACTGTTTTCCATAGTTGCTGTACAATTTATATTCCTATCCATAATACACAAGTGTTCCAGTTTCTCCACCTGCTTTCTAATACTTGTAATTTTTCTTCTTTATTTTTAAAGCAGCCACCCTAATGGATGTGAGGGGTATTTCATTGTAGGTTTTTTTGCATTTCCCTAAGGATTATTCATGTTGAGCGTCTTTTCATGTGCATATTGACCATTTGTATATCTGCTTTAGAGAAATACCTACTCAAATCCTTTGCCCATTTTTTAATCAAGTTGTTTTCTGTTGTTGTTGACTTTTAGAAGTTCTCTGTACATTCTAATTAATCCTTTATCAGAAAAATGGTTTGTAAATATTTTCTCTCATTCTGAGCGTTGCCTTTTTACTCTGTTGATGGTGTCTGTAGATGCACAAAACAGTATAAATTTTCATGAAGTCCAGTTTGTCTATTTTTTCTTTAGTTGCCTTAGCCTTTGGTGTCATACTCAAGAAATCGTTGACAAATCCAATACATGAAGCTTTTGCCCTATGTTTTCTTTGATGAAAGAAACAGTCTTAGGTCTTTATAGTCTTAGATCTTTGATCCATTTTGAGTTTATTTCTGTATACAGTGTTAGGTAAGGGTCCAGCTTCATTCTTTTGGCTATGGATATCCACTTTTCCCTAGTATCATTAGTTGAAAAAGCTGTCCTTCCCCATTGAATGGTCTTATTAGCACCCTTGTCAAAAGTCATTTGACTGTATATGCAAAAGTTTCTTTCTGGACTGACTGTTCTATTCAGTTGGTCTGTATGTCTGTAGAGTCCCTGTATTACACTATTTTGATTTTAGTAGCTTTGTAGTAAGTTTTGAAATCAGGACGTGTGAGTCATCAGTTTTGTACTTCTTTAATATTATTTTGGCTCTTCAAGGTCCCCTGAGATTCCATATAAATTTTGGGATGGGTTTTTCTATTTCGACAAAAAAGTTTATTGTAATGAGGAGTAATGCTTTTTGACCAGGTGGGCATTCACTTGCTGCTTCATAAAGTTAAACATTGTAGAATAATGGTGTGACCATAATTATGCCAACCAGTTTCTTAATTTGCACAATTAAAATGGTTTTACATTTCAAATACAGTATTTTGATCATTGTGTCTATGGTTCATTATGGAGAGATTACTGAGGTAACATGCGGCATCACTTTAAAAACAAGGTTTCAGATAGGACACAGTATCCTTTTTTCCCTGGATAATAATAATCTATAATAATACTCTTTTAAAGTCCTCTTACTAAGTTCCACCTAATAAGTGTAAAATGATCTCCAAAATGTCATTAGTACACATTAGAAGAGAATATAACAGAATTATGCATGCATTTGCCTCTTCTTGGGTTACTTGAGCAAATAAATATTCAAGTTCACGAAACATTTACAGTGCAGATAATGAATGGGCTGAATTTGCAGAGGAAACGAAGATGTTTATCCCTTCTCTGCCTTCAACAAGTAGACTGAGCTCATAGTGCAGTTTCACTTATTTGACTTAAGGGTATATCCTACTTTTGATTATAATTCAGGTCATGAATTAATGAGTATATTTTTAAAATCCTACAATTCTGACTTCTCAACAAACCTTAAAAAAGAAAGCATACCATTATGTGATGTAGTTATTTAACACATAAAGATTAGTTGCTGGGTTCATAAATTAAGGCTCTGAAAGATTGGAATTTCTTACTTCCTGGCTTTAAATTTGCTGCCTTTGTGTTCAAGTTCACTCATATACAGAGACTGACTAATGTTTAAATTCTTACCCCCAAAAAGAATAACATAGAAGTCCAGTAAATTCTTGATTTGATGTGATTTCAATGTTTGGCCATTTTAATATTCTTTTAATTACTTACACTTACGCTTTGTTCAGTTCTATCAGGTTGTCTTTTTTATTTATTTAAATTTTTTATTTTTAATGCAATTTTTAAAGATTACACCTCATTTACAATTATTGCAAAATATTGGCTATATTCCCCATGCTGTACAATACACCTTTGTAGCCTAACTTATACCCAATGGGCTTCCCTGGTGGCTCAGTGGTAAAGTGTCTGCCCGCAATGCGGGAGACCTGGGTTCGATCCCTGAGTTGAGAAGATCCCCTGGAAAAGGACATGGCAACCCACTCAGTATTCCTTGCCTGGAAAATTCCATGGACGGAGGAGCCTGGTGGGCTATAGTCCATGGGGTTACAAAGAGTCAGACACAACTGAGTGACTTCACTTGACTTTTATACCCAGCAGTTTATACCTCCCACTCAACCACCCCTATATTGCCACCCCACTTTGGTAACCATTAGTTTGTCCTCTGTATCTGTGTGTCTGCTTCTTTTGTTATATTCAATAGTTTGTTTTATATTTTAGATTCCACATATATGTGATGTACAGTATTGGGCTTTCTCTATCTGACTTATTGCACTTAGCCTAATGCCCTCCAGTCCATCAATGTTGCTGCAAACAGCAAGATTTCATTCTTTTTCATAACTGAATAGTATTCTTGTGTGTATGTGTTTATACACATACCCTATATCTTCTTTATCCATTCATCTGTTGGTGGACACTTAGGTTGCTTCCATATCTTAACTACTATGAACATTGGGGTACATGTATCTCTTCAAATTACTGTTTTAGTTTTTTGGAGATATATCCAGGAGTGGCATTGCTGAGTTACATGGTAGCTCTATTTTTAGTTTTTTGAGAAACCTGTTTTCCATAGTGGCTGCACCAGTTTACATTTCCACCAACAGTGTATGGGGTTCCTTTTCTCCACATCCTTGCCAACATTTGTTATTTGCATTCTTTTTTATGATAGCTGTTCTAAGAGGTGTGCAGTGATATCTCAAGTGGTTTTGATTTGTAGCTCCCTGATGATTATTGATATTGAGCATCTTTTATGTGCTTATTGTCCATCTGCATATCCTCTTTGGAAAAATGTCTGTTCAGTTCTTCTGCCCATCTTTTAATTGGGTTGTTTGCTTTTTTGATGTTGACTTGTATGTGCTGTTCATATATGTTGGGTATTGATCCCTTATTGGTCATATCATTTGCATATATTTTCTCCTATTCAGTAGGTTGTCTTTTCATTTTGTCATTGGTTTCCTTTGCTATTCAAAAGCTTTTATGTTTAATTAGGGAAAATAATAGATGCATATAATGAAGGTTAAAAGTATTTAACAAAGAGTTAGAAAGTATAAAGAACAGCCAGAGATGAAGAATACAGTAACTGAATGAAAAAATCGCTGGAAGTAATAAAGAGTAGAAAAGTAGAAAGAATAAACAGTAGGTTAAATGATGCAGAGGAATGGATCAGTGAGCTGGAAGACAGAGTATTGGAAATCACTACTGCTGAAAGAAAAAAGAGAAAAGAATGAAAGGAAATGAGGACCAGCTTGGTGAGTTACAGTCCATAGGGTCACAAAGACTTGGACACACTGAAGGGACTTAGCACACACACAGGAAACCTATGGGACAACATCAAGTGCAGTAATATTTGCACTGTAGGAATCCCAAATTATTGGAGGCATTAAAGTTAAAAGCTTCCTAACCTGGGGAAGGAAACAGTCACCTAAGTCCAGGAAGCACAGAGTCCCATACAGAATTTACCCAGAGAGGAACACGCCAAGACACATTGTAATTAAAATGGCAGAAATTAAAGGTAAATAGAGAAGAGAATGGGCTTCCCTGGTAGCTCAGCTGGTAAAGAATTTGCCTGCAATGCAGGAGACCCCGGTTCGATTTCTGGGTCAGGAATATCCCCTGGAGAAGGGATAAGTTACCCACTCCAGTATTCTTGGGCTTCCCTGGTGGCTAGCTGGTAAGCCTGCAGTTTGGGAGACCTGGGTTCGATCCCTGGGTTGGAAAGATCCACTGGAGAAGGGAACAGCTACCCACTCTGATATTCTGGCCAGGAGAATTCCATGGACCGTATGGTCTGTGGGGTTGCAAAGAGTCGGACAAGACTGAGCAACTTTCACTTTCAGAGAAGAGAATATTAAAAACAGCAAAGGAAAAGCAACAAATAACATACAAGGGAACTCCCATAAGGCTATCAGCTGATTTTTCGGCAGAAACTCTGCAGACCAGAAGGTAGTAACATGGTTTATTTAAGGTAATGAATAAGAAAAATGTACAACCAAGAATACTATATTTAGCAAGTCTTTCATTCACATTTGATGGAGAAGTCAAAGCTTTGCATGTGTGTTCAGTCATGTCCAACTCTTTGTGACCCCATGGACTGTAGCCTGCCAGGCTCCTCTGTCCATGGAATTTTCCAGGCAAGAATACTGGAGTGGGTTGCCATTTCCTGTTGCAGGGGATCTTCCTGACCCAGGATCAAACCTACATCTCCTAAGTCTCCTGCATTGGCAGGCAGATTGTTTACCACTGTGCCACCTGGGAAGACTTACAGGCAAGCAGAAGCTAAGAGTTCAGCACCACCAAACCAGCCTTACAACAAATGGTAAAGGAACTTATCTAGGTTAAAAAAAAAAAAAAAAAAAGGACACAACTAGGAACAAAAAATTATTTGGAAAGCTCACCAGTAAAGGCAAACATATAGTAAAGGTAGGAAATCATCCATACACAAAACTAGTAGGAAAGTTAAAAGACAAAAGTAGTAAAATCATCCATATCCACAATAAGCAGTTAAGGGATTCATGAAACAGATGTAAAATGTGATATCAAAGACAGTAATCATGAAGGGAGGAGAGTCAAGTGCAGGGTTTTTAAATTGCATTTGAAACTAAGAGATGAGCAACTTAAAACAATCATGTATATGCATAGATTGCTATACAAAAGCCTCATGGTCACCTCAAACCAAAAATCTTTTATAGATATACACACAAAAAAAGAAAAAGGAATTGAAACACAACACTGAAATAGTCTTCAAAGCACAAGAGGAAAGAAAAAAGAAGGGGAGGCGGAAATGACCTACAAAATTAAATCTAAAACAATTAACAAAATGGCATTAAGAATACATATATCAATAATTACCTTAAATGTAAACAGACTAAATTCTCCAACCAGAAGACATTGACTGGCTGAATGGGTATAAAACAAGACCCATATATATGCTGCCTATGAGAGACTCACTTTAGATGTAAAGATACATAAAGACTGAAAATGCGAGGATAGAAAAAGTTATTCCATGCAAATCCAAATCCAAAAGAAAGCCAGAGGAGCAATATTTATGTCATACAAAATAGACTTTAAAGACTGTTCCAGGAGACGAAGAAGGATACTACATAATGATCAAGGTATAAATATAAGAAGATATAATAATTGTAAATATCCATTCACCCACCACAGAAGCACTTAAATATATAAGTTAAATATTAGCAGACATAAAAGGAAAAATCAACAGTGACACAGTAATAGTAGGAGACTTTACCTCCGCCCCCCACCCCCCGCCAACTTTCATCAATGGAAAGATCATCCAGATAGAAAATCAAACAGGCCTTCAATGACACATTAGACCAAATGGTCTTAACTGACATATGGAGAGCATTTCATCTGAAAGCTACAGAATACACATTGTGGTGCACATGGAACATCCCCCAGGATAGAGCACGTGCATGGCTGCAAAACATGCCTTGGTAAATTTCAGAAAATTAAAATAATATCAACCATCTTTTCCAACACTATGAGACTAGAAATCAACTATATGGGGGGAAAAAAAAAACAACTGCAAACACAGGGACACATGGAAGCTAAACAGCATGCTACTAAAACAGCCAGTGGACTACTGAAGAAACCAAAGAGGAAATTAAAAATTACCTACGGACAAAAATGAAAACAGGATGATCCAAACCTATGGAATAGAGCAGAAGCATCTCTAAGAGGATGCTGTTTACGCTTTAAAAACCTTGACTTTTCAAATGTTTTAAAAGTTTTCTTCAATTTGTCTACTATCTTTGTACTCTGTTTATGGTACTTTTCTGTGTGGAAGTTTTTTTTTCCTTTTAGGTAAATTTGGCAGTTCTCCTTTATTCCTCTCTTTCTCATATATAGGCTTTTTCTACTAGTCGGCTCTAGAGCTATTTCACACAGTTTCTTCTAGTTTTTTCCTTTCTCCTACACCCTCCAACATTTAAATGTTTGCTCCATCAGGGACAGTTTTGTCCTAAGGTGTGAAGAAGAGCGTTAAGTACACTTCAGTCACTCATTCATGTCCAACTCTCTGCGACGCCATGGACTGCAGCACTCCAGGCCTCCATGTCCATCACTAACTCCCAGAGCTTACTCAAACTCATGTCCATCGAGTCGGTGATGCCATCCAACAATCTCATCCTCTGTCGTCCCCTTCTCCTCCCGCCTTCAATCTTTCCCAGCATCAGGGTCTTTTCCAGTGAGTCAGTTCTTCGCATCAGGTGGCCAAAGTATTGGAGTTTCAGCTTTAACATCAGTCCCTCCAATGAATATTCAGGACTGATGTCCTTTAGGATGGACTGGTTGGATCTCCTTGCAGTCCAAGGGACTCTCAAGAGTCTTCTCTAACACCACAGTTCAAAAGCATCGGTTCTTCGACGCTCAAGCTTTCTTTATAGTTCCAACTCTCACATCCATACAAGACTACTGGAAAAGCCATAGCTTTGACTAGATGGACCTTTGTTGGCAAGATAATGTCTCTGCTTTTTTGTATGCTGTCTAGGTTGGTCATAGCTTTTCTTCCAAGGAGTAAGCATCTTTTAGTTTCATGGCTGCAGTGATTTTGGAGCCAACAAAAATAAAGTTTCTCACTGTTTCCATTGTTTCCCCATCTATTTGCCATGAAGTGAGGGGATCGGATGCCATGATCTTAGTTTTCTGAATGTTGAGTTTTAAGGCAACTTTTTAAACTCTCCTTTTTCACTTTCATCAAGAGGCTCTTTAGTTCTTCTTCGCTATCAGGTATAAGGGTGGTGTCATCTGCATATCTGAGGTTATTGATATTTCTCCCAGCAATCTTGATTCCAACTATGCTTCATCCAGCCCGGCATTTCACATGATGTACTCTGCATAGAAGTTAAATGTTCAGGGTGACAATATATAGCCTTGACATACTCCTTTCCCAATTTGGAATCAGTCTGTTGTTACACGTCCGGTTCTAACTGTTGCTTCTTGACCTGCATACAGATTTCTCAGGAGGCAGGTCAGGTGGTCTGGTATTCCCATCTCTTTAAGATTTTTCCACAGTTTATTGTGATCCACACAGTCAAAGGCTTTGACATAGTCAATAAAGCAGAAATAGATGTTTTTCTGGAATTCTCTTGCCTTTTCAATGATCCAATGGATATTGGCAATTTGATCTCTGGTTCCTCTGCGTTTTCTAAATCCAACTTGAACGTCTGGGAGTTCACGGTTCATGTACTGTTGAAGCCTGGTTTGGAGAATTTTGAGCATTACTTTGCCAGCATATGAGATGAGTAGAAGTGTGCAGTAGTTTGAGCATTCTTTGGCATTGCCTTTCTTTGGGATTGGAATGAAAACTGACCTTTTCCAGTCCTGTGGCCACTGCTGAGTTTTCCAAATTTGCTGGCATATTGAGTGCAACACTTTGACAGCATCAACTTTTAGGATTTGAAATAGCTCAACTGAAATTCCATCACCTCCACTAGCTTTGTTTGTAGTGGTGCTTCCTAAGGCCCACTTGACTTCACATTTCAGGATGCCTAGCTTTAGGTGAGTGATCACACCATCATGGTTATCTGGATCATGAAGATCTTTTTGTACAGTTCTTCTGTGTATTCTTGCCACCTCTTCTTAAGATCTTCTGCTTCTGTTAGGTCCATACCATTTTTGTCCTTTATTGAGCCCATCTTTGCATGAAATGTTCCCTTGGTATCTCTAATTTTCTTGGAGAGATCTCTAGTCTTTCCTATTCTATTGTTTTCCTCTCTTCCTTTGCATTGATCACTGAGGAAGGCTTTCTATCTCTCCTTGCTATTCTTTGGAACTCTGCATTCAAATGGGTATATCTTTCCTTTTTTCCTGTGCCTCTAACTTCTCTTCTTTTCTCAGCTGTTTGTAAGGCCTCCTCAGAAAACGCTTTTGCCTTTTTGCATTTGTTTTTCTTGGGGATGATCTTGATCACTGCCTCCTGTATGGTGTTATGAACCTCTGTCCATAGTTCTCAGGCACTCTATCAGATCTAATCCCTTGAATCTATTTGCCACTTTCACTATATAATTGTAAGGGATTTGATTTAGGTCATAACTGAATGGTCTAGTGGTTTTCCCTACTTTTCTGAATTTTGCAGTAAAGAGTTCATGATCTGTACCATAGTCAGCTCCGGGTCTTGTTTTTGCTGATTGTATAGAGCTTCTCCATCTTCCGCTGAAAAGAATATAATGGCTAGACAGTTTTCCAAAGCTGTTTACTACAAATTCTGTCTTTTATTCGCATGTTTGAAGTGCCTCGCTTGTCATGAACTGAATTTCCATTTAAGCATGAGTTTTATTATCTATTTCAGTGATTCCCAACCGCTCCCCCCCTCCTATTTGTAGTTCAGGAATATCCTGCTTTTGATTACTCTGACTTTTCATTGTATTTTATAATCTTCATTGCTTTTATTTTTCAGTTATTTCCCATCTGTTTTCATAATTTTTTCCCCAGGAAAGGTTCAAGATCATTTTTATCCAAGTGTAAAAAAGCTTGTGAGAATAATTTAGAAGACTTAACATTTGACAATGGTAAGGACTTTTCTTATTCAGCTCTTCAGGAAAATATTATAGTTCTTGCCACATCAGTTCAGTTCAGTTCAGTCGCTCAGTCGTGTCCGACTCTTTGCAACCCCATGAATTGCAGCATGCCAGGCCTCCCTGTCCATTACCAACTCCCGGAGTTCACTCAAACTCATGTCCATTGAGTTGGTGATGCCATCCAGCCATCTCATCCTCTCTCGTCCCCTTTTCCTCCTGCCCCCAATCCCCTCCAGCATCAGAGCCTTTTCCAATGAGTCAACTCTTCACATGAGGTGGGCAAAGTACTGGAGTTTCAGTTTCAGCAGCATTCCTTCCAAAGAACACCCAGGGCTGATCTCCTTTAGAATGGACTGGTTGGATCTCCTTGCAGTCCAAGGGACTCTCAAGAGTCTTCTCCAACACCATAGCTCAAAAGCATCAGTTCTTTGGCGCTCAGCTTTCTTCACAGTCCAACTGTCGCATCCATACATGACCACTGGAAAAACCCCTAGCCTTGACTAGACAGACCTTTATGGGCAAAGTAATGTCTCTGCTTTTGAATATGCTATCTAGGTTGGTCATAACTTTTCTTCCAAGGAGTAAGCGTCTTTTAATTTCATGGCTGCAGTCACCGTCTGTAGTGATTTTGGAGCCCCCAAAAATAAAGTCTGACACTGTTTCCACTGTTTGCCCATCTATTTCCATGAAGTGATGGGACCAGATGCCATGATCTTCGTTTTCTGAATGTTGAGCTTTAAGCCAACTTTTTCACTCTCCTCTTTCACTTTGATCAAAAGGCTCTTGCCACATAGGCCTTCATATTTATGGTAATTCTTGCTATCATGAATAACAGTTTTTTCTTCTCTTTTACTTTCTATTTTGGTTACTGTTGATATTTATGTGAGTCATTATATTGGATTTATTTAGTCTGTGACAGTCTTGCTGCTGCTAAGTTGCTTCAGTCGTGTCTGACTCTGTGCGACCCCATAGATGGCAGCCCACCAGGCTCCCCCGTCCCTGGGATTCTCCAGGCAAGAATACTGGAGTGGGTTGCCATGTCCTTCTCCAATGCATGAAAGTGAAAAGTGAAAGTGAAGTTGCTCAGTCGTGTCCGACTGTAGCGACCCCATGGACTGCAGCCTACCAGGCTCCTCCGTCCATGGGATTTTCCAGGCAAGAGTACTGGAGTGGGGTGCCATTAATTAATACTTTTCAATAGAATTGTCAATTTTAGTGCTTTTTGATGCTCTTTTTGCTTTGATTATAACTGTGTCAAACATTGTAATGCCAACCCTTCTTTCTTGTTTGTATTTATGTATCATATAACAACGGAATAATGCTGTTAAATTTAGGCCTATCATTTTACTTTCTTTTTGAATCGTTGGTTTTTAGGTGTTTGTCTTGTAATTATCTTTAAATTTTATTTTATAACCCAATCTGAATCTTTCTCTTTCTAGGTCAGTCATTTTAAAATTTAGTGAGATGATTGATCTTCTGTTACAGTGGGTTTTGTATTTAATGTTTTTTGAAGATTTTAAACAAAATATAGCTAAGGTTTCTTTTACTTTTATTGCTGATAATTTGAAAGGTACACAGTTTGTAGTTTTATCAGCGGATGGCTTCTAAGACTTTAAATTAGATCAGATCGGATCAGTCGCTCAGTCATGTCCGACTCTTTGCAACCACATGAATCGCAGCACGCCAGGCCTCCCTGTCCATCACCAACTCCCGGAGTGCACTCAGACTCATGTCCATCGAGTCAGTGATGCCATCCAGCCATCTCATCCTCTGTCGTCCCTTTTTCCTCCTGCCCCCAATCCCTCCCAGCATCAGAGTCTTTTCCAATGAGTCAACTCTTCGTGTGAGGTGGCCAAAGTACTGGAGTTTCAGCTTTAGCATCATTCCTTCCAAAGAAATCCCAGGGCTGATCTCCTTTAGAATGGACTGGTTGGATCTCCTTGCAGTCCAAGGGACTCTCAAGAGTCTTTTCCAACACCACAGTTCAAAAGCATCAATTCTTCAGCACTCAGCCTTCTTCACAGTCCAACTCTCACATCCATACATGACCACAGGAAAAACCATAGCCTTGACTAGACGGACCTTTGTTGGCCAAGTAATGTCTCTGCTTTTGAATATGCTATCTAGGTTGGTCATAACTTTTCTTCCAAGGAGTAAGCGTCTTTTAATTTCATGGCTGCAGTCACCATCTGCAGTGATTTTGGAGCCCCCAGAAATAAAGTCTGACGCTGTTTCCACTGTTTGCCCATCTATTTGCCATGAAGTGATGGGACCGGATGCCATGATCTTCGTTTTCTGAATGTTGAACTTTAAGCCAACTTTTTCAGTCTCCACTTTCACCTTCATCAAGAGGCTTTTGAGTTCCTCTTCACTTTCTGCCATAAAGGTGGTGTCATCTGTATATCTGAGGTTATTGATATTTCTCCCGGCAATCTTGATTCCAGCTTGTGCTTCTTCCAGCCCAGCGTTTCTCATGATGTACTCTGCATATAAGTTAAATAAACAGGGTGACAATATACAGCCTTGACGTACTCCTTTTCCTATTTGGAACCAGTCTGTTGTTCCATGTCCAGTTCTAACTGTTGCTTCCTGACCTGCATACAGATTTCTCAAGAGGCAGATCAGGTGGTCTGGTATTCCCATCTCTTTCAGAATTTTCCACAGTTTATTGTGATCCACCCAGTCAAAGGCTTTGGCATAGTCAATAAAGCAGAAATAGATGTTTTTCTGGAATTCTCTTACTTTTCCATGATCCAGTGGATGTTGGCAATTTGATCTCTGGTTCCTCTGCCTTTTCTAAAACCAGCTTGAACATCAGGAAGTTCACGGTTCACATATTGCTGAAGCCTGGCTTGGAGAATTTTAAGCATTACTTTACTAGTGTGTGAGATGAGTGCAATTGTGCGGTAGTTTGAGCATTCTTTGGCATTGCCTTTCTTTGGGATTGGAATGAAAACTGACCTTTTCCAGTCCTGTGGCCACTGCTGAGTTTTCCAAATTTGCTGGCATATTGAGTGCAGCACTTTCACAGCATCATCTTTCAGAATTTGGAACAGTTCAACTGGAATTCCATCACCTCCACTAGCTTTGTTCGTAGTGATGCTTTCTAAGGCCCACTTGACTTCACATTCCAGGATGTCTGGCTCTAGGTGAGTGATCACACCATCGTGATTATCTTGGTTGTGAAGATCTTTTTTGTTAGTTCTTCTGTGTATTCTTGCCACCTCTTCTTAATATCTTCTGCTTCTGTTAGGTCCATACCATTTCTGTCCTTTATCGAGCTCATCTTTGCATGACATATTCCTTTGGTATTTCTGATTTTCTTGAAGAGATCTCTAGTCTTTCCCATTCTGTTGTTTTCCTCTATTTGTTTGCATAATACTTTAAATAATATACTTATTTATATTTTTTATAAGTATAAATAGTATACTTATATATACATAAGACTTTAAATAATATAGTTAAATTTAGGTTTTTAATTTATCAACTTAAGAAATGAAACAGTCATTAGCTTTATAGATTTAAAGATGTTGAACTTCACAGTCCTTCTGCCTCTTCATCTCCCAGTTTTCAGATGCTTGTTAATTTATTTGAGGATTTTCCTCTTAGAATTTTTTTATTATACTTGGGCGTGCATGTGTATTAGCCTGCATATCTTGTATATCTTTTTTTAAAATTAAGAGATACCAATTATTTAGGCTTAGTTTTATAATTAAATAGATTCAGTCCTCACCATCCTCTCATTCCATGTCCTTGTTGCTTTTTTTTGTATCAGTTGTTGCCAAGTTGAATCGTATCATCACATTGATTTTCCTGTGACTATCAAGAATAACATAATTTTGATTCACAAATTAATTGTTCTTCTCAAGCTTTCTCTTCCCTCAGTCTTCCTCATTTTGCTAAGCCACTAGCCAAGCCAAAAATATAGGCATTGTCCTTGATTTCTCTTTCTTTTGTACTTCAGGGTCAGTCTGTCAGCAAGTTCTTTCAACTCAACCTTCAAAACATATACTGAATCCATCTACTTCTTTTTGCCATCTTTCCCCTCTAGTCTCTCTATTTCCTCTCCCAGACCTCCCATCTATCGCCATCTAGTTTCCACAGTGCCACCAGAATGGTCCTTTTAAAATACAAATCATATCATAAGGCTCTCCTCCTTAAAACCTTCCTGGAGCTTTGAAATTGCACTTAGAATAAATAATATTCAAACTTTCAACCTTGCTTATGTGATTGGCCCTGTCTACTTCTCTGAGCTCATCGTGTATCTTTTTCCCTTCCCTATTCCCCTCTTATTTTTTCTTTTTTATGTAGTCAGTCCAAGATTAAACTGACTCTTCTGTTCTGCATGAAGTACTAGTTTTCATGGTCTTTTTCCAGAAGCCCTCCTGATCATTCAGATTTCAGCTATTTTAAATGTTGTAGCCTTGTAAAGACCCAGTTCTGACTACGTAAGTTAAAGTAGTCACTCAGATCTTTGTTATTTTAGTTCTCTGTCTAGGACATGTGCCTGCATAACATTTTTCTTATTTTTTGTATTTGTTTGTTTAATGTCTGTCTCTCCTGGCATGTTAAGCGGCATGAGACTAGTGATCTGTCTTTACTGTTATATTTCAGCACCAGAAATAGTGTAGGCACATAGAGGACATTCAATAAATACCTTTGTACAGGGGAATATTATAAATGAATTTCTGTTGTCTTTTAAATGAGAATGACCAGTTGACTAGATATAGAATTATTACATCATACATTCTTCTCCTGCCCTCAGAAAATATATAGACATTTTCTGCTTTGAATATTATTAGAATAAAGCTATAAGGCTTGCCTGATTATTTTTCCTCTTGTAGGTAACTTGCTGCTTCTTGCTGAACTTCCTGCTCATTGTCTGTGGCACTAATACTACATATCTTCTCTAATCTATGATGTTCAGGTCTTATTATTTAGATTTCAATTCATTATTAACAGTAATTGTGATTTCAGTAAATTCATTAAACTTATTAATAGTAAATACCTATAAAATTAGTCACCTGAGAAGTGTTTTTCTTACAGTTTAAATATACATACTTTTCTTTTAGTAAATAGTTTCATTTATTTTCATAATCTGTGTTTTAGAATCTGAGAAAAATTGGTCTTCTGTTTGTGACAGTGATTTTATTCATTTGGGTTATTTCATTATTATATGTTTTATTTGTGGTTTTGTTTTCTTTTGTTTTTGCCTTTAAAAAAATAATTTCTATGTTAATCATAGATTTTTATACCTTTTTTTTTTTTTTTAGCATTTTCAGAAAAGCCAAAGTAGATGTGTTTTTCACATTTTGCAAACAGAGTTAGGGGAGTTTTATGTGACAAATATGATGTTATAGTATTGAATTTTCCCAACATTTGTTTCCGATGCCTCAAATAATTTCTGGAGACAGCTGTATTTCAAAAATGAATTTTTGACTGTACTATGCAACTTTAAAAAAAAAAATCGCACCAAAGCCAGTATAATGCAAAAGTGCTTCCTTGTATTTATTTAACAGATGAGCTGGTTTAGAATTTTATTTAGACATGAAAAGATAATTATTTGCCAATCTGACTTAGAAAAAAGCCTGCATCTGGTAAAAGATAAACAGTTTTTTTTTTTAAGTAAATGAAATCTCAGCTGTAACTCAATTATACTTTTCACCCCAGTTAAAAATAGATTATTGAAATTTATAATCATTTTAAAGTCTTGAATTTTATTACAGATTTACTGACTTGTTCCTGGTAATTTAATTATATAATATTATATTTAAAATTTCACTAAAATAAATGACTTTTGAGACTCTTCTAATACTAATCCTAAAGTGAATCTTAGGGTTAAGAGCAAAAATAGATTAGCACAGAGAACTATTTTTTTAATTGGCCACAGAAATAATTAATAAGATGAATGAGCATTTTCCCCTATATTTTTGTTGCCCTTTTTATACATATGAAAGCAAATGATTATTTTTAAGAGTGATTTAAGCATTTCTCTATCTCATTTTTATAGTCTATACTTTTTAAATAGAAGCACCATTTTACAAATGGTGACTTAAGTATTTAAAATAAACACTACCAATGATACCATTTTGAGTTTTATCATCTGTTTGGTGAGGCATCAAGGCTGCTCTAGAGAAGCAGGCAGATATTACAATTGTGCATGTCACCCTATTTTCCTGTTTGTGTCTGAATTTCAGCCTACCCTCTAACTCATTTTACAGATGCTCATTTTGCTCAACAAATCTGTAGTTAGTGCCAGCCAATAGCCAGAACAATACTGAGTTCGAGAAAGGTGATCATCAGAATCCTCATTTGCCTTCTCAAGTCTTCTCTGCTCACATTATCCCCTTATTATGGTGGAACTACATGATGGTACTTTAAAATTTTCCAAATTATCATTTGTTTAAAACTGTGAGCCTTGCATAGAGGCATGGAATTTCATGAAATCATTACCCAGGGTGTTAATGCAGTATACTTTGTTTACTTGTTTTATAAAATGCTAAATTGGAAATCTTTATGAAATAATCCAATATTTATAAACAAAATGGTAAATTAGATGTATTTTACTAGATTAGACAGTTTTCAGATATGTTGGAATCTTTCAGTTCAGTTCAGTTGCTCAGTCGTGTCCGACTCTTTGCAATCCCATGAATTGCAGCACGCCAAGCCTCCCTGTCCATCACCAACTCCCGGAGTTCACTCAAACTCATGTTTATACTCAGTGATGCCATCCAGCCATCTCGTCCTCTTTTTCCCTCCTGCCCCCAATCCCTCCCAGCATCAGAGTCTTTTCCAATGAGTCAACTCTTCTCATGAGGTGGCCAAAGTACTGGAGTATCAGCAGCATTCCTTCCAAAGAACACCCAGGGCTGATCTCCTTTAGAATGGACTGGTTGGATCTCCTTGCAGTCCAAGGGACTCTAAAGAGTCTTCTCCAGCACCACAGTTCAAAAGCATCAATTCTTCGGCACTCAGCTTTCTTCACAGTCCAACTCTCACATCCATACATGACTACTGGAAAAACCATAGCCTTGACTAGACAGACCTTTGTTGGCAAAGTAATATGTTGTCTAGGTTGGTCATAACTTTTCTTCCAAGGACTAAGCGTCTTTTAATTTCATGGCTGCAATCACCATCTGCAGTGATTTTGGAGCCCCCAAAAATAAAGTCTGACACTGTTTCCACTGTTTCCCCATCTATTTGGCATGAAGTGATGGGACCGGATGCCATGATCTTCGTTTTCTGAATGTTGAGCTTTAAGCCAACTTTTTAAACTCTCCTCTTTCACTTTCACAAAAGGCTCTTTAGTTCTTCTTTGCTTTCAGGCATAAGGGTGGTGTCATCTGCATATCTGAGATTATTGATATTCCTCCCGGCCATCTTGATTCCAGCTATGCTTCATCCAGCCCAGCATTTCTCATGATGTACTCTGCATAGAAGTTAAATAATCAGGGTGACAGTATACAGCCTTGACATACTCCTTTCCCGATTTGGAACCAGTCTGTGTTGTTCCATGTCCAGTTCTAACTGTTGCTTCCTGACCTGCATACAGATTTCTCAGGAGGCAGGTCAAGTAGTCTAGTATTCCCATCTCTTTCAGAATTTTCCAGTTTATTGTGATCCATACAGTCAAAGGCTTTGGCGTAGTCAGTAAAGCAGAAGTAGATGTTTTTCTTGAATTCTCTTGCTTTTTCAATGATCCAACAGATGAGAATTTGGTGATCATTTAAAAGTGGGTAGGTGTCAGTTCAGTTCAGTTCAGTTCAGTCGCTCAGTCATGTCCGACTCTTTGTGACCCCATGAATCGCAGCACACCAGGCCTCCCTGTCCATCACCAACTCCCGGAGTTCACTCAAACTCACGTCCATCGAGTCAGTGATTCCATGCAGCCATCTTATCCTCTGTCATCCCTTTTTCCTCCTGACCCCAATCCCTCCCAGCATCAGAGTCTTTTCCAATGAGTCAACTCTTCGCATGAGGTGGCCAAAGTACTGGAGTTTCAGCTTTAGCATCATTCCTTCCAAAGAACACCCAGGGCTGATCTCCTTTAGAATGGACTGGTTGGATCTCCTTGCAGTCCAAGGGACTCTCAAGAGTCTTCTCCAACACCATAGCTCAAAAGCATCAATTCTTCGGCGCTCAGCTTTCTTCACCGTCCAACTTTCACATCCATACATGACCACTGGAAAAACCATAGCCTTGACTAGACGGACCTTTGTTGGCCAAGTAATGTCTCTGCTTTTGAATATGCTATCTAGGTTGGTCATAACTTTTCTTGCTTTTTCAATGAGCCAACGGATGAGACTTTGGTGATCACTTATAAGTGGGTAGGTGTCAACTATACTTCAATTAAAAAGAAAAGTTAGTGGGTAGGGAATTCCCTGGTGGTCCAGTGATTAGAACTCTGTGCCTTCATTGCACAACACACTGATTCTATCCCTGGTCAGGAAACTAAGATCCCAGAAGCCAGATTACACAGCCAAAAACCATCAGAAACACATAGAGAGTTGGCATGGGGAGGGAGGTGGGAAGGAAGTTTAAGAGGAAGGGGACATACCTATACCTGTGGCTGATTCATGTTGATATATGGCAAAAACCAAAACAATATTGTAAAGCAATTATCCTCCAATTAAAAATAAATAATTTGAAAAGAAACACATGGAAGTGAGTAGGTAGATATCCAAAGCATATAGTAACAAAGAGTGATTCTTTATTTTTCTTTCCTTTGTAATTCAGGGCTTCTTGATAAAATGAAGGATGGACTGGAATCTAACCTGCTTGTTGAAATTACCCTGTATAAATAATAAAAGTTAGTATATAATGGAAAAGTTTCAGGCAGATGGGTGAGAACTACTCTAATGAGAGGGCTCAGAGGGAGGAGGAAGGAGAGACAATTCTTCGTATCCATAAGTGGACAGGCAAAGCCTCCACATGGGCAGGTTTTTATGATAATCTTCAAGAATTGCTCCCTCTTGCTGCCTCTGTTGATAATGGGGAACGTGAGATTATTGTCTATTTTGGATTATCTTCACTGATCCCCTTCTCTTTGCAGACTGTTATGTTTAGGGTATATGTAACCATTCATGTGGTACATGTTTTCTCACTTTTACAAGTAAAAGCTAAATTTTCTGTAAAGATTTTTGCTTAGATTTTGATTGTTTCAAGACTGTGTGTCCTTTTTGATTTATCTAGTTCTTTAAAATTGTTAACTGAAATATCAATTAATGTTTACATGAAGGGACTGTTGAAAAGAGTGCTTTCATGATTATAAATAAATTTGGTGTTTCATACTTAAATGTGTATATAAACCACATCAGTAATGTTTGATTTTTTTTGAAAAGTATTTTATGACATGGCAAAAATATTATTTTGTTTTGGCTTTCAATTGAAAGTTGCTGTATAAAGAGGAAAATATCTCTGATTTGTGTGAATTTTATTTATTTATCTAAGACCTAATTTCTAAGTTTTTCCTTCTTGATCCTTGTATGTTATTCTAAGACGACTAAGTTAGAGCTAGGGCTTTCATGGTGGCACAATGGTAGAAGAATATACCTACAATGCAGAAGGCTCAGGTTTTAAACCTGATGTTGTTTTGCCAAAGAATATTTCCAAACACTATCTAATAAAAATATCTTATGATATCTTAATGAGGAACATGTTTGTTTGTATCTTTCTTGTCTCCAACATATAATACTGCTATTGCATTTATTCTGTGTCAGATATTGTACTAAATGGCACTCTATCCTCTTCCTCACAACTTTCACACCTGAGAGACTTGCAGTAACAGAAACTTGGGGACATAAGAATCTGTTACAAAAATGGCCAGCAACTGCAGCCGGCAATGTTTAGGGAAGTGGTAGATAAGGAAGCCAAAATAGTAGATAAGGAATGAATTTAAATAGTAGGTAATGGATTCAGGTGTGATTCAGAAGAGTTAGATTGCCCAAGGTTACATTGCCAGTGAATGTCTGAGTCCAGACTTAAATCCAGGTGTGTTAATCCAGACCTTGAGATCTTGTACATTATATTGCATTTACATAATACAAATGTACTCATTTATGAACTCCGGAGAAGGCAATGGCAACCCACTCCAGTACTCTTGCCTGGAAAATCCCACAGCGGAGGAGCCTGGTGGGCTGCAGTCCATGGGGTCGCTACAGTCCGACTCGACTGAGCGACTTCACTTTCACTTTTCACTTTCATGCATTGGAGAAGGAAATGGCAACCCACTCCAGTGTTCTTGCCTGGAGAATCCCAGGGATGGGGGAGCCTGGTGGGCAGCCGTCTATGGGGTCACACAGAGTCGGACACGACTGAAGCAACTTAACAGCAGCAAACTCCTTTTACTGAAATAAAACACTATTTCTATGCAAAATGAAGTTTGATAGTGATAGTGTCATTCCAAGCAGCCCATAATGACCATAAAATTCCCATATATAATAAATATTTTATTTTAATATAGCTTTTTCTAATTAACCCAAATAGATTTTTGGTAGACAAATTGGAAAATATAAATAAAAAAAGAAGAGAACCAAATTACTTAAAATTTTACTTATGTATATTTCTTGAGACTTTTTTTCTGCATATGTACTTACATAATATCTCTTTTTCACTTAATGTGTCATGAGCATGTTTTCATAGCAAAACATGTCATAACTGTGTTGTAATATCTATGACTTTACCATAAGTTGTTTGACCATTCTTTCATCAATAAATAGTACTATAGAGAATATTGTCTGTGCATATCTCAAGAAAGTAAATATTGAAGTGAAATTATGAGTTTTAGGACTTCATGCATTTTTACGGCTTCTGAGTTTGTAGAAAGAAACTGCAAATGTACCTTCTCATCAAAGTATTAAGAATGTCTAATTCCTCATTTTTGATACTTGTTGTGAAGGTTTCCTTCCTTCTTCCTATACATAGAGACACAAAATGTAACATGTTGACCAAGTTATTATCATTTTGTTTTTCAGGAGATGATTTTTCTTTGATTCAGCAAGAGATATTTATGGTTAAAGAATGTAAACACTGCAACATTGTTGCCTACTTTGGGAGCTATCTCAGGTGAAAAACACAAAACATCTAATCTCTCTGCGTTTCATACTTCTTTGCCCCACATCCCCTCCCTTTCATGTAAATGCTGTTTTGTATTTAAATTTTAAAAATTGCTTGTCTAAAGTTCTAAAATTTCTCAGATCTTATTGGCTTCTCTGTTACATTAATAATGACAGCTTCATTTATGCATTTTTACCTTATCTGGCAGCCTTAATGAAATACTATGAACGGTTACAAGTAAGTGTTTTAGCTTGTAATACTAATCACATTCTAAACTATTTAAGGTGGGAACAGAGCTAAAATTAATATGCTTTTCTGTATCCTGAAGATAAATGTCAGGACAATTTCCTGTTGTAATCTATCCTAAACCTTGCTATGCTGAAGAGTGACAATCTTCAAAGTACGTCAGTGGTTGAGAATTACTAGCTAATATAATTTTCTTTCTCTTTCATATTAGTCGGGAAAAACTGTGGATTTGTATGGAATATTGTGGTGGCGGATCACTTCAAGATATTTACCATGGTACTGTTAATTTCTCTCTACTTTTTAAAACTTTTACTTTAATGATTGTTATTTTATGTTTCTAGTTAACAAGAGATACTAACATGTAGATTTACTGTTTTACATTCTGGAGTTTTACATTCTTTTATGCAATACTCTGGAGTATTGCATAAAAGAAATCTAAATTTTATATTTTGTTGGTATTCAGTTAAACTGCTGGAGCCTGATGAAGAAATCCAAGAGTACTTGAAGAATCTAGATTTTACTTTTCAGATGTAGTCTCTAGGAAATCTTAAGTAGTATATAGGGAAGTATTTTATCTACAAACAAAACGGCCTAAACTTCCTTTTAAATTAAAATTGAAATGCAAAAGGTGACTCTCACATAAAGCAAATTATCTGTCTACCTCTTAATGATAACGTGCTGACTGGGAAAACAACTTAATTATTGCTATAATATTTTGTATTAAAATATATAATTTTAAGAATTTGGAATATTTTATTTGTTGTTTAGTTGCAAGTCGTGTCTGACTCTTTTGTGACCCTGTGGACTGTAGCCCTCCAGGCTCTTCTGCCCATGGAATTTCCCAGACAAGGATACTGGAGTGGGTTGCCATTTCATTATGTTAATTTAGTCAACTTTCTGAATTGAATTGAATTTTCCTTTACATTATTATACTATAATGACTGTTCTCTTTTATTTTACCCTTGTTGTTGATTTTTTAAAAATTATTGGTAGGAAACGGCTCTGTGTCACTCAGTTTAAAATTCTTTTCTGTGATTTTATGAAGAATTATGATCTTTTATGTGAAGACTTTTTATCTAATATTTATAATCTTTATATTTTCACAGAATGAGAACTCAGGATTATGGATTAATAAAACTATGCAGCAGACATTTTTTTTTTTACTACTTCCCCTTTTAAGCTGAAATAATGGTTTTGAGACATTAATTTTATTTCTTTGTGAAATTGCTGCTTTCCATTATTAAACCTGCTATTTATTGAATTAAATTGAATCTAAAAAGTATTCATCCCTGTAAATAATATATTAGATAGCATAGTAATCAAGAACAACTATACCTATAATAACTTTTTTTTTTTTTTTTTTTTTTTTAAATTTTATTTTATTTTTAAACTTTACATAACTGTATTAGATTTGCCAAATATCAAAATGAATCCGCCACAGGTTTACACGTGTTCCCCATCCTGAACCCTCCTCCCTCCTCCCTCCCCATTCCATCCCTCTGGGTCGTCCCAGTGCACCAGCCCCAAGCATCCAGTATCGTGCATCGAACCTGGACTGGCAACTCATTTCATACATGATATTTTACATGTTTCAATGCCATTCTCCCAAATCTTCCTGAAATTGTTTCCCTTCTTTTACTACTATTTCATCAAGTTACTAAGAATCAAAATTTTATGTTCCTAAAAGTAGGTATAGATTACCAGTGATTAAAATATGTTGTAAAATATTTTAAGTAAAGATTGCATAAAAGTATCTGATTTTGACCTCACTGTCAGTAAATGCCACCCCCGACTTCAAATATTTTCTCATGGTGTTGGAAGGCATTATTTCCAAAGCACCTAGTTAGGTACTTGCAGAAGGATTTTATATTTCATTAGGGAAAGATCTGGTTGTCACAAGTGACCTAATTACTTTTTGGATTCTTAGGTAAGGTATTGGATCAAGGTCCTTGTTTTGATGGATATAGTAAAGAATAATGCTAAGGGAATAACATCGTGACTTTTTTTAAAAAAAGTATGCCTTTTCAACAATCGATTTCTCTTTATGGTCCTATAACCTGTATGAAAGTGTGAAAGTTAGTTGTTCAGTCATGTCTGATTCTTTGCAATCCCATGAACTGTAACCCGCCAGGCTCCTGTATCCATGGAATTCTCTAGGCAAGAATACTAGAGTGGGTTGCCATTCCCTTCATCAGAGGAGCTTCCCACCCCAGGGATCGAACCCAGGTCTCCTGCATTGCAGGCACAATCTTTACTGTCTGAGCCACCAGGGAAGCCCTTAACATGTGTATACAACTGTAATTATATATGTTTTTCTCATTTGGGGGCTTTATTTATTTATTTATCTGTAGTTGTTCAGGATTGAGATCATGTCCATTGCTTTGTATAGAACATCTTGTGATATCTGGTACTGTGCTTTGCTCATAACAGGGGCTTAATAGTTTCACTGACCAAAGTCGTTATGAAGCAAATCTTCCATTTTTAAATTGCATTGAAAATTTTTCTACTTTACTTTTTTTTGTTTCCTGATTCTAAGTCACCCAGTGATATATATATATATATATATAGAGAGAGAGAGAGAGAGAGAGAGAGAGAGAGAGAGAAGTTTTATAATTGCTTGTCATTGTTAAAGTGTTTTTAGTCTGTTGTGTTCAAATGTATAATGATGTGATCTCTTTTTTAATTTCTAGTTACAGGACCATTATCAGAACTGCAAATAGCCTATGTATGCAGAGAAACTTTACAGGTACTATATTTGCTTATGTAGATAGAAATGCAGTTCTAGTTTCACAGTTGAAAACAGTAAAATGGTGATCTGCCCAAAAGAGAAAGAGTAAACCAACTTTTTCTGTTAACCTCTCATACTGTAATTCTGTAAGCCTCGTTATTTCTTTTGTGAACGAGTCCCAGAAATTCATTTAAGCAAATAGTAGTATACACAGGGGTGTTGTTTGGTGTTCTGCTTTGTAGTACTTGTCCCTCAATTGCTGCAAAGCTAAGGAAAGTCATAGGTATGAATTGGTTTTCATGAATGAATCATCAGACCTCTCAATTATAACAAGTCCAAGCTTTCCCTTCGAGTTTTATGGCCACAAAAGGAATCTTTTTGCATAAGACATGAGGTCTTTTACCATTTCTCCCAAAATGAGAATAAAGTTTCATGGCAATAACCCAGAATGTTATCTGAAAACCTTTGATCTATGTGATATTAATAGATATTATTAATATCAGCATCCCTTTTTATAAGCTCAGTAAACATTGTATTAAGTAGAGATTTCTTTCCTTCTTTATTTCAGACCCTGTGAGAGCTTTTAGTATGTTAAAATAGGTTATGAGTCTTCAGTAGGTATACAGAGTATACAGTTTTTCTTTCAGTTTATTTTTTTAGTTCCTTGAAAGATTACTCATTGAAAAAATTAGCAGCTAATTTTGTTCACATGCTTTAAGGCATCTAAGTTAGGAAGCAGGATGAAGTAGTAGTGGTTGTGTTATTTATTTTTTCAGTTCACAACTGATACTTATTAATTGATGCTTCTGTCTCTACATTTCCTGGATTGTGTAGTTTGTTTAGAAGAGAAATTGATATTCCTTATGTATCCTTCCATATTTTAGAAATTGGGAATTTAACCTAAATTAAGGGAAAGCTCTAGTCATTTCTGAAAGAGTTGGTTTCCACATGCTTTAAAATTTTATTGTTAGATATATGAAAGTAAATTTATATATATAAATAATTTAGATACATTTCTATAACAGTCACATTAAAAATCTGCTTTTTTGTATTCACATAAAACGCTAATCATGCACTCATAGCAGAGAATTGTTGACAGATTACTGTTGTTAATATTTTAATTTCCAAAGTTTCTTGCTTCTTTAAGTAATGGACAGAGTACTAAATGGAAGTAGAAAGCAAAACAGAAATTTGCATTTCCGTTCTGGCCCTGGTATATGACCATTATCTCGTCTGTGGTTTTAGTCCCCAAGTATAAAATGAGACTGTGGAAGGGATGACTTCCAAGATACTAGTTTGAATTTTAAAACTGTGTTATGCTGACAAACTTCCTCACCTAGTGTCTGTTGACAGGTGACTGGATAAAAAGGCATGGTTTAGGTAATCCAACAATATATAAAAAGATAATACATCATATACAAGTAGGGTTTATCATAGAAGGCAGTGTTGATTTAACATTCAAAATCATTTCAAGTAAGTGATTACATTAGCAAACAAAAAGAAGCAAAACCATGGGATCATCTAGACACAGAAAAAGCATTAGCTAAACCCAGTGCTCATTTCTGATAAAAATTTTTAGCCTACTTCGAATAGAAAGGAACTAACTCAGCCTGATAAAGAGCACCTATGAAAAACCTACAAATAAATCATACTTAATGATAAAGACTAGGTGCTTTCCCACCAGTGTCAGTCAAACAAGGCAAAGATGTCTGCTCTCACCACTTCTTTTTAACAGATTCTAGACATTTGCACAGGACAAAAAGCAAAAGCAGTGAAATAAAAGACACCTGGACTAGAAAGTAAGAATTCAAGCTGTCTCTGTTCACAGACTGCATAACTACATCTTTGTAGAAAATGGAATAGAGTCTACAAAGTAGCCAGTAGAACTAATGAGTGTGAATAGGGAGGTTGCAGGGTTCAAGATCAATATACAGAATCAGTTGGGTTTCCATAGGCTAGCAACAATACAATTTATAATAACTAAAATATTACGTTCTTTGGGATATATATAACAAAGAAGCATAAACACCTGTATACTAAAAACTATAAAATGACTTAGAGACGTTAAAGAAGACCTACATAAACTGAGAACTTTGCCTTCTGTAGTATTCTTGTATTCATGGGTCAGAACATTTCAGTGCAATTAAGATACCATTTCTTCCCAAACTGACTATAGATTCAATGCAATTGCAATCAAAATCAAAGGAGGCTTTTTTTTTTCACTGTAGAAATTGATGAACTGATTCTAAAATTCCTACAGAAACACAAAGGACCTGGAATAGTCAAAACAACTGTGGAAAAGAACAAAAAAATTTGAGGACCAACAGTAGCAATTTCAAAACCTATAAAACTACACTAAATGAAACATAGTAGTAAGCACTGGCATAGGAGTAGATTATGCCAAAAGATTATAGAAGTCTAGAAAAACTAGAAATAATTCCACACATATATGGCTACTTTTTGACAAAGGTGAAGCTGCTGCTGCTGCTGAGGCGCTTCAGTCGTGTCTGACTCTGTGCGACCCCATAGACGGCTGCCCACCAGGCTCCCCCGTCCCTGGGATTCTCCAGGCAAGAACAATGGAGTGGGTTGCCATTTCCTTCTCCAATGCATGAAAGTGTGAAGTGAAAGTGAAGTCGCTCAGTCATGTCCAACTCTTCGCAACCCCATGGACTTCAGCCTACCAGGCCCCCCCGTCCATGGGATTTTCCAGGCAAGAGTACTGGAGTGGGGTGCCATTGCCTTCCCCGACAAAGGTGAAGAGATGATTCAAAAGAGAAGGGATAGGTTTTCCAGTAAATGATTATGGAATAATTGAACTGTGCTTAGTCACTCAGTCATGTCTGCCTCTTTGTGACCCTACAGACTGTAGCCTACCAGGCTCTTCTGTCTGTCCATGGGGATTCTGCAGGCAAGAATACTGGAGTGGTTGCCATGCCCTCCTCCAGGGGATCTTTCCAACCCAGGGATTGAACCCAAGTCAAACACATGAACTTTGAACAACATTTTGTGACATATGTAAAAATGAACACTAATCACTTAGGTCTAAATATAAAACCTCAAACTAGAACTTATAGAAGAAAACATAGAAGAAAATTTTGCAGTCTTGAGTTAATAAAAGCCTTTTCAGACATAAAAATCATGATCCATAAAAGAAAAATTTGACAAATTTGACTTTGTTAAAATTTAAAACTTCTGCTTTTCAAGACATACTATTAAGAGAATAAAAAGACAAAAAAGGTATTTGCAAAGTATAAATCTGATAAAGGGCTTGTCTCTAGAGTATATAAAGAACTCAAAACTAAATAAGTAATAGGAAAAGCACAAATTAAACAAATGGACAAAAGATTTGAACAGATGTTTCACCAAAAGCTGTATAGATGGCAAATAAGGATATGAGAAATATGCTCAATATCATTAGTTATTAGAAAAATGTGAATTAAAACCACAATGAGATATCACTACACACCAGTTAGAATGGCTAAAATTAAAAAGACTGACCCTCATAAAGTTGGTGAGTATGTGAGTTAATTGGAACTCTCATACACAGCTAGTTTCAATGCAAAATTGTACAGCTGCTTTGGAAAACCATTTGGCAGTTGCCTAGAAATTTAAACTTGTACCACCATATGACCCAGTCATATCTAAGTTATTTATCCAAGAGGGAAAAATCATACAAATACTTGACATAAATCTTTAGAGTGGGTTTCTATATAATAATCAAAATCTGGAAACAACTCATAACCCAAATATCTATCAACAGGTGAATAAATAAATTCTGTAATAACTGTATGGTGCAATGGTCAGTAATAAAAAAATGAAATATTGATAACACACTAACAAGGAATGTCAAATTAATATTGTGAATTAAAGAAGATAAAAGAATATTCTGTATGATTCCATTTATATAAAACTCTAGAAACTTTTAAAATTATCTATAGCGACAAAGTATATCCGTGTATATATATGGGAGTAGCTTTTGGGAGTGATGAATATGTTCATTATCTTGATTGTGGTGATGATGTTACAGTAAACTATTTCTTGTTTTTATCAGAAAATGAATTCAAAAATCTTAAAATTGAGTAAACATTTATTAGTAAAAAGAAACACATCTAGGTTTTTTCCCCTCAAAAAAAGGACATTCTGGTTTTTCTTATTCAATAAAAATTTAAGTAGAAATTTAGGTGTGAAGTTTGCAGTTTTGCTAATATATACTTTTTTTTTTTAAACTTCAGGGTCTTGCCTATTTGCATACTAAAGGCAAAATGCATAGAGATATCAAAGTAAGTCTGTTTAACTTAATTTAAACTCAGTATGTTTAAGACTCACAGTCACAGGGAACAGATTTGTGGTTTCCAAGGGCAAGGTGGTTGGGGGGAGGAAGGACTGGAAGTTTGGGATTCGCAGGTGTAAACTCTTACATATATGGTGGATAAACAATAGGTCCTACTATATAGTACAGTGAATTTTTGATAAACCATAATGGAAAAGAGTATTCTTAAAAAATGTATGTGTATTATTCAGTCACTTTGCTGTATAGCAGAGATTGGTACAACATTGTAAATTGACTGTACATCAAAAAACATAATAATAATAAACTTTAAGTTGATTATTTTATTGAAAGGAATTTTATGATACTAATTTAATAGCATTTGTATTTTTTCTTTAGGGTGCAAATATTTTATTGACAGATCATGGTGATGTAAAATTAGGTATGTTATTTCAAATTCCTAAAAATTATTTTCCAGAAAAACAGCACTGAAATACTAACCTAGTTGTGTTAGAATAAAAGGAATCCAGGGGTTTGGTTTTTTCCCAACTTAAGTTACTTGTAATGAAAAGTTTTTTAATAACTTTGTTCTTAATAAAGTCTGTTTTCATTCTGATAAAGTGCCAATAAGTTATTTTCTTATAATGATTATGTTTTGAACTAAACAGGAAGGGATTTAGGTATTCAATTTATATTTATATTCAATTTATATACATTTCGCTAAGTATTGCTATCTGAATTATTAATAATGATGTCTCTGAGGATGAAATTTAGAAATGTTGGTGATTTTATTGAAAACTAAAATTTTCTGTTCTGTTTTTACCCTACCAGCTGACTTTGGTGTAGCTGCAAAAATAACAGCTACTATTGCAAAGAGAAAATCTTTCATTGGCACCCCTTATTGGTAAGATATTATTATGATTGAATTTTGTCCATTTCATCTCTTTAAGATGAGTGAACAACATTGATGCTTAGTAATACAATTTGTACTTGACTGAAGCCTGGAGACATTCAGGTTCCTTGACACTATCATAGATCTGATGGGTTACAGAACTTTGATACTCATTTTCCTTGTCCAGCATTTCCTGTGTTAAAGTGCCAATAATTCCTGCTGTCCCTGAGATGCTGTGTTTGGAGGTCTTATAGGTGGGAGATTTTCAAAAGAAAATTGTGTTATAATCTTGTGTCATTTTATTACCTTTTCTTTTGATATTGCATCTGTTTTAATCTAGGATTTCATTTGTGTGTTGTTAAAATTCATGCATCCTATCCTACCATTAGTTTTTACCAGCCCTCCTGCTTCTACTACATCCTTCCAATTACTGACAAAATAATCTTTCTAAAACACTACTTTCATTATATCCTTATACACACTTAAGTTGAGAGACACTGTGTCATATGTTTCTGTACCTAAGTGCACATAAAAGTGACTTCTACCTTGTGAATATTCAGTATAAATATAAATTAATTTAAAAATAATAAACACCCAAAAATCCTGAGTAATATCATCTATGCTTTATAACTTTAGATGCCATTTTCATATACCACTGACTGGTGGCTCAGATGGTAAAGAATCTGCCTGCAGTGCAGGAGACCTGGGTTCAGTCCTTGGGTTGTGAAGATTCCTGGAGGTGGTCATGGCAAACCACTCCAGTCTTCTTGCCTGGAGAAACCCCATGGACAGAGGAACCTGGCAGGCTACTGTCCATGAGGTCTCAAAGAGTTGTACACGACTGAGCGATTAAGTATGCACAGCAGCTCCCAAACAGATAACTCCAACTCAGCTACTCAGTTGACCCTCAGTCCTGTATATTTTCAACAGTTGTCTGGTGATAGCACTACTTCAGTATCCACAGGTATTTTATACTCAGTCTCTTCAGTCAGCCCCTTGATTCTATCCTCCCTACCACTGCCTTTGAAAAGTCCTTTTTTTTTCCCCTTGTATTTTTCAGATAGTCTTCTAATTCATCTGCCTGATTCTGATTTCACTTCCTCTCACACCATCCTTCATGTTGCCATGAGTTTTATATCATAATTAAATTTTCCATTTTCACAGTAAAGTCGAATCTTTCTCATATAATCAGTAGACCATTCATTATCTAGCCTCTGTCTCTCAGGTTTATTTTCCAAATACTTTCTAGACCCTCTCAAACTGTGATGAATGACTTTATTTATTTTTTTCATATTTTGTCCACCACAGACTAATACTTTTATAAAATAAATTTAAAATAAATTGCTAAAAAAAATGGCCATTTATCTGGATAAGAATACTTAGTTTCAGTTTCTGTACTTATCGGAGACAGATAGCAAACTGCCTATGGCCCTGTATCTACTAAGTTTTTTTCTGTTAATAGTAAAGTTTCTTCTTTTCTAGTAAATGCCTCTAAGCCTCTTTCCCTCCAAGAAGTCTAGTGAATATAACAAAAGAACAAATTTCATATAATTTTTTAAAAACAAAAATGTTATATTTATTGATTCCTTCTAGGATGGCCCCGGAAGTTGCAGCAGTAGAAAAGAATGGTGGCTACAACCAACTCTGTGATATCTGGGCAGTAGGAATAACAGCAATCGAACTTGGAGAACTTCAACCACCTATGTTTGATCTTCATCCCATGAGGTGTTCTCAGTATTTACAATTATGCAGTTAGTAGTAAGGTCTTCAGGGAGAGTGAAGTACGAACAACTTGGGTATTCCAAGCTCATTTAAAAGTATATTGAAATAATAAAAGTATTCTGAGAGACTTAGGAATAATCTCGTCTAAAACCTGATCTGTTGCTTTTTCTAACACAGCATAGAGTCTGTCTGAAACTTTTCCTTAAAACAGATTTCCTTTAATAAACATACTAGGATATAGCAGTTATCATTTTAAAAGTTTTAAGTCTTTTTTTTTTAATCTTCCATTGATTAAAAACATTTCTTTTTTTGTCCTAAGTAGAACTATAAACAAATGATAGAATGTAGATGAGGTTTTAATTTCTGTTCTCATTTGATTTTGTTTCTTTATACTTTGTCTAGGAATGATGAAGAGGTAGATGCTTACTAAATCATTTATATTTTAGAGTATATTATCTTAGAAAAAATATTTGAGAGACTATGAAGGGGTTTTTAATATTTTGAAGGAAAAGATAAATTGGGTCAAATTTAAAATTTTTAATGTAAATAGTAAAGGTTAAAAAGAAAATCAGCAGAATAGGGGAAAGTATTCTCCCAACATATAATATTATTGATATTTATTACATAGGTAACTCATTCAAAGACTCTAAGAGCAAAAGATAAATTGTTTATGAGCAAGTATCAGATACTAGAGAAACATGGAAAACTATTTAACCTCACAAGTACCTAAAGATATATAAGTTAGTTCAGGATGGGGAACACATGTACACCCATGGCTGATTCATGTGAATGTATGGCAAAAACCACCACATTATTGTAATTAGCCTCCAATTAAAAAACTAATAACAACAACCCCCCAAAAAAGATATATAAGTTAAAAGATACCTGCTTTTAGCTGGAATGCTGATAAGTACAGACCTTTAGGAAAATAATTTGGATGTTATTTGTTATGAACAGTACACATGTTGCATTGATTCTACACTTGTGAAAATTATACTTAGGAAATAATTCAGGAAAAGTCTAAGAATCTGCTTCAGGCTTGCAGGGGGGAAATCTAAATGTGCAGTCATAAGGGCAGCTAATACATATGTATAAACCAGAGCAGCATGGGAAATTGATTATCAGGGAAAAAAGCAGAACATAATGTTACCTATTATAATAATTTAGTAATTGGTTAATATTTAGGTAAAGACTGAAAAGAAAAGCAGAAGATTTAAAATAATGTCTTAGGGTGAGAGGAATATAGACTTTTTTCTCTTCAATTTTCTTTTATATATGAATCATTTGATTTTTAAAAAGAAAAGATCTTTGGTATTTAATAAAAAAAGACTAAGGAGTTTGCTTGAAAACATTGGAGTTTTGTAGGAAATACTGAAGTAAAACTTCCTTTTAAAATCCTTCAGTCTTCTACCCCCACAGTCCATTAAAAAGATTGGTCAAAGGTTAATTCGTGGAGAAGGAAGGTCCTCTTGCAGGTTGATTTCTGTTTCATTCAAAAGGGGAAACAGACAAAGAAGTGGATATAATTTGCCTATTCACCCAAAATAATAGTAGAGGCTAAACATACAACCTAATGTTAGAGTAATATATCATCTCCGTGTGTTAACACAATGATGCACAATTACATAGACTTGTGCTTAAGATATAATACTAGTTATATATGTAACAGTACGATAGAAAAAACCTTCTCAAATGTTTAGTTGCTTTGCCTTGTGAGTAAGAGCTTATTGGAAATTTAAATATCTTCTCTAGAGCCAGGAGAAATTTTCTGTAAGGTATCCAAAATATAAAACATTAATTTCCATATTCCATATCAGTTAAATCTTGAGTACCTACATATGTAATAATCTTGCATAAATTCATTGCAGAATTGATTCTGATTATTGTATGTAATAATAGAAGTGTTTTGTATTGCTCTTTAACTGAAATTTTTATTCCAGGGCCCTCTTCTTAATGTCAAAAAGTAATTTTCAACCTCCAAAACTAAAGGACAAAACAAAATGGTGAGTTATAGATATGTAGATTTATAGAATTTTATGGCTGAAAGAGACAGAAGTTTAATTCCCTTATTTTAAAGATGCTAAAGCTGAAGCTCAGAGCATTAAACAGTTTCCCTAAAGTTACATATCTAATTTACTTGCAGAGCTATGGCAAGGATCTAGGTTTATTTCCTGGTCAGTATTCCATTATAATGTACTGCTTTGGCAGCTTGAATAGGAGATGTAGTGAGGAAATGATTTAAAATGAATACAGTAAGATTTTGGAGACTCATTTTGCCTGTATTCCTTTACTTCCAGTAATTACATGTTGACTTTCATGAGAAGTAATAGGACACAGTTTCCCAGATACAGTGACACTTAAAGTCAGTCATCACTGGCTTTTCTCTACCTATTTTCCCTAACATTCAAACAGTTATTACTCATTTGCATCCTAATGTTTTCTCATACAAAGTAAAACAACTTGCCAATTCTTATAGTCCATAAGGATGTCTTCAATTAGATGATAAACATTGAAAATTATTCTTCTGGTAATATCTTCCCATACATTTAATAAGAGAAACTTATTGTACAAATTAAAGTTTCCAAGTTCTTAAATTTAGTGATTCTTTATCTGTTATACATGGATCTCTTGGGAAATCTCAGGAGATATATGAGCCCCTGGAATTATTTATGTGTATTCATTTTCTTGTGGAGGGACAATCCATATTTTCTTTCAGATTCTAAAAGGCCTGTCCCCAAAACAAGTTCTAAACTACTTTTTAAATGCTTCATTGGCCTGCCTGTGCATAGTATTATTTAGGAGCCAGGCCATTCTGGGGATAGTACCAGGAATGAAAGGCAAATCACACTGTAGAAGTTAAGGAGTTTATATCCTACTGCTAGCTGTATTCCTTTGTATTGACACTGTTTTGTTTTGTTTTCTCTTGTTCCTTGTAAGCCTAAGTTCCTAAGCAACTAGAACTGGAGGACTTTATGGCAGGAATGACTGAATATTCATTCAAGGATGAATGACTGTTAGCTAAAATAGCTACATTCATAGTGAGATTCCAGAACAGTTATTACCATTGAAGTACCTTTGCCAGTCTTAGGTACTTTCTCACTCCATGATACGAGGACCACAAACTACCAATGTTATGTAGGGATTTGATTTCCCTAAAGAGAACTGCTTTGTCATTACTGTCATTGGTAATGACTAAGGTTATTCTTTTTGGTTCTTGCCCAGTCTTTCCTCCCGTGGAATCTTGGCAATGGTACAATACCTCTCTTTGTCAGTAATTCATAATCAAAATGCAGTTCCTTTAATTAAGTAATTAATTTTTTATTAGTTCATTTTTTGTCCATGCCACACAACTTGCAGGATCTTAGTTCCCCCACCAGGGACCAAATCAAGGCCCATGGCAATGAAAGTGCCAAGTCCTAGCCACTGTACTGTACTGGCAGGGAATTCCCAGATTCCTATATATCTTCTTTTCCCCATTTCATCAATACAGGTGGCAGGAAAACTGTTGGTTACTAAGATCACTCCCTCTTCTTTTCCCTTGTTCCTAAGAAATTCAGTGACTTTTTAAAGGTATAAACAGTCTGTTTAATTACCCACCCTACCTTGATGCCACCTAACAATTTGCGTGTAGCAAAACATTTATATATCATATAAATTAAGCAGTGAGAAAAGGTCATTTTGAGTCCTAAGTGGTTATAACACAAGGTTATTAACCTTATAGATGGCACACCTACCCATTTCTAGCTTTTAGTGTACATTTTTAGAGGTTATATATATTAGTATTCTGTTCACTAATTGTATTTTACTTAACAGCTGAATCTGGTATATTTTCCAAGGAAATACTGTTTTGGGTGTAGTTTTTTGATTTACATAGAGCTAAGAGGCCTAAGAAAAAAATCATATGTTTTAGTCTTTCTAACTGCTTGTAAGTTAATTTTGTTTAGTAACACAAAAGAACTAATATTAGTGAAATATATTTGTACATGTCTCTTTTTATTTGAAGGTCATCAACATTCCATAATTTTGTCAAAATAGCACTAACCAAAAACCCCAAAAAAAGACCAACTGCTGAAAGACTTCTGACTGTAAGTCATTGAATTTATAGGAGTATTTTCTATAGTCATGCATTAGTTAGGCATATCACTAGAACAACAGCATTTAGGTTTTTAATATAAAAGTCTTAGTGATCTCTTACAGCAGGGGTAGGCAAGCATTATGTAAAGAGCCAGATAGTGTGTATTATAAGCTTTGTGAGACATATAGTCTGTTGTGTCACCTCAGTTTTGCCACGGTAGCACAAAAGCAGCCATAGCCAAGCAGCCAAGAAGGGTATGGCTTTAATACCCAATAAAATTTTATTCACAGAAGGAGGCAGTGCACCAGATTTTGCCCATGGTCTGTAGTTTGCCCACCCCTGCCTTGGAGAACGGAGAAGGCAATGGCACCCCACTCCAGTACTCTTGCCTGGAGAAACCCATGGACGGAGGAGCCTGGTAGGCTGCAGTCCATGGGGTCGCTAGGAGTCAGACACAACTGAGCGACTTCACTTTCACTTTTCACTTCCATGCATTGGAGAAGGAAATGGCAACCCACTCCAGTGTTCTTGCCTGGTGAATCCCAGGGACGGGGGAGCCTGGTGGGCTGCCGTCTATGGGGTCAACACAGAGTCAGACACGACTGAAGTGACACAGCAGCAGCAGCAGCAGCCTTGGAGAAAACTCTAAAATGTTGCTTTCATCTAAAACTAATTGATTTTCTCTGTTTTGGTTTCTTATGTAAATTTATAGAATGCTCCTGTGTATGTGTTTATAAAATACTTTTATATTAGGAAAAGTTGATTATAACAATCTAAGAAAACTTTGTTTAAATGTTATAAAAATTATGTCTTTCTATACTAACATAATTTTATTGAATTAAATATATGTAAGCATAGACTATACATGTTTTTTTCTTATTGTGATATGGACTGTACCACAATATTTATTTGCATGTGCATAATGACATGGGTAATAAATGTCATTGTTATAGCCAAGGTTGTAATTTGGCAGCCTAATATAGATTAGTTAACTTTACATAGAGAAATTATTCATATTATAAACTTAACCTCACAATAGTTCTTTAGCGTTATAATATTTAATTATGGATTCTCATTAATATTTTTATAATACATTCTCTATTAGCACTGGTAGGCTTCCATATGCTTATCTCTGATAGTTACTAAATGGAAAAGAACAAATAACAGTTTCTATAAGCCATAGATATAAATGCATACTCATGAAGTTTTGTTTTGTTTTTATTTAGCATACATTTGTAGGGCAGCCAGGTCTCTCTAGGGCCCTGGCAGTTGAACTGTTGGACAAAGTGAATAATCCAGACAACCACACACATTACACTGAAGGAGACGATGATGACTTTGAGGTAAAGAATGTTTGCAATCTAATAATTGAAAATAAATGTTTAATGTGGCCTTAGAGTTTGTTTTTTAATTCACTCTTTTAAGTTAGTTAAAATAGATTTAGTGACAGATCAATTAGCAATGAAGACTTTACTTGTCCTGCATATAATTACCAATTGATAACTTCTCTTAATCCTAGTTCTGGGAAGGAACTAAGATTATGATTCTTCCTTGCACGATATCATTTTTTTTACTTAGTTGGTTTGCTTAAGGTTATTAAGCGGTAGGTACAATTAGAATCAGATCTGTGCCTTTATCTTCCCAGAAATCCACAAGTGTTTTCTCTTCTCTTTAGACCTCAGCTTCTGTAGTGAGAGTTTGATCTTCTCTAAAGAAAAAGGACATCTATTTCCATGGAAATACAGGTTCTAGGAGTATTGCTTTGGACTAAGAGAATGAAAATTTAGCCAGAGCACTTGTACCGTATTATTTTTCACTAAAGAGACTCCTTAGAAATCCATGTGGTCATTTTTTTAGTTTCTCTGTTTACAGATGATTGTTGGTAGTTTAGTCACTCAGTCATTTCTGACTTTTGCAACCCCATGAACTGTAGCCCACCAGGTTCCTCTGTCCATGGGACTTTTCAGGCAAGAATACTGGAGTGGGTTGCCATTTCCTTCTCCAATACAGATCATTAACAGGATACAAATAATTTTTTTAAATTAAGCTGAAGTTCCCATAGAAGATGTTTTCCAATAAGTATTAAAAATTATTATTTCTTATATAATTACATATAGAGCTATTCATAACTATGCTTTCTTCTCTGAAAATATTGTAGAATTATTTGAATATATTATATTTAACAACACAACTTCTAAATCAGGAATGAGGGACTTCTGCCCATTGTCAGGTTTATGCCTCTCTATATATAATACAAATGTATTTATTTACCAGTATCTTTTTCTCCTTTTATATTCTGTTTTATTTCTGTCTCTTCATTCTTTCTTATGCTTTTATTTCCCTTTATACCTCTACCTTCAATTCTGGTAAGACTATAGAACTAAGCTTTATGTGTTGTTACTAACTGAAGGAAATCTTCTACTTCATGAACTTAAGTTTTAAATTATTAAGTATCGTGATAACTACTAACAGTCATTGGGTAGTCTTTATGCACCAAGTATTAGGCTAAATAATTTCCATGTTAACTCATCTAATACTCAGAACAGTCCTTTGCAATAGGTACTATTACTATCCCCATTTTACAAATAAGAAAAGAAGAAAGAATACAAGTAATTTCATTTCCCCAAGATCATATGCCTAGCAAGTAGTGGAACCAGGATTTGGATTCAGGCAAACCAACTTTAGAACCTACTTTTAGTTAATATACCGTCACTTTTATATATGTACTTTTTATGTAAATAGAAATAGTCATTAAACACTCCTTACCAACCAGTCATTTTCTAGTATATAACATAATTTTGTCATGTAGTAAGGTACCCTGTAAATATTTTATTGAATGTTAAATGAACTTTAATTGAAAATATTAAATAACCCAGTCATAAAGATATTTTAAAATTTAAACCATCGTTCACAGACTTGTAATAATTAATGAATTTAATCTCTTAAAAATCAAAATTGTTTTGCTTAAATATAACATATTACTTGATTCCCCAAGTAATGTTTTACTGGTTATGAAAACAACCAAACTCCACTTTCATTCCACACAATATTTTGCCAGGTTTCCTAAATCTACTCTTACTTTGGAATTGTAATGATATCACAATGCTGTTTAGTCCTTGAAATGCAAAACCTTGTTCCAGGCAATTGAAGAAATAACAGTGGATGACATTGACATAATCCCTGTCTTCAAAGAGCTTACAGAATGGTCTCCATGGAAATTTAGAAATTACCAGCAAACAGTTTATAAGTGTAATAACTGTTATGGAATGGAAATACAGGGTGATATGCAGGCATATTTTTGAGACAGGAAAGGACTCATTGTGGAAGCAGTGTGTAAGCTGAAAACCTGAAGGATTAAATACAGAGATAGTAATTAAGAGACTGATCAGAAGTGTTCTGAACAGAAGGAATAATAGCATGTTTGAAAGCCTTGATAAGAGAACATGGTATGCTTTAGGAACTAAAGAAAAGTTAGTCTGTTAGAGCAGAGAAAAAGGAAGAAATTTGGTGGGAGATGAGATTATAAACTAGATATTTCAAGTAAAAAAAATGACAGCTTTAATCTAAGGGCAATAGAAGCCATTAAAGGGTAAGGGAGTGATATAATCAGATATGCGTTTTTTTTTTTTTAAGATCTCTGACTTTAGACTGATGGTTTCATTCCTCAGGTCCTCATAAGAGACTTTTGAAGTTATCCAGGATAGAGATACTGATGTTTTATAGTAGGATGGTAGGGCAAGGATGGAAAAAAGTGAAGTAATTCAAGAATTACATGAGAGAGTGGTGACCAAATGTAGACTTGAGGGTGGAGCCTGATAAAAGGATTACTCCCAAATTTTTACTTGAACAGCTGAATAGATATAAAAGTGCCACTTGTTGAGATTGAAATACTAGAGTAAGATCAAATTTGGGAAGAAAGGTGAGTTCAGTTTTATATATGGTAATTTTTATATTGCACAGATTTCCAAGTGGGAAAAAGGCCTAGGATAGCTTCCTGAGATTTCTCCCTTAAATTAAAAAATCTAGTATCCTAAGAGAAATGGCAAAGGAATAATAAAGAGCATTAAGAGACAGAAGGAAAGTTTCAGAAAGAATACTGCCTAGAAGTTACATTAAAGAAATCTTTGGAATTAGGTATGTTTGACTACTTTAAAAGGATAATTTAAAAATACTAGAGGTGAAGCCAGATTGGAGTGGTTTGAAAGATAAATTTATTTATGAAATTTAGTTGTGAAAGAGGAGAGTAAGATAGAGCAGTGGATAAAAGAAAATGAGTTGATGGTGGATTTGTCTGTCTTCTCAGTTCAGTTCAGTTGCTCAGTCATGTCCGACACTTTGCAACAGCATGGACTGCAGCACGCCAGGCCTCCCTGTCCATTACCAACTCCTGGAGTTCACTCAAACTCATGTCCATTGAGTCGGTGATGCCATCCAACCATCTCATCCTCTGTCATCCCCTTCTCCTCCCACTTTCAATCTTTCCCAGCATCAGGGTCTTTTCAAACGAGTCAGTTCTTCACATCAGGTGGCCAAAGGGTTGGTGTTTCAGCTTCAACCTCAGTCCTTCCAGTGAATATTCAGGGCCAATTTCCTTTAGGATGGACTGGTTGGATCTCCTTGCAGTCCAAGGGACTCTTCTCCAATACCAGGTATTGGAGGTAGGTATTCTTCTCCAATACCACAGTCCAAAAGCATCAATTCTTTGGTGCTCAGCTTTCTTTATAGTCCAACTCTCACATCCATACATGACCACTGGAAAAACCGTACCCTTGACTAGACGGACCTTTGTTGACAATGTCTCTGCTTTTTGTTATGCTGTCTAGGTTGGTCATAACTTTCCTTCCAAGCAGTGAGCATCTTTTCATTTCATGACTGCAGTTACCATCTGCAGTGATTTTGGAGCCCCCAAAAATTAAGTCTGACACTGTTTCCACTGTTTCTCCATCTATTTGCCATGAAGTGATGGGAGCGGATGCCATGATCTTAGTTTTCTGAATGTTGAGCTTTAAGCCAACATTTCCACTCTCCTCTTTCACTTTCATCAAGAGGCTCTTTAGTTCTTCCTCACTTTTTGCCATAAGAGTGGTGTCATCTGTATATCTGAGGTTATTGATATTTCTCCTACCTGTCTTCTGCCTCTCTGTTTTTTGGCTATTGATTTATTGTTTTTTATGTGGGGCTAAAAAAGTTTAAACAGAATCTTTATGAAAAGGATCCAATGGTTAGAGATAGAAGAATCTAGAGAAGCAAGACGAATAGGCACAGTCCCTGAAAAGGAAGGAGAAAGTTAGATCTCGATTATAATGAAGGACTTAATCTTGAAGAAACACTTCTTGAAAGGCTTTCTTGGGAAGTGTTGTCTAGAGAGTGGAGTAGGAAGACCTTGAGCTTACTTCCTCCCATCCTTGAGCTCCCCTCCTCCGGTGGGCACACCAATTGCAAGTATCTATGACAATGGCCTGAAGACGAGCATAAAAGATTTTCTACAACTGAAGATACGAAAAATGAACCACAGTGAGATGGGTAGGAGAGGCAGAGACATAATATAGTCAAGACCCACCTCCCTCGATAGGCAGCCCACAAACAGGAGGATAATTACATTTGCAGAATTCTCCCCGAGGAGTGAAGCATCCAAAACCTATATTGGGCTCCCCATCTGGGGTGTCCTGCACAGGGAAGATGGGCCCCCTAAAAATCTGGCTTTGAAGGTCATCCTTCAAAGGACTTGTGTGCAGGAGAACTAGAGGACTGTAGGAAACAGACTCTGCTCTTATAGGGCGTGATTAAAATCTCACATGCACAGAGTCGGTAATTTGAAAGGAACCCACCTGCAGATCTTGGAGAACCTCTTAGAGTGGCAGGAGACAACTAGTAGTCCCCCTGAAGATACAGATGCTGGCGACAGCTGAATGGAGGAGTTTTTTCTACCACTAGGACACTGATGCTGACAGGCATCACTGTGGAGCCCTCCCTCTACCCTACTAGTGCTGGAGGCTTACCCACCCACTGGCAGACTGGCGCCAACCCCCAGCTTCCCTGTCTCCATAGCTAGCCACTCTTGAACCTGGCCCTGCCATCAGTAGAGTAGCACAAGCTCTGGGACCCTGCCCCAGGAAGGTCATAGCAGCTGACTGGGCCAGGGGCCAGGCCTACCTACCAGCACGCCCAGTGGTCAGCCTTGCCACAATAGAAGGGCCCAAACAGGCCATATACAGGGCATGCTTAGAGTATAGAGTGCTGCTGTCCAGAGGGGTGTGCTGCTGGGTTGCATAAGATAACTCTTACCTAATGCCACTCCTCCCAAATTCAAGAAACATAGCCAATCTACTTAATACTTAGAAATAAATACAGAGAACTAGGCAAATAGAAACAGAGGACTATGGTCCAAACAAAGGAACAAGACAACCTCATGAGAAGAATTAAACAAAGAAAAGAGACACAATCTGCCTGTTAAAGAGTTTCAGGTAATAATCATAAAGATACTCAATGAACGCAAGAGAGAGATGGAAGAACATAGTAAGAATGTTAACAAAGAATTAGAAATATAAACGGGAACCAAATAGAGCTGAAGAATACAATCAATTCAGTTCAGTTCAGTCGCTCAGTCTTGTCCGACTCTTTGGGACCCCATGAGTCGCAGCACGCCAGGCCTCCCTGTCCATCACCAACTCCCGGAGTTCACTCAAACTCACGTCCATCGAGTCAGTGATGCCATCCAGCCATCTCATCCTCTGTCATCCCCTTCTCCTCCTGCCCCCAATCCCTCCCAGCATCAGAGTCTTTTCCAACGAGTCAACTCTTCGCATGAGGTGGCCAAAGTACTGGAGTTTCAGCTTTAGCATCATTCCTTCCAAAGAAATCCCAGTGCTGATCTCCTTCAGAATAGACTGGTTGGATCTCCTTGCAGTCCAAGGGACTCCCAAGAGTCTTCTCCACACCAGTTCAAAAGCATCAATTCTTCAGCGCTCAGCATTCTTCACAGTCCAACTCTCACATCCATACATGACCACAGGAAAATCCATAGCTTTGACTAGACAGACCTTTGTTGGCAAAGCAATGTCTCTGCTTTTGAATATGCTATCTAGGTTGGTCATAACTTTCCTTCCAAGGAGTAAGCATCTTTTAATTTCATGGCTGCAGTCACCATCTGTAGTGATTTTGGAGCCCAAAAAAATTCAGTCTGACACTGTTTCCACTGTTTCCCCATCTATTTCCCATGAAGTGTTGGGACCAGATGCCATGATCTTCGTTTTCTGAATGTTGAGCTTTAAGCCAACTTTTTCAGTCTCCACTTTCACTTTCATCAAGAGGCTTTTGAGTTCCTCTTCACTTTCTGCCATAAGGGTGGTGTCATCTGCATATCTGAGGTTATTGATATTTCTCCCGGCAATCTTGATTCCAGCTTGTGCGTCTTCCAGCCCAGCATTTCTCATGATGTATTCTGCCTAGAAGTTAAATAAGCAGGGTGACAATATATAGCCTTGACATACTCCTTTTCCTATTTGGAACCAGGCTGTTGTTCCATGTCCAGTTCTAACTGTTGCTTCTTGACCTGCATATAGGTTTCTCAGAGGCAGATCAGGTGGTCTGGTATTCCCATCTCTTTCAGAATTTTCCACAGTTTATTGTGATCCACACAGTCAAAGGCTTTGGCATAGTCAATAAAGCAGAAATAAATGTTTTTCTGGAACTGTCTTGCTTTTTCCATGATCCAGTGGATGTTGGCAATTGGATCGCTGGTTCTTCTGCCTTTTCTAAAACCAGCTTGAACATTAGGAAGTTCACGGTTCACATATTGCTGAAGCCTGGCTTGGAGAATTTTGAGCATTACTTTACTAGCATGTGAGATGAGTGCAGTTGTGTGGTAGTTTGAGCATTCTTTGGCATTGCCTTTCTTTGGGATTGGAATGAAAACTGACCTTTTCCAGTCCTGTGGCCACTGCTGAGTTTTCCAAATTTGCTGGCATATTGAGTGCAGCACTTTCACAGCATCATCTTTCAGGATTTGAAATAGCTCAACTGGAATTCCATCACCTCCACTAGCTTTGTTCATAGTGATGCTTTCTAAGGCCCACTTGACTTCACATTCCAGGATGTCTGGCTCTGGGTCAGTGATCACACCATCGTGATTATCTTGGTCGTGAATATATTTTTTGTACAGTTCTTCTGTGTATTCTTGCCATCTCTTCTTAATATCTTCTGCTTCTGTTAGGTCCATAGCATTTCTGTCCTTTATCGAGCCCATCTTTGCGTGAAATGTTCCCTTGGTATCTCTAGTTTTCTTGAAGAGATCTCTAGTCTTTCCCATTCTGTTGTTTTCCTCTATTTCTTTGCATTGATCACTGAAGAAGGCTTTCTTATCTCTTCTTGCTATTCTTTGGAATTCTGCATTCAGATGCTTATATCTTTCCTTTTTTCCTTTGCTTTTCACTTCTCTTCTTTTCACAGCTATTTGTAAGGCCTACCCAGACAGCCATTTTGCTTTTTTGCATCTCTTTTCCATGGGGATGGTCTTAATCCCTGTCTCCTGTACAGTGTCACAAACCTCCGACCATAGTTCATCAGGCACTCTGTCTATCAGATCTAGTCCCTTAAATCTATTTCTCGTTTCCACTGTATAATCATAAGGAATTTGATTTAGGTCATACCTGAATGGTCTAGTGGTTTTCCATTCTTTCTTCAATTTAAGTCTGAATTTGGCAATAAGGAGTTCATGATCTGAGCCACAGTCAGCTCCTGGTCTTGTTTTTGTTGACTATGTAGAGCTTCTCCATCTTTGGCTCCAAAGAATATAATCAATCTGATTTCGGTGTTGACCATCTGGTGATGTCCATGAGTAGATGTAGAGTCTTCTCTCGTGTTGTTGGAAGAAGGTGTTTGCTATGACCAGTGCATTCTCTTGGCAAAACTCTATTAGCCTTTGCTCTGCTTCATTCTGTATTCCAAGGCCCAAATTTGCCTGTTACTCCAGGTGTTTTTTGACTTGCTACTTTTGGATTCCAGTCCCCTATAATGAAAAGCACATCTTTTTTGGGTGTTCTAAAAGGTCTTGTAGGTCTTCATAGAACCGTTCAGCTTCTTCAGTGTTACTGGTTGGGGCATAGACTTGGATTACTGTGATATTGATGGTTTGCCTTGGAAACGAACAGAGATGATTCTGTCGTTTTTGAGATTGCATACAAGTACTGCATTTTGGACTCTTTTGTTGACCATGATGGCCACTCCATTTCTTCTAAGGGATTCCTGCCCGCAGTAGTAGATATAATGGTCATCTGAGTGAAATTCACCCATTCCAGTCCATTTTAGTTCACTGATTCCTAGAATGTTGACGTTCACTCTTGCCATCTCCTGTTTGACCATTTCCAATTTGCCTTGATTCATGGACCTGACATTCCAGGTTCCTATGCAATATTGCTCTTTACAACATTGGACCTTGCTTCTATCACCAGTCACGTCCACAACTGGGTATTGTTTTTGCTTTGGCTCCATCCCTTCATTCTTTCTGGAGTTACTTCTCCACTGATCTCCAGTAGCATATTGGGCACCTACTGACCTGGGGAGTTCCTCTTTCAGTATCCTATCATTTTGCCTTTTCATACACTTCATGGGATTCTCAAGGCAAGAATACTGAAGTCGTTTGCCATTCCCTTCTCCAATGGACCACATTCTGTCCGACCTCTCCACCATGACCTGCCCGTCTTGGGTGGCCTCATGGGCATGGCTTACTTTTATTGAGTTAGACAAGGCTGTGGTCCTAGTGTGATTAGATTGACTAGTTTTCTGTGATTATGGTTTCAGTGTGTCTGCCCTCTGATGCCCTCTTGCAACACCTACCCTCTTACTTGGGTTTCTCTTACCTTGGACGTGGGGTGTCTCTTCACGGCTGCTCCAGCAAAGCGCAGCCGCTACTCCTTACCTTTGATGAGGGGATCTCCTCACCGCCGCCCCTCTGACCTTGACATGGAATAGCTTCTCTAGGCCCTCCTGCGCCCGCGCAGCCACCACTCCTTGGAGGTGGGGTTTCTCCCCCCCGGCCACCTCCCCTGACCTCGGACGTAGGGTAGCTCCTCTCGGTTGTTCCTGCGCTGTCGCAGCCTGGCGCTCTCAGCCGCTGCCCCTGACCTCGGTCGTGGGGTAACTCCTCTTGGCTGCTGCCCCTCGGGCATGGGGTCCTCCCGGCTTCTGCCCCTGACCTCAGTCGTGGGGTAACTCCTCTTGGCTGCTGCCCCTCGGGCATGGGGTCCTCCCGGCTTCTGCCCCTGACCCCGGACGTGGGGTAGCTCCTCGCGGCTGCTGCCCCTCGGGCATGGGGTCCTCCCGGCTTCTGCCCCTGACCCCGGACGTGGGGTAGCTCCTCGCGGCTGCTGCCCCTCGGGCATGGGGTCCTCCCGGCTTCTGCCCCTGACCTCGGACGTGGGGTAGCTCCTCGCGGCCGCGCTCTGTGTGCCATCGCAGCCGCCTGCGCTCTTAGGGACAACTTAGTGACTAAACAGCAACAACAAAGTAATATTCCACTGAATATGTATATATCCTTTTTATCCATTAGTCCATCAGTGGACACTGAGGTTGCTTCCATACGCTGGCCTTTTCTCTTTTTTTCTTCTGGGATCCCTAGAATGTGAATGTTAGTATACTTGATATTGTTTCAAAGGTCTCTTAAACCACCCTCATTTAAAAAAAACCTCTGTTCTCTTTTTCCTCTTCAGCTTAGGTGATTTCCACTATTCAGTCTTCTAGTTTACTGATCTGTTCCATATAACCAAATCTACTAGATCAGTAAACTACTAAGCTGAAGAGGAAAAAGAGAAGAGAGGTTTTTTTTTTAATGAGGGTGGTTTAAGAGACCTTTGAAACAATATCAAGTATACTAACATTCACATTCTAGGGATCCCAGAAGAAAAAAAGAGAAAAGGCCAGCGTATGGAAGCAACCTCAGTGTCCACTGATGAACTAATGGATAAAAAGGATATATACATATTCAGTGGAATATTACTTTGTTGTTGCTGTTTAGTCACTAAGTTGTATCCAACTCTTTTGCAACCCCATGGACTGTATCCCATCAGGCTCTTCTGTCTATAGGATTTCCCAGGCAAGAATACTCGATTGGTGCCATTTACTTCTCCAGAGTTTCCCTGGTGGCTCAGAGAGTAAAGAATCTACATGCATTATGGAAGACCTGGGTTTGATCCCTGGGTTGGGAAGATCCCTTGGAGAGGGAAATGGCTACCCACTTCAGTATTCTGGCCTGGAGAATTCCATGGACTGTATAGAATCTGTAAAGAGTTGGACACAACTGAGCAACTTTCACTTTGCTTCTCCAGGGGATCTTCCCAACCCAGAGATCAAATCCACATCTCCTGCATTTGCAGGTGGATTCTTTACCACTGAGCCACCAGGGAAGCCCCAGAATATTACTCGCCCATTAAAAATAATATCTTCCCATTTTTGACACCATGGATGGCTCTAGAAGCTATTATGCTAATGAAATAAGTCAGAGAAAGGCAAATACCACATGATCTCACTTATATGTGGACTCGAAGAAGCAAAACAAAATAAAATGAAAACAGACTCAGATACAGAGAAGAAACAAATGTTTGCCAGAAGGGAGGCTTTTGAGTGTGGACAAAATAGGTGAAGGGGGTTAAGATGTACAAATATCCAGTTATATAATAAATATATATATTAGGGTTATTTTACACAGCATAAAAACCATCTGGTCAAAAACATTAATTTTATATGGAAACAGATGGTTATTACACTTATAATGGTGATTACTTCTTAAAGTATACAAATGTCAAAAAATTCTGTAGTACATCAGAAGCTAACATAGTATTGTGCATTAATTAATATTTCAACTTAACAAAAAAAGAAAAGAAATACTAATTTCTCTTCTCCAGGGGATCTTCCCAACCCAAGGATCCAACGCAGGTCTCCCACATTGCAGGTGGATTCTTTACCAGCTGAGCCACCAGGGAAGCCCATTGAGGAGAATGGAAGGGTTAAATGACTAGAGAAATGTTTGAGGGTAACACTGAAGCCTCAGCAAAGATTAATTTTCAATGTGTAATTTTCCTCCAGCAGTCATTGGTACCCAGATATAAACCAGTTAAATTCTTCCAGGGTTGTCATTTTGGTATGCCAGTGTAGAAAAGGATGGCAGGGAGTGAGAATCAAATTTAGGATATATGCAAGAGATCACTTGAAATTATGGACCACTACATCTAAAGTGGATAGGAAGAAAAGTGAAGATAGAAGAAATGCATAAGGAGAATGAGAAAGTAATGGATTGATGGACTTGAGATTCGGTGTGAATATTTAAAAATTATTGGAGTAATCAGAGAGTAAGCTCAAAGGATGAGAAGTTTGGAGTAGGATGTGAATTCATATATCAGACCTGATGACAGATTCCAGGATATGATCTTAATAGTATAGAGTCCATTGAAGTGTAGTAGAATGTTTTGAGAGATAAGGTCAGTAAACTCTAATCCAGCGCATTGGGCTTTTGAGTCCTTTGGTATGATAGTGGGTCTTTAAGTAGAGAAAAAGACATATGACCATTGTCTGAATCATTAGTGAATGAGAGTGAGTCATCAGAAATTTAATAGATAGAGGTTGAACTGAACACATTGTTTCAAAATATCAGAAGCTTATTCAAAAGGGTGAGATAGTAAGCTTTCTCACTTGGTTTACTACAAATCAATCCCTCTCCGTACTGTATTTCTGCTGTCCATACCCTTTTACATACTTAATCAGGTTACTCTTAAAGCTGACTCTTGTGATAGCATTCCCTTTCTGTAAAATCTCCAAAAAATTCTTTTGCCAAGAAAATAAAATTGAGAGCTCTAGCCTGACATTCAGAACCTTTCATGATCTGGCTTGCTGCTGCTAAGTCGCTTCAGTCGTGTCCGACTCTGTGCGACCCCATAGATGGCAGCCCACCAGGCTCCCCCGTCCCTGGGATTCTCCAGGCAAGAACACTGGAGGGGGTTGCCATTTCCTTCTCCAACGCATGAAAGTGAAAAGTGAAAGTGAAGTCGCTCAGTCGTGTCCGACTCTTCGCGACCCCATGGACTGCAGCCTACCAGGCTCCTCTGTCCATGGGATTTTCCAGGCAAGAGTACTGGAGTGGGGTGCCATTGCCTTCTCCGATGATCTGGCTTATCCTCCCTCAAATGTCTTTCCAGCTTGTCATCTCTTCACTTAATGTTCACCACATTCAAATAACCAACTTCAATTCCCCTAAACACTCCACAATTTCCTTTTTTTCTTGCATCACTTTGTTCATATTGTTTGTGCTGTCTGAAGTGCTTTTCCCACCTTGCTGCGCATTCAATGCCTACTTGTCCTTCAAGGTCTCACATTAGATTACAACTCTGTCATGAAGAATTTCTTTACCCCTTCCAATGGCAGTCATCTCTCCTTCCCCTGGGCATTAATAGTGATTTTAATGACTGCCACTTATTCTTTTCTAGTGTTTTAAGTATTTGTGTATGTTATCTTCCTAGACTATAAGCTCTTTTGAGGATAAGATTTGCATCTGATTTTCCTTGCATCTCTTCAGTGTATATACCCTATACCCTAGGGTTAGGGTATACAGTATAAATGTGTGTGGAATAAATGAATTAACTTTTAAGTATCTCATATTCATTTTTAAAAAAATTCATCCTTCAGTTTGCTTTAATAGTAGGTAGTCATGTCTGTCAATAGATAAGAATTTAATTAAAAAGAGAAAGTTTGACCTTCTAACTTTGTCCCAGAAATTCTTTTAAGTGTATATATTATGTTTATATTCACAGCCCCATGCAGTCATTCGTCATACCATTAGATCTACAAACCGGAATGCCAGAGCTGAACGGACAGCTTCAGAAATCAATTGTATGTGTTTGGTATACATTTTCAGTTGGTGGTTTTGGAGGGTTGAGCTGGGTGTTCTTGTGGGATTTTTTGTAATAATAAAATCTCAGGCCATCTGTGGCTATATACACATGTAAACAGGATACCTCTGAAATAAAGGTTGCTTTTCTGGTTGTAATGAAATTCCCTTGGTTTACAATTAAATAGTTTTTACTTTCTAATTATAAACGTAATACATGTTCATTGCAGAAAACTTGCAAAAAGAAGAAAGTAGGAAATTAACATTGCCAATAATCACATCACTCAGCACCAGCCCACAGATAATATTTTGTTGAATTTCCCTCAAAATTTTTCACATGTAGTTTTACATGGCTAAGTTTATACTATGCATAAAATTTTGCTTAATATAGTTAGAAGTATTTCCCATATATTAGCCTAGGCTTTGTAACTGTTATATTTAATGGTTTTATCCTCCTGTATTGAGTTGATGTATTGTAGTCCCTATTGTTGGATATTTGGGTTGGTTTCGGTTTTTTAAGTCAGATTAGCACCAAGGTGGATATTTTTTTAAATGCATATTTAAAAGGAGAAATTGATTTTTATTCAATAAATTAATCATTGACATAAAAATGTTATATTAACAATATTTGTCATTTTAGCCACATTAATTTGGAAGACAGATTTACAAAGAATTTTTAGGATGAGTATACTGACTTAAGTACATTTTACATTAAAATAGGCTCTAAATAAAAAATATAAACCATAATGGAGGAAGATAGTTAGAATGATTGCCGATGTGTATTTTGTTTTCTTGAAACCAAACATTTCTAGCTTTCTGTACGCAGCTTTGGAAATCTAGGTCAATGGAGAGTTAGAATGTCCTTCCCATATCTGTTATTTCAGTTGTGCATTTTCATAATTAAACTCATAATTCAAGATTTTCTGTCTTTGTTAGTCCCAGATTGCTGATACTTTTTTATGCTATCTTCTTATACTATCCCCAGCAAACTCTCTGGGTTTCAAATACCAAACAGAAAAGCAGCTGTTTATTTTTATATTTTAAAATAAAGCTATTATGAAGCTATTTTCTTTATTTTATGCAGCTGTATAGTATTCAATTAATGTAGTGTAAATGTATCTTTCCTTGTATAGCTGTTGTTTCTGGTGTCGTTATTTAGTAACGCCTTCCTGATTTTAAGGTTATAAAAGGATTTTCCTGTTGTTTGTTTTTTTTTGTTTAATTTTTTATAATATCAATACTTAAATCTTTGATATAAGGTATTATTTGCTAAAGGTATGAAATATGAATTCAACTTCAGTTTCATTCTAAATATCTACTCATTTGCCTTGATACTATTTATTAAAAACTTAGGTTTTCACTAATAGATTTGATATGCCAACTTTATTATATACTAAGTTGCCACCTAGATTTTAGGGCTTTTTCTGGAAATTCTATTCTCTTGCATTAATATACTTAGTCCTGTGCTAGTCACATACTTCTGATTATTATGTCTTGATAATACCTATTAAAATATATTAGAAATAATTCTCCTCCTATTTTCCCTCACCCCCTCCACACAAACACACACAGACACACGTTGTTGCAATTCCTTTTTATTATATCTGGCCATTATATTTTCCTCACATAAAACATAAGAATCAGTCTACTGAGTTGAAAAAAAGAAAAAAAAAACACCTCTCAGTGTTTTTACTGAGATCTCATAAGTTTGTACACTAACTTTGGGAGAATTGACATCTTTATAATATTCTGTCATCTTAATCAAAATAAGCTTCCTCAGAGAGCTCAAAGCTTAGTTATTTTATAAGTGTCCAGAGTACTGATTCCTTAGTGGAATTTGCCCTGTGTGCTGCAAGTACCAAACAGAAGATGGTAGAGTTGAAGGTCATTTTATTGGTCTATCTTTAAATTCTCCCAGGTCTTCTTTTGTGTCCATCAGGAGTGTTTCATAGTTTTGTTTTTGTTAATAGATTTTATACATACCTTGTTAGTTCTGTTCTTAGTTTTCTGTTTCAGTTTTTTAAATTAAGCTAGTAACTTACATACAGTAAGATGTTTAAGTGTACTGCACAATGAATTTTTAAATTTGTATACACTCATGAAACCACCACCCAGATCAACATTATCAGAATCTCTGAAGGATTCCTCATGCTCCTTCACAATCAACACCTTCCCATCTCCCTGTATCCCCTTGCCTTCCCACTGCCCTGGTTAATCACTATTCTTATCTCATCACTATAGATTGGTTTTTATGTGGTCTTGATCTTCAGATACATAGGACCAACTAATATACACCTCTTTTGCCTGATTTCTTTTGCTCAATATTATGTCTTATGCTCAATATTATAAAGTCATTCATGTCATGTGTGCCAGTAATAGTTTATTGTTTTCACTGTAATGTAGTATTTCATTGTATAATTATAGCATAATTTATTCATTCTTCACTTGGCTGGCATTTTATTTGTTTCTAGTTTTGGGCTATTATGATTACTGTAATCATCCTTACTGTGTGTTTTTAGTGGACATAAATAATGGTTATCAGTTCAGTTCAGTCGCTCAACTCTTTGTGACCCCATGGACTGCAGCACGCCAGGCTTCCCTGTCATCACCACCTCCTGGAGATTGCTCAAACTAATGTCCATCAAGTCAGTGATGCCATCCAACTATCTCATCCTCTGTCGTCCCCTTCTCCTCCTGTCTTCAGTCTTTGCCTGCATCAGGGTCTTTTCCAACGAGTCAATTCTTCGCATCAGGTGGCCCAAGTACTGGAGTTTCAGCTTCAGCATCAGTCCTTCTAATGAATATTCAGGACTGATTTCCTTTAGGATGGACTGGTTTGATCTTCTTGCAGTCCAAATGACTCTCAAGAGTCTTCTCCAACACCACAGTTCAAAAGCATCAATTCTTCAGTACTCAGTTTTCTGATTTGGCCTAATCTAAGACCACCAGAGTATAGTCCAGCAAAGTCAGATTTATTGACTCCTTTCAGTGAGGGAGAACACACACCAGAGGAACCATGGAACATCTCATTAAATAGGAAAAGAAGAATTAGAGAGTTTGGGGGGAAAGTGGAAATTAAGTAAAATTTAATTAAGTAAAAGTAAGTGAAAACTTAAAGCAAAGTAGGGATGTGTGTGAAAAGATCTATACTGTAAAAATAGATTCAGAAGCCTGTTTCTTTGGAAACTTGAAATGTTGTATTCAGAAACTCCTTTAGTTGATGGTCTGTATCTGCGTTGGAAATTAAAGCTACTTCTCTCTATCAGTGACTTAAATCTTCCAGGTGAGAGTGGAGTGGTTCATTTTAATAAATATGATTTAATAAAGCAAAGTTTCTGACCGCCTTTGATTTTAGAGACTGATATTTCTCAATAGGAAAGCATAGATAATTCAGAGAGGGGATCATCATGTGATGCTTTACCTATGCAGCATATCCTTGGGAGAAACATTGTTTCTTCTTTTGACTTTGCATTTGGATTTGTGTCTGTCTTCCCAGTCTGATGAATGGTCAGGCAGATTACTGTCTCATTCTGATCCAGATATGGGTGTATGACCTGAATTTTCTGTTTTTTAAAAAAAAGTTTCATCTGAAAAGCCACTTTTTGATTGAGTCCAGTTGATACTGAAAGCTCAGCCTCTGTGCACAGGTGCCAAATCAAATCTCAGAGACAGAATTTTGGGTGAGATAGAAAAGAATAGCTGTATTGCTTTGCCAGCCATAGCGGGACACAGAGAGCTCCTGCCCCAACTGTGTGTCTCAACCTGGGAGGAGTTTTATAGCACAGTGGTTCAAGGGTGGGTGAGGTTGCTGATAAGATTAGGGTGTGTGCAGGGTCTCCACTCCTCTAATTTAGCCTCAAGTAATCTTGTTGATTACTTGATTACTTGTGTGTGCAGGGCCTCCACTCCTCTAATTTAGCCTCAAGTAATCTTGATTACTTGATTACTCTTAATGAAAGTGAAAGTGGAGAGTGAAAAAGTTGGCTTAAAGCTCAACATTCAGAAAATGAAGATCATGACATCCGGTCCCATCACTTCATGGGAAATAGATGGGGAAACAGTGGCAGACTTTATTTTGGAGGGGGCTCCAAAATCACTGCAGATGGTGACTGCAGCCATGAAATAATAAGACGCTTACTCCTTGGAAGAAAAGTTATGACCACCCTAGACAGCATATTAAAAAGCAGAGACATTACTTTGCCAACAAAGGTCTGTCTAGTCAAGGCTATGGTTTTTCCAGTGGTCACGTATGGATGTGAAAGTTGGACTATAAAGAAAGCTGAGCACCGAAGAATTGATGCTTTTGAACTGTGGTGTTAGAGAGACTTTTGAGTGTCCCTTGGACTGCAAGGAGGTCCAACCAGTCCATCCTAAAGGAGATCAGTCCTGGGTGTTCATTGGAAGGACTGATGTTGAAGCTGAAACACCAATACTTTGGCCACCTGATGCAAAGAGCTGACTCATTTGAAAAGACCCTGATGCTGGAAAAGATTGAAGGCAAGAGGAGAAGGGGACAACAGAGGATGAGATGGTTGGATGGCATCACCAACTCAATGGACATGAGTTTGAGTAAACTCCAGGAGTTGGTGATGGACAGGGAGGCCTGGCAAGCTACAGTCCATGGGGTTGCAAAGAGTCAGACATGACTGAGTAACTGAACTGAACTGAACTTTATCTTCTTGATGAACTAATCTGATTCTTTTAATATACCCTTCTGTGGTATTTCTCTGCTGTGAAGAGTGCTGACCTCTTGAAAAACCTTAAAGACTTTGTTATATGTGTCCCTTGAGGTGGAACCAGGACCCTGCTCCAAGAGCTGCACTATTGTTTCCTGGCTATCCCCCTCCCCCATCTTTACATCCCTTCCCTTCCCAGGTTGAATCTGCCCTTTGGAACTCCGGGAAGGTGGGGGATGCACAGAAAGGCTTCTGTGCCCAGCATCCCTGTAGGGTCCTGCTTGGTTTCACAGTTACCTAGGAAACCAACTAATTACAAAAAATTGGCACCAAAGGGGATTTGAGAGGTATCAAAAAAGAAAATAACTGCCCAACTATTGGTTTAAGTGTATGATTTTAGATGACTCACAAGTAAATTTTAGCCAGGTATTTGGACTGATACCAAGGGCTGAGGCTACACAGAGCAGTATTAAGAATAAAGACTCTACAGAGGTAACAAGTAGTCTGTCCACAATCCAGAACCTTCAACTGGCAAGGAGGAAGAAAAAACTGTAGCTAAAGAGCTATAGTATGCACATTAAAGTATGAAAATCAGAGTCTTCTATCATCTTGTTCCATTGGACTTGAACAAATGACTCTTTTCATATTGTCATCAGCTTGATTCAACAGATTTGTGTAGAAATTGCCTTCTTGTAGCCATCTACTTCTGAAAATTGTCATCTCCAGTTTGAGATTTCCTACTGAGACCATCTTCTGTTGATTTAAATTGGCCCATGTCTCTGTAATTAAGACAAATTAATACAAGGATCATTGCTCTGTTTTACCATTCTATTAATTATTAACAATACCTGGCAAGATTCTATTTATTGAGTTTAGGGAGAAGTTTCCCAGAAGACAGTTTCTGAGTTCTAAATCATAAAAAGATTATTTCAGAGGAAACACTGCTTGGATATGTTTGAATATAAAACTGTGTACTGTACAGGTCTCAGCTATATTAGTCTGTGATATTGTAGAAACTGGAGTTGGGGGCAGTGTTCTTCGATGTATAAGACACTCAGTTTTGGGCTTATTGAGAGAGAGTTAATGAGCCCCTGAGAAAGTAGATCTCACTTTCATTCAAGCCAAACAAACAAACAAAACCCATTTTAGGCTAAGGAGGTCTAAGAATTTCTAAAAGTTTATCCAAGTTAAGTTTGAAAATTCCATTTGTCCTTTTTATTTTACATGAAGACTAAGAATGATAAAGGTGATAGAGATTTTGAGGAAGATTTATTGTCTCACAAACCTCCTTAGTAATAGTTATAGACAAGTGAGTGTTTACTAGAGAAGTAATTAGAATTTTCCCAGATAGGAAACAAAAACTAAGACAACATTTTTTTGGCCATTATTAAGGTTGAGCCTTTTTAAACAACCTTTGAGCCACTCTAATAGATATACAATAACCAAAGCAAAAGCCTTTGTTGAAAAATTACCTGACGAATAGCATACCTATGTGTTCCTCCACATTGGTATTTGTTAAGCTGCAGGTTGCAACGCAATCCATGACATCAATTCAGATTTTTTTCTAAGGCACAAAATAGAAAATATTCAACTGCATCAGTTGGATTAATAGATACTATACTATAAAACTTTTGTGGAATTTGTTTGTTGTTTTCTTAGCAATTTGACAGTGTCAACTACAAATTGAGGGTTTGAATCCCTTTGTGGTTGCCATAACTGTTGACTTTTAAAAAAAATGCACAACATGAGATTTAAGTTTTATTTGGGGTAAAATGAAGGCTGCAGCCTGGGAGACAGCACCTCGGATAACTCTGAGAAGCTGCTCCAAAAGAGTTATGGGGGAAGGACAGTATATTTACGATTTTGGTTAAGGGGGCATACATGCAATCAAGCACATACTTAAGTAGAAAGTTTCTGCTGGTCTCATGAAGCTTCTGTTATTCACAAGAAACAGTCATCACCATGAAGGATTTTAGTGCTTTTCTAGGTATGAGGAGATAGAAGAATTGGGCTTTTGAAAATCAGCTTTTAAAAATACTTTTCTGTTGACTTGACCTGCCAGCCCCCTACCCCTACCCTGAGCACAGGGTGCTTCGTTTCTGCTCTCCACGTTGAACTCCTTCAGGGGGTGTGCCAGGTCAGCAGCTGCAGCAGCACATGATTTAATCCTTGTAGAGATAGATGTGTGTGTTTTAGCCACTCAGTTGCGATCTGACTGCAATCCCATGGACAGTATGTAGCCTACCAGGCTCCTCTGTCCATGAAATTCTCCAGGCAAGAATACTGTAGTTGGCTGCCATTTCCTTCTCCAGGGGATCTTCCCGACCCAGGGATGGCAAGTGCCAATTTGTAGTTGAAAACTGTGATGTGCCTAGATGCATTTTTGTTTTTATTTATTTGGTGTTAACTGAGTTTCTTAGATCTATAAGTTGGTATGTTTTATTAGCTGTATAAAATTTGGGACCATTATTTCTTCAGTTTTTCTGCCCTAGATTCTCTCTTCTCCTTCTGGGACTCCAATTACATGTTAGACCACTTGATGTTGCTTCATAGGTCACTGAGGCTCTGTTCTCCCTGCCCCCTGTTTTTGTTCTCTGTACTTCAGTTTAGTTTCTGTTGCCCAGATTTTAAGTTCGTTGATCTTTTTTCCTATTGTATTCTGTCTGTTATTTAAGCCTATTAGTGAATTTTATTTCGTATATTGTATTTTCTGGATCTAGACTTTCATTGATGTAGATAGATTGATAGAAAAATAGATAAATGGATGGATGGATAGATGGATGAAACATACATGTATACATGTATATACACACACATACATAGTTTTTATCTCTCTACTGAGAATTTCCATCTGTTTACTTATTGTGTCCATCTTTGCTAATTTCAACAGCTGTGTCACCTCTGAGTCTGTATCTGTTTTTTGTGTGTGTGTGTGTGTGTGTGTGTGTGTAATAAAGTTTTATTAAAGTATAAAGGAGATAGAGAAAGCTTCTGACATAGGCATCAGAAGGGGGCAGAAAGAGTACCCCTGTATCTGTTTTTTAAACTGGTTATGATTTTTATTTTTTTTCTACTTACTCTGTAGTCATTTTTTATTGTATCTTGGATGTTGTGATACAACATTAAATGTCTGGATTTTGACCTCTTTATTTTAAAGAGTGTCTGAAGCATAAATTAGTCCTTTCAAGGCCTGTCTTAGATTTTACTACAATATTCAGCAGTTTCTCCTCTGGGTGGAAATTCATTTCTTTCCTTTTACTGTGTGATCACTAAAATTTGCATTTAGCTCACAGCACTGTGTTAGCTGTTTTCTGACATACCTTGCAGAGTATTGCTTTGCTTGTGGGCAACTTAGTATGCAACCAAAGATTTCTCTAAGGAGACTTCTTGGTATATTTTTAGAGTTCCTTCCGTTTTCTCATTTCTGGTGTTCTGCCCTTCAAATTCCCACTGTCTGAGAAGCCCCAAACTACTCCTTTTTCCTGTGCCCAGTGAAACTGTCTTTGGGTTCTGTTTTCTTGGAAAGTGAAAGTGTTAGTTGCTCAGTCATGTCCAACTCTCTGGAACCCTATGGACTGTAGCTCACCAGGCTCCTCGGTCCATGGAATTCTCCAGGCAAGAATACTGGAGTGGATAGCCATTCCCTTCTCCAGGGGATCTTCCTGACCTAGGGATCGAACCCTGGTCTCCTGAATTGCAGGAGGATTCTTTACTGTCTGAGCCACCAGGGAACCCCTCAATATAGGTATAATAAGTAAAACAGGAATTAGATTTACCCTTCTGCTATAAACTACCAATTACTAACATGTAATAGAAATATGTGTGTGCATACAAAGTATATGAAGCAATTATTTTGAAGCAATGGATTACCAGACATCACAGGTTTATAATCTTTCTAGATGGTAGTAAGATCCTTACTCACCTTGGCTTTATAGGGGTAAAGAATCTGCCTGCAATGTGGGAGACCTAGGTTCAATCCCTGGATTGGGAATATCCCTTGGAGGATGGAATGGCTACCCATTCCAGTATTCTTGCCTGGAGAATCCAATGGACTGAGGAGCCTGGCAGGCTGTGATAGCTCATGGGGTTGCAAAGAGTCAGATATGAACGACTAACACTTATGCCTATAGTAAGTAACATCTTTTGGAGATAAATGAGGATATATCATAGAAGTCCTCCCCATCTTTGTATTTTACAAGCCAAACACACAGCCAAAGATACTGCTAGGATTTTTGTTAAAGCGAAACAAAACAACTTGGAGTCTATTCTTTTTTTTTAATTAATTAATTTATTTATTTTAATTGGAGGATAATTTCTTTACAATATTGTGGTGGTTTTTGCCGTACATCAGCATGAATCACCCATGGATGCACATGTGTCTCCCCATCCTGAACCTCCCTTCCTACCTTCCTCCCCTCTGGGTTGTCCCAGAGAACTGGCTTTGAGTGCCCTGCTTCATGCATCAAAGCAGGTCATTTATTTTACATATGGTAATATACATGTTTCAATGCTATTCACTCAAATCATCTCATCCTTCCCTTCTCCCACATAGACCAAAGGTCTGTTTTTTACATCTGTGTCTCTTTTGCTGCCTTGCATATAGGATTGTCATTACCGTCTTTCTAAATTCCATGTATATTTGTTTATATACTGTATTGGTGTTTCTCTTTCTGACTTACTTCACTCTGTACAATAGGCTCCCCACCTCATTAGAACTGTGGAGTCTATTCTTCTAAGCAGAACAATGATATTGGAGATTCTAGCATTCTTTGCCATAAGTCATGGCTGTAGTAATTTTAGACTTGCATTAAGGAATTTGATTTTTTTTTTTTTAAGGAATACTTTTCATGTGATAAAGTAAAATATCTTAAATGTTTATGTTATAAAAGAAATGAAATTGAAATTTTTATTTTCAATTACTGATATTGGTATGGATGGATACAGTTGATATTTCGCTATATGTTTAATGAGAATTTATGAACTTACTTTCTCTAGTAATGTTTAAAGTCTTGAAATTTGCTAATTATATAATTGTTATGGAAAATTATATTTTCTTTCTTTTCTTTCCATATTTACACGTTTTATAATTCATTTCTAGGCCTGTGTGCCAGTACTTCTTTGACCAAAAGAAAAATACCTTTAACTTATCTCTGTCTCAAATGAGAGAAGTGGTTCTTTGTGAATTATAGTAATGGCTCTTAAATTAAGATTTTTTTTTTTATTTTAAGTCATTATAAATAAGCAACTTCTTTTTATTTTATGTTATTTTTGAAAAGTAGAGAATACATTTTATGGAATATCTTTCTTTGAAAATTTTATGACTTAAATGTTTTTGTTTAGTATCATGAATTATGTAAGTGCTCTGTGTTGCTTTATAAATCTTGTTTTTAGGGATAAAGATAACTGGATCCTTTTTGAAAGACTTTTTTTTAGTGTATTTTGTTTATCAAGATTGTATTTAGGAAACTTGTATCTCTACAATGCAAGTGTGTATATTTTAATTTTTTGATCTTTTAATCACATTGTATTTTAGAATTTTAAAATTCTGTGTACTTCAAGAGTAGGTAATAAGTCATCCTTTTCTCTGATTTACAGAATATTTCATGTAAAAGAAGTTAGTCTATTAGTAATTCTAAAATTGGTCTGATTAGGCCAGATCAGATATACATTTAGCAAAATATAATATTAGATTCCTGAATGTCATAGTAATATTTAATTTAACAAATATTGTTATTTTTAGATAATTATAAGTAATTTTGGAGGTTTCATCCTGCCATAAATTTGTAGTTTAAATTAGTCTCAATATAGCCTGGATAGAAACATCCTTAAAGTGTTTGCTTTCTCACCTACTTTTAATACACAAATCTTTTATACACAAAATTGCTGTTTAATTTCCTGATTCCAGTCAAGAATTAAGTAGAATTGTTAGGAAAATACCAAATTGCTACTTTCTTTTGGGGTGTTCTGGTAGTAAAAAAATTAAGAGTTTTTGTCTTTTCCTCTTCTCTTCTCTTCCTTCCTCCCTCCCCAATACAGACGCTTCTCTTTGCATTTTCAAGATTGATCCTTTAAGTTAAAGTTTCTGAATATCTGTTATATTTTACAGTTGACAAATTACAGTTTGAACCTCCTTTGAGAAAAGAAACAGAAGCACGGGATGAAATGGTAGGACTTATGACTTTTAAAGTATTTTACACATTAAAATTTGAAAAAACTTATAATTAGGTATAGTTTGATCAAAGAAAAAAGTAATATACTCTTCAAAGCGTTAAGTTTTGATAATGTATTTCACCCATTCCCTGGTAGCTCAGACAGTGAATAATCTGCCTATAGTGCAGGAGACCTGGGTTCCATCCCTGGGTCAGAAAGATCCCCTCGAGAAGGGAATGGCAACCTACTCCAGTATTCTTGCCTAGAGAATTCCATGAACAGACGATGTGGTCGCAAAGAGTTGGACATGACTGAGCAACCAACAACACACATTTCACCGATTAAAGTTTGAAAAAGCTTATAGTTAGGTGCATTTTGACTAGGGTACAGTGTGTAAATACCATTTTAACCATCATTTTGACACTTTTAAGTCTTGAAGAATTCACATAAAATTATTAAATACATGGTATGATGCTAAGCTTTAAACTCTCAGGATCTTTTTACTTACTGATTCTGTTAGGTTTAGAGTGCAATTTTGCACTGCCTTACTGTTTTTAATATTTATTTGTTAATCTAGCCCCTTTTTTTAAAACCATTGCTCGTATTTTAGATTACTATTTGGTTAACCCTTTTTCTTATCTAAAAGAAAAGAAACAATAAATAAAGCATGATATTGTTAGGGTTGGCCTAGGTGTTATTCTAACATCTACTTTATTTTTAACCATTAGTAAAAGTATAGTTTTTTAGAGTAATTATCTTCTGTTAGTGGATTTCTTCATTCTTACATTTGGAAGTGGTGCTCTTCCTACTGTATATATTGCTGGACAGTAAATTCTCAATTTTCATGGTAGTCAGAAAAAATATGGCACCAATAAATTGAAGATGATTGACTAAAACAGTGCTCAGTTCTCCGTGCTAATGGAGTAGTGATGCACATAATTCAAAGTTAACATTTTTCTGTTTTGCTTTGGAATGTACTAGCATGTTGGTAAAGCGGGCTTGTCACATTTTAAGCTGTGTTTATAATCTTTTTTACATTTAAGTCAACTAATAATGAGTTATTGGCATAAATATGTCAAATGACAGCAAGTGTAGCTAGAGACTACACAGTTGAAAGCCAAGATGATTAATAATCATGACAAAGAATAGTTTTTTGAATCAAATAAAGTGACTAATACCTGTTTTAAGGTAACATGTTTAAACTCTTTTTTACCTTCATAGGGAGTATCATCAGACCCAAATTTTCTGTTACGGTGGAATCCTTTTGTTGATGGTGCAAATACTGGCAAGTAAGTTGTTTTTCTAACATTATTTTACTTGATTGTATAAGAATAACATTTGGTGGTGAGTGATTTATTCTAATAAATTTTAATTTTTATTCTTATAAAAGTTGTACTATGCCTCTTGTCAGTAAAAACCTTCTGACTTATTTTAATTTCCCAAAGGCAACATGTGTTGATCATTAAGGTTTTAGGGTTTTATTCTCTAAATAAAAATACAGTACGGTAATGTTGGTATACTAAAAGATGAGCTGCATGATGATTTGGGAAAAAGTACCATAGTAGACGTCAGAAAGCCCCAGTTCCATCTCTGCAGTGTGATTTCTTCATATTCTAGACGTGTCTTTCCTCAGTGATAAAGTGATGGGGCTGACCTGGGTGAGTTGTTCCAAACCAGTTAGTGCATTTCAATGCCTAGAGAGCTCTTGTGGAAGTACAGATTCCAGGACCCCCACATTAGGATTTCAGGTCTGGGGTTGGCAAAGTATGGCCTGTAAGCCAAATCTGACCCTATTTTTTGTGCATCCCACAAACTAAAATGATATTTACATTTTTTAATGGTTGAAAAAAATCAAAAGGCAAAGTAAATTTGTTACACATGAAAATTATATGAAATTTAAATTTCAGTGTTCATAAATGAAGGTTAGTTGGAACACAGCTATGCTCATAAGTTTATACATGGCTGCTTTCATGCTTACAACATTAGAGTTCAGTAGTTGTGACCAGTATATGATTCATAGAGCCTAAAATATTTACTGTCTAACCCTTTATAGAAAAAGTTTGCCAACCCTTGCTATGGAATATAGTCTTTGGAAGTGGAATCTAAGAATCCTCAAAGCTTCCCAATTGATTGCAATCACTGGATAAATGTGTGAAACCAGTGGGCTAGATCAGTGATTCTCAAATTTTGGTATGCCTGGAAGATCACCTGGAAATTTTGGTAAAATGCAGAATCTGATTAAGTAGGTCTAGGGGGTACACTTTCACTTTTCACTTTCACGCATTGGAGAAGGCAATGGCAACCCACTCCAGTGTTCTTGCCTGGAGAATCCCAGGGACGGGGGAGCCTGGTGGGCTGCCATCTCTGGGGTCGCACAGAGTCGGACACGACTGAAGCAACTTAGCAGCAGCAGCAGGAGGTACATTTATAAAAGTTTCCTTGGGAATTCCCTGGTGGTCTAGGGATTAGGCCTCAACGCTTTTACTGCTGAGAGCCTGAGTTCAATGCCTGGTTGGGGAACTGAGATCCTGTAAGCTGCATGATGTGGCCAGAAAAAAAGTTTCCGTGTGTTACTAATGTTGCTGATATCTGGACCCCACTTGGAGTAAGGAAGGGTTTGATGATCCAGCTATTTGAATGTATGATTCACTGTGGATTCCAGCTGTAAAATTCTGAATCTTTTTGTAAGTGAGTTTAATTTAGTTTTTATTACATATTAAATGTAGCAAAGCATAAAAAGTAAAAAAGACTGTGTTCACATTATAAAAGCTCTATTTTATAGTTATACTAACACAGTTTGACAGAATGAGATCTTAGGTCTTCCTGTAGGTTTTAAAATTACTCTGTGCCGTGATCCAGTTGTCTTTTATATTCCTTGAATAGAAGCAGATTTTAATGCAGATTTAATGCTCTCTCTGTTTTATGTTATGACCACTTAAAACCATCTAAATTGAATTTTTCTCTTTGTGTTAGATCAACCTCAAAACGTGCAATACCACCTCCCCTACCTCCTAAGGTAAGCAACTTAAAGATTTTCAGCAATAAATCCTTGTTTAAATAATAAATTTTAAAAGTAACTTTATTGAATTTGTTCACAATCCTCTTAAATATATTTTATATATAGTTTTCTTCAAGAGCATATTGTGATGTAAAAATATATTTTAAAATATTTCATGATAAATATAGTATCTTCGTAGCTATTAGAAAAAGGCAAAGATAGATTATTAGTCATTTAAGAAAATGCTTGACCACATTGAAAGGAAAGGAGTTCATCGTTTACAGTCCTCATTTATTACTACAGTTGGACATTTCACTAGAGTCACACTTCATTAAGTCATTTTCCTTGCTTGTTTCTAGTTATTAAATATTTCATGGATTGTGTATATGATTTTATTGGTTATAAAAACATCAGTTTGAGGCTAGGGCTATTAAAAGTCACATGGCAAGTTCATAGTTGTTTTGAGACAGTAACTAAGCTCTTACTTACCTTACTTACTTGGCCCAGTGAATTGAACTATGTAGGAGAAAGATTAAAAAGCCATATTTTCTCTCCCTAAAGTCTTTGATATATAATAATAACAGTGTTAATGTTTTATGTCCAGATTTATTAAAGTACTTTTATGTCTTATTATCAACTAGCCAAGGATAAACAGTTACCCTGAAGACAACCTCCCAGATGAAGAAAAGTCATCAACTGTAAAACGTTGTCCTGATTCAGAGAACAGAGCTCCCCAAGTTCTCAGAAGACAGAGTAGCCCCAGTTGTGGTCCTGTAGCCGAGACTTCATCTATTGGTATGGCTAGCAGTATCAGCAGCCCTGGAGTGCATACAGCTAGATACTGTGATCTCGGTAAATAAATCAAAGTGAAAAGTGAAAAGAAAGCCATTTTGTTCAAATTTTAAAGACTTTTTTTTCTTTAGTCAGTCTTATTATTGTTTAAAACTTTGTGAAAGTTCTTTAAAATTCCACATGGATGGACTATAAATAGATTCAATCCAATCCAATCCCTAATTTGATCCCTTACTAAATATTATAGGATCTAGAAAGATGAATGGATGACCCTGCCCTCCAGAAGTTCATGATCTATAGCAAAAGTTATATCCATGGGCACATAAAATTAGACAAGACATTTTGTTTTAAGTGTCTCCTACAATAAGTAACTGTATATAACAGAACACCAGAGCTCTCTGAGGGAGAGAAGGATAGGGTAGAGAGGAGGTAGGCCCTTGGTGAGCCTTAATAGTTGGAACCAGTGCTGACAGACTTGCATAGAGAACAAAAAAGTGAACAAATGCACTGAAGCAGAAAATCTAGCTTGTGTTGGAAGTACAGCCTAGTATATAGAAGTGTGAGCTTTTGAAGGGTGTATGCTGGGAAATAGAACTTAAAAAGGTAGAGGGAAATTAAACTCCGAAGGCCTTGAAGATCTGCATCAGCAGGTCGTGTTTCACCTCTCTCGGAGTATGGCAAGGCCCACGTGGTTGTTGCCATGTATTAAGACCACTGCTGCAGTCGCTGTGCTACCACTGCCGCATCTGCAGAAAGGCACCAAAGATACTTGACCGCATCCGAAAGTAGAGAACATTTCCTAATGAAGGATCACCCAAATGCAAAACAAGTACTGAGGGGAAAGGGAAATTATTTTTAAAGTAAGTTTTTTATTTGTATGGTCATTCAACTTCTAACTGTGATTCTCTTTAGGAAATGGAGATGGTATTTCAAAATTGATGAGTGAAAACACAGAAGGATCAGCACAAGCACCGCAGTTACCACGAAAAAAGGACAAGCGGGATTTCCCTGTATGTATAACAGGCATTTGGTGATTAGTTGTAACTAATACTGTATCATATAAGGAGCATAGTCTATTTAATTCAAGACTTGGAATAACTGGACTTCTAAATGTATAAAGTTTTTTTTTTAAGGCTTTAAGAGGTCTTACAGTATTACAAATTTTTTTTCCCACAGAAACCAGTTATCAATGGCCTTCCACCAACCCCAAAAGTACTGGTAAGGAATATTTTTATTTGAACCATTTGTCAGTTTTTCTTTAGAAGCTGAAAATAGTTTATTTGCTGTCGAGTATCGTAAGGTGCTGAAAGGAAGGATTCATAAAATACTGAGGCGTCAAATTCATTTGAATATACCGTGAATCCAATCGTGTACCCTTATTTGAGTCAGTTAGTTAGAGTTGGGTGAATTTCCATTTTTATAAATATGGAGAGTTGACTTCTTCAATTAGCCTACAAAGGCCAATTTCACTTTAATGTGATGATATTAATAGTATTGTATCCTCTTCATTATGTGGGTTAAATATCTTTCTATGCCTGAAGTCATTTTTACATTGAACTATAAACAGTGGACAGGAACACAGAAGCTTCTGTTCTCTGGCCTTTCAGTAGATCCTCTCTGTACTGTAGTTCAGCCAGTCATAAGAATGGGTGCCTTTTAAATTGTTTCTTTTTATACAGTAGAAGTTAAGCTTAAATATTAGTCTTTTTGTCTCATCACTATTATGGAGGTAAACTGCAAATATAACTGTTATGTTACTCAATAAAGTCATTGTTTTGCATTATTAAATCTTAGTCGTAAAGATAATTTGTGACTTAGATACCTAGAATGTATCATTGATATATGTAGATGTTTTGGTAAATCTGATATTTTTGCTCTAAAATAGAGGATTACTCAAGGAAAGAGTATGAAACTCTCTTGATAGAAGGAGTTAATCAATATATCAAAATATGAATTTTGTTTTATAATGAGACCATAAGTATATGCAAATAAGAGTTTAGCATTTCATAATAATCTTCAGCTATTTTCTAAGAATATAAAAATTATCTAATCGAATAACTCAACATTTCTTTCTTTTTAAATAAGATGGGAGCATGTTTTTCCAAAGTTTTTGATGGCTGCCCTTTGAAAATTAATTGTGCAACATCTTGGATACATCCTGATACAAAAGGTAACATTTCTGAAACTTTTATATACCTTTCTAACAAAGTATTTATTATTGGAAAGGATTTTTATGATCACTGAACTGAGGGCTTTTTACTTTAAAAAATACAGCCTAGAGACTAAATAGTATGTGTAACAACCTAAATAGGTAAACAGTTTTGGTCCAAAAGCGTTAGAATTTTAGAGCATACAAGAACAATTCCTGATTAAAAGAGATGAAAGAGCATCACAACTGATTGCAACCATAATTTGGCATTTTTCTTTTATTTACAAAGACAGTACTGGGCCAATTGATAATCTCAGAGTCAAGATATTAGATAATATATTGCTTCAGTGTCCTGAATATCCTGATTCCCTGATTTTGATATATCCTGATTTTGATCATTTTTCTGTAGTTATGTAAGACCTTTTTTTTTTTTTTTTTAAGAAATGCACACAAATATTTAGGAATACAGGGATATCAGGCTTATAACTTAATTCAGGAAAGGGGGGAAATGTGTGTGCAGAGAGAAGGATAAAAACAAAAGTAGCAAATGTTGACATTTGTGGAATCTGCATGAAGTATATTCAAGAATTCGTTGTATTATTATAATGTTTTTGAAAGTCTGAACTGATAAAGTAAAATTTACTCTTAAAAATTTAGGCTGTGTGATTTTAAAGTGAGGAAGCATAACACATGGGGAAAATTTGGAATCAAATATATATGGGTTGAGTTCCCTAGCTGTCATTACTGTGTGACTTGGAAAAGATACTTAATACCTCTGGTTCTCAGTGTGATCATTTATAACATAAAATACTCATAATACTCACCTTGTTGCAAAGAAGAGAGGAGCCAACCTGGTTGTCTGGGAATTAGCAGAGATTAGGCAGTGGAAGTTGTTCTGGAAATGTTTGTTTCTACTTCAACGCGGTCATAAAGACAGGTTGTGTAATTATCTGCTTTATGTGCCATAATTAGAAAGTATAACAGAAAATAATATTAACAGTAAGCAAATTTTTTTTAATACTTGTAAACTTTTTATTTTTCTAGAAGTTTACACTTACAGAAAAGCTAGAGAAATAGTACAAGAAACTCTGATATACCCAGAATCATCAAGAGTTTCTTTTTTAACACCCTCACCAAAACCATACTATTTGTTTATTTATTTTTATTTAAGTATAGTTGATTTACAATATTGTGTTAGTTTCAGGTGTACAGAAAAGTGATTCATTTACACACATACGTATATTCATTCCTTTTTAGGTTCTTTCCCATATAGGTTATCACAGAATATTGAGTAGAGTTTGCTGTGCTATACAGTAGATCCTTGTTGGTTATCCATTTTATATATAACCAGTACTCTTGCTTGGAAAATCCCATGGACGGAGGAGCCTGGAAGGCTGCAGTCCATGGGGTCGCTGAGGGTCGGACACAACTAAGCGACTTCACTTCCACTTTTCACTTTCCTGCATTGGAGAAGGAAATGGCAACCCACTCCAGTGTTCTTGCCTGGAGAATCCCAGGGACTGGGGAGCCTGGTGGGCTGCCGTCTGTGGGGTTGCACAGAGTCAGACACGACTGAAGCGACTTAGCAGCAGCAGCAGCAACAGTATGTGTGTTCATCCTTTTGCCACATTTGTTTTACTATTTTCTATCTATATGTGCATTTTTTTTTTTCTGAATCACTTGAAGGGTGAGTTGCTCCTCTTCCCCTTATCACTTCACCATGCTCCTCTTCCCCTTATACTTCACTTTGTATTTCCTAGGAGCAAGAATCATCTCTTATATAATCACAGTACTATTATAAAGATCAGAAACTTTATCATTGATATAATACTGTTTTTTAATCCGCAGTCCATATGTAAGTTTTTTTAATTATCCCAGGAGTGTCTTTCATTTTCCTCTCTTTTTTCCCCCCAAGCCAACATCTAGTTCAAGTTCACGTGTTGGATTTGCCTATCATGCCTTTAGTCTCCTTTAGTCTGAAAGTTTCTCAACTTTTCTGTCTCACTTGATCATGCCATGTTTTGAGGCTGCTTATTTTGTAGAATGTCCCTTAATTTGGGTTTGTCCATTGAGTCCTCATGTGTAGATCAAGTTATGTATTTTGGGGGAAGGAATATCACAGAAGTGTTTTTGTGCTCTTCTCAGTTCATCATGTCAGGAGGCACTAGGTATCAACTTGTCCAAGTGCTAGTGACATTAACATTGACCAGTTGGTTAAGGTGGTGTTCACTAACCTTCTCCTCTGTCAAGTTCCTATTTTTCCCTTTCTAAGTAATTGCTTAATTAATTTCCCAAAATAATTGATAGGTAGCTAGCGTGGAGATACATTGAGACTTGATAAATATCCTCTTGCTCATCAAGCTTTCACTAACTAGTTTTAGCATACATTGACAATCCATTGACATCTGTTAACAGTTTTACTCCTTTCTCATTTATTCACTGTGTTTGAATAAGATGACATGTAATGAAAATTTCATTTTAAAAAATTTTATAGTAAGATTAAGCAGAGTTAGTAACAATATATCTACTTTTTAAAAAATGAAGAATTGGGGAAAGAATTAAAGAAGGTAGCATGGGTTTTACAAAATAATTTTTCTTTGGATGGGTGGGTGGCTATCTAATTCTTAATACCATTAAAATATAAGGCCATTATTTTAATGAATGATTTCAGAAAATGTTAATAAAGAGTCTGGTGATTTATCTCAACTATTTTAGATCAGTACATTATTTTCGGAACTGAAGATGGTATTTATACATTGAATCTCAATGAACTACATGAGGCAACGATGGAACAGGTAATTTAGGAGTTTTAACTCAAAAAACTAGCTTGGACTAATTGAATAAAGGAAATATCTTAATTTTAGGTCAATTTATATGGGCCCCAGTTTTAATTTTTATGATTTAAATATTTAAAGTGGTGAAATTATACTCTTTAAATGTTCATGTATGAAGATTTTTTTCTGTAAGGTTGTAATAATTTACTGAAAGGTAGAAATAGTTATTTTTCTACTCTCTCAGACTGTTGAAATTTGGAGGTTGAGGGGTAAGGGAATGAAATTGGAGGGTTTTAATTATCTACTTTTTTCTTAATAGTTATTTCCACGGAAATGTACTTGGCTCTATGTTATCAACAATACTTTAATGTCATTGTCAGGTATGTATATGATGAAAATAATATGATAAATAAACCATGGACAAGCAGAGAAATGTAATTTTAATATATATTACTTTAAAATGTTGTTATTTAGGGTAATTATAATCTAGTACAGTTAACCTTAAGGCTTGTAGGTGTTTTTGACCGGTGTAGAATAGGAAGAACCCTGTAGTCAGTTAAAGCTGAACTTCCCACACATGCCCAAGAGCTACACAGCTGAATGGACAGGGATTGTCCCCTGAGGCCGTCTCTTTCACAGTCTCTGCTCCTGCCCCCATCCCTGCCTTCCGCTGAGAATCAGCAGTTGACGGGAAGGAATCAGAGGATCCAGCTGCTTCCTTCTTTTTTTTTTTTTTTTTAATCATAATTATGAATTTTTTTTTAATTTTATTTTATTTTTAAACTTTACATAATTGTATTAGTTTTGCCAAATATCAAAATGAATCCGCCACAGGTATACATGTGTTCCCCATCCTGAACCCTCCTCCCTCCTCCCTCCCCATTGAATACATTTGAATCAGTTCTAATGAGGTGGATGAAACTGGAGCCTATTATACAGAGTGAAGTAAGCCAGAAAGAAAAACACCAATACAGTATACTAACGCATATATATGGAATTTAGAAAGATGGTAACAATAACCCTGTGTACGAGACAGCAAAAGAGACACTGATGTATAGAACAGTCTTATGGACTCTGTGAGAGAGGGAGAGGGTGGGAAGATTTGGGAGAATGGCATTGAAACATGTACAATATCATGTATGAAACGAGTTGCCAGTCCAGGTTCGATGCTTCCTTCTCTTTAATTTTGAGCCAGTCACCATCTCTTGTCTCTCGGCCTTAGGTTTCTTTTTTTTTCCATAAATTATATCTATTTTTAATTTTTTTTAATTGAAGTGTAGTTGATTTACAATATATTGATTTCTGCTGTACTATAAAGTATTTCAGTTTTCCACATATATATTCTTTTTTGTGCTCTTTTCCTCTATGTTTTATCACAGGATATTGAACATAGTTCCCTGTGCTCTACACAGTAGGACCTTGTTGTTTATATGTTCTGTGTGTAATAGCGTACATCTGCTAAGCCCACACTCCCAGTCCACCCTTCCCCACTACCCCTCCCTGTTGACAACCAGTGAGTCTGTTCTCTACTTCTGTGAGTCTGATTCTGCTTCATAGATAGGTTCTTTGTGTCACATTAAATTCCACATATAAGTGATTCATGTGGTATTTGTCTTTCTCTTTCTGACTTACTTCACTTAGTGTGATCATCTCTAAATCCATCCATGTTGCTGCTCTCAGTTTTCTTAACTGTAATATTAGGAGGATATTTAGATACTTAGTAACAACCTCACAAGATTGCTGTGGGGGATTAAGTGAGATGTAAAGAGTACTTAGTTAATTGTGAAGACTTAGAGATATTCCAGAATTCTGGACCAGATATTTATTAGCCAACTTGGACCAAAACTTTATAAAGTCTTAAAAATAATCATAAGGGTTTTGGAGCAGTCTATTCTAATTTTGTTGTTTGTGCTTTTTTTGTTTTGTTTTGTTGGGGATAGACAGGTGTTGTTTTAGGCTTTTTTTTTTTCCAGTCGTTACCTGCCAAAAACAGTTTTCTTACATTTTGGATTTAAGTGGCTACCTAAAGGTTCGCTACTTGCTTTCATTCTGATAGTATAGTTGGCTCTCTGTATCTGCATGTACAGCTTCAACCAACTGCAGATAGAAGTTTGTTTTTTTTTAATTCTAGAAAATTCCAAAAAGAAACAAAACTTGAAATTTGCCAGGCACTGGGTCACTATTTATATAACATTTACTTGTATTAGGTATTATACATAATCTAGAGATAATTTAAAGTATATGGAAGGGTGTGCATAGGTTATATGCAAGTGCTTTATGACATCATTTTATATGAGGGCCTTCAGCAACCTCAGATTTTGGTATCTGCATGGCGGTCCTGGAATAATACGTGTGATGGGACCACTGTACAAGATAGTTGATTATTTTTCTCTTTCCTTAATCCTAATGCTGTTATCTATTAAAATAGCACTCATTGCTTTCTCCACTTTGAATACCTAAGTTATTTTAACATTCCTTAATTTTTTTTCAGTTTTGTTTGATACTCTGATGATAATATCCCAGCTATTATTTACTGTACTGTCGGACTTTTTGTTATTAAGTATTCCTTTCAGCTACTCATGCTTTAAAACATAGGTGCTGATACAGTTTTAACTCATTATGAATTGTGGCTAATTTAAGATATGTCATTTTCATAATTTTAGGTATGTGTGTGTGAGTCTTTATAACTTAAACTCTTCTACTAACCATCACCTAGTAGAGATTCTTCAGGAATTTGTGTATTTGAGCTAATGACAGTTTTTACAAAGAGCATATTATTTGATTCTCCACAAATGTCTTTTTAAAAACTAGGATCCTCAAATGACTGTTTATTCTCTTTGATTTTGAGTCCCCCAGTTTTTTTTTTACTTTTATCTAATAAAATATTACTATATCATATTATATTATGAAAATAAACCTAATTCTATTTGAATTAACAATTCTGATTTGTATTCATATAGAGTCACTTTCCTCCAACCACTTTTATATACCTGTCTGTGTGAATAAGCTTAAAAGCCACACAGAGTACATTTTATATATTTATAAAATAACTATAGAAAGGCAGGAAAAAGCTAGCCTATAAATTAGTTATTTCCAAATTCCACTTAAAATTACCTGTGGAACTGAATGAAGATAGGTAGCATTGCTCAATAAGAGAAAACGTTCTGTTTAAGAGTCTGCATTTCTGTGCATGAGTGTACATACATGTACATGTGTTAGCTGCTTAGGTAACTAGTTATATATAAAGGGGTCTGGAGAAAGGAAGGGTGGTATAGTGTTAGGCAGAATGCTGCATTTTGAAAAGATACAGAAAATTTTGTGAGGATAAAGTCACTGTTTTTCATGTTTTCTCATAGTAAAATGATAGATACTATTTGGGACTGTTATAGTACCATGTCATATATAGTAAGGAGTCAGATATTTACCATATCTTCCCCTTTTTAATGTGGATTAAATACGTGTTTTTGACATAGAAATCATAGTCCAGTTATCCTGAATAATGATAGCACATACTTGTAGCCCTGTTATATCCTATGGCATATAGTATTAGTTTGCTTTACTTTTCTTAGTATTTCAGTGTTATCTTAACACCTCTTTCACAGTTTCAATCCAAGGTTATGTGGTAGATTATTCATAAATAGGAGTAGCTCAGAAAGATAATGTAGTGATTATATAGTTTTCCATGTTGTACTGAAATAATCACATGTGCATCATCGTGACTCAGCCTATTTTGCAAAAATGTTTAACAATTTCTTTTTCTATGTTCACTTCATTAAGGTTTACATATATTCTGTCCAGATCACCTATTAGTCAGAATATATCTAATTTTGACCTGTTAGTCAAAATATGTCTAATTTATGTATTGGGAAACACAATTATCTGTTACTTTCCTAAAACTTATTTTACTTATTATCTTTCAAAGTAGTACTAACTATGTATTTTTGTTTATGTTTTTCTACTTTGCTTGGCTTTTTGAACATGTCTGGATTCATCATTTTAGAAGGTAATTATTATTTCTTTTGCTTGAAAATTGTATTTCTCTATTTTAAATAATTGTAATAAAAATAACATGTTTCTCTTTTTTAGGAAAAACCTTTCAACTCTACTCTCATAATCTTATTGCTTTGTTTGAACAAGCCAAAAAACCAGGACTAGCTGCCCATATTCAAACTCATAGGTTTCCAGATCGCATACTACCAAGGTACTAAATATTTTGATTCTGCTGGGAGTGAGGGGAATTAGTGTCTATTTTTAAAGCAACCAATCTTCTTGCCCACTGAAAAACTTCCTTTGTCTTAATTTTGAAAGGTAGTTTACATTAAAGTAAATGTCATATAGAGTTCAAAAGATAAGTGTTTTATGATATAAATTCCCAGGCCCTATACTATCATATAGTTTGGAGTCATAGTTTAAGATGATTTTTTTAAAGCTCCTTGACTAATTCTGATGGAACTGATTCACAGATCACTCACTGTTTGAGAACCACTGTAGTAGAGTACATTTATATTGTCCTGTGTTTACAGAAAGTTCGCTTTAACCACAAAGATTCCTGATACAAAGGGCTGCCACAAATGTTGCATAGGTGAGTAAATACTGTTTCTCAAACTGAATGGTTAGAACTTTTAACATCTTTAAAATTATCTGTAAAGTTCTTAGAGTATTAAATAAAGGAAGGGAAGCTTTATATTTGTTTTAAATAAGGAGTTAAGGGGCCACTGAAGCTCAGGAATGTATAGTGGGACATGGCATAAAAGCGCTTGAAGATAGTAGCCCTGACCTGATGCTTTCTCGGAGCACAATGTTCCTCAGATTTTTTTAACCACAGTCCCTAAGGCTCTATCTCTGCTAATATCCTAGCTTTCAGTTAGCACTTACCATTTACTTAACAGTTATTGAGTAGTGCTTTATGAACATTATTATTCCAGGACTCTGGCCAACTCTGAAGTTAGAGGGAGCAGTCCATACAAGACCACTCTCACTTCTGTTACCAGTTATAAGTTTACCAATTATAACTTTCATGGTCAGAATTTCACTGGTATGACTCAGAAATCGCTGAAATTGGTTATACTCTTGGCTTTGGTTTGTTACAGGGAAAGGATATAGATTAAAATCAGCTAAAGGAAGATGTGCATAGGGCAGAGCCCAGGAAAGATACAAGATGCAGAGCTTCTGTTGTCCTCCATAGAGTATGGATAGTGTTACTTTTCAGGCAGTGATGTGTGATAATACACAGCATTGCTAACTAGGTAAGCTTACTCAACAACCTCAGTGTTCAGAGGTTCACTAGGGCTCTATCACGTAGGCATGCTCAACTGCCCATGTGGCTGACCTCAGTCTCTAGCCCTTCTGGAGGTCAAGTGATGCTGCATGACCCAAAGCCCCTACCCTAAATTGCATGGTTGGTCTTTATGGCCTGATTATTCCCCATCCTAAGACTATCCAATGTTGGCCAGACCATGGGGTCGCAAAGAATCGGACATGACTTAGCAACTGAGCAACAACAATGTATCAGCACTGCCTTTATAAAGAAAACTGAGTTAGCTTCGGGGTGAGTATAATTCAGTAGTTGCTTTTAGCTAAACTTCATGTTTTCATATAAAAATATTCAGTGTTCTGAGTGTGTCTGTTCTGTTTCTTTCTAGTCAGAAACCCTTACACGGGACATAAATACCTCTGCGGAGCTTTACAGTCTGGAATTGTTTTACTTCAGTGGTATGAGCCAATGCAGAAATTCATGTTGATAAAGGTATATATTACTTTGTTTACATTGTCTTCTTTAGAAAACACTAATGTATAATTGAACCTAAAATTGTAGAATCCCATTGCTACCAGCCAGGATCATATTTATAGGTATTTATTTGGTTTAGGGGCTTTTGTGTTCTTAAGACTTTAAAGATTTCATCTTTATTTTATATTAATAAACTTCCAGAAATAACACATTCATAAAGAAGAATGTGGCCAATTCTCTAAAATATATGTTTATGGAAAACTGATCCTTATCATGATCATTTAGATGTAGTCATTTTTTTTAATTGAAGTATTATATTGTGTTTCAGGTATAGAGCAAAGTGTTTAGTTGTATATTTCTTTTTTCAGATTGTTTTCATGATAGATTATTAAAGGTATTAAATATAGTTTCCTGTGTTACACAATAAATCCTTATTGCTTATGTATTTTATGTATAGTAGTTTGTATATGTAGACTTCTTATTTATCCATTCCCCACTCCCTTTCTTTGCTTTTTATGTCTGTTTCTGTTTTGTATATAGATTCATTTGTATTGTTTTTTAGATTCCACATATAAGTGATATCATGTATTATTTGTCTGACTTACTTCACTAAGCATGATATTGTCTAGGTCCATCCATGTTGCTGCAGTGGCAATGTTTCATTCTTTTTATAGCTGAATAATATCCCATTGAATATATACAGCACGTCTTATGCCAGTCATCTGTTGATGTGCACTTGGATTGTTCCCATGTCTTGACTGTTGTAAATAGTGCTGCTGTGAATGCTGGGGTGCGTCTATCTTTTCAAATTAGTTTCATCTTTTCCAGGGTATTCCGGGAGTAGGATTGCAGGTTCATATGGAAGCTCACTTTTCTGTTTTTTAAGGAACCTCCATAGTGACTATACCAATTTACATTCCTACCAGTAGTGCAGGAGTGTTCTCTTTCCTCCAAATCCTCCTCAGCATTTATTATTTCTAGACTTTTTAATAGTGGCCTTTACGATTTGTGTGAGGTAGTACCTCATTGTAGTTTTGATATGTATTTCTCTAATAATTAGCAGTGTTGAGCATCTTTTCATGTGCTTAGTAGCAATCTGTATGTCTTCTTTGGGAAAATGTCTATTTAGGTCTTCTGCCCATTTTTTGATTGGGTTTTTTTCTTTTCTTGATATTCGAGTTATATGAGCTGTATATGTACTTTGGAAATTAAGCCCTCGTTGGTCACATTATTTACAAATATTTTCTCCCATTCTGTACAATTTTCTTTTTTATTTATAGTTTCCTTTGCTATGCAAAAGCTTTTAAGTTCGATTAGGTCCTATTTGTTTATTTTTGTTTTTATTTATTTCTTTATTTAACTTAGGAGACTGATCTAAGAAAATATTGCTACAATTTTTGTGAGTCTTTAACCTATTTTGAGTTTATTTTTGTATATGGTAAGAGGGAGTATTCTAACCTCATTGATTTACATGAGGCTGTCCCACTTTCATAATGCTGCTTTGTCGTAGATTAGTTGACCATAGGTCTGTGGGTTTATTTCTAATCTCTCTATTCTGTTCCATTGATCTGTATGTCTGTTTTTGTGCCAGTAAGAGGGAGTCATTTCTTAGAATCAGATCAATCAAGAAAATGAAAGCCTTTCTGTTGAATTTATTCAGCAACAGAATGAATGAGGAGATTGTTTCTTTTTTTTTTTTTTTTTTTTGAGATTGTTTCTAAATTATGCTCCTTTTTTCTTGCAGCACTTTGATTTTCCTTTGCCAAGTCCTTTGAATGTTTTTGAAATGCTGGTAATACCAGAACAAGAATATCCTATGGTCTGTGTAGCTATTAGCAAAGGCACCGAATTAAATCAGGTAGTTCAGTTTGAGACAATCAATTTGAACTCTGCATCCTCATGGTTTACAGAAATTGGTGCTGGTAAGTGTTTTTTTACTTTATGTTAAAGTATTAATGCTTTTGTCTATAGAAGAAGCAGAACAGGTTCAACCTGCATGGGCTTTCTAGTAGAGTTTCCCAAGTAAGCATAGAGGATCATGTACATACAGTTTATGATCTCTGTTTGCCAGAGGCAATTTGATACATACAAAGTATTTTACCAAGAAAAATTTTAGTGATTCCCAGCATTTAAAAGTCTTAGTTGTTGTCAGTTAATATTTGGACTTACTAAATAAATAAGTTTTCTAAGATAGTTTTCAGATTTTATCAACTTCTCAAGCAAAGAAATTCACTTTTTTTAAATCAGTTTTTCCCCCTACACTTCCTAAAACCATTGAGTTCTAGTACTTTTCAGACTTAAATAGAAGCTTCTCGTGTGTGGCCTCCAAGCATTACCATTTAAAGTTACAAGGAATATTATATCTCTTGCATTTTCTGAGAATGGTTTGTTAGCCTAGAATTTTATCAAACATGTCTCAGTGAAAGCTCTAAAAAGATTGGGAGGTTTATTTTCAAACTTTAAAATTGGAACAAATCAGTCAAGAATTTATGTTAAAAATTAGTAAAATGAAGGTCTTCATTCTGCCCATTTACTGTTTTTGTTGTACTTGTGTATTGTCACCCCAGGTTTATCAAGCCATTTTTACATATGAAGTCAAGCAAGCTTTAGTTATAACTATTTCATTACTGACCCCTTTTTCTTTATCATCTTGAGAAGAAGTCTATTATAAGTTTTCATAAGTTCTTATTAAATATCTTTGGCTTTTGATCATCTTTAGGCTAAATTATAAGAACTCTTTATACATCCCAGCTATTGAAGTTAATGTAGAACTGCACTAATGTCACTTTCAGAATAAGAATCAGTATGACCTACTGGTGTCCTAGTAAATGTTTAACAACAGACTCTTGGCTGCAGAGAAGCCTCGTTTATAGCAGTTGCCTGTTTCTGTGGTATAAACACTCTCACCACAGCCAATTTCAAAATACCAGCTTAATGTCATTTGACTTGCAAAATTTCTGAAAATTTATCAGTCCAGTACAAGCCAGTTCCAGCATGCCTTGGACTATTATCACTGTTTTTGTGCACCAGATGCTAATTTCCAGTAGAATAAAATAGGAATATATTCTTTACCCTCCCCCCATCCCCCACTCTCCCCCCACCTCCGCCCCCACACTCATTTTTCTTTCTAATCTGTTAATGCTTTTGGTTGAGTTAGATGCATACTCTCACGGTATAGCTAACAGGAAGATGCAAATGGCATTGTTTTATTATCATGAAATATAAGCAAGCCAAATAGAAATGTGTTCCTATTAGATACTTACTGCTAAAAAGAAGGGTTATAGGTCCGTTCATTTTAAAACCAAGATCATGTTTGGCAGACAGCCTCAACTTGTTTATAAGTTGTTCATATATAATAATAGTGCAGAGAAAGTTATTTCATATGATTAATGTGAATTTGCAAACCACTTTCTTCTGTATGTTGTATTAGGAGGTTACATTGTTTAAGGCTGGGCATTCAGTGAGTCCTTTTGTGAATTTGCAGGGCTGAGGTTCAGGGGTTGTTGTTTGCTTTTTAATTCCAGAGGTATACTGTTCTATCCACTTATAACACAGTCTAGGCTAAAATTACAGCAGACCCAAAATTACTTCCCGAGGAGAGCCAGAACTCTGAGGGTATACATTCAAATCACCCTAAAGCAGAGATTGTCCTTATTAGGTTTCTCCATTTTCACAAATGATTGCTAATCTATTTCCCAGCTATGTTGATTGCTGAGACCATACCTTGACTTGACAGCAGTTTTAACAATTAAAATGAACTCCTACTCCAAGACTCTCTTAGTCTTATTTTGATTAATTGTTGCAGTATCCTTTTCACCAAGGATGGTACTTAGTAATTTTCATCAGCACACAATCAGATCAGATCAGTCGCTCAGTCGTGTCCGACTCTTTGCGACCCCATGAATCGCAGCACGCCAGGCCTCCCTGTCCATCACCAACTCCCGGAGTTCACTCAGACTCACGTCCATCGAGTCAGTGATGCCATCCAGCCATCTCATCCTCTGTTGTCCCCTTCTCCTCCTGCCCCCAATCCCTCCCAGCATCAGGGTCTTTTCCAATGAATCGACTCTTCGCATGAGGTGGCCAAAGTACTGGAGTTTCAGCTTTAGCATCATTCCTTCCAAAGAAATCCCAGGGCTGATCTCCTTCAGAATGGACTGGTTGGATCTCCTTGCAGTCCAAGGGACTCTCAAGAGTCTTCTCCAACACCACAGTTCAAAAGCATCAATTCTTCAGTGCTCAGCCTTCTTCACAGTCCAACTCTCACATCCATACATGACCACAGGAAAAACCATAGCCTTGACTAGACGGACCTTTGTTGGCAAAGTAATGTCTCTGCTTTTGAATATGCTATCTAGGTTGGTCATAACTTTCCTTCTAAGGAGTAAGCGTCTTTTAATTTCATGGCTGCAGTCACCATCTGTAGTGATTTTGGAGCCCAGGAAAATAAAGTCTGACACTGTTTCCACTGTTTCCCCATCTATTTCCCATGAAGTGGTGGGACTGGATGCCATGATCTTCATTTTCTGAATGTTGAGCTTTAAGCCAACTTTTTCAGTCTCCACTTTCACTTTCATCAAGAGGCTTTTGAGTTCCTCTTCCCTTTCTGCCATAAGGGTGGTGTCATCTGCATATCTGAGGTTATTGATATTTCTCCAGGCAATCTTGATTCCAGCTTGTGCTTCTTCCAGCCCAGCGTTTCTCATGATGTACTCTGCATATAAGTTAAATAAACAGGGTGACAATATACAGCCTTGACGAACTCCTTTTCCTATTTGGAACCAGTCTGTTGTTCCATGTCCAGTTCTAACTGTTGCAAAGCAATTTTTTTTTTTTTTTTTCGAATATTGCCTGAGAAACAACACTTTACCAATTCTGTACATCTGGATTCTTCACTATATATAGATTCTGGAATGTCCACAAATACCCCAAGATAATGTGTAAGATTTTGTGTTTATGCTCAAATGTGCAGTTTTTAAGGGAGAGGATCTATGGGTTTTCCCAAAAGATGTAGTTAAGAATGACTGCTCTAAATAATCTAAAATCTTTGCATGGTTTCACCTAGGCCATTCATGCAATCTGAGTGGCTAAAATAGTTTTACCAAAAATGTTTTGCAAAAATGTCATCACTTACATTAGCAGATGTTTATCAGCCAAGTAGTGAAAGTTGCTTCCTGCAAAGATACTGTTGACAGTATTGTTCATTATTTCAACTGGTGTCCTGTTAATAAAGGAACTCCAGCCTACACTCACAGTGGAAACAGTGTCAGACTTTATTTTTTTGGGCTCCAAAATCACTGCAGATGGTGACTGCAGCCATGAAATTAAAAGACGCTTACTCCTTGGAAGGAAAGTTATGACCAACCTAGATAGCATATTGAAAAGCAGACATTACTTTGCCAGCAAAGGTCCGTCTAGTCAGGGCTGTGGTTTCTCTGGTGGTCATGTATGGATGCGAGAGTTGGACTGTGAAGAAAGCTGAGTGCCAAAGAATTGATGCTTTTGAACTGTGGTGTTGGAGAAGACTCTTGAGAGTCCCTTGGACTGCAAGGAGATCCAACCAGTCCATTCTGAAGGAGATCAGCCCTGGGATTTCTTTGGAAGGAATGATGCTAAAGCTGAAACTCCAGTACTTTGGCCACCTCATGCTAAGAGTTGACTCATTGGAAAAGACCCTGATGCTGAGAGGGATTGGGGGCAGGAGGAGAAGGGGACGACAGAGGATGAGATGGCTGGATGGCATCACCGACTCGATGGACATGAGTTTGAGTGAACTCCGGGAGTTGGTGATAGACAGGGAGGCCTGGCGTGCTGCGATTCATGGGGTCACAAAGAGTCGGACATGACTGAGCGACTGAACTGAACTGAATTGAACCTACAGTCACACCCCAATAACCAGAAGAATTGCTCTCTGATCATAGTTTCATTAATACTTTTGCTTTTTCTGAATTACTGACTTCTTTTTTTTTTTTAATCTCAGAGACACTGTGACCCACCTGACTGATCTTGTTTTCATCTTCCCATTGGCTACTATAAAATGCAGAGCAAAATCTAATCGCTGTATAACATGCATCTTCCTTCCCCACATTTACCATTTGCTTCATTTTATTTTTGTAATATACCTTTCTGGAACTAACCGAGGTATTAATTAAATATAATATTGAGCCTTTCTCAGTTAGCCTTGCTTAAGACTTTGTTTTTTAAATTGACTTACATACATTTTTTTGAGAAGACAATTACAAAATATAATTTTTGTGTTAAACTTCAAAGGCTAGTTTAAAATCACAGAAAAAAATCAGAATTTGTGTTTCTTTTCTAAGTTCTAATTTTTAAAGCATATTATATAACTGTAACCTTGTTTTCCTTTTCCCTCCAAGGCAACCAACAGTTAGATTCCATTCACGTAACACAGTTGGAGAGAGATACTGTTTTAGTGTGTTTGGACAGTAAGTACTATTTTAAAGTTTATTCTAAGTATACTACTTGATATACCTTTTCATGAACTAGATTCTAATAGAATCAGTAGAGTAGATTTTGACTTTCCACCTTAAGTAGCCGTGTTTTATTGACGAAAAACGTAAATTATAGTAATTAATTAATTGATCTGTTTGTCAGTACTGTCCTCTGTGACCTTTTTCTTTATTTTGTTTGGCCTACTTGGAAACATTGTCCAGTTCACCCTCTGTATCCATGGGTTCCACATCCTTTATTTAATCAACCATGGATTGAAAATATTCAGGAAAAAAATTCCAGAAAGCTCAAAAAAACAAACCTGAATTTGCTGAGTGCCTGACAATTATTTATACAGCTTTTACATTGTGTTACTGTATTATAAGTAATCTAGGACCTACTACATAGCACAGGGAACTATAACTCAATATTATGTCTAACCTATAAGGGAGAAGAATCTGAAAAGATATGTATATACCCCCACACACATACGTGGGCTTCCCCCATAGCTCAGTGGTAAAGAATCTGCCTGCAGTGAAGGAGAGGAAGGAAATGCCAGTTTGATCCCTGGGTCAGGAAAATCCCCTGGAGGAGGGTGTGGCAACCTACTCCAGTATTCTTGCCTTGAAACTCCCATGGGCAGAGGAGCCTGGTGGGCTGCAGTCCATAGGGTCACAAAGAGTTGGACACAACTGAAGTGACTGAGCACACATATACACGTATATATAACTGAATTGGTGTGCTGTGCACCTGAAACTTACACAATATTGTAAATCAGCTATATTTCAATAAAAATATTCTAAAATATTAAACTATGGAGAGAGATGTATAGGTTATATGCAAACACTAGACCATTTTATATGCTCAAGGGACTTGAGCATCCATGGATTTCGATCTCCTTGATGGGACAGGAACCAGTCCCCCATGGATACCAAGGGACAACCATATTAGAGCAGTTTGCCATAACCTTGGGGTAAAATTCTGTATAAACTATTCTGAGAGTTTTTTCATAAATCATTGTAATTAATGAAAAAATAGAAGATTATACTAATATGATCACTTATATAACATAAACTTTTAGAATCCTGTCAGTGTAATATTCTAATTTACAAATAGATTTGAGATCTTTACCTGTAGTTGTAATTCTTTTAATGTAGGGAGAGATGTTATTGATAGATGTATGTTGTGCTATATATGCAGTGAGAAGCAGAAAAACTTTTAACAGGTTTTTTCAGTTTTTCAAACAAAGCACTCTGATTCCTAAAATCTGCTTTACTTGAATGCAATGAATCCTGCAAGTAAAATTCTCCCAGACTTGGAATTATATTTGAAACTTGGCAATATTCTCTGTGGTTTAATTCATTCTAGTATTTGAAAATTATTAAAGCTTCTCTTTGATGCTTAGGGTTATTTTTAAAATTGTTCCACTACTGAATTTGCCGTATTTTTGTCTTAATTTCTCTTTTCTAAAGCATTCCCTTTTGGATTTGCCTTATAGACTCATAAAGATCATCTAATATTATAGATAAGTAAACCAAATCCCACAATGTTTCATTTTCCCATTATCCCTTAAGTATTTTTTGATTCTTTGAATACTGATAAGATTGGAGTGTTTTTTGGTTACTTTTAAGTGAATTCAGTGAATTCTTTTTTACTCAAAACAAGTAGAAAGCTCAGTACTGATTAATCAGATAAAAAGATGATCAGAATTTAATTGTAATAATGTTTAACCTTTAACATTAAACCCTTAAATACCTTCTGAGCCATCCAAGGATAATAAATCATACTTAGTTTTCATTTTGTTCATTTATATATTTTTTCAAAAAATTTTTAAACCTTTGATTAACTAAGCCTTCCATTTCCCAGCTATTCATGGTAAATGGGAAGTTGACTTTCTTCAGTTGGTTTTTTTTCTCTTAAGGGAGCAGAAAAAATTGTCAACTATACAGTATAAAGCAGTTTTACCAAGCAGCAATAGAGATAGGCCTATAATCACAAATCATGATAGACAAATGAGGAAGTTTGCAGAGAGAAAATATCTTCCAAGTCAGAGCTGAGATGGTTTAATTAAAAAACAAATGGGCGAAAGGGAAATAGAATTATTCACATATACTGTGTATCCCACAGTTTACTGATAAAGAAATTGACTCTTGAGAGTACTATCTTTTTGTCCCTTGTACTTCTGTAGAATGTTAGTCACAGACTAAAGTTAAGAATACTGCTGTATTACTTATATGTTATGTAATTTGTAAGGGGAAAAAAATCAACTCGTATTGCTGAATATTTAGGCACCAAGTTAACCACTATTAAAGAAACACTGCACTTTAAAAAAAATCAGAATGTTAGTGTTGAATAACTATGTTTAAAAAAAAAATAGTAACGGAGCTGCCATTTACAAAGGAGGCCTTACTTGTATAGAACGTATCAATGACAGTTTTTCACTGAGCATGCTTGAATCAAGAGAAATAATTTAACTTTATTAAGGTAAGGTAAAGGTAAAAGCTCATGTATATCCATGTAAAGTATCCATGTAAAATCCATATATCAAGTTACATGTTTTAACAAATTTGTATTTCCAGTCTTGACTTGTTTTTTCTTTTTTAAGAATTTGTAAAAATTGTAAATCTACAAGGAAAACTAAAATCAAGTAAGAAACTGGCCTCTGAGCTAAGTTTTGATTTTCGCATCGAATCTGTAGGTAAGTCTCCTTTTTAAAATAATGCATTTAGAGAGCTTGGTTTTTTGTTCCTTCTGTTCTTAATGGTTACCTACACCAGCACTGTCTCATAGGCATTTCTTTGATATAGAAATGTTCTCTGTGTTCGTAAATACAATAGTCATTAATCATATTTGTTAAACATTTAAAACATGGCTGGTGCTACATTTTAATTTTTTTATTTTAATTAATTTAAAATTTGATGTAGATAGCCACATGTGGCTTGTTCCTATCATATTAGACAGTGCAGGTCTGGACCGTAATAATCTTTTATTGTTGTTTCTTGAATATTTAAAACCTGAAATCATTTCTTAAATTTCTACATATTGTTCCCTTTGCTGCATCAAGTGAATTATACTTCTTCCAGTACTTTCCAAATCATGAAGATATTTGTGTGATGTGATTAACAGTGTTAAAATTCTTTGCCGTGTAAGATTCTGATTGGTGTGTGTTGGTGGTTTTGCTTTTAGGTCTATTTAAATATAATAGCTAGTTTCCCACAGAATCTGGAAAATACTACTATGCCATTTGAATTTACTTCCTTGTCTATGAGTGTTTAACTCTGTAATATCATTGATGTTATGATAAAATTATATTTTATTATTTTTTGCATCCTCACTGATTAATGTCAGTAACTATTTTCCTCAGCGGTAATAGGACTTATGAAAAAATACTGTAGGTGGGAACATTTTGAATAGTCTATAATATGGTTCTACCATAAGTCAAAAACAGTTAATCAAAATGATTTTTATTTAGGCCATAAAAAATGTGTATTTTAAAATTAAATGTATATAACTTTTAAAAACATGTTTCTCACTATTTAGAAAATTTTCTGTTTGTTTTTAATATTTTAATGGTTTCTCAAATGCAGTTTTGCCCTGTCTCAAAGTTTTGCCTTATCCCTCTGGGTAAACATCTCACATATAAATAATTTGCTTATGATTGGAAATTTTAATCTTCTTAAGCGGAAAACCTAAACTTTCTGTAGATGCTGTGACAAAAGGAATTTTGGAAATAGTTTCTTCTTTTACTCCTCTGGATATTGCATACTAATTCCTAAGATTTAATATTTTCAATAGAGATTCCAACATATAGATCTTTAGATTCTCTTAATTTTAACTGAAACACACTTGTACCTCAACTTTCTCATATGTGCCAAACGTTTTGGGAAATTTTAGTTGTTATACAAAAGTTTGTTCCTCCTAGGCTACAATCTCTTCTTTCCAGTGAATCTTGAAATAATTCCAAGGATGCTCATAGGGAAAAAGAGTCCTTTTAAGTCATCTTTTAAAAATAAAGCCACTACGTGTTTTTTCATTTCATGATTAGTGAAATTTGTATAATTTGTCACTGTAAAATTATGTTTATTGAGGTAAATTATGTCTTCAGAATATTTTTACATTAATTTTTTACAGAGTCAGTATTCAGTAAGAGGTATAATAAATTTCAGTCACTTTCTCTCATCACCTTTACTGGTACAGGGCATATGGCTAACTCTTCAACAATTAAATTGGTTCTTTCCCTCATTCTTACTCCCTCACTCACTCCAGCCTCTGGCCAGGAAAGGACCAGAGGCCCTGCTGCCCCCCACCCCCAAATTGGGATCCCTGCAACTCTGTTTGTAAACCATGAAGTGACCCCATGTGGGTGCCTCAGTGGGTCCAGACCTGTGCTTGGCGCCAGGCAAGACACAGAAATGGACAAGGCACAGGGAGAACAGGTTTCCTTTCAGCCTTCAGCCACCTCAGGGAATCGTGGGAGATGGATGAGGAGCAGGAGGGGACATGGCATGTCATGGGGTGGCCACACTTTGGGCCCTCCTAAAGTGGGTCATTCCTGAATCCAAAGCCATCAAGAAGGTGAGCAAGCTTGGCTCAGATCTGTGAACACTCTTGTGGGCAGCAGGTCCCACAGGCCCAGGGCAATGTTCCAGGGGGCTCCAGAGGCCTGAAGGGGCTGGGGTAAGAGTGGGGAGTATTGTAGCTGAGAGTGCCTAGCCCCTCCAATAAGAACTGGTTCACAGATCAAAAATATTCATATACGGTTAAATTTTGAGACAGGTTTATTTTTGAAAATTAATTTTGTATTAGGGAAAATATGAGCATAAATAAAAGATGCTTCCTTAATAGCTACTTCTAAATATATGGTAGTATTTAAATAATCAGGTCTTTTATCCAAAAAAGCAATTATATGTTATTATTTTATTTAGCCTTATAAGACAAAATTCATGGGGGTCACAAAAAGTCAGACATGACTGAGCAACTGAACTGAACTGAACTGATAAGACAAAAGATAGTATATGAAAGAAAAATTAATGTGATGATATCCACTCATCAGAAGCCCATTTTTAAATAAATGCCTGTTATAATATATCTTAAGAAAACTTCTGTGACACTGCCTCAATACATTATTTGAGCTTTGGCATGTCCTAGCCACAAAAATGTTGGGAACTAATGGTCTAGACAGTGGAATTTTGCACCAAGTAACCTTACGTTATCATTGATTAAAAACAGTCAGGGAAAATGTATAATGCAGTGCTCTGTGCCTTATTTTAGTCCTGATCTCCCTTATCCTTTTTAGTATGCCTTCAAGACAGTGTATTGGCTTTTTGGAAACATGGAATGCAGGGTAAAAGCTTCAAATCAGATGAGGTAAGATTTCTCAAATTATCTCTAGTGATTCTCACTAAAGATTTTAATTGTTGCAATATTCATTTTATGCATTTTCTCTCTGAACCCACATTGCTATGCTTAGTGCCTTTAGTGCCGGTAGAACAAAATTGCCAGTGTTTTCCCTTCAAAAAATACCCAGTTTTGTATTTATTGTATTCTCAGTGGCCAAAGGAATAGTCAAACATGAGTTTACACAATTTCAGTCCTCTTATTTGTAATTTATAAATATGGTCACTAAGCTTACTAAACTTTTCTAAAGGTAATAAGCCTTCTCTATAGTCTACAAATGTGGAGCTGCTTTCTTAATATTATATTTAAAATTCTAAGTTAATATGTGTTGAATCATAGGACTAAGGAAAATCTAAGAAAATTAGCTCACTTACTAAGTATTTATTGCATACCAAATACATTTAGGATGCTGTTATTATTATAGCATTGAAGACATAATGAATATAATTATGAATAATATCAAACCCTTGTGATGTCTATGTTCCAGGCACTTTACAAATATTAGTGTATTGAAGGCAAGTAGAATAGTAGGGTTTTTAAGTACCATTCAAAGTAAGGTTGGGCTCCCCTGGTGGCTCAGACAGTAAAGAATCCACCTGTAATGTGGGAGACCTGGGTTTATTCCCTGGGTTGGAAAGATCCCCTGGAGGAAGGCATGGCAGAGTAAGGTTAGATATTGTTCATATTCCCTATTTTACAGGCAGAGAGGTTAAGTAACTTAATGAGAGTTACAGAGCTAGTTCAGTGGCAGAGCCTAGATGTGAAGGGTTTTCAAAAATCTCTTCTACTGAGATCATCAGGATAACATTTCATGTAGGAGATAGGACTTAGGCTCCCACCTTAAGAGATTAATTCTAGCAAAAATGTTTCCCATTTGTGTGAGTACCTATGTAGTTCTTTTACACCAAGGTCTCACAAATTTATGGACTTATAACTATTTCCACCTCTTTATATGAGTGCAGAATTAGAATGCTACCAAGTAAAAATGACATAGATCAGCTGTCTTCAGTTTATCTAGTTACTGACCTATGTCACTAAATGTCACCAGACCACTGCATTTAATGAAGCCTACAGGCCTCTTTACGGCCATAAGATTAATTGTCCTTAAGTGCTATTTGCATTGTGTCAGTCCTGTGGTTAGAAATCTGTAGAATATACTTCACTATCAGTTCAGGTCAGTCGCTCAGTCATGTCCAACTCTTTGTGACCCCCGGGACTGCAGCATGCCAGGCCTCCCTGTCCATGACCAACTCCCAGAGCTTATTCAAACTCATGTCCATCAAGTCAGTGATGCCATCCAACCATCTCATCCTCTGTCGTCCCCTTCTCCCACCTTCAATCTTTCCCAACATCAGGGTCTTTTCCAGTGAGTCAGTTCTTCGCACCAGGTGGCCAAAGTATTGGAGTTTCAGCTTCAACATCAGTCCTTCCAGTGAACATTCAGGACTTATTTCCTGCAGGATAGACTGTTTGGATCTCTTTGCAGTCCAAGGGACTCACGAGAGTCTTCTCCAACATCACAGTTCAAAAGCATCAATTCTTCGCCGCTCACCTTTCTTCATAGTCCAACTCTTACATCCATACATTACTACTGGAAAAACCATAGCCTTGACTAGACAGACCTTTGTTGACAAAGTAATGTCTCTGCTTTTTAACATGCTGTCTAGGTTGGTCATAACTTTTCTTCCAAAGAGTAAGCATCTTTTAATTTCATGGCTGCAATCACCATCTGCAGTGATTTTGAAGCTCAAGAAAATAAAGTCTGCCACTGTCTCCACTGTTTCTCCATCTACTTGCCATGAAATGGTGGGACTGGATGCCCTGATCTTAGTTTTCTGAATGTTGAGCTTTAAGCCAACTTTTTCACTCTCCTCTTTCACTTTCATCAAGAGGCTCTTTAGTTCTTCTTCACTTTCTGCCATAAGGGTGATGTCATCTGCATGTCTGAGGTTACTGATTTTTCCCCCAGCAGTCTTGATTCCAGCTTGTGCTTCATCTAGCCCACCGTTTCTCATGATGTACACTGCATATAAGTTAAATAAGCACGGTGACAGCCCACTCCAGTGTTCTTGCCTGGAGAATCCCAGGGACGGGGTAGCCTGGTGGGCTGCCGTCTATGGGGTCGCACAGAGACGGACACGACTGAAGCAACTTACCAGCAGCAGCAGCAGCAAGCACGGTGACAATATACAGCCTTGATGTACTCCTTTTCCTATTTGGAACCAGTCTGTTGTTCCATGTCCAATTCTAACTGTTGCTTCCTGACCTGCATACAGAGATAAGAAAGCCTTCCTCAGTGATCAGTGCAAAGAAATAGAGGAAAACAACAGAATGGGAAAGACTAGAGATCTCGTCAAGAAAATTAGAGATACCAAGAGAACATTTCATGCAAAGATGGGCTCGATAAAGGACAGAAATGGTATGGACCTAACAGAAGCAGAAGATATTAAGAAGAGGTACAAGAATACACAGAAGAACTACACAAAAAAAGATCTTCATGACCCAGATAATCACGATGGTGTGATCACTCACCTAGAGCCATACATCCTATAATGTGAAGTCAAGTGGGCCTTAGGAAGCATCACTACGAACAAAGCTAGTGGAAGTAATGGAATTCCAGTTGAGCTATTTCATATCCTAAAAGATGATGCTGTGAAAGTGCTGCACTCAATATGCCAGCAAATTTAGAACACTCAGCAGTGGCCACAAGACTGGAAAAGGTCAGTTTTCATTCCAATCCCTAAGAAAAGCAATGCCAAAGAATGCTCAAACTACTGCAAATTGCACTCATCTCACACGCTAGCAAAGTAATGCTCAAAATTCTCCAAGCCAGGCTTCAGCAATATGTGAACCGTGAACTTCCAGATGTTCAAGCTGGATTTAGAAAAGGCAGAGTAACCAGAGATCAAATTGCCAACATCCGCTGGATCATCGAAAAAGCAAGAGAGTTCCAGAAAAACATCTAATTCTGCTTTATTGACTATGCCAAAGCCGTTGACTGTGTGGATCACAATAAACTGTGGAAAATTCTTAAAGAGATGGGAATACTTCACTATATCAAGTGTGAATTCTGCTTCTTCTGCTAAGTCATCTTGCTTACCTTTTTCTTTCTGGTTTTGCTCTCATCCTTCATTTTGGGCCTAGCTAGAAGGAAATGGCAACCCACTCCAGTGTTCTTGCCTGGAGAAACCCAGGGACAGGGAAGCCTAGTGGGCTGCCGTCTGTGGGGTCACACAGAGTCAGACACGACTGAAGTGACTTAGTAGCAGCAGCAACAGAATGATCATAATGTAATATTCAGCCACTCCAGTCCACAGTGATTGGAACATTTCTGAACTTAATACTCTGAAAATCAACTCCACTTAGTATAGCATCAGATTTATTTTCTTGATTCAAGTTCATTAGTTCCAGGACTTGCCTGGTGGCTCAGAATGGTGGTAAAGAATCCACCTGCCAGTGCAGGAGACACAGATTCAATCCCTGATCTGGGAAGATCCTACATTCCATGGAGCAACTAAGCCCATGTGCCACACCTACTGAGCCTGTGCTCTAGAGCCTACGAGCCACAACTACTGAAGCCCGCATGCCCTAGAACCCGTGCTGCAAAACAGAAGAAGCCACCACAATGAGAAGTCTGTGTAACTAGGGAGTAGCCCCCCGTTCACCGCAACTAGAGAAAAGCCCACACAAGAGCAAAGACCCAGCACAGCCCCAAAAAATGAAATAACATTTTTTTATTTTTAATGATATTTTTAATACTTATTTTATATTTACATCATCATAGTTTGGGTTCCTCCAAAAGCTGACCCTGAAGGAAGGATCCAAGTGGCAAGTAGTTTATTTGGGAGTAGATCCCAGAAAACATGTGATAAAGTGAGGACTGTAAGATGGAGAAAGGCAAAAAGCCAACAAAAGCATATTTAATAAATCCCATAGGGACTACTGAGGGACAGTGTGGGACATAGCTCAGATTTAGCTCACTGTAAGGTGGAGACAAAAGTGCATTTACACACCGGCTGCTGGCCCCTGTTAGTGAAGAGTTGCCCCCAGAAGTATAAACTACCCACACTTTGGAATAGTAGGTGTGCATGTCTGAGCACTTTCTTTAGTTTTGGAGAAGACAGAGCAGAGGAATACCACCAGTACACAGATGTAAGACACTGGCGCGTGGGAGTCTGTCGGAGCTCTGCTGAAATCAGGTGGGCCATGAGACGCTACCTCAAGCATCTGCACTGTAGGGGCTGTGCAGTCTAGCAGACTTATATTCAAATCTTGGCTCTCCCAAGTTACATTAGTTCTCTGAGTCTTTAATAATAGGGGAATGATAATACATATCATAAAGAGTTCTAAGTAAAGTGCCTGGCCCATACCCCATACATGATGATTTGTTTCTAATAATAAGCAGTCCAGAAAAACTTACTAAAATTTTTTCCATTTGAAGAATGGAATCAAAAACTATGATCAATAATTGCTCTAGCTAAATGATTTTTAAATTATTATTTAAATAATATGGGGAATAAGATATTACTGATGGGTGTTTTCTCTCATAGGTTACCCAGGAGATTTCAGATGAAACAAGAGTTTTCCGCTTATTAGGATCAGACAGGTAATAGTTTGGTTGTTTTATTACCAAAGGAGTTCAGCAATTGTATTTTTATTTACACTGTCACCTCTGATTGTATTTCAAACAAAACTCTTTTTTTCAATGTATTTATTTATTTTCTTGAAGTAAGGTTGGTTTATAATATTTATGTTTCATGTATGCAGCTGTGTATTTCTAGTTCTACACTCTTCAGTGTGCTCACCACCAGAAGTTCAGTTTCCTTCCATCACCACACAGTTGATCCCATTTACCCATTTCGCTCTCCCTCCACCCCTACCTCTTCCCTCTGGTAGCCACTCTGCATTTACATGTTTGTTTTTGTTTGGTGTTTTCATTTATTTTTGTGTATGTTAAATGAAACTCTTAGAGGCCTCAGAATCTTAGAGGAATTTCCCCGTATCTTTATTAAGAGAGAAATATTTTAATTAGTCAGTTAAGGAAGCTTTTATTAGTGTGTGAGGATCATGATTCTAGAGATAGTTACTCTCAGCCCAGGCAGAATGTGTTAACACGGATATTTATGTCCCTAGTTGCGTGATACATTTGTGGGTCTTTTATCATTTCTTCCTGGCACGTTAACTTCTGTTAACTGTTACTACATAAATCCAATGGAATGTGCACCTTGTGACTTTAACTTTATATATCAGAAGAAATTTGACTCAGTCTCTGAGCTCATTCTAAAGCAGAAGGAATTACGTGGTCTCTGTGATCAAAGTGAAAGATAAGTTCTAAAACTATGCCCTCTTATGAAAAAAACTTATACCTTTTGTTCTTCAGAATCTATATTGTATACCTCTACAATGAGTAAAATACCTATTTTTCCCACCAAGAGTTGTTAACTGCAGCAAAAGATCAAGACCTCTGGTCTTCAAGTTCAGTCTAGTCACAATCATTGCTTAAATAGTATACACTTAAGGAAAGAGGGGAGAATTGGAGTTATACCTCCATAAAAATTTTAAAGAGACTTTCGTAAGGAGAAAAAAGATTTTGGGGAAATGACAGCTACCTTAGTAGTAAAGGCAAGTCCACAGAGCATGGCAACTTGTCCTGCAAAGAAAGAATTTGAGGACCACCTGGTAAATGACTCTAGAATGGGAGGCTCTTTGCTTCTCCAAAAGGAAGGGCTGACAAAAGAATTGTACATCATCCAGTGATCCCGGCACTCCGGTAAAATATAGTAAGAGAAAATTCCTTTTCATAGAGGATAGGCATCAGAAGGCATTTCTTATAGTTACTTGTTTCCTTCCAACTCCTTCCCCTAGAATTTTCTCTTTCATCTATTCCCTTTTTTGTCTATATTGTTTTTCCATTTTCTGTCACTCTTTGCCCTAAAAAACTACTTTTCTCAAACCATTGCCTTGTTCTGGTTATCTTCTTACTTGGGAATCTCCTTGATTTTAAGATATGTATCTTAACCAAAGTTTTTGTCTTAATTTTTAAAGAGATTTGTTAAACTATATTGTTTAAATATAGGTATTAGTGTCTAGGAGGAAAGAAAACTAACTGCAGAATATTAATAATGGGCAGTTGAATTATGGGTAATTTTATTTTCCCCTTCTGTTTTTTATAATGCATAATTCAAGTATATATTACTTTTCTGTTGTTTTCATTTAAAAGGTAATAATATGCTAGTTGTAGGAAATTTCTGCACTAGAAAAATGCACAGTATTATGCAATTCCCCCCTCCCATTTCCCTTTCTAGACTTTTTTCTCTGCATGGGCATATTATTTTTTATTTTATTCTCAAACCTATCTTCCTACAGTTTAGAACCTATGATAATGACACTTGATTGGTTTTTGGGTTTTCTTCCTATTGGTCCTTTCATTGAACTCTTTCCCTGCCCTTGCTCCAGCGACAAGGGAGATGGCCCCACTTCATAGTTTTTAAAACTATTATTTTCAGATATCTTAAAGAACTGTGTGAGTAGGTATCTCTTAAAACTCCATTTTATTCTCTTAACCCTTCCTCCAGCCCCTTCTTGTTCATGTATATTCTAAAGCTTTATTATACTTTTGTTTACGTGTATGAGTAAGCAAATTTGTTTTGGGTTAGAATAAGATGAGACTCTCCTGAAACATTTTCAGTATTTTTGATATCTCAGTTGGTAAAGAATCCCCCTGCAGTGCAGGAGACTCCAGTTTGATTCCTGGGTTGGGAAGATTCACTGGAGAAAGAATAGGCTACCCACTCCAATATCCTTGGGCTTCCCTTGTGGCTCAGCTTGGTAAAGAATCCCCCTGCAATGCAGGAGACTCCAGTTTGATTCCTGGGTCGGGAAGATCCGCTGGAGAAAGGATAGGCTACCCACTCCACTTCTTGGGCTTCCCTTGTGGCTCAGCTTGGCAAAGAATCTGCCTGCAATGCAGGAGACCTGGGTTCGATCCCTGGGTTGGGAAAATCCCCTGGAGAAGGGAAAGGCTACCCACTCCAGTATTCTGGCCTGGAGAATTCCATGGACTATATGGGGATACAAAGAGTTGGACACAACTGAGCGACTTGTACTTTCACTTTCACATTCATAAATCCATCAATTCTTATTCAGTTTTGTTTTTAAGCTATAAAACATAAAGCTCAATTTGACTGTGTATCTATGATCTCTGTAATCTCATGTGAACATGAACAGTGATATTCTTCTCTCCCAGTTTGATGTTAGTATTTGAAGATAAAATCTCTTTTCTTACTCTAACGAGATTTTTGTTCTGATTTAATTGCAGGGTTGTTGTTTTGGAAAGTAGACCAACAGAAAATCCTACTGCACACAGCAATCTTTACATCTTGGCTGGACATGAAAATAGTTACTAAGCAACAGAAACCGGTCTCAAATGACAGGAAAATGAATATACTCCACTGAAAGGAAAAATATCTTGAGGAAATTCAGTACAAACTATACTATGATTTGCTTTAATTGTTATGAGTTATATCTCAAATGATCTGTACTTTAAGGTAGGATTCAGTATTTTCTGTAGCTGGAAACAGCTATTCTATCTCTTGCCACTGTGTGGTGGTTTTTTTCAAGTTTGCTTAATAAAAGCTATGAGACAAATAGTCCTCTAGTTCCAGGAAACACAGTCTTTTAAAAAAAAAATAATGTTTGTAACAAGGGTGCCATTGATATTTTTAGATAACAACTTGTGATTATAGGTAAATTTAGTGAGTTTTCTCATTTTATACCATGTTTTATTCCTTCTTAATGAACATAATTTGATAAAGAAATTATCAGATAAGCCTTTCACTTTTACATTGGCCATTCTGTATGTTTTTGTAAAATAGAATATTTAATCCTTATTTATTAATCTCTTGCTGGAGTGGTGTAATGTATCTAACTTTTAGTAAAGGAGGGTTGCAGAGCAGCTTAAATTTTTTTATAATGTGTAAAAATTTTGTTTACTTTTTAAGACTAGTACTTTGAGGGGTTAAAGGCTGTGTTTGGAGGTTCAGTACATACATGCAATTTTATTTAACACAAGTATTTTGTAATATTATTATCCAGAATTGCCTTAAAAGGGAGTTTTCTGTTTTCAACTACATATAGTTGTAGGGGGTCATACAGAAGATAATGATGATGGTCGAAATATTGTTAGAAGGAGTGTGTCTGTCTAGATGTGCCTACCGTGTGTATGTATTCTTGACAAGCAGTATAATATACCTGTGATTTTTTTTTTTTACATTAGGGATAATGCATAAGAAATTAATCTTCATATATATTACCATCCCTAATGTAGAGGGGGAAAGTATTTAACTGCCCATGATATGTATTTTACATATACTATGCCAGAGGAGAAAATGTAAAGCAACTACACATGTATCCTTCGGTTTTTTGCCATACATAGATCTTCATTTTGAGTAGGTTTAAGAAAAAAAATCTTTAAATGAAATTTAATTCCTGATGGGATAGTATAAAATAAGTATTATAAAAACTAGTATTCTAAAGATAGGAAAGGATAGGGCCATTCTTGAGTTTTCTTCCTTTCTGCTGTTGTTAATATTAAAAATTAAAGCATCACATTGGTACCTATTATCTTAATACATTTAACAGTTGCCTTTGAGATGATGAACAAGGGGTTAGTAGTAACAAAGTATGGATTCTTTTTGAGCAGGTCCTTGAGAGGAAGACAGTGTAACTATCTCATTCAGTCTGTAGTGATCCCACATAGTAGGTATGATCATCATCTCCATTTTTCAGATGAGGAAATAAGGGGTTAGCAAGGTTGAGACTTACCCAGTTCACACAGCAAGTTAGTGATTGAGCCAGACCATGAGTCTTATGACTCTGTTCTTTTTGCTATGCAATATGCAAACAATAAAATGTTATGCAAATGAAATATATAAAGTTTTGTCCTTTTAAAATGTATATATGATTTCAGTAAGTGTGTCACCGTTTATTTTGGTTATGTTAAATGGGGCCTCTGGACTGAAGGACACTGGATACGATAATGTCAGGGAGTCCTACTCAAAACAGGAAATAGTCATGTTGTGTTTACAAAGACCAACATCCTCCTCCTCTCTGAATCCTGGCTGCCAGATCTTCCCATCCAACAATATTGGAAGAGTCTTCTCTGTGCCATCTGACCAGTACAAATGAAAAGACCTAAACAGATCCTGACATCAGACATGTCCTGGCTAAACTGCCCAGCTGGGTAACTCTACAATGAAAATCATAGTTAATGTGCCCACCACCTCATGCATGCATCCAGACTTGCAGTTATTCTTTTAGTCCCATGCTATTAAAAATGATTAAACAACCAGGAGTTATGAAACATCCAAAGAAGCCTCTTACATGAGAGAGAGCAAACAATTAGGGGAAAAGCACCTAAAGGAAATAGACTATGGAGAAAGAAAAAAAACATCAAAAGAAAAAGTATTTTTGGAAAGATGAATTTGCAACTATGAATCAGGAGTTCAGTTCAGGTCAGTCACTCAGTCGTGTCCGACTCTTTGCAACCCCATGAACTGCAGCACACCAGGCCTCCCTGTCCATCACCAACTCCCAGAGTCCACCCAAACCCATGTCCATTGAGTCGGTGATGCCATCCAACCATCTCATCCTCCGTCATCCCCTCAATCTTTCCCAGCATCAGGGTCTTTTCAAATGAGTCAGCTTTTCACATCTTGTGGCCAAAGTATTGGAGTTTCAGCTTCAACATCAGTTCTACCAGTAAACACCCAGGACTGATCTCGTTTAGGACTGGTTGGATCTCCTTGCAGTCTAAGGGACTCTCAATAGTCTTCTCCAGCACCACAGTTCAAAAGCATCAATTCTTCGGCTTTCTTTATGGTCCAACTCTCATACTCATACATGACTACTGGAGAAACCATAGCTTTGACTATGCGGATTTTTGTTGGCAAAGTAATGTCTCTGCTTTTAGGATTCAATCTGTGATGATGTTATTTCTATGCAAAAACTTACCTAAGGTTGAAATCAAACCAAAAACTTCCAGGTATTAACTCCAGGAAACCAAAATGTTATATAGGAAAGAAAAGGTAAATTGTGACCAGTGGCTAAATGCCCTAAAAATGTTAACAGTAAATAATAATCTGCTGCTGCTAAGTCACTTCAGTCGTGTCCGACTCCGTGCGACCCCATAGACGGCAGCCCACCGGGCTCCCCTGTCCCTGGGATTCTCCAGGCAAGAACACTGGAGTGGGTTGCCATTTCCTTCTCCAATGCATGAAAGTGAAAAGTGAAAGTGAAGTCGCTCAGTCGTGTCCGACCCTCAGCGACCCCATGGACTGCAGCCTACCAGGCTCCTCCATCCATGGGATTTTCCAGGCAAGAGTACTAGAGTGGGGTGCCATTGCCTTCTCCAATAATAATCTAATCAAGTATATAACATAATTATATTGAGAGAGGATACGGTGGTGTGGAGGTAAAGTGGAAGAGTGGAAATCAACAGAAAATTAAAAATTAAGCAACTTATTTAGTGACATGGAAATAAAATAATCTTCTAAAAAAGAAGGAAAAAGGTTTCTAAAGAGAGATGGGGAGGGGCGTGCTTTTTTTTTTGTGACAAACTTATAGGACTATTCAGTTATTTATGTGCGTGCCTACAGTTGAGAAATCTTTAAGTAAAAGCATGTTTCTGTTACATGACAGAAACAATATGAATAAACATACAAATTCAGCTTCTTATACTGTACCTTACACATAGTATGTGTGTATTAGTCACTCAGTCGTGTCCATCCGAGTCTTTGCAACCCCATAAACTCTAGGTCACCAGGCTTCTCTATCCATAGGGATTCTTCAGGCAAAAATACTGGAGTCGATTGCCATTCCCTTCTCCAGGGGATCTTCCCAATCCCAGGGATTGAACCTGGGTCTCCCACATGGCAGGCGTCTGAGCCACCAGGGAAGCCCTTACGCATAGTAGGTATTCCATAAATAGGGACTATAGCTAATGTATGCATAGTGTAGAAGAAGGCCAGTAATTGGGGGTGGGGGTGGGGCCAGGGTGGGAAACTGGTTAAGTAAATCTAGAAGGTCTTGCGACAGAAAGCATTTTTATCTTTTTTTTTTTTTTTTTTTTTTGGCTAAACCTCCTGTCCAGCCTTCTCACCCACTGTTCCATTAAGCACCTTGGAACACTGGCCCATAGAGGTCATGATCATTCCACCTTCATTGCTTGACTCATAATAGCTCTCCCATCTGAAATTACGATTTTTCACCAAAAATTTTAATTCTTTGTTTGACTCAAGGCACTGGGTTTACTCCACACAAGCTCTAACTTTTACATGACACTTCTGTTTATTTCTGTTTTCCAGAATTTCTACAGCACATGTAGATTATACATCTCAACATAATACTCAGTTGTCACATACTGGCCAAACTTACTTAGCACTAACTCCTTACCTTAGGCAAATTACTCAACCTCTCCAGGCTTCCATCTCCTTATCTGTTGATTGGAGATCATGGCCACTTCATATGGTTGTTAGGAGGGTTAAGTGAGATCCTTAGCATTAAAGTTTCCTGCTTATGGGAAAGAAAAAGGAAAAAGCTGACTCCCCTGTTTTTCACCAGAAAGTTCACTAAAGGCATAAAGAGTACATTTTCATTCTTTAGTTATATTCCTCTTAGCATGTCACACATTGGTAGACTCATCATGGAGATCTTTAAATTCTGCTCTTTCAAGTTCCTTACATGTTTTTTCATTAGAAAAATAGTCAGTACCTTGTGTCAAAGATTCAGGGCACTCTTCCATACCAGACATAGCAGCAAGCATCATTTTAGGTTTTACTGAGAATCTCAGACTGTTCTTAATGGATCTTACTTAGAAGAAGACTTAAGAAACATTTGTTAAAAGGTACTGTATTGACATTAGGAATGAATCAAATATTCTCACTCTCACCACTTGTTATTTATTGTACTGGAGGTCCTACCTAGTCAGTTCAATAAAAGAAAACTTAAGAAAAAAATAAAAGATTTGGAAAGGAATAAAAATGCCATTATTTGCAAGTAAACTGTTAGAACTGTCAATATAAAAACAATTATATATGCATATACCTGTAATAGAAAATGAAATTTTAGGATACCATTTACAATACAGAAAAACCATCAAATGTCTAAGAAAATGAGATGGGAGATCTCTGTACTTCACAGCTGTCACTGTGGACACCAGGGCCATACACGGAGGAAAGGTCACATGAGGGCACAGCAAGAAGGCAGCCATCTGCAAGCCAAGGAGCGCGGCCTCGAGGGAAGCCAACCCTGCTAACACCTTGTTTTCAGACCTTTAGCCTCCAGAACTGTGAGACAATGAATTTCTGTCCTTTAAAAAAATAAAACTCTATCACTGAAAAGAATTGGGACCTAAATCCAGATTATGCCATGTTGCTGAATTCGATTTGATATTATACAAATGTTAGTTGATTGAAAGATTCTGTGTCATACAAGCAGATACTTTATGAAAATTAACAAGTTGATTATAAATTACATAAAAGGCAAAGGGCCAGGAATACCCAAGGCAATCTTGAAAAAGAAATTTGGGGATCTTTACCAGATTTCAAGAGTTACGATAAAGTTGCTGTAGTGACTAAGAAGAGTGACATTGGCATGAAAATAAAAAATGAAATACAACTGAGAGTCTAGAAACAGACCCACATTTAGTCACCTTATGTATAATAGATACACTGCAGTGGAGTAAAAGAAAGGATAGCCTTTTCAATAAATTCTATTGAAAATTTATTGAAAACAATAATGGAAAATTAAATGAATCTTGACTGCAGCTTCACTCAACAAAAATAAATACCAAGTAGATTTTAAATCATCTAAAATATATAAAACTATAATCCTTTTAAAATAAAACATAATATCTTCATGGACTTGGGGTAAACAAAGATTTTTCTAAACAGATCATTAAGACTTTGGCTATAAAAGAAAAAGTTGATAAAATTGACTTAATTAAAATTAAGATGCTCTAACAACGGTGGTGTTGGAGAAGACTCTTGAGAGTCCCTTGGACTGCAAGGAGGTCCAACCAGTCCATCCTAAAGGAGATCAGTCTCGGGTGTTCATTGGAGGGGCTGATGTTAAAGCTGAAACTCCAATACTTTGGCCACCTGATGCGGAGAGCTGACTCATTTGAAAAGACCCTGATGCTGGGAAAGATTGAGGGCCAGAGGAGAAGGGGACGACAGAGGATGAGATGGTTGAATGGTGTTACCGACACAATGGACATGGGTTTGGGTGGACTCCGGGAGTTGGCGATGGACAGGGAGGCCTGGCATGCTGCGGTTCATGGGGTCGCAAAGAGTCAGACGCAACTGAACTGAACTGAACTGAAGGACACCTTTACAAGAATGAAAAGACAAGCCACAAAATGGAAAAATGGTTTGCATTACATATATGCACAGAAGACCTACCCAGAAGATATAAAGAAGTAAGGCAGAAAACCCAATGAAAAAATGGGCAAAGGATTTTGAACAAGTGCTCCACAAAAGGTAACATCCATGTAGTCAATAAATATGTATTCACTTCCTTATCAGGGAAATGCAAATTTAAAATCCAATACTTTACACATTCACTGAAATGGAAAAAAAGATAAAACCAACTACAATGAAATTGTGAAGAAACTAGGTTGTTGCACATTGCTAGTGGGATGATGCACACTTTAGAAAACAGTTTGGCAGTTTCTTAAAAATGTTAAACAGATTCACCATACAACCCGACAATTCCACTCCTAGTTATCTGCCCTAGAGAAAACACGTCCATACAAAAGTCTTGTATGTAAATCTCCATAGAAGTGTCACACGAGTGTATGTTTCTCGGTTCTTTGTCTCGTCACAACAAAGATTTGGAGTGACGGACATTAAAGCCCCCTTGGCATGTCACAGCTCTCGGGTCTTGGATAGACCGTGTTACAGCTCTCAGGTCTTGAATGGACCATGTTATAGCTCTTAGACAAATCAGTGTTAAAGCTCAGTGTTACAGCTCTATTCTATTTAGAAGATAGCAGGAAAATCCATCTTTGACGCGTGAGGGCATGACGATCCAAAGACACTAGGAGAAGAGCGCCCGAGCACGGCAGGCGGGTGGGGGAGCTAGCTTTGGCTCCTCTATTTATATGTTTATCTCTCTCTGGGCCTGTCCTATGTAAATTGGGCCAGCCAGGAGTGTTGTTTGTTTTACCCGAGGTCCTCACTTTGGTCCTTGGACCTTCTTTTGTTCTGTTTTCGCGGGCTTTTCCCTTCCTTGTCTTTTAGCCACCGCCATTTTGGACTCCTTTTCCCTATTCTACCTACCTAACAGAAGCAACCCAAATATCCACCAACTGGTAAATTAGTCATATGTATGCAATGGAACACTGTTCGGCAAGGAAAATGAACCAAGTGCTGCTACATGATACAACATGGATGAACCTTAAAAACATGTTAAGAATGGAAGAAATCAGTCACAAAAGATCACATATTTTAACGATCCTATTTATATGAACTGTCCAGAAAAGGTGGTCCATAGAGACAGAAAGGAGACTATTGTTTGCATGAGGCAGGTGTTAAGGGTGAAGAATGACTGTGAATGGGCATGAGGTTTCTTTTTGAGATGATAAAAATATTTTAAAATTAGATTGTGATGATAGTTGCATGACTGTAAACTTAACTAAAAACTATTTATTTACAGACCTAAAATGACTAAATTTTATGGTATATAAAATGTACCACAGTAAAACCACACAGAGAGAGGACATCCAAAGGATTAATAAACCCTTCAAAAGGTATTAACTTTATTTGTTACCAGAGAAATTAAAACAGTAATGCTGCTACAAAATAAAGTCACAATGCAGTACCATTATACAGCCCCAGAATGACTAAAATGAAATAGCACAGAATGAAGTGTTCATGAGGGTATGGAGCAACTAGAACTCTCATACACTGTTCATTGGAGTGTAGGTTGGTGTTACCAAGTTGAAAAACTAAAGATGAACAGACACACCTTAAAATCCAGCATTTCCAATCCTAGGTTTGCAGATTCACCTGCAAACAGATTCACCAAAAGGCACATAAGACTGTTCACAGCAGCATTATTCATGGTCACCAAAACTTAGGAATAACACAAATGTCCATTGATACGAGAAAAGATAAGCAAGTTGTGGTATATTCACAGCTCAAAATGTCAATACTACAGAACCATCAAAAAGAATGAACTACTGACGGCAACATGGATTTCAATACTCCAGAATTTAAGTTCTTTGTAAGAACTCAGACATTAGGTGTATACTGTATAATTTCACTTAAATGAAGTTCAAGAGCAGGCAAACTATAGTATTAAAAATCAGGATGGTTACCTTTGAGGAGGAGTGAGGGAATAATGATTGATATGGGACATGAGGGGATGCTTTTAAGGTACTGGGAACGTTCCCTTTTTCACTTCTAAGCACCCTGTACACTCAAAATTGATACATTTTTTTCTGTATGTACTTCAATAAAAGCATTTATTAGAATCTGTGTCAAGACCTTTACTTGGGAGAAATACCTAATTTTAATCCTATGATGTAGTTGTTCAGTTGCTAAGTCATGTCCAACTCTGTGACCCCATGGACTGTAGCACACCAGGCTCATCTGTCCTCCACTGTCTCCTGGAGTTTGCTCAAATTCATGTTCATTGAGTTGGTGATGCTAACTATCTAGATCTAATCATCCCATCCTCTGCCACCCCCTCCTTTTGCATCAAGGTCTTTTTCCAGGGAGTCGGTTCTTCTCATTAGGGGACCAAAGTTTTGGAGCTTCGGCATCAGTCCTTCCAATGAATATTGAGGGTTGATTTCCTTTAGGATTGACTGGTTTGATCTCCTTGCAGTCCAAAGGACTCTTGAGTCTTCTCTAGCACCACAGTTTGAAAGCATCACTTCAGTGTTCAGCCTTCTTTATGGTCCAACTCTCACATCCGTGCATAACTACTGGAAACACCATAGCTTTGACTATACGGACCTTTGTTGGCAAAGTGATACCTGTGCTTTTTAACACACTGGCTAGGTTTGCCATAGATTTCCTTCCATGGAGTAAGTGTCTTAATTTCAGGACTGCAGCGTCCATCCGCAGTGATTTTGGAGTCCCAAGAAAATAAAATCTGCCACTGTTCCCACTTTTTCCCCATCTATCTGCCATGAAGTGGTGGGCCTGGATGCCATGATCTTAGTTTTTTGAATGTTGAGTTTTAAGCCAGCTTTTTCACTCTCCTTTTTCACCCTTATCAAGGTTCCTGTTTTATAAATGAGAAAACCAGAGGTCAGTCATTGTCACAAATTGGGTTTTCTAGAAGGAAACATCAAGATGGAATTAGAAGTGCATGAGATTAATTTTGGGAAATAACGTATGTGAAGACAGAACGGAGGGTGACCAGGGTAGGCAGGAAGACGTGCAGAATTGACAGGTGTGAAATCAGAAGGGGAGGAAGGAGGACTGGATAGAGCCTGGAACTGCAGTGCAGCTCTAAGAACATCTTGGCCCATCAATGGGGAGCTCCAGAGCAAATATCCACTTAGAGAAATCCCAAGGTGAAAAGGAAACCCATACGCAAGAACCCAGTCAATAGCTGGAAGCAGCCCAGGGAAAGTTTGGCCAAAGCTGAGGTGAATTATGGAACTTAACTAATTTCTTGCAGCAGATTCTCTCTCAATGCCTCGCCCACAGTTATTGAAAAGTTAGGATGAATCTTGTTTAAATCCAGAGAGCCGCTTTATGCCTGCTTAAATGGGGACCTATCAAGTGTAGCTCAAACATCCAAGAAAACCATTTGAAAAGTATATATTTCTAAAGGAAACATAGTATTTGGAAAAATAAAGATGAGAGTAAAGGGCTTCCAGGCAGAGGAAGTTGTATCCAAAATAAACATCATTGAGAGTTACGCTCCTGTATCAATATTCTTTGGCTGTTTGTTGGTTGGTATGGATTGAATAAAAAGCTGAAAAATGGACTCAGAGAAGACCTAGAGGCAGTAGCCACTAAAGAGTTCCTTTGGGCCCTCAGAAAGAATCCACTTCAAAAGCCTTCTATACTCTCCTTCATGCAGGAGTCAGGTTCATAGGGGAGAGAATGTTTGACCTAGGTTTGGTTATCCTTGGTCATAGGGGATGTGATGCCTTGAATAATAGTCCCACAGAGCCAGAAACCCAAAGCAGAAGAAGGAATGGATATTGGGCTTTTGACAAGAAGGAGAAATGGATGCTGGGCTGATAAAAAAAACCAGATGGCCTGTATAGTTATAAATCATCACTTCAGTCGCTCAGTCATGTCTGACTCTTAGCAACATCATGGACTGCAGCACACCAGGCCTCCCTGTCCATCACCAACTCCTGGAGCTGATTCAAACTCATGTCCCATCGAGGCAGTAATGCCATCCAACCATCTCATCCTCTGTCGGCCCCTTCTTCTTCCTCTTTCAATCTTTCCCAGCATCAGGGTCTTTTCCAGTGAGTCAGTTCTTTGCATCAGGTGACCAAAGTATTGGAGTTTCAGCTTCAACATCAGTCCTTCCAATGAAAATTCAGGACTGATTTCCTCTAGGATGGACTGGTTGGATCTCCTTGCAGTCCAAGGGACTCTCAAGAGTCTTCTCCAACATCACAGTTCAAAACCATCAATTTTTCGGTGCTTAGCTTTCTTTATAATCCAACTCTCACATCCATACATGACCACTGGAAAAACCATAGCTTTCACTATATGGACCTTTGTTGGCAGAGTAATGTCTCTGCTTCTTAATATGCTGTCTAGGTTGGTCATAGCTTTTCTTCCAAGGAGCAAGCGTCTTTTAATTTCATGGCTGCAGTCACCCTCTGCAGTGATTTTGGAGCCCAAGAAAATAAAGTCTCTCACGGTTTCTCCATCCATTTGCCATGAAGTGATGGGACCAGATGCCATGATCTTAGTTTTCTGAATGTTGAGTTTTAAGCCAACTTTTTCAACTCTCTTCTTTCACTTTCATCAATAGGCTCTTTAGTTCTTCTTCACTTTCTGCCATAAGTGTGCAGTCATCTGCATATCTGAGGTTATTGATATTTCTCCTGGAAATCTTGATTCCAGCTTGTGGTTCATCCAACCTGGCATTTCACATGAGGTACTCTGCATAGAAGTTAAATAAGCAGCGTGATAATATACAGCCTGACATACTCCTGTCCTGATTTGGAGCCAGTCTGTTGTTCCATGTCCAGTTCTAACTGTTGCTTCTTGACCTGCATACAGATTTCTCAGGAGGCAGGTCAGGTAGTCTGGTATTCCTATCTCATTAAGAATTTTCCACAGTTTGTGGTGATCCACCCAGTCAAAGGCTTTGGTGTAGTCAAAGTGGATGTGTTTCTGGAACTCTCTTGCTTTTTCGATGATCCAGTGGATGTTCACAATTTGATCTCTGGTTCCTCTGCCTTTTCTAAATCCAGCTTGAACATATGGAAGTTCATGGTTCATGTACTGTTGAAGCCTGGCTTGGAGAATTTTGAGCATTTGCTAGAGTGTGAGATGAGTGCAATTGTGTGGTAGTTTGAACATTCTTTGGCATTGCCTTTCTTTGGGATTGGAATGAAAACTGACCTTTTCCAGTCCTGTGGCCACTGCTGAGTTTTCCAGATTTGCTGGCATATTGAGTGCAGCACTTTCACAGCACCACCTTTTAGGTTGAAATAGCTCAACTGAAATTCCATCACCTCCACTAGCTTTGTTCGTAGTGATGCTTCCTAAGGCCTACTTGACTTCAGATTCCGGGATGTCTGACTTTACAGACCATTGATCACACCATCGCGATTATCTGGGTCATGAAGAGTATCTGGGTCTTTTTTGTATAGTTCTTCTGTGTATTCTTGCCACCTCTTCTTAATATCTTCTGCTTCTGCTGGGTCCCTACCATTTCTGTCCTTTATTGTGCTCATCTTTGTATTAAATGTTCCCTTGGTGTCTCTAATTTTCTTGAAGAGATCTCTAGTCTTTCCCATTCTATTGTTTTCCTCTCTTTCTTTGCATTGATCACTGAGGAAGGCTTTCTTATCTCTCCTTGCTATTCTTTGGAACTCTGCATTCAGATGGGTATATCTTTCCTTTTCTCCTTTGCCTTTCACTTCTCTTCTTTTCTCAGCTATTTGTAAGGCCTTGTCAGACAACCATTTTGGCTTTTTGCATTTCTTTTTCTTGGGGATGGTCTTGATCCCCGCCTCCTGTACAGTGTCACGAATCTCCATCCATAGTTCTTCAGGCACTCTTGTCTATCATATCTAATCCCTTGAATCTATTTGTCACTTCCACTGTATAAACGCAAAGGATTTGATTTAGGTCATACCTGAATGGTCTAGTGGTTTTCCCTACTTTCTTCAAGTCTGAATTTGGCAATAAAGAGTTCATGATACAAGCCACAGTCAGATCCTGGTCTTGTTTTTGCTGACTGTATAGAGCTTCTCCATCTTTGGCTGCAAAGAATATAATCAAGCTGATTTTGGTACTGACCATCTGGTAATATCCATGTGTAGAGTCGTCTCTTGTGTTGTTGGAAGAGGGCGTTTGCTATGATCAGTGTGTTCTCTTGGCAAAAGTCTCTTTGCCTTTCACCTGCTTCGTTTTGTACTCCAAGGCCAAATTTGCCTGTTACTCCAGGTATCTCTTGACTTCCTACTTTTGCATTCCAGTCCCCTATAATAAAAAGGACATCTTTTTGGGGTGTTAGTTCTAGAAGGTCTTGTAGGTCTTCATAGAACTGTTCAACTTCAGCTTCTTCAGCGTTACTGGTTGGGGCATAGACTTGGATTACTGTGATATTGAATGGTTTACCTTGGAAATGAACAGAGAGCATTCTGTTGTTTTTGAGATTGCATCCAAGTACTGCATTTCAGACTCTTTTGTTTACTATTATGGCTACTCCGTTTCTTCTAAGGGATTCCTGCCCACAGTAGTAGATATAATGGCCATCTGAGTTAAATTCACCCATTCCAGTCCATTTTAGTTCACTGATTCCTAAAATGTTGATGTTTACTCTTGCCATCTCCTGTGCGACCACTTCCAATTTGCCTTGATTCATGGACCTGAACATTCAAGGTTCCTATGCAATATTGCTTTGTTTTGCAGCATCACACTTTACTTCCATCAGCAGTCACATCTACAACTAGGTTTTGTTTTTGCTTTGGCTCTGTCTCTTCATTTTTTCTGGAGTTATATCTCCACTGATCTCTCGTAGCATATTGGGCACCTACCGACCTGGGGAGTTCATCTTCAGTGTCCTATCTTTTTGCCTTTTCATGCTGATCATGGGATTCTCAAGGCAAGTGGTTTGCCATTCCCTTCTCCAGTGGACCACGTTTTTTCAGATTTCTCCACTATGACCTGTCTGTCTTGGGTGGCCCTACATGGCATGGCTCATAGTTTCATTGAGTTAGACAAGGCTGTGGTCCATGTGATCAGTTTGGTTAGTTTTCTGTGATTGTGGTTTTCATTCTGTCTGCCCTCTGATGTATAAGGATAAGAGGCTTATGGAAGCTTCCTGATGGGAGAGACTGACTGTGGGGGAAACTGGGTCTTGTTCTGATGGTGAGGCTTAAAATACAAACCCACTCACCAACTGTGAGTGAAATGGTTCATTAAATCATTATGATCTTCAACCACTAGCTCTTTTCTCAGTAATTTTGGTAAGTATAAGATTTAGCACATTCTAAATATGGCATTTAATTTGGGGTATTTAACTTCCTCCTTGTCATGTTTCTCAAATCTAAATCTTACTGGATTACTAACTTTGGTGTGATCATCTTGTTATGACTAGAGGACACAGACAATCCAGGTATCTGTTAGTCACTGAGCACCTGCCAGGGCATCCCAGCCATTTGACATTGAAATGCTCCATACAAAGCACTGACTCTGCTGCCCAATATATATTTCTCAGTTTATGCTTTCTGAAAAACTCACAGTGGGTACCAGTGTCCAATTCCATTCCTTAACACCCACTTCCAAAGCCTCCAGGATCCCACAGCCTCTGTGCATCCTTGATCAAAGCTATTACTAATACTAAGTAATCGGTAAGCATTTCTGTTCTCTTAAGGATAAGAACAATGACATTTATGTTTGCATCCCCAGTATCTAACAGTTCCTGCCTCATAGTCAGTGAGCGGTAAATGTTTGTTGAATCAGACAACAATACGATGAACATTGTGTTGTCAGTAATGGGGTTACCTGCTCGTGAGTGTAACTTATTCATGGGTATAAGAAAATTTTTCTTTAGCTCGTAGCCTAGCTCCTACAAAATGCAGAAACATTAGAAAAATACGTCCGTTTTCTGAAAATGAGGGAAGTGGTGTGAGTTTTAGAATACAGAGCCTAGGTAGCTAGGCTCAGAGTCTAGGCAAAAAATTGTTTTAAAATATTGAACCTTGATTCCTAGGCTCAGAATCTGGTTAGTCAGGGTCTAGGCAACATAACAGGAAACCCCAGTAGGTATTTTACTAGAGGAGAATTAAAAGAATTAACACAGGGAAATGTTAAACAGATATTAGAGGACTGAAAAGACAAAAATAGGACATTAAAAATAGACAACTGCACTGCAAGAAGCAGTTACCAGTGATAGGGTTAGAGGAACGAAAGGGTAAAGTCTGCAATTACTAGAACCTGGGGAGGGGCTCAGAGAAGACCCACTGTATGAGAACTCTGGCCCTGGGGAGGGTCTGCTACCTGGCTGCCACAGTGCAGCAAGAGCTCAGAGGAAAGTCCCATGAAGTTGGGACTCAGACCTTAAGAGGAGCTGCTGCTGGTACCTTTGACCATGTGTAGTACTGACTCTGGAAGGGCTAAAAGAAGCAGGAGTTAAGGAGAACTTGCACAGTTAAGGAATAGCAAGAAACAGGAAGGAGGCTTTTTCTCCTACTATCCATTCTCTAGTGTCTCCAGGAGGTCCACCCTAACTGCAGTGGATTCTGGAATATACAGTTTGCAGACTTCTAGCCCCAGGATAAAAGGGTTAATTTGGAGCTGAAAACATTAAATAGGCAAATAATATAACTAGGGGCATTGTTTGACCTAGATTATTATGTAGGGGCCACTTTAAATATGATCCCCTAAAGAAGGAATACCATGTCGTCTAAAACAATGCAAATGGCAAGAATGTCATTTATTATATGTGTCACATTCCCATAACAATACATTTTCTCCTGTCAGTTAAGCTGGGATTTTATTTCATATTTTAAATTTATTTATTTTTGGCTTAGCTGAGTCCGAGGCCACGAGGGTGTTTCTTCATTTGTCGGGAGTGAGGGCTGCTCTCTGGTTGTGGTGCTCTCTCATTGCAGCAGCCTCTCTTGTGGAGCAGGAGCTCTGGGTGCGCAGGCTTCAGCAGTTGCAGCACGCCGGCTCAGGATTAGAGCTGTTTTGCCAATGTCCATCTCAATTAGGCTGTGCTCACTGACTGTTTTACTCATGTTTGTATCTCTCCAAGTCTGTAGATCATTGCCACACCCATGATAGGGGACTGATACAAATATACCCAATTAAGCTGAGTGTTGGAAGACTTTCTCAAAGGATATGCTGTATGTTAGAAATTAGAATCCATGTGCATTTTCTAAGGCTGAGAGCAGTTTTAAGCTTATCATTTGACTTTGTGGAACCACAATAAAAAAGCAGGCTATCTGAGTAACCGTGTTTCGGCTAATCAGAGTGGATTAGATGCTATTTCATGGCTCGTGGCTGTGGAGCACAGGCTCAGTACTTGTGGCCACTGCCTTAGTTACCCCGTGGCATATGGAATCTGCCCGGACCAGGAATCTAACCTGTGTCCCTGCATTGGCGGGAGATTCTTAACCCACTGGACCACCAGGGAAACTCAAAATGGGAATTTTAAAAGCACTAAATGTAAGTGAATGCTTTACACCTATTTTACTGTAGCCCTTTAAACAGACTTTTTAGGAAGACTTAAAAGAGGAAGATCTGTGTGATATTTATGGACAACTAATGTCTAAATAAACTCTCTGAAGATTACTTTTTCTTTTCATTTCCACGCAATTCTCTGTACTTTTATACCACTAAGTTTTAGCAGAGCAAGTTAAAACAGAAAGCTTCACTATCTGGTAAAGCAAGAATGAATTAACAGTCTTGCCATATTTCTTACAGTTAATGAAATAGCATCTAATCCATTCTGATTAGCCAAAACACAGTTACTCAGATAGCCTGCTTTTTTATTGTGGTTCCACAAAGTCAAATGATAAGCTTAAACTGCTCTCAGCCTTAGAAAATGCACATGGATTCTAATTTCTAACATACAGCATATCCTTTGAGAAAGTCTTCCAACACTCAGCTTAATTGGGTATATTTGTATCAGTCCCCTATCATGGGTGTGGCAATGATCTACAGACTTGGAGAGATACAAACATGAGTAAAACAGTCAGTGAGCACAGTCTGATTTGAGATGGACATTGGCAAAACAGCTCTAATCCTGGGCAGACTAGCAATGTAGTGGAGATTGTTTCCAGCTGAAAGATCTGTAAGAATTTTTGTACAGTGTGACATTTAGACCTGCATCTTAAAGTTGGTTCCACTTTTTCTGAGACAAGTTGAAGAATGCTTTGCCAATGTCATCTCAATAATCTTTAATATTTATGGAGCATATTATGGCTCCCATTATTAAAGGAAGTGAAAGTGTTCATCTCTCAGTCATGTCCAACTCTTTGCAAAGCTAAGTCTTGTTTTCCCAACTTGAAACAGTGTGTGTGTGTGTGTGTGTGTTAGATTAACGCACATATAGACTCTCCTTTATCAAACTGTCCCTGCTTGATCTTAAGACAGCAGTGATGGGAACAAGACTGTAAAAAACGTGCAGAGTTTTTTTTAATTGTTGGTATTTCAATACGTAACTCTCCAAAATGCAAATAACTTATAATGCCACACTTGGCGCTTGCTTTTGTGGAATTGCCACACTGTATTCTAATTACATTTCTGTCTTGCCCTCTGGAATTAATGCCTGAGAACTGTATGTCAGTGAAACTTTGTATCTACAACATGGTACAGGAAACAGTTACTCAGTAACTGTCTCTATTTTTATTAGCAATTATTTCCCAAGAGAGAATTTCAAGATACTTAAGTAATTCACAAAATCTTAACTTTTATACCACTTATTCTTTAATGTTTCTACTGAGTCTCAGCTTACAGCAGCCCTTGCAGTCCAGTGCTCTCTTTCTATCAGTTTGATGTCCTTTGGTATCATTTTCTTCCCCCAAGAATTATTTTACACTCTTTCAAGGAACCAGAGAATTCCTGCTTTCTCCTTTCTGCTCCACACCAAAAATCTGCTCTCAAGAGCCTCAATTTATGGCAGCATGATACTAGATCTAGATGGTGGTTCAGCACCTCACCCTCCTTTTCACAGAGGGGAGAGGCCAAGAAAGGGTAATCAACTGCTCAGGATTGTACAGTCAGTTACAAAGAGACAGAATTTGAACTCAGACCTCTTAATGTCCAAAGGAGCGCTCTTTCCAACATATGATATGGCTTTGTATTAATATTAATATGCCTTAATATCCTAAAATAGCACTCTCTTTTCAGATATTTGCCTTCTCTCAAGATCAGAAATAAAGCTAAAATAATAACATGGAACTTTATTTTCAATATGATGCTGAGGATGTCATAGAGCTCTTCTGAGGCTCCTAAAATTGTAACATACAGCTGCCTCCATGTCAGCCTTATATCACACAGGAAATAACACATTTAGTTAAGAGAAATAAGGATAACATCATTGGCATCTGCAATGTGCCAGACACTGTTACGCATTTTCCATATGGAATTTCATTTCATCTTTAAGATATGTCAGATCAGATCAGATCAGTCACTCAGTTGTGTCTGACTCTTTGCGACCCCATGAATCACAGCACGCCAGGCCTCCCTGTCCATCACCAACTCCCGGAGTTCACTCAGACTCACGTCCATCGAGTAAGTGATGCCATCCAGCCATCTCATCCTCTGTCGTCCTCTTCTCCTCCTGCCCCCAATCCCTCCCAGCATCACAGTCTTTTCCAATGAGTCAACTCTTCACATGAGGTGGCCAAAAACTGGCTAAAACTGGAGTTTTAGCTTTAGCATCATTCCTTCCAAAGAAATCCCAGGGCTGATCTACTTTAGAATGGACTGGTTGGATCTCCTTGCAGTCCAAGGGACTCTCAAGAGTCTTCTCCAACACCACAGTTCAAAAGCATCAATTCTTCGGCGCTCAGCCTTCTTCACAGTCCAACTCTCACATCCATACATGACCACAGGAAAAACCATAGCCTTGACTAGACGGACCTTTGTTGGCAAAGTAATGTCTCTGCTTTTGAATATGCTATCTAGGTTGGTCATAACCTTCCTTCCAAGGAGTAAGCGTCTTTTAATTTCATGGCTGCAGTCACCATCTGCAGTGATTTTGGAGCCCAGAAAAATAAAGTCTGACACTATTTTCCCCATCTATTTCCCATGAAGTGATGGGACCAGATGCCATGATCTTCGTTTTCTGAATGTTGAGCTTTAAGCCAACTTTTTCACTCTCCTCTTTCACTTTCATCAAGAGGCTTTTGAGTTCCTCTTCACTTTCTGCCATAAGGGTAGTGTCATCTGCATATCTGAGGTTATTGATATTTCTCCCGGCAATCTTGATTCCAGCTTGTGTTTCTTCCAGTCCAGCGTTTCTCATGATGTACTCTGCATATAAGTTAAATAAACAGGGTGACAATATACAGCCTTGATGAACTCCTTTTCCTATTTGGAACCAGTCTGTTGTTCCATGTCCAGTTCTAACTGTTGCTTCCTGACCTGCATACAGATTTCTCAAGCGACAGATCAGGTGGTCTGGTATTCCCATCTCTTTCAGAATTTCCCAGTTTATTGTGATGCACACAGTCAAAGGCTTTGGCATAGTCAATAAAGCAGAAATAGATGTTTTTCTGGAACTCTCTTGCTTTTTCCATGATCCAGCAGATGTTGGCAATTTGATCTCTGATTCCTCTGCCTTTTCTAAAACCAGCTTGAACATCAGGAATTTCACGGTTCACATATTGCTGAAGCCTGGCTTGGAGAATTTTGAGCATTACTTTACTAGCGTGTGAGATGAGTGCAATTGTGCGGTAGTTTGAGCATTCTTTGGCATTGCCTTTCATTGGGATTGGAATGAAAACTGACTTTTTCCAAACTCAGCCACTGCTGAGTTTTCCAAATTTGCTGGCATATTGAGTGCAGCACTTTCACAGCATCATCTTTCAGGATTTGGAATAGCTCAACTGGAATTCCATCACCTCCACTAGCTTTGTTCGTAGTGATGCTTTCTAAGGCCCACTTGACTTCACATTCCAGGATGTCTGGCTCTGGGTCAGTGATCACACCATCGTGATTATCTTGGTCGTGAATATCTTTTTTGTACAGTTCTTCTGTGTATTCTTGCCATCTCTTCTTAATATCTTCTGCTTCTGTTAGGTCCATACCATTTCTGTCCTTTATTGAAACCATCTTTGCATGAAATGTTCCTTTGATATCTCTGATTTTCTTGAAGAGATCCCTAGTCTTTCCCATTCTGTTGTTTTCCTCTATTTCTTTGCATTGATCACTGAAGAAGGCTTTCTTATCTTTTCTTGCTATTCTTTGGAACTCTGCATTCAGATGTTTATATTGTTCCTTTTCTCCTTTGCTTTTCGCTTCTCTTCTTTTCAGAGCTATTTGTAAGGCCTCCCCAGACAGCCATTTTGCTTTTTTGCATTTCTTTTCTATAGGAATGATCTTGATCCCTGTCTCCTATACAATGTCATGAACTTCATTCCATAGTTCATCAGGCACTCTATCTATCAGATCTAGGCCCTTAAATCTATTTCTCACTTCCACTGTATAATCATAAGGGATTTGATTTAGGTCATACTTGAATGGTCTAGTGGTTTTCCCTACTTTCTTCAATTTAAGTCTGAATTTGGCAGTAAGGAGTTCATGGTCTGAGCCACAGTCAGCTCCTGGTCTTGTTTTTGCTGACTTGTATAGAGCTTCTCCATCTTTGGCTGCAAAGAATATAATCAATCTGATTTCGGTGTTGACCATCTGGTGATGTCCATGTGTAGAGTCTTCTCTTGTGTTGTTGGAAGAGGGTGTTTGTTATGACCAGTGCATTTTCTTGGCAAAACTCTATTAGTCTTTGCCCTGCTTCATTGCGTATTCCAAGGCCAAATTTGCCTGTTACTCCAGGTGTTTCTTGACTTGCTACTTTTGCATTCCAGTCCCCTATAATGAAAAGGACATCTTTTTTGGGTGTTAGTTCTAAAAGGTCTTGTAGGTCTTCATAGAACCATTCACCTTCAGCTTCTTCAGCGTTACTGGTTGGGGCATAGACTTGGATTACTGTGATATTGAATGGTTTGCCTTGGAAACGAACAGAGATCATTCTGTCGTTTTTGAGATTGCATCCAAGTACTGCATTTCAGACTCTTGTTGACCATGATGGCTACTCCATTTCTTCTGAGGGATTCCTGCCTGCAGTAGTAGATATAATGGTCATCTGAGTTAAATTCACCCATTCCAGTCCATTTCAGTTCGCTGATTCCTAGAATGTCAACATTCACTCTTGCCATCTCTTGTCTGACCACTTCCAATTTGCCTTGATTCATGGACCTGACATTCCAGGTTCCTATGCAATATTGCTCTTTACAGCATCGGACCTTGCTTCTATCACCAGTCACATCCACATCTGGGTATTGTTTTTGCTTTGGCTCCATCCCTTCATTCTTTCTGGAGTTATTTCTCCACTGATCTCCAGTAGCATATTGGGCACCTACTGACCTGGGGAGTTTCTCTTTCAGTATCCTATCATTTTGCCTTTTCATACTGTTCATGGTGTTCACAAGGCAAGAATACTGAAGTCGTTTGCCATTCCCTTCTCCAGTGGACCACATTCTGTCAAATCTCTCCACCATGACCTGCCCCACAGGCAAGGCTTAGTTTCATTGAGTTAGACAAGGCTGTGGTCCTAGTGTGATTAGATTGACTAGTTTTCTGTGAGTATGGTTTCAGCGTGTTTGCCCTCTGATGCCTTCTTGCAACACCTACCGTCTTACTTGGGTTTCTCTTACCTTGGGCGTGGGGTATCTCTTCACGGCTGCTCCAGCCAAGTGCAGCCATTGCTTCTTACCTTGGACGAGGGGTATCTCCTCACCACCGCCCTTCCTGACCTTCAATGTGGGATAGCTCCTCTAGGCCCTCCTGCGCCCATGTAGCCACGACTCCTTGGACATGGGGTTGGTCAATGAGGTAGCTATTATTATCTCTATATGTTTATAATATTTTATATAATATATAAATAAGGTAGAAAAGTGAAGTATATATTTCTCATGCTTGGTGGCTGTCTTTGAAAACACTTACTACATCAGAGTAACTTCCCACATTATGAATCCAGACTCTCTGAGGCAGAGTCCAAACTCCCTTTCCCAGCACCTTTGCAACGAGAGTGCAGGCTCTCCCAACCAGGATTACTCACACAGGTCTCAGACGAAAAGAGCAGCATGAAGAAGCAAGTGCTGTCCTGAATTCATTTTTCTGGCTTGGATGGCGAAGAGAAGTCTGGTCTTCAGTGGCAGAAATGATGGAGAGTCTTGGGTGCAATGTCATTCATCTATAGCCCCATTGGCAGCAGCACTGAGGTCTGGCTGAGGCAATCCTGCTTACTGGTTTTGGTATTGTTGCTGGCTGGGTAGGCTCCAGATCTGACTGATTCTCCTAGAGAGTCCACAGACTATTTAATATTCCTTAGTAAATTCTTAGGAGAAGGCAATGGCACCCCACTCCAGTACTCTTGCCTGGAAAATCCCATGGACGGAGGAGCCTGGTAGGCTGCAGTCCATGGGGTTGCTAAGAGTCGGACACGACTGAGCAACTTCACTTTCACTTTTCACTTTCATGCATTGGAGAAAGAAATGGCAACCCACTCCAGTGTTCTTGCCTGGAGAATCCCAGGGACGGGGGAGCCCGATGGGCTGCCGTCTATGGGGTCACACAGAGTTGGACATGACTGAAGCGACTTAGCAGCAGCAGCAGTAAATTCTTAAATTAGCTGAAGTGGCTTCTGTGGTTGGCAAATAAGATCCCAGTTGACAAATCAAAACCACAGTGAGATACACCTCAGTTCCATTCGGATGAGGACTATGAAAGAGAGTGAGAGAGCGAGAGAGTGAGAGAGAAAAGGAAGAGAGAGAGAGAAAGGAAAAGAGAGCATGAGAGAAAGGGAGAGGAGGGAAAGGGAAGAGGAAAGAGGTGGAGGGAGGGGGGAGGGGAAGAAAAAGAAAAGAAGTCTTGGCAGGATGTGGAAAAATGGGAACCCAGTGCGTTGTTGGTGGGACTGTAAAATGGTAGACTTGCTGTGAAAAATAATATGGTGATTCCTCAAGAAATTAAAAATATAATTACCATATGTTCCAGCAAACCCACTTCTGGGTATATACCAAAAAGATTGAAAGCAGGGTCCTGAAGAGATATCTGTAGACCTGTATTCATAGTAGAATTATTCACAGTAACTAAAATGTGAAAAGTACCTAGGGTAGTCAAAATCATAGCGACAGAAAGTAGAATGGTGGTTGCCAGGGGCCGGTGCGGGAATAATAGGAAATTGTTCTTTAATGGGTACAGACTGTCCATTTTGCAAGATGAAAAGGGTTCCGAGATGGATGGTAGTGTTGGTTGTACAACAGTGTGAAAGCACTTAGTTCCACGGAACTGTCCGCTTATAACTCGTTAAGATGGTGCGTTATGTACATTTTACTACAATTAAAAAAAAAAAAAAGCTTGACAGTACCAAGTGCTCGCATGGATCTGGAGCAACTGGAACTCTCACATATTCCTGAGAGGAATGCCAAATGGTGCAGTCATTTTGAAAAACCGTATGGTAGTATCTCAAAATGTTAAACATACATTTACCATACAATCCAGCTATTCCAATTCTAGGTAGTATTTACCCAAGAGAAATGAACACATATGCCCTCAGAAAAAGTCATTCACAGCTGGGGGTCAGGGATGGAGGAAAGGGCAACATGAGGGATGCTTGTGGTGAAGAACTGTGGCTTGATTCGATCAATGTGAATCCAGTTTACTGTATTCTAGTTTTGCAAGAGGTTGTTATTGGAGGAAACTGGGGGGAAAATGTTATGAGATCTCTATGTGTTATTTCATACAACTGCATGTGAAACTACAATTATCTGAAATTAGAAAGGTTAATTAAAAAGAAACTTAAAAAAAAAAAAGCCCAGACCAATACATGAAGTAATTTTCCTGGTATCACACAACCAAAAAAGCACAGAACCTAGAGATGAGCCAGGTCTGGTTCGTCCTGGTTCACCACATGCTCCTTTCTTAGAGATCATCCCAAGGGCAGCATAATGTGGTGGGAAGAGTGTGCTCTACCAGTGGGAAGCACTTGGCTTCCTGAGTGCAAACCCCTGGGAATGTTACTTAGTTCTCTGAGTGAAGAAAAAAAAAATGTTTTTCCTTGACTGGCAAGTGGTAAGTGAGTCTAAATTTACATATGTTGTCAGTATTGAATACAGTTGAATGTAAATGAAATTCCCACCTGAAAACAGTACACAGAGAGTATTAGTATCATAACAGTAATAATTAAAGCCAGCATGGTTATAGCTTTCATTTAATATTCACAGCTTTAAGAATAATCTGACTTCTATCTTGCAGATGACACAAATGAAGCCTAAGGAAGTAGAGTAACTTGCCTCACAGATGGTTCATAGTAGAGCTGGATTTGATCCCAGGCAGTCTGGCTCCAGAGTTCATGCTCTTACTGGGAGCATCAAGTCAGATGATACTGTAGAAAAATTAACATGTTGCTGCTTAAGGGGAAAGATTTCTTATCACTTAGAGGGGATATTGGTTAATTCATCTTTTTTACAAGGACCTACACATGGATTCATTTTAGATGCCTCACCATATCTCACTACTAATATTTGACAATGAGCCATTCTTATGAAAGCTATTTACAAGAATAGGATTTCCCCATGTGGGTCGTAACTATGATCTTCATTTAATCCTTGGCATGCATGCACCTTGAAAGTGACTTTATGAAACTATTCAGATCTTTTGGATCAATAAACACCTAAAAATTCAAAGGTTGACATGGACAATGTATCCAGGGTGCCAGAGGTTTGTGTTTGTACAAAGAGTTATTTAGACATCGATGAATAAACATCATAAAGTTTCTGTAGAGAAGGGATAGTTGAGAAGACTTAGAGTATTAACTCCATTCAAGAAACGTATGCATTTCTAAAAGAAGCTGTGTGAAAAGAGTCTCACTTTAAGAATATTTTTTAAGTGCAAATAGTTTCTACTTCCTGCCCCCTTCCTCCACCTTGTCTCACTCATGAATATTTGTTTTGATACCGGGTTTTCTTAAGGCAGATTTACATTTCTTTAACATGTCATTAGAGCTATCTAGTTAGAAGCCACAGTATGGTAGAAAGGATACAACTCAGAATTGAGACCCAGGTTCTAGGTCTGTTTGTTATCTAGAACAGATTTGGTTTTTGTCTGTGGAAAAAGTCATTTAGAGTTTTTGTATTTGTTTCCTCAAATGCTGGATGTGCCCTCTCTCCACAGAACCTGGTGAAGTGTTCTGAGAAGCAAAAAAGTACAATGCGAATTCCAGCCCTCCAGTTCTCGTATCTCCTTTCCTCCAGGGAAGACACTCACCAGGAGAGGCAGGCGAGCGGCTGTGAGCGTTGAGACAGTGTTTGATCTCCAGGAAGTCTCCTCTCAGCCTCCAGAGCCCAGTGTGGCGTCTGACCCAGGTCAGCCCCCAGAACAAGTCTGCTTCCCAAACAGCTATTTCTGTGTCACAGCTTTAAGCTGAGGTTCAGAAAGCAATTAATATTCTTTCTTATTTATTGTCTCATAAATTTTTTGGAAATTTATCTTTTTCCTAGAATATAATGATTCAAAAATCATGTAAACCCAGAAATGTCTGCAGATTGCCTATAATTAAGTGTGGTTAGCAGTTATCTGTCCAAAGTGGCACAGAGATGTATACCTTGCAACCTGGAGATTTAGTCCCTGAAAAAGTCTCACTTATACATTATTTTACCCGCTGGTGGCCCAGAGCCAACCACATAAACCTTCCAGGGTTTCATGTTAATATTGCTGAGCTCTCACAGAATTTGAGTTCGTTGGCAAAGTACTGGTGGTTATTTTAAAATCTGAAAATGCAAAAAAGTATTGACATTGTTAAAAGTATTGACATTGTAGACTCAGAAACAAAGTTTTCAGAAGAGGTGCTTTAAAAGAGGTTTATCATATATTAAGTGCAATGAGTATTTAAAGGGGAAATACACACAAAATAACTAAGGTTATGTTGATTAGGGATGAAAACATTTTATTCTATTGTTGGTTGTGCCTATATAGAAAGTCAAGAATGATAGGATTTTATTTTATTTAAATTGATCTTCCAGCATTTACACTGATTCTCCTTTGCTATCTCCAGATAAAGGGGAAAGTTATTTACTTCCTGGTTTTGTAATGTTTAAGCAGTGATTGGTTGGGAAGAACTGGCTGACACCTGGCCTTTCTTTAGGTTGTTCACAAGATGTTCTTAGCTGCAACTCCATTTTCCAGTGCCAGAGAGTGAGCTTTGAAAACAGATAAGAGTTGGGTTGAAACCTGCCATCAGCCCTGGATAGCTGGGTGGCTTCGTCGATGTGGATCAACCTCTCAGGGCCTCAGCATCTTCTTTAGTAAAATGGGGTATTCATAGTTAATAATTCTGACCAATTAACAAATCCAATCACAGAAGACTGTTATAAAGATTAGAGATAATGTGAATATTGAGCCTGAAACAGCAGTACCCCTAAAGGATAGTTTTTAACTTTTCTGTATGTGCCCTGGAAACCATTTCTGCTGCTGCTGCTAAGTCGCTTCAGTCGTTTCTGACTCTGTGCGACCCCATAGACGGCAGCCCACCAGGCTCCCCCGTCCCTGGGATTCTCCAGGCAAGAACACTGGAGTGGGTTGCCATTTCCTTCTCCAATGCATGAAAGTGAAAAGTGAAAGGGAAGTCACCCAGTCGTGTCCAACTCTTAGCAACCCCATGAACTGCAGCCTACCAGGCTCCTCCGCCCATGGGATTTTCCAGGCAAGAGTACTGGAGTGGGGTGCCATTGCCTTCTCTGGAAACCATTTCTAAATCCATGTAAAGCAGAGAAAGTAAGTTCAAAGTTCCTCAAGCGGCTGTACCATGTCATTTGAAGATCACAGTGACTAAGCTCCCTTTCCCTTACAGGAAACCTAAGTGAAGGGGGAAAAGCTTGAAGCATTGCCCTGGTTTTGGCACTCGGCTGAGGCCTCAGCATTCTGCTCAACCTCACCAAGGTCTGCTCTTCAGAACTGAGAGCTGCACACAGAGGAAGTTGCTGAGCCACTGTGATAAGGAAGCATAATGACAAGACTTACTTTCCTGGCAACTTGGAAAAAAGAAAGCTTTTTAACCTTGCATAAGTACTTGTGTCAACTCCCAATGTCCTGTACATTAACTCAAGAATCCTGACAGTCACTCCTATTGTGTGAGGTGTATTTGCAAAAGGGTTAGGAGCAAAGGTTCTGGAGTCACACTGCCTTCAGTCTAATCCTCACGTCACAACTCACTAGTTTTGTGTCCTGAAACACAAGACTAATCCATTCTGAAACATTTTCCTCACCTGAAACCCAGGATAATATTGATGCCCATCTCCTAGGGCTGTTGGAAGGCTCATTTACAATCTTAGCACAATGCCTGCCACGAAGTAAGTACTAGTTAAATAATTATTGCTATTGTTGTTTGGCCAATAGTAATTATCTTGCACAAAATCAAACACCAGTAAGAAGGTGGAAATCCTAGTCTTCTGACTCCAAATCCCAGGCTCTTTCTCTTACCATACTTTACGCTACTGAATGTTTATTGCTTCGTTAAATGATTAAAATACCACAGTACTGTTTGTGTTATCCATTGACACTGAAGCATTCTCTCTAATTATGCAGTGCAAATCAAAGATCGCTTTAAATAGAAAATAATAATGTTGTTTCACTGTTCTTTGCACTTGCTTGAGCAAAAGAACTCACATATCACACTACGTCTTACCCTCCCAGAAACCCTGCTTCCTGGGAGTTATAATTCTTTGATGTGTGTGCTCAGCCGTGTCCGACTCTTTGTGACCCTATGGACTGTAGCCTGCCAGGCTCCCCAGGCTCCTCTTCTGGGACTTTTCAGGGGAGAATACTGAAGTGGGTTGACATTTCCTACTCCAGGGGATCTTCCCAACCCAGGGATCGAACCCACATCTCTTGCATAGCCAGGTGGATTCTTTACTGTTGCACCATCTGAGAAGCTATAATTCTTCAATAGCAAAATCAATTTCAGGCTTGCCAGCTGAAAGGACTGACTGCAATTCGACAGTGTAGAGGTCATATTATCCCTCCATTTTGGGCCAAATGGTGGCATCAACTGTTTATCTCCCTTTCACAGTTGTTCTCTCATATTTTGCTCCAACTTCCTCCAAATACAACAGCTGGTATAACTGCAGATCCCACCAGCTTTCTGGTTCATTGCTTAGTTAGCCTTAAATAGCTGTATGCTTGCTTCCTACTTCACTTCTGGGCTTGGCAACACTCCAGGCTCCTTGGGTACTGAACCTTGTGAAGTCCGTAAATTAATTTTCCAGACTAGCCTGGAATGAACTTCAGACAAGGTAGCTCTGGAGAAATTCACATTAACTTTTTTCACCTCATTTAAAAATAATTTTTCAAATTGTCAAATAGAAACATTCACCAACATAGACCATATTCTGGGCCTTAAAACAAACCTCAACACATTTCAAAGAATTTAAATCACACAAAAGGATTTCTATGAAAGCAACCAAATTAAACTAGAAATCAACAGCAGAAAGACATCAGAAAAATCTCTTTTAAAAAAACGGTTGGAAATTAAACAACACAGTTCAAAATAACCCATAGATCAAATAGGAAGTCATGAGGGGAATTATAAAATATCTTGAGCTGAATGAAAATGAAAATACAACATATTAAGATGTCAGGGATGCATATAAAGTCTTGCTTAGAGGAAAAGTTATGGCATTAAAGGCTTATATTAGAAAAGAAAGATCTAAAATTAGTGATTTAAGCTTTAATCTTAAAAAAAAGCTAGAAAAAGCAGCTAAAAGCAAAGCAAGGAGAAGGAAGAAAATAATAAAAGAGATGAAATCAATGAAATTGAAAGACAATTGAAGTCAATTAAATCAAAAGCTATTTCTTTTTAAAAATCAATAAAACTGATAAGCCTTTGTCAAACTGATCAGGAATAAGAAGGGGAAAAAAACCCTCAAATTACTAATATAAAAAATGACAAGAAATTCCCTGGTGGCCCTGTGGTTAGGATGCTGAGTTTCCATTGCATGAGGCAGATGTTCAATTACTGGTCAGGGAATTAAGATCCCTTATGCTTCAAGGCATGGTCAAAAAATAGAAAAAAAAAATTTTTGTAATTACAGAGAGAACACTATTATATAAAGGATAATAATGTAATGCTATTATATAAGAATAACTTTATGCCCATAAATTCAAATATCTAGATGAAACAGACAAATTCCTTGAAAGACATAAACTCTCAAAGCTCACTCAAGAAGAAATAGATATCCTGAATAATGCATGCTAAGTTGCTCAGTCATGTTCGACTCTTCATGGCCTTTTGAACTGTTGCCCACCAGTTCCTCTGTCCATGGGATTCTCCAGGCAAGATTACTGAAATGAGTTGCCATGCCCTCCTCCAGGGGATCCTGCTGACCCAAGGATCAAACTCTCATCTGAATAGTACTATATTTTAATAAGGAAGTAAAATTTGTAATGAAAAACATTTCAACAATGAAAATTCCAGGTGACTCTACTAGCAAATTCTACCAAACGTTTAAGAACTAAATAATACCAATTTAACATAAACTTCTCCATAAGACAAAGAAACACTTGCCAACTCATTTTATAAGATCAGCATTACCTTGATACCCAAACAGACAAAAACATGAAAATAAAACAATAGATATCTCTCAGAAAAAAGGTAAAAATTCTTAATAAAATATTATTAGTAAACTCTAGGAATGCATCAACGGAAAAGGTGATGGCACCCCACTCCAGTACTCTTGCGTGGAAAATCCCATGGACGGAGGAGCCTGGCAGGCTACAGTACATGGGGTCGCGACGAGTCGGACACGACAGAGCGACTTCACTTTCACTTTTCACTTTCATGCATTGGAGAAGGACATGGCAACCCACTCCAGTGTTCTTGCCTGGAGAATCCCAGGGACAGGAGAGCCTGGTGGGCTGCCGTCTATGGGGTCACACAGAGTCGGACATGACTGAAGCGACTTAGCAGCAGCAGCAGCAGCAGGAATGCATCAAAGTGATAGAACACTATAACCAAGCTTGTTTTATCCCAGGAACATAAGGTTGATTCAACATTTTAAAATCAAAGTAATTCACTATATCAAGAGACTAAGCAAGAAAAATCATATTATTATTTCAATAGATGCAGAAAAGTATTCGACAGAATTCACCATACATTCATTATTAAAACAAAACAAACAAACAAAAAACACCTTTCAGCCAATTGCAATTTTTCCTAATCTAATAAATAGCTTCTCTGTTAGTTCTTTACTGCTGTGTAACAACCCCCAAACATATATACCAAACAATTATTGTCTCACAGTTTCAGGAGGTTAAAAGGAATCTGGGTATGACTTAGCTGGTGCCTGTAAACTAAAGCCTCTCACAAAAGTGAACTTAGATTGTCTGCTGGGGCTACAATGTCATCTGTAGGCTCACTGGAGTAGGGGTGGTGGTAGGGAGATCCACTTCCAAGCTCATTCACAAGATGGTTGGCAGGATCCAGTTCCTCACAGAATGCTGGATTGAGTGCCTACTGTCTTCTTGGCTGTTGGTCTCCTCAATTCCTTGCCACGGGGCAGTTCACAGCATGGCATCTGGATTCCCTCAGAGGAAGTGAGTGAGAGAGTACAAGAGAAAACTCAAGGCAGAAGTCATCGTCTGTTTGTAACCTAAGCTCAGAAATGATATGCCATTACTTTAAACATATTTTATTCCTTAGAAGTGAGTCACCAGGTCAGGCCTACATTGAATGGAAGGGCATGAATACCATGAGGCAGAGATCACTGAGGGCCATCAATGACTGCCTACAAAGAAATCTAGTTAGTGCCAGATACTTAGCGGTGCAAGATTGAATGTTTTCGTCCTAAGATCAGTAGCAGGCACATATGCTCTTACCACTCCTATTTGCTGTCACGCTGGAGGATGTACTAAGTGCAATAAGGCAAGGAAAAGAAATAAGAAGCACACCACTTAGGAAGAACAAACTGTCCCTATTCGGAGATGACAGGATTGTCCACAGAGAAAACCTCAAGGAATTTACCAAAACCTTCTGGAACTTTTAAGTGAGAAAACAGATGACAAATTAGCATATGAAAAACTGCTCCATGTTAGTCATTAGGGAAATGCAAATTAAAACCACAAGAGACCATTACCCATCTTTTAGAATGACTGAATCAAAAGAAGTGAATACCAAAAAAAAAAAAAAAAAGAAGTGAATACCAAATGTTGGCAAAGATACAGAGTAATTGGGACATTGCTGGCAGGAATGTAAAATGGTACAGTCACTTTGGAAAACATTTTGGCAGTCACTTACAGTAATATATACTTAACATATGACCCAGCAGTACTCCTCCTATGCATTATTTTCTCAAGAGAAGTGAAAACATATGTTCACACAAAAGACCATACACTAATATTTATAGTGGCTTGGTTTATAACCACCAAAACTGGAAACAACTCAAATGTTCAGTTGGGAATGGATAAACAATATCCAGACAATGGACTACTATTGCTATTGCTATTGCTAAGTCACTTCAGTCGTGTCCAACTCTGTGTGACCCCACAGACGGCAGCCCACCAGGCTCCCCGGTCCCTGGGATTCTCCAGGCAAGAACACTGGAGTGGGTTGCCATTTCCTTCTCCAATGCATGAAAGTGAAAAGTGAAAGTGAAGTCGCTCAGTCGTGTCCGACCCTCAGTGACCCCACGGACTGCAGCCTTCCAGGCTCCTCCATCCATGGGATTTTCCAGGCAAGAGTACTGGAGTGGGGTGCCATTGCCTTAAGGAACTAGTGATACATGCAACAACATGGATGAATCTCAAATCTATTAAGAGAAAGAAGCTTAGCCTCAAAAGGCTATATAATGTATAATTCCATTTATATGACATGCTGGAAGAGGCATAACTATAGAGACAGAAAACACAATTTGCAAACAATTTTGGGGGAGTTCACAAACCACCTCTAGCTCATCCCTGGACCCCATCCATACGCCACTCCATTTTCAAGGCAGCCACCAAACTCTCTCCTCCTAACTGCAGCTCCTTCCTGAACCCTATCTAGATTTACATTTAGTGACATTCTGCTTGGCACAGGATTGGTCCCCATTTCATAGACAGTATGAAAATATTCTCTCTTCAGCTATTGCTTCCAGGGCGACATCCATCTTGATCCTGCGCTTATGGAATGGAAAAGATGATAAAATACTGAGGCAATCTGCCCAGGGGCAAGTTACCATATTTTGAGATTTCCCCCAGGTCCATTCATTTTCCTTCATTGTGCTCAGACCAGAGCGAGGAGCCAGTTGGGAGAAGGATGTAAATAAGGAATGTAAGACAAGGCAGGCTCTGTGAGCCTCCATCTCCCAAGTTATAAGCCCAGCTCTAATGGAACCGTACCTGCCTCCACCGCCCTGCCAGCTTGTGGGAAGGAAGTGTAGACGGTTTCAGTCATCATACTGTCACCATTCTTCCACTTTTCGTGGATCCCTTTCTCTCATTCATTCGTCACCGGTTGCTACAGCACTGAACAGGGCAGACACAGAGGCTGCCCTCAAGGCGTGTTCAGTCCCGCAATAGGAGGTCACAGTTATCACCCCGTGTAGTACAGGCTGCGAGGGAAGTGGGAGGGGGGCAGGGGCGGGGGGCGGGCGGGTGCGGCTCCCAGCGCAGGCGTCTTTGCAGCAGACTGCCAGAGCTGCGTTTTCCACGACCTGCTGGAGTTGGCAATCTTGCAGGCCTCCTCTCCCGGGGCAGAAGGCCACGCACAGCTCCTCCCGGGTCCCGAGTGCCGCCCACCCGGGCCTCTCGCCGCACCTAGGACGGCGGCCGGGTCTAGGAGGGACGCCTATGGGCGCGGCGGCCCCGCCCTGGCCAGCCTGGGGCGGAGGCCGGTTCCCATAGGGATCGCGGGCCGGCGGGCTGCGACAGAACGGGGCCAGAGTCTGCGAGGCTGGAGCGAGGCCGGCGGGGCAACCGCGGCGCTGTGAGTCCCGGGCGGGGAGGGAGGCACGGGCCAGGCCGCCACGTGGCGCCGCATGAGGCTGCGCGGCGCCGGGCAGAGCTCGGGTGGGAAGCCGGGGCGAGGTAGGAGGGTCTCCCCCCGGCCCCGCGCGGCGGCAGGACGGCGTTGCCCTGCTCCTTGCGGGCTCCGGGCCCTACCTCGCGGGGCTCTCCCCTCCTGTCCCGCCCCGCCGCCGCCCCCGCGGGGAGTCGGGCGGTGTCTTCTTGCGGAAAGGAAACAAGACCCGATATTAGAACCGGGGAAGCCCTTAACCTTCCAGGTCCTCCAGCCAGCTCATGTGTCTTAGATCGGATGAACCTGACATTGAAAAGATAGTCTTACAACTCGGCTCGTTTCAGGATGACAGGTTACATTTTAACTTTCAGGGTATATACAACAGAGGATTAAACTTGAGTTACCAAAGGCAGCTGACTCCAGGCCGTCGTCTTTGACCGAGCGGCCACGGCTGAGGGGCGAGGGTTTAAGGGACTGGGTTGATTCCTAATTGTGTAACAACTGCAGTCTTCTGTCTTAGGTCCTTGACAAAGACCCATCGTTGAGTGGGGCTGTTCATGCCAATATTTACTAAGCGACATTTTCAAACTATGTGAAGATCCATTTTAAGAATTTATTCATCAGTGATGGAGAAGTATGAAAAAATTGGGAAAATTGGTGAAGGATCCTATGGAGTTGTTTTCAAATGCCGAAACAGGGACACAGGTCAGATTGTGGCCATCAAGAAGTTTCTGGAATCAGAAGATGACCCTGTCATAAAGAAAATCGCCCTTCGAGAAATCCGCATGCTCAAGGTAATTTCTTTAAGGTGAATTTTCAGGAACTAAAAAAAAAAAAAAAAAAAAAATTAAAGTGAGTCATGTTATATGAAATAAATGCCTTGAGATGTGGTCACATCTTCCTTCACAGACTTTGGTCCTCAATGATACAGATGGGGTATCTGTGCACCAGTCACCAATTGTATAATGAATTAGAAAGTCAAAGGTGTGGGGAAAGATGGTCTTCACTTTCAGACTTGCTGTGGGATATTTTATTTTTCTTCCCGGTAGCTTCTTTCACATGTCACCTGTAGATCTGGTTCAAGATCATCAACTTTAACAGTATAGGAACTTTCCACAACTCCAGTCTGCTGGTGTGCATGATTTTTAAACTTCTAGGCTAGCGTCTGTTGATATTCTTAGTCTGTGAAGAGAATTAATCATTCACCTGTTTTCAAACTCCCAGGAAGCTGACAGGTTCTCATTACATCTAGCATTGATCTACTGCTGAGCTTCATAATGTCTTTGTCTTGTCTCTAGAAGAAGGATTTTTCTGTAAGTTAAATGATTGCTTTAAAAATGTTCACTAGTTAGCTCTTGGAGACCATGATACTTGGAGGGGGTGAGTGTTTATTACAAGCTGAAAGTATCTGTTTCCTGAAATGGAAATGAAGAAGGAAAGTATTTTTCCTTCATTTTTTTATTTCTGTGAAGATGAACTCCAAATCCTGCCCTATGTAGAGTGCGACCTGCAGTGAACACAGTGGAGGTTCTTTCAACAGATTAACTTTTTCTGTTGGGTCTGGTTTTAAACAGGACCTAGGACTTCCCTGGTGGCTCAGACAGTAAGGCGTCTGTCTACAATGCAGGAGACCCGGGTTCAATCCCTGGGTCGGGAAGATCCCCTGGAGAAGGAAATGGCAATCCACTCCAGTACTCTTGCCTGGAAAATTCCATGGACAGAGGAGCCTGGTAGGTTACAGTCCATGGGGTCGCAAAGAGTCGGACACGACTGAGCAACTTCACTTTCACTTGCTGTGTTCTGACATGTGTAACTGACTATCCAACAAGGGAAGAGCAGCCTCGTGGGGGCTGAGTGGAATATCTGGGGAGTCTCCTCTTACCTCTGCTGCTGCTGCTGCTAAGTCACTTCAGTCATGTCCAACTCTGTGTGACCCCAGAGATGGCAGCCCACCAGGCTCCCCTGTCCCTGGGATTCTCCAGGCAAGAACACTGGAGTGGGTTGCCATGTCCTTCTCCAATGCATGAAAGTGAAAAGTGAAAAAGAACCGAAAAAGAAAGGGTAGGTGTTGCCAATAAATTAGGAAGTCAGATGTGTTTTCTTGAATAACTGAATACTGATGTCCTCTGAAGGATAGGCGTGTACGCAGGACCCTGATTTCAAGGCACACAACACTCCATTCCCCAAAATCAAGGGCACAGCTGTAGACTCCTCTGGTCTATGTGAGGTGATGGGACTAGATTACCAGTAGAGCCTGTCCCTTCAAGCCCTAACTTGTCTGAATTCTTGATATTCTTGATAATGGGTGCTTAAATATTTACTGAATAAATGAATTGAGGGTTTGTTAAATCAAGTCATGTTTTTTCCATATATTTATTCAGTAAATATTTATGGAGTCTCATTATACCTAAAATAATGTTTGCATTAAAGTGTACATCCTGTCTTAGAGATGTGTAACTGGTGGGAGATGAATTCTCCCACAGCTCTCACTCCCAGTAGACTGAGTTCCTAGTGGGCAGGGCCTGTGTCATTCACCTTGTGTTCCCATGCCTGGTATGAGCCCTCTAAATAAAGTGTTTGGAGGCTTGTTTGAACTAGACTTTGAAATGTTTAGGGAAGCATGGAATGAGAGATAAGGTGTTCAGGGCAGCCAGTCTCTGCTAGGGAGAAAAAAAAAAGGTGCATAGTGGAAAGCAGTATATGGAGGGAACACAGGTAACCCCAAAGTCTTATCCAAGATTCCTGCTGGGTGCTAACAGGCCTGGGAGAAAAGAGAAGGAAAGGAAGCCAATGTCCATTAAGAAGGGGTGCAAGGAATGTCCTGGAATACAGGTCTGGCCCTGGGATAAGTGATGGTTTGCACATCCATGCACCTGGTCCCAGATGCCCATCCTGCCTTGGGGACTTGTTGTTGTCCATGAGAACAAGAAATTGGTGAGGTCTAGGTTCGTGTTTAGGGCCCCGTCTGAGCTGCATTCAAGGCATTGCTCCATTGACCATGGAAGGGGAATACTAACCTGGGCACGAAGCACAGTTCTGTGAACTCAAGGGCTCACTGAGTGTGCATTCCTAGGGTTTTCCTTGCATACCCCTCACAGAGTTGAGGCTGTTAATGACCTTTGCTAAGATCAGGAAATAGGATGACTGAGGCTAAAGGTATCTTAGTGACCTTAGTGGGTGAGATTGGTCAAGGGCTGAACCCCAGACTGCCCTTATTGTGATAAGGAAGGTAAAAAAAAGCATATTAAGACCAGATATAGAAGGCTTCAAATGCCAGGCTGAAGAGTTTGGCTTCCACCTGAAAAGAAGGAAACCAGCTAAGATATTTTTAGTAGAAAGTTATCATTTGCAGACTTTTAAATTTCATGAATCAATAAACTTCAAAAACAATATTTTTACAGATTGGGTGGTCAACATTTGAAGAAACTAGTTTACCACCATTACTTCATAAACAAAAGGACATTTTAATATTTTTTAAAAACTAGGAACGATATAACTTTAGGAGAAAGCAGTCTTCCTGAGAGAGTAGTTGACAACTAAGACAACATCTCTCTGTATATACGTTTCTCTGGTGTGTGAGAGGATACAAGTGTAACAGTGTATGTGTGTATGAGAGGGAGATCATTGCCCCTATTTTTCCCATTTCACTATCCATTGATGAAAATGTAGACTTCATTTGTTTTGTGCAGCCTAAATGTCACAAAATTAGTACTATGTCTGAGAACAAAACTCCCTGGATCAGATGATGTCTTACTTTTAGGATCTATCTGATACAACAAAATTCTAATACTACAAAAGAAAGGAATGGTCCCTTGGATTTTATATTATAGTAGAATTTGGCATGTATCTATCCTCAGATATGTTTTTAAGACCATGTATTTAATGACTTAAAGCAACTCCTAATAATTGCTATTGGACTCTTTTAAAAATTACAGTTGTTTCCATTAAGCAGATAAGATCATGGGAGTGAACTGTCCAGCAGTCAATTGCTTAATTATTAAGGCAGCACATCTATAGTGTTTCCTGTTCTTGATGTGAAGCATATATGAAGATGTAACCATTCATTGGTAAATGGTTTTAAGGATGAAAATTATTATCAAGAAACCAATTTTGCTAATATTTTTAGAAAACATATTTTTCTGAACATTTGAAACACTTTTCAAATAGTATTACTTCATGCCACTTGGGGAAAAAAAAGTATAACACGTTTTTATGAGATAAATTCAGTATTTGTACTCATAAATTGCTTTCTAAATGTAATCCACTCTTCACCAAGAAGTCCTATTGCAGTCAACCCTTTAATATTTTCATTTTGAATCTTATTTTTTCCAGGTTACATAATTAGGCTTTTAGAAAAATAAACAATGGCTCCAGTTAAAATTAGCCCAGGGACTTCCCTGGTGGTCCAGTGATAAAGAATCCACCTTGCAATGCAGGGGATTGAGCGTTTGGTGCCTGGTCGGGGAACTAAGATCTCACGTGCTGAGGAGCCTGTAAGCTGGGGTGCCACAACTAGAGAATCCACGCGCCTCATGGAAAGATCCGATATGACACAATGAAGGTCCAGTGTGCCGCAACTAAGACTTGACCCAGCCAAACAAATACATGAACTAAATAGTCAGCTCATACTCTAAAACAGCAGTGACAGAAATAAAATTATACTGCAGTACCCGAGCACAAAGCGACTATCCCACCCTTTCTCAAACTCACTTTCCACTGTGGGAAAAAAAAGAAGTCAATATTTTCAGTCAGTGTTTTTTTGTTTATTTTTTAGTATTTATTTATTTATCTGGCTGCCCTGGGTCTTAGCTGCAGCATGTGAGACCTTTTAGTTGCGGCATGTGAACTCCTAGGTGTGGCATGTGGGATCTAGTTCCCTGACCAGGGATTGAACTCGGGCCCCCTGCACTGGGAAGATGGAGTCTTAGCCACTCGCCAACCATGGAAGTCCCTCAGTCAGTGGTTTTGATGAGACACCTGCGTGTAAGACAGTTGACACGTGTTCATTTGGCGTGAACACAGGAATTTCTGCAGAACGCCTGCCATGTCCCAGGCACTGTTCTAGGTGTCTGTCCTCACAAATGAGAGACTAACAATAAACAAACATGTCACGTGGTGAAAAATGAAGCGAGGTAAGGGGTTAGGTGAGGGAAGGGCTTGCTTCTTTATACAGAGTGGTTAGGGAAAGCCTTCCTGATGAATGACATTTGAAGACATTCCAGAGGAGATGTGAAGGGGTGACTCTTGCAGCTCTTCAGGGGAAAACGTTCTAGGCAGGTGGAGGGTAGGACAGAGGCCCCGAGGGAAGATCAAGGGATGTGGTCTAGGTGTGTTCTGGTGTGTTGTACAAGGAGCAAAGAGAAGAGTTTGCCTGAAGCAGGGTAAGCGAGGACGAGAGTCATGGAAGACGATGTTACAGGGGTGAGTGGGTCAGATGTGAGGGCCTTGTGGGCCATGGTAGGAACTGTGGATTTTACTTTGAGTGAGATGGGAGTCATCAGAGGGTTTTGAGCAGAGGGGTGCCCAGGCATGTCTTATATCCCAGAAGGGTTCCTCCAGCGGCTGGTTACTCCAGCTTCATGAGCAGGAAGCTCTGTTAGCAGACTGCTCATGTGACCCAGGTGTGAGATGATGGGGTTTGGGTCAGAGAGGCAGCAGTGGAGGTGGTCAGATTCAAGATATATTCAGAAAGGAGAGCACATAGAAATCTGATGGTTGGATGAGGAATCAAGAATGACTCCAGAGTTCTTCATTTGAGGACCTGGAAGAACAAAGAGATCATTCACTGATAGGGAGACCCAGGTGCAAATTTAGGGGAAAGAAAATCAAGAATTCTGTTTTGGAAATGTAATATTTGAGATGCAGACCCACTGTAAAGTGGGTAACTAAATGCACCAGTCTGGCATTCAGGGAATAGTCTGGGGACCTTCCCACCAAGGGGAGCAGAGAGACAAATACCAAAGATTGAGCCCTGGAGCTCCAGCATCTGGAGGTCAATAACCTGAGGAACCAGTGAAAGAGGTAAGAAGGGGTGCTCTTTGAGGCAGGAAAATTTGAGGTCAATGTCCTTATGAGCTGAGGGAAGGGATTTTCCTGGGGTTCAGTGGTTCGGACTCCATGCTTCCACTGCAGGGGGTCTGATTTCAATCACTGATCTAGGAACTAAGATCCCACAAGCTACATGTGAAAGTGAAAGTCACTTGGTCGTGTTCGACTCTTTGTGACCCCATGGACAGTATAGTTAGTCCATGGAACTCTCCAGGCCAGAATACTGGAGTGGGTAGCCTTTCCCTCCTCCAGGTGATCTTCCCAACCCAGGGATTGAACCCAGGTCTCCCGCCTTGCAGGCAGATTCTTTACCAGCTGAGCCACAAGGGAAGCCCACTAGCTACATGGTGTGGCAAAAAAAAAAAAAGGCTGAAGGAAGCGAATGTTTCAAGAATGAGGAGCATTTGTTGAAGGTCACCTTTTGTACAAACTTAGAATTTGCCACTGGGAGAAGGAAACGGCAACCCACTCCAGTATTCATGCCTGGAAAATCCCATGGACCAAGGAGCCTGGTGGGCTACAATCCATGGGGTCGCAAAGAGTTGGACACGACTGAGCGACTTCTGTGTGTGTGTGTGTGTTGAAAATATGAGGGTCATTTGAGATCTTAACGAGAGCTGTTTGGATAGAGAGGTAGGAATGAAAGCTTCATTAGGGAGGGTTCAAGAGAAGAGCAAAAGAGCAAAGTGAAGGCAGTGATAGAGACAACTCTTCTGAGAAGTTTTATTATAAAAGGAAACTGAGAAATGGGGCAGTATGTGCTTAGAAGGATATGGCATCAAGGGAGAGTGTTTGAAGTTGTTATTTGTAATATGAAAGAAACGAGTATGCTAATGGAGGGAGAGAATTCCTGGAGCCATGACCTTGGCTCTAGTCAAGGTAACTCACCTTGAGTTACCAACCTGGACCATGACCAAAAACAGCTATTATAGCATAATAAAAGACCAATTCAGGGACCAGTTAGGAGATTAGGCCACCTCTTCTTTTATTTGGAATGTTGCTAGGTTCTTTCCCTACACTCTCCTTAATCTTTAGGTAACAGGACCCACAGCTATCTTAAAGCTGTTTGGCCTAGAACTTCTTCTACCAGGATGTACAGCAGCTGATTTGTGCTATGACCCATGAACCATTCAGGAAAGAATTCAACCCCTTTTGCATAACTAGGGTTCAAACATATAAAGATATTTTGGATAGGAGGTGTGATGGTCATGAGAGAGGCCAGGTTACAGAGAGAGACAACGTTCCTGAAAGGAAATCACCTAAAATCAAGAAGGCTGGGACTTCCCTGGTGATCCGGTGGTTAAGAATCCGCCTGCCAGTGCAGGGTACAGGGGTTCAATCCCTGGTCTGGGAAGAGCCCACGTGCCGTGGAGCAACTAAGCCTGTGCACCACAACTCCTGAGCCCACACACCGCAGCTACTGAAGCCCATGCGCCTAGAGCCTGTGCCTCAACAAGAGACGCCACTGCAAGGAGAAGCCTGTGCACCACAGTTGGAGAGTAGCCCCCGTTTGCCACAACTAGAGAAACCCATGTGCAGCAGCAAAAACCCAGTGCAGCCATAAATGAAAAAATAAAATTTTGAAATATCCAAGACTACAGATTAGTTTTTTTAAAAACAGTCTGGCATCACAGACCTGTGGTGGGAAGTGGTCACTGCTTCTACATAAAGCAGGTGGCTGTACTTGAATCCAACCCAGCCCCTTGGGGAATATCTGTGTGTACAGCAAGAAAAAAGCTGTGTGGTTCGAAGCAAACATGAGCCAACTGGCCTAGAATCATTGGAGTACTAAGGTCCCGAGTCTCTGTGTTGCAGAAGCTTCTCTCTGTGGAATGCAAATGGTAGAACTATTGGAAGTGGAATCAAAGAATGCCAGCCAGCAGCTATGAGGTACCAGCAGATGGTACAGGGGCCTTTAAGTAGATCAGACCAACATCAGTCAAAATTTGTGACCACCCTCCTTCCCTGGCGGTTCACATGGTAAAGAGTCCACCTGCAATGTGGGAGACCTGGGTTCTATCCCTCGGTCGAGAAGATCCCCTGGAGGAAGGCATGGCAATACACTCTAGCATCCTTGCCTGGAGAATCCCCATGGACAGAGGAGCCTGGTGGGCTATAGTCCATGGGATCGCAAAGAGTCAGATGAGACTGAGTGACTAAGCACAGCACAGCACACACACCGTCCTTCCAAAAGGTAGAAAAGCTAGAGTGAGTGACAACGTGGAGAAGGAATCGTATTCCCATTTGGTGACCCAGTGGTCTTGGGTGAAACCCCAAGGATTGTTACCTAAGATGCACAAATTACACTTACAACAACCCTGGGAGGCAGGCATTGCTATCCGATTTTACTGAAGGATGTAGGATGGTCAGTGACTTGCTGTGGCCTCCTGGTTAGTGAGCTGGATGCACACACGGTTCTGTCGGCCCCCACATCCACGCCCTGCTGCTCCCACGCCTCGGAACACCAAACACTGCACTCTTTCTGAAGTCTCCCAGTGACTGGTCCTCAGGATTTATCCTGCTCTTGCCTCCAGTGAGCCTTACTTTGGAGACTCATGGCTTTCATGGAAACCTGGAGTTCTTACTGGAATATCAGTTCTTTCCAATTTTTGTTCTTTAACCCTATAGATTGTTTTAGTAGGTACACAGTTATGGTTTGCAACCCACAAAGGTGAGGATAAACATGGGGGTAAATGTCCATTTAAAACTTTACTATGAACACTACAGTAAAGTTCATTGATTTTTTTTAATGTGTATTTAAATTAATTAATTTATTGCTGCACTGTGTCTTCGTTGCTCTATGGGCTACTCAGTAGTTGCAGTGCACGAGCTTCTCATTGCCATGGCTTCTCTTGTGGAGCGCGGGCTCCAGGGCACGTGGGCTCAGTAGCTTCAGCTCCCTGGCTCTGGGGCATAGGCTCAGTAGTTGTGTTGCATGGGCTTAGCTGCCCTGTGGCATGTGGGATCTTCCTGGATCAGGGATTAAACCTGTGTCTCCTACATTGAGAGGATTCTTTACCACTGAGCCACCAGGAAAGCCCAGGTTCATTTATTCTTTTCTTTCCCTTAATATATATATTTTAATGAAGCATAGTTGACTTACAATGGTTCAGGTGCACATCAAAGTGATCCAGTTATACATATACATATATATTATTTTTGAGATTATTTTTCGGTATGATTTAATATTATATTATATTATAATATTACATTATAGTGTAATATTATAAGATATTGACTATAGTTCCCTATAGAAGGAAATAGCAGCCCACTCCAGTATTCTTGAGTGGAGAATCCCAGGGACGGTGGAGCCTGGTGGGTTGCCGTCTATGGGGTCGCACAGAGTTGGACACAACTGAAGCGACTTAGCAGCAGCAGCATAGTTCCCTGTGCTATACAGTAAACCTTTGTTGCTTGTTTGCATATCTATTTTTTTAAAATTAGAAATCTATCATTCTATTCATACTAAGAAAAACAAGTAGAATCAAAATGTCATACATTTTTAAATTAGGCAAAAATCTGTACGTTTTCTAAAATATATATAGTATACCTACTATTTTTATTTATGTATACAAAAGCTTTTATACTATGCTTGATAAGGACTTGAGGAAGAACATCAAAAAAAAGAAGAGATGGAGAAATTGGAAAGCATACACTAAATGAAATGGGAGCACTAAATATGAACTAGAAAAAGTGAAACAAACTAGATAAAAGTAAAATATCATTTAGTCCAGTTGTTTTTAAACACAGCTGCTCATTAGAAACATATCTGGAGCTTTGGAGAAATACCTGGGCATTTGTGTTTTTCAAAAAATTCCAAGATAATTCTGATATGCATCTATATTTTTAAAAGTTATTGCAGGTTTTCCTATTAAATGATAGTTTTGGTGATAAAGGATTCAATTTTTTTCTGTTGACGAATCATGATACAATGGTATTAAGTGAGTAATAGTTACATAATCACAAGAGTAGAAGATGTTTATCAGTTTTCACAATCAATAACCAGACAAAAAATAAAAGTTAATTACAATTGCAAGCCATAATACAAACACGATTAACCTAACAACATAAAACAATTACAAACAATTTGGGAGGTCAAGCAAAGTGATGTGGTGAGTGGGAGTGCAGTTCATTCATTCTTAATGAGCAGTGTCACCAGAGGGTGAAAGCTGGTTCTTGGGAATGGGGGGTCCTAACTTTTTATTGTATAAAGCACATATACATACAGTACATATACAGATGTACTGTATATTTGTGGAGTTAAAATTTCATTGAGGGATGATTAAGAAAAGCTGTGTAAAAAGACTTCTTTGAGTAACAAATAAGGAAAAAAACAAGGTCCATGGGGTATAGGAAGGTAAGAATGCTGACTATGTAATATGTGCCAGAAGCATGCTCTCATTTGACTGTAGTTACCCACTCCAGTGTTCTTGCCTGGAGAATCCCAGGGACGGGGGAGCCTGCTGGGCTGCAGTCCCTGGGGTTGCAAAGAGTCGGACACGACTGAGGAACTTCACTTTCACTTTTCACTTTCATGCATTGGAGAAGGAAATGGCAACCCACTCCAGTGTTCTTGCCTGGAGAATCCCAGGGACGGGGGAGCCTGGTGGGCTGCCGTCTATGGGGTCGCACAGAGTCGGACACGACTGAAGCGACTTAGCAGCAGCAGCAGCAGCACACATGAAGAGTAACAACCTACCACATGTTCAGAGCATTCCATTTTTCCCTAGTCTCCTCACTTTCAACAACTTCCAGTGAAGCTGTGGGCAGTGAGGCTGCTTGGGAATAGGAGCTGCAGTTAGGAGCTTCAGTTTCTGATCCGGATGGAAGCTGTTGGGTAACCTTGGGCAAGCTCCAGTGCCTCCTGGATCCCGGCCCACCTTATCGCCATGATTTATGTCTCTGTTTGGCATTGCTCTGCTGACTCACTGCTGAGGGGAGCAGAGTGCTTTGGGGACAAACACCGTACAGCGGTCAAGCACCTTAGGGATGCCAGGGCAGGAAAGCAGAGGTTCAAAAAGAGCAGCAGCAAAGGACAGAGTAGGAGAAAGGAGGAGCAGTAGAGAAAGGAGAGAGAAAGGTACAGGCTGGCAGAAGGTGGGCGACCAAGAGGAGAAGCTGAAGGGGCTAGCACTTCACATGGTCTCTCCTGTCTTAAAACATCAGACCAGAAACACTGCTGGGCAGATTACCGTCCTGATGACTGTAAATTGCTGTGGGGAGCAGGATGGTCATGGTTCCCTGTTTTTCAGTATTTATTCAGTGCTTAATTCCATGTGCTCTTGTGCCAAGGCCCCATTCCACTGAATGCTGGCAGAGAACCGTGTGAATGCTCGCTAGCATTAGAGTCGAATCAGAGTGTTCATAATCTCTAAAGGTGTCTGCTCCCGTAGTACTTGTTGAATTATTATTTGAATAATATTTCCCAACTCAGTAAAAGTCTCCTTGGGAAATCCTGTGACATCTTTAAGAATTTAATCCTGCTGTTGCTAATCGGTGCCATTTCTAGGTCCATTTTCTTAATCTTGCTTAATTGGCTTATTTTAAATAGATTAGTAACATATCTCCATAAGTTGTTTTTAACCATGTTCAGCATTCTTATGGTTCACTAACTCCGATGTCTGTGGGGACTCACACTGGTAACATAAACCAGTGAAACAGGCTGAACACAAGACAAGATGGAGCAGTGGAGACTAGGGCAAACTGGAGACTGTCTTGTGAGAAGCAGGTGGCTGCGTGCTAGTCTTTCTGGTCTCTCCTGAGACCAGAAAAAAGTCTTTCTGAGACTTTTTCTTAAAGCCAGAGATCAAAATTTTGTGTAAAATCTCCTGGGTTCTCCCCCATAACTCTTTATTTTGAAAAAAATTATACACACATAAGTGGAAAAACTAATACAATGAATACTTGTGTAGCTTTAACAAGATTCATTAATCTAGCTAATTCTAATTGTTAGAATTCCACTTCATTTCTATCTCTATCACACACACGCAGGCACTTTTTTGGCTGATGCACACACATTTTTCTTAACTATGCAGCATGAATCTCCTAGAACAAAGAAATTTTTCTGTGTACCACAATATGATTTCCACATTCTAGAAATGTTATCATTGATTCAGTACTATTATTTAATATATAGTCTGTGTTCAAATTTTTTGTATTGTCTCAATAATATATATAATCATGTTTATGAGAATAAGCATATATACATGTATATTATATGTGTATTTTAGTACATTATTAATAACTGAGCACACATTGCATTTAATTGTCATGTTTTTGTAACCTCCTTTAATCTAAAACAGTATTCTTTTCCTTTTTTAAAAAAAAAATTTATTTATTTGGTTGCACTGAGTCTTAGTTGAGGCATGTGGGATCTAGTTCCCTGACCAGGGATCGAACCTGGGCCCCCTGCATTGGGAGCCCAGAGTTTTAGCCACTGGACTACCAGGGAAGTCCAGTATTCTTTTCTTAATTGGAAGTATAGTTGATTTACAATGTTGTGTTAATTACTGCTGTACAGCAAAGTGATCCAGTTTTACATATATATGTTTTACATATTCAGCTTTACATATATATATATACACACACACACATTCTTTTTTATATTCTTTTCCATTATGGTTTATCATAGGATGTTGAATATAGTTCTCTGTGCTATACATTAGGACTTTGTTGTTTATCCATTCTGTATACAAAAACTTACATCTACTAACCCCAATTCTGCCCCACTCCTCCCCCAATATCCTGCCCCTTGGTAACCACAAGTCTGCTCTCTATGTCTGTGATTCAGTTTCCGTTTTGTAGATATGTTCATTTGTGTCATATTTTAGATTCCACATATGAGTGATATCATATGGTATTTGTCTTTCTCTTTCTACAATGTGATAATCTCTAGTTGCATCCGTGTTGCTGCAAATGGCATTATTTTATTCTTTCTTATAAGTAGTATTCCATTGTACATATGTACCACATTTCCTTTATGCATTTTTCCATCAATGGATACACATTTAGGTTGTTTCCATGTCTTGGCTAGGCGTCCCTGGTGGCTCAGAGAGTAAAGAATCCGTCTGCAATGCAGGAGACCTGGGTTTGATTCTTGGGTCAGGAAGATCCCCTGGAGAAGGAAATGGCAACCCACGCCAGTATTCTTGCCTGGAGAATCCCATGACAGAGGAGCCTGGCAGGCTACAGTCCATGGGGTTGCAAAGAGTAGGACACAACTGCACAACTAACACACACACACACATCTTGGCTATTGTGGATAGTGTTGCTATGAACATAGGGATGAAATATCTTTTTGAATGATATTAATAGTTTTGTCCAGGTATATGTCCAGAAGTGGGCTTGCCGGATCATATGGTAATTCTATTTTTAGTTTTCTGTGGAACCTCCATCCTGTCTTCCACAGTGGCTCCACCAACTTGCATCTCCTCTAACAGTGTAGGAGAGTTCCCTTTTCTCCACATGCTCTTGAGCATTTATTATTTGTAGACTTTTCAGTGATGACCATTCTAACTGGTATCAGGTGGTACCTAATTGTAGTTTTGATTTGCATGTCTTTATAATTAGCAATGCTAAGCATCTTTTCACATGTTTGTTGGCTATCTGTATTTCTTCTTTGGAGAAATAGGTCTTCTGCCCATTTTTCAATTGGGTTGTTTGTTTCTCATTGTTTAGTTGTATGAGTTATTTGTATATTTTGGAAATTAATCCTTTGTTGGTCACATCATTTGCAATTATTTTCTCCCATTCTGTTGGTTGTCTTTTCATGTTGTTTATGGTTTCCCTTGCTGTGCAAAAGCATGTAAGTTTGATTAGGTCCCATTTGTTTATTTTTGTTTTTATTTCTATTGCCTTGGTCTGGGGGAAACACTGACATAAGAAAACATTGGTACAATTTATGTTAGAGAATCTTTTCCCTATGTTCTCTTCTAAGAGTTTTATGATGTCACATCTTATGTGTAAGTCTTTAAGCAAATTTTGAATTTTGTGTATGGTGAGAGGGTGTGTTCTAACTTCATTGCTTTACGTGCAGCTATCCAACAGTTCTCTAACTTTTAAATTCTTTTTTCAGTCTTTCATGGTATTGACATTTGGGAAGAGTCCACATCAGTCATTTTGCCAGATGTGCCTCCTCACAAGTCTGACTGTTTCCACGTGATTTGATTCAGGGTAAATGATTTCAGCATGTTTAAGGCTGTTCCATCACACTGTTTCTAATCAGGAAATGCATGATATCATTTTGTCATGTAACTGGTGCTCTCAGTTTTAATCTCTTGATTAAGATGGGTCTGTCATATTCCTCAATTGTAAAGAAACACTTTTCGCCTTTATAATTAGTAAGTAATCTGTGGGTTGATTCTTTGAAACAGTGTGACTGCCTTATTCCCCAAGAACTGTCACCCAAAGTTCCTTACCTGAATCAATTACAGTGAGAGTTATTGTAAAATGGTGGTTCTCAACAATTCTTGCTATATTCATTAGTTATAATTTTTCTTTAAAAAAATGCTCTTTTCATCCACACTCCTACACCCCAGTACACACAGTTTTTAATATCACTGTGGATTCTGGATTTTTAAAAAACTCAACATGTTATAAACCATCACTGTCATTCTTTTTGAGTCTCAAATTGTCACACATCTGGCTACTTGGGGATCCTTGGAGCCTACTCCTCAGTCTTACAGATACCCATCAGTCCTTGTATGTGTCTTTACTGTGGGGCACAATGAAATGTTCCTGGCTCACCTCCCCCAGTTCTAGAATCGGCTATTTCTCCAAGGATTCCTCATATCTTTAAGTGAGAGTGAAATCTGACTTTAAAGTAGTGACAAATAATTAAAAAAAATTTTTTTAACACCATTCTGGCCAAAGAAAACACATCTACAGACAGTATTTGGCGTATAGGCTCAGTTTGGAGCCTTCCGATTATACAGCTTTCATTGTTTGCAGATGTTCATACTGGAGACAGGCAGATCTGAGCCTCGAGGTTTATTGCTAATGTATGTAGGTGTTGGGACTTTGTAGAGACTGGTCGTCAGTAGCATGGAGGACAAAGGGGAGCATTCCCTGGCCCACAGTGATAGAAACCAAACAAACCCCCTTGTCATCCTCTCTCCCTATTTATTCAACAAGTGGAGACCTGTTTGATTTTATTTTTACAAGATAACATACTAAATGCAAATAGTAACAGACTCTTCTGTTTGTTTATTAGAAGATTTTTTTGGCTTAGCTCACGGTGTGTTTGTCTAGAAAGATTGTGTTCCTGCTGTGTAGTGAACTCCTAAGCCATAAAGCTGCCATGGTTGTACTTCAAGAACAAAAGAAGCAGACATCAACAGACTCCTTACCTTTTAAAAATACCCAATTTGCAAGGAGATTAAGCACATGCCACCATCTGTCAGCACTCTAAATGCTTTTAAACATACCCTGCCACACACCTTACTCTAGAAAATATCATAGAGCAGGAGAAGGAGGCTGAATAAATGATTTTATAAAGCACATTGATAAGAAATATAATTATACTATTGCTTTTTTGCCACTTGTTTTTTATTTCCCGCCAAAAAAAAAAGTTTATAGGTAGACAACTGTGTTATATATAGTTATCAAACATTCAAACCACTCTAGAAAGTAGAACTTTTTGTATGGAATGAAAATTTTTTTAATGGCCAGCTTTGTGTCTTTCACATTAAATTTTTTTAATGTTTTAACTCACCTTTTTATTTGGCAGAATTGATATTTTAGACCACAAATTTGCTTTCAACAGGCATATTTCCATGCTAATCATTACTCTTCTTTATTACTTATTAACTTTAACCACACTGTGGTAAAAATGCTTTGGAATAAAATTGCCTGATAGAAAATCTCTGAATTCCGTTTCCCTTTTTGTTAGAAGAGTGAAAGGTGAATCTTTAAAACGAATTATGCTATCAACTGTATATAAAAACCTAACAAATAATTTGTTTTATAACTGTCAGTACATCGAAAGTGAAAGTTGCTCAGTCATGTCTGACTCTTTGTGACCCCATGGACTGTATAGTCTATGGAATTTTCCAGGCCAGAACACTGGATTGGGTAGCCTTTCCCTTCTCCAGGGGATCTTCCCAACCCAGGAGTCCAACCTAGGTCTCCTGCATTGCAGGTGGATTCTTTACCAGCTGAACCATAAGGGAAGCCCAAGAATACTGGAGTGGGTAGCCTCTCCCTTCCCCAGTGGACCTTCCCAACCCAGGAATTGAACCAGGGTCTCCTGCATTGCAGGTGGATTCCTTACCAACTGAGCTACTGCATGATTTTTTGGCTGTGTCATGGTTCATTCTCATTTTGATCACATTGGTGCTATTGCTTCTTTCCTAGTACTTTTCAAAAACTTCATTAACCAATAAAACAAACTGAGCATCTGCTGTGCTCATCCTTAGCCTGCCTGTGATGGGTCTTGAGAGGAAGGCAGAAGAGATCTCAGCCCAGGTCTCTGGCCAGAGGACCCGCCTGGCGCATTCTGACCGTCCATGCTGTCTACAGCAGACCTAATGTAAATTAACTTCACCTCTCCACCTGTGATTCCAGCTTTTTTAGTTCTCCCTCCTCCCCCACATGTCACACCCATTCCTTCTCTGAAAGTGTTAGTCTCTCAGTTGTGTCTGCCTCTTTGTGACCCCATGGACTGTAATCTGCCAAGCTTCTCAGTCCATGGAATTCTCCAGGCAAGAATACGGGAGTGAGTTGCCGTGCCCTTCTCCAGGACATCTTCCAGACCCAGGGATCGAACCCAGGCCTCCTGCATTGAAGGCAGATTCTTTACTGCCTGAGCCACCGGGGCCCCTTCTCTAGCCATCCCCAAAACTAAGGTGTTAGCCAGGGTATCTACCATGTGTCTCTGGGCATTTAAAGGAAATGTGGGATCAAGGCAGCTTTCCTTTACCAAAAGTGTTAAAGAACAATTCCTCAACAGCACTGTGAGGGGTGTGGAGTATTTTCCTCTAGGTCAGAGATGGTGGTGATAATTAAATAGCTTTTAAAATCATGAAAATAGCTCCCCCCACCACAAAGCTGATGTATTAACTAGCTCTCTGAAACTAACTTCAAAATATTTATCTTGGTTTTACAATATAGTGAAGAGACTTATGCAAATCTTTTAAAACTGTTTTTTATGGTAAAGTAAATATCATGTTTACATAAGTAAGTATGCTTATGTAAGAAAACAAGATGGAAGGTGCAGAAGAACGTGCAGTGGAAAAGAAACCTGCCTCATCCCTCAGTCTCCATTCTTATCCCCCGAACAGTGGCGGTCTCTCCAGAGGATGCCTGTGCTCATGCAAGGACATGTGTTTCCCTCTAAAACACAGACACAAATATATACTATCCAATCATTTCTGTTTTACACTTAACACAGTTGACCCTTGAACAACATGGGTTTGAACTGCATGTTCCATGTGTAAGTTTGTAGTCACTTACATGTGAATTTTTTCAATAAATATGTTAGAAAAAATTTTGGAGGTTTGCAACAGTTGAAGTAACTCACAGATGACCTGTGTAACCTAGAAATAATCAAAAACAATTATGGAAAAGTTACATGTGTCATGAATATATAAAATATACATAAATATTAGTCTATCCTTACATAAGCATGATAGGGTGGGTGACATTTAATATAAAATTATGTGTTAGTTCTCATAAGCTTTATAACTTTGCTTTCAAAAGATCATGTTATGTACAGTATATCTCTCTCTCCCTCTCATATAAAGGGAGAAACTGAATATCAGTCTGTCATCTCAGGTAAGTGAATTTTTTAAAAATGTAACAATGTTTCCAATACTGTGTTATGAATATGACTATAATACTGTATGCGATAAAAATTTTATAATGGTTCATTCATTAGTATATAGGCAAGGCTACTTTGAAAAAATTCTATCAGTTATACTAGGCTACTATAAAGTGGGGCTTCCCAGGTGGTAAAGAATCTTATCTGCCAATGCAGGAGACGCAGTTTTGATCCCTGGGTCAGGAAGATCCCCAGAGAAGGAAATGGTAACTGCAGTATTCTTGCCTGGGAAATCCCATGGACAGAAGATCCTGGCAGGCTAAAGTCCTTGGGGTCACACAGAGTCAGACATGACTGGGTGACTGAGCACCACCACAAACCTTGCTGGGTCTCAAGCCCTTGAGAGTATTATCATATGCTGACCTGGGAATCCTTGGGATGTACCCAGGATTAATTATTATAAAGGAGGGGGACATCACTTTTTTCCATTCTGGGTGAATATTAACTGATGAAAAATTCCTGCAACAGGATCTATGTATCTGTGACTGAGTCAAGTTCAAAAATTGCAGAGGCTTGTGAAAAACATTTTACCAAGACAGCTCTCACTTTCTAAATTTTAATCCTCGTTCTTTTGTTATTTCCCACAAATTTGTGGGAAAAGAAGAATGTTTTTGGAAGGAAAACAGGATATGATCATTGAAAAAATAGCCTGTTTCCTTTCTCTAAAGCACAGACAGGATAAATATCTCCCCATTCTCCCCCACAAAGAACAGAGACCAGGGGATAGAAGAGACCACAGATGTAGTGGTCTGTATACTGACCAATCCACAACATGTGAGTGCTGAGGAATTCATAGGACAGAGGTTCCAAACCCAGTATCTGCAGGGGCCAGGCAGGTAGGGGAGAAATGATTTGCTTTCATAAACAAATCTTTTATTTGCCTTAAAATATGCAGTTATTTCTATCGTTTATACATTTCTCCACTTTTGATAGAAACTTGGGCATTTAAATATCTCACTTTTAAGAAAATTAATAATGAAAGAGTGATGTTAAAAGTCCTTCGTGTCAAGGAGTGGTAGGGACTGTGATAAACTCAGGTATCCAGGGCTTATCTAACATGAACAGCTGCTTCTGGGCCCCAGTCCACTGACGCCAGAGACTGCAGGCTCAGCATACATCACCAGCGTTTTCAAGAGAATCGTGGTAACCAAGGCTTTAAGGTAACATTTCCTGATCTGAAAGGTTGGCAACTAGGTCAAAAATCCTTCAGAATGCTAAGGCCAAACATTTGACCTTAGAAGGTGTAGAAAAGCCTGAGCTTATGACAAGGGCTCAGATTAAATCCAGCGGATAAAACACAGCTCTTTTTTAAAGTCAGAGAAAAATGCTTCACTTTGCAGCATAATAGGAATATTTCAAAATGCAGAGAAAATAAAAAGAATAGAGACCAAAATAAAATAGCAGCAGCAAAGGCAGAAACTTTTATATAAGAGAAACTAAATCTGAGTGTGCGCCAACCCAGGCTTCTAGATATAGAAGAACTGAAGGATGGTGACTGACGTGGGACGAGGCACTGAGATCCTCAGGATTGGGCCATCACGAATCAGAGTGCTGAGGAATGAGGCCAGGGCTGGGGCTTTGGCTTCACATACTCATAAACAGGAAGGAATTTTAATTAGAAGAGCCCTGAACTACATCTTCATAGTACGTATGGTAATTTAGTCTATTCCATTAAGACTTCTTGTATAACAAACACGTTGAGTAAACCTGTGAGAGTCCATCCAGATTGCTGCTTGATTCTTCTCATCTAATTCCTCCCAATGCCCCTAAAAGAACTCATTCAGCTTTGAGGTAGAAACATCCAGACTTTTGTCAATGCAAACATTCACAGTATTGGAGCTCTCGTCAAGACCTCTAGGCGACCAATTGCAAACTGGATTCAGAACCACAGGTGCTCCTCTGAGTTCAGCCCCTAGGGTCAGGGGAGTCAATAAGAGAAAGGAGAGAGATGGTTTGGGGATGCTAAATTCATGACTTCTGGCTCCTGGTCTCACTGCTGCTTCCAGTGAGGTCACACAAACCCCTTCTCCCCAGCTTGACTTTTCAGCAGCAGCATCTTCGTGGAGTAAGTGTACTCTTATCACCGTATCTCCATCGTGTTATGTTCTGCTGTTTTCTCTCTTATTTTGGGGCACCATCTTCCCTTTCCCCTTCTCTACTTCCTCCTCATCTACCACTTATCTGGGTGCTGGGCTCCTTGGGCCTCGCTCTTCTCACTCATTCTTCTGGGCATCACTTCTCACCATGGCTTTGCTTACACTCACACTAACGTCCCAGCTTTTATCTTCAGCTCAAACTCCAGCCAACCTGACACCTCTACTTTGGTATCTCAGAGTCCCTGTCAGCCCAGTGTGCCAAAGCTGTAGGTCCTTCCCTTCAAAACCTGCTTTTTCTCTCAGTCATGGCACCACCATCCACCCCATTACACAAACCTTTGATCATCACTCTCTCCTCCATCCCTCAGCTCCAGCCCATCACCACATCCTGACTATCCTAATAATAAAGTCTGTCTCCAAACAGTGCCTGTCTCCTCATCTCCCCTGCTTCTTCTCTGCTCCAAGCTCTCAGTTATCAACAGGCTCCTCTAGTCATGTTGCCTCCTCTGAGCCATTCTGTATCCTGCCACCATAGTGAGCTTTAAAACACCCAGATGGTGGGATTTCTGGTGGCTCAGTGGTAAAGAATCTGCCTGTCACTGCAGGAGACATGGGTTCAAACCCTGATCTGGGAAGATCCCACATACCACAGATCAATTAAGTTCGTGCACCACAATTATGAATGAGCCTGTGCCCTAGAGCCTGGGAACAGCAACTACTGATGCCCGTGCACCCTAAAGCTCTTGTTTTGCAACAAGAGAAGCCACTGCAATGAGAAGCCTGCACACAGCAAATGGAGAGTAGCCCCTGCTCACTGCAACTAGAGAAAAGCCCACATAGCAACAAAGACCCAAATGGTATCCATATCACTTCTTGTTAAAATTCCTTCCAGTAGCTTCTCATTGCATTTAGGGTGAAGCGTAAATTTCTTAGCATGTCCTGCGGTGCCTCAGAGAGCCTGCCTTCTGCCTGTCTCTCTGGTATCGGTTCCACGTGTTTGACATGCAGACCACACCGTCTTGCAGTTCCTTAGGTGGCGTAAGTTCCCTCCTAGCTCAGAGCCAACCCTCTGTCTGGAAAGCCACCATTCCTCTACCATCCCTGCCCTTGTCTGGTCAGACCTTTCTCACCCTCCAGGACTCCGGTTCAGAGTCACTTCCTAAGAACTGTTTCTCTAAGGCAGCCTAGATTCTTGTACATGGAGGGCTCTGTGGCACTTCTCTGCTTAATGCTTGAGCCCCTTGTTCCCTTCACCAGTGTTTCCCTAGTGCCTTGAACAGCGCCTGAGGCTGAGCAGACACTCTGAAGACCTTTTTTGAATAAATGAACACAGCCAGGACAGGAGCTGTCTCCCAGATATCTGCTGCTCTAGCATGTTTTCAGGTCAACCCAGAATACTGGCAACCTACAGAGAGTTAACAATTTATTTAAAAATATTTACAAAAAATATTTACAATTTAAGATTTGTGAGTCCTAATTGGGATTTAGTTTTAGTGATTGACTTCTCTAAATGAACACTTTTCTGAAAATAGGTTGAGAAATAAGTTATTGGCTATTTACAGCTATGTAAAGCTTATCTTACGGCAGAAAATAGGAGAGACGAGTGGTTTAAATATCATGTGACACCCTCCCGTGTTGCTGGAGGCATTGTAAGCCCTCTTGAGAAGTAATTTAGCAATCTATGTCACAAACCTTAAATATCTATTAATGCCTCAATGGTATGGTAAAATGTACTCTCACACTCCTGGCGGAGGTCTAAGTGTGTTCAATCCTTTTGGAAAGCAGTGTGGCCATGTCTATTTATGTTGTATTCCTGGGGCTCTCCAACTGACTTCCTAAATGGCTACCTTCCTCAGGAACCACTGGACCACTCCACACCCTCAAGCCGGGTACCCTTTCCCTGGCTTTTGGTAACACTTACCACGTTTGTAATTACTTGTTGAGCGTCTGTCTCCCCTTCTAGTTTCTAAGCTTCATGAGAGTAGGTTTGGTACTTGCTGTATTATCTCTGTATCATTAGGACTATCAGAGTGCCTTATGCACACTAAGATAGATAAATACTTGTGGAATAAAATGAATTGAGATAGTCAGCCTAAATAGAAATAGATTGAACTCCCAATAATAATATTAACAGGACTTCCTTGGTGGCACATTGGATAAGAATCCACCTGCCAATGCAGGGGACACAGTTTCGATCCCTGGTCCGGGAAGATCCCGTATCCCCGTGGAGCAACTAAGCCCATGTGTCACAACTACTGAGCCTGTGTGTGCTGCATCTACTGAAGCCCGTGAGTCTAGAGCCTGTGCTGCGCAACGAGAGAATCCACCGCAACGAGAGGCTGAGCACCCCAGTGAAGAGTAACCCCCCTCTCTGCAACTAGAGAAAGCCTGTGTGCAACAACGAAGATCCAGCACAACCAAAAATAAAATTAAAAATAATAAAATAAAAAATTATTTAAAAATATTAACAGTTAAACTTTCTGGAGAGGATGATGTGGGCTGACACTGCTGCATATCCTTTGTCACGGCAGCCCCTGAGCTTCCTCCTCCCACAAATGGTAAACCTAAAGACATTAACATGTCCAAGTGAAAGTCACCCAGTCGTGTCTGACTCTTTGCGACCCCATGGATGGAATTCCAGGCTGGAATACCGGAGTGGATTGCCGTTCCCTTCTCCAGGGGATCTTCCCAACCCAGTGATCGAACCCAGGTCGCCCTCACTGCAGGTGGATTCTTTACCAGCTGAGCCACCAGGGAAGCCCAATTTAAGGCCAATCAGCTAGTAGGTTGTTTATCAAAATGTTATTTATAATGCTCAAAAATTGGAGAGACTCTATATGTTATTAGAATAGCTTACAGTGTAGTTATTAGAATCTAACTTTTTAAAAGGTGTGCAGTAACAGGAGGATGGGTGTAATGTAGTATTTAGTCCATGCGGTTCAGTGGGTCCTTCTGCGACAGTGCTTTCTACCTGCTGCACGGCACCCATGGTTCCAGAGTTACACTCTTTTAGTTCATACAGGTATGTTGAGCAGGGCCGAGGGGGCCGGACAGAAAAAAATTCATCTGGAAGATGGGCAACAGCTGGGTGAGCAGGTCCTGAAGCGAGAGTGAGGAAGTTCAGTGAGTCTGGGGGAGTTATAAGAGATGAGGCTGCTGCTGCTGCTAAGTCGCTTCAGTCGTGTCCAACTCTGTGCGACCCTATAGACGGCAGCCCAGCAGGCTCCCCTGTCCCTGGGATTCTCCAGGAAAGAACACTGGAGTGGGTTGCCATTTCCTTCTCCAATGCATGAAAGTGAAGTCGCTCAGTCGTGTCTGACTCTTCATGACCCCATGGACTGCAGCCTCCCAGGCTCCTCCGTCCATGGGATTCTCCAGGCAACAGTACTGGAGTGTGGTGCCATTGCCTTCTCTAGATGAGGCTGCAGAGGTAAGCAAAGGTCAAGTGGAGAGGATCTTTGGGTTGTATCCTGAGGCAACAGTGCCCCTGGCAATTTCTGCACCTGTGAATGTGACAAGTTGCAGGTGCCCGTCTTGGCATTTGAGAAGCTCCAGGTATTTGTTTCAGTAGAATTGAGGACTATATATGGAACATGGAAAATTAAAACAATCTAAGATTTGAGGTCTGGGCCAACAGACAATTATTTTTCAGAGCTTATAAGAGAATTTCTGTTTTCCCTAATTGCCTGCTGTCTAAACTGCCTCCCCCCACCCCACCACTTTAAACTTGGTTGATTGCTTTCTGTTTGAGACATTTGAGCGGGTGCACTTCTTTGGTTGAAACAGTAGTCAGTTCTGTCCTCTTAGAGCAGAACTAACTGTTCTGTTAGTTCAGGCTAAATGTTTCCAGATGTGTGTGTGTCAGTCGCTTAGTCATGTCCAACTCTTTGCAATCCTATGGACTGTAGCCTACCAGGCTCTTCTGTCTGTGGAATTATCCAGGCAAGATTACTTGAGTGAGTAGCCATTCCCTTCTCCAGGGGATCTTCCTGACTCGGGGATCAAACCTGGGTCTCCCACATTGCAGGCAGATTCTTTACTGTCTGAGCCACCAGGGAAGTCCCTGGTGTCCCATATTCCAGATATGGGAATATAAGTGTGGGGCTTTATAACTTGGAATGCCTTCTGTTCAAAGGCCCAGTAAGAGTGTCTTGGCTGTTTTATTTTGCTTCATCAAGTGTATTGTGTGGAGCAGGAAGTTCACATCTTGAAGATAGAGGGGTTAGACAAAGAAAATGAGAAAATAATTGTCTTTTTTTGGTATTTTCCTTGCTGGGTTCTTCTTTTCTCATTGTCCATACAAATATACTATACTGTGCCGTTCAAGAACTTCAGTTTTTCTCCTTCTGCCTTTTATCATGTCTGAAATATCTGTTTGCCTATGATTAATACTTCTGTCTATGTATTAAATCACCTGGACAATTTTGGGGGGAAAATAGATGGCTGGCCCTTGCCTAAGACCAATTCAGAATCTCTGGGAGTGGGGCTCGGGCATCCCTGGTTTTCAAAAGTTCCCCAACTGAGTTATCTAGTGCTGTATTAACAGAGCTCCCCAAAACTCAGTAGCTTAAAGAAGAATGATTTCTTATTTCTCACAACTGTGGCTTGGCTGACTGCTCCTTCGGCTGGTCTTACCGGAGCTTGCTCATGTAGCTGAATTAAGTTGGGGTGGTCAGCAGGAGCTGAGCTTGGCCGGGACACCTGGGCCCTGCTCTCCTCGTAGTACTGGGTTGGCCAAAAAGATCATTCAGGTTTTTATAACGTCTTATGGGGAATCTGAACAAAATTTTTTCCAGTTCTATATTTTCTTGTGGGCTGAGTCTGGGTGGGTCTCATGATTTGCTGTGACCAGAAGAATGAGGCAGAAGTTATATCACCTGATTTCTGAGACTGGAGCCTTAAGAAGCTTTTCAGGCTCTTTTTTGTTCTCTTAGGTCACTGCCTGGAGGCCTTCAAGCCCTGAAGAACATTAACCAGTAGTTAGTTTGCTTAGTTGTAGGTATTTCCAGTCAGATTATAGACAGAAGGGCCCAGAAAGCCAAGTACAAGATTTATCTCTGCCAACACCAACATTCATTCCTGCCAGTTCTTTCTAGATGCAGCCCTTCAGGCATGTCAGATTGGAGAGTCTTCTGATTTTTCTGTTTTAAAATGTTTCATCAGCCTAGGAAACCTGATTTACTCATTCATTCACAAATAATGATCAGATGCCTATTATGTACAAGGCTGTGTGCTGGGGGCATGACATCATTTTGAGGAAACAAGAGAACACAGACCCTGATGTCTATCATGAATCTTACATTCTGTGTATCTATTATATCTATCGACAACAGAGTTCATTAAAAAAAATCAATTGAACAAATAGTAATTTTGAAGGATTCCAAAGGATTCATACTTCAGGGAGCTACAGGGGACACTGAACCAGTCTGGGGAGATCAGGAAGACACCTTTAGGAAAGGACACTTGATCTGAACCTTAAGGATGAGTTCATGTTAACTAACCACTGCCCCCCTCTTTTTCATTATCCTTTCCCAGCCTTCTCATATCTCTTTGCCTTCACCAGCCACCAGGGTTATGATCATTTTTTACGTGTGTGCATGTTCAGTTGCTCTGTCTTGTCCGACTCTTTGCAACCCTGTGGACTATGTAACCCACCAGGCTCCATTGTCCATGGGACTTCCCAGGCAAGAATGCTGGAGTGGGTTGCCATTTCCTTCTCCAGGGGAATCTTCCCCACCCAGGGATCAAACCTGCATCTTCTGCATCTCCTACAATGGCAGGTGGATTCCTTACCACTGTGCCACCTGGGAAGCCCAAACAGCTCATCAAGAGAAGTTAAGATTGTACCATCTACAGCCTCCTTCAATCCAAGACAAGAATTTTTCTAAAGGACAAACATCTTTCTTCTGTTGGACCAACATTAAAGAAAACTGTCTTTCACAACTCCAGTTTAGCACCTCGCTTTTTGTGTTTTCAGCAACTCAAGCATCCCAATCTCGTCAACCTCATCGAAGTCTTCAGGAGAAAGCGGAGGCTTCACCTGGTGTTTGAGTACTGTGACCACACCGTGCTCCATGAGCTGGACAGACACCAAAGAGGGTGAGTGACCCGTCCTTTATAAACAAAACCCAATAAATCACACCAGGGTTGGCGAGGGAAGATGAGCTATGACCCTTTTTCACGGTAGGCAGGGACAGCCAGTGTTTGGTCAGCATACTCTGCTGCTGAGGGGTTGCCAGAAATGTTGGGAAAGGGATCATAACTAGTCATTTTCATGAAGAAAGCAGCAACCACGTTAGTAGGTTGAACTTGATTTCTTTGGTATGTTATCTCTACATAGATGCTATATCAGTCTCTAGGAAAGAAAAGGAAGGCTATCAATTATTCCACGCCAGCCTAGGGAAGCATAAGGACTTGGAGGTTGAAAGGAAGACTTCAAAGACAATGGCTCATAGGAAATTTAAGGCTAAAACAAACATGGTGTTTTTATAAGTATTTTTTAAAACTTATTTATTCTTAATTGGAGGATAATTGCTTGACAGCGTTGTGTTAGTTTCTGCCATACATCAGTGTGAATCAACCACAAGTATGTATGTAGTGAAGGACAGGGAAGTCTGGCAAGCTGCAGTCCGTGGGGTCGCAAAGAGTCAGACAGGACTGAGCGACGACGGAACAGCAGCAGTATATGTGTTCTCGCCCTCTTGAAGCTCCCTCCTGCTTCCTACTGCATCCCACACTTCTCTGTAGTCACAGAGAGCCAGGTTGAGCTCCCTACATTAACTTCCAACTAGCTATCTATTTTACATATGGTAATGTGTATGTTTCAGTGCTACTCTCTGAAATCGTCCCACTCTCTCCTTCCCCCACTGTATCCACAAGTCTGCTCTCTATCTCTGCGTCAAAATGGTACTGATGAACCTATTTGCAGGGCAGCAGTGTTTTATCTGAAGCAGTTCGGGTATCCGGTCTGCAGTATTGGTCAGAGTTTTTTTGGTTACAAATGACAAAAACCTAACTGACGCTGGTGTAGGTGAAAAAGGAAGTGGTGGTGGCTGTAACTGGGAAGGTGACTCTGGAGGCTCCGCTGATCTTAACACGTTTCTAGCACAGACAGCTATGGGGTCGCACAGAGTCGGAAACAACTGACGCGACTTAGCAGCAGCAGCAGCAGCACAGGCAGCACCTTTGTGTGCAGCAGCAGAAAGTCCTGGTGAGCAGACAGAGCCTTTGTTTGAAAAACCAGCGCAGTGTGGGGGAATCTGTTCCTCTGAAGGTAGCTCCTTCTGAGGGTGAGCAGAATGCAAGCTGGAGTTTGGCTTCTCTCAGCTGGGCGTCTTTAAGGCAGAGCACCTTAGGTGGGGCTTTCTCTTTCCTTTTCTCTCCCTCTGCCTCCCAACTCTTCCTTTCCGTATTGGCTTCATTCTGCCTTTCAGGTGAGTCTCCCCTACAGGGTTGATTTTGGAGGGCATATGTGTGCTGTGAGATGGAAGGTGTTAGGAAAGGAAAAGTGTGTAGTGGAAAGCATTGCTGTAGGCTTTGTATCACCCTGTGTAGCCATTCTAGAAGAAAGGAAATTCTAGAAGAAAGTAGCGTCTGCACAGAAAGTCCAGTGGAAGACTCAGCTTCAGTGATGCAGTTATCCCTGGAAGCAATCACCTTGCTGGAGGAAGAAGGTAGAATGATTAGGAGGCCCAGGTAACTAGAATTCAAAGTGAGTCAATCAAAGAATACTTCACAAAGGAGGTGGTCTGTGGCTTGAAAGGTAAGGAGACTCCCCAGAAGTCGAACAGAAAAGGATATCCCATCTTCTCCTTTTGCTGTATTCCTAGAAGCTCAGCTTTGGCTGGGGATAATCTGCAGAGTGCACCAGAGATCAGAGTGATGGAAGGGCGCTGCATCCTGACTCTCGTTCGCACTCCCGTGGCTGGAGGCTGAGGCTCGCTCAACAAGGCTTTCAAGCCTTGGCCAAGAGCTTCCTCTGCCATGTGGTGGTGGTTATACGTGATCCAGCGTGACCTCTGGGCAGATGGGATTAAAGTGGCTCTTGATTTGTTAGTGACCATGGCACAGGCGGCTTTTCTTGTTAGTTTACACAGAGAGAGCCAAGAGGACATACTTCCTGTCCTCAGAAAGTCACTGATATAGAGAAATGTGTTCAAGGAAGAAAACATTTAGTGTGCTGGTATTTGCTCTTTTGACAGCTTGCAAGTGACACTTCGATTAAGCCTACTAGTATAAGTTACTTGTGCCATGGCTAACTAGGGAGTTGTTGCAGAGAATTTGATTAATCATGTTCGATTGAGTCATTTGCCAACTGATTAGTGGGAGGTTGAAAGCAATTGGGAGTCAGTTCTTTTTTTAGCATGTAGTTTAAGCAGAAGAATAAAAAGACAGGACAAGGAGGGATGAGAGTCCTGGAGGCAGATTTTTTTTCTTTTTAACTCTGCTGGCTAAAATCTCCAATATGTGTTCCAGAAAATGCTTTAATATAGAGGTGGGTTAGAGAAGGGAATGTCTGGTAGACACATGTGTGGTTAAGTACAAGAAACTTCATTTCTAAATGACACTGTGCCATGGTTTATCAAATATCAGACTGACTTAAGGAACACCAATAAATGAGCAAGTTTGAAAACTAAGATTTATTCTAAATCAGATCATTATCTATTTACTTTGAAGTTTAAGGATTTTTGTTTGTGTGCGTTTTAAAAATAAAAGTAACTTTTCATTATACTAGGTAGGAGTGGCATCCCTGGTGGCTCAGTCTGTAAAGATTCTGCCTGCAATCTGGTAGACCTGGGTTCGATCCCTGGGTTGGGAAGATCCCCTGGAGAAGGAAACGGCAACCCGCTCCAGTATACTTGCCCTGAGAATTCCAAGGACAGAGGAGCCTGGTGGTCTACATACAGTCCATGGGGTCACAAAGAGTCGGACTCAACTGAGTGACTAACTTTCGTACTATTTAGGGAAGTGGCATGTTCCACTTTATATTTTAGAAATTTGTACCTGGGAACATAGTGATCACCAGGCTTTCTAGGGGTAAAGAGGCAAACTCAAGGAGGATCAACCTGCCAGATTTCTAAAATAAAAAGTGGACCATGCCACTCCCCAGCATAAGTCATTTGATAGCTCCTCAAAGCTTACTCAGAGAAGGCAATGGCACCCCACTCCAGTACTCTTGCCTGGAAAATCCCATGGACGGAGCATGGACAGAGGAGCCTGGTAGGCTGCAGTCCATGGGGTTGCTAGGAGTCAGACACAACTGAGCGACTTCACTTTCACTTTTTACTTTCATGCATTGGAGAAGGAAATGGCAACCCACTCCAGTGTTCTTGCCTGGAGAATCCCAAGGACGGGGGAGCCTAGTGGGCTGCCATCTCTGGGGTCGCACAGTGTCGGACACGACTGAAGCAACTTAGCAGCAGCAGCAGCAGCAAAGCTTACTGGTGTGATGAAAACCCCTAGCATGCAATACAAGGTCTCACTCTGTAAGTCCATCCCACTTCCCACCAGTTTTCAACCCCATGAAATTATTTGCATTCCAGGCTTTAGGATACCTGGTTTGCCTTACCTTGTCTACTCTGCCTAGCAAACTCCTGCTTGTCCTTGGATACAGCCCAAATATGACCTCCTAATGATATCCCCTTTAGGAGAGGTGAGAGTTCCTTCCTCTGGTATTCATTATATCTTCCAGGATTATTTATAGTTGCCCAGTAAACTATAAAATATTCAAGGGCAAAAGTTGTATCTTCCTCACCTGTGTATCCTCAGTAATTTCTAGGTTAATTTTTGGCACTTGGTACATTCCCAGTACTGTTGTGTAGTGATTGAGTCAGCAAATCAATAAATTAATCCTTACAAGATGATTTTAAAGAGTAATCAAAACAATGTTTTTTTTTTCATTTTTTCATTTAAAAATAATTACTTTACAATTTTCTAAATCTAATACTGTCAAAGGAAATGACAATGGCAATCAATGGGTCTGCTTCTGATAGGGCTTCCCAGGTAGCTCAGTGGTAAAGAATCCGCCTGCCAATGCAGGAGACTCGAGTATGATCCCTGGTCTGGAAGATCCCCTGGAGGAGGGAATGGCAACCCACTGTAGTGTTCTTGCCTGGAGAATCCCATGGACAGAGGAGCCTGGTGGGCTACATATAGGCCATGGGTTTGCAAAGAATTGGACGTGACTGAGCGACTGGACACATATGCTGCTTCTGATAATTTACCACAGAAAATAAATATATGTGTAAAAGTTTAAGTTATAAAAGTGTCTGTTTTTAAGTATTGTTTCTAATGAAAAAAATTGGAAACAACTGAAATGTTCAGTGATAAAGGATTGGTTAAGTATAGTATGTCTTTATAGTGGAACACAGTGGCGCTGCTAAGAAAAATGCTTACAAGATAAAACAAACATTTACATATAAGAATGTTCATGAGTGGTTGCAAGGTAAAAAAAGCTGTGCTATAATAAAAGTATATATTTCCTTTTTATACAATTTATATGTAGGTAGAAAATTTTAAAAAGTAATATATACATTTTAATAGAGATCTGAGTGATGTTTGTATAGATATTTTTCTTTTTGTTTCTTTCTTTATTTTTTTTGTTTTCTTTATTTTCTCCATGTTCCATGTATTACTCTGGCAATGTTTTAATTATTAAAAATAATTCTTGCTAAATCAGAACCAAAGAACTCTCTACTGTGAATCTGAAGTGGATACTAATTCATCTTCTTGTAATATGTTGTTAACTTTGAACTCATCTGGAAAGCTTTTGGAGAAGATTCACATTCATGCTATACTGAATATAATATATATAATGAATATAACTTCAATGTTAGAACTTGCTGTAACAGTCAAGTTTATGCCAGAATATGTCCTGTATACATATATAAATATATAAATCTTTATCCATTACTATTCCCTGTGTTGTGTTCACATTGCTTAGATTTGCTCTCAAACAAGTGTATTTCTTATCTTCCATAGGACTTAATATGCTTTTTACTTATTCTGTAAACCATTGGTCTGTCGTCTGTCAAAGTTTTGTAAACAATTGGTTTATGTGTTCTCTCTGCATTTTTCTGCCCCTGTTTAAGTGCAGCCAGACACAGTACTTCACCCATTTTTTTCCTGTGCAAATTCCATTTCAACCAGATCCTCTTCTGATTCTCATAGTTTGTGCAAAGAACATCTGGTGAGTAAAGGGCATTACTACAAGTTTTTGGTTTCTGACAATGCAATTCCAGAGCTAACCCTAAAAAAAAATCTCTTTTTTTAAAAGTGATATATTGTTTGTTGTGAAAATGTTTCAAGCAACACAGAAACATGTAGAAATAAAGTTTGAGAAATAGTTTTCTAATTATTTTTTATGCATTTCTATATAAATACTTAAAGAGATTGTACTCTGTATACTATTCTTCATTTTTAAAGTGTATGTGGGAGCTGTCTCCCTATTCTTAGATTTCTGCTTTTTTATTTTTAAAATGGTATAAAATTCCATTGTGCTGACATACCATGGTTTCTTTATTCAACCCCCCACTGATAAATATTTAGATTGTTTCTAGTTTTTCTCTAATAATAAGGTTACAGTAAATAATCACTTGCAAAAATATTTCTATAGAATAAATTTTTTTTTTTTAATTTTTATTGGTTTGGCATGTGAGATCTTAGTTCCCCGACTGGGGATTGAACCTGTGCCCTCTGCGTTAGGAGCACCGAGTTTTAACCACCTGACTACCAGGGAAGTCCCTATAGAATAAATTTCAAAGAACATATTATTTCTATAGGAGCTTGGCCAGCCCTTTCATCCTTGTCTTTGTTGTAGCCTTGTGTAGAAATGAACCTTGAATGGATGTTGATGGTCTGAATTCTTATTATGTGGCAAATATTAGAGAAGCAGTGGTGGAAAGGACAGTTACTGTATTGGGAACCTGGCAACAGATCCATATTCTTTCTTTGTCATCTCTCTTGTCTCTGTTAGTTCTGAAGAAATACTTAAAATGCACTTTGACCTTTTCACTTTCCCACAGCAGTTGTTTAGGTTTCTCTCTGTTCATTTCAATTTTGTTGTCAGGACATTAGGGTCATAGGCCTTCTTTCCCAAAACTTGGAAGGAGAGGTAGAAGCTTGCTTTCTGGGAGTTATTTTGTGAAACCAACACATAATGCATCAGGGCAGAGATACGCAAATCACCCTTAAAGGTGTAGGATGGATGCTGGGCTGATCACATACGTTTTATCTAAGGACAAGACCCTTCTAATTTGGAGAGGGGCACAATTAAACCATCTCAGCCTAAAGGCTATAACCAAACTGTATACCTTCTTTCATTCCAATTCTTTCCTCACGAAACACCATTCTGATTAGAACTTGAGTGTCTCTATGGAATTGCCTACAAAGAGAACATAAACTGGCACTCAGAATTTGAAGATGGATGAACAAATTTGTTTTATATATCAGGCTAGTAAATTTGTTTAATATTCACTTGCCACTTTGTAATGGATACTGTCTTAATACACTGACAAAATTTAGTGTCCATATCTGAAAGCCTGAAGACCATTGTAAAAAGGAGCCAGGCTACTGGCCGCCCTTCCAAACTAAGTGCTCCATTCTCCATGTTGCAATGATGAAATGACTGTTTCCCTCCCCGAACCCCAATCTGTTCTTCACTTAATATTCTCTCATATGCATTTCTATATATGTTGCAGTATAATTTTTAGATATATTACTAACTGTAAGATATTACATCTCATATTACCATCTAACCATTCCTCCACTGTTGAATAGAGGCCATTTTCAGTGTTTTGTCTGCTAAATGATTCTGCTATCAAAATCTTCCTACAAATAGATTTTTATTCTTTTCTATTTTTTCTTTCGAAGTTCTCAAAATATTATTGGCTCATAGGGTTTGTCAAACTGAACCAGTTCATCTTATCTCCAATGATGTATATTTTTTTCCTTATAGTCATACTCCTTTGGTTTCTATTATTATAATATTTGATGAATGATTTCCTTCAAACATAAAAGGAAGAAGTATTAGCAATCCTACACAAACTATTTCATAAAATATAGAAGGAAGAAACAATTTCCAAATTATATTATGAGGCCACTATAGCCTGATACCAGAACTAGACAAGGGCATTTCAAGGAAGGAAAATGACAGATGGATATCCTTCATAAACTAGATGCAAAAATCCCTAGTGAACTAAATCTAGCAATATACTGTCAATATATAAAAGAGTGATATACTGTTATTGATATATTAATTTTTAGACATTATCTACAGACTATTCTGATAGATGAGGATTTAGTTTTCAGTTCAGTTCAGTTCAGTGCAGTCACTCAGTCGTGTCCGACTCTTTGCGACCCCATGAATCGCAGCACGCCAGGCCTCCCTGTCCATCACCAACTCTCGGAGTTCACCCAGACTCACGTCCATCGAGTCAGTGATGCCATCCAGCCATCTCATCCTCTTCGTCCCCTTCTCCTCCTGCCCCAATCCCTCCCAGCATCAGAGTCTTTTCCAATGAGTCAGCTCTTCGCATGAGGTGGCCAAAGTACTAGAGTTTCAGCTTTAGCATCATTCCTTCCAAAGAAATCCCAGGGCTGATCTCCTTCAGAATGGACTGGTTGAATCTCCTTGCAGTCCAAGGGACTCTCAAGAGTCTTCTCCAACACCACAGTTCAAAAGCATCAATTCTTCGGTGCTCAGCCTTCTTCACAGTCCAACTCTCACATCCATACATGACCACAGGAAAAACCATAGCCTTGACTAGACGGACCTTTGTTGGCAAAGTAATGTCTCTGCTTTTGAATATGCTATCTAGGTTGGTCATAACTTTCCTTCCAAGGAGTAAGCGTCTTTTAATTTCATGGCTGCAGTCACCATCTGCAGTGATTTTGGAGCCCCCCAAAATAAAGTCTGACACTGTTTCCACTGTTTCCCCATCTATTTCCCATGAAGTGATGGGACCGGATGCCGTAATCTTCATTTTCTGAATGTTGAGCTTTAAGCCAACTTTTTCACTCTCCATTTTCACTTTCATCAAGAGGCTTTTTAGTTCCTCTTCACTTTCTGTCATAAGGGTGGTGTCTCATCCTATACCATTATTTCCTCTGCTTCCCCTTTCTTCTTCCCCCAAATAGTTACATTAAAATTTCATTAATTCAGAATTCACTGTTACTATTATTATGCCTATGGAAATATTACTTATAGTTGAGCATTTTACCATACTGGAGTTTATTTTTATACTTCTTTTTTTTTCCCGCCCGCCGCCCTATTTTTATACTTTTTTCTGCAAATTAATATTTGCCTTATTTTTAAAATTTGCTTAGTATTCTTTAACCCTATTGCTAACTTTCCCCACTCTTTTTAATAGTCTCTTAGTATCCTTTTCCACAGGATAATCATATCAGTTAATCTATTCCTTTTCTCCCTCCTGATAATGTTCTGCCTTTAGATCCCCATTCTCCATCTGTCTGGCTTGTTCTCCAAGCCTGCTGACCAGCTGTCCTCCTGGGACTTCCCTTTGCTGTCATCCTTGGAATCCCCTCTTGGAATTTCTCTAGGGTTGGCTTCACTGCTTCCTGGATGTCTTGTCTTCCTTAATCTGGCTTTGCTTGCATGTTGTGACCAAGCATCTCTATCTTCAGTTGGTTAAAAATGGTATAGTCACAGAAATCTAGACCACAGACATTTCTAATGACACCCCCTCACTCCTCCTTGGAGCCAAACTCTTGGGAAGCTTTCATGTTCCTGGGGGTGAAACAGAGTCCCCAAAGCAGGCAGGAGGAAAACCATGTGGAGGACCCATGGGTGCACTCCTCCTTCCCCTGTTCCCTCTAGTGGAAGATGGATTCACTCCACCCTCTCTGGAGGGAGTGCCTCTGCTGAGCTGGACTGCAACCCAGTGGGCTCCAGAGGAACAGATGTCTCTCTCATCTACTGTCAACATGTCTTGTCTTGTACTTTTATCTTCCCAAAGATACTGTAAGCTGCCTGAGGGTGAGAGGATGGCTTATATTTCGATTGATCTTTAGTGTAGTTCTAGTTAGATTTTAGAAGAGAGTGAAAATAGATGGGTGTGTTCTATCCACCATCTTAACCCAGAAGTCCTTTGAAACACTTTTTTCAGTTGGCTTCAGGGACACTTCTTCTGAGAGTCATCTTACTTCACTTGAGGACCAACCCCAGTCTTGCTGGATCCCCCTCCTTTTTCTGATCTCTGCATGTTGAGGGCCTCTGGGCTTGACCTCTTCTTTTTTCTGGATTCACCCCTTAAGTGGCTTCATCCAGTCCTAGAGCTCTAAATTCCATCACTATGCTTATGCTTCTCAAATTTACATCTCCCTTCTGAATTCAGAACTCCCTTCCTAGAGTCTTCCCGTGTATGGCTAAGAAGCATCTCATCCAACTTCTCTTCCCTCCCTGAAATCAGTTCTTCCCCTAGCGTTCTCCACAGTAAGTATGTTAGTCACTCAGTCATGTCTGACTCTTTGCAACCCCATGGACTGTAGCCCACCAGGCTCCTTGGTCCATGGGATTTTCCAGGCAAGAATATTGGAGTGGGTCACCCTTCCCTTCTCCAGGAGATCTTCCTAAACCAGGGATTGAACCCTGGTCTACTGCATTGCAGGCAAATTCTTTATTGTCTGAGCTACCAGGGAAGGGCCCTACTATAAACCAGCGACTCAAGCTGACACCTTGGTGTCATTCCTTTACTCTTCTCTGAATCTCATATCCAATCTCTCAGAGAATGCTGAAGACTCTGTTTTTAAAATATGGATTTTTTTTCTGTAAAAATCTGGCCACTTCTTATCACCTTAACCACTACCTCAGATATTGTCCTATGTCAAGAAGCTTTCTAGAGCACCTGTGTCAGACATCAGCCCTCTTTCCAGGGCAGCATCTTTCCACAGCAGTACATGCATGTGTATCCAATCCCAATCCAATGCCACAGAAGAGATTCTATTCTTCTTTCTTTCCATATCTGTCTCTCCCTTATCCGAGAGTGAAAAACTTGACTCCTATCATCGTCATATAAAAAGGGTCTTAGAGATCAGATAAAACGCACGGAAAAATCAGAAAGTGAAGTGAGTAGCTGACCCAAGATGGTACTAGGTAGCTTGCACAGAGTTTTTATGTTTGAAAATTGTGTAATAAGGTGCTTAGTGTTAGAGGAGCACTAATGATACACTCGGAAAAGGCGATGCCACCCCACTCCAGTACTCTTGCCTGGAAAATCCCATGGACGGAGGAGCCCGGTAGGCTGCAGTCCATGGAGTCGCTAGGAGTCGGACACGACTGAGCAACTTCACTTTCACTTTTCACTTTCATGCATTGGAGAAGGAAATGGCAACTCACTCCAATGTTCTTGACTGGAGAATCCCAGGGATGGGGGAGCCTGGTGGGCTGCCGTCTATGGGGTCCGTCACACAGAGTCGGACATGACTGAAGCGACTTAGCAGCAGTAGCAGCAATGATGCACTATTATAATTTACTTTTACATGCTTTTTTTTGCATAATTTCTTTTGGGAACTGTTCTTAGAGACTAGATGCCTGGTTCTGAATAACCGTATATGAATACTTTATTACATAATCAAAATATATTCTGTTTTTTTTTTTTTCTGGACAAAAAGTGGAGGCTTGGGGAAAGCATGTCACCTGAAATGTCCTCATCTTAGTTGTGTTTTTCTAGGCCTTTCTTTGTAGACAGGTGAGATTTTTCTGGCATCTCTACCTTTGTGTCATTAGAATAAGGAAGAGAAATTGGAGAAAAGCTACTTCAGCCCAGGAGTGTCCCAGATCTTCTTCCTGGAAGTGGCCTCTTTGTTTCCTCCACATTGTCCCACTGTTACAACATCCCCTTATCTGCCTGAAAGGATTTCCTGAACATCTGGCCTGTGACAACAGTGGCCTCATACCCCCTCCCAGAGGCTGGAAGTGACTTTTCTGGGTCGCCTTGACACGAGGACTCAAGAGTTTCCTCCCTAGTATACATATTAGTTCTGGCTGAGGATCACAACAACATTGTTTAATGTTTGATTTGTAAAAACAGTGAGTCTAACTGGTAGGCCAGAGTCTCTGAAAAATAAATGTACTCTCTCTGTGGTTCATTTTGCATGCATGCTAAGTCGCTTCAGCCGTGTGACCCTGTGGACTGTAGCCCACTAGGTTCCTCTATCCATGGGATTCTCCAGGCAGGAATACTGGAGTGGGTTGCCATGCTCTCCTCCAGGGGATCTTCCCCAACCAGGGATCGAACCCATGTTTCTTATGTCTCCAGCATTGGCAGGCAAGTTCTTTACCACTAGCATTCATTTTACTCATCACCTAATATTTAAAAAAAAAATACTCTCAGGGGATTTCCCTAGCAGTCCAGTGGCTAAGACTCCATGCTTCCAGTGCGTGGGGTCCAGGTTTGATCCCTGGTCAGGGAAATAGATCCCACATGCTACAGCTAAAGATCCTGTATGCTGCAACTAATACCCAAGGCAGCCAATAAAATAAAATAAATAAATATTTTTAAGAAGTGCACTCAGAGGAGGTGCTGTTTCCTGATTTGTGCAGAGGACCTGGTGGGCTACTGGTTGCCCTGGTTATGTAAACCTAGAGTCAGGGAGAAGTGCTAGGAACAGTGGAATAAAGTTTAGATGCTGTGATAGAGGACAGGGCAGGAAGATGTAAGCAGGATGCAACCGGCTACCAGAGAGGAACCATGTGAGCAAAGAACCAAGCTGCCTGTGTGGGCAAACACACACAAGTCGGTTATTCTGACCTTCTGTTGTGTGGTGTGCAATGCAAATCTCTTCTTTACCTTCAATAAAACCTTCATTACCTTAAAAAAAAGTGCTTCCTCAGGAATCTGAAAAAACCCCAGGCCCATCTGTGGAAGAGGAGTTCTACGTCAAGGCCATCGGTTGGGGCAACTTGAAAAAATAGGCAGCATCTTTTATGCTTGATATTCACTAACTTGCCATCAACAAAAAGCTCCTTATAGCAATGGAACTCGTTACCAGGCAGGTTCCCAGTCACAGACGTTCGAGGTAGGTGGCCATCAGTACTTGTTGAAATCCCGCTGGGGCTTCATCGTCATTTTCTGGAGCGTAGATGTTGTGTTGCTGCACCTTGCCATCCCTGGAATTCAGCAGTGTTCTCAACACAGGTTTTCTACACTCTGGACCCTCTCGCATAGTTAGATGACAGTATGTGTCACCTAGGATTTTCTACTACTTAAGTGTGTCTTGGTTTACTTTCTTCTTTTTTGAGTTGAATTCCATCAAAACACTAAAGAATGTATCTGTGTTGCTTCTTCTTTTTTTTTTTCTTTTTTAGGGTACCAGAACATCTTGTGAAGAGCATAACTTGGCAGACACTGCAGGCTGTAAATTTTTGCCATAAACACAGTGTAAGTCGCATAATCCCCCTCTAAAAATCAGAAGGCCACCCTTCACCTGAGGTGGAACCTTTGTACAGAGTTTATATCATACTTTTGTGGATAGGCTTTTTCACCCAAGCCTGTTTAGGGGGAACATAGAAGCTAAAAATGCCAACCTAAGCTATTCCTTCTTGTTCAGGTTTTAAAGATATAGGTTTATGATTTTAAGAAAGTAGTTTTGTTTATGTTGCTTAGAAACTATCCAGATTTAAGGTAGACTCCTTCTCACTTGGAGTCCATGTTGCTCTGCTGCTGCTGCTGCTAAGTCGCTTCAGTCGTGTCCGACTCTGTGCGACCTTATAGACGGCAGCCCACCTCAGATCAGATCAGATCAGATCAGTCGCTCAGTTGTGTCCGACTCTTTGCGACCCCATGAATCGCAGCACACTAGGCCTCCCTGTCCATCACCAACTCCTGGAGTTCACTCAGACTCACGTCCATCGAGTCAGTGATGCCATCCAGCCATCTCATCCTCTGTCGTCCCCTTCTCCTCCTGCCCCCAATCCCTCCCAGCATCAGGGTCTTTTCCAATGAGTCAGCTCTTCACATGAGGTGGCCAAAGGACTGGAGTTTCAGCTTTAGCATCATTCCTTCCAAAGAAATCCCAGGGCTGATCTCCTTCAGAATGGACTGGTTGGATCTCCTTGCAGTCCAAGGGACTCTCAAGAGTCTTCTCCAACACCACAGTTCAAAAGCATCAATTCTTTGGCACTCAGCCTTCTTCACAGTCCAACTCTCACATCCATACATGACCACAGGAAAAACCATAGCCTTGACTAGACGGACCTTTGTTGGCAAAGTAATGTCTCTGCTTTTGAATATGCTATCTAGGTTGGTCATAACTTTCCTTCCAAGGAGTAAGCATCTTTTAATTTCATGGCTGCAGTCACCATCTGCAGTGATTTTGGAGCCCAGAAAAATAAAGTCTGACACTGTTTCCACTGTTTCCCCATCTATTTCCCATGAAGTGGTGGGACCGGATGCCATGATCTTCGTTTTCTGAATGTTGAGCTTTAAGCCAACTTTTTCACTCTCCTCTTTGACTTTCATCAAGAGGCTTTTTAGTTCCTCTTCACTTTCTGCCATAAGGTACCCTCAAAATACTGTGAAATTGGGGAGGAGAACCCCAGATGACTCATGCCTGTTGCACGTATTAAGTGGAGTCCCAAGTGTGATGCACACCTGCTCGTGTCTGCATAGGTGAGTTAGGAGTGCCAAGGCTGCAACGAAGCAGCCAGTGGAAACCTCATGAGCACTCTCAGCCACAGCAAGGCTGGCAGGAGGTACAGTGGACTGCTGCCCAGGTGGTGTGACTTCACAGATACTGGGTAGACTGCTGCTCCCTTGGCTTCAATACAGCCCACTCCCTGCATGCAGGAAGCCAGACTCCAATACTAGAGCTTCATTTTGGCCCCAAGGGCAGTTTACTGCATTTTGTCATACTGACAACGTCCAGGGTCAGTTTCACTGGTAGGGCTGAAATGCCTTCCTCGAGCTGCTCTAATTTTTTTTTTTCCTCTGAAGCTGCCTTCTCAGAAGGAAATATGAGAGTAGGCAGCACTTCTCCCAGTTGAGCCTCCACCTAGCTGAAGGCTACAATCTGTGTCCAAATGCGTGCGCACCAGGGAGTGTGGATGCCTTATACGTACTGCTCTTCACTGAGAGTGAGGGCCAGCAGTTTGCTGATAGCAGGTTTTAGGAGCGGGGTAGGGGAGTGGGGGGAGTGAGAGAGACGGCAGAAAGGCCCTGGTAGGGAAAAGCAGAGACACTAAGAACAAATATAATGCATACCACAGCTCCCTGGAGAGCCCCTGAAACTGTTTGGCCACATGTGCTTGGGGGGAGGGCTGTAGAACTTGTAAAGAATTCCCAGAACAGAATAGGAGCACATTCTTGCTTACAAGTACTTCTGACCATCTGTCATCACGATATTCAAGGGTGTACCCATTATAATAATATTTGAAGCCAGGAGTAAAAAAGTGGAGATCTCAGGCCCATTAATTGCTGAGAACCAGATCTGTTGTAACAAAATAATTCAGAAATTGTCTTCCCCCAATTTTTCCAGAATAATAAATACCCGTGGGGAAACACTGACACCCGGGTCTCACCCTGAAGATCCTTTGGAGTGAGAACTAGGCCAGGCATAAGAGGAACCTCTGTCCTAGCTCCAAATTTTAGAAAGTCAAGAACACCCCAGGGTATCAGCCCTAAGCCAGAGAGGGTCTCTCGGATTGCAGAAGCCTCTAACATTCTCCTCCAGAGAGAAAAACACAAAGAAGGGAAGGTTATTAGGAACCTAAACAGTATTTTGACCCCACTGTTGTTTTTATGTAATTGCTAATTGGTTGTTTTTTATTGTTGTTGAAGATTTGTTCCTTACCAAAAAAAGCACTATTTAATAGGAAAATCATGTGAAGGTTCTTAAGCATTCTTCTAACATCACCCCGTTAAACAATGTCAGCTGTGGTCTGGAAACCACAGGTGATTTGTGTCTAAACCCTGGCAGTGGTGTTGGGGCTACATCCGGTGGGGTGGAGGGGCAGTAAGGAGACTGGATGTGTGTGGGATGGAGCTGACATCTAGTGACTCCCCAGAGGGTGTGCGCTGCCTGCGTTTGTTTATCTTATGGGGACAAATGTCAGAGTTGGAAGGGAGGTCTCTTGGCAAGCTGCTGCTTCCCGCCCATCTCTTCCTCAGCTTATCTCAGCAAGCCCAGGGCTTGTCCTGTTTACCAGGCGGAATGTGTTCTGTTCTCAGTTAAACAACTGGATTATGAATTCTGCTTAGGCACCAAGTTGCAGCTCCTGCAGCCATGCTGCAGTCCTTACCCAGAGCCTTTTAACACTTTGTCTATCACCTAAGGTAGCCAGATTAAATACACGCAGTTAAATTTGAATTTCAAGTAAATAGTCATAAACACTTTAGTATAAATATGTTCCAAACACTACATGGGATGTACTTCTACTAAAAAATTATTGTTTATCTTGCTACCCTACTTTCATTTTTCTTTTCACATTTATTGGTCCTTTAGGGCCCTTCAGGAACTGGGGTTGATTCAGGCTATGGTGGTTATGGTACTAGATTTATTTTAGGCTACTGTTTTGTAGTCTGTTATCTAAAAGGTCAGTGAGAGGCTCAAACAGCCTCAGATGTTTGCTGGATATTCATGTATTTTATTTAGTCCATATATTAGGGTTGCTCCTGTTTAATCTGCTCGGGTTTGATGTTTGTGACTAGTGCATACACAGGGATGTGAAGCCGGAAAATATCCTCGTCACGAAACAGTCTGTGATTAAGCTTTGTGACTTTGGATTCGCTCGACTTTTAAGTGAGTATCAAAGTTTTCTTTAGTTAAGTGTCAAAGCTAGAGAGATTTTTAATATGATAAAGGATCTAAGTGCTATAGGAAGCTAGTTCTTGTATATTTAGGGCATAAGCTTGCAAATCTACAATTACTGAAAACACACATACAGTGGTTTAAAAATGTATGTGCTATATATACATTTTATCACAATAAGGGCTTACTAATATGTATATTACCCTTCATTTTTTGCTAAAATAGTGCTTTTTAAAACTACTATTTTAGAAGAGTGGCTTTCAATGTTGGCTATAGATTAGAATCATTTGGGAAGCAAGAAACTCTAAAAACTATATTGATACCCCTCTAGGGATTCTGGTTTAATTGGACTGGTGTGGGGCTCAAACATCAGTAATTTTTAAAAAGGACTATATTCCAGTTGGTTTTCATGTGTAACCACATGAGTATTGCGAAGCTCTGATTTAGAAAAACCACAGCTGGGGCATAAGCTTGATTTCTCAGGTCTTCCCCGTCCCGGTTCTGACTCCCTGCTTGCACTGCTCCCTCTATTTTCCATGTCCCATCACTGGCCAGCTGGACCGAGCGACTACTACACAGACTACGTGGCCACCAGGTGGTACCGCGCCCCAGAGCTGCTGGTGGGGGACACGCAATACGGCCCCCCGGTAGATGTTTGGGCGATTGGCTGTGTCTTTGCTGAGCTGCTGTCAGGGGTTCCTCTGTGGCCAGGAAAATCAGATGTGGATCAGCTCTATCTGATTAGGAAAACCTTGGGTAAGTGCTGGTTTTTGTCCCATCTTTTGGAAACCAGATAGTTTTACCCATGTCAGGGCAGAGCCAAGTTCCTAGTCTCATCCAGTGCCCCTTACAGTCACGAAAGAGGGAAACTCTCAGAGCCTCATTGTAATGGCTCCATGAACGGTGTCCTTTGTAGGTACAGGCCCTGACTGATACAGCACCAATGGGAGGAAACCATGGAACAGTGCTTGCCAACTGATCTAATGTTTTTGAGAGGATGAAAAACACTGTTTTTCTATTTTTTGTTTTTTAAAAAATTTTATTGAAGTATAATTGACTTACAATATTGTGTTAGTTTCAGAAAACTATACCCAGTATTTTGTAATATACATATAACTGATCTAATTTTACCTTTCTCTTTCTTCTTGTCCAAAGGAGACCTCATTCCTAGGCACCAACATGTATTTAGCACAAATCAGTACTTCAGTGGGGTAAAAATTCCAGACCCTGAAGATATGGTGAGTGACCTATTTTGGTAAGAGTTCTGCAGGTCAGAGCTGCGTTTACCAGGGTATTTAAGTGGTGATCATTCTCACTCAATGAATATACATGGGGAGTTGCAGCCTAACTAGGTTTTGATAGTTAGGCACCTGCCTGAGCCCCATGGTCCACTTGGCACCAGAAGATCAGTCTAAGAGTGGAAACGAAAATGGGGGCAAATTCGCTACAAGACCCTGGCCTTCAGTGCTAATTTACAGACAGCTGATAGCAGAGCATAGCCATCATGTTGGACAGGATCGCAGAGCTGCCTGCCCCAAACTCGCCTGTCCATCATTTTCAGCAGTTGAAGCTACGAAGCTCAGAGCTGATCGACTTATAGATGACGATGACTCTAGGAAAATCCAGGATGGTCCAGACCCCTACTCTACTGTGCTCTCAGTCCCAGCCCATGGGGGAGAATGGTGATGAACTTGCTTGGCCAGCCTCACTCTGATACCTGTTCTTTTGGCCCATGTGGAGAAAACACGTATTTTTCAAAAACTGAAAAAATTTAAAATGTGCATAGTCTAAACCACTTTCAAGAATTTAGTCCAGTGAAACTATTAGATAAGAGTATAAAGATACAGCAAACATTTTTTGATGGAAACATGACATTCTTTAACAGAAATCATTTCCTTTAGAGAATTAATTAAATAGGTTATGGTACGTCCTTACAATAGAAATACCACATAGCTAATAAAAATAATTAGATTCATATGTAATCACCTGATAAAAAAGATCTGTAACATATTACTAAATGAAAAAAGTTATAAAACAGTATCCATAATTTGACATAATTTTAATGAATTTTAAATAAATATACATGTTTACATGTACAAATATAAAATAATATGACAACCTCAAGAAAATCAGGCTATAAAGATTTTTATATTTATGAAATAAATGGCTGCAAGGTATAGTATACCAAAATATTAACAGCGAATGTCTCTTTGTGGTGGGACAATTTGTTTCTTTCTTTATGGTTTTTTAAAGTGTCTTCTAATGAGCCTGTATTATAATCAGAAACATTTCAGAGCACAGTTAAGGTCTATGAAGTCCTGAGTTCCTACTGTCTAAGGAAGGTAGTTTCACACTGAAGTGAACCCCCTCCTCCATCTCTCAGTTTCCAAGTGGAGGCTCCAGCCAGTTCCATCAGAGCTGTCTGTCCCTGCAAACTCTGGGCCTGTCCTTCAGTGAAGTCTCCCACCTCCCACTGCCCTGCCGCCCTCCTCTGGCAGCACTGGGAATAGGAAAAGTGGGGCAGCGGGGAGCCTTCAAGGCCACAGAAGCAGGAGTGACACCTGACATATGGCAGGCGACCCAGGTGCTCCCCTGTGACCTGGACATGCCCAGTGTCACACTAAATATCCCTTAGTGAACTTCCTGTTTGCTCTTCTACCCGAGAAACCTCAGAAACAACCCAGGTTTCATCAGTGTAAAAGGCTTCCCATGGTTTCCCAGAGGTTGTCCTGCAGGGGATTTCCTGTTGACAGAAACACAGGAAGACGCAGCGTGGGGGCTGCGCAGGTTGAATATCTGTGCCTGAGTCCCTCTGCCCGTCACCAACCCTGCCCGAAGGAGGCCTGCATGCTTCTGGGGCAGGGAAACCGGCTAAGCAGGCAGGATGGGCCCCTGCCTATCACAGCCAACCATCCGGCCTCATCCCAGGCATCCTGGCTGAAACAGCAGACCTCAGTGTCAGCAATGTCAAGGCAGTCTCCAGTGGTGCTCAGATTCAACACACAAAAATAGCAAGAGAAATAGTTTAGCTTTGGGAGTGGAGTGGGCTGCTCTCAAAGGCTCATAAAGATCTGCTTTAGGATTTTATTTTTCCCTGTTGATCTTAGGCAACTCCAAAACTGAGGCTCTTATCTCTTATCAGTGATGAATAACTGCACACTTGGGAATGGGTTGCCATTGGCTGGTTCCCTGAACTAAGTAACCCTGTGCCCTTAAGCTTGATGGCAGCACCAGGGAACCGCCGTCTTTATACACATGATTCATCTTTGTCATTTATTTTACTCAGCCTGGTTAGCTCTTAGTTTCTCAGTTTTCCTCCTTTTTAGCCTCTTTATCAGTGGTGCGGGCTTCCCTGGTGGCTCAGACGGTCAAGAATCCGCCTGCAGTGTGGGAGACTTGAACTGGCCTGTCTGCCTGACATACGGCATTCCTTCTATTTTATAGTGTTTATCACTCCTGATTGTCGCCTGCCTGTGACCAGAGCGAAATAGCCTTAAATGGCCAAAGGGAGATTGATGGATGTCTGCTCAGGAGACTCTTTAAACAGTAGGATAATCAGGGGGACAGCAGGCTCCTGTGGGAGGAGAGAACAGTGTTTATTCCAGAAAACCAAGAACGTCTGTTCACCTGGGTAGGGAAAAAAAATCTTTGTTACATAGCTCCCTTTAGGTAAATGTCAGTAAACGCCATAATTAGGACCCCTTTCTAGAAATGCCAAACATTATTCTGAGACAAGGCAAGTTATATAAATTGGAGCAGAAAATAGGGAAATAACAATTGCTTGACAAGTGTTTTTGTTTTTTTTTTTCCATTAGTATTCCCTCACAGTTTGCTACCTGAATCTGTTCTTTAGGAAGTAAAGGGGGTAAATGGTTAGGAAGAAAATTTGGAAAAGCGGTTTAGAGGACGGGGGAGAGTATAAGCTTATAAAACATTTTGGAAGTGGGGAAAGAAGGAACTTATGAAACAGACATAGGTGGGAGGTGGAGTGGGCAGAGGGTGGAGGAGGCAAAGAAGGTTCCAGGAAAATGTTTCTCGCACTGAAAAATTCAATCTGAAGTAACTTTATATTTGAATATATGCTGTAAATAAAATCCCTATTTTCTTTCTTTTTCAACAGGAACCACTTGAATTAAAATTTCCAAACATCTCTTATTCTGCCCTGGGCCTCTTAAAGGTAAAATCATGGCTTCCAACAGACCTGGGAGTACAGGGCAGCTGTATCACTGGGGAATCTGAATGATTTATGTCAATCCATGGATTAAAAAGAGTTCCTTTTAGAATTATTCTTCTCACTTGAAAAGTATATGTACTTTTCATTTTTAAAATGAGTCACATAACGGTGAAAACAACTGTAAGTATTTTTCACTTTAAATAACCCTAATATTGTACTTGAAATGTAAATTTTTAAGAGGAGGAATGTTTTTTTTACAAAAAGAATCCTTTTCTTTAAAAAACAACAACAACAACAAAAAAACTGTTTAGCCATAGGATTCTTTTAAATAACCAACACTTTAATATATTGAAAGTAGGTTTCAACTTTAAAACTTGATTTCCATACACATTTTCAAAAGTATATAGCCCTTGTGTAAAATGAGGTACCAATAAAAATATTTGCAAGTTAAGGTCAATGTCCCACCCATGATAAAAAGTATTTAGTACATTTACTGATGCATTTATAATTTTAGAAATGAGACAGTTCCTTGAGGCATGTAATTGTGAGATTTAATCTATCTAAGTATGAGCCCTCTAGCCTATGGCAGAGCAAGTAGTTAAGAATGATGTAACATAGAGAGAGGTATGTCTCTTCTTTCTTACATACATGTAACACATAGGCTATTTCTGCAAGAATAAACAAAAAAATGACTGATTTTAGAAGACAGAATGGGAGAACTAGAGTGATGAAGAGACTTTGCTACATACTGTATGAAGTTTATTTTTATCACATGTAGATATTATTTTTTAAATAAAAAACTAGGTTTTACAAAGTATAGTCAAGTGCCCAAAATGGGTTAGGAGGATTATTCTAGTGAGACAGTGAGGTGAACTCAAAAATCATGTCCTTCTCCCTCAGGGCAGAGCACTGAATGCCTCAAGAACAGAACAAGGTGAAGAAAAGGATTTGTTTCTATTCCTAGAAACTATTTATTAATTCATTATGTGGTTACCCATTCAGGAATGATTGTGGAAGGAATGAAAGTCATGATTGGTGTGTTTTTCTTACTTTTTCCTCCTTTTGTTCCCAACTGAAGAGTTTAATATTTCAAAGAAGAAAAAATGATATTAATAAGTGTATACAGTTTTAGAGAGTAAGAAGAGGGGATTTTCTGCCTTTTAGGGCTGTCTCCACATGAATCCTGCCGAGAGACTGACGTGTGAGCAGCTGTTGCAGCATTCGTATTTTGACAGTATCAGAGAAATAGGGGATTCGGCAAAACAGCATGAGAAACCAACAAGGAAGACCCTACGACAGAGCCGAAAGCACTTGCCGGGGGTAAAAATGGGGCACTGCTTTACAGAAGCGTGCGAGGTTGCAATATCAGATGAGTTCATACCTGCCATCTGGTACAGAGTCTGAATCTATACTTGAGGTGTCGGTTGAGGCTTGCAGTTCCAGCATCCTGTTATTTTTGCGTGAGGACACACAGGTCACAGGATCTACCGGCGAGGGTCCCAGAGACCCTGCTAAGGGCCCTTCTTCCTGAATCCTGAAGATGACCTTGCCTCGTGGCTCCCTGCTGCCACCCAGGGGCCAGGGCTTTTGCTGTGCAGGAGCACAGGTCCCAGACAGAGACAAGGGTGTGAATCCCGCTGAGCATGCTTCTTGTGCTTTGGAAAATGAAATGAAATTTACCCCAGGCGGCTCTCTGTCATCGTGTTTACCTTCAGTATTGATTGACATTCCAGCTTTATCTGAAAAAGGAACTGTTTTCCTCCTTGACCCGTTAATCATCAGAGTTGGCTATGGCAAACGTGGTGATGATTGCTTTCAACGAGAACAGCAGAACAGTACCTTTAACCAGAGCACAGCATCCAGGCTGCACACTGGGAGCCTGTGAAGATTTGTGATTGCTGTAAAGTGGGAAGAGTGGCCTTGCATTGTCTTGTCATAAGCCAAGAGCTGTAAAGATTTAGAATGGATTGTAGTTGGAGCCACAGTTAGGATGAGCTGGCTGCTCCTGATTGCTTCTTTCATCTGCTCAGGTGCCCCTTAAGCTTTAAATTATCTTGCTTAGTCTTTCCCTTTGCAGCTTCCACTGCTGAGTGCTATCTGGGTGGTGTTTGTGAGGTTTGGAGGAGAGAAGAGGGTGGATGCTCCATTAGGAACAGGTACAACATGAAACCCAGTGCCCTAAAATAGACCAGAGTTAGGAAGTTAAGAATGCTTTTCATACAAAGCAGATAGACTTTCCCCTCAGTTACCCCTTACCTTACTGTTTCTTTGTGTTCAGAAGTAAAGCGTCTTGATAGAAATATTTTTACTTGAAAGAATAGGGGAACCTCACTAATTTGTATATCGCTTGTAGGTTTGATTTAAAAGTCCTGAAAAGTATTTGTTTTTCAGATACCTAAGTCCATATAGTACCATAAAAAATATGTGTTCCCTTGCTTTCATTTGACATTGAGGATGAATTCAAACATTTTCTGGCAGCATTAAAGGAGCAGTTTTGCCTTTTTAAGTAATGTAGTAGGTGGCCAAATCATCTGAGTGCTTCAGACATCAGTTTTCTTTGCTGTAAGACAAGGTATTGGCTTAAATGATCCCTAAGGTACCAGCAAGCTCTAAAGCATCTGCCTGCAATGCAGAAGACCTGTGTTTGATCCCTGGGTCGGGAAGGTCCCCTGGAGAAGGAAATGGCAACCCACTCCAGTATTCTTGCCTGGAGAATCCCATGGACAGAGGAGCCTGGTAGGCTACAGTTTACGGGTTGCAAAGAGTCGAACATGACTGAGCGACTTCACTTCAAGGTCCCAGCAAGCTCTTAACTCCTGTGAATCTATGCTTTTTTTCCCAATACTGTTAATATGTAGATTTCCCCTTCCTTTTCATATCCTCTCAATTTCCTTTAAAGTACATGTTTTGCTTTATAATAAACAATAAATCTTGAAAAGCAGAGACCAGATTTACAGGAGGCACTGAGCTCCATGTCCATCAATTCCTCCATCTTGATTGGAGCCCCTGAGCTCCAGATGTAAACATTCTTTTTCTCTCAGATCCTGGATTCTATGCAGAAAGAGTATTTCTGTGCTGAAAAAATTGACCTTTTTTGACCATGTTATGGATAATGAAAAAACTGTGTGACATTGAACGTAACTCTGTTTTGTATTTTCAGTTGCAGTGCCTACCTCAGCTGACCAGCAGCAGCATCCTTCCAGCTCTGGATAACAAGAAATATTGCTATAACACCAAGAAACTTAACTACCATTTTCCAAACATTTAAAGAGCTTGGAGATTGATGATAAAAAAAGAGTTGATCATCAATTTGAATAAAACACACATTTGGTTGAAAATAATCACAACGTTGGAAGAAGCCTCAGGAGAAAATTAAGTAACTAAGTGGGGGAGGCCAAATGGCAAGATGTGAAGGAAAATTCCAGAGGCAGTCTTCCATGCATGACAATGCTGTCCAGAACAGAAGGGAACAACTTCTTTGGATTTTCATTTGTATTTTTATTGTATCTAAGTGGCTGAGCTGATGGACAGAATATAAACTGTATCTACTGTACTCGCCCATACCTCTGGCAAAATAGAGATGCAAAAGAAAAAAGATTTATGCTATAATCGTACCAGATAGAACAGGTGAAAATGGATTACAGAATGCCCATATATTTTTTTTGGATCTCCGTTGCTTTGAGACCTGTTTCCTGCTTCTTCAGATTTTCTCATCATATTTAAGGAGGGTTTTAGTTCTTAAAAGCAAAATATTTAAAATTCCATTTCCTGCTTGTTCTAGTTCTTGATTTTATATATGGAAATATCTTGAATATTTGAGTCATTCAAAATATTTAAAATCATGTGGATTATCATAAAGGGACTGTAATTTATCTGCTTATATATTTAATGATGTGTTTATAGACACTTCTTACATATACTTTGGTCTTTACCTTTAGTAAAGGATGCATCTTAGTCATTTTTGCAGGCAAGATGGGTTGACTATAATCTGTCTACATTTGTTCACCCAGTTACCCTCGCAAACAATGGCATGAAGCTTGGTAGTTGACCAAGGGGTAGAACAAGATCTACAGGCTTTGCAGGAACTAAGCCTGCCAGCCTGAAAGTAATTAGTACTCCATTCTCTCCAGTTCTACCTCAGACCTGGAGACAGAGCAACAGGCAGGACTATATACAGTGATCTGGGTTTTGGAAGAAACTGCTTATAAACTTTCACTTGTTGTCCCTGAAATATCTTTTTACAGTCTATGTATATGTTGTATATATATGTATACTGCACACGCATATATGTGTGTATATATACCAACCTAACAGCTAAACACTAACAATAATAGGCCAAAGTGATATTATTGAGAATTGCGAGCTTTGTACAGTGGTACTTAAAATGATGACATATAGTTAGCTTTGATTTGGCCTATTGCTTCTATTCAAAAAGCTTTTTCATCTTTGTCCCCTGGACATAAGGGCAATATGAAGCTGATGTCTGTTTCTTATTGCTCAACCCCATTCTTGATTGATGTGCTGCTATTTCCTAGCAGTTCTCAGCCATGGTTTTTGAAGATGTATTTTACTGTTTACTGTATCTTCAAAACATTTCTTCTGCACTTTTAATTTACTGCCATATTAATTTTCTTCATGACAGCATTTGATGGTTTTTACTTACTGCACAGTGATCTACCAAATTCTGGCATCTGTTCAATAATTTTGAGTATCCCAGCCAGTTTAATGATAGCCTGAGGCTTCCTGATGTATGTAGCTTCTTGCATAAAGCTGACAGTGGGCTAAATAACCAGTCACAATATAATCTAATTCTTGTTACATAGACTTTGATTCAAATGACAAAGAAGGACATCCAACTTCTGCAGTAGTGTAAATTTTGTATTTTCTTTTTTCCTTACCCCTAACAATGCACCTGACAAGGCAGATGACTGCAACTGCCTAATTTATCCAGTATTTTTAAAGACTCCCATTCAGAATAGAAAAGTGTTGCCAGACTAACTTGTGGCCAATCAGGTGCTTCATCACATAGCAATCAAACAAACCTGAGATAGAAGTGGTCATTTTTTTCTGACTTCTATAAAATGTATGCTTATACTTAACCATATCCGTGATCCTTTCTTTCTTCATCATGGAATCACCACTGTTTCACATGAGACAAACATTTTCTGATTTTTTAAATGACAGTGGCAATTATATTAGTAAATAGTATATCATTTATGGCATGTGCTATTTACATAACCCAGTTTCTAAACACAACTAAAATTCATTTTTCTGCTATAAGAGTGCATTACAGAAAGTGTTTATTTTAAAACTATCTCCAGTCAAGGTTATATCTAACAGAATAATGTTCAAACCAAACATACAGACATCCACAAACAAGTTGGCATATAACTAACAATAATAGAATCAGGGCCATTTCAAAGAGGTAAAAATAAAGATCTGATTTTTATCTATTTGTGATATTCATTATCACTGAGTTCTAGACATAAAGTGAATTTTGTGCTTATACTCATGGGAAATACTATCCAACATATATGAGGGAATACAAATTAGTTTCTAATTGACGTGTTAAATTTTTCCTCTTTAAGCAGTTTTTAAATTTAAGCAAAAAATAGGTAAAGCTGTGCTGGTCTTCATCATTGTTTCCTCTCGTTTATTGGAATAAGCCAAGTTATTTAAATCCAGCCAAGTATTTAGGTCTAGTTTTAATAAAACACCAGATTAAGCCTACAGACTAGACAAATTAGCCAGAAACTGTTTATTCAGAGAAAGGATGTATGTTACAAAGAGCACAGATATGCAGGATCATGAGAAATGCATGCAAATCCTGGGAAGCAATGGGAATGCTCCAGCAACCTCTGATTACTTTGCATAATTGACTCCATCTCAATGAATCTGAAATTTAGCTTTCAGTTTTTCATAATTGTACATTTATAGTAACATGCTTCAATAACTTTAAAATGAAACAAATTACTGTTAAAAATAAATGTACTATACATTTAAATCATTTTAAAGAACTTAAGTATCTACATCAAGAGATATTTATATAGATACCATTATAAAATAAATATATTAAAATTAAAAGGGTATCTGATTTGCACTTAATATGATTTAGTGTACATAAATTCTTAATTCCAACTTAGTAACTTTAGTGAATCACATCTGAATGTTTATTTTCTACATGATGGACCCTGCTAAAAATGTCATGATATAACATCCTTATAGTTCTGCTGATAACCATATAATATTTGTTGCTGTTAAGGATCAATTTAAAATGACACTCTACACTGAATTAAGATACTTATTGAAATATTATTTTACTTCAAGTCTAATTTTAGCTCCAGAGAAGGCAGTGATGTCTTAAAGGCTTGAACAATTTTTTCTTTTTCTTTTACTCCAGGAAGATCACTTAGAAACAAATACTTCAGGTTCCTGTAAAAAGAAGAAAATTTTAAAAGTTACTGTAATTTGACCTTTACTCTTATAGCATTAAAAATAAATTTGTTTTATTGGCTTTTTAAGAAATTACACACAGTATGTGTTCATATCATCCTACACATTCAAAATGACTTTTAGAACAGTAGTCCTAGAGTACTACTTTAAATGAAATTCATGCTAGGAACTAATCTAGACTTTGGAAAGTTTAGTTGTTCTGGTTATGTCAATAATTCTACTGAGTTTTTCCAAATATGTATATTATGGCATAGAACTCCTTTGCATGTTAAATATAAAATATGACATCAGTTGTAGTTATGATTTTTTTGAATCTGACACTAAAAGTAAAAACAAAGCAAAAATAAACAAGTGGAAATACATCAAGTTGAAAGGCTTCTGCACAGCAAAGAAAACCATTAACAAAATGAAAAGGCAACCTACTGAACAGGAGAAAATGTCTGCAAGTCATATATCTGATAAGGGGCTAATATCCAAAATATATAAGCTCATACAACTCAATAGCAAAAAAACCTGAACAATGCAATTTTTAAAATGGGCAAAGTATCTGAATAGACATTTTTCCAAAGAGGGCATACAGATGGAGAACAGGTACATGAAAAGATACTCTACATCATTATCAGGGAAATGCAAATCAAACCACAATGAGACCGCACCCTACACTTGTTAGAATGGCTGTTATCAAAAAGACTAGAAATAAGCGTTGGTGAGGGTGTAGAGGGAAGAGAATCTTTGTGCATGGTTGAGGGGAGTGTAAATTGGGGCAGTCATATGAAAAACAGCATAAAGATTCCTCAAAAAATTAAAAAAGAACTACCATGCTGCTGCTGCTGCTGCTAAGTCGCTTCAGTCGTGTCAGACTCTGTGCGACCCCATACACGGCAGGCCACCAGGCTCCCCCGTCCCTGGGATTCTCCAGGCAAGAACACTGGAGTGGGTTGCCATTGCCTTCTCCAATGCAGGAAAGGGAAAAGTGAAAGTGAAGTCGCAGAGTCTTGTCCAACTCTTAGCGACCCCATGGACTGCGGCCCACCAGGCTCCTCCATCCATGGGATTTTCCAGGCAAGAGTACTGGAGTGGGGTGCCATTGCCTTCTCCGTATGATTCAACAATTCTATGTTTCAGTATTTATCTGAAGAAAACAAACACACTAGCTCAACAAGACATCTGCACACCCGTGTTCAGGGCAGCATTATTTACAATAGTCAATATACAGAAACAACCTAAAAGTCCACTGATGGATCAGTGGATAAAGAAAATACGGTATATGCATATATGTAGTACTGAGCCATAAAAAATAATAAAATTCTGCATTAGCAACAAACCGGATAGACCTCGAGGGTATTATGCTAAGTGAAATAAGTCAGAGAGAGAGAGACAAATACTGTATGATCTCCTATATGTGGAAGCTAAAAATAAAGAAGCAAGCTCACAGATACACAAAACAGATTGGTGGTTATTGCCAAGCTGGGGTGAGAAGCAGGAAAATGGGTGAACTGTGTTATGTTGCTGCTTTTATTTTAAATGAAATTGAATTTTAAAAATATGAATCTTAACCTAGAAAGGAAAAGAAACTGGGGAAGTTCTTAAAACAACTCAAGTTTCTGTTAGGAGATGAAGCCACAAAGCCTGAACTAATGTAAGAGACAAACAATCTTGTACTTTTGGTTCTAATGTTTAAGATTTCTTAAACTTCCTGTGATGCTCAGGTTATTGGCAGAACATGGGGGAAAAATACTTTAAAAGATGAGGAGGAAGTATAATAGCTGATGTTTACTGACAGCACCAACAACTGTAATACGCATCATGCTAGGTGCTTTATGTAACTGATTTTTTAAAAAAAGATGCTTCCTAAAAAATGCAATACAACTATAAGATATTAAAGTTGATAACTTCAACTGTTTTATTGTGGCTGAAGGTTAAATCATTTTTTTAAATTCTGTTTTTCAGAATTAAGAAAAGATACCATTTATCAACTGTTTTAAATTCTGATTATTCACCTTAACATGATTATCAAGTTTCCATTCTGACACTGACCACCTACCTGAAATGATGCAAAGCAATGATACCTTTGTCTGTGACATTCCCACATGAAATTATTTCCATTTCCAACATGCTTTTTTGTAAATTTTCAAGTTGGCTAAGTCTCTCCAAACAGCCATCCTCAATATAGTGACACTGGCATAGTCTTATTTTTTCAACATACTGTAGGCCTTCTGGAGGGGAAAAAAGCTCAGTTTAAGAACCTGCTTTACCATTAAGATGATCAACTGTCCTAGTTTGCCCAGGACTGTTCTGGTGTCAGGACTGAAAGTCCTAAGTCCTAGGAAACCTCTTAATCCCAGGAAAACTGCAACAATTAGTCACCCTATTAACCACACAAAGTATTCACTACATGGATTGTGCTGACAGACAGAGCTATTCTACAGTCAGATGCCCATACACTGAGGAATGAAATGCCCACACAAGCAGAGGCTGTGTGGATATAATTATTTCTATATTAGTCAGGGTTACTCAATGACAGAAGTTTGACAAAGACAGTTTGACAAACAAGACCTTAAATATTAAGTTGATAAACCACAGCTTGGTTTGGAGAGAAAGGAAAGGAGGGTACTTGTAACCTCTATTTAACTTAAAAATAAATATCATACACAAGAAGATACAAGCTGGATTGGACTGAAAAGGGCGAGAAGGACACCCATATGACTATAAGAGTGAGTCAAGTGCAACCAAAGGTCATTGCAAACCACCTGCATTTCCCATAACAAATGGTGGAGGACTTACCCATGTGATCAAATCCGATGCTCATGATACAGGAGTCGGTGGCGTCAATCGCCTGAATCTTGTACTTGTCCAGAGGGCCTGTCGGGAGATGGTTGTAGTCCTTCTGCCACCTCTGCTGGCCGTGGTAGCGCACCATGGCCCCGCAGCGCAGCAGCCACTCTGATGCTGCCCTGTCAGGACCCACGTCCCTGATGCGGTCATGATCCACTCTGTGGGGACGAGGACAAAAGTTACTATAGTCACTAGCTTCTAAGCTATGTTCACCAACGTAAATACAGAATAGCAACTACTTCTCACTTCACGTGATGAGGAGGGAGATAAATCCATGAAAAGAAAACATTCAATGGTAGCTCTACTTGCTACCATTTTTGCTTTTGTTTTCCAGTGAACACTGTCAAAGCATTTTTTTTTTTTAAATCTGAGTTTATCAGGCAGACATGGGTCTTCATTGACTCGTATGCAGCATAGTAGCTTGACTCCAGGAGATACTCAGTAACTACGTATTGAACGAATGACAACACTTGGTTATAATTTTTATTAATGATAAAAGATTTGAAAAGAATAATTTTGAACATTTGTTCAAATTAATGTGCTTAAGTGATCTTTATTAATTTTTACACATGCCTTTTTCTCTAGTTAGTGGTATTAATGCTGTATTAAGCAATGAGGAGGTTAGTTTTGCCAGTTTCAAAATAAGCATGCCACCAAATAACATTTTTAAAACTTGAATTCACTTGATAGTATTCAAAAGGTTAACTACATTGCTTAAGTCACAGAATAAAATATTCTAACATTATTGAGCTTTTCTGATTATAAAAATAATAAAAGATCATTTTTAAAAGCTTGAAAGGCACTGAAAGAATGAATAAAAAGAATCACTGAAGTCCTGTAACCCAGTCAGTCACAGTTAATATTTTATAACTTATCTTTTTTTGGTCTTTATTCAATTTTTTTTTTTTTTTAAGAAAATTAGGATCATACTGCATACACAACACAAATAACATCTGAAATATAAGAAAACCAAGTTAGCCACTGGGAACTCATCGAACTGAAACAATCCCCATGTTTCTTCACTTTAGGAGAGGTAACTTACTTGTTAAACACTGCATTCAACCAGCCCCAGAAGTTTCGGGAGTCACATGACCATGGGAGTTTCTTTAAGCCACAGAGCTGCTGGGAAATTTTTCCAAACAGCATCATTTGCTCTAGACACATAAAATAGTATTCATATTAGATCAACAGTTGGCAATCAGAATCCATACATACAGTAACTTACTTCACAACTTCAGACTCAATGTTCTTGTGATGATAAAGCTGACTCATTTACCCCTCAATAGTTATTGAGCAAGTTACTACTGTTTGTTTTTCTGGTTTCTTTTGCCGCAAAGGAGAGGCCAAATTGGATGGTCTCTATGGTTCCTCCCAGCCTTGACATTAAGTTATACTTGTTCGAGCTTCAATTGGAGTCCGCCTACAGTGGCGCCACCTGGTGTCCATTCAGGTAGTGCAGTTACAGATTTACCGAAACCAGTTCCAGTCCCACGGAGAAGGCAATGGCACCCCACTCCAGTACTCTTGCCTGGAAAATCCCATGGATGGAGGAGCCTGGTAGACTGCAGTCCATGGAGTCGCCAAGAGTCGGACACGACTAAGCGACTTGCCTTTCACTTTTCACTTTCATGCATTGGAGAAGGAAATGGCAACCCACTCCAGTGTTCTTGCCTGGAGAATCCCAGGGACGGGGGAGCCTGGTGGGCTGCCGTCTATGGGGTCGCATAGAGTCGGACACGACTGAAGTGACTTAGCAGCAGCAGCAGTTCCAGTCCCAATCCACATTTCCAGTATCAAAATGACAAACTAAAATCATCTAAGAGTCAATGTATCAAGGTTAAGACACTTAGATCCAGAAAAGGAGTGGAATCATGGAAATAGATCTTCCTATGACAATTATCGATGCTTTTGAACTGTGGTGTTGGAGAAGACTCTTGAGAGTCCCTTGGACTGCAAGGAGATCCAACCAGTCCATTCTAAAGGAGATCAGCCCTGGGTGTTCTTTGGAAGGAATGATGCTAAAGCTGAAACTCCAGTACTTAGGCCACCTCATGCGAAGAGTTGACTCACTGAAAAAGACCCTGATGCTGGGAGGGATTGGGGGCAGGAGCAAAGGGGATAACAGAGGATGAGATGGCTGGATGGCATCACCGACTCGATGGACGTGAGTTTGAGTGAACTCGGGAGATGGTGATGGACAGGGAGGCCTAGTGTGCTGCAATTCATGGGGGTCACAAAGAGTCAGACATGACTGAGCGACTGAACTGAACTGAACTAATGACAAGATTGTAAGTAGTCCCCAGAACAGTGCAAACCAAGAACTATGCCAGGGCAGCTGGGAAAGACTAGACAAGCAACTTAACCTCTCTGACCCTTGGTTTTCTCATTTATAAAATGAGATGATTGGCACAGATGATTTCCAGCTGTAAAAATCCATAACCATGAGTTGAGAAAGTGATTTCGGAACTGGGTCTCAACCTGACTTAAAGTGCCAGGTGGAGGGGGGGGACACAGACAAATGACACATTGTCTTTGAAGAGCTGACAACTTAATGCAGGGTAGAGTGAGCTAAAACAAGTCACCAGGTAGTTAAAATAAATGATGGAGCCTGAAAAATACCTCAAAAGAGTTAAAGACAAACAAGGATTTCAACAGACAAAGATGCCAAGAAAAGGTAGGTCAGGTGACTAGCTGTGGTGGGAACGTTTAAGACTTATTGTCGTTCAGTTGACTTAGAACATGGGGGTCATGAGGAGACAGACAATGTACACAGTCCCAACAGGAAGGGTCTCCTGTGATCAGCCAGAGAATTTGGCTTTTGCAGGTAGCTAGCAGTCACTGAGCTTTCAGCACAGAGCACTGGCATGGTCAGAACTATGCTTCAGGAAGATTACTCAGACAGCAGCAGCAAGAATGAGGGCCATTTAGAGATGAGGAAACTGAAGCCCCGATATTAAGCAACTCACTGACACCCTAAAATCCTGGAAGAAGGTGGGGTATTAATAAATGCTGTGTTTAAAGGGACTTGCCCAGTGTTTCAGGGCTAATTGTTAGCAGTGCAGTGCTGAAACCTGAACCTAGCTTTTGCTCTTATTAGTCAATGGCTCTTTCTTCAGTCCTTGAACGGTTCTAGAACTCAAGAAAAAGAAGAGAACTAGAGGGTCCTGAGAGGGAACCACCTTAGAGCTGAGGAAATGCCTGAGGATGTTGAGGCTGTGAACAATGAGAGCTGAGGGCTGAGGACAGGACCCTGGGGTCATCTACTACCTTCTTCCCTGCTTTTCCGCCATTACTCCGCCTTCATTACTACAAACGTGTCCCCACGCTATAAATACTTCCTCCCACATTCTCAGATCTTCCCTGCTTTTGATTAAATCTCTCACTACCCGTGCCCACTTCAGTAACTCCTTTGGCTGCCAACCATATTTACAAATTGGGTCTTTCCGGATTCATCTCAGGCTGTTCCCCCCTAGTTCCCTCCTAGAGTCCTCCTTGCCGCCCCTAGAATCCTATGAAAATCTTTCCCAACCTCAAGACTTTATTCAAATACCACCTCCATCCATCTATTCATTCATGCAATAAAGATTTAAAGTATGCAGAGCAAAAGGAAGAGCAAAAATCACACATTCATTTCAATTATTCCTAACACCAGGCACAGCACCATCCCCTAATGCAAGTTAAATAAATATTTGGAATTAACAATCTTCAATGGCTGATGAATTTTCTTTTTTTTTTTTTTGGCTGATGAATTTTCATGCAGAAACAAAGAAACTGTCATTAAGCAGAAAAATTAGAGAAGTATGAAAACTGAAGTCACTTGATTCATTTTGGTCAACCTTATATTTCAGCTTAAGAGAAAGACCAAATTTACTTCAGCTTATGATCTCTAGAAATACTGGATATCCAAAATAATTTAAACATGAAAATTTTTATTTTTCAGTAAACCTAAAAAAAATAACTGGTAGGTTTTTGCATTCTCAACTGTAATTTTGTTAAAATTGATACTGGGAATTTCAAACGAATTCAAGCAGCTATCTCTAAGAATGCTTTCTAGAGGGAAAGAGGAGACCTCTGGTGGTGAGTTGGTGAATTTAACTTTAATAAATTAAAAGAAGGGCTTCCGGGAAGGCTCAGCAGATAAGGAATCTAACTGCAATGCAGGAGACACAGGAGACTCAGGTTTGATTCCTAGATTGGGAAAATCCCCTGGAGAAGGAAATGGCAACCCACTTTAGCATTCTTGCCTGGAAAATTCCATGGACAGAAGAATCTGGCAGGCCACAGTCCATGGGGTCGCAGTCAGACACAACTGAGTGACCAGGAACACAAATTAAAAGAAACCACTCAAATACAAGTTAAAAAATAAACATTACTAAGCTACTGCTGTGATAACTCAGGAATTCAAATTATTTTAAAAATTCTTCTTACTATCATAACATGGCTTGGAGCCGTAAGTTTTTTTTTAAAAGATGTTTCCAAAAGTTGATAGTAAGTTTGTGACTTAGAGAAAGCCAGACCTCTAATGTGTGCCTCAAAATAGGAGATGGAGAGTTCTCCAAGTTGCATAAAAACAAGTTTCTTTTAAAAAGTGCAAGTTCTCTTTTTATATATTAAACAAAATTACTTAGGTGGGCTATTCAAAATGATGGCTAACTTAAGGGTCAAAAAGACTAAACTAGCCAACCTGTTCTTGAGGGCAGTGAAAGTGTGGAGAGAAGGGTGAGGTGGTATCAGAATTGGGGAGTTTTCCCCCCAGATTATAACCCCACTTCACTGGAAATTATCCATTACTGATGCCAGTTCTTATTCCTGATGTATCTAGAGTCTAGTGAAATAGTGACAGAGCACTTCCTTAGGAATTAGAAGCCAAAGTCACCCTAGGCCAGTATCACTTGACACTCACTGAACTAACTTCTTATGGGTTCTGACCTAGATGGAAGGTGAACATGAATTCTTAGTTTCAGGAGGATGTGGTGGCCGGAAAACAAATGTCTCTAGCCAAAGACATTACAGGGCCAATGAATGCAAGGTGAGCTCTTGATTTGAGATAATCGAGATGAAACAAATTAATATACAGTCAAGATGAGGCGAGAAGCTAGGCAGAGAAAATTTTATAAAAAGTACATGTGTATTTTGAGTTCTTTCACTTTGCTAAACTAGGAAGTACAAGCTCAAAGCTCAAAATCACAGAAGAGTAAAACAGTCACTACTACGGACTGACTCATGAAAGCCTGACCACAGACCCTAGATTGTATAATTCTATACTCAACTTAAGGAGCCTGGAAGGCTGCAGTCCATGGGGTCACTGAGGGTCGGACACGACTGAGCGACTTCACTTTCACTTTTCACTTTCATGCATTGGAGAAGGAAATGGCAACCCACTCCAGTGTTCTTGCCTGGAGAATCCCAGGGTCGGGGGAGCCTGGTGGGCTGCCGTCTGTAGGGTCACACAGAGTCGGACACGACTGAAGTGACTTAGCAGCAGCATACTCAACCTAGTAACAAATCAACTACAATCCTGTGCAATGGTTAAAATAAAAAATAGTGATAGTACCAAAAGCTGGCGACACTGAAGAGGAACTCGATCACTCAACATTGCTGGTGGGAATGTAAAATGGTACAGCCACTCTGGAAAGGAGTTTGGCGCTTTCTTACAAAGCTAAACATGTGCTTATCAGATGACCCAGCAATTGGACTCTTGGGCATTTATCCCAGAGAAATAAAAACAGGCTCACACAAAAAGCTGTACACTAAGTTTTATAGCAGCTTTATTCGAATAGTGAAAAAAACTAGAAGTAACTCAGATATCCTCCAAAGGGTGAATGGTTTAAGCATGTTGTGGTACATTCATACCATGAAATACTTCTCGGCAATAAGACAGAATGAAATATCAATACAGGCAACAATTTGGATGGATCTCATGGGATGATGCTAAGTGAAAAAGTCAATTCCAAAAAGTTGCATACTACATAATTTTGTTTATGTAACATTCTTGACATGTCAAAATTTTAGAAAGTGAGAACAGAATGGGGAAGACGGTGCCTTGCTGGAGGGATCTTGGTGGTGATGGATCTGTGCTGTAGCTTGCCTGTGATGGATACAACATTCTACACATGGGGAGGTCCCTGGCGGTCCAGTGGTTGGGACACTCTCACTGCCAGGGGTCAGGGTTCTATCCATAGTCAGAGAACTAAGATTCCACAAGCCCCACTGCATGCAAAAATAATAAGAAGAAGAATCTATACAGGTGTGATAAAATATGTATAGGACTAAACACACACACAAATTCAAAACAGCTATCTGAATAAGATCCATGGGCTGTTCCTGGTTATGCTGTTGTATCAAACTTTTACAAGATGTTATTATTTGAGAAGACTGGGTAAAGGGTACACAGGATCTCTACTGTTTCTTACAACTGCATGGAAATCTACAATTAACTCAAAATTCAAAATATTAAAAAATTTTCTAATTAAAAACTAAAAAATGAATATCTTATTTTTCATTTGTGATGAACAAGCAGGCAACATTCCACATTATTTTCACAAATAAAGAAAATATGCATAACTATCCAGGTGATAAAAACCATATAAACATAATAAAAACCATCATTTTATTGAGCACTTAAAGGGCTTCCCTGGTGGTTCAGACGGTAAAGCGTCTGCCTGCAACATGGGAGACCTGGGTTCGATGCCTGGATCAGGAAGATCCTCTGGAGAAGGAAATGGCAACCCACTCCAGTATTCTTGCCTGGAAAATCTCATGGATGGAGCCTGGTAGGCTACAGTCCATGGGGTCGCAAGGAGTCGGACACGACTGAGCGACTTCACTTTACTGTGCTTAATCTGATGAGCCTTATCTTGCTCATAGGGCAAAAGTCCTATGAGAGGGACCCTACATCACTCATAGTTCACAGAGGAGGGGCTGAGGGAAAGGGGTGACTCCACTTTCCCAAGCTATGCGACTAATAACTGGAGCCAAATTCAGACAGGCAAGTGTAAGTCCTTCCAGCAAGAAAGTTAGTGCCCATGGGATGATCAATGGTGTCCGACTCTTTCCCACCCCATGGACTGCAGGCCGCCAGGCTCCTCTCCACAGACTCTTCCAGGCAAAAGTACTGGAGTGGGTTGCCATTTCCTACTCCAGGGGATCTTCCGGACCCAGGGACTGAAACTGTGCCTTCTGCATTGGCACTGGAGGCATATTCTTTACCACTGCTCCATCTGCTAAATCCAAATAAAGTAATACAGTTACATCGTTCTATTTTTGTTTTGCTCAGCTGTCCTGACCCTAAAAATTAAAACAAAAACAAAAACAAAAAAACTTCCATCAAACACTGACAACAGGTGTTAGGCACAGAACTAATCTAACACAGGTCTTTCAGAGATTACACAGCCCGCTTCCCTCATTTTACAGCTAAACAGGGGTGAAGTGACATGCACAGGTGAATCACTGTTTCTAGGCCCGCAAAGCATATTTAAAACTACATGTCAGTCCAGTATTAAAAAAAATAAATAAATAAGGAAACATCGCTAAATGATGGCAGAGACCGAGCCGTCTGTTTCATTTATGCGCTCAATATTTACAAGACCAATAACGAATGACATGTCAGGAGCCACATATATGGATGGCCAGAAAACAGCGGACTATCAGGCGTCGCCATGACAGAGCCTCCGTCTGGAGAAGGGTAGGGCTGGACAGTGCCCTTCAGTCAGCACTTCGCTCTGTAGGAGACTCGTTGGAGACAGAGGTTCTCCGCAAGGAGCCGCTAGGGACGTGGGGAGGGGCTAGGAAAAGGCGAGGCTGAGAGGGCGGAGCCACGAGAGACGCGGGGAGGGGTCGAGGGGGCGGGGCCTAGCTGGAGGAAAGGAGGGCCTCTGGGCCTGCCCAAACGAGAATTTTCACCATCGTCATCCCCAGACTTTCTCCTGCGGCGCCAAGTCCGCTGGGCTGTGCAGGTCGAGGACGCGTGACTCGGCGGGCCAGATTTTCAGTTAGCCAAGCGATGGGAGAAGGGAAAGGGGAGAGGGTGACCACCACTAGTCCCGCCCCTCTCGGGGCCTAGCTCCTCTACTCACAGCGTCAAAAGGAAGGAGCAAGCTGGCGTCCCCAGCGTCTACGGCGGCGCAGGCCTGCCCTTCGCCCTCCGCCGCGCGCGTCCATTGGCCACTGGCGGCTGCGCCCACGTGGGGCGAAGGCGCTCCCTTCATTGGGCTCTGCTTGGGGGGCGGGTCTAGAGGGCGCTGGGACCCGGGCATTGCAGGTCTCAAGGGCTGGCTTCTAGAGCTTGAGGCAGGGAAAGGGGCGCAGGCGATGGTACCAGCGCTGCGTTACCTGGGCAGTGTCTGCGGACGGGCCCGCGGGATTTTCCCCGGGGGCTTCTCCGCGGCGCGCACACCCGCGTCGGGGAAATCCCGGCTGTTGTGCCAGGGTGGCCGCAGAGCCAGCACCAGGTGAGTACCCGCTGGCCCGCCCCCCGCGGTCTGCGCTGCCTCTCTTGGAGGTGCCTAGTGCTGGACCTCTGCCTCTGCTCTTCTTCGCTGTCCTCGGCGAAAGAGAAGATCGGGATCCTGTGAAGCCCGGGCTCCAGCCTCAGATCCCAGGAGCTACCTGCCTGGATCCCTCGTAGGCTTGTGGGCGAGAGAAGAATAAGAAAGGCAGTGTCGAGTAGAGGTCAAGAACAGTCCTGGCTTTGAATACAACTCCACCGCTTCCCATTCAACCCTGGGCGGGTTACTTAAGCTCCTTTAAGGCTCAGTTGTGAATTGGAACCTAGTCTCTCGCGCAGTGGTCGTTTTGAGGATTAAAAGGACCTCACACACTGTAAGCAATCAAATATGCTGTTTGTTCGCTGGCCTTCCTGATGTTACTTGGAACATCTGAAACCGGTCTTAAATCAGTCAGTTCCTGGCACACACACGGCTGCATAGAGTTGCAGTATGAGAAGCAGCTCAGCTGCTAATCAAACCCTGCAGAATTCAGCGTCCTGTGATTTGAAATGTGGAGATCACGTATGAAATTACTGTTTTTTACCTGCTCTCTGTATGGGGAGCGGTTTATGCGAAGGTTTCAAAGCTGAAAAGCTCTTGGCTCTTTTTCGGGAACTAGCATGTGGGCAACATGAGTGTGAGGAGCTTGGCGGAACAGAGGATGGTGTGGAAAGACACCGGAGAAGGGTTACATCACAGCAGAGGTTTTGCTTTAACTGCACGTGGAATTTTATTCTAAGGGCGCTGGGAGACTTTTAAAGACGTGATTAAATGTTGATGTTTCAAAAGTTGATTCTGGCTGCTGTGTATTAGTGGATTGGAGGGGAATTAGTGTGGAATAGGATTTGTGATTCATCGTGGGGTATGTAGACTTCTTTTGGGAACCTTTTCTTAAGGGAAGAAAAGTAAGGTTAGTGAAGGTTTTGTTTATACTTTTTTATTTTGAAATGATTAAAGATCCATAGGAAGTCCCCCTCCCAAAAAAACCCCCACAAAAACCCAGACCAGAGAGCTCTCATGTACCCTTCTTCACCAGTTTGCTCCAACATCTTACCTAACTGTAATAACGGTGTCAAAACCAGGAAAATGATATTAGCACAATCCATAGACCTTGTTCAGATTTTCATCAGTTTTACATGCACTCGTTTTTTAAAATTGCTTCACTACTTACAGACTTTATTCTATATAACAGTATCTTAAAAGATTATTTTGAAAATTGAAATTACATTAGGTAGATTTGGGGGAGAATTGCTTCTTTATAATTTTGAGTTTTCCCATCCATGAACTTGGCATATCTTTTCATTTATGCATACTCATTTGTTATTTAGGGGCTTCCCAGGTGGTTCAGTAAAAGAATCTACTTGTCAGTGCAGGAGTAGGAGGAGACACAGGTTTGATCCCTGGGTCCAGAATATCCCCTGGAGGAGGAAATGGCAACCCACTCCAGTATTCTTGCCAGGATAATCCCATGGACAGAGGAGTATACTCCGTGGGGTTGCAAAGAGTTGGACATGACTGAGCATGCACACACGCATGCCTTTGTTATTTAATAGAGTTTAAATTTTTCTCTGTGAAGTTCTTTTTCTCTTTAGGTTAATTCTTAGATTTCCTTATTGCTTTGTTGCTATGATAAATAGTATTTTATATTCTTTCAGCTAGATTTTACTTGTATAGAATATGCTTTTTTTTTTTTTAATGCTTTTTTTGTATTTCTTATCCAGTTTTGGGGATTTCCCTGGTGGCTCAGATGGTAAAGCCTCTGCCTGCAATGCAGGAGACCTGGGTTCCGTCCCTGGGTTGGGAAGATCCCGTGGAGAAGGAAATGGCAAGCCTCTCCAATATTCTTGCCTGGGAAATTCCATGGACAGAGGAGCCTGGCAGGCTACAGTCCATGGTGTCACTGAGTCAGACATGATTTGGAAACTAACACTTTATCACTTTAGGGCCTTCCCAGGTGGCTCAGTGGTAAAGAATCTGCCTGCCAAGTAAGAGACACGAGTTCAATCCCTGACTAGGAAAGATCCCTTGGAGAAGGAAATGGCAACCCACTCCAGCATCCTTGCCTGGGAAATCCCATGGACAGAGGATCCAGTCCATGGGGTCACAAAAGAGACAGACATGACTTAGCGACTAAACAACACCAACATCCAGTTTTGGAACCTGAGTCATCGGTACTTCATAAAATGAGTTAGGGAGGCGTCAGCTTTTTAAATTTTTCTGGAACATCTTCGATGATAGAGATTATCCATTCCTTGAAATTTTGGTAAAATTTACACACGTGTGTGTATGTGTGTTTAGGTGGAAAGCTTTTGATGACTAATTTATAGCAATTGATTCAAAACTTCTATTTCTTCTTGTCTCAGTAATTTCACTTGAGTCCCTCACCCCATTTCATCTATGTTATCAAATTTATTAGCACATAGATCTTCATGATGTTCTTTGATTATGTTTAAGATCATTGTCATGTCTTTACATGTTTTTCCTTATTCCGTTTTATTTATTTGAGTCATCTCACTTTTCTCCTCATTACTATTGCCAGAGATTTGTCTACTTTATAAATCTTTTCAAATAAAGGATTTTTCTTCTTTGTTATATTTTGTTATATATATGTTTGTTTTATATATTATGTGTCTTTATATATTTGTTTTCCTTATTGTATTTAACTTCTTGAGTTGATAACTCATTAAATTTTGGTACAGTAGTATTTTTAGGAGTGTCTCTTGCATGTTAAAGTTCCTGTAGCCTTTTTTATCTAAGATTATCTTTATTGAATCCTCATATTTAAATGATACAGTTTAACTCTAGGTTAGAAATCCTTTTTTTCTTCTTGAAACTACTACTTCATTGACTTCTTGTTTTGTTGTTGTTGTTGTTGTTTTTATTTTGTTTACTGTTTTTTTTTGGCTTCTTTTGTTTGTTTGCTTGCTTTTTGTCTTTTGCCTACAAGAAGCAGCATGCGGGACTTTATTTCCCGGACCTGGGGTGGAAGCCTCACCTTCTGTATTGGCAGTGCAGTCTTAACTACTGGACCACCAAGGAAGTAGCTCTAGTGACTTATGGATTTCATTGTTACAATTTAGAAATCTGATGTCAAGTGAATTCATATTAAAAAAAATTTTTTTTCTTATATTGGAGCATAGTTGATTAACAATGTTGTGTTAGTTTCAGGTATACAGCAAAGTGATGCAGTTATATACATACATGTATCTATTCTTTTTCTAATTCTTTTTCCATTATCTTATTACAGAATATTGAGCAGAGTTTCCTGTAGGTCCTTGCTGGTTATCTATTTTAAATATTGCAGTGTGTACCTGCCAATCCCAAACTCCCAATCTATCCTTCCCCCCACCCATCTTACCCCCTTGGTACCATTAGTTCATTCTCTGTCTTTCTGTTTTGTAATAAGTTCATTTGTACCATTTTTTTAGATTGCCCAATTAAGCAATGTATGATATTTGTCTTTATCTGACTTATTTCTCTTAGTATGATAATCTTGAGGTTCATCCATGTTGCTGCAAATGGCATTATTTCTTCTTTTTAATAACTGAGTAATATTCCATTGTATATATGCACTGCATCTTTGTCCATTCATTTGTTGATGGGCATTTCCGTTGCTTCATGACTTGCTATTGTAAACAGCTCTGCAGTGAACACGGGGGTGCATGTATTCTTTTGAACAATGTTTTTCCCCAGATATATGCCAAAGAGTGCAGTTGCTAAGACATGTAGTAAGCACATGTTTAGTTTTTTAAGAAAAGGCCATACTATTTCCAGAGTGGCTGTACTATTTTACATTCCTACCAGTAATGTGTGAGTTGATCCAGTTCTTCTCATCTTCATCAGCATTTGGTGTTATCACTTTTTTTTAAAAAAAGTCATTCTGATAGGGGTGTAGTGATATCTCATTGTAGTTTTAGTTTGCATTTCCTTAATGACTAAAGGTATATTTTCATGTACTTATTTGCCATGTTTATATCTATCTTCTTCAATGAAATGTTTGTTCATATCATTTGCCCATTCTCTAAATTACTTGTTTATTTCAAGAATTGAGTCCTTTGTCATATATATGGTTTGCAAGTGTTTTCTCCCAATTTGTTCATCTTCTTATCCCCTTAACAGAGTCTTTTGCAGAGCAAAAACTTTTAATTTTGATGAAGTCCAGTTTATCAGTTTTTTCTTTTATGGGTCATGCTTTTGATGTGAACTCTTCAAGTAGCCCTAGATACCAAAGATTTTCTCCTGTGTTTTCTTCTTAAAGTTTAATTGTGGATATTTGCAGATATTTAAAAACTGAATTTTTTGGTTAGAATAATAGCATTGTGTGTGTTTTTTTTTTTTTTTGTGTGTGTGTGTTTTAAAGAGCTCTTTTATAAATAACGTATTGGATATTTACAGATGATGTTTAGAATTTAGATTGAAATAATATAATGCAAGAGGGAGTGAAAAAAAAAAGTGGGGTGAAAAAGTGAAACTGGCCATGTTCCTATAAAACCTAGATTTGTTGACCATGAGATCAATGCTAATGGTAATTTTTTAAGCTTCGCACTGTGGAGTTAGACTATACATACCCTTTCTAATTTTTTAAATGGTTGTGTAATCAGAGTTATTGTGACTAAAATTGGTTCTGAGCCCATTTCTGGATGACTTATTTCCTTAAGGTTTTATTTTCTCACTGTTTACTTCTAAGCAGAATAAAATAATTATGACTTTTTGCATACTAAGGTGTTAAAGACTTAATGTTAACTTGTCCTCAAAAATACTGCCCTTGAGGGACTTCCTGGTGGTGCAGTGGTTAAGACTCCATGCTTCCAATGCAGGGTATGTGGGTTAGGTCCCTAGTTGGGGAACTAAGATCCCACATGCTGTGCAATGTGGCCAGCCCCCCCACCTGCAAAAACCCAGAAACAAACAAAAAAGCACAAAAGAATACTGCACTTGAATTTTTGACAGTTAGTAAGGGAGAGTGTGATACTTAACTGAGTAACCACTGATGGAGCCAGCTTATGCAGAGTGTAATGGAGACTTAGAGCAGCTTGGGCAACTAGCCATTCTGCCTGCTGGCTATAGCTGATTAACTTTTAAAGCCAAATATCACAAAGCCCAGTAAACATTTGATTTTAATGATTACAATGAATAGTTTAATTGTTTATTGGTGATGAAAATGCGAAGTTTGATAAAATCTATTGTAAACATGTGTTACTTTAAAGATGGCTTTCTTTTAAAGCTCATTTGATATAGTCATTATTGGTGGCGGAATTGTGGGGCTTGCCTCTGCCAGAGCACTCATCCTGCGACATCCAGCTCTTTCCATTGGTGTTCTGGAGAAGGAGAAAGATTTAGGTATGTATGTTATGTTGCTTAACCCTAACACCTTTGAGCAAACTCTGGGAGATGGTGAAGGACAGGGAAGCCTGATGTACTGCAGTCCATGGGGTTGCCAAGAGTAGGACATGACTGAGCAACTGAACAACAGTAAACCTGAACACCTGCTCATGTTGTCAGTTCTGCGTCTTTCAATCTAAATGTCAATGCTAGTGTCCCAGTCTGGATTCTTCAAAAAGCAGAGCCTGGGACTAGAACTTGGATACTGGATATTGGATATGGGCTTCCCTTGTGATTCAGCTGGTAAAGAATCTGCTGCAGTGCGGGAGACCTGGGTTCAATCCCTGGGTTGGGAAGATCCCCTGGAGAAGGGAAAGGTTACCCACTCCAGTATTCTGGCCTGGAGAATTCCAGGGACTGTATTAATCCATGGGGTTGCAGAGTCAGACATGACTGAGTGACTTAAAAAAAAAAAAAAGGTGATTTATTTGTGAGGTTATCCAAGGAAGCAGGAGTCAGTGGGTGGGGAGAGTAAACAGGGAAGGAGGGAAAATCTTGGGAAGGTGTGTTATCCAGGTTGAAGCTGTGAGCTTGATTCCACCGAGACCTCTGAGGAACTGCCTAATGTCTCCCAGGATTGTGCTCATGTGCCCTTCAACTTCTGTCCCTTTGTTTGAGGATTGTCCCTAGGAATGTTGAGTCCCTCTCCCCCCTAAATTAGAGAACACCCTGGGGCAAAAGGCAGAGAGCCATATTGGGCCCTTGAAGTGGGTTGCTGGTGGTGAGGGGTGGGTTTGTACCCCAAAGTCATAGCTGAAGTCAGAGATGGGCTGGAGGGACCTGACACACATACTGTGGTTGGCTGCTGGGGAAGCTACCAGTGCTCCAGCTGGAAGAACAAACCCAGGCAGAGTTTTAAATAGTGGTTTCTAATAGCGTCAACTCTAACTGTATTCCCCTACTTCTTGGGTTTTGAATGAATCTTGTATATACTTTCTGTTAAATGTATTTCTCTTGTTCCATAGCTGTTCATCAGACCGGACATAACAGTGGTGTCATACATAGTGGGATTTATTATAAACCCGAATCTCTGAAAGCTAAATTATGTGTGCAAGGTGCGGCCCTCATCTACGAGTACTGTAACCACAAGGGAATTTCCTACAAGCAATGTGGCAAGGTATGGCATTTTACTAGGCCCTTGACTTATTTATAAATAGTATTTTCTTAGTAATCTTAAATGATTTTTGATTTAAAAAATACCTGGCTTTTCTTTCTTTGTATCCATGTAATTTTCAAAATCTAGATGTTTCATATAAATGGGATCATGCAAAATGTTGTCTTTTGTGATTGGCTTCTTTCACTGAGTATAGTGTTTTCAGAGTTCATTCATCTTGCAGCATGAATCAGTACCTCATTCCTCTTTGTATTCCATTGGATTGATATACCACATTTTGTTTATCCATTTGTCAGTTATAGACATTTGGGTTGTTTCTGCTTTTGGGCTACTGTGAATAATGCTGCTATGGACATTCATGTACAAGTTTTTGTGTGGACCTATGTTTTCCTTTCTGTCAAGTATATACCTAGGAGTAGAGTTGCTGGGTCATACAGAAACTATGTGTTTAACATTTTGAAGAAGTGCCAAACTGTTCTCCAAAGTGCTGTACTACTTTATATCCCCATCAGCAATTAATGAGGATTCCAGTGTCTTTATATCCTCATGAACACCAGTTATTGTCTGCTTTATTTTAGCCATCGTGGAGGATGTGAAGTGCTATATCACTGTGTTTTTTTTTTATAATTAAGCTTAGTAATTAATAATGTTAAGCATCTTTCATGTACTTACTGGCCATTCATTTATCTTCTTTGGAGAGATACCTATTCAGATCTTGTGCCCATTTTAAAATTGAGTTATTTGTCTTTTTATTGTTGAATTGTGTTATTTATATATTCTGAATATAGCCCCTTATCAGTTATATGTTATTTACTAAAATACTACCAAAGTATTAAAATATTTTTATTTTAAAAATAAAATAATAGTAATGATGATATTTAAAATATTGCTGAATATTTTCTCCCATTCTGTAGATTTTCTTTTTACTTTCTTGATGGTATCCTTTGAAGCAGAGACACTTGATTTTGATGAAGTGTAGTTTATCTTTTTTTTTCTTTTGTTGCTTGTACCTTTAGTGTCATATCTAAGAAATATGCCAAACCTTAGATCATGAAAATTTGCTCCTGTTTTCTTCTAATATCAAAGCCTTAATTCTGATGTTTAGATCTTTAGTCCCTTTTCCTCCCCGAGATGAGTTGATTTAATTCTGAGTGGTACAGAATTGGAGCTAGAACAAAGACTGAAGAACAGACTTTGGCAGGATTCTAGGCTGGGTTTACTCTGACCTCACAGCTACGGTAGAAATGGCTAAATGAGAAGAACTAAAGAGAAGATGAGCCGCTGTATGATTTCATTTTTTTAAACCTTAACAAAAGTTTGTTTTTAAATGTGTAACAGGCTTCAAGACAGTACTTCATTCTAACTATAGGTGGCAATAGACATGGCAGGGAATCGGGAATGGAATTAAGGATTACCATTGCCTCCAGCACAAAGAACAGCTTCCTTTTTTTTTTTAATATGTATTTTTATTTTTTGACTGCACCAAGCCTTAGTTGCAGCATGTGGGATCTAGTTCCCCCACCAGGGATCGAACTCAGGCCCCCTGCATTGGGAGAGCAGAGTATTAGCCACTAGACCACCAGGGAAGTCCCTAAAAGTGGTGTTTTGTTTTTTTTTCCTTGGCTGCACTGGGTCTTCCTCAGCTCACAGGCTTAGTTGCCCTGTAGCATGTGGGATCTTAGTTCCGCTTCCCTGACCAGGGATCAAACCCACATCCCGTGCACTGGAAGGTGGATTCTTAACCACTGGACCACCAGAGAAGTCCCCCCAGCTTACTTTTTGACAGATTTCTTAATTCCAGCTTTCTCCAGGAGGGCCTTCCCTGCAGCCTTTGCTTTTAGCTTCTCAAGTTTCTTTTGCTTCTCCCTCGCTTTTTGGCCATGCCGTATCTTTGTTGCAGTGCTCTGGCTTTCATGGCGGGGTGGACACTTCTGTAGTTGCCGTACATGGACTTAGTTGCCCCGCGGCATGCGGGATCCTGGTTCCCCCACCAGGAATCGAACCCCTGTCCCCTGCTTTGCAAGGCAGATTCTTAACCACTGGACCACCAGGGAACTCCCCTTGTGCTGCTTTTTTTGTTTCTGCCTGAATGCCCCATCATCATCCAGCTCCTTGGTCTGCTTCAGGTGCTTCTTACCACCTTTGCAGCCGGCCTACTGCCCCTTCCCAGACCCTGCCATCAGAAGTAAAGCTCCCACCCCACCCTCTACATGTGTTCTACCAGTGTAGGTTCATTTTTTAATTAATTGTGGTATATGATGTAAGGAGGGGGTCCAACTTCATTCTTTGGCATGTGGATATCCAGTTGCCATTTGTTGAAAAAAGTGTTCTTTCTACAATATATTGTTTTGGCACCTGCATCAAAAATCAGTTGAGCATAAATGTAAGAAGGTGTATTTAGGATTCTCAATTCTATTCCACTGATGTGTGTGTGTCCTTATGCCAATACTGTTTGTCAGTATCTCCAAAAGGGCAGCTGGTATTTTTGATAGAGATTATACTCAATCTATAGATCAATTTGGGGAGTGCTGCCATCTTAGCAATATTAAATATTGCAAAACATGAAATTGGGATGTCTTCCCATTTATGTTAATTTTCTTTAATTTCTTTCAACAATATTTTTTATTTTTCATTGTACAGTTATTGCATTTCTTTTGTTAATGTTATTCCTTGATATTTTATTCTTTCTGATGCTTTTGTGAGGAAAATTATTTTCTTAATTTCAGTTGCATTTATTCACTGCTAATGTATAGAATAGGATTGATTTTTACATATTGATCTTTATTCTTCAACTTTGTTGAACTCATTTCTTAGTCTAATAGTTTTTGTGTGTGTGTGTGTCGTGTGTGTATTCCTTAGGACTTTTAACATGCAGGATCATGTCATCTACAAATAAGATAGTTTTGCTTTTTTCAACTGGTTACTTTTTTTCTCGCCTAATTTACCTGGGTTCAGTTCAGTTCAGTTCAGTCACTCAGTTGTGTCCAACTCTTTGCAACCCCATGGACTGCAGCACACCAGGCTTCCCTGTCCATCACCAACTCCCAAAGCTTACTCAAACTCGTGTCCATCGAGTCGGTGATGCCATCCAACCATCTCATCCTCTGTTGTCTCATTCTCTTCCAGTCTTCAATCTTTCCCAGCATCAGGGTCTTTTCCAGTGAGTCAGTTCTTCGAATCAGGTGGCCAAAGTATTGGAGTTTCAGCTTCAGCATCAGTCCTTGCAATGAATATTTAGGACTGATTTCCTTTAGGATGGACTGGTTGGATCTCCTTGCAGACCAAGAGACTCTCAAGGGTTTTTTCCAACATCACATTTCAAAAGCATCAATTCTTTGGCTCTCAGCTTTCTTTATAGTCCAACTTTCACATCTATACATGACTACTGGAAAAACCATAGCCTTGACTAGATGGACCTTTGTTGACAAAGTAATGTCTCTGCTTTTTAATATGCTGTTTAGGTTGGTCATAGCTTTTCTTCCAAGGTGCAAGCATCTTTTAATTTCATGGCTGTAGTCACCATCTGCAGTGATTTTGGAGCCCCCCAAAATAAAGTCTGTCACTGTTTCCACTCTTTCTCCATCTATTTCCCATGAAATGATGGGACCAGATGCCATGATCTTAGTTTTTGGAATGTTGACTTTTAAGCCAACTTTTTCACTCTCCTCTTTCACTTTCATCAAGAGGCTCTTTAGTTCCTCTTCACTTTCTGCCATAAGGGTGGTGTCATCTGTATATCTGAAGTTATTGATATTTCTTCCAGCAATCTTGATTCCAATTTATTCTTCATCCAGTCTGGCATTTCACATGATGTACTCTGCATATAAATTAAATAAGCAGAGTGACAATATACAGCCTTGACGTACTCTTTTCCTGTTTGGAACCAGTCTGTTGTTCCATGTCCAGTTCTAACTGTTGCTTCTTGATCTGTGTATAGATTTCTTAGGAGGCAGGTCAGTGGTCTTGTATTCCTATCTCTTTAAGAATTTTCCACAGTTTGTTGTGATCCACACAGTCAAAGGCTTTGGGGTAGTCAATAAAGCAGAAGTAAATGTTTTTCTGGAAGTCTCTTGCTTTTTCAATGATCCAACGGATGTTTGCAATTGATCTCTGGTTCCTCTGCATTTTCCATCTTGAACATCTGGAAGTTCACGGTTCAAGTACTGTTGAAGCCTGGCTTGGAGAATTTTGAGCATTACTTTACTAGCATGTGAGATAGCGCAGTTGTGTGATAGTTTGAACATTCTTTGGCACTGCCTTTCTCTGAGATTGGAATGAAAATTGACCTTTTCCAGTCCTGTGGCCACTGCTAAATTATCCACATTTGCTGGCATATTGAGTGCAGCACTTTCACAGCATTGTCTTTTAGAATTTGAAATAGCTCAACTGGAATTCCATCACCTCCACTAGCTTTGTTCGTAGTGATGCTTCCTAAGGCCCACTTGACTTTGTATTCCAGGATGTCTGGCTCTAGGTGAGTGATCACACCATCGTGGTTATCTAGGTCATGAAGATCTTTTTTGTATAGTTCTTCTGTGTATTCTTGCCACTTCTTAATATCTTTTGCTTCTGTTAGGTCCATACCATTTCTGTCATTTATTGCGCCCATCTTTGCATGAAATGTTCCCTTGGTAGCTCTTATTTTCTTGATGAGATCTCTAGTCCTTCCCATTCTATTGTTTTCCTCTATTCTTTGCATTGGTCCCTGAGGAAGGCTTTCATATCTCTCCTTGCTGTTCTTTGGAACTCTGCATTCAAATGGGTATATCTTTCCTTTTCTCCTTTGCCTTTAACTTCTCTTCTTCTCTAAGCTATTTGTAAGGCCTCCTCAGACAACCATTTTGCCTTTTTGCATTTCTTTTTCTTGGGGATTGTCTTGATCACTGCCTCCTGTACAGTGTCATGAACCTCCGTCCATACTTCTTCAGGCACTCTGTCTAGCAGATCTAATTCCTTGAATCTATTTGTCACTTCCACTGTATAATTGTAAGGGATTTGATTTAGGTCATACCTGAATGGTCTAGTGATTTTCCCTATTTTTTTAAAATTTAAGTCTGAATTTGGCAATAAGGAGTATTGATAAGATCAATAAGATCTGAGCCACAGTCAGCTCCCAGTCTTGTTTTTGCTGACTGCATAAAGCTTTTCCATCTTTGGATGCAAAGTATATAATCAAGCTGATTTTGGTATTGACCATCCGGTGATGTCCATGTGTAGAATCTTCTCTTGTGTTGTTGGAAGAGGGTGTTTGCTATGACCAGTGCATTCTCTTGACAAAAGTGTGTTAGCCTTTGCCCTGCTTCGTTTTGTACTCCAAGGCCAAATTTGCCTGTTATTCCAGGTATCTCTTGACTTCCTACTTTTGCATTCCAGTCCCCTGTAATGAAAAGGACATCTTTTTTGGGTGTTAGTTTTAGAAGGTCTTGTAGGTCTTCATAAAACCGTTCAACTTCAGCTTCTTCAGCATTACTGGTCAGGGCATAGACTTGGATTGCTGTGATATTGAATGGTTTGCCTTGGAAATGAACAGAGATCATTCTGTTGTTCTTGAGATTGCATCCAAGTACTGCCTTTCACACTCTTTTGTTTACTATTATGGCTACTCCATTTCTTCTAAGGGATTCAGTAGTAGATAGAATGGTCATCTGAGTTAAATTCACCCATTCCAGTCCATTATAGTTCACTGATTCCTAAAATGTTGATGTTCACTCTTGCCATCTCCTGTTTGACCACTTCCAATTTGCCTTGATTCATGGACCCTAACATTCCAGGTTCCTATGCAATATTGCTCTTTACAACATCAGACTTCACTTCCATCACCAGTCACATCCACAACTGGGTGTTGTTTTTGCTTTGGCTCAATCTCTTCATTCTTTCTGGAGTTAACTTCTCCACTGATCTCCAATAGCATATTGGGTACCTACCGACCTGGGGAGTTCATCTTTCAGTGTCCTATCTTTTTGGCTTTTCATACTGTTCATGGGGTTCTCAAGGCAAGAATACTGAAGTGGTTTGCGATTCCTTTCTCCAGTGGACTGTGTTTTGTCAGAACTCTCCACCAATATCTATCTGTCTGGGTGGCCCTACATGGAATGGCTCATAGTTTCATTGAGTTAAACAGTTTGTGGTCCATGTGATCAAGACTGGGGAATCAGACACTTGGAGGGCACAAACAAAACCTTGTGCACACCAGGATCAGTCCATCTTGGGTGGCCCTACATGCTACCCTCTTCATTTTTTCTGGAGTTATTTCTCCACTGATCTCCAGTAGCATATTGGGCAATACAGGAATAGAGTGTTGAATTGTTCAGTCGCTAAGTCATGTCTGATTCTTTGTGACCCCACAGACATCAGTACACCAGACTTTCCTGTCCTTCACTATCTCCCAGAGTTTGCTCAGTTTCATGCCCACTGAGTCAGTGATGCTATCTAACCATCTCATCCTCTGTTGCCCACTTCTCCTACCTTGCATCTTTCCCAGCATCAGGGTCTTTTCTATTGTGTTGACTCTCTGCATCAGGTGGCCAAAGTATTAGAGTTTCAGCATCAGTCCTTCCAATGAATATTCAGGGTTGATTTCCTTTAGGACTGACTAGTTTGATCTCCTTGTAGTCCAGGGGACTCTCAAGAGTCTTCTCCAGCACCACAATATAAAAGCATCAATTCTTTGTGCTCAGCCTTCTTTATGGCCCACCTCTCACGTCCATACATATCTACTGGAAAAACCACAGCCTTGACTATATGGATCTTTGTCGGCAAAGTAATGTCTCTGCTTTTTAATATGTTGTCTAGGTTTATCACAGTTTTCCTTCCAAGGAGCAAGTGTCTTTTAATTTCATGACTTCAGTCACCATCTGCAGTGATTTTGGAGCCCAAGAAAGTAAAATCTGAAAAAAAAAAAAAAAAGAAAGTAAAATCTGTCAATGTTTCCACTGTTTCTGTTTCTATTTCCTATGAAGTGATGGGACTGGATGCTATGATCTTAGTTTTTTAAATGTTGAGTTTTAAGCCCTCTTTTCCAATCTCCTCTTTGACCTTCATCAAGAGGCTCTTTCCTTCCTCTTCAATTTCTGCCATTTATCTTCTGTATATCTGAGGTTCTGAGGTTGTAGATATTTCTCTCGGCAATCTTTTTTTTAGTCTTGGCAATCTTGATTCCAACTTGTGATTCACCCAAACTGGCATTTTGCATAATGTACTCTGCATAGAACTTAAATAAACAGAATGACAGTATACAACCTTGATGTACTCTTTTCCCAACTTGGAACTAGTCCATAGCTCCATGTCCACTTCTAACTGTTTCTTCTTCACCTGCATACAGGTTTCTTAGGAGACAGGAAAGGTGGTCTGGTTTTCCCATCTCTTTAAGATTTTCCACAGTTTATTGTGATCCCAACAGTTAAAGGCTTTAGTGTAGTGAGTGAAGCAGTTGTTTTTCTGGAATTCCTTTGCTTTCTCTGTGACCCAATGAATGCTGGCAGTTTGGTCTCTGGTTCCTTTGCCTTTTCTAAATCCAGCTTGTACATCTGGAAGTTCACGGTTCACGTACTGCTAAAGGCGGTGCTAGTGGTAAACAACCTACCTGCAAATGCGAGAGACCCAGGAGACGTGGGTTTGATCTCTGGGTCGGGAAGATCCCCTCGAGGAGGGCATGGAAATCCACTGCAGTATTTTTGCCTGGAGAATCCTATGGACAGAGGAGCCTGGCAGTCTAAAGTCCATGGGGTCACAGAGTCAGACATGACGGAAGTGACTTCACATGCATGCAAAGCCTGGCTTTACCTGCGTAGAATCTCTAATGTAGTGTTGAATAGAAGTAGTCAAAGTAGATATCCTTGTGTTCCTGATTTTAGAGAGAAAGCATTCAATCTTTCAGTATTAAGTATAATAACAGCTGTGGGTTTTTTTTTAAGATGTCCTTTACCAGACCGAGGAAATTCCTTTCTACCTGTATTGTGTTGAGTGTTTTTAATCATGAAATGGAGAAGGGCATGGCAGTCCACTGCAGTGTTCTTGCCTGGAGAATCCCATGGATGGAGGGGCCTGGTGGGCTGCATGCAGTCCATGGGGTCGCACAGAGTCAGACACAAGTGAAGCGACTTAGCACAGCACAATCATGAAAATGTGTTGGATTTTCTCAAATGCCTTTCCCACTTTTGTTGAGGCAGTCATGTGGTTTTTGTCCTTTATTCTATTAATATGAATTTATTACATTCATTGACTTTTGGATGTTTAGAGGTCTTGCATTCATGCAATGAATCTCACTTGATCTTGATATATAATTATTTTTATATGTTGCCACATTCAGTTTACTAGTATTTTGTTCAGAATTTTTATATCAGTATCCATAAGGGATGTTGATATGCAGTTTTTGTTATCTTTTGATGACTTGGTCTTGTTTGACTGTTAACTGATCTTGTTGAATTAGGAAGTGTTCCTGTTTCTGTGTTTTGGGAGATTTTGTGAAGAATTGGTACTAATTCTTCTTTAAATACTTGGTAGCATTCATGAGGTCTGAGCTGTTAAGTTATTAATTCTGTTTCTTTAGTTGTTATAGGTCTATTCATGTATTCTTTGTCTTCTTGAGTCAGTTTCAAAAGTTTGTGTCTTTCTACGAGTTTTCCCATTTCATATAAATTACCTAATTTATTGGCTTATAGTTGTTCACAGTATTTCCTTATAACTCCTCTCCATGTAATTTTTAAGAATAAAAATTCAAAAAAAAAAAAGAATAAAAATTCATTGTTGCCCTTAAAAATGCTATGAAGAATTTTTTAATGATGTGGGAAAATGGTCTTGACATACTATTAAGCAAAAAAAAAACAAAATGTAGAAGTATATTTACAGTTTTTATGGTTGCATTATGAGGGTTTGTTTGTTACAAAATACTAGTAAACTGAATGTTGCAACATATAAAAAGAATTATATATCAAGATCAAGTGAGATTCACTGCATGAATACAAGACCTACTAAACATCCAATCCTTTAAGCCAAAGGAACCAGCCATCATCCACTGAAGACTTTGAGAAATATAGCAGGCCCCATTCCTGCCCATAGGATGATTTTGAGCTCTCTAACACCTGCTTCTTTCTGGAGGCTTGAATACTACCTCATATTCCCTCTTCACATCAAATCATGTCGTTGCTTTTAACAATGACTCAGCTCAGCTCCAGGGATTAATTTACAGATTGCTGCTTCCAGGCCATGGCAATGTCAGTGTGACTTAATAACCTGATTTCACAGTTTTCCTGGTTTAGTTGCTTATTTGAGTCTTTGCCCATCTCCAACATCTTTGTTTTAAATCAAGTTTGATGTCCTTTTATTTCTTCAAATTGAAGTATGATTTAACATGTAAGAATTTTTTTCCTTGTGATGATGGACTTTTAAAAAAATATTATATGATCCCTTAAAAAATATTGTATTTATTTCTTTATTTTTGGCCAGTTCTTTGTTGCGACGCGCAGGCTTTCTCTAGTTGCAGAGAACGGGCTGCTCTCTGGTGGTGGTGCACATGCGTGGTGCGGTGGTTTTTCCTGATGCGAGGCACGGGCTCTCGAGTGCACTGGCTTCAGTAGTTGTGGTGTTTGGGCTTAGTTGCCCCGCGGCATGTGGAATTTTTCTGGAGCAGAGATTGAACCCTTGTCCTCTGCATTGGCAGGTGGATTCTTAACCACTGGATCACCAGGGAAGTCCATAATGAGGGCTTTTAAGATCTACTTTCTGAGCAACTTTCAAATATGCAATTACTAACTATATACAATTGCTAACTATAAATACACAATTACTAACTATAGTCACCATGCTGTACATTACATCCCTGTAACTTACTTACTTTGTATATGGAAGTCTGTACAGAGTTTGTAAAGGGTTCTTGATATGTTCTGCATATTAGATCCTTATCAGTGATATGATTTACAAGTATTTTCTCTTGTTCAGTGCATTATCTTTTTACTTTCTTGATAGTGCCATCTGATTCCACATCTGTTTTTAAGGTTAAGTATTTGTTGATTTAAATAACCTTTACACTTTGATTAAAAGTATTACTTCATGGACTGTGATTGACTCCTTGCTATGAAATAGTGATTTTTGAATTCTAATGTACTTGTGAATATCATCTGTGTTTTCCTTTGCTGGTAACTGTTAAGTAAGAAAGTAACTACCTCAAACAGATACTTTGCCCAGAAATAAATATTAATAGAAAAGGAATCTTGAGTAAAGTTGTTGAATTTTCTGTTTTTCTCCTCTATGACAGAATGTATCAGTAAATACTTTGAAATGTACTTTATTCCAGAAAATAGTTTTCTGTTAGTGATATCCCATTATACTGAATACTTCCTATCTCTCTGATATTCTGGTTTTTGTTTTTTTAATTTAAAGACAAAACAAGCTGTGCTTCATTCCCCTCTGGGATTGAAACAATGATGGGGATACTATGGCCAAGACACACATAGCAACTGTGACGGCAGGTGTGAGAATGGAGGCCACGCCTCACCTTTGCTTTAATGCAGTCTAAAGACAAATATTTTTGGTGGAGGAAGAGTGAAGTCCTGGAGAAAGGGAGGAGTAGATAAGTGAAGCAAAAGCAGTTTTTAAAACTCAACCCAGTTTGAATCATACAAAAATTTATGATTTTCTATTGACCTTTATCTTTCATAACTGATGATATGTTTAACTTTATTCATATTCTTTATGTTTTTTTCTTTTTAAGCTTATAGTGGCTGTTGAACAAGAAGAAATTCCCAGACTTCAGGCCCTGTATGAGAGAGGCCTGCAGAATGGTGTCCAGGGCCTGAGGCTGATCCAGCAGGAGGACATAAAAAAGAAGGAGCCATATTGTAGGGTAAGTGATTCGCTAACCCCACACACATGCTCACAGGGATATTTTCAGCTGGGGCTCAGTCCCTGTGACATGAAGGCTGGGGGTGAGCCTATAGGAAGCAGGAATCATAGAAACAGACAGTCTTGTCACAGGAGCATTGAGGTGACAGACACTAGAGGGCACTGCCACAAACTCTGGATGCTGATTTCTTCTTCCCTGTGAGAAACTACCAGGTCCAAAGAGCACAGGCAAAGGCAAGAGAGGTCTGAGGCCCTGTGACATGTTGGGAAAGCACTGAGTGGTGAGGTGTGGTTGGGTCCTAGGGTGTGTAGTGGGAAGTAACAGATGAGATTGGAAAGGCAGAACTAGCCCACACGAAGGGCCTGATATTCATGCTAATACTTCGAAGTGTACCCAGGAGACATGGGTAGCCACTGAAAATTTTTGAGGATGGTGGCTGCAGTATCTGGTCGGCTTCAGGAGGGTGTGAATGGTGGGTTATAGAGTATCTGGCTTAAAGCATTCTATGAGGAAAACCAGATCTTCTTTATTTGTGATGGAGAGTCGACTATATATATACAATAGTTACTCTGTTTATCAGCTTTCCTTGATAGCCTTTTAGAGGCTACTGTCCAATTCCCACGCCACTGGCTGTTACAGTGAATTGCTGTATCTCCTGTTTTCCATTCCTCAGGGTTTTTTTTTTTTGGAATATAGTTGATTTACAATGTTGTGTTAGTTTCAGGTGTACATCAAAGTGAATTAGTTATACATATACACATATCCACTCTTTTTTAGATTCTTTTCCTGTATAGGCCACTACAGAGTATTGAGTGGAATTCCCTGTGCTATACAGTAGGTCCTTATTGTTGTTGTTTAGTCACTAAGTCATGTCTGACTCTTTTGCAACCCCATGGACTGTAGCCCGCCAGGCTCCTCTGTCCATGGAATTTTCCCAGCAAGTATACTGGAGTGGGTGGCCATTTCCTTCTGCAGGGGATCTTCCCCAAATATGTGTGTGTATATATATACAATAAAATAGATAAAAGTACATATATGTATATAGCCCAAATTGTGCATGTATAATATATACACAATAATAGTGTATGTGTGTATGTATAAATATATATATATGCAATATGTAAAAATAGGTAACTAATAAGGACCTATGGGCTTCCCCAGTGACTCAGCAGGAAAGAATCCTCCTGCAGTGCAGGAGACATGGGTTCAATCCCTGGGTCAGGAAGATCCCCTGGAGGAGGGCATGGCAACACACTCCAGTATTCTGGTTGGGAAAATCCTGTGGAGAGAGGAGACTGGTGGGCCACTGTCCATGGGGTTGCAAAAGAGTTGAACATGACTGAAGCAACTAACCACTACCATGTATCTATTTTGTCTATTTTGTTTATTTATATATATTTTAATATATACAGTAGTGTATATATATCAATCCTGATTTATCCACCCCCGCTTACCCCCTGGTAACCATAGGTTTGCTTTCTAGATCTGTCCCCAGTGTTTTAATGACATTATACAATATTTGGACTCTGGGTACCTATCTTAGTGAGTATGACCTTGAACTCACTGTCAGGCGATGCTTATCAAAAGCTTGCTTTAGAGAAACACTGTTTGAAGAAGAGAGCCTAGATGATCATTCATCCTTCTACCTCTCTCCAGACCACCAGATTGTGGTACCCCTATACTGTAGCGTTTTTCTCTCCCCACCTACTCCTTGACCCCAGATTACTCTCCTTGAGTTGTGTGTTGGTCTTTTGGCATCAGCCTATGGAGAAAATCACTGTATCACTCACTAAGGCCTCTACTGTAAGAAGATAGGTTCACTGTTGAATAGCATCTTTTTGAGAACACTCAGGAGAAATTTCTCTCAGACCCCAGTTTTAAGTATAATTTTTTCTTCCTGAGCAGTTTCTGTCTATGGACGCTGTAACTGATTGCATTCTCCTGTTTGCCTTGATCCCAAGCAGGACAATTTGTGCCCTGCTCTTGCCAAGTAGCTAAAGCCTTAAGCATACATTTTTATTTTTATGCACTAATTTCACTCTTTGTTTCATCTTGTCTTTTCATCTTTGTCTTCTGTATGCTCTTATTTTTTGGAACTTGTTATTGAATCCTAGCATATCAGTACATCCAAAATCATCAACTTGATGAATTTTTGTGAAATGTGATCAGCATCCAGATCAACAAACAGAACATTACCCGCTTCATTTTGGTTGTTTAATTCACTTATTGATTCTAACAGTTTGTCTATGAATTCTTTTTTTTTTTTTTTGGCCATTTTGCATGGCAGATAGGATCTTAGTTCCCCAACCAGGGATAGAACCTGTACCCCCTGCGGTGAAAGCATGGATTCTTAACCACTGGTCTGCTATGGAAGTCCTAATTCTTCTTCTGTATTTTCTATATACAGTCATATTGTCTGCAAATAATAACTTCCAATCCATATACTTGTCTGGTTTAAAATTTAATGCTAGTATATATTGTTTTGTATGTATTTTTCTTTGTTTTTACAAGCTGCTTCAAATCCTTTTACACAAAGACAATATAGAATTAATTTTTCTTATCTTTAGTTGTGCAGTTAAGGTTGGATCAAAATATTTGATTTTCTTAAGTAATATAAAGTTCCCAAGAGATTGGTAGTACCTAGAAATCCAGATAGTGTTGAATGAGTTCTTCCTTGCAGAGAAGGTCATAGCATCTTTGACTCTAGCATACTTCACCTCTCTCTCCCTTCGGACTCAGAATAGTAAGAGTGTTTTCCTTGTGGGAGCAGATCTTCTCCATTTTCCTCTCCCCATATGGTTCTTATTTCTCTGAGATGATGAATGAATGACTGATTTTTTTAATAAGAAGACTCATTCATTGAATATCTGATTTTGTCTATTTTCTTCCGGCTTTGAGCAAATGCTACATGGGTCTTAAGCCAGGATTGGCAAACTGTGGCCAGTGTGGGCCAAGCCCACAACCAGTTGTTAATGACCTATTAAGCTGTTTTAAATGGTTGAGAAAAATTAAAAGAATAATATTTTATGACAGTGAAAATTATATGAAACAAAATTTCAGTGCCACACAAATAAATTTTTTTGGCATACAACCATACTTACTCATTTATGTGTTTGTTGTCTGTGGCTGCTTTTTGTGCCAAACAACCAACTCGAGTAGTTGGAACCTTAAGCTTCACATGGACAAAAATATTTACTATCTGGCCCTTTACAGAAAAAATTACCAGCTCCTGATTTAAACAGTAGGGAGCCACTGAAGGATTTTGGCAGGAAAATGACATGCAAACTGTGTTAATTAAGGAAAAGTTAATCAAACTCTGGTACACAGGATGAAACTGGTTGTGGGAGAGAGGGGAGCCTTGAAGTGGGAGGTCAGAACCATTTATATATTTATTTTTGGAAGCAGCTTTACTCACTATGACACCACCAATACTACCTATTTATAGTTATTTTTAGAATCAGTTCAGTTCAATCGCTCAGTTGTGTCCAACTCTGCGACCCCATGGACTGCAGCATGCCAGGCTTCTCTGTCCATCACCAACTCCCGGAGCTTCCTCAAACTCATGTCCATTGAGTTGGTGATGCCAGTCAACCATCTCATCCTCTCTTGTCCCCTGTTTTTAGAAAACCTGATTCCTTTCTGCCAGGCTTCCCTGGTGGCTCAGATGGTGAAGAATCTGCATGCGATACAGGAGACCCGGATTTGATCCCTGGGTCAGGAAGATCCCCTAGAGAAGGAAATGGAAACCCACTCCAGTACTTTTGCCTGGAGAATTCCATGGACAGAGGAGCCTGGCAGGCTAAAATCCTTGGGGTCTGAAAGAGTGGGACACGACTGAGCAACTAACATTACTACTACTGTATATCATAGGTCAGTAATTTCTAGACTTAAGGAAGTTTTGACATACTATTCTTTATCTCACTGCATTTTCTCTTTTTTCCCCCCCATAAAATGGGATCTGACATAAGATGAGCAGCAGTTTGTGGTGGCTGAGAAGTCAGACAGACATAAATTTAAATCTCATATCTGCCTATTTAACAGCTGTTTACCTTAAGTTAAAATTTTTCTAAACCTCAGACTCCTTGTTTGTAAAATGGACTTGTTCTGAGAATTAAATACAATAATACATGTAAAGCATCCAAGATATGTTAATCCTCAAGAAGTGATGGTTATTTTGTGCTTTATGTGAGCAGTAATTCTGGTGAATTAAAATGGATTTTTTTGAGATACTTGGGTACTTTTCATGACATCTGATAACTTTTTTATGTTCTTTTTCTCCTGGTTTACATTTTCCCTTTTTCCTAATACTTTGCTTGTAACTCATTATTTTATTGTGTTTATTTCCTTTAAGCCATGTCAATTCCTCTGTAGAATAAAATAGGCTATTTCAAAACATTGTTGAGAGATTGTAGGATATCTTCAAACTAGGGTTGTGAGTAACTCATATAAAGGCTCGTTTTAGTCAGTTGGGTCTGCTGCAACAAAGTGTGTGTTCAGTCGTGTCTGACTCTTTGCAACCCTGTAGGCTGTAGCCCACCAGCCTCCTCTGTTCATGGAGTTTTCCAGGCAAGAACTCTGGAGTGGGTTGCCACTTCCTACTCCAGGGATTTCCCGTTCCCGACCCAGGGATTCAGCTGTCTTCTTTGTGTCTCTTATGTTGGCAGGCGGATTCTTTACCACTAGTGCCATCTGGAATGTGGACCAGTTAGCTTATAAGTGTCAGGTATTTATTTCTCATAGTTCTAGAGGCTAGAAGTCTGAGATCAAGGCTCTGAAAGATTTGATGTCTGGTGAGGACCCACTTCCTGGTTCATAGACCATCTTCTAGCTGTGTTCTCAAAATACTTAAAGGGTGAGGGAGCTCTCTGGAGTCTCTTTTATAAAGCCACTAATCCCATTCATGAAGGCTCTATCTTTATTACCTAATCACTTCCCAAATGCCCCATCTCCAAATACTGTCATGTTGGTCATTAGGTTTCAGTCTATGAATTTTGGAGGCCCACAGACATTCAGTCTATAGCAGAACTGGTTGTTTATACTAATGCTGTACTTAAAAAGGAAAAAAATATTAGTATTCAAGAGATTAGGGAGCTATGCACATATGGGGGCAAGAAGTATTAATATTCGGGAAATCTCTGTTCCTTCTGCTCAGTTTTCCTGTGAACCTAAAATTGCTCTAAAAAATCAAATCTACTAAAAAAATGAAATTAAACTTGCTTCCCAGTTCTTATCTATACAGTGCTTTACAAGAATTATTGAGTGCTTCCTGACTATAAAACAGCTAAACCTGTTTCTGTTTTATTGTTTTGTGTGATTTTGATAGTGTTTGGTTGTAAAACTAAGATGTCAGAATCTCACTGACTGTATCAAGTATTACCTGGCATTTGAGAATAAAACAATTTATAACCTCCACCAGAGAGGCATGCTAATTTTTAACATGTGTTTCTGTTTTTATGTATTATCAAGAAACTGTTTCAGACTTTAATATTAGTGTAAAAAAAAAAAAAGATATATAAGCCCCTGACCCCACTGTGGATTTGGTCATGATGTAAAAACAAGATTGACTCTGGAGTTTGGGAAACAAAGTTTTTGATTTCATGATGGTACTGAAATCTTGGGAATTTGGAAGATTCCAGCTAGTCAACTGAAACAACAGTCCTCTGTTGTGTGTCTGATAACTTTAGAAATTGAAAAAAAAAAAAAAATAGAAAAAGAAGGACCCATGGTTCTTTATAAGAAGGACCCATGGTTCTTTACATCATGCCTTACTGTTCAAAACAAAACAGCATTTTGTACATCATAAAGATTGGGGATGAGTCTGGGTATTGTTCTGTGCACCTGACCATGTGATCCTCACATTTCTCAGAATGGGGTAGATGAAGTATGTATATATAGATAATCAAGTGAATTTGACCAACATTTTCTTCTTTACTGTGTGCCCAGCACTACAGTAGGTACTGCAGATGTGAAGGTAAGACATTGTCATGATCCTAAAAGAAGTTAGAGTGTAGCAGAAGATAGTTTTAATATAGTGATAAGTATTATGATAGAACTGATACTCTGTCTTGTAACCAAGGCAAGGGAGAGCTTTTAGTTTAATCCAAGAGTTTAGAAAAGTCTTCTCAGAGGTGAGCCCCCTGCTTGAAAGATAAATAAGTAGTGTAACTTCTAAGAGAGGTGTATGTTACCCTTCCCTGAAGCCTCTGCAGTAGTGATCTACTTTATAGAAGGCCGCATTATGGTTATCAATGTCTAGAATTTTTAGGGGTGACAATATATAGTGGAAAGTATACTTCGGTTTTTCATAAAGGTGTCTTGAGTAAATTTCTCCCTTTTCCCCCAAATTCATGACCACTACCAGGATTGGGTAGCAGAATTTCCATGGTATAGGGTCTCTTCTTTTTCTTCCAGGCCCTCCAGAAAGAAACAGTTTGTCAGGGGAACTCTGAAAAGGTTTCTTGTATCAGGTCTCTTTAAGAAGAAAATGAAGTGCCCCTAGTGGGAGTATCTGAGAAACTTTGAAACTGCGTCTGTAAACTTGGAAGAATGGCTCTTGACAGTGCTCTCTGTGCCTCTCTATCCTGACTGCTTCCTCTGACCTTAGGTGTGCTGAGCCAACTGCCTTACTTTAACGCTATTGGTCAATCACATATTCCTCTAGCCTCCTGACTGACTTCCAACTCTTAGCTTTCCCTGACCCACTTGCCTGGTTCTTTTCCAACCACCTGACCTGCCACAATATCAGATTTCAAGCTCTGACCTGGTGACCTGGTCAGCGCACGTGCAGTCTGCTGGCCGGCAGACAGCCAGCCTGTCCCCTAATCCCACCCCAGGCCAGAGTGTCAACAGCTTGGCAGCAGTGATTTGTTCCACCTTCCCCCTCATGCACATTCAGGCAAGGCACACCAACATCTCATGAGGAGGGTCAGAGCCAAGACCAGAAAGGGAAGGAAGAAGGAAACCTGTTAGGAAGGGTAAAATTTGGTATATGTTTAAAGACAGCCCTCAAAAATTCATTCAGTCAGTATTTGAGTGCCTTCTGTGTGTGTCAGGCATGTGCTGGATTAGAGGAGTAGAAGATGAATAAGGAGGATATTTGGGATGATAAAAAAAGATTGACACGAAGCACTTGTACACACGTTATTTTACCCCTCTGTTATCACACTTATCACATAGTTCTATGCTATGTAAAAAGTTTTTGTGACTAAACTCTTAGTATTATCTTAAATTAGCTTCCAAGGTTGTTGTATCCCAGATACTATTTGTAGGTTGGAGTTGAATTCTACTTATTGGACCTGTGAATTTAGGAATTTCAGGCAATAGAAGTTCTAGTGTAAAATCTTACGTGTGTCTAGAAACAGAAGGAATGATTTCCTATTCTTGGCAAATGCTCTCAAATTCTGGAAGCAAGACTGTCAGGAGAATGATGAATTTTGCCACATGTTAGGTTCAGCTTGTGAAAAGAGCCTGAGATTGTGAGCCTTCACTTTTAGTGCCATCTGGCCATTTGGAAACATTGGTCAGGGTCGAGTGGCAAAATCAAAAGCTTTTAAAGGCCAGACAGGTAAACGCACTGGGCTGGGGTGGAGCAGTGAATACAGATGAGATATTTAATATTATCGGATGTCATTTTAAAACTGGAACAGCAGTGCAGTGCTGCCCAGGAGGGTGGCAGCACTTAAGTCACACTCAACTTCTGGGCTTTAGTTATCCTGGGAACCAGTCTGCCCTCTTAGAGGAGACTGATTGAGAGAACTGATACACTCTTATATACAATAACGCAACAGAAAAGTGTGCCATTTCCAAGCACTCACCAAAATGCAGTCAGTATTTGGTGTGTGAAATTCTACTCATATCCTTTTCTTCACAATTAGAAAAGGCCTATGCACATTGAACACTTATTCTGAAAAATTAAATATGTATGGTTGTAGATCATTCATGTATAGAGTTTAAACATGTTTTGAGTGGCAACTGACACACACACATACACACACACTCCAACATAGCAATTAAATACCCAGGCTATTAATTTCTCCATATTACCTGAAGAGAAAGTTTGAATTAACCACTAAAATCTCCATTCCGTAGTTGCAGTCTTGAAGATAGATTCTGCAGCAAATCAGATCAGTACTCTGAAAACATTGTGAACAACTCAGGGCTCTCACTGAGTATGCATGACAGATAATATACTACTGGGAAAACCTTAGTGCAGTTTATATAAAGAAATTGGTGATACAGAATCTGACTCAGAATCAGATATGGTTCAGATCAGATCAGATCAGTCGCTCAGTCGTGTCCGACTCTTTGCGACCCCATGAATCGCAGCACGCCAGGCCTCCCTGTCCATCACCAACTCCCGGAGTTCACCCAGATTCACGTCCATCGAGTCAGTGATGCCATCCAGCCATCTCATCCTCTGTCGTCCCCTTCTCCTCCTGCCCCCAATCCCTCCCAGCATCAGGGTCTTTTCCAATGAGTCAACTCTCCACATGAGGTGGCCAAAGTATTTGAGTTTCAGCTTTAGCATCATTCCTTCCAAAGAACACCCAGGACTGACCTCCTTTAGAATGGACTGGTTGGATCTCCTTGCAGTCCAAGGGACTCTCAAGAGTCTTCTCCAACACCACAGTTCAAAAGCATCAATTCTTCGGCGCTCAGCCTTCTTCACAGTCCAACTCACATCCATACATGACCACAGGAAAAACCATAGCCTTGACTAGACGGACCTTTGTTGGCAAAGTAATGTCTCTGCTTTTGAATATGCTATCTAGGTTGGTCATAACTTTCCTTCCAAGGAGTAAGCGTCTTTTAATTTCATGGCTGCAGTCACCATCTGCAGTAATTTTGGAGCCCCCAAAAATAAAGTCTGACACTGTTTCCACTGTTTCCCCATCTATTTACCATGAAGTGATGGGACCGGATGCCATGATCTTCGTTTTCTGAATGTTGAGCTTTAAGCCAACTTTTCACTCTCTTCTTTCACTTTCATCAAGAGGCTTTTTAGTTCCTCTTCACTTTCTGCCATAAGGGTAGTGTCATCTGCATATCTGAGGTTATTGATATTTCTCCCGGCAATCTTGATTCCAGCTTGTGTTTCTTCCAGTCCAGCGTTTCTCATGATGTACTCTGCATATAAGTTAAATAAACAGGGTGACAATATACAGCCTTGACGAACTCCTTTTCCTATTTTGAACCAGTCTGTTGTTCCATGTCCAGTTCTGTTGCTTCCTGACCTGCATACAGATTTCTCAAGAGGCAGATCAGGTGGTCTGGTATTCCCATCTCTCAGAATTTTACACAGTTGATTGTGATCCACACAGTCAAAGGCTTTGGCATAGTCAATAGAGCAGAAATAAGATGCTTTTCTGGAACTCTCTTGCTTTTTCCATGATCCAGAGGATGTTGGCAATTTGATCTCTGGTTCCTCTGCCTTTTCTAAAACCAGTTTGAACATCAGGAAGTTCACGGTTCACATATTGCTGAAGCCTGGCTTGGAGAATTTTGAGCATTACTTTACTAGTGTGTGAGATGAGTGCAATTGTGCAGTAGTTTGAGCAATCTTTGGCATTGCCTTTCTTTAGGATTGGAATAAAAACTGACCTTTTCCAGTCCTGTGGCCACTGCTGAGTTTTCCAAATTTGCTGGCATATTGAGTGCAGCACTTTCACAGCATCATCTTTCAGAATTTGGAATAGCTCAACTGGAATTCCATCACCTCCACTAGCTTTGTTTGTAATGATGCTTTCTAAGGCCCACTTGACTTCACATTCCAGGATGTCTGGCTCTAGGTCAGTGATCACACCATTATGATTATCTGGGTCGTGAAGATCTTTTTTGTACAGTTCTTCTGTGTATTCTTGCCATCTCTTCTTAATATCTTCTGCTTCTGTTAGGTCCATACCATTTCTGTCCTTTATCGAGCCCATCTTTGCATGAAATGTTCCTTTGGTATCTCTGATTTTCTTGAAGAGATCCCTGCTAAGTCCCTTCAGTCGTGTCCAACTCTGTGTGATCCCATAGACGGCGGCCCACCAGGCTTCCTTGTCCCTGGGATTCTCCAGGCAAGAACACTGGAGTGGGTTGCCATTTCCTTCTCCAATGCATGAAAGTGAAAAGTGAAAGTGAAGTCGCTCAGTCGTTCCCGACTCTTAGCGACCCCATGGACTGCAGCCTACCAGGCTCCTCTATCCATGGATTTTCCAGGCAAGAGTACTGGAGTGGGATGCCATTGCCTTCTCTGGAAGAGATCCCTAGTCTTTCCCATTCTGTTGTTTTCCTCTATTTCTTTGCATTGATTGCTGAAGAAGGCTTTCTTATCTCTTCTTGCTATTCTTTGGAACTCTGCATTCATATGTTTATATCTTTCCTTTTCTCCTTTGCTTTTTGCTTCTCTTCTTTTCACAGCTATTTGTAAGGCCTCCCCAGACAGCCATTTTGCTTTTTTGCATTTCTTTTCCATGGGGATGGTCTTGATCCCTGTCTCCTGTACAGTATCACGAACCTCATTCCATAGTTCATCAGGCACTCTATCAGATCCAGGCCCTTAAATCTATTTCTCACTTCCACTGTATAATCATAAGGGATTTGATTTAGGTCATACCTGAATGTTCTAGTGGTTTTCCCTACTTTCTTCAATTTAAGTCTGAATTTGGCAGTAAGGAGTTCATGATCTGAGCCACAGTCAGCTCCTGGTCTTGTTTTTGCTGACTGTATAGAGCTTCTCCATCTTTGGCTGCAAAGAATATAGTCAGTCTGATTTCTGTGTTGACCATCTGGTGATGTCCATGTATAGAGTCTTCTCTTGTGTTGTTGGAAGAGGGTGTTTGTTATGACCAGTACATTTTCTTGGCAAAACTCTATTAGTCTTTGCCCTGCTTCATTCCATTTTCCAAGGCCAAATTTGCCTGTTACTCCAGGTGTTTCTCGACTTCCTACTTTTGCATTCCAGTCCCCTATAATGAAAAGGACATCTTTTTTGGGTGTTAGTTCTAAAAGGTCTTGTAGGTCTTCATAGAACCGTTCACCTTCAGCTTCTTCAGTGTTACTGGTTGGGGCATAGACTTGGATTACTGTGATATTGAATGGTTTGCCTTGGAAACGAACAGAGATCATTCTTTTGTTTTTGAGATTGCATCCAAGTACTGCATTTTGGACTCTTTTGTTGACCATGATGGCCACTCCATTTCTTCTAAGGGATTCCTGCCTGCAGTAGTAGATATAGTGGTCATCTGAGTTAAATTCACCCATTCCAGTCCATTTGAGTTAGCTGAATCCTAGAATGTCGACGTTCACTCTTGCCATCTCTTGTTTGACCACTTCCAATTGCCTTGATTCATGGACCTGACATTCCAGGTTCCTATGCAATATTGCTCTTTACAGCATCGGACCTTGCTTCTATCACCAGTCACATCCACATCTGGGTATTGTTTTTGCTTTGGCTCCATCCCTTCATTCTTTCTGGAGTTATTTCTCCACTGATCTCCAGTAGCATATTGGGCACCTACGGACCTGGGGAGTTTCTCTTTCAGTATCCTATCATTTTGCCTTTTCAAACTGTTCATGGTGTTCTCAAGGCAAGAATACTGAAGTGGTTTGCCATTCCCTTCTCCAGTGGACCACATTCTGTCAGATCTCTCCACCATGACTCGCCTATCTTGGGTTGCCCTACGGGCATGGCTTAGTTTCATTGAGTTAGACAAGGCTGTGGTCCTAGTGTGATTAGATTGACTAGTTTTCTGTGAGTATGGTTTCAGTGTGTTTGCCCTCTGATGCCCTCTTGCAACACCTACCGTCTTACTTGGGTTTCTCTTACCTTGGGCGTGGGGTATCTCTTCACGGCTGCTTCAGCAAAGTGCAGCCATTGCTCCTTACCTTGGATGAGGGGTATCTCCTCACCGCCACCCTTCCTGACCTTCAACGTGGGATAGCTCCTCTAGGCCAAATAAAACTGAAAGACTCATTGTAGCAGCTGGAAGAGCCTGGAAAAATTAATTCCTCTAAGGAGGAGAATTATTTCCAGATTATAGAGGTTTTCTTTTAGCTTGTATTATTTCTATTATCTGTTAGACAATTTGTATAAGTATTCGGTATCAAATTTAGGCACTGAATTGAGAAAACTTTTATTTTATTTTTCTTTAAGACTATCAGATGTTTGCCAGGAAAGGCTAATTGTGAGTTATCCATCAATATGAACAGTAAAAAAAATTCAGCCAAAGGTCAAATTTATTGGACAATCTGTTGTTTAGTTGCTAAGTCATGTTCAACTCTTAGACCCCATGGACTAGCCTGCCAGGCTTCTCTGTCCATGGGATTTCCCAGGCAAGAATACTAAAGTGGGTTGCCATGCCCTCCTCTAGGGGATCTTCCCGACCCAGGGATCAAGCCTGAGTCTTCTGCATTGGCAGGTGGATTCTTTACCACTGAGCCACCAGGGAAGCCTCATTGGAGAGCCTGTCCTCAGCAGTTTTTAATTATGTTGTCTTGGTTCTTTCACAATTCTGTCCCAGGGTCTAATGGCTATTGATTGTCCCTATACTGGCATCGTGGACTATCGGCAGGTGGCTTTGTCATTTGCCAAGGATTTCCAAGAAGCAGGTGGCTCTGTTTTGGCCAATTTTGAAGTAGAAGATATTGAAATGGCTAGAGAAAGTCCTTCAAGAAGTAAAGATGGTAAGCTGTCTGTATCTTTTCTGTTGAATACTTGAATTGACTTTAAAGAAACTTGGGACTGTTTCTGTGTAGGGTAGCATGACATGAGGGTCTCCAGGAGGTAGCTACAGTAGGGCACAGAGCTGGAGGCAGGTGCAGAAGCGAAATTAGCTCCCAAAGACTTTCCTATCCAATGGTTAGACTCAGAATCCCCTGGGGATGCTTGTTAAAAATACAGATTTTAGCATCCTCCCAGGGACAGGGGAGCCTGGTGGCCTGCCGTCTATGGGGTCACATAGAGTTGGACACCACTGAAGCAACTTAGCAGCAGCAGCAGTCTTACTGAATCAGACTGTCTGGGGATAGGACATGACTCAGCCATTCTGAAGCCCCCACCTGCAATTCCCCCACTGTAGCCTGTACTTAGAGTTTCTTTTTGCTTTGGGGGCACAGATTTTTTTTTTTAAACCAAATGAATTAGTTGTTAAGCCTTAAATTTGTTGTTTGGAAATTTGAAGGGAAAAAGAAGTAGTGCTTGGTTCATTCTTTCTTGACAGGCCTTTAAGGAGATCTGGGCTATCTGAAGCAATCATTTTCCCAGTGTTCTTCTAAATTCTAAGATGATGAGCAAAATTGTTAAATAATTGAAATTGTTAGGTAGGTAGCATAATCAATCAAATTTATGATGTAAGTAAGTAAATCATATTCTTTACCTGCTATCCATATGCATTATAGGTCTTTAAGATCACATGTATCTGATTGGGAACAAATTTTAGAAATAGTTTATGATTGGAAATTTTGTGTTGTAATAACTCTTGCTTCTCTATGCAACCTAGAATCTGTAAGGATCCAGATAACACTTGAATGACAACTGTCATAGCATTCTTCCAATGGAAAAATACATACTGATTCGTGATGGTCCATTTTATAGCATGTTTTCTAGGATTGTGGTTCACAGAAAAGCTGTGCCTTCTAGTGTTGGAGCTGAGGTGCGGAATGGTTTACAGATTAAATGAATTAAAATAAAATATGCTAAAAAAACATGCCAGAGTTTTATATAGTGTCGAATATTAACTAGTTTAATCTCGTTTACTTGGTAAAAAGAAAACTTTAGAATGAAAAGTAGGAGCCAGTCATGGTTATGATGGAGACAATCCTTGAAATTTATGACTAGAATAATATTTCATTTAATGTAGGCCTTCTTTTGCTAAAAATAAATTTTTCACTAATTTTTTTTTCAGGGATGAAATATCCAATTGTTATAAGGAATACAAAGGTAAAGATTCTTTTTAAAAAAATCTTTATTGATGTGTTTGGCCGTGCCAGGTCTTAGTTGTGTCACGCAGGATCTTGTAGTTGCGGCTTGCAGGCTCTTGGGATCGTTAGTGTGGTATGTGGGATCCAGTTCTACCAGCAAGGGTCTAAACTGAGCCCCTTGCATTGGAAGCACAGAGTCTTAACCACTGGTTCACCAGGGAAGTCCCAAGATTCTTAAGTAAACTACTTTCGTCTACTTTATCTACTGTCATCTTCTTCCTTAAAAAGTTGAATTAAACCACAGTGCTGTATTTTACGTCATTGAATGAAATTTGCCTACTGTAAAAGTTATTCTGAGAAAAATCCTTTGGGAACAATGTAACAACTTTCATTCTAAGAAAGGTTTCAACTTGGGAATGTCTTCATCAAGTGATTGTGCCAGCAAAGGATAGGATTTATAAGCACTTGGGGTAATGAAAACTGATAGATGTTTTATCGTTTCTGCCTACTTATCTACATGAACTTATTATTAACTCTCTACTAATTATAAGACTTTGGGGACAGGGAGCAGGCTGTGCAGGGAGAGATAGGCTGCTTTTCTTCAGCTTCTCATAGTCTAAAACAAGAATTATTGAATAGCATAGAAGTATTGCATTAGCTGTTTGTTCACCCAACGATCAGAGTTCAGTCAGTCAGGAGAGTAGAGTCATCGATGAGTATATTGTAGGAATTAGGACTTACACAATTTTGAAAGTATTTAGGGAGGTGAAAATTCAGAAGGGGAGTTGGTAGATCAGGAGGTATCTCCAGCCAGTTTCTAAGAAGCCAAGTGTGTCCAGCTGCTAAAGTCGGAATGCGAGCAGGAAGCTTTGTCTACACCCAAGTAGTGGGTGCCTTTGTGCTTGGCCAGTAGGATGGGTAGTCAGGAGGTGAGCTGAAGGTGGAGCTGTAATGTATCAATACTTGGCAGTGGGTGTTTGGGCCAGAGGTGACCTTCAGAGAATAGTGTGGTTGCTGCTGTACCTCTGCCTCCCGGATCATATGCACTTGCTGTTTGGTCAGCTTTAAGTTAGAAGCATGTAAGGAAGCATCAATCCCAGCATAACCCAAGTGATACCGTAAATCCCCTGCAATCCCTCCCTTTCCCACTTGGCATCCACTCACACCCCTTATAACTACATTTATGAAATAGAGTAGAACAATTATGCTTCCATCCACAAGGTGCAACTATCTTTCATACACCTGAAGACAAGCCTTCTCTCCAAAAAGGATACAAAGTCTACTTTCATTGATTGTGAATGTTCATTTCTTTTCTATCTGAGTCACTCTCCCACTTTGAGATCCTGCAATATAAATCCTGAGATAAAAGGTTAACCACTATTTAAGCATCTTAAGTCTCACCTGGAAGTAATTTTTCTTCCTAGAAGATGTGTGGCAACGTCTGGAAACATTTTTCTCATCACACCTAGTAGAAGCGGAGGAGGTGGGGCAATGCTACTGGCATTTAGTGGGTAGAGGCCAGGGAATCTGCTAAGCATTTTACAATGTGAGAGACAGGTCCCCACGACAGAGAGGCATCTGGTCCCACATGTCAATAATGCTGAAGTTGAAAAACCCCATGTTAGATGATGGGAAGTGGCAGAAATGGGTGTGCTAGCTGTCTAGGGCTTCTATAACATATTACTAGACACTGAGTGGCTTAAGCAGCAGGAATTTATTTTTCCACATCCCTACAGGCTAGAAATCTAGGTCCGGGTGCCATCAGAGTTGGCTTCTGGTGTGATCTCTCCTCGGCCTGTGGCTGGCTGCCTTTGTCCTTAAGTGGCCTTTTCTCTGTGCCTGCACACGTGCAGAGAGAGAGTGGGAGAGAGCAGTCTCTTTCCCCTAGAGAACACCAGTCCTATGAGATTAGGGTTCCACTTTACAGACCTTATTTAATCTTAATTATCTCCTTTAAGTTCCTATCTCCAAATACAGTCTCATTGGGCATTAAGGAGGACACAGTTCACTCTAGTAACAATGAGGGTAAAGAAAGTGTTGAGTAATTTATAGGCAATTATGTTTATTTTAGAATAAGAAAGAAATACCCCTGGCTACTACACTCATTTCTGTCACCAGTCATGTGGTCATAGCTGATATTTATAATTTCCTTCTTCCACTACTCATTCCATAGTCCCTTTGCCCTTGGCAAGGATCTCAGCTGGTAATGGTTCCTAGTTTGCTGGGATAACTCAAACTTCCATTCCTAAAGTGTCTGTGCGCTTAGCAGCCCTGCTTGTTTTGGGTTGTGGGTTCCATTTTTGGGTTCCATTAACTTTTATAATAGCACATGGGGAAACTAAAACATATCCCAGGGGAGCTACATTCCAGACATACTTCTCTTTATCATCTCTGAGCCCTCTATGTGGTAGCAACTCAGTGTTTTCTTGAGAGAATCAGTTATCCCACCCAGAACAGTAATTCCTTCTGCCTGTTGATTCACTGCCAGGAGGAGCCCAAAGTGACCAGGTATGACAGTATCAATTTCTGACTTAATGGAACCATTGCTTATTTTCTAATGGAAGCATTTTTCCCTTGGAAACCAAGACTTCTAGACCATCAGAGCCAAAAATTGTAGGGCTGGGAAGCAAACATTTCATAAGCAGTTTATTATAATAGTAAGGAGCTACTCCCATTTTCTACCCCTTGATTTCCAGACCTGTGAATCCTGGCTGTGGAAGAAACAACACCATGTATTAGTCACTGGTTTAGAGCATGTAGAGAATCCTGGAAGACATTGCCCCAAGCCTATGGGTGTGCCAGCCAGCTAGTGCTGTTACTGGATCTTCAAAAGCTCATTCTACTTTTTGTCACCCAGTAGCTTCAGGTTTGTGGGGTAAATGGTAAAATTAGTGCATTCCACAAGCATGAACCTATTGTTATGCTTCATTTCCTGGAAAATAAGCTCACTAATCAGAAGTAATGCTTTTGAGTAAAATACCGTTAATAGTGAATAAAGCATCCTGTAAGTTCACAGATGGCGGTTTCCACAGAAGCATTGCAGGTGTAGAAGATGAATTTGTATCCAGAGCAAGTGTCTGCTCCAGTGAGGACTAAGTGCTGCCTTTGGTTTTTGATTGAAGTGGTCCAGGGACCATGTCAGTGGCTATGTTGATCTCTGCTGTTGGCCGATTGAGTATTCACCTGTGGCTGTAAATAGATCAGCCTTGGTGAGTAAGTCCATGTTGCTAAACCCATGCATTACCTCCTTGCTGCCATAACCATTTAGTTCATGAAGCCATTGGGTGTGGACGGGGTACCTGGGGACAGAGGCTAGCTCACATCCACAGGGCAGGTCATCTTGTCCACTGATTATTAAAATTTTCCTCTTCCATGATCACTCTTCAGTGAGCATTCATAGAGAACTCAGATGTCTTTTTTATCCGAACCTGTTTTGAGAGATCCATTCACATACCTTTTCTCCAGAGCTCCTTTTTCTGACCATCCAGCAAATAGTCATTGCACATGAAACAGTATAGATCCATACTTCTAGGATAAATAACCAGGTATGGCATTCTGTGTTCTGCCCCCTTGGGAAGATTGCCCTTTACTACAGACCTTCAGGGCCACTCCCAAGTGGGGCGCTGGTGTTGTAGCTGTTCTTTTCAAGTGATGTCAGAATGTTGTGCAGAACCATTTGTCAACCTGGCCTGTATTTTTTTCTTCCTTGGTCAGCTGATCACTTTCCATGGGGCCGAGGGAGCAGGTCCAGAGGGAGGAGATGATTTAGCGGTGGAGGTCATGGGCATTTGAGCCACTTGCCTCCACAACTTATGTGTGCCTGCAGGACCTATACATCTCTGATCTTGTATATTACCACTTCCTCTTGATGACAGAGTGCTGCGTACACACCCAGTTTTGTGGCCTGGTGAGTAAGACAATACCCAGTTCATAATGGGTAATTCAAATGGTAACTTGGTGACCTGTGGTCAAGTGTTGGATCAAAGGCAGAAGCCCTTTCTCAAAAGGAGGCTAATTACCTGCAGAAGATGGTGTAACTTTCCTCCAAAATCCTAAAGTTCTGTGCTGTGATTCTTCCTATAGGGACCTACAAAAGTCTCCTTAAAACATCATGATCAGCCACAAACTTGAATTACCGTCAGAGCTGCTGGATCGTGTGGCCCAAGTGGCAGAACAGCCAAGGTGTCCATTCAAAAAAGGATTAAGAAGCAGAATGGTCAGCAGTGGTGGGAAGTGCAGGCCTGGTGGGGAGTAAATCCTGAAAACTGAGGTCTCCAGTGACTTTAGAAAAGAGATATTAAAAAGAAAATAAGTATAGAAAATCATTATAGGCATTCTCTGTCTGGAGATTTCTATCACTTCTGGAATTTCTATGAAGGACTTGATCCTGAGAAGTCAGCCGATTCCCTTTTCTGCAAACTTTGGACTTCGATCAGTGGGTCTTTATGAAACATAAAATGAACAAAAATATCAGCAAGGCTGATTTTAACCTTCACTGGAGATTTTACTGTGGCCTTCTTGAGTTCCAGACCATTATTTCTGCAGATAATAAAATTCATTTCCACGTGGGGTATTTCAGGGAGTCTCCTGATGAACCAACCTCCTGTATATGTTGGTATAGATGGAGCAAAGAAAAATTGTATAATTGATCAAAATGGAGATAACGTGTTTGCTGCCATCAGATTTTTTTTATTAAAAAACAGATAAGAAGAAAACTGGTCTCATGAAAAACATAGATGAAAAATGCACAGAAGCAGCCAGAGCACTGGGTTTACTCTTTGGAACAGAGAACCATGAAGATGAAATATAAAGATAAGAAAGTCATGACAAAGACTTTTCATGAGGCAGGCTTGGTTGTCTCAGTAGAGGAAAATGATGCTGGGTATGGTGAGCTCCCTGAAACGGATGCCAGCTTCAAGGGAATTTGCAAGACAATTGTTGAAGCACCAAGTAATGAAGAGAGACTAAAAGCTTTGGCTCTTATTCAAGAAATGATGACCTTTGTGCAGTTTGCTAGTGATAAATGTGATTATAGAATGAAGCATAAGTGGGATGGACTTCCCATGTTATGGTTCAGACTGTTTTCATAAAGCTTCTAGCCAGCTTTCACCTCTTGCAGACGAGAGGTCTCTTTGCAGAAATTATTGAAGATTGTCTGGCAAACAGGAGTAAAGAGAACACAGACCAACTTGTTGCATGAGTGAGAATTGGCTTTCTTGTACAATATTTTAAAGCATTAATGTTAAACCTGTGAATTTTGTTTTCAAGAAGTACATAAAATGAACTGATGGAAACATTTACTTAAAACTTTTATAAAGCTAAAAAAAAAGAAGGATTAAAAGTCTGTTTCCGCCCTTGCCCTAAGGAACATTTTCACCAAAGTGTGGCATCATGTGATCCAAGATACACAAGGGCCTGTGGGAAACCAGGGGATATGTATTTCATTCAGCTTCTATAGTTGTTACTTTTATTTTGGCATTTTCCTCTAGTATAACTAAATAATATAACTTAAGATTTTAAATATAATTTTAATATATTTTAAAATTATAAAATACAAAAATTTGAGTCAGCTTATCAAGCTGAATATCTATGCATTTATGACAAGCTAAAAAAATGAATTTTTAAAATAAACTTTTGAGGAGAGGAATTGCAAACTAAAGATGTATAGGTTGAACATGGGGGAAAGGTCTGTTTCACTTGAATGTGTGAAAGTGTTAGTTGCTCCGTTGCATCTGACTCTTTGCCACCCCGTGGATTTAGCCCCCAGGCTCCTCTGTCCATGGAATTCTCCAGGCAAGAATACTAGAGTGGGTTGCTATTTCCTTCTCCAGGGATCAAACCTTGGTCTCCTGCACTGCAGGAAGATTCTTTACTGTCTGAGCCACCAGGGAAGCTTATGAAATAGCAATAATGATGCATAGTTTATTTTTTAAAAGACTTTTATGGTTGAACTAATAAGTCAATGTAAATTAAAAATTTCCATTTTGGGTGTGAAATTAATGTTACTGAATTATTTAATAATTTTTTTCTTTTGAAATCGTTCCTCAAGTTTTTAAAAGAACTTCTAAGTTATTGCATTCTGGTACCATTCTATGAATTCTTTTATCTTTATGTTTATCATAAGGCTTATCTTCATTTTATGTTCTAAGAACAAAAGAATTGCTGACTTTTCAAGTAGGTAACTAGTAGATTAATATCATGTAAAAATTTTTTTGTACTTCTGATATATAGTTCTAGATGAGCAGAAAAGATATTAACCTACCTAGAAGAAGCGTTTTTATTTTTGTTGACATAGTCCTTTGACTTCAAGGATCTTAAAACTTTCATGAGTTTAATCTAGCTAATTTGAATTAACTGCAAAGAGGTTTCATCTGATTTTTGTCCTAAGTGTGCTTGTATAACTGTTGAAAAGAGGCTTATCTTGGTAGCTGGGCAAAAATAGGATGAACACAGAGATAGGATAAGGATAAATCAGTAAAGCCTAGAAAGAAAGAGAACACTGGGGCAGATGAGAACCTCAAGGCTTCAGAAACAGGTCCTCTCGGAAGGAAATCTAGGAACATGAGATTACCTGGAGCGAGAAGGTATTAGTTGTTTCCTCTGTAAGAAATAAAGCAATAGAAATGGAGTATGGTAGGGAATTAGGGTTAAATGAAATCATTAGGAAATTGAGTCACAAATTGGCTAACCCTATCAGAGTAAAGCAAAAAATATGCAGATGATAATCACAAATAAAATTTATGAGAAAACACAGCCTAAGATTAGTAGTCTCCTGGTCATTAAAGCAAACCTTGACCATAGTGTGCATTCTCAGTAAATGTGGGTTGAATGACTGAGTTTTGAAAAGTAGCCTCACTTTGCAAAGTAAATACTGATCTGAAGGGAGGCCTTGGTTGCTGGGTAGATTACAGGTGGAACTGAGCAAGGGTTGAGTGTGAAGCAACCTGAGAGTAACAGGATAATTACCCTTAGATAAGACAGGAGAAGCTATTTGAAATACAGAGGAGGCCAAATGGGTTGAGGCCAAATGAGCCACCTAAATGAAGGTGACTTCTTCCTGCAATAAGTAGTGAAGAAGTTCCACAGTAGGTCTTTGTGAAAAAGAGCTGTCTGTATGTGGCTTGTTAGGTATTCTCGCTAGGTCAACCACTGTAACTCTAAAGTACAAAATTTAAGGTGATATCCTCTTGTGTGCCATTGCTCTAAGTTTCTACCTTCCAACTAAATGCTGAAGAACTTCTTTTGCTGATACCTGTATTTAATCTCATCTTTTAAAAAGAATAAAAAGATGGGACTTCCCTGGCAGTCCAGTGGTTAGGACATTTTCACTGCAGGGGCCTGGGTTCAATACCTGGTGAGGGGACTAAGATCCTGCAAGCTGTGCGATGCAGCCGTAAATGAATGAATGAAGGATCCATATCTGTGCCTTTACTGTCTTTGCTATCACCTATTCCTTCTGCTTCCCACAAGTCACTGTTCTTTTCTCTTGCCCTAGGGAGAGGAGGTCCGATGTCAGTATGTTGTGGCATGTGCGGGACTTTACTCAGACCGTATTTCCGAGTTGAGTGGCTGCAATCCCAATCCTCGAATTGTACCATTCCGGGGAGATTACCTGGTCTTGAAGCCAGAAAAGCGCTATCTTGTAAAAGGAAATATTTATCCGGTAGGTAATGATACATCTGGCTTCCCAGATGGCTCAGTGGTAGGGAATCCACCTGCCAACGCAGGAGACGCAGATTTGATCCCTGAGTCGGGATGATCCCCTGGAGGAGGAAATGGCAGCTTGCTCCAGTATTCTTGCTAGGAAAATCCCATGGGCAGAGGAGCCTGATGGGTAACAGTTCACAGAGTCGCAAAGAATCAGATACGGCTGAGCGACTGAGCACACACACATACCATGATACCTCTGCTTTCTCAAGATGCTTGTGGCAAAAGGGAATGAAACAAAAACTTTTCCCAGAGTTAGACGCAAGAGCTATTTTAAAGGGCTTTTTAGTTCAAGCATTCCACCTGTTTCTCTGGGTTAAATCCCTACATCTTTGTTTTGATATCGTGGCTACCCATACAGTCCGTGGAATTTCTCCAGGCCAGAATACTGGAGTGGGTAGCCTTTCCCTTCTCCAGGTGATCTTTCCAACCTAGGGATCGAACCCAGGTCTCCTACATTGCAGGCAGATTCTTTACCAGCTGAGCCACAAGGGAAGCCCTAAATTATCAGTACTTGCTCACAAGTCCTAGAAAGCTTGAGTGTACCACAGGAAGAACAGGGAGGAAAGAACCTGATTCTCCCACCTCTGTCTGGAAAGAGTATTCCTAAGAGAACTTTTCCTTATAACAAGCCCAGATGCCAACCTTCTTTCTTAGTTCACTTATCTATAAGTGCAAGAAAGGGGATGTGGCCACTCTGTAGTTTCATGGTGTAGAAGACATAGGCATTTAAATGAAAAGCTCATTTATCTGTCTGGACCTACTGGGTTGAACTACGAGTATTCAGGTATTCAGTGTTTTTGACCTTGCCAAAACTTCCATCATCTGTTCCAACCTGTTACATTCCCACTTGACAAAAGCCTGTGTTATGAAGGTGGGTTTTTTCCTGGCAGCTCTGATTTTACTTGTCAGCTGCGTAGGTTCCTAGTTGGAGATGGTAGGAGTGGGGAGTAACCTGAAGTAGGACAGTTTTTTTCTTTATCCAGAAAGAGGAATAGATGGGACAGTGTGCCTCATTGTCATGGCATCAGGTTTCCTGTGTGGCATTTCTAGGCAGAAGCACGTACGTAGAAAAGTATTATCTGAGCACAGATCACAAGTAAATGCATGGGAAGAAGGTGTTTTCTATTACCAGTTCAATGTTTGTGTGTATAATAAAATGCAGTATGAAATGGGGCTCTGTTTGCTCTGTTAAATCTGTAGGTCCCCGATAGCCGATTTCCTTTCCTAGGAGTTCACTTCACACCAAGGATGGATGGCAATATTTGGCTAGGGCCCAATGCAATTCTTGCCTTTAAACGAGAGGGCTACAGACCCTTTGACTTCAGTGCCAGAGATATTATGGATATAATCATCAAGAGGTAACTGCATTTCCTTAAAAAGTGATTTTAAGTGCTTATACTTTTAATATGGGAAATTTTTTCTTTCTTGATATTAGGTTTATTTGGATAAATCTTCATATTTGTGATTGGTATATTGGTTTTTTAAAAAAATTAATCTGAATTAAGAGCTTTGTGAAATAAGCATAACATTTTAACTACTTCAAGAAAATTCTGATGAGCCAGGGTGATGTCTTGGTTAAAAAAGAGCCAAGAGTGATCCCCCATCTGACAATCCAAATCTTGTTTTGCTAACCTTTAGTTGAGTTTGAAAAAAAGAAAGTTTCTCTCAAAATCAGTAGATGGTTTACTTTGATAAGATCATTTCAGGCTAGTCACCATGATTTTGAAAACCTCTGGAGAAACTGCTGATAAGCAAGGTTGTTTCCTTTTCTGGAAAATTAGCAATACTGCTACATTGATATGAAGTGCAGATCATTTACTATGGTAAGAAATAACTCACTGAAGTATTTTGTCCTTTTAGCGGTGCTGTGCTCTAGAGGGTTTCACATCATCAAAATCACTAGAAAGCTTTCAGAGCTCTACTTGCATTTCACCCTGCACAGATTCTGAAACCAGTTTAGGGTGGGGCTTCCCAGCTGTGTGCTTGTAAAAATACATATGAGCACAGGCTCCCCAGATTCTCACTTGAGAATCACTACTAGCGTATCTGACCTCTGGCTGACTAAAGAGAAGTAGGGTAAATGTCCCACACGTTTAATACCCAAATTAAAAAATCTGTAAATGCCTTTTAGTTGTGTTTTAAGAGCAAGTAACATTGCATTAGAAAGCCCTGGTTTGGGCAGGCTTTATAGAATCCTAGTTTGAAACCAGCACCCCCTGGGAATTTGAATTTGAAAGGTGTTTACTTCTGGAATTTGGAAGGTATTCCTTCGATGAAGTTTCCTTTTAACGTAGACCAAAAGTTGATTTTCTTTTTAATATGTGGTGTTTTGGACTTCGCCTAGATTTCTGTGGTTCTACCCTCCTCCCCACCACTTCCCCCCACCTGAATCTAATAGTTGTAGAGATGTTTTACAGTAATAAGGAATTCTTTCTCATAAAGATTTTATTTTCTTTGCTTTCAGTGGCTTGATTAAACTGGTGTTCCAGAATTTCTCCTATGGAGTTAATGAAATGTACAAAGCATGTTTTCTCAGTGCAACAGTGAAGCACCTTCAAAAGTTTATCCCTGAAATTACTATCAGTGATGTACTTAGGTAAGGAAAAGCTATAAGGATTGTAAATGCATTCATGACCTCTGTGAACTTGGGAGGTGGGTCTGACTTCGTGATTCTAAGCACCCATGCAGTTAGTGTGTGCCCTGAATTCTTGCGTGATCTCTCTTTCTTAACAAGTTGCTCATTCCCCTTGCAGTTTGGGTGTTGCAGCATCAGTCCCCTTAGTCCTTGAACTAGGTCCGTTTATGATTGTCTAGAGAGACCAGCACTAAGCTGAACTCTCCATTGCAGTTATATTACGATGCCATCTTCACCCTTGTGTCTAGCTATCACTCATAATATAACGTCTCACCTGAAAGTTTTTTAATCTCCCTGGCCACTTGTGATTCCAAAGCCTTCTGACTTCAGTTCTGTGCAAGATCATTGATCAGCATGTTACCTAATTAGGTAATAAGCATGTTAAAACGTTACACTTTAATTGATTCTTAAAACCTTTTAGAAACATAACTCATACCTGCTGTCTTACCTTGCTTCCTCTCTACTTATTTTGCTGTTTCTTGGGTCCTATTGCACTCAAGGATTATTTGCAGAACAGGAGTGGGAAATAATATGGTAGCAATCAGTTTAAGTCCTTGCTACAGGGGTGTGGGGCAAAGGAAGGACTATTTAAAATTTTTTTATTCTCTTAAAGAGAAAAGGTTTTCTGGACTTAATCTATACTTTGTCCTAAATACCACATAAGCCTATTTCCTTTGTGGTGGTATTTTTAGGGTGCTCACCTTTTTTCCTGAACCAGCCATTTGTTAGGCCTAATCAACCATGGTCTTTAAGGCTCCCTCTTCCCTGAACCGATCCCTCCATGAATCTCTAGAGCACCATGTCTGTCTCCTCAGTAACAGCTGTGGGACTTGCCTGGTGTAAAATGTCAGCAGCTCGGCTCTGTATCTAGGAGGAGAGCAATGATCACGTCAGCTGTCTCCCTCAGGGTAGCGTTCTGGTCTAAATCTGACTTATGTGTCATTCCTAGACCAGCCTCTTTGAATGCTTAGAACTATTAAACCGAGCTAATGTTTTTACTCTTATCTTTCTCACCCCTCTATTCACCTTCTGAAATGGAAGGGATAACAATATCTAGGCTTTATGTTCTTTCACTCACCTATAAATGAAGGCTTTTGTTTTCAGTAGTCTTTTTTAGCAGTCTTGTTATGTTTTATATCTGAAAATAGAGGGGTCAAATCAAGTGTCTTTTACTGCTGTTAATATTCCTTGGAAAATACAACAGATGGGTGTCGTGAATTCTATACATAAATAGTTGGAATGAATTCACTACCTAGATTTGATTACCACACTTTTGTAGAAGTCTGAGGAAAACTCTTTAGACCAGTGGATTTCATATAGTAGAATTGAACTTGGAGCTTGTGAGTTTTGGTGAATACTCTTGTCTCTGGGAGGAAGGGTGTGGATTTCAGTTACAAGTCTCATTACCATGTAGTAGAAAACACACAGCAGTATAGGCTGGTGCATTTGGGGACGAGTTCAACTCAGTCCCATATGAGTTTCTCTCTGGAGAAAGATAAGCTGAACATATTCAGCAATTCCATTTGATTCCTGTAGCTATGAAATACAAGAAATTATCAGTAGTGAAAAGAAAATCGTAGAAGATACGTTTGATCCCATTTATATGTTTATACCATATTGCATATGGATTTCACATGTAAAAATAAAAACAAACATGGGAGTGATAAATACCTAATTGAAGAGAAAAGTTAACTCTAGGGAAAGAAGAGAATGGGATCCAGAGAGTTTGACAGGGTGCTCCTATCATATCTATAATGCTTTATTTCTTAAGCTGTTTGATTAAAAAATTGGTGCTCATTATGTTATTCTCCACATCTGTTAACATGCTTAGAATCTTAAATAATAATCATCATCATAATAAATGATATAATTAGGCTTTCCCACATTTTGAAGCCCAAGTCCTGCATGTCTTGCAACCCGTGTGACCCCATAAATGTTCTATCATTAGTATTGGAGTGGAAGCATATTAGGCAGTTCTGGATAGTAAAAAAGAACCAAAACAGCACTTTTAGTGGGATTTTTAGCTCAGGATGGTGTCCTTTAGTTGCACTAGCCTCCAAAGGGGATACAGCTTGACTTCTCATTGCCTATCCAGAGCATCATGGGCAGTAACTTGCTGGTGAACATTAGACTGGAATATAAAGTGATAGCCTGTCAAATATGTGCATTAGGTGTACAAACTTCTCATTATTAAATGGTGATCTCTAAGATTCCTAATTTAAGCTGTAAAGCCCTTTAATTTGTTCTGTGATTAATTTTGACATGGTAATCTAACTAGTGCGTATGTATTAGCGTTGTAAGGTAGAAGGCAATGGCACCCCACTCCAGTACTCTTGCCTGGAAAATCCCATGGATGCAGGAGCCTGGTAGGCTGCAGTCCATGGGGTCGCGAAGAGTCAGACACAACTGAGCGACTTCACTTTCACTTTTCACTTTCATGCATTGGAGAAGGAAATGGCGACCCACTCCAGTGTTCTTGCCTGGAGAATCCCAGGGGCGTGGGAGCCTGGTGGGCTGCCATCTGTGGGGTCACACAGAGTCGGACACGACTGAAGCAACTTAGCAGCAGCAGCAGCGTTGTAAGGACATAAAACATGAAAACATATTTGCCAAGATCCCCTCTTTTTTCCATGCTTCATTTTGAAAATACCTTCTTGGTAGGTATTTTTCAGGCAAATAAATTTTCAGGCGAGATGTTTTCATCATAAGTGATAGCTAAAGACTACACAATATCATTGTGAAATGCAAGGGTAAAACCCAGAAATTCTGTAATAAAGGTGATCAGACCCTTTTGCAAAAAATGGTTTCTCATTCTTGGTACCATTGACATTTGGGCCAAATAACTCTTTACTGTGGGGGGACTGTCCAATTCATTGTAGGATGTTTAGCAGCATCCCAGGCCTCTACCTACTAGATGCCAGCAGTACTTCCCTGGTTTGACAACTGAAATGTCTCCAGACATTGCCAGATGTCCTCTAGGGGGCAAAATCTCCCCTGATTGAGCACTAGTCTAGAGAATGTGGTAGCCTTCACATTCAGTTCAGTTCAGTTCAGTCGCTCAGTCGTGTCCGACTCTTTGCGACCCCATGAAACGCAGCACGCCAGGCCTCCCTGTCCATCACCAACTCCCGGAGTTCACCCAGACCCATGTCCATCGAGTCAGTGATGCCATCCAGCCATCTCTTTACAAAATTCACATTACAAAACACCTAAGAGAGTCTGGAGAAAATATAATAAAAAACCCTTTGAAATACTTATTGCTGAGAGTACAAGGAAATAAGGGCATCCCAGAGATGAAAACAAAGAGGAAATTGAAAACCCAAGAACTAAGAGGAATGCTGATGCTGACCTGGAAGGATAGGGAGCATTTTCTGATTTTGATGTCATATAACTTGAGTTTCATTTCTAATTGATATGTGATTTACTTACAATAAAATATGCATATCTTAAGTGCTCAATGAACTTTGGAATTATATAAACTCGTATCCACCACCCAAATCAAGATACATTAGGGACTTGTATTTTAATTGCCTTTCAAGTGGTGTAAAGAAAGCCTTGGGTCCATAAAAGGTGAAAAGTTGGAACTGAGATCCCTTTGTAAAGCCAGGGACTCTGGAAGGGCTATACTCTCAGTGAGAAGGAAGTCTAGAAAAAAAATCTGTAAAAATCTAGCATCCTGGGCCTGCACTCACAAACACTTGGAGTTTCCATTTGTACCACCATTTTGATCTAAGAAATGTAAGCTAAGTGTAGATCCAGTCTAGTTTGTATCCTGCTTCAAATTAATACTTTTCCCTCTCACTCTCTCACTTTAAACAGATTAGAGTGAGTGAAAATCAGGGTTATTTGACCACAAACTGAATATTGTTGATAGCAAGCAGTTAGTTCAGTTCAGTTCAGTCACTCAGACATGTCCGACTCTTTGTGACCCCATGGACTGCAGCATGCCATGCTTCTCTGTCCATTATCCTGTCCATTGTCAAACTCATGTCCATCTTGTTGGTGATGCCATCCATTCATCTCATCCTCTGTCGTCCCCTTCTCCTCCTGCTTTCAATCTTTCCCAGCATCAGGGTCTTTTCAAATGAGTCAGTTCTTCTTATCAGGTGGCCGAAGTATTGGAGTTTCGGCTTCAGCATCAGTCCTTCCAGTGAATATTCAGGACTGACTGGGTTGGATTTCCTTGCAGTCCATGGGACTCTCAAGAGTCTTCTCCAACACCACAGTTTAAAAGCATCAATTCTTTGGTGCTCAGCTGTCTTTATAGTCCAACTCTCACATCCATATATGTTCAGTTCAGTTCAGTCGCTCCATCGTGTCCTACTCTTTGTGACCCCATGGACTGCAGCACACCAGGCCTCCCTGTCTGTCAGCAACTCCTGGAGCCTACTCAAACTCATGTCCATTGAGTTGGTGATGCCATCCAACCATCTCATCCTCTGTCGTCCCCTTCTCCTCCTGCCTTCAATCTTGCCCAGCATCAGGGTCTTTTCAAATGAGATGGTTCTTTGCATCAGGTGGCCAAAGTACTGGAGTTTCAGCTTCAGCATCAGTCCTTCCAATGAATACTCAGGACTGATCTCCTTTAGGATGGACTGGTTGGATCTCCTTGCTGTCCAAGGGACTCTCAAGAGTCTTACCCAACACCACAATTCAATTCCTCGGTGCTCAGCTTTCTTCACAATCCAACTCTCACATCCATACATGACCACTGGAAAAACCATAGCTTTGACTAGACAGACCTTTGTTGGCAAAGTAATGTCTCTGCTTTTTAATATGCTGTTTAGGTTGGTCATAGCTTTTCTTCCAAGGAGCAAGCATCTTTTAATTTCATGGCTGCGGTTACCATCTGCAGTGATTTTGGAGCCCAAGTATATAAAGTCTGTCACTGTTTCCATTGTTTCCCCATCTATTTACCATGAAGTGATGGGACCAGATGCCATGATCTTAGTTTTCTGAATGTTGAGTTTTAAGCCAACTTTTTCACTCTCCTCTTTTACTTTCATCAAGAAGCAATTAGTAGTTTTGTCTTACTATTAGGAATCCTTTTAAGAGAAATATACATTGAAGCAGGATGATATGCAATCTAGGGTTTGCTTTAAAATAATCCAGTGGAGAAGGGTAGACAAAGAGTGGGGTACAGATGAAACAAAATTGGCTGTGTGTTGGTTATTGAAACTGGGTAATACATACATGGGAGTTCATTATACTGTTCATTTTACTTTTGTACATGTTTAAGATTTTCCATTAAAAAAAAAAAAGGGTGTTCCCAGAATGGTAATATGTGGAGCTTCTGATAAAATGGGAGTTCATTATACTGTTCATTTTATTTATATTATATATATATATATATTTGTACTGATAAAAGCAAATAAAAGTATATTTATTTTTACCAATAAAAACAAATATAAAATCTTCTGTAGAAGGACATAACTTCAACCCAACTCCCACACTATTCCCCCAGATAAAATCCTGCTGAATAGGAACTCACTAGCAAAAGTTACAAAGCACCATAGTGAGAGCAAGCAGATAGAATAAATACTAGAATTAGACCCCTAACCATTTAGGGTAATAGTAATATTAGAAGCCATAAAGTAAGTATATGCCAGTGAATTTAAAAAGCAAATGAAGTAAACTAAAAAAAGAATAATAATATAAAAAATACCCTAGGCAAATTTAGAAACCACGTAATCAGAATTTCTAGGAATAAAAAATGTAGTTCTTAAATTTTAAAACTCAAATGATTAAGTTAGACAGCTGGTTAGACTGCCTGTAAGAGAAAATCAGTTAACTGGAAGGTAAATCTAAAAAATTGGCAGAACAGTGTTGCAAGCTAAAAATGCATCGTGTGCAAATTAGAAAATGAACTTATGGTTGCTGGAGAGTGGGGGAGGGATGGTTAGGGAGTTTGGGAAGGTCATGTACACACTGCTATATTCAAAATGGATAACCAACAACTAGAAACAAAAAAAACATGAAACACTTTATTTAATGGATTCATAGAACTCCTTCACTCTCGTTACAGAGTACTCATGTTATTCAAGTCCTCACAAAACATTTACATGTCCTTTTGTTGCAGTCCAGTTTGGTTGAATATTAATAATAAAAATACTCTTATACCCTTCCATCGAGTTTGGAAATTAGGATGGAATGGTTGACTTGCCCTGTATCACCACTCCCAATTTAAATACGCTCATGTGAACTTCTATTTTTAGGTTAACAGTAGATCCCATGGTAAGTTTTATAAAATACTAAACTGGCCAAAAATGTTAGTGGGCTTCCCTGGTGGCTCAGTGGTAGAGAATCAGCCTCTTAATGCAGGAGACATGGGTTCAATCCCTGGGTCAGGAAGATCTCCTGGAGAAGGAAATGGCCACCCCCTCCAGGATTCTTGCCTGGGAGATCCCATGGACAGAAGAGCCTGGCGGGCTATCATCCATGGGGTTGCAAAAGAGTCTGACACAACTTAGCAACTAAGCAACAAAGATATCAGTGGTAGCCTGTCATAGCTGTTTTCTAGCCCACAGGATTATGCCTGCCACAGAATAATAAAGCAATAAATACAACACTTCTCAGAGGAATGAATGCCATTAGTTACATATTCACCTGTTGTTTCTTCACATATTTAAGGGTCTAAGGCTTGCATTCCTATTAAATTTAGTTACAAATAGGGCAAAATATGTTGCTAGAAATAACATTAAACAGTTAAATATAGCTAAATTTGCAAATATTATATTACCTGAATCATTTGTTCCTTTAGCTATTAAAATAGAATTAAAAATTAAACAATTAAAATTTTCTAGAGAGTAATCACATGTATGCTCAGTCATGTCCAACTCTTTGTGACCCCATGGACTATGGCCCACCAGGCTCCTCTGTTCATGGGATTTTCCAAGCAAGCATACTGGAGTGGATTGCCATTTCCTCCCCCAGGGTATCTTCCCAACCTGGGGATTGAACCTCTGTCTCCTGAATTGGCAGGTAGAGTCTTTGCACCACCTAGGAAGCCTCTACTGAATACTTCCTATGTACCCAAATCTAGACACCAGGGCAGAAATAGGAGTGTTGTGCAAGATTCATTTCTGGCCCTGAAGATATTTATGGTTTATTTTACCTAAAACTTCAAGTTATAGTGTTCACCTCAAGATAAGGGGGAATGCCTATATGGAATCATGCAAAGAAAAACCCTGGAGTTTCATTAAGTGCTGAATAGGAAACATGAACACATGAAGAATTTGATAATTTAAACATTTCATATGAAATAGCTACTTTAGTTCAACCTGAATTAAGTTCCTTAGAAAAACTTAATCTTGTATATTGTTTTTTACAGTTTGGATTATAGGTTTTGAATACTTGGGCAGGAATGGAGGGGATGTTGATAAAATGGTGTTTGTAAGAGGAATAAATAAGTATAGACACATTTTGACTAGTTAGTTAGCATTAATTAGCATTCTCTTTGCTTAGAAGGAGTAAGGAGAATGAACACTCAACATCAGTAGCTGGTCATGCCACTGTGTGCCCCTCGTTTGGCCTTCTGCGAGATAAAAGGAGAGGGACAGGAAAACTCATAGAGATGCTCACAACAGCAACAGGAGTATTATCTAAGAAAAGAGAGAGGAGAGATGCTGTTTTGATGAGTTGAGAGAATTTATCAACACAGAATGTACCTAAATGGACCATACCCTGGCCAGTAGGCTGTATGTATCCTTACCCTAAGAAAATTCAGCTTCCATCCCATTCTGTCTTTTTGGGTTATAGTGATGTATCTGATTCTTACCTGGAAATCTTTACAGCTCAGAAATCTCCTGTCCAGATCCCTTGAAGGCTTCAGTATTACAAATTACTTGCTTTTATTATAGAGTTTTTCACCCTCATTGTTGTAATTCTTACTTATCTCTTTACAAATGAACTTTTTAGCTGTGTAACTTCAGGCAAGTTACTTAATCTCTCCATTTTCTTTGCTGTTAAATATAAACTATATCAGCTTCTTAGAGCTGTGAGGATTAAATGAGAGAATTCCTAGTATGGATTAAACAAACACTTGGTAAAAAAACAAAAAAAGCTATTATTATCATGATCTTTCCTTAGTTGGTCTGAGGTCTTAGAGGGTAGTACTCTCATATTGTTCTTTGTATCTTCCTCATGTGCTTATCTGCATTGGCCCAGAATCTTGAGTCTTGATGGTATATAAAAGGCACCTGTTTTCAACTGGGTTTTCTTACATGGTTTCAGTGGAGGTACTTTTGCACTCCAAAAATATTGTATTCAGGTTTTATCTGTAACTTTTTTTAAAACTAAAAAGAAAAAAAATCTAATTTGTAAATGCAAGTGTTATAACGCAGAACTTTTAGTATTAAAGGATCTTACTGTACTAGGCAAGGTAAGGCAACGTAAAATTTAATCGCCAAATCTTGTCCGACTCTTTCGACTCCATGGACTGTAGCCTGCTAGGCTCCTCTGTCTATGGGATTTTACAGGAAAGAATGCTGGAGTGGGTTGCCATTTCCTTCTCCAGGTCATTTCTCTTTGATTGAAAGTTATCCTGATATTAAAGGCTAAACTGTTAAAAATAAAAACAAACTACAAAACAAGAATTTGCTGCCATTTGCAAATATTTTTCTCCATAAATTTTAATAGTATTCAACCAAAACAAAATACAAAAATACATAGAAGTCTGTAGCAGCTGTAGGAATGTAGCTGACACATGTAATTCTTGCTTTCTTTGCTTTGTATCAATCAGAAGAGCCTTATATTCTAATGACTGATTTTATAATAAATTCATTTTGTAAATTCAAATAAAAATACATCTATTCTAAGTATGGGTTTATCTGCTACTTTTGTAAAGAACCCATTTCTGTATTTTAGGCTAAGGATGAATGTTTGACAGGCTACAACTGACAGCCTTTGGCTAATTACAAACCAGTTTGGTTTTCACAAAATTGTACACTTAAAAGAGTAAAGACTTTATTGCTTTAAGAATACTTTGAAACCACTGACACATATGTGAAGTGTCCTGTCTCTCCTAGTCAGATGACTGCCACTCTTGCTTTTGCAGAGGCCCCGCTGGAGTAAGAGCCCAAGCCCTGGATAGGGATGGGAGTCTCATAGAAGATTTTGTGTTTGATGGAGGCGTTGGGGATATTGGAAATCGCATTCTTCATGTGAGGAATGCACCTTCCCCTGCTGCCACTTCTTCCCTTGCGATTTCTGGAATGATTGCAGATGAAGTGCAACAAAGATTTAAATTGTAAATAATGAAAGGAGCTAGGTATGCATTGTGATCTCCATGTTCAGCAACAAGAATTGACTAACTGCATTCTTTAAGAAAATTGGTTTAAAATGTCATTTTTAGGTATACCATTTAGATAACCACTGAATTTTTAAAATTAGGTAACATAGAAATAATATATTTTTAAAGTCTGTGCTCTTTAAAAAGGTACAGTTGTATCTTTCCTTCTGACTTTGCTAATGATCTGTCCTCACGAGATTTGGCTTTTTTGGAATTTCTGGGAACTGTAGCATGAAAAGTGATTATTCCCTTAACTTTTTAGCTTTATAATATCTAAGTTTCTTTTGTCTTGACTAGACAAGAAAATATATTGTAGATTGCAAACTTCCTTTTAATTTCAAAGAGTCATAAAAAAAAGCTCATATTATTTAGAGCAACAGTAATTGGGAATTTTAAATTATTTATTAAAAATACATGAAATTTCACATTTTGAAGTAATTTGAGTAAGATTCTCTCTAATCTATATTTGTAAAAAATAACTTTGCAAAAGATATTCAAAGTATTTATTCTTCTCAGTTTCTTACAATTGACCCAATTGATCTTGGGTCATCTGTAAATCTTAACAACAGTCCACTATGGGTGTTTTGTTTATTCTTCAGTCTTCTGTGGTCAAAAAACCAGAAGAACTTAGAATCTTGACACTGACATACAGAACTTTGTAATTTAAAATGGTATTTACCTCTTATATCTCTAGTCTTCAGTTATACCAAGGTTCTCAAATGTTGACCCAGATCACTAATGATTCATGCCTACTTGACTTTTCTGGAATCCTATAAACCTTTATGAGGATATTTCTTCATTTGAGGAAATACCTAATTTTGAGGCATTCACTTTTGTAAACCGCAAAAGTGCCTTACAATCATGTGTATTTCATGAGTATTTTAAATTGTTGCCCAGTGCCATATTGTCTACTGTGTACTATATATTATATGTGTGTGGTATCTATTGAAATGATTCTTATAGTTCAGAATGTTAGAAAACAGAAATATAAATGGAAATGTAGTAGAATATGAGGAATCTTTTATTACAGAACCACTAATTAGGTGAGAAATTTTCATCCATTCCCTCACATATACTCTCTCTGGATTAATCTTTTAGTCTTAATTTTTTCTTTCCACTCATCTCTAAAACTGTGTGATGGATGAGTTAGAAAAATGAGCATTTTGGTAAATAGGAAAACTTATCTATTTTCTTCTTTTTCACTTCAAGCCAATGATTACATTGATTGAGCTACCTCATTAATTAATTTGAAAGGCTACACATCGTCAGCTCATGTTGCAGAATAGCACATCCAGGTAAATTGATTAGGTAGTTATTTGACACTTGGGATGGGCATACATACTGAAAGCAGTTGGAAAGTATTCACAGAGGAAACAAGCCCTAATGATTCTTTATAAAAACTGGTTCCTCCAAGAAATGTAAGACACAGGGTATTTTCTGTTTCATTACAAGACTATTTGGAGATGGAAAATATTCAGTTCTCTATTTTATTGACAGTAAGATTGTATATACACTAAGCTGTGAAAGATTGAAATTATAAAAATAACTATCCTATTTAAAGCAATGCTCATTCCATTTGGATTTTTACTATGCCTCCAAAAAATTGTGAAAAAATTATTGAAAGTGTTTTGAATGAGTAGATTATTCTATTTGTAAAACATTTTGTATTTGTCAATAGAGTCTTGTGGAATAATGCTATAATATTTAAAAGTTTTTTGTATTTCTAAGACAGAAGAAATGTATATTAATATTAAAAATATTTTAATGAGCCTTGGTTTTGTGAACATAATTTTTAGTTTCATAAAAACTCTTGATTCAATATTTGCCTGGCAGGGGAGATACCTACATGAAGGTGGTTTTTCCAGTGTGCAGCTCATCTGTTTTACACTGGATATGCTGATCCTTGCAATTTCCCCAAATGTGGGAAACTTGGCTGCATAATTTGTGGTAGTGGGGGACTGTGTTCACTTTTTCCCCTGTTTTTTTTTTTTTTTTTCCGTTTTAATGATAGAGATCCCTCAATAACATTTTCTAGGGGTCCAGTGGTTTGTGTTTTTCTAATACTGAAGATAACCTTTAGTGCATCATCCATTTAACATGGGTACTGAATGGTGGTGAATGTGACACAGGACATGGAGAAATAAAGATTTTTTTTTTAAATTTCTGATTCATATAAACTTTATGTTTGAAACAGAACTATTGTAGGATTTAGATAGCAGTCAATAAAAAAAAAGCTTGTACTTGTATATAATATAAAAATGAGGTAGAGTAGTTTGTATTTTGGGTAAAAAGTGGAGCACTTTCCTACCATGCTGTGCTGTGCTAAGTTGCTTCAGTTGTGTACAAAAATGGCTTTCCATTTGGTAGTGGTGGCAATATCTAGCTGACATCGGTATCATCTTCATACACAGAGTCCCAGGGAACATTATAGTGCTTTCTCCATGGGGAGGGGGGCAATAAATAAATCATCTTGGAATTTTATACAAAATTATTGTTCCTCTTGGGAAGACATTTTTGGTATGCTATCTCTTACGGGGATTGAGGTTCTGGTCATGAGACTCCCATAATGGTTATAGGGCAAATGATCTGTCTTGAGTGCCTGCTCCAACTTCTTCCCAGCAGGTGGACTGTAGAAGACCAGAGTTAGCTACGGCAATGGACCATGAAAGTGAGTGACAGCTACATTTATTGTTTCTCGTGGCATGGTTTTGCTTTGCTACTGACTGGCAGCTCTTGTAGCTTTAAATAAATTGAAGAAGTAGAAGAGAGTAAATGGGAGAAATGTTGAGTAAGCCCTTCTTGAAAATGTTTTTCAGTGGGAGAATATTAGTGGTAAAATTTTTACTGCCTTTTAAAATTTAAGATGTTAAAATTTGAGTTGTCAAATGACTGGGTCATTCAAGTTATCACCTTAAAACCATTCTAAATTCTAGAAAGACAAATAAAACTACAATGAGGTGTCACCTCACAGCTGCTAGAATGGCCATCATCAAAAAGTCTGCAAATAATAAATTTTGGAAACGGTATAGAGAAATAGGAGCTCTCCTACACTGTTGGGGAGGATGTAAATTGGTGCAGCCATTATGGAGAACAGTATGGTTCCTTAAAAAATTAAAAATAGAGCTACCATATGGCCCAGAAATCCTACTCCTGGGCATATATATATATAAAAAAAAAAAAAAACACATAACTTGAAAAGTTACATGCATCCCAGTGTTCATTGCAACACTATTTACAATGGCCAAGACATGGAAGCAACCTAAATGTCTGTCAACAGAAGGATGGATAAAGAAGATGTGGTATATATACACAATGGAATATTACTCAGCTATAAAAAAAGAATGAACTAATACCATTTATCGCAACATGGATGGACCTAGAGATTATCACACTAAGTGAACCAAGTCAGACAGAAAGATAAATACCATATCACTTTTATGTGGAATACAAAAGGGGGAAAAAAAAGACACAAAGAACTTATTTCCAAAGTGGAAACAGACAGACACAGAAAACAAACTTATGGTTACTAAAGGGGAAAGGAGGAGTGAAGCTAGTGATAAATTAGGAGGCTGCGATTAACATATACATAGTACTATGTATAAGATAGATAACCTACAAAGACCTACTGTATAGCATAAGCAGCTATACTCAATATTATGTAATAACCTATAAGGGGAAAGGATCTGAAAAAGAATATATATACACACACACACACGTGTGTGTGTGTATAACTGAATTGCTATGTTGCACAGCTGAAACTTACATGATATTGTAAATTAACTATTAAAAATCTTTACATAAAGTAAATTCTAAAACCAAGTAAAATTACTATCAAGTTATTATGATAGTATATTAATTTTAACTCAAATTTATGATAAAGTTTTTGTTACATATCCACAGGTTCTCCCTCTCATGGTATTAGTGTATTTTAAACTTCTATTTTTTAACACTTGAAAGGAGGTATTTCTAGTGAGGTTGGAATTTTTCATTTAAAGAAAGCAGCTTTTAATTAATATTTTGAATGAGTACAACATTCATGTAGTTGAAAATTCAAGTCATAAAAAGGTACACAGTGGAAAGTCTCCCTCTCTAGCCACCCAGTTCTCAGCCTTGAGGCAATGAAAATTGTCAAAATCTTGTGCAGCCTTTCAGAAATATATATAATAAAACATTGTCTCCATTTTTAAAATACAAGTGGTAGCCTATTCTGTATACTGTATTATATACACCCTGCTCTTTTCACTTTGCAGCGTTTCTTGGAGAATGTTCAAGTGGCTTGAACACAGTGGCCAAGTATTTTTAAATGACTTTATAGGTTCCATTCTCTGATTTATTATTTGTTGAACCAGCCCCTTATTCCTACTGATGATTATTTGAATTGTTTATTTCTACTGTGTTTTCCCTTGTTTTGCTGTAACAAACAGTACTGGAATGAATAATCTTGTGCAAAGTCATTTCACATATGACTTTCACATACCTATAGGGCATAATACTAGAATTTATTAGATCCAAGGGTTTGCAATCTTAAAAACGACAGAATGATCTCGGTTCGTTTCCAAGGCAAACCATTCAGTATCACAGCAATCCCAGTCTATGCCCCGACCAGTAATGCTGAAGAGGCTGAAGTTGAACAGTTCTATGAAGACCTACAAGACCTTCTAGAACTAACACCCAACAGAGATGTCCTCTTCATTACAGGCGACTGGAATGCAAAAGTAGGAAGTCAAGAGATACCCAAAGTAACAGGCAAATTTGGCCTTGGAGTACAAAACGAAGCAGGTCAGAGGCTAACAGAACAGAACAGCGCGTTGTCAAGAGAATGCACTGGTCATAGCAAACACCCTCTTCCAACAACACAAGAGAAGACTCTATACATGGACATCACCAGATGGTCAATACCAAAATCAGATTGATTATATTCTTTGCAGCCAAAGATGGAGAAGCTCTACACAGTCAGCAAAAACAAGACTGGCAGCTGACTGTGGCTCAGATCATGAACTCCTTATTGCCAAATTCAGACTTAAATTGAAGAAAGTAGGGAAAACCACTAGACCATTCAGGTATGACCTAATTCAAATCCCTTATGATTATACAGTGGGAGTGACAAATAGATTCAAGGGATTAGATCTGATAGAGTGCCTGAAGAACTGGATGGAGGTTCATGACATTGTACAGGAGGCAGTGATCAAGACCATCTCCAAGAAAAAGAAATGCAAAAAGGCAAAATGTTTCTTTGAGGAAGACTTACAAATAGCTGAGAGAAGAAGAGAAGCTAAAGGCAAAGGAAAAAAGGAACGATATACCCATTTGAATGCAGATTTCCAAAAAATAGCAAGGAGAGATAAAAAAAAAAAAAAAAGCCTTCAGCGATCAATGCAAAGAAATAGAGGGAATCAATAGAATGGGAAGGACCAGCGATCTCTTCAAGAAAATTAGAGATACCAAAGGAACATTTCATGCAAAGATGGGCACAATAAAGGACAGACCTAACAGAAGCAGAAGATATTAAGAAGAGGTGGCAAGAATACACAGAAGAACTATACAAAAAAGATTTTCAGGACCCAGATAACCACAATGGTGTGATCACTCACCTACAGCCAGACATCTTAGAATGCAAAGTCAAGTGGGCCTTAGGAAGCATCACTACGAACAAAGCAAGTGAAGGTGATGGAATTCCAGTTGAGCTATTTCAAATCCTAAAAGATGATGCTGTGAAAGTGGTGCACTCAATATGCCAGGAAATCTAGGAAACTCAGTAGTGGCCATAGGACTGGAAAAGGTCAGTTTTCATTCCAATCCCAAAGAAAGGCAATGCCAAAGAATGTTCAAACTATTGCACTCATATCACATGCTAGCAAAGTAATGCTCAAAATTCTCCAAGCCAGGCTTCAACAGTACATGAACTGTGAACTTCCAGATATTCAAGCTGGATTTAGAAAAGGCAGAGGAACCAGAGATCAAATTGTCAACATCCGTTGGATTATCGAAAAAAAAAAAAAAAAAAGAGTTCCAGAAAAAAATCTACTTTTGCTTTATTGACTATGCCAAAGCCTTTGACTGCGTGGATCACAACAAACTGTGGAAAATTCTGAAAGAGATGAGAATACTAGACCACCTTACCTGTCTCCTGAGAAATCTGTATGTAGGTCAGGAAGCAACAGTTAGAACTGGACATGGAACAACAGACTGGTTCCAAATCGGGAAAGGAGTACATCAAGGCTATATATTGTCACCCTAAGCTTATTTAACTAATATGCAGAGTACATCATGTGAAATGCTAGGCTGGATGAAGCACAAGCTGGAGTCAAGACTGCTGGGAGAAATGTCACTAACCTCAGATATGCAGATGACACCACCCTTATGGCAAAAAGCGAAGAACTACTAAAGAGTATCTTGATGAAAGTGAAAGAGGAGAGTGAAAAAGTTAGCTTAAAACTCAGCATTCAGAAAACTAAGATCATGGCATCTGGTCCCATCACTTCATGGCAAATAAATGGGGAAACAACGGAAACAGTGAGTGACTTTATTTTTTGAGGCTCCAAAATCACTGCAGATGGTGACCACAGCCATAAAATAAAAAGACACTTGCTCCTTGGAAGAAAAGTTATGACCAACCTAGACAGCATATTAAAAAGCAGAGATATTACTTTGTCAACAAAGGTCTGTCTAGTCAAAGCTATGGTTTTTCTAGTAGTCATGTATAGATGTGAGAGTTGGACTATCAAGAAAGCTGAGTGCCAAAGAATTGATGCTTTTGAACTGTGGTGTTGGAGAAGACTCTTGAGAGTCCCTGGGACAGCAATGAAATCAAGCCAGTCAATCCTAAAGAAATCAATCCTGAATATTCATTGGAAGGACTGATGCTGAAACTAAAACTCCAACACTTTGGCCACCTGATGCCAAGAACTAACTCATTTGAAAAGACCCTGATTCTGGGAAAGATTGAAGGTGGGAGGAGAAGGGGACGACAGAGGATGAGATGGTTGGATGGTATCACCGACTCAATAGGCATGAGTTTGAGAGGGCTCCGGGAGTTGGTGATGGACATGGAAGCCCAGCGTGCTGAAGTCCATGGGGTCGCAAAGAATCAGACACAACTGAGTGACTGAACTGAACTGAAGGGTTTGTGCTTTGCAATTAAGATATTGTCACATTGCCTCTGATGGAGACTGACCAGTTACCAGTCTCACCAACAATGTATCAGAATACCTGTTTCCCCATATTCTCACCAACACAGTGTATAATCAAACTTTCTGATTTGTGCTATTCCAATAGATGGGGAAACGGTGGAAACAGTGTCAGACTTTATTATTTGGGGCTCCAAAATCACTGCAGATGGTGATTGCAGCCATGAAATTAAAAGACGCTTACTCCTTGGAAGGAAAGTTATGACCAACCTAGATAGCATATTCAAAAGCAGAGACATTACTTTGCCAACAAAGGTCCATCTAGTCAAGGCTATGGTTTTTCCAGTGGTCATGTGTGGATGTGAGAGTTGGACTGTGAAGAAAGCTGAGTGCCGAAGAATTGATGCTTTTGAACTGTGGTGTTGGAGAAGACTCTTGAGAGTCCCTTGGACTGCAAGGAGATCCAACCAGTCCACCCTAAAGGAGATCAGTCCTGGGTGTTCATTGGAAGGACTGATGCTAAAGCTGAAACTCCAGTACTTTGGCCACCTCAAGCGAAGAGTTGACTCATTGGGAAAGACCCTGATGCTGGGAGGGATTGGGGGCAGGAGGAGAAGGGGACGACAGAGGATGAGATGGCTGGATAGCATCACTGACTTGATGGATGTGAGTTTGAATGAACTCCGGGAGTTGGTGATGGAGAGGGAGGCGGGGCGTGCTGTGATTCATGGGGTCGCAAAGAGTCGGACACGACTGAGTGACTGAACTGAACTGAACTGAATAGGTAAAAAATGATAACATAATTTAAATTTGCATTTTTTGTAATATGAGAAAGTTGCTCATCTTTAATAAGTTTGAGACATTTTATATTCCTTATATGTTTTTGTATTATTACATTTTAGTCTTATAAATTTATAGGAACTGCTTTAGATATTAGGGAGATTAACTGTAGGAAATAAGTTGTAAATATTTTTTCCAGTTTGTCGTTTGCCTTTTAGCTTTACTTATGTTTTCCTTTGGTATACATTTTCAAAACTAGAACTTATCAAGCTACATTTTATGTCATAGTAGTAAGGTCTTTGTACTCTGAAATTATAAACAGATTACTTTATGGTTTTATTTTTTATATTGAAATATTTGACTCATCTGGGGGTTAGCCTAGTGTACAGTATAGGGTATGGATCCAACATGTTTTCCTGGATGGCCCATTTGGTTGGGTAACTTCTTACTAGTGTCATTCTTGGATTATTTTCCACAGGCATGTGGATCACATTTCTGTTTGTCTAGCCCAGAGATCATAGCTCAGATGCTTGTAGAGACTAGGCAGGTTACATAAAAGGGTGAAGAGTGCCAGGTGGGGAGGCTGCTGCTAAGTCACTTCAGTCGTGTCCGACTCTGTGTGACCCCATAGACGGCAGCCCACCAGGCTCCCTCGTCCCTGGGATTCTCCAGGCAAGAACACTGGAGTGGGTTGCCATTTCCTTCTCCAATGCATGAAAGTGAAAAGTGAAAGTGAAGTCGCTCGGTCATGTCTGACTCTTAGCGACCCCATGGACTGCAGCTTACCAGGCTTCTCCATCCATGTGATTTTCCAGGCAAGAGTACTGGAGAGGGGTGCCACTGCCTAGCCAGCTTCAAATGGGATGGCATACTTTTTTAAAGAGGCAGCCACTACCCCGTGCCTACTGATCATTCCCTTGCAGGGAGCATCAGGGCCCAGTATTGCCAGATCTTTGTCAAGAGAAGCTGGAAATCCAGATTTTTTTACATGAAATCTCTTAATTTTAAAATATTAACATCAGGTTTAAAAAGATAAATACAGTTCTGGTTGAACAAAATGTGTCTTGAGACCTGATTTGACTCAGAGAAGGCTCCTAATCTCCTTAGCCAAGAATGAAACTTCCCAGCTTCACTTTCCTATAAGAAAATACAACCCCAGTCTAATAGCTGGACAGCCTAGCAGTTTATAGCTGGAGTTCAAGAAAAGAGAGAAAAGTAAAGAGGTCTAAATTAGCCAAGGTCTTTGCCCTCACTTATGGAAAGATTCTTTGGAGAAATACAAGCATTTCACTATTCTACCTTTTATCCTAATTACATGGGAATGTGGATGTGGCCATTCTTTTTAAAGGAAGTATTTCTTATTTACAGTAGTTTCAGGTGTACAACATAATAATTCAATATTTTTAAATATATTTTGCTCTTCTTGAACTTATTACAAAACTATATTTCCTTGCTGTGCCACATATCCTTGTTACTTATCTATTTGAAAAGGTTCTTGATTCAGTGGATACTTGGATTAGAAAAATGATCTCCTAAGTTTTCCAACTCTGCCATTATAATTTTGCCAAAATGACAAAATAATGCTTGTTTTAACTGCTCTGCTACTGATTTTGAACCGATTTTGAATCGTGGCACACTGTTTTTTTGTACCTTGTTCTTCCTTTCCCTTCCTCCGGGATGGTGGCTGGCAACAACCTATTGTAATTCATGTATGTGCTCAGCATCTTTAGTGGGATAAAATTTATGCTAACGATAAAGTTTTCAGAGTCGTCAATTCAGGAGGGGGTTAAGGTCTGGGGATCTTTTTGGGGTTGCTAGTGAGTAGGGCGGGCCCCAAGGGCGGATTCCAGGTTTTGTGGGACCTGACACCTCCACACCGCCACAATTTGGAAACACCATTAAGAAAACAATGCAAAAATATGGACAGTTTTACCAAAACGGTATGAAATTTCTGTGAACACATAAGGGCTCGTGCAAGTGAAGGGCTTTTAAGTTCAAGTTTGATTAACGCTGCCGTCTGCCTTTTTTGGCCCTACTATGCGCCAAGGACTTTCCACTCCTCACCTTCTTCAGTCCCCTCAACACTACGCTATGAAATAATTACATATACAGAAGAGCCACGTAGAACACAAATACATTAAACATCGTGTCCAGCCTGAAAACCCCTTTCTTTCTAACTCCCTATATCGCTTCCCACGACTGGAGTTCTGGGGCTTGAGGAATGACATCGAGTCAGGATTGTCGCGGGAAAGAGTGTGTAAAACGCAGTCAGGGAGCTAGGGAGTGTTTCTGAAACTGGCTCGCAGAGAGCGCCCTGGAGACGTGCACTCCCGAGGGAAGGCCCCCGCGCCCAGCCGGCGCCTAGGCCAGCTCTGCGGCGCGCATGCTCCGTGAGGGGCTGCTCCAGCTACTCCGGTTAATGAGCGCGCGGCGGAGGGGGCGGGCCGAGCCGCGGCTGCTGGGACCTGAGCTTGGCGGCGGCCCTGGGGCTCTGTGCGCGGCTGCTGAAGGGGCGGCGGCGGTGGCCGGCACTGTGCGCGCAGGAGTGTGGCTTGTTCGCCCGACGCGCACGCCCGGTCGGTCCCCAGGGCCCTCTGGAGGTGACTCGGGCGGCCCGGGCAGGGCAGCGTTGCCGGTTGGGAGGGCGGAGATGAGGCGATGAGGACACAAGCTGCCGCCGCCTCTGTCTGCCTACTACGGCCGTAGCGGGAGTCGGGGCGGGGGCGAGGCCAGCTGTACCCTCGCCGGGCTGCGAACCCAGACAAAGGAGGAGCAGCAGCTCGAGAAGCGGGCCAGCGCCACTGGGAAAGGAGGCCGCCGCTTTGGTCGCAGCCGAGGGCCGTTCGGGCTCACGGGCCGCCGCGCTTCCCCTGAGGACGCTGCGCGAGGCGAGGTCGCGGGGCCGAAGAAGCCGCCCCCGGAGCCCCCGCCCGCCCGCCGGCGCCGCCTCCGAGCCGCCTCGGCCGTAGCCGCGGCCCGGGCGGGAGGCGGCGGCGGCCGGTGAGGCTAGGCGGCCCGCGCCCTGCCTGTCAGATCACCGGCCCGGCCCGTTTCGGCCCGCGGGCCGCCCCCGATGCGGAGGCGCTGCCGCCGGGGCCATGCAGCAGGCGCCGCAGCCTTACGAGTTCTACAGCGAAGAGAACAGTCCGAAATGGCGGGGACTGTTGGTCTCGGCCCTGCGGAAGGTCAGTGCTGGTGCCCGGGCGGCCTCGGGGCCCGAGGGAGGTGCCGGGGCCGCGGCAGGCGGGCGGGGCGCGAGCCACGGCCCGAGCCGTGGCCCCTCGGACGTTCTGACGGGGAGCTGCACGTCTTCCCCGCGCTCGGCGCCGGAGGGCCCATCGCTTTCTCTCTGGCCGGCGACGAGGGGCTTGTGATTGCCTTTGCGTCCCAAAGGACGTTTTCTCAAGTTATTGCCTGGCCCCGGAAGGAAGGTTTTGTTATGATCATAAAACTGGATTTCATGTTGCAGTCGTTTCGTCAGGCGACTTCCGCCGTTGACCAATTTGTTGTCCTCGGGCTGGATTCGGGCAAGAGAAAGTCCCGCTGGTATTTAGATAGTTTCTAAAACAAAAGCACGTTTCTAGGCCGAGTAATCACTTTTAATTAAATTCTTTGGGTCTGTTCCCTTAGGCAGTTTGAAGGTTGAAGGGTGTCCACTCAAGAGGTTGTAATTTTTTTTTTTTTTGCTGATGGATGTGTTTCTCGATTGAGAAATGTCAGTGAGCCATAATATTGCTTTTACAATTCTTGAGGTCAATTTAAAGTGCCTCCTCCCTTCCTGCCATAGGCGTCCCCATGTTTAGGAGAGATTTCCCCTGTAAAAGTTGGTCATTTTCTTCACTGAGTGCAATTTATTACTTAGAATCATTTTAAGGGGATGAAAAAGGCTCAGCTCATAAAAAATCAATCTTTTTAGTTTGGGTACATCGCTAGGGTGCATCTGTCCTGTAGATGATGTCAGTTTTCCTCTGAATTTAGGTAATAATCGTACTGTTTTTTTAATATGTAATAATCATACGTTTTTATAATAAAGCCTTTTGTAAGGTCAAGACGTTTAAAGAGTGTAAATGGAGGCAGAAGAAGATAAACATACTGAGCATGGGCTTTCCTTGCCATTGATACAGATGTAGTCTATTACCTTTTGTGCAAAATAACCAAATATAAATTTTAAAATAATAAGGAATAAACATTAATTTAAAAGACTACCCCGGAAAATAAATCTTCATACATTAAATTTCTCTAAGTGAAAAGAAGTAGTAGTATTTTAAAGTAAAAAACATTCCCTCACGTATTCGAGTTTCAGATTTGCCGTTTTTTCACGATTCTTAGGAAGAGGTATTGCCTTCCTTGGGCCAAACATCATGTAAAATTTTTTAAAGAATTTGGTGGAGGTGGTTAAGAGCAGCTAGACAGTTACCATTTCACAGGTATTTTAGGTGTTAAAGTATTACATTGACCTTCCTTCCGTGGGCAACCCGATTCTATAAGGAGAGGGAAGGAAATGGCAAGTGTGCTGAGTGGTGATAATGAACACTGGCCTGAGTTAAAAGCAAAGAAGGAAATGCTTAGATAGTGATTGAACCTTCTACCACATAGACAGAAATGTGAATGCAGTTATCAGATAGTCGTATGTTGTTGGCAGTGAGGTGTAGGTCTCTTACTAGTATTTTCTGGTAGCAAATAGAATTTGAGTATGTGTTGCATAACTTACTTTGACTCTAATAATCCCTCATGCACAGATACAGATTTATATCTTCAGGTTAGTCTGGAAATAAACCCAGGGTAGCATCTGATCCTAGTTCATTGCTTTGAGTCTATTATTTTGCATTTATATGTTGTGCTTGTTTTCTTGGATCTCAGATGCCTTATAGATCTCTGTTGTATTCCACAATTCTTGTATGTCCTTTGCTTATGGAATATATACAGCTAAGGAAATCTGGCCTTTTGAGTGAATTAAAAAACAATTTTTATTTAACTTATTACATAACTGTTTTTTGTAGAATTGAGGTATATTCCCATGGAACACATTTTTTTAATGTTTTTGCAAATTTTTTGATATTTGTAATTCCCAGATTATATCCAGTTTTGTGGTCATGGCAGCTCGTAGGTTTATAGTTCTTTGTAGTTTTGTAGTTCTTGAGGTTTGTCGTTCTAGAGGAGTTCAAGGTTCACTCTTTCTTTGCAGGATGAGTTAAATTCTGGTCTGTACTTGCCACACGTGTCCTTGTACAGTGAGAATTCCTGCAACTTAGGCAGAGGCTCTGTCTTCACATTCAAGGCATCTAGAACATGGCTTCCTTCTTCCAGCTGACTAGATTATTGCAAACACTACTAAGATTAATACTAATAGTAAAAGCAGCAATAGTATTAGACTACTAAGTCTTTTCTCCTCTGGTGGATGTTGCCATCAAACATGTGGGAGCTAGTTTTATTAACATTTATTGAACACATTGTAGGTACTTGGCCCCAAACTGGATCCTAAGAATACAAATGTGAATAAAACCAAGATGCCTTGCTCTAAAATGTTTACCACATAGACTGAAAATTCTAAACTTTGGGGTTTTGGTTTATGTAGAACTCAAAAGTTCTGTAAGAAATATCTCTGTGTGTGAAAAGAACAAGGTTGTTTAATTCTGTTAGTTCACTTGTGCATCTTGATGGAACCTTCAAAACAGTTAAAATATAATTTTCTGAAAGGTAAAATCAAAACTCTCATGACAGTTATGAATGAACATGTATCCGTGATTTTGATTCAATTTATTACTTAATTTATTACTTAACTCATGAGATGCTAAAAGCCACTTCATATGAAAATTGGAGGAGGTTAAGTATTTATAGGAAACTTAAAAGAATCTCAAGGTAAGATTGTTGGATTGGACACAAAAATAGGTAATATCCTACAGGAACATAAGCAGTAAGTTTGGGGTTATCTTCCTACTGATTAGATCTTGCATCTGTGCTGGACAAAAATCTCTTTAAGTTAATCTTACCCGTTTGTAAAATAGCCCAGTCAGTAGTAATCAAGCATAGTGTTGGACTGAAGAACAGCAAGTTATCTCTTTTGCTTATTTTCAAGTTTTCCTGATTTTTCTGAAAACCATATGTATATTTGATAAAGTTAGTATACTGACTTTGAAAATGGAAGAGATTGTTTTAAACCAACATTAAATATTCATTTCACTATGGAGAAACATGAACATTGAGAAATAGATTTAAGGAAAGATAATTTAGGAAATAGAAATGTGTTGTTCTTTAACTCTTTGTTTTATTGTGCTTTTGTTCTTTACCTGTTAAAATAGAACTTCACTTAGGGCATTTAAATACATAGAGAGCTACCAAGGGTAGAGCAATATGACACTACTAATGGATCCTATGTGCATTGTTAACATTACTGCTGAATTATGTATCTTAACCTAAAAAGAGCCAGAGACGTAATTGCCCTCATTACTACTCCTCGAGAACACTGAAGCTATCATGTTACTTGGGGGAAAAAGAGTGTGGGATATATTTGCAAATGCAGCTTATTACCTGTGTCTTTGAAATACCTGTGGTACTTTGTGCATGTGCTATTTGTATCGTATGCTAAGAAAAATCAGTGTAAACATTCTGCATATAGGGAAACATGCCTTACAATCATTTTAGCAGGTTTTTTAGTCTCTGGTATTTCCCTTGTAGATGCCTTTTCTGTAGGATATTCACCAGGCTAGCCATGGAAAAGAAAATTTCCTTATTATCTGTCATTGTAGCTGTCACAGAAAGCTAGAAAGAATTGGTAAACTTACCTTATTCCTGAGTCTAACTTAATTCAGGTTTAATATTGACCTTCCGCCTCAACCATTACAGTTTACTCTTGGATATCTGTTAAAATTCAAGAGATGTGAGAGAATGTTTGAGTTAATTAATGGCAGTCAATGCTGGGGGTGGGGGTGGAAGAGAAGGTTGAAGGTTTTGATTCAGAAATGCCTTTGTACTAATATCTCTTGGAACTGTTTTAGAAGATTGCACTGGATCTTTCCTAGGACCCAGAAGAAAAGCATGGGAGTTCTTTGAGAAAATGAAATTGGTGTCATTGACAGAAGGTCAAGGAAGGCTTCTTTAAGGAAGTAACATTAGTGCTGACTTCTGGAGAATATATTTAAATATTTGTTGAGTGCCTCATACGTGCCAGGCAATATTCTTGATACTGAGGTTGTAGTAAGGCCCTGCTCTCATTAAAAACATCTGTTCTCTTAATAAATGACTGTAGCAGAGAGGCCTGGGGAGAGACAGACAGTAAAGAGGTAAACAATTATTTGAAAGATCAATAGGAATAAACAAAGAAAGGGGGAGGAAAGATTGGAGCTGTAGGGTAAGGTAGGACCATGACTTTAGGAACTGAGATCAAGTGAAAAGGAGTTGAGCAAGTTGAGAGACTCTTACATAGACTCAGGTTAAGGTCTCTCCTGAGAATAGAAAATCCTGTAGGGTTATTTATGTAACAAATTAATTAGATTAACTTGATCAAACTTGCTTTTTTGAAGAGATCACTCCAGCTAAAAGGAATAGGAGAAACTATGATTTTGTGACATGAGGCCTTTTCGGGATTTCCTAAAGCCACTGAATATAACAGTGAATATAACTCTAGGGAGTCATTTGGAATTATTCCAAACTAATAATGACCCAAACTGACCCAAGGGGTTCAGCCAGAACTGGATGAGCATTAGGAATGCATTTTAGCTTGCTGCATTTAGCTTCCTGTCAGCCATGATTTAGTAGTCTTCTATTTTCAGTTTAATTTTGGTATAGTGTATTTGGAGCAATAATATTCCATTAAAGTGTTTTATGCTGAGTATCCAAAGCATTACCTGTGTTACCACTTGACATAAATCAAATATATATCTTTTATATTAATCAGGGCCTTTCTTTCAACGGAGCAGTAGTTTGATTATATCCTCTGTTAGCCTGCATATTTGAATCAGGAAGGAATTTTAATGGAACTAATGGATTTAGTGTTATCTCATGTAGTCACATTAAAAATTAACAACCTAAAATTCTTTTCCTTTTTTTACATAAGAGCACATAGTAAGTAGAAACTTTTTAAATGTGTAAAGTGTTATATACTTCACATTTTAATATGTAGAGAGGAAGCAACACAATGAAAATAACATCAAGATAAAGATGAGAGCATTAGTATTATCTCCAAGTAAAGTTTTCATTACCGAATTTTCTTCATAAAAACACTTTGTAAACTCAAATACTACCTCTTACTTATGTAGCACTTTGTAATTTTTTCTTAAATGACCCATTAGCAACATTTCATAGTTGATCTTTTTCTGCTGCTTTTCCTCATTTGGCTTCCAGGATACCAACCTCTGATGGTTTTCTCCCTCTCTGACTATATTCCTCCTAGTTCTTCACCATTGTTGATCGCCTTATCTTCCCTACTATAATGCATCATCCTGACCTCCCTGGAGCTTAGTCTTTGAATTTCTGTTTCTATTTACAATAGATTTCTTGAGATCCCACCCAGCCTCATTGCTTCACATATCTCTATCTGATGGGTTCCAATATATATTTCTGGCTCAGAGCTCCCTCCTGATCTTGGATATCTAGTTTCTTAACACTTTCACAAAGATGTGTGATAGACATCTCAACTGATACTGAATTCCTCCTCTTCCCCTGAAAATTTGCTCCTTTTGTAATATTTCCCACATTAGTGAATGGCTACTTCATCATTCTAGTTGCTCAAAGTACTGAGTTATTCTTGAATTCTGTCTTTTTTTATAACCAATATCTAATGTGTCAGCAAATCTTTTTAGCTCTACTTCACACTATAACAATATTCAGTCACCATTTTTTACTCTTCCACTTCTACCTTCTGGGAACACTCTGGGACTATTAAAATAGCCTCTTAACTGGTCTCCTGTCTTCTCCCCTTATCCCAAAGCATAGTCTTTTCTCAGCACATAGAGATAAGTGGGATCATGTCATTCCTTTGTTCAAAATTTGTTGTGCTTCTCAGAATAAAAGTCCGAGTCCTCTCAGTAGCCTGGTGTTGCCCCACTTCCCCCTGAACCTTGCTGATCTCATTTACTACTGTCCTTTTTTTGCTCTCCTCCTGCCGCACACTGGCTTCCTGGTACCTCCAACTCTTAGACATGTTCTAGTCTCAGGGCTTTGTACTGGGTGTTTCTTCTGCCTGGAACAACCTTCCTACAGATAAAAACATGAGTGGCCCTTTTACCTCCTATAAGTCTTCAGACAAAGATCTTGAAGAGTCCTTCTCTTGGAGCCTGTCTAAACTTCTGCAACTCCTGCTTACTGGAAATTCCTATGTAAATGTTAACAGCATGTCCCAATTCAAGCTTGTTATCATCTTCCATAAACCGATGTCTCCAGTATAAATTATCTCGTACTCATTTCTCAGGCTAGAAGCCTAGTCATCATCTGTTCTTTTCTCTCCAGGTTCATGTCTAATCAACACCCAGTCTTGATTCTTTTCTCCTAAAAGGAGCTTTCTAACTTTTTTTTTACTATGTATTCCAAAAGAATTTTGAAAATTTTGTACATTTTTATGTTGACATCTAAAAATGTTCATCTTTAAGCTTAGTTTCAGAGGATATATTGAGTTGGCTAAAAAGTTCATTTGGTTTTCTGTAAGTTGACTTTGTTGTTGTTCAGTTGCTAAATCTTGTCTAACATCTGACTCTTTCCCGACCCAGGGATAGAACCCGCAGGCAGATTCTTTACTGCTGAACCACTCAGGAAGATCTCTGGTGGCTTTAGTAGTGCTTAGTTGTCTTTAACTTCATTTGACACAGTTTTATTAGATTGTATGTCATATCAGTGTGCATTTTAAAAACTTACCAAAGCCAGAGAATTTTTGTGTAGCCATTTTAGTGGTCAGTGTTTAAGGCTTTCCTGGTGGCTCAGATAGTAGAGAATCCGACTGCAGTGCTGGAGACCTGGATTTGATCCCTGTTTGGGAAGATCCCTTGGAGAAGGGAACAGCTACCCACTCCAGTATTCCTGCCTGGAGAATTCCGTGGACAGAAGAGCCTGGAGGGCTACAGTTCACGGAGTCACAAAGAGTCAGACATGACTGAGCGACTTTCACTTTCGCTTAGTGTTGAAGGTGGAAGAAAAAGCAACACTTTGCCATATTATGCTTTACTGTTTCAAGAAAGGACTTCTCTGGTGGTTCAGATGGTGACGAATCTGCCTGCAGTGGGGGAGACCTGGGTTCAATCCCTGGGTTGGGAAGATCCCCTGGAGAAGGGAACAATACCCACCCCAGTATCCAGGTCTGAAAAATTCCATGGACAGAAGAGCCTGGCAGGCTACAGTCCGTGAGGTCGCAAAGAATCAGACACGACTGAGGTACTTTCACTTCACTTCAAGAAAGGTAAAAACACAACTGAAACACAAAAATAGATTTGTGTTATATGAAGAAGGGGCTGTGACTGATTGAATGTGTCAGAAGTGGTTAGTGAAATTCCATGTTGGAGATTTCTCACAGGACAATGCTCCATGGTTGGGTAGATCAGTTGAAGTTGATAGTGATCAAGTCAAGACATTAACTGAGAACGGTCAACATTATACCATGCAGGGGATAGTTGACATACTAAAAATATCCAAATCAAGCATTGAAAATCATTTGTACCAGCTTGGTTATATTCATGGCTTTTACGTTTGGGTTCCACATAAGTTAAGCAAAAACCTTCTCAACCATATTTCTGCATATGATTCTCTACTTAAACATAATGAAGACATTCCATTGTTAAAACAAATTGTGACAGGCAATGAAAAGTGGCTACTGGGCAATAATGTGCAATGGAACAGATCATGGGGCAAGTGAAATGAACCACTGCCAACTACACCAAAGGCTGGTCTTGACCCAAAGAAGGTGGTGGTGTGTATATGGTAGGATTGGTGAGAGTCCTCTATTATGAGCTCCTTCTGGAAAACCAAATGGTTAATTCCAAGCACTGCTTCCAATGAGGCCAACTGAAAGCAGCACTGGATGAAAAGTGTCTGGAATTAGTCAACAGAAAATGCATAATCTTCCAACAAGATAACGCAAGACCACATGTTTCTTTGATGACCAGGCAAAAGCTGTTACAGCTTGACTAGCTAGTCCTGATACATCCACTGTATTCATCAGATGTTGCACCTTCAGATTTCCACTTATTTCGGTCTTTATAAAATTCTCCTAATGGAAATAAATTTCAGTTCCCTGGAAAACCGTAAAAGGCACCTGAAACAGTTTTTTGCTCAAAAAGATAAAATGTTTTGGGTGGATGGAATTATGAAGTTGCCTGAAAAATGGCAGAAGTTTGTGAAACAGAATGGTTGAATACATTGCTTAATAAATTCTTGGTTAAAATAAAAGATGTGTCTTTTATTTTTACTTTAAAACCAAAGGAACTTTTTGGCCAACTCAGTAGTTTGTTTTCTAAGTACAGGTGTTTTAAAATAAAACATTTACATTAGTGTTTTAATACCCAATGAAATCTAAGTACCATAACAATTTGATACACACCATTCATCCTTTTAATATATATGACAAAGTGCTTTCTTTTAGTTATTTTATTTTGAGTTATTGGCTTTCCCATGTGGCTCAGTGATAAAGAATCAGCCTGCTAATGCAGGAGTTGCAGGTTCCATCCCTGGGTCGGGAAGATCCCTTGGAGAGGAAATGGCAACCCACTCCTTGCCTGGAAAATTCCATGGACAGAAGAGCCTGTGGGCTATAGTCCATGCGGTTACAAAGAGTCAGACACGACTTCGAGACTGAGCACATACTTTAGTAGTACATAGTTGCTCAAAAGAACATAAACCTTATGAATTTCTGTTGTGTGGTTGCTAAGTTGCTTCAGTTGTGTCTGACTCTTTGCGACCCTATGGACTATAACATTCCAGGCTCCTCTGTCCATGGGATTCTCCAGGCAAGAATACTGGAGTGGGTTGCCATGCCCTTCTGTTTCCACATAACAAATTTTCGAATACTTGGTGGCTTAACACAACACATATTTATTATCCTACAGTTACTGTTAGAAGTCCAGACATGGCCTAGCTGGATTCTCTATTTTGGGTCCCATAGGCTGAAATCAAGGTTTTGGCTTTAGCTGCAGGCTCATCTGAGGTTGAGATCCTCTTCCAAGTTTATGTGGTTATTGGCAGAATTCATTTCCTTCAGTTGCCTGTCTGAGGCCCTCAGCTCCCAGGGGTTGCTGCCATTTCTTCTCCGTGGTCCTGCCTGTAATAAGTCAATTTACTACTTCGAGGCGAACAGGACTGCATCTGCTGCTGTTTCTTGTCTCACACTTCTGGACCCTTTTTTAAAAGGACTCACCTGATTTAGGTCAGGCCCACCTAGGATAATCTCTTTTATGATTAACTCAAAGTCAACTTAATTACTGACCTTAGTCACCTTTGCTATATACAGTAATAGCACAGGAGTGGTATGTCATCATATTCACAGGTCCTGCCCACATTCAAGGCGAGAGGAGTGTACAGGGTGTGTAAACCAGGGATCAGAATCTTGGGAGCCAGGTATCTTAGAATTCTGCCTACCACATTCATCTTATGGAAAATATCCCCCATAACCTAATTGGAAAGGTCAGTTTAGTTGTCAAGCCAACCTGCCTATCATATTTATCTTCAGACCAAGTCTGACTTAATTTTTCAATTCAGATGAATGTGTTAATACTTGTTATGTGCCAGCCATTTCACTTCTGAATTCTATTTGTAAGATAGAAAGATAAGGTGTGAAAACTTGCTTTAAATTGTTTCTCCTGACTGAAATAAAATGATGTTGGCTGTATTTAGTATTCTTTTAAAGATGCTTTCTTTTCTTTGTTCTCATGAGTCTCCTCATTTATAGTGTATTTTTTTTACTCTAGGCTACGGGATGAAAGAAGCAAGATTAAATGATAAATATTTATTATTTAAATGAGAAGTATTTATCACCGTCTCTTTGTTTTGTGTCATAGAATTTATTATTTATTGCTCTGCAGAGCAATGCCCCATAACAACATTCAAGATAAGAGATCTGCCTTTCTTCTGTTAAATGGGAGGAAGGCAGTTGTGGAGAGAGGGGAAAGGAGAATGCATTATTTACTCCTTGAGTGCAGGCACCTTGCAGGCAGATCTTTAAGAAAGAGTGCACATGGTAGTTTTGGTAGGATGCTGAAGGATATGAGTATTTGACCCAGGGAGTATTAAAGTTTGACTGAATAAAATATACTTAGTGACCTTTTCCCCAGTCCACAGGAAAAAGCCAATATTAATTTTAATTAATTTTATTTTTTTCACGCTCGCTTTGGCAGTACATATACTAAAATTGGAACGATACAGAGAAGATTAGCATGGCCCCTGCGTAAGGATGACACGCAAATTCGTGAAGCGTTCCATATTTTTACAAAGGCTGTAAAAAGAGACAAGGACACTACATAATGATCAAAGGGTCAATCTAAGAAGAAGATATAACAATTATAAATATATATGCACCCAACATAGGAGCACCGCAATATGTAAGACAAATGCTGCTGCTGCTGCTAACTCACTTTAGTCGTGTCCGACTCTGTGTGACCCCATAGATGGCAGCCCACCAGGCTCCCCCGTCCCTGGGATTCTCCAGGCAAGAACACTGGAGTGGGTTGCCATTTCCTTCTCCAATGCATGAAAGTGGAAAGTGAAAGTGAAGTCGCTCAGTCGTGTCCGACCCTTAGCAACCCCATGGACTGCAGCTTACCAGGCTCCTCCATCCATGGGATTTTCCAGGCAAGAGTACTGGAGTGGGTTGCCATTGCTAACAAGTATGAAAGGGGAAATTAACAATAACACAATAATAGTGGGAGACTTTAATACCCCACTCACACCTATGGATAGATCAACTAAACAGAAAATTAACAAAGAAGCACAAACTTTAAATGATACAATAGACCAGTTAGACCTAATTGATATCTATAGGACATTTCACCCCAAAACAATGAATTTCACCTTTTTCTCAAGCGCACATGGAACCTTCTCCAGGATAGATCACATCCTGGGCCATAAATCTAGCCTTGGTAAATTAAAAAAAATTGAAATAATTCCAAGCATCTTTTCTGACCACAATGCAGTAAGATTAGATCTCAGTTACAGGAGAAAAAATATTAAAAATTCCAACATATAGAGGCTGAACAACACGCTGCTGAATAACCAACAAATCACAGAAGAAATCAAAAAAGAAATCAAAATATGCATAGAAACGAATGAAAATGAAGACACAACAACCCAAAACCTATGGGACACTGTAAAAGCAGTGCTAAGGGGAAAGTTCATAGCAATACAGGCATACCTCAGGAAACAAGAAAAAGGTCAAATAAATAACCTAACTCTACACCTAAAGGAACTAGAAAAGGAAGAAATGAAGAACCCCAGGGTTAGTAGAAGGAAAGAAATCTTAAAAAATCAGGGCAGAAATAAATACAAAAGAAACAAAGGAGACCATAGCAAAAATCAACAAAGCCAAAAGCTTGTTCTTTGAAAGAATAAATAAAATTGACAAACCATTAGCCAGACTCATCAAGAAACAAAGGGAGAAAAATCAAATCAATAAAGTTAGAAATGAAAATGGAGAGATCACAACAGACAACACACAAATACAAAGGATCATAAGAGACTACTATCAGCAATTATATGCCAATAAAATGGACAACGTGGAAGATATGGACAAATTCTTAGAAAGGTACAACTTTCCAAAACTGAACCAGGAAGAAATAGAAAATCTTAACAGATCCATCACAAGCATGGAAATTGAAACTGTAATCAGAAATCCTCCAGCAAATAAAAGCCCGGGTCCAGACGGCTTCACAGCTGAATTCTACCAAAAATTTAGAGAAGAGCTGATGCCTATCCTACTCAAACTCTTCCAGAAAATTGCAGAGGAAGGTAAACTTCCAAACTCATTCTATGAGGCCACCATCACCCTAATACCAAAACCTGACAAAGATGCCACAAAAAAAGAAAGCTACAGGCCAATATCACTGATGAATATAGATGCAAAAATCCTTAATAAAATTCTAGCAATCAGAATCCAACAACACATTAAAAAGATCATACATCATGACCAAGTGGGCTTTATCCCAGGGATGCAAGGATTCTTCAATATCTGCAAATCAATCAATGTAATACACCACATTAACAAATTGAAAAATAAAAGCCATATGATTATCTCAAGAGATGCAGAGAAAGCCTTTGATAAAATTCAACATCCATTTATGATAAAAACTCTCCAGAAAGCAGGAATAGAAGGAACATACCTCAACATAATCAAAGCTATATATGACAAACCTACAGCAAACATTATCCTCAGTGGTGAAAAATTGAAAGCATTTCCCCTAAAGTCAGGAACAAGACAAGGGTGCCCACTCTCACCACTACTATTCAACATAGTTTTGGAAGTTTTGGCCACAGCAATCAGAGCAGAAAAAGAAATAAAAGGAATCCAAATCAGAAAAGAAGTAAAACTCTCACTGTTTGCAGATGACATGATCCTCTACATAGAAAACCCTAAAGACTCCACCAGAAAATTACTAGAGCTAATCAATGAATATAGTAAAGTTCCAGGATGTAAAATCAACACACAGAAATCCCTTGCATTCCTATACACTAATAATGAGAAAATAGAGAAATTAAGGAAACAATTCCATTCACCATTGCAACGAAAAGAATAAAATACGTAGGAATATATCTACCTAAAGAAACTAAAGATCTATATATAGAAAACTATAAAACACTGATGAAAGAAATCAAAGAGGACACTAATAGACGGAGAAATATACCATGTTCATGGATTGGAAGACTCAATATAGTGAAAATGAGTATACTACCCAAAACAATCTATAGATTCAATGCAATCCCTATCAAGCTACCAACGGTATTTTTCACAGAGCTGCTGCTGCTGCTGCTGCTAAGTCGCGTCAGTCGTGTCCAACTCTGTGCGACCCCATAGACGGCAGCCCACTAGGCTCCCCCGTCCCTGCACAGAGCTAGAACAAATAATTTCACAATTTGTATGGAAATACAAAAAACCTCGAATAGCCAAAGCAATCTTGAGAAAGAAGAATGGAACTAGAGGAATCAACCTGCCTGACTTTAGGCTCTGCTACAAAGCCACAGTCATCAAGACAGTATGGTACTGGCACAAAGACAGAAATATAGATCAGTGGAACAAAATATAAAGCCCAGAGATAAACCCACACACCTATGGACACCTTGTCTTTGACAAAGGAGGCAAGAATATACAATGGAGAAAAGACAATCTCTAACAAGTGGTGCTGGGAAAACTGGTCAACCACTTGTAAAAGAATGAAACTGGAACACTTTCTAACACCATACACAAAAATAAACTCAAAATGGATTAAAGATCTAAACATAAGACCAGAAATTATAAAACTCTTAGAGGAGAACATAGGCAAAACACTCTCTGACATAAATCACAGCAGGATCCTCTGACCCACCTCCCAGAATACTGGAAATAAAAGCAAAAATAAATGGGATCTAATTAAAATTAAAAGCTTCTGCACAATAAAAGTAACTATAAGCAAGGTGAAAAAACAGCCTTCAGAATGGGAGAAAATAATAGCAAATGAAGCAACTGACAAACAACTAATCTCAAAAATATACAAGCAACTCCTGCAGCTCAATCCCAGAAAAATAAACGACCCAATCAAAAAATGGGCCAAAGAACTAAACAGACAATTCTCCAAAGAAGACATACAGATGGCTAAGAAACACATGAAAAGATGCTCAACATCACTCATTATCAGAGAAATGCAAATCAAAACCACAATGAGGTATCATTTCACACCAGTCAGAATGGCTGCGATCCAAAAGTCTACAAGCAATAAATGCTGGAGAGGATGTGGAGAAAAGGGAACCCTCTTACACTGTTGGTGGGAATGCAAACTAGTACAGCCACTATGGAGAACGGTGTGGAGATTCCTTAAAAAACTGGAAATAGAACTGCTATATGACCCAGCAATCCCACTGCTGGGCATACACACTAAGAAACCAGAATTGAAAGAGACACATGTACCCCAATGTTCATTGCAGCACTGTTTATAATAGCCAGGACATGGAAGCAACCTAGATGTCCATCAGCAGATGAATGGATAAGAAAGCAGTGGTACATATACACAATGGAGTATTACTCAGCCATTAAAAAGAGTACATTTGAGTCAGTTCTAATGAGGTGGATGAAACTGGAGCCTATTATACAGAGTGAAGTAAGCCAGAAAGAAAAACACCAATACAGTGTACTAATGCATATATATGGAATTTAAAAAGATGGTAACAACAACCCTGTAGGCAAGACAGCAAAAGAGACACAGATGTATAGAACAGTCTTTTGGACTCTGTTGGGGGGTGGGGAATGATGTGGGAGAATGGCATTAAAACATGTATAATATCATATAAGAAATGAATCGCCAGTCCAGGTTCGATGCAGGATACAGGAAGCTTGGGGCTGGTGCACTAGGATGACCCGGAGGGATGGTATGGGGAGGGAGGTGGGAGGGGGTTTCAGGATGGGGAACACGTGTACACCCTTGGTGGATGCATGTTGATGTATGGTACCCATACAATATTGTCAAGTAAAAAAAAAATAATAATAAAAAAATTTTTTTTAATTTTATTTTTTTTCTAAGTTTTTCTTAATTCTGTGGTACCTGCTGCAGTTTATTTGCTAACGAATAGTGCAAGTTTGTAAAATAAATGAACAAGAGACACAGGTTTTACAGGGAGGTTTTTTGATCTGTTTTCTTATTTTTAAAAAATTCTATTTATTGATTTATTTGGCCATCAGCATGTGGGATCTTAGTTCCCCAACCAGGGATTGAACCAGTGTCCTCTGTAATGGAAACACAGAGCCCTAACCACTTGACCTCCAGGGAAATCCCTTTTTTCCTATCTTTACACCAGTCTACCACACTATTTTAATTATTACACCTTTATAAAAAATTTTTGGAATCAGGTAGGTTTAGCCTTCCAACTTTTTTTTTCCCACAGTTGTTTTGGTTATTCTAGGACCTTTGCATTTCCATAGAAATTTTAAAATTAGCCTGTCAATTTCTACCCCCCCCCAAAAAAAAACCCTGCTGGAATTTTGATTGGGATTATGTTGAATTTATAGATTATTTGAGGAAAATTGAAATCTTAACAGTATAGAGTCTTTGAACCCACAAAGTTTGTATTTTTATTTACTTAGATTTTTAAACATTTCTATCAGCAATATTTTGTAGTTATTAATGTATATCTTTAGAGTGAAATCTTCTGCTTTTTCTTTTTAAATTGAATTTTAACTCTTAAAGCTTTCAGTATTTTTAATTGATGTTTGAGCCACTGTATCCTTGCAGAAACTTTGGCAATGAAATAAAGAATTTGGCATGAATAAATACACAGACTGTGTATCCAAGGGATTTATTTCTATATTGTTCAGTTCAGTCGCTCAGTCGTGTCCGACTCTTTGCAACCCCATGAATCACAGCATGCCAGGCCTCCCTGTCCATCACCAACTCCCGGAGTTCACTCACACCCATGTCCATCGAGTTGGTGATGCCATCCAGCCATCTCATCCTCTGTCGTCCCCTTCTCCTCCTGCCCCCAATCCCTCCCAGCATCAGGGTCTTTTCCAATAAGTCAACTCTTCTCATGAGGTGGCCAAAGTACTAGAGTTTCAGCTTTAGCATCAGTCCTTCCAGTGAACACCCAGGACTGATCTCCTTTAGGATGGACTGCTTGGATCTCCTTGCAGTCTAAGAGACTCTCAAGAGTCTTCTCCAACACCACAGTTCAAAAGCATCAATTCTTTGGCGCTCAGCTTTCTTCACAATCCAACTCTCACATCCATACATGACCACTGGCAAAACCATAGCCTTGACTAGATGGACCTTTGTTGGCAAAGTAATGTCTCTGCTTTTGAATATGCTATCTAGGTTGGTCATAACTTTCCTTCCAAGGAGTAAGCATCTCTTAATTTCATGGCTGCAGTCACCATCTGCAGTGATTTTGGAGCCCCAAAGAATAAAGTCTGACACTGTTTCCATTGTTTCCGCATCTGTTTCTCATGAAGTGATGGGGCCAGATGGCATGATCTTGGTTTTCTGAATGTTGAGCTTTAAGCCAACTTTTTCACTCTCCTCTTTCACTTTCATCAAGAGGCTTTTTAGTTCCTCTTCACTTCTTCCATACCCTAAACGCAAATGTTAGTTGATTGAACAATTTGCACTAGCAAGATTTTCTTATTTGATTCTGAGTATGGGAAACTGAAAATATGTATGTATTAGGAAATAGCATTTCTGAAATTTGTCAGATCTAGTGTTTATCAATTTAAAAAATTAAGTTTAATGCTTTTATATGTGTCTACGCACAAATCTGTAGCAGTATGATTTTTCTGTTTACAGTGTATGTGTAAGGAAATACCTTCTGGCAATTTGAAAATACGGTGTAACGGGAATACAGGTCTGATATGTTAATCTACTGTTAAAGACTGAAAATTATTTTAATTGCTCTTTTTTCTGCCTAGTCTTTCAGAAAAATATGAAAAGTGAGTTTGAGTGAGTTTGTTCTGATGTGGTAATTTTATACTTACTCTTAGGGTGCTGAGATAGTAAATGTGGTATTGCAAGGTACGGTTATCTTTTGTTGTCGTTTGATGTCCTTTTAAGTGTTTATAGCTAGGATTTTAAGATTTTGTATTTGTTTTTATGACTTTTCATCTTTGCAATTTAGTGAGTTTAGCATAAGAAACTCAGATGCTCAGTGTTAAGGTTGCTTTTCAGGTTACTTACTGAAATCATAATCATGGAAAAAATTTGTATCCCAGTTAGACATTATCTTAATTCTCACGCATAGTCATTTGTACTGAGTGGGGCTGTTGGCTTTTGTGGAAGAATGTTATAACAAACAGTCTAATGGACTTTTTAAAGCTAAACTTCCAATATAAATGTTTATTTTATACATATATTTATATGTGTTTATACATGTATTTAAATGTCTGTTCTGTTGATATAATAGAAATATATGGTAGAGTGTAATTAAGTTTCCTCTTGACATGTAACAGGAAATATTTATTTCTCCCCAATCTATTTTGAATTTCCCAAAAAAATGTAAAGCCAGGTTTTTTGGATGTTAGTCCTGTATGGATTTCCAGCTGCCTTAGTTAAGCGCTTCTCATCCAGACTTCGTTACTGGTTATTGTTCCAGCTTCTTGTGTCCTTTCTCTCTCTCACTTCCCCACTTCAAATTATGTTTCTTTGTAAGTTTATTTTTATCAAAATTATTCATGGAAATGAAAAGATAACTAGCTCTGTAAGGCTTGCTAGGAAAAATAGCAGTATCTCCTCACTATTCACAACAGTTTTTGCTTCCGAGATGCAGTCCCTTTAATTTTTCAAAGTGATTTATTTCAGTATTCTGTATCTCTAAGAAAAAAAAAGTGCTTCTGCTCTATTGACCTTTCTGCTTTGGGCAGTATCTTTTGGCTTCCTACTATGGAAGGTAAGGTTTTACTATCTTTTGTACACACACACACACACACACATATTCTCCCCTCCAACAACACATAGATTTACCACATGTACATACTTCCTGTCTCCCCTCCCACTCCATGCTTCTATCTTAATGTTGGTTGGATCAATATTCAGAGTTTATAGTATTATTACTGTACATAATGACCATATACTATATGTTATTTATAGTTAAACCCCTTTTTCTTTCCTACTTAACGTTTTACTGAAGTTAATAATTATCTTGTGTTCTTGTTTGTGTCTTTTCTATGTATTTATCAATTTAAGCTCAAACTGCCTACCAGTTGTCTAAATATCCTCTCAAGAGTTTTAGATCCATCAGATACTCTGTTAATTTCATCTTCTTGAGATAGTTTCTTTCAGAGCCTTCTGATCTGCTCTGATTGGACTGGCAACCTTTATGCTTGTTTTACAGATCTCATAATTTTTCTTCACGTCATCCTAGGCATTCCTTTGGCTTTTCTCTTGCATTGGTTCCTTTGTTTCTTCTATCCCATATTTTTCTCTATCTTGATTTGTATGCTTGTTTTATTGTGGTACAAACTATAAAGCTTAACGAAAAAGACTATGTGAGTAAAATTTTGGGCCATGTTAGATCCAAGCATGTATTCATTATACCTTAACATTTGATTGATAATTTGTTAAGATCTTATTAAAGGTTGGAAATTATTGCCTTCCAACTTCTAGTATTATTGTTGAAATCTGGAGCTGATTTAATGTTGTCTACTTTGTGCATGACCTCTTTTCTCCCTCTACTCTGAACTTGTAAGATATTCTCTTTGTCTCCAGGCGTCCTGACGTTTTCATTTCTTTCATTGAGATAGGAACTAGGAGGGCCCTTAATGATTTAATATATTGATAATTTCACCCCTTAATTTTCTGTTTGCTTGGTGGTGATTTTCTTTTTAAAACTTTATCTATGGTGAAATGTAACATACAGCTAGAAAATGTATAAAACATAAATATACAATTTAAGGAACTCTTACTTAACCATCACCCAGGTGAGAAAATAGCACATTTTTAACATTTTTCTCAAGAGAACTCTCCAGAAGGTAACCAGTAGTCAGCACTACTTTCCTTTATAGTCTCATCATCTAAGCATGTGTTCTTAAACACCGCAGCTTAATTTTATCTGATCTTGAACTTTGTGAGTGAAATTTGTGTCTGTTCTTTTTATCTGTCTTCCTTCTGCCAACAGTATTTTAAAGATATATCCACATTTTGTGGAGCTATCTTTACTCATGTTTTATTTTTTGCTGTATATACATTCCATTGTATGAATATGCCACAATTTATCTATCATACTCTAGATAGGTATTTGAATTTGCCTTTCTAATTTGAAGGTATACCAATAATGTTTTTTTCTCAACCTTTTTGTTCATGTATTCTGTAAATGTTTGTGCTTATTTCTCTAGAACAGTGCTGTCCAAATGAAATATAATATTAGCCACATATGTAATTTAAAGTTTTCTCATACTCATGTTAGGGCTTCTCAGGTGGTGCAGTGGTAAAGAATCTGCCTGCCAGTGCAGGAGATGCGGGTTCAATCCTTGGATCGGGAAGATCCGCTGGAGAAGAAAATAGCAATCCACTCCAGTATTCTTGCCTGGTAAATCCCATGAATAGAGGACCCTGGTAACCTGCATTCCATGGGGTCACAAAGAGTCGGACTTGACTTAGCAACTGAGCACACATGTACATCCGTCCGTAGCCACATTAAAAATATAAGAAGACACAGATCAAGTTTATCTAAATAACATATTTAACCCAATGAATGTAGTCATTTCAGCATTTAGCCAACAAAAGAATTATTGAGATATTTGACATTCTTTTTGTATTCTAGATCTTTGACATCTGGTATGTATTTTATAGCCCATCTCAGTTTGGTCGAGCTACATTTCAGGTGCTCACACTTGCCACATGAGGCTAGTGTCTCCTGTATTGGACAGTAGAGCTCTAAAAGATATGAATATATTGAATAGTAGAATTGCCGGATTATAGGGTATCATATCTTGAACTGTAGTAGATGACAGCAGAGTTTTCCGAAGTGATAGAGCCATTTTGCACCCCAGTGCCAGTGTGTGTGGGTTCCCATTTTTCCGCATAATTACCAACACTTAGTATTATCATACTTTTTCGTTTTCTTATCTGTTAAGTGGGTGATAGATTTCACTGTGATTTAATTTGCACTTCCCTGATGGCTAAAGAGCTGGAGCACATTTTCACATTAATTGACCATTTGAATTTCTTCTTCTGTGAAGTGCTGGTTTAAAATTTTTTTGCCAATTTTTTTCTATTAGGATTTTCATCATTTTCTCCTTGTTGAATTTTTAGAAGTTCTTTATAATATATTCTGGATGTGAGCCCTTTTGTGTTATGTGTTAACATACATCTTAAACTCTGTAACTTGCCTTTTCATTTTCTTAAAGATGTCTTTTGCTGAACTTGTTTTAAATTTTAATGTTGATAAGTTTGTAAATCCTTCCCTTTATAAGTTTGTAAATCCTTTCCTTTATGGATAGTAATTTTTGTGTCCTTTTTAGTAACTCCTTTTCTGTCCTCAGGTCATGAGATTGTTATCTATTATTTTATATTATCAGAACTTTATTAGGTCTTTTTATTTAATAGATCTAAAATCCAACTAAAATTGATTTTTGTATCAAGTATGAATAGGAGCTGATTTCATTCTTTTCTGTATGAGTGTCCAGTTGTTCACTGTTCATCCACTTGCCCCACCTTTCCTCAGCAATTCTCCCCCTACCCATTGTGCCACCTTTGTTATACATCAAGGGTCTATATATCTGTAGACTTGTTTCTGTACTGTCTGTTCTGTTCCATTCATCTGTTTCTCTATCATTATATCAACATTCTTAAATCCTACTTGTTGTTGTTGTTCAGTCGCTCAGTTGTGTCTGACTCTTTGTGACCATGGACTGCAGCACGCCAAGCTTCCCTATCCTTTACCTGTTTCCCGGAGTTTGCTCAAACTCATGTCCTTTGAGTCAGTGATGCCATCCAACCATCTCACCCTGTCACCACCTTCTCCTCCTGCCCTCAATCTTTCCCACCATCAGGGTCTTTTCCAGTAAGTCAGCTCTTCGCATCAGGTGGCCAGAGAATTGGAGCTTCAGCTTCAGTGTCAGTTCTTCCAATGAGTATTCAGGGTTGATTTCCTTTAGGATGGACTGGTTTGATCTTATTGCAGTCCAAAGGACTCTGAAGAGTCTTCTCCAACACCACAGTTCAAAGTTATCAGTTCTTTGATGCTCAACCTTTTTTATTTTCCAACTCTCACATCCGTACATGACTACTGGAAAAACCAAAGCTTTGACTATATGGACCTTTGTCGGCAAAGTAGTGTCTCTGCTTTTAAATATGCCATCTAGGTTGGTCATAGCTTTTCTTCCAAGGAGCAAGTGTCTTTTAATTTCATGGCTCCAGTCACCTTCTGCAGTGATTTTGAAGCCCACAAAAATAAAGTCTGTCACTGTTTATATTTTTACCCCATCTATTGAAAGAGAAGAATGTAAAAGCAGGCTTAAAACTCAGCATTCAAAAAATTAAGATCATGACATCCGGTCCCATCACTTCAAGGCAAATAGATGGGGAAACAATGGAAATATGCAACGTGACAATATACAGCCTTGGTGGACTCCTTTCCCAATTTTGAACCCGTTCGTTGTTCCATGTCTGATTCTAACTGTTGCTTCTTGACCTGCATGCAGGTTTCTTAGGAGACAGGAAACGTAGTCTGGTATTCCCATTTCCTTAAGATTTTTTCAGTTTGTTGTGATCCACACAGTCAAAGACTTTAACATAGTCAGTGAAGCAGAAGTAGATATTTTTCTGGAATTCTCTTGCTTTCTCTGTGATCCAATGGATGTTGGCAATTTGGTCTTTTGTTCCTCTGCCTTTTCTAAATCCAGCTTGTACATCATGTTCTCAGTTCACGTACTGTTAAAGCCTAGCTTGAAGGGTTTTGAGCATTACCTTGCTAGCATATGGAAGGAGTGTAATTGTGTGAAATTTGAACATTCTTTGGCATTGCCCCTCTCTGGTACTAGAATGAAAACTGACCTTTTCCAGTCCTGTGGCCACTACTGAGTTTTCCAAATCTGCTGGCATATTGAGTGCAGCTCTTTCACAGCATCATCTTTTAAGATTTGAAATAGCTCAGCTGGAATTCTGTCATCTCCACTAACTTTGTTCATAATGATGCTTCCTAAGGTCCATTTGACTTAGCACTGCAGCATGTCTGGCTCTAGGTGAGTGATCATACCATCATGGTTATCAGGTCTTTAAGATCTTTTTTGTACAGTTCTTCTGTATATTCTTGCCACCTCTTCTTAATATCTTCTGCTTCTGTTAGGTCCGTACCATTTCTGTCCTTTATTGTGCCCATCTTTGCATGAAAAATTTCCTTGGTATCTCTAATTTTCTTGAAGAGATCTCTAGTCTTTCCCATTCTATTGTTTCCCTCTGTTTCTTTGCATTGATCTTTGCATTTCTTATCTCTCCTTGCTATTCTTTGGAACTCTGCATTCAGATGGGTATATCCTTTCTCCTTTGGCTTTCACCTCTCTTCTTTTCTCACGTATTTGAGAGGCCTCCTCATACAACCATTTTGCCTTTCTGCATTTCTTTTTCTTGGGGATGGTATAGAGGTGCCCTATGAAGTAGGGTGCACTTCATAGGGCACCTCTATAATTTATAAAATCTATGGTCATTCAGAGATACCTCTGTTGCTGGGGTTTATGACCTAGTGTTCATAGACTTCTAGTAGGTTTGTTTTATTTAACTTTGCAACACGTTTTAATTTTTGCTTTGTATCTAATTACAGTGTTTGAAACCTAAAGAATTACACATTATCTTCAAATTTGAATGTGTATATAAATATCATTTGTCTGAACTCAGCACATTCAGTGCCATGATTTCTTGGCTTACATCTGCTCTGAAATCATCAAGCTTTATAGGTATACCCAGGGGGCCCTGAGGACATAGGAAACAAAAGCCAGAGTTTATAGTTCTTAAAAGCAAATAAATTTGGAAAGAAAAGCCAAAGGAAAAAGGTTTGATTCACCTTCCTAGGGTCTGTAGCCAGGAACCCATGCTTTTTGAGGACATCTGGTCTGTCTTGGTAGCTGAGCTACCCAGTTTTCTCTTCTCAAACTCAGGGGCCAAACATCTGAAGTACATTAGTTCAGAGAAGTTCAAGTATGTGCTAATGTGGACATCAGCAGTCAGGGTGGCCCAGAAGTTGTGAGGTGGGCCCAAATACACTGAAGACCTGTATGATACACTATACAGACCTATCTCCCAGGGTGTTCTGGGCCTCAAATTTAATGGTACCTCTTCTAACTCACAGCCAGTTTTGATCTGCATATAGCCCAGGTCTAATGCAAAATGTTCTCTTTCTTTTGAACTGTAGGAAATAGCTTTGTAATAGAGTCAGCAGCCTAAGTGAAAAGGGTCCTGCACCTTGCCTCCCTGGGAGAGTGAGGGTTGGTAGTAATCATGCTGAAACTGAAGAGCAGCATCTGACTCACTTACGTGGTACAGTATTGGTATCACTTTTCAGTCATGACCGCAGGCCTCAACCACTTTTCTCAGAAAATGCCTCTGGAGTTGGATCGTAACTCTAAAAAAACAGGGTAGATTCAAGACCAGTGACCCAAAGCACCTGAACTTATCTGTAAACAGAATGGTGTGGCTTTCATCTGAGGCAGAGGGGGATGTGTAGGAATGGGAGCAAGAATGGTGGTGTTTCTGGGTAAGGGGAAATGCAGCTCAGAGCAGAACACCTCTGACCCACCTCTGTGGGGCTGATAGTGCTTCAGCTCCACCATTGGCCTACATTTAGCCAAGCTTCCTCCTCCCCCACCCTCACCCCCAACAATTGGGCTTTACACTCACATGCAGTCCACCAAAGCATATAGACAAACCTCTGAGGCACTGCAATAGCTCTACTCAAAGGGGAAAGAAAAGATGTTAGAATTATAATTGTCAAAGGAAGGGCAAAACCCAAACCATGTACAAAGTTATGTACATGTTTCTGTACTCAGATAGATGGCTGCCTCTCCTCTTATCACAGAAATTTGCAGCCTCAGGACTTTTGTGAGAGTGACTGATATCGTCCCTAATAGGATCCTTGTACACAGTAGGTTTATTAATTAACTTCAGGGTATCCATGCTTCCTCTGAAGTTGTATAGAATATTTTATGTGTATATGGTTTTTTGGTGGTAAGGAGAAGAGAGACCAGTGGCTTTCAGTTGATTTTCATAGAGTATTATTGTTGTTTAGTCGCTAAGGCGTGTCCAACTCTCTGCAACCCCATGGACCACAGCATGCCAGGTTCCTCTGTCTTCCACTGCCTGCCAGAGTTTGTACAGATTCATGTGCATTAAGTTGGTGATGCTATCTATCCTCTCTCTCATCCTCTGCCACCTCCTTGTCTTCAGTCTTTCCCCAGTATCTGGGTCTTTTCCAATGAGTCGGTTGTTTGTATCAGGTGGCCAAAGTGTTGGAGTTTCAGCTTTGGCATTAGTCCTTCCGATGAATATTCAAGACTGATTTCCTTTAGGATTGACTGGTTTGATCTGCTTGCTGTTCAGTCTCCAACCCCATAGTCTAAGAAAGATTAAGAACGACTTCTATGAGTTAAAGAAAGTTTACAGAAACCAACAGTTCCCCCCCCCATTTTTTTGTGTTTTATGTCTGTATTTGAATAACCATTCTGATAAAGTACTATTAATTATATGTAAGATTCTCAGACTTTTGTTTAATAAGTATCATTTTGCTTATACTTAAATTGAGAACTTTTTTTTTTAAGGTTCAGGAGCAAGTACATCCCAATCTCTCAGCTAATGAAGAGTCTCTCTATTACATTGAAGAGCTGATTTTTCAGCTGCTTAATAAATTATGCATGGCTCAACCAAGGACTGTTCAAGATGTGGAGGTAAAAATTATTCTGTTATTTCAAAAAGTCATTGAACCACTGTATAAATTAACTTTTATATCTACATCTATATCATTTAAAATTATCATGGAAACTAAAACCATTGAAATCATATGGGGGATGTATGATCAGTTCATTTTTGACAGAGATGTCAAGGCAGTTCAATGAGGAAAGTAAAGTTATTCAGCCAAAATAAGTGTTAAAACAACTGGATAAATTTTTGGTGGGAAAAAACCCTTGAAACCATCTCAGAAATTTAAGATACATCATAATCTTAAAAATAATAGCTGGAACTATGAAGTTTCTAGAAGAAAATGCAGCAGAATATCTTTATAAGATGATGTTAAACAAATTTTTTTTTTACAGAGGACTCAAAATACCATAAATAGCAAAATAAGAAAATTGATGTGAAGATGAAAACGATACAAATCACAGACTAGGTGAAAATGCTTTCAATATGTATTCCTTACAAAGGGCTTGTATCCAGAATATGTTAAAAAAGAAAAACAATTACAAATCCAAAATAAAAAGAGTCTTTGCTCACCCAAATGAGCAAAAGTCTTGAATAGACAGTTCATAAAAGAGCATATGAAAAGTATTCAAACTCATAATTCATCAGGGAAATAGAAATTTAGAGTACAAGGAGTTATTTCACACCCACTAAAAGGGATAAAGTTAAAGACTGATAACATGGAATACTAATGGGATGTAGAGCAACTGGAACTCTTAAACACTGCTAGTAGGAGTATAAAATGGCATAACTACTTTGGAAAATTGTTTTGCAGTTTCATGTAGTTAACTATATACTTAACCTATGACCTTGAAGTTTTATTGCTGGGTATTTAATCCTAAAGAAATGAAAATATACCTTCACAAAGAGACTTATATAAGAATGTCTAAGCAGTTTTATTCATAAGAAGCAAAAATTGAAAACAGCTGAAATTTCCATTAATAGGAAAATGGGAAAACAAATTGTGATAGATTCATAAAATAGAATGCTACTTAGTAGTAAAATGAAGGAATAAACTATTGATATATGCAATAACATAGCTATAATCTACAGTTATCACGTGGAGCAAAATATAAGCCAAACCCCAGAAAGTATATATTTATTGATTCCAATTATATGAAAATCAGAAATAGCTGAAAGTAATGGTGATAGAAATCAGGATGGTGGCTGCCTATGAAGTTGAGATTAAGATGATAGAAATTTTCTGTAATCTTGATTAGTGAGATGGTTACACAGGTGTAAACATTTTTCAAAACTTATCTAATTATACACTTGAGATCTGTGCATTTTACTGCATACAAATATTAAGTTCAATAAAGGACTAGTGTAGAATAAAGATATTTACTCATTGATTAAAAAAATATACATATATGTATATATATGAATGAATGAATGTGAAAGTTGTTCAGTCATGTCTGACTCTTTGCAACCCCATGGACTGTAGCCTGCCAGGCTCCTCTGTCCATGGAATTCTCCAGGCAAGAATACTGGAGTGGGGTAGCCATTTCCTTCTCCAGGAGATCTTCCCAACCCATGGATCGAAGCCAGGTCTCCCACATTGCAGGCCAATTCTTTACTGTCTGAGCTACGAGGGAAGCATGTGTGTGTCTACCTAAAAGATCATGTGTAATTTAGTGCTGAAATACCTGTTTTGGCTCAGTTACATGTGAGTATTTCTAAATTTTTAGAAATATCTGTCAGTATAGTTTTTAAAAGTTACTTTGGCATTATATTGTTTATGTCATCTTTCTTTGAAAATTATTTTCTAACAAGGCAACAATTTCCACAGTAAAGGATAATCTTATTTTGGAGTAATAGACCTCCTTTCTGCCTCATGGGAAACCTGTATGCAGGTCAAGAAGCAACAGTTAGAACCAGACATGGAACAATGGACTGGTTCAAAATTTGGAAAGGAGTACATCAAGGCTGTGTACTGTTACCCTGCATATTTAACTTCTATGCAGAGTACATCATGTGAAATGCCGGGCTGGATGACTCACAAGCTGGAATCAAAATTGCCGGGAGAAATATCAACAACCGTAGCTGTAGAGATGATACCACTCTAATGGAAGAAAGCAAAGAGGAACTAAAGAAACTCTTGATGAGGGTGAAAGAGTAGAGTGTAAAAGCTGACTTAAAACTCAGCATTCAGAAAACTAAGTATCCGGTCCCATCACTTCATGGCAAATATGGGGAAAAAATAGAAACAGTAACAGACTTTATTTTCTTGGGCTCCAAAGTCAACTGTGGACATTGACTGCAGCCACGAAATTAAAAGACACTTGCTCCTTGGAGGAAAAGCTATGACAAATCTAGACAGTGTATTAAAAAGCAAAGATATCACTTTGCCGACCAAAGTCCATATAATCAAAGCTATAGTTTTTCCAATAGTCATGGCAGATGTGAGAGCTAGACCATAAAGAAGGCTGAGTGCCAAAGAATTGATGCTTATGAATTGTGCTGCAAAAGATTTCTTGAGAGCCCCTTGGACTGCAAGGAGATCAAATCTGTCAGTCCTAAAGGAAATCAACCCTGAGTACTCATTGGAAAGACTGATGCTAAAGCTGAAACTCTAATACTTTGGCCACCTAATGCAAAGAGATGACTTACATTTGAAAAAACCCTGATGCTGGGAAAGATTGAGAGCAGGAGTAGAAGGGGACAACAGAGGATGAGGTGACTAGATGGCATCACTGACTCAATGGAGATGAATTTGAGCAAACTCTGGGAGATAGTGAAGGACAGGGAAGCCTGGTGTGCTGCAATTCATGGGGTCACAAAGAGTCAGACACAACTTAGCAACTGACAGTAACAACAATAGATCTATTAAGATTTTCAGGAACTCTGGTAATTAGTGCATTTGTTTCCCTATTCTCTGCTGTAAGAATTGGACATAACTAAGTATAATAAAATTATACTTTTCAGAAGCTAAATATGCTAGAAGCTGAGAATATAACTTAAAAAACAGGAAATTCTGCTGAATTGGAGTTTGATTCAGTTATCATCACTTCTCATTATTCATGCCAATTACTGGTAACATTTGTTAATAAGATTAGATGATATAAAAGGTTTGTATTGTTTTTGCCAAGCGATGCATTTCTTTAAACTATTCTGAGCTCTGCCACACACTTGATTCTTTAAGAGTTACATGATATTTCTCCTTTTTAAAATTCTTCTCTATAAAGCTCTGAGATTAGCAGAAGGAGAATGACTGCATAATAATTATTAATAACAAGTTAACAACTTCTGCTGGGTTAACAGTTTTAACCCTAGAAACCTTGACCGTAGAATCACTGACTTAGCATATTTTATGTTTGCTTTAATCTCTAACATTGTTACTTTTTCTTTTTTTTCCAGTTTTATCTTAGTTATGCTTACACTTAAAGCTTTCTGTTTAAACTTCACCTTTTTATTTACCTGTGGGAATTATGTGGAAAAATCTTGATAGTGCTTTGAGTTTTTTTTAAACAAAAAACGTTCATTTATTGCCGGAATCAGAATAGGTTATGTTACTATTAACTGTTGGCATGAGGATGATGATGAAGTTAATTTTGTATGAACTTTCCATTTATGAGCACTTCTGTTAATGATAGTTCTGCTGTGATCTGAACAGGAACGAGTTCAAAAGACCTTTCCTCATCCAATTGATAAATGGGCTATTGCTGATGCACAGTCTGCCATAGAGAAACGAAAAAGAAGAAATCCTCTCTTACTGCCTGTGGACAAAATCCATCCTTCATTGAAGGTAAAAGCAAACAAGCAAACATACAATAACAAGACACACAAAAAACCGTTGAGAGAAGTTTTTAACAAATAGTCCTTTATATAGTATTTATGTATCTATATACGTGGTCTATAAATACATTTATGTATTTATATACGTGGTCTATGTGACTGTGTATGTGCAGTTGAATATGTATATACTTGTATATACACATACGCACACACATACGTACATATATATGTTCCTTAATATATGCAAAAAGCAAAGAGAAATATACTCTGATAAAATCAGTTGCTTTTCAAATAGTATTAAAAGTTAATGATAAGAAATAATGCATCTTTTTGGCATCTTCTGATGACTGCTACGCTGATTAACTTTCAGCTTTTTGTTGTGTATAATGCAAAGCTACTGTGAGTTCAAAACTGTTTTTAAATTCATTTGTATTTGTTATAGATATTTTTATATACATTGGTAAAGTTGGGTGTTGGGTAGGATACATTATTTAGTCTGTACAGAGTAGCTGGTGTACCTGGATTTGAATATCCCTTGGTAGCAGTTTTAGAACCCCCCACGTATATATGTCATCCCCTCAGTAGAAACTGTTGTAATTTGGGAATATTAATTAAAAAATGCAAATATTTGTCAGATGGGTTTTGGACAATATATCAAGAGGTTTTCAGTGAAGTCCAGTCTAAGATTTCTGTCTTAGAATCAACTATCTCTTCTTGTTTGATACTAAAGACAGATTTGTTAGATTTAAAAAATCAAAACCAAAACCCCGATACTGAGCCAACAGCTCATTTTACATCCTGTGGTACCTTTGAGTTTAGATATTTGGTTTCTGGAAAGTTGTTTATAAACAAGAATGTTAAATAAAAATTTTAAGTGCGTTTTACCTGCTACTTGACAGTGCTGCCATTTTGGGGAATTAAATTGTTTATTTTTTCCACAGGAAGTTTTAGGGTACAAAGTGGACTACCATGTATCCCTGTATATTGTGGCTGTGCTGGAGTATATCTCAGCTGATATTTTGAAATTGGCTGGTAATTATGTTTTTAATATCCGACATTATGAAATATCTCAACAAGACATTAAAGTGTCAATGTGTGCAGATAAGGTAAGTGTTAAAAAGTATTTAAATTTAGCTAGAATGCTAGTGATTATATTGCACTTCTATCTCTGTTTTGTAATACATGGTTATATTAGTGATTTTTATAATTCCTAGTGTTGCAAGACAGAAAAATGGTGGCCTTATAGACTAATAACAATGATATTTTCAGATTTTTCAGCATGTGGTAGGATGAGAATCTCTTTTTTTCCATCAAAACTTCTTTACATGCAGAGGAAAAAACATCCAAAACCTCAAACAAGTTTTAAAAAAGTAGTTTGAGTTTTGTATTTTTAGAAAGATAATAAATCCAGAATATTCAGATACTTTTAAATTTAAGAAGTAATTTTGAAAAACATACTTCGATTTTGCAGCATAATTCAGTGGGGCATGAGGAAAGAGAAGATTTTACAATGCCAGAGTTACTTTCTTCGGATCGTTTTTTTTTGTTACTTCATTCTTCCTGTCTGTAAGCTACTGAGGAAAGAAATTGAGTCTTTTATTTTCCTCTCTCCTCCTTTTCTTCCCTTTCTACTTTCCTCCTTTTTTTTTTCTTTTGAAATCAACATTTTTAAATGCTTGTTATGTGTCAGATACTGCCCTGAGCAATGTACAACACTGAGCATATCAGCAGTCCCTGTGTTAGAAGGAATTTTAGTGGGTAATAAAAGTATTATAAACAAATAATTGCAGTACAAGATAATTAAAACTATTATTATACAAATGAATCAAAGGTGCAGTGAAGAAAGTGATTAACTCTGGATAGGGAAGACCAGAAACATTTCATAGAGAAGGTGCCTAAGCTAGACCTCTAGGTGTGAATTACCCCCAGGGTCTGGCCTAGGCCACTGGTTCTTCACCTTGCACATCAGAATTACCAGTATTCTTTAAAAGAATACTGACGTCTGCATCTTGCCTCTAGAGGTTCTTATTTACTTGGCCTGGGATTGGCCTTTAGGCTCACAAGTGATTCTGATGTACGGTTAACAATTGAGAGCCATTGTACTATGCCATAGTCTCGAAAATGATTTTTCACTTAAATTTTATTGTAGAAATTCCTTGTTATTTCTGTTCAACTTCTCAAAAAATGAAAAACAATGATTATATGTTTTTTTTAACTTAGTTTCTAGCTCACTTTTAGAAAAGTCGCATGTACAAAAAAAGATACCCACCTTGTACCCTAAACCACTTGAGAGTAGGTTATTGACATAGCTTAGTGTATCATATGAACAAAAACATTTTCCTGTATAATCACACTGTGACAGTCAAAATCCAGGAAATGAATGCTGATACACTATATTATGTAATCCTCAGACCCTATTCAGGTTTTGCCAGTTGTCCCAGTGACGTCTTTTATAGCAGAATGATCCTGTTCAGAATCATGTGTTGTGTTTAGTTGTCATGTATCTTTTTTTTCTCCTTGTTCACTCTGGAACAGTTCATTCTTCCTTTAACTTTTATGACCTTGACATGCTTATTAATGTTTAAAGTGCTCTTCAGTTTTTTCTGACATTTTCTCTTGATAAGTTTCAGGTTATGTATGGAGCTGTGGCAGAAATGCCATAGAAGTTCTTCTCATTGTACTTTGTCACACAACGGCAGTTTTGATGTGTCCCATTTTTGGTGATGGTCACTTCAATCCCTTGATTAAGGGTTTGTCTCCTAGATTTCTCTACTTTAAAGGACTCCTTACCCTTTGGTAATTAATGAATATTTTGTGGAGTATCTTAAGGCTATGTAAATATCTTGATCCTCATCACACTTTGTGGTGGTTTAGTCGCTAAGTCGTGTCCAACTCTTGCTACCCAATGGACTGTAGCCTCCTGAGCTCCTCTGTCCATGGGATTCTCCAGACAAGAATACTGGAGTGGGTTGCCATTTCCTTTTCCAGAGGATCTTCCCGAGCCAGAGATTGAACCCAGGTCTCCTGCATTGCAGGCAGATTCTTTACCAACTGAGCTACAATTTATTTTAATATGGACTCATTGATTCTTATTTTATTTAGTGAAACATAACTTGTTACTTTATTAGTTATTTTGATATTCATATTGTCTCAAGTTGACCAGTGGGAGCCCCTTCAGTTTGCTTCTCTGTCCCTGTCTCTCTTTTGGCATAAGATGCTCCAGATTCAACTTGTTCTTTACCTGGCTACTCAAGCCTGGAATTAGTTATTTTCTAAAAATTCCTGGTTCCTTTTAGTGGAGAATGGTATTTAGAAACCATGATCTTGGTGCTCGATGAGCTCATTGATATTGGAGTGTTACTCCTCGGATCTCTCTAATGTCAAAATTAGGGAATATGTGTGTGTGTGTGTGTGTGTGTGTGTGTGTATACATACATACATGGGCTTCCCTGGTGGCTCAGTGGTAAAGAATCTGCCTGCCAAAGCAAGAGATGTGGGTTTAATCCCTGGATTGGGTAGATCCCGTGGAGAAGGAAATGGCAACCCACTCCAGTATTCTTGCCTGAGAAATCCCGTGGACAGAGGAGCCTGGCAGACTACAGTCCATGGGGTCACGAAAGTGTCAGACAAAACTTAGTGACTGAGACAACAATAATAACACATACATATACATCTATATTTATATCTTAGGTATCTTTAGATGAGTTCTCTTCAATCCAGGTTCATTACCACAGACTTCATTTTCGCCTCCCCTTTTTTGCATTTGTAATTCTGTTATCTGATAGTGAGAAACCTGGCTCCTGTTTTTCTTAATATATTTGTTTGTTTGATCAACACTTCTGTATGTGACCAGTCTCCCAGCAGGCCTATCTCCCCACACTGGTGTAGACACCCTATTTTGGCATAGAAACCCTTCTCCTTCTTTGTATGCTTTCTCCTAACCCTCCTCAAATTCTGGCAATCCCATCTTGGTCCACTGCTGCTGGACCAACTTCCCGTGCAAATACCCTCCTTACCCACTAGGGCTCCAGCACCCTGCATCAAGCTCTCCTATTCTATGGATAGTCTCTATACTCTGATTGATCGCTAACATCTTGTGCCCCAACCCTACACTCCTGTAAACACCCTCCCTACTCCTCTCAGGAACTAGCACACTGAGATGGGGCGCTGCAGCTTTTCCCCACACCCTCATGCAGGGATTCCTCCTTTATTTGCCCCATTCCTCCACTCTCCCTGCCCTGAATAGTGGCCTTGCATGGGATTATTGAGAGACTGTGGGAAGGGGAGACTTTATTCTATATCTGAGTCAGTTAACTTTTCTCTGACTCTTTTAAAAAGCAAAAGTAGTTAAATTCTTAGACAATTACACAGTCTCAGAATTACAAGAGACCAGATCTATACGCAAACTGACAGGTGGTAGTCACATAGCATCTGTTTGAGCACTGGGGAGCTTATTGCTCATAAAACTTCTATTCATTTTTATAGAATTCTAGTTAGGTGAAATGTCTTCCTCATAGAGAGTTAAAATTAACTTTCCTATTAACTTTTTTCTAGACTAGCTGTTTTTTATTAGCAAGAATATACTTGATAAATCAATATGTACAATTTTAAACACATCATGCTTTTTAAAAAATTTTTTGGATGGAATTATCCAAAAGAGAATTATTAAAATTCAGTGCATTTGTAGGGTACAAACCTGTAGTAGAACTATAAATATCAAGTATGGCATGCATTAAAAATTTTTTTACTGAAATATAATTGATTTACAATGTTGTGTTTAATTTCTATTGTGCAGCAAAGTGACTTAGTTATATATATATATATATATATATATATTCTTTTTTCTATTACAGTTTATCATAGGATATTAAATATAGTTTCTTATATATATAGTTTCTACTATACAGTAGGACCTTGTTATTTACTCATCCTATATATAAAAAGTCAGTTTTCATCTGACTTTCCTATTAACTTTGATTCCCTAATTCTCTCCTCTGGACTACGTTAGATAAGATGAAACTGTTTTTCAGAATAAGTCATTCTGTTATTAAAGCATTTTTCCATGTACTAAATTTTCACCTTTTGAGACTTTGCAAACCAATCTTTTTGACATGATTTTCAGATTTTCTTTGAATTGCTCTTAGACTGTGATTTCAAAAATAAAGACAACAGTCTAGATTTGTTCTGACCACACAAAGTGCAATGAAATGCCTACTTCCTTTATTCGATATGATGTTCTTTTATTATTTTACTATTAACTTTTTAGAGTGCACATGTTGTTCTGTTTACTTAATGCATTTACAGATGTCTCAACTCCCTAGGACTTTTCACAGGAGATGCTAGTATGTTATATATCTCAACTCCCTAGGACTTTTCATGTGAGGTACTAGTATGTTATATCTTTGATTTCTTACAATGTGTGCTGTTGGTATATTTTTTTTTCATCCAAGTTTGAATTCAAATTTATCTCTCTAAAACTTAATACTGTTATTGAGACTATGTTTCCAGCATATCAAGATATTATAAAAATCTGATTTTGTTATTCATCATTATAGATATCCTACTAGCTTTTTATAATATATGCCAGTCTAAGAAACTTAGTTTGTTTCAGTTTGAATTATTTATTAAAAATATTATAAAAAGTATAATAGATGATATTCCTCACATAATGTTATTAGAGGCATTCTTTTAGATTAATAAATTACCACTTTTTTTCACTATGGGCTTTTAGTCAGCTGCCATTTCACCTCTTTGTGTAATTCGGGTATCAGCAGGCTTTATCTGTAAAGGACCAGATAGGTGGATGAATATTTTAGGTTTTGTGGGCTATGTATTTATATATTTGCCTTTCTTGGAACCACTCATCTTTGCTTTCATGGCAAGAAAGCAGCCATAAAACAATGAGTTTAGGCTGTGTTCTAGTAAAACTTTATTTATACAAAAGGCAGTAGGCTCATTGTGGACTGTGGACTATAGTTTGCCCATCCTTTCCTCCTGTGATTCCAAATTTGTCACAAGAGACTGTCATACGTATAGCAGAGATCCAAATGACTTTATTTGTGGGACTAGTCATGTGAATGGAGTAATGAGACTAGTGTGATATGGTGTGATCTTAGTAAATCTAAACTGATTTCCTGTGAGCACTGTTTGAGGAACTTACAAGCCATCTGTTTAATAAACTGTTCAAATAAGTGCTTTCTAGAGGTTCTCTAGTTTCCCAGACAAAGTCATATAATTTGACAGAGAACTTGAGAATCAAGTTTTTTTCTGCACTTAAAAAAAGCAGCATTTGACTATATGATGTATTCTGGCCCATCAGAGATTCCTGAGAATAGGTATATGATAATAGGAAGGAATTTTAAAGCTCAACCCTTCATATATTTTCACTATTAAGGAAAATAATATTCATATTGGAAAAATAGAAAATATATACTTAAGAGGAAATTTGATGTTTAAGCAAGGCAAAGCCTTTGACTGTGTGGATCACAATAAACTGTGGAAAATTCTGAAAGAGATGAGAATACCAGACCACCTGACCTGCATCTTGAGAAACCTATATGCAGGTCAGGAAGCAACAGACTGGTTCCAAATAGGAAAAGGAGTACATTAAGGCTGTATTTTGTCACCCTGCTAATTTAACTTATATGCAGAGTACATCATGAGAAACCCTGGGCTGGAAGAAGCACAAGCTGGAATCAAGATTGCCAGGAGAAATATCAGTAACCTCAGATATGCAGATGACACCACCCTTATGGCAGAAAGTAAAGAGGAACTAAAAAGCCTCTTGATGAAAGTCAAAGAGGAGAGTGAAAAAGTTGGCTTAAAGCTCAACATTCAGAAAACGAAGATCATGGCATCTGGTCCCATCACTTCATGGGAAATCGATGGGGAAACAGTGGAAAGAGTGTCAGACTTTATTTGGGGGGCTCCAAAATCACTGCAGATGGTGATTGCAGCCATGAAATTAAAAGACATTTACTCCTTGGAAGGAAGGTTATGACCAACCTAGAGAGCATATTCAAAAGCAGAGACATTAGTTTGCCAACAAAGGTCCGTCTAGTCAAGGCTATGGTTTTTCCAGTGGTCATGTATGGATGTGAGAGTTGGACTGGGAAGAAAGCTGAGCACCGAAGAATTGATGCTTTTGAACTGTGGTGTTGGAGAAGACCTTGAGAGTCCCTTGGACTGCAAGGAGATCCAAGCAGTCCATCCTAAAGGAGATCAGTCCTGGGTGTTCATTGGAAGGACTGATGCTGAAGCTGAAACTCCAATACTTTGGCCACCTCATGCGAAGAGTTGACTCATTGGAAAAGCCCTGATGCTGGGAGGGATTGGGGGCAGGAGGAGAAGGGGACAACAGAGGATGAGATGGCTGGATGCCATCACTGACTCAACGGACATGGGTTTGAGTGAACTCCTGGAGTTGGTGATGGACAGGGAGGCCTGACGTGCTGTGATTTATGGGGTCACAAAGAGTCGGACACGACTGAGCAACTGAACTGAACTGATGCAAGGCAAGAGAGAGTAAGAGCACAGAGCTGTTCTGAAGATTATTTCTGTGGACCCAGATGTAATAGGAGTTGAGTTCTTCTATATTTTTTCTTTTGTTGTAATATTATTCCATCTGTTTCAAGAACTGATTCTCCTTTACTATTCTTGTGAACATGACCAAGAACTGCTTTTATTGTCCTAACATTTATTCTGATCCTTAACTCAGTTAGTCTTTAGCCGTTCATTACAAGTCTTATGTCTGCTCAGTCACTCAGTTGTGTCTGACTCTTTACAGTCCCATGGACTACAGCCCACCAGGCTCCTCTGTCCATGGGATTATCCCAGCAAGAATACTGGAGTGGGTTGCCATTTCCTCCCCCAAGATATCTTCCCTATCGAGGGATCAAACCCCTGTCTCCAATGTGGTTCCTCCATTAGCAGGTGGATTCTTCACTCCTGAGCCACCTGGGAAGGCTATTGCAAGTCATTACAAGTCTTAGCAAGTTCAGTTCAGTTCAGTCGCTTAGTCGTGTCCGACTCTTTGCGACCCCATGAATCGCAGCACGCCAGGCCTCCCTCTCCATCACCAACTTCCAGAGTTTACTCAAACTCACGTCCATCTTGTCAGTGATGGCATCCAGCCATCTCATCCTCTGTCGTCCCCTTTTCCTCCTGCCCCCAATCCCTCCCAGCATCAGGGCTTTTCCAATGAGTCATCTCTTTTCATGAGGTGCAAAGTATTGGAGTTTCAGCTCCAACTCACAAAGTATTGGAGTTTCAGCTTTAGCATCAGTCCTTCCAATGAACACCCAGGACTGATCTCCTTTAGGATAAACTGATTGGATCTCCTTGCAGTCCAAGGGACTCTCAAGGTCTTCTCCAACACCACAGTTCAAAAGCATCAATTCTTTGGCGCTCAGCTTTCTTCCCAGTCCAACTCTCACATCCATACATGATCACTGGAAAAACCATAGCCTTGACTAGACGGACCTTTGTTGGCAAACTAATGTCTCTGCTTTTGAATATGCTCTCTAGGTTGGTCATAACTTTCCTTCCAAGGAGTAAGTGTCTTTTAATTTCGTGACTGCAATCACCATCTGCAGTGATTTTGGAGCCCCCCAAAATAAAGTCTGACACTCTTTCCACTGTTTCCCCATCGATTTCCCATGAAGTGATGGGACCAGATGCCATGATCTTCGTTTTCTGAATGTTGAGCTTTAAGCCAACTTTTTCACTCTCCTCTTTGACTTTCATCAAGAGGCTTTTTAGTTCCTCTTCACTTTCTGCCATAAGGGTGGTGTCATTTGGATATCTGAAGTTATTGATATTTCTCCTGGCAATCTTGATTCCAGCTTGTGCTTCTTAGCAATTTGCAAACATACAATATATGTATGCTGTTTAAGCAGGTATCTTTTGTGCATTTACTGTGCATCAAATGTTGTGGATTTTAAGATGAAATTACGGCTCTTATCTGTAGATATGTCAGTATAAGTTAGGTGCTTATATAGAAAAGAGAGGGGATGCTTATGGAGGACTGAAGCCAGGGAAAAGATTTTAATGGAGGAGTTCAGGAAGAGTTGGGAAAAGCTATACAAAGACAATTTTATTTGAGCTAAGTGATGAAAATTACTAAGGATTTATCAGGTGAATAAATGTGAGAGTTGGAAGGAAAGAGAAGTTAGAGAAGATGTTCTAGACAAGAGAATAGAAGGACCTGACCAGTTTTAAGAGCTGTTTGTGAGTTGGAGTTAAAAGGATTTGGGGACTGATTTGGTGTGTAAGTTGAGAAGTGTTAAGTCTAGGGTAAGGACAAGTTTTCTAGCTATGAAGTAGATGATGCTTGATTAGTGATTCTGAAGTGGAGTGTACATGTATGGGTTTGTCAGACAGAGAGATACCTAGCCAGCCTTTCATAGCACTTGTCTGGATTCCAGGGAGATTCTGACATAAATATTTAGGGAGTCATTATCTAGTGATTGATAATCATCTAAGAAGGTGAGCTCATACAGAAGAAAATATAGTACATGTTTCAGACTGATGGCCTGCTAGTGAATAGGGGTTCTCCACCTAGTGAATAGGGGCTCCAGGTTTATTTTTTAAAATTTTGAATTATTTGCAATCTGTTTATATTTAAAAATAATGAAAGTTCTACATAAAATCTAGATTTCAGACTCTCTTGAAAAAGAAAATCAAAATGCCTGATAAAATAGCTACCGTTGAGCACACTTTCCTGTTTAGGTCCGCACCTTCTAGTTTGCCACACTGCCTGTCACCTCTTCTGTATTAATATGATGTGTCATCTGCCTGACTCCTGTAGCATTTACATTCAGGATTTTGGGTGTCATGGGGCCAAAACAGTTCCAAAAATGGGACCCTTCAGTGGGTGGCAGGGAAGGTAAGCAGTAGAGAAGGAGGCCTCACTGACAGAATGGTGTATGAGAAGCCAAGGGAAGAGAAAGTTTTAAGAGGTTCTGGTTAGCTGTGTTAATAACTAGAGAAAACAAAAAGATATTCAGACATTATTAGTGAGTTTCAGTAGAGTGGTGAGCTTGAGAACTAAGAAATTAGAGATACAAAGTACAGACTACTTTAAAAATATCTCTAGTGGGGAAGAGCAGACAGTTCTGTGTCATACTTTCCATTCTTTTGTGTGCCTGCCTAAAACCATTAGCTAATTCCCTGTGCAGCCCCAGTGGTTTCTTCAAAGGTCTTAAGTGGCTGAGAATGGGAGGCAATGATGTTCAGTTGCAGGAGGGCGAGTTGCATGGAGGGGGCAATGAAGAGAAGAGGGATTTTAGAGTATCACAGGAGATGAGGCTGGGGAGGTAGGCCGGGGTTAAATTGTAAGTGGCTTTATCTTCATGAAATTAGAATTGTATACTAAAAGCAATGAAATCCAGTATCATGTTTATGTAGGATGTGACACAATTTGGTTTTAGGAACATAATTTTGGAACTGGGGTTGGGAAGAAACCTGTGGCAAGGAGGTCATATTGCAAGACCTTCTAAGAGGTGATATGGCTGCTTAATAGTCTGATTTGAAGCTTGGAGAGTAATGCAGAGAACTGACCAGCTTTAAGAAATATTTTTGAGTTAGATTTAAAAGATCAGGAAAGCAGAATTCATGTTTATTTTGCTTATTGCTATATCTTACCAACATCTGGCACAATTTCTGGTGATCAGTAGATATTTTTGAGAATAAATGAATATCTCATATTGTCAGAATTTGCTCATTCTCTTAATTGTTTTACTTTTAGAGCTTCCTTTTTGGAAATGTGCTTTTTTTTTTTTCTCTTAAATTTTAAGAAAGTAGTTTTCAGTTAGTCATGCGTATATAATTAAGTAGGTCCAATTTTTCTTTTATTTTTAAACTATCAATATTTTTAATTCTAAAAAGTATGGTCACCTTTTTCCTATTGACTTTAATATACATCTAGCTACTAAGTGTTGGTTGACTCAAGTCCATAGTACCAATCTTTATTCTTTCCTGAAAGGGGAAATTGTCACTATAGCAATTTAAGCATCTGTGGGATGCTTGATTTTAACAAATGAACTTTCTATAGCAGTTGTTAATGTAGTAAATATGCATCAGAAAAGCATCATGCTATTACTATATTTTTGCCTTGTTTCATTTTTCTCCTTTAAACTCCACTTAAGTGCCCCTAAGCATTCTTACAGTAGGATAAAGAACTACTATTTTTAATGCCTATTATTTGCTAGTCATAATTGTATGCATTCTATGTCCTTTACCTCACTGAATTCTTTCATCAATTACCTACATATAAGGGATCTGACTTTCGAAGGAATATTTGAAAATATTATATTGTCTATAATCACAGGTAAATGATAGAACTGTGATTTTTAGCTCAGATTGTTCTGATTTGTTCAGAACAATTCTACAGATTTGTTCTCCAAATGTGTACTCTTTTTGCTATTGTAAATTTTGTGTTTACATGTATGTATATATATATTTATATACACACAGACACACATGTATTTGTGTACATAATATGTGTATATATGTATTTCACTTAGATTTATTTTCATAAATATTTATTTTTCTATATCCAGTTTTATTTGAACATTATCTTACTTTAGCTTTTCATATTTCTCTTTAGTTTTCTTTTATAAATTTGGCCTATAATACACATAGCTCCCATTGTTTAATAATATTTTAATTCCAAGTACTTTGAAATGGTCCTGTAACAGTAAGTAAGATAAGTTTATTCATTACTGATTTATATTTCTTAGGTTTTGATGGACATGTTTGATCAGGATGACATAGGCTTGGTTTCTCTTTGTGAAGATGAACCTAGTTCTTCAGGCGAATTAAACTACTATGATCTTGTTAGAACTGAAATTGCAGAAGAAAGACAGTATCTACGGGAACTAAATATGATCATAAAAGTGTTTCGAGAAGCTTTTCTTTCTGACAGAAAGCTGTTTAAACCTTCTGTAAGTACCTATTTGGGTTTGAAAGTCTGTCTGCCCCCAAATGTCAGATAGTAGCTTAAAAATCATAAATAATAACTTTATAAACTTAATGAGTATGTAAAACATATGGTTTTATATAGTACTGTGGTATTGTTTGGCTTTATTTAAATTTTTTCAGTTTTTTATTGAAATATAGTTGATACACATTCCCGAATGAGTTGTAGGTATACAGCATAGTGATTCACAAGTTTTAAAGTTTATACTCCATTTATCGTTAGTATAAGTTATTGGCTATATTCCTCATGTTGTACAATACATCCTGGTAGCCAATCTTACACTCGATAGTTTTTACCTACCACTTCCCCACCCCTATATTGCCTCTGTCCCCCACAATGGTAACCACTAGTTTGTCCTCTATATCTGTGAGTCTGCTTCTTTTTTGTTATAGTCACTAGCTTATTGTATTTTTTAGATTCCATATATAGTTGATACTTGTCTTTCTCTGTCTAACTTAATTCATTTAGCCCTCCCAAGTCCATCCATGTTGCTGCAAATGGCAAAATTTCATCTTTTTATGGCTGCATAGTATTCCATTGTGTATATATACCACTTCTTTATTCATTCATCTGTTGAGGGACAACTTAAGTTTCTTCCATATCTTGGTAATTGTAAATAATGCTGCTGTGAACACTGGGGATATTGTGGGAGGTTTTTTTTTTTGAAATAAAGTTATCAACTTTAATCAATTGATTTCTTACAGAGCTTTGCCCTGATTTCTGTGACAAAATCATGTTGTGGGTTTTTTAGTACATGGATTGTTACACTAATATGTTCAGTGGCAATGAAAATTAAACACAAAATTAGGGGAATTACACTGGAATAAAATCTTTCTACTGTGCAATATTTGAGATTTATAGTTATTCATTTGAAGATGGTGAAAGAAATGTATGGTCTAGAAAAGAAAGATATACATTTTGTCCCGTCTTTTGGTAAGTACTTTAGAGTAGCATAAAATTTTAATAGTGAGACTTTTTAAGAATAAAAGTTTATGCAGAATGTCTCATAAACAAAGGCAGAGGGGCAGAGTTCTACTCTGCCGGGTAGGAATGGGATGAATTATGATGGGGATCCAGCAGAGTCTTGTCCATGTTTTTCTAACCTCTGTAGTTTTCTAAGGAATCTATCTAGACAGATACTGTGTTTGTTTGTTTAGATTTCTTTTTCTTTCCTTCCTTTCTTACATGATCTATTTTCCCTTGGATGTCTGAGTGTCTTTCACTTTAAATTCTTAGCTTTTCTCTTACCTCCTGACTTCCTCTCCCAAATAACTATTGTGTGTGTGAGTGTATGTGTTCAGTCCCTAAATTGTGTCCGATTCTTTTTAACCCCATGGACTGCAGCACGCCAGGCTTCTCTGTCCTTCATGATCTCCCAGAGTTTGTTCAAACCCATGTCCATCCAGTTGGTGATGCCATCCAAGCCTCTCATCCTCTCTCATCCCCTTTCCTCCTGCCCTCAATCTTTCCCAGCATCAGGATCTTTTCCCATGAGTTGGTTCTTTACATCAGGTGGCCAAAGTATTGGAGCTTCAGCATCAGTCCTTCCAATGAATATTCAGGGTTGATTTCTTTTAGGACTGACTGGTTTAACCTCCTTGCTGTCCAAGGGACTCTCAAGAGTCTTCTCCAGCACCACAATTCAAAACCATCAATTTTTTGGTGCTCAGCCTTCTTTATGGTCCAACCCTCACATCTGCACATGACTACTGGAAAATTCATAGCTTTGATTATATGACCCTTTGTCGGCAAAGAGATGTCTTTTCTTCTTAATATGCTGTCTAGGTTTGTCATAACTTTCTTGCCAAGGAGCAAGTCTTTTAATTTCATGCTAGAGTCACTGTCCACAGTGATTTTGGAGCCCTAGAAAATAGTCTGTCACTGTTTCTATTTTTCCCCCATCTATTTGCCATGAAGTGATGGGACTGGATGCTATGATCTTCATTTTATGAAAGTTGAATTTTAAGCCAGCTTTTTCACTCTCCTCTCTCACCTTCATCAAGAGACTCTTTAGTTCCTCTTCACTTTCTGCCATTAGGGTGGTATCATCTGCATATCTGAGGTTATTAATGAAAATGTAAGATGTTTTAATTGGCTTTTATCCTTTTTTTAAAAAATGCATGTTTAGTTTAACATTTGATAATAATTTCTACTGGACACACTGCCTTAAGTAGTTAACATTTTTATGTTTTTCAAAGTACTGTCCTATTTTGTGTGACCCTTAAAAATTCTCTGAGCTAGGTAGGACAGGTATTATCATCTCGACTTTACTGGTGAGGAAATAGACACAAAATAGTTATGACATGATAAGTTACTTACGGAGGTTGAACTTGATTCTTTTATACCACAATTGGGTTTTATCTAAAGTGTATGAAGAATTAAAAACTTAATAAATGCTGTTAGCTAATAATAATTGCTGGAACTATTATCCTCTTTACCTTTTGTTCATCCCATCAGTTTTCATTCCTCAAGAATTAATTTTTATGGTTCTTTTTTCACTGAATTTGTGCTGACTTGACAGAAAATTTTCATTAAATACTAAAGAGTCAAGAGAAAGAGGGAATCCCTTTATCTCTATATTATATTTTTTCAACATAGATGAGACTGTAAACTTTTGAAATAAAGACCATCTAAGATCAGAGCATAGAATTCAGTAATATTTGATAAAAGAATTAATGACTGTTAATCTTAATTTACTCCTTTGGGGTCTACCCCTACCCCTGTGTCTTCAGAAAACTCACATTTGTGGAAGGCCTAATATATACCAGGAGCATTTTGTAGAAATCATCTCATTTCATTCTCTTAAAAACCTTATGAGATAGGTCTTAATATACCAGCTGTGTGACCATGGACAAATTACATAATTGCTCTGTGCCTCTGTTTTCTCATTCGTAAAATGAAGATGATGATAGTAGCTAATCTGTTATGAACTTACATGTCAGATACTTATAATAGTGCCTGGAACATAGTAAGTGACCAAGAAATGTTAGCTGTTATTATTGTCCTAATCCAGAGTCATTCACCTAGCAAGTAGTGGGACAAGGATCCAAGCTCAAGTCTGTTAGGTTCCTTAATCCATGTTTCCATTACCAGATGCAGAATGAATACTAGTTGGCTATAACCTAGATAATCAGTCACATGGTCTTCTTGTTTCCAGAGTATTTAACATGTTTTAACCCAGATAAAATTCACACTGAAGAGCTTGACTGAAATCTTTAATCCCTCCTCAAATTTAAGAGACAGGTCACATATTGTGGAACTACTTTGTGTCTCAGTTAGGAGTCAGATCTTCATTTTGATCCCATCTTTTGTCATTAACCAACTCTGAGACTTTGATCAAGACTTTTAGCACCTACCCAATTTAAAAATACTCGAATGCCAGAATTCTTCATTTAAAAAGTTGCTTAGAATCATCCACCATATGAGATTTACAGCACATTTACTGGAAAATATAGATTCTATACAGTTTTGGTCAGTAATTCTAAATCTAATCCAAAAGATTTATTTCCCTTCCTTATTCATGATTGACTTTTGCTATGATTTGAAATATATTTTATGTCTTGAAACATACTGGTATGCAATTGGATGAAAATATACCCTTAGCACTTAGATTACTTATATTTAATCATTCTTTAATGAAATTTTCAACCTGACATGTCTTAACCTTCCTTTTTTTTTTTTTTAGGATATTGAAAAGATTTTCAGTAACATTTTAGATATACATGAATTGACTGTGAAACTTTTAGGTTTAATTGAAGACACAGTTGAAATGACTGATGAAAGTAGCCCTCATCCCTTAGCTGGCAGCTGTTTTGAAGATCTGGCAGAGGTAAGTTTACAAAACGGTTTTCCTTTTAAAGTCCTAAGTGCTGTATTTCTTTGTGAAAATTAGAAGACACTGCTGGCTGCTATAAAAAATGCTTAAGATTTAACCAGTAGCAAACTAAAATTACATTGTCTTTATAGTGGCATTTTATGGTGTATTTATGCTAATATTTATATCAAAAGCTGATAGACTAGTAATGTTTAAGACCTTTCGTTTTTTGATGGCAAGTGCACTTAAGGCGGAAAGAAAAGAAATTTTATTGATCATTGCTTTTATTGACCACAGAAATTTTATTGACCAAGCTAAAAGTTTTAACTTTTGTGGATTTTAGTCTTAATTTCCAAAAATGAAAAAGGAAATTTATATATTTTTTCTCAAAGTGAAAATCATATTTTTGTACTTCAAATGATTATAAAATTAACATAACTCATTTTAAAAATGTTCAGAAAAATGTAGGTAAGTATAAGACAAAAATCACTGTTTTGCAAAACCTAGAGATTGTCTTTATAAGATTTATTTATCCTTGTGAATATTTGTCTACATGTTTAAACAAACCTATGTGTAGTTACAAAAATAGGATCTTACTATTTTACAACCTGCTTTTTTTCACTCAACATCATGAACATTTTCCATGTTAATAAATATACTTTATAGCTTTTAAAGTCTGAAAGTACTATGTACTATGGAGATACTATTCAAATTATCTATTATTATTAAGCATGTAGGTTGTCTTAGTTCTTTTTGTTATTATAAACAACACTATAACAAACATTTATATAATGCCTTTATAATCCATTAATTATTTTAAGATGCAGTCCTAGAAGTAGAATTATGGTACATTTTTAGAACTTTGAAGCATTTTTCCAAATTTACTTCCAGATAAGTTCCAGTATATGCAGGCCCTCTTTTTTCCCCATATTTTCAAACCTGGTTGTTATCCCATTAAATTTTGCTAGTCTAGTGAGAGAAAAACAGTATTTCATTATTCTTTAATGATGTTGAACACCTTTTCATATTCATTGGTTAGTTTTATTTCTTTTGGAAAACAGATGTTAAAAGTTCTTTCTTTAGTTATCATGTAAATTTCATAATTTTATAATCTCTTTTTAATTTTTGTGAAAATATGCATCACTTTTATTTACATCCATTGTGTAGACAATGGAGCTGATAGTATAGAAATACTGTTACTGATACCTCTTAGGCTTGCTCTTATTAGAAAGCTTTTTTTAATATTGTGATATCTTAGAATATTACTTTGTAATCTGGTTGCTTGTACTCTTAAAGATATCATGAGTCAAAAACATGTATTCAAAAATGTATTTTCTGATTTTTATGGTAAAACATAATTTGCCATTTTAGCAATTTTAAGTGTACAATTTAAGGGATAAATGAAACTCATAGTAATATGCTATCATTATAACTATCCATTTCTGAAACCTTTTAATCATCCTGAATAGAAACTCGGTACTCATTAAGTAATAATTCCTTATTCTCTCCCACGCAAACGCTGGTAACCTTTAATCTATTTCTGTCTCTATGAACTTGCTGATTCTAGATATTTGATAAAGGTAGAATTATTACAATGTTCTCCTTTGCATATTTCACTTAGCATAATGTTTTCAAGGTTTATCCATGTAATAGCATGTTATCAGAATTCCTTCTCTATGACTGAATAATGTTCCCCTGTGTGTATATACCACATTTTGTTTATCCATTTATTTGTTGATAGACCCTTGTACTTTTTCCACCTTTTGGCTATTGTGAATAATGCTACAGTAAACATTGGCATATGAGTATCTGAGTCACTTTTTTTTTTGGTTCTTTTGGGTATATACCTAGGAGTAGAATTGCTGGGTCATATCGGAGTTCTTTGTTTAGCTTTTTGAGGAATTGTCAAACTTATCCACAGGGGCTATACCATTTTGCATTCCAAGTGTCAGTGGACAAAGGTTGTAGTGTCTCTGCATCCTTGACAGCACTTGTTATTTTCTGGAAAACATACTGTATTTTTAACATATGAAAATGAAACAAGTCTTAGTTCTAACTAAATTTTGCAGATATTGATTATTATAAACTAATAGGAATTTAAAAAAATATAAACATGGACAAAATATGGGCAGTTTCTGTTTTGTTATTTTACTGTATGTTAGTCTTTGGTTTCTTTTTCTAATTTTGAAAAAGTGTGGTATAAAACAGTGAAAGTATCACTTCTTGCTTCTTTTGAAAATATCCTCAGTGTAAACTGCTTTTAGTCTCAGTTCATTTCAGTTCAGTGGCTCAGTCGTGTCTGACTATTTGCAACCCCATGGACTGCAGCATGCTAGGCAGGCTTCCTTGTCCTTCACTAACTCCTGGAGCTTGCTCAAACTCACGTCCGTAGAGTCGGTGATGCCATCCAACCATCTAGACTTTTAGCCTAGGTAAACCTAATTGACGGAGAAGGCAATGGCAACCCACTCCAGTACTCTTGCCAGGAAAATCCCATGGATGGAGGAGCCTGGTAGGCTGCAGTCCATGGGGTTGCTAGGAGTCGGACAGAACTGAGTGACTTCACTTTCACTTTTCACTTTCATGCATTGGAGAAGGACATGGCAACCCACTCCAGTGTTCTTGCCTGGAGAATCCCAGGGACAGGGGAGCCTGGTGGGCTGCCATCTATGGGGTCGCACAGAGTCTGACACGACTGAAGTGACTTAGCAGCAGCAGCAAACCTAACTGAAATTTCAAATCCCAGCCTTATTTTACTAATAATACAATTTTTGTTTAGCTGGGATAAATGTGCATATGCATTTAATAGTTTGATACTTGTGATCACAAGTCAGTGACCTATTTTAAGACGAGTAGCTTCTTGTCATCTATTACTTAAAGTCATTACTTACATTTTTAAAAAATTTCCAAGTTATAGTCCATAGTTATTATTTGTCCCCAGAATAAAAAAAATGTTCTGAAACCTAATGGAGGGCTTAACTAAAAATTTGCCATTAAATAATCTGTGCCATGATAGTAGAAAAGATTTTCTTTTAAACCTAACATATTTTTCTTTTTTTTTTTTAAAAAAAAATAGGAGCAAGCATTTGATCCTTATGAAACATTATCCCAGGATATTCTTTCACCAAAGTTTAATGAACATTTTAGTAAGTTGATGGCCAGACCTGCAGTGGCTCTACACTTTCAGGTAAACTTAAATTGAATGCTGTTTTTTTAATAAAGAAACTAAAGGAATATTTTACCAGTCCTTCAGAATCTGTTAATTGTAAACCTACTATAGATTGTCTTTTGTTTTCTGTCTTGAGTTCTTTCTATTTGTCCTTAATATGGAAATCTTTTATAGAATACCATCACAAATACTGTGTGACTAGAAAAATCTGGTACACTCTAGATCTGAGATGTAGAGATGATGAGGGAGAGCTATTTCAGGATCTGTTTCCCTATGAGAGATAGAACTGAAATAATAGAGTGGAGAATATCCTCATGTATACTCATACTATTTTCCGATTAGGGCTGTCATTTAAAGGAGATAGGTATATTAATGGAGATTATGCAAGTTAATTGGTTCTGTAATGCAGTTAGATAAAATCAGAGTAGGTGGAGAGAGACAAAATTACATTTTACTCTCTCAACACTTAATGAAGGTTAGATTGGCATCGATGATCCTTGACTACTTACTGCTGTAGAAGCTTCCTGCATTTAGACAGGCTCTTCTCCCTTAGCATAAGAATATGGTCAAATCTTTATTGTCCTAAAACAAGTGAATAAATGAACAAATTTTTGTCACTGTTACTCTTACCCCTTTTGTTTTTTTCCCATTTGTAGCCAATTATATTACTTTTTATCATTCTCTATCAGACTGCTACCATCTGTGCTCTAACCAGGATATAACACTAAAACCTGCCCTGGACAATGAACTTAACCACCAAATCTTGTGGTTATTTTGATTTCATGTTTATGTTTGTAGTATTTATGAATATTCCTCTTGCTCTTTTTTACTTCTATGATACTACTTTTACATAATTTTCATTTTCTCTGGTTTCCTCTTCTCAGTTTCCTTAGTTGCAGGTGTTACCCATCTTCTTATATTGGCTCCTGCTGTTCTGTTCCTTTGTGCTCTCCTTGAGGACTTGATCCATACCCTTTGCTTCCATCTGTATGCTGGTGACTTCCTTATTTGTATTTTTAACCCATAGCTTTCTTTTGAACACTGGATGTGTGTGTGTGTATGTGTGTGTGGTGTGTGTATATACACCTTCATATAACCAGCAACCTTTTGAACTAATTCACTTGAATATCCCACAAGGACTTCAAATATAAATAAATAAAACTGAACATATTGTCTTCTCCCTGCCTCCTTTACTGTGAATTCCCGTTATTATCATCTATTCCTCAAAAACTTATCAATTTGGAATAAAACTGACACTTAATTCTCAAATTTTGCTTAATTGAAGAAATAATTAAGTTAAATCTTAGATATTCATATAAACCATAAATTAAGCATTAGTTAAATGGAACAGTATGCTTATAAGATCTTTGCATACTCATTAAAAGTACAACAATTGTTTCATCCTTATTTGATTAGTTATTCTTACTACTGCTGCTGCTCCTAGGTCGCTTCAGTCATGTCTGACTCTTTGCGACTCCATGAACTATAAATAGCCCACCAGACTCTGTTTGTGGGATTCTCCAGGCAGGAATACTGGAGTGGGTTGCCATGCCCTCCTCCAGGGGATCTTCCCGACCCAGGGATCAAACCCACATCTTGTATGTCTCCTGCATTTGCAGGCAGGTTCTTTACCACTAGTGCCATCTGGGAAGCACCCAGTAATTCTTACTATGAGATTTCAATGTTTCTGACCCAATTATTTAAGCTGTTATTCCAGATACTCAGTGAAATTCAGAGTTAGATAATACCCATTTTCAGGCCAGACTCATTTGTACTCTATTAACGTAAAACAAATTTTTCATTTGTAAGATGAAAAAGTAATGCTTTATTAAAAAAAAACAACAAAACTTTAGATGTAGGCACACTTTAAGAATATGAGCTTTGGAGTCAGAACTTTTGACTTTGAGCCAATTATCTTACCTTGAACAAATCACTTAATCTCTGAGAATCAGTTTACTTATTTGTAAAGTGATAATGATAATGTACATCTCTATGGCTATGAAAATTAAACAGGAATACACTAAGCACATTTGGCACATACTACACATGCAAACATTAGTGTATATTGTCTTTACAGGCCTCCTCACACTGTAAACATACATTGCATTAATATTTTAGAATACACTTTAGTAGCCATTTCAGTGCTAATTAACCATGTAAATGACAATTTTGTAGACTAAAATTTAAAGTTTCATCTTGCTTCCAGTTAAAGCATTGGATATAAAATACATAAACCTATGTCCAGCATAATTTATATCACTGTCTTAATTAAATGATAAAAGAAATTAATCTCTGCATATTCTGGTAAAAGTCTGTTGAACAAATTATTGTTTACTTCAGTTAACAATAGGTGAGAATTATGGGTGTGTTTACCTATGAGGATATATTTTAAAAACAGCATCTTGAACTTTTTCTTCACATTGTGTATTGCTTCTGTCTGTATTTACCTGATGAGGAGATATACCACTTTAAATAAATATATGACATTTAAAATCAACATGAGTGACTTTTAAATGCCTCATAAATTTTAGAAAATCATTTATTCTGCAGACTATTAGTTTTCAAAACTGGGATATACCTGCTGCTGCTGCTGATTTTCCAGGTGATACAAGGGTACAGGGGGCTTCCCTGGTGGCTCAGCAGTAAAGAATCCACCTGCAATGCAGGAGATGTGAGTTTGGTCCCCAGGTCTGGAAGATCCTCTGGGGGAAGGAAATGGCAACCTACTCCAGTATTTTTGCCTGGGAAATCCCACAAACAGAGGAGCCTAGCTGGCTACAGTCCATGGAATTGCAAAAGAGTCGGACACAGCTTAGCAAAAACAACTTAGACTAAACAACAACTTACCAGTACAGGTATCTTGAAGAGAATTAGTTTCTAATCTTACTTTATGTTTTTGCATTCTCTTCCAATTTTTCCTACACGTTACTTATTATCCTGTGGAGTTTCCTATCATGCATTAATCCAAGGTGTAAAAATCTCCAGGGTACCAATCAGGAAAAAAAAAAAAAAAAGATTTCTCCTGAAGAAGAGTTTATTGTTATTGTTGTTGTTCAGTCATCAAGTTGTGTCCTATTCTTTGTAACCCCATGGACTGCAGTCTACCAGGCTTCCCTGTCCCTCACCATCTCCCAGAGTTTGCCCAAGTTCATCTCCAACGAATTGGTGATACCATCCAACCATCTCATCCTCTCTTACCCTCTTCTCCTTCTGCCTTCAATGTTTCCCAGCATCAGGGTCTTTCCCAATGAGTTAGCTGTTCGCATCAGGTGGCCAGCTTCAGCATCAGTCCTTCCAAGGAGTATTCAGGGTTGATTTCCTTTAACATTGACTGGTTTGATCTCCTTACTTTCCATGGGACTCTCAGGAGTCTTCTCCCGCACCACAGTTTGAAAGCATCAGTTCTTCAGAGCTCAGCCTTCTTTATTGTCCGGCTCTCCCATCTGTACATCCGTACCAGGAAGACCATAGCCTTGATTATACAGACCTTTATCGGCAAAGTGATGTCTTTGTTTTCTAACACTCTGTCTAGGTTTGCCATAGCTTTCCTGCCAAGAAGCAGTCATCTTCTGATTTCATGGCTGCGGTCACCATCTGCAGTGATTTTAGAGTGCAAGAAAAGGAAATCTGTCACTGCTTCCACCTCTTTCCCTCCTATTTACCATAAAGTGATGGGACCAGATGCCATCATCTTAGTTTTTTTGAGTTTTAAGCCAGCTTTTTCACTCTCCTCTTTCACTCTCATCAAGAGGCTCTTTAGTTCCTCTTCACTTTCTGCCATTAGAGTAGTGTCACCTGCCATATCTGAGGTTGTTGATATTTCTCTCAGCAATCTTGATTCCAGAGCTTGTAGCTCATCCAGCCCAGCATTTCACATGACATGCTTTACATATAAGTTAAATAACAGGGTGAAATAAACAGCCTTATCATACTCCTTTCTCAATCCTGAACCAGTCAGTTGTTCCATACAGGGATTTAACTATTGCTTCTTGACCCACATACAAGTTTCTCAGGAAACAGGTAAGATGGTCTGGTATTCCCATCTCTTTAAGAGTGTTTCACAGTTTGTTATGATCCATGCAGTCAAAGGCTTTATCATAGTTAATGAAACAGAGGTCGATGTTTTTCTGAAATTCCCTTGCTTTCTCTATGATTCAGCAAATGTTGTTAATTTGTACTCTACTTCCTGTGTGTTTCCTAAACCCACCTTGAACTTCTGAAAGTTCTTGGTTCATGTACTGCTGAAGCCTAGCTTGGAGGATTTTGAGCATAACCTTACTAGCATGGGAGATGAGTGCAATTGTCTGGTGGTTTGAGCATTCTTTAGTACTGCCCTTCTTCGGAATTGGGATAAGGATTGACCTTTTCCAGTCCTGTGGCCACTTCTGAGTTTTCCAAATTTGCTAACATATTGAATGCAGCACTTTAATAGTATCATCTTTTAGGATTTTAAATAGCTCCGCAGGAATTCCATCACCGCCACTGGCTGTATTGGCAGCAGTGCTTCCTAAGGCCCATTTGACTTCACACTCCAGAATGTTTGGCTCTAAGTGAGAGACAACAGCATCATGGTTGTCTGGGTGATTAATATCTTTTTTGTATGGTTTTTCTGTGTATTCTTTCCATCTCTTCTTGATCTCTTCTGTTTCTATTAGGTCTTTATCATTTCTGTCCTCTACTGTGCCCATCTTTGGATATTAATATTTCCAACTTTCTTGAAGAGATCTCTTGTCTTTTCTGTTGTTTTCCTCTATTTCTTCGCATTGTTCATTGAAGAAGGCCTTCTTTTCTCTGCTTGCTGTTCTCTGGGACTCTGCATTAGTTGGGTGTACCTTTCCCTTTTTCCCTTGCTTTGCACTTCTTTCTTCAGCTATTTGTAAAGCCTCCTCAGAAAACCACTTTGCGTTCTTGCATTTTTCTTTGGTTTTGTTCACTGCCTCCTGTAGAATATTAAGGACCTCTGTCCATAGTTGTTCAGGCATTCTGTTTACTAGATCTAATCCATTCAGTTCAGTCACTCAGTTGTGTCCGTCTCTTTGCGACACCAAGAACTGCAGCATGCCAGGCTTCCCTGTCCATCACCATTTCCCAGAGCCTACTCAAACTCATGTCTATCACATTGGTGATGCCATCCAACCATCTCATCCTTTGTTGTCCCCTTCTCCTCTCGCCTTCAATCTTTCCTAGCGTTAGTGTCTTTTCCAATGAGTCAGTTCTTTGTGTCAGGTAGCCCAAGTATTGGAGTTTCAGCTTCAGCATCAGTCCTTCCAATGAACACCCAGGACTGATCTTCAGGATTGACAGGTTGGATCTCCTTGCAGTCCAAGGGACTTCTTCTCCAGTGCCACAGTTCAAAAGCATCTATTCTTCAGTGCTCAGCTTTCTTTATAGTCCAATTCTCATATCCATACATGACCACTGGAAAAACCATAGCTTTGAATAGATGAACCTTTGTTGGTAAAGTAATGTCTCTGCTTTCTAATATGCTGTCTAGGTTGGTCATGGCTTTTCTTCCAGGGAGCAAGTGTCTTTTAATTTCATGGCTGCAGTCACAATCTTCAGTGATTTTGGAGCCCCCCAAAAATAAAGTCTGTCCCTGTTTCCATTGTTTCCCCATATATTTGCCATGAAGTGATGGGACCGGACACCATGATCTTAGTTTTCTGAATGTTGAGTTTTAAACCAACTTTTTCCACTCTTCTCTTTCAGTTTCATCAAGAGGTTCTTTAGTTCTTCTTTGCTTTCTGCCATAAGGGTGGTATCATCTGCGTATCTGAGGTTACTGATATTTCTCCCGGCAATCTTGATTCCAGCTTGTGCTTCATCCAGCCCGGCATTTCACATGATGTATTCTGCATATAAGTTAAATAAGCAGGGTAACAATATACAGCCTTGATGTACTCCTTTCCCAGTTTGGAACCAGTCTGTTGTTCCATGTCCAGTTCTAACTGTTGCTTCTTGACCTGTGTACAGATTTCTCAGGAGGCAGGTAAGGTGGTCTGATATTCCCATCTCTTTCAGAATTTTGCACAGTTTGTTGTAATCCAGTCAAAGGCTTTGGCTTTGTCAATAAAGCAAAAGTAGATGTTTTTCTGGAATCTTCTTGCTTTTTTGATGATCCAGTGAATGTTGACAATTTGATCTCTGGTTCCTCTGCCTTTTCTAAATCCAGCTTGAACATCTGGAAGTTCACAGTTCACATACTGTTGAAGCCTGGCTTGGAGAATTTTGAGCATTACTTTGTTAGCGTGTAAGATGAGTACAGTTGTGCGGTACAGTTTGAACATTCTTTGGCATTGCTTTTCTTTGGGATTGGAATGAAAACTGACCTTTTCCAGTCCTGTGGCCACTGCTGAGTTTTCCAGATTTCCTGGCATATTGAGTGCAGCACTTTCACAGCATCATCTTTCAGGATTTGAAATAGCTCAACTGGAATTCCATCACCTCCACTAGGTTTGTTCGTAGCGATGCTTCCCTAGGCCCACTTGACTTCGCATTCCAGGATGTCTGGCTTTAGGTGAGTGATCACACCATCATGGTTATCTGGGTCATGAAGATCTTTTCTGTATAGTTCTTCTGTGTATTCTTGCCACCTCTTCTTAATATCTTCTGCTTCTGTTAGGTCCATAGCATTTCTGTCCTTTATTGTGCTCATCTTTGCGTGAAATGTTCCCTTGATATTTAGATCTAATACTGTGAATCTCTCTTCATCACCTCCCCTGTATATTCATAGAGGATTTTATTTAAGTCATACCTGACTGGCCTAGTGGTTTTCTCTGCTTTCTTTAGTTTAAGCCTGAATTTTGCTGTGAGGAGCTGATGATCTGAGCCACAGTCAGCTCCCGGTCTTGTTTTTGCTGACTGTATACAGCTTTTCCATTTTCCCATACACTGTAGTCAATCTGATTTCAGTATTGACCATTTGGTGATGTCCATGTGTAAAGTGATCTCTTGTGTTGTTGAAAAAGGGTGTTTGCTATGACCAGTGAGTTCTCCTGGCAGAAATCTGTTAGTCTTTTTGCCCTGCTTCATTTTGTACTCCAAGGCCAAACTTGCCTGTTACTCCAGGTATCTCTTGACTTCCTACTTTTGCATTCCAATCCCTTATGATGAAAAGGACATCTGTTTTTTGTGTTAGTTCTAGGAGGTCTTCTAGGTCTTCTGATTACCTTCAGCTTCTTCGGTTTTGGTGGCTGGGGCATAGACTTGGAATGTTGAATGGTTTGCCTTAGAAACAAACTGAGATCATTCTGTTCTTTTTAAGGTTGCAGCCAAGAACTGCATTTTGGACTCTTGTTGACTGTGATGGCTACTCCATTTCTTCTAAGGGATTCTTGCCCACAGTAGTAGATATAATGGTCATCTGAATTAAATTCACCCATTCTCATCCATTTTAATTCACTGATTCCATTATGATAAAGGAGAGGGCAGGCTTGTAAAGCTCTCATATTTGAACATGCTATGTTAGAAGCAGTTATAGTTTCTTTCAGGTGCTTCCTGTACTGAAGACTGTGATATTAACATGTGTATTTCAATTTAACAGTGAAGTCAGACCTGTTGTGTAAATTTAGTGTGATCTGGCTGTTTATTTTGATAGTGAAGATTGGCTATATCAATTAAGTTATATGACAGCATTTTTCTTAAGTTAAATGAGCTAAATCTGAAATGTATTTGATCGTTGTTTGGTGAAATAGGTTTAAATCACATCTGCAATGTACCACATCCCCCCAAACACATTCTTTGTAACTACTTAAACTTAAAACATTTTGTGACATAGAAATCTGTGAGAAGATGTATAGCTTTTCAGCATTCCTTTATGGTATGTGGAACCCAAAGCTTTTGGGGAAAAAGCTGAGAAGACCATTGTTAAAGTTATATTAGCCATGAAAGATGAAATGTATATATTTAATTAGCTGGTAAATTAAAGAAGGAAAAAACTTGATTTATAGAACTTCAATTTCAATATAGAATGCTTTCATTATAGTTTTGATACATCTCTGTCTTGTTTGTTTGTTTTTTTAAGTCATGCCCAAAACACAAATGAGGTTAGACTAGAGACTAGTTCCATTAAAGATATCCGTACCCTAATGTTTCTGTTGTTTAGTCTAAGTTGTTATTATTGTTGTTTAGTGTTGTTATTATTGTTATTGTCGTTGCTAAGTTGTGTGCAGCTGCTGGGATCCTAGCAGCCTGTGGGATCTTAGTTCTCCCACCAGAGATTGAAACCAAGGATCCAGTAGTTAAAGTGGCGAGTCCTAACCACTGGACCGCCAGAGAGTTCCCTGTATCTTGTATTCTTAAAAATGACTTCTGTTAGGCACTGCTGTTTACGTAACCTTTATATCAGAGATATACTATTTTGTCTTTTCACTTTGCAGTCCATTGCTGATGGTTTTAAAGAGGCAGTTCGTTATGTCCTTCCACGCCTTATGCTGGTGCCAGTATATCATTGTTGGCACTATTTTGAATTATTAAAGGTAAGATAAAAGTTTTCTGAACAAAAAGAAATACTTAGATTTATGAGACTTAAAAACTTTTTCTCTGATGTTATTAGTTTTAATAGTTTTTGTTCATAAAAAGAAAATATCTTAAATGTTTTCCTACTTCCCATGGACCATAGAGAAATGCCTTTATTTTTTATATTCATATAATTTCCAAGTTGTAGATAGGGGAAAATGTTACTTTATCTATCACTTGATAATGTAAATTCTCAAAGTAATAACATTAAAAAGTTGACTTTTTAAACATTAATTTTTGGAGACACACAGCAACAATGGTTTAACTTCGTATTTTATAAAGGTAATTAATAACTTTTATGTAGAACATTGTTCTAAACTTCTGTCATATATAACTTGTCATGAAAAACATGTTTAAAGTTGATACTTTTTGCCCATGCAATGCAGTAGGTAGAACCCAAGTAATAAATTAAAAATTGTGATAAAACTTGAACTCATTTTTAAATATCAGTACACATAAAAATATACTGAATTTCTAAGGGTCTAATATGTAGTATAAACTTTATTATGGTGTATACTTAGAGAAAAATGTAAATATGCTTTATAATAAATAAATGTAATGTACAAGCACACCAGAGGTAAGTTATTGCTCTGACTTTAATGGCAGTTACTTTTTTGCTTTTCTTTACAGTTTGACCACCTATGTATATGTCAGTAAAAATATATGTAGCCTGTTTCTGAGCTTTTTATCAATTAGATCAAATTATTATAGTATTTTGTGTCATTTTCTCTGAAAGTTACATTGATATTTGTAAGATTCATCGATCCCATGGACAGCAGAGCCTGGTGGGCTACAGTTCATGCGGTCACAAAGAGTTGTACATGACTGAGCCACTAACACACAACATAAGAGTCACTGATGTTATTTTATGTTTTTCTAATTTAATTTTCTTCCATTGTTTGAATAAACCATGATTTATTTATTGTTCTCTGGCTGAACAACAGTTTTTTTGCTATTATTGATAACACTTCTATTGATATTCTTTTTTCTATCTTTTGATACACATGTACATGCATTTTGTTTCTCTAGAGTATGTACTCAGGGTTAGAATTGCTTGGTCATAAGGTGTGTATGTTTTCAAATTTAATAGATGAGGTCAAGCAGTTTTCCAAAGTGGAAAGTTTTCCAAAGTTATACAGTTTATACTCCTACCAGAATGCATGATGTCTCTCTTTATGCATTTTTCATATTTAAGATTTTCTATTATATGATCTATTTATAATGGTAACTAATGTTTTATTTTATATTTTCTTGATTATTAATGTGCTTGTACATATGTTGATTGGCCTTTTGAATAACTTTTTATAGGATTATTCAAGTCTTCTGCCATTGTAAATATCTTCTGGGCCTTGTCTTTGCAGTTTTTCTGATTGTTTTTCTTACTGTTGTGCATCAACTAAAGCTGAATATATTCCGTATTTCTAAGAGTTTAGTTTCACTAATGAGATCATGTGCGGTTTCTCTTTATTATTCATTCTTTATATAGATATTATATCTCTGTGTATATAGAGTATACTATCTTTGTCTATATATAGACACTGTGTCTATACCATGTTGTTGGTTTAGATAGCCTGTTCTAACTTTTCCATGTAACTCATTAGTAATATTTAAAATAAAAGCCAGAATAAGTAAACTTAGTAGACATCTAGGTGAAGAAATCTTTAGATGATTTCTAATGAATATCTTGGCTCAGATATTGGTAGCTACCCTGGTAGCTCAGTGGTAAAGAATCCACCTGCCAAGGCAGGAGATGTAAGTTTGATCCCTTCATGAGGAAGATCCCCTGGAGAAGGAAATGACAACCCACCCCAGTATTCCTGCCTGGGAAATTCCATGGACAGTGGAGCCTGGCGGGCTACAGTCCATAGCGTTGCAAAAGTCAGGACTTAGTGACTGAACAACTACAATAATAAATACCTACCTCAAGAATTCTTTTTTTATGGAGTCTTACTACCCATAATGTGTGATACTGGAGCTCGCTAGCTTTTGTACACAAATAGATGAGCAACTTGATTTTGTGTATCTCCATGGAGACTAATGGATCCATAAAGAACTCATAGAAAGGATTGTAGGCTTCTCATGAATAATATATTAGCAGCCACAGATGTATATTTAGATTCCTAAAAGTTTTTAGAGAATGTTCATGTCTAATTGGAAGTCCCATCATTAGTTTTATAGTTGCCTTCTAGTATTTGCCAACATTTAAAAATCCCAACTTAACTATAATCAATTCAGTTCAGTTCAGTCGCTCAGTCGTGTCTGACTCTTTGCAACCCCATGAATCACAGCACGCCAGGCCTCCCTGTCTATCACCAACTCCTGGAGTTCGCTCAAACTCATGTCCATTGAGTTGGTGATGCCATCCAGCCATCTCATCCTCTGTCATCCCCTTCTCCTCCTGCCCTCAATCCCTCCCAGCATCAGGGTCTTTTCCAATGAGTCAGCTCTTCACATGAGGTGGCCAAAGTACTGGAGTTTCAGCTTTAGCATCATTTCTTCCAAAGAACACCCAGGGCTGATCTCCTTTAGAATGGACTGGTTGGATTTCCTTGCAGTCCAAGGGACTCTCAAGAGTCTTCTCCAACACCACAGTTCAAAAGCATCAATTCTTTGGTGCTCAGCTTTCTTCACAGTCCAACTCTCAAATCCATGCATGACCACTGGAAAAACCATAGCCTTGACTAGAAAGACCTTTGTTGGCAAACTAATGTCTCTGCTTTTGAATATGCTCTCTAGGTTGGTCATAACTTTCCTTCCAAGGAGTAAATGTCTTTTAATTTCATGGCTGCAATCACCATCTGCAGTGATTTTGGAGCCCCCCAAAATAAAGTCTGACACTGTTTCCACTGTTTCCCCATCGATTTCCCATTGAAGTGATGGGACCAGATGCCATGATCTTCGTTTTCTGAATGTTGAACTTTAAGCCAACTTTTTCACTCTCCTCTTTGACTTTCATCAAGAGGCTTTTTAGTTCCTCTTCACTTTCTGCCATAAGGGTGGTGTCATCTGCATATGTGAGGTTACTGATATTTCTCCTGGCAATCTTGATTCCAGCTTGTGGTTCTTCCAGCCCAGCTTTTCTCATGATGTACTCTGCATATAAGTTAAATAAGCTGGGTGACAATATACAGCCTTGACGTACTCCTTTTTCTATTTGGAACCAGTCTGTTGTTCCATGTCCAGTTCTAACTGTTACTTTCTGACCTGCATATAGGTTTCTCAAGAGGCAGGTCAGGTGGTCTGGTATTCCATTCTTTTTCAGAATTTTCCACAGTTTATTGTGATCCACACAGTCAAAGGCTTTGGCATAGTCAGTAAAGCAGAAATAGATGTTTTTCTGGAACTCTCTTGCTTTTTCGATGATCCAGCGGATGTTGGCAATTTGATCTCTGGTTCCTCTGCCTTTCCTAAAACCAGCTTGAACATCTGGAAGTTCACAGATCACATATTGCTGAAGCCTGATTGGAGGATTTTGAGCATTACTTTCCTAGCGTGTGAGATGAGTGCAATTGTGTGGTAGTTTGAGCATTCTTTGGCATTGCCTTTCTTTGGGATTGGAATGAAAACTGACCTTTTCCAGTCCTGTGGCCACTGCTGAGTTTTCCAAATTTGCTGGCATATTGAGTGCAGCACTTTCACAGCATCATCTTTCAGGATTTGAAATAGCTCAACTGGAATTCCATCACCTCCACTAGCTTTGTTCGTAGTGATGCTTTCTAAGACCCACTTGACTTCGCATTCCAGGATGTCTGGCTCTAGGTCAGTGATCACACCATCATGATTATCTGGGTCGTGAAGATCTTTTTTGTACAGTTCTGTGTATTCTTGCCACCTCTTCTTAATATCTTCTGCTTCTGTTAGGTCCATACCATTTCTATCCTTTATGGAGCCCATCTTTGCATGAAATGTTCCCTTGGTATCTCTAATTTTCTTGAAGAGATCTCTAGTCCTTCGCATTCTGTTGTTTTCCTCTATTTCTTTGCATTGATCACTGAGGAAGGCTTTCTTATCTCTTGCTATTCTTTGGAACTCTGCATTCATATGTTAATATCTTTCCTTTTCTCCTTTGCTTTTCACTTCTCTTCTTTTCACAGCTATTTGTAAGGCCTCCCCAGACAGCCATTTTGGTTGTTTGCATTTCTTTTCCATGGGGGTGGTCTTGATACCTGTCTCCTGTACAGTGTCACGAAACCTCCATCCGTAGTTCATCAGACACTCTGTCTATCAGATCTAGTCCCTTAAATCTATTTCTCACTTCCACTGTATAATCATAAGGGATTTGATTTAGGTCATACCTGAATGGTCTAGTGGTTTTCCCTACTTTTTCAATTTAAGTCTGAATTTGGCAATAAGGAGTTCATGATCTGAGCCACAGTCAGCTCCTGGTCTTGTTTTTGCTGACTGTATAGAGCCTCTCCATCTTTGGCTGCAAAGAATATAATCAATCTGATTTCGGTGTTGACCATCTGGTGATTTCCACGTGTAGAGTCTTCTCTTGTGTTGTTGGAAGAGGGTGTTTGCTATGACCAGTGCATTCTCTTGACAAAAGTCTGTTAGCCTTTGCCCTGCTTCATTCCGTATTCCAAGGCCAAACTTGCCTGTTACTCCAGGTGTTTCTTGACTTCCTACTTTGCATTCCAGTCCCCTATAATGAAAAGGACATCTTTTCGGGGTGTTAATTCTAAAAGGTCTTGTAGGTCTTCATAGAACCATTCAACTTCAGCTTCTTCAGCATACTGGTGGGGCATAGGCTTGGATTACTGTGATATTGAATGGTTTGCCTTGGAAACGAACAGAGATCATTCTGTCGTTTTTGAGATTACATCCAAGTACTGCATTTTGGACTCTTTTGTTGACCATGATGGCTACTCCATTTCTTTTAAGGGATTCCTGCCCACAATAGTAGATATAATGGTCATCTGAGTTAAATTCACCCATTCCAGTCCATTTTAGTTCACTGATTCCTGGAATGTTGACATTCACTCTTGCCATCTTCTGTTTGACCACTTCCAATTTGCCTTGATTCATGGACCTAAAATCACTTTTCACGTTTATGCATTGGAGAAGGAAATGGCAGCCCACTCCAGTATTCTTGCCTGGAGAATCCCAGGGATGGGGGAGCCTGGTGGGCTGCCGTCTATGGGGTCGCACAGAGTCGGACATGACTGAAGCGACTTAGCAGCAGCATGGACCTAACTATAATAGAAGTTAACTATAATAGAAGCTTACTTTTTTTCCCCTGTTTAGATGATTAGTTTTAAAATCTCTGAGGTCTGAATCTAAAATCGGACATTGACTATAATGGCCTGATTCATCCTAATGTCACAGCTGCTTTTACTACCAATTAATTACTGGACTCCAAGTATTTTTAGCCACTGTGATTGGGACTAGTAGTTGGTCAGGTAATTGAAAATGAACTGAAGAATCATAAATCATTTTAATTATCAATCATAATCATTTTAATAAATACTCATTTTAATAAACACACACAAAACCCCTAGAGATGAACATCTGTATATATATATATATATATATATGCTAATCTGTTGACTTAGGGTAAAACCTTTTCTTTGAGTATGAATCTTACTTAAGTCACAAAAAGTATCTCTATGATTTCTACTTTCCATTTATTTTAGATGGTACATAACCTTGAAGATCCTTGTAAAGCAATCTGATTGCAGAAATGTAAATTTTTATAATTTTTCCAATACTTTTATGATTTGTCTTCCCTGTATCTTTTAAAAATGACTTGCCTTTAAAGTTATTAGATTTGAGTTTTCATATAAATATTTTTATAGTCTTATTTCTTTAGCTTATATAGTTATTGAATTATTATAGCATAAGCACAACTGTCATTCATATTTGGAAACATTTACTTCTGATCCTTGGTAATTGTATGACTCATTTAGTGGGATCAGAAGGGCCTAGGTATTCTAGAAAGTGACCCATTTATTTATAGCATTATTGTCCTGTGGGAATCAGTCTGTATGTTACACAGTGGGAATGATCCATAGTAAGAAATACATTTAACATCATGATAATGCTATACGAACATACACACACACAAAGCAAAAAGGTTTTTGAAATGCTACTCAGCATTTCATGCAATATATTCACACCCTATATTCTGTTATATTCTATCCTGTTTCTTTTTTTAAAAAAGGATCCATTCATTTCATAATTCAGTATATTATGACATAGATTTTGAAAAACCAAAATAAGGATTAATTCTAGACATAAGCAAAAAGAATTATCACATGATCAGATAAGAAATTACTTTTTACTTTTATATCTGTTCTGACTGTGATACTGTTCCTTTTAATAATATTTTACTATTTTTTAATTGTGGTCAAACATGAAATTTACTGTCTTAACCATTTTAAGCGTATAGTTCAGTAGTGTTAAGTATATTGTTATATACACCCAGTGTTGTTGGACACATGGATTGCTTCTGCTTTTTGGCTATGATAAATAATACTGCCGTGAACAAATATGTCATCAAGACTGTTTTCAATTCTTTGGATATATAGCCAGAAGTGAAATTGCTACATCATAGGGTAATTCTGTTTTTAATTTTTTGAGGAAGCACTGTATGATATTCCATAGTAACTTTATACTCTTTTACATTACCACCAATAGCACACACTGTTTACAGTTTCTCCACTTCCTTGCCAGCACTTGTTATTTTCTATATTTTTATTTTTTGATAATAGCCTTCCCGATGGATGTGAGGTGGTATCTCATGATTTTGACTTGTATTTCCCTATTTGTGACAGTGAACATCCTTTTATTTGCTTTTTGACCATTTATATATCTTCTTTGGAGAAATGTCTATTCAAGTCCTTTGCCCACTTTTTATTTGGGTTATTTGTGAATATTTTTGTGGTGGTTTTATAGGAGTTCTTTATATATTCTGAATATTAATATTAAACCTTTTGGATGTGTCATTTCCAGTACTGTCTCCCATTCTGGTGATTGTCTTTTTGTGATACTGTTTGAGCTCAAGCACTCATTTGAAAGAAATTTCATTTCATATTGAGCCTACTTTGGGATGAGACCCATAGGAAAGAAGGCTCGACCAGTGTAACTTAAGGCTGTCATGTTCCTTTGGGAATAAAAAACACTGTCCTGGAGCAGTTTTAGGCCAGTTTTAATTTGAAATATTTGCCTTGGTCATGTACCAAGGAAGATTTATTTATGGATATAATGTTTAAATATTATTTGAGTTTTACTTCCCAGAGTCAGAATTTATGATAAGACAGAAAGACAACTACATAATGAGAAATTATAGGATATCATATATAGTTTTCCTAAAATTATTTTACACTTGTAGAATAGTATTATTTTGTTGTTGGATTATTTTTAGCAATACTTTAAAGTTCATGTTATAGGTAATATGATTCTTTTTTTGTTCTTTTCCAATTTAAGCCCCTCTGGGGTTAATCATAAACTACTTTCATTTTCTTTATTTTTCTCAGATAAATTTTAGATTTTTTTTTTCCTTAATATATATTCCAACCCTTATGTAAGAGGAAACAGAAATCACAAATTCATTTCCTGATTTATAAGCATCTTTATAATATACTTATATTCTAAGAATAAAATCTGTTTATCCTTCTGTTACTAGGAACATATCAACTCTCAGTTCAGAATTGATTTTTTCAAAACCAAGTAACATTTTTCTCCTCTCTTACTCTGGTCATTCCCTGGAAATTTAGTAATGGAAAGAATAAATATTTTCCTCTAAAGAGAACTTTATCTTAATTTGAAGCTTAACAGGAATACCTATTACTAATAACTTTAATGAAGTTCATTGGGAAAGATAAGCCAATATTTTAGTGAAACAATTGAAAATGTTTCTTTAGGTAATATTTTTTTTAACCTTTTACTTTGAAGAATATAGGGAAAAAGTTACAAAAATAGTATGCTCCCTTCATCTAGATTCCCTAATTGTTAACATTATGTAACAATTACTTTGTCACCTACAGAGAAAGTGACAAAAAAGAATTCCTGTGTGTGTATGTAAGTGTATTTATAACATCAAGAAGTTGAGATAATGTCTATTAAAAGAAATGTTCTGGCTCTTGAAAAAAATGTGTGAGAATATTTTACTATGTAATATTTACTGTTTCAGTACTGACACAGCACTCAAAGATATCTGAAGGAAGATAATGCACATTTTTAAAAAGCACATAAAGAGAAGTAACAGGTTTTATTTGAGGTGAATTTCCCACCAAATTTCTAAAATCCTATTTTTATGAAAATCTAGAGAGAAGTTTATTATTACCAAAAGATAATTGATCACATATATTATTTCACATCTAAACTGAACTCCCAGCATAATAAACTAGAGATAAATTCATAATTTAATATAATTTCTCCTGTCTTAGGCACATATATATGTAATAGATGGGCTTCCCAGATGGCTCGGTGGTGAGAATTCACCTGCCAATGCAGGAGATGCAGGTTGGATCCTTGGGTCCAAAAGATCCCCTGGAGGAGGAAATGGCAACCCACTCCAGTATTCTTTCCTGGAAAATCGTACAGTCCATGGGGTCACAAAGAGTTGAACATAAATGAATTCATAATCCGAATTTATATAGCAGTTTATAGAAATTCAAGAGTTTCAGTGAAGTCTTAGAGTTAAGAAAAAACTTACATAAAGTATAAAATCTCAGGCAAGATACACATATATGCTACTAAGGAGAATAGTGTATCAGGTAAGCAAAGAACATATTCTTCAGTCAAATTCATAAGGTAGTACACATTAATGAAAGATTATTTCCCCTTTACTACTTAGTTTAAGCATAAATTGCAAGGGCATTTATTCTCTTTGGGAGAAGGAAATGGCAACCCACTCCAGTATTCTTGCCTGGAAAATCCCATGGACAGAGGAACCTGATAGGCTACAGTCCATGATCACAAAGAGTCAGACACTACTGAATGACTTCACTTTCTTTCACTTTCACTTTTATTCTCTTTGACCTCTTTCCCAAAGCACACTTCATTTTATTTCTTAAACTGTGTAATTATCCAGTTTATTTTTAAGATAAAGGGGAATCCCCTTAAATTCATTCACCAGAGTTGGGCATAGTCCAGTTTTTTGCATAATTGTGTTTGGTGTCATTGGAGAGAGGCATGCAAAAAGGATGGAATCTGAGTTCCTTGGTTTGAATATAGACTCCACCATTCATCTTGGGTGCCTCAGTTTCTTCATCTGTGACATGTGTATGATGATAGTACCTATCTTACAGAGTTGTAACAAGCATTAAATAAGCCAGTGCATAAAAGAGTATGCACAGAATGCTTTTTATCAAGAGCTTAATAAATGTTCATTGTTGTTATTTGTCTAAACACTTAACAAAATTCTAAGTATTTATACAACAGTCACTCATTCTCATTACTTTCTTGGGTACCTACCATTTGTGGGTACTGTACTAAAAATGAATAAAATATATCCCCAAGCTAAAGAGTTCATGTTTTAGTAAAGAAGATAAATGTCAGACAAATAATTACAATATAGTAAGTGCCTAATAGAAGTAATTCTATGGGATAGTGAGGCAGGAGTTACCAACTCTGTCTAGGAAAGTTAGAAAAAGATGTATATGAGTGTTGGGTATGCTAGAATTTATCATCCTGTTCTGGTATGTTGGTGTTATTAAATTGAGGGAGCCATAAAAGACAAATGCTGAGGGACTATTACAGATTAAAAGAGATAATAGAAACATGACAACTAAGTACATACTGATTGGATCCTGTACTGGGGTGGGGTGGGTGGGATTGCCCTAAGAACAGGATTAAGCAAAAGTTTCCTGAAGTTATCACTATACTGTAAAAGAATTTTTGTTCTAAGACACACTGAAATATCAAAGGAATAAGGGGAATGACACTATTTGAGAATAGTTTGTGATGTATTTGAGTTTCCCTGATGTTCCAGAAACAATCTCAGAGCCATTTAGCAATGGCGGGAGACCTGAGTTTGATCCCTGGGTTGGAAAGATCCCCTGGAGGAGGGCATGGCTACTCACTCCAGTATTCTTGCCTGGAGAATCCCCATAGACAGAGGAGACTGGCAGGCTACAGTCCATGGGGTCACAAGGAGTCAGATACAACTGAGCAACCAAGCACAGCAAACACAGCACCTTCCTCAACAAGGAACTGAGAGAATTGTGTCACAGACTACTCTCAGGTAGTTCAGGGGGAGAATGCCACATAACACTCACACACAGAGTGGTATAGCCTTTGTGGTAGTAGTAGTAGCATTAGTCACTCAGTCATGTTCTACTCTTTGTGACCCTATGGACTGTAGCCTGCCAGGTTCCTCTGTCCATGGGATTCTCCAGGCAAGAATACTGGAGTGGGTTGCCATGATCTCCTCCAGGGGATCTTCCCCACCCAGGGATGTAACCCAGGTCTCTGGCATATGCAGATAGATTCTTATAAGTGTTAAAAACTGGTGACTCCGAGTAACAAGAGTTGCTTACATTATTTTTATAACTTTTCCACAAATTTGATATTATTTCAAAGGAAAAAATTCAAGGGGGAGGAAAAAGGAAAGAGCTTCCTAAGGAGGAGGCATTTGAACTGTATCATAGAGGCTAAATTCACCAGGTAGATAAGAGAAGCACAGACAAATATGTAGAAAGCACTATCAATGTGAAAGAGCATGACTTACATGCAAGGTAATTCAGTATGGTAATTTCTACATCATGATAAGAATACGTTCTCCCACATATCTATAGAGAATTAGCTTGGGTTTTCATTAATCTGATGTTTATTGAATCTTACTGCCCAAATTCAAGAAATGTTTATTTAGCAAATTATTGGACTGTGTTTATGCCAAAGAAAGCCATTGTTTTGTATACTTACATCACTGGAAAATCCTATGCTTTAAACATCCTAAAGTTTTATTTCTCTTTGATAGCCTGAAATTATTCATGGATATGTAGAAATGATAAGGCCACTTGCTTGGAAGAGTTTGAGCAACCTTACGATGAAATTTACAGTAGAAATTTAGTGTCCTCATACACTTAAATTGAAAAGCAGTTCTCATTTTGGCAGAACCTCATTATTAGTGATAATTTGGAAATTTGGATCAACAGAAGCAGTAAAAATAAAAAATCTGTAATTAAGCATTTTGTATCCTCAATGTCTATATTAGGGAAATATTTTAGAGTGGAGCTGAAAAGAATCTTTTTGTAAGAAGCTTTCAAACAGCAAAATGAAGTGATTTGGTAGTAATTTTCACCTTTAGAAGTCAGAGTGATCGAGTGCTAATCATTTTTTAAACCGGTGGGTTTTTTTAAACTCTTTTTCCCTTCATCTTTTCAATTTATTTCTTAAATCTGGAGATGATGATAGTCACTTAAATTATTTATATTGCAAATCTTTGATAGCAAGACTTCTATATGTATCTTGAAAAATATCTAATGGGTCTGTGCTCCATATAGAGAATAATTTCTAGACGTATATGTGAAAGGTAATGGACCTAGTACTTAAACAGCATCCATTCAGTTCCTTGCTAAGGAAGAAGAGCCATTGCTGAATGGTTTTCAGATTGTTCTTGGAGTATAAGGAAAATTTATCACAAAATTTCTAGTGAGGTAGTTTAAGATCATGAAATAGACTTAAACTTTTAAAATTTTTCCATATTCTCATATAAATGTGTATTTATATCTACATAATCTCTGTATAATGCTCCTCTTGGAGTTCTTCTATCAAAGCACTGAAGCATCGTCCAGTCTGATTTACTTATTATAAGGTGAATTTTCTTCCATTTTGAGACTGAGCTATTAGAGAAGTTTTTGCTTAAATGAAATAAAGCCAGAGTTGTTAAGATTAATGATGTAATTTGTTATTATAAGTGTCATTTCTAAGGATTAGTAAGATAGGATATTAATTTTCATGGATTCTTGATGTTTACTAGAGTAGTTGAATTTTATGTTGTAAAAAATGTCAGTTGGATCTTTTTGTGATGCTGTTTGTAGAAAAGTTTGTGAAAGATTGAATTGCTAAAATTAGCATACTTGATTTTATTGTGTAACAAAAATATGCAAGCTCTTAAAAATCTGTAAAAGTTAAGAATTTAATCATTAGAGAATGTGAAATAGTATGTTTTTATCTTTTCTCTATTCATAGTTACAAATAAAAGTAACTTGTAAGCCTCATGTTTTGCATATTTTAAACTATTTTTATATATCTGGAAAATGTCTTTTTCGAGACATTTTCTGGAAATACCTGGAAATTTACTTTTTGTTTTTTATGATTGTAATGGTTATAGTACTTTATATCTGTATTGTATTTGCATATGTAGAAAGAGGGCTGTTTTGAAGGATCAGGAGGTATACTTAATTATATAAAATTATAGTTGTTTTTATTAAGTATACTTAAAATTCTTTTAGAGTTCATAATGTTTGTTGCTGCTTCCTCTAAGTATGAGAAAGGGAAAGAATTGAACAATGCAGGTTTAATTTTTTTGTTTGGTTTTTCTTAGCAATTGAAAATACGTAGTGAAGAGCATGAAGACAGAGAATGTTTGAACCAAGCTATTACTGCTCTCATGAATCTCCAAGGTAGTATGGACCGAATTTACAAGCAGTATTCACCTAGACGCCGACCTGGGTAATTCCACACTGTTGAAAATATGAATGCTTATGCAGTATTTCACTTATATCTGATGTGTGGTTTTCTAAAGTGTTACTTACAGTGATAGTTGCATTCTTGAAAGTTATATTTTTGTTTTACATTTTTATTTTGCCCTTTAGCCTTTTAAAATTGGTGTTGTCATATTGTTAAGATATATTTAATAAAATTTTTAAAAGATATATTTAATAACATTATTTATATAAGAAATTTAATATTATTTTCATTTTAATTCTTAGGACCTCAGGAATCATGTCAAGTCTCTACTATTTCTCTTTCTGAATAATGAAATTGAAGCATGTATTATTTAATGGCAAAGTTAGGAGAAAGTAAATGCTGTGTGCAAAATTTAGTGTTTAGTTATTTAATATTTTTGTCACTTGATTTAAAGTAGTTTATACTTCAGGCAATTAAGGTTGCTTAGCCATTGAGTAAGCTAAATTTATCTTGTTTTTTGTGTTTTTTTGTTTTTTTTAGGGATCCTGTTTGCCCTTTTTATAATCGTCAATTAAGAAGCAAGCACCTGGCTATTAAAAAAATGAATGAAATTCAGAAAAACATAGATGGATGGGAAGGCAAAGATATTGGACAGTGTTGTAATGAATTTATTATGGAAGGCCCATTGACAAGAATTGGTGCTAAACATGAACGGCATATTTTTCTCTTTGATGGCTTAATGATTAGCTGCAAACCCAATCACAGCCAGTCACGCCTTCCAGGATGCAGTAGTGCAGAATACAGATTAAAAGAAAAATTTGTCATGAGGAAAATACAAATATGTGATAAAGAAGATACTTGTGAGTGCAAACATGCTTTTGAATTAGTATCCAAAGATGAAAACAGCATAATATATGCTGCTAAGTCTGCTGAAGAGAAAAATAATTGGATGGCAGCACTTATTTCCCTTCAGTATCGTAGTACTCTTGATCGAATGCTAGATTCAGTATTATTGAAGGAAGAAAATGAACAACCATTGAGATTACCAAGTCCTGAAGTGTATCGTTTTGTGGTAAAAGACTCTGAGGAAAACATTGTTTTTGAGGACAACTTGCAGAGTAGAAGTGGAATCCCCATTATTAAAGGAGGAACTGTGGTGAAATTAATTGAAAGGCTAACATATCATATGTACGCAGGTATGTGGAGCTCTTTACAAGTGGTTATATAGGGCAGAGGATATCCAAAACCTTTTCAAGATTGTTCAGAAACACTTAGGGCCTAGGAAGAAAATAGACTGCCTCTAAAATTTAAAAGGAATACTGCAGAATCAATAGGAATAAATACCTAATTAAATGTCTGTATAGTGTTAACTTCGTTAATAAATATTCATCAAAATTTTATGTTCATGAATCTTGAATTTGAAAACATCCCTTTATCAAGAAGTAGTCCTTTATCAAGAGATACCACAATTGGCAGGACAAGCAACAGTGGGAGGAACCAGAAAAAAAAGAAAGGAAGGAAGGCCTCCAAAATATGCTACTTTGAATTAATTAAACTGAGTAAATTGAATATGCAACATGTTCTGTGCTCTGCCTTTTCAGATCCCAATTTTGTTCGTACTTTTCTTACTACATATCGTTCATTTTGTAAACCACAGGAATTACTAAGCTTACTGATTGAACGGTAAGAAAAATACTTATTTCACTTATTTTTACATTTTTTAAAAAGTTAACTTATTTACCTTGCAAAGTGCTAGGTACCCAGTATGTACTCAGGTAGTTTTTGAACATAATTTATTCAACATTAAATTTACAGTATTATTATTCTCTTCAAGTAGCATACTTACTTTAATCCCTGTTTATAACAGATCTTTTCAGATCCTAGCAAAATTTATAGTGGTAATCAGAAAGACTCATTTTTATAGGATAAAAAATATGAATTTTAATGAAATTTTTTCTATGCAATAAAATAATACTTCCTTGAAAGAAGCTTTTCACTTTTAAAACGAACTTTTTATTGTGAAAAATTTCAAAACATATGCAAGAGAAAATATATTCTGTTAATTAATCCCATTTATCAATCATCCAACTTCAATAATTATCTCCTTGTATTTCATCTGTTTCCCTGCTGATTTGAATACCTTAGTCCCAGGATTATTTTGAAGTAAATCCTTGGCAACATGTTTGTCAGTATTATTTCCATTAGTATTTCTAAAAGATAAGTATTCTTATTAAAAGCATAATCACAATATCATTATTAGACCTAAAAAATTAAGATTTCCTTTACTGAGTAATTTTTAAAAATTAAGTTTTGAATTGGCTTTTTCTTTTTTACTGAGTATGTTAGTCGTATTTTAAAGTGCTTTATAGGTTACACTGTAGTATTTGAGCTTCAACATAATTTTGTTTTATATTTTAAAACTTAACCAGATTTTTATCTGGACCTCTATCATTATGTTATTCCATGAAGCTAACTATACCAGACTCAGTCAGTATAATGTGCTATGAAGATTTACTGGTTGCCTTTTCACGTTCAAAATAAGGAATGCACATATGTTATATATATATTTATTTATTTATGTGAACGTGTTAGTCACTCAGTTGTGTTCGATTCTTTGTGACTCCATGGACTGTAGCCCACTAGGCTCCTCTGTCCATGGAATTCTCCAGGCAAGAATATTGGGGTTGCTATTACCTTCTCCAGAGGATCTTCCTGACCCAGGGATCAAACCCCAGCCTCCTGCATTGCAGGCTGATTCACCACTGTCTGAGCCACCAGGGAAGCCCCATTATTATATTTTAGCTACATTTCCTATGGTTGGGGAAGGTGTTTTTTTTTTAACTTTGATTTTTTTTTTCCACTTAGTTATGTTTTTTAAATACTATTTAAAATTCAGTGTGGGACTTCCTTTGGATTAATATTCATTTATTTAAGGAAACTTATATTTACTTTCATTTTAATAAAATAAATATTAAAGATAGGATTAGATAAGATATCTCTGTTATATTTTTAAAGAGGTCATACTCTATTGATTGTCTTCTTGGATCTTTTCCATTGACCTTTTCTACATTGGTCAGTGCTAGTTATTAAACTTTTGATAAAAGTAAGAATATAAGTATTCACTTACTATACTATATATTATAGTATATACTATACTATATATTCACTTTACTATATAGCTAAAGGGCAGTTTTTTGTCGTATGTAGTACTTTAAGAGAAGTTTATCAGTTTCAGTTTTCACATAAATGGTAGAAAAGAAGTTTGCTTATTAGTTTAAGTGTCTTTCCTGCTATATTTGAAATCCTCATTTCTGAACAACAAAAAATTTCTCTCATTTTGCTTTTCTTCTTAGATTTGAAATTCCAGAGCCAGAACCTACTGAAGCAGATAAATTGGCATTAGAAAAAGGCGAGCAGCCCATCAGTACAGACCTTAAAAGGTTTCGCAAGGAATACGTCCAACCAGTACAACTTAGGTTTGGCCTGAATATTGTATTTTTTATGTGTCATTCAATTTTCAGTATATAGTTAGCACAAAAATTTTTACCTCTTAATTCAGATGTAGGTTATTTTATTAATTGCATAGCAGTTAGACTTTCAAGTTCTATGTGACTGCTACCGCTACTGCTAAGTCGCTTCAGTCGTGTCCGACTCTGTGCGACCCCATAGACAGCAGCCCACCAGGCTCCCCCATCCCTGGGATTCTCTAGGCAAGAACACTGGAGTGGGTTGCCATTTCCTTCTCCAATGCATGAAAGTCAAAAGTCAAAGTGAAGTCGCTCAGTCGTGTCCAACTCTTAGCGACCCCATGGACTGCAGCTCACCAGGCTCCTCCGTCCATGGGATTTTCCAGGAAAGAGTACTGGAGTGGGGTGCCATGAAGCTACTCTTAATTCCCTGAAGAAATTTAATTATTAAAATATACTGTGTTATATGCATCAGATATCTCTCACAGGCAACATGTTATGGCTTATAGGCTAGGGTACCTAATAAGTAAAAATATTTTAATTTTATATGAATTTTGCCTACTGTCAGTCCTCTCTACCCTTTTGATTTCACTTTTGTCTCATTGTGATCATTTAGTAATCCTAGACTTTTTTCTGTTTATAATATTTATGAAAGTTCTAGTTCTTTCCCTACTCTTTTCTCACAAGATACATCGATACATGTTACTTACCTGCTGCTGCTGCTAAGTCGCGTCAGTCATGTCCGACTCTGTACAACCCCATAGACGGCAGCCCAGCAGGCTCCCCCGTCCCTGGGATTCTCCAGGCAAGAACACTGGAGTGGGTTGCCATTTCCTTCTCCAGTGCATGAAAGTGAAAAGTGAAAGTGAAGTCACTCAGTCATGTCCGACTCTTTGCAACCCCATGGACTGCAGCCTACCAGGCTGCTCTGTCCATGGGATTCTCCAGGCAAGAGTACTGGAGTGCGTTGCCATTGTCTTCTCTCTGTTACTTACCTAAATAATGTCATTTCAGTAATTGTTTTTTCATGACTTAAAAAAATTTATTGAAGTACAGTTGATTTATAATCTTGTGTTAGTTTCAGGTGTACAGCAAAGTGATTCAGTTTTATATATACTTTTTATCTTTTTTAGATTGTTTTCCATTATAGGTTATTACAAGATAATGAGCATAGTTCTCACTGCTATACAGTTGGTCCTTGTTGGTTATCTATGTAGTAATTTCTAAAAATGTATTTAGTAATAGCATCTGCCAGTTGTTACGTTACTCTGTGTGCCTAAGTGCTTGATCTTTTTCATTTTGTCCTTCACTTCGTTTAAAAGAAAATTGAAAGTTAACAGAATAAAGTAATTTGAGATAGGTCGTATAAAAGGAGTGACAGGACAGGGTTCAGACTTACATCTGACTGCCTGAGCCAGTGCTTGCTTGTTCGTTTCAATGTTCAGTGAGCATTGAAAATTGAAAGCTCCTTTGATTAGGCCTATTTATAGTGCAAGTGAAAATCATGGGAATCATAACCTTTTCCATGGGAAAACTGAGATATCTTATTAGTTACATATGATTAAATATTTCTCCTGTAAATGTTAAGGTTCCTTGATTAATGTTAACCAGTAAACTGAAAATTTTAAACTAAGTATATTAAATGTTTATTTTCAAGGATAATTACCACAAATAAATGCAGTTTTGGAGGAATGATGATACTTCCAACTATGTATCTTTTAGCCAAAACTTTTATTATGTTCATTCTTTGTGTAAGAAGATAATGCCTTAAGCCACTGAGCTAACCAGGCCCTTAAGGTTGTTTTATTCCAGATAGCATTAGAAATTTAGAATATTTTCTTAGTCTGGGGAAAAAACTATTGCCTGACAATTACTGGGTGGTTGTGGAGGGTATAGGTGGGAAGATAACCTAGAAATAGTCATTCATTGAAATAATGAAGGAAAAATGCTAATGAAATTAATGTATACTAACTATCTTTGTGATGGAGAATGGAATGTTATATTTGTGTCGCTTGTTTACATCTTTATTTGCAAGGTATAAGTAATTATTTTTGAGGTACTATAAAACAAAATGGGCTTCCCAGGTGGTGCCTGGTGGTAAAGAACCCGCCTGCCAGTGCAGGTAGATGTAAAAGACTTGGGTTCGATCCCTGGGTTGGGAAGATCTCCTGGAGGAGAGCATGGCAGCTCACTCCAGTACTCTTGTCTAGAGAATCCCATGGAGAGAGGAGCCTCGCAGGGTGCAGTCCATAGGGCTGCACAGAGTTGGACACAACTGAAGCGACTAAGCAGCAGCAGCATAAAACAAAATAGCTCGGTCAGAAATGCTTTTGTCTTTTGAAATAAAAGAATGTGAGCCTACCTGCAAATACAGGTAATTTGATGATAGCACTTGCATTTAGAACCAAATACACTAAATCTTAGTTGGTGTTCAAATTTTAGGTCTTTCAAAGAAATCCTTTTACAATTGAAGAACTTAAAAGTAGCTTTTGTAATTATAGAGAATAAATTTTCTACATATGAAAAAAGAAAAGGTACTTTTCCATGCTTATAAAATTAAAAACTCTTGGGTTTTATATTGGCCCTAGTGTATAAAAGTATCACCATGGCATTAGAGAAGTGAAAGAAGTATAATTGAATGCTTGAGTTTTACTAAAATGTGTTTCTTTTCATTTTGCCAGGGTCTTAAATGTGTTTCGGCACTGGGTTGAACACCATTTTTATGACTTTGAAAGAGACTTGGAGCTGCTTGAAAGACTAGAATCCTTCATTTCAAGTGTAAGAGGTATATTATTTAAAGATTTGATTGACTCTTCTGTTGCACATGAGGTTTTGTTGTTTTTTTTTTTATTTATGTGACTTTCAATTTAAGAAGCTAAACTATTTATCATTTAAAAAAAGAAGTAAGATTTGGAATAATTTTTATAGACTTTAAGGCTCTCACATATGTTTAGAACCACCTGAAGTGTTAAAGGTTTTTAGGAAAATCTTTTTTTTAAAGTCAGAAGTCCTCTTTAGTAAATTTAAAACTTTATCTCGTCTCATGGCTGCCACTCCTTTAACTAATTAAATATTTGTGTAATTTTACCTGTTTATTTTCTTTTATTCTTCAGTTTTGAATGGTTAAGAGCTTCTTGGTATTGGTGGTTTAGTCACTAAGTTGTGTCCAACTCTTGCGACCCCACGGACTGTAGCCTGCCAGATTCCTCTATCCATGGGATTCTCCAGACAAGAACACTGGAGTTGGTTACCATTTCCTTCTCCAGGGGATCTTCCCAACCCAGGAATCGAACCCAGGTCTTATGCATTGCAGGCATATATTCTTTACCGACTGAACTATGAGGGAAGCCCTAACAGCTTCTTAAATAATATCTATTTCCCCTGGAAAAGTTTTTGGTATATCTTTGGCACTTGAAAGATAGGGGTTTCCTACCTGAAGTTGCAGAGCACAGTCCATAAAATGAAACTCTAGGCAGTGAGCATCAAACAAATGTATGTATCAAAATATGCAACATATCAGATATATGCTATTGAATCCAGAAAATTCATGTTTTCCCTGATAGTATAAGGCATTAATTAAAAATATTGGCATATTGTAAATTAAATATAGCTTCTTTCATCTCCTACTTGTTCTTTAAGGTGAATTTTACTTAAAATAGAGAATGTGATTTGTTTCAATTTTGAGATGTTTAAAACACATTTTTATCATCTGTGCTTTATAGTACTAAGCTGATTTTTAATTTAATGTTCTTAATGAAGATACTAGATTTTATTTGCTATAAGAAGCTTCTAAAATACACATGTTAGAATAAAACAATTAAATGGTTTTGTTTAAAGGCCTTTCCAATACAAGTTAATCCTCAAGATAACTCAGTAGTTGATGAGGGAAAGTTTTTTTGGGGGGGAAGATTTTTTTTTTATAATTATATTTATTTGTTTTTAATTGATCGATGGTTTCTTTATAGTATTGGCTTGATCTCTGTCATACATCAACATTAATTAACCATAGGTGTACGTATGTCCCCTCCCTCTTTAACCTTCCCATCTCCCTCCCCATCTCACCCCTCTAGGTTACTGCAGAGCCCCAGTTTGAGTTCCCTGAGTCATACAGCAAATTTCCATTGGCTACCTATTTTACATATGTTAGCGTATATGCTTCTGTGCTCCCCTCTCCATTCGTCTCACCCTCTCCTTCCACTCCCCTGCTGCCCTTGTCCATAAGTCTTGTCTCTGTCTGTGTCTCCATTGCTGCCCTGCAAATATGTTCATCATTACTCTCTTTATAGATTCCATATATGTGCGTTAATACACAATATTTATTTTTCTCTTTCTGACTTACTTCACTCTATATAATAGGCTCTGGGTTCCTCCGCCTCGTTAGAACTGACTCAAATGTGTTCCTTTTTATGGCTGAGTAGTATTCCACTGTATATATGTACCACGGCTTCTTTATCCAGTCACCTGTTGACGCACATCTAGGTTGCTTTCATGTCTAGCTGTTGTAGAGTGCTGCAGTGAACATTGGGGTGCATGTGTCTTTTTCAGTTTTGGTTTCCTCAGGGTATATGCCTAGAAGTGGTAATTGCTGGGTCATAAGAGGGAAAGGTTTTGTAGAAGCATTGCAGCCAATAAGTGAAGAAGGAATGACAGAATTAGAATGTTACCATTTCTCAAACTCACAGTAACATCATAAAAAGACATTTTATGCCTCTTATCAGAAATATTCTTGCAAGTATTCATGTTTAAAGTTTGTCCTGGACCAGATCAATCTGTATATGGTGACTTACAGAAAATACAGAGACAGAGAAATAGGGCTGATGACGCCACAAAGATTGAATTGGCAAAATTTAGACTTGGAAAACACCACAAGTGATTGAATTTCAACAAATAAATTGTCTGAAGAAATGAGAGATAAGAGAGGAACCTGTTGATGAATGGAGTCTTGAGACATACTGACTCAGTGCAATGTGTACATCTTGTTGGATCCTATTTCCTACAAACCAACTGTAGGAAGACGGTTCCCTGAGACAATCAGAGAAATGTGAATACTAACTAAATATTTGATGATATTAAGAAGATACTGTCATTTTTATATGTGATAATGGTGTTTTTTTTTAAGTCTTAACTTTCAGATACATACTTAAATATGAATGAAATTATATTATACCTTCGATTTGCTTTGAAATAATATAAGTAGAGGGAGGACATGAGTGATATTAGGTAAAACAGTGGCAGTGAGTTGATAATTGTTGAAAGTAGATGAAAGTTACAAATTATATGAATATTTGCAGTTAATGTTTGTCAAGTAAAGGGCTTTTTTTGTTTGTGTTCTTTTTCTAGGGAAAGCTATGAAGAAATGGGTAGAGTCAATTGCTAAGATCATCAAGAGGAAAAAACAAGCTCAGGCAAATGGTATAAGCCATAATATTACCTTTGAAAGTCCACCTCCACCAATTGAATGGCATATCAGCAGACCAGGACAGTTTGAAACATTTGATCTCATGACACTTCATCCAATAGAAATTGCACGTCAGCTGACCCTTTTGGAATCTGATCTCTACAGGTAGACAATTAACATTAATTTGCTGCTGTGTTTTCAAGAACGTTGAACATTTCTTTCTATTTTCAGAACTTTCTGAAAATTATTCATGTGTACTTAAAAAACCTTGTCTATTCTTACAGGCTAGGAAGAAAGTTCATAGCAATTTTTTAATTATAATCTGTTCTGCAAGTGAAAGTCTTATAAATTATTGCTCTTTAGGCCTAGATTAGGTACTAGCAATCCTTCACAAGAGAAGTGGCAAAGAGAAGACTAATGCAATAGAATAAGCAGGCACTTTAGACTGTCACCCAGCTCTTATTCCTGATGCTTTCTCATATTGCTTTAGTTTAACTTGCTTCAGTTAAAAAAGACTGTCAGTATAGATGCTAGGCTCTGGGCAGCTCAGTCCATAGACTATTGAGTGAAATAAACTTTCTTCTTTTTTTTTTTCAAATACTCTGTAATAAAAAGTTAGACTTGGGACTTGACTGGGTTAGCTTTGCAAGGCAAATGAATAACAATTTTTAGTGGAATAAAGATTTCTTCACTTCTTTTAAGGAGTATCAAATACTTGGGCTATTTGAAATTAGTATTGACTTTAAGGATTTTTGAAGTAGATGATGAACCATACTTTAAACTTTTAAATAATTTTCTTTTGTTAATAAGGATTGCTAGAAATATGCTTGACTATTTTTATCTGTATCCCATCGTTTGTCTTTATATATAAAGCAGTTCCTGCCATCATCCTGTATCTACACACATCACCCATTTACAACCTAACTTTAGTATCATGGTTGTGGCATTTCCAGGGTCACTCTCTACTCCAAATCAGACACTTCCCTTTGTCATATTATTTACTTCAAATTTTATTCCAGAATTACTAACTCATGTATCTCAGTCTCTCTTTTCAACTTGCTTTATCAACTTCTTTGTCTGTCAGGTTTTTTTTTTTAACCCCTATGTTTTCCCAGTGCGTTAGCTTCTTTCTGTCTTCTCCTCCCTCATAATATAAGCTTTCTTCTTTCATTTACAGCCCAGGTTCCTGTGAAGAGTAGAGGCCTTGCAAAAAAGAGAGTATAGGCCTTGTAGGTAATCACCACCCACTAACCCGTACCACTGTGGTTGTATCAAAAACTTTTCTGCATTCAGGAGCTGCTTTTGAAATACAAACATCCTTAAGAAATTATCCTGATTAGCAGCCATTGTTTTTTTAAACTGAGATTACACAGGGAAAAGCAAGAATATATAAAGTTTAACGTTAGTGGAGAGTGTAGAAAGACACCAGATATAAAACTTGACCTTTAGAACTGGGTTTCTGATTTGCCCTGGTTGTGTTGTTCAGACTTTAGCACACACATCAGAGGTTGTTACCATCTGATTCAGAGTGTCATGTTATATTTTAAATAATTTGGAGTTCGAGTGGTTTTTGTTTGTATTATAGGATTTTTTTAAGGAAAAAGTTTTTTAAATTGAAATTGTAGTTGATACACAATATTATATTAGTTTCACGTGTACATTATAGTGACTCAATATTTTTATGGCTATTTTATTTAAAGTTATTATAAAATATTGGCTGTATTCCCTGTACTATACGATACATCCTTGTAGCTTATTTGTTTTCTTCATAGTACTTTTTTAGGTCTTAATTACCTACCCCAGTTGCTCCTGCCCCTTCTTCTTCCTTACCTATAACCACTAGGTTGTTCTCTGTATCTATGAGTCTGTTATATTCATTTGTTGGTTATATTTTTTAGTCCATATAGATGTGATAACGTGTTTTTCTTACTTTGCTTGACTTATTTCATGTCACATAATACCCTCTAGGTTCATGGGCACTTAAGTTGTTTCTTTACTGTGGGATTTGTGATAGGTGGGAATGAAGAGACTTATTAATTAGATAACAAAGCAAATAGTACGAAGTTAGATTTTTCCTTACAGTGTTACATGAATGGACATCAGGAATAAAAAAGCACTGAGCTCTATGTGGACCTACTTTCAAAACATAGAAATACCTTTGTTAAGTGATATGTGTATTATGGAAGAAGGATACCATACATAAAACATTGACACTCTGTAAACTAAATTTCTGGTGAAATAATAGAACCAGTTAAGAAAATTTATTTCTAAGACTGTTCAGAGTACCCTTTTGAACTCAAATCTACTGAGCTTTTTTATTATTATAATAGCCAGGTCTATAGGACAGTGATGGCAATGCCATTGGTCAATATTTTAAAAATCATATAATCCTGAATCACTATATACAGTGATTTTATCTGCTTTTCCAACTGTTTTTTATTAAAAAATATAGACAATAATACAGTAAGGGCTCAACAACAACAAAAGCATTACAAATAAAAGTGAAACCCTTTGTGTGATTCTCTCCAATCCCATTCCTCTTCTTTCTCCCAAAGGATAATTGCTATCTTATATTTGGCATTTAGTACTCCTATGTGTGTCTTTATAATTTATATACATACAACCATTCATAAACAACACGTAGCATTATTTTACACATTTTAAGTCTGTTTCTACCTGTGTATCATTCTGTAACTTGTTTTTTTACTTAAATCATTTCTGGCATTTGTTCAAGTTGCTGAGTATCGCTCCAGTCTGCTTATTTTAATTGCTGTATTGTATTCCATTGTATGAATACTCCACAGTTTATCCATCCTCTTGATGATGAGCATTTAGGTTGTTTGGGATTTTTCACTCTTGCAAATTTTGCTTGACTGAACGTTCTTAGAAATGCTAGATGATCTAGTATGTATATCTTCAGTGTTATGAGATATTGTGAAATTTTTTGAAAAGTGGTTATATCTGTTTTTACTTGCACATCAGTGATGGGGAGTTCTCTTTTTTCCACATTTTTATCCATTTGGTGTTAAACTTCTTTTAGTGTGATAGCAATAAAGTGGGATTTCATTGTGGTTTAATGTTCTTTTTTCTGAGTAAGAGTTAAAATATTCTTTCATGTCCATAGCTATTCAGTTCTGTTTCTCTGTAAATTATCTCCTTATATGTTTGTTCACTTATCTTTTAAACTAGTTATCTTTTTCTTATTAAGCTTTTGGAGGCCTTTAAATAATTTTGATACTGATCCCTTGTAGATTAAGTGCATGGATTTTTGGTTCCACAGGAGAGTTCAACCTTCTGAACTTGTAGGGAGTGTATGGACCAAAGAAGATAAAGAAATAAATTCTCCAAATTTATTAAAAATGATTCGCCACACCACAAATCTCACCCTCTGGTTTGAAAAGTAAGTTTTTACTTACTTTGTATTATTACTTCTTAATATATTTCTGTAACATTAAGTCACATATAAGCAAACATTCTGGCTGAAAATGTATATTTTTTCTGTATGAAACAAGGCACTTGCTTCTTGCTTTCTAAGCCATGATTTTTTTTTTTTTTTTTTTTTTTTGGTTAGATGCATTGTGGAGGCAGAAAATTTTGAGGAACGAGTGGCAGTACTGAGTAGAATTATAGAAATTCTGCAAGTTTTTCAAGATTTGAATAATTTCAATGGTGTATTGGAGATCGTCAGTGCAGTAAATTCAGTATCAGTCTATAGACTAGATCATACCTTTGAGGTAAGTTTTAGGCTTAAATAGTTTATCTTTTGAAAGGAGATAAAATTAATGTGAAGGAAATTCCTTCTACCGCCAATCTTTTTTGAGTAAATCCTTTATAAATAATCTGTCTTACTCCTGAAGCACAGTATCACAATATTAGAAAATACATCAATATATGCTAGTAAGCCTAGAATTCATCAAAGAATATGTGTTTTGTGACTATTTAATATGCTTACCTAAATGCTTCCCTAGTGATTCCGATGGTAAGTATTCTGCCTGCAATGCTGGAGACCCAGGTTCAATCCCTGGGTCTAGAAGATCTCCTGGAGAAGGGAATGGCTACCCATTCCAGTATTCTTACCTGGACAGTTCCACAGACACAGGAGCCTAGTGGGCTACAGCACATGGGGTCACAACCAGTTGGACTCAACTGAGCGACCAACACTTTCACTTTCAGATGTATAAAGTTCCAAATGTATTTTTTCAGTAGTAGATTGACTGACAGTTTCAAATAAATGACTAAACATATTTTAAATATAAATATACAAATTACTTTAATTACCTGTAGTATATAGTCAAGTAACATGGAGAGAATGCTTTCTAAAACTTAAATGTTTTTTTAAATTATAAAAAATAATTGTGTAAACATGGTGTATGTTTTCATGTTTATCATTAAAAATTTGGAAGATATAGAAAGTATAGAAATTTAGAGACTCAGCCATGTAAATATATTTGCCTTTGAGAATGTGAACTTTTATAGTGTTACTGGAAAGCAATCTGGCAACAGATGTTAACAGATGTTACACATACTTTTGGACACAGAATAAAAGGCTCAGGACTATAAAATTAAGGTACAAAGATCTAGTTTCTGCAGCATTAATTGTACTAATAGTAGCAGAAAGCTAGATCCAACCTGTATGTCCATCAACAGGAGAATGATTATGTTATCCTATCCCTATCATGTGGAGTATTGGTTGGAGGGGAAAAAAGTGACTAGAATCTTTGTGTGTGTCTTGAAAGAATAGTGTGACATTCAGGGGAAAAACCATTTCAAAAATCTTTAGAAAAATTAATATAGTATGATTTCATTTTGATAGAACAGAACAGAACAAACTCTAAACATGTAAGTGGAGTTGCACAGCATTGAGAAGAGTGGAAGGATATGTACTCTTCACTTAACATTCATTCTTACAGTGGGCTGTGATTAGTGGGGAGTATAGGGTTAAACTGCTTTCATGTATGTGTTTTTCTATCTGAGTGTTTGCATGTTATTGATTTGTATGGACATATTATATATTAAAGATGTTAATAGTCAAATATTGCCAAATATTAATCTAAGAGACTAATAACTTCAGTTCTCATTTTGCAAACTCTAAAGAAATATATTCATTTTGAGACGTTAAGCTTTAGTTTCTTAAAATATTAAATGTTCAACAATATTTCTTAAAATAGGTATATGGTATAAGGAATAAAAATAAAAAAAAAAGCCTGTTTACCTGGCATCCAGTTTAAAAACCTTTCCCAATTCCATCTCCTTTGTCCCTTCAGAGCCAACTACTGTGCTAAATCTTGTGCTTATCATTCTTTTGCTTTTTTCTATAGTTTTACTATTTGTAGCGCTAAACAATGTTATTTTTCTTGTTTCTTAATTATATGTGAATATAATTCTTCCCAGACTTTTTTCACTCAGTATTATTTTCCTAAACTTCATCCATATTGTTTCTTATAATTATAGGCCATTCTTTTTTATAGTTATATCATATTATAGAAATAGATTCAAGGGATTAGCTCTGATAGAGTGCCTGAAGAACTATGGATGGAGTTTGTAACATTATACAGGAGGTGACGATCAGAACCATCTTCAAGATAAATGCAGAAAGGCAAAATGGTTATCTGAGGGCTTACAAATCTAAGGAGGGCTTACAAATAGCTGAGAAAAGAAGAGAATGGAAAGACAAAGGAGAAAAGGAAAGATATATCCATCTGAATACAGAGTTCCAAAGAATAGCAAGGAGAGATAAGAACCCTTCCTAAGTGATCAATGCAAAAAAATAGAGGAAAACAATAGAATGGGAAAAACTAGAGATCTCATCAATAAAATTATAGAAATAACTTTACTAAAATTTATTTATTTGCTTATTTATTTATTAGTTAATGGTCATTCATATTGTTTCTAGTTTGATGCTATTATTGATAATATTGTCATAAACATTTTCTGCCTGTGTCCTGGAGCATACGTATACAAATTTCTCTTACATACCTAGAAGTGGAATTATTGGATGATAGAATAGATAATGCCCAGTTGTTTTCTCAAATTACTGTGCCAGTTTGTACTCCCACTGGAAACATAACGAACTCTGATTGTTCTGCATTCTCACTAACACTTGATATTGTCAGTTCTTTTAATTTTTCTAGTCTTGTGGTTTGGGTTTATAATTTCTTGATTTCTATTGAGTTTGAACCTCTTTTAAGATGTTTATTGGCTCTTTGTATTGTGGAAATTTTTTGACTTTTCTTTGAGTTTTTCTCATGAATTTGTATGAGTTCTCTTATATACTATATTTTAATCCTTTGTCAATCATGTTTGTTATAAATACCTTTTTTCCAGATCAAAGCTTCTGTTTTCACCATTTTTATTATGTCTTTTGATGAACAAAAATTCTTAATGTCACATTTATTTTTTCCTTTGTAATTTGTGGTTGTTGGTGTCTTGTATAATAGATCCTCCTCTGTTATCTTAATGTTTTATCTTTCTCATTAAGTCCTTAATCTAGCTGGAAACAAATTTTGAGTATGGAGTCTAATTTCATTTTATGTTCCATTTGGCTAGCCAGATGATCCCACACGTTTATTAAAAGTACATTCTTTCCTCATTGATCTGTAGGTGCCAGCTATGTCATAAATTGAGCATCCATATATGTGTGGGCCTGTTTCTGGTTCCTCTGTCCTGTTCCTTTAATGTATTCCATTATTCCTGTGCTAGTGCCGCATGTTTAAATTGCCATAGTTTTATACTAGTTCTTGATACACTATAGTAGGCCAAGTCCCCACCAAGCTTCCTTGTCAAGAGTGATTTACTCTTTTTTTTTTTTTCAGTTCCCAGAGCAGGGATTGAACTTGGACTCCAGCAGTGAAAGCACTGAGTGCTAACCACTGGACTGTCAGGGAATTCCCAAGAGTGACTTATTCTTGACCCTTTGCTATTATGTAATTGTAGAATCATCTGAAAGGTTGGGATTTTGATAAGAATTGTACAGGTTCTATAAATCAATTATGAAGAACTGACATTTTTACAATAATGAATCATCCCAACTACGAACATAGTATATCTCTCCATTTATTTATTTAATAAAGTTTTATGGTTTTCTTGATGAAGACCTCACAACTGTTTTGTTAGATTTATATTAGAATATTTTAAAATTTGTTTTCTTTATTGATGATATCTAGAAATGCAGTTGATTTTTGCCTGTTGGTTTTATACCCAGCAATATTGCTAAATTCTTTCATTAAAATTCTATATGTAGATTTATTACATTTCTTTACATAATTATTTCCTCTGTGAATACTGGCAGTTTTTCTTCTCAGTCGCTAGTCTTTTATTTCTTTGTTTATTTTTCTTGTCCATTCTGATTAGAACTTCTGTAGAGTACTGAATAAAAGTTACAGTGCAGTCACCTTTGCTTTTTCCTTAAGTTAAAGAAAATGAGTTGAGTGGTTTTTCATCAAGTACGTTTGCTGTCAATTTGTGTGTGTGTGTGTGTGTGTGTGTGTATCAGGTTAAAAATAAAATAACTGACTTTTAATTACAAAATGTAATAATGAAATATAAAATAAATGACTGCTTACTTGGTTTAATAAATTTTTGTTCAATTCTTGTCTCCCTCCCCTGGCCTTCTCCTCTTTACCAAAATCTTATTACCCTTAGCCCCAAAAGACCTTCCAGTAGAAAAATACTTGAATGCCATGGGATGATATTTTTCTCCTATAGCTATAACTTGAAACTCTAGCTAATCAAGATTATAACTAATAATGTCTTAAGGAAGATTGTTTTATTGTTTAATCCTCTAATTTATATTAGAAAAAAACTAAGTTTTAAAGTTCTATATTTATAGATAAGTCATTTCCAGCAAGTAGAGATAAGAATACTACTGATCTCTTAATTTAAAAGCTTTTTTTTCAAACATTTGTACAATATTAAAATTGAAAGCTTTGCACCTAAAAAATATGATTGAGCTGTTTAAAAAAAAAAATTATACTCCATTTATATATTTTAAAGGCGTTGCAGGAAAGAAAAAGGAAAATTTTGGATGACGCTGTGGAATTAAGTCAAGATCATTTTAAAAAATATCTAGTGAAACTTAAGTCAATCAATCCACCCTGTGTGCCTTTTTTTGGTAAGTTACAAAATATGGATTTATATTTTGAGGGAGATTTTGTTATATAGCAAAAAGAGACCAGCCTTTAGAAGCAGATAGTCCTGATTTTATATCTGAGCACATCTACTTTTATTAGCTGTCTATATTGATAAATGAAACCTAAACTCTATATGTAGACTCTTATCTATAAAACTTGTAATTCTGGTAATTATCTCATAGAGTTGTAAGGAGTCCTGTGGAATCTCTTCTATAAGAGCAGTAGTCTCATTCATGAGGGCTCCAGCCTCATAAGTTTAGCACCTCTCAAAGGCCTCACCACCTCATTCTGTCACATTGGGCATTAGGATTTCAACATATGAATTTTGAACATTCGACCATTCAAATTATAGCACACACCAAAAATGTCTCCAGACATTCCCAGATACCTGTCCTCTGGGGGACAAAATTGTCCCCAGTTGAGAGCCACTGATTTAAATGAATCTAATTATGTGTGAAAGAGAAACTGAAAACTTTCTTCCTGTCCAAAACTGAAGAATAATTCTTTTGTGTCTAAATTACAGGCTTTGGGAAAACAGAATTAGTTTGCAAATCTGTAGTCTTATTAACCAGAATTGGCTTAAGATTAATTTGTTGGTCAGTAATCACTTAAGATCATTGGTATTGCATATTTTATCAATAATCATTTAAGATCATTGGTGTTAAATATTTATAAGTAAATATTAAAATGGTTAGAGTAGATTTAACACATAATTTAGACTGTGAATGAATCCCCCCTTTTATTTTAGGCTATTAGACTAAGAAATGGCAAATTAAGCTCTTTATAAACCCTAATTTTCTTTCAATTTTAAATTATTTCCATCCATGTAAAAAATTCTTCATGTAGAGTTGGTTATTAAATATATCAGAGATTTCACTAGTAAGACCTGCTGTATTATAGGATGTCTTTCAACTTTACTAGATCAATTGTTTTCCCAAATGGTTAAGTAACCAATTTTAAAACTTTTCTTCAAATACTTTTTTTACTAGGAATATATTTAACAAATATACTGAAGACTGAAGAAGGGAATAATGATTTTTTAAAAAAGAAAGGGAAAGATTTAATCAATTTCAGTAAGAGGAGGAAAGTAGCTGAAATTACTGGAGAAATTCAGCAGTATCAAAATCAACCTTACTGTTTACGGATAGAACCAGAAATGAGGGTAAATATTTTCTTTGCTTATCTTTAAAAGAGAACATGTTAAGTCCTCTGCCCTCTCTAAGAAATTCCATAGCCATACATTATGATCTTTATTTTGCTATGAAAATAATATGCATTAATGAATCAATAGATAGAAGTGGTGAATATTAGATATTCTCCACTAGCAGTCTGCCGTTATTAATATTACTAGGCACTTTGTCTTGACAGTTATTGCTTCTTTGTGCAACAGGTTTAAGTAACACTTTCAAAAAAATGAATGACAAAATGGAATGAAAGATGCTTTCCGATGTCCACACAGTAAAAAGAAAATCCACTACCAGTACTATCATTAGTTAATAGACATTTTAGATATTTTACATGTGCCAGTGTAACATTAAATAATTAATACCTTTATAAGAACACTGCATTTAAGTAGGGGAAGGGGTTGGGAGAGTGATGTGTATATATGCATAGCAAAAAAATGAATTTTTAAAAAACATTTTATCACTTGATATTCTGTTTTGAACAATAGTTCATAATATTCATTCTGTGGTACTATAAAGTGTGAATATCTTCTAAATTAGAGTAAATACTCTGCTATTATGTCTATAGTAAGTAGATATTATTGTGTTTATTTGAAATTCAGAACATATGCTAACAGAGTAAGTTTACCTTTCACATTAAAAATTGTGCTACACTTTCAGATATAGTTTGCAGGTTGAGCATAGCTCATTGAGTGAAAATAGTCACCATCATTTCCATCCTCCTAAATTGTAAGATGGTAACTATTCTTTGTTCCAAGTTCAAAACAAAGAACCTTAAAGTCCTAAGAAAAATTGACCTGAAGTGTACACCATTATGAAAATATAGACAGATGCTTGCTTTAAAGAAAATGGTCATTTGTTCCATCCCCTTCTCTCAGCATTTAGCCAACCCTCTGTGATTTGGTGTTTCATAGGGGTAAAGAAATGTTCTTGAGGGAATTCCCTGGAGATCCAGTGCCAAGGGCCCAGGTTCAATCCCCGTTCAGGGAACTAAGATCCCACAAGCTGCATGATGGGGCCAAAAAAAAAAAAACAAATGTTCTTGAAGCCCAGATTAGAATTCACACTGTATTTCCTCCTAGAAATAATGTTGCATTTTAGTTGGGTATAATTAAAATAGTGCTTTTAGCATTCATATCTCAATAATTCCTGATAGGTTTCTGCATCTGATCTAGACACCCTGCCATCATTTAAAGCATTCTTTTGGGGGTAAGGAGCAGAGAATGCTTTTTTTACGATTGACTCAAAATAAGCTTAAAATGTAGATAAGTAGCCATTCACTTTCAAAGCATAGTTAACCAAACTAGTATTTAAAAGTTTAAAAATAAAATAAAATTTAAAATAAATAAATAAATAAAAATAAAAATCCCAACAACATCAAAAAAAAGTAGAGTAACAGATGAGAAAATCACAATTATAACTTTATAAAAGTCTTTAAATTACTGTTGGTCCATATGATTTAATTTATCTGACCTGAACATAAGAATAAATTGTTTCAGTATTGTTAAAGTAGTAATGTAATTTTCTTGAAATTGTCAGAATGCCTGAAAAATGGAAGAAGTTTATACTAGAAATTCTAAAGCTCATTTTGCCTACTGGTAAAGCTAAAACTCAGAACTTATTTTTACATATGCTTCTAAGCCGCTTCAAAATTAAACTAAATCCAATCATTTGCTTATAAGGAAGTCATCAGAAATGCACAGAAAAATTTATGCATGAAGAGTGGATAATAACACATAATTATAATAGCAAAAAATTAGAAACCACCTGTGTAAGTTACTACCTATATGGAAATTGGTGAAATAAATTCTGGAACATTTCATCTGATGAAGTACAATATAGTTAAAATTTGTATTATTTAAAGTAAACCATACAGAAGAAAATTAATATTTTCAAAAGGCTAAAAATACCTATGTTGTGACCCCAATTTTGCAGGAAAAAAATTGTAATAATGTATATGTGCATATGTTCACACACATAGTTAAGACAATGGAAGACTATCCCAATAGTAAAATGTTGACAGTGTAATCTCTCATTGTGAGATTACTGTTTTTCTTTTTGCACTTTGTTAGATCATCTAAACTTTCTACTTAAAAACCTATGTTTAAGTTTAGCAAATACTTTTTCATTAAAGACAGAAAAGTTATTTTGTTAGATGTGAGCACAGATATGTTAAAATATATTATTGTCCTTGAAATTATTTTTGAATAGACTTTAATCCAATTTATCTCTACTTTTTTTCTGATCATCAAAGTTTTTTTGTGGATTATAACTATAATTCTGTTTTAAACACTGTTGACTTATTACTGATGATCATTTTGTTGTGTAATCAGTAGGAATGTTAACTGAGGGATACCGAGCTATTAAGATGATAATAAGTGAAAGTCTGTTCATCTTCTTAATAGAACTTTAAGATTGGAGTATAAAACTTCCATAAAAACTTTATAATTTTATCCCAAAATAGAGAGATTGGAATCAGCAATCCTTGAGGACTTTTCAGACATTAGGATCTATTAATTTGTTGATAGTTTTTTTGATATTAAACCAATGAAGTAAACATTTTAATAAAATAAAAAATATGTACTTATGGATGTTTAATTCCAGAGATTCTTTGAAAACCTTAACCCCATGGGATGTGCTTCTGAAAAAGAGTTTACAGATTATTTGTTCAACAAGTCACTAGAAATTGAACCCCGAAATTGCAAACAGCCACCTCGATTTGTAAGTGCATTATAATTTTGGAAAATTTTGTTTTTTAAAACAATATCGTCTTTAATGTTCAGTAGACTATTTGCATTAAAATCATACTTTGCTTGAATACCTGTTTTGTTTTGCAGTATTGCATTATTTCTAAAATTATATATCCTGTAGGGGGAAAGTTAGCAGTTAGATAAAACCTGATGTGTCCTGTCTCTTAAACCACTTACTTACCCATCCATTTCTGATCCTTCCTAGTATAAGGGGGAAAGCTATGAGAAAGTGAGAACCTAATGACAGGTAGGTAATAGGACAAGGAATGAAGAGACTTGGGAAAGAGTAAGGAGATACATTGTGGTTCTTCTGACTTGACCATGGTTTCTGCCATAAGAGCACCACTGTCCACAGTTATCACTGGAACCCACCTCACTCGCTAAAATTTGCTACTATACAGTAGTTGCTTTTATTCCTGGGGTTTACAGTGACATAGAAGTAGTAGAAAACCAATTATAAGGAGCTGAAAGTGAAACAAGATGTGGAAGGAAGTAAAAACCATTTGTAATACATGAACTTTGGGCCAGATAGTTTCATGTTACCTCATCTCCACAACAATTGTATGATATTGACCTTAGTCTCATTTTACAGACATAAAGACTGAGGCTCAAAGGAGATAAATAACCTTTTCAAGGCTGCATAGCTAGATATGGGCATACTTGAGGTTTTAACTCAAATTATCTGAATCTGAGTTTATATTTTTCATTAAGTTACCACTGTGGGAATTTTTAAAAGTGGAGGGTAAAGGTGAGAGACAATGATAGCAATTTTTCCCAAAGACTCTAAAGTATCATTGCAGAGGTTGGTCATTTATTATTTTGTGGAGTTGGGGAGAGGATGTCTCTTTTTTCTATAGCACCTAGCATAATATGTTGTATTTATTATATCTACAGTAAATATTTATAAAATCGATATCAATAATTTGAAGAAATTTAGATTCAGGTGTCTTGGAAGCAAACAGTTGTTTTCACATGAATTTTTATTTTATTTCTGAATTATGAAAAGAGGTTTACTTATACAGTATTCAAGTCCACCTTAAAATTAAGCCAATCAAATCTCAAACTGTTCTGCTGGAAGAACAGTTACAGACTGTCCTTGCAAGTTGGGATTTATTGTACTCTTTCAACTGTATACTAATATGCTAAGCCATAATACTTTACATAATGTACTTTATTTATTAAAGTACACTCAAGTTAGTAATGGTAATTACATTTGCTTTTCCTAGCCTAGGAAATCAGCTTTCTCCTTAAAATCTCCTGGAATAAGGCCTAATACAGGCCGACATGGCTCTACCTCAGGTACTTTGCGAGGTCACCCAACACCATTAGAAAGAGAACCGTGTAAAATAAGCTTTAGTCGGATTGCTGAAACGGAGCTTGAATCAACAGTGTCAGCACCAACCTCTCCAAATACACCATCTACCCCGCCAGTGTCTGCTTCTTCAGACCTTAGTGTGTTTTTAGATGTGGATCTCAACAGTTCCTGTGGTATGTATTTGATGTAAATTGTTTGGAAAAAAAGGGAATCTTTTGTTTTAGTTAATTCTCATCATTTTAGTTAGCAAACTGTAGAATCCTTTACAGACTATATTAGTGTGGAAAATGACATCTATATGTGAAAATAAAGATTAACACAGGGGAGGAAAGCATTATTTGTGCATTGCTTTTGCATATTATTTTCTAGTTTATTCATTCAACAAAGATTTATTCAGGACCTTTTGAGCCCCAATACATACTCTAAAGGGAGCAATAGCCAATGAAAAAGAAAACAAAGCAGATAAATTCTGTGAAGGAAATTTAAAGAGACTGATAGAGAGGGAACTATTTATGCTAAGAAAGGAAAAAAATTCCAAGTACAAAGAATACCATATTCATCCTTTAAAAACTAACATGGCAAAAGATGATGATAAAGTTCTGAACTGTGTGCATGTTATTATGTATGTTACTTTATGCAAACATATTTTTAAAATAAAATCATACATATTACCTTCCTTTTCAAATTGATTTTTCTCCTTCTAATAGGAAGCAATAGCATCTTTGCCCCAGTCCTCTTGCCTCATTCAAGTAAGTAAGAATTTAACTTGATTCTAATGAAATGACTATAAAGATAATAATTGCATTGATGAACTTTGTATATGAATATTTTGAATTTTAGCAACATTTAAAGATTTTACGAAATGAAATTCTTACAAATGGATGGAATTATTTTTTTACAATTGGGTACTATTTAAACTTTACTACAGTTTATTTTCATCATTTTACTATATATGTTTTAGGGACTGCATGATGCTGAACAAATTACTTAGCATCTCCAACTTGTTAAGGGTCAAATGAGATAACTATATAGAGCACCTAGCACATTGCTTGGCGCAGAAGGAACAGTGATTTCATATCAGTTGTCTCTCCTCTTCCCTGCTATTTCCAATTCATTTTTCTACAGGAATAATACTAAATGTTTATCAGGTTCCTAGGCTAGCTGTGATCACTTATTTCTTCTCATGAACTTATTTAGTTAAAGTAGCATTTTAAGTAAAATGCTATTCTGCCATCCTTAATTTTATCATCAGATCAGATCAGATCAGTCGCTCAGTCGTGTCCGACTCTTTGCAACCCCATGAATCGCAGCACGCCAGGCCTCCCTGTCCATCACCAACTCCCGGAGTTCACTCAGACTCATGTCCATCGAGTCAGTGATGCCATCCAGCCATCTCATCCTCTGTATGACATAAATACTGTCACCTACCTTTCTGTGGCCATTTGTTTAAAACAGAATAACCCAAAGGGATACAGCAGCTTCAGGAATAATTCTCCCAATCTAGAGGACTTCTGCTTCTATGATAGTAAAATGTAGATCATATAGATAGTAACAAGAGAATTCCTGTCTTATGAGAAAAGTAAGTTTATTCTTTTAAATATTTAATTCTGTAATTTCAAAGTTTTTATCAAGGTAATATATGTGTAGAGTTTCAAAAGGCAAATAGTGCTTAAAACACTTAGGGTGAAATTAACAACAGTATTCTCCCTCCTGACTCCCTACCCCTTGTTTTGCAGTGATTCTTCTACCTTTTCAAGTGATGTTTTTATATTTTTCTCTCTCTTGAATCATTACTTTTAGACAGTGTTTAAAAGACATGGTAGGTGAGGATTTCCCTCTTTACCTAATAAACTTCCCACATTTAGAGAAAATATTATTACGGCTAAGTCACGGAGTATATACTGTGATTATGCTTCCTTTCTTGTATGCTGTTTCCTGAAATTAATAATAGCTTCATTAATGTTTAGGATTTTTGTTTTTTAAACGTCTATTGCTGAGTCTTCCCACATGCTTTAACACCACAGTTTTCCTTAAAGTCAGACCATTTGGGGAAATTACCAAGGTTTTTTTGGTTTTGAGGGTTTTTGTATATGCTTTTTAACTGGGAAACTTCCTTACTGATGATCTTTTGTCCTCCTGCTCCATTTGGGACTGGTTGCTGTCTCGGCCTCTGACTTAGCTGAAATCCTAGAACTTTCTTCTGCTGTCATACTGGAAATGACTCCTTTATTTTGATAGGGGCACATTCTGTAGTAGCTACCTGAGAAAGGATACATAGGATATATTTTTAAGTTCTTGGATTTCTGAAAATGTATTTATTATACATTTCATTGTTAATAGTTTAGCCAGGAAAATTCCCTGGCAGTCCAGTGGTTAGGACTCTGCACTTTTGCTAATAAGGGCCTGGGTTCATTTCCTGATCAGGGAACTGATATTCCATAAGCCCGCATGCTCATCCTCAGTCACTCAGTCATGTCCGACTCTTTGTGACCCCTTTGGCTATAGCCCACCAGGCTCCTCTGTCCAGGGAATTTTTGAGGCCAGAATACTGGGGTGGGTTGCCATTTCCTTCTCCAAGCCCACATGGTGCAAACTGCCCTCCCCTAAGGCGCCCCCCACAAAAAAAAAAAGTTTGGCTGGGTAGAGAAATTTAAGTCATTTTCAGTCAGTCTTGAAGACAGTTTCCCACTGTTTTAGCTTTCATATGTGCTGTTTAGAAGTCTAGTATCATTCACTCATAAATTATTCATGCATATTTTTAAATGCCCGTTACATGTAGGCCCTATTGTAGGTACAAGAGAAGTGGCACTGAACAAAATAGACGAAACTCCTTCTGTCAGTGACCCTACATTCTTAATACTTTTTTTTGAAAACTGCAGTTTACTTGCTGTAATAACAAAGAGCCCCAAAAAGGCAGTGCCTTAAATGAAATGAAAGTTTGTTTGTCAAAATGGCCAGAGTAAGTAAACAACTCTGCTCTACTAGGCTTTCAAACTAGCAGGGCAATCCAGGCTTGTCAAAATGTGTCTTCCATCTCTGAGTTTTGAGCAACTGATTTGAGTTGTTACCATTTTTCTACCAGTAGGAACTTGGAGGGCAAGGAACTTTGTTTACAAAAACATGGTCTGGGAGTTGCAAACATCACTCCTGCTCTCATCCCATTGGCCAAAACTTAGTCACACGGACACAGCTGTAAGAAATGTTCTCTCTAACTGCTGCTGCTGCTGCTAAGTCACTTCCATCGTGTCCGACTCTGTGCGACCCCATAGATGGCAGCCCACCAGGCTCCCCCGTCCCTGGGATTCTCCAGGCAAGACCACTGGAGTGGGTTGCCATTTCCTTCTCCAATGCATGAAAGTGAAAAGTGAAAGTGAAGTCGCTCAGTCGTATCCGACTCCTAGTGACCCCATGGACTGCAGCCTACCAGGCCCCTCCATCCATGGGATTTTCCAGGCAAGAGTACTGGAGTAGGTTGCCATTGCCTTCTCCGCAGAATCTATTACTAAAAGGAAGAAAGGGAAAGGTGCCCTGGGGGACAATTAGGAGTCTCTGCCACATTAAATTCAAGAAGCTTTTAGGATCTTCTGTTTATTCCTAATGATCAGTACATTCACAGTGATCTACTTTGATGTGGGTCTTTTTTTTTTTTTTTTTTTTGCTGTGTATTTAATGAGCCATTTAAATTTAGAGATTTATGTCTTTGATTTCTAGAAAATTTTCCATGTATCATTTTGTTAATACTTTCTTCCCTTCCATGTTCCCTGGCTCCCTTTTTGGAGCTTATTTTCCATATTGTACATCCTAGATTCGTCATTCAGTTTTCTTTTATCTCCTCTTGTCCATCTCTTTGTTTTTAGGTTCTGTTTTCTGTGAGATTGCCTTACTTTAATCACCCAGCTTTTCTATTTTTTTCATCCATCATGATTTTGAATTTCTCAGAATTCTTTCTAAATCCCCTCTCAGCATGACATTTTTATATTTTTCTCTTCTGGCTTAATTTTTTAAATTTTGAAAGATTTTGTTTCTGATAAGGTTTTTTTTTGTTTTTTTTTTTTCTGAGTTTCTTTCTTCTATTTGTTGTGGTCTGTGGTCTTTCTTACTGGAGGCTTTTCTTTCTTATCTTATATCCTTAGCTTTCTGTTCATATTTTAAAGTGAGACAGTATAAATTTATGGAAAGATCTGTATCCATGGGTAAAACTGGTTGACTTGTGGGTTTCACTGTAGGGTGATAAAGTGATGAAAATTTTTTAAATTAGGAATCCCCATATTTCAGAATCTGTGAGGCCTTTTCTCTAAGAGTATTTAGTTTCTCCAAAGAAAGATCTGTGAATCTTCTCCCTGGGTGATCTTTGCATTTAGTATGAAAATCTGTTTTCAGCACAGACTAGTGTCCCCAAGTCTGATGTTTAGATTCTCCAGCAAATAAAACCTTGAGTCTCCTGCCAGTGGTGGAAATGTGGTAATTTCCTGGCTTCATTAAGTGCAGAATAGGGCTTTAGGGTTCTCGTTGTCCTTTGTATAGACTCAATCAAGTCCTCTGTCCCATGCCTTCCATTATACCAAGTGCCTTTAATTCCCGATCCCTCCTTTGGTTATGTGGGGGCAGTTTTGCTGCTGTTTGTCAGTCTCATTCAGTGTAGACTGTTGGGTTTCATCTTCCTCCATTTGTCTCCTTCATATATACTGTAGTCCACCTTTATGGGTTGAAGCTTCAGGATTCAGATGTTTCCTGGTTTCATTGAAGTTTGTATATGTTTCTTATTTTCCTTATTGTCCAGCAGTGGAAATGTTTTTACTACATATATTAGTTTCTAGTGCTTCAGTAACAGAGTACCACAAACTGAGTGACTTCAAGTCCACTTCTGAGGCTGAAAGTCTGAAAAATCAAGATGGCAGGGCTATGCTCCCTCTGAAACCTGTAAGGAGGGATCTTTCCTTGGCTTTTCTGGCTTCTGCCTTTGCTGGTAATCCTTGGCATCCTTTGGTTTGTAGATAGATCACTTTAACCTCTGCCTCTGTTGTCACATGGCCAGCTTCTCCTTGTATCTCATTTTCTCTTCAACTGTTTTTATAAAGATACCAGTCACACAGAATTAGGACTTCCCAGGTGGCACAGTAGTAAATAATCTGCCTGCCAACACAAAAGATGCAGAAGATGCGCGTTCGACCCCTGGGTTGGGAAGATCCCCTGGAGGAGGAAATGGCAACCCAGTCCAGTATTCTTGCCTGTGAAGCCCCATGGACAGAGGAGCCTGGGGGCCCACTCTTGATGACCTGCTGTTCATGGGTCGCAAAGAGTTGGATACGACTGAGCACATAGCACACAAACAGAAATAGGGTTCACTTTCATCCTAACTTGATTTCAGAGCTGTAACGTCTATATTTCCCAATAGAGTCATATTTATTGGTACTGAGGCTAGGACTTTAACATAACTTTTATGGAGAGAAGGGACACAGTTCAGTTTATAACACTGTGTCATTTTAGAACAAGGAGTTTTAGACATTATTTTGGGTGATGGTAAAATATACTTTCCATATCATAAATAAAATCATGTTTTGAATTTTAATAGAAAACATTAAGAATAACTGCCTAAAATTCTGAGTATCTTAAGGTCCTGAAAGAAATAAAAGTACAAAAAGTGCTCACGTACAATGAGAAAAACAGCAAGAAACAATGGACATGAATAGACAGTTTACATCAAAGAATGAGCAAGCCTATCTTAAAAGGTGCTCATATATCACTTACCCTTTTGAGTTGATATATTAGTATGATCCTTTTGGAGAGAAATTTGAAAACAACGTATCAAACCAAAAAAATGTTCATACCTTTTGGTCTTATTCATTCAATAGAAAATTGAGTACTTTGGACCAGCTACTCTGCCAACTACTAAGGATTCAGTAGCAAACAAGAAAAAGTCTCTGCCTTCATTAATACTGAATACCAAAACATTTTTGTGAAGAAGGCACATACATGAAGATCACATTGCTCACCCCACCCACTCTCTTGGTTTTTCTACTTTACTTTTACCTTCTTAGTCTCTCTTGCTGGTTTCTCTGCATTTTCCCAACCTGTTAAAAATGGAAGGTCCTAAGTCTCTGGATCTCTTTTCTTCTCACTCACTTGGTGTCTCATTCAATGTTATATCATCTGTAATATGATAATTCCCCATTTTTTTCCTGTGCCCAGAACTTCTCTCTTGACCTTTAGCCTCGTATAATCAGTGTCCTGTTCGATGTCTCTATTTCAATATCATGCCCTCTTTCCATTGCCACCTCTTCCCAGTTATAATCACATTTGTCTAATTGCTGAGGCTGAAAATATTAAGAGCTATCATTTACCTGTTTCTTTTTCTCATACCCAAAGTGTGATCCATCAACAAGTTTTATTTACTCTCAAAATATATCTAGGATCTAACCATTTCTTGACTTCTTTACTAGTGCTACCCTGGTCCAAGTGACCACAATCACTTACCTGGTTTATTATAGCAGCATCCTCACTTCCCACCTTCCGTACTTCAGTTTTCAATACAGCAGATGGGTCCTTTTAGAATGTAGGTTAGACTTGACTCATGACTACTTAAAGCCCATGGCCTTCTGCCGGGGTCTAGCCCCGGTGGAGTTGGCGAATTCGAAGGGGGTTTTTCTGCAAGGAGCAGGCTCTGTGTATTGTGTATTCTTTAAAAGCTCCTTTGTTTAAAAGAAAATTTTTTTATCTTTTTCAGCCTTAGGCAATGCTCTGGGAGGCTTTGGATGTAAACTGGGGAATTCCTAGGCCCTGGGAGGTGCAAGCGGAGGTGGGGTAGTCGCCTTAAATCAGAAATTGTATAAATTTTTAAAGGTTTGTGTAGAGGGGGAGGGGGCTCACCAGGTCGCCCGGCCGCAGCGTCCTGTAAGCCCTCTCATTCCTCGGGAGGTAGAGCACAGTCTCCCTCCTTTTCTTCGTCAATGGCAGAAAATATGATCTGCGCAGAAGGTGGAAACCCACTACCATCCACCGCTATAGCCTCTCCCATAGGCTATCCAACAGCCTCATGACAGGGGTCCAGACCATTTTTAATCATATTTGTAGGATAAGTTTTTAGTTGTTTTTTTTACCTTCACCCAAGTATCTAAATTAACAGTACCCTCTTCTGGAAACCAAGGACACTATTCTTTTACAAATGAAAAAAATGATTGAATGGTAGATTTTTAAACTTTGATTCCTCTCTTAATAACTGCAAAATTACTCCTATAAAGAGCTGTCTTTGTTTGATTCACTGTTACCCATGTCAGAAAGTTAAGTATAGTAAAAGATTTAGTTTTAGTCTTCAGAAACTGGGTTTTCTCTCCAACCCTTTAACACTTCAATACTTCCCACTCCTGCTTGCCCTGTCTATCCTACAGGGGGTCTGCAGCACCCTGAGTGGGGTCCTAGCCGTCCCGAAAACTCAACACAGGGGGAACAATAGGGCTGATGACCCTAATTGTTCTGAGGGGGGAGCAATAGGGCTGATGACCCTAATTGCTTCGAGGGGGAACAACAGGGCTGATGACCCAAATTGTTCCGAGGGGGGAGCAATAGGGCTGATGACCCTAATTGCTTCCAGGGGGACCTACCTTCGAAAAGCTTGTCCAGGCGCCACTTACCGGGGTCCAGCCCCGGTGGATCCAGGGAATTCTAAGGGGAGATGGCTTCGGCGATCAGGATACGATAGAATTAAAGATATAAAAAGTGATCAAATAAGGATAGCTCAGTGAGAAAATTCAGTGGAGAAAAGAGGCTGAATAACTTGGCTTACATGGAAAGCTAATAAAATTCCAAAATAAGGAATTTGAGTCACCTACGTAAACCGCAGGCGTCCTCCCGTTCTCCTGAAGGAGAGGAGACACTAAGGCCTCCCCGGACAGATCTTAGAGGCCCAGGCAAAATTAGTAGGCTTGACAAGCCTCCATGCTCAAGATGGGAATTCAGCCAGAAGGTAAGAGAAAGAACGACATGGGGAGACCAAGTTTCGGTGAACAAGGCCCGCACTTTATTTTCCAAAGTAGTTTTTATACCTTAAGTTGTGCATAGAGGATAATGGGGGAAGGGGTAGAGTCAGCAGTAAGCCAGGCTTTCTTCCTGCAAAGTTATCATATGCAAAAGTTTGAATTACATCATCTTCTGGCCAAGAGGCCTGTTAACATTTTATGATCCTTTCTTCAGAAAACTTATTTTTCTCTAAAGGTGATTATTCTAAAGTCAGGCGCCACCCTCCAAAAGCATTAGATAAAGTTGCATTCCTGTAGGGCAAAGGTGTGGTGGGCTATAACAAGAAAAGAATTAACTCAAGGGTCCAAGGTTACAAACATTAAAGCTACTACTTACATTCCTATACACCAATTATATTAATCAATACACTCCCAGGGACACAGTAGGTAAGGGATATGGAAACTTAGCAGCAAACATTGGCCCAACAAGTGAAAAACCCTTCACCAATACAATTTCTAATCAATCTTTTAACTGCTCAAAGGAATCTGTATTTAGACAGTTTAGAACATCTCATGCCTCTCAAGGTTGGGAGGCTGTGAACAATCACATGTGGCCGGAAGATCCTATTCAGGCAGGCTAGAGGACTTCCAAAGGAGTTTGTAGGAAACACTCTTGTCACGCCCAGGAACTTTATTAAGTGGAGCTGTAAGTTAACTCTTTTTCAGAGAGAGGTGGTGGGGGACAGCCCCCCGTAAAGTCAGAGGTGTAGGTGAGAGCACAAAGCAGTAAAGTAGGCAGACTCGGGTTTTGGGGGTAGATGCTCGAGAATTTCCAGGGGAACTCCTGAGGCTCGATCCCACCTTTGCATATGCCGAGCCTCCTTCCTCATGACCTTTGCCACGGGCGGAGTTCCTCACGCTGGCTCCTGGCAGCCTTCCATCTTAGAGTAAAAGACACAGTTTCAGTTTCTTCAAAAAGGACCCATAAGGTCCTGTGAAATTTGACCTCTGATCAGTCAGACTTCATCACCTGCTGTTCTCTCCTATCACCTACTCTGCTCTAGCTACTCTGCATCCTGGACATACTCCCACATCAGGACTTCTGTTCTTCCGATTCCCTCTGCTTAGAGTGCTGTTCACCCGTCTGGCCTAATGGCAAGCTCCCTTGCCTCCTTCAACCTTTTTCTCAGTGTTTCCTGAGGGAGGTCTTCCCTGATCACCCTGTTTGAACTTGCTCCCCATTCCCTATCTAATATTTCTTCTTTTAACTTACAGCTGTTATACTTTTACTTAATCATCATGTATATTCTTTCTTTCTTATCAACCTAGAATGTAAGCTTCATAAGGACATGAATTTTTGTTTCTTGTTCACTGCTGTATTGCTAGTGCCCAGAAGAGTGCTGGCACTGTAGCAGATACCCAATAAATATTTGTTGCGTGGATGGATGCGTGAATGATAAAAAATTGGAAGTAACTTACATAGCTAACTAACATTACAGAAATTGTTTAGTAAATTATCCAACATTCACTAGTATAGAATAATGAAGTTATTTTAGAAGCTCACAAAACCTGAATAATCTGTGGGGAAGTGCTCTTAATGGAAAATAAAATTGAAGTTGAGACTTCAGCACAGGTTACTAAGTACCTCCTATCATAGTGGTTAAGTGGTCTGACGTAGAGTCAGACTCAGTTTCAAAAACTTAAAACAAATGTCTCATCATCATTAAGATATTTTTTGCTTCCATAAGCATGTGTGTTTCTGTAAGGAAGAGAAGACTCAACTCAGTCTGCCTTAAACACTAAGGAAGCATTCTGACTCATTAGCTGAAAATCTGGAGGACGGTTGCTTTAAGACTGGTTGATTCGGTGTTTCAGTGATATTATCAAAGACCGGGTTTCTTTTTGACCATTCATTGTTTTGTCCAGATTATCAGCTTTATCTAAGGCTGTTTTTCCTCAAAGTCGAAAGAGAGGTGACAGGAGCAATAAAAAGATTATGTGTGTCCTTGCTCAGTCAAGTGAGAAAGAGGTACAAAGAAAGACTGACAGACTGCTTTTCCAAAAGAATAAGAAACTTCTTTTTCAGAAGCCTTTCGCATAACTCCTTTCAGATTTCAGTAATCTGAATTGGGTCCTGTGCCAACAGCTAAACCAGTTACTCTGGCTGAGGGAATGGTCTAAGCAGGCCCCATCTTTGGAGCTAAGGGGTGAGGTCAGATTTCACTGAAGCACATGGCTGCATGCATAAAAAAGAGGTAGCTACAGATCTGATCTTGTCAAGAAAATGAGTCCTTTGTCCACTTCTTGACTGAAATTGGGGCGCCCTCGGCAGAATTGGCTGACTAAACCATGTGGAATGGATTCACCATCACCTAGAGACAAAGACAGGGCAGGGTGTGCTGGGCAAGCAAAAGGAACGTATTGACAGTGGATAGAGCTCTACCTGGCCTCCTCGCACCACCTGCCAACACCACATAGGGATCCTGTTTGTTTCTGCTGCTGGCACTCTGAGCCAGCAAGACCCTCTGGGGTGACTGCAGAGTGATATGATCAGGACAGCAACTTTTGACATGGAGTAATGAGTGACATCTTTATTTGGATGTCCCATAAGCAGTTCACACAAACTCAGTGTGTTTAAAATTAAACTCATTAGCTTCTTTCCCAACAAGCTCCTTTAAACCCAATCTCAGTATAATGATAAACAAGACTTGATCAGTGCCTTTATACAGGTCCATAATGACAGGTATTATAACCATATGAAAAAGATAAAAAAAATAAATGAACATGAAAATCGTTCTATGTCTGGTTGGCATGTTTAGGGATAATTTTTCCTCTAATACTTTATTATTTTGTAAATTTCCATTAATGTGGTTATGTAATGGGTCCATTATCAATAAGAAATTTGTATAGAGAATGGTTCTGTGATACAACAGTACCCTATCATCTCCTAAATGAAGGTTTTATTACCTATATAGAAATGTATCCGATAGTAACTTTTTCAAAAATGCATAGTCTCTGTTTATGGATGCTCTTTCTTTGGAAATTAGTACAGTTATACAAACAAAAGACTTTTCAGGGAGCAGAATCTCCTTATTAATCTTAATTGGATACTATATTTTCATTTAGCAGTAGTACCTAGCATGTGGCAGGCACTATCAGTGTGTTACATGCTATGGATATGAAAATAAATACTGCCCTCAAAAAAGCTTACACCTTAATGGACAGGATAGCTAAACCAACAGTCAGCTACAGTACAGTCTGATGGATGCCATAGGAGAGGTGATCACAGACTGAAATAAAGTTTTGTCTTATGATTGCATTATGAGTTGTGGTTAAACTAATCTTTTTTACCCCCAGAGTCTTTCTTCAGTTCGTGTGGTAGTTTACATAAGCTAAGTGAAGAGCCACTGATTCCTCCTCCACTTCCACCTCGAAAAAAATTTGATCAGGATGCTTCAAATTCCAAGGTAGGGAATTTCCCCAATGGTCCAGTGGTTAGGATGCTGTTTTTCCATTACAGGAGGCACAAGTTTGATCCCTGGTCAGGGAACTATAGATCCCACATGCTGTGCCTTTCGGCCAACAAGAGCAACAACAAAAATCCAAGGTAGTCAACAGGACTTGGGTTTGCCTCAACTTATTCAAAGTTGTGAATCTTCAAAACAGTGCTTATTCTTAAAAAGAGTCTGTCAATTATAATTTGGTTACCCTTTATGTTTTTTAAATACTTAGGTTGTTTTATTTAGAATATACCTTAAATAATTGTTTAATCCTCATAATACTTTTTCTTAAAAAAAAAAAAAGGAGGCTGGGCAGATTCATAGATACTCAGAAGTACATTTTCTTTTGGGTAGAGATGGGAAAAACTGTAGTATTCAAAGCATTCTCCAAACTTTCAGCTGGTGCTTCTCAAACTTCAGGCTGCATCACAAGCATCTGAAAGGTTTGTTAAAACCAGGTGGCTAGAATTTCTGATTCAGTTGGTCTGGGGCAGGGCCCAAGAATTTTCATTTATAACAAATCCCTACTAAGGCTTGCCTGGTGGCTCAGACGGTAAAGAATCTGCCTGCAATGCAGGAGACCTGGTTTCAATCCTTGGGTCAGGAAGATCCCTGGAGAAGGGAATGGCTACCCATTCCAGTATCCTTGCCTGGAGAATTCCATGGAATGGGGAGCCTGGCAGGCTACACCCCATGGGGTCACAAAGAGTCGGACTCAACTGAGCAACTAACACTTTCACTTTCAATAGTGCTGATGCTGCTGATCCTGGGTCAAACTTTGGAGAACCACCGCTCTGAACTTCACTGGGGATAGTAGAAGTAAATGGCCAAAAAGCAGAAGATGGATATTAAGTCCTCTTGACATCATGTTCTTTCATGTCTTGTTGTTGTTCATTCACTAAGTCATGTCCGCCTCTTTGAGACCCCATGGACTGCATCATACCAGGCTTCCCTGTCCTTCATTATCTCCCGGAGTTTGCTCAAACTCATGTCCATTTAGTCGGTGATGCCATCCAACCATCTCATCCTCTGCTGCCCCCTTTTCTTGCTCTCATTCTTTCCTAGCATCATGGTGTTTTCTAGTGAGTCAGCTCTTCTTATCCATCAGGTGGCCAAAGTATTGGAACTTCAGCTTCAGCATTCATGTCTACAAAACTAAATATTCTTTTTACTTACTTGCCCATTATTATAATTAAAATGCATAAATTTATAAACTGTATCTACAAAGCAAGATAATCTGAGGCTTTATAAGATTTCAGTTAAAACATCTCATATATAAAAATATTAAACTGAGCCCTGAGTGAAACCAGGAGTAATTTATTCATAAATCTGATTATTAAACCAGATTAACCTATTTTGTGTCTCTGGATTTAACTTAACACATAAGAATTTTTTAGTCTTTAAAACTTTTTCTTATAGATGTTTCAAGAGAACAGAGGTATAATTTAATTTTTTTGTTTTTGAGGGAACTATGAAATCTGATGATGACCCCCCTGCTATTCCACCAAGACAACCTCCTCCTCCAAAGGTAAAACCCAGAGTTCCTGCTCCTACTGGTCCATTTGACGGGCCTCTGCATAGTCCACCTCCACCGCCGCCAAGAGATCCTCTTCCTGATACCCCTCCACCGGTTCCACTTCGGCCTCCAGAACACTTTATAAACTGTCCGTTTACCCTTCAGCCACCTCCACTGGGACATCTTCACAGAGATTCAGACTGGTTCAGAGACGTTAGTACGTGTCCAAATTCTCCGAACACTCCTCCTAGCACACCCTCTCCAAGGGTACCTCGTCGATGCTATGTGCTCAGTTCTAGTCAAAATAATCTTGCTCATCCTCAAGCTCCCCCTGTTCCACCAAGGCAGAATTCAAGCCCTCATCTACCAAAACTGCCACCAAAGACTTACAAACGGGAGCTTTCACACCCCCCAGTGTATAGACTGCCTTTGTTAGAAAATGCAGAAACTCCTCAATGACCCTAGCCATATGTAGTCATTGACACTGGAATGATATTTGTAAAGTTTCTTTTTTTTTTAATTTATTCAAAAAAGGCATAGTATTTTAGTACTTTTTAAAAAATAATGCTCTTACAAAAATGCTACTGATCAAATAAGCTTTTCAGAATTGGAAAAATAAAAATACAGAAGTCATTTACCATTATCCTCAGGTGATCAGTAGCATTACCTTGTCTTGGATCCTCAGTGCTGCCAAAAGGCCAGTATAAGGAATTTATATTTGCACTGTAGACTCTGCTAAAATATGGTTTAAAGTGAAATTGATTGCACTGAAAGGGGATAGTGCATTTGTGGAATTTTTCAAATTTGAGTAACAGATGACTATTTAAGGCAGTGAATTTACACACATATAGGGGGTGTGTGGTGATACTGATTTTTAAGCCTCTTTGACCATCTTTGTTTTTACATCTAGTTTTTACCGAAAATTGTGAATAAACACCCACTATTCTTAAATTCTTCAATGCCATGTCTTAAATGCCAGAATTTGCTGCTGAAGACAAAAGTGAAAAATAGAATGAAAATAATAGAATGCACTGTGTTTATTATGTTGTCAAAATGTAAAGACTACCTAACTCAGTCATAGAGGGAAAAAGGGCATATATCTTGTACAGATGTGCCTTTTTGTTTTTGTGGACTATGGTGTCTTTAGCTAACGAGTTGCCTATTGTTTTGGAAAACAAAGTTAATATGCCATATATGTACAGTTTTGTTTATATTGTATATTTAAAAATAATGCTAATAACCTATATAAATTTATGTGACTCAAGGCCTATAATACAATCTGCTACTTTACTAATTCATAAATCCAGAGGATAATTTTCTTATGGCATAGGAACCAACTGCATTGCCTTCAAAACCAAGTAACTTTCTCTATAGATCTCGTGTTAACTAAAATTTTTTAAAGTATTTTTTTAGATTGGTAATATTTAAACCAGCAGTTAAAGCTTTATTAAACTTTTTAATCAGAGAAGTGATTAAAACTTTTATTTGCCATTTGTACTCCTCTGTTCAAAGTGATGAAAAAGCGTGTTTTGCTCTTAGTGCTAGCAGCAGTTGTAAAGTAGCCAAAAGCCACATTGTTTATTTACTGGTCTGTGGCCTTTTACTGTGCTTTGTATCAGAGTTCCTAACAAGATTAATAAATCACCCCAGTCTTAATTTTTAAAAGACTTTTAAAATGTGTTTTCATTATAAGGAACAAGGGGGTAAGACTGTCGAATTCTGTACAAGTAATACATACACACACATTATTTTCAGTTATTTTGTGCAATTTAAATTCCATAATCCCAAAGAATTTAAGTGATGTAAACTTTAGAGGGAAGAGGGGAAACTGTCTTCACCGTTAAACGCAATCACAAGCTTCCTGCAACCGTTTTATGCATTTGAGATGAAAATTTAGGAGCCTATTATGAACTCGAGATAAGCAGACTATAGCCACCCTTGGTAGTATCTTGGAAGCTGCCTTGATTTAAAGACAGTAATTAAAAAAAAAGAGTTATCAGTCTCCAGCCAGGTAAAAACGCTCAGGTTGGCGTTGTCTGGAAAAGTGATTTAAACTGCCCGTTCGTTAAGCCACACTTGTAATTTAGGGGAGAATGAGACGGTTTCGCGCGTAGGGGTGCCTCGGCCCACCGTTGGGCAGCGCTGGAAGAACGCTGCCTTCCAGGCTTTGTGGCTTCGCGCACGCGCCGTAGCCCCAACTCCGCCACCGGGACGCGCCGGGGCCCTGGCAAGGCGGGGCCTGGAATAGTGCGCGTGAATGTGACGTCGCTGCGTGCGACGCCTCTTGTTGCCGGGCAGCGATGGCGGCTTCTTTGGAGTCCTCTGGGGAGGATCCACTGCGGAACTTTGTGCGAGTTTTGGAGAAGCGAGATGGCACGGTGTTACGACTGCAGCAGTATGGCTCCGGCGGCGTGGGTTGCGTTGTTTGGGACGCTGCCATTGTCCTTTCTAAATACCTGGAAACGCCCGGATTTTCCGGCGATGGGGCCCACGCGCTGAGCCGGCGGTCGGTGCTAGAGCTGGGCTCAGGCACCGGGGCTGTGGGGCTCATGGCCGCTACCCTCGGGTAAGACCTGGCGGGAGGGTACGCCGCTTTGTTCGGGAACCCCGATTACTGGCTTCCAACTCTTTTGCCTACACGTAAATCAACGTTATTTTATAGGGCAGATGTTATAGTCACCGATCTTGAGGAATTGCAAGACTTGCTGAAGATGAATATTAATATGAACAAGCATCTTGTCACTGGTTCTGTTCAAGCCAAGGTACTGAAATGGTTTGTATGGCCTTTCAGCTTGTTTTAAGATAACAATTTGTAGCTTGCTTTAAATTGCGTTTCGCTGAAAGCATGATTAATACGAGTGGAGATTTCTGGGTCTTTTTATAAAACAAGACTATTTTAAATTAGTAAAGCAACAGTTTAAAATATGTGGTTGACGTTTTTAAGGGGGGAAGAATTAGAAGACTTTCCTTCTCCGCCAGACTATATACTGATGGCTGACTGCATATACTACGAAGAGGTGAGTATTTGATGAGTGGAGTCTCTTCCTTTAGAAGACTTAAACTGTATTTCGAGGATTCTGGAGCACGCATTACTTAGCATTTTAACGTCTCTGAATGCAGGATATATGTTCCATAGTTGATGAACAAAGAGAAAGGTCACCAGGAAGTACGTATATGTACTCATAATTAACATAGAGGTCCCTGAACCTTATTGAGAAAAGTGTTACGTGCATTTTAGGAGAGGCCTCCGTAAAATTTTTAAAGGATTTTTTATTCTGGATCTCCTGTAAAAGGCTAAGATTTCTTTTTTTTTTTAAGTTAGCTGTAAGTTGCATCCTAAAGGATTCATTGTTTGGGGGCAAGATTTATTATATTTATAGAATTTTTTTTTCTTTTAGAATATCAGTTTGTATAATGTAAGCATCAGTCATTTTTTTACAATAATGAACATTGAACCAACTTATGTTCAAGTTAAAGTTGGACCTACTTTCATAAGTAAATTGTTGATTGTTTAAATATTGTTAGAGTAAGCTTTAAGAATGCTGTCAATTCCATTTTTACCCATGGGTACTCCAAAATGCAATCACTTGAATCCATTCTTGGAAGCTGAAATTAATACAATGGTTGATTAGTTAAGAGTTTACCAATTGTTAGTTACAGAGTTGTTAACTGTGTTTACTGGGTTGGATTGATTCAAAGATGTGTGAATTGTAAGGGAGTTATAATTATCTCCTCTGCCTCCCCTACCCCCTTTTATAGTAAACAAATGTGTTTTTAAAAGTCATTAACAAAAATCATATTCCTTTTTGAACAGTCTTTGGAGCCACTGTTGAAAACCCTAAAAGATCTCAGTGGGTCTGAGACTTGTATTATATGTTGTTATGAACAGCGAACAATGGGAAAAAATCCAGAAATCGAGAAAAAATATTTTGAGGTGAGTACTCTATTAGATCTACCTTTGTAGGGATTACCCTTCAGAGAGGCTATGTGTGACTTTGTGTTTCAGTATATTGTGGTAATTTTGAGTAGGGAAAACATTTTGCTTGTATGAACCCAAGGAGAGAATTCTTTAGAGCACACCATTCTAACAACTGCTGCCAGCCTCCCCCGCCCCAGTACCCCCATTCTGATCCTTTATTTTTCTTTTCTGATTTGTTGATCTAGTATTTGTAAAGCCATGTAAAATAATAATGTGACACCCTTGTCTTTTCTGAGAAAGTTTTCAGTGTTTATCAGACAAGTTGCTGGCTTTTAGCAACATATTAATGATGTATATATTTTTTGGAGAATACATCATAGAAACATGATATGTGATATGTTGAAACATGATATGTTTTCATTTCAGTATTTTCCACTGTATTTTTATGGTAGCTTTGGCCAATGTATCCTACCTATTTTGAAGTTGTTCTTTTCTTTTTCTTTTTTTTTTTTTCCTTTTGCAAGAATTAATAACCCACAGGAAGCTGCAGAAGTAGTACTTAGAATCCCATTTGTGTTTCACCCATCTTCCTCCAGTGGTCACCCAAATGCTTCTTATGGGTAAAGATCCATCATACGACAAGTGGTTCCTCTTAAGGAAACATCTTTATGGCTCTTCAGTTTTATCTTCTGAAAGGGTTACTTTGGGTAAAGTGACTCTTCATGACTCTGCCTCAGATATATGGTGAAATGGTTTTTTACTTTTATGTTTTTCTTGACTGTGAAGAACTTTAATGAACTTTTGAAATAATGTATACTTGAAAATTTGATATCATTAATCAGTTTTCAGTTGAGTTAAAACATATCAAATGCATATATATCAAGTGCTTAGCTCAACTTTTCATATACCCCTCCCAGTCAGTATTCCAAAGGTAACCACCATTCTGATTTCTGTCAGCAATGGATAGTTCATATTATTGAATTTGAATTGCATCTTTTTTAAATTTATAGCTCCTTCAACTAGACTTTGACTTTGAAAAAATTCCTTTGGAAAAACATGATGAAGAATATCGAAGTGAAGATATTCACATTTTATACATCAGAAAGAAAAAATCGGTAAATACATGTTTGCCTTATCATCCTCTGAAGTGATTTCACTAGCTGGACACTGTCTCTGAGCTTGAGTATGATGCAGATATTAATTTTCATGTGGGGAAATGGCTATAATGATTAACAGAACCAGGGCACTAATGCTCAGTGTTAAGATTGCCTAACTTATCGGGCCTCAGGTGTTTTCTCTAAAAGGCAGACTTTTTTTGTAAAGGTCATTTCTAGCTGTAAATTACATAGCTTTATAATTGGGCATTACCTCAGACAAGTAACTTAGCTATTTATAAATTTCTTTTATCTCTTAGAGGTTTTCAAATGCCAGTTCTGACCTTTGTGAACTCTCTCCAACCATTCAAGTTTGTGTTTTTTTTAAACTAGTCCAACTATAACATAGTTATATGTTTTTATTTTTTGGTCTGTCCAATAAAGAAAAATGCAGTCAATTAAATAGAATTTTTATGTTCCTCTTTTAGATTGCTTCCTTTACCCATTATAATAAGTACATTTTATACAGTGTCTTGTATTTGAATGTGTAGAAGGGAAGAATTGTGTCCCATCTACCTTTGTACCCCAGCACCTTGTGTGTATGTGACTGGTATAAGGCAAGAACAGATTACTTTTATGAATTGAGGGTGCTAAATGTGATTTAGTTCCATTTGTTTCTATTATCTTTCCTTTGGACTTGTGGTGAAGTTTTTTGATTTATGTGCATTCTAGCCAAAAGCAGATAATGTGCATTTTTTGGAATCAGGAGTAGGTGTTGGAACTACAAAGAAGAGCAGTGGGATTAGTAATTCAGGTCAACTATTATGTGGCATGGTTCTAGAGATAAAACAATGAATTAAAAATGTTTTATGCCTTAAAGGATCCAGTTTTAGCCAAAGCTGTTGTATAGTTTTAAAAGTAGGTTGGTTTTTTTTTGTTTTTTTGTTTTTTTTTTTTGAGGCATAAAAATTTTGTATTTCCTAAATATAAAGGCTTTTTTCGGGGGGGTGGGCAGAGAGTCATTTGTTTTTTTAACTTGATATAATTTATATACAATAAAGTTTACACTTAAGCCATTTTTAGTATATTTACCTAATTGGACAGCCATCACCACGTTTTAATTTTCAACATTTTCATTACCCCCAAAAGGAACCCCATACCTTTTAGCAGTTACACCTTATTCCTGCCTTCCCCAGCCCTTAGCAACCACCAGTCTGTATCTGTGGATTTGCCCATTCTGAACATTCCATACAGATGGAATCACGCATGATGTGTGCTTCTTCTATCTGGCTTCTTTCATTCAGCAGTGTTTTCAAGGGTGCATCCACATTGTAGCGTGCATCAGCACTTCACTTCTTTTACACTTGAATAGTAGTCCTTTGTATGGATATGCCACACCTTATCCACGCATTCATCAGTTGATGAGCATTTCCGTTGTTTCCACTTTGGGCTCTAATGAATGATCCTGTCGTGAATATTCATGTGAAACTATTGTGTGGTGTGTTTCATCTCTTGAGGGTGTGTATACCCATAGTGGAATTGCTAGGGCACACGGGAACTCTTTGTTTAGCTTTTTGAGGACTTGCCAAACTATTCCAAAGCTGCTATACTATTTTCCTTTCTCACCAGCACTGTCTGCATTTTCCAGTTTCTCCATATCCTCCTTAACATTTATTGTTGTTAATCTTTTTTATTGTAGTCATCTCAGTAGGTATGAAGTGGTAATCACATTGTGGTTTTTATTTCCCTAATGACTAATGATGTTGAGTATCTTTTTTTGTGTACTTATTGGCCTTTTTACATGTTTGTAGAAACCCTTTGCCTATTTTAAAATTGAGTTGTCTTCACTGTTGAGTTGTAAACATTCTTCATATATCCTGGATACCAGACTCATACGAGATTTATGACTTCCAAATACTGTCTTCCCATTCTGTGGGTTGTCCTTTTCTTATCTTGATAGTATGTCCTTTGAAACACAGAGGTTTTTAATTTTGATGATGTCTAGTATATCTGTTCTTTCTTTGGTTGCTTGTACTTTAGGCATTAACAAAGCCCCATCTCCAAGCATTATATATAGCTATTCATTTGAATTGCATTTAGCTGTCAGCAGGCATAATACCTAGTATTAAATACCCAGTAAATATTTAATATATAATAAGAAATCAGTCTTTTAAGGTTTCCATTTTTTTTTTCTTATAGAAATTCCCATCATGAAATCTTTAGTCATGTTACCCAAGCCTCTAACAACGTGGGTAAGCTAATAACATGAATGAAGCATGTGAATACAGCATGGGAAGATTGTGTTCACAGATTTTTTCAGCATGTCTTTAGGGATCCGATCTAGAGACAACCACCACCGGCTGCCTGCAATATGAAAAATGACTTGACTGACTGCCTACCTACCAATGGGCCTGAAATCCAACTTAGTTTACTTTTAGCTCCACATCAAGTTCTGCTTAAAAGAAACATTGTGTCAGTCACTCCTCCAATAAAAATAGGTACTGAGGTTAGCCTAAAGTCTGCCAAAAATAATGAAGTAGCATGGTTGGCTTGGCATGTTTTCAGGAAAATAGAGGTAAGTTGACCCAGTTTCTAAAGAGAGGTATCAGTTACTCTTTAATAATGTTTAAATTCAAATCAGTAAATTTTAATTTGTCATCAAGATAAGTTTAAGAGAGGGTTTTAACATTTATACAATGGGTTTTATTGTAAGTATCTTCCACTTCATTGTTTTTTCAGACAACTTTAATATTTGTGTTCTTTTACTTGGGGGAAAAAAAACCGAAAAGACTGTTTTGTGACCAAAGTTCTGTGCTTTTCCTTCACCGTACTGATTATAGTATAATTTACCCTGTGAATTACATAATAAATTATACTGTGGTTGGTTAATAAAGAAGACAGAAGAAGTCAGGGTGCAAGGGAGGGAAACATCCTGGTAAAAATTTTTTATTTGAGGATGGAGTGAGAATAAAAGGCCCAGCCTCAGGCTCGTGCATTTATGTGGCTTGTGTACTCTTCCTCCTGTGTAGCTTCCAGGAAAATGTGGCTAAATTCACTGGTGATCACTTATTTATATGAAACAGAAAGCTATTTAAATAACTACAAGTGTACTTCTGTGTACATTTACCAAATGATTTTTTTTCTGTGTGGTCTCTGTTTTATGTTATGATAATCATCTGTTCGCAGACTGATCTGTCAGGACTTCCCAGTCACACTGGTTCCAAAGCGTAATAGTAACCAGATGGAATGCTGGTACTTAACAGGCATTGGTGCTAGGTGGCACATTTTATGTGTTAAAATAAACATTGTTTTTGAGATCCTGTGACTTTGAGAATGTTTCAGAAATAGCTTTAGAGAAAATAAACATTTAAAGCAGGTGACTGCTTTCCAGAAAGAGCAAAAGCAGCCCTAGAGAAATTAAAGATTAACATCAAGAGAAAATTTTTTTCCTTCAGGCTTTCTTCAGTCTTTAACTTTGTTCTGCTGTTTGTTTTTTTCCCCAAACTGCTCTTGCTGCTGCTAAGTCGTTTCAGTCATGTCCGACTCTGTGCGACCCCATAGATGGCAGCCCACCAGGCTCCCCCGTCCCTGGGATTCTCCAGGCAAGAACACTGGAGTGGGTTGCCATTTCCTTCTGCAGTGCATGAAAGTGAAAAGTGAAAGTGAAGTCGCTCAGTCGTGTCCGACTCTTAGCGACCCCATGGACTGCAGCCTACCGGGCTCCTCCATCCATGGGATTTTCCAGGCAAGAGTACTGGAGTGGGGTGCCACTGCCTTCTCTGAAACTGCTCTTAGCATTTCATTAATCAGCTTACTAAGCAGCTAGTGTAACCTAAGCGTATGATATTTTTCTAGTTACAGATAATACCAGGTATTTTATTAGTGAAGTCTTAGAACAAATGATCCCTTTCTGGCTTGTTTCGTAACAATATAAAACTTGTAGAAATGAGTTTATTAACAATGACCAGCCTTAGTAGTCCACTCCAATTCCTCAGGTCCTTTTCACCCTCCTCCCCTTAAGACTGCACTTCTAAAATACAGTAGCTGTGGGTGTTCAACTGAAGTCCTCCTTGACATTCCTGTAATGAAAACCCAGTTCCTTTACTTCCGACAGGGGACCTTACACCAAAACTTCCTGGAGGGGTTGGGATGAGATCAGCCTCTTGGCAGCTTTGCCAGAATCACCCCTTTACTTCTTCTTTCATGTCCTATTTCCACTCCTTTTCTTTTTTATCACCTTAATAAATCAAGGAAATGGCAATCCACTCCAGTGTTCTTACCTAGAAAATCCCATGGACAGAGGAGCCTGGCAGGTTACAGTCCATGGGGTCACGAGAGTCAGACAGAACTTAAAGACTAAACCACCATCATACATGCATTACCATCTGTTTCTGGGGAACTGATATAAGGTACTGACTACAGGATTAACTACTTTGTAACAGAAAGTGAAGTGAGATTGTTTTTCTTATTCTGGAATAAGGCCAAAGCAGAGTTTAAAAGGTACCAATCACCATGTTCAAGATTAGAGAACCATAGTGATTAGTAAGCACTGCCAGGCTTCCTGAGGGTTGCCAGGTCATGTAGCAAGCCCTGTCACTAACTACCTTCTACACACAGCTGGGGAGACCTGGGAGAGGCCTTCTTTTGGAGGAAGTGCAATGTTGAGGAAAGGGATTTAGTCCTTTGAGCTCTCATGAGAGAGGGAACAGAGCGTGTCTGTACTCAGAAGCCACAGGAGGGAGACCTGGGGAGGAATTCAAGATCCAGGATACCTCCAAGAAGGGTAGACTAGCATTTTCCCACCTGGTTGGATTTGTGTTTATCCTGCAGATGAATATGTCTGTTTAATTCCAGAGCATGGGAATTTTGGAGAGGTGGTGTGGAGACTGTCAGGCAGAGAGGCGTTAAAGATGGATATCAGGCAGTTGAGAGTTGATATATGAGCTGAAGGCATTAGGACTTCTGCAGCAACATGGGGTGGTTAAAAGGCAGGTGCAGCAGACGAGTGAGGTGTGATGCCATTAGCTGGGAGTTAGACAGAATATAGACAACGCTCAAATCTCAAGGGACTACCAGGGCCAGGAGGAACCGCTCAGGAATTAGCCCAAGTGGGGCTTGCCACTGTGCACAATGAAACCTATAAGCCACTTATCGCAGTGCAGCTTTAGCCAGTTAGAGAGCCACACACCCCACCCAGCCACCCAGTAAGGCAGTGCTTCTCAGTCTAGCTGTACTTGGAAGATTAAAAGCAAACAAAAACTGTGTTTAGTCTCCATCCCAGTCCAGTTAAACCAGAGTTTAATGTGTTAAAGTGCTCTGGATGGTTTTAATGTTTAGCCTAGATTGAGAATTAACTGCAATGAAGAAGCCTCTTCTAGCAGCTACTTCCCGAGAAGAGATCAAAGGAAAGAGATACATGAAAACAAACCATGATTAGATCTATATAAAGGGAGGAAAGAGCTTTGAATCTGATGTGTAATCTTCTATGAAATAGGATGTTTTAAAATAAACCGGGCTGAGTTTTAGGAACTAAATATGTGAAAATTTAGAAAGTTTGGCTAGGAAGGTAAAGGTGATACTCCTCAAGAATAAAGGGGAGGGACTTCCCTGAAGGTCCAGTGGTTCAGACTCCACTTCCACTGCAGGGGAACTTAAGATCTCACATGCAGCAGGGTAGCCACCCCGAAAAAAGGAGGGGGGAGGATTCAAGAGCTAGGAAAAGAAAATTATTAAAGGTGTAGCCTCCAATGACTTATTTCCTCCCTGTATAGACTATAACTTTCAAGGTCTTTAAGGTTACATAGTTTTAAATCTTAACCTGCTACAATTCATAACCTCTAGGGTCCATCATGGGTCATGTTTGGTGAATTTGGAAGTAAAGTTTGGTTATTAAGTATTAACAATCCACAATGATTTTTAGTGGGACTTTTTACACAGTGTGGCTAGTTTCCTTGTTAAATGATGTCAATTCAGAGTACAGACAACTGTGTTTATTTAAAGAAAAGTGTGAAAGTGTTGGTCGCTCAGTTGTGTCTGACTCTTTGTGACCCCATGGACTGTAGCCCCCAGGCTCCTCATCCATGGGATTCTCTAGGCAAGAATACTGGAGTGGGTTGCCATTTCCTCCTCCAGGGGATCTTCCCGACCCCAGGATCAAACCCAGGTCTCCTGCACTGCAGGCAAATTCTTTACTGTCTGAGCCACCAGGGAAGCCCCCAAAGAAAAGTGTGGGGGACTTCTGTGGTGGTTCAGTGGTTAAGACTCTGAGCTTCCAATGGAGGGGGCATGGGTTCAATCCCTGGTTAGGGAACTAAGATCCCACATGCTGCATGTCCAATAAATAAATAAAACATTAAAAAAAAATAGGGTGGATCATAGAAATACGACTGTTGTTCCTAAGGTTCCCTGTAGATGGCGTTGCTTAACTTGGTCTTTAAACGGTTTATAGACAGGAAGTTGTTAAAATAAAATATGTTAAATGGGTTCACACTTGCATTTTGAAAGTGAAGTACATTAGATTTTAAAGAATAAAACCTACCTGTTATGAGTTGCTTTCAGAATATAAAGTGGTTGTCTTAGTTCGTTTGGGTTGGTATCACAAAATACCGTAGCCTAGGTAACTTACAAACGACAGAAATTTATTTCTCACAGTTCTGGGAGGCTGGGCAGTCCAAGATCAGGATGTCCATAGGCAGCTGTCCTCACAGGACGGAAGGGACAAGGCACTCCCTGGGATCTCTTTTACTGGGCACAAATCCCATTTATAGAGAGCTTCACCCTCATGACCTGCTCACCTCCCAAATGCCCCACCTCCAAATACCATCACACTGGAGGAATAGATTTCAGTATATGAATGGGTGGGGAGGGGCGTGGTGTAAGCATCCAGACCGTAACAGTAGTGTAGGTGAAATAGGGTTTTTTTTCCTTGTAAATCTGTATTTATTTTGTTTATTGCCCTTTGATATGCCTTTTGAAATTTTGAATGTTGTTCATATAGCTACATAAATTGCCATTCATAAATCATTTCTCTACTGTTGGTATTTTCTATGAGAGACAGATAGTTCAAAGGCTAAATTAGTTCAAGTTCTAAAAATGAAATTCACCTTGAAAGTACTTTTTATATAATGCATGATTTTACATCTGAGGTGCTTGAAGCTTCTAATTAATTTTAATTAGTTTTCAAGCCAGTATGCGTTCTTCACTAGAGTAATAAGTAGCTTTTACATCAAAAGACTGAAGCTCTGTCTTTGGTTGTATCACAGTTCTGTAAGCTTAGGCTGCCTGTTTGACTTTCAGTTTTAATTTTTCCTCAAGGAACATCAGGATTTGAAAGAGTTTTTGATTCAGTGATAATAAACATTTAAAAAATATAATATTCAGTTTTCATAACATAAAGATCTTTAAGCCATATTTGAATTAGAAAAAGTTTGTGGCAACAAAATTTTACTGAAAATTAATCAAGTAATGGGAAACTAAGTTTTCACTTTAAATGATTTGGGGTAGGAAAACAAATTCTGAAACCATTTTCACCAGTTAGGTGAAAGCTGTTACGTATTTTGGGTCACGTCAATTGTGAGATACATCTTATGTAATTCATTATTAATAGCAAATAGTTTTCAAAGAATAAATTTTAAACTGTGTTAGAACAGGTTATATCTATGATGATTGTTTTCTCATAACCATCCTGAAAACTATTAGCTCACAAGCCTTGAAGCCAGATTACCTGGATTTAAACCTCAGTTCTTCATTTACTTAGCTGTATGACTCTGTGTGCCTCAGTTTCCTCCTATATGAGGTAAAACCATGATGGATTGCCTCATAGTTTGACATAGGGAGTAAGTCGATTTAACACATAAAATACTCAGCATACAGTAAGCCTTCGATAAATGTTGTGGTTATAGCAGGCTTGGAATTACTTTACATGAGGGTCCTGGGGAAATGTAATAATGCAAGTCTGTGTTGCGGTGTGAAATCTGGGCATCTTTTTGAGAGTATTGGGCTTGTGAGCATCACTACCCCATCACAGTGGGAATGACTCCTAGGTGGGAGGAGTCTGAGAACAGTGTTCCACAGTAAGTTGAACAGGTAAGCAATTTTAGAAGAAGAAAATGTGTGAAAAGAAAACCTTTGTTTGCTGTTCATTTTTACGGTTCTAAAGCTAAGTGCCATGAGCATTAAGAGGCCAACAAAAACAGATCCTCATTTCCAAATACCAGAGCTTGGGCTTGTTGGCTGAAGCTCCAGGATCCCAGCATCCTGAACCTTACCCAGTTCTTCCCTCTGTGGTTCTTCTCTATGTTGAACTGAGACCAGATAAGTGGCACCAGGTCATTTTTCTGAAGTCTGGGGCTTGATGTATCTGCGTAATTACTATCAGAGCTTAGATGTGTTCATTCTAAAAGAACAAGGTGACTATAAAATACTCTGTAGCTCTTGCCTCCTGGGTAAACCATCTTTTACCCTGTGATCAGTATATATGATGAGAATCAGGAGCTTCATTTAACTTCAGGCTGATTCTGTCTGTACCAGCAGACAAGAATGAGAGTCAGAAGCGTGAACTGTATCTACTTCTCCATCAGCCAGTGTCCAATAACACAGGTGCTTAACTGCATTATATTAAACTTTCAAGCCTTTTTTGTTTTCAGTTGATGGAAAAGATTATAGCTGGTCTTAATTTTTAGAAACGTCTATTAGCTATGATACACTAACTTACTTTGATGAAGGGTAAATTCACACTTTTTACTATTCACAAGGTTAGAAACAATGATGTTTCTTCTTTGCAAAACAAAGTTAAGGCTTTTGAAAGAGCTGTTCTAGATGCCATCCTTATGGGGTTAAATGTTGAGTACTTAACAGATTTCCTTCATGTCATTAGCTCTCATGAATCATCACTGGCAGTCTGTTAAAACCCTTGACGGGTCAGTGCTTTTAAACACTCTTGAGTAATTTTTTAAAAGTTAACTTTTATTCTAAGTTTGTTAATCCACTGAAGTCCAAGCATTTAACAATCAGAGGTCCAGATTCATTTGTTGGCTCATTGGTGCTTTGATAAATCATTGCTGGAGTTATTGTGTATATAGTACAAACAATCCCATGTATCTCCATTCATTACCTGACCTTGTTCTTTTAGGAATGTGTCCTGAAAACTGGCTTGTCCTGCGAGCACAGTACAGTTGCACATTGGGGTAAATATAAATAGCATGTTTTATCCAAAGCTAAGATAAGCTTGATATTTTCATTCCAAATGAGTGTAAAGAATAATCTCATGGCATATTATAGACATTTGAACATACACCTGGCTTCTTGAAACTTAAAAACAGGAAAAACAAGTTTCACACTCCCACAAATAATAAATGTTTAACCAGAGAATGCCTTTGGGTTTCGGTGACATTTATGAACATAGGTACAGTGTACTTTTAAAATAGCTATTGTCTTTCTAAATCTTGTCACAGGGATTTTTAAAAAAAAAATCTGTCGTTCAGAACTCTCTTTTCACTCTCTAGCATATCTCTGACACCCACATTCAGTCTGTTACTCTCTGTCTGCAGTAAGTGTCTGGTTGTTAACCTGAGATTCCAAGGAAGAGAGGAGTGGAGGTTCACTGTGGCCAATAGAAATGAAAGTCCAAATTAGCTCCAAAGACAACCCTAGGTCTGTTCTAAGTCCACTCACCTTCCTTTGATGTGCCCAAGCTTATACATTCTGTTCTTCTCCTAAGGAGAAAATGGCTCACTTGACTACCACTTTATCTAGCTATATATCCTTGGGTGAGTTAAATTCCCTGAATGTTAATGTCCGTCTCTGTAAAGTGAGAGTGGCATCTACCTGATACTAGATAATATATGTAGACAAGGGTAGGGAAGAAGGCATCTCTCCAGCATAAGCCTCAGCTATCTGCTCTGAGGGTTCAGACTGGTAAATTCATGCAAACTAGAGAGGTTATCCTATGGAAACAACACAGCTTGGTCCAAAAAAAGCAAAAGCCTTTATTGTCAAAAAGGTGGGATTCCCAGTGTAGCAGCCTGTCTGTCATTTACTTTTACTTCCATCCTGAGTTCTCCACTTTCTCTTTAGGCTCCACCTTCATCACAAGGGAGTAAGACGTCACAGGGGAGAACTTGCAGTCCTCTTGTTTCCACCCACAAGCCGACTGTAGATTCCCCCTCTGGCCCCTGCCCCTGCCCCTGCCGAGCCCTGGCGTCACCTCTTCAGCTGCCTTCAGTGTGTCCCATCTCCCTCGCCTTCCTCCCGTTACTGCTGTCACCTGAGGCCAGGCCTCACTGCCTCTAATCCATGCTCCTGTAATGCCTCCCACTTCCAGCATCTCTCCACACACACCTGTGCAGATAGTGGTGCCAGTGTACTCTCCTGACAGGGAGTTCCAGACTGTTCAGCATCCTACTCAAAAACCTCCACAGAGACTGCCCGTGAGGTAGAAAGTCCCACATCAGGTACTCAGTACCCTTTTCGTTGTATCTGCTTTTGCTTCCTTCTTGCTATCTTCTCAAAATGGACTTCTCTTGGGTGTGTACACAGTGTGCTTCATGGCTTCTGTCTTTGCTCATGATCTTTTCCATCAGCCTTCTCCCAACTGACTGCTGCTGCTGCTAAGTCACTTCAGTCGTGTCCAACTCTGTGCAACCCCATAGATGGCAGCCCACCAGGCTCCCCCGTCCCTGGGATTCTCCAGGCAAGAACACTGGAGTGGGTTGCCATTTCCTTCTGCAGTGCATGAAAGTGAAAAGTGAAAGTGAAGTCTCTCAGTCGTGTCCGACTCTTAGCGACCCCATGGACTGCAGCCTACCAGGCTCCTCCATCCATGGGATTTTCCAGGCAAGAGTACTGGAGTGGGGTGCCATCGCCTTCTCCGCCCAACTGACTAGTGAAGACCAAATCTCTTAAGAACTGACCCTCTGCCTGCCCCATGACCAAGCCCAGCCAAACAGCCTCACTTCCCCTGCACCCCCACAGTTAAAGGATGGGTATCACATGACCCATGCCAACTCTGCAGAGCCCTCCGGGATCAGAAGCACTTCCTCTTTTCCAGGGTAGCTAATGCTAAGGATAAAAATAAGACTCCAGCTTCCCCCAAATAAAAATCAACACAGACAAAAGCAGAATCTAGATGCAGAGAGAGAAATCAAAAGACTCTTAATTATTCGGTTTGAGCCTCTGAAGCCAGCTCTACCGCCTAGGCTCCCAGTTGTATAACCTAGTTAGCTTTGTTCTGCTGGTTTGAGGTTGGGTTTCTCTTCCCTGCCGTGGAGCAGGTCCTAACTAGACCCTTCAAACTTTTCTGCCTTTCACACTCTACCCCTATCTTATAGTCTTTCCCAACCAGTACTTTTCCCAAGAAGTAATCTGTTTTTTAAGTCTTCATTTTGTGCATAATTCCAGCCAAATCAACTTAGCCATTGATTTACAGACTTGCTAGAATAGTGTCAGTTATTGATCATACTGCAGATGATCAGTATCTTAACCTATCAAGCCACAAAAGTAAACATCATAAAACTACTCAGCAAAAGTGAAGAAATAAAAACCCATTGTGGGAGTGGTTTTCCTGTGTTACCAAAGAGCATACCCACCACCTTTGCATCCAGAAAATATTTAAGGCTCCCCCTCTCCATCCCCATCATGGACTTGTTATTTAGCACTGAGAGAATGAATTGCTTCAGAGAGCAAGTGGGTCTGGGTAGGGCTGACTGTGAAAAATGGGGGGAGAATTACAGCAGGTATTAGGTGAGGTCCAAGATCTGGAGAGCAAGACTAGACGCAGAGGGTGTCAGCTAAGAAAGGTTGGAAAGCTTCCTTGGGTTACAGAAAAAAAACCTGCATTTATTGGAAGTTTTCATTTTTTTACTTTATTTCAATTCCGTTTAGTTCCACAGCTTTCCTAAAAGTCTGACACCTGGGTCTAGCTTCCATGTGGTGGCAAAAAGTGAAGAGTGTAAGTTTTAAAAACTATCTTACCCATCTGTTTGGAATAACATGATAGGAGTATAAATTCTGGGAGGAAGAGAGAGCCCCAGAGGGTCCCAGCACTCCAGGGGCCACCTCCCCTTCCCAGTATATGCCAGAGGAGGGCTTTGGAATGGAGGCAAAGCTGACCCTTGGGTTACAGATGTTACATGCAGTAAATATTTTGCTTAACTTTAAATGTAATTGTCATGAATATTGAGGTATTTGAAAAGATTGAAGTGAACCTAATTTTTTTTTAATATCACCAGATTTGAAACTTTCACTAGAATTTATACTCATATCATGTTATTCCAAATAGATTGGTAAGGTAGTTTTTAAAATTAATTGTGATTTCTTCTGTGAGATACCTGAATGCCTATGTTAGGACTATATGGCATTTTGAAACCAAGTCAAGAAAAAAATACCTAACCATGAATTTTAGGTTTCCAGAATGATCCCTGACTTTCACAAGGACTAATTTATGAAAGACAAGACAACCATTCACAATAGAGGCCTGGGTTAGTTTTAAAGGCAGCTTTGATGATTGACAGGTGATTGGCTGCAGTGGTAGGAGAATTAAATTCCCCCAAAATAGGAAACCAGATTAGATGTTGGTGTTGTGAATGGATGGGCTCAAGACTGTCAGATTTGATGTAAGTTCTGCCTTATGTGATCATGCTTAATGTGATCAAGGCTAACATAAGACCCAAGCTAATAGCTAATATGCCACTTGGCCATTCAGAGCCTTGCTTTAGATAAAGATCTGTGCCCAGGCCTGTGAAATGTGAGTAGAGAGCAGAGAATATGATAATGTGTGTTTTGGAGGGGGGTTGGGGATGGGGTTGTAATTAATTGGTAAAAGACTGGAGGCTTTATTTTTCTTACCAATGTCTCTTAACTTGCCTGGTAGCCTAGAAAAACTGACCATTATTCTTCAACAAAAAGAATGGCGTTGTTTGCTGTCCTTCCACGAGGATCATGGCAGGGAGAGTGGGCTTCTGTTTAAGAGCCCAGGACTCTGGCCTCCTCAGCCTCCCCTGGGGACAAAGTAGCTCCAGCCAGCAAATCTCCCCAGAAATACTTCTCCGAGCACGAGAGAGTTCCCACAACTCTCTGGACTCATCTGTGAGGTCCCAGGCATCTAGCTATCTTCTTTCCAAACACTCAGTGCCAGGCATTGACTGTGATGAGGACAGTGGGCATGCTGACGCCCCTCAGGTTACCCTGTCCTCCTGATTAAAGACATGCCTCGGCAGCATTTGATGGAGATTTCCTGGCTTGACTGGAGCCAGAGGGTGAAGGCTGACCTCCTGCTGTGAGTCCTCTGGCAGGCCCCTCAATCAGATGGGGATGGTGATGGTGGTAGTGACACCTGTTTTGCCCACCCACAGAGTCCTTAGGATGCTCAAACAGGAAAATGGATGGGAGAGCCCAGTGTCAGCTTGAAAGCTGGATGGAGATGTGAGTTACTGCGCTTGGTGCTGACATCCGACAAAAGGCTGGATGGTTCTTCCCCTTCCCAGCCAAGTATGTGCCATTCAAAACTAAACGGAGGGTATCTGCTTCATCTCTAATGAGCAGGGGGCCTTAGCCAAAGGTCCACAGAAGGGAGGAGGGACAGACTGTGGCTCAGTTCCCCTTGGTCTCCTCAGTCTGTCTTCTTGTTGGACTCTAGTTGACCTTGGCCCAGATCTTATCAATCGTACGCTCACTCCTTCTTGTCACAGAAGAGAGACAGTCACCATCTCTCCTCATTTGTGTTCAGTGGGTCAGGCTTACAGCAAGTGCTAGGGACACCCATGGGTTGTGAGTTGCTCGCTATCATGGAAAGGAGGCAGCTCCTAAAAGGAGTGAGCACTCCAGGACAGGGCCCAAGACATGCTGAGCATTTTACAGATGTGTCATTATCTTTTTGTTATTCTTACTCTTACTATGGGAGCAAAGGTGATTAGACTGGTTTTGCAGATGTGTTTTCCTTGATTCCTCAGCCTGTCAAATGAAAGGCCTCCTCAACTCAACATGGTCTTATTTCCTTGTTCTTGAAAGAATCCAGGGTAGCAGGCCTGCCCAGGGAGGGCTGTAAACGCTGCTTGGCCTGCAGGGCTCTGAGGTCTGATTTAAAGATGCCCAGCAATGGCACCCCGCTATAGTACTCTTGCCTGGAAAATCCCATGGACGGAGGAGCCTGGTAGGCTGCAGTCCATGGGGTTGCTAAGAGTCGGACACGACTGAGTGACTTCACTTTTACTTTCATGCATTGGAGAAGGAAATGGCAACCCACTCCAGTGTTCTTGCCTGGAGAATCCCAGGGATGGGGGAGCCTGGTGGGCTGCCGTCTATGGGGTCGCACAGAGTCGGATACAACTGAAGCGACTTAGCAGCAGCAGCAGCAGCAGCAGCCATGGGAAATCTGCCATTTGGGTCCCCAGAGCTGGCCTATGCCCAGATTCCATGTGTCCTCCACTGCCTTCCTCCCACCAGGGACACCGTCCTTCCCAACCAGAATATCCCCCCATCCTTATGACGCGCCTTCATTCTCTGTGCCCCCTGCTGTGGCATAATCCTCACAGTACTTGCCACTCACCATGATTTCACTGATTCGCACTCACAGAAGCCCTGCGACGCACAAGGGTGCTCACCTCCCCATGCTTCCATTTTAAAGATTCTCTAATGTTTGTTTCCAGTTTGGCTCTAGCAACATTGTTTTTCCATGTTTCTACCTTGTCTCCCTGACTCTTCCGCCCCCTCCTTAAAGTCAAGAACAGAGTCTTTGCACCCTGCATGATCCTGGCACATCTCGCTTGAGGAATATTCATTCCCCAGTAATTAATCCAACCAACTTTTCTCGAGTGCCTGTGATGCTTGTGGTAGGTCCTGGAGGGAATACAAAAATGAAATATGACTGAAAACTGAGGCAACAGAGTGGAGAGAGTGAAAGCAGTAGCTTAGTTCGTAGAGTTTAGTTGAAAGAAGGCTTGTACTAAAGGATGGACAAGAAGAGATTGTGGCTGAAGATAAAGGGGGCACGAGGGGAGGGGGGCTGTAGAGGAGCCCAGAGTAGAGGAGTGAGATCCAGAGCAGGTAAACTGATTCTGGAAGGAAGAGGGTCATCTCTTTTAGAGGACTGATGGGAAGAAGGGAGGGAAAGCAGAGGGAAGGAAGGAAGAAAAGGGGGGAGGGAGGAAGACGTAGCTAAATGTGGACGGGGATGTAGGGGAAAGGGCTTCCCAGGTGGCACTAGTGGTAAAGAACCTGCCTGCTGATGCAGAAGACATAAGTGATTCAGGTTTGATCCCTGGGTCAGGAAGATCCCCTGATGGAGGGACTGGCAACCCACTCCAGTATTCTTGCCTGAAGAATCCCAAGGACAGAGGAACCTGGCAGGTTACAGTCCATGGGGTCACAGAGTCAGATACGACTGCAGCAACTTAGCACGCACACTTGCACCTAGGGGGAAAGGGGTTTATCACCAGTACCCTGGGTTTTCACTGTTAAATGGATGAAAGAGGGGACTTGGGCTTCGACATGAGGGAGCTTAAGCTGCTACAGGGTTGACTAGCGGACAGACTAGCAAGTAGCAAGTGTGACACAGAACTGCCCATGTGGCCTGACTGGGGAAAAGAAATGCAGAGTTGGGAAATAGAAGTTCTCTCTAGGTTCACCCTTCTCTCTCTCTCCCCAGCCCATCCCCGAACCAGGATCTGGAGGCTCCCTGGGAGCACTCTGCTGAACTGACCTACTTCAGATTTGGAGGTTCCCCCACGCCTTCTTCCCTTAGAACACCTCTTCCTGGCCTCCTGGCAACCACCTGCTGCCCTTGTTTCCACAGTCGATCATGGCTTTCGGTGCTTTTCTCTCTCAGGGAACAGTGTGATACTCTTGGAGGTGGGGAGGTCCCGTTAGATTGTGGTTCATACAGGTTTTCAGCTCTGGATCCATATGCCCGATTGTTGATTCTCAGAGAGACGACTGAACAAGTATCATTTCACCATATGGCCAACTTGTCAGGTTTACCAAAATAACCAGTTTACTGAAAGCTTGATTCAAAGAGTCTCTGTATGAGTATATTCATGCATATATTTTCTCAAGTATAGTCAGTGAATGTATTCTTCATGCATATTCAGTGATTCTGAAGATGTCCAATAAATAGGGATTTATTTTAATGTAAATAAAGTTATTATATATTTGTTTTGGGCTAAACTGTGTACCTTGAGAATTCACATGTTGAAGTCCTGGCTTGCAGTACCTCAGAAGGAGATAGACCTTTAAAGAGGTAATTAAATTGAAATGAGGCCATTAGTGTACTGCGTGCTAAGTCTCATCAGTTGTGTCCAATTCTTTGTGACCATCTGGACTAGCCCACCATGCTCCTCTGTCCACAGGATTCTCCAGGCAAGAATACTAGAGTGGCTTGCCATGCCTTCCAGGGAATCTTCCTGACCCAGAGATCAAATACATCTCCTGTGCTGGCAGGCAGGTTCTTTACCACTAGCACCACCAGGGAAGCCCCATTAGGGTGGACCATAACCAAATATAACTGGTTTCCTTACAAGAAGAGGAGATTAGGACTCAGACGTATAATGAGGAAAGATGTGAAGACAGGAGGCTACCGTCGGCAAGCCAAGGAGAGAGGCCTCAAAAGAAATCAGCCCTGCTGGCACCTTGATCTTGGACCTCTAGCCTCCACTACTGTGAGAATACAAATTTTTGTTGTTTTAGCTAGTCTCTGGGACTTTGTTATGGTAGCCTGAGCAGACTAACACAATAATCTCAGCTGTATTTTTAAATATGGGATGTATTTCATTAGTATTTTAAGGAATGTTTGATTTGCCAAAAAGTTTGAGTTATAGCAGCAGCAGGCTTCTCATACATTTAAGAAGATATTTGTAACATATTAAAAGTCTTAACATTATAAGAAAAACAAAAAAAATTGTTCAAATTCGTTGACTCTTCTCAGGGAGAACATTTCTTGAAACAAGATGTTAGTAAGTGTGACAGAGTGGCCTTTGATGTCCAGGGAATCTGGCCCCTTTTGGCTTTTGGCCGCCCACCATCCTCTGCATAGGGACTGGCAGTGTGGGACCCAGCAGTCTGGAGTGGAAATCTTGTTGCACTCTCAGCGCACACCAGACACTGTGCTAGAATGTGATCCCCTGAATGCTCACACCAGGATTGGGAGACATACAGGTATCCTGCGCTACATACAACAATGTCAGAACTTGAATAGTTAAATAACTCCCCCCCTCCCCGGTCACAGAGCTAATCATTAGGGAGAACATTCCCCAAGTTCTGATGGATGTAGGTATAAGTCCCAGCTCTGCTGCGTCCCATCTGCATGACCTAAGGCAAGTACCTTAACCTCTCTACACCTTAGTCTCTTCATTTGTAAAAGGGGGTCAGTGCTACTGTTTCCCACATAGCTTGTTGGATGGAGTACATGAGATAATATATGTATGTGGCACAGAACCTGGCCAATGTCCTCAAGTGTTGGCTGCTACTGTGAGTTTAGGAAATACAATAAATGTAACACCAGACATTATATAGTAGTGTTTACAAAGCGCTTTCGGTTTTTCAGACAAGGAAATTAAGCCTAAAAGAAGTTGAGGGACTCATTCGGACACCTCCCCCTCCAAGTCTTTATTCTATTTAGGCCTTCACCTGATTGGTGAAGCCCACCTGTATAAGGGAGGACAATCTGTTTTACTGAAAGTTCACCAATTTAAATGTTAACCTTGACCAAAAAGCCAGGCTTCAGCAATATGTGAACCATGAACTTCCAGATGTTCAAGCTGGTTTTAGAAAAGGCAAGAGGAACCAGAGATCAAATTGCCAACATCTGCCGGATCATCAAAAAAGCAAGAGAGTTCCAGAAAAACATCTATTTTTGCTTTATTGACTACGCCAAAGCCTTTGACTGTATGGACCACAATAAACTGGAAAATTCTGAAAGAGATGGAAATACCAGACCACCTGACCTGCCTCTTGAGAAACCTGTATGCAGGTCAGGAAGCAACAGTTAGAACTGGACATGGAACAACAGACTGGTTCCAAATAGGAAAAGAAGTACGTCAAGGCTGTATATTGTCACCCTGCTTATTTAATTTACATGCAAAGTACATCATGAGAAACGGTGGGCTGGAAGAAACACAAGCTGGAATCAAGATTGCCGGGAGAAATATCAATAACCTCAGATATGCAGATGACATCACCCTTATGGCAGAAAGTGAAGAAGAACTAAAGAGCCTCTTGATGAAAGAGGAGAGCGAAAAAGTTGGCTTAAAGCTCAACATTCAGAAAACTAAGATCATGGCATCTGGTCTCATCCCTTCATGGCAAATAAATGGGGAAACAGTGACTGACTTTATTTTTCTGGGCTCCAAAATCACTGCAGATGGTGATTGCAGCCATGAAATTAAAAGATGCTTACTCCTTGGAAGGAAAGTTATGACTAACCTAGACAGCATATTAAAAAGCAAAGACATTACTTTGCCAATAAAGGTCCATCTAGTCAAGGCTATGGTTTTTCCAGTGGTCATGTATGGATGTGAGAGTTGGACTCGAAAGAAAGCTGAGCACTGAAGAATTGATGCTTCTGAACTGTGGTGTTGGAGAAGACTCTTGAGAGTCCCTTGGACTGCAAGGAGATCCAACCAGTCCATCCTAAAGGAGATCAGTCCTGGGTGTTTATGAAGGACTGATGTTGAAGCTGAAACTCCAATACTTTGGCCACCTGATACGAAGAGCTGACTCATTTGAAAAGACCCTGATGCTGGAAAAGATTGAGGGCAGGAGGAGAAGGGGACAACAGAGGATGAGATGGTTGGATAGCATCACCGACTCAATGGACATGAGTTTGAGTAGGCTCTGGGAATTGGTGATGGACAGGGAGGCCTGGCGTGCTGCAGTTCATGCAAAGAGTCGGTTGCAAAGAGTCGGACACGACTGAGCAACTGAACTGAACTCTACCAAAAACACCCTCGCAGAAACATCCAGAATATTTGATGAGTAATCTAGGCTCCGTCGTCCAGCCAAGGTGACACATAAAATTAACCTCACAGTGTCTTTGCTCAGAAAAAAACAAGGATGTGCTGAGAGAGCTTATGCATGGCATTCACCCTTAGGCCTACTCCCCAAGTGCCCTGAATGAGGTTAAGTCTTTGAGCCCGACTCTCCCATCCTTTCTCCCCCAGAAGAAAAATGCTATAGTGAAACAATTTACTTAGTTTCATTTTCAGACTAGTCACTTGTATCAGGCAGGTAGAGTTATTAGTGAACACATTTTGTCATTTCTTTTGATATGGCTGTGAATGTTTTGATTATATATTAAATACAAGCTTGCATGCAACTTAATGAACAGAGAAAATGTGTTTATAATCCCTTCTTTAATTATGGTACTCATTTAAGTTTAGCTTAAGCATTGCTGTTTTTTAAAATCAGTTTTATTGTGGTAGAAAAATCTTCAAAACATTTTTAAAACAGTCTGTATTTATGTAGAGATATTATAAAATAGAAAGCTAAAGACTGCTTCATAAACTGAGGTATGACTGTCTTGCATATCAAGGAAAGGACACACCTTGAAGACTGGTCTAATTTAACGCAGGGCCAAAAATCAGCCTCTTAAGCATTAAAACTGTAAAACAGAAACCATAAGGCAACAGCTTTGTGGCTGTGTTAAGATGCTGATAGTTATGAGATAAGCTGGCTGAGGTCAGTAAGTAGAAATTCTCCTTAGTAAACAGTGCAGATTATACTACTACAGGAGTATTCAGCTGTGCAGATACCTGAAGCAGGCTGAAGGAAGGACTCTAATATAACCTAACCTCACATTTATATGGCACTCTAAGATTGTTAAACATCTTTCATTTACATGAATCTGATTTGATCCTTGCACATTGCCCCATGCTGCAGTAGGGCCAGACATCATTCATCCCATTGAGACTCAGGAGAGCTCCTAGCTTACATGGTGGCAGAGTGGCAGGGAACAGGCCAGACCAGATGGGCTTTCTTCAGCGTCGTCATCAGTCCAGCATCTTTGTTGGGTGCCTGGGACTCACAGCCAGGGTACAGGAGTGGGAAGGAGGAGAGTGGACAAAACACAAGCCGTGGCTGGTCTTGCTAACTGGCCCTCCTCAAACATCACTGGCGTCTGTTCAAAATGGCATTTTCTGTTTTGATTTTGAGATTTGGCATCATATTAATATTACTGGGCAGGCCTGCACAGAACTGGTAAACGCAGAAGAAAAAAAGAGAGGGAATGAATACTTGAATATGATTTACAGACTCCTGCCTTGAACACTTGCACATGATTTACAGACTGCTGCCTTTCTCACTAGCGAAAAATAAAAAAGCCTCCCAAGCCTGGATGGATGGAAGAGGAGGGTGAGGGAATGAGTGCCGCTGGTGACAGGTTTTCTCCCAAGAGGAGGGAATCACACCCTCAGAGCTGTGAAAAATGAATCATGTCTTTCCTATCAAGACTTCGCACAGATTTTCTGGGAAACTCATCATTGAGGATACAATAGAGATGACTGTCCTTTTCAGTAGTGTAGCCGTTTCTGGAGGGAACAGTGTGAATCAATTTGGGGGATTAAAATGCAAACTAAATGAAGATTAAAGGTGTGTCATATGGCTTTTGTGGGCTGTGTTTACTTTTCTGGAGGCCAGCACATCGGCCTAATTGAAAGAGACAATGTCACATTTGGTTGCAAAAGTATAAACGGGTGATGACTTTGGTCCCACCTCTCACGTTAGGATCAGGGTCTTCTCTTCAAAAGAGTAGAAAAGAGCATCTAGGCAGTACCTCTCAGTTTACAAGGCACTTCCATGGGCATCGTTATACTTAAGCTTCACCAAAGCAGAATTATGGGGTCTGCTTTCTGTGTGAGATAGCTTACAGTCACAGCTGAGGGCACCTATTGGTGGGCTTCTAGCTCAAAGCCCACACTCTCCACGTGGTCACAGGATAGACCCACTCAGTCTATAGACAGGGGCAGAGTAGTTGATTTCTTATTGGCTCCATGTTAGAAGATAACCAACCATCTCAATTTGCCTGAGACTGAAGAGTTTCCCAGGATCTGGGAGAAACCTGGGCAAATTGGGACAACTGGTCACTTTATATATTAGATTTCCAGAAGTCCTCATAGGAGATTCTTCAAGGGTCACATTGAATGCTGAGGTTTTTTGGGTGGACACAGCCATATATGTGTGGGATTGGTGTTTAATTTTCTCCTCAATATTTGCAGGCATTTAAAATTTTTAACATTTTGCTAGTCTCCTAAGATTGTCATTTGGACTATTTTTCTTCCTGATTGTTGTCTTAAACCCCAAGGGCTATATGGGGAGGAGGGGTGCAAACAGGGAAAAAATGAGTAAAGGAAGACATTGACTTCCAATTTTTAAATGTGATTTTGGTTGTGGTATGTTGAGGACTAACTTGTTATCATAATTCTCTGACTTGAATATGGTGGTGGACAGCCTCTTAAGACAACCCTCCAATGGTTCTGCCTCTTGGAATGGATGATCTTGTGTAATTCTCTTCCCTTGGACGTGAATTTGTCTTGGAGAGTTCCCCTCTCTCTCCCTCCCTCTCTGTGTGTCTCTGTCTCTGTCATCCCTAACTCTGGGAAAAGGCACCAATCAGTCCATGTGTTGAAGAACTGACATTTCCACCTAATAGCCAGAAAGGACCTGAGCTTGGAAGCAGGTTCTCCAGCAACAGAACAGTCTTTAGAGATGTTTGCAGCCTGGACCTACCCCTTGATTGCAGCATCATGAGAGAAGCTTAGCCAGAATCACAAAACTAATTCCAAATTCCTGTCTCATATGAACTGTGAGATAATGTGGTTGTTTTCAGCCTCTGTGTTTTAGGGAATTTGTTTGGAGGCAGTAAACAACTCATACAAATGTGCGTCAGAATCACCTAGACAACCACCTTGATAAAATGTATATTTCTGGGTCCTACCCCTGGAAATTATATTTAGTAGATGTGGCTTGAAGTCTGCTTTTTCACCAGGAATCCCAGGAGAATCAGAACTGATGAATTTCTGCTTGAGAGCACATTGGAAGATAAGCACTCCCTGGGAAGGCCTCGGGGAGGGCAGACTGCAAGGAGGTATGGTTGCTAGATAAAATACAGGACACCCAGTGCTGTTTGAATTTCAGGTAAATAACAAAAAATGTTTTAATATAAGCATGCCCCTTGCAGGACTGAGGACATATTTATACCAAAACATATTTGTTATCTGAAATTCAAATTTAGCTGAGTGTTCTGTATTTCTTCTTGCTAAAAACCAGAGGGAAAGCTTTACCCAAAGAAAGGATCAACCGGAAATAAAGCAGCGCCTTCCTTTCGCAGATGGCAGGATTTTGATCCCTGAGGGGCCGACGACGGGACTGCAGGTGCCTGGCTGGGCCCTGCCCCTCTGCAACGCCCAGGGCAGGGCACTGACTTGCGACCCTTGAACTGTTTCTTTGAAGGTTTGGGGTGGGGGAAGGGGGGCAGTGTGAGGAACTGCTCAGAAGTCCCCCCCACATGGCCCCACCCACCTCTGACAGGTTGGGCCCCGCCCCTTGGTGCCCCAGCGGTGGGGATAAGGAGGCCCTGTGACCCCAACTCCCTGGAGAGCCTGGACCCCACCTTTGCAGGGGCTGCAGCCTGGTGGATGCCCCACATGGCACCCAGAACTCACTCCTTTGGGTGCTTATGGCATCAGGCTTTTCCAGAGCAGTGAATGAATGCCAGTCTTGCCCCACATCCCTCCACGAACTCAGATGAATGCAGCTGCTCGTAATAAATGTGTGCATTTCTCATTCTGAGCCTGTCTTAGTCTCTGATGAGTTCTGTTGGAGCTCTCAGCCCTGTGAAGAGGAGAATGGTTCCAAAGACATTCCTTACCACTGCGGTTATAAGGACGCTGGTTCTCACTTCTGTGTGCTTTCTTGTCACAGGGAACCGTGTTAATTCCAATGTGTTAATTTTGCACTGTGAAATATTTTCAAAGAGATAGAGAATGAATGAGAACGTGTGTGTGAGAGAGAGAGGGAGCTATAAACTGAAGTTCTGAAGGCAGGGATAGAAGATAAAGGCTCAGAAAATGTGCAGCTGCAGTAGAATCGGAGACTTAAATACGTGCTTTGAAACCAGACACCGAAAGTGAGGTCACATCACTGCAGCCTTGCCCAGCGGCCTGACACCAACTGAAAAGCCATGGGAGGGAGCTGAGTCTCTCTCCCCAGTGAGACTGTGGAGGGCCTTGAGTTTTTCAGAGGAAGGGAGGCAGTTTGGAATCAAAAGTACAGAATGTCTGTCTGCCTTGGAGGCTCTCAAGAGCCTGAAGAGAACTCTTGTTGCACTGCTTCATAAAACCAGCCCACCCAAAACAGATTTGAAAAGTAGAACCCCAAGGACACAGTGCCATTCCACACTTCGGACGTCAGGAAGCGTCCCACAGGAATTGCCCAGTCCCAGGACCACGGCTGACTGTGAAGGCTTGGGAATGCAATAATCTAGATGTATAGAATGGTCAAGCACTTGGAAGGCCTCGGTCACCTGGCTCAGGTTCCTGTTTTACAGGGAAGAACCTAGGCTCCCTCTTTGGCCTTCACCGTGGCCTCTCTGGGTGTCTGAAAACTTAATAGCTACCTCAGAAGTTTATTGTGAGCTTTAGTGTCACGATGTATGTAAAGCACTTGGCGCTTAGCACTAATAAATGGGCACTGTTTTATCATTTCACTGTGTGTGTGTGTGTTTAGGTGTGTGGTGGCAATGCTGGGGTCAGAGGGGAGTATTTTAATATAGTTTAAAAAAAAAAGAGCCCAGCTTCCTGATACAGGGTTCACATCTGCATAGGGTCTTTTGGAAGGGAAAGAACCACTGCACCTTTTAATATAATCTGTTTGTTTTAGAGATATCTAAAGACACAGACAGGTGAAGGCTTGCTTAGGATCCCACAGCCACCTCCTTTCTGGAACTTCCTATCTTGCTAACAAGGTAGAGAAACTGCCATGCTTTCAGCCTAAAAACCCCATTGAGATGGTGTAACTTTTCTGCAGCAGCAAATGGGAATTTCTAACACATGGACTCCAGCGCTCTGTTGGACTCATTCAGTCACTGCCATGGCCACCACCACCACCACCAAGGAGGGCTCCTAAACTTTTTTGTTAATGAATGAAAGTGCAACATTCCCGACCCTGAGAGAAAAACTAATAATTGTGTACAAAGGCAAGTCTGGGTTTGAAATTAATGACTGTGGGAGTCTGAGATGATTTTGAGATAAAATGAATAGTTTACATTAATTTGCATTGCAATAGATAACACTGGTTAGGAATAACCACTCTGTTGAATTTAAGAGACAAAGATCAAGTCTATTATTTTAATTCACTGCCCCAGGAAGCTAGGAGAGGGGACAGGCAGTGAGGAGTTTGAAGCTTTTAATGCTTACTGTGCAGAATAATGATTTTTGTAAAAACAGATTAGCTTTTAAGGATGTAGTAACATTGGTTAAGCACTTGGTATATATTTTGCCTGTATTTACTTCTTTCATCATCACTACAACCTTAGGAGATAGGTGCTAAAATTATCTCCATTTTATAGATGAGAAAACTAAGACCAGAGAGTAATTTATTCAATGTCAAATAGCTTGAATGGCATCACCAGGACCAAATCTTGGAATTTGACTGCAGAGCCTTGTTCCTACCCACTGTCCTCTACCACCTTGATCTCCCAAGGTACCAAATCCAAGAGACCAGGAACTATTTTGACATTCATCACGAGCATATACTTTTCATCACATTGCTGTTCCAAGATTACATATGGAGCTGACTCTTCTGGTCCTTAATGCTCTAGTGTGTGAAGTAATACCTCATTATGGTTTTGATTTGCATGAAATGTGTATCAGACCTTCCTGGGTCAGATTAAACTAAAGTTGCTTTGACTTTCTTCATCCAAGTCACCTGAGAATCCAGCAGTTCCTTGGACTTGTGGCTCCTGGTGCATAGGTAATGAATACCCTGGGACTGTCTGACTTCCCTTGAAGCTGTGCAGCAGTAGAGAAACAGACTGGCTACAGATTTGTCAGTGGAGAAGATGAAGCTAAGGGCTTTAAGAAGTAATTGTCATCCCTTAGCTGTGAACTTCCCGTGTAAGTTCCATCCTCATCCTTCATCACTAAGAATGGTAACAAGTCAACCACACTCCTAACCTAGTCTATACCTGCCATCCTTGACAGCAAATCAGATGATGCCTAGCCTAATCAAAACTCTTACTTAGATGCTAGAAAATTAATCTCCCAAGGCACCAGGCCCATATTATTCCGCTAACAAGATGTGCTGAGTGTCTACCCTGTGTCCAGTCCTGGGCCAGGCACTATGGGAGACATAAATAGAAAGTGTTGGACACGGGCAAATTTGCAGCAGGAAAGAGTAGAAGCACTGAATAGCTGGGAAGCCATTGCCACTGTTCAGAAGGGAGATGGTGAAGCCCTGAACTAGGCAGCGCTAGCAAAAGTGAGAGAGAAGCAGCAGTTAGGGAATCGGCAAAGGAAGCATACATCAGGCTGAGCATCACTGCCAGGTGCAAAGAACACGGGCTTGGGTCCTGATCCCCACCTCATGGCTGCATGGCCCCAAGACCTCAATCATCCTGAGCCTTGGTTTTTCACTTTTGAAATTAGGACAGTAACCCTGTCCTCACCTCCCGGGATTATTGAGAAGATCAGTGAGTTAGCATCAGCCCCTGGTCTGTCTCATTGTGGTGAGTGCTCAAAACTGTTGGTTCCCTTCCTCATCTCCCATAGCTGCACCCCACCTCCTATCTAAAGGTGAGAGGTCGCCTGTAGAGAAGAGAGAAAAGGTGAGGGCCAAGCAGTGACATCAGCTTTCTAGGTGGTACCATTAAGCAGATGGGAAAGGTTAGGAAGGAGAACTATTCTGATAGGGGAAGATAGGTTGATTTTTTAAATTTTGGTTTGACGTGATGGTGGAATAGTCAGACTGGTAGCTAGAAACCCAAAGGCTGAGAGAGCTGGCAACAGAGAATAGGCAGGCAGGAGTCCCAGGATGGGACACTGGGGTCGTTCAAGCCACACGTGACTGAATTCCTAGAAGCTGCAGCAGCTGTGGCTGAGGTGAGCAAACAAACCTGAGCCCACTGGGCTCAGTGATGACGACCCTAAAGATGAAAGCAACCTCACATCACTGACTGGACCACACAGAGCCACTGGAGGTGACCACACCCACACCAGTCTCCTGGCTGCTTTCCTACAGCATGTCACAGTTTTGAGTTGACAAGAGCAAGGAGATCGGTGTCGGAACCCACTGTTTCTACTCTGACTGTACATCGAAGTGTGTCTGTGGGTCCCCTGGATTGTTAAGTCCCAAAATAGATGTATTTTATTTGACTGTGTATATCAAACGGGTTTCCTGCTGAGCTGGGGCCAAAAACAAGCAAACAAAAAAATCATTCTATTCACATTTACTGAGTTCTTCCCAGAGGCCAAGTGCCTGGCAGGCACAAAGCACTCTGTGTGTGTAGAAGTGGCACCAAAAGAGGTCACAGGAAACAAAGAAGTGACCAGACCATCATCCCCCAGAGCCTCTCGGCGACAAGCTGGCTGGCACGATGATTATACCACTGATCCCAGATGAGAGATCCCCAGCCCCCTACTTTCTTGAAGACAACCAGGCTGTCATGACTCCTGAAACCAGCTGATACCAGCAGAAGGGGCAGCATGGTTAGAATGGGAGGACCACCCTTAACTCTGGGAGCTTCAGCAAGTCAACCTCCCTAAGTTGTGTCTGACTCTTAAGGACCCCATGGACTGTAGCCCACAAGACTCCTCTGTCCATGGGATTTTCCAGGCAAGAATACTGGAGTGGGTTGCCCTGCCCTTCTCCGGGGGAATCTTCTTGACCCAAGGATCAAACCCACATCTCTTATGTCTCTTGCATTGACAGGCCAGTTCTTAAGCACTAGCACCACCTGGAAAGCCCTCCTTAAGCCTCAGTTTCTCCTTTTATATCAATGCAATAGCACAGAGAGAGCTCAGCTCTGCGGCAGGGCTTCAGTGAGCTCTCAGGAAAGCACACTGATAGAGAACTCTATGAGGACAGTCTTCAGTGCTGAATTCCAGGCCCATTGTGTTTGCCCTGAGAGAAGCAGGTTCCTCAGGTCACCCCTCTGCCCAGAATCAGCATTAGAGAGGGCTACTGTGAGAAAGTGGGATTTGTTTCCCATTCGTAGTGGGTTGAATGGCAGGCCCCTCAAAGGTACACTCAAAGCCTAAACCCGTCCCTCACCACCTGCGAGGTTGACCCTGTTTGGAAATAGAACCTTAGCAGTTGTGAGTGAATGGAGGATCTTCAGATAAGATCATCCTAGATTGTCAGTTCAGTTCAGCCGCCCAGTTGTGTCCAATTCCGTGACCCCATGGACTGCAGCACGCCAGGCCTCCCTGTCCACCACCAACTCCCAGAGCCTACTCAGACTCATGTCCATCGAGTTGGGATGCCATCCAGCCATCTCATCCTCTGTCGTCCCCTTCTCCTCCTGCCTTCAATCCTTCTCATCATCAGTGTCTTTTCCAATGAGTCAGTTCTTCACATTGGGTGGCCAAAGTATTGGAGCTTCAGCTTCAGTCCTTCCAATGAATATTCAGGACTGATTTCCTTTAGGATTGACTGGTTTGATCTCCATGCTGTCGAAGGGACTCTCAAGTCTTCTCCAACACCACAGTTCAAAAGCATCAATTCTTTAGCACTCAGCCTTCTTGATGGCCCAGCTCTCACATCTATACATGACTACAGGAAAAACCATAGCTTTGACTAGATGGACTTTGTCAGCAAAGTAATGTCACTGCTTTTTAATATGCTGTCTAGATTGGTCATAGCTTTTCTCCCAAGGAGCAAACAAGGGTCTTTTATTTTCATGGCAGTCACCATCTGCAGTGATTTTGGAGCCCAAGAAAATAAAGTCTCTCACTGTTTCCATTGTTTCCATATCTATTTGCCATGAAGTGATGCTGAAGCTGAATATGAATCTCAATATGGTTATTGATGTTTCTCCCGGCAATCTTGATTCCAGCTTGTGCTTCATCCAGCCTGGCAATTTGCATAATGTACTCTGCATATAAATTAAATAAGCAGGATGACAATATACAACCTTGACAAACTCCTTTCCCAATTGGGAACCAGTCCACTGCGCCATGTCTGGTTCTAACTTGCTTCTTGACCTGCATACAGGTTTCTTAGGAGGCAGGTAAGGTGGTCTGGTATTCCCAACTCTTTAAGAATTTTCCACAGTTTGCCATGACTCACATGACAAATTTAGGGTGGGCCCTAAATCCAGGGACTGTCCTAATAAGAGAAAGGAGAAGGAGAATCAAGACACAGAGGGGAAGGTCATGTGAGGACGGAGGCAGGGACTGGAGCAGTTGCTGTACAAACCAAGGAGCCCCAAGGGTTGCCCGCAGCCTGGAGCAGAAGCATGGAGAGAAGCATGGAGCCGATTCTCCTCCCACAGACCTTCCGGGAGGAGTCAACCCGGCTGATAACAGAATTCAGACTCCTGTCCTCCAGAGCAGTGCAAGAACAGGTGTCTGTTGTTTTCAATCACATGTATTAATGTGTTACAGCTGCCCTAGGAGATTAATACACCATTCAAGTGGACAGGCCTTGGCAGGTGAGGTTGCCAGGGTGCTGCTTCACCTCAGCTGCCCACCCCAGCCTGTCTGTCCCCAAGGGTCACAGTTCCCCCTCAGCTGCCGATGGTCCCTTTAGCAGCTCTTGTTCACAGTAGCTGAGTAGCATCATCATGTTTTGATGTCACTCCCCTTCTCAGAAGCTACACCGACTTCCAGTCGATTCCAAATCACATTTAAACACATTCTCACAGGCCTTTAAGTTTTATTCTCAGGGGAAAGGCCTGGACAGTCTCATTGCCCAGGACCAGCAACTTAATCTTCCTTGGTAATAACACAACAATTTTGTGACAGTTGATGAAGCAAACCACAGCACCAGAGGGTCTGTCTCTGGCTTGCTGCACCAAGCGGCGGTTCTCAAGCTTTGGGGCACAGAGAATCACAAGGAAGGCTTGAGAAGTCATGGACCCCTTCCCTTCACTGTCCCTTCACACAAATTTCTGATTCAGTATGTCTGGGCGGGGCCAGAGAGCACGCAGGTCTAACAAACACCCAGGTGATACCTATGATCCCTGACCTGAGTACTCGTGAAAACAGCAGGAGCTCAAAGCTCTGCTTCTCAAACTGCTGCACCTTAGGATTACCTGCGTGTGTGTATGTGCTTAATTGCTCAGTCGTGTCTGACTCTGCAACCCCATGGACTGTAGCCCGCCAGGCTTCTCTGTCCATGAAATTTTCCAGGCCAGACTACTGGAGTGGGTTGCCATTTCCTATCCTGGGCATCTTCTCAACCCTGGGATCAAACTCACATCTCCTGCAATTCGATTATCTGGGGGGTGTCTAAAAGCCCCATGCCTAGGCTGCAACCCATACAAATTAAATCTCTGAGTGTAGGACCTGAGCATCAGTAGTTCTGAAAGCTCCTCAGGCAATTTTCATACACAATTACATTGAAAACCAGTGGCTTAGAGCCACTCCTTCCCTAGGCAGAAGAGAAGACAGGAGGCTGGGAGAGGCCCCCTCCCTTGCAGCTGGGCCTGGTGCCCCACTCTGGAAGGGTGTGAAGAAGGAGGCAGAAACCAGGTCCCTAGGGAAGCATGACCTCCCTGTGGCCACAGCCCAGGAGCTCCAGCCAGCGTCTAACCAGAGAGGGAGGCAGTGGCTGGGATCCCGAGCCCTATTTTTGGCAACTTGCTTTATGAGTTTGATCAAGTTGCTTAACTGCTCTTGGCTCTCCTTTCCTTATCTATAAATGAGGGTAATAAAAATACCTATCTCAAAGCGAAACTATAAACGATTAAAGGAGAAAATCTCTTTGAAGTACCCATCTCGGGTGCTATACAGGACACTCCCATGGCTTCCTCCTCACACTCACCTGAACTGGGTGGAGGGATAGGACAGGCTGCTTGTCCCTTTGCTCCACTTTCACTCCCAGAGGTCAGGACCTGACATCTTAGTCCACTATCTTTAGCATTAAAGGGGGTCTTTAGGACTCCCTCTGTTTTGTTTTTCATTCTTCCAAGAATTTTTTTTAATATACATACCTACCCACCCCACTCTTTCTAAGTGGCAATATACTTTCGTCCACTTGCTTTTGTTCACTTAACTGTGTGTTCTGAGGGCTTCCCAGGTGGTGCTTGTGATGAACCCACCTACCAATGCAGGAGACCCGAGTTCCATCCCTGGGTTGGGAAGATCCCCTGGAGAAAGGAATGGCAACCCACTCCAGTATTCTTGCCTGGAGAATTCCACAGACAGAGGAGCCTGGTGGGCTACAGTCCGTGGGGTTGCAAAGAGTCGGACGTGACTGAACAGCTAACACTTTCACACTTTTTCACTGGAGTCAAAAACTTAGAAAGGCAGAAGCCACTCCACACACTATGAATATTTACTTTATAAAACAAAGCAGCCCCTCCCCAAGCCTCCTTTTGAAGGTGTTATAATCATTTAACAACTCTTATGGGTTGGCTCCAGCCTGGAGAATCCCAGGGACGGGGGAGCCTGGTGGGCTGCCGTCTATGGGGTCACACAGAGTTGGACATGACTGAGGCGACTTAGCAGCAGCAGCAGCATGGTTTGGCTTGTGCCCAACCCCCCAATTTATATGTTGAAGTCCTAAACCCCAGTACCTTAGAATGTGACCGATTTGGAAACTGGGACTTGAAAGAGGTAGTTAAGTTAAAATGAGGTCTTTAGGGTGGGCCCTGATCCAGCAATGACTGGTGTCATAAGAAGAGGACACAGGAGGAGGGAAGGGACATGAAGGCATAGGGAAAATGTGGCCGTCTGCGAGCCAAGGAGAGACGCCTCAGAGGAAACCAAGCCTGCCGGCACCTCGATCTTCGACTTCTAGCCTCCATTACAGTGAGAAAATAAATTTCTTTTGGTTAAGCCACCCAGTCTCTGGTGCTTTGTTACAGTAACCCTAACAAACTAACACAGAAAGGAAGGTCTGGTCAGAAAACAACATGCTGTGGTCGGAGACTAACTTGTTCTCTCTAGGAATTTGCTCCCAGTTGCTCGTGTTTCTTGTGACATACGTTTCTCCAGCTGCCTTACTTCCTGATGCTTCTGCCAAGCCAGAACCTACCTGGCATCTTTCCCTGTGAGGGGAGGTCTCTCAGGAGAGAGCTTCCTGCGTCTTGCACAGCTCAGAAGGCTCTGCAGTGGTGGACTGGCTGCAGCTTTAAATGGTGGCAGAGCCACCCGCCTCCACGGAAAGACCACTCGAGCACCTGAGAGCTTTGACCCCACTGGGCACTCAGTGAGATTTGTGACTCACTTTTCTAACCCGTCCTCTCGGGGAGCTGTGGCAATCTCACCCTAAGTGTATTGTTCCCCGCCTACCCCTACCCCGCCATTTTCATGGGAGGTAAATGTGGCGTGCAAAACGCGTTTTTAATGACTGAGATCTGCATTTAGGTATTTTCCATCTTTGCTGGGTCATTAAACCTTCAAATCCCTCGATATTTTAATGATTTTTTATAGTCCAGTGATGTATAGGTTTGTTCAAGTTTTCATTCTCTCCACACTCCCCTGCCGATAAGATGCCACAGCAAGAGGGGGTCATTGAACACACGTGCCGATCTGCATGGGCTCTTTCCTGGCAGCCTGTCCCCTGTGCTGGCAGTGATTACTGCAGAGCACAGCACACCCAGGCTCAGGTTCTAAAGATGGAAGGATGGTCCAAATGACCCTTGGGAAGCAATGAGCAGTGCCACACTAGAGACCATGACACCATTCCTCACTAAAGTGTTGGGACAGAACATTATCTCTTCAGTGGAGCCCCGGGAGAAGGGTTGGCCTGTGTCTAGGACTGCGCTAGAGTGTCACCAAACCTGGCCAGTTCTTACACGATGAGAAGGAGGCAGGAACCAAGACCCACTCGGAACAGCAGATTCATATCCCTTCACTGAGTGGAATAGCAGGCAGAATTGCCTACAGTGTACAAACAACTCTCTCTCTGTTCATTTTACTTTTGCTGAACATGTGGCAATTTACAGGATGGCTGGATACAGTATGGCGCACGGAGAGCACCAGACTGGGGTTGCAAAGTCAGTTCAGCCACAAGCATTTTGAAGAATGCTAAGGCAAAGGGATTTAGGCCACACAGACTTTTTTTTTTTTCCACACAGACTTTTTAAAAAATTGTTTTTGTTTAGTTCGGGACTTGGGAGAGGGCTCCAGAGTGGCTCCTGTCCAGTGGCTGCAGAGAGACACTCAGGCAGATACCCTGATACCAGGGGGATGCAGAGGAGCTCTTTAAAGGCCGCTGGGCTCCAGAGGCTCCTAGTCATGCTTGAGGGCAAGCCTTTCAAAGAAGTCCTCACCCAGCCCCACCTGAGGATCAGCCAGCCTGGGAGGTTAGTCAGGCGGCTGCCCATCTGCTTGATGAGTTTCATCTGCTCATCTAGGCAGTGGCTCTCCAGAAAGTCAGAGCTGGGAGTCTGCAGTCAGGACCAGGACATGCAGACCCAAAAGGCCTGGTTCAGGTTCTTCTCTACGAGCTTGATGGCTTCCATAGCGTCCAGGGTTTTACCCTACTCGTCTTGGAAACAGCTTCTGCACATCCTGGAAGACAGTGCAGCCACTGTGCTGGTTTTGCATCTTTAGGAGACGCTCAGGGACCTCGTGCTTCTCCTTGGCCAGTTTGCAGAAAAAGTGGCCCAGGCCCTCAAGAATCACATCACCACAGTTGAAACAGACACCCAGGAAAAGGTAGGTGTGGGAATCCCACAGATGCATGTTGATTCGGTGGATGACTGCGGCATCCACCTCTGTGGAATAATTCCGTCGAATCTGAGAGCTCATGGTTGAATGGAAATAAGAGCTAAGCTCAAAAAAAGGTGTTGGCTGCTCCAGGGGCAGAGGATGTCTGAGTGATTGGTTCTAAAGCTTGTGCTGACTGAAAAAGAAGTTAGAGGGAGGCTGGAGATTGGGAGAAATGGTTTCCCAAGCTCTGTTCCGTCTGAACACTTTTGAAGCAAACCACAGCAAACTACAGGGCACACTGCTGGCCATAGACACTTCCAGAAAATAGAAATCCTTACTTAGGTTACTTTCTCTGAGGTTCAGTTTCCTCACCTGTAAGATGCATGCCTTTGGGTGGGATGATCCCAAGGTTCCCTTCTGGAGTCCCTGGCATAAGTGAGTTCAAGCTCAGGGCTCTTGGCCAAGAGAGATCAACCATGGTGGTGGTGGTGTTCTGTCACTTAGTCATGTCTCTTTGCGACCCCATGGACTGCAGCACACCAGGCTCCCCTGTCCTTCACTATCTCCCGGAGTTTGTTCAAACTCATGCCCATCGAGTCAGTGATGCCATCCAACCGTCTCATCCTCTGTTGTCCCCTTCTCCTCCTGCCTTCAATCTTTTCCAGCATCAGGGTCTTTTCCAATGAGTCGGCTCCTCGCATCAGGTGGCCAAAGTACTGGAGCTTCATCTTCAGCATCAGTCCTTCCAATGAATATTCAGGACTGATTTCATTTAGAATTGACTGGTTTGTTCTCCTTGCTGTCCAAGGGTCCCTCAAGAATCTTCTCCAGCACCACAGTTCAAAAGCATCAATTCTTTGGTGCTCAGCCTTCTTTATGGTCCAACTCTCACATCTGTACATGACTACTGGAAAAACCATAGCTTTGACTCTGTGAACCTTTGTTCGCAAAGTGATGTCTCTGCTTTTTAATACACTATCTAGGTTTGTCATTGTTTCCTTCCAAAGAGCAAGCATCTTTTCATTTCATGACTGCAGCCACCACCCTAGTGACCTAGAAAAGCAACAGCAGCCCCGTGTTCTGCCTGGGAATGTCATAAAACCGAATTTGTAAAAGAAGTGAGATGAGAAATAGGTTCCATAAGGGAAAGCCTGGTAGTTCACACTGCTTGTCTCCAGGGTCTCTTCAGTTCAGTAAACCTGAATTTAGCACCTGGTAAAGACAAAACAGGTGCTCTGGGTTAGAAAGGTAAAGACAGATAAACTGTCTCTGCCACTGTGGATCTCCCAATCTTGGTATAATGTTGAGCATTTTATCACAAGTGAGAAAGCTGAGCATTTGGGTAGGGGGTGTTGAAATTCTTTGATAAAAACTGTTGTGTATCACAGTACATTTTGGCCTTTAATTTCTAGACTCGTGTCTTCAGAGCCGTGGTAATCATTTATGCTGTTCGCCAAATATTTCCAGGTCTCCTTCTACTGAGCATATAGGTGGGTTATATTTTCCTGAGTCACAAAAGTCAAGTGTGGCCATGTGACTTGTTTTATCAATGAAACGTCAATAGTGAGATACATTTCACTTCCAGGCAAAAGCCTTAAGCACCATCACACGGCCCCCCAGGGTTCTTTTCCTCTGCCGTGGAAGCAGACAGCAGGCGCTCTCTAGTCTGTGCCTCTCAGTGAGGACAGAGTTGGGAGAGACCTGACTGATCCATGATGGGCACATAGTAGGATCAAGAAGCAAATTTTTGTTATTTTAAGCCATACAGATTAAAAAAAGAAAACTTTTAATATGGAAAATTTCAAACATATGAAAGCAGAGATGATAGCATTGTCGAACCTGCTACACCCATTACTTTAGATTCAACAATTATCAAGATATAAAGGACACTGGGACTTTTGGCTACTACTACCGTTGTTGTTTTAGTCGCTAAGTTGTGTCCGACTCTTTTGAGACCCCATGGACTGTAGCCGCCAGATTCTCTACTGTCTGAGCCACCAGGGAAGCTTGATATGTATATATTCAAACACAGTCCATGGGTACATTGCAGTGTTTTCCGTTCTGTCCCACTGGTCTCTCTGTCACCGAGCCAGCGCCATGCTGTACTACTACAGATGTGCAGTGTGTTTGATTAAGCAAGTCTCTCTTCTTTACCCGTCTTTTTGAAAGTTGTTTATTTATTATTCCTCAAAAAGAAGTCCAACTGGAATTTTGAGTGAGATTGAGCTGAATTTATAGATTAATCATGAATTCAATTAGGTCATCCAAGATAAGTCATCCTCTATTAGGCCATACAGTCCAAAAGCATGGAATATGCTCTTCTTATTTAGATCATTTTCTGTTTCCTTTATTAGAATTTAAAAAACACTTTTGTGTAGAAGTTTTGTGTGTTCTTGGTTAACCCCTATGTATTTTATAATTCCCATTGCTGTGGTGAATGGTATCTTTTTAGTAATATTTCCTAGCAGCTATTGGGGGTGGGGAGAGATGCTGTTAATTTGTGCAGGGTGATTTGTGCCTGGTAAACTTACTGAAACTTGTCAGTTCTCATTTCTTTCAACCTTTCTTTTTTCTAAGTTGACGTTCAATTTTTCCATTGCTACAGTAAAGAAGCACCCACCCTATTTAATCTCTACGGTAGGTGGGTGGTGAGGGTTGAGGGTGTGACTCAGTGGAAGGAGTGGAAAATGCTTCCTCCTCCAGGCAGGGGCCAGGCCTCTGTGATGTGAACATCCAGGGTCTCCATGGCTTCAGAGACTTGTAGTCAGGCCACTGACCACTGTGATGGGAGAAAAAGTGGCTTAACATTCTCTGGTAACAGGAAAGGGGAAGGGTGGGGATGCTATCAAAAAGAGAGAGGAAAGGATTTGGAGAGAAGGAGGAAGAAGACAGAGAAAAGGGAAAGACTTTTGAAGGGGATATTGATGGGGTGAGGGGTTGGTCTGGAGAAGTATCAGGGACAGTAGACAGTAAGAGAAGCTTAAGGTCCAGAAGAGCGGGAGGACACAGCCCCACTATCCAGCTGGGCCACCCAGAGAAAACCCTAGGGTCCTTTGGTCACCCGACATGGGGATGGCGGAGGAGCTGGAGCGCCTGGGAGACGAGTGTGAGCACCCGGACCCCTCCCAGTGCAGCCCATGCAGCCCTGGTCACCTGCGCTGCTGTGACCCTAACTCCCAAAGCCTCAGGGCTTTGGAACCCCCACGTCTGAACCTCCCGCATCCCCAGAACTTCCAGGAGTCAGAGCTAGATCCACAAGGCTCACTGAGCTGGGGGTTCCTACACTTGGTCCTGAGCAGAAGTTTATTGAGGGAGGGTCAGAAGGTAAGAATGTTTTGACCATGCATGGTGTGCCTGTTTGATGAGTAACTGTGGCTGACTATGAAGATTGCTTTGGTTTGGAAACTTCTCTGCGCAACTGTGGGGCGGGGAAGTGGGTTTGCCCAACATTTGATGGGATTGCTGGGGTCAGGATGGGCAGGCCTTGTTCACAGCCGTGATTGGTGACCCTGATTTCAGCGGCTGGTGGAGTGGCTGAAACATGGGGAGGTGAGGAGGGTACCCCTTCAGCCCCTCCTTCCAGGGCTTCCCCAGGACGGGCTGATGGACAGCAAGTGCTGCTGGTCTTAGCTGAACTCTGCTCCCTTTTGCTCCCTCGCTGACTTTGATGATGCCTGTACCCCAGGCGTCCACACCCCTGAACTAAAGGAACCACTCCTAGGAGAACTTGCTTTTTTCACACAGAGGCTGGGTTGAGCAAGAGGCACTCAGGCCCATGTAATCATGTGGAGAAGCAGACAGACGCTGTTAGATCCGCTCACATGCCCGATCCCTTGGGTCTCAGAGGGAGATGGAGGGCCCCCCACCCCCCAGAAGGGACTGGCACTGCTTGTAAGCCAGCCATGAAGATGCCAGACTTTCCGTGGAAGTTTATAACCCTGAAACAGAGCAGGCTACTTTGGAGCAAAGAAGCCAGAAAGGGGGTCAATGCAATAAGAAAGAGAAAGCTGGGCCAGAAACGCAAATGCCCAGAGTCTGTCAAGGTGCTTTTAAGAGCAGGACAGCCAGGCTGGACCCAGGGTATCCCCTGCCTGTGGGTGGGTGAGGCCCTGTTTCTGGGTGTGCCCCTCATTTCCTGTCTCCACATGTTGAGTGACTATGAAACAGTGGCTTCTGTGACTCAGCTTTATAAATAGGACATCTGCAGTGAAGGTGGTAGGAAATTCCCGGAGTCTTCTGCCGGGACTGATCTTAGGTGTGCAGTTTATTCGAGTGGAACCCCCACCCCCCTTCCCTCAGCCTGCACCTGCCCCGCCCCCCGACCACAGCAACCCGGGGCATCTGATTGGAGGCCCATCTCTCCTGCTGTGTGACTGGAAACCTCTCCAGGGTGGTCCAAGAGGCACCGTGGATGGGGCCATCCACCTCTGACCTTGTCCAGATGTTCCTGGGGAGAACAGTGGACCCTCACCTCTGGCTCCCTCATGCCCCACTGTAAGTTATCCCATGGACCCTCACTCCCAGGAGGAAGGCGTATTATTATTATTCTTTGGTAGATGGAGAATCCGGACTCCAAACCCATGTCTGACTATTTCTGGATCTTAAGGATTAGCCACAGAATCAAGTTCTCCTGAAAGGAGAATAAGAGTGAGAAAGGATTGGAGTGAGGAAAGGGGCCCTCTGTTTTCTGGAGAGAGAGAGAGCAGAGGCTGCCTGTACCTTGGACCTTCAGTTATCTTTCCCTTTCCTTCCTTCTCACAGTGACACATTTCTAGGCCGGTGGCTGTTTCCCGAAAGCCAGACTTGAGGTTTGGGTGACTCAATGGTCCCTGCTGAGACTAGGTTTGAAGGAGAGGCTGAAACCATTACCTATAGAGAGCAGGAGGCCCTGCAGGTGGGGGGACCCTGCAGGTTTAGGACTGAAATGCTGTCCACATATTTGCCCAGCAACTCCCAGGATGCGTTGGAACAGGTAGCTGAAGCAGCCTCTGAGGAGTCATTGATGGCTGAGGCATTAAATGGAAACACCGATGCAATGCCTTTTAATGGCTCCAGCCTCTGCTCCTTCACAACCAGCCAGGGTCTTTATCACCAGTCTGTGGTGAACTACCCTCTGTGGTTGAGAAGAATTCTCCCACCCTTTTCTGTATTTCATGATGCTAATATTTTTATGGCATATTCCTTGATTTGGATTGGTTTTTCCTCATGATTAGAATCAAGCTATGTTTTTTTAAAAAGAAAGGAAGCTGTGGGTTTTGTTCTTCTCAGGGTGTTACATTAAGGACACGCTTAGAACTGTGGTGTTGGAGAAGACTCTTGAGAGTCCCTTGGACTGCAAGGAGATCCAACCAGTCCATTCTGAAGGAGATCAGTCCTGAATATTCATTGGAAGGAAGGACTGAGGATGAGATGGTTGGATGAGATGGTTGGATGGCATCACCGACTCGGTGGACATGAGTTTGAGTAGGCTCTGGGAGTTGGTGATGGACAGGGAAGCCTGGCATGCTGCTGTCCATGGGGTCGCAAAGAGTTGGACACAACGGAGTGACTGAACTGAACACGATGTCAAGTTGTCCCATTATTGGTTGTGTCATTTGATCCTCTTGTAAAGATGGTATCAGCCAGATTCTTTATTATAAAGCTACCATTTTCCTTCTATTCCTGGGAATGACTAAATAAATACACATCTTAATGGGGGTTTCCTGATCCCCAGTTCCTCCCATAGGTCAGTGCAAAGAGGGCTGGGTGGTTCCTGAGCCTGCAGTGGGTTACGTTACAGGGGAGGATCTCTGAGGTTAGGGAACCCAAGTATTTTGTGATGGTCCCTAGGTCCTGACTTCTTCTGCAGGAGGAAACCTTATTCTATTATACTGGACACTCAACACTCCTGTACTTTGTTCCACAGGGAGACACTGGAGACACTGTCTCTCTCTAAGACTATTCGCTATACAAACATCCTTGCAAAGAGAGTCCAGAAGGAAGGCAGCCGGTGCCTCTGCTTATGGGACACCCACAAATGTGAGAGACCCAGGGAGAGTGGTCTCCTGACACACCTGTGAAAATTATCTTTCTACACAATCATGTTTTTCCCATGCTGTGGCTAGTTGTTCCCCAATATCCAGTCTCTGCATCTTCAGTCCTGGAACCTCACTTCCTACAATGGCTGAGCACATGGCTTCTCAGAATGACGTCTGTATTTCCCATCTTCTCATGCAGCCAGGTGTGGCCGAGTGACTAAGTTTTGAGCAACAGGCTTTAAGTGTAGCGTGTAACTTCTGGAAAGCGCCCTTTAATGGAGGGAATGTGCTGTGTCCTTCTCTTTACGCCTTCCTCTTCCATGGTGTCTCCTAACTCTCTCCTCTGCCTTTTTTTTTTTTTTCACAGCACATAAAACCATTGACATACTGTTTATTTTGCTTATTTTGTACATTGTCTGCCTCTTCTAGAATGTTATTTCCATGAGCAGTACTGGGTCATCACAGTCTACTTGTTCCAATTGTTAAATAGACTGAAACATTTCTGTACCCAATGGTGACTAGCCACTGCCCCAAGTTCCCACATACCCTTGCCCAACCACTCCACGGCACCTCCCAGATACCTGACAGCCTTAGTCTGTTCAGGCTGATGTCACAAAATCCCATAAACTGGGTGGTCTAAGAACAGAAATTAATTTTCTCACAGTTCTGGAGCACTGAGAAGTCCAATATCATAGTGCTGGCCATGTCAGTGCTTGGAGAGGGACTCTGGAAAGGGCACTCTTCCTGACTTACAGAAAGCTGCCTTCTTATACACACACACACACACACACACACACACACACACACACACACACACACACACATCATAGAGAGAGGAACTGAGGGAGTGAAAGAGGAAGAGGGAGGGAATCCTCCAGTGTCTTTCCCCACCCTCAACCCCAACCCCAACCAGGGACTGAACCAGGGCTATGGCAGTGGAAGTACTGAGTCCTAACCATTGGACCACCAGGGAATTTCCTCCAGTGTCTTTTCTTATAAGAGCACTAATTTCATCAGACCAAGGCCCCACCTTCATGTCCTAGCCCATGCCTGCTAAGTCGCTTCAGTCATATCCAACTCTTTGTGACCCTGTGGACTGTAGCCCACCAGGTTCCTCTGTCCATGGGGATTCTCCAGGCCAGCATACAGGAGTGGGTTGCCCTCCTCCAAGGGATCTTCCTGACCCAGGAATCGAACCCAGGGATGGAACCGGCATCCTCTATCTCCTGCACTGGCAGGCGTGTTCTTTACCACTAGTGCCACCTGGGAAGCCCCGCTCATGTCCTCATCTAAGCCTAATTACCTCCCAAAGGTCCTATCTCCAAATACCATCACATAATAAGTTAGGGCCTCAACATATAAATTTTGGGAAAACACAGGCATTTGGTTCATAACACCAAATAAGCAGGCATCAGCTCATGCAGTAGGGGCTTCCACGTCCTGCTTACGCACTAGGGCCAGTGACTTCCTGGTTAGTCAGCACCCAGGCTGCACCCTGACGGGCTCCAAAACGACCTCCTGCTTGAGGCATGCTAGATTCTAGGACGAGTCCAAGCCTTTCCACTGTCCATACTAAACTCCAGAGGAGCTGAGGTCAGATTTTTAATAAATAAAAATTGGGGGAAATATCGAGCAGCAATGTTCTGCTATTTTTAAAACAAAGGACTTCTTAGTACATTTTCTCAAGTCCTTCCTGCTCTCTTCCCAGGTGAAGAGAGAGTGACTGAACAGAAACAGAGAAGGGGAATCACTCTTTTTTTCCCTTGAGATAAGTGATTGCCAGAACCTTCCTTATGTCCATATGAGGAGTCAGAGAATTCAGAAGAGGCAATGGCAAGTAAGAGGCTGGGGAGGGAAATCAGGTCCACCAGTCAACTCAGAGCCATGAACATCTTCCCACTCACCTTGTCTCCCTGGAGTCCCCTCTGTGCGAATGAATGATTTAAAGGCATGCATGGATTACACTAAGAAATGTGTAAGCTCTGTGTCTCAAGCAGTTTCTTCAAGTATGATGTGAAGACAGCAGAGGACGACAAGTGTGATCTTCTCTGGACAGGAGGAGCAGGGCAGGATGAACTGAGGAGGTGACTGTGAGCTGAGACCCAAAGGATGAGTAAGAACCACCCATGGAAAGCGCAATCTGGGCGGCGGCCCAGAGAATCTCAGAGGCCGAGCTGACTATGTAATCTGCTAAACCTAGTACAGACAAAAATGTAGAGCCCCAGCCAGGGGTAGGGCAGTCCCCCACCCCACAACAGATGGGGGGCTCCCCAAAGAACTGCAGCCTCTGTCCCAGGACATGATGAATACCGGAATCCAGTGATTTCAAGAGCTGTGGGGCTGCCAGCCTGGGCGGAAATGACATCACATCAGGTGTCTGTCTCCAACCCTCCTGCAGCTCTGCCCAGGGTGAAGGGCAACGGCAGAATGTGGGCCTGCCGATGTTGCCTGATCACAGCTCCTGGCAGAGGGAGGCAGTGGCCACAGGGAGGAAGGGGAGGGCGGGTGGGACGGGGGTGCAGGGAGGCAGTAGGACCAGAGGACGCTCAAGGCTCTAGGCCCAGTGCAGTGCTGTGCTCCATTGTCCCGTCTAACTTCACTTGGAAAACGAATTCAAAGACAATGACTGGGACTTCCCTTGTAGCTTAGTGATTAGGGTTCTGGGCTTTCACTGTCATAGCCCAGGTTCAATCCCTGATCAAGGAACTGAGATCCCACAAGCTTTACAACATGGCCCCTGCAAAAAGGATAATTACTAAGAACTGCAAAGTGGTAATCACAGAGCGTTAGACCCCAAGCCGAGTCACCCTCTCAGAGGGCAGGACCCTGCACGGCTGCGCTGGTCACAGACCCATGAAGCCAGCCCAGCTAGCGGCAGCCGGCATGACCGACCTCAGTGAGCGGGGCAAGCAGACGAGAGGCAGGGGCCACAGAATATCAGGGCCTGTGAGTCACTGTAAAGATTGTGAAATCTGGCCTTTGACCAGTGAGAACCCACCAAAGGGTTCCAAGCAGATGAGTGACATTTTAAGGTCAGTCTGGTTGTGGAGTAAAGAGTGGCAGTGTGGCTGACCTTGAGGCAAGGTCTCTTGGGGCAAGAGACAATGGGGACTGAATGCTGGCAGAGGCCATAGAAACAGAGAGAAGTGGACAGATGCGAGACATTTTTAAGACAGAGTCAAAGAAACAGGAGACAAAGTGATCAAGGAAACAAGAGTCCAGAGTGGGAAGGTTTGAGCAGGCAGCCATTGAAGCCACAGAGAAGGAAGACACACACCACGGGGAGAGGCAAGACCACACAAGCCTGTGCCGGGTCCACCCTAGACCTGCCCCAATCCTGCGTCCCCAGAATCTCAGTTCTGTGGACATTACTTGTTAGTTGCCTTGTTCTTGTATCTGGCTGAGCCAGGTAGAATGAGCTGAGCTCCTCTCAGTCATCCTAGCAAGACAGACACCTCCCGCCCAATCTTTCCCAGGAGACACTAGCCCAGAGGCCTCGGCTTGTCAGCTGGTGGGACACCTTGCCCGAGGAAGCCAGCAGAGGCTGCTGAGGGTACCTGTCCTTCCCTCGCACACCCAGCATGATGGCTCTGCCTCTTAAAACCCACGTACAAGAATGGGAACAAGGCGGGCCCACAGGAGGGCTCAGAATGAACAGGAAAGAGAACAATGGGTCTATCTGGGACATCAACCTGAGCCTCGGTTATCTCCAGTGTGAGGAGTGGCCTTCCCGCCTGCTGGTCCCTGCCCCTTCTCTGTGGTTCTGAACAACCGCGAGGAGGCTGGGTCCGGCTGTTCTCCCAAGCAGAGGGCCGTGGTGGGCTTTCTACTTTCACTCAAATATCAGTGACAAAGAAACCTCAAGGTCTCCTTTTTGAAAACTCATTAGAAATTTCTAACAGGGGAAGAGGCACCAAGGAGAAGCGGGGACGGGAAGACAGGAGGGTTAGGGAGGAGGGGACCACCTAGTGAGAGCTGACAGCCATAAGAAGGACTAAGGAGTGAGTTCTTGAAGGCTTTGCTGGTGCGGTCGCAGTCCTTGCTTGACCTAACCATCTGTCCCTTTATAATCATTATTAAAAGCCATCATTTTCTCCCTTTCTGGTGGCAAGTTTAGTGGAAAGAAATTCAACTAAAAGTAATGTCTTAAACCTATTAATTTGGAGTAGCCAAAAAGAAAAGGAGCCCACCAAAGATAAAAAACGCCTGCCTTTATTTCCTGTTAATTAGGCCAAAGGGATCTCTCCCTTTTGAATTTCTGAGCTTTTCTCCTTGCACGGAGTGCTGTCTGGCCCCAAGGCTGCTCTCAGAGCACTCAGGAGTCGTTTAGCTGAGGAAAAACAGCAAGGTGGGGTCCAACTTTTCTCAGCATGCCTGTAAGAAATGAATAATAATTCTCAGGAAAAATAAGTTTGGGAAAGCATTGGGTTCAAAGAAATAAAGTGGGTTTCTTGATTTAAGAAAGAAATGTGTTTAAGAACCTTAAATATATGCGCAGTGTGGCTCACCAAGAAAGGTTTGGAAGATGCTATTGATTTACCACTTAATACTCATCGTGGCCCCCACTTTTCTGCTCAGATAACCTGGAGTGTTTTGGTTAAATACCTGTTTACTTTGTGGGCTCCTCCCCAGTACTGAGAGGAAGGCCGGTTGGTTTGAACCATTCCCGGAGGGGCGGTGTTTGCCTCATTAAGCAGGAGCTTGTAGTACAGCTCTGCCCACAGGCAAATCAGGCTTTTGGACTCCCAGGAAGTTGTTCCTCTCAAAGCGAAAGGCAAGACAGTACTTGTCTCTTCTGTCTTTTGACACTAGCACAGGAAGACGTGAGCTTGGAACTGCTGCAGTCAGATCGGGATCTTGAGGGGAAGGCCTGGACCACCCAGAGACACGGGTCTCCATTCCTGGTGTTATTCAGTTGTTGCTTTAACTCTCTGGGTTTTTTTCTTCCTTGTTCATGAATGTTCTGTGTCTTTCAGCTCACAGCATCCTGAAACCAAAGGGGACACAGCATGTAGACATTCTCAAATGCTTTTGACCACAGATGGTCCCTCCAACTGGTGTTTACTGAGAATGCTGTGGGCAAGGCCCCGGGGTGAGGGGCGGGGCATTGGGGGAGTCAGTAACTCCAGTTCTGCTTTGGGTTCTGAGAAATGCATGAGCTCCCGGGCCTCATTTTCAACTCTGTGAGAAGACTATACAAGTCTAGTATCTAAGATGCTGCCAGACACAGAGTAGGTGTGTTATAAATCGTCGGTGTTAATAAAGTGGGGGCAGAGGAGGAGAAGTCCAGTTTCAAATCTCATTTCTGCCTAAGAGTTCTAACTATTCCAAAAGTAAAGCCTGTGTTCTCTGGCCCCTACCAGCTTATAGCACCCTCTAGCCCTACATGCAAGCAGGCAAAAGATAAAATAGCTACTGTAGATGTCCAAGGTGAGCATCCTGGCTCTAGGGCCTGCGGTCCCTCATTCTTGCACTAAAGCAAGCCCAGGTTCTGCTGGGAGGCTCCCTGGAGGCAGTGTCCTTCCTTAATGCAGACTAATGGCTCTGGGACACTCCTCAGTGAGAACTTCTATGTGTACCAATTGCCTGACCTGTCCCAGATGGTCAATCTCCAGTCTAGACACTCATGATGATGCCAAGTGATTGAGCTCCCTCTTGTCCAGGGCTCCAGCTGAGACTCAGAGCTGCAAGGGGCAGATAGCTGACCCGGGCTTTGCTCTCCTCTCTCTCTCCATCCCTCTGGCCCATTGTGACATTCGATTTGTATGTATGTATTACACCTCTAGAAGAAGAGTCCCAGGGTTTTCCTGCCTGTGTGTTTTTATCTGTGATGCCAGCTGAGGTCATCACCACTACGGTGAACCCACAAGGCTGGGGCAGATGGTCCTGCTGTTACCAAATGCACGTGCGTGTGACTGACGCAGAGCAAGTCCAAACAAACAGTCGGAGTTTGGAGCAGAGAAAGGTTTACTGCAGGGCAAAGCAAGGAGAACAGGTGGCTTGTGCTCAATGATGGTGACCTCCCTGATGGTTTCAGGGAGAAGATTTTAGAGATAAAATTTGGGGGGAAGGATGCAGGGTATGAGACTGTCCTCTGATTGGTTGATGGTGAGGTAACAGGGTGATGTGCCAGGACTCTTGTGCTTCAGCCTGAAGTTACCATCCTCCACTTGGGAGGGGCCTTAGTTCCTGCAGAAGAACTCAGAGATACGTTGTTGTTGTTGTTGTGTACCTTCCTTGAGGAGGAACTAGAACTCTACTCTATTTTACTGCACTGTTTTTTCTTTTTTTTTTCGACTGCTCTTTCTTTGTTTCTGCCTTCTCTCCCTTCCCTGATTAGCAACTGTTTGGATCTGCCCTTTGGAAGGAGGAGGTCTAGGAGGCCAAAGCCTATTTCCTACAAACAAGAAACAGGGGACACAAGGGCTTTTGCATCCAGAAGTGTCCCGCTCATTTTCCCTGCCATTGTTCTCTGTCTTTGAGCTGCATGTCAAATCTGGGACTCCACCCACACTTGTTTAATGTGCCAGTGAGGTTCATAAAAATGTTCCCAGCTCTGTAACCAACAATGATTTCAAAATTGCAAGTGTAATCATGCTTCACCATTGCAAAAACCAGGCAATGACTGCAGAGCCTGACCTTAAATGAACCTGGTGTTTGCCTTTTTTTCAGCATTGTTGATGCTCTTGAGAGCATCGGCCTGGACATTCATGGGTGCCATCATGGCGGCATGGAAGGCTCATGGGAAGACTGGGGCTTTGCTCTGTTGCATTTGGGTCAATGAACAGCATGGAGAGGAAGTGACTATGAGTGTGTGTGTGTGCGTGTGTGCATGTGCGTGTGCCCGCATGTGCATGCACACCTCACCCAGACAGTCATAACTCTGTAGAAACACCTCTGAGTATTTAGAGGAAGGAGTGTGGTAGACCAGACAAGTATTCTTATTCATTTTTTACACACCAAGAACCAGAGGTTCAGAGAGGTACAGGAGGCTGGCCAAGGTGACAGAAGTTAGTGGTAGCGTCGCTTGTGAGAACAAACCTCTGGCTCCCAGATGTGGCAGAGTGCATGACTTTCTTCTGATTGGCTGGTGGTGAGGCAGCACAGTGGTGGTTTGGAAATTTGAATCATCAACCTTCCGTTTCCAACCAGTCTGGAGTCTACGTGCATGTGGTCACCACCCTCCACTGGGATGGGGGGTCTTAGTTTCTGCAAAACAAGTCAAAGATATGTGTCAGGTTGTTCTGTATACCCTTTGAGGAGGAACTAGGATTCTGTTTTATCACTGAACTGTTGTTTGAAATATCGTTGCTTTTCTTGCTTGACTGCTTTTCCTTTGTTTCTGCATTCCCTCCTTCCCTAATTAGTAACTGCTTATGTCTGCTCTTTGAAACTCCAGGAAAGCCTACGAGATTATGAAGTCTTTTTCTGTAAATAAAAATGGGGAACATGGAGATATTTTTTTTATCCAGGAGGGCCCCATCCTGCTCCATTTCAATGCCCCCTTTTCTTTGATGTTCCTCAATCCTGAGGGGAACAGGTTCAGAACAAGAAAGGGAGTAAAGTTTTGAATAGAGAGGTTAATCGTAAACTTAGCAGGGAAACTTGATTTTAGGGGGACTCAGTTTCATTATCTCATTGAAGAAAGAGTCATTCAGAGAGGACATTCCTGGAGATAGGCAAGATATAGCAAAGGTCAAAGAGGAGAAGAACCTGGGAGAGCAGGGTGTGTGGGGACAGAGTGGGTGAGGCAAGTCCCCCCCTAAGAAGAGGGGGACACATGAAGGGCTTGGTAAAGTGAGTGAGGAGCTTGGGTTCCTTCCCTGGATCGCACTTTGGCTCAGGGTGGACCCCCTCCCATCAGAATCCCTGGACACTGAGAATGTTAAGAATGTTCATCCTTAGGCTTCACCCAGCAGATTCTGGATTGACCAGGCCTTTAGAGGGGCTCAGATCTGCATTTTAAAGAAGCTCTCAAGATGTTGGACAATTAAAGAATTAAAGGGTTTGATATTTTCAGATGGGATTGGTGAGAGGCAGGAACAAGATTGGATTTGCATTTCCATTGCACTTCCAGTGGATCCCCTGGAAACCAGAGAAGGACAGCCTGGGAGCAGGGATGCTGGTGGTTGTACAGCCCAGAGAAGCTGAGGCCTTGGACCAGGATCTTGGCACTCAGAAGGAAGAGGAGAGTGAACTCCAATCTTCATCGGTGACTCATCCATGAATTACTGGTAGATCCTCAGTCTTGGGCATACAGGAGTAAGAGAGGTGATGAGTTTGATTTTAGACTGGCCAAATTTGAGGGGCGTCCAGGAAGAGAAGGGCATCAGACACTTGGAGTTCAGAGTCTAAAGTTCAGTTTAAGGACCAGGTCTGGGTATGGATATGAAAGTCATCAGCTTGAAGTGTATTTACCGTTCAATACCATGGTGGACTTCACACTGCCAGCAGCAGGCTTTTCAGACTTTCCCAGGGGAAAGGCAGTTAGAGTACTAATTTTGCCAGAAGTCAATACTATTATCAACAATGATGTTGATGCATCGTGTCTACAGAGGGCAGACTCTTCCTGGAGGATCTTGAGCACAGAGGAAACTTAAGTTCTCCCCTCATTCTAGATTCCAACTCTAACCTCCCAGAGTTGGCCTGGAGAAAGAGGAACGCAGTAAAAGCACCAATCACATCCATCTTTCTGCTGTGATTTGATCTTGTAATGCAAATTTTGTGAATCTAAGGGCAAATCATGCCAAATAGGGTAGCATCCGCTCTCCTAAATTTCTCACTGCCTTCACTTGGAGAGTGCTATGTTAGATTCCAGTCCTTCAGGCACCCACACTTGGTTGGAAGAGACAGACAAAGGAGATGGACATCCGTGGTACACTGTGTTGAGTGCACAGAAATCTAAATAAACTTGGGTTTTTAGGGAAGGCGTATTGGAAAAGGTAACGCCTGTTATATTTTGAAGGTGAAGTAGACGTTGGGTGGATGATGAATGGAGGTGGGGAGAAGATGCACTCTAGGAAGCTAAAACAGCATGTGTGAGGCCCGGGATCACAACCTAGGATGTTGTCAGGGTACTGGGGGTGATCAGATGGAGCTGGAGCGAAAAGGAAATATGGGACATAGACTGGAAACGAGCCTGAGTGAGGAGAGGGACAGATCCTGGGCTGGGGGTTGGCTTATATGCAAAATATGAAAATGAAAGTCACTCAGTCATGAGGCATTCTTTGCAACCCCATGGACTGTAGCCCACCAGGCTCCTCTGTCCATGAAATTCTCCAGATAAGAATACTGGAGTGGGTAGTTGTTTGTTACCTTCTCCAGGGGATCTTCCCAACCCAGGGATGGAACCCAGGTCTCCTGCATTGCAGGCAGATTCTTTATCAACTGAGCTACTAGGGAAGCCCTATATGCAAGATACATTACTTGGAAAATAATCTTTAAAACACTAAGATGCTGTTTAAGGAAGGGCACTAACTGCAGCCGGCTGGGGGTGCACTGGAGAGGAACAGGCAGGAGGCTTTTGCAGTAATCACCCAGGCATGACAGGGACTTGAACCGAGACGGAGCAGGCTCAAGTCTCAGCTCCTCCTGATGGCCCAACCCTCAAACATGTCCATGCTTCTCCCCACATCTGGCAGCCAAATGAGCCACCATCTCCTGATTCTGGGTTCCATGGTAGACAATGACTGGTCTTGCTGCTTCCACACTCATAGTTCACAACCTATTCCCTATGGGGAAGCCAAAGTGAACTTTTAACAGTGTATTTGTCCCTTCTCTGCTTAAAACCCTTCTGTGGCTTTCCATTGACTGCTCCTGGAATAAAATCCAGGCTCCTTCCCCCAGTGCATTTGAACTGGCCCCTCCGACCTGTCTAGCCTTGTTTCCAGTCACACACTTTGTGGTTGGCTGTACTCCCTAGCTCCTGCCCCTTCTTTCTATTCCTTAAACTTGCCCAGCTCATTCCATTTAGAGCTTTTGTGCTAGCTCTCCCTCCTGCCTGGATCTTCACACGCTGGCAATCCTTGCCTTAAAGTTGCAATTTAAATATCTCTTCCTCAGATTCTTCCTTGAAAATCCCCTCAATCTACAGGAGCTACTCAGCGGTTCTCTATCAAATCACCCTGTTTCAGTTGTCTGAGCAGCTTTCACTACCATCTGGCGTTTTCCTGTTTATCTGCCTACCTATCTTTCGTCTCCCTCCTCTGTAGTCGATGATCTTTGAAAACGGCCACCACCAATTCCTTCTCTTATTGTACGTACAGGCTACTCCACTCATCATGAGGTGGGGTCTGATTCTCCTTTCAGTGAATCTGGACTTTTGATTTCTTATTACTTGCCTTGACTGACAGAATGCAGCAGAAATGATGCTGTCCAAGCTCTGGGCCTAACTTTTAAGAAGTCTGTCAGCTTCCACTTTTACTCTTGGGAGCTGGCTGCCATGTGATGAGGCTGACCACCTGGAGACTGCCATGCTGTGAGGAGGCTCAGGCTTCTGTGTGGAGGAGCATGGAAGTGACAGACGTACAGTGATGTCTGAATGTAGATGAGTGATCCCAGCTGACACCCAGGGAGGCAGAAGAGCTGCCTAACCTGCCCATGACCAGTTCCTGACCAGAGAAAGATGAGACATAATCAGCCCTTGTCTGAAGTCACTAAAGTCTACAGGTTCGTTGCAAAGCAATAGGTAACTGAAACCTCTTCCCACTAGAATGAAGCTTCACCAGCTTTGCCTAGCAGTCCCTGGTACATGCATAGAATCAGTAGGGATTTGTTGAATGCATAAATTTGGGGAAAATGGAATGGACCATAGACCAGAAATCTCAATAAAGCAAAAATGTTGGTGTTTGACATTGGGAGTGCTAGTAACCAAGTTTAGGGGTATTAGAGTTTAACATTTCAGTTCTGAGTTTTGAGGTCATACAGGATGTGGCCATGGTTGAAATGGAGAGAGGGAAAGTCCTTGAAGTTGAGGAGGTAGACAATAAGGCTAGGACACCCATGAGAAAAACCAAAGTCTCCCAAGTTGATGGCAGGACTAGCTGTGGGGAAAGGCCCTAAGAGCTTCCACTTGATAATGTGAGAGGTCCACAGGGGAGGCTAGTGTCCTTGGAAAGATCTAGTTTCAACTGAGGCAAAAATGAATTAGTAAAGAGTCTGCCCACAGGAGTAGGATGGAGAGTCTGTTCACAATTAAACGGAGGAGGGCAACCCAAAGAAAGAGGTTGTCAGGGAAGGGTGTGAGGGGAGACAAGCTGGGGGGCTGGTGATGGAGTGGGTGTCAGAAAGCCATGCTGGGCCGAGAGTCGAGCAAAGCACAGATGAAGGTTTCACTCTGGGAAGAAGTAAAGGGCCACTGGGGTGAGATCACAGGGGAAGGTAAGTGGCCTTAAGATTCGGGCCAGCCTGAAGGTATAAAATTTGATTTTCCTGCCAGCATACCCAGAGGGTAGATAATGTTTGCTACTGGCAGTAAAGTCAGCAGTCTAAGGATTTCCTCAGGATTCCAAAAGAAATGTGAAGGGATATAGTTTGGGCGTGGTTAGGCCCAAGTCGGTAAGCATCCACCTGGACTGCTGGCCTTGACACACCCCTCTGAGCAGGTGGGGTGGGGGCATGGGCAGGCTGAGTCCTGGGTGGGGAGAGTGCGGCTCAGATGAACTTGTGTGCTCTGCAGAGCTTGGCTTTACACGAAGGGTTGGCATGGCTGGTCAGAGTTACCTATGTGGGATCATTACCCTAGCAGTCTGTGGAAAGGTGAACTGGCTGGAGTCGCATCTTTTCAAATCCTTTGAAACAAAAAAAACTTTATTCTTATTTTTTCATAGTATAAAAGTAAAACATGCTTAACTGAAAAACTTTGTTTTCAAATGTCCAAAGCAAAAAGGCCTTCTACCCCATGCTCTTCATCCTTGTCTGCTGCATACAAAACAATGAACACAGGTAAGAGATACGTCTCTATAAATTCTCGTTTTAATAATGTGGTCACAGTCTCCCTGGGCTATTCTATTTCTTGCCCTGATTCTCAAGTCAAATGGAACCAAGCAAAGAATGGGTGATAGAACTAAACAATGGATTCCTTCAAGCCCTGCAGATCTATTACTCAAACTGAAAGGCATTTATTAAGCTTTGACTCACAGGACTGTTTTGATTACAAGTGACCGAAATCCAAGGTAGGTGGATTTAGGCCAAGAAGGAAAGTTAGTGGTTTATACAAATGAAAAGGAGAAGATCAGCTCAGTAATTGCTTAAATGATGCTGGCAAGAATCTCTCCCCTAAGTGCCCTATCTTCTCGACTTGGATTTTTCAGGGTCAGCTTTATCTCCGGCAGAATTTCCTCCAATTAGCAATCCCCAGGGACTCTAGGTTAACTTCCTGGTGACTTAGCACCAGCAAAAAGATACCTTTTCACCTACATCAAAATTCTGAGGTACAGTTCTCATTGGTTGGGCTTGGGTCACATGCCCTTCCCTGAACTAATCATAACCTGGAGGATGCAGGGCTCTCATTGGCCAGCCCAGTATCACAGGCCCATCTGAAGTAGCAACGGTGGCCTCAGTCCCACACAAGCCGCACAGAAACAAAAGCTGCCATTACCACAAGGAGGGGCGTGGCATGCACCGCCCATGCAAACAACCGCTGCTCACAGAGCAGTACGTGGATGTGAGACGTGTGCAGTCACACGGGGCCCGGCGCTTAGAAGGACCCTGGGCTCGGCTTAGAGCTCCACTGTCACCAGTTTGAAATTCTTAACAATTTTTGAAGGAGGGCCCCTTCAGAGTCTGTGACTGCACATTTCTCGTTCATTTTCCACTGGATCATACAAATGATGCGGCCAATCTTGCTGCCGCGCTACTGTGTGTACTGGGAAGACTTCCACAAACGCAAGACATAGTCCCCTCAGAGACAAGGAAACACAGGGCGCATTTGGGAAGAAGCAGGTGGCCTGTGCTGGTTGAAATATATAAGGAAATAGTGGAAACTTATTTTATTCACCCATTCATTTACTTATTCATTTAAATCCCTGGTGGCTCAGATGATAAAGAATATGCCTGCAATGCAGGAGACCTGGGTTCAATCTCTGGGTCAGGAAGATCTCCTGTAGCAGGGAATGGCAACCCACTCCAGTATTCTTGTCTGGAGAAGTCCATGGACAGAGGAGCCTGGTGGAATCCATGGGATCCAAAAATCTTTGGGGTCCATGGGTCACAAAGAGTCAGACACAACTGGGCACACACACACACATTCATTTAAAGCCTTATTAAGGAGGTCCTGCTACTTCTAAGGAGCAGAAAGAGGAAAACAAATGACTGTCAAGATCCTCCAGAAGCTCATAGTGTGTTGGAAGGGGAGATGTGTACACATACACAGTGCAGCAGTGTAAGGGTTGTGATGAAAAAGCATGGAGAGCTGCCAGAGCACAGAGGAGATACCACCACCCAACCCGGAGGTGGGATCGACCAGTATAGTCCCAGGAGGGGAGGCACACGGTTCACCAAGAGAAGCCAAAGTCACACAGTAGGTTAAGCTTCTTCGTTGACAACTGATAGGGAAACTCAGGGAGATGGTTCCGTAGAGCAGGAGACATCATGTAACACGCTTCCAGATGGAGCTTGTGGATGAGCAGGTGTGTGACACTCCTCCGGACCACCATCATTCCCCTGTCCACCATCACTCCCCCAGTCCCCTTCCTGGCCACTGAATATGCTTCACCTGACGATTACTGCAATCTAGTATCCGTCCTAAATGTCAAGACTTTTGAAGTTATCAACTCAGCAAGCGAACTATTTTTTACACCTTGGAAGACTACAGTAAATGACTTGAATGACCCAGTAAGGAGACAACATTGAAACTGAAACCCTCTGTCCCCTGAAATCTTCATGTATCTGAGCCATTTTCACCCTGTTTTAAGAAATGAATGACTTATCCCCATATACCTGCTTCATTTCTTGAGAGTCTGGGCATGAACAAACTCACACTGGGCAGTGGGACCTTTCTCCTTCTCCCTTTTGAGAATTGTCATGGACTTGGGTTTTTCAGGCTCATCTCATTTCAGTTAGCTATGATCATCATTTTCTCAAAAAATGACAATTCACTCAAAAATTTAAATTGCAAAAAAAAAAAAAAAAATGGCTCCAAAAATAAAACTTAAACAGGGCTCCTGCCCTCAAGAAACTTACATTCATTTTGATAAAACAATGTCTAACACCTCCTAAAGGAGATCAGTCCTGGGTGTTCATTGGAAGGACTGATGCTGAAGCTGAAACTCCAATACTTTGGCCACCTCATGCGAAGAGTTGACTCATTGGAAAAGACCCTGATGCTGCGAGGGATTGGGGGCAGGAGGAGAAGGGCACGACAGAGGATGAGATGGCTGGATGGCATCACCAACTCGATGGACATGGGTTTGAGTGAACTCCGGGAGTTGGTGATGCACAGAGAGGCCTGGCGTGTTGCAATTCATGGGGTCGAAAAGAGTCAGACACGACTCAGCAACTGAACTGAACACACAGCAAGTATAATAAGAGAACAAGGCAGCTTGTGAGTGTCCGAGGCTGTCCTGTCTCAGAGTTGGGTGGCATCCTTCTTCCCAGACAGTTCTTTGAATGCATTGAATGGCTTGGGAGTGGAGAAGTGTCCTCTGGGAAGAAAAGTTGGATTTGGTCCACAGTTGGGTTCAGAGACCTACAGACATGTTGTGGGGAAGGGCACGCCTGACTGTATGAAGCTGGAGAGGAAGAAGCATCAGGATTAGGGAGGACAGGTGATCTAGGGTCAGGGTCACTCCTGGACCCATGGGAGCCCTCCCACCAGCAACAAGAAAAGGCCGCAGAGCAATGAATCAGTGGAACACTTAGGGACTTAAAATGACAGTTATTTTATTCCTATCACTGTGGCTCTGGGGGTTCACTGGAATCAGGGAGGTGTTTCTTGCTAATTTCTTGCTAATCTCCAATTTCCTAGGTTGCAGTCAGATGGTGGCTGTACCTGGAGTCAGCTTTTACGCTGACTGTTGGCCAACACTGCCTCTGGGCCTTTCTGCCAGAACACACCCCTCTGTGTGGCCAGGCTCCCTCACCATATGGCCTCTGGGTTCCAAGAGTGAGGCGGGGCTCAAGCCCTGCCCAGGCTTCTGAAGGCATGGGCATCCCCCACCGACATTCTGTTTGTTGTTCAGGCAGTTTCAGAGACCAGATTCCAGGAGAGGGGATCCAAAGCACCACCTCTGGGTGGAGGTGGGTCAAAGGACTTGGGGGCCACTTTTAAAAATGGAACACCGTCTTTTTTGAGTGTGAAGTGTCTTTCCTGAGTTCCTTCTTTAATCCTCACAACTATTAAGATTAGAACCAGGCGCACAAGAAAGTGAGATTCAGGGTTGCCCAAGATCACACAGCACTCCAGCTCCAAGGCCTGTGTGCTTAACCACTATTCTGCTGGATTCTCAATACCTAGGGAAAGAGGAGTCTTCAAGGGGCTGAGACCTGAGTGAGTGGGACCCCTGAGCAGTGGTTAAGCTGGGCACTGATGTGAATGTGACCACGCTGGCCCAGAAAGTTTCCTCAGCACTCAGGTCGTATATCACATGACCGAGCCTTTTCACTAGAAAGGGATTTGGGGCAGGAGAGATGTTGATGTGGGCTGGCCTGCCCATGGAGGCCTCTGTACTTTCTTCTGCTTGGCCTTGAAAGGCAGGAAGGATTTGAGCTGCGGGGGAAAATGGGAAAGAGCTATGGAAGTGTTTTTGTCGGCTCTCTCAGGTGCCAGGCTTCAGCCTTCAAAAGGGAAGTCACTTTTCCTAATGCAGGCTGTTGGGATCTCATGCTGAAAATAAGCTGTTTCTTCCTTATGTGTCTTCATTTGGGGGACACATGATTTGCCAAAAAAAACATTAAGTTCAACTAAAATAGCTTTACCCTACTATACACAAAACTTATACAGGAGTTGAGTTATTACATGGTACTGTCACAGAATGCAAAGAACTTTCCACAACAGGAAACCTCAGAGGCTTATTCTCTGAGTGTCTGTTGAAAAGAACAGGGAGTCATTTGGGAGGGGAAAAAAAAAATTGGAGTTCCACCTTAATTCTGGCATGATCATGTGGTTGGAAGGTCAAAACAAAAACCTACAGCCTTACTTTGTATTCAAAGTTCATCAGCAGAGATTGCATAAGACTCTCTGATCTGGTGGGTCAGGGCACCAAGGCTGGAGGGCCCTTGAGTTTATTTTGCGGTGAGGTTGCTGGGTTTCAGAATAAAGACCTATGCTTAGTGTGTAATTTCCTGCCCCGCTCTCTGCAGTGTCGGCAGGGTCTGCATCACCCAGCTGGTCTCGAGGGAGAGAGGATCTGTGGCCACAGTTTTCCAAAATCATCCAAATGGGGACCCAGAAAGAAGAGAGTTCAGAGGCCCATCAACCCTCTGAGGAAATCCTGGAAAACATTGTAATGAAAAAGTACTTTCTTCCTTAAAGCCAGAGAAATCTGTCAGTGGAACTGAGCCTGGAAGATTTGAGACGGGCTTGGGCACTGCTCCCCGTGGTGAAGGTAAAGCAGATGTGTAGGGATGGTGGGGTTTTAGCCCCTGAGCATCCAAAGGACCTAGGTTTCTTTTGCATGGAATACACTTACACAGAGAGAGCAAGGCCAACCTTCAAGTTCAAAGGTGACACATCCATTTCCAGCTGGCTACTAACACATGTATACCTGTGGCGGATTCATTTTGATATTTGGCAAAACTAATACAATTATGTAAAGTTTAAAAATAAAATAAAATTAAAAAAAAATTTTTAACTCAAGAAATATATGCTAATTGCAGAAAAGGCATAAAACTGCAGAAAAAAGCCACCTGTAATCCTAATACCAGAAATAATCACTGCTATTTTGGTATATTTCCAGACATTTTTCTATGTGCATATGTATTTATATACCAATGGTTATGTTCTGTTGTTCTTTTTCACATAACACTATACCACAAACACTAACATAAACACAAACACACTATATCATAGTGTTTCACAAACACTATGAAAGTTTTTCAAGTCAAGAAATACATTTCAATGATATTAAATGTCTAGTATTTCTTTACAGAGCTGTATCATTTCTTTAATGAATCTTCTACGAGGTCCTAGGCTTTGGTCTTCATTATTAATGTTGTTTATCATTTTTTTGTTGTAATAACCAATACTGTAGTGACTACTCTTACTTATTTCCTTAGGATATGCTCCAAAGAATGTAATTGCTGGGTCAAAGCTTATGGATATTTGTAAGGCTTTTGATACTACTGCATCAGTCAGAATAGGCTAAATCTTCTTACACTCTGCCAAGCTCTGTGGCTTAACACAGTCAATATTGATTTCTCTCTTACGCTACAGTTCAAAGTAGGTATTGTGGTTGGAAATGGAAGGAGCTCTGCCCTGTCATCTAGAACCAAGATTTGGTCATATGATGGCTCTGTATTTGCCAGGACCTTGGAGTTCTTCCCTGGATGCTCTGATTTCAACCAATAGGCAAAGGGGTAGGAAGAGAGGGAAAGACACGGAGAATTGCACAGGTGGTTTTAGGTCCAGATTTGGAAGTGACTCTTATCACTTCCTTTGCCACTTTCCCTTTGTCCCGAACTCAGTCAAGTGAACAGTTCTAACTGCCAGGGAGGCTGGGAAATGTAGTCTTTATGTGTGTCCAGGAGGAAAACACAAGAGTCCAATGAACACAGAGTATTGTCTCTGCCTTAAACTTGCCAACCAACCAAGTTCTTCCAGTGTATGTTTCTACCACAGGATATGAGATTTCCTATTTCTTTATATCCTCAATAATTAAGAGACATGGTTTATGTTCAGATTTCGGTTGATTTGCGTGTGGCTTTGTTTTTTCTCTGCACCTGGTTCTCTCTTTGGAGATAATCTTGCTGCCTTGAGTGAGAGGCAGCCTGCATCCCTGTCCCCTAGGCTTGTTACTGAACCAAACCCGGGTCTGCTCACCCAAGTCAACCTACTGACAGCAGGCTGTGGTGAAGCAAAGTGCAGCATTCATCACAGGGCACCAAGCAAGACGTCCAGGGCAGCTAGTGCTCTGAACTCCCTGGTGGGTTTCAGGAAAGCATCTTTAAAATCCAGGGAAGGAGAGGAGTCACAGAGCACGGGAGCAGTTTGTGCACAGTTCTCTGATTCATTGATGATGTGATAACAGGGCAAGGTCCCATTATCAATCCCTAGGCGTCAGTAGGTCTGGGGGCTGTGTGCTCATGGTCATCAAGTAGTTGATTTCTTCCATTTGGTGGGGATTTTAACATCTATAAAACAGCTCAGGAAATGTGTATCCGCTACTATGATCTAGGTACTTCAGAGAGGAGCTACAGCAGAGGATATGGGGGAGGGGTTCGTCCTGGGAAGACCCCCAGAGGGTCCTGCTCAGTTACAGTTCTGGGTCCTTTTTTTTTTTTTTTTTCCTTTTTTGGCTTCTTCTTTCCTCTTCCCTTCCTTATTGTAGAAAAAGGTATAGTGTGCAGGTGAAGACGACATGGATGATCCATTCAGGGGACCTGCCCAAGCCTTGGCATCATGCCTGGCTCACTTGGGGGCACAGGGAAAAAATCGAAGCTCTGCATTTTCTGTGCCATCTTAGGTGTGTTCCAGCTTATGATACATTTTCACAGGGTAAAAAAAAAAGAAGGTTAGAGAACGGAATTGGGAGGCAAAAACAACAGCCTGATGCTGACTTGGCACATGTACCTTGACCCAATCGTCCAATGGCTTGTCCTGAGCACTCAGCATTCCACCAGGATAATCTTTCCCCAGTGAGTGGTGGAAATCGGGAGTAAACTGCTTAGAAATCACAGAGCGACGGCAATAAAATTGTGCAAAGCCTGTGCTTGTCTCTTTTCAAGTGAGCCCATGTTGCCAAACACCAGCACACAGCTGAGCTGTGGTTTCCTCCTTGTTTTGAAATTTGGTTTCCAGAGAGAATGCTCGTGAATGGCTTCTTGTTCACATCTCCCTCTGGGAAAGCTAGCTGGTGCCTGCTGGTTTTCTGGAGGAGTGAGGTTTCTGATGAGGTCTTTGCAGAGTCTTCACAAAGCATGCTCATCCAGTCCGTCCAGGGAACTGAGCACTTGGGCATCAGCAAGGCAGAGAAACACAACCCAAGCAAATCACAGACCTCCCAGGCGGGCGAAGTTTCTGGGCCTCGGCATTCTGAAAAGCTGAGGACAAGTTGTGTGTCTTCCAAGCTGCACACTCTGAACCCTTCCCCAAGAGGCAGCCATGGTCTCTGAGGGGAGATAAGAAGAGCTGGGCCTCCTGGGTGAGTGAACCCCACCAACTGTAAGCCTGGCTTATGACCTAGAAATGGAAACAGGAAGTGGCTTAGAAATATAAAGAGTACAGCCAAGGCAGGGGTGCAGTAGAAGTCTCCTCGGGCCAGGAAGTATGCTGTGAGCAGAGGTGAAGCCTGGCATCTTTTCTTTCTCTCTATTACCATGATGCCCTCTAGCATCATGGCAGGGCCGGGCTGCCTAGATATGGAGTGGGATGTCTTTCTGGGGGTGGTGTACAGGAGTGGCAGAGGGGGGACAATTGTGGATCAGTGGTTTCTCTCCAGAGTGAACCATCTGTGGAATGCCACAGCCCCTTTCCACCTCATCTCTGCATGCGGATTTGAGTTACTGAGAGGAGTTTTGCTAAACCTTATAAATCTAAACTCTTAAGGTGCTTTCAGCAAGCACAATCAATCTGATGACTTTCAGTGATTCCTGGAGGGTTCTCTGGGTCCATGGGGGGAAGGACTTCTCTGCATTTGTGCCAAGAATCAAGTTCACTGTCATCCCTCGATTCCAAGGAGAGGAGCCTGGGCGAGGAGGCTGCCCCTGCTCTGGGCATGGCCCTGGGCGATTCTGGTCACAGGTGGCTGATCCAGGTAGAGAGGAAGGTCCCACTCAGGGTTACTCCCTCTATAGAATTCCTCCCGAGGATCCCCTTGGGACCAGTTTCTCAAAGTGTGGTCCTTAGGCCACCAATAGCAGATGTGGGGGTAGAGGCAGGGGCTGTTAAAAAGGCTAGTGCTCAAGTGGGACAGGACGCGGGTAAACCTATGGCTGATGCAGGTTGGTGTTTGGGAGAAACCAACACAATACTGTAAAAACAATTATCCTTCAGTTAAAAATAAATGAAATGTTTTTTAAAAAAGGATGGTGCTTGGCCACCTCTGCACATCTGCAAAGTCTCAATTTCTCAGAGAAAGCCCTAGAAATCTGTTTTTCCAGAAGCACACCCTTCCCCAGGTTGACCAACATGGTGAAATTTAAGAACCTTCCTTTATACCAATCCCAGTCTCTTTTATGGTCCTTTTCATGAACATAGTGTTTCCCTTTTAAACTTCTGTGACCTCTGAAAATGAAATCTGAAGCAGAGGGATCTACTTACATAAGAAACGTGGTCTTAACTGCAGGTTTGGGTTGCTGATTGCATCAGGGGATTTGAAGGAAACTAAGTTTTGGGGATCAGGCTGCCCAGATCTACTTCTGCACTCACTTGTTGCTATTAAAGGGGCCACTCAGTTTTTCCTTCTCTTCTCTTTCTTCAAGACAATGCACCTGCTGCCTTTGGAAGTTGTGTTCTTGGAGTCCTTTTGCATAGGGGCAACTGAAAGTAAATTTCTTCATGTTCCCTGGTGGAGCAGGAGTGCATCCATAGATGTTTCCACAGAGAAAACACGGACCCCCAAGGAAATGTCTAAAAGCCAAGGGCGACATGATGAAGGCATCAGGAAAGCACCAGTTGCCCTTAGCACTGCTCACCCCATGGTCTCCTCCAACTCTAGCCCTCTCAGAGTTCCTCTTGTATGAGTCTGTGGCTGGTAAAGCAGCTCTCTGGGGAAAAACAAAACAAAACAAAAAAACAAACTCTAATTTGTAGTATTTGCCAATTTCCACAGTGTCAATACTCCCACCATGGCAGCGTTACTAATGGTTTAACAACTGGCTTACAAAATTCTTGAATATTTAATCAAAAGCCCTTGCAAACCAGAGGAAGACAGCAGCTAATCCTCTCAACTCTGCCCCAGAAAATCCCCACATCACACCAGGGGTAAATATCACTTTTGGCCTCTTAGTCAGAAGTGGTTGAAGGTCGCCCAGGCTGTGATGACTGAATTTCTTCGTGGTGAATGTGGAAGGACAGGATTCAGTGGGGAATTCAAGTTGGAGATGAAGTCTGCATTTCTCCCTGGTGGCTCAAGAGTCAAGAATCCGCCGACAAAGCAGGAGACAGGGGTTCAGTCCCTGGGTTGGGAAGATCCCTTGGTCAAGGGAATGGCAATCTAATTCAGTATTCTTGCCTGGGAAATCCCATGGACAGAGGGGCCCAGTGGGCAAAGTCCACAGGGTCGCAAGGATTCAGACAGGACTGAGCGACTGAACTCCCGCTGCATTGCTCCATCCTGGCCTCACCTCCCCCTGGGCTGGAGCCTTGGAGGGAGTCATGTTCTTAGGGCTGCTCGTCAGTGGTCAGCATCATGGTCTCTCAGGGCTCCCACCTCTCTCTCTCTTTCTTGCTCTCTCCTTTAAAACCCTGTGCTCCTGTGCCAGAGCACAGACTGCTCGTCTCTTAATTGGACAGGTTTTAAATGGAGGGTCTGGAAATCCTGCCATTGGCTGGGTCCTGCCTTTTGGCTTGGGTGGTAGAGAAATGGACTCTTTCTCAAAAAGCTGGCCTCGGGAAGCCTTCCTATCTGAGACCTCAAGGCTGAATGAACAGCCCAGCTGATGGTTCCTTGATTTTAAGGGAATCTTGAGAATGGCAGGGGTGGGGCAGAGTTCTCACAATGCTGAGTGTGAGCAAATGTGCCCACAGCCTGTGGTGCCAGAGATCACACAAACCTTCCTTCCCCTTTCGAGCCTGGGGATGACGTCAGAGCAGACTGAGGGGAAGATGGTGACCTACTTTTCTTCTCCAAACACTGGGTAGCTGGCTACATTTTCAGATCTAAATCTCACCCACACTGCAGCAGTTTCTGTTCCCCTGCCCTCCTGGGCGTACTTCTGGCCAGAGCTGGCTTCCTAAAGCGGAGTTTGGTGTGGGAGTTCTCCTCAGAGAGGCTGGTCTGGCAGCCTCAACCCCAACCCTCCCAGACCTCGACGTGCATGCTCAGGCTACCCAAATCCTGCCAGGTGGACAACTCAGGAGGAGCCGGTCTCCCCTGGTCTCAACCAGGGCAGTCAGTTAAAGAAGAGTCTCACTGGAACCAGCCTTGAGTCTGGGACCTCTCTAGTATTCTAATCACTTGACGGCAGTCAGTTAACAAATAGTTACTGAGGATCTATGAAGGGGTTCAGAACATGCCACCCCCAAAATATGCCACCTGTATTGATTATTTTGAGCCGAAGTCACTTGAGAAACAGCAGATGCAGGAAAGGCTCTCTGACCTCCCCCTTTCTACCTAAAAGCGGGTCACAAAATCTTCCCCCAAGAATGGTGACCTCTATGCACTAGGAAGAGAGAACATTCTTATCTCCAGAGACTAGAAGAGGCCCAAATGGACCTGTACAAACAAACCCACTAAAATGACACTTATCTTCCATTGGTTCCTCTATCTATCTCCTAGTCAATGGCCCACAGTTCACTGCCCCATGCCTAAGCCCCTTTGTCTTGTCACATCCCCACAATGTATTGTTTTTGTTTAAATGGTGTATAAATATCCAGGGCCCAACAGCTTCTTCAGGTCTTCATTTTCCTTTTGAAGATTCCTCTGTAGATGTAAAAATAGCACATAAAATTGTATGCTTTTCTCCTGTTAATCTGTCTCATGTCAATTGAAGTTTTCAGTCCAGTTCCAGATCCTAAAAGGGTGGAAGGAAGTTCTTCTTCCTCTACACCAACTTCCAAGATGATGGTGGGCAAGGCACAGCCCCTGCCCTCAGGGAGAGGACAGTCTAGTTTAGAGGGAGGGTGGTCCTTACACAAGTAACTTCAGCTAAAATTCAATGATGAATAGGAGGTAGAGGGCTTTGAAGGAGAAGCACAAGACGCAACAGAGACATGAGACAAGGAGGCTAATGCAGGCTGAGAAGTCTGGAGAGAGTTCCTTGAGTGAAGGAGGTTAAAGCTGAGACCTGAAGAATGATTCAAGGGCAGTGGAACATGACATTGGAAGCGGAGATTCTGTGGGACATAAAGATTTTGTGCGTCAGGAGCATCCTTTTCTCAAGCATGTTCAGTTCAGTTCAGTCACTCAGTCGTGTCCGACTCTTTGCGACCCCATGAATCGCAGCACGCCAGGCCTCCCTGTCCATCACCAACTCCCAGACTCACGTCCATCGAGTCAGTGATGCCATCCAGCCATCTCATCCTCTGTCGTCCCCTTCTCCTCCTGCCCCCAATCCCTCCCAGCATCAGAGTCTTTTCCAATGAGTCAACTCTTCGCATGAGGTGGCCAAAGGACTGGAGTTTCAGCTTTAGCATCATTCCTTCCAAAGAAATCCCAGGGCTGATCTCCCTCAGAATGGACTGGTTGGATCTCCTTGCAGTCCAAGGGACACTCAAGAGTCTTCTCCAACAACACAGTTCAAAAGCATCAATTCTTCGGTGCTCAGCCTTCTTCACAGTCCAACTCTCACATCCATACATGACCACAGGAAAAACCATAGCCTTGACTAGAAAGACCTTTGTTGGCAAAGTGATGTCTCTGCTTTTGAATATGCTATCTAGGTTGGACATAACTTTCCTTTCAAGGAGTAAGCGTCTTTTAATTTCATGGCTGCAGTCACCATCTGCAGTGATTTTGGAGCCCAGAAAAATAGTCTGACACTGTTTCCACTGTTTCCCCATCTATTTCCCATGAAGTGATGGGACCGGATGCTATGATCTTTGTTTTCTGAATGTTGAGCTTTAAGCCAACTTTTTCACTCTCCTCTTTCACCTTCATCAAGAGGCTTTTGAGTTCCTCTTCACTTTCTGCCATAAGGGTGGTGTCATCTGCATATCTGAGGTTATTGGTATTTCTCCCGGCAGTCTTGATTCCAGCTTGTGTTTCTTCCAGTCCAGCGTTTCTCATGATGTACTCTGCATAGAGGTTAAATAAGCAGGGTGACAATATACAGCCTTGACGTACTTCTTTTCCTATTTGGAACCAGTCTGTTGTTCCATGTCCAGTTCTAACTGTTGCTTCCTGACCGGCATACAGATTTCTCAAGAGGCAGTTCAGGTGGTCTGGTATTCCCATCTCTCTCAGAATTTTCCACAGTTTATTGTGATCCACACAGTCAAAGGCTTTGGCATAGTCAATAAAGCAAAAATAGATGTTTTTCTGGAACTCTCTTGCTTTTTCCATGATCCAGCGGATGTTGACAATTTGATCTCTGGTTCCTCTGCCTTTTCTAAAACCAGCTTGAACATCAGGAAGTTCACGGTTCACATATTGCTGAAGCCTGGCTTGGAGAATTTTGAGCATTACTTTACTAGCATGTGAGATGAGTGCAATTGTGTGGTAGTTTGAGCATTCTTTGGCATTGCCTTTCTTTGGGATTGGAACGAAAACTGACCTTTTCCAGTCCTGTGGCCACTGCTGAGTTTTCCAAATTTGCTGGCATATGGAGTGCAGCACTTTCACAGCATCATCTTTCAGGATTTGAAATAGCTCAACTGGAATTCCATCACCTCCACTAGCTTTGTTCGTAGTGGGAATTTAGATGATAACTGTCTTCCCTTCATATACAATGTGATGGTAGAAATCACTGTTGCTCTCCAACATTTTTTCTTCTTTTCTTAATAACACATTCCTAGTTTTTGTTTGGCACCCCACTCCAGTACTCTTGCCTGGAAAATCCCATGGATGGAGAAGCCTGGTAGGCTGCAGTTCATGGGGTCTGGAAAGTCGGACACGACTGAGAGACTTCACTTTCACTTTCCTGCATTGGAGAAGGAAATGGCAACCCACTCCAGTGTTCTTGCCTGGAGAATCCCAGGGATGGGGGAGCCTGCCATCTGTGGGGTCGCACAGAGTTGGACACGACTGAAGCGACTTAGCAGCAGCAGCAGCAGTTTTTTTTAAGTACATAGCTACCCAAAGAAAAGATTATATGACCACCTTACTAAGTTATTGCTAATGAGGTATAAGCAAAAGTAATGTGTGGAGTCTCTGAGGGGCCCTTTTCCTGTTGTCTGGAATCTGGATGTGATGGCTGGAGGCTGAGCAGCTAGCAGGGGCCAAGAGGAGACATGTTAAGGTTGAGGGTACAGAATCTTAAGTGCAGCTTGGTTTCCTGATGACCGCAGGATTGCCATACCAGCTCTATATTGTCTGTCGGCAGACTTCTTTTATGGATAGGAGAATTAAGGTCAATCTTTACAAAGCCTCTAGTATTTGAGGATTCTCTATTATACAGAGCCAAATATAATCCTAAGTAACAGACACAACTGCCTTTCAGCCTAATGAACAGACCATTTATATATATACCCACAAATTACTAGTTTATAGGAAAATCGATGATGATACTGTCTCTTTCCCAGCCCCCTTTATCCCCTTGTCTTCCCCTTTCCCCCTGCACCTCCTCTTTCCTGACTCCCACACCAGAGTTGCCTGACCTCAGTGTTTCTGCCTCCACGACTAACAGGCTCACAGCCCAAAGGTCCTCGGAGCTCCTGCTGCCTTCCCCTCACAGCTGCCTGGCAAGGGTCCCACTGCAGAGAGGCCTGGGTGGGCCAGGGAAGTGGCTTCTGCTCCCCTTCCCAAGGAGGTGTGAAGAGTGAGAATAATCAGGCAAAGCTGATAATGTGCGCTAACTCGGAGAAACCAGAGGAATGACTAATGAAACTTCCCTTTTCAGGCTCTGCAGGCTTGAATTGGTCTGTTTGCCCTGCCTCTGGCTAACTGGGCCCAAGAAGTCACAATTCAAAGGGAGAAGGGCTGTGTGTCTGGTGATAAACACACCAGGGCTGTGTGGAGACAAACTCAGGGTCCAGCCGGGCGAACGCAGACCCCCGCCCTTGCCGTGAGGGGCAGATGAGTAAGGCCTCAGGCGGCTTGAATTAGATCCCCTCCCCAAAATATGTTGACGTCCTAAACCCCTGGTACCTCAGAATGTGACCTTAGTTCAAGATAGGATCTTTACAGGAGTAATATGTTAAAATGAGGTCATTAGGATGGGCCCTAATCTAATGACTTGTGTCCTCATAAAAAGGGCAAATTTGCAGGCAGAGAGGACACAGGGAAAACACCACGTGGAGATGAAGTCAGAGATGGGAGGATTTCTACAAGCAAGGGAATTCCAAAGACTGTCAGCCACCCACCCGAAGCCCGGAGAGAGGCCTGGGGCTGATTCTCCCTCCCAGCCCTCAGTTTTCAATAAGCAATAATCACACTTTGGGTGAACGTCACTGGCCACTGTGACAGCTTCTCACAGCCTTCAGAGGAAACCAAGCCCGCTGACACTTTTATCTCAGGCTTCCAGCTTCCAGAAGTCTGAGATAATCCATTTCTGTTGTTTAAGCCACACAGTTTGTGGGACTTGATTAGGGCAACCCTAGCCTCTAACGTGAGGTCCCTTTAAGTGCCAGCAACAGAGGAGTCTGGTGACATGGTCTCAAGTGATTTCCCTGCTGCCTCTCATTGGGGTATGAAGACATTAAGGGCAATTGGAGTCTCCTGGGTCATTCCCCTTGACAGAGACCCCAGGGAGTCCTCTCGCCCCTTCAGGCAGGCAGCCAGTGGCAGCCGCAGTAAGCTCAGAAGGGGCTTCTCTGCTCTCCTCCTGGAGTCACGTGACACAAGGAGACTTCCCAGGGGAGAAGGGCTGACACTAACTGGCAAGGTCTGCCTGTGAATATCTATCTATCTGTCTATCTATCTATCATCTCTGCTATTTTTTTCATTTTCCTGGCAGAAAAATCAGTATCTAGATGGGTAAGAATACTTCAAGTTATGTAGTCTTTTCAGACCCACACTAAAATCTTTCTCTGTTGAATGATTCTGGTATGTGTACAAACACACACAGGAAAAAATTGTATGCGGCTTCCCCTGCCTCGCTGTGCACACACACACACCCTTTGCTTTCCACTGCGGGATTGGAAGGCAGAAGGGATGGGGGAAGAGAAACATGCAAAGGCAGAAGCAAGCCAGCCAGCCCAGCGACCACAGCTGGCTCCTCCCATCTGCCCCCTGGTACCACCTCTTATCCCCATAGTCTAGACTCAGGCTGCTTTGGGCACAGCGGGTATTGTGTGAAGCAGATGAGGACTTGTAGCTTGGAAGCATCTGTGTTGCTTCTTGTTCTGCCGATAGTCCTTTATATCTACCATATATGCCTCACCATAACCAGATGCTAACCCCATTTTTAAGAGGCTGAATCTGGGACTCAGCAATTCACCCCGGGGGAGCTGAATGAGAAGCCATGAGATGGGGCTGTGCCATTGTGAAAAGTCCATTCTGTGTCCATGGTGCACAGCACACTGGCTATTAAGGTCCCAGAAGTCTGTGCTAAGTGGGTACAGAGATTGTTTCCTGAGTAAGGAAATTTGTATTTCCTTTCTCGTTAATTCTACAGTAATGCTTTGGGTTGATTTTATAGCATTGGCTGCAGAGAAGATGATCATGATAATGAGGCAAAGGTGTGTGGAAATTGAGGGAAAGCCATTTGTAGAATACATACGGCGGCCTGCACTGTGCCAGGCTCGTGGTGAACACAATATGCGCCTTGATTTTAGGGGCTTAAAGTCTAAATAGGAAGATCAAACTAAACTTGTGTGAAATGAGTTGACAACTGATGTTTCTCTAAGCTCAAAGTGGCTTTATTCGGGATTTGCTGAGACCACTCTCTCTCTGTGGGAATGGGAAATGGGTATGGATTGTAAGAGTCCAGGTGGTTGGCTCCAAAGGCCTGGCGAGTCTTCTCCACCCTGTTGTGGAAGGGCCCCACCCTTTCTCATGGTGTCTCCGCACTCTCCATGCATTTGGCCCCTGCCTCTCTCTCTAAGAAGTTCAGTTTCAATTCTCTCCTAATCTCAACTTACCCAAAGCTTCCACCTGCTCTGACTCTACCTCAAAGCATCTTTTGAGCCTTAACTACTATCCCAAGCAGTATATTTTTTCCGTATTTGGCAGTCGCCTGGTGGTTCTTTCTACATTTGATTGGGCCAGCTTCTAGGCCTCTGTGAGCCTGGATTTGGTTATCCTTGGATCCGTTGCCATCCTTGAAAGTCCAGTCAGCTTTGGCCAGGAGTAGTGGATCACAAGACCACCCAAGGGTTATGTGCAGACAGACACCTAAAACAAAACCAGTATGGGGCCTTTTGATTATAAAGTCAACCAAAGGTCTTAGGAAAGAGAAAGCACTCTGAGCCAGAGAGAGTAGGCTTCCTGGGGCCATGACGTGGCTGGGGTTTCAACACATGGCATTTGAGTCGTGAGAGGGAAACAGAAGGCTGAAGTGAGCAGATTGTAGCAGTGTTCACAATTATGTTTCCCCTCCCTGGGGAGGGATTCCCCCAGATGACAGCAGACTTGGCCATGTGATGCTTTTGCCAATAAAGTGTGAGTAAAATGGAATTATGTCATTTCTAGGCAAAAGATAACCGAACCATGGCTCTCCATGTTCTTGTTTCCCTTTGCACTGGGAACACCACTGTCCCAGATAGGGAGGCCTCCATCAGCTTGGATCCCAGAATGAAACAACTTGGAGTAGAGCCAGAGCAAGGCCATGATGGATATATACGTAAGGTAAATAAGATATAACCATTCGTTGTGTTAAGCCACTGAGATTTTAGGGTCATCTGTTACTTCAGTATAGCCTAGCCTAAACTGACTGATGTCAAAGATTAAGTTGTGTCAGATAAATGAGAGAGACAGAGTTGGAGGTGAACAAGTACTAAGAAGTAGAGACAGGAATCCAGATATCAGAAAAGGAAGACTTAAGCAGGATAGCAAGAGAAGACCTGGAAAGAATCAATGGACTTCAAGAGTTGCCTTGAAGGAAGAGGTACAGGGTTTTGGTAACAGGTTGGAATAGGGAACACAGGAGAGTAAAGGGTAAATAAATACATAATCCTTTACTGACTAGCTTATCATAGTTGAGAGTTGGAAGCATTTCAAGAAAAAGATATCCTTTTTAAAAAATTTAAAGTAGGGTAGACATCCAGCTAGTAATCCCCAGTAGGCCTTTCAGATTGGGGTCAAGGCTAGTTGGGCCAGTGAGTTTTTAGAAACTGATATTTTGATCTGTAAACATCACAGGTTATGAGAAATGGAACACAGATACCACATTTGTAGAGAGAAAGCAATACTAGATGGACAGAAGGAAGAGGAGGGACTAAACCCAAGATCTTCCAGAAGCATCACTCCATCAACTTAGGGATGTCCCAGGACTACTAAGTTGGCCCACCAGACATTCCTCATCATATGGTGGAGCAGGGCTTTCAAGTAGGCCTGGCATGAGATCTCACACAGCGTGGAGCCCATGGCAAGGCCTCCCCTACTGACCCTCAGTCACTGGACTATTAATGTGGTAGAGCACAAGTGATTAAATGGAATCCAGAGATTATTTTTTATTTTTCAAACCTCATTCACATACATTGTCTCATTGATGTCTCACTAAAAAAAAAAAAAAAAAAACAACTCATAAAATATGTATTATCTCCACAAAGCAGATGAAACAGAGGCTGGGGAGAAGTTAAGGAACTTTCTGAGGCAGGACTCAAGTGACATGCTCTTGTTAGCACTCCACATCACCTCTGTGATTCCACCTCAGCCTTCCTCTGAGAGGGCCCGGAATCACAACGCATACCCAGGAGCCCCCATTTGGCGTTTTTGCAGAGTTTGGCTTGAGCACAGTTCAAGACAAGGGGCAAGAAACCGTGTGAAACAATCATTTCCGAGCTCTGAGGAGCTCTTCCTTTCCAGTGAGTTTGGTATCTGTTTAGCCTCTGTCCTTGGAAGCTTTCCAGAAGCAAGACCAGGACTCTTTAATAGTAAGAGGAAAGCATGGCTTTTGCATTGAGAAAGATTTGCATTGGTTTTGGGGGAAACTCCTAAAGCACATATTTGCATTTTCTCTTGCTTGGAGAGGTCACCCAAGAACTGGCCCCTCCCCAACTTTTCTATAGGATCTCCCTTTTACTGGAATGGTCTTCCCAGATCCCTCAAACTCCAAAAGACTGCATCCAGAAGTTCCCATGGGGAGGTTCTCACGATGGTAACAGTGTGTGTGTAATTCTATTATATGCTCCTTGAGAGCAGTTGTTGCCATGTGAGAAGCACAATGGCACCCATTGTTCTATTGGCGGAAACTGACTTCTGGCTCCCACTTCTTCATTTTCTTTTACTTCCTGGTCTCCTTTAGAAGACCAAGGAACAGCTGGACAGATGAGGTTGTTGGCTCACATATAATAGGTCCTAAGAACGCCTCCAGCCCTGCCCCAGCTGTACCAAATGAACTTGGCACTATTTTGTGCAGTAAGATGCCATGCCATTGCAGACCATGCATGGCCCACACCACTCTCTCTAAGGGACCCGGGAGAGCCAGTCAGGCCCACCCCCTATGGCTTGTCTGCTTCCAGCGTTGAATTGAAAGTCTTCCTTAACGGAAGGTGACAACTACGGAGACAACTACATTCTTGTTGGATCTTTAAAACAAGAAGCTAGGATGTTTCCCAGAAGCTCTGAATCTGTACTTCAAGGGCAAAAAAAAAAAAAGCATTAACCTAGTTTAGCTATATTTTAGGAAATGAATGCTGGGCATTGGAAAACCCGTTTTGCTTCCAGCTCTAGGTTTTCTGGAGAGAAAGCAAGACAAGGCTCACTTCTGAGCACACAGGATAGAATGCAGAGGATGCAGCCTGCTGCTTAAGAACCTGCAGTTTTGGACCCTTCAATGAGTAAGTTTGTCAGAAAGAGCACTTGTGACCATATTCTGCTGAATATATGCATTTGTAGGATGTCATTTGCTCAGGCCCCTGTCAAAGAGCCTTTTCTCTTGGTAGCGTGTATAAGGCAGACAGGGTTAGACTGGTCCACCATGGGAGTGGATGGGGGTGGGGAGGCCATTTGGAATTCAGGCTCTATCTTTGTTGCAGCCAAGACACCATTTCTATAGCTCTGTCAGGTTTATACATAAGGCATCATCCGCAGTTAGCATTTGCAGTGGCCGCATACTCAAAACTTCTATAAAGAAAGTTGGAGCTTTCTAGCAGCCCATGAATTGAAATTCTTTCACTTAGGCTTGGAAAGACACTTAGTTCTTTGCTCAGGAGGCTCTTGCCCCAGGCCTCCATGGAAGCTCCTTCTTTTTTTATTCCTAATTTGCCACAGTTTCATCTCTTAAAATGGTAGAGGACAAGGTCTTGTTGACTGGTAAGCTGGAATTTGCCCTCATCTCTTTCTCCCAAAGGGAAAATTAAAACAACCAAGAAGAGAAGAAATAAAAAAAGCCCAGTGTTTTTATCCACTCCTGCATAACAAATTACTCTTAAACTTAGCAGCTGAAGCAACAAACATTTATCATCTCACAGTTTCTGAGTTAGGAATTCAGGATGGTCTCTCATGAGATTGCAGTTCAGTGGTTGGCTGGGGACTGCAGTTATCTGAAGGCTCAACTGGGGAAGGATCTGCTTGTAAGCTCAGCCATATGTTTGTCAGCAGAACTTCATTCCTCACTGGTGGTTGGCCAGACTTCAGGGCCCCACGATATGAACATCTCATAGCCTGCCTGAGTGTCCTCACGACATTTCACTTTTTTTCATTCCCCAAAGAACTGTTTTAATTTTAAAAAGCTTAAAAACACAATGACAATGAAGCACTGATTGTGCCTTAGGCACAATCCCAAATCAGTGCTGACTTAAAACTGTGTCCTCTCTTTCCAAGAAAGAGAAAGTGGAGAACAATGTTCAGTCTACAGTGAGAAGGAAAAGAAAGAACAAAAAGAAACCAAAACGGTGCTTCCCAGCAGCTGAGATTATTCTTTGTTTTCAGACTGCACCCATGGAAATGCTCATTCTTCTTATATGAGTCTTTTCTTCACAACCTTTACTTTTTTAAAAACTGCAATCTACTGAACAAGAGATGCCACATTTTCACTGACAGGACAGCCACTTCTGTGCAGTTTTTGCTTTCTCAGTGTGGGTCCTCCTTCTCTGAAAGTGTCAGTTCAGTTCAGTTCAGTTCAGTCACTCAGTTGTGTCCGACTCTTTGCGACCCCATGAATCGCAGCACAACAGGCCTCCCTGTCCATCACCAACTCCCGGAGCTCACTCAGACTCACATCCATCGAGTCAGTGATGCCATCCAGCCATCTCATCCTCTGTCATCCCCTTCTCCTCCTGCCCCCAATCTTTCCCAGCATCAAGGTCTTTTCCAATGAGTCAACTCTTCGCATGAGGTGGCCAAAGGACTGGAGTTTCAGCTTTGGCATCATTTCTTCTAAAGAAATCCCAGGGCTTATCTCCTTCAGAATGGACTGGTTGGATCTCCTTGCAGTCCAAGGGACTCTCAAGAGTCTTCTCCAACACCACAGTTCAAAAGCATCAATTCTTCAGTGCTCAGCCTTCTACACAGTCCAACTCTCACATCCATACATGACCACAGGAAAAACCATAGCCTTGACTAGAAAGACCTTTGTTGACAAAGTAATGTCTCTGGTTTTCAATATGCTATCTAGGTTGGACATAACTTTCCTTTCAAGGAGTAAGCGTCTTTTAATTTCATGGCTGCAGTCACCATCTGCAGTGATTTTGGAGCCCCCAAAAATAAAGTCTGACACTGTTTCCACTGTTTCCCCATCTATTTCCCATGAAGTGATGGGACCGGATGCCATGATCTTCGTTTTCTGAATGTTGAGCTTTAAGCCAACTTTTTCACTCTCCACTTTCACTTTCATCAAGAGGCTTTTGAGTTCCTCTTCACTTTCTGCCATAAGGGTGGTGTCATCTGCATATCTGAGGTTATTGATATTTCTCCCGGCAATCTTGATTCCAGCTTGTGTTTCTTCCAGTCCAGCGTTTCTCATGATGTATTCTGCATAGAAGTTAAATAAGCAGGGTGACAATATACAGCCTTGACGAACTCCTTTTCCTATTTGGAACCAGTCTGTTGTTCCATGTCCAGTTCTAACTGTTGCTTCCTGACCTGCATACAGATTTCTCAAGAGGCAGTTCAGGTGGTCTGGTATTCCCATCTCTTTCAGAATTTTCCAGAGTTTATTGTGATCCACACAGTCAAAGGCTTTGGCATAGTCAATAAAGCAGAAATAGATGTTTTTCTGGAACTCTCTTGCTTTTTCCATGATCCAGCGGATGTTGGCAATTTGATCTCTGGTTCCTCTGCCTTTTCTAAAACCAGCTTGAACATCAGGAAGTTCACGGTTCACATATTGCTGAAGCCTGGCTTGGAGAATTTTGAGCATTACTTTACTAGCATGTGAGATGAGTGCAACTGTGTGGTAGTTTGAGCATTCTTTGGCATTGCCTGAAAGTGTAGTGAGTGCAAATTGACACCTGCAGGGCCCAAAGCCCCAGGACTCTTTCAGCTCCATCTGTAGAGCAAGGTGAAGCATTTGCTGCATTTGTGCTTCAAAGATACAGCTCACGTTGGTTGTCCTCAGTTGGCAAACTGTTCACAAAAAAGGCAGACTTGATCCTCTCTATGTGATGGCAAAATTTGATGTCAGGGCTCAATTTTAAGTTCATATACTTAAATTTTTTTCAAGATTTATTTATTGTATTTTTGGCTGTGCTAGGTCTTTTTTCTGCATGGGCTTTTTTCTAGTTGCTGCAAGCAGGGGCTACCCTCTAGTTGCAGTGTGCAGGGGGAGCATGGGTTCTAGGGTCTGCAGGGCTCAGTAGTTGCAGCTCCTGGGCTCTAGAGCGCAGGCTCAATAGTTGTAGCACACAGGCTTAGTTACTCTGCAGCATGTGGGATCTTCCCAGATCAGCAATGGACCCCATGTCTCCTGAATTGGCAAGTGGATTCTTTACCACTGAGTCACTAGGGAAGCCCAGTCCTTTTACTCTTGAATGATGGTGAGGGTAAGGAGCAACAGGGCTTGCCCATCAATTTCCTGGTCTAGTAATGTGGCAGCTGACTTCCCCCAGAGCAACTGATAGAAGAGAGAGAGGAAGAGAGAGCCCAAGGTAGAAGTCACCATATTTTATAACTTAATCCCAGCAGTGACAACCTATCTCATCTGCTATACTCTTTTATCAACTAGTCAAGTGTCTTTCATAAGTCTGCATCTCTGCTCTTCATCTCTGGGTCCTTTCTGTAAAGTCAAGTGTTTGAACTAACATGGTCTTTAAGTTTTGTAAGGTCTGTGATTCTAGTCATTTGAGGTTAGTGAAGAAAAGAGTGAAGAAGGGAAAGAGGAGGAAGAGAAAGGAACTTGGGTCTTGTGAAACAACCCCAGGACCTAAGCCCTGGAGCTGACTCTAGGCCCAGGGTGGATGCAAGTCCTACCATTTGCTGAGCAAGGAAATGGGAATGGAAGGCTCTGATCTGATAGCTGCTACCCTGTTTCCCTGACATATTTCTGTGCAAGAGCCAAACAGAGATAACCGAGGCTACTCTGCTCCTGGAGAGAGAGCTCCCCCAGTTTCCAGAGCTGGTAATGATTTGCATGTAAATAGATGATGCTTCTTTAGTGTGTAAATGTGTTTCAGAGGGGAGTGCAGCCACCCCAGTACCTGTCTCCTGGGGAGAAGCTCTTGAGACCATCCTTGCTTCTTATTTCACATCCTGCCCAGCCATTTCAGACTCTTCTACCCATGGGTGATGGAGCCACTGAACTTTGGGGAACATGTCACCCAGTAGGCAATAGGGAATCTTGATGTGGGAAGGCTTTCAGCTTTTCACCATTGAGTACTAGGTTAACTGGGATTGTCATAAATAGCTTTTATTATGTTGAGACAGATGTTCCCTCTGTACCCATTTTGGGTTTTGTCATGAATGGATGTTTAATTTTATAAAATGCTTTTTCCACATCTATTGAGATGATCATGTGGTTTTTGTCTTTTCTTTAGTTGATGTGGTGTATCATATTGATTTGTATCTGTTGAACCATACTGTGACCCTAGGATAAATCCAACTTGATCATAGTATGTGATCCTTTTTATGTATTGTTGTATTTGTTTTGCTAATATTGGGTTGGCCAAAAAGTTCATTTGGGTTTTTCCGTAACTGTTTCTGGGAAACCCCGAACAAACTTTTTGGCCAACCTCATGTTTTTTTTGTGACTGGAAATCTTGATGTGAAAGTGTCCTTGAAAGTCTCTGATGGGGCTGGTCCTGCTGAAAGAGCAGGGCCAGGCTTCACTCATTGTCAACTACTTACCTTTCTTTGGGTTCAGCACAAGAAAATAACAGTTTCTCAGAACCAGATACATGACCTTTTGCAATTTTTGAGCTGAAAGACATGTTCTCAGAGGTGAATTATCTACTTCAGTAACTGTCTTGGGCATTCTCTGGAAGCTCCCAGGCTGCATGATTACCCGTGTAATTTCTTGGCATGGATGGTGACGCTTGAGTCATTCCAGGAAACATCCCAGGTGTTTATTCCCAAATGCCGAGATTTATTCCTCAAGTTTTGAGCTGTTCCTTCAGGAAAGCTTCCAGTTTTGTGGTTCTCATTATAAAACCAGAAAATTTAATTGCTTCAGGAAGCCCCCAGAGCTGAGTGGAAAGTGTCTAAGACTGTCAGACCCTCAAGCAGAGCATCTATTCTTCTCCAGAGCTGGGGCCAAGCAGAGGAGCAGTTGGGTTCTGGTTAAGCCAAAGAGACTAAATGCTAAGTCCTCAGCAAGCTTTCTGAGAAAAATTAGGAAAGCCTGTTTGGAAAGAAAGAGCATTATCTAAACAGCCAGGCTATAATATCAGGCGTTGCATTCTACTGCACTGAGAACATCCCTCCCGACATTTCAGACAAAAGGTCTGGAGCTGTCTGCTGCCATTTTAATTGACTTGGGATAAAGTAAATATTGTGTCTCTGCATCGTGAGTCATATGGCTCTGTCCCTTGGACCAGAGCCACCCTAGTGGAGACCCGTTTCCCAACCCTGGATAGAGCTCTCTAGGACAGAGACTCTTCAGCTGGCCAAGTTCCTCCCAGATTCAACATGCACCTTCTTTCCTTCTTCCCTTCTTCCATTCTCTTCCCTTTCCTTGTCGTGCCTCCTTTGGTCTCAAAAGGCCAATAAGTATATTCCAGATTTGGGGGTTTGGAACATTCTTAAAACAAGAATCTGAGACATAAATGGGGTCTCATAGGTTATCTAGTTCAACTTCTCCTCTAATTAGAAAATCTTCAAAGATCTGGCCTCTGGGAGACACTTTGTTACAGGCACAAAGCAGTCCATTCTCTGGGTGGCTCTAGTCTGGCAGAATCTATTTGCATACTGACTTTCTTAAGCTGAAGTCTCTCTAACACTCATATTGACTCTTACTTTACCTTCTAGGGCAATCTAGACTATAGCAACTTCTCCTGCATAGCAGCCTTTCAAATGTTCGAAGAAAATATCTAGGAAGCAGGGTGACCAGAACATAAAATCTGGATTTGGAGGAGTCCTGTGTCTGCCGCTGTTGGTTGTGTTTGTGATTTTGAGGAAGTCCCTTAACCTTATCTGCAAATGGGGTTGGTCCCCACTGGATAGAGTGGTGTGCTGGAACCAGAGTGTGTCTCCTCTTTCCTCTTTGCCCCGTGATCTCATGCTGGGTGCTTAAAATGAGCCACAGTGGGAGTATTTACACCATAAACATTGGCAAATGCTATAAATTGGGACTTCTTATTGGCTTATGTTTTGTTTTACCAGCATATCACTGACCATCTCTCAACTTAGTGGTAAGGATCAATTAAGATAGTGCAAGTAAATATCCTATGTGAACTATAAAGTCTATAGAAATAATAAAGATTATTTATCTTGATAGACTGTTACAAAATAGCCCCCAATGAATCACGCTCCTGAAATCATACTGCTGCATGGCCCATTTCCACATTATATCTGGGCTGCTCTCATGATGTGCTTGGTTCAGTACCAATGTGACAAAAATTTCAGTCCTGGGCATTCAAAGCTTTGTAGCATCTACTTTTACCATCTTGCTGTCCTGAGAAGTCATGAAGTCTGGGCTAGCCTCCCTGAGGATGCGAGACCATGTGGAGAAGGAAGATGAACGAGCATGCTGGGGACAGGGGCGCGGCCAGTCCAATCATCTCATTGAAGGAGACAGACATGTCAATGAAGCAATCGTGGCTCCTTCAGCCCCAGTAATCTGCCAGCTGGCTGTGAATGCATCAGTGAGCCCAGCCCACGCCACTGCACCACATGCGGTAGAGAAAAAATCTCCAACCCAGACTGCAGAATTGTGAGCAAATGACTGGCCGTTGTTGGTTTAAGACACCAAGTTTTAGGTGTGGTTTCTACATAGTGATAGATGACTTATTATAGTTATTATCCCATCAGGCCCCTCCAGGTCTTCTCTTGTCCAAGTCAAACTTTCCCAGATCTCTGCCTCGTCCTCTGGCTGGGCTCCATTCACTGGTCCTGGGGTGGACATGGTGCAGGCTTCCAGTGTTCTGACCGTGCAGAGGCTGGGCGGTCCGCTCTCTGTTCTGGATCCTAGATAATCATCACAGCCAGAGGGTAAGCCAGAGCTCCTGGCGCTGGAAGCTTACTCTGTGAGCTCATTCTTAGCCTTTGCAGTCAACCCAAGCCCCCAGGCTGTGAAACTACACTCTCCTATCCTGACATCTTAAAAAAAAACAAAACTAAGTACTCGGTTTATAGTCATCACCATTAAACTGACCGTTTCACTTTCAACGTTGTTCTTTCAATCTTTCAAAATCTGGGCTCCAGTTTGATTTTAAATTTTTCCATGACTATAGTATTTCCTTCCATGCACACATTCGCTCCCACACCCAAACACACATACATCCAGATGCCCATACATCAAACACACACAAAAGCACATGTGCATAACAAGGCAGAAACTCACTGCAGCGTTCACAGCCGCTGCCAGGTCTTCCTAATAGTCACAACGCTTCACAGCCAGCCTTCTGCCCGCTTTTCAGTCTCATTTTCTTGTCACTCCTTTTTTCAGTAGCTGAATCCACAACTCTTAACTGTGGCATAAACAAGGAGGGGTTATTTTTCTCAGATGACGAGAAGGTCAGAGATAGGGCATCCAGGACTAGAGCAGAGGCCCCGTGGTGCCATCAGGGATCAGGCTTCTGTGGCCCTTTTGCGCCATCCTACATGACATCCTCGTGGTTTCCAGATGGCTGATCCACCCCAAACTGTTGCATATGGGATCCAGGCAGGAATGAGACAGGAAGGGGAAAGGCAAATGGCCAGGGACACAGAGCCTCTTCCCTTTTACTGAGAAAAGGACAGCTGTCCTAGAGGCCCTGCCCAGGAGACGTCTAGTTACATTCATAGGCCAAAACCGGGTCACATGGTCAGCCCAGCTATGAGGGCATCTGGGAAGGGGAATACTTGTACCTGGGCACATCGCCACCCTGAAAAAAAAAAAAAAAAAGAACTGGGGTTCTGTCAATAAGAGAGAAGTAGAGAATGAATAATGAGTTGGGACATAGCAGGGTTTGCCACCTTCTCCCACACATACTATGAGTTGTCATCTTCGAGTGCCAGACACATGCCAAGTTTATTGAAATGAGGTTATAGAAAATGAGAAGATATGGCAAATTGCAAAAAATAGTCCTAAATTCCTCCCATTCCTATGTAGACAACTTTTTCCAACAAGTCCAGAGCTGGTCCTGTGACTGACTTTGACCAGTAGGATGTAGCAAGAGAGGTGCTGTGACTTCTTGACTCATACCTTGAGGCTTGTCAGCTTTTATTCTCACCCCCCTAGAACTCAGTTCTACAGACGAAGCTAGACAATCTGGTTCAAATTCTAGTTCTACCTCTTAATAGCCGTGTGGCCTTGGGAAAGCAGCTTAACTTATCTGTACCTCAGTTTCTTCATTTGTATCAGAGCCAGTCATGGAACCTAAATCATAGGCTTTCTTTAAAAAACAGGATTCGATAAGTTACTATCTGTGACCTGCTTAGAACAATGACCAGCTACTTAAGTGCTGGATTCCAAAGACAACATCTTGCAGCTCTGAGGCACATGCCCCATGTGGGGCCAGCATTCTTTACTAGGTTTGATTTTCAGAAGTAGAGAAAAATGGTTAGGGTTTAGGAGGAACATAGGTAACATGGTTCATAGTTTTTGGAGGCTTTGTCAGCTGGACAAAGCCAAAAAAAAAAAAAAAAAAAAGAAGTAGAGAAAAGAAGCTCTTTTTTTTCTACTGGGATTTCTAAACTGAGGTTTCTGGTGGCCATGATCCTCACTACATGGCCAGGGCATCTCTGCTGAAAGAGAATGAGGGCAACAGACAAGGATATGTGGAAACAAGCAAAATGGGGAGCAGGGGAGAGTCCTGTGGGCTGGAATGGCCATTCCTGTGGCTCCTGCTGTTCTTAGGTGCAAATCCAAGGGTTGCAAATTCAAATGCCAAAAGGAGCTTGGAGATCCAGTGTGGAAAAATCACTTGGTGGCAAAGGGCACATTGAGAAATCTCCCTCTACTGTAAGAAAAACAGCGGCATGAGTTCAGGATCGATAGCACCTGGCTGTGTGTGAGGGATGACATGGGCATAGAGGGGACTTCGGAGAACATTGCCCCACCCCCCACCCATTCTGTGTAACCAGCACAGACAATTTTGCCACAAGAACCCAGTTTAGAATATCCTTTGATTTTTTTTTTTCCTCCAAAAGAAGCTATAAATCTGTGACTCTCCAGTCTATTAACACTGGATAAAATTTTTTTTACAATATTGTGCCACACATCTGCAAGCGAACATGTCCCCAGGCTTGCCAGTTGTCACCATAGTGGTTCAGTCCTGGCATCTTCCCACAGAATCTGAACAGAACCAACGTCCTGGCACTTCAGGTCTGGGTCCAACCTCTGGCAAATGGCTCTACTTGAACGTCAAAGCTGGCTCTGTGTAAAAGGATTTCCCCCCAAGTCTGGTAGATCAATACATTCCTCACCACTGTCCTAAGCTCCTCTCTTTGGCTTCTTCCCCCCTTTCTGTTTGGGGGCAGAGGTTGTGGTACTGATGGAGGAGGCCTGCCCACAAAAGTTAAACCCACAGCAGTTGGATACTCTAGTGTGGCTTGGGTTTTCATAACTCCTGTAGCTGGAACCTGGGTGCCCAGGGCCTGCAGCAGGAACACTCATGGCCAACCTGGCAAGTGACAGAGAGGGAGGCTCTTCTAGAAGTCTCTGTAGCAGCCCATGGTGGTCACCGTTGGAGAGCTCTGCTTCTGTGTAGCTGAATCATCAGCTCTGCTCTGCTGAAGCATCACCACTTAGAACCAGACACAGTAGGGAGATATGGCTACTTCAGTGTGGGCAAAGCAAGGAGGGATGTGGGGCTCTCCTTGGAAGGCTCTTCTCCTGTGCTCTTCTCCTGGAAATTAGGAAGAGAACCTCTTGTACCCTCTAGCTATTGTTAGTGCAGACAGAAAAGAATCAAAAGGTAGTTCTCCAAGAAATACTCCAAAGGTTTTAGAGGCAGGAGTTGTTTCTATGTGAAAATAAAAAGAGATCCTCAGACTCCTTTCAGAGTAAAATTAGATGGGAGAGGAAGCAAAGGAGATGAGCAGTTAACTCCCCTTCCCCACTGGGAGAATCTGGAGAGGCTGTATTGGATGCCGCTTCCAGAGGCTTCCCTTGAGGACCTAGCAGCATCTCTGTCCAGTGGACACACATTTGACTTGGTTCAGCTGGTGACTCTGGGGGTGGGGGGTGGCCCAGTAACTGAGAGGCCAGATGTCTCTCTCTCTTTTTTTTTAATATACCAGTAATACATTATTAAATTATTTATGTATTTATTAGTCCTTTTGGCTGCCCTGGGTCTTGGTTGCTTTGCACAGGCTTCTCTCTAGTTACAGCGGGCGGCAGCTATTCTTCTTGCAGCGCATGTCCCATGTGCCCTGTGTTGCCAGGTGAATTCTTAACCACTGGACCACCAGGCAGCTCCAAGGCCAGATATTTCTGAGTGGTCTCACCAAGGCTGACTTCCTGTCGTTAATCAGACTAAAGAGTTTCTGGGATTTGAAATGAGGTTTGCAAATGTTGAGCCCAGAAGAGAGAAATTGAGGCTGTGTTTGGAACCCTCTAAGGTTTCACTGTAATTTAGAATCAGCAAGGATATTAGCACCTGGGAAGCAGGCTGCTCCTTGGCTCCCTCCTCTCTTCTCGTCTGTCTAATTCCTTCACACCGAGCCTGGCTGCTCAGAGAACGCTGCTGACCTGAACTGGAGCCAGGGGCACAGGAAATGAATGCATTTGTTCATCTCTTGGTTCATTCAGTGCTTCTGCGTGCTGAGCATGGTGCTGCTCGAGTGGTTTCAGGCCCCCAGTGGGAACTCCATGTGAAGGGCACTCAGCACAGGCCTGGACTCACACCCCTCCTTCACTGGAGCAGGACCCCCAGCTCATGGCAAATTGGAGGCTGACGATGGGCTCCAGGGGTACATACACTTGCTGCTGAGAAGACAGCTTCACAGGGGATCCAGGCTCGAGTCAGGGGGATTCAGCCCACCTCCTTCCATGATCTAGGGGAATGTCAGAGTCTAGGTGGAGCTGGCTAACCATCCCAACAATCTAGACTCTTAATTTCTTGACATTCCTGCAGTGTTCCTATAATTCCAGCAATATTCACCTGCTCTGTATCATGGTCACCTTTTCCCCAGGGTCTCAGCCTGCTTTTTCCTTCAACTTCACCATCTCATTCCCTGTCTTCTGCCCTGCCACCTTTCTCTGCTTTTTGAGACTCTACCAATCCCCCTTCCTGGCCCTTTTATTTCTGCTCTATAACTTCCCCACCCCCTCTAACTGCACCCACTGGCGGTATGAGGACAGTTGGACCCCTGGAGCTATGCTTTCCAGCATGTTCGATTCTTTGCACACTATGTCTTACCTCTACCCCTACCAGGGAAATCTCAGACTCAGATTCCCGGTTTCCAACTTTAGCTGAGTCCTCAGATCCTTTAAGATGACTAATGACACTGGAAGGAGGATAAGAAGGGTGAGAAGTGCAGTGGTGGGAACGAATGAGCTCAGTCAGACACAGAAGGAAGAAGGGTACATGCTCAGTACGTCAAATGTGGCAGAAGGGCTGGCTGGAATGAGAACTGAGAAAAGGTCATTGGGATTGACCATTACGTCTCTGATGACCTTGGAAGGGAAGTGGTGCTATTTCTGCAGAGGGTAAATGCAGAAAGCAGACTGCAGCAGGCTGAGGAGTGAATGAGAGGTGAGGAAGTAGACACATGAAAAGGAACTTCTTTAAAGGAATTTGGCTGGGAAGAGGAGGAGAGTTATTAACAGCCTGAGTAGAAGTGAGGTTCTGAGTACTGGAGGCAGATGAACCTGAAGTGAGTCCTAGTTTCGTCACTTTGCAATTGCTTGAGCTTGGGAATGAATAGCACAGAATTCCTTGAAGCCTCAGTTTCCTCATCTCTAAATGGAGAAGGTATCTCATACTTTGTTGGGTTGGTGCGAGGATTAACCAAGATAAGGCAGACAAATCATCATGCACTTGGCATATAGTAGGTGCCCAGATCGCTACCTTTGTCATATTTGCAGGATGGGAAGTAGCCGGCAGAGAAGGAAAAATGAAAGATTCTGGAAGGGGAGGTAATTGGCAAGGCATGTCCAAGAGGAGTGGGAGAGATGAGGTCAACCTCCAAGAAGGAAGAGCAACAATTCTTCTGAGACCAGGAGGGAATGAAAGGATAGGGGAAGATGCGTATCAAATTTTGACGTGCAGGGGTCTGGAAGTTGTGATCTGAGAATGATGTTGCCCTTCTGCAGTTCTCTGGGCTTCCTTTCCACCAGACCAATCAACTATTTGAAGAAAGATTCCAGTCCATAAATTAGCTGAACACCAGTGTTTTTTCACGTGGTGTGGTTTCACACAAACACCTGAGGGATCCTTCTAATATATTAAAGTGTCTCTTGAAGTGTGGACCCAGAACTGAGCCTAAACATTTCAGATATGGCCTTGCCCTGTGACAAGCCCAGAGGGCCCCCATCTCCGTCTCTAGACACTCGTGACTCTGCCAACACTGCCAAAGGCTGTTCAGTCTTCCAGATGCTGGGTCAGCTCCTGGTTTACAGTCAAACAAAATCTCTAGGTCAGTTTCCCACACAGCACCATCGAGACGGGATTCCTTCTTCTTTTGTCATTTTTTCCCCCCTTTTAACCACTAAGTACAAGACTCTACTTTGAGTCCTGTAAAATCTTATCTTCATTTTGACCCATCCTTCTAGTCTTTCGCATTCAGTTCCCCTGGCCCCAGAGGAGGAAGTTATATCTCAGACCTGTCAGGTGACTCAACCCCATCAACACAAAGAGTCCTTGTTAGTTGCAGCCAAGTGGCTCTGATTTTCCTGGGGACAGCCCGGGACGGTGCAAAGATACCTCTGGGTCTTCTGAATGCCCATGAGGATGTGCTCACCTGAGCCAGGATATGTAAGACTTCTTTGGAGAAGTGGGCCCCTCCCTGCGAACTTGAGACACAGCTTTCAGAAAAGGTTGTGAGTAACATCTACTTTCAAGTTCAAAACCACTCTTGGTAAATGAAACTAATTGTACAGAAAAGTCAATACTAATACATACTCTTCCTGGTATCAAATGGAGGCAAGATTTCCAGACAGTACCTACTGGTGCTCAGTAAATGCTGAATAAACTGAGAATGAATAAGCGAGCCAACAAAAGAATGAAACATAAATGTGGATGATTTTGAAGCCCCCACTGATGTCAGCTATGGTTGGCTGGTCACACACACTTGCTGTATGGTGGGGAGGAGAGTGGCCCTAGAGTAGGGATAGTACTGCCCAACATACAGACCTCAAGGACATGGTGCCCAGGAATCAAAGAGCTGTCTGGGGGCAGAGGAGTGGGCTCTGGGAACAACTGGTCTTTCCCCAGGTCTTCTGGCATCTTGTTTGCTCCCCCATGGGCATTTTGTGCTGCCCTCTCTCCCCAATCTCATCATAGATCCTGGAAAGAGCTGGGGTGAAGAGTAATGCAAAATGAAACAGCCATTTTGAAAAGCCAGCTTTTACTCCTACATTCCCAAGAAACCTTGGATGTAAAACCAGTTCTTGGGAAGCTCCACGTGAGTCACAGTTATTACTGCTTTCATCAGCACAGAGTGCAAGGGACGGAGGGAGTTGGGAAGAAACAAATGCAGTTGTCCTCGTTTTAGAGAGAGGTAAACTGAGGCAGAGGCTCAACGAGGGAGTGGGAGGTGACAGGGCAAACAAAAGGTACCACTGTTGCTATTTCCAAAGGTCTACCTGCAACTCCCCATGCCCTGGCCCACGTGAAGTACAGCAAAACCTCGGCATCTCTTCAGGAGGCAGACGTGGGGATTTAGAAACCAGCTTCTTCCAAGACACAAATGCAGGAAGCAGGATCCCAGCTTCTCTTGATTGTTTTTTATTTTGTTTTGGTAATTGACATGAAATAAAACATAATTCTTATCTTCCCTATTAGTAATGGGCTTCCCTCATGGCTCAGATGAAAAAGAATCTGCCTGCAATGCAGGAGACCCTGGTTCGATCCCTGGGTTGGGAAGATCCCCTGGAGAAGGGAATGGCTACTCACTCCAGTGTTCTTGCCTAGCGAATTCCAAGGACAGAGGAGTCTGGTGGGCTACAGTCCATGGGGTTGCATATTAATAAACTCCTTGAAGGCACGAATGGTATCTTCTTCATCTCTGTGACAACCCATGGCCCTTAGAGCAGTCCCTTATATATAACAGATGTGTAATAAATATTTTTAAAAATAGTAATGATGACCATAAGTGCTTTTCTCACTCAGAAATATTCAGGCTCATATTTTATTACTATTTACTGAGCTCCTATCAAATGCCAACCAGCATTTTAAGCACTTTGAAAATGTTAAGCAGTGAGTAAGGAGGTTGAGTTTCTTCCCTAAGATGGTTGCCTTTTCTTAGTGACCAACCAATATGGCTACAGCTCTCCTGAGCTGCAGAAGCTCTGGGATCCAACAACCTTGTGTGGAAATCCACAGTTCACTTATTCATATCAAATGATAGTGAAATACATTAAGAAACTCTTCCTACTTTATTTTCTTCACTAAGAAAGCTGCTATTGTGTAATCTCAGCTGAGATGGGGTCAACTAGGGACACAGCTCCTTTGCCTATTCTCTGGCTCCCTGGGAGTTTCCTCGGACGTTTCTGTGGATCTAATGCCATCATAAGTCCAGCTGTCCTTGAGAAGTTGAGGTGGGATTTGAGTCCTTACTCTTGAAGAACAGTGACCCCTGAATGATCAGGACAGATAGCGATGGGGAAGGTTTCCCTAGGTGGTCCCAGGCCATTTGTAACAGGAAGAAATTACACATACAGCTGATACAAATGGAATGAATTATTCTTTTTCCCAGTGGCCCTTGTTACCAAACTGAACTCGAGTCTGCTTGCCAAGCAGCAAAGCCAATTTACTGACACCGGGTTGTGATGGAGGAAAGTACAGTATTTATTGCAGGCACCAAGCAAGGAGAAAAGGCAGCTCATGCTCAGAAGACCCTAACTCCCGCATGGTTTTCAGGGAAAGGTTTTTAGGCAACATTTGTGGGGAGGGCTGCAGTGTACATGACTTTCTTCTGATTGGTTGGTGGTGAGGTAACAGGGTGGTGTTCCAGGAATCTCAATCATCAAACTTCTGGTTCCAACCAGTCTGGGGTTTCAGCTCATAGTTACCATTCTCCACCTTGGGAAGGGAGTGTGGGGGATGGGAGGGGAGGAGGGTCTCAGTGTCTGCAAAACAAGATTGTTATGTATATCCCCTGAGGAGGAACTTGGGCTCTGTTTTACTATCATTACTTTTCTTGCTTGACTGCTTTTCCTTTGTTTCTGCATTCTCTCATTCCTTGTGCCTACTTTTTGGAACTCAGTGAAGGCTAGGAGGCTATCAAGGCTTTTTCTAAAATTAAGACATGGGGAACACGTGGGGCTTCTGTACCTGGGAAGCCCCCACAGGGTCTTTCTCAGTTTCAATCCCCACCGTTTTCTTTGATACTCCTCAACCCTGAGGGGATCAGGGAGGTTGGACAGGAAAGAGGAGCCCCATCTAGGGCCCAAGAGTGGGCTCTTGTCTAACACTCAGAAATGAATCATCCAAGCAGCCACACATGCTGACAAAGTTAGAGACTTTATTGGAAAGGAGCACCCAGGTGGAGAGCAGGAGGGTGAGGGAACCCAGGACAATTGCTCGGCCACGAGGCTCCTAGTTTCAGCTTTTATGGTAATGGGGTTAGTTTCCAGGTTGCCTCCAGCCAGTTATCTTGCTTGGTTCACAGTCTGACTCAGGGTCCTTCCTGGTGGCATGCATCTCTCAGTCAAGATGGATTCCAACAAGAAGGACTCTGGGAGGTTGGCCATCTCCTCCCTCTTTCAGCCCCTCCCAAATTCTCCAGTTTAGTTTTCAGGCAGCAGCACCTATTCCTTATTGGGACCTCCTGTCGTGAGATAACTCAGGCAAGCAGGCCTGGCCAACGCAGATAGTTTCTGTCAACAGCTCCCTAACAGAGGACCAGGAAAGGGAATAAAGTTTTGGACAGAGAGGTTAATCAGTAACTCAGCAGGGGAACTCAGTTTTAGGGGAACTAGGTTCCACCCTCACTGGCAGCCCCAGCAATGGGGCAGTCCCTGAGAGGGGCTTTGGTCTGTCCCATCATGGGTTAACTATCCAGCAGAGACTTCTAGTGTCCCCCAGTAGCCACTTTAGTTTTCTTCCTTAGTAACGTACACCCAATATTTAGCTGGCACGCAGAGTGAAGAGGGTCTTCCAGTCTCTTGCTGATTGTGTCTCTGTCTGTATGAGGTTGTAGGTGAACGTGTGGAGTGTGGGGGTGGGAGGGTTGAGGGAGCAGGGGAGAGATACTGGGAGGAACACGCCCAACAATGAGGCTGATAAGGTGAGATAAAGTGGTACTGGGTTCTTTTTTTTTTTTTTAATTTTATTTTATTTTTAAACTTTACATAATTGTATTAGTTTTGCCAAATATCAAAATGAATCCACCACAGGTATACATGTGTTCCCCATCCTGAACCCTCCTCCCTCCTCCCTCCCCATACCATCCCTCTGGGTCGTCCCAGTGCACCAGCCCCAAGCATCCAGTATCGTGCATCCAACCTGGACTGGCAACTCGTTTCATACATGATATTTTACATGTTTCAATGCCATTCTCCCAAACCCTGTGTACGAGACGGCAAAAGAGACACTGATGTATAGAACAGTCTTATGGACTCTGTGGGAGAGGGAGAGGGTACTGGGTTCTTGACAACCTCCTGAAGCCTAAGTCCAGACTTCCTTTATGTGAGAAAGAAAGAGATTTCTATCTGGTTTTAACCGTTTGGGGGTGGAGGGCGGGGTCATTACAAACTGAATCTAAGTCTCGCTGGCACCTGGTTAGGGCATGAGGCTGCTTGTCCCACTGGATGTTTGAAGACTTCAGCAAGGCGCACTTCCTCCAAGAATTATCTTCCATGTCAGAGGGGAGATCCAGATTACCATTCCCCACAGCCACTGCCGTCAGCTCAAAACAATCTCAGGAAGGATTCATGAAGGGATCCTGGGAGAGAAAACCTCACTATGGTCCAAAAATTCTGCATGACCAAAGCAAGTCTCTCAGTGTCTCCTTTTCAAGAGTGTGTTTCCGAAAGCACATGAATACATGGTTGTGAGGGTGGGAGGGGAAGGATTTTAAAAATCAGTGAGAAAAAGGCAATGTTTTAGACTCCCAGCTCTCCACCCGAGCTTCTGTTATTGCTTCACTCTGCTTTTCTTTCCCTCTGCTTTACCTGAAAAAACACATTGTCTCTGATTGCTAGAAATCAGTTTACACATCAGTCAGCCAGCAGTCAGATCTCTTTCAATTGAAAGTGAAATAAATTCCTATTCAAAGGGACCTAAACACAAAGTAATAATTCATCAGTTCATCTAACCAGCAATGGCACCCCACTCCAGTACTCTTGCCTGGAAAATCCCATGGATGGAGGAGCCTGGTAGGCTGCAGTCCATGGAGTCGCTAAGAGTCAGATACGACTGAACGATTTCACATTCACTTTTCACTTTCCTGCATTGGAGAAGGAAATGGCAACCCACTCCAGTGTTCTTGCCTGGAGAATCCCAGGATCGGGGGAGCCTGGTGGACTGCTGTCTATGGGGTCGCACAGAGTCAGACACAACTGAAGCGACTTAGCAGCAGCAGCAGCAACCAGCAAGTCCGGGGGCTCCACAAGCAGCTGGATTCAGGACTGCATCCTCAGTACTATCTCTCTGCTTTTCTCTGCAAGACTGCCTGGGCTTCCCTGGTGGCTCAGATGGTAAAGAATCTGCCTGCAATGTGGAAGACTTCGGTTGGATACCTGGGCTGGGAACATCCCCTGGGGGATGAAATGGCAACCCACTCCAGTATTCTTGCCTGGAAAATTCCATGGACAGAGGAGCCTGGCGGGTTACAATCCATAGGGTTTCAAAGAATCAGTCATGACTGAAGGGACTTAGCACACATATACAAGGCTCCCCCTCCCCAGGTAGTGGCAAGAGGGCCAAAGGAGCCATAGGACCACCTGGTTCCAGCCAAGCCAGCTCAGTGGAAGGCCAAACACTCCTTTTCAATAGTTTAGTAAAAATCCTGGGACTAACTCTATAGCATTAGATCATCGATTGAAAAAGCAAGAGAGTTTCAGAAAAATATCTATTTCTGCTTTATTGACTATGCCAAAGCCTTTGAGTGTGTGGATCACAATAAACTCTAGAAAATTCTGAAAGAGATGGGAATAGCAGACCACCTGACCTGTCCCTTGAGAAATCTGTATGCAGGTCAGGAAGCAACAGTTAGAACTGGACATGGAACAACAGACTGGTTCCAAATAGGAAAAAGAGTACGTCAAGGCTGTATATTCTCACTCAGCTTATTTAACTTATATGCAGAGTACATCATAAAAAACGCTGGGCTGGATGAAGCACAAGCTGGAATCAAGATTGCCGGGAGAAATATCAATAACCTCAGATATGCAGATGACACCACCCTTATGGCAGAAAGTGAAGAGGAACTCAAAAGCCTCTTGATGAAAGTGAAAGTGGAGAGTGAAAAATTTGGCTTAAAGCTCAACATTCAGAAAACTAAGATCATGGCATCCGGTCCCATCACTTCACGGCAAATAGATGGGGAAACAGTGGAAACAGTGGCTGACTTTATTTTTGGGGGCTCCAAAATCACTGCAGATGGTGACCGCAGCCATGAAATTAAAAGACGCTTACTCCTTGGAAGGAAAGTTATGACCAACCTAGACAGCATATTAAAAAGCAAAGACATTACTTTGCCAACAAAGGTCCATTAGTCAAGGCTATGGTTTTTCCAGTAGTCATGTGTGGATGTAAGAGTTGGACTATAAAGAAAGCTGAGCACTGAAGAATTGATGCTTCTGAACTGTGGTGTTGGAGAAGACTCTTGAGAGCCCCTTGGACTGCAAGGAGATCCAACCACTCCATCCTAAAGAAAATCAGTCCTGAATATTCATTGGAAGGACTGATGTTGAAGCTGAAACTCCAATACTTTGGCCACCTGATGCAAGAGCTGACTCATTTGAAAAGACCTTGATGCTGGGAAAGATTGAAGGCAGGAGGAGAAGGGGACGACAGAGGATGAGATGGTTGGATGGCATCACCGACTCAATGGACATGAGTTTGAGTAAACTCTGGGAGTTGGTGATGGACAGGGAGGGATGGCGTGCTGCAGTCCATGGGGTTGCAAAGAGTCAGACACTACTGAGAGACTGAACTGAACTGAACTGAAAGCTAAGGGGTGGGGCAGCAGCCTTGAACTAAGTATAAGCCTGTCTTCTGAATGTTAATTGCTTATTTGAAATCAAGGCCAATCTCCCTGGATCCAAGAGGAAGGTGTACAGAGCAGTTAGATAGGGTGAGGGGCCTGTGCTGGGAGGCACCCAAGGGGAATCCCAGCTCCCTGAAGTTCCAGCCCAGTGAGAAGGGCAGTAGGTCTCGCTGTGCCCCCTGGGCCTGGAGCACAGCTGTGAGCATCACAACCACTGTCCCCAGCCCAGCCCTGCCCAGGGACTGGAGGCCTCAGGGAAGTTCCCACAGGCCCTCCTCAAGGTCCATGCTGGGGCTCCCCACCTTCAGAAGTGCACTGTTTGCCTCTGAAAGTTGCTCCAGCCCAAATATATGGATGTAAGGATCAGAAAGGCAACCTTGGTCCCCCTCTCCCACGGAAATCACCCCCAGCGTCATCCTATGTCACTGTCACCTGCTGAAACAGGCATTCTCTCGGCTGGCACTGCCAAGGAGCCAGCCGACACTTAGGCCTACCCTTTAGGGGACTCGCACAAGGTTGGCAGGACTCTCTGTCACTGTATCAACCCCACCCCGCCACCCCCAGATAAAATGACCAAATCTGCCCTTGGGTCAAGAGCACAGGAGCTGCGTGAGTGGGAAATGGCCAAGATGGCAGCTCTGCTGTCTCTGCAAACCTCTGTGGGCTAGAGAGCACAGGCGGGTTCACTTACACACCTGGCCAAGCCTTCCCCCTCACCTGCCCGGGTGGGCCCTGGGAGAGTAGGGGCTGAGCCAAACCTGAGAGGGCCTCGCCTAGGAAAAGGCACTTTTTCCCTTCTGCTTGCCATCTTGGGTGCTTGGGCAACTGCACTTAGAAACTGGATTGGGAATTTAGGTTTTTCTGCAGTTTGGGGCTAAGAATCGAGGACAGGTCTTTGTATTCACAACACAGCATTCTCTCCTAACATTTCTTTTTTTTAATTTATTTTAAATTGTAGGATAATTGCTTTAAAATATTGTGTTGGTTTCTGCCATACATCAACATGATATGTATGTATGCCATAAAACAGCTTAGGTAAACATATGTCCCCTCCCTCTTGAAACTCCCTCCCACCTCCCACCCCAACCCAGCCCTCTAGGTTGTCAGAGAGCCTGGGTTTGAGTTCCCTGAGTCATAGAGGAAATTCCTGCTGGCTATCTGTACTATATACGGTAGTGTATAGGTTTCCATGTTACTCTCTATTTGTCCTACCCTCTCCTCCCACCACCACCATCCACTTGCCCCGTGTCCATAAGTCTGTTCTCTATGTCTGCATCTCCATTGCTGCCCTGCAAATATTCATCTCCCAGAAAAATTAGGACTGTCGACCCTCCCAGGTCTAACCTAGAGGAGAGGAGATAAATTCTCATGGAATAAATTAAAAATAATACTGATTTTTAAAAACCAAGACCAAAAGTCTCTCAACATTTAAACTTTATAGACTAAAAGAATCTCAGCCTCAGGGTTAAACCTAACAAACAACATACAGTAACAAATATTAAAAATATTATAACACCAAGGGATCATACACAGCATCAGAAGTTTGCTGAGGCCACCATTTAATTAAACCAAGTTGAACATATGGCTTTGGTTACATGTGGTTCCAGGCCAGAGGCACAAAAGCCAGCATTTGCAGGAAGGTCGGGAGGAAAAGCTGCCAGTGCAGACGCTGGAGCCAAGGAGTAGCCTTCCCCAACCCCACTTTAATGCCCTAGATTCCAGTGCCTCCACCTTGGGGTGCATGCAGCACCCACCCTTCCCTTCACTCCTGCACTGACCCCTCTTATGATGCTGTCCTTGAAAACCTATGAGCTCCTCCAAAGCATGGATGTGGCCCTGTGCGTTTTAGAATTCATGTGAGCTTGTGGCAAGAATGAATGAGTGAATGAATAATCAAGCAGAAATAAATGGAGGGACACAGAGGGGAAAGGGAGCTCTAACCAGGGAAACTTGCTCTTTCCTAGAAAATCCTTGATGAATCTAGAGAGAGTTGGCTGAACAAAAGGTGATCAAGAATCCTGCCATATTATTTAACTTATTAAGTTATTTAAAAGATGAGAAAGTGATCAGGAGCTAGATTGGAAGGAGTAGAGATCCACTAAGTTCCTTTAAGCATGGTAGGATTTATTTTAAGACCACACATAGAAAAGGAAGTAAGGGCCATAGACCAAATGACAGATCTAATGGTGACCTGGGACAAACCACACAGGATCTCTGGAGAGCCCAATAGATGTAGTGCAGGAACCGAGAGTCCTAAGAAAATGACACTGCGTCATCTTGTCAGCTGAGCAGCAAGCTCCATCCATCCTTGCCTTCATGCTTCATCAGTGGGGCAACTTGGGGACTCCTTCTCTGCCCCTGCTCTTCCTGCTGTTTATTTACACATCTGTTGCTTCAGGACCCCAAATCCCTGCTTTGTCTCTGTCTCCTTTACTAACAAGTGTTTCCTCAAAGTCTCCTTGTCAAGTTTGCCAAGATAGAGGATTTCATTGGTGTCACTGGGCTGAGCCTTCAACTGGCTCACCAACCAGAAGTGGGCAGCTGCTTGGATCCAGAATGATGGGGTCATGGGTATGACTCTGTGTGGGGTGGCAGAAGTTCTTTGCAGGGACTGAAAGTGTAGCAGGTGTCCTGAGGACCAGAGCCCCCAGCCCCTGATCATAGCTGTGACATGATTAAAGTGTGAGCAGGGAAGGGCAGAGATTACTTGGAGTTAACGTGTTGAGTTTGTATCCTTTTGACAGTTCTAGTCTGTTTCTGACAATCACAGAGATTTCTTTTACTCTGCAAAGTTGGTGAGTACATATCCCTAGTTCCCCCTGATGCCATGTGTGTGCTCCACTTGGGTCAAAGAATCAATGGTGGGTGCTCAGTATGCCTTCCAAGCTGATCATGGATTGGTGGGGGCTGTAGAGGAAGAAAAAGTGAAAGTGAAAGTGGAGAGTGAAAAAGTTGGCTTAAAGCTGAACGCTCAGAAAATGAAGATCATGGCATCTGGTCCCATCACTTCATGGGAAATAGGTGGGGAAACAGTAGAAACAGTGGCTGACTTTACTTTTTGGGGCTCCAAAATCACTGCAGATGGTGACTGCAGCCATGAAATTAAAAGATGCTTACTCCTTGGAAGGAAAGTTATGACCAACCTAGATAGCATATTCAAAAGCAAAGACATTACTTTGCCAACAAAGGTTCATCTAGTCAAGGCTATGGTTTTTCCTGTGGTCATGTATGGATGTGAGAGTTGGACTGTGAAGAAGGCTGAGTGCCGAAGAATTGATGCTTTTGAACTGTGGTGTTGGAGAAGACTCTTGAGAGTCCCTTGGACTGCAAGGAGATCCAACCAGTCCATTCTGAAGGAGATCAGCCCTGGGATTTCTTTGGAAGGAATGATGCTAAAGCTGAAACTCCAGTACTTTGGCCACCTCATGCGAAGAGTTGACTCATTGGAAAAGACTCTGATGCTGGGAGGGATTGGGGGCAGGAGGAGAAGGGGATGACAGAGGATGAGATGGCTGGATGGCATCACTGACTCAATGGACGTGAGTCTGAGTGAACTCCGGGAGTTGGTGATGGACAGGGAGGCCTGGCGTGCTGCGATTCACGGGGTCACACAGAGTCGGACACGACTGAGCGACTGAACTGAACTGAACTGTAGAGGAAGAGGAACATGAGTCTTGACAGATGATGAATATGTGCCCATGATTTTCATTTATTTTAGGGGAAAATTTAGAGGGGTGACAAAGCTGATTTTTAGAGGACATAGGATCAAAGATTTTGTGCACTCAGAACAGAAGGGAATGCTGATGTACAATGCAAAGTTAGATACAAAACTGGTCAATGTTACAGTCACTGGTTACAGGGGCAACAAAACTGTAATCTTTGGGGTTATATTTTCCCCAACCAGACAGAAGTCATTTGCATTACTATGAAACAGAAAAGTCATTTACATTTTAACAGTTTCTACACACTCTCATCTAATTTTACAATATTATGCCTTTCCAGACTCTAATTAATAGTAAATAGTCAAAGTTACCTTCCCCTGAGAGCCAGGTGACCCCAGATGGGCTCATTAGACATTGCTTTCATTTGATATCAAAAGTTTTCTGCCCCTCCCCTAGAAAGTTTTAATCATTAGTCTTTTTTTTTTTTTAATCATTATTCTTAACAGGGAGAAACATCAACAACATTTTGCTTCAATGGGTACTAAAGAAGGGAAAATGATAGTGAATGGGGAGGCCAAATGCTCAAAGTGTGGGGCACAAGGGTTCTCTACCTGGTTTGGCAGCTCACCAGCAGGGTGACCTTAAATTTGACTGCACTGGTTCTCAGTGTTCTTGTCTATAACATGGGATTTGAGGACTGTACATTTTGCAGGACGTTGTGCTAAAGGTCATTTTTGAAATTAAACACACACACACACACACACAAAAGAAACCCCCGCATCCCTCCCTTCCCACCACCCCCACCTTCATCACCCGGACTAATTAATCCTGAGAGAGAAAAAGGAAGGGGAGAACAGACGCAAAGCAATATCCTGGGAGAAGACCATTTTGACTGCTCCAGAAACCACCACGCAACGATGCGTATTTACAGCCGAATGAGGGGAGCAGAAATGGGACTTGTCCTGCAAGGAGCAAATGTGCAGGCGTTGCTTCCTTCGTTGTGTGTAGGACAGGAGGCGGATGGTGATCGCACTTCTCCGTCTCAAGTCCAATTGCTCGCCGGTCTCCTGCCCCGGGCGATGTTGGAGGCTGCTTTCGGTCCCTCGGCGGGCAGGGCTGCCCGCTCCCCCACGGCTCCTCCCTGCAAGGGCGGCGGCCCGGAAACCCCCCAGCTCTGCAGAGATCCCACCCACCAACTGCCACCTCGTGGGCCCGGGGCCAGAATCTCCCCGGATGACTATCGATGAGCCACCCTTGTTTTGTGAAACACACTCTGCGGTTTCAGGTATCACTTGCCGGTTGCCATGGGCGTTTTCTATTTTGACAGAAGCAGGCACAGACCGAATCCCCCGATTTTGCAGACTGTGGAAGTTGGTGTCTCCTTGAACCCGGAAGGATGGAGGGCTGCACCCGCCCTTCTCACGTTCCTTTTCAAGTCACCTGACTTTGGCTAAGCGCCAGGTGTGTTCTCTTTGGCTTGAGCCATGGAGCAGGCTTCTCTCTGCCAGATGAGGTGAGGTGAAAGAACTTTCAGAAAGACGAGCCCCTTCCTCTTTATCTCCTGGGTCCACTTGAGCACCCTGTTTTCATCCACTCTGGAACTGTGGAGCCCTGCTCTCTGCTTGCTTCTGCCAGACCCAAGGATGAACTCTGTCCCATAATGCCGTAATGCCAGGAAGGCACCCCGATAAGAGGAAGCAAGGGACCACGGGACCGAGATAGCCGGGAAGGGTTAGACCCTGTGGGTGGCGGAGGCGGGGGTCAGGAGTCTTGGTGCTGAGCACTTGTCCAGCCTCCACTTGTCAGTGGGGTGGGGAGTGCCCAGGACACTTGGGGCAGAACTATTCTTGGCTTAGTGAGGCTGGGGTGCACTGTCTGCGCTGTCGCATTACCCCTCCCCCATACATTAAGGCCAGGAGCATCTCCCTGTCTTTCTGACAACCCAAAATGCTACTGCCTGTGTCCAAATGCTCCTTAGAGATTATACTTCCTTAGGCTGAAGATCAGTTAACTCATTTCCTAAATTATATTCCAAAAGCATTCATTAGGTCCTTGAGATGTCAGTAGGAATGATTTAAAAAAAAAAAACGGCAACAGATTTTCTTTATGACAGGACTTCACGGAAACTTTCATATAAAAATAGGTGTTTTGAAGGATCAAGATTCCCCAATCTAACTGACAGTGGAATTCTTTCTCTTTGGGCCTCCCTTTGGGTGGACAAGCCTTGGACAACTCTTAGCCATCCCCCTAGGGACTTTCTGTCCTCCATGGCTTGAAGCACAGAGCTGAATGCTCAGAAGGCCCTTATGTTTTGACTTAATTGAACACCTTCAGAAGTCTGGCAAGCCAGAATGTGTGAAGTTACCAGGAAGGAGGCCAGAGTATCACGGCAAAGATGACCTCACAGAGAAACCAGTGTGGTGGGGCTCCCGAAGCACTCAACGAGATGCATCCTGCGTGAGAGGGCACAGGTCGTCCAGTGTCTTTGGCTGGCGTGGTTCAGGGAAGCTAAAGTAGCCTGGGTGATTGGAAGAGAAGTACGTGTGGATGAAATTATTCAGTGCTGACAGATGGGCTGGAGGTCTCCTCTCCTGCTGGCCTGGCAGCCTCAGCATGGAAACCCTTGCCTGGGAGATGCCCACACCAGTGAAATGCTGGAAGTACAAGCCCAGCAGATATAATGGCCATGAGTCACAGTAACCTGCCAGCAGTCAGGTGCTTAGGAGGGAAGCTGAAGCCAGGACACACACTGAGTTGAGCAAGTAGCAAGACCATCCTGTTGTGCAGAACACAAAGAGCAGAGTGTTCAAGTCCCAGGATCAGGTTTCTCACAATGGAAGCTTGAGCTATGCCCTGAGCTTCAGGCTGTGCTCCAAGGTTGGGGGACAAAGCCCTGCCTCTTCCTGTCCGGGAGGATGCCACCCAAAACGCATCCATTCCTCCTGGGCTTGGGCAGGGGGCCAGGACCAGCGGGGACCTGTCTCTGCCCATGAAAGGCTAGATGAGCAGCCCAGCACCTGTCAGGGTCCCAGAACCTCAGCTATAGTCTGCCAGGCTGGGAGATCGGGGTTCTGCTTTTCATGGGTGCTCTGTGCCAGGGAACCTTCCCTCTGAGCAGCTGCAAGCTGTCGGCTCCTTAATGTTTCCGGTTTAACTGGCCTGGCCTGCACATGAGGCCCTGTGTTCAGGATCCCAGGTCTAAAGAAAAAAAAGAAATGAAGAGGTTGGCAGCCCCTACTTCTTCAGGACTGGTGGACTCCAAGTGTCCTGCCCCTCAGCCTGCCGGACAGCACAGAGTGGCTGGGGTTCTTTTTGGCCTAGCCGAATTTTTGGATCACAGTCAAGCTTATTAAACTTGGCTGACAGTAAACCAGTGACTAACTGGGTAATTAAAGCCACAAGTCAGGAGGCCTGGGCGGCCCCTCCTCTGGAACCTCCCCCAGTGAGTGGCCTGTTGCACAGGCGAGTGTCGCTCGCTCTCCCCACAGCAGAAAAGTTTTGTGCGTTGAAAGCCCTCTGCGATAACCTCCACCTTCTCCCAAGGTCACTTCTCCGCACATCCATGGCTGACTTCATCCCCCGTCACCCCTCCCCACCGCTCTTCCCCACTGCAAGGAAGGAGGAGGAAATCTAACCACATCTCCGCCCGCTGCCCCGCCCCCCCCACCCCTCCCCGCGCGGCCCCAATGGGAACATGACAGAAGATTTCCAACTAAAACCGAAGTTACCCCGCAGAGCTTCCTGCCAGCCTGACGTGCTGGAGGGCATGGTGTGCCTGCCCCAGCTCTTTCTGTTCTACACAACTTCTCTGCTTCAGGCTCTCGAGAGCCTCCCCACTTCCTGGGGAGAGTAGAGGAGAACTTTAAAGCAGACAAGGCCACAGTTGAGGAGATCCCAGCTTGCTTCAAGCACTGTGTCTCCTCCTGGTCTGGAGCTCATGGTGAATGTCTCTCCCCTGTTTCTGAAACTAAGTGAAGAACTGCTGAAGCCACGAAGTCCCCAGAGACACTTCTGTGTGTCTCCTTCTAACCTGGGGTGCTTGGGCCTGCCCAGCAGGGACGCTGTCTGTGGGTTATACATTCTTAGATGCCTCTGCCCAGCTGACCCTCTCTGACTGTCCCCACTCCCCCTTCTTCAATTTTGCTCCCTGTCCCTTCGGCATTCCTGTCTTAGGCAGCAGCCTTTTTTCCACCAAGGAGATATGGGTGGAAGAGGAGCTGCAGTTGGGAGTGGGAGGACTATACCTTTTTTTTTGTATGCTATTCCAGAAGAGGTTTGTGGCTATTTTAAGAAAAACAATTAATGTTCCCTCCAAATCTTTGAGGACCTTTGTTCGCTGGAAGTTGTGAACCATGCTAAGCCCATGGCTCTGTGCTGTTACCTGCCTTGGCAGGCTGCTGCTCACACTGGGATAGAACAACCCTGACATGAGAAGCAAGAGAAATTTGGCTTTTTACTTTTTAGCAAGAATCTCTTTCCACTGAAACTGTAAAACTCTGGAGGGCAGAGGCTTTCTGACATTGAACCTCACGGTCTTGTGATAATGCCTGAAAAATAGCAACTGTTCTCAGATGATGTATGCTGGTTGGATTACTATCATTCCTTAAAAAAAAACAAACAGTTAAAGAAGTCACTCTCTGTTCTCAAGATGCTGCATGTGCAAGTGTTCAGGCCACATGCGTGTTAAGAAATTGCACATACATCCTCTACATCTCGTATTACCAAAAACTGAAGTTACCAAGCCCCTTGTCTCATCTACCATCTTATCACCTGTGTTTAGCAGGCTAAGACATAGCAAACCAGATGAACATTCAGGAGAGCTGCAGACATTTGAGGGCATTTGAGGCAAAGAAATCCAATGGAGCTCTAAACTGGAGTGACCCAAGTAGAAAGGTGGTCCTGCTGTGAAGTGGCCCCAAGCCTCAGACCTGCCTTGGATGTTACCAAGTGCCTCTGGCCTTTGGGGCCATTGAAGATGCTCAGCTCAGAGTCTCTGCTGTGGTTGAACTTCCTGGCTGGCCAGGGCTGAGGGAGGCGGAGGAGGAAACTGTGGGTGAGCTGGGTGAGTGGGTCAGAGCACAGCACACACCCAGGGGTAACTGCAAGGAGGTGACTTAGGACAGAAGAAACCACAGGATGGACAAACCCCTCTGCAGAAGTGACATTCTGGTCCCTTTGTCCCCCAGACACACTCTTCAACTCAAAAATATTAATGGTGCATAGCTCTGATTGCAGACCCACATGTGTGTCTATGTATATACCTGTATGTATGTCCTGCCAGATTATTTTGTTCCCAGGGAGAAACATAAGGTACCAACATCATAAGCCTTTTCAGTGTCAAGTTACTACTGCTTAAAAAGTCAAAAAAAAAAAAAAAGGACAATCAAGCCATCTATGAACAGATAAATTTAAGTGAAAACGATGTGAGTTCTCACCAGTTGCTGATGATTGATATTCCAGAAAGGTATGATATGCTGGCGAGATAGTTTTTAAGTGTTATGACAACCACCAGTTTAATGAAGGGTCAAATATTGGAACCCTCTGAGTTATACATGAATATTGGTAATATTTGAAATATTACCAAATATTAATAGTAGCATTATGGTGATGGAAATAATTCAGCAACATCATGGCAAGTATGAGTATTTCATTTTATTCTCCTTTTCTAGAGTTAGTTTATAAGTCACTTCAAAGTAGACTTTCCCCTGGTTATCCTTGAGTTTGCTGGTTCTAAGGAGGGACCCAAGGACAGGATCCCGTGGGAACCACTCCAAGCAATGGGGTTAAGTCCCTGTCCCCCCAGACCATCTGCTGCCAACAAACCAGGCCACCAGACCTGGAGGGCTGCGTGTTGGTCATAATGAGCTATCGCGCTGCCTGGCGGAAGGAGCCCAAGGGAGCAGGTGTCTGAGATATTACTGACATTACCATTGACCTTTACCAAGGAGCAGGTTTGGTTTGATCCAGAATGGCTCAGCCTCCACTCTTGGTCCAAGACACTTCAGAGATTAGGCTCAAAATCATCAGCCTCCAAACTGAGTATTTTCTTATAATGAAGTATTTTTAAATTTAAGTATAGTTGATTTATAATATTCTGTTAGTTTCAGGTGTACAACAAATTGATTTGAGTTTGTTTTTTTGCAGATTATATTCCATTATAGGTTATAATTCCCTGTTCAGTTCAGTTCAGTCGCTCAGTCGTGTCCAACTCTTTGCAACCCCATGAATCGCAGCACACCAGGCCTCCCTGTCCATCACCAACTCCCGGAGTTCACCCAGACTCACGTCCATCGAGTCAGTGATGCCATCCAGCCATCTCATCCTCTGTCATCCCCTTTTCCTCCTGCCCCCAATCTTTCCCAGCATCAGAGTCTTTTCCAATGAGTCAACTCTTCGCATGAGGTGGCCAAAGGACTGGAGTTTCAGCTTTGGCATCATTCCTTCCAAAGAAATCCCAGGGCTGATCTCCTTCAGAATGGACTGGTTGGATCTCCTTGCAGTCCAAGGGACTCTCAGTCTTCTCCAACACCACAGTTCAAAAGCATCAATTCTTCAGCGCTCAGCCTTCTTCACAGCCCAACTCTCACATCCATACATGACCACAGGAAAAACCATAGCCTTGACTAGACGAACCTTTGTTGGCAAAGTAATGTCTCTGCTTTTGAATATGCTATCTAGGTTGGTCATAACTTTCCTTCCAAGGAGTAAGCGTCTTTTCCCTGTGCTGTATAGTAAATCCTTGTTGCTTATCTGTTTTATGTACAGTAGTTTGTATCTGTTAATCTCATACTTCTCATTTGTCCCTCCCTCCAAATGAGAAAGAGGCTTCTTTACTCTCCCCTTTGGTAAACCATAAGTTTATTTTCTATGTCTGTAAGTCTGTTTCTGTTTCATATATAAAATCATTTATTTTATTTTTATATTCCACATATGAATGATATCATATAGAATTTTTCTTTGACTTACTTTATTAAATGTAATATTCTCTAGGTTAATTTATGTTGCTGCAAATGGCAGTATTTCATTCTTTTTTATGGCTGAATACTATTCCATTGAGTACATATGCCGCATCTTAAGCCAGTCTTCTGTTGCTGGGCACTTGAGTTGCTTCCATGTCTTGGCTATTATAAATAGCGCTGCTTTGCAGATTGGGGTGCATATATCGTTTTGAATTAGAGTTTTCATTTTTTCCAGGTGTATACCAAAGAGTGAAATTGTTGGATCATATGGTAGCTCTATTTTTAGCTTCTTAAGGAATCATACTATTTTCCACAGTGGCTGTACCACTTTACATTCCCACCAACAGTGTAGGAGCATTCCCTTTTCTCTACACCCTCTCCAGCATTTATTTGTAGACTTTTTGGTAATAGCCACAAATTGAATATTTTCTTGAGCACTGGGGCCTATGCTGCACCTGGGTTGTTCTGGGACTTCATCCTGCCCATCTCACTCCCCATCTAGAAGGAGGGGATGGGTCTCTACCTTAGTGTTGCTCTTGCGCATGTCCTGACCAATCACAATGGTAGGGCCAAAGCCTGGCTGCTGGGCATTCCTTTCCTTTTTAGATAAATGTGCAATTTAAGAGTATATAGCATAGCTTTAGAAGAAATCCTTCAGCTATTCCTTGCTTCCAACAAAATGCCATCCCCAAGATTTTCCCATATAGAAATTCTGGAGCCACTTCTTGTTCCTTATCTGTTTTATGTATCGCCACACTGAGATGTGTGTCACGAATAAATCGTCTCTATTAGAGTACCAAAGTATTACATAAGTGATTAACCTTTAAAAAATAAAAGAAACCTCAAAGTTGTACATGTCAGAAGTTATTGCCATGTTATTTGGGTTCAGTTGTTTTTCTAGGTGGGAAAGGAAATGGTGTCATAGTCTGTAACTGGGTGTCACACCTGAGGAAGCAGGCTGTGTTATTAGGGGTTGTTGGGAGCAGGGTCACATAGAGGGAGAGCCCAGGGGAACTCTGAGGGTCCCTGGCGCTACAGCGGGGTATTATATAGCAGTGGAAAGGGGGATTTATAGGGCCTCAGGAAGCCAGAGCCTTCCTTCCCCCTCAAGCCAAGGAACTCACCTAGGAGATGGATTTCACTCTTAAGACCTAATACCTCTGGGGGTTCTGCTCATTTGGGAGCAGACTACTAGAGCATACCCAGAACAGTCCTCTGGACCAGGTTTCCTGCCTAGAGTCTCAGACTGTGGCTTGACGGTATGGTTTGCTTGGTCTGCTGCTGCTGCTGCTAAGTCGCTTCAGTTGCGTCCAACTCTGTGCGACCCCACAGACGGCAGCCCACCAGGCTCCTCTGTCCCTGGGACTCTCCAGGCAAAAATACTGGAGTGGGTTGCCATTTCCTTTTCCAATGCATGAAAGTGAAAAGTGAAAGTGAAGTCTCTCAGTCGTGTCCGACTCTTAGCGACCCCATGGACTGCAGCCTACCAGGCTCCTCCGTCCATGGGGTTTTCCAGGCAAGAGTACTGGAGTGGGGTGCCATTGCTTGGTCTTAGGAATTTCTAAATTCAAGGTGTCATTATTTTAAAATTGGGAGAATTCAGGTAAAATTGAAACTTCTGATTTCTTTAAAGTAGCAGGAGTGTTGGCAACGTTAGGCTTTCATTGGTACGTGGCAACAACAGTTAAGAGCTGGTGGTGGCCAACCCCGTGAACTAAATCACACCAGTCCACACACGCACACCCATGCAGCAGCCCCCTGCTCAGTGCCCTGCAGGCAGGGAGGGTCCCGCCAGGGACCACCACTCCCATTCTCTCTGCCACTCAGAGGCAGTCTAGACACACATTTCCGGATCAAAGTCAGCCCCAAGAGCCATGACTGACTCCTGCCTCAGCCCCCACACAAACACAAAAGCCTCCTCTCCATTTAGTAAAGCCAAAGAATGTCAGGATCAACCCATAATTGAAACTTTTTGAAACAGAACTAAAGGCAGCTTTAGCCGTGGCATTCCACAGCTCCTCATTAAAACCAGGACTTCCTGTGACTTGGGGACAGCTGGAGGCACAGGGCTGAATAATTCCAAAGCTCACGTGAGGGATGTCAGCCTCCAGAATGCACAGCAGGCTTGTGAGATTCTTGATGCGCTCTTGAGTCTTGAGGCAGGTGTGTTGGGTGTTCCAGACCACAGCACAATACCAAGAAGCCCTGAGCCCTCAGGGACAAGGCAGCGGACAGTCACAGTCAAGGCTGAGGTCCCACTGACCCCAGGCGAGCCCAATTCACTGGCTCCACCGGAGAACCAGCTAAGAAACAGGCCCAGCCCCGGAGCCCACTCCCACACATGGTATATGCCGCCTGCTCAGCCGTGTTGGCTGCTTCTGGGGGTACACACCGACTCTCTCATGGGGTTCACTGTGAGGGCTGCCTCCTCTGGACTGAATTGTGCGACATGTGTTTAAGGAGACTTTGTTGTCAGAAAACCCTGGAGCCCTTTGAGGGATCTTAGATAGCATCTCGGAGAAGGCGATGGCAGCCCACTCCAGTACTCTTGCCTGGAAAATCCCATGGGCGGAGGAGCCTGGTGGCCTGCGGTCCATGGGGTCGCTAAGAGTCGGACACGACTGAGCGACTTCACTTTCACTTTTCATTTTCATGCCTTGGAGAAGGAAATGGCAACCCACTCCAGTACTCTTGCCGGGAGAATCCCAGGGTCGGTGGAGCCTGGTGGGCTGCTGTGTATGGGATCGCACAGAGTCGGACACAACTGAAGCGACTTAGCAGCAGCAGCAGCAGCAGATAGCATCTGCTCCAGGGTTCCCAACAGAGACTGCTCTTCAGAATCACTTAGAACACGTTGCAAATACAGATTCTGAGGCTCCAAATCTCACCTCCCCACCCTATTCCCCAGCACACACCCAGAGATTCTCCTGACCAGTCATGGTTGGGAAACCATTGATGTCATGCAAACCCTTCACTTCCATTTCTAAAATACAGTCCTAGGTTAAGTAACTTTTCCAAGGTCACACAGCTGGTCTGCCAGGACTGGGCTTAAAGTACAGGTCTCTTAAATACAAACCAGAGCTTTTTGGTCCATGGGGGTCACAAAGAATCAGACAGGACTGAATGACTAACACTTTCTTTACTTTAGGCTTCCCTGGTGACTCAGATGGTAAAGAATCCACCTGCAGTGCAGGAGACCCAGGTTTGATCCTTGGGTCGGGAAGATCCCCTGGAGAAGGGAATGGCTACCCACTCCGGTATTCTTATCTGGAAAATCCCATGGACAGAGGAGCCTGGCAGATTACAATCTATGGGGTAGCAAAGAGTCGGACACAACCGAACAACTAACACTTTTTTCTACAACACACCACCTCCTGGATGTACCCACGAAGGGGTGGCCAGACAACTCCAGAAGCTTTGGATGAGAAAGAGGATGAGAGGCAAAGTCTCTGTGCATGTAAAGCAACCTCAGATCACTTTCCAAATGTTAGCTTCCATTGTGGTTTATGGCCCAGATACCTCAGTCTCTTGTCATCTGAGGAGGAGATTTTGCTTCTGCCTCTATAATTACCCTAGTTTCACTTGTTCTTTCAGAAGTCGGGGAAGGAACTATGCATGTGTGTGTAGACTTCTCTGTGCCTCACTTTACCTCTATAGAAAAATGGATGGCAGCCCCTTATGTCTGCCTTTTTGGAGCTCCAGTGACCCATTGTGTGGCCATACAAGGGCATCCTGTGGTCACTTAGGCAGATAAAGAAGCTTTCCATGCCCACACAGAGCCAGTCTTAAAGTCAAGGCTACTCTTGCCACATTTTAAATAATCCTATGTCAAAATACCATTGTGACTCCTCTTAGCTACCCCTCCACGCCCTCCAGAAAGGGCAGCTCATCTTCTCTTGGTCTCTGGAGGGCTGGTGAAGAATTTTGAGGGGGTGATCTTGGAAGGAGCCCCAATTTTGTAGGACTAAACAAGGGCTTCCCTGGTTGCTCAGATGGTAAAGAATCTGTCTGCAATGTGGGACACCCAGGTTCAGTCCCTAGGTGGGGAAGATCCCGGAGAAGGGAACAGCAACCCACTCCAGCATTCTCGCCTGGAGAATTCCATGGACAGAGGAGCCTGGTAGATTACAGTCCATGGGGTTGCAAAGAGTCGGACATGATTGAGAGACTAACACACACACACACAAGATAAAAAATTAAATACTACTACTAGTAAGTAGTAAATAGCTAGGATTGAGTTGTTATTAAGTGTCAGGCACTCTGCCAAACATTTTACATGCATTTCATTCTCACTACAGCCCTATAAATGAAGTGTTACGAGTTTTCTCATTTTACAGATGTGAAAAATCAGCTCAGAAAATTTAAAGAACTTGCTCAGGATCACAGAGCTGCTAAATGACAGAGCTGGGATTCAAACCCACATATTCTGGTCTCCAGGGGCAAACCTCTGATAAAAGGGGTGATGATGGGTCTCTGTCATCATGAGGTTAACCTTCCACGTGTCACTGCCTGATGCTCCCTAGTGGGATGTCACACCCTGATGCAGCTTAAGCCAAGGGCAGCTCGGGCGCTGCTGCTCTAACTGTCTGCTGGGACGTTCACAGCTCCGTCAATTCAGGGACTGCCTGACCCAGCCTGACCAAATTAGAGCAGCTAATGGACGTGACATAATTTGACATGTACATTGTTAACCGAACCCCTTGGGAGATGATTTAAAATAGAGACAATACCATGCTCTGAATTATTTTGGGTTATGGAGCCCTTATTCTCTAACTCTTGTAGGAAAAAGAATTGTGTCATGATAAACCAAAAACCCCCAAGAAACTGCTCCAGGGTCAGGAGAGTAGCTGAGTGGCTGGATTGGCAGAAACTCTTCCTGAGAGTTTCAGGGATTTCACCCTCATTTCCTAACAATTTATCCCCCAAGCATTCCCCAAACCCCAGTTAAGAGTCAATAATTCTATCCATCCTCCTCCCCCAGACTCCCCAACCAGGAGGACTCAGAACCCCAGTCAAAACCCAGCACTGGTAAGCCTGAAAAACAGATGCAGCTTGAGGCCCCCATGTACATCCCCCATCTGCTTTTCCCTCTCTCAGATGCACAGGACCAGTGAGCTACCCGGCCCTGCTTAGGGACCCACACAGGTGCACCCTCTCTGAGCATCACCCAATATCCAATCCCAGTCATAGTCTTCCCCGTTCTATTCCCCATGCCCTCATGCATGCTTCCTGACCTTCAGAAAGAGTATGTGTGTCCCTGTGTGCTAGAGCCACTCATCCTCATGGCTTAATAAGTGCCCATCCTCTCAAGCAAGACCTACTGACTATATGATACATGCACGCTTGTGCGCTAAGTCACTTCAGTCGTGTCTGACTCTTTGCGACCCTATGGACCATAGCCCGCCAGGCTCCTCTGTCCACGGGATTCTCCAAGCAAGAATACTGGAGTGGGTTGCCATTTCTTCCTCCAGCAGCTCTCAGACCCAGGGATTGAACCCACGTCTCTTATGTCTCCTGCATTGGCAGGCAGGTTCTTAAACTAGTGCCACCTGGGAAGCCCCATATGATGCATAATTAGTACCCCCAGTATACTTACTGTTGAGTTAATTAAAGTAAGAGTAGCTAAGTTTCCCTGGCAATCCCATGCCTTACTTCCAACCGATAAGCCTAAGACTGGCTTTCAGGCTAGTAAAAATGATTTTGAGAGAAAAAGATTTTTGCCTTTTAAAAACTGAAGCACTTTAAATCACACTATTTGGGAAGGATGGCCAGGAGAGATATAGAGCACATGGTGACCTCTTCATATGCATTTCCTTTTCCCCCTTCCTAGCAGAGCCCCATACTTCCTAGCCATGCATTTGGGAGAGATTAACCTAACTGTGGTTTTCTGGGTGGACTTTGGTAGGGTCAAGACATCCAGTGGGTTCTATTGTCCTAGCTACACTAGCCACAGTGATTGGCTTGGGGCTGACCACCTGGACAGTCTAAGAATAAAACCACCGGAGACTAAGAAGAAATGAAGAGACACTGGGTCTTCTTTGGCTTTTCCAGCTATTATATCTGGCCTTACCTAAGTCCACACAACCTCTGAATTTCTCAGTTACATAACCAAACAAAGCCTCTTTTTGTTTAAACCAAACGAATACATAACACAATAATACATAATCTCTTGATTCCTTTTATGATTAAGCTCAGAGACCATTTTGTCAAGCTATATCACCTTTATTTTACAGCTTATTTAACTTCAAAAATGAACATACCAAAAAACAAATAAAATCCCTAATTTTTCACTCTTTAGTCAAGGCCTTCCAAAAATTCTCTAGGCTTGTGTTGTCCCAGGTAAAGAAGGAAATAACAATGGTTTCAATAAGATGGAAGCCTATTTCTCTATCATACAAAATAAAATAGGATTCTGGCTGATATGGGAGCTACAGTGTCATCAAAATTTCAAATTTCCTCTTTTTGTTCTGCCATCCTTAGTATACAACTTACATCTTCAAATTCACTTCATGGGCCAATGTGGCAGCTAGAGCTCCAGCTATCACATTGATCTTCTGGTCCAAGAAGGCACAAGAGAAAGGGAGAAGGAGGAAAAAAGAAACATGTCAGCAGTCTAGCCCCTCTTAAGGAGTTTTCACAGAAGATCAACCCAAAGACTTATGCTTATATCTCAGTGGCCAACCCAGATGCAAATGTGGTTGACAAATATAATCTTCCAGCTGGGCATATTGTCATCCAGTAAAATGTGAGTTGTGTTATGAGGGGAAAAGGGACGAGTAGATACTGTGTAGGCAACTAGCAGTTTTTGCCCCATCTCACTTCACAACCAAGCCTGGCTTCAGTGTACAGTTCTGTTGCTTGGTATCTGCTCCTCCAAAGACACTCCCTAATTCAAGCTGCAATTACCCTCTCCACAGACCCTTAACAGTTGGTAAAGAATCTTCCTGCAATGCAGAAGACCCCACTTCGATTCCTGGGTTGGGAAGATCTGCTGGAGAAGGGATAGGCTACCCACTTCAGTACCCTTGGGCTTCCCTTGCGGTTCAGCTGGTAAAGAATCCACCTGCAATGTGAGAGATCTGGGTTTGATCCCTGGGTTGGGAAGATCCACTGGAGAACGGAAAGGCTACCCATTCCAATATCCTGGCCTGGAGAATTCCATGGACTGTATAATCCATGGGGTCACAAAGAGTTAGACAAGACTGAGTGACTTTCACTTTCACTTTTTCAGACCCTTAACATCTTGAGCTGGTTGCTCTCTGCCCCCCGCCCCCCCCCCCTCAAGGATCCCTTGACCACCATCTTGTGATTAATCCAGTTAAGAAGCTTTTGTTGATCACCTTCTGTCTTTCAGTAGAACACCTTAGTCTTTCATTAGAATCTTGGCTTCCATTTACGTCAGCTCATTTGATCTTCTTTTCTGTCATGCTCTAGTCAGACCCCATTCATACCTACCATTCTTCATTCACCAGTCTCCCTAGAACTATGTTCTTTACAACACAGGTCTGCTCTTCAATATCAGTTTCTAACTTCTTTCTGGCATTAAAGTTCTCAATCTCATGGGTGAGCGCCTAGGGCAACAAGGACTGTGGTGGAAAATAGCAGCTGAGTGGGGGCCGGTCTTCAAATCGTCATGGATGACTAGCTGTGGTTTGGTCTGGGGACAGGTGACTGAAGCCAGGGCAGTGACTTCTTTTTCAGTTCTCCCAAGGCCTTCTGACCCCTTCTTACACATTTCAGACCCTGCGGACAGTATTGTAGGTCTCATTAGTGAACAGCACACACAAAGCAAGTCAAACAATAATAATGAATTATTGATGTGATGGAGACAAAACATCTGCTCCTCCCTACCTCACCTGCACAAAAATAGAAAAAAATAAAGATAAAAAATCAATGCCTGATAAAGCTAAGAAAATGTGTTACTTTGAGTCTTCATATAAAGAATACCTTTCTTAAGTATCTAGTTCTTTCACTTGAATTTCCCATTTTGATTTTAATTATAAACTAGAAGTTATTGTAACTCAAAAATGTCCATTCTCTTATGTCTTTTCAACTAGAAACATCATTAGGCAGATGTGAACAATTATCCCCATTTGGATTTTTTTTTTAAGTTTTTCAGAGGAACAATAAGTTATGCTTTAAATCCTTGGTTTAAAACTAAGCCTGTGAGACACAATATTTTAGGTTTAACCAAGAGGGCTTGACTTTGGATTTAGAAAGTTGAATTGATCCCGTCATCTCTTTTATTAAAACTATCCATATATTCTTAAACCAAAGAATTGAAATAATGCATATTTTAGGGCCAGAAGCATTCATCATCTTGATGACCAAGAGATAAAGGGTGAAAAGATTTAAGATCCTGTTACTATGTTGAAAGGGGAGGAGGTAGAGAAATTCCAAGGGAAGGTGTTGACATATATCCCCTCTGCTTTTTAATTTCCAATGACAGACAGTGACATCACCATTCCAAACAGTTCCCATTCAGATTAAACAAAATTTGATTCTCTGGGGAAAACAGGCAGCATAAACCAAAAAGAAGTGCATCTTGCTGAAAAGCCAGTCTACTCAGTCGTCACACCACCATCAGCCTGACTGGATCCCGGCAGAAAAGCAATGCCGGGAATGACTTCACTCCCCTAGAAGCACAGTCAGAAGTCCCCAAGGAGGGCAGAGGAACCGGCTGGATCTCAGAGGAGGAGACTTTTTGGTGCTGAAGAAGACAAAGGGAGGAAGACAGTTTGGGAAACAGAATGACCTTGAAACAACCTTTCTGCTTATCTTAGAAAGGTCATTGGAAGGAAAATGTACCCAGAACAACATTCTCCTCTATCTTGGAGTCGAAGACCAGCCAGGCCCTGGCAGCCCTACAGCCTGGGCTTCTTTCCAGGCCTGCAGCTCCCCTACCGGCAGTTGAGCAATGTGACCCCGAACAGGCCTCTGAGGCCAGGGAGCCTGACCAATAGCTCATGGATGAGAAATTGCACTGTCCTTGGGGATGCTGCCTGGTGGCCTTTAAGAGCCACCCTTATTTTTTTCCCCTCCAATATACCACAGCCTGGTTTCCTCTCCCCTTCCTGTCGGAGCATTTTGTTCTGAGGACCTTGAGCCACAAAGCTAGAGGGGGCATGCAAATCATTTTACACAAGATGCATAGGTCCTGTACAACTAGCTGTGTGTTGCTGGACAAGTCTCTTAACTTCTCTGTGCTTCACTTGTCACAGCAGTAAAGTGGGAATTAGGATTGAGTTTACTTAAAAGGGCCATTAACCAGCATTCAGCAAAATCCCACTGGAAAGCGCTAAGGAACAGTGTCCGGGTCACAGAGCTCCGTAAAGGCTGGCTGCCACTGCAAGTGTCAGGGGAGCAGTTTTTACACACGTTTCCACTCTACCAACACTCACTCACCTCTCCCAACAGGGGACAAAGATGATAAGAGAATGAAATGTCTTACTTGATGTAGGAATCCTTTCACTGTGTCAGTGGTTCTTGAGATATCAAAAGTGTGTGTATGTAGATTACTTTAATTTTACAAAGTCTATGCTGATTAGGCTCCTTCTTCATCTAATAGTGAAAGGCTATGTATTCAACTGTGAGGGCACTGGCTTCAGGAACGTGGATAAAATGTAACCAGCGTTATCTTGGTTCAAATTCCTTTTTTGTGACCAACTGTTGTCTCAATGAACCTTTGCAGGGTTTTTATTTGTTTTCTTCTTAGTTACAGCAGAGAGTAGAATAAACACATCCAGACCTTCTCACACGAAGATAGACTGATGCCAAATTAGGTCTGTGGAGGCCTCATTTTGGCTCCCCTGGTCACCATGCCGAACAGATTTTCATGCACGTTGAAGACAGTCCATTAGTTCTTGGCAAGGAGAATGAAGTTTTCGAAGCTGCTTTCTCTAACAAACTCCCGTTCTCCACCCACTCACCCCCTGCCACCCCCCGCTTCTCATACACAAAAGCTTGCTGAAGGGGAGAGGCTCTCCCCCATTTGTGGAGACGCGAGGTCAACCCCATCTGCGATCACCCTGCCACAGCCTTGATAGTCCTCACTTCTGGGATGCCCCTGGACTCTGCTCCATCATTAAACTCCCAGGGCACTACCCAGATTAAAATCTCTCCTTCCTTCTCAGGAAAGAAGCATTTTTACTTCAAAATCATACAGTAAGGGCTTCGAAAAGTAGTTTGCAAACTTCTCTGCCACTGGGGAAGGCATGTCCATTCACGTCAGAGATTTTCCCTCAGTGCCTTAGCTGTTGCACTGACTGAGCTTCTGAGCTCTCACAGTGCAGCCAAAAACGAAACAAAGAAGTTTTGCCACTATCTGTCACAGTAGAAATGTAAGCCATGATGATATGGGTTGAGCCAGGGTTCTCAATGGAATCTTTAGATTGGTTCCTGGGAGGAAAAGCCAGGAGGTTTCTGTTATAGTACCAGCTGCCACAGGGCCTGGGCTCCTTGACCTAGATGTGCTCTGAGCAAGGCCTCCTTCTAGTAAGGGAGAAAGCACGGTAGTGAAAGAGGCTGAGGATCAATATTCAGCAGCGACCAGTAGTGTGGCACATGGTTACCATGGTAACCGTCAGCCCCAAATGACTGTCATGAGGTGAAAAAATTCTCTTAAAATAAATGAAACCAGAAAAGATATATTTATAAACCTCTTACCAAACACCTATCTGTTGACAACGTAGAACCTGTTCCTTAAGCGACAGATACTCAAAGATTGGGAGGAATTTCACGACATAAACAGTTTCTTGAAAGAATGGTTATTCTCACCCCCTAAAAATGATCTGGAAAAATAACAAACGCACATTTTTTAAAAAAATACGGAGAGTTCCAAGGAGTGATGGGCCTATACACTTAGATATTATGCAGTTATGACGTTAAAATTCTGCACTAAATTGCCGATACCCTGTTTGAAATTTACAAAGTGGTACTTACTAGGAGTTTTCTTCTAAGTTGGACACACTATTTCTGGCAGGACCAATGAAGTGTCATAAAACTTGTTATACAATGAGAAAAAGACATTGGTCACACAGATTAAAAACTTGTGGGCACAGCTTTTGTTGTGCTTTTGAGAAGCTCCATCCTGCACTCGTCTTTCTTTGTGAACAGCAGTGTACCCAGCCAGAGTGCCCAGGTTCACAGCTCCCTGGCAAATCAGAGGTGGCCCGGAGATATAGTTCTGGGCAGTAGTGTCCAGGCAGAAGTCCCTGGGGAGGATGTTGTTGGGAGACAGCTCTCCAGAGTCTCTCTCATTTCTGTGTACCTTACAAGCAGAGGACTTACTGATAGCAACAGAGTATCCTTCCAAGGATGCCTGCATAGCATAACAGCCTCTGAAGATACAGATACTATCTCTCCAGAGCAAAGGGCAGGCCTGCCTACTGCTCATCCTGTAAGATTGGGGTCTCTGAGTTCAAGGTTCCTCTCCCGGGAGGCAACCCATTGAGTGTGCTGACATTCCTGCACGCCTATCTGTGTCACCCCTATGGGACTTGGGCAAGGAGAACTACCACAATCCTGCTGCTTGCTGTGTGCTGAGTAATAGAGCTGGTTGTCCCTGACCCAGGAGTCTCATGACTTCCACCAGCAACCATGAAACCAAGGCAGGCTAACTGCTTAGCTTGCAAACAGGATGATACCTCAGACCCTTCATTGTTTTTGGTTAAATTTTTTTTTAAAAAAAGAAAGAAAAGTAGGAGAGAGTTCTTGCCCACTAGCCCTTCTCCTTTCTTCCTGCCTTGAGGTTTCAGCAACCTCAATTTGGGGACCATGAGGTGACAAGCATGAGGACAAAGGTCAACATGCTGAGGATGGCATAGCAGAAAGATGATGAAACTGGGTCCTAATAGAGAATTACTGTGGCAGCCCTGGATTGTATAACTTGAGTCTTCTTGTTATGTGAGATATATGAGCCTCAATATATCAATGTTGAGCCTCAATATATCAATATATGATATATATATATATCAATATATGAGCCTCAATATATCCGTTATAACAAGTCAATGTTCATTGTTTTTCCGCAAGCAAATGCATCTCTAAAGTTTGTGTCAAACATCGTAATTGCATAATAGTAATTGTGTCTAACATAGGCAACTTAGGGCAAGTATGTTGCTACCTTCCTTACTTCTTGATCTGGATTCTGTCTTTCTGTATATGAACATTATTGTATATATCTTTTATAAGTTAACTCAAATCCTTTAGGGGAAATCAGGTAAAATTCAATTCAATAAGTGTAATTCGGTCCTGGTCCAAATTTATCTCGAAAATTCTATGAGTTACCCTTAAATTATGAGTTATCCTTTAAGGTATTAGTCAAACAATAGGAGTATCTCTTTCTGGAAATGTCTACCACATGCAAAAGTCTGTTTAGTCACCAGTGTATATCCAGATCCAGCAGAATGGCTGGCTCATAGCAGGGCCTTCAACTTTGTATTAACCAAGTGTTCATGAAAGGTCTCTCTTTATCAAATGTGTTGGTTATGCCCAAAGAAAATTATGATGTAATGGAAAGTATTTCAATACAGTAGATCTGTCATTTGACTATAATAAGCAGTTTAAGAAAAGACCACAGGTCAACTTCAAAGAAATAGCTTCTTATCTTTGTTCCTTATGACTGTGAAATGCCCCATGACCTGACCGTGGAATTCAAGGAATCTGTTCAACCTTGGAAACTAGTGCAATAGGATACCAGAAGTAATAACAATCACCACCAGAGATGAACAAATCTTTTAGTGTTATGTCCAGAAACTATTTTTAGAATATTAGATAAAATTTAAACTAGTGTCAGAAAGAAAAATCAATGTACAGGATGAGAATATAGGAGGTTAGAACTTTACACCAAAAGTAGAATAAAGCAAAAGATGCTCTGCACAATGAGTTTATAGATATCCTTAGCATTGTTCTCAGTATATGTTATGATTCCTACTTTTGGTTCAAAATCTAAATTATATGAAATTATCTATAATATGTGTTCTTGGTATGATTTCTGTTTAAAAAATCTCTTGAAACCACAATGAAATACTATTTCACACCCATTAGGATGACTTTTTTTTTTTTTTTTAAACGCAAAACAGTATTGGCAGAATGTGGAAAAATTGAAACACTTGCTGGTGGGACTATAAAATGATGCAGCCACTGTGAAAAACAGTTTGTAGTTCCTCAGAAATTAAACACAGAATTACCATGATTCAGCAATTCCATTCCTAAAGAACTGAAAAGAGAGACTGAACCAGATACCTGCACCCAAGTGCTCGGAGGAGCATCATTTACAATGACCAAAGGTGGAACAACCCAACTGTCCACCAGCCTATGAAGGGATTAAAACAAAATGTAGTATATGTACACAGTGAAATATTATTCAGACATAAAAATGAACAAAATTCTGATACATGCTACATGAGAGAAACTTGACTATATGATGCAAAATGAAAAAGGACAAATACTGTGTTATTTTTGTCCCAAAGGACAAATATTAGTTTTTTTCCCTTTATGTGAGTTTCCTGGAATAGGCAAATTCACAGAGACAGAAGGTAAAATGATGGTTACCAAGATCTGGGCAGGGCGGTTGGGAAGTTGTTCCTCATTGGGTACAGAGTTTCTGTTTGGGTTGATAAAAAAGTTCTGGAAAATAGTGGTGATGGTTGCTCAATATTGTGAAGGTCCTTAATACCACTGAATTGTACATTTAAACATGGTTAAAATAGTAATTTTTATGTTGTATATATTTTACCACAAGGAAAAAAAATATATTAAACAAAAATTAAACTGAAAAGATGGATTTTGTTTATTTGTTTTAGGAAGAGTAAATAGAACAGATTTTTAAATTCCATTTGGGTTTTGTTCGGTTTGTTTCTGCTTGCTTTAAGCCCTGCCTGCCTGTGCTAGGAAGGAGAGTGACTAAGATGCCCCCACAACATTGCCAAAGCCATTCAGGCTGTGGGCTTGTGTGGTCATGCGCCTCAGAAGGTCTTATGTCATTTGGAAAGCTCTCTAGTTCAGCAATCTTTGCTTCACTTTGTCAATGCGCAGGAGAGTGTATCATTGCAGCTCCCCTCCCCCCACCCCTCAGGCATGTGTTGGGCTAGAATCTGTTTGTGAAAATATTATTTTAGGATTGCTTTCACTCCTATCATCTGCTTATTTTCCTTCCTGCATATTTCATAATGTAGCATAGAGATTTCTGATTCAGCAGTTAAAATAGTCTGTGCATTAGTTATCACTTCCTTGTGACCCACTTTATACACAATTACTCATTCTGGCATTGAAAGTCCAGATTAAAAAAAAAAAATCCCTGGGACTAAAGTATGTATTAATATATCTGTGGGAGTAAAAAGGAGATATTGACCAAATATCTATTGGTAGCACTCAAAGGACCTCAATCAGCCCCAAGATTTCCCATCTCATTTACTCTTCTGTAAAAGCTCTCGAATTACACCCTCTTCAGTTATTCTACACCCACAATCCCACTTTTTCCACCTCCTCTACTTTCATTTCCTTCCCCTCAAAATACATCTCTATGATGAATCCACCAAACACTACTGTCTGCTGTACCTCCCCGCGCTAAGGGTCGTGGGGAACTCAAAGAGCAATGGGACAGTCCCTGCTCCGAGGAGGCATCGATGCCAGTGCGGTGTCCCCCCCACCACTCAAATGTGCTACGGGCACCCCTAAATGCTTATGACTGCTTATGACAGGCAGATTCTTGGGCCCCACCCCCCACTAGAGAATCTGATCCAGTTGGTCTGCACTTTTAACTCCTCTCCAGGGAATTCTGATTGGGACCCTAAGAACATATTTTGAGAGACTCGGTGACACAGTGGAAGGCAGTAGAATCTCTTGCAAGCTCCACTGAGGTGGCTCCAGTCCCATGAAAGAACAGAGACAGGGGAGACAGAATTGGTCTGAGAGATTGAGGGAAGGCTTCCTGGAAGAAGCGCTTTTAAAGAAGAGCTGAAAACTAGACAGTGGGAGGCACACAGGCACGGTCATCTGCTGCCACCCCCTCCCGAAGGCGAGGGCAAGACTTTGGCCACATTCCTCCCGTCCGGGACCTTTGGAGCAATTGGGGAGGACAGGAGACCCTGGGATAAGGGATACACTCCTCTTGGAGAAGCCAAGTGGATGATACTTTTGGCTGCGGTTCCTTCCCGCACACAGAGCCCCAGCTCCAGACCCACCTGCTAGCAGAACCCTGCCCGAGGTCCTTCGCTTCTCTGACCTCGAGTGAGGGCTAATGTTATCTGCCTTGTAGGCTGGGTGTGAGAATTTAGTGAGTTAATGGGTGTGCAGTACCACTGATACACATTTAAAATTCAATATATAAGAGCTAATGTTATTCTTATCATTCTAGTTTTTTCTTTAGGATAAATTCCTAGAAGTGGGATTACTCGAACAGCAGTATAAGTGTTACTAAATGGGACGTATAAAACAATGTGTACAAATTATGAGTTTTATAAAAGTGTTTAAAATTTGACTGCTAGAGATAAGAATGATTATTCATATTTATAACACTAGGTCCTTGGGAGGATATATACTAAGATATTGTTGTTGTTTAGTCACTAAGCCCTGTCTGATTCTTTTGCAACCCCATGGACTACAGCCCTGCCAGGCTCCTCTGTCCCAGGGATTTCCCAGGCAAGAATACTGGAGTGGGTTGCATTTCCTACTCCAGGGATTGAACTTCGTCCCTACCCAGGGATCAAACCTGTGTCTCCTGCTTGGTAGGCAGATTCTTTACCACTGAGCCACCTGAAAAGTGAAAGTGAAGTCACTCAGTCATGTCTGACTCTTTGCAACCCCCGTGGACTACAGCCTACCAGGCTCCTCCATCCATGGGATTTTCCAGGCAAGAATACCGGAGTGGGTTGCCATTTCCTTCTCCAGGAGATCCCAAGCCAGGGATTGAACCTGGGTCTCCCACATTGTAGGCAGATACTTTACCGTCTGAGCCACCAGGGAAGTTGAGAGCCACCTGGGAAGCCCAAATCAAAATATTAACAGAGACCATCTCTGGGTATTCTCTGTGTTTTTCTTGCTGCGTTGATAAATGGCAGCCACTCTCTTCCTCCTCCTCAATTTTCCTCTTATTCTCTCTCCTTCCCTCTATATACACACACACACACTCACAGCTAGTTTTAATGCCTGGAAATTAACACTTTTTTCTCCCAGGAGACTCTTATTAAAATGTAAATATATTACCTGGGAAAAGCACCACTTTCAACTCTTCCCCCAGGTTATTGATTCAATCAGCTGGCTGAATCCTGGCCCACAGTGAACACAGATGGAAGGACTGGGCCAGGGCTACCATCCCCCAAGGATAAGCGCAGAATAAGAATGATGGCAGTGAGCATTCCAAGAGTTAGAAGGCACATCAAAAACAATTTGATGTTCAAGGAAAGGAAACCAAAGACCAGAGTAGGTTTGCAGAGGAGGGCTTGAGAGGGAATGGCTGCCTGCTCTCTGATTTGGTCGATGTTCAGTTGGACACAGAGGAATGAACCAATGGACCTTTCAATGCCTCCTGCGCAGTTCTGTAAAAAGCCAATTATTGGGTGAAAAGAAAGATCATGAGACTGGAGATTGCTTATTTGCACACACCTGTTCTTCTTGGCATATATTTTAGAGCAGAAGGTTATGATTTATACAAGTGAGTTTCAAAGGGCTGGTAAGTAACTCACTCTGAAAGCCCTTCTCAGATCTCCGAGTAGATAGATACAACAGTTTGGCAAAAAACTGACACATTAAAATGTTTCCTGTATGAAAACTTTCCTTTTTTGATTATCTTATTTCATAGCTCTATTACTTTTGACCATAGGGTTGGTTTTAGAAAAGCAAAACCCTGTAACATTCCCTCCAGTATATTTTCATACCACAGTCGAAATCTACATTTTTGGAGAAATGCTTTGAGAGATTGGTATTTCTGAAATGCAACTTCGTTGTTTTTAGTTTTCCCAAATTTGAGACAGAAACACTTTTTTTTTTTCCCCTAGAGCCCAGAGCCATCCCTGGCTAACTCAGGGCCCAAACTTCATATCAAAGTTCAAATTGTAAGAAACAGATTTCCAGTTCTAGAAGACAGGGGCTACATACGAAAGAGGATACTTAGGTTGTCAACGGAGATAAAGCCTGACACTGTCTCGCGTTTATCATGAGGAAAAATAAAGGGAGGTGGGAGGCTGAAGGAAGGGGCCAGCTAGGCTGTAACCCATCTTATGTACTCTTCCTCAATTTGGCGTCTACTTCAGAGGAGGCTCCAGGGGTGGGTCTTTCAGGGCTCTGTCTTTGAAAGAGACAGGCCCAGGGGTTTGCTGGGCCTTCTGCTTCCTGGGTGAGGATCTCAATCCAGATCTGGTTATGGAGGGAGCCTTTCTCTCTGGCCCTTTTACTAATTCTGGAGGGAAAGGAATACAATCCCCCAGGCAGGCAAACCTGCACAGCAAATAGAAAACAGGATGGGCAAGGGCAGGAAGGGTAGGGCCGCACTGGGGGAGGACAGAGGGAGGAGCCCACCAGATCAAGTAGTGGTGGGGGATGGTTTTCCTGCTAACCAGACGCCAGAGGGTGTCTTCAGGGCTGGGAGCTGCTGGAGCTTCCCTTTCTCTGACTGAGTGGGTGCTGCAGTTGTCTGTCCTGGATCTTCTTTGCTTCTCCCCTACCAGGATCCCCATCAGAGCATCTCACCTACCTCTGCAGCTCCCATCTGCATCAGTGCTCGAGGTCCCCAGATCTCTTCCCTGGGGACCAGACTCATGCATCCCTCCTCTACCATGACATCGCACTGGCACCTCAAATCCAACCTTTCCTGAGTAACCCTGGTGCCTCTCCATTCTCATACGCCCTCCACTTGGATTCTATTATCTCAGTCAGGGGATGGGGTGCTCACTCACAGCAGAAATCTTCCCCACCCTTGCATCTTACCAAGTCCTTATGACCAACTAGACCCCATAGCCACCCTAACCACAACCTGGGATGTCAGTCAGGCCACCGTCACCTCTCAGGGGACTGGAGTGGCAGCCCCCTCCCTGGCCTCCCTGTCCCTACTCTTGTCCTCCTCATATCCACCCTGGCTGATTTTTCGAGCAAGCAAATCTGATTCCATTTCAAGCCTCTTTCTATGTTCCCACTCCCATGCAATATGTTCAAAACCTAAACTTGGCATTGGCAGCTCACAATTCTATTCAGAATGGCAGCTTTTTTAAAAGTTACATTATGATCTATTTAAAACCCACAAAAAGGCATAAAGACTATAACAACATGCATACCCATCCCCTAACTTTAAAGATAAAGCCTTATCTCTACAACAGCCAAAACTGCCCCTGCGTCCCCTCCCCTCCCCTCCCACAGAGGTAACTGCCATTCTGCATCTGCCAGCACTCCTCTGATGTCTCTGCAATTTTCCTTAGCATGGCTTTTCTATTTCATTATAACGTGTCATTATTCCTTACGAGCCTCTCTTGCTGGTTAGATTTCAGGGAAGTCCAGGAAATGCTATGAAGAGACCACTGAAAAAGTTGTCCCTTCAGGTACATTCTCAGACTCTCAGGTCACCTCTCCTCCTTGCTGCTCTCCAGCGTGATGCTTTGTGTAAATTCACTGGGTGGGAGGGGTGGTGTCTTTGGGGACCCTTTGGGTAGGGGTTGGGAGGGTAAAAGACAAGGTGCTCAGACCCATACCACACCCTCCAGATCCTCGCTGATTCCTGCTGTGGGGTAGCCGGACTCAGCCTGCTCAGCTTCCTGGGCCACTCTGACTCCAGGGGTGCTCTGCCACCCTCCCCTCCAGCCCATGACCCAAGAGGCCCTCCCAGCCTTGGCTAGCAGCTCCCCTTGTCCTTTACCACTGCAGACCCCAGAGTAGACTCTCTGATTCTCAACTCAACCATCTCCCATAAGACATGGGAACTGAAGGGAGTTCAGAGAAGCCAAGCTCCAGCCTTCCTCTGCCTAATCACACTACTCTGTTTCACTGTGATAAGTTGGGGCAGCTTGAGAGGTATTTTCCTTTCTGATCCCAAATATGAAGCAGAGCAACATCCACCCACTCCCAGGTCTGGAGTTCACATCAACCTCCCTGACAAGCAGACAAGGTTGTCCTTCATCTGTACCCTTCTTACCTCTGGGGTAGGTGGTCTCCAAAGAGGATCATTGTTAATTCATCTCTCCCTGTGTGTGCAAAGTGCTCCTTCTATCAAGAAGTAGAAAGTGCTTCCTTTCCCTGAAGGGCTGGTCTTGTGACTTGCTTTGATCAACAGAGTGCAGTAGAAATAACGTTCTGGTAGTTCTGAACCCAGACCCTATATGCACTGGAAGCTTCTTCTTCCTCCCAGTTGGAAGCCATCTGCCATGTACTCTGATGTCATCATACTGTGAGGAAGCCATCTGAAGAGGCCAGAGAAAGAGAGAGAATGGCCCAGCTCTTCCATTTATCTCAGCCAAGGCACCAAAGCTGGGGTTAAGAAGTTTTCTTGGATGTCCTAATCCCAGTAGATACTCCATGAACAGAAGAACCACCTAGCTGAACTCAGCTCAGATTGCAGAATTATGAGAAATGATAACATGTACTTTTAAGCCATCAAGTTTTGGGTGGTGGCTTATTATGCTCAATAGTAAAATGAAACACCCCTCCAGCTGCATTTCTCCCGACTGCCTGCCTCATACTTTATGCTTCAACAACTCATAGCAGCCTGCGTGACTCCCTGCATAGGCTGTGCTGTGTCTCACTTACATACCTTTTATTCAAGCTATACTCTCTTTTCCCCACCTCACTCCTCTGCCTGGCTAACTCCTGTTCCACTTCTGACTCTCTCTCTGTCTTTTTTTTTTTTTGAGGCATCTATGTTACCCTTAGGTAAATCCCATCATTACACTGTAATTATCTATTTATGTATCTGCCTCCCAAACTAGGCTTGAATTCTTTAAAGCTGGGTACTATGTCTCATTCAGCTTTGAGACATTACTTTATATGGAAATGTGAGCAAGTCCCTTAAACTTCTTTAGTTCAGTTTCTGTGTAGTCAGGGATAGAATTCAGTTGTCTGTAGCAGAAACCCAACCTCACTGGGTTAATGAAACAATGGTTTATTTTTTCACGCACCAAGACTGAAAGTAGGCCTTTGGGGGCAGAAAGAGTAGCTTCACAATGTCAAAATACCCCAGTGTTCTTCTGTATTCCTGCTTCACCACCCTCAGGATATGGCTGTCTGCCTTACGGTTGCCTCAAGGTCACAATATGGCTGCTCCAGCACCAGCCTCACATCCATGTTCCAAGTAGGGTGAACGAAAGAACAGGAGGAAGGGGCAATGTCCATATAAGGACAGCCACACTTTCCCAGAAATCCCCAGAAGACTGCTACTTAAGTCTCACTGGTCAGAACCATATCACATGGCCATTCATAGCTGCAGGAAAGACATGACAAATGTTTGCAAAATGATTAATGTTGACAGGAATCACCCATGGAGTATAAACGTTGAACTAGAAGCAGTAACTGCTTGGGGTTATCTATCTGTAAGGAACAAAAAGAGGATGGATTTGGGGGTAGCAACTGGCAGTGTCTGCATCATTCCCTACCTGTAAAACAGGACTAAGACCTACCTTGTAGAACTGATGAAATTGAGAGAGAATGCAGGCAAAATGCTGTTCTTTGTACCAAGGACATACTATGCATTCAATAAAAGCAATTCTCTTTCTGCGTTTCCAGATGTAGCACTTAATTCAAACATCCAAGAGTTTTCCCTGAAGGGGCAGAGAATTAGTTGGCTCAAGGCAACCATTCCACTCTCTGTCTACAATGCTTCTGCGGTGAATTTGCTTCTGATGATTAACAAATCTTTTCTCAAAGGTCTATTCAACTGTTAATAAATCCAAACAGAATTATCACTACGACTCTTCACTTACAAAATGTGACCCAGAAAAAACAAAGCTTGAAGAGAGACAAAAGGCAACGAGCTGTTTTCAATGCTTTGTGGCTATTGTGCTGCGTATTTCATTTCTGATTCATTGGAAAACATCCAGCACACTTAGATTGGTGAGCAGCCTCAGACCACGGGGTTAAGGATAAAGTCTCCAAATTCTTAGTCACTGGCACCTGGAAATGTTAGCAGTAGGAAGATTTCTTTTTGCTAGGAAACTGCTCTGTGAATCTGTATCCACCCTTGCCTCACTGGGGTTTTTCGTTTGTTAAAGCAGACTAAAATTTTCTGTATAGGTTAGGACTCTTTTGTTTGCAAGAGAAAAACACAAAATGCCTTATTAAAAGGTGAATTTATTGCCCTGACTAAAAAGTCCAGAGTAGAATTTCAGGCACAGCTGGCTCCAAGTGCTCAGGAATCTCTGTGTCTCTCAGATTCTCTCTCTGTGGTAACAAGACTGGCCACCTGGGATTCCTGCATATCAACCCACCACCTCAGCAATCCCAGCAGAAAGAGGATGCCTTTTACCCAGTGGTTCCAGAAAAAGCTCCAGGATTGGCTCAGCCTCGGTCACATGCTTACAACCCAATCAATCACTGCGTTAAGGGAATGTGGTTCGCCTATTGGTTAGTCTGGGTCGCATACCTGAACCTGGAGCCAGGAGGTGGGTTGAGATTGGGAGATGCAGTCCATGGGGTCGCTAAGAGTCGGACACGACTGAGCGACTTCACTTTTCACTTTCATGCATTGGAGAAGGAAATGGCAACCCACTCCAGTGTTCTTGCCTGGAGAATCCCAGGGACGGGGGAGCCTGGTGGGCTGCCGTCTATGGGTCGCACAGAGTCGGACACGACTGAAGTGAAGTGAAGAGCATAATTAGGGTACTACTACCAGCAGAACAGTGTGCCCAGGCCCAGCCTCACAAAAGTTTAAAGAGTTCTAAACAAATTCAGACTCATCTGATTTTATTGAAAGTTAACACCATAATAATACCAGTGATACTCTTTGCCATCTGTCAAAATCCTACTCATTTTTTCAGGCTCATTTCAGATGCCACCACAAACAAATCCTTCTAATGAGATTACTTTTCCATCGGCACTTTATTTTGTATCATTTCTTGCCATGGATTATGGTGAGTTACACACCCATTTGTCTCCACCCTTGGTCTGAACAAGGCCCCTCTCTCATTCACTATGGAGAGCCTGAGGATAAGAGTTTCTATCTGGCTGTGACCAGGCCTTGGAATGCAGAGAATGCAGGATGGTGAGGAGGGGAGAGATCACATGGCCCCCTCCAGGAAGAAAATACATCCACGGGGCAAAATTGGATTTTAGAAGTCAGGCTGGCTTTTCTTTTTAAAGTCATATTGGAACCGTCTTTTTTTTTTTTTTTTAATATACATGTGTGATGAAACCTGGAGAGAAGCTGAAAACAGATTCAAGCCTTGAGATGGCAGCAGTCTTGGAAATATCATGTCCTGAATGAATTAGGGAGAGAGAGTTGTGAGGCGCCTTCCTCTCTTCAATAAACAAAAATGCAAATATCCCAGATGCCTTTTATACCCTCCCCAGGGCTAGCGGCTTATTAATCAGTTCAGAACCTTTCCACACTGCTCCAGTTTTTTACAAGCAGTCTGTTTCCTCTCCTGTCCTTGGTGGCTTCCTTCCAGGGACACTCCCCTTGGGAGAAAAGACGCCGAGGTACGGAGATCCTTCCAGAGTCACCCTTGCTTGCAGACACCTGCAGATTTCCCTTGAACGTTTCCTGTTCAACTCAACAGGTTTTAATTATGTGAACTAATATTTGCTCGCTCTTAAACCATGTTTACCCTCGTAAAAGGCAAACTCCAAAGGACTAGGATTAGGCAAGCCCAGAAGGAGCTAAACGTTTATGTAAACGGGCTCGTGATTTCCCGCCACCTCACATTTCCTCACTGCTCCATCCTTCTGAGGACTCTGCACCTTGGCCTTCTCATTTAGAGCAGATGATCACAAATTCTCTTTTCAGTTTCCACCTACCTCTGGTAGAAACAGGACTAAGTTCTCCTCCTAGAGACATCCCATCTTTCTGTGCAGAAAAATCCTCTGTTGGTTCCTTACTCGAGACTCTATGTGACCCTAATGGTGCCGCAAAGGTGCTTCTCTTTCTGTGGCTGCTGGGTCCTATTTCTGAACCAAAAATGGAAGACCGCCTCAGAAAATCTGAGACGTATTTTTACTCAGTTCTTGTCAAGCATATCACGTAGTTTGTTCCACAGCCAAGTTTCTTCCTCATAATTCTGACATGTTGGTCTGAAAACACACTCGTTTCCCATAACCAGAAGAGCCTGGAGCAGGGGAACTTAACAATTCAAGAGATAGAAAAGTGGAAACTAGTCACCTGAAGCTTCATTTGTTCTAACAGTGAACGCAAGAGTTTCTAATGTATAGTTTTGGGTTGTTGTTAGAGTCCAGTGTTCTTATTTTGAGCTGAGAGAAAATGTAAGGTTCTTCCTCCCTTTCTCCCCCAAACATGCACACCAGGCTGCTTCACATGGTGGGGTTGGGGGAGGAGCATCTCGGGAAAAGAAGCAAGAATCAAGTCACACATCTATCAACCAATGGGAAGTGAGCCACTTTATCCACAAAGTACTGAAGCAAGAGCATGTGAATACCCTTCTGTCTACAGTAGAGCCTGTGTGTAGATCATGAGAAGTCTGACCCACACCAGAACTCTTCTCTGTGCAACAGATATTTAACAAGGCAAAACTCACACCTTTCCTCTTTAAATTGGTTCTGTGATGTTGGGGGAATGAAAGTCTTTGACTTTCAATACACATCACTCTGATATAAATAACCACTCTGAGGCCTCACACTTGACTTCCTCAAAGCTCAGGTCTTCACTTCCCCAATGTGTGGTCAAATACACCTGTTCCTCAAAAAAAAAAAAAAAAAAAAAATTGGCATATTGGTTTCTTCTAAGTAAATTATTCTCGGATATTTCTGAGGCAAGGTTCTCTACCTAGGTGATCAATTGAATGCACATTGCATTTCTCCAAAGACACTAACCTACAAATGCAGATAGGCAATTCTGGAAATCAAAGAAAACTTGCCATACGCTGTGATCTTTAATCACTGCATGCCTTTAGGTATAAATAGTTCAGCTGAAAACATGCCTGTACAGGCAAGCCTGGTACACTGAATATGTGCACGCACACACAATGCCATTGTCACACATAGAAAATTCCATGCTTTCAGGACAAAATCCTTAAAATGCTTTCAGCCAAATCCTTAAATAGTGAAACTAAGAATGAAAGTGACAAAATGAGTGATTTCAACCCACTTTTATTGTATTTTTGGAGCTTGGTCAGATCAATTTCCAAGTGAACCAGCTCAGACGGTTCACCAGGGAATGTGCGGTTCACCAGCCGGAAACCAAGCTCTTTGTCAAGCTAGGGGGATGTTTCTTCTCATTCCAGCTCAAACTCCAGTCATATAACTTATTAACTAAACCACAGGTAACCAGCCCTCTCCAAAATGTGTAAGGAAAAAGGTTTTAAAAAGGAGGGGCGAACAGAATAAAACCAGCTCACAGTGTGAGCCTGTGGAAAGTCTGTGAACAGCCAGACAACTCCACACTGGGCACTGCTAGTTAACAGGCACAAGCCAGTGCTCCGTTTCAGACAAACTGGGAGGACAAGCTGAGTTCTCACACGCTTCTCCATATGTGGCCCTGCACCCGTCATCCAGGTGGGCAAGAAAATAGTTTCCCTTAGGTGAGCAGACTTGCTGGAGGAAGTCATGTCTATAAACAAAAGCTGACCCTGGGGACTGGATAAAATCTTAACTGGACCCCTTTCTATACTGAAGATGGGTTGAGATCACATAACCTATCTGGGGGTGTCTGCTCAGATGGAGAGGAGCTGGGCCCTTAGGAGGGAAGAAGCAGCTGTGGGTTTCCTGGCCTGAGAGCCCAGATACAATGTGCCATCAGTCTGCCTTGAAGACTCTAGGATGGACTCTTTCTCCTTATCAGACACAAAAATCCACAAGAACTGCACTTTAAAGTTCCATAAATACACAGTAAATGAATTGTCACTGACCATTTACACGCATGGCGTTTGTGGTAGCAACCACTAATACAGAACTTTTGCCCATTTAAGATCTGAGGCTTATGTTAGGGAAAACTATTAAAAAGTAAAAAAAAAAAAAAGAATTAAAAAAAATTTTTTGACAGTTTCTTAGCTCGTTGGTGTCATCACCTATTTTGGAATTTTTAAAAATAAATATCTAAAAATCCAGACAGCAAATGGTATCATTTTATTCATGCCCCGAGTGTTGGGCATGAATTAGCCTCTGCCTCTCACCATCATAAATTTCAGACTGATTAAAAATCCTAATGTAAAAATCAAAATGAGTATTCAAAGGAAACATAAGAGAATATTTTACAATCTTGAGATAGGGAAAGACTTTCTAAACAAAATATAAAGCTCAGAAACCATAAAGAAAAAGATTTATAACCTTGACTGCATAAAAATTTTAAACTCTGTGAAGTAAAATATAAATAAAGACCAGGAGAACATATTTATAAGAGCTATAAAACAGAAAAAAACATCCAGAATAAATAGAATAATACAAACCACCCAGTAATTAACGTACAAGGAAGAGTTATAGAAAATTCACAAATATAATTGGCCAGGTTGATATTACTCATGACCCCAAAATTTCATTCCTAGATAATATACCCAACAAAAATGTATGCACATGTATTCTGAAAGACATGCACAGGAACATCCATAGCATCATTATTTGCTAGTAATTGAAAGTTGGAAAGAATCCAAATATCCATCAGTAAATAAATTGTGGTATATTCACATAATGGAATATAATAAGCAATGTAAATGAATATATTACAGCTACAAGCAAGTACATGAATGACTCATAATGTTGAATGAAGGAAGCCAGACATGAGTGTATGCTGTATGATTCCATTTTATGAAGTTTAAAACCAGGCACGTCTAATCTATGCAAGTTATATTGCAGAATAGTGATTACTTTGGGGGAGGTGGGAAAAGTTCTGATAATATTCTATTTCTTGACCTGGATGGTGGTATAAGAAGAATTCTGTTAATTATTTCAGTAGTATACTTTTCTGTATACTTTTATACTTTTCTGTATACTTTTATACTTTTCTGTATTTTTATACTTTGAGAAAATGCTACCAAAAATCCAAATGGTCAATAGGCATATGAAAAGATGCACAATGAAAAGATGCGATTTTAAATGATGCAGCTTTTTCTGCATATGATGCTGGCAGGTTTTTTTTTAGTTTATAATGTTCAATGTCCATGAGTATTTTGGTGTCTTTGTAAATTAGAACAGAATTTTCAGGGAGAAGCTTTGGCATTATTTACCCAAAATTCAAACGTGCATGCCTTTTTATGCAGAAATCCTACTTCAGGAGTATATCCTTCAGAAATATTGATGCATAAGCACATAAATTTGTGAACAAAAAGCTTGCAGCAGTATTGTTTGTTTGATGCTGAAAAATGGCAAACCACCTATGTGTCCATAATTTGGCAAGAATGTAGCCTTTAAAGAAAATGAGGGAAGCTTTTATGTACTAACACAAAAAGAACTCCAGCAAACATTGTTAAGTTTAAAAACAGTTAAGTCACAGAACAGGAACATATTACATGATCTCGTTTATATATAAATAACCTGAACGTAAACTTTTAAAATAAAATTTAAAACAAGAAAACAAAACTAAAATCTGATGTGGCTCATTTATTTAAATATCTTACAAATCCTATCACCAAAAAAAAAAAAGCACCTTAACTTCTCTCTGGAGATAGATAGAATGCAGTCCCTGGACCGACTCTCTGTTTCCTGGACAAATCCTAAGACTGAATCGCAAGAGGAAAGAAGTGTTTCTTGTTCCACAGCCTCCCAGAGGAGCCTCAGTGTCACAAATGCCAGCTCCCACACAGGCCCGAGCAAGGGCACATGGAGTCTCTCCAGCCCTTTGTGCTTCCGAAGCACTTTTCAATAATTAACTAAACTGCCTGAAGGGCCGGGTGGGTGTGGCTCCCACAGACTCTACACTCCCTGGACAGAAACAGTTCTTTCGAATGCAAAGGCATCCCTTAGCAGTGGCCTTTCCCTGGCTCCTGCCCTTCCTCAGCCCCCAAACACAGAGAGGCAAGGGCCTTCAAGGCCCTGCCCAGAAGGCAGTTCTCCTCGAAGAGTTATACTGTTCTCTGTCCTCCTGGTCCAGCCTCCCCTTATGGAGGAATAGCATTGCGACAGGCAGCAAGAGAAATAATATCTTAATATTATCGACTGCAACTCTGCCCTTTTTTTCTTTTTGCTCGAGGATCCTACGAACAACGAAAAATGCATACATCCTTCCAGTTTCTTATTGTACAAATAAATAGCAGAAGCAGTCTATGCTACCATATTTTCGAATGGTTAGCATCTGGAGCAAACTTTTCCAGCCTTTGGAATTTAATAAGCCATTAAAATTTCACAGTTTCGGGGGAGCCCAACAAAGGATTAATGATTTTCATTTTACCAAGTACAGACGGTTTCAAAAACAACCTGACTCTAATACCAAAACAATGTGAAAAGGACCATCTCAGATTTTAAAAGCAGCACTCTAATACACTAAGATCTTACGAAAAACACGGTTTCCTCATAGACTGTTAAACATTTCCTCACAGGCTGGCATCAGTCCCCTTGGAAAGAGTTGATAGAGATTATATCCTAAATTCCCAAACCTGTCTATGCCCAAGAAAGACAGGAAGGCATTAAAAAAAAAAAAATTACAGATTCCAAGTACCCATCCCATATTTACAGCATCTGCCTCTCAGTTCTTCAAGAATGGAGCCCTGGTATGTGTATTTTTTTAAACCGGTTTTAACTACAGTAAAATATTTATAATATAAAATTTACCTTTTTAACCGTATTTTTATGTGCAATTTAAAAATAAATGGTCTGTGTGTGTGTTTTTTTAATGTACAATTTGGGCTTCCCTGGTGGCTCAGACAGTTAAGAATCCACCTGTAATGCAGGAGGCCTGGGTTCAATCTCTGGGTTGGAACGATCCCTTGGAGGAAAGCATGGCAACCCACTCTAGTATTCAAGCCTGGAGAATCCCACGTACAGAGGAGCCTGGTGGGCTACAGTCCATGGAGGGGGCAGGGAGTCCCAAGAGTCAGACACGACTGAGGGACTAAGCACGACTAAGCAGACATATGTACAATTTAGTGGCTTTAATGCATTTGCAATGTTGTGCCATCATCACCACTGTTCATTTCCCAAAACATTTTTATCATCCCAAACAGAAACTCAGGAATAGTTTAAAAATAACTCCCCATTTCTCCCTCCCCCTGAGCTCCAGGCAATCTCTATTCTCCTTTCCAGGTACCACATATATATATTGAATCATATGTTATTTGTCCTTTTGTTATTTTACTTAGCATAATATTTTCAAGTTTCATTTATTATAACATGTATTAGAATTTCATTCCTCTTTATGGCCAAATATGCATTATATGTATAAGGTACATTTCCTTTAACCATTCATCTCATGGTACACAGGTGGGTTGTTTCTACTTTTCAGCTATTGTGAATAATGCTGCTACAGACATTGGTGTATAAGTTTCTGTTTCGTTGCCTGCTTTCGGTTGTTTGAGTATATACCAAGAAGTGGAATTACTGCATACAAGTAATGTTATGTTTACCATTTTGAGCAATCAAACTGGTTTCCACAACAGCTGCACCATTTCACATTCCCATCAGCAATGTACAAGAGTTCCAATTTCTCTACAACTATGTCAACACTTACTATTTTCTGTTTGTTTTTTCATTGTTTTTGTTTTATTCTTTTTGTTTTTCATTTTGTTTGGTTTTGGTTTTGGTAAAAGCCGTTCTAAGGGGTGTAGAGTGATATCTCTTTGTAGTTTTGATTTGCATTTTCCTCATGATTAATAGCGGAGAAGGCAATGGCACCCCACTCCAGTACTCTTGCCTGGAAAATCCCATGGACAGAGGAGCCTGGTGGGCTGCAGTCCATGGGGTTGCTAAGAGTCAGACACGACTGAGTGACTTCACTTTCACCTTCCACTTTCATGCATTGGAGAAGGAAATGGCAACCCACTCCAGTGTTCTTGCCTGGAGAATCCCAGGGATGGGGGAGCCTGGTGGGCTTCCGTCTATGGGGTCGCACAGAGTCGGACACGACTGAAGCGACTTAGCATGATTAATAGGGGCTTCCCTGGTGGCTCAATGGTAAAGAATCTGCCTGCCAATGCAGGAGTTGTGGGTTTGATCTCTGGGTCAGGAAAATCCCCTGGAGAAGGAAATGGCAACCTACTCCAATATTCTTGCCTAGGAAATCCCATGGACAGAAGGAGCCTGGCAGCCTACTTTTCCATAGGGTCACAAAAGAGTCAGACACCACTTAACAAGAAAACAATAACAACGTGACTAATGATGTTGAACATCTTTTTGTGTGCTTATTGGCCATATGTATATCTTCTTTGGAGACATATCTATTCAAGTCCTTTGTCCATTTTAAAATTAGGTTTGGTTTTATTTTTTTGTTTCTGAGTTATAGAAGTTTTAATATAATCTGAATATTAACGCCTTATCATACTTGCAAATATTTTTCCCATTGTGTGGGCTGTCTTTTTACTCTCTTTAGAGTGTCCTTTGATGCACTAAGCTTTTTTATTTTGTTGAAGCCCAGTCTATTTTTTCTTTTCTTGCCTGTGCTTTTGGTGTCATAGCCAAGAAATCATTATCAAGTCCAGTGTTATGAAGCTTTTCTCCTGTGTTTTCTTCTAAGAATTTTACAGTTTAGCTCTTAAGTTTAGGTCTTTGTTCCTAAACAAAGCTGATTTTTTTAAATAGTATAAGGAAAGTGTCCAATTTCATTTTTCTACATGTGGATATCCAGTTTTCACAGTACCATTTGTTGAAAAGATTGTCCGTTCCCTATTGCATGATCTTGGCACCCTTGTCAAAAATCATTTGATCATATATACAAGGGTTTGTTTCTAGGATTCTATTTTGTACCATTGGTCTATATGTCTGTCCTTATGCCAATACCACACTGCTTTGATTACTGTAGCTTTGTAGTAAGTTTTGAAATCAGGAAGAATGAGACCTCCAATTCTGTTCTTTGTTCCTCTTTTGAAATATTGTTTTGATTATTCCAGGTCCTTTGATATTCCATATGAATTTTAGAATAGATTTTTCTATTCTGAAAAAAATGCTGTTGGGATTTTGAAAGAGATTGCTTTGAATGTGTAGAGCAATTTCTGTAATATTTTCAACTTAATGGGCTTCCCTGGTGGCTCAGATGGTAAAGAATCTGCCTGCAATGCAAGAGACCAAGTTTGATCCCTGGATCAGGAAGCTCTCCTGGAGAAGGGAATGGCTATTCACTCCAGTATTCTTGCCTGGAGAATGCTGTGGACTGAGGAGTCTGGTGGGGTATGGGCTACAGTTCATGGGGTCACTAAGAGTCACACACAAACAAGTGACTAACACACACTTCATCTTACCAAGCCTTCCAGTCCGTGAACACAGGATGTCTTTCCATTTATTTGTGTTCTTTAACTTCCTTCAGCAATGTTTTGTAATTTTCAATGTACAAGTCTTTAGCCTCCTTGATTAAAAATGTATTTCTGAGACTTCCTTGGTAGTCCAGTGGTTAAGACTATGCTTCCACCACAGAGGTCACAGGTTTGTTCCCTGTGGGGGAACTAACATCCCACATGCTGCACAGTGTCACCATAAAAATATATTTTTTTATTCCTGAATACTATCTTTTTGACATCCTAATAAACGGAATAATTTTCTTAATTTCCATTTCAGACTTTTCATTGCTAGTATATAGAAATGTAACTGATTTTTTGTATTTTTTTTGTATCCTGCAACTGCTAAATATTATTCACTCTAGTTGTTTTGTTTGTAATTATTAGAATTTTTTACATAAAAAATTCTATCATCTCTGAACAGAGATAATTTTATTCTTTTCTTTCCAATTTAGATATGTTTTCATTCTTTCTATTGCCTAATATCTCTGGCTAGAACTTCCAATATTATGTTGACTAGAAGCAGACATCTTTCTTTCGTTCCTAATCTTAAGAGAAAAGCTCTCAGTCTTTCACCGTTGAGTATGATATTTGCTGAGGATTTTTAATATATGGCCTTTTAATACTGAGGAAGTTTCCCTCTGTTTCTAGTTTTTTGAGTACTTTTGTCATTGAGTGTTAAATTTGTCAAACAGTTTTCTGCATTAATTGAAATGATCCTGTGAGATTTTTTTTTCATTACATTAATGTGGTATATTGCAGAAATTGATTTTTAAATATTGAACTCTCCTTGCATTTCATGAATAAATTCCATTTGGTCATGGTACATAATCCTTTTAATATGTTGCTGAATTTGATTTGCTAATATTTTTTTTAAAAGCTATATTCTTATTGGACCCTGGTATATAGTTTTCTTTCCTTGTAGGATCTTTTTCTGGCTTTTGAATCAGGATAATGCTGGTCTCATAGAATGAGTTAAAAAATATTCCCTTCTGTTCAATTTAGGAAGATTGTGAGAAAGAGTGGTATTAAGGCTTCTTTTAAATTTTTGGTGGAATGCATCAGTAAAGATATATCATCCTGGAATGGTTTTTTCCCTAATTTATTTTATTGAAGTATGATCTCCTGGTGGTTCAAACAATAAAGAATCTGCCTGCAGTGTCAGAAACCTCAGTTTTATCCCTGGGTCGGGAAGGTCTCCTAAGGAAGGGAATGGCTACCCTACTCCAGTATTCTTGCCTGGAGAATTCCATGGACAGAAAAGCCTGTCCATGGGGTCATAGAGTCAGACCCCACTGAGTGGCTAACACTTTGACTTTCATGATTGATTTACAATGTTGTGTTAATGTCTGCTGTACCTCAAAGTAATTCAGTTACACACATATACATTCTTTTTTATATTCTTTTCCACTATGGTTTATCATAGGATATTAAATACAATTCCTTGTGATATACAGTAGGTACTTGTTGTTTTGGAGTGTATATTTTTTAACCAGCTTCTCCCTCTCCCCTGCTCCCATATTTCTGATAAAGAGCTGGGTTTGGGCCTGACTACCCCAAATACCCAATCTGACCACTCTTAGATACAACTCTTGATCAACTAGTCATATTATATTTTAAAAAAGAAAGAAAAGGCTTTGGATAAGAAATGTACCCAAGCTACCCAGCTCTGGAAGTGCCCACAGGAGGGAAAGAAAAGGACACAGGGGTGAGCGAGCCTCTGAGAATGAGGAGAGCGTTGACACCCTCGGGAGGAAAGGTTGCCTGGTGTACAAGTTCACCCTTTGCCTGACTGCACCTGCTTCTATCCAGATAGCGTCTCCCCGCAGTTATACCTGGCCTGCAGCCACTAGCTTTCTGGGAAACTGCTTAGTCTGAGAGAGGGTGAAAGGAGAAGGTGCTATGTACAAAATGCAACTCACAGGACTCAAATGACCAGGCATCAGGTCCCTCCCTGAGCTCTAATGGACCAAGCTGTGGTGCTGCAGCCGGAGAGGGAGCTCCTTGGCATGAACTGATAATGTGAGGTTATTCTCACCAAAACATTTTCTTAGTCTTGTGCACAGAGATCCTGGACAATGAGAAAGCATCATAAAACTTGTAAGTAGACAGGAAAGCTATTTTCTGCAGGTCCCTTTGCCTTTTAACCTCAATCTCTCTTCTCCCCACCCCTATCTTTCCTCAGGCACTAGTCTACACTTCCAGTAAAAACTTGCTCAGCCACTTGTGTAGAAAGAGGAATTAATATTCAAATACTCAACGGACTGGTTCTCCTTGGTAGCAAGTAGCCAAGTAAATATCCAAGTGAGAACCAGGGAAGGAACAAAATGGCATCAAGCCCAAGTGAGAAGTGCCTCAGTCATCCTGCAACACCCTGATGTGGCCAGAGAACTACATCCTCTCTCTAGGTGAGTCACAGCCTCCACACCCAGCAGGGTGTAGACACACTGCACTGAAACTCGGATGAAACAGTAAGAAAAAGTCAAGCAGGTGAAACACTTTCTTGCTATCAGTTTGATAAAACACTCAATGCTGCTTCAAGATGGAAGACAATACAAGGTTGGGTTTTCAACAATACAAGGTTTTACATGATCCCACTAAAACTAGGGTCCTGCAATGAGGCTTGAAAGTGTGTAGTCCCATATATCTTTCCTTCTATACACACAGAAGTTCATGGAAGCTCTGAAAAAAATTTTTGTTTGTTTGGTTTTAAGGGGAGGCGAACTTCAATAGTGCTCTAGACCTTAAATAGATGATAAAAGACAATTTGGGAGATCTGAGTTTTCTCTTCAAAAATCCAAGATGTAAATACATACTTAAACTATTCCTATTTATACTTTTTTCCCCCTTACACCTCATAACATTTCAGTACAAAAGAGAAAGTGATAATAGCATCTCAGCTTTTCAGAACTTTCTTAGGAGACCAAAGGCTGAAAAGAGATTGTAACATTAGCTAGAAAGCCTGTGATTAAAAGTCCAAAACTTAAGACCTAACACTCAAATATTCTAAGCTACTATTACAACAGAAACATTATTTCTCAAGATTGAGAAGGACTAGTGAAAAACTTTGTGGACCTGCAAAGGCATGAACTTACCTTCAATGCTGCAGGAACCTAAGCTCTGATCTTGACAAGCACGAAAGTTCATCTGCCCCTTTTTATAGCTAGAAAGTGTCCCAAATGAACTTTACCAGGTCGTTTCATCACTATCATGATGATTATTGTCAATAAACACTGATTAAGCATCAGGACTTGGCCAGCACTAACATGAACAAACCTATTTCAACTTCCCTGAATCATTCCTTGGTGAACATATCCAAGGGCATTGCTCCATCACGGTTCTGGAATTGTACTCTTTGCAATTTATATATGTATGTGTGTGTGCTGCTTTTGACACGAGGTTTTCTTGTAAGTAGGCATTAAAATACAGGCTTATAATTAGCTTCTAGGGAGGCAAATGTATGGTAGAGCAGAGCTCAGCAGGAGAGAAGTCAAGGCAGGTATTGAAATATGGCCTGGAAGATGCATAACACAAAGGTTTTCTGAAGTGTGAGAAATACTACTAAAGTAAGGAAAGAAAACAGAGTCCTATCACTATAGACTTTTCAGTTATTATTTCCACACATATTAGCACGTGGTTCTGAAAGTGTATTTGCAACTTGTCCAATCTTGGAAACCTACAGTAGGCTGGCATGTAACATATATAATCCCAGACAGATCACAGCTACAGGAGGGCAGCATCGTGTCTAATCGTGCAGGTCTCTCCAGTCCTGGGGCCAGCACCTTGCCCCAGGATGGGCATTCAGTTCCTTTCCCTCTCTCCCTCCCTCCCTCCGCCCTTTCTTCCTGCCTGCCTCCCTCCCTTCCTCCTTTCCTTTCTCTCTCTCTTTCTCCCTTCTTTCCCTCTTTCTGGTATGACATGTGTATTTTATTCATCCCTTAGGCAACTTGAAATTGCCATCTCCCCTCCCCCCACCCTACCATGGATTTCAAGGTGACAGACTGGTGACAAGTCTGAACTGTTTGCCTCTTAAATTCATCACAGACCACAGTTGCCGAGTCATTTATTGAATAAAACGTAGGTCACATCATTCACTGTCTGGCGATCACTCTTCTCCAGGTAGATGTTTCACGGCCATCACTGTGGCAGGAAGTCATCCTGTGTAGTTGCAAGTCATCCACAGTCAGACTCTCCCCCAGGAACGCTCCTTCAGCACACGCTGGCATTTAGACAGCTGTCCCTCCTCTGTACTCAGTGCTGTTACCAGCCATCAGATACTTGAACATTAACTCCCATTCCTTCAAACCATGGTAGGACCAACCCAGGGCCCATGTTGATGGAATCCCCTCTGGTTATGGCTCATGAGATCATTTCTTTAAGAAGTGTTCTTCTGGAGACATCTGCCTTAAGTGATGGGGTGCCTAAATGTGCAGTTCTCCTGGGTAGCAAGGTTGTAATCAGTATTCTTCCCATCTTTGTCACTATCCTCGCACAGCCTCTCTCGCCCCATGGTTCACTCTGTAAATTCTGGACAATTCAGTACTCTCTTCCATCAGTGACATCCCACCTGGCCACGGAAATGGGCCTCCTCATGGTATTCAGCTTAGATGCCTCCAGAGGGATTAGACATCTTGCCTGTTGCCATTGTACTGTGGCTGATGACCCGCTCGCCTAGATTTCTGCCATCATCTTCTCCCTCCCAGAGAGGGAGAAGTCACCAACTTTCTAAAGGGTGTGGTTCTGGAGGATATGGCACTGTCTGAATTCAGCGCCTGTTCTGTACTGGCTAACCTTGTCACACTCCTGGTCCTTGGCCTGGTACTTGTTACTGGTCTCCTTGGGGCTGTGGTGGGGTGGATGCTGGATCCAGTGGGTGCTGCCATGCTGGGGGTGTGCTCGTTCCTGGTAACACTGGCCTAGTCAGCCCCATCCCACCTTGCACCAGTTCCAGCTCTTGGGCAGATCCGATGGCGACCCATACTCACGAGGCCCAGGGTCTGTCCTGCACCCCAGCTGGGCATGCTGTTCCCAGCACAGGGGCTGGTAGCAGCCACGGCCTGGGAGGAAGGGGCGGCCCCGGGCCATGCAGCCAGCAGCAAGGGCGGCACGAGAAGTGGTGGCGGCCATGCTTGCCCGGATGACTCCCTGGCTCCCATGAGAGTAGAATCTGACCCCAACTCAGACCCCAGTTCAAGTATTTCTTGAATCACATCCTCACAGACCTCCCCATTTGTTACTTTCTTAGGCTCTGGCATCTAAATCTAAGACCAGAAGGGAACTCTAAATCCTCATGTCTCTCAATTTACGGGATCCTGCCACGGTACACAGAACCAGCCTCGGTGCAGAAATAGAAAGGGTACTTGATCCTTTGTGCTGTGCCTGGTCTAAGTTCCAGCTTACCTCCCAGGGTGTTCTGGCTGCCTTGTTTTCTAAACATTCCAACCTCCCCTGAGAACTCAGAGAGGTAACGTCCACGCTGGGACTTAGGCACTGGGCCCTACCACTCTCCACCCTTTGCAACTGTTTTTCTCATGTTGTACCAACTCTTCTTGTTGCCCTTCTTCATATATTTGAAGGCTGTGTCTCACCTGTTTCACTCAGATGACCCACGAAACCATTTTCTCTGTTGGGTTTATTAGAAGTTACAATGGACTTGAGTCTCACTAAGTTTGTTGCCACTCATCACAGTCTATGCTGGTCTAAGTGATGAATACAGAGATGCCCCTGGAGTAGCTAAAGGCTGTGTGGAGAAAATAATATCTTCTCCAGGAGCGTATCTTCTTCCCCCCAAGATACACGAGGTTGTGTTTGTACAAAAAATAGAGCAGGGTTTTCAAGGACCAGATCTTATAGAGAGTGTGACCTTTAGTAAAAGTGCCTTTAGAGCAAACTCACAATTCTCACTGTTCTCCTCACACCTTGTTTCCTCAAAAAATTAGGCAAATATTAATAGCTGCAGAATTTGGGTAATTACATAGTGCTTCATACTGCATCATATAATACCTTTTCCAAGTTAGCCTGAGTATAGCATTGTATTCTTGGCAGAAACCCAGAGAGTAAGGGTGCATCCATATAATTCCTAAATGTCAAGCAAGTGACAGTTTGCTGGGCTCTCCTCTGTAACATCTCTTTTGTAAAATTAATAAATAAACTAGAAGGTATAGAATTCTATATTTACTATAGTAAAGTATAGAATATACTACTCTATACCTTGGTAGAATATCCTGTAGAATTTACCTGTAGACTGCTTAAAAATAAAATTCAAAAGCCGTTAAAACCTGTTCATAGGATGTTAACATACAGAAAAACAAGTCAATGGCTTTATTATAATGAAGAAATCCCTGTGTTCATCACTGATTCCCTCTTCCCTCCAAAGGCCACATTTCTAAATTCAGTGGCAGGAGAGAAGATACTCATTACCCTTCCCTCATTCCTTCCCAAAAGTAGTGCTGGAGAAAACATAACCACCCAGGCGAGTCATCACTACACTGAGAGGGGTACACCCACAGGTGAACTGATCCCCAGCAAGGTGTGGGAGGTAATGAGCAGAGCTCTAGTTTGCAGGGAGGCATAAATCACAGAAATGTTGTACTTCAGAAACTGCTGCACTGTAACCAAAGAGCTGATAATTATGTCAATGAACATTCTACTTTCTCTTTACTATATCCATCTGTTCACTTACAAAACTAACACAGATGTTCTTTTCAAAGGCCATATATTTCTGAAAAATGCAAAAGGTCTCACTAAAAAGACAATACTAGGTGGAAGAAAGCATTTTATTTTTATAACATTTTTGTTAGCACGTGTTCATTCATCATCTTTATATGAGATGCGTTATTCACTTAATTATCTTTATAAAATTAAAATGTAATATACAAGAGGGAAATTGCTGGAAAGAAAGCAAAACTACAAATTGTGGTAAAAGTAGCTGGTTCTACAGTAAATTTTAGCTTACTAGAAAAGTCCCTTTCAGCCAATCTTTATCAAGCACCCTATATATCAAACACCATGCCAGATGCTTTAGGAATACAAGAAGGCAGTATGATATATGGTCTGTGTCCTCAAGGCATTTTTAGTTGAATTGGAAAGAGCAGTGGTTTGTAGATATACATACAAAAATCAACAGTGCTAGGACATGAGTTGTGCCATAGTCAAAAGGACAGACGGGAGCGCAGTGCCTCGTTTTAAATCCCAGCTCTACCCCTGAAGGCCAGGATTAGAGTTAAGGGCTCACCTTGGGCACACAATTTACGAGGGTGCCAAAAGTTTGATGATCAAGATAAATATTTTAATGCAATATTTTAAAAAATCAAAATATAAAAAGTTCATGATGCACGAAATAGCAAAAGTTTAAATACATACAGTCTCCAGCAATCCTGTGTCAAGTCATTCTGGCGCCCTAAACAAAAGAAAAACATGTATCCCTACGTAGATGTTTCATTGTAGTTTTAACTGCTATTATTTTTCTGTGACACTGATGTAGTTGAGAAACTGTTGAAAATGAAAAAGTAGGTACACTAAACATCACATTATTTTAAGTTTCAATATTTTACTTTTACCCAAACTAGAATTTATTCGAATTTACTTTCCTGGCTTTCAAGGAAGGAAGCTTATCACTTATTGGCTTTGAAAACCTGAGTGAATTTCTTAACCTTTCTTCTCTTAGTTTCCTCCTCTATAAAGGGTGGGGCAAACAGGGCCACCTCACAGGGTTGTCATGATAGTTAAATGAGTTATTACATTTTAGGCACTTAGAACCGCACCCTGCCCAAATTCTTTCCAAGGTATGAATTTGCTATTACAGTGTCTCACACAGACAGTGAAAGTTCTGGAAGATCAGAGACCAGAGGTCAGCTTCTGCGGAGATGACTGGTCACTCATGATCTGATACATCACTGTGCCGGAACATATGCTCCATGGGGGCTTGCTCACCACCTTATAGTGAGGTCTACAGTAGGTCAAGACCCATGACAGGCACTTGATACGTATTATTTTATTCAGTTCAGTTCAGTTCAGTCACCCAGTTGTGTCCAACTCTTTGCAACCCCATGAATCGCAGCACGCCAGGCCTCCCTGTGCATCACCAACTTCTGGAGTTTAACCCAGACTCACATCCATCGAGTCAGTGATGCCATCCAGCCATCTCATCCTCTGTTGTCCCCTTCTCCTCCTGCCCCCAATCCCTCCCAGCATCAGAGTCTTTTCCAATGAGTCAACTCTTCGCATGAGGTGGCCAAAGTACTGGAGTTTCAGCTTTAGCAGCATTCCTTCCAAAGATATCCCAGGGCTGATCTCATTCAGAATGGACTGGTTGGATCTCCTTGCAGTCCAAGGGATGCTCAAGAGTCTTCTCCAACACCACAGGTCAAAAGCATCAATTCTTCAGCGCTCAGCCTTCTTCACAGTCCTACTCTCACATCCATACATGACCACAGGAAAAACCATAGCCTTGACTAGACGGACCTTTGTTGGCAAAGTAATGTCTCTGCTTTTGAATATGCTATCTAGGTTGGTCATAACTTTCCTTCCAAGGAGTAAGCGTCTTTTAATTTCATGGCTGCAGTCACCATCTGCAGTGATTTTGGAGCCCCCAAAAAAATAGTCTGACACTGTTTCCACTGTTTCCCCATCTATTTCCCATGAAGTGATGGGACCGGATGCCATGATCTTCATTTTCTGAATGTTGAGCTTTAAGCCAACTTTTTCACTCTCCACTTGCACTTTCATCAAGAGGCTTTTGAGTTCCTCTTCACTTTCTGCCATAAGAGTGGTGTCATCTGCATATCTGAGGTTATTGATATTTCTCCCGGCAATCTTGATTCCAGCTTGTGTTTCTTCCAGCCCAGCCTTTCTCATGATGTCCTCTGCATAGAAGTTAAATAAGCAGGGTGACAATATACAGCCTTGATGTACTCCTTTTCCTATTTAGAACCAGTCTGTTGTTCCATGTCCAGCTCTAACTGTTGCTTCCTGACCTGCATACAAATTTCTCAAGAGGCAGGTCAGGTGGTCTGGTATTCCCATCTCTTTCAGAATTTTCCACAGTTTATTGTGATCCACACAGTCAAAGGCTTTGGCATAGTCAGTAAAGCAGAAATAGATGTTTTTCTGGAACTCTCTTGCTTTTTCGATGATCCAGCGGATGTTGGCAATTTGATCTCTGGTTCCTCTGCCTTTTCTAAAACCAGCTTGAACATCAGGAAGTTCACAGTTCACATATTGCTGAAGCCTGGCTTGGAGAATTTTGAGCATGACTTTACTAGCGTGTGAGATGAGTGCAATTGTGCGGTAATTGGGGCATTCTTTGGCATTGCCTTTCTTTGGGATTGGAATGAAAACTGACCTTTTCCAGTCCTGTGGCCACTGCTGAGTTTTCCAAATTTGCTGGCATATGGAGTGCAGCATTTCACAGCATCATCTTTCAGGATTTGAAATAGCTCAACTGGAATTCCATCACCTCCATTAGCTTTTTTCGTAGTGATGCTTTCTAAGGCCCACTTGAAAAAAAAAAAAAAAAAGCTAAGGCCCACTTGACTTCACAGTCCAGGATGTCTGGCTCTAGGTCAGTGATCACACCATCATGATTATCTGGGTCGTGAAGATTTTTTGGTACAGTTCTTCTGTGTATTCTTGCCATCTCTTCTTAATATCTTCTGCTTCTGTTAGGTCCATACCATTATTTTATTGGATGAGTGAAAATCAGAAAGTTCTTTACAAAGAAGATAAAATTTGAGTTGGTTGTCTTTGATTAAATGATTGGAATAAAACTGGAGATGATGAGAGAAGGCATGGTGACTTTAAATGTGCTGAGTTTGAGTTACTAGCAATATACCTAACTGGGAGTATCCATCAATCATATGGAAATGTGAGAGAGACAGTTTGGAAGAAAGAACCAAAATGTAAACATGGCCGTAATTCACATAGTTGTGATAGGAGCATCACATAAGCAGACACCTCTCTAGAGGAGCAGACAGGCACAAAGAAGAGCAAAGAGCAAGACCAAGATGCGGAGACAATGACTGGATGAGTCTACAGAGGAGCCGCGGAAGACACCTGAGCATTCAGGATGACTCTTGAGAAGCAGCAGCCTCCAAGTCCTATAACACCTCCCCGACTCCTAAGACATCTCTTAAATAACTGTAAATGATATGAATTAAGAAAGACTTGGATCATTAAAGGTACTCATTAAAAATTATTTTGTGTCTTCCAAAAGTTAATGAAAGTTCAGATGAAACATCTAGCAGTTAATAGAGTAGGGAATTGCCTGGAAGTCCCATGATTAGGACTCTGTGATCTCACTGCCAAGGATCCTGGATCAATCCCTGGTCAAGGAACTAAAATCGAGGCTAAAAAAGTAAATAAAAGGAACATGCACACACAAAAACACAGTTGATAGGATATGTGTTAACATCATATATTTACTTCTAACTACATTCCAGAAAACACATTTATAAGCCATTTATTAGCTCATGGGGAATAAGCTGGTATGATATACACTGTCAGTTGCCTGTTTAAATCTATCCCTTCCACTCTTGGGAAAGCCTTGACTTGGTTCCCATGGCCAGGTGCCACGGAAGGGGCACCATGGGTCAAGCCCTGGGATTGTGTTCTAGATTCAATTCTAGCCAATGAGACATGAGAAGAAATCTTCTGGTTAGGGGCATACTTTTGGGAGAAACTTTCTTGCTATTAAGGAGTGACAAGCAAGAAGAGGCCATTCTTTCCCTCTGACTCAGGAAATCTTGCTGGGATTTAGAGCTTGGAAAAGCTTCATCTGTCTTGGGACAAGGGAAGAGCCAACACATAGAGGGTGGCAGAGAAGAAAGTTGGATAGAGCCCGGGTCTTCCATGATGTCACTGAGCCCCTGGATTAACCAATGCTAGAATCAACCCACCTCTGGCCTTTTAAATGGAACAATAAATCCCCCTATTGTTTAACCCCATTTGAATCAGAGTTTCTGTGACTCAGTCAATCATGGTTATAGGTTTAAAAAGAACTGACCTTCCCTCTTCTAGTGATTCATCAATTTTTTTACTAGAATCCAGCCTTCATATGTATGGCATGAATTAGAGTTGTGAATCCCCAAAATGTGGATTCTCTGCTTCTTGGAATAGGATCTATAATGAATAAAAAAAGTTAGCATATTCTTGCTTGTCTTAAATGTATCAATAAATTACTAGGCTCACACGCCAGCAGAGATACCCCACCTAAGCTGCCTTGCTATGCAAGATTGGAGACTATAATAGTAAATGGGCTCTATTCAGAGAAGTAGCTGGAATAAGGGACTCAGTAAGAAGCTTGATTGTGGATTATATGCTGTTTCATTTGTTACACAAATATTTGTTTCCAGCTGGAGTAGGAGTCCCATATTAATTAGAGCTAGAATTGCTGACTTGGTTTACAGAATGTAGACAAGAAACACTCCTCATTCTTGACTCTAGAAAGTTAGAAGGGGAAAGGAGGAGTGACATTATTCATACCAGAATAGCTTCAAGATGAGGTGGCATCACTTATAAAATTTTAAGGAATCACAGAAGATAGTGACACCAAAGACAAAGCCAATTAACCCTTCTATTTGGCAGCTAATAGCCTTTCAGCATGTCTATTTTCTTTTCCCCCTCATTAATTTTAAATGCTATTGACAAGACTTTTTTAACCTATTCATTTGTTTTTAATCCCTCTCCCACCCCATGCAGTGACCACTCTCTCCCTTCTACCATGTGAGCAAAGAACAGGTTCTGTGCTTCCTTGTCTCAAAGGATGCTGTGGCAGAGCATAGAGCACAAGTTACCTGCAATATATTTTCCTTCTTGACTTTTGTTTTCATTCATTTGTAGGGTGCATGTGTGGCAGGAGGGGTGGGGGACCTATAAGGGAAACATGAAGAAAATGGAGCGTTCATCAAACTAAAAGTTTCCAGGAGACAGGGGAGACGGACAGAGGTCTGGGCTCCTCAAGCATCAGCAACCAGAGCCATCTCCATAAGTGCCCTAAGGAGTGACCAGATCTTCAAAGGCTCAACTTTATGATACAACCAAGGAACTAGAACTCTAGGCAGCACCCTCACTATAGGTCACCAGGCTCTATGCGCTCCAGGGGAAAAAACAGAGCCAGCAGGTTTGAAGGGACTGTACTGGCTGGGACAGAAGGTGTCTCAGAGGTCACCAGTACAGTCCAGGGACTGAAGACCAGAGGGTCTTCCCCTATATCTTGGTGCTATGAGACCCCGAACTTCCAAACAACCCTTGGGGTGAGGAGGCTCTGAGGGCAGTCATGTATGCCTATAGATATACATTACCCTCTTGCTATATAGGAAAAGGTGAGGTTGAAATTAAGTTGATTTAAATACATGGAGAAGGCAATGGCAACCCACTCCAGTACTCTTGCCTGGAAAATCCCATGGATGGAGGAGCCTGGTAGGCTGCAGTCCACGGGGTCGCTAAGAGTTGGACACAACTGAGCGACTTCACTTTCATTTTCATGCATTGGAGAAGGAAATGGCAACCCACTCCAGTGTTCTTGCCTGAAGAATCCCAGGGACGGGAGAGCCTGGTGGGCTGCCGTCTATGGGGTTGCACAGAGTCGGACACGACTGACGTGACTTAGCAGCAAATACATGCAAAAACTCAGTATCTCTTGCCACCTAGGTCTGTGGCCTAGAATTCGTACCTGCAAACATTGACCATTTAGGGCCCACCCTCAGCGAAATCCCTCTCTACGTTAAGTTAGTTGTGTCCACTTTGGGAAAGTGCCAGAAACCCTTGACTCTAAATTTGTCTTAAAATCTCTAAGTACAGCAGCTTTCATGTGGAGGGGCACAGCATGCATGCTGCCAGACTAGTCTAGATAGAGACCAACTAGCAGCACCAGAAACACCTCTTTAAATTTCAGGAGCATCAGATGGTCCAACCTAATGCCTGGTTGCAAGCAACAGAAGACAACTCTACTCACTTTATCTTAGATGGATTATTGGGAGGATATTGAAGAGTTCATAGGATAAATGGGAGGATTGGAGACCAAGGTTCAGAAAATGGGCTGGACACCAAGAGAGGATGGACAGTGGGGACCAAAGTCATGCCATGGGAGTGTCTGCCCCTGCTAGTCCCCACTGCTGCCCACAGCACACACCATCACTACAAGTGGTTTCTACACTATCTTTGAATCTTCGCTTTACTCCCTTGATGTTCAATGTCCCAGAGAGGAGGGTATGACTGGCTGAGCCTGGATCTGCCTCACAATGACTGGGGCAGGGAGGAGGGACCATCCTTGATACAGAGCAGAGCACTGCTCCTCCCCAGTACGACACACAGCGAGGCATTGCCTCCAGATGGAAAGGGAGATGCTGAGCAGAAAACAAACTAGGCGAATCTCCACCACATTCCCAACCATTTAGGGAGAACGAAAGGGTATTACCGTTCTGAAAGCTCCAGCTTTAAATGAACTACCTTGGAAACACATTTGCCTTATTTCTTGGAATCAAGCCCTGTAAAAGTGTTACGTAGGCTTGTAATTTCACTCCCAGATCAATTTGTAACCCATGACCCTGATTCCTGCCCTGTACTTGGCCCTGGATTGCTTCTTCTGTTGATTTTAGATTACGATAGCAATTCCCAGCTCAGGGGCAGAGGCTTGCCAGGCACCCACATTTAGAACAACACTTTCACTTTATCTCTCACCTCTTACCTCTCAGGGTACACATGAGTCCTGTTGGCTACCTGGTAAAGTTAAGAGGGAAGATAAGCTTAAGGACCTTATTGATCCCTGAGTAGGGAAGATCCCTTAGAAGAGGAGGAAATAGCAACCCACTCCAGTATTCTTGCCGGGATAACCCCATGGACAGAGGAGCCTGGTGGGCTATAGTCCATGGGGTCCCAAAGAGTTGGATACGAATGTGTGTCTGTGCATGCACACATATATTCATATTCAGGCTTAAGGACCACAGAATTAGAAAGCTATTTCATCTCCTTACTTAGAGATAGAACTAAATTCTTGAAAAGTAGGAATATGGCCTGTTTTTTAAGCTCTTCAAGACGCAAAAAAACACTATCCTCGATACATCCAAAAATACATAAGACACAAACTGTGTTTGAAGACTCAGAAGAAAACAGAGAACCCTTGGTAAAAATGGGAAGTGGGGGGAGGGATAAATTAGGAGATTGGTATTAACATATACGCAGTACTATATTTAAAATAGACAACCAACAAAGACCCACTGTATAGTACAGGAACTATATTCAACATTTTGTAATAATCTATAAGGGAAGAGAATCTGAAGAAGAATTTATATATATAAAACATATAACTAGATCACTGTGCTGTACATCTGAAACTAACACAATATTGTAAGCAACTATACTTAAAAAACAAAGCAAAAAAATATGAAGGAAGATAGACAAGCATAGGAGGAAGAGGCTGTCCAAGGGATTACGACAGTGGCTGGGGACATAACCTCCCCACATGCGTAACTGCTCCTGGCTGCTTTGCCAGCTTCAGGCAGCAGACAAAGTGAGCAGACATAGCCTCTGTTGGAGGCGGAGGCTTCTCTCACATCTTTCAGCGCTGGAGGGAAGAAGCCTCAGGATCTGAGTCTGACAAAAGAATCTCCCTTTTTCAAGAGGTTCATCAGGATCCAGACAGAGGGGAACACAGGCTCTGGAAAGGGAAAAACCAGATGACGTCTAAGGGCACATTCAAACCTGTGTGTGTATTAGTTGCTTAGTCGTGTCCGACTCTTTGCAACCCCATGGACTATAGCCCACCAGGCTCCTCTGTCCATGGGATTCTCCAGGCAAGAATACTGGAGTGGGTAGCCATTCCCTTCTCCAGGGGATCTTCCCAACCCAGGGATGGAACCTGGGTTTCCCACATTGGAGGCTGATTCTGAGCTGCTATGCTACAAACCTGCAGTGAGCACTACAAAGGTCTTAGCATTGGTCAAAGCATGACCAATGCTTGATATATGCGAATTCATTGAATTTCTTTTAAAAAGAGAAGTAGGGAAATTTTAAGTAAAGGCAAAATCTTTCCAATGCTTCTTGTTCTAGTTTTCCTTAACTTTGTCCCTCGGTTCACGCTATAAGGGTCTTACGTTGTTAGTTAGGCCAAAGAAAGACCAAGTCATCCCAGGCCGTGCCTCCCTCCGCCTTCCCCAGTCCCAGGTAACAGAATGTGCCCATTAGCAGGGCTTTGAGAGCCACAGCACCAGTGGCTCCAAAGTTGGCCACTGGCCAACAGTGAACAGGTTCTGACCGGCCACACCTCAGATTCGGAAAGCTGCTCTGTGAGGTGCACAGAGCACACACAGAGCACACTGAGGTGCGGTGCGAAGCCCGGACAAGAACAGGCATACACGGGGGCGAGGAGCCTGCTCTGGGCTTACTCCAATTTAGGTTCTGAAAAGGGAAAACCTGGGGCAAAGGTAGAGAGTCCTGAAGGAAAATAGAGCAAATTTTAAAATTCTAAGGATTCCGCTGAGACACAGAAGCCTGTAGCTCTTCCCTGCCCCCTTCCCTCATGACTGATCACTCTGCTTAAGGAGTTTCTGCCTCGGGGAAAGTGAAACTACGTATTTGTCTCATTTCTCATCTGAGTTGAAGCCAACATATATAGCAATTATAGATATAATAGAAAATATAAATAAAATACCTAATATTGAAGTTCCTCACAACATTTTCTTAAATATGATTGACAACAACTGAAGGTCATGGACTGAGGTTTTTGTGTGACTCATGTTCATTTCTTTCCATTTCTTAGCTGTCACAATCATCCCACAGTAAAAGGCTTTCTAGCCTATTATTACTTCAGGAACACTAACATTTCTTAAGGGACCTCCCTGCCCCAAGGAGTTTTTACTCCCTCTTCAAAGAAGATAGAACATTCTTAAGGAGTGAGTCAACTTATCACATTAGTTAAGGCATCCATTGCTCGGCCATCAGTCTTTATATCAATCAGATCTGCATAGATGTGCTATAGGAGACCAAGTTGCTCATCTGAGGGCAAGCCTTCAGCTCGTCAGAAATTCCCAGGGTGAGTTTTACAAGCAGTGCTGGGACCCTCATGCTTCCATGTCTTTTGGTATAAGTTGCTGGCTCTCCATCATCATGTTTTAGGGCTTAGAAGGAAGTGAAAATGACTTCAATTCCAAAATGGAAGTGTACCATATAGTTCCACAAGATCTAGGTACACCGGATTTTTAATTTATAAAGATGCTTGCAAACTTTACCAAGTGCTCAGCAGCTCAAGTTCCCTCTGTGCTCAGCAGATAACTCAGTTTCCTGATCCATGAAGAAGAAAAAGGGCATCAGGACTGATAACTTGCTCCACGTCTCTCCTCTCTACTTCCTGCCTTACATGTTCACTCACCTCCTGCCTCCAGCTGAAGGAATGGGTACCCCTTCCGAGACCTGCATAATGCTCCTGATAGTGCTCCATCTTCTTTCTTCATTTTCTCCCTTGCCAGTAATTCCCCAACCCCATCTTCTCCCTGAGAAACATGGTCAGTGCTCTCCATCCTGAAAAACCTCTTCCTTCTACTCCTCCCCTTCTTGCTGCCAATCCCCTTGAATCCACGGTCCTCCTTTCTCTTCATCTGCCACTCATGCTGTCCTGACTGCATTTAATCCTAGCTTTTCTCCCACTTGCACTTTCTTCTTTGGATGTTTACATCTATTCTCATGATGTCATATATTACTTAAAAGCCGGTAATTCCAAAGATCTATCTTTAGTCCTAAACTCGTAGTTCCAAACCATTTCTCAGTGCATACTGGTTATGTCCACCTGGCTATGCCAGAGGTGATGTGCCAGAGGCACCTAAATAAATAAGCCTAAATCCAAACTCACCTATTTTCTCATCTCTTTTCAAATCCACATCCCCAGAAAATGCCTGAATTTTATCAACCTAAGAGTTACTTTCAAACATCAGAAATTCTAAACAAGAAAATGCTACACACATTAAACAATCCCAAAGATATAGAGGAATATGGAAGAAATCTGTGACATCCATAAAAGCAAACAAGAAAAGCACTGAAGAATAATCTAAAAAATCATTGAATAAAGAAAGCCCCAAAGATGTATGGGAAAACAGATTAAATAGTGAATTTATATGGTATCTTAGAGACAACTGGTGAAGATGAGACAGCTATTAATTAAGAAGTCAAAACTGATGGTTCTTGCTTGAATTTAATTTGCTTAGGCCTACCACTTCCCTCTGAAAAGATCAAAGGACATCATTACCTGGAATATGGTATTACTGTCGGCAAAGTTGATTTTCTTGCTGGATCTGCCCAACAGAGCAGGAACATGTGCTTCTAGGAGAAAGGTAAATGTGATCTGTAGCTTTTCACACTAACTGTAGAGCAGACACCATAGTAAGCAAGCCCTAGAAGTACCAGGGGAAAAAGTCAGGAGGAGATGGGTGTCAAAAATCTTCATTTCCTCCATGTGTTAAACAAAGTTACACACGTCACATACTGTGGTCACTTTCTACAAGTGACTCCGAGATATAAGAGAACTGGATTCTAATCAATATTCACAAGTTCCCAGCTTTCATGTGTATATTATTCAGTGACCTTTGGCAAATGACTTACATTTTCTGAGATGATTTCCAGATCTCAGGACTGTCACACAAAAAGGACTGTCACACAGTTACAAATCATTCGACAAAATCAAGCTCAAGCAAGATAGTTAAATGTTTGAAATTCCCAGTCCTGCCAACTGACTTGTAGAATTCTCAAATATAACTTTCCAGTTGCCAAAAAATGGAATCATGTTAGCTTACATTTCTAGGAAATGTCAGATGAGGCAATTTTGAAAATCCACCTGCTGTGCCTAAGCCTGAATCTAAAACAATAAATGGTCCATTTTTCTCTGGAAGTTGAATTCTACTGAATTAATCTTGTTACAAGATGAAAGCCTGAAAGTAAATACGATGAATCACTCCTCCCACCATGCCGGTGTGTGGTGCGAGCATGGCACCCCGCTTTCTCCCCAACATGGCTAGAGTCAGGAGCCAAGCTTCCGAAGCAAAGTGTGATCAACAGATGCTCGTTTCCATAACTGGCACTTCTCCAGTAGCCAATCCCAAATTTAATTAGCCACTTATCTGAAGCAGAAAAGGATTTCTAAAGCATTCTAGTAACTTGTGCTCGACTTTCCTTTGGTCCTTGCCCCAGCCCCATGTGCCTCTTCACCCAGAAGCTTTTGAAGCATGCATGTCAAGCACAGGATATGTACTAATTCTTACTGTAAATAAACAGTTCTCTAAAAATGTCCCTGAGATTGTTCTACTAGAGAGAAAGAATAACATCCCATTGAACTGAAGACCACATGTCTTCATGGCAAGGATACTACATGGGAAGGATACTAGAAATGAGACTGTACATGTAACTCAGTACTAACAGGTCTCTACTAATGTTTCACTTGGGCTAACTCACAACAGGTCTACTGTAACCTACCCAGCACTGGACTCCCTTCAACCTGTGGCCAGATCCTACATGGTCCCAGAGGCTGTGCTCGTGTTATACCACCTGAGCAATACCCTCACCTCATTCTTCACTCTGCTGATCTCATATTTAGTGAATTCTATCATTCTTGGAACAAAGGAACTGTCTACACTCAGTCCTCTTAACAACTATCTACTCTAAGATGGGATTTCCAGGAACCCTTGTGACTTCACAATTATCTCAGGGGGTCTTGTTGGCTCAGAGGGCTGGTGTCAAGCTGAAGCAGAAGGTATAGATGCCCATGGAGTACTGGCAGATGGCAAGGGATGGTTACGTCAAGCACTACCAGCTGGAACCACGTTCCTCTTGCCTGCCCAGCATCCTTTGCCCTGCTTTTCTAGGAGAAAAGCTCCTTTTGGTTGTGGTGAGCCCATCCATGTGGGTCAGCTGAACCCCCCTCATCCTCAGAGCCCCCAATTCCTCCAAAGCCACAGTGACTGGGATAAAGTTGAACCTGTGACCCAGGTCAAGCCAAACCTCTTATAATTTGAGTTCTCAGATAACACTTTCTCTGTGCACTGAGCTAAAAGAATGTGAGTCTTGCTCGCCACATGGAGAGAATACGTCTGCCAAGTGGAGGCAGGAGACTTCCCATACACACTGTTTGAGCCTTGCATCTGACCCTGTCTGGAGCCTGGAGTTCACTCCTGTGAGCAAGTCAAGCCCCATGTTTGCTTCATCTCCATACTCTGTGATTCTTTCCCTGAAAGCCTCCTAACACCTAAGCTCATCCCCTCCCCAGCTTCTGCCTAACTTATTTACATGGTTATCTTCCACCCTTTTGTGACCTTTGCCTTAAATTTTCCATATTATCCCCTCTAGTCCTTTAAACTCAGATCAGCACCTAACTCTGAAAGGACGTTTCCTATATAAACCCATACCTGCAAAGCCTTCAAGCCTCTGATATATGCGTACATGAATACATTCCATCCCATAGTCATGTCCTAACTGCTATTCCATAAGACCCATTCTTGCTCTATCACTGTTCTTTAAACAAGAGATTTTAATTGGTGGGAAAAAAAAGAGAAGATTCTCACTTTAAAGTGTCCTACTTTTAAGAAATGAAATCCCATGGTGAAATACAGTGAGGCTCCAAGGTGTGTGCATGTGTTTTTTAATAAATGCTAGTGTTTGAAAGCTTATGGTACACTAAGCAGTGTGCTGAGGACCTTATATGTATTTATTCATTAATCCTTACAAAACTTTATGTGCTGGGTACTTTTCTCTCTTGTTTAAAGGAAGAGGTATTAAGGCTTCAAGAGGCTAAAAAATCCGTTCAAGTTCACCTAGCTGGTAGGATGAAGTCTTTGTACTGACTGAATCCACAGACTCTTTTTTATCATCTGTTAACCCCACCTGCACACCAGGGAACAGACATTTGCCTTCTTGGATTGCCTCAATGAGGCTTCTGTTAGAGTTGCTCTGCAGAAGTAACTCAGTACTAGTAGGTCACCATTTTAACTGGGTTAACTCACAACTCTTCTACCTAGCTCTGGACCCCCTCCAACACATAGCCAGATCCCAGGGGATCTGGTGGCTGCATTCATTTAGTATTATTCATTTTATTAATAGTATTAATATCCTTTTTTTTTTTTTACTTAAATGAAATATGCTTGGTTATTTTGCTTCTTGGTCCACAGCAATTCTAAAGGAATAAAAACTTAGAAGTGACTGTGAGGTGGAGGCCGAGCCCAGAAAACAGTGAGAGATGACCAGGAGAGTCAGAAGGAGTCTGAAAAGCTCTTAAAGAGCCACGGGAATTCTAGATGTGCCCAGAGTCCACCTCTTCCCATGGCTCTCTATTGCCTGATTCACAGCCAGCCCTCAGAGCAAGGAGTCCACCTTCTATTTATGTTGAAGTACAGCATCATCACCTGAAGGTGGTCCTCCAGGGCACTGGGGGCACTGTATAGCCCTGGAGAGTTGGCAAATGTGTGACTCTACTAAAAAGCTTATGTAGGGATTAAGTAGATATGCAATCATCAAACTGTCCTTTAAAATATCTCAGTTCATCTCGGCTCTTCCCTTTGTGGTAATTTTGAAGCCAGGAATCACATCTAATATGTCTAACTTCATAATGTGTCATATAGCACTTAATGCCCAAATGTCTTTATTACATAGATAATAAGTTCTATTTCCTTCCATGATAAGCAAATTGTACATCCTTAAACACTGTCCAAGTTGTAAATGTTTTGTGTTCCACAGATATTCCACAGAAATCATTCTGTGAAACTTAAATGTTTAACTTACAGAAAGTTACCTCATTACCTTCATCCACACTCAATATTTTTATTTGCCCACAAATCCAGGAAGACTAGAACAAGAATAAGAAGAGTAGGGACAGTATTTTAGAAACTGGAATAGGAAGTGAGAAAAAGTAGAAGAGACAGAAAATCTATATCAAAAGTAAGCACAGTAAAAGAATATACTAAAAGTTGCAAATGATTCTCAGGAAAGAAGGAAATCTCCCCCCACATACCCCTTACTTCCATCTCTACTCTGCAGATGTTAAAAAACAGCAATATTTTTGTATCACACTTTGTAGAACACTGGTAGTCAGCCTCCAAGGTGACCCCAATGACTCCTGTCTGGTGGTATTCACACTCTGGTGTAGTGTATATGTATTGAGGAAGTGGATGGGGGATGCATACATGCTTGTATATCCATGATTGGAGGGAAGAGATCTGGGTTTAAAAGTTTTAAAGTATTCAATATATTCATTAAAGAAAATTAAAACATAGGTAAAAGAAAATTACTGGAAGTCCAGGCCCTCATGGAGCAGGAGTTCACCTTGTTTATTTCCCTCACATCCTCTACCTACCCAGGCTTGCTTGTTTGTACAGTGCCAAGAGGTCATGACAGTGACAAAGGATGAATCAATGTTCAAGCCTGGCCTTGACAATCCTAGCAAAGGCTCTGCTTGACTATGTTTTTTTCTTTTTTTTTAATTTTTATTTTTAATCGGAGGATAATTGCTTTGCAAAGTTATGTTAGTTTCTGCAACAACATGAATCAGCCATAGATGTATATATATATGTATGTATGTATGTATCTATCCCCTCCCTCTTGAGCCTCCCTCCCATCCCCCACCCCATCCCACCCTCTGGCTTACATATTTTTCTTTTAAGATTCATCCTCAAACGTACAGAAATGAGTTATAAAAATGTATCTGTGTATAAATATGTATAAAGGGCACTTCAGTAAAATACTTTACAAGCACTTTCAGCACTTCCTGTGTACACCACACTAGAGCAGCTGTTTCCGGGAACCCTAAAGAAGACAGTTTCCGCCCTTAGCGTCTAAATCTGATTTTATACTGCTCCTCAGCTAACATCAAAACTCATTTGTTTCACTGCGAGCAAGTGGCCATATTGTGGATAAAATAGACAATTTTCTAAAACTTTAGATCTTCCATTATTCTATAATGCATAGAGACCTTGAATAGAATCTCTATGTATATAAAATTTTGTCTTATTTCTCCTTTCACTGCAGGAGACAGAAATATCAAGTTGGCTTAAGTAGAGTCAGTTCAGATGCTTCTGTCTTCAGTTTACAGTGAAAAAAAACCCTAATAGTTTAGGGCCTACTTTGTACCTAGCATTTTAAGAGAATTAACTTTAATCCTCACAACAGACTTAGAAGGTAATATTCACCCCACTTTATACATAGGAAAAATGTGGTTCTGAGGCATTAAGTAACTTGCCTAAAATCACCCAGCTTGTAGGTCCTGGAGCCTGGATTGGAAGATCAGTCTTTACCTCCGAAGCCTCTTGTTCTTTTCATAGCACCACCCGACCTATTCAACAGGGCTCTTATTTTCCATCTGATCGCCAGGCCTCCTGTCACTTGACCAAAATAGCTTTACCGGTCTTCGTCCTCTCATAAGAAAACTGAAACATCTCCTGAGGAGCAGCCAGTTGAGGTCTGTGGGTAGGGTGGGGGCCTCGGAGGGGATGCGCAGACACAGCCAGCGCACCTCACTCAGCCTTTCCCACGCAGAGTGAAGTGGAAGCCAAACACCTTGCCTAGAATGTTTAATTGTTAAAAATTCATACTTTCTTCTTAAAAAAGAAGGGAGTTTTATTGACAAGGGTTAAAAAGTCACAGAACAGATCAGATGCAGTAGCTTCATCTTATTACTTAATCACCTGGATTTTTTCTGGGTGCTTATTTCTTGGGCAAGCAATTTTTTTTTTTTTTTTTTGCTTAGCGTCACCAGTTGACTTGTTCCTTTTAGAAACTCTCCATTCCTTGGTGTTCAGTACCTTACCCTTGCTTGTCTGTAGTTGGAATGAGGGGTTTAAACAATCCAACTCTGAAACAGTGTCATTAACTCTTTGGCTCCAGAGCGCCCATGTGCCAGACACTGTTCTTGGAAATCTGAGATGCTTTCCCTCTTGAATGTAACTTCCTGTCTGGAAGATATTGAGGTGAGGGTTCAAGTTTGGTGTCCCTCTTTCACATACAACTTCCCTAGTCTTTCACTTGTTTCAACAGTGGTTTCTGAACACCTACTATGCACTAATAATTCTCAGTGTAGTTGGTTAGTCAGTAACTGCTACTCTGCTGGTTTGGCTGCAGGTCCAGGGAGTGAATGAATAAAATAATTAAGGCCTGTCATAATAGCTAACACTCACACAGGGCTTAAAATGCACCAGGCACAGTTCCCAGGGCTTTACATACCTAAACCCATTTAATTCAACACCAGCTTTCATTTATAGTTGAAGAAACTGAAGCACAGAGAGGCTAAGATACTTGCCTGAGCTCACACAGCTTATAGAACCAAGATCTGAACCCAGGCAGCTTGGCTCCAAGTCCACATTTTTAAACACTGTGCTACATTGGTTCTCACCTGATTAGGTTAATGGTATCCCAAGAATGTTTTATTTAAAAAGCAGACAAATGTTGTCCCCAAATACCAAAAAATTTCCCCCAAATCATATGTAACCTCTCACAGTCCTAAGCAGAGAAATGGTTAAAATGAGCTGCTTCGTGTGTTCTGTAATTCTGAGCAGTTCTGTATGTTAAGTGCATCCATTACGTAGCAGAATATAACTGCTGACTCTGCCATTCAGAAGAATCTCTCTGAAGCTGAAGTGGTAATAATTCAAAATTGACAGACTTGGAGAGACTTGAAAAGCCAGGCTTGTTATTAGCATTTAATGGAATCAGGTATTTAATAGACCATGGTAGAAAGTATTACAAAAATAAATCTCAATAAATGAGCAGATTTCAGGAATATTTGGGGAGCAAAGAATTTTTAATATTTCATATGTAAGAAGTAGTGGTTATTCCTGGAAATAAATCCCTTAAGTTGACAAAATGGCTTTTGTTTTTGACATAATAGTTTTAGATTTCTTAAAGTATTTATTTTTAGAAAGGTTCAACTAGAGCAAAAATAATTTAAATGTCAAAAAATTATTCAACACTACATAGTTCTAAAGATACAACACAGACTTGCTAAATACTGCGAAAAATAAATATTAACTTTCTGATTATTATGTAAAGAAGTGTGACACTGATTGTTATATAAAAGTAAAAATAATGCAATTGTATATCAATTCAATACAATCCTTATGAAAGATGTTTAAGTTCAATGTAAGCATTAATAAATTCTATTAGTTCCTACTTATGAGTCTATTGGTAGAACTGGCATGCTAAGCTGAGACTAGAAGGATACTAGAAGGCTATTTTACTGAAATAAGTACTAAGAATACTGTGCATTCCTTTCTTGTTCAATTCAGTATGTTAGTGACCCCTAAAAAATAAGGGAGACCAAAGGCATTTCCAGTTGGAAGATGTCACATAAAATTGACATTTCTGTCATCTCTCAAAAAGCACCCAACAAAAAACAAAGGAAAGAAGAAATGAAAAGGAGTAAATCTCATCTTCCAACAAAAGTCCTTTTTAATTTAACCACAAAATATGCGGTGGTGTTGGTGGTTCAGTCGCTATGTCGAGGCTTCTCTGTCCATGGGATTCTCCGGGCAAGAATATGAAGTGGGTTGCCATTTCCTTCTCTGGGGGATCTTCCCAACCCAGGGATTGAACCCAGGTCTCCTGCATTGCAGGCAATCTCTTTCCTACATTGCCAGCAAATTCTTTACCGACTGAGCCAACAGGAAGCCCTCAAAAGGGTGGAAGGGTACCAAAAGCAGTGGAGTTTGAGCAAAGGCATGAAAGGAAGCTGAGAGAGGGCACCCAAGGCTACATATCTTAGAAAGAGCTTAACAGGGCAACCAATGAGAGGCACATACTGAGGCGAGAAATCAATAGCTCAGTTCGCACAACAGTGGAAGTAAGGTGGAATTATGGGTTGGTTTGTGTGTGTCTCCAAAAGATGCACTGAATTTCTAACCTCTGAATGTGGCCTTATATAGAGTTTGCAGACATAATCAAGGTAAAATGAGATCATACTAGATTAGGGTAGGCCCTAGTGCAATGACTGGTGTCTTTATAAGACAGAAATTTGGACCCAGAGAGGAGAATGCCATGTGAAGATGAAGACAGAGATTAGAGTGATCCTTTTACCAGCCAAGAAACACCCAGATTTCTGGCAGCCAGGAGCTAGGATGGAGGCATGAGACGGATCCTCCCTCAGAGCCTCTAGAAGGAACCAACCTAGCCAACACCTTGTTTTTGAACTTCTGGCCTCCAGAACTGTGAGACAATACATTTCTGTTGTTTTAAGCCACCTGATCTGTGGTACTCGTTACGGCAGCTCTAGCTGTCTAATACAGATGGGTAGGCTGGTAGCGTGAGTTTCCCAGGACCTAGTTTGGTTTTGAACAGCAGAGAAAGTAGACCTAAATTAGAATTCCACCTACAAGCCATATTCATATATTCAGGAAGTTATATGTTCAGGAAGAAAGAAAAGAGACTATGCTGTGAACAGCTCTGCACTGCCTGTCTTCACTGGCTGGGGAAGAGAAAGGCTAAAATATCTCACACACAAAGCCCTGAGTAAAAGAAAAATTCCCCAGGGTATAGAAGGTGTCCTTGGCCCCTTCACTACACAGTCAAAGTTGCTCAGTTGTGTCTGACCCCGTGGACTGTAGCCCACCAGCTTCCTCTGTCCATGGAATTTTCCAGGCAAGAGTATTGGAATGGGCTGCCATTCCATATACAAACGTCCTATAAACAAATATTTAATATAGGAAAAATTCTCCTCATTCAAACATGAGGAATGGAAAAGAAGGCAACAAAGATATAAGAAAAAACAAAAAAGAAAACATGCAGAAACACAAATGCTGATGAATAGTCACCATGAAAATGTTACCTCAGAGCAGATGAAAATTCTAAACACATATTTTGTCTTAAATTTTCCAAAAGATGTAATGGAGCAATTGCTTTCAGTAAACGAGCACAAAACAAAGAAGCAACACTCAGAGAAGCGATGGGGGGAGGTGACTGAAGGAGCAGAAACAGAAGCTGACAGAGCTCAGGAAAGAAAGAAATGAAAAAGAAACCAAGACCATGGTAGCCATATATGCAAAGCTAGAAGCAGGGTAAGGAGAAAAAGGTACAGTGTGGAACACAGTAGCCAAAAATGAGGAGAAAGTACAAAAAGAAATATAAACAAAGACCAAAATGTTCAGAGAGAAATGTGTAAATTTTGGCCAATTTATATGTACACAGGAGAGGGAATTCAATATTCGCAAAATAAAAGTACCTGAAGAAGACAACATGAATAGTGGAAGAGAACAAACATTTAAAGATATATTTTAAGAAAACTTTCCTGGAATAAAAGAAGATTTGAATTTACAAATTGAAATTGCATACCATGTCCCACAAAAATCTTGATTTGGAACAGTCACAGTAAATTTATAGTTTGAAATCTAGAGAGTTTAAAATAAATATTCTTTGAGCAGCCAAGCAGGTTGAAGGGAGGAATCAAGACATTTACAAGGAAAAACATTCAAATTAGCCCCAGATTTCTCTGTGATAACATTAGACAGATACTGTGGCAATACATGAAAAATTCTCCCAGAAAGAAAGTATATATTCCAAACTGTCACTCACTTCCAAAGACAATAAGTAGTTTTGAATATGCAAACGCTCAGGAAATACTGTCTCCAAGAGCTCTTTCTGTTTTAGTATATGTGCTGCCAAAATGAACACCAAGAGCTCTTTCTGAAGAAACGATCAGAGGACAAATTTCAGTCAACCGAGACATAAACGGAAAAACTGCAGCCAAGAACTGCCTGTGAGCCCCTGAATCTATTTAATTGTGGGACTAGAACAAACACAAAAGTAGGAATTATGGTTTCAAAACCAAATGTAAACACCAAAAACTCTACCAAAGTAGAAAAAATTTGAATAAAAATGTTGAAAGGGAAAGGTGGAAAGGTAGGAGGTAGTTAAAGAATATTAACTTCTCCATTTCTTCTAGCTGAGAGCCTCAAGATTTCTTTAAACTGAGAAAGTAATTAATAAGAATATAGAAATAATTAAGTTACCAAAAAAGATGATATCTTTTTATAATAATATCATATAGATAATATAACTAAAATTAGATGGAAAAAGAAAGGGAAGGAAAATAAAAAGGGTATACAGTATAATAATCTCATCAGTGTTCACAGGAGAGAATTAACAGATTATTGGCTAAAGAGAGGATTAAGGACAGTATCAACCATCCTTAATAGAAAACTCTTAGATCTAGGAGGAAATAAAAAACTGACATTTCAGAATATCTGAAATATAGAAATAATGAAAACACTACAAATCAGATTTTAGAGGTACAATCAAAACAGTGGTTCCAGGGAATCTTATAGTCTTCAATAATAGCTATGTCTAAATAAAAAGGAAAAAGAAAACAAAAACTTAAAACTCTGACAAAACTTTAAACTCTCAATATGTTAGGTTTAGTTATTTTTATTTCTTTTCTAAGGAAAACAGAATTAAGCTATAAAGATAAAAATAGAGATTAGTGAATTAAAAGCCAGAGGAAAGGTAGAAATAAATTTCAAAAGCTGTTGCTTTAAAGACAAAACAAAAGGCAAATAAAATCCTGTCTAACAAATCAAGGACAAAAAGAGAAATTTTGAAAAAATAAATGAAACATAAGGGCAAATAGTCACAGATACAGAAGAAATTGAAACACTCATGAAAGTTTGATGATGTAAAAGTATAATTTAACTAACTTTCCAAGACAGAAAATCGAAACAGACCAACTGTAGAGAAGAAACAGAGAAAGTGGTGAAACGATACAGGTTACAATCTCCTGGGAAGCTTCTGAAATCTCTAGGAGTCTAGGCTGTGCCCCAGGCCAATTAAATCTACATCTCTGGGAGACAGCAGTAGTTTTTAAGCTCCTCAAGTGTTCCAATATTTAGCCAAGGTTGAGAAGCACAATTCAAATTATTAAAGACATTGAAAATGATACTTGAACTGCTCTTGGGAATTCCCTGGCAGTCCAGTGGTTGGGACTTGGTGTTCTCTGCTAAGGGCCCAGGTTTGATCCTTGGTCAGGGAAATAAGATCCCACAAACCTTTCAGTGCAGCCAAAAGAAGAAACAAACTGCTCCCTTCCATAGAAAAATAAAGGAAATTCTTGTTAATAATTTACAAGGTAAATTCTTACCTTGAAATATTACTATTGATATTATTACTTTGTATAATAAGTAATAATTATTATTTATAGTAACTATAACATAATTTATAACATTATTATCAGTGTTACTTTGTGGTAATACCAATTAAGATAAAACTTATGCTAAAATATGAGAAAGATAGCACACACAAAAAACTATAGGCCAATATTTTTGATGATTATCAATGCCATAAAGCCTACAGTGAGTGCCAGCAAACAGAATCCAGCATCATATTAAAATAATAATACACCAAGTAGCTTTCCTTCTAGAAATGCAGGTTTGGTTTAATATTAGAAAACCTATTATAATAACTCACCATATTAATAGATGTGGGGAGAAAAATCATATGTATGATTGCCTCTATAGATGCTATAAAAAGATCAGATATAAATGCACTATCACTTCTTGATTAAAAACTCTCCCTAGAATAGGAATAGATGGGTGCTTCCTTAGTGTGACAAAAACGATCTTTCTCTCAGTCTCAGAGCTAGAACCCCACACGGTGGAACATGCTGGCTTGGGTACCCACTCAGGTCTTCCCAATGCCTGTGTCCTCCTAAAATACTGTGCTCCCAGACCTCCCCAAGGCTGATTCCTCCTCCATGTTTGCGTCTCTGTTCAAATGGTACCTCCTCTGAAGGCCTCCCATGAAAATTCAGTGGAAGCATTTCATTCTCCCAAAATATCCATTGATCTCTTTATTCACTGTCTTGCCTCCTTAGATTAAACTCTAGACGAGCTCGGTTTGCCCTGTCACGGGGCTACCACACTGCCAGCGCCTGCATCAGTGCCTGGCTTGTCAAGTGGGCACTCACTGAGGAGGGTAGGGGTTGGAGAGGGAAGAAGTCCTCCTGGAATACTAAACCCAAAGAATAGGCTAGATGTGACCAACACAAAAGCCTTTTTATGAAAAATAAAATAATGTGGTTTGTGAGGTTCTTTAAATATTTAAAATCAGACAATGCAATATCTCCCATTTAAAGCACTTCTTCATTATGCATTACATCTCCATCACTCAAGAGTTTATTTTTTTGGCAAATTCCCCTGCTTTGGGCTTCCCTTGTGGCTCAGCTGGTAAAGAATCTGCCTGCAATGCAGGAGACCTGGGTTCAATCCCTGAGTTGGGAAGATCCCCTGGAAAAGGGAAAGGTTACCCACTCCAGTATTCCGACCTGGAGAATTCCATGGACTGTATAGTCCATGGGGTCACAAAGAGTCGGACATGGCTATATTTCTTCTTCTTGGAAATAGCCATAACAGGAGTTTAAGTTTTCAATGACTTAGAAAAGAATCTGCCTTACTCTCATCTTCATCAGCTAGTTTCTCTTCTCCATCCACCATTTTCTCCTGGTCAATGGGCACCTCAGCCATCCCAACTGACTGATCTTTCTGTTTGCCCACCATGGCTGTCATTATGTGCTAAATCAACACAAAACCTCAGATATAGAACTAAGAATGGTCCTAGCTTAACCTGGCCTTTTCTGGGATAAAAATGCCCCACAACCATACTTCTGGTCCACTAGGCTAGTGAATGGGCTTCCCAGGTGGTGCTAGTGGTAAAGAACCCACCTGCCAATGCAGGAGACATAAGAGATGTGGGTTTGATTCCTGTGTGGGGAAGACCCCTTGGAGGAGGGCATGGCAGGGCAACCCACTCCAGTATGCTTGTCTGGAGAATCCCATGAACAGAGTAGCCTGGCAGGCTATAGTCCATAGGGTGGCAAAGAGTCGGACACGACTGAAGTGAATTAGCACACAGGATATTGAATTCCAAACTAGTTAAGTTAAAAGAGAAAAAACTTAACGGTGAAATGTGTGTTGACACAAGTATTATTGATGCACCTGGTCTTTAGCTAATGTAACAGGAACTTTTCTGTCTTTTAAAAAAGTGGATGAGGGTGAGTTTATTTCAAAATCATAAGAGACGTGGAAAATCATGGATCCTCTGTAGGGCACACATCTGGCTCCATCCCCAGTATCCTTGGGAATATCCTGCCATGAACAAGGCAAAATATATCAAAATATACCACCATTTACCTAATTTTTAAGTGAGTTATATCAAGATTGAAGGCCATTCATTGAATTTCTGAAAAATAGAGTAAATTAGGCATTATATAAATTCTGAAAGTAAGACACATTCCCCCTGAGAGGAAATGTTTGAACATTTATGTGAGATATTAGAGAAAAATATATACAGGCTTCCCAGGTGGCGCAGTTGGTAAAGAATCTGCCTGCCAATACAGGAGATACAAGAGATGCAGTTTCAATCCTTGGTTCAGGAAGATCCCCTGAAGTAGGAAATGACAACCCACTCCAGTATTCTTGCCTGGAAAATTCCATGGACAGAGGAGCCTCGAGAGGTGACAGTCCATGGAGTTGCAAAGAATTGGACATGACTGAGCACGCAGTGCACACATCCAGTCAGAGCAAATTAATGCAAGTCTGAGGGCATTCCTCCTCTGCCAGAAAATCTTTTTATGAAAAATTTAAACAAAGAACAAAGTTGAAAGAGTTTTGTGATGAACATCAATGTACCTTCTGCCTTGATTCAATTATTTCTATTTTGTTTATACTTGCTTTATCACCTTATCCATCCCTCTACCATTATTAATCCACCTTAATTTTCAATGCTTTTTTCATTTGGCCACCATGCACAGCTTGCAAGATCTCAGTTTCCTAGTCAGGAATTGAACCTGGACCATGGCAGTGCCAAATCCTAACCACTAGACCAGGAAACTCCCACAGATGCATTTTAAAAAAAATTATAACATCAGTACATTTCCCCCTAAATATTTCCTCCCTATGATTAACTAGAATTCAATATTTATTTACAGTTTTTATGTAAAATTTGTATATACAATGAATACACTTCAGTGTTTGCTGAGTTTCAATGAATGCACATATTACTGAGTTTTAACAAGCCCGTACATCTGTGTAAACCAAACCTCTATCAAAATACAGAACATTATTATTACCCCCCAAAATTCCCTTTTGCCCCATCCTAGTTAATCCATACTTCCATGCCCTTAGAAGATATCAATATTCTGATTTTTTTCCAACATAGATTTAGTTCAGTTCAGTTCAGTCGCTCAGTTGTGTCCGACTCTTTGAGACCCCATGAACCACAGCACGCCAGGTGGCCCTGTCCATCACCAACTCCTGGAGTTTACCCAAACTCATGTCCATTAAGTCGGTGATGCCATCCAACCATCTCATCCTCTGTTGTCCCCTTCTCCTCCCGCCCTCAATCTTTCCCAGCATCAGGGTCTTTTCAAACGAGTCAGCTCTCTGTATCAGGTAGCCAACGTATTGGAGTTTCAGCTTCAGCATCAGTCCTTCCAATGAACACCCAGGACTGATTTCCTTTAGGATGGACTGGTTGGATCTCCTTGCAGTCCAAGGGACTCTCAAGAGTCTTCTCCAACACCACAGTTCAGAAACATCAATTCTTCGGTGCTCAGCTTTCTTTATAGTCCAACTGTCACATACATACATGACCACAGGAAAAACCATGGCCTTGACTAGACGGACCTTTGTTGGCAAACTAATGTCTCTGCTTTTTAATATGCTGTCTAGGTTGGTCATAACTTTCCTTCCAAGGAGTAAGCGTCTTGTAATTTCATGGCTGCAATCATAGATTAGTTTTGCTTAATTTCATATAGATGGTATCATAAAGTATATACTCTTTTGTATATGGTTTCTTTTGTTCACCTTGTTTTCAAGATTCATCCATGTTGTTTTTTGTATTTATTATATACTGTTGAGTTGTATTCTACTATATCACAGTGTATATATCCAGTCTCATATTAATGGATATGTAGCATGTGAGAGTTGGACTATAAAGAAAGCTGAGCACCAAACAATTGATGCTTTTGAACTGTGGCATTGGAGAAGACTCTTGAGAGTCCAACTGCAAGGAGATCCAACCAGTCCATCCTAAAGGAGATCAGTCCTAGGTGTTCTTTGGTAGGACTGATGTTGAAGCTGAAACTCCAATACTTTGGCCACCTGATGCAAAGAGCTGACTCATTGGAAAAGACCCTGATGCTGGGAAAGATTGAGGGCAGGAGAAGAAGGGGACGACAGAGGATGAGATGGTTGGATGGTCGGATGGCATCACCGACTCGATGGACGTGGGTTTGGGTGGACTCTGGGAGTTGGTGATGGACAGGGAGGCCTGGTGTGCTGCGGTTCATGGGGTCTCAAAGAGTCGGACACAACTGAGCGACTGAACTGAACTGAACTGAAGGCTATTTCCATTACAGATAAAGCTGCTCTTTCTATTAACATGTTTTCACTTTTCTGTGAACCAAGTAGCTAGGATTAGTTTTATAAGAAACTGCCAGACTTTTTCCAAAAAAGTTGTGCATTTTACATCCGCACCCACAATATTTGAACATTCCAGTTGCTCCACATCACCACCAACATTTGGTATTGTCAGTCATTTTAGTTTTAGTCTTTTGGTAGGTGTGTAAGCAATTTTATTTTTAAATTAAAATATTCTTTCTATTCCAAAAAATATGTGCAGTTTACTAAAATCCATTTAAGTTGAAAAACAAACACAAAAATTAGAGTGAAAAAAAGAGTAAGTGTTCATAGATATGATGAGTTCAGGAAGTATTAGTACAAAGAAATAAATGCATGAAGTAAGTACTTTGTAATTATTAAAAGTGGTCCACTTCATCAGACCCTGGGGATCTTAGTGGCCAAAAAAAAGAGGGAAACATGACCAGTTACAGGATTTATGTTGTCCTTATTGTAAAAACTTATTAACTGTTCAGGACAAAGCATTTATAAGGTACTGGGCATAAGGAATGTCTCCTGTAGGGTCTCATATATAAGACCCTGATTGATTCTATAGTACACATTTTCAACTGTGTGTTCTATGACAAATATACATTGTGTATCAAATTGCCCTTTTAAATATAACATCCCTCAGTACAATCCAAAGGTTTATTGGAGCTTGTGACTCCAGAACAACCCTAAGAAATGAAGTGCAGCAGAGAATGTGAACATCGCCTTTTGTGCTGAAATGAGATCATGCACATCATTTTTTCTAGTTTTTTTCTCTGCCTCATAGTCTCTGTCTTACCTGAATTGATCCCTTTAATTAAAAGAATTTATGTGTATTAAATTAATTTCAAATTATTCATATTTATTTCTTGAAACACTATATCCTTATCTCTTCCCCCAAAACTATGTGTAATATTTCCTTTGTTTGTGTGTTTTCACAGATGATCCTACCTCTCCAATTTGAGTATAAACTCCCAAGGGCAATGGCCATTTTTATATTGCAGTCAACAGTAAATGTTGACTAAGATATTACTGGTAGAGAAGAAAATATGACATAAATATAAGCACTATGCAGTTATACAGTATAGCATAACATTTACATTAAAACAGAAAATGTTTTTATGATGCTAGGATAATACTAAAACACATGTGGAATATAAATCTTGTATAGTATAAACCTAAACATAGAACCATTTAGAAGTCAGTATTATTTTGTATGTTCTATTATCATTTTAGTTCTTTCCATGTTAGGCCTTTAATCATTTTGCTCTCTCAAATTCTGAGAGGGAAAATCTGTGTTGTTATTTGAAAAATCTTCCTTAATTGTTTATAAGAATGCATAATACTTAGCGTGCTCCTCTTCAATATTAAATATTACTGTGCTTGCGTTCTCAGTTGCTAAGTCATGTCCAACTCTTTATGGCCCTGTGGACTCTAGCCCACCAGGGTCCTCTGTCCATAGGATTTCCCAGGCAAGAATACTGGAGTGGGTGTCATTCCTACTCCAAGGGATCTTACTGGCCCAGGGATCAAACTCACATCTCCTGCTTGGCAGGTGAATTCTTTACCACTGAGCCACCTGGGAAGCCATTAAGTATTATGACCACCTTACTATGGTGATAAAAGCTACTGGTGGCAGACACTGCATGCTGGCTGACCAGCCAACACTTCCAACACTCTTTTCCCTCACCTGCCTCCACTGCAGAAGGTATAAAAGTTAAAAACTCACTTTCCTAGTTGTCTTGGCAACTTTGTGTGGTCACACGACACAGTTTTACAAATAGGACACAAGGGAAAGTGTGCTGAACTTTTTTTAAATTCAAAGTATAGTTGGTTTACAATATTGTGTTAATTGTCAGATGCACAAATTAGTGATTCATTAATTTTTGCGGATTATTTTCCATTAGAGGTTATTATAAGATACCAGGTGTTACTTCCCTGTGTAGTGCAGTATATCCTTTTTCCTTCTCTATTTTATATATAATATCCCATATCTCTTATTATCTCTTCCCCATTTCCTCTCCCCTTTGGTAACCACAAGTTTGTTTTCTATATCTGTAACTCTGTTTCTGTTTTGCATTTATATTTACTTATTTTTTAGATTCCACATATAAATGAAATCACTTGGTATATGTCTTTCTCTGACTTATTTCACCGAGCATGTTATTCTCTAGGTTCATCCACTTTGCTGCAAATGGCAGTATTTCATTTTCTCACAGCTGAGTGATATTCCATTATAGGTGTGTGTGTGTGTATGTGTGGTGTGTGTGTGTGTGTGTGTATCACATCTTCTTGATACAATCATCTTGTATAGTATAAAGTTAGTGAGCACTTGGGTTGCTTCCATGTCTTGACTATTGTAAATAGTGCTGCTTTGAAGATTGGGGTTCATGAATCTTTTCAAATTAATGTTTTTGGTTTTGTGGGTATATGCCCAGGAGTGGAATTGTTGGACCATATGGTAGTTCTATTTTTAATTTTTTAAGGAACCTCTGTACTGTTTTCCATATGGCTATAACAATTTACATGCCCATCAACAGTGTGCCCTTTTCTCCATACTCTCTCCAACATTTGTTACTTGTAGACTTTTTTGTGGTAGATATCCTGAAAGGTTTGAGGTGATATCTCACTGTGGTTTTCATTGCATTTCTCTAATAATTAATGATGTTGAGCATCTTTTCATGTGCCTGTTCACCATCTGTATGTCATCTTTGAAAAAATGTTTATTCAAGTCTTCTGCCCATTTTTTAATTGGATTGTTTGGGTTTTTTGATATTGAGTTGTATGAGCTGTTTGTATGTTTTGAATATTAACCCTTTGACAGCTGCATCATTTGCAAATATGCAAACCCATTCCTTGGGTTCTATTTTCATTTTGTTGATGGTTTCCTTTTCTGTGCAAAAGTTTTTAAGTTTAACTTGTTCCATTAGTTTATTTTTGCTCTTAATTCTTTTGCTTTAGGAAACTGACCCAAGAAAATATTGCTGTGATTTATATCAAGGAGTGTCCCATCAATGTTCTCTTCTAGGAGTTTTATGGTTTTATGTCTTACATTTAAGTCTTTAAACCATTTTGAGTTTATCTTTATATATGGTATGAGGGAATGTAGTGTGCTGTATTTCGTATTTCTCCTCCTCTGCTTTCCATTCTGTCACCTAAAAGTAACACTTGGCAGAACCACAGCTGCATTCCAGCCACAGGACAGAGATTCATAACTACGGATGGCAGACTGGCAAGACGAGAAAGAGCTTGGATCTATGATAACATACCTTTATCTTCATATTACCTATGAATTTCCTACTGTGGTGGCCAGCATCCCAATTGGCCCCCAGTGACCCTTAACTCCTGGCCTTTACAGCTTTGAGTAAAGGAATTAGGGATTCCTGGAAAAAGGAATTCCACAAGGAATTAGGGCTGGCCTGTGTGATTAACAGAATAGAGCAGAGTGATGCTGTGTGACTTCTGATGCTGGATCATAAAAGGCATCTCAGCTTCTGCTTTGCTCTCTTGTATTGCTCCCTGTGGGGAAAGCTAGCAGCCATCCTTTAAAGACATTCAGGGAGCTTTCTGGAGAGGCACATGTAGGGAGAAAATGCTTCCTGCCAACAGTCAGTACCAATTTACCAATCATGAAAGTGAACCACTTTGGAACTATATCCTCCAGCCCCAGTCAAGCCTTCAGATGACTACAGCCATGAGAATTAACAGCAATCTGATCAAAGGCCTTAAAACTGATTTACCCAGCCAAGTGACTCTTGAATTCTTGAACTATAGAAATCATGAGCAAGAATAAATTATTGTTATTGCTTAATCCATGAAACTTTAGGGATTATTTGTTTTGCAGAATTAAGTAACAGATACATCAGAATTCTTGTTATATAAGAGGAGTTTCAGCTCAGATGGTAAAGAATCCGCCTGCACTGCAGGAGACACAATTGTTATTTGGGTAACTTTTTATCATTGGAAGGACTGATGCTGAAACTCCATTACTTTGGCCACCTGATGTGAAGAACCAACTCATTGGAAAAAACCCTAATGCTGGGAAAGATTGAAGGCGGGAGGAGAAGGGGACGACAGAGGATGAGATGGTTGGATGATATAACCGATACAATGGACATGAGTTTGTGTAGGCTCCTGGAGTTGATGATGGACAAGGAGGCCTGGAGTGCTGCAGTCCACGGGGTCGCAAAGAGTTGGATGCGACTCAACTGAACTGAAACAGTTCTAAGTGATAAACTACTCCTGGAAATTTCGTGTATGCTAATCCATCCTAAAAACTGCATTCAAAGCAATATCAAATCCAATATGAGGTTTAATTTCAGTACCAGTATGAAGAATAAAATGGGAAAAATGAACCACATTTCAAGAAGCCTAAACTCTAGCCCCAACTCTGTCATTATTAGCCTATGACATTGGGCAAATCAACTGGAGATCCTTTTCTTCATTTGAATGATGAGGAAACTGGACTAGATGATTTCTGTAGCTCCTTTTAACTCCTAAACTCTGACTCTGAGCTTTGAGTTCAATGGTTCAAAGAATTTGAAAAAGAATAAATACATGTATATGTATAACAAAATCACTTTGCTGTACATCTGAAACTAACATAACATTGTTAATCAACCCTCCAATATAAAATTTTTCAAAAAATTTAAGGTTCATTGGTACTGTTTTCAGGGCTCTGATAACCTTTAAAGAGAAAATTTTACCTATTAAGTTAGTGTGCTAAGTCACTTCAGTCGTGTCCAACTCTGTGCAACTCCATAGACGGCAGCCCACCAGGCTCCCCCGTCCCCAGGATTCTCCAGGCAAGAACACTGGAGTGGGTTGCCATTTCCTTCTCTAAGGCATGAAAGTGAAAAGTGAAAGTGAAGTCGTTCAGTCGTGTCCGACTCTTAGCGACCCCATGGACTGCAGCCCACCAGGCTCCTCCATCCATGGGATTTTCCAGGCAAGAGTACTGGAGTGGGGTGCCATTGCCTTCTCCAATTAAGTTAGTGTAGTAATAGTCAATATTGAGGAAAATGCAAGGTTATTGGCACTAACATACTATTGTTGGTGACAGAAATTGGTTTAATCCTCTTAGAAAGCAATTTGGTATTATGTCGGTGGGTTTCTTTTAAGCCAATATTCTAATGGAAAAAAAAATATTGTCATTTTAGAAGTGGAACATATAGTACCCTTACAAATAATGTTTAAGAGTTTATACTGATCAGATCAGATCAGTGGCTCAGTTGTGTCTGACTCTTTGCAACCCCATGAATCACAGCACGCCAGGCCTCCCTGTCCATCACCAACTCCTGGAGTTCACTCAGACTCATGACCATTGAGTCAGTGATGCCATCCAGCCATCTCATCCTCTGTCGACCCCTTCTCCTCCTGCCCCCAATCCCTCCCAGCATCAGAGTCTTTTCCAACGAGTCAACTCTTCGCATGAGGTGACCAAAGTACTGGCGTTTCAGCTTTAGCAGCATTCCTTCCAAAGAAATCCCAGGGCTGATCTCATTCAGAATGGACTGGTTGGATCTCCTTGCAGTCCAAGGGACTCTCAAGAGTCTTCTCCAGCACCACAGTTCAAAAGCATCAATTCTTCGGCGCTCAGCCTTCTACACAGTCCAACTCTCACATCCATACATGACCACAGGAAAAACCATAGCCTTGACTAGACAGACCTTTGTTGGTAAAGTAATGTCTCTGCTTTTTAATATGCTATCTAGGTTGGTCATAACTTTCCTTCCAAGGAGTAAGCGTCTTTTAATTTCATGGCTGCAGTCACCATCTGCAGTGATTTTGGAGCCCCCAAAAATAAACTCTGACACTGTTTCCCCATCTATTTCCCATGAAGTGATGGGACCGGATGCCATGATCTTCATTTTCTGAATGTTGAGCTTTAAGCCCACTTTTTCACTCTCCTCTTTCACTTTGATCAAGAGGCTTTTTAGTTCCTCTTCATGTTCTGCCATAAGGGTGGTGTCATCTGCATATCTGAGGTTATTGATATTTCTCCCGGCAATCTTGATTCCAGCTTGTGCTTCTTCCAGTCCAGCATTTCTCATGATGTACTCTGCATATAAGTTAAATAAACAGGGTGACAATATACAGCCTTGACGAACTCCTTTTCCTATTTGGAACCAGTCTGTTGTTCCATGTCCAGTTCTAACTGTTGCTTCCTGACCTGCATACAAATTTCTCAAGAGGCAGATCAGGTGTCTGGTATTCCCATCTCTTTCAGAATTTTCCCGAGTTTATTGTGATCCACACAGTCAAAGGCTTTGGTATGGTCAATAAAGCAGAAATAGATGTTTTTCTGGAGCTCTCTTGCTTTTTCTATGATCCAGGAGATGTTGGCAATTTGATCTCTGGTTCCTCTGCCTTTTCTAAAACAGCTTGAACATCAGGAAGTTCACGGTTCACATATTGCTAAAGCCTGGCTTGGAGAATTTTGAGCATTACTTTACTAGTGTGTGAGATGAGAGAAATATATTTTCATACTAAGAAAAAGTTTAAGAATAGAGATATCTCTTTTGATAGTCTTCTTTGGATGGCGAAACTAGAGATTACTTTCCTCTCCATCCCCCACTGTTTTTATATTTTTCAAATTTTTCATCCATCGCTCATTTTTATAATTTTAAAGCCTGAATGAGAGCCTAGAGAAGGTAAAATTCAAAGAGGAAAATGCAAAAGAATGAAAAAAATTCAAGATGGTGACTTTGGGTTCATTAAATAAGCCAAGATCTACTGCGGGTAGCTTGGTAGTTAATCAAGAGCAGATGTTGGCAGTAAGATAGGCCAAAGAAGAAGCAGTTTGATGAGGCTATGACTTGGAAAATTGGATTAGGAAATAATCGAACACATATGGCACAAACCCAAGAGGAATAGGAATATGGCAAATCCCAGGAGTCAAGGCCAATAGGAAGTAAAAAATGAAACAGAGAACAGAATATACAGACATAGCAATCACCTAAATAATAGGTGGACTAAGAAGACTAAAGTAAGCCTTCAGTGTACGTATTGCTGTAGTATGCCTATTTTTAAAGATTTTTTAATGTGAACCATTTTTACATTCTTTATTGAATTTGTTGCAGTGTTGCTCCTTCTTCTTCTCACTCTTAGTTTTTGTTTTTTGGGGTTTTTTTGGATTTTTGGCCACAAAGCATGTGAGATCTTTACTCCATGACCAAGGATCAAACTCACACTCCCCTTATTGGAAGACAAAGTCTTAAGTACTGGACCACCAGGGAAGTCCCATGTAGTATGTGTATTTAAGTTAATCAATAGACCACAACATCACATATACAAAAAGCAAGGATTTTTTTTTGCAACATACAGTGGAGTATGAGCACTAGGTTATAAACAGTTTGGAATTAATATTTAGCACGGTTGTTGTTAGTTTTTCCTATAAATTTTTATATAATAATATCAGTTCTGCAATTGGTGAGCTTAAGAAGAGATTGAACATTTTGTTTGGTACTTGCTTTCACTTTCTGGGCACTGAGATTAATCAGGAGATCAATAGCGAGCATGGGCAGTAACATCCCCAGAAAGTGTGTGTGATTTCAAAGCATAACAGAGAGACTGTGTCAACTTAGTGAGGGCCTAGGAAGGAACTTATCTTTGTGATTTTTAGATTCAGACTTTTCCCCTCTGTATGTCTTCCCACTGAATTAAAATTAATTCATACTTCAGTACAAAAACCTATAGGTTGAGTATCTTTAAGAAAATAGGACAGTACTTACAAGAGTTGTTTTGAAACTACAAATCAAAGCAACAGAGAAAAGTTCTCCCTTTGATATCGAGACTAGATGTAACCTGGAGACAGAGCAAAGCCAAAACAAATACAGTTTGCTTAACACACAGGCGTATTTCCTCACACGCAGTGCAGTGCTCTACAACATGATGAATGTATGGTTCTTGCTTCATCTCACTGATTGATCCTCCATCCATTCTTTTTTTTCTCCCTGTCCTCTAATTATGAGCCTTCCCTTTGGATTTGTCCTTGGATCCCCAACCTAACCTTTCTCCTGGGGACAGCTCATTCACATCCATGGTAATGCATGAAAACTTACTGAGCACCAACTATGGACTAGGTACTATGCTATACACCAGAACACACCAAGAACACATTGTCCATGAGCCAGAGAAAAACACTCGAGTAACAACAGTATAATGTGGTAAGTAGTACTGAGTGAAAGTTGCTCAGGCATGTCCGACTCTTTGTGACCCCCTTGGAATTCTCCAGGCCAGAATACTGGAGTGGGTAGCCTATCCCCTATCCAGGGGATCTTCCCAACCCAGGAATCAAACTGGGGTCTCCTGCATTGCAGGCAGATTCTTTACCAACTGAGCTATCAGGGAAGCCCATAATGTGGTAAGTGCCCTACTAAAGTTTCATGAGAATCATAGGAGCAAAAAAAAAAAAAAAAAAAAAGAATGTGACTGACATCTGAGAAGTTTTCACAGAAGGAGATATTGCTAAAGGACGACCAAAATGTTCAAAGGTGGATATGAAAATTTCAAGCTAAGGAGACAGTCCAAAGACATGGCATAACATGTTAAGGACAAGTTTGATGTGGAAGAACTTAGAGGAGTTCAAGGGGGTAGAAGGAAGTGAGGCCGGAGATAAAGTGAGTGCTATGGAGAGTTCTTCTAAGCACTGGTAATAAGTTTCAACTTTATTCTTTATGTATTGAAAGCCATTAAAAGCATTAAGCAAGAAGGAGACAAGATCATCTTTGTATTTTAAAATGATCCTTTTGGTAGCAATCTGGATGCTCCTTTGCTAAGACTCAAGCAAGTACAAAGTATTCCAATAATCCAGGTGAGAAATAATGGGAGCCTAAACTAAGAGAGGGGCAGTGGGAGATGAAGAGGAAGGACAGATTCAAGAGCACTGATCAGATCTGTTAGCAACAGAATGTAGGTGGGTAAAGAGAGGGATCAATAAAAGGCAAGTTTTTAACATAGTTAGCTAGTTCGATGTGATATCACTAAATGAGACAAAGAATATGAGGCAAGTATGATAGAGATAAGGCAAAGGATAAAAGGAAAATATGTATCTATTTTGACATGATGAATTGAAGAGTTCACTGGGATATCTGCGGGCAGATATCCTAGGAACAGTTGAATACAAGAATGCAGAACTTAGAAATAATATGGGGGGGGGGGTGTCAAAGCCACTGGCAAGTGACAGCTTCAGTGCTGAAAAGACATCCAGGAAATATAGGGTGAAAAGTATCTAATTGTCTAGATAGTCGCATTTTTCTCTGATACTCGACTGTTAGAAAATCTATGTCCTCTGTCTTTGTTCATTACCAGACTTTTCCATTTGGACATCCTACCATCGCCACAAACATGAGTGAATCTTAAATGGTTGAATATTGGAATTATGTATATTTCCACCTTAGTAATTAGCGTTTCACAACTGGATTACCGCAGCAGTTTCCAGGCTTCCTTATCATGCAGCTCACTACTTTACAATTTATATTGCCAGATATTTCTTACCCTTTCCTCACATATCATTTCCCTGCTCAAAATCCTTTATCGGTGTCCTGTTAATCACTGCAGCCAAGCCGAGCCCCACATTCAGTCTCTGTCACTTCTCAGCATTATTCTTCTTACAGGACTAGGCTCCTCAAGTACCCCAGTGTTCACTGCATCCTTGATTCATGCTGTACCCCTATTTCCTCTTCTCAGCTTATCCAAATCCCATTGAACATTTCAAGCAGTATTTCTCAACTTTTTGACCATTTCTCTTCAATAAAGCTAACTCAAAACACTGTTTCATCCTTGTCCGCTTCCACTAGAGAGGCTGGAAAAGTTCAGTACTTGTTTTCTGAGCCTTCCTTGGAACTAGGAGAGACCAGGTGACACAGTTCCAGTCAATGGTGCTGCTCCCTTCTCCTTCTTGCCTTGAAAATGAGCACAGGTACCCAGAACTGCAGCAACCATCATGGGCTCATAAACAAACAAGGCAGCCTGTTTAGTCTTACAGCCTGGGAAAACACAAATTGCAAGGTCCTTGATTCCATTCCTTATGTCACACCAGGCCACAATTGCCTACCTCTGGCCTTAAATTAGGTGAGAAAATAAGCACCCAATTTTTTAGGCTACAATTGACTGTCTTTGTTTTTTGCTGCAGAAAAAACTTCCAAATTGATATACATGGCATACTTCCATTATTTATTTTCAAACAATAAAATACCCTTAATAGCTAATATTAATAAATTCATGAGAGTTTTTATGTGCAAAAATTCACTTGACAGTTCCAACACATATCTAATAAACTGTCAGCTAAGATGTGTAGACACTCATATCTTCTACCAGTTACAGCTTTGTGTAGAAACTATCCTCGCTGAAGTTCAGAGAGGCTAGGAGAAGCAATAATTAAAATGCTTATATTAGTTAAAGGGAGAATTTCAGCTCTTCAATTGCAATGTGTTTAAGTTATTCTGTAAGCATTTAGTTCTCCTTTACTGCAACTAAAAAGAGAGTTCTAAATTACTGAATTATATATATATATATATATATATATATATATATAGTTACATTTTGCTTTCCCACTAAAGAGAGATGGGTGACCCCTCACAGAAGAGCACTGAAGTATCCCTGTGTCCTGATGTGGACAAAGGATCATTCCATGCTCTGGTAGGCATCCTCTAAGGAGGCCCTCAGTGTTCACCACCTCATGGCATTTACAGCCCTGTTTAACCGGCTCACATAGAGTGGGGCTTGGATTTAGGGGCCAGGTCATATGGTAACTCTATGTTTACCATTTTGAGGAACTGCCAAACTGTCACACCACAGTGGCTACAGCATTTGACATGCCAGATAAACTACTTTTTTTTCTCTAGAGCAAAGGGCAAATTATTTAACCTGAGTTTCCCATCATTTATAAGAAAGAAAGAAAGAAAGTGAAGTCGCTCAGTCGTGTCCAACTCTTTGTGACCCCATGGACTGTAGCCTACCAGGCTCCTCCCTCCATGGGATTCTCCAGGCAAGAGTACTGGAGTGGATTGCCATTTCCTTCTCCAGGGGATCTTCCCGACCCAGGGATCGAACCCAGGTCTCCTGCATTCCAGGCAGACGCTTTAACCGCTGAGCCACCAGGGAAGCCCATCATTTATAAAATGGGATAATTTCAGAAGTAAAGACTAACCTTTACTTAGCACTTACATGTACCTGTACTTTTCTATGTAATTTCTAAGATTTTACTATTTTAATCCCCTGTGTAGTGTTGTCAGATAAAGGATACCCCAGGAAATTCAGATAAAAAATAAATTTTTTTAGTATGATTCTGTCCTCTGCAATTTTGCCCAAGGTCTCATAGTAGTGTGTGCTATTATGTGCCAGGGTGGGAATCTAGGCAGTCTAACTCTGGAACAACTGCTGTTTATTTCCCATAACTTCAAGCAGTTCTTGCAAGGTGGATTAAGTACATTTAAAAACTTGGTACCCACAATAGTAAATTTCCAGTAAATGTTAGTTCTCTTTCAGGTTTCTTCCTTTGCTGGCCTTCTTTGCTGACAACTCCCAAGCCTTGGTGTGCCCATAGCACTTTGTTTATACTTTTTGGTAGTGTGTGTGTGTGTGTGTGTGTGTGTGTTAGTCGTTCAGTTGCATCTGACTCTTTGCGATCCCATAGACTGTAGCCCACCCGGCTCCTCTGAGCATGGAATTCTCCAGGCAAGAATACTGGAGTGGGTAGCCATGCCCTCCTCCAGGGGATCTTCCAACCCAGGGATCAAACCCAGATCTCCCACATTGCAGGCTGATTCTTTACCATCAGAGCCACCAGGGAAGTCTCTTTCACAGTAATAGACTACAGAGAGGTTGTCATTGTTCAATGGTCATAATTTCTGAACCGAGACTTTAATGAAAAATTATTCAAATATCAGTTTACTATAGTAAGTTATGGTAAGGATACCAGTATCCTCAGGGGAAGCTTTAAGAAATAAACACTTATTTTATAAATGCAGAACAAAAAAGTGAAATTCTCTGTTCTCTCTAAATTGGCACCTCACTTCTGATTTTGTTCTGTAAAAGTAAGTCTTCAATTTAATCAGTGATCAAGAATATCAAATTTGATGAAATACTAAGCACATTAATCTAATCATATTCTTGTATTTCAAATGTCAATTGTTTAAATATATTAACAGCAATTTTTTATTTCTCAAACACATTAACCTCTAGAATTCACCCCAGAAGATCTGCAGAGATTTTTTAAAAAGTAGTTCTTTAGCTTTCTGCAGTAATGAATGTGCCTTTAATCAATCATTCAACACAAAAAAAGTCACACTTTTTTTCCCTCTATATCTCAGTGGTGTACAGAACAACCACATCCCTATGAGGAAGTGCTCTACACTTGTTCACTCTCTGGAATTTTTTCTGTTGTATTTGTAACTCAGTATACATTCATTCTTAGAAAATGTAATATGGCACAGAAGAGGAAACACTGGTATATATCCATTGTGATCCTGCGATAACGAAAAAAATGTCTGCATATAAAGCTGGATTCAATGTCATAGCAGTCATTTTGGTTACTGTGTTTCCTGTACCAACTGCTGTCTTTTTCCAGCTGAAAATTATGTTGGCTGAGAGCCATGCCACAGAACCTCCACCCTGAGGAATGACTCAGATAATTAGACAAAAGCATGTAAACATCTCCAGGATTTTTTCAGACTTCTCTCTTGACATTCCTTCCTCTTAGGCATAGATTTGGTGACTACACATTTTGTGTAGTTGAAAGGAAAAAACTACCACCATTCATAAATCTACAATGCCTGTTCTCAATCATCATCTTTGAAAAGGTATTAATACAACAAATAGTTGGCTCCACAGTATCTTGAGAAAGTCTTTGTTCACTGAATATTTTTTATGCACAGTATAATTTTTCAAACTTACTATGGATAAGTTCAAACATTCAATTGAACACCATTCACTCAACTTCAACAGTTAGCAACTCATAGTCCATATAATTTCACCTATAAGTTCAGTTCAGTTGCTGAGTAGTGTCTGACTCTTTGCGACCCCATGCCCCCCTGCCCATCACCAACTCCTGGAGTCCACCCAAACCCATGTCCATTGAGTTGGTGATGCCATCCAACCATCTCATCCTCTGTCATCCCCTTCTCCTCCTGCCCTCAATCTTTCCCAGCATCAGGGTCTTTTCATATGAGTCAGCTCTTCGCATCAGGTTGCCAAAATATTGTAAACCCACTCCTTATTTCCAGATTATTTTAGGACAAATCCAAGATACGTAATTTCATCATTAAGTACTTCAAGGCTAGCACAAGTCTTGAATTTTATTTCTGCTTTCATTTTTTTTTTATTATTAAGTTAGAGGGAAGAAAGAAAATAGAACTAACATCTACTGAGTGCTTCCCATGCCAGATGTTATGCAAGAGACTTTCTCCTAAATTACCACTTTTAATGATAAAACCCTGCTGGATGAACATTACCAGTCCCATGTTTAGAAAACGAAGCAAAGAGAGAAATTTTCCAATGTCACTTAACTATTGAGTAGCAGGGCTTGGGTTCAAACCTAGGTCTGACTCAAAACGTTATGCTGGTTCCCCAAATTCACCCTGTCAGGCAGGGTCCTAAAATGCTGGTGGAAAGGTAGGAGTTGTCTTAGACAACCTTTTTGAGGAGGAGGCACCTCTTCCGTCTTCAGCCCTCCCTCCATGCTATGAATGATATCCCAACATCATACACAGGATGTTTCCAGAGTCTAATTCTTTACTCTAGTATTTCTAACACTTATGCAGAAGTCACAGTTTGCTCAGTCACTATTTTGATGCTCAGGAAAGCGACATGGACTCTTGTGCACCAGTAGGCAACATACTTCAGGGTTTATTAGGAAGGGATGTGCACTGAGAAAAAAACACAAACAACAACAACAAAACCCTACAGCCTAGAAATCACCATAAGTGTAGAAAAATAAATATTAACATGTCTAAGCACATGGAAACAAAAACCCTGTCAACAATACTAGAAGGAAGATTAGTTACCCAGGATACAATTTGGAAAATTTTCCATGCTAGTCTAAAATCTATGCTCCAAAAAAAAAAATAAAACTTTAATTAATAAAACCTATACTCCAATGTGGAGAAGGCAATGGCAGCCCACTCCAGTACTCTTGCCTGGCAAATCCCATGGACGGAGGAGCCTGGTAGGCTGCAGTCCATTGGGTCGCTAAGAATCAGACACGACTGAGCGACTTCACTTTTACTTTTCACTTTCATGCATTGGAGAAGGAAATGGCAACCCACTCCAGTGTTCTTGCCTGGAGAATCCCAAGGACAGCAGAGCCCTGTGGGCTGCCGTCTATGGGGTTGCACAGAGTCGGACACGACTGAAGCAACTTAGCAGCATACTCCAATGAGATTTCCAACAAATAATAAGAGTACCTGTTAGCATTTATGTAAAATATTTTCTCCAAGATGTCTCTATTATATTATTACACTAAGTAAAGAAAAAAAAAAGAACCAATATGTGATATTTTGTTGTATAACTTAAGTTTGTCTCAAGGACAAAAAAAAAATAAGATTCCTCAAAAAAGTTTCTAAATACTAGGTTCTTGTGTGAAATGCATTCACTATCTTAAATCAAGTATTATCTATGAATTTGAGAGAATAAAAAATATAAATTAATCTTATAAAAAGAATTCAAATCATAGATAGGCAATCAACCACAAAAGGCTAAGAATTTTTCATATACCAGTATTACTGTTTACTTTGTGATACTTACCTATCTTTATCCTCAAACTTGATAATTATAGTTCAGATTTTTTAAATTTCAAAAATAAGCCATAATACAATGTGTTCATTTCAGATATAGACTTAAGGTTCCTAAGGAACAATTCATGGTCTAGGAAAAACCTCGAGTGTATCAAATGAAAATACAATGTGTCAATAGTTACCAGTGTCTCAGGTTTGTCCTGTTAAGTCTACAAATGAGTCATTGGGTAGTAACCTCAAAAATCTTGCTTTAAAAGTAGTTTAAGAATCACTATTGGTTACCTTGAGCTAAATATAAATACAAAGATACTGACTGACTTAACACTACTACCAGATCACTACGTATTTTTTTTTAGTTTGAGGTATTAACTACTATTTTTGATACCAGTGAATGTGTTGGAAAAATGAATGAATCCCAAATACTAATATTAAAAGAGTTATTTTTTTAAAACTTCTATTTTAAATTTACTTATAGCATGGAAGAAGATTTTTTTAAATAATTTAACATGAAGCTCTCAAAGTCAAAGCCTCAGAAAAAGGAAAGTTATGGTTCATAGCCACTGACTCATTTCCTTAGATGATTCAACCTCCTGGCTTTAACTGTGCCTTGCCCTCCCCTCCCCCTTCCACTTTTAATTCAGTACTGAGGGAAATAAACCTCTACCACTAAACAGCTAGCTCTCCTGTGCTAACACATCATAATCTTTTAAGTAAACTAAGTCTCTCTACAAGCTTTTATATACTTTTGATATTAAAGTCCTATTATATAATTAACAGTGGCTCAAAGACGCTACGTGGATTTTTCCAAAAGTTATTGAAAAAATGCAGAGGTGTTTTTTCCACCTCTTAAATATGTCACTGGCACAAAGATGATTTCATTAAAATGTGCATCTTTCTGCTACCCTGCACAAACCCTTGAAAAGAAGCCTGGGCTTCATCTCACTTCTCTATGTATTCTTTAAATATTTATATACCTCAAATGTTGAGTTCCTGATGAATAACATGTTCATGAGCTTAGCTAATACAAAGTAGAGACCCACAAAGACAGATGAAGAGAATTAACACAAATACACCCAAGGCACGTCTACACACGCCCAGAACTCCTGGCCAAATTCATAGCAGAAACCAGTACATCTGGCTCCTCCCCAAGTAAGGGCAAGACTAGCCAGCCACACAGAGTTCAGAAACCATGTGTACTGATGCTGCTCCTGAAAAACAACAAACCACCCCCTAATCAGAGGCATATAGAGGTATGTAGTTCAAACCAAGTTGAAAGAAAAAGTGAAAGTCACTGTCACTCAGTCATGTCCAACTCTTTGGGACCCAGGATTTTCCAGATCAGAATACTGGAGTGGACAGCCTATCCCTTCTCCAGGGGATCTTCCTGACCTAGGAATCAAACCCAGGTCTCCCACATTGCAGGCGGATTCTTTATTAGCTGAGCCACAAGGGAAGCCCAAGAATACTGAAGTGGGTAGCCTATCCCTTTTCCAGGGGATCTTCCTGACCCAGGAATTGAATGGGGTCTCCTTCATTGCAGGCAGATTCTTTATCAACTGAGCTATCAGGGAAAACAAGTTGAGGTCACCTTATTTAACATAAGGTAGGAGAGAAGAAGGCCTCTTCCCCCTCACCATCTATGGCACCCCTCCCACCCCATACCTGCCCCCCTCATTTACCCCAAAGCCTTTCTTGTCAACCAGGCCCGCAGGTGATAGTGGATATATAAAGAAGAATGTTTGGGAGTTATTTAACATTGCCAACTTTTTCACTCTTTGGAGGGAAGTACCCTGCTCATACACTTCCAACAATCCCTGCCCTTCCAAAAGTTGTTTTACCTCCAGGAGCATCCACAAGTCCCTGATAAATTGGATTAATGGTGGACAGATCTCCTGGATGACTGACACCAGGTCTTACTGGATTCCATGTTGGGAAAAAAAAAAATAGAAAATTATTGCTGTTTGTTAGAACCTTCCCCTCCTAAAGCCTATTGCTTTGAAATCAATAAGACCTGAGTGTGAATGTAGGCTCTCCCATTTAATAGCTGTGGTATCATGGGCAAATTACTTGAATTTTGTACAGTAAGTTTCTTACCTGTAAAATGAAAGATAACACCACTTACGTTGCTAGTCTGTTGTGAGGATAACATTTAAAGTCTGTTGCACACTGGCAGGCACACAATAACCATTCAATAAGGTGTAATTCAATACAATTATTTAGTACTATACTCCACTTTTTCATCCTGTAGGATTTTTACCTCTAACTCCTAAATCATTGCAGAAGAAATACCATGAAATTCAGAACTGATTCTGACAGACAGTATTGTCAATTTGCAAATCTTTTTTTTTTAAATAATTTTATTTATTTTGGCTGTGCTGGGTCTTCGTTGCTGCTCTGGGTTTTCTCTAGTTGCAGGGAGCAGGGGCCCCTCATTGCAGTGGCTTCTCTTGCAGTGCACAGGCTCTAGGGCACATGAGCTTCAGTAGTTGTGGCGCACCGGCTTAGTTGCTCCAGAGCATGTGGGATCTTCCCAGACTAGGGATCGAACCTGTGTTTTCTGCATTGGCAGGCAGATTCTTCATCACTGAGTCACCAGGGAATCCTGCAAATCTTAAGCTTCCTAGTAAATTGGTAACTATATTTTAGTTAAACTGGGATTAGGTCAATCATGATGTCTACAAATTAGAAACTCTTTTAAATTTCACTCCATGGCCAGATAATTGCCAAATACAAATACATTTTGCACCTAGTCTCAGCTACATGACTAATTGCTATGGTTTCCTGGACAAGTCAGAGCCACCATGGCTTACTTTCCACATTTCTGAGATTGGGATACCACCATCACATTTGCAATTACAGTGGGACTAGAACTACTTGGGCATGGTCACTGCATTTCCAAGGAGAGAGCTCCAACTAAGCTAAAAAAAAAAAAAAAAAGTATCTTACAGGAGTTAAGGTTTTCCCTGATAGCTCAGTTGGTAAAAAATCTGCTTTCAATGCAGGATACCCTGGTTCAATTCCTGGGTCAGGAAGATCCCCTGGAGAAGGGATAGGCTATCCACTCCAGTATTCTGGCCTGGAGAATTCCATGGACTGTATAGTCCATGGGGTCACTAAAAATCAGACACGACTGATTGACTTTCACTTTCACAGGAATTAAGGTGAATGTTTTTCAAATGGTTTCTTTTTTCAATTTTACTTTCCCTCTAGGAAACAGGTGGTAGGGAGCGCATGTTCTCCATTCCCCACTTCACCGTTAATAATCAAGACCTGCTGCTGCTGCTGCTGCTGCTAAGGCGCTTCAGTCGTGTCCGACTCTGTGTGACCCCATAGATAGCAGCCCACCAGGCTCCCCCGTCCCTGGGATTCTCCAGGCAAGAACACTGGAGTGGGTTGCCATTTCCTTCTCCAGTGCATGAAAGTGAAAAGTGAAAGTGAAGTCGCTCAGTTGAGTCTGACTCTTAGCGACCCCATGGACTGCAGCCCACCAGGCTCCTCTGTCCATGGGATTTTCCAGGCAAGAGTACTGGAGTGGGGTGCCATTGCCTTCTCCGAATCAAGACCTACCTACCTAAATAATGTTTTGAAAATTAAATGACCCTCTTGTATTAAAGTGTTATCATCCCTTCATCTCCAGCTTCTTGGAACACTTGTATTAGCAGCTTCTCTACTATCTCCTGTCTTTTTCATTGCAAACTAGTTTCTGACCACTTCACTCAAATTTATCTAAGGAAGATCTCAATGACTTTTAATGTCAATTCTAAAGAAGTCATTCTGAATTTCAACATTCTTGATCTCCCTGTAGGATATGTTGTCATTGATATTCTGACCCATGTCTTCTAAGTCTTCTCTGTTAACACCCTCTTCTTCTAACCATCCCTTAAACATTGGTGGTCCCCAGGGAGGTGTTCTATTCTTTGCCCTTTATTCTTCTTACTCCAAGGAAATCTCACTAGCATCTTTGGCTTGAAAAATCACTTACAAGCTAATTCCTAAACTTCTATCTGTAATTTAGATGTCTCCTAACCTAGCTGGATGTAGACTGGACATTTCCATGTAAATGTCCATACCATCAGATCAGATCAGATCAGATCAGTCGCTCAGTCGTGTCCGACTCTTTGCGACCCCATGAATCGCAGCACGCCAGGCCTCCGGAGTTCACTCAGACTCACGTCCATCGAGTCAGTGATGCCATCCAGCCATCTCATCCTCTGTCGTCCCCTTCTCCTCTTGCCCCCAATCCCTCCCAGCGTCAGAGTCTTTTCCAATGAGTCAACTCTTCCCATGAGGTGGCCAAAGTACTGGAGTTTCAGTTTTAGCATCATTCCTTCCAAAGAAAGCCCAGGGCTGATCTCCTTCAGAATGGACTGGTTGGATCTCCTTGCAGTCCAAGGGACTCTCAAGAGTCTTCTCCAACTTGCTGTCAAATCTGGGTATGTCATCTCCTTCCTCCCCTTAAACTTGTTCTTTTCCAGCTATACTTTTACAAATATAAAACTTTCATTAGCAGTCACTTATGCAAAATTTCCCTCTTCTTCCTCTCATTTGGTTGACTCAAACTCATTTATTCTGTCTCTAAAATAGGGTATCCCAAACTACAGTCCTTGGGACCCTTGTCTGTTTGCTGTGTGTGTGTGTGTGTGTGTGTGTTGTTTTTTTTTAATATTGGGGTGTGGGATCAAATGAGTTTGGGAAGTGCTGGGTTAAGGCAGGACTTCTAAGAATTTTCAATATACTGCTAAAGAGTCTTGTGAATCCCAAATGCAGATACAATCTGAAGCGTTTTCCAAATAACTTGGAAGCCTTTTTTTCCAAGGATTATCTTCTGTGGTCAGTGTACCAGAGAACATACTTTACCAAATGCCATTCAAGGATTTCTCAAATGGATCCTCTCCTCTACACCATCATAGCCACTGCTTCAACTAGGAAATTCTATCTCACCTAGTCTATACAGTAGATTTCTGGCCTAGGAGCTTTATTCATCTTTTATACAGTATTTCATGAGCTCCCTACAGTGTAAATTTTAGGTAGTTTCATGCTTAAAAATCTCACAGCTTTTTCCTAGTACCCAAATTATAGAATCCAAAGTTCCTCAAAAAACCAAAGGCACTTCATGATCCAGCCCCTCATCATCTTTTCATCTTCATCTCACACCAGTCCACGCTATGCTCCAGGCCTAACAAACCATAAATTCCAGAGAGTGGTGGTAACACTTTTTGAGTTTTGCACATAACTATTCTGCCTAATATGTCAACCAGCTTTTGCTTAGCTGAGTAATTGCTATTTGTCCTTTAAAACTCACCTCAGATGGTCCTCTTCTTCTGAAGCCTCCCATTCCCCAGTCAGAGGAAGGTGCCTCACTGGTGTACAGTCAATGAGTCATCTACCATAACACATCTTTGTAATTTACTGTGTATATTTATTTTCAACTGAACTGTGACCTTCTTGAAGATTAAAGACATTTATTTATTCCAGCTACGGAGCCTAGTGCAGTGTCTGGAACCTAGTAGATGAACGCTTGGTTAATAAATGCATGAATATATACATTATCTTTTAGCTCTTTCTATATTCTTTCTTTCTGAAAACTCATTTTAAATGTATAAAGTATGGGTTTTATCCTTGGAACTTTAGTTTGGGACCTAGAAAGATATTTGGCAACTTCGGTTAAGGGCCAGATAGTAAAGGCCTCGTGTGCCATATGGTCTCTGCCCTAACTACTCAACTCTGCTGTCGCTGTGCAAAAGCAGCCATAGACTGTACACAAATAAATGACCATGATTATGTTCCAATAAAACTTTATTTACAAAAGCAGGCAGTGGGCCAGATTTGACTTGTGGACATTGGTTGTCAGTCCCTGGCTGAGAGAGCTTATCATATCTCAATGATCCTTAACTGGTACCCTCTAATGAATTTATTGAAATTATAAGCATGGTATCAGGAAGAAATAACTACACTCTAAAAATGAACTGTCCAGTACAGTAGCCACTAACCATATGAGGTCATTGAGTAAAGGAATGTAGCTAGTCTTAAATGAAATGTGCTTTAAGTATACAGTATTGCATACTCTTGGATTTTGAGGATTTTGTGTGAAACAAAGGTGAAATTGTCTTAGTAACAATTATTTTATAGTAGTGACATTGAAATAATATATTTGATATATTTGAGTTAAATATAGTGCTAAAATTGATTTTACTGTTTTATTTTTTAAAATGTGACAACTAAAATATTTTAAATCATATATGTGGCTTGCAATATATTTATATTGGACAGCACTGCTCTAAGAGAGAATAATTATAAGAGTATGCCTAACATATTCAACCTCTTTTCATTCAAATTATGAGACACTTTACCCAATTATCAAACTTTCTATTCAAAGCTGCTGTATAACCTGTTTTCTATCAATGATGCTATCATCTTTTACGTAAATTCTCCCTCCACATTAACATATGCGTAAAGTGGCAGATAAATAAATATAGGTCAGCCAGTTAAATTGGAGTTTCCGATAAACAACAATTTTTAGTATATAATTTTAGTATATGGTTTGGGATTATTTGTACTGAAAATTAATGTTTGTGTGAAATTGAAATTTAACTCAGTGTCCTGTATTTTTATTTGCTAAATCTGGCACTCCTAGTCAGACAAGTCTATTCTCTATCTCCCAAATACTATACATAGATTACTACCCTTGCTTACCTATTTTAACTGAGATAATCAATTCACTTACAACAGTGCTTAGCACACAATAAGCTTGAAGTAAGTACTAATATTGTTATTCCTCTGACTTTGTGGGTCCAGTACAAAATATAACCTCTTTCCTAAATCTAGTATTTGATAAAGTATTTCATTACTTACTTTGAACATTTCATATATGTCTTATCTAGCCTTAAATTTCCATCTCATATAGAAATTACTGAGAAATAAAATAGGATTGTTAAATAAGGCATTTTGCAGCTTTTTATCAACGTTTACTCTTAAGTTCAAGCTTAAATTCCTAAGTATATGAATAAAGTGCCCTTGATGACCCTGGACTCTAGGCTCTTGCTGTCAGAGGATACAGTGTTCAATAAACCTCAATTACAAAATGTGAGGTTACAAAAAGCAAGAAATTCATGTATTAGTACCTGAAATGTCCATAGTTATAAATTTATGAAGTAAAGACAATATAAATTGTACACTCTGAATTTTCTAAAACTTTCTTAAATCAGGAGTCTATATATAAATAATTGTACGATAATCAGCTCATTGAAATGTTTACCTATTTTTCACAATGATCTGTAAAATTCACAATCCAGCAAGTAGTCACGTTTTTACAGAAAAAATTTTTTTCTCAGTTGGAGTTTAATACAATACTATGTTCGCCACTATACAGAAGACTCAAATTATATAGGGACTGAAAATCTGTTGATGATCAAATAAAATTATGGGATATTCCTCAGAATAAGCGTTCTGTAAACACACAAAATTTTAGGTACATTATTAACCAGTGGTTCACCTCAGTTATATTCTCAGGATAGTATAGACGATCTGAGTCCAAAGTCTGCCTCTGCTACTGATTAACATATGCTATCTAGTTGGTGACGGACAGGGAGGCCTGGCATGGTGCAGTCCATGGGGTCGCAGAGTCGGACACCACTGAGCGACTGAACTGAACTGAACTGATCTAATCCTCAGTTTTCTCAACTATAAAATGGGAGCTCTTTCTGCCAAGGCGTTGTGAGGATTAAGAAGATATGCATGAAATGCTTAGAACAGTGCCTGGCACATGGCAAACATTCAAAAAACGCTAACTCTTATTATTCTTAGAATGTTTTCCAATTTGATTTCTTCATGCCCCTCTACCTCCAATTTAGGACTTATTCACAAAACTAATTTTAAGAAATAAAGATCTGGAGGAGAGAAAACACTTTGCTGTATTAGAACAAACTTCAAAAGTCCTGATCCTTGCTTCTATAACTCCTTTAACAAATTTGGCTTTTGCCCTTACATCCTATGACTTTCTGAGGCCAGTGTAATGGGAAACAGCTTTCATGCTTATGACTAGCCAGTTTCATAGACCCTTCTATGAACAAGAAGTATTTTTATTTGTTAAAGCTCCCTTGTAAATATCCTCCGTAAAACTTACTTCTGTAACTCCTAAATCATTTTAGGTTCTCTTTTAAGATAGTTAGGAATTCCCACATCCTACTATGTATATAGTATAGAACAATTTTTCTATGCAAGTAATAATTCACATGTAAATTATTTTTCCTAATTTATATTGATTAGAGGAATAGTGTTGTGGCCCGTGAACAGTACAATAAGAAACCAAATACCATGCATTATATTATTTTCCAAGTCCAAATAAAACACTTCCTCTTACAAAGTTTCATAATTAAAAATACTGGATTCAGGACTTGATTAAAATAATATCAACTGAATAAAAGCCACAGTTCAATGATGTTATCAAACTATTCCAAACTAATCCAGGTTACCTGGAGGAAAGGCACTTTGTACGAAAAGCATGCTTAACTTATATCCAAAGACCAGTAAAACGACCATAAAAATAAGAGGAATATTTTTTAATGAAATGATTCATGAAATTTTTAAGAATATGAAAACTGATACTGAAAAACTATGGATTTCACACACTCATCCAGCAAGAAAAAAGCCCCGGTTAGACTACTCAAATACAAGTCTCAAAGATCACTACATGTTCATATGTGGTAAATTACATGTGCCACTGTTTCCTAAAGTTTTGATTAGACTCATTTAACAATGGTCTTTTGAGGGATTTGCTTTATATTTTGGTAATGCTTTTAAAATTGGGCTTTAGGGAATTCCTTGGTGGTTCAGTGGTTAGGACTCCATGTTTTCACTGCCGAGGGCATGTGTTCAGTCCCTAGTTGGAGAACCAAGATCCCACAAGCCTCGAAGTGTGGTCAAAAAAAACAGGGCTTTAGATCTGGGGTCAACAAACATTCTCAATCAAGGGCCAGATAAGTAAATATTGCAGGCTTTTCAGGATACTGTCTCTGTCACATATTCTCATTTGGCTTTTTTGATCAGTCTTTTAAGATGCTTTAAAATATAAAACATTCTTAGCTCTTAGCTTAGTCTCTATAAAAACAAGAGTAACTACATTTGCCCTTGGCCAGTTTCCCCACCCTTGTTTTACACTATACATATTATCTTTTTGTTACTATGTCAATTTCATTGATATTAATTTTTCTGCCTTCAAATATTTGTTCAAATGTCACCTTCTCAATGAATACTTCTCTGGATACATGCCTACTTGTTCCCTATGTGTGTGTGTGTGTGTGTGTGTGTGTATATATATATATAAAACATACTATGTAATACATAGTATATCACCTAACATTTTTATCATTCCTACCTCCCAACACCAATATAAGTTCCATAAAGGAGATTTTTGTCCACTGATACATATTTTTTTCTTCATTGTCCCTAGAACAGTGCCAAGCACATCAGTGGGCTCTCAGTAAGTAAACTTACACACTTATAAAAACCATGGAGGAAATACACAGTTGATCCTAGAACAAGTTGGAGGTTAGGAGCGCCATCTGTGCAATGGAAAATCCAAATCTTCGCATAATATTGTAGTTGCACAGTATCTGCTGATTCAACCAACTCCAGATTATGTAATACTGTAGTATTTACTATTGGAAAAAAAACCCATGTATAAGTGGACCCACTTATACCCAAACAGTTCAAATCTATGTTATTCAGGGCCAACTGTATATCCAAATGAAGACAAGAGAAAAGGTATCCAAGAAGACTGACAAATACTTTTTTAAACATTGTTTCAGGCAGTCATAAAACATTTTAAAATTCAAAAGTATTTTCTTACTGCCAAAGAAAGTACAGTTATTTCTAGACTAATTCCTGGAAGTTTACCATTACTTTGGCTTATTTAACAAATTTCAATTGTTATTTCTAAACCCCTCTATTCCGCCTCTTTGACTTCACCTCTATGTATTCCCTGCCCATTCAACTCACTTATCTAGTCTGGCAACTTAGAAGTTTAGCAAAGCAGGGAGAGAAAAGTTACTTTGCCTCATTTATCACTCCATCTCCCAACATTCCCTTTCTGTAAATTTCATAATATTGTAATCTTTCCTACTTTGTCTTTACCATTCAATATAAACAAAGCAAAAGGAGATTCTAGTGAATATTATATTCCAAACACATTATACTCAGTGATTAATTATTTCTAATTGCTGTATGTGGTTTTACAATTCTTACCTCTAAGGAAAAATCTGCCTTACCACCACCCATATATATACTCGGCAAGGTAAAAAGGAAATAACTTTGGGAATTCAGTAAACTTCACCACCATTCAGATTACAGCTATAATATTTCTAAGCTTATATTAAAACATAAAAACTAAGATAAAATATCCTCTACCACTATCTCTGATACTTGATAGCCATTAATAATATTAATGTGGGCGTTAAATTATACTAGAGATCAAAGATATTCTAAACAAACTACTAAGTTAATAGTAAAATACTACTATTCCTTGCTAAGAAGGAATGCCCACAAAAAAAAGATGTTTTTAAAAACCCTTTATACGTTATTCTTCATCTATTTTATTTTCTAAACGGCTACAATTCTGCCATGCTTATAAGACATGCAGTCTTGGTTTTTAAAAGACAAACTTTCTAAAATCCAAGTCAACTGTCAAGGATTAAAACTATGCTGTAGGTCAATTCTTCGAGAGACACAATTCTGTTCTAAAAAAAAAAAAAGCAGCATAATAAAAACTGCTATAGAACTTTCACTTTCTAAATTTTTCAACTGTTTTTGTGTCCTAAAAGTTATCATAAATTCAGATTAAATTTGGTGGAACTAAATCAGCACAAAATTTCCTTGATAGCCAGAATCACAAGAACCAAACTGATTCTTTTTCTTCTTACGAAGGCTAGGTGACTCCCAAATTAAGTCCCTTTGTACCATATATCCCTGGAGAAAAACATGGCCCAACACACCACACGTCCCACTTAATCTAGTTCAAACGAGTAACATAACGTGAGAAACTGCACTGTGTAATTCCTTTATTTTCTGCATATTAGTGCTTTACCAACACTACAACCATAAAGAACACAATTCCAAGTACTGTACTTTTTAGTTTGGGGAGATCACAGTCTACAGACTCATTTACTTATTATTAGACAAGATTAACCCATTCAACTTACTGCAGTTTTTAAATGCACATAAAATACAGAAATTGATGCAATTAAACAAAATCTTCAGGATCTTATTTCTTAAATTCTTAGATTGTAATTTTTTTCTGCAGGCTTAATTACCGGTCCCCATGACCACCAATGGTTATGGCTCAATTTAACTACACCAATTTATCAACCTTTTATATCCTTAAAGATAACGTAAGTGAAAATCACAGTTTCTTATCAAAAGATTTAGGGTTTTCCAAATTTCAGATATTTGCTTCCCCTCCTCCCCCCACCTTAAGACATTTCAAATAAACTAAAAAGAACCACATCTCACCTGCAACATTCCTTAGCAATCACTTGATGTATAAAATTTTAACTATGCCCCCAGTTATTTTAAGACACAAAAATGGCTGCCTACCAATCTGTCTTGTCACAGGTTAGAAATACTACATTTAAGAATTAACATGAGGGTTTCAAGTTTCCTCCAGTTTAGGCATTTATACCTTTGTGCTTGTCGCTTCAGGATGTTACTGTAACATTGATATTTGTATAACCCATGTTTATGTACCTTATATGTAATTATTTAACACACTAGTAATTAAATGTATGATGGAGCTTTGGGAATTTTAAAAGCAACGAAAATGTTCTTAGATGTGTGTCAGCTTCATTTCCAGAGATACTTCTACTAAAGTGAATCTGAGAACTTGATACTTTAGTTGCATTTTGAATTCAAAAATCCCTCTGCACCATTAGGAGCCTACAAAATAGCACCTTTTCTCATCTGCTTTAAGTAAAACGTTTGTCAAGAGTTTTACTTTGAAGAGTTAATTTTCTATAGCCTTGTATTTCTCATACATCTTTGGTAAAAGCTCCATTATACAATATGGCCAAAGCATGAAGGACCAATACTGTCCAATCATATACCATGATATCCCGTTCAATTTTTGTTTTCAGACACCCTCATAAACAAAACCCACTTCACCTTTTCCTGTAAACTGCATTTGCAGTCTACATTTCTGAAATTCCCTAAGTTTTAATTCCTTGAGGATCTCTACAATTAATCCTTAAGGCTATGTAAGAACCAGATGCTGCTACACTATTCTGTATCAAGCATTAACATTTGGTTCAAAGTATTATCATAGTGGTCTCAATAATCTAGTTACTGGTCCTAACCAGCTAAGCAAGTAATCTTGTTAAGATCTGGGTATCACCAGCACATTGCTTACACTTGAAGAAAAATAAGTTTACATTCATTGTCATCTGTAGGTTCTTCTTCTACATCCTACTTCCCCTTTGTCATTCCTCAAGTCTACACATCATTCATTCATCACATTTCCTTCCTTCAAGGAGATAGTGTATTTTTGAACCAACAGGATATCTATTTGCATGAGTTAATCCAACAGAATACTTTTTATAAAACATCTTTTCCAGTGTTCTAATTAATGGAGATATGGATCACTCATTTACTAAAAAAAAAAAAAAAAAGACATCTTCAGGTTGCTATAATGTGGAAACAGATTTTTTTTTTTCAACTAGGTAAAAGATGCATATAATTTGAATTGTTAAACGATTTATTAATGAACAAAATAACCATTCCAGTAATTTAAAATCTACTGGTCTTAGATATTTGAAACATGGTAAAAGGATATATTCCAGTTTTGCCCAAAAGTCACTTAAAATATCTACAAATATTTCATCTGTGTATGTTATACACCATTATTGCTCCATTTTCTGGAAGAGTATGTTTTAAAAGTTAACAAAGAGGGAAAACACAGCAAAGTTGCTAACTTTGCAGTGAAAAAAATCTGTGTCCTTGACAGGTTATATTTTCATAGTTTTATGCAGTGTAAGTTAGCTTTGCAATGGGGAACTTGAGTTTTATCCTTACTCATGCATGATGTATGTTTCAGAACTTAATAGCTGAAATTTCAAAGAACTTCTTACATTACCTGTTTAACATACTGATGTGGAACTGGAACATATTACAAGGATATTACTCATTATTTGCCACTGTGGGCTAAGTTTACTATACTGGTCTTAGATATAAAAGGTCACATTTGAATTTACTAAGTTAAAGTCACAACTCATAAGGGGGAGAAAGGCCTTAAATATAAAAGACAAACGGCAGTTTGATTAAGCAATAATTTTCAGTTTACTAGATGAAACAGACTTGCAACATAGTCTGCATGAATGCAAAATAAGCCATCTACAGCAAGTGATAAGGAAACTGGGCAAAAAGGAAAAAAGCATACATTGGAAAAGAAGATTCTCTCGAGATAAAAAAATCAAACCATTATTATAAAGGAATTTACCAAGAACTGCTATATTTCCCCCATCCCATTTGCTGGAAGTCAACAAGAGCATCTAGCACTTTGTGTTCATGTCAAAAAGTCAGATCAGAGCATCCTAACGCAAAGCAAAAAAAGAAAAGAAAGAAAATCCCTAACCCCCTCCCCCAAACCGCAGAACTGTAACTCCAGAGTTCAAATTCAAAAGAAGAGAAAGTGGCAATTCAAAGAGGTGATGGTGGCGATAATCCTATGAATGGGTTTTTTGATTTTTCTTTCCGGGGGATGGGTGGAGAATGCTCATTAGGATTTGTAGTTAGAGGTTAACCATGTGAGCCCCTCATAGAGTCCGTCCCCCGAGGTGGCACAGGAGGGCTGCACATACCAGTTCCTGTCCCGAATCCGGGTCAGGCCCAGTTTCTCCTGGATCTCGTGGGGTTTCATGGCATCGGGGAGGTCCTGCTTGTTGGCGAAGATGAGGATTATGGCGTCCCTCATCTCCCGGTCATTGATAATGCGGTGCAGCTCCTGGCGGGCCTCGTCGATGCGGTCGCGGTCGGCGCAGTCCACTACGAAGATCAGACCCTGGGTCCCGGTGTAGTAATGCCGCCAGAGCGGCCGGATCTTGTCCTGGCCGCCCACATCCCATACGTTGAACTTGACGTTTTTGTAAGTCACCGTCTCCACGTTGAAACCCACAGTGGGGATGGTGGTCACCGACTGGCCCAGCTTCAACTTGTACAGGATGGTTGTCTTGCCGGCCGCGTCCAGGCCCAACATGAGGATCCGCATTTCCTTGTTCCCGAAGATCTTAGATAGCACCTTCCCCATCGCGTCGGAAGAGCCGGGGCCGGGGGCATTCAGGTGTCCCGGGTCCCCTCCGCCAACAACGCCGCCGCCGCCGCGAAACAGAAACGGAGCCTCCCAGTCGCGAGGGCGCCCGTGCGGCCTGCGTGGGAGTCGCCTCCTCTGGGCAGAGGCCCGGGCCCGCCGCTCACTCGGGCATCACCCACCACACAACTTGATTCCTCCAGGCGCCGCGGCCGCCGGGGCGCTGAGTCTGCGCCGGGAGAGCCGCCGCCCTGCTGAGGCGCGGCCCGGCCCGGAACTGCCCTTCCCCCCGCAGGCGCCGCGCGAGCGCCGCCGCGGTTCCCGCTCCTCCGCCTTCTCCTGGCTCCGCCGCGGGAGACTGCGGCCCTTCGGCCCGGTCCCCGGTCCGCGAGCACCGCGCTCACCACCGACCCAGGCCACCCGAGAGGCAGCGTGGCTCCGGCGCCCGGTCAGGTCATGGATCCTCGCGGGAACTCGGTGCGCTGCCTGCGGAGACACAGAGAGGGAAAAGGGAGTTACTGCTGGAGCCCCAGAGGAGAGCGGAGGCCGAGGGGGCCCGCCTCGCCAGCTCAGCCCAGGAGGTTACCTCCAGCCGCCGCCCCGCGCGCGGGCTCCCTCCGGCCTCCACAGCCTCCTCCCAGTTCTGCCGCTGCCGCCGCCGGAAAAGGCGCCGAGGAAACCGCCTCACTTCCCCTCCCGACTACGCAGGCGCAACAGAGGGAGTCCGACCGTTCGGGCAAGAGCGACCTCTGTAAGGAGAGCGGCCCGCGCGCCAAGCGTCTGGGCGCCACGCGCGGGGGGCGGGGCTACGGCGGCCCGGAGGTCTCGCAGGTGCAGCCAACCCCCACCCCCGCGAACCTCGGACTCTGACTAGCTCCCACCTGTCGCTCCTTTAGCGACTCCTTCCTCTATGCATTCCTTCTTCTGCGCTCTCACTTACTCCACCCCCAACTCGATCCAGGGGAGCCGATCCTCTACGGAGCTCCAAGGGGTGGGGCTCATGAACCGCCCGCTCCCCCAACGAACGCCTTCCCAATGCTCCTTCCAGGCCTGTTGGCAGACCCCGGTGCCTGCCTGATGCTCCGCGAGGTCCCTCCAGCCTGCCGCAGCCTTCGGGAGCCCTCAGTCTCCCAGGGAAGCCCTAGCCACGGTTTTTATCTTTCCCCTGGCCCTCTTTGGCTTCCTTTTATCCTTCGTGTTCTGTGCGTTTCCTGAAAGACACGTGGGAGGCAAGTGGTTCGCGTGGAATCTGCCAGTCAGTGCGGCGGTTTTACTGAGCTTGGGTTTGTTCTGAAGCCCGTCTTTGGGGCATTTGAGCCCAATCTTAATACATCTCGGCAGGACCAGTTCACGTTTTTGTTTTGTGTTTTTTTAAATTACAGTATTATCAACAGTTTCCATGCTTTTTCAACTTTTTAGAAGGTGATAATTTTTCATGTGTAAATATTATCATCTTTTAGTGTAATTAGTAGTAACTTCTCACCCAGCCACTCATTCTCAACTTTAAGAATTAAAAAGACTACTTCTGTTGCCTCGATTTGAACATTTAATCTTACTGAGTTATCTCCTGTTTAAACTGAGTGTACTACTGACTTTGCTGTCCACAAACCCTATTTGAGTATTAAGTAATAAATATAATGTTTGTAGAAAACTTCAGGAAACCTTTTTGTGTCAGATGTTTATTGGTAAAGTTAGACAAAGTGAAAGCTGGAAATGAAGGAAAAACAGGAAGATAGTGTTTCGTTTTTTAAATAAAATGCTGTAATAACATAAGGTAACATACTTCTCATTTCACAATTCAAGAAAATATGATAGTGGTAGATGGGTTAAATGATAACCTCATAAACGTCAGCCTGAAGTAAATTTACTTACCAAAGTTGTTACTATTCTAGCAGTGATTTACTTACCATCAGCCTGAATATGCATTCACTGTCCTAAAACTGAAAGAAGGATTTAGAGTGAGAAGATTGGGGTTCAGAGTGTCACCCCTCCATTTCATAGATGTGAATCCTTTCCTCTAAACCTTTGTAAATTCCATCTTCTTTAAGCTGTTGAAACAGATGAAGAATGATATCATCTAGAATGAAAATAGTCACTATTTATTGTCATGATGAACACTGTATTACATACTTTAAATATTTTCCTTCAACCTGCACAGCAACCATGTGAGGTACCTTTGAGTATTAGTGGAAACTGAGGGTCAGAGAGGTTAAGTAAGTTTTTGAAGGTTCCAGAGTTGAGATCAAATGGTGAATCTATGGCTCATCCTCTTAACCCAAAATTATGCTATCTACCTGAGTACTTCACACGGTTGTTTGGAAGCTCGATTATGTTACAGTTGACTCTTGAACACCATGGGTTTGAACGGCACAGATCCACTGTATCATCAATACTTGGCTTTTTTTTTTTTTTCCAATAGATTTGTAGTATGTTACTATACAGTCCGGGTTGGTTGAATCCACAGATGTGAAACCTGGAATATGGGGGGCTGACCTAGAAGTTATCCTCAGAATTTGGACTGTGTTGAGGTGAGACCTCCAATGTCCCTATTGTTCAAGGGTCAACTGTATTTCTTATAACTTATAATGCTTTATAACTATTGGGTTGGCCAAAAAGTTCATCCAGGTCTTTCTGTACGATGATATGGGAAAAACCCGAACAAATTTTTTGGCCAAGCCAATATAAATAAGGTGCCATCAGTTCAGTTCAGTTGCTCAGTTGTGTCTGACTCTGTGACCCCATGGACTGCAGTACAACAGGCTTCCCTGTCCATCACCAACTCCCAGAGCTTGCTCAAACTCATGTCCAGCGAGTCAGTGATGCCATCCAACCATCTCATCCTCTGTCGTCTCCTTCTCTTGCCTTCAGTCTTTCCCAGCATCAAGGTCTTTTCCAATGAGTCAGTTCTTCACATCATGTGGCCAAAGTATTGGAACTTCAGCTTCAGCATCAGTCCTTCTGATGCCATATTAATTATTAAAGCTCCACGGTAATTATTGTTTGAGGAAGGAATTTTTTATATGAGGCAGTGACTATTGTATCTTGCTTCATTCCAACACAATAGTTTTCTCAGAGCAGATTCCAGTTTTCCTAACTAGATGGAAGATTGATTTTCTGGGCTTTTACTTATTTTTCAGTGAAAGGTGTGATATAATTAAAAATTGAAGCAACTTGAAGCACTAGCATCTACCTGGCACTGGCACTGTGCTAGGGCTAAAACAGTTTATGTTTGAAAGCCAACTTTTGTTTATCTTCTAACAGAGTAAGTGAAGACAGAGACTTTGCATTCTCCACATAATGTCCTCAGTGACAGCATGTAGGTCTCAGGAGTTCAGTCATTATTTACTGAATGAATATCTTTTATACCACAGAGGAGGTAAAACAAAAAAGGAAGCACATACACAATTTTTATCTGTGGTTTGAAATAATAGGTTAGTCAAGATTTTCATACAGTAGCATATCTTACAGTGGCTCTTCATATAACAAATTATACAACAGATTATTTTAAGTAATGATCATAAAAAAATAATAACCAGAATATACATACAGTGAAAAATTTTAACTCTGTATATGCACACTTTTTTTAAAAAAGTGAACTTCACTAAAACCAAAATATCTGCAAAAAGTAACAACTTAGAGAACTACTAAATCATCATATCACTGATGAAATTTTTTCTTGACACTTTCTTGAAACAATTTAAAATAAATTTCAATTTAAAAAATATTATTGTCATTCAGTGAAATATTTTATAAATAAACTAAAATTTACATTTATAAAATAAAGTATTAGATTTCTCATTTGCATTTTATTTCACTGTTTTAAGTTACAGACACAAACGTAAGCTAACTCCTATAGAAAAATGGATGTCTGCTTTTAACTCAGCTTGCAAATGAAGAGATTTCTCCAGCTTGCTTTCAAACAAGACTTCACTTTTAAATGCCATTTCATAATGTCTAATCTGTTCAATATCACGTTTATTGTATCCCTGACTAAAGCATCATCTTATAAGAAAAATATTTACTTTCATAAAATGACTTAGCTTTCCACTTTAAAATGAAATAAATGTCTTCTTTAACAATAGCACCTCATGCTATTTACCCTTATTTCTGAACTCCTGTAACTTTGAAAAATCACTCACTTTGTATCTCGGTCGTATCTTTCTTTCTATCCTATGCAGGATCAGGGAAATTCTGGCCACACATTGAGGGTGGAAACCAAAATGATAGTTCACTCCCTCTTCCCATGTCAGCTGAAGAACTGCTTTCTAGTTTTTCCTCTTTAACCATTAAAAAAAAAGTATATCCCAATCAAAACCTTGATAATTACTTTAGTTATCCCTGAGTATGAAGACTTTCTCTCATTTTCAGAAGTATTAAGAGTGGAAAAGATATAACTAAAAACAGAAGTTTGAACTACAGTTTTTGCTATTCAGTACCTTTGGACTATCAGTAAATTACTGTTTGTAGTTACTCCTACTTCTAATATAAAATTCTGAGCACAATGACCAAGATTTATGAGTGTGGAAATGGTTGTAAAATCCTAGCTAAATGTTGCACTATAACCAATTTAACAATGGCTTAGCTGGGCAAATTTTATGAGTTTGTTTCCATTTCAAGTAAAAAAGATTTATATTCCAAAAGGCTTAGAAAGACACCTACTAGATTATATGTCCACAAATACTAATCAATATAAGCCTGCTGAGCTCAAGACTGGCTTCAGGGGTAACTTTACAGTTTTATAAACCAGAGTCAATGGTGTGGTGACTCTCTCCAGTAAACTAGGGGGACACTTCCTATACTCTCTTCACCATAGGGAAACCCTGGTCCCCTGTATGCTGACTTCCCAAATTAACTAGACTGATGCTGGAAAAGGAAAGTTCTGGAGCCTTTTGAAGCAGTTTCTGATGTTTGACTTCATTTCCAAATGTAAAAATGGGTCTTTCTGCTGCTTATTATATCTTTTAAACATTACAAGAAATATTAAGTCATGAATTCAACTTTCACAGTAGTGATGCTGGTTGTATAAGAAGGTAAACCTGTGACTTTATAACAGTTTCAATGTAGATACATTGTTAACCATGTATCAGAGATTCTAGGAATAGAACAAGATACCCAGTGTATTGAACACTTTTGGCTGTCTTTGGAAATGGCACCCCCACCCACAGGAACACAGGAGTAGACGTCTGTCACCCCTACTGGTTTTTCCATGTTCTACTTCCACACATAAACCTCACTCCATACCAAATAGACTACAGCTAGACTCATGATCCTAATTTGCTAATCGTACTCATTCCTGAGAATTTAAAATCAGATCACTGATTCAATGGACACAAGTTTGGTTAGACTCCAGGAGCTGGTGATGGACAGGGAGGCCTGGCATGCTGCAGTCCATGGGGTCAAAAAGACTCGGACATGACTAAGCAACTGAACTGAACTGAACTAAAGGAAGACCATTATCAGTCTGTCTCTTCCCAGTGGGTCCATATTCTCTTAACTAGGGACTGTGTCACAGCCATATTCTGGTGGCAGACAGAGTCTTTGGCAAGAAAGATAAAGCAGATGTACAGTGAGAAGGTGAGACAAAATATACCTTGGGCTCCACTGCACAGTTCCAGGCCCTTCCTGGAGTCTGTCTCCATACCAACCCTTGAGTTTCAGGAAGTACTTGCATCTTTATACAAAATGACCTTTCTTTTTGCTAAAGCAAGCTCCACAAGGCTTCCCTGGTAACTCAGATGGTAAAGAATCTGCCTGCAATGCAAGAAACCTGGTTTCGATCCCTGGGTCAGGAAAATTTCCTGGAGAAGGGAATGGCTACCCAATCCAGTATTCTTACCTGAAAAATTCCAAGGACAGAGGAGAGCTGCAGTCCATGGGATAGCAAAGAGTCAGACATGACTGAACGACTGACACTTTCACCTTCAGTTTTCTTTCAAGCTCCAGTAGGCTTCTGTTACTTAAAAATAAAAGTTACAGCTTTATAAAATGTATCAATGTAGTATGCAAGCAAAACAAATTTTAACAACATATCAAAGTTACAGACTTTAATGCTTCATTGAAAATTATATATGATATAATAATACCTAATATAAAATAATTGTATACTGTCACCACTATTATGTAATACAATCACCATTAGAACTGGAATAGGTAGGAACAGACTATTGACAAATCTAATAATTGATTTATAAAAAGCTATAAACCACTCTGTGACCTGGTCTTTTGACCTATCTCTGAATTGCTTTATTAGAGCTCTTAGAATACGTTAATGCATTCTCTTATGCTATAGCACGGAGAAGGCAACGGCACCCCACTCCAGTACTCTTGTCTGGAAAATCCCATGGACGGAGGAGCCTGGTAGGCTGCAGTCCATGCTAAGGACTGAGCGGACACAACTGAGCGACTTCACTTTCACTTTTCACTTTCCTGCATTGGAGAAGGAAATGGCAACCCACTCCAGTGTTCTTGCCTGGAGAATCCAAGGGACGGGGGAGCCTGGTGGGCTGCTGTCTATAGGGTCGCACAGAGTCGGACACGACTGAAGTGACTTAGCAGCAGCAGCATGCTATAGCAATAATTCTCTTAATGTAGGAGGAAAAGACATCATAGAATTTCTGGAGAACTTTTTCAATCAGTATCATTTGCTCTGATCAGAAGTTAATCAATAAAATTAATAAAATCTAGGGGAATCCCCTGGCAGTCCAGTGGTTAGGACTTGGTGCTTTCACTGCCGTGGCCAAGGTTCAGTCCCTGGTTGGGGAACTAAGATCCCACAAGCCACATGGTGCATCTAAAAAGAAAAAAGTTAACACAGCCTCTTCCAGGAAGTGGCGTAAACATACTTTTTTCAATTCCTCCTTCTAAGTACAACTAAGAACCCTGGATATTAGATAGAAAAGAAGCATAAGAAGACTGAAAGATGGAGAGAAGGCAGACTGACCAGGGACTTAAAGGCCCAAGGTATGACGTGGTGGTGAGTTCCCTGGGTTTTCTTTTTGCCTCATGTATCCCAGACTTGGAGCTTAAGAAGCTGGCAACCTGGAAATGCAAAAAAAACCTCCAGGGATACTCTCTCTTTAAAAAAGAATTAGGAAAGGGGCAACCTAGCAAGACAGAAAACTTTTCAAAAACAACCACTTTACTCCAGCCAAAACCCAAAGAAAAAAGCTGTAGCCCCACCTTCACCCATGGTGAAGGGCCAGGTGAGCAGCTTAGGCTTTCACCCTCGCCAGTCTCTTAACAAGGTGCCCTAATCTCCTGCCTCCTCACTAGGCAGAGTGGGGAAGAGGTCTTTCATCCCCATGTCGTGTTGATGAGCCCCATCCAAGCCCTTGGTGTCATTGGAAACTTCATGGGGAGCCTGCACTGCCACCTCAGCTAGGCAGTAAGGAGGTTGAATCAGTGGGGCTGGTATCAGCGAAGGCCTACTGGAAAGTCAGGATTTTCATCACGTACAGGCCAGGCCCCTCTTCCACCATTACCCTCTTGATCCTCAACACTGCTCACCGTTCATGGTGTGGTATCAGTGAAAACCATGTTGGGAGCAGTAAAGAGGCACTTCTACCCCTTCCAGCCTGGGAGGTATCCCTGGAGGCTTAGTGGGGAGTCAATGATCCCACCCCCACCCAGAAGTAACAAGCCCCCCAGGCTGTCAACAGATTCTAGTGAGGAACCTGGACTTCTGTTTCAACTTGACAGTAGTGAGGTGATGTTCCACTTCCCTGTTGGAGAAGTGCTAGAGGAAGCCAGCTAAAACAGAAGGTTAAATAAAATTCAGAGTCTTATAATAGTCAAAATATTCAGATCCCAAACAAAAAGCACAGATTATTCTCCAAAAAAAAAAAAAAAAAACCATCAAATTCTCACACAACAATGTCAGAGTGAATGAAAAAGGGCAATCAATAAATGCCAATATCACTAAGGCAAAGATGTTAGGATTACCTGACAAAGATTTTATAGGAGCCATTGTAAAAATGCTTCAGTGAACAATTGTGAACACATTCGAAACAGCTGAAAAAATAGAAAGTCTCACCAAAGAAATAGGAAGTCTCAAAAAAGATATAGAAGATATAAAGAACTAAATTGAAATTTCAGAACTGAAAAAAATGTAATTACCAAAATTTTAAAACTCAACAGATGAACTCAACACAGAATAGAAGGGGTGGAGAAAACAATCAGTGGACTGCAAGATAAAACAATAGAAATGACCTGATTTGAACAACAGAGAACAAATAGAATTTTTTAAAAATTGAGAAGAGACTCAGAAACCTGTGCTACTATAACAAAATTTCTAATGTTTATATCACTGGACTCCTAGAAGGAAAGTATAGAGTGGGCTGAAAAAGTTCCCAAAGAAATAATGGCTAAAAATTTCCCAAATATGGCAAAAGACACAAACCTATAGATTTAAGAAGCTAAACAAACCTGAGGAGACCCACATCAAAATACATTATAATCAAGCTTCCTAAAATGAAAGCCAAAGAAAACATATTGAACAAAACCAGAGAAAAACAGCACCTTACCTACAAGGGAGAAAACTATTTAAATGACAGTGGATTTCTTATCCAAAACCATAGAGGCCAGGAGGAAGTGGTAGGACATTTTTTAAGTCCTGAAAGAAAAGAGCTGTCAACCTAGAATCCTATATCCAGTGAAAATACCTTTTAAGAATGAAGGAGAAATCAAGACATTCTCAGACAAAGGAAAATAAAGAGAATTTCACCAACAGATGTTTCCTAAAATATTACCAAAGGAAGCTGGAAGTTATCTGAACAGAAAGGAAAGAATTTTTTTAAAAAAGAACCTTGGGGGTTTCCCAGGTGGCTCAGTGGTTAAGACTCTGTCTGCCAATGCAGGAGATGCGAGTTCAATCTGTGATCCAGGAAGATCCCACATGCTGCAGGGCAACTAAGTCCATGTATCACAGCTGTTGAGCCTGTGCTCTAGAGCACAGGAACCACAACTACTGAGCCTGTATACTGCAGCTGTTGAAGCCCACATGCCCTAGAGGTCGTGTTTTGCAACCAGATAGGCCACGATGAGAAGCCTGAGCACTGCAACTAGAGAGTAGCCCCCGCTCTCTGAAACTAGAGAAAAGCCTGGATAGTAACAAAAACCCAGCATGGCCCAAAATAAATAAACAAAAATAAAATATTTTTAAAAAAGAATCTCGGAACATCAGGAAGGAAGAAAGAACATGGTAAGCAAAAATATGGGTAAATATAATAGATTTACCTTCTCTTCTTTCTAAATTATTTTTGATGATTGCAGTAAAAATTTATAACACTCTCTGATTTGGTTCTAAAGATTGTTGAGGAAGACTTATATATAATTATAAACAATAATAAAGGAATATAAATGTGTGAAGCAAAAACTGATAGAAATGAAAGAAGAAATAGATGAATCCACATAGTTGGAGGCCTCGGGTGCTGCTGTCCATCAGGTCACAAAGAGTCAGACATGCCTGAGCGACTGAACAACAACAACAACGTAGTTGGAGGCATCAGTCCCTCTTTTGCAAGAACCGATAGAACAAACTAGACAGAAAATCGACAAGGTTATAGAAAAACTCAACAATGGCATCAACCCAAAATAATTAAAATTAATAGAACATTTCACCTAACACCACAGCATATACACTCTTATCAAGTGTCATATCCTGGGCCAGAAAAGCAATACCAACAAAATTTAAAGACCTATAAATCATACAGACTATATTCTCCATCCACAGTGGAATCAAACTAGAAATTAATAACAGAAAGGTAACAGGAAAATCTCAAAATCCTTGGAGACTAAACAACACACTTCTGAATAATTCATGGGTCAAAGAGGAGGTCTTAAAGGGAAGGAAAATACACTGAAATGAATGAAAGTAAAAATACAGTGTATATAATTTTGAAGGACACAGCTAAAGCAGTGATGAAAAGGAAATTTATAGCACCATTTGCCAAACTTTTTCATCACCCCAAAACAGAAACTCTATATCCATTAAGCAACCCTCCCATCCACTCCGTTCTCTGTTCCCCTCAGCCTCTCTCTACTTTCTGTCTCTATGCATTTGCCTTTTCTAGATATTTCATATAAGTCGAATCTTACAATATATGTCCTTTAGTGTCTGGCAAATTTTTATTTAGCATGTTTTCAAAGATCATTTATGCTATAGCGTGCATCAGAACTTTTTTCCTCTTTATGGGTGAGTATTTTATTCACATGGTTTTCTATTAGGACACTTGGGTTGTGTCCACCTTTTGGCTATTGTGAGTAATATTGCAGCAAGCGTCCATCTACAAGTAACTGATTCCTTGTTTTCAGTTCTTGTGGCTAGGAATAGAATCACTGGACTATATAGTAATCATATGCTTAACTTTTTGAGGAACTGCCAAACCATTTTTCACAGCACCATTTTTCATTCCCACCAACAATGTGCAAGAGCTCCCCATATTGTTGCCAACACTTATTATTATACAGTTTTTTTTAAATTATAGTGATCCTAGTAGGTATGACATGGTATCTCATTGTGGTTTTAATTGTATATCCCTAATGACTAATGACTTCCCTGTTGGCTCAGACAGTAAAAGCGTCTGCCTACAATGCGGGAGACCCCAGTTCGATCCCTGGGTCAGGAAGATCCCCTGGCGAAGGAGATGGCAACCTACTCCAGCATTCTTGCCTGGAAAATCCAATGGACGGAGGAGCCTGGTAGGCTCATGTAGTTCATGGGGTCGCTAAGAGTCGGACACGACTGAGTAACTTCACTTTCAATGATTAATGATAGAGTGAATGAATGAATAAATGCATCAACAGGCTTACTAGTTTAATAAATTTCTATCACAAAGGGTAAATCACTCTTTTAGTCTATATTATTATATTACTGTACAAGAGCACTAATATTTGTTTTAAAAACGATAAAGCATAACTCAGCATTCGTATTTATTTGTCTTGCTTATACAAATACTTTTTGTAATATGTAATATTGTTTATCCATATATCATGGTGACTATAGATTATCTCCTTTTACAGAATATTGCAACTAATACATAGTGATTTTGTCTGTCTTTGTTTCTTGCCACATGTTAGGCCATGGCCTCTTGGGAAATGAGTTGAACAAAATGAATTAGAGCTCTGCCATTGTACAGCAAGGGGGTTCATTTGAATAGGCACAAGCAGACTGTGCCTTTAATACTCTGTGTATAAATAGGACTTTTTACAGGGCACACCCTGAGGAAACTGTGAATCACTTTGATATTAAATTGTAATATAGAGAAAACTTGGTGTAACAATACATTTTAATTATTATCAATGTGACTTGTGATAAAATAATGTATTTATAAAACATCTCCTAGCAAGCACCACGGTGCTATATATTCAATCATCACATTATGAAATCTCAATAAGAAGCTGTCTAAACCACACTCCAGAAGTTTAAAATTTCCCTCTCCAAAATAAAAGTGAAAGTACATTGCCATTTTAACCTCAGAAGGCCTCAATGAGCTTCCACTGATTCAAGCTAAGGGGAGGAGTTCAAGGAGAAGGTATTACCCTCCTCACCACCTTTGTATAGGGAAAGCCCTAGGATTTTTATACTAGTCATAACCAGAGGCCAGCAGTCATGCCAGATTAGAACAATTCCAGTCATTCTTCTCTTAGAAATTATGCCCTTTTCTCAAGGTTCAAGCTGAATAGTCATAAGCCTGTATCTTAGACTATTTGTATCATGTCAAACAACTTCCTTGTTTCTCTGTTTACACTTTTAATCTAACTTTTATCCCCAATATTAATTAATAGTTAACATTTCAGGACACCTAGCACATAGCACGGAGAAGGCAATGGCACCCCACTCCAGTACTCTTGCCTGGAAAATCCCATGGACAGAGGAGCCTGGTGGGTTGCAGTCCATAGGGTCGCACAGAGTCGGACACGACTGAAGTGACTTAGCAGCTTAGCAGCACATAGCAGGCACTGGGTCGATAGTTAACTGTTGCATGAGTGAATGAATGATTTAAAGAACGTTATCTTGATCCTCTATCACCTTCGTCAGTATAAGCTGTATGCAGTTTAAAATATTTGTTTCTATACCAAAAGCCAGGCTGTTCAAATATACTAACCTCGATAAATAATTAACCTTGAGAATAGAAAGTTACAAAAAAGCAAATTAATTTGCCAATTATTCTGGCAGGGTGTGGCATTAGTCCGATTCTATGGTGTCCTCAAAGGAAGCATTGTTTCAAACTTAATCTGATGAAAGTGAAACGTTCTAAGGCATTCTAACACTTTCAAAATGAATAAATTAAATACAGTAGAAAGCTTTTGCCACATTGGTGTAAAGAGTTAGAATCAATAACTACGACAAAGTTTGCTAAATATCAGGATTTTAATGTATTGTTTTGGTTTGGGGACGTGATTTATTTCACCTCAGATCAAAATCAATGTAACAAATAGCCATGTTGCAATGGAGTGCTACTGTCGCATAAAAGTCAAAGATATTTAAATTGAGGACAATAACCCCACAAGTTTAATTTATGAGTCTAGCAGCGTGATACCGTATAAGTAACTGTGTTCACTTAAGGATTTATTCTGATATTTGAAAACCTGCCACAAGAAATGAGCTTCTGATAGACACTGTGAGATACTGTGTATTAACTATACTAAAGGCTTTTCCTTCAGAGTGTGCCCAAGAAGTAAATGTTTATTACCTCTCGTTAATCCATTGTTCCTTTATTAAATGTAACAGAATCGGGATTAGCCCATATGGGCGTGTCTCTGAAATGCAAATAACCTATCATAAAGAAAATCCTGTCGGCAGCAGCGAAACTGTCGCGCGGTTGCGAGGGGCCGCGGGGCCGGGAGGCTTTCTTGGGAGGAAGAAGCCCAGGACTGGGCTGAGATCCGGAGACCGCGGAGATCCTCGCCCCCTGGCGGTACCCCTCTCTCCCCCTGCGCCTCCGGAGTCTCCGTCCTAGACAAGCCCCGCCTCACCTTCCCCTAGTGACCCAGCCTCTCGCCTTCTTCCCCCCCACCGAACCCTCCCTCGTGTCCCACCCCACCCTCCTCCATGCCCCACCTTCCGCAGGCCCCCGGCTACTCTCCTCTTCAGCCCTGCGGGTCCCGCCTCTCACACCCCAGGCGGCCCCGCCTCTCCCTGCCCAGGTGGCCCCACCTTCCCTTTCGGAGGCCCCGCCTCCTCCACTTCCTCATTCCTCAGTAGTGGGCTGGGCTGGACCGAGCTGGCGGTTGGTGCTGGAAGCAGTGCACTGGGCTCGTTCTGTATCTTGTTGGCGGGTGATCTTTCCGCCTTCTTTTCTTCAACCGCGTCAGCTCTCCTCTGGTGTTCTCTTCCGGCTATGCGGTCCAGGGTCTGGCCTTAGGCTAGTCCCCTGCTTGGTTGTTGCTGAGGCGGTAAGCCGGGACCCGGTTTACCCACAAGCCTTCTCTCCCGGCTGCCAGGGCAGAAACCCTGTGGGTCTGACCCCATTAACGTTCCCCTGAAGGACTGATTTATAAATGACTCGAGCGCAAGTGAATGGACGTGTGTATACAGGTTGAGACATTCCATTTGGAATGAATGCAGAATCGATTCTGACATTTAGTGCCTCAAAATTAACTGTCATTCAGGTTATGTTTGAAAGAGCAATGTTAATAAGTAAAGACTTAGATAAAAGCTGGCAAGGATGTGGCGAAAAGGGACACCTTGTGCATCGTTGGTGGGGTTGCAAACGAGTTTAGCTGCTATGGAAAACAGTATGGCTGTGTCTCAAGAAAGAGTAGAACGACCACATGATCCAGCAATTCCACTTCTGGATGTACAATTGAAATTTGCTAAGAAAATAAAACTTAAATGTCGCCCCCACAAAAAAGTAAACACGTGAGGTGATGGATGTGTTAACTTGATGGCAGGAATCCTTTTACAAAGGACACAATTCATTACATTGTACACGACCTTAAATATCTTACAATTTTACTTGAAAATTGTTCCTCAATAAAGCTGGAAGAAAAGTGACTGATGCAAATTTGTGCATAATTAACTTTGTACTGGGTATTATGTATATCACTAATTCATAAAATAATACAGGTGAAACATATAGAATGATGAAATAGTGGTTAGTGTAACTGATAGTGGTTCAATTTAAATCATCATCAATTATACATCAAGTTGAGAGACATACTGCCACTAAAAGTATAGTGACAAATTTGAAAAGCAGAACATAAAAGTTTTACTTATGATCTTAAAAAATGGATATGAGTATAAAAGGGTGATTGTAGAAGGATACAGAACGCAAAATAGAAAATCAGACTCCTTACAGGAGGTCAAGGCTGACTCATCCTTTTGGGGTGCCCTGGAGATGCCTGGAGCTTTTTCACTTCCTGCCCTTTCTGAGTTTTGGTTAGCCAGAGTTTCCTCTGTGAGCTTCCCTAAATTAGAGGACAGAGTATGCTGCAATAATAGACACCCAAAAATATAGTGATTTAAATGAAACAGGCGTGTTACCAAATCAAACTTGAGTCCACTAAACTGTGTGAAGTAAAGTCAATCTAATGACACTTAAGTTGTGGTGAAAGAAAATGCAGCTTTTATTGCAGACACCAAGCAAAGAGTCTAGGCCGCTAATCCTCAAAAGGCCCAGACTCCTCAGTGGCCTTCAGGGAAAGGTTTTTAAAGATAGGATGAGCAAGAAGGTTACAGGGTGTGTGATCAGCTCATGTGCATTCTTCTGATTGATTGGTGGTGAGGTAATTAGAAGTCAACATCATCACCCTTCTGATCCCAGCTGGTCTGCAGCCTACATTCTTGTGGGCAGCATACTGTTAACTTCTTCCACCTAGTGGGAGTTTCAGTATCTGCAAAGCAGCTCAAAGGACATGGCTCAGAACATTATCTATAGCCCTTGATGAGGCCCTAGAAGTCCTTGACTTTACTTAATGGCTAAACTCATTTTTCTTGCTTGACTGTTTTCCTTTGTTTTTACATTTTCTCACTTCTCAGATTAAATTTATTCTTTGGAACTCAGGGAAGGCTGACGATGCTAAAGTTCTTCTACAAAATAAAGACAGGCAGAGGATATGAGTCGCTTGGGAGGGTATGTCTTGGGAAAGCCACATAGGGTTCTGCTTGGTTACAGGAACTTACTTCTCATGTAACAGTCTGGAGGTAGAAGTGGCCCAGGCAAACAGGGTTGTTCAAGTCCAGTAAGTTATCCATGGGCTCTGGTTTCTTTCCTCTTAATGCTGCACCTCACCTCACCAGAGGTGAGGTCCAACTCTGCAACCCTGGGGACTGCAGCACCCCAGACTTCTCTGTCCTTCACCATCTCCCAGAGTTTGCTCAAACTCATGTCCATTGTGTTGATGATACCATCCAACCATCTCATCCTCTGTCGCCCCCTCCTCCTCCTGCCTTCAATCTTCCCCAGTATTATGATCTTTTCCAATGAGCCAGCTCTATATATCAAGTGGCCAAAGTATTGGAGCTTCAGCTTCAGCATCAGTCCTTCCAATGAATATTCAGGGTTGATTTCCTTTAGGATTGACTGGTTTGATCTCCTTGCTGTCCAAGGGACTTTCAAGAATCTTCTCCAGCACTACAATTCAAAAGCATCAGTTAATTCTTTGGCACTCAGCTTTTTTTGTGGTCCAACTCTCACATCCATACATGACTACTGGGAAAAAACCATAGCTTTGACTATATGGACCTTTGTTGGCAAAGATGTCTCTGCTTTTTAATATGCTGTCTAGGTTTTTCATAGCTTTTCTTTCAAGGAGCAAGCATCTTTTAATTTCACAGCTTCAGTCACTGTCTGCAGTGATTTAGAAGCCCAAGAAAATTAAGTCCATCACTGTTTCCACTTTTTCCCCATCTATTTGCCATGAAGTGATGGGACCAGATGCCATGATCTTGGTTTTCTGAATGTTGAGTTTTAAGCCAGCTTTTTCACTCTCCTATTTTATCCTCATAATGGCAACCCACTCCAGTATTCTTGCCTGGAGAATCCCAGGGACCGGGGAGCCTGGTGGGCTGCCAGTCTATGGGGTCGCACAGAGTCGGACACGACTGAAGTGACTTAGCAGCAGCAGCAGCAAGAAGCTTTTCAATTGCTCTTCGTTTTCTGCCATTACAGTGGTATCTTTTTCCTTATTTGCATGATTAAAGCTGGGGCACTGCCAGAGGCTTGCATTGGCGCCATCTAGTGCTGGGGGAGAATTCCCTGGTGGCTCAGCCGGTAAAAGCAGCTGCCTATGATGCGGGAGATCCCGGTTTGATCCCTGGGTTGGGAAGATCCCCCGAAGAAGGAAATGGCAACCCACTCCAGTTTTCTTGCCTGGAAAATCCATGGACAGAGGAGCCTGGCAGGGTACAGTCCATGGGGTCGCAAAGAGTCGGACATGACTGAGCGACTTCACTTAAGTGCTGGGGTAAGGGCAAAAGAGCAGAATTGATTTATTTTTCAGCAAGTGATGCAGAAGTGGCACATATCACTTTTACTCATATTCTGTTGCTGAGAACTTGACCACACTTGGCCTTAAGAGAAACTAGGAAATGTGGTCTCTAGCTGGGGCTTCATGTGCTCAACTGAAAATTTATTAGTTTAGTAAAAGGAAAGAACAGACTTGGGGGGACAGCTATCATTCTGCCACATTTCTTCTGTTGACAAAAAAAATTAGTCAATCTAAGAATTGGAAAATTTTATTCCAGCCAAAGTTGAGGATTATAACTCAGGAAGCTCTGAGAATTATTGTAGAAGTATAGGCACAGTTATAAGTTTTTTTTAAGACATCAAATGACATATATTGACAGATTACATAATCCAGATCTAAACGCCATTGTGGTAGGTCATGTGACCCCTTTCTTACAAGATCAAGAAGAAATGTTATCTTTGAAGGAGTTGCCTTGTTGGTGCTAGGAGAATGTTGCTGTTTAAGGTTGGGGAGATGTTCCTGCTGATGGGGACGGTTTGGTTAATCCATGATGCAGATACACTATGCATGGTGGCAGGAGAGAGGAGGCCAAAAGGCAGAATTTTTTATATTTAAATTTTTCTTATCTTGCAATAAAACATACATTTTTATTTTTTTAATTTTTTTCATAAAATATAAATTTTATTTCACACTCCTCTTTCCTTCCAATTAATCCCTTCTTAAGTGGAGTTTGTTACTTCAGTTTACAGACAGTCCTTACTGCTTGCAATTGAGGTACCCTAACTGATGCCTCATTCTTCAGGTCTCAATTTAAATGACACCTCCTCAAGGAGGCTTATCTAGCTGTTACCCAAATACTCTGTTCTCTTGGTGGGTGTTGATCCAAGCCAAAGATTGAAAGAAGGAAGGATTTATTTCTTGCAGCAGAAAAGGAGAATACCAGGAATCTTTCCCAAGCAGTGAGCTCAGAACTACAAAACTTTAAGCTAAGGGTAGATGCAGAATCATGAAGGGGCTTGGGCAGAGGAGAAGCCAGCACAGAATCGCCACAAAGATAAGCAGAGTCTAAGCTTGGCAAAATGATAGGATACTGAAAGAGAAACTCCCCAGGTCAGTAGGTGCCCAATATGCTGCTGGAGATCAGTGGAGAAATAACTCCAGAAAGAATGAAGGGATGGAGCCAAAGCAAAAAGAATACTCAGCTGTGGATGTGACTGGTGATAGAAGCAAGGTCCGATGTTGTAAAGAGCAATATTGCATAGGAACCTGGAATGTCAGGTCCATGAATCAAGGCAAATTGGAAGCGGTCAAACAAGAGATGGCAAGAGTGAATGTCGACATTCTAAGAATCAGCTAACTCAAATGGACTGGAATGGGTGAATTTAACTCAGATGATCATTATATCTACTACTGCGGACAGGTATCCCTCAGAAGAAATGGAGTAGCCATCATGGTCAACAAAAGAGTCTGTAATGCAGTACTTGGATGCAATCTCAAAAACGACAGAATGATCTCTGTTCATTTCCAAGGAAAACCATTCAATATCACAGTAATCCAAGTCTATGCCCCAACCAGTAATGCTGAAGAAGCTGAAGGTGACCGGTTCTATGAAGACCTACAAGACCTTTTAGAACTAACACCCAAAAAAGATGTCCTTTTCATTATAGGGGACTGGAATGCAAAAGTAGGAAGTCAAGAAACACCTGGAGTAACAGGCAAATTTGGCCTTGGAATATGGAATGAAGCAGGGCAAAGACTAATAAGAGTTTTGCCAAGAAAATCCACTGGTCATAGCAAACACCCTCTTCCAACAACACAAGAGAAGACTCTACACGTGGACATCACCAGATGGTCAACACCAAAATCAGATTGATTATATTCTTAACAGCCAAAGATGGAGAAGCTCTATACAGTCAACAAAAACAAGACCAGGAGCTGACTGTGGCTCAGACCATGAACTCCTTATTGCCAAATTCAGACTGAAATTGAAGAAAGTAGGGAAAATCACTAGACCATTCAGGTATGACCTAAATCAAATCCCTTATGATTATACAGTGGAAGTGAGAAATAGATTTAAGGGCCTAGATCTGATAGATAGAGTGCCTGATGAACTATGGACGGAGGTTCGTGACATTGTACAGGAGACAGGGATCAAGACCATCCCCATGGAAAAAAAATGCAAAAAAGCAAAATGGCTGTCTGGGGAGGCCTTACAAATAGCTGTGAAAAGAAGAGGAGTGAAAAGCAAAGGAGAAAAGGAAAGATATAAACATCTGAAAGCAGAGTTCCAAAGAATAGCAAGAAGAGATGAGAAAGCCTTCCTCAGCAATCAATGCAAAGAAATAGAGGAAAACAACAGAATGGGAAAGACTAGGGATCTCTTCAAGAAAATCAGAGATACCAAAGGAACATTTCATGCAAAGATGGGCTCGATAAAGGACAGAAATGGTATGGACCTAACAGAAGCAGAAGATATTAAGAGGTGGCAAGAATACACAGAAGAACTGTACAAAAAAGATCTTCACGACCCAGAGAATCACGATGGTGTGATCACTGACCTAGAGCCAGACATCCTGGAATGTGAAGTCAAGTGGGCCTTAGAAATCATCACTACGAACAAAGCTAGTGGAGGTGATGGAATTCCAGTTGAGCTATTCCAAATCCTGAAAGATGATGCTGTGAAAGTGCTGCACTCCATATGCCAGCAAATTTGGAAAACTCAGCAGTGGCCACAGGACTGGAAAAGGGCAGTTTTCATTCCAATCCCAAAGAAAGGCAATGCCAAAGAATGCTCAAACTACTGCACAATTGCACTCATCTCACACGCTAGTAAAGTCATGCTCAAAATTCTCCAAGCCAGGTTTCAGCAATATGTGAACCGTGAACTTCCTAATGTTCAAGCTGGATTTAGAAAAGGCAGAAGAACCAGAGATCAAGTTGCCAACATCTGCTGGATCATGGAAAAAGCAAGAGAGTTCCAGAAAAACATGTATTTCTGCTTTATTGACTATGCCAAAGCCTTTGACTGTGTGGATCACCATAAACTGTGGAAAATTCTGAAAGAGATGGGAATACCAGACCACCTGACCTGCCTCTTGAGAAATTTGTATGCAGGTCAGGAAGCAACAGTTAGAACTGGACATGGAACAACAGACTGGTTCCAAATAGGAAAAGGAGTTCATCAAGGCTGTTTATTGTCACCCTGTTTATTTAACTTATATGCAGAGTACATAATGAGAAACGCTGGACTAGAAGAAACACAAGCTGGAATCAAGATTGCCGGGAGAAATATCAATAACCTCAGATATGCAGATGACACCACCCTTATGGCAGAAAGTGAAGAGGAACTAAAAAGCCTCTTGATGAAAGTGCAAGTGGAGAGTGAAAAAGTTGGCTTAGAGCTCAACATTTAGAAAACAAAGATCATGGCATCTGGTCCCATCACTTCATGGGAAATAGGTGGGGAAACAGTGGAAACAGTGTCAGACTTTATTTTTCTGGGCTCCAAAATCACTACAGATGGTGACTGCAGCCATGAAATTAAAAGATGCTTACTCCTTGGAAGGAAAGTTATGACCAACCTAGATAGCATATTCAAAAGCAGAGACATTACTTTGCCAACAAAGGTCCGTCTAGTCAAGGCTATGGTTTTTCCAGTGGTCATGTATGGATGTGAGAGTTGGACTGTGAAGAAGGCTGAGCGCCGAAGAATTGATGCTTTTGAACTGTGGTGTTGGAGAAGACTCTTGAGAGTCCCTTGGACTGCAAGGAGATCCAACCAGTCCATTCTGAATGAGATCAGCCCTGGGATTTCTTTGGAAGGAATGCTGCTAAAGCTGAAACTCCAGTACTTTGGCCACCTCATGCGAAGAGTTGACTCATTGGAAAAGACTCTGATGCTGGGAGGGATTGGGGGCAGGAGGAGAAGACAACAGAGGATGAGATGGCTGGATGGCATCACTGACTCGATGGTCGTGAGTCTGAGTGAACTCCGGGAGTTGGTGATGGACAGGGAGGCCTGGCGTGCTGCAATTGATGGGGTCGAAAAGAGTCGACACGACTGAGCGACTGATCTGATCTGATTTGAATCTTTAGTTGATTAAAGTCATCAGGGTCTGACCAATGGTCAACATCATCATCCCTTAGGTTCCAGTTGATCTGGGAGTTAAGCACTTCAGGCTAATCTTTACTCCTGAAACAGAACTGAAAGTCTTTATAAATGATTTATAATCTTTGCTTTTGTTACTTCTCTTGCCTCATAACAGTCACTTGTTGCTGCATTCTTTTTTTCCCTTAAGATCATTCATTAGAGACTTGTTCAAGGATAAGCATTGTGACGAAGGTTGGATCACAGAATGACTTAGGCTAAAATGCCTTCTCTTATGTCAGGAAAGTTATGCATGGTTCTCTCTTTCCAGAGATATCCTACAGCCCCCCTCCCCCACATCTGCTTACATGATTACTTTCTCTAACCTAGGTCCTCTCCCCTTTTCCTGTCATTATTGTTTTTATCTCAGCACTTTGTTTACTTTATGGCACTTAACACAACTTGTAACTTTTTTTTTGTGCTATGTTCTGTCTCCCCACCGTGTCCCTTTTCTTCACCACTATATTTCCATTACCTAGCACACTGCTCATTATTAGATATACAAAAAATAAATTTTACCTGGTGTTAAATGAATCAAACAGTGGTCAAGAATGACTCAGAGAGTTCTGAAGTGACCAACTAGATATATTGGTAGAAAGTGAGAATATAGGAAGTTAGAAACCGTTTGGAGGAAGGGACCAGAAAGAAGATGATCAGTTTTGTTTGCACATGTTGAATTTGAAGTTTTGAATAATTTCAATATAACACCTAGTAGGCAGCTTGAAATACAGATTTAGAGCTCTGGAAAGACCATCACATTGGAGCTACAGATTTAAGAACCTTGAGAACTGGTGAGATCATGAAGAGCTACAGAGAAGGTTTAGGAGGATCTACAAAGAATAACATTTATACAGTGGGCAGAAAGAGCAGCAAAACTTTAGAGGACCCAGCAGGGGCTGTCAGCAAGAACCAGGGAGAAACCTTCAGGGAGCAGGTAGTGGTCACAAGTAGTTCAGATGGTTGAGCAGGGCGTAAATTATGTCACATAGTCTGAAAGAGTCCCTTAGAACTGCCAATTAGGAGGCTTAGATACGGGAACCTTATAATAATTTCAGTGGGTAGTGGGCTGTGGTCTGAAGACAGAATGTTAGGAAGTGAATGTAGTAACTGTAGAACATGCTTTCAGGAAGGGCAACCATGAAAACAGATTTTATTTGGAAAGAGAGGCAAGGTCAAAGGAGACTTGAAAGAAAGCTTAGAGTCTCTATATAAGAGGGGAGGGGAGAGAGGGAGCGAAGATGGGTGTGGAAATAACTGATGGAAGAATTTGATAGGAGTAATTGACAGGAAGAGACAACAAAGAGTTGCCCTTCTTTGAAAATGTGAAGATAGTGCTCTCTTTAGCAGCACATATACTAAAATTGGATCAATACAAATAGCATGGCCCTTCCACAAGGATGACACGAAAATTCGTGAAGTGTTCCATATTTTTTAATTAAAACTACAATGAGGTATCACCTCACACCAATCAGAATGGCTATCACCAAAAATCTATCAACAGTAAATGCTGGAAAGGGTGTGGAGAAAAGAGAACCCTCTTGCACTGTTAGTGGGAATGTAAATTGATAGAATCACTATGGAGAGCAGTATGGAGATTCCTTTAAAAACTAGGAATAAAACTACCATATGACCCAGCAATCCCACTACTGGGCATATAACCTGAGAAAACAATAATTGAAAGAGATGCATGTACCCCAGTGTTCTTTGCAGCACTGTTTACAATAGCTAGGACATGAAAGCAACCTAGATGCCCATGGACAGATGAAAGAATAAAGAAGCTGTGGTACATATATAAAATCGAATATTATTCATCCATAAAAAAGAACACATCTGAGTCAGTCTTAATGAGGTGGATGAACCTAAAGCCTGTTATAGGAGTGAAGTAAGTCAGAAAGAGAGAAACAAATATCATATATTAATGCATATATATGGAATCTAGAAAGATGGTACTGATGAACCTATCTGCAGGGCAGCAATTGAGATGAAGATGTAGAGAACAGATTTGTGGACACAGAAAGGGAAGAAGAGGGTGGGATGAAAGGAGAGAGTAGCATGGAAACATATACATTACCATCTGTAAAATAGATAGCCAGTGGAAATTTGCTGTATGAAGTAGGGAGCTCAAATCAGGTGCTCTGTGACAACCTAGATGGCTGGGATGGAAAGGGAGGTGGGAGGGAGATTCAAGAGGGAGAGGATGGATATATGTATGTGCTATGCAGTGCTCAGTCACTCAGCCGTGTCCAGCTCTTTGGACACATGCAGACCCCATGGACTGCAGCCCACCAGGCTCCTCTGTCTGTGGGGATTCTCCAGGCAAGAATATTGGAGTGGGTTGCCATGCCCTCCTCCAGGGCTATATGTATATCTATGGCTGATTCATGTTGATATATGGCAGAGACGAATACAATACTGTAAAGCAATTATCCTCCAATTAAAAATAAATTTTAAAAACGCAAAAATAGATAAATTTAAATATGTATATAAAAGAAAATGTAAAGATAAATTTTAGAGGAGAGCGGAGTAACAAGGAGTTGAGATGTTTCTGACGGCCTTTAAATTATCTATGAAGAGGGAGCAAAATAATGTGTTGCAAGGGAGGAAATGGAGGGGGGATTTGGACTAGTTTTTAAGAGAAAAAGATGGTAAAGATTGTATAAAACAGAAAAGGTCTGCTGATTGCAGATCTACCATGGCTGGAAATTCTTTTTTCCTCCTTCCTCTTTATGCTTTCCTGCCTGGAAAATCCCATGGACGGAGGAGCCTGGTAGGCTGCAGTCCATGGGGTCGCTAAGAGTCGGACACGACTGAGCGACTTCACTTTCATTTTCACTTTCATGCATTGGAGAAGGAAATGGCAACCCACTCCGGTGTTCTTGCCTGGAGAATCCCAGGGACTGCGGAGCCTGGTTGGCTGCCGTCTATGGGGTCGCACGGAGTCGGACACGACTGAAGCGACTTAGCAGCAGCAGCAGCAACCTAGTCTTGCTCCTAAAAGACTTCAGGTCGCCAAATACTAATTCTTGCACAGTCTACTCCAATACTAGATTTTTTTCCCCCAACAATAACGGGCAATGAACGGACGGCTCCCCCACCTCCCTTCAACAGTGAACGTTGAGCTGGCCTCCAGCACTTCTGCGGACCCCAACCCCCGCTACTATGGATCATATTCTTTGGTACAGCGAAGGCACCTCCTAAATGCTTGCTGTGGACAATGGTAGATTTAGGGACAGAAGTTCCGGTTCCTTGGTAAATAACTTCTTCACAGAGCGCAGCACATGTTTCAGATCTGCTGAAGAAAGGGAAAGCTGAGGGACAGAGCACTGCATTTCCTTTTGTGCTACCTGCGTGTCCGAACACAACACCTATGAGCATTAAGAGCCAACCGACCAACTTTTCTTAAATGAAAATACAGTTGCTGCTGCTGCTGCTAAGTCGCTTCAGTCGTGTCCGACTCTGTGCGACCCCATAGACGGCAACCCACCAGGCTCCGCCGTCCCTGGGATTCTCCAGGCAAGAACACTGGAATGGGCTGCCATTTCCTTCTCCAGAAAATACAGTAGTCCAAGCAAAACACCAGGAGCCGAAGCTGGAACTGGAAAAGGTGCGAGTTCCAAGCTCGCAAACTGACCGGGGCGAGACGGTATCTCCGCCCCATGACGTCACATGGCCTCAGCCTCCCGGCCCACCCTGCGCCGGGCGTGTCTTATGCCTGGCACCGCCTCTGCTTCGCCCCACCCCCAGATGACGTCACCACACCGCAACCTCTAGTATCTCTCTGCCGAGGTGTTTCGTCGCCGGGCGCGGTGGCGCGCGCCTGTAGTCCCAGCTACTCGGGAGGCTGAGGCTGGAGGATCGCTTGAGCTCAGGAGTTCTGGGCTGCAGTGCGCTATGCCGATCGGGTGTCCGCACTAAGTTCGGCATCAATATGGTGACCTCCCGGGAGCGGGGGACCACCAGGTTGCCTAAGGAGGGGTGAACCGGCCCAGGTCGGAAACGGAGCAGGTCAAAACTCCCGTGCTGATCAGTAGTGGGATCGCGCCTGTGAATAGCCACTGTACTCCAGCCTGGGCAACATAGCGAGACCCCGTCTCTTTTGTTTATTTACATCACCCTGATTTTAAGGGAACCTAAATTTTCTGTACAACTAACGGATTCAAATTTTGTGTAAACAAACAACAAACGTTTACCTTTTTCCAGATACTTTTTACGTGTTCAGTAGTTCACTAATGTGTGCATTAAAAACAGACGAGATATAACTGGACTTTATTACTGGCTCACTCTTTAACACTTGTCTCCTATTTTATGTCTCCTTTACAGTTAAAACGCACTGGGTAACTAGGATATTCGAGGGATTGCATCTACCTCATCACTGACCCCTACTGGAGAATCAGCAGAACGTCTTTCCGAAAAGCTGTTAATCACCCTCGAAACCAACAGGGGTTGCTCGTTTCCTCACAACCTATTGGAGAAAAGGGTTGCTCCGCATTAGTGGAAAAATGCACCTCCGAGGCCAGATTTCCTATATTCTTCCCGTGACGGTTAGGTTTGCTAATTTTTATCGCCGTTTCCCTTACTTAACCGACCTCTCCTCCCCACCCTCCTGCCACTGGATGTCAACTCATTCACCACTAGACTATCAAGGTTTTTGCTTTTAAAGGTTTCTGGCGGAGTATCTATCCCTTTGGCCAAGCCTTACTTAGTGTGGGTTTACAGGTAGGGCTGACCTTCCAAATACTCCCTCCTATTAGGGGAACAAGCAACCTATAAAAGGAACCCAGACGTTCCTGTCATAACCAAGGTAACCGGAACAATGTGGCAAAATGCTGTCAGCCTGTCTCACCTTCTCGGATTGCCCATAGCTAACCTTAGATGGCTTAAAATTCAACATTTAAAAAACGAAGATCATGGCATCCGGTCCCATCGTTTCATGGCAAATAGATGGGGGGGAAATGGAAACAGTGGCAGATTTTATTTTCTTGGGCTCCAAAATCACTGCAGATGGTGACTGCAGCCATGAAATTAAAAGACTCTTGCTCCTTGGAAGAAAAGCTGTGACGAACCTAGACAGCATATTAAAAAGCAGAGACTGTATATAGTCAAAGCAATGGTTTTTCCAAGTAGTCATGTATGGATGTGAGGGTTGAACCATAAAGATGGCTGAGCACTGAAGAACTGAAGCTTTCAAAATGTGCTGCTGGAGAAGACTCTTGAGAGTCCCTTGGACTGCAAGGAGATCAAACCAGTCAATCCTGAAGGAAATCAACCCCGAATATTCATTGGAAGGACTGATGCTGAAACTGAAGCTCCAGTACTTTGGCCACTTGATGTGAAGAGCCTTCTCATTGAAAAAGACCCTGATGCTGGGAAAGATTTGAGGGCAGGAGGAGAAGGGGGCGACAGAGGATGAGTTGATTGGATGGCATCACCAACTCAGTGGACATGAGTTTGAGGAAACTCCTGGAGATAGTGAAGGACAGGGAAGCCTGTGTGCTGCAGTCCATGGGGTCACAAAGAGTCAGACATGACTTAGCAACTGAACAACCACCTTAGAGATAGAATTGAAGTGCAGGGAACTTCGAGCACTATATGGGGATGGATCTGGAACTCAATTGGTTAGAGCAATGCCTCAGAGCCCTCCACTGAGCTATGTAGAACAAGTGTTGTATCTTTGTCTCGTTTTTAAAAGAAGTAAGTGAGTAAGGTATGAAAGAAGAGACTCTTTAAAACTGTCAGAAGTTTTTGGTGGTCTGTAATAGTAATTTTATCTTTATGAAAGAGCTGTCTCAGAGCTTCCCCCTTTAAATTTAGGCATTTTAGGGACAGAACTTCTTAGTTTTGTGGAACTGAGGTGTGGTAGGTAGGATAATGCCCCACAAAAAAGTGAACTTCCTGATGTTATGTTATGAGTTCATAGAGTGAATTTCCTCTATGTTATTTTATGAGGTAAGAGATATTTCACACATGTGAGTAACTTAAAAATTTTGAGATGGAGAGATTATTCTGGATTATACCTTTGGGCCCAATGTAATTACAAGGATTATTACAATTATATAAGGGAGGAAGGAAGATCAGAGTCAGAGAGATGTGAACTGGAAGCAGAGATTGGAGTCATGCAGGGTCACCAACCAAGGAATGTGAACAGCCTCTGGAAACTGCAGCCCTGCTAACCTGTTTGGGACTTCTGACTTTCAGAACTGTCAGATAAAAAAGTTGTGTTGGTTAAGCCACTCAATTTGTGGTAATTTGTTACAGCAGCAATAGAAACCAAATAGAAGGTCAGTTTGTACCTGAAAAAACTTGTGAGGTCAGAAAGGAATCATTCCAGTATCTGTCTTCTTTAAAAGGCTTGTACTTTTTGTTTAAAAAACTTTTCATGTTCAATAAGTTTTCAGGGTTAATCTTTTTCTAAGGTGTGTGTGTGTGTATCTTTCTTTAAAGCATAATATTTTAACAGTCCATCCATTTATTCATCTATCCATTCATCTATCCATCTATCCATTTTTTAAAAGTTTACATGCCAAATATTTACCAGACGCTAGGTAATCAGGTACTAGATACTGATACTAGATAATCAGAAAGAGGAGAGACAAGCCATTGCCTTTGTAGAGCTTCAGGTCTAATGAAAGGTGGGGCAGGGGTCAATGTGCTCAGTCACTCAGTTGTGTACAACTCTTTACAACCTCATGAAATATAGTCCACCATGGTCCTCTGTCCATGGGCTTTTACAAGCGGGGTGGGGAGGGGGGAGGGGCAACAGTCATTTAAAAATAGGCCCTTTTTAAAGTGATTTGGGTTATCATGATCCCTGCCAAAATATCTAATTTATTCAGTTCAGTTCAGATCAGTTGCTCAGTCGTGTCCGACTCTTTTCGACCCCATGAATCGCAGCATGCCAGGCCTCCCTGTCCATCACCAACTCCCGGAGTTCACTCAGACTCACGTCCATCGAGTCAGTGATGCCATCCAGCCATCTCATCCTCTGTCGTCCCCTTCTCCTCCTGCCCCCAATCTCTCCCAGCATCAGAGTCTTTTCCAATGAGTCAGCTCTTCGCATGAGGTGGCCAAAGTACTGGAGTTTCAGCTTTAGCAGCATTCCTTCCAAAGAAATCCCAGGGCTGATCTCCTTCAGAATGGACTGGTTGGATCTCCTTGCAGTCCAAGGGACTCTCAAGAGTCTTCTCCAACACCACAGTTCAAAAGCATCAATTCTTCGGCACTCAGCCTTCTTCACAGTCCAACTCTCACATCCATACATGACCACTGGAAAAACCATAGCCTTGACTAGACAGACCTTTGTTGGCAAAGTAATGTCTCTGCTTTTGAATATGCTATCTAGGTTGGTCATAACTTTCCTTCTAAGGAGTAAGTGTCTTTTAATTTCATGGCTGCAGTCACCATCTGCAGTGATTTTGGAGCCCCCCAAAATAAAGTCTGACACTGTTTCCACTGTTTCCCCATCTATTTCCCATGAAGTGATGGGACCAGATGCCATGATCTTCCTTTTCTGAATGTTGAGTTTTAAGCCAACTTTTTCACTCTCCATTTTCATTTTCATCAAGAGGCTTTTTAGTTCCTCTTCACGTTCTGCCATAAGGGTGGTGTCATCTGCATATCTGAGGTTATTGATATTTCTCCCGGCAATCTTGATTCCAGCTTGTGCTTCTTCCAGCCCAGCCTTTCTCATGATGTGCTCTTCATAAAAGTTAAATAAGCAGGGTGACAATATACAGCCTTGACGTACTCCTTTTCCTATTTGGAACCAGTCTGTTGTTCCATGTCCAGTTCTAACTGTTGCTTCCTGACCTGCATACAGGTTTCTCAAGAGGCAGGTCAGGTGGTCTGGTATTCCCATCTCTTTCAGAATTTTCCACAGTTTATGGTGATCCACACAGTCAAAGGCTTTGGCATAGTCAATAAAGCAGAAATAGATGCTTTTCTGGAACTCTCTTGCTTTTTCCATGATCCAGTGGATGTTGGCAATTTGGTCTCTGGTTCCTCTGCCTTTTCTAAATCCAGCTTGAACATTAGGAAGTTCACGGTTCACATATTGCTGAAGCCTGGCTTGGAGAATTTTGAGCATGACTTTACTCGCGTGTGAGATGAGTGCAATTGTGCGGTAGTTTGAGCATTCTTTGGCATTGCCTTTCTTTGGGATTGGAATTAAAACTGACCTTTTCCAGTCCTGTGGCCACTGCTGAGTTTTCCAAATTTGCTGGCATATGGAGTGCAGCACTTTCACAGCATCATCTTTCAGGATTTGGAATAGCTCAACTGGAATTCCATCACCTCCACTAGCTTTGTTTGTAGTGATGCTTTCTAAGGCCCACTTGACTTCACATTCCAGGATGTCTGGCTCTAGGTCAGTGATCACACCATCGTGATTCTCTGGGTCGTGAAGATCTTTTTTGTACAGTTCTTCTGTGTAATCTTGCTACCTCTTAATATCTTCTGCTTCTGTTAGGTCCATACCATTTCTGTCCTTATCGAGCCCATCTTTGCATGAAATGTTCCCTTGGTATCTCTAATTTTCTTGAAGAGATCTCTAGTCTTTCCCATTCTGTTGTTTTCCTCTATTTCTTTGCATTGATCGCTGAGGAAGGCTTTCTTATCTCTTCTTGCTATTCTTTGGAACTCTGCTTTCAGATGTTTATATCTTTCCTTTTCTCCTTTGCTTTTCACTTCTCTTCTTTTCACAGCTATTTGTAAGGCCTCCCCAGACAGCCATTTTGCTTTTTTGCATCTCTTTTCCATGGGGATGGTCTTGATCCCTGTCTCCTGTACAATGTCACGAACCTCCGTCCATAGTTCATCAGGCACTCTATCTATCAGATCTAGGCCCTTAAATCTATTTCTCACTTCCACTGTATAATCATAAGGGATCTGATTTAGGTCATACCTGAATGGTTTTCCCTACTTTCTTCAATTTCAGTCTGAATTTGGCAATAAGGAGTTCATGGTCTGAGCCACAGTCAGCTCCTGGTCTTGTTTTTGTTGACTGTATAGAGCTTCTCCATCTTTGGCTGTTAAGAATATAATCAATCTGATTTTGGTGTTGACCATCTGGTGATGTCCACGTGTAGAGTCTTCTCTTGTGTTGTTGGAAGAGGGTGTTTGCTATGACCAGTGGATTTTCTTGGCAAAACTCTATTAGTCTTTGCCCTGCTTCATTCCATATTCCAAGGCCAAATTTGCCTGTTACTCCAGGTGTTTCTTGACTTCCTACTTTTGCATTCCAGTCCCCTATAATGAAAAGGACATCTTTTTTTGGGTGTTAGTTCTAAAAGGTCTTGTAGGTCTTCATAGAACCGTTCACCTTCAGCTTCTTCAGCGTTACTGGTTGGGGCATAGACTTGGATTACTGTGATACTAAATGGTTTTCCTTGGAAAGAACAGAGATCATTCTGTCGTTTTTGAGATTGCATCCAAGTACTGCATTTCGAACTTTTTTGTTGACCACGATGGCTACTCCATTTCTTCTGAGGGATTCCTGTCTGCAATAGTAGATATAATGATCATCTGAGTTAAATTCACCCATTCCAGCCCATTTTAGTTCGCTGATTCCTAGAATGTCGACGTTCACTCTTGCCATCTCTTGTTTGACCATTTCCAATTTGCTTTGATTCATGGACCTGACATTCCAGGTTCCTATGCAATATTGCTCTTTACAACATCAGACCTTGCTTCTATCACCAGTCACATCCACATCTGGGTATTCTTTTTGCTTTGGCTCCATCCCTTCATTCTTTCTGGAGTTATTTCTCCACTGATCTCCAGTAGCATATTGGGCACCTATGAACCTGGGGAGTTCCTCTTTCAGTATCCTATCATTTTGCCTTTTCATACTGTTCATGGGGTTGTCAAGGCAAGAATACTGAAGTGGTTTGCCATTCCCTTCTCCAGTGGACCACATTCTGTCAGAACTCTCCACCATGACCGCCAGTTTTGGGTGGCCTCACGGGCGTGGCTTAGTTTCATTGAGTTAGACAAGGCTGTGGTCCTAGTGTGATTAGATTGACTAGTTTTCTGTGAGTATGGTTTCAATGTGTCTGCCCTCTGATGCCCTCTTGCAACACCTACCGTCTTACTTGGGTTTCTCTTACCTTGGACGTGGGGTGTCTCTTCACGGCTGCTCCAGCAAAGCGCAGCCGCTGCTCCTCACCTTGGACGAGTCTGAATGCCTAAAATATCCAATACCAAAAAAACTTTCTGGGTTAAAAATGGTTTTCAGAAGGTCATTGTCACAAATGCACTTTGTTTGGCATTTACTCAACACCATTACTAAATATGTAATTTAACTCTCTATCCAATACTTAGTAATACTCTACAATATCCATCAAAGAAGTTCAGTATATCATGCAGTTTACCATACTTTTTTCTAAGCCTTTAATTTTGTTAACAGAGGAATATTTTAGATATTCAGCAACTTTAAGGTTTTATGTTTTCAAACCTACTAAGCCTTATCCTTTATGGTTTCTGTTTTTGGTGTTTGCTTTGAAGGGTCTCACCATTGCAAGAACATATACATAATGACGTTAATGTTTTAGGACTGTCTTATCTTCAGAGCACACACATACCTGATTAAAAAATAATGTTTTGTCCCTCCAAAACAATGCATTTTGTTCTTAAGCCTGCTTTGCTTTACTATTAATATTAGAACACTTATTTTCTTAAAACATTTTTTGCTTATTTGCCTTGTGTGTGTTATCTATAGGGTATACTGTAGATCGAATGTTTGTGCCCCCTCAAAATTCCATATGTTGAAACCAACCCACAAGGTCATAGTATTTGGACGTGGTGTCTTTGGGAGGTGATTAGGTTATGGAGGTGAAGTCCTCATGAATGGGATTAAGTGCCCTTGTGAAAGAAACCCTAGAGAGCTCCTTTGCTGCTTCCACCACATGAGGGCACAACAAGAAGATGCCTATCTATGAACCAGGAAGCAGTTCTTCACCAGATCTTCTACTTCCCAGTCTTCAGAACTGTGAGAAAAAAAGTAACGGATCCATGTGATATCTGGTGGAAGGGAAAGGTGATCAAGGTCCTGGCAAATTAAATTATGATGTAGGACTGGAGAGCTGATACTCCTGAAGTAGCACAGTAAAGGTGTATTTCTGGCCTTGCCAGCTGAAAGTAAACTGCTTCTTGTGGTCTTTCTAATAGAGACAAAGACATAAGTAGATCTAATAGCTGCATACAAGGTGCTGGGGCTGTGTTAATTTGCTCAAGCAATGAAACCTCATCTGGTATAGCAACTCCAACAGGAGTCCCCACCAGGTTAATCTTACAACATGCACTGTTATTCTGCAGGGTCCATCCATCTTCTGCACAGGCTGGTTAGGTGAGTTAAATGGGATGTCATGGGAATGGCCATCCCAGCATCTTTAGGTCCTGATAGTGGTAGTAATCTCTGCAATCCCTCCAGGAAAGCAGTATTGCTTTTGGTTTACTATTTTCCTACATAGAGACAGTTTTAGTGGCTTCCACTTGGCCTTCTCCCCATAATTGCCCTCACAGGTCAGGAAACCTGTGTGGGGATTCTGCTAGTTGTTGAGAATGTGTATTCCCATCATACTTTCCAGCACTGGAGAAATACCCGCATGGGGCATTTGAGGACACACTGGGCCCACTGTGAGACAGACCTGAGCTGAAACTTCACTGACTACCTGACCTCCATAAACCCCTACTCTGAGTGGACCACAGCCATGTTTTGAGTCTCCTGGAATTACTGTGAGTTCAGAGCTAGTGTCCAGGAATCCCCCACAAAGCCTGACCATTTCCTTTTCCCCAATGCACAGTTACCATGGTAAAAAGATGTAGATCTCTTTGGGGAAGTCTGGGAGAAAGATGAGCAGTATGCATTTTTGGCAGTGTCCTTCCTCAAGGGCACCCAGATTTCCTCTCAAACAAGAGGTTCTGGGTCTGTGAACTGGCTGGAGTCTGAGAATTGACTGAAAGACTATGACTCGGTTTTTATCATTTTTGTTCACTTAAGTTACAACTCTTTTGCTTACAGAGACCAAGTAAGAATTTAGTAAGCTTCCTATACATTTCAGTTCTAGGAATACCATGCTCAAATAGCCAACACCATCAGTCTCCCTAGTCAGACTATTCTGATTGCTGCTTTGACTCTGCTGTTCACTATGATCATCACACCCACCTGGCCTCTGCACATGATTGCTGCCATTGCTCTCTGCCACTCAGGCTGCAGTTACTCCCCTTGCATTCAGGTTTCCTGAATCAGTGGCACCTGCTCCCACTTTAAGTTCTGGCCTACAGAGAAACGTGATCACTGATACCTTCAAGGGTGCGCAGGACCTCCTCAAAAATTTATTTCTCACTGTTGTGGGGCAAGAAGTGTCCTCTGGTCCAGTGTAGGCCACCCCAAATTGTGCCTGAATGGCACATTGACTACTTTGAATTAAAGTTACTTAAGAAATGGCCAACATGAGAGAGACACTCTCATCCTCCTTTCTCTTATTCTGAAAGCAGGAAATAATCTCTCATATGAAAGGTACACTCCTGCCTCCAGAGGTAGGACACCCTTAACCCCAGAGTCAGGGAACTCAGGCTGAGAAGCCTGTATAAATGAACCTCATTACTTCATTACCCAAGTCTATATTCAGTTTAGATTCTTCAGTACTTGAGTGCCTGAAAACCTGTTTTTTTTTGTTCTGTCTGTTCCTTACAAATTTATTAATTTATTTAAAAAGTATAAAGGCTGCCTGCTTTGGCCACTTCGTAGGTCCCATTTCTATGAAACCTCCATGTGCATTAATTAAAATTTATTTTTCTTTCTCCTCTTATGTTGTCTTGCATCACTTTTATTATTAATCTAGCCAGAAGAACTGAAGAGGGATAAAAGTGGAGATTTTTCCCTTGCTGACACTACACATTGACTATTTCTATGAGTTGAATGGAAAGTAAAATTAATAAATTATATAAATATAATTATATGGTAAAAATAAGACAAGATTAAAATAGTTTTGATAATTATATAATAAAATTGGCTTTAATAATTATATGATAAAAGTAAGAAACATTAAAATAAATAGACTTTCTTCCCACATATATATCTCAATAAGAAGTACCATGTTTATATTATTGCAAGACTGATTTCCTGCTGTATCGTGAATCCTCTTTGGTGAGGCAATCTTGTCTTATAAGACTATAAATTATTCTGAAGTGAAACTCTGTTGGTTCTCAATGATTACCACTTCATCTTTCTGAGATCAGTAAACTTCCAAGTACGGGCTACAGGCCCTATTCATCTTGGCAGTTACAAATGCAGATACCTTGAGCCAAAGTTAATTCAAAATCTCTGGTGTCATGTTCAGGAATTTGCTTCGATTATCACCACAGTGATGAGTGAATCACACCAAAGCTTGAGAATCACAGCTCTAGATGATCCTACTGCTGCTGCTAAGTTGCTTCAGTCATCCATAAATAACTACCTCTAAATTTTCAGTTGGGACAAATGCCAATAAAATCTGTTAGTGATTTCAGATATTCACCTTTATCTTCTCTTTGAAAATGGGAAGATTTATCCATTTACTCTTACCTCTAGTTTTTCTCACAAGTCTCTACGTATCCCTGATTCAGAAGTTTTTCAAAATCAAGAAATTATTCCAAAACCCAGAAATGATAGAATTCCATAGTAAATGATAGTTTCTTTATAATTATAACTTATCTTTATCTTCTTTTTCCCCTTATGTGTTTTCTTGTATTTTCCTTCTGTCGCTCATTTTCCTTGATAGACAAAGCATAAGCTATGTATAAGTTAGTAGAGTGGTTGTCTTATGTATAACTTAAATGAGTATCCTGTTCCTATCTCATGAGTCTAGGTCTAAGGGCCCTAAAGTGGGTGTTTTGCCATAACGTATTTCAGTTTTTGTTTGTAAAGAAGATCTGAGTGTTGTCCCTTTCTATGTGGATTGCTTTTATGTAAAATATTTAGGCATTATTCGGGAAATGCCTGAAAGAGCCAACATAAGAACCTTAGTATTATTTATGTCCAGTTAGACCTCTCACTTTTACTGTTTGTACTACAGTTAATGGGGTTCCCCGTCTTTCCTAAAACCTTTAAGTGGCTTATTCCATATTTTGATCTATTTTGCATGATTTACTGTGCCATCTGATGCAGTAATGCTGCGCTGTACGTGCTAAAGCTACCCACTGGGGCATCAATTCCCGGTTTCTTCTGAAATTATCCACCGAGCCGTTTTTTACTTGGAGTCGCCTTCTACTGGTGGGAATTCGGCTTGCCACGACTTGGAGCCGGTAAGCCCTAGAATTCTGGTAGGCCTGGATTCCTCGCCGGGCGCTGTGGCGCGCGCCTGTAATCCTAGCTACTCGGGAGGCTGAGGCAGGAGGATCGCTTGAGCTCAGGAGTTCTGGGCTGCAGTGCGCTATGCCGATCGGGTGTCCGCACTAAGTTCGGCATCAATATGGTGACCTCCCGGGAGCGGGGGACCACCAGGTTGCCTAAGGAGGGGTGAACCGGCCCAGGTCGGAAACGGAGCAGGTCAAAACTCCCGTGCTGATCAGTAGTGGGATCGCGCCTGTGAATAGCCACTGTACTCCAGCCTGGGCAACATAGCGAGACCCCGTCTCTTTTGAGTTCTTACCTTAAAAAAGGCTTTCTTATTTTTTTAATATCTTTTCATTTTTAATCTTACTTCACCATTATCTAGCGAAACAACTGAATATTAAGGTTGCCAAGTATTTATGGAGCCCCTATTGTATATCACGGAGAAGGCGATGGCACCCCACTCCAGTACTCTTGCCTGGAAAATCCCATGGACGGAGGAGCCTGGTAGGCTGCAGTCCATGGGGTCGCGAAGAGTCGGACACGACTGAGCGACTTCACTTTCACTTTTCACTTTCCTGCATTGGAGAAGGAAATGGCAACCCACTCCAGTGTTCTTGCCTGGAGAATCCCGGGGACGGGGGAGCCTGGTTGGCTGCCGTCTATGGGGTCGCACAGAGTCGGACACGACTGAAGCGACTTAGCAGCAGCAGCAGCAGCAGCATTGTGTATCAGGTACTATGCTGAGCCCAGGTTCTCCCAATACCTAGAATGGATAAGAATCTCACAGTAAAACGCAAAATGCTCTTCGGAGAGCAAGACTTATCAGAATAGGAAATTTTTTTTTTTTTTAAGAGTTGGTTTGCCTTGATCATTGAGGGTAATTGTAGGGCGAATGAAATAGTCCACTGCGTTAAATTTCAACAGTGTACGCCCCAGGGAAAGTGGTAGTTCCTCAGGTACACAAAGCGGTACCTGGGTCCTAGTACGTTGCTCATAAATTGTTATGACCAGTAGGGGTCACTATGGGGGCTGGCTTGAATCCCGAGAGGCAAGGGAGCAAAGTAACCGGACAAGTTTGTAAGCTTTCCAGGAAGGAATGCAGTTTCAAGAGAATAATTTGTATCTATTTCGAATTGTTTTGGTACGACGAAAAGCTAATCGACGACGACTTGACTGCCGAACGCTTCACAAAATGTGACGCAAAGACGTTCGCTTCGAGGAGTATTGGATCTTCTGCGCGGCCGTAGATCCGCCTAGTGCGCCTGCGCATAAGAGGAGCGGCGTTGAGTCAGGCCGGCAGTGGAGGAAACTGCGGTAGCGACCCTCGAGGCTCGCCATGAAGACCCGCTTTAGCACCGTTGACCTCCGTGCGGTACTTGCGGAGCTGAATGCCAGGTACCGTATGTCGGGTGACCAAGCTTGTGCGGGGGGTGCAGGAGGCAGAGACCATGGCCCTACCGTAGAAATAAGCAGGGCCTTGTGTTCCCCCCCCCCCCCCACCCCCGGGTGCTGTTCTCCTATAGACCTGGCTAGGCCTGAGTGGGCGAGCGCGTGACATCTTTCCGTGGCCCTGAGGATACCGGGGGACCCTGGCGGCCGCGTGCGCCACCCCCCGGCTCTCGTGGGCTGCTGGTCTCGCCAGGTCTTGCGTCCCACTTTGGCAGGGCTCTCGGCTTGCCGGCCTGAGTCGCCCCGGTCTGGCAGGAAACGTTTACTAAAAGAAGTCAGGTGGACGCCAGGACACCAGTTAAGTCATTAGTTCCAGAGGTTTCCAGACCAGAGGCTTGGTTTGGTAGACTCTCTTCCTCACCCCAAAGAGTTTTAGCTGGAGGTAATAGATTCGGCCGGAGATCTGCATTCTAGTTCGGTTTTTATTAATATTTTATTAATATTATTTAGCTGTGTGAGCTTTGTCATATTTCTCAGGGCTTCGTTTACATTTTTTCTTCTGTAATTAGTTGAGTTAGATTTTAGCTGTATTTCCTAATGTATGTATTGGATCACTTTAAAAAACTCTTTAAAGCATTGTATCATCCTGGAGCTGGTCTATCACTTTTTTTAAAGTTACATTCGAGGTTTAGGCAGAAGGTTGCTGGCCTTCAGCCTCTGCACTCTGGTTGACCCCCTATCTTTAAAGATTCCCTCTTTGGCAGGCTGTGTTTGCGCCTACGCTTTAAATTGTGGGAAGTTTTATGTTTCAAATGGTAGTATGATTTATTATTTGTTTCTTTTCTCTTTGCAGCTTGCTAGGAATGAGAGTAAACAATGTTTACGATGTGGATAATAAAACGTATCTTATTCGTCTTCAAAAGTAAGAGCATTTTATAGGCTTGTTTTATCTTATGTAATTAATTTTTTTTTAAAGCAACCTACTGTTAGTGCTGGTAGGACCCTAAAGACATTTTGACTTTTTTCTTCTACAGACCAGACTTTAAAGCTACACTTTTACTCGAATCTGGCATACGAATTCACACAACAGAATTTGAGTGGCCTAAGAATATGATGCCGTCTAGTTTTGCCATGAAGGTAAACCTTATTATACTTGAAGCTTAATGTTAAGGCCCTGAGAGTGGTTACTAACAATTGAAGTTATAAACTGGTTTTTCTTTGTTGGTATAAATAAAAGAGATAAATACAGAGTAGTTGAGACATACCGGATGAATAAAGGAGATGTTTATTAACTTCTCCCTTTTACCCATCACACCACTTTGTGTTCCAGATCTTTCCTTCCCAAAGTTACCATTCTGATTGAAGCTTTTATAGAGCTGGACATTATAGCCTTCTAACTCTGTGCTTCTCACTATCAAAAAAATTTTGTTTCAGACCAACAGTGATCTTACTACAGCATCATTTTGATTAGTTACCCCACCTTTTACAATTGTCTGATATCTGAGTCTGTATCCTGCACCCCAGCACTCTTGGCTTTCTGTGTTCTGCCCTCCTTCCCTAGCCTTGTCTTCCACGGTTCACTTTTCAGCTGCCAGTATGTATTTTGTTGGAATACTCAATGACATTAGTATGCTACCAGCCATATCTTTTTACTTTTCACTTCTCTCTGTTTTACTGTTAAAACTGAGATCCTGCATCTGTGAATGTATTACCCATTTGCTTATTGACATAACAGGTATACTGAGAGCTCATGGTACAGAGGAAAGACGTTAGACTGAGATATACATAACTTCGAATTAATGGTTTTGCTGCTGAATACTTTTATAACTTGGAAATTTTACTTAACCTCTTGGGACTTGTTTCTTTAAATGTAAAATATAGATAATGCCTCTGTTATGGGGTTATTGGTGAGGATTGATTGAAGTTAAATGTAAAGCACCTAACACAATGCCTGACACATAGTAGGGCTCCATATGTATTAATTTCCTTCTTCCTCTCCTCCTCACTTTCCTTCAGAAATTTATTTGTTTTGGCATTGTGTTATTTCATTAGAGGCTTTACAGAGAAGATCCTTATCCCCAGCAACTTAGAATCTGTTTTGGATTACACGTTAGGTAAGTGTTTCCCAAATCGCAAGGCCTGTCACAAAATTATCAAATTCTTAAAAGTTTCATTTACTTAATAGTAAGCCAAAATGTTTCTTTTGGAAATTGTCCTTAATAATAATGACACTTTATATTTGTATAGCACTCTTCAAGGAATAATACTTCATTTGAGTTGTTTAGCAACTCAGTGGATATGAAGAACAAATATCATTTCAGTTTTACAGATGATATAACAGATAATAAGCTATATGCTTTTGGGATTGTGTAAACATCCCCAAATAAGGCTATATCAATAGGAGATCAGACACTCAAAAAAAAACAAACAAAAAAAAAAACCTTTTATGAGTTAGGTATACATGTCAATCTAAATATGTATACAAATTCCCTCCAGTGGCATAGACAACATTAAGCACTTTATGAAAACCTACAGCTGTTACTGTTGTATGTCAGGCAGGATCATGTTTAGTATGTGGTAAATCAGTGACTTTTCCTGATTCTCACATTTGGGAATGCCAGATACAGCTTTGTGGCACTGACAGAAGCTTGTTTTCACCAAGATGCTAGTAGAAAAAGAGAAAACAGGTTTTACATATGTATTATATGTCTGCCTATACTCATGATAATTTTCCCTTTTTTACCATTCCATGGTGTGGACTTCTATTCCATTCAAAGATGCCTTTTATTTTCATTTTAACTTTATTTTTCTCATAAAAATATTACTGATTTTCACCTGGGGATTTAAAGATAGCCCTGAATGTAGGTCACTGTTTAAATCAAAATTAATGTAGGCCACTTCTAAATGAAAACTGTTAAATTTAGGAGGGGGAGATTATTTATTCTGTGAAGGTTGAAAAGTCTCATATCTGCCTGAATATAATGTGAGTATAAATTTCTGCCTGAATACATAAAATGAGAATTTTAGTCAGTTTAAACTGTAGCTCTGGAGAACTCTTCTTAGTTATGAAAGAATTGGCATTGATTTGAAGAATGACCCTGGATATTTCTTCTTTTTTTCTTTTTTTTAAGATGGTTTTAGATGAACTTACCTGTAAAATTTGTCTTGGAGTTGAGTCTTGAGGAAAAGAAAGCATCCTTTCTTTCTGGTCTTGACTAAGAGGTCTTTCAAATTCAAAAATGAGAAACAATTGTTAAAAATTTTTTAAGGAGCCACAGCGTAGTTTTGTTTTTGGTTGATGTCATACGTAAGATATTTATACTAAAGAGTAGTATGGGTTTCCCTCATAGTTCAGTTGGTAAAGAATCTGCCTGCAATGCAGGAGACTCAGGTTCAATTCCTGGGTTGGGAATATCCCCTGGAGAAGGAAATGGCAACCCACTCCAGTATTCTTGCCTGGAGAATCCCATGGACAGAGGAGCCGGGGGGCTATAGTCCATGGGATTGCAAGAGTCGGACGCGACTGAGTGACTTTCACTTCGAAGGGTAGTACATGTAATATAAAACAGTAGGTATTTACCAAGTAAGTTGCCTTTGGGTTTAATATGTTCATTTTATTTTAATTGCTGATAAGAACAAGAACCTTACGACTAGGGATAGAAATGGGATTTGATAAAAGATAGGAGTTGCTGTATTTGGAGTTGAGCTAAGTTGTTCAAAAACTTGGAGATAGTACCAGAAAAATTCTACCTGGGCTTTATTAATAAAGTTTGTGAGAATAGGTTATTAGTTGTAAGTTGGAGGACTGATTTACAGTATTTCAGTAAGCTCATGGTTCAGAATTTGTATTTGAACTGAAAGATTAGTGGAAGTCATTAATCTTGGACACAAACACACTAAAGGGAATTTGGGATATTTAAAAAAGTGGAGTAGAAAGAGGCTTTAAAAAAAGGTTACAGTTTTGTGTGTGGTCTTCAGGACAAGAACAGGAATTTATTTAGCAGTGTGTAAAGCAAAAAAGTAAATTTCATTATCTGTTATTGTCTACTTAAAAATTGAATATGAAATACTGTTTCAGAGTTAGCAGTCAGAGTGGTCTGAAATAAAATGTATTTCTTCTGATTATCATTCTGTAAGTTTTGATTTTAAGACTATACTGTTTTATCTACTAGTCTTAAGATATTATTCCTAATGAAAATTAGAAGAAGAAACTTACTTATAAACCAATACTGAATGATTAGAAATTCACTTTTACTATTTAAATGCCTTTTTCTTCTCTTTCTTGCTAGTGCCGAAAACATTTGAAGAGTCGGAGATTAGTCAGCGCAAAGCAGCTTGGTGTGGATAGAATTGTAGATTTTCAGTTTGGAAGTGATGAAGCTGCTTATCACTTAATCATTGAGCTCTATGACAGGGTAAGTTAAATTTGGGGGTGGGGTAAGGAGAATTCACTGTATTGTCGATTATTCATGTAATAGTGCCATCAGACATGAGCAGGGAACATTTTTTCTTGTGAAAGGCCATTGATACACTAGGATAATGTAGTGCAATGCAAGTAAAATGTAATCTTCCATTAATCTTCATTTTATCTGGAGGCCAGAATTTAGGCAGACCATAGCCATTTAAAATAGTATTTGAGGGACTTCCTTGGTGGTTTGTGGTTAAGACTGTGCTTCCACTGGGAACTAAGATCCCATATGCCATGTGTGCAGCCAGAAAAACAAAAAATAATAACATTTAAATGTGGTAGATGAAGATCTGAGAATTGAAGATATTATCTGGTACTTTAAATTTCAGGACTAATGTGATAGAGCCAGCAAATTGTCAAATAGTTTTGTCATAAACAGCATTTGAGACCTAGGGACATTGCCACATTTTCAATGTCATCAGTTATAAGAGGAAGACTGCTGATGGCCTCACCATTCTTCTTGCCTCTTAATCCTTCTCTTAGTTACCTGTTCTATCTTGGAAATGTTTTTTCATTAACTGTCAACAGCAAAATAAATTCCATTTGCATGAAAAATTTAAGTATAAGAAGTGAGACCATAGAAATGCTAGGTGAAAATATGGATTAAGATGGATGAATTTGGGATGAAAAAGACTTTTAAGCTTAACAGTGAAAATAATAAGTATTACTACTTAACCTACCAGTAAGACAGTTTAAAAACTGAGTAAAGCAGAAAACACCATGAACTACATATGAAGTGAAAAACTAGGGAGAAGTATTTTTAACTCACAGGATAAATAAAGTGTTCATAACCCTCAATATGTAGTTTTCACAAACCATTCAAGTGGAAAAATGGGTAAAGTACTTGATTACACAATTCAGAAAAGAATAATACAAATGGCTTATGAAAGCATGAAAACGTATAAATTCACAAATTACTGAAAGATAAAAATGAGATATTTTTCTTTCTCCTCTTATTCTTTTTTTTTTCATCAGCATATAAATGATTGGAATGTTTGAGGACAACCAATATTATCAAGAATGTACAGGGAGTTCCCTGGTGGCCTAGTGGTTAGGACTCTGAGCTTTCAGTGCCATGGCCCAGGTTTAATCCATGGCCAGAAAAAAGACGAATTAAAAAGTTGTGCAGGAACAAGGGCAGATTAGAACATTATTTTCGAGGATTATTTGACAGATTATAACATGATTTTTAAAGTTTATGTGCCTAAACCTTTGACCCAGGAATTCCACTTCTAGGAATTTATTAAAAGCGTTTGAGGCAAGTGCTCAGAATGGACCATGTCAGGGATATTCTTATAGTGTTTATAATAGTTAAACTTGGAAAGAACCTGAATGTCTTTGTTTTTTGCTTTTTCTCCTTTTCTCTGTGATTATCATCTCCTGAATGGTGCCATTTATTTCTTGCATGAGTCATTTGGCCTGGACTTAACTACAGCTCTTCGGTGGAAATTGGTCCCTATTTGTTCCTTATATGTGAGATAGAAGAGAATTTTTGTCTTCTTTCTAGACTCCAAGCAACTCCAGTATTCAAAGCTAAATTTCTTCGAATAAGAAATTAGTTAAATAATTAAGGGAGACCCAAATAATAGAATACTGTGTAATTTTTAAAAATAATATTGAGACTTTTTTTCTTATGTTTTCACAAGATACTTTTAAGAATTTTCAAATTTTTGTTAGATAAATGTGCACTTAGTGAATCATCACAAGTGAACTTACCTGTGTTAGTTATTGACCTGAATGTGGGACAGGGATAGCAAGACCAGCTGCTGATCCCTGCACTTTCTCTAACTGTCTGTGCACTTCCCTTTGCCAGTGATCCTTTCCCCTTCTGCCCCCTCCTCCCCTGCAGGCAAGAGCAGCTACAGCTGTAGCCCTCCTGGAATTGATTTTTGTATGTGGTCTCAGGTAGTGGTCCGTTTTTAAAAATTTGTATGATAACTTTTTAAAAACTTTTGTTTTGAAATAATCATAGATTCAGAGGAAGTTGCAAAGATAGAGAGGTCTGGTGTAACTTTCACCCAGTTTCCCTTAGTTGTACATCTTATATAATCGTATTACAGTGTCAACCAGGAAATCAATATTGGTACATAGAGCCCTGTGCATTTTACCATGTTTGTAGATTAATGTAACCACCACTGCAATCAAGATACAGAAGTCTTCCATTACCACAGAGATCTTCCTTGGGATAACCCTTTGTAGTAACACCCACCTCACTCCCTCCCATCCCAGCACCCTGGCAACAATTAATTTGTTTCATCTTCATAATTTTGTCATTATAAATTGAATCTTTAACAAAGAAAGCGGCCTCAAAACCTTGGTTAAAAGGACGTACCGGATACTCTTAAATAGGAGTTGATAAACTATATAACCTATAGCCTCTTTTTGTAAAGGCTGTGTTTAAGAATGGCTTTTACATTTTGAAAGAGCCCTTTAAAATGAAAGAAGAATATGCAACAGAAACCATATGTGGCCCACAAACCCTAAAATATTTATCATCTTGCCTTTTATGGGAAAAGTTTGTTTACCCCTGCTCTTAAATAATAGACTCATATGTCAGCTAATATTGGACAGATACCAGTCTGTATCAAGGATGCCAAGTTAGAATTTTTAAGACTCTTTTTAGTCTAGAAGCAGATGTTTTCATGAAAATAGAGTGTTAACCTATGATCTGGGACAACTAGAATTGATTATATAGGACTGAGTAAATTGGAGAGTAATTGGAGACTGAGTAAATCTGATTGTGGTTATTTTTTTCAGAATATTGTTGATTTTATTTTTGTGATAGTTACATGATAAAGCTCTTTACCTTTCTCTGACCTGTAATTTGGTAGACTATACTAGTGCAAATCTGAGTGATATATTCTTTAAATGGTAGTTTGCTCTCTTTGATCCCTTAGAATTTAGGTGCAGTTGCCTTTTACTGAGATTGTTTTACTGCCCATTGACAATGTGTATATTTACATAGGTTCAGTAAGAATTTTTCCTTTTTACCAGGTTACAATTAGGCAGATTTGAAGATAAATCTCATTTAATTAGATGTGAAAAGCTCACCATTAAGGAATAAACGTAACACTTCGTGAGTGGAGCCTGTGTCCACAAAGTCCTCCTGAGAACCTAACCTTGGACCTCTTGTGTGGCATATAGGATCCTAGCCTGCAGTAAGTGAGGAAGGTCACTTCTTGTAGATCTGCATGACTTCAGGTAGAGAAGAATTTACTTATATTTGTAGGTGTACCACAGATGAAGCCAGTGGTGTTTTGTTTTTTTTTCTTTTTTGGCTTCTGTGGCTTTGAGTTAGAAGCAAATAGTAATTTTTAAGTCTCTGGAGTAATAGAGGCTATTGAAAATAAAATTCCAAATTTCTTGTGAATTCTTCAGGCAGCAGTGATTATTATGGCTTTGTAACTCTTGATACCATGTGGCTCTAGATTTGCTTTCTATAGTACAAGGAGGTTTATGTAGTATATGTTAGTATTAACATTTCTTACTTTACCTGTGTAAATCAGTCCAAGAAGCAGAGTAGCTTGTATATGTGTAATCAAGAATACTTTTAAATGTTGTGATTGTAAGAGGAGACTTAAAAATTATCCAAAATTTGAAGAGACAAAAAAGCATAAAATGTTGTTTGAATATCCTGCCAGGTGTTGTCTGGCCAGTACTCCTGGGGATTCTAGGGATGTATATCTTTGATTTGCTACCCCTTCTGAAAATTTTTATTAGTGTATTTTTTTCGCTATCCTGGGTCTTCGTTGCTGCACTTAGGCTTTCTCTGATTGGCAGCGAGTGGAGGCTACTCTCTAGCTGTGGTGCGTGGCTTCCCGTTGTAGTGGCTTCATTGGTTGTGGAGCATGGGCTCCAGATGTGCAGGCTTCAGTAGCTGTGGTTTGTGGGTCCTAGAGCTCAGGCACAGTAGTTGTGGCACTCGGGCTTAGTTGCCTGGCAGCATGTGGAATCTTCCTGGACAAGGGATCAAACCTGCATTGGCAGGCAGATTCTCAACCTCTGGCCCACCAGAGAAGTCCCTGCTACTTTTGATTAGGCTTTTTTACAGTTTGTTAAACGTGGGCTTTAACTTGTAGAAAACTGACAGTGCAAACAATTCTTGTCTGATGGCAATGAAAATTAATTTCATGTAATAAGATATTCAGATTATTCCTGTCAGGAGAAAAGATATCCCCGGAGGTTGCAGTTTTATTGCCCTCAGTTGGCAGTCTTACACAGCCACTCTTTTCTCAGCCATGCTAAGTACTTTACTAACTTCATTTCTTTTAGTGCCAGTTTTGTCATCTAGTTGTCTCATTAATTAGTTAAATAACTTTTGGCAGTTACTAAAATTGTATTTTGTCTTATGGTGACCACTGTTTCTGTTGTTTTCTGTTTTTGTCTTTGGTTTTCAGTGGTTTTGCTATGATGTGCATAGTTGATTTTCCTTTGTACCTTCTGGGGTTCATAGTGCTTTTTTAGAACCTGTGATTTGGTGTTTTTCATCAGTTTGGAAAGTTCAGTCATATTTTCTTTTGACCTGTCTTCCAATTTACTAATATTATTGCTCTCAGACAAGAATCATTTGGAATTGTTGTGTTACCTGATTCCTCTGATGTCTGTTTTTATAGTCTGTTGTTTTGATTTTAATACTTTGTCTTTTCTCCTTACATGCCTGATTATTTTATTGTGTTCATGCATTGAATAGGAAAAGTAATAGATACGCTATGATACCTGAATGATGTTACCCTCCTTTAGAAAGGGTACTTGCTTTTGACAGGTAGCTAAGGACACAGATAATCCAATCAAGAATTGAATTGATTAGGAGTTGGGCCTGGGAAAGCTGGATAATTTCCAATTCACTCCTTCTTCTGGGATGCAGCCTTTCAGGGTCACTATTCATATCTGAACTTATAAGGGATAACCCCTGCTAGCTCCCACACCTTTTACTTGAACCCTGAACTCAAATTTTTATTCTCCTTAGTTGTCCTGTGACTCTAAATTCATGCTCAGCTTGCCAGCCTGTCAGCTGCTTCTTAACTATTAAATACATGATCCTAAAGTAGCTCCAAGTATGGTGCTCACCTTTCTGAGCTTTCCTCTCCTAGACTTTTATCCTGTAAATGTTTACTACCTACCTTGTTTGCATTTTTTGTTTCTGAAAAGACTTGCTTTGTGTATTTTGTCCAGTTTTTCTCAATAGTTAGAATTATCTAGACTACCATAATAGAATTATCTAATCTACCATTTAAATTTAAAATATTTATACAATTAGTACATGAATACATACTCAGTATATAGAGAAGTTCATAGAATTAAAATTGAAGGTCTTTCTTATCACTCTTGGCCCAACCAGTTCCTCATCCCAGAGTAACCACTATGTTTGATGTCCTATTTATGATCACTTCCCTTCCTCCCCTTCCAATTAAAAAGGAGAAGGGTTTTGTTTTTTTTTTTTTTTTTCATTGAGAGGAAAAATCTCTAGAATTTAAATAACTACAGAGTGCCTTAGGTTTAACTCAATATGAAGTTTAAGCTTATATATCAGACACGGCCTTTTTCTTTTTTTTCCTTTTTTCAGTTTAACTTAGCACTTGACAATGCAAAACTTTTTTCCATAGAATAAATCTTTTTTATCATTTAAAGATCTAAAGAATTTTTCAATTTTATAATAATTTTAGATTTGTAGAAAATTTGCAAAGATAATAAAGAAAATTCCTGTATACCCCTCACTTAGTTTCTCTTAATGTTAACATCTTACATAACCGTGGTACATTTGTCAAAACTTAGAAATTCACATTGGTATATTACTGCTAATTAAACTATAGGTTTTATTTAGGTTTCACCAGTTTTTCTACTCATGTTCTTTTTTTTGTTCCAGGATTCAATCCAAGATACCCCCTTGCATTTAGGGCCTTTTCTGTTTTGAAGTCTCTGTACAATTGACATGTATGCTGTCTAGATTCCAGAGACCCAGTTAGTGATAAGTTTAGAATAGGTAGTCAAGATTTATATATGAGAGTAAGTGCTTAGGAATTTTCACTGTGTTATCTAAGAGAAATATGTTGGTTGATTCTTAGAGTAGATTTTGAAGATTGCTCTCTTGTCTCTTTATAGCAGGATCTGAACGTCTAGTCTTCATGTCTGGAATTTCGATGTATGGTTTATTTAAAATTGATCAGTGTAAAGAGACTATTGCCACTCAAACTGTCAAAGTCAGTTTATTAATTTGTGATATGAAGGTTCCAGTAGGAAAGACTCTGGAGAAAATAAGATTAGGAAGTAGATTTTTTAAGTACATTAGAATCTAGTGCAATGTTTACCCAAATAAGTTCCTTGACACCACTTCTGTAAGATAATAGCTAAGAAAAATGGGTCCCCAATAAGGTAAAGAAAAATTTTTTAACTCTAGGACTTACCACTGCCTTTAATATGATAGTATGATGTGTATGTGCCCTAGGGAAGGGTATGTTACACAGAATTTCCAAAACTTACTACATCACATAATTTTTTTTTTTTTTTTTAATGGGAAGTAGTGGGAGCCATCTTAACAGAAAACTTTTGGGAAACCTTGGTTTAAAGAAGGCCCTTTTGGGGAAGTAACTACCTTACTTGAATCTTCCAGATGCTCTTGATAACTGAACAGTTTGATTCAGCAAACATTTATTGAGGACTTTCTACATGCCAGGCCCTATGGCTAAGTCTGTTTTTCAGGTCACATCTTTATGAACTAATTAGACACTATATGGACTTCTGTCCAAGTCTCCTACTTTCCTTCTGCAGTTAACATTTCTGTTCTTTGAGTTAAATAAATATTTAAATTTCTAAATGCATGGTTTCTTTGAAGTTAGAACCTTTAGCAGTAGGTCCTACTCTTTCAACACCAGAAACTTCAGATTATCTATAGGCATACATCATTTTACTGAGCTTTATTTTATTGTGCTTCTCATATGCTGCATTTTTTTCTTTTCTTTTCTTTCTTTCTTTTTTTTTTTTTTTTACAAATTGAAGGTTTGTGGCAGCCCTGCATCAAGTAACTTTTTGCTTGATGTGCCATTTTTCAACAGCCTTTGCTCACTTTGTATCTCTTTCATTTTGTTAATTCTCACAATATTTCAGACTTTTTCATTACTATTTTTATAGTAATCTGTGGTCAGTGATCTTTAATGTTACTACAGAACAGCTTGGTGAAAGCTCAGATGATGGTTAGGAGTTCCTAGCAATAAAGTATTTTTAAGTTAAGATATGTACATTGTTTTTACAGTATACTATTTATACACTGTTATATGTTTTGTTATATATTATATATCACATATTATTACACAGTATAGTGTAAACATTACTTTTATATGCACCGAGAAATCAAAAAATTAATGTGACTTGCTTTATTGCGATATTTGCTTAATTTCAGTGGTCTGAAACCAAACCTATAATACCTTCAAGGTACACCTGTGTATCTGTGATCAAGGTGAATCATGGCCCCATCTAGTGAAATTGATGTTATTCCTCATCAGGTTGAAGACTATTCCCACCATCTTTGATGACACCTTCTGAGTACTTGCTAAGGCATTTGTGACTGCTTCATGAATGCTTTTTTGTATTTTAATTACACAACAACCTGTAGCTTCACTATCTATAATAAATTTGGAAGGTTGTGTTCTTTGGGCAGTTTATTTTCATTAGGCTTCTCCCCCTCTTTTTTATTAAAAAGATTATGTTAAATTCTAAAAAGATTTTTTAAATCCTCACTTTTTAATGGGAAAAAAAAAAAAAGTTGAAGTGTTAGTCACTCAGTCATGTCCAATTCTTTGCAACCCCATTGACTGTAGCCCACCAGGCTCCTCTGTCCATGGGATTTCCCAGGCAAGAATACTGGAGTGAGTTGCTGTTCCCTTTTCCAGTGGATCTTCCCAACCCAGGGATCGAACCTGGGCTTCCCCATTGCAGGCAGATTCTTTACTTGTCTGAGCAAATAAGTATTTTAATTTTTCCCTGTATTTGCCTTCTGCATGCCGGGATACAGGATTTTTTGTCTTCCAATTTTTTTTTTATTATAAAACATTTTTCTACTTTTTAAACATAGTCTTAACAGGTTTTAAATATCTTGTCATATTGATATAATTTATTTAACACTTTCCCCAATTTTTACATTTAGGCTGTTTGCATTTTTTTTCTGTTTTAAATAAGCTGCAATTTAAGCATGTAGCTTTTGGTTTTATTGAGTTACTACATTAGGCCACATAAATAACCAATTGTGGAATTCCTTGGTCAGAGGGTATTATGACCTTTATTGATTTTGCCACATAACTGCTATTAAAAGACAAATTGCAAGTGAAAATATAAATAAATAGCTTTGTGTTTGGCTTCTGAAATATATGTGGTTTTTCTTAATAAGTCACAGTGTGTGTAGATTTGCCTCAACCAGGTGCAAATTAAGTTCAACCGGTGGTCATCAGGGTGTTAATTGATTACTTTAATAATGCCCTCTGCAGAACCATCAGACAGAGTTTAAAGTTGTTCCAGATCCCTTCATTGTGTTTCAGACTTGGAGTGTTTAGATTTATTTATTTCATAGTCTATGCTGGGTCAGTGTAAGGAGCATTGTTGAGATGTGACTCAAATGCTTTTTGTTTGTAACTTCCTTTCTGTAGCCTTCATTGGGGTTTTAAGAGACATTTCCTTTCTCAATTTTTAAGAAAATTTAAGAATGACTTCGGAAAAACATTAAATTATATTTTATTCTATTACAGGGGAACATTGTTCTTACAGATTATGAGTACCTAATTTTAAATATCCTAAGATTTCGAACTGATGAGTCTGATGATGTTAAATTTGCTGTTCGTGAACGCTATCCAGTTGATCATGCTAGAGCTGCTGAACCGTTGCTTACCTTGGAAAGGTAACATGTTTTGTTTATTAACTCATTTCATACTGTATTAGATAGTAAAATAGATTATACGTCAGGATATGAAAGAACTGTCACATAAGGAAATAATGTGTTTACTTGCATAAAATAAATTTGGACAGCTTGAATTATACAAATGTGCACTTGAATGTAAGCAGTTAAGCCTTATTTGGGAGTAGCAAGTGTATATTTTTTTAATCTTAAGTTTGTTGTTACGTCAGATGTTTATAATTTCTTGGTGAAGTGAGGGGACTTATTAGCTATTCTTTAAGAAGACAGTGGCTATCTTGGCAGAGTGCGAAAGGAGATAGAAATTCTGGTTTAGTTAAAAGAAATAGGAATATGGTGAGATAAGGTTCTGACTGGAAGACTTTGCTGACTAAGAGGCTACAACAGTGGTTTTCAAAGTTTAGCGTGCATCAGGATCAACTAGAGGGCTTGGTAAAATACAGACTCCATGCACCACTCCCCCTCTAGTTTTTGATTAAGTAGTTCTGGTGTAGGTCCTTGGAATTTACATTTCTAAGACGTTTGTAGATGAAGTTGATGCTGATTAGGGGGTTGTAATGGCCCACAGCATCCTTGAGTTCTTTCTAAATGCTTAATTAGGTAAAGCCATTTCAGGTGTTAAGGTATATTACCAGGGAGGGATAAATTGGGAGATTGGAATTGACATGTACACACTACTGTGTACAAAATAGATAACTAGTAACATGCAAAAAGCACAGGGCATTCTACTCTACTGTGTAGTGACCTATATGGGAAAAGAATCTAAGAGAAAGAGTATCCACTGTGTAGGTATAACTGATTCACTTTACACCTGAAACTAACATTATAAATCAACTATACTTCAATACAATTTTTTTAAGAAAGATGGTAACACCAATCTCCACAAACTACGTTTAACAGTTGCATAAAAATGTGTCTTTTCATGTCATATGAGCACACTGATGACAAGCAGTATGACTTAGTTGAAAAAGTATTGGGTTTCTTTGGAAAACTTGGTTTCGAGTCCCAGCCTGCTGATCAGGAACCTAGTAACCTTAGATAAATTACTTTTATGACTCCACCCCTCCCCCCCCAACCTTTTTGTTTTTAACCTATAGAGTAAACTAACTCTTCTTATGTTTTAGGATATTTTGAAGATCAGGTAAATAGATGCATGTCAAAGTATTGTGAAGATTTCTGTAAGATCTGTTAAATATAAGATAGTAAGGGGTGTGTTAATTTTGTTTCACAGATTGACTGAAATACTAGGCGGTGCACCCAAGGGTGAACTATTGAAGAGAGTTCTTAACCCATTACTTCGTGAGTAATCCTACATAGAGCAACAAAGTATTTGTAAAATAATAATGGTTTTCAGGAATATATTTAACACATTCAGATCTAGTTCTAGTAGAAATTTAAATCTAGTAGAAAATTAGAACAACTTGATAAGTGTAGAAAGGAGTTTAAAATGATCTTTAGAATAAATAGAGGTTTATTTTCAAAGAAAGAGAAATTTATAGTACTGTATGAACTTTGACCATTACCTTTTAGATCTTATTTAATAGCAATACAGTTATATAAACTAATAGTATGTTATCTAGTACTTGATTGCTAGCTGTAGTTTTCTAAGAAATCAGTTGGTATTTTTCAGTGTCATAAGCTTTTTGGTTTAATAACCCACTTAGCTTGGTTGGGTTTTCTTTGTTTTTGCTTTTTGATTTTTATTGGTGAGTCTCAGAGGATTCCAGGATCTGCCTGGTACTGTTGATAACCAACATAAAGATTTTCCAATAAACTTTTATACTTGAGAAAAGTCATCACTTATCCCTGTATTAAGGAATCTGAAAAGGACATATGAGAAGACAGGTACCATTGATTACTAAAGGAGTTACTCTTCCTCTCCTGTGAAATTAGAATGCATTAAGAAGTTATCTTTAAAACTTTCCATTAGTTAGTATAACATGTGAAATTTGTAAGTTTGGATTTTTCAATAGAAAAATGTTTATTCTGTTTTTATTCTGTTAATGTGGTATATTACATTAACCAGTTTTTGGACGCTAAACCAACCTTGCATCCCTGGTTTATAATCCTTTTATATATGGCTAAATTACATTAAATTCTTGTAACTTCGCACCGACTTCCACAGGTTTATTGTCTCAAATTTTTATAAGTAATTTCTAGTAACTCATTTCTGATAACAGTTCAAAATAAGTAAACTAATTGTTATTTTTACTGGTTACTGCTATTGAGTAGATGACTTATATTGGGATATACGTATTATATTTTGAATGTGAAATTTTATAGGAAAATACTACAAATAATATCCTTTGCTTTTATAGCGTATGGGCCAGCTCTCATTGAGCACTGTCTCATAGAAAATGGATTCCCTGCCAATGTCAAAGTGGATGAAAAATTTGAAAGTAAAGGTATATGTGCATGTTACAAGTTTTGCACATTTTTATTTATTTCATTTTTTTAAACCTATGAAAATTATTTCTGGGAAAAGTAATCAGTGAATGCATAGTTTCAGACTTAAAAAGAATTTGACCTATGAATATTCTGTCCATATGATATTCCTGACTTTGTACTCTAATGTGACATTTTATCCCTAGTAACATGCAGTTTAATTTTTTGATCTACCCTATTACCTTTCAATTATGAAATATTCTCCCTCCCTCCCCCTAAATTTTGGAAGGGGTTACTGCACTTGAGACAATCTCTGGAGGCTTGAAGGAGTAGAATTATTCACCTTCAGACTCAGCACCTGAGGTGTTTCTAGAAGTAGCATTATTTATGCATTTTAACTCTGTAAGTGTTGTGCTGTGACTACATAATGAATTAGGCTTTTGTAACTACTTAAATTCACTTTCTAGATTAATTAAACCTAAATTAACTTCCAGATTAGGATAATAAAAAATTATAGGAAATATAAGGAAAATGGAAGATTTGGTCTTTGACAAATTTTTATCTGCAGATTATCATGTAAAATGTAAAAAAAATCATTTTTGCTATTTATGTTTTGGGATTATATATTATTTCTTAAGGTTTAGGGATCATTTTTATGCTGTCAAATTTTTTTGTGAGTTTAAAAATACAAACAATGTTTGAAATGAATGATTTAGTTTCTGAAATATATGAACTCAGTGCAGTCCAGTTCAAAATGCTAACAGGTGGTATTGCTAATTTTGGTATTACACTTCCTTTTTAAAATCTATATGTGCAATAAAAAGCATATAAAAATGTTCAGGAAAACTCTGGAAAATAATAGTTATTATGATAGAGAATAATCTTTTCATAGATTAAAATGCATTATGAAACTGTAATAATTAAGTTTTGGGAGAAGGAATACACAGCATAAAGAATTCAGAAACAAGCCCAAATATATGTGAGACTTTAGCATATGAACAGAAGTACCTTTCAGATCATGTGGGGAAAGATGGATTCAATAAAAGCTGTTGGGACAACAAGTGACCAAGATATTTTCTTATTTAATACATTGATTATAAGCATGAAATAACTAATTTTCTTAAATAACTTTATTATTTCATAAGCACTTTCTATTTTTTGCATAGATGTTTAGTAATAGCTAATGGACAGTTGATTGGTACTCATTCTTTCCTTTCTTATTTCCCTATTAGATATTGAAAAAGTACTTGTTTGTCTACAGAAAGCAGAAGAGTACATGAAAACAACATCCAGCTTCAATGGAAAGGTAGTACCACGTAATACTTGCTATATATTGTTGTGGCTTAGATATTAGAATTTTCATTGAAGGATCAGCATATGTAAATTTTTTGTTGTAATTTGGAAATTTAACACCTATAATATGCTTATTCTAGGGTAGTTTTTTTTTTTTTTTTTTAATTGCTGTTGGTTTCTGATTTTTGTTCTGTTTCTTAAATCTTCTACAAAGTACTGGGTCAGTATCAGCACTCCCAGAAATTTGAGGAATTTGAAGATATTTCATCTTAGGTTGATTTTTAGATAGAAAAGCACATTTTAATTTGCCATCGCTTTCTAAAAATTTACTAACATCTTTTTAATTATTAAATATCTGCTGAATTACCTCATATCTTGTTTTTCTTTCCTATTCCACGTATAACTTCACTTTCAAAAAGGTTTAGGAAAAGTTCTGATTAATTATAGCTAAATCAGTCCAAATGTACCCTTCACCCAGTTATTAAAATGAACTAAAATTTCCTACCAGCAGTGTGAACCAAAGACTTTTTCTGCTGGAAGTAAAGTGCTTTTGGCTCTTTAAAATTGCAGAACATCTGAAAAATGGAAGAAAAAAGCAAAATGCACATGTATAATCCTACTACTTTATCAAATCATTAATATTCATTTTCTTTATTCCCTGATTTTCTCTTGTCCATGTGAATTAGTAGGTTCTAATGATTCTTACTGATCTTTAAAAACATCATTTTGAGAAGTGATACAATCAATATAGACAAATCCTACTGATTATTTTTAACTAGAATAATTTTATAAGCTAATAAAGTCAGTATCATTCAAGGAAAGTAAATCTTTGTTAATTATAAAGAGAAATTAGTTTTAATGTTGGATTTTTGTAGGGGTATATCATTCAGAAAAGAGAAATAAAACCAAGCCTGGAAGTAGACAAGCCAACTGAAGACATACTCACGTAAGTATGTAGGCATGGGTCTGTTTGCTTTGGGTGTTCATTAATGTTCTTGAATGTGATATAGTAAATATGTTTTACAGGTATGAGGAATTTCATCCTTTCTTGTTTTCTCAACATTCACAATGTCCATATATAGAATTTGAATCATTTGACAAGGTGGGTTTTCTGATTCTGTTTTTTGACCAGTTAGCATGATATGAATTAGATTAATCCAGCTTCTTTTGAGAAATTGAAAATATTTTTGCTCTACAATCACTATTAATCTGGACATTAAAAATCAGTGAGGTCACAGATACAGACTGTTGGAAAAGTTTGTTGCCACTTTATTTTAAGATGAAGGACCAAAGATCTGAACTTAATTTGATTCTTCACTGTTTAACTGTATAATAACATTTACTGGAAATCTGCTCAAGTTCATCAAGTGGTTTTATGAAACAAAATGGACTCTAAAATTCTGTGTGTGAAAGTTGATGCAGAGACTATATTTTTCGGGGTTTTTTTTCAGCTGGTTGATTGTCTTTTTCTTTTTTTCTTGATAAGGCCGTAGATGAATTTTATTCCAAGATAGAAGGTCAGAAAATAGATTTAAAAGCTTTACAGCAGGTATGGTATTATTAAAAACATTTATATTAAACCTTAAGTGTGGTTTATATAAAACCACACTTTAAATAACATTATATTTAATATAATTTATTATATTAAATTTATTTAATATAAATTGGACTTAAGTGTGGTTTGCTGGGTAGGTGATGCTCTCATACAGGAATGGGTACTTTTTAGAAGTAGTATGAGAATGCCCTGATCTCTTGGGATACTGATAAAGGTCCAGGGGAACCGGTGTTAAACAGACAAAAACCCCACTCATTTGCTCTATCAGAGTATAAGATAACTCTTTAAACCAGAAAATACAGTGACAAGGAGGCTTGTTATTTATTCCCTAGTATGATTTGCTTTATTACAACTACCCAGAGCTTCTCAAACTTTGCTGTAAAAGGAATAGTGTTTCAAGGAGGAGATTTTTAAATGGGCCAAAGGAGTGAAAATGAAGTGAAAGTTGCTCAGTGATGACCAACTCTTTGCGACTCCATGGACTGTAGCCTGCCAGGCTCCTCTGTCCATGGAATTCTCTAGGCAGGAATACTGGAATGGGTTGCCATGCCCTTCTCCAGGGCATCTTCCCAACCCAAAGATCAAACCCAGGTCTCCTGCATTGCAGGCATATTCTTTACCATCTGAACTACCAGGGAAGCCCTGGACCAAAGCAGAGGGAAGTTTTTTCAATACATATGTTAAAGTGGGCTTTTTTTACTAGACCTTTAATATGCTTTGTGTGCATCATGACTCCGCAAGGAAGGTTTAATATGCTGTGTTTTCCCAGCACATCTGACCATGTTTAAGGGGCTTTCACTGCAGAGAAGTTTTAGAAAATGACCACAGTCACTCGAGTTCAAGGAGATTTGATTTTTAAAAATATTCATAAGATCTTAAAATACGTGTGCAAAAACTTTACGTGAATGCCTGTGTCCTCCCCACCCTCAGTTGTTTTTTTAAAAAAATTAGTAAAAATCAGAATTTCAAAGCAGGTGGGTTACCAGTTACATAGTATGATTGCCATATGGTGGCAGCACTTTAGCAAGTAAACATGTTTAAGGGTAACATTGAACCCGTATTTTTATGTGTATCAGAATACACATGGATTATTTTAGCATTTGTTGTGCAAATTCTTTTAATAGTCACCATTCTTACAATTTAAGTATTTTTAATATTATATCCAGCATGCAAATATTCATTAATTGGTGATGCTGTGACTATTGTGTAAAATAAGCTCCCATATCAGTAAGTTGTGTGGAACTTAAAATGTAAGTTCCAGGTGATAAAATGGTACACAGTCATCCCTTACTGCCTGCAGTGGATTGTTCCAGGAGCCTCTGTGGGTACCAAAATCCAAGGATTTTACAAAATGGTATAGTACAATGAATACAGTCGGCCTCCCATATCTGTAGGTTTTATATCTGCAGAAACTGAGTACTGACTATATTAAAGGTCAGATAACTACCATCAACCTTTGTGTAGTAAATTTAGGAAAAAGAATAGATACAAATAAGAGAAATTAAAAACAGCAATAAAATAAAAAGAAGCTATTTTAGGAATTCATGCTAAGGATGCATTCCCCCAAATTTTACATTTATGTCATAGGGAAAAATATCTTGAATTCTGCCTTGAATAACGCAAGGACATTAGGGACATATCTTAAATATACATTCCTATATAGCGAATGGGAGGTAGATGGTCAGGAGAGGTAATTTTGGAGCATGAAACACTTTGCAGTAGGATAGACCTGGGGAGGTGGACTACAGGGAGCTCCAGTTGGCTGGTAACAACATTGAGGAGGCAGAAGTAGGGGTGGGAGAGTGAGTCTCAGGAGGTAAGAGAGAGAAGGTACAGATGGCAGAAGAAATCTGATTTTTAAAAATTCTGTTTTGTCAACAAAAGGAAAAACAAGCATTGAAGAAATTAGATAATGTGCGAAAGGATCACGAAAACAGATTAGAAGCTCTTCAGCAGGCACAGGTACCTTGTTTAGCTTTCTTTCAGATACTTTTTAAAAAATGGGAACCTTAACTGGCATTGAAACAAATTTTTTTTGGCTTATTTCTTAAGGAAATAGACAAACTTAAAGGAGAACTTATAGAAATGAACTTACAAATAGTTGACAGAGCCATTCAGGTTGTTCGAAGTGCTTTAGCCAACCAGATAGATTGGACGGAAATCGGGTTAATTGTGAAAGAAGCCCAGGCTCAAGGAGACCCTGTTGCAAATGCAATCAAAGAATTAAAACTACAAACCAACCATGTAACAATGCTGCTAAGGTGAGTTTGATTCTTAGTTAAGCAGTTAATGTTTATTTTGCTATTTAATTTTTCACTGTATTCATTAAAAATTTATTTGAAAAATTTCCTTTGAAAATACTGGGAAACATTAATTTACATTAAAATAATGCAACTTTTTAAGTACTGTAGACCATTTATAATTTCATTGAGAAAAAAACTGAAAATAAGAAAGTGATGTCATTGACGTTAGTGAAATACTATTGAATATTTTTAATAGAAATCCATACTTGTTATCAGAGGAGGAAGATGACGATGTTGATGGTGACATCAGTACTGAGAAAAATGAAACTGAACCACCAAAAGGAAAAAAGAAAAAGCAAAAGAATAAGCAACTGCAGAAGCCTCAGAAAAACAGGCCATTGCTTGTTGATGTTGATCTCAGCTTGTCAGCATATGCCAATGCCAAAAAGTAAGTCACAAATTTAAGTATAAATTAAATTTATTTTTTGGCTGTGTTGTAAGGCATGTGAAAGTCTAGTTCCCTGACCATCAGGGATCAAACCTGTGTCCCCTGCAGTGAAAACATGGATTCCTAACCACTGGACTGCCAGGGAATTCCCATAAGTTTTAGGTACAATATTATCTGCAATAAATCTATTAGGATATTAAGGATAAGAAGTATTATTTTGACTATATATACTCTGGGGAGAAATACTTTTCAGAAAATATTGTAAAACCTTGTGCATTATTTAACTTTTTCATATACAGCATACAAAACAAAGTTAACATAATGTGCAAAACGTGTTCTTAATTGTTTGAGAGTCTGTAAAATTAAGAATAATGTAAATGGAAAACTAAAGTGTAAAGATTTTATCTAAAATTAAGAGATCTATTTTTCTAGGTATTATGATCACAAGAGATATGCTGCTAAGAAAACGCAGAAGACTGTTGAAGCTGCTGAGAAGGTACTTAATATGTCTTAGAGTAAACGTTCATTGTTTTTCTCTGCCTTATTAATTTAATGGACTTAATTATTTTTTGGCAATCTCAAAAATGACAGAATGATCTCTGTCAAATCCCTTATGACTATACAGTGGAAGTAAGAAATAGATTTAAGGGACTAGATCTGATAGAGTGCCTGATGAACTGTGGATGGAGGTTCGTGACATTGTACAGGAGATAGGGAGCAAGACCATCCCCAAGAAAAAGAAATGCAAAAAAGGAAAGTGGCTGTCTGAGGAGGACTTACAAATAACTGTGAAAAGAAGAGAGGCAAAAGATATGCCCATCTGAATGCAGAGTTCCAAAGAATAGCAAGGAGAGAGAAAAAAAAGCCTGCCTCAGCGATCAATGCAAAGAAATAGAGGAAAACAATAGAATGGGAAAGACTAGAGATCTCTTCAAGAAAATTAAGAGATACCAAGGGAGCATTTCCTGCAAAGATGGGCATATTAAAGGACAGAAATGGTATGGACCTAACAGAAGCAGAAGATATTAAGAAGAGGTGGCAAGAATACACAGAAGAACTATACAAAAAAGATCTTCAGGACCCAGATAATCACGAGAGCTGGACATCCTGGAATGTGAAGTCAGGTGGGCCTTAGGAAGCATCACTATGAACAAAGCTAGTGGAGGTGATGGAATTCCAGTTGAGCTATTTCAAATCCTAACAGATGATGCTGTGAAAGTACTGCACTCAATGTGTCAGCAAATCTGGAAAACTCAGCAGTGGCCACAGGGCTGGAAAAAGTCAGTTTTCATTCCAATCCCAAAGAAAGGCAATGCCAAAGAATGCTCAAACTACTGCACAATTGCACTCATCTCACACGCTAGTAAAGTCATGCTCAAAATTCTCCAAGCCAGGCTTTAACAGTACGTGAACCGTGAACTTCCAGATGTTCAAGCTGGTTTTAGAAAAGGCAGAGGAACCAGAGATCAAATTGCCAACATCTTCTGGATCATGGAAAAAGCAAGAGAGTTCCAGAAAAACATGTATTTCTGCTTTATTGACTATGCCAAAGCCTTTGACTGTGTGGATCACAACAAACTGTGGAAAATTCTGAAAGAGATGGGAATACCAGACCACCTGACCTGCCTCTTGAGAAACCTGTATGCAGATCAGGAAGCAACAGTTAGAACTGGACATGGAACAACAGACTGGTTCCAAATAGGAAAAGGAGTACATCAAGGCTGTAAATTGTCACCCTGCTTATTTAACTTCTATGCAGAGTACATCATGAGAAATGCTGGGTGGAAGAAGCAGAAGCTGGAATCAAGATTGCCGGGAGAAATATCAATAACTTCAGATATGCAGATGACAGACACCACCCTTATGGCAGAAAGTGAAGAACTAAAGAGCCTCTTGATGAAAGTGAAAGTGGAGAGTGAAAAAGTTGGCTTAAATTAAGCTCAACATTTCAGAAAAACTAAGATCATGGCATCCAGTCCCATCACTTCATGGGAAATAGATGGGGAAACTGTGGAAACAGTGGCTGACTATTTTTCTGGGCTCCAAAATCACTACAGATGGAGATTGAAGCCATGAAATTAAAAGACGCTTGCTCCTTGGAATGAAAGTTATGGCCAACCTAGACAGCATATTAAAAAGCAGAGACATTACTTTGCCAACAAAGATCCGTCTGGTCAAGGCTATGGTTTTTCCTGTGGTCATGTATGGATGTGAGAGTTGGACCATGAAGAAAGCTGAGTGCCGAAGAATTGATGCTTTTGAACTGTGGTGTTGGAGAAGACTCTTGAGAGTCCCTTGGACTGCAAGGAGATCCAACCAGTCCATTCTGAAGGAGATCAGCCCTGGGATTTCTTTGGAAGGAATGTTGCTAAAGCTGAAACTCGAGTATACTTTGGCCACCTCATGGGAAGAGTTGACTCATTGGAAAAGACTCTGATGCTGGGAGGGATTAGGGGCAGGAGGAAAAGGGGACGACAGAGGATGAGACGGCTGGATGGCATCACTGACTTGATAGATGTGAGTCTGAGTGAACTCTGGGAGTTGGTGATGGACAGGGATGCCTGGCCTGCTGTGATTCATGGGGTTGCGAAGAGTCGGACACGACTGAGTGAGTGAACTGAACTGAACTGAAAGCCCTTCTGGCCCATCAGGTCCTACACGATCTACTTCCCTTTGATCACATCACCTATCCTGTTACAATGGGGCTTCCCTGGTGGCTCAGTCAGTGAAGACTCCACCTGCAGTGCTCGAGACTGGAGTTTGATCCCTGGTTGGAAAGATCCCCTGGAGAAAGAAATGGCAGCACACTTCAGTATTCTCGCCTGAAGAATCGCATAGACAAAAGAGCCTCGTGGTCTGTAGTCCATGGGGTCTATAAGAGTTGGACATGATTTGGTAACTACAGCACACAGTTACATACTCTTTCCAACTACAGTGGGATCTTAAGGTGTTCCTACAACAGTGGCCCATACTACTTTCTCAGGGCCTTTGCACTTGATACTCTTTGTGCCAAGAACGTTCTTCCCTCAGATTTTTCGTGGTTGGATCCCCCTCTTCATTCATATGTACTTAAATAAGCCTTTATCAGAAAGGCCTTTTTGGACCACTCTCAGTAAAAATACGACTGCCCTCAATTTCTCTTTGCTCTTTGTTTTTCTTGTTTAAAAACATACACCCCAACATATGATTATCTATCTTCCCTCTAGAATAGAGATTGCATGAACGTGGAATCTTGATCTGTTTTCCTCATTGCTGTGTCCCAGTCCCTAGAATATTGCCTGGAACCTAGTCACACTAAAATCTGTTAAACGAATGGCCTTCATGACTTAGTTCTATCTTCCTCTCCAAGCTCATTTTTTGACATTTTCCCCTGTGATCATACTTTTCTGATCAAGCTGCCCTTTTCCTTATCTTTTTATTCTTTGCGTTGGTAATTCCATTAATCCTTCAGGCTTTAGCCTAAGTGCCATTTCCTCAGAAATACCTTTGACCATAATCAATTATAAATCGAGATTCCCTTGTTACACTCTTGTAGCATCCTTTGTAGCATTTACCATGTTTATTTGAATAATTATGTATTTATATATCTCTTCTCCTAGACACCAGTGACTTATTAATTGTTGTGTCTCTGACATCTAGCCCCAAACCTCCTGTATGGTTGCACTGATTATCTGGCAAACAAATGAACTGATTGAACCCCGCCCCCCTCCTTTTTTTTGTAGGTCTTGAGCAGATATTTGTTGAAAATCATTTTAATATTTAAGGCAGAGTTTTTTTCATTACTTTTATGTGCTTGTTGTGTGTGTTAATATATAGATTGTGTCATTTTGTGACGTTTAAACTACTACTTGCCCTATCATTTACTTGGTATTATTTAAATAAAATTTTCAGCAAACTACTTAACAACTCTTTTCTTATAAATAGGCATTCAAATCAGCAGAAAAGAAAACAAAGCAAACCTTAAAAGAAGTCCAAACAGTTACCTCTATTCAGAAAGCAAGAAAAGTATATTGGTAAGTGTTCGTTTTTAAAATATATTTTGTTTTTATCAAACTTCTACATGGACATTGTTTAGAAAATCAAGCAGTTCTACAAAGCTTGTTAAAAACCACTAACCCTGCAAACTTTTGTAGCTAGCAGTCTGAGTTGTGGCATGTGGGCTCCCGAGAGGGCAGGCTCTAATAGTGTGGCATATGGCCTCTCGAGTCGTCACCCGTGGACTTAGTTGCTCTGTGGCTTGTGGGATCTTAGTTCCCTGACCAGTGATTAAAACCATGTCACCGACATTGCAAGGTGGATTCTTTATTGCTGGACCACCAGGGACTTCTCTGCCTGCTCCTGTTGCCTCCTCTCCCAAGGAAACTTTTAGTTCTTTTAGCTGATTCTTTTGCTATGTACTTCCATTTCTCTTAGTAATATATTGCTGCCTAATTTTTCTGCTTTACACTCTATTAATAACTTCCCATTATGGAAAGATGAAGATTTTATTCTTTTCATTTGTGTTCCATTACATACACACACATCACCTAGCTTCTCAATATAGTTACAGCATAATTTTGTCAAGATTGATATTTTGCATTAAGAGTATTATGGGTATTTAAATTGTAGTCACAGCTGGATCATACAGTATTCTGCTTTCTTTTCCTTTCCTGCTCAGCATTTTATCTTCCCTGAAGTTAATAATTGTCTTGTTTCATTTACTTTCTTTTTCTTTTGTTCTTATTAGTAATCATGTTCAAATTCTCTTCCAAGTATGTTCAAACAATTGGAATCTTATCAGTATCATCTCCTTGCAGAAGTCTTCACTGGAGCTTTTTGATCTACTTTGTTATAGATGGTTTCTCTAAGCATTTTAAATTCTCCTTTTATTATTATTCTGCAAGTTCTCTTTAACCTCTCTCTCCTGAATCTCAAACTTCCATTTTCTTTTTTGATGGATTGTGTGGTCTGGAAACTTCATGAAAACGGGTATGTAAGAGGTAAAGTTTTGAGGTCTCTAATGTATAAAAAAATTATTTTACTCTTAACAGTGTCTGTGGGTAAAATTCTGATTTGAAAATGTTTTCCTCAGAGTTTTGAAAAGGCATTTTCCATTGTATTAACTTCCAGATTTGATCTTGAAGTTTGATGTCATTTGACAGTTGAATTTTAATAGGAAACTTGTTTTTGCCTCTCTGTAAGCTTCTGGATCTTTTTTTTTTTTTTCCTCTTAATTTTCCAAAATTTCACAAGAATATAGGTTGGTAAGGATGTTTTTATCCTTATGATGGATAATTTGTGAGCCTTTTTCGTTTGGAAACTGAGAATTCTTGAACTGTTTCTTAGAAAATCGCCTGCCCTCTGTTTGTTTTTTGTTTTGTGTTCTTTTCCTTTCTAAAAGTCTTATTTTGTACATATGGGACCCCCTCAACAGTTCTCCAGTTTCATTGCATTTTTTTTTTTTCATTCTCTCTCTTTTTGTTCTGTATTCTGAGATTTTTTTTCAACTTTATCTTCAATCCTTCCATTGAATTTTTTGATCTTCTATTTCTTCCTATCATGTTTAAATTTTGAGCTATTTTTGGTTATTTCAATGTTACTTAAAAAACTTACTGTTTTTTAACAGTATATTTCTTTATAACTGAGAATAGTTTTGCTGTATTACATTTTATGTAGTACTCTTTTCTTAATAGGTCTGTCTTCTCCAAGTTTCTTTTTTCTATTTTTTGGTTTTGTCTCCAGTGTTCACTTGTGTTAATGTCTGGTGATCCTTGACTGTCTGCTCATGTTTTCTAGTAGAACTGTAAAATGCTGATTGGAAGTTCTTTGTGGTTTGTTGGACTTGTAAAATAATATGTGTGGTCTGTTTTCTGTGCAACTCAATGTCTTTTTGCCACTTCTTTTTGCCTCTTCAGCTGGTCTCATTTCCTAGAAAAGCTTCTTTTGCTTATGCTTGTAAAGTGAAGACTTGGCTGTCTCTGTTTTAGGAGCCCCGTAGAAATAATAAGCCAAAGAGTCTTAGTATTCAGTATTTCATACATTTACTTAATTGCCCTATTTTTACGTATTCATGTATGTAATCTGTGATTTATTTCCCCTAGTCCAGTGATCCTCTTTGTACCCTTTTTATAGATTTAATTTCTGGCTTTTCTGTTAGAATGTTGAAGGGGTAGTTACCACCATGTTCAAAGCTGGAAAGATCTAGGGAAGTTGTTACTTCTTAATCAGATTTTTAGCCAGCCTTTCTGTTTTAAACTTCATCTTAAACCTATTTCTAGCAGTACCTTGTGCTTTTTATGGGTCACACAAGTATAAGTTGATTTGTTTCTTGACTTTTTTGCACCATCATCTTAGGATCCAGCTTCTTGAGTTAGCTCACTTGTCCATTTATTTTCCACATTTCAAAATTTTTTTTCTTTTTACTTTTCTAATATCTCTTGAATATCATTGACCTGTAATTTTCATTTCTCATAATGCTTTTATTAGCTATTGATACAAGATTATATTATCTCATAAAATAACTGAGAAGTGTTCCTTTGTCAACTGTCCTTGATGGAAGTCATCTGAGATTTTCTTTATGGGAAAGTTTTTTATTACAGATTCAAATTCTTTAGTAAATAATAGGACCACTCTGATTTTCTAGTTTTGGTTAGCAGTGCTTTTCTAAGATGTTGTCTGTTTTGTCCAAAGTTTGAAATTTATTCGCAAAAAGTTTATAATATCCAACTTAACTTTCTTTTCTTTTTTTGGCTGTACCATGTGGCATGTGGGATCTTAGTTCTCTGGCCAGGGATCAAACCTGTGCCCCCTCTAGTGGAAGCGTGGAGTTTTAACCACTAGTTCATCAGGGGAGTCCCTCCACTTAACTTTTTAACATCCCTAGAATCTTTAATTACTTCTCTGCTTTCATTCAAGAATTATTTGTGCCTTCTCTTTTTCTTAATTAATCTGACCAGAGGATTTTCGGTAGTATTAGGATCCTTAAAAAACTAGTTTTTAACTATTGATCTCCATATTGTGTATGTGCTATTTTAATAATTATTTTCATCTTTGTGCTTTTCTTTGGGTTTTGTTTTTGCATTTCCCTTTCTGATTTCTGGAAACAGAAGCTTAGTTCATTGATTTTTTTTCCCCCCTTCCTCAGCTTCTTTTCTAATAAATTTAAGCAATAAATTTATATCAGCGTGGCTTTATCTGCATCTAAAGCATTTTGTTGTTTAGTATTTTCATTATCTTTCATGTCAAGATATATTCTCATTTCCAGTGTGATTTCTCCACCCGTGCATTATTTAGAAGTATATGTCTTACTTTCTGAACATATTGAGAGGGGGATTGGTTATATTTTTGTTACTGATTTTTAGCTTAATTTGTATAATAGAGATGATATTCTGTATCTCAGATATTTGATGTTCATTGAAACGTTCTTTCTGGTCCAGTCTATTTATAGACAGCTTTATTTATAAATGTTTCATGTATAATTGAAAAGAATGTCTTTTTTATTGAGTACCTTTCTTTAAATACCAAGTCAGGTTTATTAATCATGTTCAAATTTTTGGCACCTTTGATTCTTTTTAATGATTGTTTTTCTAATTACTGAGAGAGATGTGTTGAATATCATATGATTATGGATTGTCGCTCCTTTTGCATTTTTGCTTCATATATGTTAAGGCTAAAATACCAATATAGAACTGTTTTTATCTTTTCAGTGAATTGAGCCTTTTATTAATTTTAATGAAATGTCCTTTTAACTTACATCTATTTTATATGCGAGATGTTCAGACTGTTTCAACTGGTTTTGGTTAGTGTTTGCATGGTATTATCTTTTGCCATCATTGTATTTCAACATTTTTATATCCTTATGTTTTAAAGGATATATATATATCGTTTTTTTCCCAGTCTGACAGTCTTTGCATTTTACCTGGAAAAATGACTGTGTGTGTGTGTGTTAGTCACTCAGTCGTGTCCAACTCTTTGTGACCACATGGACTGTAGCCCACCAGGCTCTTCTGTCCATGAATTCTACAGGCAAGAATACTGGAGTGGATTGCCATTCCTTTCTCCAGGGGATCTTCCCAACCTGGGGATCGAACCCAGGTCTCTCTCATTGAAGGCAGATTCTTGACCATCTGAGCCACCAGGGAAGCTCCAAGAGAATTGACTATGTTTATATTTAATACAGTTTCTGATATATTTTGGTTTAAATCTACTGTCTTACTGTTTGCTTTCTATGTGTCCCATTCTATGTTCTTTTTTGTCTTCCTTGTTGCTTTCTTTTGATTAGTTGACTTTTTTTTTGGGCCTGTTAGTTATGTATTCCTTTGTTAGGATGATTACAAAATACATCCTTAATTTACCTTTCTCATTCTTTTTGTCCTTATTGGGTATATGTCATTTTTATTGTCAGTAGGGAAGTGGTTAAATCCATAGTACATCCATTCAGCAATGAGGAAAATATATTTTTAAGTAAAAAGAGAAAAAAAGATGCAGAACAGTGTGTTGTGTCTAAAAAAAGAAAAGGATATAGTCTTAAATTTGAACCATGTATATGTATTACTTAATAAAAAATCATTTTAGAAAATAAGAATAGAATCCTTCTGCTGTTATATTTGATATAAGAGAGTTTCATTTAATGCCTGTGCTCAACCTGTCATTTTTTTTTTTTTTTTTTTTAATATTTATTTGGCTATGCCAAGTCCCTTAGTTGCAGCATGAGGGGTCTAGTTCCTTGACCAGGGATCGAACCCGGTCCCCCTGCATTGGGAGTACAAAGTCTTAGCCACTGGACCACCAGGGAAGTCTCCAATCTATCATATTTAGCCAGAAATTTTAAAATTGTAGATTAAATCATAAAAAGATTATCTTACTAGTCATAGGTAGCATAGAAATATTTATGTTCATCTAAAATTCTAAATATCATACAAATATACACTCTTCACTTTAAAAAAAATAAACAAACCTTGTTTTGTATAGGGGTGTATAGCCGGTTGACAGTGTTGTGGGAGTTTCAGGTGAATAGGGAAAGGGCTCAGCCATACATATGCATGTATCCGTTCTCCCCCAATCCCGCCTCCCATCCAGACTGGCATGTAACATTGAGCTGAGTTCCATGTGCTACACAATAGATCTTTGTTGGTTATCCATTTTAAATATAACAGTTACACTCTTTTTATCAGTGGTGGTGTGTATTAACCATGAAAACCCAAGTTAATTTGCTTCTTCAGAAAAGTAATTTTATACTTCTGATGACAGTTTTTGCTTTTACGTATTTTAAGTGTAAAGAATGTCGTGTATGTAAACATTAAGTTGATTGATTGAGGACAAAGAATGTCATATATGTAAACATTGAGTTGATTGAGGACAGAATGGGAAAACAATTTTTCTTTCTTACCTGCAGTCCCAAAGAATATCCAGTGCCCCACTGAAAGAGAGCTAAACCTAGGGACCAGGTGACATTTTATGTTTTTTGTAATTCATTATTACAACTTCAATCTAAGACTGTCTATATGGGAAGGAGATAAAGAGAGAACATTTTTTTAAACATAATATTAAATTGCTTTCTATTAAGACTGTCTTAAGAATATCCTAAGGCAATTTATTACAAGTTTTCAGTAAAATTCAGCTTGATATCTTAAAAGAAATTAAGCCATCAAGTTGTCTTAACCTACACGTAGGAGAGCCTTCTGGTTCATTTTGTTGATTAAAAGGATCTGAATTCAGGCAACTATGAAGGGGAAAAAATGTTAACTTTTTTCTTTAAAATTTGGTAGGTTTGAGAAATTCCTCTGGTTCATTAGCTCAGAGAACTATCTAATTATTGGTGGACGAGATCAGCAACAGAATGAAATAATTGTGAAAAGATACTTGACACCAGGTAAGTAAGATTAAAATTCTGAAGAATTTTCTCTTAAGTAATTGGATTGGTTATCTCAATATTAAGTGTAGATTTTCATCTTGTACTCCTTTGTTTGACAGATTTAATTGGTAGAGTTTCATGTTTTATGGTTGAATATGTGCTTTGATACTTCTCATTTTAAGTGAATATTCCTAAAGGATTAATGCTGAGCTAATCTGTAGTATTAGATGTCTGATTTTCTGCTACATTAACAAAATAGCTTTTAATTCTCCAAAGTGGCTGGACATCAAATTTTTTAAAGCTTAATTTTTAAATGCTGAAGTTTGTAAACATTTTACGCATTTAGAAACAGGGCTTCACCCCTGTGTTGTAAGGCCTCCCATTTGTTTTTGTTTGCTGATAACCATCACTTCACTGTGGCTGAACCCTCAGTATGGGTATCAGAAATCAATAATCAATATCAGAGCTAATCTTATGTCCTTTGAGGATCCAGAGGCAGGAAAGAAAACAGGGTTCAGGTTACATGGTGCCCAGGGCTTGCTCTCTGTCTTCTCTAACTTTCTTCATTGTGAGCTGAGCCTTTCATGGAACTGTATGGGCTTTGCTCTTCTTTGAGTTTCAAATCTCAGATGAACTATCCATGGCAAACAGTGGCTGCTCATTTTTTCTGTTAGAAACCAGGCACTTTACTTTTCCCTAGTTGACCATCATCCATGCATTCATCTATTTTCTCATTTATTTATTTGTCATCACACATTTCAGAATAAAACCAGAAGTCCTTATTGTGGCTTACAAGGTTCCTGGCTTCTTCTCTAGTCTCATTTCTTACTTATCTTCAGTCTGGCTTCATGATTGTTTGTCACATTTGTCAACCATCTGTGGTCCTCAGGACCTTTGTTTGCATTTGCTAGGATGACTCATTCATCACCAGGTGTCTCTCACCAATCAGCAGGCTAGCCTGGGCTCGCTTATATGGTAACTCAGCAAATTTCTGAGAGGAAAAAGAGGAAGCATACAAGGCCTGTCTAGGCCTAGACTGGGAACTGGCATTTGGTCATGTCTGCCACATTCTCTTCGTCAAGGGGTAGACCCATATTTGAGTGACAGGGAAGTGGACTCCACCTCTTGATGCAGCTTCAGGCTCATAGAGCAGAGAGGTGTGGATAGAGGGAGGGAGAAGAACTATGACCATTTTATCTGTCTTATTAGCATGGCTTTCCTCTGAGGAGGCCTATGAGAAATCCTCCCACGGTGGGAGACGGTCTTTTCTTTATTTATTTTCTTATACTTTTTGGGTTTTGAACCCTTTAAACAATAAATAAACAATTTCAACTTAAACAGAAATAAGACTTACAGTAGTATTTATTTGTTTTAAAGGGGACATTTATGTCCATGCTGACCTTCATGGAGCAACTAGCTGTGTAATTAAGAATCCAACAGGTAATGTAATTCATTCTGTTATTCAGAACTTTAATTCTTTTGTTTAAACTACTTTTAATATAAGAGAAAAAACACTAATAGAGATAAGGGACACTTTATAATGATGTTTTAGTCCATCAATAAGATATAGAGTAGAAATAAAACAGAAAGACTGTAGAGAAAATCAATAAAACCAAAGTTCTTTGAAAAGATCAATAAAATTGATAAACCTTTAACTATACTAACTAAAAAAATAAGATTCAAATTCCTAAAATCTATAGGACTTTTAAAGAAGACTGAACATCAATCCTTCATAAACTCTTCCAAAAGACAGAAGAGGCAGGAACTTTCTAACTCATTCTATGGGACTAGTATTACCCTAAAAAACCAGACAAAGACGTCACAGTGAAGGAAACCACTGACCAATATCATTTATGAATAGAGACACAAAAATCCTCAACAGACTATTAGGAAATTGAATCTAGCAGTATATTATAAGGATTATACATATGATAAAGTGGGATTTATTCCCAGGAATGCAAGGTTAATTTAACATATGAAAATTAATCAGTGTAATACAGTATATTAGTAGAATAGATGACAAAAACCACATGATAATCTCAACTAATGCAAAAAAGCCTTAAAGCCTTTGGTGGTAATCTAGTACTCATTTGTGATAAAAATACTCAACAAACTAAGAATAGATGGACATGTCCTCAAGTTGGTAAATAACATCTATAAAAAATCCACAGCTAAAAATCATGCTTAATTGGGAAAGACTGAGAGCTTTTCCCCCAAGATCAGGAGTAAGATGAGCACATCTGTTCTTGCCACACTTCTACTCAACATCGTATGGAGGCTCTGAGTAGGCCATTAGGCAGTGAAAAGTTTAAAATATCCAAATTGGTAAGGAATAGATAAAAGAGTCTGTTTGCAAATGGCATAATCTTATATATTTAAAACCTTAAGGAATCCACCAAAAGTTATTAGTTAACAAGTTCAGCAGTATCTAGGATATAAGGTCAATATATAAAATGTCAGTTATGTTTTTATATACTAGTAATGAGCAATATTAAGAGGAAATTAATAAAACATCCACTTATAACAGCATTGAAGAAGAATAAAATATTTAGTAACAAACTTACCAAAAAGTAAGATATACGCCAAACTACAAAACATCATTGAAAGAAATTAAGGAAGATCTAAATAAATGGGAAGATTTCCAATGTTTATAAATTGGAAGTCTTAATATTGTTCTCATGGCAGTATTTCCCACACTAATCAACAAATGTGGTGCCGTCTCTCTCACCACTGCCTGTTTGTGCAGAGATAGACAAAATTCATCCTAAAATTCATGTGGAAATGCAGAGAAACCAGATTAGCCAAATCATTCTTGAAAATGGAGAACAAAATTGGAGTCCTCACAATTCCTCAAAACCTCCTACAAAACAGCTATCAGTGTGGTATCAAGACAGTGTGGTATTGGTATGAGAATGAACTGATAGATTAATAAAGAGAATGGAGATTCCTTGTTTACGGTCAGTTGATTTTTAGCAAGGGTGCCAAGGCCATTCAGTAAGGATAGAATAATCTTTTCAGCAAATAGGGCTGGGGCAATGTGCCAAAGAATGAAGTTAGAAATAGGAACTTCCTACCACTTATAAAAATGAACTCAAATACATCATAGACCTAAATTTAAGAGCTAAAACTCTAAGACTGTTAGAAGAAAATGAGGTGTAAATCTTCATAATGTTGGCTCTGTAAGTCATTGGCTTTGGTGTCATTTTAGACACCAAAAGCATAAGCACCCAAAGAAAAAAACGTAAATTAGAGTTATGCAAAAACAAACTTAAATTCAAAGGACTCGATCAAGAAAATTAAAAGACACTCCACAGAAATGGGAGAAAATATTTGCAAATCATTTATCTGATAAAGGACCAATATCCAAAAAACTCGAGAACTGTTTTGACTCAACAGTAGAAAGGCAATTTTAAAATGAACAGTTTTTAAAATGTCAAATAGATGTTTCTCTAAAGATATACAAGTAGCCCACAAGCACATGATAAGATGCTCAGCATCATTCATCCATTAAGGAAATGCAAATCAAAACCACGGTGAAATGCCACTTAACACCCACAAGAAGAGTTGAAAAACACAGTGGAAATTCCTAGCGGTCCAGTTATTAGAACTCCAAGCTGTCGTGCTGAGGGCTTGGGTTCGGTCACTGGTTAGGGAAGAAAATTCCACAAGCCACATAGGGTGGGGAAAAATCCAAATAAAAAAGCCAAAAACAGTAATGAGTTGGTGAGGTTGTGGAGAGACTGGACTCTTTATACACTGCTGGTGGGAATGGACAATGATCTAGCTGCAATAGGAAATAGTTTGATAGTTTCTGAAAAAGTTAAACATAGAATTTACCACGTGACCCACTCCTAGATATATACCCAAGATAATTAAAAATGTGTCCAAACTTGTTTGCAAATATTTATGATAGCCAAGAAATGGAAATACCCTGTATCTCTGTTGTTATTGTTGTTTAGTCACTAAGTTGTGTCCCATTCATTGTGACCCCATAGCCCACCAGGTTCCTCTGTCCGTGGGATTTCCCAAGCAAGAATATTGGAGTGGGTTGCCATTTCCTTCTCCAGGAGATTTTCCAATACAGGGATCAGATCTGAGTCTTCTGCATTGGCAAGTGGTTTCTTGACCACTGAGCAACCAGGGAATCTCCAACCTGTATCTCTGTCAATTGATTAATAGATACAATGTGGTATATCCATAAAATACAATATTAGTCTTAAAAGGAAATGAAGTATTGACAAATGCTCTAACATGAACGAACCTTGAAAACAAGTGAAAGAAGCCAGGTATATATGATTCCATTTATATGAAATTCCAAAATAGGAAAATCCATAGAGACAGAAAGTAGATTAGTGATTGCCAGTGGCTGGTAAAAATGAAAAGTGACTGTTAATAGATACAGAATTTCTTTTGCAGATGATGAAAATGTTCTGGAATTAATGATTGTATAGCTTTATGAATATATCAAAACTCAGAATTGTATACTTTAAAAGTGAATTTTATAGTATGTGAATATATCCCAGTTTTAAAATATTTGAATTCCTAGGGATCTGTTAATATGCTCTTGATTTTTACTTTTTAGGCAATATAGTAATTCTGGCAGTCTTTAACCTTTAAATAGGTTTTTCTAAATTATCCTTTCTAGAATGAGGTTAGAATTACTGATAAAAGTGAAAGGATATTTTCTGAACTTATTTACTTAGACCATTTAAAAACCTGCTGTATAAATACATTTTTAAAATAAAAATAGTAGCTTCATACACTACTGAAGTTAAAGTGTGATATTGTTATTTAAATACAAGAGAAATTAACCTGTCATCCTGTATATGGTTTTCATGTCTTGCTCTAGAGAGTCCATACTTTGGTACTGATACATTGTAGTGTCATTATTACAGGAGAACCGATTCCCCCTCGGACCTTGACTGAAGCTGGCACAATGGCTCTTTGCTACAGTGCTGCTTGGGACGCTCGAGTTATCACTAGTGCTTGGTGGGTGTACCATCATCAGGTAATAAGGGCTGTGGTCCTGTTTCTTAATTTAGTGAGAAGGGTAACTGTTCCAAATTTTGAGGGTATGGAATTGAACAAGGCAGACAAAGTACCTTGTGAAAGAGTTGACATTTTGATATTGAAGAATAATATATAGTGGCAGGTAACAAAGTGTTTTTAAAGCATAGTAAGGGGATAGAGAGTGATACAGGGTACCATTTTGAATATAGTGTCAGGGAAAGCCTTTCTGGAAGGGTAAGATTTGAGCAAAGACTTAGAGTGATCCATGCAGTTATATGGGATAGACTGTTCCAGTTATGACTGGCACACTGACCTAAAAGGTCTTTCACCTGTTCACCTTTGTTGAAATTTTCTGAATTCTCTTTGGCTTTTCCGGTAAAGTGGATTATCAGTGGTGGTGGTGGTGGGTTTTTTTTTTTATTATACCCTTGGTTTTAGTAATTGCCATTTTTTTGTGGTTAATGCTATTTTCTTGATGGTACTTCATTCCATATATGATTTCACATTGCTTTTCAAAGTCTTAAAGTTATACAGCAAGATTAAAAAAGTTCAATACTATTATCCTCCTTTAGATTTAGTTTCATTTTATATTTGTTTATATTTGTTTTCTGTTGTGCTGTAATACTGTGTTCTTAGGAAATTAATATCACTTCTGGGGTTATTTTTTATGCCTTGTTGCAGTGTAATAAAAATGGTTTTGATTCTTTTATGAATAGGTTTTTTTAGTGTGCTTAAATTTACTCCCTTGCATACCTATTACTAGTAAAGATACTCTCAGATTTGGGTGTTTCACAGATGTGTAAAATTTTTTTAAATTGTGGAATTATATTGCTCACTTCCTATTTTGCCAAGTTAGAATATATTTTTAAAAATAAGCTATTATCCTTATTTACTAAAATGAAAGGTTATTTCATTAACCACCCCACCCCCCCAAATAAATAAGATGAAAGATTATTTCTTCCTCCCCCACCCAGGCCAGGAAAAATATCTCAGAAAAGGATTTAATGTAATAAATAGCGTTAATATAGTTTTATACCTTTATGTTAAGCTTTTTAAACCATCCTTATTTTTCTTGTTTTATCTCACATGAGAGGCAATGTGGGTCAGTTGTGGCTCTGGTCCACGGCATTTGAAAATGATTGATGTAGTATATCCTTGGTTATTTCTTCTGTTACTGACAAAGTTACACCTATCTTTGAAGAGATATTTATCCTTTCAGTGTTAAGAATTTTTGCTAAATTATAAACTTTTCAGGACATACTGCTGTTTACTTTAATATGGCTTTACTTTCTCAGGTGAAAATCTTAGAAATGTGTTTAAGACAAGAGTATAATGTATCATTGTGTTTCTCAGGTATCTAAAACAGCACCAACTGGGGAGTATTTGACCACAGGAAGCTTCATGATAAGAGGTAATGACTTGTCAGTGGATTGTGGAGACAGGTTTGAAGACCATCTGCTAACATTCTCAGAACAGAAACTATTCTGATTTCATATATGAAGTATGTTATTAAATAAGATTTTACTGTGGTTTGGCAAATTTAGCATTTGACATGCTCATGCCATATATATTTTTTATTAATGACAGTGTTCTTTCACATAGTTTACGTTTATAAGGGTAAGAAAGTAAATAGCGTGACCTTTTTCTAAAAATAGATTATTCAGGATCTGACTAACCCAGAAGATGAGAGCAAGCATTCATAATTTTTCTTTCTTAATTCTTATTCCTATACATAATGCCAAAGTCTGTTAATGGAAAATGTTGCTTGATGACAGCAAAAAAAAAAAAAAAACAGATTTGACTACTATGTCAGATATCTTAAAATCATAAAATGCAGAAAATGGAATTTTAAAAATGTACACTATCTTTGCAGGAAAAAAGAATTTCCTTCCTCCTTCACATCTAATGATGGGGTTTAGCTTCCTATTTAAGGTATTCTTCAGCTTCTTCTTTTTTTTTTTTCCCCCTGATTTTCACTAGTCTTACCTAAAGTTCCACCAATGAAAAGAACTGTTTCTGTAGGTAGATGAGTCTTGTGTTTGGAGACATCGGGGTGAACGAAAAGTCAGAGTGCAGGATGAAGACATGGAGACACTGGCAAGTTGTACAAGTGAACTCATATCAGAAGAAATGGAACAGCTAGGTAGTATACAGATTTTAATAAAGTAGCTTATAATGTTTTCCATTGTCTAGTTTTGCTTGTGAATTTTTAGAAGATCGTTTCTTTGGGGATAATTAAAATTTCAAAAATACCCAACTTGTTATCAACTTTATTGAATTTTCATTTTTTGAAATGTTCAGTATACCTACTCCAGTGAATTATAAGTGTTTAATTGAATCCATAACCAATACTTGAATGTATGTTTATATTATAAAACTTCAATATTTAATGCATGCATGTATGGTAGGTCGCTTCAGTTGTGTCCAACTCTTTGCAGCCCTGTAAACTGTAGCCTGCCATGATCTCCTGTCCATGGGATTCTCCAGGCAGGAATACTGGAGTGGGTTGCTGTGCTCCCAGAGGATCTTCCCAACCCAGGGTTTGAACCCGGGTCTCTTAGGTCTCCTGCATTGACAGGAGAGTTCTTCACCACTAGTGCCACCTGGGAAACCCAGTATTAATGAGTAATACAAAAATGTGTTCATTAGAGATAGACTCAGGTGTATATAAATTAGTATTTACTTTTGGATTTAGGATTTGGAAGCAATACAAAGATGAGTTATTATACATGCAGTTTCTTATGAGAATTTACCTTGATTTAATAATATATTTGCTTCAAGTAGAGAGCAGCTATGGTTGCTGGAATAAATTAACCTGCCTACCTAAAGGAACTAGGGAATATATGCCCTCGAAGTTATTTTTACATATTCTGCAGTCATTGCTTCTTAAGAATAAAATCTCATTGTTTCACTTAACAACTACTGTTGTACATGATTCTGTTTTATTGAATTTTCACCATGTTCCTGACATGAATACTTTATTTACATTATTTTTTATTGAATTCTCACAACCATCCTTGGTTGGTGGCATCTCATTTTTATAGGTGAGGTAACTGGAGAAGATGCGGGAAACACGAGTTTGATCCTTGGTTCAGGAAGATCCCCTGGAGGAGGGCATGGCAACCCACTCCAGTATTCTTGTCTGGAGAATCCATGGACAGAGGAGCCTGGTGGGCCTCAGTCCATAGGGTTGCAGAGAATTGGACGTGACTGAAGCAACTGAGCACGCACACACGCACAACTGAACCATATTATTACCACTAGATGGTGTTCCTTTTGCAAAAGTGTGAACACTTTCTGTGTGCCAGTTACATAACTTGTTTTATTTCATTTCAGTTCTCATGTGCAAATTATGATAAAATTGGCAGAATTTCTATACCTGCTTCTATTTTTCTTGTTTCGGAAATAACAAAGACAAGATACAGTTTTCATTGCAGAAATGATTGTAATGTCTACGAAATTTATTGTGGTATAGGATCTTGGAGATCATTTATTCCAGTCAGTTCCTGATACCGAGTTTCCTTTTATCTAAGTCAGAGTAACCTTTGGGGATGATCCAGTATTTTTCTGGTGATGTTTTGGAGAACGAGGGAGTGAATAGAATATTTTTATGAAGTTTTCAAGGAAATCATCTAACTTGGTTGTGATGATAGCATTCTGACTTTCCTCATTGTAATTTAGCAGATGGGGGTGAAAGTAGCAGTGAAGAAGATAAAGACGAATTACATGAAACTCCTGTGGAAGTGGAGCTCGTGACTCAGGTTGACCAAGAGGATGTTACTATTCAGAGTGGTGGCAATGAACTAAATGAACTAATTCAGGAAGAAAGCTCTGAAGATGAAGGGGAATCTGAGGGGGTGGTAAAAGATCAGGAACCTGTTGGTGAAATGAAGGATGAAGGAGAAGAGACATTAAATTATCCTGATACTTCCATTGACTTGTCCCACCTTCAGTCCCAAAGGTAATTTCAAAGCCATAATTTTCAGTCTTATTTTGTAAGCTGGGAGTGATGACCTTATAAAAATAATGCTAAGATTGACTTCAGTGCTTTTATCCTCCATTGTCCTACAATCTTACTGTCCACCATTTGATAAGGGGGTAGAACTCTCTCAAAATCTCAGGACCCAGGGTAGAAAAATACAGTAAATATGAAAGTTGCCAAACTAGATGAAAATAGAAACAAGTTAATGTTTATAAATTCTAATAATAAAAAGGCAATTACACTTTTTTTTAAAAGGGTGTCTTAGTCTTTAATGTCTCACAGATCACTAGGTAAACACCATAGCTATAAAAAGTTTATTATTTGAGTAGTTAGGAAAGGCTTAGAAGTCAGACCAGTATTGAGTCTTAAAGTGGGTCCTTGGGCAAGTGACTGAGTCTAAGCTTCAGTTTCGTTCTTCGTGAAAAGAGAATGGTACCACCTTTCATAGGGTTTTTGTGAAGGTTATATGCATGTAAAGCATCTCGCAGTGTCCAATACATGTCAGCTATTTAAGAATATAAAGTGAGACTAAGCAGGTTTTTTTTTAGGATTAGCAATTTGATTATACTTTTTCTAATTTTACCAAATTTGAAAATGTATAGCATTGCCAATAATTAATTAGGAGAGTGATATGGGAATGTTTGGGGACTTTGTAACTGAATGCCTGTAAAGACTTGTGGACTCCTCTTTCTGTTTGTTTCCATAGGTCCCTTCAGAAATTGTCTACAAAAGAGGAATCTTCTAATATGGTAACATTTTTCTTCAAAGTGTTTTGAAGAACATCATGTCATTCTCAATAAATAATAATTTTCTACTTTTTAATTTTGGCTTTTGAAAAATTAACATTAGTGATGTTATTGTTTGTATTTGCTTGTGTTTTTCTTTTAATTTTAATAGAGTGACAGTAAATTGCAGAGCCGAAGGCATTTGTCAGCCAAGGAAAGAAGGTAAATATACTTGTGTTATTTAACTGAAAAGCATCTATTTTTTATAATTGACAGTTCGGTTATGACAGATCACTTGGCTGTTATAAAGATCTCATTAAAATTACCAAGATTTAGCATAAATTTTGTTTTGTTTTTTACATTCAGCTCTAACAGGTTTTTGTTTTTTAAGGGCCCAGTCTGCCACTGTAATCAGATAGGTCAAGTAACACAAAACAGACCTTTTATTACATAAATGTGTACGGTAATAATTGCAGTATATTAAATAGGCTGATTCTATGATACTATGGACAAAAGTGAAGAGGAATACAGGCATACCACATTTTATTGTGCTTTGCAGATTTTTAATTTTAACAAATTGAAGGTTTATGGTAACCCTGTATGGAGCAAATCTATTGCCATCATTTTCCAACATCATTTTTTTACTTCATGTCTCTGGATCATATTTTGAAAATTCTTGCAATGTTTAAGCTTTTTATTATTAATTGTTCAGGTGATCTGTGATCAGTGAACTTTGTTTCTATTGTAAAGCGATTATGAGCCACTGAAAGCTTAGGTGGTGGTATTTTTTTTTAGCAATAAAGTATTGATTAAGGTATATACAATTGCTTTTTAAAGACATAATGCTTTGCACACTTGATAGACTACAGGGTAGTATAAGCATAAATTTATATGCACTGGGAAACCAAAAAAGTCATGACTTGCTTTACTGCAATATTCACTTTATTGCAATGGTCTGGAACAGAAATTGTAATATTTCTGAGGCATGCCTGTACTGAAATTAGGCAATTTTTATGTAAGAGGAAGACTTGGGGGTTTTTTCCCCTTTTTTTTTTTCCCTTTAACATAATAGGGCTTAGAAGGCAAACAGAAAAAGATAAAGAGTGAAAGGGATAACTGGGACAACTACTGGAGGGTGAAAAGACTACAACCGGTAAAGCACTCCAGAAAGAGGCCCTAGATTGGAATGGATAATAAACCCTTTTGTTTGATCATCTTTATAAATTACAGAAAACTGAGTGCTGGTATTTATGAGTATGGTATTATGCTAGATACTATGGTAGTATACAAAGAGGGAAAATATAAAGTTTGTGCCTTCAAGAAGCTTTTGAGTCCTGGATCCAATAAATAGCCATAAGTCTGTAAATAGTGTTATCTGAAAGTGATACAGCATTTCAGGAATAAGAATTTTTTGTGCACTGAAGTGTTTTGGGAAATACCATCAGAAGTTTTTACCTTGAAGATAATAGTTGCATCTTAGATAATGCAAGTTAAGGTCAGAAACTTCAAGGAGAATAAGTATGATCAAAGACAGGGAGGTGATAGGTATTTGGAAGTAATGTTGAGAGTGCTTTGGGGAAATGGACAAGTAGATTGAGGCGGAAGGAACAAAATGTTCATGTTTGTGAATTGATGATAAAATTGGCAACGTGAAATTGAATCAAAAGTGGAGAACCTAGAATAACAAGCTAAGTGTTCTAGACTTACCTTAAAAGTGATGTGAGGAGGACTTTTGGAAGATTTTGAAGGGGAATGTGACATAGGTAAACAATAATGGAAAATTAATGTGAAAGTTCATGTAGAACAGATTATGGGGGAAATATGGAGGAAGTCTGGGTGGTAAGTGATAAGGACTTGGACTAGAGCAGAGGCATTGGGAATGTGATTGCACAGTAATAGGATTTTCCTTTCCTCTTTATTTTCTAAGATCCATTTATTCCACTGACAGACCCACAAATGTTTTACTGAATATTTAACATCTGCCAAGGACAAAGACTACAAATCCCTTTGCCTGGCCATCAAGGTGTTGAGGGACTGAATGTGGCTACTGAATCAGGATAAGTCAAGGATGACTGTGTTGAGTCTGGATTCCAGGAAGAATCATAAATGCATGAGAGGAAATTTTTTAGCTTTTCTAGTGTGATGACTTGCATTCCTTTTATACTGTAGCCTGGTGATGACAAGTTAAGCAGAAGGCACGATCTCATACACGTTCCCTTCCACGTGTCATTTTTTTAGGGTATTAAGAATTTGAAATTCTAAGATTAAGATATTTTCCATTTCATTTATATTTAGGGAAATGAAGAAAAAGAAGCTTCCAAATGACTCAGGGGATTTAGAAGTGACAGAAGCAAAGGACAAAGAAAAAGAAAATGCTCTACACATTGAAACTCATCAGAATACAAGCAAAAATGTCCCGGTTGTTCAGCCAATGAAACGAGGACAAAAGGTAATATTTAGCACTATATGATTCACAAGTGAAGTTGTGAGGTTCCTTTTTTAAGGTTTAAGTGAAACAGAAGAATAATCTTGTGTGACTTCTTTTGAAAATTAGTTGAAAAGATAGTGTTAGGGAGCATAGAGATCACTTTCTGTTCTTTTAAGATCATCTATACAGAAACTCTCAAGTTATGTAGAAGAGGAGTAGGAGATTGATTTATTTGCCAGAGACGCTCAGCTAAAAACTGGCAGTGCTGATCTGATAATTTAACTTAGTCGTTTCTTTTTCAATTATTAATGCAATTTTGGTTACAGTTCTTACATATTTTATAAAGGTAGGAGATGAAGAAAGAGGAGGTAGTGGATATTGACTATACTTTAAAAAATGTAGCTGTGTAGAGATTGTGAACTGATGTATAGGTGTATCTTTAAGAAAATTAAAGTCCTTTGAAAAAAAATTTTTTTTAATTTAGTTTTCTTCAGCTATGGAGTTTTTTATTTTTGGTTGTGCTGGGACTTCACTGCTGCTTGGGCTTTTCTCTAGTTGAGGAAGCAGGGGCTGCTCTCTAGTTGCAGTGCACAGACTTCTCATTTCAGTGGCTTCTCTTGTAGAGTGCAGGCTCCAGGCATGCAGGCTTCACAGGTTGTGGTGCATGGACTCAGTTCAATTCCTGGACCAGGGATGAAAGGGGGGAAAATCAATTCTCCCTGTATTACTATGCAAATTCAACATGAAATCATTCAAAAAAGAATTGAGATTTTTAATTAACATTTGAAAGTTCATTTGAGAGAATACATACCAGAGAATAGTTAAGGCAGTCTTGAAAAAGAAGATGAAGGATGGATCTCCCTACTAGGTAGTAAAACATTTACTGTTAAGACTTTCTAAAACAGAATGGTATTAATGAACAGCCAGGTAGAAAAGTGAAGCAGAATAAAATCTAGACACAGAATGATAAATTGTGTTTTAAAGGGTATGAAGCATTCAAAATTAGTGGCTAGTAATGTTTTAAAAAATACTAAAGTAAATATCTGGGGAAACAGTGTCAGACTTTATTTTTTTGGGCTCCAAAATCACTGCAGATCGTGACTGCAGCCATGAAATTAAAAGATGCCTACTCCTTGGAAGGAAAGTTATTTCCAACCTAGATAGCATATTCAAAAGCAGAGACATTACTTTGCCAACTAAGGTCCGTCTAGTCAAGGCTATGGTTTTTCCTGTGGTCATGTATGGATGTGAGAGTTGGACTGTGAAGAAGGCTGAGCACAGAAGAATTGATGCTTTTGACCTGTGGTGTTGGAGAAGACTCTTGAGAGTCCCTTGGACTGCAAGGAGATCCAACCAGTCCATTCTGAAGGAGATCAGCCCTGGGATTTCTTTGGAAGGAATGATGCTGAAGCTGAAACTCCAGTACTTTGGCCACCTCATGCGAAGAGTTGACTCATTGGAAAAGACTCTGATGCTGGGAGGGATTGGGGGCAGAAGGAGAAAGGGACAACAGAGGATGAGATGGCTGGATGGCATCACTGACTCGATGGACATGAGTCTGGGTGAACTCCGGGAGTTGGTGATGCACAGGGAGGCCTGGCGTGCTGCGATTCATGGGGTCGCAAAGAGTCGGACACGACTGACCGACTGAACGGAACTGAAAGTAAATATCTGGTGGAGAAAAGAACCGTCAATATAATTCAATATAATTGATAGGGCAAATTGCAGGGTAGGGGGTAGATCAGAGAAATGTTTATGTAAACAAGGGGAATTTTTTCACCCATCAAATTAATAGATAATGTGTATTCAGTCATTCAGTACAAGTTTGAATATATACCATGGGAATTCTAATCAAGAGTCCTAACAGTGCATTTACCCTCTGACTCAGCAATTCTTATTTTTAGTCATTATCTTAAAAAAAGTCATATGTATGCGCTAAGGGTATTTGTCCAGTTGATAGTATTAAGCAGTCTTACTGAGTATTTAACATTTCATCTACAGATGAAGGAGAAGGCAATGGCAACCCACTCCAGTACTCTTGCCTGAAAAATCCCATGGACGGAGGAGCCTGGTGGGCTGCAGTCCATGGGGTCGCAAAGAGTCGGACACGACTGAGCGACTTCACTTTCACTTTTCACCTTCATTCATTGGAGAAGGAAATGGCAGTCCACTCCAGTGTTCTTGTGTGGAGAATCCCAAGCACGGTGGAGCCTGGTGGGCTGCTATGGGGTCACACAGAGTCGGACACGACTGAAGTGACTTAGCAGCAGCAGCAGCAGCAGCAGCTACAGATGAAATTTAGGCAGTCTGCAAATGATGGCTTTGCTTTTCTTTCTCATGTTTCTTGTACTGACTCAAACATCAGTACAGTGTGGCATAAAAGTAAGAATAGCATGCCTCTTTGTTATAGTAATACATTAAAGGGACTAATTCTAAGATTATTAACATTGTAGTATGTTTCTTGTGGGTTGTTGGTAGATATCCTTTACAAAGGGCTAGTTTTAATAATCATGAGTTAAATTTTATTGAATGCTTTTTCTGCATCTATTTTTCTTCCTCAATGAGTTCATGTGGTATAAATTACATAATAAAACCCCCTAATATTGTCCTTGCCTTGTTTGGGTATCTAGGTGATACCAGCTTCATAAAGTGAATTTGGTACTTTTCCTTTTTTATGCTCTCTAGTACTTTGTATTGGAGAAGGCGATGGCACCCCACTCCAGTACTCTCGCCTGGAAAATCCCATGGACGGGGGAGCCTGGTGGGCTGTGGTCTATGGGGTGACTGAAGTGACTTAGCAGCAGCAGTACTTTGTATAAAATGGAGATCATTTGTTCCTTGAAATTTTTTTTTAGCAATTGGGCCTGATGTTTAGGGATATCTGGCTTCCCTGGTGGCTTAGGTGGTAAAGAATCTGCGTATAATGCAGGAGACCCAGGTTCCATCCCTGGGTTGGGAAGATCCCCTGGAGAAGGAAATGGCAATCCACTCCAGTATTCTTGCCTGGAGAACTCCATGGACAAAAGAGCCTGGCTGGCTACAGTCCATGGGGTCACAAAAAGTTGGACACAATTGAGCAAGTAACACTTTCAGGGTAGGTTTTTAAGTACTTAATTTCTTTAGCAATCATAATTCCATTCAGGTTTTTTTTTTTTTTTTCCCAAAGTTGGTTTTCCTAAGTTATATTTTGCTAAGAAACTATTCTTTTTGTTGAGTTTTCCATTTCTTGGTTCAGTTTATTGGTAATACTGTTCATTTTATTCTCAAGGTTTTTTGTTTTTTTTGTGGTGTAATGTACATATAGTGGGCTTCCCAGGTGGCACAGTGGTAAAGAATCTGCCTGCCTGTGCAGGAGACGCGGTGGACCCAGGTTTGATCCCTGGGTTGGGAAGAGTCCCTGGAGGAAATGGCAACCTACTCCAGTATTCTTGCCTGGAAAAATTCCATGGACAGAGAAGTCTGGCAGGCTGCAGTCCATGGGGTCTCCAAGAGTCAGACATGATTCAGTACACATGCTACATATGTATAGTAATATGCAGATATTTTGCTTTTAGCTTAGTTTTTATATCCACATATATCTGTGAAACCAACACCCAGAACAAGACCCTTGAATGTTTATATTACTCCAGAAAGCTCACTCTTGCCCCTTTCTAAATAGTATTCCCACCAGAGAAAAACATGTCTTAATCACAGTAGATTATTTTGCCTGTTTTTGAGCTTTATGTAAAAAAGCAATCATCCTTTATATATTCCTGTCTTACATCTTTCACTCAACCTTGTGAATCATCCATGTTGTTCTAACAGTTCATTTGCATTGCTCAATAGCATCTGCCACTTTCTGTCTACTATATTGTTCATTATTGAAGACCTGTATCTTTTAGATTCACAAATATGCATTTCTGTCCTGTATAGCTATGAGTGGAAATGCTGGGTTATAGTGCACATGTTGTGTTTGGCTTAGTAGGTATTATCAGTTTTTCGGAGTACTTGTACCAATTTCCCACCAAGCTGTGTATCTGAGTTCCAGTTGCTTTACATTGTCACTTTCATTTGGTATTGTTGGGATTTTTCAAGTCATTCAAATGTGTACATACTGAAATCTTAATTTAGCTTTTAAAAGTTGGGTTGTCCAACTTTCTCACTGATTTATAGGAGTTCTTTGAAATCCTAAATACATGTCTTTTCTTGGTTATCTGTACTAAAATTTTTTTCAAGTTTTGAGACTTGCTTTTTCACTTCTGTAGTATTTTGATGAGCAGCATTTGTCAGTTTTAATTAAGTCTGATTTGTCAATCTTGTATAGTGTTTTTTGTGTGTCTTATTAAATCTTTACGATTTTATAAATTTGTTATTTGGGTCCTAGCTAAGACTAGTCAAGATGAAAGCCTTTGGAGGTGAAGCTTGTATGTCTGTGGTTTTAAAAACTGGTTGAGTGATTTGGATGTGTACCCAGAATAAAGAATCAGTAGTTTAATTGATGAAATACAAGGTATTAAGAGTCTCTGCAATAAATACCCAGCTAAACTTTGCTGCCCCGTTTCCTGTTCTTATGTGTATCCTGATGGCAACCATGTGTGATGACTTAGCTGTTACTACTCTGTTCTGTCTTTACGTTATAATCTTGCCTTTCCTGTATTCCCAGATGCAATGAATCTTTCAGTTCTTGCTCAAGCTAAAAAAAAGTCTCCTTTCTCTAAATTATCTTAGATATAAACTTGTTTGCATTTAGAATATTTTGCATTAATTTACTCTTATTCTGTGTATCTTTTTTCCACAAGATGATCAGTTGTTTGAGGGTGAGGACTATGGTTTTATCCATCTTCAAAGACTCCATATTGTTTGTTAAAGTGGTGCCTTACTGAATAAGCATTTTGACAGAATTAAAGAAGTGGCTTTTCTTTATATATATGTCTTAACATTTTCTTACTGCTAAATTTTTCCAAAATGTTTTTTATTTTGTAGAGTAAAATGAAAAAAATGAAGGAAAAATACAAGGACCAAGATGAAGAAGAACGTGAGCTCATCATGAAATTGCTGGGAGTAAGTAACATTTAATAATATTTTCATTTGTTTTTCAAGGGGCATCCAGACCACTGCCTATCATACGCTGTGCATTTAGTACTTTGTTAAAGAACTGACAACACTGAAAATACTGTCAACATTAACTGTTTTTCCCTCTATGAAGTCTGCAGGTTCGAACAAAGAAGAAAAAGGGAAAAAGGGAAAGAAAGGCAAAATAAAGGATGAACCAGTGAAGAAACAGCCCCAGAAACCTAGAGGTGGACCAAGAGTTTCAGACAGCATAAAGAAAGAAACTCCATCCCTTGAAGTTACCACTCATGAGTTACAAGACTTGGCTGTAGATGAACCACATGATGACAAGGTAAGGCTGCCACACACATGGGCTTTTGCTCCTTAATTAGGGTGACCAATGATCTCAAGGTTCCCCGGACATGGGATTTACAGTGCTAAAATAAAACCAGGGTGAGTGGTAACCCTCTTCTTAATGGGGAAGTTACCTTAGAAATATAGCCTAAAAGACCTAAATTTTAATTGCTGTATATAAAAATGGCAGTGTTGGTTAGCTCCTAAAAAGTTTATCATAAGCCATTAGAAAATTTTATGGAGAAACTAGATTCTGGTGGAAACTTAGTTAAAACAGATAATTAGGATTATGTTGACCATGAATGAGAAATGAATGTGCAGTCTTCTAGTTTTTTCTATAAGAATATATACTGTGTTACATGATGTCAAATGTGACTACAGTGTGAAATGTTGACATTTTTCCAGTTAAGATAGTTGCCTAGTTGTTCCATCAGCTGAGTACGAAAGTCTGGCCTTAATGTATATCTTCTTGCATGAATATATCTTTTTGAAATTCTGAACAAAGGATTTATTGTTTTATAAATTGGTAAAAAAAATTTTTGTTTCACCTTTGTATTTTTATTCATAGCAGTTAAACTTTGGTTGTATTGTATGCTCCATTCAGTGCAGGTAGTGCTTACAGGGATCCTAAATGTATTACTGTTTTCTTGGTTCCCCGAACAGTGTTATTTAGTAATATTAAAACTCACTTTGTCTTCAGATTTTTATATTACTTACTCTGTAAACCTTACACTCAAATATTCATAACTGTTAGAATATTCATAATTATTATTGGGCTTCCCTGGCAGCTGAGATGGTAAAGAATCTGCCTGCAGTGCAAGGAGACCTGGGTTCAACCCCTGTGTGGGGAAGATCCCCTGGAGAAGGAATGGCAAGCCCTCTCCAGTATTCTTGACTGGAGAATCCCATGGACAGAGGAGCCTGGTGAGCTGTACAGTCCATGGGGTTGCAAAGAGTTGGACCCAACTGAGTGACTAACACTTTCATTAGCATATATTCTGTGGAAGTCTTTTTTTTAACTTTAGGGCACATCCTTTTTCTCTTTGGATGGCATTGCTTTCTCATGTATTAGACACATGTATTAACTTAGTCTATCTATTTATCAGTTTTTCTCTTCATAGATTTCAATGGTATAGAGTTTCAATGTAAGTTACAACTGACTTTTAAAATTTTATATATTTGAAACAGGAAGAACAAGATCTAGACCAGCAGGGAAATGAGGTATGATTTTCTGATGGGGTTCATACTACAACATTGACTGCAATCCAGGTCCCACAATATCTGGCACACAACTTCTAGTTAGAACTTAAAAGGGTTAAAAAAAAAAGACTACAAGCTCTGGAGTAACACATTCTTGGGTTTGAATCCTAACTCTATTACATATAACTACAACCTTGGAAACATTTTTCTTTGTGCCTCAGTTTCCTCATCTGAAAAACAGGGATATAATTGCCTCTACCGGGAGAGTTGTGTGAGAACTAAGATAGTATACATAAAGCATTTAGAAAAGTTCATGGCATATAGTAAGCACTACGTGTACCAAGTGTTTTGTCCTAAATCTGAATTTACTCAAGTTGTTAGATAAATACAGGCAATCTTCTAGGCAGCCGACAAAATGGCAATCTTCTAGGCAGCCGACAAAATGGGAACTCTAAGCAGCCCTAGAATTTCTCCTTAAGAACAGGCACGAGAGATGACTGTTCTAATCCAGTTTCCCGACTTTGACATCTTTAACATTTGGGGATGGATAACTCTTTTTTTGTGGGGAGTTGTCCCATCCCTGGCATCTACCCACTAATAGATGTCAATAATATTGTTTCTGCTCCCAATACTGCTTCAGTTATGACAACCAAAAATGCCTCCCTTTTTCTTAAATATATCTAAGTGTCATTTTGAAAATTGTCATTAAGCTCTGCTTTATATATAGCCCCAAAGGGTAAAAGATTATATATCTATCAGAAAATGATAAAATGTATTGATTGTTTTATTAGAATTTTCCTAGTTTAGGGCTGGTATAAATAGCTTTTTAATTGTTTTTGTTTTCCCTTTTTAGGAAAATCTGTTTGACTCTTTGACAGGGCAGCCACATTCTGAAGATGTACTGCTGTTTGCCATTCCAATATGTGCCCCATATACCACCATGACAAACTATAAGTAAGTCATTATGAGTTTACTCAAACAGCTGCCACAGTATTGACTTAGGAATCATTTTGTAATCTGTTTAGTAACACATGCAATTCCTTTTTAAAGATACAAAGTGAAACTTACTCCTGGAGTTCAGAAAAAGGGAAAAGGTATTTAAAATCTTTTTGTGAATTATGATTTTAAATATTTCTTGGCTGAACAGAAGTAGATTCTTCTATTTTCTGCTTACAGCTGCGAAAACAGCCTTGAATAGTTTCATGCATTCCAAAGAAGCAACAGCAAGAGAAAAAGACTTATTCCGCAGTGTAAAGGTAAAGTATTCCTGTAGAAAATCTCTAGAGATTGGTGGTACAATTAAATGTGAGCAGTTATAATTCTTTTATTTTTGTTTTTGCATTGTTAGCAGATGGAAGCTGCAGCTATCATTTTGGTAGAAACTGCTGTCTTGCTAGAAGCAATATAAAATAAGTAAAATAATTTCAGATGAAAATTTTAGAAATGCCATTCTTTTGGCAGCAGAGGACATAATAAAGATCATAAAAATATGATTGTGAAAATATTCAGCCCCCCCCCCCCCCTTTTTTTTTTAGGACACGGATTTATCAAGAAACATTCCTGGCAAAGTTAAAGTGTCTGCACCCAATCTTCTGAATGTAAAAAGAAAATAGCTGAAATGAAATCCTAAAATATTTGAGAAGAGTCTGTTTTATAGTCTTTTGGAAGTTCAGAGATGAAAACATCATGTAACAAGACTTCCGCATTTAAAAAGTGAACTAAGATTGCCTTGCTGTATTCCCCAAAACGACTTGGTTTTTTTCCAGTTTTATAGAGAGGAAACACTATGATAGGATTTCCTAAAATATTTGTGAACAGCAAATGCTAATTGTAAACAACTGCAATTATTCTACATTTTCTTGAAATTTGGAAGGTTAATAGTAAGTATTCATTTCATGTTGTAAAGAAATGGAATAGTGAAGTGGCTCAACTGGTTAGACTATTGACTTGGTAGTCTACTGTACATAACATCTAATATATCTATTACAGGCCAATCACAAGTTTTGTTTTTCCTGGTGGGGGTTGGGGTGGTTATACATTTAAGTCTTGAGGAAGTAGACTTCTTCTGCCTTTACTCATATTAGACCAGATTTTAAATACAAATCAATCCCATGACTTGGCTTAAGATAACACCTAGAAGAAATTGGTGTTGATAATTTCCATGCATTTATATAATACCTTTACTTTTCATCTTAATTTCTTTCTTGCAATCTCATTCAGCTCTGTGCCATTTTATTTTCCACCTCTAGTAATTATCAGTAGCATGTTACAGAGTATATTAACCTATAATATTATAAGTGCACTTTGAGGTTTACCACTAAAGACTCCTGACCCAGCTTTTTTCTGTCTCCTAACAATGGAGAATAAAGTCATACATTATTTCCATTCTTTTATGAGCTGTAAAAGCTGTTAACTTTAAAACAAGTGAACAGGCTGCCTAGAGTCAACATGAGCAACTCCACTTGCCCCGACCCTTACACCAAAGCACTGGGGTCGAGGACTGGACGGCCGTTGGTCCTTCCAAGGTTTCTTTTACCAGCTTAGTCCTATCAACAACCACTTTATGTAGCCTAATGTTTTAAATTCAACATAACAGACTACTCAAGAAACAGCTAAAATATTAATGTCTTTAAAAAGTAACTTCACCATTTTGATACTGGTAGGAATAATACAGTGTTTCTACAGATATAGACCCTGTTGTTACCAAATAGGAAATAATCATTCCTTTGGGTAAAAAGCCCAAGTATTAACTTCTGCTGTTAAATACATTTATTGTAAACTTTAGACACAAAAATAGGTTCTCTAGGCCATTCACATGCACATTAAAACTAAAAAGCTGCAAACTACAACAGTGTATATAATTATACAAATGATTTCACTCTGATGTTTACAGAATTGATGTCCATGCAAGTGATCAGAGGCATTATCTATGAAGCCTTAAGATCCAGAAGTGTTGTTACTACCAAACCTCTGATTAACACTGTGAAGTAAGTGTTTTGGAAGGCAGTTCCATGAGTTGGCTAACATTTCTTTAAAGCAGATGACAGCTTCTAAACTTAGCCTGAAAGTGGACAAAGAAAAATAATTTCACTTTAGAAGTATATTAAAACTACCAAAAAAGAAAAAGCACTTTAAAGATTTTCATAGGAACTGGATAGTTTTATCAGTGAAAGCTTATTATTGCCCTTAAATTATCCACAAACCTATTTTTTTTTTCAAGAACACTAATTCAAAGTGTTTAAGAAACAATTTAAAATAAGTACCAAGTAAAGTTACTTACCTTACAAGAGATTTTGGTTGAACTGAAAATATAAGTATTTCATTACTGTGTGCCTGAAAAATAGACAAGAATACATTAAAAGTACTTCACAAGAAAGTTTTAGCAATAATATGAAGTGTCCTTTAATAAAGGGTGGTGTACTTACAGCTCTGTGATGGACAAGAAGGTTATTGGCACACCCTCCAAACACAATAACTTCTCCTTCATCACTGGCACAAGCTGTATGCCATAATCTACATTTAAAACAAGAACTTGTTTGAAGTCAACCCAAACACCAAATTGGTAATTTATACTAGAGAATAGAGATGATGAAATAAAGACTAAAGGTCTTTAGCACAGACCAAAACATAAAGTTGAGACACAGTTATCTCAAGGAAAAGAACAAAAAGCTAGAAAAATCAGTGTCTTTTATCTAGATATCATCCATTCCTAATTTATGCAATGAGGAGTCTGAAATGAACGATCTGTTCTCTAGGTTTTTATGAGTTTTTATAAGTCTTTGGGAGATGAGTGGTATATGCCCTCTCCTTTTCATAGGCAGGGTCAGCTATCCTTACACAAAACATCTGAGGAATGTTTTACTCTGCCTGAGTGAAACAGAGCATCTTCAGGCCTGACTCTCTGGAAAGAGTATTTGTGCTGAAAGGCATCTTAATGGCATGACTGTACTACTAAGGTTAGAGGCGTGGATAAAAATGCAAGCTGCTGCTGCTGCTAAGTCACTTCAATCATGTCTGACTCTCTGCGACCCCATAGATAGCAGCCCAACAGGCTCCCCCGTCCCTGGGATTCTCCAGGCAAGAACACTGGAGTGGGTTGCCATTTCCTTCTCCAGTGCATGAAAGTGAAAAGTGAAAGTGAAGTCGCTCAGTTGTGTCCGACCCTCAGCGACCCCATGGACTGCAGCCTTCCAGGCTCCTCCATCCATGGGATTTTCCAGGCAAGAGTACTGGAGTGGGGTGCCATTGCCTTCTCCAAAATGCAAGCTAACATTAAACAAATGTGCTTTGAACAACAATTCTGACTACATCATTTCCTTTTAGCAGTCTCTGTAACAATTCTGAGATAAGAAAAGTAGCAGTGTTCTAACAGGCTCTTTTTGGACAATTCAACTTCCTAGTGTTTGTTATATAGCATAACTGTAAATTTGATTGAAAGTTCTTGATTCCCTCACCCTCAAACATTGTTTAGGGTTTTGAATTCTCTCCTAGAAGAGAACTAGAATTTCCTTTTTCAGATGACAAATCTAGAAGCAGTTCTACTCTGGTAAAGAGCTTTAGTATAAATTTTAACGATGTCATTATTCTAATGAAGCAAAAAGCAAAATCCAGCCCTGTTTTTCATGCACAGATGATGAAAAAGAAAGCACTAATACTAAGAACCTTGGTTTTCTTTCAAATTAAACCTTAGTGAATGCTAGGGTTTTTATGAGGAAGTGAATGCAGCCAACTGAATTTTCTCATTCATTACCAGTCTTATACATCTCTAAGGACCTCACTCAACATAAGAACTACCTTTTAAATAGTTCATACCTTGGTTTTTCAGTATGGGGATGATTAAACTTTATCCATTCATTTTTACTGATGCAGTATGTCCAGGCATCACCTGATTAAAGCAAAGAAAAAAGCATTAAGTATGTTATTCTGTCAATGTGACACTGATACTTAAAGAGTGCAGCTTTAGTAAAAGCAGTAATAAATCAGATTTTGAGTAGATACAGAAAGTGTATTTCCTTTTTTTCCCTGCAGTTAGGCATGTAAGCCCTTTTCATGTTACAGCCATTTATTCAGCAGGGCAAAGAGCTCTAGGTAATTTTCTTTTTTTACTGGACAGATTGATGTGTCATATGAAAACAATTGTATGTATATTATAGGATCAAAATTAATACCAAACCTTCTAACCATCCCTATAGCCCTCTGATACACCTAAAATACTGATTTTTTTCCAGCTATTTATATTACTTACGAATGATGTATAATAACTTATAAAAATATTTTAAAAGTACTTACTTAGTGGCTGTTTATCAGTGGTAAATCCTCCAAAGAGAAAGAGATGATCTGAAGAAACTGGTGTTAGTGAGTGCCAAGATCGGCCAACTGGGCATATGCCTTGTGGAATTCTGAAAATGATAGCTAAGTTAAAATATCTGCATTTAAAAGCTGCTACTGTATTTAAAGCAGAGAAATACTAAAATTTTATATGGAATTTTGAAGAGATTTTAAAAAAGGCTTCTAGATATTAACAACTACATGCTTTTCAGTGAACTGTTTCCTTGGAAGGAAGGTCAACTTTAGATCTTTTCAACAAACACTGAGCACATGCTATGTGCTAGACATAGTTATGGGCACTGAAAATTTAAAGATTCCTTAAGGATTTAGTGATCATGTTTACTTAAGATTCACTGTTACAGAAAAGGAAAGAATAGAGAGTAAGGGGAAAATCCATTGGAATTTTTTTGAAAAACTTTCCTAAATAATCATCTAGATGATACCTACAGTTCATTCCACTCCCATGTATCCAGATTAAGATAGTGAAGGTCATTCATTCTAGCATCCTAAAAAAGGATAAATTAGTTATCATTCTGAGTAACTGAAAAGCACATCTTTGAAACTATTTTATATACTCACGCGGTATCTGCCTCCAAACACAAAGCCTTTGTTTCCAACAGTCGCACAGGCATGGGCAGCACGAGGTGAAGGTGGTTTACCCTAGTTAAGTCGTAAAAACAATTTAATGAATAAGTGCACGTTTTATAAATACCAGAAAGAAGTCTTTTCTGGAAGTGGGATAGAATGTGCAGAACACTTGAGCTCTTAAGCTTAAGTGCAAACTTGTAGTAAACAGCAGTACTGAAGGCTGACTACCAAAACTGGGAGCTTTTGAGAAACATTACTGAATGGGCTAGTTAATAGAATGCTTACTTGCTTTACTTTTCTTTAAAAATAAAAGCTAGAACATTATATGACACTGTGTCAGAGGAAAAAGACATCTAACATTTGAGTAATTTAAATCCCAATCCAGCACTAGGTCATTTATTTAATTACAAACTATACCACTTTTAACAGCTATTAGATGATAGATACTGGGCTAGCCTATACATTCATTAACTTTTTAGTTTTAGACTCCTTGGAGAATAATGAACTGTCAATTTTACACCACTTGCCAACTGCCCTTCTCGTTGAAGGGCAACTAGTTGGCAACTGCCCTTGCTTTAATAATTCATTCATTATTCTTCAGTAACTCACAGTAGTTATAGGCTGGCTCCAGATAAACGTTTCAGTGTCTAAAATATGTACATGATCGTTCCATCCTCTTGGATGACTTGAATTCTACAGAAAATAAGTAAGAATCTGAGTTAGTTTTTACAAATAATGTTTGTAAAACAACCTTTGGTTTATTAACAGGGCAAAATGAACAAAGCTAATAGCAAACGAAGTATATATTGTATCAATAGACTAAGTAGGCCACATAGGCAAATATGAAACTTCATTTACCCAGAAAGATGTTTCATCAAATTCAAAAGTTCCCAATACTTTGTCTTCAGGTAAATATCCATACCCTCCAAAAAATATTAACCTGTTTGATAAAAAACCAAGAAATGAATAATTCAAACATCCACAGGATACAAGAGATTTTTTTTTTTGTTTTGTAATATTTCATGAGCTGAGAAGGCACACTGGAGTATATAAAAATACTTAAATAATAATGGCTAATATGGCTAACAATGATGTCTTAGGTGCTTTGCCACTAATTAATCTTTATGGGCCTTCATAGGCATGTTACATGATTACAATGGTTATTAGCAAAGGATACGTGAATGGTAAAGTACTTTCCACATAAAAACCCAAACCTACAGTGCAGCTCACTCACTTGTTTTTATATACCCAGACACCGAGTTTGTCCTTTGATGATGGAGGAACTCCTTGGCAGTCAATTCTTTCCCAGTGTAATACTCGGTCCGTAGACCTTGAATCCAGCATGTAGAACTGCCAGAAGCAATGTTAGATTTTGTTACATGAAGGAAATTCAACCTTGGTGTTTAATGTTATTGCATTTATGCCGATAAGAATGTCATCTAATTCAGTACTACTAAAAGTATAATTGCAAACTGGTTGCCATTCTGTAAAATGTTACCTAGTCTGAGTCTAGGGAAGAAATTTCTGCCAGAATGTAAATTACCTAAGTCACTGTGCACCTTGTTTGTGTTCAGCCTATTTTTTTTCCCCCATACCACTTTTTGGCTGAAGGACTAGAAAGCGTGTTAATTTACTACGTTCTTTGCCTGAGATAGGCACTTTAAATTGTACCGATCTAATTTATGTATTGTGGGATGGTATTACAAAAAAAAACAAACTTAGCAATTCATCTTCAATTTAACAAACATGTCTTAAGTGCCCACTTAACTCTAGGAGCTAAGGATAAATCTTAAAAGATTAAATATTCATTTGTCTTTCAGAGGGTTCACATCCAGGTACTTACATTTAAATAGTCAATAAGTTAACTTCTTTTTTTTAGGCTCCTAAGGCTTCTTTTCCTCAACCGTACTGATTTAACTATTAACCATTTCTCTGACCACTCCCCTTTACTAAAGCCACAACTAGTCTTTTCCCCAAGTTTCCTCATGTTGTGTCAAAGTTAGTTTTCTCCCCCTTGACCCTGAAAAATAGATGGCTCAACAACAGCCTACAGCAGTACCTCACAAAACCTTTTAGGCACAAAACCCTTTCTTCCAACAAAATCTTAAGCAAACGCCTAAATATAAAAATAAGCCGAAGAAATGGCTTCTCTGTTTACAACATACCCAACAGAAATCTGGGTTCACTGTGACAAGGGGCAAGACTTGTGGCCTTCCTATGAAGAAACAGAAAACACAGACTCCCCTGCACCTCCACATGCTGCTGGGCAGGACCAGTGTGACAGGGCTCAACACGGAAAGAAAAGGTACAGCATTTAGTGGGGAAGTTTGCCACTGACAGCATGTCAGGTCCATGCATGGGTGAGCCATGAGTGATGTTATAAAGGCTTTTCTTTGGATGGCAAAGAAAAGAAAAATAGATTCCAACTATATGCCATCTGGAAAAGGCAAAACTATGGAGACAATAAAAAGACTGATAGTTAGCAGGAGTTTAGGGGGAGAGAGGAGATGTATACACAAGTTCAGAAGTTTTTAAGAACAATGAAATACTGTGTGTGACATTATAATAATGGATATATGTCATTATCAGATCAGTCGCTCAGTCGTGTCCGACTCTCTGCGACCCCATGAATCGCAGCACGCCAGGCTTCCCTGTCCATCACCAACTCCCAGAGTTCACTCAGACTCACGTCCATCGAGTCAGTGATGCCATCCAGCCATCTCATCCTCTGTCGTCCTCTTCTCCTTCTGCCCCCAATCCCTCCCAGCATCAGAGTCTTTTCCAATGAGTCAACTCTTTGCATGAGGTGGCCAAAGGACTGGCGTTTCAGCCTTAGCATCATTCCCTCCAAAGAAATCCCAGGGCTGATCTCCTTCAGAATGGACTGGTTGGATCTCCTTGCAGTCCAAGGGACTCTCAAGAGTCTTCTCCAACACCACAGTTCAAAAGCATCAATTCTTCGGCGCTCAGCCTTCTTCACAGTCCAACTCTCACAACCATACATGACCACAGGAAAAATCATAGCCTTGACTAGATGAACCTTTGTTGGCAAAGTAATGTCTCTGCTTTTGAATATGCTATCTAGGTTGGTCATAACTTTCCTTCCAAGGAGTAAGCATCTTTTAATTTCATGGCTGCAGTCACCATCTGTAGTGATTTTGGAGCCCAGAAAAATAAAGTCTGACACTGTTTCCACTGTTTCCCCATCTATTTCCTATGAAGTGGTGGGACCAGATGCCATGATCTTCCTTTTCTGAATGTTGAGCTTCAAGCCAACTTTTTCACTCTCCACTTTCACTTTCATCAAGAGGCTTTTGAGTTCCTCTTCACTTTCTGCCATAAGGGTGGTGTCATCTGCATATCTGAGGTTATTGATATTTCTCCCGGCAATCTTGATTCCAACTTGTGTATCTCCCAGTCCAGCAGCGTTTCTCATGATGTACTCTGCATATAAATTAAATAAACAGGGTGACAATATACAGCCTTGACGAACTCCTTTTCCTATTTGGAACCAGTCTGTTGTTCCAGGTCCAGTTCTAACTGTTGCTTCCTGACCTGCATACAAATTTCTCAAGAGGCAGATTAGGTGGTCTGGTATTCCCATCTCTTTCAGAATTTTCCACAATTTATTGTGATCCACACAGTCAAAGGCTTTGGCATAGTCAATAAAGCAGAAATAGATGTTTTTCTGGAACTCTCTTGCTTTTTCCATGATCCAGCGGATGTTGGCAATTTGATCTCTGGTTCCTCTGCCTTTTCTAAAACCAGCTTGAACATCAGGAAGTTCACGGTTCACATATTGCTGAAGCCTGGCTTGGAGAATTTTGAGCATGACTTGACTAGCGTGTGAGATGAGTGCAACTGTGCGGTAGTTTGAGCATTCTTTGGCATTGCCTTTCTTTAGGATTGGAATGAAAACTGACCTTTTCCAGTCCTGTGGCCAGTGCTGAGTTTTCCAAATTTGCTGGCATATTGAGTGCAGCACTTTCACAGCATCATCTTTCAGGATTTGGAATAGCTCTTTTGTCCAAACCCAAAGAGCATGCAACACTATTCACTTAATTAAAGTGAACTGTGATTTACCTTAGGGTGAACTGTGAATAAATAAATAGGTGGAGCTACAATTGTTAAAAGGAAGGAAGAAAAGGGTGGTGTGGAGCCTGTCTAACCCCATATACTTCTCTCACAGGTGTCCCAAAGCATCCCCCCCCCAAATCCCTAGAGTTCCTAGGAGCACAGTTTGAAATCTGAAACCAGTTCAACCCACATGCTTCGTCTTCACCAAGTCACTTGGCATTTCCATAAACCAGACATATCTGCGTGTAACTCTGCATCTTGGTACCTATATATCTTGCATAATACTCCTTCCAACTATACTATGTGATTCCACTCAAGCATCACCTCTTGGGTTAACAGTTTTTGTTTTCTGTTCCTCTGTCCTGCCAAACACAATGGTAAGGAAGTCAAGAAACACCTGGAGTACCAGGCAAATTTGGCCTTGGAGTACAGAAAGAAGCAAGGCAAAGGCTAACAGAGTTTTGCCAAGAGAACGCATTGGTCATAGCAAATACCCTTTGCCAACAATACAAGAGACGACTACACATAGACAGCACCAGATGGTCAACACCGAAATCAGACTGATTATATTCTTTGCAACCAAAGATGGAGAAACTCTATACAATCAGCAAAAACAAGACTGTGGCTCAGATAATGAACTCCTTATTGCCAAATTCAGACTTAAATTGAAGAAAGTAGGGAAAACCACAAGACCGTTCAGGTATAACCAAAATCAAATCCTTTACGATTATACAGTGGAAGTGACAAATAGATTCAAGGGATTAGATCTGATACGAGTGCCTGAAGAACTATGGACGGAGGTTCATGGCACTGTACGGGAGTCAGTGATCAAGACAATCCCCAAGAAAAAGAAATGTAAAAAGGCAAACTGGTTGTCTAAGGAGGCCTTACAAATAGCTGTAAAAAGAAGAGATGTGAAAGACAAAGGAGAAAAGGAAAGATATATCCATTTGAATGCAGAGTTCCAAAGATTAGCAAGGAGATCTAAGAAAGCCTTCCTCAGTGATCAATGCAAAGAAATAGAGGAAAACAATAGAATGGGACAGTAGAACAACAGAGATCTATACAAGAAAATTAGAGATACCAAGGGAACAGTTCATGCCAAGGATGGGCTTGATAAAGGACAGAAACGGTATGGACCTAACAGAACCAGAAGATACTAAGAAGAGGTGGCAAGAATACACAGAAAAACTGTACAAAAAAGGTCTTCACGACCCAGATAATCACAATGGTGTGATATCCTGGAAATGTGAAGTCAGGTGGGCCTTAGGAAGCATCACTTCGAACAAAGCTAGTGGAGGTGATGGAATTCCAGTTGAGCTATTCCAAATCCTGGAAGATGATGCTGTGAAAGTGCTGCACTCCATATGCCAGCAAATTTGGAAAACTCAACAGTGGCCACAGGACTGGAAAAGGTCAGTTTTCATTCCAATCCTAAAGAAAGGCAATGCCAAAGAATGCTCAAACTACTGCACAATTGCACTCATCTCACATGCTAGAAAAGTAATGTTCAAAATTCTCCAAGCCAGGCTTCAACAGTACGTGAACGGTGAACGTCCAGATGTTCAAGCTGGATTTAGAAAAGGCAGAGGAACCAGAGATCAAATTGCCTACATCTGCCGGATCATGGAAAAAGCAAGAGAGTTCCAGAAAAACATGTATTTCTGCTTTATTGACTATGCCAAAGCCTTTGACTGTGTGGATCACAACAAACTGTGGAAAATTCTGATAGAGATGGGAATACCAGACCACCTGACTTGCCTATTGAGAAACCTGTATGCAGGTCAGGAAGCAACAGTTAGAACTGGACATGGAACAACAGACTGGTTCTACATCAGGAAAGGAGTACATCAAGGCTGTATATTGCCACCCTGCTTATTTAACTTATATGCAGAGTACCTCATGAGAAACACTGGGCTGGAGGAAGCACAAGCTGGAATCAAGATTGCTGGGAGAAATATCAATAACCTCAGATATGCAGATGACACCACCCTTATGGAAGAAAGCGAAGAACAAAAGAGCCTCTTGAAAGAGGAGAGTGAAAAAGTTGGCTTAAAACTCAACATTCAGAAAACTAAGATCATGGCATCTGGTCCCATCACTTCATGGGAAATAGATGGGGAAACAGTGGAAACAGTGACAGACTTTATTTTTTTGGGCTCCAAAATCACTGCAGATGGTGATTGCAGCCATGAAATTAAAAGACGCTTACTCCTTGGAAGGAAAGTTATGACCAGCCTAGACAGCATATTAAAAAGCAGAGACATTACTTTGCCAACAAAGGTCCGTCTAGTCAAAGCTAGTAGTATGGTTTTTCCAGTGGTCATGTATGGATGTGAAAGTTGGACTATAAAGAAAGCTGAGCTCCAAAGACTTGATGCTTTTGACCTGTGGTGTTGGAGAAGACTCTTGAGAGTCCCTTGGACTGCAAGGAGATCCAACCAGTCCATCCTAAAGGAGACCAGTCCTCAATATTCATTGGAAGGACTGATGCTGAAGCTGAAACTCCAATCCTTTGGCCACCTGATGTGAAGAACCGACTCATTGGAAAAGACCCTGATGCTGGAAAGATTGAAGGCAGGAGGAGAAGGGGACAACAGAGGATGAGATGGCTGGATGGCATCACCAATGTAATGGACATAGGTTTGGGTAAACTTTGGGAGTTGGTGATGGACAGGGAGGGCTGGCGTGCTGCAGTCCATGGGGTCTCAAAGAGCTGGACATGACTGCAACTGAACTGAACGTACATTACATGCACCTTTTGACTGCATCTGTCTCGTACGGGCCTGAGAAAAACATGCCTTTTCCCTATTTGGGCAAAACATAGACAAAGTCTGAACAACAATATCTTATAGTGGCATGTTATAGGAATATTAGTATATGAAATTTTGTCAGTGTTAATTTCTCCTTACAGCTTTTTGAGTTGTAGCCTGTTAAATTTTACTGTGTGTATTAGTTGCTCAGTTGTGTGCAACTCACTGTAATTCCATGGACTGTAGCCCGCCAGGCTCCTGTCCATGGAATTCTCCAGGCAAGAATACTGCAGTGAATAGCCATTCCTTTCTCCAGGGGATCTTCCCAACCCAGGGACTGAACCCAAGTCTCGTGCATTGCAGGCAGATTCTTTACTATCTGAGCCACCAATACCCCACCCCGCCCCCCAAACTGCATCTTTTTTTTAGTTTACTAATATTCATCTAATATACAGCATTTTATTAATAAGAGAATAAGTAGCTGCAAAGAACATACCACAATCAAGTACACATGTTTTTGAACTTGAACAGGAATAAACTGGGCTAACCTTAGAACTCTAAAGTGGTCTGAAAAAGGACAAAGTTACCTTAAACCATCCTTACACACACTAACCTTATTTGTATTGCCTCTTGAATGGTGTCCTCCAAACAAGTACAGCACCCTGTCCACACACACGGCACAGCTTCCTGACATAGAAGGAGGAACATCACCCTCAGTGTTAATTTTTTTCCTGAGAGGGAAAAAACTGAATGTAAATAAATTTCCCCAAGAAGAAATGCAACAATGTATCCAGTCTTCTAATTCTATCCCCACAATAAAAGGAAAAAATAAGGGGTGAGTAGCTATACTGAGATCTCTTCTAACTCTAAAATTAATTAGAAGAATGACCTTGTCCCTTTCACCCACTCCACAGGCTGCACCAGCAGGCACTAACGTGACAGCATGGGAAGTTCTGAACGCCTACATGTCATATATCACTCTAGGAGCAAACCATCTCAACATTTCTCTAACTAAATTGTTTGCTTTTTCTAGTTACTTGACCATAAATGATGGTTTTGTTTTTTTGAGTGGGCCAAGAACCCAAAGGAAGAAAACTTCAATATCTCAGTCCTGACGGATTAATAAGTTTTTTAATTCAGTCACCTTTAGCCATTCGAATTAGTCTGATTCTGACCTTATGTAATACTACAGACACTCAGGTAGTGTCTACTATAGGCCAACCATTCCTCTGAGTGCTCTTTACCTGTTTTAACTCATTCTAAATCTAAAAGTGAATCTGAATCAAAAAGTTAATTCTAAGATTCAGAATATTAATATCACATTCAAGGGCTTCTACTCCTAATATCGCTTCATCTATGTTAAGCATTATGTTTGTTTGTTTGTTTCTGGCTGTGCTGTGGGACATGTAGGAGCTTAGTTCCTCGACCTGGAACTGAATCTGTGCTCCCTGCAGTGGAAGTGTGGAGTCTTAACCACTGGACCACTAGGGAATTCCCAATTTTTAAGTTTTGATAGGCTTATTTTGTAAAAATTCTTCATGGGATTGAATTTCTTTTTTAAGTTTCCCCATTAAAGGAATACAATTATAAATGTCCAGTTCTCTAGAAAAAGAGTGTTAAACAGCTAGATTAACACTAGCTATATGCAAAAATAATCCTGGTTTATTTTTAGTTGAACTCTTAAGTGCAACTAGTATTCTCCTAGTTCTGAGATCTCAAATATGCTAAAATATATAACAGACCAAGTTTTCACAAAGCAACCCATGGGGAAAACTACTTTCTAATTCCTCAAACACAGCCAACCCAGCATTTTGAGAATTTATTAATTCTGCTAAGAACGTATGAGTATTACTGGTATGAAACTAGCAAAAAGTCCTTTCAGAATAACTCATTTGCATGGATGGCAAATTTAATTTTGTTTTTAAGGCAAAACATGCTAAATCAAAGAAATCTGCATAGAAATTTTAATATTAGAGCTCATTAAAATATAATACTACCTTTATTTCTAGCAAATATAGTCTACAAATTCTTCTCTCATTCAAAATACATAACAGAAGACATAACATATTGAATATATATATGGAACTTTTATGTATTTCCATTCCAGGATCTGAAGCTTCTACCTCTTTAATATTGCTATAATACTTGACACACTTCTGAATAGAAATTTCTTCAAAGGTCATAAAAGCATCTAGTAACTACTGAAGAAATACAAAAGTATTTAAGCTCAGGAGCTAAGCTAAACTAGTAGAACAGTTTTCAAAATATACAGCTAGGTTAGTATCTTTAATTAAAGTGTTTTTATTCAGTAGTATGGGTTTTACAGAGTATGTTTTTGTTTGCAACCACATTTGGATGTTCTAGTCCCCCTCTTAATATCCACAGTTACCATCTTCCAGTCTCCATGTTGTAGATCCAGAGTTCTTCTCTAGGCAGATAAAAGTCATATAATCCTCTGACTTGATTACTCTAAAACAACAACAAAAAGTTGCAAATACAAAAAATAACTTGTATTCTAAAGAGGCACTATTGTATATTTTTTCACATCTATCTCATTTGAGATACTGAGAGTTACAAGAAGTTAAACAGGTTTTAACAATTCTATTACATGTACAGTTCTCCCTACCCCATACCTCATACTTAAAGTAATGATTAATATAGAGAGGCCTCAATTCAAATTCTTGATACAGCAGTTGCAATGATGCATGAAGTAAGATCTCCAGCTAATCTCTAAGGCCACTTTATCCATAACACTCCACGCACCAAATCTGAGTTACATGACCTCATGGAAGATTATGTGTGTCATGTTGGCAGGCTAAAGAAAGTTCTACCTTGAAAGCACCTGATCCACACTAACAGGTCAGACGTTCTTCCCTTTTAGCCATTCATTCTCTGCCAAGAAGCAGGGAGGGCAGAACTGCAAATATTAAGTCCTTGTACAAAATCTTAAGTTCCTTGTTCTGCTCCATTTCCCTTCAGATAGAGCTTACTATATGCCAGAACTAATGAAGTGCTATCCATGGAGTGCTATATTGAATCTTCACAACAACCATAAGAAATAGCTGGTATAGATTTCTCCAAGAAGTTGCCCAAGGCTACTCAGCAAGGAATGGTGGAAGCAGGATTCCAGCCTCCTTTCCCTGAATTTGCAACTTCAACCACTTTGCCTGACCTCTCCAGACTTTGAACCACCCTGGCCACTTTCCGAACAATATTGACATACAGCAAACAGTTGCAGTTCACTAAGAATGGGTGTCAGAGTCATAAGCTTGAAAAACAGAACAGAACATCTGGGCATGTAAACATTTCTCTTTCCACTCCACCACTTATGAAACAAAAAGGCTGGCAGCAAGATAGCAGGTTGACCCAGAGTACGTCAGTTTGGCAGGAGGAGGAAAACTGACTTCTGTGTATGAAGCTAAGGTTTATTGAAATCAAAACAATCTTCCAAGGGCCTCCGGTGTGTGGTACTCTTAGGGTTGTAGCCAGAATGTGGAGGAAGGCCTGTTTGAGAACTACAAACTTACTTCACTAGTCACGCTTCTCCACCCTGCCTCAGCCCTGGGCGTCCAGGCCCTCCACAACTCACCTTCAGAATCTGCCACCCGCACAACCCTTCTCCCCTCCCCCCTCACCTTCCCTCTTCCTACTGAAGATTAACAGTTTTACCTTTCTCCAAGGCAATTATTTACATTTTAATAAAAGTCACCCGGTACCAGCCACCTTGCTCCTACCAAATACCCTCTTTTCTGAACACCTATTCATTGGAGGCTGGGGAAAACATTTCAGATTAATTAGGATTAGGAGAAAGGAACCAAAGGAAGTAATCAAGACAGCTTTTTCCCAGCTATCATTTCAGAGTCAGCTCAAAAAAATGGTCACATCAACTGTAGCATAAGCTAAAATCTATTACCAGAATCACCTAGTGCTTCCAAGTCAGGGAAGGCATTGGTGTACAGGACTCGATTTCTAGCAAATTGGAGCGGGGGCAGATCATTTTTTTTTAAAAGGGACAAAAATATTTTTGGTAAGAACAGATCCGAACCACTCCAGCAAATGAAATAAGACGATTCTAGAATGCAGAGTGTTATTAAGAAGCTCTAAAAGCAAAAGGGCAAGAGAACTAGTGAGAAGGTTTAAATAGGAGGCACTTGGGCAGGATTTCCAGACAGAGGAAAAGAAAAGAAACTCAACTACATGCTCTCAACTGGTAACTAATCATACTGGTTCATGACTAAGGGTCAAAGGGCTGCATTCTGTAGGTAAAAGCTGTTACTCTTAATCTTTTTTTTTCGGTTATTGATATAAATTTTCCATTAATTTTCTTTATAGGAGTTTGATGTGAAAAATCTCAACCCTTTCTCAGCTGAAACCAAAAGGAAAATAGCCCCGAAACATTGGAATAACACTAGGATGGCAGGTGCACAGGTGTAGCTGGGACTCCTGAACCGGCGGGAAGGTTCAACAAGCCAATTCTTGCGGCCTTGGGGAATTCCGATGCATTTTCCCTAGGAGGCCGTCTCCCCGTAAGTGGGCCACGGCATCAGCGGGCACCGGACCCCGGCTCGATGCCCAATAACAAGAGTGACCTCACACACCGTCACTTCTTACACACCAACCCTGTAAATAAAAACGTTCCGCGGTCTCGCACCACCCGCCGCGCCCTCCGCAGGTAAAGCTCGGACATGGGCAAGCGCTGGCAGGGAGAGGGGAGCAGGGAGCAGGCTTTGTAAGCAGAAGGCGGGCGTGACAACAGCCCAGGAGCCCTGGGACGGGTGGGGAGACCCGTGGGAAGATTCCCACACTCGCAAGAGAATGAACCAACCGGCGGAGTCGCGGCGCGGGGGCGCTGAAGGTGCCCGGGGCGGCCACCCTGGCCCTCCCGCCGCCCCCGACCGGTAACTGCCGGCCGACGCCCGCGCGACTCAGCCGCCCACTGACCTTGTAACCGCCCCAGACGAACATGTGGCGCCCGTCGCTGACGGCTACGTGGCCGCTGCGCTCGGCGGGGCAGGCGAGCTCCGCGGATTCGTAGCCTTCGTAGGCTGGCCCTGGGAGCTCGTCCTCCCGCAGGTCCTCGTAGCCATCGGCCATCTTGAGGCTGCACTTCGGTTCACCAGGAATCCCCGCACCCGCGGAGGAGAAAAAGACAAAGGAAAAGAACGAGACGTGCGGCGGCGGCGAAAGGTTTGGTGTTACGGCCGCGCCCCGCCGCCCGGGATTCTGTCCTCCCGGCCCGTCTCTGCGAGGACGGCCTCTGGCCGCTTGAGTAGGGGTTGCGGGCTAGAGGCAGCGAGGGCGCAGGGACGCGAGCAGGGCGGGCAAGGGTCCGCCTCGGGCTGATACCAGCTTCCAGCCCGTCAGCCCCGCCTCCAGCTCGCTTCTCGCCGCGGAGGGCCCTTGTTTACGACGCGCTGGGAGCCGCCCGTTCCGCTGACGCCGCTCGCCGGGATCCGGAAGCGCGGCTGGCGCTGAGCGCCCCCAGCGCCGGGTCCTCCCGCAGCCTGCGCCTGCCGGACCGGGGCCCAGAAGCTAAGGGCATTTCCAAGCACCTCCGAGCTTCCGTTCAGGAGGTTGCTGAATTCAGGAGATGCTGCATTAGCCAGACTCTGTCAAAAAAGGTCTTGTTTGACTGAAGGATGTTCACAGCCCAGAAAGGGCTAGCAAATTGCTCAGCTAGTAAGTTTCAGGTTTCAGGGTCTCCAGAGTCGGTGCCCTGTCTTTCCCAGGACAATGGATGGGGGTGGCATCACTACCCTCACGCATGGTCCCAGGTGGCCCCAGCCGCAATTGCTGGGCGGCTTCCGGGCGGAGGCGCCGCTGTGTGTGCGAGCCAGCTCCGGGACTGCGTGGCACCCCGATGTGCCTGCCGAGCGGTTCATGACGTCTCTTCTCGATAAGCTCTTTTGGTCCAGCATAAATTTTAATTCAGTGGTGCATCCTCCACCCAGTTTGGAAAACTGTGCTTAAAAAGTGTTTCAGAAATCTTCACCTCCCAGGCCTTCAGGGAGGAAAGTGAATCCTGTTCACAGACACTATTTTAGCTTACATTTTATGTGACACTTTTCAATTAGATCAAGAGAAAATTAAGAATTATCGTGATCTAAATTTGATTCCTCACTTGTAAAACACTGAGACAATGGAATATTATTCAGTACTGGAAAATGAGCCATTTTTTTTCAAGCCGTGAGAAGACATGGAGGAAACTTAAGTGCATATTGTCCTGTCTGACGCTTTGCAACCCCGTGGACCGTAGCCTGCCAGGCTCCTCTGTCCATGGGATTTTCCAGGCAAGAATACTGGAGTGGGTTGCCATTTCCTTCTCCAGGGGATCTTCCCGACTCAGATTGAACACGGATCTCCCACATTGCAGGCAGATTCTTTACCATTTGAGCTACCAGGGAAGCCCAAATGCATATTACTAATGAAATAAGTCAATCTAAAAAGGGTACATACTGTATAATTCTAACTGTATAACATGAAAAAGGCAAAAATATGAAAACAGTTAAGGTATCTATGGCTGCCAGGGCTTAGTGGGGAGGGAGGAATAAATGGGCAGAACACAGAGGATTTTTAGAGCAGTGTTTAGTTTCTATGTTACTATAAAGGCAGATACATGTTACTACACATTTGTCTAAGCCTATAAAACATACACCACCAAGAATGAACCCTGAGGTAAACTGTGGACTTCAGGTTTGTCTTAGCTCAGGCAACCATAACAAAATACCACAGACTGGATGGCTTAAACAACATTTATTTCTCACAGTTCTAGAAGCTAGGAAGTCTAAGATCAAGGTACAGACAGACTTGGTACTTAGTGAGGGCCCTCTTCCTGCCTTGCAGTGGGCTGCCTTCTCATAGGGAAGGGACATAGAAGGAGAGCTCTGGTCTCTTCCACTAATCCATCACCAGTCCCCACCCTTATGACCTCATCTTAACCTAATTACCTCCCAAATACCCCACCTCCAAAAACCATCACACTGGGGTTTAGGGTTTCAATATATGAATTTTGTGGGGATATAAACATTCAGTCCATTACGTGGGTGATTTAGAAAATGTTCTTGCTGTACCCACATGATGGACCACATGGTAACTTCATCAAGCTGGAAATTCCAATAGAATCACAATATTAATACAATGGAAAAACAGGCACCAAAAAATGGGAATTCTTAAAATTGTTTCAAGTGTTCTGAAATCAAAATTTTACTTTTTCAAACAATATGTACTTCCATGAAAATCATTCTACTTTATTGAGTTTATATTATTTCTCTCACACACATACATACATATAAATAATGTATTTGTGAAAACATCACTTTGTTTCTGGGTTGGCAGTATGAAGTTCTAAAGAATATTTTTAAGCTATCAAGAGGCTAATAATTTTTAAAGGTGTTTTTGCAAAGATACTACTTGGAAAAGATACTAATTTTGATATGCCATTTACTGTATCATTCTAAAAATGATAATACCTCAAAAGAATCCTTCCTGACAACTGGAAGAATATTCTGATATACATAATAAAGATGGCCAGAAATTCTTTTTCCTTGAAAATCAGACTGGAAACCTATTTTGTGAACCACCTGGAAAAAGAAAAAGTCAACCTTCTAGACCCATCTTTCAAACAGAGAATCCATAAGGGAGGGTTTAAAGTTATGAGGCTGATGTTGCCTTGGGCTCCTATACAGGTCAACAACACAAGAGTTGACTGTAAACCGTAAGAGGTAAGAATGAGGAATGAATACTGCTTGACTAGGGATTTTCAAAACTGGTTTTGCCAGCTCTCAGAATTTCTATATCTCTTAGTAGCAGGGAAGCCCTGCTTTAAGGCAAGTTTTGGAAACTGAAGATCAGATTAGAATTCCCTACCACTCGTACAATGGGGCTACCTCAGAACATAACTTTTTGAAGTAGTACAGCATAATCAGTCAAGTAAGAAGAGCACCAGTTTTGTGTGCCAAAGATAATATATAGATTTTCATCCTCTTAACACAAGTGTGTGTGTTTTGAGGGGCTAATCTAACAACACAAGTGTGTGTGTTTTTGTGTGTGTTTTGCGGGGCTAATCTAACTTTTAATGTTTAGGTAAACCATTTATAAACAGAAGTGCTTTTCTAAGAGGCTAGAGAAGGTATTGAAATAATTCAGAAACCATTTAAGAGGTCATCCCACTCAGTGTCATTTATCACTATCTAATAGATTTAGATAGTTTTTCCTTATAGACTGCTGATATTAAAGTTCATAGTAATAAAATAATTACTTCTAAGACCTGTATTACCTGTGAGACTCACTTTCTAAATCTGTTATTCAGCCTAAAAATAGTAAGCAGAAATGAAAACTTATGCTGAAGTATTGTTTGCACAATTAATTCTAATGACTGGTTCACACTAACAAAACTAGGGAAATAGTAATTCTGTATAGTTTGTATAATAAATAAAATGCAAACACAAAATATTTCAATACATAAATAGAAGTTTTACACATCCAAAATACAGTACATATATATATAAAATATATCTCTAAAATTTAAGATCTACAAACTACTGTAATTTTCATTATAAATTACACATATACTTCAATATAGAAATACATTTAACATTTTAAATTGCAGAGCCAACTTGCATGGTAGTACGGTAGAGAGTAATTTTATACACTGAGTTTTCAGTAATTCCTTGTTATTAGTAATGCAATGGATGGATATGACTGTGATATATGAAGAACTTCTTAATTATGGCAAAAGTACTATTTTAAGGACTACAAAGATAAATATTCATGTTCCATTTCTTTATAGGGAGTTAATACTGAAAAGAAATGGGAAGACAAGGTATTTTGAATATCCTGGGTCTTGAGCACCAACTCTGTAGAATGGTGTGGGCCAAAATGAGTTTCTAGAAAGATAAACTACTAGATTATCATCCCCTTTCATAATTTACTGAAGGTTACTTTTTATAAGTATGTCCCCAAGACAAAATGTATTTTAAGGTGTATCAAAAGTTAATAACTATACTGCCTCTCAATATGTCAAACCCTGTATGATAAATCTCTACTGTAACGCTTTCAAACATTGTCTTTATATGTACAGAAAAAATGGGACCATCAAACAACTTAGAGGTGGCAAAAAGACAATTGAAGACGTTCATTTCCCTACTCAAATAAAGACGACCAAGAATACTTTACTAGATAAATGCTCAAAGGAGTTCAGTATTTAATCCCATACCAGTGCCTGCCTATTTTCTTCTTTTGGCCAGTTACATTAGTTATTTAAGGAGAAGTTCTTTAAATAACTGAATTACTTAATGGGAAACTTTAGGTGACTTTAAAGTGACTTGAGAAAAATCTATTCTTTCTGAAAGCTGACATGAGGTGTTTTTATATATCTATTTGTCTTTATATTGGAGAATCCCTAAGTCCTTGGGGGTAATTTCTTATTCTTCTCAAATTTGTATAATCTTTCCTGTAAAGAGGACACAGTGAGTTAAAGTCTCTGACAATTGTACTTATTTTTAGAAAGTAGATTTTTTTCCTGCAACTTACAATTAAATTAATTTACAAATATAAATTAATCTGCCATTAACATCTTCTTCCCATATATCTCATGCCATACAATCACTTTAACATAGAATTTCTGTTTCAGATTTTATCTTCTAAATAAAGCCTCCAATTTGGGGGGTAAATATACAGTCTGATTAAAATGTTTAAACATATTAAACATAAAGCATATATAACAACTTAATTGCTACTGATCCACTGATATTTATTTTCTGTTTCTTCTTTTTGGGCTCTTTGTTCTTCCCGGTGATTAGCTGCAGTCCAAAATGTTATTTTTTTGAGTACTTGTTGGAGAAGTTTAGGAGGTAATAAAGATATCTGACTTTCTAAAATTATAGCATTTTTACCAATGCAGTCAAGGCATGACCTGTAAGCCAAACATAACAGAATTATTACTTTTTGAACCTGAACTTATAAAATATTTATAGGCAAGTATTATAAAAATAAAATTATAAAAATCTCACAGGATTATGTACTCCCTTTGTACTGTTTGGAACGTGACAGGATCTATGTTCTTTCCAGAGCACCACATTACTTGTGTATTTTTATAGCACAGTGCCTGTCTCTGACCAAAATCCAGTTACAACTTACCGTGCATACTGTTCTTTAAGTAAAAAAGATTCAGACTTAATTTCGAAGCAAGTTAGTCTGAAGCAGACCCCGTTTCATGTATTCTTCCAGCCAATAACCATTTACTCTTCTCTGAGAACTGTCTTCTCCATCACCCTGAGATGCAACACTTTGCATCCATTTCATTCACTGTAATCCGATCCTCCCTGCAGCCTGCACCCACCTCCAGAAATGACTTCACTGGCCTGACTAACAGCCAAGCTGAGTCTCAGCCTCAAAGGCAGGCACATCCAGTGTCCGATACTGCTTCATCTTCCCCATCACTGCTTATCTCCCCTTACAAAGCTTTCCTTTGTGCTTTTTGGAACACCGGTTGTGTCCACAAACACTCCTGCTTCCTCTGACTTTTTGTCCTTGTTTTAAGTGAAATCTAAGAAAACTGCCTTCTGCGCAGCCTTCTTGAGAAAAGGGGAACAAATGTCCCCTCATCTCCATTTTTATAGCGGATACAAGTATGCATTCTCCGTGCTCCTCCCTCCTGCTTCCAGGCTGCAATCATTTCACCCTCTGGTGCTGCCATCTGTTAACCTCCTGCTCATTTCCCCCCACTGCTGAGGACTTTGGCCCTGGGCTCATCACAGTCTTGTCCCTAGACTGATTTTAACATCTCTGTGGAAAACCCTTTTTACTCTTATGACTTCACTCTGGACAGTTCACCTCTGAAATCTTAAACTTCTCTCCTCCTCTTGGACCACAACCTTATATTCTTTTAACTTTTATACACCTTTCCTCCTTTGACTCTTTCCAGATCTCCAAATAATAACACCCGTCCGGTTGTAACTTTCTTCCCTAACAAGCCTGTCCATATTCATTTCACAGTTTATCCATATGCATTTTCCCGTCCAGATGCACTTCATTCTTCATTCTCTTGCCAACAATCTCTTTCTTTCTCCACTGTCCCTCTGTTTATACCATCCTGGCTAAACTCAGCCAGCCATCTCCTTTCTGCACTTACAACCTGGCTGCTTCATGCTGGAGAAAACCACGTTTCTGTGGATGTGGCATACAGATTCTGCTCCATCTCAGCTGAGCCCCCTGAGTGCTCAGCAGGACAATGTTGTGTTAATACATCCCTCGTCAGCATCTGCTCACCGTCTCCTCAGCAGCTGTGGCACACCTTCACCACTCTTAAGTTCATAGCCTTGCCTCTCCTCCTCCTCCTCAGACAACCTCGCTGTCAGCCAAAACCTCCTCCGTGCCCTGCCCCAACCAACAAAGCCACCTATTTTTATAGCTATATTTCCTCCTTTCCCCATTATTTTAAAAGTACTCTTCCTCCAGTCAAGGGATAATTCTATTACCTCTTGCTAAAATCTCCTCAAGATCCTGCTCCATTCATTTGCCCTTCATTTATTGTGTTTCCAATAGCTGACTCTCTGATGGCTTCTCCCATAAGCATGGAAACAAATACTCTCACTCCTCTGGTCGTGGTGCTCACCCCCAGAAGTTATCCTGGCTTCCCCCTACGGTACCAACGACGTCTTAGTACCGCCACACTCCACGGCACTTGCCGACCCAGATGCTCCGTGACCTCCTCACAGTGGGCAGATGCTCCATCTGCAGTGATCCCCCCCTCAGTTCTGCGCTCCGTTACCTCCGGCTTCATCTTTAACTCTGCTCACTCTCTTGTGCCTCGTCCTCTGCCTCAAATGTTATGAGTTCTTAATGCTCCGTTGTTGGCCCCCTGCTTACTCTCTCTCTTCCTGGGCAGAGCTGACCCACAAAGTCACACCAATAACTAAACAACAACTTTGGGGTTAAAAGAGAAATTCTATATACTAACCGAGACGCACATATATGTGTCTAGTATTAGACACACTCTGATTTCAGAAAAGTTAAAATATGAAAAAGTTGGGCCTAGAATCAAGGAAATACACTATGTTTAACACTCCTACATGAACTAAATTCAATTTTAGAAACAAAAATGTGACTACACTGTATATTTTAATTTTTAGAAATTACACTGGCGTATGGTTCATCATTACAAATTTGGTTATACTCTTAGGCAGCTGTAAACTTAAATTCAAGCAATAAACTACTTGAAAAATATTGTAACACTTCCCAAAAAGGAAGAAGAAAGAAATGATCATATATTAATAATATATATATTTTAAAGTAATGAATTTTCTTACCTGAGTAATGAATAAGGCTGTGTTTGAAAGATCAATAAATCATTACAATGACCCTAATCAACATAAAAAAGGAGTTATCAAGACTTTTAATAAAAACAATAACATTAATAACTGAGTATTTTTATTTTATAAATGTAGAAGAAACTATGTAAAGCAGCAAATAAATCTCTAGTCACACACACACAAATATATACATACCTGCCTAGCTATACAAACTCTGGGTGTATGGTTACAATTTTTTCAGTGACCCAACTTTTAACTAAGCACAGCCTATATTAACTGCAAATGTTTTTTTCTTAGAACAGTGGTTTCAAAATGAGAATGGTAGTGGTCTTCAAGTTTTTTGTCTTTTAAGCAGAACTTTTTCTTCCACATGACTCATCTTAAAATCTCTGTATTCTGTCTCCCTTTTCCAGGTGATAGATTCCCTGGGAATTCCTAATTTGAAAATCACAGATTTGGATGATTTTTTGGATAATGACTCTCTCATCTAAAAGTTAATGGGGAGGAGTCAGCAAACATTTTTCTTATCCTTTCAAATAGGTCTTTAGAATTTCACAATTTATGATCATGATTTTAATCAGAATTCATATGTTAATGATAAAGTTTGTATCCTAAATAGAGATTTCTAGTGCCAAGAAAACAAAGACAAACCAAAAAATTTGCTTTTTAAATAAAGGTAAAGTTGTGGTTTTAATCTTTTATTAAAGCACTGAGTTCTTAGCCAAAGAAAGTTCTAAAACTTTCACTATACCTAACATTTGATTTGGAGGCCTCAGAACCTTACAGTAAACCAAATTCCCAGGAGAAAAGCCATCTTATTTCAGGGCTTGCCACTCTGTGGGAGCAACTCTGGAGAAAACAATGCCTGAAGAGGTGAGAGGGCACTGGGGCTCTTGGGGGTGGGCTCTGGCTCAAGAGTAGCCCACCCCTGCCAGCTCCCAGCGTCAGCCATTCCCCAGCGCCTGATGCAAACCAGAGCAAGCAATCCTGAGCTCCTGGTCCATTATGTACAGACTGTGCCCATCTCTCTGAATTTCCCAGGGTGCTAGGAGGGAAAGAAAAATACTTTCCAAAGTGAAAAGTGAAAGTCATGTCCAACTCTTTCCGACCCCATGGACTACACAGTCCATGGAATTCTCCAGGCCAGAATACTTGGGTGGGTAGCCTTTCCCTTCTCCAGGGGATCCTCCCAACCCAGGGATCGAACCCAAGTCTCGCACATTGCAGGCAGATTCTTTAACAGCTGAGCCACACAAACTACAAAATCTACTCATTTATTCCTTTGACTTTAGTTTTATCAGATTTTAAAATAAGAATGCTTTAACTAAACTCAATTGTAAAACAGGGGTGGATAAAGCAGTGGCAAAGGGAACATAAAATAGAAATAAAATATACTTTAAACATTTCAAAGTAGTTTCCTCATGAAGGGAAAAGCTAGCGTTGATAATGTTCCAGTTATTAAGTTAGGTAGCAAATTTCAAGAGTACTTATACTTAGTAGTTTACATATACATTATATGTATTCTTTTCATGTTTACAAATATTTTTAAAATATTTTAATTTGATAAAATTATAAATACCCAGACTATGGGAAGGGTCAAAGAGAAAAAGGAAGAGTCATCTTTTTAAAGCTCTTCTTAATAACTTGACTAATGTTAATAGACCTATTTTGATTTATCAACTCCAAATATCCTGAAATGCTTCACAAAAGTCACTCATTCTGGAGATTAATCATACAACAGTATAACATTTTGTGCCCTTGCATGTTTTTCAATGTGAGAATATCAATAATCTTTTTGAACAGCCATTTAGCTTCAATAAAAAAATTACTCAGAGAAAATATTTAGATATGAAAATTTCTTACTGTATCCAAGGAAAGTAAATCATCTTTGCTCCCGCCAAATACCATTATTTCATTTTCTTTTCCCAAACAGGCTGTGTGCCATAACCTGTGATTGAAAATTATAAACAGTGACATACTATCAAGGAAGAAGCTGTACATCACATATAAATCAATTTTAAAGTGAACGCTCTAAAACTGAATCTATTTCAAAAGAGGCATGATTGAATGTAGGCCTGTGCCATATCCTCAAAGAGGTTAGATTTTAAAGATTCCTCTAGAATCATTAGAGACTTAAGTTCTAGGGTTCATTAAATCACATTACTTCAATGAAAGAGATGACTCCCAATAACTCTTTCATATTATATCCTTCAACTTTTTTCTAACCTCTTTATCTCATAAATAGTATCACAAAATAAAACAATTTTAAAAAGAACTGACCAGCCTATTCCATACACAGTTTTCTTATTGCTATCTGCCATGGCGCTGTTCTCATCATTCTCTTTACGTTGTCACATTAATCACTTTGGGTACAGAATACCATAACATGCTCCTCATTTGTCTGGCTCTAATCTCTTCCAGCTACATAGAGCTGATAAATAATATATTTCAAATATTTATTGTTTTTAAACATGGATATTTCCTGATCAGGAAGCATCTGTGCCATTGTTCTTAGCCTAAAATTTATGATCAACAGCTATTTCTTTTTCTGATAAATTGTAATTCCTTTCTTTTCACAAATGACCCCTCCCTCCAACTTCAGCCAAGTTCATTCATTTGTGTCCCCTAAGAGAAAAGCTTATATCTCTTTCTAGGCTTTGGTTCACCCTGTATCTTAGGTTTAGAATGAGAAGTCATTCTCTCAGAGCCTAAAAACAGGCTCAAAATCCCCAGGAAGCATTCCAAAGACCACCCAAATCGGGTCTGTTACCCTCTCTGCTCAGCACCTTTCAACATTTATGTGCTTATTTTATAATATCTTAACTTACATTTGAAGACAAACTGCTCTATCTACTACTTCAATTGTTTGATGTAATTTGTTTTCTAACTCCCAACAAAAACTCTATAAAGTCTTTAAGGTCAAAAATGGCCCCAGTAGTGTGCTGGAACCATGGGTAAATCCAGTAGTGCCTGTCAACTCCGTGTTCAATGATATGTTGGCCACAGTGGAAATCAGCAAATTAGGATTTTTTTTGGTTTTGTTTTTCTTAGAGAGCAGTTGTTAACTATGTACCAGCACACCACTGGAATTTGGGTAATCTAATTTTATGTTCTCCTTAAAAATGCTTAATAAGGTTTTCTGCATCCAGTAGGTGCTCAAAAACTTCTGACTAACAAAAGCAAACACAAAATATGAGCATAATTAACTCAATACACAAATTATTTCAGAAAGAGCTAGAGCATCTAATGTTGTTTTGGAAATGGCTTGATAGCTCATATTCATGTATGATTTCATATTATTTACCAAAAGCAATGTTACGGTTTTATAAAATTCAATGTTTCTGGGGGTCTAACTCTCAGAAAACAGTACACATAATTTCCCACTTTTAGAAAATAAATGAAAAGTTTCACAAAGTCATTGCTTTGTTTCTGAGAGTAATTGATTGCTTTCCTTAACAGACCAAATTGCTGAAGCAACAGATGCCTCCCAAATTCCGTATTACCATGTCTTTTATTACCACACAACTATTTTTAGTACATTAATTCTTTTTATTTAATTTCCACAAGTGCAAACAGTGGGATTGTGCACAATTTGTTAAAATAGTTTTCTCAAACAATCATGACACATTTAAGGACTAATGCACTTGGAACTCAGAATAGAACTGAGTCATTAGAAATTTTGTTTGGGAAATACTCAGCCCAATTCTCCAACTTGTATGTTAGAATATAAATTGTATAGATCTTCAGCAACACGCAGATTATGTTGTAGGATTGGGGACAGGGTTTTGAGGAGGGACTGAGCAAAGGAGACAGCCGTCACAGGAAGGAACAGCTTAATTTTGAGAAGAGAAAGCCATGTGTAACCTTGGCAATACTCATGGGATCCAACAGTGCCCAAGGCTCTACATATCAACACTTTATTGGACATCTTTTACAGAAACAGAAAAGGGACCTTGCTGATAGCCACCTATATAGATGATCTGATATGATTATATAGATGGCTATTAAGCATAGTTTATCTAAAGTGAGACCTAGTGAAGAGAGTGCTAGACTGTAGGACAGTGGTTCTCAACCAGGGTCAATTTTGCCCCCAAGGGGACATCTGACAATATCTGGAGATATTTGATTGTTATAAATACCAGGTGTGTGTGGCAAGAGGGAGTGGGCGCAACACCACTGGCATCTATTACATAAAGGCCAGAGATGCTTCTAAATATCCTAAAATGCACAGGACACCCCTAACAACAAAGAATAATTTGGTCCGAAACGTCAGTAATACCAAAGTTAAGAAACCTTTCTGTAGCATTACAAGAGGAGGATTAGGCAGCTTACCTTTCAAATTATAACTTGGAAAAGTTTGCACAAAATACATTTTGATGTTAAGTACATTCTTACTTTCATAAAAACAATTAGTATATATACACTTATGTATGTTCTCCTTACAATAAACTGTATCCCACCTGTTCTCCTCCTCACCTTGTAACCTGAAGATAGATCTGCCTCTGTCTTATCTGCCTGAGGGGAACTCTGGCCTGGACTTCATCATCTCGGAATACTGGAAAGCCTTTCCTGCCTTGATTTTGGTGACATCTAGCTTGCAACCTGATGTTTTTTCCATAGACTGATAGTTTCTGTCCTCTCACAGCTGCTCTAAACTTATCACCTAAACATTCTAATAAAGCATATGATTTACATGACACATCAGTTGAGTTCAAAGAAATCTCTTTACATAGCTCAGTTCTAACTAGTATTTTATTGATAACAGTTGTATGGCTCTAATTTTTCATTAAGGATTTAAATATTAAACAGGAGCAATAAAAACTTAAACATATTCTTACTACCACCTTGGTCTGTAAGTAATGCAGTCACACAGACAACTGGAAGAGAACTAAGAGCTCATCTAGTCCAACTCACTCATTTCATAGATGAAGAAACTGATGCTCAGCTTCTTCAAAGTGACTTTCCCAAGCCAACAAACTAAGTGTTAGCTGAGCAAGGACTAGAACACTGGGTTCCTGGATTTTAATATAAAACTCTTCAAATTAAACAATATATTTCAAAAGACCCAGAACTGCTAATACATTCCACTGAATTTTTATACATAAGAATATAATAATCACATATGAAGTTATGATAAGCTCTAAATGTAGTGTGCATATTAATATATACACAATGTATATATATTTTCTCAGGCCTTTTTCTCAAGTATGTTACTTGTTATTTCTTAAATTTCTGAAATACATAACATTAGGTTATGCATTAATATATCATTAATTAGCTTCACATTAATATAAATAATCTATAGTAAAAAATTCTGGAATACATGACATGAAAAGGAATAAAACTACTTGAATCTCCTATGAATATATCTTCATTACATTCAATCAAATTAGAAAAAATAAGAATTACAATATGAATGTGATTTTCTTTGCAGTCTAATAATGGTATATTTTTCTACAATTTTTTACTCTATAATATACCACAAGTAACTAATACATTTTCAAGAAATTTACATTAATGAGTACATCAGTTAATAAACAAAATAATAATCTGTCATCTACTTGATAAACATGAAAGCAACTTCCTCATTAAATTTCTATAAACCACTTCAAAACCCAACTACTAATAAAGCCAACCTCATTTTCATCTACTTATTAAAAATATTAACATTATATGAGACTTTCAATTTCTTAGCCTTTTCATATTTATCAGGCAAGATTATGCAGTTAGCTAAAAGAGTAATACTTTCAAATATACAAATATGGATAGAAACTGAATATATCCTTTCTACTATCTATTATTTGGGTAATATGAAGTTTATTTGAAATATATCCTTCCAAATGGTTTCTTGCTTTAATGACAAACACTATAAATTTACTGCTATATTTTAATACTTTAAAATTCTTAACTATTTCAATATTTGCCAACTTTTGGACTTACCTGGGTTTTGTTTTAGGTAAATGTGTAAGCTGTTTCCAACAATTTGTTACGACATTATGAATCCAACCATCACCTGCAATATTATGACAGTTTAGAAATTAAGATCAGGTCTTTGGGATAAAATTTTAATTTTTTGCCCCAAATTTATCATGCTACATTTATATGACTATCTTTTGTGTGTGTGCATATTTTATCATAAAAATTCTCAAACAGGGACAAAAGTCAGGTGAACATGACAATGAACTTTCACATAACCCAGATTCAACAACTATTGAGATTTCGCCACATGTGCTCCATTTATCTCTTTTTGTTATTCTTGCTGCTGAATTATTCTAAAGCAAATCCTAGCTCTCTTATTACTTTCCCCATACATAGTTCAGTGAGCATCACTAAAAAAAAAAACAACAAAAAACTGGACATTTTGTAAATAGCCACAATGCTGTTATCATTTAACCACAATGCTACAGTCACAGCCAGGAAAGCTACAAGTGGTTTTTTGGGATCATCTGATACCCACGTGACTGTATCTTAAGCTGAATCTCTAAGGGAAGAAACTGACTGGACTAGGAGTTAGGACATTTAGTTCTCCATAGTTCAATGACAAAAACCAGCATATAGGGATCTGAAGCACTAGAGCTCATGAAGATATATTAAATAAACCCTAGTGTAATGGGTAAATGTTAATTTTTTTCTTCCAGTTTTATTATTGACATATAAGTGACACACAATACTGTATCTAAGATGTAGCGATATTAGTTTTTAAATTAGATTCCCTCTTTTAATTAAAAACCCCACAAATTAGACAAGTATAAAAATCTACAAAAACTGGCTGCTCCTCCAACCAGCATCTGGAGTTTCCTGGCCAGCAGACTGCCAGGTACACAGCTGATGCTCAAGAGAAATTTTTGTTGGAAAACAAGTAATTGTTTTTACAGCCTATATAAAAGGTCTTAATGGTATATAAAGTATCTTAAGGAAACTGTCTCTAGCTATAGAAAACTCTGAAGTAAATAACAAAACGCTTAATATGTCAAACTAAGTGAATAATTCTTGGCCATTTGTCTATCTTGATGCCACAATTTTTACTGCTGAAGAAAAACTGGGATACAAACTCACAGCCGTTGGAATCAGTCGTGTCAGGGTTAAAAACACTCTAGCTAAGCACTTTCTTTATACTTCTGGAACAAAAAGAGAAGCAACTGGCATTCCCATCTTGCTTTTCAGAGCCTTCTGGGAAAGGCTCTTCTTCTAATCCCTATTCTAGACTACAGCATAAGCATCTGGGTCAAAAATTAGGAGGACACAAAATCACAGAATACTATAGTTGAAAGGGGCTTTAATTCCCCTAGGTTCAATTACTTCCTTTCCCTACACCCAGGAAACAGGAGACCCTAAAGAGAGGTAAGGGTACAAAAGCAAAGGGGCCTTCTAATTCTTGATGTGACCACATAGTTGGGGATAAAGGTAAACTATAAAATCAGAAAAAAAGATACCATAGTATCAAATACAATCAGGTAAAAAGAATAAGATATTAATTGTAGGCTAAACTTCAGCTTACTTAATGGAATATTGTCTGCACTTAGTCCACCAAACAGGAAAAGCGTATCATCAGCTATTGGTGTTAAAGTATGCCATGACCGATGTTTAGGGTTTTCTCCATTAATAGGAATCCTGTGGTGAGGGAAAAAGAAGAAAAGTCTAGTCAAAATAAAAGGTTTTTGATCATCTCAGATCTCAAAAGAAAAAACAGCCCTTTCCAGTTTAAAAAAATTTGATTCTACTAATCCCACCAACAAGAATATTTTAAAACATTCTTAAATTCTTAGACAAATTTACGCAATTTCTTCCTTGTAACATCCATCCCTCTTGGCCACAGAATACAGACTGAAAATTTAAAAAGTTAATTCCTAGTTATTCACAATGCATACTGAGCATCATTCCTACAGCAACCGAGCTGGATCCTGTGGGCCTCCTAGGCACAAAAGCCTTTCTGTGTCCCCTTCTCTGAGTTCCAAAAGGCAGGTTCAGTTCGGCTCAGTCGTGTCCCACTCTTTGCGATCCCATGAATCGCAGCACGCCAGGCTTCCCTGTCCATCACCAACTCCCAGAGCTCACTCAGACTCACGTCCATCGAGTCAGTGATGCCATCCAGCCATCTCATCCTCTGTCATCCCCTTCTCCTCCTGCCCCCAATCCCTCCCAGCATCAGGGTCTTTTCCAATGAGTCAACTCTTCGCATGAGGTGGGCAAAGTATTGGACTTTCAGCCTCAGAATCAGTCCTTCCAATGAACACCCAGGACTGATCTCCTTTAGAATGGACTGGTTGGATCTCCTTTAAGTCCAAGGGACTCTCAAGAGTCTTCTCCAACACCACAGGTCAAAAGCATCAATTCTTCGGTACTCAGCTTTCTTCACAATCCAACTCTCACATCCATACATGACCACTGGAAAAACAATAGCCTTGACTAGACGGACCTTTGTTGGCAAAGTAATGTCTCTGCTTTTGAATATGCTATCTAGGTTGGTCATAACTTTCCTTCCAAGGAGTAAGCATCTTTTAATTTCATGGCTGCAGTCACCATCTGTAGTGATTTTGGAGCCCAGAAAAATAGTCTGACACTGTTTCCACTGTTTCCCCATCTATTTCCCATGAAGTGGTGGGACCAGATGCCATGATCTTCATTTTCTGAATGTTGAGCTTCAAGCCAACTTTTTCACTCTCCACTTCCACTTTCATCAAGAGGCTTTTGAGTTCCTCTTCACTTTCTGCCATAAGGGTGGTGTCATCTGCATAGCTGAGGTTATTGATATTTCTCCCGGCAATCTTGATTCCAACTTGTGTTTCTCCCAGTCCAGCAGCGTTTCTCATGATGTACTCTGCATATAAGTTAAATAAACAGGGTGACAATATACAGCCTTGACGAACTCCTTTTCCTATTTGGAACCAGTCTGTTGTTCCATGTCCAGTTCTAACTGTTGCTTCCTGACCTGCATACAAATTTCTCAAGAGGCAGGTCAGGTGGTCTGGTATTCCCATCTCTTTCAGAATTTTCCACAGTTTATTGTGATCCACACAGTCAAAACCTTTGGCATTGTCAATAAAGCAGAAATAGATGTTTTTCTGGAACTCTCTTGCTTTTTCCATGATCCAGCAGATGTTGGCAACTTGATCTCTGGTTCCTCTGCCTTTTCTAAAACCAGCTTGAACATTAGGAAGTTCACGGTTCACATATTGCTGAAGCCTGGCTTGGAGAATTTTGAGCATTACTTTACTAGCATGTGAGATGAGTGCAATTGTGCAGTAGTTTGAGCATTCTTTGGCATTGCCTTTCTTTGGGATTGGAATGAAAACTGACCTTTTCCAGTCCTGTGGCCACTGCTGAGTTTTCCAAATTTGCTGGCATATGGAGTGCAGCACTTTCACAGCATCATCTTCCAGGATTTGGAATAGCTCAACTGGAATTCCATCACCTCCACTAGCTTTGTTCGTAGTGATGCTTTCTAAGGCCCACTTGACTTCACATTCCAGGATGTCTGGCTCTAGGCCAGGGATCACACCATCGTGATTATCTAGGTCATTAAGATCTTTTTTGTACAGTTCTTCTGTGTATTCTTGCCATCTCTTCTTAATATCTTCTGCTTCTGTTAGGTCCATACCATTTCTGTCCTTTATCGAGCCCATCTTTGCATGAAATGTTCCTTTGGTATCTCTGATTTTCTTGAAGAGATCCCTAGTCTTTCCCATTCTGTTGTTTTCCTCCATTTCTTTGCATTGATCACTGAAGAAGGCTTATCTCTTCTTGCTATTCTTTGGAACTCTGCATTCAGATGTTTATATCTTTCCTTTTCTCCTTTGCTTTTCGCTTCTCTTCTTTTCACAGCTATTTGTAAGGCCTCCCCAGACAGCCATTTTGCTTTTTTGCATTTCTTTTCTATGGGAATGGTCTTGATCCCTGTCGCCTATAGAATGTCATGAACCTCATTCCATAGTTCATCAGGTCCTCTATCTATCAGATCTAGGCCCTTAAATCTATTTCTCACTTCCACTGTATAAAGATAAGGGATTTGATTTAGGTCATACCTGAACGGTCTAGTGGTTTTCCCTATTCAATTTAAGTCTGAATTTGGCAATAAGGAGTTCACGGTCTGAGCCACAGTCAGCTCCTGGTCTTGTTTTTGCTGACTGTATAGAGCTTCTCCATCATTGGCTGCTGGAGCCCCCCAAAATAAAGTTTGACACTGTTTCCACTGTTTCCCCATCCATTTCCCATGAAGTGGTGGGACCAGATGCCGTGATCTTCGTTTTCTGAATTTTGAGCTTCAAGCCAACTTTTTCACTCTCCACTTTCATCAAGAGGCTTTTGAGTTCCTCTTCACTTTCTGCCATAAGGGTGGTATCATCTGCATATCTGAGGTTATTGATATTTCTCCCATCTTGATTCCAGCTTGTGCTTCATCCAGCCCAGCATTTCTCATGATGTACTCTGCATAGAAGTTAAATAAACAGGGTGACAATATACAGCCTTGACGAACTCCTTTTCCTATTTGGAACCAGTCTGTTGTTCCATGTCCAGTTCTAACTGTTGCTTCCTGATCTGCATACAGGTTTCTCAAGAGGCAGGTCAGGTGGTCTGGTATTCCCATCTCTTTCAGAATTTTCCACAGTTTGTTGTGATCCACACAATCAAAGGCTTTGGCATTGTCAATAAAGCAGAAATAGATGTTTTTCTGGAACTCTCTTGCTTTTTCCATGATCCAGTGGATGTAGGCAATTTGATCTCTGGTTCCTCTGCCTTTTCTAAAACCAGGGCAGGTTGAAATAGTTGCTAATCAGGGAAAGGAGTGGGTGTCGAAACAAGGGAAGAGTAGTGAAGAATCAAAAGTGCATTCTTGGGGCAGGGTCCTGGTTCCCGCCTCAAGGGATGTAGCACTGAAACCCTCACCAAATGGAAGATGTTAACTACTGGATGAAGCATTCATCATGGCAGAGAAGGTCACAGTTTGCCCGTCATCATCTGACGTCTCTGGACTGAAGGAATGTGGACCCTGCCCAAACCCTGATCCTTATCAGCAGCCCTGTTCCTGGACTGTGAGACTCCTCACAAGCTGCCTTGGGTGGGGACACACAGTTTTGAGGGCATCAGCCCACTGTGGCCCCATTTGCCTGACACAGCAATAGAGCTATTCTTTTTTACTTCACCCAAAACTCTATCTTTGGGATTTAATTCGGTGTCAGTGTACAGAGGCCAGATTCAGCTTCCCTGTTGGTAAATGAGTAAAAACTTCTTCAGGTTTTCAATGTAATTATTTTCATGTCTATCATTTTTGACTGTTGTTTCATGTTTAATTTTGTATTTTCAGCTGACTACGGGATTTTGTTGTTTTTTACTTTGGTCTTTTTATTATGGAATTTCCTGAAAATACTAGCTACTCTTAACTGCAAAATAAAAGCATGCAAGCCATTCCAGATCCAGGATAAACCTCTCAAGACTTCAAACAAATATTGTCATATTCTTAAAATAAAAACATAAGCACAAGGACTTCCTGGTGCATAGGACACAGGTTCAAACCTTGGTCAGGGAACTAAGATCCATTGAGGCCCCAAAAAAACCACACAAAAAGACCATAAGTGCAAAAGTTTAAGTAATTTAGGAAGTGAGAATAACATGGGCCCGTGGTAGAAGATGTAATTTGTTTTTTCCAAAATGGAAATGTTTTTACTGCTTTTATAACTATTACAAAATATTTGGGTTACAAAATGTTCAACCACAAAATTATTTTTTATAAAGGAGAGTTCTGTAATCCTGTTCTCCAGCAATAAGAAATCATAATTTGGTATATATCTTTCCTGACTTTTAAGCACATTTAAACATATTTATTAAAAATATACAAATAGGATCACATATTCTGTTCTGTAAATTTTTTCACTCAATTAATATGTTGCAGAATATTTCCATGAAGCATAGTTTCCTTTGGTAATGGAAGCATGGCAGTTCACTGGGCAAATGTACCATGATTTAACAGACCCCACTTATGGACATGAGGGTTGATGTCATGTTTTTGCTTTTATAAATAATGTTGCCATAAACATTTTTGTTGTGTATGCACACACATATACACATATGTGCACACATATAAACACTTGTCCAATTTTTGTCTTAGGAGGAATTTTGGATCAAAGTAGAAATTCCATATTTTAAACACATTGCCAGATCACCTTCCAGAAAACTGTACCAATTTAAACACCCACTAATTGTGTTGTTACAACCTAGCATACACTGGTCATTTGTACTTATTCTTCCTGGTAAGTGAAAATTATGATTTTTATTTCAATTTCTTTAATAATTTATGAAGTTGAACATTTAAAAAATAATTTATAAATATTTGTATTTCTTCTATGAGTTGCTCATTCATGTTCCTTGTTCAGTTTTACTGTATTGTCTTTTTCTTTTTACTGATTTTCTGAGTTCTTGTGAATCACAGCCCTTTCTGTTAGAATTACAGTAAATATTACTTCTAGTTTGCTTTTTGCTTGCATTTTCCAACTTGCCTCTTAACTTTTTATGGTATATATTTCTACACAGAAACATTTAGTTCTTAAGTGGTCTTATCAGTCTTTTCATTTATGAATTTTGGGTTTATATCATCTTTAGAAAAGCTTTTTCCACGCCAAGATTTTAAAGATAAATTGTTATATTTCCTTCTAGTACTTCTGTGGTTTCATTTTTTAATAGTATTTGTACTTTGGCATAATGTGTTGGCTTGAAGCTCAACATTCAGAAACTAAGATCATGGCATCTGGTCCCATCACTTCATGGGAAATAGATGGGGAAACAGTGGCTGACTTTGAGGGGCTCCAAAATCACTGCAGATGGTGATTGCAGCCATGACATTAAAAGATGCTTACTCCTTGGAAGGAAATTTATGACCAACCTAGACAGCATATTAAAAAGCAGAGACATTACTTTGCCAACAAAGGTCAATTTAGTCAAGGCTATGGTTTTTCCAGTGGTCATGTATGGATGTGAGAGTTGGACTGTGAAGAAAGCTGAGCGCCGAAGAATTGATGCTTTTGACTTGTGGTGTTGAAGAAGACTCTTGAGAGTCCCTTGGACTTCAAGGAGATCCAACCAGTCCATCCTAAAGGAGATCAGTCCTGGGTGTTCATTGGAAGGATGATGCTAAGGCTGAAATTCCAATACTTTGGCCACCTCACGCGAAGAGTTGACTCATTGGAAAAGACTCTGATGCTGGGAGGGATTGGGGGCAGGAGGAGAAGGGGATGACAGAGGATGAGATGGCTAGATGGTATCATCGACTTGATGGACATGAGTTTGGGTAAACTCCCGGAGCTGGTGATGGACAGGGAGGCCTGGCGTGCTGCGATTCACGGGGTGGCAAAGAGTTGGACACGACTGAACTGAACTGAACTGATGGCTCTGATTCTATCTCATTATGTGAACAGCTGAATTGATAGCTAAATATATTATTCTATTTCTAAATATATATTAGGAGCAATAAAATCTGATTTTGACTCGCTTGATTATTTGTTTGTTATGTGACTCCATAAAACTTCATTATTTCTTAAAGACCCTTAAGAATTTGTAATATAAAACCAGTAACTTCAAAAAAAACCAAGTACTTTCACATAATCAATTTTTAACTGTTAGTGTTCTCATGTTTTAGGTAGCCTGATTAAAGAACAAATTCTATATTTATATCTATATATTCCTTGCTTAGGCAAACAATCAGAAGGGGAAGAAAACATCTGTTCAGTTTTCCAGACCCAAATTTGGATTATAGCATGCATGTGCAGACACACACACATAGAAATGCCTATCGGTTAAAACAATACTTAGGATTTCGAACTTACCTTCCAGACCAGGTCCAGGTATCTAAGTTTAGATAGTGCAAATCATTCATCCTAGTTTGCTAAAATAAAAATGTATGAAATTGGTGTTTTACATATTTAATGGACTTAAATTTTGGCTTTAAAATAGTCATATTAAAAATAGATCAACTCTATTTTACTTAATATCAGAAGTTTACATATTGGGAAACAATGCTAAGCATTAATAAAATTAGCATAGAGCTACCAAATTAATGTGTCAAGGGAGAAAGGAAAAAATGAGTATAAACTAATAAGATTTAGATAATAAGAAGTAAAGTTTTTCTGATAAATCACTTAAGTGAAGGATTCTCCCCATTAAAATATGATTTATAATCATCTGTGATTACTCAGATACGGTCTGTTCAGGTAATAAGAGATTTTTAGAAATTATTATTGAATGGTATTTTAATCTCCAGACTATCTGAATGTTCAGCTATTCCACAAAATCAAAGGATAAATTTTTATAGGAAACATCAAACAAAAAAAGACCATTTCCATAAAAAACACTAACCAAAACACGTCCGCCAAAGATATAGCCCTTATTTCCAAGAACTGCACACGTATGCGCGGCTCGTGGCTGTGGTGGAATGCCACCCTGCAAGCAGAGATCAGAAAACACAGCACAAAGGCTTAAAACATCTGTAAGTTACATTCCTATGCTCAGTATGCAAAATACTTGCTGCTAAGTTACAATTATGTATGTAACTTAATTAAAAACCCTAATGCAAAAGTTTGTTCAAGGTAGTAAGCAATTATAGACAAATACTACTCTTAAGGAATTAATTCACTCAGATCTTTACTTTTTTTTTAATGTTTTCCTTAAATACCTGACACTATTTGGCAGCATGAGATTTCACATTAATTTTAGCTCAAAATGTAAAGATATAAAAATTAAATTTAAAGACATTCTCTTTGTGTCTCTGACACACCCCACCCCTTCTTTCCTCTCTTTTCTCTCTCTCTCTCTCTCACACACACACACACACACAGAGTTAATAATATGAATGAGCAGTACACAGAGTGGTAATCTCAGAGACTCTAATAAAAAAATTAAATCTGTCCCTGAAGACTCTTGGTGCTTCAAATTCCACAATAAGAACTTTACTCTTGGCTTAAGCCAGTGTTTTATTTCTTACTAAAACTCTTGACATTACTGATAATACACCTTTATCCTTTACTTTGAATAAATATAGCAGATCTGTTCTTCAGAGAAGTTTTAGATTGGTGGGAAAAAAGTATAATGAGTAGATGAATGAATAAAATATAAATAATATTCTGCATAATTTCCACGTGTTCATGATGAGTACTTTTCTGTTTGTATTTTTTATTCCAAATTCTGAAGGAATCCAGTATTTTCAGCTCGTTGGCTACCAAATGTGGGCATACAAAATTTAATTTCTGCATCAAAGATCATAACTTTCTACACTTTTCAGGTTTACTTGAATAACTATAAGGTCAACACGGTAAGAAGTAATTCTGATATTGCCTATAAGTGTGTGTTAGTTGCTCAGTTATGTCTGACTCTGCAACCATATCGACTATACCTCACCAGGCTCCAAAGTCCATGGGATTCTCCAAGGCAAGAATACTGGAGTGGGTGGCCATGTCCTTCTCCAGGGGATCTTCCTGACCGAGAGATCGAACCTGGGTCTCCTGCATTGCAGGCAGATTCTTTACCATCTGAGCCACCAGGGAAGCCCCATTACCTATATAAGACTTTTAAATAAATGAGAGGGAACCATTTGTGTTGCGGTTCCCAATACTTTAAGCAAAACAAGTTTTAGTAGGCAGTCTCTGATGTGAAATTTTAGAAAAATTCTTCTACTACATACATGTTCATTATGAAATAAATGTTGACTTTCTCCTTTTTTATTTATGAAATACATTTAATAGCCAATCAAAGCTTCTGAATAAACTGGGTTCATATCAGTCCAAACAAAAACAAAGTAATGGCATATGCATTACTATGTGAATGTGTAAACTGTGCAAACGATGCACGGTGCTTATTAAGTTGTTTGAAATACTCAAAATAACACAGTTCTGTTCTCATAGGGTGAAGAATCCTGTGTAGGAAAACTCTTTCAACCTTCCACTTTATGGATGACACACTATGTGTGTGTGCTAAGTCGCTTCAGTCATGTCTGACTCTGACTCTCTGTGATCCTACGGGCTGTAGCCCACCAGGCTCCTCTGTCCATGGAATTCTCCAGGCAAGAATACTGGAGTGGGTTGCCATGCCATCCTCCAGGGGATCTTCCTGACCTAGGGATCGAACCTGGGTCTCTGGCATTGCAGGCAGATTCTTTAAGTATTAATAACCAATGCATCTCCTCCATTGGCAGGTGGGTTCTTTACCACTAGGGTCACCTGGGAAGCCTATGTCACACTCTATGGCTTATCTAAAAGTACACAGCTCTTTCATGACACAATTAGAATGCAAATCCAATTTCTTCAACTTCAAAACAAGTAACTGTTACACTGTACCAAGTTACCTTGCACTTTGATGCAGGTATTTAGGAACAATGAATTAATTTAAGCAAGTCTCTAGAAAATAAAACAGATTCTAGCTGCAACCATATCAGAAAAACTTTCAGATAGAATATAAACAATGTAAGAGTTCTTTGTTGGAGTACATTTGTTGGAGAAGACTCTTGAGAGTCCCTTGGACTGCAAGGAGATCCAACCAGTCCATCCTAAAGGAAATTAGTCCTGAATATTCATTGGAAGGACTGATGCTGAAGCTGAAACTCCAATACTTTGGCCACCTGATGCGAAGAGCTGACTCATTGGAAAAGACTCTGATGCTGAGAAAGATTGAAGGCGGGAGGAGGAGGGGACAACAGAGGATGAGATGATTGTATGGCATCACCAAGCTCTGGGAGTTGGTGATGGACAGGGAAGTCTGGCATGGTACAGTCCATGGGGTCAAAAAGAGTCAGACATAACTGAGCGACTGAACTGAACCGAAGAACATATCTGAAGAAATGATCAGAGAGGTCACAGTGAAAATATTGTCAAACATTAACTAAAAGTGTCCCGTGCCTGTTAGGCTGTTGGCACAGAAGGGTGGGAGAGATACGAACTACGGTAAGGAGAGACAGTCACAGAAAGACCTGAAGTCCCAAATAACTCCTTATAAGCTACCTCAGCTCACTGATCCCAAGGACACATTCTAAAACTGTGTGTGCAGTAGCTCCAGATTCTTGCTTATTCTCTAAGGAAGCAAAGGGTTAAGAAGCCTGAAAGAGATCTAGGATGAGTTTTAGTAGATCCAGTGGCAATAAAATTTCTTTCCACTTGCTTACTGATATGAAATTATTTTAAGAGAGACAAGATGCTTTTATTTCATTAACACATAAATCTTACTTATTTTATTTTTTAACTTTACAATATTGTATTGGTTTTGCCATATATCAACATGAATCCGCCACAGGTATACACGTGTTCCCCATCCTGAACCCTCCTTGCTCCCTGTTAACATTCAAATACTGACTGCAGGAAACTTCCATCAACAAATATGATTGACAGATAGTTGATCAGTTCCAAAATTAGAATAGAACAGAAGAACACTGGAAATGTGAAAGCCACTGTTAGGAAAAAGAGGATGCTGAGATGTGTCAAGCCTTGTAACACTTTTTATTTTGCATAGAACTTCCCTCACTTCCATTTACAGAAGCTGAACTGCAAGAAATTTTATGCATATATGCGTGTTGTGCTTTATTCATTAAGTTGTGTCCAACTCTTTTGCAACCCCAGGGACTAGAGCCCACCAGGCTCCTTTGTCCATGGGATTTTCCAGGCAAGACTACTGCAGTGGGTTGCCATTTCCTTCTCCAGGGGATCTTTCCAAACCAGAGATCAAACTCGTATCTCCTGCTTTGTCAGTGGATTCTTTACTGCTGAGCCAACAGGGAAGCCCACATGCATGTTAGTGGACAAAAATTTGGTCTTTCCCTAGGCTATAGCAGCATCACCTAGCAACTGTTTTCTTCATAGCATTGCTTGCATGACTCATAACTGTACTTGCTGACAATCCTCCAATTCTCTCAAGTCCTCTCTCCTCTCTTTTAAAATTGCAGAGAATAGAATTTGAACAAAATTTTTGGTTTTGTTCAAAAATTTGAACAAAAATTTTGTTCAGTATTTTATTCTGCACAGTTCCAATGATCTGACCAATCACAATACCTTGCTCCCCTAGGGACAGGTCTCAGACTCAGGCCTGGCCAATCATACCCTTGGCAACGGGGATTGATATAGAGGAGGAACACACCTAAGTAGAACCAGAGTCCTTTTTCTAGGGTGAAGATACAGACATTGAGAAAATACAGCACCAACAGAAAGAACTGCTGGTAGATGCAGGGCCATATTCCCTCATAAATGAGCTGGCCAGTCTGCAGCAGACAGAATAAGCTAGCACACAGAGAAGCAGGGAGAAGACAATAGAAAGATGGAAATATTGTGATGAGGTTGGGTAACTTGCTCCAGTTCCTAAGGCCCTGGTCCCTGCAGCTTTTCCACTGTGTGAGCCACTTCAAAATATACCTCCCAGCTATGCAAGAATTCTTTATGGCTTAAACTAATGTGAATTTGTGTTTGCTCACTAGCACGTGAAAGAGTATTAGGATTTCATGAGTTTATGAAACATGGGCTTTTCAAAATCATGAACTTTGTTACAAAAGGACTTTTAAAAAGAGCCTTCATTAAATCAGGGCATTATACTTGTGGGTAAAGAATGATGATGGCACCTCTCTAGATTTTTCTAGAAAACCTTAACCTGAAGAAAAATATATGATAAAAAAACAGTAAAAGTGACTGCACTCAAGAGAACCCCTTTGTATATGATTACAAACTCAATTACTAACAGCCAATAACTTAGTAAAAGAAATTCACTTTAAAAGTGTTCATGAATATAAAAACATAAAGGTAACTTTTCACAATACTTACTTTAATTTCGGGTTGAAGCCAACTGTGTGTCTTTGTGTCAAATATGTGAACATCATTATGCCATCCCCAGAATATTTGCTCTTCCTAAAACATAAATTTTTTAAATATTTTAAAAGTTTTTAATGACTTTTAGATTTGTATGATAGTTTCACTGCATACTTACTGGTGAAATAATAGACATTTTTACAGAAATAGAGTCAAGTGTGATGACGGTTATAAACGTAACGCGTCTCACCAGGGGCACAAAGTGCGATCCCTAGGCTACGGCAGCATCACCTAGCAACTGTTCTTCTCATGGCATTGCTTGCGTGGTTCATCACTGTACTTGTTGACAATCCTCCAATCCTCTCAAAGGATTATCTCTTTGAAAATTGCAGAGGATAGAATGATATTTAGATTTGAAAATCTGTTTTCCTAAAGTACATGTGCCAAATTTCTAATCTTTGCTGTTAGAAACTTCAGGGAACAGTGGTTCTGTTTGTAAAAGAATTCTAATCACTTAATTAAGCAGCTTATTCTTCTACATTAAATGTATGCTTACTCTCCTTTGTCTTCTAGGAAGACTTGGCAAGGCACAGATTTAGCAGTTAGACTGTATTTAGTGTCTTCCGCATTGTTGAAATCTTCTACCGCGACTCAAGCTTACCTCTGCAGCAGTTTTGTGTCATACATCAGGACTATATCATTCATTTTCATCAGGACTTGTCAAACAAGTCAAATAAACTGAATAATTTACCTAGTTCAGAATCTAAGAGAAAAAAAATCTACCTGTACACCATAAACTTCAGGACATGATCATTAGCCTAACTATACTAGTTGAGAAAAAAAAATGAGAGCTTTCACTGATGAGTAAAAATAATTAGACATAATTAGTAGGAAGTTATATTACTAAAAATTATCAGTAATACTGTAAGTAGCAAAACTTAAAAGATACTTCATTTTAAAAACTCAAAAACCATGTAAACCACTTTTATCACTTAAAACCATTCAATTTTATTAACATATATTAATTTCACACATAGTCTAAGTAAAGCCTATGGAGAAAATTTAAATACCCATATACAAAGAGATATGCATGAAATATACATATATCTTTACATTAATAATGTACAATAATAAAATACGCTAGAAGGTAAAAGTGAGGTTACTGTGTATCTTGGTGGGAAGATCAATGGCTTTTAAAGTTATCTTTTAAAAGATTTCATTTTTGTAAGTCATGATTTCTTTCATTAATATAATAGTTTATTCTCTAGCCAATAAGAATAAGTAGAAAAAAGCAGTATCACTACCAACTTACTCACTGTCATACAGAAGCCAGTCTGAGCTATGAATAGTTCTGGCGGACGTACCTAAAAGGAGGTGTATGTCAGCAACAGCCACTGTGGTTACCTATGAACAAAGTTTTTCAAGTTGTGCTAAAGCCACTACTTGTCTACTAGAAGCATCTTTAAGTGATTTATGACATCAGAAAAGAAATTACTCTGCCAGTAGCAATGAAGGCTGATACCATTAGGGGAGAGAATCTCTTGCAACTGAACCCAAATTCAAAAGAGAGAAAAGACACTTTTTTTTTATAGCATCAATTACAGCAAATTAAAATGAGAAGGACTGGGCTCATTATTTCTAAAAACTTTAAGGAGACACTAAATTAGAGGAAAATGTAAACAGTGATTACTCTCTTACCCAAGATGCATCATGAACATCAAAACAATCTTGGAGTTCATTATGTCTCCTACACCCATAGCCACCAAAATATATTAATCTGAAAAACAAAACAAAAGACACACTTTGGGGTTCTGCTTTCAGCTTGTTCACAGAAAGGGGAAAGACATCATTTCTCTCACAACCTCAACAAGCCATATAAACTACAAAACCATAATTAAAAAAAAAAAATCAAACCACTATGGGAACGAAGAGACCTAAGTGAACTAATTCCAGAAAGTGATGAGCCTGCAGTAGGAGAGAGAAACCCATTGTTGCTTTCATCCTTGATGCAACAGCAGGAGGAGGAAGAACCTGGCACACACAGGGTTTGGAAAAGAAGACAGCCAAAATTTTAATAGTCACATGTAGGCTAGCACAGCAAATTAGAACCTTAAGAGACTCAGTCACCTAGGGGGTTTGAATCTATTCAGAAAGTATTCACATAATCTTCAGAGAGGACTTAGGGTTAGTCACCAAGAGTATGAAGCAGCAGAGAGCAGAGCAACTCTTCTTGAGGCAATCTAAGCTATCAACTCTAAAGTTTGGGATCAGGACAGGAAATCAGAAGGAAACACCTCAGAGTGCTGCCCGCAAAAGGTCAGGGAGGACATCCAATGCTTAAAGAGATCACTCAAGGTCCAGAAAGTATAAAGTGGGATTGGGGAGCAAAGAGAACTCCCTAGCAACCTAAATACCTACCAATTAGGCTATAAAACAAGGAGGGATCTCTCACAGTTCTGAGAAGTAGGAATATGGCTGTGAAGCCCAGCTCAAAATCTCTACATAATCCCTAGTGCTCAAAATGTGGGGCAAAGAAAAGTCTTGATCTTGCATCAGAATATTTGAAGCCAGTGCTAAAACTGAAAGAAACTAAAGCTGCAACAAAGCCTAAGCACAGGCCAACTGCAGGTTAGACTGACTTAAAGTCCACTCCAGCAGCCTGAAAAAGAAAGAAAGGGCATGTCCATTTCTGGAGAGATGCATTGTTTACTACAACCCTTACTGTTCTTTCAAACAGAATGTCTGTCATATGATGTAAAATTAGAAGGTATATGAAAAGGCAAAAAAAAAAAGTGACCCATGATCAAGAGAGGAAAGAGTCAATATAAGCTGACTTCAAGGTGGCCCAGATATTGGAATTAGTAGACCTGGCCTGGAGAAGGAAATGGCAACCCACTCCAGTGTTCTTGCCTGGAGAATCCCAGGGATGGGGGAGCCTGGTGGGCTGCCGTCTATGGGGTCGCACAGAGTCGGACACGACTGAAGCGGCTTAGCAGCAGCAACAGCAGACCTGGCCTTTAAAGTAATTCTAACAGAAATAGTAACAGACCAATTTGTAAAAGGCGGACAAAGTTCAGGAAGAACAAGGTAATTTTGGCAGAGACATGAGGACCCCTATTATAGAGGCAATCAAGATGAAATGATTAGGGTAGGCACTAATTCAATATAACTGGTATTCTTACAAAAGGGGGAAATTTGGAGGAAGACAAGCAAGTACGGAGAGAATGCTACGTGACTATGAAGGCAGAGATCTGAGTGATGCTTCTACACACCAAAGATTACCAACAAGTCACTAGAAGCTAGGGAGAGGCATGAAGTAGCGTCTTCCTGAAAATCCAGAGAATGAACCAACCTTGCTGACAGTTTGATCTCAGACTTCTCGTCTCCAAAACTATGTGACAATACATTTTTTGACACACCCCATGGCATGCAGGATCCTAGTTCCCTGACCAGGCTGCACACCTGTGCCCCTTGCAGTGGAAGTGCAGAGTCTTAACCACTGACAACCAGGGAAATACATTTCTGTTGTTTAAATCATTCAATTTATAGAACTCTGTTACATCAGCCAGAGCAAAATAAACATTTACCACAATTATAAATGTATTATTGTTTGATCCAGAAATCAAATTGTGAAATTTTATCCAACAAATAGATCTGCAATTATATGTATATAAACACAAAGATATTCATTAAAGCATAGTTTGTAATGGCATTGGAATTGAAATAATCTAAGTGTTGCTTCATCTATCGGGAAAAAGTTAAATAATCCTCATGGGAGATTACTATGCAGCTGTAAAAACAAAACAAAAACAAAAAAACAAGCTTTCCAACTAGAGATACAGAAAAATGAAAGTTCTCCATGGTGCAGTGTAGACTAAAGAAGCAGTAGGGCGCAGAATAGTAGAGTATACAGATGTTTGTGTAAAGAGGAGGCAGAAGAGATACAGATAAATATACAGAGAGATATATACATACATACATATATACATACATATGTATTTGCTTCTATTTGCTTAAAGTAACAGAGGACAATTGTTCCCAAACGTGTCTGCACCTTGGAATTACTTGAGGAGCTTAAAAAAAATCATACTCCCATTGATTATAATTTAGTTAGTCTAGGCTATCACCTGGGCTTCACAGCATTAAAAAACAATATCCATGTATTATTCCTATGGCAGACAAGTTTAAGAACCACTGCTATAAAAATACAAAATATGTTGATAAAAGTAGCTATTTGTGCATCTGGAGGGGTCAGAACAGGATGGATGGGAGCAACAATGGGAGCCAGACTTTTGAATATGGTTTTGATTTTTAAACTGCGTGACTATATTAACTATCCAGAAAACTAATAAAATAATTAATTTTAAAAAACAAATAGTTGCTTCCACCATATTTATTCTTATGACCTGGCTCTTATCTAGGATTCAAAACTGCCTTTACCATCGGTGTCAAAACAGTTTGTAATTATATCTTGAAAGAAATTCAGAGTTTCAAGTTTTCTCTGTTTTGGACACAAGCTATAAATCCTTACTTGAATGCAGTTAATGAGGTGGTTTTGCTGCATTACCTGTCTTTATATACCCAGCAGGAAAGTTTATCACGTGGTGTGGGTGGTTGCCCTTCAAAGTTGGTGATTTTTTCCCAAACGTAGGTTCCATCTCTTGTTCGCAAATTAACAAAATAAAGCTTTTAAAAGAGGAGAATACTATTAACAGACAGGGCATCGGAAAATTAAATATATGTCACAGGGATAGGTGATCCAAAATTAATAATATTACTTTTTATTTTTAAAATGTAAAAATTTTAATTGTAGAGTTCATGAAAATGGTACTATGTTTTAGAAGCAAAAATGGTATATGAAACACATGGAAATGAATCTTTACCCTTCTTGTTCCTGCCCTATGGATATCAACCAAGTAAGCAGTTAATTCTGAAGCAGAAGGATCTGGGACCAGAGAGGAGCAGGTATGCTGCATTTTCACTCTATCTTTTAAAATCTTATCAGTTAGCTCAAGCTTTTCTACATGTCTTCTTTGCAAAATACTTGTAAACTTGTGAGATGAAGTGACACATTAAACATTACATTTTTCTGCACTCCTGAATTGAATAAAAAAAAAAATTACTCGATTGCTGTATCCTTTGTCATCATATCCTCCAAAAACGTACAGCTTTCCATTAATGCAAGCACCGCAACTTCCTGACATGGAGGTAGGGAGTTCTCCTTCCATGAGGTGCATTGTCCTGCAGCAAGAATAACGTGGAATTCCGTAACTTTCCAGAAAGGCAAATTAAATTCCCTTTGAACTCCATCAGTACTTTTTCAATGAAAATTGTCACTAACAATTACAATTAAGATATCACGGTAGCCAATACTCTAAAAACTGTTAAGAAGATCCATGGTAAAGATTTTTCAACCTACTGAAGAAAAAAGTTACAAAATCTTCTCATGTCACCAGAATTGGGAAAGAGTAGAACAAAACAGTCTTCAGAATGGTAAAGGACAATGAATGAAGAGGGGAAGGGATTTGGGGAGAGAAACATCCAGAGGGAATAAAGCACTGAAAGAAAAGGAAAGGGAGACAACAGAATATTGCAGTGTGTTCTGAGTATGGTCTCAAATCTCCTGTTGTCTACGACAACAGTTATAACAGATACTAGGATGGGACATTACGCAATGTAAAATTACTTACCACAACCCACTATCAATATCATAGGTCCAAATCTCATCATTAGGCAAATATACTTCATTGTCTTCAATAGACTAAAAACACAGAATACATAAAATTATGTTTATTATTTACAAAGTAACAACTAAATAGTTGCTCAGGATGGGAAAACCACAATGAAAATAGTGAAAAAGACAAAAGCAATAAACAGCCTCAAAGATGGTTTTTTCAATAGAAACTAAGATAGATCAAAAGAGAAGGGGAAGAGAGACATTTTCTAAGAGAAAGTAGGCAAATACAAAATAGCAAGTACATGAGTCTCAGAAAAAGACTGAGGGCCATTAAACTTTCCAAGGAAGTTCAAGAAAGAGAAAACAGCAAAACAGTAACATTAGAGCAGAATACTGAAGACTATGAATCCAGAAAGAAAAGGAATATCGAAAAAGAGCTATAGGGAGGAGTTAAGAAAGGAAACTTTTATGAAGTATAATTAAGAGCTGCTGCTAAGTCGCTTCAGTCGTGTCCAACTCTGTGCGACCCCATGGACTGCAGCCCACCAGGCTTCTCCGCCCATGGGATTCTCCAGGCAAGAACACTGGAGTGGGTTGCCATTGCCTTCTCCAATGCATGAAAGTGGAAAGTGAAAGTGAAGTTGCTTAGTCGTGTCTGACTCTTAGCGACCCCATGGACTGCAGCCTACCAGGCTCCTCCATCCATGGGATTTTCTGGGCAACAGTACTGAAGTGGGGTGCCATTGCCTTCTCCCATAATTAAGAGCACGATATTATATACCTTGATTCACTGGACATGTTTTTTGAGTGCCTACTATGTGCAAGGCATAGTGTTAGATGTTGATTAAATATAGAATCTAAGGATCAAGATAAATTTAGCTAGTCAAAATGCCAACTCCGAATATGAATAATCTCTACAGAAGCTGATAACATATACAGTACATTCTGATATTTATAATGAAAAGAGAAATAAGAATAAAATAACAATTTTCTTTATGTTAAGGTTAAAAACCTAGGGATTAAAACAAATCCTTACATAAATCTGTCAGGATTACTTAAAAGTTATAAAATAACTCAAAAATAGCTAGTTGCAAAAGATGTTTAAGAATATCTAAGAATTAAATGTATAACAATTTAAGAATTTCTGTATGATGTATAAATTATTAACATGCTAAGTAGAATTAGTTAATATCCTCCTTGCTCTATTAGTTAAATTTTTAAAATAGTATCCTGACTACTAGGTCTACGTCTCTAACTCCATCTCTGTTTCTGTCCGTCTGTATCTCTCCCCCGCCCCCACTCTCATACACATACACTCAGAGCAGAAAAACATCATAATATTTCCAAGGAAACTTCCACTCTGACTGAGGAAACCATGTCTGACTGATGGACAGGTAAATAATTATTAAGAAAGGGAGTTAACTGTATGACTCTAAGGTTTAATGGCATCCAGCTCTAGTAGCCACATGAGCGCACCTTTGCAAGAGAAAAAGGATGAAAATGGCTTCTGTCACTTTTCTGCTGAAGTCCCTTCAGTGCTTCCCTGTTGGTCTCAGGATGGTCTAAAATTCTTATGATTCTGTGCAGTATGGCACCTGCTATCCCTCCAAAGTTCTTGCCTTTAGTCATTAAGTTCCAGTCTTCCTTCCATTCCTAAACCCATGCAAGTTTCTAACTGGACCTTCACCTATGCTCTTCTCTCTTTTTGCAATCTCTCCCAGAATTTGTTTGGCTAATTACTCTTTCTTTGGGAATCATTTTGTTGCTTCTTTAATCTTCTAGAATAAGGTTAAGAGATTAAGGTCCCTGTTAAATGCTCTCATAATTCCTGTACTTTCCCTTCCAAGTCCTTTGTCTGTATCATATCCACACAGCACTGCCACTGCCATGATACAAGCTTCATGAGTACATAGATCATGTTTATTTTGTTGTTCCCAGAGTCTCACAGTGACTTGGACATACAGGACAAATAGAATATTTGTGGCTTAAGAGAATGGCTACATGAATGATACTTATTAAACTGACTGTATGCTCATCTCATGAATAAAAAGAGAAGTCCGTTTAATCTTTAAACGCGGTGTTGCAAAAAACCAAATGGAGCACAGAATTGAACAATTTGGCCCTAGTTCCTTATTTTCTCAGTGATTTCACTCCTAAATTATCCCTTTTCTTTTACATCATCAAATTTTGCTTCTGTGGTAGATCACCCCTATTGATACTCAAACATGCCTTAGTATTGCTCATCTTAAAACTCTTCCACAACTCCTCTTATTTCTTGGCTACCTTCATAACAAAGGTTCCATACTGAGTTATAGTGCAACTCTCCATTGCTTCACTGCTCATTACAGCATCAACCCAGATTAATCAATTCAGACTTACTCCACTAAAACTGCTTTTGTCAAGGTTACCCTAAAAAAAAAGAATTAGTGCACTTATTAATCCAGAAACATAGCCCAGAGAGATGGAATATATAAAAAAGAAGTTAAGAGACATGGAGGAAGATAGAGAATGAGAATGAGGAAACTTGACTCAAGAAAAAATGGAAAATATGAATAATCTCATAGTTTTGATTGAATCAGAGATTTACAATCTCCCCCCACAAAGTACCAAACCCAGATGGCTTTACAGATGAGTTCTTCCAAACACTCACAGAACAAATAATTAAATCTTCCAAAAAATCTACTCCAGGATATAAAAGAAGGAATACTACCCAAACCACTTTTGAACATAGATGTAAAACTGCTTTAAAAAGTAATGAGTAAATAGGATCCAGTTGATGTATATAAAAGGTAACATATGATACTAACTTGTACTTAATCCAAGGAATGGAACATTGATTTAATATTACAAATATTACTACTATTTTTTATAAGTCATCACATTTGGCGAGTAAAGAAGAAAAAACATAATTATCTCAGTATAATGCAAAAATCACTCTTGGAAACTGAACATTAATAAATTGAAAATTGGGTAGAAGGGCACCTGATTCATTTGAAAAGGGCCATTAATTTGAAAAATGACATCTACAAACAAACAAACAAAACCCTAAGCAATCATCAAACTTAATGGTTAATAGTTTAAAACAATCCCTCTGAGATTAGGAGCAAGGAAAAAAAGCTTTCGTTTTACACCGTACTTTAGGTCCACCAGTGTAGTAAAAAAATAAATAGGAATAAAGATTAGGATCAGATCAGATCAGTCGCTCAGTTGTGTCCGACTCTTTGCGACCCCACGAATCGCAGCACGCCAGGCCTCCCTGTCCATCACCAACTCCCGGAATTTACTCAAACTCATGTCCATTGAGTCAGTGATGCCATCCAGCCATCTGATCCTCTGTCGTCCCCTTCTCCTCCTGCCCCCAATCCCTCCCAGCATCAGAGTCTTTTCCAATGAGTCAACTCTTCGCATGAGATTAGGATAGAAGAAACAAAACTGTCATCAGGTGTAGATTCCACATAGAAAATAAAGACAATTAACAGACGGATTCTGAGAATGAATGTATGTTTAGAAAGTTTGCCAGAGTAAAAAATATTAAAGTTAGTTGTTATTTCAAAATACCAGTGATAATCAAGAAATTTACTTTTAAAGAAACTAACAACAAAAAATACAAAGAAGCCAAGAGTAAACCCAACAAAAGATATATAAGATATTGAAGATACTACAAAACTTTATTGAAAGACATCAAAAAGTCTTGAATAGAGATATACTACATACTTGGACCTGAAGTCTCAATTTCATAACATGTCTATCACTCTCAAATGATCTAAAGATTGAGTACAGTAACATAAAATCTTAATAGAGTACTTTGACAACCTGATTCTAAAGTTTATACAAATGAGGAAGTATGGTGGAAAGCAAGTTGGCAGTTCTTCTAAAAGTTAAATGTAGAATAACCACATGACCCACGAATTCCACTCCTATGTATCCAAAAGAATTGAAAATAGGGGCTCAGATACTTGTAATGCCAATCTTCATATCAGAACTATTTACAATACACAAAAGATGGCAACAACCCAAGTGTCCCAAAAACAGATGAATGGATAAACAAAATGTGGCATATGCATACAATATAATCCTATTCTCCATAAAAGGAATGAAGTTCTGATACATACAGCAACATAGGTGAACCATGAATGTAATATGCTAAATAAAAGAAACCAGACTCACAAATATAAACAGTGTTAAAGATCTCATTTACATGAAATATCTAGAAAAAGGCAAATGTATAAAGATAGAGTGATTAGAAGTTAGCAGGGACTGGGGTAAAAAGGGAGGGAGGCAGAACTTCTGTTTGGAATAAGAGTTTTGGAACTAGACAGTGGTGCATGCTAAGTCGCTTCAGTCAGGCCCAACTCTGTGAGACCCTATGGACTGTAGCCAGCCAGGCTCCTCTGTCCATGGGATTTTCCAGGCAAGAATATTAGCGTCCGTTGCCATGCCCTTCTCCAGGGAATCTTCCCAACCTAGAGACTGAACCCGTTTCTCTTACATCTCAAGCACTGGCGGGCAATTTCGTTACCCCTAGCACCATCTGGGAAGCAGATAGTGGCAACACTGTAAACCCTGAATATAATGCCACCAACTGTACACTAACTTGGTGAAGATGACTAATTAAATGTTTTATATATTTTACTATAATAAAAGTAGTAAAGAAAATGTATATGAAACAACAAACGTCCCTAAATAACCAAAATATTCCTCAAGAACAAGATGGAGTGAGAGTGGGGCTTTTACCATCCAACATTCAGACTTCTAGTAAAGCTGTTATAATTTAGATACTGAGGGAGGTTCTGTCACAAGAATAAACAGCAAACTTCACAGAATAAAGAACCTAGAAACAGATGACACAAACATGGCACGTGACAGAGTTTGCATGTTAGTAGGGAAAGAAGGGACTATTTAATATATGACACAAGAATAACTGATTATCCATATTGAATATATAATAAAATTGGATCCCTACCTTAAACCAACCAACCAAACAAAAAATTCAGATTAAAAAAAATTAAATGTGACTGCTTCAAAAAGTTGTAACAAATATAGATGAATTAAAAGAAAAAAAAAAATTAAATGTGGAAGGCAAAGCCAAAAATTGTTTAGAAGACAAAATAGGAGACTTTATGATCTCCACGGTGGGAAAGATTTAAGATGCAGAAAGTACAAAGCATTAATGTCATTAATTAAAAGCCTCTGTTGAACAAAATATAATCATCAAGAAAATACAAAGATAAGCTGCAAACTGAGAAAAGTGAAAGTTGCTCAGTCGTGTCCAACTCTGCAATCCTAAGGACTACAGTCCATGGTATTCTTCAGGCCAGACTACTGGAGTGGGTAGGCTTTCCCTTCTCTAGGGGATCTTCCCAACCCAGGGATCGAACCCTGGTCTCCCGCATTGCGGGCGGATTCTTTACCAACTGAGCTACCAGGGAAGCCTCAAACTGAAAAGACATAATAAACTCATACAACTATATAATTAAAGAATTCCTATAAATCAGTAAAAGAGAACTCAATAGACAAGTGAGCAAAAGACATGAACCAGTGTTTTTACAGAAAACACAAATAGTTCATAAAGCTATGAAAAGACACTCCACTGTATTGTAATCATGGAAAGCAAATAAAAACCACAATGAAATATGTCGTCACACTCACTGGATTGGCAAATTTGAAGGCCAGATGGTACCAAATGTTGTCAAGGATGTGGAACAAGGAGGAAGTTGGTGAGGGTGGTGTAAATTGATACAAATATTTTGGTAACACTGATGTTTCCAATTTAATTTGGAAGTGTGTGACCAGGCAACCCAGCATTCCATCCCTTGGTGTATGCCCCAGAGAATGTATATGCCCCCCTGCATGTATAATAGGAGACATGTTACAAAGAATGCTCAACATAGCACTGCTTACAATTCCAAAAAGAAAAAAAAACCTGAAACATTCAAATATACATCAATAGTGGAAGAGATAAGGAAATTGCTGTGAATTCACACAATAGAATATTATATAGTACATACATCAAAAGAATAAATCTAGGGGAGATTTTCAAAATATTTAACAATTGCACAGCATAGAAACTGACCAAACAAAATAAACACTAAGCAAACACAGTCACAGCCACGCAAGTGCATGCGAGCTGAATACAAATAAGGTATGAGTCTAAAACACACAATGTTAACTAAAAGAATTAAGTCATGAAAGAAAACCCATGCTCTGATTAAAAAACCAAATAATATATTGTTTAGGGACAGACGCATAAGTGATAAGACTATAAACAAAATGGTGATTAATAAGAACTCAGGATAGTGGTACCCTATGAGCGTGGGAGGAACAATATAATCATGGAAGGATAAACAGGAAACTTCTAAGGTACTGATTTTAGCTGATTTCTTAATTTGGAAGTACAACATGAAGAGTTATTTTACATATCCTTTTGTATAAACATTTCAAAGTTTTAAATTAAAGAATAAAATTCTAATAAATGAATATTAGGTAGCTCATGGAATCATCAGGGAAGCTGGAGAACCAGCTTATGTTAAGCAAGACCTAAAAACCCAGAGAACCAGTCTGAAGTGCAAACTGCCCCAGTCGCTGGTGAGCAGCTTGTAGAACTGCCTTTTATGCCAGGGACCTTATCTTCCTACAAATTCTATGGGTAGCTAAGAATCCTCTTTAAGTCCTGATTTTTACATCTTTATTCTTAAGTCCAAATCTGCCACACATACATCTAACCAATAGCATCCAGGCTACTTGCCCAGAACCTAGCTGCAAGCGAAGCTGGAAAAAACCTGGTACTCTGGTTTTTATTGGGCACCTACTATGAGCTATGTCTGACTCAGGACACCAAGGACATAATAGGGAACAAAATTCCTATCTTTACAGAATATATTTTCTATGAAGGTACGTAGGAGGTACTCAGACAACTAAAATAAATACTCAGACAACTAAAACAAGACTCACTTAGTGGGGGATACTACAAGAGGAAGGGGATTCAAATTCTGGCCATCTAAAAAGAATTAACATCTCCACATAATATGGATGGTCTGTGTGACCATCTATGAATAAATAAGTTAAAGAAATACTCACTTAAGGCTTTTAATACACATTGCTAACTTTCTCTCCAAAAAAGTTTACTAGTGCATGAGTAATTCATTTCCCTACGCTCTTCTCAAAAAATTTTTAATATTTGCAAATTGGAAAAGAAAATTTTCATTTGTGTTTCTTTGATTCACAATCTATTTCCTTCCTTTTAAATTTCTGTGCATGTCCATTGCTCATTTTTCAGAGAAATATCAACCTTTATTTTTACAGAACTTTAGTCTATGACATATGTTGCAAGTAACTTTGCCAGTTTGTCATTCACCTTCTCACTTTATGGTGTTTAAAAAGCACAGATTTTAATTTTTAAAACTTTGATCTTAACTGCTCTAAGATGATTAAACAATTTTCCTTTTATATTAAAAAACAACTTTGGTCTAGCAAACATTTTCCCTTATAGTTTTTTCCCAATTCAGTTTTTCTTTTCCCAACTCAGAATTTTACAAGTCACATATTTTCTTCTGGTATCAAATAGCTTAATTTCTCTATATTTATCAATCCTAAACTCTACTATCATTTTCCTCCAGTAGTCCCAGGAACATATTGAATAAGCAACTGTTTTTCCAGAATTGAAATGCTGCCTTTTATATACAAAATACTCTTATATGCTTGTTTATGTAATTCCTTCTCCATTCCATCATGCTATCTTAACTTGCATCACTGATTTGTTTCAGTATTGTGTTATGTTTTAAAATCTGGTACTGTAAACCTCCAACTTTCATTCTTTTCAAACATTTTCTAAATTGATTCTTCTTTAAGTCCTTTTCCAAAACAGAAACATATAGTTAAACAGATTCATGCAGCTAGTTTGTATAAGGAAAGGTTTAGGGCAAAATGTATTAACATCAATTGTATTATGCAAATAAAACTCTTCATATGATTAAACCTTAAGAGGAAAGTACATCATCTGTAAACATGCTAAAACATTGTGCTTCTCAAAAATTTAGAAAAAACTACTCACAACTTTTAAATGTTCCTAGTTGTAATACTAAAGTTTGTATGAATTTCAGTAGTGTGGAAAATATATGAAAATACTAGGAACAAGAGAATATTCTGGCATCAATTAGAATTTACTTTTTTCAGCATTGCTGCTCTTACCTCTAGAGGTAGGGCTATTTTCAGATACACTGGATTTTACAAGATGTTCAATAAAAGGGTAATAATAATTTAGACAGATAAATGTGGGCCATTCAAGTTTTAGGATATACTTCTGTCAGTTTTAACACAGTGTTCATGAGGAGGAAAGCTGGGTTTGGAACAAACTATCTGGAATCAACTGAATACTATTCTTAACGACTGACTACTGGATTATCTCTAGATTCCAGGGCCTTTTAGCTGTTCAGAAGGATGTGAATAAAATAATTGTTGGAATGATTCTACTTTTTCATCATGATATGCCATGTCTTCTTTTCTGCCTCCCACTCTCTCTTTCCTTCTGCTAATGCCTTAGACATATTTTAAGTGCTGACAATCCCTGGATTTAAAAGTAGGCTTGATCCAAATCTGTGTGGTACTTTCCAGGGTGGTTCTTATAGCATTTACTCATTGGATCAGTAGCAGGAAGTATTTCTATTCACTGATTGTCACCTGAAAACCTGGAATATTACCAATTACACAATTTTCAAGAATAAAATGAAATGTAAAAACTCCAGACATTTCAGTTATGGGCCCAACAGAAATCTATATTGTCACCAGATATGAGATATTACAGATTACTATCTTGAGATTTTTTTCATCTGTCACAACACTAAGAATTAATATAGCCCTGAAGTCTGACAACTGTACATCTTCAAGTGGTATAGCTCAAAACAATAAAAATATTTCTTCTGCAAAAACCATCATTATATCTAGACTATTTTTTCACCAATAACACGAGGTGGAACTATTAGACCTTAAGAAAGCCTAATTTATGTTTATCATAGAAAAAAAATAGGCTTTGGAAATCCAATATATCTAAGTTGGAATCTGCTGCCCGTGCAGCCAAACGGTCATTCAAATTATTTACTCTTACTGACTCACAGATCTTATTTTTTAAATAGTATATTTAACAAGGATTATATAAGATTAGGAATATGAGATTTCCTAACACACGCCACGTATAGTAGGCACTCAAATGTGAGTTCTGATTTTCCCATCCTGACACTGAATCAGATTAAAAATAAACACACAAACAAAAACCAACTTGGATTTGAGAATCATTTAACATACACAGTATGTTCTTTATTTCTTTGAGCGATTCAGTCATGTTACATCTGTCACATAACAGTATCGAATCAGTCAGAAAAATATCTGTTCTACCTCCAGTAGAACTCCAGATGGCTCTTTCCCCCCCTCCTTAAATCTTAAACTAAAGGGGTCGGCATATATTCCTGAACTGCTTTCCATCTTTAGAATCCTTGATTCTATAATCCTACGATTATAGAAACAAAGCACATTTTCAAACCTCCACTGTAATAAGAATTTTAAAGCCTAACATTCATACTGTTAATATGAGCCTGTTTTCAGATTCTGGGGGAAAAAAAAAAGTCATTACCCACTGGTAAAGGAATGCCACTAAAAACTACTTAAGAATACTTAAATGCTTCAGTGATTCCGAATCGCGCCGCGGGAATAAGGAAATATTTATGGAATAATATAGCACGGCATCCTCGGTGGGCTTTTGCGTCTGCGTAAGCATTTAAAAATGATCATCAATCGCGCAGTAACCGCCTGAGCGCTGGGCAAGCCGAGCTATCCGCCAGCTGCGAGGACCCGGCGGACTGGAGAATGGGAAGAGCCCCGGAGCGGGCTTTGAAAGCTTTCCTAGTGCAAGCAACGGCGGCTCGGCGTCCAGCCTGAAGCGGCGGGAGAGCGGCCGACAGGAGAGGGCCGGGCGGGGCGCCGACGGCGCCGGCCCGGGCCTCGGACTGGCCCCCGCCTCTGGGCCGGGTGTGGGCGGGGGCTAGTCAGCCGGTCGGGCCGAGACGCCGGGCGGGCTCCCGGCGCGAGTCCGCCCCGTCCCGCCTCTTCCCCTTACCACGTAGCCCCCCCATACGTAGAGGAAGTTTCCGTCCACCACGGCACAGTGGCCGCTGCGCTCCTCGGCCACGCAGAACAGCTGCGAGTCCGCCATCCGCGCGGTCGCTGGGCCCAGCCGCTCGGCGCGCCGCAGCCCCTGCCCACGGAGCGGCCTCTTCTCCCGCCTGGCTCCTCCACGCACGAACGGAACGCGTCGAGGGTCGAGATTGGTGGGAAGGCGGCACCAGTGCGGCTGCGCCGTCCCGAAGCCCGCCCGGGAAGCCGAGCCCGGGGTGGCCTCGCCAGTTAGGGATGCTTGAGGTCTGAGTGGGCAGGGTGGTGCCTTCGCTTCTCCGCAGCCCTGCTACTCGCTGATTTCGTGTCACTTGCGATTGTGTTGTGTGGGCGGAACAGCCTACCTCTGTACCTTATGCAGTGACTCGATGGACTTCTTGTACACGGACTTGATGTTGCTGTGGCTTAAATCAATGTATTAGTACACAAATGCTTTATGAGGGTTTGCCTTTTCCATTCAACTTCCGGCAGAGATAGTTATCCAGAGAGAGGGAGAGAATAGGAGAGAATGAGAATTTATATAGATAGATAGATAGATAGATAGGTAATATATGTATTTAATTGAAATTTTTCTAAAACGTACGCCAGCAAGCTACAGCCTGCAGGCCAAATCTTTTCACTACGTGCTTCTGTGGCGCCCACAAGTTAAAAATAATTATACATTTTTTAATAGTTGAAAAGAATTTAAAATTATATTACTCATAAAAAAATACGAATCCAAATTTCAGCATCTGTACATAGTTTATTGGCACACATTCACTCTAATTCGTTTAAGGATTGTCTGTGGCTGCTGATGTAAGCCATAGAGTTGAGTAGGCCCAGCTGAGTACTTGCAACAAAGACCAGATAGGTCTCACTGTGGAAAATGTTTACTGTCTGGCCCCTTCCAAAGAAAGCTGCCTAACCCTTGTTATAAAATAATGTTACTGAAGTAAAACTAGTGCCAAGAGGGAAGACAATAATCATGCCAGTGTCTATAAATGCCCCTGTCCTTTAAGAGAATGTGGCCGCTCACCCCTCAGAAGGTTAATTTATTCATTTATTCAGCACTTAATAAAAGTGCCTGCTTGCTGTAGCTAGTTGGTACTGAGGCCCCGTTAGACACAAACGCTGAAATAATCAAGTATTATTGACTCCTCAGAGTCTTGTAGTAATAGATAGTAAATAAATTCTAAATATGTAGATACTGGCCTTCCCTGGTGGCTCAGCAGTAAAGAATCTGCCTGCCAGTGCAGGAGACCTGGGTTCAATCCCTGGGTCGGGAAGATTCCCAGGAGAAGTAAATGGCAACCCACTCTAATATTCTTGCCTGGGAAATCCGCTGGGCAGTGGAACCTGTCGGGCTCCAGTCCAACGGGTCGCAGAGTCGTACGTAAGCCATCAAGTCGAATACACTGGAAGTCACTGTATAGCAGTTCTTAGGAATCATCCTCACATTTCGTAAGACTGCACGTTCACTTATAAGCACTCCAAGGTTTTAACTCATTGGAGCAAGCGTTTTGACGCGTGGCAAATTAACAGCTCACTTGCTGGAATAAGACTGAGTAATCCTGGCTCCATCCATCACTCACTGAATGTTTCATCTTGAGTGAGCCATCTACCTACCATATCTGTGTCTCACTTTTCTCATCAGTAAAAGGAAGATGTTGACGAAACAGCACACAACTCATTTGGCTTTACAAGCAATATATTAATACATTTAAAGCGCTTAAAGGCAGCCCGCAACTTAAATATAAAGTGGAGTGGCTGAGAATTATGGTGACGTATAACAGCTGCGAATGAATGTCAGGGAAAACCCTGTGGTGACACAGAGCATTTCCAGGGCTTGTGTGAAGCAGAAAACATAAGTACTGAAGGGCCCCAAGGTCCGGATGAGCCCGACGGGAGTCATGGGAAGGTGGAGGGGAGCGATGAGAGCGCAAAGTGGGTTCCATGAAAGCACTTGAGATAGGGAAGCGCGTTCCCAACCAGACAGCAGGGTACTCGCTGGTCAGTATCGCAATAACAGAGCAGTGTAGGCTCGTTTTCTCCTGCAACTTAGAGGGTGCTGGGAGGCAGCCTGCCTGGCCCGCGGAACCGCAGATCTTTCCACGCATTGAAAGGAGTAGTGGCCTCTGGCGCTATTTAATTATAGAGAACTGGCGTTTCTGGGGCGGGGCCAGGACGGGGCTCTCCTGGGAAGGGGCGGAGCCGGGGCCGTGGCGCCAAAACGCAAACATGGCGCCTGAGCGGTTAAGAAGCCGGGCGCTCTCCGCCTTCAAGTTTCGCGGATTCATGCTCCGGGGGTGAGTCGGCCGTGTAGCTGGAGGGGTGGGAGGGGAGAGCCAGGGCCAGAGACTGCCGTGCGGGGCAGCGGGATGAGCCGCACACCGAGACGGAACCTGGTCTTTGGCCTTAAAATGACAGAGACCCTGAGAGAGTTCTAAGAAGCGAAGAGGATCTGGCGATGCCTTCCTAGATTCCCCGACGCGGACTCGTCAAGTTTCTCCCGGAAGGGATGAGGCTCTCCTGCACTTGCCAAACAGCCGGAGAAGCGGCGATAGGTTCCGCAGCATCCGTATATTAGCACGGTGCTTGGGCGCTCTCTGCCCGCTTAGTCTTTTCCTCTGCGGCAGGGGAATCCCAGCGTCGCTGCTCACGTGGTTACGGAGACAGCGAATGAGAGACCTGGGAAAGCCCATTGCTTGCCAGTAGCTGTCAGATTAGTACAAATTGTGGGCCCTGCCAGCCCTCCCAATTTTAGGTCAGGTCCTATTCTTGAGAGAGAATTCCTGAAGGGTTAAAAAGTGGGTAGGTTTGAAGCATGTCTTTTTTTTTTTTTTTTTTTAACGATTTCCTTTAGAACTTCTCTTGCCATATCTGTGTTTTCTACTATTTGTAGAATGATCCTATACAAGATTTTTCTCATTAAATCTGCCTTAAAAAAAAAAATAAAGAACACGGTATTTACATATGTAAACACCTGCCGGACGGGACACACGTCTCTACCAGGTTTTGATTGGTCTTGTGTGTGTAGAGGTTTTTGGTTTGTTTTTATGAAGATGAGTTTTATGGGACTTTTACCATGTTTTGGGGTTAGTGAACAGGGGCAAGAGTGGATATTCTGTAGGAGAAAATAATAAATTCTGATTATTTGATTATCTGTTGATCCCCGACATTTAAAAAATACAAGCAATAAATCTGTTGGTATTTTTCTTTTCACTTAGGATTTGACTTAACACCGAGCTGTCATTCGTTAATTCAGTCAGAAATACACTGAAATATATTAGCTGCAAAATACTTATGGAGCAAGGGAGTAGGAGAGTACAACACTGCGGAGGTTGGGGGTCAGATAGTGTATTAATTATTTATTGCTGCATAACTCATTACCCCCAATTCAGACGTTTAAAACAGCAGGCACTTAGATTCTCACATTTTCCATGGGTCAGGAATTCAGGTAGGCTTAGTTGGGTCCTTAGCTTCACCGTCTCTCAAAAGGTTGCAGTCAAGATGCAGTCATCTCACAGTCAGTTGGGCAGCGTTTGCTTCCGAGTTCATTCAGTGATTGGCAGGATTCAGTTCATCCAGGATTGTCCGACTGAGGGCTTCAGTCCTTGCTGGCTCTTGAGGCTCCCCAACATGGCAGCTTACTTTATCAAAATTAGCAAGAGAGTCTGCTAGTAAATGAAAGCCAGTTTTTTGTAACTTAAGGCAAGAAAGTGACATCTTGTCACTTAAAAATGTTTATTTTTAAAAGTACAATACCAAAAAAAAGTACAGTACAGTAAAATATTTGATCACTTGTGCCATATTCTATTATTAGAAGCAAGTCATTAGGTCCAACCCACACTCAAGGGGAGGTTATTAAACAAAGATGTGATTACCAGGAGGTGTGGATTATTAGGCATCATCTTAGAAGTCTGTCTAGCATGGATATTAAATAATTCACAATTATTTACTTTCAATTGTGAAAAGGATCCGAGGAAAGAAGTGCTGTGATAGTGTATAACCAGGTGTATAAAGAGTTCTAGAGTCAAGAAAGGCTTCATTAAAGAATGATTTGGGGGAAAAAAAAAAAAAGAATGGTTTGAACTGAGTATAAGTAGGACTTGAGTAGGTAAAGAGTAGGGGAGAAGTGACCATATCAAGATCTTGAAGAGGGAGAGCATCAGGAAGTCCAGAGACACTGGATAAGACCAGTGAGATTTGACAGGGACCAGATCCTGTATGACTTTGGTCTATCCTAGTAGCTTTCCCAAGATTCACCCAATACATGTGTGATTTTAGGGAATCAATCATGTTCTATAATAAACTAAAGGGATGTGACACCCACACATGAAACAATAAGCAACCTAAGATATATAACAATTAATATTGATATAAAGTGTAAAGTTGTGGTCCACAAATACAGAATGGCATGGAATTAGCTAATTGTTTAAGGAGACAGTGTTCACTCTGAGAATTATTGTTATTTAAATCAAGAATTCATGTGATTTATTCAAAATTTCAGTTTTATTGATTATGGGGGGGCCAGGAGAGATTCATGTGATTTTAGTGAATGTTATTACCTCTACGACGATATTCAAATGTCAAAGTTTTTTCTAGCCCATTTTTTTTTCTTATTTTACAGTTGAAAACGATGATGAAATTACTGAAACTTAAGCAAATGCATTACAAGTTAATAAATATTTATTTAATTGTCTGTTATATTCAGAACATTGAAGCAGACTGAGTTTATTAATGTCAAGTAATACATAGTACAAGGCTACTTGATATAGCAGATGTAAGGTACCTATAAGTGAGATTAACAATTTCAGAAGGAAAGGGAGATTGTAGCTGGTAGAGCTGGTTTAGGAAGTCTTCCTAGAAGAAGGATGTGATTTGGGATTTTAAGAATGGTTCTATTAGCAGTGGGTAAGAGAAAGACTTTGTTCAGAAAGCACAGGAAAGGGGAGTATTGCTTGCAGGGAGGAGTGAGTGAGTAGGTCATAATTTCAATGCTGGATTGACAAATCTTTGCCAGATTTTGGCATAAAACGTGTAGCCTTAATTACCAGTCTCTCTTATCAGCGAAGCTGTTAAGTACCTCACAGAAGCCCTTCAGTCTATCAATGAAATAGAGCTTGAAGATGCACTGGAAAAGATCATCGATGCAGTTGAAAAGCAACCCTGTAAGTAACATTCTCTGTAACGTATATTGTTCATATCGTTCTACTTCCTCAGTTATCTTAAAAAGTTTAAGGAGAAGTTGAGGACTCAGTATTGAATGTCCCGGTGGCATGAGACATACCCCTGGTAGCACTACCCCTGGTAGCACTTATTGCTAAGGGGGAGCCTCTAATTCTGTTGGAACCTTGGGACATTCCCAGAGACTCTTTTAGAGTTCTTCCCTTTTATGAATTTCCCTCTGGTTCCTTTATGGTTACTTTCTTTTCTCTGTATGCCTATTTCTTTGTGTTGCTTCAGTTCAGTTCAGTTCAGTTGCTCAGTCGTGTCTGACTGCCGGGGTCCAGCCCCAGTGGATCCAGGGAATTCGAAGGGGAGACGGCTTCGGCGATCAGGATACGATAGAATTAAAGATATAGAGTGGTTAAGTAAGGATAGCTCAGTAGGAAAATTCAATGGAGAAAAGAGGCTGAATAACTTGGTTTACGTGGAAAACCAATAAAACTCCAAGACAAGGAGTTTGCGTCACCTACATAGGCCGCAGGCGTCCTTCCATTCTCCCAAAGGAGAGGAGACACTAAGGCCTCCCCGGTCAGATCTTAGAAGCCCAGGCAAAATTAGTAGGCTTGATGAGCCTCCACGCTCCAGATGGGAATTCAGCCACAAAGTGAGAGAAAGAACGACATGAGGAGACCAGTCTTTCTAGGAACTGATCCCATTCTTTATTTTCCAGGGTCCGCTTTTATACACAGAGATGTAATACAAAAGTCACGTGGGGTCAGCAGTCCTGACTCTTACTGAAACCATGCTTTTTTTCTGCATTCCTTCCGATATACAAAGTTCTCAGGTGATTTACATCATCTTCTGGCCAAGAGGCCTGCTAACATTTTATGACCCTTTCTGATGATGATTAGTCAACCAGAAAACTTATTTTCTCCAAAGGTGACTTTTCTTAAGTCAGGCACCACCCTCCGAAGGCACCAGATAAATTTGCATTCCTACAGGGCAAAGGTGCAGTGGGCTATAATCAAGAAAAGAATTTACTTAGCCTAAGGTCCAATGTGATTAATATCAAGGTTAATACTTATTTCTCTCATATGTTAGTTATATTCATTAATATGTATAAGGGGCAAGGGATATGGAGATGTAGCAGCAAATATTGGCTCAACAATGAAACCCTCCACCGGTATAATTCCTAACTAGCCCACTAATACTATACTAATAATTTTCTAACTTCTCAAAAGAATCTGTTTTTAGAAAGTTTAGAGCATCTCATGCGTCTCACGGGTGGGAGGCTGTGAACAATCACATGTGGCCGGACAAACCTGTCAGGCAGGCTAGAGAACCTTCAGAGGAGTTTATAGGTTGAAACACTCCTGTCACGCCCAGAAATTATTATTAACTGGAGCTCTAAGTTAACTCCTTCTCCAAAAGAGGTGGTGGGGGACAGCCCCCCGTAAAGTCAGAGGTGTAGGTGAGAGCACAAAGCAATAAAGTAGGCAGACTCTGGTTTTGGGGGTAGATGCTCGAGAATTTCCAGGGGGACTCTGAGGCTCGATCCCACCTTTGCGTATGCCAAGCCTCCTTCCTCATGACCTTTGCCACAGGCGGAGTTCCTCACACTGGCTCTCTGCATCCGACTCTTCGAGACGCCATGGACCACAGCACTCCAGGCCTCCCTGTCCCTCCCTCTCATCTGCATTGAGTCAGTGATGCCATCCAACCATCTCATCCTCTGTTGTCCCCTTCTCCTTCTGCCTTCAATCTTTCCTAGCATCAGGGTCTTTTCAAATGTGTAGCTCTTTGCATCAGGTGGCCAAAGTATTGGAGTTTCAGCTTCAACATCAGTCCTTCCAATGAACACTTAGGACTGATCTCCTTTAGGATGGATTGGTTCGATCTCCTTGCAGTCCAAGGGACTCTTAAGAATCTTCTCCAGCACCATAGTTCAAAAGCATCAATTCTTTGGCGCTCAGATTTCTTTATAGTCCAGCTCTCACATCCATACATGACTACTGGAAAAACCATAGCCTTGACTAGATGGACCTTTGTTGGCAAAGTAATGTCTCTGCTTTTTAATATGCTGTCTAGATTGGTCATAACTTTCCTTCCAAGGAGTAAGCGTCTTTTAATTTCATGGCTGCAGTCACCATCTGCAGTGATTTTGGAGCCCCAAAAAATAAAGTCAGCTAGTTTCTACTGTTTCCCTATCTATTTGCCATGAAGTGATGGGGCCAGATGCCATGATCTTAGTCTTCTGAATGTTGACCTTTAAGCCAACTTTTTCACACCTCTTTCACTTTCATCAAGAGGCTCTTTAGTTGTTCTTCACTTCCTTCCATAAGAGTGGTGTCATCTGCACATCTGAGGTTATTGATATTTTTCCTGGCAATCTTGATTCCAGCTTGTGCTTCTTCCAGCCCAGTGTTTCTCATGATGTACTCTACATATAAGTTAAATAAGCAGGGTGAAAATATACAGCCTTGATGTACTCCTTTTCCTATTTGGAACCAGTCTGTTGTTCCATGTCCAGTTCTAACTGTTGCTTCCTGAGCTGCATACAGGTTTCTCAAGTTAGTTATTTTTAAATGTTTGAGGGAAAAAAAGAGTGAGCGAGAATAACTTTCCCTTCCTGCCTCAGCCTTTCTTGAGGGATCTTTTTGTTAAATATTCAATCTTTTGCCATAAGCATGGACCTACAAAAGAGAAATGCTCTTCTCCTAGAAAAAATGTCCAGTTTCTAGAGCACTGAAGAAGGGAGGTGGTTGTGGCTTGCTCTCATAGGTTGTACAGATGCCAGTTTCTTCAGTTAAATGGGTGGAAACTCTCTGTGATAGAGGAGAAATTGCTATTATATCTCATTTTTACTTCTAAGGGCAGAATTTTATTTTATTTATTTAGTTTTCTAAGGGCAGAATTTTAAATATATCTTTGTTTTAAAATTTTCCTTACAGTTGAAAATTTAGAAATGATTAATTTTATAAAATTAGTATACATTAATGGCACATGATGGCATTTTGCCTGAGAACATACCACAGTGGTTAAGGGCACCCGATCTGGAAAGAGGCTCTGGTTTGTGTTGCTTTCTACTCCTTCCAGTTATGTTCATCAGCAGGTTATTTGACCTCTTGGAGTTGCGCTTTCCTCACCTGTAAGACATGGCTTGAACATCAGTCTTATAAGACATCTATCCAGTAATGCTTGTGAAGTACTGAGCATAGTGTCACTTGTTTACAAGGGCTTAATAAATGGTGGCAGTTATTGTTATTACTGTTACTCTCATGCCTGTTGAAACATAGCAGTTGTGGGGACTTCTCTGGTGGTCCAGTGATTAAGAATCTGCCTTCTAGGGCAGGGGATGTAGGTTCTATCCCTGATGGGGAACTAGGATCCTGCATACCGTGGGAGCACAGCCACACACACACACAAAGGAAGAAACATAGCAGTTGTGATGAAAAGCTATACTAATGTAACCATATTAACCTAGGAGCTTACAGAAGCATTTGTATACCTGAATGTATATTGCTAAACAATATTTAGAAAGCTGAGGCATTTGACTGTGTATCAAGGTATTATAAGTGTATTTGAGAGAAGAAAATTAAGATATTTGAGATAAGACTTTTGTTAGTTACTGTTCTAACCTAACATGCTTTTTCCTCCTAAAACCTATGTAATGAGAATCTTGGGTTTAGTGTTTACAGATTATTTTAAGGAAAAACAGCCATGTGTGGAGAGAACTAAATTGTATGCCTGTTTTTAAAATTTGACTTTGAACTTCTCTTTTCAGTGTCATCAAACATGATTGAACGATCAGTAGTGGAAGCAGCAGTCCAGGAATGCAGTCAGTCAGTAGATGAAACTATGTATGTGGACAAATTTCACTTTTTCCCTGTACAGAAGTGTTATTGAGTGCTTATTTTAAATTATTTTCTTGGGAAAATAACCAGTGGTCACCATTTCTACAGTGGTTCTTTGTGTTTCTTTTTGTTGATAGCTTACATTATAAGCTATCATTGGGCTTCCCTGGTGGCTCAGATGGTAAAGAATCCGCCTGCAACGCGGGAGACCTGGGTTTGATCCCTGGGTTGGAAAGATTGCCTGGAGAAGGGAATAGCTACCCACTCTAGTAGTCTGGCCTGGAGAATTCCATGGACAGAGGAGCCTAGCAGGCTATAGTCCGTGGGGTCACAGAGTCAAATGACTGAGTGACTTTCACTTCACTACATTATAAACCTCAATATTACATGACTCATCTTTACTATTTTTATCTCAGGATTTGAGATTTTGATGTGTTTGTACCATGACAGACTTTTTCCACTTACCCAACTGATTTAATATTTTATATGCTACAGGTGAATTGAATTGATTATTCAGAGGTATAATTTACTTTTTATCTTAGGAAAGGGCTGAGTCCCGAAAGTACAGGGACTTAACTTGGGTAACATGCTGAATGGCCAAGGAGGGTAGAACCTCAGCTTTATGACTTGTTACCCTGTCTTATACTGTTAGAGCTTAGGAATTTATATGGCAGTAATTTTTCTGGGTTTTATTCCCAAGTGTACCACTTTCCTTTCCTCCTCCGAATGTAATAATTCTTTCCAAATTCACAGGGTTTAACTGAAACAAAAACATCTGGGAAAAATGAAAAGAAACAGTTTTAACATTTTTTTTTCCTACTGGGGCAATGGAGATGATTGAAAGGAGTCATTACTCCTTTTGGTTAGTAGTTTTAATCTTTTTTTTTTTTTTTTTGCTATACGATAGGTTTTTGTTGGTTATCTATTTAAAATATAGCAGTGTGTACATGTCTATCCCAAAGTTTTAATCTTTTTCCTATTAGAACTTATTAGAGCTGCAAAAATAGAGAAATTAAGGTATTTAAATTTTATCCTTGCCAACTCATTGTTTAAGATACTAGAGTACTTGCTCCTAAATCCCTCATTAGAAATTCAAAACAATTGTATCAAAGTATAAGGATTATCATCCTAAAGTAGGCATTAAAGTTACCCATTGTTTCTGTCAAGCTGTTCATATGCTGCTGTGCTGTGTTCAGTCGCTCAGTTGTGTCTGACTCTTTGCAACTCCATAGACTGCAGCCCTCCAGGCTCCTCTGTCCATGGGGATTCTCCAAACAAGAATACTGGAGTGGGCTGCCATGTTACTGTCAGCCAATATAGAGTTTGAGTGGGGACTGAATTATAAATAATCTTTGCAACTCCAATTGTCAGAAAGTCATTACATTATAGCAGAAGGGAGAGGCTCTCATTATTATAGATGCATAAGGAGCATGGGTAAGTTAAATAACTTGCTGAGACTGATCCACTAGAAAACCGTGGTGCTGTGCCTAGAATCAAGGCTTGCTTCAAGTTCACTGGTTTTCTGCTTCTCTATACTAGGTGCTACCAACAGGTGAGCATGAAGTTTTTTTGACCATTTTCATTTTGGGAAATAGATATAATTTTTAGGGAAGTTTTTTTTTAGATTGGAATATTTATGCAGTAGTGCTGAGAATAGTGCTATTTAACCTCATTGAAACATGGTTATATTAGAAGTGTCTGAAGGTAAATTATTTTGTGAATTGCCCTTCTCTGACACTATATGTGTCAATATTCTGATATAGTCAGAATTTGGGGGGCAATTCTTTTTTCTGTTTACATCTTTTCCTGGGTCACTTTTGCATGATATTTTGGATTAAAAAATAGTTGGAAATGACTTACACCCTTAAATAATATTGTAGCTTATAAAAGTAGTATATATTAGGAGAGATTTCTTTAAGATGTCACTATTTTATTATAAATGTTCTTTTCCAACAGATGACATTATTAATTAGAAGTTGATTAAATTTTTTGTTTGTTTGAGAGTATTGGCAGTACTTTCTTTTCTCTGAGAGGAAAATATACAGGCTACAAATGCTGTATTATTTTTGACACTACAAAAAATTGTGTACATGATCTGTGGAAAGTATATGTGTATGACATAAGATTATAATGCAAGTTTTCATGTTCACTTGGAATACTTATTTTTTTAGTAAATCAGGTTTGTTCTTATGGGTTGTTTTTCAGAGATCATATCTTCAATATCATAGGAGCATTTGATATCCCACGCTTTGTGTACAATTCAGAAAGAAAAAAATTTCTTCCGTAAGTATGCCATCCATTGAGCTTAAGCTAATTTCAGATGTATATTTTTTTTCAGAAGGTATATAGTCTTTCATTTTTGATCTATCTTTGTGTATTATGATAGTCATAAATGGACATATTCTTTTTTTTCTAGTTTATTAATGACCAACCACCCTGCACCAAATTTATTTGGGACAGCAAGAGATAAAGCAGAGCTGTTTCGTGAACGATACACAATTTTGCACCAGGTAAGTTGGAGGGGGAGAAAGAGGCTGTTTCAACTTAGGTGAGACTCAGGAATAACTAAAGGATGGGCTTTTGTACTCTAAAGTTTGTCATTCAGTAGACTGTTGTTGGGCTCTCTGTGTTTGAGACCATCTAGAGGATACAGATATAAAAAAAACACTTTAACAATCATGATGGTAAAAATAGTAGCTAACATTTTTCACATGCTTTTGATATGCCAGGCATTGTTTATTACTTTACAGACATTGCTTATCATTTGATCACCATAATATCAACATTCAGTATGTATAAATGCTATTATTCCCATTTTACAGATGGGGAAACTGAGACATAGAGAAGTTTAGTCACTAGCCCAGAGGCTATATCTAGTAAGTAGAATGAGGATTTGAATCTAGTCAGTCTGACTTGAGCCCAACATTTGCCTCCTACACTGTAGTCTATGAAGTTGAAGACATGTGCACAAATAAAATATAGAGTAGAATTTTATACATGCTTTAGAAGAAATACAAAGAGAATGCATTCCATAGAAAAATCAGACGGTTTCAGGGAAACGATGGCATTTGACAGGGACCTTGATTGCTTTGATCTTGTGGAAATGGGGGAAAGGTGGTAAACAGTGTGAACAAAGAGCAAAAGGTAAAGTGGACTCTGCAGGAAATGATGAGCACTCAGTCCTTCGTGTGGAGAGGAAGGCTCGTGAAGAGGAGTAGCATGGGATAAGGCTGTAAAGTCAAGTGGCAGCTAAATCATGGATGTGCCTTTGGATGCCATTCTTGGGAGTTGGACTCTGTTCTCTTGGTACAAGGAGCTTTAAAATACCACAGCGATTCATTACATCAGGTTCCTTGAACACTTCCTCTCTCAGTAGATTTTAGAATGAATTAGAGTATGAGAGAAGACTTACAGGTGTCTGTGATATTAGTCCTGGCATAAATGATAGCCTGAATGAAGGCAGGCAAGGGGAGCAGAAAGAGGGGGCAGTCCAGGAACATGGAAGCCACAGTTTCATGGTGACTGGGCAAGAACGGGGAGAGTGAAAACTCAAAGATGATTAAGGTTTTGAGCCTGAGAGAGTACATGGGTAGCGTAATGATAAAAGTTAACAACTAGGAATAGGAGAAGGGGGAAGGTGATGGCAGGTTCTATTTCAAACAGTTGAGTTCAGGTCACCAGCAGGATATCAGGTGAGATGCATGTCTGCAGGGAAAGAAAGAGATCTGGGTAGGGAGAGATTGAGGGGGCATCTGCCTCGAGTCACAGGTGAGGCTGAGCTCCTGAGAAATGATGGAAAAGGGAAGAGGATAAGTTTGGGGGCTAGGTTAGGGTGGTGTTATATGGCAGAAGCACAGGGAAGTTTCAAGGAGGAGAGAGTGGTCGGCAGGAGTAAGCACTGAACAGAGCTTGAAGAGAGTGAGCCCTGAAGACATTATTCTCTCCTGCCTCCATCCTCTACACAGTGCTACCAGATTGCTGTTCCCAAAGTTCAGCACCGATCCTGTAATGATTCTGCTCACAAGTCTTTCAAGGAAGTTTACTGCTTGTTGAATTAAGTACAAATCTTCCAGTCACACATTTTTGGCCTAATCTCTACTTTTCCCTCAGAAAAGTAGAGGAGCCAAAACTGAAACGTGGAATTTTTCTGTTTCTTCACTTCTTCTGTGACTTTGTGTAAACTATTCACTCTCTCGCTGCTCTTCTGTCTTATCTCTACTGTTGAAACCCTCCTCATTCTGGAAGGGCCTGCTCAGATTCCTCCTGTTTTCCGAAGCCCTCTGTGATCTCCAGTTGGATGCAGTCTCTTTCTGCTTTCAACCCGCTGACGACTCAGTGTGTCTCCTGTGTCAGTTACTAGAGTTGATCCTGCTGGGCATTCGGGGTGCGTAGCCCTGTTGTCAGACTGCACACTCCTTGTTTATTTCCTCCACATTTGGCATAGTGCTTTTCACAGAGAAGATGCTCAGTAAATACCCCTTTCTTTTTTCTTTCTTTTTAAAAATTATGTGTTAGAGCCTATGATATTATTTGGGGGTGTCACTAAACCCTCCCGAGCCTCATTAAAAGGGTTGAATCTGGTGGTCCAGTGGCTAAGACTCCACACTCCCAATGCTGGGGGGCGGGTTCAATCTCTGATCAGGGAACTAGATCCTACATGCTGCAATAAGTTTGCATGCTGCAGCTGAAGATCCTGCATGCCTCAGTGAAGATCCAAGGTCCCCTGTGCAACAGCTAAGATGCAGCACAGCCAAATAAATAAATACATACATTTTTTAAAAGGGTTGAATTTTAGTCCATGCATATTTTTATTGCAGTTATCTTCCTGAACACATATCTGCTTTTACCATTCTACTTCAAAATTGTTGTTTGCAATTGTGTATAAGACTAACTTCTTGGTTTGGCATGCAGAGTCTGTATTGTTAGGGCTTTTCTATTAGAGGTAATGGAAACTCATATTGGCAAAAACAGACAAAGGAATTTCTTGGCTTGTGGAGAAGGTCCAGCTGTGTCAAGCACAACTGGAGCCAGGTGCTCACACGATGTCCTGAGGCATCTAGCTCTTTCCATCTCCTAGCAACTTAAAAAAATTCATCTTACTTTCAAACAAATTCTCCCTATGAGGTGATAGAGGTGGCCACTAGTGGCCTTAGTAACTCTTAGAGAGTTGTTCTTTTTCAAAAGTTCTAGTAACTGTCACTTATAGTGCCGCTTTAGGCACTTATTCAACCCTGAACCAATCAATGGCCAAGGGGATGCAGTACTTTGATTTGCTAGGTCTTGGTGCTATGTCAGTGGAGGGGGAAGGGCATCTGCCCTACCTAAACTTTGTGTACCACAGTGCGAATGGGGGGCATAGTTTCCCAAATAGAGACTCCAGCCAATCTCTCGCATTGTCTGACTTGTGCACCTTGTGATCCAACTGTACTGAACTTCATATCACATCCCTAACACTCCTTGACTCTTAACTCCTTCTGTGACACATCCCTTCCTCTGCCTAAAATATCTTGTCTCAGTCTCCTGTTGTTTCTTACTAGCAGCATCTTTTTTTATCATTTAGGAGCTCATTGAATGGCCCCTTCTTCTCAGGGTCCTTGGTTGTCTTATGACCTGTTAACACTTCTTTCTCACTGGCCCCTGCCTCTGAGGATGACAGCTTTAGTTTGTCATTTCATATCAGCCCAGAGTGCATTACTGCCAGGTACACAATAGACCTTTTTTAAAAAGCCTTAATATTTTTAAAATTGCATTTCTAGATATTTGTACATTAAAGTATGTGGGGTTTCAAATTTGTTGAGAATAAATAATAGTAATGTTAATTTAAGAACAATGGTTTGTCAGGGTGCTATTTTAATGAATAGCACTCTGTTTTAAAGGTTTGCCTCAGTAATTCATGGAGAAGGCAATGGCACCCCACTCCAGTACTCTTGCCTGGAAAATCCCATGGACGGAGGAGCCTGGAAGGCTGCAGTCCATGGGATTGCTGAGGGTCGGACACGACTGAGCGACTTCACTTTCACTTCAGTAATTCATGTGAATTTTTCTTTTTTCTAGAGAACCCACAGACATGAATTATTTACTCCTCCAGTGATCGGTTCTCACCCTGATGAAAGTGGAAGCAAATTCCAGGTTAGAACATTATCGTTATTATTCAAGGGGTGTAAGTATACAAGTTTAATATTTGTTGCTTATTTCTAATTTATTGAATTTTAAATGCAAATAAACCACTGATAACTGTCTAGCTAACTGACCTGCGTGTACCCCCTCTTGGGAAAGTCCGTGCCTTGTGTCCTGGGTGCTACAAATCTCTAACAGAATCATCTACTTCCTTCTTTGGGGCAGGCCCTGAGACGCTGGTAGCCCCCAGAGAGTTTCTCACCACCAGGACAGAACCCTAGTCCTCCTGGTCCATTTACTGACTTTCTGACCAACCCTCACTCAACATTACCCATCTCATCCTCACTCCCACTCTGAAATCCTGCTCTTTGCCCAGTCCAGCCATCTAGTGACCACCACACACTTGTTCAGCCAAGACATGTTATATCAGTTGGAGTGAAAACTTTACTGAAGGCACTAAGGAAACCACATTTATAGAATGTATGAGAGAGCGCAGACAGGCCACAGTGTCGTCCAGGGAGAGGGGGAATGTTTCCTGCCACGTGTGCTCCTTCTGCCATTTCATTTCAGGAAGCAGTTACCAAACAGCACCGTCACTTTTGTTCCAGCCACATACCTGGTTACTGTCAGTCTATCAGTGGCTTTGTTCCCTGCTTCAGCACATGGAACCCTGCTGGGGGACAGTCCTTAGCTCCTTCTGGCTAGGCCCCACCGTTTCTATGAGTTTCCACATAACTTCTGAAGAGCCCAGGCTCTGCTCAGGTTCATTCAGTTCTCTACCATGTTAGATCAGAATTCATAATGATGAGCAGTCTGATAGATACTAAAACAATAATACTAGATAATACTTAAATTAAGCATTTGATGGCAGCACCATGAGAAAACATTTATAGTGTTTGATAGTTTCTGCTATCAGAAAAAAATATTAAGTTTTGGAAATTGACATTATTTATATTTCTCTACCAATGATTATCTATGTGTTTTCTCATATATATTAGATTTCCTATAGCAACTCAGATACCTACAGCCCAGAAGCATTATTTCACCTTTCCTCTTTGCCAAAGTAATGTTAAAGTGAAGTGAAGTGAAGTCGCTCAGTCGTATCCGACTCTTTGCAACCCCATGGACTGTAGCCTACCAGGCTCCTCTGTCCATGGAACTTTCCAGGCAAGAATACTGGAGTGGGTTGCCATTTCCTTCAAAGGCTTAGCTAAATAATTTATTGTTCTTGTTATCTTTCCAGGCTGTTTAGTTTTGTATCCCTGTTGGTATATTATTAAAATCCCCATTTATAGTCCCTGTATGGCATTTTACCTTTGCAAATTACAAATATTGTATCCTCACTTTGTTATAGTTTTGTACTCCTGTGTTGCTTTATTTACTGATTGTGAATTGCAATATTTTTCCCATTCTGTAAGCTGTCTTTTTATTCTCTCAACGGTCTTTTTGAAATACTTAAGTTCTTAATTATGTTGAAGTCTAGCTTATACGTTTTTTTTTATGGCTCATATTTTTAGTATTGTTTCTAAGAAATCTTTACCTAATCCAGTTTTTAGGATACATGTCTTTTCTTCAGATTTATCCCCAAGTATTTCATTTAAAAAAAATTGTTTAAAATGAACATTGTATTCTTGTGTCGCTTGAGGTTCATGTTTTTAAAGAGAACTTTAATGTCATATGTTAACATTATTATGTGATATTGTGATTATGTCCTTTAAGTTGTTTGGTAAATTGTTGTATATATACAATAGATATTTCTATCCATTAAGAAGAATGAAGTATATCTAAATATAGTTAAATGCAATAATGTCTAAGATGTATTAAACTTAAAAAGTTAAGTTGAAGAATAATACAAATAATATGATTTCATCTTTGCAAATAAAACAAACTATATGTATGTGTTTATAAATTATGTATGTGTGTATTAATATATTGTTAGGATTATATGTATAGAAAAGGGTCAGAAAAGATCTCTTTAAAATAGTGCCCCAATTATTACTACCTTTAACTTTCTGATAAAAATATAATGATCAAATTGAGAATATAAGTAATAATGACATACTTTCAAAATACTAAATAAAGTTACAGTAGAATATAACCTTTTAAATAACCCGCTAATTTGCAGGTGCTGAAGAGACTGACAAATAAAATTCATATTCTTCTATACTTTAAAGATAAATATACCTATCATTATTCAAAATAATATGGTATGAAACTTCAGTCATTGGTAAGGGCCTATGTTGACATGGTGTTTCTTTAGGCATAATTCTTCCAAGACATCATCAGTTGCTATTTTAGCTTTTTGTAGGATAAAATTATATTTTCTAAGTTTTATTTTATTTTCTACTGTAAAATAGGTGTAAATACTGCAATGTGCACTCAAAATTTAGTTACTTTTATAAAAAAAAGATTAGTTTCTTAAAGGAACATATTTTCAGTCCTTAAGAGTTTATTTTGTTTATTTTAGCTTAAGACAATAGAAACCCTATTGGGCAGTACAAGCAAAATTGGAGATGTGATTGTTCTTGGGATGATTACCCAGTTAAAAGAGGTAAGTGAAACTTGATAAGTATCCATCCTTTATTTTCAGCCTTCAGACTGATGAAATGTCAGTTAAATACAGCATTTTTACAGAGGGCACCGGAATGTATTCTTCATTGAAAGCATCTACTTCAGTTACCAAATAACTTTTTCATTTGCATTTGGTTTCCTGAGTAGACATCAGAAAGGAGTGTCTTAGACAAGCCACCAGTTTGCATAGCCTAAAATTAGTTCCCGAGTAATCTCTGGTTGACTTCTCAGTTTCTAAGCATTCAAAGCTGCAGACCACATCCTGCTCCCTGGGAGATGCTGTTGGCTCTCTTAGGTGAAGGCACCTGGTGAGGTCCCTCTTGTGGCAGCCAGCAAATGTCCCTGCTGCTGTCTCTTGATCGGCAGTAGTCATTGTTTGATACCTCTGAGGACTCTGAGTCTCAATTAAGTGATGGAAAAGCCTAGACTTGGAATTACTGATTTTTAAAAAAATCCATGGTATGGTACTCTCTACTATATTCTGTTGTCAAAATTGTCAGTATCTTAATTGTTTTGCCATAGTATTCATTTTTACATAAATGTGGACATATTTCTTTTAATTTTTTTTAGGGAAAATTTTTTCTGGAAGACCCTACAGGAACAATACAACTGGATCTTAGTAAAGCTATATCCTTCACTTTTATTTTTATTAATCTGTGTTAAATGAATTGGGGAAATTGATTATATATCATTTTCAAATTTACCTAATTGGGTACTTAGTGTAACTTCCATATGGTGATGTAGGAATCTAGAGACATAATCCTAACTAGAGACAAAAATGTTTAATTCCCCCTTATTTGCTGTATCCAGACAAATCACTGAAAAAGTTTATAACATGCTAAAAATGATCTATATCTTCAGTATTACATCTTAGAATCAGATATGAGGATATTTAAACCTAACATTTTTTAAGCTATAATCTATTCAGAGTTTTAAATGTGTAGTCTTTGAATGTCGGAGAAAGCAATGGCAACCCACTCCAGTACTCTTGCCTGGAAAATCCCACGGATGGAGGAGCCTGGTGGGCTGCAGTCCATGGAGTCGTTATGAGTCAGACACGACTGAGGGACTTCACTTTCACTTTTCACTTTCATGCTTTGGAGAAGGAAATGGCAACCCACTCCAGTGTTCTTGCCTGGAGAATCCCAGGGATGGGGGAGCCTGGTAGGCTGCCATCTATGGGGTTGCAGAGTCAGACATGACTGGAGCGACTTAGCAGCAGCAGGAGCAGCAGCACTCTTTGAATGTACTATTTGAAAGTCCTGTTGAACCCAAAATGTATATCGACTTTATCACCACCTCAAGCATAGAAATAGAATTATTTTCCTTAATTACTGTATACCAGTTTCATAGTGGTTTATACACAGAATCATGCTTTGTCTTAGCAGAGGGTAAGTTAGTATTTTTTTTCCCTGTCCTCCTTATCATTCTACAGTAAAACCCTTTCTACACTGGTAAAAATACATTAACAGTGTAACTCAGGGGAATATTGATTATCAGAGCATACTTTTGAGATTATTTAACTCTCAGACTTCTAATGGGCACAGGGTTTCTTTCTGGGATGATGAAAATATTCTGAAATTAGTACTGATGGTTGTACAACTTGTGAATAGACTAAAAACTACTGAGGTATGCACTTTTAATTTATCTTTATTGATTTACTTATTTTTGGCTGCGCTGGGTCTTTGTTGCTCTGCGTGGGCTTTCTCTAGTTGTGGCAAGTGGGGGATACTCTTTAGTTGTGAATCATGGGCTTCTCATTGCGGTGGCTTCTCCTGTTGCAGAGCATGGGCTCTAGGGTGTGCGGGTTTCAGTAGGTGCGGCTTCCAGGCTCTAGAGAGCAGGCTCAGTAGTTACGGCAAAGGAGCTTAGTTGTCCTGCAGCATGTGGGAATCTTGCCAGACCAGGAATCAAACCTGTGTTCCCTGCATTGCAAGGTGGCTTTGTAACCACTGGGCCACCAGGGAAGTTCTGAGGTATACACTTTTAAAGGGTTGTATTACGTGTGAATTATATCTCAGTGAGGTTAAAAGAAACAAAGATTGCACATAGAGTCATAAAATGAGACATTTTTATGCAGATGTAGAGAATGGACTTGTGGCTACAGGGGGAAAGGGGAGGGTGGGACCGATTGGGAGAGCAGGATTGAAATAGATCCCTGGTGGCTCAGAGGGTAAAGCGTCCACCTGGAATGCAGGAGACTTGGGTTCGATCCCTGGGTTGGGAAGATTCCCTGGAGAAGGAAATGGCACCCCACTCCAGTACCTTTGCCTGGCGATTCCCATGGAAGGGGGAGCCTGGTTGGCTATAGTCCATGGGGTCGCAAAGAGTCGGACACGACTGAGCGACTTCACTTCACTTCACTTCACCATGTGTAAAATAGATAGCTGTGAGAAGCTCCTGTACAGCACAGGGAGTTCAGCTTGAAGCTCTGTGATGACCTAGAAAGGTGGGATGGAGGGGGAGGGAGGCTTAAGAGAGAGTGGATATATGCATACATTTAGCTGATTTACTCTGTTGTACACTTTGTTATATAATTATACTCCAATAAAAAATAAATGTTAAAAAAACACATTTTTATCTGTGTACCTTATCTGTCTGTATTCTAACATGTACTGTGAAATAAGAAAGGGAAAAGTTTTACTTCTAAATCTATTACAATTTCATGACTTTTTTTTAAATAGATCTGGGACTATCAGGAATTCTCTGGTGGTCCAGTGGTTAGCATTCGGCATGTTCACTTCTATGGTCCCAGGTTCCATCCCTGGTCAGGGAACTAAGATCTTGCAAGTCACATGGTGTGGCCAAAAATAAAAAACAAAAAAAGAACTGAGACTGTCTCTGAACCTGAAACTGTTTTGTAGCTCAGTGGGACTGGTGAATTCTGTAGTTAGTTGACCGGGGATTAAATGATGGCCTAGCATTACTGCTTTGTGTTCCACAGTTTTGTCCTTTCAAACAAGAAAATTGGACAAATGAAAGTGATTTGTTACTTATCTGTTTTTCAGGTTGGTTTGAAGATCAGGTGTTTCATGTCAATGCCTTTGGATTTCCACCCACTGAACCCTCTAGTACTACTAGGTATAAAAATGTTTGACTTAAACTCTATAGAAATTTTAGAATACTGGCAGTAATAAATCTAAGATAGTATATCACATGTCAATTATTACAAGTCCTCAGACTTTGTGTTAGAAGGTAAAGAGCAATGGAAAATGAAAGTTAAAAGACTGGACTTTATATAAAACTGAAAACTAGTGGGTTGACTCCAGACTGGTTGCAATTGCATCTTTGTATTTGACTTTCACTGGGAAAGATTTCCAATCCATTGGTCTTCTTTATCTACAGGACTGAGACAAGAGATAGGAAAACAGAAGAATATAATTCCCATGTTAATATAAAGTTCTTATTTTTGTATTTTACTGAGTGAAAGCTATAAGAGGCAAATTATATAGTTACTTAATATATGCAAAATCATTATAATATTAGAGGGGTTCCAAAAGGACTTTGTCTGAGAGGAGTGAATTCCCTGTCACTTAAGGAATTTGACAGAGGCTGAATAATGGTGTGAAAGTTGTAGCCGGTGGCCTGTGGGTTGAATGTAGTCTATAGACATTTCTTGTTTCCCCTTGGAGGTATTTAAGCATATTTTGAATTAGTGTCCAATATTTGAAAATTAGGAGATTTCTGAGTTATCTTGAATAATCAGCTCTGGCAGTACTTCGCACCTAAATTCTCACCTGGAACATCTTCAGTGATGGCTCACTTTGGGCAGGATAAATGTATGTACCCTTATTCACACCTAGTCAGCCTCAGCTGGTTGCTGCTTTGATATTTAGCATTAGCTTCCTGGAGCCTGTAGGCATCTGGGGTAATTAAAGTAGTTGCATTCTAATCCTGAGATTCCATGATGATGGTGATGATTTCAAGAAGTCTGATGATTAAGATTTTAGATCCAGTCTGCTGTTATAAATCAGGCGCCAAGGCCACGTTTGCTGGCGGGGAGTCACTGGCAGGCAGCTTTTGCTGTGCATCTGCTTCCTGGTGAAGTAAATCCAGGGTAAAGTGCTGGTCATGCTACAGAGAATACAAGCCCGCATCAAGCCAGTTTACTTTTATGTGAGTGCTTTTAGTGCTAGTTTGTGGCTAGGTTTACATCATGGTAGGGTTTCTTGGGGCTATATTGAAAGCATAATTGCTGTTGTCTTGGTGTTATAGTTTCATACAAGCCTCAGAATTACTCTTCCAAATGAGAGGTATAATCAAGGAAGCTGGCCTTGAGTGTTACCATTCGTTTCAGTTTAGCCAAGCATTCATCTTTGTAATGTCGCAAATAATCTTCTATTTAAATTGTCCCACTTTCTCTAAATTAAAGTACAGATTTGCTAGGATTCCATTGCCATGTTGCTCTCTTTCACTGGTACAAGACACGTGACTTATGTTTTCTGGGCCTGATGTATTTGTTAAAGTTCCTAGAATTCCTAGATCATTTCTTGGGAAAACAGCTTTCCTCTTGCTCTTGTCTTTGTACCTTATATTCCATGAATCAAGGATGGAAGATGTTACTGAGGCCTTTTAAAAGCTTTAATTTCTCAAGAATCAGCTTAATAGGTATTTCCCTTTGTAATATTCTGGTTTATGTTTGGGTATATAACTGAAATCATCTGTATCATCTTATTTCATTCCTCTGATAACTGCAAGATTGTAACCTAACACTGTCACCTGTTATTGGGATGGCCTCAGGCACGTCACTTAACATTTCTAAACCTGAACCTTGCTTTCTCTTTTGTAAGATAAAGAAAATAGAATCTACCAAGATGAGGTGTTTTTTTTTATAATTTAATATTACAATCTGTCTGATAGCAATACACATTTTCCTTAAGAGCAAGGTTCAGTATTCCCTAATGCAGTGTTTGCAGTGACTTTATAGGATATAATTACAGTGACTTAATAAGAATATACAGGTTCTATATCTATTCACTTTTTTGGATGTTGAAAATGAATACATACTATACAATGCTTTGTAACCTGCTTCATCATTTAATAATATTCAGTCAACATTTTCCATTACCATGAAATTTTTTATTACATGATTTGTGACATTCAGCAATGTACTTTGAGCACATACTATATTGCCAGACTTTGGTAGGTGTTGGATTAGGGAGATAGACATTGAACATCACCCAAATAATTTACTGATCACAAATCTGATAAGTTCTATGAAAGAGAAGTACAGGGTCCTCCAAGTGTGTGTAATGGGGAAATCTGACTTCTGTTGGGATCCTCAAGGGACAGTTCTGTGGGACAGTATTCAACATTTAAACGGAGGACGGTAGGATGGCAGCCGGTGAAGGGTAGGTGGCAAGAGCAGTAGAGGCTGGGAGTGTAGAAGATCACTCCAGTTTCCATTTTGGGCAAGCTTTAGTGTTTCTTCCAGATTTTCACAATTCTGGGATGTAGATAAGTCTTTGTAGACATCCTTAAATTCTTAGAACAGATATCTAGAAGTGAAATTGCTTGGTCAAATGGCTAGCACTTTTTGGGGGATACTTTTATTAGTTATTATTCAAATTGAGTACCTATTTCTCCTACTTTCAACTATATAAGGAAATTATGATTTAATAATTGCTTTAGTAAGTTTTAAAAGGTCCAGATATAGTTTACTTATCTTACTTTGTTTACTGCCTCAGTGTTGCTTCCTTTCTCATTTTAGAATGTTTAAATAAACTTGTTTGCTTTCTAAGTGGTACAAATAATACATTTTCATGGTACAATTTACATTGATGGGAAAATAACCTCATTAGATAGACAGAAGCTTAATTTGTAGAATTAGCAGAAAAATATCTTCAACAGAATATAGGATAGAAGGTAATAATTGTGTTATAATTACCTAGGGCATACTATGGAAATATTAATTTTTTCGGAGGGCCTTCTAATACATCTGTGAAGACTTCTGCAAAACTAAAACAACTAGAGGATGAGAATAAAGATGCCATGTTTGTCTTTATATCTGATGTTTGGTTGGACCAAGTAGAAGTATTGGAAAAACTTCACATCATGTTTTCTGGTAGGTGTCATTTGTTTCTATTCTTTTTTATGAGAGCTCATGTCTTAAAACTAAATTCTTTTAAAAAAATGTATCTTTTTGACACTGATGTATAGAACAGTCTTATGGACTCTGTGGGAGAGGGAGAGGGCGGGAAGATTTGGGAGAATAGCATTGAAACATGTAAAATATCATGTATGAAACGAGTTGCCAGTCCAGGTTTGATGCACGATACTGGATGCTTGGGGCTGGTGCACTGGGACGACCCAGAGGGATGGAATGGGGAGGGAGGAGGGAGGAGGGTTCAGGATGGGGAACACATGTATACCTGTGGTGGATTCATTTTGATATTTGGCAAAACTAATACAGTTATGTAAAGTTTAAAAATAAAATAAAATTAAAAAAAAAAAAGAAGAAAAAATGTATCTTTTTGAGTAGTCTGTTTTTGTTAAAAAAGTTGATTCAGCGGTGAAATATTTTAAATGAGTTCATCTTAAAGAGTTACATTTTTACATTTGAAAAATAACTGTATGTGTGTGTTCATGATAAATAAGAATTAGTCCTAAAACAGTACAAGAGTGGATAACAGCTTAGGCTTTGGAGTTTGACAGAACTGGGTTTAAACTGCAGCCTAATAATTTAGGCAGGTTAATCTCTCTCTTAGTTTAGAGGGATGTTGTGAGGATTAATCAAGCCATTGCAGGGCCTGCCACGAAATAAGTGCTCAATAAATGGGCACTATTATTACTATTTTTTATAATAAGTTGTTATTAAAATAAGGTATTGCTTTTAGACAGTAAGGTTTTATTATTAAAAACTCATGGCTAAAAAAAGAAAAAAGCTCATGGCTAAAAGATTTTAATGTGATTTCTAGACCAGAAAAGTGATGTTCATTTATTCTTTTCTTTTTAGGTTACTCACCAGCACCTCCAACCTGCTTTATTCTGTGTGGTAATTTTTCATCTGCACCTTATGGAAAAAATCAAGTTCAAGCTTTGAAAGGTATTGAAGATCTATTTAATAAGTGTTCCTACATTTATATAAACTAAGTTGATGAGAAATAATCTATATTAATTTAAATTTATTAATAATATGTAGAGTTGTATCTGATCAAATAAAATTTTATTTATGTATATCATATGCAAATTAAATTCAATATCCCTTTAAAATTTTAGATTCCCTAAAAACTTTGGCAGATATAATATGTGAATACCCAAATATTCATCAAAGGTAATGATTTCTATTGCTGTATTTTTTCATTTAAAGGGTTATTTGAGAAACAAAAATAAATCCTAATTTAAGAAATGAGTGGAAGAAAAATTTGAGAAAATTAGTATAGCTGGGAGATAAAATTATCCTTCTATCACAATAATATATGTTATATTCTAGTAGAGATTTATATTGAAAAGTATTAATTGGAAGAGTGATAATTTCAACCATAATCCAAATTTCTTGATGACATTATTACTCTAAGGGTCTAGAACTATACTCTTCAAAAATGATAGTCACTGGCCACATGGATCTCTTTAAATTTAAAGCTATATCATTTAAAGGAATTCCCTGGTGGTCCAGTGGTTAGGACTCTGTGCTTTCACTGAGGAGGGGTCCAGGTTCCATCCTGGTCAGGGAACTCAAAGAACCCTATAAACCTGGCAGTGCAGCCTAAAATTAAAAAAACTAAAAAAAAAAAATTCAGTCACACTAGCCACAGTTCAAGTACTCAGTAATTAGGCAATACAGATCTAGAACACTTCCATCATTGCAAAAAAGATCTATTGGATGGTATCGGTCTAGAGACTTTTATTAGTTCATTTATTAAAATGTATAAAATTTAATTTAAAAATTTTATAATTTAATTAAAGGCAATAACTTGGTTTTAGACTATTGGGTAGCGGTATAATATTTTTGGAATGAATTATGTTGAATTTTGCTACAGTAGTCGTTTTGTGTTTGTACCTGGCCCAGAGGATCCTGGATTTGGTTCCATCTTACCAAGGTAAGTTTTATTCAGATATTTGCAACAATAAAGAAAACTTTGTAAACTAAAAAATATATACTGTATCATCTTAATTGTATTTATAGGCCACCATTTGCTGAAAGCATCACTAATGAATTCAGGCAAAGAGTACCATTTTCGGTTTTTACTACTAATCCTTGCAGGTAAATATTAGCATTTTGTATTGTGTTTTTTTTAACCTTTCATTTAAAAATTAACCTTTTTCTTAAAATTTGTCTCTGGATTTTGGTTGTCATGGGGTAAAAAGAAAATTTCTTTTTATTTTAGGTTTCTGAAAACTTTAACAATACTTTATTTAAATAATTCTCTAACATTGAATTTAGAAACTTAATAATGGATGGAGATTTTAAAATAGATATTCCGATTATACATCCTTTAAGAAAAGTTACAGTGGAAGAATGGAAGGATTACGCATTTACTCTATGTGCCACGGTGACCATAGGTTCTTATGGAGAGAATGCTTTCAGTCTTTGGTTCCCTCTCTTTTCTACCTACATTCACTCCTCCAGTGTCCAGTCCATGAACTTTAAGTATCCTCTATGTATTGACAACTCCCACGTTGATACCTCCACCTCAAACCTTCTCCCTGACTCCAGACGCACATATTCAGTTGCCTACACATCATCTCCCCGTGGATGTCTAATAAACAACTTCAAACCAAACTTCTAATCTTCTTCCCCCAGCAGCCCCACCCTGTCCTGTAGCTTTCTTCATTGTAGTTCTAAACACCTTTATCCTTCCATTCATTCAGGCCAATCTTCGGGGTTTCTCCTCACATGCAGGCTTTTAGGAAGTCCTTCAAAAATCTGAAGGAGGACTTCAAACATTTATATCCAGAATCTGGCCATTTCTCTATAGCTCCCCCTCTATTACCCTCTGCCATCTTCTCTAGCCTTGGCTACTGTAATAGCCTCCTCACTGGTCTCCAGCTTCTCCTGCTCCTCTGTAGTCTGCCCTCAGCCATGTCAGAGTGATCCTTTAAACCAGAAGGCGTATCGCACTGCCCTTACAGATTCAGAAAGATGGACCCATCGTTTTATTTGGTAACAGCCCGTATCCTCTGCAATGGTAGTCATGGCCCTGAGTGAGCTGGCCCCGTTTCCTCTGTGATTTCTTCTCTTTTATTCCAGCCCTCCAGCCTCCTTTTGTTCTTCAGATGTGCCATGCATGGTTTATCCTAGGGCCTCTGCTCTGCCTGTTCCCTCTGCCTGCCTCTGCATGTCTGCATGACTCTCTCACTTCCTTCAACTCTGTGCTTAGATCAAATTTCATTATGAGTCTTACCTGTTCCAGTCCTCCTATTAAATATTCCAGCCTTTGACCTTCCTTTCCTGCAAATGATCCCTGTTAGTCTTTTTCTTTTTGCTTTACACTTAATCATCTCTCAACATACTATTAATTTTCATGTCTGTTGTTTATCGTCCCTGAATGCCCACCCCCAGTGGGATGAACTGCATCAGGGCTGGGGTCTTTTTGTTTTGTTCACTCATCCCTAAAGTAATGCTAGACACATATAGAGGGCTCAATAAATTACTGTAAAATGCATGGATGAATAGATTATGGTTGAATTTGAAGTGGGAATGTATTATAAAACATCTTGCCTTTAAAATTATATTTTTTTTCTGAGGAAGTCACATTCAACTACCATTTTCATTTCAGAATTCAGTATTGTACACAAGAAATTATTGTCTTTCGTGAAGACTTAGTGAATAAAATGTGCAGAAACTGTGTCCGTTTTCCCAGTAGCAATTTGGATATTCCTAATCATGTAAGTTAAGCATTTTCTTTATTAAGGTATCTTACATGTGACTTTATATAAAATTTTAAGTCACTTAATCACTTGCCCTTTTGTTTTTTGTTTATAGTTCAAAATAATTTCAACACACTTTTGTCTGTAAGGTAATTTTTGTTCCCTAAATCAGTGTTTCTCAGTTTTCTTATTGAGGTATCCCCTAATGGACAGAAGAAAGCCCAGAACAAGCAGGAAATTTATTTGGAGCTTCCCATTTTGCCTTTAGAACTCACAAATCTTACATTGTACTTATATATACTTAAATAAAATGTTTTTAATCATGTTTATTAAATATTTCCTATGATATGCCCACATTAGGAAGATGTCGTGTTTATTAAGATTCCCTGACATACAGCTGTCAATCACTGGTTACATGTATCCTCAATTGGAAATATGGAAATAGATCATACACAGCATTTTTAGTATGTATTTTATAACCTTCAATGTGTATGTAGGTCAAGTATATATTCTTGCCATTACCCAAGCTGTGGAATTATTTTTAGATGAACAGAATTAGGAAATGAGTTTATTATACAGCTAAAAATATAACTGCTCCAAAATGACTATTTGGGGAAGTAGCTTTTATAGTATTAAATGAAAACTCATAAAGTTCTCCTAAAATACAGGATAATTTCATATCAGTGTTCCCAAACCTCTGTGATTCAGTTTTCCCAAATGTTTCTCAAATTTTTAAGTCTATTTGGTAATCAGTATTTAATTTAAATTCTCTGTTGCTCTTTTAGCTTTTACAAATGCACTGAAGTTTGTTTTGTGTCGTTCTTTTGTAGTTTGTAAAGACTGTCTTATCCCAAGGACACCTGACTCCTCTCCCTCTCTATGTCTGCCCAGTGTACTGGGCGTATGACTATGCTCTGAGAGTGTACCCTGTGCCTGACCTACTTGTCATCGCAGACAAATATGATCCTTTTACTTTGACCAATACCGAATGCCTCTGCATAAACCCTGTAAGAATGTAGTTAACATTATGTATCATAATTTGTCAAGATTAGAGTGTTACTTCTTTAAAGTATATGTTTAATCAGTTACTGTCGGAGTAAAAACATACTATCAATGAAATAACGGAATTAATTTGGTATAAATAGAAAGTTCTTAAACTTTCAGAAGAACATGTGACTATAAAGTAATGTGACTTAGTTTTTTTTTTTTTTTTTTAAAAAGGCACCATTATAAATCCAAATGCGTATTTTCCCCTTCAAAGTAATTTGCCTTGGGATTCCTTTCTGGAAATTACTTTCAGAGCACGTATCCTGTTCTCTGTGCACATATTAATGGTACTTGTCCATTAAGGGTGATTTTTTTTTTTTTTTTTTTAAGAAATTGTCCAGGTCTCCAAAATCTAAGCCTGATGAATGTTGAAATTCTTACTGGGACACACTTTAATATTTCATTTTTATGTGGAACCTTGAAATGCTTCAGAATCCTGAAGTTGCTTCTGAATTTTTGTACAAGTATAATTGACTTTTTGAACTTGGGGGTTAAATGCTGCATAAATGTTGCTATTTACATCAAGTATCTTCACTAGTGGTTTTTAATATGTATGTTTCCTTGATTCTTATGAATTTTAGACTTTAATTTTTTGGCTTTTTTTTTTTTTTTTTAAATCTAGGTCACTTTTGGAAACATCATCCCTTACTGCTTTTCTCACACATTTATTTTGTGTCCAGCTTCCTCAACCACAGAATTATTGACATTTTGAACCAGATAATTCTGTTTTGGGCACTGTCCTGTTCATTTCAGGGTGTTTAGCAGCATACCTGACTTCCACCCACTAGATGCCAGTAGCAGCCCCCAGTTTTAACAATCGAAAATGTCCTCAGGTATCTGCCAAATGTCTCTAGGGGACAGAACTGACCCTGGTTGGGAACTACTGCTATAAGGATGTGCACAATTGATTTGGTTTCATTGTTTTTGTAATTTGTGGCCTAATTTTTACAGAATCTTTATTTATATTTCAATATTCTTGTCATAATGAGGCTATTTCCTTATTTAAACTGAACTCTTTGTGTGTTCTCATAGTTAATGCTGCATTTGAAAACACTTTATTTCTGAATTTTTCTTTTCATCTTGTAAATGAGTAAACCACCATTTCCTACACCATCATTTTATCTTTTTTTTTTTTTTTTACATTATTTATACCTTTGTGGACAAGCTCAAAACTTTTTAAATAATTTTATTTATTTTTGGCTGCACTGGTTCTTTGGTGCTACATGTGGGCTTTCTCTAGTTGTGGCGAATGGGGGCTACTCTCTAGTTGCAGTGCGTGGGCTTCTCATTGCAGTGGCTTCTCTTGTTGCAGAGCACAGGCTCTAGGGTGAGTGGGCTTCAGCAGCTGTGGCTACCAGGCTCTAGAGCACAGGCTCAGTAGTTGTGGTGCATGGTTCCCCTGCAGCATGTGGGATCTTCCAGGGGCAAGGATCGAACCCACGTCTCCTGCATTAGCAGGCGGATTCTTAACCACTGGACCACCAGAGAAGTTCCTAAAACTTGGTTTTGACATCGTTTCATCCTTTCTTGCGGAGAAGGCAGTGGCACCCCACTCCAGTACTCTTGCCTGGCAAATCCCATGGACAGAAGAGCCTGGTAGGCTGCAGTCCATGGGGTCGCTAGGAGTTGGACACAACTGAGCGACTTCACTTTCACTGTTCACTTTCCTGCATTGGAGAAGGAAATGGCAACCCACTCCAGTGTTCTTGCCTGGAGAATCCCAGGGACAGGGGAGCCTGCTGGGCTGCCATCTATGGGGTCGCACAGAGTCAGACACGACTGAAGTGACTTAGCAGCATCCTTTCTTGATACTTATTCCTATTAATGAATGCCTGCAATAGGCCACGTATTGAGCTAGTGCCAGGGACACAAAGATTGAAAAGACAAGAGTCTGCTTTATTTAGAGTTTAGTAATGGACAGTTGTATATGTGACCCTGCTCTGTTGCTTTGAGGGGACCATGGTGGGGCATCAATCCCAGATTTTCACTGGGGAGAAGGGCAGGAAAGATTTCTTGAACATGATGTTTGAGTGTCTTATGTGCTTACTAAGCATCATTCAGTACTGCTTATTTCTTATACTTAAGTAGACCCACTCCTAAGCATTTCTGGCCACATTTTTTAGCATGACTGTTCTGGTCAACTTTACTTTTTCCTTCTATTGGAGATACTTTAATAATAATATTTTTTCTCTACAAAGAGCATGCAGAAATTTGTCTCATTACTTTATAGTCACATCTTGTACCTTCATCTTTAAGCCACGAGCAAGGAATTTGATTTTTAAAAACAGGGGTTCTTTTTTTAAAAGTTGAGTACTTATGGGCATTTTTCTCTCCAAAGGGCTCTTTTCCAAGAAGTGGATTTTCATTCAAAGTTTTTTATCCTTCCAATAAGGTAGTAGAAGATAGGTAAGTGTGCCTTCAGAAACAGCTGTCTCTTGGCATAATACTGCTAAAAATCAGATGTTCTGAAGGTGTGCTGAGTTTTTTAAAAATGACTACAGTAGCTCATTGGCAGTGTTCTAGGCTGAACTTATTGTGTTCATTTTGTGTGACACAGAATTGTATGTACTTGATGGCACATTTGTATGAGATACACCAAGAACTGTTTTCTGTGGGAAATCTCAGATTGGCTGTGGGGCTGGGCTAGTTCTTTTACAGGCTGACTCATGATGAGGTTATTATTCCGAAACGGCAGGCTTGCCTTCCACATGTGATAGTCCCTCAGTCATGTCTGACTCTTTGAGACCCCATGGACTATAGAGTCCATGGAATCCTCCAGGCCAGAATACTGGAGGGTGTGGTCTTTCCCTTCTCCAGGGGATCTTCCAAACCCAGGGATCAATCCCAGGTCTTCCATATTGCAGGCGGATTCTTTACCAGCTGAGCCACTCAAAACCCTGGTAATCGGCCTTAAATTGGCAGGAAAGAATTGGTGTGGGGAGGTCCTGAGGAAAAAAGAATAATTACCTGGTGGGTAGTAGTTTTCAGAGGGTGTCCTATAGACCACACGCATGAGAATCCTCTGAGGTCCATGTTACAAGTGTTAAATTACAAGATCCCATCCCAACCTTATTAAATGTCTCTCCAGTTGTAGCACCCAGAAATGTGCATTTTTAACAGTTCCCCTTAGATGCAGGCATCCTAACATGTGACTTCTCCATTAATCGTATTTTCTTTCCCACCAGTTAAGAACAGTAACCAAATACCCGCAGGTTCTCGTTAGAGAATATAATCTTGACACTCAACCTTTTTTTACTTTTTGTAATTAACACATTTATTTAAATAAAAGCACAAATACATGATAAAAATTTCAAACAATGCTTAAAAGTATAAAATAGAGAAATAAAACATACCTCTACTTCCTAACCCTGAAATCATGATTAATAGTTTCTTATATATAGTTCTTGAAAAAAATTTTTTGCATTATTTTTGCTGCTCAGTATTCACGGAGGAAAAAGTCTGTTCACTTTGGGACATACCAAATTTTATTATTGGATTCACTCATTTGACATGTATTTGATTCTTACTGTATTCCAGGCACAGCTTAGTTTTTGGACTATAACCAGGCAGATACTTATAAAAGTCACTGATATTCTAGCCTCTGTTCCATAAACTGAACGTAATACTTGACTTTAGTTAACAATGAATCCTTAAAGAAATTTTTTAAATTTGGAATGCTTTTAGGTAAGGGCAAACACTCTTACCCTCAACCACTCCCTGTTGTTGACAGCGATTTTGTGACCCCAGGATTAAGCTACTTCTGAAGCATATTTTGTCCATCTTTCAAAACAATCTTTGGCTGCACCATGCCAGCTTTCAGGATCTTAGTTCCCAAACCAGAGATCAAACCCATGACCTCGTCAGTGAACGTGCAGAGTCCTTACCACTGGACCACCAGGGAATTCCGTTTTGTCCACCTTTAGATTGACTTTTACTGAACTGAGTTTTGTTGTAAATTAACAGACATATGAAACTTATTCTGCTATGAAAACCAATAGTGAGCACTTTCAACAGGTCTCGGAACAAAAGAAATCTGTGCCTGTCCCAAGCAACTGTTCATTTTCATCTTGAGAAAACTATAAATCTGATAGACTCCCTTTGCTTTAGCTGCCAGGAGCACAGCCAAATGTGCAGTCCACCTCTACAGCAGCAGGAATTACTAGCATAAATGTTGGCTGTGGCTCTGGCCTCATCTTCTTTGATTTGTATTTTTCTCTTACCTGAATTTCCTTCTTTCCTTAACTTTTATCCTTTTATTATATCTATCTTAGCAAACCATTTAATATTCTAGAGATAGAAAAACCACAATAGGATTTAACTGATTTATTAATTATGATGGCACAGGACACTTCAGTTAAATTTCTTATAATGTTTCCTGAATGACATGCAGAATTGTTTAGTGTTTTAAGTACTGTATACAGACTTCTATGAGAGTTCTTAACATGCTGTATGAGAAGTCACTTATGTGCCTGTCCCTCTTAAAGTTTTTAGCACAGGCCTTGACTTGCAGTTGATACTGACTATTGTTGACATAGTTGGTCCATTTATCATCTGTGGAGTCAGATACTAAAACCCTTGATCTAATTTCCAAACTATAATCAAGTAGTGATAATTTGAGGAATTTCTTTAGTGCTAGATCAAACAGGTTGATGTATGCTTTTTTCCTTTGTTTTGAGAGGAAAAATTTTTATGATACAGTGAAATAATTTTGTGAAATAACTAATTTAGTGAAATAACTTATATTTATAAATAACATTTAGTTTATCCTAAAAAGAATTTTTTTCTTAGAATATTTGTGAAATCATATTTTAGAGTTAACACAGAAATGTAGCCAAAGTGGACTGAGGTTAACCCTGTTTCAACATGTGCTTTCAAATATAGTTGTTTTATTTAAAAACATAATGTTAGTAATGTACAGGAGAAACACCCATTCTCACACAATAGTTGGTCAGAATAAAAATGGTAAAAAAAAAAAACAAAAAAAACCTCTACAGAGGGCAATTGAACAAGATTTCTTAAGACCTCAACTGCATATACCATCTATTTTATTTCTAGGAATTTATCCTACAGGTATACTTGGGTTTATGCATAAAAGTAGGTACAGCTGTTTTTACTGTAGTTTTTATAACAGCAAAACAAATAGTTTAAATATATACCCATTTAAAAGTTATATTCTTGATTTGGGAAAATGGCATTGAAACATGTATAATATCATATATGAAAAGAGTTGCCAGTCCAGGTTCGTGGCACGATACTGGATGCTTGGGGCTGGTGCACTGGGACGACCCAGAGGGATGGCATGGGGAAGGAGGAGGGAGGAGGGTTCAGGATGGGGAACACGTGTATACCTGTGGCAGATTCATGTTGATATATGGCAAAACCAATACAATATTGTAAAGTTAAAAAAAAAAAGTTATATTCTGACTTTTCTAATTTACATTAATTTCAAGTCATAAAGGATTAGTTAAAATTATAAATATATCGTGTATTTATTACTAATTGAAAAAAAGGCATAGAATAGTGTTCATGTATTCTACTACTTGTGTTTGTGTTTTTAAAGCATTTACACATGTTTATAGGCGATTAGACAGTCCTTTATATATGATTAGACAGTCTTTGTAAGGATATAACTGTTGCTTCTAGAGAACAGAAATAGAGTGAGACAGACTTATTTTCCATTGTGTCTCCTTGGGAATTTGGAGCAATGTGCATGTATTGACTTATTTTTAAAATTAAAATTAGATATTAAGAAATGTATAACTTAGCTTTATAAGATGTTTAATTTTATGAATATTTTCTATTTTCAGCAAACTTCAAGGGTTTTGAGATTCTTAGACCATCTGAAGAAACAGAATTCATCAATCATCTGCTTATTTTATGTAATTTTGTTATTAAATTATAATAAAATTTTGGTAAACTTTAGAATGTCCTGTTTAAATTTCTATTTATAACATTTTTTTATAAATATGGTATACTTTACAAAGTTTCATAGGAAAAATACTTTCTGTATAATTGTAAGGAAAATATGAAAATGTGTAAAAATACATAATCTAAGTATATATTTGTATATAAAAATTTAAGTTTCATTATTTCTATACTAGTTATATGCTTGGATATGAATTTGAGCAAACTCCAGGAGATAGTGAAGGAGAGGGGAACCTGGCGTGGGAGCCACTTAACAATTCACATGCTAATTGTTCACCATAAGAGTCTTAATGGTGTATTTAATAATTTCAAATTGTTTACATTTCAAGTCATAGAATTTATTCTAATGATAGTGAAAACCATTGTTTCAGGATATCACTGTGATATTCATTACATTACCTTTTGGCACTGAAAATTTAAGAACATTGTCCCCACAGTTTTTACCTTTAAGAGGAGTAATACTCACTTCGAAGCAGCCCTGTTTTTCTATTTTGGGCATAACCACTCAACACCATCCCCTTATCTTTTAGTTTATGGCGGGAACTACAATGAGAGCCCAGAAATGAATGAGTGATACGACATTGTTAAAGGTACAAAGAGTGTTTCAAACGTAGGAATAATCTTAATATTATAGACAACTTGAAATGGAAGACCCTTCTTTCAAAGAAACTTAGCTTTTGGGGGAAGAGATACAAATAAAAAAACTAAAATGACATTGAAGGAAATTCCTCAAGAAATTTAATCTGAATATTGTGATAAGTGAATTGTGGTTAAGGATGAAGTGGCAATTTGAGATATGGTTTGAGGATATAAATTTTCAAAATATTAGAAAAGACCTGATGTTAAAACAGTAAGATTGAGCTTTAATCTCAAGAATAGCCTGGAAATTTTGATTAAAAGGGAAATCAAGGCATAATTCCAAAAGCTACTAGGTTACTTGGGAAAATTTACCATCTAGGCCTTGAAAGTGGTACTGAAACAGACACTGCCAGATTGTTGGTCTAGTTTCAAGAACCATAGAGCTAAACATGAAAGATTTCTTTAGGAACATATTTAATGCCTAGAAATACAGGGTGCATTTAGGGGTTAGCAAGGTGAAGAAAGATGAAGCAGAGCAATTAACTATGAGCAGGTAAATTACCAGAATTATAATTATTAGAATAAGACAAATTAGAACCAGTTAGTGGTGGACATTGACTGGAAATTAAAAGGAAGCATAGATCTGAAAAATGGGGTAGCAGATGAACAGTACTGCAGGAGCACCCAGAGCTAATACTGTGAGGACCAACAGAGAGGTGGTGCGCTCGCCTGCTCGGTGTTTAATCAGCATGGCTGACCTCACCTCAGAAATCTGAGTCTAAAGCACCATCATGTGACATTATGCCTTAAGAGGCCAGGTAGATCACACAAGAGGGGAGTGGGCTGAGATTTCTGTGCTATGGAAAAAGCCAACACTTGGTCTCAGTGTGGGGAAAGCACAGGAACTGGATCTGATGAGGTAGGAGGAAAACCTGGATAGTGTCTTGTCACTGAGGTAATGCCAACATTATGTTAAATGTTGCTGAGGCTGTCAACAAAATGAGGACAGAAAAATGATCACTGAATTTAACTACCAATTAATAACTACCTCAGTCAATAAATATTCTTCTATAATATCAATTTGAATGGCTGCTTAGAATCCCATTGTATGGCTCTACCCAAATCTGCTCAACCAACTGTTGAATTCTTAGATTCTTCCCAAACCTTTAGAATCATAATAGTGCCTTGAGCATGCTCTCAGAATTGGAATTTCTGCATTAAAAAAAGTATGCACATTCTAAAGGATTTTGACATAGGTACCAAACTACTTTCTAGAAAAATTTTAATATAAATTCTACCACCGCAAGGAAATAATTGTTTTTTTAAAGAAAGCCTTTTCCATTTTTATAGGTGATATGTGGTATATTTGCATTTTTATTAACAAAGTCATGTTTGCTGATGATTGGTTATTTATGAATAACCTGCGCATAACTCTCACACCAAATGAGAGTTGTAAATAGGATAAATTGGTGAAATATCTAGACGACTGAAATGTTGGTTTAGCGAAGTGAATAAAGCAGAAAAACTTACGATAGAATCACAGTTTATGACTGCTGGGTGGTGCATTAGCTGTGTGACTTTGGTGAGGTAACTTTTCAGGTCTCATCTTCTCTGTGAATTGAGGATCAGGTCTACCTTAACGTACATAATGCTGGAAATTACAATTATTAAGATGCTTATTCTGCACAGGTAACTGCACCATGGCACAGGAATCTAAACAACGTAGGATGTTGGTCTGAAGAAACTAAGGCTATTTCTGTCATTTCTATCATCCCTGTTCCTGCCCCTCCTCCTGGGTGTTGGTGGTGTCACTATGGCAACGAGCACGCGCCGCCCAGGCTCAATTCTGAAGCCGTTACGGACCTCCGCCGCCTCACTCTCCGGAGACTAGCGATTTCACCTCGCGTCCCACCCACTAGGTCTCAGATCCATCTCCCTTGGCCTCCGCGCAAGGAGCCGAAGGACAGCATGGCCAAAGCGGCAGCTTCTTCGCCGCTAGAAGACTTGGATCTTAGTGGAGAGGAGGTCCAGCGGCTCACCTCCGCCTTCCAGGACCCGGAGTTCCGGCGAATGTTCTCCGAGTACGCCGAGGAGCTCACGGACCCTGAGAACCGGCGGCGCTACGAGGAGGAGATCACGGCGCTGGAGCGTGAGCGCGGAGTGGAGGTGCGGTTCGTGCACCCGGAGCCGGGCCACGTATTGCGCACCAGCCTGGACGGGACCCGGCGCTGCTTCGTGAACGTGTGCAGCAACGCGCTGGTGGGCGCGCCCAGCAGCCAGCCCGGCTCTGGGAGCGCGGTGTCCGGCAGACAGTGGTCCCTGCCCTACAGCCTGGCCCCCGGCCGCGAGTACGCGTCGGGGCGCGGCACCCGCTACACTGTCTACGACGTGGTCTTCCACCCAGACGCGATCGCGCTGGCCCGGCGCCACGAGCGCTTCCGCCAGATGCTGGACGCCACGGCCCTGGAGGCCGTGGAGAAGCAGTTCGGCGTGAAGTTGGACCGGAGGAACGCCAAGACCCTGAAGATCAAGTACAAAGGGACCCCGGATGCCGCCGTGCTGCGCACGCCCCTGCCCGGAGGCGCGCCGGCCCGGCCCGAGGGGGAGCCGGAGAGCCCTTTCCCCGATTTCCCCTACCCCTACCGATATCCGGCGGCCGGCGCGAGCGCTGCAGTCCCTCGGCCCCAGGCGCCCTCCCCTCCAGAGGCCGTCCGGCAGCCCGCCCCCACCGAGCCTCGCTACAGCGTGGTGCAGCGCCACCACGTGGACCTCCAGGATTACCGCTGCTCCCGGGACTCGGCGCCCGGCACCGTGCCGCAAGAGCTGGTGGTTACCATCGAGCTGCCGTTGCTGCGATCGGCCGAGCAGGCGGCGCTGGAGGTGACGGGGAAGCTGCTGTGCCTTGATTCAAGGAAGCCCGACTACCGGCTGCGACTCTCGCTCCCGTACCCGGTGGATGACAGCCGCGGCAAAGCACAGTTCAACAAGGCCCGGCGGCAGCTGGTGGTGACACTTCCCGTGGCGCCTACCGCTTCGCGCCCGGAGCCCGCCGCGTCCCCGGAAGAGGCAGCCGACCCGCCAGGAACTGACGGCGCAGCCTGCGCTTCCGCTTGCCGCGGGGAGGAGGGCCCGGCGGGGGTTTATGCTGGGGACGCAAGCTCAGGTCCCAGCCGAACCCGGGCTGCAGACGCCGGGATCACAACTCCGGACGCTGCCGGGAAGGAGCGCGTCGTAGAATCCGAGGAACGGGATTTCGGCGGGCAAGAGATATCAACCACGGGGGCCGGGGAGGAGCCGCCTTCAGGAGCCGGAAACTCACCTGGGGACCGTGGCGGAGGCGCTCTTAGTACTTCCTGTGGGGACCTCGACGCGGGCCTTTCTGTAGGGAGCGCGAGCGTGCGCCCGACCCTCGGCGTGGAGGCGCGCGAGACCCGGGAAGGCCCCGGCAGGGAGCCGGCTTATCGAGCGATGGGTGGTCCAGGGACCGACCGCGGCGAAGCTTTGTGCCCGCCTTTGCAGTGTAGTCAGGATGAAGAATCCCTGACACTGCTCGTTCAAGTGCCTTGGATCCTGCCTCAAAGTCTTCAAGGGGAAGTGAACCCCATCTGGTACAAATTGTCTTTCTCTACCCAAGACTTAGTTTATTATTCCTTCTTTTTGCAATTTACTCCAGAGAATAAATTGAGTACCAAAGAACCAGAGGTTAGCATTTCTTCCAACAATGCAGTGATAAACCTGGCCAAGTCTCCAGAATGCCATGGATACTGGAGAGAGTGGTATTATGGTTTAAACAACTATTGTTTGGAGGTAACAGTTCTTTCTAGAGTCTTAATGTTTGACATATTCTATTCCACGTATCACAGTTATCCTCATAGTTTATCCTGAACAAAGGATTTTCCATTATAACTTCTCTCCTGACGACTTGAAGTTGATAACCCTTGATTGAAAGACGTCAGTACACGTTAAACGCATAATTGGAAAAAAAAAAAAAAAAAAAAAACCGAAAATTTAACGCATCCTCTTTGGTGGATGGATTTCAAGTCTTCAAAGTTGCCCTCAATGCATGAATGGATTCTCAGGGATCCATAGACCTCTAAAATTGTATACACAAAGTTGAGGGTTTTCTTCTGGGGAGAAGGATTATAACTTTAGTCATATTCTCAAAGGGGTTTGTGACACAAATAGGGAAGAGACATTCTATCATAGCGTTATTTTCAGTTTTAAATAGCTTTTCCCAACCTTAGAAAGTAAATAATAGTTTACTTCCAGAGAGCAAAAGTAACTCGGCCTGTGCCAGTTTTTTTGTGGGAAAACCAACTCAGACCCAGGGCTGAATCTAAATACCTTGCGTTCTCTGCCATACGGTGCAGCTTAATTTTACTCCCTGATTTTAGTGGGATTGACCTCTAGTGGTCTTTACATTACACTGAAATTACTTCTTTTGGCATCAGTTTTAATCTCTTCCCTACTAGTATTTGGCATAATGGCTGGCATTTAACAAAGTGTAATATAATCCTTTGTTAGCTCTGACATCAGCTCCATCTCTTTTAGTCAAAAACTGAGGGTGAATCTTGGGTTTACGTAGGATATAATTTTGTAGTTACTACTAGGGTCTTGAAGGGTCTTGAGATTCAATTCAGTACTCCAGTACTATTGGCAAGTACGGGGGTTGGGGGGTATGGAGAGACCTACTTAAAATTTGAAGTTCTATAGAAATTTTACACTCATAACTCAACAATTAATTGGTATTTTGGGGTTTGTATCAATGTTACATGTAATTTTTTTTGCTCTTATAAGATCTTCACGGGTTAAATTCCCTAATTCAGAACACTAGTTGCACAGATTGTATATTAAAATTTAAGCTTTGGGCCTTGGGCTTTACTTACCCTGCCAGAAAGTTTTACTTCTTCCTGTGTTTTTCTAGAAATTTATTAGTAAGTTAAATTTTTATATTTATGAGGTGTATCTTGTATGAGAAGTGGTTAATTGAAACCCTCCAAAAATGGTAAAATAAATAGGCAGGGCTAGGTAAGATACTTTGTGAGAAAATAAAATTATGAAATTGACTATCTGTTTATGTCATCAGAAGGGGGAAATTTAGGAAAGGGCAGTCGTTTTCCTGTAATTGTTTTAGTAAATGAGAAAATAACTCCCAAGGTGGGAAGAAAGCTTTAATGGACAGCATTTGAGAGAATACTAAAGTATATTTTAATCTGATTTTCTAGTATCTGAATGTTATTTTAGCAAAGAAACTAGACCAAAATGGGATTAGGGCAACAGTGTTTTTTATATTTGAAGCCTGAAATAGATTTATAATTACTTCATTAATCACCACATTAGCTGAGGCTGATGGAACCATAATGTTCAACTTTTTTCCTTTAAATTTTACTAACCAGGCTGTAAGTATTAAAGTAAAAAAGTTTTTTAAAAAATCACAACAGTATTTTGTGAGTAGACATATATAATGATTACGTTATTATATGCATTATATGAAAATATTATAAAGAGACTGATTTGTGGCTGTCAAGGTCAGAATTTGTTACTTTACATACAAGTACGAAATACATTTCTGTAAACCTTAAGTCTTCACTGGGAATTTTCCTAGAGCTTTAGGACCTCTGAATTTATTATCTTTTATAGTAAAATTAGTCATTAGACTGAGAAAGCAGGTTTATGCAAATCCTTTCTATTTTAATCATAACCATTTCCATTATAAATGTTACTCTTCCGAGGTAACTGAACTGTCTGGTGTAGTTTTTGCAGTTAATGTGTAAGTCTTTTGCAGAGACATGAACCTTAGAAATGCTTTGGGGGGGAGGGTTGTTTGTACCCTATAGTATTATTCTGTCGCCTAGATCTTCAGATAATACAAGGCAAATTATTTCAAATGTAAAGTTTTTCTTTCACGAAAGTTCACTTTTGTTTAGTACGTGTTCACAGGTTATGTTTAATAGAAGGGAATTCGAAACATTACTCTCTGATTCCCCTCCCCACCACGCCCCCAATTTGGACCAAATAATGCATTTGTGTGTATTTGTAATTAATTTGTTTATATTGTAGTACAGAGGAAAACTTTTTATTTGGGGCAATGGTGAACTGATTTGAAGAATTTAAAATATGGTTATTCCTTCAAAGACCTAACCATATACCTATATTCACTTGACATACTCGAATAGGAAGAAATTGCTTTGTCTTTGGGATTCCCTGCAAAAGTGACTTTTGTATATCCTATAGTTTGGTAATCTACTGCCTTCCTTTTTTTAATTTTTAAAAAGTTTATTTTAGTTGATTTACAATGTTGTTTCCTCTTTTTTTTTTAGATTAGTTGATTTATAGTGTTTCCTCATTCTTATATAGTTACATGCTAGTGTTGCAATGGATTATCACAGTGCTTAAAAATAGAATATAATTCTCTTAAGTAAAATATTATACTTGGCTCTTACCTAACTAAGAACTAAAAGGCAAATTGGTCACACAAAATTTGAATGCATACTGTCTTATCTTTAGCTGACTCATTAGGAAGTGTTCTAAAATTGAATTACATTTTATAGTTTGGACTGCATTTAAAACTAGAAGTGATGTTATTCTTACAAAATACTGAGAGGGGGAAAAAAAGGAAGATATGATTTGTAAATAGGATTATCTGGAGGGAAAGCATACCTCAGATTTATACAGACGTAGAAAAGGACCTAAGACTTTATTTTAGGATCTCCTATATATGTGTGTACTCTTGCTATTCTTTTTGCTCTGTACAATATTGTTTTCTTAGGCCAAAACAGCATAGGAATAACATGAAATAAACATTTTAAAAGTGAAGACCTGAACTATGTGAGAATTGTTATGAGCTGATTTTAGATACAATTCTGTCAAGTATGACCAATAAAGTAGAATATTTTTTCTCTTTTTATTTTAGGAAAGGTTATTTGTCAATGAAGACAATGTTAATGAGTTTCTTGAAGAGGTCCTGAGCCCTCCACTCAAACAGACATTACCCCTGACTCCACCATTAATTGAAGTTCTTCAGGTTACTGATAGTAAGATTGAAATACATGCAAAGGTAAGGATTTGGGCAGGCTTTATAGAGTAGTGATTTGGGGCAAGGTTGAAGCCTGACAAATCACTTAATTCTTGATTTTTTATATCATAACTATAAATGCACATAATGGCTGGGAAGAGTGATGTTAAGAAGAACACAGACCTTTTTTTGATGTGTATTTTACTATTAAACATCTGTGATTCATTTTCACTTATGTTATCTCATTTAATCCCAAAATAACTGTTCAGTGAGGAATAGAGAGAAACTAACATTTGGGAAATGTGAGTATTAGTCCAGGGACTAACAACTCTTTTTGACTCTCAAACCACAGGACCTATATATATTACATATGGTTTGTTCATTCTTTCTAGTTTAAGTTGGTTATCTCTATAGTCTTTGATATTAGACTTAAATAATTTAGTAACTAGCACAGTTGACTTATATGTGAACTGGGTGAGAAAGAGGTTCTGAAGAATCAAAGAAATACAGAAAAATTCAAGAATACCCTTTTTAAATTTTTTGGCTGCTTCTGGAGGCCTGAAGGATCTTAGTTTCCTGATCAGGGATTGACCCCAGGTCCTTGGAAGTGAGAGGGTGGAGTCCTAACCAGTGAACCAAGAATGCCCTTATAAGAATGACTGTTATTGGGCTTTATGCTGCTGCTGCTGCTAAGTCACTTCAGTCGTGTCCAATTCTGTGTGACTCCATAGACGGCAGCCCACCAGGCTCCCCAGTCCCTGGGATTCTACAGGCAAGAACACTGGAGTGAGTTGCCATTTCCTTCTCCAATGCATGAAAGTGAAAAGTGAAAGTGAAGTCGCTCAGTCATGTCTGACTCTTAGTGATCCCATGGACTGCAGCCTACCAGGCTTCTCCGTCCATGGGATTTTCCAGGCAAGAGTACTGGAGTGAGGTGCTATTGCCTTCTCCGACTGAGCTTTATAGGCCATGTTAAAAGATTTGTAGGCCAGGATTGTTTTATCCTGAAGGAGATGAAGAGTCAGTGAAAGGATTTAATTAGAGAATCAATGCCAGGTTTGGATTGTTAAAAAATGACTGTCAGCATTTGGAGATTGACTTTGAGGGGGAAGCCAGAAAGCAGATTTGCAAGTCTACCAGGTTATTCCTTCACAACTTAAAGAAAAGTTTCCAGAGGGTACAATTTACTTTTCTGTTTCAATGAATTCTTAATTTGCTGTTTCTCTTAACATAGTTGCAAGAATGCCGTAACTCTGAGCAGCTTCATGAAAAAGAAGAAAGAGGCCATGAAGGAAGTCCTTTAACAGAAAAAGAAAATACAGAACATGCTACCACTTCAACAACTGATTCTGCTTCATCTGTAGCAGTCACAGTCCTAGAAGCAGACCGTTGTGGTTCAGCCACATGCTTGCAACAAGGGGCTCTTGATGTTTCTCAGAAGCTGTTTGCAGAGTCTCAGCAACCTAAGTCAGAAAAGGAACGTGAATTTATAAAAGACAAAAGTGCTGTTTATGCAAATGAAAGAAAAGATAACTTAAAAGAACCAGTAATAACTGAAGAGAAAGAACCGGATGGAAACCACCCATCTTTGTTACTGAACAAAACTGCAGTTCACAATACACCTGGTTTTGACCACATAAAGGAAACCAATATGCAGGATGGTAGTGTGCAGATCATTAAAGATCATGTGACTCACTGCTCATTCAGTTTTCAGAATAATTTGCTTTATGACTTGGATTAATTCTGTATCATTTTTTAGAGGCTGAGTAAAAACTTTTGGGCATGAAACAGATTGTTTATTATCTTAAAACCAAAAGTATTCAAAAAAGTATAAAATGAAAATTTGTATTTTTATTACGGGGAAACTGAAGCTAGTATTTTGTGTGTGTGTGTACACAGAGAGTTTATGTCAATACAAAGCTTCCTGAATTATGGAAATAAGTTTTGTGATTCCTCTGTTGTATATTTTTTCTAATGGAGAGTAAAATGTTTAGTGTCAAAACAACCTGTTTATAGTCTTTTGGCTTTTGTTTGCCATTACTTTAATAAAGTTTCCAAAATACTGTGTCATAAAAAGTAATTCTCAAGAATGTAATGAACTAAAAGTACACACAATAGTGTGTGTGTGTTGGGGGAAGGAGAATCTCAAAACTATGTGTTTATAAGTCTCACTGCTGCTAAGTCACTTCAGTTGTGTCTGACTCTGTGTGATCCCACAGACGGCAGCCACCAGGCTCGCCCGTCCCTGGGATTCTCTAGGCAAGAACTCTGGAGTAGGTTGCCATTTCTTTCTCCAATGCATGAAAGTGAAAAGTGAAAGGGAAGTCGCTCAGTCGTGTCCGACTCTTAGCGACCCCACGGACTGCGGCCTACCAGGCTCCTCCACCCATGGGATTTTCCAGGCAAGAGTACTGGAGTGGGGTGCCATTGCCTTCTCCAATAAGTCTCACTAAATAGGATTTATTCAGTATTTATGCTTGTCATAGAGATTCTGAAAGAACTTTATTAACCAATATTAAATGATCCAAACAATACAAATACACTGAAATTTAGTGTATTTGCTTCAACTCTGTATCTTACTCTTCTCATATGTAAGTCACCATATATATGTGTGGGTGTATACATATATATAAATAAAGGTTATTAATGACTTTGAAAACTCAAAATTTAAAATAATTTTTTGGAAATTAGTAAAACATTCCTTGGTTTTATAAAATTAGTTTACAAGTTTTAGAACAAGACAATTTAAGAAAATCTGAGAATTTACCCCAATAGGAAAATTGTCTTCCTTATAGTAATACATGAAGACAACAACAAAAGCTGCTGCTACTGCTGCTGCTGCTAAGTTGCTTCAGTCGTGTCCAACTCTGTGGGACCCCATAGACGGCAGCCCACCAGGCTCCCCACTCCCTGGGATTCTCCAGGCAAGAACACTGGAGTGGGTTGCCATTTCCTTCTCCAAAGCATGAAAGTGAAAAGTGAAACTGAAGTCGCTCAGTCATGTCCGACTCCTACCGACTCCATGGACTGCAGCCTACCAGGCCCCTCTGTCCATAGGATTTTCCAGGCAAGAGTACTGGAGTGGGGTGCCATTGCCTTCTCCAACAACAAAAGCTAGTGTTTTCTAATCAGTTTCTTTTATAATACCTAAAAGAGGGCAGCAGATGTTTCTAATAGTTGTTAAATTATGAGTTTTGTGGAATATTTTACATAAGGCCAGGAGAAAATCCCAATAGTTTCTTTTTTCTCTCATAAAGTTTTAGGACAACACGAAAGACAATATAGAAAGGAAAATATTTGTTGATCTAATTGCTGACCCCAAGACCATGAGCTGATGATGTATTTCTGTTCCAAAGTCAGCTACTAACTCAAACCTCTGGCCTTACCGTCGTCCAGGAAACTACCTAATTTCTTCAGTCTTTTTGAACTAGGGAGGTCAGGTCAGAGCACCAAAAGCTGGAACAACGCCTGGCAGTTCATCCTGATACACCCTTTATCTCCAATAAAACCTGGACCCAACTGGGCTCCAGGCAGTATAAAGGAACTCATAAAACAGAACTATTTGCGCCATTATGCTATGCTAAGTCACTTCAGTCGTGTCCGACTCTGTGTGACCCCATAGACTGCAGCCCACCAGGCTCCTCCGTCCATGGGATTTTCCAGGCTAGTGTACTGGAGTGGGGCGCCATTGCCTTCTCCGTGCACCATTATAGATGACCATATATATTTTTCAACCATGATGGGAATTATTTGATTCAGTAATAATTTTGTGACTGTCCATTAGGTACACAGTCTTTAGGTTGAAATGACTATTTGCAGTATCAACACAGAAATTAGTCTATGAGTATACTTTTGGTTGAATGCAATTATATATGTTAAGGGAAACTTACGTTAAATATGGAATAAATTTTAAGCCTGTTTCTTATTTACTTTGTTGTTTTAAAAAGTGCGATTTCTGGTAAAATAAAGCTGGCTCTAGAACATGTTTCACTTTGGCAGGACTGAACTTTGTTTCATTTCTGGCTGTATTTCACTTACACAGCAGCTTTTTATTGCTCATTATCTCTGCGTGGCTAATTTGAAAGCCAGTTTCCTCCAAAGGGAATGCACTGTTAAGAGCTGGGTTTTCTTTATTTCAAACTTACTTATACACTGTACAAATAAGATGTAATGCTAATTTTAAACCTTCCAGAGTATCTTTAGTGGACTTTGATGTAAAATTATTCTGAAAAATGATTAGGAACCTTTTTATGCAAAAACAAGTATTTTATTTTGGCAGCACTAAAAGAAAAAAAAAAATCACTGTATTTCTACATTGAGGTGAAAAGTGTTTAAACTTTCTTATCAGTCAAATACATTCCAAAAGAAAGTGTGTTCTATGCAGGTTCCAGAGCACAGGCAATTCTTAACACAATAATACAGGAATCTTTAATACTGAAAATGACTCTGTTCTGACAGGGTGTTTAACAAACATAATTTTCGAATTATAAAACCACTGAAGCAACCTCTTCCTAGTTACTGTGTCAAGAGTGAAGCTGGGCTTGTTACATTAATACTCTTATTAGTTTCACTGTAATACTTTTTACTGATATGACAATTTTAAATAAATTTTGCTGTACTTAAAATAAGTCTTGAAAGTGGAAAAGTGTACAAAGTTCCAGATAAAAAGATTAATAGATGCAATTTAAATAGTTTCCCTTCTTCTATCAACAATGATTACCTCTAGCAGATACACACTGAACTTTAAAACGCAATTCTCAAAATGAAAACTTGCGTTTTAAATCTTAATCAGACATTAAAGGAAAAGATGACTATATTTGGACAACTTTTACAAGAATTTTGTTGTTGTATTAAAGCAGAAACCAGTTCCTAAACCTTTTTATTCAATTGTATATCCTATTTGGACAAATATCAAAAATAGAAGACTGTCACTACTTTTGCTTTTGTAATTGTGATTTTTTTTTTTTTTTTTTTACTGCAGCCTTCTATAACTTTTACAGAGTTCATGGTCCCTAATATCGCCCCACCCTCCATTTTTCCTAGGTGGGGAAAGGGCTGTCATAAACTTCTCACTAATAGTTAGAGTTTCTGGAAACAGGTACTGTTTGTTATTATTTAAGAGTGACTCAAGTTGGGCACTCTGGGTGGCTGGTCTACAAGTTTTTTGGTGATGCATACCACAGTCTCCAGCATGAAAAATCCTAGGAACTTGAGGAACCAGCACTTTCCAGAATTTTGGAAGACAAGATACAGTCAAATATTGAAGGGTCCAGTCCCAGTTATAATCATCGTAAGTACAGAAAGTGTCTGTGCACTCAATCAGCTTCTGATAGGCTTCCCGGGTCAGGGCCAGACCCATATTGTGCTCTGTGGATTTCCACGTTTTCACATCTACCTTGTCAGCCACGTCATAGAAATTTCGAATGGCAGTATAGGTCCCCAGGGAGAGAACATCACACTCGGGGCACTCTAGCTGCTTTAATTTCCACATCTTTTTGAAGACATGGTAAAAGTCTGGGGCTAAGTAGTGATCCTCCTCTAGGAAAAGTATGAGGCCAGCATAGTCTCGAAGGACTTTGACCCTCTCCCATACAAAATGCAGCTTCCACCACCAGTGGTGTTTGGTTTGGGAGAACTTGGCCTCTCTATAATGGCCGAAGGAGTCGGGATATTCAGCATTAATGCATCCCATTCGCAAAGCTGCATTCTTCTCCATGTCTCTGGGGCAATCTCTGGGGTCTGTGCCCGGGAACTCGTTAGGGTACAACTGAATGCTGAAAGGAAAGAACACCTGCAGAACTGGACAGAAATCCACCCCAGCAATCAGCTGATTGATTTCGGTCGACCAGAAGTCATGGCTAAAGATGACGAGGACGTCGTCGATTCCCTGGGCTTTTCGAAGTGAGTCCAGCAGCAGTTTGAGGTATTCGGGCCGGTTGTGCACCTGGACCACCAGCGCCAGCTCTCGGGGGGTCCAGGAGCCGGCCTTATCTACATTCCTCAGCGTCTGGTCAAAGTTCAGCTGGTACACTAGGGACCGGTACCGCAGCGTCAGATTGTCCACCTCGGGCTGCGGGGCCGCGGCGACCAGTGGAGCCGCCGACTCGTTGGAGCCCCGGCGGATGCCCACCGACACGGCGGGATGGTCCCCGGCCCGGGCGCCCGCACCCCGCACGGGATCGGCGTCCAGCAGCGGCGGGGCGAGGGCCTCATTCTTCCTTTGTCGCCCATTGCTGCTCCAGAGGACGAAGCCGCAGGCGGCCACCACGAGCATCAACATCAGCACCTTCCGCTTATAGATGCGGAACCTCATGGTCTCCGGGGCCGGGAGCGCGAGCAGGCGGGCGGGCGGGGAAAGGAGCTAGCGGCTCCGGCGGGGAAGGGGCGGGCGGGCGGCGACCGTGGCGGTGGCCTGCAGCAGTCGGAACTGGCCCCCGCAGCTGCCCTCGCTAACTCATCCCGGGCCCCGGGGGTCCGGGGACCCGCAGGTTTTCAGCTCCTCCGCGCCGCCCGGGCTCCACACATCTTCACCTGGCAACTGCAGCTCGGGCAGCGGCCCCGCCGCTAGGAGCAGCGGCACGGCGTCGCTTCGGTCCTCTCCATTCAGCACCGGTCCGGGAAGAAGCCCGACGCGGCCCCGCTGTACCTCGACTCCGTTACCTGCGCCTCCAGCGGCCCAGCGTCCTCGGCCCTCTCATCTCTATGCGGCCCCGGACATCCGGGAACGAGAAACACAGCCTCGCTTGGCCTCACTCCGGCGGCGACTGTCCTGACAAGCAGAGACTCGCCCGCCGAGCGCCACGGCCTGGGGACCCACACCCCTCCGGCCCGCCCCTGGCTGTCGGTTGGCGCTTCCCGGACACGTCCGGAGACGCCTGGCCGTCGCTGCGCGCCACCTATTGGTTCGCAGCACTGCCGCTCAGGCTCAGTTCCTACTTCCGCCACGTCCCTCCCTTTCCGGTGAGGCGCGAGACGAGCGAGGCAGGAACGTGGACGTCGGGTCTCTCGGTAAGCCGGGTGCTGGGTGGTGGCTGTTACGGCGGAGCCTCCAGTGCTCAGGATTCGAGGCTGGGCCGGGCTGGGCCTGGTGAGCCCTATTAGGAGAGGGAGGGTGAGGCCCACCGCCTTGGTTAGTGGATTTCCAGAATTTACTTTTCCCTTCCGGAAAGGGCACTCGCATGGCGGCTGCTGGGCTTGGCGGCACTCATTAAGGACACGTCAGCCTTTAGGGCTTTTACGGGTGACGGTGCTCTGAAGGCAAAAGTGAAACTAGGCAGATGCAGTCCTCGAAGGGACTGGGCGGGCCGTGGCAGTCCGTGGCGGTGGCTCTACACCGCGCTCCGAGCCAGGCATGCCCGGGAACTAGAACATGGAGGGAAAGGGTGCGCTGAGAGTCGAAAATAAACTCTAGCCTCGGTCCTCTCTCTGCCGGAGAAAAGCACACCACTACGCTTTAGTTGTTGGGCAACCACGATAAATTAAGCCCCAAAGGATCCCACTTTGTTGTACGCGGGACTGACCGTACTGGGTGTCCCTGTTCTGCTGCTCTTGCTGTTTTTCAGTGAGTCTCATTCTGTAAATCTGTCACGCGAGTGTATGTTCCTCGGTTCTTTGTCTCGTCACAACGAAGATTTGGAGCGACGGACATTAAAGCCCTCGGCGCGTCACAGCTCTGGGTCTTGGACATACCGTGCTACAGCTCTTAGGCAAATCAGTGTTACAGCTCCATTTTATTTAGAAGATAGCAGGAGAATCCATCCTCAAAGCGTGAGGGCATGCCAACCCAAAGACTCGGAGAGGAGAGTGGAGGAGCGCGGAGGCGGGGGGTGGGGGGTGGGGGGCGGCGGTGTGGAGAGGGAGAGAAAGAGCGCAGGCATGCGGAAGAGAAAGAGAGTCAGTGAGAAAACGCTTTGGCTCCTCTTTTTGTTTTTTCTTCCACCTGGGCCTGCCCTATGCAAATTGGGCTTGGCCAGGAGTGCTGTTTGTTCTGCCTGAAGTCTTCACTCTGGTCCTCGGACCTTGTTTTTTAGCCACGGCCATTTTGGACTCCTTTTCCCTATTCTACCTACCTAACAAATCTAAGCATTCCAAAAAGTTGTGCACTTACTCATACGGAAAATGAGTACTTGGTGGATTTATACGTTGCTGTTTCAAGTGTTCTAACGTTTGCTCCTGTGTTTTACAACAGTTTGCACCGCGAAGACACCTCTACTGCAAAGATGGTCAACGTACCTAAAACCCGCAGGACTTTCTGTAAGAAGTGTGGAAAGCATCAGCCTCACAAAGTGACCCAGTATAAGAAGGGCAAAGATTCCCTGTATGCCCAGGGAAAGAGGCGCTATGATCGGAAGCAGAGTGGCTACGGTGGGCAAACCAAGCCAATTTTCCGGAAGAAGGCTAAAACCACCAAGAAGATCGTGCTGAGACTTGAATGCGTTGAGCCCAACTGTAGATCCAAGAGGATGCTGGCCATTAAGAGGTGCAAGCATTTTGAACTTGGAGGAGATAAGAAGAGAAAGGGCCAAGTGATCCAGTTCTAAGCTTTGGGATTCTTTTGTTCTTATGTTTTGAGAGGAAAATGTTGAAGTTACAGAAAAATTGCCTGAATGAGAATAAACACAGTGATATTCCTACTAAAATCTTTTGTATGTTTTACATTAGTTGCATGCCTAATATGGTTCTAAATTAAAATAGTGGTAAATTATTTGTGGGTTAAAGTTCATCGTCTTAAATTATTTAGATTTCGTTCCACAAGAACTGCAATTTTGTATTTATATATAAAGAAGATAGTCCCACCTCAAGTTTTCTAACTAGGTTATGGAGCTAAATCATGAAGGGAAAAACTGATGGTTTACTTTTTCAGGTCAATTTCAAATATATATTTATGTTGGGTGAATTCATAATTATGATTGATGAGCTGCTGGGGAAGTTCTTAATCAGATTTTGAAAAAAAGTAAATAACAAGTGCTCAGCCATTAAAAAGAATGAAATAATCCTGTTTGCAATAACATGGGTGGACCTGGAGATTATCATACTATGTGAAGTAAGTCAGAGAAAGACATACCATGGCTAAAAATGATACAAATGAATTTAAAATTTTACAAAACAGACTCAGATTGAGAATAAATTTCTGTTGGGGGGAAGGGATAGACTAGGAATTGGGGATTGACATGTACACACTGATAAATTTAAAACAGACAACCAACAAGGACCTACTGTATAGCACAAGGAATTCTGTTCAATATTCTGTAATGACCTAAGAAAATAATTTGAAAAATCCATGTATAACTGAATCACTTTGCTGTACACCTGAAACTAACACAATATTATTTGTGTTATGCGCCAATGTGAAATTAACACAATATTATTTGTGCTATGCTCCAATATGAAATTTTAAAAGTGAAGGGGATAAGCTAGACCTGTGTATAGTGGACTGAGTGAAACAGAGGATCCAAGTTGAAAAAATTAAAAGCTGACTGGGAATTCCCTAGTGTTCCAGTGGTTCGGACTCGGTGCTTTCATTGCTAATAACATTGGTTTAATCCCTGGTTGGGGAATTAATATCCCACAATGGCTGCCAAAAAAAACCCCCTGACTTTTCTGCAAGGGTACACTCCAGCAGGGACTACTAGCCACATATAGCTACTTAAATTAATGCAATGCCTCACTTATTACATTTATTGTTCAATAGCCACATGTGGCTAATGACCACCCTATTGGACAAGAGACAACAAACAATTCCATCAGTTTTTTGGACAGTACCTTTTTAGACCTCAGTCTTGAATGTAAGGTAGGAGTTGATAATGGACTTCTAACTACAAAAAGTTCTGAAGCTTGTGAAAAAAGCATGAGTTCATGACAACATAAATTCTTGTTTGAACCCTTTTGCGCATACTCTGGGGGGTACTCAAATTTTATAAATTGACTATGGGGAGGGTTGAGGAGGTAAACAACTTTGAATAAAACGGAAAGTTAGAATGAAAGAAGTGAGTCTAATAAACACATAAAGGCAAGAAAGAAAAAGGAGTTTGAATATTGAGTGAAAGAAATTGGGAAGGGGTATGGGTTATAAGAACAAATTCTGCTTTCTGTACATGAATTTTAAGTAGGCTAAGATGCTTACATGGAGATGGCTTGAAGAGAGGAAGAATGCAAAGGGCTGAAGTATAGGAATAAAATGTTTAGCACTTACTCCCAACATAGGCTATTATACCTGCATTTATTGATGAAAAAATTCTCTACAGGAACATGTAAAAATCAGGTAAGCACTGAATTACTTTTAAATATGTCCCCCCCAATCACTTTTTAAAGAACCATGTTTTTAAAGAAAGTTACTAAAATTTTATAATATTTTTGGTCAGTATCTCAGTAATTTATGAGTTTAGGAAATCCTAAGATTCTTATAAAATTCTTAGTTTTAAGACCAAAAGTTGGTGTATAGCATAAGGAGCTCAACTTGGTGCTCTGTGATGACCTAGAGGCGGTGGGAGGCTCAAGAGTGAGGAGATATATGTGTACATAAAGACTCCTACGGACAGAGGAGCTTGGCGGGCTACATTGCAAAGAGTGACAAGACTGAGTAACTCACACAATATAACAACAGCTAATTCACTATGTTGTACAGCAGAAACTAACAACACTGTAAAGCAGTTATACTCCAATTTAAAAAAAACCTGACCAACAGAAAAAGAACCACCCTCATACAATACAGACTTAATCAGTAAAAAAGTGGCAATTTTCTCCTATTCCTATCCAACACCAAAACCTTATTCCAACCCTAAAAATGGAAAAACTTAAAAATCACAACAAAGATTATGTGATTAATATAAAACTTTTAAAGGCGGAAGTCTATTTGTCCAAAACAACTTCTACTTTATGTGTGGTGAATATAAAATTCTGTATATAGAAAAATATACCTGAAAATACAAGTGTTTAAAAACATATGTAGTTTCATATTGAACAAATTTTCACTACAATTTAGACTGTATTAGTCCAAAGTATATTTCTATATATAGAAACTCAATTTAACTTAAATGCAAGACAAAAATTGATTAAGAAAATTCTATGAACAGAGTGGTTGGGATCAATATCTGTCTAACATTAAAAGATAACCCCACAACTAGAAATACTAAGCCAAAATCAACACAAGTGTGATAAACTGATAAAAGTTAACACCACAATAAAATTAACCAGGTTTTAATGAAATTAAGGTTTTACAATCAAATGATTGAAAATGTTAGACACCACACATTCTTCCCCTCATTCAAGTATACAAAATCCGTGGAAAGCTGCCCTTTCTCCAATTTGACATTTAAACCATAATTGAATCCCAAATTAGTCGGAGACTAAATGGAATTTCTTTTTGTGGTATCACCTATTACTTGAACATATCACAAGAATTTACATAACAGGCTAGAGAACAGAAGTAAGAAATAATGGGTGCTTCAGTACCACCCATATTATCTACTAAGACCACAGTGTGAGCAACAGAGTGTAGATTCATGGTAGTAGTTCCTTGAATAAAACTGCTTATACTGTATCTTCCACAAACACAGGTTTTTGCAGTATCCAAATCTTGACAAAGATGGAAAGGAATGATATGAGAGCCGTATGGAATCCTATTGGAAAAAAAATTTTAAAGATATTTTTTAATGATTCAAAACTTCATGTATTAGGACATGAATTATTAGACACTGAATTATAACCATGAGACAATAAAATTACTCTATTAATTCAGTATATTGTTTTTATTTTCCAAACTGGTACAAATGGGAAAAATATACTAAATAACAGCGTATGACATAAGCCTAAGAGGATCTATACTACATAAAGTAGTTACCTTTTAGTATTGCCACTTAATAGTATAACCCACTGAATACAAGGAAAGAGTCATCGGTCCTTTATATAATTATACTGTATGACCAGTGTAACATAATTTAAATGTATGGCTCTCTCATACAATTCCTATAAATGGTAATGAGAGAATTTCTCAGTTCTATCTGTGAAGAAACATTTATTTAAATAAATACATATACACTCCTAGGCATCAAGTGTTCAAAAGAGAATCCTAAACTGTGTGAAACAAATTTTTTAAATGTGATATTAGTTTTACTTTACTAAAGCAAGCAAGGGTCCTAACTGTGCTTAAATTAAGTCATCCACCCTCTTACTTAAAACTTGAGTGGCCCCCAATACAATTGCTCTCACCCTGCATAACACTGAGACAATCTTGAGATTGCCTGCCCAGTGCCCAGATCTCTCCTGCACCTAAACACAATCATACCCCAAGCGCTTTGTGTCTCCCACATGCTTTTCTTTATTCTTTCTCTAGTACATGGGCTGGCACATTAACAGGTGTTCAGATCTTTTGCAACAAGTAAAACCTACTATTATAATTTAAACTGGTGCTGTTTTGTTTTGCCACACAGCATGTGGGATCTTAGTGCCCTGACCTGTGCCCCCTGCACTGGAAGTACAGTCTTAACCACTGGACCTCCGAGGAAGTTCCTAAACTGGTGTTTAAAACCCTAGTAGAAAAGTGCACATCAAATCAAAAATAGTGGCTTATTTACTTAAAGGATGGGATTGACTTTGTTTACAATTTTTCATTTTTTCCACATGTACTAATCTGTTAACTTGTGTAAGTAACTTTAAAAAAAAAAAACAAAACCACTTACTTATATTCCAGGCTTTTGGTTATAGACTAAGAAAAACAGGAAACAGTTAAAAACTGTATTTTCTACCCAATGTAAGTCCCCACATATTTTTCTAAGACTATAACTTCAACAGCTAAATAGCAGAGATTGTTCTCATGGCTTTGGATCTATATTCTTAAACCAAGGGAGCTGGAAATTTGAAAAATTATACTTCAGTAAAGATCAGAGTCATCCTAGCCAATTTATGATCCTTTCAAGTTATCAGTGACCATTTACAGTATTTCTCACTTGGACATAATTTTCAAATTTGAATAAATACGTTCTTTTTTTTCATATGTAAGTCTCAGAGAAAGCAAAGAACAAGACACTTGGGAGTGGTTTATTGCCAAAAGACACCATTTAGAGTTATCTCAAATCAGCGGTTTTAACCTGAATCATGAGTATTACTTCTGGAGATTTAAAAAAATCTATGACACACAGTAGGGGCCCATCTCTGGAGATTCTGAACTAGTTGATCTGAGGTAGAATCTAGGACCTATATGACCAGATCTAGGTATGTATTTCACATCTATATTATTTAGAAGTTCCTCTACAACTCATGTGGAGAAGGCAATGGCACCCCACTCCAGTACTCTTGCCTGGAAAATCCCATGGACGGAGGAGCCTGGTGCGCTGCAGTCCATGGGGTTGCTAAGAGTTGGACACGACTGAGCGACTTCACTTTCACTTTTCACTTTCATGCACAGGAGAAGGAAATGGCAACCCACTCTAGTGTTCTTGCCTTGATAATCCCAGGGACGGGGGAGCCTGGTGGGCTGCTGTCTATGGGATCACAGAGTTGGACACGACTGAAGAGACTTAGCAGCAGCAGCAGCTACAACTAATGATAACACAATTAATGATTTTTAATTTGCCAAATAAGCAAATTACATGTATTTATAAATCCAGTGAGTATTTATTGAGACCTATTATGAACCAGGCACTGTTCTTGGCACTTACGTGTACTGTCACTTGAGAGAGAATTTTAAACTCCTAGTTAAGAGTCAATACCTTAAACCAGCAGTCCTCAAGTGTGGTCCCCTGACCAGCATTATCAGCATCTCCTTGGAACTTGTTAGAGATGCAGTTTCTTCATCCCCACGACAAATTTACTGAATAAGAATCTCTGAGGGTTGGGACCAGCAATCTGCTTTAGTTAAGTACTGTGTTACAAGAAGCATGATTGGTGATGCATTCCTCAACTTTCAAGGATAACTGCCTTAAAACAATAATAAGCCCTTAGTTACTTTTGGTGGTGGTGGTGGTTTAGTAACTAAGTCGTGTCTGACTCTTGTGACCCCCATGGACGGTAGCCTACCAGGCTCCTCCGTCCATGGGATTCTCCAGGCAAGAATACTGGAGTGGGTTGCCATTTCCTTCTCCAGAGAATCTTCCCAATCCAGGAATCAAACCCAGGTCTTCTGCATTGCAGGCAGATTCTTTACCAACTAAGCTACAAGGGTAGCCCAAGTTACTTTTAGAGCCTTAGTATTCAAGTGTAAATCATGACCTAGCAGCCTCACCTTGAATGCAGTTTAAAAAGCAGATCTCCACTTCAGACCTCTAAAACAAAATCTGCTAAACAAGACTCCCAGGGATGTGATGAATATTAAAATTTGAGAAGTAAGCCAAGGCTCTTAATCCTAGCTAGCTGTACATTAGAAACACCTGGATAGTTAAAAGAAAAAAAATACTCAGTCCTACTCCCAAACATTCTGACTTAATAAGTCTTGGGTGGGGACTAACCACCAGAATTTTTTAAAGCTCCTTGCTGCTGCTGCTAAGTCGCGTCAGTCATGTCCGACTCTGTGCGACCCTATAGACAGCAGCCCACCAGGCTCCCCGGTCCCTGGGATTCTCAAGGCAAGAACACTGGAGTGGGTTGCCATTTCCTTCTCCAATGCAGGAAAGTGAAAAGTGAAAGTGAAGTCGCTCAGTCATGTCCAACTCTTAGCGACCCCATGGACTGCAGCCTACCAGGCTCCTCCGCCCATGGGATTTTCCAGGCAAGAGTACTGGAGTGGGGTGCCATTGCCTTCTCTTTTAAAGCTTCTTAGGTAATTCTAATGTGAAGTAAAATCTGAGAACCACTGCTTTAGGATAAGAGCACTTAAGCTAGGGATGATGAAGAAGGAAGACTGGCTTGGGTTTCAGTGGGTGTCTATGAGCATTACAAAGTTTACCTGTGTTTATTCATATGCCCATTCTTCTAGACCCATAACTTTTGTCATTTCTTTTTAAAAGAAGGCCACTGGAGCAAAGGGTCAGATTGTGCATAGTATAAACAGCTATGTTAAAGACTTAACTCTTGAGAATGATGAAAATACCATGATGTTATCAAAGGCTTACCTATTATATAATATGGTTTGTGCAGAAGATTCCAGTAAAGTTAATGGCATTTGCAGGTGTATAACTGGAAGGACTTTCGGTTGTTCAAAAGTATTTCCAAAAAGATCCAAGTACTCAAGGGATAAATTTTTAAATTCACTAGGCAAAAATGGAAGCTTATTTCGAGCTGCTGACAAAAACCGCAGGTTCCTCAGTTGTCCCATCTTGAAAGGAAGTCGAATCAATTCATTATCATCAAGTTTTAAATATGTAAGTTCTCGGAGCTGGCAAAACTGCACAGGGAGTGCCTTAATTTTGTTCTTGCTGATATCCAAACTCTGAAGTGACTTCTGGAGTGTAGACTGACACAAGGCTACACTAAATGATTCCAAGTGGTTATCATTCAGGTTAAGTTCTTGAAGGTGGATGAGGTCTCCAATTGTAGCTGGAAGCTTTTTTATATGGTTATGACTCAGGTCTAACTTCCTAAGGTTTTTTAAGCAAAGCATACGCATATCAACCCGAACAAGCCCACAATAAGAAGTCTGAAGATGTTCCAGAGAATAGGGGAAGTTCTTGCTTAGAGGATAGTCCTTTTTGGATGTGATAACCATTTTAGTTTTAAATTTTTCAAATTCTGAAGTCTTCACTGGTGTGAGGGTTGAAAGTGGTGCCTCAACATCACAGCCTCTATGAGCCAGTCGCACAGCTGAAAGGAAACCCTTTAGACTGCTGGAATTGGCCTGAAGATGTAAAAGTAGGTTGTACAATTATAAATTCCATTTTAGGTAATACATGCATGCTAATTCATCCTAAACAAACGTGGTGAAGTTGTATATGTAAATCATGCAATTATTTATTGAAAATTACTAAATTGTTTTCAGTATTCTATTTTCACTAAATTTAATTACATATACAAAAATTTTTAAAGGTTTTGAAAAAATTATGTTGACACACTCTAAATAAAACTGTTCACAGGGGGAACCATATAAGCATACAATAAAACAGGAAAACATGAAGATTCCACTGAAGACTTGGATTTAAGATGAACTGACCCATCAACTATAATCCAATAAAATTTTTTTAAAAAGTTACTTAACCTTAGTAACCAAAAGAAAATGAAAAGATGAACTGACTCAAATCTCTGGTGCCTCAGAGACAGACTGAAGTAGTGCTGTACAGTACAACATACCCAGGGGGGTTATTCACGAAGACTAGGAATTGCGAAAAGCAATAGCCCTGTCAAAAGCAAGGCCAAGGACTTCCCTAGTGGTGCAGTGGATAAGAATCTGCCTGCCAATGCTGGGGACATGGGTTCTATCCCTGGACCGGGAAGATTCCACATGCTGCAGAGCAACTAAGTCCAAGAGCTACTACTGAGCCCACAGGTCACAACTACTGAAACCCACTCGCCTAGAGTCTGTGCTCCACAAGAGAAGTCACTACAGGGAGATGCCCATGCACTGCAACTCTCAACACAGCCAAAAATAAAATAAGTAAAAATTATATATATATATATATATATATATATATATCAAGAAACTTTTAAAAATAAAAAAAAGGCAGGTGTAACTTAGCACTTATTGCCAAAAGCAAGTAACAACACATCAAAAGCAAGAGACCGCTTTCAGCTGGACAGAGAAATCACTATTAAAGTGATATGTGAATTAAGTCAGCAATAAAAATACTTCCTGGATACTTTAGAAGTTTCAAAACCTTTCTATCTGAAGGACTAGCGAACTTTCAGCAAGTTTGGGAAACTAAGTATTTGGTTGGGATGTGGGAGCTTTGCAGAGGAGTAGAAGAGTAGAAATACTGTATGGCTATAGAGTATAAATGAGTACCCTTGATGCCAGGGTAAGGAGGACAGAATGATCAAGCTGTGGGAGATCACTGAAGAATTTTGAGTTGAGAATTACGTAACAAGAGCTACATATTATTCTCGCAGCAATATACATGGTGAAGGGGAGTGAGGAAAGTCTGGTGACCTGGGTTAAGTAGGTCCAGCAGAAGGACCTACTTGGGAGTTACACACATTAAAGGGAGCTGTGGTAACAGAAAGCATGTATGGCAGAGAGCAGGCAGAGGATGGGAATAAAGTCTTCACTCCCAGGATAGAAAAAAGGTTGCCAAGAAACAGGAAACAAAGGAGCGGAGAAGAAAACTGAAGATAAACCAGCACAGTGCCCTATCACAGGTGGCAAGAAAGAAAAGTTATTATGAAGAGAGTGGTCATTAGTGTCAAATTCTACAGAGCTCAAAAAGGATGAGTAATCATGGCAATGTGATTAGCAGATAGGAAGAGATCACTGACCTTTGACAGTGTTTTATGAATAAACCAGTGAAGCAAAAGTGAAGTCAAGTCAAGTCGCTCAGTTGTGTCTGACTCTTTGCGATCCCATGGACTGTAGTCTACCAGGTTTCTCTGTCCATGGGATTTTCCAGGCAAGAGTACTGGAGTGGGTTGCCATTTCCTTCTCCAGGGGATCTTCCTGTCCCAGGGATCGAACCCAGATTCTCCTGCATTGCAGGCAGACACTTTACCCTCAGAGCCACCAGGGAAGCCCAAACCAGTGAAAGTAGAGGTCAAAAGAGATACTGAGAAAGTGGACAGCTTTAGCCTCAACTTTCTAGAAATTTGTCTCTTTTATTCTAATTGGTAGGACTCTCAGCTTGTTTGTAGGTAGAAGGAGTCAGTGGCAGGACAGGCTGATTAGCAAGAGAAAATGAAAAACCAGAACAGGAGGAGGTAGGACAAAAGCGCCTCCATTCAATAAAACAGCTTAAACAGTTATTAAACTTTAAATGTTTACAAAGCATCGACTTGGGGTCAAGGATAAAGGCAAATGCAAGGTCACAGCTCCTACCCTCTGGGAAGGGAAAAAAGGAAAAAGCGAGATAAGGCAAAGAAGAAAACAGTTTCTTATCTTAATGGTTTATGTATTTAAAAAAATGATTATAGTAAGTAAAATATCCCCTAAAGTGTTTCTAATTGTATTTTATCCATTTTTTTTAACACCAAATTTAGATTTGTTGCCTGTGATTCAGCTGGCAAGATGCAGACCTGTGCCACCTGCTTATAGAGTTCTAAGAACACCCTGAGGCTCCATCTTGGGCACAGAAGCAAAATCAGTTTTCCTTCTCATTCTGGGCAACTTCTCTAAGACTGACTCTGCTCTTTTCAAGGCCACACAAGCAAGCCAGGGAAGCTGTCATCATTTCCTCAAACATGCCTACAAGTGCCTGTCTCTGTTCAGCTCTGTGGGAGATCAGGCTCCTAACACAGCCTCTATTCTCTTTACAGTAAACGAACCTACGCATTAATACCATACCTTACTGAGACAGATATCCACAGGAGGCTCCTTTAAGCGAACAGTGGCTTTCCCCTCATCCACAAATTTGGTGAAGAACTGCTCAATATTCTCCTTTAGCTGCTTAAAACCAATGGGGGAGGGGGGGGAGGAGGGAAGAAAATTACAAAACCAGGTACTGTTATTCAGTATTTATTACACCTGCAATATGCCACTTTGCCAGGTTCAGTTTGGCTTTTAGACCTTACATTTGGGTGCTTTGTTGTTTTAAGATTTAAAGGTTTTTGTTTGATTGGTTTTGGGGGTATTTACACTCCTTATCCAGCTTTGGGTAAGATACAATTGTTCTACCTGTCCAGTAACTCTTCCTTCCTCAAGAACAGAATCCCCCTTTGTTTGTGAAGAATGCTTCTTCTCTCCCATTCTAACTCTGGGTGTAGTAAGAGTTGCCAATAGTAGTTACCTGCTTTCTTAACTTCAGTCTATTAGCCTGGGGTAGGCATGCCTCCCACAAGATATAAACTTGATGAAGCAGAAATCATGTCTCCTTTGTTCAGTATTATTTTCCCAGAGCCAGAAGAGTGACTAACATATAATAGCTGCTCAATAATTTTTAATAACTGATGTTGCTTCTACTGAAGGCTTTAACAACTATTTATTAAGAAGCCACTATGTACCAGGCACTGTGACAGGGTGCTGGGGACAACAGTGGTAAGTAAGACCAGCATGGTAATTACACTTATCAAGTTGCCAATTTCATGACAGAAAGTTTATTAAACAAGTAATTATAAGCATAACAAATATTAAGACAAGGAAATACAGGCTGCTATAAGACCTTATATAGGAAAGGAGTCTTACCTGGTCTGGGGGTATGAAAGAGAACCAAAATGAGCAAGAAATGGATTAAGATGTTAAGCAAGTGAAGATACTGAGGGGAGGAGAGGGAGGTAGTATATAAATAAAATGGAATAGTGTGCAAAGCCTTGAAGGTAAGAGAGTTTGGCAACTGTGAGGAGGTGAAAGACATTCAGTATGCCTGGAAGATCCAGTGAAAAGAGGCAGGTGAGTGTAGAGAGGTAAACGGAGATTAGATGAATATTCAGTGGATATTACTATTAGATCTACATTTTGAAAAGTTCCCTTTAACTACAAAGTTTAATAATGAACTTTGGGAGAGGGGAGAATGGGATGGAGGAAAGACAATGGTAGAGGTAAAAAGATCCTTTAAGAAACCAGCCAGGCAAGGGACAATGGTGGTTTAGGCTACACCTGGGATGGAAGGGGGTATGAAAATACGAAAGTTACCCAGGAAGCAGAATTGAAAGAATTCAATAATACATTGGATATGGGGAAGGAAAAGCCTTTAAGGTTCCTGGAGAGGGACAGAATACTACTTAAAGGAGTTGCAGAACACTATCAGAAAAGCTGGGATAGGGGTGGCAAGGAAAATTAATCTGGAGGTATTCTGAGTTTGAAATACTGTGACACAACCAAATGAAGCTTTCCAGTAGGCAGCTGGTTCAAGTTGGAAATTAAGGGAGAGGACTAGCAAAAGATACAGATTTGGAAATCAGTCAGATGGATGACAGCGTCATGGGACAGAAAAGTAGAAGGTTGTAAGAAAGAGCCCCAAGGTGCTTCCACACTCAGCACTAATTCCTACTCCTCAAGGCCAAGACCAAACCACCTTAACTAACAAATAAATGTTTACCTGACACCTACTATGTCCCAAGCCCTGTGGCACCACCTCTTCCACAAAACTTTCTCAAAGACTTGAATCAGAATTCATTTCATTTTTAATATTATACTATATAATACCACTCTGCTTCTACCTTTATTACAGCAATTATAGCCCACCTTTGTAAGTGGTGATTTCTGTTTTTCCCTCTCTAGTCTTGGAAAAACAGGTCCTATCATATCTATCCAGCATTGCACCCTGCACACACACTAAGTTTTCAACTAGTGGTTTACAATAAAATTTTTGTTAGGATTTTCAGCTACTGACCTTAGCACAGCGGAAGTTTTAAAGGAGAGATCATAACAGACTCTTAAAACAGTACCTAAGGTGGGCATGAAAAGATAGGTTTTAGGGAGGTCAACAGGGAAAAAAGGGAGACCCAATTCTGGTTATGAGTTTGCTTCTCTCACCTAACAGTTTTCTAATATTTAAAATTTGGTGACAGAAGTCCTTTCCATTTGAAAAATTACATGAGTTGATTCCACTGGAAGAGGGTAATTATTTAGACTTTCAACTACTTACACAAACATTTACATGGCTCTGAATGAAACAGCAATAACTCTTCCTCAACTAAGAGTATTTACTGAGGATACAACACTGTAAGGGAAACAATCCCAGAAATTGTATAAAACCCAGTCAAGAGTTAGATGCAAAGAGGGTGATGAATCACCCCTCAATTTTATGATAGTAGGTACAAGGGTATTCCAGTCATTTTCACAAAAGAACGTGCCTGGGAATCAAGGTAAAAGGATTTTATAAATCTTGTGCTTTAAAAATTCAATTCCCAACTTCTTCTAGAGGGTTTACTACTGGTATGTAGATACAAAAAAGCCTTGTACCTAACAAATCAAAACTTAGGAAATTAAACAGTTAAGAAAGAGCAAGAGATGCAGTAGCCAAGAATTTTAATAAAATTATCAAGTTGCAACCCAAGCATCACTGCTTTACTACTGTACTAATCGGGAAGATCCCCTGAAGTAGGAAATGGTAACCCACTCCAGTATTCTTGCCTGGAAAATCCCATGGACAGAGGGGCCTGGCGGGCTGCAGTCCCTGGGGTCGCAATGAGTCGGACACGACTGAAGCGACTGAGCACAGCACAATCTGGCCTAACGACCTTAGATGCATCCCACAAAGCCTTAAAAACAAACAAACAAATTTAGCGAAGAAACTGGGAGAAACAGAATCTACTGAACCAAAGTGTAGTCATTTTACGGTTCTCCCAAACTGGACTGATGCTACACGCAGGCCGAAATTTCAAAAGCATTAAAGGGGCAGAGTTGCTATCTACTACTAAGCAGCAAGGCTGTCAATAAAGTCGCAGAAATAGGTAAGAAAATTAAGAAGTGACTCTTAAAATTTTTCCGCCTTCGGGCCGGTAGGGAGACGCCAGGGTTCGGGTGATGGTGGGGTTCAGGGGCCGGACGCTCGGCAACCCCCAAGACGGAGTCCAGCTGGGGAAACAGTCGGGCGCTTAGGGCAAGAACGCCTGGCTGCCACCCCTGACCCGCCGGCTCCACGCACCTCATAGCGGGTCCCGCGCCTGTCCTTCAGGGTGGAAATGAACAAACAGGCGGGGTGACGGCCGCCCCGCTCGCCTCCCGCTCGGGGACCCGGCGGAGTCCTGGGCGCCTGCTGACAAAGGCTTAACACCGCCCGGACGCCCTTGCCCCGGTTCCTCAGCCCCAAGGCCGGCAAATGCCGGCTGACCACCTCCACCTCGCAATGCAGCTTCATTCCGCCGGGACGCCAGCCACCGGCTCCCACCACTCGGTTTAAAACTTCCCCCTTCCCGCCCCGCCGCGCCGCCGCCGGGGCCCTCGAGCGCGGGCTGTCCAAAGATCTGCCTGTCGGCACGCGGTGCGAGATCCCCGTTTCTTCGGGCAGCGGCTCCACGAGTCCTGCGGTGGCAGACGGGGTACCCTCTCCCGTGCAGGACCAAGTCTGCACTGTGGCTGCGGACCGCGGACACCGACCGCCGGAGGATCCGGCTCGCGCCTTCCGAACCCGGCGATCGGCGGGGGCGCCACGTCCTTTCCCGGGAGCGCGCGCTGACAATCCCAGTGTAATACTTTGGGGCCGAGTCCTAGTTTCCACTGCTGACAGTTCACACGTTGCCCGCACACGTGGGGTCTTTGAGTTTCCCAAGAAAGGCCGTAGTTCCTGTGTTTTGGGGGGAGTCTTTTTGCCTACCCAGCTTTGCGAGTTGCCTACTGCCAGCTGCGGCGCTGATAGGCTGGTGTTTTGTTTTGGGTGCCCTGGAGGTGACAATTGCCACATCAGAAGGGAACTTAATATGACAATATTTCTCTTGGATAAATGGTGGAGAGGGAACTGGCAACCCACTCCAGTATTCTTGTCTGAAAAATCTCATGGACAGAGAAGCCTGGCGGGCTAAAGTCCATGGGATCGCAAGAGTCCGACAGGACTTAGAGACTAAACAACAACTCCTATTATACAGATTCCCTGTTTACAACCTCTAGTGGATTGGATGGAGTGACTGATATGACTGCATCTGAGACTTTCATGCACTGGAGGAGGAAATGGCAACCCACTCCAGTGTTCTTGCCTGGAGAAACCCATGGACAGAGGAGCCTGGTGGGCTGCTGTCTATGGGGTCGCACAGAGTCGGACACGACTGAAGCGACTTAGCAGCAGCAGAGACTTGGAAAGACCTTCCGGACCTTTCGGACTCCTTGTCTGACTTTTTGGGACCGAAGCCCGTCAGGCCTCCCTGTCCATCACCAACTCCCAGAATTTACCCAAACTCATGTCCATTGAGTCGATGATGCTATCCAACCATCTCATCCTCTGTTGTCCCCTTCTCCTCCTGCCCTCAACCTTTCCCAGCATCAGGGTCTTTTCAAATGAGTCAGCTCTTTGCATGAGGTGGCCAAAGTATTGGAGTTTCAGCTTCAACCTCAGTCCTTCCAATGAACACCCAGGACTGATCTCCTTTAGGATGGACTGGTTGGATCTCCTTGCAGTCCAAGGGACTCTCAAGAGTCTTCTCCAACACCACTGTTCAAAACCATCAATTCTTCGGCACTCAGCCTTCTTCACAGTCCAACTCTCAGATCCATACATGACCACTGGAAAAACCATAGCCTTGACTAGATTGACCTTTGTTGACAAAGTAATGTCTCTGCTTTTGAATATGCTATCTAGGTTGGTCATAACTTTCCCTCCAAGGGGTAAGTGTCTTGTAATTTCATGGCTGCAATCACCATCTGCAGTGATTTTGGAGCCCCCCAAAATAAAGTCAGCCGCTGTTTCCACTGTTTCCACATCTATTTGCCATGAAGTGATGGGACTGGATGCCATGAAGTGATGGGACTGGATGCCCTGATCTTAGTTTTCTGAATGTTGAGTTTTAAGCCAACTTTTTCACTCTCCTCTTTCATCAAGAGGCTCTTTGGTTCTTCTTCACTTTCTGCCACAAGGGTGGTGTCATCTGCATATCTGAGGTTATTGATATTTCTCCTGGCAATCTTGATTCCAGCTTGTGCTTCTTCCAGCCCAGCGTTTCTCATGATGTACTCTGCATATAAGTTAAATAAGCAGAGTGACAATATGCAGCCTTGACGTACTCCTTTTCTTATTTGGACCAGTCTGTTGCTCCATGTCCAGTTCTAACTGTTGCTTCCTGACATGCATACAGATTTCTCAAGAGGCAGGTCAGGTGGTCTGGTATTCCCATCTCTTTCAGAGTTTTCCACAGTTTGTTGTGATCCACACAGTCAAAGTCTTTGGCATAGTCAATAAAGCAGAAATAGGTGCTTTTCTGGAACTCTCTTGCTTTTTCCATGATCCAGCGGATGTTGGCAATTTGATCTCTGGTTCCTCTGCCTTTTCTAAAACCAGCTTGAACATTTGGAAGTTCATGGTTCACGTATTGCTGAAGCCTGGCTTGAAGAATTTTGAGCACTGCTTTACTAGTGTGTGAGATGAGTGCAATCATGTGGTAGTTTGAGCATTCTTTGGCATTGCCTTTCTTTGGGATTGGAGTGGAAACTGACCTTTTCCAGTCCTGTGGCCACTGCTGAGTTTTCCAAATTTGCTGGCATATTGAGTGCAGCACTTTCACAGCATCATCTTTCAGGATTTGAAATAGCTCAACTGGAATTCCATCACCTCCACTAGCTTTGTTCGTAGTGATGCTTTCTAAGGCCCACTTGACTTCACATTCCAGGATGTCTGGCTCTAGGTGAGTGATCACACCATCGTGATTATCTGGGTTGTGAAAATCTTTTTTGTATAGTTCTTCTGTGTATTCTTGCCACCTCTTCTTAATAAATATCTTCTGCTTCTGTTAGGTCCATACCATTTCTGTTCTTTATCAAGCCCAACTTTGCATGAAATGTGCCCTAGGTATCTTAAATTTTCTTGAAGAGATCTCTAGTGTTTCCCATTCTATTGTTTTCCTTTATTTCTTTGCATTGATTGCTGAGAAAGGCTTTCTTATCTCTCCTTACTATTCTTTGAAACTCTGCATTCAAATGGGTATTTTTCCTTTTCTCCTTTGCTTTTCGCTTCTCTTTTCACATCTATTTGTAAGGCCTCCTCAGACAGCCATTTGCTTTATTGCATTTCTTTTTCTTGGGGATGGTCTTGATCCCTGTCTCCTGTACAATGTCACAAACCTCTGTCCATAGTTCGTCAGGCACTCTATCAGATCTAGTCCCTTAAATCTATTTCTCACTTCTACTGTATAATCATAAGGGATTTGATTTAGGTCATACCTTAATGGTCTTGTGCTTTTCCCCACTTTGTTCAATTTACATCTGAATTTGGCGATAAGGAGTTCATGATCTTAGCCACAGTCAGCTCCCGGTCTTGTTTTTGCTGACTGTATAGAGCTTCTCCATCTTTGGCTGCAAAGAATGTAATCAATCTGATTTTGGTGTTGGCCGTCTGGTGATGTCCATGTGTAGAGTCTTCTCTTGTGTTGTTGGAAGAGGGTGTATGCTATGACCAGTGCGTTCTCTTGGCAAAACTCTATTAGCCTTTGCCCTGCTTCATTCCATATTCCAAGGCCAAATTTGCCTGTTACTCCAGGTGTTTCTTGACTTCCTACTTTTGCATTCCAGTCCCCTATAATGAAAAGGACATCTTTTTTGGGTGTTAGTTCTAAAAGGTCTTGTAGGTCTTCATAGAACCGTTCACCTTCAGCATCTTCAGCATTACTGGTTGGGGCATAGACTTGGATTACTGTGATATTGAATGGTTTGCCTTGGAAAGGAACAGAGATGATTCTGTCGTTTTTGAGATTGCATCCAAGTACTGCATTTCGGACTCTTTTGTTGACCATGATGGCTACTCCATTTCTTCTGAGGGATTCCTGCCCATAGTAGTAGATATAATGGTCATCTGAGTTAAATTCACCCATTCCAGTCCATTTCAGTTCGCTGATTCCTAGAATGTTGACAATCATTCTTGCCATATCTTGTTTGACCACTTTCAGTTTGCCTTGATTCATGGACCTGACATTCCAGGTCCCTATGTAATATTGCTCTTTATAGCATCGGACCTTGCTTCTGTCACCAGTCCCATCCACAACTGGGTGTTGTTTTTGCTTTGGCTCCATCTCTTCATTCTTTTTGGAGTTATTTTCCCACTGATCTCCAGTAGCATTTTGGGCACCTACAGGCCTGGGGAGTTCATCTTTCAGTGTTCTATCTTTTTACCTTTTCATACTGTTCATGGGGTTCTCAAGGCAAGAATACTAAAGTGGTTTGCCATTCCCTTCTCCAGTGGACCACATTCTATCTGATCTCTCCACCATGACCTGCCTGTCTTAGGTGGCCCCACGGGCATGGCTTAGTTTCATTGAGTTAGACAAGGCTGTGGTCCTAGTGTGATTAGATTGACTAGTTTTCTGTGATTATGGTTTCAGTGTGTCTGCCCTTTGATGCCCTCTTGCAACACCTACCATCTTGCTTGGGTTTCTCTTACCTTGAAACACAGTTTATAGTATTCTAATCCAATTCTCTCACTTTACACAAGAGTAGTGGAGGCTGAAAAGAGTAAAGGAATTTGCCTGTGACCTCACAGATAGTCACTGGTAGAACAAATAGTACTAGAACTTAAGTCTCAAATGCTGTATTTAATTCTTCCAAGAAAGCTTCATGGATTTCCACTCTGCAGTTTAATTGAGTACAGTTACCCAATGCCTTGCCTCTTTTTCTCTTTGGAATCCAGGTCCTATAAACTAGCTGGACAAATCTCTCCAGAGCAGCCTTTGTGGTTTCCAGTTAGTTCTTAGCATGTGATCTTTGAGAGTCCATGGAGCTCAACTCTGCATTTTAAAGTGTACCATGTTTCTTCTAGCAAGTTTGGATGTTCACAGCAAGAGGAATCTTAGGGTATCTTGTCTAAAATAATCGCTATATGATTACTTATTTAATGCCTGTCTTCACCCAGAGACCACACGCTTCCTGGACACTACTGTCATATTAAGATCAAGCGTAATACTCACATATTGTAGGTACTCAATGCATATTTGCAGAATAAATGAATGAGGAAATGAATATCACTTAACAAATATGTATAAAGCCTGTATTGTGCTAGAATAGAGTAAGATTACTGATTAGTATGCATTTGGTTAATCCTTCTTCTGTTAGAATAAGTAGCTAGCCATTTGGTAGAGAAAGAAACTGGATTTCTCCCGTACTTGTGGGGGAGAGAGACATAACTTTTGGGTGGATTCAGGATTCAAGAAAACACTGGAAAAAATTTTAAACCTATCAATTATAAATTTTGATACAAAAACTTTAAAACTATTTGCAGCCAATATGATGATCAAAGGACTAATTTTCTTTCATGTAATCATTTACAAATACACAAACTACAGCCCAGTAAAACATTAAGAAAGTGGACTGTAGACTGGAAGGAGAAATTATCAGATAAAGATACATGGCTGGCTTATAAACACAGGAAAACATGCTCTGCATCATCAAAATTCAAATAGAAAGAACAGTTGTCATCTTTAGGCTATTAGAAGGCCAAATATAAAAAAAGTTTGTTAAAAAAAAAAAGTTCATTACTTCACACTGTTGGGGGAGTGTGGAAAAACAGATACATTCTATGGGTATGAGGCTGAATTGTTATAATATCCATAGAAGGCATACTGGTAATCTCTATCAAAAATTTAAAAGTTCATGTTCTTTGGTCTCTGAGTCCCATATCCAGAATTTTATTTTATAGACCTACTTTATAATATGGATATACTATATAGATATGACTACACTTTAAGTGTGCATAAGAATGTTCAAAGATGTTTCCATTTAATTTCATCTTCTACTTTTGCTACTTATTTCTTTATAGCTTTTATACTCTTCTAAGATGCTTTATCATCTATTTGTGAAAATACTGGGTATGGTATTCTGTTTGTGTAAATGAAAAGAGAAGTAGTAAACATATATAAAGATAAGTACAAATGTGTATATGGACACATTTATACATATACGTAGGTATAACACACATATACCTCTGAGTGGATGAATACATAGGTAGACAGATAACACTGTTTTTTAAAGATCCTCTCCAAAACTGGTAACAGGTGAGTTTGGACAGAGAGACTGGAGAAACAGGGATCTGGGTTGAATAAATACTTACTTTTAAAAATATACTTTATGTATCTGTGTTTTGCTTTACAGTATGTGCTGTGCTGTGCTTAGTCGCTCAGTCATGTCCAACTGTTTGCCACCCCATGGACTGTAGCCTGCCAGGCTCCTCTGTCCATGGGGAGTCTCCAGTCAAGAATACTGGAGTGGGTTGCCATGCCCTCCTTCAGAGGATCTTCCCAACCCAGGGATCAAACCTAGGTCTCCTGCAATGCAAGTGGATTCTTTATGGTCTGAGCCACCAGAAAGCCCACTTTACAGTATACAATTAATTAAAATATCAGTATCTGTTGAAATATTTTCTAAAAGAAAAACCTGTTAAATTTTTGATGGAGATTACCAATTTCCCTTCTATGGAAATTGTAACAATTCAACTCATACTCATAGAAAGTATCTGTTTTTCCACATTCCTTAACAGTAGCAAACATTTTTTTTTTGTACTTGTCCTTCTGTAAGCCTAAAAATGGCAACTCTTGTTTCTATTTGAATTTTGATGATGCAGAGCTTAATGCATCATAAACATAAACATATATATGTTTATATATATATATACCCATTTCAATATATATATTCAATATATATTCTGAAATTGAAGATAGCTCAGTAGAGATGTAAGTCTTTAATTATGGATGTAGAATCACAAATAATTGTGAGACTAAGTTAAGTAGGAAAATAGGTGATATCTTGAATAATGATGTCTTAATAACTGTACAAAAAAGATCTTCACGACCCAGATAATCACGATGGTGTGATCACTCATCTAGAGTCAGACATCCTGGAATGTGAAGTCAAGTGGGCCTTAGAAAGCATCACTATGAACAAAGCTAGTGGAGGTGATAGAATTCCAGTTGAGCTATTTCAAATCCTGAAAGATGATGCTGTGAAAGTGCTGCACTCAATATGCCAGCAAATTTGGAAAACTCAGCAGTGGCCACAGGACTGGAAAAGGTCAGTTTTCATTCCAATCCCAAAGAAAGGCAATGCCAAAGAATGCTCAAACTACCGCACAATTGCACTCATCTCACACGCTAGTAAAGTAATGCTCAAAATTCTTCAAGCCAGGCTTCAGCAATACGTGAACCATGAACTTCCAAATGTTCAAGCTGGTTTCAGAAAAAGCAGAGATCAAATTGCCAACATCTGCTGGATCATCGCAAAAGCAAGAGAGTTCCAGAAAAACATCTATTTCTGCTTTATTGACTATGCCAAAACCTTTGACTGTGTGGATCACAATAAACTGTGGAAAATTCTGAAAAAGATGGGAATACCAGACCACCTGACCTGCCTCTTGAGAAACCTGTATGCACCTCAAGAAGCAGCAGTTAGAACTGGACATGGAACAACAGACTGGTTCCAAATAGGAAAAGGAGTACGTCAAGGCTGTATATTGTCACTCTGCTTATTTAACTTCTATGCAGAGTACATCATGAGAAACACTGGACTGGAAGAAACACAAGTTGGAATCAAGATTGCCAGGAGAAATATCAATAACCTCAGATATGCAGATGACACCACCCTTATGGCAGAAAGTGAAGAGGACCTAAAAAGCCTCTTGATGAAAGTGCAAGTGGAGAGTGAAAAAGTTGGCTTAAAGCTTAACATTCAGAAAATGAAGAACATGGCATATGGTCCCATCACTTGTTGGGAACTAGATGGGGAAACAGTGGAAACAGTGTCAGACTTTATTTTTGGGGGCTCCAAAATCACTGCAGATGGTGACTGCAGCCATGCAATTAAAAGACGCTTACTCCTTGGAAGGAAAGTTATGACCAACCTAGGTAGCATATTCAAAAGCAGAGACATTACTGTGCCAACAAAGTTCCGTCTAGTCAAGGCTATGGTTTTTCCTGTGGTCATGTATAGTTGTGAGAGTTGGACTGTGAAGAAGGCTGAGCACCATAGAATTGATGCTTTTGACCTGTGGTGTTGGAGAAGACTCTTGAGAGTCCCTTGGACTGCAAGGAGATCCAACCAGTCCATTCTGAAGGAGATCAGCCCTGGGATTTCTCTGGAGGGAATGATGCTGAAGCTGAACTCCAGTACTTTGGCCACCTCATGCGAAGAGTTGACTCATTGGAAAAGACTCTGATGCTGGGAGGGATTGGGGGCAGGAGGAGAAGGGGATGACAGAGGATGAGATGGCTGGATGGCATCACTGACTTGATGGACGTGGGTCTGGGTGAACTCCGGGAGCTTGTGATGGACAGGGAGGCCTGGCGTGCTGCAATTCATGGGGTCACAAAGAGTCGGACACGACTGAACGACTGAACTGAACTGAACTGAACCGAACATGCAGGTCATTCCAATGTGCTTAAATTAAAAAATAATATCTATACTCAGGTGAAACAAAATATTAATAGGGGTTATCTGGGCTAGGAGATTAGTGGCACATTTTTTCTTTTTCTTTGAATTTCATTGTATTTAAGAAAGAAAGAAAGAGTCAGTCAGTTCAGTTCAGTCACTCAGTCGTGTCCGACTCTTTGCGACCCCATGAATCACAGCACACCAGGCCTCCCTGTCCATAACCAACTCCCGGAGTTCATTCACACTCATGTCCATCAAGTCAGTGATGCCATCCAGCCATCTCATCCTCTGTCGTCCCCTTTTCTTCCTGCTCCCAATCCCTCCCAGCATCAGGGTCTTTTCCAATGAGTCAACTCTTCGCATGAGGTGGCCAAAGTATTGGAGTTTCAGCTTCAACATCAGTCCTTCCAATGAACCCAGGACTGATCTCCTTTAGGATGGACTGGTTGGATCTCCTTGCAGTCCAAAGGACTCTCAAGAGTCTTCTCCAACACCACAGTTCAAAAGCATCAATTCTTCGTTGCTCAGCTTTTTTTATGGTCTAACTCTCACATCCATACCTGACCACTGGAAAAACCATAGCCTTGACTAGATGGACCTTTGTTGGCAAAGTAATGTCTCTGCTTTTGAATATGCTATTTAGGTTGGTCATAACTTAGAGTACTTGGTATGTATTATATTCAGGGAAAATGTAATCTAAAAGAAGTATTTAAAAGCCAAATACAAATGAGTAATAGGATTTTGTAAAAATAGTATAGAATTAAGCTAAGAGCTCTTTACAAATACTGGGTTAAAATGGACTTTTAAAACGGTATTCTCAGCTTTCTTATTGAAAAAGAAATTGATAATTCCATTGATGGAGGCAGATGGTGCTACATCATCTTAAGACTGAGTGGGAAGTACAACTTTTCAACTGCAGTTCTGTAATATCTCCATCAAGGAGAATAATTTTCAAGACCAGAATAAGCATTAAAAACTACTTGAATATCACCATAGTTCAAGATAGTTTAAGCTATAAGAGATTGTTATTGTTCAAGTATAATTTATTGTTTCTTGTTTATCTTTCCCCTGCTCCCTTGAGGATTTTACAGCAAAGTATTGAAAGTTTTTACGGAATTGATCTCAGTACCATTGTCATCTTTTAACAATGATGGAGAACAACTAGGAAAGGCCTGAGAGACTATAGGCGGGCAAATGTTTGATTAGCTTCTGAGAAGCATATGGATTTTGTAAACTACACGTCTATGACTGATACAAATTCCAGGCAAACTGTAGAAGCTTGACATTGGACCTTCTACAGTCAGGCTTTAAATTTTAATTAATCATCTGTCACTGGATCTTATGTGCACCCTCCTCTCTAGTTACACTAGGTTGTTATCCTCCCTAAGCTTTTCCCAACAACAGTTCTGGGCTCAAAGGCGTCCTCTCACTATGTTCCCTGCTGCCTGTGTAAACCTCACTCTTCACTTAAGGTCTACTTCAAAGGCCCCTCAAATGAAACTCACCCTGGAATTAATCTCTTTCTTCTTTGCTCTTCTTGTGCTCTATGAGCACATCTATCATTGAATATAATTGTCCTACCTACTTAGAGTCATGAAAGTTGAAACTGAAAACAAAACAAAGAAGCTGAAACTGGAAGGAAGGGCTCTGAGATAGTTCTATTTTTCTCAATACATTTGTTTTGAGAGCAGGATCAGGTCATATCAGTTTCTAAATCTCTGGCTTGACTACTTCCTTTCAGATCAGATCAGATCAGTCCCTCAGTCATGTCCGACTCTTTGCGACCCCGTGAATCGAAGCATGCCAGGCCTCCCTGTCCATCACAAACTCCCGGAGTTCACTGAGACTCACGTCCATCGAGTCAGTGATGCCATCCAGCCATCTCATCCTCTGTCATCCCCTTCTCCTCCTGCCCCCAATCGCTCCCAGCATCAGAGTCTTTTCCAATGAGTCAACTCTTCCCGTGAGGTGGCCAAAGTACTGGAGTTTCAGCTTTAGCAGCATTCCTTCCAAAGAAATCCCAGGGCTGATCTCATTCAGAATGGACTGGTTGGATCTCCTTGCAGTCCAAGGGACTCTCAAGAGTCTTCTCCAACACCACAGTTCAAAAGCATCAATTCTTCGGCGCTCAGCTTTCTTCACAGTCCAACTCTCACATCCATACATGACCACAGGAAAAACCATAGCCTTGACTAGATGAACCTTTTTTGGCACAGTAATGTCTCTGCTTTTGAATATGCTATCTAGGTTGGTCATAACTTTCCTTCCAAGGAGTAAGAATCTTTTAATTTCATGGCTGCAGTCACCATCTGCAGTGATTTTGGAGCCCCCAAAAATAAAGTCTGACACTGTTTCCACTGTTTCCCCATCTATTTCCCATGAAGTGATCGGACTGGATGCCATGATCTTCATTTTCTGAATGTTGAGCTTTAAGTCAACTTTTTCACTCTCCACTTGCACTTTCATCAAGAGGCTTTTTAGGTCCTCTTCACTTTCTGCCATAAGGGTGGTGTCATCTACATATCTGAGGTTATTGATATTTCTCCCGGCAATCTTGATTCCAGCTTGTGTTTCTTCCAGTCCAGTGTTTCTCATGATGTACTCTGCATATAAGTTAAATAAACAGGGTGACAATATACAGCCTTGACGTACTCCTTTTCCTATGTGGAACCAGTCTGTTGTTCCATGTCCAGTTCTAACTGTTGCTTCCTGACCTGCATACAAATTTCTCAAGAGGCAGATTAGGTGGTCTGGTATTCTCATCTCTTTCAGAATTTTCCGCAGTTTGTTGTGATCCACACAGTCAAAGGCTTTAGCATAGTCAATAAAGCAAAAATAGATGTTTTTCTGGAACTCTCTTGCTTTTTCCATGATCCAGCGGATGTTGGCAATTTGATCTCTGGTTCCTCTGCCTTTTCTAAAACCAGCTTGAACATCAGGAAGTTCACGGTTCACATATTGCTGAAGCCTGGCTTGGAGAATTTTAAGCATTACTTTACTAGTGTGTGAGAGATGAGTGCAACTGTGCGGTAGTTTGAGCATTCTTTGGCATTGCCTTTCTTTGGGATTGGAATGAAAACTGACCTTTTCCAGTCCTGTGGCCACTGCTGAGTTTTCCAAATTTGCTGGCATATTGAGTGCAGCACTTTCACAGCATCATCTTTCAGAATTTGGAATAGCTCAACTGGAATTCTATCACCTCCACTAGCTTTGTTCATAGTGATGCTTTCTAAGGCCCACTTGACTTCACATTCCAGGATGTCTGACTCTAGATGAGTGATCACACCATCGTGATTATCTGGGTCGTGAAGATCTTGTTTGTACAGTTCTTCTGTGTATTCTTGCCATCTCTTCTTAATATCTTCTGCTTCTGTTAGGTCCATACCATTTCTGTCCTTTATTGAGCTCATCTTTGCATGAAATGTTCCTTTGGTATCTCTGATTTTCTTGAAGAGATCTCTAGTCTTTCCCATTCTGTTGTTTTCCTCTATTTCTTTGCATTGATCACTGAAGAAGGCTTTCTTATCTCGTCTTGCTATTCTTTGGAACTCTGCATTCAGATGTTTATATCTTTCCTTTTCTCCTTTGCTTTTTGCTTTTCTTCTTTTCACAGCTATTTGTAAGGCCTCCCCAGACAGCCATTTTGCTTTTTTGCATTTCTTTTCCATGGGGATGGTCTTGATCCCTGTCTCCTGTACAATGTCATGAACCTCATTCCATAGCTCATCAGGCACTCTATCCATCAGATCTAGGCCCTTAAATCTATTTCTCACTTCCACTGTATAATCATAAGGGATTTGATTTAGGTCATATCTTAATGGTCTAGTGGTTTCCCCTACTTTTTTCAATTTCAGTCTGAATTTGGCAATAAGGAGTTCATGATCTTAGCCACAGTCAGCTCCTGGTCTTGTTTTTGCTGACTGTATAGAGCTTCTCCATCTTTGGCTGCAAAGAATATAATCAATCTGATTTCGGTGTTGACCATCTGGTGATGTCCATGTATAGAGTCTTCTCTTGTGTTGTTGAAAGAGGGTGTTTGTTATGACCATTGCATTTTCTTGGCAAAACTCTATTAGTCTTTGCCCTGCTTCATTGTGTATTCCAAGGCCAAATTTGCCTGTTACTCCAGGTGTTTCTTGACTTCCTACTTTTGCATTCCAGTCCCCTATAATGAAAAGAACATCTCTTTTGGATGTTAGTTCTAAAAGGTCTTGTAGGTCTTCATAGAACTGTTCAACTTCAGCGGTTACTGGTTGGGGCATAGACTTGGATTACTGTGATATTGAATGGTTTGCCTTGGAAAGGAACAGAGATGATTCTGTCGTTTTTGAGATTGCATCCAAGTACTGCATTTCGGACTCTTTTGTTGACCATGATGGCTACTCCATTTCTTCTGAGGGATTCCTGCCCGCAGTAGTAGATATAATGGGCATCTGAGTTAAATTCACCCATTCCAGTCCATTTCAGTTTGCTGATTCCTAGAATGTCGACATTCACTCTTGCCATCTCTTGTTTGACCACTTCCAATTTGCCTTGATTCATGGACCTGACATTCCAGGTTCCTATGCAATATTGCTCTTTACAGCATCAGACCTCGCTTCTATCACCAATCACATCCACAGCTGGGTATTGTTTTTGCTTTGGCTCCATCCCTTCATTCTTTCTGGAGTTATTTCTCCACTGATCTCCAGTAGCATATTGGGCCCCTACTGACCTGGGGAGTATCTCTTTCAGTATTCTATCATTTTGCCTTTTCATACTGTTCATGGGGTTCTCATGGCAAGAATATTGAAGTGGTTTGCCACTCCCTTCTCCAGCTGACCACATTCTGTAAATCTCTCCACCATGACCCTCCCATCTTGGGTTGCCCCAGGGGCATGGCTTAGTTTCACTGAGTTAGACAAGGCTGTGGTCCTAGTGTGATTAGATTGACAAGTTTTCTGTGAGTATGGTTTCAGTGTGTCTGCCCGCTGATGCCTTCTTGCAACACCTACCGTCTTACTTGGGTTTCTCTTACCTTGGGCGTGGGGTATCTCTTCATGGCTGCTCCAGCAAAGCACAGCCATTGCTCCTTACCTTTATCAGGTAACAAAGTGCCTAATTTAGGTTGGGAGGGGCACTAGACCTGAAACAATATATCTTCAAGAGGTATGGTATTTCAATTCTAGTATAAGAGTTCATGTGTAAAAGTTTTCTGCATTATTGTACCTTGTGGTACATTTTATAGATCTGGTTAAAGCTTTGATATAATGTATAATGTATAATTTTAGGTTTATTTAGAGACATTATAAATGACTACGTGGATTTTAGGGACAGTTTTCGCTAGTTTGTTGGATGGCATTTGGTTTTCACAAGTTGTTTTATTACCGAGTCATCTAGTCAAAGCAGCACACATTGGCTATTTGCTTTTTCTTATTTTAAACTCAACTAGCTACACTTAAATATTAAAAACATTGTCTCTTGTCATTCTTCTGGAATAGTGTAGGTTTCTCTAGAAGTTGTGTGCCAGTTAAAAAGAAGTTGTCTAACAAAACAGCATCTCCTACCGTCCACTCCTAATTATTACAGTTGAGTTTGTTATTTTGCAATTTTATTCCAGTAGGTGTCAGTGCTGAGTTCAGTAAAAAAAATCCTTTTTCCAAGTGCAAAATTTTAATTAGAAGACTGTATAAAGGTTCAGACGACGAGCAAGAAAACAGAATAGTTACATCGTTTATTTCTTAAAAGTTCAAAACTCTTTCCTGGAGGCTCAAAAGAGACAGGGTCTCGCTATATTGCCCAGGCTGGAGTACAGTGGCTATTCACAGGCGCGATCCCACTACTGATCAGCACGGGAGTTTTGACCTGCTCCGTTTCCGACCTGGGCCGGTTCACCCCTCCTTAGGCAACCTGGTGGCCCCCCGCTCCCGGGAGGTCACCATATTGATGCCGAACTTAGTGCGGACACCCGATCGGCATAGCGCACTGCAGCCCAGAACTCCTGAGCTCAAGCGATCCTCCAGCCTCAGCCTCCCGAGTAGCTGGGATTACAGGCGCGCGCCACCGCGCCCGGCGATCGCAAACCTGCGCAAGATAACACTTGAGGCTGAGGTTTGGTGACGTCATCAGTTGTGCCCGCCTAGAATATTTGCAAGCCTCTCTCCGGCCCTGAGACTCCGTGGACACATTGCGCATGCGTCATTTATCAGCACTGCCTTCTGGGTAAACTGTCCTAAAATTTTGAAGAGCGCATGCGTACGCTCCCTCGTTCCTTTTACCTCGTTGCAGCTGAGAAAGCAACATGGGTCACCAGCAGCTCTACTGGAGCCATCCGAGAAAATTCGGCCAGGGTTCTCGCTCTTGGTGAGAAACAGAATGTGGTTGTTTGGAAGGGTTGCTTTGGGGCGCGACACTGCTTGAAATATAGTGTAGAGGAGCCCACGGGCGGCGCGTGGGGGGAGACGGAGAGGTGGCTGCCGCCATTTGCAGGCCTCCGATGGGTCCGTGGAGACCTGCAGGGCGAGTGGTGGCCCCCCGGAGTGCCGATAATTCACTTTCTGTAACTAGCGATAACGCCGTTTCTTTTTGCAGCCGGGTCTGCTCAAACCGGCACGGTCTGATCCGGAAATACGGCCTCAATATGTGCCGCCAGTGTTTCCGCCAGTATGCGAAGGACATCGGCTTCATTAAGGTACGCTGGCGGACGCCATGGTCTCCTGTTTCAGGGAGGGGCGACAAGCTGGTAGTTCGGTGTCGGCGTTTGATCAATGCCGTTTTTCTCTTTCAGCTAGCAGGGCCCGCCCTTTGTAGCGGACAACACAGTTGAGAGGCTCGGCAGTCATCTTAATAGGATTGAGGGGGATGTAAAGGCGTGGGAAAGTAGTTTTTCTAATACCTTTTTACCCACTTCTGTTAGTTTTAGGTACTATATGTAATGTTGGATAAACATTACTTTTCAGAAGTCGCTAAAATGAAACATTAAATCACTAATCATATCTTGTTAATTTTCGGCAAAATACATGCCTTGACCGCTGCCCTGAAATAACTGAATAGGGTCATGTAGTGAGCTTGAGGTTTCGGGCCAGATAGACCTTTTTAGGATTCAGAGGTCTGTCATTTAATAGTCTTACGACTTTGGTCAAGTCGCTCAAAGTTGTTTTTTCCTGTGAAAAATGAATAGTAGGGTTGTTGAAAAAGTTATATGTGACGGTTTCTTGGCTCCTAAAAGTCACTTAAATGTTAGTGTTTTTTTTTTTAAGTTGAAGATTAATTTCTAACTGGCTCTTTGAGATATAAAATTCTGTCACTACCTTTTTATTAGTAATTAGAATGCAACAATGTTGAGTAGAACGTATTTGTTTAAATTAGAAGTTCCTATGTTGAAGTGTTACCGTGGGTACAATTTGTTAATGTAATAGCGGAGATGAATTGTTAATGTGCGATTTCTGTGACAAAGTATCTTAAGCTTAAACTTTTGATTTTGACCAAATAGTTAAGAAATACATGTTTAGTGTTAATTATGGAAGTTGAAATAACTCTGTATCACAGATGGGAGAATGGACTCCCATGCATTCTGCCAAAAGTCTGCCAGTTTTGTGTCCCATTTCTCAGAGATTAAGAATAAATGAATTGATTTATGAATGTCTCATAGAATAGTGTCTGGCACACAATGAGTAACAAAATGTTAGCTGTGTAATTAGTTACTACTTAATGATGTCCTGAGCTTTTGGTAAGGATCATTTTCTGAAGCATGTTTTTCTACTGGGAAATTTCTTTGATGGTAGAAGTGGGTTTCCCAATACTAAAATTTAGTTAACAAATCAAGCTGAGATTCATGGAGCAGCTTGTAATAGGTGTTCAGTAAATATTTAAGGTATTTAGACCTGGATTACTAGTTTGGGTGGGTCAGGTTTCCAGTTTAAACCTCATTCTACAATGAACCATTTCTTTCTGAGAATAAAATGGTGATATTTAAGGCATTTTGAATTAATTAATTTCCTTTTTCTTTTTTTTTCCAGTTGGACTAACCAAACTTCCTTAGATGGCTCATCCAGCACATCAACCTTAGGCGGAAATAATACTAGCTCTTTGTATATAAAATAAAAGTTTTCAAAACTTCAAATATGAGTGAAATCTTTAAAAAATTTACTTCTCTGGATTCAGCTTATAAGTTTTTTTTTTAGTTTTCCCTGACTTATGCTAAAGTATTAATGCTGAACTCTTGTAGTGTCAGTTTTAGCTTTATACTTCAAAAAAGTCATTTTTAAAGTTAAGGTACCCACTGCATATAGCAGCATCCAGCATATAACCGGAGACAAACTGGACTCGTGAGTGGTTGCAGTCATTAAGATCTGCTCTGGGGGAAAAAAAAGACCTGCTCTGAGCATTTACCTAGTGTTTAGTAGTCCTGGCTTTTGGGATAATTGACCAGTTTACAAGAAAGCTTGTGAATTTCTCAATGTGTTTGGGTGAGGTGATTAAAAGTGAAATGGGTCTTATGAACAAAAGTAGCTTTTAGTTGGGCAAGGTCTATCAGAACAGGCCGCATAAAAGTTGAGCTAGTCAACTAGCACACAAGTCAAAATGATTTCTGAAGAGGAAGACAGGATTTGTTGAAGGATTAGGTGTGGGAGAGAACCGAGAGATTCTATGGGTTTTGGCCGGAGCAACTGGAAAGGTTACTCTTGAGCTAGGACTGAAAAGTTAGCTTGGTTTAGGGAAGAAAAAGTGTTGAGTTTCAGGCATATTGAATTTAAAATGCTTATTAGACATTTGTGTTAAGCTCTGAAGTAGGCGTTCATCTGGAATTGACAGCCTATCCTGGGCTCCCTCTGGGGGTTGCTATTGTGTGGGGATCTTGCAGTGGGTGGTGTGGAATTGTCACTGAATAACCTGGAGAAAGAAATGGCAACCCACTCCAGTATTCTTGCCTGGAGAATTCCATAGACAGGAGCCTGGTGTGGGGTCACAAAGAGATAAGACTGAGTGACTAACCCTGAACTGAACTATGACAAGATAGGCTTGACTGGCTTTTCTCAGATTATGAATAGTATCTGCTGTTTGGGGATCTCATTCTCTGACTGGGTGAGATCTTGGCCCTAAAGTCTAGAGATTAAATGATAAACATGGAGAAGGCTGTTCTGGGTTATTCCCAAGAGCAGGTAAGATGATAGAGTAGAAGGGAAAGCAAAAAAGTGTTAGAAAACCAAACAGTTGAACACAGTGTAAGACTTGAAAGGAGCTCATGGAGGTTAGGGACCCTGAAGCTTAGATCTCAAGAGCTTCATGGTAAATTCAGCTCTTACTGGCCCTAAGTCACAGGAGTACATGGTAATTCTGTGGTGGACTTCTAGGGAACAGGTTTCAAACAGGATAAGGAAGTGGATAGAATTTTGGGAGAGGAGATGAAACAGGAAAGTTTTCTATGTTAACAGATCGAGTGGCTGGGTGAGAAGCATTACCAGCTGAGCAAGTGTAAAAAATTTTAGGTGAAAGAGGAGAGGCCTAAACAGTGATTTAAGTAAATGAAGTTGATATATTTGGGTATGAGAGCTGGGGGAAAGATGAACACTGGTCTAGTGGGATAGTCCTGTTTAAGTGCTCCTGTAAGAATTGTGTGTGTGTTGAGAATTGTGTGGAAGGGAACATTCTGTAGCCAGTCCTGGCCCTGTTGTGTGGTGGGTAGGAAGGCTGGTGTGGGCAGATGATCTTCTCTATTCAGAGTTGAATAACTTACTGCTAAAGATTGGAAGGAATGATCCTAAAGCTGAAACCAGTACTTTGGCCACCTCATGCGAAGAGTTGACTCATTGGAAAAGACTGATGCTGGGAGGGATTGGGGGCAGGAGGAAAAGGGGACGACAGAGGATGAGATGGCTGGATGGCATCACTGGCTCAGACGTGAGTTTGAGTGAATGGGAGTTGGTGATGGACAGGGAGGCCTGGCGTGCTGCAGTTCATGGGATCGCTCAGGACATGACTGACTGACTGAACTGAACTGAAAGATTATTTTAAAATGTATGTGCCCCAACATTGTATATCAACTGATAACAAAAAAATAAAAATGTATGTGTGAGACATTATGCTAAGTGCTTTTATGTGTACTATCTTTTTTGAGTCTCAATCCACTTTTGTGGATTGATATATCCACATTGTGGATATCTGCATCCACATTGTGGATATCGTTACAAAGCTAGAGATTAAGCAAAGTCTGCCTAAGTTAGAATGGCGTCAAGACTAAACTTGAGACTGACATCAGTGCTAATGTTCTTAATACCCACAGCACACTTATTTTAAGGTTGAAAGACTGTACCTCTGGTCCCCAAAGATGAATTTACATGACAGGAAGTACTATTTTAATTTTAAGGTTGAAAGACTACCTTGTCCCCAAAGGATGAATTTACATGATAATAAGTTATCTTCATATTTACCACAGCATGTAGCATTATACATTGTGTATTAATAGTAGATACTGAATTGTTGGAAGAGTTGAATTAAATTTGCTAGTAAAAGATTGATAATTTTTTTTGACCATACCTTGCAAGTGGGATGTTAATTCCCTAGCCAGGGATTGAGCCTGGGCCCTTGGCAGTGAGAGTTTGGAGTCCTAATGACTGGACCACCAGGTAAGTCCAAGCTCAATAATGTTTATGGCAAAGCACAATAGATTGTACAGGAGAGGTTTAAACTACCATTAAAGAGTATATAGTTTTAGGTTGCATTACTGAGTTTGGGCTGAATGGGACCTGTTAAAGGACCTGTTGAAGATTTTACATAACTCATTAATGAAACCAGTAAGGTTTTTCTACCGGTTCAAAGGAGAATTGAAAGCATCACAATAGGTGAATCAAGGATTTTTATAATGAATTTATAAATAAATGCAAAACTGGATTTTTTTTTTAAACAGAGAAGGGAAGTCAGTTATCCCCCAGATGAATGTGCGTGTTTATGGGTAAATGTGTGTGGACAATGTGTATGTCTGTATCACTTATGTATAACTTGGAAAGTTGTAAAATAGCTCTTAACACAAAAGCTTGGGGTTCTTTACCTGAAAAGTGTGTAGGCAAAGATTTAAGTTCCATGGAATACAGCTAGTAATCTTTTGGTCCATTTTGAAGTCTTTCACGGTAGTTCTCCATAGACTTAATGCTTTTACCTAAAATTGATAAAACTTTTTGAGTGAATGCTGTGTCAGGCACTGTTCTTAATGCTTTACTTAAATTAACTCCTTTAATAAAACAACTCTGTGAGGCATAATCCCCATTTACAGATGAGGCAAGTGAGGCACAAAGAAGACCTTTTCCAAGAAAGCACAATGAAATTCAAACCACAAGTAGGATGTCTTGAGAACTCTCGCTCTTACTGTTAAATTCTAAATGTCCAACAATCAGAGAAAACTTTGGTAAATATTGGTAGTCTACAAAATAGCACAGAAAATTTTCAATAAAAAGTGGGAAATTGTATATATGGTATAAATTCACTATGTTAAAATGCATAGAAAAAAACCTGCTAGTATGTTATCAGTGATTGCCTTTGGGTCAGAGTTAGAGGTGATTTGCTCTGAAGCATCAGATTAAGATTTGTTTTAGAGGTGGGGTATCCAGTGGTGCAGTTTAGAGTGTCCCAGGTAACAACTTTGCTAATTAGGCTTCTGCTCCTCCCCACACATCTGATTGTACCTTTAGATTGCTCTGAGAGCAAGTTCTTGTTACTTTCTTCCATGGATTTTCACCCATTGATATTGATTCTATGTGGTCCTATATAAAACAAATCTAATCTTTCTTCTGCAAGAAAACTGGTTAATTATTTAGTCATGAGGATTCTCATCTTCTGAAACCTTATTTCAGGCGAAACCATTCCTGTTATTTGAACTGTTCCTTCTAGGATCTGATTTAAGGGCCATCTTTGGTGTTCTCTGATTTCCACTCCAGCTAGATCCTAACAGTGCCCAGCATAGCATGTTTCATAGGGCAGGCATGCAGAAAAAAATACAATGAATGAATGAGCAGATTTGGTAATGACTTTAATTTGGTTGGCCATCATTATTTTTTCGCTTTTTATGGACCCTTTTTACCATTTCAGAAAGACGAGAGACCCTGGCCTTCAACAGTTATCTACATGGCTAATGCCCCTGATAATTTTAAATTAGCTTGCTCTGCAAAACCTCTGTCTGAGACATAGTTCTTGTTGAAAGCTGTCTTTAAAAATTGGTACCTTAGAGAATTGGGCTTTTGGGTAGGCAGAACAAAGCTGTTCTAGTGGAATGACTAAGGGTAAAACAAGGTGTTTGAATTTCCTCAATATCCACAAAAATTGAAAAAGGGAAAAAAGAGAAGGCTGAGCTACTAGATATTTCTCTAGGGTTAATCTAGAAATTAAAGGCTCAGTTTGTTGATATCACTGAGTATTTACATGGGTAGCAATCAAAGATGTATTGGGGCCAAAGGTTACATTATTGGCTGTGCTTGCTCCAGGTGTCCTCTGTCTATAAGAGCTTTAAAAGAATTGGGATTGAAATTGACAAATTTATCTAGATGGGCTAATTATCATATAATGTCTCAATTTAAAGTCATTTGGTTAATGAGAAAATAATTCAAAGAAAGCAGGGCTGGCTTTGTTTTTACTGAAAATCGTTTTAAATTCAGACTACTATGTTCATCAATGGTGACCATTCCCTTGAGCTAATTCCAGACTTGACCTTCTGAGGTTCTATAAACAAATGCTGGATTCCCCAACAGAAGAATTGAAAGCCTTTAGACCCAAAATGCCCCACCCCCTCCTTCTGTTCTCCCAACCCCTCACATTGTTCCTATTGGTCCCCTCATCCCCTAAACATCTTATCTGCTTGCAAAGAAATCCCTAACCTACCTAAATTGTTTCAGAACCACTGATCATGGGGCAAGGACTAAAATATCTCTGGTTCTGAGAGTGGCTGCTGGGGTCCTCAACTGGACCCCATCCTAAGAGTTCAAAGGATATATTTTAGGAAGCTCTCCTCCTGGCCAAAATGGCCAACATTCCCTTTACCTTGGAATGTCTGCTGTTGGTCACTTTCCTGGACTTGTTTTGTCAGCAGATCGGTAGGAGATCATCAGAGAAGGAGAACCAGTCATGGCTTTCTTGACAGAAGAGAAGCCATTTTTTGGCTAAGCCATTTTGTGATCTAAGCCTGGCCACAATGCTTGTCCTTGAACAGTCCTTGTCCTTAACAGTCTTAGTAATAATAATCTTAGGAGAACAAAAGGACAAACTTCCAGGCAAGAGATAACAAAGATAACAAGTCAGTTGTAAAGACTCGCAGTTCTATTTCAATGGTAAAGACTAACACACTGTCTGGAGCTACTTTGCAGAATTTAAATCCCCCCTTGGGTGCCAGCTACCAGATTCAGCTGGAATCTAAGGGATGCTGCTGCTGACCTTTTCTGGGTGACTCCTGACCAGTACTTTGATGTCCTTGGTCAGCTCACTTAGTTGCTCAGCAGACTGCCATTCAGCTGTTTCACTGTAATGTTATTGTTGTCATTTAGTCTCTCAGTCCTGTGCGACTAACCCCGTAGACTGTAGCCCTCAAGGTTTCTCTGTCTATGGGACTTTCCCAGGCAAGAATACTGGAGTGGGTTGCCATTTCCATCTCCAGGGGATCTTCCCGACCCAGGGATCAAACACATGTCTTCTGCACTGACAGGTGATTTTTTTTTTTTTTTTAAACCACTGAGCCACCAGTGAAGCCTGTAAAACCTTTATTAATTCTATTAGGGGAACCACTGACTGAAGCCACCCACCCTCACCCAGCAGAATAGTAACCTCTTGTATGTGTTAGCTTACAACAGTGTTGCAGGGAAAAGCCAGTTCTGACTCCCATTTGGAACTGTTTCTTTGACTTGCTTTCCATTGCTTTTTAAAATTATAATAATAACATACTGGCCTGCCTCAGAGAATCCTGCCCCTCAGCCCGACTGTAAAACTAAAGTGCCTTTGTTCAGAACCCTGTGCACCTGTAGATGGCAGGAAGGAAGAAATTAACACATCCTCTGCCCAAGGCTTGCCATTCTAGGAAATATTTGCAAGATTAATGACTTTTTTCCTTTGTTTCCTCACCTGCCTGCATCTTGATCTATAAAAGAACCTGGCATCCAAGACCCCAGTAAAATGGTTATTTTGAGACATTCATCTGCCATCTTCTTAGTCAGGAAGCTCAGGAACAACAGGAGTCCTGGTAAGGAATGTGGAACTAATAAGCTGCCACCACCTGGAAGTACTGGGGAAAGGTCAAAAGGAGAGAAGAAACACCAGCCCATATATTTTACCAACCTCCCAGAATCCTTTTCACTGGCATCCTTGGCTGAGCAATGTGTGTGCCACCGGGAAGGACCCTGAGATTAGAGTGATTGGCCAGAGAAAACCCAGAAACTAACCCCATTACTGTAAAACCCGAGATTGCCAGCCACACGACACTGCAGTCCTGGGTTCTCCCCTCCTGCTCTCCACCCAGGTGCCCCTTCCCAATAAAGCCTCTTGCTTTGTCAGTATATGTGTCTCCTTGGACAATTCATTTCTGAGTGTTAGACAAGAGCCCACTCTTGGGTCCTCCTTCCTGCAACAATTTAGATAACCTTAGAAGTTAACAGCTTTAACAAAAGGAAAGGGAGGAATGAATTTCTGTCAACAGGGACTGTGACTAGAGCTGCTGACGTCCCAGTGAAAGGGGGGTGACTGAAGAAGTACCTGGAGAGATGAGGAGAGAGCTTAGTGTTAAGAGAAACATCAGCCTTTTTTTCTGCTTATATGTAACAGTGATTCTGGGGCCAGTAATTCAGGATCTCATTGGCCTCTTCAAACACATTTTAAGACAGGTACATATTCAGTAGCTACTGTGTAACTTCTTACTGTGTATAATCCAGGTTTCAGAACAGGATCACTGTTGCGGAGCATAGGTATGTTTATGGTTTTAGATGTTGCAGCAATGAAAGGAAAAAACAGCCTTGCTTAATAAAGTTGTAAAGAGTGTTAAGTACCAGTAGCCTCATGCACATTATACAACCCAATAATAATTATGCTGATCGTGTAAACAGCTTCCCTGTGTAGACTAGCTGAGCCTCCACTGCCAAACATCAAGAATTAACAGCAGGAGCTAGAAAAATCAATAAGCCTTTACCCAGGGAACCAAAGATATGTAGGTTACTAAAACTGTTAATAGTTGCCCATAAAGAGTAATCTCCCATTATGTTAATGCTAAAGGAGGTTTTGTTTTATTTCCTAAATAATAAAAAGATTACATAATAAAGGACTAGTTGACAAAGTGATAAACATTCATTCATGGCAGCAACGGCCAATCAATAAAAGCATCAAATAAGAAAAAACGGAACCTGTTTCTTGGCAATCCAGTTAGTTGCATTTCATAGACTGAGTCTGGTTTATCTTGTGGTCTCTCTTCACATACCCACAAATCCCATTTTAAGATGACAGCGGTGCATCTGTTTGTCCTTTGATGCTAATTAACCCCTTCTTCCATTCCCTCAGATTAAGTGGGGATGGCTGGCACAGATGACGCTTTCAGTCCATCATGCAAAGAATACGTTTTCACAAACGTATTCATATTTGGAACTTTTGGGTAAGTAATCTTAAACACAATTTCCTTTAAAGTTTTCTCTGTGATCAGGAGTCTTCATCACCTGATTCTTGAGTATCCTAGCTTCTTTATTACCAAGGAAGCACCTCATGGAGATGACTGCTCCTCATTTGGAGCCTTCATTATAGGTTTTTTAAATAACCTTATCTCTTGTTAATGACTTTAATTTGTTCCTGAAAACACTACCACTAGGTTAAAAGCTGTTAAATAAAAATAATTTTTCATTAGTTTTATTAGAAAAAAAATACGGTGTGTTCCACTGCCCCACAAGATCCTCAAGTAATTTTCACAAATACAAAATTTACCAAAATACAAAATATACCAATTAAGTAGTGGGGAAATAAAAAAGTTTATAAAAGTAATAATAATTGGAAAGTGTTCTGATACCAACCAGTATACTAAAATTTAATTCTGGTATTAACTAAGATTGAAGGCAGGAGGAGAAGGGGATGATAGAGGATGAGATGGTTGAATGGCATCACCGACTCGATGGACATGAGTTTGAGCAAGCTCCAGGAGCTGGTGATGGACAGGGAAGCCTGGCGTGCTGCAGTCCACGGGGTCGCAAAGTGTTGGACACCGCTGAGCGACTGAACTGAACTAAACTAACTAGAGTTAGCACACACCTCACAAGTTAAAGGTCATAGGTCCACAGCCAGACTGCCCCCACTTCTGATGCTAGCCACACTGGGCAAGTCCCCAGGCTACCTGCAGGATATTTCTAGTGCAATGCTTTGTGGGAAAATGAGACAAAAGTCTGTCAAACTTCTTGATAGAAATTGGAGCTTAAGTGCATAGCCTCTGCATAGGGTACTAGATTCTGAGACCTAATGTGCCATGTGGATGCCTGAGTCAAGAGAAGTATCCTTGTGTCTGCCTGGAACTACTAGGTCATACAATTCCTCCACCGATGGGCAAGGCGAAAGCTAAGCCCTCCCAGGAAGTGAGGGAGAGAGAGGCAGAGATGGAGAGAAGTGGAGACGGAGGAGTTGGGAGGTACAATTTTCGAGGCTCATTTCTTGAGAGCCTGTAAAGTAGGATAGATCAGCATCTAATACAGCTGTGGCAACCTCCATCCAAGCGTATGCCTCAGAATCTCTCCTTGCAAGTTCAACTTCTCTTTCTTTGATTTTATATTTATGTGGAAAATAGCTGGTTTACAGTGTTGCCTAATCACCCAAAATAACCCTTACTGTCTGAGTGAAAATTCCCACTCATATTTTTTATTTTATTTTATTTTTGACTGTGCTGGGTCTCTGTTGCTGCATGGACTTTTCTCTAGTTGCCTTGAGCCCAGGCTACTCTCTAGTTGTGGTGCGCTGGCTTCTCATCGTGGTGGCTTCTCTCGTTGCGGAGCATAGGATTTAGAAAGCTTGAGCTTCAGTCATTGCAGTGTGTGGTCTCAGTAGTTGCTGCTCCCGTGCTCTAGAGCACAGGCTCAATAATTGTGGCACATGGGCTTAGTTGCTACACTGCATGTGGGATCTTCCAAACCAGGGATCAAATCGGAGTTTCCTGCATTGTCAGGTAGATTCTTTACCACTGAGCCATGAGGGAAACCCTCCATTCTTACATTTAAACACACTAATTGGTTAGTTATTTTCATAATAAAATGTCAATGAAATGTGGGTCCTTCTAGAGGACAGCAGCCTCATCTATAAAATAAGCATAATAACCAGATTTACCTTATGGAACTGTTGCAAGTATCTAGTGAGTTAATGTGTAAAAGTGCACAGACTGTTGACTGTGGATGGTTTTGGGTGGTACAGGGCCTTAAAGACTAGATACTTGATGCAAGACTTGAGGCATCTGAGGACCCTCGAGGAGATGACTGAATGCGCTAGGAGCACACATCTCACTTTCGTTGGCCCATTGAATAGTCACCAAGAGTTGGAATGGTCGTGGCTCCAAGGGTCTGAAGAGTGTATTGACTACTTGAGCTCTGCTGTTCCAGGGGTTAGAATATCAAAGCACTATGGAATGAGTGCCTTGTGTATCCAAACAGGTCACACTCTTTCTGGAGATCAGTACCCTGTTTTCATTGTTCTATGTATTTGAGAAGAATGAGTATTTTGCTGCTGTTGAATAGCATGTTCTATGTATATCTGTTAGGTTCATTTGGTCTGCAATATGGTTCAAGTCCAATGTTTCCTTATTGATTTTCTGTCTGGATTATCTATCTATCCATTATTTAAAGAGAGGTATTGAAGTCCCCCACTATTATTATGTTGTTGTCTATTTCTCCTTTCAGATCTGTTAGTATTGGCTTAATATATTTAGATGCTTCAATGTTAGGTGAGAATATATTTAACATTATTATATCTTCTTAATGAATTGACTCCTTGATCATATAATGACCTGTTGGGACTTCCCTGGCAGTACAGTGGTTAAGACATTGTGCTCCCAGTGCAGGGGGCATGGGCTGGGTCCCTGGTTGGGGAACTAAGATCTTGCATGCGGTGTGGCACAGCCTAAAATATAAAAAAAATTAAAATTTATATAATGACCTTTGTACTTCTTTCTCTCTCTTTTAACTTAAAAGTTAATTAATATATAAGGTCAGAGGGTCTGAAGCCACAGAGAAGAAAATGTCTTACATTACTATGGGGTAGGGAACTTCTTTAGTGAAAATATCTGTTACCACTAATGCTCAGAACTGGATGCCAGAAATTCCACTGCTGCTACCCCTCAAGGAACCCAGTGATGGTGGGGTGGAGATAGAGGTGATGATGAGTGTTAGGATTAGAAAGTCCTGGCTTCAAGTCTGTAACTCTAGTCAATCCAGTGAAGAAAGATATGCTCATGCATGCATTCATTCATTCATTTCACAAATATATGTGAACTGTCTCATTAGTGCAAGCAACTATGTTAAGTACCAGGGATAAGTGATGGCAAAAAAAAAAAAAAAAGAATGTTCACAGTTCTTGCTGTCATGATGCTTCGAGTCTACTGGATAAGATAGAGCTAGTAAGTCTATGTGGAGAATGACAGAGGCAGAGTTCTCCTGAGAAGTGTAGTGTTGAGAAGGGAGCAGAGGAGGAGGCTGTGTGTCCTGTCTTCTGTCTGCAGTAGTGTTCCTCCAGGACCCTTAGCTTTAGACTTGTAAGATTCCCTCTCCACTAAATCACTGATGTCTCTGTTGCTGCCTTTGGGCTCCTTCTTTGGTCTTGTGCCTGGGCAACTAGAAGGCTTGTGGGCCTGTGGGTTGCAGCCCAACACTCCTGCTCTACTGGGTATCTGGAGAGGGAGCTGTCCTTACCATTGGGGATTTTCCTTGCAAATGTAAATGTTTCTTACAAAAGAAACGTTTGGTTTTCAAAGAGTCTGCTGTCTCTTACAAAATACCCAGGGTGGCAAATTCTGTTCCCCATTGAAGGCAGGAGGAGAAGGGCATGACAGAGGATGAGATGGTTGGATGGCATCACCGACTCAATGGACCTGAGTTTGAGCAAGCTCCGGGAGTTGGTGATGGACCAACACCAAGCCTGGTGTGCTGTAGTCCATGGGGTTGCAAAGAGTCAGACACAACTGAGCAACTGAACTGAACTGAGCTGAGAGTAGCTGAGGTGTAGCAAGTTTAAAGAAACTGTTGTTGTAGAACATACCCAGGCTATTACAAAGCGGTTTCTCTTTTCAACTAAATTTAAAAGATTTAGTCAACATGTGGATGCTTGGTGTTTTGTATGGTGGCTTTTCATGTTAACTTCACTCACTTTAAGTCTTAAAATCTGCATTCCAGATTCTTGAAAAGAAGGGATGCTATTCCATTGTTCTTTTGTTTTTTTCCAAGCAGAAATCTCAACGGGCTCAGTTCTCTCTCACCACCTTGTAGACTGACCTTTCTGACAAGTGTCTTCCTGGTGAAGAGACAGCATGCTTCTTGCTCCTGCGGTGTGCATGTGTGTGTATGATCACTGAACGGTTGTTAAGTAATCTAAAACAACGCATTTTAAGCCAAAGCAGCACTTAGCCCTAATATGCCCCAGGATAGTCTCATGAACAGCCATATAGGCTTAGGAAGCTAGATGGCAGAGTAATCACACAGTTAAAGGCTTTATGTGGGGTTGGAGAGAAGATAAACCCTGTCTTCATTTAAAAAAAAAAAAATGAAATTCCTGTTTACCTGTCTGAATGATAGAAAAGAGGCAGTTGAATATGATGTTTAGGAGGTTTAGGAGGAACAATTTGTTCCAGGTTACTGAGATATAATTGACATATATAACACTGTGTATTTGTAAAGTTTGCAGTGTTTGATACAATATATTTACATATTGCAAAATGATTACCACTCACCACAGCATTAGCTAACACCTCCATCACAGAAACACCCTATCAGGTAATCACCCGCTTGTTTGGTGGTAAGATCGTTTAAGATTAGTCTCTTAGCAACATTCAGTGTATGATACAGTATTATTAGCTGTAGTCACCATTGCTGTACATTAGATTCCTAGAACTTGTTAATATTATGACAGAGTTTGTACCCTCTGGCCATGATCTCCCCATTTCTCCCACCCCCACTCCCTGGTAACCACCAGTCTACTTTGTTTTTAAGAGGAACAATTTTTTTTTCTTTTATTGAAGTAGAGTTGCTGTACAATATTGTATGTTACAAGTGTACATATAGTGATTCACTTTTTGAAGGTTATACTTCATTTATAGTTATTATAAAATATTGGTTATAGTCCCTGTGTTGTATAATATATCCTTGTCGCTTATTTTATACCTAATAGTTTGTAGTTCTTAATTCCCTACCCCTATTTTTGCCCTTGCCCCACTCTCTCCCCACTGATAACCCCTAGTTTGTCAGGCGAACATAATAACCACTACACTATGGAAACCTGCCTTAACCCCTAGTTTGTAAGAGGAACAATTTTCAAGGTTAAAAAAAATCAGGAAAATTGTCCCCTATGACAGGAATTTGATTATCATAACCAACTTCATGCAAAAGGGTTCTTTAACCCTTTTGTGGGGTTATCAGAGGGGTAGGGGGTGTATTAGAAGCATGGAGTTGGCATGAGCCTGGATGAAGAGTGTCTTCCAAGCCCTTTTAATGATTACCCTGTTATTTAGGCTTCTCCTCCTTATGTTCTCACCTGTAAAGTATACATCAACTGCTTTAAATTATAATTAAATAGGTTTAGTTGCTCAATCATGTTTGACTCTTTGTGACCCCATGGAATGTAGTCTGCCAGGTTCCTCTGTCCATGGAATTCTCCAGGCAAGAATACTGGAGTGGGTAGCCATTCCTTCTTCAGGGATCTTCCTGACCCAGATTGAACCAGGGTCTCTTACACTGCAGGCAGATTCTTTACCACCGGGGGAAGCCCTTAAATTATGATGTTAAGTAACAAATGCAAATAACTTAAATACTTAAGACAATTGATTAAAGGTTATGCAACCAAAGAAGAATATAAGAGGGTAATAGGTGCCTGGAACTGTGGAGTCACCAAGCTTCCAATCCTCAGGCTTATGACCTCAGCCCAGTTACAGCGTTTCATTGTCTCATTTTTCTTATTAGTAAAAATGGAGCTTACAATGGTACCCACATCACAGAGGTAAAAACATCTTAGAAGCAGACAAGATAGGAAAGTTGCCCAAGCCCAATCCATCCACAGAGTTGGAGACTATAGGACTTGAGGCTCAGAGGCACGTTCTGCATCCCCCTGCCGAGGTGGGCAGAGGGTGACCAGGAAGGAGCAGCCAGTTCCAGTGGCCTCAGAGCCAGTGACTGGTGAGTCTGCTCTAAGAGCCTTGAAAGCAGACATCTTCGTCTTTGTATCCCAGGTCCTAGTGTGTGTCATTGCAGGTGCATAGTAAGTGTGTGTTGACCTGCATGTATGAATGCCCCAGGAAGAGATATTCTTTCTATTTTAATGACTGTGTTGAGATGGGATAAAAAGTATTACTATGAGAGAATCTGTGGACTTTCCATCCTGCACCCTGGAGTCCATCAAGAGGATTCTGCAAGGGTCAACTTGGGTTCTTTATCTCCCTATGGGGAGATGTGTATGTGTGTGTTTGTGTGTGTGTGTTGGTTATAAACTAGGCATTTGTATTCATATGCTTGGATTGCCATAACAGAATACCTCAAACTGGGTGGCTTCAATCAGAAAAATTTGCTTTTTCACATTTCTGGAGGCTGGAGTCCCTAGATCAAGGAGCCAGCAGGGTTGGCTTCTAGTGAGGTTTCTCTTCCTGGCTTGCAGACCATGCCTCCTCATTGCATCCTCACATGTTCTTTCCTCTGCATTGCCTGCACTCCTGGTGTTCTCTTCTTGTTGGATTGGAGCCCCACCCTTACGACCTCTTTTAATCTTAAATACCTCCTTCAATGTCCTATCTCCAAATACAGTCCCATTGGTTGCCAGAGCTTCACCCGAGGAATTTTGTGCAGGTGGCATGCAATTTGATCCATGACAACCCTCTTCAACGCTCTTTGAGGAATTGGAGGAAATATCTTTAAAATTATTCTTACTACTAAACACTGTGCTTGTTTGATCATGGCACAGTTCCAGGCCTGGCCCAAGTGAATCCACAACTTTATGAGAGTCACAAAGTAACTTAACTAGCAGAGCTCCCTGCAAACATACCAGCAAACCTGGTGGAGGCGATCCTGGAACACAAATTCTCTTTATTTTGTTTGAAGTTCAAAGCTAGTTGATCACTTCTGGGGTCTCATTCCACACTGGTCTTTTTGATTCCTTTCTTCCCAATAAAGCGAGACCCGGGTTCAGGCCCTGGGTTGGGAAGATCCCCTGGAGAAGGGAATGGCAGTCCTCGCCAATATTCTTGCCTGGAGAATCCCATGGACAGAGGAGCCTGGAGGGCTACAGTCCATGGGGTTGCAAAGATTCGGACATGACTGAGCAGCTAACACTTTCACTTTTCCCAATAAAACCCAGAAAACATGGCTTAGCACTGTGTGCCTTTGTAGATTGTTCATCAGTGTGTGGAACTGTGTTCACATATTCAGCATCAGTTTCTACTTAGAGCAGAAAGAACTTTTCAGGAATCAGCAAGTAAGTGGGGAGAGATTTCCCTGGGTGACCCTTGAAATCACCCTTGGTCTCTTTTTAATACTGACTTTGAAAATACCCCTTATTTGTCTCGTTGGTCAGGGCCGGGAAGAGAGGCAAAGGGATGTGTCTCCACTCTAGAAGGCACCCCTAGTTTGTGAGGGCTGATAGAAATCCACTCCCAGGTCTTGGGCACAGATTACATGGTGGGACTTCTCTCTTTCTTGGTTACTCCTCCTTGATGTTTATAGCCAGCTCTCTTTTTCAACAACTTTACTAACTTTACCTCAATATTTTTCTGGTTTTAAAAATTGAGCCTCCCAGGTGTTTATTTTGTAATTTCCAGCCAGTTGACCTTACCTTACTTAGAATCTAATGACTTTTATCTAATTACATTTTTTTTTAACTGTAGAATCCTCTTGCCACCTTTTCAGAACACGTCTACATATTTTATGTTATTTCCATTTCTGATAATTTTACTGATAAATCTGTGTGGGAACTGAATCTTCTTTATTAATAAGAACAGCTCTAGAAGGTATAAACGGAGCCCTGAGGAAAACGAGACTCACTTTTGGACCCTAAATTTAGCCAACATTCCTCTTTGTAGTGTTATTCACTGGTATTTATTTACATTGTTTTAAAATTCAGCATCTTCATTACTGGGCCTGGGTGGAAGTCTGATAAAATATTGATAACAATCCACAGTGTCAGCAAATAAAGCCTGCTTGGGTTAAATAACAGCAAACAAAGAAAGATAATGAACAGCAGAAGGAAGAAGGGGACTACTTCCCCATGAGTGGCAGAGACAGAGCTGTGGGCATTCAGTGAGGGAGACAGTGTTGTAGGCTGGCGCAGTGGCACTCTGCAGAGGAGGGAGGCCCTGCTGGGGCCTTTTGGGATCTGTGGCAAGGAAGGAAGTGGTGGGGTCGGGGTGGCGGGGAGAAAGGGCTGCGGAGGGAAGAAGCTAGGGTAGCTTGAAGAGGAACTGAAACCCTGTGAACAGTAATTCTATTGTAACAGTGCATTCCTGGAGGCCATATCTGTGCCTGGCACAGCTGTAAACATACTGTATATTGTCTTTTAAAAATATATATACATGTATATAAATTTTATTTATTTCTTTTGGCTGGGCTGGGTCTTTGTTGCTCTGCGGGCTTTTCCTCAGTTGCGGTGAGGGGAGGCTACTTTTCTTTGTGGTGTGTGGGCTTCTCGGTGCAGTGGCTTCTTTTGTCTTAGAGCTCCGGCTCTAAGCATGTGGGCTCAGTAGCTACAGCTCCCAGGCTCTAGAGCACAGGCTCACTAGTTGCGGCGCAGGGGCTTAGCTGCTGTACAGCACGTGGGATCTTCCCGAATCCGGGCTTGAACCCACGTCTCCTGCATTGGCAGGTGGATTCTTTACCACTGAGCCACCAGGGAAGCCCCTATATACTGTCTTACTTCGTGCTGACCTGTGACCTTGGCAGACAGTTAACAAGATCCTCCTGAGAAATGAAGCACGGAAAGGTTCAGAAGTCCATGTTCTGAGCCACCAACAGTCCCTCCATGGAAAAGGGGGTGCAGGCCAGGTTGGTGGGAGATGAAGCATCCTGGATTTAGAATACTGGGGAATTCGGTGTCTTAGGAAAGTGAGAAGATGTTGTTCAGAATTTCAGTATCCCTGGTCCACAGTAGTTCCGGACTGCGCTGGCCAGACAATTCAGAGCCGATTTTTAGGGCGGCAGCACAGTGGAGAACGAGTTCTCACTCAGCAGGCAGCTATTCTCGGGAAAATGAAAACAGAACGACTCCACAGTGGTTTCCTCAAAATACTGCTGAAGCGGTTTCTGGGGGGAACTATCTCCCAGGTGAAAGGAGGCAGAGAGGGAGTAAAAGGAAACTCTGAGAGCAGCCGGAGGGAAGGCAGAAATAATAACACCAGCCACAGGCGAGTAAGGGAGGTGGGCCGGCGTGCTGAAAGCGCAGGGATATTGTTATGGTTCTAATCAAAGAGACAGCAAATGTCGGAGAGAAGCATTTCCTGCTGATAAAAGGTCTGCAATGACTGAGGAGTTGACAGTGGCTGAGAGACAGGGTTCTTTGGGAGACGTGGCAGCTGAAAGGAATCCCCATTTTCTCTTTGTGCCGCACTTTACAGTTGGCCAAGTGCTTTTTCTCTCTGTAATCTGTTTGACATCAGTGCTGTGAAGCATGGCATTGTCAACACTGTGACAAATAAGGAAAGAAGTTGCAAAAGAGAAAGGTCTTATCTGAGTTCCTGTGGCTGCTTAGACGGAGCTGAGAGCAGAACTTGGATCAGCCCTGTTAGCCTTCAACACCCTCTTCTGTCAGGAGGACGAGCAGGGTCATCCGAGAGTAAAGGAAACTTTGGGAAAGACGCTACCGAGACACCTTGGAAAAGTTGAGAGTCCTGGGGACTTTATTTGTGTCTAATGACTTTGGAAAGTTTCTTTGAAATCCTTCCAGTTAAGACTGAATATACAGGAACATCTTATTAATTTATATTCAGGTGACCAGAAAAAGCAACCTTCAATACAAAGAATTTGAATTATCTGATACCCTTGTTCTAGCAGGAGAAGAGTAAAGCATTCATTCTGGATTTTTTTTTTTTTTAAAGACTGATTATTTGCCTTTGCTCTCTTTCCCCAAGGAAAGGCTTTTCTGTTTTCGCTCTCTGCTTCATAATGACACTTTGCATTTGCTTTAAAGACACTGGGTTTCTACTGGCAGTGCTCCCTCTAATAGCAGAGCCACCTCACTGAGCTTAGGGATCCGGTTTCACCACTGAGTTTCCTGTAGATTATACTTATTTTGGCTTTTCCCATACCAACATGGTGAGATTTGTGTTCTCCAGTTTCATTTTCTGATGCTCTTCATACACATAGGTAACTCCATTTTCAGTCCATCTCATTCTGTCCATAGTCTTGATGTTTCTCCCTTATTCTTCTATCAAACCATTGCTATCTGGAATTTTACTATCTTTCCATGTGGTCAGCTATCGATTGCTGTGTAACAGATTGCCCTAGATTTGGCAGCTTAAAGCAACAAACATTTCTAGGGTCACAGTTTCTGTGGGTCAAGAATCCAGACACTGGCTCCTGATCTCTTGTGAGGTTGCAGTTAACTGGTCGGCCAGGGCTGCCAACATGTGAAGAGCCGGAGGGTCCATTTTCAAGATGTCTCATGGCGGTTGTTGGCAGCAGCTACAGCTCCTTGTCACGTGAACATTTTTGTAGGGCTTCCTCAATGGTACAGGATCTAGGACAAAGAAGGAGGCGGTGAGAGCACCCCAGATGGAAACTCCAGTCTTTCTATAACCTACTATTGGAAGAGACATCCTATCACTTCTGCTTTAATCTATTCAATAGATGTGATCCAGTAAGTCCAGTCCATACTCAATCAGAGAGAAATTAAACTCAACCTCCATTACAGTCCTTAATATATTGAGAGAGTTGTTTTTTGTGGGGGTGCGGTGGGGGTGGGGAGGGGTGCACCACCTTAGTTGCCCCATCAGGGATGGAACCCAGGCCCTGGCAGTGAAAGTGCCAAGACCTAACCACCAGACAGCCAGGGAATTCCCAATCATGGTTGTTTTAAATTCCCATTTGATCATTTCAACATCTTTGCCATATCTGAGTTTGGTTCCGATGCTTGCTTTCTCTCTTCAAACTGGTTTTTTTTTTTTGTTTTTTTTTTTGCATTTTATTATGTCTTGTGATTTTTTTGTTCAAAGTGGGATGTGATGTATTGTTTAAAAGGAACTCCAGGAAATAGTCCTTCAGGGATGTGGTGGTAAGTTTTTTTTGTGGGGGCAGAGGAAGTGTTCTACAGTCCTATGATTAAGTATCAGTCTCTTAGCGATCCTGTGCCCCAGGACTGTGAACTTCACAAGTGTCCCCACCATCTTAGGAGGGACAGGATGGCTAGAGGGGTTAGAGTTGGGCATTTCCCTTCTGCTGGGTTAAATAGGCTCTGATAAAACCCCAATAATTTAGGATCTGGTAAAATAATTTCTTTTGAGGGCAAGCTCTGTTAGAACAGGATACTCTGATTATTTCAAAATGGTTACTTTCCCCCTCCCCATGCGGGAAGCACCAGGGGATTTTTTTTTTTTTTTTTTCATTTCTTCACTGTAACAACCTGGAAGAGCTCCTGGAGGTAAAACTCATAGAATCCCCACCCCCACCCCCCCATTATTCCCCACCCCCGAATCCAATGATTGGGTCCACCTGGGATTTTCATCTCTCAGATTTATCCACCCTGCTGCTGCTACTGCTAAGTCGCTTCAGTCGTGTCTGACTCTGTGCGACCCCATAGACGGCAGCCCATCAGGCCCCTCTGTCCCTGGGATTCTCCAGGCAAGAACACTGGAGTGGGTTGCCATTTCCTTCTCCAATGTATGAAGGTGAAAAGTGAAAGTGAAGTTGCTCAGTCGTGCCTGACTCTTAGCGACCCCATGGACCGCAGCCTACCAGGCTCCTCTGTCCATGGGATTTTCCAGGCAAGAGTACTGGAGTGGGGCGCCATTGCCTTCTCCATATCCACCCTGAGCTTCCAGCAATTTGTCAATTACAGTTCAGGTTTTCTTACCCCAGCAACTGTTTCTGTGGAGCCTTCTGCCTGTGGATTTCTGCTCTAATATGTTGTAATTCTCAGTATCCCCCTGTCTGTCTCTCCAGTTTTAGGGGTGTTACCTTGTAACCTCAATTCTGCCAGATCTAAGTCGAGCTGCTGATTTTTCAGTCTGTTCAGCTTTTTACTTGTTAGGATAGAGGGATGTCTTTTTTTTTTTTAAATTATTGAAGTATAATTGTTTACAATGCTGTCTTAACTTCTGCTGTACAGCAGAGTGATTCAGTCATACACATATATATTATTTTTCACATAATTTCCAAACTCCCAATCCATCCTCCCCACTCCCTGCCTGCAACCACAGGCTGTTTGCTATGTCTATCATATGGGATTTGTCTTTGTCTTTCTGACTTACTTCACTTAGTTTGACACTCTCTAGGTCCATCCATGTTGCTGCAAATGGTATTACTTCAAGAGAGAGGACTTTTAATCTCCATACATGTTAACTGCAAGCCAGGTTTTTTCTTTAAACATTTTTTTAAAATTATTTTTTATTAGAGTATAATTGCTCCACAATGTTATGCCAGTCTCCACTGTATAACAATGTGAATCAGCTATGAGTACACACATATCCCACGCCTCCTGAGCCTCCCCGGTAAGCCAGGGGTTTTGTAACATCATTATTGTGATTACCATGTGACTGTGTTTTCTGGCCCATTTTCTGAGTGTTACTGAGAAATTACTACATGCCAGGCACTGTTTCAAGTGCTCTACTTGTATAATCAGCAACTCCGTGTGAATAGTACTGAACTTAGTTTGGGCTCTATAAAAACAGTCTGCAAAAGCAATTTGTGTGCAGGAGGTTTATTAAGAGACTGTTCTTAAGGAAAACTGGTAAGGGAGAGAGGGAAGCAGAGTAAGAAAAGAGAAAGTACTACACAAGGATGGGATTTCAGGTGAAGTATGGTCTCAGCGTGATGTCTGGGGGCTCTGGAGTGTAAATGGTACCTTGCCTCATTGCTAGGAATGGAGGAGGGCTTTTGTACCCTCACCTCAGCTAGTCATTAGTTAAAAGCCATGATGAGGGCCCCCCTACTCTTTCCACTTTACAGATGAGAAACTTTAGGCACAGAGAAGTTGAATAATTTACTCAAGTTCACATGGCCAAAAACTGGTGGGATTGTATTTGGACCCTAGGCATTTTGGCACTGTGGATATATTTTATACTGTGTTTAAAAAAATTATCTATTTTTAGAAGTCTCTGCCTCCGTTGGCCAGCAGGCTACTTGAGGGGAGGAATCGGGAGGAGTGTGTGGCCCCTTGTCTGGCCCGCCGTGCTTCATGGGCTTGGAAGTGATGGAGAACTCGCCTAGGTAGTGGCCAATCATCTTAGGCTTGATTTCCACCAGGTTGAAGCTGGTTTTAGAAAAGGCAGAGGAACCAGAGATCAAATTGCCAACATCCACTGGATCATCGAAAAAGCAAGAGAGTTCCAGAAAAACATCTATTTCTGCTTTATTGACTATGCCAAAGCCTTTGACTGTGTGGATCACAATAAACTGTGGAAAATTCTGAAAGGGATGGGAATACCAGACCACCTGACCTGCCTCTTGAGAAATTTGTATGCAGGTCAGGAAGCAACAGTTAGAACTGGACATGGAACAACAGACTGGTTCCAAATAGGAAAAGGAGTACATCAAGGCTGTATATTGTCACCCTGCTTATTTAACTTATATGCAGAGTACATCATGAGAAACGCTGGGCTGGAAGAAGCACAAGCTGGAATCAAGATTGCCAGGAGAAATATCAATAACCTCAGATATGCAGATGACACCACCCTTATGGCAGAAAGTGAAGAGGAACTAAAAAGCCTCTTGATGAAGGTGAAAGAGGAGAGTGTAAAAGTTGGCTTAAAACTCAACATTCAGAAAACGAAGATCATGGCATCTGGTCCCATCACTTCATGGGAAATAGATGGGGAAACAGTGGAAACAGTGTCAGACTTTATTTTTTTGAGCTCCAAAATCACTGCAGATGGTGACTGCAGCCATGAAATTAAAAGACGCTTACTCCTTGGAAGAAAAGTTATGACCAACCTAGATAGCATATTCGGAGAAGGCAATGGCACCCCACTCCAGTACTCTTGCCTGGAAAATCCCATGGATGGAGGAGCCCCATAGGCAGCAGTCCATGGGGTCACTAGGAGTCGGACACGACTGAGCGACTTCACTTTCACTTTTCACTTTCATGCATTGGAGAAGGAAATGGCAACCCACTCCAGTGTTCTTGCCTGGAGAATCCCAGGGACGGGGAGCCTGGTGGGCTGCTGTCTATGGGGTCACACAGAGTCTGATATGACTGAGGCGACTTAGCAGCAGCAGCAGATAGCATATTGAAAAGCAGAGACATTACTTTGTCAACAAAGGTCCGTCTAGTCAAGGCTATGGTTTTTCCAGTAGTCATATATGGATGTGAGACTTGGACTGTGAAGAAAGCTGAGCGCCGAAGAATTGATGCTTTTGAACTGTGGTGTTGGAGAAGACTCTTGAGAGTCCCTTGGACTGCAAGGAGATCCAACCAGTCCATTCTGAAGGATCAGCCCTGGGATTTCTTTGGAAGGAATGATGCTAAAGCTGAAACTCCAGTACTTTGGCCACCTCATGCGAAGAGCTGACTCATTGGAAAAGACTCTGATGCTGGGAGGGATTGGGGGCAAGAGGAGAAGGGGACGACAGAGGATGAGATGGCTGGATGGCATCACCGACTCGATGGATGTGAGTCTGAGTGAACTCCGGGAGTTGGTGATGGACAGGGAGGCCTGGCATGCTGCGATTCACGGGGTCGCAAAGAGTCGGACACGACTGAGCGACTGAACTGAACTGAACTGAAGTGAACTGAAGGTCTTGCGGTTGTAGACGCTCATCATGCTGTCCAGCATCTGTGGCAGGAAGATCAGTTTGCGCAGGTGCGTCTTCACCACCTCGGGCTTCTCCAGGGGCAGCGCATCCTTCCTGGCCTTGCGCAGCCGCTTCAGCAAGCAGTCTCGCTTCCGCCGGAGGCCGCGGTTCAGCCGCCACTGCCGCCGCTCGCCTTATGGCTGCATCGGCTGCTCGTAGGTAGGACATGTCCAGGTCGTAGAACACGGTGGAGATCCACGCCACTGGTAGGTGAACTTGCGGATGGTCCGCTTCTAATTCTGTTCCACTTCCGCCATCTTGTCGGCTCCTTGGAAAGGATCTGTGCTGCATTTCAAAAAGGCATACTCAGGCACTTGTCTCATTTGACCTTCCAAAAGCTCTGTGAGGTAGTTGGGGCATCGATCATTATTCTAAAATTTCAAATGAGAAAATTGAAAGTTAGAGCTAGGTTTTTAAAATACTCCAGGTCTTGGTCTTGTTCTGTCTCCGGGTAATGTCTTGCTCTCTTAAATCAACCCCCGTTTGTTGCACTGACTGTATGATTACAATAGTAATCACCTGATTTAGGAGCACATCACTTAATGGATATAGTATCCACTTAATGGTATCTATATTGTGTGCTGTTCGCTGTTCCTATTATTGAAATGGAAAACTTCATCTCTCCAATAGAGGAGGGGTCCTAGCTTCTACTTAGATGTTATTTTAAATCACAGGCTGACTAGCTCTCAAATGAATGGATTTACTGCTTTGTAATTGCAAAGTAATAACAAGAACAGCATCCCATTGCTGAATTCCTGATTGTAGAAGAGTTAAAAATTGTGTAAAAAGAACTTATTCATGGAAACAACTCAGGATGTTATTGGGGAGAATCATACAATTATTTATTATCTTCATTGAAGAAAAGGAATTATAAAGTAACAGAGAGGTAAATTTCAGCAGAAAATGAGGAAGGAGAAACTCGGGGAAAAGCTATTCCATTTAGGGAATAGTAACTTGAAATGGAGCTTCTAAAATCAGCGTTTAGGCATTAGCTTCCCCCCAATCAACATTCAGAAAACTAAGATCATGGCATCTGGTCCCATCACTTCATGGCAAATAGATGGGGAAACAGGGGAAACAGTGGGGCAGGAGGAGAAGGGGACAACAGAGGATGAGATGGTTGGATGGCATCACTGACTCGATGGACATGGGTTTGGGTGGACTCTGGAAGTTGGTGATGGACAGGGAGGCCTGGTGTGGTGTGGTTTATGGGGTTGCAAAGAGTCAGACACGACTGAGTGACTGAACTGAACTGAACTGAATCTCAGGAATATAAGAATGCAAACAGGACCAAGTTTGCACTGAAATAGCACAAAGGACAAATGTGTGGTTTGCATTTGCTGCTTCTGTTTCTTATTCCTCAATTCCTTGTGAATCCTCCAAAGTCTGATTTCTACCCAGTTATTTGCAGTTGCTCCCAGATTCATTCTCTACTCTTTCCCTGTTGTTTGTATCAAGCCTACAAAGCCTTTCTGTCGCACATGTATCTTGGTCTTTGTTTCGGCATGCTGGATTTTTAGTTATGGCATGCAAACTTTTTTTTTTTTTTTGATTGAAGAATAATTACTTTACAGAATTTTGTTGTTTTCTGTCAAATATCAATGTGAGTCAGCCATGGCCCATGAAAGGAGCTGGCAGAACACTAGGGTGGTTTCTCAGGCAGCACTTCAGTCTCTGTCATTTTCAGCTCAGTAGACTGCACCCTTTCTTCCCTGTAGCCCCAGCTCATGGTAGGCAGCCTCGGGTCCTGTCCTTTCCACCAAAAGTCCTGATTCTGGTTTCTGGCATCATCATCTCCTTCTTTTGTTCTGTTAGGCCCAGGGGTGGCAAAAACTTCGTGGTACTGCTAATCTCTGGATTGCCCCATTGTCCCTTTAGTGTCTCAGCTCTTCCATCACTTGGGTAACTAATTACTTTTATTGAGTCTCCTTTACTTGAATTGCCTCTCCTCAGTTTTTAATTATTTGTGCCACTTACAGGTCTCTTCTTGATCTCTACAGTTTCCTTTCCCCCCTGCTTTAACTCAGTGAACTTACCATTACCTCTGCCTCACTGGTATTTGCCTCTAGTACCATTTTTCTACCTGCCTAGAGGATGTCCCCACCTGGCAATGCTGCAGAACCTTTGAGATCCAGATGCCCCCAAGTTATTTAGAAGACAGAGGTGATGGTGGGGGCGGGGAGCTCTTTGGCTCAGAGATATTTGGAGATTGAGCAATAGTGGTAGGGGATAGCAATAAGTATAAAGAATATTGTGGGTAAGTGACATGAAACTTAGATGCTTTTTCTGCTTTCCACCTGTATGGCTCTAGTCCAGAACCTCAAGCTGCATTGCTTACAGGGTTCCAGGCAGGTAACATAATTGAGTGAAGTGGGCTGGGTGAAAGAAGAATGGTCTCTTGATTTATATCCTTTTGACACAGAAACACTTTGTGTGCATATTATAACACTGTGGGAATGCTCTTCCCTTCCATAAAGAAAATGTTCTCTTCCATTTTTCAGGAAAAATTCAGCCCTCTTTTGTTTTTCCACCTTGGTAGAGACTTACAGGTTTCCCCTGCTATTCAAAAGTAGAGCATTCCTAGGAAATCTTCTTTAAACTGAAAGATATAAGGCAAAGAAGCAATTGCCTTAAGACACATCTTGCTAATGGAGGCACAGGCTAAATTGAGAGAACACATAGATGCTCACAGAGACAGCTCAACGCTCCAGCGGCCTGATGCTGAGATGCTGCGTATCATTCCCGAGGAGGGAGCTTAGTGGGGCCACTCTGGCTTCTCAGGGTGCAAGCTGATTCTCTTAAGTGTTTAAGGGCTCACTGCAAAACGAATGTGGAACACTATTTTTGATTTTCATCTTTCTTTGGTAAAAGCAAAAATCCTTCTCTGATTTCTTTTGGTTGGTGAAAACAGGTACTAATGTACATCTTTTATAAAAGTAAAGTGATGAAAAGCGAACTTTTGAAAAGCAAGGGATACCTGTGGATCCAGAAAAGTACTTTTCTACTATAAGTAAACACCCCTGTTTACCTTGAACTTACACAGTGCTCTTTGTCAGTTATATCTCTTTTTAAGTTTTATTTTTTTTGTGTGTGTGTTATATGTCATAACATATATTTCACTAAAACTGGAAGAAAAAATATTGCAAATTTAAAAAGAAAGAGATTTCCCGCCAGCAGGCCCTGAGCGGTAGATGCCTTGCCTCTAGTGGCTCGCTACGACCGAGTGGTTGAGCCTCAGCAACGGTGGCTATGTCGTGACAGAACACACTGCGTAGCTTCTTCCCTAAGTTTCCAGGCGTGAATAATGCCAACAAAGCCCCTGTCAGGGCCTCAAGTGAAAGCAGAGCCATTGCCACTAGCACCGGGGCCTCCCTTCCCCCAGGCAGGGATGTGGCCTGGAGCGAGGCAGGGCCAGAGCCCCTAGCGGTTACCATGTCGGGGGCCGAGGCCAGGAACCTCAATGGAGGGCTGCGGAAGTCGGCATCCCCTGCGGTCCCCACCAGCAGTTCTTGTGACTTCTCACCAGGTGATTTGGTTTGGACCAAGATGGAGGGTAACCCTTGGTGGCCTTGCCTGGTTTATAACCACTCTTTTGATGGAACATTCATTTGTGAGAAAGGAAAGTCTGCCTGAGTTCATGTACAGTTTTTTGATAATAGCCCAACAAGGGGCTGGGTTAGCAGAAGGCTGTTAAAGCCGTATACAGGTTCACATTCAAAGGAAGCCCAGAAAGGAGGTCATTTTTACAGTGCAAAGCCTGAAATACTCAGAGCAATGCAACATGCAAATTAAGCCTTGAATAAAGACAAGATTAAGAGGCTTGAGTTGGCAGTATGTGATGAGCTCTCAGAGCCAGAGGAGGAAGAGATGGAGGCAGGTGCCACTTATACATCAGATAAGAGTGAAGAGGAAAATGAAATTGAGAGTGAAGAGGAAGTGAGGCCAAAGGTGGAAAGATCCAGGTGAAGTAGCTGCCAAATAAAAAAAACGAAGGGTCATATCAGACTCTGAGAATGACATTGGTGGCTCTGATGTGGAATTTAAGCCTCTCCATTGGCAGGCGGATTCTTATCCGCTGTACCACCAAAGAAGTCCCATACACCTCTCCTTCATTAGCCCTGTCCTGGGAACCTAACTTGTGTGTGTGTCTTGTATCCGTAGCCTTTCTACTTGGTTTCCTGCTGCTTTTGGCCAATAAGAGGCATGGGGGGAGAGGGGAGAAAGGGAGGGGATCAAGGTCTCAAAGTAGATTATATGCGCGGCTGGGCAGTGAAGGTCATCCCTCTTGGACTATGACTTTGGCTAAACTGAGGAAATTATGAGTTGAGTAATATTTCAACCTGCTACCCAAAAACACTAGATCTGCACCTCAGTAGCCATGGTCCTTGACAAGTCTTAACAGAGTTGCAACTTGTGTCAGAGGTCTTTTTTAAAAATATTTATTTATTTTTATTTATTTATTTGGCTGTGCCAAGTCTTAGTTCTGGCATGTGTATCTCAATCTTTGTTTCGGCATGCTGGGTTTTTAGTTATGGCATGCAAACTGTCTTTTTTTTTTTTAATTTATTTTTAAATTGAAGGATAATTGCTTTATAGGATTTTGTTGTTTTTTTGCCAAACATCAACATAAATCAGCCATAGGTATACATATGTCCCCTCCCTCTTGAACCATTCTCCCATCTCCCTCCCATTCCCTCCCCTCTAGGTTGATACAGAGCCCCTGTTTGAGTTCCCTGAGAGGTACAGCAAATTTGATTGGCTATCTATTTTACATATGGTAATGTCATTTTCCATGTTACTCTCTACATACATCTCATCCTCTCCTCCCTTCTCCCCATGTCTGTTCTCTGTGTCTATTTTTCCATTGCTGCCTTGCAAATAAATTCACCAGTATCATCTTTCTAGATTCCATATATATATGTTAGTATATGATATTTATCTTTCTCTTTCTGACTTACTTCTTACTCTGACTTACTTACTTCACTCTGTATAATAGGCTCTAGGTTCATCCACCTCATTAGAACTGACTCAAATGTGTTCCTTTTTATGGCTGATGAACTATGGACAGAGGTTCGTGACATTGTACAGGAGACAGGGATCAAGGCCATCTCCAAGAAAAAGAAATGCAATAAAGCAAAATGGCTGTCTGAAGAGGCCCTACAAATAGCTGTGAAAAGAAGAGAAGCGAAAAGCAAAGGAGAAAAGGAAAGATATACCCATTTGAATGCAGAGTTCCCAAGAATAGAAAGGAGAGATAAGAAAGCCTTCTTCAGTGATCAGTGCAAAGAGCTAGAGGAAAACAATAGAATGGGAAAGACAGAGAACTCTTCAAGAAAATTAGAGATACCAAGGGAACATTTCATGCAAAGATGGGCTCAATAAAGGACAGAAATGGCATGGACCTAACAGAAGCAGAAGATATTAAAGAGGTGGCAAGAATACACAGAAGAACTGTACAAAAAAGATCTTCACAACCTAGATAATCATGATGGTGTGATCACTCACCTAGAGCCAGACATCCTGGAATGTGAAGTCAAGTGGGCCTTAGGAAGCATCACTAGAACAAAGCTAGTAGAGGTGATGGAATTCCAGTTGAGCTATTTCAAATCCTAAAAAATGATGCTGTGAAAACGCTGCACTCAATATGTCAGCAATTTGGAAAACTCAGCAGTGGCCACATGACTGGAAAAGGTCAGTTTTCATTCCAATCCCAAAGAAAGGCAATGTCAAAGAATGCTCAAAGTACCACACAATTGCACTCATCTCACACACTAGTAAAGCAATGCTCAAAATTCTCCAAGCCAGGCTTCAGCAATATGTGAACTGTGAACTTCCAGATGTTCAAGCTGGTTTTAGAAAAGGCAGAGGAACCAGAGATCAAATTGCCAACATCTGCTGGATCAACGAAAAAGCAAGAGAGTTCCAGAAAAACATCTATTTCTGCTTTATTGACTATGCCAAAGCCTTTGACTGTGTGGATCACAATAAACTGTGGAAAATTCTGAAAAAGATGGGAATACCAGACCACCTGACCTGCCTCTTGAGAAACCTGTATGCACCTCAGGAAGCAGCAGTTAGAACTGGACATGGAACAACAGACTGGTCCAAATAGGAAAAGGAGTAAGTCAAGGCTGTATATTGTTACCCTGCTTATTTAACTTCTATGCAGAGTACATCATGAGAAACGCTGGGCTGGAAGAAGCACAAGCTGGAATCAAGATTGCCAGGAGAAATATCAATAACCTCAGATATGCAGATGACACCACCCTTATGGCAGAAAGTGAAGAAGAACTAAAAAGCCTCTTGATGAAAGTGAAAGAGGAGAGTGAAAAAGTTGGCTTAAAGCTCAACATTCAGAAAAGGAAGATCATGGCATCTGGTCCCATCACTTCATGGAAAATAGATGGGGAAACAGCGGAAACAGTGGCTAACTTTATTTTTTTGTGCTCCAAGATCACTGCAGATGGTGACTGCAGCCATGAAATTAAAAGATGCTTACTCCTTGGAAGGAAAGTTATGGCCAACCTAGACAGCATATTAAAAAGCAGAGACATTACTTTGTCAACAAAGGTCCGTCTAGTCAAGGCTATCGTTTTTCTAGTAGTCATGTGTGGATGTGAGAGTTGGACTATAAAGAAAGCTGAGCGCCGAAGAATTGATGCTTTTGAACTGTGGTGTTGGAGAAGACTCTTGGGAGTCCCTTGGACTGCAAGGAGATCCAACCAGTCCATCTTAAAGGAGATCAGTCCTGGGTGTTCCTGGGTGGAAGGACTGATGTTGAAGCTGAAACTCCAATACTTTGGCCACCTCATGCGAAAAGCTGACTCATTTGAAAAGATGCTGATGCTGGGAAAGATTGAGGGCAGAAGGAGAAGGGGACGACAGAGGATGAGATGGTTGGGTGGCATCACTGACTCAATGGACATGAGTTTGGGTGGACTGTGGGAGTTGGTGATGGAGAGGGAGGCGTGGCGTGGTGTGGTTCATGGAGTTGCAAAGAGTTGGATATGACTGAGCGACTGAACTGAAATGAACTGAATCATGGAACATGTGTTCTGGAGGAGAGCCCTCAGAGATTTAATGATGTGGTTTAATCAGTCAAGAAGATGGAAAAAGGGTAGTTGTTGGCTGATGTTTTGGACATATCTGCTCATGGAGGATGGCAGGAGTGCCCCAGTGTGGGCAGTGAGCATGGGGCCACTGAGGGCAAATGGGGAGAACACACAGGGTACTATTCGAGTTCAGTTTCAAGGAGCCCAGTGGAATGTAGCTGGTCAATCAACTATTAATTGAATAGCTACTTCATACCTGGGAGAACTCTATTCATCGGTCTGCATTTCAGCAGCTGGAGTTTAGCCACAAGAAGGTGACTAAAGATATGGTGTTGATGGTAGAGGAAATGGACTTTGGGTAGATTACCAAGGCAGGGATGCAATGACAGGGGCCCCAGGCAGGGGTCTCACTCCTCACAGAATATGGTAGGAGTGTCATTGGACTTCTTAACCTGAGACTATGAAAAGCATAGGACTAGCAGCCAGGCCAGAGTCCCTCCTTAACCCCAAGGAGTTAGTCTTTAGTAGTAGAATTTCAGGCATCGTGGAAGATAATAGATAACAGCTCACAATTATTGAGCACTTTCTATGTGCTAGGTACTGTTCAAAGCATTTCATGTGTATTATTTCATTCAAGCTTCACAACAACCTGTGCAGTAGGATGTGTTATCCTTCTTTTTTAAAGAAGGTAACAAATAACTTTCATTTATTTAAACAAAAAAATTATTTATCTATTTTTGTCTGTGTCAGGTCTCAGTAGCTGTACCTGGAGTCTTTGTTGAAGCGCGTGGGCTTCTCTCTAGTTGTGGTGTGTGAGCTCGGTAGTTGCAGTTCATGGGCTTAGTTGCTCCAATGCATGTGGTATCTTAGTTCCCCAAACAGGTATAAATCCTGTGTCCCCTGCATTAGAAGGCAGATTCTTAACCACTGGACCACCAGGGAAGTCCCTTATCACCCTTATTTAAAAAATTAAAAAAATTTTATATTGGAGTATAGTTGATTAACAATGTTGTGTTGGTTTCAGGTGTACAGCAAAGTGATTCAATTATACATATACATGGATCTATTTGAGTAATCCTAAATAAGATATGGTTTTTGACATAAGTGAACTTGATACACATGCATGCATTGGAGAAAGAAATGGCAACCCACTCCAGTGTTCTTGCCTGGAGACTCCCAGGGACAGATGAGCCTGGTGGGCTTCCGTCTATGGGGTCGCACAGAGTCGGACATGACTGATGCGACTTAGCAGCAGCTTAGCAGCATTCTGTTAGGCAGTTAGAATAAGAAAAAGGAATCCAGAATGGTGGTGACTAAAAGACAAGGAAGGGAAAAACTTGTGAAAATAGAGCAAAGGAAGGTCTGAGGACTGGAGTGAGGACCTCAGGTAAAACAAACAGCACTCCTGGCTAGCCCAATTTACATAGAGCAGGCCCAGGGGGAGGAGGAAAAACATATAAAAGGAGGAGCCAAAATTGGGCCAGGTGCCTCTCTTCTCTTCAAGTCTTTTGGGTCAGCATGCCCTCACACCTCAATTATGTATTTTCCTTTCCTTTTTAAATAAAACTGAGCTGTAACACTGGCCCATCTATCGCTTCAAATTTTTGTCTCGGCGAGACAGAACTGAGGAAATTACACACACCTCTGACACCCATGGTGCCGTTTCTTGGATTTAACCTGGGTGAAACAATCTCGGCATGGACACCCCTGACACCCATGGTGCCGTTTCTTGGACTTAACCTGGCTGAAACAATCTTGGCATGGACACCCCTGACACCCATGGTGCCGTTTCTTGGACTTAACCTGGCTGAAACAATCTCGGCATGGACACCCCTGACACCCATGGTGCCGTTTCTTGGATTTAACCTGGCTGAAACAATCTCGGCATGGACACCCCTGACACCCATGGTGCCGTTTCTTGGACTTAACCTGGCTGAAACAATCTTGGCATGGTCCCACAAGGAGGAGGCCAAGCACAGCAGGAGCCCAACTCAGTGAAAAGCTCCCACGGTGGAAGGTGAATGCGAAGAAAACCCAGAGCAGGGGAAGTGACAAGAAGCCCAAACAAGCTCAGCAGAAAGCTCACACGGCTCAGTCTCAAATTCCAGAAAACCTCCAGTTAAGGTAGGAGGTCCTTGCTCCTATGGCTGGAAGGACATATGCTTAACAGAGTCTTAATTCCTTTACAATCTCTCATTTCTTGTTTCCTCAAACCCCCAGCGAACAGGCGAGGGGCAGTGAGTGCAACTGAGGGACTCTGGAGAGACTACTCCTCAGTGTGTTGTGAAGCCTCCACTATCCTCTGCGCTCTAGTAGCTGTTACCCAGGCCGGTGGGGGTTCTTCTGTCCTTAATCTTCTTTGTGCCAAGAATCAGGTCAATGAAAACTGTGAGCACAGGTCAGGTATTTAGCAGATTTTCCAGCAGGTTATGAAGGGGATTCCTCAGCATGTTTTCCCCACTGCTTTTTCCTCATGTCCTTCAGCTCCTCTCTTCTGGGACTTGAGCCTGGCCAAAACTTATGGTGCTTGGCTTCAGGACCTAATGAATCCCAGGATCTGACATCTCATTGCAAAAATTCAGAGACACAGCAATAGTTAAGAGGTGGATTTGTTCTGATATAGAGAGAAGCACACTCCGCAGGGTGTGGGCCATTGCAGAGGGCAAGTGCCAAGGAATGTGGTGCGGCTAGTTTTAGCCAGCTAGTGAATTCATATGCTAATGAGTGGGAGGATCATCCCAATCACTGGGGAACCACCTACTCCTCTGTCTTTTGACAGTGTCTTGGAACTGTTCTGCCACCTCTGGGAGTGTCATTTAGCTTGCAGATTGGGGATCAAGGTTTAGTTGAATTTGGCTTGTCATCTTGGACCCCTTTAATTTTAATCAGTTATTGTTATGCCCTTGGGCTATGTCATTCTTTCAAAAGTTGTGTCCTGCCCCCTTCCCTCCTGTTTCATGCTCTTTTCCTGAACCCAGTCTGGGCCCACAGTGTTGCCTATACAATTTTCTGAAGGGACAACCAGAAAATAGCTGGCCCTTTGGAGGGAAATACTATGTAATATCCAATCCCTCTAAATATTCAGGCCTTCATCCTCCATGTTTCCTACAACATGTGCAACAACAGCATCTCTCAGTGAACCCACTAGGGTTGGTGACAGGCACTCAATGCCTACTAAAAGTTCATCTGTTGGCATCCCTTCAAGGGCAGTTGGGCTTCTGGGGATAATGTTTGCCACTTTGGGAGTTAGCCCTATAGGCCATTTGGGCCAGACCCTTACTGCTGCTGCTGCTAAGTTGCCTCAGTCGTGTCCGACTCCGTGCGACCCCAGAGACGGCAGCCCACCAGGCTCCCCCGTCCCTGGGATTCTCCCGGCAAGAACACTGGAGTGGGTTGCCATTTCCTTCTCCAATGCATGAAAGTACCCCTCTCCTAAAGTTACAAACATACCCCTGGATCAAATCTCCACTCCACTTTTATGGAACATCTGGTCTGTTGCCGCTTATAAATTTGTTCTTAAGCTTCTTACTAACTCCTGCAACCAGGACCCTGCCCCCTTGTGGACAACATTATTCCACCCTGTTTATTATTAAGATACTCTTAATGCCCCTAACAGGGCCAGATAACTCACTCCTTTGTCATTACTTCTGTTATTACCTAAAGTGGGTCTGTGACAATGAAATGTTTATCATGGGAGACACCCTAACCTGCTCTTATGGAGGACTAGGGGAGGAAATCAGTGACTTACATTCCCTTAGAACAGTAAGAGAATAAGGTTTATGGCCGCTTCATCAGGTTCCCAGTCTCAGGGCACAGGCTTGGATTGCTTTACATCATGGTATCTATTCCCATCTGTGGTGAACAAACTGGCAATGAGTTAAGATTACAACCTATCCAGGACTGGTCACACTGGAGACCTTGGGGACGCCCAACTCCAGTCTGTGGGTCCCATGAGGTCGACCTGCCTCGACTTGCCTAGGAATCTGGTCCTTGAAAGGTTGTCACACCTCACCCTGCTCAGGGACCCACCAGTCCAGGGGTCCCAGGAGATCGACTTGCCTTGACCTGCCCAGGGACCCAATTCTCAGGAGGCCAACATGCCTCAACCTGCCTGGGGATTCGATCTCCAGGAGGCTGTCATGCCTCAGCTTGCCTAGGGATTGGCACCCTGACCCAGGGACACCTGGCTCTCAGGTTGCAATAGTACTGGGTAGGATAAGCTTCAAAAAGACTCACCCCTAAGGAAGTCCACCCATGGAAACTGAAGGAGGCTTATTAGTTTTTTCTTTTTTCTTTTCCTCCCTGTCATCACTGTCTTTCAGATGGGAAATAACCAATCCACTTCCTGACAGACACCCCTGAGATGCATCCTTGATAATTGGAAGCTGTTCCATTCTCTAACTCTAAGAAGTCGCTAAAATTCTTTTGTGCCGCTGCGTGGCCATGGTATCCTCTGGGGGACAAGGAACACTGGCCTGAGGGTGGGAGTTTAAATAACAATACCATTCTTCAGCTAGACTTATTCTGCAAAAGACAAGGGAAATGGACAGAGATCCCCTATGTCCAAATTTTCTTCCAACTAAGAGACATGAAGGAACTCTGTCTTAAGTATGGGTTTGTTATATGCCCTAAAAGTGAGCCTACTAGGCACATAGTGTTAGGCACAGACAACCAAGAGAAGGAACCCACCCCCATGAAGGCTCACCTCCCACAGCCCCCGAGTTGCCTGGTGCTCCTTCCTGTATCCATATCTGGGACCACCCCCTCCACAAAAGCCAACTCCAGTATGTCTCTTAGTTGAAACTGGAGGAGAATTCGGACCAACCCAGGTCCATAAGCCCTTCTCCCTCATAGAACTAAGACAAATCAAACAAGACCTGGGAAGCTATACAGATGACTCAGGCAAATATATAGACACATTCCAACACATTACCTTGGCCTTTGACTTGACATGGAAGGACATCATGGTCATATTTAGTCAAACTTTATCTGACCCTGAGCATGCTAGGGTCTTAAAGGAAGCCTGAAGCTATGCTATGGGGCTTCATATGTCAAGCAATAAATACCCAATAGGGGAAACTGCAGTCCCCTCCTCAGATGCTAACTGAAATTAAACTGACCTTGAGCACATCTGGGAAAGGGATCATTTTCTGATTTGTGTGAAAGCAGAACTGAAAGCAGCCCAGCAAAGAGTAATCAGCTATGCCCGGGTCTTAGCAATAACTCAGGAGCCCAACGGGAACACCATTGCCTTTCTGGAAAGGCTAAAAGAGGCCCTCCAAAAGTTTACCAATTGGGACTTAGACTCTTACGAGGGACAGGTGATTTTAAAGGACAAATTCCTGTCCCAATGTGCATCAGACATCAGGATAAAGTTACAACAGCTACAGCAGCAGGACCCTGCTGCCTCTTTAGATGAGATGGTCCAGACAGCTACCAATACCTTTTATAACAGAGAACAGAAGAGGGAAGCCAAGGCCCAGGAAAGGGAGAAAAGAGATAAGGCATGCCCAGATGCTGGCCGCCTTCCAGGGAAGCCCTATGGCAAACCCCGAGTTGTTGAAGGACAAGGCACCAGGCAAATGCCTAATCTGTAGGCAGGCGGGGCATTGGGCCAAAGAGTGTCCAAACCGTGATAAGTCTCCTAAAATGGCTTGCTACAAATGCCATCAATTGGGACATTGGGCTGCACTCTGCTCTCGGGATCCAAGAACCTCAAGGTCAAGCGGTTCAACAGGACTGAAGTGGCCCACTCCAGCCAGCCTGCCTGTCACAGATAACCATCACGGGGCTGGAGCCAAGGGTGCAACTGGATGTGGCAGGTGGGTCTGAGAATTTCTTGGTTGACACAGGGGCTACTTATTCTGTCCTGACCTCCTACTCCAGAGCCTTCTCTTCCCAAACCTGTACCATTTTTGGGTGCTGCAAGAAAAACAATTACTAAAAGATTCACCCAAGCACTTCTTTGTTGCTGGGATGGACAAATATTTTCCCACCAGTTTCTGGTGGTCCCTAAGTATCCTACTCCCTTATTGGGAACAGATACATAACTAAACTGGGGACCACCCTTGTGATGGGAAACTTTTCAGCCCCTAGAGCCCTAAAGCTTCTGGTTACTACTGAGGAACCCATTACACCCTCTCCAATAGAGAGGGACCAAAATCTATGGGAGGACAAAATTAACCCCAGGACCAGGGGACTCCTGGACGAGCCCACCAAGCTGAACCAGTCATCATTGTCCTCTGAGATCCCACTCGGTTTCTTAACTAGAAACAATATTCCCTCAGAAGAGAAACTCAGGAAGGACTACAGCCTCTAATAAATAAATTCCTTGCCAGTGGGGCTATTGGTCCCTACCAATTTGCCATGTAACACCCCGATCCTCCCCTGTAAAGAAAAAGGATGGAATCTGGCTAATGGTTCAAGATCTCTGGATCGTAAATGAAGCAGTAGTCCCCCTCCATCTCAGTACCCAATCCCTATGTAATCTTGGGAGAAATCCCACCCAGTGCCAAGTGATTTACAGTCTTGGATCTCAAAGATACATTCTTTTGCATACCACTGGCTAAAGAATCCCAATATCTTTTTGCCTTTGAGTGGGAGGCTCCAGAAGAAAAACACCAACGGATGACTTGGACAGTATAACCTCAGGGATTCAGAGATAGCCCCAACCTGTTTGGGCAGGCTCTTAGCCCGAATCTCTTAGATCTGGACCTGGGGCCAAATGGGAAGATATTACAATACGTAGATGACCTACTAATCTGCTCTCCAGATGAGAAAAATGCCCAACAACACGCAATTCAGGTTCTAAACTTTTTGGCAGAGAGAGGATATAAAGTCTCCCATGCTAAGGCACAGATGGTCGAGACAAAGATCACTTACTTGGGAGTTCAGACTACACACGATCCAGGAGGCTGTCCTCTGATCGAGTACAAAGAATCCTCCAGTTGCCCTCCCCAACGACTGGAAAACAATTGTTTGCTTTCCTGGGGCTAACTAGGTATTGTACAGTCTGGATACCCAACTATGGTCTAATTGGCCTGTCCGTATATGAAAGCTTGAAGGGACGCGATGATTTAATCCCACTGATATGGGGAACTCCTCCAAAGAAGGCATAGGCTACACTAAAACAAGCCTTAACTCAAGCACCTGCCTTGAGGTTGCCAGACCCAAAAAAGCATTCCAACTTTCAGTTGAGTTCAGTTCAGTCGCTCAGTCGTGTCCAACTCTTTGCAACCCCATGAACCGCAGCACACCAGGCCTCCCTGTCCATCACCAACTCCCAGAGTCCACCCAAACCCATGTCCATTGAGTTGGTGATGCCGTCCAGCCATCTCATCCTCTGTCATCCCTTTCTCCTCCTGCCTTCAATCTTTCCCAGCATCAGGGTCTTTTCAAATGAGTCAGCTATTCGCATGAGGTGGCCAAAGTACTGGAGTTTCAGCTTCAACATCAGTCCCTCCAGTGAACACCCAGGACTGATCTCCTGTAGGATGGACTGGTTGGATCTTCTTGCAGTCCAAGGGACTCTCAAGAGTCTTCTCCAACACCACAGTTCAAAAGCATCAATTCTTCAGCACTCAGCTTTCTTTATAGTCCAACTCTCACATACATACATGACTACTGGAAAAATCATAGTGTTGACTAGATGAACCTTAGTTGGCAAAGTAATGTCTCTGCTTTTTAATATGCTATCTAGGTTGGCCTTAATTTTCCTTCCAAGGAGTAAGCGTCTTTTAATTTCATTGCTGCAATCACCATCCGCAGTGATTTTGGAGCCCAGAAAAATAAAGTCAGCCACTGTTTCCACTGTTTCCCCATCTATTTGCCATGTCCTCGAAAAAGAAGGAATAGCCTTGGGAGTGTTAACTCGAAGGTTGGGACCTGAGCCCCAGCCTGTAGTTTACTTATCCAAGAGGCTTGACCCAACTGCCTGAGGCTGGCCTCCCTGCCTTCGAAATCTTGCAGCTACTGCAATCCTGACAGAATAGAATCCTTTAAAATTCTATTTGGGGGGCAAACTAACTATTTTTACCAGCCACCAAGTGAAAGAACTCCTGAAAGGGAGGGTCATTTTTGAGATGTCTGATCAAAGAATCCTCAGATATCAAGTAGTGCTGATGGAAAATCCAGGCTTCAGTATATCCCCTTGTGAGGTTCTTAACCCAGCCACCCTCCTGCCTACCCTGGAGGGCTCTCTCCCCTTTCACTCTTGCCTGGAAACCTTGGACCACTGGACAAAACCCCAAGAGGGATTGTCAGAAGATCCTCTGACCAGTCCTGAGGAAATCTGGTACACTGATGAAAGCAGCTTTGTTTTGGATGGAAAAAGAAGAGCCAGATATGCAGGAGTCTCCAATTTTGAGACCATGGAGGCTAAACCTTTGCTACCAGGTACTTCAGTCCAATTTGCTGAGCTCATAGCCCTGACTTGAGATTTAGAGCTGGGAAAAGGAAAAAGAGTAGCCATTTACACTGACTCCAAGTATGCTTTTCTGGTGCTACATGCACATGCTGCTATTTGGAAAGAAAGGGGCCACTTATCCACCCAAGGGTCCCTAATCAAATATGGTGATCAAATCCTTAGGCTCTTGGAAGCAGTCCATCTGCCTGCTGAGGTTTCAGTCTCCCACTGTAAAGGACACCAAAAAGGGAGCACGGAAGTGGCATGAGGGAACCAAGCAGACAATCAGGCAGCTAAGAGAGCAGCATTACAGAGCAATGATCTAATATAGGGGTTGTCACCTTAGTTCCACAGACTAATTTGCCAGAAACTCCTTCTATACTGAAGGTGAGACTCTTAAAGCTAAGAGTGAGGGGCTTTCAAGAAAATCCTATGGGGTGGTTCCAAAAGGAGGGACTCCTTTTTCTGCCTGGGAACCTCCAATGGAAGTTGGTTAATTCCTTACATGCCACGACTCATTTAGGGGAAAAGGCCCTCCAAAGGTTACTAGAAAGATCCTTCAGAGGAAAAGGCCTCCAAACGACTATAAGGCAAGTGGTTTCCTCATGTCCCACTTGCCAATTAAACAACCCCCAAGGAGCTCGAAGATCCCAGCTGGCCCAGCCTGTGCAACGATGTGGGACCTACCCAGGAGAGGACTGGTGGATGGACTTCACCCAGAAGCCAGTTTCTCAAGGGTATAAATACCTATTAGTCATGATAGATACATTTACAGGATGGATTGAAGGCTTTTCCACTCGGACTGAGAAACCTGAGAAGGTGGTAAAAAAACTGCTCCATGAAATCATTCCAAGATTTGGTCTGCCCAGGTCATTGCAAAGTGACAATGGGACATCGTTTCCTTCTAAGGTCACCCAAGGGGGGGTCTCTAAAGCATTGGGCATTGCTTATTATCTCCATTGTGCCTGGAGGCCTCAGTCTTCAGGAAAAGTGGAAAGAACCAACCAATTCTTAAAATCAGCAATAAAAAGATAACCCAGGAGACCTCCTGGGATGAATGAGGCTTTACCAATAGCTCTCCTCTGCACCTGTATTGTCCCCAAGGAACAGGTTGGTCTTAGTCCTTATGAGATGCTATATGGGAGACCTTTTGTTTATGTCAATGACCTCTTCCTAGATCCAGAGGCTCAGACCCTCCAGTCTTATACTGTGGCCATTGGGCAATTCTAATAGGATAAACGCTTGTGGGGAGTCAACCAGGACCCAAAAGATTCTGAAGAGTCACCACTATATGCTCCAGGGACTCAAGTTCTAATTGAAGTCTGGAAAGATGGGTCCCCAAAGGCTCAACTCTGGCCTACATGGAAGGGCCCCTACCCTGTAATACTTTCTATCCCCACCACAGTCAAGGTATCAGGACATGACTCCTGGATTCACTACTCATGAGTCAAGCCATGAAAGAAAATAGAAGAGGACACTCAATACACCTGTGAGCCCCTGAGAGATCTCAGATACCAATTCAGGACTACAAATGAGTGCCATTCTAATGGACATCCCCAAAATTAAGTTTCTGGGGATAAAATTTCTCAGGAGAGCTCTAAAGAGCCTTGGTAGGGGTTGTACTCCAAAACAGATAGGAGATAGATCTCCTGATCCCTGAACAAGGAGGGACTTGAGCCATCTTGAGTGAGACATGTTGTTTCTGGGTAAATACATCCAGTTAAGTACAAAAAAGATCTTCACGACCAAGATAATCACGATGGTATGATCACTCACCTAGAGCCAGACATCCTGGAATGTGAAGTCAAGTGGGCCTTAGAAAGCATCACTATGAACAAAGCTAGTGGAGGTGATGGAATTCCAGTGGAGCTATTTCAAATCCTGAAAGATGATGCTGTGAAAGTGCTGCACTCAATATGCCAGCGAATTTGGAAAACTCAACAGTGGCCACAGGACTGGAAAAGGTCAGTTTTCATTCCAACCCCAAAGAAAGGCAATGCCAAAGAATCCTCAAACTACCGCACAATTGTACTCATCTCACACACTAGTAAAGTAACGCTCACAATTCTCCAAGCAAGACTTCAGCAATATGTGAACCGTGAACTTCCAGATAGTCAAGCTGGTTTTAGAAAAGGCAGAGGAACCAGAGATCAAATTGCCAACATCCACTGGATCATCGAAAAAGCAAGAGAGTTCCAGAAAAACATCTATTTCTGCTTTATTGACTATGCCAAAGCCTTTGACTGTGTGGATCACAATAAACTGTGGAAAATTCTGAAAGAGATGGGAATACCACCTGACCTGCCTCTTGAGAAACCTATATGCTGGTCAGGAAGCAGCAGTTAGAACTGGACATGGAACAACAGACTGGTTCCAAATAGGAAAAGGAGTACATCAAGGCTGTATATTGTCACCCTGCTTATTTAACTTCTATGCAGAGTACATCATGAGAAAAGCTGGGCTGGAAGAAGCACAAGCTGGAATCAAGATTGCCAGGAGAAATATCAGTAACCTCAGATATGCAGATGACACCACCCTTATGGCAGAAAGTGAAGAAGAACTAAAGAGCCTCTTGATGAAAGTGAAAGAAGAGAGTGAAAAAGTTGGCTTAAAGCTCAACATTCAGAAAACGAAGATCATGGCATCTGGTCCCATCACTTCATGGAAAATAGATGGGGAAACAGTGGAAACAGTGCTGACTTTATTTTTTGGGGCTCCAAATTCACTGCAGATGGTGACTGCAGCCATGAAATTAAAAGACGCTTACTCCTTGGAAGAAAAGTTATGACCAACCTAGATAGCATATTGAAAAGCAGAGACATTACTTTGCCAACAAAGGTCCATCTAGTCAAGGCTATGGTTTTTCCAGTGGTCACGTATGGATGTGAGAGTTGGACTGTGAAGAAAGCTGAGTGCCGAAGAATTGATGCTTTTGAACTGTGGTGTTGGAGAAGACCCTTGAGAGTCCCTTGGACTGCAAGGAGATCCAACCAGTCCATTCTAAAGGAGATCAGCCCTGGGTGTTCTTTGGAAGGACTGATGCTAAAGCTGAAACTCCAGTCCTTTGGCCACCTCATGCAAAGAGTTGACTCATTGGAAAAGACTCTGATGCTGGGAGGGAGTGGGGGCAGGAGAAAAGGGGACGACAGAGGATGAGATGGCTGGATGGCATCACTGACTCGATGGATGTGAGTCTGAGTGAACTCCAGGAGTTGGTGATGGACAGGGAGGCCTGGCATGCTGCAATTCATGGGGTCGCAGAGAGTGGGACATGACTGAGTGACTGAACTGAACTGAACTGAAGTTAAAGAAAGCCTCACAGTCCTCAAGAAAAACATTCAGACTCTATGGGATCTCAAAGAACAAGCTGGAGAGTTCTCCAGGTGGCTACAATCTCTCTTTGAGGGATCCTCCTGGTGATGGGAAATTTGGAGTTGGCTAATGCCCCTACTAGACCCTGTCATCACCATATTGATGCTGCTTATGATTGTCCCATGTATTATCAATTGTCTGACCTGTTTTATCTCTGCCCAGGTCAACAAGCTACAAAATGCAGTGCTGGTTCAACAAGGATATATAAAACTACAGCTGACCACAGAAAATATCACTCACCCTTGGATGGACACCACTATAAGAACTCTGAGGCTTGAGACTAGCAAGAGGGAAGGCCCAGTGCCCCTTGCCAACCCAGTTCAGCAGGAAGTAGCCAAAGAGTACCTCGATGTCCCTATTCCCAAAGAATTGGGCCTGCTATCTCTTGAGAGGGGAATGTTAGGTAGTTAGAATACAAAAAAGAAGTCCAGAATGGTGGTGGCTAAAAGACAAGGAAGGGAACAACCCGTGAAAATAGAACAAATGAAGGTTCTAGGACCAGAGTGAGGACCTCAGGTAAAACAGACAGCACTCCTGGCTAGCCCAGTTTACACAGGGCAGGCCCAGGGGGAGGAGAAAAAACGTAAAACGAGGAGCCAAAATTGGGCCGTGGACCTCTCTCCTCTTTGCGTCTTTTGGGTTGGCATGCCCGCACGCCTCCAGAATGTGTTTTCCTTTACTTTCTAAATAAAACTGAGCTGTAACACTGGTTCGTTCGAAGGCTGTAACACTGGTCCATCGTACCCTTCAAATTTTTGTCTCAATGACACAGAACTGAGGAAATTACACACTCCTCTGACAATTCTTTTAAGGATTCTTTTCCCATTTAGGTTATTACAGAATATTGAGCAGAGTTCCCTGTGCTATACAATAGGTCCTTGTTGGATATCTATTTTAAATATATCTGTGTGTACATGTCCATCCCAAACTCCCAATCTACCCCTCCCCATCATTCCCCTCCAACCATCAATTCATTCTCTCAGTCTGTGAGTTTGTTTGTTTTGTAAATAAGTTCATTGTAAATAAATTCTGTTTTGTGAATAAGTTCATCATCTTTTGAGGTTCTGCATATAAGCAATGTCATGTGACATTTTTCTCTGACCTACTTCTCTTAGGTCATCCTTATTTCTAAACAAGGAAACTGAGGAGTGGAACAGTCGTGCAAGGTCACACACACTTAGTGATGAAGCTGGGGTTTGAGCCACGGCTAGCCGTTTGTGAGTAGGAGACTGTACTTCAGGCCCTCAAATCCACATCATTGGCAGTGGCCGGCTCTGCACATCTGGCAGCCTTCAGATGGGTGTCCTGAGTGTCCTGCAGCCTTCAGGGCACAGCAGATGCTCAGGGAGTGTGGCTGCCTCACTGTTAAATTTGTCTATGTGGCTCCACCCCCTCTACTGGTTCTGTGGTCCCCCTACTCCTACCCTGTGAATGGCCCTGACATTAAATATTGGAAAGTCAGAGACAGAGTGGGGAAGATTCTGAGAAAAGCAACAAAAATGATTCAGGAAAGAAAGGGGTTGATGTATGTGGAAAGATAAAAAGAGATATATTTATCTGACTGGGCTGGGTGACAGCTAAGAAAGGATGTGAACACCCAAGAGGGCAAAAAATGGTCTAGGACTGTCTTTTTTTGAAGTACTTTACAGCTCCAGCATCAATACCTCTCTCTCTGGTCTCATGCTGAAATTCAACAAGGATTTATTGAGTGTGGGAGGCTTTACTTTTGTATTCAATGTGTTTCCAGAGGCTGTGTCTTAAGCGGCTCAGTTGTAAGGTAAGAACCCGAGGGCACTGTGTTAGTGCCTTCCTCTGAGCTGATGCATTTTCGCATCATTGTTGGAAGTCATCAAATGAGTGGGATAAGGCAGAGAGATACGATTTTTATACCTGAAAGAGACCTGAAAAATCATCTAATGGTCATTTTCTACGTATGAAGACTGAAGCTCCAGGTAGTTATGTGATCCATCCAGAGTCACATGGCAAAGTTGGTGACAGGCAAAGCAGAAAGGCATCCTGATTAGAAAGTACAGTGTGCATGAAGTCTGTGAAAAAGAGCCAGGCCGATCACATTGCAGACATATTGAGGGACATCTCTCTACCAGGTCCAATTCTAATCTCAGATGCAGCCATAAACCAGACAGGCCAGGTTCCTGCCCTCATAGCACTTACACTGTCACAGAAATTATAGAGGTTGGCAGAATCCATGTTTAAACCCAGCTGTACCCAGCCAGTGACAGGAAGGGCTATGACAGGTAGGCGTCCCTGGTAGGACACTGGTGGGATGGGGTGGGGGATCAGGAGAGAGCTCCTGTTCGTCCGCTGTGATAAAAAGGGGATGCTGAGCACAGCATGCCCAGTTACTCTTCTCAGACTTACCAGTCGCATGAGTTACTCTACCTCCTTGGGTTGAGTGCATCTTTGGACAGAGAGAGGTCAGCAGTGTATCACACACGGGGCTCTCTCCTATGGAAGGAAACTTTGTTTGGCTGCATCATACAGTGTCATACATATGGGATCTTTGTTCCCTGACCGGGGATCAAACCTGTGACCCTTGCAGTGAAAGTGCAGAGTCTTTAATGACTGGAGTGCCAGGGAAGTCCCTGGAAGGAAACTTCTTCTCTCCTCACTGGAAGAAATACAATACCAATACAGTAATCAAATGTACAAAGGTAAAATTTGCATTGTGGCAAGCCTCAGAAGTGGACATTCCTGATAACTTAATTATCTATTGGTGGACATTACAGTTGCTCCTTTGTTTTGTTCTTACAAAAATGCAGCAGTGAGCATCCTGGGACATCTGGTGATACATTTGCTAACTAATAATAAGTAAATTTCTAGGAGCAGAGTTAATGGCTCAAAGAAAATGTGCATTTCAAATTTTGATAGCTATTGCCAAATTGCTCTCCAAGAATGTTGTACCGATCTGCATTCTCAACAGCAGCATAGGAACGTAGTTGCAGGTTCAAATGCTGGGCACACAGTCTGTTTTAAATGATTCAGAGAGAACGTTCAATTTCTACAATACCGTATAAAGTGATAGCACATAAGTTTATAGAGTGTTTGTTGGACATTTTACTTAATATGATCTTATTTAACCCTCATTCCTATGAGGAGGGCATTATGGTTTCCATTTAAAATATGATGATACAGAGGGTAAGCAAGATTAAATTGCCCAGGGTCACAGAGTCATAAATGGCAGAGACAGTTTGTAGTCCAAGCAGTCTGGTTCCTGTGGTTGTGCCACATAACACTCCAGCTGTGTGACACGGCTGATGCTGGGAAAGATTGGGGGCAGGAGGAGAAGGGGACGACAGAGGATGAGATGGTTGGATGGCATCACCGACACAGTGGACATGGGTTTGGGTGGACTCTGGGAGTTGGTGATGGACAGGGAGGCCTGGCGTCCTGTGGTTCATGGGGTCGCAAAGAGTTGGACACGACTGAGCGACTGAACTGAACTGAACTGTGTGACACGGTGATTTTGCAAAGAGAAGAGCGTAAGAAAAGGATGGTGCTGTAAAAGATGAATTCTCTTGAAAGAAGGTGCTGCTTTCATGCAAATGTTCCTTATAATGAGGCATCTGAAAGAATCATTGACAATGTGTGGTGTATATAAGGAGAGCTGCTAAATAAAATGTTTTCTGAAGATTTGCATGAAACATCAGCTGGGTTTTGATGCTTGCTGGTTGTTTAAGATGTTTATTCATGTTGAACAATGTTTATTTATTGAAAGTATCATCTATTTAAATCAAATTATCTCCATAACTGAATATTTATATGGATGCTTTATTGAATATTCCTAAACATTTGCCCAAACCACAAACGATTTATTCACAGTTATAAATGTTTACTTCTTTAGAGTAAAAAATTGCTTAAAAGGAACTTAAAAGCAAATTGGCATTTCTGCCATTTGTGAACATCTGCAGTGCTTTCTGCACATTAGCTGCTAGATAGTTCTGCCTTAGAAAATAACTAAATATTCTAATTATTTATGTTCAATAAAATATTTAAAATTTACACAGCATCTCTTTTATTGTGTCATGTAGGAGCAGCAGCTCTTGGCTCTGGGACCCACTGGTAATAGATGGATTTTGAGATTTTTCAAACACCTCAGCTGCATTAGCATTTAATTAGCTGAAACCCCATTTATTTCACTGTACACTCCAGCGCCACGAACATTAGGCCTTAAATAATCCTGGGCTGAACAGATGCCAGTATGAGCTATGAAAAAAGCAATAAACAAAGTGATGCAGTGCCTCATGGTTTTATTCACTGTACTGAAGGTTCCCAGGGACTAGATTTGGAAACTTTATTGTTACCTGTAAAGGATCATTGACCCTTTGATGGATGGACGCAATTACGCGCTTCTTTGGCTTCGGTGAAGATGAACGCTTCAGGAGTCTGGAGGCCTCAGTGGGAAGCCTAACCTGTGCAGAGGGGGACGGGGAAGGGTAGGCACTGGATGGTGACCTCGAGGCCCTCTTTGGCTCTCTCATCTATGGTTCCATCATTCTGATCACAGTCCCAAGGCTGAGAGCGACTTGTGATGCTCCGTCTCTTTCTGGGTGTGCCAATTTGTTGTGGTGGTCTTAATGAGCACTATCTGTTTCTGAATCAGATGAGGGCCCAGGTTTTCCAGGGTTACACTCAACACCCTCTCTTCCCAAACGTGTGCACACATCTAGTGTAAAAAAATACTCTGTCCGGGTCCCACTATTGAAGCAATGAACTTGTTGGGAAGATAGTGAGTGAGCCCGTCCGGGGCAAGCAGGCACACACTTGCCAGGAAAGTGGCTTCGAAGGCAGATTCTAGATGTCCTCGCCAGCCCTCCTCGCCTTCCCATTGCATTCATGAGCCTCACATTGCGTGTAAGGGTATACTTACTCAAGGTAAAGTCTGTTGAAATAAGAAAAACCAGAAAATAGGAAAAGGCTAACCTCAACCCTGTAAATCTCATGACCCTGCTCATCACCATCCTTTCCTCAAAGTCGTCTTTTCTCCTCTTCAACGTTTCTCCTTCTTCTTCTTAAACCATTTAAAAATTGAAGTCATTACTTTACAATGTTGTGTTAGTTTTAGGTGAACAAAAAAGTGATTCAAATTAAAAAAAATTTTTTTTTCTGTTACAGGTTATTACAAGATAAGGGATATAGTTCCCTGTGCTATACAGTAGGTCTTGCTGTTTATTTTATATATAGTAGTATGTATGGTACTCCTAATTTATACCCTCCCTCCCCCCACTCTCCCCTTTGGCAACCATAAGTTCTTCAACACTTCTTCAAAGTGCAAGGACATTTATGGGAGAAAAATGAGGGGAACAAATCAGAAAAGTGTGGAATAGACGAAGAGTGAGAAGAAAGAAACTAGATGATTTAGGTTATGCCCAGCCAGAGATGCCACTGGGGTAGCAGCTGAGAATAGGTGTGGACAGGGGTGCCCATAACTCCCCAGCACTCACCTAGTAGTTGGGGCTAGAGATGAAACAGAGTGGGGAGAGCACCTGGATTCTATCAGATTTTTCCTGTTCCTTCCCAATTTGCTGTTAAACCATTATTCGTCTCATCTAGGGGGACAATGTGAGACCATTGCGAGGATGAAACAATATCGTACACCCCTTCATCCTCTGGTGATGCTGGTGGTGGTGGGAGTGAATGGAGGGCGGGACCTGCCCCTACTCTCCTGTCCCCTGCCTGGCTTTTCTCTGCTCCTTCCCACAGTCCATGATTGTTGTGGACAAGGGTCTGCACCTTAAGCCCTCCTCTGACCTGGTTGGCCGCATCAGGTTCAGGTGTCTGATGGTAGAGGTCAAACTTACTCCTCTGTACCTCACTCTGGGGGCCTGTTTATCTTTAACTCCATTTCTGGGACTGACTCTGTGATGTTCGGAAGACGGGTTGACTTAAAAGGACAGCTGTCTTAAAAGGAAACTTTAACCAATATTGTCTTAGTCATTTGTTTTTCTTAGCTATGAGCAAGTTGTTGACTGTAAGTCTAGAGAGAAAATGTTTTGACTTTGGGCTGAGGTTTAGGGATTTAGGTTAATTAGGAAAAGTCACATATATTTTCTTGATTTTAGCTCATTGTTACTTTGTTGTCATTTCATTTAATTCAATGCTCATAAAAATTAGGATATGCAAATATATGTCTAGTAAAAAATAGACATCACCTCCCCACAGTTTGATATCTTGTTCTGTTGTTTTGCTTTATTACCATATCAATAACTTAAAAAATAATTTTATGATAATGATGGTGTCTAATCCACTACTCACGCAGAGAGTGTGGATCTGATGGTAGCTCAAGAGTAATAAATGTCACTTGGGAGAGAACTAATAAATCATCACAAAGCTATCTTTGGGTAATCATTTTATGGCAATCAGAGACAAACTTAATTTTGTCTTGACACACATACTTGATGCTATGTCTTTTCTTATCAAAATTTCCATCTTTTTTCCGTCTATTTCCACTGGTGTTGATATCTTACCCTAGTGTGTAGAACAGTGGCATTCCCTTAAAGAAAAAAGACTTATTGAATGAATAAATGAATTCTGGAAAGTTTTAGGGTGTAATAATGACATCTTACATCTGTCTTTCTAGGGGATGTTCCATTTTTTTCAAAGAACTTATATATTCTTCATCTCATTTGTTTTTCAAAAAAAGTCCTATAAATCAATACACAATCTCTCCTATCTCTACAAATGAAAGAATTGCAGTTAAAACATTGTGACAGGGAATACCCTGGTGGTCCAGTGGTTAGGAGTCTGTGCTTTCACTGCTAAGCCCCCAAGTTCAATCTTTGGTCAGGGAACTGCTGCTGCTGCTACTGCTAAGTTGATTCAGTCGTGTCCGACTCTGTGCAATCCCATAGACGGCAGCCCATCAGGCTCCCCTGTCCCTGGGATTCTCCAGGCAAGAACACTGGAGTGGGTTGCCATTGCCTTCTCCAATGCATCAAAGTGAAAAGTGAGAGTGAAGTCGCTCAGTCGTGTTTGACTCTTAGCGACCCCATGGACTGCAGCCTACCAGGCTCCTCCATTCATGGGATTTTCCAGGCAAGAGTACTGGAGTGGGGTGCCATTGGGACCTAAGACCCCACAAGCCCAGTGGTCAAAAAAAAAATATTGTAACAAAAGTGGGACTAGATCTTCTTGTCCAGAGCACTGAAGTTTCATGTTGCACAAAACAGTATAATCTTTTCTGATTTTATTATTTTAGAGTTACACAAGTAATAGATAAATGCACTTTTATTTTTTAAGTATCAGGGAATACAGGTGTATAAAGAGCAAAATGTAAGTTCTCTTACATTTTGTCCTGCAAACACCATTCCTAGTTCTTCCCCCTGTTCACCGGGCCTCAACAATGGGTATGTATATTATATTCATTCTTTTATGCAATGACATCAATAGGTATGTGCACACACAAGTGTTCAGGTAAATGGACTCTGATTTGCTTTATCACTTCACAGTCAGTACTGGAACATTGTCCAAAACTGGAACATTGTCCATGTCAACATTTAATTCTACCTCATTTTTAAACAGCTGCTTAGATTTCTCAGCATATGGTCGTACCATAAATTAAAAAAATTCTATATTGATGGTTATATAAAGTTGCTTGAATTTTTGGGACTCCCCAGTGGTTAAGATTCTGCACTCCACTGCAGTGGACATAGGTTTGATCCCTGGTCATGGAACTGAGATCCTGCATGCTTCATGGCACAGCCAAAAAAAAAGTTGCTTGAACTTTGAAGCTTTGGACTTTTATAAACAGTGATGCTGAATTTAACATTCTTGTACATACATCCTAATTTTGTCAAATTCTTGCTTATTTCCAGCCTGGAACTGTTAAATTAAAAAAAAAAAAAAGCTGTTTAAAGCCATTTATATTGCAGGTTAGGTGGTTTTACCTTGCATCATAAGATTAAATGATACTATATACTAATTTAACTATATCTTAAAACTAGGAGAGATTTTATGATTTAAGAGAGAGATAGCATTTTGGGTTTTTCTTCCTCATACTTCATGGCGGATTCTGCTAAATTTCCCTCTCCTTAATATCATTCTTTGGGATTGGAATGGAAACTGACCTTTTCCAGTCCTGTGGCCACTGAGGAAATGGTGGAAACAGTGTCAGACTTTATTTTTGGGGGCTCCAAAATCACTGCAGATGGTGACTGCAGCCATGAAATTAAAAGACGCTTACTCCTTGGAAGGAAAGTTATGACCAACCTAGATAGCATATTGAAAAGCAGAGACATTACTTTGCCAACAAAGGTCCATCTAGTCAAGGCTATGGTTTTTCCTGTGGTCACGTATGGATGTGAGAGTTGGACTGTGAAGAAGGCTGAGCGCCAAAGAATTGATACTTTTGAACTGTGGTGTTGGAGAAGACTCTTGAGAGTCCCTTGGACTGCAAGGAAATCCAACCAGTCCATTCTGAAGATCAGCCCTGGGATTTCTTTGGAAGGAATGCTGCTAAAGCTGAAACTCCAGTCCTTTGGCCACCTCACGGGAAGAGTTGACTCATTGGAAAAGACTCTGATGCTGGGAGGGATTGGGGGCAGGAGAAGGGGACGGCAGAGGATGAGATGGCTGGATGGCATCACTGACTCAATGGACGTGAGTCTGAGTGATTTCCAGGAGTTGGTGATGGACAGTGAGGCCTGGCATGCTGCAATTCGTGGGGTCACAAAGAGTTGTACACGACTGAGTGACTGAACTGAACTGAACTGAATATCATTCTCCTTCATGTTCCCTACTAGCACTGATTTGGGGCAATAATGGAGCAGTGTAAAACTAGATTTTCCAGGCTTTTTTAGAAATAAGAGTGACTCTTCTGGGCAATTAGACACAAGTCCAGGAAAACTATTCTTTTCCTGACAAATGGACAGATTCAGTTGGTACACATCATTTACCTCTAGCCTTTCCTCTTTCCTTTCTATGGGGCCTTCCCAGGTGGCTTGGTCATAAAGAACCTGCCTGCCAATGCAGGAGACACAGGAGACTCGGATTCCATACCTGGGATGGGAAGATCCCCTAGAGGAGGAAATGGCAACCCACTCCAGTATTCTTGCCTGGAGAATCCCATGGACAGAACAGCCTGGCAGGCTACAGCCCATGGGGTAGCAAAGAGTTGGATACAACTGAGCACACACACGCTTCTCCTTTCTACTGCTGCCTAGAAGGAAGTCATCATGTGACCATGAGAAGGGCCACATGCTAAAGATGGAAGAGCAGGGGATTAGATGAAGCCTGAATCACTGGTGATTTCTTTGAGCATCTGGTTCCGCCATGGTTGGCCTGCTTCTGATTTCTGCCTCTATAAGAAAAATAAACCCTAATTTGTGAAGGCAATCAAGTCAGATTCCTGCTGCATACAGCTTAACACAATCTGAACAGAGCCTTATCTTAGTTACTGAACAAACATAACTCAGCCTAAGTGAGTGAGTTGTCTGAAGATTCCTGTCTCTGACCTTCAAAATTGTGTGTTCTGTGTCAGAGACTAAGGTTTATTTTTTTTTTTCCTAGTTAAGTATTCTTATTTATTGCTTTACATATAACTATATCTCTAGCTGTATATACCTAATGTAATTAATTTTTGAGCCATTATGCAAAAAATTAAAACTATCCTGAGGATCATGACAGATATTTGTGTATGTTTAGTTGCTATTTTTTTGTGTCCTTTGTCTTTGGCATTGGCTGTCTGTTTTATGAGAAACTGAAATTAAAACTTCTAATATATGAGGTGTCTTTTCCTGAGAGACTCAGGGGGAAGACAGTGTCATTTGTTGTCAGGTTGGTGTCTTTTTTGTTGTTGTCTTTAGAGCATATAGAGTCGATTATTTTCTCCCAGTGCCAGGTTTGAAAGGGGTGCTGTCAAACAGTAATAATGTAATATTGTTTTAGATAAATTTTGCATCAAAGTAAAAGCATGTGGGAGAAACATCTTTTTCACTTTGTTGATGGGTCGAGTTTGTTTTCATTAAAAAAATAAAAAGTAGTCTGAAAGCTCTTGATAGTGTGTGTTAAAGGGATTAACCCTCTGGAACCATGACCTTCCCGAGCCTCTGAGAGAGGCCTGTGAGTGTGTCTGAGTGGTGTGGGAATTGCTGGAGAATGGGGGTGGGAATTGAACATGTCTGAGAAATTTTGGCATATATCATACATTTGGAAAAGCAAGGCATATCAGGTTCCTAGGGCTGCTGTAACCAACAGATTGGGCAGCTTAAAACCATAGACATGAATTGTCTCATGACTCTAAAAACTAAAGACCAAAACCAAGGTGTCAGTAGGGCCACGTTCCCTGTAAAGCCTGTAGGGGCCTCTTCTCGCTTGTGGTGGTGGCCAGCGGTTTCTGGGATTTCTTTCTTACACATGTGTCATGCCACTCCTGTCTTCATGTAGCGTTCTCCTGTGTCTTTTCACGCTGTCTTTCCTCTGGGCATGTCAGTCTCTGTGTCCAGATCCTCCCTTTTATAAAAAACTCCAGTCCTATTGGATTGGAGCCCACCACAATGACCTCAGTTTGATTTGACTATCCCTGTAAAGACTTTATTCTAAAATGGTCTGGTGATGAGGTGCTTGGGGTGAGGACTTCAGTGTATCTCTTTTGGGGGGATACAGTTCAACCCATGACAAAAAGTTTTCCATGTCTAACTTGGAATAATCAGGAAAGCGTTTCTCACACATATCCACTATTAACCTGAATTTTGGAGCAGGGAAGCAGAGTCGTAAATTTGATGTCATTTGTTGTAAGCACTTTATCTCCTTGAGAGTTCCCCTCCTAGATGTCATGTTCCATTTTGCCTCCTGTGAAAACCACTGCCTGGTCCTAATCAAGCTCCATGTGGGCCTCTCTTTCTAGTGATGCCCCTAAGATCTTGGCCTTTCCAGAACCCTCTCCATCAAGAGTGCTAGGTTTCAAGGAGTCATTTTCATGGTTACCTCCCTGCACTTGGCTTGGAGTAGTTCCGTGAGGCTAAGTCCTTGCTAGTTATCCCTGAGATGTTTACTCATCTCATAATGAGACCTTGCCATCTCTGGGAAGTTCCTCATAAGTAAGGTGGTTGGTTTCTGTCCACAATGTCTGATTTCCTCTCCCCTTCCTAGGGTATTGATCCCTTTCCTTGTCCACTGCCTTCTTTTCCAGTTCAGCAAAATCCCTTTCCTGAAAATGATTTCTTTTGGAGTGGCTATTGGTTCATCAGGGGGCTCTGGAGTTTTCTTCCAGTTAGGCCTAGTCCCTGGGACCACAAAAAGCACATCCCTTTTCTCTGGAAGATGGCCTTAGCCTTAGAAATGCTGTAGCCAGAGAAAAAGGGAACACAGGTCTTGCAGCCCATCCTTGGAAAGATTGCCTTCCCCCTAGAATGGGCAGAATGACTTCTATATAAATATAGCAAAGAGGAAGATGAAGTGAGATTTCATGTTAAAACTAGATTTCATGTTGGATGTTTGCCTCCTGTGATAGGCGGATTCTCTGGGCCGGTTTTGTTTGAGCAGACCTATCAATATACTTCATGGGCCATGATAGTGACAAGCGGGTTTGGTCATGGAGGTAGTCTCTGATGCAGACACATGGTAATTACTCATTAATAAGTATTACTTTTCCAAGCCTAAAATAACCTTTAGTGGTTTTATGATGTGAAAATTCCTGTTAGATAACTTGGCTAATTGTTACATAGCTGCCACAATAACAAATCACCACAAATATCAGAAACTGATTCTCTGTCAGTTCTGGAGGCTGGAAGTCTGAAGTTGACATCAGTTGGCAGAAGTCTAGGTGTTGGCAGGGCCCCACTCCCTTCAGAACTCTCTCTTCCATCATCCGGGGTTGCTGGTCTTCCTTAACTTGTGGCTGCATCACTCCATTCTGGCCTCCATGTCTCATTGCCTTCCCCTCTTCTGTCTGTGCCAAATCTTCCTCTGCTTTGCTTTTTAAGGGTACATGTGTTTATATTTGGGGATTCTCCAGTGGCTCAGCAGTAAAGAATCCACCTGCCATGGAGGAGACTCAAGAGACATGGTTTCAATCCCTGGGTTGGAAAGATCCTAGGAGGAAGACATGGCAACCCACTCCAGTGTTCTTGCCTGGAGAATCCCATGGATAGAGGCGCCTGGCGGGATAGGGCTACAGTCCATGGGGTCGCAAGAGTCGGACATGACTGAAGCGACTGAGCATGGCATGGCACGTGATTGCATTTAGGTCCACCTGGATAATTCAGGATCATCTCTGCTTTTCAGAACCAGAACTCAGTCACATCAGCAAGGTCTTTGCCATATGGGGTCACATTTATAGGTTTCAGAGATTAGGATCTGATACTTTCTGATGCCATTATTCAACCCACCACAGGTATTATGTGTGACAGCCATGTGTCTGCCAGGGACTTCTCTACACTGGGCACCTGCCTTTTAGATGGGCCTTTGTCCCAGCTGGTGACTCCTCCCTTTGTTATTGTGAAGGCCTCAGCACGCTCCCTGGCCCCTGGTGTGTTAGCAGAGAGAACTGTGGAGATTAGTCTTTGTATGACCCAAGATCTCTGCCCACAGCCTTAGCAATAAATGGCAGACCAAGGAACTTGAGTTAATTGCCTTGGCACACAGAGGGGCACTGACATGTGCAGGCACATGTATGTGTGTTCACTGTGCTCCTGTTACAGAGCAGTGTATCCTTGCTTTGACTTTGGGACTTGGCTTTTGCTTTGGACTTGGGAATCATGGGGCCTTGACTATTTATTTGGGAAGAGGCTTATCAAAACCTAATCCTAACTGTGAGTTTCTTCCTGCCTTTCAATGACGAAGAGAATCCTTTCTCAAGGTTCTGGTATCGCTGGAGCTCTACTACCTAAAGGCCGCCGGAGGTAGGAGGGAGCCATAGACAGCTCAGGATTCTTCCTCTCAGTGGAGTAACTGGTAACTCAGGGCTGAGCTGTGGAGTCTTCCTTGAGGTTGTTATATCCTGTTGAAAGCCTCAGAGGATACATTTCCCCCCATGATTATCTCTGGGATTTGGCTATGCTGTTCGCTATTAATAAGATTTTGGAAAAATGATGTAAGAAGACTCTTGAGAGTCCTTTGGACAGCAGGGAGATCAAAGCAGTCAATTCAAAAGGAAATAAACTCTGAATATTCGTTGGAAGGACTGATGCTGAAGCTGAAGCTCTATTACTTTGGCCACCTGATGTGAAGATCCAACTCATTGGAAAAGACCCTGATGCTGGGAAAGATTGAAGGCAGGAGAAGGGGATATCAGAGGACGAGATGGTTGGATGGCATCACTGACTCAATGGACATGAGTTTGAGCAAACTCCAGAAGATAGTAGAGGACAGGGAAGCCTGGTGTGCTGCAGTCCATGGGGTTTCAGTGTCAGAGATGACTGAGCAACTGAACAACAACAAAACTAGTTTGATTCTCCTGATGATTCTTTATTTTTTAAATAACATATTTGCATCTTTATTGATTATAGGATACATTGTTTCATTTGGGAATGCAAACTAGTACAGCCACTATGGAGAACAGTCTGGTGATTCTTTAAATAGCTGCTGACACCAAGCAAGGCAAGGGTTTTGACATTCAAAATGAGAACTAGAGCTGAGTTAGATCCCAACTTTCAGTCACTAAGGACCCAGGAGGTAACATTCCTGTGCCCAGTTAGCATTTAAATTGGAATCCGTCAACTTGGCTCTTAGAAGAGTTTCCCCTTCATTTACCTTTTCTAAGCAGGAACCACTGGCATGGAAGATTATTGGTGTAGTGACAAAAATAGAACTAGTAATAAAATACATTCACCTTCTTGTCTCTTGTTAGTTCTTAATCTATCTGTCTGTCTATCTATCTATCTATTCTGGGCCAAGGTTCTCCATCTTGTCTCACTCCAGGAAAGTCACTTAATCCCTTGCCATAGGCTGTGATTACAGTGTGCTGATACCCTTTGATTCATTATGCTGAGGACAGATGTATTGTTTTCTCAGATGGTACATCTACCCAAGTGTAACCCTTTTGAGTTAATTATGGTCATTGTCTTACTGCTTTCTGGATGCTGCTTCCATTTGCAAAGTGTAACCCGTGAAGATGATGGGAATTTTGTGTATGAAAAGGAGCTGCCCCCAGGCTGTGGAATGCTGGTGCTTTAGTGGTACTCTAACAAAAGGCAACCTGAAGTACATAAGTACACTTTCCAAATGATTGAGAAGAATCAAGTTCTCTCCTATATAGTTCTTACATCACTGGCATCTACTATTGTGGGCAAACTTGAGCACACCAAAAATGACTGACTGAGGAGCAGGTGAGTGTTGGTGGGGAGAGTCTGAGACTGCTGATCTGGCTTAGGTGGAGTTATTTTTCCTGTGGACCCAGAGACTTATAGTTGTAATGTTGCTAAATCATAAATACCTGCTATCAATATGATATGACATGATCATTTTTTTCCCCCTGCTAATACAAATGTTCTCAGTTGTATGATGGAATAAGTACTTTCATGGTGTCAGAAGAAAAGGATTTAGTGACTCAAATAGAGCTGAAAGGCTTTCTTTAGCTGAGGTACATCAGAGAGCACCTGCCGACTGGGTGATCCCTCCATCAAGTAGGGAGTGGCAGGGTAGGGGGCTGAGTTCTGGCCGTGTGTTGTGGTGTGAGCTTGTGTGTGCTCAGTCATGTATGACTCCTTGTGACCCCATGGACTGTAGCCTGTCAGGCTCCTCTGTCCACAGAATTCTCCAGGCAAGAATACGGGAGTGGGTTGCCATTTCCTTTTCCAGGGGATCTTCCTGACCCAGAGGTCAAACCCGAGTCTCTTACATCTCCTGCATTCACAGGCAGATTCTTTACTGCTGCACCACCGGGGTAGCCCTGTGGTGCCAACTTAGGCAGTGGTTTTCTGTGTTAATTGAACCTGCAGCTGAGGTTTCTTCTTGTTTCCATGTCTGTTGTTTGGGGTCCAGATGACCATTCCAGCAGTATTTTCTGAGGACTGTTTTTGTAAGCCTTGTGGTTTATTGGCTAGTTGAAATAGGGGGCAGGGAAGGTGGTTGTCAAAAAAAGAAATAAAGACAAAGGTAGAAGACATGGCAGAAGCTGAGGACCCTTTATCATGTTTGTCTTTGTTAAGTTTTCAAAGAGTTCCTGGGCTTCTCGTTTCTTCCTTCTTTAGTGTTTTAAAAATTACTAGGAAAAATGATTGACTTCAAGTGAATTCCATTTGTAGAAAATTGTAAGTAATCTGTACATATAAATTATATAAGTATATATTTAAAATATTATATAGTACAAATATACAATATAACAGAAAAATAAATAACATATAAATATGTATATTTAAAATATAAACATATACAACATAAGCATATTATATAAAAATAAGTTGTAGCATGTATATTACATAAATATGTAATATGTATTACATTATATTATATAAAATAAGTGTTATTTGATAAAATACACATTAGACCAAGTTCTATATGAATATATACAATTTGTGAAACTCAGCCATGCTAACAATGTTAGGATTTAGTAATTTGGTAATCTTAGGCATGAATACCGTTGACTCTGGAACAACACTGGTTTGATCTGCTGTTGTTGTTCAGTCACTCTGTTGTGTCTGACTCTTTGCAAAACCCCATGGACTACAACATGCCAGGCTTCCCTATCTTTCACCAACTCCTGGAGCTTTCTCCGACTCATGTCCATTGAGGCAGTGATGCCATCCAACCATCTCATCCTCTGTCCACCCCTTCTCTTCCTGCCTTCAGTCTTTCCCAGCATCAGGGTCTTTTCCAATGAGTTGGGTCTTCACATCAGGTGGCCAAAGTATTGGAGCTTTAGCTTCAGTATCAGTTCTTCCAATGATATTCAGTACTGATTTCCTTTAGGATGGACTGGTTTGGTTTCCTTGCTGTCCAAGGGATTCTCAATAGTCTTCTCCAGAACCACAGTTCAAAAGCATCAGTTCTTCAGTGCTCAGCCTTCTTTATGGTCCAACTTTCACATCAATACATGAAAAACTGTACTACTGGAAAAACCATAGCTTTGACTATGGACCTTTTGACTATAAGGAGCTTTGTTGGCAAAGTAATGTCTCTGCTTTTTAATACGCTGTCTAGGTTTGCCACAGCTTTTCTTCCAAGGAGCAAGCATCTTTTAATTTCATGGCTGCAGCCACCATCTGCAGTGATTTTGGAGCCCAAGAAAATAAAGTCTGTCACTGTTTCCATTGTTTACCCTTGTATTTGCTGTGAGGTGTTGGGACTGGATGCCATGATCTTCATTTTTTGAATGCTGAGTTTTAAGCCAGCTTTTTCACTTTCCTCTCTTAGGTTTATCAAGAGGCTCTTTCGTTGCTCTTCACTTTCTGCCATAAGGATGGTGTCATCTGCATATCTGAGGTTATTGCTCTGCTGCGGGTCTGCTTATATGCAATATTTTTCAGTAGTAGATACAGAGCCACTATATTTATAGATCCATGGTTGGTTGAATCCATGGATAGGTGGTGCAGTGGTAAAGAATCCACTGGCCAATGCAGGAGACTCAGGAGACTTGGGTTCAATCCCTGGGTTAGGAATATCCCGTGGAGAAGGAAATGGCAACCTGCTCCAGTATTCTTGCCTGGAAAACTCCAAGGACAGAGGACCCTGGTGGGCTGCAGTCCATGGAGTCGAAAAAAGCTGGACACAACTGAGCACACACCCACACACACAAGTATATGGAGGGCTGACTATAAGTTGTACAAGGATTTTCTATTGTGCAGAAGGTTGGCACCCCTAATACCCACATTGTTCAAGGATCCACTGTAGTCTCTCTTCTAAGAACAGAGGTAGTAATTCCACCCAGCCCCTCATGGGTGATAGGAAGCATAATCATAATAGCTACCATTTATTGAACTCCTTCCTGAGCCCGGGCACTTTATATGTTTCCTAAAAATGACTTATATTTACATAGTAAAAAGCCTGATTAAAAAAAAAAATTGACTCAGAAATTTGGAGTGGTTGTGAATGGTAGTTTTCTATTCAAGATGGTGCTCAAGGTGCTCATGGGCTTTGTTTTAATTTTCTGTGTTGAATAAAATTTTATAGTAGTCTATAAATTATGCCACAACCTATGAAATTGTGTTCATGTAGTTCTGACAATTCTATCACAGGTCTCACAGTTCTAAAAGTTTTACCCCTTCTGGGCTCGCAGAGTATTAGCTTGTAGGTGGGCTGGGGGTGGAAGTTGAGAGCCCTGGGTCCCTTTTTATGCCCCTAATGTTATGCATTTGCTAGAAGTTATTTATCCAAGCAATTGTCTTCTTAAGAGATCTCCATGAGGTTGATAGTACATTTTTTCTACTGCTATTGTTGCCTGAAACATAATAGACATTCTTCTTAGTCTGCCTTCAGAACTAGTCTTGGGAGCATACATATTTAAAAATTCATTCTCAGTGCTTTATGGGCATTTTAGATGACAAAGTAATTTTAACACGCTCCATTGTCCACATTATTGACCAACTTTAGCTGTGAATTCTAGTTAGCTGTTCCCAGTCAACAAATCCTTTCCTTATAGGGAAAAAAGAATCCCACTAGTTAGGATAGATAAAAAAACAAATGCTACAAGCCTTGAAGGTAACGGTAAGAAAGAATTTCCAAAATGTTTCATAAACCAACATCTACTACTGTAGGAATAATTGTATAGCCACTTAAGGTGGGGGGGTACTTTGAAAATTTTGTGTTTGCTAAGAAAGCACAACTCTATTGTGAATGAGGAGCCCTGCATGGATGTCAGATCAAAAAGATGTGTTTGGTCACAACAGGAAGTGTCAAGGCCAGGAAGCAAATTCAGTGGGTGGAATTACTATCTTGGGTTATCGTTAACTAAGACTTTAGGGGAGGAGGGCACAGAGGGAGACAGGACAGAAAACAGTTACTTTTTAGGATTAAGAATATGTAGATCTAGTTATTGAGGTTTGCCAGTGTCTCTGTGGACTTCCATATATGCATATGTGTGCAGTGTCCTTATTTGAATTTAGTAAAATTGGCTGGAGAACTTGAATGAAATGGTTTATTTTGCCCCCACAGCAAAACTGATGGGAAGGATAATTTTCATAAATGCTGTTTTTATTTCCAGATCTCTAAAAGAAATGAATCTCAGGGAGGAAATGTGGATTGAAAACAAATAAATGTAGTTCAGGCCTTCTCAGGATACATCACTTCTTGGAACCCCCCTGACTATATAAATATGTAGTTAGTAAAGAATACTGACCACTTGGGGGTAGTGTGGAATCTCTGAACCCTAGAGGATGGATTTCACATTTGGGAAAAGTTTCTGATTAATGAACCAAAAGCATTTCTTTTTCCACTATTTTCAGATACTATTAGAAAATTATACAACAAACCAGTCTTGCAAAACTATAGCCATTTAAAAAATGGACATTTTTATGAGAAGTGTGGATTCACATGCAGGTGTAAGAAATAATACAGAGAACTCCTAGGGGGCCTTTTGTCCAGTTCTTCCCAGTGATAACATTTTGCAAAGCTATCTACAGTATTATAATCAGGATATTGACATTGCTGGGATCCACAGTCTTTATTTAAAATTTATTTGTTTATTTATTTGGGTGTGCCAGGTCTAAGTTGTGGCATGTGGGGATCTGGTTCCCTGACCAGGTATTGAACCCAGGCTCCCTGCACTGAGAGTGTGGAGTTTTAGCCACTGGCCCATCATGGAAGTCTCAGAATCCACAGTCTTATTTAGATTTTTTCTAGCTTTGCTTTTGTTCATTTTTTATCTATGTGTATATTTAATTCTTGCGTTTCCCAGATGGCGCTAATGGTAAAGAACCTGCCTGCCAGTGCAGAAGACACAAGAGATGGAGGTTCAGTCCCTGGGTTAGGAAGATCCCCTAGAGGAGGGCATGGCAACCCACCTCAGTATTTTTTCCTGGAGAATCCTGTGAACAAAGGAGCCTGGTGGGCTACAGTCCATGGGGTTGCAAAGAGTCAGACACAACTGAAGTGACTTAGTGTGTACACACATATTTAGTTCCTAACACTTTAATCACGGAATGTGTATGCTTCAGTGGTCTTCAGTGTATCACCATGTCATGCAGCCATCACCACCGTCTAACCCTAGTCTTGTTCCATCTTAGCACATAGATAGGTTTGTGTATCACTGCTGCAGTCAGGATTGGACTCAACACTTCAGTCTTGCTCAGTTCAGATGGAATGACCACATGGAAAGCCACGTGGTTGCCTTTTTATAAGTGCACCCACTGCTTGTCCCCTCCCTTCTAGTCCTAACCCGAGGCCACCACTGATCACTGCAGTATTTTTTATTGTTGTTGTTTTAATTCTTTAGATGTGAAATCTGAATGATTACAATTAGAAAGAAAACCCCTTTAAGCTCTGGCCTGGGGATTCTTAGCCACTCGTCTATTTGAGAATTCTAAACTCTGTGTCTAGGGAGGGCATTTTTTAAAAACCACTTAAAAAAAACTAAAGTGTAGTTAATTTATAACATTGTGCTAGTTTCAGGGTTACAGCAAAGTGATTCAGTTATGCACATATCTATATATCTGTTTTAGATTCTTTTCCATTTTAGGTTATTATAAGACACTGAATATGTTTCCTTGTACTACATGTTAATTCCAAACTCCCAATTTATCTCTTACCTGCTGATTTATCAAAGTGGGTCCAAGGCAATTACCAAGGTCCTTTAAGATGAAAGAGGAAAGCAGAGGCAACTGTATCAAGGTGATATTACTAGCGAAAAACTTGCTCAGCCATTCCTAGTTTTGAAGGTGGAAGAAGGCCATGAGGTCAAGAAATGTAGTTCTAGAAACTAGAAAATCAAAAAAAGAGATTTTGCCATAGAGCCTCTGGAATAACACAAGACTGCAACCAACAGCTTGATTTAAGCCCAGGGAGACCCAATTTGGACTTCTGATCTTATGAACCATAATATTTATATAATAAGTGTGTGCTGTTTTAAGCGGTCAAGTTCATGGTAATTTGTTAACAGCAACAGTAGAGAACTAATATACCAGAGGACATGGAAAACCACCCAGTGGCCGCTGCTACTCAGCATGAGGTGATGAGACTTAAGACCAAGATGATAGCTGTGAAAAAAATGGCCAAATTGATCCAGTGACTGTACCCACTGGCTCTGTAACAGAAAGCTAGAATTTAGAAGATTTGTCAGAGTTACTTTATAAGGAGTAGAGAATACCTTGATGGTTTGCCTCCTTCCATACCTTCTGAGCCAAGTGAGGGGGCAGAAAGGCTAAGCTTGAAGACCAGTGTCTCACGCGTGACTGGTTGCTTGTTGAACCAAGGACTCAGGGCCTGAAGGGACTGAAGCAAAATATGGGGAGAAAGTTCTTGGAAGAGTTTGACTCTGTGTCCCTGGAGACTGGGAGGCCTGAAAGCTATGCTTGACTCTTTTTTATTTTTAAAAATTTTAAATTATTTTAAATTGAGTTATATTTGATTTACATTGTGTTAGTTTCTGTTGTACAGCAAAGTGATTCAGTTATATATCTATATATTTTTTTTCTTTTTCAGATTCTTTATAGGTTATTGCAAGATGTTGAATATAGTTCCTTATGCTATACAGTAGGGTCTTGTTTATATATTTTATATAAAGTAGTGTGTATCTTTTAATCCCAAGCTCCTAATTTATCCCTCCCCTTCTTTCCTCTTTGGAACCATAAGTTTGTTTTCTGCCTGTCAGTCCGTTTCTGTTTTGTGAACAAGTTAATTAGTGTCATTGTTTTTCTATTTATATATTTTTAAACAATGGCTTTTCTAAGTGAAATATTTAGTTTTGGCTGCGCTGGCTCTTCATTGCTGTGCAAAGGCTCTCTCTAGTTGGGGCGAGCAGGGGCCACTCTCCAGTTGTGGTACTTGGGCTTCTCATGCTGGTGGCTTCTCTTGTGGAGCATCAGCTCTAGAGTGCGCGGGTTTCTCTGGTTGTGGCATCCAGGCTTAGTTGATCGGTGGCATGTGGAATCTTCCTGGACTAGGGATTGAACCGGTGTCCCATGCATTGGCAGGTAGATTCTTAACCACCGCGGAAGTCCCCTGCTGTATTTTAAATTGTGATCTTTATTATGTGTCAGGGGCCCTTTCGATGTGAAAGCATAGTTGAAATAGGCAGAAATCAATTAGAATATAATTTGATTCACAAAATCATGTCTGCCTATAAATTCTGTTGTTGTTTAATCTCTAAGTCATGCCTGACTCTTTTGTGACCCCATGGACTGTAGCATGCCAGGCTCCTCTGTCCTTGGGATTTGCCAGGCAAGAATGCTGGAGCGGCTTGCCATTTCCTTCTCCAGGGTATCTTCCCAACGAGGGATTGAGCCCGAGTTTTTCTGCATTGACAGGCGGATTCTTTACCCCTGAGCCACAAGGGAAGCCCCCTAGAAACTTTGTTGTTTGATAACTAAGTCGTGTCCTACTCTTTGTGATTGCGAAAAGCAAGGCTCTTCTGTCCCACAACACAAATAATCTCGGTCCTCAATGTGTTGACAAATTGTGTGCAGTTCCACATATAGACACTAGGCGGCACTCTTGTAAGGCAAACCCTGGCTCTTCTAAAAGTAAGTCTGGGTTTTGCTGGTAAAGTGTAGTCACTCTAAGTTGATTCCCTCATTTTGTAGTAATATTTTCAGCCTGCTAAGCATGAGAAATAGAGAAGAATTGATTTATCCTGATACTCTAAAAGAGACATTGCAAGGAGCAATCTTACAAATGCTATGTGTGTAGGACTTAATGGGACACCACGTTTTGTAGAGTTGACCTAGAACTCAAGAAATCATCAAGCCCTTTGGTGGAAGTGGGTAGTCACTCAATCCTATTTTGAACATTTTAAGCTCCACACTTATAGATAGATTTGTATTTTTTAATTTATTAAAAAAAAAACCTTTATTTTGTATTGGGGTATAGCTGATTAACAATGTTGGGATAGTTCCGGCTGGATAGTGAAGGGACTAAGCCATACATATACATGTATCCATTTTCCCCAGACTCCCCTCCTATCCAGGCTGCCTTGTAACATTGAGCAGAATTCCATGTGCCCTAAGCCCGAGGCCAAGGGTGGTGGCGGGGAGGAGCAACCGCACAACCGAGACCAGGGGCGGTGGCTGGGAGGACCAACCCCACGTCCAAGGAGCCGTGGCTGCACGGGTGCAGGAGGACCTAGAGGAGCTATCCCACAAGGGTGGCGGTGAGGAGATACCCCTCGTCCAAGGTAAGGAGAAATGGCTGCGCTTTGCTGGAGCAGCCATGAAGAGATACCCCATGCCCAAGGTAAGAGAAACCCAACTAAGATGGTAGGTGTTGCAAGAGGGCATCAGAGGGCAAACACACTGAAACCATACTCACAGAAAACTAGTCAATCTAATCACACTAGGACCACAGCCTTGTCTAACTCAATGAAACTAAGCCATGCCCGTGGGGCAACCCAAGACGGGCGGGTCATGATGGAGAGATTTGATAGAATGTGGTCCACTGGAGAAGGGAATGGCAAACCACTTCAGTATTCTTGCCTTGAGAACCCCATGAACAGTATGAAAAGGCAAAATGATAGGATACTGAAAGAGAAACTCCCCAGGTCAGTAGGGGCCCAATATGCTATTGGAGATCAGTGGAGAAATAACTCCAGAAAGAATGAAGGGATGGAGCCAAAGCAAAAACAATACCCAGCTGTGGATGTGACTGGTGATAGAAGCAAGGTCTGATGCTGTAAAGAGCAATATTGCATAGGAACCTGGAATGTCAGGTCCATGAAATCAAGGCAAATTGGAAGCGGTCAAACAAGAGATGGCAAGAGTGAATGTCGACATTCTAGGAATCAGCGAACTGAAATGGACTGGAATGGGTGAATTTAACTCAGATGCTTGAGAGTCCCTTGGACTGCAAGGAGATCCAAACAGTCCATTCTGAAGGAGATCAGCCCTGGGATTTCTTTGGAAGGAATGATAGTAAAGCTGAAACTCCAGTACTTTGGCCACCTCATGCGAAGAATTGACTCATTGGAAAAGACTCTGATGCTGGGAGGTATTGGGGGCAGGAGGAGAAGGGGACGACAGAGGATGAGATGGCTGGATGGCATCGCTGACTCGATGGACGTGAGTCTGAGTGAACTCCGGGAGTTGGTGATGGACAGGGGGGCCTGGCGTGCTGCGATTCATGGGGTCGCAAAGAGTTGGACACGACTGAGTGACTGATCTGATACAGTAGGACTTTGTTCGTTATTCATTTTGAATATAGCAGTGTGTGCATGTCCAGGGCTTCCCACATGGCTCAGTGGTAAAGTGCCTGCCTGTCAATGAAGAAGACACAGGAGACGTGGGTTTGATTCCTGGGTTGGGAAGAGCCACTGGAGGAGGAAATGGCATCCCACTCCAGTATTCTTGCCTGGACAATCCCATGCACGGAAGAACCTGGCAGAGTATAATCCATGGGGTCACAAAGAGTTGAACATGGCTGAGTGACTGAGCACTCATGTGTACATGTCCATCTCAAACTCCCTAACTATCCATTCCCCCCATTCTGCCCTCCTGGAAACCATAAGTTTGTTCTCTAAGTCTGTGAGAGTCTTTCTGTTTTATAAGTAAGTTCATTTGTATCATTTCTTTTTAGATTCCACATGTAAAGAATGTCATATGATATTTCTACTTCCAGGATAGATATATCTTTAAACTAATTTTATTTTCAGTTTGTGCTTCCACATTCATGTGATTAGATGAACTTGATGAAGAAATGGTGGGAGAGAGAATATAGGAATAGAATACAATTTGGGAAGCTTCATTTTCATCTACACACAATTCAGCAACAGTCCTTTTCAGAATCCACTATTGCTGTATGTTGAAGAATATCCATAGGTTCCTTGCCCCAGCTCTACACTGAGCTGTGTGTGTGTCTTAGGGATCTTGAATCTGCATAGAGAGATGTTCATTTTGACTCTTGATTCCTTCCACTGATCCTTCGCCCAGGGCTACTCTTATCTCTGACTCTCAGATGTGCCTTGGAGTCTGTCTTTTGCAGTCAAAAGGAATGACTTTTTGTCTGATCTTTATTAATGACCATGAAAAAAATTGTTACATATTCTAAAGAAAGGGGAGGAGAGAAATCATACTAATGTAAGCAACTAGTTTTCAGTCCTTTAACAGTGTTGTTGTGAGGAATATCACTTACTATGAGAGACCCTTTGGGGGATCCTTTAGTTATAGGTAATTTTGATATCTAAAAGAGAATTTGCCCTGATGGTAGGAAGGCATATTCTAATCTGTCTCTCATCTTCCCACATCCTTTGTAGTCTGCTGAGGATGCTGTGTCTGTGCTTACCCTCGTTGTTGATTGTCCAGCTATCCATCCATCCATCCATCCATCCTTCCATCTCCCTCACTCTGATACTTTTCCCTCACCCAGTAAACATGCCTCAGTGTATCCTCTACTCCAGGTGGGATCTTTCTGAATCAAAGATGGGTCTTCTGATTTTCTCTTTTTAGTTCTACACTCTAGCTTCTAAGTATTACGGGGAAATATACTTTCCTCACCAAGTTAACCATCAAGACACACAGAATGCTCATCTTTTCAGAAGCAAAATTTTTTAAAAAGGAAAAAATATAGATGTGTATGTATCATACATGCTTCCCAGCTGGTGCTAGTGGTAAAGAACCTGCTTGCCATTGCAGGAGATGCAAGAGGCTTGGATTCAACCCCTGGGTCGGAAAGATCCTTTGGTGTAGGAAATGGCAACCCACTCCAGTATTCCTGACTGAAAAATTCCATGGACAAATGAGCCTAGTGGGCTACAGCCCATGGGGCCACAAAGAGTTGGACATGACCGAGCACATTTATTATACAGGTACATGCTGTTCTTTAGCTGTAAAGTGGAGAAGGGACTCATTAACGTCCAGGAGACATAAAGATGTGACCCCCAGAAGCTTCATGCCTAATGTTGGTTTTTTTGTTTCAGTGGATGACTGTGTTAGCCCTTTCTCAGTCTGAGTAGGTATTTGCAATTCCGAGCATTTGAGTCACAGTTTTTAGTTAAAGAATTGATGCTGAAAGACCCTGTTAATATGCAAAACTCTTTACAGAAGAAACTTATCCTCATCATCACCTATTAACAGAGGTCAGTCAGTTAGTCGCTCAGTCATGTCCGACTCTGTGACCCCATGGACTGCAGCACGCCAGGCTTCCCTGTCCATCACCAACTCCCGGAGCTTGCTCAAACTCATGTCCATTGAGTCGGTGATGCCATCCAACCATCTCACCCTCTGTAATCCCCTTCTCCTCCTGCCTTCAATGTTTCCCAGCATCAGGGTCTTTTCCAATGAGTCAGTTCTTTGCATCAGGTGGCCAAATTATTGGAGCTGCAGCTTCAACATCAGTCCTTCCAATGAATATTCAGGACTGATTTCCTTAAGGATTGACCGGTTTGATCTCCTTGCAGTCCAAGGGACTCTCAAGAATCTTTTCCAGCACCACAGTTTCAAAAGCATCAATTCTTTGGTGCTCAGCTTTCTTTATAGTCCAATTCTCACATCCATACATGACTACTGGAAAAACCACAGCTTTGACTAGACAGACCTTTGTCAGCAAAGTAATGTCTAACAGAGGTCAGTTGATCAGAAAAACTTGCTGACAGAGGACCAGGTCCTAGGAGAAATACAGCTTCAGAGAATATGTTCTGACAGAGAAGGGGAATGTCCTCCAGACTTGGGTTCTTGATTAGGAAGAGGGCTGCCTCAGAGGGAAACTGCGTGTAGGCAGTCAGGGCCTGGGGCATGAGGAGGGTAGAGTGAAGGCTGATGGGGAGGCAGCCTGGAGTCACAGACGAATCTCCCTGCCCCACAGCCTGCCTGTTCTGGTTCCAGGGACGCTCGGGCAGGTTCTGGGCCAAGTGCTCACCCTGCAGCACATGCCTCGGGCTTCCCTTCCTGGTGCATTCTCCCTGTATGTCTCAGATGCATTTTGGCCCCTCCCTTGAATCCTGGCAATATCAGTGTTCATGAGCATGCTCACGTGTTTTTGTGTACACAGCCTTATGGTTTGGACGCTGAGGCAAAGCTGAGGCTGTGTGAGGCCACCAGCTGGGACTGCCAAGATGCCCATGGGCATGTATATCTCCCACTCGAGACCTCTTTTCCAACCGGAGGCATTTCACTGTGATGTCCTCCTTGGAGCTAGAGATCTCATTCATGTGGTTATTTTTCTTTTGCAGTTCTCTGTCTCAGCTCGCTTGGTCCTGGGGCTTTTGGCTTGGCAACACTTCTCCCAGGAGGTAAAGGAGAGTTTAATTAGAAAAAGATCCTCTTGCCTATGGTGGTGATTATCATCCTTTATCACGGTCACAGTCTTAACCCCGGTCTGCTCCCCAGTTTCAGTGCTTGGCTGGGAGGCCAGTAGCCTAATTCCATGCTGCTCTCCTGTGGCTTGGCAAGGGAAAGCACCTCTCTTCCCACCTCCATCGCTTTAGCAAAATCAAATGGTTCTTTAAAAAGGCTTGTGCAAAGCTTTAAAATCACAGTGCTTCAGGTGAGGTCAGACAGAGTTTTTAGTGAGGAGTTTATGAGCCCAAACTTTGAGGCTTTCATTGCCTTTGCCAGGAAATAAGGCCCTGCTCTCAGGAAATAAGCGCATGCTCTCTGGGTGCCTCCACGGTCACTGCTGTGAAGGGCATGGAGCCAGGGGCTTAGAATTCCTTCTACTGATTAAATGTGGTCGGCTGAAGGCTGAACATTTTTAAGAGATGCAGCTTGTATGTTTAAAGAGTAAGGTTGTGCTGACCAGGAAAGAGCACGGGGCTGTGAGTCTGGGACCTGGAGGTCACAGGTCTTGCCTTCATCTTCCTTTCCTGACTGAGAAGCCATGTATGTTTTTCGGTTCCGGCATTGTTTTTTGTTTTTTTTTTTTTTAAACTGGGACACTATTGTTGTAAAGGAATCTGCCTGGCTGCCTGTTGGCCCAAGCTGAACTCCACAAAGGGCAGTTTAAATTCCAGAGATGTGTTCTTCCTGTCCCGGAGATAAGAGAGCGCCCTTCATGGGCAGGGAGCCACTGAGGCAACATTGCTAACTCCACCCCCTGCCCCCACCCCTAAACTGCATAATCCCAGCTCCAGAAAAAGTCTCTACATTCATAGTGTAACCCCAAGCAACCCTTAATGTACAGTCCTGGAGAAGTGGTTGGGATGTGTATGCAGGATGCACCTTGTTCTAAACTTCTTGATGTTTTGGACATCTGGATATGAAGACAAGACCTTCAACTTAAAAAAATTTAAACTTTCTGCCATCATGAGCTGTAGTGGGGAGGGGTGTCTACTTTTTTAGGGAAATGATTGGCACTCATCAAGGTAGTGTGTTTAAAGGAGAGGGCTCCCTGACTGAAAATATCTGCTTATCCTCCTTCCTGTTTATAGAATAGTTCATTTGAGTAAAGGAATTGCTCATTCCAGATCCTCTTTTTAAAAACTCTGGACTTTCCTGGTGGTTCAGTGATTAAGACTCTGCACTTCCGATGCAGGGGGCACTGGTTTGATCCCTGGTCAGGGAATTAAGATTCCACATGCCTTGCAGCTTGGCCAAAAACAAAAAAAACAACAAAAAACAAACAAAAAACAAACAAAAAACCAACCCCAAACTCAAACCTCTGAGAGGTGTTAATAAAAGGAAAAAAGAAAGAAAGAAAGTGAAGTTGCTCAGTCGTGCCTGACTCTTTGCAACCCCATGGATAGTAGCCTGCACCAAGCTCCTCCGTCTGTGGGATTTTCAAGGCAAGAGTACTGGAGTGGGTTGCCATTTCCTTCTCCAGGGAATCTTCCCGACCCAGGGATCGAACCCAGGTCTCTCACATTGTAGACAGACGCTTTACCATCTGAGCCACCAGGGAAGTCCTTAATAAAACGCAGCCATTGTTATTCACAAACACTTTAGTGAATTAGTTTGGCTATTAACTTTTTTTTTTTTTTTGGAAACACTGCTTGTGGGATCCCCATCCAGGGATGAAAACCACGCCCTTGGCAATGAAAGTGCAAAGTCCTAACCACTGGACTGCCAGGGAGTTCCCAGGCTACTGACTTTTTAATGGCAGCAAGGTGAGGGCTCCTTGGGAAGGCACAGCGGCAGCTTAGTTGATACATGTGTATATGCGTGTGTTGGGGGAGTGGGAGTAAATGAGGAGGGTCCTGAGCACCTGGGGTAGGGGGTGGGATGCTCCAAAGACAGTTTCTTCCTCTGTTGTCGTTTTCTTCAGAGCACTATTTCTGTAGCATTTCCACCCACCAGAGGTCCACAAAGCCACCGTCCTTATCACTAATGCCATTAATTATGGGAGGAGCCTGATGGGAGGAAGCATTTCCCTGTACCTTCTCTAGTGTCCTGCTTTAAAATGACCTTGGAACTTACTAGTTGTGTTGTCTTATTATGGCTTTTACACTTTTTTTTTGCTTGTAAATGAATACAGCTATTTTTGTTTGGAGCTTTTTTTTGGGGGAGGATAGAATTACAGCACCCCACTCCAGTACTCTTGCCTGGAAAATCCCATGGGTGGAGGAGCCTGGTAGGCTGCAGTCCATGGAGTCGTGAACAGTCGGACATGACTGAGAGACTTCACTTTCACTTTCATGCATTGGAGAAGGAAATGGCAACCTGCTCCAGTGTTCTTGCCTGGAGAATCCCAGGGACGAGGGAGCCTGGTGGGCTGCCGTCTATGGGGTCGCACAGAGTCGGACACGACTGAAGCGACTTAGCAGCAGCAGCAGCAGAATTAACAAATTTCACATTTTTGTAAGTCTTTAATTTTTTTTCTTAATCTTTTTTTTGGATTAAATGTCTAAATCCATAGTGTCTTAATGCAGGAATCCAGACTGTACACAGGCTGTTAGCTGGTACCAGCAGCATGGCCCTAGCTGTTGTTAAAATATTAGTGAACTTTTTATACTGGTTGAGCTAGCTATTGTCCTGAAGCTCCTGACAACCCTTCCAGCCCCTCATCTGGAATTCCCTTCTCCTCACAATCCGATAATAAAAGGTTAATGCCTGGTCCCACAGGAGGCCTCTGCACTTGCAGCAGCTCCATTGCCAGTACATACTTCTTGGGGATGATATTTTGTGGTCCCCTTCTCCTTGCCAAGCACTGTTAAAGTTTTTTTTTTTTTTTTTCTTATACCATTTTAAAGGTTATACTCCATTTATAGTTATTACAAAATATTGGGTATATCCCCCATGTCATACAATACATCCTCATAGTCTATCTTACATCCAATAGTTTGTTCCTTTCACCCCCCACCCCTATATTTCACCCACCTCCACTGGTAACTGCTAGTTTCCTCTCTATATTGGTGAGTATGCTTGTTTTTGTTGTATTTCGTGTTGCTTCTATATCTTGGCCCTTGTAAACAATGCCGCTAAGAATGTTGGGCGAATGTATCTTTTTGAGTTAGTGATTTTTTGTTTTGATATAGGACTGGAATTGCTGGGTCATAGAGTAGTTCTATTTTTAGTTCTTTGAGACACCTCCATGCTGTTTCCCATAGTGATAGCACCAGTTTTCATTCCCATCAACAGTGTATGAGGGGTCCCTTTTCTCCACATCCTCACTAACCTTTGTTATTTGTTATTCTTTTTGGTGATGGCCATTCTGACAAGTGTGAGGTGATGACTCTTTGTAGTTTCTTGTTTAGCAATTTTCTTGGTTTATTATTACTGTTTGGCCATGCTGGGTCTTTGTTGCTGTGTGTGGGCTTTCTCTAGTTGTGAGGAGCAGGGGCTACTCTTTGTTGTGTTGTGTGGGCTTCCCATTGTGGTGGCTTTTCTTGTTTCAGAGCATGGGCTCTAGAGGGCACATGCTTCAGTAGTTCCAGCTCAGGGGCTCAGTAGTTGTGGCTTTTGCGCCCTAAGGCTCAGGTTCAGTAGTTGTGGTGTGTGGGCTTACTTGTTCTGAGGCATGTGGAATCTTCCCGGATCAGGGATTGAACCCATGTCCCCTCCACTGGCAGATGGATTCTTATCCACTGCACCACCAGGGAAGTCCTGACTCACTGTAGTTTTGATTTGCACTTTTCCCCTGATGATTAGCAATGCTGAGCATCTTTTTATGTGCCATCAAGCACTATTTTTAAAAAATGTGTCATGCAGTAATTCCGGGGTCTGGAAATCTGGCTTGGGGGGGCACATCTGGCCACCTCCTTTTGAAAAGAGTTTTATTTGACATGGCCTTGCCCATCCATTTGCATAGTGTTTTGGCTGCTCTCACCCTACAGAGTTGAGTAATTGCAGCTGAGACTCCATTGTCCACAAAGCCTAAAATATTTATTACCTGATCCTTTGCAGAAAAAGTTTGCTGACCTCTGCTTATCCATTCCTCAGACAAGCAGAATGGTCCAAGGAATTTGCCTGTGACCACGCTGCGTCCTTGGCATTGTCAGCTGATCAAGGAACTTCTTGTTTTCCTGATGTTGATTTCTTCCTCCCACTTCCTTGCTCCTGCATCCTACCTCACTCTACTTCTATTAATAAATGAAAAAAGTAATGAAGAGATGGGAGCTAGTAATTGTTTTTTTTTTTTAAACAAATGTCAAAAAATCCTAAGAGTATTCCTGACATTAAAAAAAAAAAATGTTGGTGGTTCTCTATTTACATAGAGTTTTATGTGATTCAGAAAGCCCATCTGTAATTCATTTGAGTTGAAGTCCCATTTGTCACTGCTGTCAGGATGGTAAAATATATTTGAAACCTTTTTGCTTTAAGGAAAATAGAAAGCTTCGCTGCACTTGACATTGAGCTGAACACTTTGCCACTTTCAGGGAAATGTCAATTCTGAGAAAGACTTGTGCAAAATGAGGATTGGACAAAATAATTATCCTTGAAACAGGGTTCTTTTTTTGCTTAAATAGGATCCATTTCCCCAAGAGCCCATAGGTTCCTAAAACAAGAGGCTGTGAGAGGGTTAGGGTGGGGGTCACCATCACAAGTAGCCTTCACTTCGCTTACCCCTCGATGGAGAGTCAGTAGCAACCCTCTGGGATGTGTTTTGTAGTCACTTCTAGAATAAAAATTTAATGTATTTAGGTAAAAATAGGTAAATCACTATAAAAGAAATTCATCAGTGTATATATATATATATATATATACACACACACACACACACACACACACATACATACATACATACTTCCCTGGTAACTCAGACAATAAAGAATCCATCTGCAATTCAATGTGGGAGACTTGGGTTTGATCCCTGGGTTGGGGAAGATAACTCTAGAGAAGGGAATGGCTACCCACTCCAGCATTCTTGCCTGGAGAATTCCATGAACAGAGAAGCCTGGTAAATCACTATAAAAGAATTCATCAGTATAGAAAAGTACAATTTGAAGAAACTTTAAAAAAAAGCATGAATTCTAAATCCCTCTTTTCACTTTAGAGACAGTGTGTCTGATGTTCTTGTACTCACTGTAGTTGGACCCCCTTTGAAGATCTGTGTTGGGAGGAGCAGGAGATCTGGCCACTTTAACATAAGGTTTCCTCAGCACGAGCCCTCTTTGGCTGCCTACTTTCATTCTGAGGGATGGCTGTCACAGAAGTAACCTTATCTGAAAAGGTGCATCCCATTATATTCTTGCTTTTTCTGGAGCAAAGAAATGGTTGCAAAAGTCATTTTTTAGCCTTTCTGGTTGATCAACTAAGGAAATATCCTGTTAGGGCCATCCATGGGTTTAGTTAGATCACAAGACAATGAGAAAGTGGCCAGAGACTTGTCAGATCCAATCCTGAGTGCGATAGCTTGACCAGAGAAGAGACGACAGGGTGGCGGCATTTCCTCCAGGACTCGCGGGAGTGGCCCCCAGGGTGTCCAGGCTCCAGTGACACGTTGAAAAGGCTTAGGGTGAGCTGCTTTCCTCTCACAGATAGAACTGTGCCCTGCGACTGAAGGCTCTTCTCAGGCAAGGTTCATGTTACTATATTATTGCTTCTCCACTCTTCCTTGTCATTTTCTCCTCTCACTTGCTTCCACCCACCCATTCTTTTTCACATGTGGTGGAGAGAGCCAAGAAGAAAGCAAATCAAGGAAAGAAGGGGAGAGGAAATGGGGGTTTGGAAGGGTAATGAAATGTCAGTGACCATACAGACCTTTGAGTCAAAAGGAAAGGAGGGGGAAAAAAAGAAAAGAAAGAAGATATAACCACTATGATTTCAAGGGGCGAAAGCAATCCTTGGAGCCCATATCCTATCCTAAGAGAGTTTCACAGGAGCCATCTCAGAGGGCATGACTCACGGCTGCAGAATCTTCAGAGAAATCCTAGGAAACAGGCAGTTTGTGCAGGACATTTAGATTCTCTTGAGTAATGAGTTTTTACATGGGAAAAAGTTGACTTTTTTAAGAGTTGAGTTTTTACTGGAAAAGGATTGACTAAAAGGGAATAAGGAAATAGATACATGTATAAGTGTGTGGGTGTGTGTCCTTTCCTGTTTCCATCTAGGGATCTTTCCTTCCTCCCTCCCTGCTTTCCCTTCCTTCCTTTCTCTCTTCATATGCTAGAGAGCAGACTGGCTCAGAGCTATCTGTAGGCCATATGAGACTTAAATGGAGACATGTAAAGCAAATGTTCCTTATTTAGAAGAGATACATAAAAAGGAATTGGCATTCTCCCTTTGATGAGAAGCCAGAAATAAACCCTGAGCACACAACCAGCAGCTGTGGAAAAAAATTCTTAGGTACCCAATGGTGAGAAGAAAGCAAAGTTTAGGTCAAAAGCTTGAGTTGAGCTTAGTTATGCTTTGAGTACTCCTCAGGGTCTAGTTCGGAGAAGGCAATGGCACCCCACTCCAGTACTCTTGCCTGGAAAATCCCAGGGAGGCGGAACCTGGTGGGCTGCTGTCTATGGGGTCGCACAGAGTTGGACAGGACTGAAGTGACTTAGCAGCAGCAGCAGCAGCAGGGTCTAGTTATTTTTGCTTGTCCACTCATATTCCCCTGGGGCTCTCCTCTCTGGTAATGTGGGGTGGCTGCTGCTGCTGCTGCTAAGTCGCTTCAGTTGTGTCCAACTCTGTGCTACCCCATAGACAGCAGCCCACCAGGCTCCCCCGTCCCTGGGATTCTCCAGGCAAGAACACTGGAGTGGGTTGCCATTTCCTTCTCCAATGCACAAAGTGAAAAGTCAAAGTGAAAGTGAAGTCGTGCCCGACTCTCAGCAACCCCATGGACTGCAGCCTGTGGAGGCGAGGTCTTAGTCCAGATCAGTCCTGGAGCGTGGGGCAGGGGGCTGGGAAGGGAGCCCAAGCACTGCATGGCCACTGTGATTCTCCAGCTTGCCTGTTTGGAGGGGGATGGGGAGTGAAGGCTGCAGGCAGCTTGTTGCTTGTTTCCATCACACATGGAGACACTATCAGTTTATTTTTATAAACTGTTGTAAAGCATTGCCAAGCCTGCTCCATGATCTCTGTTGGAAAGTGTGCACTTTTGTAGGGCTAGCTTTATTTAGGCTGAGTAGAACTTGCTTTTCTGTTAAAAATCTGGTACCTTGCAAAATCAGGAGCATAGATGAGGTTTAGGGATTGTAACAGTTACAGATGTGTTTGGGCTTCCCTGGTGGCTCAGTGGTAAAGAATCCTCCTGCCAGTGCAGGAGACGCAGATTCAATCCCTGGGTCAGGAAATCCCTTGGAGTAGAAAATGGCAACCCACTCCAATGTTTGTGCCTGGGAAATCCCATGAACAGAGGAGCCTGGTGGGCTACAGTCCGTGGGGTCGCAAAAGAGTTGGACATGACTTAGTGATTAAACAACGACCACAAATAATATGTTCGGTGGAAGGCAAGAAGAACGCTGACTTGCAATGGGTTGAGTTGAACAAATGGACGTTTCTTTCTTTTCAGATAAGAAATTTAGAGGTTGATGGCTGCTGCTCTTGTTTCATAGGCTCAGTGATGTCAAGCTGGTGTGTCTCAGAGTCTCTTACTCTTTCTTTTTGATCTTATTGCCTCTTGGGAGCAAGGCTGGCTGCCCCAACTCTAGAAATCAGGTTGGAAATCAAGGCAGAAAGGCGAGGAAAGAGCATAATGCCAGTGACGACTGTCTTCTTTATGAGAGGAACGAAAACTTTTCTAGAAACTCCAGTCACACTTCTATTTGTATCTCAATGACTGGAGTCATGTTGCATGGCTCTCCTTGGAAAAGCTTGGAGAGAAAGAAGGGGTGGATGTCAAAATATAGTTTTCAAAGAAATTAAAATGTGACTCTCGGGGACTTCTCTGATGGTCCAGTGGTTAAAACTTCACCTTCCAATGTAGGGGGGTGCCGGTCCATCCCCTAATCTTAGATCAGGGAAATAAGATTCCACATGACTTAGGGGCAAGAAACCAAAACATAGAACAGAAGCGATATTGTAAAAAATAGAACAAAGACTTAAAGAAATAAAATGTGCCTCATACAGATAAAGAATATATGTAAAGCATTAATTTATTAATAAGGCAAGAAGCAAGATAGGTAAAGGAAGTTCAAAGTAGAAAGGAGTAATTTGCTGAAGTAAGTTTCCTAGGTTAGAGACAAAACAGGTTAATTAATAGTGAATAAACTGTAGCCTTTGGTATTTGACTATACAGAATGATACAATACATTAAAAAAACCTATGTGATGTTAACATGTAAACATCACAGAACCTGGGCTTTGTTCTTCAAATATCCCAACCAAAAAGGGTTTTCCAGCAAGAGAAGAACAGAAGTATATTCATCTAATGTCTCCTGGACTTCTTTACATTGTCAAAATTCAGTCAGGATTTATAAGGTCTCCTCAGATCTAGAGGGAATAAAATAAATTGATTTATGATTTTTAACAGGCATGACTGAGTAAGGAATCATGCCTATACAATTTCAAAGTCATGAAAAGATATTAATCATAATTAAGTTTCCTCTAAGAAGACAGTTTAAACAGAGATCAGATGCCAGGCTAATTGATTATACAACTATAGGATGGTCACTCTGACGGTGGCGGGAATAGGATATTTTAGACTCAGTGTCTAAATATTTAATATTTAGACAATATTAAATATTGGGAAGCAGGGAATTTGGACAAAGGCTGTAATGAGGAATAATAGAAATCAGCTAGACGGGCAATGGACATGTCCCTATGATTATGTAGTATGTAAAGAGAAAAAGTAATTAATAGAAACGAGAATGAGAAGCAGGAATGATATACATATGAATGAAATACATATATATTAGCTGCTGACAGAAACCACACACTTGTAAAGGTCATGTCCAGACATTTAGAAATACAATATTCATCTTCAAGGAAAGTGATACTGCTTTAAAATGAGAATGCAGAGACCTTATATTCTGCCAGAGTTTTGAATTCTTGTGTTCCTTATAGTTGTAAAACAGTATGGGTTTCAGCCAGCTAAACTTTTCAGTATAAAACCAGTAGACCAGATAGTTTTTAGTGGATCTAGTTTAAAATTGCTTAAAAGGAACAGTGGTTTTGGTTTTCTGGGTTCTTATGTTTTAAGGCTCTTTCTTTTTATGTAGGAATTAAATGCCCACAATCTGGAGAAAAAGAGACAAAAGAGTGTTTTTCAGTTGGTGAGATGTTGTCTGGAAGGCCCGTAATGGGTGTTGGGGTAGCTGAGAATTAACACTAATTTACCTGAAACTGCCTTAAGTACTTTTATTCTATCTAATAGTCTTCCAGTGCTACCCACGTGGTTGTCATTTCTTTCTTTGATCTTTGTCCCATGACAGTACACACAGCATTTTAAACATAGGCAGGAAGGACAGGGGAGACACTACCTTGGCAGAACCATCTGTTCTTGTTACACAAACCATCCATTTCTGCTGTTCAGTGAACACCGCATCCGTCTCTAGCAGTGACCTCTCTTGCACTCCATTACTGGCTGGTGTGTTTAAAAGCTTTGGTACCTTGGATGGATGTTTCTGGAGAGATACACATCTTAAGCCAGCTCCCAGGGAGGGACTGTTGTTCCTGCCTGCTGTCCTTTTTCATTTTCTCATTTACTTTTCCTCTTTCCTTTTTCTCTCTGGAGAACTCAGAGCACATTTTTCTCCTAAGGGCTTAATTATACTGTCTTGTACTCAGCAACTGTTCTGTAGGTGGCCATGATTGTAGGACACCCCATTTGTCTTGAGAGTCTCTTTTCAGTGGGCACGGAGGCTGCCATTATTTGCTCCATTACAGCTCAGGACACTGGAATGCAGGCAAAGAACACTTGCCTGAAGTCCTGTGGAAAGTTGTAGCCCGAGACCCACCCAATCCACCCAGAACTCAGTTCTTTTGACTTTGTTGACTGCTCTGGTGTTTATGTTGCTTCTGCAAAACACGCACTCGCGCTTGCATGCACACACACACAGACACAGACACACACATTGGGTAATCCCACTCTTCTCCTGACTTCCAGGCCTATTCATAAAAAGAAACTTCATAGACAAATAAAGTACTCAGTGTGGATACATGGACAGCTTCCTCCTGTGTTAGGAAGGAATCACTGAGAAAGTTCAGTAATCATATATGTAAAGCATGCGAGTGACGTACTTAGCATGGTATTACAGTTTGTCATTTAGTATTTAAAAATGTAGATTTGTCTGTGACTCCTTCCTGTACATATGTCACACATGGAGACCGCTACAAGTACCTGCTGCTTCTCCTAAGTGATGGATTTAAAGATTTATGAATCTTAGCATTGGAAGGGATCTTATTTTATTTTATTCATATATGTATGTGTGGTATGTGTGATTTAATTTTATTTTTTCTTTTCTGAAAAATGGAAGTATAGTTGATTTACAGTGTTGTTTTAGTTTTGGGTGTACAGCACAGTGATTTAGTTATCTATTAATGTATCTATTCTTTTTTCAGATTCTTCTCCCCTTACAGGTTATTACAAAATTATTGGATATTCCCTGTGCTACACAGTAGGTCCTTGTTGGTGGAAGGGATTTGAAATGTTGACTGTCTAGGGTGGAATGTTCTGAAAACATCATCTCCCTCAAATCAGGCCCTCTACTTCAGTTGCTATATTTTAAGTTGTAGGCGCTTTTGATTGCGAAGTGAATCACTCTGAACTTAGTTCCACTAATACCTACCCCCACTCCTCCTGGTCATTTTCTCATAGACTCCATTAAGGCCCATTTCCCCTTATCTTATGTTTTTGTAGTAGAATTTCTAAACTCAAGAGCTGGGTTTACACATCCCTATCACATTCCATTTTTCTCAACAGTCAAGGTAATTTTGAGTTTTTATTTTCTGTCATCCATCAAAAATCTTGGGGTCATTCTTGGTTTCTTAGTTCTTCTCATCTCTCACAGCCATTCCTTCTGCCAAGTTGGTCAACTCAGCCTTTAACATATATCGCATGCAATTGCTTCTCACACATTTGCTGTTATCAGTGTAGTCCGAGCTTTGGCTGTCTCTTGCCTGCACTAATGTATCAGTGTCCCACTGTCCTCTCTGCTTCCATCCTGATTCCCCTACAGTCTGTCCTGCTCCACTGTTAAAAGTTTAATTATCTTCCTTAGAGGGAGAGGAGAAAGGGCACAGACGCACAGAGAACAGCAACCTCTGTCATGAGTCAAAAGTAAATACAAAGCCCCGTTTGTCAGGTCTCAGCAAAAACTCACCAGTCAGTTGCAGCAGCTTTATGTCCAGCAGGGACAACATGTTGCATGCCAACGTTGCCTTTGCTGTGATGTTCCTTGACCCAGGCATGAGTCTCTATTTCAGGGGTGCACAGAACATTTCTCTCTTTTTAAAAACAATTTGGAGTAATTTGAGCTCACGGTTGACAGGCCAAATAGCATGAAGATTTTACTGATAGTTGGAAATAAAACTATGTAATCGGTGGTTCAGGATGAGGCATGAGTGAATTCTCAATGCCATGGTTGGGACTATCCAGTGTCCTAAATAAATTACAGTTCATGACTTGGTGGCAAAGTGACAGTTTTTCTAAGGCCTGGACACATCAGAATTTCTCAAGACAATTGATGAGAAAAGGATATGAAGAATAGCACATTCCCTGTTGTCTGCCACCCATTGGAAACCAGATGGTCAGAGCACAGGATAGAAGCTTGTCTCCTGGCACTCTTGCTACTTACAGAGGAAATGAAATAGTAGTCATGTGCAGAACAGACCCAGACTGGTCAAGAACCAGACTTACTCCAGGAGCCAAGAGACAAATGATTAGAAACAGAAATTGAGTCATCTGGAGTAAAAGCTACATCTCCATAGCCTGTTATTTCAGGAGCTGAGAAAGTCAAACCTGGATGAAAGAGGTCCGAGTTGTATATTTATCAGGTAACACAGCTAATTAAGTGTTTCTCTTCCAGTGGGTGGAAGAGAAACTCAGGGATAAGAGCAATAAGAAAACTAAAGGGTTTTTATTTGCAATATTTTGCAAGAAAGACCAGCCTTCAGAATTGGCTTTCCAAGTAAAGGACACAGCAAGTATTTAAGAAAAAAAAGCCCTTCAGGATTACCACTGGTTAGCTGTTCATGATGGGAAACAATGGCAGTTTTCTCATGTAGTTATTAAAGCTGTAGAAATGGAGAAGTTTTATGTAAATTTACTTTCCAGTGATGTATGCATACATTGTCTTGTATACAATAATTAAACCTTCTATGCCTTAATATTAAATGAAGAAGGTATGAATAAATCACAACTGATCAGATTAAAAATGGGGCTTCCCAGGTGGTGCCAGTGGTAAAGAACCCACCTGCCAATGCAGGAGACATAAGAGACATGGGTTCAATTCCTGTGTCGGGAAGATCCTCTGGAGGAAGGCATAGCAGTCCACTCCAGTATTCTTGCCTGGAGAATCCCATGGACAGAGGAGCCTGGTGGGCTGTAGTCCACAGGGTCGCACAGAGTCAGACATGACTGAATTGACTTAACACGCAACATAAGATTAAAAATATATCTGTAGAATATTCAGATATCTTTAGATGCTGGTATTGTAAAAGTCAGGGGTCAACATGTTCACTCTTGAGTTGTTTGGGACAGGGCTCAAGGTCTCATTTATTTTGAGGATGAATGTTTGATAGGATATCCCTGTTTTCAAGGTTTATCTGCAGATGTGAAGTGCTTTTTAAAAAAATTTGTTAAAAAATTTTTTTTTTTAGTATGTAGTATGCTTGGTCACAATGGTGGCAGGGCAAGGTGTTAGTTTTGCTTATTCATTATGTGTATTAGTTTCTTTGGTTAATGTTTACCTCTTCCTTTGACTCTATGAAAGAAAGCAACGTGTCTATTTTGTGTTCTGCCATATCCTGATACCTAAGCTAGTGTCCTGGCTTACAGTAGGTAAATATGCTGGGAGTTGGTGATGGACAGGGAGGCCTGGCATGCTGCAGTTCATGGGGTCGCAAAGAGTTGGACATGACTGAGCGACTGAACTGAACTGAACTGATGCAATAAGTATTTGTTGAAGGGATGAATGGGTTTGAGGTAATTGGTCTTCATTCCATCTTTGGGCATTTATGAATTTGATAAACCTACTTTCTGCATCTTCAAACTTGTTGTTAACATGACATTGAACATCAAGGGAAGAGTCTTTGAGCAGATCAGCATTAATCCATTAATTGACAATCTTGGGGGCAGTTAATGGAGTGATTTCTCTCATACTGATGTTCTCGCATTTTTAAATATTGAAAACTTTGTAGTAGATGAATTGGTAGTAGAGACTTCACTTCTCGCTACCCTAGAAGACTACCCTAGAATGGATTGACTTGTAGGGCTTCAAGTAGGACAATACAGGATGACAGTGACTGTTCCAGAAAAACCCCTCCAAGGCAAGAGTTGATTCCTTTTCTTCCCAGGCGTGACTCAGTCTAGACAGCACTCTTGGTTGTATTGACTGTTATCAACACCTTATTAAAAAGTCAGCTCTGTAGAAGTTTTTTTGGAAGCAGGGACTTCCTTGGTGGACCAGCAGTTAAGTTTCTGCACTTCCAATGCAAGGGGTATGGGTTCAATCCCTGGTAGGGGAACTAAAATCCCACATGTCATGCAGTGAAGTCAAGAAAAAAAAGTCCTTCATCATTATTAAAACGGGTGTTTTTATTTTTTGGAAACAGAGTACTTTTTTAACTGTTAAAATTGGTTTCATCATTAAATTAACTACCTTTTATTAATAAATTCGACTGGCTGCTAGAAATACAAAAGTGAAGGGTATATGATTTCTGCCTTGAAAGAGCTAGAAATCTTATGGGAAAAACACTGTGTGAGTAATCATGGCCCTGTGTTGAAGATGTTTGCAGTGGAGTAGATGGGACGCTGGGGAGCAAAGAAGGCCTGTTTAAATTATCCAGGTCAGTCATGAAGGCAGAGGTAGCAGGTATGGAGAAGGGGGACAGAAATGAGAGATGTCGAAGCATTCAAGGTTTATTTACCCAATATTTACTGAGCATCTCCTAGGTTAAGGACTAGAATTTAGAGATTGAATGAAATATAATCTCAATCTTTGAGGAACGGATAGTCTTCTAGGGTAGCAAGACACAAAAGTAAGTGCTATGATGGAGGCATGTATGTATGCTGTGAGCTCAGAGAGGAGTGAGAGGGTGCAGGTGGTGGGAGGGGAGATTACCAAGGTGGTATTAAGCTGAGCCTTAATGTGAGTTTTCTAGGTGGACCAGGCGGGGAAGGCAAACCAGGAGAAAGAATAGGATGTGCTTAAGCAAAAAAGGCTCTGAAAGAGTTAAGTCATTCCTACTGGGAACAAAAAGGAAGGTAATAAACAAAGGAAAAGATTTACATAAGTTTATCATTTAGCTTTTGCTGTGTAATACATCACCCCAAAATGTGGTAACTTAAAACACCAACCATTTATTAATCTCATGATTCTGTGGACCAATAATTTGGGCTGGGCTCAGATGGGCAGTTCTTCTGGGGTTTGCTGGGTTCACTTATGTATCAACCATTGCTCTGAGGGCAGCTGGGAGATGGTTGATCTAGGATGGCCTTAGCTGGGATGACTCATCTCTGCTGCATGTGGTATCCTGTCCTCTAGTAGGCTAGCCAAGAGAGTTAGCACAAGTGTGCTCAGTTCTGCTGAGGCCAAGATCGGAACTTCCACAGCATGCCTTCTGCTGCATTTTACAGGGCAAAGGGAATCCCAAGATTTGTCCAGATTTATGGGCTCGGAAAGACTTCATCTCTTGGTGAGAGGAAACTTGAAATTCATGCTGTAAAGGGTGTGGTTAGAGAGGGGTGTGAAAAGCTGTGATCCTTTTTGCTATTTACTATAATATGTATGAAAATGGAAGAGAAAGATACTATGGCTTCTTTTCTTTGCAAATATGGATTGGGGCTGAATGAATGCTTGAGGAAATTGATAAGTCTTGGGACTATTAGGCTATTAAGAATAGACTGGGGGGTATGATTGGCCAAATGAATGCCTTATTTAGTAAGATTGAGTGTCCAGCTGAGAATGGAAGCCAAATATTGGAAACCAATCATGTTTAGATTGTTTTTCTCCTCTGTCAGATATGAATAACAGCAAAGATTTACCTGCATGACTATGAATTTTTTTTTCTTATGACACACTTGTAGAATGCTGGGAAAGAGTTGATGCTTGAAGCATTATTTACTGAATAAAGTAAATAACTTGGTGGCATGTTTTTAGTTAAATTCAAATCATTTTATTTTCAAGTTTTACAGCAACAGTTTTCGCTTTCACTCACTCACACATTCATTCATTATTTCCATAAATATTTCTATTACATACCTGCTCTATTCCAGATACTGTTCTGGCACTAACATAGTTCCCACTATGTTAGTGGTCCAAACTATGTTTAGTGGTCCAAACAGAAAAGAGAAATTTGTGGAGCTTGCATTTTAGGGGGAGGGGCTGGCAAGTAATGAGATAAATTCAAAAGTATAGAGTATGTTAATGATAAGTGTTAAAGATGAAAATAAAGCAGAGAAGGGGGATATACAATTTTTTTGAAAAATTGTTGAAGATAGGCTGGCCTGGGATGGCTTTGCTACCAACCAGTGTTCAACAGAAATTGATAAGAGGCCAGACAAGAAATTGAGGCAAGGCTTTATTGGGGTCCTTGGTGGCTCAGATGGTAAAGAATCTATCTGCAATGCAGGAGATCTGGGTTTAGTCTCTGGGTCTGGAAGATCCCGTGGAAAAGGGAATGGCAATCCACCCCAGTATTCTTGCCTGGGGAATTCCATGGACAGAGGACCCTGGCAGGAAAGGGCTACAGTCAATGGGGTCACAAAGAGTCAGACCCGACTTAGCGACTGAACAATAACTAGTCTATGAATTGTGCTTGACGTTTACACTTGATAAACAAGGATGTGAGGAAGTGGGTGAATTGAGAGTAAAATGAAGGGTGGAAAAAAGGGAAAGAGGACATGATTATCTGATTTGTGCCAGGCCTGGTTCTAGTCTAGGACTGTGAAGAGTTTTACTGTCTTCACAAAGCATTGCTCTGCTTTTCAGATTGTTTGGTTTTATGCTGGAGAGAGGAATAGGAATGACTTGGCAGATTCAATTGTAAGATTTTGATGATTAGGCCAGGAGAGTGGGCCATGATATTTGTTGGCAGTATTTGTTGCACATGTACTTTTTGCCAGGCTCGCTGTAGATGCTGAGGATATAAGCACCGTAAGACACAGGATCAGCCCTCAGAATGCTTGTGGTCTTGTGGGTCACGTGGATGAGCACACAAGCAATTTTAATACAGGGCTGTGGGACACGTGGAGGAATATCTGACTTAGTTTTATTTATTTTTTAGGAACTTTTTTTTTTTTTTTTTTTTAGGAACTTTTTAAAAAAAAGATTTATTTTATTTCTTGGCTGAGCTGGGTCTTTATGCTGAGCGGGTTTTATCTAGTTGTGGTGAGCAGGAGCTACTCCTCATTGTGGTGTGCAGGCTTCTCATTGCAGTGCTTTCTCTTGCTGCGGTGTGACTGTGGCTGGTGCACCCGCTTTGTTGCTTGGAAACATGGAATCTTTCCCAGACTAGGGATTGAACCCCTGCTTCTTGCATTGCAAGGCGGATTCTTAACCACTAGACCACCAGGGAAGCCTGGCCTTTGCTTTAGAGTGTCAAGAGGAGTTCTTGGAGAAGGAAGACTGGAACAATGAGTAGGAATTACTTAGGCAAAAGTGAAGGGGTAAGAGGGTTGTATTTTAGGCAGAAAAACAGAATGTGCAGAAGATGGGAGATGAGGAGGTAAATTCAGAGCACTTTAAGTGAAGGATGCTGGTAAGCCGTAGTGGATCGATCAGATTATTTAAATAGGTCCTCAAAAACTACAAGATTTCCACAATATAAGACTTGGGTCGTGTTCCTGTCTCCTGGCTTTTTTGTTTTATTCTGGAAGGCAGCTATGTTCAGTACTGTACTGCCAGCTCCTGTTTCTGTTTTATTTTGTTTGAGCTACTTGGGGTTTTCTGTTTTCCATTAACAACGTTATTAGAAATGAATCAAGGATGAATCAGGGTTCACTATCAGCCACTGCAGATTTATTACTGATCTTAACAACCTTCACTCTTAACTTGGCCTACTTTAGTGTTTGCTTCTGTTGTTTCTTTATGTAAAAATGTAAAAATGTTTTGCACGTAAAAAATCTCACCGAAACAGAGACCCTGCCACTGCAGCTTCCAGTTTTTGTTAGAGAACATGAAAATAAGCACGTTTACACATATTATTGGTGAGTCTATTTTCTTTCTGGTCTTTTATCTTCATCCTTATATCCTTATTTTATTGGAATCACCCTCCTCTGATGACCGGGGCAGAAACTGTGCCTCATATGTGGGCCCTGGAAGCACGGAGAGTCTGTTTATAAAGAAAGATCTAAACGTAAGACCAGAAACTATAAAACTCCTAGAGGAGAACATAGGCAAAACACTCTCTGACATACATCACAGCAGGATCCTCTATGACCCACCTCCCAGAATATTGGAAATAAAAGCAAAAATAAACAAATGGGACCTAATTAACCTTAAAAGCTTCTGCACATCAAAGGAAACTATTAGCAAGGTGAAAAGACAGCCTTCAGAATGGGAGAAGATAATAGCAAATGAAGCAACTGACAAACAACTAATCTCGAGAATATACAAGCAACTCCTACAGCTCAACTCCAGAAAAATAAATGACCCAATCAAAAAATGGGCCAAAGAACTAAATAGACATTTCTCCAAAGAAGACATACAGATGGCTAACAAACACATGAAAAGATGCTCAGCATCACTCATTATCAGAGAAATGCAAATCAAAACCACTATGAGGTACCATTTCACGCCAGTCAGAATGGCTGCAATCCAAAAGTCTACAAGTAATAAATGCTGGAGAGGGTGGGGAGAAAAGGGAACCCTCTTACACTGTTGGTGGGAATGCAAACTAGTACAGCCACTATGGAGAACAGTGTGGAGATTCCTTAAAAAACTGGAAATAGACATGCCTTATGATCCAGCAATCCCACTGCTGGGCATACACACTGAAAAAACCAGAAGGGAAAGAGACACGAGTACCCCAATGTTCATCGCAGCACTGTTTATAATAGCCAGGACATGGAAGCAACCTAGATGTCCATCAGCAGATGAATGGATAAGAAAGCTGTGGTACATATACACAATGGAGTATTATTCAGCCATTAAAAAGAATACATTTGAATCAGTTCTAATGAGGTGGATGAAACTGGAGCCTATTATACAGAGTGAAGTAAGCCAGAAAGAAAAACACCAATACAGTATACTAACGCATATATATGGAATTTAGAAAGATGGTAACAATAACCCTGTGTACGAGACAGCAAAGAGACACTGATGTATAGAACAGTCTTATGGACTCTGTGGGAGAGGGAGAGGGTGGGAAGATTTGGGAGAATGGCATTGAAACATGTAAAATATCATGTATGAAATGAGTTGCCAGTCCAGGTTCGATGCACGATACTGGATGCTTGGGGCTGGTGCACTGGGACGACCCAGAGGGATGGAATGGGGAGGGAGGAGGGAGGAGGGTTCAGGATGGGGAACACATGTAAACCTGTGGCGGATTCATTTTGATATTTGGCAAATCTAATACAGTTATGTAAAGTTTAAAAATAAAATAAAATTTAAAAAAAAAAAAAAAAAAAAAAGACTTAATAAAGGTGGAGACTCTAGGTATGGGAGAAAATGCAAATGAGTCCAGTGAAAACTTTTTCCCCTGAAGGCGGATACGTTATAATGACAACAATCATTCTCCCCTCTCCCAGAAATCCTTCCCTTTGTGCTGAGTCAGCCTTATCCTGCTGTTTCAATTTATTCTCTTGCTATCCTGCAATAAGAGTAGATGTTGAATTTTTCGCTTATTGCTTGCTGCTGCTGCTAAGTCGCTTCAGTCGTGTCTGACTCTGTGTGACCCCATAGATAGCAGCCCACTAGGCTCCCCCGTCCCTGGAATTCTTCAGGCAAGAACACTGGAGTGGGTTGCCATTTCCTTCTCCAATGCATGAAAGTGAAAAGTGAAAGTGAAGTTGCTCAGTCATGTCCGACTCTTAGTGACCCCATGGACTGCAGCCTACCAGGCTCCTCCAACCATGGGATTTTCCAGGCAAGAGTACTGGAGTGGGGTGCCATTGCCTTCTCTGACTTATTGCTTAGGAGTCTTTATATCTGGAAAGGAATTGAGAGATTATCTGCATTGTTGTTCCCCATCTACTGATAAGGAAACAGCCTCAGCCAGGTAAAGAACTCCCTAACGGCGCATGTCCAGCCCATTGCAGAACCAAGATGTTCTCAGACCAGAAGCCAGGTCTTCTGACTTGAATTTCAGGGTCTGTTCTCTTCAGCTGTTAGCTTTCACCAGAGGCAAAAATTTTTTAAAAATGAGGAAAAAGGGTCATCTGGAGTCCCCGTGGGTTTTTGCTTGACATGACTACTTGTTCAAAATGCTTAGGCAGCTGGGCGTTTTTGTTAGAGCAATTATCTCTAGACATTTATGCAAAGTTATAAAATAGGGCCAATAGTATAAATTTTGAGATTAATACAGGGATATTAGAAAGTGATTAATCATTGTGTGAAATGTTTTACTGAGTAGGTACTCCTATTATTTGCTAGTTATATATATACGTAAATATGTATTTTAGAAATATAAATATTTAGACATATCTAATATGGCTGGCTATCTGTGATTTATGTGTTTATTAATTACTGAAGTATAGTTGATTTGCAATGTTGTGTTAGTTTCAGGCATACAGCAAAGTGATTCAGTTTATATATATATATATATATATATATTCAGATTCTTTTCTTTTTTTTTTTTTTAGCTGCAAAAAACTTTATTGTTTCCATTTGGTCCAAGGCTTGGGAGAGGGCTCCAGGATGGTTAGAAATTTGCCTAGTTGCTGCAGAGAGGGTCTCCAGACAGAAGCCCTAACACCAGAGGGGCTTCTCAAACACCACTGGGCTCCAGAGGCTCCTAGCTGTGCTTGTGAGCCTTCCTAAGCTGTGCTCACCCAACTCCACCTGGGGACCAAACAGCCTGCAGAGGTTGGTCAGGTGGTCACCCACCTTCTTGATGAGCTTCACCTACTCCTGCAGGAAGTGACTCTCCCGAAAGTCACAGAGGTGGGGTCTGTGTGGGTGGACCCGAGGCCATGCAGATCCTAAAGGGCCTGTTTCAGGTTCTTCTTCATGAGAATGGCACTTCCACATGATCCTGGATTTTACCCCACTCATCTTGAGACATCTTCTGCACGTCCTGGAAGAAAGCGCAGCTGCTGTGCTGGTTTTGCATTTTTGAGAGACTCAGCACCCTCTTGCTTCTCCTGGACAATCTGGGGGAAAATGTGGCCCATGCCAGAGCCATATCGTCACAGTCGAAATAGACAAGAGGTAGGTGTGGGAGGCCCGCAGATGCATGTTGACCAGGGAGTTGACAGCCTCCCTGTTGGCAGAATAATTCTCATGTATCTGGGAGCTCATGGTTGATGGGTAATAAGGAGTTAAGCTCAAAACATGGTGTTGGCTGGTCCCAGTGACCGAGGATAGTTGAGTGGCTGATTCTGAATATTGGGACTGGAAGAAATGTTGGAGGGTGGTCAGAGACTGGAGCGAGGGGCGTCCCTGGGTCTCTTCTATCTGAACATTGTTGAAGCAAGAGACAGATCTGCGGGACCGTGGGGCACACTGTACACACACATCTTTTCCTGTATGGGTTATGACAAAATATTAAGTATAGTTCCCTGCGCTAGACCAGTCCTTGTTGACTATCTGTATTATGTAGTGTGCATATGTTAATTCCAAACTCCTAATTTATCCCTGCCTTTCCCTTTGGTATTCTCTCCTGGAGAATCCTGTGGACAGAGGACCCTGGCAGGCTACAGTCCATAGGGTTGCAAAGAGTCAGACACCACTGAAGCATCTGAGCACAACTCCCCTTTGGTAACCATAAATTTGTTTGGGTCTATTTCGGTTTATTTCTTTATTATTTATATGCAACTTTTCCAGGAATCTGTTGCTTCAAGGGAAGCCTGATCATTGACTGGGGTTTTATAACTCACTCTAGCTGTGTTAAAAGGCTCAATGAAAGTTTTTGATTTTCATACTGAACTCTGCAGCAATTTGTGGGGGATCAATTATGTTTTATCCTGTAGAGTTCCGGCTGAGCTTGTGACTGAGCTTGCAAACCTGGGACTTGGGTAGGAAATAGGAGACACTTTTTGTTAGGTGGTGGTGAGAGAAGATATGATTTGTCTTTATAACCCTCTAGTGAGCTTTTCTTATGAACGCTTGCTTTGAGTCTTTAGGCTGGGATCTGTTCTGTGATCATTATAGCTTTTCAATGTAATAAACAGCTGATATGCACTTATTTGTTTAGGAGGCTCCTATGTGTTTCAGAGTTTTAACTCTATGACTCCATGATAAGTGAGCAAGCAGTGGGGGGCCACCATCACTGTTTCTTCCTGGAGAGTTGAAAAGAGAAAGGTTTATAGTTTATGCAGACAACTTAGGCCCGTGTTAAGAGGCATGGATAACCTTAATGCCTAAATAACATACTGATAGTTTGCTAAATATGTCTAGCAATTTCTCAAGCCTGTGAAAGCCAAGTATTGTTTAAAATATAGGTTTAATAGTATTTAACATCAAAGAAACAAATCCCTATAAATTAGAATAAATATTGAAGATGAGAGGCAGCTACTGACTAAAGAGTGGGAGCACAGTGATACAATCAACCACATTTGTTCTTTCTGACACCCAGTGGTTGAGTTGATTAATCTGCATTCTGTGACATAAATGAGATGTCAGTCTGCAGCATTAACTCACTTTTTATACAAGTTGTCCCCTTATTCTGTTATTAAGATAGGCTCGGTGAAGTCACAATGACAAACAGCCCTTACCTTTTGATGGCTTATATGTAACAAAAATTTACTTTTTTGCCCATGTCACATGGTCGATGAGAATTGACAGGAGGGCTATGCTTATCTCAGTCATGCAGAAACACTCAGGATGATGGTAATTCCAACTCAGTCTGAGTGTCTGTGATTCCCAGGAAGCATGAATGGAGTTCTGTAGAGTATCAACCTAGTAATTAAATGCTTCTGCCTGCAAAAGACACATACCACTTCTACTCACATTTCATTTCCCAAGTTCAGTTCAGTTGCTCAGTTGTGTCCGACTCTTTGCAACCCCATGGACTGCAGCATGCCAGGCTTACCTGTCCATCACCAACTCCCGAAGCTTGCTCAAACTCATGTCCATTGAGTCAATGATGCCATCCAACTGTCTCATCCTCTGTCATCCCCTTCACCTCCTGCCTTCAGTCTTTCCCAGCATCAGGGTTTTTTTCCAATGAGTTAGTTCTTTGCATCAGGTGGCCAAAGTATTGGAGTTTCAGTTTCAGCATCAGTCCTACCAATGAATATTCAGGACTTTCCTTTAGGATTGACCGGTTTGATCTCCTTGCAGTCCAAGGGACTCTCTCAAGAGTCTTCTCCAACACCACAGTTCAAAAGCATCAATTCTTTGGTGCTCAAAGTGAGTCGCATGTCCACACCCAGTTCAAGGGGTCAGAGAAACACAGTCCCACCAAGGCTCTGAAAAGAGTGAAAAAAACAAGTAATACAACTATGATATAGTAGCACATTGAATTGGTAAGATATTATCTGTAATACTTTACTTTCCTCTTTGCATTTTCAATAAATGAAATAATAGGATGATATTTCCAGTGATAAGTGATTGATTCTTATTTAGAAGGTCAAGTAGGTTATTCTGAATACCCTCTTTTATTATTTCTATGTGGTTATAGTATATGGAGACCATAACCATTTAATTTATGTCATGCCCAGAAAACTTACTTGAACATTGAATTAAATTGTTAATTTTATAGTTTCCAGAGTTAGAATTACTCTTTGCTTATTAGGTTTCTTCTAGAATTTTTAAAAATTTGTTTAATTACTTGAGAGTCTCTCATAGAAAAATTAAAAAAATTGTCATGTCATATATGACAATTAGAACCTTCGATCTAAAAAGGCTGTAGCATGTTAAATATGTCCAGTGTGAGAGGCACATTACTAGCTACTTTATCTATGTTATCTCATTTAATCTCCCCATCAATTCTATGCAATAGATATTATGGTCTCTTTTATAGGTGTGAAAACAGACTCATAGTAGTTAAGCAGTTAATCTAAGCACACTGCATTTATGGAGCTGGAATTTGCCCATCTCCAGGGGATTGTTCCAATCCAGGGGTTGTACCCAGGTCTTCTGCACTGCAGGTGGATTCTTTACTGTCTGAGCCACCAGGGAGCCTATATCTTACCTACCTAATGCTTTATGAGGATTAAATTAGTTATTATTTGCAAAAGTGCTCAGAATAGTGGTGAGAACAGAGTAGGTGTTGTACAACTGTTTTACGTGAATGAAATCTGTGGCTTTTGGTCATGAGAGTACAGAATTGGAAACGCTGAACAACAAAGAATTCCCAAGACAGTAGGGGCAGAAAACCAGGAATATCTCTTTTAGGTAGAGGGAAGCTCTCCAGTTTTTGATGGAATGAAACTCTAATCTTCAGTTGTATTTTGGAGGAGAAGGTATACAGGATCCATCTGTTTTTTAGGTAGTTGACTAGCTGTTACTTTTCCTTTATTTATATAAACTATTGAGTTACCTGATAAAAACAGAATGGTATTTAGTCACTGTCATGTCTGACTCTTTGTGACCCCGTGGACTGTAGCTCGCCAGGCTCCTCTGTCTGTGGGATTTCCCAAGCAAGAATACTGGAGTGGGTTGCCATTTCTTTCTCCAGTGGATATTCTAGACCCAGGGATTGAACCCAGGTCTCCTGCATTGGCAGGTGAATTCTTTACTTCTGAGCCATCAGGGAAGCTGGATTAAAACACAGTATCCATACTCAATTTAGGCACAGGAAGGCGCTTTGTTACTTGAAAGAAGATTCGGGAAAGAGTTTCTTGACTTTCTATGGGTCTCATGGTGCAACGCCCTTTCCCACCCACCTTGTCCTGCCCTATACAGTGTTGTGTGTTATAGATTCTTAATAAATATTTGAAACTCAAGTGGGCTGGAATAGCAGTTCTTGATGGTTTCTCTATATAAAATAGAACGAAACCTCCGTTTAAATTTTCAGATTCTTCTTCTTTTTAAAAATTATGGACAGGATAGCTATTAGGCAAAACTTAGAGCCAAGAATATGCAGCTAATGCAATTTGAAAGGAGCTTTATTATTTATAAAAAATATTTTGATTTATGTTTTTACCTTTTTATAGTAAAACAGGTAATTTCCTTTATTTGGCCTATATATGGAGTTTCTCTTACACTTTGGTTCATGTCATGACCACCTGGATTTGTGCTATTACAGTGAATTAAGCTAAAACATGAGAACTATTGTGAAGTTACATTATTAAAATCAATAACAGCAGCAAAATGGCAACAACATTTCATTCTTAATGGCTTTACTAGTGTGTGAAAGGAAACATATTTGTAAAAAAAATTTTTTTTCATGTTGAGAATAACATTTTAGACTATCAGTGAAATTTAAAGTCAATCACTAGATAAAAACTCTCTTTTATGTACATTAAAATTTTCCATTTCTGAATTTATAATTGTGTTTATTTATTTAGGTTCTGGTTGTGCCGAGCATTCATTGCCATGTGGGCTTTTCTCTAGTGGCAGCGAGTGGGGCTACTCTGCAGTTGTGGTGTGTGGACCTCTCAGTGTGGTGGCTTCTCTTATTGCGGAGCATGGGCTCAAGGTGCTCAGGCTTTAATTGTTTTGATTCCTGGACTCTGGAGGCTCAGTAGCTCAGTAGTTGTGGTGCAGGGGCTTAGTTGCTCCTAGGAATGTGGAATCTTCTCGGACCAGGAATCGAACCCATGTCCCCTGCATTGACCTGAATTTAAACATTTTACTTTTTGGATAATCATGCTTTTTCCCTTAAAAATTAAAAAAAATTGTGGCCAAAATACACAGAACATGAAATTTACCATCTTAACCATATAAAAGTGTACAGTTCATTTGAGTTAAGTACATTCACATTGTTGTGCAACCAGTCTACAGAACTTTTTTCATCTTGCAAACCTGAAACTTCTGTACCCATTAAAGGACATCTCCCTATTTCACCATACTTGTAGCTCCTGGGAACTACTATTCTACTTTTTTGTCTCTGAATTTGACCTCATATAAGTGAAATCATATTGTATATGTCTTTTTGTGACTGGGTTATATTATGTAGCATAATGTCCTCAAGGTTCATACATAATGTAGCACGTGTCAGAATTTCCTTCCTTTCTAATCTGAGTAATATTTCCATTGTATGGATCTATCGTATTTTGTTTACACATTCATTCATCAATGGTTGATGGATGCTTCTGTGTTTTGGCTACTGCAAATAAGGCTACTTTGAACATTGATAAGCAAATATCTTTTTAATAATAGACCTTGCTTTCAGTTCCTTGGGTACGTCGCCTGAAGTAGGATTGATAGATCATACAGTAATTTCATGTTTTTTTGGAAAAACATTGCATCACTTGGCATATGAGTTCTTAGTTCCCTGACCAGGATTGAACGTTTACTGTTTGCAGTGGAAGTGCAGAGTCCACCACTGCCAGGGAAGTCCCCCATTTTTATTTTTTGAGGAACACCATACTATTTTAATAGCTTTTAAAATTCACTTTAATTTTTACTTTTATCAAAGCAACTTGTGCACAAAAATAATTAGATAGTACTGAAACGACTTGGTTACCGCACCCATTTCCCTAAAATAGTTATGTCACAAATTTTGGTTAAATAACCACTGCTTACATTATTATGATGATTATAAATATTTTGTGTTCCTGGACCATTATGAGCTGTATGATAAGTTTCTTTTCTTGTGCTAATTTTTTTCAGGTTGACTATAACACTTAAGGAAAATCAGTGAAATTATTATTTTTTACTTCTTTTTTTCTTTTCCTTTTTTTTAATCAGTGCAATTTCATCAGTAATTAAATGATGAGATCCCATCTATGTTTTTATTATTCCTGGAATTGTTAATATCTCATTTTTTTCCATTGGCTTTGTCTCTGCACTTATCGCTATACTGTATTTCCCAAATGCTTTAATCAAGCTGTCAAATGCTTCTACTGGTTTTTCCAAATGCTCAAGCACATTGTTCATCCTATTGATTCCGCTGTTTCCTTATGCAGCCTTCCTCCTGCAGCTCTGTCCTCCTGCTCTCCTCTGACTGGGTTGAGTTCTAGGCTTGATGCACAGTTGATATCCCAGGACTTGTCTTCACCCCTTTGGGTGTTGGAGGCTCTTCCTTAGTTCTCCCATCTTAGGCTTACTTTTTCCTTACTCTGCCTTTCTTTTTTCTTCCTGGGAACTTTGAGAATCTTTATTCCTGGTACAAGTCTTTTCTTATTCACTGTGCTTGGAACATGGTGGGTCTTTTTGTATTATTTCCTTGATGGCTCCTTTCCTCTGTTTTTTTCTGTTCTCTCTTAAATGGAACTTGTCCTGTTTCATTTTAAATCTCTTGAACTAATTCTCTAACTTTCTTACTCATCTCTTATTTTCCATTTCTTTGTCTTTTTTTTTTCAACTTTGAGGGGTTTCCTTGGCTGAGATCACATTCCAACCTTTACTGAGCTTTTCTTTTTGCTTTCATATCTATTTAAACATTTCCAGTAACTCTTTCTTGTGCTCCCATTGCTATTTAAAAAAGTATTAGCTTCTTGTTTCTGTTTTTTGAATGCACTACATTCTTTTCACTTCGTGGGCACATTTAATACGGACTTTAAAGTTTCTTCTTTGTTTTGTTTATAGTTTATCCATTTCCTCCAGGTTCTTCTTTTCTGTTTATTTTTACGATCTTACACTTCCATACTTTGAATTCTTTCCTCAAATTTCTAATCATCTTTGGTTGTCTTTCCCATTTAAATGTGAGGCACAAAAATGCTGATAGAAAACTCTGTGGACATAAGGTGGGCTTCTCTGACATGACAGGTTATAAGCAGACCTTTTGTTCAGGGAAGCCTTAAAGATCATGATTGTTAGATCTTTTCTCTTTGCCATTCAGTTTCTCCCCCAAATTTCTTGTCTCCTGCCAAGAGATGTGTGCATGGCTGTTAGCATCCTGGACATAGAATGGAGGTTTTATTAATAATAAGCAGGCTTCATTTAATTCTGATTTTCAGTTTAGCATCTCACTCCTGCCCTCAATTCTGAGTGCCTCTGAACCTGGTGATTATAATGCCGATTAAACTGCCTTTTTAAAGCTTATAAGTTGTTATTTCTCAGTTCTATTATAATTTGCCTTGCTGCTGATATCTGCCGTTCAATGACTGATAAGTTAATAGAATTAAAAAAATCAAATGCATTTGACCTTCTGGAAAGGCAGCAAGTACTTTTAAAAGTTACATGAACAAAGAAAAATTAATCACAGAGAAAGGAGGAAGCGATTCCCTTAGGCAGAAATGTTTTCAAGAGATTTAATTTTTGACCTGATAAATACAACTGATGAAAAATAGGAATGAAAGTTACTAAGCTGCTGTTATGTGGGATCTAGCAGCGATTAAAAGAAAGAAAAAAAGAAAGTCATTCAGTTGTGTCCGGCTCTTTGTGACCCCATGGACTGTAGTCCATCAGGCTCCTCTGTCCATGGAATTCTCCAAGCAAGAATACTGGTGTGGGTTGCTATTTCCTTCTCCAAGCAGTGATCTAAGGCATAGTATTAATATAACTGTCATATGGGCAGCTGCAGGATGAAGATGGAATTAGTAGTTGAAACGGAAACAGAAGATGAAACAGACAAAACTTCACAGACGTAGCCCTTGAAACCTGGAGGCTGGGAGGGGCTTGCAAGGGAAAGCGGAAGATTTTTCTTAAAGCCAAGAACAGGGAGAGATGGCAAGGAAGAGAGAAACTCTAGCATGGAGCATAGTATGGTTGATGTACAAGTGAAAGTGAGAGTGAAGTTGCTCAGTCGTGTCCGACTCTTTGCGACCCCGTGGACTGTAGCGTGCCAGGCTCCTCTGTCCATGGGATTCTCCAGGCAAGAATACTGGAGTGGGTTGTCACTCCAGTGGAAGATCCAGGGGATCTTCCCAACCCAGGGATCGAACCAGGATCTCCCGCATTGCAGGCAGACGCTTTATCCTCTGAGCCACCAGATGTACAAGTAGGAACCTTAAAAGCTGAGACCAAGAGGTGCTGAGTGACCACAATGGCTTTGATCCATGACCATGAACTGGGACTGTGCCCTTTTTATCCTGATACTATAGTTTAGGATATAAAGGGCACAGTCCCAGTTCATGGTCATGGATCAAAGCCATTGGGAACTATAGTATCCTACAAAGAAGGCAATGGCATCCCACTCCAGTACTCTTGCCTGGAAAATCCCAAGGGTGGAGGAGCCTGAAAGGCTGCAGTCCATGGGGTCACTGAGGGTTGGACATGACTGAGCAACTTCGATTTCACTTTTCACTTTCATGCATTGGAGAGGGAAATGGCAACCCACTCCAGTGTTCTTGCCTGGAGAATCCCAGGGACGGGGCATCCTGGTGGGCTGTCGTCTGTGGGGTTGCACAGAGTCAGACACGACTGAAGTGACTCAGCAGCAGCATAGTATCCTAAGACCCTGCTGTAGGATGTCTCTTGGGTCTGGCCAGGTGGCTAATTCAGGTTTTCCTCATGTCCATGGTGGAGGGAGCCTTTTTTTTTTTTTTTGCCATTAAGAGTGAATACAAGACCTTTGTGTTTTAACTAGATTGTCAGAATATATCTCTGCTCTTTTGGTTGTTAATACTTCTGACAGGCTGCCTCTTACTTGCAGAGACTTAAGAGTTGCTTTGTGGGCTTTCTTGGTGGCTCAGATGGTAAAGGATCTGCCTTTGATGCAGGAGACCTGGGTTCCATTCCTGGGTTAGGAAGATCCCTTGGAGAAGGGAATGACTACCCACTTTAGTAGAATTGCCTGGAGAATCCCCACGGACAGAGGAGCCTGATGGGCTACAGTCCATGGGGTTGCAAAGAGTTGGACACGACTGAATGACTAACACTTTACTGTTCAACAGTTGCTTTGTAGCTCTCTCAAAGTTTGTCTCTCACTTTTACTACTTTTGCTGTAAGTTAACCTCTTTCCTTTACCTTCTTTTGGAGAGGTCTTTTGACTCAGGTCTTGGGATTAACGGCTCCCAAAGGTTTCACATTCCCAGCCCACTTCCTAGGCTCTCTAGGGTCAGACTGGTCTGGGGGAGGTTGAGAAGAACTTGGTCCATGTTCACAAGATGCCCCGATTCCCTGGGGCAAGCATGCTGTGTCTGGGCTGCAGGGAGCGGGGGCACTGTGCTTCCTGGAGAAGTCTCGGGGGAGGGGTCCAAAGAGATTTCTACAAAAGCACAACCTTTCTGTGAAGTGTCCTGTTGTATTTTGAAAAACATTCAGGCAATTAACAAATTTAAAATCCATACTATATCTGTATTGTTCTAATAGTTAAATATTGAGTGATATAAAGTTTGCATAAATAAAATAATATTATTTCCTCTCTAGTCCTCGGATATACATGATACACATGCTTTATGGCATGACTGCACACCCTTGGTGGCTCCCTTCTGTGACCCTCTGGGGTCATGTATAGATGAATTTGACAAGTAAAGAATTAGAAAGAACATTGAACCAGACATGTTCAATGTGTCTATGACCTTGGTTCTCTGCTCACAGGCCATGTACCTGAAGGTCAACTGCCTACTCTCTCTGAATCTCTGTTTTCTCCTCTGTAAAGTGGGGAGTTTGGAATCGATGTTCTCTCTCTCTCTTTTTTTTTTTCTCATTAGCATTTCTTTCTCCTGAATTACCTAGATTTTTGTCTCAATATTCTGCTTCACTTCACACAAAACCATGGCCACCTTGTAATCTCTACAGATCCCCTTTTATTTGCAATATTTGTGGTAAAATGGTATTAGTGCTCCCCGTGAGGTGGTTAGAAGCCACCAAGAATAAAAGTTATTGCAAAGCTCTTTGTGTTAAATAGAGAATAGCATACAGTCATGTTAATTAATTTTACGCTTATGTGGTTTCAATTCCAACCTGGCCTTTTCATTTGAACATACATATGTATTTATGTGTGAAGTGTGTAATTAGGTTTGTCGAATTATGTTCTTGGCTTAAAGTCTCTTCCAGGCATAATACTTAAAAAAAGCAAAACAATTAATTAAAAAGTGGAATTGTTTTGACTATTATCATTAGAGGAGAGATGTTAAAACTCAGAGTGGCTTGGAGGTTGTTGGAAGACACATGCATACAGGTCTGAAACAGGCCTCTGGGTATTTGACTTGAACAAAACTGATACAGTATTTCCAAATGATTGTGCTAGGATTTAGAGATTTGTTTTTATCCTTGGTGCAGAGTTCAGCTGTTTTTCCAAGGGATGGAAGTCCTGAGGTGAAGTAAGCACTGTTTCATAAGGTATTGCTCCATCTTACATGGAATAATCTACAAATTACTCGCAAGACTTTGATGCTAGGTCCAAGGAGAGGAAACCTGAGGGATGTTACAGTTTCAAAATTGGGCCCAAGGACAAAGACCCAGGACCCTGGGGAGGAAGATTTTAGCCCAAGTTTCTGGTCAAGGAAACACCTTAGAAGCCACAGAGACTTTTGAGCTTCTGTTCTTAGGGTATACATACCTATCGCTAGATTGGTTACATGAGCAGAACGTGTGCTTTCTGAGAACATGGCTGTTTTCTGAGTGTTTATCAGGGCACAGTCCTGCTCAGACAAGCCTGGAACATCCCACTTCTCCCATCCCGTTTCCTGCCATTCCCTGCAGTGGTCCCGTCTGTAGCCAAGCTGAACAATTTTCTACTCCTTAAAGAAAGTCGCCGTGTACTTGTGCGCTCCTCCCTTCTTTGCCCGGCTGGTCAGATCTCACTTACCATTCAGTGGATGCGCTACTGTCATCCTCTGGGAATTTTCTACTAGTGGCACCTCTGCCCCAAAGGGAGTGAGAGGGCCACCTGCGCTGCATCAACACTCTCTCCGCTCATCGCTCTTCTCACTTGGCTTGTTATTTCGGGTTAATGTCTGTTCACCTGCTAGATTGGGTGCTCTATGTGGGGAAAGAAGGGACCAGGCCATATTCAAGACTGTATTCCAGACTGGCCCAGGCTCAATAAACATTTGTTCAAATGACGACTGCATGTCCTGCCTACCTGGGTCTGTATTTCCTCTGGACCTTGTTGTCTTTTTTTCCTGATTGCACTTGGCACTTTATTAGTAGGGGAGTATGGCCTGGGAAAGGGGAGGCTGGGATGGACAGGACCAGACCCATCTTGTGGTCTTGCTCAGTTTCCCATGCAGCCAATTCGAGCATCAGAAAAGTCCCAAGGACGAGGAGATCCTGAATTACCTCAAGTACATCTGACCATTTTGTCTTTAGTCTTCCTCAGATCAGTCATTTAGCCTTCATGGGGTAGTGTTTGGAGTGCATGGGCTCTGAAGTCAGTCTGCTGGTTGGAATCATCTGCTACTTATGAGCTATGTGACTGCTATAAACCTTGGTTTCCTTATCTGTAAAATGGGGATAATAATAGGATTACCGAGTTGTTCTGAGGATTAAATGAGTTAATATTTGCAAACTCCTTAGAAGAATTTTTGACTGACACTTAAGTTGTATTTTATTTATTTGTTGAAGTTGTATTTTGAATAGGTAAAATAATTTGGGGAATCTAAATCAACACAGTAGATGGAAAGGTGATGACTATGGGCCCAGTCCCCATATTGTACAGAGAATGACCTTTGCTGATTAGTACCATGCAAATTTGCCTCCTGTGCAAAGATGGTTAGATATGATTTCAGAATAAATCTCATTGCAGGAGTGAAAACTTTATTATCAACTGAAAAACATCCCTGTAGCTCAGGAAAAGAAAATATAACTTTAATGCCCTTGTCACCTAATTTTTAAGAAATTTGCAGTTCTCATTTAAACATATCATTACCCTGTTCAACACTTGAATTGTCTTCTTTTTAAATTTATTTTGAAAATGTTTATCTTTTAGAAAATATTTATTTTTTTTACATTAGCCAGGTATTAGTTGTGGCGTGGAGGATCTTTTTGTCACAGCACGTGGGATCTTTGGTTATGGCATATAGGCTCTAGTTCCCTGACCAGGGATTGAACCTGGGCCTCCTGCATTGGGAGTGTGGTGCTGTAGCCACTAGACCACCACAGAAGACCCTTGAATTGTCTTCTTATTACTCCAGATTTCTCACTGTGCCTTCAAGCCCCACATAACCTGACTTTACGTACCTTCTGTAGCTTCATCTCTCTCCCTCTCTCTCTTTTTTGGCCAGTCCTTGGGACATGAAGATCTTAGTTCCCTGACCAGATATCAAACCTTTGCCCCCTGCAGTGGAAGAGTGAACTCTTAACCGCTGGACTGCCAGCGGAGTTCCAACAGCCTCATCTCTTGCCACCACTCCCTTTAACTTCCAGACGTGCACTCCTGTCCATTCCCAAACATGCAGGGCTCTTTTCCCTCAGTGCTCCCCTTCCTTCCATCTGTATTAGCAGATCTTTTCCTGTTGCTCTGGTTTTCAATTCAAGATAAGTGTTATGACTTCCCTACTAGCTTAGGGACCTTGGCTATCTCATCCCCTAGCATTTGGATCTCTCTTACTGTACTTATTTTCTTACCGTGGTGCATTTGATTGCTTAATTGTCAACATTCCCCATTAGATTATAAGCTCCAGTGGGGCAGGGGTCAAGTGTGTTTTGCTCACTGTTTTTATATCCCTAGTATCTTAAATAAGACCTGGTGTTCAGTAGGCATTCAGTAAATACTTACTGAATGGTGTTTAATTTTAGACATCAGAAGCTTTTAAGTCTAACCCAACCCAGATGTCAGCTCTCTGGGTGTCTCCAAGTCTCCCAGCTTGTTGCAGTGGGATTGTCCATTAAGACTGAGTGAAATTGGAACTTCCTTGGTGGTCCAGTGGTCAAGACTGAGCTTCCAGTGCAGAGGGTGTGGGTTCAATTCCTGGTTGGGGAACTAAGGTCTTACAAGTGAAGTTAAAAAAAAAAAAAAAAAAGACTGAGTGAAATTGGCTTGGGTCTCCAACCCATTTATGGTGGGTCATCTCATCTCTGTGGGACTTTGGACGATGGGTCTCTTCCTCCCAGACATCTCTGCTGACCTTTTGCAATTTATTGCCTTGCCTGGTGGTCCTTTTCTCTATGGCAGCTCTCTACTACACACCATCTCAATTCCCTTACTGCCCAAAGTGATCCCTCTCAAGGCTCCGTGAGTCGTGGTTACTCAGCAGTGCATTGCAGCCAGCAACTTAAAGTTTGACACATCTCCTTTTTGAATGATCCTGTGTCTATTCCATCTCTGAACTTTTTCTTGCTTATCTTTTGGACTTGGATGGCAGCTTCCTGTGATGATTCTGGGTCCCTCTTTGTCTTTTGCTCTATACCCAAGTTTCCCAATTCCTGTTGATTTCTTACACAGACCCAGCTTAGCTGTTTCATTGTCTGGCTTTTTCTCATTCAGGTTCTGTCCCTAGGAGTTTATTTTTGTAATGAAACCTGTCCATAATGACTAAGATGGAGGCAGCAGAGGGTCATGGGAAGAGGATGGGCTCTAGGGCCAAACAGGCTGGTTCCACACTGAGTCTCCATCTTTACTGGCTCTGTGGTTTCTCCGGGCTACTTCACTTCTGCTGCCTCAGGGTCCGCCTTGGTAGGATGGTCACTGTCATGATATAAGATAGGAATTGTAATGAGGATCTCATGAGTTAGAATGAAATGAAATAAAAAAAAAAAACTTAGAAAAATGCCTGGCACAGAGTATGTGTGTGTGTGTGCTTAGTCACTCAGTCCTGTCTGACTCTTTGCAACCCCATGGACAGAGTAGCCTAGTGGGCTACAGTCCATGGGGACTCTCCAGGCAATTCTACTGGAGTGGGTTGCCATGCCGTCCTCCAGGGGATCTTCCCAACCCAGGGACTGAACCTAGGTCTCCTGCATTGCAGGTGGATTCTTTACTGACTGAGCCACCAGGGAAGCCCCAGAGTAAGCACCTATTAAATCTTAACCTGTGTTTTTATTATCTCTTATCTTTTTAGAATTGAATGTAGTTGATGTACAATATTATATAAATTACAGGTATACAATATAAGGATTTACAATTTTTAAAGTTTGTACTCCATTTACAATTATTATAAATATTGGCTGTATTTCTTGTGTTGTATAATATGTCTCTGTGGCTTATTTTTCACATAAGAGTTGGCCCTTCTTAATCTTGTACGCGGTGTTGCCCCTCCCCGCTCCCTCTCCCCACGGGTAGCCACTAATTTGTTCTCTATATCTGTGAATCTGCTTCTTTTTTGTTATATTCACTAGTTTGTTGTATTTTTTACATTCCACATATAAGTGATATCATACAGTATCTGCTTGACATTTTACTTAGCATAATGCACTCTAAGTCCATCCATGTTGTTGCAAGTGGCAAACTTTCATTCTTTTAACTTTTTTTTAAAAAAATTGAGATGTATGCATAATCAAGGCAGTTCTGTCCCTGAGAGAAATTTTTCAGAAAGCTGTTTAAGCAACTGCTTTTTCCTTATTGTACTAATTCCAAGACAGTTGTTGGTTTTCTAAGGGGTTTTCTGACTATTGTCAGCATGTAGGCGTGGCTAAGAGCATCAGCTCAGGGATCAGACTGGACTTAGGACTTAAGGCCATCTGGTTTAGTTTTGTGATCTTCAGAAACTGATTAAATTCTCTCAGACTCAATTTCCTCATCTATCAAATGGGGACACTACTACTTTCTACAGAGAGAGTGTGTGTTCCATGAGCCTATGTATATAAAGCATTTAGCACAGTGTCTAGTATATAGTAAGTTCTTTAGGACTGTAAGTGACTATTCTGTTATACTGGAACAGAGCAGGGCCTTGTGGTCCTTCCCCCATCTTCTCTGCCTGACTTTTGCCTATGGAAAACTTTAGTCAAAGAATAAGTTTAATCAGAGAAATGAGAAATGCAGAAACAAAGGAAAGCAGTCAGAGGCGACCAGATGATAATAATGTACTCATTAAGTGTAGTCAAGAACCTTTAGTTCCTCCTCAAGGTCTATAGACAATATTCTGAGCCCTAACCTGTGAACTATCTTATAGATACTGAAACATTCACCAAGTGAAGAGGTTAAGTACATGATGAGCAGGCTGTAGCCATGACATAAGCTGCCACAGTTCTAAGAACTGGCTCCATAGAAATGAAAACAAACTGACCCTGGAACTGAAGATTAAATATACCTAAATCAACCCTGACTATTCATTGAAAGGACTGATGCTGAAGCTCCAGTACTTTGGCCACCTGATGCAAAGAGCTGACTCATAAGAAAAGACCCTGATGTGGGGAAAGACTGAGGGCAAGAGGAGAAGGGGGCTTCAAAGGATGGAATGGTTGGATGGCATCACTGACTCAATGGACATGAGTTTGAGCAAACTCTGGGAAATGGTGAAGCACAGGGGAGCCTGGCTGCAGTCCATGGAGTGGCAAATAGCAGGATACCACTTAGCAGCTGAACAACAATGAACAGCACAATGACCAAGATTGCTTGTCAGACCACCGATGTTTAATCTGAAGATAACTGTCAGTGCTGACTATATTGTTTCTGCATGTAGCCCCCTTCTTTTAGCCTATAAAAGCTCTATCACACTGATGGTCAGTGTGGGGAGTTGGCCTTTGGACAGCAAGTGGCCAGTATCTGGAAAAAACTAAACTTTCCTTTCCACCAACCTGGCCTGTTTATTGGCTTTTGAGTGGCTATCAGCTGGATCCCACACCTTTCAGTAACAATATTAATTTTATTGTTACATTTTTTAATCATCAAGAGCTATAGCATGTGCTTCTTGAAGGCTGAAGAATTAAGTAGCACATCACTTCATCACACCCTGTGGTGTGAAATATCTTCTTATTTATTTAGAAAAGGCTATTAGTCTTGATGTTCAGTGGAGCTCTTATAGGAGGGACAAGAGAGGAGGCATGAAATACATTTCATGAGAAGAGCAATGGATCTGTCCATATGGCACTTTTACCATTGGTGGAATTAAAAACTATGAAATAGAAAGCTTCTCTTCTCAAGGGGCCACAGCTCTCCAGGAGTGGAGCCTTCTGCTCTCCTTTGACTGATGAGTGAATGGATGAATGTAAACTTGCCATCCAGCAGAGAGTCTGATTGAGTGATATCCTAATGGAGCCATTGGCAAAGGATAAACCAAGATAGAAACAAAGCTGCATTCCAAATAATGCTCAAAGCCTTTCTTGATACTTCCATTATAATTCATTCCTATGAGAGGCACTTTGAGCCATTTTAAGGCTATTACATTGTAATTTCAGAGTTGGCTGTAAATTTGAAAGAACACACATGCATGGTTTCTTAACCATTCAAAGAAAGTAGAAATAAATGTAAGATTTGCCATCCAGAATCCACATTCCAAAACTAGTGAGATATTGAAATACTGCTCTGCATTTCATTTGAACTCAGTAGACAATACTTTAAAAATAAATCCAAACTTTAAATATAATCATTCCTGTGCCGACTGTATAGATATATATATCAAAGAGGGTAGAGTGCCAGAGATCTGAAGGAGGAAAGGACCTTTCAAGAATCAAAGGATCCTGAATTTAGTTAAAATCTTCAGCTAAGTTGTATAACAAAGTATGAACAGTTGCTTATTGTTTGGGTGGTAGTTAACTTATATGACAAAGCATTAGAACAATACAAAGAACAGCAAATCTGCTACAAAAAGCAAATGCCTCATATGTTATTCAGTGGCACTAACTCTTCTCTATCTGGGCCAGCCAAGGGGAAAAGAAAAGTCTGAGTTAGTCAGATGAAGGCTTTTGCCAAGAGTTTTAAGACACAAATTTTACTAGGTAATAAAGTTTATATAGCTGTTACCACATGGGCCACTTTGCAGGCAATCTGTAGTTCAGGCACATGGCAGAATTTATTATTTTTTTTTTAATAAACATTCCTCACCACTGGACTTGTTGATAGCTTTAATTATAAGAGCTTCAGCTTCTCGTACCTTCTTCCTAAGTCAGTGACTGCCTCAGACAGCTTTGGAATAGAGGGGGAAAGAGTACCAGGGAGAAATTAGATCCACATTCTTTATTCTGCTGCCAGGTGCTGTCCCCATCCTGCCCTAAGCCAGAGGAACAGGCTTCCTTCTCTCCAGTCCAGCATCGAGAGGCCCCACGATCAACTCAGGGCCTTTTCTGGACTTGGGGCCAATTTTCCCGGACAGTTACTGTGGTCCTAGACATAGCACGTGAGTCTTGTCATAGCAGGAAATAGTGGCTGAAGCTTTAAAGAAAGTACCCAACCCTGCCTCACAAGTGAAGAGTTCTGGGAAGAATTTTAATGATTATCTAGTCCCAACACCTCATTTTACAAATGAGAAAATGGAGGCCCAGAGAAGGGACCTTACCCAAGTCACAGATACACTAGGGTAGAACAAGAACCTGGGTCTTCCTTACCCTCAAGTTCTTGACATTTTGGAGGCTCATGCTCTGTTGGGTTCATCTACTTGAGTTCATCCTTTGATGGAAAGCAGTCACGTTGCTTGGCACCTGATCAACTTTACGCCCTTAATACAGCTGACTGACATTCTTCTGTTGTACATAGAAACACTGAGTTTATTCATCACTATTTGTGCACTTGAATAGTATTGCAAGGCCATCCTTGAACACAATGAAACTTTTGGCTTATTACATAAAAACAACTCAATTTTGGGAGGGGTTTTTTATGTGGAGCATCAAGGAAGTGAAGTCTTCCAACTTCTTTTCTAACATTCCTCCAGTGAGAGCTCTTGTTGAGTGGGTTTAAGTTGGTGCTTCCCAAGTAGTAGACAACCTCCAGAAATGTATATAGGTACACCAGGCCAGGCTCCGTGGTAGGTGAGGCTTGAATATTTCAGTTACCTATTTTTGAAAATGTCCCAGGAGCATCTGCCCACTGAGTCTCATTGGGACCAACCATGGGATTCTGCCCTAGGCCTTGGCACCTCCTCATGTCAACCACAGCTCAAGGATTCCACAGCATGTGTAGGATTAGACAGTGAAGCATCATTGCTCCAGCATCAGCCTTTTACCCCTCTTGTTAACCTTACAAATATGGAAGGTAAGTTAGCCACAGGTTTATGAAACACTTTTTTTTTTTAAATTTTATTTTATTTTTAAACCTCAAACACTGTATTAGTGTTGCCAAACATCAAAACGAATCCGCCACAGGTATACATGTGCTGAAACACTTTTGAGTTTTTTCTTTTTCTATATTCAGTTTCAATTCAATTGACATTTGAATTGGGTTCAAATAGTGATCACAGCTGTAGCTCTTTCTAATAGTCACACATTACTATTCTGCTTACATTTAATGTTCTGTGGTCACCTTCAAACACTCCCACTAAAAGCAGCCCATTTTGTTTTCCCCTCCCCCTGCTAGGGATCCATCATCATACTGAAGTTTTTCATTCATCTCGATTATCTAATCCCCTTTCTTACATTAATCATGTTTTACATGAACTCCACTCTAACTTCCCATGCTACAATTAATCTTCATTACTATCCAATGAGATAAACTATTATCTCCATCTTATAGATGAGGAAACTAAGGTTTAAGAGAATAGATCATTGCTAGTACATAGCAGATATGGGATTTAGACTCCAGGTTTTCAACTAGTACACTATCCCAATCCCACCCACCTTAAACTGGTTTCAGCATCTTAGAATTTGCTGTTGAGATTGCACACAAAACTCTGACATTTTTGATGACTATTAGTACTAAAGCCAAGCCAGAAGCAGCCAGTAGCCAGGGTTATTTCTGAACTTAAATGTTTATATCTTTAAAATATCTTATATTACTTGTACCTTGACTTTGCATTCCTGCTTTTTGCACACATCTTTGGTTCTGAACCCTACGAAGTATGTTATTCTATTAGTTTCCTTGATTCTCTTGTCTGTTGGGTGTATATGGTCCTTCATATAGAGGGAATGGAGAAGAAACTCAGCAGAAGTATGAAGACTGTAATATTCCATTTCACTTTTGTCTGCCTTCATGTATTGTGGGAGAAACCTCATATTCAAGTTTCAATGACAGTCTAGGAAGGAGAATGATTTTCTTTAATATCTTTAGAAAAATCTTCCAGAATGGATTTTGTGTAACTGGAGAGCAGTCTTTCCAGCACAGAAGTAGAAAATTTGTTCAACTTATCTATCATTTTAATATTCAGCTAACTTGGATATTGTATGGCTCATCTTTGTCTGGAAAGCTGTTTTGAAAATGTTTCACATATCGAAGGAGACAAGTTGATGATGAATATGATTTTTCTTTTTCATAAAAAAAAAATCAGCTCCTGCAGCAAGACTTTTGTGTGGCTTTGGGTTTGTAAAGCTGTGCAGGAGGTATTTTTATATATAGAAATATCATAGTTAGGGGAAATTTTTATTGGCTTTGGGGATAGTAAAATAGAAAATTTGTAACTTGCAATGGTCCCCGAGTGTCTCAGTTTTACTGTAGTTATAACTGGAGAAATTTCTGTCAGTTGGTTTGAGAGAAGTCAAGTGGATTGAGTAGAAGTTTCCTCTGACAGTATCTGAATAAAAATTTGCTTTACTGAGACAATACAGTCATCTCTAGGCTACTTTATCATAGATAAATGAAAGAAGTGTGCCAGCAAATAGTACTGACTCTGAAATCTCCAAATGTACATCCTGTCTGATTTCTCTGGTGCATGCTCTGATTACATTTAGTCAAAACTCCCCAGAAGGCAACTTTCTGTTTTCTCCAAGTTTAATGAGAATGCTTGGCTGTACTTGTTGAAGAAAGACTAAGGGTAGGAATCTATTAATTACTCTGAATGGCAATTAGGGTGATCTATAACTATTATCATCATGTACTCTGTTATCTGTCAATTTGCCAAGTATGGAAAAAACATGATTGCTACACAGTTTCTAATGGGAAAAAATGGAATTCTTCTCAAATTTGTAACATTTTCATTTGCATCATGAAACCTCAGGGGAAGCAGCTACTTGCATTTCTGTGAGTTCAGTTGGTTTTCGAGGAGAACAAATGCAACAGGAATTTTCACAGTTATACAGAAACTTCACCTTGGATGCTTCTGTCTACTCTTCTAACCATCGGAAGTATACAATTTTGGGAATTCACAATATGTGCTGATACCTTGATGAAGGAATTTTCTGGAAAGCAAGATATATCACAACAGCAGTGTTGAAAGCAATAAACCTGAAGTCTATGTACATTTTGCAAATGCTGGGCTTGAGTTTGTGCCATTTTGAAGAAATTCCTTATAGCTCAGATAGAAAAGAATCTGCCTGCAATGCAGAAGACCTGGGTTCAATCCCTGGGTCTGAAAGATCCTCTGGAGAAGGGAAGGGCAACCCACTCCAGTATTCTGCCTAGAGAATTCCATGGTCAGACCATGGGGCCACAAAGAGTCGGACATGATTGAGCAGCTATACACACCAGGTGCCTCTGTCTAACTGATGGTCCAGCCTCTGTGAGATTGGACTTCAGTATTCTCAGCCTCTCAGTCTTTCCAGTCTACCTCAGCACCTTTTCCCCTAAGTTGGGAAAGACCTGAGATCAAGCAATTGCTTATGTTTGTTTACTGTATTATATAGTGCCGTCTCAACTAGGCATTGGAGGTTAAGCCTTTTTTAATTTACTTAGTGGAATTCTCTGCCTTCTGTTTTAACCAAATTTCTGACAAAGAATTGTGCTGATCAACTCACCCTTTTCATTAACAAAAGCAATACAATTCTACCCCAGTAGGCCATCAAATTATATAATGTTTGATATCCTTAGCCAAATAGTACTAGCCCATATATTGACTTCCTACCTGTGGATATAATCACTACATATAAGGAACAGAGAATTTCTTTTTCAGGTGATTGGTTTGAGCTTAGTCACTCAGTTGTGTCTGACTCTTTGCAACCCCATGGACTGTAGCCCACCAGGCTCCTCTGCCCATGGGGATTCTCCAGGCAATTCTACTGGAGTGGGTTGCCATGCCCTCCAGGGGATCTTCCCAACCCAGGGTTAAACCCAGGTCTCCCACATTGCAAGTGGAGTCTTTACTGTCTGAGCCATCAGGGAAGTGCAAGAATACTGCAGTGGGTAGCCTACCCCTTCTCCAGGGGACCTTCCCCACCCAGGAATTGAACTGGGTCTCCTGCATTGCAGACAGATTGCCTTTTTGAAAAATTGAAGTATACTTAATTTACAACATTGTGTTAGTTTCAGGTGTACAGTAAAGTGATTAAGTTATACATATATACACACACACACACATATATTCTTTTTCAGATTCTCTTCCCTTATAGGTTATTTTAAGATATTGAATACAGTTCCCTGCCCTATAGAGCAGGTCTTTGTTGTTTATTTTATATATAGTAGTGTGTGTCTGTTAATCCTAAAATCCTAATTTATCCCTACTCGTCCCTTTTCCCCTTCGGTAACCATAAGTTTTTTTTTCCTATGTTTGTGAGTCTATTTTGTAAATTTGTTCATTTGTATCATTATTTTAGATTTCACACGTAAGTGATATCATATTATATTTGTCTTTCTCTGTCTGACTTCACTTAGCATCATAATCTCTGGGTCCATCCATATTGCTGCAAATGGCATTATTTCACTCTTTTTCATGGCTAATATTGGTGGCTTAATATTTCTTAGCATCTGAGCCACCAGGTCATACAGTTCATAACCTGTATAATCCATCAATTAGTACACCATATATTTCCTTCAGTGTATCTATCAGTAGATGCGTTGGGTTTCCAATCAGTAGGCATTCTTTCCTTCCTTCATTCATGCTACTGCATACTTGCAACTGAATAGCATGTGCAAGACCTGCAATTGTAATTCATCCCACTTCTGATGGAAACTCCCTACAGCTTGCTCGATGAACCTCACATACTGACTAACTGATGTCAGAGAGTTAGTTCTGAGTTTGTGTATTTATTTCCTATTACTGCTGTGACAAATTATCACACACTTAGCGAGTTTAAACAATACAAATTTGTTATTTACAGTTTTGTCATTAAAGTCCAAGACAGGTGTCACTGGGCTAAGATCAAGGAATTGGCGAGACTGCATTTCTTTTGGGTGTTCTAAGGAAGATACATTTCCTTGCCTTTTCCAGCTTCTAGTGGCTGCCTCATTGCTTGGTTCTTGTCCCTTCCTCTGTCTTCAAAGCCTGCAGTGGTGTGTAAAGTCTTTCTTACAAGGTACCTCTAACTCTTCTTTCATTGTAGCTCTCTCTAACCACAGCTAGGAAAGTGTCTGCACTTTTAAGTACTCTGAGCCCATCCACATAATTCAGGATAATCTCATCTTTAAGGCCACAGTGACTTTTTATTTTTTTTTTGCCAAATAAGGTAACATAGTCATGGGTCTGGGGGAATAGTATGTGGACATCTTTGGGGCCATTATTCTGCCTCCCACAGAAGGGTATGGTCTTATAGTCTTTTCAAGTACATAATTTTAAGTATAGAAAAGTGCTATTTAGGAAAGCAGTCTCATTATTTAATAAATAAAGGATGAAGCTACATACTTGGCTAACAGATCTATTAGATGTTGTATTTGGCTCCTAGAGGGCAAACACTTTTCTATCACCACAACGGAAGCACACTGAGAGACTGAAATATTAATAACAAAGTATTCAGTAAATGGAGAGTAAAACAAGATCCACAGGGCTGCCAAATTCCAGGAAAATCTAGACTAATGTTCTGTATTATATTTTCTTTCTTACAAGAAAAGACAAAGTCCAAATAGTTTAACTGAATACAGAGAACTTTACAAAGACAAGTTTCCATCTTTCCAGCATGCGCATGCCCACTCACACAAATGCACACACACTTTTTCTTTTTTGAAACAGTTTACTTTCTGGTGAATTTGGTCAAAATAGAAGCTGCTGGAATGCTTCATTTTTTGGAACAAACTGGATGAGAAAATGTCTTATTGCAGGCTCCTAATTGGTACACAGGGAAAAAATGGCACCCTGTTTTCTGAGAAATTAAAGCATTTCCAGTGCAGAGATGCCAGTGATGGGTTGCAGATGACCATGAGAGATGGGCAGATTATGGAGCTGCAGTGTGGTGCTCACAGCTGGAGGCAGGCTTAACATGGGGCCATCACTTGCTTTTGCTTTTTTAATTTTATTGAAGTATAGTTGATTTACAATGCTTTGTTAATTTCTGCTGTACAGCAAAGTGACTCGGTTATACATATATATATATGTATGCATATTCTTTTTTATATTCTTTTCCACTGTGATTTAACACAAGCTACTGATATAGTCCTCTGCACTATATAGTCGGACCTTGTTGTTTATCCACTCTATATACACTAGTTTGCATCTGCTAATCCCAAGCCCCCAGTCCATTCCTCCCCCATCCCCTGGCGACCGCAAGTCTGTTCTCTGTATTTGTGCGTCTGTTTCTGTTTTGTAGTGTTGTATTTTAGATTCTACATACATGATGTCATATGATATTTGTCTTTCTCTTTCTGACTTACTTTGCTTAGTGTGATAATCTCATTGCTGAAAATGGCATTACTTCAATTCCTTTTTATGGCTGAATAGTATTCTGTTGTTTATATATACTACATCTTTTTTATCCATTCATCTGTCACTGGACACTTAGGTTTTTTCCATGTCTTGGCTATTGTGAATAGTGCTGCTATGAACATAGGGGTGCATATATCTTTTTGAATTGCAGTTTTGTCTGGGTATATGCCCAGGATTCAGATTTCTAGATCATATGGCAACTCTATTTTTAGTTGTTTGAGGAACCTCCATACCGTTTTTCGTAGTGGCTACACCAATTTGCATTCCCACCAACAGTATAAGAGAATTCACTTCCTTTTGTTTTCAATGTAATTTCAGAACAAGTCTTTGTGTCTTTGTGTTTTCCTGGTCATTAGGAGTCACAGGAGTGGAGGGAAAGGGGAAATGAAAGAGAAAATTGAAGCATGAATGTAGCTGAGAAAGAAGGGAAAAGCTAATAGATTCTTGCAAAAATACTTGACATGCAACCATTTTAGGATCCATGAGAAAAAGTCCAAATTTGGATATCAGTGATCACAGTTAATGTTAATAATCTCAATCTATTATGGGGTGACAAGCACTGTGTTAAGCTTGTCATATATTTGGCTCATTTGATTCTCCACATTCAGCGAGTATAGATATTATTATGGTCCCCATTTTATAGATGAAGAATTGAGAGAACAGTTAAGCAAATTGCTTGAGGTCATACAGCTGTCAGAGCCAGGATTTTAAATTCCGTTTGGCTTACTCTCTGTCCCTCTCAGCCCTGAATGGCTTGGGTTGGGTGGGAGAGATGGCATCTCAGTGGCCAATGTCTGCTGCCTGGCTGGCCTCCCAGCATTGTCCTGAGGGCTGGTGTGTTCTGGAGTGGATGGTTTTGGAAACTACTGTTTCCACAGTGGACTGTGGGCATGGGTCCATGGTTACTGCTACTGCTGCTAAGTCACTTCAGTTGTGTCTGACTCTGTGCAACCCCAGAGATGGCAGCCCACCAGGCTCTCCCATCCCTGGGACTCTCCAGGCAAGAACACTGGAGTGGGTTGCCATTTCCTTCTCCAATGCATGAAAGTGAAAAGTGAAAGTGAAGTCGCTCAGTCGTGTCCGACTCTTAGCGACCCCATGGACTGCAGCCCACCAGGCTCCTCCATCCATGGGATTTTCCAGGCAAGAGTACTGGAGTGGGATGCCATCGCCTTCTCCGGGGTCCATGGTTGGGTGTGAGCAAAGCCCAAGCTTGTGAGAACCCCTCTCCACCTGCTCCACTTAGAAGACTGGGCCATCATCACCTGGCTTCTGGCTGGGCAGGTTCTGGGCCATCACAGGGGAATCAGGTCCTACATAGGCTGAGCTGGTGTGACTGCGTTTCTTTCAGGCCAGTTCCCCAAGCTGACTCTGCATGTCACCCAGCTGAAAGAGAGTCTGAGGCTCCTCCCCTGCCCACACAGAACGACTTACCTGGTGTGGGTTGGACCATTATCCCTCCATGGTGGGAAGTATCAAGCTCAATGTTTAAAATCATGTTATCCCTATTCGTGTAGAGACAGAAGCCTGCCTGTGAAAAATATCATCCAAGTGGATGTATATGTATTTAACTGCTTTTTCCTCCCTATGAGAATGAAGAGAAACCATGAAACCCAAATGAGCCTGTTGGGTTCTGAGTCTGTTTGATAAGTCAGCAAATGTTTACTTCCTTATTCAAGCGCATTCCATACTAAGTACCATTTTTGATGCTTTGAGTGACAGCATGACTGGCACGCAATAGGCATTCGATGAATGTGGAGGTGAATCCACAGGAAGAGGTACAGGGTTGGTTTCCAGTTTTATAAATGTCACATCCCAGTGGGAAGAAAGTATGCACATGTGAAGCAGAAGAGAAAACCCGCCTATTTAATGGGGCAACCATGGAAGGGACAGAGCATTCTAGAGCAGCAGCCCTCAGCAAAGATTTGGTGGGTGTGGGTTAAGTTGTGAGCAGCACCCAGAAGGAAGTGTAGGAATAAATTGAGTTTGAGTAGGAGGGGCCTGTTCTGGGTGGAGATTTCTGGGAAGGTGGAGTGCTGGGAACAAATGCGACGTATCACAGGAAGAACAGAAGGGACAATGTGGAGGAGCTGTGTGGCAGTTCCAACCTTGGTGGAGAGCTGATGTGGTGGAGAGCTGATGTGGTGGAGTTAATGAAAGACGACCTTCGGGAAGGGGTGTCTCATGAGGAATAGGAGAGGATGTGGCTGGTCATAGATCAGGGCTGGCTCACTGATGGCCATGACCTCAGGAGGAAGGGCTTGTTCTTGATTTGAGTAGTACCGGAAAGATATAGGTTCATTAAGACATGCAGTACACAATTGTTGAACTAAATCAAAGACAAATTTGGGCGTTATATAAAATGGATTGGAAGGGATTTTAAATCTGTAGTTCTTATTTGAAAATATAACTTAGATTGTTACTGAACCAAACTTAGGTCTGTTCTCCTGCACACAATAGAGCCAATGACCAACATAGACAGCAGATTAAAAAGCAGAGACATTACTTTGCTGACAAAGGTCCATCTAGTCAAATCTATGGTTTTTCCAGTAGTCATGTATGGGTTTGAGAGTTGGACTATAAAAAAAGCTGAGCGCCGAAGAATTGATGCTTTTGAACTGTGGTGTTAGAGAAGACTTTTGAGGGTCCCTTGGACTGCAAGGAAATCCATCCAGTCAGTCCTGAAGGCAATCAGTCCTGAATATTCATTGGAAGAACTGATGCCAAAGGTGAAGCTCCAATACTTTAGCCACCTGATTGGAAGAACTGACTCACTGGCAAAGACCCTGAAGCTGGGAAAATTGAAGGCAGGAGGAGAAGGGGACGATAGAGGATGAGATGGTTGGATGGCATCACTGACTCGCTGGACATGAGCTTGAGCAAACTTTGGGTATTGGTGATGGACAGGGAAGCCTGACATGCTGCAGTCCATGGGGTCACAGAGTTGGACATGACTGAGCGACTGAACTGAACTGAACTGACTGACACCAGATTGTGGGGACTTCCCTGGCAGTCCAGTGGCTAAGATCCATGCACCAACTGCAAGGGGCATGGGTTCGATCTCTGGTCAGGGAACTGAAATCCTATGCATGTGCCCACACACACACACAAATTCACTTCCTGACACTGGGTTGTGGTGCCTTTTTTTTTTTTTTTAAAGGAAACTTCATACTGTTCTCTATAATGGCTGTACCAATTTACATTTCCACCAACATTGTAGGAGGGTTCCCTTTTCTCTACACTCTTTCCAGCATTTATTGTTTGTAGATTTTTTGATAATGGCCATTTTGACTAGTGTGAGGTGATATCTCATTGTCATTTTGATTTGCATTTCTCTAATAATTAGTGTTGTTGGGCATCTTTTCATGTACTTTTTGGCCATCTGTATAGGCTTCTCAGGTGGTGCTGGTGGTAAAGAATCCTCCTGCCAGTGCAGGAGATGCAAGAGATATGGGTTTGATCCCTGGCTTGGGAAGATCCCCTAGGGCAGGGGATGCCCTGCTCCAGTATTCTTGCCTGAAGAATGGACATGGAGACAGAGGATTCTGGTGGGTTACAGTCCGTGGGGCCGCAGAGAGTCAGACATGACTGAGCAACTGAGCACATGTCTTCTTTGGAGAAATGTGTATTTAGATCTTCTGCTAAAAATGGTACAAATATATTTATTATAAAACAGAAATAGAGTCACAGATGTAGAAAACAAACTTTTGGCCACAGGGGTTGGGGAGAGAGAAGGGATAAATGAAGAGATTGTGATATACACACTACAATATATAAAGTTGATAACTAATAAGGACCTACTGTATAGCACAGGGAACTCTAGTCAATACTTGTAATGACCTGTATGGGAAAAGAATTTATAAGAAAAGTGGAGTATATGTATATGTATAATTGATTCACTTTGCTGTATACCTGAAACTAGCACAACATTGTAAATTGACTGTATTCCAAAAAGAAAAAAAAGGTGCTGTAGGTGGCTGGTGCTCATAAACCCCCAAACTCCAGGAGTGGTTTCAGCAAAGCATTTTCAAAGGCCAGGTGAGGTGTGTGTGTGGGATGGTCCCAGGGTACCTGATCAGCTCATGCACAGTTCTCTGATTGGTCGATGGTGAGATAACAGGGTGGTGTCACAGGGGTTAATATCATTAGTTCTTAGATATCAGTAGGTCTGGGGCCTTTGTGCCCAAGGTCATCAAGTATTTAATTTCTTTCATTTAGTGGTGGTTTTAGCATCTACAATCCAGGAAATGTGCATCAGATACTATTATCTAGGTACTTCAGAGAGGAGCTGCAGCAGAGGATATGGGGGAGGGGTCTGTCCCAGAAGGCCCCACAGGGTCTTGTTATTAACAAGAATTAGAGGCAGCTTTTTATGGGACTCCGGTTGTGGGGAGGGGTATAACCTAAGAAGTAGTTCTGAAAAGCTGTTACTCTTGTAAAGGCCCCTGACCACCTCCCCCTTTTTTTGGTGGGGGCAAGGGAGATAGGGTGGCAATAGGAAATTAATCAGCTGTGGGGGACTTCTCTGGTCGTCTAGTGACTAAGACTCTGTGCTCCCAGTGCAAGGGGCTTGGGTTTGATCCCTGGTCAGGGAACTAGATCCCACATGCCGTAACTAGGAGTTGGAGTGCAGTAACTAAAGATTCCGTGTGCCCAAAGAATCTCGAAGATCTGGTGTGCTGCAGCTAAGACCTGGTGCAGCCAAATTAGAAACAATCAGCTTTGGGGTTCCAGGGTTCCCCCAGGGCCTCCATGGGCCTGTGTGGAGGCCTTGTGTGTGAGATGTGTTTTGTTGGCCTCATGGAACGAGGGGCACACAGGAGTGGAGACAAGTCTAAGCCCCAGGCGGAAGCCTGCACATCTCCTCTGGTGCAGAGAAGCTATTGTTCTCCTGGGCTCTGGGCCCTGCATTTACTTCATCTGGTAAAAACCCTAAGCCCAGTTATTACAGATGCCCTGTGAGGAAGCCACTCTCAAGACCTGTGTGGGGCCCATTAGCGCCTCAGCAGCGGCTCCCAGTGTGCCCGGAAACAGCACGACATCATTTCAGTGAGCCCGGTCTTTCCCTGCAGCGTGAGAGCCATTTAAATCTTGACTTTGCCTCCTCATGCTTCATTGTATTTACAGCCGGGTGTTTTTCTACCATTATTTGGTGATTTTTCCTGCAAGGAAGCCATTTGATGAAAAATGCCTGATTATTGCTGCCAGAAAAATAATATCTAACCATTTCTTTGAATGACATAGTCTGAAAAGTTAGTGTTATTCAGACAAATGCAAATAATTTCAACAATGACTCTGCAGTTAATCACGGCTAAATCAGGTCCTCCCCGTGTGCCTTCTCCTGCTCAGTATGCAGTAATGGAGTGTTCAGTGGAGTAAACACTGCACAGGGTCTGAGAGGGAAGGTATTCGCCTCTTCTAGCATGTCTTGTTAGAAGCCTGATCCGTTTCAGCTGACACTAGTTGACTTGTAGAGTGACCCCTGGAAAATATGTAGCTATTAGGTCCCACAGACATCACACATTTCTTACAAGTGGTGAGGCTGAATCAGACCTTGGCACATGATGAATCCTGAAGCAGGTGAGTGGAGCGCAGAGGTGGACTGTGTTAGGGAGTCCCGGGCACTGGGAACTGAATCCTCCCTTTAAAAAAATTGTATTATTTATTTATTTGGCTGCCATGGGCCTTAGTTGTAGCACGCGGGCTCTTTAGTTGCAGCATCTGAACTCTTAGCTGAGGCCTGTGGGACCTAGTTCCCTGACTAGGGATCAAACCCAGTCCGCCTGCATTGAAAGGACAGACTCTTATCCACTGGACCACCAGGGAAGTGTCTGAATCCTCCCTTTTTAAAGATGAAAAGTCTGACTGTCAATGAAAGCTCTGAACAGGGCAGGTTCCGCGTTGCTCCTGCAGAGGTTGTTTGGTTGGTGCCTCTGAGAGAAGCTCCTGTGCCCACTGGGGTGTGTGGCATGAGGGTTCTTCACAGCTCTCTGAAAGGGCTAAATGAGTGTTTCTCATCTATGGGGTCGCACAGAGTCGGACACGACTGAAGTGACTCAGCAGCAGCAGCAGCATCTACTAATATCCAAGATGGTGAATCCAAACCTTCTCAGGGACTCAGCTCAGACCCCTCAGTGACATTCGCAGGTGGAGCAATCAGGGCTAAGTACGAAGATCTGTGCGGTGTCTTCCCACCTCAGCCAGTAACAGGCAGAAGCTCTGCTAGATGCCTGGAGAGAGACTGCCATCAGACAGCGTCTCTCTGAAGAACTTCCAAACCCCCTTTATAAAGCAAACCCATTACAGGAAACTGCCTTTTCACCAACATTGTTCTGGGGAAATGGGGTCATTGCTGATAAAAATGCCAGATGGATATCTGCTACTTTGAGATTTCTGAATTGCCGTAAAGAGGACCTTCAATTTCCTTTGCCTCCTGGAGAGAGGATTCCATCCACAAACTTTCCTGAGCACCTACCAAGGCCAGGGATCATGACTGGTACTTTCCATAGGTAAGTCCTGCAGGTATAGCCTGCGAGTGTAGTTGTCTTGAAAGGTGGGGCTGTTTGTGGGCTCTCTTTTCTGGGATGAGGGCAGAGTACCTTTGGACGAGTTTTGCCACCCAGGAATCACTGTGGGTGTGACACAGGGGCACCGGACCTCTGTGTGCAGACTCTCCTTTGTACAGCGAGTGTGAAGACAGCTCCTTTCAGCAATCCATTTAGTTTGCTAGCAGCCCGCCCCTTGTTTTGAGCAGGGTTTTTCCCCCAAGTGTGGTCTGTAGACCTCTTGCATTAGAATCACCTGCTTGTCAAATATGCACCTATCGATTCGGAAGCATGGGAAGCAGACCTGGGGGTCTATATTTATAACAAGTACTCAGATCAGTTTTACGGACACTGCAGTTTGAGAACCAGTGGCTTAAAGGATAAAATTCCAATTTCTTCACCCAAGGTACAGTCCTTTTACAGTCTGGCCCCAGCCTACCTTTCCCACGTCCACTCCAGGGCTCGGAACTTCTCTGGTCTCCTCCCGTGCCTGAATGCACCTCCCTGTCCTTTCACGAGCCATGCCCTCTCTTCTTTCCTTACTGACCAGTTCCTCTTTATCCTTGAAGACCCCGCTCAAATGTCTGTGTCCTTGTGAAGTCATCCCTGAGTCTGGCTGGGGGCCTTTTTCACTCCATCCTGTCTTCCTACATGGGCTCTCAAGTGGGGAACACCTCGGGGCAGGCCTGGATTTCAGCACATTGGCCACAGCCCTGAAACCCCATCATGGTGGGAGCTACTGGTCCACTTCTCTGAGTCTGCTGGAAATATTGGTAAATTGCCAATATAAAGATTACTTTTTTGCAAGGAAAACTGAATTATTCTGTTACTTTGGTGCCCCTTCCACCTGGAAGTTAGAATTAGGCTTCTGAGAAAAAGGAGAACATGATGGCTCCCAGAGGACCCGGGAGTGGAGGAGTTCCATAGCAGATGACATTTAGAGGACCATCTCCCCTCCCTTCCGTCCCTTCCGTTTATAGTAAACCCTAGGAGTATCTGCTCTTGAGTGGTAAGGACATTGAGGACAAACATGAAATGAGTGCTAATGGAACAAATAAGAACCACAAAGACAACATATAATTGTAAATGCAAAATGTGATCAGGTTGCCAGCAGAAGAGCTGGGTCTCAAGTGCTCTTGAAAACAACAGGGTGATTGCGTCTGTGTCCCGTGTCCCACCACATGCGGCGTCCCACAATCACCACGTGATAGTTTGTGGCGTGTGAGGGATTTCTGGCATTTCTGAGAGTCCAGTGTCAATTCCATACGTCAGTTTCATGACTGGTTTCATCTAGAACAGGGTTTGTCACAAGGATCCAAGGATGTAGCTCAAGAGGTCCCTGTATCCTCAAAATTATTTGTGAAATTTGGCATGAGTGTATATACGTTTTTCTTTGGAAATGTCCATTGTTTTCATTGGTTTCAAAAGGGTCTGTAAACCTGAGACTTTAGAAACACAGCTCTAGAACTCCCCAGGAGTGGAGCCCTATTTTTAGCATTTCCGAGAAGGGACTTAAGCATAGGCTTTTGGGTTCAAATTACATCTTGGCTCATTTACTCACTGTGTGACTTTGGGCAAATTCCCTAGCTTCTTTGAGCCTTAGTTTCTTCAAGTGTAACACGGATTGCTAACTTCACCTACTTCAGAGAGTGGTTGCAAGGATTACCTGAGTTAGTCCATGTGAGGCATTTATAACCTTGACTGTGACAGAGTAAGCATTCAATTAACGTTGGCTGTGTTCATGCTATTATTGTGGGTTTTATTACTTTATTATTATCATCTAGTGACCCTTGAATCTCTGACAGGCCTTTGTATACCTACTACCATTGCAAACTTCTACTTCCTTTACCCCACCCAGCTCAGTGCTCTATCATTTGGTCTGTAAGCTTAGGGACAGATAGAGTAACTTGCCTCTTGCATTGAAATAGCTATGATGCTCTGGCATTAACAAGGTTCTTTGGTAGACAGTGAAATTCACACCCGTTCCTACTTTCTTACTGCTAATCAGTGATGCCCTGACTTCTTTAGGACTATCCTCTGCATAAATAATATTTTGCATAATTTTGCATTTTCTGCATAATTCTAGTTTGCTGCATAACAATGTGTCAGTTCATTTTTCCCCTTTCTGTGCCCTGGAAAGAAAGAAAGTTATCTGAAATGGCTGGCAATCTCACAAGTGTTTGCTCGTTAGCATTACATCTTTGCAACATTCCCCAGAGGTATGCTAATAAGCATCAAGCAAAACAACAATAAAGAAAATCAAGGGAGAAAAAAATATACACTACTGCAAAACAGATTTGTAGCTTTCACTGCTTCCCAGTCACTCTGCTGCTGCTGCTCAGCCTCTGAGCTGTTAATTGTATGTAATTATAAAGTGCTGAACTATGAATGGTCCTGACTCAAAGCTGGGAACACAGAACGAGGCTATATTCAAATGATGCATTGCTCTGTGAAGAGAAATATGCTGTTTACAATCTCAGTGGGTTGTTTCCCTCGTAGTTCTATGATTCTTCAGATAATATTTTTGGTTGTGGAGAAACAGCATATAATGGTATATAGATGAGAGAGAGAGTGCCTTCCACATCAAGAGTTTGGGGGATTGAATAAAAATGAGATCCGTTTTTATTAATTTATACCTCAGGACAGAGGGTTTTAATTTTGGTAATTTAGACCTAAACTTGACCATGAATATTATGTAAAAACTCTTTAAAGCAAAGGAGGAAGGTGTTTGGGAGCTGTAAGAAGAACTGGGAAAGGACCTTCAGCTCTAAGTGTGAGAGGTTGCAAGGTCTTAGAAGAGGAGAGGGCATTTTGAGTTGTCCTTTAAACCTGTTTTGAACAGTTTTTGTGGTATGGGAGCTTAAAAATGGCCACAGTGGCCACACCTAAGTTCTCTTGAACTTAGGTAACCTTGAAAGTAAATGAGAGCAAGCTAGATTTTGGAAAAATAATTACTCTCAGTTTCATTTAGGTGTTGTTTATTGTGCTTTCTAAGCCTAGGAAAGGCATACTTTAGGTTGAATACACTAGAGAATGTTTCCAATCATGAAATAACTGAATGAACTATAAACTCTCTTGAAGAATTCTTTCTTTTACCTGTTTAGCAAGTATTGAGATATTGGGTTCTAGAGTCAGACATTCCAAGCGCTACTATTTATCAGTACTAACTATATAGCTTTATAGCCTTGGTCACTCTTCAGTTGCCTCAATCTGTAAAAGGGATGTAACAATATGTTTTCTTCCTATCTCGCTGAAACATTTGGAGAGTCAAACAAGAAATTGCCTGTGAAAGTGGTTCATAGATTCTGGTGTTCCATTATGATCAGCTATTACTCTAGACCAATTTCTCATCCTCAGCTGCATAATTTTTCATTCTACTGGTGTAACAACTGTCATTTTTTTGGCACCAGAAATTGTTAGATACTTAATGTATATAGTCTCAGTTGAGACTTGGAATGATTCTGTGAGATAACAGGTAGCTTGACTCCCTACCTTTGTGAATGGGGAAATTGAGGCCCAGCAAATGAAGTAACTTACTAGGATCACACAGCTAGAAATGGGGGTGAGGAGGGAGACAAGTTTCTCTGTGTCGATCACTTAACAAATTACTGGGAGATCCATGCTTAGAAATAATCATGCTTTAAATTCAGTAGATACCTACCATAGTGATGATAGAGGCTTTCTGCCTTTGGTTTAATTATTCTTTGTAAGACAGATTACAAACCACATGATTTGGCAAACAAGACATACTTTGGCACTGCGATTCTCAGAAAATCACTCAAGAAGCTCATGAAATAAGCAGATTCTAGGGCCTATCATTCAAGATCCTAAGTTTGGAGTCCTGAGGAGGGGCCTTGGATCTGTCCTTTGAGTAAATTCTGTCAGAAGTTCTCCCAGGGTATTGGGTGACAGGTGGATCACAGCAAAGAAACACTGCGCATCTGGTTGTTTGGGAGTCTCGACAGCATGATTTGTTCTTTTGCATAATGCTTTTTACTATTTCCGTTCAGTTCTTTTCGTTCGATGACGTGATGAGGCATCTTATGATAGAATCGAGGCTGATTTAGGTGTGGTTAAGGCTGAAAGGCATTAAAAAAAATCAACCTCTGGTAGTTTTCCCCTCCCACCACCCCCACACCCAGGCCCTGCAGGAAAGTAAGTGACAATTGCTATAAAACAGAAGCTGGAATGAAAAATTAGGACCTGTTTTAATATTTGAGCCTCAAAAATGGTTTATAAAAATGCAGCAGCTTTAAGAATCATTAGCTAGGATAGAACACAAAGGACATTATTTGTTGTTGGTTAGTTGCTAAGTTGTATCCAACTATTTTGCAATCCTATGGACTGTAGCCTGCCAGACTCCTCTGTCCATGGGATTTCCCAGGCAAGAATACTGGACTGGGTTGCCATTTCCTTCTCTAAGAGATCTTCCCAACCCAGGGATCGAACCCACATCTCTTGTGTTTCCTGCATTGGCAGGCGGATTACCACTGAGCCATCAGGGGAGCCCAAAGGTCAGTATTAGAGGGATTTTTAAGAAAGTTCTTGTTTTATCAGCAAAGAACATGAACAAATACTTCACAAAAGAAGAAATATATATGGAGATGTCAACCCCAATAACAAAGAAATAGAAATCAAAGCAGAAATACGTTCTTTTTAACTTAGCAAATTGGTGAATATGTTAAAAACTGACAAGAATGTGGGTGACAAGAGGGTAGACATTATTTTAAACAGTTTACTTATATTAATTTAGCCAGCACAATGACTTCATTATGTACTCTATTATTATCCCCATTTTACACCTGACAAAACTGAAACATATAGGGGTTTTGGGTACTGCTGGTGGCATTATCTTTTTATTGGGTAATTTGACACTATGTTCAAGAGCCTTGAAAACATTCATCTACTTTGACTCTGTAATTGCACTTCTATGAAAACAAAGAAAGGTTTATAGAAAAATCTATGTGCAAGAATATCCTGGTAGCTTTATACAAAATGCAAAACAAAAAAACAAAAAAAAAACCCATCTGATTTTTTTCCCTTTTTTAAAAAGAAATATGTTGAGAACTTTTACGTTTTCACTTAAAGTAAGCACTTCACAGCTTCTCTTTGGCATATTCAAATCGCCAGCATCACTACTCATGTGCTTTGGGGCCATTATTAAGTAAAATAAGGGTTACTTCAACACAAGCACTGTGATGTCCTGATCCTTAGTAGTTATCTGATAACCAAGGCAGCTACTAAGTGACTAACAGGGGTTGGGGGCTTGGAGGGATCCCCTGGATAAAGGGATGATTCATGTCCAGGGCAGGAAGGAGAGTAATGGCTTGAGGTTTCATCATGCTATTCAGAAAGGTCTATAATTAAAAACTTATGAATTATTTCTCAGATTTTCCATTTAATATTTTCAGACTGTGGCTGGCCATGAATAACTGCAATTGCAGAAGGTGAAACTGGTGATTAGGGAGTCTACTCTATAATGGAGAAGATATAGACAGAAAATGCCTATTTTGGTGTCTTGAAGACCTGGGCTTTAGTCCCAGCTCTGCTTTTACCAACTGTGTGGACTGAGGCCAGTTATTCTATTTTTCTCTGAATGTATGTTTCCTCTTTGTTAAAATAGGCTTTACAATACTTATAATACTGGTGGTACAGGTTTCTTCGATTTGTTAAAAAAAATAGCAGCCACTTGTATAGTGCTTACTATTTGCTAGGCACTATTTTAAACAGTATATAGTTATATTAACTAACGTGCACAGTGATTGTCTTAATTACATGCTATTATTATTCCCATTTTATAGATGAGGAAACTGAGGCACATTGAAGTTAATTGTCCAGGATCATACCTCTAGATAATGCTCAGATTTGAATCCAGGCAGTCTGGCTCAGATTTATACTTTAATTATGACACTACGCTGCCTCAAATCAAGTTAAATGGCTTATGTGGAGCATCTAGTATATCTTTCTCTGTGGGAGTAATATCACCCACCTCCGAAAGGAGTAAAAACTGGTTATTGGGGGACAAAAATGTTTTACACTTTTTGTATAAAGCACAGATATTCATGCAGTATATAAACAGATACAGAGTGTATTTGTAGTATTAAACATGAATGGGGGAGGGGAGTGATTAGAAATAAAATGTCTAAAAAGGCTGCTTGTTGTTGTTGAGTCACTAAGTCCGACTCTTTGCAACCCCTTGTGCTGTAGCCTGCCAGGCTCTTTTGTCCGTGGGATTTCCAAGGCAAGAACACTGGAGTAGCTTGCCATTTCTTTCTGCAGGGGATCTTCCCTACCCAAGGATGGAAACCTCATCTCCTGCATTGCTGGCAGATTCTTTATCACTGAAAAAATGTTCCTTAGGGGGAATAGTAATGAAAAAGTAATGAAAAAGAGTTTAAACACCACTGATCCAGTGCAATGCTAGGCACACAATAGGCATCTCATAACTTCTCTTTCCTGTTTTCACGCCAGTTTAGTTTGAGAGGTGAGAAGTGGCCCGACTGATGTGTTCCCCAGCCCAAGAAGAGTTTAGTCTGAGCTTAACACAAATGGGCCGAGAGGTAGAGGGCTAACGCTATCGCTTGACTTACACTGGAGTGGGAAGCTCGGTAGGACTGAAGGGACTGTGGCTGCTCAGAGGCTGTTTTGAATGCACATTAAGCTTAGTTATTAAGCAGCATCTTTAAAAAAATTATGCGAGATTTCAATGTCACAATCAGGCTGCTATTCAAGAATAGATGAATATTCAAACCTAACAAATACATGAGATAAATAATTTCTGCAGTCACTGTGATGTATCTCTTGGGTCCCAGGAATAAATGCAAACCAAGTACAACTCTATAGAGTATGAAAAAAAAAAACCCAGGCAAATTCTTATGTATGGTTAAAGAAGAAATTATTATATTTATGTATAATGTCTATCTCTCTATGTGTAAAATCTTATCTTTAAAATAAAAAATTAATACTAAAATAGCACAATTAAGTCCCTTTCACTTTCCTTTTCTGTTTGGGGGAATATTGTCTTAATTATTTTACTCACCAGGTAGAGTTATGTATTCTTTTTTAATGTAATTTTCATTAAAAATTTTTTTTAAATTTTATTTTATTTTTAAACTTTACAATATTGTATTAGTTTTGCCAAATATCGAAATGAATCCGCCAAAGGTATGCCTGTGTTCCCCATCCTGAACCGTCTTCCCTCCTCCATCCCCATACCCTCCCTCTGGGTCGTCCCAGTGCACCAGCCCCAAGCATCCGGTATCATGCATCGAACCTGGACTGGCGACTCGTTTCATACACGATATTATACATGTTTCAATGCCATTCTCCCAAATCTCCCCACCCTCTCCCTCTCCCACAGAGTTCATAAGACTGATCTATACATCAGTGTCTCTTTTGCTGTCTCGTACACAGGGTTATTGTTACCATCTTTCTAAATTCCGTATATATGCGTTAGTATACTGTATTGGTGTTTTTCTTTCTGGCTTACTTCACTCTGTATAATAGGCTCCAGTTTCATCCACCTCATTAGAACTGATTCAAATGTATTCTTTTTAATGGCTGAGTAATACTCCATTATGAAAAGATGCTCAACATCACTCATTATCAGAGAAATGCAAATCAAAACCACTATGAGGTACCATTTCACGCCAGTCAGAATGGCTGCGATCCAAAAGTCTACAAGCAATAAATGCTGGAGAGGGTGTGAAGAAAAGGGAACCCTCTTACACTGTTGGTGGGAATGCAAACTAGTACAGCCACTGTGGAGAACAGTGTGGAGATTCCTTAAAAAACTGGAAATAGAACTGCCTTATGACCCAGCAATCCCACTGCTGGGCATACACACTGAGGAAACCAGAAGGGAAAGAGACACATGTACCCCAATGTTCATCGCAGCACTGTTTATAATAGCCAGGACATGGAAGCAACCTAGATGCCCATCAGCAGATGAATGGATAAGAAAGCTGTGGTACATATACACAATGGAGTATTACTCAGCCATTAAAATTTTTTTTTACTGAAATATAGCTGATTTACAATGTTTTAGTTTCAGATGTTCAGCAACGTGATTCAGTTATATACACACACATTCTTTTTTTACTTTCTCTTCCATTATAGGTTATTATAAGATATTGAATATAGTTCCCTGTGCTATGCAGTAGGTCCTCATTGGTTATCTAGTTTATATATATACTTGCTTGTTCTTTTTTTTTTTTTTTTTTGGCCTCTCTTGCTACATCAATCCTCTGAATGTTAAAATATATAAGTATAATCTGGATACAATTTATGATTATATTTCCTGTAATGAAATATAGAATATAATGGTTCTAATTTAGAACCATTATAGAGCACATAGCAAATTTCTTCAAGGATGTTTTAAAATGAAATAAGACCTGCAGATATGCTCTTCACCAAAGTGAGTCCTGTAGGACTACCTACTTTACCTCTCTTTTGATTCTGTTATTGCACCTCTTGAATCAAGTACATTCTTACCAGGTACCTGTGGAGACTTGTGGTGGCTTTTAGGGAGCTGAAAACAGTTATTTGCCAGTAAATAGCTTTCTTGGTCAACTTTGTCAGAAAGAGCGGGGCCCCCCTTTTCCTGGCAAATAAGGCTCAATAGAGGACTGGTCAAAGGAAGACAGAGCCTCTTTCACCCTTTGTCCCCTGAGGGGTTGAGAGCCAGGAAAAATTCAGGAGACCCATTTCTCTTCGGAAAGTGAAATCTAGGTGAAAGCTACCATGGATGATGTCATTCCCTCCTGTCCCATGTCTAGGTAGATACCAGGCAAGGTTATGAAAAAGAAAAAAATTATTCTTGGCTTCCCAGATTCACCCTCTCCCTTTCCCATCCCTGGTTGTCCACCCTAGTCTTTTTTAAGTTTTTTTTTTCTTTTTTTATGTGGACCATTAAAAAAATTCAATTAAAGTATTTTGTTTTTGTCTGTGCTAGGTCTTTTTTGAGGTGTGAGGGCTTTCTCTAGTTGCGGGGTGCAGGTTTCTCTGACGTCTCTTGTTGCAGAGCACAGGTTCTAGGCACATAGACTTCAGCAGTTGCAGCACATGGGCTCTAGAGCACAGGCTCAGAGTTGGGGCTCATGGGCTTAGTTGCCCTGTGGCAGGTGAAACCTTCCCAGATCGGGGATTGAATCTGTGTCCCCTGCATTGGCAGGTGGATTATTAACCACTGGACCACCAGGGAAGTCCCAATGTGGACCATTTTTAAAGTCTTCATTTAATTTGTTGCAATATTGTTTCTGTTTTGGTTTTTTGGCCATGAGGCATATGGGATCTTAGCTCCCCAACCAGGGATGGGACTTGTACCCACTGCATTGGAAGACAAAATCTTAACCACTGGACCACCAGGGAGGTTCCCCCACTTTAATCTTGATTTAGCTGATATGACAACCTCAGTGAACATTCTCTTTTTCTCCACCCAAAGCTGAATGTTGCTCCAGGGGAGAGGGTATAAAGGAGAGAACAGGGGCTTCCTGCACAGAATCTCTTGTCTTCTCGATCACATCCTCTAGGGGCTCTGAGTGGGAATTCCAAGACATAAACCAAACAAAAAACAGCTAAGGGTTGAGGAAGATTGTTTGGCCTGTTGTGTCCTCATGGTGGCATCAGGAGTAAGTCGTGACTATTTGTGAACTGATGACGGGTGCTAACAACTCTGTCTCATGCTGATGCAGGCAGGGCTGGTTCTAGTATCACAGGAGACAATTCTGGTCTATTATCTCCCAACCTCCCTTCTTGTGGCCACCCCGGGATGTGTATGTCAGGTCCCCTACTGACATGTTTCCTGACTTCAGGAAGCACAGTTGATGGAGGGCCCAGCTGCTGCATTCTGAAACCCATCCCAAATTACTTTAAAAAAATTTTAACATTTATTATTACTTTCCCCCCACATGTATTGAAAAATAATTGATATATGACATTGTGTAATTTAAGATATACAATGTGATGATTTGGTACACATATACATTGAGAAATGATTACACAATAATATTTGTTAACACCTCTGTCACTTCATAAAGTTATCATTTATATGCATGTGTGTTGAAAACACTGTAGATCTACTGTCTTAGCAACTTTCAAGTCTATAGAACAGTATTGTTTATTATCTTCTACCAAGGCCATGTTCCTGCTCAGCTGTTTTCAATGACAGCATGAGTCAGGGACTGTGTCTGGGGAACGTGAGACTTCTCTGATGGCCAACTTTGGCTCAGGGACTCCCTGATGGCCTTGCTGAAGTCAGTACTGCATTGTCAGATTGTTGCTGTTGTTGTTCAGTCGCTAAATTTCGTCTGACTCTTTGGGACCCCATGGACTGTAGCACAGCAGGCTCCTCTGTCCTCCACTACCTCCCGCAGTTTGCTCTGATTCATGTCCATCAAGTCAGTGATGCTATTTAACCATCTCATCCTCTGTTGTCCCCTTCTCCTTCTTCCCTCAATCTTTCCCAGCATCAAAGTCTTTCCCAATAAGTTGGCTCTTTGCATCAGGTGGCCAAAGTATTGGAACTTCAGCTTCAGCATCAGTCCTTCCAATGAATATTCAGGGTTGATTTCATTTAGGACTGATTGGTTTGATCTTCTTGCAGTTCAAGGGACTCTCAAGAGTCCTCTCCAGCATCTCAGTTTGAAAACATCAATTCTTTGGTGCTCAGCCTTCTTTATGGTCCAATGTGATTGCTATGCTGGATGATTATAGGGTAATGCCAGTGTCAGATGCTTCCATCCAGTCTCCTGTCCTTCCTTCACTCTTTCTCTCAGGCTCATATCTGGACTGTGCTCTGAGGCTCTCCAAGTCCTATGGTTACTTCATTTTCGATAGGCATTTCCCCTACAACATTTCTAATGTGTTCATCCCACTTTGACTTCTGTTTTGTAGAGAAGACCCTCATGATGCTCTACCTCCTGGTCAGTCACTTCCCACCTTTGTCTTCAGCCCATTTCCCTTTCTACCCACTTCATTAGAACTTACTCTCAGGAAAGAGGCTCTGATACCAGCTATTTTGGGTTACTTCTCGTCATACTCATATACCAAGAGAGCTCTATTTGCAGAGTTACAAATTTTTGTCCCTAACAAAGAAACTTCAGGCTCTCAAAAGCCTCTTGGATGCTCCAGCAACCAGGTCCAACTACCTAATCTGCTTTTTATAAACACTAGTTTCCCATCATAAACTCAATGGACATGAGTTTGAGCAAACTCTGGCAGATAGTGAAGGACTGGGAAGCCTGGCATGCTGCCATCCATGGGGTCGCAAAGAGTTGGACATAACTGAGTGACTGAACAATAAATTTCCCATTTAAATTTTTAAAAATTTATGGGCATCCACAAAAAATAGAAGTGGTTTTGGCTGGGGGGCTTTGGCAGGGAAGGAATGTTGAGGGGCTAAGGGAAACCATAGTGATTCCTACTCTGGTGTGGCCATTCTCCTGCCTTAGTTTCCCCCTGGCTCCTTCCAGTGAATATGGAAGTGTCTATGTGGGGGTCAGGTGGTCTGGGGATAGGCTGTGGCTCTAGCTGTTCCTGAGTATGGGAACCCAGACCAGCCTGGTTGCCCAGGGTACCTCCACAGCTGATGTTCCTGGAGGCTGTGCATCTCAAAGAGCTGTCCATGGTTTTGAAAGCTTGTTCCTTATAACGTGTATGGGAAAGAGAAGGTGTTACTGTTTTTTGTGCTGACCTCACCTGCTTTAGAACCAGAGGTGAAGGCGTTCTCTCATTTCCATCCAGGTGTCGACTCACCTGGAAGGGTATTAGCTATATGTCTTCCATGCCCAAAGTTCTCTCTAATTGTGATCTACCTTAACCCAGACCCCTTTAGACCTGTTCTTGTTGTTCAGCAAAGCTGTTTGTTCTTCTAGATGATTATAGGGTAATGCAAATCAGGGAAGCAGGAAAGCTGGGAGATACACACCCTAGTCCTCAGATGGATGGTTGTTTTTTTAAATAGAATGTTTTTTTCTTTTGATGTTAATAATTTTTAAAGTCCCCATCAAATTCACTACAACATTATTTCTGTTTTATATTTTGGTTTTTTGGCCTTGAGGCATGTGGGATCCTAGCTTCCAACCAGGAATCGAACCTACACCCCCTGCATTGGAAAGTGAAGTCGCAAACACTGCACCACCAGGGAAGTCCCTGAATGGTTGTTCTTTATACCAGAGGACTAACTGAGAAACATAGCTTCCATTGTTCATGCAATCATGCACTTACAATACAAATACTAGCAGCTAACATCTATTGAACATGCAAAGAAATAGAGGAAACGCAAAGAAATAGAGTAAAACAATAGAAAGGGAAAGACTAGAGGTCTCTTCAAGAAAATTAGAGATACCTAGGGAATATTTCATGCAAAGGTGGGCAGAATAAAGAACAGAGATGGTATGGACCTGACAGAAGCAGAAGATATTAAGAGGTGGCAAGAATACACAGAACTGTACAAAAAAGGTCTTAAGGATCTGGATAACCATGATGGTATGATCACTCACCTAGAGCCAGACATCCTGGAGTGTAAAGTCAAGTGAGCTTTAGGAAGCATTACTATAAACAAAGTTGTGGAGGTGATGGAATTCCAGTTGAGCTATTTCAAATCCTAAAAGATGATGCTGTTAAACTGCTGCAATCAATATGCCAGCAGATTTGGAAAACTCAGCAGTGGCCACAGGACTGGAAAAGGTCGGTTTTCATTCCAATCCCAAAGAAAGGCAATGCCTAAGAATGTTCAAACTACTGAACAATTGTCCTCATTTCACATGCAAGCAAAGTAATGCTCAAAATCCTTCAAGTTAGGCTTTGGCAGTATGTGAACCTAGAACTTCCAGATGTACAAGCTGGATTTAGAAAAGGCATAGGAACCAGAGATCAAATTGCCAACATCCATTGGATCATAGAGAAAGCAAGTGAAAGCTCAGTCATGTCCAATTCTTTATGACCCTATGGACTGTAGCCTCCCAGGCTCCTCTGTCCATGGGATTCTCTAGGCAAGATACTGGAGTGGGTTGCTGTTCCATTCTCCAGGGGATCTTCCCAACCAGGGATGAAACCTGGATCTCCCACATTGTTGGCAGATTCTTTACCATCTGAGTCACCAAGGAAGCCCGGGAATTCCAGAAAAACATCTACTTTTGCTTCTATGCTAAAGCCTTTGACTGAGTGGATCACAACAAACTGTGGAAAATTCTTAAAGAGATGGGAATATCAGACCACCTTACCTGCCTCCTGAGAAACCTGCATGCAGGTCAAGAGGCAACAGTTAGAACTGGACATGGAACAATGAACTGGTTCCAAATCGGGAAAGGAGTATGTTAAGGCTGTATATTGTCACCCTGTTTATTTAACTTATATGCAGAGTACATCATACAAAATGCCTGGCTGAATGAAGCTCAACCTGGAATCAAGATTACCAGGAGAAATATCAATAACCTCAGATATGTAGATGACACCACCCTAATGGCAGAAAGAGAAGAAGAACTAAAGAGCCCCTTGATGAAGATCAAAGAGGAGAGTGAAAAAGCTGTCTTAAAACTCAGCATTCAAAAAACTAGGATCATGGTATCTGGCCCCTCTCACTTCATGGCAGATAGATGGGGAAACAATGGAAACAGTGAGAGACTATTTTCTTGGGCTCCAAAATCACTGTGGACGGTGACTGCAGCCATGAAATTAAAAGATGCTTGCTTCTTGGAAGAAAATTTTATGACAAACCTAGACAGTATTAAAAAGAAGACACATCATTTTGCTGACAAAGGCCCATCTAGTCAAAGTTATGGTTTTTCCAGTAGTAATGTACCGATGTGAGAGTTGGACCATAAAGAAGGCTGAGTGCCTTAAGAACTGATGCTTTCAAACTGTGGTGCTGGAGAAGACTGTTAAGTGTCCCTTGGACAGCAAGGAGATCAAACCAGTCAATCCTAAATGAAATCAACCCTGAATATTCATTGGGAGGACTGATGCTAAAGCTGAAGGTCCCATACTTTGGCCACCTGATGCGAAGAGCTGACTCATTGGAAAATATCTTGATGCTGGGAAAGATTGAGGGCAGGAGGAGACGGGGACGACAGAGGATGAGATGGTTGGATAGTATCACCAACTCAATGGACATGAGTTTGAGCAAGCTCTGGGAGACAGTGAAGGACAGGGAAGCCTGGTGTGCTGCAATCCATGGAGTTGCAAGGAGTGAGACACGACTGAGCAACTGAGCAACGACATCACTTGAACATAGGCTACAGGCCAGATGTTGCTTAGTGCTTTACCTGTACAGCCTCATTTAAATCTCCTTATGTGCTTGAGCTATGAGGACAGGTCTGTCATCCCATTTTGTAGCTGAGAACTTGAAGCTTACTTGCTGAGGGTCACAAACCCAAGAAATGGTTAGGCCAGGATTCAAATCCAGGATGTCTAATGGCTGAATTATACTTCTCCTTTTTGCCAAATGTGTTGAGCACTGATACATGTCACCTTCTGAATGGCATTTGCTTGGAACTAAATAAGAGCAATGTTGGGCTTAAAGCTCAGCATTCAGGAAACTAAGATCATGGCATCTGGTCCCATCACTTCATGGGAAATAGATGGGGAAACAGTGGAAACAGTGTCAGACTTTATTTTTTGGGGCTCCAAAATCACTGCAGATGGTGATTGCAGCCATGAAATTAAAAGACGCTTACTCCTTGGAAGGAAAGTTATGACCAACCTAGATAGCATATTCAAAGGCAGAGACATTACTTTGCCAACGAAGGTTCATCTAGTCAAGGCTATGGTTTTTCCAGTGGTCATGTATGGATGTGAGAGTTGGACTGTGAAGAAGGCTGAGCGCCGAAGAATTGATGCTTTTGATCTGTGGTGTTGGAGAAGACTCTTGAGAGTCCCTTGGACTGCAAGGAGATCCAACCAGTCTATTCTAAAGGAGATCAGTCCTGGGTGTTCTTTGGAAGGAATGATGCTAAAGCTGAAACTCCAGTACTTTGGCTACCTCATGTGAAGAGTTGACTCATTGGAAAAGACTCTGATGCTGGGAGGGATTGGGGGCAGAAAGAGAAGGGGATGATAGAGTATGAGATGGTGGGATGGCATCACTGACTCAATGGATGTGAGTCTGAGTGAACTCCAGGAGTTGGTGATGGACAGGGAGGCCTGGCGTGCTGTGATTCATGGGGTCGCAAAGAGTTGGACACAACTGAGCGACTGAACTGATTTGATTGAAATAAGAGCAGCACAGAAAGCTGAGAGTCCTTTGGATCTCTTTGTTATCTATTTCCCTCCCTCCCTTTCTTCCCTTCTTTCCAACTTCCTAGCTTCCTTCCTTCCTTTTAGTTTTAAATTCTGAAATGCCAATGTCCAAGCACAGAAAACATCAAGGTGGCTGTCTCACCCCAGGAGTTGGTACCAAGACTAGAGCCCAATCCCTCAGGTCCTTGACCCATAACTGTACTGGCTGGTGATGTGGAAGGAGGCTCTGGTTGGGTCTGGAATGGCCCACTCTCCTGGACAGTCTCCTGGCCTGGCCTGTAGAGTCTTTGAGAGATCAAGTGCAGAAGGAGAAGAACTATTTGTTGAGAGGCAGGTAGACATTTCTCAGGCCTTCGTAAAATGGGAACAGTCATAAAAAGTAAATCATATGAAAGAGCCTGTTCTGTTCACTGCCTGAGAGTTAGTTCCTGAGATAAGCTTTTCTGAATAGTTGCCTGATCATCTGTGCCATCCATGGCCATTGACATTCTGTTGGCATTGGTGTCCCCTCCCTACTCAGGAGTCTAGAGTGTTGATCTTTATTGCTAATGACAAGCCAGGGAGACATAACATTCAGAATAAGCAGGCATCAGGAATATTTATGTGTGTCCTGTTAGCTAAAACCTCAGTTTTGTGCTGCCAATAAAAACTGGGTGACAGCTCTCTTCCAAGAATTTGTTTTCTTTGCCTGTTATTTGAAAATGTTGCTGTGTCTCAGCTTCACTTGGAAGACAACAAATTTTACAAAACATAAATATAGTGCAGTGTCAGATTCTGAAGGCACTCATGATAACAGCAAGACTTGTTTTTAAATGACAAACAAAATCCTTTCTAGAGTGAAGAAAAGAGAAGATGGGGGAAACCTGTTTCTCTAAATGAGTTGAGCGGAGTCTGTAGATGCCTGTTTCAAGACTTTCCCCCAGGATTGGGGGATTTCACTGAAGAAAAAGCAGAGTCTCTCCAGAAAGGAAGCTATACACACACACACATACACGGGCCACCTGCATATGTCTCATACAGGGTAGGTGCCCTATACATTTTTATTGATAATGGTGACTGTGTTAGTTATCTGTTGTCATATAATAAACTGACCCAAAACTTTGTGGCATAGAACAGTAAATGCTTATTATCCCACACAGTTTCTGTGGTTCAGGAATCCAGGACAGACTTTGCTGGGTGGTTCTGCTTACGGTCTCTCCTGAGATTATAGTCAAGATGTGGCCAGGTGCACAGTCCATGAAAGCTTGAATGAAGCTGAAGGAGCTACTTTTAAAGTGGCTGACTCACTTGCATGACAGATTTGCGTAACTTGTCGGAAGGAGGCTTTAGTTCCTCACCATGTGGACCTCTCTGTGGGAATGGTTGAGTGCCCTCACAACATGGCGGCTGGTTTCCCCAGAGCAAGTGACCCAACAGAGAGAGCAACAGGGAAGTCTAAGTGTATTTCATGACTGGCCCTCCTAGGTCATGCTCTATCATTTCTGCCACAATTTATTTATTAAAAGAGAGTCACTTGATCCACACACAAGGAAGGGGAATTAATTCCACCAAAGGAAACAATATCAAAGAATTTGATTTGAAATTCTTTTATTTGAAAACAATCACAGTGACTTTTAAGATGTGTGCAAAATGGGATACTTAAATTGTTCACAACTGTTTCCCTTTGAAGACGATAATGTCTCTGACATCAATCCAGAAAGGCTGTCACCAACATAGAACATGTCAATAAGAAGAATGATGGGCAGTCAGTAAATGATTTTTTTCATGGAAACAGATCAGAAGAGAAACTAACCTTTCTAAAGTTAAATTTGAGGCTTCACTCTTCAAGTTTTAGATGATGGTGAATTTTATTTTCAGCTGAGTAGAAAGAGACAAGTTTGATGTATTTCATTCATAAAGAATGTTTGGGTGTGGGATTTTCATTTATTCCCTGCATTAATATAAGGATCCTAATTTAGATCCTCTTTTCCTCATGACTTTTCTCAAACTTTCTTCTGTAAAAAAATGCCTTTGCTTTTACTATCAACGGTGTGGTCTACTCTTCTCCAGAACTGCTGTGGGGAGACATATATGATTGGAAAAATGAGATGAGGTTGAGTGAGAGAATATCCTGCTTTGTTTCCTCTGTGATTTGAATCTTCTTTTACTTAAAAGAAATGACCCCTGCCCCTGAAGTGTCAAATCTGGTTTTTATCAAAGACTAATTTTGAACTTTGGGAACATGAGAGTTTTCCTCCAGCTATTTGGAATCTCTTTTCTCAGCTTTAAAGAGAGATCTGATAGCACTTCGGATGCTTTAACATCCTTGGCAAAAATAATTAGCACATTTTAAAACCAAGCAGAAGATAGTGATTATTATAGAGAATATTTTATGGGTGGTGAATTAGTCATGGCAATAGATTTCTGGATGGGAGGATTTCTGGATGGTTGGACGAGATAAATAAATCAGTGTGTATGAAAGCAGTGTGTAAATGTAAAGGGCTATTAATCAGCATTCCAAAATGCCTCAAAATCTAAAAAAGATTTCCCAGTAAAACAGCCCTCTTCAACACAACTTGAATAAAGAGATGTTAGTGTTACTCACTCAGTCCTGTCTGACTCTTTGTGACCCCATGAACTATAGCCTGCCAGGCTCCCCAGTTCATGGGATTCTCCAGGCAAGAACACTGGAGTGGGTTACCATTCCCTTTTCCAGGGGATCTTCCCGACCCAGGAATCGAACCTGCATCTCCCACATTGCAGGCAGACTCTTTAATGTCTGAGCTGCTAGGGAAGTCTAAAGCAGTGCTTTTTTCCAAATGGGAAGGGGAGATGTTTATCCTACATGTAACTTGGAGCCCATATGGGGCTTGTTTTCATTCCAGGGGAAACCAGAGCTTGGCTGTGTCTGGATAGCACAAATCTGGCAGTTTGACACATCCCTATTGAGCATTAGGGCTGGGAATTGGTAATGGCCCTTCAGTTAATCCAGGCTGGTGGTACATTTTTCATCCTGGTGTTTCTAATGACTCTTGGGGTTTTCATGCCCAGGCCCTGTTCCGGCTTATCAGTGGCTTCCCTGGGGTAGGAAAGATGCTCTTTTGATGTTGTCTGTGGATCTTCACATTGTCCCCATTAGCTGATAAGCTGGTCTACAGTGATGCTGTATGTGCATAATCATAATGAAAAGTCAGTCTTACTACCTTAGGGAAGCATCCTAGGAGAACAAGCATTAACTTCATCATGGAAAAATCCTATGCCAACACAAATCTACTCATGGGGATAGAGAAGTGCAAGATCTCTGCTGTATATTACCTGGGCATCTGAGTAATTATTCTGCATATCACACATGCCCTTAGAAATATTTACTCTCAGACATGTTCCCCAGGCACTTGCAGGACGGGATCTGTGGGCTCAAATAAATGAGGATATTGCCGTGGGTAGTGATGAACTAAATTCAAGGTTGGCATTAGATTTTCAGTAGATGCATAATTAGACTAATCAAGACAGAGATTGAAGGGGCTTAGCCAGAACTTGAAAGAACAGCTGTTCAGTGATAAAACAGAATTTAGGCAGTTTTTTTTTTTTTTTTCCTGACATAAAGGAATCTGTGGTTTACTTTTTTTTTCCCCCTTAAAGCAAAGCACCTGTGAACTGGAATGAGGGAGAATTTCAGTTTTTATGTTTATGATAATGCTTGCCACTCTGATCCGCAGCCTGAGCTGAAGTCTTTTTCCTCTTGCTATCCTCTGCCTCCCTCTCCCTTTTAATCTCTGCTCAGTGCTTGTAGATTTGCATGTATGAATAGTAACACCTACTGACGGGCAGGGCTCAGGAGATGCAATTTGGTTGCTAGCTTTTCCTACTGCAGAGCCCTGTCAGCATAACGCATTGGTTTGGAGTGTAATCAGTGTCCCTCCTTCTGCTGTGCCTGCTCCTCCTCGGCTCTGAGTTTCCTCCTCTAACTCCCTTCTCTGGCACTGGCCTTGCAGCAGATTGCTTGGAGAGGTTTGATTTCACCCTCTGTAGATACCAGAGGCATCAGTTGGAGGGCCAGTCATATGTTCTCCAGGGAAATAGCTCATACTGTCATTTTTAATCGAGTAATTTCTTGCCTGTTTTGTCATTTATCATATCCTTTGTTTGAAATATTAGAGTGCTCCAGCTAAAAATTACAGGCCTCCATTCTGGTACCCTTTGAACACTAGCTTCATATTAGAAGAGAGATGATACGAACTTCTAATCAAAATTCACTGCGTGAGGTTCTGTCTTTTCAATAGGGGACATTTAAAAAGCCTGGGAGAGGAGGAAAGCAGTAAACATCACCCTGATGGAAAAGTCCATGATAATAGTGAAGGAGCCCACAGAAGAAATCTTTTTTTTTTCTTTGAAAAAGCAGCCCGCTTTTTCAGTGCAAGACCCCCTGTAGACTTTGATGACTGAAGAGTCTGACATCCTGTTAGCTTTCAGTGGGGGAAGGGTGTTTAAGCAGTTTCCAGTTACTGATAATGAGGCTAATGGCAGCATCTTTCTGAGAAGGTGGAAACCCTTACAGATCGACATCCCAAACGCCTCTCCCTCTTAATACTCCCCTTCCAACCCATCTGCCACCAGCTGGGATCACATAATAGGATGATTTGTCAGGAGGGTCTATGCAGTCTCAGGGCAAGCTTCCTTCGAACTTACAGTACTTTTCCACCTTCTGACACAGGGACATGAGTTAGGCCATGAAAACTCTGCATGAGACTGGGGAAATGGTATCAATATTACTCCTTTCCGTGGTTTTTCATCTTTTACTCACTTATTTTGCTTGTCACATCGTGTCTACAAAATAGTTACAGGAGCATTGTTTGAAGTTGCAACAATCATAGGATAATTCACACAAAGTACCTTTCTCCCCCTCCCCAGATATTCAAGGCTATGTTTGTATATTTTTAAACCTGTCCATAATTATTTCAGATGAATGGCTGTGTCTCCTTAGTGGCCCCTCCCTCCTGCCTTTGGCTGGTTCAGAGCCTGTGAGAACCTCTTTAAGGATATAAAAGTGTCCCGTGAATGCTTTCAGCTGTGAAACCTTTGGCACAGGCTTCAGGTCCCTTTCTTGTATGAACACCACAAGCTTCATATTCCTATAAAATAGGTCTTGGACTTAAAAAAGGCTAGTTTTTCAATCTATTGATTGCCCCAGGTCAAGCCAGCTAATTCCTGAGCACTACCTCTGACAGTATTGAACAGGCAGATCCTTCTAGATCAAATAACTCACATCGCTAAAATAATATTAAGGTTTGTTGTGGCACAAGCCAAATGGTGGAGAAAATCCATCATTATCACCTGATGCCTCTGCCCTTTAATTTATATCATTATAAAAAGATGGAGAAAGGAGCAAAGAAAAGTACAGGGAAATGTAATCAGTGTGATCTACAGTGTTCTTAATAAAAATGCCCTTCCTTTATGAGCACCTGAATGGGCATATAAATATAACCAGCGATGGGAATTTTAATCAAAGCTTTACAGCTTTTGCTTTTTCAAGACTTTGACTTCCTGACCAAGTTAACTTCCAGCCTGAGAGTTTCTGGTTCTCCTTACCCATCTTGAGAAGAACTTTTTTCTATTTTTGTCTTGGCCCTTAACCAATGTAAGTTGGTCTCCTTTTGTGTTCCTCCAAAAATGATTTCTCTTATAAAAAGGACTGTGGTGAACATTTCTTAAAAACTTTTGGGAATTAGAAAATGAAAGCAACAGATTGAACATCATCTCACTTACAGATAGAAGAGCAGGGCCAGCTGCCTCATGGGATGCTGTAGGGCATCTGTGAGCCTTGGGCTGCAGACACAGCATGTTTTTCCAGATCTGTTGGCTGTGCTGGGTCATCCTCAGACTTTCTCCTTTTCATACACTCAGAATTTAACCAGATGGCATCTCTGCCACGTTATAACCTTGGTCAATAAAAGGAGTTGGGAGATGTGAATCTGAAAATGGGGCAGAGTGTCAGAAGACCAAAGTGTGATGTTGCTCCTTTAGAGTTCTGACGGGCTATGAGTAAATGAAGAAGGAAACAAACAAGAAACTTCCACAGAAAAGAAAACATGTAGGGAAATGTAGAAGTTTACATAGTAACTGAGAATAGGACTAAGTGCTTTATAAAGGTGTCCAAGAAATAGTTATGGAAAAAAAAAAAAAACAAAACTACACATATAGAAAGGCATGAAAAAAGTAAGCGGAGAAAGGAAACCAGAAATTAGCCATGCAAGATAGAGGCAAGTAGTTGGGGGTTAATTTTCTCATGAATTGGCTTTCTCATCTTTCCTTCCTAATATAATGGGGATCTCAATTTGAGAAATTGAGTTGTGTTTATCCCTGGACTTATTTGTTCTTTCTGAGCAGGAAGCTGGATGACACCGCCGCTACTCAAGGACTCAATTTGCTCTCTGACTTAAGAAACTATCTTAGAGTAACGTGTCACAATAGTACACACAACTTTTATCATGTTATACCTTAAAAAGAGTGGAGTATACCCTGCAAGCAGCCAGGAACATTTTCTTCTGATAGGCAGAATGATTATATGTAGGCATCTGCATCTTGACTTTCTTCCTAAATTAGTGATTCTCAAAATTAAATCTGCTAAGAATTCTGATTGCAGAACTGAATACACGATATCATAAACAGTGTACTTTGTAGGTGATTGTAAAGGTAACTTTATTTGAATATATAATTAGATATAATTTTTACAATATAGTTACTTACATTATATATGATTTTTTCTATGTATTTTTTATTTAAAAATTATTTATTTTAATCAGATGCTAATTACTTTACAATATTGTGATGGTTTTTTCCATACATCAACATCAGTTGGCCACAGGTATATATGTGTTCCTCCCATCCTAAACCCCCCTCCCACCTCCCTCCCCACCCTCTGGGTTGTCCGAGAGCACTGGCTTTGAGTGCCCTGCTTCATGCATTGAACTTGAACTGGCCATCTATTTTACATATGGTAATATACATGTTTCAATGCCATTCTCTCAAATCATCCCACCCTTGCCTTCTCCAACTGAGTCCAAGGTCTCTTCTTTACATCTGTGTCTCCTTTGGTGCTTTGCATGTAGGATAGTTGGTACTGTCTAAATTCCATATATATGTGTTAATATACAGTACTTGTCTTTCTGTTTCTGACTTACTTTATTATGTATAATAGGTTCCAGGTTCAGCCACCTCCTTAGAACGGACTCAAATGCATTCCTTTCTACTGCTCAGTGATATTCATTGTGTATATGTACCACAATTTCCTTATCCATTCATGTGCTGATGGATATCTAGGTTGCTTCCACATCCTGGCTGTTGACAGTGCTGCTGTGAACATTGGGGCACATGTGTCTCTTTCAGTTCTGGTTTCCTTGGGTGTACGTCCAGGAGTGGGATTGTAGGGTCATGTGGTAGTTCTATTTTTAGTTTTTTAAGGAATGTCCATACTGTTCTCCATAGTTCTGTACCAGTTTGCATCCCCACCAACAGTGTAAGAGGGTTGCCTTTGCTCCACACCCTCTCCAGCACTTACTGTTTGTAGACTTTTTGATGATGGCCTTCTGATCAGCATGAGATGATACTTCATTGTGGTTTTGATTTGCATTTCTCTAATAATGAGTGATGCCGAGCATCTTTTCATGTGTTTATTAGCCATATGTATGTCTTCTTTGGAGAAATGTTTGTTTAGGTCTTTTGCCCACTTTTTGATTGGGTTCTTCATTTTTCTGGTATTGAGCTGCATGAGCTGTTGTATATTTTAGAGATTAATTCTTTGTCAGTTGTTTTGTTTGCTATTATTTTCTCCCATTTTGAGGGCTCTCTTTTCACCTTGCTTATAGTTTCCTTTGTCATGCAAAAGCTTTTAAGTTTAATTAGGTCCCATTTTGTTTTTATTTCCGTTACTCTGGGAAGTCGTCATAGAGGATCTTGCTGTGATTTATGTCATTGAGTGTTCTGCCTATGTTTTCCTCTAAGAGTTTTGTAGTTTCTGGTCTTATGTTTATATTTTTAATCCATTTTGAGTTTATTTTTGTGTATGGTGTTAGAAAGTGTTCTAGTTTCATTCTTTTACACATGGTTGGCCAGTTTTCCCAGCACCACTTGTTGAAGAGACTGTCTTTTTCCCATTGTGTATTTTTGCCACATATATGTGATTTTTAAAGGTAATTTTATTTTACTTTGCTATAATTCTTGATTTTATTTATATTTTCTTATTGAAGAATAGTTGATTTACAATATTGTGTTAGTTTCTGATGTACAACAAAGTGATTCATTTATATATACATGTTTATATTTTGTTCAGTCACTCAGTCAGGTGTGTGTTTGTGTGTGTGTGTGTGTGTGTGTGTGTATATATATATATATTCTATTTCATTATGGTTTATTACAGAATATTGAATGTAATTCCCTGTACTATACAGTTGGTCCTTGTTAATTATCTATTTTGTGTACAATAGTTTGTGTCTGCTAATCCCAAGCTCCTAACTTATCCCTCTCCCCCCTTTACCTCTTTGGTAACTATAAGTTTGTTTTCTGTGCTTCTGAATCTGTTTTATAAATACATTCATTTATATAATATTTTAGATTCCATATACAAATGACATCATATGGTATTTGTCTTTCTCTTTCTGACTTCAGTCCATATGATAATCTCTAGGTTCATATTTGTTGCTGCAAATGGCAACAATTCATTCTTTTTTTATGACTGTATACTCCATAATTTTAGAATGTAAGTGCCTATAAAATGTGATTCCACAGTAGATCTTTGCATGCTCCAGGAGATTGTTTGCAAAAGATGTCCTGGGGACAGTGAGGTTGGTGGTGGACAAGAAGAGTGGTGTTGATGATAGCATGTTGCTAGTCACACGGCTCACTGGTGCTCAGCCTAGCCCTATAGCACTGAAGGCAACAGAAGGAAGGGAAATGACGCCTCTGGAAGCCCAGAATGGATGTGAAGACTAAGCCTTGGGTTATATCTGCTCATCTCTGCCAACAGAGAGGAAGCAGATGAGGGTGTCATGACTGGGTGGCATTGGAGCTTTGACTGCATTCTTGGCAACACTAAGAGGCAGCGTCATAGTGATCCATGAGAGGAGAGGGGGGGATTGGTGATTGTTACATCGTAGGTGTGGGATCTCTTTGAGGGGATTTCCTAGGTTAGAGGCTATTTACCCAAGTGGTTAAGAGTTCCAATTCTAGAGACAGACAGGCTATTTATATCCCAGCTCTGCCATTTAATAATTCTGAATTCTTGGGCAAGATAGCTACTGATCTGCTCTCAACTTCCTGTGTGTAAAGTGAATAATAATTTCACCTTCTTTGCAAGGTGGTAGTAAAGATTAAAGATAATATACTTAGAGAGCCTGCCACATATGGCAGTTATTACTATTCTTTCTCTTGTTTAGGGCACCTTTCCTAAGGAGACATGTTATGATTTTGAAGTGTTCCTCTCTCCACTTATAATTTATTGTGTATGTACTCTGAGTCGAGCACTAGGCTGGGCTCTGGGGAGGTGGGAAGGCAGTGAGCTGGAAAGTAAGTATGGCTGAAGAAAAGCTATTTCATGGAAGATGTGGTATCAGAATACTTGAATTGGATTAGGTTGTGACTGTGATTTGGGATAAAAAATTGCCACTATAAAATTGGACCTTTGTGTTCAAGTGAATATTACACTTGAGCAAGATTCAGCGACATTAAACCTTCTGTCATAAAGACAGAGGTAATGGCTTTTTGTGGGCAGAGTAGTAGAAATGCTTCGATTGTTAAGTATTTATATAACCCTTTATATTTGCAATGTATGCACTTTATCATTTCCCAGAAGTTAGTGTCTAGAAATATTTCCTATTGGGGAGAGAAGGTTCCTTATACGTTCTGGCTATACCTAACACTTTGGGAGTTTTTGGCAAATATTAAAGGACCCCCAAGAAGGCTATTATTAAGGAAGGGAGGCAGAGCTAGCTTGAAAGTAAGTTGAGGAGAGCTGACATCTCTCCTTGCTTCTTTGATCCTCTTGCCCCTGATCCAAAGGTGTCCTGGAGAGTACCTCAACCCCTGAAGATGTTTTGGACTCCTCTTGGTCACTGGTTAGAGAACTTGTTCCTGAGACGTGCCTGGCTCAGCTCCATTTCTGTTCTTCCCTGTGTGATGACTTTTCCGGGACTTCCTTCATTGTTGGGCACAGGGTTTGAGACCTTGGAGTTCCCAATAGGGCGCCTGATGTTACACGAACAGGGATAAGAGGTTAGGGCTTCTGATGACTTGTAAGGATAAAGAGATTAAGAATAATGAGACTGCTTATTTTTCCCATTTGAGACAACTATTTTTTAAAAATTTTAATAAAAAAAAACTTTTTGTTTTATATTGGAGTATAGTCGATTAACAGGATTGTGACAGTTTCAGGTGGACAGCAAAGGGACTCAGCCATGTGTATACATGTATCCATTCTCCCTCAAACTCCCCTCCCATCCAGGCTGCCACATAACATTGAGCAGAGTGGCCTGTGCTGTACAGTACGACCTTGTTGGTTATCCATTTTAAATATTGCGGAGTGTACATGTTGATCCCAGTCTCTCTCTCTCTCCCCCTCATTCTTCTCCCCTGGCACCCGTAAGTTAGTTCTCTAAGTATGAGACTGCTATTTAATGTAACCACCACTACATTTTCAACTAAGAATAGAGTTGATTATATTCCATTCGTCTTCCATTTGAATCATAATTTCTTCCCAGGAATATGGTTCTGCTGTCTAGGTGTAATTTCTCTCTACTTTTCTACCACACGTGAATAGTAATTATTACTGTGGGGTCTCTGCTTTCCAGCTCAAGGCCCTGCCGTGTGCCCCAGTTTAGACCTCTCAATAAAGTAACCGTGTGCGTGTCTACCTCATTTCTAGCAAATGAGGTAAAATAATAACGTCATCTGCAAAAAAGGATGTGCAGGACGATGTGCGAAGTAATAAAGATAGAAAGAAAAACTAGTTACCATTGATTGAGTAGCTATGACTTGGAGGCCTAGCGTTAAGGATTTTACATACATTATCCTTGTTTCTCTCTCAAAACAGTACCACCAGGAGTGTGCTACTCCTTTTATTTTGCAGATAAGGAAAGGTGAGGTGTGCAGAGAGTAAATAACTTGTTTAAGTTCACATGGCTGGGAAATGTTGGAGGCAGACCACAAATGACTCCCAGATATGTGTTTTTGACCACTCTGTGAAGTGACCTCTCATAACGTGAAAGTGAAAGTCGCTCAGTCGTGTCTGACTCTTTGTGACCCCATGGCTCCTCTGTCCATGGGATTCTCCATGGCAGAATGCTGGAGTGGGTAGCCTTTCCCTTCTCCAGGGGATCTTCTCAACCCAGGGATCGAACTCAGGTCTCCCACACTGCAGGTGGATTCTTTACCAGTTGAGCCACAGGGAAGCCCTAGAATACTGGAGTGGGTAGCCTATTCCTTCTCCAGGGGATCTTCCTGACCCAGGAATTGAGCCGGGGTCTCCTGCATTGCAGGCAGATTCTTTACCAACTGAGCTATGAGGGAAGACCCTCATAACATAATGAGATTTTAAAATAAAATGTGCCACAAAGACAGAAATATAGATCAATGGAACAAAATAGAAAGCCCAGAGATAAATCCACGCACATATGGACACCTTATCTTCGACAAAGGAGGCAAGAATATACAATGGATTAAAGACAATCTCTTTAACAAGTGGTGCTGGGAACTCTGGTCAACCACTTGTAAAAGAATGAAACTAGAACACTTTCTAACACCATACACAAAAATAAACTCAAAATGGATTAAAGATCTAAACGTAAGACCAGAAACTATAAAACTCCTAGAGGAGAACATAGGCAAAACACTCTCTGACATACATCACAGCAGGATCCTCTATGACCCACCTCCCAGAATATTGGAAATAAAAGCAAAAATAAACAAATGGGACCTAATTAACCTTAAAAGCTTCTGCACATCAAAGGAAACTATTAGCAAGGTGAAAAGACAGCCTTCAGAATGGGAGAAGATAATAGCAAATGAAGCAACTGACAAACAACTAATCTCGAGAATATACAAGCAACTCCTACAGCTCAACTCCAGAAAAATAAATGACCCAATCAAAAAATGGGCCAAAGAACTAAATAGACATTTCTCCAAAGAAGACATAAAGATGGCTAACAAACACATGAAAAGATGCTCAACATCACTCATTATCAGAGAAATGCAAATCAAAACCACTATGAGGTACCATTTCACACCAGTCAGAATGGCTGCGATCCAAAAGTCTACAAGTAATAAATGCTGGAGAGGGTGTGGAGAAAAGGGAACCCTCTTACACTGTTGGTGGGAATGCAAACTAGTGCAGCCACTATGGAGAACAGTGTGGAGATTCCTTAAAAAACTGGAAATAGACATGCCTTATGATCCAGCAATCCCACTGCTGGGCATACACACTGAGAAAACCAGAAGGGAAAGAGACACGAGTACCCCAATGTTCATCGCAGCACTGTTTATAATAGCCAGGACATGGAAGCAACCTAGATGTCCATCAGCAGATGAATGGATAAGAAAGCTGTGGTACATATACACAATGGAGTATTATTCAGCCATTAAAAAGAATACATTTGAATCAGTTCTAATGAGGTGGATGAAACTGGAGCCTATTATACAGAGTGAAGTAAGCCAGAAAGAAAAACACCAATACAGTATACTAACGCATATATATGGAATTTAGAAAGATGGTAACAATAACCCTGTGTACGAGACAGCAAAAGAGACACTGATGTATAGAACAGTCTTATGGACTCTGTGGGAGAGGGAGAGGGTGGGAAGATTTGGGAGAATGGCATTGAAACATGTGTAACATCATGTATGAAATGAGTTGCCAGTCCAGGTTCGATGCACGATACTGGATGCTTGGGGCTGGTGCACTGGGACGACCCAGAGGGATGGAATGGGGAGGGAGGAGGGAGGAGGGTTCAGGATGGGGAACACATGTATACCTGTGGCGGATTCATTTTGATATTTGGCAAATCTAATACAGTTATGTAAAGTTTAAAAATAAAATAAAATTAAAAAAAAAAAAAAAAAAAAAAAAAAAAAAAAAAAAAAAATAAAATGTGCCAGAGTATATACATCTAAATGTGCCCTTCTAAATCATCATCTTGAAAGGTCACACAATTATTTCACTGAAGCAGCTACTGCTCAGAACATTTTATTTTTATTGAATAAACTTGCTTTACAATGTTGTGTCAGTTTCTGCTGTACAAGAAAGCAAATTGGCTATATACATTAATATACGATACTTGTTTTTCTCTTTCTGATTTACTTCACCCTGTATGGCAGACTCTAGGTTCATCCACATCACTACAAATGACCCAGTTTCATTCCTTTTTATGTCTGAGTAATATTTCACAGTATATATGTACCAAAACTTCTTATCAATTCATCTGTTGACGGACATTTAGGTTGCTTCTGTGTCCACTGCTCAGGATATTTTTGAAACTTCTTTTGAATGTTGACAGATCTAATCTTTTGAGGGTGGATTTGATCTCTGGAAATGTCTATAAGTCACTTGGAGTTCAGTCTGTTGAATAAGGTTGACCATCAAGTTGGATGGCTCTAATTTTTCATCTAAGTAAAGACATGTATGGACTTAATTTCCCTTTTTGATTTATGCATTCCCCAAAGGCAGTTCCAGAAATATTTTGGGCAATAGAAACATGACTTAACATGTACATCTGTTTGGGAGATTTCTTTGAAGGATGTTATTAGGAAGTTCACATAGAATTTTATTTCGTGATACTTACTTACACCTTGCAGAAACACATATACACATGTACAGAATGAGTTGATGAGCATGTTAAGTCATCTTTAAACATTTTTGTGGTTTAAGAGGATTATCTTTTCAAGAGCAATGCATTGTCTCAACTGCCATTTAAGCAGATTATTTGCAAAATGTTCCATCTATCAAGATGTCCTGAATTGCCATGTATTGAATTCCCCTTTGACTCCTTTGTTCACATTACTTATAACTTTTTCACTATGTAAATATAGAAAAATGATCTTGTACATGCTTCTTGCTCTCTTTTCATTTCATATTTATGAGATAGAGAAAAATTCAGAAAGGAAGTACCGAATGAGTGAATGTTAATAGACTCACATATCAACCTATGTAAAAATATATTTCTACGAAAATTGAAGTTACATGCTTTGAAGCACAGTACATTGAGGATAATGAAGCTAAAAGCAAAGTTTGAGTTCTGAAATATATGAAATAAGAACACAATAATCCACAGTAGTGTTAATACAAAAGTCGGAGGTGTAGTATATTGAAGCCCTGAAGAATTTGCAGTTTCAGTAAAAATTTCATGCTATTAATATTAAGGAAGGAGAGGGTGGGATGAATGGAGAGAGTAGTATGGAAACATATACACTCCCATATGTAAAATAGATAGCCAGTGGGAATTTGCTGTATAACTCAGGGAACTCAAATCAGGGCTCTGTGACAACCTAGAGGGGTAGAACGGAGTGGGAGGAGGGAGAGAGATTCAAGAAGGAGGGGACATAGGTATACCTTTGGGTGATCCATGTTGATGTATGGCAGAAACCAACACAATATTGTAATTATTCTTCAATTAAAAATAACTTAAGAAAATTTCAGAAAATACTATGGTTACCATGCAGTGATATCTATTGTTAAATTTTCAGAAATTTTGTGAGCCAGTTGATGTCATGTAAGTAGTCTTGCTATCAGCCATGGTAAGAGCATTTATGCCAGATATTGGCAAATGCCACTGAGTGATTTTTCCTTCTCAGGGACTGAGAATAATTGATAAATATCACTAGAACAATACTAGTTGCATATCTGAGTTTTATTCTTCTTTACCCTCTATTTGAAGAAACTTTAGTTAATTGTAATGCTACTAACATAGGTATAATTCTCAGAATTATGATTCTGAGGGTGCCTTCTATCAGTGACCCTTGGAATCATAATGAAACCTAACAGAAAAGCAAACCGATTACTTTCCAGGATTTCTCTGGTGACACACTGTGTTCTGTGGAATTTTATGTGAGTGCTGTTGTGAGCAAGTCACTGAGAGTACCTGGAATTCTTAGGTTCAGCAGAGATAAAATACCACTTGCTACCTTTAACTCAAGGAAGTTGTAAGAATTCATTAAGATAAATGATAAAAAAAAACACAACAAAACCTGGGTATAAAGTGATGATGCTGAGTTGCATAAACCAGACACCAAGCAGCCTCATGACTTGATCTTTATACCTCACTTGTAGTGTGCCTATGATGCAATAAGAATTGTTGATTTGATACACCAGATCTTCTGCCTTTGACTGAACATTGTCCTCTTCAACAGTATCCCCTTGGGAAGCAGTACACTTATTTGCTGTGAAGAAAGCTGAGCGCCGAAGAATTGATGCTTTTGAACTGTGGTGTTGGAGAAGACTCTTGAGAGTCCCTTGGACTGCAAGATCCAACCAGTCTATTCTAAAGGAGATCAGTCCTGGGTGTTCTTTGGAAGGACTGATGCTAAAGCTGAAACTCCAGTCCTTTGGCCACCTCATGCGAAGAGTTGACTCATTGGAAAAGACCCTAATGCTGGGAGGGATTGGGGGCAGGAGGAGAAGGGGACGACAGAGGATGAGATGGCTGGATGGCAACACCGGCTCGATGGATGTGAGTCTGAGTGAACTCCGGGAGTTGGTGATGGACAGGGAGGCCTGGCGTGCTGCGATTCATGGGGTCGCAAAGAGTTGGACACGACTGAGCGACTGAACTGAACTGACACTTATTTGCCAGGGCTTCCTAGGTCTGCTCGTCAGTGCAGGAGACACAAGAGATGTAGGTTTGATCCTTGGATCGGGAAGATCCCCTGGAGTAGGAAATGGCAACCTGCTCCAGGATTCTTGCCTGGATAATTCCATGGACAGAGGAGCCTGGTGGGCTACAGTCCATGGGATCGCAGAGAGTCGGATGTGACTGAGCATAACACACTTATTTGAATGATGCTACTGTTGCATCATCAGAATATGTTTGGATCTCATTTTGGATCTAATTTCAGAATCATTTTACAAACCAAACAAGAATACTCAATTATTTTAAAGCCACAGATCAGCTTATACTCAGAATGGTGTTCCCTAACAAGGTTGTGCTTTTATTTATCAGGGTTGACTTTGAGTGACTTGGGAGCAATTTTCAGAAGTTAAACCTGTTCTCAAAAGATGGAAATTTGCCATCACCAAAGGAAATTAAAAAAGGGGGCAGGGAGGTTGGGAAGAAGAGAGGGATCAGACACTCTCATGCATTGTTTAAGAGTTAAAATTTATACTGTCTCTTTGGAAGGCACTTTAGAAACATCAGTTTTAAATAAACTTAACCTTTGACCTAGCAATTATACTTCTTGGAATTTATCTGACAGATACACTCATGAAAGTACAGAAGGAATCTTATATAGATTATTTACGGCAACAGGAAAAGATTAGAAGAAACATAAATATCCAACAATAGGAGACAGGTTAAGTAATTATGGAACAACCATAAATTACAATACTATTCCATCATTAGTAAGAATGAGGCAGTTTTATGTGCTGGTAAGGAACAGTCTCCAAGATAATATATGGAAAAACTAGTTGCAGAAGTGTATACTACCATCTTTGTTAAAAAAGGATATAATTACATATTGACTTCTTCTAGACTTTAAGCATCTATATCTATATACCTGTGTTTCTCTCTATTTGTATTATCTCATCTCTGAAAGGATTTGAATAAACAGGTATCACACTAACTCTGGGAAGGGGAACTAGGAAACCAAAGAGAAAGGTTGAGAAGGAGATAATTTTTTATCTTATAATACTTAAATTTTTGAATACATATGTTCAAAACACAAATAGAATAAATGTCAGGCGCAAGGTGATTCTCAAGCGTTTCCTTAAAGTTTTAAACACTGGTAGTACCACTGTTTAAATAAATAAATAAAAAGTGTGCTGTAAACAAATATTTGCCACTTGGAGGGGGCCAAAGATGCATACGTTTCTTGGGTGTATGTGTTCTGACGTGTTTGTTAAAGAAATGTTTCACGACTTTAATCTCATTTTACAGAGGGATTCCACATTGGCAGAAAGGTGCTAAAGACAACAAATTAATGCCTGGACCTTGAGGATTCCATAACGGCAGGGACCGCACATGTTTATTCACACCTAAGCGTAGAATGGTGTCGGAGTCTCAGTCAGAATTATCAAGTCATAAGTAGTATAAACCACCTCTAGCTATTTTAAGTAGGAGAGGATATCAAACAGCTCACAGACTTTTGGGAGGGATGGAGTGCCAGGTTCAGCACAATGGAGCGAAGACAGTGCACCAGCCATTGAAGAGTGCAGAACCACTGCTGGATACTGCTGCATTCAAGATGCCTGGGTTGGGGCTACTGTGGCACCCACATTGGACCCTGGGTGAGGCTGCAGGTGAACATCGCTTGGCTACCAACCTATTGGTCAGAAATCAGTAACACGAACAACAGGAAACTCTATCACTTATGTTGGGTAGCCATGTGCCTAGCTAGAATTTGATGCTCTGTTACAAGAGGGAGAGGGGAAAATGGATATTGTGAGACAATAGCAGTCTGTCCCACAGAATCCATTGTTCAACAAACATGACTTGGAAAAATGGTGGGTAAGAGTCATCTCCATGTGGGTCTTGATGTGAAGGCATCGGACTTAAGTCTTCTTGAATCTATGCTCTTAAGAATGATTTTTTTTTGCTTCAAATGAACAGACATTGAAAAAATAAGAAAACCACTATTTATATATATTTGTTTTTGATTGTTTCCTTGTGGTTTTTGCTAAATCACTAAGCATGGAGCCATGCATAGGCATCTTGGTGTGCTGGCAGTTGGGATAAGGGAAGTACTATTGTAGCTCTGTCCTATTGGAATGAGTATTTTTAGGTTTGACAGTTGATGAGATTATAGTTTTATCAGATTTGAGTAAATGAGTTTCTTTTTTGTAGGGGAGCACTGGAACCCATCAGAGAGAGCATTCTATGCTACAAGACTATTAGTGTAGTAGAGAGACCCCAATTGTCAAACTCCTTGACTGGGGAAGGTTGCTGTTTTTCATTAACCAGGAACTTCCATTTTCTGCAATATGATAAATAGCCAGGTGATGTTCTGGTTCATGGAAAACTCAAAGTAGCTGTATGAAGGAGTTTTCTCTTCTGAGTATTTGCATTTTCCCCTTTTCTTTTTCCTTGAAGAAAGTCATCACTGGATGATCTCCAGGTTATTAAAAATTGTAACAGTGTTTTTATCGTTTGAGTATGAGAATCTTTTCACCTATGAAAGCCAGTGTAACTTGAAAAATGAGAAGTGGTGAATCCCTGAGGATGCTGGAACTCCAGTAGAGATGTTCTGATGCTGAAGAGTCTAGTTGTAGAAGTAGTCTGTGCCTGGGGATGGGTATGGATATAGCAAGGATCAATTTGGAAGCTGCCTTGTATTAGATAGCCTATCTCCAGAAAGAATTAAAAAAATAAAAGTTATAACTTCTTTCAGAGTCAATGGCACACTAATTTTGTTCGGTTTTAAGAAGCTATTAAGCATTGAGGCAAATTTAAAAGAGGGGGTAGTCTCAAAAATTTTAATAAGAGAAGAATTAAGAAATTAAGCCAATGCTTCATGACGTTGTACAGGAGACAGGGATCAAGACCATCCCCATGGAAAAGAAATGCATAAAAGCAAAATGGCTGTCTGGGGAGGCCTTACAAATAGCTGTGAAAAGAAGAGAAGCGAAAAGCAAAGGAGAAAAGGAAAGATATAAACATCTGAATGCAGAGTTCCAAAGAATAGCAAGAAGAGATAAGATTCTTCAGCAATCAATGCAAAGAAATAGAGGAAAACAACAGAATGGGAAAGACTAGAGATCTCTTCAAGAAAATCAGAGATACCAAAGGAACATTTCATGCAAAGATGGGCTCGATAAAGGACAGAAATGGTATGGACCCAACAGAAGCAGAAGATATTAAGAAGAGATGGCAAGAATACACAGAAGAACTGTACAAAAAAGAGCTTCATGACCCAGATAATCATGATGGTGTGATCACTGACCTAGAGCCAGACATCCTGGAATGTGAAGTCAAGTGGGCCTTAGAAAGCATCACTACGAACAAAGCTAGTGGAGGTGATAGAATTCCAGTTGAGCTATTCCAAATCCTAAAAGATGATGCTGTGAGAATGCTGCACTCAATATGCCAGGAAATTTGGAAAACTCAGCAGTGGCCACAGGACTGGAAAAGGTCAGTTTTCATTCCAACCCCAAAGAAAGGCAATGCCAAAGAATGCTCAAACTACTGCACAATTGCACTCATCTCACACGCTAGTATAGTAATGCTCAAAATTCTCCAAGCCAGGCTTCAGCAATATGTGAACCGTGAACTTCCAGATGTTCAAGCTGGTTTTAGAAAAGGCAGAGGAACCAGAGATCAAATTGCCAACATCTTCTGGATCATGGAAAAAGCAAGAGAGTTCCAGAAAAACATCTATTTCTGCTTTATTGACTATGCCAAAGCCTTTAACTGTGTGGATCACAATAAACTGTGGAAAATTCTGAAAGAGATGGGAATACCAGACCACCTGATCTGCCTCTTGAGAAACTTGTATGCAGGTCAGGAAGCAATAGTTAGAACTGGACATGGAACAACAGACTGGTTCCAAATGGGAAAAGGAGTACGTCAAGGCTGTATATTGTCACCCTGTTTATTTAACTTCTATGCAGAGTACATCATGAGAAACACTGGACTGGAAGAAACACAAGCTGGAATCAAGATTGCCGGGAGAAATATCAATAACCTCAGATATGCAGATGACACCACCCTTATGGCAGAAAGTGAAGAGGACCTAAAAAGCCTCTTGATGAAAGTGAAATGGAGAGTGAAAAATTTGGCTTAAAGCTCAACATTCAGAAACGAAGATCATGGCATCCAGTCCCATCACTTCATGGGAAATAGATGGGGAAACAGTGGAAACAGTGTCAGACTTTGTTTTTCTGGGCTCAAAAATCACTGCAGATGGTGACTGCAGCCATGAAATTAAAAGACGCCTATTCCTTGGAAGGAAAGTTATGACCAACCTAGATAGCATGTTCAAAAGCAGAGACATTACTTTGCCAACAAAGGTTTGTCTAGTCAAGGCTATGGTTTTTCCTGTGGTCATGTATGGATGTGAGAGTTGGACTGTGAAGAAGGCTGAGCACCGAAGAATTGATGCTTTTGACCTGCGGTGTTGGAGAAGACTCTTGAGAGTCCCTTGGACTGCAAGGAGATCCAACCAGTCCATTCTGAAGGAGATCAGCCCTGGGTGTTCTTTGGAAGGACTGATGCTAAAGCTGAAACTCCAGTACTTTGGCGACCTCATGCGAAGAGTTGACTGATTGGAAAAGACTCTGATGCTGGGAGGGATTGGGGGCAGGAGGAGAAGGGGATGACGGAGGATGAGATGGATGGATGGCATCACGGACTCGATGGACGTGAGTCTGAGTGAACTCTGGGAGTTTGTGATGGACAGGGAGGCCTGGTGTGCTGTGATTCATGGGGTCGCAAAGAGTTGGACACAACTGAGCGACTGATCTGATCTAATACTTTAATGTGCCAGCACTTTAAGAGATCTCCAGATGTTTACACTGAGAGCTCAACTGTAAATCATATTCTTTAGCTTGCAAAAATATATTAAATAGGTTAAACAAAATGGTCTGTACTTGGGAAAAGTGTCTTTGATCATTTCTAGTGAGCTCTGAGATTTGAAAGTGTTCATATACTGTTTTAAATGTTTGCCTCCCAAAGGGTCTTATCTGACTCATGCTTGTTTTCTTTCTTATTTTTTCCCAAAGTGCTAGGAAGAATTCTGGTTCTCAATAGTGACTGTTTAAGGAACAACTCTTGCCACTGGGTTTTCCTTCTTTTGTTAGTTTGTCTCCTTCCTTTCCTTCTTTTTTTTTAAAATTGGGAATGCAGTTTTTTGTGTCCTTTCTCTGAGAAGACTGATTTCTTGGCATTTCTACTGTTTATTCCCTGAGACTATGGGTGCTCAAGAAATTTTCTTCAGCATCTTGTCATCCAGTCTCCTCCTATGGGTGTCACTGTAGGGTAATTGTGTTACCTGATTTGGGTAAATGAATTTTTCTGTTTTTGGGGGAAGGCATTGCAATTACTTGTTCAACCTCCTTGTCCATATCTTCCTTTGTGTAGTAGAGAATTGTGATTAAGACAAGGAAATTCGTATTGTAGTTGAACTTTTCTCTTGGCAAAGGTGACCTTGTAAGGTCTCTACAATTAACTAGAGCCAAGATACAAGGGTGGCTATAAATGACCAAGCTGAAGGTTAATTTAAATATACTGGCAGCTAAAAATGGAACAGTTTGTCTTTTAGCTGAGCTAAGGCATTTTATGATTCATCAGTCATTTCAGTTCAGTCACTCAGTTGTGTCCGACTCTTTGTGACCCCATGAATTGCAGCACGCCAGGCCTCCCTGTCTATCACCAACTCCTGGAGTTCACTCAAACTCATGTCCATTGAGTCAGTGATGCCATCCAGCCATCTCATCCTCTGTCATCCCCTTCTCCTCCTGCCCCCAATCCCTCCCAGCATCAGGGTCTTTTCCAATCAGTCAACTCTTCGCATGAGGTGGCCAAAGTACTGGAGTTTCAGCTTTAGCATCAGTCCTTCCAAAGAACACCCAGGGCTGATCTCCTTCAGAATGGACTGGTTGGATCTCCTTGCAGTCCAAGGGACTCTCAAGAGTCTTCTCCAACACCACAGTTCAAAAGCATCAATTCTTCAGCGCTCAGCTTTCTTCACAGTCCAACTCTCACATCCATACATAACTACAGGAAAAACCATAGCCTTGACTAGAAGGACCTTTGTTGGCAAAGTAATGTCTCTGCTTTTGAACATGCTATCTAGGTTGGTCATAACTTTCCTTCCAAGGAGTAAGCGTCTTTTAATTTCCTGGCTGCAGTCACCATCTGCAGTGATTTTGGAGCCCCAAAAAACAAAGTCTGACACTGTTTCCACTGTTTCCCCATCTATTTCCCATGAAGTGATGGGACTGGATGCCATGATCTTCGTTTTCTGAACGTTGAGCTTTAAGCCAACTTTTTCACTCTCCTCTTTCACTTTCATCAAGATGGTTGTAAAAATAAAGAGGTGCAACAGATACCAACTGCAAGCCCATTCTTCCCTGTGTGTCTAAAGCTTGCCTGGTGTTAACTGTGGGTGAGCTTGTCTGGAAGCTCATTCAGAGTATGTCCATAAGCACATGTCCCTTCCCAGCTTTTTCCTTTCTGTAAATAACCCTATTAACACCTAGCTCACTCAGTGTTAAGATCTCTGGGTCACTGTGGATCTTCTGTTTGTCCAGTAATTGTGGTCACTTGCCAAGTCTTGTCCATTCCTCTGTTTCAAATCTGTCTCGTCTTGGCAGAGGGCTGTGCCTTCCTGTCAGAGTCACCGCCACACCCCCAGTTCAGGGGCCCATGGATTGTTGCAATAACCTTCTGCTTCATCTTCTTGCTTTGGTCACTATTGCTTCAGTCCATCCTGTGTTTAACATTATTAATAGGCTCAGTCCTTGCAATACATTGTTTTTTTTTTTTTTTTTTTATAAAATTCTATGATTCCTGTTCCTCATAGGAAAAGCTCCAAACTGCTTGATCTAGCTTTTAAGATTTGGTTTTTACTTTACTCTTTTTACTCCCCTACATAAATACAGTTTCTAGGAAGATGATTACTTTCTTCTTCTTTCCCTTCTGCTTACATCACCTCACCTTCATCTTATGCTGTTTTCAAATCCTATCTGTTTCTCAAGGGCGCAACTCAAGCCTCATCTCTTGGTGAAGTCCTCCTTGTGCATTTCTTCCCAGGCCGACTGGGTCCTTCTGTGAGCTCAGAGACTCTGGAGAAAGTTGGAGCTGGCGGGCCTTAGCAGCTATGAGTCCATTGGTTCTTTCTGCTGGTCACGTAATTTATACTCTTACTCCTGTCTCCTCCACTGGACTTGGGTCCATGTCATGATTTTCCATGCCTGGCACACTGCCTGGCACATGGTGCTTGGCACAAGGATGCAGTGAAAAGAGACTGGGGCCCAGGCCACTAGCGGCAGTCCTGGGCCAGGCCTTCAGGATTTTTCTGGTCTGTATTGTTCTCTGTATAGCTCTTGTATGCAGAACTGGGTGGATTTTTCTCTTGTATGGTTCTTTAATAATTCAGAAGCTTAACTCTTCAATGATCTTAGAAATATCTCTTCAACACCACTTCCTCTCTGTCCCCACTCTTCAGGGATAAGATCATCTTTTTCTTTTCACTTGTATCCCTCCAAACCCTAAGTCCTGACAGACCAACTGTTGTGAGCTAAATTGGTGGACATTTCCTGAAGGTATCTGTCTGTGAGACCACAGGCTTTTGAGGAGTGATAGAGGAGAGAACAAACCTTTTCTGACTATGGACCACAGCTGACTGTGGAAATAGGTTTTTTATTCTAGTTCCTATTTCTGGTACACTTTTAGCTCAAATTTCCGGTTAACATGGATTTTTGAGTGTTTTCTGATTTACACATTTCTACTGAGCGGGCTGGCACTCTCTTTTCTCCTCCTTGCAAAGAGTTTAGATTTCATCTGCTGTCTGCCTTCTAGATTGGATAAATATCCAAGATGGTAATTAGGCTAGAATCCTCTATGTTCTCACTCTGACAATGGGTTTTTATGGAATGAAAAGTTTCCTAAGATTTTGAAAATGTGTCATGTTTCACCTGGCATGGCTAGGAAGTACATATTTTTATGTATTTTCCTATAGAAAAGCCATTTTTCTCCCTGTTCTGCCAGGAGACAAATCTGTGGGGCTTGAATTTGAATTTTGAAATTTGAATTTGAAACCTTTAATAGATAATCACTATCATCCCATATTTAGCGCACAACCACAGGTGCCTGGCCCTGCCTGTGCTGCTGAGAATAATGGGCCCCTTACACTTGGACCTAAAGTACACTTAGCCAGTTTACTGGAGGACAACTCCCATCTGTGTGATATTAGAGCACTTTAGCGTGGCCCAAGTTCTGATGTGTTTGACTTGTTAAAAAGCACATAACGGTTTTTTACCCTGAGAAGGTGAAGGGGGCAGGATCTGAGTTACTCATGAATTATTTCCAGAATCCATTTCAGAAGAGAACTCCGTTTAGATCTCACACCCTAAATTAAGATTCTAAGACCTGTACATTTCCATTGTCACCTTGGAAGTATCTCCTAAATGCCCCTCCCTCTCCATTCCCACTGCTTTCGCCTTTGAAGACTTCTTACCAAAATGGCTGCCGCCCTGACCCTCTGGTTGTCTTTTTTGATGCTGGCCCCACTCTCCATTTTGTATAGCATCTCCCTGTCACATTGATCTCTCTTAAACACCTCATTCATCACATCAGTGACAGCGGTTTCTTAGAGAATGTCAGAATTTTTAGCCTGCTGAAACACGGATAATGTGGCCACTTTCCCTATCCTCAGAATCAGGGTTTTGTGAATATGGTATGGCTTGCTTCCTTCCCAGCATCTCTTGCAGCCCAGGGAGTTGGGAAGAGACAATAAACCAAGAGGTTGAGTTAATGACCTTTCTCTAAAATCTATTATACTGCTACGCATTGCCTCCATGAGGGAATTTAGAAATCATCTGTCCCCACACCTTTCCATTTCATAAACGAGTGAGCTGAACCCCAGAGCCTGTAGACACTCACCCAAATTCATCCAGCTACTAATGGCAAGATGTCTTGACCCCAATCTATCATTTCTCCTCTTATTACTCTTCGGGGCTCTACAGGCTCTCCATGACCTGATCTTTCCAGCTAATCTTTGGTTCTTACAAGTCTCCAACTCAGCCTGCTGTTCTGATGAAGGCAGATTTTTAACTGTGATGTGAAAGTGAAAATCCTGTGTCTGTGACCATGTTCTTAGCTTTTCTTTTGCCTGCAATAATCCCTCTTCCTTTTAATGGTTTTAAAATTTCCTCATTTATGCTATGTGTTAGAAAGAATATGGACTTTAGAAACAGATATTTCATCATCTGCAATGTGAGTGATCATGGGCAAGATAGTGAGTTTGTTTCCTCACAAGAGGGTTGGATTAACTTAGGCAACATGAAAAAATGGAGTTTATTTCCTGGCACATGGTAGGACATCAAACAAGGTTTGTGTCTTGCCTTTATTCCCATCTCAATGTCCGCACAGTCCCTGGTGCATTTTCTGATCATCTCTCCTTTTACTAGTATTGTGTACAGTTTCTTTGCCCTTTCCTATAAGAGGGTTATCCATCTCTACCTCGCTGCTTTTGGGCTTGATCACATGACTTGCTTTGGCCAATGCAATGTGAACATGCGTGATAGACATCATGTTCTCCTTAGAGAAAGTGTGTTTCTGCTAGCTCCCTCTCTCATCCCTGCTGCCGCAAGACTGGTTTGTGGCACACAGGAGTCACTTGAGTCCTAGAATGAGAAAACAGGTGATGCTGCAGGAGTGACCTAAGATGTGAGCACAAGATCGATGTTTGTTGTGGTACATCTAGGAGATTGTGGGAATTGTAACCACAGAAGATTTCCTAATCAGTTCCTTTTTCCTCTGTGTTAATCCTGTTTCCCAAAGTAGAGTTCATAAATACAGGTGTTCAAGAAATTTAACAGATTTTATTTCTGTAATAATTCTGTCTCTAAGCCTCTATGCTGCTGGATATGGAAAAAACCCAGACAAACAATTTCACCCTTTCTTGGAATGGGTGCTAGTCACTGCAGTTGTGTCCGACTCTTTGCAACTCCATGGACTGTAGACCCCCAGACTCCTCTGTCCATGGGATTCTCTAGGCAGTAATACTGTAGTGGGTTGCCATGCCCTCCTCCAGGGGATCTTCGTAACCTAAGGATTGAACCCATGTCTCTTTTGTCTCCTGTACTGCAGGTGGATTCTTTACTGCTAAGCCATCAGGGAAGCCCTTCTTGGAATGTCTTCCCCTCAAATACCTTCCTAGGATTGTGCTAGAGTTATTATGGGGGCCCAAAGCCCTGGGGTAGTGGGTTTTGTTCAGGTGGCTATCATTCCTGTGGACACAGCCTCTTTGGTTATGCTTGGGGTGTGGGAATCTTCGGCAGGATCCAGATGCAACCCACTAACAATTTCTGTATTTCTGGATCCAGAAGAGTGTTGCCAGTATGCAAGCCTTAGGTTCTCTTTGTTTTTGAGACTCATCAACCCTCTCCTTTTCTCTCCCTGCTAATCCAGAAGCATGTTCTTCCAATATTGGGGGAATCTTTCCTTTTCCAAATTTTTGCAAGAAACTCTGACTTTGCTTTCAAATTCTCTTCCCATAAAAATTGGAAAGCCTTGTAAGCTGCTGTTTTCCTGCTGTGTACCTACTTGGCCTGAGGCAAGGAGCATAGGGCTGACTGTACCTATTTGACTGCAGTATAAAGAAAAGGGAAAAGTCAGGAACAAAAATAAGTTAGTATTTAAAATTATTCTGTAGCTGCATTTCTCATTTAGGGCAGGATTTTTCAACCTAGGTACTATTGATGTTTGCACCTGGATCAATCTTTGTTTGGGGACTCTCTGGTGCATTGTAGATGCCAGTAGCAATTCCCAGCCCCCACCAATGTTGTGACAACCCAATATGTCTCTAGACATTGCTAAATATCATGAGGGGTAAAATTGTGTGTACTAAGTTGATAACCACTGATTTGATATATGAATGTTACCAAGCTTGGTCTGCTTGCTGCATGACAGGCCAATAATACTGAGACAAGGTACCATCTTATCGGGGTCTGGATGCCGGTTTCTTTTATAGAACAGAGAGGCGGAGGAGGTGAGGAAGTAAAGTAAAAAGGCTATAAGTCTTGCAAAATGTCTCCTGGTTTGACCAGTGTTACGGAGTGCCTGTGTGCTAAGTTGCTTCAGTCGTGTCTGGCTCTTAGAGACCCTGTGGACTGTAGCCCTCCCAGGTTCCTCTATCCATGGGATTCTCCAGGCAAGAATACTGGAGTGGATTGCCATGCCCTCCTCTAGGGGATCTTCCTGATCCAGGGATCGAACTCATATCTCTTATGTCTCCTGCCTTGGCAGGCCGGTTCTTTACCATTAGCGCCACCTGGGAGGCCCCCAGCATTAGGGAGAGGATGTGTTAATTTCTTCTTTTCTGCAGCCAAGCCATTCACTGTTGTGCAGGGTCTGAATGTCTTCCTGTGAGCTCAACAAAGGCATTTTAACGTTCAGGCAGAGGGGCAGGGTTCCCCGAGACAGGTCATTATGTGTGCTTATAGCTTATAGGTAGTGTCCTTTCAGTGATTATAGTAACAAAAGCAACAGAGAGCAAAGGTTAAAGCAGAAGAAACAGATCCAACATGGAGTCAGATTTTGTTCTTCCCTGTTATATGAACTGAGTTAAAACCTTTGCTTTCCGCAAGACTTAAAGAGGCACTCAAAAGATATTTTCTAACTAGAGGAATTAAAGTAGTAGGTTTTATTTCTATTTTAGCTGTGGGGGCTGTAGTTCCTTTTAAATGGGAAAGTGAAGAAAAACAAACAAGTTTGTCTTAAAAACATTTCCCCTTCCTCACCCTTTTGCAGGTATGCAATCTCTCTGGGTGAATGCTCAAACTAATTACTATTACTGAGGTATTCTAATGAAATGCTGAATTCAGTCACTCAACCAGTGTGGCAATTAACAAAACTTTGCTTGAGGAAGAACATTTATGAAAAGGAACTACAAAATAAATACATACCGAAAAACAGAATTGCTGGGAAAGCATGAGCATGAGTCTATCATAAGATTCTGCCAACATCTCAGTCCCAGAGTTTGCTGCTTGAGGGGTTTGTGAGAGTGAAGGATAAAAAGGTGAATTGAAATCCCACATGCTAATAAAGCTGTATATGCTGTCATGGCTCCAATGCCCCTGAGGATCTTTAGCAATGACAGGAGACTTTCCCTTGAAGGGTGAGGGCTTTTGACATGATGTTTCCTTAGCCGGTGAGGATTCCATGTTGGTCAAGAGAAGAGATTCTTTGAGTAGGAGAGGTGAGTCTTGTTCGTGTGGATATGTCAGAGTTGAAGGCGTCACTTAAAAATTGTTATTTATGTTTTATAGGAAATTAACCCTGCCTCTGTTCTTGGACACAACAGCCACCCAATTACGAAGGCAGAAAGGCTAGGAAGGGATTAGCATTACTCGTGTTTGGTGCTGCTTATCCTTGGTTATGTGAACTGTGTGCATTTATCTTCAGGCACACAACAGATCGTCTGTCATCTCGGATTTCTGAGAATTTATATATGCAAACACTTGGCAGAGCTGGTATCTTCACAACCTTTCTTAATAATAACAGACGCTGTTCAGTGCCTAGGGTACAATTTAGTGGGTACATCTCATTTTGGCATATGTGTGAAGAGGAAAGCCTTGTGTGGTAGGATTACTTTACCACTGTGATATTTCAGAAATTGCTGAGATTTAAATTACCATGGGACTGTATTATTAAAGTGAGGGATTTATTCAGTTTACACTACAAACCCTTGGAGAGAGAAATGTACTTATATTACAGGTAAAATCAGAAGGGTAAATAGCAAGTCTGGACACCATTTTCATTTAAGTAGTATTTTAGTTGTATGATGATTTTTTTTTAAGGACAAGTGCAGACAGAGGAGTGTTTAATCAGAATGTGAAAAGGTAAGCTAGGAGGCAACTAAGAATTCAAAAAGAAGCTTATTTTTCAGACAATAAACTATAACTGCTACCCTTAGAACAGCCTATTTTTTTTAACCTAAATCATTTTTTTAAAGGACTCTACCAAGTGTGGTATGTTTTCTCCTCCTTTCAACTCTTAAGGTATGTTTCAGACTTGCCTTTCCTAGACTTATCTTTCTCACTTCCCTGATAGCATCATTTAGTTTCTCTTTCCCAGTTTTATCCATCACTTTCCAGAGATCAAGCTGAAGACTCCCTTTGTTCCCAAAGTCTTCCTTAACTTACACTAATCAGTATACTGATGACTGTCTTGCTGGTGTGGGCTCCACACTTAATTTTCAGAACAGGCTTATATCAGTGCATTCTAGAATGTGTTGTAAGGGATGACACTTTATGGGATGTTAATTGTCCATAACAGGGTAGCATGGCTGAGTGGTCTAAGGTGCTGGATGAAGGCTCTGGTCTCTTTGGGTGCATTGATTCAAATCACACCGCTGCTAAGTGATTTTGGGCTTCCTTAGTGGCTCAAATGGTAAAGGATCTGCCTGCAGTGCAGAGACTGGGGTTTGATTGCTGGGTTGGGAAGATCCCCTGGAGAAGAGAATGGCTTCCCATTTCGGTAGACATCACATGACAAAAGGTACCCATGTTGATGAAATAAGTTGGAAATCCTGTGTAGACAAACTTTTGCTCCCTTATCTCCAGATCCCCTAACCAAAACTTCTCAGTGATGTGAATCTCCAAGATGGGAAAATAATACATGGTATTTCCACACATTGCTCACAGATTTTTTTTCTTGTAACATCTATTAACTTCCCATGACGTCAGCATTCCATTGAACAGAGCAGACATTGGGAATGGTGGGACTCTGACGAGATGATGCTGGCTGTGCACATGCTGGGATGAAGCGGCGACTGAGTTCAGAGCTGGAGAATACACGGGTGAGTGGAAAGTCACAAGGGAGCACTTCCATGAAGGTACCAGCCACAGGAGATCCAGACCAAGTGGTCCATAGATCTGACCTAGTTCCAGGTAGGCTGTGAAAATCTAGTGGACAGAGGGACATGACCAGTGGCTTGTGGAATAGAGAAATGGCTTTGAAAGTGCTGTGCTAAAATTGTCAGAAAATCAGGAAGTAAAAGAGATGGAAACGAGCATGACTATTCATAAATTCATCACGTATTTGTAGAGTATTGATTATGTATTAGACAGAGGGTTTGAAGGAATGAAGTGACCAAGTAGAACCCTCCTAACTAGCTTGAGAATTTGGAGTGGAGAGAAGAGGAATGGAGAAAACCAGATCCTTAAGACATTTGTGAAAATGTTGAAAAGTGTGGATGGGGGTGCTTTGCATAGGTGGACTGCTCAGGAGCATCCCCGTGCCTCTGCCCTGTGGCCAAGGGCATTCGCTGTAATTTCCAAACCCCATGACCTGAAGGGACATGGGCTGTTGACATGCAGCCTGGTGACTTAGAAAGAGCACAGACAGCTGGGGTCAGCCAGGGACTGACGTAGCCATCCATGCCATGATGGAAACAGAGAGTAAACTCCTTGCTCCTAATGACTTGTTGGGTTTCAAGAGCAGAGAGCCCTATTGTAGGAGGTGAACCTCCTCTACCAATTTCCTTTTATTTGAGAAGCACCTATTACATTTCTACAACCATTAGACTTCTCTCTCTTCTTCTTGAATTAACTCCCCCTCACATGGCTGCCCTTGTGGCTTGGCTGGTAAAGAATCTGCCTGTAATGCAGGAGACCCGGGTTCGATCTCTGTGTCTGGAAAATCCCCTGGAGAAGGGAATGGCAACCCACTTCAGTATTTTTGCCTGGAAAATTCCATGGACAGAGCCTGGTGGGCTATAGTCCATGGGATCCCAAAGAGTCAGGCACAACTGAGCAACTAACACACACACACACATGGCTACAGTCCACAGGGTCACAAAGAGTGGACACGACTGAACCAATTTAGTACACATCTTCTTTTGTTTCCAATCACTGTTCAAAGAAGAGTATATTGAAGTAGTGGGGAAAAAAATAAAGCAAATTGAGCCATCTGGAACAGTTCCATATTCTTCCTGCCAAGAATGTCCTATGTCCACAGCAGGAAGTTCAATTAACAAATCCATGAATCAGGATTTTAATTATACATTTATCTGGAAGGAAAATGTTAGCTTCCCTTCTACCCCATACCTTACTTGTGGGAGTCACAGTGTGACAGTGACTGAACCTGGATCCCTGTGGTGAAATGCGAGATGGTGAAATGCTAACGTGTTGGTAGAAATTCATTTACTTTTGTTCACCAGTGTTTCTGTATTTAACAAGTAGCAAGAATTCTTAGTTGTATGAAAAGAATCAGAATTGTCTCTAGAAGGTTAAGAAGTACCCTAATTAAGAAATTTGCTAACTGTTATTTCCTGCTGTGTCTATAGACGGTATTTGGTTTTAAGTCATGACTAAGCATCTGAACAAAAGGTTTCCTTTATTTGAACATGTTCTCTTTTGTTATCCTGCCTTCCCAGATAATGGTGTGCTCCTTATGGCTGGGGACATTCTTCCTTCTCCCTGTTTTCCTCCTCCTTCTCTTTCCCTCCTCGGCCCCTTCCTTCTTTCCTGATGCCTCTTCTTCTTTCCACTGCAGCTCTTGAACCTAGAGGCCCCCAGCTGCTCATTGAGAAACTTCCATTAATTCTATCATATAGGAGAAAATTGCTCTCATTGCCTCTATGCTTAGATATACCCTAGCCTGAGTAGGAGGGTTGGTAAAAGGGCTGAGTATTGGGACAACCAAGTCCATCCTCTCTGAAGGCTGTGGCCTACACTGTCCAGAGTAAGAAAAGAGAAACATCATTTGCCAGACAGGATCTTAGGAGATTTTGTTGACCACATGACTTCAATCAACTCTCAGAAGATGGAGGTAGTTCAGAGAGAGAAGATTTAAGCACCAAACTTACAATAGCTCCCCAGATCCTTTCCAAAAGCCAACAAGTCTATCCTTCTCATGAAATTGCTGGACGACACTCGCTGTTCACACTTTGTTATATATATGACAAAACTGATCCTTGGTCCTTTGAAGTCTAATCTTGTTTTTAAAGAATTGAAACTATGATCAGACTCCTTAGCTCCCCAATGCCAAATCTAAAAAATATGAAGTTATTGATTTTATGTATCAAATAGGAACACTAATATTCTTTTCTTTTCCCTTCTTATCCCTGTTTACAGAGGGAATTTAACTGGGCTCAAGGTTTTCACGCAAAGTTATTTGATCAAGGGATGAGAAGGAGCAAAGGAAAGCCATTAAGGGATATCTGATCACTCCAAGCCACCTTGCCAAAGTTGTTCCCTAGATGGGGAAGAATGGGAAGTGAATGGCAAGAACACTCTGGGTTCACTGCTATTTTATTTTACATGGCATGTAATATCACATGCCTATAGTGGTTAAATATACCTTTGATAGAAGAGAATTTGTGGGCCAATGAGCAATAAGAACTATCTCTTAAAAAGTATGAATCCGAGGTGGTTAAACAGGTAGTTAAAAAAGGTGTAGGAATTACAAAGTAATTCTCCTAGATGCAGCACTGGGCTAAGATTTAATCAAGCCATTGTGAGTTTTTAGGATATTTATGCTAAAGACTTCAGTTTAGGGTAGTAGGAATAAGTACTAATAAGGATAAAAAGAGCTTTGGAGTTGGCAGAACAGCTTATCTTCAATTTTTTTTCCTTTTGTATTGCTAAAGAATTTTGAAAAACAAAGTATTCCTTCCCACATTTTAAAGTCAGTTTCTAAAATTTTAACATATTTATATACAAGAAAAGATGTAATTTATCACATGTAAGTATGGACTTTTAAAAAGAAGACTGTTACATTATTCTTATTTTATCGCATTTCCCTTTGCCTCTCCAAGAGTCTAAAGACCATAGCAATTTACACTGAAGTTGAATTTATCTCATGTATTTCTCTCACCATAAGTCTCAAAGTGTTAACATTTTTCTGTACAGAGTTATTACAGGTTGGGATAATTCTTAAGTAAAAAATTAGTTGGAAATGCATCACATAATGAGACGGTTTTAAAAATTCTTGTATCTGTGGATGAATTTTGCTAGAAAGGAACAGAGTTAGCATCAATATAAAATCTATTTTTATTCTTTTATATTTGTAAGCATTTGAAACTTTGTTCATCAGTGAAAAAATGGAAAGCAGGTTATTTCAATGTCAGTCAATTCTTTGGACTCCTTTCAAGTTAAGTGTCAAAGAAAAATCAACTCTTGATCTTTCATTAGAATAGAAGGAAGAGTTTTTATCAGTGATTTATTGACTTGTTCTTTATTTAACCAGATTAAAAGCAGGAAATTGGACATCATCTGAGTTGTAAAAGGATACATAACCCAGTCAGAGAGTTACTTTCTCAGCAGTGTTTTGATTTGTCTCTTTGTTGCCCGAGGTTTCTATATTGCAGGGCAATGCACTGGTGAGAGATCTAGCTGGGTGAGCTCCGCCTTTCTTTCATACAACAGGAGAAGGGCTCTCCTGAAAGGGGAGGTAGGAAAGGAGAGTCAGCATGGTGCCTTGAGGACATTTGTTCTCAGGAAGATCACTTTCAGGCATTTTAGGATCTGGAAATGGTCTCCTCTAGGACTTCCTGAGAGCCTAAGGGAAAGCCTTTGCACACTGCTACCCCAGTGAGAGGACCTCTCACTTAAGAACATCAATGAAAAATATTGCCTGCCATATCAGTAGACAAAGAATGTTGCAGCTATCCAGTTGGTACACCACAGTCCTCCTTCCTGCTCCCCCAAGGTGCGGGAAAATACAGATACTGGCCCTAGATAGCTGAGGTGCATGTCAAAGGAATGATTTCAATGAGCCCTGACGCTTGCAGCTTCCCATACATAGAAAAGCACTAAATTCTTAACTTGAAATATCTGGTTTTCTTTTATTAACAGTGATCTTCTGATATTCCAATTACCTGGTATTTTATTTTGAAAACTCCTATAAATCCTGGCTCCCCCCTTGCCTCCTCAGAGCAGTCTCTCAGAGTTATCTGAGATGCTGTGTCCTGGGCTTATGTCCTCAGATTTGTCCACTGAGTAGAACATCACTCTCAACTTTTAGGTTGTGTATTTTTTTAAGTTGACAGGAATAATGCAGATTTCCTTACACTATTGGAAATGAGCCCTTTTGGAATAAAACCCTAAGGATTTGGAGTTATTTAATCTGTGAGAAAAGCAAGAGAAGGGAAAGGAATATCAAAGGATATGGTCTGATGGATGGTGAGAAGTTACTCTTCATTTTATTGGGAATATAATAAGAATCAATATAATAAATTTAGACCAGAGTCCAGAAAGGTTCTATCATTGGGATGTATCATTAATCCTTTTTTGAGAGATCTTTAAGAAAGATGTAATAATACAATTTTCAAGCTTTTGGAGAATGCTAGTAATATTGAATATATCTTCTTTGCTTGATCAAGGATAGTCCAGAATAAAAGGCACAGAGTGAAAATTATTTTTGATAAATTTTACCTGATGTGACTATATAGGGGAGGAGTTACTGAGTATAACAGTATGCTGCTAAGTCACTTCAGTCGTGTCCGACTCTGTGCGACCCCATAGACGGCAGCCCACCAGGCTTCCCCGTCCCTAGGATTCTCCAGGCAAGAACACTGGAGTGGGTTGCCATTTCCTTCTCCAATGCATGAAAGTGAAAAGTGAAAGTGAAGTCGCTCAGTCGTGTCTGACTCTTCGCGACCCCATGGACTGCAGCCTACCAGGCTCCTCCATCCATGGGATTTTCCAGGCAAGAGTACTGGAGTGGGGTGCCATTGCCTTCTCCAGAGTATAACAGTATATTGAGCTCTATTTTCAAATAAAGTTCTGCTTTGGTCATTTACTGGCTGTGTAACCCTAGGAGATTTTTTTAATTGTCTCTAAGCCTCAGTTTCCTTCTCTGTAAAGCAAGACCTACTCCATAGGAGAATGAGGATAAAATAAGATAATATGAAATCATTAAATATAAACCACTTGCATGCTACTAGCACCATACTAATTGTTCAGTAAATAATAATTAGCCAAAATCTGGAGGGAATTTCTGTAAAAGAACTGTACTCATTAGAGCTTGTGTGAAGAAATCTTTGAATTTTGACAGTCTCTTAAATTTTTAGTTTTTATTCAGCTATCAATTATCTGGTAACTTCTCTCTGAATAGGCATGGATGTCAGGTTCCCTGATATGAGAAACAGTATTGAGGCAGGAGATAGTGGGCCTCTGGGCTGGACACCTGGTATTTGTCAAGTGGAATAAAATTCAAGCTTTTTTCTCACCCAGACACTCCAAAGACAAAGCTAGCGGCAAAAGCTGAGCTCTGCTAAAGCAAAGAGATAAGGTGCCCACTCCTGAGATCAAGGAAGACTTTCCTGTCTGCACATGAGCAAGAAGCCTTCTTGAGGGTCAAAAAAGGAAGGGGCTCCACCCCATAATAAGTGTGGACATGCAGCCATAGGCCTCTGGAGTGGGGTCCATCTTAGAAAAAAGTCATGCACACATCTTGGGGAGGGTTCAAGGACCAGTCAAATGAAGGAAAAAAACAAGATAGTTGGCCAAAGGTAAACAAAGACCCAGAAGGACTGTCCTATGTAAGTGATTTACATCACCTCCTTATTGTGTTCTGCCTCATTCAGGATGCCCGCACTCCTCGCTGGGTGTGTAACTCAGGTTAGCTTCCAACTTATTGCACTCCTCCTCGTTAGAGAGGATGCCCATACCCTTTCTCTTTAGGTGTGTATCTCTGCCCTGCTTCTGAGTTAGATAAACAAAATGTTTTCCTGTGTGCTCTCCCATACATTATGTGATATCTCTAATAAACTTTGTACCTGTTTTTACAGATTTTCACCTCCTTGAAACATCCTTGCTTTCAAACAGGGGCAAGAGCCAGGGCCACTTTGCTTCCAGCCTTTAGCCCCTGGTGGTCTGGTGGCTAGGACTCCTAGTTTTCATCCAGGTTACCCAGGTTTCATTCTTAGGCAGGGAACTAACATCCTTCTTCAGGACTGCTCACTACTCTGCTTCCAAGATCAGTACTAAAATTTTTGGTAACAATTAGTGAATCTTTCAGTCTCTTGGATGTGGTGAAGAACAGAACAGTGTGGAGAGGACCTTGGGTTGGTGATTGAGAGTCTCTGGTTCTCACCCTTGGTCCAGTCATTAACCAGCAATGGTCATGGGCAGATGATTGGTCCATAGTGCCCATTTGCTAAGCAGTGAGGCTGCTGGTCAAACCTGGGTGCAAAGGGCATCTGCTTAGTGTATATGGATGAAGTTGCAGGAATGTTATACAATATAGATGCAAAATTGCCTGGACTATGGTCAAAGTGAAACCTGCCGTGTTACACAGCCTTTATAAACCCTGGACTGGCTTTGCAGAGCAGCCAAGCAAAAGTCCCAGTGGGAGAGGCATATTGAGCAGGACTTCCAATACATGCACTCAGATGTGGAAGGGTCTTAAAGCTTCTTTTCAGCCCCATAAATCTTATTCCTTAGCTACATTTCATCCCTTAAAAGAAACCAATTGACTTTGATGTCCTCCTAAATTTTCTGTTATCAGTACTTGAAAAGAGATCCTTTCAAATAATAGACCAAATAATGCAAAAAAGAAAAAAAGCAAATATAAGAACATAAAAAAATAAGTTAGCAAAAGAATTAAAATTATGTTGACAGCTTTCTTTTTCCTTTTAAGGAAAGCAGAAACTTTTCTAAAAGATGGAAATGGTTGGTGATGTGAAGTCAACATTTAATAAAATGAATATAGGCAGAAGGCCCTTGCAGTACTGTCAGATTCTGATGAAAATATCTTTAAGAATAGACATGATTTTTTGGCCTGAAAATTTGTATTTTTCAAGAAGCACTTGTATGGGGATCCCAGAAGTGTTCTGGTCCTATAGGCCTCCTTTGTCTTTTCTTAGGGTAAGTCCTCAAACTGAAGCAGGAACTGCTAATTAGCCCAGGCACACATCTTCACCTCGTAACTCTACTTAAATCTTCAAAAGAATAGACTCGAGTTTGTGAAGGCTGCAGAGCAATATAATTGTCTAGTTTTCCTAGATAAAAAAGTGACAAGGTTAACTTTCTGTTTCCTAGAAAATACCACAGTAGGAATCTTGACGTGGCTACCTTCCCTTTGAAGAGAGAGGTGAGTAAGATTGATGGTCTAGTCATTTTCAGGATGTTTCAGCTGATAATTTAGGACACTTGCAAAAGCATCATAGCTCATTTAAATACCACGTTAGAAATTTCCAGTTTTCCTCATGAGGGCAAGAGATGCAAAGATGTGCTCATTATCACTATGCATGGCTTCTGACAATTAACCATATTTCAGAAGCATCATCAGAAGTCAGGGTAAGCCTTGCTGCAGGGTGAATTGGGGGTTCCGCACACCTAATTAGCCAGGATTCAATTATTCAGCATCAAATGGGAAACCAGTCAGGACTTCCAATTATAATTCAAAAATGTTTTCTGTCTTACACTGCAATAAAAATAACACTCTAGAGTGAAAGAATCAGATAAGGCACAGTTACAGGAAATGCTGAGGGAACAATTACCAAGAAGTGAAATTAGAAAGCTGTAAATGGATGGGTGAAACCTGACTGGAATAAACAGAGCCTTCCTCTCAATAAGTGGTTCTCATGAAGGCAATGGCATCTTTTAGCCTTGTAGGTTGTGAATATTCCAGGAATGACCTAGGTTTTATAAGACAGGTTTAATCATGAATGGGGTTGGGTCAGGCATTAAATTCTCACTTGATACTACACTTTGAATCTCCAGCGTGACTTGGCCAGTTATGCAGGGTACAAGAGTTTTCCTGGAAAAGCATATTATTTTTTAATAAATGGCAGTGATGTATTTATTAAACTAAGGAGATTTCAGTTGAAGCCAACCAATGATTATAGTTTATAACGGAAGTGTGTGCTTTCTTAATTGGTGAACGTATTAATGATTCTCTTCATGTTGGCTCACGTTATTCATTTATGACAGAGGCGTCTTACAATGCATATAAAAACCCTTCCTTTCTAGGTGATGGGAGGAGCAGGCAAGAAATCCCATGCCAGTTCAGTTTTAAAACTGGCATCTGGAATTTCCAGACTGATCTTTATAGCCAAGTCAATTGTTTCCTACCCAGTTGGAGCAACTTGTTGAGAGAAAAATGATATTGGGACTTGGAAAATGCTTGAGAATGTTGTCTATATCTTAAGTCAAAATGTCTAAAATTGTGTATTGAAGGATTCTCTAACATCATTATTTTTGAATGTATTTATCATAACATGTAAGTGTAGGATGAAGGGCTATTTTGAGTGGGCTGTGTAGCCAAGGACATTGAACGAGTCAGGCATCCTCATGCAGGATGATAGATAATGCTTATACTACCCTGGTCTGTGTTAAGAACGTTCTTACACATGCTGACTCATTTAGATGTACTTAGTATTTCTGAAGGGTAATAATGTATTAGCTTTACATTTCTTCTGTAACATTACTACAAATATAGTGGCTCAAAGCAGCAAACATTATCTTACACTTCTGTAGGTCAGAAGTCCAAAATGCCTCTTCCTGTGTTGAAAATCGAAGTATTGGCATGTGTATGCTAAGTCGCTTCAGCTGTGTCTGACTCTGTGTGACCCCATGGACTGTTGCCTGCCAGGCTTCTCTGTCCATGGGATTCTCCAGGCAAGAATCCTGGAGTGGGTTACCATGCCTACTCCAGGGCATCTTCCTGACCCAGGGATAGAACCCACATCTCCTAAGTCTCCTGCACCGGCAGGTGGGTTCTTCACCGCTAGAGCCACCTGGGAAGCCAAGTGTTGGTACAATCATGTCCCTCTGGAGGCCTTAGGGGGGAATCCATTTCCTTGCCCTTGTCTGCTTTTAGTCATTCTGCACTCCTTCAGAGCCAGCAAACAGTAGAGTGTTGTTTCACACTGTATCACTTGGAGAGTGACTCTTTTATCTCTCTTTTCGAAATTTAAGGACTTTTGTCATTACCTAAAACCCACTGAGATAATCCAGGATAATCTCCCTTTTTTAAGGCAATCTGACTAGCAACCTTAATTCCATCTGTAACCTTAATTCTCCCTTGCTGTGTAATGTAACATAGTTACAAGTTCTAAGGATTAGAAAGCAGACATATTTTGTTGTTGTTCTTGAAAGAAAGTGAAAGTGAATTCACTCAGTCGTGTCTGACTGTTTGCGACCCCATGGACTGTAGCCTACCAGGTTCCTCAATCCATGGGATTCTTGCCTAGGCAAGAATACTGGAGTGGGTTGCCATTTCCTTCTCCAGGGGATCTTCTCAGCCCAGGGATCGAATCCTCATCTCCTGCATTGGCAGGTGGATTCTTTACCACTGAGCCACCAGGGAAGCCTGTGGACATATTTGAAAATGAAAGTGAAGTCGCTCAGTTGTGTCCAACTCTTTGCAACCCCATGGACTGTAGCCCACCAGGTTCCTCATCCATGGGATTCTTGTTGTTGATTAGTCCCTAAATCATGTCTGACTCTTCTGTGATACCATGGGACTGTAGCCTGCCAGCCTCCTCTATCCATGGGATTCTTGCCTAGGCAAGAATACTGGAGTGGGTTGCCATTTCCTTCTCCAGGGGATCTTCTCAGCCCAGGGATCAAATCCTCATCTCCTGCATTGGCAGGTGGATTCTTTACCACTGAGCCACCACGGAAGGCTGTGGACATATTTGAAAGTGAAAGGGAAGTCGCTCAGTCATGTCTGACTCTTTGTGACCCCATGGACTGTAGCCTACCAGGCTCCTCAGTCCATGGAATTTTCCAGGCAAGAGTACTGGAATGGGTTGTTATTTTCTTCTCCAGGGGATCTTCCTGACCCAGGGATCGAACCCTGGTCTCCCGCATTGCAGGCAGACGCTTTACCATCTGAGCCACCAGGGAAGCCCTGGTGTAGTATCCAGTGGACATATTTGGGGGCCATAATTCTGCCTTCCATAGTAAGTATTATTATTACCCATTTTATAGCTGATAAAATGCAGAGATGTTAAGTAATTTGCACAAAGTCATTTAGCTAGAAGGATTGGGGCAGAATTTGAACCTGACACTAGAGTCCATTCTTTCAATCACTATACTATGCTACTTTTACTGATATTTTGGCAGCAGGAGTTTGGGTCATTCAAGTGCAATGATATCAACATATCCCTTAACTAGAATCTATGCATGCACTACTGGAGAAGGCAATGGCACCCCACTCCAGTACTCTTGCCTGGAAAATCCCATGGGCAGAGGAGCCTGGCAGGCTGCAGTCCATGGGGTCACTAAGAGTCGGACACGACTGAGCGACTTCACTTTCACTTTCCAGTTTCATGCATTGGAGAAGGAAATGGCAACCACTGCAGTGTTCTTGCCTGGAGAATCCCAGGGATGGTGGAGCCTGGTGGGCTGCCGTCTCTGGGGTCGCGCAGAGTCGGACACGACTGAAGCGACTTAGCAGCAGCAGCAGCAGCAGCAGCACACATGCGCTACTAGAACAGGATCCCCTGATCTCGGGGCATAACTAGGATGACTGTCTCTTTCAGGATGGTACTTTCTGGTTTTGATCTTTCACAGTCCTAACCTAGGTAAGACAACAAAGAATAGATAATTCATCCTCCCAGAGGTGGTTGCATTTTCTTATCTTATTAACATATATTTATCAAATCCTTTTTGAGGGTTTATCAGACCTTATGGTTGGCTCTGAGGAACCCAGATTAGTGACATATTGCTCCTACCTTCAAAGGGGTCATAGTCACTGGCAGAAAGAGACAAAGTTACTAGAAAATGTGGTAAGTGTGATTACATAATAGTATAGAAGATTGAGTTCTATTAATCCTGCCTCCAAAGCATATCTTGACTCTCTTCTCTGTGGCCATCCCATAGACCAAGCCACCACTGACTCTGTTACCTGGACAATAGTTTCCTCATTTGTCTCTCTGCTTCCCCTCTTGAATCCCTATAAGTTATGCTCCAGAGTTGAATTAATTTTCTAGAAAATGAAAATCAGATCTTATATCACCCCTGCTTAAAACCCTCCAGGAGCTTCCACTCTACTTAACATACACAAAACTCTGTAACAAGTTCTAAAACCCCCTTGTGCGCCCCCCTCAACTCCTCCTCCTGTCACTCTTGTTCATTGTTCTCTCACTAACCTACCTTCTGAAAATGTTAATGTGCCAAGTTCTTTCCAGCCTGGCCCTTGCATGTATGTCCTCTGCTTCCTTCTTGAACTTCACATGATGGTTCCTATTCCTCTTTCTGGCCTCAGCTGATCTGACCACTTAAATAGGTGCTTCCCTTCCTCACTGTTTCTACTACAACCCTCTCTCTTTTTCCTTACAGTTTATACTGTCTGTAAGTTTTCTGAAGGCACAACCATATCTAGAGTCCTGCACAGTGCCTGGCACACAGAAGGTACACAATGAGTATTAAAAAGAAATCCCAAGTAGCAGAAAAGAAACCAATTAATTCAGTCAATGGACATGAATTGGAGCAAACTCTGGGAAATAGTGAAGGACAGAGGGGTCTGGTTGCAGTCCATGGGGTTGCAAAGGGTCGGACACAACTTAGTGACTGAACAGCAACAATTCAGTCAAAAGAGATAACACTAGTACCTCCCCTAGGGTTCTAGCAGCAGCTATAGGAGAGTTGGACAAAAGGAGAGAATTCACAGCACACTTAGTGTGGCATCTGGAGAAGATGGAATTTTAACTACTGTTACTTTCACTGGGCTTCCCTGGCGGCTCACATGGTAAAGAATCTGCCAGCAGTGCAGGAGACCTGGGTTTGATTCCTGGGTTGGGAAGATCCCCTGCAGGAGGGAGTGGCTACCCACTCCAGTATTCTTGCCTAGAGAATTTTATTGACAGAGGAGCCTGGTGCGCTTGCAAAGAGAGTCCATGGGGTCGCAAAGAGTTAGACACACTAAGCACTAACACTTTCTTTACTTTCAAAAAGGCATCAGGTAGTGTTTAAATGCAAATTTCCATACTCATTTATGTTTTTCAAATACACTTTCATTTTTTAAGAGTGAGAATAAATAGAGACTTTGTGTCAATTAAAGCTGTATTTCATCCCATTTTTAGTTCTTCACGTTGAAGATCTTCGACAAAGGACTTTCCCTTCCTCCCTACATTGAGGGCAGCTTTCACTCTGGTTCCTGTTCTGTTTTTCTCCTGAGAATTGTCTGCTCTAATTGGATACAGACCACTGCTTACTTAGCTTTAATAACAATTCTGCTTGTTAATAAACAAAATTAATCTTGATTAAGCCAGTTTATTCAAATAATATTCTATTCTGTTTCCTTGGGGTTTATTTCCTTAGGCCTTTATGCTTCTGTTCTAAATTCACATTTTTTTTTTTTCTCTCTGAGTGCTTTCCTTCCTTACTTCATTCTCAAAGTAAACATGTTTAAAGTATAAAAAAGGAGCTTATGGATGAAAATGAACGGGAGGCAAAACTCCCCTGATTTTGTTTCCTCGTTCCCTTGAATCTGTCTGGTTGTATTTCCTTTTTGCTTGTTGTTTGAACTAAGAGCTGTATTAATGGCAAAGGCAGATTTGTTTCCTTGGCTTGGAGGTGATTAGTCAGTTTAGAACAGGCCTGGTTGGTTTGTTTTTACTGCCAGACTGTCCTGGCTCACCAATCCACAGTCAAAACAGGGCTTGTAAATCATCATTTCCTTGCTGGAATCAATGGGGATCAATTTTCCAGCCTCTAGAAACATCCTCCACAAATCTCTGAAAGCCTTTTGCAGGAAAAAACTGTCTAGCCTGATTCAGTCAGCCTGCTTCCAAAGTTTATCATCTGTTTTGATACCTGAAGTCACTCTTGTTCACAGACTGAACTGCTCTGACTGGTCCCCTGCCTGGAGAACATCCTCTGGAGATGTTCTCTCATCTGGAAGGACTGGAAGGCACTAAACCTTTTACATTGTCTTCCTTGGTTCCCATGTAACAAAACATGTGGCTTTAATAGGCATATTTGCCTGGGAGTATTGGTAGACTTTTGCCGCATTGATGTATATAGTTCTTAACCTTATAGCATTGCCCTTCATAAGTTCTTACCATTCAATTGCTCAGTTGTGTCCGACTCTTTGTGACCCCGTGGAATGCAGCACGCCAGAGTTCCCTGTCCTTCACTATCTCCTGGAGTTTGCTCAAATTCATGTCCATTGAGTTGATGATGACCTCCAACCATCTCATCCTCTGTCACCCCCTTCTCCTCCTGCCCTCGATCTTTCTCAGCATCAGGGTCTTTTACAATGAGTTGGCCTTTTGTAAGATTGACACCCAAAATAGGTTACTGTTGGAGAAGTAACTGTACATGGGCATGGGTTGCCCACTCTTTAGAGGAGTTATTTATTCAGTTCTGATGCTTTTTTTAATTATTAAGACTAAATACTCATTTCAGGTGAAGGTGGTTGTTCCACAGAATAGGTCTAATGTAAGTGCTCTCATTTAGTTGTTCTCAACCAAGATCCCACAAAGAAATTGCTTCCTAATGTGTTAAGGCATCCAATGAATATAGTGAATTAACTTCTTGTCTATGCCTCTGCTGCTGCTGCTAAGTTGCTTCAGTCGTGTCCTACTCTGTGTGACCCCATAGACGGCAGCCTACCAGGCTCCCCCATCCCTGGGATTCTCCAGGCAAGAACACTGGAGTGGGTTGCCATTTCCTTCCCCAATGCATGAAAGTGAAAAGTGAAAGTGAAGTCGCTCAGTCGTGTCCGACTCTTCGCGAGCCCATGGACTGCAGCCTACCAGGCTCCTCCATCCATAGAATTTTCCAGGCAAAAGTACTGGAGTGGGGTGCCATCGCCTTCTCCTGTCTATGCCTCTAGGATGGTACTAGTTTTGTTCCATTCTGGGAAGAATTGAGAAAATAATTACACACCAATCATATTCTGCAGGATTTAATTCTCCAGTGGAACTTTGAGAAAAACTGTAGAGAATACCGTGTCTACTTTGGAAGCAGGTTTTCAAAAAATCAACTCTGTGTGTGGTACTCAAATGTTTGTTAGAGTTGAAGCTTTCATGTTCATACTCAAGGTACTTCCGAATTCCTTTAAAGGTCCATCCATCAAACCATCCTGGTGAGGTTGACTTCTTAACTTACCTTCAGTTTGTTTCCCTTGGGTTCAGGACAGTTTCTGGTCTTTATTTCCTCCTGGCATCTATACAATACACTCACACTGTAAATCCTTGTTCCAATCTTAGTTTTGAGAGTTATTACTTCTCTGGCCTTTTTTAATTTCTTCTAGTCCACATTAGGAATAATAATATGAGTATTTCTATCTCAAAGAAGAAAATGTGGATCAAAGAAGAAAATGTCCTTGAAGGTACTTTATAAACTATGAGGCCATATAACTATTGTAATGATCCAGGCAATTAGAATTATAGGAATGGGCAATGGATTTAGATGGATCTACATAAACATGGGGTTCAAGTCCAGGTAGATACAGCAGGTCATGCACCCCGTTCAGGCAGCCATAAAAGTTGGCACAACACATTAGTGATCAGGACCCTTGATACTGAAGAGTGGGGTTTCATCATTCACCTCAAAGAGGTGGTACACAGAGCAGATGAACTGCACCTAAGAGAAGATGGATGAGAACACCCAACTGGAAAGGAGATTTAGACAACTGTAGTGAGGGGAGATTCATGACCAAGATAATCATGATGGTGTGATCACTCATGATCACTCACCTAGAGCCAGACATCCTGGAATGTGAAGTCAAATGGGCCTTAGGGAGCATCACTATGAACAAAGCTAGTGGAGGTGATGGAATTCCAGTTGAGCTATTTCAAATCCTAAAAATGATGCTGTGAAAGTCCTGAACTCAATATGCCAGCAAATTTGGAAAACTCAGCAGTGGCCACAGGACTGGAAAAGGTCAGTTTTCATCCCAATCCCAAAGAAAGGCAATGCCAAAGAATGTTCCAACTACCGCACAAATGCACTCATCTCACACGCTAGTAAAGTAATGCTCAAAATTCTCTAAGCCGGGCTTCAGCAATATGTGAACCGTGAACTTCCAGATGTTCAAGCTGGTTTTAGAAAAGGCAGAGGAACCAGAGACCTAATTGCCAACATCTGCTGGATCATGGAAAAAGCAAGAGAGTTCCAGAAAAACATCTACTTCTGCTTGATTGACTATGCCAAAGCCTTTGACTGTGTGGATCACAATAAACTGTGGAAAATTCTGCAAGAGATGGGAATACCAGACCACCTGACCTGCCTCTTGAGAAACCTATATGCAGGTTAGGAAGCAACAGTTAGAACTGGACATGGAACAACAGACTGGTTCCAAATAGGAAAAGGAGTTCGTCAAGGCTGTATATTGTCACCCTGCTTATTTAACTTATATGCAGAGTACATCATGAGAAACGCTGGGCTGGAAGAAGCACAAGCTGGAATCAAGATTGCTGGGAGAAATATCAATAACCTCAGATATGCAGATGACACCATCCTTATGGCAGAAAGTGAAGAGGAACTAAAAAGCCTCTTGATGAAAGTGAAAGAAGAGAGTGAAAAAGTTGGCTTAAAGCTCAACATTCAGAAAACAAAGATCATGGCATCCGGTACCGTCACTTCATGGGAAATAGAAGGGGAAACAGTGTCAGACTTTATTTTTTTGGGCTCCAAAATCACTGCAGATGTGATCGCAGCCATGAAATTAAAAGACGCTTACTCCTTGGAAGGAAAGTATGATCAACCTAGATAGCATATTCAAAAGCAGAGACATTCCTTTGCCAACAAAGGTCCATCTGGTCAAGCCTATGGTTTTTCCAGTGGTCATGTATGGATGTGAGAGTTGGACTGTGAAGAAAGCTGAGCACCGAAGAATTGATGCTTTTGAACTGTGGTGTTGGAGAAGACTCTTGAGAGTCCCTTGGACTGCAAGGAGATCCAACCAGTCCATTCTAAAGGAGATCGGTCCTGGGTGTTCTTTGGAAGGCATGCTGCTAAAGCTGAAACTCCAGTACTTTGGTCACCTCATGCGAAGAGTTGACTCATTGGAAAAGACTCTGATGCTGGGAGGGATTGGGGGCAGGAGGAGAAGGGGACGACAGAGGATGAGATGGCTGGATGGCATCACGGACTCGATGGACATGAGTCTGAGTGAACTCCGGGAGTTGGTGATGGACAGGGAGGCCTGGTGTGCTGTGATTCATGGGGTCGCAAAGAGTCGGACATGATTGAGCAACTGAAATGAACTGAACTGAGTGAGGGGAGATTCTGCCAGCCTGAGGAAAACAATAGGGGAACTCCTTTTGGACTTTGTGTGTTATGTTAGTAAAATTCATTACTGGAGCAAGTGCAAAAGAAGAGCATTGAAACTACTTAAATTAGCACATGCTTAAATATTTGTGTGAGTGTGTGTTCAGTCACTAAGTTATGTCCAACTCTTTGCAACCCCATGGACTGTAGCCCACCAGGCTCCCCTGCCCATGGAATTTTCCAGGCAAGAATACTGGAGTGGGTTGCCATTTCCTCCTTCAGTGGATCTTCCCAACCCAGGGATTGAACCTGTCTCCTGTGTCTCCTGCATTGCAGGCACATTTGCCACCACTGAGCCACCTGGGAAACTTTAAGTATATTAGGAGCCAAAGAACCAAGCTTTGTGCTCAATTCAGCTTGTTCTTATGGGATGTCAATGGAAGTCATTTCAAATTGATGATTGTTTTTTAGATTCTGACATATAGGAATTACTATCAAGGAGGACAAATAGCAAATGAATATAAAAATTATATATCACAAGTTGGGAATACAATGATAATAATAAATTAAAATTATTGAGCACATGTTATGTTCCAGGCAGCATTTTAGGCACTTTTCTTGCTTAATCCCTGTAATAACTCAATAAGATAGGTACCAATTTTACCTTCTCCATATTACAGTAGGGAAATTGAACCCTAGAAAGTATAAGTGACTTGCCCAAGGTGCCACAGGCAATTATTGGCACAGCTATGTTTTGTCTCCAGAGTAAATATTCCTATCATCTATTCTAGAATGCTTTAAGGCAGATGTTTATAAAGTGTTTGTCAGTAGAATGATCTTAAAAAGCTGGGATGGCAAGCCAGAGATGGCCTTGAGAAATAGCCAGAAGTTAATTGAATACCATTTTAATATATTTATGAGTTATAAGGTCCCATCAGATATGGAGAATATGATAAGTTGCAGAGTTCTGTCAAATGCAAAGATAATTATAACTAGATGAAAGGATATTTAAAATCTTAAGATTCAAAGAAATTGAAAATCCAAACAAGTAATGTATAGTAGCCTGAGTTGATTATAAAGTACTCAAGATCTACTTCTTTTGTTTTGAAGCTCCCATTATGGACTGAAAATAGGACTCAGTAGACCACATAAGGAATTCAGTGAGGACTGAAAAAATAAAATTGAAGATAAGAGAAAAGGATAAAAACTAGACATGAGTTGAATAAATCTTGAGATATCTGTTGAATTTAACATTTTATTTCAGGGAACAGAGTGTAATTAAACCAAATAATTTAAGGGCTGTGAATAGTTTGGGGTAATCTTTTTTTTTGTGAATATTTAATGCATTAATTTATTTCCTTCCTTCATGTCTTTAATTAATTGTCACCTTTTCAGTGAGTCTTTCTTAGCCACCCAATTAAAACTACACACTCCTTTACAGCATCACATAATACATGGGACACTTTATCTACCCTGTGTGCTGTATTTTTCTTCCTAGCACTTATCACCTTATAATACTCTTTTTAAAAAAAATTGAATATTTGGGCTTTCCTGCTGGCTCAGAGGTAAAGAATCTGCCAGTCAACACAGGAGTCACAGGTTCAATCCCTGGGTCAAGAAGATTACCTGGAGAAGGAAATGGCAACCCAATCCAGTATGCTTGCCTGGGAGATCCCATGGACAGAGGAGCATTCCAGGCTACAGTTCATGGGGTTGCAAAAGAGCTGGACATGACTTTGCAACTAAACAGTAACAACAGTAGTTGATTTACAATGTTTCAGGCGTACAGCAAAGTGATTCAGTCCTCTACCTACCTTACCTACCTACCTATTCTTTTTTCAGATTCTTTTCCATTATAGGATATTACAAGATATAGAATATAGTTCCCTGTGCTATTCAGTAGGTCAATGTTGTTTATTTTACATATAGTAGTATATATATGTTAAATTTCTAAAATTTCAAATTTATCCCTCCAAAGGGGAGGAGGGAAAGGGGAAATGGGTAGCCATAAGTTTGTTTTGTAGCCATACTTTCCTCTTTGGTAGCCATAAGTTTGTTTGCTCTGTCTGTGAGTGTTTCTCTTTTGTAAATAAGTTCATTTGTATCATTATTTCACATTCCATATTTGAGTGATGTCACATGGTATCTGTCTGACTTCCTTGACTTAGTATGCTAATCTCTAGATCCATCCATGTTACTGCAAGTGGCATTATTTTATTCTTTTTTTGTTGCTGAGTGATATCCTATTGTGTATATTGGAATGCTTCCATATCTTGGCAATTGTAATTAATATTGCTATAAACATAAATGTATCTTTTTGAATTAGTGTTTTTTTTTTTTTTTAATATATACCCAGGAGTGGAATTGCTGGGTCATATGGTCATTTTATTTTTAGCTTTTTGACAAATGTCAATACTCTTTTCCACAGTGGCTGCACCAATTTACATTTCCACAAACAGTGTAAAAGTGTTCTGTTTCTTCACATCCTCATCAACATATGTTATTTCTGGTTTTTTTGATGATAACCATTCTGACCACTCCAGTACTCTTGCCTGGAAAATTCCATGGACGGAGGAGCCTGATGGGCTGCAGTCCATGGGGTCGCTAAGAGTTAGACACGACTGAGCACCTTCACTTTCACTTTTCACTTTCCTGCATTGGAGAAGGAAATGGCAACCCACTCCAGTGTTCTTGCCTGGAGAATCCCAGGGACAGGGGAGCCTGGTGGGCTGCCGTCTATGGGGTCGCACAGAGTCGGACACGACTGAAGTGACTTACCTTACCTTACCTTATTCTGACAGGTGTGAGGTGAGATATTGTGGTTTTGATTTTTATTTCTCTGATGATTAGCAATGTTGAGCATCTTTTCATGTGACTGTTGGTCTTCTCAATTTTGTTTTAGGCAGATTGAAATTCCCCTAGTAGGTCTTAAGGTAGGTAGGTGAAGCTATTTGGCTGTTTTATAGGTAGAATGAGAAAGGTTTTGATCTGTAATCTTCGCATGGTAGAGCTGGTGATAGGGTCTGCTTTCAATGATCAGAATTGTTGTGTTGGAGTACATAGTTTCCTACTGAAGCTATGTTAATTTAAAGGTGAAATACTCATCTTATACTCCCATGTAATACGGTTATAGCAAGTTCATAGGGTGATCAATACCTCCTACCTCATGGGGTGGAGGTGGGGTTCCTGTGACTAGCTGATGGGGGATGGAAATTTCCCAAGCTTGACTCACAAGTGGGTCAGCTCAGTATGTGAGGGCAGGAGAAAATTATTGCAGCTATAAAAAAGCAATGAAGACACTCTTTATATTGATAATAGAAATATCTGAAAGATGCTTATTTAAGTAAAAAGAAAGAACAAGGGGTAACAGAAACTGTTTAAAACGGATAAATGAGGAAATAGGCATAGTTCACCATTTAGATGTATGGTATGAGTGTGTGTGTTAGTTGCTTAGTCGTGTCCGACTCTTTGCCACCCCACGGTCTGTCCATGGGATTGTCTAGGCAAGAATACTAGAATGAGTTGCCATTCCTTTCTCCAGGGGATCTCCCCAACCCAGGGGTCAAACTAGGATCTCCTGCATTGCAGGCAGTTTCTTTACTGTCTGAGCTACCAGAGAAGTCCTCAGGTGTATGGGGGTAACCACCAAAGGAAGTAAAAGCAGAAACTGACAAAAGTGAGTTTATCTGAGAAGAGAGATTATTGATAGGTCAGAAAGGGTTGCAAACTGCTGCTTTTCATTTCGTACCTTTCTATACTGTTGTAAGTACAACTTACTGAGAAATCTGTATATAGGTCAAGAAGCAACAATTAGAACTGAACATGGAACAACAGACTGGCTTCAAACTGGGAAAGGAGTATGTCAAGGCTGTAAATTGTCACCCTACTTATTTAACTTATATGCAGAGTACATCATGTGAAATGTTGGACTGGATGAAGCACAAGCTGGAATCAAGATTGCTGGGAGAGATATCAATGACCTTCAGATACACAGATGACACTACCCTCATGGCAGAAAGTGAAGAGGAACTAAAGAGCCTCTTGATGAAAGTGAAAGAGGAGAGTGAAAAAGTTGGCTTAAAACTCAACATTGAAAAAACTAAGATCATGGCATCTGGTCCCATCACTTTGTGGCAAATAGATGGAGAAACAATGGAAACAGTGACAGAGTTTCTTTTCTTGGGCTCCAAAATCACTGCAGATGGTGACTGCAGCCATGAAATTAAAAGACACTTGCTCCTTGGAAGAAAAGCTATGTACAACCTAGACAGTATATTAAAAAGCACAGACATTACTTGGCTGACAAAGGTCCATCTAGTCAAAGCTATGGTGTTTCCAGTAGTCATGTATTGATGTGAGCATTGGACTATAAAAGAAAGCTGAGTGCCAAAGAATTGATGCTTTTTAACTGTGGTGTTGGAGAAGACTCTTGAGAGTCCTTGGACTGCAAGGAGATCAAACCAATCAATCCTAAAGGAAATCAGTCCTGAATATTCATTGTAAGGACTGATGCTGAAGCTGAAACTCCAATATTTGGCCACCTGATGCAAAGAACTGACTCATTGGAAAAGACCCTGATGCTGGGAAAGATTGAAGGCAGGAGGAGAAGGGGATGACAGAGGATGAGCTGTTTGGATGGCATCGCTGACTCGATGGACATGAGTTTGAGCCAACTCTTGGAGTTGGTTATGGACAGGAAAGTCTGGTATACTGCAGTCCATGGGGTTGCAAACAGTTGGATATGACTGAGCAACTGAACTGAACTCGAGGTTTTTCTTTTTCTTTTTATTGTAGATAGGGCAAGAGGAAAGTGTAAGGGTGGGGGGTGGTCCCAATATGGCAGAGGAATAGGACAGGGAGAATTTCTGCCCCCGACAAATTCATCAAAAGATCATTTGAATGCTGAGCAACTTCCACAAAACAACTTCTGAACGCTGATGGAGGACACCTGGCACCCAGAAAGGCAGCCTATTCTCTTTGAAAGCAGACAAGCAAAAGCTGAGAGAATTCAGCATCACCAAAGCACTCATCAACAAATGCTGAAGGATCTTCTCTAGACAGGAAACACAGAAAAGGTTTATAAACTCGAACCCAAAACAACAAAGTAAATGGCAGTGGGATCATACTTATGAATAATTACCTTAAATGTAAATGGGTTGAATGCCCCAATTAAAAGACAAAGACTGGCTGAATGGATACAAAAACAAGACCCCTATACATGGTGTCTACAAGAGATCCACCACAAACCAAACACATAAAGACTGAAAGTGAAGGGCTGGAATAAAGATATTTCATACAAATGAAGACCAAAAGAAAGCAGGAGTAGCAATACTCATATCAGATAAGATAGACTTTGAAATAAAGGCCTTGAAAAGAGACAAAGAAGGACACTACATAATGATCAAAGAATCAATCCAAGGAGAAGATATACAATTATATATATATACCCAACATAGTAGCACCACAATATATAAGGCAAGTGCTAACAAGTATGAAAGGAGAAATTAACACAATAATAGTGGGAGACTTGAATATTCCACTCACACCTATGGATAGATCAACCAAACATAAAATTAGCAAGGAAACACAAACTTTAAATCATACAATCGACCAGTTAGACCTAATTAATATCTATGGGACATTTCACCCCAAAAGAATGAATTTCACCTTTTTCTCAAGTGCACACTGAACCTTTTCCAGGATAGATCACATCCTGGGCCATAAATCTAGCCTTGGTAAATTCAAAAAATTTGAAATCATTTCAAGCATCTTTTCTGATCACATTGTGGTAAGATTAGATGTCAACTACAGGAAAAAAACTATTAAAAACAAAAACTTATTGAGGCTAAACAATACACTTCTGAATAACCAACAAATCACAGAAGAAATAAAAGTATGCATAGAAACAAATGAAAATGAAAACATGACAACCCCAAACCTATCAGTTCAGTTCAGTCTCTCAGTCGTGTCCGACTCTTTGCAAACCCATGAATCTCAGCACGCCAGGCCTCCCTGTCCATCACCAACTCCCGGAGTTCACTCAGACTCACGTCCATCGAGTCAGTGATGCCATCCAGCCATCTCATCCTCTGTCGTCCCCTTCTCCTCCTGCCCCCAATCCCTCCCAGCATCAGAGTCTTTTCCAATGAGTCAACTCTTCGCATGAGGTGACCAAAGTACTGGCGTTTCAGCTTTAGCAGCATTCCTTCCAAAGAAATCCCAGGGTTGATCTCCTTCAGAATGGACTGGTTGGATCTCCTTGCAGTCCAAGGGACTCTCAAGAGTCTTCTCCAGCACCACAGTTCAAAAGCATCAATTCTTCAGTGCTCAGCCTTCTACACAGTCCAACTCTCACATCCATACATGACCCCAGGAAAAACCATAGCCTTGACTAGACGAACCTTTGTTGGCAAAGTAATGTCTCTGCTTTTGAATATGCTATCTAGGTTGGTCATAACTTTCCTTCCAAGGAGTAAGCGTCTTTTAATTTCCTGGCTGCAGTCACCATCTGCAGTGATTTTGGAGCCCCAAAAAATAAAGTCTGACACTGTTTCCACTGTTTCCCCATCTATTTCCCATGAAGTGATGGGACCAGATGCCATGATCTTTGTTTTCTGAATGTTGAGCTTTAAGCCAACTTTTTCACTCTCCACTTTAACTTTCATCAAGAGGCTTTTTAGTTCCTCTTCACTTTCTAAGGGTGGTGTCATCTGCATATCTGAGGTTATTGATATTTCTCCCAGCAAACCTATGGGACACTGTAAAAGCAGTGCTAAGGGGAAGGTTCATAGCATTAAAGCTTACCTCAAGAAACAAGAGAAAAATCAAATAAATAACCCCACTTTACACCTAAAGCAACTAGAAAAAGAAGAAATGAAGAACCCCAGGTTTAGCAGAAGAAAAGAAATCATAAAAAATAGGCCAGAAATAAATGAAAAAGAAACAAAGGAGACCATAGCAAAAATCAACAAAACTAAAAGCTGGTTCTTTGAGAAGATAAATAAAATAAAATGAGATAAAATAGATGAACCATTAGCCAAACTCATCAAGAAAAAAGGGAGAAGAATCAAATCAACAAAATTAGAAATGAAAATGGAGAAATCACAACAGACAACCCAGAAATACAACGGATCATAAGAGACTACTATCAATTAGACAACTTGGAAGAAATGGACGAATTCTTAGAAAAGTATAACCTTCCAAAACTGAACCAGGAAGAAATAGAAAATCTTAACAGACCCATCACAAGCATGGAAATTGTACCTGTAATAAAAAATCTTCCAACAAATAAAAGCCCAGGACCAGATGGCTTCACAGATGAATTCTACCAAAACTTTAGAGAAGAGGTAACACCTATCCTACTCAAACTCTTCCAGAAAATTGCAGAGGAAGGTAAACTCCCAAACTCTTTCTATGAGGCCACCATCACTCTAATACCAAAACCTATCGACAAAGATGCCACAAAAAAAGAAAACTATAGGCCAATATCACTGATGAACATAGATGCAAAAATCCTCAACAAAATTCTAGCAAACAGAATCCAACAACATATTAAAAAGATCATACATCATGACCAAGTGGGTTTGATTCCAGGGATGCAAGAATTCTTCAGTATTTGCAAATCAATCAATGTGATACACCACATTAACAAACTGAAAGATAAAAACCACATGATTATCTCAATAGATGCAGAGAAAGCCTTTGACAAAATTCAATGTCCATTTATGATAAAAACCCTCCAGAAAGCAGGCATAGAAGGAACATATCTCAACATAATAAAAGCCATATATGATAAACCCACAGCAAACATTATCCTCAATGGTGAAAAACTGAAAGCATTTCTCCTAAAGCCAGGAACAAGACAAGGGTGCCCACTCTCACCACTACTATTCAACATAGTTTTGGAAGTTTTAGTCATAGAAATCAGAGAAGAAAAAGAAATAAAAGGAATCCAGACTGGAAAAGAAGAAGTAAAACTCTCACTGTTTGCAGATGACATGATCCTCTACATAGAAAACCCTAAAGACACCACTGGAAGATTACTAGAGTTAATCAATGAATATAGTAAAGTTTCAGGATATAAAATTAATACACAGAAATCCCTTGCATTCCTATACACTAACAATGAAAAAACAGAAAGAGAAATTAAGGAAACAATTCAATTCACCATTGCAATGAAAAGAATAAAATACTTAGGAATAAATCTACCTAAAGAAACAAAAGACCTATATATAGAAAACTAAAACACTGATGAAAGAAATCAAAGATGACACAAATAGATGGAGAAATATACCGTGTTCATGGATCAGAAGAATCTATATAGTGAAAATGAGTATACTACCCAAAGCAATCTATAGATTTCATGTAATCCCTATCAAGCTACCAACAGTTTTTTTCACAGAGCTGGAACAAATAATTTCACAATTTGTATGGAAATACAAAAAACCTTGAATAGCCAAAGCAATCTTGAGAAAGAAGAATGGAACTGGAGGAATCAACCTGCCTGACTTCAGACTATACTACAAAGCCACAGTCATCAAGACAGTATGGTACTGGCACAAAGACAGAAATATAGATCAATGGAACAAAATAGAGAGCCCAGAGATAAATTCATGCACCTATGGATACCTTATCTTTGACAAAGGAGGCAAGAATATACAATTATACAATGGATAAAAGGCAATCTTTTTAACAAGTAGTGCTGGGAAAACTGGTCAGCCACTTGTAATAGAATGAAACTAGAACTTTCTAACACCATACACAAAAATAAACTCAAAATGGATTAAAGATCTAAATGTAAGACCAGAAACTATATAACTCCTAGAGGAAAACATAGGCAAAACACTCTCTGACATAAATCACAGCAGGATCCTCTCTGACCCACCTCCCAGAGTATTGGAAATAAAAGCAAAAATAAACAAATGGGACCTAATTAAACTTAAAAACTTTTGCACAACGAACGAAACTATAAGCAAGATGAAAAGAAAGCCTTCAGAATGGGAGAAAATAATAGCAAATGAAGCAACTTACAAAGAATTAATCTAAAAAATATGCAAGCAGCTCATGCAGCTCAATTCCAGAAAAATAAACGACCCAATCAAAAAATGGGCCAAAGAACTAAGCAGACATTTCTCCAAAGAAGACATACAGATGGCCAACAAACACATGAAGAGATACTCAACATCACTCATTATCAGAGAAATGCAAATCAGAACCACAATGAGGTACCATCTCATGACAGTCAGAATGGCTACTATCAAAAAGTATACAAACAGTAAACGCTGGAGAGGGTGCAGAGATAAGGGAACCCTCTTACAGAGTTGGTGGGAATGCAAACTAGTACAGCCACTATGGAGAACAGTGTGGAGATTCCTTAAAAAACTGGAAATAGAACTGCCATACGACCCAGCAATCCCACTGCTGGGCATACACACTGAGGAAACCAGAATTGAAAGAGACACATGTACCCCAATGTTCATCACAGCACTGTTTATAATAGCCAGGACATGGAAGTAACCTAGATGTCCATCAGCAGATGAATGGATAAGAAAGCTGTGGTACATATTCACAATGGAATATTCAGATCAGATCAGTCGCTCAGTCGTGTCCGACTCTTTGCGACCCCATGAATCGCAGCACGCCAGGCCTCCCTGCCCATCACCAACTCCCGGAGTTCACTCAGACTCACGTCCATCAAGTCAGCGATGCCATCCAGCCATCTCATCCTCTGTCATCCCCTTCTCCTTCTGCCCCAATCCCTCCCAGCATCAGAGTCTTTTCCAATGAGTCAACTCTTCGCATGAGGTGGCCAAAGTACTGGAGTTTCAGCTTTAGCATCATTCCTTCCAAAGAAATCTCAGGGCTGATCTCCTTCAGACTGGACTGGTTGGATCTCCTTGCAGTCCAAGGGACTCAGCTATTAAAAAGAATGCATTTGAATCAGTTCTAATGAGGTGGATGAAACTGGAGCCTATTATACAGAGTGAAGTAAGTCAGAAAGAAAAACACCAATACAGTATATTAAGACATATATATGGAATTTAGAAAGATGGTAACAATAACCCTGTGTACAAGACAGCAAAAGAGACACTGATATAAAGACTTTTGGACTCTGTGGGAGAAGGCGAAGGTGGGATGATTTGAGAGAATAGCATTGAAACACGTATATTACCATATGTGAAATAGATCACCAGACCAAGCCTGATATATGAAACAGGACACTCAAAGCCGGTGCACTGGGACAGCCTTGAGGGATGGGATTGGGAGGGAGGTAGGAGTGGGGTTCAGGATCGGGGACACATGTAAACCCATGGCTGATTCATGTTGCTGTTGCTAAGTCACATCAGTCATGTCTGACTCTGTGAGACCCCATAGATGGTGGCCCACCAGGCTCCCGTCCCTTGGATTCTCCAGGCAAGAACACTGGAGTGGGTTGCCATTTCCTTCTCCAGTGCATGAAAGTGAAAAGTCAAAATGAAGTTGCTCAGTTGTGTTAATGCATGGCAAAAACCACTACAATATTGAAAAGTAATTAGCCTCCAATTAAAATAAATAAATTAATAATAAAAAGGAAAGTGTAAGGAGGTGGGGGCTGAGGGAAAAAGCCGCAGGAGACAAGACTGTTTTAGAGAATATTCCAGGTCATTAGCCTGGTGAGCTTTTCAGATGCTGATCTTGACTCCATTTCAGATTCATTCTGCCAATGTCCCATCATGGCTGTTAGGATCCATGGTAGCCCCTGGTGTCTGCTTCCCAATCCATTGCCCACATGGTAGCATGGGTGCTGGCAGATTCAAGTTTCAATGCAGATGCTTCCAGTGATGTGCTCTGTTGGGAGAATAAGCAATCATGCATTTACAGATCCTTTCATGGTACCTAGAGAAGTGTGAAAACATTACACAATACAGCATTCTGCAGGAATGTGAAAGAGGCACCTCCAGTTACTTAAGTGTGAAGCATCATCCACATGAGGGCCTTCCAACCTCTTTCTACCTGTGTCATCTTCTCCTGCAGCCTTTGCTATTTTACCCCTTAGGCCTCAGCCTTCCATGATGCTGGTCAAAAGTTGGCCTGCCATCCTCCCTCTCCTGCCTGCTAGGCTGTATCTCAACCCTAATTGCTTTCATCATGTCTGCATTCATCCTTATTTATCTGTTTACTTATTTTTTGTTCATCGTGTCCAATAGAATCTAAGATTCACTTCAAGTTTATCATTTACTTAATATGTGTTGAGCTTGAACAAATTTACTTATTTTTTATGCTTTCCTTTACTCATCAGTGAAATGCAAGAACTTTAAAAGCATTGGAAGCATTTGTATTAAATGAATGAATACTGAACTCTTTTTGTATTGCTTGAATATATATATTTCCCACTATTTATAACAGTTAATGTTTTAAACTATCTATAGTAACTGTGTTCTAAAAGGATTTGAAACACCTGGCTGCCAGGGACTCAGTTAAAAACAAGGGATTCTATTACTGTGGAATTCTCCAGGCCAGAATACTGGAGTTGGTAGTCTTTCCCTTCTCCAGGGGATCTTCCCAACTCCAGGATCGAATCTGCATTGCAGGTGGATTCTTTACCAGCTGAGCCACAAGGGAAGCCCTATTACTATGGAAGAGTGGATCAAACCTGCATTTGCAGCATTGCAAGTGGATTCTTTACCTGCTGAGCCACTAGGGAAGCAGAAGTTTTGGGTCCATTGGAAATTCTTTATGGTCACCCTGCTACATAAAAAGTAAATTTTGGAAGAACACTTGACTTTCCATATGTACCTTATAGTGCTGCTTTTCTACATTTCCTGGTTTATGATTTTATTTTACAGACTGTTTTACATTATTTGAAAACACACATTGTAGATGTGTTATCCATCAAAGTATAGTTGAAACATTTTTAGTCTTGGCATTTGACATTGTATAAAAATTATTTATATGCATATTTGCAAGGTTAGTAATGCTAATCAGGGTAGGCTTGCATTCCCTTCATACCAATTGTTTGTTTTCATCATAAAAATCATATTTACTACTACTATTTTTCTGTTACAAGCTACAGAGTTGCTGTGTTACCTCAAACTCACTCTTCTCATGTTATTAAAAATAAGACTGAAAATAACTTAGTTTAATTGTATTGCTCTGTAATTTGTCTTTATTGGAACAAGTTAACTATGGCTTCTAACAGTGCATTTCACTATCACTGGGAAAATTTAAGGAGTCTGAAGTAATTATAGTGTGCCTTTGTAAGGAGTAATGAATACTGTCTTGGTTACTGAGAGCAGCTTCTCCTTTTCTTAATGATAATGTAAGGTAGAGAATAATTCCCAACTCATGGTACGTGACTCCCTAATGGGTGTGACTTAGGAAACCTCAAAAATGGGGAGTTTGTAAAGGAATATTTACCAGAATCTAATTCCTCAAATGTCTGTATGTGTGTATGCTCAGTTGCTTCAGTCTTGTCTGACTCTTTACAACGCTATGGACTGTAGCTCCCCAGGCTCCTTCCTCCATCTATGGGATTCTCCAGGCAAGAATACTGGAGTGGGTTGCCATGCCCTCCTCCAGGAGATCTTCCTGACCCAGGGGTTGAACCCATGTTTCCTACATTGCAGGCAAATTCTTTACCCACTGAGCTACCTGGGAAGCCCAAAGTCTGTATGGGGAACCTTATATTTAACATACAAACAATGAAACATAAAGCATAACAAAATAAATTTTTTTGAGTGGTTGAGGATGCTTATGGGAGATAGTACCTTTTTTTTTTTAAAATTAGTGGTTCTTACTGGAAAGCTAAAGGTTTTTTTTGGAAAGCTTAAGATTTCATATTATGTGAAGTCGCAGTGGCATAAGGGGTTAAAAAGGGACTAAAGCAGTCTTTGAGTGTATTACTATTGACTCAAAAGTTACTCATCCCTGTTAGGTTTTTCTGTTCTATTCAAAATCCACATACTTTTTTTTTCCAATTTTTCATCTTCTCTCTGTCTTCTAGAGTGATATTCTTTGTGGCTGCCTGTTTATGTGTTCTTAGCTTTTGGAACCAACAGTGGTAAAAGCACAAGTTATTTACCCTCTGTGGAAGAGAGTTCATCTCTGTAGAGAGCTTTTCTCTAGGGTAGTGTTTCCAAAACATATCCATCATGCCATCTCTATGATATTCCTCTCATCTGTACTATTATTTACTTATTTTTCTTTAAATATAATCCCTTTCTAAAAACTTTAAATATATTTTAAAAAGAAACAGTTTTACTATTAGTAAAAGCCAATTTCATTTGTCACAAATATAAGATAACTATAATAATAAATAAAATACCTTTACTCCACATTGTCATTAACTAAATAACAAAGGAAAACAATAATATCAAGTTATAAATATAATTAATTTTACAAAAATGCATACCTAAAAGTAAATTCCTTGAGGAGAAGAATGGAATTTTTTAGCAGTCAGTAATAAAGTATGTTTAATGTCACCTAGTTTAAAACAAAGTTGAAGTTCTTCTTCAGTAGCATTATTCTTTGATTCTGGTGTCACTTATCACAGAGTGTCACTCAGCACAGAGAGTGTCACTCATAGGTGTTTTGTGTTCAGAAAGAGTCAAGGGTAATTATTCAGGTTATACATACACAAGGTCAGTGATGGGTATGGAAACATGGTATACGGGGATCTGTGTTAGAGATCTAGGCCGCCATCATTAGTAATGCTCCCAATAAATCAAGAAAGTCAATTCCTGAAGATCTGAAGCACTCAAGCTGTGCCAGGGCAGTGCCTTGCTCAACTGGAATAAGATAGGTTACTGCAGTTGCAACAATTATTGCCTCATTCAAGCCAGTGATCCCCAACCTTTTTGGCACCAGTGACCAGTTTCATGGAAGACAGTTTTTCCACAGATGGGGTGGGGATTGGGATGCTTTTGGGATGATTCAAGCACATTGCATTTGTTATGCCTCTGACAGGAGGCAGAGCTCAGGTGGTAATGCCAGCAATGGGGAATGGCTATAAATACAGATGAAGTTTTGCTTACTTGTCCATCATTCATCTCCTGCTGTGTATGTTTTTAACAGGCCATGGACTAATACCAGTCTGTGGCCCGGGGGCTGGGAACCTGTGTTCTAAGCCACAAGAGCCTTGGGTGTGTCATACTAGGTATATATTTTTTTCCTAAGATACTTTAAAATAAATACAGAATTATAAAAATTGTGGTTCCTACCTCCTCATATTGCCCATGAAGGAGGATGGCTGCATACATTTGACTCAGGTAACAATATGTAGTAAGAGCGTTCATTTAAGGAACTATAATATTAAGAAATTTTCATCTGCATCAGGGTTTTTACTGCATTTTTGTGTATGAGAAATTTCAGAGACTGGTATATGTTTTAGGATATTTCAGAAAAAATTCTGAATCTTATCCTTAATGTATTTCTTCTATATCTCATTTATCCTAAATGCAGAGGTAGATACCATGTTGGTATTTGATAAGGCAGTGGAAATGATTCCTGAAAGTGTCTGAAAGGCCCTGTCATTGAATATTACTTTTTAAACCAATCATTGCCAACCCAGAATTAAACATATAGCATATGTCTTAGTGTGGTATCAGTCTTCTGAGAGCATAAAGAAGGCTTCAAAACTCTCTACTTTGCAGCTTGTAATAGCTTTTAGTATAAAAACAGGGGCTTTGAAACTGCTGTAAAGGTTAGAAATGAGAAGACCTCCTTGAACGATCTTAAGATCTTGTAAGAAATCACTTGGCTGTGTCACTTCTATCAATAAATGACCTTCCAGTGAGCATGGTTAAAATACAGCATCAAAATCTAAAAGCTAGAAGGCACTGGCTTAATAAAGATCATGTTTGGAAGTACTTTTGTCAGGAAAGGGTCTCAATTTTTTTCACCAGTCAAATGTATATCGAACCCAGTTTCCAAAGACTTCTTTGAGCTCTACAATTCTTATAATATTAAAGACTTGGAGATCTAAGCTATTTCTACTGCCAGTTCCCTCAGTGGATGAGGGGACAGAAATTATTAGAAATGCCTGTCTTAAATTTTCCAGTTAGGGATTTAAAAATGCTTTCTCAAATGAATTCAACAATCACTTATTAGTAGTGGGGTTATCACTAGTAATCTTACTAGTGGGGATATTACTAGTGATATTACTAGCAATGGGGATATTACTAGTGTCATCTGACTTTTGTCCTAGAGATATTCACTATTGAGGAGGGAGGCAAGCATTTACATAATGCAAGCCAAGCTGTGATAACTGATCTATAGTGATTTAAAATGGGAAAATGTGGGAAAGAGGAGACAGTGATTAATTCTTGGTGGTGGATGGCTTTGAGAAGTAACACTTTGGCAGAACTTTTGAAAATAAGGAGTTTGCCTTTTGGAAAATGAATATGAGCCACTTTAGGTAGAAGGAGCTGCTCAAACAAAAATATAGTGGCTTGATCAGGGTTGAATGAGTTACCCTGTGGGGTTGGAGGTGGGTGTTGTTAGGAGTGAGAAGAAGAGTGTTGGAGTCATTTGGGAAGGCCTTCGAATTTCACACTGGGAGTTTGGATTTTATATTGTAGAACATAATGAGCCATCGGGAACTTGATAGTGGAATGATATCATTCAATTGATTTTTAAAGATAACAGGGAGCAATTTGGAGGGGGGTGGGGTTGGAAGCAGAAAAAGCAGTTAGGAGCTTATGCAGTCACCTGAGGTGTTGTACAGAGTTAGTTTGGGGGAAATGAGGTGAGGCAGATTGAATATGGATTGATAGGACTTAGCTATTGAGGGATATGTAAATAAATAATTTGTTGTTCAGTTCAGTTCAGGCACTCAGTTGTGTCCAACTCGTTGCGACCCCATGGACTGCAGCATGCCAGACATCCCTGTCCACCACCAACTCCCAGAGTTTACTCAAACTCATGTCTGTTGAGTCGGTGATGCCATCCAACCATCTCATCCTCTGTCATCCCCTTCTCCTCCTGCCTTCAATCTTTCTCAGCATCAGGGTCTTTTCTAATGAGTCAGTTCTTCGCATCAGGTGGCCAAAGGATTTGAGTTTCAGCTTCTGCATCAGTCCTTCCAATGAATATTCAAGTCTGATTTCTTTTAGGATGGACTTGGTTTGATCTCCTTGCAGTCCAAGGGAGTCTCAAGAGTCCTATCCAACGCCACAGTTCAAAAGCATCAATTCTTTGTGCTCAACTTTCTTTATAGTCCAACTCACATCCATACATGACTACTGGAAAAACTATAGCTTTGACTAGACAGACCTTTGTTGGCAAAGTAATGTCTCTGCTTTTTAATACGCTGTTTAGCTTGGTCACAGCTTTTCTTCCAAGGAGCAAGTGTCTTTTAATCATGGCTGCAGTCACCATCTTCAGTGATCTTGGAACCCAAAAAAATAGTCTGTCACTGTTTAAACTGTTACCCCATCTATTTGCCATGAAGTAATGGGATTGGATGCCATAATCTTAGTTTTTTGAATGTTGAATTTTAAACCAACTTTTTCACTCTCCTTTTTCACTTTCATCAAGAGGCTCTTCAGTTCTTCTTCACTTTCTGCCGTAAGGGTGGTGTCATCTGCATCAGATCAGATCAGATCAGATCAGTCACTCAGTCGTGTCCGAATCTTTGTGACCCCATGAATTGCAGCACGCCAGGCCTCCCTGTCCATCACCAACTCCCGGAGTTCACTCAGACTCACGTCCATCGAGTCAGTGATGCCATCCAGCCATCTCATCCTCTGTCGTCCCCTTCTCCTCCTGCCCCCAATCCCTCCCAGCATCAGAGTCTTTTCCGATGAGTCAACTCTTTGCATGAGGTGGCCAAAGTACTGGAGTTTCAGCTTTAGCAGCATTCCTTCCAAAGCACACCCAGGGCTGATCTCCTTCAGAATGGACTGGTTGGATCTCCTTGCAGTCCAAGGGACTCTCAAGAGTCTTCTCCAACACCACAGATCAAAAGCATCAATTCTTCAGCACTCAGCCTTCTTCACAGTCCAACTCTCACATCCATACATGACCACAGGAAAAACCATAGCCTTGACTAGACGGACCTTTGTTGGCAAAGTAATGTCTCTGGTTTTCAATATGCTATCTAGGTTGGTCATAACTTTCCTTCCAAGGAGTAAGCGTCTTTTAATTTCATGGCTGCAGTCACCATCTGCAGTGATTCTGGAGCCCAGAAAAATAAAGTCTGACACTGTTTCCACTGTTTCCCCATCTATTTCCCATGAAGTGATGGGACCGGATGCCATGATCTTCGTTTTCTGAATGTTGAGGTTTAAGCCAACTTTTTCACTCTCCACTTTCACTTTCATCAAGAGGCTTTTGAGTTCCTCTTCACTTTCTGCCATAAGGGTGGTGTCATCTGCATATCTGAGGTTATTGATATTTCTCCCGGCAATCTTGATTCCAGGTTGTTCTTTATCCAGCCCAGCATTTCTCATGATGTACTCTGCATATAAGTTAAATAAGCAGGGTGACAATATACAGCCATGATGTACTCCTTTCCTGATTTGGAACCAGTCCGTTGTTCCATGTCCAGTTCTAACTGTTGCTTCTTGACCTGCATACAGATTTCTCAGGAGGCAGGTAAGGTGGTCTAGTATTCCCATCTCTTGAAGAATTTTCCACAGTTTGTTGTGATCCACATAGTCAAAGGCTTTGGCATAGTCAATAAAGCAGAAATAGATGTTTTTCCCATCTCTCTTGCTTTTTCAATGATCCAGCAGATGTTGGCAATTTGATCTCTGGTTCCTCTGCCTTTTCCAAATCTAGTTTGAACATCTGGCAGTATCACGGTTCGCATACTGTTGAAGCCTGGCTTGGAGAATTTTGAGCATTACTTTGCTAGCATGAGAGATGAGTGCAATTGTGCAGTAGTTTGAACATTCTTTGGCATTGCCTTTCTTTGGGATTAGAATGAAAACTGACCTTTTTCAGTCCTGTGGCCACTGCTGAGTTTTCCAAATTTGCTGGCATATTGAGTTCAGCACTTTCACAGCATCATATTTAGGATTTGAAATAGCTCTACTGGAATTCCATTACCTCCACTAGCTTTGTTTGTAGTGATGCTCCCTAAGGCCCACTTGACTTCACATTCCAGAATGTCTGGCTCTAGGTGAGTGATCACACCATCGTGGTTATCTGGGTCATGAAGATCTTTTTTGTATAGTTCTTCTGTGTATTCTTGCCACCTCTTCTTAATATCTTCTGCTTCTGTTAGGTCCATACATTTTCTGTCCTTTATTGTGCCCATGTTTGTATGAAATGTTCCCTTGGTATCTCTAATTTTCTTGAAGAGATCTCTAGTCTTTCCCATTCTATTGTTTTCCTCTACTTCTTTACATTGATCACCAAGGAAGGCTTTCTTATCTCTCCTTGCTATTCTTTGGAACTCTGCATTCAGATGGGTATATCTTTCCTTTCCTCTTTTGCCTTTCACTTCTCGTCTTTTCTCAGCTATTTGTAAAGCCTCCTCAGACAACCATTTTGCCTTTTTGCATCTCCTTTTCTTGGGGATTGTCTTGATCACTGTCTCCTGTACAATGTCATGAACATTGTTCTTTTTTTTTTTTTTTGAAGATTTTAAATTTTATTTTATTTTTAAACTTTACATATGTCCATAGTTCTTCAGGCACTCTATCAGAGCTAATCCCTTGAATCTACTTGTCACTTCTACTGTATAATTGTAAGGGATTTGATTTAGGTCATGCCTGAATGGTCTAGTGGTTTTCTATACTTTCTTTAATGTAAGTCTGAATTTGGCAATAAGGAGTTCATTATCTGAGCTATAGTCAGCTCCCGGTCTTGTTTTTGCTGACTGTATAGAGCTTTTCCATCTTTGGCTGCAAAGAATATAATCAATCTGATTTCGGTATTGACTATCTGATGATGTCCATGTGTAGAGTCTTCTCTTGTGTTGTTGGAAGAAGGTGTTTTCTATGACCAGTATGTTCCCTTGGCAGAACTCTGGTAGCCTTTGCCCTGCTTCTTTCTGTACTCCAAGGCCAAATTTGCCTGTTACTCCAGATACCTCTTGACTTCCTACTTTTGAATTCTAGTCCCCTCTAATGAAAAGGACATGTTTTTTGGGTGTTAGTTCTAGAAGGTCTTGTAGGTCTTCATAAAACCATTCAACTTCAACTTCTTCAAGCATTGCTGGTTGGGGCATAGACATGGGTTACTGTGATATTGAATGGTTCAGCTTGGGAATGAACAGGGATCATTCTGCCATAACCTCTAGTTTGTTCTCTATCCATAAATCCAATTGTTTTGTTATATTCATTCATTCACTTTAGTTTTTAGATTCAACATGAGTGATAACATACAGTATTTGTCTGACTTGTCTTGACTTCCTGCTCTTAACATTCTCTCTTTATTTTTAACCTTTGCCATTTTAATTACAGTGTATATTGGTGTGGACCTCTTTAGGTTGATCCTGTTTGGGACTCTCTTTGCTTCCTGGACTTGGATGGCTGTTTCTTTTTCCAGGTTAGGAAAGTTTTCAGCTGTTATATTTTCAAATATGTTCTCAAATCCCTTTCTCTCTCTCTTCTCTTCCTGGAACTCTTCTTAATGGGAATGTTAGTATGCTTGATGTTGTCCCAGAGGTCTCTTAAACTGTTTTAATTTTTCATATTCCTTTTTCTTTTGTGTTCTGCTTTAGTGATTTCCATTACTCTCTTCCAGCTTGCTGATTTATTCCTCTGTGTCTTAAGCTAATGTTTTTCATTTCAGTTATTGTGTTCTTCATACCTGTTTGGTTCTTCTTTTCTAACATTTTGTTAAAAACTTCTAACTTCTCACACTGTTTATCCATTCTTCTTCTGATTTCTTTGATTCTCTATGATCACTACCCTGAGGTCTTTACCAGGTAGATTGCCTATCTCTATTTCACTTAGTTTTTCTCTTGGGGTTTTATTTTATTCTTTCATTTGGAACATGCTCTTCTGTCACCTAATTTTTTCTAATTTGCAATTTTTATTTCTGTGTATCTATTAGTTAGTTAGGTTAGTTACTTTTTCTAGCTTTGGAGTAGTGGCCTTTTGTAGGAGATGTTCTGTGTATCCTAGCATGCATCTCCCCCCGCCACCCCGTCCCCTGCTCTAGTCACTGGAGATGTATTCTCGAGGGGTGCACGGGTCCTTCTGTTGTGGTGGGCTGACTACTGTGGGTGGTCTGGTAAGCCTTGCTGGTCCCTGTCCAGTGAATTACCAAGGTCTGTGTTGTGTAGATGCTGTCAGTTACTGGTTGACAGGGCTGGGTCAGGAGGAAGCTGGCTTAAGAAATCTGGGGGACCTGGGGTTAGTACTGCCTCACTGGGAGGCAGAGCCATGTTCTGGGGTGGGTGGTTGTGGGGCTGGGGTTCCCAGATCCAGTGTTGGCCTACTGGTGGATGGGGCTGTTTCCTGGTATGGCTACTTTGGGCTACAGGGTGTCCCAAAGCTGGTTCTGGTCTGTTGGTGAGTCAGCCTGATTCCCAGGGGCTCCTGGGACTGATGTTGATCGGAGGATGGGTGAGAATGGGGCCCAGGGGAGTCTTAGGGCTACTGCTGACTCACTGGTGGGCAGAACTGGGTCCTGGGGTCTCTGGGTGCAGGGCCTTGGGAGTCCCAAGGCTGTTGCCATCCTTCTGGTAGGTGGGGTTGGATCTCAGGGATACTGGCTAAGGGGCCCAAGGTGTTCCAGAGCTGGAGTTGGCCTGTTGGTGGGCAGGGATGGGGCCTAGGGTGTCCTAGGATGGTGCTGGTCTCCTGGTGTGTGGGCTGGTTTCTGACAAGGCAAACTTCACGTCTGGGGTGGTCTTGGGGCTGGTGTCCACCTGCTGATGGGCAGGGTGGGGATCCAGGATATTCTGGGATTGATACGCACCAGTGTGTGAAGTAGCCAGGGCTAGTGCTGGTCCACTCATGGGCATAGCCAGGTCCTGGGGTCTCTGGCTGCAGGACGCAAGGTCCCAGAGCTGGTGTAGGACTGCTGTCAAGTGGGACTGGTTCCTGACACAGCTGGCTGCGGGGTCTTGGTGTCCCAAATCTTGTATCAGTCCACTGGTGAGTGGGGCTGGATTCTGGGGTTGGACTGAGAAGACCAAGGTGTTTTAGAGCTGGTACTGGACTGCTGAGGTGTGGACTAGGCCCTTCCGTAGCAGGCTGTGGGACTGTGATAGTCCTGAGGCTCATGTCTGCCAGCTGGTAAGAGGGGCTGGTGCTCAGTGGGTCCAGGGGCTGATGCCTGCCCACTGGTGTGTGAGGCTGGTCACAAGGCTAGGGTCAGCTGACGGTGGGTGGGCAGGGCCCAGGGAGCCCTGGGAATGGTGTCTGCCCACTGGTGGCAGAGCTGGGTCCTAGGGTTTCTGGCTGCAGGGCTCCGGGTGTCTCAGCTCTAGTGCCTGCACACTGGTGTGTGGAGCCACATTCTGGGTCCTCTGGTGGCTTAAGGCTGGGGGGAGGTGGGGCGCTTTGGGGGTTGGGGGGAGGGCATCTTAAGAGATCCTACCGGCTGGTGTGTGTAGCTGTCTCCTCCCGGTTCCCACAGCTAGTTGCTTGGCCTGAGGCATTCCAGTACAGTTGCCTACAGGCTGGCTGACAAAGGCAGGGCCAGATCTCAAGGCTAATAAGCTGGAGGGAGTATTCCAAAATGGCACTTCCAGCACCAGTGTCCATGTGGAAGAACAAAGTCCCCAGAATGGCTGTTGCCAGGGTCTCTGTCCCAGGTTGAGCTCCAGTTTGCTCCTGCCTCTCTGGGAGGCTCTTCAAGATCAGCAGGTGGGTTTGACCCAGGCTCCTGTTGAATTACTGCTTCTGCCCTAGGTCTAAGAGCATGTGAGATTTTGTGAAAAGTGAAAGTGAAGTTGTTCAGTCATGTCCGACTCTTTGTAACCACATGGACTGTAGCCTAGCAGGCTCCTCCGTCCATGGAATTTTCTGGGCAAGAGTACTGGAGTGGGTTGCCATTTCCTTTTCCAGGGGATCTTGCTGACCCAGGGATCGAACCCGGGTCTCCTGCATTGCAGGCAGACACTTTACCTTCTGAGCCACCAGGGGCCCTTCAATAATGGAGTCTCTCTTTCCCACAGCCGTCTGACTCACCTGAAAGTGAGCCCTACTGGCCTTCAAAACCAAAATTTCTGGGGGCTTGTCTTCCCAATGCAGGACTCTCAGGCTGTAGAGCCCAATGTGGGCTAGCCCCCTTGCTCCTTGGGATGAATCTCTGTAATTGTAATTATTTTCCCTTTTCTTGGTCACCTACCTGGATGTATGGGTATTAACAATACTGAAACTCTGTCCCACCTACTGGTCTCATTGTGGTTCCTTCTTTATGTCTTTAGTTGTAGATGATCTTTTCTGGTAGATTTTGGTCTCTCTTATCAATAATCGCTCTGCAAATAGGTATAATTTTGGAGTGCCTATGGGAGGAGGTGAACTCAGGGTACTCCTACTCCACCATCTTGACCAAGCTTCTCCAGATGGGAGGATTTTTAAGAGAAAACATAGGTCATCTGTGTTGACTAATCACCACCCACCCTCCACCCCCTGCCCAAATTAAGCTTGCTTGTATCTTTGTTACAGGAGGTAGTTTTACACTGTGGTGTTGGGTACTAGCTGAAGTTAGGGTTCTGCACCCTGCCACTAAGACTGGCAGGGACATGCTCCTTGATGATTCAGTTCAAGGAGTTGGCTCCCAGGTCCTGGAGAAAGGCAGTCCTGGGTTGTAAAACTGGCCAGAGCATTTAAAAAAGATTTTCTACATATCAAAGGGGCAGAAAAAGAATTTATAATTTCAGATTTTCTAAAGGAAATGTCCTAAGAAAAGGGAGGTCAGGGCCTGGAGTGAGGAGGAGCTCTGCCTAGAGTTATGTCTAGTAGAGGGGATTGTTAAGGCCGTCTTGATCAGATTAGTGGACTTGGATGTAGAGGTTGAGGGGAAGGTATGTCAGATGATTCTTTGGTTTCTGGCTTTGGTCTTGGGTTTCTTTCTTTCTCCCCCCGCCCTTTTTTTTTTTTTTTTGATGCCATTTTCTCCCTGATGGCTCAGTGGTAAAGAATACATCTGCAGTGCAGGAGATGCAGGTTCAATCCCTGGATTGGGAAGATCCCTAGGTTGGAGAAGGGAATGGTAACCCACTACAGTATTCTTGCCTGGAGAACTCCATGGACAGGGGAGCCTGCTGGGCTACAGTCCATGGGTTGCAAAGAGTCAGACACAACTGAACAACTAACACTTCACTCGCATAGAGAAGAGAAGAGGAATAGAAGATGGGTTTTAAAAAAAAGACAAATTAAGTTTTAGAGAAACTGAGTTTGCAGTGCTTGTGGGATATCCAAGTTGTGTTGGATGTGTGGGTCTATGATCCAGAGAGATGTGGATTGGGAGGAAGGTTTGAGAGTGGACATATGGAGCTAGTGGCACCTTTAATTTCAGCTCATTGATTGCATAACTTATGTTTAGGTGAAACTAGCATTGCCCTCCCACACCTCCAGTTGAGGGAGAATCTGTATGGATTAAATGGAATTTTGTGAAATAGTAAGATGCACTGAATAAATGTCCAATATATCTTGTTACTTCTGTTATGGTTGTGTGTGTGTGTTAGTCACTTCAGCTGTTTCTGACTCTTTGCAACCCCATGGACTGTAAGCCGCCAGGCTCCTCTGTCCATGGAATACTCCAGGCAAGAGTACTGGAGTTGGTAGCCATGCCCTTCTCCAGGGGATCTTCCTGACCCAGGGACTGAATCTGAGTCTCCTGCATTGCAGGCAGATTCTTTACCCTTTGAGTGAGGAGCCAATGTAAGTTAGAACATGAGAATCAGATGGTTAATGAATGACAGTTACCATAAAACTAATTTTCATTGTGTTCCAGAGGCTATGAGAGCCCAGAAGAAGGGGTTGTTTACTAGAATATATTTTCCTTAGAGTCAGCAAACAAACAAACAAAAACCAATGAGACCGAGTTCCCCAGGGCTCATTTTCTTTTTGCAAGGTCATTTTGCATTCAGTGAAGGATTTGGACCTTCCCTGAAAGAGAAAAGAAAATATGCCCCCCCCCCAACCCTCCCGCCCCGCCCCCTACAAACCAAAAGCAGTTTGTTTTCGGACAAAATGGTGAAAAATGGAAAACCACATCAATCAGTCTGTTCTCTTTGACCCAGTTACTACCTACTTTTCCTAAGGTCTGTTCCTAAGTCTGTAAGGTCTATTTCTTTGCTAAAAACATTTAAAGATGCCTATGGTATGGGGGTGGGAGGGTGGGGAAGGATGCAAGCCATGATATTGTCTTTCCCTGGGTTTTCATGGAGTTTCAGATGCACTGGGGAACCTGGAACTATAACTTAGGGGTAAGAATATTTTGAAGCCTGGGGACCATGGATATTTTTGTGCTTTTTTGTGTTATGATTGGACAATAGCAGCAGAGTGAGTTTAGCCATGACAAGCCACATCAGCTCAGCTGTAGTAACCTTTGTATAGTAGTATCAGTTTCTGACGTTTAAATGATGAAGGATAGAAGTGTGTGGAAGGTAAAACTCTAACCTGCTCTTGACTTCAGGGGCAGATGACAGTGGCATGAATTTTTACTACTTGGAATTTGGCATTGGGGTTTGTTTATAGCTAATGCAGCTTTCCTGTTATTAAGACACACCTTTAGATTGGTGTTCCAAGAGTTCTCCAAAGGCTGTTCACATGTATTTTGAAGAGCTCTTTGAGCATCAAATGGCTCACACGAAAGAAGGCTTTTCATCAACTGAATGTGAAGGGGAACATGATTCATAGGAAAAATAAAATCCCCCCATCGGCTTTTTGTGAGGAAAACCACAAAGGGGAGCTCTGGGTTGGAAAATTGTGTTCAGTTAAGCTTATTATGGCACAAAGACTGTAGGGTTCTTATGTTCCTCCCTGTATTTATGGGATCCTTGAAAAAGGTAGGTGTTTTTTTTTTTTTTTTTTTTCCCTAGCTCTGAAAAATGTCTTTTGGATTTTTGGTGTATTTTAGTGGCGGTGTCATTTCTGAAACAAATGGTTATTGACCAGAAATTCATTTTCTTTGCAGTTAGTGAACAAACAAGCAAAAGCAAAGAGGGAGAATCCTCCCCCCCAAGGCCATTTTCTGAATTTTGCTAAGTACTGGATCAGCTGGGTATAGTCTATCTCCTGGACAAGTCAAAACCAGGGAAAACCAAAAAATAAGCTGTGTGGGAGATGCTTCCCATTTTCAGTAGGAGGGGAGGGAACATCTGGAGTTTAGCTGGGAGGGAAAGCAAGCTGAGCTGGCTCCCTGCTGCTGGGGTCTGTTGGAAGGAAGCTGTCAGACAGCAACATGATATATTATCCTCTGCAGACAAAACAATACGTGTAAAAATAAATAGCCATGGATGTTAAGCTCCCAAAATGCATGTTGACACATGAAAGCAGAAACATCACAAACAGGTTAGTCTGCCTTGCTCCCCTGTCTCCTGTGATGATACGAACCAGCATAATACAGAGAAGAACTGGGGGAGGAAGAGCCAGGGAGAGGGGAGAAAGGAAATGAAGAAATGTTGCTCTCTAATCACCCTGGGTTCCCTTGATGCAGCTGTGGTGGGTGAAGAAACTTATAGTCACATATCAGGTGATTTTGGAAGACAGTCTATTTTAAAACAGTTGCCTTGGGGGATATGGGTTTTAGGTGGTGCTAGTGTGCCCAAGACTGATTTGGAGCTTTAATAGTTGTTTTATTTTAAAATAAAATGATGAAGTTTGTTTTTACCATTGTACTGAATAGGAGTCTGTTAACTGAAGTCTAAGTAAAGTGGTTAAAAAAGGAAAACCATTTTCAGACAGTCTTTCCTTTCACCCCACACCTGACCCCTACTAAGTTTTAGTTCAGTATAATTTTGTTATTAGACTCCAAAACTTGACCTCAAGGGACCCTTTAATGTGTGGGTTTTTGAGATACACCTTACTGTGAACGGTGGGGTTAATCTCCTGAGTGGTAAGAGCCAGTTCTTTGTTCCTTGAGTTTCTAAATACCAGAAACATGTCTTTCCTCTTTAAAAACGGTGGACTATGTAATATGGAAATTCACTACAAGTGATCAATTACACAAAATGGATTTCTAAGGGATTTTTTTTTCCTGTTTCTGACTCAGGCTGTTTTCTGATCTGCATCCTAAAGAATCTGAGCTTGTAGGGGTTGGTAATAGATGCTCCAAAAACAGTTTTGTGAACAAATAAACTTGAGACTCTCTGGCCAACCAAGACCGTGTATGCATGCGTTTAAACTGGGGGACATTTTGGAGCCTGGTCCTGCCAGGACGCGTTGGGCTTTGTATGCAGTACTTTACAAATCGATTTAACCATGGAACTTCCAAGAAACCTGGTTTGGATTCTGGACAGATGGGTCTAATTTTTCTTAGGGTTTTTACAGAAGAATTACTATAACACAATATCCATAACCTTAGGTTGTTTATGTTTGTAGTATTGTCAATGTATTGAATAAAGGCAAAAAAATAAGTAAAAATGTCAGACAAGTCTTTTTTCCCAGATAGTTCCAAAGCTGAGAAGTGTAAATGTTATGGTTCATGTTGGCACCATAGAGGTTGGTAATACTTTGTTTTTATTTCTAGCCAAAATTCTTAAATTCCCACTATTCTAATTCCAGTGGCAAGGATCACAATAGAACTCTTAAAAATTCACACAAAATGGCTTTTTGAAAAAATAGAAACAGTTTTTTATTGTAGAAAATACAGAAAAAGCATAAACAACAATATGCAAGAAATAATATTCGCTTGAAATCCTGACACCCAGAGAAAACCTCTGTTGACATTCTGCATAAATCAGAGCTGCTGATGGTAGTTTGCAGATGTGTTTTATTTGGCTGTGTAATATTTACATTTTTAAAAATTAGACTGTCAACATGTAAAAATTGGGTGATTTCTTACAGACACATATATCTTCTAGCTTCTTCTGAAATAGTGAAGATTGGCATCATGTGACCTGCATTCTGGCATGTCAGGACTCACAACTGCTGTCTTTAGGAAAGAATCCCCGTCATAGTTTATTTGCCTGTATGGGGAGATATTTGGGTATGAAACTCCAGTTATAAGTCCTTTCCCATCTTTTTCCTCTTGCATAACATTTAATTTTTTAAAAGGTACTTATCCTTTTATATTCAGGTATAAGTTTTTTCCTTTGGCTATTTTATAAACATTTTTCTATGCCATTAAATATTCTATATCATTGCTTTTGTCTGCATAATATTTTACTATATGGCCATACCATTCTTTGGGCCTCCCTGGTAGCTCAGATAGTAAAGAATCTGCCCGCAATGTGGGAGACCTGGGTTCAATCCCTGGGGTGGGAAGATTCCCTGGAGAAGGGAATGGCAATCCACTCCAGTCTAGAGAATTACATGGACAGAGGAGCCTGGCGGGCTACAGTCCATGGGGTCACAAAGAGTCAGACATGACTGAGCAACTAACACTTTGACTTTCACTTTCATACCATTCTTTATATAACCAATTCCCTACTCTACTGGGCTTTCATGTAATTCCTTGGTTAATGTATTCAATACATAGCACAGGGAGATAAACATCCTTGTGGGAAAATCTGTGCACACGTCCAAGATTGTTTCCTTAAGATAAAGTCGTATACTTGGGAATCACTGAGTCAAAGAACATAAATACTTTAAAGACTTTTGAGACTCCTTGCTAAATGTACTCAACTGTATTTTCACATACTTGACAATGAAGTAATCTCTTCAGAAGTCTTAATTGGTTAATGTGTCTTCTTAGAGGTGACTCGGAGAAGGCAATGGCACCCCACTCCAGTACTCTTGCCTGGAAAATCCCATGGACAGAGGAGCCTGATGGGCTGCAGTCCATGGGGTCGCGAAAAGTTGGACACGACTGAGCGACTTCACTTTCACTTTTCACTTTCCTGCATTGGAGAAGGAAATGGCAACCCACTCCAGTGTTCTTGCCTGGAGAATCCCAGGGACGGGGGGAGCCTGGTGGGCTGCTGTCTATGGGGTCACACAGAGTCGGACACGACTGAAGCGACTTAGCAGCAGCAGCAGCAGCAGCAGAGGTGTGACTGTGAGCTGTATTTCCCACATTTTAACACAGGACTCTTCTCACATACCTGCTAATAGCTCAGGACACAGTAGTGTTCTATAGAGAGTCTGAGAAATTTCAAACTGAGTTCCTGATTGTGAGAAAGTGCTATAGGTGAAGGGCATTCAAACAAGCTGTGTTTACGCTGTAATTCTGTGTAGTTGTCAACTTATGTATATTATGTTAGGAATTCCTATCCAAAGAAAATTTTCTTGAAAAGCCTGCAAAATTCTCAGGGCAGGGACTATTTTTATCCATTCTCACTCTTTTTTTTTGGGCACTCCTCATGGTTTTCAGAATTTTAGTTCTCAAACTAGGGATGGAAATGGGCCAAGGCAGTGAAAGTGCTGAGCCCTAACCACTGGACTGCTAGGGAATTCCTCATTCTCACTCTAACCAACATCCTCTGACCCCCTCTTTCTTCCTTCTTCCTCGCCAGTTTTGCCCTTATCACCTCTGCTTGTTTTTCTTTTTTTGCTTATGTGTGAAGAAACAAATATCAACCCTCATTTTTTTTCAGAACACAAACTGATAAATAAATAGACTCCCTGTAGAAATTTGGGAGAAATAATCTATTTTGCAGTGTGGAGCCATAAGCAGGTTAGTGTGTAGTAGAGTGTTGAAGGTGAAGTCGAAGAAGAAGGCAGGCGAGATGATCTGAGAAGATGTTTGTGGGGAAGAGACTTAAAGGGGGCAAGCCAGAGAAAGAGAGAAGTTACAACCTGAATGTTTTAAGTGAAAGATAATGTGAGGCTGAGTGGTGAGTGTCTTCAACTTGAGCTTGATGGCAGAGGGATATGTGAGAAAACTGGAGAGGGAGGAGAAAGCACCAAGGATGACTTTTCAAATATCTCAACCATCAGTGACATGTTAATTTATGTCTATATATAACTTCCCAGGATGTTTATATCCAAATGTATTCATGGAAATGGAAAAACAATTTAAATATACACATTTAGAGTTAAGAGGCTCTTATGTACATAGTGGTCTTAAATTTTTTTCAAAGTTAAAACAACTTCATTAAAAAAATTGAGGTGTAATTGATATACAACGTTATACTAGCTTCAGGTGTACGACAAATGGTTCAATATTTGTATATATTGTGAAGTGATCACCGCAGTAAGATGTGGCGATCACTTCAGTTAACATCACCACAGTTAACATCCATCACCATACATAGTTACAGAATTTATTTTTCTTGTGATAAGAACTTTTGAGATCTACTCTTAATGCCTTTAAAATATGAAAGATAGTATTATTAACTATATACCATGCTATGCGTTACATCTCTAGCACTTATTTATTTTATAGCTGAAAGTTTGTGCTGTTTGACCCCATTCGCCCTTTCACCACCACCTCCTTCCCCTCCTCTGGCAACCACCGATCTAAAAGAGCTTTATTTTTGACTTAAAAATTTAGCTAATTTATAATTATTAGAGAAATGCAAATCAAAGGTATAATGAGGTGTTGCCTCATACCGGTCAGAATGGCCATCATCAAAAAGTCTACAAATAGTTAATGCTGGAGAGGGCATGGAGAAAAGGGAATACTCCTACACTGTAGTGGGAATGTAAATTGGTGCAGCCACTGTGAAGAACAGTGTGGAGATTCCTTAAAAAAATAAAACTAGAACTACCGTATAATCCCACTCATGAGCATATATAGGGAAACAATGAAAATTCTAATTTGAAAAGATACATACACATAAGTGTTCATAGCAGCGCTATTTATAAACCATGACATGGAAACAACTTAATATCCCTTGACAGATGAATAGATAAAGAAGATGTGGTATATAAAAAAGGATGTGGGGGGAGGAGCCAAGATGGCGGAGGAGTAGGACGGGGAGAACACTTTCTCCCCCACAAATTCATCAAAAGAGCATTTAAACGTCGAGTAAATTCCACAAAACAACTTCTGAATGCCGGCAGAGGACATCAGGCACCCAGAAAAGCAGCCCAACTCTTCGAAAGGAGGTAGGAAAAAATATAAAAGACAAAAAAAGAGACAAAAGAGGGAGGGACGGAGTTCCGTCCCGGGAAGGGAGTCTTAAAAAGAGAGAAGTTTCCAAACACCAGGAAACCCTCTCACTGCCGAATCTGTGCCGAGCTTTGGAAGCACAGAGGGCAACATAAAAGGGAGGGGAAAAAAAATAAACAATTAAAAATCGCGGATTGTGAGCCCTAGGGTAACTCCCCCAGCGGAGAAGCAGCGCAGACGCCAGCACACGGCATTAGCAAGCGGGGGCTGGGCAGGGAAGCGCGGCGCGGGCTGTGTCCCTTAGAGTAAGAATCGGGCCGAATGTCCTGAGCGCTATCTGAGCAAAATAATTTGGGCTAGCAAACCAGACTGTGGGATATCTACCACGCGAAAAGCCAGCCCTAATCTAAGATACCGCCAGGCCCGCGCACGGAACAAAGGACTGAGCAGAGATAGCTGGCTGCAGACCTTCCCCCTCCGGTGACAGGCAGCCAGAGCTGGAAGGGGGCAATCGCAGCCCCAGAGAGACACTATCTATAAAACTGTAAGCAGGCTTCTTTGCTAACTAAAACTTCTTGGGGGTCTGGACGGTCAACATCTGCCTGAGAAGGTGCGCCGGTTTTACACCCAGATAACCGAGTGGCGGGGAGGCGATAAGTCGCAGCATTGGCGCCCGCCAAACACATCACCTGAGCTGCTCGGATCTGGGAAGAGCACAAAACGCAGGCCCAACCGAGTCTGCGCCTCTGAGGACTACCCGAGTGCCTGAACCTGAGCAGCTTGGACCTGGGAGCTCAGCCCAGGGCCGGCCTCTGATTGTTCCCGGCGGAACAACCTAGAGCCCGAGCAGTGTGGGCAGGGAGGCTACACGCGCCGTGAGCCGGGGCAGACCCAGTGTGGCCGAGGCACTGCGAGCGCACGCCAGTGTTATCTGTTTGCAGCATCCCTCCCTCCCTCCCCACAGCGCGGCTGAACAAGTGAGCCTAAATTAAAAAAAAAAAAAAAAAAAATAGTGTCCTCAACCATCCCCTTTGTGTCAGGGCGGGAACCAGACACTGAAGAGACCAGCAAACAGAAGAAGCTGTAACAGAGGGAAACGCCTTGGAAGCTACAGGCCATAGATTAAAACCCTGTGGTTACTACGGATTACATAGCAAGGGGCCTATAGATCTTGAGAAATATAAGTCGGACTAAGGAACTGCCAAAAATGAACTGAACCCACAATACTCACAACAAAACCAGAGAAAGACCTAGATATATTTTTACTATTTTTACGATCAATCTTTCTTTTTTTTTTTAATTAAAAAAGAAAAAAAATTTTTAAGTCCTCTATTGTCCTTTAATTTTCACTTTTATAACTATTACTTTGCAAAAAAAAAAAAAAGACCCTATTTTTTTTTTTTTCTTCTTCAGCAAACTTCATATATATATTTTATAATTTTTTGACCGTGGTTTTTTTTTTCTTTTTTTTTCTTTTTTCTTTTTCTTCTTTTCTTTAACATTGTATTTTTGAAATTCCAAACTGTACTCTAGATTTTTAATTTTAGCCTTTTGATATATGCTATCAATTTTGTACCTATAGTTTTTTTCATAATTTATGTGACTTTTTTTTCCCTCTGTTTCTTTCTCTTCTTCTTTTATATAACATCATATATCTGCAATTCCAAACTCTACTCAAGATTTTAATTTATGCTTTTTGGTATTTGATATCAATTTTGTACCTGTATTTTCTTTATAATTTTTGCGACATTGTTTTTGTTGGTTTGTTTGTTTTCTCTCTTTATTTTTCTTCTTCTTCTTCTTTTTTTTTTTTTAACGTTGTATTTTTGAAATTCCAAACTCTACTCTAGATTTTTAATTTTTGCTTTTTGGTATTAGTTATCAATTTTGTACCTGTAGTTTCTTTATTACTTTCACGACCTTGTTTGTTTTTCTTTGTTCGTTTTTTTTCTCTTTCGTTTCCTTCTTCTTTTCATTAACATTGCATTTTTGAAATTCCAAACTCTACTCTAGATTTCTAATTTTTGTTTTTATGTATTTGTTACCAATTTTGTACCTTTAAGAACCCAATCTTCAGGACCCATTTTTCACTAGTGTACGAGATTACTGGCTTGACTGCTCTCTCTCCCTTTGGACTCTCCATTTTCTCCACCAGGTCACCTGTATCTCCTCCCTAACCCCTCTCTACTCTACCCAACTCTGTGAATTTCTGTGTGTTCCAGACGGTGGAGAACACTTAAGGAACTGATTACTGGCTGGATCTGTCTCCCTCCTTTTCATTTCCCCCTTTTATCCTTCTGGCCACCTCTGTCTCCTGCCTCCTTCTTCTCTTCCCTGTATAACTCCGAGAACATCTCTGAGTGGTCCAGTTGTGGAGTGCACATAAGGAAGTGACTACTGGATAGCCCACTCTCTCCACTACTGATTCCACCTCATCTCATTTGGGTCACCTCTAACTCCCTCCTCCCACTTCTCTTCTCCATGTAACGCTGTGAACCTCTCTGAGTGACCCTCACAGTAGAGAAACTTTTCATCTTTAACGTAGATGTTTTATCAGTGGTGCTGTATAGAAGGAGAAGTTTTGAAACTACTGTAAAATTAAGACCGATAACTGGAAGTAGGAGGCTTAAGTCCAAACCCTGACTCCAGGGAACTCCTGACTCCAAGGAACATTAATTGACAGGAGCTCATCAAACGCCTCCATACCGACACTGAAACCAAGCACCACACAAGGGCCAACAAGTTCCAGGGAAAGACATAACAAGCAAATTCTCCAGCAACAAAGGAACACAGCCCTGAGCTTCAAGATACAGGCTGCCCAAAGTCACCCCAAAACCATAGACATCTCATAACTCATTACTGGACATTTCATTACACTCCAGAGAGAAGAAATACAGTTCCATCCACCAGAACATCGACACAAGCTTCCCTAACCAGGAAACCTTGACAAGCCACCTGTACAAACCCACACACAGCGAGGAAACGCCACAATAAAGAGAACTCCACAAATTGCCAGAATACAGAAAGGACACCCCAAACTCAGCAATTTAAACAAGATGAAGAGACAGAGGAATAGCCAGCAGATAAAGGAACAGGATAAATGCCCACCAAACCAAACAAAAGAGGAAGAGATAGGGAATCTACCTGATAAAGAATTCCGAATAATGATAGTGAAATTGATCCAAAATCTTGAAATTAAAATGGAATCACAGATAAATAGCCTGGAGGCAAGGATTGAGAAGATGCAAGAAAGGTTTAACAAGGACTTAGAAGAAATAAAAAAGAGTCAATATATAATGAATAATGCAATAAGTGAAATTAAAAACACTCTGGAGGCAACAAATAGTAGAATAACAGAGGCAGAAGATAGGATTAGTGAATTAGAAGATAGAATGGTAGAAATAAATGAATCAGAGAGGATAAAAGAAAAACGAATTAAAAGAAATGAGGACAATCTCAGAGACCTCCAGGACAATATTAAACGCTACAACATTCGAATCATAGGGATCCCAGAAGAAGAAGACAAAAAGAAAGACCATGAGAAAATACTTGAGGAGATAATAGTTGAAAACTTCCCTAAAATGGGGAAGGAAATAATCACCCAAGTCCAAGAAACCCAGAGAGTCCCAAACAGGATAAACCCAAGGCGAAACACCCCAAGACACATAGTAATCAAATTAACAAAGATCAAACACAAAGAACAAATATTAAAAGCAGCAAGGGAAAAACAACAAATAACACACAAGGGAATTCCCATAAGGATAACAGCTGATCTTTCAATAGAAACTCTTCAAGCCAGGAGGGAATGGCAAGACATACTTAAAATGATGAAAGAAAATAACCTACAGCCCAGATTATTGTACCCAGCAAGGATCTCATTCAAGTATGAAGGAGAAATCAAAAGCTTTTCAGACAAGCAAAAGCTGAGAGAATTCTGCACCACCAAACCAGCTCTCCAACAAATACTAAAGGATATTCTCTAGACAGGAAACACAAAAATTGTGTATAAATTCGAACCCAAAACAATAAAGTAAATGGCAACGGGGTCATACTTATCAGTAATTACCTTAAACGTAAATGGGTTGAATGCCCCAACCAAAAGACAAAGACTGGCTGAATGGATACAAAAACAAGACCCCTGCATATGTTGTCTACAAGAGACCCACCTCAAAACAGGGGACACATACAGACTGAAAGTGAAGGGCTGGAAAAAGATTTTCCATGCAAATAGGGACCAAAAGAAAGCAGGAGTAGCAATACTCATATCAGATAAAATAGACTTTAAAACAAAGACTGTGAAAAGAGACAAAGATGGTCACTACATAATGATCAAAGGATCAATCCAAGAAGAAGATATAACAATTATAAATATATATGCTCCCAACACGGGAGCACCGCAGTATGTAAGACAAATGCTAACAAGTATGAAAGAAGAAATTAACAATAACACAATAATAGTGGGAGACTTTAATACCCCACTCACACCTATGGATAGATCAACTAAACAGAAAATTAACAAGGAAACACAAACTCTAAATGATACAATAGACCAGTTAGACCTAATTGATATCTATAGGACATTTCATCCCAAAACAATGAATTTCACCTTCTTCTCAAGTGCACATGGAACCTTCTCCAGGATAGATCACATCCTGGGCCATAAAGCTAGCCTTGGTAAATTCAAAAAAATAGAAATCATTCCAAGCATCTTTTCTGACCACAGTGCAGTAAGATTAGATCTCAATTACAGGAGAAAAACTATTAAAAAATCCAACATATGGAGGCTGAACAACACACTGCTGAATAACCAACAAATCACAGAAGAAATCAAAAAAGAAATCAAAATTTGCATAGAAACGAATGAAAATGAAAACACAACAACCCAAAACCTGTGGGACACGGTAAAAGCAGTCCTAAGGGGAAAGTTCATAGCAATACAGGCACACCTCAAGAAACAAGAAAAAAGTCAAATAAATAACCTAACTCTACACCTAAAGCAACTAGAAAAGGAAGAAATGAAGAACCCCAGGGTTAGTAGAAGGAAAGAAATCTTAAAAATTAGAGCAGAAATAAATGCAAAAGAAACAAAAGAGACCATAGCAAAAATCAACAAAACCAAAAGCTGGTTCTTTGAAAGGATAAATAAAATTGACAAACCATTAGCCAGACTCATCAAGAAACAAAGGGAGAAAAATCAAATCAATAAAATCAGAAATGAAAATGGAGAGATCACAACAGACAACACAGAAATACAAAGGATCATAAGAGACTACTATCAACAATTATATGCCAATAAAATGGACAACGAGGAAGAAATGGACAAATTCTTAGAAAAGTACAACTTTCCAAAACTCAATCAGGAAGAAATAGAAAATCTTAACAGACCCATCACAAGCACGGAAATTGAAACTGTAATCAAAAATCTTCCAGCAAACAAAAGCCCAGGTCCAGACGGCTTCACACCTGAATTCTACCAAAAATTTAGAGAAGAGCTAACACCTATCCTGCTCAAACTCTTCCAGAAAATTGCAGAGGATGGTAAACTTCCAAACTCATTCTATGAGGCCACCATCACCCTAATACCAAAACCTGACAAAGATGCCACAAAAAAAGAAAACTACAGGCCAATATCACTGATGAACATAGATGCAAAAATCCTTAACAAAATTCTAGCAATCAGAATCCAACAACACATTAAAAAGATCATACACCATGACCAAGTGAGCTTTATTCCAGGGATGCAAGGATTCTTCAATATCCGCAAATCAATCAATGTAATACACCACATTAACAAATTGAAAAATAAAAACCATATGATTATCTCAATAGATGCAGAGAAAGCCTTTGACAAAATTCAACATCCATTTATGATCAAAACTCTCCAGAAAGCAGGAATAGAAGGAACATACCTCAACATAATCAAAGCTATATATGACAAACCCACAGCAAACATTATCCTCAATGGTGAAAAATTGAAAGCATTTCCTCTAATGTCAGGAACAAGACAAGGGTGCCCACTTTCACCATTACTATTCAACATAGTTTTGGAAGTTTGGGCCACAGCAATCAGAGCAGAAAAAGAAATAAAAGGAATCCAAATTGGAAAAGAAGAAGTAAAGCTCTCACTGTTTGCAGATGACATGATCCTCTACATAGAAAACCCTAAAGACTCCACCAGAAAATTACTAGAACTAATCAATGACTATAGTAAAGTTGCAGGATATAAAATCAACACACAGAAATCCCTTGCATTCCTATACACTAATAATGAGAAAACAGAAAGAGAAATTAAGGAAACAATTCCATTCACCATTGCAACAGAAAGAATAATATACTTAGGAATATATCTACCTAAAGAATCTAAAGACCTATATATAGAAAACTATAAAACACTGGTGAAAGAAATCAAAGAGGACACTAACAGATGGAGAAATATACCATGTTCATGGATTGGAAGAATCAATATACTGAAAATGAGTATACTACCCAAAGCAATCTATAGATTCAATGCAATCCCTATCAAGCTACCAACAGCATTCTTCACAGAGCTAGAACAAATAATTTCACAATTTGTATGGAAAAACAAAAAACCTCGAATAGCCAAAGCGATCTTGAGAAAGAAGAATGGAACTGGAGGAATCAACCTACCTGACTTCAGGCTCTACTACAAAGCCACAGTTATCAAGACAGTATGGTACTGGCACAAAGACAGAAATATAGATCAATGGAACAAAATAGAAAGCCCAGAGATAAATCCACGCACATATGGACACCTTATCTTCGACAAAGGAGGCAAGAATATACAATGGATTAAAGACAATCTCTTTAACAAGTGGTGCTGGGAACTCTGGTCAACCACTTGTAAAAGAATGAAACTAGAACACTTTCTAACACCATACACAAAAATAAACTCAAAATGGATTAAAGATCTAAATGTAAGACCAGAAACTATAAAACTCCTAGAGGAGAACATAGGCAAAACACTCTCTGACATACATCACAGCAGGATCCTCTATGACCCACCTCCCAGAATATTGGAAATAAAAGCAAAAATAAACAAATGGGACCTAATTAACCTTAAAAGCTTCTGCACATCAAAGGAGACTATTAGCAAGGTGAAAAGACAGCCTTCAGAATGGGAGAAGATAATAGCAAATGAAGCAACTGACAAACAACTAATCTCGAGAATATACAAGCAACTCCTGCAACTCAACTCCAGAAAAATAAATGACCCAATCAAAAAATGGGCCAAAGAACTAAATAGACATTTCTCCAAAGAAGACATCCAGATGGCTAACAAACACATGAAAAGATGCTCAACATCACTCATTATCAGAGAAATGCAAATCAAAACCACTATGAGGTACCATTTCACACCAGTCAGAATGGCTGCGATCCAAAGTCTACAAGTAATAAATGCTGGAGAGGGTGTGGAGAAAAGGGAACCCTCTTACACTGTTGGTGGGAATGCAAACTAGTACAGCCACTATGGAGAACAGTGTGGAGATTCCTTAAAAAACTGGAAATAGACATGCCTTATGATCCAGCAATCCCACTGCTGGGCATACACACTGAGAAAACCAGAAGAGAAAGAGACACGAGTACCCCAATGTTCATCGCAGCACTGTTTATAATAGCCAGGACATGGAAGCAACCTAGATGTCCATCAGCAGATGAATGGATAAGAAAGCTGTGGTACATATACACAATGGAGTATTATTCAGCCATTAAAAAGAATACATTTGAATCAGTTCTAATGAGGTGGATGAAACTGGAGCCTATTATACAGAGTGAAGTAAGCCAGAAAGAAAAACACCAATACAGTATACTAACGCATATATATGGAATTTAGAAAGATGGTAACAATAACCCTGTGTACGAGACAGCAAAAGAGACACTGATGTATAGAACAGTCTTATGGACTCTGTGGGAGAGGGAGAGGGTGGGAAGATTTGGGAGAATGGCATTGAAACATGTAAAATATCATGTATGAAATGAGATGCCAGTCCAGGTTCGATGCACGATACTGGATGCTTGGGGCTGGTGCACTGGGACGACCCAGAGGGATGGAATGGGGAGGGAGGAGGGAGGAGGGTTCAGGATGGGGAACACATGTATACCTGTGGCGGATTCATTTTGATATTTGGCAAATCTAATACAGTTATGTAAAGTTTAAAAATAAAATAAAATTTAAAAAAAAAAAAAATAAAAAAGGATGTGGTATATAGACATACAATGGAATATTACTTAGTCATAAAGAAGAATGAAATAATGCAATTTTCAGCAAAATGAATGAGCCTAGAGATTATCATAAGAGAAATAAGTCAGACAGAGGAAGACAAGTAGCATATGATATCACTTATATGTGCCCCATACATATGCTCCTGGCTCATGCTGGTAAACATTGACTACGCCTTGTTTTTCCTTCAGGGTATGATGCCTGTCCTTCTAACAGACCCAATTCTTTCTGGGTGGGTTATATTTTGACTTGGTCTTGATTACTGGTCTTAGTTACTAAGTATGGAGGGAGATGCTAGAGGAAGATCTTAAAGGGGGTGCTCATATTGTCTTGCAATGTAGAGGCCTCTGTATTAATTGCAAGGGGGAAGTTCTAGCCTTCAACGCTGGGGAATGGGACACTTATGTAGGGGAATCTGGAGTTTTATGCCTGCATCTCAGTTCTCAGGAATCTTCTTACTCAGAGCTCTGAGCTTGGCACTGGAGAGAACTCAACCTTCTCTTTAGGTGTGCTATGCTTGTAACTAAGTCCTAATTCTTAGCTTTTTGTATCTTTTGGCTGCAGGAGATAAAAATGTTTTTATATATTGCCAACTAGAACCTTTGTTTTTCATAATTCACCTTCAATTAGTGATTAATCACCCTAGCTTTTCCTTGTCTTTCTCCAATGTATTGATAAAACTCAGCAGTAGCCATCTGATTCCAGTGCCTTTACAACTGCTACTTCTGTACCTGTCAGTGCCTTCTCTCCTGAGAGTATCCCATTCTGGTTCACTACCAGTGAATATTTTAACAGTTGCACTCCTGCCAAATGCCAGGGGCTTAAGTTCTGCATCTTATACCAGTGATGGGGTCTTAACTGCCAGCCAGTTAGCAGGTAGACAAGTTTCAAAATCCCATGTTAGATTCTGCTTTCTCAGTTGCTCCTGGCATCTTGTATCTTAGGTTGCGTGTCTTGGGAAACAGATTGTGAGACAGAGATTCACATGCAGAAAGTTCACTGGGGAGTGGTCTTGGGAACAGCTCCTGTATCTTGGGTTGGGTATCTTGGGAAACAGATTGTGAGACAGATTTACATGCAGGAAGTTCACTGGGGAGTGGTCTTGGGAACAGTTCTTGTGAGGAAGTAAAGCAAGCAGGGTTGGCAGAGAGAGAAGATGAGCTGCAACACAGTCGCAGCAAAGGCCTCCACCGATCCCATGAGGGACTTTGTTTTGGGGATGATGCTTCAGAGTAGGTCCAAACTTAGGCAGGGGAGCCAGGCCACTGAAGCCCTGTAGCAAACAATCATTGGGTGTGGACTATCCTCAAGGAGAGGGAATAACCTGAGATGGGACAATTTTCTAGGCCCAAGGGCATTGTCTGTGGAGGAACTCAGCTATAAGCTATGAGCCACCACCACTCCTGGCAGGTGGGGGAATTAGTGCCTTGATCTTGATGAGAGAACCAGGACACAGCATAGCATTCACTACAGTGTGTTCTGAGATTGCTACTCACAAGTCTAACAGACATCAGAGGCTTATATATAAAGCACGGCCCTCGTGTTTTTTCTATCCAAGACTGTCTTTCAGAGTCTTTTTCTGTAAATGCTAAAATAGTGCATCTATGAGGTTCAGATCATAGCTCTTGTTTTCTTTCCTGTTTCAACCCTCACCTAATATGCCAATAAGTACTCCCAACAATAACTTCAAAATATTTGTTTTGAGTCCATTCACCTCTGCATTTTTATTGCTGTTATCTCAGTCAAGCTACTGTAGTCTCTTGCCTGTTCTACTACAAATGTCTTTTAAGTCCTTGTTTGCACTTGTATTTTCTACAATTAATTTTTCATGTGGCAACACAGCAATCTCTTAAAGATGTAAATAGGGCCAGGTCACATTTTTTACTTAGACACTTAATGGTTTACATTGCATTTAGAAAAAAATCTAAAGCTTTTTGCCATGGTTTACAAGGCCCAATATGATCTGGTCCTTCCTAGTTTCTCTGACCTCATATTTACGTCTGTCCTCTATCATGATGGTCACTATTATGGCCTACCCAATAGTCATTTCCTCTCCTTCTTAGCAACAGAATTTTGATTTTTTTGGCATGATGTCAATATCCCCAGGTGATGTAATAAGACTAATCCAAGGCAATTATGAAAATCCTAACTTTCCCAGCCCACTTCCCTGCTAGATGCATGGTTGGGGGATGTTTATGAACCACTCAGGCCAATAATACCAAATTGAATTTTGCTAGAGTGTTTCTGAGAAGGTTTTCTCTATTCATTTCTTGTTGAAAGGAGGTAATAAACCTAACACATTGGTCCTTTCCCGTTCTTTCTGCCGTGATTGTAGACACACTGTCTGGAACCACTGCAGCCATCTTCTGACAATGAAGAAATGACCTACAGAATTACAGAGATGTTGACTCTAAAATTCTTTGACCTCTGAGCCAGTTTCTTATCTTTATCACTCAAACACTAAACTCTACCACTTGCCAGCCAGGTCGATATACTTGTTGTCACCAAGTCTGAAACGCTTTTTTTCCCCCCTGTATCATCACATGGCTGCTGCTTCTTCATACAGATAGATTTCAGCTTACCTCCTCAAGGAGGTTGTCTCTGACCACCCAGTCTCAAGTTGGATCACTCCTCTGAGTCCTGTTCAGACACTGTATCAGGATATATATTTAAACTAGCACTTAGAGTTTTGTGAAAATATCTTATCAATTGACTACTTTTAAATACTCTTTCTCCACTAGAATGTGATTCATGAGAGTGGGGATACTATTTGCCTTGTTCATGGCTATTATCACCAGCACTTAGACTAGGGCCTGGCAGATAGTATGTACTACTGAATGTTGGGTCTTCCCTAGTAGCGTAGTTGGTAAAGAATCTGCCTGCAATGCAGGAGACCTGGGTTCAATCCCTGGGTCAGGAAGATCCCCTGGAGAGTGAAATGGCAACCCACTCTAGTACTCTTGCCTGGAGAATTATATGAACAGAGGAGCCTCGTGGACTACAGTTCATGGGATCACAGAGTCGGACACGACTGTGTGACTAACTTTCACTTTCCACTTTCAGTGAATCTTGAGTAAATGAATAAATGCTACCAAATACTAACTGTATTTGGTCATTCACTCTTTTAAGTTTGCTGGCCTTCATAGTTTATTTTTGGTAGAGATTCTAAGTAGTACCATTTAGAAACACCACACGGTGCTGTGAAAGTTGAATAGAATCACGTGTATGGAGGTCCATGGGAACGCAGAGGACAGTGCAAGCTCTAAGATTATGAATGACAGCTGCCCTTTCTCATTTCTGAATGTCCATGCTGCAGGCGTTGCAAATTCCCCTCTTTTATTAAACTCTTATATATGCAGGAAAGAGTTATGAGCTTAGGAACCTGGGAAAGTAAAATCAAATGACTTGATTGCAGTGTTTATTACAGCAGGCACCTGGGAGCACTCTGGCTGCTATGTTTGAATGTGGTATTACTTGGTCTGGGTACTATAGAGTGAATGAGTTTGGATTTAGTGTACCAAGGGTAAAGTCAACATATAGACAGTTGCTAGCAGAGTGGAATGATAAAGGTGTGATTATCTGAGGAAAGTGATTGGGGATTTAAAAATCAGACTAATCATAATAATAAAGTCAGAAATTGGGCTTTATCAAAAGAAGGGAAAAAACAGACGGAGGCATTTGGGAAAGAGATCATTGAGGTGGTAGAAACAAGTATACAGAGGTATTTTTGGCTGCTGTTTACAGAAGTGATGATAGAGGAAAATTATGAAAACTAGGGGGATTATTTTTGATAATTTAAAAGTGGAAGTAGACTGGGTAACATCCATCTCTCCATTGCTCCATTGTTCTCAACAAAATACAAGAGCTTTATACAGAGAACAAAGATTTAATTATTATCCAGATATGAACTGCTGGAAATCTAAGACGGAAGAAGTAAACACATAAAAAAGGAAAAGGAAAACAGTTTTCTGATGTTACAGTGGAAAGAGGACTGGGCTTGGAATGAGACAATGGTTGATTAGCTCACTAAATATATTAATTAGGTATCGTCCATGTCTAGACATTGCTGGGTGCTGAGATACAGTATGGTTACTACCTTTAGGGAGTAGCTCTAGAAGAGGCTATGGGCAAGTTGGCAGCAATTTTAATAGAGGATGATAATACTGTAGTAAGGGAGAACAGGATGCTTTGAGAACACATAGAATCTGCCCTTGTGTGTGTGGGCACTGGAGGAAGTGATGTCTAAGCTGAGACAGTGAATGTGCTGTTTGTGCCGCAGGGTCTTCGAGCCATCTGTTTCCTGGATTGCTGTTCTCCCTGTCTTCTGCATAGCTGTCTCCTTGATAGCTTAAAGATAACTTTCTCAGGGACATTTTCCCTGAGCAGTCAATCTAAGGATATCTCACAGAAAATCTACCATATCACTCTTCTATTTTTTGAGCATTTCTCATTATTTACTATTTTCTGGTATTTTTACTGTATGTCTCCCTTTAGCATATTTGCTCCGGGGGACCTGAACTTTGTCTTCCTTTCCCATCACTGGATCTTTAGTGCTTATGACAGTGCCTGGCTCAGAAGAGTTTCTCAACAATATTTGTTGAATTAAAAAATGAGCAAATGAGAACAGCAGTCACAGAAGGCAAAAGGGAGATGAAAGAGAGAAGAAGGGAATGTTTTGTTAGAGAACTCAACAGTTGTGGGTTCTGATTGATTCCTAAATCCCTGTTAAGGTTTTTTGAAGAGATTGGCTTCTCAGGGGAGCCTTCTTTGCCTGTGTAAAGTGTTGGCTCTTCTGCACTGATGGACTTTAATTTCAATCTGGTCATATTCTGCTGCATATTTCAGAGTTCTATTTTATCTCTGTTTTGGCACTCTTCCCTGTATTCCTGTTTTTGTTGCAGAGGTCTTACTTTTTAGATTTCCTTGGTCCTGTCAATGGGATCTAGCGGATGAGTGGTCAATCTATGGACTCAGGTTGCTATCTTAAATATGAAAGTCTGAAATGTTTCTCTTAGGTAGATTTGAACCTATGTTGCTTTCCCCCATAGACCATAGCTAGTAATTTATTTTTCCTTTGCCCAGAATTTACTCATGGTATACCATCCTTTCTTGCTTTAGGAAAGCTATAGGTGGCTCATCTTAGATTTATGGTCTCCAGATCCTGGTTAGCACTTCCTGGGAGACACAGCTATAATTAATTATAGTTGTTAAGTGGTGTTGGTTCTGCCCTAGATTTGGGGGAATGGCTCCTATTTTGGGCTTTTGTCTTACCCTGCACAATCTCCATGGACTATTTCTAGTGTTAATTATCATTAATGGTAGGTCTTCTCTCACTTCTGGGGAGAATGGGCTTATTGTTTGAAACCTGAGTATAAGAATACATTATAATGAGTTTTTCTTGCTTTTTGAATTTTTAAGTACTCATTTAACATTTGTTTGAGGGAGATGGCAAGTACTCTCCTTTTCGTGTGTTTGCTACTGCTGCTAAGTTGCTTCAGTCATATCCGACTCTGTGCAACCCCATAGACAGCAGCCCACCAGGTTCCTCTGTCCCTGGGATTCTCCAGGCAAGAATACTGGAGTGGGTTGCCATTTCCTTCTCCAATGCATGCACGCATGCTAAGTCGCTTCAGTTGTGTCCGACTCTGTGTGACTCTATGGACAGCAGCCCTCCAGGCTCCTCTGTTCATGGGATTTCCCAGGCAAGAATACTGGAGTGGGTTGCCATTTCCTTCTCCCTTTGTGTGCTTGAGATAAAAAAATAAAGTTTTATCAGAGAACAGAAAAAGCTTTATTTGGAAATTATTGCCTGATGGATGCAATACCTATATATATCTTCTATATATATCAAATGGATATTCTTATACATGGGAAGTCTCCACTCTAGTCCTGTCCTTTCTTGCTTGATTGTCACTGATGTGGACATCATTATCAATCCACCAGTGCTTGAAGATAGTGAGTCCGGAATTGGTAATGAGATGGGGAAGAAGCTGTGAAAATCAGAAGCAGTTTAGAGGAAGTGAACACTCCTTCCCCAACCCAGGGTAGCTCCCAGGTAGGACTGTTCTAGCTAATGCTGATCCTCCAGCCCTTTTATTTTGTTTTGTAATTCAACCTGAAATCCTGTCAGTCAGATACTCATTTGGGTAAATAAAAACCTGTTAAAAACATGCATTTATCTGTAGAAAGCACGAGTAATGATCTCACAAGTAGAATTAATCTCTTCCTTCTCTATGTTTTTCTGTAAGTTACCTCTTGCTGTATAGCAAATCACCCAGGGTTAGTGGTTTAAAAACAATAATCATTTTATTTGCTCATGATTCTGTTGTCAGTGATTTCGGCTGGCGTTAGATGAGAGGCTCTGCTGCTGGTCTCTCTGGGGGTCACACATATCTCTGCAGTTATCTGGAGGTCTTAAGTTGGGCTGGCTTCTCTCTGCTGCTGTGGACCTATCTGCCAGCAGGCCAGGAGGCCAGCGTGAGCTTCCTCACATGGTAGCGTTGGCTTCCAGAGAGAGCGAGACCTCAGTCTGCAAGGCCTCTTCACGCTGTGGCTCAGACATCACACGATGCCTTTCTGTCACATTCTATTGGTCAAAGTCAGTGAAGGTCAGCCATAACTTAAGGAGTGGAATAATAGACCCCACCTATTGATGAGAGCAATAAACTGCTCCTAAACTTCCCCTAACCTGCTCCTGCTAAAGCCTTTGACTGTGTGGATCACAACAAGCTGTGTAATATTCTTAAAAATATGGAAATACCAGACCACCATACCTGCCTCTTGAGAAGTCTGTATGCAGGTCAAGAAGCAATAGTTAGAACCGGACATAGAACAACGGACTGGTTCCAAATTGGGAAAAGAATACATCAAGGCTGTGTATTGTTACCCTGCTTATTTAACTTCTATGCAGAGTACATCATGCAAAATGCTGGGTTGGATGAATCAGAAGCTGAAATCAAGATTGCTGGGAGAAATATTAGCAACCTCAGATATGTAGATGATACCACTTTAATGGCAGAAAGTGAAGAGGAGCTAAAGAGCCTCTTGATGAAAGTGAAAGAGGAGAGTGAAAAGCTGACTTAAAACTCAACATTCAAAAAACTAAGATCATGGTATCTGGCCCCCTCACTTCATGGCAAATAGATGGGGAAAATGTGGAAACAGTGTCAGATTTCATTTTCTTGGGCTCCAAAGTCAATGCAGATGGTGACTGCAGCCATGAAATTAAAAGACGCTTGCTCCTTGGAAGAATAGCTATGTCAAACCTAGACAGTATATTAAAAAGCAGACACATAACGTTGCTGACAAAGGCCCATATAGTTAAAGCTATCATTTTTCCAGTAGTCATGTATGGATGTGAGAGTAGGACTATAAAGAAAACTGAGCACCAAAGAATTGATGCTTTTGAACTGTGGTGTTGGAGAAGACTCTTGAGAGTCCCTTGGACAGCAAGGAGATCAAATCAGTTAATCCTAAAGGAAATCAACCCTGAATATTCATTGGAAGGACTGATGCTGAAGCTGAAACTCCAATCCTTTGGCCACCTGATGCGAAGAGCTGACTCATTGGAAAAGACCCTGATGCTGGAAAAGACTGAGGGCAGGAGGAGAAGGGAACGACAGAGGATGAGGTGATTGGGTGGCCTCACCAACTCAATGGACATGAGTTTGAGCAAAGTCAGGGAGATTGTGATGGACAGAGAAGCCTGGTATGCTGCAGTTCATAGGGTCACAAAGAGCTGGACATGACTTAGCGACTGAACAGCACTTGATGCGAGGGGGCTTCCTTGGTGGCTTGGCGGTAAAGAATCCACTTCCCAGTGCAGGAGATGTGGGTTTGATTCCTGGGTCAGGAAGATCCCCTGGAGAAGGAAATGGCAGCCCACTCCAGTGTTCTTGCCTGGGAAATCCCATGGACAGAGGAGTCTTGTGGACTTGGCAAAGATTTGGACATGACTTAGCAGCTAAACAACACATTGCTGAGATGACATACACAGTCTCATTCCAAAGGAGGCATGCCTCCAGAGATGGGAGGGATTCTTGCCACCATCTTTGCAGCTTCTATGCATGGCTTCCTCTTTAAGCTGTTGGAGAGCAGAAACTTTTATTTGATCATCCTGCAGAGGGACTAGAGCGTTTCAGAGCAGGTGTTTGATAGTCATTGGCTGAACTGAATTCATACGCAGAGTAAGATTAGCTCAAGTCCCACAGGAAGTCAAAATTCGAGTGTCTGAATATAGGTGAAACTGGGGAACTTGGGGTAGGTTCAAAGGCTGGGGGTAATGATATAGTTATATTAGTGAAGTCACGGTTCTGCTGCTCACAGCTCAAAAACAAGTATGAAAGGCTAGTGTTGGTTGGAGAAGAAAGATTGCTTTATTCAGGAGGTTGGCAGCCTGGGGGAGATGGCTGATTTGTATCCAAACACCAGCTCCAAACTGACCATAAAGTTTTTCAGGGGAAAATCATTTGAGGAGAGAGGCAGTCTTTGTTATCTTCCACTGCATACACTGCATTCTTTTTTCTGATTGGTTGGTGGTGAGGTAACAGGGTAGTGCTCCAGGAAGCTTGTGCTCAGCCTGCAGTTACCATCCTCCACCCTCCACTGCAGGAGGGAATGGCAAACCACTCCAGTGTTCTTGCCACGAGAACCCCATGAACAGTATGAAAAAGCTACATTACTTGCATCAAAACAACTCCTAAAATGTCTGTGGGTTTCTCTAAGACTGATTCAGATCTACTCCATGCAATAAAAGTCTCACTTGCGATTCTGAGCTAGGTCTGTCTCTTCTATGGGAGCTGTATCCTGCTTCCGTGAGACAATAACTTGAATGAAAGCACTTTGTACAGCTGAGAGAGCCTACCAGTTGCTGCCTAAAATATTTCAAAGGTATTAACAAACAGGCGTTCAGGGTCACCTTGATTTGATCTTTGTTCTGAGGTTGTTTCTTGTTTTGACAATCCTTTACCACCTATAGAAACTGAAATGTTAAACAATGTTATCATCCAATCCAGCAAGTTCTGGCTCCCCTCTGTAGCTTCTAATTCTGCTTGCAAACCGAGCAGTTCTTCCTCTAGCCCATCTCTCTTTCTATACTTTCTCAGAATCAGCTAGATGGAGCCAGTGGACACTTTCAGCATTCTGCTAGGAAATCATCTTGCCAAGGTCCACAGTTTCATTATGCTCATTTGCTATCTTCTAAGTTACCATAAGTGATAGTTTTGCCAATTGTTTCTTTATCACCTAACACGGGTGTCATTTTCCAGCCTGCTGGAGCAGGCTCTTCATTGCTTTGTCAGCCTCTGCTAACAATTAGCTTGCCATTTTTCAGCATTGTCTGAAATTGTATCTGCTTCTTTTCCAGGTCCTGCTATCTACCTGGTCTTAAAACCAATGCTGCCTGTTTTACTAGTTATACTAGTACACTCTGTTATACTAGTGCTCTAGTTCTGAAATTAGATCTCTCTCTCAGATTTTGCTTTGTAACAAATCACCTTCAAACCTAATGGCTTAAAGAAGAAATATTGATTATTTCTCACACCCTGTGAGTAAGTTGGGTGGTGGTCTGATTGGGGTAGACTTGGCTTGGCTGGGGGGTATAAGATGGTCTCTCTCACACGTCTTCCAGTTGCCTAGGTGTCTATGGGGTGATGGAACTGACTTGGCTCAGCGTCTTTTATTTCTTATATTGTGGTAGTTGCAATTTACTAAAAGTATCAGAAAAAGGCAAGTTCCTGAACTTGCAAGTTCTTGCCCAAAAAAGGCAAGTTTTTGAGTTCCTGCTTGTATCATGTTTGCTATTATCCTCTTGGTCAAAGCAAGTCAAGTGGCCAAGCACACAGTCAGCATGAGATGTGATTACCAAAGGCAAAGACAGGGAAGGGAGCTATTGCAGCCATTTTTACAATCTCCTGCATTTGATGTGGTCAGTGTCCCTTTTAGGATTTTAAATTTGGTTCAGTATTTCTTCCATTCCACAAGAAGTAGCATATAATGTTTTGTGTTTGTATTTTCCAGTACCGCACAAATCAGTGTGTGTTCACAACATTCATGAACAATAAAGGGAAATTCCTTATCTGTACAGATGGTGAAGTAAACATTATGAGATTAAAAGAATGTTTCAAAGAATGTTTCTTTCCCCAGTTTTTGTAAAGATCTCACTTGTGAGGAATTGGACATATTTTTGTGTATTCCTTTCTCACAAAGAGTAGGCTTTCAATCCTTTGAAAACATTGCTGATGATATTCAGTTAACATGAACATCTTTTTTTGTCTAAGAAGCAAAAAAGTTGTAAAGATGCTGTTACATTCACTTCTCTGTAGTATTAACAATAATAGCTCTTATTGCTTAAAAAACTAAAACAACTTGAGATCTTCTAAGTTTTATATTGACAGTGCTCCATTAAGTATCTGCAGAAGAAGAAACTTATAGTGCTGATATCTAAATGGAAAAAAAGAAGCAGCAGGGCAAAGTGGTTGAAGAGAAATGGAAAGCAATAAGAAAGCAATTAAAAAAAAAAAGTTTGATGAAGAGGAAGTAAACCAAAAGAGTTATTAAAAAAATCAGGCTTGGCCTATGTGATAGTTATGGGCCAACTTGACTAGGCCACAGGGTTCCAGATTAACATTAAAAAAAAAATTAATTTATTTTAGTTGGAGGTTAATTACTTGACATTATTGTAGTGGTTTTTGCCATACATTGACATGAATCAGCCATGGGTGTACATGTGTCCCCCATCCTGAACCCCTCTCCCACCTCCCTCCACATCTCATCCCTCAGGGTCATCCCAGTGCACAAGCCCTGAGCGCCCTGTCTCATACATCAAACCTGAACTGGCTATCTATTTCACATATGGTAATATACACGTTTCAATGCTATTCTCTCAAATCGTCCTACCCTCGCCTTCTCCCACAGAGTCCAAGTCTGTTCTTTATCTCTGTGTCTCTTTTACTATCTTGCATATAGGATCATTGTTACCATCTTTCTAAATTCCACATATATGTGTTAGTATACTGTATTGGTGTTTTTCTTTCTGACTTACTTCACTCTGTATAATAGGCTCCAGTTTCATCCACCTCATTAGAACTGAATCAAATGTATTCTTTTTAATAGCTGAATAATACTCCATTATGTATATGTACCACAGCTTTCTTATCCATTCATCTGCCGATGGACATCTAGGTTGCTTCCGTGTCCTAGCTGTTGTAAACAGTGCTGCAATGAACATTGAGGTACACGTGTCTCTTTCAATTCTGGTTTCCTCGGTGTGTATTGCTGGGTTGTATGGCAGTTCTATTTCCAGTTTTTTAAGGAGTCTCCACACTGTTCTCCATAGTAGCTGTACTAGTTTGCATTCCCACCAACAGTGTAAGAGACTTCCCTTTTCTTCACACCCTCAGCATTTACTGTTTGTAGACTTTTTGATAGCAGTTTTTCTGACTGGCGTGAGATGGTACTTCATTGTGATTTTGATTTGCATTTCTCTGATAATGAGTGATGTTGAGCATCTTTTCATTTGTTTGTTAGCCACCAGATTAACATTTGAATCAGTAAACTGAGTAAAGCACATTGCCCTCTTTCAGTTCAGTTCAGTTCAGTTGCTCAGCCGTGTCCAATTCTTCGCGACCCCATGAATCACAGCACGCCAGGCCTCCCTGTCCATCACCAACTCCCAGAGTTCACTCAGACTCACGTCCATCGAGTCAGTGATGCCATCCAGCCATCTCATCCTCTGTCGTCCCCTTCTCCTCCTGCCCCCAATCCCTCCTAGCATCAGAGTCATACGGACCTTGCTTCTATCACCAGTCACATCCACAGCTGGGTATTGTTTTAGGTGGGTGTTAGTCAGTCATGTCCGTCTCTTTGGGCCCCTTGGACTGTAGCCTGCCAGGCTCCTCTGTCCATGGGATTCTCCAGGCAAGAATACTGGAGGGGGCTGCCATTCCTTTCTCCAGGGGATTGTCTTACCCAATTAGTCAAAGGTCTGAATAGAATAAAAAGGCTGACCTTTCCCTTAGTAGGAGGAAACTCTTTCTGCCTGACAGGCTGGAGCTGGGATACAAGTTCTTTCCTGCCTTTAGACTCTAACGAAACATGTGTTCTTTTTAGGTCTTAAGCCTCCTGGCTTTCAGACTGGAACACACCAGGGTGTCTCTGGCTTGGTGCCTGCAGGTATTGGTACTTGTCAGCTTCCATAATCTTGTGAGCCAATTCCTTGTAATAAATTACACACACCTACACACATATACTCACATGCACCCTACTGGTTCTATTTCTCTGCAGAACCCCGGTTAAATATAGGCTAGAGGATTAATTGGAAGGAGAAGAAAAAGTAGAATTAGAAAGAGATTTTAGTTTATGATGAAGATGTCTCTTAATGGAGAAATTAGCAAGTGTTGTGTAGAGAGAAAGCAACTGTATCACTTCTCCCAGTTCAGATCAGATCAGATCAGTCGCTCAGTCGTGTCCGACTCCTTGCGACCCCATGAATCGCAGCATGCCAGGCCTCCCTGTCCATCACCAACTCCCAGAGTTCACTCAGACTCATGTCCATCAAGTCAGTGATGCCATCTAGCCGTCTCATCCTTGGTCGTCCCCTTCTCCTCTTGCCCCCAATCCCTCCCAGCATCAGAGTCTTCTCCAATGAGTCAACCCTTCGAATGAGGTGGCCAAAGTACTGGAGTTTCAGCTTCAGCATCATTCCTTCCAAAGAAATCCCAGGGCTGATCTCCTTCAGAATGGACTGGTTGGATCTCCTTGCAGTCTAAGGGACTATCAAGAGTCTTCAGTTCAATTGCTCAGTTGTGTCTGACTCTTTGCGACCCCATGGACTGCAGCATGCCAGGCTTCCCTGTCCTTCACCAACTCCTGAAGCTTGCTCAAACTCATGTCCATTGAGTCGGTGATGCCATCCAACCATCTCATCCTCTGTGGTCCCCTTCTCCTCCTCTTTCAAGGATCTTCAATTTCAAAACTGTGGAGAAGGTTTGAATGAAGGTTCAGTAGTCATTATTCAGTTCACTAACTTTTATTCCCATAAATTATATAGTTTGGATAGGATAGAAGGCAGATTACAGGCTTATTTACAGATATGTGGTGGTGGTGTTCATTGTTCAATTGCTAAGTCATGTTTGACTGCGTGTGACCCCACGGACTGCGGCACGCTAGGCTTCCCTGTCCTTCACTACCTCCTGGAGTTTGCTCAAACTCATGTCCATTGAGTCAATGATTGCAGATGTTAGGCAACACCCAGAACCAATAGGGGGAAGCCTGCCAATAGCAGCAGTTAGTGGGGACGCCCAGCAGAATGGAGGGCAGGACAGATGCAAAGGAGGAGAACACATTATATTCAGGATTAGCTTCTGAATGAATGGGAGTTGGCATCATGGTGAAACCCCCTAAATATTTCTGGCAAAATATTAACTACTCTGGAAGTCAGGCTAGCTTGAGGAAATCAGGAGATAAAGAGAGAGCAGAATTAAGAGTTCCCTTTTAAAGGTGCTTTAGGGGTGGATATTATCCCAAAAATGGTGGCTTAAAAGGTTCAGTGTCACTATTGTTCAAATTAGAAAATGCCTTGAAAAAGTAGGAAAGAATGATAAGGCTCATTAGAGTTTTTATAGTGGTTGTGGGAAAAATTGTAGAAATAACTGTTCCAAATTTAATGAAGGAGCACATTTAAAGGCAAGTTTTGATGCAGTGAACACACATTTATGACAGAGGGCCATTTTGTTTAATTATCCTGTTCGTGGAGAGTATTTGTGCCTCATATATAAGATGAATATGGATAGACTATACAGATTATTTTGGATGTTCAAATAAAGAAAGTTTAAGGACAATGGTGATACAATTTTAAAAGAATTTATATAAGTACAGTTTGGAATTCTTATAATTAAGATATTATATGAGAAATTTGTTCATATTATAGAAGACTTAGAAATTAGGGGAAAAGGCACCAACAGTCCCATGACCTCAACTGCAATCACTATTATTACTTTGATATATTTTATTTCTCATATTAAAATGTATTTTTAAACAGTTTTAGTTATAGTTGACTAGCTTTTGTCATTAAACATTCTATTATAAACATGCAACAAGGATTGTAATTTTAAAATATTCAACCTCCTTTTCTCTCTTTTTTTGTTTTAATGGGTACCCAACTTTTGGTGAGTGTAACTTCTCTAGCCACAAAAATGTTTGCGGTTGCTACTGAATAAATGCCGAGCCCTAAGCGGGAAGGTCAGGCGCTTGTTGGTTGCTTACTCCATGTCTGTTTCACCAGTCTTCTTTGCTAACAGAACCCTGATCTTGTCCAGATATTGTCTTCCCTGACATGATTCAGAGGTGGGTGACCCAGTCTGTGGCTTAATAGTTGATCCTTGGTTTAGATGATAAGATATGAGGGTGGGGAGTCTTTTCTTTCTCTTAAAAGGGTACCAGAAGAGCTGGTCCTTGTCCAGAATTATACCTTTGGATGGCAGAACCAAGTTATGAAAGGAACCTAGGATAGTGTTGATGAGCACTAAGTCAGTTAACTCTGAAACCTCTGGCTTCCTCACTGTTGAAGCACATTTGAGTTAGGTTTTCTGTATGCAAGGAGAAAGGATTCTAACTGAGAGATGAAGGTCATATTTTGGTTTGACATTCAAAATCAAATTATACAGTAGGTCAAGAACAGTGAGAGATGTACTTGAGAGATTTATTACATTCTGTAGCTCCCCTCGCTCTCTCTGTGTCCACCCCTGTCCCTTCCCGCCAACCGCCCTCTGGCTAGCATATTGACAACTGAATTTGGAAGGTTTAGTTTACAGTGTTCTCCAACTGTATGGTTGGAGACCTTTCTGCCAACCTCTAAGACTTAACTGGGAATTAGAAGAAAGAAGGTCTTAGGGAAAAGGTAAACCTTTCTGGGCTCAGGGGATTGTGGATTGTGGGAGGTATGGGCAGGAGAGAAAGAGAGGACAAAGCATTTGGATATGAGTTTCCCAAGCTCTTTTTTTCTAGTTTAGTAGCAGAGATTCATTCTTTGGGGGTAATCCTGAGCCAAAATAGGAGGGTTTTTGCCTTTTCTCCCCTTGGTCATGGCCAGAGAGAAAAATAGAGTAAGATGTTCAAGAAAAGGGCAGGGAGCTGAGATTAGGTTTTGGGGGAGTAATTCCTATGCTATATATATAGATGCTAAAACAAGAGCCAGTGTGCTTGCCACAGGCTCACTTAAGGCAAAGGCTGGGACGGATGCTGGGCCAAAGGGCCAGGTGGGGACCTGGCTGAGGCTCAGAGTTCTTTCTATAGTGTGCTCCAAGGTGAGGCCAGATTACCTAGGGAGTCCTAATTCACTGAAACAGAAGAGACCAGACTACATGTTACACCAGAGGCATTCTCCTTGAATGCAAGTGAGGCAGTATAGAGATCAGAGGAGGTGAGGCAGCAGTCACGGAAGGTCCTGCCAAGGTTAGGGGTGATGTTCTTTCCACTCACTCTCATCATATAACACAGCCCATCTTCTTATGAAAAAAGACAAAGACGTAAGGAAGCCTGAATAAAACCCAAAGGGAATATTATCATTGTTATTAAATTATTACATTGGATACAATCTCGGTCTGGACAGAATAATAAAAGCTATTTTTTTTTCATTTAATAAAAAGTGAGAGCTTAGTGTGATGACCAAATTAATTAATTATAAAAATTAATTATAGACAGAATAAGCATTTTCTCTGTATTTCAAAACTAAAGTGTGAGTTGAATTGTATTTTTTCTGTGTTCAACATAGTTTTCATCACTGCAGTTTATAACAGTGGCACACTGCTGCTGCTGCTGCGAAGTCGCTTCAGTCGTGTCCGACTCTGTGCGACCCCATAGACGGCTGCCCACCAGGCTCCCCCGTCCCTGGGATTCTCCAGGCAAGAACACTGGAGTGGGTTGCCATTTCCTTCTCCAATGCATGAAAGTGAAAAGTGAAAGTGAAGTCGCTCAGTCATGTCTGACCCTCAGTGACCCCATAGACTGCAGCCTTCCAGGCTCCTCCATCCATGGGATTTTCCAGGCAAGAGGACTGGAGTGGGGTGCCATTGCACAACAGTCCGTGACAAACATCTTTGAGCATAACAGATTTTTCTACATTTTGGGTTATTTCTTGAATTAGATTTCTGCCATGAGTTTGCCTGTTCCAACAAAATGATCATTTTGTTTTTATGCTGAAATGCGCTCCAAAAAAGCAATTTTAATTTACACACCTACTAGCAGCAAAGTATCAATTACAGTTTCACATATTCTCTGGCATCTAATATTATTAAATATATATATTTTAATATAATCAGTGAAAAACATTGGTGTTTTATTTCTTATTCAGTCAGTAGAATATATATATATTTTAAAATTCATTTTCATCTGTAGTGATTATTTAATACTTATAGCTTATTATTTCATTAGATGCAATATCAAACATTTTGTGCCTTTAGAAAGCAATGTTTGTTGAGTGTAAAGAAGTTAGTTAATTCAGTCACAGGTCTTTATGCCTGTTGGGGGACTTTAATAAGGATGGCAAATGGGCAGAGCTGTTCAGAAGCCCATGATGCATCTCTCTTTGGAGAAGGTTTACTTGGGGTAAGCCCTACCCATGAGCCTTAAAAAATTTCCATGCTGAGCTTCCCCAATAGCCTGGCACCATATTCTCATTTACAAGTTTCCTGGCTGCAACTTATAAGAAGGAAGTTTTAGAAACCAAACAGTGTAAGCTCCTACTCTGGAAAATCATCCAACAGCCAATATTGTAAAGTTTCATGGCTTTCATCTCTTTTCCTTTGTTTCTTTTCCTGCAATGAGTGTGTCCCAGCAGGCATGGGCTGCTTATTTGACCTGCTCTGTGGGGATGCAGGTTCCTGTTCTTCTCATCACATCACACCACACGGTGTGTGAGGCGGCTGTGTCATCCGACAGAGTGTCACCAGCCTCCTTTGGAAGTCAGCATCTGAGGAGACTGTGGGAAGTCACAAGGGTGCCTGAGACCTCTCCCTAACCCCGCCATCCTTCTCCACTTTCCACAAATAGTGTGATGTGACCTGTCCCCACTTATCTCAGTGATCCTCAGTTCTTTCTCATTGGACATTGATGAGAAGAGTAAAGTTGTTGCCGGTTCTTGCCATCCGGGGAGCCTGCCTCCTGCTGCTTCTGGGACAGACTTGCCCTGGGAAGGGCCATTCAAATCCCCAGGTAGTCAGTCCTGAAGGGTAAGATCAAAGATCCAAGTTTTGTGTCTAGTTAAACTGGGCTACATGTGGGAATACTAAAGTTTATCAGATTAAGGAAGAAAGTGACAACAGAAGGAAAAAGAATTGTTATCCCACCAGATAAAGCTATTTTAATTAGTGTATATTTCACGTCTTTCTTTTTGGTCAACTTTTATAAATCTAAATTGTAATATGCACACAACCTTGCAGTTTGCATTTTTGTTTCTGTGTCTGTATAAACGAGCTTCCACACGCTGTTACACAGTGTTATGTAGGTGTGGGGAGTTTGCAAATCTGACATGGCTTCCCCGTGCTTCTTGCCAGTGATTGGCCCAGAGGTGCTCAGGCGACCAGCTGTGGCCCATGTGATGTGAGTGTACTTCTAAGAAAGAGGAGAGGAAGAGGAAGAGCCAGGCCTTCTGTGGGGCCCGGTTATGCTTGCGAGGTGATCCTCGTTACTGAGCAGCCATCTTGTTATTATGAGGCCCGCTTCAAAGGCAGGAACACACTGAAGGTGGCAACTATTCCCTAAGTACTGTTTTGTCCAAGATGTGCTGCTGTGAGTAAAGTAAGCACACCGTGGTCCCTGCTCTACTGACGAGACAAATCTACAATCTGCTGACAAGACAGAGTCCCAAATAATTATAATACAAAGCCAGTGTGATGCTTCCTTTAGCGTTGTTATTACTAACCAGTGGCATGTAAAGAAAACTGTCCAATGCTTTACCAGTTAGCAGTTGTGGGTTACAGCACCTCTCTGTGATCTGGTTGGGTTACCACATATCACTGACCTTGGTCATCTACCCATTTGTAGAATGAGGAAGCTATACTATTTGAGCTCTATGTCTCTTTTAATTATTAATAATATTTTATATTTCTCCCATTCTGGTAATAATAAGCCGGCATGTGAACAATTGAATGAATGACTCCCCAGAGGGTTTTTTGTGGGGAGTAGGGGTTGTTTTTTGAGTGTGTCAAGAAGTTATATAAAAGTAAAACAGAACAATGAGAGAAAAAAATGTAAGGTGCACAGATGTTTGGTAGGCAGGTGGAATGAGATATACTTTGCAAATTGATAGAATGAAAACCAGCCAATTTTATTTTGGATTATAAAAATAAGATATACAATGTGTTCTGTAATAGAAAAATTGTGTGTCCAGGAAGAGGTAGGAATTGGAGGGTGGCATGACTGGCATCTTTAGGCTGGTGAAGGGCACAGTGTTAATTGATCATCTTCTTCACTTTGTGTTTCCTCCCATCAGTGCGGTAGGTCAGTGGTGCTGATTGGATGGTGAGTCAGAGAAAAGGAAACCTATTTCTACTCTGGGTTCTCAGCACATAGATTTATTGCTCCTGTATTTATTTCAGCAACAAATATAGAACCAGACTCAAAATGACAAGTTTACAAGCCAAGCAGGACCTGTAGTTGAATACATTCCCCAGAATAATGACATTTCCTCCTTGGAAACCAGCTGTTACCCGGAAGGTTAAGAAAGAAAACTTTCTCTGTGTAGCACTGTCTAGTTGGCTAGATACACATGCTCCATGTATAAACAAGGCTTTAAACTAGAATATACTCTAGTTTCAGATATTTGGAGCTATCAGTTTTTGTGGGACTATCCCAAGTTGCCTCACCTTTCTTTGAAACACTGTGCAAGTTGCTTCAGTTGCTACTGTGTTCTCTATATTCTGCTCTGCTGCTGCTGCTGCTAAGTCGCTTCAGTCGTGTCTGACTCTGTGCGACCCCATAGACGGTGGCCCACCAGGCTCCCCCGTCCCTGGGATTCTCCAGTCAAGAACACTGGAGTGGGTTGCCATTTCCTTCTCCAATGCATGAAAGGGAAAAGTGAAAGTGAAGTCGCTCAGTCACGGCCGACTCTTCGCAACCCCATGGTCTGCAGCCTACCAGGCTCCTCTGTCCATGGGATTTTCCAGGCAAGAGTACTGGAGTGGGGTGCCATATTCTGCTCTAACTCTCTTCTATTCTAACTGTGATAGTCAGTTAAAGCACATATCATGTCAATGGACTGCTACAAATTCATCAGAAGTTTCCTAGTGTTACCAAGAATACAGTCTACCTCTCTACCATGGTGCACAGGCTGCTGTGTTATTGGTTCTTGTTTTCATCTTCACCCTTGTCTCATAGTACTCTCTTGCTTGCTCACTCTGTTTTCTAAAAAGAAACCTCCTAAGCTCCTTTCATTTAGAGGTCCTTTGAGGTCATTAATTTATTTATTCATTCATTCAAATCATCCATTCAGTTAAAAAATATTTACTAAGTCCTTCCTAAGAGGTGCCAACTACTGTTTTAGTTGTGGTCTAAAGGTTACTACATGTGTGAGCTGGCATTTGTGCCCACTGAGATGAATTTGCCTGGGAAGAATTGCAAAAATGTATTTCTAGCACTTCTCATTTAATTCAGTTCATTTTAAGATAATAAAGAATTGGCATATTTTGTTACCCTTGGTTTTGTGGTATTAGAGGCATAACGCTACAGTCTAAAAAAATTGCTTTAGCAAAAAGAATGATGCCAAGAGGTAATCTATTTCCATACCGGTTTTCTGTGCTTCGTGTATGATGCATATGTCACAGTGGCTCAGATTTGTGTATTTTGCATTTTTAAGAAGTTTGAATTGGGGGAGGAGGATATTCTGTTTATCTTTAATGGAACAGCTTGACTCTGTGCTTCACAGTCACCAACTTTAAGACACTGTTACACTAGGAAAGCAAATGGACCAGGGCGTAAAGAGCAGGTCAAAGATTGTATGGAAAATGACAATATTTTACAATGTAGAATTTTGGCAAAATGTGAATACGATAATTACACATTCAAACCTCTTCAGCTGCTGAGGTATCATCTAATAACGTCCAACAATTGGCTCCCTACCAGGTATACTCCAAATGTAGTGATGTTCTTGAAGCTTTTCTTTACAGAATCATTTCTCAAATGTGTACAAATTGCCTTGTGCCAGCATGGAGAGCCCTTTCAACATTTCAACTCAGATTTCAGAGGAAGACTCATTAATTAGGACTTTTTCAGACAAATTCCCTTGCTGACAAGAAAAACTGCTGACTCATTACTGAGATGATACCAAAGTTCAAACCGTGTGTGTGTGTGTGTGTGTGATCCCTTTGAAGTTGAACTTTTCATTCCAAGGTTTATGGTGTTTCACTTCTGTTGATTTTATGTCTGGTTCCAACTAGGTTGAAAAATTTTGAGAACAGATAATATCATGGTATATTATTTTTTTCCTTCTTTCTTCCCTCTCTTCCTCCCTCCTGTATTTCCCCAGTTAACACAATCATAGTTTTCAGCATACGACAGTAAATAATAGATACTTGATGTAATTTTTCCCATTAGACTATAACCTTGAGAGAGAGAACTGACCATCTCATTCATCATTATAACCTTGATGTCTGGTGCCTGGATATAGTAGGTACTCCCTAAATTTTCTAAATCAATAAGTGAAAAAGTAAATTTTGTTGATTAGCTGATTAGCTGATTATCATAAGTACTGCTTCAGAGGCACTTATTCACTTACTGAAATCCCTGGAAACTCTGGAGAAGGCCCAAAGAAGTGGATACTAAATACATAAATGGCTCATTCTATTTTACAGGGAAGACATATTTCTGGCTCAGTTGAACAGTAAAATTAAGACATTTGAGTATGACTATCTTCTGGACCAACTATTTGTAGAGAACTTCTCTGGAGAGAGCCAGAAGCATCATCCTACATGACATGGTGGTTGTTTTCTCTCCAGTCTAGTATTTCTGTCTGATGGGATCATGAGTCTCTGACTTTGATCCACTGCTCTCTACTTGTTCACCTTGTGTAAGAGAACTCAAGGGGCATGGGGAAATGTTACTGACAAAGGACCATACTCTTCTAAGGGATGCTGAAATGTGCAGATGGTGTTATCATGAGGCACGGTTAGGTAAAAATCACATACACAGAAACAATCATAAGGTCTGATGCATGATTCTATATGGGCTTATTTTATTAACATTATTGCATAGAATATAATATATACTACACTATTGTATATTATGAATAGTATCTATTCTATTAGCATTACAGTATTCTATATCCAACCAGTCCATTCTGAAGGAGATCAGCCCTGGGATTTCTTTGGAAGGAATGATGCTAAAGCTGAAACTCCAGTACTTTGGCCACCTCATGCGAAGAGTTGACTCATTGGAAAAGACTCTGATGCTGGGAAAGATTGGGGGCAGGAGGAGAAGGGGACGGCAGAGGATGAGATGGCTGGATGGCATCACTGACTGGATGGACGTGAGTCTGAGTGAACTCCGGGAGTTGGTGATGGACAGGGAGGCCTGGCGTGCCGCGATTCATGGGGTTGCAAAGAGTCGGACATGACTGAGGGACTGAACTGAACTGATTCTACATTACTATTTTATTATTTCCTTTTCTATTATGTTTTTATTGTGCTAACAAAATACACTTTATCATCAAAAGTGAAAGTGCTGAGCTTAGTTAGCTCAGTCATGTCTGACTCTTTGCAACCCCATGGACTTCCCTGTTCATAGAATTCTGGCAAGAATACTGGAGTGGGTAACCCTATTCCCTTCTCCAGGGGATCTTCCTGACCCAGGGATTGAACCTGGGTCTCCTGCATTGCAGGCAGGTTTTTTACTGTCTGAACCTCCAGGGAAGCCCACACTATAGTTCATCTATATTCTAGCTAAATAATTTATTATTATTATTCATCCTTATATTTATGAGAGATAAGTTGATATTCCATTCAGTTTCAAAAGATGAAACAGATTCATAGTAGTGAGATAACTTTTTGTGTGAGAAAAACTTCTTAAGAAAGGATTACAACTAGGAGCCTCCCTGGTTGAAGGACCATACATTACCCAAATCCTCAGGCCAACTTTCTTTGTGATGAACTAGATCTGGAACATGAACAAGAGGCTGTTATTACTGCAGTGTGGAAACATGAGAGAATTCTAACTTTAAGTGACATTCACTTCTTATGCACTTAACATTTTCATAACAGTTTCTTCAGACTCCACAGAAAAAATGTGAATGCTCTGAATGAGTCATTCTGCACTAAAGGGAATTAGTTATCTTTATTTCTTTGGGTTTTTGAACCCAGGCATTTATTTCCTGTCTTCTGTTTTGTAGAGTGTATATTGGAGTAAATTGGGGGTGAGTGAATTTTGTAACAGCTTAGAGTTGGAAAGAACATTTGGGATTGTCCCCAGTACAAGAAGCCCTGCTACACTATTCCTGACCTCAGCTACAGTTTGCACATTTTCAATGATGATCTAACTTACCACTTCAGCCTATTCAGTTCAAAAGGTTTGAATCGTTAGAAGATTCTTTTTTTTTCCTCCTTCCCTTTTTCCCATCTTTTCTCCTGTTCCTTCTTCTGTTGTAAATGAAAATCTTGATTTATTTATACTTCCACTCACTGGTTCTCCAAAGCTATATAGAATGATGCAGATCTTTCTTACATATGTTAGCCTTTTTTTGTATTTGATGCCAACCCTCCTGCTGGCCCCAGGGAATCTGGTGTCAGGGATAAACATCTCAGTTTCATCAGTCATGCTCAAGGACAGGTTTCTTGGCCCTTTGCTCTCCTGGGAACACTTCTCTGGATGAACTTTTTGTTTATTCATGTCATGCTCAATACTTGGAGTTCAGACTGGAAGGTAGTATTGTGGACCATGAGTTTAGGCCTTACAGGTTCTCAGCACTACATTCTATTAACTAGGAATAGAACTATTAAGCGCTACACTTCTACCAGGTTTGTGTTTATATCACTTATGTTATTGGTTCATATTATGATGGCTACTGAAATCCATGGGTCTTTTTCTTTAAGAAATAACTTCTTTCTTATAAAAGATATAGCTATTGTTATTGTGGAAACTTTAAGAAATGTAAAAAATAGAAAAAGTCACCTAAGTAAGTGCATCATACTTTAGGAATGTATTTAATATGTTCTTGAATGTATTTTACAAAAGTAAATAATACTAGACATATAAATTTATAATCTTTTTCAACTTTTTATATCATGAAAGATCTTTCTATTCTAGTCAATATGAAATTACTTTATTAAATTTAATTTCTTTGTAGGATTCCTTTGTGCAGTTGTATGGTTATCATGATTTATTTAACCTTTTTCCTATTGATGATTATCTAAGTTGTTAATACTTTTATTTTTTATGATGAACAATGCTGTGATGGGTATTCTCCATACATATTTGCCTATTTATTTGATAAATTCCTGGCAGGGGAATTGCTAAATCAGAATATGTACAACTCTAGAAACTGTTGACCACTTTGTACTTTCTCTAACAGCACAGAAGACTGGGCTTCTGGTTGATTCTGATGATAACAAGGGTGGTTGGGGCCAAAGTACACTATGGGAACTTTACATACTTATAAAGTATGTGGAAATGGGGACAGTGTACCTGTCAAACAGTCAGGTGCATTGTTGTGTATGTGTGTGCATGTGTGTGTATATCTGGCAGATTTTCATGCATATGGAAATAGGCAAGCACCTAACTGCTGCTGCTAAGTTGCTTCAATTGTGTCCGACTCTGTGCAACCCCATAGATGGCAACCCACCAGGCTCCCCAATCCCTGGGATTCTCCAGGCAAGAACACTGGAGTGGGTTGCCATTTCCTTCTCCAATGCATGAAAGTGAAAAGTGAAAGTGAAGTCGCTCAGTCGTGTCTGACTCTTCGAGACCCCATGGACTGCAGCCTATCAGACTCCTCCGTCCATGGGATTTTCCAGGCAAGAGTACTGCCATTGCCTTCTCCAGAGCACCTAACTAAGTATATGCAAATGAGAGACAATTATGTAGTAGAGTTTAGGGGAGGAGAAGAGAGAGAGGACAGAGTTTGTCATGCCATGTGTGGACCACATAATTTGAGAGGATCTTTGAGGTGCAGGCGTGAGTCCTGTAGGATCTAGTTTGTGCTTCTGGATTCCTTGGTTGGTCTTAGACCTTAGGGATAAAAGCATTTCTGATATTAACATCTCTGCTCAGTTCTTTCTGTTGCTCCCATGGCTCTGGCAGATCCCCCTGCCCCTTGCTAAGGCATTTACCAGCCTGCTTGGCAGGACTTCCTCCTCAAACCTGGTATTTTGTCTTCAGTACCATGTGCTGGCCTCCTGGATTTTTGTAGATGACCTTAACTTCTTGATGTGAAGTTTTACTCCCGTGTCCTTTTAAAAATTGGAATTATGACTCTGAGAACAAGAACTATCTTTCAGTTGTCATATTTCAGAAATTAATTTGGTATCTGTGTCACAGGTTTTTAGGGTATCCCTATGGATTTGAGAAGGAAACAGATGTGACATTAAAAAAATCTTTGTAAATAGTTTTGTAGCAATTGATTTAAAAAATAGGAAAAAAAATGCTAAGCCTTCCATGAGACAATCCTTTGTATGGCTAGGTAAAGCATTTTCTTAGGGTATTAGAATTAACTGTCATTCTTAAGTTTAACACCCTGTCACTCTTAGGGGGAAATGAACATTGCTTAGTGTCCTCTTCAGCTCTGTGTCCCAGCAAATCCTGCCTTGTTTTTATTCCCAGTTATTCCACACTCCATTTATCTCAGATATACACCTTTCCTCTGTCTGAATGTTCCATTATTCTTTCTCTGTCTGCAAATCATTGCTTAGCCTTCCAGATTGGGTTCAGACATTACCTCTTCCAGGAAGGCCTCCCTGATTTCCCCCTTACTCCAGACCAAAGGGACCAAATGGAACAGGGTGTCTAGTGAGACTGACTAGAGCACACACTCCTCTGGGTTGCCTTGGCTGCATGGTCTCCCTCACTCCACCATGACAATGAAATCATGGTAAGAAAAACCACAAGTAAGTAAAGTGATTATTAATCAGAGGATGAGCAGTGATGGTTTGGATAGCTCCAAGCAATGGTAGGGTATGGGAAGGAGTTCTGGAGGGGTTTGAGCAGCAGACAAATGGAATCACGAGGGAAGGAATGTCGGTTGTCTGTATAAAAGGCGTGAAACAATCCTGGATTTAGTTGTGGTCAGTGCAGCTGGTAAACTAAATATGTGTATGTCCACAGTGCCACACACGTCCTGTCTGATGCCGCTGTGCCTGGTGGGCTGGAGGGAGAGGGGTTATGAATCAGCACCCCTAAGGCCTGGCTGCAGTATGGCAGACTTTCCTAGAGGACTAGGGATCCTGGAGTCCCAGCTCAGAACAGAATAGGAAGCTATTTCCTGTTGGTTTCAAATGTCTGTGTTCCTAAATATGTCGCCATCAATCCCCACAACAGGCACTCTTTCTCCTGAGTCCTTTCTTGGGCTCTGCCTTATTGTTGGACCCCTTCTCTCATCCTATGCTGATTTTTCTCTCTTTTTGACCTTTAAGTCTGGACACTTCATACAGTCATTCCCTTCTTATCCTTTGGAACTTGCCAGTGAGAAGCTCATAATTTCTTTCAGTGTATACCTCAGACAGGTCCTGCCTTTGCATAGCCAGGAAAGATCATTAATGAGCTTTCCCAAACAAAGGAGTTGACTTTCCTGTTATTTTATATGGCTGCTTCAGAAGCAATTACAGTGTTTTATTTTTAAAAGAAAGTTTTCTTTCCTCGGCCCATTAGAGTATTTTTAGGGGTAGGGTGTACAGAGAAATGGGAGAGAACTCTGGTGCAGAAGAAAGAACCTTGGTTTCTGAGTCAGAAGACATGGTTTTAAATGCCCTTTGAACTAACTGTTCATAGGTGTGTGACCCTAGGAGCACTGCTTAATCTCTCTGAGCAGAAGTTGTGTTATACTGGTTACAAAGTGTGGAAAATAGTAACGATTGTCACAGAGATTAAAGAGACAATGCATGTTAGAGTGAGCAGGACAGGGGCTGGTTCAGAGCAGGTGCTCAAAATTGTAGTTTTTAAAAAAGATATTTCTGATTTCTATGATATTGTTAGTCACTATTGTGGCAATGGTCTTATTTATCTTTTTTTATGTCTTTCAGTTCTCACTGTCTTATACCCCAGCCAACACTTAGCATTATCCAGCTTTCTAAATTTTAGCTGTCTTGTTGTAAAGTTGCATTTCGTTGTTATTTTAACTTTCCTTTCTCTGATTACTTGTTGATTTGAATGTCTATTCTTATGCTTGTTAGCCTTCAAGATTTCCTTTATCATCAATTGCATTTTGTAATCCTTTGCCTATTTTTCCTTTGAGAGTGCTGTCTTTTTATTTTGGATTTAGGAGTTTCTTAGACGTTCTAGATACTAATCTCAAACAGGTAAAGCCGTGTGACTATCTCCTCCTATTCTGTCAGTGCTCTATTAATTTTGTCCACGGTACTCTTTATGGAACTGAAAAGCTTAATTTTGATGAAGCCTAATTAGTTAATGTTTTGATTCTTGGTTTTGTGTTTTTGCAGTTTAAGAAGACTTTTCCCATTCTTAGGTCATGGTAGGTCTTCTGCATTTTCTTTTACTAGCCATTGTAGCATTTAGGTAACTGTTATGGAGTGAAAGTTTGTGTCTCCCCCAAATTCATATGCTGATTTCCATATACAGTCCCCAACGTGATGGTACTCAGAAGTGGCGCCTTTGAGAGGTAATTAGGTCATGAGGGTGAAGCCCTCGTGGATGGGATTAGTGCCCTCATAAGAAGAGACATGGGAGAGCTTGCCTCTTCTCTCTCTGCTCTCTACTGTGTGAAGATACAACAAGAAGATGGCCACCAGTAACCCAGGAATCAGGCCCTCACCCGGACACCACATGTGTCAGCAGCTTGAGATTGGACTTCCAAGCCTCCAGAACTGTGAGAAAGACACTCTTGCTGTTTATAGCAGTCTGAACTGACATAGTAATTAATCCAGGTAGAGTTTGTGTAGGGCTTTGCATGTGGTTGAGCAGGGATCCAGTTTTAGTTTCCTCGTTATTTTCTTTATATTTTTAGACCTTAATTGGTACATGGTAGTGTTGAGTAAAGTCTGTTGACTGAAGGAATTGAAGTTTCCTCGAAAGTGGGGAGAAGAAGTGTGTGTATGTGTGTAGAGTGTGAGTACATTGCGTGAGTGTGTATGTGGTGTGAGTCCGTGTGGGGGTTGAGTGTATGAGGTGTGAGTGTGTGTAAATCCTGTGAAAGGTGTTTCCCTCTGACTAAGAGGACTATGGTTAGAACTGGTGGCTATACTCCCTCCTCCCCACCCCAGCTCAAATATTGACTTAGGGTTTGTGTGGGAGGATGGAATCGGAGCATAGATTTAAGAAAATATTTATCTCTTGATTGAAATCTACTCAGGTTTCTGTTTTCAATTCAGTTTTATTTGAATGTGATAGAGTCAAAGGTTATATTAAAAATATCTAAAGCTGGTACAAGTATTCTTGCCAAGAGAATCCCATGGACAGAGGGACCTGGTAGGCTACAGTCCATGGGGTCACAAGAGTCGGACACAACTTAGTGACTAAACCACCACCACCACAAAAGCTGTACCATTTAGATACTGACCAGTTAAAATGAATGCTTTTAATATGTCATATTGGTGTGTTCTGGCTGGATATTAACCATGGAAGCAGTAGTTTCCCAGTTGTTATTAGATATTATTAAATGATAATATATATAAAAGAGCTCTGTGAACCAAAGACTTACACAAATGTTAGGCAATACTATTATTATCTCTGTTTGCTTAGAAATACAATGTGAAAAACCCTATTTTTCTATATAAAATGGATTCTGGTTGCTAGAATACAACTCTCTGGATCAATGGTTGAAAGAAGATAATGAATTTAAAAAGTTTCCTGTTTGCTTAGAAATACAATGTGAAAAACCCTATTTTTCTATATAAAATGGATTCTGGTTGCTAGAATACAACTCTCTGGATCAATGGTTGAAAGAAGATAATGAATTTAAAAAGTTTCCTTTGACTTGACTGGAAATTTCTCTGCATCTCAGTGTGACTTGACATTAGGGTCAACTAGCACCTGTTCTTTGACCTCTGATGCTGTTGAAGTTTTAGTTCAGAAAAGTTTGGGGGCACCTTTGTGGTTCTCCAGTCTGATTTGAGTGTTTTCCTATTTTTCGTCAGTTTTAGGTAAACTGATTCCAGTAGGTGGAGCTCTTTCTCAATGTTCAGTTTTCATTCAGGTGGGGACTTGTTTTTCACCTTTCTTTTCTACACTGGCTTAGTCATAACTTGGTACAGGTACTTAAAACAGTGTCTGAAATTAGCATCAAATATAGGTTATGTGTTTCTGTAAAATGAGTTTTCCCCCAAGTTGTTTCATGGAACAGCTATGATTAATTTCCTTCTGAGGTCTGATCAAACATTATTGACTTTTTTTCCCCCTTTGATTATCTACATCAAAGACCCAAAATACCTACACTTTACTATGAAGCTATGTCCAGGTCCTTGATCAAATGTGACATCTTTTGATGTGAATTCTCATCATGCATATTAATGCCCTGGCTTTTGTGTTACATGGTCTGTGTTGCCTCACTCCTCCTGTATATTAGCAATGTTGAGTTTGGGGTTTAGAAGCTGCAAATGTATTTGGTCATAAATATGCATACAGCAAGAAAGCTTTTTCTCGTCTGGATAATCCATTTAGTGCCACATCTAGAGGCTTCTCCATATACTTGGAATTATACATAGAAAACAGAATTTAAAAAAAGAAATGTCTAGAGGTTGTCACTTTTAGAAGCAGTAGGCTGAGTTGTAAAATGGACATCCATGAGCCAGTTTCAGGGCTTAGTAGAATTTTTTTTTTTTTAATTAGTAATCTATTTGCTTTAAGAAATGTCATCTAAACTCTAGATTTTGGACTGATTTATTAGTAAACATTAGTAACCATCAGTTCAGTTCAGTCGCTCAGTCGTGTCCGACTCTTTGTGACCCCATGAATCGCAGCACGCCAGGCCTGCCTGTCCATCACAAACTCCCAGAGTTCACTCAGACTCACGTCCATCGAGTCAGTGATGCCATCCAGCCATCTCATCCTCTGTCATCCCCTTCTCCTCCTGCCCCCAATCCCTCCCAGCATCAGAGTCTTTTCCAATGAGTCAACTCTTCGCATGAGGTGGCCAAAGTACTGGAGTTTCAGCTTTAGCATCATTCCTTCCAAAGAAATCCCAGGGCTGATCTCCTTCAGAATGGACTGGTTGGATCTCCTTGCAGTCCAAGGGACTCTCAAGAGTCTTCTCCAACACCACAGTTCAAAAGCATCAATTCTTCATCACTCAGCTTTCTTCACAGTCCAACTCTCACATCCATACATGACCACTGGAAAAACCATAGCCTTGACTAGACGGACCTTTGTTGGCAAAGTCATGTCTCTGCTTTTGAATATGCTATCTAGGTTGGTCATAACTTTCCTTCCAAGGAGTAAGTGTCTTTTAATTTCATGGCTACATTCACTATCTGCAGTGATTTTGGAGCCCAAAAAAATAAAGTCTGACGCTGTTGCCACTGTTTCCCCATCTATTTCCCATGAAGTGATGGGACCAGATGCCATGATCTTTGTTTTCTGAATGTTGAGTTTTAAGCCAACTTTTTCACTCTCCTCTTCCACCTTCATCAAGAAGCTTTTGAGTTCCTCTTCACTTTCTGCCATAAGGGTGGTGTCATCTGCATATCTGAAGTTATTGATATTTCTCCCAGCAATCTTGATTCCAGCTTGTGCTTCTTCCATAGTTTGGACTAATTTATTAGTAAAGATTAATAAAATTAAATACTTACATATGGAAATTTATAGCAGAGTTATGATGCTGTTTCTTCAGTGAAACTTCAGGAATTTTTTTGCAGGAATAAAAAAAAAAGTAGCTAAAGTGTCCAGCATCTGTGACCACAGGTATGAGAGCAGAAAATGTAACAAATTCTTTTTTCATTTGTCCTGTTTTCTTTTCCCCCCTTTCCTGCTGTTTGACTTGTGAGCAGTACAGAAAGCACGTTTCAAGTATGTGGCATTTTTCTACTGTTAGCCTGGAAGCATGATAAGTAAATGCTAACAGCACATTAACGGGGTATAGTGGACTAGGTATGTTAGACTTTCTGCTAAGATGCTGAGAGATGTTTAAGGAGATTAGAGATAAAGAGGAATAGATAAAGAGATAAAATAGATAAAGAGATTAGAGATAAAGAGGAATAGCTGCTGCTCTAGATGTCTCTGGGTACTAGGCAGGAAGACTAGAGAACACTCCAATAATTTCATTGCTTCTCTCAACTCTTCATGCTTCAAGGCTAGTAGTGGGGGATCCGAGTAAAATTAATTCAACAGATAGTTACTGAGCACTCAAACAATCTTAGTAGCTAGACACAGGAATCTGAATAAATATGGATTTTGTCTTTTTGAAGGATATACACAAATGCATAATTATAATTGTTACTATTGTGATAAGTGTTGTTATCATGGCAATCTCTATCTCTATACATGTATAAAATTAATTAATTTCCTGACTCTTGGTTTTCTCATATATGCATCTTCCATGCCAGAGACTTTTCACATACTTTAAAAATTATTTAATTTCCACAACAATCTTTGAGGGGGATATTATTAACCACACTTTATAGATGAGGTTTGAAGCAGTTATAAAAGCAATGTTCCATTGACCCCATCTTATTATCTGTGATGTTCTTTTCCAGTGTCACATACTGGGACCTAGAGAGTCAGAGGCTTGGGTATTCAAGACACAGTAGATGCTGCCCCACATTTTGGGTCTCTAATTCCCGAAATTAGTGAGTATAAAATTGTCCTTTTGCTTCAGTGAATTTATCAGAAGGCCTTCCCTAAACATATCAAAGGGCCAGTGATCTCCCATTTCTCTTAAGAAAATTGACATAGATATGACATATAACACTGTATAAATTTAAAGCTGTATAATTCCATTTACTTTTGGATATTGCAAGAGTGTTATTGCACTGGGGTGGCAGGAGGGCTGCGAAAACCCCTCAGGAAACAATTTCTGCTCCTTCCTCGTTAGCCTGACACTGCTACATCCAGGAACAATCCTGTCTGCGGGAATCCCAACTGAAGGTGCTGTCCGATTGGCTAGGACCGATTGGCACTTGTTCTCAGTGACAGCAGCTCAGTGGTGAGAGGTGGTGGCACTGTTTGATCATGGCTCCTTTATAGACGATGACAGCAGCTACCCCTCATTATCTCCCATCTCTTTCAGTATTGCTTTGGCGTCTTGGCAGGCGGCTCTCTTAGTTCAGCACCGCTAGTGGAGGACAGCTCACAGCACCTTCAGTACTTAACTGAGTTCTTCCGGGGCGGATCTGGGAAGGAAGATGGGTTCACCAGGGAGGTGAGTCTGGGTTACAGATCTACTGTGAGGTTTCCTTATAGCAGTTTTGAACTTCTGAGGCAAGGTATAGGTCTTCAGAATTCCTTAGTTCAGAGTGAGCTTGTATGCTTCTTGTGGTTACTATGAAGTAACTACAGTTTCCTCCAGGCAATATCTGAACTAAAATTCCTCTTCATGTGCCTCCTCAGTAGGTCATGAAAGCTGGGAGTAGCCATAGGGAACCTCATATTTCTTCAAACTGGATGCTTGGAACTAAATTTCAGAAGGGTCTCTGGGTTAAATAGATGGAAGTGGTCACCTTTTAATTCTTGGTGTATGATTTCTGAGGTGTCTGCTCTCATTGACTTAGAGAACAAGAATAAAAACTAGCTTTCTATTATTAATAGTTCTGCTATGAACATTGGGGTGCATGTATCTTTTAAAAATAGAGTTTTTGTCTTTTGGGGACATATGCTCAGGGCTGGGATTATCGGATCGTATGGTAGCTCTATTTTTAGTTTTGAAAGGAAACTCCATACTGTTTTCCAAAGTGGCTGTACATTCCCACCAATAATGTAGAAAGGTTACCTTTTCCCCACAGGTCTCCAGAATTTAATATTCTTAGATTTTTAATGATAGCCATTCTGCCTGGTATGAGGTAATGTCTTATTGTGGTTTTCGTTTGAATTTCTCTAATAATTAGTGATGTTGAGCAACTTTTCATGTGCTTGTTGGCCATCTGTATGTCTTCTTTGGCTAAATGTCTATTTAGGTCTTTCTGCCTATTTTTTGACTGAATTGTGTTTTTTTGATATTGTGGTGTATGAGTTGCTTGTATATTTTGGATATTAACCATTTGTTAATACCATTAACAACTGATATTTGTTAATGGTCACCATTTTTTGTCATATCATTTGTAAATATTTTTGCCCATTCTGTATGTTATCTTTTCATTTTGTTGTGGTTTTCTGTGCTGTGCAAAGTTTTTATGTTTGATTAGGTCCCATTTATTTATTTTTGCTTTTATTTCTTTTGCCTTAAGAGATTTGATCTAAAAAGATATTACTAAGATTTATGTCAGAGACTGTTTTGCCTATGTTCTCTTCTACGAGTTTTATGGTATCATGTCTTTTATTTAGATCATTAAGCCATGTTGAGTTTATTTTTGAATATGGCATGAGGGAGTGTTCTAATTTCATTGATTTACATGTAACTGTCCAGCTTTTCAAACACCACTTGTTGAAGAGACTATTTTTTCTCCATTGTATATTCCTGCCTCTTTTGCTGTAGGTTAATTGACCATAGGTGTGTGGTTTATTTCTGGGCTCTCTATTTTGTTCCATTGATATCTTTACATCTGTTTTTATGCCGAGATGTGGAAATAACCCAAGTATCCATCAACATACAGTTGGTTTAATAAGATGTAATATATAAATATCAATACAGTGGAATATTACTTAGTCATGGAAAGAATGAAATACTGCCATTTGCAGCAACATGAATGACCTAGAGAATATCATACTGTGTGGTACTGATAAGTTGGACAGAGAAAGACAAATAGTATATGATATCACTTATATGTAAGAATATAAAAAAATAGGACAAATGAATCTATGTACAAAATAGAAACAGATTCACAGGGATAGAAAACAAACATATGGTTACCAAAGGGGAAAGAGAAAGGGGGAGGGATAAATTTCAAGTACGGGATTAGCAGATACAAGCTACTATACATAAAATAGTGAAGCAATAAGTTTTTACTCTATAGCACAGGGAACTATGTTCAATACCTTGCAATAAACTATAATGGAAAATACTCCAGAAAAAAATAACAGAATCATTTTGCCGTACACCCGAAACTAACACAGTATTGTAAGTCAACTATATCTCAAAAAAAGAAAACAAAAAATACTAGCTTTCTTCTGGCCAACTCCAGCTTTTCCACATGTCTTTTCTCTCCTTCACCTGCCAGCTCAAAGATTTGAAAGAGACAGCTTTTTCTTAGGAGTTTATTTGTGGTGTTCTTGTTTAACCCTCCTCCTCTTCATTCCTGGGAAAGACCTTCTTTTTCTCTTCAGTTTAGCTGAGGAAACTAATTTTCATGCTGTTGTTTTCTTCCACAGTATTGCTAGAACACAGCAATACCCACAGCATTGCTAAAGAGTAAATAGTAGGTAACTAACCATTTCATGTTAAGAACTACCATGTTGAGAAACCCCACAAATGGAAATGGAAGTTTAACAACAGCGTTAGCCATAGATCCCTAGGCAATTTCACTTTGTAAATTCCAAATGACCAGGTAGCTGTGTGTGGTGTTGCAAAAGAATAGCATTGGCCCTGAGGCAATTCCACTGGTCAAGTTCTATAGGCCATTTAAACTCAGGACTATTTACAGAGCAGAGAGTCCTTACAAACAGTCCTTCAAAAAGCCTTGTGAGCCTAAGGCTTTGTGGCTCCAGAACCCGCTATATAAATCAGATTTTAAATTAGTATTCAAATTGAAGAGGTATGTACATCTGTTACAGAGAAGGCAATGGCACCCCACTCCAGTACTCTTGCCTGGAAAATCCCATGGATGGAGGAGCCTGGTAGGCTGCAGTCCATGTGGTCGCTAAGAGTCGGACATGACTGAGCGACTTCACTTTCAATTTTCACTTTCATGCATTGGAGAAGGAAATGGCAACCCACTCCAGTGTTCTTGCCTGGAGAATCCCAGGGATGGGGGAGCCTGGTGGGCTGCCGTCTATGGGGTTGCACAGAGTTGGACACAACTGAAGCGACTTAACAGCAGCAGCAGCAGTACATCTGTTATGAGGCTGGTCATAGACTATGGGAGATGAGGGGTCATTTACTTGAGTTTTGGTTGTTTTGAGAAAAGGTGACCCCAATGGGTTCAACTATTTTCACACATTTGGTCAATCTTGCAGGCAAGTTCCCTTATTGATAGAGAAAATTAGCTCCCCCAGGGAGCTTTGGGGCAGAACCCCATGCAGATCTCCCTTTCATTAGTGCCACAGTTTTTATTGGGAGTTTCAAATTTTATTGTATAATATAACTAGGATTGTTTTAAAATAAAAATAGCACTTGAATTATCCACTTAGGACAATTCATAGTCTATGTGCCATGATTATCTTGGAGTTTTGTACATTCCTTGGGACACCAGACACACAAACACAGTTTGAGAGTGTAACCCTGGCTGGATCCTGGGCTGTATCTGTTTGTCTCAGCCTCTGGGGAGCTTCTCTGATAGCTCAGTTGGTAAAGAATCTGTCTGCAGTGCAGGAGACCCTGGTTGAATTCCTGGGTTGGGAATGTCCACTGGAGAAGGGATAGGCTACCCACTCCAGTATTCTTGGGCTTTTTTTGTAGCTCAGCTGGTAAAGAATCTGCCTGCAAAATGGGAGACCTGGGTTCGATCCCTGGGTTGGGAAGATCCCCTGGGAAAGGGAAAGGGTACCTACTCTAGTGTTCTGGCCTGGAGAATTCCATGGAGTGTATAGTCCATGGGGTCACAAAGAGTCGGACATGACTGGGTGATTTTCACTCTCTGGGGGAGGAGACCCACCTGCATGGTTCCTAGGAGCCAGTAACCTACCTTCTCACCATGTGGTTGGACCATATGAAAACAGCAATTCTGTGGTTCCTGAGCTTAGTTATAATCATTCCCTCTGGCTCATTTCAAACTTTACTTGTTGACATGCTTTCATCACTGCTGGTTTTTGTTGAGACATTTGTCTTCCTGATTTGGTCCTTGCTTCTGTCTTCTTGCCAAGGTTTAGGAATGCTTCCCAAGCTTGGCCTTTTCAGCTCTCTCCTTGACTTCAGTCTTTCCTTTGCATACCAGTCATTGGACTTCTAGGCAGTCCATCCCTGTCCCCAAGATACCCTATTTCAGCACAGCTTACTCTGCAACATCTCTTCCAGATTGGCTAATGTCCCATGAAGAGAGCCAGGGGTAGGTCCTGCCCTCTCAACAAGTGGACACAGAGGACAAGAATGTGTTATTGGGTAATGCTTTGTAGCCACGGTTTCTTTCAATATGTCCTGGAGCCTTGAACTAGACTAACTTTTCTATCATTTTTTCAATTAGAATACTGTTCTCAACCAAACATTAGTCTGCGGTAGTTTTAAATTACCATGCCTGATTCACAGTGATTGAATTTTAACAAAATTCCTGCCATATTAATATGTTCAGGAATAGGAAGTTGATTGGGAGTCATTTCATGAGTGGAGGAGAGCAATTTAAAATTGTTAGAACATTTCACGTATCTTAGCACTTGGTTTGGGATGGTTTGGTGCCTGCTTAATATAGGAGAATGTGAAATTGCTGGCAATGAAATTTCAATCAGTGGCTCTGTATCTGAGGGGAACTCTCTAGCAAATAGGCAGTGAGTTTTCTCACCACTATTCCCCTTTGGAAAATCTCTGACCCTCCTTTTCACCTTGTTTGGGTGTTTGGGGCACATTTCTAGCCAACATTTAACTAGGCTTAGAGTTGTATCAAGCTCCACAGTGATCTAGTCTCTCAACTTGCAAACCTCAGTTCCCTCTGTATTTTCTGCTATTTCAGAAATGGAAAAGGTCACAACCTACAAAAATTTTGACAAAAACAAACTCCACTCCCAAGTTGCAGAATAATTATTTATTTCTCTGGAAATTTAAGCCTTTTCTGGGGGCAGTATGTTGAGCATCGGTAGTGTAAAGGTGTTTACACAGCACCTGGGAATCAAAGTGTGGCCAAGCAGGTGAGATTTTCTTCAGCTTGCACCTTGCTAATGATTTTGCTCTCAGTTTTATTTTAAGATTATCACAATGAGTTAAAGAATTCCACCTAGGTCTAGACTGTGTGAAAGGTAGATTTCTGTAGACTTGAAAACCAAGGAGCTTCATTCTCAGTGGCCTTTGAGAAATAACCCTGTGATTAAAAAAAAAAAAAATTATCCCCTTGGCAACTCATCTCAGTATGGTACATTAAGACACACCTAGGTCCCTGGTGGGGAAGTATTACCACCTTAGGCAGAATTAAAAAATAGATGGGGATACTTTTAAGATATCTCTATTCCCTCTTTCTTTTTTCCCTCTCCAATTTTAACCCTAACTCTAACCCTCACCATCCTCTCTGCCCTTTGAAATGTCATCTCAGTCTTTCCTCTTTAATTCAGTCCTCCCTTTCTGTCAAAATATTTTGGTTCAACACTTGTCTTCTAGAAATTCTGATTCCTCTTAGTACATTGATGAGTGCATGTCTGTATGCTCAATTGCTCAGTTGTGTCTGACTCTTTGTGTCTACACAAGAGTAGACTCTTGTGTCTACTCTTTGTGACTCAATGGCCTGTAGCCCTCTAGGCTCTTCTCTCGATGGGATTTCCCAGGCAAGAATACTGGGGTGGGTTGTCATTTCCTTCTCCAGGGGATCTTCCTGACCCAGGGATCAAACCCATGTCTCCTTCGTCTCCTGCATTGGCAGGTGGATTCTTTACCACTGAGCCATATGGGAAGCCCACACTGATGGGTACTAATGGATTAATCTATCACCTGTCATAGTCCACATGTCTCTTTTATTATTATTATTTTAATATTTTATTTATTTACTTATTTTTAAAAGGTATACACTGTGATGATTTAATATATGTATACATTTGGAAGTGATTGCTAAAATCAAAAGTAACTTACCTGTTACCTGGTTACCAATATTTCTGGTAGTGAAAATACTTAAGATTTACTTGCTTAGCAAATTTCAAGTTTACAATAGTGTTATTGACTATAGTCATCATGCTGTACGTTAGATCCCCAGAACTTATTCATCTCATAACTGAAGATTCATAGCCTTTCACCAATATCATTTCCACCATCCATCAGTCCCTGGTAATCACCATTGTCTGGTTCTATGGGTTCAACTTTTTCAGATTCCACACGTAAGTGAGATCATACAGTATTTGTCTTTCTGTGTTTGGCTTATTACCCTTAGCATAGTGTCCTCCAGCTTTGTCTTTGTTGGTTCAGCCATTATGGGAAATGATATGGAGGTTCCTCTAAAAGTAACAGTAGGTGTACCATATGATTCAGCAAATTTACTTCTGGATATGTATCCAAAGGAAGTGAAATCAGTATTTCGATGAGATACTGGGATATTTGCACCCCCAGGTTCATTCTTGCATTATTCACAATAGTCAAGATATGGAAAGTATTTTAATGTTCATCAGTGGAGGAGTGCATCATGAATATGTTATGTGTGTGTGTGTGTGTGTGTGTGTGTGTGTGATGAAATATTATTCAGCCACGAAAGAGGAAATCCTGGTGTTGCCCCATGTTTATTTTTAACAGTCCTTTGGAGACAAGGGATTAATGGCCATCAGTGACTTTGACCCTGGTAGTGGATATTTCTGCCCTGCAGTAGTTAGATAGAATCATACTTCTGAGCAGGTGGTCTTTTCCCATGCCTTCCAAAGCCTTTGAGAAGGCCCTTACCCTTCACGGTTGACCTCAAATAAAGCCTGCAGGGACCGTTGGTGTTTCTCCAGTATTTACCGAAGGACGAATCTCAGAGTACATTAACTTGTAAGAAATGCATACTAGGGCAGGCATGCATTGTTTATTAACTTGTTTCAAAGGCAATTTAAGAAAGCTCAAGTCTGATTAAATGATACAGAAATGATGTTTCTGGAGAAAAGATCTCAGTTCATTAATTTTTAAAATCTCTGCCCCTCCCCCATCTTTTGAGCTGCAGTGCTTTTTTCATTCTATTATTTATTTATTTTTCCAAAAAGCTGTTTTGAAGTCTCTGAATTTTCCTCTTGGGTACATTTCACTCCCATTTCAGTCTCTTAGCACTATTATTCAAATGTTCAGCATTTAGAATCACTAAATGTCTTTCCTGGGATTATAACTTTTATTCCCATTTATCTAATGAATGCAAATCAAATATTTATCATGGATTGTGATTAAAATATATAACCCCCTAAAGATGTTTATATTAAAGCAGTTCTTCCTGAAAAATATCCTTATTTTTTTTAACTGTTACTGTACAGTTGTGAAGTGCATCTTCTGATGTATATTTATATTGATAAAGTTAAAACTATAAAAAATTTAAAAAACGACTTCTCGATAAATCCCAGGAAGTTATTTATATATATCAAGATTCCTCATTTTAGTGTTGAAGACATTTTTATGTGACCTGAGGCAAAGGAACCTGCTTGGGGTCTCCTTGTGAATTGGGGGGGTGCTGTTGGAGCACACAGCTCCTGATGACACGTTGAGTTTTGAGCCACATGCAGGAACTACAGCTAATGAGTCTCAGGCAAACACAAACACTGACTGCACAGCTGCAACAAAGTGGATTGTTTGTGTTATTTACGATAAAAGACATTCTATCAATGAACAAGAACTTTAGGGACATATTTGTCAAAATTAGTTATTTTTTATAGTGGAGGACAGAGGAGCCTGGTGTGCTGCAGTCCGTGGGGTGGCAAAGAGTCAGACATAGCAATTCAACAACAACAATGAGTTATAATGCATTGATTGGGTGTTTGAGAAACTGCTCTGGGAAGGTGGTTCAGATGTTAGAGTGTGATGCCAGGAGTGGCCTGGGCTTTATGTGGCCAGTGGGCTTCTCAGAACTCTTTGAGGAAACACATAAGCAAATCCACATTTAGGTGAAGCTGTGGAGAAAACCAAGGAGCAGAACAGATGTTGAAAAGAATTGTGGTGCTAGTTTGCTGGAAAGAAGGGAGAAGTAAAGCTATGGGAGTGAAGGAGGCACTGAGGCTTGGAGGTGCAGGGAGGACCCCATTTCTGGGCCCCCAGTTACACTTCCACACCAGGTCACATTCATTTCATAGCATCCCCTGGGGGCAGGCCTTATTTCCCCAGCTGACATGTGGGGAAAATGAGACACAAGGAGAGGTTAAAAGCTGCTTGACGTCACATAGCTAGGATGTTTCAGAATTAGAATTCTGACCCAAGATGTTCAATCCATGATTCTGCTAATTCATATTACAAGCATAGTGGAGAGGTTTATTTTCCTTGATGAGTTCTCTGAAGGATGCTTTTTTCCTTACCTGTTAATCTCTTAAGATGTTCACACATAGTGACCAGGTCCCCTTATCTCTGGGCTGTTCATGGGGCATTTTCCTAATTTCCTTTTATCACAATGCAGGTTTTAGCCTGGGCTGGGTTGCTCCTCATTTAGATTCCAGACAGAGGAGGCATCTAGCTTTGGCAACCCCAGCTTGGCAGAACCTCTGAGGGGCTTCTGGAGAGAGACAATCTCAGAAACATCAGTCATTTTCCCAGAGGTGCAGGGACAGTGAAGAGAAGAGGTCTAGCCTGTGTCACCCTGTGACCAGCTGTGACTTCTGCAGCTGCTTGCTCTCCAGGATGCTGCGTCCTGTAAAAGGCAGCGGCCATGGAAAGCCAGCCTGCAGCTACAGCTCTGGATGGATGAGTCCCTCCATGAGGCAGGGCAGCCAGGGCAGATCCGCAAGGCTGCAGGTAACAGTGGGCTCCCGACTGCCCCTGGAGTCCTGCTATCAGACTCTCTAGAGAGATCAGGAGGGGAAAGTGCAACTGATGTACTAATCAGTTCTGCTTTTGCAACTTACATTTGGAAAAGGTTCCAAGGAATGAGCACATCTATAGCTATACATATTCTCCCTGGTGGGATGGTTTCAATGCTGTGGTTGCCACCACTTTTCTGTGGGCTTCTGCTCTCTAAGAGCTAATATTATGGACTTCATTCTTTGTGGTTATAGGACTCTCATGGGGAACAAGGACTCAGGGACTGAGTTTTGTTTCTGTACCATAGTGTCTGGGTCTTTGTTAGCAGCCACATGCAGGAGTCCATTGTTGTTCTTGTGTAGTCGCTAAGTCATGCCTGACTCTTTTTGACCCATGGACTGCAGCACAGCAGGCTCCTGTCTTTCAGTTTCTTTTGGAGTTTGCTCAGATTTATGTTCATTGAGTCAGTGATGCTATCTAACCATCTCATTCTCTACCACCAACTTCTCCTGCCTTCAATCTTTCTCAGCATCACGGTCTTTTCCAATGAGTCAGTTCTTCATATCAGGTGGCCAAAGTATTGGAGCTTCAGCTTCAGCATCAGTCCTTCCAATGAATTTTCAGGACTGATTTCCTTTAGGATTGACTGGTTTGATCTCCTTGCAGTCCAAGGGACTCTTGAGAGTCTTCTCCAATACCACATAGTTCAAAAGCATCAGTTGTTTGGCACTCAACCTTCTTTGTCATCCAACTCTCACATCCATATATGACTATTGGAAAAACCATAGTTTTGACTAGATGGACCTTTGTCAGCAAGGTGATGTCTCTGCTGTCTACGTTTGTCATGGCTTTCCTTCCAAGGAGCAAGTGTCTTTTAATTTCATGGCTGCAGTCACCATCTGCAGTGATTTTGGAGCTCAAGAAAATAAAATCTGTCACTGCTTCCATTTTTCCCCTCTTCTATTTGCCATGAAGTGATAGAACCAGAAGCCATGATCTTAGTTTTTTGAATGCTTAGTTTCAGGCTAGCATTTTCCACTTTCCTCTTTTACCCTCTTAAAGAGGCTCTTCAAATTCTCTTCACTTTCTGCCATTAAAGTAGTGTCATCTGCTTATCTGAGGATGTTAATATTTCTCCCAGCAATCTTGATTCCAGCTTGTGATTCATCCAGCTTGGCATTTCACATGATGTATTCTGCACAGAAGTTAAATAAGCAGGGTGACAATATACAGCCTTGATGTACTCCTTTCCCAATTTTCAACCAATCAGTTTCATGTCCGGTTCTAACTGTTGCTTCTTGACCTGCATACAGATTTCTCATGAGACAGGTAAGGTGATCTGATACTCCTATTTCTTTAAGAATCTTCCAGTTTGTTGTGATCCACATAGTCAAAGGCTTTAGCATAGTCAGTGAAACAAAAGTAGATGTTTTTCTAGAACTCCCTTGCTTTTTCCATGATCCAGCAAATGTTGGCAATTTGATCTCTGATTCCTCTGCCTCTTCGAAACTCAGCTTGTATGTCTGGAAATTCTTGGTTCACATACTGCTGAAGCCTAGCTTGAAGAATTTTGAACATAACTCGCTAGCATGTGAAATGAGTGCAATTGTGCAATAGTTTGAATATTCTTTGACACTGCCCTTCTTTGGAATGGAAATGAAAACTGACTTTTTCCAGTCCTGTGGCTGCTGCTGAGTTTTCCAAATATGCTGGTGTATTGAGTATGGCGCTTTAACAGCATCAGGTCTTAGGATTTTAAATACCTCAGCTGGAATTCCATGACCTCTACTAGCTTTGTTCATATTAATGCTTCCTAAGGCCCACTTGACTTCACACTCCAGGATGTCTGGCTCTAGGTGGGTGACCACACCATCATGGTTGGGCTTGGTTATACTTTTTTATATAGTTCTGTGTATTCTTACCACCTCTTCTCAATCTCTTCTTTTTCTGCTAGATCCTTACTGTTTCTGTTTTTTATCATGCCCATCCTTATATGACATTTTCCCTTGATATCTCCAATTTTCTTGAAGAGATCTATAGCCTTTCCCATTCTTTTGTTTTCATCTATTTCTTCTCATTGTTCATTTAAGAAGGCCTTAATCTCTCCTTGCTATTCTCTGGAACTCTGCACTCAGTTGGATATATCTTTCCCTTTCTCCCTTGCCCTTCACTTCTCTTCTTTTCTCAGCTATTTGTAAGGCCTCCTCAGACAACCATTTTTTTGCCTTCTTGCATTTCTTTTTCTTGGGGATGGTTTTGGTCACTGCCTTTTGTACAGTGTTATGAACCTCTGTCCATAATTCTTCAGGCACTCTGACTACCAGATCTAATCCCTTGAATCTGTTTGTTGCCTCCAGTGTATAATCCTAAGGAGTCAGGGAGAATAGTAAATACTTGTTGAATGAATAGGTCAATAATGAATGGCAAACACCACGCACTGGGATTTATTAAAAAGTGTTCTTGACAAGATCCCCTGGAAGAGGGCACAACAACCCACTCCAGTATTTTTGCCTGGAGAATCCCATGGACAAAAGAGTGCTATGGTCCACTGGGTCATAAAGAATCTGGCATTACTGAAGCAACTTAACATGCATTCAACCCATTCAATCCTCATAATTACCTTGAGGTGGGTACTTTTATAATGACCACTTCCATTTTACAAATCATAAAATAAAAATACAGAGAAGAAGCTTGTTCTAGTCATCTAGCATGTAGTGAAACTTGTGTTTGTATTACTTACTGTAAACAGGCCAATAAATTGAGTGATAAGTTATTAGGGCAAGGAATAGAGACTGTATTTGGAAAGCTGGCAGATGGAGAAGATGGTGGACTTGTGTCCCAAAGAACCATCTTACCTTAGTTAGAGTTCAGGCTTCTTTTATACTAGAAGGGGAGGGAGTCAAGTCAAACGTTTCCTGGTTCCAGTCACACTTCAGAGGAAATGTGTTAATTTCTTTCTTTCTGCAGTCATTCACAGGCAGACCTGGTCAGGATGCTTCATGTGAGCGAAACAAAGGTATTTTAGCTTACTGATCATTACCTTGGAGGCAGGGTTCCCAGAAGTGGACCATTATGTATAATTTAAGCTTATAGGTAATATTCCTATAGTGATTGACTATAGTGATTCCTATAGTGATTAAGAATACAAAAGTTCTTACTGTTATACTTGGAATCAAATTTAGATCCTCTGGCCCTGAAGTCTGTTTTTTGGCTACTAATCTATACTGCTTTTTGGAGGAGGGTAGGGGCTGACCGGAGAAGGCGATATGGCACCCCACTCCAGTACTCTTGCCTGGAAAATCCCATGGATGGAGGAGCCTGGCTGGCTGCAGTCCATGGGGTCGCAAAGAGTCAGACATGACTGAGCAACTTCACTTTCACTTTTCACTTTCCTGCATTGGAGAAGGAAATGCCAACCCACTCCACTGTTCTTGCCTGGAGAATCCCAGGGACGGGGGAGCCTGGTGGGCTGCCATCTATGGGGTCGCACAGAGTTGGACATGACTGAAGTGACTTAGCAGCAGCAGCAGCAGCAACAGGGGCTGACAGCAACCTCTCTAGAATCTTTAAGGTCACATACACTAGTTACCTTGGCTGACTATGAAGAGCCTTGAATTTTACTATATATTTCTTTTAAATGGCTTAATTTCAGGAGGTATTGCTCTACCTTTAAATATTCTCAAAATTTCCTAAAATGGAAAATCATTCAAGGCTAAGGTGACATTGATGCAGTTGTTGCTGGAGCATTTTTATACTGGACCTAAAAGTCAGGTTCATGTGTCCATCTGGTGAGATGCTTGTGGGCAGAAATGGCTTGGCTCCAAGCCTTGGAGGCTCCCAGGGGAAGCTGTTGGTAAGGGGTACAAGTTTTTGCAGAGAGACTGGCTCATCCCTCTTATCCCTCCTTTCAGAGCTTGAAGTCAACTCCCCAGCTGGGTACCCCAGAGGCATAGCATTCTTCAAAACACTGTGGGATAGACAAAGAAACAGACTTGTGGTCGCCAAAGGGGAGGCAGTTGGGGGGAAGGGTGGCATGGGAGTTTGGAGTTAGTAGATGCAAATTATTATATATAGAATGGAAAAGCAGCAAGGTCCTAAGCACAGGGAATTGTATTCAGTATCCTGTGATAAACTATAATGAAAAAGGATATGAAACAGAATGTGTATATGGATACTTTTACTGTGCAGCAGAAATTAACACAACATTGTAGGTCAACTGTACTTCAATAAAATAAATTTAAAAAAAAGCACCATGCACTACGGAAAAGGTTCCCTGAGTGTAGGTATGAGCCATTTCCTCATGGGCCAAGCTGGTTTGCAGCTGGTGTGGGTGGCTACAAACCTAAATGGGAAGCACAGGAAAAGGGAGTGAAGCAACGTGCAGCTACACAGGCTGACGGGGGCGGTGATAGGAGCTTCTCCTGTTACCGTGGTTTAATTAAGGGTAGCTGGAGGAGGACTTTCTTCAAGGAAATGCCATGAGTGTCTAACGGATGTTTGAAGTAGGGAGTTCATTTGCAGCATAAGGAAGGACGATTTCATTCCATTGAGCAAATAGGCAGGGAGATGAAGAGCAGTGGTGACTTTTAATTTCACTTTAAGGAGATTATGAAAAGCAATAGAGTAATGATTCCTGGGAGGCAGCCACGAGCCAGCAGACTCACTGTTAATGTCAGGGACTTTTGCTTATATTTAAATCTTATTATTTGTCTCTGTTCTTCCACTGACAGGTTGTACAGTCTTGATCCCATTCCATTGCCTCCATTCTTCCATGGGGAAGATGGAATTATTTCAGTTCTTGGGGATCTGGTGGTTTATGGGGCTCATCTGGGAAAGAAACTGGGGAGTGTTCCTTCATAAACATTTTCTAAGTCTTGTAAAGATGGTAGCATATGGCCTTTGGCCTGGAGGCATTCCCACCCCAGACTTGCCCACTTGTTTGATTTTGAAGACAGAGAGGTGCTAATTTTAATTAGTATTTTTTTTTTTCAAATAAATTTTTGCTGCTTGGCTTAAGGATCCACCCTGTTGCTGGAAATCTATGCTTTCTTTAGAGTCTGTGGAGATCCTGATGATGTTTCTAACTCTTCCCTTTGAATGGAGAGAAGAGGTTCTGCGGCCTACTTGGTTTTCTCTGAATAGAGAAGCTCTCGCAACTGTTTTCTCAAGTCTTCTCTGGAGGGAAAGGAAAGCTTGAGGGCTTTGATTTTAGAGCTGTTTTCTCCCCCAAGGGCCTGCTTGGGAAGGCTATTGTTCCTAGTTTTCTTGAATTCCTAGGTTGCTGGATGGAGAATAATGCAATGAATTCATGTAAACCTGGGTGCCTGGCTCTCCAGGCACTTCTCTATAATGAATTAGCTCCTCTCAACCCAATTCATTGGTAAGAATGAATGATTCTGTCATATAGATTCCTGAGGCCTTACACTTGTGGCCTTGCCAGCTCTTGCTTCCTGCATCACTCAAAGTCCAACAAAGAGAATAGAAGCCATTCTGTGCATTTAAATTAAATGAATTTAATACAAGGTACTTGTTATTATCAGTCAAGGGAGAGATGGGTAGTCAAGGGGAGGACAGTAGATATTCAAGGGGTTAGAAACAACCAGAAGCTTCCCTATCCTTATGTGGAGAAGCAAAGGGAGAAGGTGATGGTATTGGAGCCCATGGGTTGGGCTCACCCATAGCTGGCTGTCCAGTGTGAGCTGGGATCAAGGAAAAAGCATAGCTTCTGCTGGAAATGCTACTTAAGACAGACTGGGGAGGAGTGAGGGAATTGCTCTGACTTCTCCCTTTCTCCTGCCTCCCAGTCTCCTTTTAGTGTTCCTGTTGGTCAAATCCAGTTGGAAGCCAGTTTATGAGACAGGATGAGAAGCAGCCTGATACAGGGGCAGGTCCCTCTGCAGCATAGTAGAGCAGGGGAAGGCTGGGGAAAACTTTAGGAGCAAAGGGGCCCATGGCTGGTACACCCAGGGCATAGCACCCATGTGGGTCTCACCCATGGGGTCTCTGCAAAGTCCCTAGACAGTTCTGGCCCTCAGGATTATGTGTATGCTTGGTTGTATGTGTTTGGGAACCTGATATAAATGTGTGAGATCTTCCTGGTTGCTCGTTTGGAGAAGTTGCGGGGTCTGCCACCTCCCTTAACTCCACTTTCATGTTCTGTTTCCTATTTATTCATGCCACCTCCGCATTTTCCTGCTCATACAGGCTGCACACTTCCTACTAACTAGTGCAGAGCTAATCTGCCAATCTGCAGAGGGTTCAGTTTCATCCTAACTAATTTGGTCATGATTTCTCTCTGCACTCCTGTATCCCCTCCTTGGTCATTAGGAATCATTTTCTTTGATAAGGTAATTGAGATGCTGGGCATAATTTATCAGCTAACATGGCTATATAAGGATTTCATATTAATGAAGACACAGTGGTAAGACGATGATTCTAGTTCCTATTAAATACAAACGCATCCACGGCATTGACACTGACTGGCAGTAAACCACCATTCATTAAACTCGCCAAGCTTATATTATTCTCTGTAGAGACAGCTGGAAAATTATCCTTGGGTGCCACAACACTAATTTTAATTTTAAAGAAATGAGCCATGAACTACTGAAAATAATAATTCTCAGTGATGACACCTGAGAGGCTGTTGTGGGTATCAGCCAATATATTAATTTTATCTCTGGTTTCCAAGCTGCAGAAATCCTCTTGTGCTAGTTATACAAAAAATGTGTTAAGGCATGGCCCATACAGCTATAAACACAAAAAGATTTTTAAAAAATAGTTCTCTATTTTGCTGAACAAATATCTGCTCATCCTTTACAGGGTTTTTCCATTCAGGATGGTAGGGAGTTGACCAGGTACTTGTCTTTCAGAGAGACCTGTTAAAATAACAGTGCTACCATTCTTATTTTAGGAGAACTGTATTTTATAAAGATGCCATTCCTATTTAGAAAACTGTGTTTCTTTGTTTGGTTGATTCAAACAGTTGCTCTTGGAGTCTAAAAGAATCTGTTTTGCAACCAGAGTGAATATTCCACAATATGTGCTACCTAGTGCTAACCACCGCTAGTCTCTGAAATAGTTTTGAGATACAAGAGCTAAAAAGAAAACCACTTCGGAATTCCAAAGGAAAATTAGTCTGCATTACATTTTAATTTCAACTCATCATCATCACCACCATCACTATCCAAACCCATTTGCCTTCTTAGTTTACAAATTTTATCAGAATTTGCCCCCTTTTACCAGAGAAGGCAATGGCAACCCTCTCTAGTATGCTTGCCTGGAAAATCCCATGGACGGAGGAGCCTGGTGGGCTGCAGTCCATGGGGTCGCGAAGAGTTGGACACGACTGAGTGACTTCACTTTCACTTTTCACTTTCCTGCATTGGAGAAGGAAATGGCAACCCACTCCAGTGTTCTTGCCTGGAGAATCCCAGGGATGGGGGAGCCTGGGAGTCTATGGGGTCGCACAGAGTCGGACACGACTGAAGTGACTTAGCAGCAGCAGCAGCAGCAGCCCCTTTTTACAGGCTCACTTAACATGTTGGACTGGTTTCTTCAATTATCCTCCAGTGATAAACTCTGGCTCCAATGTCTAAAGCTCCCTGTTCAACTGCACCATAAAATATAAGATGGATCTTATTAGGGAGGCAGTGCAAGCTCTTGATAGTGAGAGATGGGCCCTAAATGGTTGCAGTCTTGGTGTGCCCCATGTGGCTGCTTGAGAGTCAGGAAGGTTGAAAATCGAATAATTGAATTCCCTAGTGCTAGAAGGGGAGAAGCTGCCGTTGCTTGTTCTCTTCATTATTTAAATTTCTGCCTTTTTCCATCTTGGAAGCACTCTCCACGGGACTAACAGTTGAACCACCAAGGAGAAGATTTATTTCTCTTCCCAAAGATCAGGTGGTTTACTCAGAAGCAAGTGGCCACTGGAGGTTTGAATGAGTTCAGTAAGAAGCTCCTCTTTGAAATCAGTGCTTTGTTCCTCTTGCTTCCTCGCAAGGTTGCACTGAGGAGATGGGATTTTGCATGGAGAGTTTGATTTGCTTCAGAAATCATGACTTTGCAGCTGTAGATAATCTTGTAAGAGTTCTTTTGATTGCCTTTTATTCAGCCCAGAAAATAGTCCTAGAAACGTTACTTGTTTGCTTCCCATATCAGGAGGTCAAAATCTATGCTAATACACAAGATAACCATTCTTAAAAATTCCCCCAATACAGTTTTTATATCTTTGCTTGGAAATGCATTTTTTTAAAAAAATAGATAAACCAGACAAAAAAGGAAATATACTACTAGCATGCTCGGTTTAAGTCATTCTTACTCTGTTTCTTTTAGATTCCGTAAGTCAGAATTTTACAATTACTATTTTAAAAGAGTTTCTTAAGGATACAGGGAGCCTAAGAATTATTAATATCCTCTAAAGCAGTCAGAACAGTTCTGGGTATAGAGTGGCCCTTGGGGTGTGTTGATTAACTAACTGGATCTGATTTCGTTGAGATGATGAAGATTAGTTGGAGTGCTTTCTTCTTGGGGATCAGGATTCTGTTGGTTTGGGTGTTACACTTTGCAGAAAAGAAAAGCTCTAAGGTAAGTTAGCTTAAAGACGACCCAGAGGGATGGTATGGGGAGGGAGGAGGGAGGAGAGTTCAGGATGGGGAACACATGTATACCTGTGGCGGATTCATTTTGATATTTGGCAAAACTAATACAGTTATGTAAATTTTAAAAATAAAATTAAAAAAAAAGAATAATTAAAAAATAACACTGGTGGCTCAGTGGTAAAGAATCTGCCTGCCAAGCAGGAGACCTAGTTTCGATCCTTGGGCTGGGAAGATCCCCTGGAGAAGGAAATGAAAACCCACTCCAATATTCTTACCTGGGAAATCCCATGGACAGAGGAGCCTGGCAGGCTAGAGTTCATGGGGTTGCAGACAGACACGACTAAGTGACTAAAGAACAACAACAAGGAATAATGAGGTTTTTATCAGCTCCTACCCCAGAGTAAGTTATGACCAACCTAGACAGCACATTAAAAAGCAGAGACATTACTTTGTCAACAAAGGTCCGTCTAGTCAAGGCTATGGTTTCTCCAGTGGTCATGTATGGATATGAGAATTGGACTATAAAGAAAGCTGAGTGCCGAAGAATTGATGCTTTTGAACTGTGGTGTTGGAGAAGACTCTTGAGAGTCTCTTGGACTGCAAGGAGATCCAACCAGTCCATCCTAAAGGAAATCAGTCCTGGGTGTTCATTGGAAGGACTGATGTTGAAGCTGAAACACCAATACTTTGGCCACCTGATGCGAAGAGCTGACTCATTTGAAAAGACCCTGATGCTGGGAAAGATTGAGGGCAGGAGGAGAAGGGACGACAAAGGATAAGGTGGTTGGATGGCATCACCGACTCAGTGGACATGGGTGGACTCTGGAAGCTGATGATGGACAGGGAGGCCTGGCGTGCTGCAGTTCATGGGGTCACAAACAGTCAGACATGACTGAGTGACTGAACTGAACTGAACCCCAGAGTCAGGTTGGGGAGCAGGAGTGGGGAGGCTTGAGCTCTGAGATGCTCTCTGCTCTGTTTCCAGCTGGTCATGTAAGATGATTGCCAGCCTCATAATCACTGAACAGAGTATTGAGTTCACTAAGTCTTCACCCCCAAAGAGTCAGTTTCAGTTGATCTTAGGTGATGCTCAGGAATTTGGATGCTCGAAAAACTCCCCAGGTGATTCTAAAGCGCAACCAGGGATGAGAGCCACCCTCTAGTAGAGGTGTATACCTGAGTCAGGGTGACTTAATAAGATTTTTGTCTCTTTGGAATTTGAAATCTGGCATGGAAATACCCAGAAATTTAATGTTTCGTGGGCTGTCATGTTGATGATAGTGGTCTGCTGAGAAAATTTCTAAATTCTCCTGTTGAGGTTGGTTTTTGAATTTATTGTGGTACTTTTCTCAGTTCTTAGACATTCAGTTCTCCCTTTGACTCTGTGAGATCAGTTGGTTTTCTTCCATCCATCCATCCATTTATCCACCCATCCATTCATCAAACATTTATTCAGTGCCTAGCTAGTTGTTCTTTCTTTCCTGGATTTCATGCTGGAAATCTATGAAAGTGGTTTAAAGTTTGAAGTGGGTAAAAGTTTGAAGTCTACTGTTCCAGCTCTTGTCCTGATGAACGCAAATACTTTCTCATTCTTTGGTCCTACTTTCTTCATTAAAATAAACATTCTTTGTTTTGTTTTGCACTGTGTCTTCCTGAGGTCCAATCTCTTGCTTACCAGAGCATTAGCATCCTCAAATCTAGAGACAGTTTGGAAAAGTGGTGACTAGTGTGGACTCTCTAACCTGTCTTTTTAGATTTGACTCTGGCTCTTCTTATAAGATACCCAGCTTGTTTACTTCAACTTTATTGAGGTATAATTATATTGACATATAAAATCAAAGGATATTTCAAGTGTATATGATGGTGATTTGATATAGGTACATGATGTATGTGGTTTCTTTCTTAAAACGATGGTGATGAAAGTGCTTATAACTTATAACGTGGTTGTGACAGTTAAATGAGATATCTGTGTAATCATTTAGCATCTTTTCATGGTAAATATTCAGTGAGTGGTACAATTTTTGGTATAATCATCAGATGTTCTGTTGCTTAAAGCAGGTATATCTGATTATTTCAGTGATGGTTCAAATAGTCTCTGTGGCAACTACTCAACCCTGCCATTGGACTGCAAAAGCAGCTACAGACAATACACGAGCAAATAGGCATGATGGCCACTGAAATTTAAAAACATATGTGGTGGGTGGATATGGCCCTTGAGCCATAGTTTGCCAGCCCCTGGTTTGGAGCAATAGGAACTACAGGCATGCAACAATATAGTTGTAGAGGGAGGTTCTTATTCTGGATAGTGGTGGCTTATTGAAACCTATAAGAGAACTTCTATTATTTTCAAGAATTAATAAAATTCTGGGAGGATAAAGGATGGATCAGGACTCCAGTCTTGGCAGGACTTGAGGCCATAAAATATAGGCTTCATCATTACCAATACACATTTATTGTTTAAAATGTGCCAGCCAGTGGGGATGGAAAGGAAAGGTCTGGAGGACCCAGAGCTCACTGGGAAGCGCTGCTCATCTTTCCCCCTCAAGATACTTCTTATTACAGGTGTGGGTTCTAACGTCAGTGATGTCACTAGGATTCCTGGAACAGGTAGCTGTAGAAACAAAGTTGTCTTGTGGGACATCATTTCATGAGAATAAATGTTTTTCCTCAGAAGCTCTTGATTAGCCATGTGGAATCTACTCTGGGGCTGAACCTAGAAAGGAATTCTTTAAGGAGCCTCCTGCATGTAGTTATGGTTTCATTTTTCAGTGAAGCAAGGTTGTGAGAGTTTACTCTGCATTTAGAAGGGAAAAATGTGACACCTCGCTGTCCCATTTATCAGGAGCTTGGCACTTTTGTGGGCAGCAAGGAGACTTGTAAAGAAGACAGATAAAACCACTGGGAACAATAGTGATTCAGTCCCAGGGAGCTCCTTGCCCAGCTGTATCTTCTCATTTCCTGGAATGTAAAATCAGTACTACTCCCCGCAAAACAGGAAAACCCAAATGGAAATACCAAAGTGAGACAGGGAGAGGAGAGACACTTGAGGGAGAGAAACTGGGGAAAAGAGACCAGGTAAAGGGAGACAAAGGAGAAAGAATTCTTCCCATTGTTCCGGCCTTCTTCTTCCACAGATGGAGACACAGAGAAAAGATATTCAGAGAGGAAGGTGAGAGAGAGAGATAGACAGAGGATGCTATGGGTCTGCAGGGGTGGAATATAACAGGGCATAGTTCATTGTGACACGTGAAACTAATTTTCATCTTTTACGGCTTCATCTTACAGGGCTGCAGTTTATTTTGCCACCTGGTATCTCCGAGAAAGATGCACAGACAGTTAACGGCCATAGGATGGCATCTCTGATGTGCTCATGTACTCATCTATCCTGTTTAAAGAGCTAGTTCATTCGTAAAATAAAGTCACCCTGGGGCCTTAAAGTTCATAAAATAATATTTATTGGCTATTCATAGTTAATTCTTCTCTCTGGCCAGCAGGTATCATATCTTAAGGAAACCTCACATACCTTTTGCTTCTCCGGCAGAAGAGAGCCCAGGGTATGTGTGTACTGCTTACAGGTCATGGACTTTTCACAAAAATCTTGATTGAGTGGGAGGGCTATATTGTTGGTTTCCAGTTTTCTTTCTTTTCCTATGACTTCATTTATGGAAGAAAATTTTTGTGCTGGTTTGCTTTAAACAATAAAAATGTTGTCTCCCTCCCCCCACTTATAGATCTTGGGTGAACTTCAGGAGATGGTGAGGCAGAGGGAGGCCTGGCATGCTGCAGTCCACACGGTCACAGAGAGTCGGACACGACTGATTGACAACAGCAACATCGACTTAGAATTTAATAGGAGCTAGCCTTTGGGTTTTGCACTTGAAAAGGGTAGTGGTAAGGGTGATGAGAGAATTTTCTCCAAGGGAAGTGTCGAGAAATCTGAGATAATAAGCATTGCTTTGCTTTTCAGATATACTTTGGGGGTTTTTAAAAAGCTTTTGATGACAATTTTTGGATTGACAGTTCTGAAGGTCAGAAAGCTTCATTTACTTATGGAATAGGTCAGCCATAATAGTTGTGTAGGTTCATAGGCCGTAGGATTTGAAAGACATTTGTGTAAATGTAAAAGAAACTAGACCTTAGCCGATAAAGGATTTCAGTAAAAATGGATGGTGGTATTTCCTTGGGCTACAGACTTTACTTCTGTTAGAGCTGTGTCCCACATCTGATTCTGAAGTTGGTTGAGGTATGGTTTTCAGGTTGGAACGAGCCAAGGAATGAGCTGCTTGGCTCTGTGTGCTGCGTCTCCTATGGTCTGGGCCTTGGGTTGTGTCAAGGCCATTTCTCTGAGGTGGCAAGAGGATAAAGAGCCTGAATGGAAATATTTTCACTGACACTGTTCCTGGACAGAAGCCAAATTCTGATGCTTGTTTGGGGCTAGAATAACTGCTTGGCTGGAATTGCTACTATGCACTGAGTTATATGCCCAATCAGAAAGGAGTGGTAGGGGAGAGACTTGGAGAAAGGGTATAAAAGCTCTTGGAAGTAAGGAACTAAACAAAAGCAGGTTTGAATCTCCTTTTCTCTAGGGACTCAGAATATTTCAAATTTCCGCTGTGAGCTGTGCTCTCATTAGACTGCTATAGAATATCCATTCAGGATATTCACTTCATCAACAGTGAAATGAAGATCAGATCTTTTGTCTGCCTTTCATTATCCCCATGGACTGCTGGGGGGAGATGTTTATCTTTTCCTGGAAATGAAAGGCACACTACCTACCTAATAATTAACCCCTTGAGTGTCATGTAAAACATGGAACTCAACTCCTTTGCTCTGGAAATCAGCCTTTATCCACAGGACATCCTGAACTGAGAAATAAACTCGTCATTGATTGTGAGTCAATAAGAGAGTACAAAGAGGAGCCTGGTTACAAAAGGCAGGTTTGTAACCTGCTTGGTTACAAAAGGCCTGGTTTCATTTGGCAAACCAAATGAATTTCTTTTGGGCATTGTAGTGGTCTATAATAGTGTCTCTTCTTGCCCTTCTTCTGAAGGACATTGAGTAGATGTGACGTTGAGGACTACTGATGAAGAGCCTGGTCATAGAATCAAAGCTTTACCCCTAAGACATTTTTCTTCATTGCTTTATGTATTCTAAATACTTAAGAAAATTATTCAAGCAGCAAATATAATTTTATACTTGATTAACAGCTGTTTATTTGTTTATATTTTTAGTTGGAGGATAATCGCTTTATAATATTGTATTGGCTCCTGCCATGCAACAGTGTGAATCAGCCACAAGCACACATACATCCCCTCCCTCCTGAACCTCCCCCTACGCCCCCACCCCATCCCACCCTCTAGGTCATCCCAGAGCACCAGGTTGAGCTCCCTGTGCCCAAATAGCAGCTTCCCTCTAGCTAGATATTTTACACACGGTAGCCTATGTATGTCAGGGCTACTCTCTCGGTGTGTTCGACCCTCTCCTTCCTCCTTCCCCCGCTGTGTCCATAGTCTTTTCTCTATGTCTGTGTCTTTATTCCTGGCCCTGCAAATAGGTTCATCAGTACCATTTTTCTAGACTCCATATATATGCATTAATGTATGAAATTTTTCTCTTTCTGACTTACTTCACTCTGTATAACAGGCCCTAGGTTCTTCCACCTCACTAGAACTGACTCAGATGTGTTCCTTTCTGTTCATATGCTGTTTTCAAACTAAAATATTTGTCCCCACAGTATTCATCCCTATCTCTGTAGTTGATATGGAAAGAATGCTGGAGTTCTCTCTTCTTAGAACCCGTTCATCATCACACCACTGCTTGTACTGTTGTAAAGCAAACAAGCCCACTAGGGCTCCTGGGAAGTCATTCTGATGCCCCATTTGATACAAACCCTCGGCAGTGAAGAACACATCCAGTTAATATATCCCAGCAATCCTAACAGTGCCTGTTGGTTGCTATTCTCTGTACCCACTGACCCACCCTTACCCTGTTGCTGGAAGGTTATATCTATTTAGCAGCATGGAAGATAATTTTGCCTTTCTCTTTTAAGCAGAAGTCTCTTCTGTCCAGATACCTATTTTAGTCCAACAACTAAACAGTTGCAAAAGCTCTTGAACCTGGTCTTTTGGCGCTTCTGCACCAGCAGGTGCTATGATCACAGATATATAATAACAGAATGAGATAAAAATACTAGCAAGTATAAATCTGGTAATCCTGGATTCGTATCTTTTCTTCCCATTTGGCTTTAAAAGAACTTGAGTACTTGGGGGGGAAAAAGGCTGAAAGATGTCCCATCTGATGTCCTGATCCTCTAGGTGATGTTCGAATCAAAGATTAAGAGAGATTCATGGGACTTTGACTTTTCCTTGTTATCTTCTTTAAGTGCAAAACTGACATAAGAAACGTCAACCTGCCAGGAATGTGGCATTTGCTGAAAGAAACTGTTGGTGTTAAAGCCAAACAAACACAGTCTTCCCCTGTTCAGACCAGGGTGCATCCCACTGGCTTTAGCTCACACTTATCCTCCTCTGCGGAGAAGGCAATGGCACCCCACTCCAGTACTCTTGCCTGGAAAATCCCATGGACGGAGGAGCCTGGTAGGCTGCAGTCCATGGGGTTGCTAAGAGTCAGACATGACTGAGCGACTTCACTTTCACTTTTCACTTTCCTGCATTGGAGAAGGAAATGGCAGCCCACTCCAGTGTTCTTGCCTGGAGAATCCCAGGGACGGGGGAGCCTGGTGGCCTGCAGTCTATGGGGTCGCACAGAGTCGGACATGACTGAAGCGACTTAGCAGCAGCAGCAGCAGCATCCTCCTCCTCTGATGTCCCCACAATGTCCCCTCATTTTGCTGGGTGAAATTTCTCTGTTTCTGAATGAAAAAGCTTTTGTTAAAATTCTAATAATTCCTACACTTATAAATCCATTTTATTTATCTCTCTGGGAAGTGGAAAGAGGGAAAAACTGAGAAAAATTAATCATATTATGTAATGTGTGACTTGTTTAAAGCATGGACATTATTTTACCTCTGAGAGAGTATTTTATTCTCTAACATCATCTCCAATATTCCATGTCCCTAACTTTCCTTCCCTCTCTGATCAGAGAGAAGTGGGTTCTCTCTCCCCTACCTCACCATACCACCAGGGTGCTTAACATCTGTAGTCTGTTGTGTACTTAATTATTTGTGTTTGTATCACCCGTTGGGTCATACATTTCTTGAGGAAGTTGTGTTTGGTTCATCTTTATTTCCTCAAACAATCAAAAAGAGTTCTTTAGGATTTCCCTGGTGGTCCAGTGGTTAAAGAATCCTCCTGCCAGTGCAGGGGACACAGGTTCGATCCCAGGTCCTGGAAGATCCCACATGCTGTGGAACAACTAGGCACATGTTCCACAACTACTGAGCCTGTGCTCTGCAACAAGAGAAGCCACCGCAAGAGAAGCCTGCAGACCGCACAAAGAGTAGCCCCACTCGCCACAACTAGAGAAAGCCCATGCACAGCAGTAAAGACCCAGCACAACCAAAAATAAATAAATCAGAAAAAAGAGTTTCCTTATACATAGTAAGTACACAATAAAGTAATAAATAAATGTTAATGGAGGTGGTTTCTCCTTGTCTTTTTGAGTATTTTGAAATGATGCTTCAGTTTTCTTCTTACGATGAATACTTATTTAAAGACATGATACTATGGGCCAGATACTGTTGTATGCACTGGGAATATAGCATGAATAAAACACAGAAATCATCCTTGTGGCTAAATATAAAAAAGCAAGTATGTGTATGTTGTTGTTGTTTGATTGCTGAGTTGTGTCTGCCTCTTTTGCAACCCCATGGACTATAGCCCATTAGACTCCTCTGTTGATGGGATTTTCTGGAGGGGTTGCCATTTTCTTCTTCAGGGGATCTTCCTGACCCAGGGATTGAACCCACATCTCCTGCATTAGCAGGCAGATTCTTTACCACTGAGCCACCAGGCAAACAAGGGGTGAGATGGAAGAAGACCTTCTACAGTCCAGGCTTTTGCTGTGACGTGGAAAGCTCACAGGCTGAATGTTGAAGTGACGTGATTTGACATATGAGGTTAAGAAATATGTTGTCAATAATGATAATTGTGTTTTGATGATTAGAAATCTTGGTGCCACCGGTGAAAATGACATTCACTGTAGGGTGGAAGGGAGTTAAATGGCTGTAGGAACCTTTATCTTGAAAGCGTACATTAGACATATTCAGAGTTTCTAAGGGCTTCCCTGGTGGCTCAGGCACTAAAAATTCTGCCTGCAATGTGGAAGACCTGGGTTCAATCCCTGGGTCGGGAAGATCCCCTGGAGGAGGGCATGGCAACCCACTCCAGTACTCTTGCTGGAGAATCTCCATGGACAGAGGAGCCTAGCGAGCTATAGTCCATGGGATCACACAGAGTCGGACACAGCTGAAGTGGCTAAGCAGCAGCAGCAGAGTTTCTAAATGCATTTAAAACAGAGTACTGAAAACAGCATGACCGTCCTGCTGTGATTCTGAGTACGAATGCGTAAAGCCTGTGTTTTGTGGCCAGTGTCTTAGTATGGCTTGTCTTGTGCGTGTGTGCTGCCGCTTCAGTCATGTCCGACTCTTTGTGACCCCAAGGACTGTGGCCTGCCAGGCTTCTCTCTCCATGGGATTCTCCAGACAAGAATACTGGAGTGGGTTGCCATGCCCTCCTCCAGGGGATCTTCTTAACCCAGGGATGGAACCTGTGTCTCTTGTCTTCTGCATTGGCAGGTGGGTTCTTTACCACTAGAGCCACGTGGGAATACCTGTCTTGTCTTAATTTAAGCTTTATTGATGCACTACTCTGAATATGCTTTTAGTGTCCTCTTATCTGCCAAGGTGCTTTTGTTATTTGGTGTATACAGTAAGCACCATAATGTGTTGGAAGTAAATTCTTACCAAGTCAGCAGCCATTGTAGGCCAGTGGTCACAAAGCTTATCGGATCTTATGCCTCTATCTGTGAAATATTTTTCAACATTCACCCACAATCTACTTATATTATTTACTGTTTACATGTACTCGAATAGTCATATATATTTATTATAAAACATACACTTAAAGGAATTTAAAAAGATGATATAAATAAACACCTTAAATGATATTTTATTTAGTTTATGGTTACAAAATATTTTTTCTGTCATTAAAATATTGTTACCATTTAAAATGAGAGCAGTGTACTTGAATATGTTTTATTAGTTTTTAGACTATCTGTAAAAAAACTTTGTGATGAAGTAATTAGAAGAGGTATTCCAGTTCGAGTTTGAGACTTGGTTTTTCAATTGTTGTCATAGTTGAAAAATATTCCTCAAAAACACCCAAATAGAAGGAATTCATCATGGACTTCACTTCATCATGTAAGTCAATTTACAGCCCCAAATTCATCTTGCAGTAGGTTTTCATTGAAATACAGCTAGTGAATTTCCATCGTCTGTGATATCAATCAGATGTTTTCGCAAAACTAATTTGAAGGTAATGCATTTTAATGTTTTGAACAAAGGTGTTCAAAAACCCACTGAAACTCTCCATTTGGAAGATTTAAAAACAGTTTTCAGAGAGGAGAGTGTTTATAGCAATATGCTTACAGTATTTTCTTCAACAAAATCATATAATGATGGAAAGATTTTCAAGCATTCATTTTCACAATGTCTTTCTGTACATGAATTTCTTTTGAAAAGCAGTTGCTTTCTTGCTTATTGTTAAAGCATCTAATTTACCTTGAAGGGACAGATTAAGTAAGTAGCTGAGAAAGAGCTCATACAGGAAGCCGGAGAAGTGTTGACTTTGCTTTTGCCATCTTATGTTTTTCCTTGCATTGTTATTAAGTTGGTTTCTTTGCAGAAATATCTTGAAGCCATCAGAGCTTTTGTGAAGGATTAGTTTGATTAACTAGATGATACAGCCTGTGAATCCACTGAATTGGGCACATGTAAAATGCAATAGGGAGCAGGATACTAAAAAGTAAGGAGAAAGCCGGGGCAGGGCTGGCTGCTCCTCCCACGTCCCTCCTAGAGAGGTGCCGTCTCATGACCTGGCAGGCAGACATCTGTGTGGAGAGAAGATGCTGGAGCTGATCCATAGGTTAGATGTTAGCAGATCTTTATTCCTTTCTTTTGAAGGATTAAAATATATTAAAAAATAGAAGTCCCAATATTTTTTATCACTTCAGAGCCTCACCTGACACACCTCCCAGGGTTTGTGCAACTCACTTGGGAGACTCTGTCCTTAATGCTGGCATTTTCAATTGGAGGGCTTGAAAGTCCTGAGGAAACACAAAGCATTAAAAAGTTTTGCTGCTCCATCATTTGTAAGATCCCATCAGCAGAAGATCAAGCAAAAGAAAAATAATGGTTTGGGGGACAGAGATAATTTATGGCATCACTGTAGTAATTGAAAGCAAAGCTAATTAAATCTCCTTTGGCTGGTCATTGCTTACCTTCACATGCAAATGAGTGTCTACAGCTGTCCAAAAAGTCCTGTATCACTTATGCTTTCTAACAGCTTAGTCACCCTGGGGATGGCTTCCAGTAAGCCTTCTTCCTATTATAAATTCCGTCTTTCTAGCTGGTTTCTGTCTTGCCTCTCCTTTCACTTTTCCTAGATTAGGTATGCCATTGCCTGGGGAGAGGGATGGGTTCATTCATTCCTTCTTCACTTTTGGTATCAAGTTATCAGTGTCATCCCAGGAAGGGAAGGGTTGGAGCCCAGTGTACCATTCAAATTAATGAAATATTTTTACATCTGATTCTGTGATGCTTTGTTTATTATTTTTTTAAAAAAGTTATTATTTTTTAATGGGCTCTGAGAAAACAGAGTTTTTCTTGTTTGTTTGCAAGCAAGTTTAATGTTGTGAATGTTCCTCTCAGAGTTTAAAATTCCCAGGGCTGCTGCAGTGCAAAAAATATTAATCTTTTCTTTTTCTTTTTTCCTTAAAAATATCTTGGGAGAAGAGTAAACTGTTAAGAGATACAGAAATTGCAAATGGTGTGTGGCTGCAGTGTTGATGGGTGTTGCCACAGCTGAATAATGTTGGCAGTCCAGGGAGGGACACGAAAAGGCAGTAGGAGGAAAAAAGTTTAGTTTTATGAGCGTGAAGCGGTTGGTGGCAGAAAATGTTGCTGGACATTTCCTTTCTTCCTCTGTTTCTTTTTCCTCCCTCCCACCTTCCTTTTTTCCTTCCTTCCCTATTTTCTTTCTATAGAGCATAGGAACATTTAGCAATTTGTTCTGTCGAGGTCGGGGGTGGTGGGATGGGGGGAAAGAAATGATTCCAGATATGAGGAGTTTAAAGGAAGCCAAAAACTCCAGCGATTTCAGAGCATGAGTGAGGTAAGAAAGGCGATCCCTTGATAGGGTAGCCCAGTGTGGGTATCAGAGCCGGAGAAGGTTTCAGGTGGGCATCCATACAGGTGGGAGACTAGTGTCCTGACATGGAGTGCCAGAGCCTGATTGGGGTTATAAAGCGTCTAAAACTGCTGTGTGGGAGCAGTCAGCCCAGGGTCGCAGAGCCCTAAGCAGGCTAAGGAATGTATTCCCAGGGGCAGAGTCTGACAGCCTTTTGTAAAACTTGATTTTCTACCGTTATGCCTTGAAAGGATAGGGGACATTTTTCCACCTTTCCAAGCGCGGGGAAGCATTGCTAAATCGATGAAGGGTCACCTGGCTGTGCCTTTACTTTAGACTGTCACAAAAAGGGATGTGAAAGATTAGGAGGGAAGCACTGGACACGTAAAGCATATGCTGGGGAAAAAAATAGGAAAGTGATATTTCAAAACGTTTGAAGAAAAACATATACAGAAACCTACAGGTCAGGACTCCCAATAATTTTGTGTTCGTGCTTACAAAGCATGAACAAAAATAGAAAATCTCTTACCTTGACCATCACCTTCAGAATGGGAAGCAAGAAGCTGCTTCCCCCCCCCCCCCCCCCCCCCCTCCTCAGCATGACTTTGGTATGATGGAGAGAAACAGCTTTGGAATCAAACTTTGTGTTTAAACTTCATGAAGGGCATCACTGTGGGACCGTGGAAAGACATTCTGGCCTGTGAAACTGGATAGATCTCATATAAATGGTGTCAGGTCCTGCTTACTAACCAGGCATTTGGTCCTCCCCACCTGACTCACATATGGTACTACGTAGAGATGGTCCAGGTGGTGAGGGCGAGGGGTCTGTGGGACTCCAGAGTGTCAACCTCTTTCCTACTATGGCTTATTTGTGCACCTCTTCTTAAAGAGGCTCTACTTTGAGCTGAAACACAGAGCAGCTTTTTAATTCCTTCCTAGTCTATCGCTGTGGTGGAAAGCAATTTGCAATCTCCATGTTCCTTTGGCTATCTCACTGATGGTAATCCTCAAGACTCTTCTTTTTCTGATCCAGAATTTGCCTTTTATTTATTTCAAAAAAGATAGGTGGTGGCTTAGAAGAGGTGTTGTGCTGGTAAACATTTAACAACCAGCTTCCTAACTAACTAAGCAGTCCTGTTTTCTGATGCCAGTTTCTGTGGTGTAAGTACTTCCACATGGCTGTTTTCAAGCTACGAGCGTGACACATGCAGCGGACAAAATTCAGCAACCAGCCACTGCACGTTGGTACAGCCAGCTCCCCACACCCCTAGAGCCCGTACCCAGAAATGCTTTTGTTTAAGCTGAGCTAATTTCACTTTTATCCACTTTTACACACTTCTCGGTAAGAAATAAAAAAAGAAACAGAACTTAAATATTCTTAGGTATCTTTTAAGCCTGATGTGATGATTAGTTATTCATTTTTTTTTTCTGAAGTGAAATGAAAATAGGGAAAAGGGAGAGCTATTTAGACTAGACTTTCTGATTAGATTTTAAAATAGAATAAAGTAATTGCCTTTTCTGGAGATTTATAAAAATAAGATTTGAGCCTATCCAAAATCAACCGTAAGAAGTCTGTCTGGTGGCTGAAAATGTTTCAAAAGAATGTTGAAATTCTTATCTAATTCTTTTTGATATTTGATCTTATTTTAAAAGAGAGATCTGTATTTTCTTATACAGTTCTACGATTACCTTTTCTCTTCACTATTTTCGTGTCTTATTCAATGTGCCTTGACCCATCAGACTACCATATGCACCATTTTTAATTTTTGCTTTTCTTAAGGGAAGGTTCACAAGAGAGGATTATTAATAGTATAATGAAATCAAATTTCAAAAGGGAGGCAAGTTGCTAGCCAAATAGCTTCCTTTAGTTGGATGTATTCTGGGCTTTATTATGGTCATTGACCTTGGATTTTTTAGGAACTTTAAGTGGTTTTGAATCAGCTCATCTGCCCTGATTTTTAAAATTTGGAACTAAAATATTTTCTGAAATGACACATGAAGAAATAGCTCTTTAAAATTACATCTGGAAGTTTCTTTGTTCTTCCAGCATTACATTTTTATTTTGAGCAGATATGCATTATGTTTTCCTATAAAGGTTAAAGTTCAAAGTTAAAATCTACAAATCTACAAGTTTCTTCTTCTGGCCTACTTTTCAATCTACTCCTTTATTTTCTTTCTGTTCCCTTTACTCTCCTTTTTCTCCCTAGGCTGTTACAGTGCTAGTGGATTGTGAACTCTTTGAATGTCAACTTCTCTTATTCATCTTTGATCCACAGCTTTGAAACTGCTTGGCATATAGTAGACTTTTAATAAATTTTACTGAAATCCATTTTTAACTTTTTCAGGTAATTTCTGTTGCTTGTGAGTCAAGCAATAGACCCCTGGGTCTTAGATATTTTATTCAGAATACTTTGGATAGGAAATGAGATATAGAATAAAGAGCATATATGGAGAAAGCGAGAAATAGTGGATTTTGTTTTGAGATGATTCATCAGTGGCAAGTGTAAGAAGCATAAAAAAAGACTTCTTTTTAATAAGGCTAAAATGTAAGTGCTGAAAAATTGCATTCAGCATTAGAATGATCAACTGTCTTGGTTTGTTTGGGACTGAAGGGGTTCTGGGATGTGAAACTTTCATTGCTAAAACTGACAAAGTTGTGGATAAATTGGTCATCTAAGGATTAAATTAGTCTTACCTGGTGGCACGGTAAAGAATCTGCCTGTAATACAGGAGACTGGGTTCAATCCCTGGATTGGGAAGATCCCCGGAATAGGAAATCCACTTCAGTAGCAACTCACTCCAGTATTCTTGCCTGGAGGATTCCATGGACAGAGAAGGCTGGTGAGCTACAGTCCATGGGGTTGCAGAGAGTCAGACAAAACTGCGTGACTAACAATTTCAATTTCACTTTTCAGGACTAAACTCATGGAGAGGATGGAAAGGTATTCTGCAGTGGTTCTCAACCTTGAATGCATTTGGAATCACCTAATGAGACTTGAAATATAATGACACTCCCTTGGAATTCTGGGGGCTTCCCCAGTGGCTCAGTGGTAAAGAATTGCCTGCAGTGCAGGGGGATACAGGTTCGATCCCTGGATAAGGAAGATTACCTGGAGGAGGGCATGGCAACCTGCACTAGTTGCCTGGAGAATCCCCATCCTGGAGAATCCCCATGGACAGAGGAGCCTGGCAGACTACAGTCCATAGAGTTACACAGAGTTGGACTAAAGCGAGTTAGCATGCAAGCACACACTTGGCATTGTGACTTAATTGGGATGTTGCCTAGGCATCTAGATTTTAAGAGCTCCCCAGGTGATCCTAATGTGTAGGAGATCTGCTGTGTCAGGCGGGTCTTAGTATAGAACAAGCTTGTTCTCATAGCTTTGGCACTGGAAATGTTGTTTGGACTTGGTGAGCTAGGCCTAATGACGAACTTTGGTTTGGGTTGCAGTTTGGGGAGAATGATGACTTGGACTGTGTTAAATCTTGCCTTGCCTTCTGCTGCTGCTTAATACTGAAATAACAAACAAGCAATCCAAAGCTATACTCTAGATAAGGAGACAGAAGAGTGGATATAGTTCATCAACCTCATCATCTGCTCCTCTTGGGAGGCATCTTGACAGGGATATTTGGCCCTGGTGGACTCACCTCATCAGAAGAGTTCAGAGTTGTGATTTAGCCACTTGGGTACCATAAGGGTGGATTAATAGTGACCTCAACACTGAAAGTCCAGTGAACATATAAGGATATTACTGCTGACCCTTGGAAACAAACTTTTGCTTTCTTTTTCTTACCAAATCATTGTTTTTAACAGACTTGGCAATGGCCAGAGAACAAGGTAAAAGTATAGCTGTGGATTCTCTTCGTACATTTTTCTTACAGTGCATACCAACATCATTAACCTGACAAAGACTCTTTGTTGCAGTTGGGCTGTTAGGGAGTCTCCGTTTTACATTTTCAGAAATGGAGGCGTGTCAAGGTTAAGTTTACCAGACCCAGCCAGTGAAGATGAGGATAGAATCTGCTTTCCTGGTTGCTCTGGGAAACTCTGCCCAGCTCTTTCTTCATAAAAGCTTTATGTAAGGTTTAGTCACTCCATCCTGTGTTTGTAAAGGGGCCAATCCCTTCCTAATAAGAGACGGATGGAGATAACAAACTCATTATCCATAGGCTACTGGAGAGTCATTATGTGGAAATGACTTTCACTCACTTTTGATCTGAGTGGTATGGGGATATATAAATCTAGTAATAAAAGGCCTTAGCTCTTGTAGATAAGCCCTGAGGTGTTCCGTCCTCTGACAGTTTGCCCTTTTAAATTAAATTAGAATTATCCCTTTATCATTTAGGCAGCAACACTGCTTTCTGGACAAGCTCTGTGAATTTTTCTAGAGGTGTGGGCATAAAACCTTGACCAAACTCTGCCCTCTTTCAATTTATTGAAGACTAATTGAACAGCTAAAAGTTGAAAAGAGGTAGTGATGCTTTGCAGCACTCCAAACTGGGCTGCTCTGAGGGTGTCTTTAGGACAAGTGGCAGGAGGAAGGGACATGTTTGTCTCTGTGCAGCCTGCCTTCTTACCAGTGGCCCATCTTCCACCCAATATGGTTTTTCTGCTTTGGCATCAGTTAATGGGGCTGTTACTCACATGGTCATGTGGATGCTGTTTTACTGTAAACACAGATATCTTGGCTTCACTACATGATTAGAATTGGGACTTGAAGGTTACTTACGCTTTGTCAAAACTTTATGTCCTTTTAAAATTTTTATAAAATTAACATTTATTGAAGTATATTTGCTTTATAATGTGATAGTTTCTACTGTACAGCAAAATGAATCAGCTATCTGTATATTTGTCGTTGTTTAGTTGCTAAGTCATATCCGACTCTTTGCGACTCTATGAACTGTAGCCCTCCAGGATCCTCTGTCGATGGCATTTCCCAGGCAAGAATACTGTTGTGGGTTGCCTTTCCCTTCTCCAGGGGATCTTCTTGACTCTGGGGTCAAACACACGGCTCCTGCTGCATCTCTATTGCAGGCAGATTCTTTACCACTGAGTCCCTGGGAAAGCTCCACAGATACATATGTCTCCTCCCTTTTGGACTTCCTTCCCATTCAGGTCACCAGAGTTCACTTGGTAGAGTTCCCTGTGCTATACAGTTATGTTCTCTTTAGTTATTTATTTTACATATAGTGTCAATAGTGTATATGTGTCAATTCCAATCTCCTAATTCCCCGCCCCCACTTAAAGGACCTAGTCTGTCATCTATTTTTTTTTTTTTTTTTAAATTTGGAAGCACAGATTTCCCATGTTGTAGAATTTAATTGAACCTCAAGCAGCTATTTCTGAACCTTGACATCTCCAGAGCTGGCCACCTTTCCCTAGAATCTGTCCAGCTGTAGCAGCAGCTGGGTTTTTCTGTAGCAAAGCTCTTTAGGAGAGGCCCAAGCTGTCTCCTCCTGCATATCGTTTGCTTTTGCACAGTGCAGCTGGGACTCTGCCTCTGAGGCAGAGGGTGAGTTGTCAGAAAAGACCTAGAAAATGATCTGATTGGCTTTAATTCTTCCGGACAGGGGCACAGGGTCTTCTCCTCTCCTAAAAGCATCACCTGTCCCCCTCTCCCCCACCAAAAAAAGTGTAGAAGGAGAGCATTTTGCTTTGGTAACCTTCAAAAGTGATTGAGGAAAGTGTATTTTAGGAAAAAAAATAATCTCTTACATGACGAACATGACATAGGTTCAAACTGAAAATGATTATAAATTATGTCAGTCTTCAAGCTATTAAAAACCTGCTGTCCTCAACAGGTATGTTTGCTGAAGTTCCTCTTTTGATAGGGTCATGGAAAGCTCCCACTTTCCCAATAATGAGCTCTGCCTTTCTGATGAGATGGCGAATGGCAGGCAGTAGGCTCTGTGACTCCTAAACCTGTTGTATGGAAGGAAGGATGTTTTCTTCCGTGATGAATATGTTTACTATCTTGTCACAATAGAAATGTCAAAACCTAAAGGACCAGCCCATAGGCTGAAAACCAAATTTCCCTGCCAGTCGCAAATCCTTATTATGAAATATAGTCTGTTTCCAAGGAGGATCGACTTCTCTGAAGAACTCATCTGGGTTTAGAATGGAAGCCATAATGAATATGTTGTGATGACTGGAAGGAAAACTAGGATGTGGTAAGTGGTGAGAATTTGGAAACTAGTTAAAAGAACCTTGGCTCTGCCCATCCTGTCACACAGCCCTTGTGTGTTAGGAGAATGGAGAATTATGTGATTAGTGATTTTGAGCATTTGGTAAGACTTTTTAAAAGCAGATTATTATGTATTGAACACTGATTATTTGTAAGCACTTATTTATAGAAATTATTATGATGTTTACATATGATTTTTCTTTTCTGTAAACTTACAGACTAGTAAGAGAGATAAATTATATCTCCACATAAGCAGAGTTAAATTTGATTTGTGCAAAGCACCATGGGGTGGGTATAGTCTGAGTGCTGTGGCTGTTTGGTAGAGTGAGAACTCATCACTTCTGTGTTGACCTGAAAATTTCATGGAGGAGGTGGCATTTGAATTGGACCTTAAAGGGTGAGCAAGTTTGACTAGGTGGAGATGAAGGGTCAGTCCAGGCAAAGCTGGCTGTCAGTGAAGTGCAGCATGAGACAGTGATGGGCATGTGTGGGAACCAGCTCGCAGCTAATGGAGCCCCCGGAAGGTGACTCGGATGGTAAAGAAACTGCCTGCAATGCAGGAGACCTGGATTCCATCCCTGGGTCAGGAAGATCCCCTGGAGAAGGGAATGGAAACCCACTCCAGTATTCTTGCCTGGAGAATCCTTTGGACAGAGGAACTTGGTGGGCTATGGTCCATGGGGTCACAAAGAGTCAGACATGACTGAGCAATTAACACTTTGGGCTTCCCAGGATGGGGCAGTGGTAAAGAATCCGCCTGCAGGAGACATGAGTTTGATCCCTGGGTTGGAAAGATCCCCTGGAGAAGGAAATGGCAACCCACTTCTGTATTCTTGCCTGGAAAATCCCATGGACAGAGGAGCCTGGTGGGCTACAGTCCATAGGGTCTCTTTTTTTTTAAATTTTTATTTTATTTTTAAACTTTACATAATTGTATTAGTTTTGCCAAATATCAAAATGAATCCGAAGAGTCAGACATGACAACTGAGCACACTCACATAGAAGCTAATGAATGAGATTGTAATGTTTGCAGGAAGGAGATGTGGAAGATAAAATGGGCTGTAGGGAACCTTGCTTCAACATTTAAGAATTTGTTCTTAATTCAGTAGTCATCACCCTGGTTTCCAGCTAGTGTGGATCAGGACAAAAATGGCCCTTGAAAAGGGCAAGTCTTCACTTGTTCTCTGTACTGAGTCTGGCTCAGTGGTGAGGAGAGTCAAGAAGAATATTAAAGTACTAACTAATTTACTCTAAAAATTGTGTTAGATTTGGTTAAACATTTAACTCTGAAATGATGCTCTTTTAATTCACAGTGTTTTGAATGTTTTCTGGAGGCAAGAGAGGAAAGTGTTTTGAAATCTTGGTTAAGCCCAGAGACTGTCACTGACTGTGCTGAGCATAGAAGATGAGCATGGCCTTAGGACAAGCTCCCTCTTAAGAGCAGAGAGATTGATGTCAGAGCATCCCTGCTGACCTTGAGATTTAGAGAAATGATCCATAGCTAAAAATCTGGGATAATGGATAAGGAAGCAGAATGAAAGTCAAAGTGAAAGTGAAGTCGCTCAGTCGTGTCCGACTCTTTGTGACCCCATGGACTGTAGCCTACCAGGCTCCTCCCTCCACGGGATTCTCCAGGCAAGAGTACTGGAGTGGGTTGCCATTTTCCTTCTCCAATACAGGTCCACTAATCTCCAAATTTATGAATGAGATGAAATTTAAAAAATATTTCCTGAAATGTTAAATCCTTAAAAAAAGTGGTTGTTTAGCTATGGTTCTGAAATTAACCATGGAGAAGTGGGAAAATCCCATTGGTTTTTTGTGATAGGAAGGATATTAGTGACAAAATCTCCTCATGTGTGTTGTGGGGAGCCAAACTAGAGGTCACTGTAACTTCATTCTTTTCTGAGAAGTCTGAAACAAGAGTGTCAGAGGCTATTTTAGTCACTCATCTGACAGATAATCATCACTGGTGTGATTTCATGATTTCTCTAACTCCTTCAGAATATGTTGGCATATTAAATTGCTTGGTCTTCTGATTTTCACATTGATTCTTCTTGCTGAAGTATTTCACTGGCACACACCTCCCATTCATGCTGTTTAATGCATATTTAAGGGACATTTTGATCAAAGAGTCAGAAGGATCAGAAGCCTTTTATTGGGAAGAAATGAACATTTATTAACTATCTATAACTATTCAGTGCCAGACAGATGAGTGAGTACTTTCCATCCTAAGCATTATCCCATTTAATTTCTGCCACAAGACTGTAATGGGATATTAGACCCTTTTTTGGATGAAGAAATGGAGGCTTACCCTTTGGAAGTGAGTTACCTGAGGAAATGCAGCAGTAAGGATATCAGGGTTTAATCAGCTGAAATCTCAGATCCAGGCAGATCTGAAATTTCAGCTTATTTTTTTCACCATACTTTCAAGGTTTTGCAATCCATGAAAACTACCTTTTACAGACCATCTTCTAAGGATCTTAGAAATGAGTTGATAGGTTGCCCTTTGGTTCTCAAACCCAGTGATTCAGTTTTATGCCATCTCTCTTTCTCCATCTTCAGTGTCTCACTGGCCTGCCCACGGAAATTTTTCTTCCCAGTTGTTCTGAAGGTAGGAAGATAGATAGGGAATAATGATGATCACCATAGACCAGAGGTAGATGAACACATATATATGAACACATACATACAGTTCTGTAGCCTAGGAGTCCCTTAGCAACAGAAGAATGTTTTGGAACAATCTATTTACCAGAGTGCCAATCCTTTTACACTTGGGGGTTCCTTAAAAAGGAAGCATCTTTTGATGGCCAACAATCACCTTTTAATATTTTGTCACTTTCCCCACAGTGGGGATTATGTTTGCTTGGCTTTAGCTGTGGGCAGACCTTATGTGTGTAGCTGTAACTATGTGTATGTCAGTGCTGAGTCTATGGTGGATCACTGGTAGATAGAAGCAAGATAATAGAGACTAGAGAATGGAGACAAGTTACTGCCTTGACTCTTATCTTCCTGTCATAGCCAGATTGTCACGGTTTTTGAAACATGTCATCTCCATGTCCTGATTCCATGGCCCCCACTACTCCATGGGAGCTGCTCTTACAATGCTGTCTGGTTTTTAGGTCCAGTGGACAATTCTTACCTCTTACCTTTCTTGACATTTTTATGTGCTTTTCACACATTCACTATTCACTCCTTCCTAGAGAAAACTCTTTTCTTAGCTTCCCTGTCCGGTCCTGGTTCTGCATTTTCATCCTCTGACTTCCCTGGACATATCTCAGCCATTTGGAATTCTTCTTATTCAGTCTTTACATGATGAAGCTTCTCAGGACCAAGTCCTCTGTTCTTTCACTGGACATTTGGACTCTAGGTTGATTTCATTCCTTTCTATGGCTTTAGATCTTTTTGTTGACCTCTAAAGTTAAACTTTTAGCTCCAACCTCTCTCCAGGTGCAATATCTAAATGATATTCCTTCTTGTATGTATAATAGGCACCTCAACATGAACATGTTCAAAACAGAATTCATGTTCTTCCACCTCAGACTTGCTCTTCCATGATATCTCCAGTTCATCATATGGTGATGAAACCGTTTACCTGGTTTCTCAGCTGGCATCCCTCTCTCTCACTGCTCACACCCAACTTAGTCATTGGCATCATATCCTACTGAGTCTACATCCTAGATATTTCTGGCATCTCTCTCCATCCTGTTTTGAACCACCACCATCTTTTTCCTGAGCAGCTGTTAAAGCCCTCAGTGTGATCTCCAAAAAAATCACTCTATATAACCTTCTTCACGTGCAATATGATCATCTCACACCCTCTCTAACATTATCCCCAAGCTGCCATGTGCTATTATGGTAAAACACACTTTCTTGATGGGTGTGATTTTTCCCTCCTCTTTGAATTCATTTTTTGCTTGCTTCTCCTTATGCACTATGCTTTCAGCTCATGGGCTCTTGTTCAGTTCCTCATCCTTATCTGATCCTCAAGGGCTGCCTGGATCACTTTTCTCCCTGTTTCCACCCTTCTCTCAGCCTCCAAACTTAATCAACTTCCATTTGTCCTTCTAATCTCAGATCAGATGTTGCTTTCTTCATGAATATTTTCTTGATTGCTCCTTCTAGCTGATAGGCCCATATTGTTCTATAATTGATGCTTCCCAGGTGGAGCTAGTGGTAAAGAACCTGTCTGCCAAAGCAGAAGACATAGAGACTTGGGTTCAAGCCCTTGGTTGGGGAGATCCCCTGGAGGAGGGCATGGCAACCCACTCTAGTATTCTTGCTTGGAGAATCCCATGGACAGAGGAGCCTGGTGGGCTACGGTTCATAGGGTTGCAAAGAATTGAACATGACTGAAGCGACTTAGCACATGTACACACATTCTATACTCTTGCGACACTATACATTTCCTATATAGCACTCTTTCATAAACATTTGCTTAATGTCTGTGTTCCTGCTAAGATGATGAACTCCAAGCTCTATCTGAGCAGAGATGTGTTAATTATTAATGTATTGCACAGTATTCGGCACAAAGTAGGCACTTGTTACATATTAATTGAGTGAATGAATGAATATTCTTAGAATGCATACAGAGTTATAGTGGCTCATAAAGTAGCCACTGGCACATGTGGTCAGTGAGAGGTGCTGGAAGTGTAATGTACACGTTGGATTTCAAAGACTTTAATAAGAAAAAACGTAGAATTCCTCATTAATACATTTTTCTATTTATTGCACATTTACATGATAATATGTTGGACATATTGGGTTAAATAAAATGTAATGTTAAAATTAACTTCATCATTTTTTTTTACATTTTTAAATGGGGTTTCTAAAAATTTAAATTACACATGTGGCTTTCACTCTATTTTGGTTGGACAGTACTGATGCAGAGCATTACCTGCAACTAAAACTGAACATCAATGCTTTTAAGCTGTCATGTAGAAAATATTAAAAAGGCTCCATTTTAAAACCTTTTGCATTGTTCATTCTGCAACCTCATTCTCTCCCATTGCAATGTGTTTGGTTACCTGGCTTGTGGGGTCCATCAATGTCCCTGTCTTGCACCTCCCTACTCAGTTGCTAATTTCTCTGCGGTCACAAGGGTGCCCGAGAAATATCTGTAATTGGCAGTCCCCTATTAACTGGCTGTAGGGAAAATTTGCCCTTGGTGCAAGTGATAGTGCCTGCTTGTCAAGGGATCTCTGTACTCATAATTCTAAAAACTACGTAATTGGTATGTGAGTAAGAAATAAGAGGTGGTGTTTGTCCTTGAAACGTTTCTTTCTCCAAGTCTCACTGAAGCCATGTAGGAATGGGTTTGGCTGTAATAAACCCTCCCTCCTCCGCCCCTCCACACCATTGCTTAGATTGTTAAAAGAGTTATTTGGAAATATGTTTGATTATTCTCTATTTCCCTTAAAAATGTGAAGACTCTCTGTTGGGATGTTTTAAATTTATTAAACACATCCTATTGTCTTTGCCTTTGCTGCATTTGTGTGAGTGATCTATTTTGAACATTTGCCATATGTTTTTTTCTTAATGAAACTGTCTGGTGGATTGACTTAATTTGAACATTTCAGGGAAAAAGCATACTTTTCCAGTTTTTGTTACCTCAATGTTATTTATTATATTTGAACACTTTATTTATTAGAGTTCTCCAGAGAAACAGAAGCTATGCTAAGTTACTTCAGTGGTGTCTGACTCTGCGACCCCATGGACTGTAGCCCGCCAGTCTCCTCTGTCCATGGGGTTCTCCAGATAATATTACTGGAGTGGGTTGCCATGCCTTCCTCCAGGGGATTTTCCTGACCCAAACCTTCGTCTCCTGCATTGCAGGCAGATTCTTTACCTGCTGAGCTCCCTGGGAAGCCCGATATATCTCCATAGGCATAGATATATATGAGGAGATTTATTATGGGAATTGGCTCATGTGATTATGGAGGCTGAGAAAAACCACAGTCTGTTGTCTAAAAGCTGGAAACCCAAGAAACCTGGTTATACAGTTCAGTGTCTGAGTCTGAAGGCCTAAGAATCAGGGGAGCTGATAGTATTACATCCTGGTTTGAGTCTGAAGGCCCAAGAACTGGAAGTGCTGATGTCCAAGGGCAGAAGATGAATGTCTCATCTCATCTCTTTGCCTGAGATGAGACATAAGAGAGCGAAGTCCCCCTTCCTCTGCTCTTTTGTTCTATTAAGGCCCTCAACAGGTTGGATGATGCCCACCTACTTTGGGGAGCACAGTCTTCTTTGCTCAGTTTACCTACTCAAATGCTAGTTTCTTCCAGAAACACCTCATAGACACACCCAGAAATAATGTCTTCCCAGCTATCTGGGCGCCCCTTTACCCAGTCAAGCTGACACATGAATTTAACTATCACACCATAGATGCTATATGTGATACATGTGTGTGTGCTGTGTGTGCTCAGTTGCTCCATCGTGTGCAACTCTTGGTGACTGCATGGACTGTAGCCTGCCAAGCTCCTCTGTCCATGGGATTTCTCAGGCAAGAATACTGGCTGGGTTGACATTTCCTGTTCTAGGGGGATTTCCCTGACCCAGGGATTGAACCTGCATCTCTTGTATCTCCTGCATTGGCAGGCAGATCTGTTACTGGTGCATCACCTGGGAAGCCCCATATACCATTCACAAAGTAGAACAGAAATGCTTTGTTTTGGCTTCAAGGAATTTATACTCAGATTCATTACACTATCAGTCTGGACATTGCAGACAATCCTAGACAGGGTTTGACTAGGGATGGGAGGCATTATGTGAGAGAAGTATACTGACTGAAATCATCTGGATTTCAACTGGCTTTGTATTTGTGTCCAGCCACGTCTATTAGGCTCATCATGAATGATTGCATGTTTATTCTGACCATAATCAGAAAGTCATCCTTGATCCATATTAATTGCTCTATTAGAATGGCTGCTTTTTCAGTCTTCAGTTGACCAATACCCAGGGCATGCATAATCAGATTGTCTCCTGTGACTGTTGTAAGCATGAGGCCATCAGATGGACTGATCTGAGCCCAAAATAGTGTAAAAGAACCTCCTTTACAGGCCCCGTTGCTCTCTGTGTAATATATTTATGAGAAATAGTTGAGATGTTTTTAACTTTGGAGGTGTTGTTCTGGCTGAGTGGGCTGTTTCCCTGGAGAGTTACCCTGGAGTCCATGTCACCTGAGCAGAGCTCAGGGGAGACACGGGCCAAGGCTTCAGGTTTACTGGCCTTTCTTGTTCTGTCCTAGACTCACTGACTCATCTAGGTTGTCATAGTGTGAAGAGCTACCTAAAGAAATGTCTTATAAGTTCCTTGCTATGCATCCCACTTGTCACTGGGCATAACAAAAGATAGATGCTCCTTGGTTATCTAGAGACTTAAGGGGTCAGGAGCACCTGTGCAGGGCTTACCAGGGCTATTGTGCTCTGCATGTCTTGAGTGGAAGGGGAGCCTGTAGCAGTTTTTTTTATAGGTTGAGGTGTTGGTAGGCAAGTAGCGCCTGACTCTTAAGGAGATAAGAATGACCATAGAAAAATGAATTTCCTCCAATAGAAGTAAAAATGTATGGCTTGCTACAAACTTCTAAAATACTTCAAGATAAAATATTCCAAGTAATATACACACACATGTGTATATATACATTTTACAGCTCTGAAGTGCAGTATATGTTCTCTTTGAAGATCTCCACAGTGTTAAATAAGTTTGGGGAGAATATGTGTACTACCATTTAGACATCATGAGTGATAGAGAATTGATTCTGAAAAGAAAAGGAAATGGGTGTAATGAATGATTGAAAGTGAATGGTATTCAGTATAGGTGAATGAGGAAGAGATTTTATCCTCGTGTACTTTCTGGATATTAATATGGTAGTAGAGAGTATATCAAGGATTTTTAGTTGCAGAGATTTTTCTTGCATGTGTATTTATTTAGTCTGCCTCAGAAGAGTGAGAGAGAAAATAACTCAAGCGAGCATATAAGCCCACTGGTTTGTGGGCCAGTTGACTGTGAATTTTAGAGCATCTGTTGACCCATTTTGCCTTACAATGTTCTGTATAGAACTAAGATTTGTTTATCAAGCATTTTATTTTCAAATTAAGTTTATTTGTTTATTTATTATTTTTGCTTGCCAAATAGTTTATTTGGATGAAATTATACTGAGAACAAATATTGCCATGTGAGATAAGTTAAAAGGAATTCAGTTTCACAATAGATTGTGAATTTATACTGAAACAAAACAGTTCACTCATTTCTCTTATTCACCCTCCCCCCACCTATATTTTCGTTATGCTTTTCTCCCTCTGCTGCTTTATTTGCAAAGAATAAAACATGTCAATTTCTGGAAGTTAACTTGCTTGATTCTTTTTATCTCTTAAAAAAGCAATTTTTTCTCATATCCTGAACATAATAGGGGTTGTGATTTAAGTAGGTAAAAATAGAATAAACTTTATTTTTAAAATGTCAATCATTAATTTGATAAACCCATTAAACAAAAGACAAAATGATATCAAAGATTTGGAGTCAGGCCTGAGAAAATTAAAACAAAGCAATTAAAAAACATCATGAGTTTGACAAAAATAATCTGACCTTCCCATCAGGAACTCTTTTGATCTTTACGATGCAGTGGAATCAGACTGTGGTTTTATGGACTCATCGCTCTCTCTTTTACTGGGAACTCCTTTTTTCTCAGGGCAGAATCCTGTGATAGGTGTGATATGCTTTCAAAATCCCAAAGTTGGCTTCTTGACCTGAACTTGGGCATTCATTTCTTCCTGGGATTTTTACATTTGCAGAGAGCTGGTGAGGTATTCTCTCCGTGAATGGTGAAAGTCATAGAAAGTCACAAGAGGTAAAGCACAAATGCAGCCCAGAACTTGCTGTTCAGAGGCGTTAGTAGGCAGTGAGAGGGGATTGGGGTTGGGGGCAAGAGAGAGAGGGAAGGAGGGAGACAGAGACAGAGAGGCACAGAGATTTTTCTCTAGGTTGTGGGCGGCTGTTAGGGTTGGTTCTAGCCCTGCATATTCTGCTGATTGATCAGGTGATCTCTTTGGCTTTCATGAGCTGGTCTACTTAACCAGGCTTGAGTTATTTTTTCCCTTTTGTAATCAAGACAGCCCTGATTCACACACAGTCTTTAAAGCTATTTTCAAAAGACAGTAGGGATTTGACAGCATATCTTTCAAATTGCTTATCTATCAAAGTAAAAGGCTTGCTAATTTAGCTTTCTTTGGGAGTAATTTCCAGTTATAGGTACTCATCTGTTTCACTCTAACATAACACATTATAGCAAATATTCTCTCGTGTACATTTTGGTATGGTATTTAGTAGACAGTGCCAACTAGCATAGATTGGAAATCTCCTTCATATAACTTCAATTTTATGACTGACTTTTATATTAAATTAAATTTAGACATTAAGTCACAAAACCATTAAATCACTAAATCTTCATGTCACATTGATTCCATCTTTGCTATTCAAATGAGAAAGTTTTTGTTTCCTAAAAGCTTTTTGTTGCAACTGGTGCAGGTAGAGTAAAGAATGTTCTAGTGTGGTTGAGGCTGAGGGGAGCTTGTGAATGCTGCCCAAGAAATGCTTCAGAGAAGAGAATCCCAGAAGAGGCTGTATTTCTGGTTCCAGAAAGCCTGGACTCATCACCCTAGTGACCTCACAGGTAAGACTTGTCCACTCTCCTGTTGGGGGTTTCTTGGTAGATGAATAATAACCTGTAGTAGCTAGTGGAGAATGGATGTCTGGTTTGTTTCTTGATTTTATTTCTTCTGAAAGAAAACATCTCTGATCCAAAATTTCAAAAGATGTCTTCATTTCAACTGAAGCAAACATGATCAGTTTGACTGAGACCAAGATGAACAGTATATAATTTATAACCTCTGAGACAATTTTTTCCTGCAGTTTCCTGAGGGTGGAGGACAGTTGCTATTTATAGATACATTTTTAAAATTAGCATTCAGACCTTTACCAGAACATGAGTGTAAGTATAATAGTTCTGTTGTATGTCATCAACACATTGAACCAATGTCAAAAGACTTTTCTTAGTGTTAAATACTTCTGTACTTTTAAAAATCATATACCTACAGTTTATTTGCTGAAAGCTATTTTTCTCAGTGTAAGTTGTAGCATACTTAAACAAAATTCAGCCTGGCTAAGACATTGCTCATTAAGGATTCTCTTTCACTGAGTTGGCCTGGCCTTGAGGCACAATAGTGAACAAGGCCCAGCCACTATACGACTCTATGGATCATCATATCTGGTGGAAGGGTTCTTTAAATCAGATAATAAAACATTTGTGATCTACAAACAGTCTACTATAAACATTTATATATGACAAAATATAAGGTTAGATAGTGTTTTAGAAACATTTCCACCTCCTTCAAAGGAGGGTGTGATAATCCAAAACCATAGAGTTAAAAATATAGTTTCTATTATGTTGTTCAGATCTTTTTCTTTGTGCCCTGATGCTTGTGTCGTGGGATATCTATCCTGGTTGTCCACCTCTTGTCACTGTGTCCTGGGCTTTTCTTAAACACTCATCAATCAGTTATTAATCAGTTGATTTCTATAGAATTTACTTCCCTCAAATAGGTTACAGAAAAAGTTAACTCCTTTATTTGTTAATGAAAATGACTCACTGAGTTTCAGCACATTGTGACTGCATTCTCTCTGAGGTCTTGTTCTCTCTGTGGAAAATAGAAGTTTTCTGTGTTGAGGGACTGAGAAGGAAAATTAAGTATCTTCATTGGTGAGTAGAGTCATTTTCTTCCTTAAGTCTGGGGCCAGAAATAGATTTGCCCCACTTTACACACCACTCTGTTATGCTTTCTAAAGCCCCAGAGAGCCTTCTCCAAATAGTAGCATCTCAAAATCATTGCTTAATTACTTCATGACCCACATTGTGTGGGCTTTAAAAATGCAAGGTTTTTTTCCCCTGTGAAAAATGGCCTTACCCAGCATTTTTTCTATGTAGTATGTGTTGACATTTGGTTTATGCTGTTTATTTTTAGCTGTTTAAAGTAAAGGTAAACTTAAAAAAAGACTCATTAGAAGTCAAATGGCCTTTGTTTATCCATAACTTTTTTGGAGTATGAATACCTCATAAAACTTCCAAAAGGCTTGACTGAAGTTTAGCAGTGGTGAAAGTGGTCAAGAAGTACATACATTCATAGCACATATAAGAATGTAAAATGGTACAGACATTATGGAAAACAATATGGAAGTTTCTAAAAAAAAAATACCACTTCCATGTGATCCAGCAATTCTACTCCTGGGTATGTATCCAAAAGAAATGAAAGCAATACCTCCAAAAGATATCTGCCCTCTCTTGTTCACTGCAGCATCATTTACAAAAGTCAAATATGGAAATACCAAAAATGTCCACTGATGGATGAACGGATAAAGAAAATATGGTATATACAAACAATGGGATAGTATTCAGTCATAAAAAGAAGAAAATCCTGCCATTTGTAACAATAGGGATAAGCCTAGAGGCCATTATGCTAGGTGAAATAAATCAGACAGACAGACAAATACTGTATCATCTCATTTATAAGTGGAATCTGAAATACTTGAGCTCATAGAAGCAGAAAGTAGAATGGTGACTGCTAGGAGCTGGGGTGTGGGGGAAATGGGGAGATATTCAGCATGTACAGGCTTCCAGTTATAAGATGAACATATTCTGGGGATCTAATGCACAGCATGGTGACTGTAGTTAATGATATAGTATTCTATAGTTGAAATCTGCTAAAAGAGTATACCACAAGTGTTTTTACCATACACAAAAAATTGTAACTCGGTGAGGTGATGCATGTATTAATGAACTTGATTATGATAATTATTTCACAATCTGCACATATAACAAACCATTCCACTGTATACCTTAAATATGTGTGCTAAGTCACTGTGACCCTATGGACTGCAGCCCACCAGGCTCCTTTGTCCATGGGATTTTCCAAGCAAGAATACTGGAGTGTGTTGCCATGCCCTCCTCCAGGGGATCTTCTTGACCCAGGGCTTGAACCTACATCTCCTGTGGCTCTTGCATTGCAGGTGGATTCTTTACCTCTGAGCCACTGGGGAAGCCTATACCTTAAATATACACAATTTTTATTTGTCAACCATACTTGAATAAAGTTGGGAAAAAAAAGAATAGCAGTGACTGGTGCAGGTTCAGCTGTTTCAAAGTTAGCAGCAGCGGGTGCTGGCTGCACTCTGCATGATGTGTGCAGACAGTGATGTGGGATAAATGATCCTTTCTGAGGCCCATGGCATGTGGTGATGCCCTTAGGGCACTGGAAAAGGATGTAAAAGTAAGGTTGAGTGGCTTTCTGTGTCTTCTTGAATTTGTTTAAGCAGTAAGATAGCCTGTCTGAAATGTCTTGTAGACTGAAAAGTATGAGGGACTAAGGGAAATGGGAAAATCCAGAGGAGTTTGATGGATCTAAATTTAGATGGTAATAGGTAATTACTTTGGACACAGTTCTTGCATGAGACCAGATGACAAAGGACAGGGAGGGAAAGTTGATGAAGAGCTTGGATGGAGAGTCTATTGAGTGATCTTGGCAAATGTTCCACGGTGTACCAAGTTGAGATTCTGTTAGTTGAGAAATGGATTATCTAAATATTGATTACTTAGGAAAAAGATGGTGCCAATGGGAAGGATAGAAAACAGTGAAAGTAAATAGGAAATACTGAGATGTAACTGAGGACAAGACCATGGAGAGTCATTACTATTTTCTGTAGAATAGTTCTGGAAAGTATAGAGTTTAGATACCATAGAGTTTAGATACCAGGGAGATAAGTCCATTGGATTAACCTCATACAGAGGTTGGTTCTTAGGTACTTGAAGTTTTTGTCTTGTTATTTGGTTTGAGTATTCTCGTGACCTGCCCTTTCCTTATAATACTTATGTGGTCCCTCTTAAATGCAATTCAATAGTACATAATATTAATTTTATTATATTGGTTATTTCTGTTCGTAAGTTGAGAATTACTCCCGTGTGCATGGTGGGAGAGGGAGTGCTTAGGGTTCATGTAGAAAGCATTAGAACTTTCACTTAAATTTATCATATGTGTATTATATATATGAGAAAGAAATCGCATGTGTGTGTGCTCATTTGTGTCTGACTCTTTGTGTTCCTTTGGACTGTAGCCTGCCAACCTCCTCTGTGGAATTCTTCAGGCAAGAATACTGGAGCGGGTTGCCATTTCCTCCTCCAGGGGATTTTCCCAAGCCAGGGATCTAACCCATGTTTGCTGAATCTTATGCATTGCAGGTGGATTTTTTACTGCTGAGCCACCAGGGAAGCCCCTGCCCCCAAATTAAGAAATTAAGAAAGAAATTAAGCTTTACTAATATTTAATATGCAGGTTGATATTGGCTCCTTTCCTTAGCATGTATGTCACATCACAAAAATATGCCATGAGAAACTTGGGGGCTCCACAGGTCAGTGCCCCAACTCTTTACTTTCAGTATGTTGTAATATTTTGCAGTTAATTTGCCTCTGGTTAAGTAGATCTATGGATTATAGTCTAGATGTAAATAAAAACTCTCATAAAATGGACAAGTGGTTTACAAAGATTCTAACCGAAAAATTTTGGCTAAGGTGAAACTAGAAATGCTGGGAACTACACAGAAATTCCCACCCTAACACTCCTCATCCTAATTTTAACCTTTATCAATCACATCACAAAACAACCACAGTTTAAAACCATCAAGAAGAGTTTAAAAAGTAAACTCTGTGTAGGCTCAGTCGGATGTGACTGAGGACCGCATGGACTGTAGCCCGCCAGGCTCTTCTGTCCATGGAATTTTCCAGGCAAGAATATTGGAGTAGGTTGCCATTTCCTTCTCCAGGGGATCTTCCCCTGGATCCAACAATCCATGTCCCTTGTGTCTCCTGCATGGGCAGGTGGAATCTTTACCACTAACGCCATCTGGTGGAGAAGGAAATGGCAACCCACTCCAGTATTCTTGCCTGGGAAATCCCATGAACAGAGGAGCCTTCAGGGCTACAGACCATGTTGTCGCAAGAGTCGGACACGACTTAGCGACTAAACCACCAACACCAACGCCACCAGGGAAGCCCAAAAAGTAAGCCACAAAATCTCAATTGTTAATGATCATCTTATTCAAAATTTATATTATGCCAAGTGATAAAGAACTACCATAGTACTTCCTTACTATTACATGCATGTATTTATATAAATAAATAGTACTTGTGTGCTGCTGCTGCTAAGTCGCTTCAGTCGTGTCCAACTGTGCGACCGCAAAGACGGCAGCCCACCAGGCTCCGCCGTCCCTGGGATTCTCCAGGCAAGAACACTGGAGTGGGTTGCCATTTCCTTCTCCAAAGCATGACAGTGAAAAGTCAAAGTGAAGTTGCTCAGTTGTATCCGACTCTTAGCGACCCCATGGACTGCAGCCCACCAGGCTCCTCCGTCCATGGGATTTTCCAGGCAAGAGTACTGGAGTGGGGTGCCATTGCCTTTTCCAAGTACTTGTGTATGTTTATATAAATAAATATACATTTTGAGTGAACACTCAGAATTTTTTCCTGAGGGAATGTGTATGTGATTAAAAAGTTTAGAGACTGCTGCTCTTGATTATTTCTATAGCATTAATAATACAAGCATGCCTTTCAATCTTCTAACACCTATTTAGAGTTATTAACATACTTAGATATACAACTCACAGTTCTAGTAGGGAAAGTTACACATGTGTTATGAAGCCTTGACTATAATGAGACCAGGGTCATTATTGCTCATCTGAACTTCAGGCATTGGATCAGTCACCTTTTACTTCTCTACCAACTTATACTGTTCAACTGTATCTGGTCTTCCCATAAGGCCTCCTTGCCAATAACAACCCTCTGTTTTATGCTATTTAGAGGACTGCATTTCTGTTTCAGTCTTAAAAAACCAGACCATGTAATAATGGAACACTTAAAATCAGACATGTTTTGAAAATCTGGGGTGTGTGATAGCCACGATTACAGTGTTATGTATAAATGCAAGCTCAAAATTACTCTGTTGATTGAGACAAAGACTCAAGTATTAGTCTGTGTGGAAGGATTGGTATCTGTGTTGCCTTTGCTCAACACTGCATGCACTCAGACGACAATGCAGTAATCCCTCAGTTTTTCAGGGCTTAAGTTCAGGTGGAATATGACTCACGATATGGAAATGAGGCAGTAATCCTGTCTGCACTTTAAAAGGTGATGGGTCTGAGATCAAGACGAATTTAGCATGTTTCACGTCCTATGTTCATAATTATTTGATTAGCGCTGACTGCTCTTCAGTGCCACTGGGGAATGTAATTGGGTAGTCATCTGCAATTTGGTTTTGTTCGTTTGTTTTGGTGCATGTGTTTTTATGTAGATATTTGTGTGTTTTCAGTTTTCCTTCCAATATTTAGTGTAAAAGCAGACACTAAAAAAGAGGATAATTTCCATTTGGCCATGATGGCTCAGGGAATGGATGTAAGTAGTTTCAGCAGCTCAGATTTCTCCTATTTCTCAACTGATTTTTTGTGTTCCTTTCAATAGCTTTTTTGTTGTTTATTTTATAACCCATCTTCCACATCCACTGTAAAAGTCATAGTTTGCTTTTAGTATGGCTTAGAAAGAATATTATTTAAAAAATGTTTTCTCCAGAAATTATTTATACAGCAGAAGTTTTTTTGTTTAACAAAATTTGTGTCATTTAATAAATTCTATAATAGAAAAATATAATGAATTATACCCGATCAGAAATAAGCTCGAGGCATATCTTTGAAAGAACTAGAATCCATAGTTCAAAGAGAAGTGTCAATTTTAATTTAATAAGGACTTTCTGTCTTAAAGCCAACAGATTATCTTTTTAATTTTATTTGTCATGAATAATATTACAGACTCACTAAATGGGTTTTCTTTTCTTTTTACAAATGGAAATGAACTGAATGAACAAATGTCAGTTGTAATAGGTTCAGATTGATCGGACACTGATCACATTAGGGTAAATCAACCAAGCTTTTTTTAATCTAGAGGTTGTAGAAAGAGGTCATAGCAACATTATCCAGTGACTTTCCCAGGACCTTCAGGGAAGGTCCTTCCCAATAAACAGGACCTTCCTGGTAGATACACTTGGGTAAGATACACTGTGGGTAAGAAGTCTGAGTGACCAGCGGTTATGTTAAAACCTCTGGAAGTTCAGCCCTTTACACCTGAGGCCAGAGCAGTTTTGCACGCATAGTTTGATGTGAGCTGGGAGTGCTCCACTGAGCCAGGTGCATTTCATCCATGCCAGTGTTAAAAAATATACAAAAGGTCTCCTGTGTGTGCTTCAGTAAAGCACACTTAAGCTAGAACACAATGCTCATTTATCACCTTCAGACTCCCTAGACTCTCATAGCTTGGGCTTCCAGCTTTTCTGAACTGAGTGCTACAAACCAAGGATGGGGTCAGTTACCCAGGCAACTCCAGACTCAGGCCAGCAGGTCTTGAGACAACTAGTAGGATTATCCTGCATGTATAAATATGAACTATCTCTAATTAACCCACCAAGAGAATCCAGCATTTACATATTGGGGAATGTTTCCTAGGCATTTCCCAAATAAAAGCACACTAGCATACTATTTAATCATTTGCTTTTACCTTAACACAATGCTGTAGATATTGATAACTTTTCATATTAATAAATATTGATATACAATTTTTTAATTATTTTAATGGCTACATAATAGCCTATGATATGGTTTTATATTGCCAGTTGCTAATCAGCTATTGATCAACATTCATGTTTTTATCTTTTTGTTATTATAAAAATGTGACATTGAATCTCCTTGTAGTTATGTTATCAAATTAATTATTTTTCCTTTCTCCTATTGAATTCTCTTACAGATTTTGTGGGAATACAACTCATGATATTATTACATATTTAGATGTTCATGAAGGTTATTTTAATTCTGGATAGTCTGCTAAACAAATAATGATTGGAGACTGGCCAGAGGTAGAGGGTAGTCTTGCTGCTGCTGCTGCTGCTAAGTCGCTTCAGTCGTGTCTGACTCTGTGCGACCCCATAGACGGCAGCCCACTAGGCTCCCCCGTCCCTGGGATTCTCCAGGCAAGAACACTGGAGTGGGTTGCCATTTCCTTCTCCAGTGCATGAAAGTGAAAAGTGAAAGTGAAGTTGCTCAGTCGTGTCCGACTCCTAGCGACCCCATGCACTGCAGCCTACCAGGCTCCTCCGTCCATGGGATTTTCCAGGCAAGAGTACTGGAGTAGGGTGCCATTGCCTTCTCTGGAGGGTAGTCTTAGGCTAAACTAATTAAACCAAGAAAAATATTTAGAGCAGGAAGGAGTTTTTTTCTTTGAGGTATAATTTACTATATGTATTAAAATTTGCCTTGTTTAGATGTATGTTTCTTTTACTATCCATAAATGCACATAGCCAGGTAACCTCTTCTTTTATTTTTTATTGGAGGATGATTGCTTTACAATGTTGTATTGGCCTCTGCCATACATAAACATGAGTCAGCCATAAGTATAAACATGCTCCTTTCCTCCTGAACCACCCCACCCCATCCCACCGCTCTAGGTGGTCACAGAGCACCAGGTTGAGCTCCCTGTGTAATGCAGCAACTTGCCACTAACTATCTGTTTTACATATGGTAATGTATACGTTTCAGTGCTGCTCTCTCAATTCATCCCACCCTCTGCTGTGTCCACAAGTCTGTTTTCTATGTCTGCGTCTCTATTCCTGCCCCACAAATACCTCTTTATTTAATTTCCTCCTCATTCTGAATGTTCTCTCATGTCCCTTTGAAGTCATTCCTTTCCCACAACCCCAGCTCCTGTCAACCACTAATCTATTTTATTATATAGTTTTGCCTTTTCCAGAATATCAAAGAAATGGACTCATGCAGTATGTAGCCTTTTGAGGCTGACTTCTTTTATGTAGCATGATCTATTAGATATTCAAACATACAGCTGCATACACCAGTAGTTTGTTCCTTTTTACTTTACTCATCAGTTGATGGACATTGAGTTGTTTTCAGTTTTTGACAGTTATGAATAGATCTGTTGAAAACACGTACCTACATGTTTTTATATGGCTGTGTGTGCATGCTCAGTCACTCAGTTGTGTCTGACTATTTGCAGCTTTGTGGACTGTACCCTGCCAGGTTCCTTTGTCCATGGGATTTCCCAGGCAAGAATACTGGAGTGGGTTTCCATTTCCTTCTCCAGGGGATTTTCCTGACCCAGAGATTGACTCATACTTCAACACACACACATGCACACAGCACTTCAGCAAAGGTTGGGAGATTTACTGATTCAAGGCATTCAAGAAAATTTCTGTTCAGCCATCAGCTGATCACTGAACTAAATAAGCAGAGACTTCAGTGGTTACATATGACAAAGGATACAGACTATCAAATTTATAGTCTAGGAAAGTCACTATGCAAATAAATAGCAGTAACGCTTTCACTTTTTAAGCAACAGCAGTAAACAGCAAAAAGAAAATACTCTGTGTGTGTGTAAATCTTATTTTCAGAGTTGCTACATTATATTATTTATAATGTCCAATTTTCAGCCAAATATTATGAGACACACAAGAAACAGGAAACTATGGCCCATTTATTGGAAAAAGCAGTCAGTAGAAACTGTCCCTGAGGAAGACTTCAACAACACTATATGTAAACCAACCAGACCTAAAAGACATCTACAGAACCCTCTACCCACAAATAGCAGAGTATAAATTTTTCTCGAGTTCACAAGAAACATTTCCAGATAAACCATATGTTAGGCCATGAAACATGTTTCAGTATGACCCAGAAGACTTCACTGGTGAAGTTCATGAATTTTAAAGAAGAATGAATACAAGTTCTTCACAACCTGTTCTGAAAACAGAGAATCACTTCCCAGCTCATTCTATGAGGTCATTGTTACCCAGATACCAAAATCAGACAAAGCCATCATGAGTAAAGAGAACTACAGATCAATATTGCTTATGAATATGGGTGTAAAAATCTTCAACAAAATACTAGCAATAGCATGCAAAAGGATAATATACCATGACGAAGTGGGATTTATCCCAGGATTGCAAAGCTGTTCAACACTTGAAATTTATTCAAAAGAAAGTCAACAGAGTGAAAAGGCAACCTAAAGGATGAGGAAAAAATATATTTTCAAACCATGTATCTGCTAAGAAGTTAATTTCCTAAACATAAAAGGAATTTCTACAACTCAATAGAAAAAAGTTCAGATAACCTGATTAAAAATGGACAAAGGACTTGAGTGGACATTTCTCCAGAGAAGACATACACATTTGAGAGACACATCAAACATTGCTCAACATCACTAATCATCAAGGAAATGCAAATCAAAACTACAAATGATGAGATATTACATCGCATATTTTAGGGTGGTTATTATTAAAAAAACAAAAGATAACAAGTGCTGGCAAGGTTATGGAGAAATGGAATTCTTGTACACTACGGGTGGGAATGTAAAATGGTACAGCCTTTCCAAAAATTACTGGAGTTCCTTCAAAAATTAAAAATAGAAGTACCACATGATCCAGCAATCATACTTCTGGGTATATATGTCCAAAGATTGAAACTAGGATCTTGAAGAGAATGCATTTCCTTGAACACTGTCTATAGTTGAAGTGATGAGAGGGAAAGAGCAATGAACTGGATGCTGGGTGATGCTATCTAGACCTCTGAAGAGAAGCATCAGTCAAAATACCTTAGTCTGGAAATCACAGACTGAGAAGTTATTATGCTCCCATTGGAACATAGATAGACGAGTGAAATTTCTAAACAGAGATAGACATTTGTCATGGGTTAGGGAGAAATTGCCTCTATGTCAATTGCCTCTAGAACTAAAGGATAGATTGTTTTTCCTGGAATAAGGCTCTGGATATTTTTTCATTTTTTAAGTCTCTCAGTTGTGTCCGACTCTTTGCGACCCCATGGACTATACAGTCCATGGAATTCTCCAGGTCAGAATACTGGAGTGGGTAGCCTTTCCCTTCTCCAGGGGATCTTCCTAACCCAGGAATTGAACCCAGGTCTCCACATTGCAGGTGAATTCTTTACCTGCTGAGCCACAAGGGAAGCCCCCTGGATATTAGAGTTGTGTATGATGTTTCAGTATTGGATCATCTAAATTTGGAGCTCTTTTTGTTGAGTCTAATAGTTTTACCCACTATTCTGTGTACAGGATAACTCTGTAGTATAGATGACACAGATTGAAAAGACTGTCTTGTTAGTCTCCTTTAATTTTGTGTCCTATCTGCCCAAGTAGAACAAAAAGACTTTTTGGATAGTGATAATTATGCAGCAGTAATAATGACTAATGTCTCTTGGGGTACTCTGCTTGTACTGTCCATGAATTATCCCATGCAAACCTCACAACAGTCCTATGATGTAAGTAGCATCATGATTCTATTTTATGATTGGGAAAGTGGAGACATGAAGGGGTCAAGTAACTCACTCAAGGTTATGTACCTCCTAAGTACTAGAGCTGAGATCTGAATGGAGGCAGGTTGATTCCAAGGGCACATTGTAAACTATTACTACGTATGTGTTTTATATGACATTCTTTCTACAGTACTGTTTAATATTGACAACTTACAAATATTATAATTATCTGGACCTACAAAATGTTGGGCTGGCAAAAAAGTTCATTTGGATTTTTCCATAGCATCTAACAGAAAAACCCAAATGAACTTTTTGGTCTACCAATAAAAATAGAAGTAAATAGTAAACAAGGTCATAAGGCAGCAACATGGCATCAAGCCCATAGTAAAGACTCAAAGTGTTGAATTTTCTAGGAGGAGTGAAGCTTTAACCAGGTTTAAAAGCAAATATTTTCAACATCCCTGTGCAAAAGGATCCCTTGGGAGCTGCTTCTCTTAGAGATTGTAATACAGGTCTGAGAGCAGTAACCTGGAAATCTGCATTTTAACAAAAACCTGTATCATTCTGATGCAAATAGTTGGTGGCCTATAATTTGAGGGACAGTGTCTTAAAGACAGCAGGACTTGACTAGTAAGGCAGAAGAAAAAGCCTTGCATTCAGGCAGTGATAATGAGGTGGGCCATGTGGGTGAGTAGAGGGAATAATAGATAAAACATTTGCTCCAAGCCCCTGGTTCTGATTGTTGCTGCTATATCATTTACTTATTTATACAAACATTTTGAGCACCAACTATGTGCTGCTTACTATAAGCACATTTTCAATAACAGAAAAAAAGGAAAATGGCTAGTCATCTTCCTCAGAGAGCTTCATCTTATAGAAGAGAGGCAGGCATACACACAAAAATAGCAATATGGTAGCACAACAATGCATATATCGATTTGCTGTGGTAATGCTACAAAAATGGGGAATGAGTAAAGCTAAGATGAACTTTGAAGGATGGATAGGGTTTGAACACAGAGATCGATGGGTATAGGGCAGTCCAGGCTGAGGGTACTATGTGAAAAATATCGTTGTGAAGGGAAAACAGGAAAAATTCTGGCATGACAAATAGTGTGGTTTTGGCATAGAGTATGTGAGAAGAAATAATGGGGAAGATGACAGGAAGGAGGTATATAGACTAGATTGTGGAGGGCCTTAAATGTCAAGACAGAAATTTGGACTTGATTTTTACCAGCAATGGAAGCCATGGAAACTTTTGGTCGAGAGCCATGAATTAATTCAGTCTGTAGTACTAAGCAAACTATTTTCATCTGATTAGAGTAATCTCTGGTAATACTTAGGAAAATATAAGTTCTCAAGCCCCTCTGCTATAAATTCTGATTCAGTAGGTCTTATGCAAAGTCTAGAAACTTATATTAGAAAACCCACTCATATGATTCTTAGGATCAGAATTGTACGAACAACAGTGAAGTAAGAAAAGCCTGAAATCAGGGAGAGAAGTTGGGAGCCCACGGTCGTAGTTTAGATGGGAGGTAATAGATAGTTCTAGACTTGGTGGTGCCTGTGTTGATTGTATTGGCGCACACAGACTAAACAGCTGCTATGGAGGTAGAATTAATAAGACTTTTGTGCCTGGATATAAGAAAGAAGGGAAAGACAATGACTAAAAAGATTTTGCATGAATTCCTGGAAGATGCTGGTGCCGTTAATCTCATCAGGCAATCCAGGAATAGGAGAAATAATCTTTAAGCTTGAATAGAGGAGTCCCAATTTTGAGATGCCATTAGGACATGCAAGTGGAGATTTCTTCATGCAATTGGAATGTGAGGTCTGCCTCTCTGGAGAGGGTTGGGGAATGAAGGTAAATATTTGGGAGACATCAGATTAGAGGTAATGACTGAGGACATGCTAATAGGCAACAAAAGAATGGGTACCATCTACAAAATCTTGGAAATATCAGAAAGAGAGAGGAATTCTGAGAGCAATGAAGGCTGTAAATGAGTGAAGTGTTTGGGAAACCTAGGGAGAGAACATTTTAAGAGAGAGGCAATAGTCAACAGTGTTAAACTGTGAAGGCAAATGCTTCTGATTCATGCTGTTGGCCGTGTAATCTAGTTGTGACTTAATTCTTAGAGCTGCCGTAGACATGAAACACGTTAATATTAATGCAGCTGGATCAGCCTGATTGACAAGTAACTTTACAGAGGCTCCAGAATTGTATGTAATTCTCCCTCTTATAGTCTCTTGAGGATAAAAATTGTGTACAGATCTTTAATTGTCTGATTAATTCAAGGTGGTTTATTTGTGTGATATACTTCATTCTTTCACTTATATATGTGTAGTTTTGAATGGTTTCTTGAAATAATTCAAATTTATGTAATTTAAAAATCTTGTCCTATGAATTGCTATGCCATTTTATATCTTCCTGTTGTCATAGCAACTAGTTATATTCACCTCCTTTTTCACCTGAATCTCTCAGTCTGGTCACTGACAATTAGATGCAAATGTGAGCTTTCACATCTTATAGGAAGGGTAGGAAGAATAGGGAACTTATGATTTGTTTTTTTCCTCTGATAAGAAGGTTAAAATTTAGAAGACTCCAGGCCAGCTTCTGTTTTATAGAAGGTTAGAGAAGAGAAAAACCTTGATTAGAAGAAACAAGCAGGAAGAGATAGGCCAATCCCTGGAGCCTGAGGAGGAGAAGTAAGAGTGTGACAGGGGAGCATCCCAGACTGAGGAGTGACCTGGGGCTTGAATGTGGCAGGAGGCTGTGGACTCCCAGGCTCACCCACTCCTGAAAATGTCTGTCACTAACTCAGCTTGTGAGAACAACAACCAGCACAGACTTGGAGCTGGAGGCATCTTCTTGCTTTCCTGGAGGTAGGAAGCCACGATGAAATCAGAGTGAATCTGCCCTTATTTTCTGCAGGGCTGTAAAAGGGAGAGGAAGGAGGCTTTCTGTGGTGGAATATATTTTGCTGTTGTATCATTTCCGAAAGTCATAGGTACAATTACAATATTGTATTTAGGTACATTCTGAGTTCAGTAGGCTTTTGTAGACCAATCCACATGCACTGACAGGTATAGTGCAAGGATTCCAAGCATGGCTGTTGGAACCATGTGGATCTGAGTTTAAATTCCTGTAGGACTCCTTATGTGACCTTGGGCAAATTACTTTCACTGCCTCAGTTTTCTCATCTGTAAAATGGGCATATTTACATATTTAGCATAGGTTTTAATGATTTCCTGAAATTATACAAAGCACTTAACATAGTGTGTGGCATATAATCAATGGTTAAAATGGTAGTTAATGTGGCAAATGTATTATAAATTCTAACAAACAGCTAGCAGAGACTTCTGTTGCAAGCTGCATGCACATGCAGTTGATGAAAGACTGACTTGAGACACATAGATGCACTGGATTGCCTTCTATTTCTACAACAGTTTAAGTGGAATTCTTTATTCAACAGGTATTTGGTAGAGACAAGGAAAACCTGACTTTTTGGTAGCAAAGACTAATTTTCTCATAACAAAAGTATGTATCTTTTATGTTCAAGATAAAAGGATTATTATTTGTAGTGAATATTATGCAACACTTAAATTTATTTAAAATGGTCTTATTTTATGGTGTTCCATTCTTTCTAAGAGGGTAGCATTAATCATCTTCACCAAAGACTGAGACACTCTCCATGGATTTACAAAATCTTCATAAAAATAGGTGTGGCAAGTCAAATGATTTTTTTATTACACATCTCTCACATCTCTCTGGGATGTCTGTGAAATATGTGCTGGTTATTTTGTTTCTAATTAACCTGGTGCATACGAGTTAAAAAGTGAAGTGTTAACTCTGATTTTACTCTGCCTTCAAGATGTAAACAGTTTAGGTGAAGTTCAGTTTCTAGAGCTGAAACTGGTTAATTTCTTGGGTTGTGAGTCCCCTTCTTCCTCCTCGTCTCCTTCGGAGACTGCTTCTGGATTTGGGGAAGAGGAAGGTGAAGGGTGACCCTGTGGTGGTGGAGGTTCTGTAGCCTCTGAAGTGTCTGGAGTGATGTCACCATCATCGCCCTGGTTGCCATCTGCCTCATGTGACCTTTGCTCTTTCCCCTCTGCTGGATAGAGGGGTGCTACCCTAGTTTTTCTGGTGTGGAAAACAGACCCTAGGGTGTTGCAGTGTTCATATCTTTGTGTAATCCCTCTCCTTATTTGAAGTGAGACCCAGGAATTGCTTCTAACCAGCTGAATGTAGCAAAGGTGAAATGATGTCATACCCACGGCTATGACATTATATGCCAAAGGTGAAGGGATTTTACAGATATAATTAAGGTCCCAAATCAACTGATTTTGAGTAAATTGAAAGGACAGTTACCTTGAGGGGTGGGGGTGGTGAGGGCTGATATAATCAGGTGAGAGCCCTTAAAAGAAGGACTGCCCCTTTTGGAGGTCAAAGACCCCAAGCAGGAGAGACTCCTGTGGGTCTGATGAAGTAAGTAGTGAGGATGCCAGTGGGCAAGACACTGTGGGTGGTCTTTAGCTCTGAAGGTGACCCCAAGCCAACAGTCAGGAAAAACTCACTCAGGGCTCTTTATTTTATAGCCAAAATGAAATGAATTCTGCCAACAACTTGAGTGAGGTTGAAAGCTGACTCTGAGCCTTTGCATGAGAATGCAGCCTACCGCCACCTTGATTGTAGCCTGTGAGCACCTGAGCAGAGGACCCAGTTAAGCCACGCCTAGACTTTTGACCACAGAAACCCTGAGATAAAACATGTGTATTGTGTTAAGCTGCTCAATTTGTGGTCATTAGTTACACAGCAATAGAAAACTAATACACCTGGGAAGACGGCCCCTTCCAGCAGCAGTTCCGTGCTCGGAAGTCAGTTCTGACCCTCGTTCAGTGGGGACCTGACCTTTGCTCTGCAGGCCTGGCTTCAGCTCTACTTTGGTTCCCACCACGGTGCCCCTTCTGCCAGGCTCCTTGGTCATCCTGCAGCTACTTCTTGATCTTATTTTTGCCACAGAAGAACCAGGTAAAGTTGCTCTGAAATGCTAAATTTTAGTACCTTTCTTTGTCTGATCAAACCACCCTGGCAGATTGACATAGCAATTCCTTGGGTTGGTGTGAGAGCCACACAAGTGCCATCTTTTTCAGAAGTCTGAAACAAAATGGGGTCAGATTTTCTTCTGCCTTCAGTGTTGTCTTTACTTGTTCAATGCACAGAAATCAGGGCATACATTCTGGTAGTCTTGCTCCTTCTTTTCTCTTCATCTATAATCTCTTTGGGGAGATAAGGGTGAAACCTCCTTCCTGCCCCCTCCTCTCCCAGCAGCACATTCTTTTTTTGTTAGAATAGGCCTTCATTATTACAGAAAGTTGTATTTTCTACTCTAGGGGAAAATTCCATGAATTTGGCAACTCCAGGTTGAATTGGCAACTCTAGGCTTGGTTGCTGATATATTAAAGGAGGAGATAAAGATATAAACTCCCTTGTTCATTTGTTCATTCGTCCACTAAATATTTGTTGAATGTCTGCTCTTTGTTGAGAGTCTGTTACTGGGCTCTGTTCATAGCGGATACAGCCATAAACAAAACAGAAAATACCTATTCTCCTGGCGATTATAGTCACTCAAAGGGAATGCCTGACATTCAAAGTTATTTCTTGCTGCATAATCTTATTTTGCATGTTAGAAGCTGGAAATCACTTCATTCTTTCTCTTTGCATCCTTAAAAATATAATTCATTTGTTTATTTTTGGCTGTGCCGGGTCTTTGTTGCTGCACGGGTGTTTCTCTAGTTGTGGCAAACAGGGGCTACTGTTTAGTTATAGTGAGCAGGCTTCTCATTGCAGGGGCTCTCTTGTTGAGCGTGGGCTCTAGGCTTCAGTAGCTGTGGCGCACAGGCTCAATAGTTTTAGTGCATAGGCTTTGCTGCTCTGCAGCATGTGGGATCTTGATGGATCAGGGATCAAACCCGTGTCTCCTGCATTGGCAGGCGGATTCCTTTCCACTGAGCCTCCAGGGAAGCCCTTATTTGCATCTTTGAGTGAAAAAATCCTTTTCTCTACCCCTTCCCCCAGCCAGATGTCAGTCAATATGATGGTCTTATACTCAAAAAGTCAGAATAAAAAGCACATTAATGGCTTTCAAAATATTGCAATCATTGAAAATGTTTCAGTTCAGTTCTGTCACTCAGTCTTATCTGACTCTTGCCATCCCCTGGACTGTAGCATGCCAGGCTTCCCTGTCCATCACCAACTCCCCAAGCTTTCTCAAACTCATGTCCATCGAGTCAGTGATGCCATCCAACCATCACATCCTCTGTCATCCCCTTCTCCTCCTGCCTTCAATCTTTCCCAGCATCAGGGTCTTTTCTGATGAGTCAGTTCTTCACATCAGGTGGTTAAAGTATCGGAAGTGATTGTTTCTTCTGAATTTAGTGTTAGAAAGTGTTTTTTAAAATATTTTTAAAAATTATTTTTCACCTTCCAGATTTCTTTTGTAACTTTTTAAATGAAACAATTAAAATGTTTAAAATTTGCATAGTAAAATGAGATGTTTTTCCAGGTAACTACACTATGCTGTTTAGTGTTTCCTCAGAGTTTTAGATGATTTGAGAGCATTGACCCAAACTAATCATCAGCTGGCAGGAATCAGGGTTGCTGAGGCTTGTGATTATTGTGTGAATCTTGTACAATGCAGCACAAATTCTGAACTGAACTGAGTACTGATGAGGAGTTTTTTTTTTAAACTAATTTTAGTAAAACATTTCATTTAAGGTCCCTATTTTGGTGGGAGTAAGGCCAATTTCCATTTCATTAATTATGTAAGGGATTACATGTGGAAACTTGAGATAATTGATACAATATTTTCAATTTATTACAATGATAGTTTAGTATGCTACGGATTGAATGTTTGTATTCCCACCAGCTTTGCATGTTGAAACCCTGATTGACAATGTGATGGTATTGGGAGACAGGACCTTTGGGAGGTAATTAGGTCATAAGTGTGAATCTGCTCTCATGGCCTTAGTGTCTGTAAGAAGAGACATGGAGGGCTTGCCTCCTGTCTCTCTCTTCCCACCATGTGAGGACCCATCAGGAAGGCAGTCATCTGCAAAGTGGGAGGAGAGCTCTCATCAAAACCCAGCTACCCTGGCACGCTGATCTCAGACTTCCCAGCCTCTACGACTATGAGAAATAAATTTTTGTTGTTTTTGAGCTCCTAGTCTACAATAATTTGTTATAGCAGCCCCAGCTGACTAAGACAGAGTGCTAAAAGATTGGTGTCTGACTGAACCACCCTCGAATTTTCCTCTGATTGTGCTCATGACTGTGTGGGGTTAAGGGGTCATAATAAAAGCAGGTGACAGAGCCCTGGGGGTGCTTGGGGCCTCCTGTGGTGATTCATGACTATGTTTTCTTCTAGTTAGTGCTAGTTATGGTTTTATTTCTATCATCTACTGGATACTGAAATATTTTAAACAAAATAGCTTTTATAACTAGTCTAGTGGAACAGCTTATAAGATTAGGGTATACTTAGTGAGAAATGTAAAAAGGAAAAATTGATGAATACTCTAGGAAATGTACTTTATACCACAAGATGTGTGCTGAGTGCTTTTTTAATGTAAAGACCTTAATATGGCAGATTCAGGCCAGAGGGGGAAAAAGTAAAATACCACCATGCAGCCTAGTGCCATTCAGAAAATTTGGAACACTCTAATTCAATTATATTGTCTGCCCTTGGTGGAAAGTTCCAGTTTTCATGTTCTTCAAGTGGTAGAGCAACTGTGAACAGAAGGTAACCAGGAAGGCTTATGTGATATGCCAATGTGAAGAAAGCTGAGCGCCGAAGAACTGATGCTTTTGAACTGTGGTGTTGGAGAAGACTCTTGAGAGTCCCTTGGACTGCAAGGAGATCCAACCAGTCCATTCTGAAGGAGATCAGCCCTGGGATTTCTTTGGAAGGAATGCTGCTAAAGCTGAAACTCCAGTACTTTGGCCACCTCATGCGAAGAGTTGACTCATTGGAAAAGACTCTGATGCTGGGAGGGATTGGGGGCAGGAGGAGAAGGGGATGACAGAGGATGAGATGGCTGGATGGCATCACTGACTCGATGGATGTGAGTCTGAGTGAACTCCAGGAGTTGGTGATGGACAGGGAGGCCTGGCATGCTGCAATTCATGGGGTCGCAAAGAGTTGGACACGACTGAACTGAACTGAATGTGTATTTCTATCTGGAGTAATATGGCAGGCAAAAGAGAGAGCTAGTTGGTTTTCTAAATATGCTATATCAATATCTCATGATTTGGATTCTCTTAAATAAACAACTAGTGCACAGATGAATGGGGAAAAGAAATAACTCTAAATAAAGTATAAGCAAGAGATTTTGGCCTTTGAAGGAAATCAACTTTTAAGTTTTCAGTTGTAGCCCAGTTTTTAAAATCTGCAATTACCAGTAATTAGTCTAACTCTGGGAGCTAGTGAAGGACAGGGAAGCCTGGCATGCTGCAGTTCCTGGGGTCACAAAGAGTTGGACATGACTAAGTGACTGAACAACGATGACAAAATCTCCTCTTAATGTGAAACTTTCCTATGCTTTACCAAATACAAGAGTTGTTAGAGGTTCAAATGGTGATAGTACTAGAAATAGGTAATAACATAATACCTCGAAGTTACATGATATAAAGACCCTTTGAGTTATTCAGTGCTTTGGGAACTTTGTTTGTTGTGTTTGTTATACATTGTTTTTAGAGGTGTGTTGGAATCCTGATTGGGTAGTAGAAACACTGGGGACCCAGTGAAGAGGAGGTGGATCCTAGGTAAAGATAGATAAACTGATAGTTAGACAGCGAGAGCTAAGATGGCTCCTACCAATAGATAGAACAGTTTCCCTACTCCAGGTAGGAGTGAGGGCTTTGTTATTGATGTATCTCAGGTGGAGAGCAGACATTAGTTCCAGCACAGCCTGTGGTTTTCCAGAAGGGGAGGCATTACGTGCCAGACTTTCATGGAGGAGAGCCAGCAACAAAAGAAAGAAGAAATGGCCCTTTGGGAAGGAGCTGAGAGAGATTTTCTGGCTGTTTTTTAAGACTTGGCATATACAGCAGAGTGCTGGCAAAGCTGGGAGAAAGAACACAGGAGCAAATCTAGCTGCTGGGTCTTGCATGAACGTTAGAAGAAAGGAAGAAGCATGTGGTCAAGGACGAAGATAATGGTTTTAGTAGGTTGAGGTCACTTGAATTTTCAAGGCCAAGAAGCAGTGTGTCCACCTAATGTATGATATGTGGATGTATCTGAGAATTATTTCGGCTATTTAATTGCTCATAACTTTCTAAATCCTTAGCCTGTTTTATCATTATTTTTTGATATGGCATTTATCACTACCACATTATATATTCATCTGTTTACTCTTAATTTCTTTCTACTTGCTTTATAAGGGGAGGCACTTGGCTTCATTTATTTATGTGTAACAATCAAATGGTATCAGATGGATAGTAAATACTGAAATCAAGTGTATTTATATATGATTGTGGTTAATGCTGGTTCAGGAAGTCTAATACATGGGCAGGGGTTCGAGAAAGAACTGGGGAAGGGGCAAAAAGTGTGTTAGTGGGTGTAGTTATTTAAAGAGATGCCCACAAACTATTCGATATTCCTCTCTCCAGAATGTGGAGCCCAGTTTCCCTCCCCTTGAGTGCAGGCTGTACTTAGTGACTCACTTCTGATTCACTGACTGTGGTGGAACTGATGGGTGTAACTTCCGTGTCTGAGGCCTGAAAGATACAGTGGTGTTTCCTTGGTTCTCTCTCTGTCTGGTGCACTCACTCTCTGTCTGCTCATGCTGGGGGAAGCCACCTGCTGTGTCCTGAGGTACACAAGCAGCCCTTGGAGGGGCCCAGGTGGCAAGGAACCATTGTTCTGGCCAACAGCCAGTGAAGAGCTGAGGCTTCTGCCAATAACCGCAGGCATGAGCTTAGAAGCTGGTCCTCCAGCCCCGGCTGAGCCATCAGCTGCCTGCAGCCCCTGCCAGTACTTTGTCTGAAACTTCAGGAGAGATCTTGAATCAGAACTGGCCCTCCTGCCCCACCTCAGGCAACTTCCAAATTCCTGACCCTCAAAACTGAGATCATAAATGCTTGTTGTGTTAAGCCCCTAAGTTTGGAGGTGATTCGTTCTACTGCAGCAGACAACTACTATCAGGAAGAATCTGTCACCCAGAAATAGTCATACAACTGTTACCTGGGAGAGTAAAGAAAAAATGCATGAATGGAAATGCCCACACCTACTCCTACATATTTTTATTTCTTTTTTCCATTTGGTTTCTTTTTTGTAGAAGACCATATATTTATATTTTTATAACATTCTTCAATGCCTATCCTGCCAACCATCAATGGCTAATAAGTGATGATGACAAGTTTTACATTTTTATGATAAAGTTCTCAGCTAGGACAGAAGGCAGTTTCTACATCAAGATGTCTTTCCCCTTTTCTATTCTGTTTCATCATATAGATTATTTGTCATATGAACGAAGAAACATGACTGTGTGTATGTGAGAGAGAGAAGAGAACAACCTCTAACAACCATACTGTGGCTTTTCAAACTCACATCACATACACACAGCTTGAAAACATGTACAGAAACTGATTTAAACTGCTTTACAATCAATTAGTATTTTTTTTTTCTTGAAAATTTACTGAAAAATGGTCCTTACCTAAAGGGGATTTAATTAACTCCTGGCCAGAAAAGTTTGCTGCAGAAATATGTTTTCTTTTAACTAACAAATATGACTTATTTCAAAATGTGAATGCAGAATATTGAAAGATAGTAGATATTGTTAGGATTTGGAAAAGGATTTTTCTTAGATTTTGGAAGAAAAAGTCTATAGTCCCTTTTTGAGAGCTTGTTATGCCATGATCTCCTTCTCAGCACTCAGAAATGGACAACACAGAAGTCATGCTATCTTACACCTGGGAGATGATGTTGGCTTTGGGGTCAGAGTCATCTGGGTCTCACCATTTACAGGTTATGTGACCTTGGACAAGTGATTTAACTTTGTTGGTGCTTAGCTGTCCCTCTCTGGCACCTCCCCCATTCACTCACTCCAACAATCAGTGAACAATGAAGATGATGACATATGCTCTTTATTTGAAGCCAGTTAACGTGGAGATAGGTTGTTAGCTTGGTACTAAAAATGACCTTCTAATTGGAAAAATGATTCCATTTCCCCCGGCCAACCATGAGGTAATTGATAGGGGCAAAAGAGCATGGTTTCAGTTCTACAGACATGATGTAAAGAAAGGCTAAGTGGGCTGAATGCAAGGGTTAGAGTTGGCTGTTAATCTGATTGTGTTAGCAGAGCTGAGGTGTAAAAGGGCAGCATAGCATGGCTTCTTCTGAGTCTTGGCATGTGTCAGGCGTGTTTTAGAGTGTGTAATTTCAAGTTGTGGGTACATATGAGTGATCCAGAAAAGGTGTGTGTGTGTGTGTGTGTGTGTGTGTGTGTGTGTATGTGTGTATGAGTAAATACCAGTATGGTGTGGCTCAGCAAAGCTGGGTGACTTAATTACATCTTGACAAGGTTGGCAAATTCTGATTTTCCAGACAGAAGTATATGCTGTGCTTGAGACTTGCTTATTAGTGAAGAGATCAGGATTTTCCTCTCGTCTGTAGGATTATCCCTTTGACCAGATAGCAGTGTGATACGGACTTAGGAGTCATGAAGTTGCCTTAGCCCTCAGTGTCTCTGGACCAGAGCAGGGTAAAAAATATAAAAAATGGTACCAGCTAACATGTACTTGGGCTTCCCTGGTGGCTGAGTGGTAACGAATCTGCCTGCTAGTACAGGAGATGTGGGTTTAATCCTTGGGTCAGGAAGACCCTGTGGAGAAGGAAATGGCAACCCACTTCAGTATTCTTACCTGGGCAATCCTCTGGACAGAGAAGCCTGTCAGGCTACAGCCCATGGGGTTGCAGAGTTGGACATAGCTTAGTGACTAAGCAACAACACTTATCATCTAGCTCTGTGCCAGGCAACATTGTTTTTCACATGGATCTCGTAGCTCGATACCCCCCAATCCGTCTACCTGCTGCCACTGACAGTCTTAAGAGGGAGGTGGTATTTATAGCTACTATTGGCATGGTGGTCGTTACCCCGTGCTTCATCATTTCACTTCACTGACCCCGGTGACCCTACTTTCCACTAGCTGTTAGCATTCTAGAGCTGCCCTTTCCTTTGAATTACTGTCACTATTCACCCGGGAACATTTCCATCATCTGTTTTTTTTTTTAATAGAAGTACAGTTGATTTACAATGTTGTGTTAGTTTCAGGTGTACAGCACAGTGATTCAGTTATACATATATATGTATTGATTCTTTTCCTTATAGGTTATTACAAAATAACTGAGTATAATTCCTTGTGCTATATAGTAGGTCCTTATTGGTTATCTATTTTATATATAGGAGTATATATATGTTAATTCCAAACTTCTAATTTATCTGTCATCTGTTTTTGTCTTCTGCTTCCCCCCAACCCAAATAACTCAGTGCTACTGAAAGTCACTTACGTTTGATAATTCTCTCTTATATAGAGGCAACCATTCATTCAACCTGCTTTGTTCTAGGCACTGAAGAGAGAGTGGTGAAGAAACAGACAAAATCCTTGCTCTTGCTTACTTTCTGGTAGGGGGAGATGGGTAATAAATGGGACCATAAAGTAAAATATATAGCACAAGAGAGTATAAGTATTGAGGAGTATTTAGACTGAAAGCAGGGAGCGGGAATAAGAGGTAGAGATGGGTAGAGAAGCTACAGTTTTAGATAGAATGTGTATTGAAAGTCTTACTGAGAAAATGGCTTTTGCATAAAGAGATGGAGAAAGTGGAGAACAGATTGTTGCTATGACCTTAGTTGGACCCCTGTGAATGAGCAGCAATTATTTCATCCATCTCTTTTTGACTCAGTCTCTCAGACTACAGAAGTTTTCAAATCCCTCTAAGCTCCTGCCAAGTCCTTAGCTTTATGAGATCAGGATGCTTCCATATTTATCTGGTAGGACTGAGGATTTATCAGCACAGAATTTATGCTGCTGATATTTATTGAAAGCCAGTCAAACAGAATGATCAAATAATCAATCCTGATCTCCTGTAGTTTATATTTTAGTTTATGGAGCTTCTAGCATCATTACCTCATTTCCTACTTTCATCTTGAAAATGTCTCCATCTTTCTCTCTTCTCCTCTCATCCTGCTAGATTTATTGATATAATTGACAAAATTGTAAGATATTTAATGTGTACCACTTGATTTTGATATACATTTATACTGTAAAAGGAGTCCTGCATCTAGTTAATTAACCCAACCGTTACTGTGCATATTTATTCTTTACTTACTACTATTTAAAGGAAGTAACGTGCCATCCATTTATGCTATAGATCTCAACTTCTTCTACCTTCCTCTAACAGTGCCATTAATATTTGCCCTTTCATTTGTCAAATCTTTACCTTCCTGCTTCACTAGTTACTTAGTTCCATGATGCTTCCAAATGTGTTGAGGACTTTACACTCCTAAAGAACCTCTTGATTCTCCTTCCAGTTATAAGTATTGGTGATTACTATTTACTTTTCTTTCATTGAGAAACATCTTGAAAGCTTTAACTGCATTGTTTCTATCTCTTTACATGATGTTACCACCGTTTCATATGGAAAATCACAACACATGGTGCTTTCTGAGACAGAATAAATTGAAATTGGAGTGTTGCAGGAAGTCTAGGGTATCCTGATTCCTACCTATGAAGTGAATTTACCCACAGTTTTACTGACAGTGCTCAGTTAATAGTCCCTGATATCTTTCTAGCATCAAGTCCAAAATAATTTTCTCTCATTGTCCTTGAACTCTTTCTGGAAATATACAGTAGTTGATATTTTTGATATATTTTCTCTTAGGATGTGGGAGTTATCCTTCTCTTTTTCCTCCTGTGGCCTCTTCATCTTTTTCACTAGCTTCCTTTTCCTTTTATCTCACAAGAGTGCAAATTCTTTAATGCTTCTCTGCATGGACTTGCTACTTTCCTGCTTGGTGAAGAAGTCTAAAGTTTTTGGTTGTTTGCATTCGTGCTACCTCCCAGATTTGTATCCAGTGCTCTGACTTTTCTATAAATTCAGGCCAACATTTCTAACTGTTTTATTTTTCTATAATTTAAATATCTCCTGTATAACACACTGTAGGTTAACTCACTGTCTGTTGTGCCTGCTATAAATTCAGTTTATTTCTGTCAAAGATGCCTCCATTTGTTCAGTCATCCAGGCTTGAGTGCTCAGTGGCAGTTTTGATGCCATTCTTTGTCTTTCTCCACAACCTATCCCTTGCCCTGGCCATCTTATCACTCTCTCTGATTTTTTTTTATTGTTTTCTTCAAAATTTGTAAATATTTATTGCTGTATATGTAAATTTTTTGAGATAATGCACAATACCCACCTTACTCAACATTCTATCTCCGGCTACTAGCACAGTGCCTGGTACATAGTAGTTCTTATTAAAAATCTATTGAATGAATGAATGAAGGAAGTACAGTTATTTCTCCAGGATGTCTCCAGTTTTTCCTTTACTTTGAATTGCCATCCCCACCACTTTAGTTCAGCCCTTGTCAATGATTGTTGAGATTATGGCAATAGCATCCTACATGGTCTCCATCCTCAGTCCTTCCCCTGAGCTGTCCCTGCTATGGGTAACTACTAGAATTCCTCTCCTTCTAATAAAAGACATTCTTGTAGGAAAAAATTAGCCCAGCCCCCTGAGATGATCATTAAAGGTCTTCTATACTTAGTGCCAGCTCTTCATCACTGTCCCTCTTAATCTGCATTTCATACCTCTGTACGTCAAGAGCTACATGGCACAAGACTAGTTATGTAACATCTGGTTACCTTTAATCAAGAGTTGTTATTCCTGGGAGAGGGCCTTTGACAAATATTGTCCAAAAACTAGATGATCATTATCAACTCTGTAGTTATGAGAAATTAGTAATATAAGTTAGAACTCTGACTTTATATTCAGACTCTTCTCTAGAATATATTTTACCAACAATGGGAAGGGGAAGTATAGGAGGAATAGAATTAAGACATTACCTTAGGAATACATTGTGGTTATGGAGTGAGGAGCTATAAACAAAACTAAACTGCAAAACTTCCAGAAAAGTACATGACATGTAATATCTCTATAAGTAGCAAGGAAGAAGGGAGATTATATATAGGGGAAGGTTGGTTGCAACAAGTAGACTCTGGAATAAATGTAATTTAATCACTTAGATGATTCTTTTCCTTTCTAAAATTTCAATCACAAAATCCCACTTAATTTTATTTGTAGTAAAGTCACCTGAATCTGGATGTAATTCATGATTTGACATATTGTGGATCAAACAGATATGGTCCCACAGTAGATGTATTAATAGAATAAATGCTGTTGAATGAGTAGATAAATTTCCTGTCTAGAGACCATGTTTGGCATAGCAAGTGATGAAAGATAATGTAACTGGTGAATACATAACTTGGAATTGCAAGAGGGGCAGATTTAAAAATTCCAAGGGCACAGTAATATGGGGCCTTTATAATTGATTCTGAAGAGATTGAGTATTTATTGAATGAAGTAAATGTAGGGAAACTTGTTGGTTAGAAAGACTTGGGAAGCCTGTAGTGCTGATTGGAATTCTAATCTGTCATTTACTTTCTCTATGGCCCTGGATTTTTTTTTTAAATTTTATTTTATTTTTAAACTTTACAAAATTGTATTAGTTTTGCCAAATAGTTTTCTCATCTGCAGCATTGGTGAGTATTTGTTCTTGCAGGATTATTATAAGCTTGAGATGATGAGTAAAACAACTAATTTGGTACCTGGTACTTTGCATTATCCCCTTTTATTTGGTCGACAAATGATAACTATTATCCCTAGTATTTGGGCTTCCCTGGTGGCTCAGTGGTAAAGGATCCACCTGCAATGCAGGAGCCGCAGGAGCCTAGGTTCAATCCATGGGTTGGGAAGATCTCCTGGAGGAGGAAATGGCCCCCACTCCAGTATTCTTACCTAGAGAATCCCGTAGACAGAGGAATCCAGCAGACTACAGTCCATGGGGTCTGAAAAAGTCTGATACGACTAAGAGTCTTAGCATCTATCACTAGTATTTAGCTAAGGAGTCTAGAGAACATCTTCCTGGAAATATTTAAGATGAAAATAAATAATTGGTGATATGACTAGTTTAGATTTTCTCACTTTCTTGGAGATAGTTCAAATAATCTTAATAGTGCATCACAACCACGAAGTAGCATTTTATGTGAAATATACAACCAATTTACAAAAAACATGGTATAATTAGTGTTTTGGTGACTTTTAGATTTGGAGATATGGAATTGAATTGTGAATAAAAGTGTTGTTTGCCAATTGCACATGTAACTGAACACAACAACATTATTAGGATGAAAAGGGCCAGGATATTATTTCTGTAGTCACAGAAAAGCAGTGAGATGTGGATAAGAGATGCCCAGATGACATCATATGGAATGACTTTCCCTGGATGTGGTTCATTTGTAGAAACTATGGTATAAATGGTTGATTATCTTTATCTCTCACTCCATTGTAACAGATGGCTAGAAATATTTGCTTTCCCTTCATTCCAAAGAATAATTGCTGAGTAAAGCTAAGGAATCTTGTGATATGCAATTTGAACTATTTGAGAGACATTTTGATATATCTTTATAAAGTGTTTATTCCTAAAGCATCTAATGTGCTTCAATAGCTAATAAATCACATTCACCTGAAAGGTTGTTCAAAACCAGCAGCCCCTCTCCAAAGGTACAAAATTTGCTTTACTTGTCTAGATCAACCACTTTTCACTAAAAGGTTAATGATATTTCATTGATTTCCCAGTAAAGGTACTCTCTACAGATCATGTGAATACCAATATAATTTTATATGTATTACAGCAGAAATGTATCAAGGCTAATAATAGTTTTTTCTTTAACTGAAACATATTTTAAACCACAAAACATTTTAAAAATTCATGTACCCTGGAAAATATTTAATATTATGCAATGCTATTCTATAGTATTCAGGATATGGATAGTGTCTACCTTACTTGTTTTTTATATATATTTCTCTCCAAATATGTATCCCTTCCTCTGTACTATCTCTTGAAGTTTGGAAAATATGTCCTGCTTTAGGAAATTGTGATTTAAAAATCTTAATTCATAAGCTAGGTACATTTCTTTGCAAATGTACTTCTACTTATTAATTGCCTTAACTAAAGAAAATCATCTAGTTTATTTGTGCCTCAGTTTTCTATGCTATACAATGGGGATAATGATATGTTTTCTTATTTATCTTACACAGCCAGCATGAACTTTAGGTATGATTAATATTTAGGTATAATCAATGATATCATTATTTGTATTAACTAAATATCCTGTTTATTGAGATATAATAGACGTTTAACATTAAGATGTACAATGTGATGATCTGATATGTCTATTGCAAAATGATTACCATAAGATTATTTATTTTGAAAAATTGAAGTATAGTTGATTGCACTGAATGTATAGATTGCTTTGGGCGGTATGGACATTTTAATTTAATTCTCTAATCCATGAGTACAGGATATCTTTCCATTATTTGTGTTTTTAATTTATTTAATTAATGTCTTATAGTTTTCAGCATACAAATTTTTCAGCTCCTTAGTTACATATATTCCTAAGCATTTAATTTATGCTATTGTAAATAGGAATTTCTTTATTTCTTTTTTAGGTATGTTGTTGTTAGTGTATAGAACAGAACTGATTTTTCTATGTCAATTTTATATCCTGCAACTTTACTGAATTTATTAGTTTTAAAATTTTTTTGGTGAAGTCTTTAGGGTTTTCTGCGTATAATTGACCCTTGAATGATGTGGGAATTAGGGACAGCAACCTCCTATGTGGTTGAAAATCCACATATAACTTTACAGATGGCCTGTTGCATCCTTGGATTCAACCAGCCATGGGATGTGTACATACACTGTTGTACATACTTACTGAAAAAAATCCATACGTAAGTGGACCTGTGTAATTCAAACAATCTTGTTCAAGGTAAAGTGTGTAAGGTCATATTGTCTGCACTTGGAGACAATTTCACTTCTTCCTTTTCAATTTGTATGCCTTTTAAAATGTCTTTTCTTGCCTAATGTTATGACTGGGATTTCCATACTGTGTAGAATAGGAGTGGTGGGGATGGACAGCTTTGTCTTGTTCTTGATCTTAGAGGAAAAACTTTGAACCTTAATTGAGTATATGATATTAATTGTGGGCTTGTCAAGTATGGCCTTTATAATGTTGAGGTATGTTCCTTCTATACTCAATTTGTTAAGACTTTCTATTATGAAAACATGTTAAATTTTGTCAGATGTGTTTTCTGAGATGATCATATGATTTTTATGTTTTATTCTGTTAATGTGGCATATTACATTTACTGATTTTTATATTTGGAACTATCCTTGGCATCCCTGGAATAAATCCTATTTGATCAAGTTGTATAATCTTTTTAATGTGCTGTTGAATTCATTTTGCTAGTATTTTGTTGAGAAATTTTGCATCTATTATATTCATCAGAGATGTAGTTTTCATTTCTTTTTGTTTTTTAAAAAAATTGTAGTGGTAAACCTTAGAGAATTCTTCCTAAGATGTCTTTTTTTTTTTTTTTTTTGTAATGTTTAATTTTTATAGAATTTTAAGAGATTGCTTTCCATTTACAGTTATTGCAAAATATTGGCTTATATTCCCCATGTTGTACAATACATCCTTGAGCCTATCTTACACCCAACACTTTCTATCTCTCCCTCCCCCACTCCCATACTGCTCGTTCCCCCACTCATAACCACTGGTTTGCTCTTGCTTTCTATATCTGTGAGTGTACTACTTTTTTTTTTTTCATTTCTTATAATGTCCTTGTCTGGCTTTGGTATCAGCGTAATGCTGGCCTCTGAAAATGAGTTTGGGAATATTCCTTCCTTTTTCTATTTTTTGGAAGAGTTTTAGACGGATTGACATTAATTCTTCAAAATTTGGTAGAATTCACCAGTAAAACCATCTAGTCCTGGACTTTCCTTTTGGGAGTTTATTTTTTTTTTTTTAGTTACTGATTAAGATTCATTAATGGTCTGTTCATAACTTCTGTTTCTTAAAATTCAGCCTTGGTAGGTTGTATGTTTCTAGGAATGTATCCATTTTCCCCTATGCTATGCTATGCTAAGTCACTTCAGTCGTGTCAGACTCTGTGTGACCCCATAGACGCTCCAGGCAAGAACACTGGAGTGGGTTGCCATTTCCTTCTCCAATGCATGAAAGTGAAAAGTGAAAGTGAAGTCGCTCAGTCGTGTCTGACTCTAATTTTTCTCTAGGTTTACCAACTTATTGCCATATAATTGTTCATAGCACTTTTTAATGATTTTGTCTATTTCTGTGGTATCAGTTGTAATGTCTCATCTTTAGTGATTCTGAGTCCTGTTTTTTTTCTCTTACTCTTGCTAAAGTTTGTGTTTTTGTTTCTCTTAGACAAAAAGCAGCTCTTAGTTTTATTGATCTTCTCTGTTTTATTTTAATTTTTTTTGGTCTATTTTATTTCTGCTCTGATCTTTATTATTTTCTTCCTTCTGCTAACTTTGTGCTTTGTTTGTTCTTCTTTTCCTGGTAATTGAAGAGTGAAGTTAAATTGTTCTTTCCATCTCTTCTTTTTTCTTAAGTGTCACTGTTTTTGTGGCATTCCATAATTTTTGGTATCTTGTATTTTCATTTTTGTCTGTTACTTTCAGATTTCCCATTTAATTTCTTCTTTGACCTAATGCTTGTTCAGGATTGTGTTTATTTTTTACATTCTCATGGGTTTTTTCAGTTTTCTTCTTATTGATTTCTAGTTTGATATAACTGTGGTCTGAAATTGAAGATTTCAATCTTATTAAATTTGCTAAGACTTTTTTTTTAAATTTTATTTTAAAACTTTACAAAATTGTATTAGTTTTGCCAAATATCAAAATGAATCCGCCACAGGTATACATGTGTTGCCCATCCTGAACCCTCCTCCCTCCTTCCTCCCCATACCATCCCTCTGGGTCGTCCCAGTGCACTAGCCCCAAGCATCCAGTATCATGCATTGAACCTGGACTGGCAACTCGTTTCATACATGATATTTTACATGTTTCAATGTTCCATATACAATGGAGAAAAAATGTTTATTTGCTGATGGATGGAATGTTCTATATATATCTATTAGTTTCATTTCATCTATAATGTTATTCATGTTCACACTTTCCATATTGAGCTTCTATCTGGATGATATATTGATTGCTGGAAGTATGATATTAAAGTCCCTTCTACTATTATATTGGTGTCTATTTCTCCCTTTAAGCCAGTTATTGTTTGCTTAATCTGTTTAGATGTTGCAATATTGAGTGAATATATATTTACCTTGTTATGTCTTCTTGATAAATTAACCTCTTTATCATAAAATAATGACATGCTTTGTCTCTTGTTACAGTTTCTGATTTAAAGTATATTTTGTATGATATAACTATCCCCACTCTCTTTTGGTTTCCATCTGCATGTAATATCTTTATCCATTCTCTGAAAGCTGAAGTGAGTGGTCTTAAGACTGAAGTAAGTCTTCTGCAGGCAATATATAGTTAGGTCTAGTTTTTCAATTCATCAATTCACTCTTTACCTTTCAATTAGAGATTTTAATCTAATTAAAGTACTTATGGGTAGTACTTACTAATGCCATCTTAGTAGTTTTCTGGCCGTAGTTTCCTTGTTCCTTTTTTCCTCTCTTGCTATATCTTCCTTTGTGAATTGATAGTTTTCTGTAATGATATGCTTTGTGTATATCCACGGTAAGTGTTTGCTCTGTGGTTACATCTAAAACATCTTTAGATACAGTAGTCTGTTTTACAGTGATAACAACTTAACTACAACAACATACAAAAACTCCACCTTCTACTTCCCATATTTTGTTTTGTTGCCATGCCTTACCTTTTTAAATTGTGTATTTATTAACAAATTATTATATAGTATGTGTGTGCATTATTCACTAAGTCGTGTCCAACTCTTTGCCACTCCATGGATTGTAGTCTGCCAGCTTCCTCTGTCCATGGGATTTCCCAGGGAAGAATACTGGAGTGGGTTGCCATTTCCTTCTCCAGGGGATCTTCCTGACCAGGGACTGAACTTTGGTCTCCCATATCGCAGGCAGATTCTTTACCACTGAGTTACCAGGGAAGCCCTGGATCCACCTACCTTTGAAAATTGTGTTCTGACCTGTGACTGTTGTCCCAGCCACTCCCTGCCCTGATCCTGTAGTTCACAATTCAATAATTTGGATGGGATGAGAAAGAAGTTGGTCTCTTTTACAGTGAGTGTCTTACACAGCTGGGAAAACTGGGTGCTCACTGATGCATTCTCATTTTCCCCCTGGGAGAAATGTGGGACAAGAAGGACTCCTCACACTTAGCTGTGCTTTTTAGGGGGAGAGGTGATGCGGGTTAAGTGAAGCTGTTCCTCTTATCCTCTTCAGTACTTCCGATCATATATTTTTGCTCAAATGGTGTGCTAGAACTTCTCTTCCAAACTCCTAAATTTCCCCAAAGACTCCCTTGTCCATGAGAGTTTTTCTAAATTGGTCTTCTTCCAGGCCAAGAGAGTAGCAAACTTATTTTGCCATGATGATGACATCACTTCTTAATTTGAATGCCACTTCTAGCTTGCTTTATATTAAAGAATGAGGAACATTACTATGTTTTTAGTTAACAAAGCCATTTTTATTTCAACTGAAAGTTGCCAGTCCAGGTTCGATGCATGATACTGGATGCTTGGGGCTGGTGCACTGGGACGACCCAGAGGGATGGAATGGGGAGGGAGGAGGGTGGAGGGTTCAGGATGGGGAACACATGTATACCTGTGGCGGATTCATTTTGATATTTGGCAAAACTAATACAGTTATGTAAAGTTTAAAAATAAAATAAAATTAAAAAAAAAAAAAGAAAAAAAAAAGTGACATGGGGCCTTGACTCTAAACTAATTTATTTTTTGTTCCCATTAATAGTGAGTGACATGAAGCTACATGAAATGAAAGTCTTGGATTTATTTGAATCAGTATAGGTTTGCAAAATTGCATAGAGACTAAGGATATTCACTTAGAGATTCAAAATTATTAAAGTATCTTTGGATGAAAGTAGCTCCAACTAAGGTCAGCAGTAAGATGGTACCAGTTCTTAAGGAAAAACTCATTTTAATATAAAGGCAGTTCTGGACTAGAGATTTGGCATCTCTACTAGGTTAAGGAGGAGGAATAATATGAAACTAAGAATATGAAGTTTTTTTTTTCTTACAATTAACCTTACTGGGAGCATGCCATGAGAAAACTGGCTGTACTTCTTTGCAATGAAAAATTTTAATGCTCATGGGAGGAATGGCCTTCTTTTGTAACCTAAGGAACCTTGGTACCTTGGCATAGTCTGGGCCAGCAGGAGGTGTAATGACCAGGATAGAAATCTTAACCCAGTTGCAAAGCTTCAGCTTTCTAGTTTTTTTCAAGTGAAGGCTCTATAACAATTGAAATTAGCAGAGAGAAGAGGGGGAATATTTTCTGATTACTGAAATTTTGACTATGTCCAATTTTATGAGTGGTAGGAGCAGCATCTGGCAGTATGTTCTAAACCGATAGATACCTAGTGATTCTCTGGACATCACTTCACGCTGAAGATCAGATCTCAGCACATATGAGTCATCTGAGGATCTTGTAAAAATGTAGGTTCTAATTAACCAGATATGGGGTGAATCTTGATTCTTCATTTCTCACAAGTTCCCAGGTGATATTAATACTGCTGGCCTAAAGATCACACTTTGTGTAGCAGAGAGTAGTAGAAAGATTTATGACCCCCAAGAAAATTTATGCCCTAATCCCCAGACCTGAGTATGCTACCTTACATGGCAAAAGCAACTTTGTAGATGTAATTAAGTTTACTAATCTATTGACCTTAAAATAGGAAGATTATCCTGGATTATCTGAGTGGGTCCAATATAATTACACGAGCTCTTAAAAGCATAGAGCAGAGAAGAGGATGTTGGAGAGAGTCCACATATGAGAAGGACTTGGCATATGATTCCTGGCTTGAAGAAAGAAAGGCCATGAAAGTATGAGGAGGAACTGAGCTGAATTCTGTCAACATCGTGAATGCGTTTGAGAGTATTCTTTTCCGAAGCATCCAGTAAGGCATGGAGCCCTGCCAACCTCTTTGGTCTTATGAGACCCTAATCAGAGAGTCCAGTTGAGCTATTGTGCCCAGAATTATGAGATATAGAAACTATGAGGTAATAAATGGGTATTGGTTTAATTACTTAATTTGAGATAATTCATTATGACAGCAACAGAAAACTAGTAAACAAGGTAATCTAGAGCACCTAGAATCTAGGGAAGCGGGAAATCATCCCCCATAACAGCGAGAATTTGAGTCTGAGTATCAGGGAAGATATGAGAACAATCACAGTTGGCCTTTACATTGACTAGACCCCTAGGTGTCTCAGAGTTATTAAGGAAGGCAGGACCCTGACAGACCAGAGATCCTCTCACAGTAGAGAGGTGGGGCATGGGAGTCATATTAAAATAGAATACTCAGAGAAATAGGAGGTTCTCCAAGCTGGCAAAATTGGACATCAAAGTCATAAGCTGTCTCTCTATATTACAATAATATCTATGTACCAGGAGACACTTCTCTGTGGGTCTCTTGTACTTCTTCACTCCTGTGAGAAAAAACACTGACAGATTTTTATGCAGACAATCCTTTCAAGGATATTTGTGTACTGAACAGCCTTGAAAGATGGAGCTAATGATGTCTTCCTCTGGAGCAGGGGAAGGTTTATTTACTGTCCAGTATAACGAAGATAATGTCTCCATCTAGTTCAAAGGTAAGGCAGATTTGCTTGCTGCCTATTATAAAAGATTGGGTTTCCTTTAGCTTGGTATTCCTTGGCTGTGGTGAAAATCCACTCTGCGTTCAGATTCTATGTGAGATGTGCAACATTACCACACTGGGACTTGAGGAGCAAGGAGAATAAAAGTAAATGTGAAGCTTATGGTTGCTGTGCTGTGAGCAATCATGTCCTTTGTCTCTGACCTAGAAATCTGTCTTCTGTCACTGGCCAGGAAGCAGTGGCAGACTAATATATTTGCTAGCAAATAGGTTAAAACCTCAGATCTTCGTAGTTGTTGCTCAGTGCTCAGTCGCTTCAGTTGTGTCTGACTCTTTGCCGCCCCATGGCCTGTAGCCCTCCAGGCTCCTCTGTCCCTGTGATTTTCCAGGCAGGAATACTGGAGTGGGTTGCCTTCCCCTCCTCCAGGGGAATCTTCCTGACCCAAGGATCGAACTGAGTCTCCTGCATTGCAAGTGGATTCTTTACCTGTTGAGCCTTCTTAACTATGAGTAAATTTGTATGTGTTTGTATTTATGTGTATGTGCACACAAGTAGCTTCCAAATTTCAATTTTTTATCTGTCAACTATTAAGTTGAAGATTTATGTATTGTGGAAATGTCTGAAGTTTCTCAATACCCTGAATTCAATAGGTTTTTGGCTCTTAAGTCATATAGTGTATATTGAATCTCTTGCCATCAAAGAAATATTACACAAGAACTCCAGATGTTTTAATGAAATAAGCAGCTATATTAACTTTTTTGATATTTATTTTATTACCATGGTTAGCATGTATGTTAAGTAACATATATCTTTCCCAAATAACATATTACTTGGAATTTTTGGTTTTCTTGCATCATTCTCATTAGTGGTTTTGGGTTGTTGTTGCTGTTGGAAATATCTTTGCTTCATTTAAATAATAATGGTAGTAATGATAATGAGTTAGGTTTTTATTTAAAAAGTTTTCTTAAATAATACATTCTAAATTTTGGGACTTGAGCCTTTATAAACATTGTAAGAGGTGATTATTATTCTTCACAATTTTTAGGAAGAATTAATTTTGTAGGATGGTCTCAGTATGATAGTACCTTACTGAGAAAAACATAAAAATTTAGCAGATATTTATTGTTCTTTTTTGGTAGACTGGGAAATTCTCTGTAAGAGCCCTGTTTTCATCTTTTATGTCTGTCAAGGAGGAAGAAGATGAGTATAACGGAAGATCATTCAATTAGTTTCTTTTTTCAAAAATGTGTACTTGGGGATCTGGAAAGTTTCAGATATTCAGAGTCTAGCGTGTTTAGTATAAAATACTGCTTGATGTTTTTCCTCATCAAAGCTTTTTCTTGAATATGCCTATTGAAAATTCATTGTGTCTACCAAGACAGATTAAATATTTGCATGCAGAATTGTTCCAATTTTATGAAAAGACTATAAACAATTATATGTGTATTGTTTTTGTTTTTAACCACCAGTATTTCTCCATCTGTTCTTCATAGGTTTCTGCCAAGCAGAAAAACATGACAAAGAATCTCGACCCAGTGCTACCATTTTTTGAAATGCTGGGCTTGTTTATAGAGGAAAAGCAATAACAAGTAATTGTATAATAAGGCATTGCTCCTGTGTGCTGAGTGGAAGATGATTGCTGCCAGACCCTGCTGAAATTAGGGCAGAGGTGGTACAGGAGATGATGGAGAAAAAGTCGTTCCATCCCTCCAAAAGCTTTCCTTTTTGTATAGGCTGGGCTAACCCGATAAATCAGCTTTTTAATTTAAATTTTTCACAGTTAAAAAATAATTAGTTCTTTTACGAAGTATTTTTTTGAGCACCTTCTATATACAAAGCACCGTAAGCTAAGCAATATAATTATTTTCTTTTAAAAACCTAGCAAGTCTTGCCAACCTCTCTATTCAGCAGAGGGAAAAAAGCCCAAGCTTTCTGTGCTGCAGCAGTACAGATTTGTTTTCAGTATATTGAATCCAAACCTTGAATAAGATAATTTTTCTTTTTCAACAGATCATTGTCAAAATGTAGTTTGTTTTGGCTATTATATAATATCTTCCTGAAGAGGTATTCATTCACTATTTCCAGATTAGTAAAGATCAGTTTAGAGGATTAATAAAAGGTCACCAAAATACCTTAAAGGAAAAAACCATTTCTAAAAAGAAGGGTGGTTCTTGTTTCAACAAAATGTTAGAACCATTGACTTTATCTTCAATGTTCTATCTTCCCCTTTAATTCTCACTGGGCTAGTAAAGTGCTGTGATTTGAGACTGGACTTCTCACCTGGTCATGTGATACCATTTTAACATTATAAATCCTGCCCCTCTTTTTCTTTGTGATGTTGATTGTTGATATGATTTTTCCAAACTATTTCATAATATTGGAAGTATAAATTTGACACACATTTATGAAAATATCAGTGATTTTGCTGTTAGTTTGATATCCACCACAAGGTGCATATCTAACAAGGATGCTTTTAGTTTCTGAATTATTAAGGTTATGTAATGTTCCTAGAAATGGTACATTTTATAAAATCATGAAAATGAGCCTTATAGGATTGGAGGAATGGAGTTTTGAGGTCTCTGTTGGCCCAAACTAATAGAAACCAGGGTATCTTATTTGCATTTGTATTGTTGTTTCTACACAATGTAATTTGTAAACACCAGTAAAAGTAGTGTTTATTTATTTATTTTTTCATATGGGGGAAAATGTTCTATCTTGACGATAGTTTGTAAAAGGATAGTAGATTAAAAGTTCAAAGCAGTTCTGTTATTGAAATAATGGAATGAGATGGGAGTTGAAAATGTTAATATTTCCCCCGTTAAAAGGGAAAGTAATATTTATTTTCAAAGTGTTACCACATGAGTAGTTTTTCATAGACCCTATCCCCCCAGGATATTTTTATGTTTTCTTAGTTTGAGGGGAATAGTTTAACAGCTTCTTTGATTAAAGTGGGAACTATTCTAAGTAGTCTTCAAAATGCTGTGCAGATTCTCAGCTCAGCACTGGCTCTTCTGTTTCCTTTTCCTGTAGTAATGCATCCAACACTTCCCCACACCCGACAGTACCCTCAGCCCAAGGGACAGGCCTTCTGGATCTCCTGAGTCTTATCTTAGTCCACACTGAAGTACCCCCTCCCCTCATGTTAACCCTTACTCACCTTGAAAGAAGCTATTCGCTTGGCTCTTTCTCTTGTCCTTTCATGTTTATGGGTTTTGATTTTCTGACTGCTGTGCAAACCCTGTGAGAGCCAGAGCCATGTTTTATAAGTCCTGTGTAACTCTGTGATGCCTGGAACAGAGTAGCTATTCAGAAAATTATCTTTCTTGACTGAGTGACATCTGGGACCCCAGTATGAGCGGTGTATTGGGTCCTCTATGTTTGGCTTCTATCTTAGTCAACTTGGCTGCTGCAACAAAAATACTATAGATGGGTGGTTTATAAAGAACAGAAATTTATTTCTAATAGTTTTGGAGACTGGAAGGCCAAAATCTTCTCTCTTGTGAGGACCTGCTTCCTGGTTCATAGATTCATCTTTTTGCTGTGTCCTCACATGGTAGAAGGGTCAAGGATCTCATTGAAGTCTTTTTTATAAGGGCACTCATTCCATTCAGAACGCTCCAGTCTCATGACCTAATCACTTTCTAAAGGCCCTACTTCAAAATATCATCACATTGGGGATTAGGTTCCAACATACAAATTTTAGGGGGATAAAAACATTTAAGTCTGTGGCAGCTTCCTTTCTGTAAAGATCCAGTGCCTGTATGCAGAAAGAGGTTAAAATGTATTAATTCCATAAATGAATGAGACAATGAATAGGATGCAGTTTTTGAATCAGGTGAAGCAATCTCTTAAAGAAGGGCATAGAAATGGCATAGAACCTTCCATTGGAAATAGCCTTACAGAGGGGTATGTCAAGTGTGATGACAACCAGTATAGGGCACTGGAAACTGGAAAAACAGTCAGATGGCACCACGTTTCTGCTTAAAGGGATAAGATACCTTGTTTGGATCCATACCCTGTGGGAAATACAAACTCTGATTAAGAATCTCAGGTTTCTATGGAATCTAGAAAGATGGTAGTGATGTACTTAAGTTCAGAGGGCAAGAATAGAGTCACAGACATAGACAACGTACTTGTGGACCCAAAAGGGGAAGGAGAAGGTGAGATGAACTGAGAGAATGGCACTGACATATATACACTACCATGTGTAAAATAAATAGCTAGAGGTAAGCTGCTGTTTGGCACAGGGAGCTCAGCTCGGTGCTCTGAGATGATCTAGAAGGGTGGATGGTGGGTGGCGTGGCAGGGAGCCTCAAGAGGGAGGGGATATATGTATACTTATAGCTGATTCACAGCAGAAACTAACACAACATTGTAAAGCAATTATACTCAAATAAATTTAAAACAAATCCTGAAAAAAAAAAAAAAAAAAGAATCTCAGCTTTCTGGGCCCATACCTGAAGCTTGACCATTAGAAAAAGCATTTTTTAAATCAGCTTTTAAAGTCTGATCTTTTGGAATAAAAACAAACCTTTATCAGTATTGTTGGAGAAAGTGACTGGAAAGAAAAACTGGACAGATGAACCTAAAGCTGCTGATTCAGCAGCAGCTTCCTTTAGTGCTGCTCTGATAAGTTGTGAGGGAAGAACAGCTCTCTTAGAAATATGGACTTGAGTCTTCTGCGTGAACTTGTTCCTTGCCAGGTGAGCCGTGTTACCCGCTTGGAGCACGTTTTTCTGTAAGGTTGTCTTACCATGGAAGTCTGTCAATATCGGAGGCTTTTTTTGACTCAAGTCGAGTGCAGGGTCAGCGGTGTCTGGCACCACCCTCTGAGGTAGTATCTCTGTAAAAGTCTCTCAGTGTTCTTTTGTTTCTGCGGCATTTGCTTGTCATCTCATCACCACTGACTTCAGTAGGGATGGGGTTTTCTAGTAAACCTGGGTGTGCTTTGCTTGTGAAAAATACATTAAGAGAATATAGCTGAGGTGCTGTGGTCTAGAGATCAAAGCACAGAAACTGGTTTTGACTTGGGCCTAGCAGAGATTTGCTATGGCTCTGTTAGCAAAACTTGATTGGTTGGGAAAAAAAAAACTGATATATATATCAGTTTTTTTCCAACCAATCAAGTTCTGCTATATATATATATATATATATATATATATGAAAAGCACCTGGGAATATTTAGATGCTTTCCTAATTTGGAAAAGAACCTGATGCAGAAGAACAAATTCCCAAAAGCCAGTAGCTCTTTGGTCTATTGTTAAAATTATGCTGAGAGATTTTGGAGAAAGACTATATGGAGGAACTACATAAACAATGCCTTAAAATTGTCTTTAACATTGTAAAATGATGCATTTTGCATTTTCTCATCTGTATATTAATCTCTTAGTGAATTAATATCTGTATTAATCTTCTGTATTTTTTTATTTGGAGGAAAAAAAACTTCCTCCTTTTCAAGGATAGTCTCTCCATTATTGTCAGTGATCTCATTTATTTGGACTACTTTCAGGCTAGTAAAATAAATTTCTCTCCCTTTTTTTCATTTGCATATTTAATCCCTGTCTCCAGTGGCTCCTTTGCAATTTATCTACAATAAATTAAGATTTTCTCATCTCCTAGAATCCCCTTCTGTTAACCTTCCCTTACTTTTGGTCTGTTGTTCTATTTTTATTCTCATCATTAATAGTGCTGTTCAGTTCACCTTTATGAATTAGACACTGGGGAGGCAGAGATGAACATGGAATGTCTGTTTTCAAGTAGCTGATGGTCAAATGGAAGGTTCCGACAAAGGAGCCAACATAGTGGATTGTGATAAATACAAAGCCAGGTTAAGAGACTGAACCTAAGGAGACAGGGCCATGTGACTCCATCTGAATGAGCAGGAAACTTTCTCAAAGTAGGTGCTGCTTTAGAGGACTCATCAAGGATGAGCAAAGAAGGTGGAAAGGCCTGCATGCACAGAAACATAGAAACATGAGAAAATAGATATTTGATTTGGTTGAAGAGCAGGGACTTTGGAAGGTACACTCACAGACAATGATTCTAATTGCCAAGATAGAAAATAAGGAAGGGGGAACCAGCAGGTTTGGGATGAAAAAAGATTTTACTTCAGTTTTGGTTGTGCTGAGTTGGAGTGGAGAGATGTACCAGTGGTAGGTCGGGCCCAGTTTGTTAATGGCCCTACATGTCATACAGAGGAGTGTCAGTTTCCAATTATTTCATAACAAATTAACAAAGACTTAGTGGTTTAAAACAACACAAATTTATCACCCAGCTGTCAGATGTCCTATGAGGCTGACATGAAGGTGCTGGAAGAACTATATTCTTCTGGACATTCTAGGGGAGACTCTATTCATGGCCTTTCCCAGATTCTAGAGGCTGCCTGCAGTCCACGGCTCAGGAGGCTGCATCACAAGCTCTGGACGTGAGACATGGATATCTTTGGAGGGTTGTTATTTTGCTTACTACATAAGGTGTTTGAATTAATCCTGAATGCAAGGAGAAGCTATTGACATATATTTATCCAAAGAATATGGTGGTGCTTTAGAGATTCATGCTTCACAAGGGTCAGTTAGTTGGAAGTATAGATATTTGGGGCAAGCTGAAAAAGGATACTGCAGTTTTCCATGCAAGAATGTTGGGATCCTGAAACATGGCAGGTAGCAATGTTGTTGGAAGGGGAGAGGGCAGACTTAGAAAATGGACATAGGGACTGATTGAGGTATTTAGAATGAGTCATCCTGGATGATGCTGAAGTTCCAGCCTTAGGGAGCCTAGATAGATGACAATTCCCTTAGCTGAGATAGACAATAAAGAAGGAAGTGCCAACTTATCTGGGGAGACGAAAGATTTGACTTCAGTCTTGGTTGTTCTGAGTTTAAGCTGAGAGGCATGGTACCCAGTTGAAAAAGATCTGCAGCCCAGGAGAGAGGACTGTATTTGGAATCATAAGACAATCCTTGCATGGAAATAAAAGAGGTAGCTTGAGGATAGGATATAAATTGAGAAGACTTGGGGCAACTTCTGTGAATAATTTCAAGGTCTATATTATTGACTGGTTTTACAAAGCTGATATACTTTTACAAGTGCTATTGGACATAAACTAATGCATATTCCATATTTGGTTCAAACTCATGATAAATTAAGAGTGGAGGTTCTTTGAGGATGGGGCTAAGTCTTTATATATCTGCATCCCCTTCTGTGTCTTCCTATTGATTGAATGAGTATCTGTCCACACTCAAGCATAAATTTAGTTTGGAGTTATGTTGGACTTTGTGCTAAAATGCAAATCCCAAGTAATTAAAATAAATTCTTTGGTTTATTGATGCATTTTATAGTATAACTTACAAGCAGAATATTTGGTTTTCTCTGTCAATTGTTCTTCAAAGTTACAATCATTATCCCTGTTCAATTAGGTTAAATATAGATACTTCGTAGGGCATTATCTGAAATGTATATGTTGTCGATGCTGAATACTTAAAGAAAAACTGTCTTCTCTTTACCTTAGATCAGGGGATAGAGTTTTTATCACAGTTTATGTCTGTTCCACACAACTTTATGATACTGTTAGTGTCAGAAAGAAGCTGTGAGAGACAATCCAAAATTTCCTCCGGAATTACTACCTTTCCCAGGATTTATTTTCTAACTTGATAAAATCGTCACTGTCGTTTTTGGACCAGAGGCCTTCATGGTTGTCTTTGGCTTCACTTTCCTTCCCTTTGTTCAGCGGGCCTCCCAGATTTGTTAATTCCCTTTCTGAAATGGCTCATCATTTTCTACTCTTATTTTTCCTGAACTCTTGAAATAACCTTTTAATAAGTCTCCCTGCGTTCAGTCTATCTTCAGCGCTAGTTCATTTTAAACATTGTCACAAAGCAAGTTTTTTGAAACAACTGATTGAATCCCATATAAACCCATCAGCAGCTCTACGTTGCCTATAAAATAAAAATAAAGCTCCAAACTTCTGACACATGAGACCCAGCCTGCCCTCCTCCAGATACTTCCCACTGGGGACCTCCCACTTTGTGCTTTGTCACTTGTCTCCTACTCTTCTGGTTGGAAAAGCCTTTCTTCCTCAGCCTTCCTGGCCTCTGCATTGGTTTAGTGAACACTGACTTATTTTCAAAGGTTCAGCTCAGAGGGCATCTTTTTTGTGTGCCTTAGACCCTTACCTGCTTCTACTCCAAGTGTTCTCACCATATTAGCCGTTTGTACTTTAATTCTTTAAGTGTTCCCATCCCTACTCCTCACCCTTCCTGACTACTCTTGTCTGTGGATCCTTGGCATATAATTTCTACTTAATAATGGAGTGGTTTCATGGAAAATCTGATGAGAATCTAATTCCAGCCTCTTCCAGGATTGTGCATCTCTGGGCCTCTTTCTTTGCCTATAAAATGGGAGGAAATTCAAGTATATCAGATCAACTCATGATAGCATGAGATGGCTGCCACAAGTGTTCTTAATTTACCTATGAGTTTTTAAAAATTAATTTATTTTTCATTGAAGGATAATTGTTTTTCAGAATTTTGCTGTTTTCTGTGAAATCTTAACATGAATCAGCCATAGGTATACATATATATCCCCTCCCTTTAGAAACTTTCCCATCTCCCTCCCCATCTCATCCTTCTAGGTTGATAAACAGCCCCTGTTTGAGTTTTCTGAGTCACACAGCAAATTCCCGTTGGTTATCTATTTTACATATGGTAATGTAAGTTTCCATGTTACTCTTTCCATACATTTCACCCTCTCCTCCCCTCTCCCCATGTCCATAAGTCTATTCTCTATGCCTGTTTCTCCATTGTTGCCCTATAAATGAATTCTTCAGTACCATTTTTCTAGATTCTGTATATATGTGTTCACTTCAGTTCAGTTCAGTCACTCAGTTGTGTCTGACTCTTTGCAACCCCATGAACTGCAGCACCCCAGGCCTCCCTGTCCATCACCAACTCCCGGAGTTCACTCAAACTCACATCCATCGAGTCAGTGATGCCATCCAGCCATCTCATCCTCTGTCTTCTCCTTCTCCTTCTCCTCCTGTCGCCAATCCCTCCCAGCATCAGAATCTTTTCCAATGAGTCAACTCTTCACATGAGGTGGCCAAAGTACTGGAGTTTCAGCTTTAGCATCATTCCTTCCAAAGAAATCCCAGGGCTGATCTCCTTCAGAATGGACTGGTTGGATCTCCTTGCAGTCCAAGGGACTCTCAAGAGTCTTCTCCAACACCACAGGAAGCAACAGTTAGAACTGGACATGGAACAACAGACTGGTTCCAAATAGGAAAAGGAGTACGTCAAGGCTGTATATTGTGGTATGTATTGGTGTGCATGCTGGCTATGGCTCGGGAGTCAGGTCTCAGAGGCCCACGGCTGAACTTGTGTCAAGGCTTAGCCCTTTGGTGTGGGACTGTGGTGTTTGGGAAGCTGGCAGGGTGCCTGGGCACAGGTGTGAGGCAGTGGCCACTTACCAATTAGTAGGGAAGAATTTTAATATCTTTTCTAGCTAATTATCATCCCTGAGTTGAGAGGTTGACTTACTCTGCAGTATATTTTAGGGCTATTGGGAAGACCATTCTCCCTTATAATTCCCATTTGTTGGTTGATACCATAATTTATATTTTCATTCACTCATCACACTAACTTACAATGTCTGAGTACTGCCAAAACGTGAATTCCTCAGCTATGTTTAAATCTGAGACACCAACTATTGTCTCTGATCATTTGTTCAATGGGGAACACATGTATACCTGTGGCGGATTCATTTTGATATTTGGCAAAACTAATACAGTTATGTAAAGTTTAAAAATAAAATTAAAAAAAATCTAGTGCTTGTTTTCATTTCTCAGTTTGAAATTATGTTGTAAAAACCAAAGTGGCCAGTAGCTTGACTTATAATTGTCCAATTTTCTTTGAATTTAAATTATACAAGTTGTCCCTTACTAACTGTTCATTTGGTGCTATGCACTGTTCTTCCTCATAGCAACTCTAGGAGGAAGGTGTTTTCTACTGTCTCTTTTTTGTTCAGTCACTCAGTTGTGTTCAACTCTTTGTGACCCCAGCCTGCAAGGCTTCCCTATCCTTCACTATCTCCTGCAGTTTGCTCAAACTCATGTCCATTGAGTCGATGATGCCATTCAATCATCTCGTCCTCTGTCACCCCCTTCTCCTCTTGCCCTCAGTCTTTCCCAGCATTAGGGTCTTTTCCCAATGAGTCGGCTCTTCGCATCAGATGGCCAAAGTATTGGAGCTGCAACTTCAGCATCAGTCCTTCCAGTGAATATTCAGAGTTGATTTCCTTTAGGAATGACTGATTTCCTTGCTGTCCAAGGGACTCTCAGGAGTCTTCTCCAGCCCCACAGTTCAAAAACATCAGGTCTTCAATTACTGTCTCCTAAGAGATGAGAAAATTGAGCAGTTAATGCAAGTTGTCCAAAGCCACAACTAGTAAGGCTTCTGGAGTCTGTGTTGCTAACCAGTGTACTGTTGTGCCTCTGTGTTAATAACCTGTGTGATAAACAAAAGAGACTATTTTCATTGTTCTTGAGTCAGCCTTGTGATAGATGTTAACATGATTTTGTCATAATCTATTTTAGATTCACTTGGTGGTAATGAAAAGCATAGTAAAATATACACAGAGATAGAGAAAATTCTCTTCTCTTCTTTTTCTCCAGCAGAGGCCACAGTGTTTTGCTCTAGGCATAGCCTTGTGGGTTAGGAAATGGTGTTGTGTTATCTGAGGGACCTCCTGGCCTGAGCTTTTGATAAAATATGAAAATTTAACTCTGGAGATTCATTGTATTTATGGAAGCTGTCAAGTAAAAAGCTGCTAATTGATTTATCTATGCTGGAATATTCAAATTCGAGTGCCTTCCCATGTTGTGAGCATTTTAATTGAATCGAAGATGACTTTCTCAGATGACTTTCTGTAAAGAGGTGTGATAGGGGCCATGTTTTATTGGTGCTATCTAGCTTGGCTGATGGTGGCTAAGGAACCTAGGCATAGAAACTACATATTAATTAATCAATTTGTTGATCCTACAAATATTTATTGACACCTCCACTGGGCTCAACATCATGCTATGTGCTGGAATCTAGAGTCAGCCTTCACTGTGATTGAAATGACATGCTGAAAGGAGTGTGGTGGGCTCCGAAAATCAACCCATTACCTTGGGAATTTTGCCTTGGGCTAGGTTGGTCTTCTCCAATACAATATTTATCACCAGTGGATAAAGTTCAAGACAAGATTTTTCCAAAGAGAGATGACGGGTGGTGAGCTGTAGAATCTTGTAGTTTTGCTGCCCTTCTTTTGTCTGACTTTCAATTCTGATACAGTCAATAAGACCAAAGGGGAAGAGGTCGGGGAAGATGAGAACTCCTAACAACATCAACAGGTCTGGCAAAAGACCTGGGCCATCAGCGATTAGTTTGCAACTTTAGCTCTGATAAAGTTTTGGAATTATCAATGATTAGACTTTTCTGTATTCTCATGTATTATGTTTTCTGTTAACATAGGGTGTGGCACATGATAAGCATTAGTTTAATGTTAACTGATTAAAAATTGAGTTAAATATCATTTCTCCTACAGGGGTAGATACTTTTGCTTTTAAGCATAACTGAACTTTTCAGTTCCACAGATCATGAAATTTGAAGACCTACAATAATTAGAGCAGTAAACAAAACCCCACAAATCAAGGGAAAGGCACATCCCTTATTCTAACACTCATAGAATGGGTGAGATAAAAATTAGGGCTACAGAGGGTAACCACTTACTGGTCTAAGGCTTTCATACTGGACTCTTCAAGAAGACTAATTTAGCATGGAGATGCAGTAGTATTAAACTCTGGTTCTTTTATGCTAGTACCTCTATGAATTAACTACTCAGAATTTCGAACCATAGTTAACTGTCCCAATTTACTCCTCTAAGATATTTCACCTAAGAGAACCATGGAGGCACACTCTGCTTGAACAGTAGATGTCAAACCTGGTTGATGAATTTGGTTTCTTCTGCATACCTGAGTTGATGAATGGGAACTGCTGATAAATCTATACAAATGAGAACTTTCTGGAAGGCGGGGCAGAGATGAAAGACAGCTGTTTTTGATTTTGCCTGGTGGTTCCACGTTGTCCTGTTTTACTATACTTTTGGCTGTCCTTGGTGTATACACATCCCTGCGCTGCTAATGGTTGATCTCTTTTTGGGAGTGCTAGTCTCTAAACAAATGTTCCAAGTGGGAATTTAGGGCTTAAGAAATTGTAACTCAGAGCTAGCTTTAATATTTTTGGTTCACTTGCTGCTTGCCTTCATATGATGCTTTCAAGACAGTCCTTCAAACATTTATTTATAATGAGTTAGGTGACCATACCAGTTTAAAGACAAACCTATACTGTATCTGCTGTGCCAACTGTAGAATAGTTATTACTCTGTTTAGTAGCTAACTCCAACAATAATGTTCATTAATAGAATTTTTATATTATTTTTACTTTTACCAGGAATCTCTAGTTTTCCTGCTTTATGAATATTCAAAATAAAATTATAGAAAGTGCTAAATTTTTCTTTCTGGAGAGGGCTGGTTTTCACTTCCTTGAATCTCCTGTTTCTAGGGTATTTTACAGCGTTAAGCTGCCTCTTAGGGCTCTCTTATTTTCAATCCTTGAGATCATTAATAATTCATGCCCCAGCTGTGTGAATTGGGAGGTTTAATTAGCTATTACTATTTTCCAGAAAAGAAAATTTCATTTATGAGTTTTATTTCATGGAACAAACTACTGAAGGAATTTAGGTGTTTAAAAATATCTTTATTTGAACTGACTCTCAGGCTCCAAATTTATTCTTCATTGCATTTCCATTTTATTTTAGGTTGGAAAGCTTATTTATAAAATATTATTTTTGTAGATTAGCATATTTTTGCCCTTTAAGTGCTTACAGTATTTTGGGAGTGCTTTTGCTTGGCCTTTTCCCAATACCCTATTTTCATTGCTTGTCTTCATTTCAAATCTTAAGTGGTTAGTGTCACATATTTTTTTTTATGCACTGTAAATTTGTGAGACATTTAAAGAGCCACTTACATTTTTGTCTAATATTCCATAATCTTTTGTACTTAGTTTAAGTAAATTAAGTATCTTTTAAAGACCTGAGATAATTACTTTCTGCTATCATATTTTGACGTTAGTCAAATCTCAGGATATTGGACCTTCAGTCAGGCAGAACTTGGCCTCAAGACCAAGACAGCGTGTACATCTCCGTCAAAGTACAGATAGGGTTGTTCCGAGAGGCCTCTGTACTTGTTTATCTCTTGATCAGAAGATGTGAATGCATGCTGTCACTTTCAGTCATGTCCAACTCTTTGAGACCCTGTGGACTGTAGCCTTCCAGGATCCTCTCTCCATCGAATTCTCCAGGCAAGAATACAGGAGTGGATTGCCATGTCCTCCTCCACGGGATCTTCCCAACCCAGGGATTGAACCCACATCTCTTACATCTCCTGCATTGGCAGGCAGGTTCTCTACCAATAGTGCCACCTGGGAAGCCCTGATCAGAGGTATGGCTGTTCAGTTATCCTACAAGCATAAAATAAAAAAAAAAATTAAATTACTTTATTTCAATTTGAATGCTTAAGAATTCATAGGAAACAGGAAGAGCAAGGATGTTGCAAAATCTAAAACCATAATTTCAAAATCTTTGAGCCATTGGGTCTGACCAATTTTCCTTGGTGTTAATCTTTTTAAAGGGATGATGAGATGACTTTGTAAGGTAAATTTTCTGCTAAATGTAGTACAAAAGGAAACCTTTGGAACTGGAGAAATTTAGAAAACTAAATTTGATTTTAACTTATTTGGATGAATTAACTTTATTTCATCTGAATAAGTGTCTCTAGATAAACTTGAGAAAATCCAGGAACTCACTGAACAGATAAATTTTTATTTGCCTCTGGAATGACAGTCTGTGAATCAGTCTGGGAAAATATGCTAACTAAGGCAAATTCTTAGACACTTAGAGATTTACATGTGTTTATTTTCATGTGAACTATTATATTCAGGCTGAAGACATTTTGGAAAGATTGTCCCCACTTCTTTTGATGTTTAGAGCTACTTTATGAAATAATCCCTCTTCTTTAATTTTATAGTATGCAGAATTCTGTACCTTGTCAGCTCTCAGCTTCTTTTGCTGCTATTTTAATTGTTTGCAATTAAAACTTTTACTGTTAGGCAGGTAGTTTTATTTATTGATTGATTAATCACCTAATTTCAAGTTAGGTGTGACTACATGTGTCTGATTTACCACTAGGACATTGTATGTGGTTTAAATGATTACAGAAAGGACTGTGCTAAATAGTGATTTACTGAGTACCCATGAGTGCATTGACCATACCAGGGAAAGATATATTTCTTTATCTAACTTCATTTCTGTCTCTACTATAAATAACCTACAAGCCTTCTGGGATCTTGGTTTGGTTTTTGGTCACTGGCTAATTGGTGTTTGAATTATAATTTCACAAATTATAAACAGAGGATTAAGTCACAGGGTATAAAACTTGTATTTTTTCCTTATGCAAAATTAATTTATTTCTGTGAAAGTAGATGACATTATTTTTCACACCGATTTCATTTTCTTGGGATAAGTGGAACTGGAAGAAGGTCTGTTTCCTCATTATGCTATAATACCCCCTGTTCAAAAACCATGGCCATATTACATTTTACATTCCTTTTTCTGCTTTGCCTTGGTAACATTTCTGTGAAATTATTTCAAGAGCTGATTGCATTTCAGAGCATGTTTTAAATGAAAATATGGGCCCTCCAGGAAATTTGTGTTATCTTGGAGGTACTTTAGAAGAGGAGAAAGAAGCAAAGATGCAAGTGAGAAGAAAGCAAGTAAGAAGACTCTTTCAGTTTAGGTATGCATAGAGAAAGCCATGGGCTTCCCGGGTGGTGCAGTGGTAAAGAATCTACCTGCCAATGCAGGAATCGCAGGAGATGCAGGAGACGTGAGTTCGATTCCTGGGTTGGGAAGATCCTGTGGAGTAGGAAATGGCAACCCACTTCAGTATTCTTGCCTGGAGAATTCCATGGACAGGGGAGCCTGGAGGGTACAGTCCATGGAGTCTCAGAGTCATCCATGACTGAGCATGAACACAAGAGAAAGCCACATTAATTGATAGAAGTTTTTCTTTTTTTTTTACTGGGGACTCTAAATGGTAACTGTCAAACTGTCATTTTGCATTTTCACCTTCTGCTTTAGTCAGAATTCTTTTGGTTGCAAGTGACAGAAAACCTAACCCAAACTGGCTTGACTTGTTTAAACGTTGGAGTTTATTGGTGCGTATGAGTGAGATGTGATGCCCAAGTGTGCCTTGATGCATGGCTTGGACCACACTGCTAAGAACTGAGTTCCTGTTATCCAGTGTTGGCTTTGTTTGGGGACCTCATATAGTTATGAGGTGTCTGCCAGCAACTCAGATGTTTAGATCCAGGGTGAGTAAGCAAGGATCCTTGTCTCGGTGTTGCCAGAAAGTATCCTGAGAATCACAAGGACTAGACTGGATTAGGTTACTTGCCTACCTATCCTACCCCAGTCACTGTGGCCAGGGAAGGTCTGACTCTAACTGAAGGGGCTTCACCCCCAGAACTGTGGAGGGGGCCTGTCCAGATCACGTTATTTAACAGTAGGAGGATCTTATCTCCAAACAAAAATTAAGGCAGTTGCCAAAAGGGGAGAAGGAGTTTGGGGAGGTGAAGGGAATGTTCAGTGTCTACTACACATACCATAGGGATCACCCTTTGGACTGGATTTACTATACGCATTATGTTAAGCTTTTGTTCCCAGGACTCCATAAAACTCCCAATCCTGAGTACCATCTGAAGTATAATCATTCAGTAGGAGGAATATGTGTGCTTAGTCACTCAGTCATGTCCAACTCCTTGCGACCTCATGGACCATAGCCTGCCAGGCTCCTCTGTTCATGGGATTTTTCCAGGCAAGAATACTGGAGCGGGTTGCCATTTCCTACTCCAGGGGAACTTCACAACCCATGGATTGAACCTGTGTCTCTTGGATCTCCTGCATTGGCAGGTAGAATTTTTACCACTGCACCACCTGGGAAGCCCTCTGAGAAGTATTTATTCATTATTTACTCTCAGGACTCCAAAGAGCAGGGATTAATCCTAGTCATAGCATTTAACCTTTAATTATTGACTACCAAGTAAGAAAGGGAATATTTCCAATATCCAGATATTTGATTTTAAACATGCATATACCACTAGATGATGCTTTGAAGTTTATCTAAAAGTGCAATGTGTAACCTTTTAGAATTTGATAATGTCTATCCACTCTCCCCAGAAAAGTACATGGGCACATACAAAGTATGACACAGAATTTCGTGGGGAGGGGAGATCCAACCGATCCATTCTAAAGGAGATCAACCCTGGGTGTTCTTGGGAAGGAATGATGCTAAACCTGAAACTCCAGTACTTTGGCCACCGCATGCAAAGAGTTGACTCATTGGAAAAGACTCTGATGCTGGGAGGGATTGGGGCAGGAGGAGAAGGGGATGACAGAGGATGAGATGGCTGGATGTCATCACCGACTTGATGGACGTGAGTTTGAGTGAACTCCGGGAGATGGTGATGGACAGGGAGGCCTGGTGTGCTGTGATTCATGGGGTCGCAAAGAGTCAGACACGACTGAGCGACTGAACTGAATTGACTGATCCACTCTCCCCAAAAAAGTACATGGGTACATACAAAGTATGACACAGAATTTTGTGGAGAGGGGATAGCAATTCCAATTGAAAACAGATGAAATCCCACTACTTATCCAGAGATGGCTTGCCTTTTGTGATATCCTAGAAAAAAGTTGTTCAGTTTAAATTTGAAATTGCCAGGGCTTGATCCAACTTTGGTCCTAGAACAGTCTTAGTCTGCTAGTCATCTCAGAAGCTTCCTCAAGGCTTTACTTTCATCCTTCACTTATATGTAGGCATTTTTGCCTTTTTTTTTTTTTCCTTAGTCTTTGAATAAAGATTCTCTCCCTTGTGTCTCTGGACAGCCACTGATGGAGACCTCATGGCCACTTAGTTCAGTTCAGTTCAGTTCAGTTGCTCAGTCATGTCCGACTCTTTGCGACCCCATGAATCACAGCACGCCAGGCCTCCCTGTCCATCATCAACTCCTGGAGTTCACTGAGACTCACGTCCATCGAGTCAGTGATGCCATCCAGCCATCTCATCCTCTGTCATCCCCTTTTCCCGCCTTCAATCTTTCCCAGCATCTGGGTTTTTTCCATTGAGTCAGTTCTTCGCATCAGGTGGCCAAAGTATTGGAGTTTCAGCATCAGCAGCAGTCCTTCCAATGAATATTCGGGACTGATTTCCTTTAGGATTGACTGGTTGGATCTCTTTCAATGCAAGGGACTCTCAAGAGTCTTCTCCAACACCACAATTCAAAAGCATCAATTCTTCAGTAGTCAGCTCTCTTTATAGTCCAACTCTCACATCCGTACATGACTACTGGAAAAACCACAGCTTTGACTAGATGGACCTTTGTCAGCAATGTAATGTCTCTGCTTTTTAATATGCTGTCTAGGTTGGTCATAACTTTTCTTCCAAGGAGTAAGCGTCTTTTAATTTCATGGCTGCAGTCACCATCTGTAGTGATTTTGGAGCCCAAGAAAGGAAAGTCTGTCACTGTTTCCATTGTTTCCCCATCCATTTGCCATGAAGTGATGGGACTGGATGCCATGATCTTAGTTTTCTGAATGTTGAGCTTTAAGCCAACTTTTTCACTCTCCTCTTTCACTTTCATCAAGAGGCTCTTTAGTTCTTCTTCACTTTCTGTCATAAGGGTGGTGTCATCTGCATATCTGAGGTTATTGATATTTCTCCCAACAATCTTGATTCCAGCTTGTGTTTCTTCCAGCCCAGCGTTTCTCATGATGTACTCTGCATATAAGTTAAATAAGCAGGGTGACAATATACAGCCTTAATGTACTTCTTTCCCGATTTGGAACCAGTCTTGGTTAGAAGCTTGGAATCATGTTGTTCCATGGCCAGTTCTTAATTGTTGCTTCTTGACCTGCATGCAGATTTCTCAGGGGGCAGGTCAGGTGATCTGGTATTCCCATCTCTTGAAGAATTTTCCACAGTTTGTTATGATCCACACAGTTAAAAGCTTTGGCATAGTCAATAAAGCAGAAGTAGATGTTTCTCTGGAACTCTCTTGCTTTTTTGATAATCCAACGGATGTTGGCAATTTGATCTCTGATTCCTCTGCCTTTTCTAAATCCAGGTTGAACTTCTGGAATTTCTCAGTTCACATACTGTTGAAGCCTGGCTTGGAGAATTTGGAGCATTACTTTGTTAACATCTGAGATGAGTGCAATTGTGTGGTAGTTTGAACATTCTTTGGGATTGGAATGAAAACTAACATTTTCCAGTCCTTTGGCCACTGCTGAGTTTTCCAAATTTGCTGGCATATTGAGTGCATCACTTTCACAGCATCATCTTTTAGGCTTTGAAATAGCTCAACTGGAATTCCATCACCTTCACTAGCTTTGTTCATAGTGATGCTTCCTAAGGCCCACTTGACTTCACATTCCAGGATGTCTGGCTCTAGGTCAGTGATCACACCATTGTGATTATCTGGGTCACGGAGATCTTTTTTGTACAGTTCTTCTGTGTATTCTTGCCACCTCTTCTTAATATCTTCTGCTTCTGTTAGGTCCATACCATTTCTGTCCTTTATTGTGCCCATCTTTGCATGAAATGTTCCCTTGGTATCCTAATTTTCTTGAAGAGATCTCTAGTCTTTCCCATTCTGTTGTTTTCCTCTATTTCCTTGCATTGATCACTGAGGAAGGCTTTCTTATCTCTCCTTGCTATTCTTTGGAACTCTGCATTTAAATGGGTATATCTTTCCTTTTCTCCTTTGTCTTTCACTTCTCTTCTTTTCACAGCTATTTATTTGTAAGGCCTCCTCAGACAACCATTTTGCCTTTTTGCATTTCTTTTTTCTTGTGGATGATCTTGATCACTGCCTCCTGTACAATGTCATGAACCTCCATCTATAGTTCTTCAGGCACTCTATTAGATCTAATCCCTTGAATCTATTTGTCACTTCCACTGTATAATTGTAAGGGATTAGATTTAGTTTATACCTGAATGGTTTAGTCAATGCACTAGTTTTAGCAAACCCCCTCTTCCAACAACACAAGAGAAGACTCTACACATTGACATCACCAGATTGATTATATTCTTTTGCAGCCAAAGATGGAGAAGCTCTATACAGTCAGCAAAGCCAAGACTGGGAGCTGACTATGGCTCAGATCGTGAACTCCTTATTGCCAAATTCAGACTTAAATTGATGAAAGTAGGGAAAACCACTAGACCATTCAGGTATGACCTAAATCAAATCCCTTACAAACTGAGCAGGGGCCCCACCCAAATCACATATGAGAGTTCTGCCTCTCAGTGTTCTTTCTGATGAAAATACTCAAGTCGCTGGTACAAAAGAAACATTCTTCTTAGCTGCTGCATCGGCAGTTCCTTTTCTGTCTACTCAAACCAGTTCTTCTCGAATGGGAGTTCAGTTTGGAGGTGGTCTCTTAATTACCAGTAATCTACCTGCAAGTGCTATTGGTAGGTGTAGGAAGGTGGTGCTATAATTTTATGGGGTCTGTGCTTCATGTCTGCTTGAGGTGACGAGGTTTCATTTTCACTTAAAAGAGTGGATCACATAGACTTTCAGCATGCATTCTTCTCTTTTAAGCCCTCATTTGTTCTACCATCAATAGCTAAGTGAAGGGCCATGGATGCTGCCAGCATTCTTGCAGCCTTTGCTCTTTGTTTCCTGGATTCTCTGTGGCAGTGGAATGGGCTGTTCTTGTTTAGAATCTAAAATATGGAGCTGGTTAAACACTGGCAGGGAAGCCAGTGGCAGTAGATTGTCAAGTGGTCCTCGAAACTGGGCAGGAATGAGTGCTCAGAGGCAGCTGATGCCAGAGTGTTACTTGGAACTTCTTTTCTGTCTTTGGTAAACACAGGATTTCAGCTTTGAGCTGGAACTAACCTGCTGTGAGAATTCTTTGAGTACATAAGCAGGATTGGCATGGTGCAGACGTGGTAGCCCAGAGGCTTGTGCCCTGTGTGCGAGTCAGCATTTCTAAAATCCACACCGGGTGGGTGCCAACATCACAGAGGAAGAAGTGTAAGCTAGGAGGCGACCCAGAGGGAGTTAGAAGTGAAGGCAGATGGGGTCAGCTCCCAGTTGGCGCCACAGGAATTAAGGGAAGAGGAAAGGTAATACCTCAGGGAGACATTCTAAGGCAGCAGTGAAATGCTAGGTAATAATCAGGTGATGCACAAATACAGAAAACGTTAATGCTGAACAACTGAGTGGGAAAAAGCAACACATAACCTGACCAAGTACTGTTCAGTAACCAATCTTGAACAGATGCAGCTTACATAAATGTGGTCCATTTAGACCAGTGCAAGGTATTTGTTTTCTCAGATCCCACATACTTTCTGATTTTACATCCAATAAAAGTAGGTCAAATGCTCAAATAAGCCCTGTTAGGGAGATTCTGGCTTTCATAGGGTAGACTCAAAGGTGGCCAAGCATGTGGGTTCCCAGGGAGGACAGAGTAGACCTGTTGATAACGTTTCTCTTGACCAGTTCCTGTCCTGCTCTTAGCAAACAGCTGGGCTGTTGCCGAGTTCCACCCCAGTTCCAAAGCCGATCCTGAGACAGGATACAAATGAGTAGTCTTCACCAGGTTCCTTCCTTCCTGCCTCCTTCCCTCCCTTTATTCGTTCCTTCTCTCATCTACAAATATTTACTAAGCACCTATGGGGTGTCAGGAATTGTGCTTGATGTTAGGGATTTCCAGGAGAGAATGCAGATGTAGTCCCTGCTCTGCTGGAGTTTGCAACTGAATAAAAGAGAATCAAATAATCATACCAATCCACGTATAATTATAAACCTTGATAAGTTCCATGAAGGGAAGGTACAGGGTGCTATGTGTATGTACCACAGCAGGGCCTTAGTTTTAGGGCTTAGAGGAGGCCTCTGTCAGGGTGCACCGTTTGAGCTGAGGTTTGAAGGATGGATAGGAGTTTGCTAGTCAGTTGAGAGTGGGTTCCCTATGTCTGTAAAGGTCTTATGAAGTAAAGAAACATGGGACGTTTGAAGAGCTGTAAATAAGATTGTAAGTGGTTGGAACACACAGAGAGGAGAATAGTTTGACATGAGCCTGGAGAGATAAGTGGGCAGAGTTAGTCTGTGAGGGCCATGCCAAGGTTTTGTTCTCTGTCTTGTTAACGACGGGAAGCTATTAGTGTGTTTCAAGAACTGGTGAAGGGGCAGTGGAGCAGCGCTGTCATCAGGCTTACATCTCAGAAAGAATTCTCTGGCTGCAGTAGACGGAATGGACAGGGCTGGGAAGGCTCTGGCTGATGTAGGGAAAGAGCTGAGAAGCTTCTGTGGTTGTTGAAGGGGGGTGGGGTGGGGGGTGGGGGGATGGAGTGGGAAGTGATGGTGCCCGGATTAACATTGCAACAGAGAAGTAGGTTATTCCCACAGATACTTGGAAGGCAAAATTTGCAGGACTCGGTGATGGACTGCCTATGATACTTACTTGCGGGTGTTTGGGGTGGGGGTTGTGGAAAATTCCAGCATGACTTCAATGCCCTTGTTCACAGAAGTAGGCTGGATACTGGTACCACTCACTGAGAGAGAAAGTGGAAAAGTTGTGAGTTGTTCTTGAACATGTTGAAATATAAGGAATTTCTGCAATACTTTCCCCTCCTTTAAGATGGGGTTTGAAATTAATTCACAGCACAGAAGAGAGTCTTTGACTAAACCACAGTATTAAGATTCTGTTGAATGTCTGCCCCAAATGTTCAGCTTCTATTCAGATCTGAGAGGTGATATTTTGGGGTCAACCAGACATAATTCCAAGGCTGTCTATGACATGGACAATTTACATTTAAACCTTGGTTTCTTCAGTAAAGTGGAAAACTCATTGAGATGAAAGATGTATTAAGTCATATGGCAGGAGTCCAGTGCCATGTATGAAGGAAGGACAATTTGGATGCTTAGGAGAAATTTTGGGATCTTTCTATAAATTAATAGCTCAGGGTTGCTAAGGAGAAACATGCCTGTGGACTGTTTCCCCATCCTCTCCTAAGTTCCCAGGGATAGACATATGACTTTATGCTGCTCAGGAATGAAATTCCATGCTAGGATGTAGCAGAACCTGTCAACCTGCTCATCTAGCACTTTCTGTAAGACAGACAAGAGTGTAGTCCCAACAGGGCTGCTACTCTCTTACTTTCTTCTGTTTATTTTCTTTTCTCCCCAAAGCCACATAGCAAAAATACGTACTTCGGTTCTTCCATTCACTTTAACTTCATTTTACTTTGTCAATTCTAATATTCATCTTTGTTAATCATTACTGACAGTGTGTGGATCATCTCGCACAATGCCTAGCATGTAGAATCTACTCAACCGTCATCATTTCTTTTTCAGCAGAAGCCCAGTGTTTTGCATTTACAGTGACTTTCTTTAAGGCCCTAATTGCTCACATCTGAACGGGGAGTTAAGTCACTCAGGTGAACAGAGCTTTCCTCCCATGTTTAGTCTGACAATGGTAGAAGATATTGAACTTAAATCTTCTTAGGAATTGGGGTCCCTAAGCCCAGTCTGCTGTTTGGTCGACTATTAGACTTCAGCGATGTCATTGGATTTCAAGGCTAGTCACCCCACTCCAGCACTCTGGTGGGCTGCAGTCGCTAAGAGTCGGACACGACTGAGTGACTTCACTTTCACTTTTCACTTTCATGTATTGGAAAAGGAAATGGCAACGCACTCCAGTGTTCTTGCCTGGAGAATTCCAGGGATGGGGGAGCCTGGTGGGCTGCTGTCTATGGGGTCGCACACAGCTGGACACGACTGAAGCGACTTAGCAGCAGCAGCAGCAGGGATATAACTAGGCCCAGGGAGAATTTTAACATGTTGCTCCTGGAAGATGATTTTGGCCATTCTATATGGACCATGGGTTCAGACTAGTCTTTTGCTCTAGGAAATTTCCAACTATCAATATTGAATGTTGAACTCTTTGTTCACGCAGTAAATGCTGCTGATGTAATAGTAAAATACTATTCTTGTCTAATTTAGTTCTGTTCTTTACATATATTCTTCGTACTGGGAAATTTGATGTGGGCATATCTTTACTGGGGTTTCCCCAGTGGCTCAGTAGGTAAAGAATCCATCTGCCAATGCAGGAGATGCAGGTTCGATCCCTGGGTTGTGACTATCCCCTGGAGGAGGGCATGGCAACCCACTGCAGTATTCTTGCCTGGAGAATCCCATGAACAGAGGAGCCTGGCAGGCTATAGTCCATAGGGTCAAAAAGAGTTGGACACGACTGAAGCCAATGAGCATGTGTGCATGTATCTTTATTATCAATGGGAAGGTGCTGAATTAGAAATTTTCATTTAAATATTGCTAACTGGATACTTTGCACATAACATTGTCATGGTCTCTCAGGTGTTAGGCATGAGACTTTTTTTCTTCTTGATTTTGGAGAGTTAGTGTCAACAGGGAAATAGAAAACAGGTAATTCAAACATGTTTAGCAAATGAAGATTAGTTTCCTGACACTACTCTTGCCCTTTTTCATGAATGATAGAAAAATGTTTTTCCATAGGAAATTTTTAGTATAATATTTGTCATCCTGTCTCAAAGCAAATAGGAAATTTGCTTATAGTTTTGTGTTCCTCACTAGAATTATTTTTGAACCAGGAGGATTTTCTGAAATCAGAGTTTGGTCTTTTTAGTCCTGTGTAATTCAAGGGAGAAGACCTCGCTCAGTGTTTCTTCAAGTCCTTCCTCATGGCTGAACCTTGCATAGCTCCTGTTGGCTGGTACATTTTTGAGTGAGGGTTTTAAAAAAATGTGGCTGCAAAAGTTTTCTTTTTGTACCCATCCAAACACTAGGTTCTACTAGATGCAAATGGGCTGCACATGATTGGAGTGATATCATTTTATTAAAACTCTTCTCATAACCCAGCTCTAAAAGGCCTTCTGTTTCTATTATAGCTAAGTTATTGATGCTAAATAGTTCAGCAAATTGGGTTGTTGAAGCGCATCTGCCATGCATTATTCATGAAGCTCGTCTTTCACAAATCAATGCTGTCTGTTGCCTCTTCCTGGAGTCCTAGCAGCACCACTTCCCGGGAAGTGTGCTTCCTTTGTGAGCCAAGAACCCGTGTCATATGCACAGCCACCAGGCCAGCACTTGGTTACACTGTTGTCCTCGAAATGTAGTGCCTAATGGGGAAGAGGTTTAATTAATGTGCTACAGTAAGGTGTCTGTTTATAAAGAAATAATGTACTATAAAATTAAGCCACGTATAGTGAATGTACCTCCTAATGGTGAGGCTGGCATTTTAAGTGATCAGTAAATCACTTAAATATTAAGACTTTCTTGAATAAGGGTAATAAAAGGAGACATTTGGAAATGGTAGATACCGGTACATACAATTATCCACTAAATAAAACATTTTTATTGTGATACCAGTGTTAATCACGTTGTAGAACGGGGCTGATCAGGAGCAGAGCAAAATAGTATCTGGACATTTTCATTTCTGACGTGATTAGCCTACATGAGAATGTAAGTTGCAAATATTTAAACCAGACTTTCCTCAGAGGACAGCTGTGGTTTAGTTTCCTGAGGCTGAAAGATTACTTGTAAAACTTGTAGAGCTGCTTTGTCCTACGGTTTAACCCTTCTTTATTTGAATCAAGTTATCTGGGTTTGTGACTTTTCCCAGCTTCCTGCTTCTGGGCTGTCTTTCTAGCTTGTAGGGCAGAAACCTATTCTCAGGTTTTTCCTACTCTCCTCACCATAAAGGGCTCTCTCCCACTTCCAGCATCCGCAGGCATGATCAGTCCTACGTGGTCTCCTTGACCTAGTTCTCCAGGTGGTGCTAGTGGTAAAGAACCCTGCCAATGCAGGAGACTAAGAGATGTGGGTTCAGTCACTGGGTGGGGGAGAGCCCCTGGAGAAGGAAGTGGCAACCCCCTCCAGTATTCTTGCCTGGAGAATCCCATGGACAGAGGAGCCTGGTGAGCTATAGTCCATAGGGTTGCAGAGAGTTGGACACATCTGAAATGACTTACCATGCACACTCACACCCTGTTGCTTATAAGGAAGTTGACTGAGGGCTGAGGTGTGAGGCTTGCTGTTGCTCATCTGTGCCCTGGAGCTATTTAATACTCCCTCTGTGTCCAGTGTCCTTTGATCACTGTGGTCGAACCCAAGGAAACCAGATGGACCAGGAGGTTGTACTGTTTTACTCCAAGGGCTCAGGCTTTTCCAATAAACCCCTTCTTGTTTCTGGCATAAAACGATTTGATTATAAAAATTTTCTACTTTAAGCCTTATTAAACAACATGCTCCCAAACCATCATGTGTATTTCCCTCCCTCATTAAAAAAAATTATAAAAAGAAAGTTAACAAATGGTTACACTATTTAGTTATAATTAAAAACTAAACAAACAATCAAGAACTTGTATTCTCAAGCCTTTGCATAGTATATATGATTAAGTGCATTCTGCAAAATGGAAATTATCTGTCTGTAAAGTGTTAAGCCAATAATAATATATTCAAAATGCTTTAGAAGACATCTATTTATATTTAATCTTTTAATAGGCTACTGTATGTGAGCTGGATTATCTTTAGAGGGTTTTGTAAAACGGAATTGTAAATTTCAAGATGTTGTGCTTAATGGGTTGTGGTTCTGAATCCCAGATCTCTACTGATGAAAATTTGGCAGGTTGGGAAGTGAGATGAGGGTTTAATGAACAAAATCTAATCTAAGAGATGGAAATGCTGTTCCTCTTAAATACAGAGAAATTAATGGAGTGGAAAAGGCACAAACAATTTCTGCTGCGGCACTGAGTGATTTCCGTAATGGAGAGGATGGAGGCTGGATGGTTGGGGCGTGTGTTAGGCAAACACTGCTGGTGACTAAACCTGGCCACCAGGTATTATGAAGCCTTTGTCATCCCCACTCCAGATCCCTTAGCTTCAGTTCATACTGGTGTTCCAAGGCCCTGCAAGGAGATGCTTTTGATTGGTTTAAAGGCCAGTGGATGCTTGTTTCTTTAACTCAATAGAACATCACGCAATCAGGAGCTTTCTTACTGTGACCTTGAGTAATAAGGGCAGGACCACTGTTAGAGATGTGGATTTAGGGATGTTAATCAATGGAAAAGCTTTCTCTTACCTCCAGTTAATTTTCTGTTCTAAATGCTGAACAAATTTCTCCTTTCTTCTAGCACAAGGTAAAATCTCTTTAAAAAATATCTCTAACTTGGGATTTAGTTATGAGCCAAAGCCAGTTGCTAGGGGCAACCAGGACAGAAGCTGTTAATTAATTAACCTCTGTCATTGTGTACAAATTAAGCCCCTGAGTCCTGGCTTGAAAGCCGATGGGCTGGGTGGGCGTGTTTTGCTGGGCTTGGGGATTGGGCTTGAACAGCCTGGCTTCAACCTCATCCCGCCCTTTTCTATCACCAGTTCCCAATAGGAAGTTAGTAGCTTTTGTCCAGGAGTCAGTAAGGGAAGAAGATGAAGAGGCAGGATTCCTCTGCTTATGGAGAAAACATCCTTAAAGGGAATAAAACAAAGACATGAAACTAACATAAGCTATTGGTTAGTGCCTAGCAGGTGGCAAGAAAGTCCTGTTACCTCTGTGTGAGTGTGTGTGTATTTGGTAGGGGATGGGTGAGAAGTGGAAACTTTTGGACAGCTAGACGTTAATTCTGGTTCTGGCAGTGAAGAGCACATAGCACTGTGGGGTCCAGGAGATCTGGATTCACACAGTACCAGAGAATCACAAACATGGCGCTAGAGAATTAGTGACACAGAAACCAGGCATTTGCTGACTGTCCTTCTGCAGGTGGTCCATTTGGTTGGTGGCTAGTGGATGGCCCAGGGCCTGAAGTGCTAATTGTCACCAGAACAACATCAGGGGATGGCAGGTGAATTTGCTCCTGAGAGGAACAAACCAGAAACATTGGGGACTTTAAAGTTTTAACCTAAACAAAAGAACAAGCCAGAGCAGAGAATAATGGCTTGCTTCCAAGTTAAAATTTATAATGAATTAATAAGGATTATAAATAAAATGATGACCACAGTCCTGGGAGCTATTGGAAATGATCTGTATCTTAGGCTTCAGATTTACTTTTTAAAATGTTATTCTAGAGAACAGTTATTTTTCTCTTTGAAGTCTTTCTTATTGTTTGTAAATGTTTTATAAAATTTTTAAAATTGAAGTATAGTTGATTTACAGTATTGTGTTAGCTTCAGGTGTACAGTGAAGTAATTCAGTTATGTATGTGTGTGTATACGTACATATATATACATACATATATATATGTATATTCTTTTTCAGATTCTTTTCCATTTTAGGTTATTGCAAGATACTGGATATAGTTCCCTGTGCTATGCAGTTGGTTCTTGTTGTTTATCTATTTTATGTATAATAGTGTATATCTGTTAATCCCAACTGGCTTGTCTTAATTTTGCTAATGATTTCTTGTTTTAACACAAATAGAAATTCTTGATATTAAAATGTGTTTTGTTGTCATTACTGGCAAAATATAGTTCATGCTCTGCATTGGCTCCCTATGAGCTACAAAATTCTGGGTCAGCTACGCTCAGGGCAAAATGGAGGGCAAGCCATTTTACTTCCCATAGAATCTGGTCTTGCTTCCTCCATTGACTGGGGAAAGATTGTGCAGTTGCTGGAGGATTAAGAAAGGGTAAGGAAGAGAAGTGTGTGTGTGTGTGTGTGTGTGTGTGTGTGTGTGTGTGTTTGTGTTTACTAGAAGTAAACTCTGTGAATCAAGGATCTTAGCTGTCTTGCTCACTGCCCTGTCCTCAGTGCCCGGCTTCTGCCAGACATTTGAAGAATAGGTCTCTCTAGCTAGCTGTGAGGCCCTATATTGTCTGGCCTGGCTCACTGTTTACTACCTCACTGTCCTCATTTCCTATGGTTTTTCTTACTGCTCATTCAGCATCAACCACATTTTCCTTCTTGTAGTTCCCTATACACCTCAAGCCTAGTCTCACCTCAGGGTCTTTGTACTTGCCATGATTTTAGCCTGGAATATGCCTCCTGGATTTAGGAATGGATTTCCCTCTCACCTCCTTCAGGTTTCTGGTCAAAAGTCACTGCATCAGGGAAGCTTCCCTGGCCCTCTATTTAAAATAGCCTTCCTGTTTGCATGGCCTTCCTTGTTTCTCATCTTAGCTTTATTTTCCTCCTTAGCATTTATTGTCTTTGGCATATGCATAATCTATCTCTGGCTTGTTGATTGGTCTGTTTTTGGTCACTAGAACATAAACTCCAACAGGTGAAGAGTTTTTGTTTTGTTCACTGCTGCTTTTTAGGACCCAGAACAAGGCCTGGTGCAGAAGAGGCCCCCATTAAATTAGTTGAATGAATGATGGAATGAACAAATATCATGTATTATTTTGACTATACTTACACATATTGATAATATAGCAATTGTAGCTCAATATTTTCTACTTTACTCACATATGTAACTTAAAACAAGTGATTTCATTAGGGCTTATTCCACAAACACATTTGACAAGCTTGAATGGTTATTTACACAAATACTGCAAAATGGATAATTACTTCAAGAATTAAAAAACTGATACAACTGAAAACACAAAACAGAAGTTCAAAATGGAAATTTAACTTATTTTGCTAGTATGAGATCAGAAAAAGCAAGAGAGTTCCAGAAAAACATCTATTTCTGCTTTATTGACTATGCCAAAGCCTTTGACTATGTGGGTCACAACAAACTGTGGAAAATTCTTCAAGAGGTGGGAATACTAGACCACCTTACCTGCCTCCTGAGAAATCCGTATGCAGATCAAGAAGCAACAGTTAGAACTGGACATGGAACAAGAGATTGGTTCCAAATCGGGAAAGGAGTACGTCAAAGCTGTATATTGTCACCCTGCTTATTTAACTTATATGCAGAGTATATCATGCAAAATGCTGGGCTGGCTGAAGTACAAGCTGGAATCAAGATTGTTGGGAGAAATATCAATAATCTCAGATATGCAGATGACACCACCCTTATGGCAGAAGGTGAAGAAGAACTAAAGAGCCTCTTGATGAAAGTGAAAGAGGAGAGTGAAAAAGTTGGCTTAAAGCTCAACATTCAGAAAACGAAGATCATGGCATCTGGTCCCATCACTTCATGGCAAATGGATGGGGAAACAATGGAAACAGTGACAGACTTTCTTTTCTTGGGCTCCAAAATCACTGCAGCCATGAAATTAAAAGATGCTTACTCCTTGGAAGAAAAACTATGACCAACCTAGATAGCATATTAAGAAGCAGAGACATTACATTGCTGATAAAGGTCCATCTAGTCAAAGCTATGGTTATTCCAGTACTCATGTATAGATGTGAGAGTTGGACTATAAAGCTGAGCGCTGAAGAATTGATACTTTTGAACTGTGGTGTTAGAGAAGACTCTTGAGAGTCCCTGGACCGCAAAGAGATCCAACCAATCAATCCTAAAGGAAATCAGTCTTGAATGTTCATTGGAAGGATTGATGCTGAAACTCTAATACTCTGTCCACCTCATGTGAAGAACTGACTCATTAGAAAAGATCCTGATATTGAGAAAGATTGAAGGTGGGAGGAGACAGGGACAACAGAGGATGAGATGGTTGGATGGCATCATTGACGCGATGGACATGAGTTTGAGTAAGCTCCAGGAGTTGGTGATGGACAGAGAAGCCTGGTGTGCTGCTGCAAAGACTTGGACATGACTGAGTGACTGAACTGAACTGATGAGATCAAAATCAATTAGAAAGTACCATCTCCATCACTCAACAATGACTTTGTCTGCAGTAGGGTTTACAGTAGGCTTTCCTTGTTCCTGTGCTGGTTATGATGTTGATTCCTGAGCACAGAGTAAAGACCTGATTTCCTGTCTCTCCAGAAAAACATAACCTCTGTTTCTGTCTTGGGGATGTTTGACTTTCTATTATTATCCAGTAACAGCACACTGAAATTGCAGAAGATAATGCTGTGAGAACTGAAATTGCAAAAAAATATTTCAATCAAGAAGTGATTCTTTTGTGATATAAAATCTCCTAAAAATATCCAGAATTAAAAGTGAATAAAGGGACTTCTCTGGTGGTCCAGTGGTTCAGACTGTGAGCTCACAATTTGGGGAGCCTGGGTCTGATCCCTGGTCAGGGAACTAGGGGCTTCCATGGTGGCTCAGACAGTAAAGAATCCACCTGCCATGCAGGAGACCCAGGCTCAATCCCTGGGTTGGGAAAATCCCCAGGAGAAGGGAATGGCTGTTAACTCTTTTAAACAAAAATTTTAGTTTAAAAAAGTGTGGGTGATTGTTTTGATTTGCTTAGTTTCTAGAAACATTTTCTCTATATACGTAATTCTTAGAGAGAGTGCATGCGTGCTATGCATGCTAAGTCACTTTCATTGTGTCCGACTTTCTGCGACCCTACGGACAGTAGCCCGCCAGGCTCCTCTGTCCATTGGATTCTCCAGGCAAGAATACTGGATTGGGTAGCCATGCCCTTCTCCAGAGGATCTTCCCAACCCAGGAATGAATCCTGTGTCTTTTATGTCTCCTGCATTGGCAGGTGGTTTCATTACCAGTGGATTAAGGCATTTAGAAACACTCTCTCTCACAAAATAGTCTGCCTCCCAGTCAATACCTCCTGGTATAGGTGGTGAACAGTGGAGAATGGTGGAATCCCCCTTTAAAGAGAGGGTGGATATGGAGATGGGCTCACATGCACTGTGTCAAACGCATCAAGATGTGTTATCTCTAGGCAGTGATCTTGAAGTAAGCTTCTCTGCATCTCATCTGAAATTCTACTCTTGGAAGCATTTGCTGAGCTCCAGTCGTTACTGACCCTTGCAAAACTGACAAAGGAACATTTCAGAGAGGGGAAACTAATTTATTCTGACTGCTTGTCAAGCATCATCTTAACTAGCCTTATCTTTTTGCCCTAAAAGGTGTAAGATTCTAACCTCTGCTTCTGCAGCATCCACATTAAACGGCAGAATGGCCAAGCAGCTCCTATCAGGAGGTTTATACATTAGTACAGCACCATTAAGAGCTGGGAGTACTTAAAGCACTGATCTTTTGAAATCAGGGGCCAGATGGTCAGATAAATTGACCTTCATTGCTCTCTTATTAGCAGAACGCATCTTTTCTTTTTAATTCAAAATGGTTGCCAGGAAAGTGGATTCTGAAAATTCTCTGAACTTTTAGGTTTGAGATGCAGAACTCTTGAGCATGTGGCTGCTTGAGACATATTTGGGAGTAATATTGTGCTAGCTGTACTTCCCATAACTTTCTTCACAAAGGACTTGATGAATGCCTTCCTGACCTGGGGTGTGTAGGGCTACAGATTTGGGAAGTTTTTCATTAACTAAAGCAAAAATCTTAAAAAAATTTTTTTTGAAGTATAGTTTATTTACAGTGTTGTGTTAATTCTGCTGTACAGCTAAGTGATTCAATTACACATGTGTATATTTTTTTCAATTAGCAGGAATATTGGATATAGTTCTCTGTGCTGTACGGTAGAACTTTGTTGTTAATCCATTCTATATATATTATTAGCAGATTGCCCTGGCTAACCCCAAACTCCCAGTCCTTCTCTACCCCACCTCTTTCCCCTTGGCAGCCAGAAGTCTGTTCTCTGTCTGTGATTCTGTTTCTGTTTCATAGCTAAAGTTCATTTGTGTCATATTTTAGATTCCACATATAAGTGATATGATAGTATTTTTCTGACTGCACTTAGTATAAGGGCACATACTAAGTGTGCATACTAGAGTATGCCCAGTCTCTAGCTGCACCCATATTGTGGCAAATGGCATTATTTCCTTCTTTTTATGGCTGAGTAGTATTCCACTGTATATATGTATTATATCTTTATCCATTCATCTATCAATGGACCTTTAGGTTGCTTCCATATCTTGGCTATTGTGAATAGTGCTGCTATGGGGTCACACAGAGTCAGACACGACTGAAGTGACTTAGCAGCAGCGGCAGCATGAACATAGGGGTGTGTGTATCTTTTTGAATTACAGTTTTGTCTGGATATATGCCCAGGAATGGAATTGTTGCATTGTATGGCAACAACCAGAGGAAAATTCCTGAATCACTATTTCTTTTTTTTGGCTGAGGTTCACTCTAACTGCACTTCATATACTGTCTAATTCAGCCATTGCAGGGGCCTGGTATATGTGCCTTGGGTATCAAGTCACATTTGCTTACAGGAGGGAGCTGGTGGATGGTGGGGGTGAGAACAGTGATTGCAGAGGCAGAGGTCTGTGGTAGATAGAGCCCTCTTGCTCATTTGTGTGTTTTCTAGTTGGTCAACTAGAACATAAGCTTCATGAAAACATGGCTGTTGACAATTTTGTATTCCCAGGCATGGTGACTGGAGTCATGCGCTCAGCAAACATTAGCTGAGTGAATGAAAAGACAAAGAGTTTCGCTGGAAAATACATGGCCTTTTCCATTTATTGCATTCTGATGTGGCAGATCCAGAAAGGAAGAGATACCACATGACACTTGGAAATGGCCAAATAGGTTGAGGCTGTCTGGGGAAGGGAGGAAGGGATTCAGAAGGACTTGCAGGGTATACTGGAAATGCTATAGAAATCAGGTCCAGACCAAGATTTAGACATCATAGGAATGCTCTTTCCATAAGTAGTTATGGTCCAATCCTTCATTCTGGGATTCTGTCCCTTCAGCTACTTAACCTGCTTCACAGAAATGTTAAGATAATAAAAGGAGATAATAGATTTAAAAGCACTTCTAAAAGAGTGTACTCTTATGGAGAAAGCTACTATTTAACTGTTGAAAATATGTTATATTCAAGTTAAAATTGTTCCTAAGTGCTCAGTCCCTTTAAAAAGTGATTGCTGCTGGCAAGAGCCATTTTGATGGACAGTTATTGCCTCCCAACTGAAGTGAGTAGAATAATCAATTTCCATGGTGTGTCTGATGACCTGTGGCTGAAAAGAGAGCCTCAGGGGTGATCGGGTAACTGTTATCTCATAGAAAGCCGGCAGCCTGGGAACATGGGGATGTGGGAGAGATGTGCTCAGGTGACAGCAGGAATCCATATCTCTGCCTGATCTGGAAATTCATTTCGATGAAGTAAATAAGCCAGGGGAGCAAAGTAGAACTGCGTGGGAAGCAGCTTCTTGTTGCAGTTAGAATCAGTTGGTGAGGCAAGTTTTCACTTTTGGCAAGGACAGTTTGAATATTCTGGTTGATCACTCGAAGGGCTTTGAGCCTAGTCCACTGGATGCTTGAAGGGCTAGGATTGGAGTATGAATGGCTCCAGCCTGCTCCCTCTGGCTCCACCCACACCCAGGGAGCCTCCAATCAGTGTACACGCGAGGTGCCCTCCCCAGCCTGAAAGACTAAGCTCTAGTTTCCTGCAAGCAACAGACCTTGGCCTGTCTTGGGCTTCGGTGTTTGCAAACGGAGGAGCGCGACCTGGCTTAGGGAAGGTAGACCAGAAGAGGGGGTGCATAGAACCTGGGGATGAGAGGCTCCTATTTGTGTGCAGAGTTCCTGGGCGTTGAAATGTGATCTAGAAGGAGAGAAGCGGCTCCGGATGAGCAAGTCCCTTGACCTCCCGGACTCCTCACCCTAGGAAGAGAGGTGAACCAGGAGAGGGCCAGAACAGGGAAGGATTAAAAAAAAAAAAAAAAAAAAAAAAAGGGGGGGATTCAAGACAGTGGTCCAGTTTCCAGATCTAAGGGAAGTACATTTGATATCAAAGCATGAGCAGGCAGGTTAACTGCAAGAGCCCCTAACTGTCAAGTGAGGGATTGAATAGCAATTCTAGGTAGCTGTTTATTGGAAGGTAAGTCAAGCAAAACTCTCCAAAGGGTTGCCACCTGACTCAGAGGAAAGTTGTTGTCTTTGCAGTGGCTCCAAGGCCGTGCATGATCTGCCAGCCCTCTCTCCTGTGACCTCCCTGACCTTACCTACCCTCTTCCCCCACTGCCAGCAACTGTGCTCCATCAACACTGGCCTCCTCACTGCCTTTCAAGGGTGCTGGGCATGTTTGCAGCAGCTTTCCCCTCTGTGTGGAATATTCTCTGAGAACTGCCTGTGCTCTCTGTTCAAATGTTCTCCTTCCACTAACCTGATAGGCCTATTTAAAATGGAACCAGGCACTCTGATTCCCCCTCCCCTTCTTTCTCCTTCCCTGCCCTACTCCTGACCCCATCCATCACCTAGTAAGTTACTTATTGATTTTTTTGGTCTGTCTCACCTCTTGGGAATGTAAGTTTCATAAGGCAGGCTTCAGTCCCCAGGAGAATGCTTGGTATATATTAGTAGTAGGTGCTCAATACATCTTTGTTGAATTAATAAAGTAACTTCTATTAAGTAACAAACAATGAGAGGAATTCCTGAAAAAAAGATTGTCAGTTTCTTAAAATGCATAGGATGTATAATTTCTTAATTTTCTTGCCATATGCAGGGGAATAGTATCTAAATATTTAAATGAAGGCTTTTCTTTCTCTTTCACAAGAAATCAATTTTCTTGTGGCTTCATAGGTCTCATTTATTGAGCCAGTAGCATTTACTGTCTTCTGAGACTGAAAACTCAAGACCAGAGGAAAAAAGAGTGAAAGAATTCCAGGGGAGGCTCTTGAAATCAGTAGAAACCTCTGAGAACAGAACCTAGAAATATTTATTGGATTGTATATATTCTGTCCTTCTCCCTCTTATTTTTTCCCTTTTCCTTTCCTCTGCTCTCTTTTCCTTTCCTCCTCCAGATTTGGAGCAAGGTGCTCTGTTAGGACTGCAGGACTCAGAGATGGATGGTGTCAGTTCCCAGGAGTTGACAGTTTGGTGAGGGAGATTTCTGTGGAAAGAAATCATTTCAGCATCATGTGCACACTGCTATCATGGAAGTATGCCCAGGCGCTGTGGGAATCAAGCTGTTGAAAGATACCTCGATTGGCCAGTGGAGACAGAAGAGGCTGCCAGAGGAGCCCTGGGCACATGGGTGGAATTGTATACAATGGAGACATGGAAGACTATTGAGTTATTGTTGAGGAATTATGAAATCATTTTAGGTCTGAAAGAGTCTGGTTATTTCTAAAATTCACTTTTTCAGACCCCTTTCCTACTCATTCTGCATAATTTCCATCTGTCTCTCTGTTTCTATGTACATAATATACACATATGTATATATGCATATCAGTACCACTGGCAAAGGTATTATTAATATGGCTCCTGTAGGAGTAATTTTAGCAACCGCCATTAGCAACCACCAAGACCTTGGCATTGGTGACCTCATTTACTTCTACTAACACACCAAAGCAGAAGAAAGCAACACCACCCTCATTTTATAGTTGAGGAAACCACAGCACCATAATAACACAATAACAATAAATAACACACAGTGATACCATTATTTGAGTCTTTCTGATTTTGATTGTCCATGTGTTCTTCTGCATCACCTGTATGTGTCAAAAATATGTTTATATCCTAAGATGTAGGACAAACATGTATGTGAAAATATGCTGCTGAAAAAGTGGCAGAATGAACAAGCAGCAAATGTGTGCATTCTGGAGAAGCAGTAGCTGTAAGAAACCCCCAAGACTGAAGAGGACTTCTTGACTGCTGCCTGTATCTTAAATGCCATGAACTTTCTTATGCCTTCCTTTTATGAGTAGAAACATCTGCTTTATAATAATGTTCACTTTCCTTACAGGAGAGTATTTAAATGAAGTTATCAAAATTTTACTTGATGATTTTAGAGAATTTTAGTGCTCCGAGAGGTAAAGGAATGGGGGCAGGTTCCTGTGCTGGCTTGGTATGGTGGGAATTCCTTTGCAGTTCTGTCAATGAGATTTAATCATGTTATCTAGGTACCTCAGTGTTTCTGTTCTAATGTCTTATTCCTGTTGAATTGTGATAATGGGTAGTGGTTTTAGATATTTTGCAGTTTTTCCCATGGTACTTTGTGCTAGCCAAAAAGCTCTAAGGACACATGCTCTTTGCAATTAATGTTTCCCAAAACTTTGTAATTCACATAACTCTTTGATAACCAGATAGTGATTCCCACTCATGGTGTTTAATGTTTCAGATGATCTCCAGTTATCTGCAGGAATATAAGGAATTTAACATTTTCTAATAAAATGTATTCTAATTTATTATTATTTTTAACTTGGAATGAATTACCTGTACATAGCTGAAAAGCTCAGTGGAGGACAGTATCCATTTTTGCTTTAATTACAAGTAACCTTGGCCACTATTTAAAGTGCTCATTGCTGCTTGCACCACTGTATATCTGCAGCTATGTGATATTAATTTTTAATGAGAACCTGAAATCTAGGACTGTGCTCACTGGGTTTTATTGTATGTGTCTTTGGGAGTTTCCATTCTGAATAGAGTTGTTGACTAAATACTAGTTTTATAACCCATTGATGAAATCAAGATAAATGCATTAGCCCCATTCTAAAATTTTCTTCAGTTCTATCCCACTCAAGTCTCTGCTTTGGCCTACATATATGGGTGTATTTAACTGAAATAACTGAAGTTTCCTATTCCCTCATTGTTTTACTTATAACAGTAATATGCTCATCAAGATTATGTAATAAAGGGGTTCTCTGGTGACAGCACTAGGCTGGGTATTATCTTGGAGGAAAGAAAGAGTTTTTACAGTTAAATCTGAATATTATAAGAGCAGATATAAAAATAAAATGTGAAATTCTTAAGCATAAGGATCATTTGTGTCTCATTCACAATTGGATCCCATATATGTGACACATATTAGGTGCTCAAAAGGCTTGAAAGAATGACTCACTTATAAAAATGGCATTTATTTATTTTTTGCATGTTTTTACTAATATTTTAATTAATTAATTTAATTTCTTTACAATATTGTGATGGCTTTTGCCATACATCGACATGAATCACCCATGGGTGCACATGTCCCCCCATCCTGAAACCCCTCCCGCCTCCCTCCCTACCTCATTCCTCTGAGTTGTCCCAGGGCACTGGCTTTTGAGTGCCCTGCTTCATGCATAGAACTTGCACTGGTCATCTATTTTGCATATAGTAATACACATGTTTCAATGCTATTCTCTCAAATCATCCCACCCTCCCCTTCTCCCACATAGTCCAAAAGTCTGTTCTTTACATCTGTGTCTCTCTTGCTGCCTTGCATATAGGATTGTCATTCAGATCAGATCAGATCAGTCGCTCAGTCGCGTCCGACTCTTTGCGACCCCATGAATCGCAGCACGCCAGGCCTCCCTGTCCCTCACCAACTCCCGGAGTTCACTCAGTCTCACGTCCATCGAGTCAGTGATGCCATCCAGCCATCTCATCCTCTGTCGTCCCCTTCTCCTCCTGCCCCCAATCCCTCCCAACATCGGAGTCTTTTCCAATGAGTCAACTCTTCGCATGAGGTGGCCAAAGTACTGGAGTTTCAGCTTTAGCATCATTCCTTCCAAAGAAATCCCAGGGCTGATCTCCTTCAGAATGGACTGGTTGGATCTCCTTGCAGTCCAAGGGACTCTCAAGAGTCTTCTCCAACACCAAATTCCATATATATGCATTAATATACTGTATTGGTGTTTCTCTTTCTGAATTAGTTCACTCTGTATAATAGGCTTCAGTTTTGTTCACCTCATTAGAACGGACTCAAATGCATTCTTTTTTATAGCTGAGTAATATTCCACTCTGTATATATACCACAGCTTCCTTATCCATTTGTCTGCTGATGGACATCTAGGTTGCTTCCATGTCCTAGCTGTTGTAAACAGCACTGCAATGAACATTGGGATACATCTGTCTTTTTCAATTCTGGTTTCCTTGGTTTATATGCCCAGCAGTGGGATTGCTGGGTCATATGGCTATTCTATTTCCAGTTTTTTAAGGAATATCCATACTGTTCTCCATAGTGGCTGTACCCGTTTGCATTCCCACCAGCAGCGAAAGAGGATTCTCTTTTCACAGTACCCTCTCCAGCATTTATTGTTTGTAGACTTTTTGATGGCCATTCTGACCAGCATGAGATACCTCATTGTGGTTTTGATAAAAATGGCATTTAGCATGATGCTGGCCATGTGGTAAATTTTCAGAAGCTACTTATTGATCTAGTATGAACCTTGGGCCCTCATGCAAGGGAAACTGGACTACCTTCCTAAGTCTTGGATGTGGGCATGACTGCCAGTGGGGAATCGAGTTAGGTTAGACATAAATTTTCACATACTCTTTTCTTCCTCTCCTTCTTCCTATCTGCTCCATTTATTATCATCCTTCTGTTGCTGCCAGCTAATCCAAAATCCTATATGATTCACTACCATAGGCGAATATGTTTCAAAGTCACTTCTTAGAGTAAAACCTTGAACTTCCTCTCATAGTATATTTGAAATTTACATCTCAAAACTCACTGCAAAGTTTCTGACTCCTTCAATTCTGGACTCTGTCTACTGCCTAAAATAGTGTGAGTGCTAAAAATACATGTGCTCTGCCCCAAAGAGTTTACTATGTTCTCAGTAGAAACTTTAAACTTTCCCTTAAAAGTTAGATAAATTTGGCTCAATGGCAAAAGCAAATTTATTTAAAAACCGTTTTTATACTTGTTTCATAATAGTAACACTTTATCTTTTTTACAGTGATTTATAGGCACTGGAGCAGAACAGGGGAGTCATGGAAAAAAAGCAATTAACGAATAAAGGAAAAAAGTACCAATAGTGAACAGGAAAAAAATCTTCTGAAAGCTAAAGAAGAGAGAATAATTGATGGTTCCATTTTAGCTTAATGTTATTTCTGGATCTCTTTTATAATGTGTTATTTACTGCATAGTTTATAGTTGACAGAAAATAAACAGCATTTGCAATATAATGTCTTTAGCTCTGCCATCCACTTGCTCATCCCCCTTGCCTGTCAAGCCGGAACTTCCACCAACATCTGTCAAAGTCTCCTGTGATGGAGTCTGTTTTTAATAAGCCCAGCACTATAATTACCTTATTGCAAAGTTAAAACCAAATGACACTTATGATGAAGGTTTCAAGGCTAAACAGTACAGTCAGTGAAGCACGCCAACTGTCAGACCGGAAATAGCTGCTGGAGAATTTGTTTATTGCTTGACGAGGGTCACTTCATTTGTACTTGGAAACTTTAACAGCTACAACAGGTAAAGATAGAAAAAGAATGTGTGTCATGGAAAATAACTTAGAAAGATACACTTATTCATAGATTTTGGGGAAGATTAATTAGTGGGCTTCTGTGCTCAGGAACAACTATAGTAGGTATTTCTGTAAATATTTTCAACCAATATTTCAAAACTCCCTAATGATCCAAAGAGTTAAAGCATTGTCCGAATTTTGTAAGTGAGGAATCTGAGTCTTTGAGAGTTGTTAAACTGTGGGCTTGAGGCTACCCAGCTGGTAAGTGATCAAGCAAGGCCATGAACCCAATCTAGATGATTCAGAGTTCAATGTAGTTGGCCCTTAACATTATAGCTGCCATAAGCTCAGGTGTTTGGTCTAACATGGCCCAGATCGTGGTCTGGATGGAAATGGGATGCAGGTTAGACATGTCCTCATACTAAGTTACCAAAAACTAAGGAGGTAAGAGACACTCAGATGAAAGATTATCCTGTATTTTGTGACAGAGATCCATCTCTATTTTATACTGTTTGAAGCTTTACCTTTCTGTGACAATCACAAGCAATTGTGAACTGATATGTCAGTGAATGCTGCATCACACATAGCATCTTTCACTGAAGAAGCTCTGGAAATAAATAGAGTCTTGCTCTCCTCTTAACATGTGTGGATGACAATGATAGAATGTGTGTCTGAAAGCTTAAGAGCATCATTTTTATTTAATGGATAATACAAGATGGATTGTCAAGTCATCTGGCTCATTCAGAGCCACCAGGCTACTAAATCTGGAATCCCTTTTCTCTATCTAGTATTGCAAAGCAGAAAGATGGGACTTCATTTCTAGTCTTCTCTTAAATTACTTCTGGGCAATGGTAAAAGCATCAGACTCTTTTTCTAGTTCACTTGAGCGTTAGTGTTGCACCAACCTCAAAAATCTCTCCACTGGCACAGCTGGGAAGAAGCGTGCCCTCTAGTGGCTGTGCTTCGCAATGCAGTGTTAACCTTGGCGCCGCCAGACCTGTAAGCAATTTACTAAGCAAATAGGGTATTTCTATTCTCTGGACTAACTAACCCCTAGAAGGGCAGGGGTTTAAAAGGATGAATTGATGAAGTGGAAAAATAACTTAAATATTTGACTCAGTCACAGGTTTATAAAATCTGTGTGAAAGAAAGGTGTATTTCAGGCTATGGGACTTAACATTCAATCATTGCCATGCTATATTGGCAAAGATGGAAACTGTTGAAATTGAACTGTTGTCTCTTGGACGGCATCTTTGTGCAGTGCCTGGAAATGTCTTCAGCTGAGCCATCAAATACCATGCAGCCTACAAAGCTCAGTGAGGGAGTCAGCTAACATGTGGGTTGTTGGAAAGCTGGAATCCTGACTTACTAAGCAGAATACTTACTCTTCCCCAGCCCTCTTCCTCTCCCAGTACTGGGTTGCTTCTCAGCCTGGGTTGGGGAGAGGGTCTGGGGATTGGAGTGATCACTGAGGGACTTCAGGGTTGTTTCATTTGTTCTTAGTAGCCATGGAAGGGGGATCTGGCCCTCAATTTTCTGCACATTTATTTAAAAGGAAGAGTATTTGACGTCTCTGTCATTGCCATTGTCTTCGTGCTACCACTTCTGAGGCAACAGTCTAAGTCTTCTCTCAGCATTTTGCTATATTCACATGCTTTACTCAGAAGCTGTAAGGTTTTCTATCATTTCTATTAAGAATACTAGTACTGTATCTACAACCTTTAGACCTGATAGCTTTTCATGTTTCACTACTACCTCTAGTCACATATAATCACTTTGTAATATTAAAATTGCTCATGGCTAGACCAAATGTGTACCTCATGTGAATAGGATGGAGTTAGTTTAGAAGGACAAACATTGGCAGTGAGCTCATGGGGCTATATTCCAGCCTAGTGTCAGAGGGAGGGTGGATTCCTTTTGTCGGTGTTTAGTTGCTGAGTCATATCTGACTGTTTTGTGACCCCATGGATGGTAGCCTGGCTCCTCTGTCTATGGGATTTCCCAGGCAAGAATATTGGAATGGGTTGCCGTTTTCTTCTCTAGGGGATCTTCCTGACTCAGGGATTAAACCTGTGTCTCCTACATTGCCAGGTGGTTTCTTTACTAATGAACCACCAAAGTTTCTAACTCATGCCCTTCACTTGGATCTAAAAATAATCAAATAATTTTGTGTGTTATTTCCATCTCCAACATCCAGACCAGGGTACAACAATGAAAGTGAAGAAAGTGTTAGTTGCTCAGTCGTGTCTGACTTTTGCGACCCCATGGACTGTAGTCTGCCAGACCCCCCCGTCCATGGAATTTTCCAGGCAAGAATACTGAAGTGGGTTGCCATTTTCTACTCCAGGGGTTCTTCCCAATCTAGGGATCAAACCAGGGTCTTCTGTATTGCAGGCATATTCTTTATCACCTGAGTCACCAGGGAAGCTGGTACAACAGTAAAACAATAAAAAACATTTATGCAAGTGTATGTTATGAGAAATAAGCTACACCAAGGGCCAGAGATGAGCAGGATTCAAAAAGAGCTGCTGTGAATTTGAATTGCCTGGGAGAGGTTGCCAGTAAGAGTTAAGAGCATGACTTGAGATACAGAGTGGCATAGCGGGCCAGATGTTCTGTCTGGTAGGGCCACAGAATAAGGAGCGGATGCCTGGAACTAAGGAGGCACTATCCTGCAATGTCTGGATTCAATTCTTAAACTGTAATAGTAATGGGTGTGTAATTGCTATTACAAAGATTACGAAGGTCACGTAATACCTCCACATTGATGCATTTGACTTAAATTTATGAACACCATTTTTAGTGTTTATAGTGAAGAATGTTTCTTAGTCATATCAGAATCACCTTGAGTGTTTAAAAAGGTGCTTCTGGGCCCTTTCCCTCTTTCTGGCTCTCACTCTCTTAGGATGGGGCTTAGGATTCTGCATTTAAGATAACCTCTAGAGAAGAATGCTGTCCTCTCTAAAGTTGGTGAATCACTGGTAAAGAAGAAACTGAAAGTCCATGTGCATTTATAACAGGACTTAGGGATATGTTATTGGGTAATTGGAATCTTGTCACGTGAGGGCTGTTGCTGATACGTGGCTTTTCCTGCATCTGAGAGATATCATTTGGCTGCTTCAGGCAGAGCCTCATGGAATGGAGTCCTCATGGGTTTGGAGCCTGGACCTCAACTTTGCATATGCAGAAATTAAATGGGATGTATTTGCCTGCAGAGAGGCTGACTCTTGTTAGTACATTTGCAGGGGACTTGCTAATTAACAGAATGCTGCTTTATTAAATTGTCGTAGAAGTTATGTCTGACTCAGGAACCAAGACCACACTGGTAGGCCCTCAGGAGAGACAATATATGGCAACAGGTGACTCAGTGAGCAAAGAGTTATCGAAGTGCTTTGAAACTGTGTGAGTGCTAGTCTCCTTCTCTGCCCAAATTGGACTTTTCTTGAGCATCTCATTCCTGGTACTCTCTTCATGTATTATGTGGCTGTTCACAAAGTCAACACTTAAGAGAGTTATTGAATGAACAAGTGATTCTAAAGCAAGGGGATCAGATAATCATAAGGCACATCTACAGTAATCTAGGCCAGTAGTATGGATCATTGTTCTGTGCATCAGGGGTATTTTTGCCTATGAAAAGAGATGCTCTATCCTGGGCACCTGTAGAAACTGACAAATTCTTAGTTCAAGATCTCCCTTACTGTAACTGTCTCTGCAGAGCCCTGCTCTGTGTTCTATATTTCAATATGTAACTGTATCTCATATTGTCAAGGTAAATTCTGAGTAGATACTCCTTTGTTGATTTGTTTAATAAGTTATATGTCAGTTACTTGCCTGATGTCAACCTTGACCACCTTATTAAATTGAGAACAACAATGGACATGAGTTTGAGCAAGCTCTGGGAGTTGGTGATGGACAGGGGAGCCTGGCATGCCACAGTCCATGGGGCTGCAAAGAGTCAGCCACGGATGAGCGGCTGAACGAACTGATGGTAATCTCATTTAAATAACCATTCTTTTTAGGGGGACTTTTTTATTTCTCACTTCAGAGAATGTAACATTTCCGGCCTTGTTTTCATATTCTGAAACATTTTTAAATTATTTTTTAATGTGAACCATTCTTTAATATTTATTAATTATTATAATTTTGCTTCTGTTTTATATTTTGGTTTGTTGGCTGCAAGGTATGTGGGATCTTAGCTCCCTGACTAGGGATCGAATCTGCACACATTGCATTGGAAGTGGTTAAGCAGAGTCTTAACCACTTGACTGTCAAGGAAGTTCCTTTGAATTTTATAGTTTGTTATATTCTCTTATAACAAATTGTTTCTAGTGTTTTTGATGAAGAGTTAACTTGTGCAGAGGTTTTAAGATAAAATTTGCCAATGACAGATGCACAGGAATAGTTATAATTATTTTAAGGTAGGTTTTGTTGATTTTTGCTATGGTCTCTTTTGTTTCTTTTGCATTTATTTCTGCTCTAATTTTTAAGATTTCTTTCCTTCTACTAACCCTGGGGTTCTTCATTTCTTCCTTTTCTAGTTGCTTTAGGTGTAGAGTTAGGTTATTTATTTGACTTTTTTCTTGTTTCTTGAGGTGTGCCTGTATTGCTATGAACTTTCCCCTTAGGACTGCTTTTACTGTGTCCCACAGGTTTTGGGTTGTTGTGTTTTCATTTTCATTCGTTTCTATGCAAATTTTGATTTCTTTTTTGATTTCTTCTGTGATTTGTTGGTTATTCAGCCTCCATATGTTGGATTTTTTAATAGTTTTTCTCCTGTAATTGAGATCTAATCTTACTGCATTGTGGTCAGAAAAGATGCTTGGAATGATTTCTATTTTTTTGAATTTACCAAGGCTAGCTTTATGGCCCAGGATGTGATCTATCCTGGAGAAGGTTCCACGTGTGCTTGAGAAGAAGGTGAAATTCATTGTTTTGGGATGAAATGTCCTATATATATCAATTAGGTCTAACTGGTCTATTGTATCATTTAAAGTTTGTGTTTCCTTGTTAATTTTCTGTTTAGTTGATCTATCCATAGGTGTGAGTGGGGTATTAAAGTCTCCCACTATTAATGTGTTATTGTTAATTTCTCCTTTCATAGTTGTTAGCATTTGTCTTACATATTGTGGTGCTCCTGTGTTGGGTGCATATATATTTATAATTGTTATATCTTCTTCTTGGATTGATCATTTGATCATTATGTAGTGACCTTCGTTGTCTCTTTTCACAGCCTTTGTTTTAAAGTCTATTTTATCTGATATGAGTATTGCTACTCCTGCTTTCTTTTGGTCCTTATTTGCATGGAAAATCTTTTTCCAGCCCTTCACTTTCAGTCTGTATGTGTCCCCTGTTTTGAGGTGGGTCTCTTGTAGACAACATATGTAGGAGTCTTGTTTTTGTATCCATTCAGCCAGTCTTTGTCTTTTGGTTGGGGCATTCAACCCATTTATGTTTAAGGTAATTACTGATAAGTATGATCCCATTGCCATTTACTTTATTGTTTTGGGTTCGAATTTATACACCGTTTTTGTTGACAAACCATTAGCCAGACTCATCAAGAAACAAAGGGAGAAAAATCAAATCAATAAAATTAGAAATGAAAATGGAGAGATCACAACAGACAACACAGAAATACAAAGGATCATAAGAGACTACTATCAACAATTATATGCCAATAAAATGGACAACGAGGAAGAAATGGACAAATTCTTAGAAAAGTACAACTTTCCAAAACTCGACCAGGAAGAAATAGAAAATCTTAACAGACCCATCACAAGCACGGAAATTGAAACTGTAATAAAAAATCTTCTGGCAAACAAAAGCCCAGGTCCAGACGGCTTCACAGCTGAATTCTACCAAAAATTTAGAGAAGAGCTAACACCTATCCTGCTCAAACTCCTGCAGAGGAAGGTAAACTTCCAAACTCATTCTATGAGGCCACCATCACCCTAATACCAAAACCTGACAAAGATGCCACAAAAAAAGAAAACTACAGGCCAATATCACTGATGAACATAGACGCAAAAATCCTTAACAAAATTCTAGCAATCAGAATCCAACAACACATTAAAAAGATCATACACCATGACCAAGTGGGCTTTATCCCAGGGATGCAAGGATTCTTCAATATCCGCAAATCAATCAATGTAATACACCACATTAACAAATTGAAAAATAAAAACCATATGATTATCTCAATAGATGCAGAGAAAGCCTTTGACAAAATTCAACATCCATTTATGATCAAAACTCTCCAGAAAGCAGGAATAGAAGGAACATACCTCAACATAATCAAAGCTATATATGACAAACCCACAGCAAACATTATCCTCAACGGTGAAAAATTGAAAGCATTTCCTCTAAAGTCAGGAACAAGACAAGGGTGCCCACTTTCACCATTACTATTCAACATAGTTTTGGAAGTTTTGGCCACAGCAATCAGAACAGAAAAAGAAATAAAAGGAATCCAAATTGGAAAAGAAGAAGTAAAGCTCTCACTGTTTGCAGATGACATGATCCTCTACATAGAAAACCCTAAAGACTCCACCAGAAAATTACTAGAACTAATCAATGACTATAGTAAAGTTGCAGGATATAAAATCAACACCCAGAAATCCCTTGCATTCCTATACACTAATAATGAGAAAACAGAAAGAGAAATTAAGGAAACAATTCCATTCACCATTGCAACGGAAAGAATAAAATACTTAGGAATATATCTACCTAAAGAATCTAAAGACCTATATATAGAAAACTATAAAACACTGGTGAAAGAAATCAAAGAGGACACTAACAGATGGAGAAATATACCATGTTCATGGATCAGAAGAATCAATATAGTGAAAATGAGTATACTACCCAAAGCAATCTATAGATTCAATGCAATCCCTATCAAGCTACCAACAGCATTCTTCACAGAGCTAGAACAAATAATTTCACAATTTGTATGGAAAAACAAAAAACCTCGAATAGCCAAAGCGATCTTGAGAAAGAAGAATGGAACTGGAGGAATCAACCTACCTGACTTCAGGCTCTACTACAAAGCCACAGTTATCAAGACAGTATGGTACTGGCACAAAGACAGAAATATAGATCAATGGAACAAAATAGAAAGCCCAGAGATAAATCCACGCACATATGGACACCTTATCTTCGACAAAGGAGGCAAGAATATACAATGGATTAAAGACAATCTCTTTAACAAGTGGTGCTGGGAACTCTGGTCAACCACTTGTAAAAGAATGAAACTAGAACACTTTCTAACACCATACACAAAAATAAACTCAAAATGGATTAAATTTCTAAACGTAAGTCCTAGAGGAGAACATAGGCAAAACACTCTCTGACATACATCACAGCAGGATCCTCTATGACCCACCTCCCAGAATATTGGAAATAAAAGCAAAAATAAACAAATGGGACCTAATTAACCTTAAAAGCTTCTGCACATCAAAGGAAACTATTAGCAAGGTGAAAAGACAGCCTTCAGAATGGGAGAAGATAATAGCAAATGAAGCAACTGACAAACAACTAATCTCGAGAATATACAAGCAACTCCTACAGCTCAACTCCAGAAAAATAAATGACCCAATCAAAAAATGGGCCAAAGAACTAAATAGACATTTCTCCAAAGAAGACATCCAGATGGCTAACAAACACATGAAAAGATGCTCAACATCACTCATGATCAGAGAAATGCAAATCAAAACCACTATGAGGTACCATTTCACACCAGTCAGAATGGCTGCGATCCAAAAGTCTACAAGCAATAAATGCTGGAGAGGATGTGGAGAAAAGGGAACCTTCTTACACTGTTGGTGGGAATGCAAACTAGTACAGCCACTATGGAGAACAGTGGGGAGATTCCTTAAAAAACTGGAAATAGACCTGCCTTATGATCCAGCAATCCCACTGCTGGGCATACACACTGAGGAAACCAGAAGGGAAAGAGACACGTGTACCCCAATGTTCATCGCAGCACTGTTTATAATAGCCAGGACATGGAAGCAACCTAGATGTCCATCAGCAGTTGAATGGATAAGAAAGCTGTGGTACATATACACAATGGAGTATTACTCAGCCATTAAAAAGAATACATTTGAATCAATTCTAATGAGGTGGATGAAACTGGAGCCTATTATACAGAGTGAAGTAAGCCAGAAAGAAAAACACCAATACAGTATACTAATGCATATATATGGAATTTAGAAAGATGGTAACAATAACCCTGTGTACGAGACAGCAAAAGAGACACTGATGTATAGAACAGTCTTATGGACTCTGTGGGAGAGGGAGAGGGTAGGAAGATTTGGGAGAATGGCATTGAAACATGTAAAATATCATGTATGAAACGAGTTGCCAGTCCAGGTTCGATGCACGATACTGGATGCTTGGGGCTGGTGCACTGGGACGACCCAGAGGGATGGAATGGGGAGGGAGGAGGGAGGAGGGTTCAGGATGGGGAACACATGTATACCTGTGGCGGATTCATTTTGATATTTGGCAAAACTAATACAGTTATGTAAAGTTTAAAAATAAAATAAAATTTAAAAAAAAAAGAAAAAAAAAAAAAAGAATGAAACTAGAACACTTTGTAACACCATACACAAAAATAAACTCAAAATGGATTAAAGATCTAAACATAAGACCAGAAACAATAAAACTCCTAGAGGAAAACATAGGCAAAACACTCTCTGACATACATTACAGCAGGATCCTCTATGACCCACCTCCCAGAATATTGGAAATAAAAGCAAAAATAAACAAATGGGACCTAATTAACCTTAAAAGCTTCTGCACATCAAAGGAAACTATTAGCAAGGTGAAAAGACAGCCTTCAGAATGGGAGAAGATAATAGCAAATGAAGCAACTGACAAACAACTAATCTCGAGAATATACAAGCAACTCCTACAGCTCAACTCCAGAAAAATAAATGACCCAATCAAAAAATGGGCCAAAGAACTAAATAGACATTTCTCCAAAGAAGACATCCAGATGGCTAACAAACACATGAAAAGATGCTCAACATCACTCATGATCAGAGAAATGCAAATCAAAACCACTATGAGGTACCATTTCACACCAGTCAGAATGGCTGCGATCCAAAAGTCTACAAGTAATAAATGCTGGAGAGGGTGTGGAGAAAAGGGAACCCTCTTACACTGTTGGTGGGAATGCAAACTAGTTCTCCACTATGGAGAACAGTGGGGAGATTCCTTAAAAAACGAAATAGACCTGCCTTATGATCCAGCAATCCCACTGCTGGGCATACACACTGAGGAAACCAGAAGGGAAAGAGACACGTGTACCCCAATGTTCATCGCAGCACTGTTTATAATAGCCAGGACATGGAAGCAACCTAGATGTCCATCAGCAGTTGAATGGATAAGAAAGCTGTGGTACATATACACAATGGAGTATTACTCAGCCATTAAAAAGAATACATTTGAATCAGTTCTAATGAGGTGGATGAAACTGGAGCCTATTATACAGAGTGAAGTAAGCCAGAAAGAAAAACACCAATACAGTATACTAACGCATATATATGGAATTTAGAAAGATGGTAACAATAACCCTGTGTACGAGACAGCAAAAGAGACACTGATGTATAGATCAGTCTTATGGACTCTGTTGGAGAGAGAGAGGGTGGGAAGATTTGGGAGAATGGCATTGAACCATGTAAAATATCATGTATGAAACGAGTTGCCAGTCCAGGTTCGATGCACGATACTGGATGCTTGGGGCTAGTGCACTGGGACGACCCAGAGGGATGGTATGTGGAGGGAGGAGGTAGGAGGGTTCAGGGTGGGGAACACATGTATACCTGTGGCGGATTCATTTTGATATTTGGCAAAACTAATACAATTAGGTAAAGTTTAAAAATAAAATTAAATTAAAAAAAAAGTTAAATAAGCAGCCATAGACAATAGCAAAGAAATGGTATGACTGTGCAACAATAAAACTTTATTTATGAACAACAACAAAAAATTTTTAAGGTAGGGAAACAGTTGAGTTGTTCAAAAGGACAGTGCATGTTCTATTTCAAATTAACTCTTGTGTTTTTATACATAGGGAAATTTCTCACTAGTCTGAAATCCCGACAGTGAAGTCATGAAAACCTCCTTATCTGGTTGATTTTTCTAGAGATGATACCTTTCACGTATACTTGAAAACACTTACTAAGGTTTGACACTATGGTCTGCCTTCCAATATCCTCTTCATTGCCTAGACTCATCTAGAAGACTTTGAAGAATGACAAGTCTGAAGAGGAACTTCTTCAAGAAAAGAAATTTTTCATTGCTGAGAAATTGATAAGATCTTTAAAACACGTCATGTACAGAAAAAATTTAAAAAATGACCAAACATCTGTCTGTCTCTTAGGCAAGCAGAGAGTCTTGTCTTTTTTTTTTTTTTTTTTCATTTAATAACAGCAAGATGTCACCAGCTCACGATTTCTAGTGGTTTGGACTAGAGAATAGGAAGTGCATGTGTGTATGTGTAAAATAAGAAATAAATAAAACATTAAAGCATTGAAACTCAATGAGGCTACTGCATACAATGTATTATCTTGTCAGAGTAGAAAAAGAGCAAGATTGTCTATTTTCTTTACCTGTTGGTAAATAGGTGCATTATAGTAAAGAACACAGGCATCTTTTTTTTTAATTTTATTTTATTTTTAAACTTTACATAATTGTATTAGTTTTGCCAAATATCAAAATGAATCTGCCACAGGTATACATGTGTTCCCCATCCTGAACCCTCCTCCCTCCTCCCTCCCCATTCCATCCCTCTGGGTCGTCCCAGTGCACCAGCCCCAAGCATCCAGTATCGTGCATCGAACCTGGACTCTTTTTTAAAAATCAAAATAAGGTATAAAAAATAGATTCTCAAAATTTCAATTTATTTCTTTTTTTAAAATATAAATTTATTTATTTTAATTGGAGGCTAATTACTTTACAATATTGTTTTGGTTTTGCCATACATTGACATGAATCCGCCATGGGTGTACATGAGTTTCCCATCCTGAACCCCCCTCCCATCTCCCTCCCCATCCCATCCCTCTGGGTCATCCCAGTGCACCATCCCCGAGCATCCTGTATCATGCATCGAACCTGGACTGGCGATTCATTTCACATATGATAATATACATGTTTCAATGCCATTCTCCCAAATCATCCCACCTTTGCCCTCTCCCACAGAGTCCAAAAGAATGTTCTATACATCTATGTCTCTTTTGCTGTCTGCATACAGGGTTATCGTTACCATCTTTCTATATTCCATATATATGCGTTAGTATACTGTATTGGTGTTTTTCTTTCTGGCTTACTTCACTCTGTATAATAGGCTCCAGTTTCGTCCACCTCATTAGAACTGATTCAAATGTATTCTTTTTAATGGCTGAGTAATACTCCATTGTGTGTATGTACCACAGCTTTCTTGTCCATTCATCTGCTGATGGACATCTAGGTTGCTTCCATGTCCTGGCTATTAAAAACAGTGCTGCGATGAACATTGGGGTACATGTGTCTTTTTCAATTCTGGTTTCCTTGGTGTGTATGCCCAGCAGTGGGATTGCTGGGTCGTATGGCAGTTCTATTTCCAGTTTTTTTAAGGAATCTCCACACTGTTTTCCATAGTGGCTGTACTAGTTTGCATTCCCACCAACAGTGTAAAAGGGTTCCCTTTTCTCCACACCCTCTCCAGCATTTATTGCTTGTAGACTTTTGGATAACAGCCATTCTGACTGGCATGAAATGGTACCTCATTGTGGTTTAGATTTGCATTTCTCTGATAATGAGTGATGTTTAGCATCTTTTCATGTGTTTGTTAGCCATCTGTATGTCTCCTTTGGAGAAATGTCTGTTTAGTTCTTTGTCGCATTTTTTGATTGGGTTGTTTATTCGTCTGGAATTGAGCTGCAGGAGTTGCTTGTATATTTTTGAGATTAATTCTTTGTCAGTTGCTTCATTTGCTATTATTTTCTCCCATTCTTAAGGCTGTCTTTTCACCTTGGTTATGATTTCCTTTGTTGTGCAGAAGCTTTTAATTTTAATTAGGTCCCATTTATTTATTTTTGCTTCTATTTCCAATATTCTGGGAGGTGGGTCATAGAGGATCGTGCTGTGATTTATGTTGGAGAGTGTTTTGCCCATGTTTTCCTCTAGGAGTTTTATAGTTTCTGGTCTTATGTTTAGATCTTTAATCCATTTTGAGTTTATTTTTGTGTATGGTGTTAGAAAGTGTTCTAATTTCATTCTTTGACAAGTGGTTGACCAGTTTTCCCAGTACCACTTGTTAAAGAGTTTGTCTTTTCTCCATTGTATATTCTTGCCTCCTTTGTCAAAGATAAGGTGTCCATAGGTGCGTGGATTTATCTCTGGGCTTTCTATTTTGTTCCTTTGATCTATATTCCTGTCTCTGTGCCAGTACCATAGTGTCTTGATGACTGTGGCTTTGTAGTAGAGCCTGAAGTCAGGCAGGTTGATTCCTCCAGTTCCATTCTTCTTTCTCAAGATAGCTTTGGCTATTTGAGGTTTTTTGTATTTCCATACAAATTGTGAAATTATTTGTTCTAGCTCTGTGAAGAATACCGTTGGTAGCTTGATAGGGATTGCATTGAATCTATAGATTGCTCTGGGTAGTATACTCATTTTCACTATATTGATTCTTCCAATCCATGAACATGGTATATTTCTCCATCTATTAGTGTCCTCTTTGATTTCTAGTAAGAGAAGAATATAAGAATAATTTTTGTCTAGATTTCTTTAGGGAATATTTACTTCCTTTTTTCTCTTTTGACTGTGATTTAGCCAATCAAAAACATAAAAGTGCTAGTTCAGAAAGTGATGATGTGCATAATATGCCAGACTAGTAGTGATGGATGAACAAAAAAAAAAAAAAAAAAGATTTGCCCCTACAATAGAGTTAATTGTGTTTTTCTTTTCTCCTGATGGTTTTCTGAGTTATTGGATTTCCTTGTTAGATGTTATACAGTAAATTGTTAGATGCACTTGTCAGGAAGTGACTTATTATGTATACTTGTCGCTGAAAAATATAGCAAATAGCATGTTCATTGAAGGAAACATTTATTGAAGGAGCATCTATAATCTATTAGTGCTGTTTTTTAAAGAAGAAAAGAATCCAAAGATATTTTCATGGTTTGCCTTTGTTTGCAAGTCTGTTAAGAGCTAAATATTTCAGCTGCCCACAACTTGGTAGGTGATTGCAATTAAGGGTGGCACTGAATACTATAATTTCATAAATACCTGTTAAGCAGCAGGGATTTACTGAGCTTTTATTAGATACCTGGCTTAGTAAAGTCTTTTGCATGTGGAGGAGGAAGGTGAGTTTCAAAAAGAACTGAATGAATTGAAAATAAACTGCATATCCAAAAGTATTCTTGGAATTCTGTAGGTGGAAATCAGTATCAAAACTCTCCTGAAAATCCTTGCTATGTGGCAAGTCCCTGGACTATGCTTTTGTTTGTCTCAGAGAAGCTCCATGAAAGTATGTTTTCTTTTGTGAATCTGTTCAGAGAGACACCAAGAAGCATCCTCCTCCTCCTCCTGGTGAGGAGGATCTGGAGTTAGAATTGAGATATATCCTGGCTGAAAATGCCCTAATTCTTTTAAAGCTAACTCAGCTTATTAAATGCCAGAGTTCTCACTCACTTGGTAAAAAACAATTAACGATGAAGGCTGAGCCTCAATTGGCACTTTATATCTAAACAAAATTCACTCTATTGGTGACTGCTTTTTTAATCCCTATTTCTGATTAGTTATTAAGTTTCTTGACATTGTTACAAAAATTAATGGAGCTTAAACAGCTGGATTTCTGATGATGTTGCCCGTAATGGAAAGTATGATATCTTGACTATGGAAGTTCAGGGACAGGAATATTCAGTGTGTGCTTTGGGCAATCACAGAGGTGTGCTGAGATAGATTGTCAGCAAAGTCCTGAAATGTGGACCTGGTTTTGGAAAGACTGAGCAGGGTAGACATACTGGGGGCAAGAGTAGCAGAGGTAAAAGCATAGAGCTGGGATGTGAATTGTGTGTGTGTGTGTGTGTAAATGAACATGACAGGAAGAGACAGTTTCCAGCGACTGCAGAGACTATGCAAGTTGACATTCTATGGTAGAAAGCTTTGAGGGCTTATAAGAGAAGATTGTATTCAGCAAAGTAGGCAAAAAAAAACTGCCTTGAAAATTACTGAAGGAGAGAAGGCCATGAAGAATGTTTTGGCCTAATGATTGGAACAGCAGGGGAGAGATGGAAGTCAGTTATATTGTTAGAATAGATACCCAATTAGTGGGCCTTTCCCAGTATTTGAATAGCTTTAATTCTGTTTTCTCTTTCACTTACTTAGTACAAATGAAACCCGCTGGCTGGCTGTCTGGCCCTATAGTCTTCCCACCCTGCCTCAGTGCTGTCCGGAAGGGACTTTTTTGGTAGATGGTTTTAGACACACCAGCATGTGAGTCCAGGCTCTGTCTGCCACCTCCATTCTACCCTATGACAGTCATCCCATGGCCCTGTGTTGGACCTGAGGACATGTCACCCATGGTGCTATCTGCCCTTTGGAGAATGGACCCAGGAAGTAGCATACGCAGGTTCCAGCTCAGGGATATTTGGGCACATGGAGTGATATTTAGAGGGTGGAACATAGCTCCAGGTGGCTCATCCCCTTGACCCCAGGCCTTTCTCATTCTTGGGGAGAGGCTTGGCTGGTAGAGGGCCTAGTCATACAAGAGAGACCCTAGTCAAAAGCCCTTGAATGCAAGTAAGCCAGAAAGAAAAACACCAATACAGTATACTAACGCATATATATGGAATTTAGAAAGATGGTAACGATAACCCTGTGTACGAGACAGCAAAAGAGACACTGATGTATATAGAACAGTCTTATGGACTCTGTGGGAGAGGGAGAGGGTAGGAAGATTTGGGAGAATGGCATTGAAACATGTAAAATATAATGTATGAAACGAGTTGTCAGTCCAGGTTCGATGCACGATCTGGATGCTTGGGGCTGGTGCACTGGGACGACCCAGAGGGATGGTATGGGGAGGGAGGAGGGAGGAGGGTTCAGGGTGGGGAACACATGTATACCTGTGGCGGATTCATTTTGATATTTGGCAAAACTAATACAATTTTGTAAAGTATAAAAATAAAATAAAATTAAAAAAAAAATAAAATAAAAGCTCCTAGTGCTGTTTTTCTGGTTAGTGTACTTAGACCTGGAGGCATTATGAGTTATACATAGACATCTCAATCCACTATTTTGTTCTTTTAATAAACATTCACAAAACATTTGGTGCATCTTTGTGAAAAACAAAACTTTAAAAAAATATTTTTTTTCCTGAACTTCTCACATCATTTCTTATGATGTAAGGGGCAGAGAGGCAGAGTTAGGCCCTGCCAATCTCCCTTGCATGACTTTAATATTATTCTTTCACTTACTCAGGAATTTATTGAATGATTTTCACTTAAAGCATCTTCAGGGCACTGTACTGAGTAAATACTGAAACTATAAACAAATGTACACAGCTTCTTTTCTCAAGGAACCTATAGTTCAATTGAGAGGCAGACTTTAGGTAAACATTCGAAAGATCATGGTAATTAATGTAATTAATGGCATTTCAGATAATTACAAGAGACACAACTAAAGGATATGATGATGCTGAGAGGTCAGAGAAGGCTTCTCCGAAGGAGTGACTATTATTGAGTAAATTGAGAGGTGAGAATTTTTTTTTACAGGGGACACAGCTGTTGCTAAGACTGGAGGAATACTGACTATTCAAGGAATCACAGGAATGCAAAATGGAGAGAAAACAATGCAGAGTGACAGTAGTTAGACAGCAAGCTGAAAGTGCAGATGATTTAAGGAACCTTTAAAAACCTTTAAAGGTTTTTACCCTAAAAGCAATAGTAAGCCGTGGAAATACTTATTTAAAGGGGATAGGATAGTGTGCTCAGACTGTATATTTAAAATCTCCCTCTGGCCTCATTGAGGAAAACATCTTAGAAGGGAGATGGGTCACTTGAGGAGGTCAACTAAGAGGCTGTTGGTAGTAGTAAGGAAAAGATAATTATAGCTTGGATGAGAGGTGATGATAATGGACAAGGGGAGAAGTATATGGATTTGAAAACTATTTAAGAGGTAAAATTAATCAGACTTGAAGAGGGAGATTCCAAAGGTGATTCTCAAGGATCAACCCTAGGATTTCTCTTTATGAACATTTATAGTGGCTGGTAGACCAGAAGGGGGATTTCTCGGATAGCTCAGCTGGTAAATAATCTGCCTGCAATGTAGGAGACCCTGGTTCAATTCCTGGGTCTGGAAGTTCACCTGTGAAGGGATAGGCTACCCATTCCCATATTCTTGGGCTTCCCTGGTGGCTCAGATGGTAAAGAATCCGCCTGCAATGCTGGAGACCTGGGTTTGATCCCTGGGTTAGGAAGATCCCCTGGAGGAGGGCATGGCAGCCCACTCCAGGATTCTGACCTGCAGAAACCCATGGACAGAGGAGCCTGGCGGGCTACATTCCATGGAGTTGCAAAGAGTCAGACATGACTGAGCGATTAAGCACAGTACAGGACAGATCAGAAGGCCTACAAATAATGATGACCAAATAAATATGAACTAGAGGGGAAAGGAAGAAAGCCAGGGGAGTGTGTTCCAGAGATGAAAGGAAGATAAATTCAAGAAGGTTTCTGAAATAGCGAATACAATAAAGAGTAAGAAATATTCTTTGGACTTAACAATGTAGAGATCATTGGTAACCATAGTAAACATAGTTTTAGTACAGCAGTAGAGGCAGAAGCCGAAATTAGTGGGTCAAGAGGAAATGGATAATGTAAATATGGATAATTCCAGATTTGGCTGAGAAATGGTTATGAGATAAAGGTCTATATGGGCATGAAAGAGTTAAAAATTTTTTTTTTAAATATTAAAAATATTGAACCACTTGAGGATGTTTAAATTTTCTTGGAGCAAGTCCTAAGAGAGGGGACGTAATTGAATATACTAGAGGAAGAGTCCTCTCCTTACCTCAGCATCCACCACTAGTCATTGTTTCGTGAAAACTTTCTGTTCTCTGGAAAAATTCTGAGGGTAAGAATTGAGAACTTTGAAGCAACAGCAGTAAGATTAGGAACTTTGCTGGGGCAGGAAATACATCAAGGAAAAGAGTGACAGCCCTGGTAATTGAAGGACTGATTTAGAATTCAGACATTGTTTTGCAGCAGCAGAGCCTGTGATTATGCTGGGTGGGAATGTGACTTATATAGACCTTTTTCATAGAGCCTTTCATTCCTTGGGGTTCCTGGAACATTGTGACTGTAAGTATCTGTGCTAGTTTCTGAAGCTTGACTTACTCCATTGAAATCACAGGAAGAATGTTATTTGATTTATGAAAGGAGTTAGCCAGCCATTCACCTAATTTTGAAACAGTTACAGGAATAGGAGGAAAGAAAAGAGATATTGAACCAGAACTGTACAACTTGCTAGTTATAGAGATGCCTAAGGAAGATAAAGATTTTTTAATATTTAGAGTCATAATTCATTCAAATGATGTTAAGAAATCAGTTTTCAAGACAATACAAAATCACTAATGTAGACAAACTTCGAGTGGATTTTTTTTTAAAAAAGTTTGACCTGTAGAATAATATGGAAACCTTAGTTACTTTAAATCCTTCTTGAAATGAGAAAGGGTATGAAATGTTAAAAGAAATATATCTGTTTTCTATTAAGTTCATGAAATTATTAAAGCAAACCAGTAGCATTTCTATTTAATAAACTCGGTGATGTAGTTGTGTAGCAATGGTAGTAACTGTGCATTTGTTATCTCACAGTTTTTGTGGGACAAAAGTCAGGTATGAGTTAGCTAGGTTTACTGCTCAGCGACTCCCAAAATTGAAATGAAGGTGTTGGCCAGAGCTGTGATCTTATCTGGAGCTTGGGGTCCTTGTCCAAGCATCTCCTGGTTGTAGTTATAGGACTGAGATCCTGCTTTGTTGCTGGCTGTCTGCTGGGGTGACTCTCAGCTCCTCAAGTTTGCCTGCCATTCCTGGCCATATGGCCGTTTCCATATATGGCAGTTTGTTCCTTCAAGGCCTTCGAAAAGAATCTGCTCCAGCTTTGAATCTCTCTGATTCCTTTTGTCTCTGTGCCCTAGACCCTTTTTTTAAAGGGGTCTCATTTGATTAGGCTAGACTAGACTCACCCACACTCAATGAAAGTCGCTCAGTCATGTCTAACTCTTTGCAACCCCATGGACTGTACACAGTCCATTGAATTCTCCAGTGGGTAGCTGTTCTCTTCTCCAGGGGATCTTCCCAACTCAGGGATCAAACCCAGGTCTCCTGTATTTCAGGGGGATTCTTCACCAGCTGAGCCACCAGGGAAGCCCAAGGATACTGGAGTGGGTAGCCTATATCTTCTCCAGGGGATCTTCCTGATCCAGGAGTTGAACCAGAGTTTCCTGCATGATAGGCAGATTCTTTACCACCTGAGCTACCAGGGAAGGTCCACCCATACTCAAGAGGAGGGGATTATATAAGGTGTGCGTATGGGACAGCAAGAATTTTTGGTACCATTTTAGAATTGTGTCTTCCACAAATGGCTCAAATTGTGTAGATGTTAATAGACTGTACGCAGAGGTGAGCAGGATTAAGGAAGCACAGTAGGAATGATGAAGCCGCCTGAGAATAGCAACAGCAGGATATTGTTATCAGAGCCTGGTGAGAGTTTGGGACTGTGGGGGACAGCTATGGCCTTTGGAGAAGGCAGCTACTGCCAGAGTCTTGGACTGAAGCAGAGAATTAACAGAGAAGAATCCCCTACTTCTGTTTTCCTGTCTTCTAATCTCCTGTGTATGGCTTCCATGGGTGAAACTGAGCTTGAAACTGAGGGCTCCAAGCCTGGATCAAGCAGTCCACAGAGGTCAGCCTTGCAGAGCCCAGAGAGGCAGAGAAGATAAGTGAATTGACCTTCACAATGCTCAAGAAATGGTAATTGTTATTGTTAAGGGATCTCTGGTTTATGAGCATATCCATAAGTCTAGAACTATAAAGGACCAATCTCCCCTGTCAACATTCTAAGTGTTTCTGATAGGTGGGTGATGACAGAAATGTGGGAGAATGAAACTGGCCAATTTATTGTGAGTAGAGATGGAATAATGAGCTAACCTTAGCATGTTCCTTTGTCTGGAGGAGATCATTGATATATATTTGTAGCAACTGCCAAGGTAATGATGAAATTGTAAAAGTTGTTAATGAATAGGAAATTATTTCATAAATATTTGCCAAATGAACAGAATGCTAACTCACATTAGTGAAAGCGAAATTCACTCAGTCATGTCTGACTCTTTGTGACCCTAGGCACTACACAGTCCATGGAATTCTCCATGCCAGAACACTGGAGTGGGTAGCTGTTCCCTTCTCCAGGGGATCTTCCTAACCCAGGAATTGGACGCATGTCTCCCACATTGCAGGTGGATTCTTTACCATCTGAGTCACTCACATTAGTACTTAAAAAAAAAAAAAACCCCATTGATATTAGAAAAAAAGAATTCAGTGGATCCTACTGACAAATTTTGTGCTACAGTAGGGTGTGAACTTGTTTAAAGGAGGGAGGCAAGAGAGTGTGTCCTTTTCGAATTCCATTGACTGAACTAATTGCATTTACTATGTCCATAAACAATGGCTTATGAAAACTAACTTTGGAATCAAAATTATAATTCCTACAATGATCACATTAAACCCATAGCTATCCAGTGAGAACACTGAAAGTCAAGATTAGTCTTGTTTATGAATTCCTTCAGTTGAGTTCAGTCGCTCAGTTGTGTCCAGTTCTTTGCGACCCCATGGACTGCAGCACGTCAGGTTTCCCTGTCTATCCCCAACTCCTGGAGCTTGCTCAAACTCATGTCCATCGAGTCGGTGATGCCATCCAACCAGCTCATCCTCTGTTGTCCCCTTCTCCTTCAGTTGCCATAGTGAAAGAAATAGCATCTCTAATAAACTTTTCAGCACCAGGATTTTAAAATTTATAGTTATCCTTCCTCTGGCAGAATTTATTTTTTCATCTTAATGTGTAAACAACAAAGCATTTGTTTTCATTTGAAAGTCTAATTTTTATTTATTTTAATTTTTGAAATTAATTACTTGAAATGTTAAATAAGTTTATTTATTTATTGGCTGTGTTGGGTCTTTGTTGCTGCGTGAGTGGGGCTACTCTCTGGTTGTGGTGTGCAGGCTTCTGTTGTACAGGATGGGCTTTTGGGTGCCTGGGCTTCAGCAGTTGTGGTGGGCTCAGTAGTTGCGGTTCCCAGGCTCTAGAGCAAAGCCTCAGTATTTGTGGTACATGGCTCTGTGGCTCTGAAGCATGTGGGATCTTCCCAGACCAGTGATCAAACCAACCATCTCTCTTGAATTGACAGGCGGATTCTTCATCCCCGAACCACCAGGGAAACCCCTGAAAGTAATTTTTAAACTCCACTGAGTCTGAGTGTGGGGAGAGAGCAGGAGGAGGGTGCGGTTTGTCAGTTTCTACCACAGTGATAGTTGAACCTGAAAATTTAACCATGTACATTGAACAGGACAAGGCAGACTCAGATTCTGATTTTTATGTAGGATCTCTGATTATATTTTAGAAATTGAAAATAGAAATTAGAAACCACTTTACCATGGGACTTCTTGTTTAGTATTTCCAACAGTTTCTGATTATTCATTGGTGATCAATGAGTTTAGATTTCTAGCCAAATTAATAACACACTTAGTATAGTTAGGAAATAAGAGAATAATACATATTTCACATTTTTCTCCAAATGTGCAAAGTCTGATTTATGAACTTTCAATGTTCCACCACCTGTAATGCTTATTTTTATGTTAATTTTGCATTGAAAAAATTGCCTTAATGTTCTAATTAGCATTTCCATCGTATTTGCTAACATACTTTCATGCTTATCTTATGCAGTGGAAAACTATAGTTAAACATTCCTCTAGGAAAATTAAAAAGTTCTTCATCTGGATACATTTTTCTGATAAAAACTATAGCAGGGACCTCAGAAGGAACACTGGTAAGGAATACTGAAGATGGAACGGAGAGTCTGAAGCATGGAGACAGTGTAATATTATGTTAATTTCATTTTTAATATCAGACTTGGAAATTTTTCTGATGTACTTTCTGCTTTGACTACCTATATCCATTTATATTATTTAAATTGTCCCAGTAAATGTAAAAATTTCTCTCTGAAATGTATGTAGAAGATAGGATTTTACCAATGACCATCTGGTATTGTTTGAGTACCAGTGGAAAAGTTGCTCTATTTTTATTAAAAAGACTTAGTCTTTACTTCCTTCATTCTTATGAGTTGTTCAAACCAATCTAAACCTTTCCTTTTCTCTTCAAATTTTCATTATTCTTGGATATCTAGCCTGGATAATAAGAATTTAATTTTATTTCATGATTATTGCTGCTCTATTTTAAAATTTCCCTCAATTTAACTCCAGTTATTTTAGAAACAGTGATCACCTAGGTAGAGTAACCCAGCATTTTATGGTAATGTAACCTACCACTTTATAATTTAACAACTGTATTTTAATATATTTTTAAGAATGAAAACTTTCGAAGTGATGAATGTCACACCTTTGTTAATGACTTGAAAATCATCCAGTATCATTTACTCTTGGCACTTGTTGTTTTCTGTTTCCTTCTTCAAATTTAGTTCTTCACTAAAATAGGCTGGAATCACTCCAGAAGGATGCATTACATTAGTATAATTGGACAGCTCTCTCTTTGTGAATTGGAAGGAAGGGCAGTAGAAAGCAGCAGTATTTTGTGTCCTTGGAAACACTGTTTGAGGAGCTGCTATTTGGGGAACTTTCTGACCTACTTTGTGCGGTCCAGTGGCCACATCGCTGGTGGAAGCCTTGTTCTGCGTGGCACTTGTGTCATGGATTGGGAGGGCTCACGACCCTTCTAGAGGTGGGATTTATGACCCTCCTGTCCTGGGATCCCACCCTCATTATACACAATGAGATTTATCTTTAGCCTGTTAGTGGAAAAAATGTGGTCATGTCATAAAATGGAAGTTGTAATCTTTCGAAAACTGAAGGGAAACTGGGTAGCCAGATTATAGAAAATCCATTTTTTTTTTTTCAGGCTGTTTTACTTCAACAGAAGTAATATGTCTGTGGGTGGTAATAAATTGTAGCCAGCCAGGGTTTAACACTGATGTGTATTGTGCAGATTTAGATTCCCTTCATCTTTGTGTAACTGGCTCCCTACACCAGAACTGCAGCATTCCAGATGTGATAGGAATGTGAATATTTCCATAAAGTACAAACGCTGGTGACTGTTTAGTAACTGTGATGGTGCGTGCTTAGTAATGAACTTCAGTGTTTTCCTGTAATGCTAGTTTCTGAAGACACAATAAGCTTAATTGTTTTAGGAAAACTATCTGGGCACATGGTATTTATATTCTGGTGACTGTGAAGTTTAGGTAGACAATTGAATTCGCGAGCCCTGTATTCAATAAATTTGTCTAGGGTAAGCTTATTTTGATTAGTGGGCTAAAGCTGTTTTATATTTACGCCCTTGTTGTTTCTGGAATAAATTCTAGGTCAAGGTAACTCAAACTGCTAAATGAATATTTTTTCAGTGAAGTCTTGTAAGTTGGGGACAGTGCTCTTAAATCTTCTTGGCTGAGTTGCCATCCATTGAATTGCTGGGCTGAGATAGGATCAAAGTCATTTTTTATACCTAAAAAAGTTAAGTTTTTATTAAAAAAACAGACTCAGTCCAGAGAGTATCTTCAGTCATTGAAAGGGAAGGTCACTATATATTTTTCATTCTTGTAAATTATCAGCTGAAGTATTTGGAACAGTTCTAGAGAAGAAGAAAATCAGATTTCTTGCTATGAGAAATTATAGCTCATGCTAAAATACTCTCATGATTTGTGTTTTTAATCAGTTTATTGTTATTATAGTTAATACACCTACTATCTCTGAGGAGTAGGTTAAAATTATTAACCCTACTTTACAAATTGGGGAATCAAGACACACTTATGTTAAGTGGGGTCGCAAGCTCCCACAGTAACTCACTGACTCAGGGAGGATTAGTCTGGTGTTCATGGGCTGTCTTTAGTCCACGAAGTCTTTGATTTACTTGTAATGAATTACACTGTTGCACCCTCTGTTCCTATTTGGAAAAGAAGTACTGACATTTGACCATCTTCCTTTTTTTTTTTTCCTTCTGAGCCATTGAAGATAAACTTATGGTTGTAAAATCCTTTGTAAAATGTGCATATTTTGTGGTTGTAACTTTCAGTTTCATTTTAATGTTAAAGATCTTAGACAAATCTGAAAATTAAATTTAAGCCATAGGTACATTTCATTGCTTGGCTTCCCAGGTGGCACAGCGGTAAAGAATCCACCTGCAATGCAGGAGACACAGGAGATACTGGTTCGATCCCTGGCTCGGGAAGACCCCTGGAGTAGGAAATGGCAACCCATTCCAGTATTCTTGCCTGGAAAATCCTGTGGACAGAGGAGCCTTGTGGGCTACAGTCCATGGCATTGCAAAAGAGTCAGACATGACTGAGCAACAAAGCATGCATATTTAATTGCTATTCTATTCATTTCTATATATTTGGATGCAGTTAATCAACAAATATTTATTGAGCATTTACAGATTAAAATTTGTGTTGAGTGATTGTCAGCCACAGACTTTCCTAGGAAGTGTTGTGATATTTTTCTCTCAGGTGAGATATTGACAGTACTTGTAGCAAATTTTGGGTCACAACTCAGCTTTCCTCAGATGGTACTGGATGACTTAGATAAGATCATGGTATAAATTTTCAGCGTTGGAGTGCTTAAGGGTGATTAGTTCATTCTCATACCATATTGCTGCTTTCTTCTCTCACCGCACACTTGGAGGCACAACTTACACTTCAGGTACAGTTTGTTCTGCTTGACCCTTTACATTCCAAGCTCCAGCCATCTGGAGAAGTGCCTTGAAGACACTCTACTGTCACCACCAGCTTCTGTACATGAGTTTCCTTAATCAGGTTACAATACTTTACTCCCTCTGCACCTCTGTCCCATGTCCCAGGCTGACTCCCTAGCTCTTAACTCCAGTTTTCGAATCTTAGCTTAAGTACTAAGATTTAAAGATCAGATCCTGCACAGTATAAACAAAATTTAAAATTGTGGTCTATTTCATAATCCTAAACAGAATCTTCCTGTTTCTTTCTAAGCAATCCTCTATGGAATTATCCTTAGAAACAATTAACCCCAAATCCTTTCTCCAGTTCATTTCAGTTGCTCAGTTGTGTCCAACTCTTTGCGACCCCATGGACTGCAGCATGCCAGGCTTCTCTGTCCATCACCAACTCCCAGAGCTTGCTTAAACTCCTGTCAATCGAGTTGGTGATGCCATCCAACCATCTCATCTTCTGTCATCCCCTTCTCCTCCTGCCTTCAATCTTTCCCAGCATCAGGGTCTTTTCCAATGAGTCAGTTCTTTGCATCAGGTGGCCAAGTTATTGGAGCTTCAGCTTCAGTAACAGTCCTTCCAATGAATAGTCGGGACTGATTTCCTTTAGGTTTGACTGGTTTGATTTCCTTTCAGTCCCAGGCACTCTGAAGAGTGTTCTCCAACACCACAGTTCAAAAGCATCAATTCTTCAGTGCTCAGATTTCTTTATGGTTGAATTCTCACATCCATACATGACCACTGGAAAAGCCATAGCTTTGACTAGATGGACCTTTGTCGGCAGACTAATATCTCTGCTTTTTAATACGCTGTCTAGGTTGGTCATAGCTTTTTTTCCCAAGGAGCAAGCGTCTTTTAATTTCATGACTGCAGCCACCATCTGCAGTAATTTTGGAGCCCAAGACAATTAAGCCTGTCGCTGTTTCCACTGTTTCCCCATCTATTTGCCATGAAGTAGTGGGACTCGATGGAGAAGGCAATGGCACCCCACTCCAGTACTCTTGACTGGAAAATCCCATGGACGGAGCAGCCTGGAAGGCTGCAGTCCATGGGGTCGCTGAGGGTTGGACATGACTGAGAGACTTCACTTTCACTTTTCACTTTCATGCATTGGAGAAGGAAATGGCAACCCACTCCAGTGTTCTTGCCTTGAGACTCCCAGGGACGGGGGAGCCTGGTGGGCTGCCGTCTATGGGGTTGCACAGAGTCGGACATGACTGAAGTGACTTAGCACCAGCAGTGGGACTGGATGCTATGATCTTAGTTTTTTGAATGTTGAGGTTTTTTTTTTTTTTTTTTTTCCTGAGTCACCAGGGAAACCCAAGAATACTGGAGTGGGTAACTTATCCCTTCTCCAGGGGGTCTTCCTGACCAAGAAATTGAACCAGGTTCTCCTGTATTGCAGGCAGATGCTTTTTTTCTTTTTTTAATTATTTAAATTAAAAAAATTTAATATAAATTTATTTATTTTAATTGGAGGGTAATTACTTTACAATATTGTATTGGTTTTGCCATACATAAACATGAATCCACCATGGGTGTAAACGTGTTCCCCATCCTGAACCCCCCTCCCACCTCCCTCCCTATTCCATCCCTCTGGGTCATCCAGTGCACCAGCCCTGAGCATCCTGTATCATGCATCGAACCTGGACTGGTGATTCATTTCACATATGATATTATACATCTTCAATGCCATTCTCCCAAATCATCCCACCCTCTCCCTCTCCCACAGAATGTTCTATACATCTATGTCTCTTTTGCTGTCTCGCATACAGGGTTATCATTACCATCTTTCTAAATTCCATATATATACGTTAGTATACTGTATTGGTGTTTTTCTTTCTGGCTTACTTCACTCTGTATAATAGGCTCCAGTTTCATCCACCTCATTAGAACTGATTCAAATGTATTCTTTTTAATGGCTGAATAATACTCCATTGTGTATATGTACCACAGCTTTCTTATCCATTCATCTGCTGATGGACATCTAGGTTGCTTCCATGTCCTGGCTATTATAAACAGTGCTGTGATGAACATTGGGGTACACGTGTCTCTTTCCCTTCTGGTTTCCTCAGTGTGTATGCCTAGCAGTGGGATTGCTGGATTGTATGGCAGTTCTATTTCCAGTTTTTTAAGGAATCTTCACACTGTTTTCCATAGTGGCTGTACTAGTTTGCATTCCCACCAACAGTGTAAAAGGGTTCCCTTTTCTCCACACCCTCTCCAGCATTTATTGCTTGTAGACTTTTGGATCGCAGCCATTCTGACTGGCATGAAATGGTACCTCATAGTGGTTTTGATTTGCATTTCTCTGATAATGAGTGATGTTGAGCATCTTTTCATGTGTTTGTTAGCCATCTGTATGTCTCCTTTGGAGAAATGTCTGTTCTTTGGCCCATTTTTTGATTGGGTCATTTATTTTTCTGGAGTTGAGCTGTAGGAGTTGCTTGTATATTTTTGAGATTAATTCTTTGTCAGTTGCTTCATTTGCTATTATTTTCTCCATTCTGAAGGCTGTTTTTTCACCTTGGTTATAGTTTCCTTTGTTGTGCAGAAGCTTTTAATTTTAATTAGGTCCCATTTGTTTATTTTTGCTTTTATTTCCAATATTCTGGGAGGTGGGTCATAGAGGATCCTGCTGTGATTTATGTTGGAGAGTGTTTTGCCTATGTTCTCCTCTAGGAGTTTTATAATTTCTGGTCTTACATTTAGATCTTTAATCCATTTTGAGTTTATTTTTGTGTATGGTGTTAGAAAGTGTTCTAGTTTCATTCTTTTACAAGTGGTTGACCAGTTTTCCCAGTACCACTTGTTAAAGAGATTGTCTTTTCTCCATTTAAGCCAACTTTTTCACTCTCCTCTTTCACTTTCCATTGAGAGGCTCTTTAGTTCCTCTTCACTTTCTGCCATAAGGGTGGTGTCATCTGCATATCTGAGATTATTGATATTTCTCCCGGCAATCTTGATTCCAGCTTGTGCTTCATCCAGCCCGGTACTTTGCATGATGTACTCTGCATATAAGTTAAATAAGCAAGGTGACAATATACAGCCTTGATGTACTCCTTTCCTCATTTGGAACCAGTCCATTGTTCCATGTCCGGTTCTAACTGTTGCTTCTTGACCTGCATACAGATTTCTCAAGAGGCAGGTCAGGTGGTCTGGTATTCCCATCTCTTGAAGAATTTTCCACAGTTTGCTGTGACTCACACAGTCAAAGGGATTGGCGTAGTCAATAAAGTAGAAGTAAATATTTCTCTCGAACACTCTTGCTTTCTCTGTGATCCAGTAGATGTTGGCAATTTGATCTCTGGTTCCTCTGCCTTGTCTAAAACCAGCTTGAACATCTGGAAGTTCTTGTTTCATGTATTGTTGAAGCCTGGCTTAGAGAACTTTGAGCATTACTTTGCTAGCGTGTGAGATGAGTGCAATTGTGTGGTAGTTTGAACCTTCTTTGGTATTGTCTTTCTTTGGGATTGAAATGAAAACTGACCTTTTCCAGTCCTGTGGCCACTGCTGAGTTTTCCACATTTGCTGGCATATTGAGTGCAGCACTTTCACAGCATCATCTTTTAGGATTTGAAATAGCTCAGCTGGAATTCCATCACTTCTTTGTTCATAGTGATGAACATAGTGATTCCACTACTAGCTTTGTTCATAGTGATGCTTCCTAAGGCCCACTTGACTTTGCATTCCAGAATGTCTGGCTCTAGGTGACTGATCACACCATCATGGTTGTGTGAGTCATTAAGATCTTTTTTGTACAGTTCTTCTGTGTCTTCTTGCAACCTCTTCTTAATATCTTCTGCTTCTGTTAGGTCCATACCATTTCTGCCCTTTATTGAGCCCATCTTTGCATGAAATGTTCCCTTGTATCTCTACTTTTCTTGAAGAGATTGCTAGTCTTCCCCATTCTGTTATTTTCCCGTATTTCTTTGCATTGATCGCTGAGGAAGGCTTTCTTATCTCTCCTTGCTATTCTTTGGAACTCTGCATTCAAATGGGTATATCTTTCCTTTTCTCCTTTGCATTTAGCTTCTATTCTTTTCTCAGCTATTTGTAAGGCCTCCTCAGACAACCATTTTTCCTTTTTGCATTTCTTTTTCTTGGGGATGGTCTTGATCACTGTCTCTTGCACAATGTCATGAACCTCTGTCCATAGTTCTTCAGTCACTCTGTCTTATCAGGTCTAATCCCTTGAATCTATTTGTCACTTCCACTTATAATCATAAGAGAATTGATTTAGGTCATACCTGAGTGGCCTAGTGGTTTTCCCTACTTTCTTCAATTTAAGTCTGAATTTTGCAATAAGGAGTTCATGATCTGATCCACAGTCAGCTCCTGGTCTTTTTTTTGCTGGATGCATAGAATTTCTCCATCTTTGACTGCAAAGATTATTATTTCTGTAATAGTTGCTGCTAAACAACCTGGAACTCTATATTCCATGTCCAAAAAAAGTATGCAAATGAACTGCTGCTTTGTCTACTTTGGTATTAATATTATCCATTTGCATTCTTTGTTCCCCTTTGCTTGGTTTACCTTGACTATTTGTTTACTTTACTTTTGTGATTTGTTCTAATGAGATTGATTTTGGCTTTTTATTTTGACAATTTTTGCTTTTTAACTGAATTAACTCTTGAAGACTAACAGCCAACATCATATTTAATGGGAAAATATCAGTGGCTGTCCTAAAACCAGAAATAAAGTGGGACTCTGAAATCACTATTATTGCTTGAACATATTCTTGAATTTATGGAAAATGTAATAAATTATGAAATAGAAGTAGGAGATATCAGTAATCAAAAATAACATTTAACGTCTCATAAGTAGATGATACGAATTTTTGGTTTAAAAACAATCAAGAGAACCATTTGAAACTATTATGATTTTTGAATAATTTCAGTAAGCTAGAAACAAGATAGAAGGCAATGGCACCCCACTCCAGTACTTTTGCCTGGAGAATCCCATGGATGGAGGAGACTGGTGAACTACAGTCCATGGGGTCGCGAAGAGTCGGACACGACTGAATGACTTCACTTTCACTTTTCACTGTCATGCAGTGGAGAAGGAAATGGCAACCCACTCCAGTGTTCTTGCCTGGAGAATCCCAGGGACAGGGGAGCCTGGTGGGCTGCTGTCTATGGGATCGCACAGAGTCGGACACGACTGACGTGACTTAGCAGCAGCAGAAACAAGATAGGGAAATAATATAATGCTAATAGTTTTCTTATAAATTAATAGTAACTAATTAAAAGATAATAGATTAAAAGCACAGTAAGTTAGTAAGAATAGCAATATCCATTATATCAACAAAACTTTTGAGAGCCTTCTATGTACCTGCATTGAGCTATAAAGTCCTTGCCCAAGGGCTTAAATTGTGATATGCAAGATTAACATACAAACCTGCAACTAAAGTATAGTATGTTCTGTGTACAGGTAACATTCAGGTTAAGGATGTTTCAGCTGAGTTCTAAGGGAAAAGTTGGGTGAATTTTAACAGGGAAACAACAAACACCTGTTTTTCAGGTATATGGAGTGATGATGGACAATAGTATCAGGTGATGAGAGGGAACCTCATGCATTCAGGAAGACTGGACCGTTGGGTGCAAGGGAGGGAATAAGAGTGATGAGCCTGGTGAGAAAATGTGTGGTCAGTTCACTAAAGTCTCTGTGAACTGTGTTGAAGGTGATAAGGAAGTCCCACCTGTGACCGTCTCCCCTTCTCTTGGCATCTTGAGGATAATATTGGTAGCTTGGATGATACTGGTTCACTGTCTGTCATTCTTTTCTGAAGAGGTTTGGTGTGAGGATGGTTGTAGAGTTTTCTTTTCTCCTTCTATATAAATAGGGTAATGTATTTGAATTACTTTCTGATTGACTGGTGTGCTGAGCAGGATGTTTTCCTGCACCAAACTCCTTCTCAGGGATTGGATACGTATTAATAAAAACCCAACAGTGAGCCCTGGACTCTGAAGGAAGGTTTTAAGATGGTCTTTATAGTCAAGGAGGTAACCCACTCTGGTGTGTCTGAGGTCAGCTGAGGTCCACACAAAACCTATAAGAGGACTTGATACGGAGCATGTGGGGTTTAGCAAATAATGGCATAATGAAACTATAAATACCTGGGTTTGCCTGATGGCTACACTCTGGAGAAGTGCATGTATGTAAAATAAAGTCTTTTGCTTAGGAAAGTGCTATCCAAGTCTAACACTGGATTTTCACAAAAAATATTGAGGTTCTCTTGAGAAGCTATGGGGGCTTCCCAGATGGTGCAGGGGTAAAGAATCTGCCTGCCAATGCAGGAGATATGGGGTACACGGGTTCGATCCCTCGGTTGGAAAGATACCCTGGAGTAGAAAATGGCAACCCACTCCAGTATTCTTGCCTGGAAAATTCCATGGACAGAGGAGCCTGGCAGGCTTGTATAGAGTCAGACACAACTGAGCTCACACGCACGTTGAGAAACTAGGATGGTTCATTGCTTCTGCCAGTTGAAGGTAATGAGATTCTAGCTGGGTGGGAAGATCATGAGTTTATGTGCCTGGTTCTATTGCGGTCAGGCATGCCATTGGTCTTCTGGCTTTTAAGAGTTATAAGTTAAATTTCACAAGAGAGATCATCCATCTTACTTGGCATTGACTGAGCCACTAGATGGTAATATTAATAATAGCAGTTAACCTTTATAGAGCACTTAATATTTTTCAAGGCTCCATGCTAAATGCTTCCCTTGAATCTTCACACCCCTATGAGGTAGATAGAAATCATTATCCCCTTTCTATCAGATAAGTGGCTCGAGACAGGAGAGATGGTATCTTGCTTATGGTAATATAGGTAGCACTTTTGGGGAGTGGGTTTCACACCCACACCTGTCAGATTCCCAAGTGCATCCTGTTAATCAGGGGTGTTTGGGGTTTTGAGAAGCGGAATTTCAATTTGGAGTGGTTGGTCAGGCTGTCATTTTTTACTCTATAGACACCAGAATACAAGTTGAATGTGGCTTTGTTGACTAGAAATTTTTCCTCTACTCAAGAAATCTTGTTTTTGTCCCCCCCACACCCCCCAAAAAAAATCAAAACATGCACATGGAGTTCTTGGGATAAGATGAAGCTGCTGATCATTTTTGATATATTTATCTTCTTTCTAAATGGCTTATGTTGACTGGTCTGGAATGGAAATGTGAAGTGGGAGGTACAGATATAGATGAACAATAAGTACAGATGTGCAGAGCAAGGTCTGAGATACAGGCAAGGTATGGCTGATAAGGGTCAGGAAGAGGAGCTCCTGAAAGAGCTCACAGTTGGCCCCATAAACATGAACATATGTTCTTTTTTTGAGGAATCCTTATATTCTTGTTTTTTTTTTTTTAAATAACTGAAGATATTTTTGCATAAGCCAACTATTTAGCATACAAATAGACTTTTGATTATAAAGCAAAACATGACAATATAATAAAGCACATATACTGTCCACACAAATAGATCTAACATTTGAATTTTACTTTCAGAATGGCATTTGTCATGATTTGTAACTAGCAAATAAAAGTAATTGCCATTTTATTTCCTATATGCTTGATCTTCTCTGATTGGATGTGCACACTTTGTAAAGCACTGCCATTCTACATTTTCCCTTAAATTGATTGCCTTTAAATCACTGTATGTTTGGACAAAGACTGTTTTGCCATAGAGATGGTGACTGAAGTCATCAATAATCAAATTAAAATAGGAAACACCTCAGAAAATCTTGTGGTATTCATGTAGTATTTTAAGATAGAATCTCAGCAAATTCATAAATAGTTTTGTCTTAAAACTTTGCTTCTTTTAAAAAAAAATAATTTATTTTAATTGGAGGCTAATTACTTTACAGTATTGTAGTGATTTTTGCCATACATTACCATGAATCAGCCATGGGTGCACATGTGTTCCCCGTCCTGACCCCGCCCCCCACCTCTCTCCCCATTCCATCCCTCAGGGTCATCCCAGTGCACCAGCCCTGAGCACCGTGTCTCATGCATCGAACCTGGACTGGCAATCTATTTCACATATGATAATATACATGTTTCAATGCTATTTTCTCAAATCATCCCACCCTCACCTTCTCCCATAGAGTCCAAAAGTCTTTTCTTTATATCTGTGTCTCTTTTGGTATCTCGTATATATGGTCATCATTATCATCTTTCTAAATTCCATGTATATGTGTTAATATACTGTATTGCTGTTTTTCTTACTGAATTTACTCTGTATAATAGGCTTCAGTTTCATCCACCTCATTAGAATGGATTCAAATGCATCCTTTTTTAATAGCTGAGTATTATTCCACTGTGTATATGTACCACAGCTTTCTTATCCATTCATCTGCTGATGGACATCTAGGTTGCTTCCATGTCCTGGCTATTGTAAACAGTGCTGTGATGAACATTGGGGTACACGTGTGTCTTTCAATTCTGGTTTCCTTGGTATGTATGCCCAGCAGTGGGATTGCTGGGATGTATGGCAGTTCTATTTCCAGTTTTTTAAGGAATCTCCACACTGTTCTCCATAGTGGCTGTACTAATTTGCATTCCCACCAACAATGTAAGAGAGTTCCCTTTTTTCCACACCCTCTCCAGTATTTATTGTTTGTAGACTTTTGGATAGCAGCCATTCTGACCAGCGTGAGATGGTATCTCATTGTGGTTTTGATTTGCATTTCTCTGATAATGAGTGATGTTGAGCATCTTTTCATGTGTTTGTTAGCCATCTGTATGTCTTCTTTGGAGAACTGTCTGTTTAGTTCTTTGGCCCATTTTTTTATTGGGTCGTTTATTTTTCTGGAGTTGAGCTGCAGGAGTTGCTTGTATATTTTTGAGATTAATTCTTTGTCAGTTGCTTCATTTGCTATTTTCTCCCATTCTGAAGGCTGTCTTTTCACCTTGCTTATAGTTTCCTTCATTGTGCAAAAGCTTTTAAGTGTAATTAGGTCCCATTTGTTTATTTTTGCTTTTATTTTAATTACTCTGGGAGGTGGGTCATAGAGGATCCTGCTGTGATTTATATCAGAGAGTGTTTTGCCCATGTTTTCCTCTAGGAGTTTTATAGTTTCTGGTCTTACATTTGGATCTTTAATCCATTTTGAGTTTATTTTTATGTATGGTGTTAGAAAGTGTTCTGCTGCTGCTGCTAAGTTGCTTCAGTCATGTCTGACTCTGTGCAGCCCCACAGAAGGCAGCCCACTAGGCTCTCCCATCCCTGGGAGTCTCAAGGCAGGAACACTGGAGTGGGTTACCATTTGCTTCTCCAATGCATGAAAGTGAAAAGTGAAAGTGAAGTCTCTCAGTCGTGTCTGACTCTTAACGACCCCATGGACTGTAGCCTACCAGCATCCTCTGTCCATGGGATTTTCCAGGCAAGAGTACTGGAGTGGGTTGCCATTGCCTTCTCCGAGAAAGTGTTCTAGTTTCATTCTTTTACAGGTGATTGACCAGTTTTCCCAGCACCACTTGTTAAAGAGATTGTCTTTTATCCATTGTATACTCTTGCCTCCTTTGTCAAAGATAAGGTGTCCATAGGTGTGTGGACTTATCTCTGGGCTTTCTATTTGGCTCCATTGATCTATATTTCTGTCTTTGTGCCAGTACCATACTGTCTTGATGACTGTGGCTTTGTAGTATAGTCTGAAGTCAGGCAGGTTGATTCCTGCTGTTCCATTCTTCTTTCTCAAGATTGCTTTGGCTATTCGAGTGTTTTTTTGTATTTCCATATGAATTGTGAAATTATTTGTTCTAGTTCTCTGAAAAATATTGTTGGTAGCTTGATAGGTAGTTGATAGCATTGATTTTATAGATTGCTTTGGGTAGTATACTCATTTTCACTATATTGATTCTTCCAATCCATGATCATGGTATATTTCTCCATCTATTTGTGTCATCTTTGTTTCCTTTCATTAGTGTTTTATAGTTGTCTACATATAGGCTTTGTTTGTTTAGGTAGATTTATTCTTAAGTATTTTATTCTTTTCGTTGCAATGGTGAATAGAATTGTTTCTTTAATTTCTCTTTCTGTTTTCTCATTGTTAGTGTATAGGAATGCAAGGGCTTTCTGTGTGTTGATTTTATATCCTGCAACTTACTATATTCATTGATTAGCTCTAGTAATTTTCTGGTAGAGTCTTTAGGGTTTTCTATGTAGAGGATCATGTCATCTGCAAACAGTGAGACTTTTACTTCTTCTTTTCCAATCTGGATTTCTTTAATTTATTTGTCTTCTCTGATTCCTATGGCTAAAACTTCCAAAACTATGTTGAACAGTAGTGGTGAGAGTGGGCACCCCTGTCTTGTTCCTGACTCACCACTGAGGATATGTTTGCTGTGGTTTGTCATATATAGCTTTTATTATGTTGAAGTATGTTCTTTCTATGCCTGCTTTCTGGAGGGTTTTTATCATAAATGGATGTTGAATTTTGTTAAAGGCTTTCTCTGCATCTATTGAGATAATCATATGGTTTTTATCTTTCAATTTGTTAATGTGTTGTATCACATTGATTGATTTGTGAATATTGAAGAATCCTTGCATCCCTGGGATAAAGCCCACTTGGTCATGATGTATGATCTTTTTAATGTGTTGTTGGATTCTGTTTGCTAGAATTTTGTCGAGGACTTTTGCATCTATGTTCATCAGTGATATTGGCCTGTAGTTTTCTTTTTTTGTGGCATCTTTGTCTGGTTTTGGTATTAGAGTGATGGTGGCCTCATAAAATGAATTTGGGAGTTTACCATCGTCTGCAATTTTCTGAAAGAGTTTGAGTAGGGTAGGTGTTAGCTCTTCTCTAATTTTTTGGTAGAATTCAGCTATGAAGCTATCTGGTCCTGGGCTTTTGTTTGCTGGAAGATTTCTGATTAGAGTTTTGATTTCTGTGCTTGTGATGGGTCTGTTAAGATTTTCTATTTCTTCCTGGTTCAGTTTTGGAAAGTTGTACTTTTCTAAGAATTTGTCCATTTCTTCCAAGTTGTCCATTTTTTGGGCATATAGTTGCTGATAGTAGTCTCTTATGATCCTTTGTATTTCTGTGTTATCTCTTGTGATTTCTACATTTTCATTTCTAATTTTGTTGATTTGATTATCCGCCCCCCCCCCCTTTTTATGAATCTGTCTAATGGTTTTCCTATTTTATTTATCTTCTCAAAAAACTAGCTTTTAGCTTTGTTGATTCTTGCTATGGTCTCCTTTGTTTCTTTTTCATTTATTTCTGCCCTAATTTTTATGATTTCTTTCCTTCTACTGACCCTGGGGTTCTTCATTTCTTCTCTTTCTAGTTGCTTAAGGTGTAGAGTTAGGTTATTTCTTTGATTTTTCTCTTGTTTCTTGAGGTTAGCTTGTATTGCTATGAACCTTCCCCTTAGCACTGCTTTTACTGAATCCCATAGGTTTTGGGTTGCTTTGTTTTCATTTTCATTCGTTTCTATGTATATTTTGATTTCTCTTTTGATTTCTTCTGTGATTTGTTGGTTATTCAGAAGAGTGTTGTTTAGCCTCCATATATTTTTATTTTTAATAGTTTTTTTCCTGTAATGAATCTTACCGCATTGTGATCAGAAAAGATGCTTGGAATGATTTCGATTTTTGTAATTTACCAAGGCTAGATTTATGGTCCAGGATGTGATCTATACTGGAGAAGGTTCCATGTGCACTTAAGAAAAGGGTGAAATTCATTGTTATAGATATCAGTTATGTCTAACTGGTCCATTGTATCATTCAAAGTTTGTTTCCTTGCTGATTTTCTGTTTTGTTGATCTATCCATAGGTGTGAGTGGGGTATTTAAAGTCTCCCACTATTATTGTGTTACTGTTAATTCCCCCTTTCATACTTGTTAGCATTTGCCTTACATATTGTGGTGCTCCTATGTTGAGTGCATATATGTTTATAATAGTTATATCTTCTTCTTGGATTGATCCTTTGATCATTATGTAGCATCCTTTGTCTCCTTTGTCTCTTTTCACAGCCTTTATTTCAAAGTCTATTTTATCTGCTATGAATATGTCTACTCCTGCTTTCTTTTGGTCTACATTTGCATGAAATATCTTTTCCCAGCCCTTCACTTTCAGTCTGTATGTGTCCCTTCTTTTGAGGTGGGTATCTTACAGACAGCATATATAGGGTTCTTCTTTTAGTATCCATTCAGCCAGTCTTTGTCTTCTGGTTGGGGCATTCAACCCATTTACATTTAAGGTAATTATTGATAAGTATGATCCCATTGACGTTTACTTTGTTTTCTTGGGTTCGAGTTTATACATCTTTTCTGTGTTTCCTGTCCAGAAAAGATCCTTTGATTTTCAGTTTCAGTTCAGTTGCTCAGTCATGTCCGACTCTTTGTGACCCCATGAACTGCAGCACGCCAGGCCTCCCTGTCCACCAGCAACTCCCAGAGTCCACCCAAACCCGTGTCCATTGAGTCAGTGATGCCATCCAACCATCTCATCCTTTGTTGTCCCCTTCTTCTCCTGCCCTCAATCTTTCTCAGATCAGGGTATTTTCAAATGAGTCAGCTCTTTGCATCAGGTGGCCAAAGTATTGGAGTTTCAGCTTTAGCATCAGTCCTTCCAATGAACACCCAGGAATGATTTCCTTTAGGATCAACTGGTTGGAACTCCTTACAGTCCAAGGGACTCTCAAGAGTCTTCTCCAACACCACAGTTCAAAAGCATCAATTCTTCTGTGCTCAGCTTTCTTCACAGTCCAACTCTCACATCAATACATGACTACTGGAAAAACCATAACCTTGACTAGACGGACCTAGTTGGCAAAGTAATGTCTCTGCTTTTTAATATGCTGTCTAGGTTGGTCATAACTTTCCTTCCAAGGAGTAAGCATCTTTTAATTTCATGGCTGCAACCACCATCTGCAGTGATTTTAGAGCCCCCAAAATAAAGTTTCCACTGTTTCCCCATATATTTGTCATGAAGTGATGGGACTGGATGGCATGATCTTAGTTTTCTGAATGTTGAGCTTTAGGCCAACTTTTTCACTCTCCTCTTTCACTTTCATCAAGAGGCTCTTTAGTTCTTCTTCACTTTCTGCCATAAGGGTGTTGTCATCTGCATATCTGAGATTATTGATATTTCTCCCGGCAATCTTGATTCCAGCTTGTGCTTCCTCTAGCCCAGCGTTTCTCATGATGTACTCTGCATATAAGTTAAAATATAAGCAGGGTGACAATATACAGCCTCGATGTACTCCTTTTCCTATTTGGAACCAGTCTGTTGTTTCATGTTCAGTTCTAACTGTTGCTTCCTGACCTGCATACAGATTTCTCAAGAGGCAGGTCAGGTGATCTGGTATTCCCATCTCTTGAAGAATTTTCCACAGTTTCTTGTGATCCACACAGTCAAAGGCTTTGGCATAGTCAATAAAGCAGAAATAGATGTTTTTCTGGAACTCTCTTGCTTTTTCAATGATCCATCGGATGTTGGCAATTTGATCTCTGGTTCCTCTGCCTTTTCTAAAACCAGCTTGAACATCTGGAAGTTCACTGTTCATGTATTGCTGAAGCCTGGCTTGGAGAATCTTAAGCATTACTTTACTAGCATGTGAGATGAGTGCAATTGTGTGGTAGTTTGAGCATTCTTTGACATTGCCTTTCCTTGGGATTGGAATGAAAACTGACCTTTTCCAGTCCTGTGGCCACTGCTGAGTTTTCCAAATTTGCTGGCATATTGAGTGCAGCACTTTCACAGCATCATCTTTCAGGATTTGAAATAGCTCAACTGGAATTCCATCACCTCCACTAGCTTTGTTTGTAGTGATGCTTCCTAAGGTCCACTTGACTTCACATTCCAGGATGTCGCTCTAGGTGAGTGATCACACCGTGATTATCTTGGTTGTGAAGATCTTTTTTGTACAGTTCTTTTGTGTATTCTTGCCACCTCTTCTTAAGATCTTCTGCTTCTGTTAGGTCCATACCATTTCTGTCCTTTATTGAGCCCATCTTTGCATGAAATATTCCCTTGGTATCTCTAATTTTCTTGACGAGATTGTTAGTCTTTCCCATTCTGTTGTTTTCCTGTATTTCTTTACATGATCGCTGAGGAAAGCTTTCTTATCTCTCCTTGCTATTCTTTGGAACTCTCCATTCATTTGGGTATATCTTTCCTTTTCTCCTTTGCTTTTTGCTTCCCTTTTTTTCACTGCTATTTGTAAGGCCTCCTCATACAGCCATTTTGCTTTTTTGCATTTCTTTTCCATGGAGATGGTCTTGATCCCTGTCTCCTATACAGTGTCGCGAACCTCATTCCATAGTTCATCAGGCACTCTGTCTATCAGATCTAGTCCCTTAAATCTATTTCTCACTTCCACTGTATAGTCATAAGGGATTTGATTTAGGTCATACCTGAATGGTTTAGTGGATTTCCCTACTTTCTTCAATTTAAGTCTGAATTTGGCAATAAGGAGTTCATGATTTGAGGCATAGTCAGCTCCTGGTCTTGTTTTTGCTGACTGTATAGAGCTTCTCCATCTTTGGCTGCAAAGAATATAATCAATCTGATTTTGGTGTTGACCATCTGTTGATGTCAATGTGTAGAGTCTTCTCTTGTATTGTTGGAAGAGGGTGTTTGCTATAACCAGTAAGTTCTCTTGGCAAAACTCTATTAGCCTTTGCCCTGCTTCATTCTGTACTCCAAGGCCAAATTTGCCTGTTACTCCAGGTGTTTCTTGACTTCCTACTTTTGCATTCCAGTCCCCTATAATGAAAAGGACATCTTTTTTGGGTGTTAGTTCTAGAAGGTCTTGTAGATCTTCACGGAACTGTTCAACTTCAGCTTTTTCAGCATTACTGATTGGGAGATAGACTTGGATTACCATGATATTGAATGGTTTGCCTTGGAAACGAACAGAGATCATTCTGTCATTTTTGAGATTGCATCCAAGTACTGCATTTTGGACTCTTTTGTTGACTATGATGGCTACTCTATTTTTTCTAAGGGATTCCTGCCCACAGTAGTAGATATAATGGTCATCTGAGTTAAATTCACCCATTCTAGTCTATCTTAGTTTGTGGTTCCTAGGGAGTCGATGTTCACTCTTCTCATCTTGTGTTTGACCACTTCCAACTTGCCTTGATTCATGGACCTAACATTCCAGGTTCCTATGCAATATTGCTCTTTATAGCATCAAACCTTACTTATATCACCAGTCCCATCCACAACTGAGTGTTATTTTTGCCTTGGCTCCATCCCTTCATTCTTTCTGCAGTTATTTCTCCACTGATCTCCAGTAGCATATTGGGCACCTACCGACCTGGGGAGTTCATCTTTCAGTGTCCTATCTTTTTGCCTTTTCATACTTTTCATGGGGTTCTCAAGGCAAGAATACTGAAGTGGTTTGCCATTCCCTTCTCCAGTGGACCACATTCTGTCGACCTCTCCACAATGACCTGTCCGTTTTGGGTGGCCCCACACAGCATGGCTTAGTTTCATTGAGTTAGACAAAGCTTTGGTCCCTGTGATCAGATTGGCTAGTTGTCTGTGATTGTAGTTTCAGTCTGCCTGCCCTCTGATGCCCTCTCTCAGTGCTTACTGTCTTACTTGGTTTTCTCTTACCTTGGATGTGCGGTATCTCTTCACAGGTGCTCCAGCAAAGCACAGCTGCTGTTCCTTACCACTGCTCCTTACCTTGGATGTGGGGTAGCTCCTCTGGGCCACTGGGCCTGACCTCAGGTGTGGGTAGCTCCTCTTTAGCATTTGTTGAAAAGCTAATTTAGTGGTGCTGAGTTCTCTCAGCTTTTGCTTGTCTGTAAAGCTTTGATTTCTCCTTCATATTTGAATGAGATCCTTGCTGGGTACAGTAATCTGGGTTGTAGGTTTTTCTCTTTCATCACTTTAAGTATGTCTTGCCATTCCCTTCTGGCCTGAAAAATTTCTATTGAAAGATCAGCTGTTATCCTTATGGGAATCCCCTCATGTATTATTTGCTGTTTTTCCTTTGCTGCTTTTAATATTTGTTTTTTTGTGTTGATCTTCATTAATTTGATTAATATGTGTCTTGGGGGTGTTTCACCTTGGATTTATCCTGTTTGGGACTCTCTGTGTTTCTTGGACTTGAGTGGCTATTTCCTTCCCTATTTTAGGGAGGTTTTCAACTATTATCTCCTCAAGTATTTTCTCATGGTCTTTCTTTTTGTCTTCTTCTTCTGGGATTCCTATGATTTGAATGTTGGGGCGTTTGACATTGTCCCAGAGGTCTCTGAGGTTGTCTTCATTTCTTTTCATTCTTTTTTCTTTTTTCCTCTCTCCTTCTTTTATTTCCACCATTCTATCTTCCACCTCACTTATCCTATCTTCTGCCTCAGTTATTCTACTGTTGTTTCTCTCCAGAGTGTTTTTGATCTCAGTTATTGCATTATTCATTATTGATTGAGTCTTTTTTATTTCTTCTAGGTCCTTGTTAAGCATTTCTTGCATCTTCTCAATCCTGTCTCCAGACTATTTATCTGTAACTCCATTTTGTTTTCAAGATTTTGGATCATTTTTACTATCATTATTCTGAATTCTTTTTCAGGTAGACTCCCTGTCTCCTCCTCTTTTGTTTGATTTGGAGGGCATTTATCATGTTCCTTTACCTGCTGACTATTTCTCTGCCTTTTCATCTTGTTTAGATTGCTGTGTTTGAGGTGGCCTTTCTGTATGCTGGAAGTTTGTGGTTCCTCTTCATTGTGGAGGTTCCTCCCTGTGAGTGGGGTTGGATGAGTGACTTGTCAAGGTTTTTTTTTAGGGAAGTTTGCGTCAGTGTTCTGGTGGATGGAGCTGGATCTATTCTCTCTGGAGTGCAATGATGTGTCCAGTAGTGAGTTTTGTTGCCTGTGGATTTGGTGTGACTTTTGGCCACCTGTATTTTAATGCTCAGGGTTATGTTCCTATGTTATTGGAGAATTGGCCTGGTATGTCTTGCTCTGAAACTTGTTGGCTCCTGAGTGGAGCTTGGTTTTAGTGTAGGTGAGGAGGCTTTTGGGTGGGCTCTTGTTGATTAATGTTCCCTGGAGTCAGGAGTTTTCTGGTGTTCTCAAGTTTTGGATTTAAGCCTCCTGCCTCTGGCTTTCAGTCTTATTCTTACAATAGCCTCAAGACTTCTCCATCCATACAGCACTGATGATAAAACATCTAGGTTAATGGTGAAAAGATTCTCCACAGTGAGGGACACTTAGGGAGGTTCACAGAGTTGCATGGAGAAGAGACGAGGGAGGAGGGAGATAGAGGTGACCAGGAGCAGACGAGGGGGATGCAAAAGAGGAGAGAGCAATCTAGCCAGTAATCAATTCCCTATGTGTTCTCCACAGTCTGAAACACTCAGAGAGGTTCACGGAGTTCCATAGAGAAGAGAAGAGGGAGGAAGGAGATGGAGGTGACCAGGAGGAGAAGAAGGGAATCAAAAGGAGATATACAGACCTAGCCAGTAATCAGTTCCCTAAGTGTTCTCCATAGCCTGGACCACCCAAAGAGATTCACAGAATTGGGTAGAGTAGAGAAGGGGGAGGAAGGAGATAGAAGTGACCTGGGGGAGAAAAAGGAGAGTCAAAAGGGGGAGAGAGCAGTCAAGCCAGTAATCACACTCCTAAGTAAAAATTGGTGCTGAAGATTGGATTCTTAAAGGTACAAAATTGATAACAAATGCCAAAAAGCAAAGATTAAAAATCTAGAGTAGAGTTTAGACTCTCAAAAATACAATATTAGAAGAAACATTATCACAAAAATTATAAAAAATATATGTATGAAATTTGCTTTAAAAATAGGGTATTATTTTTGCAAGGTAATAGTAGGTTATAAAAATGAAAATTAAAGGAATAATAAAGAACTTAAAAATAAAAAGAAATTTTAAAAATTAAAAAATGATAATAGTAAAATATATCTACAAATTTCTCTGGATCTGTTGAGGGCAGTGTGGAATCAGTTCAGTTTCAGATAATTCCTTGTTGCCGCTTATACTTCTTCTCAAGGTCTATAGGTCCCTTCCAATGTAGTCAGTGTTAACTACAGGGTTTCAATCTGTTGTACCTGTTACTTCCAAAGCGGTTCCCCCTTCTTTGTTTATTTTGGCTTCCTTTGTTTGCAAGTCTCTTCAGTGTCTAATTTCTGCCCTGACACAAGGGGGCTAAGGTGGTCACTTATTTAGGCTCACTTTTTCAGGTGTGCTGTGGGGAGGGAAGAACACTGCAAACAAATACCACTGGTATATGTGGGGAGTGCTCGCAGTGTATGGACTGCACTGGGTTTGCCCCAGCTCATGGCGGTGGCATGTGCTTTCCCTGTTGACACTGCTCAGGCTCCAGGTTGCTCTGCAGGGAAACTGTCTAAAGCGTGCCCTGGGTTGCGTGCACTTCCCAGGACTAAGCCACTCATGTTCAGGTTCTCAGGTACTCCACAAAGGCACAGCCTCGGTTGGGTGTGCGTTTTATGCCCTTCCCAGGTCTGAGCAGCTCAGGCGACCAGGTGCTTGGTGAGTGCACTCTCTCTGGTGTGCACTGCATCTTATCACCTCCCTGATCCAGCTGCTCGGTTTTCTGGGTGCGCAGCGAGAGCGCCATCTCAGGTGTGCCGTGTGTCTCCTGGCGGATGTCAACCGCCCCAAATCCCAGGAACGCTTGGTTACCAACTGGGAGCCTGCTCACAGTTTGGTGGAGGATGCCGTCTCTGGGGCCGAGATTGCCTCTTGCCTTCCAGCTCTGGCTATTGCCAGCCTGCCTCTCTGCCTCCGGTGGGGGGAGGGGCCGATCCGCAGCCGGCTAGTTCTCCTCTGGTATTCGCTCAGTCCTTTGTTCTGTGAGTGGGCCAAGCTGTGCCTTAGAGCTTTTTGCGGGGAAATTCTCTCTCTCTCTCTTTTTTTCTCTCTCTGGCTATCCCACAGTTTGGGTTGCTATCTTACATTAGCTCCCTCAGATTGTCCTCAGGGCATTTAGGCCTGGTCCTTACCCTAAGCAACACAGCTGGCACCTCCCTGTTCAGCCCCTGCTTGCTGCTGGCGGTCGTGAGAATCTGGGCTACTTTTCCACTGGGAGTTGCGGTCAGGTGTGTAGTCTGTGGGTTTTTTGTTTTTCCTTTTTCCTCCCAGTTATGTTGCCCTCTGAGATTCAAAACTCTCCACAGACCCGCCAGTGAGAGGGTTTCCTGGTGTTTGGAAACTTTTCCTCCTTCACAACTCCCTCCCCTGGACGGGTCTCTTTTTTCTCTCTTTTTATCTTTTATATTTTGTCCTACCTCCTTTTGAAGAGAACAGGTTGCCTTTTTGGGCGCCTGGTGTCCTCTTGCCAGCATTCAGAAGTTGTTTTGTGGAATTTGCTCAGTGTTCAAATGATCTTTCGATGAATTTGTGGGGGAGAAAGTGGTCTCCCTGTCCTATTCCTCCTCCATCTTCTGAACATATGTTCTTAAGAGCAGGCATTCTCACTGTGAAATCCATGTTCATCAAGCCCTGCTTGAGCCTTGCCATTCTAATAAGGCAGAAGGAACTATAGAATGCACTTGTTCAATAAAACCTCAGTGGTGTCTGAAGTGCCAAGAACCTATGGACAAAGTGCTAAACACAATCACTTTGGATGGGAGTTGAAGTTGGAATCAGTGGGAGGCAGTAGCGGCATGTACTTGGCACAGAACTATAGATTCCTGGGCACCTTGGCAAGTCTGCCCAGTGCATGCTTTTATTAGGTTACCTATTTGTTGTAGTTTTTGCCTTTTCTTAACTGGAAGCCTGCTGATCTCTTTGTTGGGATGAGCCCTAAAAATGTAAAAAGGCTATTTTACACCTAAAAAGGTAGAAAGTCTACAATGTATCACCTCCTTATTTTAGGCACAATATTATTTTGGGCAGGGCATTTAACTAACTTTCAAATGTTTGTCTTTTGAAATATTAAAAAAAAGAAACAAAATGAAGTTTATTTATTAAGGGGAAGTGAATGCCACGTTATTATACATGACATTAATAAAAACCAAGTGTCGTGTTAAAAAGTTACTGTGTCAGTACTATTTAATTGCCCATTTTAAGGGGAATTGTAAAATCACTTTGATATATATATTCTAGAAAGTAAGACTTATCTACTACTTGATGGGGATAAGCCAGGCTTGTTCTATGTTTTTATGATCTGAAAAACGTGGTTAGGGATCTGTGGGCAGGTACGGGCTGATGATAACAGCTCACCCTTTCTGAGATATGATGAGAATTCACATTGGCTACTGGGAAATGATGGTGGTTTAACTCCCACTATTAAGTTTATGACGTTGTCCAGGGTTAGAACTTACTCCTAATGGTGGCAATAGCTCACATTTACAAGGCACTTTCCTCATGAAGGGTCCCAGAGTGCCCTCTGAGCATATGTTTACGGGAATGACTGCTCTCTGCGATGCAGCCATTTCTCCGGAGAACAGCACCACCCATAAGGTCACAGCTGTGTGGTACCCACCAAGGACAAGTGTGATGATAACAGTCACTCGGGCGTTAGTTTTAAAGCAACATAATCTACTCACCCAATTTGACTGGCATACCAATATTATTAATAATGTCCTTCTAAAGGTTTTGAATGAGCCTTTGATGATTATGAAGTCATTTTTGGCTTTTTTAATATGGCTCTTGATAGAACACTATCTCTGAATGTCTCTCTAACTTAGTATTTTTATTTTCAGAGATATTAGTTCTTTCTTCTGACTTAATGAAAAATAGATGTTGTATGTCCCCTCCAGTACCCATGTGTTCTTTGGAAATTTCTAATTTCCATATTGTCTTTGTTTATGTTTGTGTGAATTTCCTCATTAGGAAATAATTTCCATGTCCAGGAAGGATACTAGAAGGGTTTTAAAGTTCCTCCCAGATATCTGCCTTCATAAAGGCAAATACGAATGAAAAATAAGAGGCTTAATTCTACCTGTTGAAAATAGACTGTTCTTCTCCCTTTTCTTAGAGGGTTTATTTTAGAAAATTTGTGATTTCAGGTTCTTTCTCTGTTTCTTTGAAATGCATGTAAACCCTTTTTTAAAGCTAAATACATCTCTTATCAGTTTCTTTTTTGACCCAAGAATGTCTCAGGGGCCTGGGAAACAATTCTTGGAAATATCATCAAGGAAGTTGATGCCCCTAATTTCCCAGTTTCTACAGGAGGGTAGAGATTCAGAGAGTACCTGCCTCCAAACTATCTCACATCATATAGATATGAGAAAATTATTTTTCTTTTTGATGAAACCATCTTGCTAAGCCAGGTGGTCACCTCCATTACCAAGTGAATCTAAGACAAACTGCTTGTGACAAATGGGGCTGTCAAGTCCTCTTACCTGAGGACTAGTTATTTCTTTTGAGAACTTGCATGTAATGGAGGGATGGTAGCTGCTTGGCTACATAGAAGGGGTGAGATTTCTTTCTGTCTTTGTGGACTCTCAGTGGATTAGTGTGCTTCACATTCTGGCGTAATGTTTATTCAGTAATAAGGCTTTTCTTTTTCATTTACATTTGCTGAGAGGTTTCCTAGGTTTAATTCTGTTTCCCCAACATCTTCCTATGTGCAGTGCCATTGGGCAGTTAGTAAAGTTTTATTAAAATAGCTTAGGCACAGCTGTTAGAACTACTGTGTCATGTAAAATAGTATGGCTAACCTGTGCTGAGGAGTGCTATATGTGATTTAATATATTTTGCTTCTCATTCTGTGAGAAAAACTTGAGGGAGGTCAGTTTAATTTTCTTGTACATTTTAAAAGATAAAATATAACCATTTTAACAATAATACATGAATTATCACTATACTCAATTTACACATTTTATAAAATACCATTGCAGGGCTAGTGTCAGAATTTCCTAAATTTCACTTCTGAGTTATCATTTTTAAAAAAATTGAAGTATAGTTGATTTACAGTGTTGTGTTAGTTTCAGATGTACAGCAAAAGTGATTCAGTTTTGTATATAGATATTCAGATTGATATGTATTCCCTGAATATATATATTCTTTTTCAGATTCTTTTCCATTATAGGTTAATACAAGATACTGAATATAGTTCCCTGTTCTAACAGTAGGTCTTTGTTATTATTTTATATGTAGTTGTATGTATCTGTTAATCCCAAACTCATAATTTATCCCTCTCCCCAGCCTCCCACTCCTGTTTCCCCTTTGGTAACCATAAATTTGTTTTCTATGCCTGTGATTCTGTTTCTATTTTGTAAGTAAGTTCATTTGTTCTTTTTTTTTTTTTTTAGATTCCACATATAAGCAATATCATATGATACTTGTCTTTCTCTGTCTGACTTACTTCACTTAGTATGATCATCTCTAGGTCCATTCATGTTGCTGCAAATGGCATTATTTCATTCCTTTTATGGTTGAGTAATATTCCATTCTGAATATTTTTGAGAGTGATAGTGAAGTTGCTCAGTCATGTCTGACTCTTTGCAACCCTGTGGACTGTAGCCTACTAGACTCGGTCCATGGGCTTTTTCAGGCAAGAGTACTGGAATGGGTTTCCATTTCATTCTCCAGGGGATCTTCCTGACCCAGGGATTGAACCCAGGTCTCCTTCACTGCAGGCAGACACTTTACTGTCTGAGGCACCAGGGAAGCCCTATTTCTCTGCTCATCTATAAGTGTACCTCTTTTTATTTCAAAATTTCTTTTGCCATATAAAATCCTTAATTAAAAATTTTCAAATCTTTTCCAATAACTTAAGCCTCCATTTTACATTAACATTTACTGAGATTTAAATACAATAATCTGTACAACATAGTCAGCACAGAACACATGGGAGGGATTCAGTGTTAGTTGTCATTTATTATTATGGGCCAAACAATGAGAAGGTGGAGATAGAGGGAAGACAGGGAGGCATATAGTGATTTTAAATACAGTTGTTATTTTATCACTTGTATGTAAACAATTTGTAAGAAAATTCTTGGCTTCCCAGGTGGTGCTAGTGGTACAGAATCTGTCTGCCAGTGCAAGAGACACAGGAAACACAGGTTCAATCCTTGGGTTGGGATGATCCTCTGGAGAAGGAAATGGCAATCCACTCTAGTATTTATTCTTGCCTGAAAAATTCCATGGACACAGTCCCTCTCTGAGTCTGTCTAACAGTTGAGGTGAAGATCAAAAAGGAAATGGCAGAGTCAAGTTTCCAGAGGGGGCTTTAGTGAACTTTCAGATAAATCCCAGGTTCAAGCTTCCTCCTTAGCCTATTCCACTGACTCACACATAGGTTTTTACAATGAGGGCTTCCCAGGTGGCTCAGATGGTAAAGAATCTGTCCACAGTGTGAGAGACCTGGATTTGATCCCTGGGATGGGAAGATCCCCTAGAGAAGGGCATGACAACCCACTCCAGTTTTCTTGCCTGGAGAATTCCATGGACAAAGGAGCCTGGTAGACTACAGTCCATGGGGTTTCAAAGAGGTAGACAAGACTGAGCAATTGACACGACTGAGTGACTAACACACACACACACTCAAGAGGTACTCAATAGTGCATCTCAGCACTGGTCCTCAAATGAACTTCAGCAGAAGGGTGCAAACTTCCAGTTACAGATGAGTAAGTCCCAGGGATGTGATATACAGCATAATGACTATAAGTTAATAGTATGTCCTGTACACTTGAAAGTTGCTTCTGTATACACACAAAAATGGTAACTATATGGGGTAATGAATTTGTTAACTGACCTTATTGTGCTTATCAGTTTGCAATATATATGTATATCAAATCATCACATTGTATGACTCAAATTTATACAATGTAACATATCTAATATGTTTCTATAAAGCTAGCAAAAAAAAAAAAGAATTACCTGCAGGGAGGTTGCCAAGGTGATGAAATCAGAATCATCAGGCCTGGGGCTTGGATATTTATATTTGAAAACTGTTCAAGTGATTCTTATGTTCTTTATTTTCAAGAATTACTTTTTTCTTTTTTTCAATAGCGGAAGGTAACTAAGGTGAGGCAGCTCTCCATGTTAATCTCAGTCTGGTTTCCTTCTGTGGTTCAGTATTCCTTTTCTTGCCACTAACTGGTATTTGTTTTTAAATATGTAAACTAATTCTGAAATCAGCTTCAGCTCATTTAGCAGTATAATTTAAAAAATTCAACAATTTTAAATTGAGGTATAGTTGATAAAGTTATTAGTTTCAGGTGTACAACTGAAACTGATAGTTATTAGTTTTTAGATTAGTTTTTCAAAATTATTTAGATTATTCTCCATTTAAAGCTATTATAAAATATTGGCTGTATTCCCTATGCTGTCCAATATATTTTTGTGGCTTATTGATTTTACAAATAGTAGTTTGTATCTCCTAATTCCTTACCCCTATCTTGTCTCTCCCCCTTCCCTCTTCCTACTGGCAACTACTGGTTTGTTCTCTGTTATCTTTGTTTTGTTAAATTCGTTAGTTTTTTTTTTTTTTTAGATTCCACACATAAATGATAATATTCAGTTAAACATTATGTAGGATTCATTCTTAGGTCGAATGTCTCCCTTTCATTTGAATGCACCTTCTTCTGTTAGTCTGCAGATTTGAATAGCTCATCTGGTGATCTCTTCACCCCTCTTTGCATCAGGAGGGGCGTGGCTGTCTGTCCTCAGCACAAGAGGGGACACTCAACCGCTCAGGAAGCTGGATTAGCACCTGGAGGGCACCTCCTGTGTTCACTGCTGTGTTATCACCAGACTGGGCACCCTCCTCCCCTGCCCTTTCAGCTCATTTCAGGTGTGGAACAGGCAACTGCATTCCTGAGACCTGCCCTTCCAAATCTATTTGTCGCTCTGCAGTGGTAGCAGTAGCATGAGGCTAAACGTTAAAAACGAAATTTTCTCGGTGAAGCAAGCAGAGAATGTTTCATTTTATTCATCATTTGCCTCCACTGCAGCAGTTTCTCACCATCCCTCCCTAATTTTTAACACAGAAGATGGAGATGGGGAAGTGTGTGAGGTATTGATGCCATGGTTAGAGAGTTCAATACATTGAACAGAAGCAGAGAGATTTCATTTTCCAAACAGCAGCACCAAATAGCCCTGACCAAACAGCGCTCCTGATTTGATGGCGGTAGAAGGAAAGAATCTGCCTCATTCCTGAGGTGACTTTCACAGAGGGAGACTGGAGAGAGGCCAGCCTGGTCTGTGTGTGTGTTCTGACACATTGAGAAAACATTATTCCATAAAGTAAGTCTATTTCTGACTTGGTTTGCTCAGGATCATTCCTGAGCTTCATGCTTGAAGACAAATGAACACAAGAGGGGAGAGTAATACTAAGAGGACCCTTTATTGTGCTGTGGTATTGTGCAAGGACTACACGAGGAGGAGGAGGAGGAGATAGCATCATGAAGACTTTGGTAGTTTTTACTTCATGAAGTTGTTTTAAAACTGAAACAAGATAAGGCAAATGAGATGCTTAACACAGTATCTGACACAAAAAAAGTGTTCAATAAAAGACAGCTATTTGGTTTTATTACTGGTGCTTTTTTGAGAGTTGGCCTAGTACAGTGAGGTTAAAAGTGCAAGCTCTGACTCTAGCCTTGTTGTTGTTCAGCTGCTAAGATTTGTCTGACTTTTTGCAATCTCATGGACTGCAGCACACCAGGCTTCCCTGTCCTTCACTTCTCCCAGAGCTTGTTCAAACTCATATGCATGAGTCAGTGATGCCATCCAACCATCTCATCCTCTGTCAGCTTCTTTTCCTACTGACCTCAATATTTCCCAGCATCAGAGTCTTCAATGAGTCGGCTCTTCGCATCAGATGGCCAAAGTATTTAAGCCTGCCTGTGTTTAAATCTTCACTCTGTGACTGTGGGCAAGTGAAAATCTTTGAGCCTCAGTTTCCTCATCTGCAAAATGGGAATAATAATACTGTTTGTACCACGAGGCTGTTAGAAGGACTGCACTTACAACAGTGCCTAGTATGTAATGCAGCATAATATTTGTCACTTTAAAGAATGATCTGTTTTAAAACATGATCTATTGCTAATCCTCAGAAAAACAGGTGGGTAATATCTACATTTTATAGAGGAGGAAGATAAGGTGAGTCACCCAGACACATGGTTTATAAGTGCTAGAAACACAACTTGAACTTCAATCCTCCTGCTTCCAAAGCCCACATTCTCCCCAGAAGTCCACAACATTTTAGCCCATCACTTGATTTATTTGTGCCTGAGCTGAGTTTTTATTATTATTGTTGAGGTTATTGTTACTATTTTTAGAACTTGGTGAAATGGGCTCCTAAAAACAAAAATTATAATTTGTATTGCTCAATGGAGAGGGGATATATGTACACATGTGTAGCTGACTCACTTTGCTGTACAGAAGAAACTAACACAAAACTGTAAAGTAACTATATTCCAACTTAAAAAATTGCTAAATGACAAATCTTTAGAGAAGGCAGATTGAAAATAGTAAGGTCAATTTGGATAGCCCTGGGTGTCCTTTGAAGGAATGATGCTAAAGCTGAAACTCCAGTACTTTGGCCACCTCATGCGAAGAGTTGACTCATTGGAAAAGACTCTGATGCTGGGAGGGATTGAGGGCAGGAGGAGAAGGGGACAACAGAGGATGAGATGGCTGGATGGCATCACTGACTCGATGGACATGAGTCTGAGTGAACTCCGGGAGTTGGTGATGGACAGGGAGGCCTGGTGTGCTGCGATTTATGGGGTCACAAAGAGTCGGACATGACTGAGTGACTAAACTGAACTGAACCGATTGATTTAAATTTTCAAATTAATTTTTACTTTTTATAAGCCTATTTGACAGTTGTACATTATTTAATATTTTGTATTTCTATGCAAATTTTAGAAAATTCAAATTTTAGGAAAAGTCTAAGGGAGGTTTCCCTTATTTTGGTCAGTTTGATGAAGGGATTGGAAAGGAAGCATTTATGGCTTTGAGGACAAGTTACTCCACTACTCTGGACTGAAAAATTCCATGGAAAGAGGAGTCTGGTGGGCTATAGTCCATGGGGTCACAAATAGTCAGACATGACTGGGCATGCATATATACACACTAGCTTATAATAAACTCATATGACAAACTAGAAAATTCTAGAGTAATATATTCATATACCTGAAGTTGGGGTGCTCTCAAAGTTGTAGGTGCCAAGCGTGGTGAAGACCACGTGATCAATACATGGCTGTATCCTCAGGGATGCTGAAGGAACTGTGGTTGTGAAGCAATACATCAGTGCTGGGGATTATTATCACCACCCAGTGGAAGTAAGCCTACTTTCTCATTGAGTCCTCTCTTCCTATTAAACACCTAAAGGCTGAACATCAGGTGTGAATTATTTTTTTCCCTCATTACCATAAGGCCATGAGGTGGCTTTAGCTATCAACTTCCTCTGCAAAGTCCACCTTTTATAAAGGGTAAGTGATATGTCTTCATTCTAATGTAGAGCTTCCCAGGTGGCACTAATGGTAAAGAACCAATCCGCCTGCCAATGCAGGAGATGTAAGAGACGCGGGTTTGATCCCTGGGTTCGGAAGATCCCCTGGAGGAGGGCATGGCAACCCACTCCAGTATTCTTGCCTGGAGAATCCCATGGACAGAGGAGCCTGGCGGGGTACGGTCCATAAGGTTGCACAGAGTCGACCAACTGAAGCGACTTAGCACACACGCAATTCTTATGTAAAGACTATGCAAACACAGTGTAACATAAGGCTCTCTCCCAGCTAGATAGTTACTCCTAAGTCCCTACTATAATACAATTTCTGAGCTGCCGCTCTTTCTCACTGTTAGAGCACCACTGTTGAAATTTGGCTTTCAGAAGGAATCTAACTTTGGTCTCTATTGTTTAAGACACTGTAATCTGATCTTTTATGATTTTTCCTACTGTCTATTTTGTAAGCTGAAATTTTCCCTCCCAGTGACTCTGGAAAATGTAGATGTTGATGAATTTGAACTGTTATTGCTTGAAAAATTGCTGCTTTATTACAAAACCCCTGGATTTCTCCATTTTTGTTAGCTCTTCGGTGAGCCCTGGTGATGGTGTTAACAGAATTAACTGCCTTAACTCTTTATTTAATGAGGAAAGTAAATTTCAATGGTAGATCAATTAAGCAGATGTATTGATTTCTTATGGCAGAAGTGAAGAGGAACTCAAAAGCCTCTTGATGAAAGTGAAAGTGGAGAGTGAAAAAGTTGGCTTAAAGCTCAACATTCAGAAAACGAAGATCATGGCATCCGGTCCCACCACTTCATGGGAAATAGATGGGGAAACAGTAGAAACAGCGTCAGACTTTATTTTTCTGGGCTCCAAAATCACTACAGATGGTGACTGCAGCCATGAAATTAAAAGATGCTTACTCCTTGGAAGGAAAGTTATGACCAACCTAGATAGCATATTCAAAAGCAGAGACATTACTTTGCCAACAAAGATTCGTCTAGTCAAGGCTATGGTTTTTCCTGTGGTCATGTGTGGCTGTGAGAGTTGGACTGTGAAGACGGCTGAGTGCCGAAGAATTGATGCTTTTGAACCGTGGTGTTGGAGAAGACTCTGGAGAGTCCCTTGGACTGCAAGGAGATCCAACCAGTCCATTCTGAAGGAGATCAGCCCTGGGATTTCTTTGGAAGGAATGATGCTAAAGCTGAAACTCTAGTACTTTGGTCACCTCATGCGAAGAGTTGACTCATTGGAAAAGACCCTGATGCTGGGAGGGATTGGGGGCAGGAGGAGAAGGGGACGACAGAGGATGAGATGGCTGGATGGCATAACTGACTCGATGGACGTGAGTCTGAGTGAACTCTGGGAGTTGGTGAGGGACAGGGAGGCCTGGCATGCTGCAATTCATGGGGTCGCAAAGAGTCAGACACGACTGAGCGACTGATCTGTTCTGATCTGATTGATTTCTTGTGAATTTTACTTTAGTCTTTTCTCATATTAAATTGTATAGATTCAAAAATAATAGGTTATCAAATTTTACTTTCTGCAGATTATTTCCACCCCCTCCACCACTGTCCTTCAAGGCTCTATATTTGTCCTTCTAACTTATTTGTCCTTCACAATATGCTATTTTACTTGCAAAGTTGGAGATAAGATATCCATATATTTTTATATCTCTGCCTCCAGTATTTTTTGAGCCTAAAATTCAGACTCATTTATCACTTCGAAAGGCACTTTCAATAAAAGGGGCGTATAGTATAAATGCCAACAATGTGTCATTTCACTACACCTGTAATGAAGCTTTTGTTAATAGTTCTTTTTATCTATCATCCATTCAGTCATCTACCTCTCTATCCAGCCTGAAAAAGACAGCAAAAATTTTATAAGAAGTCGTCATTGGTACTTTTAGGATTCTTTCTCATCATAAAATCTTATAAGAGATTGATTCAGCTTAGAGCAAGTGAAACATCAGTGAGGGATGCTATATTAATGGATGTAGAGACAATGAAAATGATGGTCTGAACGAGGAATAAATTGGTTCACTTTGGTGCATAAATTCTATCAGGCCATTTGGACACACTTTAATAAATTTTGTTTCATTGCATGAAATGCTTACCCATTAGCTGGAAACAGTGGCACCATCTCTGAGAAGGAAGAAAGAGCTATAAGAGTACGTTACAGAATGTGCAGACCAGATTAACCCACTAACCTGAGTCAGTAAGATTCAGAGGAAGAGTAAATGTGGGGTACAAAACAATGCATTGCTTGTCAAGTCTGGCACAGAACTGGTCTAACTATTCTGGTTTGGCATCTCTACTACCTGAAGTCTTCTTATTTTAGATTTGGTTATTGTATTAATTTTCTGTTGCTGTGTAACAAATGAGTACAGATTTACTGGCTTAAAACATCACACATTTATCATCTTACAATTCCCGTGGGTTGGGAGTCTAGGCAAAACCTAGCTGGATCCTTGGGAACAATACAATCAAAGTTGTCACCAGGACAATGGATCATTTTCCAAGCTCGATCAGGAAATTGACAAATTTTGTTTCTTGCGATTGGAAGGATGGGAACCCCAGTTTTCTCCCCATTCTGAGTTTCCCCAAGAGCTGGCTGTTGTTGAGATAACCATATCTCCTAGAGCCCTTATATTTCCTTGCCATACTGTTTCTATGGGGCTTCTCACAACATGGCAGCTTGCATGTTTAAAACCAGCACGAGAGGAAGAAAACAGTAAGTCTGTTTGCAAGATAGAATTTGACGTAATGTAATCTCAGGAGTGATATCACATCACCTTTGACATAGTCTGTTGGTAAAAAACAGGTCACAGGTCCTGCCCGCACTCAAATGGAGGGGATCGCAAAGGGAAATAAAACCAGGAGACAGGGTCATGAAGTCATCTTGAGGTTTATCTGGCATACTTAGTCAGGACATTTGAGTCATGCAGAGAAATGGAAATCAGACCCTGTGTACGGTATAAAAGTAGCTCCAAGACAGTGATTTATCTGCAAAATCATCTGCCTAGGGAGGGAAGAGGGAAGCCCTCTTTGTGGGATAGAGGAGGCAATTACTCTCTGGTTTTTTGTGCTTTAATACCTGACTTTGTTATTGTCAATTGCTGTGTTTATCTTTAGAGGGTTTGTTGGGTTAGAGAGTAGTAATGAATTAAAAGCTGTCTTAGACTCCTTCTGTCTATTTGAGATTTTCTTAGAGGATTAACATGGTTTTGTTTTCAGCTTTTATCAAAATGACTTTGGTATTCTCTAGCATGCAGTGTCGGAGAAGGCAATGGCACCCCACTCCAGTACTCTTGCCTGGAAAATCCCATGGACAGAGGAGCCTGGTAGGCTGCAGTCCATGGGGTCGCTAAGAGTCGGGCACGACTGAGCAACTTCACTTCCACTTTTCACTTTCATGCATTGGAAAAGGAAATGGCAACCCACTCCAGTGTTCTTGCCTGGAGAATCCCAGGGATGGAGGAGCCTGGTGGGTTGCTGTCTCTGGGGTCGCACAGAGTTGGACACGACTGAAGCAACTTAGCAGCAGCAGCAGCAGCATGCAATGTAATTTTTACCCAGTTACTGGAAAGATTTGATGTACAGTGATCTCAGAAATATCAATAACCTCAGATATGCAGATGACACCACCCTTACGACAGAAAGCAAAGAAGAACTAAAGAGCCTCTTGATGAAAGTGAAAGAGGAGAGTGAAAAAGTTGGCTTAAAACTCAACATTCAGAAAACTAAGATCATGGCATCCAGCCCCATCACTTCATGGCAAATAGATGGGGGAAACAATGGAAACAGTGAGAGGCTTTATTTTTTGGGGTTCCAAAATCACCACAGATGGTGACTGCAGCCATGAAATTACAAGACGCTTGCTCCTTGGAAGAAAGGCTATGACCAACCTAGCCATCATATTAAGAAGCAGAGACATTACTTTGCCAACAAAAGTCTGTCTAGTCAAAGCTATGGTTTTTGCAGTAGTCATTTACAGATGCGAGAGTTGGACTATAAAGAGAGCTGATCGCCAAAGAATTGATGCTTTTGAACTGTGGTGTTGGAGAAGACTCTTGAGAGTCTCTTGGACTGCAAGGAGATCCAACCAGTCCATTCTAAAGGAAATCAGTCCTGACTATTCATTGGAAGGACTGATGCTGAAGCTGAAACTCCAATACTTTGGCCATCTGATGGGATGAACTGACTCACTGGAAAAGACCTGATGCTGGGAAAGATTAAAGGTGGGAGGAAAAGGGGACGACAGAGAATGAGATTGTTGGATGGTATCACTGACTCAATGGACATGAATTTGAGTAAGCTCCGGGAGTTGGTGATGGACAGGGAAGCCTTGTGTGCTGCAGTCCTTGGGTTGAGTTGGACACGACTGAGCGATTGAACTGAACTAATCTGCCACATTGACTAACATCCTTTGCAAAACCTGGTATACTTTTTGTTTGTTTGTTTGCTTAAAACTAAAGGCAGTCAGTAACAAGTAAGAGTACTAAGTTCATTGACCCTAGGAACAAGGAAGCTTTTCAGTTCAGTTCAGTTGCTCAGTCGTGTTTGACTCTTTGCAACCCCATGGACTGCAGCACACCAGGCCTCCCTGTCCATCACTAACTCCTGGAGCTCAAACTCACATCTATCGAATCAGTGATGCCATCCAATCATCTCATCTTCTGTCGTCCGCTTCTCCTCCCGCCTTCAACCTTTCCCAGCCTCAGGATCTTTTCCAAGGAGTCAGTTCTTTACTTTTACTGAAAGATATTTAGTCTTGTGATAATTTATAGCCAAGATGATGATTAGCTACTTAAGAATCTGAGAGCGGTTTATTGTCCACCAAGGACCTGGCTCATATAATGTTGCTGATAACTGTGTTTTGATGGTTTTTCTTTCATAGCAATTAATCTGATTTTTTCCCTCCCCTTTCTTAGTTGCCCCATTCCTGTTATTTATTCTCCAAATTGCTTTTGGGCATTCCTTAATGCTTCTGTTACCACATCTACAGACCTAATATGAATGGCACACTCTGCCTGGAACGTGAACACTAATTGAATTTGCTTGCATTCAGTGATTTTAATGGGGCTCTGGAGTGTTGTTTAGTGACAACTTTTATATGGAAGACACTGAAAAAATTAACATGTTACATTTAGTAAATTAGCAATTACTTAGCTCCATTATATCAAAACCAGCCACCTACATTTATTAATATTATATTCACAAAGCATGGATTTAATGCAGGGCTCCAGATCTCTTTGTTTCCATGGAGCAATGTTTATGTCAGCATTGTATTTTCCAGAGGAAAAGAAAAATTTGGGGATGAATTCTTAGATGGAAAAACCCTCATATATAGTAACTAGTGTTATTCACTTTCCTCTTCTTTGCTGGTAGACCCCTCCAAAGTGGTCTCATTGAAAGCTGAAAAGAAAGTGAATGAGGGCTTCCCTGATAGCTCAGTTGGTAAAGAATCCTTCTGCAGTGCAGGAAACCCCAGTTTGATTTCTGGGTAAGGAAGATCTGCTGGAGAGGGATAGGCTACCCACTCCAGTATTCTTGGGATTCCCTTGTGGCTCAGCTGGTAAAGAATCCACCTGCAATGCGGGAGATCTGGGTTCTATCCATGAGTTGGGAAGATCCCCTGGAGAAGGGAAAGGCTACCACTCCAGTATTCTGGCCTGGAGAATTACATGGACTGTCTATCCCCAATTATAGAAATAAATGTTTGTTGTCTCAGCTTGTCTTTGGGCTATATTCTTCTCACCACTAATTTAGGAAAAAGTTGTAAGGTGTGAGATAAAGTCTGCATGTAGGCTTTTGGGAAAATTTATTTTGCTGCTATAAAGAGGTATAAGAAAAAGCATTCCTGCTTTTTCTTTTTGAAGTTGCATCTTCATATGACATCTGAAACTCTGGTAGCCATCTAGAGGTCATGAGGGCAGTTGACATGTTGAAATGGCAGAGTGGAAAGAGGGAAGGAAATGGAATCACTATGACATCATTAACTTCTGAATTAGTCTGTCCTGGAGATGTCCCACCCTGGTACATCTTGGTATCTAAGATAATAAATATCTTTATTATTTAAGCCAATCCAATCATTATTTATTTCCTTCCTGTCTTCTCTCCCTCCCTCCTTCTCTCTCCTTTCTGTCTCTCTGTCAAGCAAAGTCATTGTGATTGATTCACAAATGTATCTGGGAATCAGATTATCAAAATGAGTATCTTATCAAGCTTTTCACCTTCCTCCTTCTTTTCTTACTGATTAGTTCAATGAGTCTTTGTTCATGCTTGTTTATGGAATGGATGAAGGAGCTACTCCTCTTATATATCATTGTGAGAATGACAGTAATCAAGGGAAACACAAGCCTAGTAGTAAATAAATGGCAGCTACAGCTGTTACAGTAAAAAGCAAAAAACCTAGGCCCTATAAGCTTCTGCTCATTGCTTGCTTTTAGATCAATAGGAGCTGGAAACTTCTACTCATTGCTTATTTTTTGGTCAGTTATCATAGCCTCTTCCCACCCCCAAATTCTTAATATGTGAATTAGATTAAGAGGCAAAGGACAAGTGTATCTGCTGCCTATATCTACCAAGCAGCTATTTATCTACTGAATGGATTTAGAATCAGCTCCTTTTTAGAAAAAATTTCCACGGGGGGGTTTTGTGTTTTGTTTTGTTTTGTTTGTTTTTTGTTTTAAAACACAGGCTTAATTAGCTACCAAAGCCGAATTTAGAGCCAGCAGGTCTGGGATTCCAGACCCAATTCTGCTCCTTCTTAGGAGCAGGGGCAGGGCAGGTCACTCTCTAAACTCTGGGTCTTGAGTTCCTATCTAGAAAATGAAGAAAACTACTTGAGTGTTTCCCTGATGATAAAAATCACCTCCCCCCCACCGCCCCCTGTTTGGGGCAGTTGTGGGACTGCAGCATCCAGCTTTTCTACTTATAACCTATGTGATCCTGGGAGTGTAAGCTAACTTCTCTGAACTTAGATGTTTTTGTTCATTAAATGGAAATAATGCCTCACAAGACAAGATGGTGAGTGAGAATCAAATATAATGTGTATGTGAAGACGCTCTTGTGAAAAACAAGTGCTATATACATGTAAGGTGAGAATGTTTCGTTAGGTTATCACAGACTGTCTTCTGTAGTTCCTTGTGAAGCCTGTATTATCTTTTTAGTTCATTTTGGTACTATGCTCTGTGTACTCTAACTTGGTCTCCAAGATGCTTTCAGAGATTCTTCAAGGTCAAAACTGTTTTCATAATAATACTAACATGTTATATGCTATTTTTACTCATTCTCTCACAATTGGATTTTTCTGGAGGCTCTGTGTTTGGTGATACCACACAGATTGAATATAGAAGCAGATGAAATATAGAATATAGAAGCAGATGAAACTTCTTTTTAAAAAATTTTTTTGTTTTATATTGGAGTATAGCTGATTTACAAAGTTATGTTAGTTTCAGATGTCCTGCTAAGTGATTCAGTTATATATGTACATATATCGATTCTTTTTGGGATTCTTTTCACATTTAGGTTATTACAGATTATTGAGCAGAGTTCCCTGTGCTATACAGCAGTTCCTTATTGATTATTTTATATATAGTAGTGCGCATCTGTTAATTCCAAATTCCTAATTTATCCTCCTCCCTTCCCCTTTGGTAACCATAAGTTTGTTTTTGAAGTCTGTTAGCCTATTTCTGTTTTGTAAATAAATTCATTTGTATCATGTTTTATTAGAGATTTCTAATAAGCCAAAGTCACAAAACTAAAAAACAGTGCCAGTCTTCTCATTACCTTTTTTGTTTTCATAAAAACATGTCATTCATGTTAATATTAATGGATTTATTTTAATTATTACTATTTTAAAATGAAGTAACACAATTCTTGAAATTTCTAGGCTTAACTTTCAGTCAGGTTAAGCATCCAATGATATCTATATAAACACCCACATAAAAAACCATGTAAACAAGGGATCTTTGAAGTTGCAATAATCTTTAAGATTGTGAAGGAGTCCTAAGACCAGCATATTGGAGAATCACTTGTCCAGGCTCAGCTCCTTTTCTTTGACCGAGAGAGCACTGGGCTGCCTATTTCCACTGCCTTCTAGGCGGAATTTCTTTGTGTGCTACACTGAGAGTTCATACTTAATGGTCAGTTTCTAGTTTCCTTCGCTTTTTCTGTCACTGTTCTGGGAGCACTTGTGGCATGGATTGGTCTCAGTTTTCTAGATCTCCCAGTCATTCTTCTTTCTCTCCTTCGATGGGTCAAAAATCTCAGGTAAGTTCTCTTCCAGGCAGTTTAACATAGTAGTAGACTTCTGTTTTTTTTTTCTGCCTCACATCCCAGCTCCCTTCCTGTTTAGGGACCTCTGACTCTTGGTGGAAGACAGCTGCTTCTCCCAATTTAGTAACTGAAGGGAGCAAATACTCCTCTACACTCATGGTCCATTGGCTACAGCCATGTGAACTAGGTTTGGCATACTGAATGCCCTGCCTGGGGCTTTGACTCTGGGGTGGGTGATGGAAGGAGGAAGGATGGATTAGGACTTACCTGTGGCAGTTACTGTGTGTGGTAACAGGGATCACACACACCGCCTCCAGTAGCAGTATCCTGCCCTGATGTGGGCAGTGCTGGGGGCAGTGATGTTCTCATAGCCTGGGAATCCTAATGCTTTGATGCCTTTGTTTCCATCCATTTTATGTGCTTTCTCCAGTTTTTCCTGTCAGTTCTGTAAGCTACCTAATTTCCTTTCAATATATTCCTTTTCTGCCTATGTTAGTCAGAGACCATTTCTATTTACAGTCAATAATAGCTAACACTTTATAGTGCTTTCTGTGTGCCAAGCCCTGTTCTTAGTACTTTGCATCTATTAACTCCTTTAATACAGCAATGCTGTAAGAACGATACCATTATAATCCTCTTTCTACACATGGGGAAAATATGATACAGGTTAAATGATGTTTCCCACATCACACAGATAGTAAGTGGCCATGCCAGGCTGCAGGCCCAGGCAGCCTGGCTCCAAGCCCAGGCTTTTACGTTCTCTGTTGCACTCTGACTGAACACATATGTGACTGGGACAAAGATAGGAGTCTAAATCACCCAAGAGCAAGTAATAGGGGCCAGTGCTACATGAAATCTGGGTCTTTTATCAACTCTTACAACTATAATCCTTTTGACACACAAACATGTGCCTTCATTGAAGTAAATTTAAAAAAAAATAATAGGTTAATTCATAGTTGCCCATGGCAGGTATTTTTCTAAACATTTTAAATTTTCCTTTCTAGCTGTGCTTTATATGGATTCTAATGAGAATCCATTTAGAATCTGTCAAATAAGCTGGTAACAGCCAATGTACCTTTAAATAGATGAATAGATATGCATACATAATGTGAAGTGAAGTGTTAGTTGCTCAGGTGTGTCCTACTCTTTGTGACTCTATGCACTGAAGCCCAGCAAGGTCTTCTTTTGTCCATGGGATTCTCCAGAAAAGAATACTAGAGTGGGTTGCCATTTCCTTCTCTAGGAGATCTTCCTGACTCAGGGATCGAACCCTGGTCTCCTGCATTGCAGGCAGATTCTTTACCACTAAGCCAGTCACCAGGGAAGCCTGATACACACACATACACATGTTAAATGTATGTTAACTGGCAGTCACATATAGTGCTGATGGTTTGTAGATAATTGAAATGGAGAAATGACCAATGGTATCAGGACTTCAGTGTTTGCTCCCCTGTAACTCAGAATAATCTGGAGTCCCTTATATCATCTCCTCCTCCATTCTCACATGCTTCCACTCTCCAGGGCTAGGTGAGGGAATATGGGTGCTATATTTTATTTTATCTAGACCATAAAGTGAACATCCGGCAGTAGAATTAATTAGAAGAAAGGAAAAATATCAAACAATGAATAGATTTCAGGGCATTAATTCAGTTCCATGCACTGCATTGCGTAATTACCAACCACATGGCTTCTCAGCAATTACATCATCATGAGCAGTGAAATTACAGTTCAGTGATAATTTTACAAGTACAGCAGTGGCAATCCAGTATTAATAACTCTGAACATGATTATGAAAAGCCAGAGTCTATGGTTCAGTAAATACTGCTTGTAATTGGAGTTAAATTTTCATTTGCTGTAGATTTAATATGTTACCTCTTTAACCTTCGTCAGTGTGTTCCTTGTTCTCTAAAAGTTTCATAATCCCGTTCAAACAGAGATGAACTGTAGTGCCCTGGACCTCTGATAGGGAAAAGATACCTTGACTTTGAGAGCTGTGCAGGGGTTCTCAGGGAGCTTGCTCTGCAGTATTCCATAGGGACAGTGGTGTAATTGTGGCATATTGAAAGCTTTGATAACTTGGTGAGGAGGAGGCAATGGCAGAGATGAATTCCGATATGATGAAAAGAGCTGAGTTTTGAATACAGGCAAAGCATTGAACTGGCTGGCCAGCTTCTGGGTCCTGGTGAATATGACAGCATACCACATTGTGCTTGGGAAGGCAGAGAAATCAGACAAGTTTATTAGAGTGTTCGTTATTTTTCCTTGAATTATCAGACACTATTTGGCAGCCTAAGACTGGTATTCTGAACTTCGAGAGTGGCTGAAATAAGGGCTTCGGGCAAAATTTCACTCCAGGGATGTTGAACCATGGGAGGGTTCAGTTTAGACTTCGTGTTTGGTCCAATTTTACCAGAGGGCCACTCTTTGATCAATACTGTGGTCAAGGCTGTGTAATTCTAAGCCTTTCAAGTTCTGCTTGTGTTGTGCCTTTAGCTCTGCTAGGAAAACTGGGTCAAACTTAGTTTATGCTCCTTATGGAAAGAATTTCATAGAAGTACTTTTCATTGTCATGACTATGGAAAATTAGGAAATGTTCTTGAAATAATAGAGTTGTTTGATGACACTTATGGCTAATGCAAACTAAACATATTTCTATATTTGCCACAGGGAAATTAAACAACCTAACATTCCCTCTCTTATCGTGTTTGACCATTACTCCCCACAATGCACATACATACCTTCCCTAAGTGTTCTTTTAGTTTTACAGTTCTTGGTCCATTTTATCTCTGACCCTGTGTTAGGGTCATCTTCAGAATTTTAAGAGGGATGGGAAATTGATATTGTTGACTCTGTCTTGTTCCCTTCTACTGTATTTTGAAAAGTGTCTTGGGTCTTCTGTGTGTCCTTCAAAAGTGTTTCTCCTGTTGACTTCTACAAGTTGAGTCAGGGGGATATGCCAGGGTAGATAAAGAGCATATTGAATTGGCTCCCTGGAGTAAAGCATCAGGGTGATAAATTGGACTTCAACACATACAGGACTGGGAATTGCTTTCGATTTGTCTTATGTAGCTTGTCTCCCTGTGTATACCTTTCATACCTATAGCACATTTTGCAACAGATGCTCACCTAAGACAAATACAGTGTTGAAATATGAAGGAAGAGATCAGATTAAGTTCAAGTATTGTGAAATGAAATGATGGAAATCTCAGAAGATCCAGCAAAAATAAAAGCTACAAAGTTATAAAGAGCCCATGTCATAGATTTAGCAGAATTAATGTCTTAATTGTAAGAATCCATGGGCCTTGGAACTTGGCAATGTTGACAAAGTATTGCAACTCAACATGTCCATGTGTAGCGAGATCGTGGCTGGTCAGAGCCTTGGGTAAATTAGTGCAGTTGAACTTGTAGCAGCTGAATGGAAGGAATGTAGGAAAAAGGGAATAATTCTCCAGTAATCAAATGGCATGCTTTGATAGAGGGAGTTGCAGTCTGCTGGCTGCTGGGAGAAACTGTCACACTAGTGGTAACTGATGAAAGCTTTGCCAGCAACTGTCAGTCCATCCTATCTGGCTTGATATTAAATGCAAAGTTGGAAAGCATTCAAAAGTAGAGTCTAGCACAAAGGAATAAAACAGATAGTTTGACCTGGCAGACATCAGCAGGAGCTATCAAAGAAGTGGTCATTCATTCATTTAATAAATACAGAGTACCTAGAATAGGCCAGGCATTCTTCTAGACCCTATATTCCATACAGCAGTGAACAAGATATGAAACTTCCCTCCTTCCCGCCCACGGAGCTTACATTCAAGTAGGAGTAGTAGTAAATAATGTAAGTAAACTAGCCAATAGTTTAGATAAGTTCTATTAAAAAAAATCAAGGAAGATGGATAAGGGTCATTGTGGATAGGGTTGTAATTACAAATTGGATGGATGTAGAATCCCAGCTCTAAGCAAGAGGAACAGACAGCATGGGAAGTGTACTAAACCATACTTAACTTTTGGTTTCCTGGCTTGAGGAGAAAGCAAAAAATGTTCAATAATGTGTTCTCTGTTTTCTGGATTATTATCTAGAATAAAGAGGATACCTGAGGAAATCATTAAAAAAAAAAGGAGCCAGGAAATTGAAGATTCTGAGGCTAGAGGGGAGAACCAGAGCTAGGAATAAAAGAGAAAGAGAGGAAGAGATGGAGTCAGAGGAAAAACTGCATCACCGGAGTTTCCCACAAAGTGTGATATTTCCCAAAGGCAGAGAAATCAGGATCTCCTGGAACAGATGCAGATTTAGAATGTTGGACTTAACACATAAAGGGAAGGGAACCTTGCCTCCAGTCTTGCCCATCTCCTCAGTGTGCGTGTCCCAGAAGTACCTCCAGCTCAACTTCAGATGTATTGAAATAATGTGAATATCAAAGGAGCAACCTGTGCTTTTCTTAACATGTCATTCTCACTATATATGCATATTTTTTTCTAGTTCTGGGTGTCACAGTTTAGGAAAGACAGTGTCAAACTAGTGTGTACTCAAAATAGCATGTTCCTTATGGTGAGGAGAATAGAAAGTAGATCACAAGAGGAATAATTGAAAGACTTGGAGATGTTTAATATATTGAGTAGAGTTAGTGGTATGGCTTGTTAGCTATTTTCGGTATTTCACAATTTTTGTATGGTAAATGGTTTCAATTTGTTTTATTTAGCCTCAGAGTTGAAAACCAGGATTAGACAGTAGAGATTTCTGGGATATAGATTTCAACTGAATACCAGGAGGTACTCTCACAGTTAGATCTCTCAAAACTGGAATGAAATGTCTTAAGAGACAATGAGATTTTTGCTGTCAGAGTGGCATCTTGTCAGAGGCAGAATAGCTACTTAAGGGGCTATTCCAGAGGGGACTCTACTGCAAGATTCAGACCCGCAGTTGAGAGTGATGATGGTGGTGTGGATCAGGGTGGCTTTTCTGGAAGATCAGAGAAGGAAAGCTTTGTCTCACGTTGCAAGCGTTGGATTTAGTATTTGGCCTTGTCATAGCCACTGTCTGGAACTGGCATTCATAAGCTGACTGTAAATCAGAATTACCTGGTCCCATTTCTGGGAATTCTAATTTTGATGGTCCAGATGGGAACTGAGTGTGGGAGTTTTTAAGAAGCACATCAGATGATTGTAATGTGCAGACAGAGTTGAGAACTACTGGTTAAAGGAAAGCGCATCCCTGGCATTCAGAACTGTCCACAGTCAAGTCCCTCCCTATTCTTCTCACTTTCTCTCCCACTATTCCATGAGGAAATCTTGGGCTTCAACCAGTTCTATTGGTTGCTACTCTCCAGACCTCTGGACTGGGTTTTTCTGGACTTGGTGTGTGACCATGCCCTAACCTCTGCCAGGAATGTGGCCCTCCAAACCCTTATCCTGCTCAGCACTGCCAGGCCCCCCTATTTATGAACATGCTTCTTGAAATCCTCCAGATTTTCAGGTGCCATCTTCTTAACTATCGTCTCTTATGTGAATTTTAAGGTCTTTTTTTTTACTGTTCCTAGGAAAACTTTTAATCTTTCACCATTAATATGATATAAACTGTGGGCTTGTCATATATAGCCTTTAGTGTGTTGAAGTATGTTCCTTTTATACTCAATTTGTTGAGGGTTTTTATCATGAAAGGATGTTGTATTCTGTCTAACTTTTCTTTTGATTAATTGAGATTATTATGTGATTTTTATCTTTCATTCTATTAATATGTATCACACTTATCTATGTATGTTGAACAATGTTTGCATCTCATGAATAAATACCACTTGATTAACATGTATGATACTGTCAATGTGCTGTTGAATTCAGTTTGCTAGTATTTTGTTGAGAATTTTTGCATCTCTCTTCATATAATTGGTCTGTAATTTTCTATTTCAATTTAATTCTTTTTTCTTGTAGTGTCTTTATCTGGCTTTGGTGCCAGGATAATACTGGTCACATAAAATGAATTTGGAAGTGTTCTCTCATTGTAGATTTTTTGCAAGACTTTGTGAAAGATTGTTGTTAATTTTTCTTTGAAGTGAAGCGAAAGTCGCTCAGTCGTTTCCCACTCTTTGCAACCCCATGAACTATACAGTCCATGGAATTCTCCAGGCCAGAATACTGGAGTGGGTAGCCTTCTTCAGGGGATCTTCCCAATCCAGGTCTCCTGCATTGCAAGTAGATTCTTTACCAGCTGAGCCACAAGGGATATTAGTTAAAATTTACCAGAGAAATCATCCTTTCCTTGTTGGGAAGATTTTGATTAATTCAATATTCTTACTCATTATTGATTTATTCAAAGTTTTTATTTCTTTATGATTTAGTCTTGATAAGTTGTATGTTTCTAGGAATTTATTCACTTCTTCTGGATTATCCAATTGGCTTAATTATTCACAATAGTGTTTTATGATCTATGTGTTTTTGGTCATATCTGTCTTAATGTCTCTTCTTTCATTTATGATTTTATTTGTGTCTCCTCTTTTTTCCTTAGGTTATCAAGCTAAAGGTTTGTAAATTTTGTTTATCTTTAAAAAACAGCTTTTAGTTTCATTGACTTTTATTTTTCCTCTCTATCTTCTAACTTCTGCTAACTCTGGGCTTAGTTTGTTCTATTTTTAGTTCTTTGAGATACAAAGCTAGGTTAAGATCTTTCTTTTTTCTTAATATGAACATTGTTTTTTTATAAACTTCCTTCTTGGAACTACTTCTGTGATATCGCATAGGTCTTGGTATGTTGTATTCCCATTTTCTTTTGTTTAAAGATATTTTTGATTTCCCTTTTTATTTCCTCTTTGACCATTCACTGTTTAGGAGTGTGTTGTTTAATTTCCTTATATTTGTAAAATTTACAGCTTTCCTCTTGTTATTGATTTTTAGTTTTGTATTACTGGAAAAGATACTTGGTATGATTTTAGTCTTCTTAAGTTTGCTAAGACTCATTTTGTAGCCTATCATATTATATATCCTGGAGAATGTTCCCTGTGTGCTTGAGAAGTATGTATGTGCTGCTGTTGTTGGATGGAATGTTCGATGTCTGTTAAGTCCATTTGGTATAAGATATGGTTTAAGTTCTGGAGAAGGCAATGGCACCCCACTCCAGTACTCTTGCCTGGAAAATCCCATGGATGGAGGAGCCTGGTAGGTGGCAGTCCATGGGGTCGCTAAGAGTCAGATATGACTGAGCGACTTCACTTTCACACATTGGAGAAGGAAATGGCAACCCACTCCAGTGTTCTTGCCTGGAGAATCCAGGGACGGGGGAGCCTGGTGGGCTGCTGTCTATGGGGTCGCACAGAGTCGGACACGACTGAAGCGACTTAGCAGCAGCAGCAGCATGGTTTAAGTTCAGTGGTTTTCTGTTGATTTTCTGGATGATCTAATCATTGTTGAAATTGGAATATTGAAGTCCCCTACTATTTATATTTTTTCTACTTCTCCCTTCAGATGTATAAGTATTTGTCTAATATATTTAGGTGCTCTGATATTGGTTGTGAATATAATTATTATTATATCTTTTTGATGACTTGACCTCTTTATCATAATATCACAAAGGTCATTACCTTTGTCTCTAGTTACCATTTTTGGCTTCCTCCCCCTACTCATGGAACTTCTGATTTAGTACTCTGGATGCTACAAGAGAGAAGTGAGTCTCTCTTGCTGTATCCTGTACACCTGGGGAAGCTGGGTGCTCACTCAGCTGCTCTCCCTTTCCCCCGCGGGAGAAATCACAGGCTAAGAAGTTCTCACTTAGCTCTGAACTGTGCTGCCCTTGGGGAGGGTTAATGTGGCACACTCACGTTATTGCCTTTACCCACTATAGTGCATAATTTTTTCTTTTTCTCCAGAGAAGAACTGGAACTTCTCTTCTGGAAACCTTGATTTTTACAAAGGTTCTCTTGTCTGTGGGTGGCTAAGTCAGCGTCCTCTAGGTATACTTGAACTGTGGCCAAGAGGGTCTGGAACTGGTTCACAGGCTGCTGTGGGAACCACTGTTGGCACTGAGGTCTGTCTGAACTTTTAATTGATGCACAGGTGGGCAAGACTCTTCCCAGATACCTTGGTGTAGGTGCTGGCTCCCACAGAGACACTTTTGTTTGTGGATGTTTTGCTGAATTTTTATTGTTGAGAAGGCAGACAGAAATGAAGGATACCTAATGCCACCATGATGCTGACATCACTCCAAAACTCAATGTAAGATTTAATCTATAGATAATTTGGGGCTGAGTGGACATCTTAAACATACTGAGATTTCTAATTTATGGACATGGTTTAAGTCTCCTTTTATTGAAATTGCCACACTTTTCTGGGCTCTGATATTATTTTATATGCTCTGATATCTGTCCAGTTACTCCATTCCCACAGTCTTGGCAACAGGCAAAAGAATTTGTCTGGTCTAGAAACTTTTCTTTCTCTTAATATTCCACAGATTTCTAACACTATCAGTAATTAGATGATGTGTTTTGAATGTCTCTGGTTACTGAAATTTTATCCCTTGGGGGCTAAGTTCCTCTTTGAGGATTTTTGAAAAAAGAAGAAATATTCTAAAGCAATGAGTAGAGAAAGAACAAAAGGAACTAGGGAAGTCATTATGCAAACATATGAACAATTGAAGCTATTCTGCCTTGAAGACATGATGTCAGATATCTAGCCAATGATCTGAGTGAGCAGATTAAAAAATCTTTTGCAGTTCTTGTCCACCTCAGTTCTTGTTTGAATGTTGATCTCGTCTATGGTTTCCAAAGAGTTCCAGGAACATCAAACTTCTACAGTTCTAACTCTTTAATAGACCTCAATATTTCCATTCTAATCAGGCAGCTCTCAGTTGATGGGTGCTTTTCTCATTCTTCTGAAACCCAAACTTACTTCATTACCAACATAGAAGAACTTGGGGGTATTTCTCTGCCCTCTGGCTTTTTAGTTTTTATTCAGGAAAAGTCTTGTTTGAAGTGATTATAGGCAGATTAGCTGATGGAACTCTACAGCTGTGATTTTTTAGAAACTGCACCGTAGGAAGAGGCAGTTTTTTCCAGCATTACGTTTAGTGCTTTTAAAATGCAGATTTATTAAGCGGTAACAGGTCTATAGACTGGTTTAGCTGCTTGTTCCTATTGAGGCTATAAAACAGACTCATAGTCTTCTCAAACACAAAGTAGTTTGTTGCATTTATACAAGGCTAGGGTGGAAGGATTTTTAATGCTGCCCAGCAATTTAAGGTTCATAATGATTTTTCTAAGGTTATTGTACTTTGGTAGGGAAACTTAGGTTTTGAGATATTGTTTGTTGTATCCTTTACACATGACAGGTAAAGAGACCCAAATATACTTTTCCAGTTAGGAAACAGTTGTTTTCCATCTCTAGCATGAAACATGTGTTTTAATTTTGGCTAGCATTAAGCCAAGGTGGAGACTGAGCTGAGCCTGGGTTAGCAAGTCTGAGTTCCCCAGTCTTCTGCAGACTCCTCTGGTGACTTGTATTGCTCAGGCTAAGGTAACAGATTTTATGGAATCTGCCAGGTCAAATGGTATTTTCATGCTTTGTACTCATTGGGAGGTGATTGTTGTTCCTGTCCTAAGGTACCTTGGGGATTTAAAAATTTTGTAATAGACAAAAACCATCCAAAGAAGTTTTGTGACTAACAAAGAGAGGAAAGTGAGAAACTGATGGATAGAAGGGAGATTTAGTATAATGCTAAAAGAAATTTGCAGTTTCAAAATGGGATTTTTATAGAAAATAGAGGCAGTTGGGTCACTCTAATGTGCGGAAGCAGGAGAGTTCATTTTCTTGTTTTTAAAGGGATTTATCTCTCCCTTTTTTCACTTTCCTTATTTATTGTTTGAAATATAACATATGTAACTTTTAGCCCACCTAGGAAAATGATCTACTTTTGTATATTCTTCTGATTTTTCACTATTTTGGAGAGTTGAATACCTTCTGCATAAGAATAAAATATAGAATATAAAAATTGTCTTATGAATCATTTAAACTTTATGATGGTATTAAAAAACTTATTTACTTTATAAAAAAGACCAGGAATTGTGAAGTATTATAGAGGTCATAGTTCTTCTCTTTACTTATGAGCTAGTGGACTCCTGCATTAGAAAGTCTTGAACATGTCTTCATTCTGCAGTGGGCAGAGGAAAGGGAGAAGCCCAATGGTAAGAATGTTTCTCTGGGACTAGGCTAATGTGAGAAAGCCTGCTATAGTCGGGTATCTGAAATAGTCATAAAGGGGAAAGTTTTGATTCCAGGACTGGTTTCAGGGAGCTGTTAGGATAAGACCTTTGAGCTTTTCTATTTCTTTTTGGACAGCACAAACTATTTAGAGGTCAGGCTCCTCCAGCCATCTCTTTCAGTCACTTCTGTGTTGAGGGGCTCTAAAGCCATGCTCAGGATTGCTGCTTTGCTAGAAGGTTTTCCAAGACTCAGAAATGCTGTCATACTCATGGTTGTGGTTTATTTTAAGGAAAGGATATGAATCAAAATCAACATGGGTCCAAAAGGCACTTGGGTGAAATCCAAGAGAAACCAGATTTAAGCTTCCACAAGTCCCCTCCAAGAAGAGTTGTACAGAGCTGTTGCTAATTTTCCCAGCAGTGCTGTTTGACATGTGTGAAACACTACCAACCAGAGAAGGATATATGGAGCCATGGTGTCCAGGATTTTTATCTGAGGTCTGCTCTGTAGGTATGGAACATCTTCATGACTCCCTGTAGTTATTCAATGTCTTGATCACTCCCCAGCACCCAGAGGTCAAACTAATATGGGATATTCCAGTGTCTCAGGCATACTAAAATAGGCATTTATGACAAGTTACATTGGTAGCCTAAGCTGTCTTGTCAAAGGACTAGAGGGTGATCAGAGGACTCAGAAATATAGACATGGTCTCAGGCAGGATATTCCTAGGAATCAGAGGTTATCTCCCATGAGTTGGTCAGGGGCCAGTCTTCCTGAAGTCAGTCCTTTCTTTGGAATGTTCCCTCCTGTTTCAAAACAGGAGGGAAGGGAGCAAGGTGTTGGGTTGGCCAAGTTTATTCAGGTTTATCCATAAGATGTTATGAAAAAATCGAAACTAAATTTTGGCTAACCCAACACAGCTTTAAGAGAAAGACAAAGCCATTGAGGATATGATAGACTGTTTAGAACCAACTAGGTCTTCAGTTCAGTTCAGTCACTCAGTCATGTCTGACTCTTTGTGACCCCATGAACCACAGCACGCCAGGCCTCCCTGTCCATCACCAACTCCCAGAGTCCACCCAAACCCATGTCCATTGAGTCGGTGATGCCATCAAACCATCTCATCCTCTGTTGTCCCCTTCTCCTCCTGCCCTCAATCTTTCCCAGCATCAGCATCTTTTCAAATGAGTCAGCTCTTCACATCAGGTGGCCACAATATTGGAGTTTCAGCTTCAACATCAGTCCTTCCAATGAACACTCAGGACTGATCTCCTTTAGGATGGACTGGTTTGATTTCCTTGCAGTCCAAAGGACTCTCAAGACTCTTCTCCAACACCACAGTTCAAAAGCATCAATTCCTTGGCACTCAGCTGTCTTTATAGTCCAACTCACATCCATACATGACCACTGGAAAAACCATAGCCTTGACTAGACGGACCTTTGTTGACAAAGTAATGTCTCTGCTTTTTAATATGCTGTCTAGCTTGGCCATAACTTTCCTTCCAAGGAGTAAGTGTCTTTTAATTTCATGGCTACAGTCACCATCTGCAGTGATTTTGGAGCCCAGAAAAATAAAGTCAGCTGCTGTTTCCACAGTTTCCCCATCTGTTTGGTATGAAGTGATGGGACTGGATGCCATGATCTTAGTTTTCTGAATGTTGAGCTTTAAGCCAGCTTTTTCACTCTCTTCTTTCACTTTCATCAAGAGGCCCTTTAGTTCTTCTTCACTTTCTGCCATAAGGGTGGTTGTCATCTGCATATCTGAGGTTATTGATATTTCTCCCAGCAATCTTGATTCCAGCTTGTGCTTCCTCTAGCCCAGCAGGGTTTCTCATGATGTACTCTGCATAGAAGTTAAATAAGCAGGGTGACAATATACAGCCTTGACATACTCCTTTTCCTATTTGGAACTAGGTCTAAGATGGTGGAAATTTTGACTTCCAGCAGAACTTGAGCCTCAATATATGCACCCAAGTGCCATGATAGTTCCAAGGCTGACCATAAAAAGGCCAAAAAATAGGTGGTGTTCCAATTCCAGGAAATCCTTGCCGCATTGCCCCAAAGCAGTTGGAATAACCCTCCCACTCATTAGCCTATTAAATTACCCAGCCTGTAAAAACTAATCACTCCATATTTGGGGGTTGCTCTCACCTTTTGAGATGGACTACATTCTGTCTATGGAAGGTGTCTCTCTCTACATAAATCTACTTCCTACCTATCACTTCTCCTCTTGCTGAATTCCTTCTGTGCTGAGCTTCATTAAGTCCTGAAGGCCAAGTGCACAATTCAATTATAAGAGTGGGTTTGAGTCCCCATCCCAGTTTTGGCTTGGTTTGAGTCCTATTTGAGTTGTGTGGTTTCAGTTTGAACACTCAGTGCCTGATGAATTAACTGTTTACTATACAACGTCAAGGGTTTCCCAGGTGGTTCAGCATTAAAGAATCCGCCTGCCAAAGTAGGAGACGCAGGAGGCTTGGGTGCAATCCCTGGGTCAGGAAGGTCCTCTGGAGGAAGGAATGGTAAACTGCTCCAGTATTCTTGCTGGAAATTTCCATGAACAGAGAAGCCTGGTGGGCTATAGCCCATGAAGTCGCAAAAAGTCAGACGCAACTGAATGAGCGTGTGTGTGTGTGCACACACACACACAGACACACTCATAAAACATCAAATTCATAATTCCTGAGAGGCTAGTTTCACAGACTAACCACAAAGCCAAATGCAACAGAATGGAGGTTCAACTTTTGTTGAACTCACTACCACGGTTCTTAATTATTTTCTTTCCCTTTTTCCTTCAATTCTGACCCATCTTCTTTCAGATCAAGGCAGTCTTTCTTCCTAGTTCTGCTCTTGTTCTCTGAAATAACGGTGGCTTTCTTTTAGTCATAACCCAAGAGAAGACAGAGATAATATTTATACCTATTTTCCATTATTCAGGTTTTGTAAGTGTAACTTAAATAATATAGTTAGAAATGCTTTCCCTCTGCATGGGAAAGGTGGGGGTAACATGGAAAGAATAATGTGATTCTTGGCCACATACTTAGAGAAGGTTTCTCAATGCCTGGATGTCATCCTTTTTTCTTTTTCTGAACAACATTTTTGGCTGCTCCCAATGTAATAACATATAATGAGAATTTTTACTTACTGTGCATAAAGAAAATTGAAAATTTGCCAAACATTTATCCTAAATGTAACAGCTTAACAAGTTATAACAGAAATGAGTTGGAAGTATAAAGACAGCTCACTTCCTCCAAGTAGGGGTAGTGTAAAATGGGGTGTTTATGCTGAATTTGTGTAACAGACATTGTTGACTAGAATTAGAACTGTTAACTCACTGGCAAAATACATGTTTCTTAAGCCAGATATCTCAGTGATGGTTTCAGACATGACAGCTTCTGAAAGGAAAAATACAAACAAAAACAAACCAAAAAATGTCTCTTTTACAGTAATGGAAAGCAGGCTGTGTGTGTGTGTGTGTGTGTTGGGGATGAGAGGGGAGTGCTTGGCCACACAGACCCTGATTAAAGTCACCTTGGCACTCATTTTTGAGAAGCAGAAGCTCATTAGTGTAGAGAAGAAATGGGGATGTAGAGAAGCAACGGGGATCACCAGGCTGATGGGGAGATCTGGCTCTCAAACTAAAATCTAGGTTTCACTTGTCAGGAACCAGGACTATTTCATTGAATAATTCCTGATTATATTGAAAGAGTATTGTGAACTTTTGAGGAAGCTTTTATGTTTTAATATCTTCTTGTAACTTTATAAAAAAATTTTTTTTAAATTTTTAAGTTGAAGGATAATTGCTTCACAGAATTTTGTTTTCTGTCAAACCTCAACATGAATCAGCCATAGGTATACATATCCCCTCCCTCTTGAACCTCCCTCCCATCTCCCTCCCCATCCCATCCCTCTAGGTTGATACAGAGCCCCTGTTTGAGTTTCCTGAGCCATACAGCAAATTCCCATTGGTTATCTATTTTACATATGGTAATGTAAGTTTCCATGTTACTCTCTCTGTACATTTCACCCTCTCCTCACCTCTCTCCATGTTGATAAGTCTGTTCTCTATGTTTGTTTCTCCATTGCTGCCCTGCAAATAAATTCTTTGGTAACATCTTTTTAGATTCCATATATATGTGTTAGTATACGATATTTATCTTTCTCTTTCTGACTTACTTCACTCTGTAAAATAGTTTCTGGGTTCATCCACCTCATTAGAACTGACTCAAATGAGTTCCTTTTTATGGCTGAGTAAGGGAGGCCTGGTGTGCTGCAGTTCATGGGGTCAGACACAACAGAGTGACTGAACTGAACTGAATTGAACTGAATATTCCATTGTGTATATGTACCACAACTTCTTTATCTATTCATCTGTCAATGGACATCTAGGGTGCTTCCATGTTCTAGGTATTGTATATAGTGCTGCAATGAACAATGGGATACATGTGTCTTTTTCAACTTTGGTTTCTTCAGAGTATATGCCTAGGAGTGGGATTGCTGGGTCATAAGGTGGTTTATTCCTAAATTTTTAAGGAATCTCCATACCGTCTTCCATAGTGCCTTATCAATTTACATTCCCACCAACAGTGCTAGAGGGTTCCTTTTCCTCCACGCCCTCTCCAGCATTTATTATTTATAGACTTTTTGATTATGGCCATTCTAACTGGTGTGAGGTGGTACCTCATTGTAGTTTTGATTTGTATTTCTCTAACAATGAGCAACGTTTAGCACCTTTTCATGTGTTTGTTAGCCCTCTGTTTGTCTTCTTTGGAGAAATATCTGTTTAGGTCTTTTCCCCACTTTTTGATTGAGTTGTTTGTTTTTCTGATATTGAGTTGTATGAACTGCTTGTATATTTTGGAAATTAATCCTTTGTCAGTTGTTTCATTTGCTATTATTCCTGTTCTGAGGGTTGTCTTTTCACTTTGTTTATAATTTCATTTGCTGTGCAAACGCTTTTAAGTTTAATCAGGTCCCCCTTGTTTATTTTTATTTTTATTTCCATTACTCTAGGAGGTGGGTCATAGAGGATCTTGCTTTAATTTATGTCATTGAGTGTTCTGCCTATGTTTTCCTCTATGAGTTTATAGTTTCTGGTCTTAAATTTAGGTCTTTAATCCATTTTATCTTTGTGTATGGCGTTAGGAAGTGTTCTAATTTCATTTTTTTATATGTAGCTATCCAGTTTTTCTAGCATCATTTATTGAAGAAGCTTTTGCCTTTGCCCCATTGTATATTCTTGTCTCCTTTGTCAAAAATAAGGTACCCATAGGTGCATGGGTTTATTTCTGGGCTTTCTATATTGTTCGATCGGTCTGTATTTCTGTTTTTTGTGCCAGATATCCAATGTTAAAGCATGCATATACACAACATAGAATTTAGAGCAGCTCATACACCATGATCAAGTTGGGTTTATTCCAGGGATGCAAGGATTCTTCAATATATGCAAATCAATCAATGTGATACACCATATTAACAAATTGAAAGATAGAAACCATATGATAATCTCAGTAGATGCAGAAAAAGCCTTTGACAAAATTCAGCACCCATTTATGATTAAAACTCTTCAAAAAATGGGTGTAGAAGGAACCTACTTCAACACAGTAAAGCCCCTGTATGATAAGCCCACAGCAAACATTTTTCTCAATGATCAAAAATTGAAAGCATTCCCCCTAAGATCAGGAACAAGACAAGGGTGTCCACTTTCACCACTACTATTCAACATAGTTTTGGGAGTCCTAGCTACAGCAATCAGAGAAGAAAAAGAAATAAAAGGAATCCAGATTGGAAAAGAAGAAGTAAAGCTCTCACTGTTTGCAGATGACATACTATACATAGAAAACCCTAAAGGTAGTATCAGAAAATTACTAGTGCTAATCAGTGAATTCTTGTGAGTTTTATAACCAGTAGTTAAATTATGCAACTCTCAATAATTGATTAAATAATGCTCTCCCCCACCCCCCAAAGCAAATGATATTGTGGTGCTGTTTTCTGATTCTGAGACTTGGCTCTCAGTGCATTTCTCTGAGGGCAAAATCTCCTTGTGTTGTTTACTGGGGCTGAGGAAAAAGCTCTCATACACATTTAGAAATAGTATCTGTGTCCCAGGGAGTGCAGGAGATGAATACTTGTATTCTCTTTTTAAGTTGTCCTGTGACTTGAAAATGCTGTAGTAGAATCGTGACACTAATAGTAATGGTCTGGTCTCTCCATGGAATCCAAACTCCTGTCCCAGTGGCCAGTCTGCTCTAAATTCTATGTTGTGTATATGTGTGCTTTAACATTGGAAATCTATTCATATTTCAATAGAGTATATAAGAGGGGAAAACATTAACAAGGAGTTGGAGTAACACATGTTTTTATATACAATATTCTGGTATTGGCAGTCAGCTTGGAAAATCATTCCATAGTGAGGCTCTGAAGGAATGAGGCTCTTGAACAGTAAATTTGATAGGGAAAAGGAATCAGAAAGTGGTCCGAGTGTGGGATGCTGATGTGACAGTCTGTGCAGAGCCAGGGATCGACATGGGCTGTTAAAGTTGTGTGGGGGATTCCACACCCTCTCCAGAATTTATTGTTTGTAGACTTTTTGATAATGGCCATTCTGACTGTGTGAAGTGGTATCTCATTGTAGTTTTGACTTGCATTTCTCTAATAATGAGCAATATTGAGCATCTTTTCATGTGTTTGTTAGTCATCTGTATGTCTTCTCTGGAGAAGTGTCTGTTTAGGTCCAGGGATGGGGGAGCCTGGTGGGCTGCCGTCTATGGGGTCGCACAGAGTCGGACACAACTGAAGCGACTTAGCAGCAGCAGCAGCAGAACATGGAAGCACCCTAGATGTCCACTGACAGGTGAATGGATAAAGAAGCCGTGGTACATATATGCAATGCAATATTACTCAGCCATAAAAAGGAATGAAGTAAGTCAGAAAAAGAAATATAAATATAAATATTGTATACTGATGCATATAAATGGAATCTAGAAAGATGGTACTGATTAATTTATTTGCAGAGCAGCAATAGAGAAACAGACATAGAGAAGAGGCCTATGGACACAGGGGGAGGGGAGGAGGGAGAGGGTGAGATGCATGGTGGGGGTAACATGGAAACTTACTTTACCATATGTAAAATAGATAGCCAATGGGAACTTGCCATATGCCTCAGGGAACTCAAACAGGCACTCTGTGACAATCAAGAAGGGTGGGATGGGGAGGGAGATGGGAGGGAGGTTCGAGAGGGAGGGAACATGGGTGTATCTATAGCTGATTCATGTTGATGTTTGACAGAAAACAAGAAAATTCTGTAAAGGAATTATCCTTCAATTAAAAAATAAATAAAATGACAAAAAAGTATTACTAAAAAAAAGTGCTTTGGGGGAGGGGGATGTGATGAAAGGAAGATGGAAGGATGAGACTTGACTAACTTCTAACTTCCTCTAGGATCAGACGTTAGTGGTGTGACGATCAATCACATACTCCGCCCTAAGGGGACCAATGCATGGTCCTTTGGTGAGCTTTGCAGTAGGCAGTGCCAGCCCACTGGGCAGGCTTTTCTGGTGCCCATTTGTGACTCTGGTAACACCTGTAATGGATCATGTTTCTCAATACTATTTTCCTAATTCTTTGTCTGTTCTGACCCTAAATGCCAGCTATGACTTCAGGCTTCATTTCTCATGATATTCATTAACATTTTTTATTTAGCTCAAAGGTACCCCCCCCCTTGGCTTACATTTGAGGTGTTTTGATGACTTTGGGAAACTATTCCAATCAGGCATTCTGTATTTCTCTGTTTCCTTATGATTATTCAGAGATCTGGGCCCCACCATTTTCAACTCATGGCTTCCAGGGTCATTCTGGTCATTCATATTTTAACCAGCAGTAGGGAGAAAGCCTGGGAGTTCAAAATCATAGGATTCCTCTCAAGTATGAGATGCAGAAATTGTACACATCAGTTCTGTTCAAATCCCACTAGTGAGAGCTTGACCTCACAGTTGGTGCTATGTGGTAAAGAATCTACCTGCAAATGCAGGAGATATAAGAGACTTGGGTTTGATCCCAGAGTTGGGAAGATCCCCTAAAGGAGGGCATGGCAACCACTGCAGTATTTTTGCCTGGAGAATCCCATGGACAGAGGAGCCTGCTGGACTACAGTCCATGGGGTCACAAAGAGTTAGACATGACCAAAAGCAACTTTGCACACATTCATGAAAGTTTGGCCACATGGCCTCTCTTCATTGCAAGGGAAGCTGAAAAATGCAGTTACTGCCTGTGACCCAGCCACAACATGTCACTACAGAAGAGGAGGACAACAGATTTGGTGGCTACCTAGCAACCTCTGCCACAGATAATTTTATATAATTCCTTGGCTCTGCCAATGAGAACCATCAGTTTGCATTATATCAGAAACTCCCTTTTTCTTGACTTTGAGAATGCTTGAAGCTAAATTTAGTGGCTGTTAGAGTAACTCAGTTTCATTTTTCGGTATGTTTATTCATTAGTCTGAACCAGTTTTTGATCTCTCTTTTTACCTTTAATAGTTTTGTCTATCATACAATTTAATATTTTAAGCCATTTCTAATCCTTTTGGGAAGTAGGTAGAATATAAATAATAAATGGAATAGTACAATGCAGTAAGAAAGCCACCCAAGAGTGGATAATGTACAAAGATGTAACTGTGTTTGGAAAATGTAATTCTATTTGGTAAGTTCAAATTGTTGCTCTGCAAGAAATGTGGGGAGAAGAGTTCCTTTGGAATACATTGTAGAACTTACATTCACAACGTGGGCAACCAGTTGTGGCAAAAGTCCAGGCAGTGTGACAGTTAAGGAATGGGATGACTCTTTGGTGGAGAAGGGATGTTGCATACCAATATATAGGTATCTTGTCCCATAATATGTAAGAATTACTGTTTTTCTTTTGTTTTCACTACTAAATGATGCTTTTTAGAGTAGAAGAATCGTTCATATGTCAGCAATTATGGTCATGTTTAAAAATCAAACAAACTGAGTTTTGAGCCCCTAATATGAGCTGAGCACTATGTTAATTTCAATGGGAGATCTAAACAATGTTCCCTTCCTAAGGAACCTTGATACTCTTATAAACCTGAGAGACATGATGTATTATACTCCAAGGTATTTGCAATCAGCCTTATGAAGCACACCACTCCCCGCCCCTCCACCCCCACTGCCCTAGTTCTGTGCTTGGCATGGTGTGGACTCTCAAAGACTCAGGGTGAATGAATGAATAGTATTAGGATGTCATTGAATACTGAGCTGAAATTTGAAATAGGTATTAGGAGTCTCAGAAATATACAGAATTTTTTGATGTTCTAATTACAGAGGTTTTGCTTGGATGCACTAAAAACAAACAAGCAAAAAACCTTAAACTTAGTTCCCAATTTGACAGGGAAATTCATAGTAAAATCCTATTTAATAACTCCTTCTAGAGTTGTCAGTCAACATACCTGTTCACTATCCTTAGAACTGTGAGAAAACATATGTCCTATTCAGACAGATGCCTCTTTCATAGGCATTTATGACAATATGCCAACACCTAAGATGTGGGTAGCTTGAACTTTGAGTAATAAGGGATTAAACTTTTAATATATCTACCCATGGGCGTTCATTTATTAGAAGTTGTGCTTAACATTTTATTAAGTTATAAGCTTTCCAAAATTGCCCATATTTTGAGCATTTTCCATCTATCTTGGTGGTGGTTTATCTTTGCTTATTCTGCCTAGCTTCTCTCATGATTTTAAAAAACTTGCAAATTCACTAAAAGGACGCAAATTATGTATAAAATCTTTTGTTTATATGGTAAATACTTATAATGTGTCCAAATATATTCTTATACCGTTAATGTAATACAAGGCATGGACTGCTGCTGCTGCTGCTAAGTCGCTTCAGTCATGTCCGACTCTGTGAGACCCCATAGATGGCAGCCTGCCAGGCTCCACCATCCCTGGGATTCTCCAGGCAAGAACACAGGAGTGGGTTGCCATTTCCTTCTCCAATGCATGAAGGTGAAAGGTGAAAGTGAAATCACTCAGTCGAGTCTGACTCTTAGCGACCCCATGGACTGCAGCCTACCAGGCTCCTCCATCCATGGGATTTTCCAGGCAAGAGTGCTGGAATGGGGGTGCCATTGCCTTCTCCGAAGGCATGGACTAGCGGTTGCTTATTAGCAAGGATAGAGCACTGCAACTTTCAGTTTCTGATATCTTTACTGCATGGCCTTGGGCTGCTCATTCTTTTTCCTTTGGTGACAATCTGAGTAATTTTTCATCACTCAACTTTATTGTTTTATTTGATCTAACATTTAGGAAGCATTGTGAACCTGGTGAAATAGAGAAAAATTAACAAACACTATTCATGATAATAGTATTGCCAGGAACAATAATCTAATTTCCCGTGCTGGTAAGTGAATTCTTGCTTTTCACATCGAAGAGGCTTAAGGAGGCTTTTGATAATGGGGTGTTTATTGAATGTGTCATAGATGTGAAGTAAATCAATTACCTAGGCACAATAACCTCTGTAACTTTCTGCTAGCAAAGCAGTTCAAATGGGCCTTTAAGAAAATTTTATTTCTCTGTGCTCTTTGAAAGTTGTTCACACTTCAACAGCTAGGACCTTCTCAAAGGCCCATGTAGTAAACATATAGGAATTTACACTCTCTGTGAGAACTGATTTAAACTCCTAGCTTTCCCAGGTAAGTTGAGGTCTCTACTCTCCTGCAGGGAAGCTTTGTAGTCCTCTGAGGAGAAAGCATTCAGGAAGTAAAACAATCCTTTCACAGTCACCTATCAACATATAAGCATATTTGACTTGTAATTATAAAGTCATGAAACTTTATGGACTATGTAGTCACAAATTTTGGTTGAAAGATAAAATTTAAAATGTTGTATATTTTAAGAGATTTCTACCCTCCAAAATCTTGGACTAGCTGAGTTTTGCTTGCCTTAAGTTGTGTTGGGTATGGGATTCTGTATATAGACGTCTCAGCAAAATACTGCTCATGTGTGGAACAGTCCTGCCACATTCCTCGGACCTCCAGTGGCACAGATGACACTTCTCCCTGTACAGGGCTCTCAGTCAATTCAGGACTTTTCTTCCCCCTCCCTCCCATATCCCTCTCCCCTCCTTGGCTGTCCCATCTTGAGCCAGTGCATATCCACTCAGGTCCCATGTTGCTTGGTTCTTCCTTTCATGGTGGTCTTAGTTTAGGTTCCCCAGAAAGCAAGGCTGAGGCAGTGGATTTATGTGTTACTAGAGATTACAATCTCAGGAAGCAGGAATGAAAGATAAGAGAAGTGAGAACAAGAAGGAAGAGCCAGGGCAAGGCTGTGGCACAGAACTAGCTGCTATGAAATGTAAATGATTGCTTGATGTTCAGGGCTGTTCCCTGAACAACTGTATGAACAGCTTCTCAGGACTCTCCATTGGAGGACGGAAAGGACAGAAAGGGGCACTGTTGGTGCCCCACCAGATGCTCTTTACTGGGCCTGTTCATCCATCTTTAGCTGCTGTGCGGGCTCATTGCTGCTCTCTGCTCTGCAGTGGCCAGTGGCCAGAAAGTCACTGTAGCATAGAGTTATGTCTCCTGAGCCCACAGCCGTTGGCTGACTGACAGGAAGTTCAAAGGACTTTCTCTCTGCCTCAATTCATGTTGCAGAGTGGCCCGCATGTTCAGACAGAAGCTAGTCATCTTCTGAGGTCAAATCTTTGGCCCCTTCTCCTATCTTGATCTGATTTCCTCACTTGCCTTCTCCTGAGAGCTTTCCTTTCATAAATCACTTGAACATAGATTTTTGCCTCCAATTCTGATTCCTGAGTTCAAATGGGGCTCACTTCTCCACTGGCTTCTATTTCCCTTGGTCCTGAGTCAGTATCAAAGGGCAGAGGGGCAAGAAAGGCACTTAGCTCAGGCCTGTGGTGATGTGCTTGCTGTGAGGTGCACCAGTGTGAGGTCAGTAAGAGCCCCTATGGAGTGGGCTTGCTGTGGCAGCAGCTGAAATGATGGGCAGAGAAGGCCAAGAGTGTCTGAAATGGATGTACAAGAAATCTGATGCAATCCTCCCCTTGGACCACTCACATCATTTCATGATCTCTCTTCTTCCCCTGGCACAACATGGGACCTCTAGTATTGTGGCAACACTATGGCCTTACTTTCTCCCTGGGGGCAGGTACAAGTTACAGTATTTCAGAGTGGTAGCTAGCTATATTCTCTGAGGCAAGAAGGAAAGGAAAACAAATTATAGTCCCAAATTCTGCAGCTGATCCTGATGCCTTGTTTATTAAATATTTTTTAATTTCTTCACCTGATATTCTTGGTTTCCCTTACTCTCTATCAACCCTTGGCTGATCTGAATTGCTTGTCTGGTACCATGATCTAGGCTCTTTTCTCCAGGAGTCTGAGTCCTTTGTTGTTTTGTCCTTACTCAGCTGTGGTTGCTGCAATTAACTGGTTACTATAATCACTGGGTAATGAAGCACTTGAGATGCCCTGGGTTCCAGGTGTGCGGCTTTCTGCCCCATTGTTTAGCGGACACATCAGCTCATCTTGGCAGTCAAGGCCGGTGATCTTTGTCAGCATGACCACTCCATTTTCTTCCTAATTCCATGAAATGGAAAATCCAAAGTGACAGGAGATAGGATGTTGTGGATGTTGTTCAATTGTTAAGTCATATCCAACTCTTTGCGACTCCATGGACTGCAGCATGCCAGGGCTTCCCTGTCCTTCACTATCTCCCGGAATTTGCTCAGACTCACACCAATTGAGTTGGTGATGCTATCTGAACATCTCTTCCTGTGATGCACACTTCTCCTTCTGCCCTCAGTATTTCCCAGTATCAGGGTCTTTTCCAATGAGTCAACAAGAGATAGGATGGTGAGCATGGGTGTGGCCCTTGGCAGAAACTCCCTATATTCCACCCCTACACTCACCCTCCCACACATGTGCATGTGAACACACACTCACACACACACCCAGACTTTGGGATGAAGACTCCTAACCAGTTAGTGACTATCATTGCAGGAGTAGTAAGCACATATCCTGCAAGTGGGATCTAAAGACCTGTTGGGCCAAATATCAGATCCACTTGAGGCAAAACTTCATTGATCATTTGGTTTCCATAAGCTTCCATCTCTAAACAGAGGACCATAATTTTAGTAGCATTGAAGGATTCTTCATCAATCAGGGGTCTCTATGAACTGACTTAGATTTGGAAATTACCCAAGGGAACTACGTTTTTCTTCTCTTTGTTGTAGTTGTTGATGTCATCCTTTTGCCAGCCAGTTCTCAATTTCTTGTGTATTATACAAGTTAAGATATATTACAGACCTGGTCTAGTGTCTATCTATTTGACCAGAAACTCCATGATATATTAACTATTGCCTGAAATAATGTATAAAAAGTATGTAACACAACTAATATCGTCCCTATATATACATTCCTAGGTTTGTCAATTACCTTGGTTGATGGTGCCATTTACTTAGGGACCGTGGGAGGAGGAAACTAAAGCAATCCCACTGCTGGGCATACACACTGAGGAAACCAGAAGGGAAAGAGACACGTGTACCCCAATGTTCATCGCAGCACTGTTTATAATAGCCAGGACATGGAAGCAACCTAGATGTCCATCAGCAGATGAATGGATAAGAAAACTATGGTACATATACACAATGGAGTATTACTCAGCCATTAAAAAGAATGCATTTGAATCAGTTCTAATGAGGTGGATGAAACTGGAGCCTATTATACAGAGTGAAGTAAGCCAGAAAGAAAAACACCAATACAGTATACTAATGCATATATATGGAATTTAGAAAGATGGTAACAATAACCCTGTGTACGAGACAGCAAAAGAGACACTGATGTATAGAACAGTCTTATGGACTCTGTGGGAGAGGGAGAGGGTGGGAAGATTTGGGAGAATGGCATTGAAACATGTAAAATATCATGTATGAAACGAGTTGCCAGTCCAGGTTTGATGCATGATACTGGATGCTTGGGGCTAGTGCACTGGAACGACCCAGAGGGATGGTATGGGGAGGGAGGAGGGTTTAGGATGGGGAACACATGTATACCTGTGGCGGATTCATTTCGATATTTGGCAAAACTAATACAATTTTGTAAAGTTTAAAAAAAAAAAGAGTAGACGGTGAGTTTAGTTTTATTCATTTTGAAGACATGCAGAAGCTGACTATCTCTGGATCTGATATTAGGGGAGGGGGTCTGTGCTTAAGGCAAAGATTTGAGAGCCATTTGGATATAGGAAGTAGTTGATATAATGGAGGTAAAGGCTATCATTCAGATAAACATTGAGCTCTAACAAAAGATCCTCTCCCCCCAAAAAATGCTTGTAGATAGTTCTCATTGCATTCTCAGTCACTTCACAGAACCTCTTTTTCACCTTAATTAAAAGTCAACTGTCCCCAGAGAATAGTGCTTTCCAGAAAAACCTTCAGGCCTGTGCTCTTTTTCACCATGCTTTCTCATACCACGGATTCCAGAACATTCTCTAAGAGCTCCATGACTGATTTCTTCTTTGGCTGGATCACCTTCTAGAGATCCTTATTGTTGCTACTTTCTGACCATCTTTCATGGAAGAGATTGTTCTTTTAGACCTCAACCCTTACATCAGCACATGGTCATATGAGTCATGCCACAACAGAGCCTCGATGATCAATTATATTACCATTCACTCATATTTGGTGCCGATCCTGCTGGTGATCCTCACTGGGGAAGAATTGTACATCACTGATCTGTGGAACTGAGGCACAGACATATGGCTTGATTTGGCCAGGAAAGTGTGAAAAGAATTAAGGAGTGTGGTTTCTGAGGAGAAACGTTGATAGTTAAGTCAAGATCTACCTTGCTCTTTTCCTCCTGTCATAAAGACTGGTAATGTTCCAGATGGAGGTGGCTTGGTCAGCATGGATCACAGTGTAATAGAACAGAGCTTTTTCGGATTTGAGATGCATATGTCATCTGAATAAGAAATGTAGCATTATTGTTATAAATTAGAGATTTGGGGGCATTTGTTTACAATCTACCTGTCAGTTCAGTTCAGTTCAGTTCAGTCGCTCAGTCGTGTCCGACTCTTTGTGACCCCATGAACCGCAGCACGCCAGGCCTCCCTGTCCATCACCAACTCCTGGAGTTCACTCAGAGTCATGTCCATCGAGTCAGTGATGCCATCCAGCCACCTCATCCTCTGTCTTCCCCTTCTCCTCCTGCCCCCAATCCCTCCCAGCATCAGAGTCTTTTCCAATGAGTCAACTCTTCGCATGAGGTGGCCAAAGTACTGGAGTTTCAGCTTTAGCATCATTCCTTCCAAAGAAATCCCAGGGCTGATCTCATTCAGAATGGACTGGTTGGATCTCCTTGCAGTCCAAGGGACTCTCAAGAGTCTTCTCCAACACCACAGTTCAAAAGCATCAATTCTTCAGTGCTCAGCTTTCTTCACAGTCCAACTCTCACAACCATACATAACCACTGGAAAAACTATAGCCTTGACTAGATGGACCTTTACCATCTCAGAATTCTAGATTACCTCAATTCTAGTAATTTACTCTCAAGGCTACATCCAGATGTTTATGAATCTCTAGATAATTCTAGCGCTAAGGTAGTAAATGTTGATGTAGACATCTGGAGTCACTAACCTTCATTCTTCAAGCTCTCTTGCTTCCTTACTTTACACTTGATCTTAGGTCTTGTACCACTTTATAAACATTCACACTCACCTCTCTAGTCACGGCTATAGTAAGATATTGGTTAGGATTTGGCAAAATTTCTTTTTATTTTTTTTTATATGCATCAAAGTTTTTATTGTAATACAGTCTTATTTTTTATTGTAATATAGTCTTTTTTTTAAATTTTATTTTATTTTTAAACTTTACATAATTGTATTAGTTTTGCCAAATATCAAAATGAATCTGCCACAGGTATACATGTGTTCCCCATCCTGAACCCTCCTCCCTCCTCCCTCCCCATTCCATCCCTCTGGGTCGTCCCAGTGCACCAGCCCCAAGCATCCAGTATCGTGCATTGAACCTGGACTGGCAACTCGTTTCATACATGATATTTTACATGTTTCAATGCCATTCTCCCAAATCTTCCCACCCTCTCCCTCTCTCTCAGAGTCCATAAGACTGTTCTATACATCAGTGTCTCTTTTGCTGTCTTGTACACAGGGTTATTGCTACCATCTTTCTAAATTCCATATATATGCCTTAGTATACTGTATTGGTGTTTTTCTTTCTGGCTTACTTCACTCTGTATAATAGGCTCCAGTTTCATCCACCTCATTAGAACTGATTCAAATGTATTCTTTTCAATGGCTGAGTAATACTCCATTGTGTATATGTACCACTGCTTTCTTATCCATTCATCTGCTGATGGACATCTAGGTTGCTTCCATGTCCTGGCTATTATAAACAGTGCTGCGATGAACATTGGGGTACACGTGTCTCTTTCCCTTCTGGTTTCCTCAGTGTGTATGCCCAGCAGTGGGATTGCTGGATCATAAGGCAGTTCTATTTCCAGTTTTGTAAGGAATCTCCACACTGTTCTCCATAGTGGCTGTACTAGTTTGCATTCCCACCAACAGTGGAAGAGGGTTCCCTTTTCCCCACACCCTCTCCAGCATTTATTACTTGTAGACTTTGGATCGCAGCCATTCTGACTGGTGTGAAATGGTACCTCATAGTGGTTTTGATTTGCATTTCTCTGATAATGAGTGATGTTGAGCATCTTTTCATGTGTTTGTTAGCCATCTGTATGTCTTCTTTGGAGAAATGTCTATTTAGTTCTTTGGCCCATTTTTTGATTGGGTCATTTATTTTTCTGGAGTTGAGCTGTAGGAGTTGCTTGTATATTCTCGAGATTAGTTGTTTGTCAGTTGCTTCATTTGCTATTATCCTCTCCCATTCTGAAGACTGTCTTTTCACCTTGCTAATAGTTTCCTTTGATGTGCAGAAGCTTTTAAGGTTAATTAGGTCCCATTTGTTTATTTTTGCTTTTATTTCCAATATTCTGGGAGGTGGGTCATAGAGGATCCTGCTGTGATGTATGTCAGAGAGTGTTTTGCCTATGTTCTCCTCTAGGAGTTTTATAGTTTCTGGTCTTACGTTGAGATCTTTAATCCATTTTGAGTTTATTTTTGTGTATGGTGTTAGAAAGTGTTCTAGTTTCATTCTTTTACAAGTGGTTGACCAGATTTCCCAGCACCACTTGTTAAAGAGATTGTCTTTAATCCATTGTATATTCTTGCCTCCTTTGTCAAAGATAAGGTGTCCATATGTGCGTGGATTTATCTCTGGGCTTTCTATTTTGTTCCATTGATCTATATTTCTGTCTTTGTGCCAGTACCATACTGTCTTGATAACTGTGGCTTTGTAGTAGAGCCTGAAGTCAGGTAGGTTGATTCCTCCAGTTCCATTCTTCTTTCTCAAGCTCGCTTTGGCTATTCGAGGTTTTTTGTATTTCCATACAAATTGTGAAATTATTTGTTCTAGCTCTGTGAAGAATGCTGTTGGTAGCTTGATTGGGCTTGCATTGAATGTATAGATTGCTTTGGGTAGTATACTCATTTTCACTATATTGATTCTTCCAATCCATGAACATGGTATATTTCTCCATCTGTTAGTGTCCTCTTTGATTTCTTTCACCAGTGTTTTATAGTTTTCTATATATAGGTCTTTAGTTTCTTTAGGTAGATATATTCCTAAGTATTTTATTCTTTCTGTTGCAGTGGTGAATGGAATTGTTTCCTTAATTTCTCTTTCTGTTTTCTCATTATTAGTGTATAGGAATGCAAGGAATTTCTGGGTGTTGATTTTATATCCTGCAACTTTACTATAGTCATTGATTAGTTCTAGTAATTTTCTGGTGGAGTCTTTAGGGTTTTCTATGTAGAGGATCATGTCATCTGCAAACAGTGAGAGCTTTACTTCTTCTTTTCCAATTTGGATTCCTTTTATTTCTTTTTCTGCTCTGATTGCTGTGGCCAAAACTTCCAAAACTATGTTGAATAGTAATGGTGAAAGTGGGCACCCTTGTCTTGTTCCTGACTTTAGAGGAAATGCTTTCAATTTTTCACCATTGAGGATAATGTTTGCTGTGGGTTTGTCATATATAGCTTTTATTATGTTGAGGTATGTTCCTTCTATTCCTGCTTTCTGGAGAGTTTTGATCATAAATGGATGTTGAATTTTGTCAAAGGCTTTCTCTGCATCTATTGAGATAATCATATGGTTTTTATTTTTCAATTTGTTAATGTGGTGTATCACATTGATTGATTTGCGGATATTGAAGAATCCTTGCATCCCTGGGATAAAGCCCACTTGGTCGTGGTGTATGATCTTTTTAATGTGTTGTTGGATTCTGATTGCTAGAATTTGGTTAAGGATTTTTGCATCTATGTTCATCAGTGATATTGGCCTGTAGTTTTCTTTTTTTGTGGGATCTTTGTCAGGTTTTGGTATTAGGGTGATGGTGGCCTCATAGAATGAGTTTGGAAGTTTACCATCCTCTGCAATTTTCTGGAAGAGTTTGAGCAGGATAGGTGTTAGCTCTTCTCTAAATTTTTGGTAGAATTCAGCTGTGAAGCCGTCTGGACCTGGGCTTTTGTTTGCTGGAAGATTTTTGATTACAGTTTCAATTTCCGTGCTTGTGATGGGTCTGTTAAGATTTTCTATTTCTTCCTGATCGAGTTTTTGAAAGTTGTACTTTTCTAAGAATTTGTCCATTTCTTCCACGTTGTCCATTTTATTGGCATATAATTGTTGATAGTACTCTCTTATGATCCTTTGTATTTCTGTGTTGTCTGTTGTGATCTCTCCATTTTCATTTCTAATTTTATTGATTTGATTTTTCTCCCTTTGTTTCTTGATGAGTCTGGCTAATGGTTTGTCAATTTTATTTATCCTTTCAAAAAACCAGCTTTTGGTCTTGTTGATTTTTGCTATGATCTCTTTTGTTTCTTTTGCATTTATTTCTGCTCTAAGTTTTAAGATTTCTTTCCTTCTACTAACCCTGGGGTTCTTCATTTCTTCCTTTTCTAGTTGCTTTAGGTGTAGAGTTAGGTTATTTATTTGACTTTTTTCTTGTTTCTTGAGGTGTGCCTGTATTGCTATGAACTTTCCCCTTAGGACTGCTTTTACCGTGTCCCACAGGTTTTGGGTTGTTGTATTTTCATTTTCATTCGTTTCTATGCAAATTTTGATTTCTTTTTTGATTTCTTCTGTGATTTGTTGGTTATTCAGCGTGTTGTTCAGCCTCCATATGTTGGAATTTTTAATAGTTTTTCTCTTGTAATTGAGATCTAATCTTACTGCATTGTGGTCAGAAAAGATGCTTGGAATGATTTCTATTTTTTTGAATTTACCAAGGCTAGCTTTATGGCCCAGGATGTGATCTATCCTGGAGAAGGTTCCACGTGTGCTCGAGAAAAAGGTGAAATTCATTGTTTTGGGATGAAATGTCCTGTATATATCAATTAGGTCTAACTGGTCTATTGTATCATTTAAAGTTTGTGTTTCCTTGTTAATTTTCTGTTTAGTTGATCTATCCATAGGTGTGAGTGGGGTATTAAAGTCTCCCACTATTATTGTGTTATTGTTAATTTCTCCTTTCATAGTTGTTAGCATTTGTCTTACATACTGCGGTGCTCCCGTGTTGGGTGCATATATATTTATAATTGTTATATCTTCTTCTTGGATTGATCCTTTGATCATTATGTAGTGACCATCTTTGTCTCTTTTCACAGTCTTTGTTTTAAAGTCTATTTTATCTGATATGAGTATTGCTATTCCTGCTTTCTTTTGGTCCCTATTTGCATGGAAAATCTTTTTCCAGCCCTTCACTTTCAGTCTGTATGTGTCCCCTGTTTTGAGGTGGGTCTCTTGTAGACAACATATGCAGGGGTCTTGTTTTTGTATCCATTCAGCCAGTCTTTGTCTTTTGGTTGGGGCATTCAACCCATTTACGTTTAAGGTAATTACTGAAAAGTATGATCCCTTTGCCATTTACTTTATTGTTTTGGGTTTGGATTTATACACCGTTTTTGTGTTTCCTGTCTAGAGAATATCCTTTAGTATTTGTTGGAGAGCTGGTTTGGTGGTGCAGAATTCTCTCAGCTTTTGCTTGTCTGAAAAGCTTTTATTTCTCCTTCATACTTGAATGAGATCCTTGCTGGGTACAATAATCTGGGCTGTAGGTTATTTTCTTTCATCATTTTTAGTATGTCTTGCCATTCCCTCCTGGCTTGAAGAGTTTCTATTGAAAGATCAGCTGTTATCCTTATGGGTATTCCCTTGTGTGTTATTTGTTGTTTTTCCCTTGCTGCTTTTAATATTTGTTCTTTGTGTTTGATCTTTGTTAATTTGATTACTATGTGTCTTGGGGTGTTTCGCCTTGGGTTTATCCTGTTTGGGACTCTCTGGGTTTCTTGGACTTGGGTGATTATTTCCTTCCCCATTTTAGGGAAGTTTTCAACTATTATCTCCTCAAGTATTTTCTCATGGTCTTTCTTTTTGTCTTCTTCTTCTGGGACCCCTATGATTCGAATGTTGTAGCGTTTAATATTGTCCTGGAGGTCTCTGAGATTGTCCTCATTTCTTTTAATTCGTTTTTCTTTTATCCTCTCTGATTCATTTATTTCTACCATTCTATCTTCTAATTCACTAATCCTGTCTTCTGCCTCTGTTATTCTACTATTTGTTGCCTCCAGAGTGTTTTTAATTTCACTTATTGCATTATTCATTATATATTGACTCTTTTTTATTTCTTCTAAGTCCTTGTTAAACCTTTCTTGCATCTTCTCAATCCTTGCCTCTAGGCTATTTATCTGTGATTCCATTTTGATTTCAAGATTTTGGATCAATTTCACTATCATTATTCGGAATTCTTTATCAGGTAGATTCCCTATCTCTTCCTCTTTGGTTTGGTTTGGTGGGCATTTATCCTGTTCCTTTATCTGCTGGCTATTCCTCTGTCTCTTCATCTTGTTTAAATTGCTGAGTTTGGGGTGTCCTTTCTGTATTCTGGCAGTTTGTGGAGTTCTCTTTATTGTGGCGTTTCCTCACTGTGTGTGGGTTTGTACAGGTGGCTTGTCAAGGTTTCCTGATTAGGGAAGCTTGTGTCGATGTTCTGGTGGATGGAGCTGTATTTCTTCTCTCTGGAGTGTAATGAAATGTCCAGTAATGAGTTGTGAGATGTCTATGGTTTTGGGGTGACTTTGGGCAGCCTGTATCTTGAAGCTCAGGGCTGTGTTCCTTTGTTGCTGGAGAATTTGCTTGGTATGTCTTTCCCTGGAACTTGTTGGCCCTTGTGTGGTGCTTGGTTTCAGTGTCAGTATGGAGGCATTTGATGAGCTCCTGTCAATTAATGTTCCTTAGAGTCAGAAGTTCCCTGGAGTCAGGGTTTGGACTTAAGCCTCCTACTTCCAGTTATCGGTCTTATTTTTACAGTAGTTTCAAAACTTCTCCTTCTATACAGCACCACTGATAAAACATCTACATTAAATATGAAAAGTTTCTCTACTGTGAGGGTCACTCAGAGAGGTTCACAGCGTTACATGGAGAAGAGAAGTGGGAGGAGGGAGTTAGAGGTGACCCAAATGAGATGAGGTGGAATCAATAGTGGAGAGAGTGGGCTAGCCAGTAGTCACTTCCTTATGTGCACGCCACAACTGGACCGCTCAGAGATGTTCATGGAGTTATACAGAGAAGAGAAGAAGGAGGCAGGAGATAGAGGTGGCCAGAAGGATAAAAGGGGGAAATGAAAAGGAGGGAGACAGATCCAGCCAGTAATCAGTTCCCTAAGTGTTCTCCACCGTCTGGAACACACAGAAATTCACAGAGTTGGGTAGAGTAGAGAGGGGTTAGGGAGGAGATACAGGCGACCTGGTGGAGAAAACGGAGAGTCCAAAGGGAGAGAGAGCAATCAAGCAAGTAATCTCGTTCCCTAGTGAAAAATGGGTCCTGAAGATTGGGTTCTTAAAGGTACAAAATTGGTAACAAATACATAAAAGCAAAAATTAAAAATCTAGAGTAGAGTTTGGAATTTCAAAAATGCGATGTTAATGAAAAGAAGAAGGAAAAGAAAGAGAGAAAAAACGAACTAAGAAAAACAAACAAGGTTGTGAAAATTATAAAGAAACTACAGGTACAAAATTGATAACTAATACCAAAAAGCAAAAATTAAAAATCTTGAGTAGAGTTTGGAATTCCGAAAATACAATGTTAAAAAAAAAAGAAGAAGAAGAAGAAAAATAAAGAGAGAAAACAAACAAACCAACAAAAACAATGTCGCAAAAATTATAAAGAAAATACAGGTACAAAATTGATATCAAATACCAAAAAGCATAAATTAAAAATCTTGAGTAGAGTTTGGAATTGCAGATATATGATGTTATATAAAAGAAGAAGAGAAAGAAACAGAGGGGAAAAAAAGAAAAAAAAAGTCTCAGAAATTATAAAAAAAACCACTATATGTACAAAATTGATAACATATACCAAAAGGCTAAAATTAAAAATCTAGAGTAGAGTTTGGAATTTCAAAAATACGATGATAAAGAAAAGAAGAAGGAAAAGAAAGAGAGAATAAACGAACAAAGAAAAACAAACAAGGTCGTGAAAATTATAAAGAAACTACAGGTACAAAATTGGTAACTAATACCAAAAAGCAAAAGTTAAAAATCTAGAGTAGAGTTTGGAATTTCAAAAATACAATGTTAAAAAAAAGAAGAAGAAAAATAAAGAGAGAAAACAAACAAATCAACAAAAACAAAGTCACAAAAATTATAAAGAAAATACAGGTACAAAATTGATATCAAATACCAAAAAGCATAAATTAAAAATCTTGAGTAGAGTTTGGAATTTCAGATATACGATGTTATACAAAAGAAGAAGAGAAAGAAACAGAGGAAAAAAAAATCACAGAAATTATGAAAAAACTATAGGTACAAAATTGATAACATATACCAAAAGGCTAAAATTAAAAATCTAGAGTAGAGTTTGGAATTTCAAAAATACAATGTTAAAGAAAAGAAGAAAAACAAAACAAAACAAAACAAAACACGGTCAAAAAATTATAAAATATATATATGAAGTTTGCTGAAGAGGAGAAAAAAAAATAGGGTCTTTTTTTTTTGCAAAGTAATAGTTATAAAAGTGAAAATTAAAGGACAATAGAGGACTTAAAATTTGTTTTAAAAAAAATTAAAAAAAAAAGAAAAAAGAAGAAAGAAAGATTGATCGTAAAAATAGTAAAAATATATCTAGGTCTTTCTCTGGTTTTGTTGTGAGTATTGTGGGTTCAGTTCATTTTTGGCTAGTTCCTTGGTCTGACTTATATTTCTCAAGATCTATAGGCCCCTTCCTATGTAGTCCGTAGTAACCACAGGGTTTTAATCTATGGCCTGTAGCTTCCAAGGCGTTTCCCTCTGTTATAGCTTCTTCTGTTTGCTGGTCTCTTCAGTGTCTGGTTCCCGCCCTGACACAAAGGGGACGGTGAAGGACACTATTTTTTTTAATTTTATTTAGGCTCACTTGTTCAGCCGCGCTGTGGGGAGGGAGGGAGGGATGCTGCAAACAGGTAACACTGGCGTGCGCTCGCAGTGCCTCAGCCACACTGGGTCTGCCCCTGCTCACGGCGCGTGTAGCCTCCCTGCCCACACTGCTCGGGCTCTAGGTTGTTCCGCAGGGAACAATCAGAGGCAGGCCCTGGGCTGAGCTCCCAGGTCCAAGCCGCTCAGGTTCAGGCACTGGGGTAGTCCTCGGAGGCGCAGACTCGGTTGGGCCTGCGTTTTGTGCTCTTCCCAGATCCGAGCAGCTCAGGTGATGTGTTTGGGGGGCGCCAATGCTGCGACCTATCGCCTCCCCGCCACTCGGTTATCTGGGTGTAAAACCGGCACACCTTCTCAGGCAGATGTTGACCGTCCAGACCCCCAAGAAGTTTTAGTTAGCAAAGAAGCCTGCTTACAGTTTTATAGATAGTGTCTCTCTTGGGCTGCGATTGCCCCCTTCCGGCTCTGGCTGCCTGTCACCGGAGGGGGAAGGTCTGCAACCGGCTATCTCTGTTCAGTCCTTTGTTCTGTGCGCGGGCCTGGTGGTGTCTTAGGTTAGGGCTGGCTTTTCGCGTGGTAGATATCCCACAGTCTGGTTTGCTAGCCCTAATTATTTCGCTCAGATAGCGCTCAAGACATTTGAGCCGATTCTTACTCTAAGGGACACAGCCCGCTCCGCGCTTCCCTGCGCAGCCCCCGCTTGCTAATGCCGTGTGCAGGCGTCTGCGCTGCTTCTCCGCTGGGGGAGTTACCGTAGGGCTCACAATCTGCGATTTTTAATTGTTTATTTATTTTTTTTTCTCCCTTTTATGTTGCCCTCTGTGCTTCCAAAGCTCGGCACAGATTTGGCAGTGAGAAGGCTTCCTGGTGTTTGGAAACTTCTCTCTTTTTAAGAGTCCCTTCCCGGGACGGAATGCCGTCCCTCCCTCTTTTGTCTCTTTTTTTGTCTTTTATATTTTTTCCTACCTCCTTTCGAAGAGTTGGGTTGCTTTTCTGGGTGCCTGATGCCCTTGCCGGCATTCGGAAGTTGTTTTGTGGAATTTACTCGACGTTTAAATGCTCTTTTGATGAATTTGTGGGGGAGAAAGTGTTCTCCCTGTCCTATTCCTCCGCCATCTTGGCTCCTCCTCAGGATTTGGCAAAATTTTTGAAGGTACAACCTGCCAACATTTCATCATATGTCCTGCTTCCTTTCTTGAGACTTCTCTGATGCTGTGGCATGGGATGCTTCAGGAAAATTTGGCAGTCACATATGTGCAAATTGGAAATGTGATGCAGTTAATGCCAATGGAATCACCTTCACCAATGATGTCTGAAAGTGCTTGGAAAATATTATTTTTTAAAATTAATTAAAAAAATTGGCTGTGATACACAGCATGCCTGATCTTAGGTCATTGACCAGGGATCAAGCCTTTGCCCCCTACTGTGGAAGCACAGAGTCTTAACCACTTGACTGCCAAGGAAGTCCCAATACTTTATTCTTTTGTACCCCAGGTGAACAGTTATGGACACATTTCACAGTTCTCAGAAGACCCAATGAGAGATCAAACACTAGTTACATGTATCCATGACTAACTTGATAACATATGCTTATATTGACTTCCCTTTCCTGTTTAAATCTCTCTGATCCTTATTCTGGTTCCTTAGACTTTCTCAAACCTTTGTCTGAGGTTCTGCTTCCAGGAAACACACACTATGACAGTTTTTCTCAAGTTCCCTAGTTATGCATCCCTCAATTTTCTCCTTAGGTGCACTGTCCACTCATGGCTTCATTTCTTCTAAATATTACCACAAGCTTGTTATATATTACTTCAACCATTTTCTTATGAGCACTCTTAATATCAGAGTTTCCCTGTGTTTCCTCTCTTAACCAGATCCATTCTGTTAACCCTGACTTGGATCAAGCCTTTTTCACTCCTGTATTTTAGGTGCTGAAAGATGCTGGATAAAATCAGAGTGGAGGGAACTGACACCAAGCTGATGGGCTCCACTGTGACTTGCCACCTCAATACTGCCCTTAATCAGCTCCTCTTCTATGTCTCCAGATCACTTTTCCTAAACATCGATCACCCTCTTCAAAATACCCACTCACTACTATTGCCCTTTTTCTCTGGAGATACTTTCTTTTCCATACAGGGAAAAAAAATGTGCTTGTCGAGACAGGTGTACCCCTTGTTGAATTATATCTCCATCCATGCCAATGTATCTGTGTCTGTTCTACCACCTACTTTCCTTTAAAGCTTGAGATATCTCTTCTTATATCTAAGACAAATTAATAATATCTCCTTGGTGGTCTTGATTTCATCAGTGCTGGTTCTTGTTCAACTGTTCTCTGTATTCTCTGTTTACCACACTTCAAAGTATAGATATGGCTGAGGGCTTCATCCAGGGAGACCCTCGTAGACCCTGTCCCTCCCTTTGTTATTATTTTCCTCACTACCAGGGTTTTCAAAGGATGTCGCATAATTGATCTCTTATTATTATAAGGACCTTTCTCTGCAGCCCATTATAATCTGGTTCCAGCTGTACTGTCCCACTGAGTCTGTTACGAATTTCTTTCTAAAAGACAAACCCCAAAGACTTTGTATTTTTATTTTTGGTTTGTTTGCTTATACTTTACCTGTCACAGTGCCTGCCAATGCTAATCTCTATCTTCTTGAAAATCCTTTTTCTCAAGCCTTCAGAGATAGCAATGGCTTGCTCTCTGAGTTTCCTTCTCAGTACCTTTTCTTTCTCAAGTCCACGTTGTCTTTAATCCTCACCTCTTTTGGACCAGATTTCTTATTTGCTAAATCAGCTTCTGATTTTAATTTGATTTTTTAAGTATGTTTGCCTGTAGGGTAGAATTCGTTGGTTGAGGGATTTCTTTCTTTCTTAAAAATTTATTTTTAATTGGAGGATGATAACTTTAGGCTTCCCTGGTGGCTCAGGTGGTAAAGAACCTGCCTGCTAAGGCGGGAGACATAACAAAGGGGTTTGATCCCTGGTCTGGGAAGATCCCCTGGTGAAGGAAATGGTGATCTGTTGCAGTGTGCTTGCCTGGGAAATCCCATGGATAGAGGAGCCTGATGAGCTACATTCCATGGAGTTGCAAAGAATCGGACACTACTTATGTATATGCTGTGTGTGTGCTTAGTCTCTCAGTTGTGTCCTACTCTTTGAGAACCTTTGGACTGTAGCTCGCCAGGCTTCTCAGTCCATGGGATCCCTCAGGCAAGAATACTGGAGTGGGTTGCCATGCCTTCCTCGAGGGGATCTTCCCACCCCAGGGATAGAACCCATGTCTCCTGTGTCTCCTGCTTTGCAGGCAGATTCTTTAGCACTAGCACCACCTGGGCAGAGAAGGCAATGGCACCCCACTCCAGTACTCTTGCCTGGAAAATCCCATGGATGGAGGAGCCTGGTGGGCTGCAGTCCATGGGGTCGCTAAGAGTTGGACACGACTGAGCGACTTCACTTTCACTTTTCACTTTCATGCATTGGAGAAGGAAATGGCAACCCACTCCAGTGTTCTTGCCTGAAGAATCCCAGGGATGGGCTGCCGTCTATGGGGTCACACACAGTCAAACACGACTGAAGCAACTTAGCAGCAGCAGCAGCAGCACCACCTGGGAAGCCCAAACTCAACTCATAATTGCTTTACATAATTGTGTTAGCTTCTCCTGTATAATAACATGAAGTAAATCAGAGAAAAGCAAATATTGTATATTAACACATATATATGGAATCTAGAAAAAGGGATTTCAAGTAGAGTTTGAAGACTTATTTTCATAATGCTTTTAATTGGCATGCTAATTTATTAATCAGTCTCTCATCTGACTCTTAAGAATGACTCATCCTCTGTGAGACTGCTAATCTCTGTGAATCTTCCTGGAAGAGAGCAGATGCTGAGATGTGACTGTAGCTCCGCAGTGTCACTCCATGAAGCGCAGGTAACCAGCTGATTACTGCCTACTGTGCGGAACATGGGTACCTCATTTCTCTGTAACCAGAGTAGCCTTATGAGAGAAGTGAAGGGGAAATTTTAAGGGTCCATGTGTGAGAAAAAGGACGAATTATCAAAATGAGCATCTTGTGGGGCTAAGGAGATTCTTTGAAAAAACAAAAAAACAAAAAACACAGATACGAGTGAAGTGCAAAAATTTCTGTTTCATGGGCCCTAAGGTTACCTTCATTAAAAGATTGGGCTTAGGATAATGCTGGTTTTAGAAGATACCTTATGAAGATTTGTTGACTGAATAATGGCAGATCTCTGTTTAGAAATTTAAACTTTTATCTGAATGTCGACTCCTTTAAAATTAAGGCTACAGTATTCACATTGGAATTCAGTGGATGGTTTAATAACTGCCGAAAAGCATATATCATATATTAATATTTAAATGCTTCCATGAGTTGCCGTTATAATACATGCAATTTTTAGTCTTTCTAACAGACTCCAAGGATCTCTTTCCCCACTCAGTTTTAGGAAGAAAGATGCTTTTGTTTCTTTGGGTTTTGATATTGGTGTCTAGGGTACTTCACAGGATTTGAAAATATCTAGCTAGACTTGTAGAGAATATTGTGTTCTTGGGATTTTGAAAAAAGAGATTACTTTGACATGTTGTAATAATAGTGAAAAGTAAAGTTATATCTATTAAAGGCTTAATTGATAAATTCTAGCTAGGGTATCTGATTTTGCACGCTACAGAATAACATATAGGCAAGTTTGAAAACAAGTACAGTAATTGTCTTCTATAGATGTTATATCCACGTGTTTCTGGCAGATCCCATATTGGCTATAAAAAGAAAGTAATAGTATAGTAGCAAGGCAAGTTGAGAGTTTTCCTTTGAGAATCCTGATGACTCATCTTTTTTTATTGCTAGATTTAAGGTGAAGAACACTTGTTTTGAAAAATGTGATTTTTCTCTATTGCTGTGTTTAATTAAATGCAAAAATCCTAGAGTGGATCAACCTTTAAGACTGCAAATTTCAACTCATAAAAGTCAGATAATGGAAAAGTGAAGGTTGTGATAGCAATGTTAACTCATCCATTGCATATAGGTTGCATTTTGCATGACTAATTAGGCGATTTAAGCAAGGGTGATGCCAGAGGTATCTTTCCTCTCTTCTCTTAAATCTGGGACTATTTTAAACTAGTCTTTCTATATGCATCATTTAGTAAGAGCCAAAAATACTTTTAGCATAATTTAGTGTTAGTATTTCTTTCTGAGAAGTTGTATTAGCTTTGAGAATAACTCCAGTGGCCTGGATCAGCATTACAGTGGCCAATTTCTTTCTAGTATATTTTTTCTGAGTAATGTTTTAAACTTTAATATATGGAATACTAAAATAATAAAGCAACTGAAGGATTCTATAGTAACTTTACTGGAATATTTTCCAAGAGACCACAATTTACTTAATTTTTCTGATTTGGTTGGCTTAACTCTAAAAGGGGGGATAAAGTTGACCATACAGGATGGTTGTGAGGATCAAAGACATAAAAAGGTCATGAGTTGTTATGTCCTTATTATTTTACTGTTATTTCACAGAGAATAGTTATAACGATGTTCCAGCAACATTTGAAATATTTCCGTCTTGTCAGCCAAGTAGAACTTGCTGCAAAATTAGTCTGACATGTTTCCTGATGTCATGGACGTCTGATACATTTTGTAGATTTCTGGCTCCGTAATTCTCTTCCTGCTTCTCCCAAGGCCCTCCTCTGATGCATTTTCCACACTGCTGCCCTAGTGGTTTTCAAGGAGCATGTGTATGATCAGTTCACTTTCTTGTTTAAAATGCTTCCAAGGACTCCACTGCCTTGAGGATAAAGTTCCACATTTGCCCCGGATGCTTCCTGTTAGTCTGTGTGTCTTCGCTTCTCTGAATATTCAGTTGTGTTGCTTCATATGCCTTTACCCATCTCAACCACCTGCTTCAAATTCTCCTTTATTCCTCATGACTTACTGTGGTGTGAATTCTTCCAGAAAATTTTCTGTGATTGTTTCAGCTAAATTTAGGTGCCCTTTCTGGGGCTGGGAGGCACTTGGTTCTCTTGTTGTTGTTTAGTCATTAAGTTGTGTCCAACTCTTTGTGGCCCCATGGACTGTAGCCCACCAGGCTCCTCTGTCAATGAGATTTCCTGGGCAAGTATACTGGAGTGGGTTGCCATTTCTTTCTCCATGGGATCTACCTGGATCAGGGATCAAACCCACCTCTTCTGCATTGGCAGGCAGATTTGTTTAGTGCTAAGCCAGCAGGGAAGCCCAGAGTTCTCTTAGCATCCTCTTATGGTTTTTATTATTTGTCTTGGAACTGCCCATCTCCTTAGTAGACATCCTTGGATTAGACATCTCTGAGGCTAGTGTCAGCATTTTATTCATCTCATCCCACTATCTCAAGGGCTGACAAAATACCTGATAAATAGTCAATGCTCAATAACTGTTCAACTGAAATGCAGATTATGTGTAGTGAATACCTTTGGGATCTTGGCAGTCCCTTGGCAGTTGCTTCTAGTAACCTCTTGGAAGCATGTTGAACTCATCTCAAAATCTCTCCTAAACAAAACCTCCCTACCAATGTATAATAGTTTTGGAGGGGTAGGGTGAGGAATGAAAGTAAGGCAATGGTGTTTATGTATGGAGTAATTTCTACCATAATTCAACTCATTTTAACAACTATAAATGACAGCAATATACTTAATGTGTTGCCTGTAGGTGGCCAGAACCCCAGAGTGAAGTATTTCTTTTAGGTTCTCTCCTAAGGAAGATGGATCAAGTTATATCATTCATCATTCTATGGCAATATCATAAGAGATACTATTAGTTTTCTTTTGTTTTTAACATCTGCATCTGCAAATGCATAAAAGCAGCTGTGATCTCTGCATCTAGTTGAAGAGCAGAGAAAGTCAGACATATAAGCCACCTGTCAACCTGGTGTCAGAATTTGACACAGGCAGTAGGAGAGCTAGTGAGGTGGTCTACTGACGTTAGGGTATTTCTCTTTTAGATATGGACTCCCTACCTTTAAGTTACCATATAAATGCCATGGACAAGTTTCCTTACTTTAGGTCCACTGGTGGGCTAGGGAAGCTACTAATTAATTTTGAGGGAAGTGGGGTGGGTAGGGTGGATTTTTTTTTAAACTGCTGTCCATTTTAAAAAACAAACTTGCAAGTACTAATTTCCATTAGGCACTTTAAATGAGTCCAGGACCCTTTAGGGTAAGGACCCTTGCTCATTAATTGATCAGGCTCTTATTGATGAAACTGCAAAGGTGAATTAAATGTAGGACCAAGATTTTAGGAGGGTGATGGGTAGGAATGAAGGAAACTGATTTGGAATGACAGTTTCCTCTATCTAGGCAAGGAAGAAGGCTTTCATTCCTAATAATGCTTTAGCCTATGAAAAAATTTATTGATTTAAGAGTTTGCTTCTCAGTAAAGATTGAATTAATTCATTTGCACCTTCCAAGTGCACCCTTGTAAAAGAGGTAGAGTGAAAGATGTCCTTAAAGAGAGAATGTGAGCTTTCTTTATAACATATACAAGTTAGTTCAAGATAAATTTTAATTTTTAGGAGAAAACTATTAATTATATATATAAGATTTAATATCAAAAGAAGAGTTAATGAAGAGCCTAAAAACCAGCAGTTCTATTTTATCCAGAAGAAAAAAAGCTTTGTCATTTTCTAATAATTTTTGTAGCAAATATGAAATAGTTCAAGACATCCAACTTTATGGATTTTTAATAATTATGTTAAAACTTGAATTTACAGACTGAAGTAAGACCTGAAATCATGACTCCTAGAAGAAAACATAGGTTGCATGCTCTTGGACATTGGTCTTAACACATTCTTTCCTTCTTGGATTTGTCTTCTCAGACAAGGGAAACAAAAACAAAAACAGACATATGAGATGACATTAAACCAAAAAGTTTTGCACAAATAAAGAATGCTATTAACAAAGCAAAAAGGCAGCCTACTGAATGGCAGAACATATTTGCAAATGATATATTTAATAAGGGATTAATGTTCAAAATATATAAAGAACTCACATGACACAGTATCAAAAACTAAACAATTTGATTAAAAATGGACAGACGCTCTAAATAGAAATTTTTCCAAGGAAGGCACGCAGATGACCAACAGGCACATGAAAAGATGCTGAGCATCACTAATCATCAGGGAAATGCAAATCAAAACCATAATGAGATATCACTTCATATCTGGGAGAATTGGTTATCATCAAAGAAGACAACAAATAACAAAACTGGTGAGAATAAATGGCAATCCACACCAGTACTATTGCCTGGAAAATCCCATGGACAGAGGAGCTTGGCAGGCTACAGTCCATGGGGTCGCAAAGAATCGGACACGACTGAGCGACTTCACTTCACTCACTGTGCACTGTTAGTGGGATTTATATATTGGTATAGCCACTATGGAAAACAGTATGGTCCTCAAAAAATTAAAACTAGAACTATCATACAATCCAGCAACTTCAATTTGGGGTATTTATCTAAAGAAAACAAAAACATTATTTCAGAAAGCTATATGCACCTCAGTGTTTATTTCAGCATTATTTGTAGTAGCCAAGATATGGAGGTAACCTAAGTATCTGATAGATGAATGGGTAGAAATGATGTGGTATATCAATAGATTGTATTACTCAGCCATAAAATAATGAAATGTTGCCATTTATGACAACATAGTATTTTTCTAAGTAAAATAAGTCAGAGAAAGAAAAATATTATATGATTTCTCTTATATGTGGAAAAAACAGACAAAACAGAAATGGACTCATGAACAACAGACTCACAGCAAATGAGTGGTTGCCAGAGGGAAGGGGGCTGAAGGTTGAGAAAAATAGGTAAAGGGAATTAAGAGATACAAACTTCTAGTTGTAAAATAAACAAGTCACAGGGATGTAATATACAGCATAGGGAATATAGTCAATAATACTGTCATAATGACAGATGGTTACTAGACTTATCATGATCAATTCCTAAAGTATATAAATGCTGAATCACTATGTTGAACACCTGAAGCTAATATTAAATTGTGTGTCAGTTATATTTCAACAAAAAATAAAAAGGAAAAAACTGAGTTTTCAAGCTGCAGAGACAGAGTTGTGTATTTTTAAAAATTATCTCTTTGGAAAGCTACACGTGGAAAACACATTGAGTCCTCAGCAGGGAGGGTGGCACGAATGGAAATTTTATGTTAAATTACAGCACAAGCTGGCTGTGGCTGATAGGATAAAAAGAGTTGGTTGTGACATTGTGAAAATCTAGGATAGCTGGCCAAGGAATCACTAGAGATTGAGTAATGTCCTACTGAAACAAAATCTGATATCCTTAACACATTTGATGTGGCTTTACACTCAACCTGCTGAAGTACAATCCGTGCAGGTTCTGAACTGAGTAAAGTCATAGATCGAATTTTAACCTAGAGCTTCTATCTGAAAAATCTTTTCACACAAGCTCTCCAATTTGCTAATTCTTTTAGAAACACTGACATGAAGGAGTACACACAGAGATAGTTTTTAGACAAACAAGGGACATATTTCTTATTCTTAAATATTTTAAATATGGCAATCATATGTGTGAATATTTAAGAAGACAATTACTGATAAAAATGAAATCCCGAGATTAGTTGTTTGTCAGTTGCTTCATTTGCTATTATCTTCTCCCATTCTGAAGGCTGTCTTTTCACCTTGCTAATAGTTTCCTTTGATGTGCAGAAGCTTTTAAGGTTAATTAGGTCCCATTTGTTTATTTTTGCTTTTATTTCCAATATTCTGGGAGGTGGGTCATAGAGGATCCTGCTGTGATGTATGTCAGAGAGTGTTTTGCCTATGTTCTCCTCTAGGAGTTTTATAGTTTCTGGTCTTACGTTGAGATCTTTAATCCATTTTGAGTTTATTTTTGTGTATGGTGTTAGAAAGTGTTCTAGTTTCATTCTTTTACAAGTGGTTGACCAGATTTCCCAGCACCACTTGTTAAAGAGATTGTCTTTAATCCATTGTATATTCTTGCCTCCTTTGTCAAAGATAAGGTGTCCATATGTGCAACTCCTACAGCTCAACTCCAGAAAAATAAATGACCCAATAAAAAAATGGGCCAAAGAACTAAATAGACATTTCTCCAAAGAAGACATACAGATGGCTAACAAACACATGAAAAGATGCTCAACATCACTCATTATCAGAGAAATGCAAATCAAAACCACTATGAGGTACCATTTCACACCAGTCAGAATGGCTGTGATCCAAAAGTCTACAAGTAATAAATGCTGGAGAGGGTGTGGAGAAAAGGGAACCCTCTTCCACTGTTGGTGGGAATGCAAACTAGTACAGCCACTATGGAGAACAGTGTGGAGATTCCTTAAAAAACTGGAAATAGAACCGCCTTATGATCCAGCAGTCCCACTGCTGGGCATACACACTGAGGAAACCAGAAGGGCAAGAGACACGTGTACCCCAATGTTCATCGCAGCACTGTTTATAATAGCCAGGACATGGAAGCAACCTAGATGTCCATCAGCAGATGAATGGATAAGAAAGCAGTGGTACATATACACAATGGAGTATTACTCAGCCATTAAAAAGAATACATTTGAATCAGTTCTAATGAGGTGGATGAAACTGGAGCCTATTATACAGAGTGAAGTAAGCCAGAAAGAAAAACACCAATACAGTATACTAATGCATATATATGGAATTTAGAAAGATGGTAACAATAACCCTGTGTATGAGACAGCAAAAGAGACACTGATGTATAGAACAGTCTTATGGACTCTGTGGGAGAGGGAGAGGGTGGGAAGATTTGGGAGAATGGCATTGAAACATGTAAAATATCATGTATGAAATGAGTTGCCAGTCCAGGTTCGATGCATGATACTGGATGCTTGGGGCTGGTGCACTGGGATGACCCAGAGGGATGGAATGGGGAGGGAGGAGGGAGGAGGGTTCAGGGTGGGGAACACATGTATACCTGTGGCGGATTCATTTTGATATTTGGCAAAACTAATACAATTATGTAAAGTTTAAAAATAAAATAAAAAAAAAATGAAATCCCTTGTTTAATTTTTGCACCCTGTTTTTCCTATTGAAGAGTTTAGATTCTCTTGAATTTTATGTTAACCCTACCTATGTATGATTTTATTCTATTGCTGCGTATGTACTTAGCCATAAGTTAAATATGTATTGGGTTGGCCAAAAAATTTGTTCAGGTTTTCCGTAACGTATTTTGGAAAAACCCAAATGAGCTTTTTGGTTAACTCTACTATTTTGCATGGTTTCAAGCTTTAGAACTGACACCACTCTCTGTGTCAATTCCTTCCTCCTCATCCCTTTAATAATGTATTTCTGACATCGTGTTATTAGATTACACTGTATTTATTCATTCTTCCATTGCAAAACATTTAAATCATTTTCAGTTTTTTTTTTTTTTAGCTGTTAAAAATTGTGTTCTCTATTTGTGCATTTTTTCTTTAAACAAATTTCTATTGTATATCTAATGTGCTGGGAGAATATTATTGTACTAGGTGTTGAAGATACAATGGTGACCAAAACTGATAAAAATCTGTTTCTTTATGGAGGTTATGTTCTTCCATTTCTTCTTTCTTGTCCTTAAGTATTATTTCATATTTTCTTATAAAGATGTTTTCCATCTTTTGTTAAATTCATTTTAAATACGTTATGTATTGCATTGCTATAGTGAACAGGATGTATTTTCTTCTATTATATTTTCTACTTAGTTGTTACTGACATATGGGAATGCTAGCAGTTTTGAGGAGTTGATCTTGTATTCAAAACCTTGCTAGTCTGATTGAAATATATACATTACCATGTGTAAAATAGCTCATGCATAGCCTAATGCATAACGTATAGTGCAGGGAGCTCAGCCGGGTGCTCTGTGACCACCTAGAGCAACTAGGCGGCAGGTGGGAGGGAGGTTCAAGAAGGAGGGGACATCTGTATACCTATGGCTGATTTATGTTGATGTATGGCAGAAACCAACACGGCATTGTAAAGCGCTTATCCTTCAATTTAAAAAAAAGGAAAAAGCTTTCTAGTCTGTATCAAAACTTATAATACTATGCCCATAGTATTTCTTGAATTTCTGTTACTATAAAATTGTTTTCAAATGAAGTCAGTGTTCCTTATTTTTACTGACAAAGAGTGATAGAGATATATACGTTCCAAGACTGGTGAGACTATTACTAAAATATTCTTTATTAAGCATACTATTTGCTCTTAGTTTGTTAAATACTCTTTATGAGGATGAGGTTAATGAAGTTTCCTTCTATTTCTTGTTGCTAAGAGTATTTTCATGAATAGATAGTAAATATTAGTAAATGGTTTTCTGTATCCATTGAAATGCTACTATTTCTCCTGATAGTATATTTCCTGTTGGGTATGAGGTGCATGGCTTTGGTGATGCTGAATCATCCTTGCATCTTTGAGATGATGCCTCATGAGCAAACATTGTTATCACAAGAACATGCTAAATTTGATTTACTTAAGTTTATTTAGGATTTTTTTTTCTGTAATCATAACTGAGAATGATCTAAGCCTTCTTTTTTCTTGTACTTACCTAATCTGATTTGGGTAGTCTATGCTACTTTTATGAAACATACTGAGTTGGTCTTCCTTATTATTATCTTGAAAAAGTACATAATAAATAGTTATTTTTTAAGGTTTGGAAAACTTATAAGACCATCCATCTTACCACCTGCAAGTCTTTTAATTGCCCAGATTCCTTAATAGATGTTGATATAGTTTGATAGTTTTAGTTATTAAAAGATAGTTTAGTTATTGATAGTTATTGATACATTTTTTGGAGAAGGCAATGGCACCCCACTCCAGTACTCTTGCCTGGAAAATCCCATGGATGGAGGAGCCTGGAAGGCTGAAGTCCATGGGGTCGCTGAGGGTCAGACATGACTGAACAACTTCACTTTCACTTTTCACTTTCATGCATTGGAGAAGGAAATGGCAACCCACTCCAGTGTTCTTGCCTGGAGTATCCCAGGGACGGGCGAGCCTGGTGGGCTGCCGTCTATGGGTTGCACAGAGTTGGACATGACTGAAGCGACTTAGCAGCAGCAGCAGCAGATACATTTTTCTAATTTCTCTTGCGTAAACTTTTTAGAAAAATATCTGCATCATATACATTTTCAAATTTACTGGTGTGAGTTTGTTCACGCATAGATTTTACTTGTGATTTCCAAATATAAACTGTATTTCTAATTACATTGTTTTACTTCTGTTCCCAATAGTTTCACTTGTGTTTTCTGTCTCTCATTTTCTACCTTTCTCCCTCCTTCCCTCTTTCTTTCTGTTTTTTTTTTCCCCTCTTTCTTTTTAGATCTGTTTTCGTTAGAATCTTTTTTTCAAAGTATCAGCTTTTGATTTGCTGCTGTTTGTTGCTGTCTTTTCTATATCATTAATTTCTGTTAATCTCCAATTAACAGAAATTAAAATAAAAAAATAAAATCTTTCAGCTTTTTATTTTGCAGTTTATTTTGGGTTTAGTTTGTTATCCTCTTTACAGCTCCTTAATTTAAAACTTAGCTTATTTTCCTAATCTTCCCTTTATAAATAAATTCATTTAAAACTGTGCAGTTTCCTCTAACTGTTCCTTTAATTATATACCATTACTTATATATAACAGTTTCATTATTATTCACTTCTAAATGTTTCATAATTTTATTGCTATTTCCTCTTTAATATTAGGGCTTCTCTGGTGGCTCAGCTGGTAAAGAATCCGCCTGCAGTGAGGGAGACCTGGGTTCTATTCCTGGTCTGGGAATATCCCTTGGAGGAGGGAATGACTACCCACTCCTGGCCTGGAGAATCCCAGGGACGGCGGAGCCTGGTGGGCTGCCATCTATGGGGTCGCACAGAGTCGGACATGACTGACGTGACTTAGCAGTAGCAGCATGCTTTTATTATCTTATTTTCGCTCTCAAATGTTACTTTAGATATTGTCATAAAATATGCATACTACTGATTGAAATTTTGTTTAGTCTGCCTTTGTAGGTTTATTCCATGGTCAGTGTTCTTAAATGTTCTCAATTTTCCATATGTGTGGTGAATATATAACTTTATTCTCTGTGGGATGTTATATCTATTAGATAAGCTTGTTCATTTTGTGGTCAAATCTTTTGACTTATATCCATTTTGCTGTTTGAATCATTGGTTTCTAATGTAGTTGTTTTTCAGTCACCCAGTCATGTCTGACTCTTTGTGACCCCTTAGACTGCAGCATGCCAGGCCTCCCTGTCCCTCACCCTCTCTTGGAGCTTGCCCAAGTTCATGTTCATTGCATCTCTGGGATTTCTTTGGAAAGAATGGTGCTAAAGCTGAAACTCCAGTACTTTGGCCACCTCATGCGAAGAGTTGACTCATTGGAAAAGACTCTGATGCTGGGAGGGATTGGGGGCAGGAGGAGAAGGGGACGGCAGAGGATGAGATGGCTGGATGGCATCACTGACTCTATGGATGTGAGTCTGGGTGAACTCCGGGAGTTGATGATGGACAGGGAGGCCTGGCGTGCTGTGATTCATGGGGTCGCAAAGAGTCGGACACGACTGAGTGACTGAACTGAACTGAACTGAACTGATGGGTTCTAATAGAGATATGTTAAAAATCTCCCATTATACTGTGGCTTTTTCAATTTCTCCACATAATTCTGTCAGATTTTTCTTTGCATATTTTGAGACTGGGCTGTTAACTATATACACTTACGATTGTTATACAGTCAGTGAAATTTTCCTATTTATATAACATACTGTCTATTTGTGCTGCTATTAATGATTTCTGTGTCAGATACCTTTTTGCCTGGTGAAGCAATTTCATTCCTTATAGTGGTTTAACTCCCAGTCCTATTGGTCATGCTCACTGCTTTGCTCCACAGAGATTCAGTTTCTATTGAGGTAGTTATATTGTTTTGGAGCTTGGCTATTTTAAACTCTTTATATTTTATTAATCATTACCATGGGTTTAGAACAGAGGTGTGTCAAAATGTGTATCTCTGATTCTGTGATTGACTTTTTTTTTTTTTTGCATCTAGAATGCTAGTTTTTGAAGTGGAATCTGAAGACTACTTGTATTGGAGTCACTTGAGGTACTTTTTTGCATTCCAGTCCCCTATAATGAAAAGGTCTTGTAGGTCTTCATAGAACCTAGATAGCATATTCAAAAGCAGAGACATTACTTTGCCAACAAAGGTCTGTCTAGTCAAGGCTATGGTTTTTCCAGTGGTCATGTATGGTTGTGAGAGTTGGACTGTGAAGAAAGCTGAGCACCGGAGAATTGATGCTTTTGAACTGTGGTGTTGGAGAAGACTCTTGAGAGTCCCTTGGACTGCAAGGAAATCCAACCAGTCCACTCTAAAGGAGATCAGTCCTGGGTGTTCTTTGGAAGGACTGATGCTAAAGGTGAAACTCCAGCACTTTGGCCACCTCATGCGAAGAGTTGACTCATTGGAAAAGACCCTGATGCTGGGAGAGATTGGGGGCAGGAGGAGAAGGGGACGACAGAGGATGAGATGACTGGATGGCACCACCGACTCGATGGACGTGAATTTGAGTGAACTCTGGGAGTTGGTGATGGACAGGGAGGCCTGGTGTGCTGCGATTCATGGGGTCACAAAGAGTTGAACATGACTGAGCAACTGAACTGAACTAAACTGAACTGAGGTACTTTTTATAAATTTAGGTCCTCTGGCCTTACTCAGAACTAGATTAGATTCTTGGGGTATAGTGATGGTATCTAGGAGTGTTTAAACAAGATTTTAAACAAAATTCGTGTAGGATTTTCATGTGTACTAAAGTTTGTGAACTACAAACATGATGGAAACTTGTCATTTTCTAATCTGTTACAACGTTTATCCAAATATTCAGACAGATGATTCTGTTTTTACATGTCTTCATGGTTTTTAGATGGATGGATAAACACTCTAGGTGGCTTTGGGCACTTTATTTGTATTTTTCAGTCTCAATTTCTCAATCTGTAACATGGTTAAATAGATCTGTTTGGTTAAATAAGAGAGACTCTAAATACCAGTCTGGCACTGAATAAATACTCAATAAATAGTAGTAGACTATGTTGTTACAAAGAGAAACCTGAGGCATAAAGCTTGAAATTTGCAAAATAGTAGTCTGAACAATTTTATTGTAGTTTCAGCTTTTTAAACTATGCCCAAAATCTGAGAATAGAAATCAGTCTGTTTGAAAGGAAGAATGAGAGAATGCTTCTGAAGAGCTTAAATAATGAAAAATAGCTAGATAAAAGATGACTTGCATCTGACTCCAGTTACAGGTTATAACTCATGTTTTAATAATCCCTTGTTTAATCTTTATGGCTATTTGAAATCGAATTACATTCTACAACAAAATTAAGTAGAATTGGTTTTAAGTTTCTTTAAAATCAATGGGTGTAACTGCATGAATTGATATTTTCAATAAAAAGTGAACTGACATTCCATTAATCTCAAATATTAGAAATGTTTTTAATATTGAAGAACTACATGACTATGAATGATCACTGGTTTATCACTTCTTATTAATTCAAACATTTAGAAAAAATTGTTTTAGGTGTATAGAAACAGGTTAATATTTGGCACAGAGTAGCAAAACATGAGTTTACTTTAAAGAAAAGATCAGAAGAACCAAGAAGACAAATGGAAGAAAAAATTTCAGGACAGTTCTTCATCTATATTTCCTTGGAAATCAGGTACATGCAGAAGCAAAGTGTTTAAATCTCTGTTTCTGGTTAAAATAGAAATAAAATAGAAATGACTTCCAGTTCTGCTGTTGTCTGACTGTAAGCAATTCTCACTGACTTTTGTTTTTGATGGTCATGTATATACTTATATAATAACATCTCCCAATATTATTACATTTTAGTCCATAAATTATAAATATCAAGATGGAATTGTGAATACAGTTGTCCCCACTTATCCACTGGAATAGGTTCGAAGACCACCAGTGGAAGCTTGAAACTGCAGATGGTACCTGACCCTGTATAAACTGTTTTTTTATCTACCTACAGACATACCAATGATAAAGTTTAATATATAAATTAGGCTCATTATTCTCATTGACTTTAAAGTCTCTGTTCCTTCTCTGTAACAATGGGGAAAATGATAGATATCTATATCCTAAGACTGTTGTGAGGATTCAATGAATCAATGCATTTCAAGCTTTTAGGACTGTGTCTAAACTTTTAAAGACCTAATAAGTAGGAGTTACTTTCTTTGGCTCTCTAACACTGCTTCAAAATCATTTAGTGGCTTCTTTAGTCTATAATGTAATATAAGTAACCTGTATGAAGTACTGAGTTAAATACTTTGCAAATCTATGAGCAAGTTCTATTGATATTATTATTATAATGTTACTTATATTATGAGTTCACATTTAAGGAAACTGAAGAACAGGAAGTGAAACAATGAATGAGAGATCATAAGAGCCAAGATATGAACTCAGAGATTGTGTTTTGATATCTCTCTCTCTTTTTTTTTTTTTTTTTTTGCCACAATACTTAGGAGTTGGTGGAGGAAGCATTTACTATCACCCTATAGGGGGATAGCTCAGTACAGGTATTATAATTCCTTAAACATCATTCAGGGTTGGAGATTGGCTAAAGGAAAGGTTTCTTCAGGTTATTCTTAGAGGCTAAAATGATGCTGGTTCACTATTCTTTCAATCATATCTCTTGCCTATTCCCTCTCTCATCCTCTCTCCTACTCTCCTTTCGCCACACACCTACCCTCAACTACTTACCTATCCATCTGTAACAGTGACGCCTTAGTGGTCTTTATTTAAAGTGAAGAATGTCTATAATGGGACATAGACCAAGCTTTATTGTACATTGTTTCATTTATTTCTATCAGGATAGTCTTTAAATATATCTTCTATCTTAAGTAAAATTTCACACTGGAGAATATATAAATTCTTAAAGAATGATCTGCTATCTTTCATCAAGAAAAATTGATTTTCAGAATATAACTTTAAGCATGTTTTTGGGTGCATTCATTTTTTTTCCCCTACAAAGATTAACTTACCATCACATCAATAAGAGGGAATGATTATAACAAACTCCTGAGTTGAAGATAGTCATTATAAAAAAAAAGTAACAAGAGATATTTCATAGGTCAAGTATTTTGTCTGTGAGCCTTGCTGCTGCTGCTAAGTCACTTCAGTCGTGTCCAACTCTGTGTGATCCCGTAGACGGCAGCCCACCAGGCTCCGCCATCCCTGGGATTCTCCAGGCAAGAACATTGGAGTGGGTTGCCATTTCCTTCTCCAATGCATGAAAGTGAAAAGTGAAAGTGAAGTCGCTCAGTCACATCCGACTCTTAGCGACCCCATGGACTGCAGCCTACCAGGCTCCTCTGTCCATGGGATTTTCCAGGCAAGAGTACTGGAGTGGGGTGCCATTGCCTTCTCCGCTGTGAGCCTTACCCTGGCTCTATTAGCTAAAAGTGTTGCCTCTTCAAGGCTGAGTAAATTCTTGCAAACATATCTTCTCTTTTGCAAGATTTTCTTAGAGATTGGGTGAAGTGATGGGGTGGAGGAAAGTGATTGACATTAACTCTTTTCTGGATGGAGTCTAAATTTGTAACCTCATGACTCAGAGTTATGTATACTTCCCAAGTCTTCGGAGTCCTCTTGAACATCATTTTACATTTATTGTGTAGTGCTATACTACTGACTTGGTCTGAAATACTCAAAGTGGTGTTTCTGTAAGAGATTTTTAAAAATATAATTATCTTTTTATAGATTGTAACTATTTACTTTTGGCTACAGAGTAAACATTAGCTAATAATTCCAGGTGACTATAGAAAACTTGTGCTTCTAGGTGTGAGGTCAGTATCATGGTGGCAGAAGATATTCTTCCTTTCTGTGCACCCTTTTCACAATTATGGTTTGGCATCCATCTCTGAACAGCAGTGTCTCTGTGGGAGGTGTGGGACCCACCATCATTTGCCAAGAGGCCCAGAAGTCTCGTGGACCCGTGCATCAGGCACTGGGCAGACAGACCTGGGTCTGAGCTGTGAACCACCTCTAGCCCCTCTCAGCCTCTATCAGTGAGATCCTGGAGAATGTTGTTTTGGAGAGGCACCCATGGATGAGAGCATTTGTAGGAGTTCTGGTTTATACTTCCTGGATAGCGCAGTGGTGAAGAAGCCAGTGCAGGAGACACAGGTTCCATCTCTGGGTCAAAAAGATGCTCTGGAATAGGAAATGGCAACCCACTCCCGTGTTCTTGCATGGAAAATTCCATGAACTGAGGAACCTGGTGGGCCATGGTCCTTGGGGTCGCAAAGAATTGGACACAACTGAGCACGTACCATTTTTTAGATTTCCTGAGGAGAGATTCTAGCACTCTGTTGGAACCAAAACAACAACAATAAAAAATGAGTTTGGATTCACTGAAGAGGGCGAGAGGAACTTTGCATTGCTGCTTCTCTCCCCAGGTGGCACTATACTTTCAGTGCTGCTGCTGCTGCTAAGTCGCTTCAGTCGTGTTCGACTCTGTGCGACCCCATAGATGGCAGCCCACCAGGCTGCCCTGTCCCTGGGATTCTCCAGGCAAGAACACTGGAGTGGGTTGCCATTTCCTTCTCCAATGCATGAAAGTGAAAAGTGAAAGTGAAAGTGAAGTCGTGTGTGACTCCTAGCGACCCCATGGACAGCAGCCTACCAGTCTCCTCCATCCATGGGATTTTCCCGGCAAGAGTACTGGAGTGGGGTGCCATCACCTTCTCCGCTATACTTTCACACTATACTGCTAAGTCGCTTCAGTTGTGTCCCAACTCTGTATGACCCCATAGACGGCAGCCCACCAGGCTCCCCTGTCCCTGGGATTCTCCAGGCAAGAACACTGGAGTGGGTTGCCATTTCCTTCACCAATGCGTGAAAGTGAAGTCGCTCAGTCGTGCCCGACTCTTAGCGACCCCATGGACTGCAGCCCACCAGGCTCCTCTGCCCATGGGATTCTCCAGGCAAGAGTACTAGAGTGGGGTGCCATACTACAAAACTATAGTAATTAAAACAGTATTTTATTGTCATGAAAATGGACACATAGGCCAATGGAACAGAATTGAGAGCCCCCAAATAAATCTCCACATATGCAGTCAACTAATATTTGACAAGGGGGCCAACAACATTCAGTGGGTGAAGTCAGTCAATGGTTTTGGGAAAGTTGGATAACCACCTGCAGAAAAATTGGACTGCTATCTTACACTACTCGCAAAAATTATCTTGAAATGGATTAAAGACTTAAAGATAAGATCTGAAACATTCAAAGTTTTAGAAGAAAACAGAGAAAAGGCTCCTTGACAGGGATCTTGGCAACAGTTTTTGGATATGGCACCATAAATCAATCATCAAAAGCAAGAATCAATAAAGGGGACTATATCAAACTAAAAAGTCTATGCACAATAAAGGAAAATAAACAGTCAACAAAATGAAGAGGTAAATTAGGGAATAGGAGGAAATATTTGAAAATCCTATGTTGGAAATTTGATTAATATCCAAAATATATAAAGAATGCATACAACCCAATAATATTTTTTATTAAAAATGGGCACAGGAATTGAATAGATATTTTAAAGATAAATCTGAATAGACATTTTCCCAGCTAGTAACAAGTGGGAGGGATTCTGGGCAGTGAAAACAGCATGTACTGAATGAAGTTCAAGGTCCTTAGCTGTTCAAGGCTACCTATTTATATTCAGTTTGTGTTTCTGCTGCTGGCTGTGTTTATCATCCTTTTTCTTTCCAGTTTTTTTGTATATGACTTGGGAGCTGACACTCTACATTGACTGTTTTCTTTTTTCCTTCCTATTCATTATGGCTAGTCTTTTAAACATTTATGTAACTCTTTTATTAAGTTATTTATGTTATTAGGAGATTTTTGGTGTTTTAAACCTGCCATGCTACTATATTTTATATAGTAGAAGTTCTATTTATTTATTTTGAATTGGTTAATTCTTTGAATTTGTTTGGATATTATGTATATATTAAATATATATATATATAATTTTTAGTTTTTATTGCAATATAGTTCATTTACAATGTTGTGTTCATTTTAGGTGTACAGCAAAGTGATTCAGTTATATATATTCTTTTCTGAATTCTTTTCCATTATAGGTTGTTATATTGAATATTGTTATAGTCCCTTTGCTATATAGTAGGTCTTTATTGGTTATCTAGTTTATGTATAGTAGTATTTTATATATGATAAGTGTATATTTAATCTCATACTTCTAATTTATCCTTCCCCTCCTCCTTTCATCTTTCGTAATCATAAATTTGCTCTCTATGTCTGTGAGTCTATTTTGTAAATAAGTCCATATCATATTTTGAATTCCACATATAAGTGATACCATGATATTTGTCTTTCTCCCTCTGACTTACTTCACTTAGAATAATAATCTCTAGATCCATCCATATTGCTGCAAATGGCATCATTTCATTCTTTTCTTGTGGCTGAGTAACATTCCATTATGTATAAGTACCACGTCTTTGTTCATTCATCTGTCAGTGGTCGCTTAGGTTACTTCCATGTTTTGGCCATATATAAATATTTCAAAATTGTTAAAACGACTCAAATAGTAATTTGGGTACAGAGCTCATTGTGTTTTTTCAGATTGGTAAGCAAGGTCTTGTTTCTGGAAGGTGAGATATTTTTCTATGTATCTGAAATACAACTTGTATCTAGGACAAATCCTCTACTCCATCTTGGAAAACTATATTTCACCTTAAGATTTTGGATAATTCAGACTTCTCAAAGATTAAGGCAGCATAGCCATGTGGAGAGAGTCAGACAGACTTGGGTAGAAATATTGGATCCTTTACTAACTGTTACTTTGGATGCAGTATTTATCCTCTCCGAGCCTTTCTTTTTTCATCTGTAAAATGGAACAATGTGTATTCATCAATATTTTTTGATCACTTCCTATGTTCTAGGCATGCTTCTTGAGGTGCTATTTTAAGTATTAAAAGGTTAAAGGAGATGCTGCATGGCACAAAAGTTGTGTTAAGTAACTGGCGATAGATTGTCTCCATCATCATCCCCTTAATTCACTTGAAAATTCAGTTTTATTTTATCAGCAACATCTGCTAGAGAAGAACTGGTTTATATTGGGTTTTTCTTGATCCTTTCGTAAACTCTGGGCTCCAGATAGTGGAGTTGTTTGGCCTATACAGTGTTTAAAAAACAAAAGAATTTGAGTACTTTGAACATGACTTGTATCCCTAAGTTAGACACATGCCCAATATTCCTATTATGTTGATATTATCCTACATCTACATCTGTAGCTCTTAACTGCCCATCAGAATCATCACTTTAAAATATCTATATGTCTAGGCTGCATTTCAGACCAACCATGTAAGAATCCTTCAGGGTTGGAGCCAGGCATCAGGATTATTTAAAGCTCTTCAGGTTCCAGTGCATAGTAGAGGCTGAGAACCATTAGGGGTCTGTTACATTTATTTATGTGAACTGTGTAGCCCCTGAAGGCAATGGATACCATTTGGGAAAGCTATGATTTTGACTTCTAGAAAAACCTCTTTGCTTCACGTGACCTTCTGGCTCATATCCTTTCCTGTTTAGTAATGAAGTCCTCACTTTCTGATGGAGGCTGGACATCACGAGGTCCTTGTCTGCCTCTGAATATACACTGAATTGACACAGCTTCACTGTGGATAAACATGCAATATTATCCCTGAAGCCTGTTCTCTTGGATCTTGGAATTTTTCCCATGAACTGTACAACCATCTCCTATTTAACCCCTCCCCTGGAGATTGGAGCTGTAGGTTTCTCTCTGCTCACCGTGGCTGTTCTGCCTTAGCTTAGGTAGCTGGCTTCAGGTTCAGGTAGGAGCTGCCCAGATTTCTGGTTAGCTGTTTAACCAGTTTCCCCATAAAAACTATTTTGCTTGTCTTCCTGTTGCGAGAAGTGCTGACCCCAAATGTAGAAACATTAATATGAGGAAAATGACAACAGATGTGTCCTGGGCTAGAAATAGGAAGGGGTGGGAGGCAGCCAAGACAGACAGTGATGGTTTTTAGGTTTAAAAGTAAACCTAAATAATTCCCGTCTGTGTCTGACCTCATTTTTCTATCTCCAAATAAGTATTTAAACAAACATATTTTGAAACCCTCAGCTGTATGATTTTAGTTGTTTAATGGGCTCAATCAAGCCCTTGTGTGTATGTTTATAATAACCTATTTGATCTGTGAAATTGAATGCCCAAGTATATCATCTCAGGGAACTGTTGGCTGAAAACACTTGCCTGTCTTTATTGTTTCCCATGAATGGTTGTGATTAGACTTTGGGAGAGTGACTAATACAAACTACATCTGAAATCACAATCACCAGTTGAACTCTTGCCATGCATTTAGGGTTCTATAAATGGCTTGGTGGGCTTCATGGAAGGCAGATTTTAAGCCACTTGCATGAAATGGTGATGTAAAATCCCTGGACAAACATCAGTATTAATAATCCTTTAACAGTTTTATGATAGTAGTAATAAAAATCAAGGCAGGTTCCTGGAATAATTTCTCTCCCACTCTGTGATGAAGGCATTCTTTATTATGAGATTTCATTGTTCAGGGTCTTTGGTAACCATGGAGTCAATGGCCATGGTGGTTCTTTTGAATCTCACTATTGGTGCATTTGATTTAATTCAGCTTTTCAATTTCTCCTTTTAGCCTGGAGTCACAAATTAATTACTCCCATGCTTGTCATAGAGCCATTGACCTAACTTGAAATAGTCAGAGTATTTTAAATTTAGCAAATTCTTCCATAGCCTAGATTAATCTAATCTGTGCAACCCTCACCATTCCACAAGTAACTCTAGCCTAAATCTCTATTTTTGTTGCAGTCTGAGTTCATAAGTCTTACTCTGGGTAACTATTTTCTCTCACCTCACTTACACCTTTAACAGCCTTTTAATTTTCTTTGTTGAAGATATTGCTTCCCTTCAGAGCTGACCTCTTACCAAATACACTTGACAAGTGCTCAGGAAAATTGAATCCCTCCCCTGCTGCCCTCCTCCAAAGAGGAACTGATCTATATCCCTGTTGACCCATAAAGAATGTTTGCTAAAATGTGCCCTTGACTAGGTCACTTATGTTCACAAAACTCTAGTGACTCATTTGCTTTTCTAGATTAAGCCTATTAATTCAGGCTAGACTAGCATCTAGCCTGAATTTCCAAATCTTACTTTCTCTGTGAAGCCTTCCTGCCCTTCCTTAATACGGGCAATACCCTCTCATCTAGAAATTTAAAGTACTGTTTTCCACACCGCTTATAATTTACTGTCCTATATTGTAGTTTTTTTTTTCTGCTGTCTGTGTCTCATTCCTCTAATAGATGATAAACTCCCAGAGGGTTCCTCCCACAGAAAGTGCACTCAGTAAATATCTGTCATTGATGAGAACAGATGATAGATCATATTTTGTTGGAGGAGTGGAGGCAAAGTCTCAGAAGTAAAGCTGTAATTTTAGGTTTATCCCCTCCCTCATAATAAAAAATGGGAGCATTTGTTGCAGGCTTAGACTTGGTAGTTGATATGAATTTTCTCTTTTAATCTTCCAAACCCTATATGGTTCGTGCTATTATTATTTATGGATGGTGAAACAGAGGCACAAAAAGTTTAAATCACCCATCTAAGATCATCCTGCCAATAAATGGATAGCTTAGATTTGAAACCAAGGGAGTCTAATTCTGAAACCTGTGCCTTAATGTTTGCACATGCTCCCTTGCCCCATCTCATCTGGACTAGTTAGGAATGGATATGCAGGTGCAAGTTTCAAGAATCTATCTCAATGAAATATTGGTCCCTTAGAAGAGTTTCAGGGATTGCCAAACATGATTCCAATGACCAAGTTTGCAATCAGGCCTCGATGCTGCTAATCTCTGCCTTTGGAGGAGGAAGAGAGGAACTATACCCCTTCAGGAGTTATTTTTATTGAAGCTCAATGTGGAGGAGGTAGAACTTAGAATTCCATCTCTTTTGATCAAGTCCAAAGTGTTGCATTTATACATGTCACCCTTAACTCACACTGTGGATCACCAGATGTACCATCTTCATTAAATCAGTGAGAAAGAGAAAACCGCTGAAATGATCATGGCATGATGTTTTTGGTCACTTGAATTTTTAAATTTTCTACTTGATGGAAGAGCTCTTTTAGTCTTATTCATACACATAAACAATATTAGTTGGTTAAAGTATGCTAAAACTTCTTTGTATCTAGAGTCTGAATCACCAATGTTTATGTTTTCCAGACAGCATCATCCTCTTTGCCATCAAGCGTATTGGTCAGGCAGGACTTCCTGAAAGTATGCTCCACTACCACCTCTGGAATTTTCTTGCAAGCTGCTGATACCAGTTTTGCAAGACTGGGTGCACATGTGCAGTCAACCAGATTTCATCTCTACTGCTTCATGGCCAACAGCAATTGTAAGTCACTTTATGTTCTCATTTTAAGAGAAGTTAAAATATGAAAAAGCATTCATCAGAATTGGTGAAATAGAGCAAATATAATTTTACTCGAAAAATTGGTTCCGCTGTTTGAAAGTATTTGAAAATCTCTAGTGTTGTTAGAGGAACCTCAGTCTTGAGGAAATCAGAGGACCTGGGTTAAGTACTGCTTCTCCTGACTAGTTTTAGCAAGCAATATGGTCTCTCTGAATCTTAGTTTTCTAACCTATAACCAGGGAATAAGCACACTTACCTCATGGTATGGTTGCAAAAATTAAAAGAAAATGTATATGCTACCAAAGCAGGAATATTTCCAGCTTGATTGTCCCTATCTTTCTGTTGTCCAGAGCAGTAATAGGGACCTAATAGTGGTTTCTAACAGTTGTATATTGAATGAATGGACCTTTCATGTGGCAGACTAAATGCCAACTCTCTCTATTGTCTTGGGGAAAGGCAGTATATTCTAATTGAAGGAGAAAGCTAAGCAGGGAATGTTTAAGCAGGTGTGTAATGTTCTTTAGTCTCTCTCCATTTCGTGTTAGTGGTTTTGTGGTTTTGGATTCTGTGTACTTCCCAAATAGTGGCCATTTTTTCTAGTCTAAAATTGCTTGGTTATTTTCTTATATGGCAAAGAAAATTGACATAACTGTAGGTCATAACTGTTTTATTACTCTTGAATTCTTAAAAATGTCATTTATTTTAGTTTTCTTATATATGTTTATTGTTGAAATATTAAAATATACAGAAAATGTGGAAAAGAAAAAATCATTTTATAATTTCACTGCCTAAAGAGAATAATTACTGATATTTTTTCTTATATAATTGGCAATGCAGTATACATATCTTATAGTCTGATTCTTCACTTGATATATTTGAGCATTTCTCCATATATTTAAATGCTCTTCATAAACATTATTTATAATGGTGCTATATGATAATCTGAGTAATCTGCACTTGCTGAAAATTTAGATTGTTTCCAATATATTGTTATTTTAGATATTACGGTAATGACTATCCTTGAATATTTATACTTATGTGCATCGCTCATTTTTTTCAAAATAAATCCTTAAAAGTCTATTTATAAGGTCCAAGGTTGAAATTTTACTCTAATTTAGTTAAGAATATTTGAATTTAGCTAAAAAGTGTTTCTAGAAAGTGACAAAATGAGGAGGATTGTGGAGGTGTGCCTGCCAGACTTGCCAGGTGGGCTTTGCCAGATTCACGCTTCCGTTTCCTCGGGGGCTGTCATGATGTGCTTTCTGAGTGACATTAGGGCTCATGAGTTGCTAGGACTGTCAGATGTTAAGACTGATAAGCCTCTTATTTATCTTTCTTTTTCCATCCAAAAAACCCGAACGTGATGTCCTCACTAAATGATGGGTAACTATGAGGAACAGTTCCCATTATTCCCTCATTTCATTCACATGATGAATGAGTTAGAAAATGAATGCAATGTCTGAGCACCAGGGGATCTGATTGTCACAGTATGAAAAGCCTTTTAGTGATAACTGCATGCATGCTCCCATATTACTGCCAACAGAGTCGGCACAATCGAGTTCGAATGGTAGATGTACTAACTCCCGTGTGGGACCATTGATGTTTTTACAACCTACTTGCAGCATCGTGTAACTGTTTTGCCAAGTCGAATCCTCCCAGTGAAGTCCAAATTGAATTGAGGAGGAGGTTCGGTTTTCAGTGCAGTGGGAAGTCTACAAGGTAAGAAAAAAGTCTCCAAAATTATAATGCAAACCTGCCCCAGAAATGTGTATTATTTCTCGGAATGTGTACCAGCTGAACTGTAGGAAAAATAACAACCAAAGGCCATAATGGCTCTTTGGTGGATATTGTGTCCCATCTGTTGGTGGTAGCAAGGAAGACTCCAGGCTGTTATATTTGTAAAGCTTCTCATTGGTAACAAACCAAAGTCCCTCCTGGCATTCTTCTTACTTTGAACTTGCTTTGTAGCTCATTTATTAGAAAGAAAAGATATGAAAATGGTTGGATGATGTCTGAAGGGCAGTAAAAATTTCAAGTATTCCTTGTTGCTTTCTAGTGAAGAGGATAAGATGAATGATTTCATAACAAGCAACCAGAAAGACTTTGAGAGCCAAAACTTTTGGCCAGGATTCCTACAAAGTATATTCTTTAACTCACAATAACCCTGTGTACGAGACAGCAAAAGAGACACTGATGAATAGAAAAAAAAAAAAAAGAATGTAATATTTGTGACAGGGAGTTTTATGTATCAACTTGAGACAGGTGCTCAGATTAAACACTATTTCTGGGTGTGTCTGCAAGGGTTTTTCCAGATGAAATTAGCAATTGAATTAGTGGACTCAGTAGAACAAATTGCCGTCCTCTATGTGAATGACTATTATTCAATCCGTTGAGAACCTAAACAGAACAAAAGGCAGAGTCATGAGGATTTTTCCTTCCTCCTCACTTTTTTCTGTTAGCTTCTTGAGCTAGAACATCTCATCTCATCTTTTCCTGCCCTTAGACTGAAATTCGAACCATCTGCTCTCCTGGTTTCCATGCCTTTGGCCTTGGTTTGAATTACACCGCTGTCTTTTCCGGGTCTCCAGCTTGCAGATAGCAGATAATGGGACTCCTCAGCTTCCATATTTACATGAACCAATTCCTCTTAATCAATCCATCTCTCCCCTAGCCCTGAAGGTTTTGTTTCTCTGGAGAGCCCTACTACAATAATTCACTCTGATTTTCCTCAAAGAGAAACAGAAACCTAATTGTATTTATGGCCCAGTGTGTGGATCACTGACCTTCACTCTTGCAGATTCAAGATTCTGGCTTAGATTGGACTTTTATAGATGCTGGTCTCAGTTGGTCAGCCACTGACATGAGAACTCAGGTGCCTCTGGGATAATGTGTCTCAAGCACTCAGTTTGAAAACCTTAGTCATTCCAGAAGAGAGGCAGTTGTGAGTACAGAATTATGCCTGCCCCTTGTCTGAATCCTGTCAAGGCATAAGTGCTGTAAGTGAAACTAAGAAAGCTATTTTAATCCTTAAAGAGATACTTTTAAACCTTTAGAGCTTCAGCGGAAGCTCAGATTGGGAATCCCATATTAAAGTGTAACCCCAGAATGTGGGCAGAGCACTGGGGCGACATCATTGTGGTGTCTTGAGGAAAGTGGCAGTGGAGGTCCCATGCTCAAAAGGGCCAGGTATACTGTGAATAAGTGTGACTTTGCCCCTCCCTACAGTCTCCTGGAATACTTGGTGGTAAGAGTGGGTATGGGTTCGAGTGTTGAGGACAAGCAGAATCATGAGCCAGTGAAATTCATGCCACTTCTGTTAATATGACCTCATTCACACACTGGGAAATTGAATCCTCAAATCAGTGTTCACAAGGCATTCATGAGAATCATTTAGTTAAAGAGTATTAATCTTGCAAAGGCCTAATGCTGCAGAGACCTAAAATTAACCATACTGAGACCTAACTGTGTAAGAAAGTTAGGGGAACTAGTCAAACATAATTGTGCTGAAAAGAAGAAAATGTGTGAACTTGGTTCTTTCTCTTCAATGTATATGCACAGGAAATATGACATTTCTGCCCTAAGTTGAATGGCAGTTTGCCTATGTAATGTGGTTTTCTGGTGATGGTGGGGGTGCCTACATTTTTAACTAGCTGACATAGGGATACAGAAGACCAGCCTGCTTGCCTCAAGCTGGAATACTCTAGGGTACAAGTCATGGCCTTGAACTTGCCATAGGATCAGGCCAAAGCTAACACACATAGACTTATTAAGTTCCAGGCATTGTTGTAACTACTTTATTAACAGCTCATTTAATTTTCACTCTAACCTTGTGTATCAGACATTAGTTTCACTCCATTTTAATGATGAGGAAACTGAGACACAGGGAGCTTAAATAACTTGCCCAAGATCTCTTGGCTAATAAGTGCAGAACTGAATGTAAATCTAGGCATCTAGCTCCAGAAGTCTTTCTTTTAAGCAAGATTCTGCCCAGATGCTTAGTGGTAACATTCACCTTTTGGTAGAGGTATTTTAATAGCATAGAATCTATAAACAGGGTGTGTGTGTGTGTATTGGCAAGTGTTGAGAAATGTGTGAAGACAGTAAATACAGATACTAGTCAATGATATTTTATAATTTTTGAAGGAATTTTACATTTTTGAAGAAAGTTAAAAAGTTAAAACAGAATATGAGTATCTACAAATAGGTGTTATAAATTCTTCAATCCGAGTCTTTAAATCTCTCCTCTTTAAGGTAAAAGCCCAATGTACTACTAATCCCTTATGAAGAATAGCAGCCTGATTTAGTTTCATACCCTTTGACAGAGTCACCCATCACTGTGTACAACCTGCTTAGTATGGGAGGGATGAACTTTGATCTGATGAGCTGTATTTTATAAATGGAATTAATCACAGGCTTCAGGGAGATGAGGTCATCAGATTTACACTGAAGTTCTAGTGCAGTACAGGCATCAAGGCTGTATCTGCTCAGCTCCTGTCCAAAGGGTGAGCCTTCTCTTCTCCATGGAGGTATTTGGCCTTGGCTCCTCAACTAAGAGCATCCTCTCTGCTCTGCAGTCCTGCTGCTCTGTGCTTTCACACTGGAATGGAGAGGGAACCTGTCAGAGTCAGAAATGCGTCTTCTTTCCATTATCGGTGTCGCCTCACATTTCTCTTCGATGCCTTTGACACTTCCAGTCTTCAGCCACTGCCATGTGTTCTGCATAAATTTGTCCACTACTATTGCTTTCCTCATTGGTCAGAGGAGGGAAATAAATTTTTCCTTTCTATATTTTGTACTGTCTCTGGTGAACCTGTGTGCGAAACTGATGAGCTGTCTCAAGGCAGAGAATCCCAATTTCTGAGGCTTCAAGAAGCAACTCAGTAGCTATGCATCTTCTGCCTGCTGGCAATGGAATAGTTTCCAATTCAGAGGCATAGACCTCTACTTTCCAATCTCTTTGGGATCTGAGATTTCCTGCCAAAGACATACACACACAGACACGCACATGGTGTGGAACCTCTATATTGATAGAAGTGGCTGTAGCCCCTTCTGTATCTCCTGTGTTCTTCAGCCTCCCTATGTTCAACCCTTGAAGCAGGCTTGGTTTACAGCTAAGCAATCACGTGCCTGTAAGACCTAGTTTGTTCCTAAAACCTGTTGGGCTAGAGAGTGCTGTTCAAAGCTGTATTGATTGAAAGCACTTAGGGTTTCAGTGCCTCTAAGGCAGAACTCTCAGAGGTTGTTTGATCTGTGGTCTCTTTGAGCACTCTCCAATCTGCTTTAGTGTCTCTTAAACATGGATGAGCTTTAGAGGAAACCTAGCATTTTGTGGCAGAGGAGGACTGGAGGGGTTGGTACAAGTCCTTCTGGAACAGTTTAGGACTGGAATAGGCTGCTCAGATCCACAGCACTCAGGACCAGCTGGTGGGCTATGTTGCACCATGGGAAAGAAAGTCGGGTGGCAGCCTTGCAGACAGTTATGTGCTCTAAGGCTTGACAAGGCCTTTGGGGAAATTCTGGAACCACGATTGCCTGGGAGAGAGGTCCTGTGTCTCCCAGGAGTGGATTTACCTTAATACCTGTTGCCTCAGCCATCCACTGTGAACAGCCCACAAGAAGTGGTTTTGCTATAGACATAGTGGTGGATCTTAAAGTGTAGCAGCTGGGACTCTGGCCTAATTGTGTTCCCTATTGGTAGCGGTTTGAGAGAACCATTCTCTCAGTCACTGCCATAAAGGACTCCATGAGGGTCAGGCATGAGGCTGCCTGGGAACATAAACAGAGTTATCCCTACCTAAGTGGAGAAGAGAGAGCCTGGGTCTGAGCACAGTGAAAGGAGGACCTGTTCACTCCAGTGAAAGAGAAGGCAGGCTCATCTCCTGAAGTTTCTGCATTGAGAGTAGGAGATAGGAAGAAGCAGATGGTGACCTCCAGGAAACGGAAAAGAGCAGAGGAGATCTCTGTGGGAAGAGGAGCTTTCTCGCAGTGCCTAGCACATGGCCAGCAGAGAGATGCCACACAGTCAGCATGGGGCCAGGTTGCAGCAATGGGATCACGGTGGAGGAGATGGTGGCTGAAAGAGCTGACTTTCATGGTGACAGTGAGATACTGTGATTCTGTAGTGACCAGAAATGTGGGGAAACAGCCTTGATCCAAGGTCGAGTCAAGGAGAGTCACAAGCGGTGTTGATGAGAGCTGTTATCTATGAATGTGAGTCAGGAACAGAGTGGTTGGGAGCTCAGGGTTCCAACAATCACACAGAGGCCATTGGCGTTCCTCATGTTATGGCGGGACACCTGTCCATGTGTATGCCAACTAAGGAAGCACTTTCTCTCTCTTTTCTCTTTAAGTGCATGTCAAGGATGATGAAACCAAATGGTGACTGAAGAGGATATGGAGCAATTATATAAAGAGAAATAGTTTGACTTGCGTGGTTGAAAACTCTAAGTGAATACAGGCATTAGGTCAATCATTTTCCTATCCTGGTTTGACAAGGACATGAACTGTGTGGAGAAAGGACAAGCTTTTCAGGATAAAATGCTCCTAGTTATTGGCTGACAGTATTTTATTTATTTATTTTGATGTAAGCCACACTGAGCCCAATAAAGGAGAACTAGCCAAATTAGCAGGATCTGGGTTCTCATTCCTGGAACTTGCTAACAGGAGGGTATCAGTCAGGCTTACAAAATTAACATTTTACTGATAGCAATGCACAAAGCCTTTTAATGATGGCTTTGGTCTCTGAGCTTAGGCTCTTGACTGCCTGTTCCTTAGCAACGGAGGGATTGGCAGAGAATGTGTTTTGATGTATCATTAAATAAAGGCTGCACAATGCTGAAAACTGGGGGCAGAAATTGGGATAATTGTATTTATTTTTTGGTGTATTATGTTAAAAATAAACAGAAATCCTTTATGCCCTAGAAAATATGCTCTCACTTGAGCATGCTGTCTCTGTCTCTTTCTCTTGTGCTTTTTGAGCACTACCGTTTCTTTTTCTCATTCCCCACCCACCTCTGCAATTTAAGCATGCATTTATCTTTTCTTATGGATAGCATTTCAAGGTTTTTTTCCAGCTCTGTTCTGTCATAAAAAAATTGGATCACACACTATCACAGCCAAAAGAGTTTGTAGGGATCCTTTAGCAACCTGCTTTACTTTATTCTTATTGAAACCATGGTTCAGAGAGGGGAAGGGACTGCCTGGATCTGACTTGTCCTTTACCTCTCAGATTAATTGTCACCTCCTCTGTGAAGCCTCTCCTAATGGCACAGGGCTAATAGGCACCTTGTTTGAAAGGATTCACCAGATTATAGTTGTTGTTTACTTGTTTGTCTCGTCAGTTCCACAATGACTCTTGTTCATTGTCCCAAACCCAGAATTCATAGGGTGTCTGACTTGCATTTGATATATAAGAAATATGATTTAAAATAAATTGTCCAAGGCCATGGCACCAGTTAGTGAAAAACTAGGACTAAGACCCAGGTTTCCTGGTTTCAAGTTTACTGTTATTCCATGGCCTACATTACAACTGTTACCAAATGCAAGTTTCAGTGATGTCAAGTCATACCGAAACATCTGAGTTTTGAGCAGAGAAAGGTTTATTGCAGGGCCAAGCCAGAAGAGCGGACGGCTCATGCCCCTAAACCCTGAACTCCCCAGATGGTTTCAGCAAAGCATTTTTAAAGGCCAGGTGAGGGAAGGGGAGGTCACAGGGTATGTGATCAGCTTGTGCACAATTCTCTGACGGGTTGATGTTGAGGTAACACAGTGGGTAACATTATCAGTCCTTAGGTGCCAGAAGATCTGGGGGCTATGTGCTCATGTTTATCAGGTAGTTAATTTCTTCCATTTGGTGGTGGTTTTAGCATCTGAAAAATTCTGGAAATATGCACAAGATACTATTATCTAGGTATTGATACTGCAAAGAAGAGCTACAGCAGAGGACATGGGGGAGGGGTCTGTCCCAGAAAGGCCCCACAGGGTCTTGCATGGTGACACAACTCTTATAGTGATGTAGAGAAAATGAACACATTTAGAACCCAGCTATGCTAAGTCTTCCTGCTGCTTTCAGTCAAGGAGAGTGGACCATGAAGATGACCAAATCCAAGTGGCTGGGGCTGCCTGGGCTTCAGCTCCATTTCTGCCGTGGGTGGATCCAGTTCATGGAATGAGCTGGACTCTACTTCAGATCATCCCATCTCCCTCCCTGACATTTAGCAAAAGAACAAAGTGCCTGTTCTACAGGTGCTGTGTTAGTCTCTGCTGATGCAATAGTTAACTAAAACAGTCAGGGTTCTAACTCACACGGAGACAACAGCAACATCTAAGCATAACCACTACTGGCCCCTCACATTTTTTACTCCATGTCACATTTCAATTTTCCAGTTCTCTAATTATCAAGGTCTCCAAGGTTTATGAGGGAGATATCTCTAGTAAGATACTTCTGTTCTCCACATTTTCTTTTCTCATTAATCAGACTCTGATGAAACCCTCTGTGCCCAGAAATGACAGCCAAGTTACTCCTCTCCATATTCTGACAGTTTGATAGGATATTTTACATTCTCCATCTGACATCAGCACCTCTCATTCATTTTCTAACCATCTGCATTCTGGCTTCTGCTCCTCATCTCCCCAGCCCACCTTCCATTGGCCTTCACTCCAATATTTCATGAAATTCCTCTGTCAGAGTCTCCAGTGATTTCTAATTGCCAAATACAGTGAATAGAGCTTTAATATTCACTGTACTTGCTACCTCTGTGGTGTAGTAAACCCTTGACACTTGGGTGAAATATGTCCCAAGAACATTATGTACTCTAGATTCTTGAGTATCACTCTTGCCTATAACATCATCATAACTTGCACTAGATTGCAACTAAAGAATTTTGCTGATTTAGATTCTTAATGAGAGTTAATGTGTCCTTGACAATAAGTAGAAGAAAATACTGCTGCTTAGAGAGGTGGATGTTTCCTGCTAAGTGATGTGCTGTCCTTAGTAGCTGAGAACTCATGTGGGTGCCCTCACTAAGATTTCAGACTGCTACTTGTCATGAAAATTGGGATTGCTCAGACAACTGAAACTAAGAAAGTTAAAACTACGAAGGCCTGAGGCTACCTTTCCATCGCTCACTCCGTCTTGAACACCCTTTCTCCCCTTTGGCTTTGGATTCCTTGATCTCTGTTTCTTCCAACTCTTCAGGATAGATTCCTTTCCTTTCGCCCATCCCTTAAGTATTAGTATTATGGAGAGCACTGATCTCAGATAATTTCCTTTTTATTGAATAAACTCTCTTGTGCCTGAGAGTTTGATCATTCCATATTTACTGTATATTCCAGTACTGGATGGTTCAAAACATAAATGTGCTGGGAAAAATTGTCCGTACAGTGTGATTTCTGTGTTGTGCTGACACCATTCCCCATGTACTTGTAGTATGTGCACTCGTGTTGGTTACTTTCCATTTGATCTAGGTCTATTCTCTACTTGTTCCTTGCTACATGCTCTGGAAGGCTGACTTCTGTGGTATGTATCACCTAGTTCTTTGGCCAGTCAGAGGTACTGATTAGAGCTCGGGGGACAGGAGAAGAGAGGTGGGGGCCTCTCTTGCCCTCATTCTCTCCCTGCCTGGCAGTGAGACTGATAGTGGCTATACTCCTTTGTGGCCAGAAGTTATACTAGGTGGGCCTTGTCTCATGACTTCAGTTCTCAGTGGGCTATAATAACATAGTTTATTCCTTCTTGCTGTTGCTAGCCCCTGGCTGTTTCAGCATTCTCTTGTTTGTTTCCCTAAACATGCCCGTGACTCTGTAAATAGTGCCTCCATTGGAAATTCCTTCAGTTAAGCCATTCTGAATGAGCCATCTGTTTTCCACAGGTCCTTGAGAATACAGAGCTCATTTACCTTACAGAAACAGGCACTAAATCATCTCCTACCCTTCCTCAACTACCTTAGCTATTTTTCATTTTAACTATTGCAATGTCAATTGTACAAACTCTCAGAATCAGTGAAAGTCATCTGCCAGAAAAGAGCTCTGAGACTGGAGTCCTACAGAAGGTGAAGATATAAGGGCTGGGCAAAAGAAAATGCATTAGTGAATAAGGCTTTAAAGAAGCAGTGAAGAAGATCACTAAGTCTCCCTTCGTTTCTCTTCATTCTATTTCCCTTAGTGGCACCAAATGAAATTTCTGAAATTCAAGTTGGATCAGGCTATTCTCCTTAAAAACCTCTGGTGGCTCCCTGGTATTCATGATGTAAAATTTAAACTCCTTTATGTGTGTTCATAATTCCTTATTGTTTTGGCTTTTCCTTACCTTTCTCTGGCATCCTTCCTGCCAAACCCTGAATGCCCACTGGCCCCTTATGTACCATATCAAGTATTTAGTTCAATATTTTTCTCTCCCCAGCTTCTCCTGCTTTGTTTTCTGTCTTAATGACATCATTAGTCATTTAAATTCTTAAAGTCACAAGAGGCTTTTAATTTTATCTCCTTCAACATCAGCATCTAGTAACTTGAAACGCTACCTAGGAGAGAGAGACCCAGCTTCATCCTTTACCGGAAAAGTCACTCCATGTGAATTTTTAGTTTTGTACATTCAGAAGGGTTTGGTACACAGTAGGGAGGTGATGTATAAATTAGCCCAGGATCCTGAAGGCATGTCAGTGAAAGCACTCTCTTTCTCTCTTTAGTTGCTAAATCGTGTCCAACTCTTGCGACCCCATGGACTGTAGCCTGCCAGGCTCCTCTGTCCATGGGATTCTCCAGGCAAGAATATTGGAGTGGGTTGCCATTTCTTTCTCCATGATAGCACTGGAAGTTTCCAAATAACTTGTTCTCTCTAGCTTTTCCTTAGCTCTTTTTACTATGTTTTTGTTTCTTTTAGAAATAGATTTTTCCTTCACACTATATACTCCAAAAATGCTGTAATAGAGATGGAAAAAGTTTCCATGACTATGAGAGTTTCCACAGCAGACCCACCACCTAGTGGCCTTGGAAGAGAACAGGAATAATTAAGAATTCAAAGGCAGTTCACCGTCAAATTACAAATTTGGCAGCTTTAATTTTGGAATTAAAACAGCCAGATTGTGTTCATTTAAAATGTTTTATATTGGCATAACAGATGTCTTCCCTGGGGAACACTCTCAGCAATTAAAATATATAGATACATAAAATATATATGTATATATTTTAAGATCCATTATTCTGTGGCATTGTTGTTTTTATGTTACCAGCCAGAGGAAATTATAAAATGGTAATAATAGCAGACATTTTTAACAAACTCTTCTTGTACAGACTCTGATTCAAGGAAAAAAATACCCTGAGATACCAAAACAGATAGATGATTCTTTTAATCTAAAGAAATCTAGAGGAGAGAGAGTCCACAGATGGATTTGCCAACTCATACTAGGATCCACAAAGAGCAACTGAAATTTCTAAAGAGAGAGATGTCTTACATAAACATTTTTTATGCAGGTGAGATGAAGGGGAAAGGTTAGTGCTTTGATAAGTAGGTTGTGCACTTATTATATTTCATTTGCTTTTGACTTAGAAGTTTGAAATTGACTTAGGTACTTGTATTAGCCAGTGTTCAGCCAGGAAAATGGAAGCAATTCATGTCTTCCAAGTATGGAAACTTTTATCCAGGGAATTGTAGGCTTACGGAAGTTGGAAAGTCTGGAGAGACAAAATTCTGGGAAGCCACCAACAATGATATAGTTATTGGCTTGGCCAAAAAGTTTGTTCAGGTTTTTGTACCATTTTATGGAAAAACTGAAGTTTGACCATCAAAAAGGCTGAGCTCCAAAGAATTGATGCTTTCTAATTGTGATGCTGGAGAAGACTCTTGAGAGTCCCTTGGACTGTAGGGAGATCAAACCAGTCAATCCTAAAGGAAATCAACCCTAAATATTCATTGGAAGGGCTAAAACTGAAGCTAAAGCTTCAATACTTTGGCCACCTAATGTGAAGAGCAGAATCATTGGAAAAGACCCTGATGCTGGAAAGATTGAGGGCAGGGGGTGAAGGGGGTGACAGAGAATGAGATGGTTGCATGGTATCACCGAATCAATGGAGATGAGTTTGAGCAAATTCTGGAGTTAGTGAAGGGAGAGGAGCCTGGTAGGCTGCAATCCATGAGGTTGCAAAGAGCTGGACACAACTTAGTGACTGAACAACAACAATGAAAAAACCCAAAAGAATTTTTGGCCAACCCAATAGTAATGGCTTTCAAGGTGTCCCCTGGAAATATATGTGAATCTCAAGGATTCTAGACAGCTATTGCTACCTTCTCAGCCTTTAGCACTAAGGCAAGTAGTCTCCAGGGACCTAGGCCCATGACCTTGGCTAGCTTCCATAGCCTGGAAGCTGCCTGTATGTCCACGTATGTCTGCCTGTGCCTGCCTCTAGGCAACAATGGCTTCCTTCCATCTCCCACCCTCTAGCTCTCACACCAAAGGTTCCACATTGGCAGCTGTAGCCCAAGATCAGGGGAGAAAGGGAATTTGGGGAATGCTGTTTCTGGCTTCCCCTTTCCAATGCAGAGCAAGTCAGAGGAGGAACATTAATGTGAAAAGTAAAGTATATAATTTCAGTGGCAAAAGTTTCATATTCAGCAGCAAATTTCAAATAGCATTGGAAAATTTCTCATTAATTTTTACTGGCAGGAAGGAAACATGTATAATGGAAAGAAAGTGGTCTTTGGAGTTGACACACCTGGGTTTGACTCCTGATCTCCCTCATCTTAGCTTTGTGGTCTTGAATGCATCATACCACCCTTCAGAGCCTTTGTATTTTCATCCAGAAAAATGTAGATAATGATGTCCTTTGTGAAGCATTGCTTTGGAAAGTAAATGAAATAATCTATGTAAAGCATTTATTTTGCACCACAGGGCTTGGCATGTAATAAGCAGTCAGAAAATGTTAACTCTGTAAGAAATTGAAACTGGGGCCGGGCATTCAAGGCTATAGCAGGTTGTCTATTTCTATGCCTTGAGCAAATTACAGTGTTGTTGCTACATTTGTAATGGCTTGCCTTTTCCCTTGTAGTACATTACTTACAACTTTCAGTATCAATAAGCTTTTCTCTCTCGGTATTTCTTTTACAATTTTCTCATCCAGAAATAGCAGCACAAGGAAGGCAGCATAGTTTGGAAACTTTGCCAGTAATTGGTTGTGTCTCCCTGAACAATTAAGTTACTTTCTCAAAGCTGCAATCTCCTTATGTGTAAAATGACGAGCTTAAAGTATGCAGGAAGGAGGAAGGCATGACTTTGATTGTTTGATTTGCTTTATTTCATTTGTCCAACATTTTCCTGCCTTGTCTGTTATGTTTAAATCACTGTTAGCTACTATGTGGGTGACTAAAAAAGATGTATATTAAAACCACTCACCTAGAGCCAGGCATCCTGGAGTATAAAGTCAAGTGGGCCTTAGGAAGCATTACAACAAACAAAGCTGGTGGAGGTGATGTAATTCCATTTGAGCTATTTCAAATCCTAAAAGATGATTCTGTTAAAGTGCTGCAGTCAATATGCCAGCAAATTTGGAAAATTCAGCAGTGGCCAGAGGACTGGAAAAGATAAATTTTCATTCCAATCTCAAAGAAGGGCAATGCCAAGGAATGTTCAAACTACTGAACAATTGCACTAATTTTGGATGCTAGTAAGGTTATACTTAAAATTCTTCAAGCCAGGCTTCAGCATTATGTGTACAGACACCATCCAAATGTACAAGCTGTGTTTAGAAAAGGCAGGGGAACCAGAGATCAAATTATCAGCATTCAGTGGATCATAGAGAAAGCAAGGGAATTCCAGAAAAACATCTATTTGTGCTTCATTGACTACAGGAAAGGCTTTGACTGTGTAGATCACACCAAACTGTGGAAAATTCTTAAAGGGATGGGAATACCAGACCACCTTACCTGTCTCCTGAGCAACCTGTATGGAGGTCAAGAAACAACAATTAGAACCTTACATGGAACAACTGTCTGGTTCAAAATTGGAAAAGGAGTACATCAAGGCTATATATTGTCACCCTGTTTATTAACTTAGATTCAGAGTACATCATGTGAAATGACAGGCTGGATGACTCACAAGCTGGAATCAAGATTGGCAGGAGAAATATCAACAACCTCAGTTATACAGATGATAATACTGTCATGGCAGAAAGTGAAGAGGAACTAAAAAATCTCTTGATGAGAGTGAAAGGAGAGTGAAAAATTTGGCTTAAAGCTCAACATTCAAAAAACTAAGATCATGGCATCCAGTCCCATCACTTCATGCAAATAAATGGGGAAACAGTGGAAACAGTGATAGACTTTATTTTTTTGGGCTCCAAAATCACTGTGGATGGTGACTGCAGCCATGAAATTAAAAGATGCTTGCTCCCTGGAAGGAAAGCTATGACCAACCTAGACAGCATATGAAAAAGCAGAGACATTACTTTGCCAACAAAGGTCCATCTAGTCAAAGTTATCATTTTTCCAGTAGTCATGTATGGTGAGTTGGACTATAAAGAAGGCTGGATGCTGAAGAATTGATGCTTTTGAGTTGTGATATTGGAGAAGACTCTTGAGAGTCCCTTGGACAGTAGGAGGTCAAACCAGTCACTCCTAAAGGAAATCAACTGTGAATATTCATGGAAAAGACTGATGCTGAAGCTGAAACTCCAATATGTTGGCCACCTCATGCAAAGAGCCAACTCATTGCAAAAGACCCTGATGCTGGGAAAGATTGAGGGTAGGAGGAAAAGGCGGAGACAGAGGATGAGATAGTTAGATAGCATCACCAACTCAATGGACATGAATTTGAGCAAACTCCAGGAGATGGTGAAGGACAGGGAAGCCTGGTGTGCTGCCATCCATGGGATCACAGGGTCAGACATGACTTAGTGACTGAACAACAACAATATAAAAACATGGCCCCTGCCAGTAAGACAGTATAATCCAGTAAGACAAAGATATCAATACATAAAGTGTAGTAGATTTGGAGTTTCTGGCATGAACTTACAAGGTTTTATCATTGTGGGTAATAAATCCAGTAAATATATGAGAAACTTCATGGAGAGAAAGGTAAGTGATACTCGCTTTAAAAAATATTCCAAAACAAGGACTATATTCAGTATCTTTTCATGACCTATAATAGAAAAGAATCTGAAAAAGAAAAAAAATATATATCCAAATCACTTTACTGTATAGCTGAAACTAACAAAATATTATACATCAACACTTCAGTTAGAAGAAATATTCCAGTGATTCCTCTAGGCTTTGCTTTCTATTGAGAAAAGACACTGCCAAATGTAAATAATTGGTTGGTTCTTCAGTCAACCTCTTATTGACAACTTGGCACCCATTTTCTGTACTGTTGTAGGCTCTGTGCTAGGATGTGGATATACTGACAACTATTTTATCTGCCCTCAAAGATTTTTCATTTTAGTTGTTTGAATGTACCTTTTACATAGTTGACGTATCTTTGGTTAATCCCATGGACAGAGGAGTCTGGCAGGCTACAGTCCAAGGGGTTGCAAAGAGCTGGACACGACTGAGTGACAGAGCATACACACAAAATCACTAAGAAAGGCTTGTAGGGTTGGAAAACTGTCAGTCTCTGTCTTTGCCATAATGTTAAAATTTAACTCACTTTTCTTTTCTAAAGTCTTCTAAAGTTTGTCTGGGATTACTCATTTCATCCTTTTATTGGTTTCTGATTTAGGAATATGGGTGGTATTACCTTTTCTAATATTCCACTGAGTTATATTTATAGACTATAATTTTGTGTATTGAATACACTAGTTATCATCCATAAAATATTAATTACAGAAGCAATTTAGAAAACAAAACTGGTCTCAATTTAAATAGTCTTTTAACTGTGAGGACTTATGACCTACATATGTAATTGAAATTAAGTTGTACTAAAAATGACAGGTACATTCAATGTTGAAATGAGTTAGAGAAGTTGCTGTTAGATCACTATTTCAGAATATTTATTAAAAAGTTTTTAAAAAATTCCTCGGAGAATCATAGTGATTAGTGCAATTGGCATTTTTTTTTCTCAAATAGGAACATGTCTCACATTCAGACAGAAGTCCTCCTTTCAAAGATATGTAGCCACAGAGACACTAATGGATGAGCCATCAGTCATGCAATGGGAGAACTAGTTTAAGTTTTAAGGCATACTAATCCTTGATATCTCATACCTCAAAAAGTTAATCCTGGCTTTGCAAATCGTGTTGCAGAACAGTATTTTATGAATGGTATAGCATCTTGTTATCCATTACTGTGCTGTACAAGCTTTGTTGCTACCACTTCATTTTCAAAAGCACCAGGCTAGTGCTGTTGACAATGATGTGTAACACTGTTGTATATTGTTCAGGCCATGTTTTATAATGAGGACAGGAATTTTCAGTTTGGGTGTCTGATATTAAAATGGGTTTTCTTTACTACATTAAGCTGTCTTGGTAAAAGATTGTGAGAATGTACCATTAACCATTCCACTTGCATTATCTCCAAAAGAATATGAAGTTTCTTTGTGTTTAGATCTACAGAGATTTGTTACAGGGTAAAGGAAATTTTGGAACTGGAAAGGACAAATCCCTTCAATATCTAATACCTAAAACATCTAACTGGGTTATTTGACTGGGAGTGTAGTAGTGAGACCAGTGGAAAGTGAGGCTAATAAATCTTAAACCATGATGGATCACCTTAGATTCCTGTTTAAAATCCTGTATAGGCTTTTCATTTTGTCAAGCTAAATCCCCAATATCTTGGCACAGCCTTCTGTTATCTAAGGATGGTTTGCTTGCCCACCTTTATCTTCCGCTCTTCCTCCTACCTCTCCCCCACAAGATTCCTTAAAATCTTTCTTTTCTCTCCCTGGAATGCTCCTGTCTTTTCTTTATCTACCTAATTTATAGACAGAGCTCAAGTGATAACTCCTTTGGGCAGCATTCCTTCACCAGCCCAGAAGAATTAATTGAAGAATGTAAAATTTTAACTAGAGATACTTTTCTCATGTCTTATCAAATTAATCAATTAACCCAGTATGTGATATGATATACTAGAGTTTATCCAGATTAGTTAAAGTGATACTGACCAGGGCTCTTGGCCTTCCCCAGTCAAAAGAAATCGATAAGAGGCTAGAAAGGAAATTTAGGCAAGGCTTTATTGGGGGCCCTGTTGTAGCAGTGGGGAGTAAAAACAAGTAACAGTTTCCCATGCTTGCTCCCAAAGGAGGGGCAAGCTGATTCCTTCTATAAGGGGGAGGTAGGGATGTGTCCGGGGTTGGGGTGGAGGCATGGCTGAGGTGATTTGCCCTCCCCTTTGGTGGTGTTGAGTGGAGGGGCACACACAGTACCCTGCTTCTGCTCCCAAGTTCCTGCTTTTGCTCCTGGCTCTTCAGAAATGGCAGTTATGCTTTCTGGGTTTTTTTTTTTTTTTTTGGTATCTTCTCCATAGTTTGCCCCAACTGTGCATGCACATGGTTGTTTTTAGTCTCTTAACAGTTTGTGTGTATTTTATTGCTTGAGGATAGGTTTGTTCAGGTGCGAGCATTATTTATTGCAGCAAAGGGTACCAGGGCCCAGCTTGTCTCAAAAGGATGGTCACAGCATCCTATACATGCCTGTAATGTTATGTTGATCAATCTCTAGTGAAATTTCTAAGTACTGGTTTGTCCATCCTTACATTTGTTTTTAACATGTGTATCTCCAGTGCCTAGCACCATCTTTGGCACAGAATAATATATAAGAACTAACATTTGGCTGAATGTTACTATATGCCAGCCACCTTATCAAGTCTTTTGCATTGTATTAACTCATTTAATTCTCAGTATTAACCTGTGATTCAAGGGCTAGCATGATCAGCATTGTACAGATGAAGAGTCAGAATGATAAGAAGTGTGACCCATTTCCCAAGGTCACTTAGTAAGTGACAGAATCAGGGTCTGAATGGAATGGTCCCAAGACCCATGTTTTTAACCATGAAATGTTCTTTCTCTTTTGTAGATGGTAGATTCTCAAAAATATTTGGTGAATGAACAGCAATATAATTAGTGTGATGTATTCGTTAGTATTAAAGTTTACACAGGCCCCTGAGTATCTGCATTCTCAGTCCAACGAAGCTTTCTTAAAGACTGTCCTACTTTATAAGTCAGAAGAACAATGTAGTAAGTATGCTAGCCTGAGAGACCTGCATTCTAGTTAAGTCCTACCATGAACATACTACGTGACCTTAGGTAAGTAAGTTTACCTATCTGGGCCTCAGTTTCCACATGTGTGAAATAAACTAAAAGGACTCAATGAATACCAAGGAAACTACCAACTCTATAGTTTTATCCTTTCTGAGTATAATGCCATTTGCCTCCAACTTGAAACTAAAATTGCTATTTTAGGTATTGTTAGCAAATATTTCAAAATTAGTGTATATATACTTTATGCTGGTTGTGGTGGTGGTTTAGTCAATAATTCATGTTCGACTCCCCCAGGGACTGTAACAACCCACCAGGCTTCTCTGTCCATGGGATTATCCTGGCAAGAATACTGGAATGGGCGATTTCCTTGTCCAGGGTATCTTTCCAACTCAGGCATCAAATCTGTGTCTCCTCCATTGCAGGTGGATTCTTTGCTGCTGAGCCAACAGGGAAACGTGTGTATAATTTATAAATAGTCCTAATTCATGGACTAATTTACTTAGTTCATGAATGAGTCTACACCACCATTCCCTGTGTATCATTGGAGAATGTATTTGACCTCATTAATTTACTATGTCCCTCTCTATGAAATGAGGATAATAATAGTGTGTGCCTCTGAGGGTTATTGTGAAGATAAAAAGAGACAATGCATGTTTTATGGGCTGACGTGGGGCCCTCCCTAGCCCTCCCCAGATACCTCTGAATATGACCTTATCTGAAGATAGACTACAGAGATAATGAAGCTAAAATGAGGTCATTAGTGTGGGCTCTAATCCAGTATGACTGGTATCTATATAAAAAAGGGAAATTCAGACATGAGACCTAGACTGAGGGAGACTGTGTAAAGAGAGATAGGGGAAGAATATGGTTTTCTACAAGCCAAGGGGAGGGACTTAGAAAAGATCCTTCCCTCACATACCTAAAAAAAGAAGCAACTCGGCCAAAACCTTGATGTTGGTTTTCTAACCTTCAGAATTGTAGGACAATACATTTCTGTTGTTTAAACCATGTAATCTGTGATACTTAGTTATGGCAGCCCTAGTAAATAATACAGCAATAAGTTCTTTGCCACATGTAGTTCAGTTCAGTTCACTTCAGTCTCTCAGTCATGTCTGACTCTTTGTAGCCCCACGGACTGCAGCACACCAGGCTTCTTTGTCCATCACCAACTCCTGGAGCTTGCTCAAACTTATGTCCATCGAGTCAGTGATGCCATCCAACCATATTATCCTCTGTCATCCCAGTCTCCTCCTGCCTTCAATCTTTCCCAGCATTACAGTTTTTTCCAATGAGTCAGTTATTTGCATCAGGTGGCCAAAGTATTGGAGTTTCAGGTTCAGCATTAGTCCTTCAAATGAATATTCAGGACTAATTTCTTTTGGGATTGACTGGTTTGATTTCCTTGCAGTCCAAGAGACTCTTATGAGTCTTCTCCAACACCACAGTTCAAAAGCATCAATTCTTTGGCACTCAGCTTTCTTTGTAGTCCAACTCTCACTTCCATAAATGACTACTGGAAAAACCACAGCTTTAACTAGATGGACCTTTGTTGGCCAAGTAATGTCTTTGCTTTTTAATATACTGTCTAGGTTGGTCATAGCTTTTCTTCCAAGGAGCAAGTGTCTTTTAATTTCATGGTTGCAGTCACCACCTGTGGTGATTTTGGAGCCCCCAAAAAGAAAGTATGTCACTGTTTCCATTGTTTCCCCATCTATTTACCATGAAGTGATGGGACTGGATGCCATGATCTTAGTTTTCTGAATGTTGAGCTTTAAGCCAATTTTTTCACTCTCCTCTTTCACTTTCATCAAGAGGCTCTTTAGTTCTTCTTCACTTTCTGCCATAAGGGTGGTGTCATTTGCATATCTGAGGTTATTGATATTTTTCCCGGCAATCTTGAATCCAGCTTGTGCTTCATCCAGCCTGGCATTTTGGATGATGTACTCTTTATATAAGTTAAATAAGTAGGGTGACAATATACAGCCCTGATGTACTCTTTTTCTGATTTGGAACCAGTCTGTTGTTCTATGTCCAGTTCTAACTGTTGCTTCTTGACCTGCATACAGGTTTCTCAGGAGGCTTATAAGGTGGTCTGGTATTCCCATCTCTTGAAGAATTTTCCACAGTTTGTTGTGATCTACACAGTCAAAGACTTTGGTGTAATGAATAAAACAGAGCATTAATGCACCATATTTATGGAGCACTTACATGTGGCATACTGAACCCCATGAGTAATATGCCACATGTGAGTGCTCCATAAATACTGGTGTATTAATCATATGATGACAATTTCTTTTTGTTGATATAAAATGGTGGTTTAGATATTTTTCAGGTATCTTTATGCTTTGTTTTCTCATGTATCCTAACAATGACTAGATTTAAATTATATACTTTTCAAAAGAATTTTATGGAGTGAAGAGGTATATTGACTAAAAAAGAATACACAGTCTCAAAGTTGAGAATTGTGTTTTATTTGGCAGACTTACTAAGGACTAGAACCTGGGATACACTATCTCAGAAAGCTCTGAGTGACTGTTGCAAAGAGGTAAAGGAGGGTCAAGATATATAGGTGTTTTTGCTGAAAGGAAAAACACATGTAGTCAAATATCAAAAGATTTACAGCTAATCACAAAAATAGACATCCCAAGTTAATGATTTTAGTGCTTTTATTTATATGGTAAGGTAAAAGAGTCTTGGCCTCTTGAAACCATTCTTTGGTAGGCATCTTAATTATCTAGGGACAGTATCCTATTTTTATCTATCCTGAATTTCCTCCGGGTTCACCATTAAGGCCAGTTGCAGTGGCTGATGGCTTTGTGGCTGAAACATTCTTTGTTTACTGAAATGGCAGGTGACATTCTTTGTTTACAGGTATCTCTACTTTACAGTTAGGAAAACTGAGGCAAAAGGAAATTAAAAGCCTTTGCTCAAGCTGCTTATGTAATTGTTTTAACTGAGTTTTTCCTATGTGAGCTTTAGAATTCAGTTCTCCACATTCAGTAGTCAGCATTATTCTATGCACTTTGGCCAGAAGATGAAATGATATGGCTTTTGCTTTCAAACCAATCATCTTTCACTGGAGAGAAAGACATAGGGACCAATGTGTTGGTTACTTATTCTATAGTCACTCTCCCTTCTTCAGTTTATAGAATCCCAATTTTGTTTAATTTGCTAGTCCCAGGTGATGGATCATGACTGGTTTAAGACAGTAACGACAGTCTGGTTTTTGTAGCTCAAAGGATTGCAGCTCACATAAACCAATAAAAGTATAACAAAGTTGGAATTAAGGAGAATGTGAAAATAAGCTAAATCTACAGGGTCTGTATCAAGAAGACAGTGGTTTACCTTCTTTCAGAAGAGAAATACTTTTGGAAGAGTTGTCACTGAACTTTGTTTTGAACACTAAAAGGAATTTTCCAGGTGGATGAAGGGCAGGAAGTCATTCTAAGCAGTCAGGACATTATGTGTAAGAACAGAGATGAGCATGGCCCTTGAGTGTTCGAGAAAGTGACAGTAAAGCCATTTGTTGGTCTTGAAGTGTAAAGGGCAGAGTGAAAAGTACTAAAGGTGAGACTGAATGCATCTCAAGGTTAGGTTATATAAAGCTTTATGCAATATGTTTACGAAACTAAACTTTATTCTGTTTAAACAATTTAATTCTGGGAACAGACAATGAGGAGCATTTAATTTTAGGCTGGAGAGAAATTGTGGTCATAATGGTCATATCTGGTGTTTAAAAAGATCAGTTCTTCAAAGCATTGTGTGTGTGTGTGTGTGTGTGTGTATCAAAGCTAAGAAGAAATTTGGGCCATTCATGTGGGAGACAATGGAAGCTTGAACCAAGTCAGTAACAGTGAGGAGTAGTTCATTTACTCATTCATTCACTCAACAATTCTATACTGAACACCTCCGTATTAGTGTTCCCCAGAGAAACAGAGCTAATAGGATATATATTTATGTACAAAGAGATTTATTACAGAGAACTGGCAAATGTGATTATAGAAGCTGAGAAGTCCCAAGATTTGCAGCTGGCAAGCAGGAGACTTGGACTTAGATTGGAACTTATATTTTTAGCTATCTCTCTGGCTTCTCAGCCCTCCAGTCCAAGTCCAAAGGCAGGAGAAGAGCAATGCCTAGCTTGAAAACAGGCAGAAAGAGTCAGTCACCTCACATTACTGTACTCCTAGAAATTTCACTGAGGTAGAAGATACCTGAGCTTTTGTTGGATTTCCTACCCTCTAGCACACATATGTCTTATCAATAAGTCTGGAGCAGGTGCTGCTTCTTGCTCACTGGGTCAAATTAGCATAGCATCATCAATGTAATGAACCAGTGAGATATTGTGTGGAAGGAAAATGCAATAGATTCCCTGTAAACTAAATTATGACATAGGGCTGGAGAGTTGACATACCCTTATGTTGGACACCGGAGAAGGCAATGGCACCCCACTCCAGTACACTTGCCTGGAAAATCCCATGGATGGAGGAGCCTGGTGGGCTGCAGCCCATGGGGTCGCTAGGAGTCGGACACAACTGAGCGACTTCACTTTCTTTTTTCACTTTCATGCGTTGGAGAAGAAAATGGCAACCCACTCCAGTGTTCTTGCCTGGAGAATCCCAGGGACGGGGGAGCCTGGTGTGTTGCCATCTCTGGGGTCACACAGAGTCAGACACGACCGAAGTAACTTAGCATAGCATAGCATAGCATATGTTGGACACTGAAGGACTGGTCTTGCTAGCTAAGAACAAACAGCTTTTGGTGGCCTTTATTAACAGGTACAGAGAAAAAAGTATTTGCTAGGTCAGTAGTTGCATACCAGGGTCAGTTCAGTTCAGTCACTCAGTTGTGTCCAACTCTTTGTGACCCCATGGACTGCAGCACGCCAGGCTTCCCTGTCCATCACCAACTCCTGGTGCTTTCTCAAACTCATGTCCATCGCATCAGTGATGCCATCCAACCATATCATCCTCTGTCATCCCCTTCTCCTCCTGCTTTCAATCTTTCCTAGCATCAGGGTCTTTTCCAATGAGTCAGTTTTTTGCATTAGTTGGCCAAAGTATTGGAGTTTCAAGTTTCAGCATTAGTCCTTCAAATGAATATTCAGGACTGATTTCTTCTTGGATTGACTGATTTTATTTCTTTGCAGTCCAAGGAAATCTTAAGAGTCTTCTCCAACACCACAGTTACAAAGCATAAACTCAACATTCTATTCTTCTGGAATCACTCTCATTACCAAAATGTGCATTAGGATTCTCCAGGAAAACATAGCCAAAAGGTTGTGTATATATATTACACATATATAACGAGGTTTACTATAAGGAACTGGCTCACCTGATTATAGAGACTGAGAAGTCTCAAGATCGGAAGTTAGGAAGCTGGAGACCCAGGAGAGCCAATGATGTAGTTCCAGTCTGAGTCTGAAGGCCTGAGAACCAGGAGAGCTGATGGTATGAGTTACTAGTTCAAGTCAGAGTCTGAAGGCAGGAGAAGGCTACTGGTCAGCTTGGAGACAGGTATATAGAACGTGTCAATCCTTAGTCAGCCTTTTTATTCTATTCAGGACACTCACATTGGGGCGGTCAGTGGTCTGTAGTCAGTCTACTCATTCAAAAGCTAATATAATCCAGAAATACTCTCAGACACCATCGGAATAATGTTCCAGCAAATATCTGGACACCCATGGCCCAGCCATGTTGACACATAAAATTATCCATGTCACGTTTGTTGTGCTACACACTTCTCCAGACAATGGGGGATTACATCAGTGAATAAAACAGAATTCACTGCCTTCCTTCACCTTACATAGTAGAGGGAGACAAACAATAAAGAAAACGAGAGTGAAGAACAGGAGTCTCCTCGACTTTGGCAAATAGGTTGTGTGGTGACAGAGCCTGGACCACGTGAGGGGAATGTGAATCTGGAAGGAGCCCTCCTGCCTCCCACCTCCTCTTGCTCCCTTATCCCTCCTCAATTACCATATTCCTATGTGCTTTTAGTGCCCCGTTCCCTGCTATACTCTGTTGTATCATGCAAGTTTATTTATTGGGAGATGAGAGTCACATTTTGTTTTCAGTCCTTCTCCAGTATTCAGTGGCAAATTAAGTTTGAACAACCTGTCATTTAAATAGAAAAAGAGACATCTAGTATGTGTAAGCACCTGTGTGGTACCTGCTATGTTGCACATTACAAAGAAAAAGCCCTAAGAAATAGGTGTTAGTGAGTTGTAAGGAAGAGATCCCAACCACAGGCTGGGATGATCAGGGGCCGCTCATAGGGCACTAGATCTCTGCGTTGAAGAATGGGTAGGATTTCAGAATATGAATTGGGGAGGAGGGGAGATTTTCTAGGCCAGTGGTTCACAACCTTGGTTGCATTTTGGAATCACTCTGGGAAATTCTAAAAATAATATTTGGGCTCTGGGCTGCACCTCCAGCAATTTTGTTTAACTCAGTCTGGGGTGAAGCCTGACTATTGGGATTTTTAAATCCTTCCCAAGGGTTTCTAATGGACAGTTAAAATTGAGAAGCATTGTTTGAGGTAGAGATGATCTAATGAGCAAAGACGCCCAGTAAAAGTGAGTGCAAAGAGCAGCTGGGCATGGTGATGCCAGGTTCCTGAGGGATGTTCGTGTGTGTTTGACATGACAAGTGTCATGTCAAAAGAAAAGCAAGAAACAGACTGTGGAATGCCACGAGGACCAAAGTGAGAATGTTGGGAAACTACTGAAGGATTTTGAGCAAGGAATAGCATGATCAAAGTGTGTATGTATGTGTGTGTGTGTGTGTGTGTGTGTGTGTGTGTGTGTTTAAGGGATATTATTTATAATTTGGAAATTAATTGCTTTGAAATAGAGCTTTGGTAGAATTCAAGATGATGGCAGACAGCATTAAATCAGTGCTTCTCAGACTTCACTGTGCCTACAACCTGGGGATCTTGTTAACGAATAGATTTGATTCAGTAAGTCTAGGGTGGGGCTTTAGACTGCATTTCTAAGAAATTTCTCAGTGATTCTGATGTTGCCGATCCTTGAATATCAAGGTGCTGCTACTTACAGAGTTACTCTTATGGGAAACTGAGCTCAAACACAAGAACCACAATTTAAGAAAAGCCTTGGCTGTTCTTCATGATTATTTTCCGTTTTCCATAGGCTTAGTATGGGGAGTGTGTCTTATTCATCCTTGAGTTCTTATAGTGAATTGACAGTGCTTTGTATGGATAGAGACTCTGTACATTGACTGAATGAATGAATTATTCCCTACAATTAATCCTGTAATGCTACTGAAAAAAAAACTTAGCTCCCTCATGGCAACCATGCTTGTACTTTCCAGTTCTTTCTATTCCTTTTGGGAGAGAATTCACACTAATTTCCTCTGTATTATTGCTGCTTGTGATGGTTTCTGGTTAATTTTAAATATCTTTCACCAGGGAGTTTCTACAGCAGTTGTAGAATTCTGGCAACTTTAGTATTTCTTTTCCTGTATTTTGTATAACTTCATTACTTTTTATTGAATTTTATAAACAGCTATTCTTTTATAAAAGAACTAATCAAGTATTTGGGTCATACACACTTTCTCTCTCTCATTTAGATAAATATATACTCTGTCCAAATTGCATAGATTTCAGTTTTCAAGAAGGATAAAATATTTCTCAGTTTAATATGTCTAGATGAAACACATTTTCAAATATTTTGTACTAACCTCTCTACTTTAATATCTAGCAATCTATCCTTCATTATGTTTAAATGCATTCTAAAAAAGTATCCTGTGCAAAATCCACAGACAACTCTCTGGCATACAAAATGGGTTCATCCCCATAAAAATGCAAATTAACTGTGTGCAAATGTAGGCCTTGAGTATTTGTATAGAAAAGAAGAAAGGCTTCTAACCGAGCCCCAAGGAACTCTATCCACAATGAACTGCTCTGCGGCCACAGTAGTGGCACTGGATACGCTTCAGAGTCCTTCTCTGAAGACACCTGCTGAGTATTGAACTGGAGATTCAAGTTTTTAATCAGAAAATGGTCTGCTTGAAAAGAATTAAAGACCTGTTAGCACTTTGCAGAGCACAGTCATCCTACCTCCTGTCAGTCTGAGATTATATGGGTGTTGTAAATTTCCTGAATGAGAACAGAAATTGTGCAGTAAGTAGATCAAACTCTGAAATGATCAATGAACAAAGAGAAGTAATTATTTAACTGGTGGCAAGCAAGAGCCTCTCAGCCTTTGATTGGTCTTTTATCAGGCCTATCTGGAACTGTGTGTGTGTGTGTGTGTGTGTGTGTGTGCAGGTGTTAGAATACCTGGTTTTATGACAATCACATGTGTGCGTGCTCAGTCACTTCAGTCGTGTCTGACTCTCTGCGACCCTCTGGACCATGGCCCGCCAGGCTCCTCTGTCCATGGGATTCTCCAGGCAAGAGTATTGGAGTGGGTTGCCATTTCCTTCTCCAGTCATAAAGTATGAAGTGAGTGAAGTGAAGTCACTCAGTCGTGTCCGACTGAGTGCAACCCCAAGGACTGTAGCCTACCAGGCTCCCCTGTCCATGGAATTTTCCAGGCAACAGTACTGGAGTGGGTTGCCATTTCCTTCTCCCATGGCAGTCACACACTGTGGCAAATAGTTGGCAGGAAAAATGTTGCTGATGCTTTGTTACCAAGTTTACATGTGTATATTCATGTCTTAGAAGTCTGATAAGTAGGATGTATGTATTACTGTAAAATCCCCTTCATGGTTTTCAGTGAGTGAAGGCACCAGGAATATTCTATTGAAACTATCAAATACAAATCACCTTTCTCACTGTGTTTCCAAAAACATTATATCAGTTAGCAAATTACTCTTTCTGGTAAGTTTAATCCCTGTGGCTTTTCATTTTGCCTGTCTCTAAGGCTGTGAAAGCAGAAGGAAACACATACAAGTCCTGGGACTCAGCAATCCAGAGGATCAATTCTCTGCGCATGATTATAGCCAATTTGTCTTTCCTGGGGAGGGGGGCATTCTCCCTGATGAGATTCTTAGGGGTCTTGCTTCTCTCTCTCTCCCTCCACTTTTCTTTTCTTTCCACAGCTGTGCCCTTAATGAGTTCCTGTTTCTCGCACTTGTTATTTCCAAGCGTTAGACCAACCTATGTTGTTTTCAAGTGATTCTTGAGTATATAATTATAAAGCTGACTGATCAATATAAAATTTTACTTTGGATAGCAGTTGTTGTTCAGTTGCTTAATCCTGTCCAACTCTTTGCGACTCCAGGGACTGCAGCATGCCAGGCTTCCCTGTCCTTCACCATCTCCTGGAGCTCACTCAAACTCATGTCCATTGAGTTGATGATGCCTTCTAACCATTTCATCCTCTGTTATCCCCTTCTCCTCCTGCTTGCAATCCTTCCCAGCATTAAAGTCTTCTAATCAGTCAGTTCTTCACATCAGGTGGCCAAAGTATTGGAGCTTCAGCTTTAGCATCAGTCCAATGAATATTTAGGGTTGATTTTCTCTAGAATTGACTGTTTTGATCTTCCTTGCAGTCCAAGGGACTCTTATGAGTCTTCTCCAACACCACAGTTCAAAAGCATCAATTCTTTGGCACTCAGCTTTCTTTGTAGTCCAACTCTCACTTCCATACGAGTCTTCTCCAACACTACCGTTCAAAGCATCAATTGTCTGGTGCCCAGGCTGTTTTATGGTCCAACTCTCACATCAAGACTTGACTACTGGAAAACTATAGCTTTGAATAGATGGACCTTGTAGGCAAAGTAATGTCTCTACTTTTTAATATGCTGTCTAGGTTGGTCATAGCTTTTCTTCCACGGAGCAAATGTCTTTTAATTTCATGGCTGCAGTTACCATCTGCAGTGATTTTGGAGCCCCACCCCCACCGCCCCCGAAAATAAAGTCTGTCACTGTTTCCATTATTTACCCATCTGTTTGCCATGAAGTGATGGAACTGGATACCATGATCTTTGTTTTTTGAATGTTGAGTTTTAAGCAAACTTTTCCACTCTCCTCTTTCACTTTTATCAAGAGGCTCTTTAGTTCTTCACTTTCTGCCATAAGGGTGGTGTCATCTGCCTATCTGAGGTTATTGATATTTCTCCTGGCAATCTTGATTCCAGCTTGTGTGTTATCCAGCCTGGCATTTAGCATGATGTACTCTGCATATAAGTTAAATAAACAGAGTGACAATATACAGCCTTGACGTACTCCTGTCCCGATATGGAACCGGTCTGTTGTTCCATGTCCAGTTCTAACTGTTGCTTCTTGATGTGCATACAGGTTTCTCAGGAGGCAGGTTTGGTGGTCTGGTATTCCCATCTCTTTAAGAATTTTCCAGTTTGTTGTGATCCACACAGTCAAAGGCTTTGGTATAGTCAGTGAAGCAGAAGTAGATATTTTTATGGAATTCTTTGCTTTTTCTGTGATCCAACGGTAGTTGACAATTTGATCTCTGCTTCCTCGGCCTTTTCTAAATTCAGCTTGAACATTTGTGAGTTCTTGGTTCATGTACTGTTGAAGCCTAGCTTAGAGAATTTTGAGCATTACTTTGCTAGCATGTGAAATGAGTGCGATCGTGCAGTAGTTTGAACATTTTTCTGGATAGCAGAAAGTTTTTCTTAAGCCTTTCGTATGTAGTGCAGTTTGTAAATGAGACATTTTCTAAGTTAGCATATGTTCTGGAGTCTGGCTCACTATAACAGTAAGATCTGAAAGCTGTTCAGGTTTTTCTCCTTTAATAGTATCTGTCTGTCTCCCTCCTTCTCTTTGGCAATGTCTGCCTTAAGCAGAGTGGTATAACAGATGAGGAGTGCCAAAGAAGTCATGGCTCAGAGAGCAGAAGTGTCCTGTGTGCTTCTTATGTGGTGGGATTGTGGGTAGGACAAATTCCCTGGTAGAGAATGTTTTCTCACAGGCACGGCCTCCAGCCTGACTGGGAAGCAGAAGAGCTATTTGTGCCCCATGGTGGCTCACATTTAGTAAAGGAAGCCATAGGACTGTTAGGATGAAGTGAAGAACCACTGAAAGATGGGCAAGACCTGAATTGGAGGCCTCAACAGATACTCCCTGGACAAGACCCAGACTGACTCAAGAATAAGGTGGGTATTCATCCTCAGTGTCTGAATACCCTGAATACATCTGGAAACCTCGGAGGAGAGTGTGGGACCTCATGTTGATGAAGATTATCTTTGTCTTATTCTTGGAAAAAGAAATTCCCTTAAATTACTTAAACATAGAGTAATCTCCCTTGCATACTTGCACTTGTAGGCTTAGATTCATACTGACTTCATTACTGGGCTAATAAAAGTGTATTTTTCCACGTGGCCTACCATCTTCTTTTTAAGGTCATTTGTGTTGGAAGTCTTTTTTAAACATTTTCTCTCTCTTGCTTCCTTTTAGTTCTCTCAATTTTTTTTTTTTGATGGTGTAATTGGAAGACTTGATGCCCATTTTCAAGTGGGGAGGGAGATGAATCATCAAGAAATAAAGCCAGTGACAAGAAGTTATGTGAGACAGGAGGGCCAAAGAATCACACTGATGGGTACTGAGACAGGGTGAATCCTGCATTGCTGTAGGGGCCAGGCCATGGCACACATCAGTGCAAAGAACTCTGAAAAAGACCTGAAGCCTTTTAATCCATTTGAAAACACACAAAGAAGGACTTCCCGAGTGGTCTAGTGGTTAAGACTTCACCTTCCAATGCATGGGATTCAGGCCCGATCCCTTATTGGGGAGCTAAGATCCCACATACCATGTGGCCAAAAAACAAAACAAAACAAACAAACCATAAAGTAGAAGCAATATTGTAACAAATTCAATACAGACTTTAAAAATGGTCCATATAAAAAAAAATCTTTAAAAAAACACATCAGTTCAGTCAGTTCAGTTGCTCACTCGTGTCCGAGTCTTTGCGACCCCATGAATCGCAGCACGCCAGGCCTCCCTGTCCATCACCAACTCCTGGAGTTCACCCAGACTCGTGTCCATCGAGTCAGTGATGCTATCCAGCCATCTCATCCTCTGTCATCCCCTTCTCCTCCTGCCCCCAATCCATCCCAGCATCAGAGTCTTTTCCAACGAGTCAACTCTTCGCATGAGGTGGCCAAAGTACTGGAGTTTCAGCTTTAGCATCATTCCTTCCAAAGAAATCCCAGGGCTGATCTCCTTCAGAATGGACTGGTTGGATCTCTTTGCAGTCCAAGGGACTCTCAAGTGTCTTCTCCAACACCACAGTTCAAAACCATCAATTCTTCTGCGCTCAGCCTTCTTCACAGTCCAACTCTCACATCCATACATGACCACAGGAAAAACCATAGCCTTGACTAGATGGACCTTTGTTGGCAAAGTAATGTCTCTGCTTTTCAATATGCTGTCTAGGATGGTCATAACTTTTCTTTCAAGGATTAAGCATCTTTTAATTTCATGGCTGCAATCACCATCTGCAGTGATTTTGGAGCCCAGAAAAATAAAGTCTGACACTGTTTCCACTGTTTCCCCATCTATTTCCCATGCAGTGGTGGGACCGAATGCCATGATCTTCGTTTTCTGAATGTTGAGCTTTAAGCCAACTTTTTCACTCTCCTCTTTCACTTTCATCAAGAGGCTTTTGAGTTCCTCTTCACTTTCTGCCATAAGGGTGGTGTCATCTGCATATCTGAGGTTATTGATATTTCTCCCGGCAATCTTGATTCCAGCTTGTGCTTCTTCCAGCCCAGCGTTTCTCATGATGTACTCTGCATAGAAGTTAAATAAGCAGGGTGACAATATACAGCCTTGACACACTCCTTTTCCTATTTGGAACCAGTCTGTTGTTCCATGTCTAGTTCTAACTGTTGCTTCCTGACCTGCATACAGATTTCTCAAGAGGCAGGTCAGGTGGTCTGGTATTCCCATCTCTTTCAGAATTTTCCACAGTTTATTGTGATCCACACAGTCAAAGGCTTTGGCATAGTCAATAAAGCAGAAATAGATGTTTTTTTGTGGCAGAGCCTCAGCACCTGTGTGGAAAAGCCCCCTTGCTGTGGGGGAGCTTTGATTTAGACAGGTTACATGCAAGGTCAGAGAAATCTAGAAAAATCCAGAAAGTTGTCCAGAGGTTTGGAGTCAGGAAGAACATTGAGGAAACAGCCACTGGAGACAAAAAATAAGGAGGAAAATAAAGGCAATGACCCGAGAGGTCTTGAAATTACAAATGGCAAGTCAAAGATGGTAAGGACTTATCAGATGCATCTGGGGTCTCACCACTCTGGATATAATGGAAGCTGAATGGAATCAGGTGTGTACATTGGCCCTGACAAAGGAGACTCCAACTTAACACGGGGTAGAAGCTTTTTGATAAGCAGTCCTCTCCTTTCTTGGCACTTCCCTGTGTTTGTGTTAGTCCCTCAGTTGTGTACGACTCTTTGCAACTCCATGGATCATAACCCACCAGGCTCCTCTGTCTAAGGGATTCTCCAGGCAAGAATACTGGGGTGGGTTGCCATTTCCTTCTCCAGGGAATCTTTCTGATCCAGGGATCGAACCCAGTTCTCCTGCATTGCAGGAGAATGCTTTACCGTCTGTGCTACCAGGGAAGCCCTGGCACTTTCCTACTCTCATTCTACTCAGAAGACCTCTAATTTCTGTCCCACATGTCAGGGAGAAATCCACCTCCTCATGTGGACACTTTACCCAACACGGTAAGCTCCAAGTCTTTTTCTGGACTGGTTCCCTCTTCTCATGACATAGGTGACTGCTGTTTTTGTCCTCCTCTTGACTGAGTTGCCTTAATGGAATCAGGCAAATGGTGCTTGATGGTGATATTTTTAATTGAAGTGGCTCTTTCATCGATATATAAATATAGAACAGTGCCAATTGTGAACCTCCATTATAATTTAAGTTTTTACATTTAATTTTTATATCTTGGGTGGGCTGTGGGCTGCAGGGGGCAGGGTGGTCCAGGTGGCAGACTGGGTCGGACTGGGAGGTGGGGAGGGAACTGAGCCTGCACTGGGCATCACAGGTAAGAAGCTGCCACCACCGCCATCTTCTCTTCTGCCCCAGTGTCTCTGTCTCACTGGCTCCTCTCCCTCCCGAATGGCCAAGTTTTTTAATATTAGCAACGGTTATACTTTCCACCACCCATGAGTGTTTTGCATTTGGCACCCAGTGCCAATCGTGAACCTCCATTATAATTCAAGTTTTCCTGGGGGTAGGGAACCCCTGTTAGGGGGTTTAACCCCTGTTAAAACTTGCATGATGATTCTTGTTCTGTATCCGGTATACTCTCAGATCCAGTGGTCTTTCCTGACACTGCTTTCTTATGCATGTCTCATCTTTTTAACTCTCATGGGAACACCATTTACTTTAATAAAATTCACAGATCTTAAGGTATGGTTTGATGAATTTTGACAATTCTCTATATGTAGGTAATATCCACTCAAATTAAGCTATAGAACAATCCATCATCCCATAAAGTTGCTTTGTAACTCTTTCCAGTCAGTTCCCCTACCCCCAGGAAAATTAGTGCCTTATTTCAATCCCCATGGGTTAATTTTGCCTGTTCTTGTACTGGGTATGAATAAAATAATTTATCATGTGCTCATTTGGATCCAGTTTCTTTTATCTAATACTGTTTAAGGTTTTAAGATATTCATTTTGCATGTATTGATGGTTCGTTACTTTTCACTGCTGAATAGTAATACATTGTGTGACTATATCACAATTAGTTAACCCATGCTACTGTCCATAAAGCGTTAAGCTGTTTCTAGTGTGGAGGTATTATGAATGCGACATTTATCATCCTTCTTTCACAGGTCTTTATTTGTTTTGTGGGCATACTTTAAACACGGGGGGTAAATATCTAGAATTGATATTGCTGGCTCATATGGTATTTCCAAAGTACTTGTGCTATTCCACATTCCCATCTAATCGCGTCATGTCCTTGTCAGCATTTAATGTTGCCTACTAGTTCAGTCTTTCTAGGAGATGAATATGGTATCTCATCGTGGCCTTAAATTGCATTTTCTTGGTGATTAATGCTGTTGAATGCCTTTACATATGTTTTGTGGTTATTCCTTTATCATTTTTCATGAAGTGTTTGTTCAAGTATTTTACCCATTTTAATTATGTGGTTGGTCTTTTTTATTATTGAATCATAGGGTTTAAAAATATATTTCATCATATTTATGACAAAAATAATATATATAATATGTAACATATATGTACTATATTCTCCTGTCTGTAATTTGCTTGTTTTGTTAATAGTTTTTTTTTTTTTTGAAAAGCAGAATGTCTTAGTTTTTATGAAGTCTGATTATTAAACTTAAAAGTTTATGATTAGTAGTTTTTATATTCTGCCTATGATATATTTGCCTTTACCAAGGTCACAGAAATAATTCTTATTTTCTTGTAAAAAACTGTGACTTATATTTTCATGATCCATTTAGTTTTGACAAGAAGTCTTTTATATCTCTTGATAGATTTTTTACATAGATATTTGACATTTTCTGGTAATATTTTAAACTTGTTTTAAGATTTTAATTTTATATTATTTATTGTTAATGGAAATACAAATGACTTTCAAAAACATGTTAAATTCATTATGTTAGTACCTTTAAAAAGACTTCTTAGGATTTTCTAAGTGTACAATCATCTCAACTATGAATACAATTTTTTTTTGCTTTACACTTTCCTGTCTCATAGTTTCTACTTCCTTTTCTTGTGTCATCTACTGGCAGGAACTTCTACTATAGTGTCGAATACAAGTGATGAGAGTGACTATTTTGTCCTGTTTCTGATCTTAGGGGAAAATCATTTAGTCTTACAGCATTGAGGATAATATTATTTCTCAGTTCAGTTCAGTCACTCAGTTGTGTCTGACTCTTTTCGACCCCACGGACTGAAGCACGCCAGGCTTCCCTGTTCATCACCAACTCCCGGAGCTTACTCAAACTCACGTCTATTGAGTCGGTGATGGCATCCAACCATCTCATCCTCTGTTGTCCCCTTCTGCTCCCACCTTCACTCTTTCCCAGCATCAGAGTCTTTTCAAATGAGTCAGTTCCTCTCATCAGGTGGGCAAAGTATTGGAGTTTCAGCTTCAACATCAGTCCTTCCAGTGAATATTCAAGACTGATTTCCTTTAGGGTGAACTGGTTGGATTTCCTTGCAGTCCAAGGGACTCTCATGAATCTTCTCCAACACCACAGTTTAAAAGGATCAATTCTTTGGTGCTCAGCTTTCTTTATAGTCCAACTCTCACATCCATACATGACTACTTAAGAAACCATAGCCTTGACTAGATGGACCTTTGTTGACAAAGTAATGTATCTACTTTTTGATATGCTGTCTGCTACTGCTACTGCTGCTAAGTCGCTTCAGTTGTGTCTGACTCTGTGCGACCCCTGAGACGGCAGCCCACCAGGCTCCCCCATCCCTGGGATTCTCCAGGCAAGAATACTGGAGTGGGTTGCCATTTCCTTCACCAATGCATGAAAGTGAAAAGTGAAAGTGAAGTCGCTCAGTCGTGTACGACTTTGAGCGACCACATAGACTGCAGCCTACCAGGCTCTTCCGTCAATGGGATTTTCCAGGCAAGTGTACTGGAGTGGGGTACCATTGCCTTCTCCGGATATGCTGTCTAGGTTGGTCATAATTTTTCTTTCAAGGAGTAAGCGTCTTTTAATTTCCTGGCTGTAGTCATCATCTGCAGTGATTTTGGAGCCCAAAAAGATAAAGTCTGTCACTATTTCCACTGTTTCCCCATATATTTGCCATGAAGTGATGGGATCAGATGCCATGATCTTAGTTTTCTGAATGTTGAGCTTTAAGCCAACTTTTTCACTCTCCTCTTTCACTTTCATCAAGAGGCTCTTTAGTACTTCTTCACTTTCTGCCATAAGGGTGGTGTCATCTGCATATCTGAGGTTATTGATATTTCTCCCAGCAATCTTGATTCCAGCTTGTGCTTCATCCCGCCCAGTGTTTCTCATGATGTACTCTGCATATAAGTTAAATAAACAGAGTGATAATATACAGTCTTGACATACTCCTTTCCTGGTTTGGAACCAATCTGCTGTTCCATGTCCAGTTCTAACTGTTGCTTCCTGACCTGCATACAAATTTCTCAAGAGGCAGGTCAGGTGGTCTGGTGTTCCCATCTCTTGAAGAATTATCCACAGTTTATTGTGATCCACACAGTCACAATAGATGTTTTTCTGGAACTGTCTTATTTTTTCAATAATCCAGCAGATGTTGGCAATTTGATCTCTGGTTCCTCTGCCTTTTCTAAAACCAGCTTGAAAATCTGGGAGTTCATGGTTCATGTACTGTTGAAGTCTGGCTTGGAGAATTTTGAGTATTACTTTATTAGCATGTGAGATGAGTGCAATTGTGTGGAAGTTTGAACACTCTTTGGCATTGCCTTTCTTTGGGATTGGAATGAAAACTGACATTTTCCAGTCTTGTGGCCACTGCTGAGTTTTCCAAATTTGCTGACATATTGAGTGCAGCACTTTCACAGCATCATCTTTTAGGATATGAAATAGCTCAACCGGAATTCCATCACCTCCACTAGCTTTGCTCATAGTGACGCTTCCTAAGGCCCACTTGACTTCGCATTCCAGATGTTTGGCTCTATGTGAGTGATCATACCCTTATGATTATCTGGGTCATGACAATACTTTTTGTATAATTCTTCTGTGTCTTCTTACCACCTCTTCTTAATATCTTCTGCTTCTGTTAGGTCCATACCATTTCTGTCCTTTTTTGAGCCCATCTTTGCATGAAATGTTCCCTTGGTATCTCTACTTTTCTTGAAGAGATCTCTAGTCTTTCCCCTTCTATTTTTTTCCTCTATTTCTTTGATCACTGAGGAAGGCTTTCTTATCTCTCCTTGCTATTCTTTGGAACTCTGCATTCTTGCTTTTCTCCTTTTCCTTTTTCTTCTCTTCTTTTCACAGCTATTTTTAAGCTCTCATCAGATAACCATTTTGCCTTTTTGCATTTCTTTTTCTTGGGTATGGTCTTAGTACCTGCCTCCTGTACGATGTCACGAACCTCCTTCCATCGTTCTTCAGGAACTCTGTCTATCAGATCTAATCCCTTGAATCTATTTATCACTTCCACTGTATAAGCATAAAGGATTTGATATTATTTCCAGGTGCCCTTTTTTTTATTTAAGGAGGTTTCAATTCCTACTTTGCTGAGAGTGTTAATTTTTTTTTAAGTTAGCAGATGGTTGTTTAATTTTGTCAAATGTTTTTAATGCCTGTATTAAGATGGTCACATGTTTAAAAATTTTTTTTCTGTTTGTTTTCCATTTTCTTATTTCTCTTATGGGTCATTGAGTTTGATTTGCTAATATTTTTAAAGAACTTATGGAAATATTACTCTATTATTTTATTTCTTATAATATCTTTATTAAGTTTTGGTATCAGAATTATGCTGGCTTTGTAAAATAAATTGGAAATTGCTTCCTCTTCTATTTATGAAATAGTTTGTGTAAGATTGCTTTTATTCTTTTTTAGTGACTCCAATTACATATTAGTTACATATGATTTGATAGTATCCTACCAGTATCAGAAGCTTTGTACAGTTTTTTCCTATTCTTTATCTTTGTACTATTTTCTGAATGCATTTTAATTCACTGACCCTTTATTAACTCTTAAACTTATCTAATGATTTATTTATTTCTAAGATCACATTTTTTTAGTTCTAGAATTTCTTTTGGATTATCCTTAGAGTTTCTGTTTTCCTGCTAAGATTTTCCATCTGTTCACACATGTTGTTTATTTTATCCGCATTAACATATTTAACACATTCATAATACGTATCTTAAACATTGTCTGCTAATTTCAGTATCTGGGTTTTCTCTTGGTATGCTTCTGTTGATTGTTTTCCCTCTTATTTGGAGTCATGTTTTCATGCCTTAATATTTCTGGTAAACTTTTACTGTTAATATTATGTGTCAAAAAATCTGGTAGAAACTGAAGTAGATATCATTTGCCCCAAGAAAAGGCTCAAGTTCACTGGAGTTACTATGATTCCCCTATAAAATGTTAAGTTATTTATTTGCCCACTGTATACTGGTATTTTGTCTGCTTTACCCTTGAAAATTTGATTTTGTCTGGTCTAGTATATGGCATACTCAAATAAGATATTTGAATTTTATATTTCCAGGGCAAACAAAATAAAACAAAAAAAATCTTTTACATTGTGGGTAGAAACCAAAGGTAGCACCTCAAAGGGTAACAAACATATTGTTTGCTCATTCCTTCTAAATATTTATTTTAGTAATTGTAAACAAAATAAATGAGTGTGTAATTATTACTGAGATTCAATATTAATCACAAATCTTGGAAAAATAACACACACACACACAAATTCCCTTTCTCACTGGATCACATTTGCAGCTTAATTTTTTAATTTATGAATCAGTCCTCTTGTCAGGTAGGATAAAAACTCCATAAGTTTAGGCACTTTATTATATCCACCTATGAACTTTTTCTGTTTCAAGTAGGAAGACACAACAACAAAACTCCACACATGTTGGCTCTTTGCTTATGTCAGGTGTAGGGCAAACTTGTGTTCAGTGGTACATTCAGGTCAGTGCCAGGATTTATGTATCCCATGATTTTTTGGTGACCAGATAAAATCTTACATTTAGTTAATGCAGATGAAACTCATATCTTGAAAATTCTGATTGAAGGTAACTGACTGCAGTTGAAGGTAACTGTGAAATTGTCCCTTTGTATAAATGGGGGAGGGAGGGGAAGAAATAAACTTTTTTTTTTTTTTTTGAGGAGTTTGATATTTCATAGTTGTATTGAATGATCTGGGCTTCCCTGGTGGCTCATTGGTAAAGAATACCTGCCAATGCAGGAGATGTGGGTTTGATCCCTGGGCTGGGAAGATCCCCTAGAGAAGGAAATGGCAATCCACTCCAGTATTCTTGCCTGGGAAAACCCATGCACAGAAAAGCCTGGTGGGCTACAGTCCATGGAGTCACAAAAGAGTTGGATATGACTTAACTACTAAACAGCAACAGCAACAACAATTGAATGATTGGCTTGAAAGGTCGGAATCCTATAGCACTCCTCCCCATCATGAGATGTCTTAAGACTTTCTCCATTCTTGAATACTCTCAGTACAAAATTAGGAACTGTGCTATTTTGTTTTTCTTACATTGAACAATTTGGCTTTTTGTGTGTGTTTGTGTTTTATTGTTCAACATTAATATAGACCTTAGCAATGTTGTATGTTGCTGATGCTGGGTATAGATTTCAAAACTCTTAAGGAGGATACTCTAAGATATTTGTGTCACCAGGCTGCCAAAAAATTACCTGGGAAAAACCTTCTTAAAAATTACAGTGATTAGAACTAAAGGAATTACAAATATGAAAAAAGCTCACATGTTGTCCCCAGAGGCAGATGTGAAATGAGATTCATTTTCTAAATTATCAGAGGAAAAAATATTTTAACAGAACTAATTTGAAACATTTGTCTGTATTATTATAGGAGGAGATAGGTAACTAGATATTTATGGGAATGAACTCTGTGTTTCAGAATTTAATGAAGAAAAATATCCTTGCCTTCATGAAGCCTTCTCAAGTGAAAATCTGAGGGATACATAAATGTTTGTGATGAGTACCCTAGCCATGATTTTGGTCCAGATGTTTTATTTCCTGTGATGTCCCTATTTAATTAGCAGCAGATTCAATATAGTCACAGATGTGAGCCAGTGAAATGATGATGATGAAACCATTACACGGTATAATTGTTTTAGCTGTTCCAGTTGTTTTTTCTTTCTTCTCTAATGGCCTATCATGTACTCTCATCGCAAATAAAATGTTGTGTTTGGTAATGGCTCCCTTTGAAATTATTTTTCTTAAATGATTTTGGATTTTCTAGATGTTTTGTGTAAACTTGCAGTTGATAACTAACATGGTAAGACAAGGAAACAAGCCAATAACACAGTGGATTAGAAGATTGTTCCACTTAGAACATTGAATTGTTGGATGCAAATTTGTTGGAATAAAAGGTTGATGCATTTGCATCTCTATGTTAAAGAAGAAAGACATGTTGGTTTTGGATTAGAAATCTAATTAGGGACTCGAGCTACTAGTATAATGATTCTTAGCTATTTCTGAACAATTTATCTTAATTTGCTGAAACATGCTTTTATTTCTCTTTTACCCCTGTGCACCCTTTCCTTTAATATATTCTGTACCAATCAGGGCGTCAAAGTGCAGTTCATGTATTTCCAAGGGAGCTACTTGGAAATTTCAGAAATTTAAGTTTATTAGCGTGGCTGTAATTTTATTCTACTACTTAATGCAATACAAGCAAAACAATGCAAGTACATTCTCACTGTCCATAATGGTTTACAGGGAAACAATCTGGAATTCTATAAAACTGTAGTCATTATTTCCTGTGTTCAGGTACGCTAAAGCTGAATCATTGCCTTGCTGTAGAATTTGAGGTATGTCTTAAATAAATATTTTATTTTTGAAGAAACATGAAGATATTAGCATGGCATTGCTTCACTAATTCTCTAATAATGACTCAATAGATAGTGTCAGAGTGATGCTTTAGTATAGTATTTATAAATCTAGTAAGTTGGTGTTGTTCAGTCACTAAGTCCTGTCTGACTCTTTGCGACCCCATGGACCCCAATGAATCGTTGATGCTCTCTGACCATCTTACCCTCTGCTGCTGCTTCTCTGTTTGCCTTCAGTCTTTCTCAGCGTCAGGGTCTTTTCCAATGAGTCAGTTCTTCGCATGAGGTGGTCAAAGTATTGGAGCTTCAGCATCAATAAGTAAACTGCTGTAAAAGTGTAAATATCCCAAATAATATCTTTCCTTCTATAAATAGGCTATGCCTATTTATATAAATTCACTATATTATTACAATAAATTTGTCTATGGTTAAGCAAGTGTATGTATTTGAATTTGATTTTTTTCTATGGAGACTTTCTGTTCGATATTTTAGGGTTTCTTGATTTTTAGCAATGCAATTTTGTTGTTTCTGTTATTGTTGATGATGGGCATTAAGCAAAATGGTAAATAATAAATTTGTCTTTCCATGGCTTTATACCTGTCCTCTGTATGTGTATTCTTCCTGATATATAATAGAAACAAGAAGAAAAATATTTGTAATCATGGCTGTGTATTTTGGTGCTTCCATGCCCAGTAATAGCTGTAAATGGACAGTTAGAACAATCATAGTCTGACAGGACAAGGCAGCTGAAGGCTCAGATCCCTTAGTATTAGAAGTCTAGATTACCTCACTAGATAAATAATCCAGGCCAGCTAACGTGTTGGCTGAAGACAAGGGAACTATAGAATGGCAATTGGAGAAGAGAAGTAATGAGTTTCAATTATAACATGATGACCAGCTTTACCAATAGAGACTAGAACTTAGTTTTTCTTTTTCTTCTTTTTATTTGACTGCATTGCATGGCTTGAGGAATCTTAGTTTCCTGACCAGAAATTGAACCCATGCAGTGAAAGCACAGAATTCTAACCACTGGACCACCAGGGAATTCCCTAGAACTTAGTTTCCTAACCATCTATAAGCCATTTTTGGTGACTGAAATTAGCTAGCCTTTGGAAAGAGTCACTTCTCCTTGAGGGGAGAATTTAGATCCTTTTTTTTTCTCAGAAGAGGACAAAAGAGAATCTCCATGTCCCAGGGTGTTCACTGTGTTGGGCTAGTTTAAGCAGATCCCTGGGTTTGCTTAGCCAAGATTTTTTGCTTGATATTGTGGAAGAGTCTCTAGGAATGTTGCCTGAAACTAAGTGTATCCTTGCAGACCTTAAAGGAGTGGTTTCAGTATTCAGGACAGGGAGGCCCTGTGAATGCTGTTTTTGTCTTCTATCGGGGCAGCTATTCTCAGGTCCCCACATTGCTCGTGGTCATGACCTGGCATCGTCTTTCCTCAAGCACCTTAAGAGCTTCTTACCTCTCTCCCAGAGACTTCACCATCACTGTTGAGGCCCAAGATTCCATGGGGTCTGCTGGTGGGAAGGTGGAGGGAGGGCAGTGCCTGAGTGTGCACCTGCCCCTGACTTTCCTCTACGAACTTGCAGGTGCTGCCAATGCCATCTTGGGATCTGGCTTTCTAAGCTTTGCCAGATTGGCTGGTGTGGTACAACCTGAAAGTGTCAAGGACTTCATGTTCCATGGGGCAAACAAGTCCTTAGGTATATTCTTGTCCCTTTCACATCCCTGTGGACTATAAAGAGAAATAGTTCATACTTCCTTTGTGAAGACATCTCATGAGACAAGGCACTCATCTGCATTTGGTGGAAGGGAAGCTGAGTCTAACTGGGGTACCCTCTCCCCATTACTTGTTCTCCCTCCTTTCCTGTCTCATCCTCTCTTACCTACTACTTCTGCTTCCAGGAATAGCAATTCCCAAAAGAGTATTGGCTTGTAAATTTTGGCCATGAACACTTTTGTAGGAAGGGGTTGATAATCTGGTTAGGGGAAGGAAGTTTGCCTTGTTCACCCCAAATCACATATTCAAACACCTACCCTACAATGGTTTTTGTGTATTAACCAATTCATTTCCAGCCATTCAGCAAGGGCAGTTAAAACTGCCTTCAGAGGGTGTTAGCTAGTGTCCAGGTGTGAAGTCATTAAGAGTTGTGCTGGCTGAGCTTTGTGTCTTGAAGACATTTTTTAAAGATCAAAACTTCAGTGAATACAAGCCAATTATGCTTTTATGGCTGACAGACTGACTGGAGGGACTCAGAATTATATGGAAGCAGCATTTCAAGAATCAAAAGGCACCTTTACAGCACATTAGGGCTTTGGTATGTTCTGAGTTATAGAATACAAGTTCTGGAGCTTTTCAAACTTCCTTTAAAAGAGGTACTTCCTTCCAAATGCTTGTTGTTTTTAGGAGATGAAAGCTGAAAATCCTGTCTGATGAGGTGCTTAAGAACTCTAAGTGTATAATCGTGACTTAAGATGGAAATAGCTATTTTGACCTTTCTATTTTCAGTTGGTTAAAAAATCAGAAATAGCAACAGTAATAAGCTTTTACTTTTAAGTGTTTTGGAAAAAAATGTTAATTTTTTTCAGATCCATTTAATAAAAACGAAGTAAATGAACATATGAAGTGAGATGAGATGACCTTATTTATATTCAGAGTTGAAGTATATAGTATTTGATATTTTTGATTTAAAGATTTAAACTATGGAGGAAACAAAGAACATTTAAAGTTGAATTCTAAAAATCAAGGGCAATTTAGACCACAGTGCATCTAGCCTAAAGGTACCCATTGGTTAAAGTTACTTTTTCACTTTTTGTAATCCTGACTCTATTAAATATGATGGGGAACTATATTCTTATATGGAGAAAATATGTTCTGGTTGAGATTAGTAGTTTTATATGGTTAACCTAAAAACTTTTTTTTTTTTTTTTTTTTAGCCCAAGCAAGGCTAGAATACGAATGAGAAAATATATGGAAAGTTTAAAAGAGGAAAAAAATGCAATCACCTTATAGGTTTATTAAACATGATTTTAATGCTCTAAGAGGGGTAAGGAAGGTAACCACTTCCTTACTAAAGAATTTGACTACGAGAGAAATGGTCCTTGAAGGACCATTGATACTGCTTATGGAATTTGTAATCCTTATTTTGTAGGAGTGAAATTGGATACAGGGAATATGGTTGTATTAGTTTTCTATTGCTATGCAACAAATTACCTCAGCTGATGAAAGCAACAGGAATGTGTTAGTTCAGAGTTCTATGTGTCATAAGTTCAGGCAGGCTCTCTTGGCTCTCTGCTTATGAGGTCAAAATAAACATGTGCGTTGGGCTGGGCTGACCCCTTATCCAAATGTTCTAGGGAAGAATCTGCCTTCAAGTTCATTCAAATTGTTGACAGCATCCAGTCACTTGTGGCTGTAGTTCTGAGGTCCCTGTTTCCTTGTTGGATATCAGTTAGGGATACCTTCATCTCCTGGAGGTTCCTTCATCTTTAAAATAGCAACTACTCTTCAAATCTTTCTCATACTTCCAATATCTTCTGATTCTCTCTTATGCCTTCCTCTTTGTCACCAGCATGAGACATCTCTTTATTTTTAAAAGCTGAAGTAATTATAATAGATCAGAACAACTTGAATGTGTTCTTTTAAAATTTATTGGAGTATAAGTGATTTGAGATGTGTTAGTTTCTGCTGTATAGCAAGTGAATCAGTTATACACATAACATATTCATATATCCACTCTTTTTTAGATTCTTCTCCTATATAGGTCATTACAGAATATTGAGAAGAGTTCCCTGTGCTATACAGTAGGTTATTATTAGTTATCTATTTTATATATAGTAATGTGTCAGCTGCAGTCTCCATTTATACCTTTTCCTCCTTCCCCCCCTGATAACCAAAAGTTTGTTTTCTACATCTGTGATTCTATTTCTGTTTGTAAATAACTTTATTTGTACCGTTTTTTAGATTCCACATATAAGTGATATTATATGATACTTGTCTTTGTCAGACTTACTTCACTCGGTATGACAATCTCTAGGTCCATCCATGTTGCTGCAAATAACATTTTTTGTCCTTGATTGTGGTTTTTAAAGGTAATCTTTTTAAGAGTAAACTGTGGCATGTAATATAACACAACCACTGAAGTGGTGCTTCATCACATTCACAGGCTTCAATAATTAGACTGAAATCTTCCATTTCTAGAAATTCTGTGTACCAGAATGGTTTTGCAATTTTGAGGGAGGAAGACCAAACAGTTAATTTAAAAATTTACCTTCCTATTTTTCCTGTTTTCCTTTTTTCCCAATTCAATCAAGTTCTCTGCCTTCTTCCTGTTGTCTTGGAATAGAAGTATGGCTGGTTGAAAAGCAGAAATCAACTCTGATTCTTCCTGGCTTATGTTTTGAAAACTTAAGCCAAGGGATGGTAGAAGTTGCCTGGCTATAGATAATTTTTTTGTTCCCAAATACAAAGGCAGAAAGATATCCCTTTATGCTAGAGATTCCCAATTGAGGAAGAGGAAAGCTTGTTCAAAGCAAAGAGGTGTTTCCCAGGGAGAGCAGTTGGGAGGCAGCAAGATCCTGCAGCTAAAACTGCTGTAAGAACTAACTGGGCAAAGAGGTTTATAGTCAGCCTCATGAAGAACTATCCCAGGTGTGCCAGGAGCATCTGCTAGTCACCAATGGCAAGGAGTTTTAAGGGTAGTATGGTAAATATCTCAGCGACAATTTGTGTGGACTGCTGAGATGATATAGGACATCCTGTCCTATTTTCCTTAGAAACTCCCCTCCTTCACCTATATCAGATTCCAGAACTGTGACTTGACCCAGTGATTTGTTGCTGTTTAGTGACTAAGTCATGTCTGACTACTGTTTGACCCCATGGACTGTAGCCCACCAGGCTCCTCAGTCGATGGGATTTCCCAGGCAAGAATACTGGAGTGGATTGCCATTTCGTCCTCCAGGGGATCTTCCTGACCCAGGGATTGAACCTGAGTCTCCTGCCTTGCAGGTGGATTCTTTACCACTGAGTCACCAGAGGAGCTCAGAAATACAGGTTTAATATAGAGGCTCCTTGAAAGAAATACTATGGCAAGCATAGATAGCATATTAAAAAGCAGAGACATCACTTTGCCAGCCAAGGTCCATATAGTCAAAGCTATGGCTTTTCTATTAGTCATGTACAGATGTGACAGTTGGACCATAAAGAAAGCTGAGCACCAAAGAACTGATGCTTCTGAACTGTGGTGCTGGAGAAAACCCTTGAGGGTCTCGGACAGCAAGGAGATCAAACCAGTCAGTCCTAAAGGAAATCAACCTTGAATATTCATTGGAAGGACTAATGCTGAAGCTGAAGCTCCAGTACTTTGGCCACCTGATGCAAAGAGCTGACTCATCGGAAATGACCCTGATTCTGGGAAAGATTGAGGGAAAGAAGGGGGCAAACAAAGGATGAAATAGTTGGATGGCATCATCAACTCAATAGACATGAGTTTGAGCAAGCTCTAGAAGATAGTGAAGGACAGGGAAGCCTGGCGTGCTTCAGTCTTTGGGGTCGCACAATTGGACACGACTGAGCGACTGAACAACAATAGTGGCAAATTAAATTGCTTCAGAGGATAAGGTTGTTCTTCTCATGTTCCTGGGTATTTGGGTTGTGATTCTTACTACCTTGCTCCTCTTTTCATAGTTTCCCCCTTCACCTTCTCCTGATCTTGGTGACATAGAAAATGGAAACGCTTATTGTTTGTAAACACTAGCACTACCTCCAGGAGAATGAAACTATTAGATGATCAAAGATGAACACGGGGTGCCTATATGTACTGGGATTATAGGCTAGAGATAACAAACATGTGCTGTACATTTGTATTTACTGAAATGTGCTCACGAGTCCTACTCTTGGTCTGTGGAATCTTGTCAGTCCTATAGCAGATTAGGCTACGTTATGCTACAGTAACAAACTGCCCCCAAATATTGATGGCTTATAAAAAATCTTGTTTAAAAAAATCGTAAAAAAAGTTTATATTTCTTGCCCCAACTATCTGTTTATCCTGAATCATTGTGACTCTGTGCCAGCTTTATTGTGGGATACGGACTGAAGAAGCAGCTTCTATCTGGGATGCTGACCTCATGGCAGGATCCCAAGAGAGCATGATTCTTGAAGCTTCTTTTTGGAAGGGGTCCATCTCATTGATTCCATATCATTGGCCATATAAGATACAGAATTAAGGCTGACATCCAAAGGGTAGTAATATATAATCCTATCACATGAAGAAGAATATTTATTTTGAAAAACATAATAGGATCTATCACAAACTTCCTTCAAAACAAAACTATTATCTCGCATTTTCTATCTTCTCAAGTTTTTTCCCCTAACTTATATCAGATATTATGTTAGAAATTTGTCTGTCTTTACTAGCTGGATGGATTTAAAAACATGACAAAGTGTTTCTGGGCTATGCCAGTTTCTTTCTCTCTGACTTTCTTGGATATTTCTGGAAGATATCAATTATCCTGATGTTGTCTGGACCAGGATGCTGGTGATGAGCCAAAGACTGCAGTAGCTGGCGGCTCTGGCTCATGTCTGTCTCTGTTCACAGCTTATTAAGTAACCAGCATGAACAGGGGCTCTGTGAGAGAAGGAGATTAAGACAGAGATCATTGGTCCCTGTTGGGGTTAATGATCTCATAACGTCATCATTCTTTTTGTTTTACTTTGTTTATAGTGTCTCGGCAATCTTAATGATTCACATAATTGCACATGCATTAAAAATTAATTTCAACTCAGAAATCTTGAAATACACAATAAATTCACACGTCTGAGGGGAAGTTGAACTTAGAAAAGAGTTATTACAGCTCTGAGATGTTCAGGGAATGGATATGAAGAGCCACAGGAGACATACAGGTTTGGAATTTAAAAAAAAAAGGAGCCAATCACATAATTTTAGAGACAGAAGAACTTTGTGTATATTATTTATCAAAAATCACCAGATAAAAAACTTGAAGGTTTATTTGAGGTTTATTCAAAGTCTGTTTACTGTACATAGTCTCTATTCAAGTATGCAAGTCTTGTCACACACATTTCATGTGACTTCTGACATTTGTTTTCATTGAAATTACTGACTAAATTGTTCAAGCAGTTTCAAAAGGCAGACATCAGTGTAGTGAATTTCAAAAAATCCCATGCAAAAATATCTATCAAAATTGGATGAACAGGAAATGTTTGATGTTATTTATTTTCTTGAAGTAGAAAATTTGGTTAGAGATTCCCACCTTATGAGGTAGTACCAGAATCTGAGAGGCTAAGTTCAGTTCAGTTCAGTTCAGTCGCTCAGTCGTGTCTGACTCTTTGTGACCCCATGAATCGCAGCACGCCAGGCCTCCCTGTCCATCACCAACTCCCGGAGTTCACTCAAACTCACGTCGATCGAGTCAGTGATGCCATCCAGCCATCTCATCCTCTGTCGTCCCCTTCTCCTCCTGCCCCCAATCCCGCCCAGCATCAGAGTCTTTTCTAATGAGTCAACTCTTCGCATGAGGTGGCCAAAGTACTGGAGTTTCAGCTTTAGCATCATTCCTTCCAAAGTTAGTGAAAAAAAAAAAAAATGGTGTGGGGGGGAGATGAAGTTCACATTTTCCAAGCCCATAGTGAGGTTTTGTAGTTTGATAGCTTTTTGTTTGTAAGCAACACATAGGGTGCAGGGAGCTTTGCAATATCTAGAACCACCCAGTAAAGGATGCCATGCCCTTGAGTACCTTCTGATGTCTTACTGTCCCCTCCCTGAGGGCACTTTCCCAAGTGTTTGGGACCAACTCTCTTTCTTGCCTTTCCTACTCTTTTCTCCCACATCTTTGCTCAGTTTTGTGGAAATTGCTGTTTCTTCTAGTTGCTTAAAAGAGACTGCCATTTTTTTTTTTTTTTGCCCTCAAGGGCACTATCTTCTGCATAGCAGCAAAGCAATTGGCATTGAAGCTGCTGTGCTCCAGGGTCTGAAGGTGCTAACATCCCCGAGCGGATGGGCAGATGTCTCCAAGGTGAATTGTATATTTGGTTCTTCTCCTTTCAATGAGTGAATGGTTCTGCTTTGTCATTTGATAGATACATCTGATAGGTGTCATAGATGAAACTGCTCCAGAAATCGAATGGCACGTGAGTCTACACTAGCACATGAATCAAACGGCATGCCTTGCTTTTATTTGAACCCTGATGAAGCTAGGTCTCTACCTGCATCCCAACAGATGTTCTGCCTTTGTTGACACAGTTTTCAAGATTCTTTTCCTTTTAGCACCAGCTTTGACAGCCTACTCCTAGAATAACAGAACTCAGGGAGTTTCCTCAACTTGTTTTTCTTGTTGCTGTCAGTTGTTAACCAATTGATTTCTTGATAATGTCTTGACTGCAAACATCTAAGCTTGATTGTGTGTCTTTATAGAGTTGTCTAGGTGCTCTGTCCCGTATTTTGTGTGTTCCTGACAGACTGCAATAATGTTTAGTATTGTAGGATTTTTGTTGTTGTTGTTGGTTTTTTTATTTTTATTTTTTTTAGTGACAGGTAATGGTGGTCCTTTTATCAGACCCAAGACTGGGTAAATAGAACTATTTATCCAAGTTCAGATTATTATGAGCCCAGTTGTACCAGTGACAGGGAAGTTTGAAGGGCATAATGAGGTTTATGCTTCCATGCAAAATGTGTGAGCTTGATAAGATGTTGCTTTTGTGAAGCACTGGGAAATTAAATTGCTGAATGACGCTGAGCATTGGTAGGACTTAGGTCTGTACCACAGGCCAGTGACAGAGGGTAGGAGGAAGAGCAGTATATTTTATGATCAGTAAAATATAACCTGTGAAATTTAGTATGTCCTTCAATTATATGTTGAAGGCAACAAACTCTCTATTAGCAGCACCTGTGACTTTGTCATTAATAGAAATCATGGGTGTTTTTATGCCATACTGTTGCAGATATTTCAAAATCATTTACACTCAACACTACTTTTAAATTATTGGTGTTATTAGATACACTGCTACCCCTTGTAATTTAATGTGCTAATAAAGAAGCACATGTATTACTGTATGACAATAAAAACTGTGATATTTCTATTCCACTGATTTTTCTTTTCTATTTAATTTCATGCATTTAAAGCATATTTTGACAAGAGGTCCCCAGCAGTAAAGGTTAAGAGTCTCTCCTTTGATAGATGCCCTGGTTGTAGCCAGACCACAAACAGCTTCTTTTTTCTAATCTCTTTCTTTTCCTTACTCTTCAGTACTGTCAAGGATGTTTTTTCAAAGATGTGCCTTGCCTTCCTGCCCTGCATGAGGGCTCACTTCCCCTGAAGTTATAATTCACTTTGGAAATTTCAAATTTGCAAGTGTTATTTGAAATAGGAAAAATTAAAAAAAAAATCAAAATATAGGTCCAAGACATTGATGTGGTATAATCTCCAAGAGCTAGAAAATGCTAAGTATTAATAACAATGGCTAAATTAGAATACAGTTCAAAATACTCATGTGTATTAAATTCCTGACCTCCTTAAACTTTATAGCTCTTTATGCACTTTGCAAACCCTTTTAAGGGATGGCTACTGGAGGATGAGGCACACGATTTGTTCAACATCATATTCCTTACAGTACTTTGCAAGAATCCTGAAATTGGCTAGCATTCAATTGTTTCTTGAATTGAGTTCTAAAGGAGAAACAAAGGCAGTTTTGCAGAGAGATTGAGAATATACATGTTGTTTTGATTATTGCGTTAGTGGCTGACATCTTGATGTTACTAATACCCGGTTTTTGATAACAGTGAAGTCATTAGAGACACAGAAAACAAAATGTAAATCTACAGTGAAAGTAACAGTGACTTACAAAATAAGCATGGTCATATAGCTGTATTGGAAAGTTATTGGACCTATCATAGTTATGACATCCACTGGAATAAATTAGTTCTATACTCGATTGACACCTGTTCTCAGGCAGCATCTTTTTTTTTCCCCTGGAGATATCTGGTGTAATTACAGATACTGTTTTTAGTGTACAGTGTCAGAACACGATTTGATTGATATAACTGACATGACATCACCTTTGGAACCAAATAGATAATATCAGATTTAAGATGACCATATCTCTTTTCTGTTTTAGCTGCATATTTTATTAACTCTAGTTATGAATACATTTAAGGGATGTGAAGAAAAATGGAAAATATTGTATTGGAAAATCTCATGTAAGAGAAGCAAACACTTTTGTACTAGTGATTTTCAAGCATTAGCTATTTTCTGGTAAAAAAAAATGTAATAAAATATACAGATATTCTTCCTTCTTACTGTTCTTCAGTCTTGATCCTCTTCATTTTTATTTTCGTTGCACTTAGAGACTTAAGAAGTACTATATACTTTACTTATATGTGTGGTTTATTGTCAGTCTCTATCTAGTGGAATGTGAGCTCTTTGAAGGTAGGAATTTTGTTAACTGATATATACAGACAGTTTAAAGTGATGCTTGGCATAGAGAAGGTCCTTAATAAATATTTGCTGAATAAATGAGTGACTGATATATAAATGAATAAAACCAAAGTATATAGCCTGAGTGTTTCTTTGTTAACTCTGGTTTAAAATTTATCTCAGAATCTCCTTATGGTCATTTATGCCCTGGTTGCTTATTCTACAATCCTTTGATTAACTATAATTGATAACTTTAAACATAATTTATTGTATTAAAGGTTACTGAGGCATAAAGCAACATGGGGAATTCCCCATGGTCTGGTTAGGATGTAATCACTAGTGATTATGTTAATTGTGTCATCATCCTAACGATTTTATAAAATTTGTGAAATGTTAACATTGACATCTGTCACCAATTTTCTACAGAAATGCTGAAGATGAACCAGACAGTATGTATTAAAAGCTCAAGCCTTTCAGGAACATAATCAAGAACTGATTCTGAAAGATTGGCATCACAGTGGCTAAGCACAGATTGCCAACCACCGTAAAAATGTACGCAGTGAGCACTAATGGTTGGTTAGATAACAATGTAAGAAGAATGTTTGTGAAATGTTTTATTTTTGCCTTCTAAAGATCAGTGACTTGGAATTCTTTTCTCCTTCTCAGATATTGAACTGAGTTCTTAATTCTAATTCTCATTTCTAATTTTGTATTTTAAAAATTCACATTGGCAACTGTGAATACTTTGAAGTATTGGATGAAAAGAAGTTTCTAGAATAGAGCACGAAAGGATCCTGGGGCTATTTATTTGCAGCTAAAGATATCATTTTAAGTGAAATATTGGCCAGATAATCATGAAAAATATGAACCAATGCACTCAGTTCTGGGAACTCTAAAAGCACTCACTAATTACACACTATTTCTCAGGGAAAACATGTGATTTCCTTAGACTGCAGAGTTTTACTAGCTTGTTTGATTATTTGAAAAATCTTTGCTTTTTGGAAGGAGATAAAAATAAACTATGGTTCTTTCTTCATGGCAATAAAACAAATAGCTAAGCAATGAAGTATTTAGACAAGTGTCATTAATTATATTATTAATAAATCAGAGAACAGAGTTAACTGGATTCAACAAAAAAAGAATTGGCTGTGGTAAAAAAAAAATTGTGTGTACTGACATGCTCACTTTTCTTTTTGCCCGTATGCCAGTAATGATAAAGAAAATAAATGAGCAAGGGAAGAAAGAAATATATTTGATACAGTTGAAGTCTGGCCACTTTGAAATAACTCTTAGAAAAGGGATGAAGAAAATGAGGGTGTTCTAGACATCCTAAGTTTATTGCCAGCATCTTTTACCTCATGCTTATATTTTAATTCCTTTGATCTTAAAAATAACCCTGTGAAATCAGTATGATTATCCTCTGCATTTTCTGTATGAGAATGGGATGCTCAGAGAGGTAAGAAATTGAAGTAAACTCATGTAGTTAGAATATATGACCCAAGTCCAAATTTTTGGATTGCAAAGCCCATGTGTTTTCTGCTCTATTGTGCAATAGCTCCTCATTTCAAGCATGTGGGGGTAATATCATAATTTTAGATCCCCTAAGAGATTAGCCCCTCTTCCCATGATTCTGGAACTCACATGTTCTCAGATTTCATAATCATTTTTGCCTTTAGAGGGCTGCATACTTGGCTTGTTGTTGTGGCAGTTGCGATTATTTTACTGATTTGAGCTTAAATATGGATTTACATTTAAAGATTTAGGAGCTTAATAACTTTAGTGGGGAAAGAAGCTTTGGGTTGAACTAATTAAACACCATAGGTGAACCAGATTAGGGGTACATTGGCTAATATTTCATTGAGGTGCATATACACACGATATGAAGTGTTAACAATCAGAGATCAGATCAGTCGCTCAGTCGTGTCCGACTCTTTGCGACCCCATGAATCGCAGCACGCCAGGCCTCCCTGTCCATCACCAACTCCCAGAGTTCACTCAGACTCACATCCATCGAGTCAGCGATGCCATCCAGCCATCTCATCCTCCGTCGTCCCCTTCTCCTCCTGCCCCTAATCCCTCCCAGCATCAGAGTCTTTTCCAACGAGTCAACTCTTCGCATGAGGTGGCCAAAGTACTGGAGTTTCAGCTTTAGCATCAGTCCTTCCAAAGAAATCCCAGGGCTGATCTCCTTCAGAATGGACTGGTTAGATCTCCTTGCAGTCCAAGGGACTCTCCAGAGTCTTCTCCAACACCACAGTTCAAAAGCATCAATTCTTCGGCGCTCAGCCTTCTTCACAGTCCAACTCTCACATCCATACATGACCACAGGAAAAACCATAGCCTTGACTAGACGAACCTTTGTTGGCAAAGTAATGTCTCTGCTTTTGAATATGCTATCTAGGTTGGTCATAACTTTCCTTCCAAGGAGTAAGCATCTTTTAATTTCATGGCTGCATGACTGCATCTGTAGTGATTTTGGAGCCCAGAAAAATAAAGTCTGACACTGTTTCCACTGTTTCCCCATCTATTTCCCATGAAGTGATGGGACCGGATGCCATGATCTCCGTTTTCTGAATGATGAGCTTCAAGCCAACTTTTTCAATCTCCACTTTCACTTTCATCAAGAGGCTTTTGAGTTCCTCTTCACTTTCTGCCATAAGGGTGGTGTCATCTGCATATCTGAGGTTATTGATATTTCTCCCGGCAATCTTGATTCCAGTTTGTGTTTCTTCCAGTCCAGCATTTCTCATGATATACTCTGCATATAAGTTAAATAAGCAGGGTGACAATATACAGCCTTGACGAACTCCTTTTCCTATTTGGAACCAGTCTGTTAGGTATCATTACAGTGTGATTCTTTTCTTAAATACTAACCCATCATCTCTAGGGGTATTTGCAAGATAACACCCTTTGATCTCTGAGTAACTAGATAAGTAAAATTTCCTACATAATCTCAATCTTGCCATCCAAGTTTGCCTCCAAGTCCTCTGGTTTATTAACCCACATTAGCCTAGCTGTTTTTCTGTCCTGGTGCTCAGAGGTTTTTTCCTTACTGACAAAGCCTTGGCACGTCAGATTCTACCTCACAGTATAATACTCCTATGTGATTGACTGACTGTGATGTTAGGTAGGGAAAGGATTTCATTCCTTGACCAGAAGACTTTGTTCATTACCTGAAACCTGAAATAGATCTGGCGTACATGTCACCTTAAGTTCATAGGCTTACCAAATAATCTGTAGTCCAAAGGGCCCTTTTGAGGGGACACTATTAATAATTATACCAGGACAACAGGTGTAAGCAGGCACTATATTACAAGCCAACCAGCACACCCCATTAATGAAGGACTGCTGAGTGAATAAATGACTAAAATGCCCTTCCTTCATTCCCTGTTAATGTACTGTGTTGAAGTTCAGGAAATTCAAACAAGTCTAGCTCTGGGTCCTGAGAATGTTTGGCTCATCCAGAATCTCATCAGTTTAATCACTTTGCATCTCCTTCCAAGTAGGGAACAATGGCAAGATCAAAGTGTTATGGCTCCAACCTTATACAGTTTCCTAAAACGGGGGATTCTAGTACTTACGTAGAACACAGATTTAAAAGATCATGTTTTCTTTTTTTTTTAAATTTTATTTTATTTTTAAACTTTACAAAATTGTATTAGTTATGCCAAATATCATAATGAATCCACCACAGGTATACATGTGTTCCCCATCCTGAACCCTCCTCCCTCCTCCCTCCCCCCTCCTCCCTCCCCATACTATCCCTCTATCATGTTTTCAAACACTTTCTATCCTTGGAATCTGTGTAGAGGTTTCTCCATGACTTTGAAGAAAAGGTTGATGGCATTTTGCTATGAAACACACGACAAGGTCTATCCTTCAGATAAACTCCTGCATCTTTGTGGGAGATAATTTTTCTAAGCTTGTGTATTTTTTTGTAGTATATATTATTCAGCGATAAAAGGCAAAGGTCAACAATGAATGTGAAGCTCCATCCTCACAATCTATTCAAATATGAATGTCTTTAGACTAGACATTTACAATGCTCTCCTATTGCCTCTGATTGGAAGCCATGATGGGATTGTATTTTTATGCAAATAAAAAGACATTAACTTTGGAAAAGATCTATAGTGAATCCCTTCTGGGGTTCCAAGAAATCTGCTGAATTCAAATGCATTTGGATGCTATAAATGACACTAATGTGAGAGAAGAAGGACTATATTCAGGAGAATAGCTCTAAGATGATCAACCTGGGGTAAAACACCACCACCACTTTTCATGTCATTTATAAAATGTTAACTTTGCTGAATTTCTGCATCCAATTGAGAATTAATCACCTCTTTGAAGCAGAAGTTTCACCAAAAAATATACCACCTTCATGCAGGATAAAGTGTTTGATTTTTAAAAATAGCTCTCAGTGTTTTTTAACAGGAGGTTGACCTTTAGGTAGTTTTCGATTATTTTACTCTCATGTTGTGTTAACAGCCTCTGTCTATACATAAACAGAAATATTCTTGGCCGTTAAATTCTGCATTTTCTAAAGCATGAGATATATTGAGTATCCTATCTCTTTTAAAAATCAAAGTCCAAATGGAAAGTTGGCTATTAAGCAGTTTTGTGTGTGGTATTACTAGTGAGTTATTAAGAAAGGGCATATTGTAATGTGCTTTGAGGGCAGGCTCATTCCTTACTAATGTACATTTGAGAGCTGACCCATAACAGCTCTTGTATATAAGAAGGATTAAGCATCAGAGGCTACCGTGTTATTAAATACATAATTTTAATCATTTTCCTCAAGCATCATAAGTGATGTGATTGAAATACAAATTAGAAGATTCTAAATTTAATCCTATACTTGAGACTGTGGATGTATATACTTAATATCGAATATTTGGAAACAATGGGAAAGACATAAAAGAAATGGGGCATATGTTGAAAGATAGGAAAATGAGAAAATATTACATTATTTCAAGGAAGAAAGAATAGCCACTTAAAGTACATTAATTAGTAATAGTTTGCCTGGGGGTGAGGTGGAGGGAGTGGATGTTGCTTACACTAACAAATAATTTGATAATGGACTAGAATGAGCTTGTGGAGTGAGTGTGCTGAGGTGAGGGAGAAGGAAAAATAAAAAAAAATGACTCTAAATTTTGCAATTTGGGTGAGCGAGAAGATGATCCTTCTGTGAAAAGACATAGGAAAAGAGAGTTGAGGAGTTGTCCTGAGTGTAGGCGGGTAAGGTTTGCACAGTGATGGAAGTCAAATGACATTATTTTTGAAAGACTTTTAGAATGATTTTAAAGTAGAATATTAAAGAAAGGGTATGGTAGGAAAAGAGAATATTCCAAATGCAAAGGCTTTTAGAAGGGACAAAGTGTGCTCATGCACAACCACAGAAAGGGGGTTTTACTTTGCTCTCGAGAGAACACTGATCCAGGGTTATGCTTAAAATAGTCCCAAAAGAAAGGTATAAGGCCTTACAAATAGCTGTGAAAAGAAGAGAAGCGAAAAGCAAAGGAGAAAAGGAAAGATATAAATATCTGAATGCAGAGTTCCAAAGAATAGCGAGAAGAGATAAGAAAGCCTTCTTCAGCGATCAATGCAAAGAAATAGAGGAAAACAACAGAATGGGAAAGACTAGGGATCTCTTCAAGAAAATCAGAGATACCAAAGGAACATTTCATGCAAAGATGGGCTCGATAAAGGACAGAAATGGTATGGACCTAACAGAAGCAGAAGATATTAAGAAGAGATGGCAAGAATACACAGAAGAACTGTACAAAAAAGATCTTCATGACCTAGATAATCACGATGGTGTGATCACTGACCTAGAGCCAGACACCTGGAATGTGAAGTCAAGTGGGCCTTAGAAAGCATCACTACGAACAAAGCTAGTGGAGGTGATGGAATTCCAGTTGAGCTATTCCAAATCCTGGAAGATGATGCTGTGAAAGTGCTGCACTCAATATACCAGCAAATGTGGAAAACTCAGCAGTGGCCACAGGACTGGAAAAGGTCAGTTTTCATTCCAATCCCAAAGAAAGGCAATGCCAAAGAATGCTCAAACTACTGCACAATTGCACTCATCTCACATGCTAGTAAAGTAATGCTCAAAATTCTCCAAGCCAGGCTTCAGCAATATGTGAACCATGAACTTCCTGATGTTAAAGCTGGTTTTAGAAAAGGCAGAGGAACCAGAGATCAAATTGCCAATATCCACTGGATCATAGAAAAAGCAAGAGAGTTCCAGAAAAGCATCTATTTCTGCTTTATTGACTATGCCAAAGCCTTTGACTATGTGGATCACAATAAACAGTGGAAAATTCTGAAAGAGATGGGAATACCAGACCACCTGATCTGCCTCTTGAGAAATTTGTATGCAGGTCAGGAAGCAACAGTTAAAACTGGACATGGAACAACAGACTGGTTCCAAATAGGAAAAGGAGTTCGTCAAGGCTGTATATTGTCACCCTGTTTATTTAACTTATATGCAGAGTACATCATGAGAAACGCTGGACTGGAAGAAACACAAACTGGAATCAAGATTGCTGGGAGAAAAATCAATAACCTCAGATATGCAGATGACACCGCCCTTATGGCAGAAAGTGAGGAGGAACTCAAAAGCCTCTTGATGAAAGTGAAAGTGGAGATTGAAAAAGTTGGCTTGAAGCTCAACATTCAGAAAACGAAGATCATGGCATCCGGTCCCATCACTTCATGGGAAATAGATGGGGAAACAGTGGAAACAGTGTCAGACTTTATTTTTCTGGGCTCCAAAATCACTACAGATGCAGTCATGCAGCCATGAAATTAAAAGATGCTTAGTCCTTGGAAGGAAAGTTATGACCAACCTAGATAGCATATTCAAAAGCAGAGACATTACTTTGCCAACAAAGGTTCATCTAGTCAAGGCTATGGTTTTTCCTGTGGTTATGTATGGATGTGAGAGTTGGACTGTGAAGAAGGCTGAGCGCCGAAGAATTGATGCTTTTGAACTGTGGTGTTGGAGAAGACTCTGGATAGTCCCTTGGACTGCAAGGAGATCCAACCAGTCCATTCTGAAGGAGATCAGCCCTGGGATTTCTTTGGAAGGACTGATGCTAAAGCTGAAACTCCAGTACTTTGGCCACCTCATGCGAAGAGTTGACTCGTTGGAAAAGACTCTGATGCTGGGAGGGATTGGGGGCAGGAGGAGAAGGGGACGACGGAGGATGAGATGGCTGGATGGCATCGCTGACTCGATGGATGTGAGTCTGAGTGAACTCCGGGAATTGGTGATGGATAGGGAGGCCTGGCGTGCTGCGATTCATGGGGTTGCAAAGAGTCGGACACGACTGAGCGACTGATCTGATCTGATCTGATACATTAATATGCACATTGTAAATTGCATAACACCTTGAGGACAAATTGGATATTTTAAAATATATTTTATCTTATGCAGTAATTACATTTATATTAATTTACTTCTTTTGGTTCTGCTCAGTGGTAATAAAGGAGAAATCCGTCTTTTCGTCACTTTGTGGGATGGTGTCTTAGTCTGGGCAGCTATAGCAAATTACTATAGGCTCTGAGGTTTAAACAACAAACATTTATTTCTCATAGTTCTGGAGGCTGAGAAATCCAAGATCAAGGGGCTGGCACATCCAGTGTCTGGTGAAGGCTTGCTTCCTGGCTTTAGATAGCTCTCTTCTCATTGTATGCTCACATGGCAGAGTAGAGACCTAACTAGTTCTCTGGCCTCTTCTTTTAAACTAATCTCATTCATGAGTTCTCCACCTCATGACCTAATTAACTCTGTAAAGTTCCACCTCCTGATACCATCAACATTGGGATTAGGATCTCAACATATGAATTTTGAAAACATTAGTCACTCAGTCATGTCCGACTCTTTGCGACTCCATGGACCGTAGCCCACCAGGCTCCTCTGTCCATGGAATTCTCTAGGCAAGAATACTGGAGTGGGTGCCATCCCCTTCTCCAGGGGATCTTCCCAGCCCAAGGATCAAATCAGGGTCTCCTTCATTGCAGCCAGATTCTTTACTGTCTGAGCCACCAGGGAAGCCTAATGAATTTTGAAGAGACACATTTAGTCCATTGTAGATAGGTACATAACTCTTTTTGACTGATTCTAACAGTAGACTTTCATTTTTATGTGTAGAAATAATAAGATAAGGAAAATAAAACTTGGTTTCTTAATCTTGACCAGAGTTAAGTAACTAGTATATGGGAGAGTTGGGATTCAAATCCAGGAAGCCTACCTTTAAAACTGTTAGTCTTTATTATTATCTTCTTTAAGATAACTGTTTCAGGGAGTAGGAATTCATATTTGTACTAATACAGTTTCTACTATTCATGTACTGTTCACATATATAAGTAAACTTATTTCATAAATTAAGTAAAAAATTCGCCCTTAGGAAATTAAAATAGTATACCATATTCTAGAAGAAATAACTTTAATAAAAAGCTCATCATCTGTAATTTGACTTAATATGTTATCTGGAGAAGATAAAAATTATTTCTAAACATTGATGTTAGTATTTTCCATGGAGTTGTTTATAAAGCTTGGTTTGTTATATAGTAGACAAGAAATAGGCGATATCACAAAAAGAAATTCCATTTAGTGTCAGACTAATTTGGGATTCACTTATGGTTTAAATGGGCTTCCCTTGTGGGTCAGCTGGTAAAGAATCTGCCCACAATGCGGGAGACCTGGGTTTGATCCCTGGGTTGGGAAGATCCCCTGGAGAAGGAAAAGGCTACCCACTCCAGTATTCTGGCCTGGAGAATTCCATGGACCATATAGTCCATGGGGTCGCAAAGAGTCGGACACGACTGAGCACCATTCATTTCACTTCACTTCACTTCAGGCAAGAAAGAGAACCTGTTATAAATAAATGTTTTTGTATTTTTGTGTATATTTATATATAGTACATACACACAACAGAAACTGGATACTGAGTATTCAAAAGGTCAGTGCAGTGTCCAAGTCTGGTAGGTTTGTGTTTTGTCTGCCTACAGAATTAAGTAGGAAATTGGGTACTTTTTAAAAAATTGATTGTTGTTGTGAAAATCTTAGGGATTGAAAGTCCGATAGGTTGTATTTGCATTATTGGTATTATTCTTCTGAGGAATGATAGGCTGACACCAGCACAGTCCAATGTCAACCAGTGTCGTGATGAAGGTCAGGAATGAGACCCAACCAGAGGCTCAGAGAAAGTCTGGTATTGAAAGCCCTAGGATTACAGAGAGCCCGGATTATAAATTATATCCATTTAATCTTTTTTTTTCCCTGATTCTCTAAAGCTGCTTATGTGAACAGCTGATAACTCAAGCTTCCTTGTTTATGACAACTATTATATTAAGGGCAGAGTGACTCCAAATTTAATCTATTGACATTTCTGTAAAAAATAACCTTGTCATATTCCCTCAGTAATGTTCCCCTATATCCTTTGGTTGTCTAAGTCTAAACCCTCAAATCTCATCAGCTTCTTTGTCTTGTGACAGGGTACACACTCACAACACACACACACACACATTTATATAACCTCAAATGTTTTTTTATTATTACTGGATTTCATTACTGGATTTCTTTGCTTTATGCAGAGTATTCAAAGAGAAGAATAGTATATTCACTGATTTTATGATGGTAGATTTATGTGCCATCGTAAAAGTGAATAAGAAAAATTAATTTGTTAAAAGGTTTTCTAGCATCTTCAAAGAAGCTCTGTTAAGGTACAGAGGCACTTTCAGCATAATCTTTTATCTCCAGGAATTTAGGGTGATGTTTGTCAGAGGCTGATTACAGCCTTACCTCTCACTGTATAAACTGGAGCGAAGTAAATTTCATTCTTCAAATATATTACTTACCACTTTTATCATTAGTTTGATGTGCTTTGTTAAGCGGGATTAGAGTAATATTGTATCACAGTGATCTGCCACACCCAAAATAACAAATCCACTTGGCATACCATCATATTTAGGAAACTGAAGCATAGCTGCAATATTGTATATATATTACATAGTGAAATTCTTATCGTCTGAAATTCATATCATTTTAAATTCTTACACAGTAAAAATCTGATCTGTTAGCCAACTTTATTCATTTTAAGCAGCTATGTTCTCTTGTCCAGCAGGCATGTAACATTATGCATATGTATTTTGTCTTAAATGCAACTTCAACTTAACAAGCCAAATTTTATTTTCCTGAGAATGAAAAAATAAGTGATCAGGTATGCTTTTGGCTATGCTTTCTTCTTTTTCTTTCTTTCTTTTTTTTTTTTTTACAACTTCTAGTTCTTAAAGTAGCTATGAATATTCAGTTTTCATATTCTTCTAATATATGCATTTTCCTATTGTTTTTCTTGGAGTGTCAAATATTATTTTAGAGTCAAGCTCCCCAAAGCTAAATTAAACTTATATTATCTAATGATTGGCTGAGATGTTACAACAAAGAGACTGGAAATAGGTAGATTATTCCCATTTCACATAATAGCCCAGAGCTAAGGAATTTGGGCTGGAGCGGTAGCTGTATCACCCTTACATAAAACTTCAGTGGTGACCTCTGTGGTGGTGTCTCCCAGCTCTTGAGAAGGAAGGAAAAGAAAGTTCTGCAGAAATGATTAAGGACATGACTGGAAATTATATCTAACACTTCTTTTCATAGCCTATTGATTTAAATTTAGCTGCATCACCATACTTTAGTGCAAGAAAGATTAGAAATCATAGTCTCCAGATGTATGGCCGTATATGAGCAGCTGAAAATCTGGGGACTCGCTCCCTCTGAGGAAGAAGGGAGCACAGTTTGGTGACTTCTTCATGGTCTACCTCTCTGACCTCCCACATTTCTCTGCTCATTCATGCATACCTGTCTCAATGTGTACCCTTGTTGACTCTTCTCCCCTACATAGAACAGGTACCCTTTCTATGAGAGAGAGGCACCCATGCTACATCTACATCAAAGTCTAGGACCTCTGAGTGGTGCCTGTCCTCTTTGCTGGGTTTTGGTGCAGCTCTTCTAGGTTCACTAATTTATAAAATAAAAGGCAAGATATCATCCATCCTGTCACCATACCTGATGTACAATGGTGGAGTAGCAATAGGAAAATACATTTTGTATTCTAGAGGGAGAGTGGGGATATACAACAGTTAGTGTTAGCATAGTTATTAAATCCTATTGAGTAGAAATTGTGAGGTCTCTCCTCTAGTAGGACGGTGAGTTCCTTGGAGGACCCATCTTGCTGCCTCTGCCCATAGAGTTGTTCCTTTTGCCATTGGCTGTGACCTCTGGAGAGTTCTTCCCTTCTTTGGCCAACTTTGAAGAAGGTGTTGGAAAGCGTGTTTTCCTGGGCGCTACTCTCAGTAATAATTTGTATGTTCATTAGGGTGGTGTTATACCATACAGACCTGAAAATGCAGTGGCATAAATAAGACAAAAGTTTATTTCTCTCACATAGCAGTTTAGAGGTGAGTGGTCCCTGAACTGGGGGGCGTCTTTACTGTCCTCAACATGTATGGCTTCCATGGTTGTCCCCATCGTTGTCACATCCTGGATAGTGGGAGGGATTCAGGGCAGACTATATCTAGGACAAGTATCTTTCTAAGAAGACAATCTAGAAGTCAAGTACATCATTTCCTTCACATCCCATCGGCCCATACTTCGCTGTTAGCAACACCAAACTGTCTCAGAGATAGAATCTGGAGCTGGGGAGCCATGTGCCCAGATATAGCACTGGGGTTTTCTTTACCAAAAGGAAGAATAGCTACTAGAGAAAAGGAGTGGGTATCTTTCATTCCTATTTGTTCTCAGTAGGGCCATTCTCCATCCAAGAAGAGAAAAGGGCAAGGAAACTCAAAAGAAGAGAGAAAAAAAATCCTAAAAAAATAAAAAAAAAATAAAGCAAACCAAACAAAAAACCCCAGAACTTGATATTTCCTTTGCAAGCAGAATTTTAGGATATAATTTTTTCAGTAATTTCTTTGATTCTCTAGTTTAATTCTATCCCTGGGCACAATAGCTGAAAGATCATGAGCTCTTTACGTTGTAACTTTATTTTGGACAAATCAGCAGTGTCCTTGTCATTTCTGTGAAGACATTGGTCTGTTACAAATGATTTGTTCCATCACGAGTCATGACCAGAATGGTTTTCTGTCTACGTTCTATATCAGGGTTTTCCAGAGAAACAGAGGTAACAGAAATTTCTGTATAACATTTATCCAGACTCACCAAATTTGAACAGTTCGCTGCATTTGTTCCATTGTTCTCTTTCTCTCTCTCTCCATATATACATACATATATGTATGTATATATGTGTGTATATATATATATGGGCTTCTCTGGTGCCTCAGCTGTAAAGAATCTGCCTGCAATGCAGGAGACCAGGGTTTGATTCCTGGGTCAGGAAGATCCCCTGGAGGAGGGTATGGCCACCCACTCCAGTACTCCTGCCTAGAGAATCCCATGGAGAGGAGCCTGGCGGGCTGCAGTCTATAGGGTCTTACAGAGTTGGACATGACTGAAGCGACTAAGCAGAAGCAGCAGCATACACACACACACACACACAGTTTTTCTGTTTTTTTCCCCAGAAAAATACATTATATACATCATACTTCTTTACCTCTTAATACTCTAGTTTTCTTAAATCAAGAATATTTTTACATAATCATTTAAGGTTATCAAATTCACAGAATTTAACATGATGCAATACTTTAATATATCATTCATATTCCAACTCTGTTACTTGTTTTTATAATACCCTTAACTGAAATTTCCCCCTTCCAGTCTGAGATTACACATCGCATCCGGTCTCCTTTCATTTAGGACAGTTCCTTAACTGTGTTTTGTCTTTCATGACATTGATAGTTTTGAAGAATACAGTCTAGTTTCTTTGTCAAATGTTCTTAATTTTTGTATAATGTTTCCTTATGATTATATGGAGGATATACATTCCTGCTCTGAATACCACAAAAGTGATAACATGTCCTTCTCAGGTACCACATTTGAAGTGGTACCTTCTGTCCCTCAAGGGGGATGTTGATGTGATTACCTGATCCAATTTTTGTTTGGCTTATTCACTGAATAGTTATTTAAAAATTTTTTTTCCCCAATTAATAAGTTATATATGGAAAGCTTGTGTCTTGGTTTGTAGAGTTTGTTGAGTATAGAGAGCTGTCTCTTGTGGATGACATTGATAGGCGTGCAGCACTGTGCCTTGGGTCTCCCCAAAGACACAGCAAGAAACATTCTATTAAGTATCTGTACAGTAAAGTGACTCAGTTAGGACACACACACACACGCATGCATACATATATTCTTTTTATAATCTTCTCCATTAGGGTTTATCACAGGATATTGAGTACAGTTCGCCGTGCTATACAGGAGGACCTTATCGTTTATCCATTCTATATATACTAGTTTCCATCTGCTAAACCCAAACTCCCAGTCCATCTCTCTCCCATTTCCCTTCCCTTTGGCCACCACCAGTCTATTCTCTATGAAGAACATTCCAGTCCTTATAAATTGAATTCGGTCAGTTTTATTAAACACTAACTGCATTGTCTTTATTCTTATTATTTGACTATTGACCAGTGGAAACTGCAAAGAATGGCATTATTTCCCAGAATAGAATTAAGAGCCACTGATTCAAATAATTAGACAATGACCAACTTAATGTGAGATTTAAAAATCTCATTAGTTTAATTCATGAGGACCATTGTACTCTTACATTTTAAAACTTACAAACATATTATATATTTCAAAATTATTTCAAATTTTATAATTATTCTTTGGCTTATTGAGGTATAAATGTTGATAAGTGTTCTCAAATCTGTATTTTTATTACTCCTTTACTGACTTTTAAAATATTCATTAGAAGCACTAAAATGTACATTAACTTTCTCCACATCAGCTTACACTTAAGAATAGTTTAACTAAAGATTAGACTATCTTAATAGTAAACAGTTCTCAGAATATTAGAATTTTGCAGTAATGGTTTTTCTAGTTTTAGTAACCACATGCTTTATATTAATTTTACTCAGAAACTAGTATTAAGATGCAATGCTATAAAATCTAATAATTAAATCTGGTGAAGCAAATGAAAGGAAATTGCAGATTCATTTTTCAGAGAGAAAAAAATAAAATTTAAATAGCTTCATGTGGAATAAGTTGAACTCCTAAAGATTTTCATCTATGTACTCATAAATTGTCATACCTGCTTTAACATTCTTAAGATGATGATCAACAATGCCATCACAAACTTAATATACCATGACCACAAATTTATTTTCCAAAGGAAAACAAAAATTTAAAAACTCATTTGGTCTATACATTTCTAGAGGATTAGGTGGTGTTTTTCCTACATACATAACTGGTTGTTGAATTAATCAGTGGGTGAAAAAACCTAAAATGATTTCTCTTACCACTTTTAAATAGATTAATTTTTGAAAATAATTTCTATTGTATTTATTTATCTAAAGTTAGGTTTTAAATAAATCACATAGTAAAAAAAAAAAACCCATAGAAATGAGGCCTAAATATAAGGTTTAATCTATTCCATTAAAAATGTCTGCATATTGTTACTCCAGGGCTACTATTGAAAGCTTCACAAGGTCATCAGTGACTCTGATACCCTGTTATCTGTTTTCTGTCACTTTTGCTTGTGGCTACTATATTCAGTGATAGCTCATGGTTTATTATGACAACTGGGGCTCCTGCCATCACAATGACATTCAAGGAAGCAGGAAGGAGAAAAAGGGAGGAAAGAGAAAAAGCACCAAGAACCTCCCTGTCAAGTGAATTCCTCTCTAAGAAAATTTTCTCAAAGTTCTACATATTAATAATGCATCTGCTTATATGTCATTGGACAGATCTTAGACAAAGACCATACCTACCTGCAAAGGAGATTGGGAATAGGTGCTGCTCGCTGGGGTCAGTGTCATCTTGAATAAAAGTCAAGTTCTGTTACCAAAAAGATGGAGGAAGTGGCCACTGTGTAGGCAACCAACAGTCTTTGCCACATGTATTTCAAAATATATGCCACATGTATTTCTGGCTACTAAGGTATTGAAAGTAATGAAGAAATACTGCAAGAGGTGTGATAAGGCTATTTGGAGGTTCCAATATTTGATGCTTTTTAACTTATAAATGTGACAATTTTATATGATTTAGCTAAATATTTCTGGTAAGTTGGCAGGCGTAAGTTCTCTAAACTGGCTACAAAACATCCAAAGTACTAGAAGAAATAATTTAAAAGCAAGCAAACAAACAAAAACTTTTGTATTTATAATTTCATTATCCTAAAGAAAAATACTAAATGGGCAGTAAAGAAGAGAGAATATACATATTTGAGATAAAGGAGACTCAAAACTGCTATATCCCCTGAAGGTGTCCAAAGGTGAGATTTAGATCTTTCATACCTAAGTGATGCTAGGGGTCAGGGGAGGCAACTGTGGACCAAGACTTGGCCTTGCCTGGAGCAGGAGGTTGGTTGGGAGACCACCTCATATAAAGCCAGGCTTCAGATCTTATTTTCTGCTATTCTCTTGTCACTGCTGCTCCTGCCACTAGAGCTTCCTCATTTCTCTATGAACAGGCAAATGAGGTTGCTATGGTAGGGTCTCTGCATTGGCTGTTCCTTCTGCCTGGAATGTTATTTTCCCAGGTGTCTGTCTGGTTTGCTCTCCAACCTTCTCCTAAGTCTTGGGTCAGGGCCACCTTGACCACCTTATTTAAAATTGCAAAGCCTACCCCATCTCACACACATCTCATTCCTACCCTGCTTTGTTTTCTGGTCCTATGGCATTTAACGCCTATTATTATAGAAATTAACTTTTAAAATGTCTACTTTCCTCTCAGACAGAATGTAAACTCTGCAAGGGAAAGTATTTCTTTCTGGTTCTTTGTTTGGTCCCAGGTGTCTAGAACAATGACATTGTATTAAGTCTCGATATATATTTGTTGAGTAAAAGACAGTTTATTATTTTCCCCGCTAGTTGTGAGAGTTGAGCTTTGCTCAATGAAATCTGAGTTATGTGAGTCCTTTCATTGTCCAGTTCGCCCTTCCTCTCTTAGGGAGTACTGACAGGAGGTCTATTTCCAGGACCATTATACAAACATCTGGTCCACTCAGAAAACAAGTATTTTGGCTGATTTTTTTTTTTTACCCACTAAAATAACTTTATTTGACTCCACAAATTACTGATATTGGTGCAGCCTTAAATTGGATTTGAGGTTCTTTTATTATATATCCCATAATGGACAGCAGTATAGTGTTCTGTTTTTCTACGGACTTTAGAGCCGTGTCAGAGAGCAATAAAGTGGTTTCACTTTGAGTTTGAAACCAACCTACTCACTCTTAAGTCTGATGGAAATGTATTGCTTCAGATTTTTTCCAACTGTGACATTAAACACAAAATGAAACAAAAACTCAACTACTCAGATAAATAAACTTGTGAGCTGCTATTAATTTTTATGTGCTGTCCATGGAGGAGTGACAGATAATTTCTTAGTAGCTCTCTATCACTAACCCAGCATCCAAAGATTCACTGGAGATAATCTTAAATATTACAGCATAGTCTGAGAATAGGACTATTGCCCATCCAGACAAAAAATAAATGGCAAATGGTGCCACATACCCAATTTCTGAAAGTCATCCTGGATTTGCAGCACTGAAAGCCTGTCCCTCTTTTTAGTTAACAAGTGTGCTATTTAAAGTGATACCCCCCACCTCAACATGATATAAAATATTAAGTACTTTTTACTATAGTTTTTCTGAATATGGTTTTGGAAATCATCTTGGGCTAAGTTCAGAGAGGAGAGTAGGGATGGAGAAGGCAAAATGAGTTTCGTGGCCACTATTTATTCACCTGTCTTTGAAATATTAGACATCTATAAGTGCTTTCATTTGAACAAAGTATTATTGCACTCAAGAGTTGACCTGAGGAAGAACCTTTATCAAAAAATACTGAGATCACATTGTGTTGCTAGTTCTATCTACTTTTTTAACTTAACATCACAGCACAATCTTTTGGAATAGCACAGAATGTCTTTAAAATGCTAGCTGCCATGCTTAATTTTTTCAGTAAATATTGGCTTATTGTTTTTCTTAAAAGGGCTACACCTGTGTATGATGTATTTTTGATACTCTCATGAAGCTTGCATATATAAATAAACTTTTATTACACAGAAGTATATGTTCTGTATTTTTCTGGTTTTGGAGATTACCGAGGTATAAACAAAATAGTCTAATTTCACAAGCCAGCTGGCATATTTCATTTCCTTAGTGAATAAACCAGTAATTCTTTGCAAGACCTTAACTTTACGTAAACACAGATTGTGTGTTAAATATGCAATGAAAGAGACTTTAATTATAGCGTCAAAACCTTGCATACTTATAAATGTAAGTATTGTACACACAGGCTTGTATTTGTTTTGATATAATGAAGTTTCACAGAGAAATTGGTGTTCAGATTATGATCTAAGCACATTTCTAAGCATTTGTTAAATCCTTGAGTGACACGTTGGATAACATAGTGAAAATTGACTGCAATTTCTCATATCTAATGATGGTTAATAGCTCAGAAAACAAGCTCAGAATTCACACTCTCATAATGGGGATGTGCCGCTGTCAAATCACTTAGATATAATTATGATTTTGTAATCATAATGACTAAGTGTGTGTAATTAACAAAACAACTTAGAGTGATATGAGAAGAAAATGCTGTGAAAATGTACGTGAGTGTTAAAAACAGAATGTGTGATATCAGTTAATTCTTATCTGAAAGCTGTATAATATGTATGTCTTTTGATTCTAGAGAAAAATATCTAAAAAAAACAAACTAAAACAAAACAACCAAAACCCAAACCCAGTCTGATGCACATAGTGAAAATATAGTGGATGGATGTCTCTTGCAGTTAAACTCATGTCCTTGGAGTATATAATTTGTTTTAAGGTATTTCACAAAGCTGCAGTGAGGTACTAAAAATGTGCTGAGTTTCAGATTCTCCATATTAACATTGGATGCTAAAATTTATGGGTTTCATTTTTGCAACTGTTTTTGAACCCATGTTGGGTACCAGTGAAGAGAAGAGGAAGAAAGGAAAGATGAATTGAATGAAGATAACCCTGAAGTATGACACTTGAGATTTGACCGAACATTAATAAAATCTGGTATTACCTGCCCCTCTGAAAGCAACAGGAATATGAGATGGTAAAGGGTTTGGTTTGGTAATGGTCTTTATCATCCGGTTGTTGTTCAGTCGCTAAGTTGTGTCTGACTCTCTGCAACCTCATGAACTGCAGTATGCCAGGTTTCCCTGTCCTTCACTGTCTCCCTGAGTTTGCTCAAACTTATGCCCATTGAGTCAATGATGCCATCCAACCATCTCATCCTCTGTCGCCCTCTTCTCCTCTTGTCCTCAATCTTTCCCAGCATCAGGGTCTTTTCTAATGAGTCTGCTCTTTGCATCAGGTGGTCAGAGTATTGGGGCTTCATCTTCAGCACCAGTCCTTCCAATGAATATTCAGGGTTGATTTCCTTTAGGATTGACTGCTTTGATCTCCTTGCTATCTAAGGAATTATCAAGTCTTCTCCAACACCACAGTTTAAAAGCATCAATTCTTCAGTGCTCAGCCATCTTTATGGTCCAACTCTCACATCCGTACATGACTACGGGAAAAAACATAGCTTTGACTATACAGACTTTTGTCGGCAAAGTAATGTCTCTGCTTTTTTATGCACTGTTTAGATTTGTCATAGCTTTTCTTCCAAGGAGCAAACGTCTTTTAATTTTGTGGCTGCAGTCATCATCTGCAGTGATTTTGGAGTCCAAGAAAATGAAATCTGACGCTGTTTCCACTTTTTTCCCCTTCTATTTGCCATGAAGTGATGGGACCTGATGCCATGATGTCATTTTTTGAATGTTGAGATTTCAGGCAGTTTTTTCACTCTCCTCTTTTACCTTCATCAAGAGGCTCTTTAGTTTCTCTTCACTTTCTGCCATTAAAGTGGTGTCATCTCCATATCTAATTCCAGCTTGTGAGTCATCCAAGCTTGACATATTCCTTTCCCAATTTGAACCAGTCCATTGTCCCGTATCCAGTTCTTACTGTTGCTTAAATCAGTTACCTGATTTTGTCATTGAACTTTAGTCTGCTCCTTTGACTTCCACTCAATTTTTCTTACTATTAATTTTTATGTATATGATATTTGAATTTCTAACTATAAGTTAATGTATCTGTATTTCTGTTGTTGTTGTTTAGTCATGAAGTTGTGTTTGACTCTTAGTGACCTGTCCCTTTAGGAAACAAAATCCTAAAAGTCAGAAGAAAGGTATGTTTTTCTTATTCTGATTTCTTCAAAAATCCCATAGAAGATGATTAATACACATTTGGTAAATCTTTTAAAAAAATTTCTACCTAAACCTTCTGTTCTCCAAAAAGGCAGTAAATGAAACTCTTTGTAGAGTACTTTGTTTTCCAAAATGCTTAGATATTTATGCTACTTAAAAGTCATTAACAGGTTAGATAACTTTTCAAACACTAGGATTAACCTTCCACTTAAAGAATCAAGACAGTTTATTATGTATTTCCCCCTTTGCCCAGTAGAGTATTTAGCATAACACATACTTCAGAAAATATTTTCTCATCGTTACCATCTCAGAATTCTTCTTACTTCTTTCCTTAGAGTTCTTGCTGTTAGATGTTGGTAATATAATGAGCAATTTACTGTCTGTACATCTGACACAGATATTCCTCTTAAGGAGAGAACTGTCCCTGCTTGAGAACAGAGTTCCCTAAGAAGCTTGGGGAAGAGAATGACCCTCTGAAATCCTAAGTGTCAAATGGGAAACCACACTCATGTGCCAGGAGGTGAGGGAATAATCAAATGCTGGCTCAAGATGGTACAGTCAAGTGATATAATATTGGCATAATACAGACTCATAGATCAATGGAGCAAAATAGAGAGCCCAGAAATAATGACATATATATGACCATGCATATATGGTCAATTAATTTTTGACAAAGACACCAAGAGTAGATAATGGAGAAATTGTAGTTTCTTTAACAAATGGTGTTGGGAAAACTGGACAGCCACATGCAAAAGAATAAAATGGAGTCCCTGTTTTATACCATACACAAAAAATCAACTTATCACAGATTAGTGACTTGAAAGTAAGACCTGAAACTGTAAAATTCCTAGGCGAAAAACAGGAGACTTAGTTCCTTGCTATTGATTTTAGCAGTCATTTTTTGGATTTGACACTGAGCGCAAAGGCAGTAAAATCAAGAATAAACACATGGGATTGAATCAAACTAAAAATTCTACAGAGCCAAAGAACCAACAAAATGAAGAGACAATCTGTGGAATGGAAGAAAATATTTGCAAACCATACATGAGATCAGGGGTTGATAACAAAATATATTGGTACAACTCAACAGCAAAATAAACTCTAAGTTTAAAAATTGGGCTAAGGATCTGAATAGACATTTTCCCAAAGAAAACATATAAATGGCCAATATGTACAGGGAAAGGTGCTCAACATCACTAACCAAGGAAATACAAATTAGACTGCAATAATTTATCACCTCACACCTGTTGGGACATCTATTATCAAAAAAAAACAAGAGATAGCAAATGCTGGTGAAAATGTGGAGAGAAGGGATCCCTCCTACACTGTTGGTGGGAGTGTAAACTGGTACAATCTCTAGGGAAAACAATATGTATGTTCCTCAAGAAATTAAGGATAGAACTACCATATGGTCTAGCAATTGCACTTCTGGATGTATATTCAAAGAAAATGAAAGCATGATACCAAAGAGATATCTATACATTCATTGAATTCAGTGTAGTATTATTCATAGTAGCCAAGATATGGAAACAATCTAAGTGTCCATCCATAAGAAGATGTGATGTGCGCGCGCGTGCGCGCACACACACACACACACACACACACACACACACAAACACACACACGATGGGATATTCAGCCATGATAGGAAATCCTGCCATTTCAGATAATAGACCTTGAGGGCATTATGTGAGCCATATAGAGAAAGACAAATGGCATCACTTGTATATGAATTCCTAGGGAAAAAATTCAATTTCTAGAAACAATTTAGAATAGTGGCTGCCAGGGGCTAGGAGTTAGAAGAAATGAGGAGAGATTGGTAAAAGCATATAAATTTTTCACTTATAAGATGATTAAGTTCTCAGGATTTGATGTATAGCATAATGACTGTAGTTGATAATACTGTTGTATAATTGAAATTTGCTAATCAGTCTCAAAGTAACTGGATGACACAATTTCATTCCTTTTCAGGTATGAATGATGGTGGGGAATCTTTCACAATGTTAACTCATCATATTGTATACACTTTTATATTGCAAGTTTTTTTTTTTTTTTAACAATTATGTACAATAAAGAGGATGGAAAACTTACAAATAAATGGCAGAGTCAAAGGGTTACAATGTTGGCTGCCCATTTCTCTGATGGGGCTAGGCTCTTCATTCTTGGTTTTGAGGGCAGTTGGTGGGGGAGGTCATCTTTGTATCTCTTTTAGGTAACTCTTCATTTGTGAAGCAAAAACTCAGATTATATTATATGTTGACATCCAAATAGTTTTATCTAAATCCAGTTCCAAAAAGCTTCAAATTACTGTACTCTAAGATTGTGGCATGATAATGTCACTCTCTATTTCTGACATTGTAGTGAATTTTTAATCTTTTGTGAAAATCTGTGGCATTTGGAGAAAAACTGAGAATGGATTTTGTGGGGAATGGAAGTTTAAAATGTCTGATTAAAGAATTGCATGAGTCTATTTAAATAAAACCAGTGGGTATGTGTATGTGTCTGTGCATAGAGATCCAGAGAAAAGGAAAAATTATTGCTTAAAGGATAGACACTCAAATGTAAAGGCTTGTTTGTCAGATGTGGCCTTATTCTGAGTGTGAGAAATTTTAAATATTTTTCTTCCCTATTTGTTATAATTGTATTTCTTGGAAATGAGATGGTGGCATGTCTTCCTTCTAATATCTGGATAAGATTGCTTAGAGCTTCCCATTCCATACAATGTGTTTTTCAAAGATCTCTTGAGGGGTTTATATTATGCTCACATCTGATGCGAAACTATTTCCTCAGAATTAATTTAGAAATTGAATCACCCTTCTTTGCTTGCTTCTTTTACTCTACCATGTGGAATCCCAAATACGAACCTTCAGCACAGTGTTCATAAAAGCTATTGTCTTAGGGCAGATGTATGTGATAGACTCTACTCATAATCTACAGTGGGTTATGGACAGATTTATTCTACAGAAGTGCCATTTCAAATTAGGAAATTTTTTTCATCCTCTGTAACCCGAGGTTTCTTCATCAGTGGTATCACCACTCATAGATTCTGGCCATACACCATCCTGACTGCCTTTCTCTTTCCCCCTTTCCAGTTCTTCTCTCCAACTCTTTTTGTCCCTGGATAGCATAGGTAACTCCATACTCTTCTTAATAGTTTTTTTTTTTTTGTAAAGCAAAGTACTTTTGCTCAGCTTCTAATCACAAAACTCATTAAGGTGTTCAAAACAAAAAGACTTCCTTTGGAAAGAACTACCAGAAATTGTGATTCAAAAATAGCACTTTCTGCTACTAATACTCCTTTCATAAGAAGAATAATGATTAAGATGGTTTTATTATTTTCTACCAATCTCTCCCCTTGCTCTAGAAGGTAGATGATAGAATAAAAGCAGGCTCTTAATTTTATTTGTATCAAGCAGTCCAAGGTCAATAGCTTTTTAGAAATGTAGATTGCATGAGAGCAGCCTGTCTGAAGGCATCCAGGTCAGAAAGCTATAATGGCCACATCTTAGAAGGTTGCTATTCCTGTTTTGGAGGAAAATGTGAAAAATTCATGGGCAAAAGGAAAAAGTGTATGTTTCTTTTATTCTTCTAGATGAAATTTTGGACATCTTTTACAAAGTTGAACTTTTAGAATTAAAGCAGCAAGTCACGAGTGTCTGTCAGGTATGGGCACATACTTTGTAACTCTACAAGGGCAAACCTATTTCTACTTGTTCTAACTATTTAGTTTCTGGTTGTAAGACATGAAGGAGGCTCAAAGATGGATTAGATAGATAAGAACACAAGCGTTCCGTATCGGAATTTATTTTGAATTTTGTTTGGCTATAGGTGATATTTCTGTTATGAGCTGACCTTGATGTAAGATCGTACTCAGAACTTTTGTTTCCAAGAGCTATTCTGATGTCACTTGGTGTCCACAGCATGATCTACTAATGTGGTGGCATCATCTCTGTGACTTATAATCATGTGCTTTTGCCCACTATTGTGAGGCACTGGGCTTGGGAAGTCCTCTGGGCTCTGGAAATAAGCATTTCAGATATGATGTTCTTTATGGACAGTTTTTATTCTATTCTCCAGCCTGCATTTCCTCATTCATTACTCAGAAATAACTGCTAAAATTCTGGAACTCATTATTATCTTTCTCTTTCTTTAGTACAATATTCCCCATACTTTGGAGTGGTATTAAAAATTCATTTTTCTGGGCTTCACCTTAGACCTCCTGAATCAGGCTCTGGTAACTAGTCATATGATCTGAAGCCCTATCCACCCTCACCAGGCTTGAGTTTGAAGGGCCCTTGGGGAGGAGAGAGGAATCCTGGCACCCCTCTTTAGAAATGTGTGACCATAACATTCTTTTTTAGATTTGGACTTCAGAAATAGCTATGAAACTGCAGCAAAGTTCTGTTCAACATTATGTTTATGGAGTAGCTCTTCTTTTCCTGGTTTCAAAGACTTTTTTTCCATTTGTATACAAGTATGGTACCAAACTTGTCAAATAATTTTCCAGGACTTATTGAGAGGACCACTGATTTTTAATTTGAATAATTACTGACTATAGGTCAATGTTTCTAATAATTTCTAACTTTAATCAATGTTGTATTCTCCACTCATAGACTCATAATATTAAAGAATCATTGATTTTCCTGGTTTTTGTATTTTTTAACGTGCAGATTGATTTGTGAGTATTTTAGCTAGTATTAATATATTACATCTATAGTCAATAGGTGAGATTGACCTAGTGTTCTTTTTTTTCTTGAACTATATATTTTTTTAATTTTAATATCATGGTTATGCTAGTTTTGTAAATGCCATTTTGGAGGCTTTATGTGTTCTGTGCTCTGAAAAAGTTCATAAAGCACTAGAATTTTCTGTCCCAATTCTGATAGTATTGCATCACAGTAGGATTTGGGGGTCTGTGGGAATAGGAAGGTCATTCTGGGTGAGGCTGGGTCAGGATAGGCTGTTCAAAATGTAAGCTTGGTACCCACAGTACTCAGAATATTCCAGTCTTTTTAGTCCTATATACCTTCATTTCAGCAGCTACAAGATACTTGGAGAGGATCATAAAGAAGCAGGTGCTCCTTTTGGATGAAAACAAAGTGTGCCTTTTCCATCCCAGGAAGAAGGATGAAAGAGCTCAAACTTTCCTTTGACACACAGTGCTGCAAAAGTTTGAAAGATCATTTTAGCCTTGCCATGTTGCTATGGTAACCTGGCTTTCTGTAGCTAATTGTGTGCTTGCTTTTTTCTTTCTTTCCAAGTAGAATGAATTGTACTCATACTCAACCTTTTAAGCAGCAAAAGTAAGGCACCCAGAAATATGGACTGACCATTCTGTATTTATGGACATTTGCATTTAAGAATAATTATTAATTATACATGGGAGTGCAGAACTGTGAATTCAAAAGTCTTCAAAGTAAACCAGAACATTTTCTATTTATCTTGTCGATGTTTTTTGTTCTCCTGCAGCAACTGGCTTTTGGCTTAAAAGATGAAGGTGATGTGGTTAAGTTTTGTTCCTTTCCGAAGGCATCCAGCCAGAAGTGAAGCCATAGGAATGCATGTTTGCAGCAAATCATGGCTTAAGCACGATCCTACTCAATGGTAATTGAGTATTCCTGTGGTAAGACATGGAAGTAAATTGAAATGGGGCTCTAATTTAAAATTATGAGCAATTCATGCCCTACTTCCAATGATTCTGTCATAAATAAGCCCTCTTTTGGTCTGATATAATTTTGTTTTTTAAAAACTCCTGTATCATAAAATGGGTGGATATCTTTTATTTTCTCAGGAAACTAAACCCTTTGTTTAATTTTGAGAAAAATTAGCAAAGAGCCTAAGAAAAATGCCGTCTACAAGTAGGTCGTGTAGCTGCAGTAGGACATTATGAAGCTATTCCATTCAGTGAGTTGTGATTAGTAAATATGGAATCACATTTGGCAAAGATCTAGAGCACTAACTACCAGGTCATACAATAGCTAACATGAATTACACCTACAATCCTGAGGACATATCATTTCTCCTTGAACGTAAATAGTCTTATTTATTTTAAAATGAGAGTAATGAACTAGCCTTGGGTAATTGTTATAACTTTGGAATTCAAAGAAGCAAGTGATAGTGACACAGTCACTATTCATAGGCAGATGATATATTGCTTTATGTTATAAACTTGGATGAACCAAATTGCAGTAAGCTGTATTCTTCAGCAAAGGAGAGCAATTTATTTCAGTTGAAGAGATGAGGTAGTTTCTGAATGAGGGAACTAATATCTGTGAGTGCTATATGTCCTATATTTTAAATCTGTAATCTCACTTTATCATCATCATCGCTTCAGTAAGTAGTTGGAATTGAATGCATTTTGCAAATGTGTGAACTTGAGGCCCGGAAAGTTTAAACCATTTGCCCAAGTTCACAGAAGTAGGAGCTAGTCAAAAGAGGGATTCAAATACTACTCTGTTGCTCTCTGAAATGTGTTGGTGCCTTTCATGAATGATGAGGTATACATGAAAGTTTATGAAAAAGATGACAGTGTTCATTGTGTTCTTTTAAGTCGATCTGTAAAAAGAATACAACCAAGGATAGTTAAGGCCTCAAGGGGAATCATTTCAAGGGAATCTCTCTCTGCCATTTTTTATACCTCTCTCTGGTTCTGCCATAAAATGAGAAACAGTGATCTGACTTGTCGTCATAGTTCATTTTACTGCTTCAGCTCAATTTCTGGAAGAGGGGCTTTCAAAGGGGTGGAAGTGTGGCATATGTGGGCATGGTTTACACATTTTTCCACTTATTCCTTCTATGCCCTTAAGTAGGAGGTTGCTTTAGAGTGTTTTCCAGCTGATTAATAAAGTAGGACTTCACTTCCATTTACTTATCATTATTCTGTAAACCTACCTTCCCTGGGGTCCACCTAGGGAAGAATGGCTGTGATCTGGGGGCAGATTTCAGGTCCTCTTGTCAATACCACATGGAAGCACACCAGAACCCCCTATTTATAATGGAATAAAAAGTGAAAATTTCAACAAATATATATTGTAATCATCATTGAGTTGTGGTTGGAATTCCAAGAAGAAAAAAAGTATGAGAAGAATGTTGACATGAAGGAAATTAGAAGGAACCTATGTGGTGGGTGAGAATTCTGCCTATACAAATTAGACAATACAAATAGAAGCTTAAAACGACTTGCTTATGGAGGTAACAATTGAATTCAGGGTGTGCAGGGAATTAGACCCATCTCCTCTGATAACCATTGACCCAAGGGCCCTATTAATATAGCAGCTGTACAGAAGGGCTTCAGTAGAATTGTGCTGGGAGCTGCTAGCCCTTGGAAGCTTTGTCCAGTTTTAAATCTTTAACCACTACAGTTTGACAGAATTTTTGGCCCAGAAATCTGAGCCCTCCTAATCTGGTATTGTACCTCTCCCAGTGCCCTATATTTGGACTATGCAATCCTAGAAAAATAAAAAATAAATTGAGCACAAAGAAAGAACGAAAAAACTCATCTTGATGCTTTTGTGTTGACTTCAGGATGATCATTTGTATTTTAAATGTTTGTAATATATAAGGCAATGTCATATCAAAGAACATACATAGTGTTTAATTCATTTGATTTAATAAAGAATTATGCATTATGCACTTAAGTAAGTACTTATCAGGGAGGTGAAGTCCTCACAAATCAAATATATTAAATGTATAAACCCAGCTTGAAATGTTGAAAGGAATTAATCCAAGTTAGGAATAGATTGCTTGTGTGTGTGTTCTTAGTCGCTCAGTGGTGTCTGACTCTTTGTGACTCCATGGACTGTAGCCCACCAGGCTCCTCTGTCCATGGGGATTATCCAGGCAAGAATACTGGAGTGGGTTGCCACGCCCTCCTCCAGGGCATCTTCTCAACCCAGGGGTCAAACTCGGGTCTCCCGAATTGCAGGTGGAGCTACCAGGGAAGACCATAGATTGCTTAGGAGAGTTTAATTTGCTTGATTTGTGTTAATGAAACAGTTGTCAAAAATAAGGAGTCAGACTGTATGGATTCAAATTTCGGGGGTATTGATTTTGTACAATTTACTTCACCACCTTTTGACTCAGTTTCCTCATTTGTTAAAGGAAATTTGTTGTTCAGTTTGCTCAGTCCAACTCTTTGTGACCCTATGAATTGCAGCACGCCGGGCTTCCCTTCCTCTACTGTCTCCCAGAGTTTGCTCAAACTCATGTCCATTGAGTCACTGATGCACTCCAACCATTTCATCCTCTGTCAGCCCCTTCTCCTCCTGCCCTCAATCTTTCCCAGCATCAGGTCTTTCCCAATGAGTCAGCTCTTTGCATCAGGTGGTATTGAAGTATTGCAGCTTCAGCATCAGGCATTCCAGTGAATATTTAGGGTTGATTTCCTTTAGGATTGACTGGTTTAATCTCCTTGCTGTCCAAGGGACTCTTAAGAGTCTTCTCTAGCACCACAATTCAAAAACATCAATTCTTCAGTGCTCAGCCTTCTTTATGATCCAACTCTCAAATCCATACATGACTACTGGAAAAACCATATCCTTGTCTATACAGACCTTTGTTGACAAAGTAACGTCTCTACTTTTTAACACGCTGTCTAGATTTGTCATAGCTTTTCTTCCAAGGAGCAAGCGTCTTTTAATTTCATGGCTGCAGTCCTGTCCACAGTGATTTTGGTAGTAGTAAATAATAGTAGTAAAATAATTTTACCTACTTCATTGGGTGGTTGGGAGGATAAAGAGAGTTAAGACATACATAACTGCTTGGAGCAGAGCATGGTGCATTGTAAGCCTTATAAACATGCTTGCTATTGTTTTTTTTTAATGTAAATTTATTTATTTTAATTAGAGGCTAATTACTTTAAGCAGAGTGAGAACAAACATTTTTGTTCTTACCTTTAGCTTTTTACCTCCCTCAGGGAAGTATTATGTGTTCTTCATCAGCCCCACCCATATCAGAGTAAGTCCTTTCTCACATGCCCTAATTACTACTTCTGCTTCATAACACTTATACATAACACTAAGTGGCATGTATAATTGTGTGTGTGTTTGTGTGTGTGTGCATACACGCGCCATTTTGTGGTTGAAAAAACACAGTCCTAAGACTGAAATGAATACCAATTTATGAGTTTTACTTGCTTTTCTTGAACTCTATGCTAGGGTCTACATAATCACAGTGTTAATTACTAATTCACTATTTCCTCCCCCATTCACTTCCCTCACATTTCTTAAAGTCTGCTCACATACCTTTCTTCGCTTACACTTTCCCCAGCCTGAGACTCATTCTGATCCTTTTTCCTTTCCTCATTCTTTTGTACTGAAAAAGCCCAGAGGCCTATTCTGGCAAGATTGAGCCCTTCTCAAAGGATGGAGAGGATAAGAACCTGAATAGAAACATTAAAAAGTGCTTACTAAGTCCTTGTTGAATAATTCAGTGGGGTTTTTTTTTTAAGTCATTTATTATTAGGGATGCTGGCTTTTTTGTTAAAAAATGTTGAATAATTTTTGTTGATTAGAGTAGGACCTATCAAACTGATATACTTGATCTGATTATTCAAGAGAAATAGCATTTTTCAAGTAATATATAAACCCAAGTGAAGTACTTTAGTACCTTCAGGGTACAACTTGGGGAGTTCTTTTTCTAGTTGGAAAGAGCTAATGCTTTTTCAGGTGTACTGTGTGCTTAGATTGTTACATAAATTTAACTTATTTTCTCATGTCTGCAGTGAAGGTAGTTATTCTTCCCATTTTATAACTGGGAACTGAACTTCAGGGATGTTTAGTGATTAGCCAAAGGCCATAAGACTGTAAGTGATAGGTCAGGGGTCTGAACCTAGGTTCAAAGATCTAAAGTTTACATATTTTTACATCCTACCACATCTGGGGATGTATGCAAGTAGGAATCTTTGTCTCAGCTTGGTAAACTCTTAGTTTGAAAACATTCTGTACAGTAGTCTCCCTTATCCACAGTGGGTATATTCCAAGACCCCCAGTGCATGCCGAGATATATACTGTGTTTTTTTTCTATACATACATATTCATGATAGTTTAATTTATAAATTAGACACAGTTATCTTCCTGACCCAGGGATCGAAAAGAGATTAACAGTAATAATAAATAATTATTAAATAAATAAACACAATAAGAGAGTAGCCAATAATAAAACAGAACAATTGTAGCAATACACTGTAATAAGTTACATGAATGCGGTGTCTCTCTCGAAATGTCTTATTGTACACGTTTAATGCCTTTTCCATCTGAACTAAGCACTTATGTCCTATGGCTATGACTTTTGAAGTTTGAGGTGCAACAGTAAAACAATCACGAACTTCTTTTTCCTTTTCACAACTTTATGGACTGAAGATTCATTCTTATTGTAGATATTAGCAACCTCACCATATGATATTTTTTTTCCTTATTAAGTTGAGAACTTTTACCTTTTCACTTAAAGGAAAGTGCATTATGACTTCTCTCTTTCTTTTTTTCTACTAAAGTAACAGCTTCTCTTTGGCTGAATTGCCAGTATTACAACTCTTTCACTTTGAGGCCATTATTAAGTAAAATAAGGATTGCTTGAACAGAAGCACTCTGGTACCTTGACAGTCGTCAGATAAGCAACACAGCTTCTTCTTGTTTAGTCGCTCAGTCATGTCTGACTCTTTTGCAACCCGATGGACTATAGCCTGCCAGATTCCTCTCTGCCCATGGGATTTTCCAGGCAAGAATACTGGAGTCCTGACCCAGAGATTGAACCCGCATCTCCTGCACTGCGGGTGGATTCTTTAACACTGAGCCACTTGTGAAACCCCAGACAGCTAGCTAGTCATTGCCTATTGGGCAATAAAGGGTTGATTCGCATTCCTGGCAGGATGGGCAGAACCACAGAGATTTCATCGCACTGCTCAGAATGGGACACAATTTAAATATATGAATTGCTTATTTCTGAGATTTTCCATTTAATATTTTTTTAATTTGGTTGAGTGGTTAGCTGAAACTTCAGAAAGTGAACCCGTGGACAAGGGGGTGACTGTATACTAGTCTCCAATCATTGTATAAATTACTTCATGGGTTAATCTGAGGGAAGCTGGAGTCCCAAAGAATGGTTCAGTTTTTTTGTTTTGTTTTGTTTTGTTTTCTGTACTCACTGTTTCCCTTTTCTCATCTTTTCTAAGTAACATAGAAAGTTTTTTTTTTTTTTTACCAATTTCTATATTGTAAGACACCCTGTTCACATAAAATTATTCAAATTTAGCACATTTATTTCCAAATAAGTTTTGAGATACAAGCATTGCAGAAAACTCATGTTTAGTTAAAAACACCAGTGGATATTGAAACACTCTTGGTTATAAGTAGAGATCTGAGAATGTTATTATGTAAATATCATGGAAATTTTATTTTTTATGCTTGTAAGAATACATTTCTGAAGGTATTCCAGGAGGGTACTCACATGAGTAAGAAAAATCCTGAGAAGTGAGGAAAGCAGACCCCTCTTACTTTTTGTTTGTATTGTTAAATATTATCAATTCACAATGAATTAAAATAGCCTAGAAAATCTTTTCATTTAGGAACTGAAGTTTATAACGCTTTTTTTGAAATAAGTTTTCACTGTAACAGAAAAATAACCATCTAACAGACTATAAAAGTGAAATAGGTTAACTTGGTCCAGAAGCTGAGCACAATTTAGACAGTGGTTGGAAGTGAATTGCAACCAAATTGAGAGCTCTGTTTCCTTTGTTGGGGGAGCAGGGCAGGAGCAGGACCAGCTCATAAGTGACTGAGCGTCCTTGTAACTGGAAGTTGTGAGGGAAGTTGTGGGGTTGTAGTGATAGACAGGGGAGGGACTTCCCTGGTGACTCAGATGGTAAAGAATCTGCCTGAAATGTAAGAGACCCAGGTTTGATGCCTGAGTTGAGAAGATCCCCTGGAGAAGGGAATGGCTACCCACTCCAGTAATCTTGCCTGGAAATTCCATGGACAGAGGAGCTTGGCAGGCTACAGTCCATGGGGTTGCGAAGACTCAGACACAACTCTCCACTTTCATTTTCACTTTTCAGTGACTGATGGGGCTCACATGGCATACAGAGGAACAGAGTGCACAAAAATGTAATTCTTCAGAATGGAATGAAGAAGAGAGTTACATTAGAATATCCGTAAGTTTTATTACAGAAAAAGAAATTTTAAAAATTAAGCAGTATGCAGACAGTGATTGGAAATTAGAAAAAAATTAATCTTATATAAACATATTAAAGAGGACTATAGATTTTAAAATTTGAGAACTGGCATCTTTAGATGATTTTATTGGCTTCCAGCAAACATTTATTTGAAACATTAGACTTGATAGGTTTTTCTCTTTTCCTTCCTGAACTCTTACTGGTTACATACAAGCTATGCCACTGAAACTGGTTGGATAGTTTCAGTGGCTCAAGTGACAGGAGAAGAATGTTGAATAATGTTAAATGACATTACATTTTGCTATATTGAGCCATCTATCTGTTGTTATCTTGATAATAGAAGAAATGTTGAAAGTATTATCAGAAACTGGGAATTACAGGCATCAGCTCCTAGCTTTCCTCAAGGAAATGAAAGATTTGGTTCACAGATCCAGCATCTTAACTTTTCTAAGGGTGCTCCCCAGAGGACAGGCTGCTGTCTCCCGAGTCTTGCAGGTTTCAGGGATATGGCACAGGCTAGCTGCCTTGGGGAGAGTGGAGAAGGCAGCTTGGGTTGATAGAAGACATAGCACCTCCACTCAGCTCAGTAAAGGGCAAGTGGACAAAAACCATGGCTGCCCACTTCTCCCTGGGGAAGGAAAGTGTTTATTCAGGCATCTAATGTTACAACTCTTCTGGGAGCTGGTCAAAGGTTTTGCTTCTGACTTTCCTGTCCCAGAGTGCTGATGGCACCTGGCATAACCTAGCTGCCTGGGGATCAGTGAGAACGGAGCTGGAGATTTGGGTTGGGAGTTGCCATATCCCTTTCCCCCTGGTTCAGGAAGAGCAAGTGGTCAGAAAATTCTCATTCATGACTTTTGGGAATGTAAAATAATATAGCCACTACCAAACATAATCTTACCATAAGATCTGGCAGTTGTGTTCCTTGCTAATTGCCCAAAGTAGTTGAAAATTTACGTCCATGCAGAAACCTGTACATAAGTGTTTATTGCAGCTGTATTTATAATTGCCAAAACATGAAGTCAGCCACAGTGCACTTCAGCTTTGTTGTTGTTCAGTTGCTGAGCATTTTCCAACTCTTTGCGACCCCATGGAATGCAGAACACCAGGCTCCTGTCTTCTACCATCTCCTGGAACTTGCTCAAATTCATATATACTGAGTTGGTGATGCTATTGAATGATCTCATCCTCTACCACCCCCATCTCCTTTTGACTTCAATCTTTACCAGCATCAGGATTTCTTCCCATGAGTTGACTCTTTGCATTAAGTGGCTGAAGTACTGGAACTTCAGTTTCAGCATCAGTCCTTCCAGTAAATATTCAGGGCTGATTTCCTTTAGGATTGACTGGTTTGATCTCCTTGCTGTTCAAGGGACTCTCAAGAGTCTTCTCCAGCATTCTAAAACATCAGTTCTTCAGTTCTCAGCTTTCTTGATGATCCAACTCTGACATCTGTACATGGCTACTAGAAAAACCAAAACTTTTACCATCTGGACTTTTGTTGGCAAAGTCATATCTCTGCTTCTTAATACAATGATATGCTGTCTAGGTTTGTCATAGCTTTCCTTCCAAGGAGCCAGGCGTCTTTTAATTTCATGGCTCAGACACCATTCGTGGTGATTTTGGAGCCCAAGAAAATGGTCTGTCACTGCTTCCTCTTTTTCCCATTTTATTTTTTATGAAGTGATGGGACTTGATGCCATGATCTTAGTTTTTTGAATGTTGAGTTTCAAGCCAGCTTTTTCACTTCCTCTTTTTCACCCTCATCAAGAGGCTCCTTAGTTGTTCTTCACTTTCTGCCATTAGAGTGGTATCATCTGCATATCTGAGGTGGTTGATATTTTTTCTGGAAATCTTAATTTCAGTTTGTGATTTATCCAGCCCAGCATTTTACACATGTACTCTACCTGTAAGTCAAGTAAGCAGAGTAGCAATATATAGCCTTGTCATACTCATTCCCCAATTTTGAACCAGTTTGTTGTCCCATGTCTGGTTCTAACTGTTGCTTCTTGACCCACACATAGGTTTCTGAGGATACAGATAAGGTGGTCTGGTACTTCCATCTCTTTGAGAATTTCCCACAGTTTGTTGTGATCCACATGGTCAAAGGCTTTAGTGTAGTCCATGAAGCAGAAGTAGAAGTTTTTATGGAATTCCTTTGCTTTCTCCATGATCCAACATATGTTGACAACTTGATCTCTGATTCCTTTGCCTTTTTGAAACCCAGCTTGTACATCTGGAAGTTCTTGGTTCATGTACTGCTGAAGCCTAGCTTGAAGAATTTTGAGCATAATATTACTAGCATGTGAAATGAATGCAACTGATGGTAGTTTGAACACTCTTTGGCATTGCCCTTCTTTGGGTTGGAATAAAAACTGACCTTTTCCAGTCTTGTGGCCATTGTTGATATAATTTCCAAATTTGCTGACATACTGAATGCAGCACTTTAACAGCTGTGGTACATATACACAATGGAGTACTACTCAGCCATTAAAAAGAACACATTTGAATCAGTTCTAATGAGGTGGATGAAACTGGAGCCTATTATACAGAGTGAAGTAAGCCAGAAAGAAAAACACCAATACAGTATACTAACGCATATATATGGAATTTAGAAAGATGGTAACAATAACCCTGTGTACGAGACAGCAAAAGAGACACTGATGTATAGAACAGTCTTATGGACTCTGAGAGAGAGGCAGAGGGTGGGAAGATTTGGGAGAATGACATTGAAACATGTGTAATATCATGTATGAAATGAGTTGCCAGTCCAGGTTCGATGCACGATACTGGATGCTTGGGGTTGGTGCACTGGGACGACCCAGAGGGATGGTGTGGGGAGGGAGGAGGGAGGAGGGTTCAGGATGGGGAGCATATGTATACCTGTGGCGGATTCGTTTTGATGTTTGGCAAAACTAATACAGTGTTTGAGGTTTAAAAATAAAATAAAATTAAAAAAAAATGAAATGGCTTAGCTGAAATTCCATCACCTCCACTAGCTTTGTTCATAGTAATGCTTCCTAAAGCCCACTTGACGTCACACTCCAGGATGTTGGTTCGAGGTGAGTGACCATACCATTGTGGTTATCCAGGTCATTAAAACCTTTTTGAATAGTTCTTCTGTGTATTCTTGCCACCTCTTCTTAGTCTCTTCTGCTTCTATTAGGTCCTCACGGTTTCTGTCCTTAACATGCCCATCCTTGCATGAAATGTTCCCTTCATATCTCTAATTTCTTGAAGAGATTTCTAGTCTTTCCCATTCTATTGTTTTCCTCTGTTTCTTTGCATTGTTCCTTGAAGGCCTTCTTTTCTCTCCTTACTATCTTCTGGAACTCTGCATTCAGTTGGGTGTATCTTTTTTCCTTGTCTTTTGCTTCTCTTCTCCCCTCAACTATTTGTAAAGCCTCCTCAGAGAACCACTTTGCCTTCTTGCATTTCTTTTTCTTTGGAATGATTTTGATCATTGTCTCCTGTACAATGTTATAAACCTCTTTCCACAGTTTTTCAGGCACTCTACCAGATCTAATCTCTTGAATCTATTCATCACCTCCACTGAATAATCATAGGGGATCTGCTTTAAGTTATACATGAATGGCCTAGTGGTTTTCCTACTTTCTTCATTTTAAGCCTGAATTTTGAAATAATGAGCAATAAGTAGCTCATTATCTAAGCCTCAGTCAGCTCCAGGTCTTGTTTTTGCTGACTATATAGAGTTTCTCCATCTTCAGCTGCAAAGAACATAATCAATCTGATTTTGTTATTGACCATCTGGGTGATGTCCATGTGTAGAGTTGTCTCTTGGGTTGTTGGAAAAATGGTGTTTGCTATGACCAGCTTGTTCTCTTCACAAAACTCTGTGAGCCTTTGCCCTGCTTCATTTTGTATTCCAAGGCCAAACTTGTCTGTTATCCCTGGTATCTCTCGACTTCCTGCTTTTGCATTCCAATCCCCTATGATGAAAAGGATATCTCTTTTTGTGTGTGTGTGTGTGTGTTAGTTCTAGAAGATGTTGTAGGTCTTCATAGAACCATTGAACTTCAGCTTCTTTGGCATCAGTGGTGGGGGCATAGATGTGGATTACTATGGTGTTGAATGGTTTGCCTTGGAAATGAGCTGAGATACCTCTGTTGTTTTGAAAGTTGCACCCAGGTACTGCATTTTGGACTCTATTATTAACAGTGGGGGCCACTCCATTTCTTCTAAGGGGTTCTTGCCTATAGTAGGCCGTTCATTTTAGTTCACTGATTCCTAAGATGTCGATGTTTAGTCGACATCAATCTTGCCGTTTCCTGCTTGACCACATCCAATTTATCTTGATTCATGGGCCATATATTCCAGGTTCCTATGCAATATTGTTCTTTACAGTATCAGACTTTACTTTCACCATAGTACTGGTGGTGAACGTAATTCAGTAGGTGACTGAATAAATAAACTGTGGTACAACCAAACAATGATATTTTAGCACTAAAAAGAAATGAGCTTCCAAGCCATGAAAAGGCATAAGGAACCATATATACATATGATTAAGTGAAAGTCAGTGTGAAAAGGCTACATGTGATATGATTCCAACAATATATATTACATTCTGGAAAAGGCATGTGCTGTGCTATGCTTAGTTGCTCCATTGTGTCCGACTCTTTGCGACCCCAAGGACTGTAGCCCTCCAGGCTCCTCTGTCCATGGGGATTCTCCAGGCAACAATACTGGAGTGGGTTGCCATGCCCTCCTCTAGGGAATCTTCCCAACCCAGGGATCGAACCCAGGTCTCCCACATTGCAGAAGGATTGATTACCACCTGAGCCCCTAGGGAAAGGCATGGAGACAGTGAAAAGATCAGTGGTTTTCAGGGTGAAAAGGATGATAGGTCAAGCACAGAGGATTTTTAGGGCAGAGAAAATACTCTGTATGATACCATAATCATGGATGCATGTCATTGTTCATTTCTCCAAACCTATAGAATATAAAATATCACGAATTGAACCATAATGTAAACTATGGGTTTGGGAGATGATGTGTCAATCTGATTCATCAAGTGTAACAAATGTACCACTCTGATAGGGTATATGGATAATGGGGAAGGCCATGTATCTGTGGGGACAGGGGCATATAGGAAATTCTGTGCTTTCAATTTTGCTGTAAGCCTGCAAGTAGTCTAAAAAATAATGTCTTAATAAAGAACAAGTAAAACTAGCACAGAAATGCAGGGAATGCCAGATTCCAGGTGACTAGCAAAAGTATTTTAAGGAATGCAGTTGTATTTTTATATAAACTGGTTTATTTAAATTTTGAATAGGTGAAAAGCATTATTTTTCAGCTGAGGATTCATATGTAGCAGACAAGGGTCCAATCACCTGACCTTTTTGACTTTTAATAACATACTGTAATTTTGATGACTATTACTGAATGTGACGTGTGTGTTGCACCGGTTATAAGAAATAACCATGTAGAATGCAGCTGTCATTAAAAAAATGTGCTTAATCATTTTCATTTGATGAATAAGAAAATTATGCCTCTGAACTGTGAATTACAAGATCTCTTGGGAATAAACTATTTGACACAAATGTGACATTTGAAAATGAACTTGCATTAACAGTGTGGTGATTCTGCCAGGTTTCACTGGAATTGTCGATAGTAAATTGGAAAAGAGCTGGGACTAACTTTGCACCCACTGCAGTATCTGTGCTGCTCCTTATCAGGCTCAGTGTCAAATAAACTTCATGAAGACTTAAAGCCTTAGAGATAAGCATGCAATTGAAAATGCTCTCCTATTATGCATTTAAGGCAATGTGATCCTACCTGGTCTCTAAATGGAATTTTAAATGACTGGAACCATTGGGAACTAATTTTCTGGGTTGAATGCTGATTTTCAGGGATCATTCTTATTACAGTTCATTGTAATATTCCATTTAAAAATATTTAGAATTATTTTAAGTGATTTTATAGTTTGGGATTATTGGTAAGAAGATACAAAGTGATTTCTATGGTACAGGCTTATTAAAACCAGCTTATGTTGCTGGTTTTCCTTACCCATAAGAGTTGTTGCCTAGTAAGAATTATAAGTATGAAAACACCTGATTCCATTTGGCATGCCTGTGATCTGCTTATGGCTTAGACCCAGAGACAAGTGACTTTTGTAAGCAGTCATCTGCTGTGTGCCCTGAAATGATGATTTTTTTAAAAAAATTATTTCACTGAAGTATGGTTGATTTCCAGGAGAAATATCGATGACCTCAGATATGCAGATGATAGCACACTTATGTCAGGGAGCGAAGAAGAACTGAAGAGTCTCTTGATGAAAGTGAAAGAGGAGAGTGAAAACGCTGGCTTAAAACTCAGCATTCAGAAAAGTAAGATCATGGCATCCTGTCCCATCACTTCATGGGAAATAGATGGGGAAACTGTGTCAGACTTTATTTTTCTGGGCTCCAAAATCACTGCAGATGGTGACTGCAGCCATGAAATTAAAAGACATTTGCTCCTTGGAAGAAAAGTTATGACCAACCTAGACAGCATATTAAAAAGCAGAGACATTACTTTTCCAACAAAGGTCTGTGTAGTCAAAGCTATGGTTTTTCCAGTAGTCATGTGTAGATGTGAGAGTTGGACTATAAAGAAAGCTGAGTGCTGAAGAATTCATGCTTTTGAATTGTTGGTGTTGGAGAAAACTCTTGAGAGTCCCTTGGACTGCAAGGAGATCCAACCCATTCATCCTAAAGCAAATCAGTCCTGAATATTCATTGGAAGGACTGATACTGAAGATGAAATTCCAATACTTTGGCCACCTGATGTGATGAACTGACTCATTTGAAAAGACCCTGATGCTGGGAAAGAATGAAGGCGGGAGGAGAAGGGGATGACTGAGGATGAGATGGTTGGATGGGATCACTGACTCAATGGACATGAGTTTGAGTAAATTCCAGGAGTTGGTATGGACAGGGAGGCCTGGTGTGCTGCAGTCCATGGGGTTGCAAAGAGTCAGACACGACTGAGCGACTGAACTGAACTGATATTTGATTTACAATGTTGTGTTAATTTCTGCTGTATAGCAATGTGATACAGCTTTATATACACACACACACACGTTCTTTTTCACAGTGTTTTCCATTGTGGCTTATTACAGGATATTGAATATAGTTTCCTGTCCTATAGAGTAGGACCTTGTTGTTTACCCATTCTATATATGACTATGTATAATAACTTGCATCTTCTAACCCCAAACTCTCAATCAATTCTTCCCCCACCCCTTTCTCCCTTGGTTAGACAACCTCTCTGTGTCTGTAAATCAGTCCTGTTTCATAGATATGTTCATTTGTGTCATATTTTAAATTCCACATAAATGGTGTGATATGATATTTGTCTTTCTCTTTCTGACTTCATGTAGTATGATCATTTCTGGGTCAATCCATGTTGCTGCAAGTGGCATCCTTTCATTCTTTTTATGGCTGAGTAGTATTCCATTGTATGTATGTATGTATGCATGGTCCACATCTTTATCCATTCATCTGTCAGTGGACATTTAGGTTGTTTCCATGTCTTGTTGTTCAGTCCCTAAATCATATCTGACTCTTTTCTACCCCATGGACTGCAGCATGCCAGGCATCCCTGTCCTTCACTATCTCCCAGAGTTTGCTCAAACTCACATCCATTGAGTTGATCATGCCATCCAATAATTTCATCCTCTGTTGTCCTCTTCTCCTCATGCCCTCAGTCTTTCCCAGTGTCATGGTCTTTTCCAATGAGTCAGCTCTTCACGTTAGGTGGCCAAAGTATTGAAGCTTCCGCTTCAGCATCAATCTTTCTAGTAAATATTCAGGGTTATTTTCCTTTAGGATTGACTGGTTTGATTTCCTTGCAGTCCAAGGGACTCAGAGTATTCTCCAGCACAATTCAAAAGCATCAATTCTTCAGTGCCCAGGCTTCTTTATGGTCCAACTCCCACATCCGTACATGACTACTGGAAAAAACATAGCTTGGACTATATGAACCTTTGTCAGCAAAGTGATATCTCTGCTTTTTAATACCCTGTGTAGGTTGGCCATAGCTTTCCTTTCAAGGAACAATCATCTTTTAATTTTGTGGCTGCAGTCACATCTGCTGTGATTTTGGAGCCCAAGAAAATAAAACTATCTCACTGGTTCTCCATCTATTTGGCATGAAGTGATGGGACTGGATGCCGTGATCTTAGTTTTTTGAATGCTGAGTTTTAAGTCAGCTTTTTCACTCTCCTCTTTCACCCTCATCAAGAGGCTCTTTAGTTCCTCTTTGCTTTCTGCTATTAGAGTGATATCATCTGCATATCTCAGGTTGTTGATATTTCTCCTGGCAATATTAATTCCAGTTTGTGAGTCATCCAGCCCGACATTTCACAAGATGTACTCTGCAAATAAGTTAAGTAAGCAGAGTGACAATATACAGCTTTGACATACTCTTTCCCACTTTTGAACCATTCTATGTTTTGGCTATTGTAAATAGTGCTGCTGTGAACATAGTCTTGCATGTATCTTTTTGAATTATATTTTGTCCAGATATATGCAAAGGAATGGGGTTTTTGGATCATATGGTAACTCTGTTTTTTGTTTTTGGAAATCTTCATGCTGTTTTTCACAATATCTGCATTAATTTTCATCCCCACCAATGGCATAAGAGAGTTCCCTTTTTTCCATACGTTCTCCAACATTTATTTAAAGACGTTTAAATGATGGCCATTCTGACTGGTGTGAGGTGATATTTCATTGTAGTTTTGATTTGCATTTCTCTAATAATTTGGGCTGAAATGATTTAATGCATGTTCCAAGATGCATTGTTCTACTTAAAAGAAAAAAATTAAAGACAATCTGCATCAAGTTTCATTGACCCAATAGCCTCTTGAAGATGATGCTGGAGGAAGAACGTGGCTGAGGCAACTGTTGAGCTGACTGAGGAGTCCCAGCTGATCACTTAGTAGCTGTGTAGTTGGGGCAAAGTCCTTAACCTCTGTGGACCTTAATTTCCTCATGGTGAATTGGGTACAATAATATCTATTTCCAAGAGTTGTTTGTGATATGTTTAAAATAACAACATATATGTGAAACTACATTTACAGACAATGAAGTCTTATACAAAAGTTGGGGCAAGACTGTGTCTCAACTGAGTTGCCCCAGGCAACATTGCTGGCAGTGTGAGGAGACAGTTTTGCTCGTCAGAACTTGGGCAGGAGATACGCTGCTGGTATCTAGTGGGCAGAGGCCAGGGGTCCTACAGTCCACACACGACAGCCTCCTGCAGCAAAGAGTGCTCTGGACTCAAATATCAGTAATGGCTGTTGAGAAATGCTGGGTTAAAATTTAAAAACCCAAACTTGTATATAACTCTAAGGAGCTTACTCTCCTAGTTTTTCAATCATCCTTTAAATGCCATATTGATTACTTAATTTACATTTTCATCCCAAATAGACTTAAAATAATAGTATTCACTACAGCACTACAACTTACATTTTGCCTTACATTTTTATTATATTACCACATATGTTCACCTTTCTGTTAAGCTTTATATAAGGAATTATAATTATGAAAGTTCTCTTGAGTTAATTTGTAGGATTCCTGAATTCACAAATACTTTAGTCTTTTAAAAACTATTTGATAGTTTTTATATTAGTTTATTATAAGTCCATCATCCATTATTTGAAAATATTAAACCAAATGTGTTCCAGCATTCAGGATCTTTTTGGATTTCATACAGGTGCCTCAGTGGTAAAGAATCCACCTGCCAATGCAGAGACACCGGAGGTACAGTTTCAATGCCTGGGTCAGGAAGATCCCCTGAAGGAGGAAATGGCAACCCACTCCAGTATTCTTGCCTGGAAAATTCCATGGACAAAGGAGCCTTGTGGGCTACAGTCCATGGGGTCACAAAAGAGTCAGACATAACTTAGCGACTAAACAACAACAACAATGTCATGCCAACTTTGCATATGTGTGTATTGTGTAATACCTCATCAAGGTCTGGGGCATTGTGCTGCGTTCAATAAAATATGTAAATAGTCACATTAAGTGGGTTAAATGTGCTTTATATCAGTTGAGATCATATTTTACCTAAAAGAATTTGGGTTGGGTGTTGTTGCCAAATAAATTGCAAAACAAGGCTTTCAGATTTTAGAGCCTTTGTGAATTTTGAAATTGTAGATGAGATAGTCATGTCCCTTTACTAAGCATAATGCCCCATGTCTCTGGAGTCATGTTGTATCACAAAAAAAAAGCAATAGAGTATATAAATTTTACTATACCACACAGATATGCAGCCCTCTCCCAGTCAGTTCAGTAATTATTGGAAAGGGCATGTACATTTGAAACACACTGCTTTAATTAACATTCCAAGTTATGCCAGACTATATAAATAAGTGTCCCAATTAATGAGCAGTTGCAACCAATTTTCACAGTTAACAGGGAAAATACACCCTGCAAAATGAAAGCACTTGTAGAAAGGATAGAATTTATAACACAAGATGTTTACAAACTATAATTGGATATATACAGTCTAAGAATGAAAGTATTATTAGTGTCTATTTTAATTAATAGTAAATATATATGTTCAGAACTTGACACAGTTTCAGAACAATGTCACTCTGACCATGTGTAATAATACCTTCAATTCTTACTGTGTTCCCTTATGAATGCTTAAAATTTAAGACTCTCAAAGAAAAGGATAATGGGACAAATACTCAAGAAGTTTGATATATGATAAAATGAATTGGAGATGCAAGAAAATGCTTTTCAAAGTCATTGCTTTCTGCATAAGACTATGGACATGGAATGTGTAGAATTTTTAACTTAGATTTATAAATGAGTATCTTTTTCTCTGGCCTGTTCTTAAGGTTTCTTCACACTGGAGCACATGATATTGAAGTATTTCAGGGCTTTTTCTCCTTATTATTTCCCATATGCTGTAGGAGCCTTGGCCCTGATGGCTACTTCTTGCTTAAGGCAAATGTCTTTGATGTAGGTTTCCTTGAAATCCACTCCATGTTTGAAACCATCCAAAAGGACTTTGGTCTCCAGGAATATGGTAGTAGACAACCTGAAAATACTCCCATTATAAAACATTTATGAGTGTTTAAAATAAAAAATATCTTTTAAGTTCCAGAGCTAGGGACCTAAAAAGTAAAGAACACTTCCAGCTCCTAAAAAATGTACTGGGAAACCAATTCAGGAAGCAGAGGCCTGAAACAGCAGTTTAATGAGGCGCTTAGAATTTTAAGACTTAAATGATGAGAGGAAAAGGGGCTTTGGATAAAGAGAGGATGTTGGAACCGACCTGTGGCGGATTCATTTCAATATTTGGCAAAACCAATACAATATTGTAAAGTTTAAAAATAAAATAAAATTAAAAAAAAAAAAAAGCCAATACCTTCAGAAACCTATACATCATAATATTATGGAGTAGGGGAGAAACGCTAATTGGCTAGGGAATATGACAAAACAAGTTGGTAAAACTTGGTTTTTGACACTGGGTAGAACATGAATATATACCTGTTTCATAAAAACTTGTAGTCAGGACTTCCTTTCACATTTGCCAAATATGTAACCTCAGGATATTAACAAAAATTTTCTTTGGTGTAAACAAAAGAGATGCCTATTGTTTGTACAGAAATAGATAAAGCCCTGGCTATTTTGGTAATGATCCAAAATTACCAAAGTTTCAAGAAAAAAATTGAGAATAACTTAGCAGATATAACAAATACAGGGAATAACCCCCTAAAAATGTAGAGCTATCAGTCATAAACCATAATATAAGTATTAAGATTAGCAAATTAATGAAGAAGGAAAAAATTGGATGTATAAAACAAGATAAAATATTACCAGGCTAATTTTTTGAAATGACATGATTTGTTGCTAGAAATTTAAAAATATTGTTCAGTAGAAGAACTTAAAGATAAAATTAGACAGAGCTTAAGAAGAATTTTGGGCTTCCCTGATGGCTCAGTTGGTAAAGAATCTGCCTGTGATGCAAAAGACTTGGGTTCAATCCCTGGTTCAGGAAGATCCCCTGGAGAAGGAAATGGCAAACCACTCTAGTATGCATGCTTGGGAAATTCTATGGACCCCAGACCATGGGGTCGCAAGAGTCAGACATGACTTAGTGACTAAACCAACCAACCAACACAAGAGGAATTTCATGACCAATAAAGCATATTAGGGGCAGTTATCCAGGATGCAGCCTGAGAGGTAAAAAGATAGAAAATATTGTGAAACATGGATCACTAAATGTTAGGTGAACATATACATCTACAAGTGGGTTCTAGACAGAAAACTGGGAAAATAAAGTGTTAGTCACTCAGTCGTGTCCAACTCTTTGCGACCCCATAGACAGTAACCTGCCAGGCTCCTCTGTCCATGGAGATTCTCCATGCAAGAAACTGGAGTGGGTTGCTGTTCCTTTCTCCAGGGGATCTTCCTGACACAGGGATTGAACCCAGGTCTCCTGCATTGCAGGTATATTCTTTATCATCTGAGTCACCAGAGAAGCCCAGAGAAAATTGGGAAAATAGGGGGGATATTATTGAAATAGACTGTGGGAGAGGGAGAGGGTGGGAAGATTTGGGAGAATGGCATTGAAACATGTAAAATATCATGTATGAAATGAGTTGCCAGTCCAGGTTCGATGCACGATACTGGATGCTTGGGGCTGGTGCACTGGGACGACCCAGAGGGATGGTATGGGGAGGGAGGAGGGAGGAGGGTTCAGGATAGGGAACACATGTATACCTGTGGCGGATTCATTTTGATGTTTGGCAAAACTAATACAATTATGTAAAGTTTAAAAATAAAATAAAAGTAAAAAAAAAAAAAAAGAAAGAAAATAGTTGAGAATATTCCAGATTCTCTCAGATTTTTCACAGACATGACTTCTATGGATTCAATAATTACAATGAATCCAAACACAATATCAATTAAATTCACATTTGGAATATTAAAATTAAGTTGAAGATAACAGAAGACTTTAAAAATACCAGAGTAAATGCTGATGATATACAAAGAGGGTGACAGATGATCAGCTAATTTATCAACAGTTTTAATAGAAATCTTTAAATAGTAGAATGACTTTAGAAGTTATTAATCTGGAATTCTATACATAGGTAAACTACAATTTAAGAACGTAGGCAAAATAATCGTGCTCAGACTCACACTGAGAGTTTCCTAGTAATAGACACTAAAAAAAACCAAAGAATGTAGTAAAGAAAAAAGTCATCTCCAGAAAGGAGGCATGAGAAGCAAAATGGAGTGCTGAGCAAGCAAATTATTAAACATATAGCAAATCAAAATACACATTACAGTTGTGTAAAGCAATAGTGGTAATAAGTGCTTATTTGGGGGTTATAAATCAAGATGGAACTAGAATACTTATGAACAATAACAAATAAGGCCTACAGGAGGCTATCAATTCATTTATTTAATGAGTATTTATGGGTCAGACAAACACTTTGGGTGCAAGAGATACAGCAGTGAGCAAAACGGCAAAAGTCATGACCCTTGTGGAGATTTCATTCTAGAGGGGAGAGGTAGTCAACTATCAGAGTAAAATTATATAGTATTCCTGGTGAGGATATAGTTAAAGAAAATTTAAAAAACAGAGCAGAAATAAATCCTAAATTGGATGGGTTGCAATTTCAAATAGGAGGTCAGAGTGCACTTCATTGAGAGGGTGACCCTTGAGCAAATCTGAAGGTTGAAAGAGATTATGGGCACAGAGTAGATGCAAATGTCCCAAGGAAGGAGCTTGCCTGGCATGTTTGAGGAAAAGCTGACTCAGAATAAGCTAGGGAGTCGTGGGAGGTGAAGGTGAAGAGGAATAGGGGGGTAGAAGATGCAGAGAGTTAAATTGGGTGTTAGGATGAGAAACAACACAGGCTTTGGAGAAGAATGACAGGGCAAGAATTACATTTTACGAAGATTTGTCTGGATCCTGTGTTGGCAGGCAAACACAGGAGAAGAAAGAAAGATGGGAGGAAGCGTTAGGACACTACTGTAATAGTCTAGGCAAGAGATGGAGGGTGTGAAGTTTCCATATGGTTTAGAGGAGGTAGAAAGATTGACTAATTTTAGATATCATTAAGCCAAATGGGTATGTTGTCTGACTACTGAACTATATAACATTACCATTCTTGTAAGTTAAAAATGGTCAAATATTAGTAACTTCCTGTGGTTTGATATAACAGAATTTTAATAAAGTTGATGGAAAAGTATCAAAATGTTTAATGAAATGTATTAAAGGAGAACTGGAGAATCACAGAATCACATAAGGTGCAATTTAAATTAAAAGCACAGAGCATGATGGTAAAACCATAAATGTATCAGTATCAAAATATATCCAAAGGGACTAAATTCACCGTTAAAAGACAGAGCTTGCCTGTTCGGAAAAACCAAAACTGCTGTTAAGTTCTTAAGAGAGCCCTAAAACATAAAACACAGAAAGGGGAAAAGTAAAAGCATGAAAAAACTATACTGGGTAAATATTAGCCAAAGGAATACTGGTGAAGCTATATTATTTTTACCAAAAAAAAAAAATACACTTTAAGGATAAAAGGGTTGGTATATGATGATAAAGAGAATGGTTCTCAGAAATACATAAAATGACATCTCATGCTCCTAATACCATTTTGAAATATGTATATAGAGAAGAATTGATGAAAATATACAGAAAGTCTAAAAAGTCAATAAGCATGGAGAACTTAATAAACTTCTCTCAGTAATTAGATGAATCAGACCAAATATTTGGTTAGGTTATAAAGGATTTGTATATCACAGTGAACAATACTGATCTTTTATGCCATAAACTAAGTCTCAAAAACACCAGAACTTTGGTATCATGCCAGTCATGTTCTTTGATCACAGTGCAACTAGTAATTGCAAAGGGATAACTTAAAACCCCCAGATTTCTGGAAATTAACAAGTCCTAAATACCTCATAGGGCTTTCCTGGTGGCTCAGTGGTAAAGAACCCACTTGCCAATGCAGGAGATGTGGGTTCAACCCCAACCCCTGGGTCAGAAAGATCCCTGGAGAAGGAGATGGCAACTTACTCCAATATGCTTGCCTGGGAAATCCAATGGACAGAGGAATCTGGCAGGCTACAGTCCATGGGGTCACAAAAGAGTTGGACACAACTTAGCAACTAAACAGCAACAACAAATACCTCATGGGGTGACATTTATAGTTAATAAATGTTAGAAAATACTAGGTATTGCAAATGATTTGACAGCAGTTGCTATCAGATAATGAAAATACTACAAATTTGAGAAATGTAGCAAAAGTAGAATGTAATGGAAATGTGTAGACTATAATTCTTAGGAAGAAGAAAGGCTGAGAATTAGGTAAGCATCTAACTCTGGAAATGAAGTAGAAGACGATCTCTGATAAACACAACAGCAGAAATTATTATAATAAAAAGCAAAGAAACAACAGAGAAGGTCGATAAGACTAAGAGCTGGTATTCTGGAAATAATAATAATCTAATTATTTGATGTGGTTGATCAAGGATAAGGGAAGAAGGCACACATAAACAGTAGTAGAAATGATAAAGACACCATGCTGTGCTTAGTCGCTCAGTCATGTCTGACTCTTTGCAACCCATGGACTGTAACCCTCTCCTTTAGCCAGGCTCCTCTGTCCATGGGGATTCTCCACCAAAAATACTGGAGTGAGTTGCCATGCCCTCTTCCAGGGGATCTTCCCAACTCAGGGATCAAACCCAGGTCTCCCTCATTGCATGCAGATTCTTTACCATTTGAGCCACTAGGGAAGCAAAGACACCATAACTCTAGGTAAAATAAAAGAGAAAAGTTAAAATTCTATGGAAAATGTTATACCAATAAATTTGAAAACTTATATGGGATAAACTATTTTCTAGAAAAACATACCAAACTGTCTCAAGAAGAAATGGAAAGCCTTATTAGACATATTAAAAATAAAAATGTGCTCTTCTGTCTCCAAACCCAAGCACCAAGCCTACTTGACTTTATTGGTGAACTCCGGTAAACATTCAAGAAACAGATACTCTCAGTCCAATGCTATGGAAGAAGATCATTGTTAATCTTTAAAAAATATGTATATATCATTCTATATATGCTTTTAAATTTAATTTTAGATGTATAGTTAGGCTTTGAAATTCTGTATGTAATCCTGAGACTTTTAGCTGTTCTACTTACCAATTAGTAGAATAAGAATTTCTAGACAACTGAGAACTGTTTATGACATGCAAGTAGATAGAACTCTTATTTTAAAGGTATTTTCAAAGAGGCTATTAGATAAGAATGTATATGCAAGACCACACACAAAAATATATTTACCACTTGTTTGGAATGGACCTTTTTATAATAATTCATATTGGTAGCCATCCTGTTATCATACAACCATTTAGTTGCCCTTGTGTACTTATCTGTAGAAAGTCCTTTGTGAAACATTGTTTTCAAAGGTATAATGTTATCTTTCAAAGAATATAAACTTTAATCTGAAGTCCTTATAAACCAATTATTTCTCATGAAAGATGGCATCCAACCTAGGGTATCCAACTCTACATGTATGTTCAGGAATTTTTTGTCTCTTTCCCCTCTAGATTTAAGTGTATGTTAATAAATTGCTTTAGAAGATTTCTTACCTTCAAAAATCTTGTGAAAGTAATTTTTTTAATGACAATATTATATGTAGTCCAGAAATGAAAAGGCAATTAATTTATAAACAAAACTTACTAATCTAAATGTAAGATTCCTAAATTAAACATTTGGCAATTCAATTTTAGTGGAATATTAAATAAAAATATCTAACCATCAGGTTGGGTTTAGTCTAAGAACTCAAGGTTAATGAACAATTAAATCAAGGATAGATTAAAGGAGACAATTCATATATATAAATAGATGCAATGAACATGTTTGAAAAAATTTAGTATCAATAATGATAGAAATTTCTTATGAAACTATGAATAAATACAATGAATGATATTTACCAAAACCACCCAGGAGTATCATTCTTAAGTACTGTCCACTCACACACCCTCCTTAAGAGGAAAAGCATAAATAAACATGTTTCCTTGTAGTTCCCTTGCATGTGAGTGAAATTTTTACCACTAAACATTTCACTGAGGGTAAAGCCCACTTGAGTGCCTGTTCTTTCTGCAGTGGTTTTAGTCTATAAGTCATGTTGGTGATGCCAAAGCCTAATTTCTTGTTCTTGGAGCAGTTGTTAGGTACTGTCTTTGTTACAAAGTCAGCAGAGTTCTGAGTCCATAATTTCAATTTAGTTTTTTCTGACTCTTAGAGATTTTCCGTAATTTTGATTGAGCTTAGGTCTGTTTTTAAAAGTGAAGTGAAAGTGAAAGTCGCTCAGTCGTGTCCCACTCTTTGTGACCCCATGGACTATATAGTCCTTGGAATTCTCCAGGACAGAATACTAGAGTAGGGAGCATTTCCCTTCTCCAGGGGATCTTCCCAACCCAGAGGTTGAACCCGGGTCTCCTGCACTGCAGGCAGATTCTTTACCAGCTGAATCACAAGGGAAGCCCAAGAATACTGGGGTGGGTAGCCTATCCTTTCTCCAGCCAATCTTCCCGAGCCAGGAACTGAACCAGGGTCTCTTACATTGCAGGTGGATTCTTTACCAACTGAACTATCAGGGAAGACCTGGTATATTGTTATAATTTATCTAGCATCTGGATGTTTTGTGGAAGCTAAGGATGTTTTGTGGACACTAAGCTAAGACTAGAGATCTCTTCAAGAAATTTAGAGCTACCAAGGGAATATTTCATGCAAAGATGGGCACAATAAAGGACAGAAATGGTATGGACCTAACAGAAGCAGAAGATATTAAGAAGAGGTGGCAAGAATACACAGAAGAACTACACAAAAATGATCTTCATGACCAAGATAACCACGATGGTGTGATCACTCACCTAGAGCCAGACATCCTGGAATGTGAAGTCAAATGGGCCTTAGGAAGCATCACTATGAACAAAGCTAGTGGAAGTGATGAATTCTGGTTGAGCTATTTCAAATCCTAAAAGATGATGCTGTGAAAGTGCTGCACTCAATATGCCAGCAAATCTGCAAAACTTAGCAGTGACGACAGGACTGGAAAAGGTCAGTTTTCGTTCCAATCCCAAAGAAAGACAATGCCAAAGAATGCTCAAACTACTGCACAATTGCACTCATCTTACATGCTCGTAAAGTAATGCTCAAAATTCTCCAAGCCAGGCTTCAGCAATACGTGAACCGTGAACTTCCAGATGTTCAAGCAGGATTTAGAAAAGGCAGAGGAACCAGAGATCAAATTGCCAATATCCATTAGATCATTGAAAAAGCAAGAGAGTTCCAGAAAAACATCTACTTCTGCTTTATGGACTATGCCAATGCCTTTGACTGTGTGGATCAGAGCAAACTGGAAAATTCTTCATGAGATGAGAGTACTGGACCACTTTATCTGCCTCCTAAGAAACCTGTATGCAGGTCAAGAAGCAGCAGTTAGAACAGGACATGGAACAACAGACTGGTTCCAAATTGGGAAAGGCGTATATCAAAGCTGTATATTGTCACCCTGCTTATTTAATTTACATGCAAAGTACATCATGTGAAATGCCGGGCTAGATGAAGCACAAGCTGGAATCAAGATTGCTGGGTGAAATATCAATAACCTCAGATATGCAGGTGACACCACCCTTATGATTATGGCAGAAAGTAAAGCACTAAAGAGCCTCTTGAAAGTGAAAGAGGAAAGTGAAAAAGTTGACTTAAAACTCAACATTTAGAAAACTAAGATCATGGCATCTGGTCTCATCACTTCATGGGAAATAGATGGGGAAACAATGGAAACAGTGACAGACTATTATTTTGGGCTCCAGCATCACTGCAGATGGTGACTGCAGCCATGAAATTAAAAGACACTTGTTCCTCGGAAGAAAAGCTATGACCAACCTAGCCAGCATGTTAAAAAAATCAGAGATATTACTTTGCCAACAAAGGTCCGTCTAGTGAAAGCTATGTTTTTTCCTCATGTATAGATGTGAGAGTTGGACTATAAAGAAAGCTGAGCACCGAAGAATTGATGCTTTTGAACTGTGGTGTTGGAGAAGACTCTTGAGAGTTCCTTGGACTGCAAGGAGATCCAACCAGTCCATCCTAAAGGAAATCAGTCCTGAATATTCATTGGAAGGACTGCTGCTGAAGCTGAAACTCCAATACTTTGGCCACCTGATGTGAAGAACTGACTCACTGGAAAAGACCCTGATGCTGGGAAAGATTGAAGGCAGGAGAAGAAGGGGATGACAGAGGATGAGATGGTTTGATGGCATCACTGACACGATTGACATGAATTTGAGTAGGCTCCGGGAGTTGGTGATGGACATGGAAACCTGGCGTGCTGCAGTCCATGGGGTTACAAAGAGTCAGACATGACTGAGCGACTAAACTGACTGAAACTATTTACAAGAGGTTGGAAATAAAGTAATATAATGTATAGTTTATAAATTATCAGGTAAACACATAGAATTGATGAAAAAATGAGTTTCTGGATTTCACCATTTTCACTCATTCCTCAAAATTGTTTGTAGAAACAACCTTGGATAAGGGCATTATATTCTAAGCATTCTAGGACAGGAACCATGTCATCATCTACTTGCTGATAAGGTTCATCATACTAAGTGCTCTGCTCAGGGCTCAGTATGTGTCTTACTTGCCAGGGGTTATTTTAACTATAAAACCAGCCTTTAGTTTCTACAATTTTGTATAAAATTATACCAAGTCTAAGCTAATATAACTTCAAAGGCATGGGACTTAAACTTATTCTTTCATGTAGCACCAGTAAGTATCTCTAAACCTAACAAATACCATATGATGTAAGGCAGATTTTTTAAAAAATTAAAAATTTAATTTTTTCATGAAGTATTTGAAAATAGCCAAAGACTGAAGAATTTGACATCTTTTAAAAGACAGTTCAATCGTATTTCTGTGGGTGCATATGTAGAAACTAGGAAAGTGAAGGATATATTTCACCTGTGGTAGAATAAAACATTTCCCCCAAAATGAGTACATATTTGTACTAAGAAAAGGATATATCCTAAGTGTATGTAGATGGTTTTCTCTTGGGATGCAGATGATGCTTACAAGTTCAGTTCAGTTCAGTTGCTCAGTTGTGTACAATTCTTTGCGACCCCATGAACCACAGCATGCCAGGTTTCCATGTCCATCACCAACTCCTGGAGCCTACTCAAACTCATGTCCATCGCGTCAGTGATGCCATCCAACCATCTCATCCTCTGTTGTTCCCTTCTCCTCCTGCCTCCAATCTTTCCCAGCATCAGGGTCTTTTCAAATGAGTTGGTTCTCCGCATCAGGTGCCCAAAGTACTGGAGTCAGCTTCAGCATCAGTCCTTTCAATGAGTATTCAGGACTGATGCTTACAAAGAGAATGCTTTGGATTTTAAGATTCGGTTGGTTCAGTGTGTCACCCAATTGAAAAGAGCACAAAAGGTAGGGGACCAATTGGTATAATTAGTTTGGGTTGGCCTTAATTTTTATTTCTTTTTGTTGTGAACATTATGGTCCAGTAGTTTTCTTATTGTCGAGGCACTTTCTGATCTGCAGCTCTCATCACTATGAATGCTTTGGATGCAACTGGCTCTTGGCTAATTCTGAATTCACTAGAGCCATTAAACAAATAAGTCTATAATGAGGCTTTTTTTTCCCCCACAAACCTTTTATATATCTTCCTCCATAGGACACTTAAAAAGTAATTTAGTGTCAGCTGCAAATCAGCATCTCTACAGAAACCATTATGTTTTTATGTTGCTTGGAGTACTCTAAGAAAAATGCCATTTATGAGGTTAATTAATTAATTTCCAATTTCCATGTGGTAGCTGACACTTTTGTTTACAGACTCATAATAAGGTCTCACATGACAAATGGAAATATTTGCTATGAGATATACTGTAGTTTACTGTATATAAATTATACCTTTCTATATTCAATTTGTCGATGCTAGTTATGCTCCAAGTTCTTAAAATCTATTTTAGGATGCAAAAGTATATATGGACATTTTAATTTAAGCTTTATCTCTGAATTAATTTTCTCATTATTTTTATCCTTGTGATTGCTAGAGAGTCATTAGTTTTAAAGTGACGAAAAGCAAAATATTTATTGTGACTCTTTATTCTTAAACATTATTTAGAAAATGCTCTGACTTTTCACAAATCCTAGTTGATATCTCCCTCTAGTCTTTTCAGCACACAGAATTTTCCTGCTTTATTAGAGAAGTGAGTAGATTGTAGATACTCGTGGTTGAAAGGTAATCTTTGATCCCCACCACCAACAACTTTTCCTTGTTCTCTAAAGTGATTATTCATGTAAAGGACCATTAAGATACTAAAATCATTACTTGGATTATTAACAAGGCCTCCTAAAGTCTTAGAGATGGATAAACTTGATAAATTCACTGGCTGTTCTGAATGGGCAGTCTCACCAGTCTCATTAGCACAGAAGTCACATTCAGAGGACCACTGAAGTCACTCTTCCCACAAGGATGTTGAAAATGAATGACATGGAGCCCTTTTTGAGGGCATTCACTGTAACAAAATCTCGTAAGTTGTGTCATCTTTCCAGCGCAGTGCCATAATCATGATGGCTGATCTCTATTACTGCAGAAAGTTCAACCAATTTTATCCATATCACTAACAGGATATTCCTGAATGCTTCTGTTTTGGCTACATAAATGTGTTCAGCACTTCTGTCCTTAAATGATAAAGGACTAGGAGTTACATTTTCAACGAAAATGCCCCCATGAATATATGAGTGAGCATCTCAAAGCCTCGAGGACTGTGAAACTAACAATTATGCTTGAAAAACTCCCTGTAGGAAATGCGATGGTTTGCTTTGTTCTGCAGTTCTCTTGTTCCTGTTGTGGGGCTATGATCATCCGTGTTTGAAACTCAAGATGAAGTAGACCTTCATCTTCTATTGAAAGGCCTGACCTTCAGTTTCCTGTGATCCTTTGGTTAAAAGAAATAAAAGGACTTTTTCTTTCCAGTAAGATTGTCTAGCAGGCATTGACAACCTTTTCAATTCCTCTGTCAAGCTAGCGGGGGCATACTGGAGTAAGATATGTCCCTGCTGAGTTACCTTTACCTATGACCTGACATTTTAAGCATTTCTTGTTCCATCCTCTCCCCAGACGTGTAGAATCTTTGTTACTATCCTTTCAGAGTATAGGTAGAGTCTGATAGAAAAGAAATGGAGAATAGACATGGATGGAAAGAAGAGGTAAGAGTAGATGGGTCAAGTGGCAGCTGGAGACAGACCAGGGAGGCTTTCTTTTTCTTACCTGCTGCAATCTTTTCCCCAGATTTGACAAACCTGGGTGGAGAGTTTGGTGTTTGTGCTTATTAATTACATTGGTTTTTAAAAATCTATTATTCTGTGGCAGTGTAAGTCTCCCAGTTTATTTACCTGATAATGTCATTCTATGGTACTAAAAAATGGTGGTTCTCCATCACCACTTATTTCTGAAACACAGATCTTCATTTTTCTGTTATTTTTTTGGTTAAAGCCATTTACTATTTCCTAGTATCTATCTGAGAGAATAAGTTCAAGCTCTTTAGGTCTCTAACATGAGATTTATTTAATTTTTTTCTTCTGATCAGGCCTAACTTACCTTCTTAACTTCTTCCTGTTACTTCTCCCAGCATGCTCTGTGCTCCAGCCACAATGATCCATAAGCACACTTGATTAAGGGTTGAGTTTTGTGCTAAGTCAGAGCCAGAGTTCCTTTCCAGTTCCTTTTCACCTTGGCAGCAGCTCTTCATTCTTATATTTAATTCAAATCCCTTTACCTCCATGCCATAGCTCTGTCATTTCTTTCACTTAACATTATGGCAGAAAGTGAAGAGGAAATAAAAAGCCTCTTGATGAAAGTGAAAGTGGAGAGTGAAAAAGTTGGCTTAAACCTCAACATTCAGAAAACGAAGATCAAAAAAAAAAAAAAAAAAAACCATTTCATCCAAATGCCAAATAAACCTGTGTTCTGGGAAAAAAAAAAAAAAAAAAGAAAACGAAGATCATGGCATCCGGTCCCATCACTTCATGGGAAATAGATGGGAAAACAGTGGAAACAGTGTCAGACTTTATTTTTTTGGGCTCCAAAATCACTGCATGGTGACTGCAGCCATGAAATTAAAAGATGCTTACTCCTTGGAAGGAAAGTTATGACCAACCTAGATAGCATATTCAAAAGCAGAGACATTACTTTGCCAACAAAGGTCCATCACAGTCAAGGCTATGGTTTTTCCTGTGGTCATGTATGGATGTGAGAGTTGGACTGTGAAGAAAGCTGAGCACCAAAGAGTTGATGCCTTTGAACTGTGGTGTTGGAGAAGACTCTTGAGAGTCCCTTGGACTGCAAGGAGATCCAACCAGTCCATTCTGAAGGAGATCAGCCCTGGGATTTCTTTGGAAGGAATGATGCCAAAGGTGAAACTCCGGTACTTTGGCCACCTCATGCGAAGAGTTGACTCATTGGAAAAGACTCTGATGCTGGGAGGGATTGGGGGCAGGAGGAGAAGGGGACGACAGAGGATGAGATGGCTGGATGGCATCACTGACTTGATGGACGTGAGTCTGAATGAACTCCGGGAGTTGGTGATGGACAGCAGGCCTGGCGTGCTGTGATTCATGGGGTCGCAAAGAGTCGGACATGACTGAGCGACTGAACTGACTGAACATTATTATAGTTGTTGGTCAGTTGTTTCAGTTCAGAGTGATGATTATACTCTTTCATATTACCTCATAATTTTATCCCATTTCCTTGACCATTTCCTTCATGGGTTCAGTCTTTGTCATTTCAATATTTGTGCCAGTTCTCCCTTTATTTTTTAGCTGAGGGTCCAGCAGTATCATCTCTTGATATGTGATGGGTCAATGCTGTTGGTCAGGATACAATATTAATTGCAGAAAGAGAGAGGCCCAGAAAGTGGATAATTTATGTTACAGATGCACTCAGCCCGGTATTATTCAATAGAGAGCTCATCGCCTGAGAGTTGTTGCATGATGGTTGTTCACGCTCATTGAAAGTATAAACTACAAGCGCTTTCATTGGGAGAGAATGTTGTAGTGCTCTGAAAATGTGAAAAATACATATAGCAATATATACAGGTGTATAAATATGTGTTTGGGCTTCCCTGGTGGCTCAGATGGTAAAGAATCCACCTGCAATGCGGGAGACCTGGGTTCAATCCCTGAGTTGGGAAGTTACCCTAGAGGAGGGTGTTGCAACCCACTCCAGTATTCTTTCCTGGAGAATCCCCATGACAAAGGAGCCTGGTGTGCTACAATCCATGGGGTCGCAAAGAGTCGGACATGACTGAGTGATTAAGCACATTCACACACGAGTGTGTGTTTGATTTTTCCCTCTTTTAATAGAGAATACCAAGGGACTAAGGGACAAATTTCTCTTGTGTTGTTGGAAGAGGATGTTTGTTATGACCAGTGCATTTTCTTGGCAAAACTCTATTAGTCTTTGCCCTGCTTCATTGCGTATTCCAAGGCCAAATTTGCCTGTTACTCCAGGTGTTTCTTGACTTCCTACTTTTGCATTCCAGTCCCCTATAATGAAAACGACATCTTTTTTGGGTGTTAGTTCTAAAAGGTCTTGTAGGTCTTCACTGAACCATTCAACTTCAGCTTCTTCAGCGTTACTGGTTGGGGCATAGACTTGGATTACTGTGATATTGAATGGTTTGCCTTGGAAATGAACAGAGATCATTCTGTCGTTTTTGAGATTGCATCCAAGTACTGCATTTCGGACTCTTTTGTTGACCATGATGGCTACTCCATTTCTTCTGAGGGATTCCTGCCTGCAGTAGTAGATATAATGGTCATCTGAGTTAAACTCACCCATTCCAGTCCATTTCAGTTCTCTGATTCCTAGAATGTCGACATTCACTCTTGCCATCTCTTGTTTGACCACTTCCAATTTGCCTTGATTCATGGACCTGACATTCCAGGTTTCTATGCAACACTGCTCTTTACAGCATCGGACCTTGCTTCTATCACCAGTTACATCCACAGCTGGGTATTCTTTTTGCTTTGGCTCCATCCCTTCATTCTTTCTGAAGTTATTTCTCCACTGATCTCTAGTAGCATATTGGGCACCTACTGACCTGGGGAGTTTCTCTTTCAGTATCCTATCATTTTGCCTTTTCATATTGTTCATGGGGTTCTCAAGTCAAGAATACTGAAGTGGTTTGCCATTCCCTTCTCCAGTGGACCACATTCTGTCAGACATTGTACAGGAGATAGGGATCAAGACCATCCCCATGGAAAAGAAATGCAAAAAGCAAAATGGCTGTCTAGGGAGGCCTTACAAGTAGCTGTGAAAAGAAGAGAAGCAAAAAAACAAAGGAGAAAAGGAAAGATATAAACATCTGAATGCAGAGTTCCAAAGAATAGCAAGAAGAGATAAGAAAGCGTTCTTCAGTGATCAATGCAAAGAAATAGAGGAAAACAACAGAATGGGAAAGACTAGAGATCTCTTCAAGAAAATCAGAGATACCAACGGAACATTTCATGCAAAGATGGGCTCAAAAAAGGACAGAAATGGTATGGACCTAACAGAAGCAGAAGATATTAAGAAGAGGTGGCAAGAATACACAGAAGAACTGTACAAAAAAGATCTCATGACCCAGATAATCACGATGGTGTGATCACTGACCTAGAGCCAGACATCCTGGAATGTGAAGTCAAGTGGGCCTTAGAAAGCATCACTATGAACAAAGCTAGTGGAGGTGATAGAATTCCAGTTGAGCTATTCCAAATCCTGAAAGATGATGCTGTGAAAGTGCTGCACTCAATATGCCAGCAAATTTGGAAAACTCAGCAGTGGCCACAGGACTGGAAAAGGTCAGTTTTCATTCCAATCCCAAAGAAAGGCAATGCCAAAGAATGCTCAAACTACCGCACAATTGCACTCATCTCACACGCTAGTAAAGTAATGCTCAAAATTCTCCAAGCCAGGCTTCAGCAATATGTGAACCGTGAACTTCCTGATGTTCAAGCTGATTTTAGAAAAGGCAGAGGAACCAGAGATCAAATTGCCTACATCCGATGGATCATGGAAAAAGCAAGAGAGTTCCAGAAAAACATCTATTTCTGCTTTATTGACTATGCCAAAGCCTTTGACTATGTGGATCACAATAAACTATGGAAAATTCTGAAAGAGATGGGAGTACCAGACCACCTGATCTGCCTCTTGAGAAATTTGTATGCATGGAACAACAGACTGGTTCCAAATAGGAAAAGGACTATGTCAAGGCTGTATATTGTCACCCTGTTTATTTAACTTATATGCAGAGTACATCATAAGAAACGCTGGACTGGAAGAAACACAAGCTAGAATCAAGATTGTCGGGAGAAATATCAATAACCTCAGATATACAGATGACACCACCGTTATGGCAGAAAGTGAAGAGGAACTCAAAAGCCTCTTGATGAAAGTGAAAGTGGAGAGTGAAAAAGTTGGCTTAAACCTCAACATTCAGAAAACGAAGATCATGGCATCCGGTCCCATCACTTCATGGGAAATAGATGGGAAAACAGTAGAAACAGTGTCAGACTTTATTTTTCTGGGCTCCAAAATCACTGCAGATGGTGACTGCAGCCATGAAATTAAAAGACGCTTACTCCTTGGAAGGAAAGTTATGACCAACTTAGATAGCATATTCAAAAGCAGAGACATTACTTTGCCAACACAGGTCCGTCTAGTCAAGGCTATGGTTTTACCTGTGGTCATGTATGGATGTGAGAGTTGGACAGTGAAGAAGGCTGAGTGCTGAATTGATGCTTTTGAACTGTGGTGTTGGAGAAGACTCTTGAGAGTCCCTTGGACTGCAAGGAGATCCAACCAGTCCATTCTGAAGATCAGTCTGGGATTTCTTTGGAAGGAATGCTGCTAAAGCTGAAACTCCAGTACTTTGGCCACCTCATGCGAAGAGTTGACTCATTGGAAAAGACTCTGATGCTGGGAGGGATTGGGGGCAAGAGGAGAAGGGGACGACAGAGCATGAGATGGCTGGATGGCATCACTGCCTCGATGGACATGAGTCTGAATGAACTCCGGGAGTTGGTGATGGACAGGTAGGCCTCGCGTGCTGTGATTCATGGGGTCGAAAAGAGTCGGACACGACTGAGTGACTGATCTGATCTGATCTGAAGGGACAAATAACTTTATAAAAACCAGTACTTGTAGAACCATCACTAAATAGGATATCTGTGTACTTGATAGTCCTTCAAATGCTTTTTTTCCTTTCATATCTTCATGCTTTTCCCCAAGATGTTTTTTTTTTTACCTGGAATACACCTTCTAAGAATCCCTTTAACTTGGTGATCTTGGTAGCCATCGTGATTAGATCTCCAGTCTGTGTGAGTGGAGTTATCAAAAACATGCTTCTATTCATTGTTGTCTAATTGCCAAGAAGCCTCTCAAAACCAAGCAATAAGTATTACAATTATCTGAGAACCTCTTCAAGTAGCTTCTTGAGCTCCTGAGGACTAAGACTTGGTCAATTTTTGGTTCAACTCCAATCTCAATGGGTTTTTCTAGAAAGCTCAAGGGTCTTGTGTTAGCAAGGTGAGACAGATTCCAAATTGTATGGCAATACAGAGAGGTCACCCTGAGAATAGGGATGAGGGAGATAAGCATTTGGGAGGCACTCAGAATTCTGTGTAAAAAACAAAACAAAACATAAATTTTGGCAGAAATCCAACTTTGGAATCAACCTGGACTAGAGTTAAACTATAAGTTTAGTAGCAGGGTAATGAAGACTTCTCAAAATATGATTATTAGAAACTTAAAACTGCTCTTCCTTGTGAAAATTTCTACTCAGTATATTGCTTTCCGCGTCGATCTCTTCTTTGGGCCCCCACACACATGCAAAGCAGAATATTTCCAACTTTGTGTAGGTACTAACACCTGCGACTATTCTCAGTAGATTAACTTATAGTTTGATCATGCCAGAAGATAATTATAGCAGATAAAATTTTATTAAATTGTTTATTATTATCTCAGGAGTGTTTTTCTTGGGTTGCAGTCATATTGGGGAGAAAAATGAATGTCTATGAAGGAACTATAACTAAAACCACTAATATGTGCTTTTAAGACTGGATAATGTTCATTTGTTACTGTATGTGGATGAAACACGTTGTTGTTCAGTTGCTCAGTCATGTCCAATTCTTTGTGACCCCGTGGACTGCAGCACGTCAGGCTTCCCTGTCCTTCACTATATCCCTGACTTTGCGCAAACTTACGTCCAGTGAGTCGATGATGCCATCCAACCATCTCATCTTCTGTTGCTCTCTTCCCCTCCTGCTAATCTTTCCCAGCATCAGGGATTTTTCCAATGACTTAGCTCTTCACATAAGGTGGTCAAAGTACTAGAGCTTCAGTTTTAGCATCAGTAATTCCAATGAGTATTCAGGGTTGGTTTTTCTTTAGGATTGACTGAAACACATCACTCAATCACAAATGTTCCCATTTCAAGTTTGTTTTTTATGAAGGTAAACAGAAGGGAACTAATATCTAATGAATGTCTCTGTGAGTCAGAAATTCTTCCAAAAGATTTCTATACTATGTTTCACATAATTTTGACAACACTGTCCTTTGGAAGATGAGGAAGTCAAAGCTCAGAGATATTAAGTAATTTATTCACAGCCACATAGCTAGTAAGGGGTGGCCAATGTTTTGAAACCAGGACTCTCAAATTTCAAAACCGTGTATCACATTATCTTTCAATAAAAACAAAAGCATATTTTAAAATACTATTTTACTTTTGTCTTTCTCTGTATTATTTTACTTAGTGTAATGCCCTCCAAATCAACACATGTTGCTGCAAATGACAAAATTTTATTCTTTTTATGGCTGAGTAGTATTCCATTGTGTATATACACCATGTCTTCTTTATCCGTTCATGTGTTGATGGGCACTTAGGTTGCTTCCATATCTTGGATTTTTTAAATAATGCTGCTACCAACATTGGGGTAATGCATCTTTTGTAATTAGTGTTTTTGTTTTTATTTTGGATATGTACTCAGGAGTGGAATTGCTGGGTTCTGTGATAGTTCTAGTTTTAGTTTTTTGAGAAACTTCTATACTGTGTGATCTCACTTAAGTGTGGAATCCAAAAAATGTTACAGACTAGTGAACATAATAAGAAGTAAGCAGACTCACAGATAAAAAGAACAAACTAGCGATTACCAGTGGGGAGACGGAAGGGGGAAGGAGCAAAATAGGAGTGGAGGAGTGGAAGGCACACATCTATTGAGTGTAAGGTATGCTAGAAGGATGTATTGTACAACACGGGGAATGGCCAATATTTTGTAATAACTCTAAGTGGAGTGTAGTGTTTAAAAATTGTATAAAAATAAATAATAGTTTACTTTCGATAATGACTCTCCTTTGGCAATTTGAAAGATACAACACGTATCCATAAATAATTATTATAAGTAATAATCATAAACACAAGTGGTTGTAACAGGTAATGTCTAACAAAAAATGGCTAGAATTGTTTAAAGAATGTCTGTGCTCTGTGTGGTTCTGGCTCACTTTTTTTTAAATTCTTTCAAGTTTATGGTTAATAATACAAATTAACCACACATTTAACATGTAAATATGAGTGTAAGTGCACATAGATACCTGTAAAATAAATGCTTTATAAGGTGACTAACATAGATCATCAAGTCAACAAATCAGTTTCTGTTTATATTGATCATTCTCTAATCAAAGTACTAGTTAATATAAAGGTGAAATCAAAGGTGAAATGTGACTTGCTGATACGTGCAGGAGGCACTGACAACTTTGAAAGTGGTTAAATTGGGGATACTTACCTAAAGCAGACTCTAAGTGAGGTTCCCTATCACAGGGGGTGACTGTGCACGAGGATGCATTCCATTTGGTCCTGTAGCACTTTTTTTTCATCAGACAATACATTTCAGAAACAGCACAGTTCTGAACTGCAATATTGCAGGAGGCAAAATTCAGTATTTTAGGAGTTGCAAAGGTCTGATTTTAGACATTAAAGTTTATTAGGCTGTAATGATAATTTTCTTAATGTTTGGTGGGATTTAACCTTTAACAGAATGACATGCCAGCTCTAAACTGTTTAAATGCCTTGACACTTAAGACTTACACTAAAATACCAATTTTCATTTTAATCCTTAAAAAGGTTATTGAAGTAGATTAAACAAGTGCTTATGGAAGCCAGTGTATCTGACACCATCCATTCTACCTTATAATAATATGATTTCTATAAATTTTTGACATTTAACAAGGAATCTACTGATGCCTTTGTCTCAAGGACAGTTCTTCTGCCAAAAAAAAAAAAAAAAAACCCCAAAAAACCCTAAAAGATAAGATGATTATAACCTTCCAGGTGGCAATATTTTTATAATCTTCAAATGTAACCGTAAAATTGTGGTCTCTCTGAAATGTACATTTTAAAAATCAATTTTATTGTAAAATGTAAATATTTATATAAAATACCTGTAGTCATTTGTTCACATTTCTGTAAAACTTCTCCATAGCAAATTAGAGGGGAATGTAGCTTTGTCTTAGGTGCCCAGAATTTCAAGATTGTTAAGAGGATTTGTGTAACTTAGAGATCCACCTTCCGTTCTCTGAATATCGTGTATTTATTGAGTACTTCCTATGGAGCTTTGCACTAGTCTTAAATGTTTACAGAAATGAACTCCTTTAATCCTCTCTACAATCTTATAAGGTAGATACAGTTATCTGCATTTTGCTGTTGGGAAAACTTAGGTATGAAGGCTGACTATTTTCCCAGTGGTAGACAGCTCACTGATATGTGAGATACTGGCACGTGAACTCCTGCCGTGTCCCTGGGTAGCACCAGCTCCCATTGTAGGCTACTAGTTCTCTTCTTTTCTGACTCTGCTCTGTGATGTGTTGTTGAGATCTTGGCTACGTGTGATGTGAGGGGTTGCTCCAAACTAGACATGCCATAGCTTATTTTGCCATGTGATTAGGTAGACTCTTGTATGAAATTTGAAAGGGGATGTAGGAGGAAGAAAGGAGAGATCAAGAAAAGGAAGCTGAACCATAAGATAGCAGGAACTTAGAAAATACTGGAGGATACAGTCCAAAGTGAAATGCCTGCCTTGGCAATAAACAAATGGATTCTGCTAAGCACAGAAGTGGGAAAATTTCATCTGGAGACAAAAGAATAAAGGACAGAAAGAGAGGGCATGCATTTGTTTAAGGTGACAGACCTGCTGAAAGTTTGAGATCATTTTGCACATCAAATTGAACGGAAACAGATTCAGTGATGAGACTTTGGCTGGCTTCAAACGATATAACTGTAATGTTATTCTTACTATTAGTACTGCTAGCTCCTATAGTAAGCTGAAGAAAGAATAATCTTGTGATTGGTCAAGCTTGAGGTGTTCCTGCTTCTTTTTATTAGCTGCTGAAAAACACACAGTTAATTGCCTTAAAAGGGCTCGTCATCATTAGTGTGCCATATAAAACCCTATAAATATAAGGATATCACAGGAAGTCCTAGCAGTCAGTTGCTGAGATTTCCTTGTACTGATAGACTTGATGAGAAAGGCTTCTCAGTCTGGGTTGATTTAGGAAAGTAGAAACCACTTTAGGACATTTCAGCCAGAGGGAATTTAGTATTGGGATGTGTGATACACAATGATTTGCTTGGACCTAATAGAGAACAGTGGAATAACTCGGAGGCTAGCAATAGCAGGAAGATGCTAAAACCCATAAAGCTGGACAGACAATGGGTTGTTTGGAGGTCGCTAAAACAAAGGTTTTCAGAGCTGTTTCTGCAGGATTTGGAGTTGTAGAGATGTGGCCATTCCAGGTGATGCTTCTAAGGCAGGAAGAATGAGAAAATTATCTGTTTTCCCCTTCTCTCTCTCCAATAGAGCCCAAGTGAGAAGAGAGCCTGACAATGAAATTAGTAAGAGAAAGGCTGGGAACATACCTGAAAGCAAACAGACAATGATATTTGCACATTTCTCAAAAACGTGTTTCAGACCATAAGGAAAACTTTGGGCCAGGTAGAAATAGAATGTAGACATTTGTGAGATTAAGCTCCTGTGTTTCTCCAGCCCAGCTTTGTGAGCGTACTCAGTCATGTCTGACTCTTTGCAACCCAATGGACTATAGTCCCCCAGGCTCCTCTGTCTATGGGGATTCTCCAGGCAAGAATATTGGAGTGGGTTACTATTTCCTTCTCCAGGGGATCTTTCCAGACCAGGGATCGAATCCCTGTATCTTGCATTTCAGGTGGGTTCTTGACCACTGCATCTGGGAAGCCCTAGCCCAGCCTTGCCTAGGGACAAAACTATTGTAGCAAGTCATAGTCTCTCTATCTCTGACCCCCTGTGTAAATATTATGGGAATCCCAGTCCTGTTGCCAGTCCCTCCAAGAGAGAGAGGTATTTTTTATGCTTGAAATACAGTCCTCTTGCCTAAAAGTGTGTATTCTTTCCTTCTGCCTCTTCTGTACTGAGGGGCACCAACGTCAGGTGACTGGGGCACTTGACACTTTTTACTGATAAACTCATAGGTCCCTGACTCTATCTTTCCCATTCTAGATTAGGTTTTGGTCATGTTCTCCCATTCCTTTTATCTACTGATGGACTCCCAAGACCCTCCCACATTGCCTCTACTGCTGCTGTTTACACATTCACGCCAAAGGATATAAGAACCAGTCTTCTTCCTTTCTGACCTGAATCAGGCCACAAAACATCTATTTATCATAGTATTATCATGTGTTCCACCCCTATAATTCGAGGAACCTGTTATAAGAATACAGATGGTGTCCTACTTATCATACTGGTGGTTGACAAATGCATGTTCATGATGACTTGAAAAGGCTGATCCAAACGTACAATTCTCAAATGTCTCCAGAGTTTCCAACTGGAACATGGGAGCACAGGGAGAGAGCTATCTTTGATCCTGCCCCACTTCTTTCACCATCCCCTCCCCTCATTTCTCACCCTGGGGGCTGCCCAGGCATGTGTGTGTAGTGCACACACCTAAGCCTGTTCATACTAACTTCCTCTTCTTGCATCTAAAGGTGTAGGTACTGCCTATCAGAATGCAATGGAACAACGTTTGACTGGATGCCTCACTGGACCATAAAGCCTATGAGGCCAATGCTCAGATCCATGACCCACAGAAAATGTGAGATAATAAATGTGTGTTATTTTAAGCTGCTAAATTTGTGGTGATATTTTAATGCAGCACTGGATAATGAATGAGGGGAGAGTCTATGTTAATTTGTTCATCTAGCATTTAGTGTGCAAATAAATATTTCCTACAGAAAAAAAATGAATTCATCAAATGTTTAATATGCACCACCAAATATCAAGAATTACTTTAAGAATGTCCACCACAAACAAAACTCCTTTTGTCCAATAAGACAAAGCTCCTTTTATACTAAGAAGTACAGGAGATCAACAATGAAGCTGCTGGTATGAGAATACAGGGAAATGTAGAGCAGGCAGGTATAAATATTGGAGTTAATTAGGTGCTTGTTGTAAAATGGGAGTAAGTTTGGATGTTTCACTCGATAGTATAACACATTTTTATTACCAAGTGAGACGCAGAGTAACAGAGAAACACAAGTAGACAGAGGGCTTTATTTCCAGTGATCTGGCATTGAATGTCTTTAGTTGCAGAAACTGAAACTTACATATTCCTGGGATTTCATGAGAGTTGTGAAATAGCTCTTATATGATTGATCCTTGGCACCATGCTCACCTGTTCACCAGGAGCATCTTTGTTATTGATCCTTGAGAAAAACTGAGCACCCTCAGAGGTGAAAGATCTGAGCTTTGAGGTTAGGAAGTTTTGTTCCTCTCAAAAGGTCAGAAGGCTGGATGAAAGTAATTGCTATTTAATATATTTGTTTAGATGATTAAGAATTTCCTGAAGATTAGCCTAAGTGCCTTATATACTGTTATCTTTGACTTTGTTTCTAGTATGAGACATTTTCAAGAAATTATAAGGAAATGTCTTGGTTTACAGCCCAATTTGTGTACTGATCTTTCACAACTAAAACGTGAGGTTGAAACCTCCGCAGTGGCAGCAGGGTCAAAGTCTGAACTCTGAATATCTGAAGTCATTGCTCTCATGGGAAATAGAAATGCACTTTAGTCCATGAAAACAGACAGAGAGAAAAAACCCATTTCTTCCTAATGGTGTGTGTGTGCCTTTTGTAGAGATGTCTAAAAACAACCTGCTGGGCTTTGACTCCCATTTGAAGTTCAAACATGATGCCCGTGGTATAAATTACAAAGCTTTTATTGTGTCATTTTTATGAAGGAGAATGATACATACTATGCTTTAAATTATAGTAATGACCCGCTTATTCAGAGGTTGAATTTCTAACAACCTCTACCCTTGGGAACTCAGCCCAAACTTAGAAGGAAGAAAAATCAGCCCTGAAGGCTGACAGTGGTTACAAAGGCATACACTTCACTCCTGGGGCAGGGCCTTATTGGCCTCCCTTTAACACACAGTTTTTTAACAAGCTTGGTTATCTGGCTTCCTAACTCACAGAAGACAAGAAATGACAAACTAGAAAAGAGGCAGAGAAGAAAGTGTTGGAGGTGGCCATCAGAATAGCCCGTGGTGACTCATAGTCTGGCAGGAAAGGCAGAGACTGAAGCTAAAAGGCAGAAACAGCTGAGATTTGCCACCCTGACCAATACGGACCGTACATTATCCAGAAAATGCATAATGATGCTCAGCATCCCCTGTTTAAGAAGTAAAGAAGTCATGTGTAGCTGTGTAACACTTTGATAGGAAATTGTATTTTTCAATTCCTTCTACTTCTTTCCTTCTTCTTATCATTGAAATAGCATGAAAGTTATCTGTGTTGCTATGCTGTGCAGGCAAGAGATGGTACAGAAAGAGAAGAGTCAAATTCCTGGCTTTTGAGCTCTTGTGCATACTTTTATATATCTATAACAGAGATAAAAAGTCTTAAAAGTCACAGCTTTCGCTTGAAAGAGCCAGGGACTCAGGTCAGAAAAATAAGTTTTATGAATTCCAAAAACTTGGCTTTAAATAGTAAGGCCAGAATCTTGGAAGATTCAATGCATAGAATTTGAACTATAACTGCTAGAAGGGGAAGCATGTTTGATGAGGTAAACACCATTTTCCTGGCCAGAGAGGATAAGAGAATTGGAGGAAGTATGTGACTTCAGCTTAGATACACTTTGGGTACCTGCGAAGGGCCTGGTGCCCCCTTCTGCTTTGGTGCGTCTTGGGGAAGGTGGTAGTGATTAAAATCTCGTATAGATGTAGGAGGTCTGAGAGCAGTGTCTTTTGCTTTAGGGTGTAGAGTAGGAACTCTGTGAGATTCAGGTAAATTAAACCATGTGTCCAGTATGATAAAGTAGCCGTATGTCAGTGGATTTTTTAGGACATAGTCTTCCAGGGTTCTCTAATGTAGTGTAAGGATCCATCAGAAAAGCTCACGGCCCAATCCCCTCCCGAGATCCCCTGAGGGCAGTGAGATGAGCCGCACCCCTGGTGCACATCACGGTGTCAGGGGGTCATGTGTGTAAACCTGGCTGCTGAAGGGAGAGGCCAGAGAGATGAGGCTGGCTCAAGAAAGGGCAGTCAGTAAAGGTGGCGGTGCTCACCTCTCCAGCCCCCTCCTCTTTGACTTGAGCCCAACAGATACCCAATGAGAAGGAAGGGGAGGATGTGAGGGGAGAGTCGTGGAGAACTGAGGAGTTGCTCAGAAGAAACTGAATTTCAAACTGAAAAGACTGAATTACCTTTAACTGGCAAAGATGAGAAAACAGACACTCATAAGGAATAAGGTAAATTTAGTTATTGAGAAGCAAAGAATGGTATAAATTTTTGTACATCCAGAATATATTCTAAAAGATTTAAAAAGATCTTCACTTAAAATAGTTAAGATGGAAAAGAAAAAGGGTTTTGGCATTTCACCTTTATAGTATCTCATCTCCTCACAGTGTCTCTCAAAAAAAATAAAATAAAATAAAATAAAAGCCAAACAAACAAATCCTCCATGTGTAATATAGTAAAAGTATTTTTAACAGCAGCTCACCCTTATTTTTTAACAAACAAATCCTCCACGTATAATATAGTACAAGTATTTATAACAGCAGCTCACCCTTATTTTTTTGGTAAAGTCCAAAGTACATTGCCCTGGGAGATGCTGTTTTTTTGAGAACAGAAAAGCTTGCAGGCCACAAGTGGTTAAATGCACCTGAAGCACCATAGTGTATATGGTGCAAATACTAAGAATATTGTTTGTATTCAAGAAAGGAGGTGTGTTGTCACCTGTTTTCATCTGTAGACGCATCTAGATGATATATACATCCTATGCATCATCCCTACATGTGCATATTACAGCAAGGGAATGCATTTTTTTAGATATCCCGAGTCCTCTCAGTCCTCTTCTGCTCAGCAGCAGTTTTCATATGTGATTAACATCCAGATAGCATTTTCCACATTAACCTTGTGATGTCTGATAGGACAGAGACGGATACTGCCTTGCTCAAATGTGTACACATAATCCATAATGAATAACTGCAGCTCCTCAGTGACCATGGCAGGACATCACAAGCAAAGTGAAGACCAGGTTGAGAAAGACGCTAAGTCCAAAAAGCAATATTGAACGATTTGTCTGAGCATGCAGTTCAAAACACCAGCAGAGTTCCTTCCTGCTTGGTCCAACCCAGGCGTGTCATTCTGTACCCAAGGAGACTCAGCCACAGCTGTCCTTAATATCCCTTTCCCATGGGGCATTGGTTTAGATAGGGCTTCCTAAATGGCCCTAGTGGTAAAGAACCTGCCTGCCAATGCAGGAGATCTAAGAGACTAGGGTTCAATCCCTGTGTCAGGAAGATCCCTGGGAGGAGGGTACGGCAACCCACTCTAGCATTCTTGCCTGGGAAATCCCACAGACAGAGGAGCCTGATGGGTTATAGTCCATAGGGTCATAAAGAGTTGGGCATGACTAAAGTGATTTAGCATAGTAGAGCATAACAGGCATCTGCTAGATTCTTCTCTATAGGAGAGAAGACACAGATTCTCTTTTTTTAAATTAATTTATTTTTAATGACATAGATTCTCTTGTCTGAAACTGCAAAATTCAGTGAAAAGTTATTTTAAGATGAAAAGGAACAAATTAAAGAACTTAACATTTCATGAAATTCTACAAATATAGAAACAGGTGGCATTGGGATTGGAATGGTTAATCTTATATATTGTGTGGAATTCTAATGGGGAAGATTGGTAAAGGGAGACACAAATGATAAGCTCTTGAATTAATTACATTGGTGAGAAAGAAAAAGAAAGGTAAGAAAAGTGAAAAAATTGCAGAGGAAGAATGTATAAAACTTGAGAATTTACAGAATATGAGGACAGGAAAAGATGTGATTTTGAGTTTTTATGCAAGGATGTTTGAATGGATGTTGTCACTAACAGACCAAGGAAACTGGAGGAAGAAGTAGTTATCAGAGTAGGAAACGCATTTATTTCCTATACATGGAATTTAAGTTGTGGGGACAGGATAGCGAACATGTCTTTCAGGTAGATTTTGTGGCTCAGGGGAATATCAGCTGCATGCCATAGCCATAGATTTGTGTTGTCTGCATTGAAGTTGTAGCTGAAGGTGTGTAGTATATGAGATCCACCGGAGGGGAGAAGCTAGAGAATTCTGAGCAACTATTTGGAGATAAGAAGTTCTCTCATTAAAGGAGAGAAGCTTTGTTCAGAAAACAGGGATTGATTTCAAGAAGGAAGTGATAGAGTTTCAGGATGTGAATGAATTTTGTTCATTATGCTGATTGCATCAATGGGGTAAAGTGTTGAAATCGGCATTAGTATAAGACTTAGTGTTTTTTGTTACTCAAAAAAGAAACCTCCCTACTAAAAATTCCAAATAAAATTATGCTTGATTTAAGTTGTTTTACCCAAGGATTATTTGTCTTCCTTCCCTCCCTCCTTTTTGCAAATTGTTCTTCTGGGTTTGGACCTCTAATTCTGGAGTTTTGAGTCTCTAACGCTTTATGTCAGGGGTCCCCAACCTCCAGGATCTAATGCCTGATGAACTAAGGTGGAGCTGATATAACAGAAATAACGTGCACAATAATTATAATATGCTCGAATCATCCCCAAACCATCCCTCCCCACACTGGTCCATGGAAAAATTGTTTTCCAGGAAACCAACCTCTGGTGCCAAAAAGGTTGGGGACTGCTGCTCTATGTGATGGATGTAGTCTTTCTCTTACTCTTTTCCACTTCCATGTGCAAAAAATAACCTAAATGTTCTTTAAGCCCCTCTGATGTTCGTATCAGTAAGAAATCGCTGTTTTGAATATAGTGTAGTGAGTTGCCTTCTTCATTTTTTTATTAATGAATTGAGGCAAAATGCACATAAACATAAAAATATTAGCTTAATAATTTCTAAGTCTAATTTAGTGCTAACTATATTGCACTTTTTTTGTAACAGATCTCTAGAACTTTTCATCTTGTGAAACAGAAACTCTCTACCCATTGAATAACAGCTTGCCTACTCTCTTCCCCCCAGGACTTAGTAACCATCATTCTTTTTTCTGTTTCTAAGAGTTTGACTACTTTAGATACCTCATGTGAGATGAATCATGCAGTATTTGTCTTTTTTGGTGACTGACTGACTTCATTTAGCAATGTCCTCAAAATTCATCTTTGATATCAAATATTACAAATTTTCCTTCTTTTTTTAAGGCTAAATAATATTCCATTGCACATACATACCACATTTTGTTTACCCACACATACATCAGTTAACATTTAGGTTTTTTACTTGTTGGCTATTGTGAATAATGCTTCAGTGAATGTCTCACTGGGATTCTGTTTATAGTTCTTTCACATAGATACCCAAAAGTGAGATTGCTTTTACACCATTTGCATTACACCATTTTACATTCTCACCAACAGTACACAAGGGTTCCAGTTTCTCCACATCCTCACCAATACTTATTTTCTGTTTTTATGATAGTGGCATCCTAATGAGGGCTTCCCAGGTGGTGCAGTGGTAAAGAATCCACGTGCCAATGCAGGAGATGCAAGAGACATGGATTTGATCCCTGGGTTGGGAAGATACCCTGGAGGAGGGCATGGCAACCCACTCCAGTATTCTTGCCTGGAAAATTCCATGGACAGAGGAGCCTGGCAGGCTATAGTCCATGGGGTCACAAAGAGTCGGACGTGACTGAGCACATATGCACATCCTAATGGATCTGAGATGATAACTCACTGTGGTTTTGATTTTCATTTCCCTGATATTTATTGATGTTAATCATCTTTTCATATGCTTGTCAGCCATTTGTATACCTTCTTTGGAGAAATGTCTATTTAAGTCCTTTGCCCATTCTTCGATTTTTTTTTTTTTATTGTTGTTGAGTTGTAGGAGTTATTTATGTATTCTGAATATTAATCCCTTATCAGATACAGAGTTTGCAAATATGTTTCCCATTCTATAATTTGTTTTTCACTCTGTTGATATTTCCTTTTCTGAGCAGAAATTTCTAAGTTTGCTGTAGTTCTATTTGGCTATTTTTACTTTTCTGGCAGGTGGCTTTATTCCTTCTTTTAAAGTGGGACAATCGTATTACTGACTCTAAAATCATATTTGCCCATTGACTAAGAGAGACAGACAATATGCTAAGCTTCCCAGACCCCTGTGGCCTGATATGTTCTCACCATTTTGGCAGTATGTCTTTACTTTTCCTCAATGAGAGTGAGTTTATCAGGGGTGAATTCTATAAGATCCTTGGAAGGTCATTCTTTGGCTATCGGTCAAGATGGGACATTATTTTTGCTGAGGGTATCATTGTTGGTTAAGGGTTGGGTCAGAAGACTGTAACTAATATATCTCTCAGCTGTAACACTTTCTTGTTACTTTCTATATATGGCAACAAAATTCAATGAAGGGAAGAGCCTCTTCCAAAGTCAATTAATTGGGAAAGGCAAATAGTCCAGAAATCACAGGGGAGTTGCATGTTGTCCATCTATTGACTAGAGCTGCAAACAGAGCTGCTTAATGCAGTGTAAGAACTTGTCATTGCAAGCAGGCTTTTGCTCAGTTTACTAAATGTATTGACTGTAGGATATAAAGAAATCCCTTATAAACAGATTTAAATGCAAAGCAATTACAAACACAGCCATCCATTTTTCTCTCTAATCTCAGGAGGGAGGGAGGAACAGCTGGTATAGCCATTAGCCTCAAGGAAAAGCACACACAGCAACACCTCTGGCTCCCCCTTTATCACCTGCCTGTTTAGCAATGTTGCTTCCACTCACCGCTTGATTGATGTGAGAGCCAGGATTCCTGTTTTCTGTGAATCATCATTTGCCCACAAAAACAATTAAAAGTTCTGAGGATAAAATAAAACCTTCTAGTTATCCTTGCATATAATTAAGGCATGTCCAACAACTTGGTCAATAGTCCTGTTGTGTGACAAGTGTGCAACAAAAAGTCTATATAAGCAGTTCATAGTCAAGCATCAACAAGGGGGCTTAATTTAGGTTTGGAGGTTCCATTAATAGCTAAAACATTGATATTGCCACAGTCAACTGTATATCAAACCTTGGAACTTCTGTTTGTTTTTGAAGTTGGCCACAGAAAATAATTCATATTGGTCCTATAACTCTTAACTTTCTTTAGAAAACATATCTTTAATTGAGCTCTGCCCTTTCATGTCTAAATCATTATCATTCTGGCCTCAACCACTAAGATTCTGTTGCCATCATAACTCTTCTTTATAATTTTATTGTTATCTAATCCATCTGAGCTCCTAAAATGAAGTCTATAGAGTGAGTGGGTGACATAAAAACAACAGAACTAACTTTCTTATGACTCTGGAGGATGAAGTTCAAAACCAGTGTGCTATAGATTCAGTGCCTGGTAAGGGCCCACTTCTTGGTTTAGAGAAGGTTGTCATTTTGCCAGGTTCTCACAGGGCAGAAGGTACAAGAGAGCTCTCTGGAGTCTTTTATATAAGGGTACTAGGCCCAGTGTTGAGGGCTCTACAAAGGCCCTGCCTCCAAGTAGCATCACTTTGAGAGTTAGGATTTTCACTTTGAGAGTTAGGATTTCACATATGCATTTTGCGGTAACACAAACATTCAGTCTATGGTGTGTATCGTCTGGCTGCTTTCATCTTTTCACTGTTGATTGGCAAAAGATAAACATGGGTGTCGTCAGGTTTCCACTGCCTGCAGGATGGTAGATAGTAATGTCCAGAACACATTTAAGTTATTTAGGTTAGTGATCATGCTCCAGTGTGATTCACAGATGTTACTCTGAGATGCCTCCATTCTATAAGAGGAATAAGTAATGATTTCATGAGAAAAACTACTTGGAAATTTGAAAGTACCATGTAAAGACAAAGAGTAAATTTTTCTGTTCTAACATTGGAACAAATTAGATTGACTCTTGTGATACAAAATAAAATTAGTATTTTACCAGAAGGATACATGTGATCAAGAAAATATAATTTTGAGGAATTATTTAGTACCTGTTATAGAATCATTTTTCTGATGATGAAAACACTTTATGAAGAACAAATGAAAAAAAATGAGTGCTGCAGTGAAATAGGAACACAGACAAATCTGCATTGAAATTCTATTAACAAGATGAAGTGTGGTTCACGTGTCTTACAGCTGCCAACAGTGAGATTTTTCTTAGCCTTGGAATGCTGTTTGAATGCTTGTTTAATGGAAAACCCTTTGAAAGGAGGTTAGTATGATTGGCAGTATATGGAAATTAACCCTCAGAGGTAACCCAATTATTAATGCTTAAACCAAAGGACTGACCACTTGATTTATAATTTAACCCACATTTTAAATTTCAGTTAGGAAAAGTATGACTTGAAGATTTTTTTAACACTTCTTATTTTAAAATAATTATGATTCACAGAAGTTTTAAACAAAGTACACAGAGAAGTCCCATGCATCTTTCACCTGACTTCCCCATATATTAACATCTTGCATAACTATAGGGCAATAGCCAAACTAAGAAGCTGGCGTTGGTACAATCAATAGAGCTTTGTCAGACCTCATCAGTTACACGTGTATGAAGGTTTTCTCAGGAAATTTTTTATGACTTTATTGTAATTCTTCAGATGGTCTAGATCTAGAGCTTTTAAAACTAAAAATCACATCTTCTGTAAAATGGCAAAAAATGATCTTGGAGAAATAGCAGTGAGTGGTCTTAAAGAGAGATCTTATTAATAGCTCCCTGCCCAGGAATTGAAGCTAGGTAGTCTGGATGAAGTCTGAACCAGGTGGCTCAGATGATAAAGTATCTGCCTGCAATACAGGAGACCTGGGTTCAATCCGTAGGTTGAGAAGATCCGCTGGAGGAGGGAATGGCAACCCACTCCAGTATTCTTGCCTGGAGAATCCCATGGACAGAGGAACCTGGCAGGCTACAGTCCATGGGATTTCAGAGTCGGACTGGACTGAGCAATTAACATTTTCTTTCAGCTTGGATGGAAGCCAGGAATCCTAGCTGCTAGACCACCACAGGGTAGAGACTGGAAGTAAGGTTTCCCTGCCTCTTGCCCCATTTAACGGCAAGAATGTTTCAGGGAGGCCAGAACTGTAAAAACAGGTACAAAATCATTAGAGATACAGTACAACAGGTTGGAGAGTACATAGAGAAACAGTGTTTATTTAAGACAGAAGCAAGGCAGAAATACACATCCAAAGAGAGAGTGTGTGGGTGGCCTCCCTAATGCAGTAAAGAGGTGATTTAAATCACTTAAACAGAGCAGTTCTTCCTGGTCTCTGTTTACCTTTGGCCAATTATCTTGTTTCTTTTTCCACAACTGACTAGTTTTAGGACCCACCCCTACATGCGTGGGCTACTTTTTGCTAAGATGGATTCCACTGCAAAGGCTTGTGCGGGGTTTTGTTGTCACCTATTATGGGGTGGCACCCCCTCCTTCTAAACCCCCAAGTAGTGTTTCTGGGCCTGTGCAGTCAGGGGAAGTTCCTTGACCTCAGGAGTGGTCATCTTGTCTTGTTATTCCAGCAGAGCTCAGCTTTTGCCACTAGCCTTGTCCTTGGAGTGTCTGGGGGAAAAAAAAGCTTCAATTTCACTCCACTTGACAAACACCAGCTGTTCATCCATCTATCTCCTACCTCAAAAGCACAAACTGATTCTTATTTTCTTGAAGGAAGCTGCATATAGAGTATGTTGTAACCTCAAATAATCCACTGCTGAATCACTCAGAAAGAACTGCCAGCAAGTCTTCTCTGATTTGATCCTGATCAAACCAGCCAAAATTGTAGGAGCCTAGCCCTTTATTCATTAGGCTAAATTTACTTCAATTAAGAAGGGTAACTGAGAAGCACTCTTTGATAGCATGTATGGGATGGTTTATTTACTATAGTATTAGTCATTCATTTAAAATATTTTGGTTTTCATTTTTTAAAATGTGTTCAGATTATTTTTGCTCTGTGGTGCATGGTATTATCTATTTTTTTAATTTATAACTTGGTTTAGGGTGTTTGTGTTATGACTGGAAGCTTTGTGTGACATTGTACATCCTTTGTTTATTCTTCTTGCTCCTATTGACATTGTTAGAGTCTTCAGCCTGGCACACTGTAGGAAAGCAATACATATTGTTGGAAATGAATAGCTCTTGGACTTCCTGTGGAACCAGATGCTTCATTTTTCTCTTTCTTTAAGTTTTCTGTAGCCATTAAGGTTGTCTGGCTCCTATCATCAAGTACCATGAGGCCCAGACCCAGAAACAATTTCTTTGGAGTAACAAATGAATGAGCTCCTATCTTCTTAATTCTTCCACTTATAAGCATCTCATCACAGATTTTCAAACTCTTCATTTGATTAACTTATTTAAGGGACTTCCTTTTTCTTTATCAATTCCTTCTATATCTAATGCTAAATTATCTATGAGACTGGGTAAGTCACTTTACCCTTTAGGGTTATTTTTTTATCTAAAAATGGAGTTTGAATCTTAACTTTTCTTGTGTAATTTAGTGGTTAACTTGTAACTCCTTTCAGTATATGGTTATTCTACAATTTATTTAAACATTTTTCTCTGGGTGCTTATTTGGGTTGTTTCCAGTCTTAACTGTGTGCTTTATAACTCTCAAATATATTTTTCAAGCTGGTAGATTTAGTGTCAATGCTACTGAGGATAGAGGATTAAAATATTGCTACTTAGGTAAGAGTTGAATAAATTACTTCCTTCAGCCTTCTCTCTCCACCCAATTAACTTCTTTTACTTCTCTTTCTACTTTTGTGATCCTTTTAATTTATATATTCTAGCTCTCTTTTTATCTATCTTTCTAATCTCACTTGCTGCTGTTCATTTAGATTGAACAAGAGTCAGGAATCCCTAAGTTCTGAAAGTCTTAATATATTAAGAGAAAGTTATATTTAGTTTATTCAGGTTTTTATATTATTTTATATTGATTGAATATTAATGTTTGTAGTCCTCTCCAAGAAGCTCCTTTCAACATTTCTAAAACCAAGAATGTGACTTGAGTTTTCTTTGTATTATCCTCCCAAAATAAAGAATCTAGTAACAGTGGTCTGAGAAAGTTACAGAATAAAGTAAACCAAGAAAAGTCTGATAGTTGAATAAGCAATAGAATAAAATCTTACCTGTTGCTCTTACCTTAGTAGCGTTTAGCTTTTATTTATCATTGAAAAAATGTATTGGAGGCTGGAAATAGGTAATAAAGAAGCACAACTACTGGTGAAGGATTTTTGGAGATTGTGTTTACGCTGTTAGTTTCATCTTAGTTATTTTACCCCATTCCTTCTCGCCTCTGCTCTCGACTTCCCAATTTTTCTGGCAGGAAATACAATATGATGATGAAGAATGATAGCTGGCAAATAAACTGACCATTTGAAGATTCAATTTCTTCCTCTGTGAATGGAGATAATGCAGTTTCCCTATTAATATTTTTAAAGTTAAAGAGCATAGCACAGTGACCAAAATGTTGTGATAGCTAAAAGAAACACTGTAAGTGCTGACTTATTAAAAGAAATGTTAAAAAATGAATGACACATGCTTTACCCTTGAGGCTCCAAAAGCTAGTGGAGTGAAATATCTTCCTATCTATTAATATCTTTCTATCCATTCATCTATATACATCATTCTAAAAAGAATTAAATGTATTGGAAATACAAATGAAGTGCTATTAGAAACAGAGGAAAAGGTGATTGATTTTGCCTAGGGAGAAAATAAATAGAGCAGGTTAAACACAGGAAGTGATATTCACAACAGATTTTGAAAAATAATTCAAGTTTTTGACAGAGAATTTCAGAGAAGAGAAAGGCCATTGTGTACACAGAGAGAAAAAATATAGAATGTTGGGTGAAGACATTGGCATACTTGTAGACTGAGAAAAAATAGTCAACAGAGAGGTAGAGGTTGAATGGGGAGGCAGAAAAAAATCAAATTATATCCAGGGGAGTTAGGAGAGTACAAAATTTAGGGCTTATTTACAAAATAAGAAAACAGTTTGCCATGGAAAAAAAAGGAAGGACCCTTAGCTTAGTTGCTAGGAAAGGAGGTAATTAAAGGAGGAGTTACATTTAGAGGTGGAAGAGAGAAAAATTAGGTGGAAATTTTTAAAAATTGTTTTGATATATTATAAAATGAGTGTGGGATGATTCTTGGAGGACTTGAAGAAAGTGATGATTGTTTAGATAAACCATTTGGCATGTCAACTCAGAATGAATGAAAAGAGAATAGCAATGAGTTTGCTGGAGGTTATAAATTTCTCCCAGGTAAGGGTTATTTCTTAATCTGATAGATTTCCTCAGTTAGTTTTGACGTCTCTTGCAAAGACCAGAGCTTGAGGCCATCAGTACTCATGCACTACCTTCTCTATGCTAGGCATGACATCAACAATAGCTGACATTTATTGTGTGTTTGCTATATGCTAAAGCAGTTTGAATCTGTTATTTAATCCTCCTAAAAACCTTTGCGGTAAATACTATTTTCTTTCCTTATTTCACATAAGAAATTATTGAAGTAAGAAAAGTCAAGGTCAGAAAGTTACAAATTAGCAAACCATGGCTGGAATGCAAGCAGTCCGGCTTCAGAACCTGTGCCCTTAACTTTTATGCTGTATATCCCTGTCCAACACAGTTAACAAAACTGATATGGTCTATGCCCTTTGGAGCTTATAGTGTGGGCAGAAAACAACAACAAAAAATGCATATAAGTAAAATAAGTAAAAATTATGGTAAACGTTAGAAAGAAAATCAGTAGAAGGAGCCAACCAAGAGAAAAGCTGGGGACAGAATATTCTAGGCAGAAGAAAGAATACCTTAAGGATTTACGATGGGGAAGAGCTTGGTAGTTTTGAAGACCTGAAAGAATACTGGAGAATAAGAGAAGGAATGAGAAGCAAGAGATAAAGATGGAGATATAGGTAGACACTGTATCTACTGAAGCTTTGAGAGCCATGGTAAGAAGTTAATACTTTGAGTGATTGTGGGAAATCATTGCAGAAATTTAGCTAGGGAAGTGACACAATCTGCTTTGCATTTCCCTGGCAGATTTCTGAAAAGAATGTATAGAAATGAGTTAAGATGGCAACTGGGAGGTGGCTGGCATAACAGATCAGGAAAAATATGATGATAATTTTGACTAGGAAAATGGCCAACGAGACTGCAAGAAAGGAAATGGTTCCATATATATTGTGAAGGAGGAATCAACTAGTCTTAAAGAGGAGAGAGAGGGAAAAAGAGCTCTCGAGGATGACTTCTAGGGTTTTGGCTTGAGCAGCTTGGTGGCTAGAGGTATAATTAAAAAATGTGTGGAGATTGGAGGTATGGAAAGCTTGAGATATGAATCAAGAGCTGATTTGGGGTATGTTAAATTTGGGGACTCTGACATATCCAAGTGCAGATGTTATGTTATTGGATATGCAAATCTAAAACTTAGAGGGAATTCGTACAACTGCTGAGTTCTGCATTCTGCTGAGGACTGCGCAGTTGATAAGTGGTTTTTGAACCACAAACCAAATTTAATAAGGTTTGGTTTGTGGCTACAATCCATTTGTAAAGTACATTCTTTGTTTCAATAATGAGTTCAGGGAAGATCTTGATTTCTTAATATTTTTCCATGAGTCAAATAAAATTCTGTACTTATATCTTGCTGCTGCTGCTACTGCTAAGTCACTTCAGTCGTGTCTGACTCTGTGCAACCCCATAGATGGCCTCCTACCAGGCTCCTCTGTCCCTGGGATTCTCCAGGCAAGAAGATTCTCCAGCCCACTGGAGTGGGCTGCCATTTCCTTCTCCAATGCATGAAAGTGAAAAGTCAAAGTGAAGTCACTCAGTCGTGTCTGACTTTTAGCGACCCCATGGACTGCAGCCTACCAGGCTCCTCTGTCCATGAGATATTCCAGGCAAGAGTACTGGAGTTAGCAGTGATTAATTAACTAGAAATGTGAGAGCAGGGTCTATGCTGTGTATGTAAGCAAGGTCAAGTCACTGATTGGCTACATCTTAGCAGGCATTTGAGGTCATGACAAACTCTGTTGTCAAGTTTCATATGTACTAGCTCTTATCATGGTGAAAGATGTTCCACATACCATTTTGGCAAATATATGGTATATACTGAGCCTGTGTGCATGTCCATTGTCTTTGACATTCTCAAACTAAAAAACAGACCACTGATAATTTGTGATTTGTTGTTTTCTCTCAAAAATTTTAAAAAATCAACCTGGGACAGTATAATGTTACACCTGTGCATGTATAAAACAAGGGTTTATACATGCTTTAAATCACTGGGCTTTAAAAGACCTGCAGGATGTGTATCTATCATGACTATATTTCTGTTTCTTGATTTATTCAGTTCAGTTCAGTTCCTCAGTTGTGTCCAACTCTTTGTAACCCCATGGACTGTAGCACACTAGGCCTCCCTGTTCATCACCAACTCCTGGAGCTTGCTCAAACTCATGTCCATTGAGTTGGTAATGCCATCCAACCATCTCATCCTCTGTCATCCCCTTCTCCTCCTGCCTTTAATCTTTGCCAGCATCAGGGTCTTTTCCAATGAGTCAGTTCTTTGCCTCAGGTGGCCAAAGTATTGGCCAAAGTATTCTTTCATTGGAAAGTCCAAAATACTAGGAAGTTCCTTCAGTGAGTCAAAATTTGTCTCCTTATTACTTCTGTCCTTTTTCTGTCTCCTGGAGACATGGAACAAAAGTGTACTTTCTTATTATGTGGAAAACTTTTGTATGTCCCCTCTGTATTCTTGGCCAAGCATCCTCATCTCCACATTCTTCACATGATGTGTTGTTAGTCCCTTTACTATGTTATAAAATCATGTCTATAAGCATTACAAAATTAAACATAATGACCCATTGTGCTTCATCAGTATAGAATACTTTGGATTTATTACTTCCTAAATTGTAGATCTCCATTTCTGTGAATTCATCCTACAACTGCACTGGTTTATTTGACACACACATTATGCATTTACTTGAACTCCTAAAACAATGATAAAAATGAAAATAATAGTGACAACAAAAAGTGCCATTGATTTGATATACACCTTTCCCCATGATCAGAGCTGTTACATTTGAAACTTAGCAACGGAATTTGTCATGTCCTGAAGCAGCAGGTGGACTGCTTTGCCAATCAATATGCCAGGCACATTGTATGCAATATCTCAGGAATTTGAATTCATAGTTGACTTAACCCAATATCTTTTATTTTTTTTTTTCACGCTCTACTAACTACACTTTCCAAACTCTATTCCTCTAGGTACAAGGTCTTCAAATACTGGGACCTTATCTATTTTGTGTATCACTTTTTCCCGAGTGCCTATAATAAATGACACATAATTGGTGCTTAGTAAATGGTGGCTCTCATGGTAAAGAACCCACCAGACAATATAGGACACATAAGAGACTCGAGTTCAATCTCTAGGTTGGGAAGATCCCCTGGAGGAGGGCATGGCAATTCACTCCAGTATCTTGCTTGGAGAATCCCATGGACAGAGGAACCTGATGGGCTACAGTCCATAGGGTTGCACAGAGTTGGACATGACTGAAGTGACTTAGCACACACACAAATACTTATTAAAGGAATAAGAAACTAATTTTACTTACAGCCATATCTCTTTTTGTCATCTTTTCCATAGGAATATAATTTTATCACAATATCTTGTTTAAATCGTGAATATTATTGGCCCTTTTAATATAGAATAGAAATCTTGCTAAGGAAGAAATAATTTGAATTGGACATGATCTTTCTTAATGGGTTATGAGTCAAGTTTTAAGTAAAATTAAGGGAGTTTATAAACTCCCTGAAATTGTTTGCAAAATTTTGTTTGTTTGCATGTACATGTTTTGGGAAGATAGCTATCCATCCTATATTTCAGTTATGCATCTAATGTTTTGGGGGCAAATGTATCCATAGCTTGAATCAGATTTCTGAAAGGATCTCTTATTCAGGAAAGGTTATCAACCTTGGAGTGAGTGGTGCTCACACACTTTTATTTCACAGTTGGGTCCTGCCTGGAATTGAAGTTCGTGCTGAGTGTACCTTGCCGCCTTTGAAAATTAGAATCACATTCACTGTCTTCAATGCTCTGGGACTTTCATGTTTCCTCAGTTCTCTAAAGATTACCTAAAGCAGTCTATCATCCTGAAATGAAAGTCTGTTCAGTAACCTGAAATATAATTCTCAGGTCAAGAGATTGACTTATTTACAGCCTATAGATATCCCCTTACAAGCCCTTCCCTCACTTTGAGCTTCATTTCCCAGGTAACCAATTGTTTGTTCTACTCATTTTAGTCTAAATGTCTTTTCCTTTACAGTGAGTACAAAAGCAAAACAAGAGTTGAGGAGTTCAGTTTTCTATTTGTTCTCTATCTACAATACACCATCAGTTTCAAACAGCAGGTAGACTCCTCCTTTGTGGCTGGGTTTCTTTCATTGGAGAAGCTTACATTTGTAGGTGGCACACTAAGAAGTACGTGAGTGAGGCTGAAAAGGAGAGGGTGACAAAGCAATGCTGTTGTGGTTGTATGTGAGAGCCCCCCGGGGTAAATGATCCAGGGATGTGTTGGCGTGTTCCTTACACAGGTCACGGAACTGGGACAGAGACAAGAGGTGCCAGAAGTGGAGGCAGGGGGTAGGTGTTAGCCATTCAGATACAAGTACATTCAGATGGCTCTTACCAGCTGATCACCATCAATTATCACTACCTTTCAGACTGTAATTACTCAACAAACTAGGAAGGAAACCTCTGAGGGTTTGAGAAGGTTGCTCATGTTTCCCTGTTCTAGATTCTTCTGCTTCTTAGGGGGTTCATTCTGTGCTTTCTGGGTGGTATGTTTGTTTTTCATGGCATCTTCTTGCATCAGTGGACAGATATATACATGTGGGTATCTGACTTTGATTCCTTCACAACCATACATGCCCTGTGCATCTTTTGCATCAGAGTTCACCCTCCCCATTGCAATGAAAGTCTTCAACAAAACGAATGGAATTTCAGTGGTTTCTTCCCAGCATATTTCCGCTGAGTTAGTGCAGAATCAGTTCCCTATATCTAAGGAGACAAGTGTGCTACTGTGAGGAATATTTCTTAAATGCTGGATAAGGTTAATGACTTTAAACACAATTTAAAGTATAGCACTTTAAATAAGTCTTGAACATGAATGCCCTAGTTTGCCATAAAGAAAGCAAACTAACCAACCAAATCCAGCTACTTCACTAACCAAATAAACCAGCCAACAAACAAAAGACAGTGAGAAAAATGGAAAGAAATTAGAGAAAGAAGCTGAAAGAAAATTATTTTCACCCATAACTCTTTTCTGATCAGCACAGATTTGATGGTAGAAGGTTTGTATGTTTAGGGATTATTTGGAATACATTTAATTAAGAAGAGGTTTGTTTGGAAGTCTGGTGATTTGGGGAGTAGATAAGGCCCTGGTGATAGACACGAATGTAAGAAAAACCAATGCTACAGTAGTTTGTTGAAGGTTTGCTGAGTACATTGGTTATATGACCTTTTGGAAAGTGAGGAACATAGAAACAACTATTTTGGATTTTTTGTTTATATTGTTTGAAAATACAGCAGTTCACACACACACACACACACACACACACACACACACACCACTTACTCTTCTCTTTCCTCTTTGGAGGCGCTGTGATTTTCATAAACACATTTTTCCTGCAAAGATCTTGAAATGAATTTTATAGGAGTCTGCAGTGGAAAACATTAACACGCTTCAGAGTATGACTGAATTTGGCACCTGTAATAAATTTCCAGTGTCATTCTCTGAACCTGATAGGCCTTGCTAGAATTTTAATAGCTTCTCCACAAACCTGTAAATACAACTAAAGTGTCTGTCACCTTTAGAAAATAATCATTCTGACATGCTTTATTCACTTACAACTCATTTGACACATTTTCAGTTACATTTAAATGTGAGCTTCATTTAGTTCCTCATTTCACTTAGCAAAGGTTAGCTATTCATTACATAAGTTGTTTCCAGAGATAGAAAGACCCAGATCAACAGAATTAGAATACAACGTGAATATGGTATTCTTGTTAAATCTTCTGTGCTCAAAATATATTTGCAATTAATTACAAATGTCTCTAATGGGATTTCAGGGTAATGGAAATATCAGTATTGATTGTTTCACTACATACTTGATTTCTCCCCTCAAAAGCATCATTTCTTTTTCTCATTAAGGAATATTTTATATTTGAAGACTTGCAGTTTGTGGAAAGGAAGAAGAGAGCTGACATTATTCCGATCTTGCATGTGAAATCTTCAGTTTGAAATATCTTTCTTTCCATTTCAATTTGTGAAGGCATAGAAAGACTTCACGTGTTGAAGGCATTAGGTAATTCATTTCAGAGCTAGAATGATTTGGCAATCTACTGAAGACACAGATGAACCAGGATCTCAACTTTCCCCTTCTTATTTGGGGCTGAAGGAAACTCAGAAAGAAGACAAAAACTCACAAATTGGCTAGCTTTTCACTTAGTGATTAGTTTACCACTGCCAGACTCCAGTCTCTTGAAGACTAATGCTCCTTCTTGCCACCAGACCCTTGATGCATGTTTGGCAGACGGTTTGAATGCTCTAGTACTGAGGTCTACTTGCTGGGCAGCTCTGTGACCGGGGGTTATGGCTGACAATCAACTTACAGTATCTAGATGGACACAAAGGGTGATTTCAGCTTCCTCCAGGTAAAGCATGATGTTTTGAAGAGGGCTCAGAATAGGATCTTGTTCACTCTCAAGCACAGGTGGCCAGGCTCTTTGCTAAATAGGTGTGTAAATTGTTAAATTAAACAAGGGGGCTGTTAGACTGAGGTGGTTCTAATATCTTAGCAGTGTAGGTCAGCAAACCAAAACCTAAGCCTGAAAATCCTCAAGGTTAAGAAATTAAGCCTGAGAATAAGGAACACGCTATGGCTCACCAAAGGTTTCCTTGCTTTGTTTCTGCCTTTTCTCTATAAAAGTCTTTCCCAGAACTCTTGTTGGTGGAGAGCTTTCAACTACTTCTGGTTTTGGTTTTGCCCTATTCAAATTGATTTTTGCTCTAATCAAACTCTTAAACTGAAACATATTAAAATTTTATCTTTTAAAACTGAAACATATTAAAATTTTATCTTTTAACAAAATGTATTGTTTCCCTAAGGCTTCTCTCAGCCATTTGCAGAAAAGGGAAGGGGAGAGGGGAAAAGAGGAAAATGTAGGGTTGGGGGGCTCTTAATCTTATACAATTGCTCTGCAGAGAATGACAATCAGAGCACATCAGGCCTCAGCTTCACAAGAAAATGCTCTCTAGATTGAATGTTTATATGAGGAAAAGTTCTCCAGTAAGTAAGAGAATGATTCTTCCTCCTAGGCACACTGTAGGAAGGGAACTTAAGGGAAGATTGTTCATTATAGAGTGATGCTTGTTAAATTACATTTGAACTGGCCTTTGGATTTTCCAAAGTGCTTTTATTTTTCATAATCCCCATTTGTCCTGTAAAACAGCTCCGTGAAGTAAGGAAAAGGCAGGTGTTTTTCTCAGATGTGGAAAGAAAACTCTGAAACACCAAAGTAGGCTTTTTGAATGAAGCTTGTTTACTTGCTTCCCTGGAGGAGCCGTGAAAGAGAAAGCTAAAATGCTCTCATGGTGAACACAGTAGGACCACATCACTTATTCCTTTATTTCAGATACTGGCTTTATTTTCTTACTTCTACCATCGTTCTCCCCACCACATCACTCTGACACACACACTTAAAACCGCATGGCATGTGGAACAGTTGGGCATCCTTATGCAAAAACAAAACAACCCTCCAAACCCCCCAAACCTAGACACACCATATTTAACCAAAATAGATCATAGACATAAATATAAAATGCAAAATTATGCAACTTCTAGAAGAAAATATAGGATAAAATATCTATGTGATTTGGGGTTTGCAAATGAGTTTTTAGATGGAACACCAAAAGTTTGTTCTATGAAATAAAAATTTGATTTATTAGACATTATTAAAATTAAAACTTTGCTCTGTGAAAGACACTGTCAAGAGAATGAAAAGATAAGTCAGTGACTAGGAGAGAATAAAAAAGATGTCAATGACTAGGAGAAAATATTTACAAACCACATATCTGATCAAAGATTTATAGTCAAAACATACAAAACTCCTAAATTCAACAGTAAGAAAACAAAAAAGCCCAATTAAAATTGGTACAAGAGCTGAATATACACCTCACCAAAGAAGATATATAGGTGGCAAATAAATGTGTGAAAAGATGCTTTATGTTATTTGTGTGTTTAAAGAGCAGGAGATAACACTACACATATATTACAGAGTTAATATCCCAAAGCCAATAATATCAATTATTGGTAAAGATGCAGAGCAGCAGGAACTCATGTTCATTGTTGGTAGGAATACAAATTGATATAGCCATTTTGGAATATGATTTGGCAAATTTCTTACAAAGCCAAACTTGGTCTTGGCACATCATCTAGCAGTTGGGATCTTAAGTGTTTACCTAGTTGATCTGAAATTTTATGTCCACATAAAAATTTGCATTGTGAGTGTTTGTAGTAGCTTTATTTTGTCTTTTTTTTTTGTTTTAAAATTTAATAGTTAAATTTATTTATTTTTAATTGAATAATATTGCTTTAAAATATTATATTGATATCTGCCATACATCAACATAAATCACATAGGTATACATATATCCCCTCCCTCTGGAGCCTCCATCCCACCTCCTACCCCATTCCACCCTTTGAGGTTGTTACAGAGCCCTGGTTTGTGTTCCCTGAATCATAGAGCAAATTCCCATGGCCTATCTATTTTACATAAGGTAGTGTATATGTTTCCATGTTACTCTCTCCATTTGTCCCATCCTCTCCTTCTTCCAGGATGACTGACTCTAGGTGGGTGATCACATCATCATGGTTATCTGGGTCATGAAGATCTTTTTTGTATGGTTCTGTGTATTCTTGCCATCTCTTCTTAATATCTTCTGCTTCTGTTGGGTCCATACTATTTCTGTCCTTTATTGTGCCCATATTTGCATGAAATGTTCCCTTGGTATCTCTAATTTTCTTGAAGAGATCTCTAGTATTTCCCATTCTGTTGTTTTCCTCTATTTCTTTGCATTGATCCCTGAGGAAGGCTTTCTTAACTCTCCTTGCTATTCTTTGGAAATCTGCATTCAAATGGATATATCTTTCCTTTTCTCCTTTGCCTTTAGCTTCTCTTCTTTTCATAGCTGTTTCAGACAACCATTTCGCCTTTCTTTTTCTTGGGGATGGTCTTGATCACTGCCTCCTGTACAATGTCATGAACCTCCATCCATAGTTCTTCAGGCATTCTGTCTATCAGATCTAATCCCTTAAATCTATTTGCCACTTCTACTATATAATTGTAAGGGATTTGATCTAGGTCATACCTGAATGGTCTAGTGGTTTTCCCTACTTCAATTTAAATCTGAGTTTGGCAATAAGGAGTTCATGATCTGAGCCAAAGTCAGCTCCCTTTATTTATTTATTTATTTTTTTTTTTTGGTGGGGGGGGGGAAGGGAGGGTCTCCAAAATCACTGAAGATGGTGCTTGCAGCCATGAAATTAAAAGATGCTTGCTCCTTGGAAGAAAGGCTAAGACCAACCTAGACAGCATATTAAAAAGCACAGATGTCACTTTGACAACAAAGATCTGTCTAGTCAAAGCTATGGTTTTTCCAGTGGTCACATATAGAAGTGAGAGTTGGACTATAAAGAAAGCTGAGCACCAAACAATTGATGCCTTTTGAACTGTGGTGTTGGAGAAGACTCTTGAGAGTCAGTTGGACAGCAAGAAGATCCAACCAGTGAATCCTAAAGGAAATCAGTCCTGAATATTCATTGGAAGGACTGATGCTGAAGCTGAAATTCCAATACTTTGGTCATCTGATGTGAAGAACTGACTCATTTGAAAAGACCCTGGTGCTGGGAAAGATTGAAGGTGAGAGGAGAAGGTTATGACAGAGGATGAGATGGTTGGATGGCATCACTGACTCGATGGACATGAGTTTGAGAAAGTTCTGGGAGTTGGTGATGGACAGGGAAGCCTGGCGTGCTGCAGTCCATGGGGTCGCAAAGAGTTGGACACGACTGAGTGATAGAACTGAACAGAACTGAACTCCTTCCCACCCCCACCCCTGTGTCTGTTAAGTCTCTTCTTTATATCTGTGTCTCCATTGTGTAACAACTTTATTTTGAGTCACCAAAACCCACATGCAACCAGGAGGGTTTTCCATAGATAATTAGATAAATGTTGATACATTGATACTGTGAATTAGTATTCAGTGATAAAATGAAAGAATTATCAAGTTATGCAAAAGCATGAATAAATCTTTACTGTATATTGTTTAGTAGATAGAAGCCTGTCTGGAAAGACTTTATGTTGTATGATTCCATTGTATGCTGACATTCTGGAAAAAACGAAACTGGAGTTAGTAGACAGATCAGTGGTTGCTGGCAATTTGGGAAGTAGAGGAGGATTAAGTAGTGAATTATAAGGAGTTTTTAAGGTGATGAAACTATTTTGTATGATATAATGGTGAATTCACACCATTTGGGGTCTTAATATCATGGAACTTTACAGCACAATGAGTGAACTTTGTGTAAATTAAAAATTATTTGAGAGGTTGAGGGATCCCAGGATGGAATGCAGAGTATGATGAAGGAATCTAACTCTATTAAAAATGTATAAAGTAACCTCACAGATGGGAGTGGGAAGAAAGCTGCTGACCTACGTAACTTTGGAAGAGTAGAGACTAAGACTAATCGCAAATGGAAGTATACATGTACTCTAGTTGATAAAGTCATTTCCCTCTGAGGCATGGGTGAAAAATGCTGAAACCACTATGCATGTATACTGAAATTGAACAATGGCAGATGTTGGAAACAAGGTTTTTTTTGTTTGTTTGGTTTTCTTTTTTTTTTCACTCTTGGAGTTAGAGGTTATAGACAAGCAAGGGGAGAAAGCTAGAATGATCCATGAAATATTGAATCAGATGAGCCTTGAATCTTACAGTGCTGGAATGTAAAGAAGGGCTAAGAGAAAACAAACCAAAAAGCCCCTGAAAGAGGGAAGGATGTTAGAATGACACCAGTGCCAACTGGCTCCTGCTGGCCAAAACGGAAACAATTTAAGCAACACAATGAAGTATATTAGATAATAACTCAGAGTATAAAATAACTATCCATGAATCTATAATGATATGAATAAATGCTTGAATAAATACATTGGGAGAATAGACAGATCTGGGCAGAAGAATTTTCAGTAATTTGTGTAGATGCTATATTATCAGGGAGGAGGCTCTTGCTTATCATTCAGCTCTCCTTAGCTGTGGTGTGCATAATGACTTTCTTCCAAACAATGCCTGCAGTATGTTTGGGGCGGGGGGTGAAACAGCTTGACAGTGGAGAAACTTCACACACCCTCCATTCAATGGGCTACGTTAATGTCAACAGTCATAAATCATGTGGGCTGTATGTATTCTTGATATGATCGGATGAGAATGGTACTTTATCTCTGTGGCTTTTTTTTTTTTTTCGGGAACTCTATAACTCCAGTTAATCTTGAGAAAAACATCAGACAAATCCCAATGAAGGGACATTCTACTAAATTCCTGACCAGTACTCCTCAAAACTGTCAAGGAAAATATGAGAAACTGCTAACAGACAGGAGGAGCATAAGGAGATATGATAGACCATTAAGTATAATGTGAAATCCTGGGTAAGCTCCTCAAACAGGAAAAGGGCACTAGGTACAAATTAAGGAAATAGGCACAAATTATGAACTGTAGTAAATAATAGTGTATCAGTATTGGTTCATGAGTTGTGATCAATGTGCCTTACTAATATAAGGTGTTATCAGTTGGAGAAATTGGGTGTGAGATACATGGGGACTCACTGTATAACTTCTGTAAATCTAAAACTATTCTAAAATTAAAAAACAAAGAACCTTGAAAACTCCTAAAAGAAAAAAAAAAAAATTAAATCTTCCAGGAAGGTGAGAATACTTTGAAATTCTCTACCTACCCACCATTGGCTGTCAAGATTTGAGAGTTATCATAGAAGCAAAAATTCTAAATAATCATAAGTCTGCATGGATGAGTTTTTAAAATTCATTTCATTATTCTGGATAGATGATTCTTAAACTTTGATGTGAGTAGTAATTACTATTCAGATTTGTTGACCAAAATCATGTACACTGTACTTTATGCTTGATGTAAAGAAACTTCTAGGGTAATTCAATTCCTGTGACTTTGGCTTTGTACACCAACTTTGTAATATAACCCTGGAATAAGTTTCTGTTTTTCTATAATTCATCTTGATCTAGGAACTTTGGATCCTTTGGTGTAGACCAGTGAGAATGTTGTGTTATGAACAAAGGACTATGATGGATCCTATTATCTTGCACCCTCTTTTATTTTTTTTTTAAGCCAACAGAAAGAAAAGGAGAAAAACACCAACCCTTATATTTTCCTTTCAAGGCCAAATTTAAGTGTGTCCTCTGAATTTTTCTTGATTTCCAGAGTGAAATAAACCATTCTGTACCTCCAAAGAGGAGGCATGGCTCCACTCCAGTATTTTTGCCTGGAGAAGCCTCATGGACAGAGGTAGCAGATCTGACAGCATGACAGGCATCAGCATCTGCTTCAAATGTTGAGGCTCAGTATCCTTGTCTGATACTTCTAGGTGGAGTCTCGGGTGGTGGATCCTTGTATCTGTAGGGTATGCTACAATGAAGACTGAAAGAAAGCTGAGTAGAGTGTGCATTTATGCATTCCCCGTTTTTCTAATCTCTTCTTTGGGATGCCTGGAGGTGAGACTTTAATAGCAAATATTCTGTAATCCTTTACTTTTATTAAACAAAATTATGGATAATAAAACCTATGTACACCTTTTTTTTTTAAAAGCAGGAACTAATAGAGAAATATAAAATGAAAGTAAGTTAAAATAAAATACTGTACCTTTCACTACAAGCTGAGCACTGAAGAATTGATGCTTTTGAACTGTGGTATTGGAGAAGACTCTTGAGAGTCCCTTGGACTGCAAGGAGATCCAACGTAAAGGACATCAGTCTTGGATGTTCATTGGAGGGACTGATGTTGAAGCTGAAACTCCAATACTTTGGCCACCTGATGCAAAGAGCTGACTCATTTGAAAAGACCCCGATGCTGGGAAAGATTGAGGGCAGGAGGAGAAGGGGATGACACAGGATGAGATGGTTGGATGGCATCACCGACACAATGGACATGGGTTTGGGTGGACTCCGGGAGTTGGTGGTGGACAGGGAGGCCTAGCGTGCTGCAGTTCATAGGGTCACAAAGAGCTGGACATGACTGAGCGATTGAAGTGACTGACTGACATTTCACTATATAACACATAGGCATAGTTATACTGGAAGGTCAAAAAAATGAAGAAAATCATGAATTTCTAAAATATTCTTAAGGTGGGACATTAATGTTGCATTTGCATGTGTGCTAAGTCAATTCAGATACCCCATGTCCAGGGGAAAAGGAGAAGCCCCAGCAAGATGGTAGGAGGGGCAAAATCATGTTTAGAATCAAACCCCGTACCCACCAGAGACAGAGGGCTCAAGCATACCTTGTGTGCACCAGGACCTGGACACCCTACAGAGACTAAGACAGAACTGTATTTGGGTATCTCCTGAGGAGGTACGGGTCAGCAGTGGACTGCTGCAGGGGCAGGGGCTCTGGGTGCAGTAGACCTGGGTATGGCATAAGCCCTTTTGGAGAGGCCACCATTAACCCACCATAGAGCAGGTCTGGGGAAACAGACTCTGGGAGGGCACAAACAGAACCTTGTGTGCACCAGGATCCTGGAGAAAGGAGCAATGACCCTACAAGAGATTGAACCAGACTTGCCCATGAGTGTCCAGGAGTCTCTGGCAGAGGCGTGGGTTGGCGGTGGCCTGCTGCAGAGTTGGGGGCACTGAGTGTAGCAATGCATGCATGGGACAATGCATGTAGCAATGCATCATTAGCAATGCATGAAGGAGGTTGCCATTATTTTCATTACCTCCACCATAGTTAGGCCTCAGGTCAAATAATGGGGAGGGAACACAACCCCACCTTTCAACAAAAAATTAGATTAAAGATTTACTGAGCATGCCCCACCACCCATCAGAACAAGACCCAGTTTCCCCCTCAGTTGGTCTTTCCCATCAGGAAGCTTCCATTAGCCTCTTATCCTTCTCCATCAGAGAGCAGACAGACTAAAAACCACAATCACAGAAAACTAACCAATCTGATCACATGGACCACAGCCTTGTCTAACTCAATGAAACTATGAGCCATGCCATGCAGGGCAAACTGACTGATGGGTCATGGTGGAGAGTTCTGACAAACATGGTCCACTGGAGAAGGCAATGGCAAACCACTTCAGTATTCTTGCCTTGAGAACCCATGAACAGTATGAAAAGGCAAAAAGATAGAATACTGAAAGATGAACTCCCCAGGTTGGTAGGTGTCCAATATGCTACTGGAGATCAGTGGAGAAATAACTCCAGAAAGAATGAAGAGACGGAGCCAAAGCAAAAAATAACACCCAGTTGTGGATGTGACTGGTGATAGAAGTAAAGTCCAATGCTGTAAAGAGCAGTGTTGCATAGAAACCTGGAATGTTAGGGCCATGAATCAAGGCAAGTTGGAAGTGGTCAAACAGGAGATGGCAAGAGTGAACATTGGCATTTTAGGAATCAGCGAAACAAAATGGACTGGAATGGGTGAATTTAACTCAGATGACCATTATATCTACTACTGTGGGCAAGAATCCCTTAGAAGAAATGGAGTAGCCATGCTAGTCAACAAAAGAGTCCAAAATGCAGTACTTGGATGCAATCTCAAAAATGACAGAATGAACTGTGTTTTTTTCCAAGGCACACCATTCAATATCACAGTAATCCAAGTCTATGCCCTGACCAATAATGCTGAAGAAGCTAAAGTTGAATGGTTCTATGAAGACCTACAAGACCTTCTAGAACTAACACCCCCCAAAAATGTCCTTTTCATTATAGGGGAATGCAAAAGTAGGAAGTCAAGAAATACCTGGAGTAACAGGCAAATTTGGCCTTGGAGTACAGAATGAAGCAAGGCAAAGGCCAATAGGGTTTTGCCAAGAGAATGCACTGGCCATAGCAAACACCCGCTTTCAACAGCACAAGAGGAGACTCTACACATGGACATCACCAGGTGGTCAATACCAAGATCAGATTGATGATATTCTTTGCAGCCAAAGATGGAGAAGCTCTATGCAGTCAACAAAAACAGGACTGGGATCTGACTGTGGCTCAGATCATGAACTCCTTATTGCCAAATTCAGGCTGAAATTGAAGAAAGTAGGGAAAACCACTAGATCATTCAGGTATGACCTAAATCAGTTCCTTACAACTATACAGTGGAAGTGACAACTAGATTCTAGGGGTTAGATCTGATAGAGTGAGTGCCTGAATAACTATGGATGGAGGTTTGTGACATTGTACAGGAGACAGGGATCAAGACCATCCCCGAGAGAAAGAAATGGAAAAAAAGGCAAAATGGTTGTCTGAGGAGGCCTTACAAACAGCTAAAGAAGAGAAGCTAAAGGCAAAGGAGAAAAGGAAAGATATATCCATTTGAATGCAGAGTTCCAAAGAATAGCAAGGAGAGTTAAAAAAAAGCCTTCCTCAGTGATCAATCCGGAGAAGGCAATGGCACCCCACTCCAGTACTCTTGCCTGGAAAATCCCATGGATGGAGGAGCCTGGTAGGCTGCAGTCCATGGGGTCGCTGAGGGTCGGACACGACTGAGTGACTTCACTTTCACTTTTCACTTTTATGCATTGGAGAAGGAAATGGCAACCCACTCCAGTGTTCTTGCCTGGAGAATCCCAGGGACGGGGGAGCCTGGTGGGCTGCCGTCTATGGGGTCGCACAGAGTCGGACACGACTGAAGTGACTTAGCAGCAGCAGCAGCAGTGATCAATGCAAATAGAGGAAAACAATAGAATGGGAGAGACTAGAGTTCTCTTCAAGAAAATTAGAGATACCAAGGGAACATTTCATGGAAAGATGGGCACAATAAAGGACAGAAATAGTATGGACCTAACAGAAGCAGAAGATATTAAGAAGAGATGGCAAGAATACACAGAACTATACAAAAAAGATCTTCATGACCCAGATAACCATGATGGTGTGATCACCCACCTAGAGTCAGACACCCTGGAATGTGAGGTCAAGTGGTTCTTAGGAAGCATCACTATGAACAAAGCTAGTGGAGGTGATGGAATTCCAGTTGAGCTATTTCAAATCCTAAAAGATGATGCCGTGAAAGTGTTGACTCAACATGCCAACAAATTTAGAAAACTCAGCAGTGGCCACAGGACTGGAAAAGGTTGGTTTTCATTTCAATTTCAAAGAAAGGCAATGCCAAAGAATGCTCAAACTGCTAAAGAATGCACAAAAGCACTCATCTCACATGCTGGTAAATAAATGCTCAGAATTGTCCAAGCCAGACTTCAATAGTATGTGAACCGTGAACTTTCAGATGTTTAAGCTGGATTTAGAAAAGGCAGAGGAACCAGAGATTAAATTGCCAACATCTGTTGGATCATCAAAAAAGCAAGAGAGTTCCAGAAGAGCATTTTTTTCTGCTTTATTGACTATGCCAAAGCCTTTGACTGTGTGGATTACAACAAACTGTGGAAAATTCTTCAAGAGATGGGAATACCAGACCACCTGACCTCCTTCCTGAGAAATCTGTTTGCAGGTCAAGAAGCAACAGTTAGAACTGGACATGGAATAACAGGCTGGTTCCAAATCAGGAAAGGAGTTCATCAAAGCTATATATTGTCACCCTGCTTATTTAACTTATATGCAGAGTACATCATGAATAATGCTGGATGGGATAAAGCACAAGCTGAAATCAAGATTGCCGGAAGAAATATCAATAACCTCAGATATAAAAATGGCACCACCCTTATGGCAGAAAGTGAAGAAGAACTTAAAGAGCTTCTTGATGAAAGTGAAAGAGAAGAGTGAAAAAGTTGGCTTAAAACTCAGCATTCAGAAAACTAAGACCATGGGATCTGGTCCCATCACTTCATTGCAAATAGATGGGGAAATAGTGGAAACAGTGGCAGACTTTATTTTTGGGGGCTCCAAAATCACTGCAGATGGTGACTGCAGCCATGAAATTAAAAGATGCTTGCTCCTTGGAAGGAAAGTTATGACCAACCTAGACAGCATATTGAAAAGCAGAGACATTATTTTGTCAACAAATGTCTGTCTAGTCAAAGCTGTGGTTTTTCCAGTAGTCATGTATGGATGTGAGAGTTGGACTATAAAGAAAGTTGAGTGACAAAGAATTGATGCTTTTGAACTGCAGTGTTGGAGAAGACTCTTGAGAGTTCCCTGTACTGCAAGGAGATCCAGCCAGTCCATCTTAAAGGAAATCAGTCCTGAATATTCATTGGAAGGATTGATACTGAAAGTGAAACTCCAAACTTTGGCCGCCTGATGCGAAGAACTGACTCATTTGAAAAGACCCTGATGCTGGGAAAAGATTGAAGGCAGGAGGAGAAGAGGACAACAGAGGATGAGATGGTTGCATGGCATCACTGATGCTATGGACATGTATTTGAGTAAACTCTGGGAGTTGGTGATGGACAGGAAGGCCTGGTGTGCTGCAGTCTATGGGGTTACAAAGAGTCGGACATGATGGAGCGACTGAACTGAACTAAATAAATTCAGTCATGTCTGACTGTTTTTGACCCCATGGACAGTAGCCTGCCAGGCTCCTCTGTCCATGTGGATTCTCCAGGCAAGAATAGTGAAGTAAGTTGCCATGCCTCCTCCAGGAGATTGTCCCGACCCAGGGATCAAATAAGCATCTCTTATTTCGCCTGCTTTGGCAGGTGAGTTCTTTACCACTAGTGCCACCTGGGAACCCCAGTGTCCCATTTAGGACACTGAAGAACCATATGACTGAGAGAAGCTGTAAGTCTAAGTATATTAAATATATCTTTGAGATTTGATGCTCCTCCTATTGCTTCCTAGATTGTATACGAGATATTTAGACATCTTGGTTGATGTCAGGTCATTCTGCTTGTTTTTTCCATAAAGACCAAGCTTCATCACATTTAATTTGCTATTTACTGAGTACCAGGTTGGTCCTAGGCTAAATTAGTAAGTGAAACCTTTTGTGCTTTCCTTGTATTAACCAGTGCTCATCTCAGGTCTTTGCTCTAGAGCCAAGTGTCTCTTTTTCTCTCTCTACTTCCCAAAGCCTTCCCACATCCCACTGTAGTCAGCTGCACTTTGCCTCATTTCTGAAGTCTGTGCTGGTATCTGACTAGCCTCTCAGTCTTACTGAATATCAGAGTTGGAATGGACATCTGTTTACTCATTAAATCAACACTTTTTTTCTTTTTTTAGGTCATACTGTCAAATAGTGAAGTGAAAGTCGCTCAGTTGTGTCCAACCCTTTGTGACCCCATGGACTTTACAGTCCATGGAATTCTTCAGGCCAGAATACTGGGATGGGTAGCTTTTCATTTCTCCAGGGGATCTTCTGAACCTAGGGATTGAACCCAGGTCTCCCGCATTGCAGGCAGATTCTTTACCAGCTGAGACACAAGGGAAGCCCAAGAATACTGGCGTGGGTAGCCTATCCTTTCTCTAGTGGATCTTCCTGAACCAGGAATCGAACCAAGGTCTCCCACATTGCAGGTGGATTCTTTACCAACTGAGCTATCAGGGAAGCCCTACTGTCAACTATCTCCTAGTTCCTGGGGCTATGGAGGTGAATGAAAGATGGTTTCTTACTTGCAAGGTGTTTAAAAATCACGGATTGCTGTGCAGCAGGATAAATGCTTGATACAGGTGAGCCTGAAAGTCTTCTTACAGAAGCGTTCACTAAAATTTGAAAGATAATTAAGATTAGAAACTTGGGGGAAAAAAAAAGGCCAAGATGTCATTATATATTCACACCACTCCCTTGCCCCCAAGGACTGTGTTTTCGCATGAGAAAACATCCTGTACCATAAAATTCACACTGTCTTGCACTATTTCCTTAAGACATTTTCGTGAATATAGTAATTTCTGAGAGAACTCAGTGCACAGTCAGGATTTTCTTGAAGGATTCTTACTTGTTACTGAAATGATCCTGCTCCTGTGTGCCATGAAATGCTGAAGCGTGGGTAGATGGTTGCGTGCGCCCAGTCAGCAGCCTTGGGCTGACTCCATCCAGTGGTTTAAAAATAGTCATAATGATGCTGCTGTTTGTTTTGCCTGCAGCATTTCCTCACAGCTGTTATTTTCCACTCTTCTAGATACAGGGATGCACTGTGAAGATCAGTGATGTTTCAGGATAAATCCTTCGAAAGCCTGGACTGTGGCAGTTCATTGAGGTTAATTATACTTCCTGGTGAGCATTTCTGTGGGCTTTTCTGAGCTGCTGTGAGTAACCAGAGTCCCGAGTCTTCCTTCTTAGTTTGAAATGGGAATATTCTGTATTATCTACTGCCAGTACTTTCACCAGGTGGCCCAGGTCATACTTCTGAGAGTGTATTTCATCCAGGTTCTGATTAATGCTGTCCATCGATTTCATATCATGGCCAAAACCCGTACACACACCTGAGTAACCTGAGGGAAGTAGCAAATCCTGTATTTTAAAAACAAAAGTATCCAGGCAGTCCCAAGATGGTGGAGGAATAGGATAGGGAGACCACTTTCTCCCCCACAAATTCACCAAAAGAACATTTGAATGCTGAATTATTTCCACAAAACAATTTCTGAATGCTGGCAGAGGATACCAGGCACCCAGAAAGGCAGCCCATTCTCTTCAAAAGGAGGTAGGACAAAATATAAAAGACAAAAAGAGACAGAAAAGAGTTAGGGATGGAGACCCGTCCTGGGGAGGGAGTCGTGAAGGAGGAGAAGTTTCCAAACAGTAGGAAACCCTCTCACAGCCAGGTCTGTGGGGAGTTTTGGAATCTCAGAAGGCAACATAACCAGGAGGGAAAAAAGAAAGAAAGAAAAAAAAAACCCTACAGATGACATGCCTAACTGCAACTGCCAACAGAGAAGTAGCCCAGACACTCATGTCCAGCATCAGTGAGCGGGGGCTGGACAGGGAGGCCTGGGCTGCATCATCGGTGCTTAGGGTAAGGACTGGTTCTGAATGCCCTGAAGACAATCTGAGGGAGCTAACTTGATATAGTAATCCAAACTGTGGGATTTCCAGAGAGAAAAAAAAGAGAACTTTCTCGCGAAAGGCTCTAATGTGCAGCCTGGCCGGCTCACAGAACAAAGGATTGAGCGAATATCAAATGAGAGTTAGGTGGCTTCGTACAGGCTCCCTCCCCGCGGCCCCCCTCCCCACCCCTACTGGAGGCGGAGAGTCAGGCATGCGACAGTCAGAGCTGGAAGGCAAGGGGCAATTTTGGCCCAGAGATGGGCATCCTCTACCAAACTGAGCAGGCTCCTTGTTGCTAACTACGTCTTCCTGGGATCCTGGATGGTTGACATCTGCCAGGAGGGTCACAGCCTGAGATCAGCTCCCCAGAGGAGACACACGGCATACCTGAGATGGTGCTCTCCTGGCACACCTGGGATAAGGCCCACCTGGGACAGTGTCCTTGGCAAGTACCTGGTCACCTGAGCTGCTTGGACCTGGGAAGGGCACAGAATGCACACCCAACCTAGTCTGTGCCCATGCGGAGTACCCGAGAACCTGAACCTGAGCAGCTTAGACCTGGCAAGTGCATGAACACAATGGTCCAAACAGTACCCCTGCAGAGCAACCTGGAACCTGAGCAGTGTAGACCGGGAAAGCACACGCCACCGCCATGAGCTGGGGCAAACCTAATGTGGTTCATACACTGTGTGCATTCCCCCCACACACCAGTGATATTTGTTTGCAGTGTTCCTCCCTCCCCACAACCCAACTGAACAGGTGAGCCTAAATATGTGACCACTTTCACCCCCTTGTGTCAGGGTGGAGATTAGACACTGAAGAGACTTGCAAACAGAGGAAGCCAAAATAAAGAAGAGGCAACCTGCTCTGCAAGTGACAGGTGCAACAGATTAAAACCCTGTAGTTAACATTGATTAAGCATTGGAAGGGACCTGTAGACCTTGAGAAGAAGTACAAGCTAGAACAAGGAACTATCTGAAACTGGACTGACCCCACACTGCCCTCAACAGCTCCAGAGAAATTTCTAGATATATATTTACTATTATCATTTAAAAAATTTTGTAAGTTATTACTCATTTAATTTTCATTTTTATAACCTACTCTTACCTTGCAGAAAAAAGACTGTATTTTAAAAGCAAATTTCGTATATATATATATTTTATACTTTTTGTGATTGACTTTGTTTTGTGTTTTAAATATTGTATTTTTGAGAGTCTAACCTCCACTCTAGATTTTTAATCTTTGCTTTTTGGTATTTGTTATCAATTTTGTACCTTTAAGAATCTAATCTTCAGTATCCATTTTCACTTATTACTACTACTACTAAGTCGCTTCAGTCATGTCCGACCCTGTGCGACTCCACAGACGGCAGCCTACCAGGCTCCCCCGTCCCTGGGATTCTCCAGGCAAGAACACTGGAGTGGGTTGCCATTTCCTTCTCCAATGCAGGAAAGTGAAAAGTGAAAGTGAAGTCGCTCAGTCGTGTCCGACTCTTAGCAACCCCATGGACTGCAGCCTACCAGGCTCCTCCATCCATGGGATTCTCCAGGCAAGAGTACTGGAGTGGGGTGCCATTAGGGGTGTGATTACTGGCTTGATTGCTCTCTCCCCTTTTGACTCTCCCTTTTCTCCCCCAGGTCACCTCTATCTCCTCCCTCCCCCTCTCTTTTCTACTTAACTCTGTGAATCTCTCAGGGTGTTCTGGACTGTGGAGAACATTTAGCGAACTGATTACTGGCCTGATTGGTCTCTCCCCTTTTGACTCCCCCTCTTCTCCTCCTGGTCACCAATAGCTCCCTCCTCCCTCGTCTCTTCTCTATGTAACTCTGTGAACCTCTCTGGGTGTTCCAGACTGTGGAGAACACATAGGGAATTGATTACTGGCTAGATTGCTCTCTCCCATTTTGACACTCCCTATTCTCTTCCTGGTCACCTCTATCTCCCTCCTCCCTTTTCTCTTCTCCATGTAACTCTGTGAACCTCTCTGGGTGTCCCTCACTGTAGAGAATTTTTTTTTTTTACCATTAACCTAGATGTTTTATCATCTATGCTGTATGGATGGAGAAGTCTTGGGGCTACTATAAGAATAAGACTGAAAGCCAGAGGCAGGGGGCTCAAATCCAAAATTTGAGGGCACCGGAGAACTCCTGATTTCAGGGAACATTAATTGATAGGAACTCATCCAAAAGTCTCCATACCTACATTGAAACCAAGCTCCACCCAAGAGCCAACAAGTTCCAGAGCAACACATACCATGCTAATTCTCCAGCAACCCAGGAACACAGTAATGAGCATTAAAATACAGGCTACCCAAAGCCATGCCAAACTCATAGACACCCAAAACTCGCTACTGGACACTTCATTGCACTCCAGAGAGAAGAGATCCAGCTCCACCCAACAAAACACAGACACAAGCTCCCCCAACCAGGAAACCTTGACAAGCCACTACTCCAACCCCACCCACAGGGAGCATGCTCCACAATAAAGAGGAACCACAAACTTCCAGTCTACAAAAAAGGCCACCCCAAACAGAGCAATCTAAACAAAATGAAAAGGCAGAGAAATAGTCAGGAGGTAAAAAAACATGATAAATGTCCTCCAAACCAAACCAAAGAGGAAGACATAGGGAGTCTACCTGAAAAATAAGTCAGAATAATGATAGTAAAGATGATCCAAAATCTTGGAAACAAAATGGAGTTACAGATAAATAGCCTGGAGACAAGGATTGAGAAGATGCAAGAAATATTTAACAAGGACATAGAAGAAATAAAGAAGAGTCAATCAATAATGAATAATGCAATAACTGAGATCAAAAGTACTCTGGAGGAAACCAGCAGTAGAATAACTGAGGCAAAAGATAGGATAAGTGAGGTGGAAGACAGAATTGTGTAAATAAATGAAGGAAAGAGGAAAAAAGAAAAGAATTAAAAAGAGGACAACATCAGAGACTTCTGGGACAATGTTAAATGCCCCAACATTCGAATCACAGGAGTCCCAGAAGAAGAAGACAAAAAGAAAGGCCATGAGAAAATACTTGAGGAGATAATAGTTGAAAACTTCCCTAAAATGGGGAAGGAAATAGTTACCCAAGTCCACGAAACCCAGAGAGTCCCAAACAGGATAAACCCAAGGCAAAACACCCCAAGACACATATTAATCAAACTAAAGAAGATAAAACACACAGGGCAAGTATTAAAAGCAGCAAGGGAAAAGCAACACATAATGGTCAAGGAGATCCCCATAAGGGTAATAGCTGGTTTTTCAATAGAAACTCTTCAGGCCAGAAGGGAATGGCAGGACATATTTAAAGTGATGAAAGAGAAAAACCTACAACCCAGATTACTGTACCCAGCAAGGATCTCATTCAAATATGAAGGAGAAATCAAAAGCTTTACAGACAAGGAAAAGCTAAGAGAATTCAGCACCACCAAAGCAGCTCATCAACAAATGTTAAAGGATCTTCTCTAGACAGGAAACACTGAAAAGGTTTATAAAATTGAATCCAAAACAACAAAGCAAATGGCAACAGGATCATACTTATCAATAATTACCTATATGTAAATGGGTTGAACACCCCAACCAAAAGACAAAGACTGGCTGAATGGATACAAAATAAGACCTATATATGCTTTCTACAAGAGACTCACCCAAACCAAGGGACACATTCAGACTGAAAGTGAAGGGATGGAAAAAGATATTTCAGACAAATGGAGATCAAAATAAAGCAGGAGTAGCAATACTCAGATAAAATAGACTTTGAAATAAAGGCCATTACAAAAAAACAAAAACAAAAACAAAAAAAAACACAAAGAAGGACACTACAAAATGATCAAAGGATCAATCCAAGGAGAAGATATAACAATTATTAATATATATGCACCCAACATAGGAGCACATCAATATGTAAGGCAAATGCTAACAAGTATGAAAAGGCAAGTTAACAGTAACACAATAGTGGCAGACTTTAATACCCCACTCACACCTATGGATATGTCAACCAAACAGAAAATTAGCAAGGAAACACAAACTTGAAATAATACACTTTACCAGTTAGACCTAATTGATATGTATAGAACATTTCACCTTTTCCTCAAGTGCACATGGAACATTCTCCACGATAGATCACATCCTGGTCCATAAATCTAGCTTTGGTATTTAAAAAAAAAAAACTGAAATCATTTCAAGCATCTTTTCTGATTACGATGCGGTAATATTAGATGTCAACTACAGGAAACAAACTATTAAAAATACAAACAAATGGAGGCTAAACAGCACGCTTCTGAATAACCAACAAGTCACAGAAGAAATAAAAAGGAAATCAAAATATGCATAGAAAGAAATGAAAATGAAAACATGACAATCCAAAACCTATGTGGTTGAGTAAAAGCAGTGCTAAGGGGAAGATTGATAGCAACACAAGCTTACCTCAAGAAATAAGAGAAAAATTAAATAAGTAACCTAACTTTACACCTAAAGTGACTAGAAAAATAAGAAATGAAGAACCCCAGGGTTAGTAGGGGCAAGAAATCATAAAAATTAGGGCAGAAATAAATGAAAAAGAAACATAGGTGACTGTAGTAAAAATCAACAAAACTTAAAGCTGGTTCTTTGAGAAGATAAATAAAATAGACAAACTATTAGCCAGACTCATCAAGAAAAAAAAGGGAGAAGAATCAAATTAACAAAATTAAAAATAAAAATGGAGAAATCACAACAGACAACACAGAAATACAAAGGATCATAAGAGACTACTATCAGCAGCTATATGCCAATGAAATGGACAACTTGGAAGAAATGGACAAATTCTTAGAAAAGTATAACCTTCCAAAACTGAGCCAGGAAGAAATAGGAAATCTTAACAGAATCATCACAAGCATGAAAATTGAAACTGTAATAAAAAATCTTCCAACAAATAAAAGCCCAGGACCAGATGGCTTCACAGGTGAATTCTACCAAAAATTTAGAGAAGAGCTAACACCTATCCTACTCAAACTCTTCCAGAAAATTGCAGACGATGGTAAACTCCCAAACTCATTCTATGAGGCCAGCATCACCCTAATACCAAGACCAGACAAAGATGCCACAAAAAAAAGAAAACTACAGGCCAATATCACTGATGAACATAGATGCAAAAGTCCTCAACAAACTTCTAGCAAACAGAATCCAACAACATATTAAAAAGTTCATACATCATGACCAAGTGGGCTTTATCCCAGGGATGCAAGGATTCTTCAATATCTGCAAATCAATCAATGTAATATACCACATTAACAAATTGAAATATAAAAACCATATGATTATCTCAATAATGCAGAGGAAATCTTTGACAAAATTCAACACCCATTTATGATAAAAACTCTCCAGAAAGCAGGCATAGAAAGAACATACCTCAAAATAATAAGAGCCATATATGATAAACCCACAGTAAACATTATCCTCAATGGCAAAAAATTGAAAGCATTTCCTTTAAAGTCAGGAACAAGACAAGGGTGCCCACTCTTACCACTACTATTCAACATAGTTTTGGAAGTTTTAGCCACAACAATCAGAGAAGCAAAAGAAATAAAAGGAATCCAGATTGGAAAAGAAGAAGTAAAACTCTCACTGTTTGCATATGACATGATCCTCTACATAGAAAACCCTCAAGACACCACCAGAAAATTACTAGAGCTAATCAATGAATATAGTAAAGTTGCAGGATATAAAATTAACACACAGAAATCCCTTGCATTCCTATACACTAACAATGAGAAAACAGAAAGAGAAATTAAGGAAACAATCTCATTCACCATTGTGACCGAAAGAATAAAATGCTTAGGAATAAATCAACCTAAAGAAACAAAAGACTTATATATAGAAAACTATAAAACACTGATGAAAGAAATCCAAGATGACACAAATAGGTGGAGAAATATATGCCATGTTCATAGATCGGAGAATCAATATAGTGAAAATGAGTATACTACTCAAAGCAATCTATAGATTCAGTGCTGCTGCTGCTAAGTCACTTCAGTCATGTCTGACTCTGTGCGACCCCATAGACGGCAGCCCACCAGGCTCTGCTGTCCCTGGGATTCTCCAGATAAGAACATTGGAGTGGGTTGCCATTTCCTTCTCCAATGCGTGAAAGTGAAAGTGAGGTCTCTCAGTCATGTCTGACTCTTTGTGACCCCATGGACTGCAGCCTACCAGGCTCCTCTGTCCATGGGATTTTCCAGGCAAGATTCAATGCAATCCCCATCAAACTACCTATAGTAATTTTCAGAGAACTAGAACAAATAATTTCACAGTTTGTATGGAAATACAAAAAACCTCGAATAGCCAAGGCAATCTTGAGAAAGAGAAATGGAATGGCAGGAATCAAGCTGCCTGACTTCAGACTATACTACAAAGCTACAGTCATCAAGACAGTATGGTACTGGCACAAAAACAGAAACATAGATCAATGGAACAAAATTGAAAGCCCAGAGATAAATCCACACACCTATGGACACCTTAGCTTTGACAAAGGATGCAAGACTATACAATGGATTAAAGAGAATCTCTTTAACAAGTGGTGCTGGGAAATCTGGTCAACCACCTGTAAAGGAATCAAACTAGAACACTTTCTAACACCATACACAAAAATAAACTTAAAATGGATTAAAGTTGTAAATGTAAGACCAGAAACTATAAGACTCCTGAAGGAAAACATAGGCAGAGCACTCACTGACATAAATCACAGCAGGATCTTCTATGACCCACCTCCCAGAGTAGTGGAAATAAAAGCAAAAATAAACAAATGGGACCTAATTAAACTTAAAATATTTTGCACAATGCAGGAAACTATAAGCAAGGGAAAAAGACAGTCTTCAGAATGGGAGAGAATAATAGCAAATGGAACAACTGACAAAGAATTAATCTCCAGAATATACAAGCAGCTCATGCAGCTCAATTCCAGAAAAATAAATGACCCAATCAAAAAATGGGCCAAAGAACTAAACAGACATTTCTCCAAAGAAGACATACAGATGGCTAACAAACACATGAAAAGATGCTCAACATCACTCCTTATCAGAGAAATGCAAATCAAAACCACAATGAGGTACCATCTCATGCTGGTCAGAATGGCTGCTATCCAAAAGTCTACAAGCAATAAATGCTGGAGAGGGTGTGGAGAAAAGGGAACCCTCTTACACTGTTGGTGGGAATGCAAACTAGTACAGCCACTATGGAGAACCGTGTGGAGATTCCTTAAAAAACTGGAAATAGAACTGCCATACTACCCAGCAACCCCACTTCTGGGCATACACATCGATGAAACCAGAATTGAAAGAGACATGTATCCCCCAGTGTTCATCGCAGCACTGTTTACAATAGCTAGGACATGGAAGCAACCTAGATGTCCATTGGCAGACAAATGGATAAGAAAGCTGTGGTACATATACACAATGGACTATTACTCAGCTCTTAAAAAGACTGCATTTGAATCAGTTCTAATGAGGTGGATGAAACTGGAGCCTATTATACAGAGTGAAGTAAGCCAGAAAGAAAAAACCCAATACAGTATATTAACACATATATATGGAATTTAGAAAGATAGTAATGATGACCCTATATGCCAGACAGCAAAAGAGACACAGATATAAAGAACAGACCTTTGGACTCTGGGAGAATGCAAGGGTGTGATGATTTGAGAGAATAGCATTGAAACATGTATATTACTATATGTGAAATAGATGAAAAGTCCAAGTTTGATGCATGAAACAGGGCACTCAAAGTGGTGCACTGGGACAACCCAGAGGGATGGGATGGGGAGGGTGGTGGGAGTGGGGTTTGGGTTGGGGAACACATGTACACCCATTGCTGATTCATGTCAATGTATGGCAAAAACCACCAAAATATTGTAAAGTGATTAGCTTCCAATTAAAATAAATTAATTTAAAAAATAAGAACACAAATATATGTCTGTGCTATGCAGTCATTCTGATTTGAAATGCAAATTTATAGTTAAAAGTATTGTCATCTTTGGAGTGATTAAAAAGTATTTGGAGAGGAGTCAGGAAGTGGCCGTTAGCTGAAAGGACTGAAAAAAGATGAGAGTTTCTGGAATATATGTAAAAATTACATTTTGTGCATGATTTAGGTTTGTTTCTATTTCACATGCATTGCAGTTTTTGAACACTTATGTGATAAAATGACTTGATCAATTATTATGATAATGACACTTGAGTCAAATTATGAGTTTAATTATAATTATCATCTTTATACAGAGTTAATTAATCATAAAAGAGTACATTATATAATCTTTCTGTTTAATGAAATTCATTATAGAGGCTCCCAAAGGACTAAATATAGTTTAAAACAAATTAAACCTGTGACTGGGGTTACGACTATTAATGCAAATGTGGTCTGGATTAGTCACTAAAAAGGACTGAATAAGACATTAGGCCCCAAAACGTTAAAGCATCAGACCCTGATGACATATCTTTTTCCTCTGGTAAGCAGAACACATCATTTAGTGACTTTCTGAGTAGTCTTGAAATTTAGTGATAAAGCTGAGACTGTATAATTTAACTAGCATAGATAATACAAATGGCTGTGTTCAACTGTGAATGTAAAGAGCTACATTTTAAAGAGTTGGAGTCATTTACACGTATTGAAAGAGGAATCTATTAGAGGATATAAGCTTTGCACCACTGACTATCAAACCCTCATGTTCAGAGAAGCAATAAATAACAGTAATGTTCGTGATACTATACAGGTATCAAGACAGAAAATGTACAGAGAACAAAAGAAAGAGAAGATAGAGACCTATGTTCCTGGAAGAACTAAAGCCTGCTGGTCTGTGCACAGATGCATTTTCGGAAGTTCCTAATTGGGATTTGTGCCAATATTCCTCTGTATATCTGAACGAATTAGCCTTGCTCCCAGGATTGAAGTGAAATGAGTCACAGCTAAAAGAAATCGGAGCCTTGGATGAGACAGAAGCACAGTAGTAGGTAGACCCTAGAGAGACCGTGGGACCCTATCTGTTCAAAAACAGACTTGAAAAGTCTGAAAATGGCACACAGCATTGTCAAACCTTTCCTCCATGGTTTGGCCTGTGTTCTACTCTTTGGGTGGGGTTTCCTGACTCAGTTTCAATCCCTGGGTCAGGAAAATCCCCTGGAAAAGGAAATGGAAACCCACTCCAGTATTCTTGCCTGGAAAATCCCATGGACAGAGGAGCCTGGTGGGCTACAGTCCATGGGGTCGCAAAAGAGATGGACACAACTAAACAGCAATAATTACTCTCTGGGTTGATCCTTGTTTAGTATTGTATTTTGGGACAGTGTCATTAATAGGTTTGCCTATATCTATGGTTCTCTCTCTTCATATAGTTTTATTTTCGCATTTTTAAAATAACCATTTTACGATTTGGATAGGAACTCTTTACTTATTTTGTAGTGACTTTATGGACCTTCTGTTTTTTTAAAAAAAATTGTAGTAGGCTTTATTTTGATTCTAAAAATAATAATTCACTCTAGAAAAAATAGAAAATAAAATGAAGATAAATGATAGTAATAATGAACACCAATATACTGTTTACTATGGTGCCAGGTATTATTTCTAAGGGCTATAATATTCTGAATCATTTATTCTACAAAGTTCAAAGTAGTTTCCAAAGACTTTTAGTTCCTTTACCCATTTGAGGGGAAGTACAGGATAGATGCTGAACAAATACTTAGTGAATGTTGGTCAAATAAAACCAACACTTTAAGACAGTTGGTATATATGCTCAAGACTTTGATTACAAAAATGGGATCACACTGGGAAAGGGAGGAGTAGTGAGCTATTTATTGGAAACAAAGTTTATGTTTAGGATGATGGAAAAATTCTGGAAATGGATTGTATAATGGATTGTTATATGGATGTACTTAATGCCACTGAATTGAATACTTAAAAATGACTAAAATGGTTTATACCTATTTTAACACAAAAAATACTAAAAAAGAAATTTAGGACCCTATGATACAAAGCATTTGGAAACATATATTTTCTAAAAAATGAACACATTTTTAACCCATTCTAAGGTCACTAAGTGGACAAGATAGATAAGAATCTATAGGAATCATTGTCATTTTCTCCATTCCCTCTAACATACTTGAGGATTTTGCAGTGATTTGAAGAGTGCTTCCATTAAGTCATTGTTTTCATGTGGTCAGGAGAAGGTGGGTAGTGGTGTTGGAGCCCCCCTGTTAGTGATTCTGATAGGGCCATCTTAGTTGAGAGTCGCTTGTCTATGATATTCACTTAGGATAGACAATATTTAATTTTGATTATTGCCATGTTCCATGTGATCTTTTCCTGAACTTGGGGGAAACGTAAGGTTTTAAGTAATAATACACTATCCCATGTAGAAGATTATTTAATATTGCTTGGCTGGTGCTGCATACAGTGAAATGCCAGAAAAGTGTAGGAGTAACCACTGGATAGAAAGGCTTTCTCATGGAAAGATAAACACAGGTTGAGGGGAAAGAAACCAGGATTCTATTTCCATCTATTCTGATAACACTCTGCTGCCTCTTATTTAACTGATTCACAGCTGTGGCCTAAATGTTCATTTTCTCCCAAATTCATGAGTTGAAATTCTAACCCTCAAGGTGATGGTATTGGTAGGAATTTCGGGAGGTAATTAGGTCACGAGGGCAACGCCTTCATGAATGGGATTAGTGTTCACTTAAGAGGTCAGAGTTTCCTATCTTCTGTCATCTTGTAAAGATACAGCAGAAAGATACCATCTATGAAGTAAGAAGCATGTTCTCACCAGATGCTGAATCTGCTAACACCATGATCTTGGACTTCCCAGCCTCAGAACTGTCAGAAATAAATGCTTGTTGTTTGTAAGTCATCCAGTTTTTGGTTTTGTTGTAGCAGCCTGAATGGACTGAGACATCCCCATATAGAGAGTTAAGTGTTGCTGAAACTCAGTCTCTGTTCTCTGGTGCCGAATAGAAACATGGAGACGAAGTTTTGGGTGAAGTAGAAAAGAGTAGTTTTGATTGTTTTGCTAAGCAAGGGGTGCCACAGTGGGCTAATGCCCTGAAGACCATGTGACCCACCCTAGAGGGGATAGTGAGGAGTTTTATAACGTGAAAGGAGCAGGGCATGATCAGCTTGTGGACAGTTCTTAGATTGGTTGGCATGGTGAAGTTTCAAGCCTGATCAACCTTCTGGTTTCAGCCAGTCTAGGGCCTATGTTATAGTGCTCAGCAGTTTTCATCTTCCTATTAAAAAAATTGGGAATGTATATCAGGCCTTTATCTATATTTTGGAGGGAACTGGGAGCTCAGTGATGCTGTTGTGTGGCAGAATTATAGTCTAAATTGTTACCAGTTCCTTAGTCCAGCAGCTATTCTTTGTTTCTAACCTTTACATTTTCCAATCATTAATTCTTGAGTCAACATTTTACTTCAAAAGACAACGACACAGGGGCTTGTACACAGTTTCATTAGTTTCTGAGTCTCTCTGATTTTTGAAAACATAGAAGAGGCATGTGTTGTCATGGTGATGGGATAATAACAGGAAAGATTGGTATTTAACAGTGTTTTGAGCTATGTAAGTTTCTATAAAAGCTAGATATGAGACATGACTTCACCTAAATTGGTAATACTGGTGAGAGATAGAAGGTTGATAAAACTTCCTAAGATTCAGCCAGCTAGAATTAGAAAGTAAAGGTATCAATTTTAGTAAAAATTTGTAATACTGGTATTTGAGTGTTTACGAAGTAGGTCACTCCTGTCTTAGTTTCTTAGGACTACCATAAGAAATTAGTATAAACTGGGTGGATTAGAACAACAGAAATTTATTGTCTCACAGTCCTGGAGTCTATAAGTCCAAAATCATGGAGTTGGAGTTGGCAGGGCTAGACTCCCTCTGAAACCTGTAGGGGAGAATCCTTCTCTGCCTCTTTTATTAGTAGCTTCTGGTGTTTGCTGGCATTCCTTAACATTCCTTGGCTTTAAGGGCATCACTCCAACCTCTGCCTCCATCACATGGCTATCTTCTCCATGGTGCCTTTGTCTGTGTCTCTTCTCTTTTTATAAGGACACCAGTCATATTGGATTAAGGGTTCCCCCTGTTCAGTATGACTTTATCTTAACTAATTGTGTCTAGTCACATTCTATGATATCAGAAGTTAGGATTTCATACCTTTTGGGGAGGATACAATTCAACCTATAGCATATGTTAAGTTGGTTCTCAAATACAGGGTCACAGATTTTTAGCTATATTAATTTAATAGAAGTAATCTAACTTTTACAGAGGTTTAACTGAGATACAGAGAACTAAAGTGAATAGACATGGCCAGGTAACCTCTTAAAGGCAGATAAGATGCTCACAGAGAGTTGCGTTCTTCCTTGGGACAAAATGTATGTCAGTATCCATTGAATTCTGGGAAATGGGGAGGCTCTAAGTGTAAACTCCTGTATGTAATTTTGTATATGTAAGCATCATATATGTATGTCAGTGTAAGATTATCTAAGTATAAAGGTGGTAAGGCAAAATCTGTTTACCTATTTATGGAATCTGTCTGACAAGATGATTTCCAGATGGCAATGTTTTGTTTCCTTCTGTACAGACTGGTGACAGTGTGATTAAATAGGAAGTGCTGGTTGGGAGTAAGTTTGAGATTTTGCAATGCTGCTAATTTGCTGAATGGTATTAAAACGCAGAGACATTACTTTGCCAACAAAGCAACATTGGGCAAAATTAGTAATTAGACAAAATTACTTTGTCTAGTCAAAGCTTTGGTTTTTCCAGTAGTCATGTATGGATGTGAGAGATGGACTATAAAGAAAGCTGAGCACTAAAGAATTGATGCTTTTGAACTGTGGTGTGGGAGAGGACTCTTGAGAGTCCCTTGGATTGCAAGGAGATCCAACCAGTCCATCCTAAAGCAAGTCAGTCCTGAATATTCATTGGAAGGACTGATGCTGAAGCTGAAACCCCAATACTTTAGCCACCTGATTTGAAGAACTGATTCATTGGAAAAGACCCTGATGCTGGGAATGATTAAAGGTGTGAGGAGAAGGGGACGACAAAGGATGAGATGGTTGGATGGCATCACCAACTCAATGGACATAAGTTTGAGTAGGCTCCAGGAGTTGGTGATGGACAGGGAAGCCTGGCATGCTGCAGTCCATGGGGTCACAAAGAGTTGGACACGACTGAGTGACTGAACTGAACTGAACTGATAGGTAGACCTAGAATTCATCATATCAACTGGGATATTTTTGGAAGTAAAAGAGGGTGCCATTAAGAATTATGCCATCAGAAAAATAGGCATAAATCAGGAATGTCCAGGCAAATTAAGATGTATATATTAAATTATTTTTTAAGTAGATAAAATTTTTAATTGGAGTTCCATATTCAAACTCTCAGAAACTAATGAATAGACAGAGAAGTAGAAGGATATAGTAGGCCTGAAAAGCACTATGAACCAATTTATCATGATTAGATTTATACAATTTTCACACAACACTAGAATACAAATTCTATTCAAGTTCCCATAGACTGTAAACTAGGAAACATGGGAACATATCCAGGAACATAAAACAAGGTACAAAAATTTCATGGTCTAAAGGTATTGAAATTATACAGTCTGTTCTCTTATCATTGTGGAATTATGTTAGAAATCAATATCAAAAGATATTGGGAAATAACTCACATATTTTCAAGTGCAGTGTGATATTTACCAAGAGAGATCTTCAACTTAGCCATCGAAAGCCTCAATAAAGTTAGAATGAAAAAACAAAAACACAGAGGATGATTGCAGAGAACAAAGTATTTAAATGAGAAATTAGTATCAAAATGAGAAATTAGTATTAAAGATATTTTAAACAAAATCCCATGTATTTGGATATTAAATATCCATCTTTAAATGAAGGTGTACATAACACTAAGAAGCCTAAACACAGACATCTAAGAAGCCATAACACAGAAAATTAGAATATATTTGTAGTACAATAAAAATGAAAAGAAAATTTATCAGAATTTGTTGCATGCAGCTGAAGCTGCTCAATGCAATTAAATGTGGTGTGGAGCCTTGAATAAGATAAGATGTGAAAACAAATAATGGACACTAGCATACAATTTTGTGAAATTTGAACAAGATCTGTACTTTAGTTAATAATACTATATCATTTGTTAATTTCCTGTCTTTCTTTTTTACAACATAGTATTTCTTCATATTCTAAAAGTTGGATTAGAAGTTTCAAGCCTCATTCAAATTTTTTAAAATTCACTAAGATAATAAATTTTCTGGACTTTTAGCCGTAATACTAGATGACAAAATACATGGAACTGTATCAAAGTTTTGAGTGAATATAAATTAGAAATCTAAGATTCTCATACTAAGTCAAAAAAGTGGAATTAAAATGTCATAACTTTTTAGCTATGCAAAAATTCATACATTTTCTAAAATATGTTATACAAATTATATATATATGTGTGTGTGTGTGTATAGAAAAGCTTTTCTACTATGCTTGATAAAGGCTCAGTGAATTTTAACAGATATATACAGTTTGTCTAACTACCAAAATGACTTAGAACATTTCTGTCACCCATAATTTTCTCTGTGCACCTTTGTAGTCAATGCTAATCCTATTCTTGTCCTGGGAACCCCGATTTATTTTCAGTAACCATAGTTTTGCCTTTTGTAGAACTCAATTTAAAAGGAATAAGAAAGTAGGTAGCCATTTGTGTCTGGTTTCTTTTCCATAGCAAAATGCTTTAAAAATTCATCTACATTGTTGCATATTAAAGTCTCAGCGTGATACCATTAAACACTCAGGAAACACCACTATAAAACACCTTTTTATTATTGAATAGTGTTCCATCATATTTACATAACACAATTTGTTTATACTTTCTTCAATTTAAGTCTGAATTTGGTAATAAGGAGTTCATGGTCTGAGCCACAGTCAGCTCCTGGTCTTGTGTTTGCTGACTGTATAGAGCTTCTCCATCTTTGGCTGCAAAGAATATAATCAATCTGATTTAGGTGTTGACCATCTGGTGATGTCCATGTATAGAGTCTTCTCTTGTGTTGTTGGTAGAGGGTGTTTGTTATGACCAGTGCATTTTCTTGGCAAAACTCTATTAGTCTTTGCCCTGCTTCATTCCGTATCCCAAGGCCAAATTTGCCTGTTACTCCAGGTGTTTCTTGACTTCCTACTTTTGCATTCCAGTCCCCTATAATAAAAAGGACATCTTTTTTTTGGGTGTTAGTTCTAAAAGGTCTTGTAGGTCTTCATAGAACCGTTCAACTCCAGCTTCTTCAGCATTACTGGTTGGGGCATAGACTTGGATTACTGTGATATTGAATGGTTTGCCTTGGAAATGAACAGAGATCATTCTGTCATTTTTGGGATTGCATCCAAGTACTGCATTTCAGACTCTTTTGTTGACCATTATGGCCACTCCATTTCTTCTGAGGGATTCCTGCCCGCAGTAGTAGATATAATGGTCATCTGAGTTAAATTCACCCATTCCAGTCCATTTCAGTTCGCTGATTCCTAGAATGTCGACATTCACTCTTGCCATCTCTTGTTTGACCACTTCCAATTTGCCTTGATTCATGGACCTGACATTCCAGGTTTCGATGCAACACTGCTCTTTACAGCATCAGACCTTGCTTCTATCACCAGTCACATCCACAGCTGGGTATTGTTTTTGCTTTGGCTCCATCCCTTCATTCTTTCTGGAGTTATTTCTCCACTGATCTCCAGCAGCATATTGGGCACCTACTGACCTGGGGAGTTTCTCTTTCAGTATCCTATCATTTTGCCTTTTCATACTGTTCATGGGGTTCTCAAGGCAAGAATACTGAAGTGGTTTGCCATTCCCTTCTCCAGTGGACCACATTCTGTCAGATCACTCCACCATGACCTGCCCGTCTTGGGTTGCCCCATGGGCATGGCTTAGTTTCATTGAGTTACACAAGGCTGTGGTCCTAGTGTGATTAGATTGACTAGTTTTCTGTGAGTATGGTTTCAGTGTGTTTGCCCTCTGATGCCCTCTTGCAACACCTACCATCTTACTTGGGTTTCTCTTACCTTGGGCATGGGGTATCTCTTCATGGCTGCTCCAGCAAAGCACAGCCATTGCTCCTTACCTTGGACAAGGGGTATCTCCTCACTGCCGCCCTTCCTGACCTTCAACGTGGACCATTCAGGTATGACCTAAATCAAATCCCTTATGATTATACAGTGGAAGTGAGAAATAGATTTAAGGGCCTAGATCTGATAGATAGAGTGCCTGATGAACTATGGAATGAGGTTTGTGACATTGTACAGGAGACAGGGATCAAGCCCATCCCCATGGAAAAGAAACGCAAAAAAGCAAAATGGCTGTCTGGGGAGGCCTTACAAATAGCTGTGAAAAGAAGAGAAGCGAAAAGCAAAGGAGAAAAGGAAAGATATAAACATCTGAATGCAGAGTTCCAAAGAATAGCAAGAAGAGATAAGAAAGCCTTCTTCAGCGATCAATGCAAAGAAATAGAGGAAAACAACAGAATGGGAAAGACTAGGGATCTCTTCAAGAAAATCAGAGATACCAATGGAATAGTTCATGCAAAGATGGGCTCGATAAAGGACAGAAATGGTATGGACCTAACAGAAGCAGAAGATATTAAGAAGAGATGGCAAGAATACACAGAAGAACTGCACAAAAAAGATCTTCACGACCCAGATAATCACGATGGTGTGATCACTGACCTAGAGCCAGACATCCTGGAATGTGAAGTCAAGTGGGCCTTAGAAAGCATCACTACGAACAAAGCTAGTGGAGGTGATAGAATTCCAGTTGAGCTATTCCAAATCCTGAAAGATGATGCTGTGAAAGTGCTGCACTCAATATGCCAGCAAATTTGGAAAACTCAGCAGTGGACAGGACTGGAAAAGGTCAGTTTTCATTCCAATCCCAAAGAAAGGCAATGCCAAAGAATGCTCAAACTACTGCACAATTGCACTCATCTCACATGCTAGTAAAGTAATGCTCAAAATTCTCCAAGCCAGGCTTTACCAATATGTGAACCGTGAACTTCCTGATGTTCAAGCTAGTTTTAGAAAAGGCAGAGGAACCAGACATCAAATTGCCAGCATCCGCTGGATCATGGAAAAAGCAAGAGAGTTCCAGAAAAGCATCTATTTCTGCTTTATTGACTATGCCAAAGCCTTTGACTGTGTGGATCACAATAAACTGTGGAAAATTCTGAAAGAGATGGGAATACCAGACCACCTGATGTGCCTCTTGAGAAATTTGTATGCAGGTCAGGAAGCAACAGTTAGAACTGGACATGGAACAACAGACTGGTTCCAAATAGGAAAAGGAGTACATCAAGGCTGTATATTGTCACCCTGCTTATTTAACTTATATGCAGAGTACATCATGAGAGATGCAGGACTGGAAGAAGCACAAGCTGGAATCAAGATTGCCAGGAGAAACATCAATAACCTCAGATATGCAGATGACACCACCCTTATGGCAGAAAGTGAGGAGGAACTCAAAAGCCTCTTGATGAAAGTGAAAGTGGAGAGTGAAAAGTTGGCTTAAAGCTCAACATTCAGAAAACGAAGATCAAGGCATCCGGTCCCATCACTTCATGGGAAATAGATGGGGAAATAGTGGAAACAGTGTCAGACTTTATTTTTCTGGGCTCCAACATCACTACAGATGGTGACTGCAGCCATGACATTAAAAGACACTTACTCCTTGGAAGGAAAGTTATGACCAACCTAGATAGCATATTCAAAAGCAGAGATATTACTTTGCCGACAAAGGTTCATCTAGTCAAGGCTATGGTTTTTCCAGCGGTCATGTATGGATGTGAGAGTTGGACTGTGAAGAAGGCTGAGCACCAAAGAATTGATGCTTTTGAACTGTGGTGTTGGAGAAGACTCTTGAGAGTCCCATGGACTGCAAGGAGATCCAACCAGTCCATTCTGAAGGAGATCAGCCCTGGGTGTTCTTTGGAAGGAATGACGCTTAAGCTGAAACTCCAGTACTTTGGCCACCTCATGCGAAGAGTTGACTCATTGGAAAAGACTCTGATGCTGGGAGGGATTGGGGGCAAGAGAAGAAGGGGACGACAGAGGATGAGATGGCTGGATGGCATCACCGACTCGATGGACGTGAGTCTGAGTGAACTCCGGGAGTTGGTGATGGACAGGGAGGCCTGGCGTGCTACGATTCATGGGGTCACAAAGAGTTGGACATGACTGAGTGACTGATCTAATCTGATCTGATCTGATTTGTTTATACAGTCAAACAATAAATATTGGGATTGTTTCTAATATTTTACCTAATACAAATAAAACTTCCTTGTATATTTTAGGACAAGCCTTGTGTAGACAAATGTTTTAATTTCTCTTGGAGAAATAGCTAGAAAGCAATGGCACTCCACTCTAGTACTCTTGCCTGGAAAATCCATGGACGGAGGAGCCTGGTGGGCTACAGTCCATGGGGTGGCTAAGAGTCAGACACCACTGAGCGACTTCACTTTCACTTTTCACTTTCATGCATTGGAGAAGGAAATGGCAACCCACTCCAGTGTTCTTGCCTGGAGAATCCCAGGGACGGGGGAGCCTGGTGGGCTGGCATCTGTGGGGTCGCACAGAGTTGGACACGACTGAAGCGACTTAGCAGCAGCTGAGGTGTCTAGATTGTATAAAAGTGTGTTAAATGTTATAAGACATTGTCAAACTACTTTCTAAAGTTGCTGTACCTTTTTACTTTCCCACCAGAAATGTGTAAGCATTATAATGCTTCATGATTTATACTAACACTTGATTGACTATTGTCAATCTTTAAAATTTTAAAATGGTGTTTCCTGAGTGTTTAATGGTATCACACTGAGACTTTAATTTGCATTTCTCTAACGACTGTAGATATTCAGTTTCTTTTTCTGTATTTCTCCATCATTTGTATATCTTCTATAGTGAAGTGCCTATCCAAATCATTAACTCATTTTTTAGAAAACTAAGTTGGTTTTAACATTTATGTTCTGGTTACAAATAATTTAATATTTATTTTATAAATATATTATAATAAGCATGACTTACTTATTTTAAAAGTTTCTAAAGAATGTCTTTTGAAGAGCAAAAAATTTAAATTTTTATGAAGTTCACTTGTATTGATTTTTTCCTTTGACAATTCCTGCTTTTCATCCTAAAATTTAGTTTGTCTAATATTAATATAATCACGTGAACTTTTACAAAAATTACTGTTCATGTGAAAAGTTTTTTTCACCCTTTCATTATTAACTTGTTTTCATGTTTTATATTTAAAGTAGGTTTCTTTTTGAAAGCATATATTAGGCTTTTCTTTTTAATCCAATTTTTCCATCTGCCTTTTAATTAGATTGTGTACATAATTTGCATTAAATACAATTTCTACAAATGTAGGTTTAATTTACTATCTTGATGTTGTTTTACCACTTATCTGTATTTTTTGTCGTTTTCTTTTCCCTTTTTGCATTAGCATTCGATTTTTATTTCTACATTTGTGTAAAAATCTATACCATTTTATTTAGTTGTATTTTTACTATTTATAATCTATAGGTTTAGATTATTACAGTCTATGTCAAATAATATTATACCTCTTCACCTAAAATGTAAGTTCTATAGAGCTCCATTTCTTTTCTTATCCTTTGTGCTACTGTTTGATGCATTTCACTTCTACATATGAAATTAATGTCTACATCTATTAGTATTTCTTCTTTGACTAGTTAGTTATCATTTTAAAAGATTAAAAATGAGATACATGCCTTTCATGTATACTGATGAATCCACCACTCCTGTCTTTCTTTAAATTTCTATCTGACATCATTTTCCTTTTGCATTAAGAACTTTATTGTAGTGTAGGTTTGCTGGTAGTTCTTTTTCATTTAAGTTAAGCTCTTGTTTAAGTAAGAGAGTCTTTTGTTTATTTTTGAAAGATAATTTGCTTCATTAAAAAATTCCAAGTTGACATCTCTCTTTTCTATAACTAACGTTAACTGTGCTTTTGTCCTCTTGCTTGCCTTGCTTCTCAAAAGAAACCTGCTACCATTTTTCAACTTGTTCTCCTGTGTGCAGTGGTGTGCTTGGGCCAGCTTATACCACCTTGTGAGAATTGATTGTGAGCCTCAATTCTTTGTGTCCCAAACTCAGCATTCAGGAATATCAGACTGACAGACTGAAATAGGCCAAATGGGAGTATTTATACTATAGAATCCACAAATACTCCAAGCCATGTTTTCTTCCCCAGATAGCATGTTGTTAAACATTTTGCAGCATCCCATTATCTTTGATAATCTATCTCTTTCTCAAGTTGCTTTTAAGATTTTTCTCTTACCTCTGGTATTTAACAATTTTATTATGATGTGGCCTTGTGTGGCATTTAAGTTTTCTTTTACTTCAAGTTTGCTGGTATTCATCAGATTTAGAGGCTTTTTTTCAGACATTATTTCTTCAAATATATATATATATATATATAGTGTTCCTTTCTGTTCTTCTGGGACTTTAACTACAAGTATGTTAGATTACTTGATGTTATCCACAAATTACTGATGGCCTGTTCACTTTTTCCTCCATATTTTTTCTCTCTTTTCTTTATTTTGAATAGTTACTATTGCTTCTTTCAATTTCACTCATCTATTTTATTTGAATGATTTATTCTAATGTCATTTCCTAGATGAGATTGTTACCTTATCTCTAGAAGTTCAATATGCATCTTTTATATCATATCGTCTACTTCTCTCTTCATCATGTTCAGATTTTTCTCTACTTTGGTGAACTATGGAAAATATTTATAATAGCCATGTAAATGAACTTTACTGCTAATTGTACCATCTCTGTTATTTCTGGTTCTGGTTCTATTGATATTTCTCTTAGGTCATGAGTCATGTGTTCCTTTTTCTCCATATACCTAGTAATGTTTTTATTGGATAATGGTCATAATAAATTGTATGCTCTTAGTTCCTATATTCTGTTATATTCTTTTAAATTGTGTTAGACTTTATTCTAGCATAAAGTTATGTTACTTGAAATCAATTGGATTATTTGAAGCTTTACTTTCAACTTTGTTAGGAAGGGTCCAGAGCAGCTTTTAATCTAGAGCTAATTTAGCCCCAGTACTAAGGAGGTATCTTAGAACTTTATTTAAAGCTCTTGTACTACAAGGCATTTCCACTCTGATAAAATATGATCCATTTCTAGCCCTGTGTTAACTCTGCCTGTCACTTCTCAGTGGTTATTTCCCTGGGTCTTGGGTAGTTTCCTCTCATACATGAGCAGATCAGTAGTAGCCAAAGATGTTCCAGAGTTCTCTCAGGGCCCGTCCCTTTTCCCAGCATCACAAATGTCACATTCTAGTTGTCTTGGCCTCAAACTCCAGTCTTTCTTTCTTATACTTAGTGGAACTCTGAACTCTAGTTGGGTTCTTCTTCCTTGCACTGTGGCCTAGAAACTGACTCCAGGCAGTCGACTGGAGTGCCGGGGCTCCTGAAACGTTTCCCCTTTATTCTTTAGGAATCAGAGACTTTCACTGCCTATTGTCTAGTTGTGTGGTTGTCAATACCATCTCTTGTATACCATTATAATTGGAATCAGAAGTTGAAGATTGATTTTATTTTAGTTATAAGTATTGTGAAGCACATAATCTCAATTGTATGTTTATATTTGATTGTAGACTGTAAACAATTAGTCCCTATTGAAAACACTAACCCATGCGGTGTTTGGTCCTTACCTACTTGCTCTTCAGGGTCTGCCTGTGTCCCTAAATCATTTAATAAATGCTCTTCAGTGTATGGAGAATGCCCAGGGCAGTTGCCAATGATTTTGAGCAGCATAGTATTTACCCATAATATGTTTTCTAAAGGATATTATGAACACTGTCTATAAAGCAGACCTGAAGCCTGGGATTTCTTTTTCTGTTTAAACTCTAAACTTTCATCTTACCATCCTACGTATTCTTCTTTCATACACAGGAAGCAGCACTTCTGCCCTTTAATGGGAAAGAAGCAGAGGTGATCAGAGTGTGAATTTCTACTATCTTCGGCAAAAGGGCTATAAACTATGGAAGAATCTATTTCCAGTTATGATTGTAAAATTGGAAAGCAGTGGAAAAGATATATTGTCAAACAGACACTTTCTGATTTCTTACCTTGGAAAGAACACAGAAAGCATCATGAGTCACATAAAGGAAGGAAAGTGCATTGGCATGACTGGCCATGGCAAGAAAATCTATCAGATCTTTGGAAGTAATAATTTATTTTGGGAGGTAGTAAGTCAAGTTCTCTGTCCTTGGGCACTTTGTAGAAAGTGGAAGTGGGTAATGTAAAATATAGCTCTTTCTTCTATAATATACCTTCATGCTTCTCTTTATTAGCCTAACAAATCTGCTCTGTCTCTTGGCTCTTTTGCTTTTTAGCCATTTCACTATTTTCCATCCTTAGGAATGCTTGTTTGTTTTCTGCTTCTCAGACAGAGTTTGTCTACCTCACTAAAATTAGTGTGGAGACCATATCTCTTCTAGAAGCCTTCCTAGATGCCCACTTGGCTCTAGTTCCCCTGACTTCAAGTTTCTTGTTGATAATAATGGGTTTAAAATCTTGTGTATGGAGCGTCTCTGGCGACTTAGTGGTAAAGAATCTGCCTGCCAGTGCAGGAGACACAGGTTTGATCCCTGCGTTGGGAAGATCCCCTGGAGGAGGGCACAGCAACTCCCTTCAGTATTTTTGCCTGGGGAATCCCATGAACAGAGGAGTCTGGTGGGCTACAGTCCATGGGATCACAGAGTTGAATACAATTTAGCAACTAAACAACAGAACACTTACTGTGTAACAGGCTTTATGCTAAGCTCTTGATGCACAGTTGGAAACTACAGAATTTACATCTAGTGGGTTAGGAGAACAGGATACAAACAACAGCAGAAAAACACAATTGCAAATTGTGATACATTTCTGATAGAGGTAATGTTGTGGGTGAGGAGTGGACTTAAAACTGTTCTGAAAGGTAGAACTTCAACTGAGTAGGTACTAGGTAGAATAGTGGTCTTTGCCCTCCGAGGAGAAAGAACACCAGATACAAAACCCACAGCCTTCTGTTTAGTTAAAAGGCGCAAAGCCTCTTAAGAGAGGTGGGAGATGGAATTGGAGATATCGACAGGTGTCCAATCAGGGCCAGCAGTGGAGGCCATGGCGGGGGGCTTGATTTCAGTCTGAGTGCAGACATCTTAGTGCAGATGACTGAAGAGAGGAAATGGTCAACATCTTAAGAAGATGGCTGGGTGGATTGAGGATGGATGCTGGGGAAGGAGTAAGTCTCAAAGTATGGGGGAGGTTTCGTCCAGAGTTTAGGCCAAGGATGACCATTTCTGGAACCAAAATGATGGCAGACATATTCAGGAAATTCTTTCTTCTCTCTATTCTTGAAACTCTATTTGCTATTTTACCTTTCTGTCAATTTTTCTGTCTCCTCACAACTTTGCCCTGTAAGTGGGTATCAATACTACTCTTTTCTTTATCTGGGGCATGATAGAAGTGGGAAGGGAAAGGGTCACTGTAATTTTAAGAAAACCACTTAAAGTTGGATATTAGACATCACAGTTCTTAGAGGTCTTTGGTTTAGTCATGAGGGCTCCCTTCCTGATGTCCTTCCCCTGGGGCTCCACCTGCTAACATTTTCAGGTGGTCCTCATCTCAATGGCCCCCATCCTAGACTAGCCTCTGTCAGCTGCCTCTGATGAATACTAATAATGACCCATTATTGAAATTACTTAAACTAAATCTCTATCTACTGCAGAGATGAATTCAGAGATCACCTAAAACAAAGAAGCAAGCTATTTCAGTCATTTTAAAAGCATTTTTCCACAATATTACATATAGTAGAAACAGATAATGCCTATCTAGAAGAATTGCTGTAAGGATTGAAAGTTATGTGAGTAACAGTAACTTGAGGAGGATGGGATTTAAAGTGGAGCTGCTGTTTCTGCCAGCTATGGAACTGCACAGTCTGGGATTGTGGATTCAGAGGAGGCTCTGACATGTCTTGTGCAGTTGTCTTCTTCAATAGAGATGCCTTTGTAGTTGCAAGCGCCCCTTCCCTCGTGACTCAGCTCGTAAAGAATCTGCCTGCAATGTGGGAGTCCTGGGTTCGATCCCTGGGTTGGGAAGATCCCCCGGAGAAGGGAAAGGCTACCCACTCCAGTATTCTGGCCTGGAGAATTCCATGGACTGTATAGTTCATGGGGTTGCAAAGAATCAGACACAACTGAGAAACACTCACTTTCACTTTCATAAATGACCATGTAGATTTCTGATCTTGAACTGGAATGGAAAAGGTCATGATTGGCTAGTTCTGCCATTTTTCCAATTAAGGACCCTAAACCAATCTGTCCATCAAGAAGGGCACTGTGACAGGATGCACAGCTCATTCTACTCTGATGCTTACAAGACAACACATTTTCTTGCTGTGAAGCTACTGAGCTATTTATAATACCCAGAAAATATATTGCTTTTTAAAAAAGTACTTTCTGAGTTTGCTTATCTATTTCATTTGCCTAGACTGCCCTTCCCATATAGGAGAGACACCTACAGTTCTGCTCAGCTCAGCTCAAGTTGAACCTACTCCTTCCTGACTCTCCACTTTTTGTCTTATCTGTTGCCCCATATTGAGCTATTTCTCCTGTATTCTGAGTGTGGCTTATGGATATTCCCATTATAGAACTTTTCACTTTAACTGTAATTGCCTGCTTTGTATTCCTGCTCAATTATCAACTCTTTAGAGGTAGTCTTTCCATTTTTGAATCCTCTGCACTTCAGGGAATGTTTGACATTCATTGGCCACTCAAGAATTATTGAATAAATAAAGGAAATAAATATGCAGTTGTAACTGGATTTTCTATATTGCCCTGGACCAATGAAGGTTAAGTTCATAAGGCTTTTATTAACAGGACCCTAGATAAGCTGGCAATGGCACCCCACTCCGGTACTCTTGCCTGGAAACTCCCATGGATGGAGGAGCCTGGTGGGCTGAAGTCCATGGTGTCGCTAAGGGTCAGACACGACTGAGCGACTTCATTTTCACTTTTCACTTTCATGCATTGGAGAAGGAAATGGCAACCCACTCCAGTGTTCTTGCCTGGAGAATCCCAGGGATGGGGGAGCCTGGTGGGCTACCGTCTATGGGGTCGTACAGAGTCGGACACGACTGAAGCAACTTAGCAGCAGCAGATAAGCTGGTGTTTCTTGTCTGTCCCTGTCCCCACCTTCTTTCTGATCTCCTCTCACTACTCTGCTCCTGACTCACTCTGCTCACTGTCGTCTTTGCTCTTCCTCTAACAAACCAGACATGCTCCTGCCTTTAGGCCTTTATGAAGGCTGTTCTCTGCCAGGAAGGCGCTTTGCTCAGGTATCTCAATAGTTTGTTTGCCACTTCCTTCAGGTCTCTGGACATGTGTCACCTTCTCATTGATGGCAGTCCCCTTCCCCTCCCTGCACTGTAACCCTCTTGCCCTGTTATGTTTTATTATTCTTTCCATGGAATGAATTGTCTTTTAATCCCATATGCGTGCTTAGTTGCTCAATTCATGCCCAACTCTTTAGTGACCCTATGGACTGTGGCCTTCCAGACTCCTCTGTCCATGGGATTTTTTCAGGCAAGAATACTGGAGTGGGTTGCCATTTTCTCCTCCAGGGGATCTTCCCAACCCAGGGATTGAACCCATATCTCCTGTGTCTCCTACATTGGGGCAGATTCTTTGCCCTCTGAGCCATGGGGGAAGCTTCTTAATCCTGGCATTGAAGGCAAAAGAAGGGGGTAGCAGAGGATGAGATGGTTAGATAGCATCACCTGTTCAATGGACATGAATCTGAGCAAATTCTAGGAGATAGTGGAGAACAGGGGAGCCTGGTAGACTATAGTCCATGAGGTTGCAGAGTTGGACATGACTTAGTGAGTGAACAATGAATAACAATAAGAATATACTTCTGTCTCTCTTCTTGCTAGAATGTAACTTCACTAGGGATAGTTGTCTGCTTTCTCCATTGATATTTTTCATTGATGTATACCTAACAGCATTGAAGAGAACAGTGGTTAGTGCATTGGAGACACTCCATGAATATTTGTTGACTAATGAATGTATTAATATTCAAATATATTCCTCAAGGGATTTCCTATTAAACTACTGTCTTATATTAATAATGTCTTAGTCTTCTCAGGCTGATATCATAGTGTCATAGATTGGTGGCTTTTGAACAACAGAAATTTCTTTCTCACAGTCCTGGAGGCTGGGAAGTTCAAGTTTGCAGGTCAAGTCAATTTGGTGTTTGGTGAGGGCTCACTTTCTAGATAGTTCTTTTCACTGTGTTCTCACATGGTGGAAGGAGGTCATGCAGCTCTGCAGGGTCTTTTATAAGAGCATTTATATCATTCATGAGGACTTTGCCCCATATCTAACCACCTCCCCTAAACCTCACCTCCTGTCACCTTTGGGGGTTAGGATTTCAGCATAGGAATTTCTCATGGACACAAACATCCAGATTAGAGCAGATATCATAGTGTAAATTAGTTCATTTGCTTTTCCAGTAGACAACTAGGACCCAAGGAAATGAGATAAGGGTAGTACATTTCAATGGAATGAGAAAAAGGCAGGTTTGGATATAGTCTTGTGTTGGGAAGGGATCAGCCCAGGAAAGGGTGCACCTATGGCAATCCTTGAGTGGACCATGGATAGCTGCAAAATATGGCAGTGGGGAAGTAGGAAGAAAAGGTGGTACTGTCAGGGGAGTGTAATCTCCTCGGTTCTGTCTCGTCACAACAGAGATTTGAAGCAAGGGACGTTAAAGCCCTTTGCGCATCACAGCTCTCAGACAGTGTTATAGCTCCCTCAGTTTTACTTAGAAAATCAAGGAAAATACATCCTTAAGGTGTGAGGGCATGCCAACCCAAAAGATATGAAGAGGAGAGAGAGAGAGAGAAAGAGCATGCATAGGAGAGAGAGACTCCTGGCCCTTTGGCTCCTCTTTTTATATGTTTTTTCCTCCCCCGGGGCTGCCCTAGGTAAGTTGGGCTAGCCAGAAGGGCTGTTGTTCTACCTAAGGTCCTCTCTCTAGTCCTTGGACCTTCCTTTGTTCTATTTTCGCAGGCTTTTCCCTTCCTTGTCTTTTAGCCACCGCCATTCTAGATTCCTGTTTCCTATTCTAACTACCTAACAGTACTAAAAGTAGGATTTGTAGAATCTGCAAACAAACAAACAAACAAAAAAACACAAAAAACCTTGTTTTTCCCCAGAAGTTTGCTAAGGGTAAATCCTACATAAAAGAATTTCTCTCATCATAGTTTTCTTCTGAATAGATTAGCTGCTTTTTTGGCATTGTTCTCTTGAACAGAGATTAATGATACCACAAAATAGAAAGACCCTACTTATCAGCTTGATGAACTTACAGAGTGCCATAAAGATTTTGTTCCAGATCGAATGGATTCCACAGAGTAGAGTGGATCTTAGGTAACATGAAAACAGAACTCAGTGTTTTTGACAAAACTCTATTTAAGTTATTCAGAGTTGAGATGAAGTAACTAATTTATAAAACATAATACATATAATCCATCTATTTTGTAAAAGAGGAAATATGATTACAACATCTGTGCTGTGTGTGTGTGTGTTTGTGTGTGTGTGCATTGCTTCACCAATATGCTGACATGGAGAATTAAAATTGCCTCAGTATATCAACACTTACCCTTGTTCTCGAGCCAATTTTTGTCATTCTTTATAAGAATTGAGCAAAGATTTACTATTTAACATTCAGGAGTCTTTCCTTGTCACCTATAGTATTTCAAGCATATGACACAGAAAACCATATTTGAGATATGAAATTGACTACTATTCATATCTTAGATAAATGAAAGGAAATATATCAAAATGTATTTCCATAAGCTGCACCATGTGTTGATCTATGATGTTTTGACTTCCAAGAGAAAATTATATCTTTTTTTCTGCAGGTTTAAGAACTGTATTCATACTGCAGGTTTCAGGGGCACGCTACAATGCATCTCCCTTGGATTAACTTTGCTAATATGTCTTATTCAAAACTGAACAACAACAATACCACAGGTATTTCATCACCATTACAGAGGTAAAGATTAGTATGAAAATATTAAAGAAGAAAGCATTGTATCTTAGAATGCTGAAAGTTCTTATTTATTTTCTCTCTTGTTCATAAAAAGCACCTTGGGGAAATTTATATTTATACCTCAGGTCATACACTGATGACATAATAAAGACATGAGGAAACATTTTCCTCTGAGGTGTAGCGCTAAACATTTAGACAGGTGCATCTGATACATTTCCTTTTCTCTTGTCTTAAATATTGATTGCAGAGATGACATTTGTTAAGTGCATGCAGAATCACTTAGAAAATAAATCTAGGACCACAGTTTTCTCACCCTGTGGAAGAGCTAGACCAGAGTGTGGGAGTTCTTTTATTCCTAGTTGGGGTTTATATTCATGTTGTTGGTCGCCATTAAGATGTCTGTAGTCTACTTTATAATACTTCAGTAAACAGTATGATGTAAATGTGCATTAGTTAGCTTTAATCTCCACCAGAGGGGCAGTCAGTTGCCTTAATTCAGTATTCACACTCCAGGGGTGGTCCACTAACATTTAATTAGCAAGGCCACATTCCAGAGGCATTATTACAAGTGCTTTAGCTTTCTTTATCCCTAGCACTGAAGATTAGTCAATTAGCACATTAGCAATGGGTTTTCATTGGCAGAATTAATAGCTTGATAATCAGCATAATGGTTGATATAAATTATGGGGGTGAAATAATAGTTTAAAGTAATAGATTGGCTTAAATATTTTAGAAGCATTTCTCACATTTCCTCAATAGGATATAATATTGTAGTGAGCTGTCTGTTCTTCATCTTTAAGGAAGGCACCTGAGTCTTACTGCCTAAATGGTCCAGTGTGCTGTTGTGGTTTTGGAGGGTTCTGACTGCCTGAGTCTCATCATCAGGTTAACTGAATTCTGCCTCTATAATATGTTCATGCCCCCTCCATCCAAGAGAAGTTTTTATACAATGTATGGTTAAAGTACTTACAAAATCAGAGAGCTGCAATTTTATTAAACTTACAGTACAGGTTTTAAGATCATGATAAATATATGCCACTTTATGGAAATATTTGCTTTCTTTATGATCTGGTTGTGAGGATAAGAGAGATGTCTCAGTCACCCATCCTTCCACTTGCAAATTTACCTGTTCACACATATATTGTTGACTTCAAAAATAGTCACAACCCAGAAGTTGAGAGTTATATTTGGTGGGAAGTTTTAGGACTTCAAGCCCCATAGACAGCATCTCAAGTAGCCTTGAGAAAATTGTTATGAGGAGATGGAAGGAGGAGTCAGTTTATATAGAAGTTTGCAACAGGAGCAGGTAGTGTGAATATCAAAAGATTATTGCTAATTAAGGAAAACCAGATAGATCCAGTGAGGAATTTAGGGCTTTTCTATGTATGGGAAGATGCAAGAGTTTGGACTTAGTGAAATCATTCCTTTCATATGCATCTCAGTTATCTGGGGCCAGTATCCTCCTGCATTTTTAAAATCCCTCCCTGACTTCCCTGATAACTCAAACAGTAAAGAATCTGCCTGCAATGCAGGTGGCACAGGAGACTTGAGTTTGATCCCTGGGTTGGGAAGATCCCTTGGAGTAGGAAATGGCAACGCACCTCAGTATTCTTGCCTGGAAAATCCCATGGACAGAGGAGCCAGGTGGGCTATAGTCCATGGGGTCGCAAAGAGTCAGACAGGACTGGGCAAGCACACATGCACAGCCCCCCCACCCCTACTCTACCCCCACCCCCGGACCCCCAGCTCCTCAGTGCTCACCAAGGTGAGGGCTCATGCCTGCTGAATAACAGGCATTGTTCTTTCTGGATGCCCTCCAGGCTCAGAAATTCATATTTTGAGGGGTGGAGTCACAGATGGCTGTGACATCCCTATTTAAAGATATGAGATAAATATTCCAGTTCTCAATATTCATTTAATACTTCAACAAACAACAAACATTAGACATCTACCATGTACCAGACATTGTACTTTTTCTAGGGGATATAAGCATGGGAAAGATGAAGCCCTCATGAAGAGTTTGATTACTCAGAAATGCACAAACACATGGATATTTATGAATAAGCACCAGGTGTTATCTATGCAGCATTATAACAGGCATGGTACTCAAAGGGCTCAGGGACTTCTGGAGAAAGTGACAGTTAGGTTGATCATACTGGAGCAGTTGGATTTGGTTTGTTAGGGGAATGGGAATAAAATAGGTGAAAAAAAAACACCATGAGCCAAGGATTGGAGAGGAGGACAGCATGGTATGCACAGGGCATAGATCAGGCTGTAGAGATGGATCAGGACCTGGTCATGGAGGCTTGTGAACACATGCTGGTAAGCAGCCTGCCCTTATCTCTGAACTGTCTGGAGCATTTGAAGGGCTTTAAGCTGTGAAGGGACAATTAAATTGATCGTAGTTAGATATTTGACAGCTGTGTGAAGGGAGACTCATAGACACTGATTTAAGAAGCTGTTGTAATGATAGAGGCAAGAAATTATAGCAGGGATTAATAGGAGGGGATGGATTTGAGACGTGTTTAAAAAATAAAATTCATGGTGAAGGAATGAGAAGAGTTGCTGAGGATAATGAGTTTAGTTCAGTTTGGTCGCTAAGTCCTGTCTGACTATTTGAGACCCCATGCACTGCAGCACGCCAGGCCTCCCTGTCCATCACCAACTCCCGGAGTCCACCCAAACCCATGTCCGCTGAGTTGGTGATGCCTTCCAACCATCTCATCCCCTGTCGTCCCCTTCTCCTCCCGCCTTCAATCTTTCCCAGCATCAGGGTCTTTTCCAATGAATCAGTTCTTCGCAACAGGTGGCCAAAGTATTGGAGTTTTAGCTTCAGCATCAGTCCTTCCAGTGAAAATTCAGAATTGATTTCCTTTAGGAATGACTGGCTGGATCCCCTTGCAGTCCAAGGGACTCAGGAGGCTTTCTCTAATACCACTGTTCAAAAGCATTAGTTCTGCGGTGCTCAGCTTTCTTTATGGTCCAATTAATTTCTCATGTTAGTATCTAACCTTAGAGCATGCCATGGCATCATTTCATAATAAAGAAATTTATATGTGTAACTGTGCATATAACACAGTAAAAATGGCAGAATAAAGGTGGTGGGGAATTATTGTAAAGATAAAATGAAGTTTTACAGATGCAGGCACTGAATTGTTGCTGTACCTCTGGGAACCAGCTCCAAGGAACCATTGAGAATTGATGTCCCAATCTCTCTGCCTCTCAAGGATTGCATGGTCTCTCTTATTTCTGGTTTCTGTGCTTCTTCCTATTTCCACCACCCCTCTTAATCTGCTTATATGACACATAAATGTCAATGATAACTACCATGATCACCATCAGTCTCCTTGAATGTTAACTCAAATTTTTGAGACAAATTGTGAATGAAATGGACTTCTAGCTAGTCAGGAACTGGCTTCTTACTCTGCTGTGGCCAGGAGTATGAGGTCATGTAGTAAAGCAAGGCCTCTGATTCTGTCCCATGGCCTGGGGCTGTGGGCGGGGGAAGTTTCTAGAAGGTATGATTCCAAATGATGCAGGCAATAAACATCCTGTATATGTAATCAGTGTGTATCTGGATGTTGGTATTCCTATGAATAACTTATTATTTTGCATTTAAAATCTTTTCTAAATCATTTGAAATAAAAGCATATTATTTTTTATAATAAAATTTTATCAAAATAAAATTAGTGGGAGGATATAGGAGAAAGTGCAGAGAAGGAAAGAAGGTTGGGGGGTGAGGATGGGTTAGAAATAATCGGCATCAAGTATGTTTGATAAAATTTGTTTGTGAATACTGGATTGAGGATCCCAGATGATTGGGTTTTGGGGCTGATGAAGCTGTATTGGGATTCTTAAAAAGTGACCTGGGGTTTGCTTAGGGTGAGGACTTGCAGGATTTTGGAGGAGGGTCTTCTCCTTATATTTTACTAATAAAGATTATTTGTCTCATGAAGATTGTTGAAGTCAACTAAAACTAATAAAACAAAGTCTTGCCCATATACATACATTTTCATTTTAAAATTTTATTTTATATCATTCTCAATCAGATGTTTTCAAAATCAAATGTTTGCTTCTGCAAAATAAGAAAATAGACTTAAAAATCTGAGTATTTTTTTAAAATCAGGATCTGTGATGATGTATTATTTGGGGTCATAGATTTTTTTGATGAGAGTTACATCATTGGTTCACTTACTTCTGCTGTGGTGACTACGCAGATTTAGCTGTGATGTTCCTGTGTGTGAAACATCACTCAGGTGAGGAACATTTGTAAGAAGTAAAGTGAGAATGATCTAATAAGTTAAGCAGAATAATTGCTGGATCATAACATACTGAGAATTTGAAAAGGAATGCTAGCATCCTGAGTGGTTGGAAAGAGATGCCTTTGGAACCATAACAAATGCTCGAATACTATTTAACATGTTGCAAAGTATTTTAAAACCAGGATTTAAAAACTTTGTATTTTATCTTGTATATCATTAGCTAAAGAAAGAATGCAAGGTTATATTTTCATCTGAAAGAATAAATGCACAGGTCAAATACTATGTAATATTTTTGGATAGGCAATGTAGAGTATTTATATATGAAATCCTTCTCCTTTGGGGTGAATACTCACATGTAATTCCTATGCAACATAATTTTATTGATTGTCCTGAGTGATCAGATCTCTATCTACCTTTGTCCTATTTCTTGGATATTTATTCCAACTTAGTCTATTAGTCTTCTGCTTCATTATTTTTTTTAAATTTTATTATTATTATTATTATTTTACTTTACAGTATTGTATTGGTTTTGCCATACATCAATATGCATCCACCATGGGTGTACATGTGTTCCCCACCCTGAAGCCCCCTCCCACCTCCCTCCCCATACCATCCCTATGGGTCATCCCAGTGCACCATCAAAAAGCATGTATTAAACATCTTTTAAACACATGGTTTGTATTGGGTTGGCCAATAAGATGGTACAGAAAAACCCAAATGAACTTTTTGGCCAACCCAGAACTTGGTTCTCAGGATGCAAAGATACATCTTTTATTTCTTAGACATACGAACCTAGCAAGGGAAATAATATAAAGATTGTTGTTGTTATTTAATCACCAAGTTGTGCCTGACTCTTTTGTGACCCCATGGGCTACAGCCCACCAGGCTTCTCTGTCCAAAGCATTTCCCAGGCAAGAGTATTGGAGTGGGTAGCCAGCTATTCCCTTCCTCAGGGGATCTTCCCGACCCAGGGATCCAGCCCAGGTACCCTGCTTGGCAGGCAGATTCTTTACCACTGAGCCACCTGGGAAGTCCAAAGATAAGAATACCCATGCTACAATGTGAAATTGCTAAATGAAGGTACATTTCTGGTAGTAAAGGTAGTACAGAGGAGGAAGCAACTGATTTATCTTGGAAAACAAAGGAATTATTACAGTCTTCTCTATTAGCTCTTAAATAGGTGTGTGTGCTCAGTCACTCAGTTGTGTCCAACTCTTTGTGATTCTATGGACTGTAGCCTGCCAGGCGTCTCTGTCAATGGGCTTTCCCAGGCAAGAATACTGGAGTGGGTTGCCATTTCCTCCTCCAGGGGATCTTCCCAATCCAGGGGTCAAACCTGTGTCTCTAATGCCTCCTGCATTGAAAGGTGGATTCTTTACCACTAGCACCACCTGGGAAGTTCTTACATAAGGTACTTGTATTTCCTGATTTGCCTGTTGTTCATCATTTATGCTTCCTTTCCCAGGGTGAATATTAATAGCTCCCTCTTTCACAATCAAAAGTACCCTGATATGCATGACACAGTCATTAGGTCATCCTACTCTTAAAGACTGAAACTAAAATATTATCTGGATCCAGGTTACCAAAACCCATGTATCCCCTAGGTAAGTGATTTGACCTGTTGCCCACAGGTTTTGGGAATCCTGGGTGTCGGTAGGAAGTTGTATTAGAAAGATGGCTCTGCTGGTAATGTGGAGAATGCAGTGGAGGAGAGAGCTTGAAAAAAAATAGTTTAGGTGGTTATTGTAATTGTCTATATGTCAGTAAATTAGATCCTGAAGTAAAGTGATCCTGGGGATAGAAAAGAGGAAATCAGAAAAAAACAAACTCAAGATAAACACTCTGTTTGCTGTAATATTACACTAATGTATGCAGTTTACTGTGATTTAGAATGAATACTTTTGCTTTCCTAAATTATAATTAATGTTACATACAACCATCACTTTTGAATTCTTATAACTATTAGAGACAATTTTGAAATAGCTGACAGTAAACTTTACAGGCTTCTTTTGTGGAAGACCAAATTCAACTCAATACAACAATTTTTAAAAATTATATGTAGAAGCTTAATGATTTTTAACTCTTGGGATAAACCAGTGGTTTATAAGAGAATGACCCAGATATTTTAAAATATTTAATTTATATCTTAAAGTTTGAAGATTTAGCAACTTATTCATTTTCCTTCCCACATACTTGTATGTAAAGGTCTTACCATTTACCACTCAACAGTATTCATTGGCAGTGAGTAGGCAGCTGTTCAACACATTTATGGGCGTCATAAATCCAGCTGTTTTCATTTTCCATTACCCAGGTTCCTATAGTAACCAGTGACATTCAGGGCTGACTTAACGATTCACACGGCATTAAAACTGCTTTTGCTTTTACTCAGATGAGTTTCAATTGCTTAATACACCCTAATTTCCTACCTTTCACATCTTTTCATTCCATGTCTATCCTGTTCCAATCCATCCTTCAACATGTTTCTTAGCTTGAAAATGTAGCAATCACAGTTTTTCTCAAAGCAATCACTGGATTCAGATAGAGTGTTGACATTCAGCAAGCAGATGAGTACATTTTAGAAACTTCAGCTTTGAATGGGTTAACCAGAGGAAATTCTCATAACTGGAGTGATACCTTAGGGTTTTAATGTTTTGGTCACCGAAAATTTAACTGAGCTCTGTTGTGAACCAGATGTTCATATATCGTATTTGAAAACTTCCTTATTTACTTTGGAATATGATTTGAACTTCCTTAGGCATAATCTCTTACTATTTCATAAAAATAGGAAATGTCTTTTCCATTTGTCGAATTTGAGCATCAAGGGTATGATACAACCATTTTATATGCCAGTACAAAAATCACTAGACTAGGTGATTTTTCACTTTTACCACCTTCTTAAAAAATTTTGGCCTACCCTCTCTAACCTACTTTGTGGGAGTGACAGTCAATAAAATGACAGAATCTTTTTATTTTGATCTGGTGAAATAGGTTGAATGAGACAGGCATGGTTTGAATGTGGACTTTGCCACTTACCAACTTGTGAACAGAATACGCGAAAACCTTACTGAACTCTGTACTCTAAAGGAGACAAAACAAACCCGTAGCTTGTACAGTCCTACATAACCTGGCTTTTACTGGCTTCTCACACCTTGTCTGATGGTACCCCCACACCCAGAACTCCCTTGCTTATTCCATGTACCTGAGTGAAGGCTGTTTCTTGAACATGTCAAGTTAATTCAGCTGGCTTTGCTTTTGATCCTCCCTCTGTCCAAAACCTTCCTTTCGGGTCCTCCAAGCTGGGTTCTTTCTCATCACTTATATCTGATCTCAAATAGTTTCTTTTAAGAGAGAATTTTTTCTAAATTAGCCTCTCACATCCTCCACACTTTAAGTCTGCTTTTTTTCTTTATAATACTCATCACTACCCAAAATTATCTCTTTAACTTATGTCTTGTCTGCTTCTTCCCAGGAAATTTTCCATGAAGGAAAGGACCTTCATTGTTTTCTTTACAGCTTAATCTCCAATGCTCAACCAACACCTGACAAATAGTAGGGGCTCACTGAATGTTTACTGAATGAATGAATGAATATATATTGTTTTTTACAGGGATATTAAAAGTGGAGTGCAAAGATAGAGGAAAACAATAGAATGGGAAAGACTAGAGATCTCTTCAAGAAAATTAGAGATACCAAGGGAACATTTCATACAAAGATGGGAACAGAAATGGTATGGACCTAACAGAAGCAGAAGAGATTAAGAAGAGGTGGCAAGAATACACAGAAGAACTGCACAAAAAAGATCTTCATGACTCAGATAATCACGATGGTGTGATCACTCACCTAGAGCCAGACATCCTGGAATGTGAAGTCAAGTGGGCCTTAGGAAGCATCACTACAAACAAAGCTAGTGGAGGTGATGGGATTCTAGTTGAGCTATTTCAAATCCTAAAACATGATGCTGTGAAAGTGCTGCATTCAATACGCCAGCAAATTTGGAAAACTCAGCAGTGGCCATAGGACTGGAAAAGGTTAGTTTTAATTTCAATTTCAAAGAAAGGCAATGCCAAAGAATGCACAAAATACCACTCAATTGCACTCATCTTACACATTAGTAAAGTAATGCTCAAAATCCTCCAAGCTAGGCTTCAATAATATGCAAACCATGAATTTCCAGATTTTCAAGCTGGTTTTGGAAAAGGCAGAGGAATCAGAGATCAAATTGCCAACATCTGCTGGATCATTGAAAAAGCAAGAGAATTCCAGAAAAACATCTATTTCTGCTTTATTGACTGTGTTAAAGCCTTTAACTGTGTAGATAACAATGAACTGTGGAAAATTCTTCAAGAGATGGGATAGCAGACCACTTGACCTGCCTCCTGATAAATCTGTATGCAGGTCAAGAAACAACAGTTAGAACTGGACATGGAACAACAAACTGCTTCCAAATAGGAAAAGGAGTACATCAAGGCTGTATATTGTCACCCTGCTTATTTAACTTATATGCAGAGTACATCATGAGAAAAGCTGGGCTAGATGAAGCACAAGCTGGAATCAAGATTGCTGGGAGAAATATCAATAATAACCTCAGATATGCAGATGACACCACCCTTATGGCAGAAAGTGAAGAAGAACTAAAGAGCCTCTTGATGAAGTGAAAGAGGAGAGTGAAAAAGTTGACTTAAAGCTCAACATTCAGAAAACTAAGATCTTGGCATCCGGTCCCATCACTTCATGGCAAATAGATGGGGAAACAGTGGAAACAGTGGCTGACTTTATTTTTTTGATCTCCAAAATCATTGCAGATGGTGACTGCAGCCATGAAATTAAAAGACACTTACTCCTTGGAAGGAAAGTTATGACCAAGCTAGACAGCATATTAAAAAGCAGAAACATTACTTTGCCAACTAATCAAAGCTGTGGTTTTTCCTGTGGTCATGTATGGATGTGAGAGTTGGAGTATAAAGAAAGCTGAGTGCTGAAGAATTGATGCTTTTGAACTGTGGTGTTGAAGAAGACTCTTGAGAGTCCCTTGGACTGCAAGGAGATCCAACTAGTCCATCTTAAAGGAAATCAGTCCTGAGTATTCATTGGGAGGACTGATGTTGAAGCTGAAACTCCAATATTTTGGCCACCTGATGCAAAGAGCTGACTCATTTGAAAAGACCCTGATGCTGGGAAAGATTGAAGGTGGGAGGAGAAGGGGGTGACAGAGGAAGAGATGGTTGGATGGCATCACTGATGTGATGGACATGAGTTTGAGTAAAGTCTGGGAGCTGGTGATGGACAGGGAGGCCTGGCGTGCTGCAGTCCATGGGTTCACAGAGTCTGACGTGACTGAGCATCTGAACTGAATAAGTGAAGCACTTGACTCAGGGTAGATGCTTAAATGATGGCGTTTATTCTTATTAAGTACACAAGTAGTATTTGCCTATGAAATTTGTCAAGTTTTTATTCTAGTACAGATATTAAGTTATTCAGAAATAAATGATCTCTCTAAAGAAATCCTCCACAAGATAATTTACTTTAAGTATGCCATCAGTTTCCTTTTTGAATCCTGACTGATACATCATCTTTGTTCATCAAACAAAAGATTGCTTATTATTTTTCATATTAAGCGCTTTTTTTGGTATGATTTTTAGGTACACTTCTTTCCATATCTGAGTAAGAATAACTACTCTTACCTTTGTTGTTTTCTTGTTTCTTATATATATCTATCACATCGCTTACAATACTTTATTGCATCTTGGTGGTAAAGTATCAGTAATCTTTATTAGACTCTGCCCTTGAGGAGAAGGCTTATGTCTTATTTGTCTTGGTATTTGTAACACCAGCTACATTGCTGACTTCTTAGTGGCCACTTGATGATTAATTGTTGAACGAATAACTCTGAAAACTATCATGTACCATATGTATTTTAGGAGTTTGTATTTTTGTCTTGATAGGAGTGTGTCTTTTTACTGTGATTGCCAAGACCTTAAATTCTGGTCCACAGTGATGATATTAGAAATTTTATAGATTTTGCACTTATTCTGAAAAGGTGATAATTGACACAACTCAGTGCTACAGTAAAGCTAAGGAAGTAGGTCAGGTTAACTGTGTGGGTGCAAACTGTGGATATTCAGTGGGGCAGTTAACCTCAAGGAGGAAGGTAAGTAGGGAAAAGACACTGCAAGGAGTTTAAGTTGACAACAGTATTAAAGATTTCCAACCCAAATTAATTCCAATAAATAAATACATATAGTTTTTAAAAACAGTGAAAAACTATTTTACAGTGAGCAAAAGTTTGTTGTTAAATATTGGTCTTCCTGATTCAGAGTTAGGTTCTAGTGCTTTTCAAAAGGCACAAGCTTTGTCTTCTTCCTGAAATTGGTTCCTACTTTTGTTTTTCATAATTAAGACATCAAAGGACAAATGATCATGATGGACTGTGTTTTATAATGGTAGTGTATTCAGGGTGTTTACAAATTATATTTCAAAGTTAAAGTATCACTGGCTATTTTAGATAGAATTATATCTTTACATAAGCAAGCCAGCAACCATTTAAATATACTCTAGATATGTAATTAATAACTTAATGGTGTTCACAATATTAGCAGGAGTATGTATTGTTCTCCATTGTTTTTTAATTATATTAAAAGAGTAAGTGGAAATTCACCTACATGGCAAAAGAATATGAAGAAAGCAGTATATAATTTGTTTAAATGTCTCTTAAGACAAATTCAGGTAACCCCATTTATTTAAACCATGTCTTCAGTGAAAGTCTTGTTAATGGCCTCAAATCTTCCAGGTCTGGTTTACATTAATCTGTATAGATTATTTTACTCTTTCTTCCAGTACTGAAGACCGCACCAAAGTCTAGTACGCATGTGATGACTTTCTTGGTTACTTGGTGAAGATTTTAGAGTCAGTATTTTACATCACTCTGATTGTCAGATTGTATCTTTGAGATGTCAAAGGCATGAGAATAAAGCTGGTTGTATACATGGACAATTAGGAAGCCACTTATTTGGTATGTTTTCAGGGAAAAAATAAAATTCTACCACTTTATCTGTCACCACTTATCTTCCCCATTAATCTAAGCTGATGTCTAAGATTTCTCATCAATTTCACTTATTTTGAATTAAAATAACCTCTTTCACTAGACTCTGTTTTAATATAAACATTCAAGCCCTGATGGCGAAGTCTTTTTAATCAACAAGCATGGATGAACTCATAATAATAGATAAGCTTAAAAATGAGAATGATGCCCCATAGAATTCCATCCTTGGTCCTTCTTTCTTTCCACACCAATGTTTATACTTGAGCATTCTTTTTCACTCCTGCAAAAATATTATTATTTTCCAAGGATGCCCTGGAAGTCACCTACATCAGGAATGACCTCGGGTGCCTGCTAAAATGCAAAATACTAGAGCATTTATCAGGCCTATTGTAACAGAGAATCCTAGGGCAATATTGTGAAATGTACGCTGAAACATTTTTAACTTTCTAAGTAATCACTGACCTATTGTGATGGCTCTTTGTCTATATCTTGGACTCGTTCCTCTTTTTTTTTTTTTTTTAAGATACAATTTACAAACAATACCGCTAACCTTTTTAGAGTTTATAATTCAGTGGTTTTTTAGCATACTCAGAAGGTTTTATGACTATCAATATTATCTGGAAGAGGTTGGAGGCAAGTACTGTGGAGAATTCAGTTATGTGGGAGAGTCAAAAAGAGATGTATTAAAAGAATTAGATGTATCGTTAAGTGTTACAGATGCTTACATTAGATATTGTGTGGTTTCATCACTTTCAATAGTAACATTTAAAGTATCTCTGCAGAGATAGTGCATGGTGGGGCTGGGGGTGGGGATGAGGATAAGTATTGTTCCAAATTGAAAAGATGAGTTCTTACTCCATGTAGTATTTATGTAGTATATGTTTGTGGCATTTATATAGTAAAACATAAAAGAATGGTCCATGTAAAACAATACATCTGATGGTAAGTCCCTGTGACTCTCAGGCTAAGGAGCTGCTTTGGACACTTCCCTTCTTCTAATCCTTAATACAAAGTGTGTAGAAGACAGCTGTTCACATCGTCATAGGTGAGAATGGGCCTTATTAGGCTCAGCCTCTCAAGTGCTATCCATTTTCCCTGTAGTCAGGTGTATGATACTAGCTAATGGCCTCTTCACCAAATAAAGCTGAAAAACTTTCATTAATAAGAACTCTGAAAGCAAAAGCATAATGTTTTAAGTCACAAGCATTAAAAGTGAAATTCTCCCTCTTGACCCTCAATAATACTAGTTTTTATTTTTAATAGAACTCTAAGAATGTTATTTACATATATGTATTTAAGGATTATTTGCTTCTTGGTATCTGCCAAATTTCTTTGAGTATTCTTTTTAGTTATTTCTTTTCATGGAATTTCTCTTTTTAAAGTTGGAACAACAGATGGGTTGGATCAATATAGTCAGAAAAGTCACAGAGTGATGCCTTTAAGTCATTGCCAAGTTTGGGATTTTCAAAAATGCAGTTGAAATTCTAATGGGTGTTTTTTATGGTGGAAATTAAAGTGAGGATTTTGAAAGGGTCAACATTCAGAAAACTTAGATAATGGCATCCGGTCCCATCACTTCATGGCAAATAGATGGGGAAACAGTGGCTGACTTTATTTTTCTGGGCTCCAAAATCACCGCAGATGGTGATTGCAGCCATGAAATTAAAAGACGCTTACTCCTTGGAAGGAAAGTTATGACCAACCTAGACAGCACACTGAAAAGCAAAAACATTACTTTGTTCACAAAGGTCTGTCTAGTCAAGGCTATGGTTTTTCCAGTGGTCATGTATGGATGTGAGAGTTGGACTGTGAAGAAAGCTGAGTGCTGAAGAATTGATGCTTTTGAACGGTGGTGTTGGAGAATACTCTTGAGAGTCACTTGGACTGCAAGAAGATCCAACCAGTCCATCCTAAAGGAAATCAGTCTTAAATATTCATTGGAAGGACTGATGCTGAAGCTGAAACTCCAATCCTTTGGCCACCTGATGTGAAGAGCTGACTCATTTGAAAAGACCCTGATTCTGGGAAAGATTGAGGGCAGGAGAAGGGGATGACAGAGGATGAGATGGTTGGATGGCATCACCAACTCAATGGACATGGGTTTGGGTGGACTCCAGGAGTTGGTGATGGACAGGGAGGCCTGGCGTGATGTGGTTCATGGGGTTGCAAAGAGTTGGACACAAGTGAGTGACTGAACTGAACTGAATTATATTAATTCATAAACACCTGACTTGTGTTTGAGAAAAATTGATGCTTAGCACAGGTGCATTTTTTGTGCAATGTTTTGTAAGGCAAGGATTTGTCAGATCTTCTTTTCATGAGTGAAAGCTACTTTCTGAGTAATAGTGTACAAAAGTGCCCAATTTGAAATAAAATAAGGCTGATTTATTAAAACCAAGTTCCATATATGTAAGTGATTCTTCAATTACTTGACTAAATTAAATATTTTTAACCAAAATTATTTGAATATAGACAATATTTGAATACCAAAAACATGCCCCATCTCTTTGAGGAATAATATATTTGGCCTTGTTATCTTAAGGAAGCTCTGAAGAATTTTTCTCCTCCCTTACCTAGTGTTTCATGTAAACACATGACTAAGATTGCAAATTATAGGCCAAAATGGATTCTTTTTTTTCTTCCCACTCCTCCAAACTTTAAGTGTCCCAAGAGAAAGGTTTTAATGAAATCACCATCTCAGCCTTAGCTATTGCATCTAGCTCGACACTGGGAATACTTGTTATAGGCAAGTTGAAAATTTTTAAATCATGAAAGATTTACATGAATGATGTAAGGTTTGAAATGTTTTATGGCATGTTCATTCACACTAAATCAGCCTTTGCTTTTTAGATTTTTCTTGCAAGACACTTATGCAAATCCAAAATGACAGGAATGGATTTAAAATGAATTTCAGCATCTGAAGATTAGCAAAAGACGACAGACTCAAAGTGCCATACTTTTTCTGAGGATGAAAACTTTGAGACGTTGTAAGATGGAGCAGACTGGAATGAGAATAGATAAACAGACTAAAGCTATTAATTTCATCTTTGTTATTGAAGCAGCTCAATCCTTTACTCTCAGGATGCCTTCACATCTGTTCCATGGTCTTTGGGAAGCAATACCATCTATGGCATATAAACGGCTCTGCTCAAAGGCTTATCTTCTGTGTTTTCCTTATCATGTTGCATTGAACTAAGCATAGAAGAGTTTTTACATATTAGTAAAATCTTTATGGCAAAGGACTGAATAGTTATTTGATGAATTTGGTACTGTTCTTCACAGAAGTTGACTTTTCCCATGACAGAGTATAAAAAGATGTGCTATGTCACTTTTTAGTCATCAAATAAATATGTGATTAGTTGTATGTCAATCCAGAGAATTTGTTTATTGCTCTCCCTTCTTAGTTTTCAGACGTCTGTTTTCATTTTCCCATATTAACTGCCTCTATCAACAGACTCCAGTGAAGTGAAGGGCTCAAGTTTTGGTGATCAGTCATTTGATTTTTTGACAATGTGGTGAAGAATATAAAAAAAGTGAACAAACAACTCTAGTAACACTAAGTGCTACAGAGAAGAATTACAGTTAAGATGGTTGTGGCAGGTGGTATTTTCCAAATATGGTTGCAAGACCAGCATCCACACTCCATGCTCTTCAATGTGACCTTGACCTCCACCATCAAGAGGTGGAGTCTAATTCCCCTTCTCCTGATTCTGGTCTGGCCATAGTGATATTCTTGTTTCCAGTAAAGTGAATCTGAAGTCATGCTGTAGGGTTTCTCTGCTGGGTCAGAAGGAGTGTGATGGCTTTTGCCGTGGACTCTTGGAACCCTGCTTCCTGCTTGCCCCTTTTTAGAAGTTTCCCTTTTTGGCCTTGGGCCCTTTGACCTGGACTAGTAGGCTGCTCAGAGCCCCATGCCTCAGAGTGTTGTTGTACTAGAAAATTCCAAGAAATCATTCCAAAGACCTCTTTTTTGTGTGCCTGGTATTGGCTAGGGCTAGTGATGCTAAGAAGTGACTTAACAGCAGCAGCAGCAGTGATGCTATCTGGACAGGATGCCTCAGGCTGGACTGAATCTGAGACCCGCAGATCCACTCCTCTGATCCTCTGTACTAGACCCACGGTTGAGAAGCAGACCTGAGGATTGTGCCTTGAGAGTTGTCCAGGAGCTCTGCACCTGGGCCCAAGTTCTAGGAGGGCAGCTCCTTGAGCTGTTCTCTCTTTCTGGCCTGTGTCATGTTTATTTGGGGAGATAATGTGAGTTTGTGTTGTCAGAATAGTGCTGACATGATGACTTGGGGTGACTCAGTCGCACTCTAGATTCATGATGCACCTAGAGCTCAGAGCTAGTGAAGGTCCAGAGCTCTGACAGTCCTCAGAATGAGGGCTTGAGTTGTCATCCAGGTTGTGACTACAGTGTGGACTTCAGCCTACAGCATGGGAGTCTTAAGCTGGGATGGATGAGTAAGGGACATTCCTTACACTAATGGAACTAACTGCTCTATTCACTTCACCTATAACACTTAATAGACAATTATAAGAAAGAAGCACACTCCGTGTGTGCACATATGAGCACATGCATGCATGCGCCCAGTACTTAGTCTATAATGAGCCCCTCTAGGAAGTATATGCTGAATTGGTTTGTTGAATTAAAAAGTTGCCAGTACTCAGATCTTCTGTATTCACAAAAATAATTGGTCAGATCAGAACAAAAATAAATTTAAGGTATAAACTTTAATTCTGGGTGGATCAATTATAGAAGCTTTAGGACTTGTCAGGTTTGTGTGTTTTCAGTCTCAACTTCTGCTGCCCAAACAGTGTTTGTCTTGCTTGGCTTTGAATCTCTGGGGTGAGCATACCATGCTCCCTTAGGTGCTATTGCATTGTTATAAGGATACTTGCTCTTAAGGAATTAATAAGAATTACCTTTTTAAAAATAGAAGGTCTTAATTAATTCTTCATATGTTCCAGATACATTTTTTCCTGAAGAAATGCAGATGGCTTCAACACAGTAGTATATTTGTTACTGTTAGAAAATGCCTCCTCTTGTATGAAAAATGGCTGTTACACCATCAAACATATGTATTGGCATATACACCCAACAGTGTATTATTCTATAAGGAAATAACTCACACAAGCATTGTTAAGTTTCTTCATATAAATTTTTAAAAAAATAGGCTTAAAATTGTTGAAACCTTAACATCTTTTTTTATAAAAATATATTTCAATTATACTCTTTACTAATACAGTGTTTCAGGTTTAAAAATAAAATAAAATATAAAAATAAATAAATAAAATGTCCCACAATGAAAAAAAATAAAATAAAATTCGGTTAATATTTTCTTCATCATTTGGATGAAGAGAGGTAATTCAGGTACTTAGGATTGCTTTCATGTGGTAGATATATTCTCACTACAAATATTTTTTTAATTATAAAGAATTGCAAATCATATAAAATCTTTCATGTACTATAAGATACTATCTTAAGTGTGTTTCATGAATTAACTCATACAGTTCTCACAGCAACCTTATGAAGTAAGCGTATAAGTTCCAGGGGGATCATTTAATTTATATCAGGTTAACATAACTAGTAGGTAATAGATTTGCCACTTGTGCCTAGGTGGACTGGCTTCAAAGTGTGAGCACTTAACCACTATGCTTTTGATGTTATGAAGTTAAATATAAATATTTCTGTTATTAGGCTAATGAGAAGTTTTCAGTTTGAGATGGAATGAATAATCTGAGTGTGGTAAACTAACATATGAAGTAGAATGTGGCAACAACCATAGATTCCATGGCTTTCCAAGTGTATCCTTTCAAGGGGGATACCTACAAGTGAAACCTGGTAGAGGTTAAAGATGATATCAAATGGAGCAACTTTGAACACACATCCATTCATCCATCAATCTATTAACTTAATAAGTATTCATGAAATGATTTATCACATAATATCTGTAAGTTACAATGCTAAAGACTATGAAAAATATAAAATATAAAATATGACTCCTTCCCCCATGACCCCTATTTAAAAATGACATTATAAGTATGAACAAATGTAAGTGCTTTAGGGTGTTACTGAAATTTTTCCTTAAGGTTGGGATAATCATACTGATAATATAGATAAGATGGTTTCATAGGCCCCATCATAGGTTTCATAGGTTGCAAAATATACAACACAGAGTAATCACACCATCATAAAGTACTTGCTAGAGTTGTATACAGCTTCCCAGATGATTCTTAGGCTCACTATGTTTTGAGAACTACGCAGACATTAATCTTGAACTTTTATATTTTGTTGTATGTCACATTATACGTTATATTTGTTGCATGTCCTTAATTTTTTGTGGTGGCATACATCCTTTGGCAGTTTACAAAGCCTATCATAGATATATGCTCGTGAAATATTAGGAGCAGAAGTGGAACACAGTATGGTGAGTGTTTTGAGTTGAAATGTGTTTTTCCTCAAAAGTCATGTTTTGAAGCCCTAACTCCCAGTACTACTGAATGTGACCTTATTTAGGACTAGGGGTGCTTTCGATGTTATTACAGTTGGAGTTAGCGGCTCTGATCTTCTGTACTGTAGAAAATATGCATACAGCTTATAGTTGGCCCTCTGTATTGTGGTTCCTCTGTATCCTCAGCTCCTTTGTATTCATGGTTTCATATCTGTGGATTCAGCCAATGGAAGATCATATAGCGCTGTAGTATTTACCATTTAAAAAATGTTCATATAAGTGGACTGGGCCTGGTGGTCTACAGTCCATGGGGTCATGAAAGAGTTGGGCACAATTTAGCAACTACACACATATACACAGTTCAACCCATGTTGTTGAAGGGCCAACTGTAGTTAAGATAAAGTCATTCTGAAGCAAAGCGGATTCCTGTCCATCATGACTGGTGTCCTTATAGTAAAGGACATACACACGGGTAGAACACCATTGAAGACTGAGTTATGCTGCCACAAACTAAAGAACTACTTAGTAGGCCTGCAACAGATTTTTCCTTAGCACTTTCAGATAGAGCATAGCTCTGCTGACACCTTGATCTCAGACTTCTCGTTTTGAAAAGAGTGAGACAACAAATTTCTATTGTTTAAGCAACTCAGTGTGTTACACTGTGTTATGGCAGCCTTAGCAAACTAATACAGTGGGGAAGGAAGATAATTTTTTCCAAAATACTTGATTAGGCCTCTAGATTATTATTGCATGTAAGTAACTTACAGATACATTAAGATATAGTTGCCTAGAACTATTCTAAAAGTGAAAGGATAATTGGGAAGTAAGTTAATGGTTAAAAAAACAATAAAAGTGAAAGAAAGTGTTAGTTGCTCAGTTGTGTCCTATTCTTTGTGACCCCATGGACTGTAATCCACCAGGTTCCTTTGTCTGTGGAATTCTCCAGACAAGAGTACTAGAGTGGGTAGCCATTCCCTTCTCCAGGGGATCTTTCAAACCCATGGATCAAACCCAGGTCTCTTGCACTGCAGGCAGATTCTTTACCACCTGCGAAGCCAAAATGAACTTTAGCTCTAGAAGGATCTGGATCCTGATTCAGGTCCACTGCTTATTATCTATGTCACCTACAGTACATTAATTTTTCTTAGCCTTTGTATTCTCATCTGTTGAGTAGTAATGGTAGTATATGTCTATCTTATATAGTTGAGGTAAGTGCCTGTGTGCGTGCTAAGTCACTTCAGTCGTGTCTGACTCTTTGCGACCCTATGGACTGTAACCCGTCAGGCTTCTCTGTCCCTCATTTATCCAGGCAAGACTACTAGAGTGGGTTGCCATGTCCTTCTCTAGAGGATCTTCTTGACCCAGAGATCGAACCCACATCTCTTATGTCTCTGCATTGGCAGGTAGGTTCTTACTGCTAGAGCCACCTGGGAAGCCCAGTTCCGTTACAAAGAGATAATATCTGAAAACAGAGAACACCTTAAAACAGTGTTTGGTACTATGGAAGCACTCAATAAATGAAAACTCTTGTTAGGACTTATTATTATTCATCAATTAGTGTTAAGTCTACAGTGATTCCCCTACAGAAAGAGAGTAAAACTGATTTTATTTTTGCTTTTATTCTCCATTATACTAGATATGAGAACCTGGCAACTGGTTTGAGTTGATGGCTTGAAGAGGGTTATGGATGTATCATTATGAGACTTCCCATGCAATTTATGGATGGATGGAATTTATAGCTTTGTAAATAAAGTGATTTAACTGTTAAATAAATATGTTAGTTTATTTACAATATAATACAGTGCTGACCCAGACTGAAGAGTGTTCACCAAATCAAACATTTCCAGCCTAGAAAGGTCCACTCATAAGGTATTTTTCTTTCTGTCCCAGGACATTTTACTTTGTATATGCAAAAAATACAGTGGGACAACACTTAACTCAAGCTAATGCTTTCTCATTTCCAAATTTAGGAAGTTTAAAGAAGAAAATAAAAACCACTATTCACAATAGCCATAGATAAGAAACAAGCACTAAATTCTTGATGTATATCCATATATGTATATGTATGTTATACATAACATATATATAACATGTATATATGCATATATATGGTTAAAAATAAATAAACATAGCTCAGTCTGTCTATATATAATTTTAAAAAACTTTTATATGCTGAACATGAATATAATTTTTTAAGACTATGAGGCTAATAACTTCAAATATGTGTCCATATATTTGTATAGTCCAAAACTTAGTAGATCCTATATTGTGTATATTTTCATTGTTTTAAAATACTGAAAAGTATGAGTGTGACTATTCTTGAATATAATTCTTTGTGAAATTCTCTAAGTTTTCCTTAGAGTAAACTGAAAGTTTGAGTCCTTATTAATGACCACATAAACCTTGGTTTCAAGTAACTGACATGTAAAAATAATTCAAGAAATCTGACTTGGGATGCATTTTCACATAGAGCCTATTTTGACTAAATTCAGTGAAAAATAAAGTTGTAATTAAATAATGAATAAATTTCATATGTCATTTTTATGACATGCTGCTGCTGCTGCTGCTTCTGTCGCTTCAGTTGTGTCCAACTCTGTGCGACCCCATAGACGGCAGCCCACTAGGCTCCCCCGTCCCTGGGATTCTCCAGGCAAGAACACTGGAGTGGGTTGCCATTTCCTTCTCCAATGCATGAAAGTGAAAAGTGAAAGGGAAGTCGCTCAGTCATGTCCGACTCTTAGCAACCCCATGGACTGCAGCCCACCAGGCTTCTCTTTCCATGGGACTTTCCAGGCAAGAGTACTGGAGTGGGGTGCCATATGAAACCCAAATACCAGGTTTCTTGTTTTAATGTCCTCTAAATAAGGCCTTTGGTTGCCTGGACTCCAAGTTGGCCATAAAACAACATTGTCCCATAGCTGTCATTATCATTATGATAACAGCTAACATTTGTGAAATGCTGCAATGGGTGCTTTTTGCATTATTTTAATAAATCCTTTCAGAGCACTATGTAGAAGGCATTATCATGTCCATTTTGAATTGGAAAAAAAGCAGCCTAAAAATAAGTCACTTTCCAACATCCCAGAGTAAATGGCAGAACAAGTTGAAAGTCAAGCCCAGGGCTGTCTGCCTTCAGAGCACAGACTCTTATGCAATATGCCCTGTGTGTTAGTCACTCAGTTGTGTCCAACTCTTGGTGACCCCATGGAATGTAGCCCGCCAGGCTCCATTGTCCTTGGGATACGCCAGGCAAGAATACTGGAGTGGGTTACCATTTCCTTCTCCAGGATTATGCCCTGTGACCACTCCAAACATTTAGAGATTCTTAGGATTCTCAAAACTGTTCACAGTTTGGATCCATTGTGCTGTACTGTGCTGTTCTAAGTCACTTTAGTGGTGTCTGACTCTTTGCAGTCCCATGGACTGTAGCCCTCCAGCCTCCTCTGTCTATGGGATTCTCCAGGCAAGAACACTGGAGTGGGTTCCCATTTCCTTCTCCAGATTTATGCCCTGAGACCTCTCCAAACATTTAGGGATTCTTAGGATTCTAAAAACTGTTCAGAGTTTGAATCCACTAGAGTCTCTTGTAATTAGGAACATCCTACACTTTCCTTCATATTTATCCCACTTCAAAATTATATTTCCACTTCCAGAGTGGTACTGGCTTCTTGTTAAATATCTAAGCCCTAACAACATGTTCCAGGGCATTTGAAAGTTTATGCATTTTAGAAGGGAGACCATATAAACTTTGCTCATGGTTCATGCTCCTGAGACTTCTTGGCAAAGATACTATGTTCTATAAACTTTCACTCTATAATCCAGATCATGAACTCCTTATTGCCAAATTCAAACTTAAATTGAAGAAAGTAGGGAAAACCACTAGACCATTCAGGTATGATCTAAATCAAATCCCTTATGATTATAAGTGGAAGTGACAAATAGATTCAAGGGATTAGATCTGATAGACAGAGTGCCTGAAGAACTATGGACAGAGGTTTGTGACATTGTACACAAGGCAGTGATCAAGACCATCCCCAAGAAAAAGAAATGCTAAAAGGAAAAATGGTTGTCTGACAAGGTCTTACAAATAGCTAAGAAAAGAAGAAAAGCTAAAGGCAAAGGAGAAAAGGAAAGATATACCCATTTGGATGCAGAGTTCCAAAGAATAGTGAGGAGATAAGAAGGCTTTCCTCAGAGATCAGTGCAAAGAAATAGAGGAAAACAATAGAATGGGAAAGACTAGAGATCTCTTCAAGATAATGAGAGATACCAAAGGAACATTTCATGCAAAGATGAGCACAATAAAGGACAGAAATGGTATGGACCTAATAGAAGCAGATGATATTAAGAAGAAGTGTCAAGAATACACAGAAGAATGATACAAAAAAGATCTTCATGCTCCAGATAACCACAATGGTGTGAATACTCAATACTCACCTAGAGCCAGACATCATGGAATGTGAAGGCAAGTGGGCCTTAGGAAGCATCACTACAAAAAAAGCTAGTGGAAGTGATGGGATTCCAAATGAGCTATTTCAAATCCTGAAAGGTGATGCTGTGAAAGTGCTGCACTCAATATGTCAGCAAATCTGGAAAACACAGTAGTGACCACAGGACTGGAAAAGGTCAGTTTTCATTCCAATCCAAAGAAAGGCAATGTCAAAGAATGTTCAAACTATGGCACCATTGCACTCATCTCACACACTAGTAAAGTAATGCTCAAAATTCTCCAAGCCAGACTTCAGCAGTATGTGAATTGTGAACTTCCAGATGTTCAAGCTGGATTTAGAAAAGGCAGAGGAACCAGAGATTAAATTGCCAACATCTGTTGGATCATTGAAAAAGCAAGAGTTCCAGAAAAACATCTACTTTTGATTTATTGACTTTGCCAAAACCTTTGACTAAGTGGATCACCACAAACTGTGGAAAATTCTTCAAGAGATGGGAATAGCAGACCAGCTGACCTGCCTCTTGATAAATCTGTATGCAAGTCAAGAAACAACAGTTAGAACTGGACATGGAACAAGAGACTGGTTCCAAATTGGGAAAGGAGTACGTCAAGGCTGTATATTGTCACCCTGCTTATTTAACTTATATGCAGAGTACATCACATAAGATGCCGGGCTGGATGAAGCACAAGCTGGAATCAAGATTGCTGGGAGAAATATCAATAACCTCAGATATGCAGATGACACCATCCTTATGGCAGAAAGTTAAGAAGAACTAAAGAGCCTCTTGATGAAAGAGGAGAGTGAAAAAGTTGGTTTAAAACTCAACATTCAGAAAACTAAGATCATCGCATCTGGTCCCATCACTTCATGGCAAATAGATGGGGAAACAATGAAAACAGTGAGAGACTTTTATTTTTGGAGGGCTCCAAAATCACTGCAGATGGTGACTGCAGCCATGAAAGTAAAAGACCCTTGCTCCTTGGAAGAAAAGTTATGACAAACTTAGACAGCATATTAAAAAGCAGAGACATTACTTTGCCAACAAATTCGTCTAGTTAAAGCTGTGGTTTTTCCAGTAGTCATGTATAGATGTGAGAGTTGGACTATAACAAAAACTAAGCGCTGAAGAATTAACTGCTCTGAACTGTGGTGTTAGAGAAGACTCTTGAGAGTCCCTTGGACTGCAAGGAGATCCAACCAGTCCATCTTAAAGGAAATCATTCCTGAATATTCATTGGAAGGACTGATGCTGAAGCTGAAACTCCAATACTTTGGCTACCTGATAAGAAGAACAGACTCATTTGAAAACACCCTGATGCTGGGAATGATTGAAAGCGGGAGTAGAAGGGGGCGACAGAGGAAGAGATGGTTGGATGGCATCACTGACTCGATGGACGTGAGTCTGAGTGAACTCCAGGACTTGGGTGATGGACAGAGAGGCCTGGCGTGCTGTATCCTGACATGGGGTCACAAAGAGTTGGACATGACTGAGTGAATGAACTGAACTGAACTGAGCCCAGAAATTATATAATTAATATTTATTTTAAAATATCATTGATGATGCCTGTGGTGGAGATGATAGGTTTTTATCTGGGGTTTAGCATGGGGAGCGTATACAGTTGTTACAAATCTTATAAACTTGGACATTCAACTCCCTTGTAATTTTCATAGAGCAATCTCAAAAGAAAACGTTCAAAATATTAGACATATTGTACAGAAATAATCCCTTTACAGTGACTAAACAGAAAAAAGAAAAACAATACACATTTAAAGAAAAGAATTTATATAATATTTGAATGCTTACAAAATGTCATGAGAGATGCAGGTCAGTCTAAATAATGCTAACACCTTTTAAAAAATTAAGTAGAAAATTTGTAAACCAATATTCCTTTTAAGTAATTAGTTCAGTATTGTTAGATTTATCTAAAGTCAACCATTGAAATACATAGTTTATGCTAGTTTTGGAAAATAGATGGGAAGGAATAGTCTTCAACATTTTGGACCCTGCTCCTATCTTTAAAACTTATGGTCTTGTCAATCTGTTAGGTTACTTTTCCACATTTACTCAGATTTAATATGTAAAATTTAAGATGTATTTAGATGGATTGTTTGTATCTTTATCTGAATAAAATGAAAATAAATGAATTTTGAAAGTTCCCGTTGAATTTATCAGAATATAATGATGAGAGGTGGGGGGAAGACAGACAGACAAACAGACAGACACACACACACAGAGGGAGACAAAGGTGGCGGGGTGGGGGAGGAGAGAGAGAAAGAATGAATTACTTCTATCTTTTCTTTTTGGATTTCTGAGAATGTTTACAAACCAGAAATGTGATGCTTGGCTAAACTTTGGTTGTTTCTCACTGTCTAATCAATAAAATTCAAATCTGCTTGAGTCTGAGGTTTTGTGTTATGTGATGTGGGAATGATATTTTGGTTTTGCTAAATCTGAGGTTCTGTGTAACATCCAGGTTTATATGTTGAATATAAGGTTTGGAACTGGAGAAAGGTTAGACCATTAAGAAGAGAAGAAAGATCACTTACCACAATGCTTGACACTTGAGTTGTCGCCCAGTAAGTGCTTTCTTTTACCCTCTTAAGTAGTAAGAGAAGACAGGGAAAGTTATAGAAAAGTTTGCAATTCTCTTTGGATAAAGAGTAGAATTTGAAGCTGATGAAAGAAATGTAATATGTTTTCTCTTGTTTCTTTCCATCTCACCAACCAGCCATCAAGAATTTACATCAAATGGGGCTGATATTGACATTCTTTAAGTAATGAATTTGTTGTTATATGTAAGTGTATCTCAGGCTTTGCAAAAGTCATATATGAAAATACATATTTTGATAAATTACCTTATTCTTATGTTTTTAAGAGGATTCTTATGATTGTAGACTCAAAATGGTCCTGGGAGATAATTCTCTAAAGGTGTGTCACATTTCTAAACATTCTGTAAGTGAGGCACTAATGGATCTTTTATCTTTTCAAAGAAGTCTGAATAGTGATCAGCCTTGGAAAATAGAGCTAGTCTTCCTTTAGAGGAAAGGGCAGGCATGCCTTTTGCACACAATAAAAGATTCAGGCTCTCTAAACTCTGGGTTTCTCTTTTGTAATGCAGCTCACTGTGTATAAGCATTCATCTGAGTTCATTCGTATCACCTCTGTGGGACTTGAGGGGAAAAGGGAGCTGCTTTCAGATATCCTGACGGTCATGCTGCTTGCTGTGCTGTAAATAATAGAAGTCTGTTTCTGACCCAGGAGTCTCTTGTCATCTGCCAGCTCCCAAGAAACTAGCAGGCTAACTTGTTAGTGTGTGAGTACAGTGAACTCAGACCCTTCACAATTATTAGAGATAGCTTCTTAATATATACCAGTTGGGTAACTGAAAAGTTTTCCCATTAAAAGAAAAATAGAAATTGATTTACATAAAGTTAAATTACATTTTTTAAAAATGTATTCATACATACTGGATAAAGCAAGGTGTCTTTATATAGATTGGATTCAGAATTGTCCCTCTTAATTGAAAAGAAAACATCGCACTGATATATCTTAAAATGGTAAGAAAGGGTTTATTCAAGACTCTTACAATAGAAATAAACAATAAGAGAAAGTGATTGGGCTCAACTCCAAACATGGTAAAGACAGCTGGGGATTTATCACCAAAGAACAGAGTGAGGGGGTCAGTGAATGGAAAATAACTAGGTAAGATGTCAAAGGTAGGGGAATTCTTGCTGGACTGATTTAACATGATTCTTGCCGAAGACAGGCTGAAGGCTTAGACATCAGGATAAGGGATGAGGAATTTGATCAGATATCAAGTGCAATCAGATAACAACAATGGGAAAATTCTCACTAAACTGACATATCAGGATCCTTACTAAGACTGGAGGGGAAGACAGGTCAAAGACAGGATGGGACCAAGGTTGAGACCTCATTGGAAGGAGTTCACAGGAGCCAGCTCAAGCTTGTTCATGGGGGAGTCTTTGGCAGAATTCAAATGTCATGTGCGGAAAATTTTTTATTATTTGTGAGAATGGGAGGCAGGCATAGGGCAGTGGGCACTGTATGTCTCCTCTACAGGAAGATATATCTGTATCATTTAACAGTCCTTTGTTATATAGGGTTTCTGCTGACTTAAAGGAGAATAAATGCTTATCACAACTGCAGCTCAAATAACACTTCAGCCAGGAAATATTTCTAGATCAACGAAGTCAGAAATCTTCATTGCTTCTAGGAATACGTGTAGTACTCTATCTGCTTCTGAATCTCAAATTTGGAAACTCATTACTTAGAACTGTGTATGTAGCCTGCAATATGTGACTTCTAATTCATACTATGCAAAGCTTTATCGTTATCCCAAGATTCAAAATTCATTGGAGATTTAGTCATTTTCTGACTCATTTGTAATTCCAGCAACAGCTAGCAGTGGTTCACACAAATCCTTAATCAAAGTATCAAACAACTTCTCCTCCTCCTCTACCACCACTCTCCCTGCCTCTTCTGGCTCCTCCCTGACTCCTTCTGCTTGCCTTTCTCTCTCTCTCTCTCTCTCTAATATATATAAAATATGTATATGTATATGTATATATAGAGTGTGTGTGTGTAGGTATATGCATAACCTACATATATGCATAACTACATATGCATAGCTCCGTATATATGTATCCACACACACACGTCTATATGTTTGCTTTTCAGACTTTAAGATCATATAGGCTGTAAGATTTCAATGGACTGCCTATGGGAAAACCAGAATGATGACAGCTACTGCAATAATCTTGTTGAATATCACCTGGCAAAAAAAACTTGCAAAATTCTAAAAGGCATAGTTTGATGTATAAGGTTTGCTAATGGGTGAACTGGCTTTGATATTTTGAAAACAGCTGGGTGCAGTCTCATGTGAAATAATCAGAAAGGGACTTTAATTTCAGTTTTTACTATTTTAGTTTGTTTTAAATGTCGGTTCATTTTTCCTGAACCACAATCTGTTAGGATAGTACCTTGAAGGCAGAAGCCATATCTCACACTGCCATAGAATGCATGATGCACATCAAGTCATTTACCGATAAATGTTTGATAAAACAATCAATAAAAATGAAAGTCTTAGATTTTTTTATGAATGATACTTCTTATCTGTTTATAAAATAAATACATATTCACTGTATTAAAATTTGAGAGTGATGATACAATATAATGACAAACAAAAAGGATCCACAATTCAAATATTAAGATTACCACTTTTAACGTGTTAATACATCTATTTTGTTTCTTTTATTGCCATATGTGTTTCAGAGCTTTCATTACTATATATATTTTAAAAAATGAAATCATTATATAGACTGTTCACTGTATACTAGTGAATACAGATAATGTATATGCTCATATCAACAAAACAGATGTTGAGAGAAAGAAGCCAGAAAAAAAATACATACTGTATAGTTTCATTTATATAAAATTCAAGAAAATGCAAACTAATCTATTGTGAAAAGCAGATCAGTGTTTGCCTGGGGAAGGGAGGAGGCAGGAATGGAGGAAGGATTACAAAGGAGCAGGAAGAAAGTCTTGAGGGTGAAGGATATGTTCATTATCTTGATTACAGGGATGGTTTTGAGCTTCCGAGGTGGCTCAGTGGTAAAAAAAAAAAAAAAAAATTTGCATACCAATGCAGGAGACTCTGGTTCCATCCCTGGATGGGGAAGATCCGCTGGAGAAGGAAATGGCAACCCATTCCAGGGTTCTTGCCTGGAGAATTGCATGGACAGAGTAGCCTGGCGGGCTACAGTCCATGGTGCGGCAGAGAGTCAGACACGACTTAGTGACGAAACAACAGCAGTGGTGCTTTGATGAATATACAATATGTCAAAACTTTTGTTACACTTTAAATACGTGCTAATTTTTGTCAACATGTTAATTATACTTCAATTTGTTGTTTAGTTGTTCAGTGTGTCTAACTCTTTGTGACCCCTTGGACTGCAGCATGCTAGGCTTCCCTGTTCTTCACCATCTCCCGGAGCTTGCCCAACCATCTCACCCTCTGTCATCCCCCTCTCCTCTTGCCTCAGTCTTTCTCAGCATCAGGGTCTTTTCTAAAGAGTCGGCTCTTCGCATCAGGTGACCAAAGTATTGGAGCTTCATCTTCAGCATTAGTCCTTCCAGTGAATATTCAGGGTTGATTTCCTTTAGGATTGACTGGTTTGATCTCCTTGCTGTCCAGGGGACTCTTGAGAGTCCTCTCCAGCACCGCAGTTCAAAAGCATCAATTTTTCGGTGCTCAGCCTTCTTTATGGTCCAATTCTCACATCCACACATGACTACTGGATAAACCATAGCTTTGACTATACGGACCTTTGTTGGCAATGTCTGTGCTTTTTAATATGCTGTCTAGGTTTGTTTTATTTTTTCTTTCAAGGAGCAAGGATCTTTTAATTTTGTGGCTGCAGTGACCATCTGCAGTGATTTTGGAGCCAAAGAAAATAAAGTCTGTCACTGTTTCCATTGTTTCCCCATCTATTTCCCATGAATTATGGGACCGGATGCCATGATCTTAGTTTTTATTTTTATTTTTTGATCTTAGTTTTTAGAATGTTGAATTTTAAGCCGGCTTTTTTGCTCTCCTTTCACCTTCATCAAGAGGCTCTCTAGTTCCTCTTTGCTTTCTGCCATAAGGATGGTGCCATCTGCATAGCTGAGGTTATTGATATTTCTCCTGGCAATCTTGATTCCAGCTTGTACTTCATCCAGCCCATATAAGTTAAATAACCTGGGTAACAATAAACAGGCTTGATGTACTCTTTTCCCAATTTTTAACCAGTTGGTTATTCCATATCCAGTTTTAACTGTTGCTTCTTGACATGCATACAGGTTTCTCAGGAGGCAGGTCAGGTGATCTGGTGCTCCCATTTCTTTAAGAATTTTCCATAGTTTGTAGTGATACACTCAGTCAAAGGCTTTAGAGTAGTCAATGAAGCAGAAGTAGATGTTTTCTGCAATTCCTTTGCTTTTTCTATGATCCAGTGGATGTTGGCAATTTGATCCCTGATTCCTCTGCCTTTTCTAAATCCAGGTTGAGCATCTGGAAGTTCTCGGTTCACGTACTGTTGAAGCCTGGCTTGCAGAATTTTGAGCATTACTTTGCTAGCATGTGAAATGAGTGCAATTGTGTGGTAGTATACAAAATGCTAAAAAAGAGTTATATTCCTTAATTTTTATTGAGTATTTCCTCTGGGGATTTATTTTAATTACTAGTCAGTAATTATCACTTCTATGTGATCTTATGTTGTGTCTAATTATGTAAGGAATCATTTTATAACAAGTAACACTAAACTCATCTATAAAGCAAGCAATTTTGAAGACTTAGTTTGCAATCTGATATAATGGATAAAGTGATGTGAAGACACATCCATCTTTCAGATGTGTAATAACAAATAGAAATAAACTGCTATTTGTACTTTAAATTGACATTTCTTTATTTTAATTTAAAAATGTTTTAAATGTGAACACATCCTAGACAAGTATTTGCAAGTCATTAATATTATGCGTGAGTTATACAGTTATTCCTGGGATGTTTTTGTGCATGGTGAATATGTATCATCTGTGTGTTAGTCACTCAATCCTGTGCGACTCTTTGGGACCCCAGGCTCCTCTGTCCATGGAATTCTCCAGGCTGTGTGGCCCATGTATACCATGGATTTCTCCAGGCCTTATGTACCACGTGGGAGAGGGAAAATTATATTCAGGTCCCTGGTTGGCAAAATATGAAGAATATTTGTTGTCCACAATACCCAGAAAAGAATAGAGTATTTCTCATGAGGGCATCAGGAAAAAGGGGCGACAAAGGATGAGATGGTTGGATGGCATCACTCACTCAATGGACATGAGTTTGAGTAAACTCCGGGAGATGGTGAAGGACAGAAAGCCTGGCATGCTGCAGTCCACGGGTTGCAAAAAGTCAGACAGGGCTTAGAGACTGAAGAACAACAACATCAGAGGTGTTTATAAACTGACAAATCTAGCCCAGGGATTTTGGTTCTGCACATGACCAGGATGAGACACTGATTGGCTTGCTACTGTCCCTCATTTAGGGCTGAAACTCTCAACCCTCTGTTCCAGGTCAGGCATCTGGGGCATTGTTAAGATGGGCATCTCTGGACTCTTCTTGAGATACCAGCTTCAGTTCAGTTCAGTCGCTCAGTCAAGTCTGACTCTTTGTGACCCCATGGACTACAGCATGCCAGGCTTCCCTGTCCATCACCAACTCCCAGAGTTTACTCAAACTCATGTCTATCTCATAGGTAATGCCATCCAACCATCTCATCCTCTCTTGTCCCCTTCTCCCCCCACCTTCAGTCTTTCCCAGAATCAGAGTCTTTTCCAATGAGTTGTTTCTTTGCATCATGTAGCCAAAATATTGGAGTTTCAGCTTCAGCATCAGTCCTTCCAATGAATATTCAGGACTGATTTCCTTTAGGATGGACTGTGTGTTAGTCACTCAGTGACTAACACATTTAGCATCAATTCTTCAGTTCTCAGCTTTCTTTATGGTCCAACTCTCACATTCATACATGACTACTGGAAAAACCATAGCTTTGACTAGATGGAACTTTGTTGGTAAAGTAATGTCTCTGCTTTTTAATATGCTGTCTAGGTTGGTCTGTCTCTTTTTCTTTCAAGGAGCAAGGGTCTTTTAATTTCATGTCTGCAGTTACCATCTGCAGTGATTTTGGAGCCCAGAGTTTCTCACTGCTTCCATTGTTTCCCCATCTATTTTCCATGAAGTGATGGGACCAGATGCCATGATCTTAGTTTTCTAAATGTTGAGCTTTAAGCCAACTTTTTCATCAAGAGGCTCTTTAGTTCTTCTTTGTTTTCTGTCTTAAGGATGGTGTCATCTGCATATCTGAGGTTATTGATATTTCTCCCAGCACTTTTATTCCAGCTTGTGCTTCATCCAGCCCAGCATTTCTCATGATGTACTCTGCATATAAGTTAAATAAGCAGGGTAACATTTTCTTTTCCCTATTTGGAAGCAGTCTGTTGTTCTGTGTCCAGTTCTAACTGTTGCTTCTTGACCTGCATACAGATTTCTCAGGAGGCAGGTCAGGTGGTCTGCTATTCCCATCTCTTTCAGAATTCTCCAGAGTTTATTGTGATCCACACAGTCAAAGGCTTCGGCATAGTCAATAAAGCAAAAGTAGATGTTTTTCTGGAACTCTCTTGCTTTTTTGGAAAAAAAAAAAAGTGGAATATTCCACTCTTCCCTGATGGCTGAGGAAACTGTTATTTTCCCTGTCATTTTAATTTTATTTGTATCAAATGTTGCCTGAAACTTTAGTATGAATTTTATTTTAAGAAACTGGGCTATCAACTTCTGTTAAGTTGAGTGAGTTCCCACAATTTGTTAGGCACATGTAGAAGTGCCTAACACTTCTTTAAGATTTGCACAGTGTAGACATGTAGACATGTCTGGGGAATACTTTCTTGAGCATGTTATTATTCTTTTGTAGACAACCTACTATGGTAACGATAGTATTTCTCTGTGTGGATGAGGCTGAAAAGACAATATAGAACTACCTATCACTTCTCTACTGTGTACACCTAGCATTTAGTATTTGCTTTATTTTGGTAGCACCAATTTGAATATTGTGTTACAGTTTATTGTGAGCTGTGGCTAAAGAATTTCCTGTATAGCTGGGTATCATTTTAATTTGTCAGTTTTACACAATTATATCAAGTTGCTTGAAAATGTTTATCAGTAGCTCATTGAAGGCCTTTCTTCAGTCTCCCTTTTTTGTGATGATCTCACTTGGTTTGCTTACACAACTGTTAGACTATCCTGTTTTTCTTTGAAATTCTTGATCACATCTTGGAGTAGTTGTATAGTATTGCCTGAACTCTTTGTTGCTGGACTGGGGTATGAGTTTCTAGAAACTCGTTACAGCTCATCTTATCTTTCCATAGAAAGTGATATCAAGATAGTGCTAAAGATCTTGAAAATGAGTTGAATTGCAGTCCTCACAATATTGAAGTCTTAACCCCCAGTATTTCTGAATATAACCTTATTTGGACATAGGGTCCTTGAAAAATGTTAAGATGAGATCATATTGGATTAGGGTGGGCCCCCAAACCAGTATGACTGTGGTTCTTATATTAAAAAAGACCATGTGAAGACAAAGATATATGGGGGACAGCATGATGACAAAGGCAGAGATTGGAGTTTGTAGCTGAGTTATGTAACTTCAAGCCAAGGAACACTAAAGACGGCTAGCAAATCATCAGAAGCTGGGAAGAGGCAAGGAAGGACTCTTGCGTCTTCCCATAGGTGTCAGAGGGACCATGGCTCCACGGACACCTTGATTTCAGACTGATAGCATTCAGAAATGTGAGATAATAAATGTCTAGTGTGTAAGCCACCCAGTTTGTGTTACTTTGTATGGCAGCTTTGGGAAACTCATATAATAGGGAGTCAATATTTTTATTGAATTATTACCTCTTTGGAGAAATTGTTTCTCTGTCTCCTTTGGTCATTTACTCCTATGAGAATTGACTTGTAAACAATCCAGAAGAAGAATTTAATGATTAAATCTTAAAGCCTTGAATTTGGAAAGGACCTTCCAAGGTCTCTGATTCAACCTTCTGTTTAGTGCAGTGGTTCTTAATGTAAACTATATAATGCTTCCTAGAAGAGTACTTACAAAAATGAGCAATCACTACCTATACAGAGTAGTACATTCCATTTAAAATTGTTTTTCTTCCTATTTTAAAACTGTGATTAATAAATATATAAAATCTACTATCTACTATCTTAACTAATTTAAAGTGTACAGTAGTGTTAAGTATATAATACTGTTTTAGAATCAATTTCAAAAAAGTTTGCAAGAACTTTTTTTTTTTCATCTTGCAAAACTGTGATTCCGTACCTATTAAACTCCCCATTTCCCATTTGAAAGCTCCTCTGAAGTTCTTTTCAGTAGTGAATTCTAAAGGGTAAGATTGTCTTCTTGCCTGCCAAGAAGCTAATTCTATGCTTTGGAGTGATCCAGTTGGCATATTGCTTTTTTTTTTCCGCATGAATACCATATAAATTATTGTCTTAATGTTGTTACTATTTGCCTTCCAGGAACTCACAGTCAATAAAGTGTCCAGATTTTACCAGGCAGTAAAGCCTTTTGACTTATGTCTAATATTTCTTGGATTTTTGATCTCTTTCTTTGGTCTGTGTCCACTATGATTACTCATATAAGTCACTTTCTTCTCTTCATGTCTTTTGATTTCCATAAATCTCAACCTTTTGAAATTATCACTTAGTGATAATTTTAGTATTTTAGATATATTTTTATATTTCCATTTCTTCTCTAGAACTTGTATGCCTCCATTTCCCATGTTAGTCAATCAAATTCATCAGGGCAGTGATCAAGTTCTTTCATTAATGCATCATCCATACCTATCTAAGTCTTGTCTTGAGCCCCCTAATAGGCACCTCCTGCTGCCTGCTTCAATCCACAAAGTCTTAGGAGATATAGTGTTTCCCAGCACCGTCTTTCAAGATTGGAACTGTGATAGAATATTGTCTCCTCCAGAGGTGTGAACTTGGATAATATATTTAGCTTTCTGGGGCTTAGGTTTTCTTCATTGGTACAGTGGAGATAATAAAAAAAGAATTACTGGATTTTTGTAAGAATTAAATGAGAAAAGGCAAGAAAAATGCTTGGTAAAGCATTTCCTATTAAAAACTCAATACATTGTCATGTTTTTATGCATGTTGTTATTATTTCTGTACATTTGACAAGATGACCATTTTATGTGTATTAATCTTATTTCTCTGGTTAGAATTTAAGATTTTTAGAGGCAAGAATCATGGCGTAAACTTCTTTTGAGCTCTCCATTGCCATTGGTACAATGCTATCCCCATAGCATTGAGTTAAATCCTATATTTAATGCATATGTGAAGATAGTTTTTATTAAAATAAGGAGAATTGGATAAGAGATTTAATAGAAGACTGGCAGATACCATATTTAAGATATCATTCTGTTGTATCGTTATTAAGATATGTACATGTCTGTATTATAAAAAGGGACATTTTATGCCTTATTAGGATGCTGTGGCAATATTGAAGCTATTTGGATAATAATATGGTCAGGACATCTGTGCAGCAGTTATAGAATGGCTAATGATGGACATGTATATTTGCCCGCATGTCCTTCTTTGGTCATTTGAGGAAATAAAGAGGAATTTTTCAACAAGATGTAGCTTTGAAAACTTTACTTTTTAGAATCACTGTGGTATATGCTATAGAAATGCATTAAACTCTTCCCTCAGAGCAAGAGGCTGTTATGTTCTCCAAAGTATGTGTTCTGGAATCTGTTGATCATTGTGTCTTATTGTGTCGTCACAGATACTCTACCTTAGCCACAACAAAAACCATCATTTAACATTTATGAAGTATCATTTAAAATATAATGCAAAGCAAATTTTGCTTTGATAGAGAAGCCAAGGTAGTATTATAAATATTCATGTAAGGAATACAAAATCTGTATTAATGATTATGAAGGCTTTTTAAATTTCTTTAATATTTGCAAACCATATATTTGTTCAGCTAGCAGAGGGAAGTTTGTTTTCTATTACCTAGATTCTCCTTTTCGTCTGCTTTACACAGTTACCTTCATTGCTTATTATGTACTTTTCTTACTATGATCCAACTTTTAAATGAATTGCTTAATTTAGCAAATATTTACCTACTGCCTTCTACACACCAGACACTGTGTGAGGAGTAGGGAAGATGCTGCTAATAAAGAGACACAATTACTGCCCTAAAGAGCTTCCATAATTATTTACTTTCAACTGAAAAATTTTATCATATCAATGACATAGGCTACCTATCAGTGATAAAAAAAGGTTAAATCTAAAAATAGTTAAATTTAATTTGTATCATGTAACATCACTAACTCAATATATCTATTAGAAATTTTGATTCAAACCTACAAGATGAGTGAATTGCAATGCATTTTTGTGACAAGAGAGAGTACAGTTGACCCTTGAACCACACAGAGGTCAGGGTCATCAACCCCTAGATAACTTGAAAATCCACATGTAAACTTTGACTTCTCCGAAACTTGACTAATAGCCTATTGTTGACAGGAAGCTTTATGGATAACATAGACAACTGATTAACACATATTTGTATGCTATATGTCTATCCACATATATTTTGTGCATTCACAACTTATCTATTTTCTTAAATTTTTTTTACATATTTCTAGGTTACATGGTTCATCTGCAAGTTTTTAAATTGTCACAAAATTGTAAAGATTTTTCTAATGTAATTATTGAAAAAAAAATCGTATAAGCAGACCAACATAGTTCAAACCCACATTATTTAAGGGTCAACTGTAACTACTTACTTATCACACAAGGTGCATTACCTGAGAAAACATCTACATTTTCAAAATGCTTTGGTTTATTTTTATTCAACTATGAATTATGCTTCAATGTCTGCTTTTATGAATTAAAATAAGGAATGCTGATTTAAATGATTTTGTAGATATGAAAACATGGTTTACTCAATGCCTCATCTTGTTTCTTTGCATTATTCTGCTTCTCTTCTAAGGCTTGAAAAATGTCTATCTAGTTAATATTACCTTATAAAGGCAGGAGTTCATTAAAGTTGTATAGAAAGTAAGAACTTTTTTGGGTAGTGATTCACACTGTTAGTATTTTTCCCAGATGATACCACCTTATTTATAGAACTAATTTTAATTGTAGATTTTTATCAAATATATGACTGCTACGTAGTCAAATCCCTTAATGATTATGTAAAAATTGGTTGAAAAATGACCTATGTTTATATTCTTTGATAGGTAAGTAATGAATGAAGTTTTGTACATGTATTGGTTTACTCAGCATTTCAAAAAGAATAATTCATTACATATCTAGTTTCCTGAACTCTAGTGGGGATTATTGTTGAAACTTGGGCTGCAGTGTGAAAATACATCCTTAAAGATAAAATGGCAGTTAGAATTTGCTTTTTCATGTTGGGGTCTTTATATTTTAAATGGTGTTATATTTAGGCTAAGGTAATTCCTAGTGAATTTAGTGTAAACCTGGATGTGAGAAATGTTATAAAATTCAATTTGTGGCTTTTCTAATTCTGCTTATTCCAAGTATTATAGAATCTCTGGTGACACTGCTTAGAGATATGAATTATTATTTGTGTGTGCTCCAGAAATAGTAAATAATCTTGGCATTTGTTTTCAATTTATTTGTTCAGAGGTTCTGACCCCTTCTCACCCCCCAACCTAAGAATACATTCCCTCCCCACTCTCAGGTTGTTGATTTGTTGTTGTTCAGTTGCTCAGTTGTGTCCAATTCTTTGCGACCAGATGGACTGCAGCACACCAGGTTTCCCTGTCCTTTGCTATCTCCCTGAATTTGCTCAAACTCCTGTCCATTGAGTCAATGATACTATCCAACCATCTCATCCTCTGTCGTCCCCTTCTCCTGCCTTCAATCTTTCCCAGCATCATGGTATTTTCCAATGAGTCAGCCCTTTGCATCAGATGACCAAAGTATTGGAGCTTCAGTTTTAGCATCAATCTTTCCAGTGAATATTCAGAGTTGGTTTCCTTTAGGATTGACTGGTTTGAACTCCATGCAGTCCAAGTTACTCTCAAGAGTCTTCTCCAGCACCACAGTTCAAAAGCATTAATTCTTCGGTGCTCAGCTTTCTTTATAGTCCAACTCTCACACCCATACATGACTACTGGAAAAACCATAGCTTTGACTAGACGGACCTTTGTTGGTAAAGTAATGTCTCTGCTTTTGAATATGCTGCCTAGGTTTGTCATAGTTTTTCTTCCAAGGAGCAAGTGTCTTTTAATTTCATGGCTGTGGTCACCATCTGCAGTGATTTTGGAGACTCCCAAAATAAAGTATCTCACTGTTTCCATTGTTTCCCATCTATTTGCCATGAAGTGATGGGACCAGATGCCATGATATTAATTTTTTTTTCATGATCTTATTTTTAGGATTGTTGAGTTTTAAGCCAGCTTTTTCTTTCTCCTCTTTCACCTTCATCAAAAATCTCCTTAGTTCTTATTCACTTTCTGCCATTAGATCAGATCAGATCAGATCAGTCGCTCAGTTGTGTCCAACTCTTTGTGACCCCATGAATCACAGCACGCCAGGCCTCCCTGTCCATCACCAACTCCCGGAGTTCACTCAGACTCATGTCCATCGAGTCAGTGACGCCATCCAGCCATCTCATCCTCTGTCTTCCCCTTCTCCTCCTGCCCCCAATCCCTCCCAGCATCAGAGTCTTTGCCAATGAGTCAACTCTTCGCATGAGGTGGCCAAAGTACTGGAGTTTCAGCTTTAGCATCATTCCTTCCAAAGAAATCCCAGGGCTGATCTCCTTCAGAATGGACTGGTTGGATCTCCTTGCAGTCCAAGGGACTCTCAAGAGTCTTCTCCAACACCACAGTTCAAAAGCATCAATTCCTTGGCGCTCAGCCTTCTTCACAGTCCAACTCTCACATCCATACATGACCACAGGAAAAACCATAGCCTTGACTAGACGAACCTTTGTTGGCAAAGTAATGTCTCTGCTTTTGAATATGCTACCTAGGTTGATCATAACTTTCCTTCCAAGGAGTAAGCGTCTTTTAATTTCATGGCTGCAGTCACCATCTGTAGTGATTTTGGAGCCCAGAAAAATAAAGTCTGACACTGTTTCCACTGTTTCCCCACCTATTTCCCATGAAGCGAAGGGACCACATGCCATGATCTTCGTTTTCTGAATGTTGAGCTTTAAGCCAACTTTTTCACTCTCCACTTTCACTTTCATCAAGAGGCTTTTGAGTTCCTCCTCACTTTCTGCCATAAGGGTGGTGTCATCTGCATATCTGAGGTTATTGATATTTCTCCCAGCAATCTTGATTCCAGCTTGTGTTTCTTCCAGTCCAGCGTTTCTCATGATGTACTCTGCATATAAGTAAACAGGGTGACAATATACAGCCTTGACGTACTCCTTTTCCTATTTGGAACCAGTCTGTTGTTCCATGTCCAGTTCTAACTGTTGCTTCCTGACCTGCATACAGGTTTCTCAAGAGGCAGATCAGGTGGTCTGGTATTCCCATCTCTTTCAGAATTTTCCACTGTTTATTGTGATCCACACAGTCAAAGGCTTTGGCATAGTCAATAAAGCAGAAATAGATGTTTTTCTGGAACTCTCTTGCTTTTTCCATGATCCAGCGGATGTTGGCAATTCGATCTCTGGTTCCTCTGCCTTTTCTAAAACCAGCTTGAACATCAGGAAGTTCACGGTTCACATATTGCTGAAGCCTGGCTTGGAGAATTTTGAGCATTACTTTACTAGCATGTGAGATGAGTGCAATTGTGTGGTAGTTTGAGCATTCTTTGGCATTGCCTTTCTTTGGGATTGGAATGAAAACTGACTTTTTCCAGTCCTGTGGCCACTGCTGAGTTTTCCAAATTTTCTGGCATATTGAGTGCAGCACTTTCACAGCATCATCTTTCAGGATTTGGAATAGCTCAACTAGAGTTCCATCACCTCCATTAGCTTTGTTCGTAGTGATGCTTTCTAAGGCCCATTCTGCCATTAGGGTGGTGCCATCTGCATATCTAAGGTTATTGATATTTTTCCCGGCAATCTTGACTCCAGCTTGTGCTTCATCCAGCCTGGCATTTTTCATGACTTACTCTGCATAAAAGTTAAATAAACAGGGTGACAATATAGAGCCTTGATGTACTCCTTTCCCAAGTTGGAAGCAGTCTGTTGTTCGACATCTTGTTTCTGTTTCTTCTTGACCTGCATACAGGTTTCTCAGCAGACAGAAAAGGTGGTCTGGTATTCCCATCTCTTGAAGAATTTTCCACAGTTTGTTGTGATATATACAGTCAAAGGCTTTAGCATAGTCATTTTTCAACGATGCTTTTTTTCTTAAATTCCCTTGTTTTTTCTATGATCCAGCTGTTAGCAATTTGATATCTGTTTCCTCTGCCTTTTCTAAATCCACCTTGAACATCTGGAAGTTCTCAGTTCTTGTACAGTTGAAGCCTAGCTTGAAGGATTTTGAGCATTACCTTGATAGCATGTAAAATGAGCATAATTGTGTGGTAGTTTAAACATTGTTTAGCATTGCCCTTCTTTGGGATTGGAATGAAAACTGACCTTTTCCAGTCCTGTGGCCACTGCTGAGTTTTCCAAATTTGCTGACATATTGAGTGCAGCACTTTCACAGCATCATCTTTTAGGCTTTGAAATAGCTCAGCTGGAATTCCATCACCTCCACTAGCTTTGTTTGTAGTAATGCTTTCTACATTGAAGATCGAAAGCAGGTGGAAGGAAAGTTTGAAGGCAGGAGGATAAGGGACAACAGAGGATGAGATGCTTGGATGGAATCACTGACTCATTGGACATGAGTTTTAACAAACCCTGGGAGATGGTGAAGGACAGGGAAGCCTGGCATGCTGCAGTCCACGGGGTTGCAAAGCGTCAGACAGGACAGAGTGAGTCAACAAAACCACAGTGCTTAAGGCCCACTTGATATCACATTCCAGGATGTCTGGTTCTAGGTGAGTGATCACACTGTTGTGGTTATCCGGGTCATTAAGACCTTTTTTGTATACTTCTTCTGTGTATTCTTGCCACTTTTTCTTAATGTCTTCTGCTTCTGTTAGGTCCATACTGTTTCTATCCTTTATCATGCCTATTTGCATGAAATGTTCCCTTGGTATCTATAATTTTCTTGAAGAGATCTCTAGTCTTTCCCATTCTATTGTTTTCCTTTATCTCTTTGCCTTGTTCACCAAGGAGACTATCGTATTTCTCCTTGCCATTCTTTGGAACTCTGCACTGAGATGGATATAACTTTCCTTTTCTCCTTTGCCTTTTGGTTCTCTTCTTTTCTCAGATATTTGCAATGCCTCCTCAGACAATCATTTTGCCTTCCTGCATTTCCTTTTCTTGTGGATGGTTTTGATCTCCATCTCCTATACAATTTTATAAACTCTGTCCATAGTTCTTCAGGCACTCTGTATATCAGATATAATCCCTTGAATCTATTTGTCACTTCCCCCATATAATTGTAAGGGATTTAATTTAGGTCATACCTAAACAGCCTATTGGTTTTCCCTGCTTTCTTTAATTTCATGCTGAATTTTGCCATAAGGAGTTCATGATCTAACCCATAGTCACCTATGAGTCTTGTTTTTGCTCACTGTATAGAGCGTCTCCATCTTTAGCTACAAAGAATATAATCAATCTGATTTCAATATTGACCATCTGGAGATGACCATGTGTCAAGTCGTCTTTTGTGTTGTTGGAAGAGGGTGTTTGCTATTTCTTGGCAAAACTCTGTTAGCCTTTGCCCTGTTTCATTTTGTATTCCAGGGACAAACTTGCCTTGTACTCTAGGTATTTCTTGACTTCCTTCTTCTGTATTCCAGTCCCCTGTGATGAAAAGGACATCTTTTTTTTTTTTTTTTGGTATTAGTGGTAGAAGATCTTGTGCTGCTAAGTCACTTCAGTCGTGTCTGACTCTGTGTGACCCCATAGACGGCAGACCACCAGGCTCCCCCGTCCCTGGGATTCTCCAGGCAAGAACACTGGAGTGGGTTGCCATTTACTTCTTCAATGCAGGAAAGTGAAAAGTGAAAGTGAAGTCCCTCAGTCGTGTCTGACCCTCAGCGACCCCATGGACTGCAGCCTTCCAAGCTCCTCCATCCATGGGATTTTCCAGGCAGGAGTACTGGAGTGGGATGCCATCACCTTCTCTGAGAAGATCTTGTAGGTCTTCATAAAACCATCCTACATCAGCTTCTTCGGCATTAGCAGTTGGGCATAGACTTACATTATTATGATATTGAATGGGTTTCCTTGGAAATGAACAGAGATCATTCTGTCATTTTTGGGATTGTCCCCAAGTACTGAATTTTGACTATCAGGGCTACTCCATTTCTTCTAAGGTATTTTTGCCCATAGTGGTAGATATAATGGTCAGTTCAGTTCAGTTCAGTCGCTCAGTCGTGCCTGACTGTTTGTGACCCCATGAATCACAGCACGCCAGGCCTCCCTGTCCATCACCATCTCCTGGAGTTCACCCAAACTCATGTCCATCGAGTCGGTGATGACATTCAGCCTTCTCATCCTCTGGCGTCCCCTTTTCCTCCTGCCCCCAATCCCTCCCAGCATCAGAGTCTTCTCCAATGAGTCAACTCTTTACAGGAGGTGGCCAAAGTACTGGAGTTTCTGCTTTAGCCTCATTTCTTCCAAAGAACACCCAGGGCTGATCTCCTTCAGAATGGACTGGTTGGATCTCCTTTCAGTCCAAGGGACTCTCAAGAGTCTTCTCCAACACCACAGTTCAAAAGCATCAATTCTTCAGCGTTCAGTTTTCTTCACAGTCCAACTCTCACATCCATACATGACCACTGGAAAAACCATAGCCTTGACTAGACGGACCTTTGTTGGCAAAGTAATGTTTCTGCTTTTCAATATGCTATCTAGGTTGGTCATAACTTTTCTTCCAAGGAGTAAGCGTCTTTTAATTTCATGGCTGCAGTCACCATCTGTAGTGATTTTGAAGCCCAGAAAAATAAAGTCTGACACTGTTTCCACTGTTTCCCCATCTATTTCCCATGAAGTGATGGGACCAGATGCCATGATCTTCGTTTTCTGAATGTTGAGCTTTAAGCCAACTTTTTCACTCTAGTCTGAATTAAGTTTACCTATTCCTGTCTGTTTTAGTTCACTGATTCCTAAAATGTCAGTGTTTACTCTTGCCATCTCCTGTTTGACCAGGTCTAATCTACCTTGATTCATGCACCTACCATTCCAAATTCCTATGAGATATTGTTCTTTACAGCATTGGACTTTACTGTCACCACCAGACACATTCACAATTGTGTGTCATTTCTGCTTTGGCTCAGTGTCTTCATTCCTTGTGAAGTTATTTCTCCACTCTTCTCTACTAGTATTTTGGACACCTACTGATCTGGGGGTTTGTCTTTCAGTATCATATCTTTTTGCCTTTTCATACCGTTCATGGGGTTCTCATGTCTATAATGCTGAAGTGGTTTGGCATTCCCTTCTCCAGTGGACCACTTTTTGTCAGAACTCTCCACCATGACCCGTCCATCTTGGGTGGCCCTACATGGCATGGCTCATAGTTTCATTAAGTTACACCAAGCTGTGATCCATGTAATCATTTTGGTTAGTTTTCTGTGATTGTGGTTTTCATTCTGTCTGCTCTCTGATGGATGGGGACAGGTTGTTGATGATTGTCAAAATTTCCCTGGAAATGATTCCTTGCTATATTATAGAATTAAATATTGTCCAGTTTAATTTAACTCACATAGTTTAATAACTGTGAAATTCTTTTAAAAAGTTAATCAAAGCATACTTTAGAAACAGATTGATAATGTGATTTTGCAACTCCATATTTTATCTGGTACTTTAGATGTTAGTCTCACAGCACATTGTACTGCACTGTGTAAATTGAAACTCCTGGGTTAAGGCTTTACATAATTATGTTTTTGTCCACAGATTAGGCTTTCTTCCAACATTGTTTTCCTCATATTACTAATAAATTTAGTCACCTCTGTATGTAATGTAGAATTTTTTCATTGGGTAATATGCCTAAGAGATGGTCAGAAAGTTTATGTGCAAATATGAGATAGAGTTATCCTTAATATAATATTTATTGTACATCTGCAACAGGGTATCATTATGTGACAAAAGACATAAAGAATAACTTCCAGTATGAAATATTAACCAACCTACTGGGATAGATGAGCTATATTTTAGACACTGGTTTGAAAAGAAGTATATAATTAAATTCCTAAGAATGACAATACAAAATGCTTTAATTCAGGAAGGTGTACAGGCCTTTGCTGATGATATTTTTCCTGCCTGAGATATTCTTCAATTTGTGTTGCTATCCATTCAAATTCTTTACATTTTCTACAGAATCAGAGAGTCACCCTATACAATCTTTTCCTGCTCTTTGATCCCTCAATACACATTATATAGTCTTTTTTGCTTATTGTTAAAATATTGCTGAGAGGAAATATTGGGAAAAGCCTATTGTAATATTATTTTTTTCTCAACACACTATCATAAAGCATCACAGATGGTTCTCTACTGTATGCTTATGTCAGTTTTGAATTTGGAGACATGTAGCAATTCTTTTGACAGTTTTGTCTTGAGAGCTTTTGCAAATGCTCCTGATTTCTGGGATTGTTCTCATGAAGAATGCCTTTTGTAGTGTGGCAATTTGTAGACATGATCATTTACTTTATCTACTCTGTGTTGCCTGGGTTGTTGAAGATGATAAAATTCATACCGGATGGTCAGCTATGTAATAGACCTACATTCTCCTCTTATGTTTCTCCTTTGGTATTTAAAAGGAGTGGACAATCACAGTTTATGTCTTTAAGTCTTGGAAACTAAATTTTCTAACTAAACTAAGTGATCCTGCACAATGAATTTTTTTTTTTTAGCTGGAACCACAAACCTTTAAGAGCTCTAAACTAAAATATATTCTACATGTTCTCAACCTAAAATATTAAAGTACACAAGGATGCATTCTTAAATCATTACTAACTGGACTTGATTTGAGGCAAAATGGGTATTGAATGATTAGAAACAATGATCAGCAAAAGACAAAAGTCATAGTGTATAGATACCAAAAAAGTCAATTATTAGCTCTGCCCACTTTAGCTTGTGACAATGAAAGAGTCACTTAAACTCTATGGGTAACTATTTCCCTCTTTTTGTAAATTAGGAAACTTAAACTAAGAACCCTTCTATTTCATTCTAAAATTATCTGATACCTGCATTCTTTTGAGTGGTAGAGTCCCTATATAGTCAGCTCTCACCTTGGGAAGAGGTGGGGCTGAAGTTGGAGGAGGGGAGGGGAGCTAGGATCAGAGCCAAATGTGAGCCATTGCTTCTCCTCTGATCAATGGCCAACACCTCACTATCCACAGTGGGAGCAGGTCCCAAGTTGCTGAAGCAGAAGTCCTGAGGGTTGGGTCTGAGCTTGTTCTGTTCCCTCTTAAGTGTGTGCTCACCTTTTCCCCTCACCACCACCCTCAGCCCCAAGTAAGCAGCGCTAGGGTAAGAGGTTCTGTCATGCGTCTTCAGTGTCAGCCAGGGTGTGGCTGTGGCAGTCCTGACACAGGTCAAAGTCACATACTGCTTCTGATGTGCCACCTCCTTAAGCACCTGTATTGACTGTTCCCACCCTTTTTGATGCCACTCTGGGTCTGAGCTGGTTCTGTTCCTCACAACTAAGCACGCCTTTTGGCTGCTGCAGCTCTTGTCCTCATGCGGAGCTGTGTTTCAAGACAAGTGGGGCTGGAACAAGTGCTTGGGTTTGGCTAGGGCAGTTGACGGAAACCAGACAAAATCCTGGAGAAGGCAATGGCATCCCACTCCAGTACTCTTGCCTGGAAAATCCCATGGACGGAGGAGCCTGGTGGGCTGCAGTCCATGGGGTCGCTAAGAGTCGGACACGACTGAGAAACTTCCCTATCACTTTTCACTTTCCTGCATTGGAGAAGAAAATGGCAACCCACTCCAGTGTTCTTGCCTGGAAAATCCCATGGACGGGGGAGCCTGGTGGGCTGCCATCTCTGGGGTCGCACAGAGTCAGACACGACTGAAGTGACTTAGCAGTAGCAGCAGACAAAATCCTGTGCAGTCTCAATCTGCTTTCTCCACCTGGTTTCAGCAGTAAGGAAATGTGTGCAGGTTCTTCATGAGCAAAGTCTAGGTTTATAGCCCTCCTGTTAGTCTCACTAGTTCTCTAAAGCTAAGGGGACTCGTCTTGACAATGTTGTACCCCAGGGCCAAGCACCCAATGTTTGGCTTAAACTGCTCACTCCCCAAGGAGGATCTCCAGTGGTATAATCTCCATCTTCTGTGTCTCCTCCCAGGGTCACAGGTCCTGATCTGATCACTTCTCTTCCCTGCCTCCCCAGCTGCATGTGAAATTTTCTTGTAGACTTGGTTGTACAAGAGTCTTCCTGCCAGTCCCAGTCTCCAGTTAGTTTTCAGTGAGAATTATTCCACATATAGTTGTATTTTTGATGTATTCATAAGGGGAGGTGCGCTCTGCATACTCCTATTCTACAACCTTAATCTGACTCATCAACACCATGGATTTTCAAGGTTCATCTTATCCACAGTGTTTTCCTTTTGATAAAATACTATCTACAACTTTTCTACTGTGTTTTTCCTTATACTATACTATCCAACACTTTTACTATTCTTTTCTAAGTCATCAAAGTTTGGCAGTTTAGTGTAGCATGATTTTTTAAAAATTTTATTTACTTTTTAATTGGTAGAAAAGTGCTTTACAATTTTGTGTTGGTTTCTGCCATACAACAACTTGAATCAGTCATAAGTGTGTGTGTGTGTGTGTGTGTGTATGTGTGTGTGTGTGTGTGTGTATCCCTTCCTTCCTGAGCCACCCATCACTTTAGGCCATCACAGAGTGCCAGGCTGGCCTCCCTGTTTTATTTAGCAACTTCCTACAACTATCTGTTTTATACTTGATAGCCCAATGGCTCAGCAGTAAAGAATCTTCCTGCAATGCAGAGATGCAGCAAGAGCTGCAGGTTTGATCCCTGGATTGGGAAGATCCCCTGGAGAAGAAAATGGCAACATACTCCAGTCTTCTTGCCTGGGAAAAAGAGGAGCCTGGTGGGTCCATGAGGTCGCAAAAGAACTGGACATGACTTAGTGACTAAACAACAACAGAAGTGTGTACATGTCAATGCTGCTTTATCAGTTTGTCCAACCATCACCTTTCCATGCTGTGTCCATAAATCTGTTCCCTAGTGGGGTCATCAGTACCATTTTTCTAGATTCTGTATATTATATATGTGTGAATATATGATACTTGTTTTTTTATTTTTGATTTACTTCACTCTGTATAAGAGGCTCAAGGTTCATTCAACTATGACCCAGCAATTCCACTACTTGTCATTTATCCTGAGAAAACCATAATTCTAAAAGACACATGTACCCTAATGTTCACTGCAGTAATATTTACAATAGCCAGGATAAGGAAGCAACCTAGACGTCCATCATCAGATGAATGGATAAAACGTTATGGTGCATTTATACAATTAAATATTATTAAGCCATAAAGAGGGACAGATTTGAGTTAGTTGTTGTGAGGTGGATGAACCTAGAGCCTCATACAGAGTGAAGTGAGTCAGAATGATATTAAGAAATTAGGTATCTCAGTAAGGAGGTAAGTGAGGGTGCAAAAGTAATGTTGTTCAATAGTTAATGATAGAAAATGAATGAAAATGAAATTTGTTACTGAAATATCAATAACCTCAGATATGCAGATGACACCACCCTTATGGCAGAAAGTAAAGAGGAACTAAAAAGCCTCTTGATGAAAGTGAAAGTGGAGAGTGAAAGAGTTGGCTTAAAGATCCACATTCAGAAAACGAAGATCATGGCGTCCAGTCCCATCACTTCATGGGAAATAGATGGGGAAACAGTGGAAACAGTGTCAGACTTTATTTTTGTGGGCTCCAAAATCACTGCAGATGGTGACTGCAGCCAGGAAATTAAAAGACGCTTACTTCTTGGAAGGAAGGTTATGACCAACCTAGATAGCATATTGAAAAGCAGAAACATTACTTTGCCAACAAAGGTCTAGTCAAGGCTATGGTTTTTCATGTAGTCACGTATGGATGTGAGAGTTGGACTGTGAAGAAGGCTGAGCGCCGAAGAATTGATGCTTTTGAAGTGTGGTGTTGGAGAAGACTCTTGAGAGTCCCTTGGACTGCAAGGAGATCCAACCAGTCCATACTGAAGGAGATCAGCCCTGGGATTTCTTTGGAAGGAATGATGCTAAAGCTGAAACTCCAGTACTTTGGCCACCTCATGCGAAGAGTTGACTCATTGGCAAAGACTCTGATGCTGGGAGGGATTGGGGGCAAGAGGAGAAGGGGACGACAGAGGATGAGATGGCTGGATGGCATCACTGACTCGATGGACATGAGTCTGAGTGAACTCCGGGAGTTGGTGATGGACAGGGAGACCTGGCGTGCTGTGATTCATGGGGTCGCAAAGAGTTGGACACGACTGAACGACTGATCTGATCTGATCTGAAGCTATTGGCCAGTCCAGGCAATCACTCTAATATATATCTGGCTCACATCCTAAATTAAACTGATTAACAGAGTCACTGGTTCTTGATTTTATGGTTTGGCCATAGGATGTTATAATTCACATGTACTATTCAACTGAAAGATTGCTTAGATGATCAGAATGAACAATTGGAATGTTTTAGCAGCTGTACCACTTCTCAGAAAGTTCCTATGCTGAGTATCAAGCCAAGTGCCCACGAATTACTCTGACCATAGTTGTTAAGCACAGTTAAATTGCCTTTGAGTACTAAAGGAACCTTGAACTACTCTGTGTTCTCCAAATCACTTAATGGGATATCTCCATGACTATTTTGTCTGTTTAAAAAAGAGGAATAAATCAGAGTTACAATTATTGTGATAAAAGGTAACTCTTAACAGCCTAACTGGGTTAAAGGAAAGCACACAAAAAAAATCAAAGGTGCAAATTAAATTTCCATAATGATAAAAATTTGCATGATATCAAACAGTGAAATACCCTATTAGCTGATAAATAATCTCATTGCTATGTACCTTAGTGTATTATTCTCACATTTTTATGGTAATTATTTCTTGCCTAGGGACATTTGTTAAGAAAAACATTCAACTCAAACTAACAGTAAGGTCATAAAATACACTTTTCTAATCAAATTTTGGGATGAATCAAATATATTCTTTGATTTACACTTGTCTAAAGAATTTGGCTTATATGATCACAGTTGATCTGTGGCAATCATGAGGACATTAAAACAAGTCAAACAGAAAAAGATAATAGTATAATTAGTATAATTTGATGCAGCTTTTATGTGCATGTGTTATTAATGAAATCATCCATAGGTAGTTCTTGGAAACTTTGATATATATAAATATTAAATGTATTTGTTCTTGGGCCAGATTATCAAAGTGTTCATTAAGCGACATTTCTGATTACTCTTCTCTGCATCTCTGTGCTGTTCCACTTGATTTCTGTTCTGCTTATTCTTTGGAAAAGATAGCTGCTCAGTACTGAGGATGTTTTTCAAAGCATAGATGAGAATTTAATTTCTATCCCTGAATCTATCAATCAAAAATTTTTTAAAAAGTCAATTATACATTTGGTATAGAGGGCTAAAAGGGGGTTCCTTTTTATGAGGAGGAGATAGATTACAATGTAATACTCCAAACCATCTTCTAGTTTAGAAAAACAATCATAATACAAAATTGTTAATAATATTGTTAAAAATAGTAGTTATTTTTTGCTAAGCACATATGTCAGACACTGTGCTTAGACTGAAATTTTCATTTATCCTCTTAACAGCTCTGTGAGGTAGTTACTGTTCTTATTCCTATTTTGTACAACATGAGATCAGGATAGTGTGTGTATTTATGAGTGTATGCATTCAAATGTATATGTACATGTGTGCTGTACTATATTTAGTTGCTCGGTTGTGTCTGACTCTTTGAGACCTCATGGACTGTAGCCCGCCAGGCTCCTCTGTCAATGGGATTTCTCCAGGCAAGAATACTAGAGTGGGTTGCCATGCCTTCCTCCAGGGGATCTTCCCAAATCATGTGGGAGACTGAACCCAGGTCTCCCACATGCAGGCGGATTCTTTACTCTCTGAGCCATCAGGGAAGTCCAAGAATATTGGAGTGGGTAGCCTATCCCTTCTCCAGGTGATCTTCCTGACCCAGGAATTGAACTTGGGTCTCCTGCTTTGCAGGTGGATTGTTTACCAGCTGAGCTACCAGGGAAGGCTGTATATGTATATGAATGCACACAAAGGAATAATCGCACATATATTTTACAATCTAAAATATTCATCTAGAAGTATGTTAGGCAAATCACTCCAAATTAGTAGAGTTAAATCATTACATTTATGGCTGCCTAACATTCTGATTTTATTAGCAGATATTTAGATTGCTAAAATTTTTTCTATCAATGACGATGCTCAAATAAAAATACGTATACACATTTTGTTATTGTTCTGTTGCTAAGTCACATCCAATTCTTTGTTACCCCATGGACTATAGCATGTTAAGCTTCCCTGTCTTTCACTATCTCCTGGACTTTGCTCAAATTCATGTCCATTGACTCAGTTATCTATGTTATCTAACCATTTTATACTCTGCTGTCCCCTTCTCCTTTTGTATTCAGTCTTTCCCAGCATCATGGTCTTTTCCAATGAGTGGGCTTTTCACATCAGATGGCCAAAGTATTGGAGTTTAGTTTTAGCATCGGTCCTTCCAGTGAATATTCAGGGTTATTATCTTTATGTTATTTGAAGTGGAATCACTAGGACAGAGAGTTCCATTCATTTAAATATTGTGATACAGAAAATGAATATCATGGCATCTGGTCCCATCATTTCATGGGAAATAGATGGGGAAACAGTGGAAACAGTGTCAGACTTTATTTTTTGGGGCTCCAAAATCACTGCAGATGGTGACTGCAGCCAGGAAATTAAAAGACGCTTACTCCTTGGACGGAAAGTTATGATCAACCTAGATAGCATATTCAAAAGCAGAGACATTACTTTGCCAACAAAGGTCCGTCTAGTCAAGGCTATGGTTTTTCCAGTGGTCATGTATGGATGTGAGATTTGGACTGTGAAGAAGGGTGAGCGCCGAAGAATTGATGCTTTTGAACTGTGGTGTTGGAGAAGACTCTTGAGAGTTCCTTGGACTGCAAGGAGATCCAACCAGTCCATTCTGAAGGAGATCAGCCCTGGGATTTCCTTGGAAGGAATGATGCTAAAGCTGAAACTCCAGTACTTTGGCCACCTCATGCAAAGAGTTGACTCATTGGAAAAGACTCTGATGCTGGGAGGGATTGGGGACAGGAGGAGAAGGGGACGCCAGAGGATTAGATGGTTGGATGGCATCACCGACTCGATGGACATGGGTTTGGGTGAACTCCAGGAGTTGGTGATGGACAGGGAGGCCTGGCATGATGCGGTTCACGGGGTCGCAAAGAACTGGACACAGCTGAGATTATGAGATTGCCTGTTTAACATTAGATACAATTTGTATCTGTGTGGCATTCTGATAAAGTTTAATTTCCTCTGGTGCTAACGGTGACGCTGGGGCTCTTGATTCATGTCATGAAACTGTTAAGATAAAGCTGCTTTCATGAGTTTCTTCCAGCACTTTTAATAATTAAATTTATAGATGGTGTTCAGGATAAACTTGTCTTGTACTCTATTTCACGCAAAATGGAGCTTTACTAAAGTAAGGCCATAAAGTATTTTAAACTAATAGGTTTTCACAGATAAGGACTTATTTTAGCTGTCTGTGAGTTGCCTTAATGTAGGATATGTTGAGTATCACATGGACAAACTTAGGTTTAGAAGTAAGATAGGTGCAAGATGAAGTTGACTCAGAGAGGATCACAGAAGTATGGACAAACAAGAAAATTCCCACTACCTAGATAAAGTAGGACTGCACTGGGAAAAGGAATGGCTAGTGAAGGGAAATATGTTTTCAAATGTAGGGCTAAATCAGAAATCTTAAGGAGACAAGGATGTAGTAAATGATGCAACAAAAACTTAAATGAAATTTAGAATGACATAAAAATAGCTGCCTATTTAGCAAAAACTAGCTACAATAAATATCTCATAAAACCCAAGGGAATGCTGATGCTTTGTGATGCATTCTAATTGTCTTCTGGATCCTTCTTTGGGTGCTTTAATTAACCTTAGTAATCCAGTCCTCAGCTTAATCCTCAACAATAGCTAAACTGTTACAGAATTACGATCCTATTCAGCATTGGGTCACTGAATTGAATGAAGCAAGTTTACAAATTCCAGGCCTTTTCTTCATTCTGCCACTGTGGAGTGAAATGAATCATGAAGAAATTTGGTGATCCTGATGTGCTGTACATTTCAACTTCTCTTCCTGAAATACTTCCCTTTCCCCAGATAAAATAGTGCACATTTTTTGGTGAATATCTACCAGAAAACTCAGTAACTTTATCATTATTTTGATGAAAAAATTTTCAGAAAGGATTAAATAGAGTATTTGGAAGGCATTTTAAGATCACACAGATTAATACTGTATGAATGCATGTTCAACAGTATCATTGTAACCAGTTAAGCCTTCTTTTTTTTTTTTTTTTCATTTTCTTTTAACTTTTATTTATGAAAATTCATAAGTCCAGCAGTTATTGACCAATACATACTAGGTATTTACCTAGTGAAATTTCAGGGTCTGGGCATAAAGAAGTAAGCATGACAGCAAGGCACTGCTTTCATGACACTTTCACCTATCATTTTAATGATTGATATGCAGATTCATTTTAATCTTAGTGTTCACTATTTAATGAATTTTACATACAGTTATGTATGTATAGATACATGTATTTTTATATTTGCATGTATCCCCATATCATACTTCATGGAGTGAATAGTGCTTGAGAAGCAGCCAAAACTAATTAGAGGAAGTGGCTAGTCTCTGAGGGACATGTGCATTCTGGAGAACCAAATTGGTGAACATATTATACTTTAGATTACTTTAAGAGAATAAAATTATACATGTTATAACTGTATAAGTGTATTTATAGATTTTCATTTTATTTTTTCTTCTGCATGTATTGATACTTTAGAATGTTAATAAATATATATGACTGATGGGTGGCTTTATGATAGAAACATGGGAAATTTGGCAGTGTATGTAGTGAGCTTGTTAAGTAATAGAATCCTATGTGTCTAATGATGCTAAGACATGATAGAATGCATTTCCCAGTTTCCCCTGCGTGTGACTGGATTGTGAGCACAAATGGGTCCCAGGGATAGGAATGACTCTCCATGTTTTTTTCCCTTTTAGCTTGATGCTGTTAAAACATCTAGTCGATGGTATAGACTTCACTGCAGAGTTTCTGTCATCATGAGTTCCAGAATAATTGAGTAGACCAGAACCCTACTTGCCTGGAACTACTTTGGAATGTTAGGAATAAATTCTTGTATATTAAGCTACTAAAATGTTAGAGCTTATCTATTACAGCAGCAAGTAGTACCCTAATGAATATAGGAGGTGATAATTAACAGTACGAGAAAGTGAAGCTAAATTTAAAAGTGAACAGAGGAAGAATAAAAGAGTAACTAAAAATAATGAAAATATTAAGGAATAAATATTTAGAGCAAAAAATGATGTTAAATAAGAAATCAGCATAAAGTAGATAGAATAAATATATTCTAAGTATGAACAGACTGATTTCCACTAAAAGGCAAACTATTGGATAGAGTTAGAAAACCAAACCCAGCTGTATGTAATTTATAAGAAATAAGCTACAAAAATGATGCAGACAGACTGACAGTCTAAGAGATCCTGGCAAAGATAAATAGTTCTAGGTAAATATAAGCCTAGAGAAAGAGGTGGCAATGTTAATAATAAGGTCATTTGAAAAATTTAGAGCACCAAACAAGATAAAAAAGAACAGTGTATAATATAAAATGCATATTTTTAAAGATGTTATATTAGTAATAAAACTACATGAAATGCATATGATAACAAAGAAAACTTCTGCAATTAAAAAAAAGTAACTGTATTACTATCTGCTCATAAATCAATACAATTGAGGGAGAGTGAGATGAATGGAGAAAGTAATATATATATATATATATACACACACACACACACACACTATCATGTGTAAAATGGATAACTGGTAAGAAGCTGCTGTGTAACACAGGGAGCACAGTCTGTGATGACCTAGAGGGGTGGGATGGGAAAGGGGAGGGAGGCTAAAGAGGGAGGGATATCCCAGTGCACCAGCCCCAAGCATCCAGAATCGTGCATCGAACCTGGACTGGTGACTCGTTTCATATATGATATTATACATATTTCAATGCCATTCTCCCAAATCATCCCACCCTCTCCCTCTCCCACAGAGTCCAAAAGACTGTTCTATACATCAGTGTCTCTTTTGCTGTCTCGTATACAGGGTTATTGTTACCATCCAGAGGGATGGTATGGGGAGGGAGGAGGGAGGAGGGTTCAGGATGGGGAACACATGTATACCTGTGGCAGATTCATTTTGATATATGGCAAAACCAATACAATATTGTAAAGTTAAATAAAATAAAATTTAAAAAAAAGAGGGAGGGGATATATGTATAATTGTGGTTGATTCGCATTATTGTAAGGCAGAAACCAGTACAACATTGTAAAAATTAAAAAACAAAACATAAAAAAGAAATTGAAAAAATATTTTAGCTACTTAAATTTAGAAAACACATACCTATAAAACTCTTGTATCAGTGAAGAAATTAAAGAAATCAGCCATGCAAAACACAGTGGAAAGGAGAATACTTCATATGTATAGAATGTATAAAAAGCTAAAATTAAGGGATATTTTATAGCCTTAAATATTCTCTTATTAAAGAGGAGAGACAATAAATGAGAGAAATCAAGTGCTTATTTTAAGAATTTTTAAAAGTTCACTGGCTAAGAATGTAAATTTTATAAGTTCCATGGCTATGGGATTTAGTCTGTTTCTCCCTCCGACAAAGTTTTATTAAAATATCATTGACATACATCACTGTGTAAGTTTTAGGTGTAAAACATAATGGTTTAACTTACACATATTGTGAAAAGATTACATGCAATAAGTTTAGTTATTGAGGTACATAGTATCATATAGATAAAAAAGAAAAAGGAAAAAAAAAAGGCAAAAAATTTCCTGGTGGCAGGAACTCTTGCAATTTACTGTCTTAACTTTCTTATATGTCATACAACAGTTTTCACTATAGTCATACATTCTTAGTACTTGTTAATTTCATAACTAGAAGTTTATAACTTTTGACCACCTTCCTGAAATTCCTCCTCCCCGCCCCCACTCTCCCACCTCTGGTAACCACAGATCTGATATCTTTTTATGTGAGTTTGATTTTTTAAGATACCACATATAAATGAGATTATACAGAATTTGCCTTTCTCTGTCTGACTACTTTCACTTAGCATAATGCCCTCATGGGCTATCCATATTGTCACAAATGGCAGGATTTCCCTTGTTTTTTAATAGCTGAATAATATTTCTTTATATATATATATACACACATACACATATGTACATGTATATGAATATGTATGAAACTGAAAAGTGAAAGTGAAAGCCACTCAGTCTGACTTTGTGACCCCATAGACTATATAGTCCATGGAATTCTCTAGGCCAGAATATTGGAGTGGGGGGCCTTTTCCTTCTCCAGGGGATCTTCCCAACCCAGAGATTGAACCTAGGTTTCCTACATTGCAGGCAGATTCTTTGCCAGCTGAGTCACAGGGAAGCCCAAGAATACTGGAGTGGGTAGCCTAACCTGGGGTCACCTACATTGCAGGTGGATTCTTTACCAACTGAGCTATCAGGGAAGCCCATGTATATGTATATACACCACAATTTCCTTATTCATCCTTTTGTTGATAGACACTTAGATCGTTCCCATGTCTTTGCTATTGTAAATAAGGCAGCTAAGAATATGGGGTGCAGAAATATTTTTGAGTTATTTTTTTCTCTTTGCATATCTTCCCAAGGGTGAAATTGCTGCATCATGTAGTAGTTCTATTTTTAATTTTTTGAGGTGATGTGTTTCTTTAGATTTGTAATCTCAGCCCTTAGTAGAGACCTAGCTCATAAAGCGACCTTTGGTGAATATTTGTTGAACAAATAAACTATAGGAAACCCAGTAATACAAATAGCTGCCATTTATTAAGCATTTACAGTGTGCCAGCCAGGGTGCTTTACATGAACTAATTTATTCACTCAGAAATCCTATAAAGGTATCATCTTTTTATAAATGAGAAAATGGAAACTTGAAGAGGTTCAATTAATTGCCTAACCTACAAATTTAGCAAGTTTCAGGGCTAAGATTGTAACCCATAGGTCTTATTTTAAAAATATATATGGAATTTAGAAAGATGGTAACAATAACCCTGTGTATGAGACAGCGAAAGAGACACTGATGTATAGGTCAGTCTTATGGACTCTGTGGGAGAGGGAGAGGGTGGGAAGATTTGGGAGAATGGCATTGAAACATGTATAATATCATGTATGAAATGAGTCTCCAGTCCAGGTTCGATGCCCGATACTGGATGCTTGGGGCTGGTGCACTGGGAAGACCCAGAGGGAGGGTATGGGGAGGGAGGAGGGAGGAGGGTTCAGGATGGGGAACACAGGTATACCTGTGGCGGATTCATTTCGATATTTGGCAAAACTAATACAATATTGTAAAGTTTAAAAATAAAATAAAATTTAAGAAAAAATAAAAAAAATAAAAATTCATGAACCAAACACCTATCTTACCTGGAAATAATAGAACCTGAATAACCTTGCAAAGAAAGGATTAAATTTTTCTTATGATTGGGGGATAATAAATTTTTAACCTGTCCAAGCAGATGTAAACGTGGAGCTATAGAAGTCCATGTGTCTGATCAAGACAGCATAAGATTAGCTACTTGCTGCCTTATACTCCCTCTGTGAGAAGCAATGGGTCAGTCCACAAACTAATTTGGTGGACCGTGTTAGTTTCCTGTGACTGTTATAATCAGTCACCACGTACTAGTGACCTAAGCAACAGAAGCACATTCTCCCATAGTTCTGAAGGTCAGAAGTCTGAAATAATGAGCAGGGCTGCGTTCCCTCCCAAGACTCTAGGGGAGAATTGATTCCTTGCCTCATCCAGTGTCTGGTAGCTATTGGCATTCCTTGGTTTGTAGCTATCTCTCTCCAAACTCTGCCTCTGTCTTCACATGGCCTTCTTGTCTGTATGTATGTGCTCTCTCCCTTTGCTTCTCTTTTATAAGGGCAATTGTGATGGCATTTAGACCTTCTGGATAATCCAGGGCAGTCTCATCTCAAAATCCTTAGCTGCATTGCATCTTCAAAGACCCTTTACCCAAAGAAGGTAAAAATAGAAGTTCCAGGGATTTGGACTTGATATCTTTGAGTGGCCATTATTCAGATTATTACAGGGATTTCTCAAGAGGGAGCTACAGAGGTACAGGCTTTGAGGGGAGAAGCAAGAACACATTAATCCAATTAGTGCCAATAAAAATTGTTAAAAGAATTGAAAAGAGGGGAGTCATTTGGACTCAGATTTTGGGAGAGCCTTTAGGAAAGTAGGATCTGAGCTGTTTTAGGAAGACTATTAAGAGTTTTGCAGTGAAGGAATAAGCAGAGACCTGCAGCTGGAAATTTATAAGGTGAATTTTTGAGGGGATGAGGAGAATCTGGTAAATATTTCTCAGCAGAGGCAATGTTGTTAAGTGATTAATATCACAGAATTATTAAAAAAAAAAAAAACTGGCCATGCATGCCTTGCTAAGTGGGAGGCAACATTCTCCAATAAAATTCCATGCTCTGACAGATGTTAAAGTAGCACCTCAGAAATCCCAAATGGGCTTCCATATGCACATGGGGATCACAAAAAACTGGAAAATTCTTCAAGAGGTGGGAATACCAGACCACCTGACCAGCCTTCTGAGAAATCTGTATGCAGGTCAGAAAGCAACAGTTAGAACTGGATGTGGAACAATAGCCTGGTTCAAAATTGGGAAAGGAGTATGTCAAGGCTGTATATTGTCATCCTGCTTATTTAACTTATGTGCAGAGTACATCATGAGACACGCTTGGCTGGATGAAGCACAAGCTGGAATCAAGATTGCCAGGAAAAATATCAATAAGCTCAGATATGCAGATGACACCAGCCTTATGGAAGAAAGCGAAAAAGAACTAAAGAAACCCTTGATGAAAGTGAAAGAGGGGAGTGAAAAACTTTGCTTAAAACTCAACATTCAGAAAACTAAGACCATGGCATCCGGCCCCATCACTTCATGGCAAATAGATGGGGAAACAATGGAAACAGTGGCTGACTTTATTTTTCTGGGCTCCAAAATCACTGCAGATGGTGACCACAGCCATGAAATTAAAAGATGCTTGCTCCTTGGAAGAAAAGCTATGACCAACTTAGACAGCTTATTAAAAAGCAGAGACATTACTTTACCAACAAAGATCCATCTAGTCAAAGCTATAGTTTTTCCAGTAGTCATGTATGGATATGAGAGTTGGAGTATAAAGAAAGCTGAGTGCAGAAGAATTGATGCTTTTGAACTGTGGTGTGGGAGAAGACTCTTGAGAGTCCCTTGGACTGCAAGGAGATCCAACCAGTACATCCTAAAGGAGATCAGTCCTGAATATTCATTGGGAGGACTGATGCTGAAGCTGAAACTCCAATACTTTGGCCATCTGATGCGAAGAACCTACTCATTTGAAAAGACCCTGATGCTGGGAAAGATTGAAGGCAGGAGGAGAAGGGGACAAGAGAGGATGAGATGGTTGGATGGCATCACCGACTCAATGGACATGAGTTTGGGTAAACTCTGGAAGTTGGTGATGGACAGGGAGGCCTGGCATGCTGCAGTCCATGGGGTCATAAAGAGTCGGACACGTCTGAGCGACTGAACTGAACTGATGCATATGAAAAAGGCCATTTGTCTCCCTGTCCTAGAGCTCAAAACATGCACCATTACTAAGGGGCTCTCTGAGATCCCAAGAGTGAAACGTGGCACAAAGATACAAATTCCTTTTAGGAAGATCCAGATTGCATCTACGAATTTGAGAAACAGAGCCTCCAGTCTTAAAATGTTATCAGTCTTTACGGATGCTGTTTCATTATAAATATAAATCCTCATTTACTCAAGTTTTCTGTGCAGTAATCTCAGTTCACTTCTGTGTCTCCTAGCAGCTGATCACTTGGGGCTAGAGTGACTCTGGTAACTTTATTTTTGCAAAAGATGTATTTATCCTGCTGGGGAATATCATCATTTTTCTTCATTCTCTCTGACATTGTGTCCGTTATATTCTGAGTTTGCCCACAGGACAGAAATAAATAGCTCAGTCTTCTTTAAAAACAAAGTGCGAATTGAATAAATTTAGAGGCTGCATGGCGCTCCTGATGCTGATGGAAGAGTGTCTTTCTTCAATTTATTCTGTTTCCCTTTATTTCCGAAGGAGACTGGTTATTTATTTTGCTTCATGGAGAGAGCTCTTAGCATCAACGTTAGGGCCAGAATAATTACGAGTAATAGTTGGACAGAAACTATAGCTGAGTCAAGGCATTACTGAAAATCTGATTTACTCTGTTTCATGAGGTAAAAACAACACCCGTATACCAGACAAATTGTACCTTACAATGTTAACACTTAAGAGTCCAACTCTAGTGTAAATTAACTGTGTGTTTGTGGTGCTGAGGAAAGGATCTCAGTGCAGAGGGCATCAGTGTTTTTCTGCTTTATTTTCACAGGGAGGACTGTAATTCTCAGGAAACTTTGGCTCTCAGCTGTCTGTCAAAATGGAGGGTTTTTTCAAGCAGCAATTTCCCAGTGAGACCCTTTTGGGCTATAAGGATCAGAGTACTCTCACAGGAAGTGGAATTCAAGAGTACTCTTCAAAGCACCTTCTGGTCTTTCCTTATCCATTCTTAGCTTTTGAAGTATGCTAAGAATCCTGCTGTTTCTTTGAATTTTCCCCAGGTACACTTCTGACGTGGAGACTTGGGTCTCACCTGGATTCTGTCACCCAGGGGGTAAAGAAGTTAGTCAGGGAGAAAACTCCAATATCCTAGCCCTTCTTTGACTCTGATTTATGTACAGGGACATTTTCTGATATTCCAGCCTGTTCCTCAATGATCTTAGACATGACCTAAAAAAAAAAAAAAAAAAAAAAAAAAAAAGATAAAATTGGATAGCTACAGATTTAGTGAAAGGAGTTGTAGGATATAAACAATGTCGGAAAGGCTTAGAGTAGAATCAGCTAACGATAGAAAATGCTGCCAGTCTGGTGGCCAAGGCTTATAATTTCAAGTACCTATGTTCACTCTGGTAATATGGGGATGCACAAAAAATTTTCAAGCGATCTGACACAACTTCCCATCATGATACCAAGTTCACATACGAGCTTAAATTTTATAGGAACACCTAGGAGACAGGTGGGTTTCAGTTGCAGGACCACTTTAACAAAGCAAGTTGCACAGACTTTTTGTTTCCCAGTGTATATAAGTTATTTTTACACTATTACTGTTGTCTATTAAAGTAGCATTATGGCTAAAGAAATCTACACAATTTAAAATACTTTATTTAAAAAAATTGTGATTTGAGCCTAGAGCATGTCAGTGTAGTAATATCAAAGATCACTGAACATAGATCATAATAACAAATATAATAATAGTAAAATTGAAATATTATGGGAATTACCAAAAGGTGACACAAAGATACAAATGAGCAAATACTGTTGGGAAAATGGTGCTGATAAATTGGCTTAATGCAGAGTTGCTACAAACCTTCAATTTGGGAAAAACAGTATCGGTAAAATGCAGTAAAGTGAAATATAGTAAAACAAGGTGTAATATAAGTAGGTACAGATAACATGGGTTACAGATTCTGGTGTATAGAACCATTTTTAAAGAAATTAGAAGACTCTTTCAAAGAAGTTTTCCAAGATTCATTAATTTCTTTCCTGACCTATATTTCACGAGAAATGAGAAACTTTATCCTAGTCAGTTCAACATAAACACATGTAGTGAGAGGTTTTTAAGTCAATTCCAGATTTCCTAGGTAAATTGTCTCTTCCCCTATGTGAAGGCAGAATTCTAAGGTTGATGGCATGAAAGATGGGGCAAGGAATGCAGGCAGGCTCTAAGAGCTGAGACTGGTCTTTTCTTGGAGGAGGGCAGAAGGAACAAAAAGTGATGGTTGAATTGAGAAGGTATCTTGAGATCCAGAAGAGGCAGGCAGCTCCATATAATCAGTGGATCGGTTTATTACAGCGTGAGGCTTCCAAGGCGGTGCTAGTGGTAATGGAGCCTGCCTGCCAATGCAGGAGACATAATAGATGTGGGTTTGATCCCTGGGTTGGGAAGATCCCCTGGAAGAGATAATGGCAACCCACTCCAGTATTCTTTCTGGGGGAATCCCATGGAGACAGGAGCCTGGCAGGCTACAGTCCATGGGGTTGCAAAGAGTCAGATACTACTGAGCGTCTGAGCACTAAATTACAGGGTGGGATGGGCAGACAATGATCTGGAAGCATTTACAGCTGTACTGTGTACTGCCAAAGGGCCACTGGAACAAGTTCATGGTTAGCTTTGGGTATGGGGTTAGGTGTTTGGGAAAATGAAGTGTGCTCCTAAGTCAAGATTTATGAATGGATAAATAGTCTCATAGGTGCCAGGAGCACATCAGGGAAGGTCTTCATCATCGTTTGGGAACTAATAGCATAGAGGCAACTTGGTCCTGATGATCATTAAACAATATCTATTAACTACAAAGCCCTTGACAATACAGAAGTGATTCCCCACACAGTACAGTTCTGGGTAAGCTGAGGTTAAATCCATCAGATTTGTCATTAGAAATGAAACACTTGGCTTAGTGTACTGCTATTGTCTTTGTTGGTATTTTACATTATGTGTTAGTTATTTAGCAGATAGCAAGATACTTTGGCCACCTCATGCAAAGAGTTGACTCATTGGAAAAGACCCTGATGCTGGGAGGGATTGGGGGCAGGAGGAGAAGGGGACGACAGAGGATGAGATGGCTGGATGGCATCACTGACTCGATGGACGTAAGTCTGCGTGAACTCCGGGAGTTGGTGATGGACAGGGAGGCCTGGCGTGCTGTGATTCCTGGGGTCGCAAAGAGTCGGACACGACTGAGTGACTGAACTGAACTGAACTGAACTGAAGATATATAGGGAGAAGATAGGAACAAATTGTATTGGGATCCTTACCATTGCAAATGCTAGAAACTCAACGTGTACTGGTTAAACAAACAGTGGAAGTTCAAGGAACTTCAGCTGCAGTCTGAGACAGTTTACAATGATACCAATATTTATCCTATTCCCCTTTCACTGTATCATTATCTAAGTTTTGGTCTCAGAGCAGCATCAGTCTAACTAAGGATAGTAGTGACTTTTAAAGAACTCTCATGACCTTGTTTGAGCCATGATTCTGCCCCTGAACTAATCACAGTAGCTCAGAGGGGAGGAAGGGTGGTTTGATTGGTCAGCTTTGGTTACATGACCTGGATATTGGAGAAAAGGAGGCCTACCTAATATATAATATCCAAAAAGCATTGAGTAGAGGAAAAGCAGTTCATAATTAGAAAGATACTGATAACTAAATTATCTCTGCTTGCATTCTATCCCGTTCTTTCTTTCACTAACTAGAAGTGTAGTCTATGGCAAGTCTCTTAAATAGGCTGGATGTTGGTTTCTTCCACTATAAAACAAGGTGTTGTGCTCTATGACTTATTCATCCATCTGTCCATTCTTCAGTTATTGACCACCTCTTGCCAGTATTATGCTAGTTGTTAAGAATCCAAAGATTAAATATGACCCCTTCCACTGATGGTCTAGAGGGGGACAGACACAAACGAAATAATGACAGTGAACTCATATAGGGTAATGTGGAATACAAGTAGAGATAGCTGTTCTTTGTTAGGAATCTATTCTATGCTAGGTTCTGGTTTACCTGATTTATATGCATTACAATATTTGGCCCTCATAATACATAATAAAGCAATTGCTGGACTAAAGTACTTTAAAGATGAGAAAACCAAGATTAGAGGGATTTGGTAAATTACTCAGGATCAGATGATCATAGTGGCTGCTGGCAATTTCGGATTCATGCTGGACTCTGAATACTCTGTTCTTGGCACTGCACCACAAGCAGAGAGGGGGCAACTACCTCTTCAGGAAAGGTTCGGGAAACTCTTCACAGCTGAGGTGACATTACAGCTGAGTGGAAAGATAAAAATTTGCCAAGTGGAAAAGAGGAAAAAGCATGAACATATATGGTTTATTTAAAGATAAACTCAACTCCTGCAAAGTCCAGTCAGGGGCTGCTGGGGAAACCAAGAAGTGCAACTAGGAGGGGAGTTGACTACAAATGTGTGAGGGCTTTGAACAAAGGACATTGGACTTTATTTGTAGGCAGTAGGAAGCCCCTTTCAGAGATACTATGGAGGGTTTAGAACAAAACTTTGAAGAATCATATTTTGGTTTAAAGATATCACCTGTGGTCCTTTAGATGATAATGTTTTACCTGGTGTCACATGCAGTTGTACATTTGATCAGGTAGTAAAACAGAGGATCTTGAAATAGTGTGTAGAAAAATATAGGATTTATTACATGTAATTTTTATTTATTTATTTTTTTAATTTTATTTTATTTTTAAACTTTACATAACTGTATTAGATTTGCCAAATATCAAAATGAATCTGCCACAGGTATACATGTGTTCCCCATCCTGAACCCTCCCCATTCCATCCCTCTGGGTCGTCCCAGTGCACCGGCCCCAAGCATGCAGTATCGTGCATCGACATGTAATTTTTAAATTCTATGTCTTTCATATAAGAGTTAACATGTTCTTTCTTTCTCCCCTGTACCATTTGTTTTCTTGGTTGGTATTTCCTGAGGAACGTGTGAATGCAGAATTTTAGATTTTATATTTTTACCTGATCTCCATTTTATGTAAAGAAAAACAAATTCAGAAAGCTCTGACTTAACTGTGGTTGTATCTATGACTGGGCTTTTCAAGTTAATGCCTTTTTCATACAAAAGACCTTGTTTTTGTATTAATCAATAACTAGTACAATTTAAATGTCTTGGGGTCATTTTCTCCATGGGAAAAAATGCTCTAAGCTGGGGGTAATCAGAATAGCTGTGCTTATCATAAGGCTGCCATTGCCTTAGACTTATTTATTTATTTTACCACGTGGACTGTGATAAATGGAATGAAATCAACTAACTGTATATTAATAATGCTGCTAAATTATTTTTGACCCGTTTTATCTGAAATTTAATTATGTTTTCATGTTCAACCATTTTTCATTTGAAATTGCCCCCTAGTACTACAGAAGTCTCTCATTCATTATGATAATTTCTTTGAATGTATCACATAGAAATTGTACTTGAGTTATTATGGCTTTCCCTACCATGACGTTAACCCTCTGGCCTGGTGCTGAAAATGCCTTGCTAGTTTAAATAGATTAGAAGATGTCTTGATATATTGAAAGAAGATGGGTCCTACAGGATCCCTAAATTGCATGAAAGTAAAAACTTATATGCTTTGAAAAAGGAAAAACACAAGTCTTTTGTGTTTTTATCTGCTTTTCAAGATATACAGTGTAGATTTTATGGGTTTTTATTTTGAATGAAAGTTTAGCTACATTTAGATAACCAAACTCAATAAATTTCCCTGTCTTGATCCTTTTTCCTTGACTACTGTTATTTCTGGATACAGACGTGAAATGACAATCCTAGTATTACAAGTGTATTGCAAGTCATACTGGGTAAACACATTCAGAGTTTGTGCCATGCTTGGTAAGTGGAATTTATCTCGAAAGGAAGCTAACTTTCATGTTCTCTCCTTCTCTCTCTCTCTCTGTCTCTCTGCCTGTCTGTCTCTGTCTCTATCTCTCTCATATAGGAATAGGTTTAATAAATATTTGTCCTCAGATGGTCAGTATACTCTACACTCACATTAGAACTTGTTATTTCAATAATTCTTTCTGTCCTTAGACACTTAAAGTCAGTTCCCACCTGGTATGACTCCCAGTTTCATCATATACTTTGTTGCTTGGTTTAGTTAAATTTATAAATGTATCCATGATTTACATGCACATATATCTGCTCTGTAATTCCTTGGTGCTCAGTGGACACATTACTATTCCTCATGATTGGCTAAAGGAAAGTTTTTAGTACACAGTTATGTTGTTTCATTTTTGCTGATGCCAGAGTTCAGATAAAGTGATGGATCAGAAGTATAGTCTTTATTTATATTGCAGGATGTCCTTGCTGACACAAGGAAAGTTTACACATTTAGTAATGAAATTCTCTGTTCATCGCCCAAATAGTCTAGGAAAAGCTAGTCTTTAAAATGTAGTATTGATAAGAGAAAGGCTGAATAGGTGGAAATTATTTCCACCTAAAGGCATAGTGGGTAACACTGAGATGAGAAAACGAGTGGAGGAAAGCTGTTCTGAAAGTTTGTTAAAAACTAGGTCTGATTATTGTACTTTCCCAGGTTTATACCCATTTGAGGATAAGTACTCCTTTAAAGAGACTTATGAAAAGGCAGCACACTTTTTCATTCCTCTTTGCAAAAATTTCTCAGACTCCAGAAAACGGCCTGAAAACTGCTCAGAATGAATTTTACAAGCTGCTTTTTATTTTATTCTGGGAAATAATGGGAAGAGTTCATGCCAGAGAAACAGAAGGTGACATTACAGAATGCACTTTACCTAATGAAGAATAATATTTCAGTAAATGTTCAAAACAGTTTTACTGAGATATAACTGACACATAATAGATTGTACATGTTTAAAGGGTACAATTTCAAGACAATATACATGTATTTTTAGCTACAATTACTTTATCAGATACATGATTTGCAAAAGTTTTCTCCCATTTATGTTTTTTTATCTTTTCTTAACAGTGTATACTTCAGCGATAACTCATTTTAATTTTTATGAATTCCAGTGTATCAGTTTTTCTTCTATGGATTACCCTTTTGGTGCTGTCTCTAAGAAACTTTTGCTTGTCCCAAGGTCACAAAGATGTTTCTCCTATACTTACTTTTAACTTTTTTGTCCATGATCAGTTAATTTTTGTATAAGATGTGAGGTATATATTGCAGCTGATTTTTTTGTATATTGACATCCAGTTTTTCCAGCACTACTTGTTGAAAAGACTGTCCTTTTCCTACTGAACTGTCTTTGCAACTTAGTTGAAAATTAGTTTTCCTATGTGTATGGGTATATTTCTTGAGTCTATTCTGTTCCATTGGGTTATTTTTCTATCTTTACAACAGTGCCCACTGTCTTGATTGCTCTAGACTTATAAGAAGCTTTGAAACCATGTGGTGCTAGTTCCCCAAATTTGTCCTTTGCTAGGATGTTTTGGCTATTCTACATCCTTTGCATTTCCTTAAAGATTTTAGAATCAATTTATACCAAAATGTCTAATAGGATTTAAATTGAGATTGTATTTAAATCTATAGATCAATTTGAAAGAATCAACTTCTTAACAGTATCTCATCCTGTGACTAATGAGTATGGAATAACTCTCCATTTATTTATTCTTTTATTTATCTTGGCATTGTTTTGTAGTGTTTAGATCATGTAGTATTTTGTCAGGTATACATCTAATTATTTGCATATAGTATTGTGTTTTTTATAAAATTTCCATGTGCAATTGCTTTTTACTGTTATATAGAAACAAAATTGATTTTTGCATGTTGATTTTTATCCTGCACACTTGCTATTAGTTTTTTTAAATTGATTATATTGTTTTATATATATTTAAATAATTTTATACTAGTTGTTTTATATATCACTGTGTTTGATGTTTAGGGGCTGTGAACACATAGTAGTTGATTTGTTTTAAGTCACCCATGAAGAATTTAACAGTTCTATAACAATTGGGTTTCCATGGTAGTTCAGATGGTAAAGAATCTGCCTACAATGTGAGAGACCTGGGTTCTATTTCTGGGTCTGGAAGATCCCCTGAAAAAGGGAATGGCTGCCCACTATAGCACTCTTGCCTGGAGAATTCCGTGGACACCGTAGTCTGGAAGGTTACAATGTGGGGTTGCGGAGAATCAGACATGACTGAGCAACTAACATGCTACATGCCATAACAATTAACATTTAGATCTCCATCAGAGAGTGCATAGTATTATAAGAGTTATGGCTGGGACCCAAATGCAGTTAGAAATAAAATAACCAATTCTTGCCAGAGACCATGACTAACTTGAAATTTTAAACAATCCCCTATATATTGTTAATGCTCAGTAAATATTAAATATTAGTACAGTTAGATGGGATAAAACTCTTCTTCTCAATATTGATTTACCTTCATATAACATTTGTCTTCTAAAGAAACGGAATGATGCTTTGAAGTAATGAGTGTTCCTCTTTTAGGTCATTATCATCTGTTCTTTGTCATTTGAAATATTATAGAGAACTGTAACGGAGAAGGCAATGGCACCCCACTCCAGTACTCTTGCCTGGAGGGTCCCATGGATGGAGGAGCCTGGGTCAGACACGACTGAGCGACTTCACTTTCACTTTTTACTTTCACGCATTGGAGAAGGAAATGGCAACCCACTCCAGTGTTCTTGCCTGGAGAATCCCAGGGACGGGGGAGCCTGGTGGGCTGCCGTCTATGGGGTCGCATAGAGTCGGACACGACTGAAGCGACTTAGCAGCAGCAGCAGCAGAGAACTGTAAATAGGATTAACAACAGTATTTTGTTTTTATCAAAGTGCATTTAATAAAGGTGTTTGGATTATTTTCTTCTTAATATTTCAAGTATTAAAACTTTGTTCTTTTAGGATGTTTACAGAGAACTAATCATAGCCAATAAATCACTTTCAGAAGAAATCTGTTCAAAGACAGATTTATATTGAAAGCATTCTCTTTCTCTGTCTATTTAAAGACCTGCAAATGTGAAATAATCCTAACTTGCATGGAATTTATCAGGTAAATAGTTTCTTTTAATCTCATTTTGGGAACCAACTTTGTAATAGAAAAAGCTTTTTATTTCAGTTATTAGGCAATTAGATAAGGATTGCTTTTGAGAAATCACTCTTATACATCTGGATTAGACAGTTCTGGGTGCTCCCACAGGTCTCTGTTTTTTGCTGATCATGACATTGCTCATTCTGTGTTGGGATTGCCTGTATACATGTTGATGATCTCTGGACTGTCAGCTCTGTGCAGTCAAGAGTCTCATCTCCCTTCTGCTCCCTAGCACTGTGTGGAAGACAGAAGACATTCCAAAAACGCTACTTTGGAATGAGTTACTTTAAGACATGCTGTTTTAAATCTAGTTTTTAGTAACTCGTTTCTATGAAGGGTATTAAATCAGTAAGTCATTTAGAATTTTAGTGATCTTACTTGTTTAAACATTATACAACTAAATCCTAATCTTAGTAGGTAAACCAACTATAATTTTTTAAGATCTTTTTTTGTGGTCAGGGAATGAAACATTTTCAACATTATGTGATGCTAATACTCAAAACAGATGTTTGGTCAGAATACTTTGCTCTCTAAGTCACTATCTCTAATTAGCATATTGCAAAATTGTTATTGTAATGTTTCTTCCTAGCACACTTTTTATGAAGTATGCAAATATTAATAATAAAAGCATTTTCAAAGGAAAGGAAAGTAGATAAATTTGCAGCTGGTTATATTTGTTTATAGTTCTAGTTTAAAATGAATGGAAATGAAGTTTAAAACTAATTATTAAAATGGGTTTTTTTCCTATTTGTAGTAGTTGCTATTCATACAACCCTTCTCCCTGATTATACAGTTCAGGTAATGAGAAACAAAGGTTAAATCCCCTTTGCATTTGGTTATCTTACATTTGGACCATCTACGTTTTCTGCTTCAATTACTAAAGGTTTCTAAACTTTTCAGACAAAGTAAGCTTTTTGAATTTTCTAAATGATACCATGGAACTGTGGCTTAGCACCAAGCACAAATTATACATTTCAAAGAGAAGTTAATGTTGAGTACAACCCCTTTATTTTGCAGAAGAATCATATATTATGTTTGGAAGCTCTATGATAATAGATAAAATAATCTCTTATCTTTAGGGATATAGAATTTATTTAAATCTGCTCAACAAAAATCCTCCCAGGTGAATGGAAACCATGAAAATTTTGACAAGGAGAAAGTCCTCTGTATGAGACAAGTTTATCTGTAAATCTCAATCAGGATGCATATTTACTTGACTGTTTGCAATTGATTTGATTCTGAGTTGCCAAAGGAACAATACCTCAGTGTAAATCACAAGAACTTGGGATAGGAATAGGCTACAGAAAGTCTGGGGATATTACTTGGGTAAAGTTCCATATTGCAGAGAAATGGCGGGGAGGTCTTAAAGAGAGATTTTATAGATATATGTCTTAGTTTGGGTTTCTTCAGAGCAGAGCCTGAGGCCAGGATTTTGGTGCCGAGATTGATTAGAGAGTGATTCCTGATACTGGAGTTAGGATTGGGGAAGGAGAGATAAGGATGGAGGGAAAGTCAGCACATCAGGATGTTATCAAAGATGCTATGGTGAGTGATGCACATTGTATTCTACTGAGACCATGGAGAAGTGCACAACATATCTCAGAATTTTCCAGTTGGAGGAGGCATAATGTTTGTCTACGGCGTCCTGTCTCTTACTGCTTAAAGGTGGATTCAAGGGTCCTCCTGCCCTATTCTTCCAAACAGCACTTGCAAGAGATGAATAGGCTCTTAACGCATCTAAAAAGGTGTTGAGACTAAATGCAGAAGGATGGTGCTTGCTACAGCAGCACATATACTAAAGAAGACATCCAGGTGGCTAACGAACACGTGACAGATGCCCAGCATCACTCATTTCAGAGAAATGCAAATCAAAACCACTATGAGGTACCATTTCACGCCAGTCAGAATGGCTGCGATCCAAAAGTCTACAAGTAATAAATGCTGGAGAGGGTGTGGAGAAAAGGGAACCCTCTTACACTGCTGGTGGGAATGCAAACTAGTACAGCCACTATGGAGAACAGTGTGGAGATTCCTTAAAAAACTGGAAATAGAACTGCCATATGACCCAGCAATCCCACTGCTGGGCATACACACTGAGGAAACCAGAAAGAGACACGTGTACCCCAATGTTCATCGCAGCACTGTTTATAATAGCCAGGACATGGAAGCAACCTAGATGTCCATCAGCAGATGAATGGATAAGAAAGCGGTGGTACATATACACAATGGAGTATTACTCAGCCATTAAAAAGAATGCATTTGAATCAGTTCTAATGAGGTGGATGAAACTGGAGCCTATTCTACAGAGTGAAGTAAGCCAGAAAGAAAAACACCAATAGAGTATACTAACGCATATATATGGAATTTAGAAAGATGGTAACAATAACCCTGTATACGAGACAGAGTCCAGGCTGTATAAAATTAAATTACACATATGTGCAAAGTCTTTTCAGCTTTGTATCATTACTGCTAGATAATGTGGAAGCAAGAACACATTTGAGGCGATTCTGTAGACAAAACAATGAAAGCAATTAGCTATAAAGATGAGAGAATAGAGATGAAACTTTTGCATAGTTGTCAGTGAATTAGAGGCTGAAGTGAATATCAAAATAGCAATAAAACTTTCCATATATGGAAAGAACTGAATTTACAAATCTAAACTTGGAACACTATGTTCCAAAAAAAGTAGAATTATCAACCCTGAAGGGTCATATGGCATAAATATTAATGTTCAAGATTAAATAACGAATACTATAGTCATCCATCAGAAAAAGTAGTTACCTTCAAAAGGGAAGACTAGGCTGAACTCAGATTCTTCACAGCAGGATGCCATGTCAAGAGATGGCAGAGCATGTATGCAGAATTCTGAAGTTAAAACTTGTGATTCTAAAATTTAATAACCAGCTATTTTAATCCATTCATAAAGGCAACAGTCCTTTCTTAAATAAAAAAGGATTCAGAGAGTATAGTACCCATGAGATACTGTGAAGGAAAGCATCTTAGTTATGAATTCTGTTAACCAACCTGTATCAGATTGCTTTTCTAAGAAAGCAATCACCCCAAATGTTGTCACTTTAAACCAGAGCTCTCACTTTGCTTATGGTTCTGTGTATAGGCTGAGCAGTCTTTCTGATCTGGGCAACTTGGTCAGTGTCTCTGGGCTCTCATGCATCTGCTTTTAGCTATGTATCTCCTGGCAGTTGAACGATCCAGGATAGCCTCACTCAGATGTCCATGGTTGGCAATCTGTTGGCTGAGCCAATGAGGGTAGTTGGGTTGCATCTCTCATCACACACAAGACTGCCTTAGATTTATTAGCAGGTGGAGGTGGCAGAGATCCCAAAAGCAAAAGTACCAAAAGAGTGGGAATTGCAATGCCTCCTGCAATCTTGGGTCAGAATCCACATGGTATTGCTCTGCAGCATTCCACTGGCCAAAGCATTTTGCAAGGAATAAAGACATAGATCCGTCTCTTTTAGGAGAAATTGAAAAGTGTTAAGGTCAGTTTTGACATCTGTCATACAACTGAAAAGTTAAAATTTAAAACAAAACAACAACCCTTGGAAATGAGGAAGGAATAGTATCAAAAACTATCTATGCATTCTGAACTCATATAAATGTAAAAGTAAGGACAATGATTTGTAGGCATATTACATTTAGAAATTAGAATATAAACCCAGATCAAAATATAAAAGTACTAAAATAAAGTAAGTGATATATTGTTAAAGGAAGTATATCTAAACTTTCATAGTGTGGAAATAATAGATGCTTTCTAAACTTTATAATGTAGAGACCTGCATTTTAAGCATATGATTTAAAATTATGTGTAATTCCCTGGAGGTACAGTGGTTAGAACTCCACGCTTTCACTGCTGTGGCCAGGGTTCAGTTCTGGGTTGGGGAACTAAGATCCTGCAAGCCATGCAGCACAACTGAAAAAAACAAAAGATCAAATAAAATAAAGAAGGAAAAGCAGCTGAAAATTAAAAATGGATTTTAATATCACTACAATTACTAGGAGAAGAGAAAGAATATACACATATCACTGCAAGATAGGATAACAATAAAACAAGTGAGTGATTAAAAATCTGAAAAGAAAACAAAGTATGTAGACTTCAGGTCAAATATTTTCATTGTCACATACATATAAATGAGATAAAGACACTGATTAAAAGGTGAAAGGCTATGGGATTTAATAAAAGTAATGAAAACTCAGTTACATCCTACATAAAAGAATCAAACATTTGTAACATTCTCAAAATGAATAAATTATATAGCAGAAATAAATTATATAAGAGAACAGATGAATAGCTATCACTTTGATCTTGTATTGCTATGTAGTTGACATGTAACATTATAATAGTTTTGGGATCACAAAATAGTGATTCAGTATCTGTATATATTGTAAAATGTCACCACAATAAGTCTAGTTACCATCTATTACCACACAGAGTTACAAACATTTTTTTCTTGTGATGAGAATTTTTAAGATGTACTCTCTGAGCAACATTCAAGTATACAATCTAATATTAATAACTATATTCATTGTGCTGTACATTATATCTCCATGATCTATTATTTTGCAAATATTTATTTTGTACCTTCATTCATTTTACCCCTTCCAAACCCCCCATTTCTGGCAACCACCAATCTGTTCTGTGTATTTATGAATTTGGTGTTTTGTTTTGGTTTAGATTTCACACATAAGTGAAACTATTTATTTGTCTTTCTCTTCCTGAATTATTTTGCTTCGCATAATCCCATCAAAATCCATCCACATTTTTGCAAATGGTAAGATTTCTGTCTTACTTTTGGCTGAATAATATTCCATTGTATATATACCACTTGTTTATTCATTCATCTGTTGATGGACACTTGGAATGTTTCATGTCTTGGCTATAATAAACAATATTGCAATGAACATGGGGGTGCAAACATCTTTTTGAGTTGGTGTTTTAATTTTCTTTGGTTAAATACTCAGTAGTGAAAGAGCTGGATCACATGGCAGTTCTATTTTTAATTTTTTTTGAAGAAACTCCATCCTGTTTTCCACAGTGAAAAAAACAATTCAGATTCCCAGTGTATCAGGGTTCCCTTTCTCCACATCTTTCCAATTTGTTATTGCTTGTCTTTCTGAGTCCAGCCGTTCTAACAGATGTGAGGTGATACCTCATTGTGGTTCATTATTTGCATCACCCTGATGATTAGTGATGTTAAATACCTTTTCTTGTACCTACCAGCCATTTCTATGTCTTCTTTAGAAAAATGTCTATCCAAATCCTCTGCCAACTTTTTAATCTTTTTTTTTTTGGTGTTGTTTGAGGTCTTTATGTATTGGAAATTAACCCCTATTAGATATACAATTTGAAATTATTTTCTCCCACTCAGTAGGTTGCCTTCTCATTTTGTTGTTAGTTTCCTTTGCTATGTAGAAGTTTTTAGTTTGATAAAATGCCACTTGTTTTGCTCTTGTAGCCTTTGTTTTTGGTATCCAAACAAAACAAGCAAACAAAAAAATCATCATCAACCAAAGTAAAAGAGCTTATATTTTCCTTTAGGAGTTTTTTGGCTTTGGATCTTATATTCAAGTCTTTAATCCATTTGGAGTTAACTTTTGTATATGGTGTAAGATAGTGGTCCAGTTTCATTCTTTTACAGGTTGCTGTCCAGTTTTCCCAACACTATTTATTTAAGAGACTGTCCTTTTCCCATTTTATATTTTTGGCTCCTTTGTCAAATTAATTGATACTATGTGTATGAGTTTATTTCTGGGCTTTCTATTCTGTTTCATTGATCTATGTGTTTTTATGCAAATGCCACAGTGTTTGGGTTATACTAGCTTTGTAATACAGCTTGAAATTAGGACGTATGATGCCTTTTGCTTTGTTATTCTTTCTCAAAATTGCTTAGGCTAATCAGGATCTTTTGTAGTTTCATACAAATTTTAGGATTCTTTGTTCTATAGCTGAAAGAACACCATTACAATTTTGATAGAAATTGCATTGCATCTGTAGATGGCTTTGGGTTGAATGGACATTTTAACAATATTAAAAATTCTTCAAATCCATGAGTATGGCAAATCTTTCCATTAATTTATGTCTTCTTTAAATTTTTTCAATGTCTTACAGTTTTCAGTGTAAAGGTCTTTCACTACGTGATTATATTTATTCTTTTTGACACAATTGTAAAAGAGGTTGTTTTCTTAATTTCACTTTCTGAATATTTGTTACTGATATATAAAAATGAAACTGATTTTTGTATATGGACTTTGTATCTTTGTATTAACTTTGCTAATTTTGTTTATTAGACCTAACAGTTTATAAATGGAGTCTTTAGAATTTTCAATGTATATCAACTCTAAAAAGTGACAGTTTTACTTCTTTATTTTCAATATTGATGCCATTTATTTATTTTTCTTTCATAATTGTTCTGGCTAGGACTTAAAATACTATGTTGAATAAAAGTGGCAAGAATGAGCATTGTGGTCTTGTTCCTGATCTTAAAAGAAAACCTTTCAGGTTTTCACCATTGAGTATGATGCTAGGTTGCGGGTTTGTCATATACAGCTTGATTATGTTGATTACCTGCCCTCTCTACCCAATTTGTTGTGAGTTTTTATCATAAATGGACATTGAATTTTGTCAAATGCTTTTCTGTCTATTGAGATGATCACATGATTTTTATCCTTCATTTAATTAATGTGATGTATCATGTTGATTGATTTATCTTGTGGATATTGAACCATCCCTGCATCCTGGAATAAATCTCACTTGATCATGATATATGATCATTTTAATCTTTTGTTGAATTTGGTTTGCTAATATTTTGTTGAGGAATTTTTCATCTATGTTTACCAGGGATATTGGCCTGTAATTTTCTTTTCTTGGGGTATCCCTCAATGGTTTTGAATAAGGGTGATGCTGGCCCCATAAATTAAATTCTGAAGTATTCCCTCCTTTTCTTTTTTCTTTTTGGAAATGTTTGAGAAGAATTGATATTCAATCCTCTTTAAATATTTGGTCAAATTTACCAGTGAAGCCATGTGGTTCTGGACTTTTGTTTGTTGGAAAGTTTTATTTATTACTGATTAAGTCACATCACTGATAATCAGTTTGTTCAGGTTTTCTGTTTCTTTGAGATTCATTCTTAATAGATTGTATACGTCTAGAAATTGATCCATATGTTCAAGGCTGTCTAATGTTAGCATAATTTCCTTACTTTATCTTAGCTAAAAGCAATCATACTAGTGACTTATAATACTTGATTTTTATTTTTATTTATTTTTTGGTATCAGTTCTAATGTTTCCACTCTCTGGTTTTGTTTGAGTTATCTCTTTTTCTTGGTGAGTCTAGCTGAAAGTATGTCAATTTTGTTTATCTTTCAGAAAAGCAACTCTTAATTTCATTAGTCTTTTCTCATCTCTTTTTAGATTTTTATTTATTTCTCCTCTGATCTTTCTTTTCTTTTACTGACTTTGGACTCTATTTGTTCTTCTTTTTCTAGTTACTTGTTGCATAAATTTGTTTGAGGTTTTTCTTGTTTCTTGATATTGGCCTTTATTGCTACAGATTTACCTCTCAGTACTGCTTTTACTGAATCCTATAAGTTTTGATTTATTTTCTATCTTCTTTAGTCACAGGTATTTTCTTTGGCCCTTTGATTGTTTAACAGCATGTGTTTAATCTCCACGTATTTGTGAATTTTCTAGTTTTCTTCTTGTAATTTATATCTAGCTTCATACTATTGTGGTCAGAAAATATGCTTGATATGATTTCAATCTAGAAGTAATTGCTCTGGGTAGGAGATGAATGTTATCATTCAACTCTGCTCTAGCTGTTGGTTGTCTCTCAAACCTTTGTCATTTTCCAAGTGGCTTTATTTGTTTTTAGTGCCCCTTGTTTTTAGTTACAGTTGTGCCAAGACCTGTCAGTCCCAAAGGGGAGGATCTCAGACAGCGTCTAGATTTAAGCTCATTGGAAGCCAGACCCTCAGGCAGCAGCTTCTAAAGTATGCAAATGTATATGATCCTGTGGTATCGGGAGCATAAGCCCAACTGGATATGAGAGCCAGGTGATCCTGGGGTGTACCCTGGGTGGCACCCTCAAAATTCATGGTACCAGATTAGTGGACACGCTCCTTTCTAAGAGATACCAGTAACCTGGAGTCAGGAAGAAGGAAAGGACAAAGATGGTGTCCACTGGCCTCCATCCCCTAGGAGCAGCTCTCCAGGTCCCTAAATTGTGCCAAACTAGAAGTCTGGCCTTCAGGCTACAGTTCCAGGACAATTGAATAGGCTTCTTTCACAGAAAGAGTGGTAATGTGTTTCAGTCAGCAGTCTGACTGTTTCCTGGAGATGGCACCTGATCAGAAACTGTCTCTCCATCTCTTACAGTGACAGGGGACCCAGAAACTCTAGCCTTACTGGCCACAAGAGCTAGTCAGTCAAGGGTCACACCCTGGAAAGAATCCATAAAAACTGGCACATCAAATGTGTATAAGGCCTTTTTTGGGGAGAAACTCGCACTCTGGAGCATGGCAGAGGGAAAGCGTGAAGATATTGTCTGCCCTCCAAGGTCTCTGGAGAGGATTTCAGCTGACCCTTAGATGTGTGTAGTTAGAAGGCTGCCCCTAGGCTGCAGCTATGAAGACAAGATAACAGATCTCACAGAAAAACTGGCTCCTTAGTTGTTTCCTCTCTGCTGTGCCCTTGGGGTGGTAGCCTGTTAAGAACATTTTCTGTTTGTTACAGTCCTGGGGGACACAAGAGTGTAAGTCCTGCTGACCACCAGAGCAAGGAGTCCTAGAGGGATCGCCTGGGTGGCAGCCACATAAAGTGGAGCACCAAACAGCGGTGCAAGCTCTGTCCAGGAGATCCATGCTCGCTGGAGTGAGGCAGAGGGAGAGAGCAAAGATGGTGCCCACTGGCCTCCACCTTTGGACAGTATTTCCACAGACCTCTAGATGTGTGCTAAGTTAGATGTTTGTCCCTTGGGCCACATGTTTCAAATAATCAAATAAGCTTTTTTCACAGAACTTCTGGCTGCTTAGCATTGGCGGGCCCTGGGGTAGGTAAATCTGCCTGTAGGAACCTTTTATGAACTGTCTCTCAGTTCACTACAAACTGTGGAACTTATGGGTGCAAGTCTTACTGACTTTCAAAGCTATGTGTGTGGTGGTTCATCTCTGAAGTGCAGGTCTTAAAAAGTGGAGTGCCAAATATGGGGTTCAAACCCTTTGCTCCGCAGGGAGAAGTGTGAGTTGTGCTTCCTCCCAATTGTGGTTGCTGAGCTGAGGGTGGTGTTTATGGTGAGATTGTATCTCAGCTTCTCCCACCCACTTCAACATGGATGTGGGATTTTTCTTGTTTGACTGATGTGTAGGAGTTGCTTATTGAGTTTTTTTGGGGGGTGGGGTGGGGGTGGTGCTGGATTCTTTTATAAAAATCTGTGGATTTGGTGTGTCTATGAGAGAAGATGAGTTCAGGATCTTTTTTGTACATTGCCATCTTGAACCAGAGCCTAATAATTTGATTTTGATTTTTAAAATGAGGAAATGGTAAAATAAACAGTATATTGGAAAAAAAGTTGAAATTGGCTATCAGTATGTGAAAATATGAACTAAATAAGTGCAAATTTAAACACAATAAAACATGATTTTTCAAAATTCTCAGACTGGCAAAAATGAAACAAAAATTATAATACTAAGTGACAGCAAGTGTTGTGGAAACAAAAACTGTTAGGTCCTGTTAGTGAAAGCAGATGAGTTCTTAAATTTATTTAAGAATGGAATATAAGCTGTCAGCTTTCAGTCTGTCCTTGTTCATGTCCCAGCTCCATGCAATCATTCATCAGAAGGGGCCCGGCAACATGTATGGGACCATCAAGCTCCATCCCCCACATCCATGTTCAAAAACCTTGCTGACCTGTCAAACCTCAGCATGTCATTTGCAATCCATCCCAAGAGGAACAGATCCAGAGAAGAGACCCTTCCAGTCCCTGGAAACAGACCCTGGCATGTTTAGACAGGAAATTTTCCAGCCCCATGCTCTCAGATTATGATCTGAAATAGAGAATATAGGTTCTTGGTAGGCATGTCCTCATAGTTCCAGGATTTCCTCTCATTTCTGGCAGAGCCATGCTTAGAGCAAGACCAAAGGAACCCTGTAAAATATGGCTTAGCACAGGAGTCCTGGTTGCCTAGGACTCCACCTCTAAGGTGGTCTTGAGTAAAAGTATAGATTAACATCTTTATGGAAGGTTATGGGAGGTTTTTAATATACTCTATCAAATTGTAAAACTATCCTGATGTCCATCAATAGGAAGTTAAATAAATTTTGATACTTCATACAATGGAGTTTCTGGCAGGTATGTCATATAGTGAGATACTGAAATAAGACTTGTAGGGCAGCACCTGGTGGGCTGCCATCTGTGGGGTCGCACAGAGTCGGACACGACTGAAGCGACTTAGCAGCAGCAGCAGCATACCATAAATATAGAACTAAATAAAAAAGCAAGGACCACAGTGTAGAATGGTGCATTGACACTATAGCACATATGTTTCTTTCCATTTTCACCACCATGGACTATTACTCCAAGATTTCCTATGCTTTATTCTTTTCCATCGTTATGACTCAGTCATGGGTTGCTTCTTTTTTAGGACAGATATCAGTTTACAGAAGATGAACTCAGAGGAATTGGGTTTCTGAGAGAGAATGTTCATGGTAAAGAGAAGGTTTTATTTTTTATTTTTTTTCTGTTGGCTATTTTATTTTATTTTATTTTTTTTAATTTTATTTTTAAACTTTACATAACTGTATTAGTTTTGCCAAATATCAAAATGAATCCGCCACAGGTATACATGTGTTCCCCATCCTGAACCCTCCTCCCTCCTCCCTCCCCATACCATCCCTCTGGGTCACTTTATACATGCTCAGTTTTTTTTGATATGGGACATTGATTATTATTAAAGTAAGAAGAACACATGAAAAGATATAGACTGGGAATAATTTTAATCTTTGTTTTACTGTTGAGTAAACAGTCTCAAAGGATTAGGCTGACTTATGTGAGATAGTGACAGAAAAGAGGTCAGGTAAGACGAGTGGATGGGGATATTAAAAATAATATTTTCAAACTGATTTGTGGCAGGAATAATTTACTTTGTGAACCTTGTTATCAGTACAGTGGAGCCCCGATTTTTAATTCCAATCACTCTTGGACTTGAAGTTCAACCCAAAGGTTGTTGGTCATATGCAGCTTTACAATTGGAAAGAGTACGCAGGACATAGCATTAGATGAGAAAGGAGATGTTTCCTTCTTTCCTCTCCTTAGGCTTACTTATGAGTATATTTTTCCAGCCAATACTGAGGACGCAGAAGGGAGAGGAAAGATGGTGGGCTCTCTTCTGTAGTCCTAAAGAGTTATGAAAGAAAGGGAAATGGTCATTTTCCAAGACACTGTTCTTTCATGGCTAAACTACAATCAACTAATCAAATAGCAGCATTACATCTCATAGACCTGAAGGTAGTAGATAGGGATGGTGGAAATTGAAAAAGAATTCAAATTTGTTGAACTGTAAAGATCTCTCAAGAAAAAACTATGGAAAATTCTTAAAGAGATGGGAATACCAGACCACCTTACTTGTCTCCTGAGAAACCTGTGTGCAGGTCAAGAAGCAACAGTTTGAACCGGGCATGAAACAATGGACTGGTTCAAAATTGGAAAAGGAGTATGTCAAGGCTGTATATTGTTATCTTGTTTATTTAACTTGTGTGCAGAGTACATCATGTGAAATGCTGGGCAAGATGAATCACATGCTGAAGTCAAGATTGCTGGAAGAAATATCAACAACCTTAGATAGGCAGATGATGCCACTCTAATGGTAGAAAGTGAAGAGGAACTAAAGAACCTCTTTATGAGGGTGAAAGAGGAGAGTGAAAAAGCTGGCTTAAAACTCAACATTAAAACAACTAAGGTCATGGCATCCAGTCCTATCATTTCATGGCAAATAGAAGGGGGAAAAGTGGAAGCAGTGACAGATTTTATTTTCTTGGCCTCCAAAATCACTGTAGACAGTGACTGCATACATGTAATTAAAAGATATTTGCTCCCTGGAAGGGAAGCTATGACAAATCTAGGCAGCATATTAAAAAGCAGAGACATCACTTTTCTGACAAAGGTCTATATAGTTAAAGCTATGATTTTTCCAGTAGTCATATATGGATGTGACAGTTAAACCATAGACATGACTAAGGACTGAAGACATGCTTTTGAATTGTGGTGCTGGAGAAGATTCTTGAGAGTCCCTTGAACTGCAAGGAGATCAAACCAGTCAATCCTAAAGGAAATCAACCCTGAATATTCATTGGAAGGACTGATGCTGAAGCTGCAATACTTTGGCCACCCAGTATAAAGGAAAAGACTGTGATGCTGGGAAAGATTGAAGGTAAAAGGAGAAGGGGGTGCAGAGGATGAGATGATTAGATAGTATCACTGACTCAATGGACATGAATCTGAGCAAACTCTTGGATATAGTGAAGGACAAGGAAGCCTGGCATGCTGCAGTCCATGGGGTCACAAAGAATCAGACACAACTTATAGACTTAATAACAACAAATAGGAAAAATCAGTATATGCCATTTAATTCAACTTCTATCCTTTAAGAATTTTAAGCAATAACTGAAATTTCAGAATAGAAAATATGCCATCATCAGAAAATAGGCATCCAACTTATAATCCCAGAAATACCATTTGCCCATTTAAATACATATTCAAAGACAAGAAGTCGTGGTATGCATAACTTGAAATGGAAGGTGACTGAGCTGAGAATTCCTTTTGTCCTTTTGTACTTAGATTGTGGCAAGAAATAGTGTTTGTCAGCAGAGAATACATGGCTTATTCTTGAAGGAGGACAGTCTGCAGAAATAGCAATTTATTACCTGAGTGTTGTCTTAATGGTTTTCTCTGGATGTGGTTTTGTTGTAATCAGCTTTGAAAATTCTGGAAGGAAGTACATTAACTCGTCTCCCAGGATCTGATTTTCTTCCTGTCAACATATTAGTCAGTGGCCAGCTTTGACCACTGTGGTTGATAGTGTTACTAAATCCACTCACAGTGAATGACTGAGAATAAAAAATTCATTCTCTTTTATAGTCAGGCATTTGATAATAGGCATTTAAAGACATCCCTTTAATTACAGAGGTGGTGGATCAAGTCCATTTTACCCTGACCCCTGCGAGTACAACATCTGTTAAATTTATCACCTCTCCCCCAATATGACTGTGCAGTGTTGATTAACTAAGCATGTGGCCCTTCCAATTTGGTGACTCCAGAGAGCCCATATATCACTTAGCACATCAGAAAGCATGTTCAATTGCTTTTGCCTTCATTTATTACCCCACAGCACAGAAATGACTCTTAGCTTCCCTGATTAAAACACTATGACCGTGCTTTAAGTTTAATTGTATACATTGCTAGTTAATAGCAAACACTTCCCTTGGGCATCAACTTTTAAATCTAATTTAGACTGACTCTATGTTATGATAGAACTTCTAGCTTGGGTCAAGGGGGAGTGTGGTTACTATACCTTTGGTCTTTAGCCATATGTATGAAGTGACTTAGCAGTAGCAGCAGTACATCTTAGAAATTCACAGAAAAAGCAAATTCAGGTAAATTTTAGAGATAAATTCCCCAATAAATAATCCTCAGAAAATATTTTAAATTAAAAATAATATTGTCCCGATAAAGAATAGGCTTATCTTTCTGGAACATTAAGGCAACTTGACACTGAAAAAAAGAATCCTGGAAAATATATGTGACCAATTATAAGCATGATCTTTTAAACAGGTGACTTTACCTTAGTAGATATTAAAAAAGACAATAAATACATGCAAGTAGGGAGGATAAACAATCTGAAATGTTAAATGAATTTAAGTCTTTTTAATTGTTATTTTTTAAATCCTTGAGCATCCTCAAAAACTTAATAAAAGAATAATTTAAGACATTTTAATATTGAGAGTTTAAATGAAATTTTAGACATTATTTTTAAAAAATTTTTTTAGAGTATAGTTGCCTTACAATGAGTTATTTATATTTAGGAAATTTTTTAAATTTTGTACATTTAAAAAAATTCCCTTGGTTATCGAGTTGTTGCAGATGAAGGAGAGTCCTCAAAATCAAATCTGTATGATAAGCTAGTGAGGATCTAGAGATTTCCAGGCATATTCCCAAGATATACATTTTTCATTAATCAATATAGTCTACTGTTTAGTAAATAGAGGGGATACAAAATAAACACAGGACAGATAGAATTTAAAATATAATTTAAGCAATGGCATATTGGGAGTAAGTAGTCTATCTTCATGTTTGCAGATAAAATGAACATAATGGTAATCTGCAGAGTAAATGAAAAATTTTATGGCTAGAAAATATTGGTGGCATGGTGGGAGTGTATTAACAATGGTGTTATCTGTTTAAAATTTTGGTTTATGACACTCTCCTTTTTTCAGCTGATTATTTTAGTGAAATACAGGTGTAAGATCTCTTATATGTATCAATTTCTCTTTAAAGAATCACTTTGATAATGTTTGCATTAGTATTGCTATATGTTTTAATCAGTTCCAGGTTCATTGTAAAGCAAAGCCAAATTTGATGACAATTTTGAATGCTAGCTAATATAATAATTCATCTGAAATACTTACAGAAACACTATGTGCTGAGGACCATCCTAGACTCTGGGAATATAGTTGTGAATGAAAGCAACAGAATTCCTGACATCATGGAGTTTACGTTCTAGGGAGGAAGATAGGCAATATGCAAATGAACACATACAAAAGACTAGAAAGATAAAACAGCACAAGAGGACCTGGAATAATGGGAGATGGGTGAGAACAGTGGTGTGGACCCTCCTGTTTGAGAGGTCGATGGTTGAGCAGAGTCTCAATGTACTGAGCTGTGTGAAAGTTGGGTGAATGTGCTGAGTTTGTGTGTGTGCTGGGGAAGGTGGAGGGAGTGAGGAAGAGGCTTTGAGTCATAGTGATAAAGGGCAAAGGCCATGAGTTGAGAATGTTCCTGGCTTATTGGAGAGGTTACAAAGAAGATAGTAAGGCTAGAACAGAACAAATGAAGAGTGATGAGATTAAGGTCAGGGATCAGAGCATGGGGCCAGGGCATGGACAAGCAAGAAAAAGGAAAATTGATTTTATTCTAAATATATTTGACAGAGCAGGAGAATGAAGTGATCAGATTTGCATTTTAAACACACCACACTAGGTGCAGTGTGACAAACACAGGGTATGTGGAGCGAAGATGGAAACAGCAAGACCAGTTGGGAGATGGTAGCAGTAGTCTAAAGAAGAGTAGCTGGTATTTGGACCAGTGTGGTAGCAGTGGTGAGAAGTGATTGGGTTCTTAATTATTTTTTAAAATTAATTTATTTTTATTGACGGATAATTGCTGTACAAAATTTTGCTGTTTTCTATCTAACCTCAACATGAATCAGCCATAGGTATACATATATCCCCTCCCTTTTGAAACTCTCTGCCATCTCCCTCCCCATCCCACCCCTCTAGGTTGATACAGAGCCCCTGTTTGAGTTTCCTGAGCCATACAGAAAATTCCCATTGGCTATCTATTTTATATATGGTAATGTAAGTTTCCATGTTACTCTTTCCATACATCTCACCCTCTCCTCACCTCTCCCCATGTCCATGTCTATTCTCTATGTCTGTTTCTCCATTGTTACCCTGTAAATAAATTCTTTAGCACCATTTTTCTAGATGGGTTCTTAATTCTATTTTGAGGTGCTTTGATAGTGGGGATGATAGAATTTGCTAATAGCTATGGCAGTGGGTGAGTATATTAGGGAAAGAGCAAGAGTTAAGAATTGTTCCCTAGTTTAAAGCAGAACAATACAGTGGATTTTGCTCCAGAGTTTCTGAAATGGGGACATGTCAGGGCTCAGAGGAATGATTCAAGAGTTCTGTTTTGGACTTAAGTTTGAATTATCCATTAGACATTGAAAAAGAGATGTTGAATGTGGCTACACCTATAAAATGATCACTCAAGAAGAGACCAAGGTGAAACGAACATTTCCAGTTCATCAGTGTACAGAATGGGTGACTTCAGCAAATGTAATTTCAGAACAGCAGAGAAAAGGATGGTAAACTGAACCACTCCAAAATTGGGAAACAGAGTAGAAATCCTCAATGGAAATTTGGGACCAGCCAGTGCGATAAGGAAAATAAAGTTTAGTACTTTTTAACTTGATATAAAATGATTACTACTGGTTGGAGCAATACTCTCTTCCTAATCTCTTTCTGAGGCACAGGGAAAGGTACTTTGCTCACAAAAGCAAAAGATACACTTTGTGTTCCTGGACATTGTGTTCTGGGTTCATGGAGAGACGTGGAGAAGGGATGGTGTTTATTTCTTTGCTTTGCATTGAAAACAATAAATTCTTTCCTCTGAGGGAATCTTTCACTATAAAGGCATTAGCATAAATAGTAACAGCACACTTTTTGATAGATAGAAGCCCTACTTAAACTGTGCCTATTGTGTGGACAGTAAAGTGTATGGGACTGGGGTGGGGAGGGCATTAAGTGTGAACTTAGGGAAGCTCATTAGGAGGCCAGTAGAGTGTTCCAGGTCAGAGACGATGGTGACTCAGGCTTCAGTACTAGTGACATTCTAGAAGGGTTGGAACCTAGCCGTACTAGTCAACCTGGAAGCAATGGAATTTATTCTAGTGTCAACTGAGCTTGGTAGTTTCAGCCTCTAAAGTGGTTCTTTTACCTTAAGATTTAATAAAATATCATTATTTATTGAAAAGAGTTAAAGAACTGCTTGGAACAAATTGCTTATACTTCAACAAAAAGTTATTTAAAAGATGCTTATCCACAGTGCAGTATAATTGCCTATTTTGTAAAGTTAAGGCTCTATATCTCTTTTCTCTAGGAAACTGGGGATCCCTTTCTTCAGGAGGGGCTCTTGAAAGACTCTGTCCTTTGGCTGGTCTAGGCATCCTCTCCTTCTGTCATCTGATTCTGTGTCTTTCACTAGACTGATTCATTGACCCATGATAGTCTGTGATGCATTGGTTCATGCCTTGCTGAATTCTCTATGTTGCTGTAGATGCCAAGAGGTCTACATCTCTTACAAATTATTCAGGGTTCAGTCCTTCAAATATTCAATAAAATATATGTTCCTAAGTCATTTCTTATTTACTATTGGGCACTTGTGAAATGCACAAAAATATTGTCTGTGCATTCCTCTTATCAAAATGTCTGCCAGAGGTGGGAGGGTTATACAAAGATCTCCACAAATTTAGATGAGAAAGAATAACTTTGAGATTGACTGATTGAACTATGTATCTGTCATTATATTTTTATTGTATATGTATATCATGTATATAAAGGTAATATGCATAATATATATGTGTATAAACATAAATGTATAATAGGTAGGCAGATATATAATTTATATATGATATATGTGTGTAAGTGTATTTGTACAAATGTAAGTGTGTATAATAACTTGGCATAGGGCTTGGTAAAAAGTTAACCAATTGAATTCACCATCCCTCTGTGAAAAAGTAAATGCCTCCTCTTTTTTGGCCTGGTGGGGTTTTGCAATAAATTACTCAGTAGCCTGACAGGTAAAGCTCAAACAAATTTTATGAAATAACTGCACCTTTCCCTTTTAATGCACATGCCTTCATCTGCATCTTTGTTTCCATTTGATAGGCCCAAATGGACAGGAGACCCAGTCAACAGGCAGATAAAATGCTGATGAGAGTATTTGCTTCTTTTTATTTGCTGCCTTTTAGCTAGCACTTCAGTTTTAGAGGAAATACCAGGTGCGCCCAATGACTCATCTGATATAAAAGATGAATGTCAGAACACAGTGCCTTGCAAATGTGGTTTCAGTTTTAGAATAAAAGCATGTGAATAAATGGAGAAGTCAATGGCACCCCACTCCAGTACTCTTGCCTGGAAAATCCCATGGACGGAAGGGCCTGGTAGGCTGCAGTCCACGGGGTCGCTAGGAGTTGGACACGACTGAGCGACTGCACTTTCACTTTTCACTTTCATGCATTGGAGAAGGAAATGGCAACCCACTACAGTGTTCTTGCCTGGAGAAACCCAGGGATGGGGGAGCCTGGTGGGCTACCTTCTATGGGGTTGCACAGAGTCAGACACGACTGAAGTGACTTAGCAGCAGCAGCAGCATGTGAATAAAACCTAGGACTTGGAAATAGCTTAAATATAGTAAGCATTATGGCATTTGCTTAATAATGTATATAACTAGTGTTGGTAATCACAGGATAAAAGACACACACACATAATTATATAACCAAAATTTCTTTTATGCATAAAACAACATAAGAAAAATTTTAAGGCAGTTATAAACTTGAAAAATATTTCAAAAACATATGACTAAGTATTACTAAACTTAATATATGAATAATTCTATAAAACAAAATTTTAAAATTTTAGTTAAAAAGGGTAAGTCCAAAAATGAAGAAATAAATTTATAAAGAATGTTCAGTTCAGTTCAGTTGCATAGTCATGTCAGACTCTTTGAGACACCATGGACTGCAGCACTCCAGGCCTCCCTGTCCATCACCAACTCCCAGAGTTTACTCAAACTCATGTCCATTGAGTTGGTGATGCCATCCAACCATCTCATCCTCTGTCATCCCCTTCTCCTCCTGCCTTCAATCTTTCCCAGAATCAGGGTCTTTTCAAATGAGTCAGTTCTTTGCATCAGGTGGCCAAGTATTGGAGTTTCAGCTTCAACGATCAGTCCTTCCAATGAATATTCAGGACTTATTTCCTTTAGGATGGACTGGTTGGATCTCCTTGCAGTCCAAGGGACTCTCAAGAGTTTTCTCCAACACCACAGTTCAAAAGCATCAATTCTTTGGCACTCAGCTTTCTTTATAGTCCAACACTCACATCCATACATGACTACTGGAAAAACCATAGCCTTGACTAGACGGACCTTTGTTGGCAAAGTAATATCTTTGCTTTTGAATATGCTGTCTAGGTTGGTCATAGCTTTTCTTCCAAGGAGCAAATGTCTTTTAATTTCATGGCTGCAGTCACTATCTGCAGTGATTTTGGAGCCCCCCAAAATAAAGTCCACCACTGTTTCCACTGTTTCCCCATCTATTTGCCATGAAGTAATGGGACTGGATGCCATGATCTTAGTTTTCTGAATGTTAAGTTTTAAGCCAACTTTTCCCCTCTCCTCTTTCACTTTAATCAGAGGCTCTTTAGTTCTTCTTCACAGTCTGCCGTAACCATAAGAGTGCTGTCATCTGCATATGTGAGGTTATTGATATTTCTCCTGGCAATCTTGATTCCAGCTTGTGCTTCATCCAGTCCAGCGTTTCTCATGATGTGCTCTGCATATAAGTTAAATAAGCAGGGTGACAATATACAGTCTTGACGTATTCCTTTCCCTATTTGGAACCAGTCTGTTGTTCCATGTCCAGTTCTAATTGTTGCTTCCTGACCTGCATACAGATTTCTTAAGAGGCAGGTCAGGTGGTCTGGTATTCCCATCTCTTTCAGAATTTTCCACAGTTTATTGTGATCCACACAGTCAAAGGCTTTGGTATAGTCGATAAAGCAGACTAGATTTTTTCTGAAACTCTCTTGCTTTTTTGATGATCCAGCAGATGTTGGCAATTTGATCTCTGGTTCCTCTGCCTATTCTAAAACCAGCTTGAACATCTGGATGTTCATGGTTCACGTATTCTTGAAGCCTGGCTTGGAGAATTTTGAGCATTACTTTACTAGCGTGTGAGATGAGTGCAATTGTGTGGTAGTTTGAGCATTCTTTGGCATTACCTTTCTTTGGGATTGGAATGACAATTGACCTTTTCTAGTCCTGTGGCCACTTCTGAGTTTTCCAAATTTGCTGGAATATTGAGTGAAGCACTTTCACAGCATCATCTTTTAGGATTTGAAATAGCTCAACTGGAATTCCATCACCTCTACTAGCTTTGTTCATAGTGATGCTTTCTAAGCCCCACCTGACTTCACATTCCAGGATGTCTGGCTCTAGGTGAGTGATCACACCATTGTGATTATCTGGGTCGTGAAGATCTCTTTTGTATAGTTCTTGTGTGTATTCTTGCCACCTCTTCTTACTATCTGCTTCTGTTAGGTCCATACCATTTTTGTCCTTTATATTGCTCATCTTTGCATGAAATATTCCCTTGATATTTCTAATTTTCTTGGTTCAACTCCTCTGAAAAAGCAGGCACATATTAAATAAAATTTTCTTATCAAAATGAATAAAATTTTAAATATATATACTCAGGTTTGTACGGAGAAGGCAATGGCACCTCACTCTAGTACTCTTGCCTGGAAAATCCCATGGATGGAGGAGCCTGGTAGGCTGCAGTCCATGGGGGCGCTGAGGGTTGGACGCGACTGAACGACTTCACTTTCACTTTTCACTTTCAAGCATTGGAGAAGGCAATGGCAACCCACTCCAGTGTTCTTGCCTGGAGAATCCCAGGGACAGGGGAGCCTGGTGGGCTGCCATCTATGGGGTCACACAGAGTCGGACACGACTGAAGTGACTTAGCAGCAGGTTTGTAAAGGTATGAAGAAATTTATATTACGTTATTTTTTTCTGGAGAACAATTTGGTAATATAAAATTTAAAACCCTGAGAAAAAATGCACTTATCTACTAATTTAATTTATAAAAAATAATATTAATGATATTAATAACAATAGATATTAGTAAAAGATTAGTAAAAGACTAATATCTATAAATGTTCATCATATGAGAATGGTTTAAACATCCTTCTGACAAACTCATAGAATGAAATATGGTACAGGCATAAAGTAATCTTGCCAGAGCATATTTAATTATGTGGAAAATATTCTCCAAATACTGTTAGTTCTGCCCTTCTGTGCACATTTGTGCATGTAAGTGTGTGTGTGTGTGTGTTTGTATAACAGTGAGAAAGAAAGGACACGGTTGACTAGTGATTTAGATTTTGGCTATGAGGCCAGCCTGCCTGGTTTCATATTCTGATTCTGTCAGTTACTAACTCTATCTTGGGCAAGTATTTCTGTTGTCTCAGTTTCCTCACTCATCAGATTGGGAAAAATAATGACACCTTTCTTATCTGATTGTTAGGAGGATTCAATATGTTTGCACATGTAAAGCATTTAGAAGAATGCCCCAAATTAGCAGCCCAAGGCATTATTTTTAATTTTTATAATCAGAATGTTAACAGTGGATATTCATTTATTCAACAGATATTTTTGAGAGCATGTTGTAGGTGAAGAGTTTTGATCAGCACTGGGGATGCACTGATGAACAAAAACATCCTCAGGAAGCTTACATTTTAGTGAATATGCATGACATGGAGATTAAAAAAATTAATATGCAATCCAAAGTTATATAATGGTGCCAAAAGGAGGTTAAGAAGTGGTAGGATTCAGAAGGGGGGGTTATGGGAAGGGTGTTGCTTCAGATGGGGTGCTCAGGAGGGCCTATTTGAGGGCTGACGCTGAGTAGAGACCTGAATGAATCCACAGCCAAGGTCATGAGTATCTGGATAAAGAAAGTTCTAGTCAAGGAACAGCTGGAAATGCCCTGTAGTAGGAATGAGCTTGGAATGTTTGAGAAATCCTAGCTCAATATTCTGGACTGGAGCAGAATGAGGTAAGGCAAAAGTGATGGCAAATTAGGGAGAAACAGAGAAAGCCTGGGGCCAGGTCATTTGGGGCTATGTAGGCAGGGAAAGTCATTTAGACTTTGAGGTGTGCCAGGGATCCATTAGAGGATTCTGAGCAGATGAGCAATTTACAAAAATCACAGCAGTTGCTTTGTATAAAATGAACTCATGCAAAGGTAGTTAGTGGGATAATGGATTATTTAAATGATTCTCTGTCTAGCTGTATTTTCCAAGTTGCTTACGATGGACTGTATTCCTTAATAAGAAAATAAACTTGCTAGTATTTTAAACTGGAGAAGGCAATGGCACCCCACTCCAGTACTCTTGCCTGGAAAATCCCATGGATGGAGGAGCCTGGTAGGCTGCAGTCCATGGGGTCATTGAGAATCGGACACGACTGAGCGGCTTCACTTTCACTTTCCACATTCCACTTTCATGCATTGGAGAAGGAAATGGCAACCCACTCCAGTGTTCTTGCCTGGAGAATCCCAGGGATGGGGGAGCCTGGTGGGCTGCCATCTATGGGGTCACACAGGGTCAGACACGACCGACTGAAGCGACTTAGCAGCAGCAGTATTTTAAACAAAGGATTTGGGTAACAATTAAGCACATGAGATTGTTATTGTATTTACCATTTCCCCGAGTCTTCAAAAGGGCTTGAATTTTATACAGACACGTAACATCTCCATGTTTCTCTGTTTTTTTTTAGACCAATTCTCTAAAATTATTTCTAGTGATCTATCCTTTGTCACACCTCATAAACAGTTCAGTTTTTAATTTTCCTTTTTGGAGACACCAGTCTATCATTACACAAGGGCATCTTCACATTCACTAAAACAAACAAACAAACAAAAAACACACACACACACAACACTTTTCATACCCTTGTTTTGGTTTCAAGGCCCTAGTACAAGTGCCACTGTTGTGAAAACGCCTGTCTTTCCATTGTGCAGTTAGTCTTCAGTCAGTGTGAACAACCATTGTTGATTTTCTGCACCAATAGAAATTATGATAGTTACTGCTGAAAATGACATATTTGAGCTACCATATCATTACTTACCAAATGACTGGCCAAAAAAGAGAAAAAAAACCCAGATCCTCTCATGCTGGCAGTGAAACATGGCATGTCACAAAGATGGGCCTCTTCTTCATGCCACATTGCCCGTGAGAAGGACGATGGCTAGGCTTGATCACTACTTGAAGCATGTGGTTCATGAAGAATAATGTGAGCACTTAGGCATTTGCAATCATGGAGAATGTGTCTATCTCTGTCATATTTTTGTGAACAGTTACTTCATATCTGACACTGATGACCTTAGCCAGAATTCTTAGTAACGCATAAAAAATATTCAGTATATGTAAAAACAAACAAAAAAATTCAAATAGAGTCCTTGCCTCCTTTCCTTTGTAAGCATATGTTTCAAAATCAAAAGTGTAAGAAGTAAATAAATAGGAAATTAATTGTTACAATCTCAGCTATTTTATGTAACACACTAGCTGTGATTTTAATTAGGTGTAATGGCATTATATTGATATATTTAAAAAATAATGATAGAAGCTAAAGTTTAATTTAGAAGGAATATAAGAACATATTTAGAAAGCCTTCTGTATTTAACCACCATTATTTTACATGAGATGTTCCACTTTGCCCTAGACTATGCCTCAGAAGAGAGATGAGCCTCAGATGGCTCTTGGTTAGGTAAACAGGCTCTAATTCACCCCTTTCTGCTCTTTCTTCTTTTTGACTACAAGGCAAAGGTCTTAGAATCATGGAACTGTGTGTTTTAATCTAGAAACCGATAATGACCCCCCAGCCCAATACTACCTCCCATACCATTCAAGTAAGGGGACAAGTGATAGAAATGCTAAAAACAATAATTAGAGCTAGTATTTCCTGAGCTTTGACTAAATGTCAGACAAAGTGCTACAGGTATAATGTGTGTGTGTGTGTGTGTGTGTATATACATACACATCATTCCTAATGATAACTTTTATAGTATAGACTATTATTTTATCATCCTTGTGGTACATATGAAGAAAATTGAAGTCAAATAAATTGTTCAAGATTGCACAACTATTTGATATGTTCAGAATTTAAACCCAGGCAGTCTGCAATCTGAACTACAGATCCTATGTTCTCAAACATTTTATTAGGCCTAGCAAAATTCACACATGGTATTCTTGGAAGCATAATATTTGAACTTGTAGTAGTATCTATTCATTGCCTCATAGAGAGTAATTGCCCTATCAAAGTTAATCCTATATGATGACATTATTCATAACTTTTCTAGAACTCAAGTTACACAGGCAGTGTTAATTCAAATGTTTTCAGACAAATGAGGTGAATCAAATCAGCCATATAACTTCTGTTTATCAGCCAAAAAGATATTTCTAAAAGTGCATACTGCCCTCATTGGTTTCTTTTAAAGAAAGATCAATCCTAAGTGCTACTCTTGTCTTCAATGAAATGTTTTCCACAATATTTAGCTTACCTGAGCTACTGTATGAATGCGGCTACAGCATTTTCTTTAAGATTCATTTTTGCTTTTTCCCTTGAACAGATTGCATGAGCCCTCTATTATTTACTCTGAGGTTTAGGAACCCAGCTAGGTCTACAACCACATGCTCCCTCAATGTACCCTAAATACACAAAGGCCCATTAGGCTCATGTATTATGTTCAGATGGATAATTAGAGTAATCAAAATCTACTCACATCCTCTGCAGAATCATTTTTGACCGAAGGCGCTAGAAAATTGAATGTTTCTTGTTAGACCTAGAGAGAACATGAACTTATCACTAGCGGCAGCAATTGATGCAAAGAAAGAAAGGCTTTGCTCTTGTGCATACTTATGATTTGCCACACGTCCAGGCAGCACTGCTGTATAAGCCATGCTAATGCTAATAACTATCTGGGAAATTTGGTCATCCATTTGAAGGGAGCAACCCTGTTCTTATTAGTTTCTAAATTTATTTTAACTTCCATTGACATAAATTAAAACGGGACTCTTGCTGCCCATTGATTGTGTCAATAGTCAATTTTTCTCTCTCTAGAATTCATTTTTAAAGACTTTACTTTTTAAACTAAATACTGCTGGTTAACTAAAATCTTGTCTTTTACAGACTCAGGAGAGAAGCATCTAACATAAATTAATCATGACTTAATTGACTGAGCTAATTCAACTTCCCTGCAGCCCACTGCACAATATTCTTATCTTCCCAATGAAGGCTAAACAGTATATTGTTTCAGGAGTAGCAAATTTTATGACTTTAGCATAACATTTTTCCCTCAAGATCTAAAGTTTTAACATTCTTGGAATTGCCTACAAATGTATTCACAGTTAGGACGACTAAGTTGATTGATCCTACACCTTACGGCTGAGCAATTTTTCTATTTATTCCATGCATGGACTAACATCTTTATTTGTAATATTGTTACACACATACAACAGCAACAAGAATTTGTTTGATTGCAATTTACATCTGTTTTTCTCTACCCTCAAATGATTTGAATTCCTAATATTAACACTATTGTTGCTATAAAAAAATAAAAAAACAGCAAAATAAGTTAAAATATCAATGGTAATAGTTTTCTCAAATCATGCTTAGACAGCATAGTAAGTATTGATAAAGCTGTAAAGAAATCATCAAAAAATATGTTCCAAGAGCTTATTTTCTAATTATCATATGTGAAAGTAAAAGTGTGAGTCACTCAGTTTTGTCTGATTCTTTGAGACCCCATTGTAGCCCTCCAGGCCTCCTCTGTTCATGGAATTCTCTAGGCAAGAATACTGGAGTGGGTAGCCATTCCCTCCTCCAGGGGATCTTCCAGACCCAAGGACTGAACCCAGGTCTCCTGAATTGCAGGCAGATTCTTTATCATCTGAGCCACCAGGGAAGCCCATGTATCATATATAAGAAGGCAATACAATAGTATGTGGAAATACAAAATACTCAAGATTTTTAACTTTTATATTCTTTCCTAAAATTATCACCAGAATTTATAATAACCTTGAAAGCTAAAGAACTATTCATTCTTACAATAGTAAGAGAACCACATAAAGAAAAAAATTATCTTAATGTTATCTTTTTTCTACAAGTCAGTACTCTGTTCATTGGAATAGTATGGTACACAAAAGAATGCAGAAAAAAAAATATATATATATATTTTAAATAGAGTTTAGAATAGTTACTGCAAAAACTGGGTTTCTTGAGCAGTTTTGTTTTGCTTATTTGTATTTTGTTATGTTTGTCTCTTTTTTGTTTTATTTTGGTTATTTCTGTTTTGTTTGTTCGTTCTTTGGATTATTTTGTTTTGCTTGACTCAGAGTCCTCTCTCAGGGCCTCTTTTAGGACTTAAATACAACTAAGAGTACCTAGACTAATATTGTGAGTTCAGGGAAGTCATTGATTTTTCACTGACCATGACTATAAGCAATAAAACCACGTAATGACAAGAACTGATGATGGCCAAGTCTCTAAAAGGAATAGGGAATAAAGAACAGCATTATGTTTAAGGCTTACTGAGCATCTCTTCATATATGCCATGATATATTTAGTATGCCCTAAGAAAGAGAGGTGTGTATGTAGTCAGGTAATAAGAATTTTAGTTATTTCACTACTTGCTATATCAACTTGTGCAAATCTGCTCAATTTAGACTTCCTTTTCCTCAACAGTCAAGTGGGATTTTATATACTTCAATGTTACCTACTAATGATTAAATGAAATCACTTGTAATAGCCTTTTATAAACAAAAAAGCATTATCTTCTGCTGAAGAGGTCCTGTTTTGCTTTCATAATAAGATGAGCTAACTCAGGCATACATTAGTTATCAAATTATACTCTCAAAATTTTTTTCTGATTTAATTTTACTGAACAAAAAAACAACCTGCCACTTGTGAATTGGCATGTTTCTTATAAATTTTGGGTCAAAAGTGTTCCACCTGTATGTGATAAAACAGGTGAGACCTGCCCTAAGCTATTGAAGTATGCACATATATATATATACACATACACACATATATATAAAATTTGTGGAAGTACCATTGTTAAATACATCCCCCGTTCTTTTTTACTGCTTAGCCTTAAGCATTGACTCTTTGGAGACTTTTGTATTTAATGTATGTGAATCTAGAAGGAGAAAGATCAAACTGAAGCTGCTGACCTTTTACTGATTCTTATTGAACCACAATTGCTGGTCTCGCCAGAGTGTTTTCTGGCTTCCTGTGACCATCAAGGGGACACTGGGTGATGCTAGATGGTATGATCAAGCAGTGGGATAGTGGACTCCTTAACCAGTTCCTTGAGGCTGAGGACAGCTTTGGCAGAAGCTTTGAAATAAAGAATTGAGCTTTCACATAATTTCATTCCCCCAAAGTTAAAGTTCTCCCTAATTAGATAATATCAAGCTTGTATTAAAAAGCCACTGTAGTAGACAACAGATGATCTGACATTTAATGTGAAGCTTCTGGGGTGGCTCTTGGATCTTGGAAAGTTCTGAGGTTGTGGTTAAATGAAAGTAGGGGAAAAAATGCCCTTTAAAATAGGCATGAAAACTTTAAATAGCTATAAACTGTCATTTCTTATATAATAGAACAAAATTGAATGCTCATATTCTTCATCTTAGTATAAAAATTTATTATTTTTTCCACATGATTTCCTAAAAGTTAATTAAGTTAAAAGTTCAGGACATATATAGCTTTCATCTGTTTAAAAGTTTGAGTTATTTACAAAATTTAGATTCTATCTATTATTTAATCTCACTTGGGAAACTGACTGCTTATAGGTATCTCAAGCATATGACTGGTTAATGTAATTTTCTACTCTGGTTCTCATCTATTAAGCTGAATCATGAAAATATTTTTGCCAACAAAAAGGGATCAAATTTTGGGAGTTGCATATGGTTCAACCTAGTATATTTGTTTCTACTCTCTCATCTTGTTTTGTGAAACATATGTCCTTCCTGACAGTACAAAGGGTATTAGACAGTATGTTTCATCAGTATCCTTATGAGAATTTAAAAATTATTTTTGCTTCATTTCCAGAAAAGTTTATTATATAAAGAGGAGTTTATATCAATGATACAGGGAGAGAGTGCATTTCTGATATCTTTTAGTGCTCTGAATATATGAAAATATTCTGGGTTGAATATATTTGGAGCACTTTCTGTTTCCAAGATTCAGTATAATACTCAGTAATAAACATTAGTGAAACCTTTGTTTTGGGATTCTATGTAATACACAGTTCAAGGCAGAGCATATTTATTATGCACAAACCATTTGATTCTATTTGCTATTTGCTATTTTCTTTTTTTTTTTTCCACTAAAAGAGGTAGACAAATACAGGGAAACTACTTCTCTAGCAGTTTTTTGCAAGAATATAAATTTATGTGCAACAGAAACTACTCAATTAAATACTGACTCTAATAAGCTCCAAGAACATTTTCCTAGTATTCTCCTCAAGGAGCATTTCATTACAAGGTTTGATTCTTTTATATGTCCATTTTGGTTCCAAGTTATTAATTGCTGATAAGGGTTATTATGTATTTCCCTGGTGGCTCAGTGGTACAGAGTCTGCCTGCAATGCAGAAGACACTGGGGATGCAGGTTCCATTCCTGGGTAGGGAAGATCTCCTGGAGAAGGGAATGGGTACCCACTCTAGTACTCTTGCCTGGAGAATTCCATGGATAGACCATCCAGGAGGGCTACAGTGCATGGGATCTCAAAGAGTCGGACATGACTGAACAACTAAGCACAGCTCAGCACATAGTAACATAACAGTGCTATAATAATAGTAATGGCAACAACAACAATCACATTTGTTTGGTACTCCTTGTCTACTGTGGGTCTTAAAGTTTCATTTGCCTTATCTCAAAAGTACCTCTGAGGTAGATACTATTATTATCCCCATCTACAGATGAAAGACTGAGACACAAGCAGATTTTTTTCATGGTCACAGTGAGCTGATATTTGAACCAAGTCAACTGGACTCCCCTGGATTAGGAAATGGCAACCCACTCAAGTATTCTTGCCTGGGAAATCCCACAGACAGAGGAACCTGATGGGATATAGTCTATGGGGTCACAAAGAGTTGGACACGACTGAGAGACTAAACCACAATTGGACTCCACAGCCCACACTTTTACACTATATGGAACTAATTCTTGTGGAGGGAAGAGATTGCAGTGGAGATTGACTGATTTACTATTGTACCCATGTACCTTCGCTTCTTTCCTGTTGAAATTAGTGAAACCTCTCCGTGCCAATGGAAAGCCAGTTTTTTTCCACTTGATCAACTTGGTTGTTAGATTCTTTGCTTGTGATCTACTCAAGGATTTTGCTTCTGCAGGTGTAGCTTATTTCTTTTCACAATCAATTAATTTCTTCTATCTAAAAATTGCCATGAAAAATTAAAAAAAATTACAGTATCTTCCTCAATAAATTCTTATTCTTAATAAATTCTAGTCTTCACAATATTCCTCTAGTGCCTACCTTATTTGTCTGCTCTTTTTCACACATGTAATTTGACACACTATTTCTACTATTCTCTCCACACCTCTACTTTTCAGTCCACTTCCGTTAAACATTTTTCCCATGATCTACTGAAACTGCTTTTGTCAAAGTCACCAGTACCTTCCGTCTTGATAAGTCCAGTGGTCAATCCTTGTTTCTCAACTTAGAAATCTCAGAATTATTTTCAGGTCTACACTCTCTCCTTATATGATCTAATGTAGTCCTGTGACTTTTAATAGCATCTTATGTTCATGACTATTAAGTTTACATATTCAGCCCCAATCTCTGAGCTTAAGAATGATATACTTTTCCTACCTTTACAAAAGCTTCATATAGATGTGTAGTTGGTATTCTAAACTTCATTTGTTTCCAAGAAAACACTCGCTTTTGGTTGTACCCCTCAGTTTCCATCATCCTGCTCCTGTTCTAGCCTTCTACATCTCAGTAAGTGATGCTGCCTATATATAAAAAGTATATACAGGAGTTACTATCGCCTTGTTCTGTACATCCAAGCCACCAGCAATTTAACCCTAAGTTAAATGTATTTCCCCAAACCTTATCACTTTTCATCTTTTCCATCATTACTGCCTCCATGATTATTAGCCTGCTAAATGATCCATTTGTCTCTAATCTTGTCAATTGGTTATTTTGAAGTATGTAGGTCTACTGTTTAAATATTATATATATTTTCCATTATGCTAAAAGAAATTCAAATTACTTTCCATGGCCTATGTACTCATCAGTAATCTGGCCTCTGCCTACTCTCACACCTCTTCTCATACTGTGCTCTCTCCTGTTTCTTCTTCTTTGTCCACTTTAGTTTTCTCATTTTGCTTCAACAGTAAAACTTATTCCCAGCTTAGACATTTATATTTGTTTTTATCTCAAGAACTCTGTTTTCATTGGATCATGAGGCTGGAGTACTTTCATCTTTCAACCTCCAGCTGAAATGATAGTTTCTGCATAGGGCCTACATTGAGTAAAGAAACCCACCCCGTTAAGTTACTTTCCATTTCCTACATCTTCCTGTTTATTTCTTGGCCTTAATAATTATCTTACGTTTTTTGTGGAGTGATCAATTTATTCATTCAATTATTCCTTATTTTCCTGTAACTGGACTGTTAGCTCTAAAAATATATGTGCTTGGTCAGGGACATAGAATATACTCAGTCAACATTTGCAGAAAGAATTAATTATACTTTAGAACTGACAGAGGATTTTTTATGTATATAAACTCATTATCCGATTAGCTATTATCAGCAAGGAATGCAGTATATTTCCTCCCATCCTAGAGGCCTGACATAAATATGGTTTAAAAGATCATCTATTCTACTCCTCTGCTACCATAATTAAAACCTCTTTTTAGAGAGATTTAATTGATTTGCACAGACTATAAGAAAGAACTGAAATGGAATTTACCCCTAAACAACCTAATGTCAAATTCTTTAATGCCTTACTTTTATTCCTGTTTTGACAGTTTATTGTTTGACATATTTTAGAAAATACGCTGAGAGCACCTACAAATTAACCTCTTTAAGTAAAGCTAAATCTACTCTATAATAAACTTGACAAGATTAACAAAATGATAGATAAATGTATGACATTTTAGAATAGGGTGTTTATCAATCTCTATGAGATTTAAAAAAAATAAAAAAAAAACAAATCCATTGGTACCAGAATGTCTTCCATTAGTCATCAAGGTGATCAAAATGTATCTATATTTATATTTAACCAATACATACTGAGTAAATACTGTGTGTTAGATATTGTGCTGATTACTTTTGCCTGTGCCATCTCATTTAATTTTCACAATCATTTGGTAGTTATATTTATAGTTTTTGGTTTGCAAGAAAGCCTCGTACAGCAAGTAACATATCAAAGTCCTCTGACCCATAATTAATTTCTCCTCATATTGTATTTTACTGTTTCTATACTATTAGAAAAATATCTTTGCAATATAATTAGTGGAAAAAAATTTGGCATCTTGACAACTGTACTGTAATATACCATTATACTAGTGCTCATCTTCTTAAGCCACCAACCCTGGATTTTCCTTTATTTCTCCCTTTCCTTCATGCCCATCCCTTATATTTAATTCATCAATGGTTCCTGATTGATTTGTCTTTAATTTGTGTCTTGAATTGGTTCACTTCTTTCCATCTCCACTCTTATTGTGATGGTCCAAATCCATGTCACCTTTAAACTGTAATAACTTTATTTCTACTCTTACTCTTGTTGCTTACAAGCCATTCTTTGTAGGTTGTAATTAAGCTCTTTTAAAAACTGAAATCAGGTCATGGCTCTCTGTTAAAACTTAAACCAAAAATAAAACAACAATAAAAAGTCCTTAATGACTTATTGTTGTATTTAGAATCAAAACCAAATGCTTCCTTTGGCCTACAAGACATCACATGATCTGCGTTTCACCTGTTTTGTTTTATACTTATCACTTCTTTTTCTAGGTTCCAGCTACAAGAGCTTTCTTTCTCTTACTCGAGCATGCCAAGGTCTTTCTTCTCTTGTGGTCTTTGCATTTGTTATATCCCTTTCCTTCATTGAATTCACAATAAGTTTTTCACGGCTGGTTCATTTTCATAGTTATGGTCTTGTAAAGATTTTTCAAGGAGAATTTGTTGATCATTTCATTTTGTATAGTGTGTGCCTCCTCCCTGTACCTGTTTAATTACACTTAATTCTATCACAGTGGAATTTAAGAAAAAAATTCCTGATCACTTTTTAATATTGTCTTTCTTTACTTGTCTATTTTTTGAGTTTCTTCACAGATGAAGGAAGCTCTGTGATCAGGATCTTCCTTGAATTGTGTACCATTCTGTTGTCAAGTTCAGGATAGTGCTGCTGCTGCTGCTGCTGAGTCATGTCAGTCGTGTCCGACTCTGTGAGACCCCATAGACGGCAGCCCACCAGGCTCCGCCGTCCCTGGGATTCTCCAGGCAGGAACACTGAAGTGAGTTGCCATTTCCTTCTCCAATGCATGAAAAGTGAAAAGTGAAAGTGAAGTTGCTCAGTCGTGTCCGACTCTGCGACCTCATGGACTGCAAGCCCACCAGGCTCCTCCGTCCATGGGATTTTCCAGGCAAGAGTACTGGAGTGGGTTGCCATTGCCTTCTCTGCTATATATAGTTAATAACACATTATTGTGCACTTTATAAAGTTTGTTAAAAGAGAGATCTCATGTTAAGTGTAAGACACAAACTCACACAAGGAAATTTTTGGACGATGGATATATTTAGCATCTTGATTGCAGTGATGTGCATATGTCCAATCTCATCACAGTATTAAATCTGTGCAATTTTTTTTTTTTTTTGGATATCAATAGAGCTCAATAGATCTTCCTGCTCCTGCTAAGTCACTTCAGTCGTGTCCGACTCTGTGCGACCCCATAGACGACAGCCCACCAGGCTCCCCCGTCCCTGGGATTTTCCAGGCAAGAACACTGGAGTGGGTTGCCATTGCCTTCTCCAGTGCATGAAAGTGAAAAGTCAAAGTGAAGTCGCTCAGTCGTGTCCGACTCCTAGCGACCCCATGGACTGCAGCCTACTAGGCTCCTCCGCCCATGGGATTTTCCAGGCAAGAGTACTGGAGTGGGGTGCCATTGTCTTCTCCCCAGTAGATCTTAAAAAGCAACAAAAATGCATGTCAATGAATTTGAAAAGTTAAATGAAATAGATAATTTATTGAAAAACACTTAAAGTATTAAAATGGTCTCAAGAAGTAAAAATCTGAAGAGACCTATAATTACTAAAGAAATTGAATTGGTGTTCTGTTCTTTGCCCACCCCCCACCCCCCACTTCTCAAAGTCCTGCTTCCCTGGTGGCTCAGACAGTAAAGAATCTGCCTTCAATGTGGGAGACCTGGATTCAATCCTTGGGTTGGGAAAATCTCCTGGAGAAGGGAATGCTACCTATTCTAGTATGAAGAGAGGAGCCTGGCAGGCTACAGTCCATGGGGTCGCAAAGAGTCAGACATGACTGAGTGGCTTTCACTTTCAGACACTTTCTCAAAGTCCTAAATTTATAAGCACTTACAAGGACATTTCACAAAATCTTAAAAAAAGATAATGTTAATCTAATATACTACTCTAAAGACTCAGAGCAATAGGTCTTCCAAATCACTCTGAAGAGCTACCACCAAACCAGATAAGAACAGCAAGGAAAAGATCAATATCTATAAACATAGAGGCAAAATTCTAAAAATAATTAGCAAAATATATAAAGTAATACACAGTTAAAATACACCAGAGTAAAATAAAATTTAACCCTCAAATGTAAGACTTGTCGACTAGTTGAAAAAAATATTTTAATTTCTCAAATCCCCAAACAGATGATAATTAAGGCATAAATACTAGACGCTTTCAATTTAAAGTCAAGAACAAGCAGGGAATCCAGCTATAATGGCTTCTATCTAATATTTCACTCAAGGGGTTCAATAAAGTATGTTTTTTTTAAAAAGAAGATATAAAATTCTAGCAAAGGAAAAATAAAACCACTGTTTGCTGATGAAATAATTGCTGATGTGAAAAAATTTAAAAGCATCAACATTAATAGTAGAAAGGACAATTTTCTATGTACCAACAGCTAGTTAAAAATACTTTTCACAGTAGCAACTAACCCCATAAGGCTGTATACAAAGTGTAAGGTTTGTATAGGAGAAAAAAAAATGTGTATATAATCACTGAAGGACATAAAGAAATACAAAATAAGTGAAAACATATCTCATCCTTGTGTATGGGGGATGTAATATTCAAAAATGTCCATTTTTCTCATAGTAACACATATTCAATTTGTGTTAAAATGTCCAAAGCAATTTCATTAAAAATTCCAACAGGGTCATTTCTGGTAATTTATAATTGGAAGACTAAAGTGGTTTAAAAGAGCCAAACTGAAATTTTTAAATAGACTTAAAATCAAAATAAAATATACTAATATGTACAAATTATTAAAGTTTAATGCAATCCCACTAAATGCACTAACTCATGAAATTACTACACAGATTAACAGATGAAACATTATTTGCACATCATTAACCACCTTCACATTCTCCTACTCTGTGTGTAACATCTCCCAGAGGTAACCACTTTCTAATGTCTAATATCACATTTTAGTTTTGACTGCCTTTTTTTGAACTATTTAAATGGCATAGTAAACAATGTATTATTATATATTTGGCTTCTTTTCCTCAACATTGTGTCTGTAAAATTCACCCATTTCTTTAGGTATAATACTTTGTTTATTTTCAATGCTATATAGTGTATAGTTTCCTTTTATTTATTTTTTATTTTATTTACTTTTTGTTAGTATACCACAATTTACCTATTTTACTGCTAGTGGGTATGTGTGTTGTTTCATGTTTGGGGTTATTACAAATAATAATACTGTAAATGATTTTGTGCTTGTCTTTGGTGCACACATGCATGTTTTGTGAACATATCCAAGGATATGATGGGATTTTAAGGTCATAAGATGTTGTACGTTCAGCTTCAGTAGGTACTGCCAAACACAAAGTATATTCCCAGCTGCAGCGTTTTCATTGTTCACAACCATCCCAGCACTTGATATGTCAGTCCCTTTAACCAAAGGTGTTCTGGAGGAGCTGTAATTGTAGATCATTAAGGTTTACTTTGTATTTCTTGAAGAGTAGTAGAGTTGCTAACTTTTTATTTATTAACTATGTTGATAGGCTATTTTATGGAGTGCCTCTCCAAATCTTTTTGTTTATTTTCTATCAGGTTGCCTGTTTTTGTATCTTTCTGATTTGCATATCTTTCAGTTCAGTTCAGTCGCTCATTCCTGTCCGACTTTTTGCAACCCCATGTATTGCAGCACGCCAGGCCTCCCTGTCCATCACCAACTCCTGGAGTTCACTGAGACTCATGTCCATCGAGTCAGTGATGCCATCCAGCCATCTCATCCTCTGTTGTCCCCTTCTCCTCCTGCCCCCAGTCCCTCCCAGCATCAGAGTCTTTTCCAATGAGTCAACTCTTTGCATGAGGTGGCCAAAGTACTGGAGTTTCAGCTTTAGCATCATTCCTTCCAAAGAACACCCAGGGCTGATCTCCTTTAGAATGGACTGGTTGGATCTCCTTGCAGTCCAAGGGACTCTCAAGAGTCTTCTCCAACACCACAGTTCAAAAGCATTAATTCTTCTGCGCTCAGCTTTCTTCACAGTCCAACTCTCACATCCATACATGACCGCTGGAAAAACCATAGCCTTGACTAGACGGACCTTTGTTGGCAAAGAAATGTCTCTGCTTTTGAATATGCTATCTAGGTTGGTCATAACTTTCCTTCCAAGGAGTAAGCGTCTTTTAATTTCATGGCTGCAATCACCATCTGCAGTGATTTTGGAGCCCCAGAAAATAAAGTCTGACACTGTTTCCACTGTTTGCCCGTCTATTTCCCATTAAGTAATGGGACCAGATGCCATGATCTTCATTTTCTGAATGTTGAGCTTTAAGCCAACTTTTTCACTCTACACTTTCACTTTCATCAAGAGGCTTTTGGTTCCTCTTCACTTTCTGCCATAAGGGTGGTGTCATCTGCATATCTGAGGTTATTGATATTTTTCCCAGCAATCTTGATTCCAGCTTGTGCCTCTTCCAGCCCAGCTTGTGCCTCTTCCAGCCCAGCATTTCTCATGATGTACTCTGCATGTAAGTTAAATAAGCAGGGTGACAATATACAGCCTTGACATACTCTTTTTCCTATTTGGAACCAGTCTGTTGTTCCATGTCCAGTTCTAACTGTTGCTTCCTGACCTGCATATAGATTTCTCAAGAGGCAGGTCAGGTGGTCTGGTATTCCCATCTCTTTTAGAATTTTCCACAGTTTATTGTGATCCACGCAGTCAAGGCTTTGGCATAGTCAATAAAGCAGAAATAGATGTTTTTCTGGAACTCTCTTGCTTTTTCGATGATCCAGCAGATGTTGGCAATTTGATCTCTGGTTCCTCTGCCTTTTCCAAAACCAGCTTGAACATCTGAAAGTTTATGGTTTATGTATTGCTGAAGCCTGGCTTGGAGAATTTTGAGCATTACTTTACTAGTGTGTGAGTTGAGTGCAATTGTGTGGTAGTTTGAGCATTCTTTGGCATTGGAATGAAAACTGACCTTTTCCAGTCCTGTGGCCACTGCTAAGTTTTCCAAGTTTGCTGGCATATTGAGTACAGCACTTTCACAGCATCATCTTTCAGGATTTGAAATAGCTCAACTGGAATTCCATCACCTCCACTAGATTTGTTTGTAGTGATGCTTTCTAAGGGCCACTTGACTTCACATTCCAGGATGTCTGGCTCTGGGTGAGTGATCACACCATTGTGATTATCTGGGTCATGAAGATCTTTTGGTACAGTTCTTCTCTGTATTCTTGCCACCTCTTCTTAATATCTTCTGCTTCTGTTAGGTCCATACAATTTCTGTCCTTTATAGAGCCCATCTTTGCATGAAATCTTCCCTTGGTATCTCTAATTTTCTTGAAGAGATCTCTAGTCTTTCCCATTCTGTTGTTTTCCTTTATTTCTTTGCATTGATTGCTGAGTCAGGATTTCTTATCTCTTCTTGCTATTCTTTGGAACTCTGCATTCAGATGCTTATAGCTTTCCTTTTTCCTTAGCTTTTTGCTTCTCTTCTTTTCACAGCTATTTGTAAGGCCTCCCCAGACAGCCATTTTGCTTTTTTGCATTACTTTTCCATGGGGATGGTCTTGATCCCTGTCTCCTGTACAATGTCACGAACCTCAGTCCATTGTTCATCAGGCACTCTATCAGATCTAGGCCCTTAAATCTATTTGTCACTTCCACTGTATAATCATAAGGGATTTGATGTAGGTCATACCTGAATGATCTAGTGGTTTCCCCTACTTTCTTCAATTTAAGTCTGAGTTTGGCAATCAGGAGTTCATGATCGAGCCACAGTCATCTCCCGGTCATGTTTTTGCTGACTGCATAGCGCTTCTCCATCTTTGGCTGCAAAGAATATAATCAATCTGATTTCAGTGTTGACCATCTGGTGATGTCCATGTGTAGAGTCTTCTCTTGTGTTGTTGGAAGAGGGTGTTTGCTATGACCAGTGCATTCTCTTGGCAAAACTCTATTAGTCTTTGTCCTGCTTCATTCCGTATTCCAAGGCCAAATTTGCCTGTTTCTCCAGGTGTTTCCTGACTTCCTACTTTTGCATTCCAGTCCCCTATAATGAAAAGGACATCTTTATTCAGAGATTAGGAGGCCATTAATTTAGCCTACTATACCAAGCTACTCAAGATCTTCTCCTATTATATTATCCAGACCCTTCATGGTTCACATTTCCATTTGGAGCCTATCTGGAATTGACGTGTGTGTATGTGTGTGTGGTGTATGTGTGTGTGTGTGTGTGTGTGTGTGTGTGTGTGTGTGTGTGTGTGTATGTTAGGTTGGAGGGTACAGGAAGGAGGATACAAGGTTTTTCCATGTTAGTACTTCCTAAAATATAATATCAGTACCATCTCTGTCATGAATTAAAGGTTCATACATGTATGGCTCTGTCTGAAATTTCCATGGCTTCCACTGGCTATTTGTCTTCCTTTGCATCAATAGAATTCTGTCTTAATTTCTTGTAAGGCTAATGTAAGTCTTTATACATGGTATATATTCTCTGTTATTTCTCCTCAGGACTGTCTTTTCTCTTTGACTTTTTTGGCACAGTTTATCAGTTTCTCTCCCCAGAACTTCATGCCCAACCCCCACCCCCAAATACTTGCTGGGCTTTAGATTGGGATTGTATTGTACTGAATCTGTAGAACAATTTTGGGAGGAATTTTCCATTTTATGGTACTGAAACTTCAAATTCTTGAATGTTATTTCTTCCGTTTATTTTGCCCTTTGATTTCTTTCAATATTTTGTAGTTTCTGTGAAGAGGACTTTTAAATCTTGTATTAGATTTTTACCTGAATACTTAATGTTACTTTGATATAAAAGTTGTGAATGAATTTTGTTCATCTAACTTTCAGGGTGTTTATATTTAAATACAGTTGATTTTTATATGTTGATCTTGTGTCTATGGAGCTTGCTAAATAGTAATAAGTTGTAGATATTTTGGATTTTCTATGAACACCAACGTGTCATTTGTGAATAATGATTTATTTAGTTCTTCCCTGGAACTTTCTTTAGCTTTTACCATGTGTTGTTCTGGACAGGAATTCTAGTGTAGTATTAAAAGAAGCTGGGCATGTGCTCTTGTCATGGGTGGTCTACACTGTTTTGAATTTGCAGGCACTTGAGTCAGGCCACATGGATTCTCACACATGCTCACAAGCAGGAGCAATAAGATCAGCTTCAGAATGTATTTCCATAAAAAAGCACTGACATTATTACTTTTAGGGGCCATGAGCTTGTATTTTTCAAAGAAAAATGCAGTGTACCGTCAACTACTTACTAAAGTCCCTGTTCAGTAAAGTCTGGTAAAATTAAGTCATGGCTAGTTTCTGACAAAATGCTTTTCATTTATAACCTGACCAATTTAAAAATATTTCACTTTAAATCTGATTTTTATTGCCCATTACTCTTTCATGTAATTAAACTACACACTTATGCCCTTTTTTCAAATTTTCTATTTATGTATATATATTTTTTCCTTTATGGAATTTAGGAACTGAATTTGTACTCTTTTCAAACCTTTACATTATGAAAAAATTTTAAATAAAATAGACCAATGCTACTTTTAATATAAGCACAATGTTCTCATCTCTAAAAATGAGTTTAATTTGCTCTACTTTTTCTAACTTCTTGAGGTGAGTTTTATCAGACTTCTTTTCTGATATTTACATTTAAGACTGCCAACAAGAAGGTATTACCTGCATCCTACTAGTTGGAAAATGTCATATTTTCATTATATTCAATTAAAAGCATGATAAATTTCCATTTTTTATCTAACTCATTCTTTGACTTGAGTTATTCAGATGTATACACTTAATAGCCTAACATATGGGGATTTTTTTGTGGTTATAGTTTTGTTTTTAATTTCTAGCTTATTCCTCTATGGTTATAGAACACAATCTATAATTTCAGTCCTTTGAACTTTGTAGAAATGTGCTTAATCATGTGCTAGTATTTAAATGATATAGTTAAGTCAATATGGGTAAATGTTCAGATAGCATTTGAAAAAAAAAGGTTTTGCAGTTGTTAGGTACAGTGATCTACTGATACCAGTTCAAGTCAATGGTGTTTTTACTAGATATAAAATAGATAAACAATAAGGGTACTATAATAACTGAATCACTGTGCTGTATACCGGAAATTAACACAGCTTTGTAGATCAACTATACTCCAATTTATAAAGAAGTCAATAGTGTTAATCATGTTGTTTCAATCATTTATATCCTATTGATTTTGGTTTTTGCTTGTTTCATCAGTCTTTGAGATATATTTGTTATAATATTCCATTTTGGTAGTGGCTCTAATAGGCCACTCAAATACCCCTCAGAAATGAAGATTTAGTACCATGTCTGTTGAGAGGGCTAAAGTAGACAGCTTTTACCAGACAACACCCTTCAGAGACCTTTGTGGAGTTTTCTACACCCAATAACTGATCAGTGTAGGGATGTATCCAATTTGGAAAAATTCAAAGAATCCTCTCATCTTCAGAACTCCCCTCAGGGTAGGCTAAGACTTTTGCAGAGACAGCATTAGATCTCAACTTTTCCTTCTGACCAGTTTTGTCTCTTTCCTCTTTCTTTTATAGCTGCTGATCCCAGGAACATCCTCAACACATCTATAACATGATAATCTGCAGCTAAGTATCTTCTTCTGGGGAACCCAACCTGTAGCAGTTGACGCCAGGAATGGCCCAAGAAAGTATATACAAAGGTGGAATTTTTGAGTTGAATCATTTGCCACTCAGCTAACAGTGAGGACTGCCATCCTTGGTGTAGAAGGTAGGTGAAGACCAGATACCTATACAAGGTAGGTGTCCAATTATTAGACTTCCACAAGCATTGGATTGGACTGCAATGGTAACCTTATAGAAAGGAATGCCTTCACTGACAACATAGATCAGATCTCTGAGAAAGATGGAAAAAAATTTACAAGGGCAATGAAATTGGGAAGTCACTATTGGACTCAGTTGATATTTAGAAAAAAAATTGTTTTTACAAAGTAATTTTTTAGGGAGAAATTCATCAGTTAAAAGCTAAATCGAGCAAGCAAAGAGAACTCCTTGGTTGTGTACCAACAGCTCTCCTCTCCTGCAGTGTGGAGAGCAGAGAAAGTTGAGGACCAGGCTCAGGAAGTCATTGTAAAAGTAGCCAAGATCTGAGTATTAAATTTACAGTCAAGACAAGTCATCTATGTCAAGATTGGGAACCTGATTGGGGAAGAATAGGAACCCTCAAATTGTGAATCCTTGGATTACCCTGAAATTTCTGAGTCTTCACAAGTAGAAAGCTTAGAGGCAGGTCCACTCAGGATCTGCCTGTACTACTCCTCTTGGTTACTAGAAGAGTAACTAGAGTTAAATTATAACTCAGCTGGGGACACCTGCATCTGATAAAAGAGGAAAGAGCTTATGCTCAAAATAGTGGGCAGCAAAACTTAGCCTGTGTGTTCTGGCAAGAGCTGAGAGATTAAGCATGGGATTAGATTCTGATGATTCTTGATCAAGGGGCTGAGAGACAAAATTGGATAAGGGAGGGGTTATTCATTTAGGAGGACCCTTATGGATTCAACATCTTGACAAGGACCCCCAGAGATAATACAAACATGCTAGTGAGATGACTTCTGCTGCTGCTGCTAAGTCGCTCAGTCGTGTCTGACTCCGTGCAACCCCATAGATGGCAGCCCACTAGGCTCCACTATCCCTGGGATTCTCCAGGCAAGAACACTGGAGTGGGTTGCCAGTCTTCTCCAATGCATGAAAGTGAAAAGTGAAAGTGAAGTCGCTCAGTTGTGTCCGACTCTTAGCGACTCCATGGACTGCATCCCACCAGGCTCCCCCATCCATGGGAGTTTCCAGGCAAGAGTACTGGAGTGGGGTGCCATTGCCTTCTCCAGAGATGACTTCTAGGAGTATGATAAAAGCAATCACTAACATTTAGTGTGGTAAAATTGCCATGACAGATAGTGCAGAAAGGGATTAAAAGGCTTGGATAAGTGGGAATGCTGGAATGAATATACAGTGTAAGGCAAAAACTCCACTCAATGATTATATTTTACATACAACCCAGAGGATACATAGTTTACTAAGGCAAAAATGAATGAATTAGTGTAAAGGATGTTAGGATCACTAAGAAATTCAGTGGGGGTATCTCTTTTATGGAAAGACTTATGATAGGAGATGACATTGCAGAAATGGGCTCACTGATAGCAACTGGGTTGGTCAGAAAGATTATTAATTATCAGAAGCTGCATGGACAAAAATCACAGTGAGTGGCAAGGTCAAAGTATTCTTTCTCTCCTCTTTTCTGGGACACTAATTACATGTAAATTAGTCTTGTCACCATGTCACCTTTATTAGTTTTTAAAATTTCTATTCTTTTTAAAACACTACATTTCCTTTTTTTTTAAAATTTTATTTTATTTTTAAACTTTACATAATTGTATTAGTTTTGCCAAATATCAAAATGAATCTGCCACAGGTCCTTCTGTTTATTTATTTATTTGGCCTATATCCTGGTTACCAGTTCGCTGATTAGCATCGCCTAGTACACTATTAAACCCATCTTCAGAGATCTTAATTTGCTTATTTTTTCTCTATTCATTTATATTTTCTACTTTATATTAAAATTATAGATTTTGTCTCATTACTGTTTAACTTATTTAACAGTTATTTTTAAAGCCTGTATCTAATAACTCTATTATCTAGTTCCTCTGTGCATCTATTTCTATTGTATATTTTTCCCTTTGTTGTATTTACTTTCCTTACTTTCCTCATTGTCCTGATGATTTTTTATTGGTTGATACAGGCTGCTTATAATATTTTAATAATATGGTACCTAGGATAATATTATGTTCATTCAGAAAGGATGTGCATAAACTTCTAGCAGACAGCTAGGACATGAGCAATCTTGGAATCGCTTTAAACAATTCTAAGGAATTAATAGTATTGAGAATGAGAATATCCCCTATGCACACTTACTCCTTGAATGTGGTCCCTAAAGCATGAAGGGTTTATCAGGACTTGGCTTGTTAGCAGCTCTGAACTGCAACGTTCTCTCCTCTAGTAACATAACACTTGTCATGAAGTCTAACCCTGACATTACATTATCATGAAGGCACAGCTTCTCAGACTAAGTGACCTTTTCCAAAATTTACAGTGATCTCTAGAGAAATAGCTGCTCTGTGGACCAGGTTCATCTTTCTGAATTCCCTTTGTCTCAATTTGCACATATTCACTACTTTGATAGTTGAATGTGTGTGTGTATGTTTGTATGTGTGTACAGGTTTCCCACTTATCTTTAGTGAAGTTAACAGTATCTAGTTTGTGACATTTAATATCCTAAACATGTTTTCTTTATTATTTCTTCATATATTTGTGTCAAGGCATGTTTTGTTATTTCAGATAAACATTAAAGTCAATTGGGAAAGTTACCCGAAAACTTCCAATTTTTTACTGAGGTACAACTGACATATAACATTATATTAGTTTTAGGTATTCAACATAATGATTTGATATTTGTATATTAGGAAATGATTACCTCAATAAGTCTAGTTAACATCTATTGATATAAAAGGTTGCTATATTTTTTTCTGGTGATAAGAATTTTAGGATCCTCTGTTTTAGCAACTTTCAAGTATACAATAAATATATGATACAGTATTATTAATTATAGTCACCATGCCATCTGTATATTACATTTCCATAACTTATTTATTTTACAATGTGAAATTTGGATCTTTTGACAGCCTCATTCATTTTCTCCACCTCCTACCCTTCCTTTTGGTAATTACCAATCTGTTCTCTGTACCTATTCAGAGAATGTAAATTCAATAAGTATTTAAAAAAAATTCTACCTATAAGTGAGATCATTCAATATTTGTCTTTTACTGTCTGATTCTTTCACTTAATGCCCTCAAGATTCATCCACATTGTCACAAATGGTAAGATTTCCATCTTATTTATGGCTGAATAATGTTCCATTGTGTATATGTATCATATTACTTATCCATCCATCCATCAATGGACACTTAGGTTACTTTCAGTCCTGGCTAGTGTAAACAATGCTGCAGTGAATGTGGGGGTGCAGATATCTTTTCAAGTTACTGATTTTGTTTTGTTCAGATAAACACCCAGAAGTGGAATTTGGATTTTATGGTAGTTCTGTTTTTAATTTTTTGGGAAAACTCCACACTATTCTTCATAGTGGCTGTACCAGTTTATATTGCTACCAACAGTGCAGGAGTCTCTTCTACGTCCTCACCAACACTTGTTATTTCTCGTCTTTGCTTATACCCATTCTAACAGGTGTGAAGTGATTTCTGTGTAGTTTTGATTTACGTTTCCCTGATGATTAGTGATGGCATGTGCCTTTTAATATTGCTGTTGGCTATCGGTATGTCTTCTTTGGAAACATATCTATTCATATCCTCTGTCCTGCTTTAATTGGAGTGTTATTTATTTTTTGCTGTTGAGTTGAATTTGTTCTTTATATATTTTGATATCAAACCCTTATCAGATATATGATTTGTAAATAATTTCTCCCATCTAGTATGTCACCTTTTAATTTTTGCTGATAGTTTCCTTTGCTGTGAAGAAGCTTTTTAGTTTGAAGTAATCCCACTTGTTTATTTTGCATTTTCTTGCCTTTGTTTTTGGTGTCAAATCCAAACAAATCATCATCAAAACCAATGTCAAAGGGCTTGCAGCCTATGTTTTCTTTAAGGAGTTTTATGGTTAGAGGTCTGTCTTTGAAGTCTTTGATCCATTTTGAATTACTCTCTGTATGGTTTAAGATAGGGGTTTAGTCTTATTATTTTGTGTGTGGTTGTCCATTTTTCCCAATACAAATTATTGAGCAGACTGTCCTTTCCCCATTGTATATTCTTGACTTCTTTGCCATAAATTAATTCACCATATAGGTATGAGTTTATGAATTCTGTTCCATTGATTCATATGTCTGTTTTTATGGTAATATTATCATATTGTTTTGATTACTATGGCTTAATAGTATAGTTTGAAATCAGGGAGTGTGATGCCTCCAGCTTTGTTCTTCTCTCTCAAGATCGCTTTGGCTGTTGAGGGTAGTTTGTGGTCTCAACAAATTCTAGGATTGTTTTGTTCTCTTTCTGTGAAAAATGCCATTTGAATGTTGATAGTGATTACATTGAATCTGTAGATTCCTTTGGGCAGCATGGGCACTTTAATAATACTAATTATTCCAATCAATTATAATGGAATATCTTTCCATATATTTGTTTTTTCTTCAGTTTCTTTCATCAGTGTCTTGCAGTTTTTGGTGTCTTTCACTTAATTGGTTAAATTTATGCCTAGGTATTTTATTATTTTTGATACAAATAAAAATGGGATTGTTTTCTTAATTTCTTTTTCTGATAGTATATTATTAAATAGTATATTATTAAATAGTATATAGAATTGTGACTGGTTTTTGTATATAGGTTTTATATCCTGCAACTTTATGGATTTTGTTTATTGGTTCTGCCACATTTTTAAGAGTCTTTAGGGTTTTTTTTTTTTTTTTCCTATGTAATATCATGTAATCTGCAAATGGCTACTGTTGTACTACTTCTTCTCTGATTCGGATGCCTTTTATTTCTTTTTCTTGCCTAAATTCTCTGGATAGGACTTTCAATATAATGTTGAATAAAAAGGACAAGAGTAAGCAAACTGAGAAAAATCATAAAAGTATCCAGATAAAAAGTACATGTTACATTTAACAGTAAGAGTAATGGCTGACCTTGAATAAAAATGAAACCAGAAAACAATAAAACAACATCCCTGAAGAAAAACAATAACAAAAGTAGAATTCTGTATCCTGCAAAGATATGTTCCCAAAACACAGACAAATAAAGCTATTTTCAGGCAAAAAATAAAAAGCAATTTGTCCTGAGGAGATTCATACTACAAAATACTAAAGAAAGGCAAAGACCCCTAAATAGGCACTGTGAACTGCAGGAATAAGTGAGTAGTACTGAAAAGTGTAAGACATAAATAGACTGATTTTTAAATGTTTGAAAGACTTCTGCTTTTATATAGCAATGTTTTGTTATCACCATCACTGTGATATCCAGGTCATGATTCTGTCATGATGAGATTCTGTTTGGTCATCTCAGTGTCACTCTTTATCGGGGGGTGATGTTAAGTTACAGCTTTTGGGCATGGTCAAGGGAACCCTGGGAGACCTCATCGACTCAGGCTTCTCTGTGAACTCGATGATGTGGTCCACAAAAGCAATAAATGGGGGAGCTCTCCACTGCTGCATGGTTATAAGTAAGCCCAAGAAAATTTCTGCAAAAATGAACTGCAGCTTCTTGTGGAACCAGTGGTTGGTGCTGTTGAGTTTGCCACTGACCCCAAGTAGCATTTGGCACCATATATTGTGGTTCATGGGCTTCCCCAGTAGAGCTAGTTGTATAGAACCCGCCTGCCAATGCAGGAGACATGAGACATGGGTTTCTATTCCTGGGTCGGGAGGCTCTCCTGGAGGAGAAAATGGCAACCCTCTCCAGTATTCTTGCTTGGGAAATCCCAGGTGCTGTGTGCCTTGGCTCAGGAATTGCAGTGAATGGAGGTGAGGAAGCTATGGCCTCTTTGTTCACTTGCAGTAATGCGGTCCACATCTCTAGTTGCACAAAGACCTGATCTTTTAGGGATGTGATATATATCCAACTCAAAAATCTGGTACTTGTGCACCATGCTATATCTATAGGTAGCGTTTCCATTTTGCTGAAATTGATGACAATAATATTATGAAATTTATAAGCTGGAGAAGCAAAATGGCTGACAATAATCATACAAAGAGCAGTGGGTGAAAAATTAGAAGTATACAATTTTATGTTGGCTATATGAAATTATTAATTGGTTAAATATTAACAAGTTGTACTACATTAAATAAAGGATATATGATGAAATCTCATATATTAACCAGAAATCTCATAGATTAACCAAATCTCATAGATCAACCAGTTAATAATTATTAAAAAAGTATAACTAGAAAGTCAATAGAAAAGATAAAGTGAAATAATAGAAAAGATAGAATGGATAATATACTATACTAGAGAAAGGGAGAATAGAGGAAAAGCAAGTAAAAATAAACAGAGGGCACAAATAGAAAACAAATAACAAAATGATGAACTTTAACCTGGTTATATTAGTAATGACTTACACAAGTAATTTGCAATCACCTATTAACTCCAAAATTAATATCATTGAATTTAAATAATGGCTTTGAATCATAAGTTATGATGTATTTATCCAGTGTAGTACTGAGGTATTTCAGTGTGTTGAAGGACAACAAGATATTGTGATGTTATTCTCAGTCCTTCCTTAAATGAGGAAAATGATTTTAATTATCCTTAAAATTCTTGTATGTAAAGTAAAATATTAGCCTGACATTGTTTTACTCTTCAAAATGAAAAATTCTAAGGCCATAAATTTTACTAAAAGACTTTGCTACATTATAAATAAATATTATTCTAATCATGCATCCTATATATTCTATTACAAAATCTGTTGGATGCAATAATGTTGTGTGAAAAGTTTTTATCCATTCAGACTTTGTTAAAAATTAAAAATAAAGTTTACACATGCAAATTCAGAACTAAAACTTTTTAAAGAAACATCACATAAGACAAAAGTGACTTTATTTTTGAAATATATTTGACATATAACATTGTGTAAACCTAAGATGTACAGCATGTTAATTTGATACATTTATATATTGCAATATGACTGTCATTGTAGACAGCATTGGCAATTCTATCACTTTACATAACTATCGTTTCATTTGGTGGTTAGAATCATTAAGATCTAGTCTCTTAGCAAGCTTGATGACTAAATACAATATTGTTGACTATATTCATTATACTCTGCATTATATCTGCAGGACTTATTTTTGACTCAATGCAAGTTTGTAACTTAAACGTGTGAGCTATCCTCCTACCCTTATTCCTCATAACAATCATTTTACTTTCTGTTTTTACCAGTTTGGTTTTTTTAGAGTCCACGTATAGGTGAAGTCATATAGTACTTACCCCTTTCTATCTCTCTTAGCATAAAATGCTCAAGATCCATCAGTGTTATCACAAGTGGAAGGATGTCCTTTTTCATGACTGAATAATATTCCATTGCATAATTCTACCACATCTTCTTTATCCACTCATCCACTGATGGGCACTTAGGATGTTTCAAGAACTTTTGTTGTTGTTCTTGTTGTTCAGCCAGTCAGTCATGTCCGACTCTTCACGACACCATGAGCGGCAGGATGGCAGGCTTCCTTGTCCTGAATTCACCATCTCCCAGAACTTGCTCAAAATCATGTCCATTGAGTCGATGACATCATCCAACCATCTTTTCCTCTGTTATCCCCTTCTCCTGCTTTGAATCTTTCCCAGCATCGGGGTCTTTTCCAATAAGTTGGCTCTTTGTATCAAGTGATCAAAGTATCAGAGCTTCAGCATCAGGCCTTTAAATGAATATTCAGGGTTGATTATCTTAAGGACTGATTGGTTTGATCTCCTTGCAGTCCAAGGAACTCTCAAGAATCTTCTCCAATACCATAGTTCAAAAGCATCAATTCTTTGGCACTCAGCCTTCTTTATGGTCCAATTCTCACACCCATACATGATTACTAGAAAACCCATTGCTTTGACTATACAGACCTTGGTCCACAAAAGTAAGTCTCTACTTTTTGTATGCTGTTTAAGTTTGTCATAGCTTTTCATCCAAGGAGCAAGTGTCTATTAATTTCATGGCTGTAGTCACCATCTGTAGTGATTTTGGAGCCCAAGAAAATAAAGTCTGTCACTGTTTCCATTGTTTCCCCATCTATTTGGCATGAAGTGATGGGACCAGATGCCATGATCTTAGTTTTCTGAGTGTTGAGTTTTAATCCAACTTTTTCAATCTCTTTCACTTTAAAAAGAGGCTCTTTAGTTCTTCTTCACTTTCTACCATAAGGGTAGTTTCATCTGTGTATCTGAGGTTATTTATATTTCTCCTGGCAGTCTTGATTCCAGCATGTGATTCATCCAGCCTGGTATTTTGCATGATGTTCTCTGCATATAAGTTAAATAAACAGGGTGATAATATACAGCCTTGACATACTCCTTTCCCAGTTTGAACCAGCCTCTTTTTCTATGTCCAGTTCTAACTGTGGCTTCTTGACCTGCATACTGGTTTCTCAGGAGGCAGGTAAAGTGGTCTGGTATTCCCACCACATTAAGAATTTTCCACAGTTAGTTGTGATCCACACAGAGAAAGGCTTTAGAATAGGCAATGAAACAGATGTTTTTTTCTGGAATTCTCTTGAGAATTTTACATCTCAATTTTACATCTTGAGCTTTTACATCTGGAAGTTCTCAGTTCATGTACTGTTGAAGCCTAGCTTGGAGGATTTTGAGCATGACTCTGCTATCATATGAAATGAATGCAGCTATGAAGTAGTTTTAACATTCTTTGGCATTGCCCTTCTTTGGGACTCGAATGAAAATTGACCTTTTCCAGTCCTGTGGCCACTGCTGAGTTTTCCACATTTGCTGATGTATTGAGTGCAGAACTTTCACAACATCATCTTTTAAGATTTGAAATAGCCTAGATGGAATTCCATCACCTCCACTAGCTTTGTTCATAGTGATGCTTCCTAAGGTCCAATTGTCTTCACACCCCAGGATGTCTGGCTTTAGGTGAGTGATCACACCATCATGGTTATCTGGGTCATTAAGATCTTTTCTGTACAGTTCTTCTGTGTATTCTTGCCATTTCTTAATAACTTCTGCTTCTGTTAGGTCCATACCATTTCTGTCCTGTATTGTGCCTATCTTTGCATGAAATGTTCCCTTAGTATCTCTAATTTTCTTGAAGTATTCTCTAGTCTTTCCCATTCTATTTTTTCCCCTCTATTTCTTTGCATTATTCACTTAAGAAGTCTGTCTTCTTCTCTCTCCTTGATCTTCTTTGGAACTCTGCATTCAGATGGGTATAGCTTTCCTTTTCTCCTTTGCCTTTCACTTCTCTTCTTTTCTCAACTATTTGTAAGGTTTCCTCAGATAACTATTTTACCTTTTTGCATTTCTTTTTCTTGGGGGTGGTTTTGATTGCTGCCTCCAGTATGATGTCATGGACCTCTGTCCATAGTTCTTCAGGCACTCTGTCTATCGGACCTAATTCTTTGAATCTATTTGTCACTTCCTCTGGATAATCAAGGGGTTTGATTTAGGTCATACATGAATGGCCTAGTAGTTTTCCCTACTTTCTTCAATTTAAGTCTGAATTTTTCAGTAAGGAGTTCATGATCTGAGCCATAGTTAGCTCTCAGTTCTTTTTTCCTGACTGTATAGAGATTCTACATCTTTGGCTGCAAAGAATATAATCAATCTGATTTTGGTATTGGCCATCTGGTGATGTCCATGTGTAGAATCATCTCTTGTATTGTTGAAAGAGGGTGTTTACCATGACTGGTGTGTTCTCTTGGCAAAACTCTGTTAGCCTTTGCCCTGCTTCATGTTGTACTCCAAGGCCAAACTTGCTTATTATTCCAGGTATCTCTTGACTTCCTTCTTTTGCATTCCAGTCTCCTATGATGAAAGGACATCTTTTCTTTTCCAGAACTTGGCAGTTGGGAATAAAGCTTCAGGAAACAGTGTCAGACTTTATTATTTTGGGCTCCAAAATCACTGCAGATGGTGACTGCAGCCATGAAATTAAAAGATGCTTACTCCTTGGAAGGAAAGTTATGACCAACCTAGATAGCATATTCAAAAGCAGAGACATTACTTTGTCAACAAAGGTCCGTCTAGTCAAGGCTATGGTTTTTCCAGTGGTCATGTATGGATGTGAGAGTTGGACTGTGAAGAAAGCTGAGCGCCGAAGAATTGATGCTTTTGAACTGTGGTGTTGGAGAAGACTCTTGAGAGTCCCTTGGACTGCAAGGAGATCCAACCAGTCCACTCTAAAGGAGATCAGCCCTGGGTGTTCTTTGGAAGGACTGATGCTAAAGCTGAAACTCCAGTACTTTGGCCACCTCATGGGAAGAGCTGACTCATTGGAAAAGACTGTGATGCTGGGAGGGATTGGGGGTAGGAGTAAAAGGGGACGCCAGAGGAAGAGATGGCTGGATGGCATCACTGACTCGATGGACCTGAGTTTGAGTGAACTCTGGGAGTTGGTGATGGACAGGGAGGCCTGGCATGCTGTGATTCATGGGGTCGCAAAGAGTCAGACACGACTGAGTGACTGAACTGAACTGAACTGAAACATGTAAGTGCATATATCTTTTCAATGTCCTGTTTTCATATCCTTTGGATATATACCTTGAAATGGAATTTCTGGACCATATGGAAGATTGATTTTTAATTTTTTAAAGTATCTCCATATTGTTTTCCATATTTGTTGAACCAATTTACATTCCCACTAACAGTTTAGAAGGGTGCTCTCTTATCCACATTTTCGCCATTATCTCTTGTCTTCTTGATGATAGCCAGTCTAGTAGTTGTGGAGCTATACCTCATTGTGGATTTGATTTGCATTTTCCTAATGGATTAATGATGTTTAAGCCATTTGATGTCTTCTTTGGGATAATGTCTAGTTTCTCTGCCTATTTTTTAATATAAATTTATTTATTTTAATTGCAGGTTAATTACTTTACAATATTGTAATGGTTTTGCCATACATCAACATGAATCCGCCACAGGTATACACGTGTTCCCCATCCTGAATCCTGCTCCCTCCTCACTCCCCATACCGTCCCTCTGGGTTGTCCCAGTGCACCAGCCCCAAGCATCCAGTATCCTGCATTGAAACTGGACTGGTGATTCGTTTCTTATATGATATTATATGTGTTTCAATGCCATTCTCCTACATCATCCCACGCTTTCCCTCTCCCACAGAGTCCAAAAGACTGTTCTATACATCTGTGTCTCTTTTGCTGTCTCACATACAGGGTTATCATTACCATCTTTCTAAATTCCATGTATATGCATTAGTATACTGTATTGGTGTTTTTCTTTCTGGCTTACTTCACTCTGTATAATAGGCTCCAGTTTCATCCACCTCATTAGAACTGATCAAATGTATTCTTTTTAATGGCCGAGTAATACTCCATTGTGTATATGTACCACAGCTTTCTTATCCATTGATCTGCTGATGGACATCTAGGTTGCTTGCATGTCCTGGCTATTATAAACAGTGCTGCAATGAACATTGGGGTACATGTGTCTCTTTCAATTCTGGTTTCCTTGGTCTGCCTATTTTTAATTGGATTTTTTGTGGTTTTTATTGAGTTGTATAAATTCATAAGTATTCTATATATTAACTCCTTATCTGATATGTGGTTTGCAAAAATTTTTCCTATTCTGTAGGCTGACGTTTTATTTTGTGTAGTGTTTGTTTTCTTGTGCAGGAGCTTCAAGTTTGATGTCATCTTATTTGTTTTTTTTTTCTTTTGTTATCTGTGCTTTTGGCATTGCACTCAGAAAAACACTGCCAAGACTAGTGTCAAGGTGATGCTTTCTTCTTATATTTTCTTTTAGGAGTTACGGTATCAGGTCTTATGTTTAAGTCTTTAATCCATTTAAATTAGTTTTTGTTTGTGGTGGAATATAGGGGCCAGTTTCATTCTTCTGCATGTATTTATCCAGTTTTTCCATGACCATTTGGTGAAGAGGTGAAACTATTCTTTCTTCATCAGGTGTTCTTGGCTCTTTGTTGTGATGAGAAAATGGATTTTTATCTATGGGATGTTTTGTGTAAGCCTCTGTCTCTGTGAAATTAGATGAAACAGTTGCCTATCCAAGTCTTGAAGGTATGTCGTTATGTGGGAGCCTCCCTATACAGTTGTCATTTCCCCAGAGGCTTTAGTGGGAGAGATTTAAAGTGAGCACAAGTCATGTTATTCTCCCAGGGTGTGCTGGCTGCTATCTAATTAGTGGGAGGTGCAGCCTGAGGTAGAAGGACTAGAGTCAGAGTCAGGTGTGAACTGTTGCTTCCCCTCTGCTCAAAGGCCAGCACCATCTTCTAAGGGGCAGGGGCAAGTCCTAAGTTGCTGGAGGAGAAGCCCTGAGGCTCTCATCTAAGCTCACTCCATTCCCTCTAAGTGTGTGCTCTCCTTCCTCCTAGCACTGGCATCTTGGTTCCAGAAGGAAGAAGAGCTGGAGCAAGAGGAGCCATAGTGGGTTCCAGGTGTGGTCTGGGCCACACACTGGGGCAGTCCCAGCACAGCAGAGTTCCAAACCACTGCCAGTCTGCCACTCCCATGATCACCAGTCATAGCTGCTTTCACCCTATTCAGATGTCAATGAAGGGTCCAAGCTGGCTCCAGTCCTCACAGCTATATACCTCCTTGGCAAAAGACTTGTCCTACTGTGGCTCCACCGCAGAGCAAGAGAGGCCAGGGCAGGTGCTTAGCCTGGGCTGGGACACGCACAAGGGCAGTCATAGGAACCCACACAACCTGGTCAGAGTCCTTCAATTCTGCTTATCTGCCTTGTTTTGGAAGTAAGCAAGCATATGTGTGTTCTTCTCAAGCAGAGTCAAGGTTTCTTATAGCTGTTAGTCTCATTGATTTCTCAGACCAGCTAAGGGGACTCAACTTCCTTGTACCATACCGTAGGGCTGGAGTGCCCAGTTATGTGGCTCAAACCATTCACCCCCAGGGAAGAACACTGACCTGTGTAATTTCCCTTCTCTTTTGTGCCCTGTCCTGGGGATATAGGTCTTGACCTGATCACTTCTCTTCCCTTTCTTCCTGACTCCATGTGGAACTTTCTTACAGTCCTGGTTGTGTAAGTCTTTCTGTTAGTCTTCAGTTTGTTTTCAATGAGAATTACCCCACAGGTAGATGTATTTTTGATGTGTGCATGGGGGAAGGTGAGCTCTGAGTCCCCCACTCTGCCATCTTGATCTTCTCTCTAGGAAATCTACTGATTTTCTATCTGGATGATCCATCCATTGCTAACAGTGGGGTATAGAAATTCTCTACCCTTATTGTATTGTTTTCTGTTTCTCCCTTTAGGTAAGTTGTGTGTGTGTGTGCTCAGTTTTGTCCAACTCTTTGCAACCTACGAACTGTAGCCCATCAGACTCCTCTATCCATAGGATTTTCCAGGCAAGAGTACTAGAGTGGGTTGCCATTTCCTACTCCAAAGGATCTTCCAGACTCAGAGACTGAACCCATATCTCTTGTGTCTCCTGCACTGGCAGGCAAATTCTTTACCACCAGCACCAGATACCTGGGAAGCCCCTTAGGTATGTTCAGTTCAGTTGCTTAGTCATGTCTGTCTCTTTGCGACCCCATGAATCGCAGCATACCAAGACTTCCTGTCCATCACCAACTCCCGGAGTCCCCCCAAACCCATGTCCATCGAGTCAGTGATGCCATCCAACCATCTCATCCTCTGTTGTCCCCTTCTCCTCCTGCCCCCAATCCCTCCCAGCATCAGGGTCTTTTCAAATGAGTCAACTCTTAGCATCAGGTGGCCAAAGTATTGGAGTTTCAGCTTCAACATCAGTCCTTCCAATGAACACCCAGGACTGATCTCCTTTAGGATGGACTGGTTGGATCTCCTTGCAGTCCAAGGGACTCTAAAGGGTTTTCTCCAACACCACAGTTCAAAAGCATCAATTCTTTGGCGCTCAGCTTTCTTTATAGTCCAACTCGCACATCCATACATGACCACTGGAAAAACCATAGCCTTGACTAGATGGACCTTTGTTGGCAAAGTAATGTCTCTGCTTTTTAATATGCTGTCTAGGCTGGTCATAACTTTCCTTCCAAGGAGTAAGCGTCTTTTAATTTCATGGCTGCAATCACCATCTGCAGTGATTTTGGAGCCCAGAAAAATAAAGTCAGCCACTGTTTCCCCATCTATTTGCCATGAAGTGATGAGACCAGATGCCATGATCTTCGTTTTCTGAATGTTGAGCTTTAAGCCAACTTTTTCACTCTCCTCTTTCACTTTCATCAAGAGGCTCTTTAGTTCTTCTTCACTTTCTGCCATAAGGGTAGTGTCATCTGCATATCTGAGGTTATTGATATTTCTCCCGGCAATCTTGATTCCAGCTTGTGCTTCTTCCAGCCCAGCGTTTCTCATGATATACTCTGCATAATAAGTTAAATAAGCAGGGTGACAATATACAGCCTTGACGTACTTCTTTTCCTATTTGGAACCAGTCTTTTATTCCATGTCCAGTTCTAACTGTTGCTTCCTGACCTGCATACAGGTTTCTCAAGAGGCAGGTCAGGTGGTCTGCTATTTCCATCTCTTTCAGAATTTTCCACAGTTTATTGGGTTCCATACAGCCAAAGTCTTTGGCATAGTCAATAAAGCAGAAATAGATTAGGTATGTTAATAATTGCTTAATATATTTAGGTACTCTGAAATGGATGTTTATATATTTATGATTATACTATCTTCTTGATGTATTGATCTCTTTATCATTATATAATTACATTCTGTGTCTCTTGTGACCATTTTTGGCTTGAAGTTCATTTTGTTTTACACATTCTTTTGGTTTCCACTTAGATGGAATATCTTCTTCCCTCTCAACTTTGAACTTATGTCTGTCTATATGGATGAAATCAATGCTTTGTAGACAGCATAGTTGGGTTTTATTTTTGTTATTCATCCAGGCACACCTTTAGATTGGTGAACTTAATTCATGGTACAGGGAGGCTTGGCATGCTGCAGTCCGTGGGGTCGCAAAGAGTAGGAGACGACTTAACCACTGAACAACAACTAACAGCAATAAGCACTTTCTATTACCTTCTGGTTATCATGAGGCTTACATGATAAAAGGCTTAAAACCTCACATAGATAAAAGTCCATCTTATGCTGGGAGCAACTTATTTTCATTCTTCAATAAAGATTCCAGCCCCTTACTTCTCCTTGTTTATATTTTCAGTGTCATGATTTTTTTTTATGTTGTGAATTCATTAAAAAATTATAGTAGTATAGTTATTTTTAATGCTCTTCTCCTTAAGCTTTATAGTGTAGTAAATGGGTTAATACCCAATTCTAAGTGTTTATTTTTCATCTTCACCAGCAGTGTGTACTTTCATATGTTTTTATGTCTCTGATTAGCTTCTTTTCAGTTCAGCTCGAAGAACTCCTTTTAGAATTTCTTCCAAGAAATGTTGCTGCTGCTGTTAAGTCACTTCAGTCGTGTCCGACTCTGTGCGACCCCATAGACTGCAGCCCACCAGGCTCCCCCGTCCCTGGGATTCTCCAGGCAAGAACACTGGAGTGGGTTGCCATTTCCTTTTCCAATGCACGAAAGTGAAAAGTGAAAGTGAAGTCCCTCAGTCATGTCCAACTCTTAGCAAACCCATGGAATGCAGCCTACCAGGCTCCTCTGTCTATGGGATTGTCCAGTCAAGAGTACTAGAGTGGTTTGCCATTGCCTTCTCTGGCAAGAAATGTTGAGAGGTAGGGAATTCTCTTAACCTTTATTTCTCCCTCATAAGAATAACTTTGCCAAATAAAGTATTTTTCTGGCAATTTTTATATTTCCACACTTTGAATATGTCATTCTGTTCTCTCTTTTTCTGTAGAGTTTCTGCTTGGAAGTCTGATATGAGCCTAATGGGGGTTCCTTTGTAGAGGTCTATTTTTTCTCTAACTGCTTTTAAAATTCTTTATCATTGGTTTTTGACAATTTCATTATAATGTGTCCAGGAAATGATCTTTTTGCATTGAAATACCAGTTCTATTAGCTTCGTGAACTTGTATATTCCAATTCTGTCCATGGTTAGGGAAGTTCTCAGCTATTATTTCTTTAAATAAACTCTCTGCCCCCTTTTCCCTCTTTTTTTTTTTTCTTCTGGTACACCAGTTATTCTTATATTTGCCTTCTTGGTCAAATCTGATAGCTCTTATGGGATTTGTTCACTTTTTAAAAGTGTAAAGTTCACCTTTGAAACTGCATAATTTCTGTATTTCTATCCTTCAAGTCATTCTTCTTTCCTCCATCTGCCTGCCTTGTTACCTATGCTCTTCATGCACTCTTCATTTATTGAATTCTTTAGCTCCAGAATTTTTTTTTTTATCATTTTAATCTCTTTGGTAAAGAACTCCTTCTGTTCATTAATGTTATTCCCGAGTTTTCTTATAGTTCAGTAAATTTCTTCATAACAGCGATTTTGACTTTTTTATTAGATTGCAGTATTCTGTGTTTGTGATCCCACAAAGGTCCGTCTAGCCAAGGCTATGGTTTTTCCAGTGGTCATGTATGGATGTGAGAGTTGGACTGTGAAGAAAGCTGAGCGCTGAAGAATTGATGCTTTTGAACTGTGGTGTTGGAGAAGACTCTTGAGATTCCCTTGGACTGCAAGGAGATCCAACCAGTCCATCCTAAAGGAGATCAGTCCTGGGTGTTCCTGGGTGGAAGGGGCACACAGAACTGGCAGCAGAGTGAAGGGAGGTATGGGCTTGGCACCTGAGGCTTTGAGGATTGCCCACGAATTTAGTAGACGGCCCTGCAGTGGAGACTTAGGTTCCATCCCCGGCAGGGAAGATCTCCTGGAGAAGGGAAGGGCAATCCAATCCAGTGTTCTTGCCTGGAGAATTCCATGGACAGAAGAGCCTGGCAGGCTGCGGTTCATGGAGTGGCAGAGAGTCAGGCACGACTGAGTGACTCTCACTAGTAGAGAGATCTTCCAGCAGGACATGCCTAGAGGTCCATGGGCAGATCCCTTGCTGAAATCTCAAGGGAGAGAGTATATTCCTTTAGTGCCTTTTATTTTTTTTTTATTTTTTATCTTTTATCCAAGCATTTTATTTTATTTTATTTTATTAATTTTATTTTATTTTTAAACTTTACATAACTGTATTAGTTTTGCCAAATATCAAAATGAATCCGCCACAGGTATACATGTGTTCAGGTCATCTCGGATTCCTTCCATTTCTTCTCCCTCCCCACAGTCACTGAGCGCCCCCTTGTGAAGGGAAAAGGGTCCCTCCATCTGCATCCGGAACAACTGGGAGAGCTAGGTGGTTACTCAACACTTGGACTTTCCACCTACTCTGCCAAGGAGGTGGCCTCTGATGTAGAGGTGCTGACTTGCCGAGTTCCTCTGTCCTCTGCTTGAAAACTTGTCTTTATTCCTCTCAAATGGCAGGCCACATCCCCCTGTCTGGCAGGCTGGGCCTGAGACCAATTTTCTCTCATCTGTGGCTATCCACACAGTTTTGCTCTCTCCCTGTTCTCTTTTTTTCTTCATGGACAAGAGTGGAGATAGGGTAGGCTCACTGTTTCCCAGGATCTATCACCCCACTGAGGTCTTATCTGCCCAGCTTTGGAAGCACAGGTGGGTAGAACACCCTGGCTGTTGTGTTAAAACAAGCAGAGGACTTAGGTTTGGTTATGGATGTCCAATTAGTTACATATCTAAAGAGAGAGGAAAAAAGGCAAATGATGCAGGGTGCCATCATGCTGTGGACAAAAATGACTTTTCTTTGAATTTTATGAAACACTGTTTTCTTCACTTTGTATAATGGAAAAACATGAGAAATAAACCTAATTAATTTTTCTATTTAACGAAAGGGCTTCAAGGGGCTTCCCAGGTGGCCCAGTGGTAAAGAACCTACTTGCCAATGCAGGAAGGAGACAAAACAGATGCGGCTCAGGAAGATCCCCTGGAGAAGAAAATGGCAACTCACTCCAGTATTCTTGCCCAGGAAATCCCATGGACAGAGGAGCCTGTCAGGCTACCATCCAGGGGGTCACAAAGAGCTGGACATGACTGAGCCCTCACACAACAAAGGATTTCAAAGGTTAAAGGCAGCAGGTGACATTTCTGCTCTATAATATAAATGAACCTCGCTCAAGTTTTCTGACGATGGAAAACTATGTGCCAGTAAAATCCTTCTGTAAAACATCCCTTGCCTTAAATGATGAGAAAGTGGATGAGTTTTTTATGTATTTGGGGGAGGCTGGTGATCTCCCTGTCTTACTCCTCTGCCATCTTCTTCAGTCTCCCAGAAATTGGATTTGAATTAGATTCCCCAGAATGACCTAGGTGAGTTCAGAATGCTAAGGAAACAGAGAGGTCATGAGAGACAAAGTATGTGAAAGCAAGGCAAGTGACATGTGGCTGCCATCGTGTAGAACCGGGCGAGAGCAGCCTCACAGCACCGTGCTTACCATGGGGAACTCAGCTAACTGCTCCAAGAGAACCACTTCTGTGGCTGGGAGTGACTCCTTTTATTCATTACTCTACGGGTTCCTCCTCAGCTGCTGAGTTCAGATGTCCTGAAAAGATTATAGGAAAATAAACACTGTTTCTAAAGCTAACATCATTCCTATGCTGAGAATAGACAAGCCGGGGCTATATATGTATTTTTATTAACTTATGAAAGTGGCACTAAAATTAATAAAATAACTGGAGAACAAAAAATAACTTGTTAGAAGGCCTAACTAGTCTATCATGAGGTGAAATAAATGATAAACCTTTGAAATCTCACAACTATTAGGATTTGCCACAGACATTTTCATTGGATATTCCCTCTAGATATTTATATTTAGCTGGTATTTTATGTCATTTTCCAAAAAGGTAGTATTCTAGAATCTGATAATGAACTATAAGTTTATGATAATTTTTATAGCATTTACTTAGAATAAAAGTAACTACCTACATGTTCATAATTATTCAGACACTTTAATTGATTTTATTTTGAAATATTACTTCTAAAAATGTTAAAAGCTAATATACTTGTTTCTGAATATTTCTTGAAAAAATAAATTCACATATTTGGGTACTTTAAAATGCAAATTTATTGTTTTGACTCTAATGGAACATTTTAATAATGAAATATCTTTTATTATAATATTTGCATTTTGAAGAAAAAAGTAGATGAGCATTTTTTTCACAAAGTTTATTTCATATTTAGACTATAAACCAGTATATTCTGGAAAAGTTTGAAGTAATTCAAGGGTGTTAAGAATACTATTACTATAATATTTTCAAGTAACTCATGGATCATGTGTGGCCTATCCTTTTCAATAATATATCTTGATGGCTTGGTTATTTTGTATATATGTAATTTTATTTATTTGGCTGTGCTGGGTCTTCAGCGCTTCAAGGGCTTTTCTCTAGTTGCTGTGGGCAGGGGCTGCTCTGGAGTTGCAATACACAGGCTTCTCATTGTGGTGGCTTCTCTTGTCGTGGAGCACTGGCTCAATAGTTGTGGTGCACGGGATTAGCTGCTTCATCGCATGTGGGGCTTCCCTGGTGGCTCAACCAGTTTGATCCCTAGGTCGGGAAGATCCCTGGAGAAGGAAGTAACCCACTCCAGTATTCGTGCCTGGGAAATCCCATGGACAGAGGAGCCTGGCAGATGGTAGTCCATGGGGTTGTGAAAGGGTCGGACACGACTTAGTGACTAAACAACAATGTGGGGTCTTACCGGACCAGTGATTGAACTCACATCTCCGGCACTGGCCAGCAGATTCTTTACCACTGAGCCAACAGGGAAGGCCCTGGTTTGGTTATTTTTAGTTCAGCCATGGAATTATGCCTGAAACTGCGGGAGAGTGCTGTCTAGGCAATTCAGAAGGTGGCTTAAGAGTAAAAGGAAATGTTAATCGGGGCTCCTTAAGATGCCTAGACAATTATTAGGACACTGAATGTGGAGGGAAATGAATACTTTTCTGAGATAGTATTATGGTCTTTAACATGGGTGAGGGAGTGCTCAAAACCAAACACCGTTTCTTTAGCTAATCATTGGACAATGTGTGCTTCAGTCTTTGTTTGTTATTGTTTGGTTTCTCCTACAGGTTTACTGAATAGCTAGTGAGAAAAATGATTTAGACAGAGGTACATGGCAAGAGTCTCTTTGGTCAATAGCAGCTTGTCTGAAAATAACTTTCAGTTCAGTTCAGTAGCTCAGTCGTGTCCGACTCTTTGCGACCCCATAAATCGCAGCACGCCAGGCCTCCCTGTCCATCACCATCTCCTGGAGTTCACCCAAACTCATGTCTATCGAGTCAGTGATGCCATCCAGCCATGTCATCCTCTGTCGTCCCCTTCTCCTCCTGCCCCCAGTCCCTCCCAGCATCAGAGTCTTATCCAATGAGTCAATTCTTTGCATGAGGTGGCCAAAGTATTGGAGTTTCAGCTTCAGCATCAGTCCTTCCAAAGAACACCCAGGACTGATCTCCTTTAGGATGGACTGGTTGGATCTCCTTGCAGTCCAAGGGACTCTCAAGAGTCTTCTCCAACACCACAGTTCAAAAGCATCAATTCTTCGGTGCTCAGCCTTCTTCACAGTCCAACTCTCACATCCATACATGACTACTGGAAAAACCATAGCCTTGACTAGCCGGACCTTTGTTGGCAAAGTAATGTCTCTGCTTTTGAATATGCTATCTAGGTTGGTCATAACTTTCCTTCCAAGGAGTAAGCGACTTTGAATTTCATGGCTGCAATCACCAACTACAGTGATTTTGGAGTCCAAAAAAAAAAAAAGTCTGACACTGTTTCCACTGTTTCCCCATCTATTTCCCATGAAGTGGTGGGACCAAATGCCATGATCTTAGTTTTCTGAATGTTGAGCTTCAAGCCAACTTTTTCACTCTCCTCCTTCACTTTCATCAAGAGGCTTTTAAGTTCATCTTCACTTTCTGCCATAAGGGTGAAGTCATCTGCATATCTGAGGTTATTGATATTTCTCTCCGCAATCTTGATTCCAGCTTGTGCTTCATCCAGCCCAGCGTTTTTCATGACATACTCTGCATATAAGTTAAATAAGCAGGGTGACAATATACAGCCTTGATGTACTCCTTTTCCTATTTGGAACCAGTCTGTTGTTCCATGTCCAGTTCTAACTGTTGCTTCCTGACCTGCGTACAAATTTCTCAAGAGGCAGATCAGGTGGTCTGGCATTCCCATCTCTTTCAGAATTTTCCACAGTTTATTGTGATCCACACAAAGGCTTTGGCATAGTCAATAAAGCAGAAATAACTTTAATATCCCAAATTATAATAAAGGTCACTTTGTGCAATTGAAGGAATTTAAAGCCAATTTTAAGGAGGATGGGAAAGGGGAAAAGAATAAACCCTTGTTTTTTATCAATAGAAAAAATATTTGTGGAGAAAATTAAGAGACCAGAGAGAGAACATGGAAGATATATGGAATTTGTGTGAATAGCGCAAGAGACTAGTTTTACCATCCAGGGACCAGCCCTCTGCTCACATATTCATGATGGCCTGTGGTAGGGAGGGGACTTTGTTTTGAATAACCAACTTTAAAAATGAACCCATATATAAAACTATGTAACAATATACCTATATAAAAGCTGAGAAAATATGACCAAAAATAAACTTAAGATAATACTATAAAGCCAGAGGTAGGTTAGTACACAAATATACCTTATGAAGCCCTAGAGTTCATAGTTGCTAGAAGTGAGTAATAGATTGGTGCTGTACTTCTTAGTGGTAAAAAAAGGAAAGAAAATTACAGTGTCCAAGGAGTAAAAACCACACCGTTCATCAGAATAAGCATCACTGCTATTGAAATTGAAAACTGAGAGTAAGCAGCCAATGAAGGATGTCATTAACAGGTCTCTAATAAAGGTGGTATCAAGTTTCAACTGAGTGATTCTTACATTGATCTGAAATGCAAGCCATATGCCAGGTAAATCAGTAAATAAAATTTAAAAGGCAAGAAAACAATATTACCTATCTAAGCAACTTTCTGATTATCTGGGCTGATCTAAGGATAAAATAATAATAATAATAGTAATAATAATAATAAAAGCCTGTCCCTTAGCTCCGGAGAAGGCAATGACACCCCACTCCAGTACTCTTGCCTGGAAAACCCCATGGACGGAGGAGCCTGGTGGGCTGTAGTCCATGGGGTCCCTGAGGGACGGACACGACTGTGCGACTTTACTTTCACTTTTCACTTTCATGCATTGGAGAAGGAAATGGCAACCCACTCCAGTGTTCTTGCCTGGAGAATCCCAGGGATGGGGGAGCCTGGTGGGCTGCCATCTATGGGGTCGCACAGAGTCGGACACGACTGAAGTGACTTAGCAGCAGTCCCTTAGCTCAGGGTTATCTGTCCTTCAGTCACATAAGTGCTTGTTAACTTGCAGGTCCCAGGACGTTAAATATGTTCTGTGAACCACAGATCACCTCAAACATGACTTAAGGCAAACTTTAATATGTATTCTATGAGTTAGGAGTATATTCAGCTGAAAGTGTGAAAAACCTAACATCACAGATTTAAGCAAGGAGTGTCACTCTAGTAACCAACACGCTAAGAGGGAAGACACTCTTCCTCCGTGTCATCAAGGGCCTAAGCCATTCTGTCTTCTTGCTCTGCAAGCTTTAGCATGTAGCTTTCGCTCTCTTGATCACAAAAATTTCCCTGTTACCTTCGATGTGTCAGATTCAAGCAGCAAAAATGAGAAATGCAAAGGAGTAAAGGAAGATGCAGACTTTTTCTGTCCTTTTGAAAAAAAATTTTCCAAGAAGTCTTACCTGGTTATATTGTCATAATTCCTTTTCCATCCAATTCATTTGAACTAAGTGAACTAGTCATTCACTGACTACTGCTAGAAGCAAAAAGAGACTGAGACGCTGCACATTTTAAAGAAATGCTGTTCAAAAGAAAAAGTGGATTTCTCTTCATAAGGGAGATGAAAAGAATGGATATTTGTTGGCAACCAGTGGTGTCTGTCATATATATCATTTATTGCAGTCAAGATTTTTGGAGAAATGGTCATCTGAGAGATCAGAGTTATATTTTGTATCAAGAAAATGCAGTGCAGTTATGCTACATTGCCAAGTAAGGTACTGAATGTGTAACTCAACAGAGAAGAGTGCTGGTATATTTTCATGAAAGTAAATAAGCCTCACCAGTGCATAGGCTTAATATGTGACCACTGCTCAAAATTATACCAAAGAAATACTTGTGTGTATAGTAGTGGCATGTGTCAGAAAGTAACCATGGTTGTGTTATAACACACTTAGAGTTAATGTGTCAAGATATTCAGTAAATGATCTATTCATCAAATATGTTTGTATATTTTATATCCATATAAAGCATACAGCAGGTATTAGGAATGATACAGAGGGAACAAAGGCTTTACATAAAGTATTACTGTTTGCTAGGAGAGATCATTTTTATGTACAAGTAGCAATTTAAATAGATGGAATATGATAATATACCAGCATATATTAGGAATGTCCTGACAAAATTGCATACAAGTTTATTTATTTCCTTTAAGGGAATGTAAACAATGGAACTTAGGAGGAGAGGTAGAAGAGGGGTTTGCCAAATTTGGAGCTAGAAATCCTGATTCAGTTTCTAGGTCAGCCACTATTCATCTGTGTGATCCTACAGATATCTGGAGATAAAAAAGACTGTGAGGCTGTTCTTTTTTTTTTTTTTTTTTTTTGGTAATCAGTAAAACATATCAGCTATATCTTTAACAACAATGCTATTATGGTTCTTTTAGTCCTCAAAAAGGTGTAAATGAAAATTTATTCTGTTAATTTGATACTAGATGTTTCAAAGAAATATTTCTCCTCATAAATAAATGTAGCAAGACCATGCTAGGTTATTTTCCGTTTGAACCTTTTTGTACTTTTATAATCTAGGTATCTTGTTGCACAGAACCCAGGAAATAGTTAACATTTTAGGAGAAAAATAACATGAAGATGTAAAATATAACAATCTATAATGAATTCTTGTTTATTTAAATCTTCAGTTAAGTTTGAATAGACACATCCTTCTGAAAAAATTCAACATTACTATTATATAACATGTGGCAGGTTGAACAGTAAGCAAACACAAAAACCTTATTGGTCATTCCGTGATATTTGATTTCAAGATATCCTTAATAATCTGCACAAACCTTTCAATATAAATATTTGCTTCAGTATGGTGAAATTTCTGCGCATTGAGTTAAACACATTCATCTGAAGCTTTCTTGTGGAAACATAACTGGTCTAGAATAGTTTAAGATTGAATGCAGTTGAAGTAGAAGCATCTTAAAAATATTTTGAAAAGCCTACCAACATGTTAAGAAGAGTTTTGCAATTTTAATACTTTGAGTGAGGTTACTTACTCATTAAAAGGTTTTAAAACAGTTTTGCAATTTTAATACTTTGAGTAAGGTTACTTACTCATTAAAAGGTTGACAACTTTAATAAGCTATGGTAAAGACATTAATCATTCTTAAGTACAGTTTTTGTTATGTTTTATGTATAACAGTCAATCATAGTTTTAGCTAATATCTTCCAGGAACAGTTAATTTCCTATGTGTACTCCAAGCACTGTCTCCAGGAATAGAAATCTATTTTCAATGAAAATGCACCATTTATGCACAGATAATTCAGTAATGTATCACCTCTGGAATTCTCATAATGGGTCTCCATACAAGAAAAAAAATGAACAACAGCAATTTTCAATTAAAACTATTTTTGATCACCTTAGATGAGATGATTTGAGAATGACCAGTGCAAATTACCAGTAGTGATGAATTTGATCAAATTCAAGTTTTGTGAGGAACTTTCATCCATAAAGAAATAATTCATTCATCAAAATCAATGTCTCAGTGTCACTCTGAGCAGCACTTGCTGTTAAAACCAGAACAATGACTGGAGCTCACCAGGATGGTGTAACATGAACATTTTGTTCCATTAAATGTTCAAGTGTTTCCAACAATAGTTCTCTTAGGGTTAAAGACATTTTATAGTTCTCTCATTTAAAAAATGTTTTTGAGCAGTTACTATATCTAGGGTATGGTACTACACTCGGTCTTCACTGGAACTGTTTGATGGTCATGACCAGAGAAAATAACATCAAACTCCTGCTTTAAATTTTCATTGCACTGCTGAATCCCAAAGGTCGGTAGTTTACAGCTTCTGGTATCTTTCCCTAGGATGAAGACTTTGCATATTTATTCTGTTATTGACTAATTGCTCCATAATAGTTTTATAAAATCCCATTTCTGAATTTGACAAGAGGCTTATCTAAGAAGCTATGATACGTAATTATTAAAAGTGAATATGATCTCATCCATTTGTAATAGTGATAATGTTCTAAACTACACCCAAGGGCTTTTCTCTTTTGGCATTTTATGTGATAATCCTTTTCTTTATTTCACCTAGAATTTTTATCTGCCTTGGAATTGGCTGGATGTTAAAGGTTGAGAAAACAGTCATTATAGGTAAATGCAAAAATAAAGAGAAAGATATCCAGTTTTGTTATTTAAAGCAGAATTTTGCAGTTAAGAAACACATCTTGAAGCCCAAAATTAAAAAAAAACAAAATAGGCTTTCCTGAATTCTCTTAGATTTACTATCTCACAAATCTTAAGTAGAGGGTGGGATGATTTGAGAGAATAGCATTGAAACATGTATATTATCATATGTGAAACAGATCGCCAGTCCAGGTTCGATGCATGAGGGTGCTCAGGGATGGGATGGGGAGGGAGGTGGGAGGGGGGTTCAGGATGGGGAACACATGTACACTCATGACTGATTCATGTAAATGTATGGCAAAAACCACTACAATACTGTAAAGTAATTAACCTCCAATTAAAATAAATTAAAAAAATGAAACTGTAATTTGAATTCTTCAGAATGTTGAGAGGATATCTTTTTGTTTGTTAAAACTAAATTTGTTGTATTAGATAAAAGAAAGGAATAAAGCTGAGGATGTAAAAACCTAAAGCTTGACCCTTCCGTCTCTAGGGGTTTGTAGGAAAAAGTAAACAGAATAGAAAAGAGGAAGGAGATCAAAAAGGTAAGGCACCGATCTCTCTAGGATCTGAACCTCAAGTTGGTAGGGACACTTCAGAAATACCCAGATTAGTATGGGGGCGGGGGTGAGAACATGTGACCTCTGGCATGCTTCAATCCAGGAGATGCCCTATCCACGGTGCCTTCCCATATCAACGTTTTACTCACCAACCAAGCCATACATTCAGGGAAATCTTCCCACTGACTTTTCAACCATGGGGGGAAAATCAGAAATCTGTATCTTCTGCTTATCTAGGACAAGATGAAGTATCTCTTTAAGAAGACTTTGTTTCTAAAATAATGTTTATATAAAACAAGTGTGTAAATATACAAATCATTATGCTACAGTTTCTTTCTTTTTTTTTTTTAAATTTTATTTTATTTTTAAACTTTACATAACTGTATTAGTTTTGCCAAATTTATACTAGGTTATATCTTCAATAAATCTTTGTTGATATTATACAAATTCAGTTACTTGATTCACAGTCACATAAATTTTGTGGTATTAAATGTTTAGATAACACAGAATTCTGGCTGTACTTGAGAGTAATAGTCGCTGAATTTCCTTACATCAATGTTAGTAATCTTTCTCTTATTATAGGGTTTGCAAGGTTATCATTTTCTACATAAAGAGGCTTAAAAACAATGACAATGAAAATTTAAATTAAACACCCCAAAGAGATGGCTTTTGATGATCTGTGTGGGTGTAAAATCCACTATAAAAATATTATCTATTTAATTTTGTGAAGTGAGATTGCATTTTTCTCCTATCTTTCGTGTTTCATGAGCAATTCACATTGTTTAAAGACAAAAAGAGAAGATTAGGAATCTTTTTTTTGAGATTCAAGACAGGTATATATACTTTATCTATAATGAAAACATTTAGCACTTACAGTAAGTTCAACCCATTTACAATATTTTAAAGACTTTTGCTTTTTCATACATGAAACCAGCTTAAGTAGGAGGCAGTATCTATTCTGAATATACCAAAGTTCTAGAAATTATAGCTGCAATGAGAGAGAGAAAGAAAAAGGTGCAGCTGTTCACACTTGTGGCAGGTATATCTCTGTTAGCTTATACGGCCTAAAATGAACAACTACTGCAAAAGAGATTTGGACTGATGAATTTAAAATTTGTGAGTACTTCACATGCCTTGGAAAGCAACCATGTGAAAGATTAAAATAGCCCGCTCTGGTTTCTGATCCACTGAAAAGTAGCAGAAGCAGTCGTGGAGATGCATTCAGAGATCCATTTATTTTACTAAATATTATCACCACCCATGTGCCATTTATTTGCTAACAAAATTATTCCTAAAGTTTATAAGTTAACTCTTGTAATATTTGCATTATGCTTTTTTATGATCTGTCTATAAATATGAAGTCTAATATAGGTGAAGAGTTCTGTGCATTGGGTTCCCCATGTGCTTTGGTGAGAAAGTTTGTACTAGAGAATTCTTTAGAGCTTTTCTTAGTTTGGTTTTTACTTCCTGTAAGTTTACCTCTGTCACTCAAGCATGCAAGATTAGAGTTTACTGACTTCTCATCCTAAGAGCTTACTGTTGTTGATGTGATTTTTAAACAAAGGTTTACTTTCAGCTAACTTAGAGTTTATTGCTTTTTTAAGTAGATAAACTACTCTCAATCAAATACTATAGGTTTATAAGACTGCTTAATGTTATAGTCAGTGGTTAATCCTTCATTCCCAGGTTGGAAAACATTCTTCTGGTATCTCAGCTTTGATTCTCAAAGGCTGTGTATGGGTATTTTAACTTTCCTGATCCCTGATAAATACATATACTATGTTAAAAGTAAACTAGAGAGGCATGGTGAGGATCTATATAAGATCATAAATATAAAGTATTTAACAAGATGCCTAGCAGTGAAGTTTAAAAAGTTAACTATTGAAATTGTTTTTTCTAAATGTAATTTAAAAATTTTAGACAAAAGAACATGTAACAAACAGGAAAAATTCTGGTTCTCCCATTAACTCCTCAACCTGGAAAAGGGCTAGGACAATATTATAGTTATGATTCAAATAACACATCAAAACCACAAGTGGTGGCTTTACTCAATGTGGTCCTAAAAGTGTTCTATGGAACTAAGAATGGATTGCCAGAAACACTTTTAACATAGAGTACAGTGTTCACAAAGGAAGAGAAAAATAACAGCCAGTGCATGCTCAGTCGTGTCCAACTCTTTGTGACCCCCCCATGGACTGTAGCCCCTGCCAGGTTCCTCTGTCCATGGAATTTTCCAGGCAAAAGTACTGGAGTGGGTTGCTAGTTCCTACTCCAGAGGATCTTCCCTACCCAGGGATCGGATGCGCATCTTGTGTGTCTCCTGTGTTGGCAAGTGGACTCTTTACCACTGAGCAACCTGGGAAATTCCCTAACATAATGTTCACAAAGGAAGAAAAAAACCATTAGCAAACTCAAAGAAGACACAGTATACAGGGAATGAGATACTATCCAGATAAAGGTTTGTAGGACAAAACAATAGCATGTGTTTTGCTTTTAGTGTAGAAAATAATACATAATTGCTGATAAGGTTACTTTTAAGTATTTCATTCATCAAATTATACTTTAGACACCTAATACTTGAAAGTACTTTGAATTCCTGTAACCCCATACCAGAGAAATAAAAATTGAAACTACCCTAATAAAAATTTTCCCTTTATTTTCACTAATTAGATTGGCAAAATTTTAAATCAACTCAACCTTTGAAAGTACACATTTTGGAGAGAATATAGGGAAACACATACTGTTGACGCCTGGCTTTGGCCACCTGATGCGAAGAGCTGATTCATTAGAAAAGACCCTGATGCTGAGAAAGATTGAAGGCAGGGGGAGAAGGGGATGACAGAGGATGAGATGGTTGGTTGGCATCACTGATTCAATGGACATGAGTTTGAGCAAACTCCAGGAGGTGGTGAAGGATGGCGAAGCCTGGCGTGCTGCAGTCCATGGGGTCTCAAAGAGTCAGACACAACTGAGTGACTGGACAACAACAAAATAAGGAAGCACGCACTTTCTTATATTGCTGGAAAAGATTCAGATTTGTACAATCTCTATGGAGGGAAATTTGGCAATATCTAACTGTTGGACTTCCCTGCTGGCTCAGCCAGTAAAGAATCTCCCTGCAGTGGAGACCTGGGTTTGATCCCTGGGTCTTGAAGATCCCCTGGAGAAGGGAATGACAACCCACTCCAGTATTCTTGCCTGGAGAATCCCATGGACAGAGGAGCCTGACAGGATATAGTCCATGGGATCGCAAAAAGTTAGACACGACTGAGTGACTAACAACTTCACCTTCAATGAACTATTAATACATATGTGTTTACCCCTTTATATAGCAACCCCATTTCTAGGAATTTACCTTAAGGATATGCCCAACAATATAAAAATACATTACAGCACTATATGTAATTGTTTGCAATCTCCTGTATTACCTTATATTGGAGAGAGGTTGAAGACAGTGGTACAGACACACAATAGAGTATTACATATCTGTCTTAAAAAAAAAAACAGAATGAGAAAGATTCTATAAACCAGTATAAACTGATGTTTAGGATATAAGTATTAGGTGAAAAAGCAAAGGAATAAAGTGTATTTTTAGTATGCTCTCTTTTTGTAAGAAATAAAAGGAGATAGGAAAATATACAGATTATCTGCTCATTTTTCTAAAAAGAAACACATTAACAAAGAAAGTATAGACTAGTGAGATTGGTTACATATGGAGTATGAACAATGTTACAAGGTGTGAAGACACTTCTCTAATACCTTTTGTGCAGTTCTGACTTTTTGTTGGTTCACAACCCCAGGAACTTCCAGGGTGAAGTTGGAAACAGTCTCCTCTATGTGGAAGGCAGGGACAGACCTTTTAGATGCTAAATAAGCCACTTGTTAGCTTTAAGACCTAGGACCCAGTTCTTTACACTATGATCTTGTAGGAAGACAGTGCCAGGGCTCCAGTTCTCTGTAGGAGGCTAGGAGCCTGATTTGAATTAGTCACTCATTCCAGGTGGCAAATGGATTATATCTATAGATATATAATACAATTGTATCTATTGTATTATACATCTAGGATATATAAAAGGGTGATTTTTTTTTCTTTCTGTCTAGGCAACCTCCTAAGACAGAGGGAGAGGGAAAGAAAAGTAAATGTGACAGTATTAACATTTGGGGAATTTGGATACAGATTACAAGGAATTCTTTGTACTGTTCTTTCACCTCTTCAATCAGTCTGAAATTAAGTGAAAATAAAAAGGTAAAAGGAAAGAATAAAACAGAGTAAATAGTGTGAGGATACAGAAAAAAATGCTGACCATTAAACTCACCAACTTTAGGTTAGTTTTATTCAGGAAATCCAGAGCTTTTGGTACCTCTTTCAGAGTTTTGTTCCACTAGTCACCACTAATGAGATCTCAAGCCTGACTTACAACAAATTTACCCACCTCATCAGCTTATCACTTAGGAACTTTTCAGAACTATGTAACTCTGAGCTCCTAGCACTATAATAGGAAACATTTTCTCAAGTTTGTGACAATTCAATATGCAATTAAATTTCCAAATATGACTGAGAAGTTATATTTGATTTGCAAATTTGGAAATGTATTATGCAGTGAATATTTAGCAAAATCAGCAAATCTGTTATTTCTGAAGGCAAAACATATTTATAAGTCACTTTAGTAAACAACAAAATTATAATATATATGAGGAGAAATCAACTGTGCCATAAAACTAGAGAAGCTCTTGATAGCTTATAATTAGCCTTTTGGTATCAAGAAAAAAAGACTGTTGAGCTTCAATAGGAGAAGCTGTAGTGTTGAACTATCAAAAAAGAAAATGCCTCAGTAAATCATAAAAAAAGTTAAAAAGCAACTGCTCATATCTGTGTCTACTAGAAACATTTATTTCCATATCTTTCTCTATGTCAGTTATAAATTCTCTGTTCCAAGTTTATGTGCCCACTGGTATTATGAGATGGATAAGCTGGTTTTTGATATTTGGCAAAACTAATACAGTTATGTAAAGTTTAAAAATAAAATAAAATTTAAAAAAAAAAAAAAAGAAAAGAAAAGGCAGAGGAACCAGAGATCAAATAGCCAATATCTGCTGGATCATTGAAAAAGCAAGAGAATTCCAGTAAAACATCTATTTCTGCTTTATTGACTATGCCAAAGCCTTTGACTGTGTGGATCACAATAAACTGTGGGAAATTCTGAAAGAGATGGGAATACCAGACCACCTGACCTGCCCCTTGAGAAATTTGTATGCAAGTCAGGAAGCAACAGTTAGAACTGGACATGGAACAACAGACTGGTTCCAAATAGGGAAAGGAGTACGTCAAGGCTGTATATGGTCACCCTGCTTATTTAACTTATTATGCAGAGTACATCATGAGAAATTCTGGGTTGGAAGAAGCACAAGCTGGAATCAAGATTGCCAGGAGAAATATCAATAACCTCAAATATGCAGATGACACTACCCTCATGGCAGAAAGTGAAGAAGATCTAAAGAGACTCTTGAAGAAAGTGAAAGAGAAGAGTGAAAAAGTTGGCTTAAAGCTCAACATTCAGAAAACGAAGATCATAGCATCTGGTCCCATCACTTCATGGGAAATAGATGAGGAAACAATGGAAACAGTGAGAGACTTTATTTTCTTGAGCTCCAAAATCACTGCAGATGGTGACTGCAGCCATGAAATTAAAAGACACTTAGTCCTTGGAAGAAAAGTTATGACTAACCTAGACAGCTTATTAAAAAGCAGAGACATTTCTTTGCCAACAAAGGTCTGTCTAGTCAAGGCTATGGTTTTTCCAGTAGTCATGTATGGATGTGAGAGTTGGACTATAAAGAAAGCTGAGTGCTGAAGAATTGATGCTTTTGAACTGTGGTGTTGGAGAAAACTCTTGAGAGTCCCTTGGACTGCAAGGATATCTGACCAGTCCATCCTAAAGGAAATCAGTCCTGAATATTCATTGGAAGGACTGATGCTGAAGCTGAAACTCCAATACTTCCGCTACCTGATGCGAAGACCTGACTCATTTGAAAAGACCCTGATGCTGGAAAAGATTGAAGACAGGAGGAGAAGGGGATGACAGAGGATGAGATGGTTGGATGGCATCACTGAATCAATGGGCATGAGTTTGAGTAAACTCAGGGAGTTGGTGATGGACAGGGAGGCCTGGCATGCTGCAGTCCATGGGGTTTCAAAGAGTCAGACATGACTGAGCAAATGAACTGAACTGAACAGAATCTCTTATATGTTGTGTATTCCTCACCCCTATAATGCTGGGTATTTCTTTTTGTCTAGTTTATCTTGTAATTCAGACTGTCTCTACTTACTAAAATTATAGGAAAAGCAAAATATTGGGTGTCAAAGAAAGACAAAAGCTAAAATGTGTACCATCTTTCATTTCTTGTAATCCATTTGTCAAATTTTTTTCAGTACTGCAATACTAGCTTCATTAATTTCATTGGCCAAAAAAAGTCTAAAAGTGTACAAATAATGATAGTTAAAAATAGTAATAGCTAACATGTCATAAGCACTTAATATATATCATGTGCTATATTATGCACTTAGACATTTATTTCTTACGATTTTAAAAGTCTTATTATCTCCAGCTTATAAATGAACTAACTGAAGCTCAGAAAGATTAAATAACTTTTCTAAGGACACAAAGCTAGTAAATGAGTGGATCAGAATAAATTTAGGACTGTCTGATTTCAAAAGCCTGTAAAAATCATCTGTAACAACAGTATTTCTGAACCTGGGTTCATTATCAACCACAGAATATAAGGAAAAAATTGAGTGGCCACTTCCTCAATTTTCCCAAGAGAAGTTAATTCATTAGCTCCTCCTCATTAGTGATTGGTGTGTTCTGCATAGTGTGCCATGCACTGTGCGTTGGTTCATTTACTACTCAAAGCCACCTGAGGGGAAATTGGCATCATCTCAAGTTTCCGTGCTGGGAACCCGGTACTCAAAATGGGGACTGAATTGACTGAGTTCATACAGACAGTAAGTGGTGATAAGAGAACAAATGACAAGCATGTTATTTCAGTTGATTCTGATACACTACTCAGAACTTAACTGAAAAGTGAAGCTCCACTTAATGAATGGGCTATTTACTACATCATTTGTTCTTAACTTGACTGTACAAGCTGCCTGAGTTCCACCCTAAGAAATTATAATATAATTGAGCTGGGGTAATTCCAGGGCATCAAGATTTCAAAAGCTTCTCAGATGACTCTAAGGTACAGTCAAGTTTTACAGTTTCAAAAATTGGCCCTTATTCTATCCCCTCCTTATCCTCCATCTCCTCTTTCTTTATCATCATTTCCCTCTGCAATAAACTGACCAACTGCCTTAGGTAATGCAGAGACTTATTAGGCTGTATTTCAAAGAGAGGGAGAGAGATTACCTGATACATCTCATTGATTTTGCATGATGCTCTCTCTAAAACAGCCAAGCTGTTTTAGAAAAGTATAAACTGTTACCACAGAAAACTATATACTCTTCATATACTACCTGGTCCCCATCAGGAGGTCCATCTGCTGAAGGAAATTTCATTGTTGTAATATACGTTTTCCAGGAATTTGCTGGATTGATCATTATCACCACTTTATAAACAGAAGGCTAATCTGTGCTTTGCAAAATCTGAGAGGTAAGAGACAGACCAAGCACAGAATTGGAATTACTTGAGAAGGCCTGACATGGGGGATTGTGGAAAATAGTGCAGATTCAAAGAATCAGAAACTGAAAGCTAACTAATCTCACAGATAAGTTAACAAAAAAGTGCAGTGAATGGGCGGCTTCATAAGTGAATAAAGATACTTCCACTAGTAATACAGCACCACCGTTATAGAAAAACGGTGTGACCCCTCTATGGTTGGATCTACTTTTTCAGCCTTGCTCCTCTTGCCCCTCTCACCCAAGGCTCATAAAGAAGAAAGCAGATGGGCAAATAAGCCACCCTCAAAGAGAAATAACTGAAAAGCAGAAATGAGAAAGTCATTGGTATCATGAGTACCATACTGATTCTTACTCCTGTACTTATTAGTTATGTGACACTTGACAGTAATCAGTCTTGAGCAAGAACAAATCTAGAGGTAAAATACTTCCTGATTGAAACTAAACCACAAAGCTACAGTGATCAACACAACGTGGCATTGGTATAAAAACACATCAATCAATAGAGCCGAACAGACTGTCCAGAAACAATCCATGCCTAAATGGTCAGTGGTTCCTGTAAAGGGTCTAAGAATAGAGAGTGGGTAAAGGATAGTCTCTCCAATAAATGGTGTTGAGAAAGCTGGACAGCCACATACAAAAGAAAGAAATCGACCCCTATCTTACACTATAGACAAAAATCAACTCACAGTGGATTAAAGGCTTGAATGTACGACCTGAAATTGTAAAACTCCTAGAAGGAAACATAGGCAATAAGTTCCTTAACATCAATTTTTGCAATGAGTTTTTAAATTTGGTAGCAAAAGCAAAAATAAAGAAGTAGGACACCATCAAACTAAAAATCTTATGTTCAGCCAGGGAAATTAAAAGAGGAGGAAAACTATGGAAAGAGAAGAAATATTTTCAAACCACATATCTGATAAGATGTTACTATCTGAAATATATGAAGAATGCATACAACAGTAAAAAACCAAAATAACTTAATTGAAAAATGAGCTAGGATCTGGGTAGACATTTTTCCAAAGAAGACATACAAATGGTCAATAGGTACATCAAAATTGCTCACCATCACTAATCACCAGGGCAATGCAAGTCAAAAATCATGATCAGATAGTACCTTATATCTATAAGGATAGTGTTTATCAAAAAGACAAGAGATAAATGCTGCTGAAGATATGAGGATATGAAGAAAGGAATGTAATTTGGTGCAGCTACTATGAAAAACAGTATATAGGTTCCTCAAGAAATTAAAAACAGAACTAAAATATTATCCAGCAGTCCCATTCTGGGTATATATCAAAGCAAGGCAATTATCTCAAAGAGGTATTTGCACTCCAATGTTCCTTGAAGCATTTATTCACAATAGCCAACATCTGAAAACTACCTAAATGTTTTCACTTAGGATAAAAGGATCAAGAAACTGTGATATTCCATGCACACACACACATACACACGGAATATTATTCAGTCTTAAAATAGAAGAAAATCCTGTCATTTGTGGTAACATGATAAACCTGAAGGGCATTATGATAAGTGCAATAAATTAAAGAATGATAAATACGGCATCACTTAAGTGTGGAATATTTTTTAGAAGTCAAATTTATAGAAGTTGAAAGTAGAAAAGTGATTGCCAGGGATTGGGGAGAGGTAGGGAAAATAGGAAGTTATCAAATGGGTACAAGCTATGTTATAGGTTGAGTAACGTATGAGGATCTAATGTATAATGTGGTGACTATAGGTGATAACACTATGTTGTAGCATTGAAATTTGCTAAGAAAGTAAAACGTAAGTGCTCTCACCCCATGGGAGGAGATATATATATGTGAGGTGATGGATGTGTTAACATGATGGAGAGAATCCTTTCACAGTGTGTACATATATCAAATTGTCACTTTTTATTCTTTACATACATTACAACTTTGTCAATTATAACTTGATAAAGCTGGAAAAAAGGTTCTATGAAAACAGGAATTGTTTTATTTGCTGCTTAAGACCAACTTTTGATAATAGTGCCTGGCACATGGTAGAAATTAATATTCATTTTTTCATTTCTCCAGTTGTATTTTGTCAATATTACTAGGTGCCCTGCACTTAATATTTTCTTTCTCTGCTTACATTTGTTCTGTTTTGTTTACCACTTTTTGGCTTGGGATAATTTGCTACAATCCTTCCTGAGTTTTCATCTGCTTTATGTATTCATCTACTGATACTGTCTTGCATTTTAATATGAATATTGTAGTTACTGCACAGAGAAATTTTCATTTTACTTTTCCTAGTTAAAAATATTAAACAGCACATTTTCAATACTAAGTATATGGTTGTTGTTTATATATACTGTAGAAGATACAAAAGCATTTTAAGAAAAAGTAGCATTTCAATAAACTAAATATCTAGTTGGGCAGAAAAAAAATACAGAAGAAATGCAAGATCATGTACTTCAGAATGGTAGTTCTTTTTTTTTTTTTTTTGAATTTTATTTTTTTAAATTTTTTAAAAAATTTTATTTTATTTTTTAACTTTACAATATTATGTTGGTTCTGCAATATATCAAAATGAATCCACCACAGTTATACACGTGTTCTCCATCCTGAACCCTCCTCCCTCCCCATACCATCCCTCTGGGTCGTCCCAGTGCACCAGCCCCAAGCATCCAGTATCGTGCATCGAACCTGGACTGGCGACTCGTTTCATATATGATATTATACATGTTTCAATGCCATTCTCCCAAATCATCCCACCCTCTCCCTCTCCCACAGAGTCCATAAGACTGTTCTATACATCAGTGTCTCTTTTGCTGTCTCGTATACAGGGTTATTGTTACCATCTTTCTAAATTCCATATATATGCGTTAGTATACTGTATTGGTGTTTTTCTTTCTGGCTTACTTCACTCTGTATAATAGGCTCCAGTTTCATCCACCTTATTAGAACTGATTCAAATGTATTCTTTTTAATGGCTGAGTAATACTCCATTGTGCATATGTACCACCGCTTTCTAATCCATTCATCTGCTGATGGACATCTAGGTTGCTTCCATGTCCTGGCTATTATAAACAGTGCTGCGATGAACATTGGGGTACACGTGTCTCTTTCAATTCTGGTTTCCTCAGTGTGTATGCCCAGCAGTGGGATTGCTGGATCATAAGGCAGTTCTATTTCCAGTTTTTTAAGGAATCTCCACACTGTTCTCCATAGTGGCTGGACTAGTTTGCACTCCCACCAACAGTGTAAGAGGGTTCCCTTTTCTCCACACCCTCTCCAGCATTTATTGCTTGTAGACTTTTGGATCGCAGCCATTCTGACTGGCGTGAAATGGTATCTCATTGTGGTTTTGATTTGCATTTCTCTGATAATGAGTGATGTTGAGCATCTTTTCATGTGTTTGTTAGCCATCTGTATGTCTTCTTTGGAGAAATGTCTATTTAGTTCTTTGGCCCATTTTTTGATTGGGTCGTTTATTTTTCTGGAGTTGAGCTGTAGGAGTTGCTTGTATATTTTCGAGATTAGTTGTTTGTCAGTTGCTTCATTTGCTATTCTTTTCTCCCATTCTGAAGGCCGTCTTTTCACCTTGCTTATAGTTTCCTTTGTTGTGCAGAAGCTTTTAAGTTTAATTAGGTCCCATTTGTTTATTTTTGCTTTTATTTCCAATATTCTGGGAGGTGGGTCATAGAGGATCCTGCTGTGATGTATGTTGGAGAGTGTTTTGCCTATGTTCTCCTCTAGGAGTTTTATAGTTTCTGGTCTTATGTTTAAATCTTTAATCCGTTTTGAGTTTGTTTTTGTGTATGGTGTTAGAAAGTGTTCTAGTTTCATTCTTTTACAAGTGGTTAACCAGTTTTCCCCGCACCACTTGTTAAAGAGATTGTCTTTAATCCATTGTATATTCTTGCCTCCTTTGTCAAAGATAAGGTGTCCATATGTGCGTGGGTTTATTTCTGGGCTTTCTATTTTGTTCCATTGATCTATATTTCTGTCTTTGTGCCAGTACCATACTGTCTTGATGACTATAGCTTTGTAGTAGAGCCTGAAGTCAGGCAGGTTGATTCCTCCAGTTCCATTTTTCTTTCTCAAGATTGCTTTGGTTATTTGAGGTTTTTTGTATTTCCATACAAATTGTGAAATTATTTGTTCTAGCTCTGTGAAGAATACCGTTGGTAGCTTGATAGGGATTGCATTGAATCTATAAATTGCTTTGGGTAGTATACTCGTTTTCACTATATTGATTCTTCCAATCCATGAATATGGTATATTTCTCCATCTATTAGTGTCCTCTTTGATTTCTTTCACCAGGGTTTTATAGTTTTCTATATATAGGTCTTTAGTTTCTTTAGGTAGATATATTCCTAAGTATTTTATTCTTTCCGTTGCAATGGTGAATGGAATTGTTTCCTTAATTTCTTTTTCTATTTTCTCATTATTAGTGTATAGGAATGCAAGGGATTTCTGTGTGCTGATTTTATATCCTGCAACTTTACTATATTCATTGATTAGTTCTAGTAAATTTCTGGTGGAGTCTTTAGGGTTTTCTATGTAGAGGATCATGTCATCTGCAAACAGTGAGAGTTTTACTTTTTCTTTTCCAATTTGGATTCCTTTTATTTCTTTTTCTGCTCTGATTGCTGTGGCCAAAACTTTCAAAACTATGTTGAATAGTAATGGTGAAAGTGGGTACCCTTGTCTTGTTCCTGACTTTTGGTGGAAAATTGAAAGCATTTCCCCTTTGAGGATAATGTTTGCTGTGGGTTTGTCATATATAGCTTTCATTATGTTGAGGTTCGTTCCAAGGCAAACCATTCAATATCACAGTAATCCAAGTCTATGCCCCAACCAGTAACACTAAAGAAGCTGAAGTTGAACGGTTCTGTGAAGACTTACAAGACCTTTTAGAACTAACACCCAAAAAAGATGTCCTTTTCATTATAGGGACTGGAATGCAAAAGTAGGAAGTCAAGAAACAGCTGGAGTAACAGGCAAATTTGGCCTTGGAATACAGAATGAAGCAGGACAAAGACTAATAGAGTTTTGCCAAGAAAATGCACTGGTCATAACAAACACCCTCTTCCAACAACACAAGAGAAGACTCTATACATGGACATCACCAGATGGTCAACACCAAAATCAGACTGATTACATTCTTTGCAGCCAAAGATGAAGAAGCTCTATACAGTCAGCAAAAACAAGACCAGGAGCTGACTGTGGCTCAGACCATGACTCCTTATTGCCAAATTCAGACTGAAATTGAAGAAAGTAGGGAAAACCACTAGACCATTCAGGTATGACCTAAATCAAATCCCTTATGATTATACAGTGGAAGTGAGAAATAGATTTAAGGGCCTAGATCTGATAGATAGAGTGCCTGATGAACTAATGGAATGAGGTTTGTGACATTGTACAGGAGACAGGGATCAAGACCATTCCCATGGAAAAGAAAAGCAAAATGGCTGTCTGGGGAGGCCTTACAAATAGCTGTGAAAAGAAGAGAAGCAAAAAGCAAAGGAGAAAAGGAAAGATATAAACATCTGAATGCAGAATTCCAAAGAACAGCAAGAAGAGACAAGAAAGCCTTCTTCAGCGATCAATGCAAAGAAATAGAGGAAAACAACAGAATGGGAAAGACTAGGGATCTCTTCAAGAAAATCAGAGATACCAAAGGAACATGTCATGCAAAGATGGACTCGATAAAGGATAGAAATGTTATGGACCTAAGAGAAGCAGAAGATATTAAGAAGAGATGGCAAGAATACACAGAAGAACTGTACAAAAAAGATCTTCATGACCCAGATAATCACGATGGTGTGATCACTGACCTAGAGCCAGACATCCTGGAATGTGAAGTCAAGTGGGCCTTAGAAAGCATCACTATGAACAAAGCTAGTGGAGGTGATGGAATTCCAGTTGAGCTATTCCAAATCCTGAAAGATGATGCTGTGAAAGTTCTGCACTCAATATGCCAGCAAATTTGGAAAACTCAGCAGTCGCCACAGGACTGGAAAAAGTCAGTTTTCATTCCAATTCCAAAGAAAGGCAATGCCAAAGAATGCTCAAACTACCACACAATTGCACTCATCTCACACGCTAGTAAAGTAATGCTCAAAATTCTCCAAGCCAGGCTTCAGTAATATGTGAACTGTGAACTTCCAGACGTTCAAGCTGGTTTTAGAAAAGGCAGAGGAACCAGAGATCAAATTGCCAGCATCCGCTGGATCATGGAAAAAGCAAGAGAATTCCAGAAAAAGATCTATTTCTGCTTTATTGACTATGCCAAAGCCTTTGACTATGTGGATCACAATAAACAGTGGAAAATTCTTCAAGAGATGGGAATACCAGACCACCTGATCTGCCTCTTGAGAAATCTGTATGCAGGTCAGGAAGCAACGGTTAGAACTGGACATGGAACAACAGACTGGTTCCAAATAGGAAAAGGAGTTCGTCAAGGCTGTATATGGTCACCCTGTTTATTTAACTTATATGCAGAGTACATCATGAGAAACGCTGGACTGGAAGAAACACAAACTGGAATTAAGATTGCTGGGAGAAATATCAATAACCTCAGATATGTAGATGACACCACCTTTGTGGCAGAAAGTGAAGAGGAACTCAAAAGCCTCTTGATGAAAGTGAAAGTGGAGAGTGAAAAAGTTGGCTTAAAGCTCAACATTCAGAAAACGAAGATCATGGCATCCGGTCCCATCACTTCATGGGAAATAGATGGGGAAACAGTGGAAACAGTGTCAGACTTTATTTTTCTAGGCTTCAAAATCACTGCAGATGGTGACTGCAGCCATGAAATTAAAAGACGCTTACTCCTTGGAAGGAAAGTTATGACCAACCTAGATAGCATATTCAAAAGCAGAGACATTACTTTGCCAACAAAGGTCCATCTAGTCAAGGCTATGGTTTTTCCAGTGGTCATGTGTGGATGTGAGAGTTGGACTGTGAAGAAGGCTGAGTGCTGAAGAATTGATGCTTTTGAACTGTGGTGTTGGAGGAGACTCTTGAGAGTCCCTTGGACTGCAAGGAGATCCAACCAGTCCATTCTGAAGGAGATCAGCCCTGGGATTTCTTTGAAAGGAATGATGCTAAAGCTGAAACTCCAGTACTTTGGCCACCTCATGTGAAGAGTTGACTCATTGGCAAAGACTCTGATGCTGGGAGGGATTGGGGGCAAGAGAAGGGGACAGCAGAGGATGAATTGGCTGGATGGCATCACTGACTCGATGGACATGAGTCTCTGTGAACTCCAGGAGTTGGTGATGGACAGGGAGGCCTGGCGTGCTGCGATTCATGAGAGCACAAAGATCGGACACGACTGAGCGACTGATCTGATATGATGTTCCTTCTATTCCTGCTTTCTGGAGAGTTTTTATCATAAATGGATGTTGAATTTTGTCAAAGGCTTTCTCTGCATCTATTGAGATAATCATATGGTTTTTATTTTTCAATTTGTTAATGTGGTGTATTACATTGATTGATTTGTGGGTATTGAAGAATACTTGCATCCCTGGGATAAAGCCCACTTGGTCATGGTGTATGATCTTTTTAATGTGTTGTTGGATTCTGATTGCTAGAATTTTTTAAAGGATTTTTGCATCTATGTTCATCAGTGATATTGGCCTGTAGTTTTCTTTTTTTGTGGCATCTTTGTCAGGTTTTGGTATTAGGGTGATGGTGGCCTCATAGAATGAGTTTGAAAGTTTACCTTCCTCTGCCATTTTCTGGAAGAGTTTGAGTAGCATAGGTGTTAGCTCTTCTCTAAATTTTTGGTAGAATTCAACTGTGAAGCCATCTGGACCCGGGCTTTTGTTTGCTGGAAGATTTCTGATTACAGTTTCAATTTTTGTGCTTGTGATGGGTCTGTTAAGATTTTCTATTTCTTCCTGGTCCAGTTTTGGAAAGTTGTACTTTTCTAAGAATTTGTCCATTTCTTCCACGTTGTCCATTTTATTGGCATATAATTGCTGATAGTGGTCTCTTATGATCCTTTGTGTTTCTGTGTTGTCGGTTGTGATCTCTCCTTTTTCATTTCTAATTTTATTGATATGATTTTTCTCCCTTTGTTTCTTGATGAGTCTGGCTAATGGTTTGTCAATTTTATTTATCCTTTCAAAGAACCAGCTTTTGGCTTTGTTGATTTTTGCTATGGCCTCTTTTGTTTCTTTTGCATTTATTTCTGCCCTAATTTTTAAGATTTCTTTCCTTCTACTAACCCTGGGGTTCTTCATTTCTTCCTTTTCTAGTTGCTTTAGGTGTAGAGTTAGGTTATTTATTTGACTTTTTTCTGGTTTCTTGAGGTATGCCTGTATTGCTATGAACTTTCCCCTTAGGACTGCTTTTACAGTGTCCCACAGGTTTTGGTTTGTTGTGTTTTCATTTTCATTTGTTTCTATGTAAATTTTGATTTCTTTTTTGATTTCTTCTGTGATTTGTTGGTTATTCAGCTGCGTGTTGTTCAGCCTCCATATGTTGGAATTTCTAATAGTTTTTCTCCTGTAATTGAGATCTAATCTTACTGCATTGTGGTCAGAAAAGATGCTTGGAATGATTTCAATTTTTTTGAATTTACTAAGGCTAGATTTATGGCCCAGGATGTGATCTATCCTGGAGAAGGTTCCGTGTGCGCTTGAGAAAAAGGTGAAATTCATTGTTTTGGGATGAAATGTCCTATAGATATCAATTAGGTCTAACTGGTCTATTGTATCATTTAAAGTTTGTGTTTCCTTGTTAATTTTCTGTTTAGTTGATCTATCCATGGGTGTAAGTGGGGTATTAAAGTCTCCCACTAAGAATGGTAGTTCTGTTGTTATATGCAGCATAGGTTGAGAAGAGAAAGCTTGGTGTAGGTTGATTTAACTCCTCTTTACCTTTGCAGTGAAGGAAGTACTCTTCTCCTTACTTAGCCTTCTCTTTCATACAAAAGAGAATTTTCCTTCCATTTTTTTGTATTAAATTATTATTACAGAGAATTAAAAACATTTACAAAAAAGAAAGAATACTATAGTGAACCACAAGGAACCCATCACTTAGTTCCAACAATTATTGCCTCAACACCCATCTTGTTTCATTCATATCTGCATTTAACTCCTCTCATCTCCTTCCTTTACCATTGTGTAGCCAACTCCAAATACCGCATCATTTTATCTATAAATATGCCAGTGCGAATCCCAAAACAAATGGACCGTTTCAAAACATAGCAACAGTGTTATTATAACCCTTGTATAACAGAAACAACAATTTCTTAAAATCATCAAGATATACTGAGTATCCGTATTGTCCAGTTGTCTTATTTTTGATAGTATGTTTTGCTTGAATCAAAATATTAAAAGGTTCTTTATATTTGCAATTGATTAATATCTCCCTCAGAAGTATTTTTTATTGACTCATTTTAAGGCTGTAAAACTAGAAATTTATTCCTTTTAATTGTAAAAATTTTTTGTCTAAGCTTAGCCTGGAGAACATATTTGATATCAGCTATAAAACTAGGAAGAAAATTGAGATATCGGAATGTGACTTCTGTAAGAAATTATTCCTGCTTCACTGACTTGAGGATGAGAGCTTGACCTAAGCAGCCTCGAACTTCTTACTAATCAATCTCTCTGTCATACACTGTAATGGTCATCCTCATTGTGTTACTCTAAGCATTCATAGCCCCTGCCTCAATGTAAAAAAGGGTGTGATTCTCATGTCATAGAGATTCTTGGGCTGCCTTTTTATCAGCAGGATTGTTATTCAATAGGAAGTTATTCTATTTAGATGCTAATATTTATTCAATTTCTGCTACCATAGCCTTATGTGATTTTTTTTTCTGCAATGAAAAGAAATATAACACACTGTAATAGCAATGATTGGAAATAACTCTTGAAATGTCAAGGACTTTTTCTTTAAAGAATAATTAGCAGATCAAATGCCAACAAGTATATTTAATAACCATGATATTTTGCATTTGGACCACAGCCAACATCATCAGTAAGTGTAGTATTTACTTAAGGATCACATAGCATTCTGATCTTGAATTAAAATATTATTTATTAAGGTATATTTTCATTTTTCAAAAGTAATCTTGACCATATAAGGTATGTACAGTAAGTCTGAAAAGTTATACTGTACATGGAGTTAACTAAACAACAAGAAAGTAGTATCTGAGAGTAAACTACATGTCATTCTAGCTTTGCCCTTAAATTTGTGATTAAGTTTTACTGCCCTACAGTCAATATCCAAGTTTTCTGAATTCATATACAATTTTTTAGAAAATATGAACATTATGTTAATCCACTAAATATTTATTTAATGCCTATTTTATACACCAGATACTATTCTGAGGAGTAGGTATAAAGCAGAGACTAAAACAAAAATCCCTACTTTCACAGAGCCTCCTTTAAATGATCCTCCCAAAAGAAAATGGGAAGAAGGAAGAATTCTCATTGACATTTCTGAAAAACAAGTATGAGTGTATCTATTAAATATCCAACATGTTCTAGGCACTGTGCTAAGTAGCAGGGAAAACAAAAGGAATTGGAGACATTCCTTCCCTCCAGAATATTGTGAGAAGCTAATAGAGCATAGTCATAAGTAGCAAACTAGGCAACTAAAGAGTCAGTAGCAGAAACATCACCTGAAAACTAAAAGCAATGCTGGAAGACAAGACTATTAGTGGGAAATAATGAAAGAGCAGGAAATAGAACAGGAGAGGATATGGAGTTGGAATTTTCCCACCTCATTTTGATGGCAGATTCTTGGACAAAGAGATAAAATTGATTTAGCTTTTAGTTTGCCATAGATTGAACTATATGACAAGCTGTTAAGAGTAACAACTTCAGACTGCTGAGTGTGGAAGTTGAAATACACTTTTAACAACAAGGTAAGTCAAAGCAACAAAGTATGTTGAAATAAAAAAGAGTTTACTAAATCAAGTTGATTCTGCATTTGAACTAAATCAGAATTTATAAGGCTTTCAGGAATGAATATCTGATCCTATAACTGAAAGTTTATGAAAATTAACAGATTTCTTCCTTGCATGATTTTTTTTTTTCTATTAAAAATGGCATTTAAGTCAGAAAAAAACAGTTTGGGCTACTTTTGAATTTTATCATTGTTTTTCTTTTGTGTTGTGTCTCATAAGGGGCCACTTTCTTCCTTTCAGAACCTTTGCATATGCTCTTCGCTGGTCATAGAATGGTTATCTCACCCCACTAACTGTAAATTCCTTCTCCCCCTAATTCCTTAGGAAGTCTTTCCTGACCACAGACTGTCAGCATACCCTCCTCGACGGAAATCGCTGAGTTCTTTGAAACATTGATCAGACATTGTAATGAACTACTGTCATCTCAGAAAAGGCAGCAACTCAAAGTTTTCTCCCCATTATCTTTCCAGTGTTTCCATAGAAAATAATACAAAGTAGATGCTCAGTAAACATTTGCTGGATAAATGAATTTAATTATTTCATAGAATGAGATGTCTCTCCTGAAGAATACTGAATCTCCAGTTGGTGTCTATATAACTCTGAAGGGATTAAAAAAAGCACCATCTTCAGTAGAATTACTATTGACATAAAATTCCTGAAGATGAGAGATCTCTCTGTTCATTGTTTTCTAATCGACATTTCTCTAGAACCAGAACTCCAAATTGTTTTCGCGCTTTACATACAGAAAGGCAGGTGCACAAAAATCTTTAAAGAAACCATTCAGAAAACGATCAGTGTCCTCAAAAAAAACCTCAGTAGAAGAGTGATTTAGAATGGACTGCTGCTGCTGCTGCTGCTAAGTTGCTTCAGTCGTGTCCAGCTCTGTGAGACCCTATAGACGGCAGCCCACCAGGCTCCGCCGTCCCTGGGATTCTCCAGGCAAGAACACTGGAGTGGGTTGCCATTTCCTTTTCCAATGCGTGAAAGTGGAAAATGAAAAGTGAAAGTGAAGTCGTCCAGTCAGGTCCGAGGCTTAGCGACCCCATGGACTACAGCCTACCAGGCTCCTCTGTCCATGTGCTTCTCCAGGCAAGAGTACTGGAGTGGTGTGCCATTGCCTTCTCCCTTAGAATAGACAGTCCTCCACAATATACAGTTAGTTAAAAACTCAATGGTAATGAAAAGGTGTAAAGAGTCAAAATAAAGAAGCTATTACCCCTAACTGGTTTGTGATAGGCCTCAATAGTCCCCGTGACAGAGATAATTAAATTTCAAAGATTTTAGCATGGGTAATAATAACCTGACAGACTTGCTCAGTTAGCTTCTGAGCTTAGATCTGTACTGATTTGGGAAGAATATTGAGATGCTGAGGTTTCAGGTGTGGCATGAAGCAGCTGGGCTCTGAGAAAGACCCTTCTGGAAGTGAAGACGGACTAATACAGTGAAAACCTTCTCAATGGATCTGTTTGTATTTCAGTGTGTGTGTGATTTTTAATCTTTCTTCACTGATTGCTCAGGTTGGTATATCAGGAGATTAAGAGCTGTCAAGCACAAATTTTAGAAACTCTAAAGGACAAGACTAAAAATGAAAACCAGAAAGCTAAAACATTAAGGGAAAAACCTGGCCTTCTGAGGGACAATTAAGCCAGGTCCTGGCAGAACAAATCATCAGAACAAAGATCATCAGCACATATATTCCTGCTTGGATATTGATATGTTAAAAAATATATATTCTGTTTTATGACCCTTGCAGAAATTTTGCCACTCTAGCATGATTGTTATTTTTATATTTGAGTACATTAAAAAGTAGGCAGTTGGGACCTAAGACTTTCAAGTAATGATCAAACTTATACATAGTAAAACAATAAATAAGAGCCAAAGAATATAAGTTTTGAAAAGCTAAGATGGCTAAAGTAATCTGCTCATCTGATCTATTCCCAGTTCAGGAAAAATTGAGGATTAGATATTGCAAATATCTGAGAGTTAAATGCAGGTGTACTTAAAAAGTATTTCTCTATAAAAGTAAGTGTTATGAGGGCAGATGCAGTTCTATTTTCAAACCAATAAGCCAGTTCTAAGAGTACTTTCATGTAAAAGCATAGAATAAATACAATGAAAAATAAACTTCTATACCTATTCTCCTAGAATTTATCAGTAATGAATACAACTTTTAAATGATATTGTTATTACCAGGGCACATGAGCAATAGTAGTAGTTGTAGGCGCATGGATGAAGAAGAACAAAATAAATTCATCTCACTGTCAAATGATTATATTACTAAGATTACTGTAATTAGTCCACACAAGATTCCAGTTTCCAAGAAATATTGGAATCGTTGCCTCCTACAGGGACAATGCTAACTCATCAGTCTCCTCTGTGAGAATTATGGGGAAAAAGAATTTCCTTCCTTTGGGTAGATTAAGCACAGAACAAGGAGTCAATGAGTCAGTTCAGTCACTCAGTCGTGTCCAACTCTTTGCAACTTGATGGACTGCAGCAAGCCAGGCTTCCCTGTCCATCAATAACTCTCAGAGCCTACTCAAACTCATGTCCATTGTGTTGGAGATGCCATCCAACCATCTCATCCTCTTGTTCCCTTCTCCTGCTTTCAATCTTTCCCAGCATCAGGGTCTTTCCAATGAGTTGGTTCTTTGTATCAGGTGGCCAAAGTACTGGAGTTTCAGCTTCAGCATCAGTCCTTCCAAAGAATATTCAGGACTGATTTCCTTTAGAAAGGACTGGTTGAATCTCCTTGCAGTTCAAGGGACTCTCAAGAGTCTTCTCCAACACCACAGTTCAAAAGCATCAATCTTTGGCACTCAGCTTTCTTTATAGTCCAACTCTCACATCCATACATGACTACTGGAAAAAACCATAGCTTTGACTGCTTGGATCTTTGTTGACAAAGTAATGTCTCTGCTGTTTAATATGCTGTCTAGGTTTGTCATAACTTTTCTTCCAAGGAGCAAGCACCTTTTAATTTCATGGCTGCAGTCCCCATCTGCAGTGATTCTGGAGCCCCCCAAAATAAAGTCTCTCACTCTTTCCCTTATTTCCCCATCTGTTTGCCATGAAGTGATGGGAACAGATGCCATGATCTTAGTTTTCTTCATGTTAAGTTTTAAGTCAACTTTTTCACTCTCATCACTTTCTTCAAGAGGCTCTTTAGATCTTCACTTTCTGCCATAAGAGTGGTGTCATCTGCATATCTAAGGTTATTGATATTTCTCCTGGCAGTCTTGATACCAGCTTGTGCTTCATCCAGCCTGGCATTTCACATGATGCACTCTGCATATAAGTTAAATAAGCAGGGTGACAATATAAAGCCTTGACATATTCCTTTCCCTATTTGGAACAAGTCTCTTGTTCCATGTCCAGTTCTAACTTGTTGCTTCTTGACCTGCATATAGATTTATCAGGAGGCAGGTCAGGTGGTCTGGTATTCCCATCCCTTTAACAATTTTCCACAGTTTGTTGTGACTCACACAGTCAATGGCTGCATCGTAGTCAATAAAGCAAAAGTAGATGTTTTTCTGGAATTCTCTTGCTTTTTTGATGATCCAGTGGATGTTGGCAATTTGATCTCTGGTTCCTCTGCCTTTTCTAAATCCAGCTTGAACGTCTGGAATTTCATGGTTCACATACTGTTGAAGCCTGGCCTTGAGAATTTTGAACGTTTTTTGCTAGCATGTGAGGTGAGTGCAATTGTGCAGTAGTTTGAGCATTCTTTGGCATTGCCTTTCTTTGGGATTGGAATGAAAACTGACCTTTTCCAGTCCTGTGGCTACTGCTGTGTTTTCCAGATTTGCTGGCATATTGAGTGCAGCACGTTCACAGTATCATTTAGGATTTGAAATAGCACAACTGGAATTCCATCACCTCCATTAGCTTTGTTCTTAGTGATGCTTCTTAAGGCCCACTTGACTGTGCATTCCAGGATATCTGGCTCTAGGTGACACCATTGTGGTTATCTGGGTCATGAAAATCTTTTTTGTATAGTTCTGTGTATTTCTGCCACCTCTTCTTAATATCTTCTGCTTCTGTTAGGTCCATAACATTTCTGTCCTTTATTGTGCCCATCTTTGCATGAAATGTTCCCTTGGTGTCTTTAATTTTCTTGAAGTGATCACTAGTCTTTCCCATTCTATTGTTTTCCTCTATTTCTTTGCACTGATCACTGAGGAAGGCTTTCTTTTCTGTCCCCAATATTATTTGGAACTCTGCATTCAAATGGGTATATCTTTCCTTTTCTCCTTTGCCTTTAGTTTCTCGTCTTTTCTCAGCTATTTGTAAGGCCTCATCAGACAACCATATTGCCTTTTTGCATTTCTTTTTCTAAGGGATGGTCTTGATCCCTGTCTCCTGTACAATGTCACAAACCTCTGTCCATAGTTCTTCAGGCACTCTATCAGATCTAATCCCTGAATCTATTTGTCACTTCCGTTGTGTAATTGTAAGGGATTTGATTTAGGTCATACCTGAATGGTTTAGTAGTTTTCCATACTTTCTTCAATTTAAGTCTGAATCTGGCAATAAGGAGTTCATGGTCTGAGCCACAGTCAGCTCCTGATCTTGTTTTTGCTGACTGTATAGAGCTTCTCCATCTTTGGCTGCAAAGAATATAATCAATTTGACTTCAGTATTGACTATCTGGTGATGTCCATGTGTAGAGTCTTCTCTTGTGTTGTTGGAAGTGGGTGTTTGCCATGACCAGTGCTTTCTCTTGGCAAAACTCTGTTAGCCTTTGACCTGCTTCATTTGTACTCCAAGGCCAAATTTGCCTGTTACTCCAGGTCTCTCTTGACTTCCTAGTTTTGCATTCCAGTCCCCTATAATGAAAAGGACATCTTTTTTGGGTATTAGTTCTAGAAGGTCTTTTAGGTCTTCAAAGAACTATTCAACCTCGGCTTCTTCAGCATTACTAGTCAGGGCATAGACTTGAATTACTGTGATATTGAATGGTTTGCCTTGGAAATGAAAAGGTCATTCTGTCCTTTTTGAGATTGCATCCAAAAAATTCTGAGATTGATGAAAAATGATGCGACTGCATTTTGGACTCTTTTGTTGACTATGATGGCTACTCCATTTCTTCTAACGGATTCTTGCCACAGTAGTAGACATAATGGTCATCTGAGTTAAATTCACTCATTCCAGTCCATTTTAGTTCACTGATTCCTAAAGTGTTGGTGTTCTCTCTTGCCATCTCCTGTTTGACCACTTCGAGTTTGCCTTGATTCATGGACCTAACATTCCAGGTTCCTATGCAATATTGTTCTTTACAGCATCGGACTGTACTTCCCATCACATCCACAACTGAGTGTTGTTTTTGCTTTGGCTCCATCTCCATTCTTTCTGGAGTTGTTTCTCTACTCTTCTCCAGTAGCATATTAGGCACCTACCAACTTGGGAAGCTCATCTTTCAGTGTCCTATCTTTTTGCCTTTTCATACTGTTCATGGGGTTCTCAAGGCAAGAATACTGAACCAGGAGTATGGTTCTGCAACATTCATCCTGTTAGTCTATTACGTTTATCAGGACACCAGCCTTAGAGGCTGGCTCCTCATCAAGGTGAAGTATTTCCTCTGTTGCCTTCAGGTATAATGTAGACAGAGCTTTCATTGTACTTGCCAAAGATCCTGTACCTACAACTAAATTTAACTTCTTATATTAAGATGGTCTCCTGCAAATGCTATTTGGGAAACTTGCAAATACATTTCTAGATAAATGGACCAACTAAAATTGGTTTATTATTATTATTATCAGCCTTGAAATGACAGTGAAAAATGAGAAATGATTTTTAGTTAATTAATAAGGTCAGAATATACTTCTGTGGTCAAGAAATGATTTGTCATTCTAACACACATTTGATGAGGGACTAAAAAATTAATTACACCTATTGAAACCATGTACAAGCCCCTGTGTCCTTGTCTTTTGAAGTAAAATGCTGACTCAAAATTTAATGATTGGGAAACATGAAGATGTAGAAAAAGAGAATAGCTGTTGGGCTAAAGAACTGGTAACAATTTAGACTATAATTCTGCAATGTAACAAAATCAAACTCCCAGTTTCCTGAAAGATATAAAGGCCTGACACACTTTCCTATGTTGTTTTTACAGGAAGCGGACTCCCTCTTCAGATGAAAACTGCTGACCACAGGAACATAGACCCTTAACTAGTTGAAAGCAGAAGGTTGATGATACTTGAAACTTCACCTTGACACCAATCAATCCAAGAGCTGTCCATGAGCTGATCGAACCCTTCTCCTTGGACATGAAAAAACTCCTTACTACCCCCCTTTCAGGGTGGGTCACATAGTCTTCAGGACATGAGCCCACTGTGGCCCCCTTTTCCTGGCAAAGCAATTAAAGCTACTCTTTTCTACTTCACCCAAAATGCTGTCTCTGTTTTTGTATCAGCACCAGAGGACAGAGGCCAGGATTTCCACAACATTATGATAGTTTTTTAGTTTAGAAAGTAAAAATGACAAGAATATATCATCTTAAACATACATTTCTAGCTATCTTCAATAAGTATCTTCTCCACACACAAGGGCATTTTTAGTCATGAAATGAAAATATATAGAGAACAGGAATTCTGTTGGTCAATCCATTTAAAACCCAGGTAAAGTATAGAATCATAAAAAATGTATAGCTACATAATCTAAACATTTTAATGTAAAACCTAATGTATATTAATGTATCATATGTATCTTATACAAGTAATATATAAAATTTGGTTTGCATTAATTATATTTTCTTTTCTTTTATAAATATAGAAAATATATTTACTATGAAAACTGTGGGCAGAATCCTTGTAGAGATTAACCAGTATTTGCAGACAGTTATATTGATAATTAAGTTTCCCAGGTGGTAAAGAATCAGCCTGCTAGAGACAGGAGTCCGATCCTTGGCTTGGAAAGATTCTCTGGAGTAGGAAATGGCAACCCACTCCAGTATATTCTTGCCTAGAAAATCCCATGGACAGAGGGGACAGTCCATGAGGTCGCAGAGAGTTGGACATGACTGAGCAACCAAGAATGCCACATATTGATAACTAGTCTCAGCCACTCATTAGTAAAATTTTCTGCTGTGGAATAAATGTTCATGTCCCCCAAATTTCATATGTTCAAATCCTAATTTTCAGTGTGATTGTTTTGGCAGGTGGGGCCTTTGGGAGATAATAGTTTATTAGAGTGGAGCTGTCATGAATGGGATAGAGCACTGGCTAGTTCCCTATGTCTATCTTGCTATTCATGTTCCCCCCAACCTTGCCCATTCTCATGTGAAGGTACATGGAGAAGATGTCTGGCTGCTGACCTGGAGGAGTGTACTGACTAGATATCAGATCTGTCAGAGCCTTAATCTTCAACTTCCTAGCCTACAGAATGGTGAGACCCAAATTTCTATTATAATTTCTATATATAATTTCTATAGTAATTATAGCATGAGAAATGCTGGACTGGATGAAGCACAAGCTGGAATCAAGATTGCCGGGAGATAACCTCAGATACGCAGATGACACCACCCTTATGGCAGAAAGTGAAGAACTAAAGAGCCTCTTGATGAAAGTGAAAGAGGAGAGTGAAAAAGTTGACTGAAAACTTAACATTAAGAAAACTAAGATCATGGCATCTGGTCCCATCACTTCATGGCAACAGATGGGGAAACAATGGAAACAGTGAGAGATTTTATTTTCTTGGGCTCCAAAATTACTGCAGATGGTGACTGCAGCCAGGAAATTAAAAGACACTTGCTTCTTAGAAGAAAAGTTATGACAAACCTAGACAGCATATTAAACAGCAGAGACATTAATTTGCCAACAAAGGTCCATCTAGTCAAAGCTATGGTTTTTTCCAGTAGTCATGTATGGATGTGAGAGTTGGACTATAAAGAAAGCTGACTGACAAAGAAGTGATGCTTTTGAACTGTGGTGTTGGAGAAGACTCTTAAGAGTCCCTAGGACTTCAAGGAGATCCAACCAGTCCTTTCTAAAGGAAATCAGTCCAGAATATTCATTGGAAGGACTGATGCTGAAGCTGAAACTCCAAACTTTGGCCACCTGATACAAAGAACTGACTCATTTGAAAAGACCCTGATGCGGGAAAGATTGAAGGCAGGAGGAGAAGGGGAAAACAGAGGATTAGATGGCTGGATGTCATCACCGACTCAGTGGACATGAGTTTGGGTAAACTCCAGGAGCTGGTGATGGACAGGGAGGCCTGACATGTTGCAGTCTATGGAGTCAACTGAACTAAGACAATTACCTATATCAGGTTTTTTATCACGTAACACTCAAGTAGCTTTTCTTAAGATACATTTTTACAATTCTTAAATGAGTTATTAAATTCCATAACTAGAGTTCAAAATGCAACTGGCATAATCTATTTAAGAAACATACAGATGAGTGTTTTTGATTGTATCATTCAGGTAGTAGAGTAAAAGTAGCTACAGGGATGCAAAACAAATAGACAACATCAATATTCAAAATAACAATAACAAAAAGTAACATCTTCCAGCTACTGACCTCTAATGGCAGGTTCTTCTATTTAATGTGTAAAGCTTAACTAAGGAAACTTACCTCTAACATACTACATTTTTTCTGTTTTAATTATTTTCTTCCCTAAGATCCAAGTTACTTTATTGCAGAAAAATGTAGACCATCATTCATAGAAAACTTAAAGCTATGGTTGTCCTATACTTTACGCTTAGTAAGTCACATACAATTTTTGCAAAGTGTAAAATTACTGTTGTCTTGTTACTGTTCTGATTTTTTTTTCTCAAGAGTTATCTAATATGTCATTGGAAATATTACTTGGCAGATTGGGTATTCACAGTCTGAAAAACACCTTGGTTCTAACCATATTTATCTGTTCCATGTCACTAAAAAATGCATACCTTTGTTATTAACTCATCTGACTTGTATAGCAAACCATTAAAGCTATAATTTGAGTCCCATTATTTGGAAGAAAATGTTTCATTTCTTTACAGTTTATTTTAAAAAAGAGAGTGGGTAGTAAAGAAAGGGAGATGGCTAAATGTATTATAAATACTATACTTAATAGAGTATAAATACTATATATAGTATATTTATACTAAATATAGTATGAATACTAGACATAATCATTGAAATTAACATTAACATACTGAATTTCTGACATTTGCAATTTCTCACTTCAATGAGGGACTGTTATCCATATGTCAATTTGCCTCAATCTCATAATTATATGCTTAGAATACAAGCATGGTGAAGGAGTATTTCAATCTAATTGCACTCTAAAATTTATTCTATATGAGGCCTGTCAATTGCATATGTATATAGATAATCATAGCTGTAAATTGACTCTTCTAATGCTTTTCATATTTGACAGAGATTTTATTGAAAGGCAAAAATCAAGTATGTAATTTCCTGATCTTTTATGCCTCATTAAGTGACTAGGGTTCTAATCTTCCATTGGCTAATACTTGTGAAAAGGTATATTCTTTCCACATAAAATTCCTACATTAAAAAAAAAGTAAAGGAAAGAAAACCTGAGACAATCAGTATCTTGCTGTCTATATGAAAAGTCAAATATATGTAAAAGATTTTTAAAGTGGCATTCCATATGATCAATTCTAAGAGATAAAAATATGCTTTATTAATTAAAAAATTTTTTTTGCTGTTTCTCTTCCTTTTATTTATTTTTTTAAATTTTTTTAAATTTTATTTTATTTTTAAACTTTACATAATTGTATTAGTTTTGCCAAATATCAAAATGAATCCGCCACAGGTATACATGTGTTCCCCATCCTGAACCCTCCTCCCTCCTCCCTCCCCATTCCATCCCTCTTGGTCGTCCCAGTGCAACAGCCCCAAGCATCCAGTATCGTGCATCGAACCTGGACTGGCAACTCGTTTCATACATGATATTTTACATGTTTCAATGCCATTCTCCCAAATCTTCCCACTCTCTCCCTCTCTCACAGAGTCCATAAGACTGTTCTATACATCAGTGTCTCTTTTGCTGTCTCATACACAGGGTTATTGTTACCATCTTTCTAAATTCCATATATATGCGTTAGTATACTGTATTGGTGTTTTTCTTTCTGGCTTACTTCACTCTGTATAATAGGCTCCAGTTTCATCCACCTCATTAGAACTGATTCAAATGCATTCTTTTTAATGGCTGAGTAATACTCCATTGTGTATATGTACCACCGCTTTCTTATCCATTCATCTGCTGATGGACATCTAGGTTGCTTCCATGTCCTGGCTATTATAAACAGTGCTGCGATGAACATTTTTAAATTCTAAATATACATTTTTCCTCTTTATCCTTTAGAATTCCACAAAGTTTTCTTTTATTATTTTCTTTGTACATGTGATATTTTGGGAAAATATAATGGGTTTCTGGAATGATTGTAATACATGGTTAGTGGAAAAGAAACAGTAACTATTAAAGAATTAGGTTCATTGCAATGATTTTTTTCACATTAAAAAAATGTATTTAAAAACAAACATGTTTTTCTCATTCTACATCAAGATGTTAAAAGAGTATTTTATAACTGAGAAATCTCAAATTCCCAGTCAACTCTGATGTAAGTGGAGTTAGTAGAGACCAACCTTTTACTGTACTCACATCTGACAAATGTCTTGCTTTGTAGATCATTAAAAATCCATATTTCTGAACTAGAGTAATACACTATTTTAAGAAAACACTTTTAAATATGCCCTAATTAATACTTTTTCAAGGGTCAGCTGTATATATGTAAACCAGCTAATTTATATTACAATGTACATTTAATTTGTGTTGATTTGACCGAACAGACTCAGATACTGAGGATATAGATATAAGGAATCAGATCAGATCATATCAGTCACTCAGTCGTATCCAACTCTTTGCAACCCCATGAATTGCAGCACACCAGGCCTCCCTATCCATCACCAACTCCCGGAGTTCACCCAGACTCACATCCATCGAGTCAGTGATGCCATCCAGCCATTTCATCCTCTGTCGTCCCCTTCTCCTCTTGCCCCCAATCCCTGCCAGCATCAGAGTCTTTTCCAATGAGTCAACTCTTCGCATGAGGTGGCCAAAGTACTGGAGTTTCAGCTTTAGCATCATTCCTTCCAAAGAAATCCCAGGGCTGATCTCCTTCAGACTGGACTGGTTGGATCTCCTTGCAGTCCAAGGGACTCTCAAGAGTCTTCTCCAACACCACAGTTCAAAATCATCAATTCTTTGGCGCTCAGCCTTCTTCACAGTCCAACTCTCACATCCATACACGACCACAGGAAAAACCATAGCCTTGACTAGACAAACCTTTGTTGGCAAAGTAATGTCTCTGCTTTTGAATATGCTATCTAGGTTGGTCATAACTTTCCTTCCAAGGAGTAAGCGTCTTTTAATTTCATGGCTGCAGTCACCATCTGCAGTGATTTTGGAGCCCCCAAAAATAAAGTCAGCCACTGTTTCCACTGTTTCCCCATCTATTTCCCATGAAGCGATGGGACCAGATGCCATGATCTTCGTTTTCTGAATGTTGAGGAATATTTGTAATTAATATCTGTTACTTTTTGGGTATTATCTAGAAATTTATCTTCCCTATGATACACCTGTATAGATTTAAAATGTTTTATTTCATTATAGAAGTATGTCAGAAAGAGTGTGAGCTAATGTAGAGAAATTTAGCCAATAATGTTTTATATCTATGTTCTAGTGCAAATTCTAATGATGTATTCTTATTTTGCCACTTCTAATTATATATTATCAGTAAGTACTTGAGACAAGATAAAGTCAACCTTCCTTCTAAATATAGTAATTTTAACTATTATGATTGCCTTTTTCACACTCCAAATTTGATAAATTGAAATTTGTAAATAGGAGATGGATATAGATATATTAAAATTAATCCTAAGTAAAGCTAATTGAAATTTCCATTTCAACAGGATGTACAAGAGTGAATCATAAAATTTGTGACACATTGTGATGGTTAAGGCAACTTGACTAGGTCACCAAATGCCCAAATGTGTGCTCAAACATCAGTCTGGATGTTTCTGTGAAGTATATCTGTATGAGATTAACATTTAAATCAGTAGACTCTGAGCAAAGCATGTTATCTCTCATAATGTGAGTAGGCCTGATCAAGTAAATTGAAGGGTTGAATAGAACAACAGACCGACCTCCCTCTAAGTGAGAGGGAACTTTGCCAGCAGAAAACCTTGAGAATGGAACTGCAACATAAGTCCTTCCCTGGGTCTTCAGCCTGATGGTCTTTGGACTTGAACTCTTTAAGCCCAAGAGTTTGATGCTAGAGTCCAAGAACAATGGTTCTTCCCTTAGTGTCCAGCCTGCTGACCCAGACTGCAGAGTTTGGACTTGTCTGCCTCCATAATTGTATGAACTAATTCTATAAAATCAGTCTCTCTCTTCCTCCCTCCCTCCCTCTCTCTCTCTCGTGTGTGTGTGTGTGTATGTGTGTGGAGATCCAACCAGTCCATTCTAAAGGAGATCGGTCCTGGGTGTTCTTTGGAAGGAATGATGCTAAAGCTGAAACTCCAGTACTTTGGCCACCTCATGCAAAGAGTTGACTCATTGGAAAAGACTCTGATGCTGGGAGGGATTGGGGGCAGGAGGAGAAGGGGACAACAGAGGATGAGATGGCTGGATGGCATCACCAACTTGATGGACGTGAGTTTGAGTGAACTCCGGGAGTTGGTGATGGACAGGGAGGCCTGGCGTGCTGTGATTCATGGGGTCGCAGAGTCGGACATGACTGAGTGACTGAACTGAACTGAACTGATACATTGCAGGCAGATTCTTTACTGTCTGAATCACCAGGGAAGCCCTATAATACATAAACCATTCTGTTTCCCTAGAGAACCCTAATGCATACATCAATAAGAGTTACTTGTTTTACAAAATAAGAGTTACTTGTTTTATACGTTCTTTTAAAACATCAACTGCATAAAACATTGACTTTATATGCCCCGATCTGAGCTTGTTGCCTCATAGATTCAAGTCTCAAAAAAAGAGTTATAACTCATTAACAATGTGCTTGTGTTAAAAAATATTGTGATCACAATAATAAATGCTTGAGAGTGTGTGGAGAAAAGAGAACCCTCCTACACTGTTGTTGGGAATCCCTCATCATCAGGGAAATGCAAATCAAAACTAGAATAAGATACCACCTCACACCTGTTAGAATAGCTGTTATAAGAAAAAACAAGGAATAACAAGTGTTGGAGAAAAAACAAGATTTAAGGAAAGGGAACATTTTCATACTTTGACTGGGGATGTAAATTGGTACAGCCGCTATTGAAAACAGTATAGACAGTCCTCAAAAATTAAAAATCTAAGTACCATATGATCTAGTAATTCCACCTGTTTTTTTTTTTTTTTTTTTTTCTTTTCACTTTTTTCTTACATTGGTAACAGATAGAGGGCACACAGTGTGGCAGTAACCCAACACCTTCTGGGGAGACCAGGACAATGGTAGCCAGAGTCAGGGACACCATGATGGCCAGGCTAAGTCCAATATCACATAGGTGGGAGAGGAGGTCAACCCTTCCACACCATGGTCACTAGTCTTTCTCAGGAAGATGAGTGTCCCTGTTGTAATATCCAGAGAAAATGAAAATACTAACTTGAAAAAATAGCTGTATACCCATATTCATTGCAGCATTATTTACAATAGCCAGACACAGAAACAACCTGAGGAGATGAATAGATTAAAAAAAAAAGTGACATGGTATGCTGATACTGCCCCTAAGTGCTTCAGTTGTGTCCCACTCTTTGCAATCCTATGGGATGTACCCTGTCGGGATCTACTGTCCATGGGATTCTCCAGGCAAGAATGCTGGGGTGGGTTGCCATGTCCTCCTCAAGGGGATCCTCCCAACCCAGAAATCAAACCCGCGTATCTTATGTCTCCTGCATTGACTGGTGGGTTCTTTACCACTCGTGCCACCTGGGAAGCTGTGGCACAGTCTGTGTGTGTGTGTTTGTGTAAATGGAATATTATTTAGCCACTAAAGGAGAAACTCTTGCCTATTGTGACAACATGTGTGGACCTTGAGGGCATTATACCAAGTTAAATAAGTCAGACAGAGAAAGACAAATATCATATGACATCACTCATGTGGAATCTAAAACAATGGTATAAAAGAACTTATTTATAAAACAGAAATTGAGTCACATATGTAAAATACATATTTAGCATTATGGGGGAGGGATAAATTGGGAGATTAGGATTAACATATACATACTACTATACATAGATAACTAATAAGGACCTACTGTATAGCACAGGGAACTCTATTCAATACTTTGTAATGACCTTTAAAGTTCAAATTGGGAAAGGAGTGAGAGGGTAACAGGCAGGAAGGCCAGGGGTCTCCAAATGGAGGAAATAGCCTGCAAGTGTCAGACATTTTTATCTCTCTTAAGCAGCAGGAGGAAACAAACTAGCAATATTTTTTTCCTTCTCTATACAAATTTAAAGAGAGGTTTCTCTTAAAATACTGTGTTGCCATAATGACACCTGGTTTCTCCTGAAGTTAGCTATTCTTGAGCCTAGAGATAACCAATGCCTTTTTCTTATGGAAATGTTTGTCTTAAGCTATGCTAATGTACTACGCCTTTACCCCAAACTCTGTCTCCAAGTCGGTTCTGCCTCTTGGCCCAAAACCTACTTGACAAACCAGTATGTTATACTCAGATATTGTTCCCCTAATCTATGTAAATGAAACTATTTGTATGGTGGTCTGCCCTTCTTTAAGATTCAAGTTAATTATTTTATGGCTCAAGATAAACCATTTGGTGCCATTCTAAATTTTAAGACATTCCTTTCTTTCATTAACAGACTGCTAGTGACTATATAACATCCAGCTGAAGACTAGCAAGGGGGTACTCTTTCTGCCCCCTTCTGATGCCTATGTCAGAAGCTTTCTCTATCTCCTTTATACTTTAATAAAACTTTATTACACAAAAGCTCTGAGCGATCAAGCCTCGTCTCTGGCCCCGGATTGAATTCTTCTCCTCCGGGGGCCAAGAATCCCGGTGTATTCGCGTGATTCAACAACAACCTTTCAGGAGTATGTAAAGGCTGTATATTGTCTCCATGCTTATTTAATTTATATGCAGAATACATCATGGGAAATGCCAGACTGGATGAAGCACAAGATGGAATCAAGATTGCTTGGAGAAATATCAATAACCTCAGATATGGAGATGCCCCCACTTTCATGGCAGAAAATGAAGAGGAACTAAAGAGCTTCTTGATGAAAGTGAAAGAGTGGAGTGAAAAAGCTGGCTTAAAACTCAATATTCAAAAAACTAAGATCATGGCATTCAGTCTTACCACTTCATGGCAAATATATGGATAAACAAATGAAACAGTAACAGACTTTGTCTTCTTGGCTCCAAAATCACTGTGGAAAGTGACTGCAACCATGGAATTAAAAGACACTTGCTCCTTGGGGAAAAAGCTATGACAAACCTAGACAGTGTATTAAAAAGTAGAGACATCACTTTGCTGACAAAGATCCATCTAGTCAAAGCTCTGGTTTTTCCAGTAGTCATGTATGGATGTGAGAGTTGGACCATAAAGAAAGCTGAGCACCAAAGATTTGATGCTTTTAAGCTGTGGTGCTGGAGAAGACTCTTGAGAGTCCTTTGGACAGCAGGAGACCAAACCAGTTGTCCTAAAGGAAATCAACCCTGAATACTCATTGGAAGGACAGGTGCTGAAGCTGAAGCTCCAATACTTTGGCCACCTGAGGCAAAGAGCTGACTTGTTGAAAAGACCCTGATGCTGGGAAAGATGGAGGGCAGGAGGAGAAAGGGATGACAGAGGACAAGATGGTTGGATGGTATCAACAACGCGATGGACATGATTTTGAGCAAGCTCTGGGAGATGGTGAAGGACAGGGAAGCCTGGCATGCTGCAGTCTATAGCATCACAAAGAGTTGGACATGACTGAGTGACCGAACAACAATAACAATATGGAAAAAAAGATATGTTAAATATATATATATATATATATATATATATAATTGATTCAGTTTGTTATACAGGAGAACCTAAAACAACACTGTAAATTAACAATATTCTAATAAATTAAAAAAATTTTTAAAAAGAATATATGTCACTTGAAAGGGAAAATTATGGGTGCTATACAATCTACACAATGTATCAAGTACCTTTGGGACAAGTTCATTTATTTTGGTGGTTTAGAAACATTTTGAGCCTTAGAACATTGCCTGGCATTTTGTATGATATGATAAAACATATCTATTCATGTTAAAACATGTAAACACAAAAAGTAATTCTAGTTCCAGCAGTCCAGCATATTTTTATTATTCTAACTGAAAATGTCCCAGGATATTTGTTAAGAAAGGCAAAGGAGCAAAGGAAAGATATACGCATTTGAATGCAGAGTTCCAAAGAATAGCAAGAAGAGATAAGAAAGCCTTTCTAAGTGAACAGTATAAAGAAATAGAGGAAAACAATAGAATAGAAAAGACTAGAGATCACTTCAAGAAAATTACCAATGGAACATTTCATGCAAAGATAGGCACAATAAAGGACAGAAATGGTATGCACCTAACAGAAGCAGAAGATATTAAGAAGAGGTGGGAAGAATGCACTGCTGCTGCTGCTGCTGCTAAGTCGCTTCAGTCGTGTCCGACTCTGTGTGACCCCATAGACGGCAGCCCACCAGGCTCCCCCATCCCTGGGATTCTCCAGGCAAGAACACCGGAGTGGGTTGCCATTTCCTTCTCCAATGCATGAAAGTGAAAGGTGAAAGTGAAGTCGCTCAGTCGTGTTTGACTCTTAATGACCCCATGGACTGCAGCCTACCAGGCTCCTCTGTCCATGGGATTTTCCAGGCAAGAGTACTGGAGTGGGGTGCCATTGCCTTCTCCGAAGAATACACAGAACTATACAAAAAAGATCTTCATGATCCATAAAACCATGATGGTGTGATCACTCACCTAGAGCCAGACTTCCTGGAATGTGAAGTCAGGTGGGCCTTAGGAAGCATCACTATGAACAAAGCTAGTGGAGAGGATGGAATTCCAGTTGAGCTATTTCAAATCCTAAAGATGATGCTGTGAAAGTGCTGCACTCCATATGCTAGCAAATTTGGAAAACTTAGCAGTGACTACAGAACTGGCAAAAGTTAGTCTTCCTTCCAATCCCAAAGAAAGGCAATACCAAAGAATGTTCAAACTACTGCACAATTGCACTCATCTCACACTCCAGCAAAGTAATGCTGAAAATTCTCTGAGACAGGCTTCAATGGTATATGAACTCAGAACTTTCAGATTTTCAAGCTGGATTTACCAAAGCAGAGGAACCAGAGATCGAATTGCTAACATCTGCTGGATCATCGAAAAAGCAAAACAATTCCAGAAAAACATCTGCTTCATACTATGCTAAAGCCTTTAACTGTGTGGATTACAACAAACTGGGAATTTCTCTAAGAGATAGACATACCAGACCACTTTACCTGTCCCCTGAGAAACCTGTATGCAGGTCAAGAAGCAACAGTTAGAACCAGACATGGAACAATGAACTGGTTCCAATTGGGAAAGGCATATGTCTAGGCTGTATATTGTCACCCTGCTTATTTAAATTATATGAAGAGTACATCATGTGAAATATTGGGCTGGATGAAGCAAAAGCTGGAATCAAGATTGCCAGGAGAAGTATCAATAACCTCAGACATGCAGATGACACCACCCTTGTGGCAGAAAGTGAAGAAGAACTAAAGAGCCTCTTGATGAAAGTGAAAGAGGAGAGTGAAAAAACTGGCGAAAAACTCAACATTCAAAAATGAAGATCATGGCATTTGGTCCCATCACTTCATGGCAAATAGGTGGGGAAACAAATGAAACAGTGACAGACTATTTCCCTGGGCTCTGCAATTGCTGCAGGTGGTGACTGCAGCCCATGCAATTAAAAGACATTCCTTGGAAGAAAAGCTATGACAAACCTAGATAACATATTAAAAAGCAGAGACATTATTTTGCCGACAAAGTTCCATATAGTCAAATCTAGAGTTTTCCAGTAGTCATGTATGGATGTGAGAGCTGGACCTTAAAGAAGGTTGAATGCTGAAGGACTGATGCTTTTGAACTGTGGTGTTGGAGAAGACTCTTGAGAGTCCCTAGGGCTGCAAGGAGATCCAACCAGTCCATCCTAAAGGAGATCAGTCCTGAATATTCATTGGAAGGACTGATGCTGAAGCTGGAGCTCCAATACTTTGACCACCTGATGCGAAGAACCAACTCATTAGAAAAGACCCTGATGCTGGGAAAGATTGAAGGCAGGAGGAGAAGGTGACGACAGAGGACGAGATGATTGGATGGCATCACCAACTCAATGGACATGAGACTGAGTAAGTTCTGGGAGATGGTGAAGGACGGGGAAGCCCGGTGTGCTGCAGTCCATGGTGTCACAAAGTGTCAGACATGTTTGAGTGACTGAACAACAACAACAACAAATTTGTTAAGAAATAACATTTGTATGTTACATATAGCCGTCACTAGTGTCTTGAAAAATAACTTGATATTAAACCCTGCTATAGATAATTTACGGGCCGAAGAAGAGAGAGAAAACAAAAATCAGTATCACAGATAGCGTATGCTTACACAACTAAAAATGTGATGTGCAGACATTAAAAATCCTGCTTTGGGAGGTAACTCTAATAAGTACAAATTAAGAGGCAGACTCTCTCACTCCTGATAATTCCCATGTTGATGATTCACACTCCTCCATCCTTTTGAAGAACCAGTTTTCCTTTCCATTGACCTTCCTCAAGGAGATCTAAAGGAATTTGTTGCATGATTCTTTTTCTCAAGTCCAGTGATTGGTCTTGAAGTGGATTAATGGCCCACTGGACCAGTAACATACATCATATCATGGCCTCTGTGATTGCTCTAGAACAGTGTTTATCAAACTTTGCTGATTCTAAGAAGTCACCTGTTAAAGATACTGCTTTCCAGGCTTTTCTCCTGGAGTTTCAGATCTAAGTAGTATGGGATGGGGCCTGAGAATTGGCATTTTAACAAGTCTTTTGATCAGAAAGTTTTTAAATGTCTTCCTCTAAAGCAGTACTCCTCAAACTCTGTCCTGGGGGATTAAAAGTCCAAATATTGAAACTTCATGCCAATTAAATCGGAATTTCTGGAAGTAAGAAAAAGGTATCGGTGTGTAGTGTGTGTTTAATTTTGAGGATTAGCAGCATCAGACTGATTTGAGAGCTCGTTAGAAATGTACAATCTCAGATACTACTCCAAGCATACCTATTGTTTATAATCAGAATTTTCATTTCATTCCTTGCATTCTTTCCTAATTTCCTATCTTTGCAAAATTTACATGTAACTAGGTGACCTTTTCCTATATTATCAAGGTGTTAAAAGTATATTTTTCCTGGGCTTGCTCTAATACTTACTCATTGAGAGATTAATTCTCTCTACTATTCTCATACCCCAGTACAATGGGAAGTGAGGTTAATTATTTTTATTCTTTTGTTCTGTGGCATAAATGGATTTGTAAGTATATATAGAGATTAAATATTTTTAAAATTGGGGGGGATTATAAACTCTAATTGTTACAAAAGCAAAACCACAGTTGATGAAGTAATTTAAGTGTGTGTTTCCATTACTGTAACATAAAATGAATCCTTGGGATGGTGACTTAGTTATCAGTGGTAAGCTATTTTCAAATGATTTAATTCAAGTAGTAGAAATATTATTTGAAGCAGAGAGGTGCTGAAATTATTTTTTGGGTGGCTTCTATGAGCCAACTGTATGTTAGGACCTAAGAGAAGTCATGAGAAAGTGGTCAGCAAGCCATCTGCTCTCTAGGCCAGCAACCACAACTTTGCACGTAAGCCTCACTAGATTGGAAATCATACCAACAGAGTGATAAAAAAAAGAAAACCTCTTGAGATCTTACTGAGAAGTGAATAGTGAAGCAGTGTAGTTTCCACATTTTTTTCCTTGTTCTAAATTCCCTGATGGCCTCTCAGTTCTAGATGTAGAAACATAAGCACAGATTACCGACCTGTTCCAATGAACTTCACAAAGCCCCAGGCATTTTGGGTGAGTACATCATCCACCTGACTTCTTATACATCACGAGTGAGGACTCATTAGATTCACAATAACAATTTGTAGAAATATTTAATTTTCTTCTGTCAGAAATAAATTACTGTCTTGATCTGCCAAGTATTTTTTGTATTTTCTGTCTAAAGGACACAAGACTTGTGTGAAATAGGGTAGGTCACATCAGGTCATGACATAAGGTCCTTTTGAGGCATTTTTCTACAGAAACAACACAGAGGCGTTTTTGTTTTCTTGGAGAGATAGCAAAAATGAAGGTGACATCACCCTTCATACAAGTAGTTCTACTTATATAGGAAACCTCAAGAGTCAATGCTCAAACCTGGCAGACAATAATATCCCATCATATATTTTTTGCTTTCTTTATTGTTTTTCATCTTTTAGATTATGGCTTAACTTTAAATATCCTTGTAAAATTGCTTACTTAAAATCAGTTAAATCCCTACCATAAATTCTAGTCTCCTATTTCATCTTTTTTTAAGAAGCTGACTCTACTAAATAATTAAAAATATGCTTTGTTGATAGCCACTTTTAAATGTAAATTTTCAGGAGGTCTGTCCTGAAGTGGAATGTTATCAACATTTTACCATATTTTGAAATATCATCAGGAGTAATGTCAGCAAGATGATGGAGTAGGAAGCATCATCTTTTCCCCCCATAATCATACTGATTTAGCAACAATTAGTGAACAAATTCCTTTCCTGATATAAAAGAAAAATAATTGAAAGGCTCCAAATCCTGGGAGACTGAAAAACTGGATTGCTGAATCTGGTAGGGAGATTGGAGACACCTTGTTGGTGGCATTTGCTCTGACACAGTGCCATATGATCAAGGACCGTCCTAGCCTCCAGCATCACCTAAGGGAGGGAAGGATTGGCTCACATGTTCAGTGCCCCCAAAAATTTCTGAGGGGGCTCTTCAGAGGTCTGGCATCTGAATTGCCAGTCTTGAAGTTCTGACATATCCAGCACATTCTAGCTGCCCAGGGGAAAGGCAGCAGCTTAGGCTAGCAGATGCCATTGATCCTGTCCCCTGGCTCAGCACACAATAAGTGGACTATACAACAGTTGCCTACTTCTCCATAGTGTGTGAAAGAGTAAGCAGAGGCCCTCAGAATCTCAGGCTGGAATGACTGGTAAGGAACTTTCTCTATGTAAGGTTGGTCCATGAAGACAGAGAGTGGATTAATGGATTAAAGAAATCAAACAAACAAGCAAAAATGAGACCCAACTATGCTTTCTACAAGAAACTTACCTTAAAGAACACATAACTGAAAGTGAAGAAATGGAAAAGATTTCCCATGCAAACGGTACCCTAAAGAAGGAAGCGATGGCTGTATGTATATCATACAAAATAGAGTTTAGAGTTCAAAACTGAAACAAGAGAAAAAGTAGGACATTATATAGAAATAAAGGAGTCAATTCTCCAGGAAGATAAAGAAATTATAATTATATATGCAACCAATATAATTAGCATGTAGATATGCATCAGGCAAAAATAGATATGAAGAGATATATAGCAATAAAATAACAGTAGACTTCAGTACTCCTTTTAATAATGAAGAGAAGATCCAGACAGATTATGAATAAAGAAACAAAGGACTTGAATAACATTATAGACCAAATGTACCTATAAGATATTTATAGAATGTTCCATTCAATAGCATGAGAGTTCACAACTCTACTTAAGCACACATATCTTTCTCTAGAACAGATCACAAGTTAGATCATAAAACAAGTTTTAAAAATTTAAGAAAATTGAAATTATAACACTTTTTTTGATCATAATGGAATGAAATTTAGAAATCAAAGCAGAAGTGAAAATGTGTGGAATTCACATAGGTGTGGAACTTAAATAATACACTTTTAAACAGCCACTGGGCCAAAGAAGAGATTAAAAAATTAAAAAAAAACAAACAAACTAGAAAATACCTTAAGACATACAAAACAGTGACAAAAAATATACCAAAACTTAAAGTATGTAGCAAAAGCAGAACTAAGAAGAAAGTTCATAGTGATAAACATCTACACTAAAAAAAGAAGAAACATCTCAAAGCAACAACCTAACATTATATCTCAGGAACTAGAGGAAAAGAACAAACTAAATGTAAAATTAGCAGAAAGGAGAAAATAATATTAGAGCAGAAATAAAAATAAAATAAAAAAAGTTTTTTCAAAGATAAACAAAAATGGCCAACCCTTAGGTAAAAAATACAAAGAAGACTTAAGTCAGAAATAAAAATAGAGTGATGCTATGAAAATAAGAGTCATGGAAGACTACTGTGAACAATTATATACCAACAAAACAAAGCCTAGGTGAAATGGATACATTCCTAAAAACATAAAAACTACTAAGTCTAACCTGGGGAGAAATAGCAAGTCTGAAAAACTCATAGCTAGTATGGAGATTAAATAAGTTACCAAAACCACTCAAAGTAAAGCTGAGAACTGGATGAATTCATTGGTTAATTGTATAAAACATTTAAAGAACAATGAACATAAGTCTTTCAAAACTACTCTGAAGGAATTAAAGAGAAGAGAACACTGATAAAGTTATGTGACTGATATAATCCTGATACTGAAGCCAGACAAAACACCACAAAAAAAGAAAAGTGCACACCATATTCCTGATGAATATAGATGAAAAAAATCTTCAAAAAATTCAGGAACCAGAATCCAATAGCATGTTAAAAGGATCATACACCTTAACCAAGTGGGACTTATAGCTGGGAGACAAGAATAGTTGAATATATAAATATCTAGTAATGTGATACACTACATTAATAGAATGATGAGTAAAAATCACGATTGTCTCAGAAAATGCAAAAAACTCTATTTAGCAAAATTCAACCCCCTTTCATTATAAAAACTCAACAACCAGAAATAGAAGACTGTTTTCCCAATTTGATAAAGACCAAATTTTAAAAAACCACAGGTAACATCATATTCAGCAGGGAATAACTGATACCTTTTCCTGTAAAACTAGGAACAAGGCAATGATATACATTGTCACCACTTTTATTTAACATAGTACTGGAAGCCCTCTTCAGAGCAATTAGGCAAGATAAAGAGGGCCAGTGGTAAAGAATCCACCTGCCAATGTAGGAAATGCAGCAGATGTGGGTTTGATCCCTGGGTCAGGAAGATCCCCTAGAGTAGGAAATGGCAACCCACTCCAGTATTCTTGCTGTGAGAATTCCATGGACAGAGGAGCTTGGCAGGGTACACTCCATAGGGTTGCAGAGTCAGATATCACTGATTCACTGAGGATGTCCAAAGAAATAGAGGGCACACAAATCATAACTGCTACTGCTAAGTCACTTCAGTCGTGTCTGACTCTGTGCGACTCCATAGACAGAAGCCCACCAGGCTCTCCCGTCCCTGGGATTCCCCAGGCAAGAACACTGGAGTGGGTTGCCATTTCCTTCTCCAATGAATGTAAGTGAAGAGTGAAAGTGGAGTCGCTCAGTCGTGTCCGACTCCTAGCGACCCCATGGACTGCAGCTTACCAGGCTCCCCCATCCATGGGATTTTCCAGGCAAGAGTACTGGAGTGGGGTGCCATTGCCTTCTCCACACAAATTATAAAGGTAGTAGTAAACTGTTACTGTTTTAAAATGATATGGATGGCATTGATACATGTAAAATATCATGTATGAAATGAGTTGCCAGTCCAGGTTCGACGCACGATACTGGATGCTTGGGGCTGGTGCACTGGGATGACCCAGAGGGATGGAATGGGGAGGGAGGAGGGAGGAGGGTTCAGGATGGGGAACACATGTATACCTGTGGCGGATTCATTTTGATATTTGGCAAAACTAATACAGTTATGTAAAGTTTAAAAATAAAATAAAATTAAAAAAAAAATTAAAAAAAAATGATATGATCTTATATATAGGAAACCCTAAAGGCTCTGTAAAGCTACTAGAATCAATAAATAAATTCAGTGACATTTCAGGATATAAAAAGATCAGCATATAAAAATCGGTTGCATTTCTACACACTAAAAATAAACTATGCAAAAAGAAATTATCAGGCAATTTCATTTACAATGGCACTAAAATGAATAAAATACTTAGGAATAAACACATAAGGAGGTGAAAAGACTTACTGAACACTATAAATTACTGGTGAAAGAAATTAACTAGACACAAATGTAAAGATTTCTCATATTCATGGATTGGAAGACCTGATATTCTCTTTTGGCATGTAGAACTTCCCTGACCAGAGACCAAACCCATGCCTCCTGCAGCGGAAGCATGGAGTCTTAACCACCGGACCACCTGAGAAGTCCCTAAAACCTGATGTTCTTATGATGTCCATACTACCCAAAGCCATTTACAGATTCAATGCAATCCCTATCAAAATCCCAGTGACAGTTTTATAGAAATTGAAAAAAATAGTAAAATTAAAAAGAGAGGTTACAATAACCAGAAGAGTATGGAACTGCCATAAAATCAAATGTATAGACCAATAGAACAGATTAGAGAATTCAGAAATAAACACATGCATCCAATGCATATAAAATCAACTGATCTTTCCCAGGAACACACAATGCGGAAAGGGCAATCTTCAGCAAATGGTGCTGGAAAAATGGATAACAATATGCAAATAAAGAAAGAGAAATTGGACCCTTGTCTTAACACTTTACACAAAAATCAAATCACAGTTGATTTAAGATTTAAAATATATTTTACATGTTTCAATGCCATTCTCCCAAATCTTCCCACCTTCTCCCTCTCCCACAGAGTCCATAAGACTGTTCTATACATCAGTTATGTAAAGTTTAAAAATAAAATAAAATTAAAAAAATAAATAAATAAATAAAAATAAAATAAAATATAAGACCTAGAACTTTAAACCTCATAGAAGAAAGCATAGGAAAAAAGTTTAATGATACAGGTCTTGAAAAGATTGGATGGATATGACACAAAAAACACAGGCAATAAAAAGAAAAGGGGACTGCATCAAATTAAAGAGCCCCTGCACAGAAAAGGAAATTAGCACAAAGTAAAAAGGCAACCTGCAGAATGGGAAAAACTACTGCAAACCATATATCTCATGAGGGGTCAATGTCTAAAATATATAAGGAATTCCTATAACTTAATAGTTTTCAAAATCCCTGATCAGATCAGATCAGATCAGTCGCTCAGTCGTGTGCGACTCTTTGAGACCCCATGAATCGCAGCACTCCAGGCCTCCCTGTCCATCATCAACTCCCGGATTTCACTCAAACTCATGTCCATCAAGTCAGTGATGCCATCCAGCCATCTCATCCTCTGTCGTCCCCTTCTGCTCCTGCCCCCAATCCCTCCCAGCATCAGAGTCTTTTCCAATGAGTCAACCCTTCACATGAGGTGGCCAAAGTACTGGAGTTTCAGCTTTAGCATCATTCCTTCCGAAGAAATCCCAGGGCTGATCTCCTTCAGACTGGACTGGTTGGAGCTCCTTGCAGTCCAAGGGACTCTCAAAAGTCTTCTCCAACACCACAGTTCAAAATCCCTGATAACCCAATTTAAAAACAGCATAAGGACAAATGTAAATTTTCTGCAAAGAAAAGTTAAAAAATGGCCAACCTATATAAAAAATGCTCAATGTCACTAATCATCAGGAAAATACAAATCACATCTATAATGAGCTATCACCTTAGCCTATCAATATAGCTATTATCAAAAATTAAAAGACCAAAGAACAAGCTAAAACCAAAGTCAACAGAAGGAAGGAAATAATAAAAATTAGGGCAGAATAAATGAAATGGAAATCAGGAAAACAACAGATAAGTTTAAATGAACTAAGTTTGTTCTCTGGGCAAGCTAGAAAATGGAAAATCTCTTAGAAACATATGAATTACCAAGACTAAATAAGGAATAAATATAAAATCTGAATAGACCAGTTACTAGAAGAGAGATTGATTGAGTAATCAAATATTTCCCAGCAAAGATTATCTAGAACCAAAAGGCTTCACTGGTGAATTTTACCAAACATTTAAAGAGGAATTAATGCCAATCCTCCTCAAATATATAAACCAGCAAGAACTCATGCAATTTTACCTAGATATTTGGTGAAAATGAACAATGGACCTGAATAACATTTTTCTACTCAGAGTATCCAAACTGTTTTCCTAAAAATGGAAATAAATGATCAGTTGGTACTTGAAAGAGGCTCAGCCTCACTAGTCATTCTGTTCAGTTCAGTCACTCAGTCGTGTCCAACTCTTTGCAACCCCATGGACTGCACCATGCCAGGCCTCCCTGTCCATTACCAACTCCCAGAGCTTGCTCAAACTCATGTCCCTCAAGTCAGTGATGCCATACAACCATCTCTTCCTCTGTTGTCCCCTTATCCTCCTGCCTTCTATCTTTCCCAGCATCAGGGTCTTTTCCAATGAATCAGTTCTTCGCATCAGGTGGCTAAAGTATTGGAGTTTCAGCTTCAGAATCAGTCCTTCCAATGAACATTCAGGACTGATTTCCTTTAGGATGGACTGGTTGGATCTCCTTGCTGTCCAAGGGACTCTCAAAAGAGTCTTCTCCAACAACACCACAGTTTAAAAGCATCAATTCTTCAGTGCTCAGCTGTCTTTATGGTCCAACTCTCACATTCATACATGACTAATGGAAAAACCATAGCCTTGACTAGACAGACCTTAGTTGGCAGAGTAATGTCTCTGCTTTTTAATACACTGTCTAGGTTTGTTATAGCTTTTCTTCCAAGGAGCAAGCGTCTTTTAATTTCATGGCTGCAGTCACCATCTGAAGTGATTTTGGAGCCTCAAAAAATAAAAGTCTATCACTCTTTCCATTGTTTCCCCATCTATTTGCCATGAAGTGATGGGACCAGATGCCATGATCTTAGTTTTCTGAATGTTGAGTTTTAAGCCAACTTTTCACTCTCCTCTTTCACTTTCATCAAGAGGCTCTTTAGTTCTTCTTCACTTTGTGCCATAAGGGTGGTGTCATCTGTGTATCTGAGGTTATTGATATTTCTCCCAGCAATCTTATTTCCAGCATGTGCTTCATCCAGCCTTGCATTTTGCATGGTGTACTCTGTGTAAGGTAAAGGAACTAGAGAAGGTTCAGTTTGGAGAAATAATGAGACTGCTACTCTACATGAACAGATCACCTTTATTGAGGTGAGAAGGGGTAGCAGTCAGACCGGTGAGCTGCTGCCCTAAGTCAAGAAAAAAGTAGGTATATATAGAAAACATATATATGTGGAGATACATTGTTTTGAGGGGGTCTGTTTTTCCTCAAGATTATTTTGATTAGTTAGCTTCTAACAACTGGGGCAAGGAATTCTTGAGACCAGCCAGAGATTAGGACTGGCTGGGAGCTGAACGTAATCAATCTTAATGTTCATCCCTTTTTTTGGGGGGGTGGGGGAAAGGTTATTTTTTTCTGTATAGAATGGTAGGGAGGACCTGGAGGGGAGTTTTAACTCTAGGCTATTTTGAGCCCTGTAGCTTTCCTTCATTCTGCATATAAGTTAAATAAGCAGGGTGACAATATACAGCCTTGACTACTCCTTTCCCGATTTGGAACCAGTCTGTTGTTCTAACTGTTGTTCTAACCATGTCCAGTTCTAACTGTTGCTTTTTGACCTGAATGCATATTTCTCAGGAGGCAGGTCAGGTGGTATGGTATTCCCATCTCTTGAAGAATTTCCCACAGTTTGTTGTGATCCACACAGTCAAAGGCTTTGGTGTAATCAATAAAGCAGAAGTAGATGTTTTTCTGGAACTCTCTTGCTTTTTTGATGATCTAGCGGATGTTGGTAATTTGATCTCTGGTTCCTCTGCCTTTTCTAAATCCAGCTTGAACATCTGGAAGTTCATGGTTCACATACTGTTGAAGCCTGGCTTCGAGAATTTTGAGTATTATTATGCTAGTGTGAGATAAGTGCAATTGTGTGGTAATTTGCATTCTTTGGCATTGCCTTTCTTTGGGATTGGAAATAAAAACTGACCTTTTCCAGTCCTGTGGCCACTGCTGAGTTTTCCAAATTTACTGGCATATTGAATGCAGCACTTTCACAGCATCATCTTTTAGGATCTGAAATAGTTCAACTGGAATTCCATCACCTCCATTAACTTTGTTTGTAGTGATGCTTTTTTTTTTTAATTTTATTTTATTTTTAGACTTTACATAATTGTATTAGTTTTGCCAAACATCAAAATGAATCCACTAAGGCCCACTTGACTTCACATTCCAGGATGTCTGGCTTTAGGTGCGTGATCACACCATCGTTATTACCTGGGTCATGAAGATCTTTTTTGTACAGTTCTTCTGTGTATTATTGTCACCTCTTCTTAATATCTTCTGCTTCTGTTAGGTCCATACTATTTCTGTCCTTTGTCGAGCCCATCTTTTCATGAAATGTTCCCTTGGCATCTCTAATTTTCTTAAAGTGATCTCTAGTCTTTCCTGTTATATTGTTTTCCTCTATTTCTTTGCATTGATCATTGAGGAAGATTTTCTTATGTCTCATTGCTATTCTTTGAAACTGTGCATTCAAATAGATATATCTTTCCTTTTTTCCTTTGCTTTTCACTTCTCTTTTCTCAGCTATTTGTAAGGCTTTGTCAGGCAAGCATTTTGCCTTTTTGCATTGCTTTTTCTTGGGGATGGTCTTGATCACTGCCTCCTGTACAGTGTCATGAACCTCTGTCCATAGTTCTTCAGGCACTGTATAAGATAATCCATTGAATCTATTTGTCACTTCCACTGTATAATCATAAGGGATTTGATTTAGGCCATGCCTGAATGATCGAGTGGTTTTCCCTCCTTTGTTCAATTTAAGTCTGAATTTTGCAGTAGTCATTACAGAAATGCAAATCAAAGCCAAAATGAGATATCATTTTACTCCTGCTACAGTGGCCACGATCAAAAAGACAAAAGATACCAAATGCTGGTATGGATGTGGATAAAAGGACATGTTTTGCATTGTTGGTGAGATTATTCACTGGTACAGTCACTATGGAAAAAATATCAAAAAATTAAAAATAGAACCACCATATGATCCAGCATATGGATCATATATTCCCCTCCTGGATGTATATCAGAAGAAATGAAAACACAAACTCAAGGAGATATAGGCACTCCTTTGTTCATTGCAGCATAATTTCCATAGCCAAGACATGGAAGCAACATGTGCCCAGCAACAGATGAATGAATTAAGATACACAGACATGCACACACAGACACAAGAATATTATTTAACCTTAAAAATGAGGAAATCCTACCATTTGTGACAATATATATCAACCTAAAAGACATTATACTAAGTGAAACAAGTCATACAGAGAAAGAAAAACACAGTATGATCTCAGTTATATGCGGAGTCTTTAGGGGAAAAAAAAAAAAAAGATTAGACTTGCACTTACCAGAGGATGGGGATGGGAATGGAAGAAGGTAATCAAAAGTTACAATCTTCCATGAGTGTGCATGCTCAGTCATTCAGTCATGTCTGGCTCTTTGAAACCCCATGGACACTAGCCTGCCAGACCCCTCTGTTCATGTGATCCTCTAGGCAAGAATACTTGAGTGGGTTGCCATCTGCTTCTCCAGGGGCTCTTCCTGACCCAGGGATCAAATCTGCTTCTCTTGCATTAGCAGGTGGATTCTTCACCACTGAGCCACCACAACCTTCCATACAATGAGGTACCACCTCCACCTCACATCTGTGAGAATGGCCATCATCACAAAATCTTCAAACAATAAATGCTGGAGTGGGTGTGGAGAAAACAGAAACCTCTTGCACTGTTGGTGGGAATGTAAATTGTTACAGCCACTATGGAGAACAGTATGGCGATTCCTTAAAAAAGTAAAGATAGAACTGCTATATGATCCAGCAATCCCACTACTGGAATATATACCCTGAGAAAACCATAATTCAAAATGACACATGTTCATTGCAGATTATTTACAATAGCCAGGACATGGAAGCAACCCAAATGTCCATCAACAGATGAATGGATAAAGATGTGATACATATATTCAATGAACAATTACTTAGGCTAAAATGGAGTGAAATTGGTCATTTGGAGTGATGTGGATGCACTAGAGTCTGTTATACAGAGTTAAGTAGGTCAGGAAGAGAAAAGCAAATATCATATATTAATGCATATATATGGAATGTAGAAAAATGGTACGTATAGAACCTATTTGCAGGGTAGGAATAGAGACGCAGATGTAAAGAATGGACCTGTGGACATGGTGGGGTGAAGGGGAAGTGGAGGGTGGGATGGGAACAAGACTGACACACATACACTACCATGTGTAAAACAGATAGCTAGTGTGAAGCTGCTGTACAGCACGGCAAGCTCAGTTTGGGACTCTGTGATGAGCAGTGGGATAGGGGGTGGGGGTGTGAGGGCAGCTCAAGAGGGAGAGGATACATGTATACATATTAACTGATTCACTGTTGTATACCAGAAACTAACACAACATCACAAAGCAATTATACTTCAATATAAAAAAGGTACAGCCTTCTAGGTTTAAGGTGTATAAATACTAGGTATGTAATGTACAACATGATGATTATAGTTAACACTGCTGTATAATATACATGCAAGTTAAGGGTAAATCCTAAGAGTTCTTATCACAAGGAGATTTTTTTTCTTTTTGTTGTATTTATGAGATGATGGATGTTGTCTACAGTTACTTCACAATGTATGTAAGTCAAATCATTACAATATACACCTTAAACTTACAGTGATATATGTAAATTATATATCAATACAAGTGAAAAAATCCCCAAACACCACAAATATTTGAGTAAGAAGAAATTGGAACCCTTTTACACTGTTGGTGGGAATGTAAATGGTCTAGCCGCTATGGAAAACAGTATGGCAGCTTCTCAAGAAATTACAAGAACTACCATATGATCTCAGATCATCTCAAGAACTACCAAATGATCCAGAAATCCCACTTTGGGATATTTACCCAAAAGAATTGAAATAAGGATCTCAAAAAGATAGCTGTACTCCCATGTTCATTGCAGCAGTTTACACTAGCCAACATATGAAAACAACTTAAATGTCCATTGAAGGATGATGGATAAAGAAATTGCTGTATATACAGTTGTTTAAACTATACAGGTCCACTTAAACAAGAATTTTTTTTCAGTAGATACTTACTGCAGTACTAAATTGTTGGTGATGGGTTGAATCCTTAGCTACAGAACCACACTGCAGATGCGGAGAGCCAACTGTAAAGTTATACTCAGGTTTTCAAATGCACAGGTGGTCAGTGCCCCTAACCCCTAAGTTGCTCAAGGTTCAACTGTACAAACAATGAAATAATATTTGGTCTTGAAAAAAAGGGAATTCTACAAAATTCAACTGCATGCATGAAAACTGAAGGCATTATGCTAAGAGAAATAAGCCATTTGTAGAAAAAGAAATACTGTATGATCCCACTTTTATGAGATATCTATAAGAGTCATATTTATAGAATCATAGAGTGGGATGGTGGTTGCCTGTGGCTGGAGGTTGAGGAGAAACAGTTCCTAACCAAGGTGTTTGAAGTTTAGTCAAGCAAGATGAACAAGCTCTAGGGATCTGTTGTAAAACATTGTACCTATGAGTCTGCAGTAACATATTGTATATTTCAATATGGGCTTCACAAGTGGTGCAGTGGTAAAGAATCTGTCTGTGATGCAGAAGATGCAGGAGACACCATGGGTTCAATCCCTGGGCCCGGAAGATCCCCTGGAGGAGGGCATGGCAACCCATTCCAGTGTTCTTGCCTTAGAGAATCCCATGGACAGAGGAGCCTGGCAGGCTATAGTCGATAGCACTGCAGAGAGTCAGACACAACTGAAGTGACTGAGCATGCATGCACACACACTCAAATATTTTAAGAGGAGAGGTTTCATGTTATATTTTTTCCAAATAAAATAATATGGGAAACTCCCTGTTTCTTCTTCTGGTATCTGTAAAGCAAAGATGCATTTCCCTATTTTTTTTATCTTAAAAAAAGGGAAGGGCACCTGGATATCTTTATTGATCCCTATCAGAAGTCCCTCACAAGATGGGTGAGATACATTTAAAGGCTGAATAATATAGTCTACACTAGGCTTCAATTCATTCCATACTCCTCCTTGACTTAAAATTCAAATTGTTAATTATGATTAGGACTGTCCCTAGAATTATTAATTTAGGAGGAAAATACAAAAAAAAGTCCAAACTAGACTGCTATCTTTCTTAAATTACTCAAAAATCTAGTTAAATCAGTGAAGCTCCAAGAAATCCTAACTTGAAATGTATGATCTTATCATAAGAGCAATGAGTAGAATTAATTTCACATGGTTTAGCTTCTGATGTTAATAAATGTGTTTTGAGATTTTTGAAGATTTGCTGGAAGCCATTTTCCAATCCATTGACAACTTTATATACTTCCTGTTTAGACAAATAACATAATATTTTAAAATTTATGGTTCCCAGTAATTACAATGAAGAATATAATTTCAAGTAAAAGGATCTATTGTCCACAGTGCCCAAAACATATATTGCTGTCATTTTTAGTCACTAAGGCATGTCTGACTCTTTCTTAACCCCATGGACTATAGCCTGCCAGGCTCCTCTGTCCATGGGATTTCCCAAGCAAGAATACCAGAGTGGGTTGCCATTTCCTTCTCCAGAGGATCTTCCTAACCCAGGAATCAAACTCACATCTCCTGCATTGGCAGCACAGATTCTTTACCACTGAGCTGCTGGGGGAGTCCAGGGATATGTATATGAGTTTATTTTTTGTGGTTTTGTTGATTTCTTAAGTAGTGCCACCTTTATAGTAGATGGTCAGAGGGAGACCCCCCCAAAAATAAAATCAAAGATAAACTAGATTTACTATTAGCAATAAAGTATTCTCATATGTTTTTTTACTTTTAAAGATCCAGGACTTGAATGTGTTACTGACTTTGAAGTCCTAGACAGAAATAATAGGTAAATTGCATATTTAGAATCACAGAATATCAGATATAGAACTTAACTTAGAAGTCACAAAGATTAAAAATATGTAGATAAACTGGAATCTAGCAAAGGGAGCAGATGGCCTCCAATCATAGAGTTATATTTTTAACAGGGCTGAAATAGACTTAAGGACTCCTGGCTTCTGGGTCAGCGCTTTCCCTTGAAGATCACTTGTGTCAAGATTTCCCAAGACTCCTGCTCAGATTTGATTCTTCATTAGAAGGACCTGTAAAACTCAGAAATTCACAGTTCCCATTTATTACAGTCAAAGGATAGAGGTTAAAGTCAGCAAGGGAAAAAGCTAAACAGGACACAGTCCAGGAAAAACAAGCCATAAGCTTACAATTGTCCTCTCCCAGTGGAGTAACATGGACAATGTTTAATTCTCCCAACAATGACCTATGACAACATACGTGAAGTCCTGCCAAGAAGGAAAGCTCACCTGAGCTGTGACAGAGATTTTTCACAGGGATTGGGAGGGTTAGTCATGAAGGACTACTGGCATGGAGCACCAGCATGACTCATCTGAGTTACTCAATCTATAACCCCTCCAAGATCAAACTAATACAGCCCAAGGCCCCCATCATAAAGCTTGATGTTAATATAAACTCTCAGGCATGGATCATGGCTCTGCTATACAAATATACTCTCATCATGCAGAATATTCCAAGGATTTTGAGATAATCTCTCAGGACCTGGTCAAGAGTTAATCCTTTCTTTAGAATATTCAAAGTTTGTGCTACCTAATTCCACTGAGTTAATCCTTTTCTACATAGTGAGCACCCAAATGCTGAGTTAACTCTTTCTTTCATACCTCCTAACTATATTGTTGGTATTAAGAGACAGCATTCACAAGGGTCAAGGCACTCTTGGTTTTGATGGTTTAGCAGATCTTTAATTTTCTTAAGATTCTCACCCAACAATCTAAAAAGGATTTGAGGCAGTTTCAGGCAGAAATGGACTTCTACTACTAAGTTTTGATCCTTGTAGGCCTGAGCGGATACTAGCTCCTCAAACTTAGGTATCCTGGTTTCCAGAGCATCTTGGCATCAGGTGAGGAAAAACGGAAATGTTAAAGTGATGGCAGATTGGAAGTAGGACTCAGGAATGTCATCATCCTCAATTTTTAAACACAGAAAAAAAGTAGACTTGGGACTCTCACCAAGCACAATGCATTTACTTTAAATTGTGCCTTTAAAAGTCAGACATTTCAATCTTCACTTCTTAAGATATTACCAGTGTGTGCTAGTAAATTGAATAACAAGCTCTCCAGGGGAGAGAAAGCTCTTATTTGAGGTATCTGCTGATTTCTGAGGTGCAAATATTCCCACCATGGTTGATTTCAAGCAACTAAGGTAAGGTCACTGAATGTGGAATTGAAAGAAATGTGAATAGGTTCTTGCAAATCCATAGGAATCTTCTACTGTACACCACTGGATATTTTCAAGTAAGTTAGGCATAGCTATGTCTATGGTCCTAGTGTTTAATTATTTGATGTAAACTAAATATTTCCTGTAACAAGCCTAACGACTCTTGACCTCTATTTATGACAAAAAAAATGTATCCTCAACTGTCATTAAAATTCTTCTTAAATCTTGGACTTTTATTCTCCCTTGCACAATAAAATGTGCTTTGGCTCCAATATGTTACAATTGATTTTCTTGTTACTAATGCTATATTTTAAAAAGACAAGTAGATTTAAAATATTATTTAAAAAAAACAACCTATTTAAATGTGACCTTTGAACTTTGGATTATCTGTGGGTCACTGATGTTATCATGTCTAAAAGTAGTTAGAATAAATGTCACAGGCAAAGAAAAGTTTGCTTCCAAAGACATTAATGGAGGAGAGTAATAGAAATACAATTTTAGAGCAGTATATCCAGAAAATCATTTGTACTATCAAATTACTTAAGTAAATGCAGCTAGTCTCTGAGAGAATTTTCGTATCTAGTATAGAAATTTAATTCCCTAGAAAGAAGATAACTGCATAGCAAAGGACAAAGGTGAAACTCAGAAGACTATAAGAAAGAAGAACTATTTGGGACCAAGGTTAGGTTTCTGATTAATCTTTTCATTTGCTCATGGCTCTAATGAGTTTTCTGGTCCTTTAATAAGGGAATATTGGTTATTAAACAAAGGCCTCATATAATTACAAACATTATAATTAGTTTTACATCTACCAAATAGTTCAACACATCAGTAAGTACTGTAAATATTATACCTATTTTTTTTATTCAGTTCCTTTGTTTCTACTTTTGTAATAAAAGAATTCCATTCAGGTGTTACTTTGAAATCACCTAAAGTGAAAATAGCAACTGCTGCTTGGGTGTCAATTAAAGATTCTGCAAAACATTACAGGCATACTGTGGAGATATTGCACGTTCAGTTTCAGACCACAAGAATAAACCAAATATCATAATAAAGTGAGTCCCACACATTTTTAGTCTCTCAGTGCCTATAAAGTTTATGTTTACATTCCAGTGTAGTCTATTAAATGTGCAATAGCACGCCCCTCCCTCTGTTACCACCTCCACCCTTCTTTGGCTCACCTGCTACCTCACCCGATCCCTCTGCCACACCCCCTCCCCAGACCCTCCTCTGGCCTCTCACTCCTCCTTGCCTCTGAGCCCATGCTGTTAATAAAAGCTATTATTGAGCGCTAATAAAAAAATAAATAAATAAATAAATGTGCAATAGTGTTACACCTTAAAAAAAATGTGTGTACCTTATTTAAAAAAAAATTATTTTATTGCTAAAAAATGCTAACCATCTGAGCCTTCGACAAGTGATAATCTTTTTGCTGGTGGAGGGTGTTGCATGGATATTGATGGCTGCTGACTGATCAGGGTGGTGGTTGCTGAATTCAGGTGGCTGTGGCAATTTCTTAAAATGTGACAAAAATGAAGTTTACCACATCAATTGACTCTTCCTTTCACAAATGATTCCTCTTAGCATGCAGTGATGTTTGACAATCGTTTACCTACAGTAGAATTTCTCTGAAAATTGGAGTCAATTTTCTCAAACTCTGCCACTCCTTTATCAACTGAGTTTATGCATTATTCTAAATCTTTTGTTGTCATTTCAGCATTCTTCACAGCATCTTCACCAGGACTAGATTCCATCTCAAGAAACTGCTTTCTTTACCCATTCGTAAGAAGCAACTCATCATCTGTTTAAATTTTATCATGAAATTGAAGCAATTCAGTCACTTCTTCAGACTCCACTTAAAATTCTAGTTTTCATGCCATTTCCACCATATCTGTAGTTACTTCCCCCACTGAAGTCTTGAACCCCTCCAAGTCACCCATGAGGGTTGGAATCAACTTCTTCCAAATCCTGTTGATCATCTGACCTAAAGCCATGAATCATAAATATTCTTAATGGCATATAAAATGGTGAATCTTTTCCAGGGGTTTTCAATTTATTTTGCCCAGATCCATCAGAGGAATGACTGTCTGTGGCAGCTATAGCCTTGAAAATGTATTTTTTAAATAATAGGACTTGAAATCACCCCTTGCTCCTTGGGCTGAAGGAGTATACTGTATTGCAGGCATGAAAACAACATGAATCTCATTGTACATCTATCTCCATCAGAGCTTTTGGTTATGGCAATTAACAGATTAGGTGACTTGTCAATGATTGCTAATACTTTGAAAGGTATTTTTTTTTTTTTCCTTGAACAGTAGGTCTCAATAGTTGACTTAATATATTCAGTGAACCATGTTACAGACAGGAGTGCCGTCATCCAGGCTTTGTTGTTGCATTTATAGAACACAAACAGAGTAGGTTTAGCATAGTTCTTAAAGGCTCTAGATTTTTTCAGTGGTAAATAATCACTGGCTTCAACTTAAAAGTCACCAACTGCATTAGTCCTTAACAAGAGAGCCAGAAGATCTTTGGAATATTTGCAGCCAGTCACTGACTTTTCCTGTCTAGCTATTAAAATCATAGATGACATCTTCTTCCCATATAAGGCTTTTCTGTCTACACTGAAAATCGACTGTTTAGTGTGAAGTGAAGTGAAAGTCGCTCAGTCGTGTCCAACTCTCTGTGACCCCATGGACTGTATAGTCCATGAAATTCTCCAGGCCAGAATACTGGAGTGGGTAGCCTTTCCTTTCTCCAGGGGATCTTCCCAGTGCAGGGATTGAACCCAGGTCTTCCAAATTACTGGCAGATTGTTTACCAGCTGAGCCACAATGATCTTAGCGAGGTTTTCTGTATAACTTACTTCAGTTTCTATTAATACAAACAAGACTTCCTGCTTCACCTTGCACTTTTGTATTAAAGAGACAGCTTCTTTCCTTATAGCTCATGAGAGAAACTTTGTTGACTTCCTACTTTTCTTCTGCAGCTTCTTCATTTCTTTCAGCCCTCACAGACTTGAAGAGAGTTAGGGTCTTGCTCTCGATAAGGCTAGGGTTTAAGGTAATGCTGTGGCTGGTCTGATCTTTTATCCAGATCACTCAGACTTTCTCCTTATCAGCAATAAGACTGTTTTACTTTCACATCATTCCTATGTTCACTAGAGTAGCACTTTTAATTTCCTACAAGAAGTTTTCACTTGCATTCAAAACTTGGCTGTTTGGTAAAAGGTCTAGTTTTTGGTCTATCTCAACTTTCAACAATTCTTCCTCACTAAGCTTAATCATTTCTAGCTTTTCATTTAAAGTGAGAGAATTGCAACTCTTCCTTTCACTTAAACACTTTGAGGCTTAGGATCATTAATTGGTCTACTTCAGTAGAGTTGTGTATCAGGGAACGGGGAAGGTCTAAAGAGAGGGAGTGAGGTGGAGGTAATGGCTTATAGGTGGAACAGTCAGAACAGGCACAACATTTATCAATTAAGTTTGTCATCTTGGATGTATGTGGTTCATGGTATAGCAAAACAATTACAATGATAACATCAAAGATCACAGATCTCCAAAGTAAATATAATAATAAAAATGTTTAACATATTGTGAGAATTACCAAAATGTGACACATTTAAGTTATGTTTTTAACAGCTACCCACTCCAGTATTCTTGGGTTTCCCTGGTGGCTCAGCTGGTAAGGAATCTGCCTGCAATGCTGGAAACCTGGGTTTGATCCATGGGCTGGGAAGATCCCCTGGAGAAAGGAAATGCTGCCAACTCCAGTATTCTGGCCTGGAGAATTCCATGGACTGTACAGTCCATAGCATCACAGAGAGTCAGACACGACTGAATGACTCACTTTCAACAGCTCACAAGCCATGAACATTTCTGTAGTTAAGATTAATGGTGGGTAAATGAAACAAACAGTATTTTATGTGATATGTGATTAAATTTTATTCATATTGTACTCAGATATTTTCAAATAATTCTTTGCTTTAAAGTCCAGAATGAAAAGTGCCAACCTACAATGCTCCTGAATGCGGTGGCTCTTCCTAACATTAATGGCTCTATGCTAGACACTGGAGACTTAGCTACAGACTACTCATACTGCTACATAAAGAGGAAAAGACAGTTTCATTTCACTTTTTCCAATCAGATATTTCAGAAATTTTAGTATAAAATATAATTGTTATCCCTATCTTCCGTTTAAAGTAGAGCTATCATAATTATAAGGAATTCCACAAATGATAATAATTATTTCATCTATATTTTTCCACACTCAATATGAGAGCTATATACCATGATAACTTTGTGAGATCACTATATTACAAGGGTATTGTCAATTGTTTTCTCTTGAAACATTATTCTAAACAACAGGTAATAAAGCATGTACAAATATGTCTATTCTTGTTTTCTCCCAAGAACTTTACCAGGATTTGTTACATAGATTTATGTTATAAACTAGATTTATCATTTTTAATATGTAAAATAAAATTAGGAATCACATCCATGGAAAATAAATATTACTTCCTAAATGTCAAAAGATAAACATTGGCAGTATTTAATCATTAAACAGGGAAATCAGGGTAGATTGGGTGATACAGTATTTACAATTTTATAATATACTCTATATTTAGGTCAGTAAGTTAATATAAAATTCCTTGTTTTGACAAAGTACAATCTAAAAGTTGTATAGAAGTAATAACTTCTGCTACTAGAAACATAATCTCTCCTCAGTCAAAATCATTAGAAGTGTGGCATTTGAGCTTTAAGTGTTGAGAACAAAGTTGTTCTGATGGGGGAAACATACACGCTACTCAGTCTTTCAATAGTACCTTTGGCTGAGAAGTTAAAACATCCCATCATACCTCATATTTGTATTTATTAAAAAAAAATAGGGAACAAAAAGTAATGAACTTTGAGTGAATTAAGTTATGGCTGGAGCTAGTTGGAGAGCAGCGGTTGCTCCAAAGCAAATGAAGAGTTATGATTACTTCAAGACTCTGGGGAAGTAACTCTCTTAGTCATCCAGTTATTTCACAAGTGACAAAAATAATGGCAGTTTCTCTTCTGAGAGGATGTTTACCCTATTCCAGAAACTATACCACATACTTGCAAAGTGCTCAGCTAATCTCCACCCAGATAGTAGGCTCCACAAGGGCAGGCTTTTGGTGCTCTCCTGTTTGCGTCTCTAACACCTAGAACAGTGTCTTGAATATAGTAGGGTCTCAATAAGTATTTCTAAATAAGCAAATGAATGAATCCATGTGAAAAATTACCAGAGTACTACTAATATAACTGTGATTTTATAAGCCGAGAAACAGAACACATGCTAACTTGTCTCTAATCACACTGCCAGTGAATGTGAAGGTTAGAATTCAAAATTAGGGCTGCCTTCCCTCAAAGCTAACCACTAGGTTATACCTGTATATCTATATAGAATATCATGGTGTATTTTTACTATGTTTTGAATATTAGTGCAGTAGTATATGGAAGACTGATTTTACACTCAGACCAGGCAAATGATTATTGCACAAAATTTTCCATTTGAGGAAAAAAAAAACAGGAATTTTTAATCAAATCTTTTTCTGAAGTTCATAGTATTTGATTAACATCTTATTAAATGAGAAGATAAATGATATAATCTGGAATCCTTATATTTCTATTGATGTTTAAACAGGGACCTGATTCATCTCTCAATTTCAACTGACAATGCTTTCCATTTATAAGAGAGGGTAGGAGGGGAAAAAAAAAGACCATTTTCCTTTGATACTCTCCAGTAAGTCACGAGTTTGGAGTTTCTGGTCTACTACAATTAAAGGTACAAGTAAAGCCACACTTAACTTTGATAAAGCAAGTTATCTTACTCTGAGCTCTTATCCGCCAAATAAAGAAAGGATCACTCAGCCCTAACAGGCCTCCCTGTGCATGCAGCGTGTGCAGCCTCCAGACACCTGCCTCAGATTCTGACCTGCCTGTACTACCTGTCTGCAGGTGAACCAGGTCTGGATCTGTTCCTCTCAGCAAAGAGTTCTCGAGTGCTGTTTTCAGGATGGGCCATTCTGGAAGAGAACCACTGTTCACTGCCTTCTCTAGTTGCATTTACAATTATTTAGACTACTTTTCTTGATCCTGTGACCCACTTACCGCCTCCAGGAGGCTCTGTGTTGCTCTGGCTGAAGCCCAAGAATCTGCTGAAATGCAGCCTTTATTGTGCCACTTCCTCTAGCTAGTCCCAAAACCATTGTTTGTACAACCACCAGTTCAGGCTCTGGCGAACTGTTTCAGAGAACTGTGTTTCCTCAGGACCTGGCAGAAAACTTTCCTTTCTTCAGTTTTCCTTTTAGTGTCGGATGCCCCATGCCTAAAGGTCCATGTGCAGGATCCCTACATAAAGCCGACCCCCTAAAACCACTGTATAGTCATTCTCTCCTCCTCTCATAACAAAAAGCTACTTTTAAATCACTGTATACATTGCCACCAGTTAGAATACTATCCTTCTCTGACTTCCTTCTAAGAATGACCATGTGATTCAGTTCTTATCAATGAGATATATGCAGAAGAATGTGTGAGAAGTCTCCCTATAATGGAGAGGACACATACTTTCTTCCCCACCCTCCTTCATACTGAGCAGAATGAAGACATAAAGTGCGGAATTTAAGCAACCATCCATCTTAAGCCTTTAAAAATGAAAATATCTGAGGAAAGTGGACCTTTAGCTGTTATAGGGACCTAGACCAGAAACAGTTGTTTATGCCCTTTAAAAAAATTATTAGAATGACTCTTATCATCCTACCACCACCAAGAACAAAATTAAATGCCTTATAGTAGTCTCTCTGTATTATAATGGTGAATACGTATAATTAAACCTCTTTTTCTTCCAGTTTTTTTTTTTTTTTTTTAAGATATTGGGTTGGCCTAAAAGTTCCTTAGGGTTTTTCCAAAAGATGTTACAGAAAAAGCTGAATGACCTTCCTGGTCAACCCAATATAATTCACATGCACCATTATCTAAGTTTAAGGTGTACAGCATGATGATTTGACTTGTATATATCATAAAATGAGTATCAAAATGAATTTAATGAACATTTATCATTTTATATAGATAAAAATTAAATAAAAAAAGTATTTTCTTGTGATGAAGACTCAGGATTTACTCTCTAACCAACTTTCATATAACATATGGCAGTATTTATTTATTATGTCATTCTTGCTTGGAGAATCCCATGGACAGAGCAGCCTGGTAGGCTACAGCTCTTAGCATCACACAGAGTCAGATATGACCAAAGGATTAGCATGCACGCATGCACACACACACACCTTACATCCCTCTTACTTAAGTATCTTACAAAACTGGAAGTTTTTTTTTTTTTTTTTTGATTTTATTTTTTAAATTTTATTTTATTTTTAAACTTTACATAACTGTATTAGTTTTGCCAAATATCAAAATGAATCCGCCACAGGTATACATGTGTTCCCCATCCTGGAAGTTTATACATTTTGGCTGCCTTTTATTCAATTCTCCCTTCCCTGATCCCTCAGCCTCTGATAACCACAAATTTGATCTCTTTTTCTATAAATTTGTTTGTTGTCAAAGTATAATTGACCTACAACACTATATTAGTTTCTGTTATATAACATAGTGATTTGGTATTTCCATACATTTCAAAATGATCACCACAATGAGCCTAGTGTTGACATGTCGCCATACAAAGGTATTACATAGTTATTGACTGTATTCTCCACATTGTACATTTCATTCCTGTGACACATTCATTTTGCAACTGTAAGTTTGTACCTCTGAATATCTCTCACCTGTTTGTACAGTCCCCTTAAACAACCAACTCAGTCTTTAGTACATGGTGAAGTAAAGTCATGAATATATATATATATATATATATTTGCATAAAGCATACACACTAACATGTAAATAATTGTGATTGCACTTGTTGTCTCCACTAGATTATGAGTTTATTTGGGGCAGGGATTATGTCATATTTTAATTCAATATAGTGCTTAGAAGCACAATAAATTATACTGAAAAAAATCAGAAACAATAAAAAGTAAGGATAACAAAGTGTCCTTGAAAAGAGAAAATTGAGGGATATAACCATATGATTTCCAGTAAGCGAATGCTATTCTCACTGAGCAGCACAGACATACAACTCTTCAAGCAGCTATTACCTATAAATGTCCGTCCTACCTTGCCCAGCCCCTGAAAGCTGATCTTTTTCTTTCACTCTTTTTATAAAACAAGTCATGTTTATTTTTATTTATATGAATACAGATACAGCAGTAGAATGAGATCCAGGGCAATTGGTCATGTCAAACATTTAGAAGACAACCAACGAATATTTGTTTTGGGTAGAAATTGATTTTCCTCTTCAAGAAAGTATTACTGAAGAGGTGACTGAAGCCCAGTAGTATACTGGTAAATGTTTAAAGAGCAAATTTCTAGACACAAAGAAAGCAAGAAGAAACAACTCTCTTACCCTCACAACAGAAAGAGATAGAGATAGCTAGAGAGAGAGGGAGAGGGCGAGAGAGAGAAGCTCTGATTGGTAGTTTTCCAGATTCTATGGTGTAATTATAGACCTCATGGCAAATTTCAGGCTACAAACTATTTTACTGCTGACTCATGAAATTCCTGAAAAATTAGCTCCTCTTAGATCAGGAGGATGAGTTAAAGTACACTGCCTTCTACAAGGACTACAAGTGTAGTCCTTCTACAAGGAGGACTGACTGCAGCATGTGCTTCCTATAAATTTCTCTAGTAATAATGGATTTGCTTTTAAAGGTTTCAATTTTTAAAGTATTTCTTAAAATAATACTTGCTGTGGTCCACCACATCTGGAAATAGTCCCCATGTTTAATGACTTAGTTGTCAATGTTTACATAACTATTCTTTGTTTTGATTTGAAAAATACAGGTTCAAACCCAGATCTGACCCTTTGAATCTACAGCAAAGCCAAGAAGCAAATCTCAGTCTATATATGGTACTCTCTCAGAGAATTTTGCTATTTCAGAGACAGAAGACTCAAGTATTCCTGAACCAGCAAAAGTTCTGTTTAAGCAGGAAGAGTTCCCAGTTATTTAAATCACCACATAGTTATTAACAAGCCTTTGCAGTCTGTATATCATTTATAGCACTCAAGTTCCTAGGTTATTTTTACAGAGAGACTTTATTTAGGGGGGCTAAAAAATCACTGCAGATGGTGGCTGCAGCCATGAAATTAAAAGACGCTTGCTCTTTGGAAGAAAAGCTATGAGCAACCTAGATAGTATATTAAAAAGCAGAGACATTACTTTGCCAACAAAGTTCTGTCTAGTCAAAGCTCTGGTTTTTCCAGTAGTCATGTATGGATGTGAGAGTTGGACTATAAAGAAAGTTGAGTGACAAAGAATTGATGCTTTTGAACTGCGGTGTTGGAGAAGACTCTTGAGAGTTCCCTGTACTGCAAGGAGATCCAGCCAGTCCATCTTAAAGGAAATCAGTCCTGAATATTCATTGGAAGGACCAATGCTGAAGTTGAAACTCCAATACTTTGACCACCTGATGCGAAGAGCTGACTCATTGGAAAAGACCCTGATGCTGAGAAAGACTGAAGGCAGGAGGAGAAGGGGATGACAGAGGATGAGATGGTTGGATGGCATCACCAACACGATGGACATGGGTTTGAGTAGGCTCCGGAAGTTGGTGATGGACAGGGAGGCTTGGTGTGCTGCAGTCCATGGGGTTGCAGAGTTGGACACAACTAAGCGACTGAACTGAACCTTAGGTATGTGTTTGTTTCTTACATAGGCAGCTGTCCCAGTGCTCTAGGTAGCATATATCCATCAAATTCTGAATCAAACGGTAGCAACTCTATTTTCATATCTTAATGTAAGTGATTACTATTTGCTAGTTACCAGTGATTACTGAATGCAGTGATAAATTAGTTTCCTAGGAAACTAATAAAGGAAGACAGTCTTCCTAGAGGAGACTGTTAAGTGTAGCAAATGACTATAATATAATGAGTATTCATTGTTTTAAATATCAACTTGAAGTGTATTTTATACATCATAAATACAACCTATGCTACAAAGGAATAATCACAACAAATTAATTATACTGAACAAGAGTATGGTACTTGCCAGTTTTCAAGGCATTAACACAAAGATTTTCTCATTTGTTGATTGTCATCCTAATACCACACACAAACATAACTCAAAATGGATTAAAGACCTAAATATAAGGCTAGACATTATAAAACTCAGAGGAAAACACAGGCAAAATGCTCTTTGACATAAATCACAGCAAGATCTTTTTTGACCCACCTCCTAGGGTAATAAAAATGAAAACAAAAATAAACAAATGAGACCTAAATAAACTTAAAAGCTTTTGTACAGTAAAGGAAATCATAACCAAGACAAAAATACAACCATCATAATGGGAGACAATATTTGCAAGTGAAGCAACAAAGAATTAATCTCCAAAATATATAAAAAACTCATGCAGCTCAATATAAAAACAAAAAACAAAAAAAAAAACAAAAAAAAAAAACCAGACAACCCAAGGAAAAAATGGGCTAAGGCCTAAAAGATATTTCTCCAAAGAAAACATACAGATGACCAAGAGGAACATGAAAAGTTGCTTAGTGTCACTAATTATTAGAGAAATGCTAATTAAAACTATAATGAGTTATAATCTCACACCAGACAGAATGGCCATCATCACAAAATCTACAAATAATAAACACTGGAGAGTTTCTGTGGAGAAAAGGGAATCCTCTTATACTGTTGGGGGGAATGTATGCTTCTGCTGCTACTGCTGCTGCTAAGTCACTTCAGTTGTGTCCAACTCTGTGCAACCCCATAGATGGCAGCCCACCAGGCTGCCCCGTCCCTGGGATTCTCCAGGCAAGAACACTGGAGTGGGTTGCCATTTCCTTCTCCAATGCATGAAAGTGAAAAGTAAAAGTGAAGTCGCTCAGTCGTGTCTGACTCTTCATGACCCCATGGACTTCAGCCTACCAGGCTCCTCCGTCCATGGGAGTTTCCAGGCAAGAGTAATGGAGTGGGGTGCCAGGGCCTTCTCCGGGGTGGGGGTGGGATGTATACAGCCACTATAGACATTATGGAAGTTCCTTAAAAAATTAAAAATAGAACTACCATATGATCAACCAATATCACTCCTGGGCATAGACCCTGAGAAAACCGTAATTCAAAAGTTACATACACCCCAGTGTTTATTGCAGTACTATTTACAATAGCCAGGACATGGAAGCAACCTAAATGTCCATCAACAGAAGAATGCATAAAGAATGGCTAAATGGTACATATATACAATGGAATATTACTCAGCAATAAAGAGGAATGAAATTGTGTTATTTGCAGAAACATGGATGTACCTGCTGCTGCTGCTAAGTTGCTTCAGTCATGTCCGACTCTGTGCGACCCCATAGACTGCAGCCCACCAGGCTCCCCTGTCCCTGGGATTCTCCAGGCAAGAACACCGGAGTGGGTTGCCATTTCCTTCTCCAATGCATGAAAGTGAAAAGTGCAAGTGAAGTCGCGACTCTTTGCGACCCCATGGACTGCAGCCTACCAGGCTCCTCCATCCATGGGATTCTCCAGGCAAGAGCACTGGAGTGGGGTGCCATTGCCTTCTCCGATGGATGTACCTAGAGACTGTCAAACCAAGTGAAATAAGTCAGAAAGAAAAAAAAAACATATCATGTGTTAATGTATATAAGTGGAATCTAGAAAATGGTACAGATTAATCTGTTTGCACAGCAGAAATAGAGAATAAACATAGATACCAAGGGAGAGGGGAGGTGGGATGAACTGGGAGATTGGGATTGACATATATACATTACTAACTCAGCAGTGGCCACAGGACTGAAAAAGGTCTGTTTTCATTCCAATCCCAAAGAAAGGCAATGCCAAAGAATGCTCAAACTACCACACAATTGCACTCATCTCACACACTAGTCAAGTAATGCTCAAAATTCTCCAAGCCAGGCTTCAGCAATACATGAATCGTGAACTTCCAGATGTTCAAGCTGGTTTTAGAAAAGGGAGAGGAACCAGAGATCAAATTGTCAACATCTGCTGGATCATGGAAAAAGCAAGACAGTTCCAGAAAAAACATGTATTTCTGCTTTTTTATTGACTATGCCAAAGCCTTTGACTGTATGGATCACAATAAACTGTGGAAAATTCTGAAAGAGATGGGCATACCAGACTGACCACCTGACCTGCCTCTTGAGAAACCTATATGCAGGTCAGGAAGCAACAGTTAACTGGACATGGAACAACACACTGGTTCCAAATAGGAAAGGGAGTGCGTCAAGGCTGTATATGGTCACCCTGCTTATTTAACTTTATGCATCATGAGAAATGCTGGGCTGGAGGAAGCACAAGCTGGAATCAAGACTGCTGGGAGAAATATCAATAACCTCAGATATGCAGATGACACTGCCCTTATGGCAGAAAGTGAAGAGGAACTCAAAAGCCTCTTGATGAAAGTGAAAGAGGAGAGTGAAAAAGTTGGCTTAAAGCTCAACATTCAGAAAATGAAGATCATGGCATCTGATTCCATCACTCCATGGCAAATATATGGGGAAACAGTGGAAACAGTGTCAGACTTGATATTTTTGGGCTCCAAAATCACTGCAGATGGTGACTGCAGCCATGAAATTAAAAGACGCTTACTCCTTGGAAGGAAAGTTATGACCAACCTAGATAGCATACTCAAAAGCAGAGACATTACTTTGCCAACAAAGGTCCGGCTAGTCAAGGCTATGTTTTTTTCCAGTGGTCATGTATGGATGTGAGAGTTGGACTGTGAAGAAAGCTGAGCACTGAAGAATTGATGCTTTTGAACTGTGGTGTTGGATAAGACTCTTGAGAGTCCCTTGGACTGCAAGGAGATCCAACCAGTCCATCCTAAAGGAGATCAGTCCTGGGTGTTCTTTGGAAGGACTGATGCTAAAGCTGAAACTCCAATACTTTGGCCACCTGATGCGAAGAGTTGACTCACTGGAAAAGACTCTGATGCTGGGAGGGATTGGGGGCAGGAGGAGAAGGGGACGACAGAGGATGAGATGGCTGGATGGCATCACCGACACAATGGATATGAGTTTGGGTGAACTCTGGGAGTTGGTGATGGTCAGGGATGCCTGGTGTGCTGCAATTCATGGGGTCACAAGGAGTCGGACATGACTGAGTGACTGAACTGAACTGAACTGATGTATAAAATAGGTAATTAGTTTATAGCACAGGGAACTCTACTCAGTGCTCTGTGGTGACCTAAATGGGAAAGAAATCCAAAAAAGAGGGGATATATGTACATGTATAACTGATTCATTTTGCTGTACAGCAGAAACTAACACAGCATTGTAAAGCAACTATACTCCAATAAAAAAGATAAGGAAGATGTTAACATTTCCATGTAAAGAGTGTTATGAAGAGTGAAGTGTTAGTTCATCAGTCATGTCCAGATTTTTGCAACTCCTTGGACCACAGTCTGCCGGGGTCCTCTGTCCATGAAATTCTCCAGGTAAGGATACTCGAGTGGGTTGCCATTCACTTCTTCAGGGGAATCTTCCCAACTCAGGGATTGAACCTGGGTCTCCTGCATTGCAGGCAGATTCTTTACAATTTGAGCCACTAGGGAAGCCCCAGAAGCAAAGAATGTTATATACTTAAGTCAAAATTATGTGATGGTTTCAATTTTGTTTAGAAGGAAGTTCACAAGTTACACATTCCATGTTCTGATTTCAGGGCATGATAGGGTTTATTAGGCACTGTTCTTTGTACAGTTGAATTGCTTACTTCTCAGAAGCTGTGTTTGAAATTTACTCATCTAATAACTGGAAAAAGGTATCTTCCATAAAATTTTGAAAATTTAGTACAGACTCATTGATTTTTTACAATTTATAGAGAGAAGAGGAAGTTTTACAGAGCATCTTTTAATAAGAGAGCTATGTACATAATTGATAGCAATAAAATAAGTTCAATATATTTTATATAGTGCTATGGACCTTGGCTACTCTGATGGCTTTATTTCCCTTTTTTTCTGTACCGTGTATTTTTATCAACTCTTCCAAATTTGCTCACAATTCAAGATATTTTTTTATCTTGGATCAGAGCATATTTCTGGGGAAATATGAACTGCTGAACAGACACTACTAAAAGAGGTACTATGTATTACTGCTTATAATGAAACATGGTCATTTGGTCCACAGTTTCTATTAATGCTGCAATGGTTTTAAATCAATATAAATGTTAATATTGACATGTTTTTTAAAAATATAAAGCATTTATTTCTCTCATGAAATAATTTTGGGTCAAACCCAACATCAATTATTTGACAAGTTCAATTGCCTTTTGAGTTTCCTTAAGAAATGTAAAATTCCAACTGAAAGAAAGCAGGATCATTCTTCAAAAAAAAAAAAAAACTTAATATGTGCACTTTATGAAATAGTATACATGTAAATGCTTCTTCAAAAGCATCCATTATCTTCCTTTGGAACATAAATGAAAAAAAAAATCAAAGCCATTCTAGACTTTTCAAATTTTAGGAATATATAAGGAAAAAATGAAAACATTCCTGTTTGCATCCATGGTCTACATATGGATGTTCAACTAGCAGGAAAATTTGTGATTAATAGCACAAATGTAAATGGATATAAGGTTTTACACAATGACAATACATAGTTTGATGTAGATGATTAATGAATTGTTTCCTCCCATCTTTCAAAGACAAGACAACTTTTATTCAAATGGATATTTTGTTGCATTACCTATTTAGTTGTCTCAGTTTTTGAAGGTATGTGGATAAGTGCACAACATTCAGATATGAAGAGTCTAGCATTATGCTCTAATCAGTGTCTAAGTTCTGATATTTTTAGGTCTTACAATGCCACATTAAATGGCAGATAACAATGTCAAAACCCATTTCTGTCATACCTGTATCACAAAGCACAAAAAAGAAAAGCTTCAGAGCCAAAAGGCCGGTTTCTGCTTTGAATACATTACAAATTAATCAGTGATTATGAAATAAAGAGGAAAGGGACCCCTGGAATTCGGCCCATGTGTTTCCTCCATCTGTGTGACCCATTCTTTCGGAAACTGTGTCAAAACCATGGAGGTGGCACCAATGCATGAAAAGTCTTTACTGAATTGTCAAGAGTCTCAGCATTTGAGTCTGACCTTCAGTGTTTTATGGTTAAATTTCGCTTTTCTACTTGCAGCTGGAAGAAAGTGCCTTGTAAACCAAGAGGTGATGGAGAAATGATGAATCCTGTTTGCTAGAGCTATTAGTCTTGAAATGCTTTTCCCACTGCTGCTACAGAAATCTGAAAATGCAGCCAAAGATAAGAAATTTCAGGTATTAGTCTTTGATTCTATGCAAGAGTTTTCATGGCTTGAATTAAAAGGATCTTATCTGCAAGCAAAACAGCACATTTCAGATTATCTAATAGCTCAAATTTAATTTCCATCTTTTTATGGATATGTGAAATATCATTATGGATTCCTACCACTTAATTCAAGAAGAGAGTTCCCCATACAGCTAAAGGGTTAAATATTTTACTTTGATTATAGCTATACATAGGTCTGCCAGGAAGCTTTGCAAAAGCATTGCTGGTGTGCAAACTCCAGACATGCACAAGATGGAACATTTTGTAGAGGCCCCAAGAGAGTGGGTTTTAGCTAAAATGAGCCTGTGAGTTTTGGTCTTTCCCTGGACTTCACTTCATGCTTTGTGAGAAAGAGAATGGAATAATATATGATATACATACTCTTGCACACACAAACTACACAAATTAGGCCTTTCTATTCTTTGGAACTTTAGGATTTCTTTTAAATTTTCATTTTGAAATTTTATTTGTTGGTCATCCTCTCCCACCATGATATATTAATAAAAAGATATTTAGATTGACCCATTTCTACTCAATTGTGTAATTTAGAAAAGCTTGCATCCTTCTGGGAACATTGCTTGGTAAGCAGAGGGCAGGTTGGATTTCAGTATTCAGCTATTTTATTGGTCAGGTCTCTTCAAGCAGAGCACAAACTGCTACAAGTCTTCATGGCAACCTGGCTATCAGGGAGGTGGTCCCAAGGAAGTAGCCAAAGATCAAGAGAGAAAAGAATTTAATAACAGAATTGGAGAATGAGGCAATAAGGTAACTTTTATTGCATTATTGAGACTTCATCTACTTGAACAGAGGCTAATTCTGAGTCTTATTTGGAGGAAAGGACAGTAATAAATAGACCTGATACTAAAAAGTACATTCTCAGAGAGGAAATAAGCTGTCAGCCCTTAGCCTCATGGGAAATGTGTTAATTGCTTCATCCCTATGGTCACTTTAGACCTGGCTGCAAGAATATTGGGCAGCATGATGGGAGGTGTTCCGAAAATGCTATCTCAGGATTTTCTAGAATGAAAAACTTAATTACTCTCTATTTGGTTTTAGAATTCCAACTGTACATAAAAAAGGTGTAGTGTCTGGCAGTTTTGAGACTCTGGTCTCTCTGAAAACTTTGGAATGAATATTCCACAGGAAATATCTGCTGTCAGCCGCCACCCAAGTCTTTTGTGTAGTCACATTATTGTCTCTCTCCCAGGGGCATATGCATTTAACCTGGAGGCTGAAGAAATAGAAGCGAATAAGGTTATGTATCTTGCCCAAGATCACACAGATAGGATGAAGCTCAAAGGAAATCTATATCTACCACGTTTTAGATATTTTTTCATGATTCCATGGAGTCTCATCTCCTGAATTGCCTGCTCCAATATAGACCTGTGCCCCTGGGCAGCTCAAATGGCACTGGGAATCTGAGATCCAACAACATGGGCACAGATATCACAAGACCCCATGTAGACTGTTGACACCCACCATCACCACATGGACTCAAACCCCAAGGCGTATGTGATCTTTCCCATCATCCATCTATCCCTTCACCCTCCCACCCACACATATTTAATGCTTATTTATAACTACTACACACCTATGCACACACACATCCTGTAAGACTGCCTGCAAAGAATAATGTGGAATATTACAGAAAACATCATAGAATTATCGAAATAAAATCATAGTATATTTTGAAAATGTCAAGCATTTTATGTATATTCCAAGAAAACTCTCAAATGTTTATTTGATTTATAAAATGGAAGCCTGACTCTCCAGCTTAGATGATGAGGTCTTTCTCTTTATATGGCAAAACCTCAGTAATCTGTAGGGAGTTTCAAACTCTTTGGAAAGCAACATAAGTTATAGGTTTCTTCACAAAGCTGTGCCAGCATGGAGCTGCTTAGTTTTGACTCAGGCTAAGAAACAAATGAAACACTTGCTGTGTTAGTCTTGTTGCCTGTTACTCAAAATATACAGTTGTGAATTACTGAGTATCTAACAAGGCTTAGGGAAAGAGGTCCGTTGGCAGTAAATCATTTGCTATTGGGTTTTACCTATAGGAAGTAGAAAATATGCTTGTTTTCTTTTTTTATGGGTACCAGTGTCTCTTTAATCACTATGTGGTATAACTCAACAACCTCATGCCTACTGTTTTCATTACTGCCAAATAAATAAACTCTGGTGCAGTATATTAATCCAATCCCAGATTTATCTCTCTGTAGTTGAAGAATGCTATTGTCATTGCATGTAGTGTCTCAATTATATGAGAGCTACAAAGACTAAAAATCAAAATAGTATGTAAAATATTTTAAAGCAATTATTTAATTTCTTAATTCTCATTTCAGAATTTTTGATATATTTCTGGTTTTTCAGATACACTACCATACACTTTAAAAATATGATTGTATGAAAATAAAGAAAATAAAAACCAAGTTTAGAGAGAAAAGAAAGCTCTAGATGTAACTTGATGAACCATTTCATTATAAAAGGTAAAGCAAATTAATTTGCAAGATAAATTATTGTTCTGCTACTGCTGCTAAGTCGCTTCAGTCGTGTCCGACTCTGTGCGACCCCATAGACGGCAGGCCACCAGGCTCCCCCGTCCTTGGGATTCTCCAGGCAAGAACATTGGAGTGGGTTGCCATTTCCTTCCCCAATGCATGAAAGTGAAAAGAGAAAGTGCGGTCGCTCAGTCGTGTCCAACTTGTAGCGACCCCATGGACTGCAGCCTAACAGGATCCTCCATCCGTGGGATTTTCCAGGCAAGAGTACTGGAGTGGGGTGCCATCACCTTCTCCGTAATTCTAGTACCTTTATTATCAATCATAAAAGTATATTTTGGATATATCTTTATCTCACTTCTTCTTTCATTCTATGTCCTATTCTATTCTTCCCATAACTGAACTCATTCTATACTTCTCATGCATAATGCCCTGCAAAGCCACCTTATTAGCTAACTGTAGCTGATACTCAGTTCTTTCAGGAGTTCTATACTTGCAGCCTGAATATTTGTCCTTTCTCCATTGCTAAGTACTAGCTGAGCTTAGTTGCTCAGTTGTATCAGACTCTGTGACCCCATGGACTGTAGCCTGCCAGGCTCTTCTGCCCATGGGGATTCTCCAGGCAAGAATGCAGGAGTGGGTTGCCATGCCTTACTCCAGGGGATCTTCCCAATCCAGGGATTGAACCCACGTCTCCTGCATTGCAGGCAGATTCTTTACCATCTGAGCCACCAGGGAAGCCCTTCTACTGTGTACAGGTGTGTAGTTCAAAGGAGAAGACTAATGGCCCAGAAGCTGAAGCATACACAGCAACTTCTTAGAAACACAAAGAAAATGAAAGTGAAGTCACTCAGTCGTGTCCGACTCTTTGCGACCCCAAGAATTGTAGCCCACCAGGCTCCTCCATCTATGGGATTTTCCAGCCAAGAGTACTGGACGGGGTTGCCATTTCCTTCTCCAGGGGATCTTCCCAACCCAGGGATTGAACCTGGGTCTCCTGCATTGCAGGCAGACACTCTACTCTCTGAGCCACCAGGGAAGCACCATCCAGATTGTTGGGAGAGTGACAATGCAAATTGTGCCCTCTGGGCTCTCTGCGGGGCTGGGTTCCTGAGGGACTCAGCAAAAAGAGCGACTTCCACAAGAGATGTGAGGGTTGTAAGAGAGAAAATCCTGGGTATTTCTTTTGCAAAAAAATTAATAAATAGAAACTTCAATTAAATAGAATACAGGGACCAAAGAGGGGAGCTCTCATGCCCTGCAATGATAGCAGAGCCCAACAGGAAGAAGACTTCTCTTCTTCCTGGCAACAACTTGGTCAATGAAAATCTATGGACACTTTTTTTACTATAGCCCCTCACCCCAATTTCCTTTTCCCCCTCTGTAAAGAAGTTCTCCTTCCTGTGCTGTGGTGGGGACTTGTGCATGACTTATCATGGTCTGTGACTCATTGTGGTTGCTGACCCTGAACTGCAATTGTGTGTCAATTCTTAATAAAGCAATTTTTGCTGGAGATATTATTAGCAGTCTATTTTAGGTTGACATTATAGTGACCTGTACACAGATCCAGAGAAGACCCCCTACAAATCAGGGGCCGGTGAGGAAGCAGGTGTGTTACCCACACTGAGTCCATTGTTACTGCTTCTCTTGCTAACCCTGGAGTGTGTAGGTACAGCTTTATCCTGGGTCCAAGCTTAAATTTTATTTATTTTTTTTGCATTTTGAAACTCTAGGCTTTATACAGAATCTACACTATGGTTTTGTCTTTTCTACTTAAGGCCTTGCTCTGTATGCAAGTTCGCATTTGGCACTTTGGTCTGACTTGAAATGAGCCTGTTCCAACTAGACTGCCTGTGCCTTTGGTCTATTCCTTTGGCAACAGGGCCTGTTTTATTGGTACTCAGCCAGTGCAGCCTTTGGCCCATCACTGTAGAAAAGAGGCTGTTCTATGGAGATGGAGCTGAGAAGTCTTCAACTTAGCTCCTCTGGGACCAAGCTGCTCCCTTAGAACTCGTTAGTATTAAGCCTGTAGGTTGTTTGAGCTACTTGATGTGTGTGAATTGCAAGTTGCTTGAGCTATCTGAAGTGTTTAAACTGTTGTGGCCTTAAGCTGTTTAGACTATTTGAAAATTATTCTTTTACTTTAGAGAATAACTTTTGAGAAATAGGATCCCAGTTGTCAATATTTTGATGGTGCTCTCCTTACCTCCAACAGCACTCTGGTTGATTTTATGTTTAAAAATCCATGGTCCTTCCTTATGTGCATTTCTAACTAAATGGACCGACCTGACCAAAGGCAATTTAGAATATTAATGACTGTTACGGAAGTTTTGAAATTCGCAGACTTAAGTTTCTTAACATGACTATCACAAGCCAATGGGAGTTTGCTGTATGACCCAGGGAATTCAAGCTGGGGCTAGATGACAACCTAGAGGGATAGAATGGAGGGGGGAGGTGGGAGGGATGTTCAAGTGGGAGGGGACATGGGTAGCCCTATGGCTGATTCATGTTGATGCTTGGTAGAAACCAACACAATTGTAAAGCAATTATACTTCAATTAAAAATAAATTTAAAAAAATGAATTGGACTATCACAGCTCTAAAATTTCAGGAACTAAATGGAATATCTATTTTGAATGGTATTTAAAGGATTCCAAATGTTATTAGGAGTCTAAAATTGCCTCTTAAAAAATTATTTATGTATTTTTGGCTGTGCTGGGTCTTTGTTGATGTGTGGGCTTTTCTCCAGTTGTGGCGAGCAGGGGCTCCTCTCTAGTTACAATGTGTGGGCTTCTCACTATGGTGGCTTCTCCTGTTGTGGAGCATGGGCTCTAGGGCATGCAGGCTTCAGTAGTTGTAGGACATGGACTTAGCTGCCCCACGGCATGTGGGATCCTCTTGGATCAGGAATAGAACCTGTGTCTCCTGCATTGGCAGGATTATTTACCACTGAACCACCAGGGAAGCTCCTAAAATTACCTCTTTTTAAAGTTAACTAAGGAAAACAATTTTAAAAAGACACAGTAGCTTCTAAGTCATCCTGCTCCTCTTCCTTGGCTACTTTTTCTCAGGCCATACTTCTCATGCCGACTTGTCTGTTTCCCTTGGTTCCTCCTGCTCTCACCCTGCCTCTGGCACCATCTTCCTTCTTCCCTTCTGTACTCCCTCTGTACTCTCAGTTCCCTCATATCAATTCTCTGGTGAACTTCCCTTTCTGCTGAACTTATCGGAACCTATTCTTTTAAAATTAAGTCTTCCAGGATCCAGAGGCTAAATTCTTAATTTCTTATATTCCCTGGACTAAAGCTGAACTGTGAGCCATAGTCAAACTTTTCCCCAAAGTAACCAAAGATCCTCATAGATCAGCCTGATTTCTCTTTCTGTTTCTCATATGAATCAGCTAGTTCATATGCTTGTTAGGGAAGGCCAGGCCCAGAAATAGATTAAAACCACTAATTGGGAAAATCCTAAAAGACCTCCAGAATTGCATCTGGAAGACTAGCCTGCTAACTTATTATATGATCAGATTTGAGTAATTATTAAGTGATTTCATTGGGCAGTTTCTAGGGCTTGTCTAGTTTGTGTTCAGGCTTGAACAGAAAAATCTGATAACTCTATTCATAACTATTAGAATTGACTTCATATCGCTTTCAAAGAAAATTCGGGTCTTCCTTCAGATGTCAATTTCACTTGGGTATACAGTGGCTCAGATGGTAAAGAATTTGCCTACAATGCAGGAGAACAGGTTTGAACCCTGGGTTGGGAAGATCTCCTGGAGAAGGGAATGGCTATCCACTCCAGTATTCTTGCCTGGAGAATTCCATGGACAGAAGAGCCTGGCAGGCTACTATCCATGGGGGTTGCAGAGTCAGACATGACTGAATGACTTTCAGTGTACTTCATTGATGTAGAGATTTTAACTCTATGTTTATTAATGGGCTGAACCAGGATTTTCCCTTCTAGCAAAAAAAATCAGGAAGGAATGAGAAACTATGCCCACCTCAGATTTAGTCCATCTGGTAAACTATCTTTCTTGCACTCTAAATGAGTCACCTTAAGGAAAACCACTAAAATTCTTGATCTTCAACTCTAGCAATGAAACCAAAGCCCTCCTCGTTTCTGCTATTATTGCAAAGAGCCAGGACATTGGAAAATAGATTGTTATAAATTTAAGTGCTTTGGGAACTTTTAGCTCTCTAAGCAGCCTTTCTGACACCTTCCCAATTATCAGTGGTGGGGCTCTGAGAAACAACAGGGGCTCTTCCCAATTCTCCCTCTTGACTGCCATAGAGAAACATTTCTGCAGATTGGGGATGAATCGCTTCCAGTCCTAATTGACACTGGCACTCTACTCTGTGTGCTCAATTCCACTACTATTATATAAAGCAGTTCCCACTTTGGAGTACTAAAGCAGTTCAAATAGTGGGGCTCTCTAATGAACCTCAAAATGTTCCTGTCTCTGAATGCCCTTTGAGAAATACACACCCTTTTCTCCTTAGTTCCACTGCCTCTATCCATTTATTAGTCCAAGATTTCTTAGAGACGTATCAGCTGGGATTTCTTTTTCCCAAAAGGGAGAAATAATTCTAGAATTTGATAGTAATCAAAGTAACCAACAAGATTAATTAAATGACCCTTTAACATCTTTTATTGGCTCCATCTCTGGCTGTGCTAGACCTGATTCTAGAAACATAGTACTTTTTGAGTCAGCTACCACACTATATATGGGCAAATTCTCTTAACTGATATTGGCAAAATTCACAGAGCACTTCATATCAGGATTCAAATAGATCCCTTAAAATCCCTTTCCAGAATCAATCAATATCCTATTAGTTAAGAAGCCTTTCAGGGCATCAACCCGGTAATAGAAGATTATTGAGCTCAAGGCCTCACTATCTCTTGTACTAGTCTCTGTAAATCTCCCATTTTCCTGGTGAGGAATCCTGAGGGCTGAGGGTGGAGGTTTATTCAGTACTTCTGATACCCTGTTATTATTATTCATTTATTATTATCACTGTTCTCAGACATTGTTGCTTCAGACCCTTATATATTACTAACCTTCATTCCCACTGGAAGCAAATTCTTTACTATAATTGATTTATGTTGTGAATGTTTAGTATTTCAGTTTGCTATCATTTGGGGAGAAAAAAATTTCACCTGGATAGCAATGCCTCAGGCTTTTATTGAGAGTCCTTATTTCTCACAAATACTGAAGGCTGATCCAGATGACAGGAAGTTTCCTAGGGCTTCTATTTTGTTGCAGTATGTGGATGAATTCCTTCTTTGTTCTCTTTCTCAGGTTTCCTCACAGACAGTATCCAGTATTAAAGCTTTTAGCCTTAAAGAAACATTAGGTCACCAAAGAAAAACTGTAGTTTGCCCAAACCCAGTTTCAATATTTCAGGCATCAGAACAAGGTCTATGTCTAGACCAAGGTAGGTTTTATGGTGCCCTAAATTCCCCCAAAGCCCCAAACTAAGAGCCAACTGAGAGATTATCTTGGTTTAGTCAAGTGTTAGTCACTCAGTCGTGTCCGACTCTTTGCAATTCCATGGACTGTATAGCTCACCAGGCTCCTCTGTCCATGGGATTCTCCAGGCAGGAATACTAGAGTGGATTGTCATTTCCTTCTCCAGGGGATCTTCCCGACTGAGGGATCAAACCCCCGAGTCTCCTGCATTGCAGGCAGATCCTTTACCGTCTGAGCCACCAGGGAAGCCCAATTATTACTAAAACTGGATTCCAAGTATCTCTCGTATGGCAAACCTCTGTACGTTTTACTAAACAGTAGCAAGTCCAACCCAGTTCTATGCGAAAGACCCAAGTGACATAGACTTTAAGGCCTTAAATGAGAGTTGATGAATCCACTTGCCCTTGGCCTCCCAAAGATCAGATATCCTTTTCCCTTTTTGTATATGAAAAGGAAGGGGATGCCCTTGGGGTACTCAACCCAAAACATGGGAACTGTTATTGACACATACAGTATTATTCTCTCTTTGCCTTAGAATCATTTCAAACACTGGCCTTTTGGTTAAAGCCACTGGAAAAATTGTTGTGGAATCTCCTTTAACCATTTTTATACCTCATGCACAGAAGCTTTCCTGAATTCTTGTCACACTCAACATTTCTTAGTCAGCTGTCTCAACTCCTATGAAGACCTTTTATTAACTGCTTCTCACATAACTCTTTTACGTTGTAATAACCCTAACCCTGCTATATCCCTCCTATCACTGACAAAGTCCCTCACAACTGCTTAGCACTGACAGATAAGATCCTGACTCACGATGCTCTACAGGAAATTCTTTGAGTAACACTGACTTCTCATGGTTTACTGATGGTTTCTTATTTAAAATGTGGTGATGTTCAACATTGTGCTGAATATGTTACAACAACTCCTCTGATGTTATTGAGCAGCACTTTTACCTATAGTTACTCCAGTGCAACAGGTTTGTGTCTGGGCTCTAACCCAGGTTTGTATTTTAGCCAAGGACAAAATTATCAATATTTATACTGAGAATAGATATGCTTTCAGAGTAACTCAAGACTTTGGAGTGCTGTAGAGGCAACGTGGCCTCTTACTTCCAGTGGAAATACAGTAGAAATGGCCACTGTGCTTAGGAATTATTAGATCCAATGCTTTTACTACCTGCTGCTTCAGTTATTATTAAGATTCTGGGGCATTCTAAACTTGACTCTGAAAACTAAGAGGTGTCACCTTGCTGACATTTCTGTAAAGAATGCTGCTCTTAAAGGAATCAAAATCAGTCAAATCTTAGAAAAACTAGCTAAGGAAGCCCAACAATTGGCCTTAGAAAAGGAAAACAAAATTGGAAATTCAACAATTATTGGTTGGATACCTGTGGCGGATTCATTTTGATATTTGGCAAAACTAATACAATTATGTAAAGTTTAAAAATAAAATAAAATTAAAAAAAAAAAAGAAAAAAGAGAGCTCTGGTTCTGAACAAATAACAACATAGTCCTCCTAGAAACTCTTAGATTTCCACCCTTTATTACTGTACATGCAGTAAACTATTGGTCAACCAACAAAATGATAGTCTTCATGAATCAATATTGGTGGGGGAATCATGAAGGAGGTCACAAAAAGTGCCTACTTCACCTGTCCCATTTATCTGAAATACAACCCAGGGAAGCCTGTTCATACTGTTTCTGAACATTTTCAACTGCCTAATGGACCATTCATGGTCTGGCAAATGGATTTCATGCAACTTCCTATGTTTCACAGGTATAACTATGTTTTATTCATTGTCTGTACATTCACACTGGACTGAAGCCTGCCCTGCAGTCAGGTCACTGCTTCTTATGTGACTAAAGTCCCTTTGGAAAAGACTATCCCTACTTGGGAAACTCCCTTGAGCTTCAGTAATTCAGGAACCCATTTTACTGGTCAGGTTATTTGACAAGTACGTGCTGTTTGGCTGGATTTACAAGTTTCACTCCAATTACCACCTTCAATTCTCTGGTTTAGATGACTGCATTTAGTGGCATTATTAAGACTCAATAGGCAAAATTTTGGAGACCTCCTTAATACCTTGGCCAAAAGCATTGCTGTTGGTCCTTCTAAATCTCAGATCTACCTTCTTTGGAACTCAACTCACACTCTTGGAGACAGCCATTAGACACTCAATGCACCTGGCTCCTTCCTCTTTTGACTCACAACTGATAAAAGGAAAGATACTCCTATATTGCAAAGGCCTAGTTGCTAAAAGATGCTTGGTAGAGCAACCTGTTCACAGTGTGCTCTCAGGAAACAAAGACTTTAAGCACCACACCTTGCAACCTAGAGGTCTCACCTATTAGAAAAGACACCCCCAGGAGGTCTCTCTCCATCATAGTTGGAGAGGCCCCCTGCTAATAAATCCTTGTGCTGCCAGTCTCCAGGGAACAGAATTCACAAGACACACCTACAGATAGCACTGGACACTGACTGAAACTGCACATCAACTGAAAAAGATTTTCCAGAATTGAAGTAGACATCTAATGGGGCAGCTTTCCCAAGATATCCAGACCAGGCCTCTTGGAAGTTTGCTTCCAAAACTTTGATGGTAACATAAACTTTCAGATGATCTCCAGTGTCTATAATCTTAGTAACATAAGACTTGAGATTCAAAGGGCCTCAGAGTTCTCCTTCCTACCTGTCATGTGGCCTCAATAAGTCTTCAGTCTGTACACTTTCCCTACAACTTGAAACACTGCACCTAGGGAAATTCCTTCCAGGCATCAAGGGACAAAAGCCAGTGAAATCAGAAAATCTGAGTCTTGATCAGCAGTGCTTTCAGAGAAAGATATTTATCAAAGGGGGGAAAATTAATAAACAGCTGCTGCTGCTAAGTCACTTCAGTCATGTCCGACTCTGTGCGACCCCATAGATGGCAGCCCACCCAGCTCCCCCGTCCCTGGGATTCTCCAGGCAAGAACACTGGAGTGGGTTGCCATTTCCTTCTCCAATGCATGAAAGTGAAAAGTGAAAGTGAAGTCGCTCAGTCGTGTCCGACTCTTATGGACCCCATGGACTGCAGCCTACCAGGTTCCTCCATCCATAGGATTTTCCAGGCAAGAGTACTGGAGTGGGGTGCCATTGCCTTCTCTGTAATAAACAGCAACCCCAATTAAACCCAATTAAAGTCAAGGCACCAGTAGGGTGAGCTCTCATGCCTGCAATAATAGTGTGTGTTGTTTCCTTGCTTTCTGTCTGACTTTTTTGCGACCCATGGACTGAGGCGCCAGGCTCCTCTGTCCATGGAATTCTCCAGGCAAGAATACTGGAGTGGGCTGTTGTTTCTTCCTCCAGGGATTCTTTCTGACCCAGGGATAGAACCTGCATCTTTTGGATAGGTAGGCAGATTCTTTTCTGCTGTGCCACCTGGGAAGCCCAAAAGAGCCCCACCAAAATAAAGAGCTCTTCTTTCCTGGAAACAACTCAGCCAATAAAAGCCATAGTCTCAATGTAGTATAGCCCTCCCAACTTCCTTTTCCTCTCTATAAGAGTTCTCCTTCCCTTCCTGTGCAAGGACTTGCATATAGCTTGCCATTGTTGCTAAACCTGAATTGCAATTCTTTGCTAATCCCAAATACACCTTTCCTGATTGAATGCCATCTCACTTTCCACCCTCAGCACCACACATTCAAGAGTTTAACCACACTGGAATTTACATAGAATATTCTGTTTTTCCTTATATTTGCAAATATGTTTCTTTTATATAAGATTGCCTACATTTTCCTTTTTATCAAATTCCTACTGATCCCTGGATCTAGCTCAAATCCCTTTCCCAGGGAACTCATTGCAGTTAGCTTATTTATCCACCTTGTTTTGTCTTTGAATGGGCAAAACAGTTCTCAAAGAAGTTGAGCCTATTAGATTAGCAGACAATCTAAAAGGCACTGTTTCATAGTCAGTGGCCTTCAAACTATTTTTTATTCCCAAGGTACTGGTTAGCTAGATGTCCTGCTCCTATTCCTTGGAGCTCTACCCTTCCCTTCTGACTGTATTTAGAATAGACTGTCAAGGGAGCAAAATTTGCACCCTTGACTATCACTTTGGCATGCAGAATATCTCAAGCTGCTGGCAATAAAAGTTCAAAAGACTCAGGAAGAAGCTATGACCTCTCCCTAAATGTCTAAAGAATGCAGTTAGAGGACCTGTTCCAGGAAGGGAGCTATCACCATAGATGACTATAGTATGAACTAGGTATGTAGATGGGGGTAATGAGCCAAATGTGTTAAAATTCCTCTCTGTGTCCCACTGTCTTTGCACAGCTCAGCAAACATTTCTTTACCATTTTCTCTCCCATCTCCATGTCAATTGCCTTTCTCTCCTTTCAAGTCCCAAGCCGCTATCCTAACATTCTCTTTTGTTTTTGTTTTTTTTTTAATTTAATTTAATTTTATTTTTATTTATTTATTTTTTAATTTTATTTTATTTTTAAACTTTACATAACTGTATTAGTTTTGCCAAATATCAAAATGAATCCGCCACAGGTATAAACTTTACAATATTGTATTAGCTCCGCCAAACATCGAAATGAATCCGCCACAGGTATACCCGTGCCCCCCATCCTGAACCCCTCTCCCTCCCCTCTCCCCACACCCTCCTCCTGGGTCATCCCAGTGCACCAGCCCCAAGCATCCAGTATCGTGCATCCAACATTGACTGGCGACTCGTTTCATACATGATAATATACATGTTTCAATGCCATTCTCCCAAATCTCCTCACTCTCTCCCTCTCCCGCAGAGTCCATAAGACTGTTCTATACATCAGTGTCTCTTTTGCTGTCTCGTACACAGGGTTATTGTTACCATCTTTCTAAATTCCATATATATGCGTTAGTATACTGTATTGGTGTTTTTCTTTCTGGCTTACTTCACTCTGTATAATAGGCTCCAGTTTCATCCACCTCATTAGAACTGATTCAAATGTATTCTTTTTAATGGCTGAGTAATACTCCATTGTGTATATGTACCACAGCTTTCTTATCCATTCATCTGCTGATGGGCATCTAGGTTGCTTCCATGTCCTGGCTATTATAAACAGTGCTGTGATGAACATTGGGGTACACGTGTCTCTTTTGTTTTAAGCTGAAGACAGCATTTAAAGTGAAGATTTCAACCATTTTGGTGAATTCCTCAGTTTTCCTCAGTCTTTCCCATGTATGTATGTTATTAAACTTTTGTTTGATTTTCTCCTGTTAGTCTCTCTCATATCAGTTTAATTCTTAGGCCAGCCAGAAGAACCTAGAAGGGCAGAGGAAAATGTTTTCCTTCAATAGCATCTAATTTTCTAAAAGTGAGGCAGCGGGGAGGGGAAAGGAAGGGAGGGAAGGAAGGAAAAAAGGATGAGCACCCATTTTTGTTTGTCTCTATTTGTAGATATGGCCAAATACTTTGGGTGTTTTAATTTCCAGAATCATCATCTTATAAGTTTTCCATACAAGTCAACAGTGATGAAAGGCATTTTGTAGGAGTCTGCTGCAGTGCTAGTGGTAAAGAATCCACCTGCCAGTGTAGGAGACCCAAGACACACGAGTTCAATCCCTGGGTTGGGAAGCTCCCGTGGAGTAGGAAATGACACCCCACTACACTGTTCTTGCCTGGAGAATTCCATAGGCAGAGGAGCCTGGTGGGCTACAGTCCATGGGGCACAAAGATTTGGACATGACCGAGCAACTGAGCACCTTGATAAAGCAGCCAGAGTGCAGTTTTTCATCCTGACAATGACTTGGTTAGCTAAAAATGGATTCAAACAATAAGAAGCTGGGGGGTAGACATAATTTTTTACATTGGCTATGAGCAGAACTTCACAGGAATATTTCTTAGGGCTTTAGCCAATGAACTTAAAAAATAAAACATACTTTTGTTGAGAATAAAATTAAAGCTCAGTCTATTTTCCATAAAAGTATATTTGCTTCTCTTTTTTTAGGTCATATCAGATATCAACGTCTGATGATAACATTATTTGTTAGTTGCTATCTAATGGCATCATTTGAAAAAAGTTTTCATTTCATTACCAAGGGCTTTTCACAGCATTCACTACAATTATTGGAAACATACATTCACTACAATTATTGGAAACATATGTTTTCTTTCTAATTCTCTCCTGCATGAGTGTGCTAAGAACAGAGAAAAGGAGCAGATAAGAATTTGCAATAAGACTGGTAGTTAAAACAGTTTCAAGCATAGGAAATATTTTCCTAATTTAAACCACTAAAAAAGGAGTTCATCCTTTGCCAGCATTTTTATGTAGTCCATGTTGTGTTAAACTGTGCAGACTTTAGTACTGATTTCTGATTTCTACACTGATTGTATGGATTTATTAAGTCCAGCTTAATTCATTAAGTCCAGCTACCCTGCTGGCACTAGTGATAAAGAATCTGCCTGCCAATGCAGGAGACATAGGTTCAGTCTCTGGTTTGGGAAGATCCTCTGGAGTAGGAAATGGCACCCCACTCCAGTATTTTTGCCTGGAGAAATCCATGGGGAGAGGAGCCTGGCGGGCTACAGTCCAAGGGGTTTCAGAGTCAGAAACAGCTGAGCAACTGAGCACATGCAAAATTAAACATGCATATCAAAGAACTTGTTTGCTTTTCCCATCAAAGCCGCAGCCAAAGGACAGACAGTTTGGTAAATGCACTTCTTCACCACATAATGAGCCATATGAAAAGTACTGAAAGAGCTTCCTGCTTCTCAGAGTGTCAGGCTTTTCATTGAATACAATTATCTACATGTTCCCTTTAAAGGAAGATATCAGCAGTTATCATGTATTATAAAATACAGAGCTATCAAATATCATATAAATATTTAAATGAATTCTAAATCATTTCTCTCTTCAGGAATACAAACACAGTATAATTAAAAAGAGCTAAAAATTCTTGACCAAATCAATATTAGTGTTTTCACTAAAGGTGTTATGCTTGTAGAAAGTCAAATATTGGAGAAAGAGAAGTAGGGCTAATTTTACTACTATTTCATAGGTGTACACATTCCTTCAGACTACATTATTCAAAACGCTTTGCTGAAATCACCTCATTAATACATGCAATTTCTCATTCAGGCATCACAAACATATATATGTTTTTTATATATATATATATATATATATATATATATAGTGTTAAACTTAGAGAATCACAGAGCAGTCAATTGACTGACATAGTTGCTGAAAAGGAAAACAGTCCTAAAACTGAAAAATATTGATCTAGAGAGTATCAGGGTTGGAAAAGACCTAAAATTTCCTTCTCTATTTCTAGCACTTTCAAGTGTTAATTTTTCTTAAAACATAGCAGTAGAGGTAACAAAACCAAATATAATTATATTTTATATCTGTATATCTCTTACTGAAAGTCACATCTATTTTTAAAAATTCAATTTATTTAAAAAAAAAAAAAAGGCAACCCATTCTCCCACCCCTCATCCTCTGGCAATGACAAACTTGTTTTCTGTATCTTTGTATCTATGAACTTGTTTGTTTTACATTCTGTATATAAAAAGAGATCAGTATTTGTCTTTCTTTATATTCTATCAACTTTAAAAAATCTACTTTATTCTATCTTTGTAACAGTAATTTAAGCACCATTTTACATAGGTCTATTTAGTTTCTTTGTTAAGAGAAATTGTTTTCAAGTGAACATCTTAAGATTTTCTCTTCTATATTTCTCATATTCAAGGAATTTAAGTAATTTTTAGTTTTTCTTGTTCTTGAGGTTATCTGAATTCTACTTCCACTTTGCATAGGCTGGGTAAGTGGGTGGGGTATTGGATTCAAGAAGGATAAAGAAGGAAATAGCTATTGATCTGACCTTAAATGATGGGTAGATTTTTAACAGCTAAATTTAGAAATCAAGCTCATTCTAGGTAGAAGGGACGGCAGAAGCAAATGCATTGAGGGAAAATAGCAGATAGGTTTATAAATAGGAACGATCCCAGTTAGAGTGGAGTCTTAGAAATCAATCTCCTCCTAACCCCTGCTCCCCTATCTCTTTCTGTCTCTAGGTGAGTCCGATGTAGGTGGTCTATGGAGCACACTGAGTGATACTGAGTAGGATGCAGAAGTAGGGGATGGAGAAGGTCAATACTGAATTCAATAACATTAGGGGAGCTCAGTAATTCACAACAACAATAATCTCGACTCCTCTGAGAATCTCCTTTTCTTCCTCCTAATCTTTCCCCATGATTTAAGCACTGGCTTATTATTTTAGCCTTGTTATTCTAAGTGGTTTATTATTCTTGATGAATAGTGAATTATTCTAATGGTGCTTATTATTCTATTCATTACAACTTGAGGCTGATTAGGAGTGAACAGCTGCTAAGGAGCTGTTCTGATAGCCAAATTAAATTTCTACATTTTTATGGTGCTTATTTTTCAGTATCAGTAATTGTCCTGGTAGTTTCCACCACTTAACCACCTCTTTCTTTGCTTTAAACCAAAGAGATACAGTTCAGGGTTTCCAAAATAAAGAAATCTCTTTATGGAGTAAAAAGAATATTTTAAAATCACTTTATATTCAACTGACTGTTTCACTTTCAAAAACTGTCTCACAATCATGCTTCTTTTCTAATCAATACATTGACAAAATTATGCAATGATACTGCAGTGGTTACATCATGATAGGTATATATAAGGCTGTTATCAACATGCAGTAAAAAGACTCCAAACTTCAGCACATACACATACAGTCTTCCCTCTCTGCCTCCCTTACCCCATGAACTTCTGATTTGCCTAGCCAGTTCCTTAAAATATTTTATAAAATACATACATAACATATTCATATACCCACATTCATGTGTGTGTATGTCTCCTATTGCTTCTCTGCCTGAGTCTTGACTAACATCATCTTTATCCTCATGTTACTATAGCATTTTATTCTATAATAACTGACTTCCTAGTTTTCTGTATAAATTCACTCAAAAATTAAAAACATTGCTATTACATACGATCTCTTGTGAAATTATTACTGGGATTTGATACCTAAAATGTAAGATGTTATTTTATGGCATTAAATATATGTTGCTCAAAGAGACCATTACTAGAAAATGTAAGGAGAAAATGTTAGGAAGGACAGCATAATTATTTTGTAATTTATTATCTTAATTTACCAATGACTATCAAGGGGAAAATTTCCATGCCACAAAACTGATTTTTCTGGTTTTTAAGTTCCCAACTTGTTCATTTTCTCTTAATCACAATGGAAAGTACTTGTTTTACCTCACCTCTCTTTGTACAGAATCTCTGTGCTAATACAATGCAGGCTTCTGAGGATACTGGTCTTCTTCTTAAGGACATTTTTATGAGCCCTTCTGACTTCTTTACATAATTTGGACTAATTTTATTCTAGCCTACAGCATGTCTGTCACCATAGGATTTGATCTTACTGCTGATCTGAGTCACTCTTAGTCTTTCTTAGGTATTCTTAGATGTTCTACCCTCCTCTTTTTTGCAATCCCTTTTCTTGTTGTTTTGCTCAACTATGAATAATTTTCTTTTCCAGAGGACTATGCACACTAGGTTTTTTGAATCCTGTATATTTAAAAAGTATCTTTTAGTGATGGTTATAATTTTTAATTGGCAATTTCATTAAATATAATAAAGTTTTATGTTTAAATAATTTTGACTCAATCTTGAAAGGTTTTTTTAAATTATTCTAGTATTTTTTTTTTTTTTTTTTTTGTCAGCAGTCTAATGACATTCTCACTTTTTTCCTCTTTGAAGGTAATTGCATCCTTCTTTTCAGAAGTTTTGTATTCATATCAAAAATACATGGGTTCCTGTTGCTTCATATTTTCACCAAATATAAGCACTGCCACTCTAAGAATTCTTATTCTTTTTTAGTGAGTAGGTAGTGACATATAATTTTGGTTTATACTTAAATTTACCTAATGAGTAATGATTTAAAACATCTTTTCCTATGTATTTATGCCATGCGTATATGTTTTTTGGTAAGATGTCTATTTAGATCTTTTGCTCTTTTAAATATCAGGTTGGTTTCTGGGTTCTTGTTATTGAATGGTAAGCATTTTTCACATACTATATTGGTCCTCTCAAACCCAACAGTTCCATAATTGAACTCTTCATTATATGCATTTTTTCCCCTACCAAACCTTTTTGACTTTAATTATTTCCATTTCAGAAAAGAATCCAATTAGCCACAACTGCTTAAACATTTCTTGTTATTATTTTTTTTAACCCAAGATCCAATTTGTCCTACAACCTTTTGGGGAAAAATGTTTTTGATATGATCCCTGAATCCAACCTACTTCAAGTCAAAATTATTTCTCAATTCAATTCAGTTCAGTTCATCCGTTGTGTCTGACTCTTTGTGACCCCATGGACTGCAGCATGCCAGGCTTCCCTGTCCATCTCTCAATTTCTTGTCCAGTTCTCAATTATCATACTGTAATTTCTTCCAGTTTTCCGTCTCTACAGAAACCAGTTTTTGTTTTTTTTTTTTTTTAAGTCACACAATGTTTTTGTAGTAACTCTTATTTAAAGATATCAAATTTAAATTAACCTAAATTTCAATATTAATTTGTTGTTGTTCAGTCACTCAGTCATGTCTAACTCCTTGTGACCCCATGGACTGTAGCAATGCCACACTTCCCTGTCCTTCACCATCTCCCGGAGCTTGCCCAAACTCATGTCCATTGAGTCGGTGATGCTGTCCAACCATCTCATCCTCTGTCGTCCCCTTCTCCTCCTGTTTTCAATCTTTCTGAGCATCAGGGCCTTTTCTAATGAGTTGGCTCTTCACATCAGGTGGCCAAAAGTACTGGAGCTTCAGGTTCAGCATCAGTCCTTCGAATGAATATTCAGGGCTGTTTTCTTTTAGGATAGACTGGTTGGATCTCCTTGCAGTCCAAGGGACTCTCAAGAGTCTTCTCCAACACCACAGTTCAAAAGCATCTTTTCTTCAGTGCTCAGCTTTCTTTATGGCCCAACTCTCACATCCATACGTGACTACTATAAAAATTGTAGCTTTGACTATATGGACCTTTGTTGGCAAAGTAATCTCTCTGCTTTTTAGTATGCTGTTAGGTTGTCATAGCTTTTCTTCCAAGGAGCAGTCACCATCTGCAGTGATTTTGGAGCCCAAGAAAATAAAGTCTGTCACTGTTTTCATTGTTTCCCATCCATTTGCCCTGAAGTGATGGGATGAGATGCCATGATCTTAGTTTACTGAATATTGAATTTTTCACTCTCCTCTTTTACCTTCATCAAGACTAATACCACTACCTAAATAATACTCCTAGAATTGTACATATACGAGTGAGTGCTAATTCAAATTTCATGATGCGTACAAATTACCTAGAACCAGCCCTACCGATTCTAATTTGGTAGGTCTGGAATGGGGACCAAGAATAAGCTCTCAGACAATGCTGCTGATAATATCCATTGACTATATACAGTATCTACATGACATGTGTCTTTCCAAACTCTCCAGACCCAACTATACTTTGGCCATATGAGCTTTTTTTTTCTGTCTTGAATGCAGCAACATCATTTCAATCTCAGGATGTTTTTCTTCCATTCTCTTTCCTCAGAGTCTCCTCAAACACCCTGAGATTGCCTCTTTTTCATTATTCAGGTTTTATTCATAGGTCATCTTCTTGAAAGACCCAAATCCTGGGGACCATTCTTCAATTCAGTAACTCATTAATTATCTTTTACTTCTTTTCTGATTAGCATTCATCACTATCTGAAATTATCTTATGTAATCATTTATATTTTATCTTTTATCTTGACCCATCCTACTCCCCAGACTAGAAAATAAATGCCTAGGACAGGGACTTTGCTTTGTTCAATACTGAACACTGCATGTTTTTGTAGACACTGAGAATAAGTGACTAAATGGGAAAATTTAACATATCTAAGGATTATTAACAGGAGACAGCTTCCATGAGCTAGGCAGAAATTAGTTCATTCAGGGCTTTGAATCAAATACTAAGACTCATCCAATAAAGTGTAATGAGGAGAATATTACTTCTAGATCTATTTCCATTTCTCCTCCTCGATCATGGCTATTTCTTTCATTTGGCATTGTTAATCATCTAACTTTTAGCAGATTGTATGAGGTTGATAAGCACTATTTGGAAAAGATCCAGAAACATTTCAGTGTAGAAAAGGGGGTGGAACCTTCCTTTCAGTATTTTCCCTATGAGTACAAGAGATATTTCTTTGTAATAGCTCCAGTTGTACATGCAGAAGTGTTACACAGATTTCAACCATAAACCACTCTACCATGCTTCTCTGCAACTTCTAAATCCTAGAACTATAGGTTAACAGTATGTTCCTCAACCTTTCTCAAAGCCTAATAATTTGGGGTTGGGTTAGCAGTGTGAAATATAATGGGAGGTCATATCATCATCAAATCCCTGCGAGTAGAATGGTCAAAGAATCCTAAACATCGAGGTTCCTGAAAATTTATGGCTACAGATTTTCTCTCTATTAACATCAGCTGAATCTACTGTTCAAGATATCCTCTTGGGAAATTAGAATTACTAAGAATTTTTCAGGTCCAAGAGTTGGAACCTCAATAATCAGCTAGTACTGGCTTGTTCTAAGCCAACCCGTAATAGGAGTCATAATTACTTTAAATCAAGTTCAGAATGGTTCCAACTGTGGATAGACAATTTAACTGGCTAATGCTTATAATTTTGCTTTAATCTGACTCTACTTTGATCTGCTTTCCTTGGTCTCCTGTTAAAGAAAATGTCATATATTCATGACTGATCGATTTCTATGTTTTCAGAGTATATCAAATATAGGCTTGCAGTAAATACAGTACAGTAGTTGGGCTACTATTTTTTTAAGAGAAATTAGTGCCAGATAAATCCAGGGTTATCATGGAAATGTTTTTTCTTTGTTAAAACTTCTGGAAAGCATCAAACCAGTAATTCCCCTAGTCTTGTGAAATGAGGCAAAGGAGAAGCATGGATAAATCTATAATTTTAGATATCAAGAAATAATTTAAAGCAGGGTATGTATAAAAAAAATCCAAGTCTTAACATATTATCTCTATTACTCTCACTTTATCAGGCTCAGTTCAGTTCAGTTGCTCAGTCATGTCTTTGCAACCCCATAAACAAGCTGATTTTAGAAAAGGCAGAGGAACCAGAGATCAAATTGCCAACATCCGCTGGATCATGAAAAAAGCAAGAGAGTTCCAGAAAAACATCTATTTCTGCTTTATTAACTATACCAAAGCCTTTGACTGTGTGGATCACAATAAACAGTGGAAAATTCTGAAAGAGATGGGAATACCAGACTACCTGACCTGCCTCTTGAGAAATCTGTATGCAGGTCAGGAAGCAACAGTTAGAACTGGACATGGAACAACAGACTGGTTCCAAATAGGAAAAGGAGTACGTCAAGGCTGTATATTGTCACCCTGCTTATTTAACTTATATGCAGAGTACATCATGAGAAACGCTGGACTGGAAGAAACACAAGCTGGAATCAAGATTGCCGGGAGAAATATCAATCACCTCAGATATGCAGATGACACCACCCTTATGGCAGAAAGTGAAGAGGAACTCAAAAGCCTCTTGATGAAAGTGAAAGTGGAGAGTGAAAAAGTAGGCTTAAAGCTCAACATTCAGAAAACGAAGATCATGGCATCCGGTCCCATCACTTCCTGGGAAATAGAAGGGGAAACAGTGGAAACAGTGTCACACTTTATTTTTTTTGGGCTCCAAAATCACTGCAGATGGTGACTGCTGCTGCTGCTAAGTCACTTCAGTCGTGTCCGACTCTGTGTGACCCCATGGACAGCAGCCTACCAGGCTCCCCCGTCCCTGGGATTCTCCAGGCAAGAACACTGGAGTCGGTTGCCATTTCCTTCTCGAATGCATGAAAGTAAAAAGTGAAAGTGAAGTCGCTCAGTCATGTCTGACTCTTAGCAACCCCATGGACTACAGCCTACCAGGCTCCTCCGTCCATGGGATTCTCCAGGCAAGAGTACTGGAGTGGGGTGTGACTGCAGCCATGAAATTAAAAGACACTTACTCCTTGGAAGGAAAGTTATGACCAACCTAGATAGCATATTGAAAAGCAGAGACATTACTTTGCCAACAAGGGTTTGTCTAGTCAAGGCTATGGTTTTTCCTGTGGTCATGTATGGATGTGAGAGTTGGACTGTGAAGAAGGCTGAGCATTGAAGAATTGACGCTTTTGAACTGTAGTGTTGGAGAAGACTCTTGCGAGTCCCTTGGACTGCAAGGAGATCCAACCAGTCCATTCTGAAGGAGATCAGCCCTGGGATTTCTTTGGAAGGAATGATGGTAAAGCTGAAACTCCAGTACTTTGGCCACCTCATGCGAAGAGTTGACTCATTGGAAAAGACTCTGATGCTGGGAGGGGTTGGGGGCAGGAGGAGAAGGGGACAACAGAGGATGAGATGGCTAGATGGCATCATTGATTTGATGGACGTGAGTCTGTGTGAACTCCGGGAGTTGGTGATGGACAGGGAGGCCTGGCGTGCTGCGATTCATGGGGTCGCAAAGAGTTGGACACGGCTGAGCGCCTGAACTGAACTGAACTGAGGGTTCCCTGTCCATCACCAACCCCCAGAGTTTGCTCAAACTCATGTCCATTGTGTCAGTGATGCCAACCAAACATTTCATCCTCTATCATCCCCTTTTCCTCCTGCCTTCAATCTTTCCCAGTGTCAGGGTCTTGTCCAATGAGTAGTCACCTGAAAATTTGATGCCTATAATTTACTTCTCCCATTATCCAATATTCCTAGGCTATTAAAAATGCCTACACTGATCCTCTAATAACAAACTTTGATAATATTCCATTTCAAAAATACAGTTACATGTAAAAGAGAAGACGATGTTAAATATCCCAAACCACCTTGATAGAAATTATTTGCAGTTGTATTCTTTGATTTCAGTATGTCCACATCAGCAATCAAACAATGAAGATGCACATTCAGTGTTTGGTTTCATCTTAGAAGGGATAAAAGTATTTCTACTCTTATTTCCAATTATTAAATTCAAGCTTTAAAATGCCAGCTTTCTGTATTCTCTCAAGTGACTAAATCACGAATGCAGACTAAGTACATTAGAGCTTTCAAACTACAATAAACAGAAAGCTTTGATGTTTCTGATCTCTTAGGAAGCATTATGGTGCTCTTATGTCATTGTTAATAAACTAATATGCCTGTACTTCTCAACTCAAAATTTATGGAAGTTTCATTTCTCCCCCATAGACTTTCAGATCACATTGGAAAGCTCAGATGAATTATTCTACCACCCTTGTCTTACAAATGTGAAAACAGATCTGCACAATTTTTCACTAGTAGAAGAACACACACTGGTTTTAAAATCTATCTTCTATTTTCAACAATCCAAACTTTATTTCTATGGAAACAGGACTCTGTAGCCTGCAGGATACGTTAACCCAGTCTCAAATGCTAGTGGCTGATAGCTCACTTCCATTTCTTTTCCTGATGAAAATAGATGTCAAAATGGTTAGGACAAAGGAAAGGTCTTGCAATGCTTCTTAGAAAAAAAATTTATGTTATTTCAGTTGCTTCAGTTTCTTCAGGACAAGATGGTAAAGGCAATCAGATATTGAGAATGCAACTACCAGTTCATTTTAACTCCAAGGAATTGGGCTAATTCTGAATGAACTGTTACATAAAGCAAAAGAGCATTTGGTTTTTGGCACCTAAAACATTGAGGCATTACAATTTAAAGTCTTTAACTTTCTTTATGTTTAAAATACTCTTTGAAATTCACCTTTTAGTGTCCTTAAAATAAAAAAAAAATTCTCATGTAGTATCTTTTCATTCTTTAATCACAAAATTATACAAATAACATGTTTAAAATAATAAAGTGAGCTCTTATAAAAGAAAAATCAAGGAAAAATCTAATCTCTGTTCCTATAGGTAAGTCCTCAGAGGCTAATATTTATCCTTTCTTTTGTAAGTGTTAATATCTGCTTTTAGAAATAATGTCTCATGACATTTTTGTATTTAATCACCAAGTTATGTCTGACTCTTTGCAAACCTATGGATTGTAGACTTCAGATTTTTCTGTCTATGGGATTTCCCAGGCAAGAATATTGGAGTGGGTTGCCATTTCCTTCTCCAGGGGATCTTCTTGACCCACAAATTGAACCCTTGAATCCCAAATTGGCAGGCAGATTCTTTACCATTGAGCCATCAGGGAAGTTCATCTTATAACCTTAATTATTATTATTAAGAAATTAGATTAAATACCGCATTTTTAAATCCTCTGAAGGACAAGGTTGGAAGATAACAGAATATGAATAACCTATAACTATGAAGTCTCAAATATTTAAGTTCAATATACATGGCATTCACATAATTGAAATGTCTGCTGAAGTGCTCTCTCTTTAGAAAGGAGGGCGATGATCATACCTTAACAGTGCACCACACCACAATCTCCAGATTGTGCATTGCTTTTCTTCACTGTGCTTATTCCTTCGATTGGTACATTAATTTTATACTTATTTAATTAACTTACCCATTAATTCAGTTCAGTTACTCAGTCGAGTCTGACCTTTGCGACTCCATGAACCACAGCACGCCAGGCCTTCCTGTCCATCACCAACTCCCGGAGTTTACCCAAACTCATGTCCATTGAGTTGGTGATGCCATCCAACCATCTCATCCCCTATCATCCCCTTCTCCTCCTGCCCTCAATCTTTCCCAGCATCAGGGTATTTTCCAATGAGTCAGCTCTTTGCATCAGGTGGCCAAATTATTGGAGTTTCAGCTTCAACATCAGTCCTTCCAATGAACACCCAGGACTGATATCCTTTAGGACTGACTGGTTGGATCTCCTTGCAGTCTAAGGGATTCTCATGAGTCTTATCCAACACCACAGTTCAAAGGCATCAATTCTTCGGTGCTGAGCTTTCTTTATAGTCCAACTCTCACATCCATACATGACTACTGGAAAAACCATAGCCTTGACTAGATGGACTTTTATTGACAAAGTAATGTCTCTGCTTTTTAATATGCTGTCTAGGTTGGTTATAACTTTCCTTCCAAAGAGTAAGTGTCTTTTAATTTCATGGCTGCAGTCACCATATGCAGTGATTTTGGAGCCCCCCAAAATAAAGCCTGTCATGGTTTCCACTGTTTCCCCACCTATTTGCCATGAAGTGAGGGGACCAGATGCCATGATCTTAGTTTTCTGAATGTTGAGCTTTAAGCCAACTTTTTCACTCGCCTCTTTTACTTTCATCAAGAGGTTCTTTACTTCTTCTTCACTTTCTGCCATAAGGGTTGTGTCATCTGCATATCTGAGGTTATTGATATTTTTCCTGGCAATCTTGATTCCAGCTTGTGCTTCTTCCAGTCCAGGGTTTCTCATGATGTACTCTGCATATAAGTTAAATAAGCAGGGTGACAATATACAGCCTTGACGTACTCCTTTTCCTATTTGGAACCAGTCTGTTCCTTGTCCAGTTCTAACTGTTGCTTCCTGACCTGCATACAGATTTCTCAAGAGGCAGATTAGGTGGTCTGGTATTCCCATCTCTTGCAGAATTTTCCAGAGTTTGCTGTGATCCACTCAGTAAAAGGCTTTGGCATAGTCAATAAAGTAGAAATAGATGCTTTTCTGGAACTCTCTTGCTTTTTCTATGATCCAACAGATGTTGGCAATTTGATCTCTGGTTCCTCTGCCTTTTCTAAAACCAGCTTGAACATCTGGAAGTTCAAATTCACATATTGCTGAAACCTGGCTTGGAGAATTTTGAGCATTACTAGCATGTGAGATGAGTACAATTGTGCAGTAGTTTAAGCATTCTTTGGCATTGCCTTTCTTTGGGATTGGAATGAAAACTGACCTTTTCCAGTCCTGTGGCCACTGCTGAATTTTCCAAATTTGCTGACATATTGAGTGCAGCACTTTCACAGCATCATCTTTCAGGATTTGAAATAGCTCAACTGGAATTCCATCACTTCCACTAACTTTGTTCATACTAATGCTTCCTAAGGCACACTTGACTTCATATTCCAGGTTGTCTGGCTCTAGTTGAGTGATCACACCATCGTGATTATCTGGGTTGTGAAGATCTTTTTCTACAGTTCTTCTGTGTATTCTTGCCACCTCTTCTTAATATCTTCTGCTTCTGTTAGGTCCATACCATTTCTGTACTTTATCAAGCCCATCTTTGCATGAAATATTCCCTTGGTACCTCTAATTTTCTTGAAGAGATGTCTAGTATTTCCCTTTCTATTGTTTTCCTCTATTTCTTTGCATTGATCACTTTTGTATAAATAATAAAAAAGGATCTGTGCTAGATTAGAGGTGATTTCAATGGCATGAAAGTAAAGTGCGATACATGGTTGTCATTGCATACTGGTTTAAGCAAACTATTAAATTATTAAGACAAACTTGAGTTCAAGAACAAATGGAAATCATTACTAGGAAAAATAGGGTACAAAAGAGCATATACTATATGATCACATTTTAGTAAAAATAAAAAATATATATACATACACACACAAACTAAAGGAAATGTAAACATCTACAATAAGGTTCTCAGAATGGCAAATTGCCAACATTTTTTGGATCATAGAAAAACCAAGAGAGTTCCAGAAAAACATCTACTTCATTGACTACACTAAAGCTTTGATTGTGTGGATCAAACAAACTGAAAATTCTTCAAGAGATGGGAATACCAGACCACCTTACCTGACTCCTGAGAAATCTGTACGCAGGCCAAGAGCAACAGTTAGAACCAGACATGAAACAACGAACTCATTCAAAATTAGGAAAGGAGTACATCAAAGCAGTATATTTTCACCCTGCTTATTTAACATGCATTGAACATCATGCAAAATGCTGGGCTGAATGAAGCACAAGCTGGAATCAAGATTGCTAGGAGAAATATCAATAACCTCAGGTATTTAGATGAAACCACCCATATGGCAGAAATCAAAGAGGAACTAAAGATCATCTTGATGAAAGTGAAAGAGAAGAGTGAAAATACTGTCTTAAAACTCAATGTTAAAAAAATGAAGATCAAGGCATCTGTTCCCATCACTTCATGGCAAAAAGATAGGGAAAGAATGGAAACAGAGACTTTATTCTTTGAGGATCCAAAATCACTGCAGATGGTGACCTCAGCTATGAAATTAAAAGACGTTTGCTCCTTGGAAGAAAAGCTATGACAAACCTAGACAGTGTATTACGAAGCAGAGACATTACTTTGCCAACAAAGCTCTGTCTAGTCAATGCTATGGTTTTTCCATTAGTCATGTATTGATGTGAGAGTTGGACCATAAAGAAGGCTGAACACCAAAGAACTGATGTTTTCGAGCTGTGTTGTTGGAGAAGACTCTTGAGAATCCCTTAGACTGCAAGGAGATCAAACCAGTCAATCCTCAAGAAAATCAGTCCTGAATATTCATTTGAAGGACTGATACTGAAGCTGAAGCTCCAATACTTTGGCCACCTGATAAGAGCTGACTCATTAGAAAAGACCCTGATTCTGGGAAAGATTGAAGGTGGGAGGAGAAGGGAATGTCAGAGGATGAGATGGCTGGATGCATCACTGACTCAATGGACATGAGTTTAAGCAAACTCCAGGAGATGGTGAAGGATAGGGAAGCCTGGCCATGCTGCAGTCCATAGGGTCACAGAGTCAGATACAGCTGAGCAACTGAACATCATCAAATTATCTTAGAATAAGATAACCATGTTGTTTTCATTCTGTCATTTTCATTTATAGATATTTTCTTTCTACAGTATCTGTGTCCACATGTTTATGTAATAAAGGTTATATTACTTTAAAATATGAATCAAGAAATAAAGCATGTTGATAATTCCTAACATTAAGTTCATGAATTCATTTTAGCATTCACCTTTTCATTGTATTTTAAATATTTCATAATGAAAATATGAATTAATTAAATGATACAATATGTTTTTTGTTATGTAGTAGCTTGGCATGGATAATGTCATTTTTGAGGCATTTTTCTCCACCATGACTCAGTCCCTTTCCACTTTTAGCCCTTTCTTCTCTCCCTTCTGCCTTGGTTCATGAGTCCATAATAGGTAGCAGTCTTTCATTCAGGCTCCTTGGCAGGGGGACAGTTCTCCCTAGTGAGTTGTATCTTCCTGACTCTCACCCAGTGCCATTCTGTGAAGGAAAATAGAACACTGAGGAGCCTGCCTCTTTTTGTCTCGTGTGTACTGTTACATTACGTGAGTAAAAGTCCTGATTGTTACTTTTAGATGGACTCATTTTCCTAATTGGCCATCTTAAAAATGTTCAGTAGTGTTCAGCAACTTAATTGAATTTATTCACCTTTACATTCTAATATTTTACTATTTTTCTGGCTTATATTTTTGGACTTGTTTTATAGAAAGAGATTTCTATTGCCCAGAGAAAAGCATAATATTGTTCCTTCCATTCTAGTACGTTTACCTCATTTTCTTTTTTCTATGTGTTTGAATGCACACATTTTGTACAATGATGAATAATAGTGTGGTGATGGATATTCTTTTGAAGTAATGACTTTGAAGGAAATGCTAGAATTTGTTCCCTCTTAATTTTCATTTCTATTTCTTATAGATGTAATTTTAAAAGATTATAGATCTGCACATATCAATTTCCTACACTATTTGAGGCTTATAAATAGCTTTTATATATATCAACTTATATCCATGTGTAACACTCTATTTATCCACTATCAGAAAAAAAATCACTGTAGTATTTGATCCACAACTAAATCATATATAATTTCAGGAATTGAAGCTTAAACATATTATTTTATAAAGTAGTTGAGTAGAAAATTAAAATTCTATCAAGTAAAAATCATAGATTTAATGACTATATATTAAGTGAAAAACTTGATTTACAAGAAAGTCGTTAGATTTTTAAATTCAACAAAACGGTTAAATAGTATACTACCTAATAAAATGGACTGTAACAATACAAGTTGAAATTGGTATTCAGATATGAAATTAAAACACACTTGCTCCTTGGAAGGAAAGTTATGACCAATCTAGACAGCATATTAAAAAGCAGAGACATTACTTTGTCAATGAAGGTCCAACTAGTCAAAGCTTTGGTTTTTCCAATAGTCATGAATGGATGTGAGAGTTGGACTACAAAGAAAGCTGAGTGCCAAAGAGTTGATGCTTTTGAACTGTAGTGTTGAAGATGACCCTGAGAGTCCCTTGGACTGCAAGGAGATCCAACCAGTCCATCCTTAAGGAAATCAGTCCTGAATATTCACTGGAAGGACTGATGCTGAAGCTGAAACTCCAATACTTTGGCCACCTGATGAGAAGAACAGACACATTGGAAAAGACCCTGATGCTGGGAAAGATTGAAGGTGGAAGGAGAAGGGGATGACAGAGGATGAGATGGTTGGATGGCATCACCGACTCAATGGACATGAGTTTGAGTAAACTCTAGGAGTTGGTGATGGATAGGAAGGCCTGGCATGCTGCAGTCCATGCAGGTCACGGAGAGACTGAACTGAACTATTCTGATATATAAGAATTATATTAATGCTGCTGCTGCTGCCTAGTCGCTTTAGTCATGTCCGACTCTGTGCGACCCCATAGACAGCAGCCCACCAGGCTCCCCCGTCCCTGGGATTCTCCAGGCAAGAACACTGGAGTGGGTTGCCATTTCCTTCTCCAATGCATAAAAGTGAAAAGTGAAAGTGAAGTCGCTCAGTCGTGTCTGACTCTTAGCGACCCCATGGACTGCAGCCCACCAGGCTCCTCCATCCATGGGATTTTCCAGGCAAGAGTACTGGAGTGGGGTGCCATTGCCTTCTCTGATATTAATGCTACTATACACACACACACACACATATGTGTGTGTCTTTGAGGCACACACTTAGACTATGTGAATATATTTATTTTAAAAATGAATAAGTTTGCTAGAATGGAGAGACAAGTCCTACCTGTTTTCTCATACTGTAGAGAACACATACAGTTTAGGAATTCTGAATTTCCTTTAATTTAAAATAAAAGAAAATTTAAACCTTCTGAAAAATAATAAAAGATTAAAGAAGAAAAATTAAAATTAAATATGGAATTTGAAAACTATATTTTATCTACAAATTGTTGGTTTTTTAATTAAAATTTTTGTTTATACGTTCTTAGGTTTAACCAGTTTCACAGATAATTTCAGCAGTATACTTTTCAGCAAACTAGCCCTGAAATATCGTGAGGTTCATCAAAAATTCTTTTACCCAAAGATTCTTAGTATTGGGTTGGCCAAGTCCTCATTTGGATTTTTCCATAGCTGGTGTGGGAAAATTGAATGAACTTCTTGGCCAACCTAGTGAAGTCCAGAACCAGAATGGCTTCACTGGAGAATTTTACCAAATATTTAAGAAAGAATTAAAACTAATTCTCCTCAATATTTCAGAGGAGAAACACTTTCAAAGTATTTATTAGGCTATTATTAACTTGATACCAAAGCCAGACAAAGACATCATAATAAAATAACAATACAGGCCAATATTCTTGATAAACATAGATGCAAAACCCTCAACAAAATGCTAGTAAAGCAAATTCACCAACGCATTAAAAGGAACACACATTATGAAAATGTGGGATTTATCCTTGGGATAAAAAAATGTTTCAACATACATGATTTAATAACTGTGATATGCTACATTAAAATAAAGAAGGATGAAAATCATCTGTATTTGTAGATAGAATATTTGACAAAGTTCAACATAATTTCATAATAGAAATCTAAAAAATTAGGTACAAAATGAATGTATCTCAGCAGAATAAAGGCCATGTATGGCAGGCCCACAGCCAAAAATCATACTCATCAGTGTTAAACTTAAAGCATTTCCTCTAAGATCATGTACAAGTCATGAATGCACATTCTTGCCTTTTCAATTCAACACAGCACTGAAGATTCTAATTAGAATAATTAGGCAAGGAAGAGAAAAAGCATTCAAATCAGAAAGGAAAAACTAAAGTTGTCTCTGTTTGGATATGACTCAATATTATATATAGCAAATCCTAAAGACTCTATCCAAGAACTGCTAGAGTTAATAAACAAAATTGGTAAATCAGGAGGATATAATATCAACATGCAAAAATCAGTTGTATTCCTATATAGTAACAATGAACATCCAAAAAAGAAATTACACAAAATAGATCCCATTTACAATAGCATCAAAAGAATAAAATAATTAGGGATAAATTTAACCTATGAGGTAAAAGATCAGTACATTGAAAGCTATAAGCATTAATGAAAATAATTGAAGAAGATATATAACATAATGGAAAGATATCCTGTGTTCATGAATCAGAAAAATTAATATTGTTAAAACCAGTATTAAAATTAATTAATATTGTTAAAATGTCCATATTATCCAAATCTATCTAAAGATTCAGTGCAATACCTATCAAAATTCTGATGGCATTTTTCACAAAGATAGAAAAAGCAATCCTAAAATTCATATGGAACCTCAAAAGACCCTTTATAGCTTAAAGTAATCTTGAGCAAAACGACCAACGCTGGAGGGATCACATTTCAAAGGTAATCAAAACAAAATTGCCATAAAAACAGACAGAAAGATCAATGAACAGAAAAGAGAGCCCAGAAATCAACCCATGCATTTATGGTCAACTAATTTTCCATGAAAGTGCTGAGAATACACAACAAGGAATGGATAGTCTTTTCAATAAATGGTGATGGGAACAGTGAATATCCACATACAAAAGAATGAAACTGGCCCTTTATCCTATATTATATACAAAAACTTCCCCAAATGGATTGATGTCTTAAATTTTAAGAACTAAAATAATAAAACTCATATAAGAAAACGGGGTAAGTTTCCTTGACACTGGCCTTGGTGATGATTTTTTGGGTTTATTGACAAATGTACAGGCAACAAAAGCAAAAATAAGTGGGACTGCATCAAATTGAAAACTTTTTTTCATAGGAAAAATCAAGCAACAAAATGAAAAGGTAACCTATGAAATGGGAGAAAATACTTGCTAATCATATATCTGATGATAGGTTAGTATCAAAGGCATGTAAGGAATTCTTACAACTCAGTAGCAAAATAACCAAATAAACTGATGCAACAAAGGGGATAAGGGACCTAAACAGAAACCCCAAAGGAGGCTGACAAATGACCCACAGACAGATGAAAAGAAACTCAACATCACAAACCATCAGAGCAAAGCAAATAAGGATTACAATGAGATATCACCTCTAATTTCTTAGCATTTCTATTATCAAAAAGATAACATCAAGTGATAATGAAGATGTAGAGAAAATGAAATCCTCATACACTCTTGGTCAGAATGTAAATTGTTATAGTTACAAGGAACAGTATGGGTGTTCCTTAAAAAATTAAATATAGAACTACCATATGATCCAGCAATCACACTCCTGGATCATTGGAGTGAGAAATGAAATCAATGTCTTAGAGATATCTGTACTTCTGATTTTATTGCCGCGTTATTCACAATAGCTATGATATAGAAACAACCTATGTGTTTATTGAAGGATAAATGGATTAAAAAATACAACACACACACTTGGAGGAATATTATTTGGCCATAATAAGAAGGAAATTTTGCCATCTGTTATAACATGGGTGTACCTAGAGAACATTATCATAACTAAAATAAGACAGAAAAATACTATTTGTGTCACCTAAATGAGGACTCTGAAAAAAAAGAAAAATCAGACTCAGAAAGAGTAAATAGAATGGTAGTTGCCAGAACCTGGGGGATAGGGTGATGTTGGCCAAAGAGTACAAGATTTAAGTTACAAGATAAATAGGTCCAAGGATCTAAACAGCATGATGATATAGTTAATAGTCTGGGAGATAGTGAGGGTCAGGAAAGCCTGATATGCTGCAGTTCGTGGGGTTGCAAAGAGTTGGACATGACTTAACAACAATGTATTGTATACTTGGGGCTTCCCAGGTGGCACAGTGGTTAAAAAAAAATCTGCTGCCTATGCAGGCGACACAAGAAATAAGGGTTTGATTCCTGGGTCAAGAAGATCCCCTGAAGTAGGAAACTGCAACCGACTCTAGTATTCTAGCCTGGAGAATTCCATGGACAGAGGAGCTTGGAAGGCTATAGTCCATGGGATTACAGAGACAGACACGACTGAGCAAAAGTACAAGGAAGCATTGTGTACTTGAAGTTTGCTGAGTAGATCTTAAACTTTCTCATCAAAAATAGATAACTAAATGAAAAGAGAAAAAGATAGTTGTGAGGTGATGAAAAATGTTAGTTGCTCAGTTGTATCTGATTCTTTGTGACCCCATGAACTGTAGCCCACCAGGCTTTTCTGTCCATGGGATTCTCCAGACAATACTGGAGTGGCTTGTCATTTCCTCCTCCAGGGAATCTTTCTTACCCAAGGATTGAACCTATGTCTCCTATGGCTCCTGCACTGCAGCTGGATTCTTTACCTGCTGAGCCATCAGTAATAGATGTGTTTATTAATTTGATTTTGGTAAACATTTCACAATGTATCCATATATCAAATCATCATGTACATCTTAAAATGTATTTTAATTGTATCAATTATATCTCAATAAAACTGGGAAACAAAATAATTAACTGTAGTCTCCTCATGCATTGTAGCTGTCAGTAGGTGTTCCTAATTTTATATTTGGCAAGATGGATGAAAAAGTATCTAGTTAGATATGCAGATAGACAGGCAGATAAACAGGCAGATGAACAGACAGATGGATGGACTATATCTATATAGTGTGTGTATGTGATATATATATATATAATATATAGACAAACAATTATTTGGCACTTGAATCTGCAAATTTATATCTTTTATAAACTGCTATGTATTGTTGTCTGCTTAATTTATAAGGTCATATGATAATTCATTTTATCTATAAATTTGGCTAAGCTATGATGTCCAGTTGTATGTTCAAACACCAGTCTAGATGTTTCTGTGAATATATTCATTCTCTGTCTCTCCTCTTTCTGTATGCTTGTGTGTGTGTGTATTTGTGTATAATATTTCTAGTTTTATAATAAGTTGCTTCTAATACAAAGCAATTCCAATGAAAGAAAAGTAAAGCCTTTGATTTTCATGTGCTTTATAATGTCTCAAAGTCTATAAAATTTGTTTTGATGTGTATATTTTACTACAGTAGTTAATAATGTAGACAGTTAAATCCCTCTTTTCACATTTCTGTTTCTTCAGTATTTTCAGTCTTGATTAATGGGCTGCTTCCTGCCCCACGTTGTACACAAAGAATTCAAATTTTCTTGCCAAAAATTCTTATTTTTACCTCATGTCACTTCAGCATGTTTTTACATCTGATATAAAGGGAGGTTGTTTCATTTCTGATTCTCTAAGAAGCAGTCCCCAAGACAATTCAGAACTGCAAGATATTTATTGGGGGAAAACGCCTATGAAGGAAATAAGAACGTGAGCAGAAGTAGGTGATGAGAGACTTCAGATCATAATAGTTCCAATACATATTAAGGGGAAAAAAAGGTTAATTCATTCAACCTATGAAAGGCAGGTCCCCATACCAGCTTTCAGCAGGACTCCTACAGACCCTGAGCCCTCAATTGTCCTTTATTCCTTGTGTGTGTGTGTGTGTGTGTGTGTGTGTATGCACGCATGCACGCGGCATGCTTAGTGGTGTCCAACTCTGCAATGCCATGGATTATAGCCCACCAGGCCCCTCTGTCCTTTGGATTTTCCAGGCAAGAACATTGGAGTGGGTTGCCATTTCCTGCTCCAGGGGATCTTCCTGATCCAGAGATCAAACCCACTTCTCTTGTTTCTCCTGCGTTGGCAGGCAAATTCTTTACCATTGCCTATTGGGAAGCCCCATATTCCTCTTAGGTCTCAGCAAAGAGATTGTTACTAAAAGAGGAATGTAAGAATCTGCCTGCAAGTTCCTTAGTTCCCAGAATTCTCCTGCCTCTATACTCCTGTCATTCATCATTTTTTACATTTTATTCAGATACTTTTAATCCAGAGCCCATTCAGTAATGTTCTTTGTATTTACCATCATCGTCCGGGTACCTTCCATCTTTCTCTTTGCCATTTGCAGTTTTACTGTCAGAATCTTTGAAAGGCTTCAGTCTCTTTTGCACTTTCTTCTGAAATCTCTTTCCATGTAACAATTTTTACTTATGTCAAATTTCCTAAAGGTTTTGCCTGATTTTGTATTGCTACTTGCCATGTGCTCATAAGTAGAACTTTGTTGTAAGTAATTAAGTAATAAACTGTCACTCAGTCATGTCCGACTCTTTGTGATCCCATGGACTGTATGTAGCCCACCAGGCTCCATTGTCCATGAAATTCTCCAGGCAAGAATACTGGAGTGGGTTGCCATTCCCTTCTCCATGGGATCTTCCTGACCCAGGGATCAAACCCAGGTTGCCATATGCTAGACAGAGTAAAAATTATGGACTGCAGCTTTGCTCACTATTGATTTCCATGAGTCATCCAAAAATATCTCACTTTCCATTGCTCTCTATTAAATGGGCATAATTACATTCACTATACAAAGAGATATAAGACTGTTTAAGACAGAAGGATATATGGATGGATGGATGGATAAAGGTGGACCATACAACTAGACATTTCACCATACTTTCTTACTGGTAGAAACCCAGCTTTGTTCATGCATGCTAAGTCGCTTCAGTCGTGTCTGGCTCTGTGCAACCCTATGGACAGTAGCCCACCAGGCTCCTCTGTCCACGGGATTCTCTGGGCAAGAATACTGGAGTGGGTTGCCATTTCCTTCTCCACAGCTTTGCTCAAGGCTCAACCATTTCCCTCAGGGACTCAAGGAGGAGAAGTGGCTCTTTTTCCAGGTTTGAGGTTGAGTTCCAAACTCTTTATATCAATCATTGGCACCCAATTTCTTTTCACAATGATAGGTCTGATTACAAGCATACAATTACGTCCTGTTCAATGAGATGTGAAGGAAGGCTATCGGCAGGCTTCTGTTGCAGGTGCTTACTCTCTTAATAGTGCTACACAACCAGGAAAAAGCCCCTTCTCCTTACACTGTTTTTGTTTTTTTTTTAATTTAGTCTTGCCCCCTTGTATCTATCATATATAAGGTAGTCAATATGACATAGCTAAGATACTGTACTGATCATATGACTACCTTACTTAAACATCCTTAATAGATTTTCATTTCTTAAAGGTTAAAATCAATTTGTTAGCACCGTTTAAAGATTTCCTCTTGCTCTGCCTTAGCCTTGAATTTCACATCTGGTAATATCAAGCTGCTTATGCTTTCACACCTCCATTCTCTATTCATGTGACCAACTTAATGATCTAAGACTTTGAGCATCTTCACATCCAGAAAGGCTTCCTCAAATGCTATGTGCCACTCCAAGGGTGCCTCACCTGTCATCCTCCTGCCGTGCACTTCTCAAGCACAGTTCTGTGTGGACATGACTGAGACTAGTGCCTAGAATACAGTGTTCGATAAATATGCTGCATTTTTAGCAATGCTCTTGCCCGGAGAATCCCCAAGGACAGAGGAGCTTGGTGGGCTACAGTCCCTGGGGTCGCAAAGAGTTGGACACGACTGAGCAACTAAGCACACATTTGCTGCTCAGGATAAGGACCAGGGAAGCTCTCTCCCATCACCCTTTCTATATTTCAATCGGAAGAAAATTCTCAGGGAGAGACAGTGAGAATGCATTTAGTGAATTTTCTGCTTTTAGCAAAATAACACTGCTAACAGCTGTCTGGAGAGGTCTGGTCACCACTTTCATTTGCTGCTGTGCCAGATTGATATATCACACACACATGTACAGACACACACATGCATATACACACACATAACAAAACTAAGTATTGGCCTTATTTTTTCCCTGAGAATGTATGCTCCTTGAGTGGAATTCACACCAGTTTACTTTTTACCCTTATCATTATTTCCACCAATTAATCTCTAATGTAGGAGAACAATACTCTAAAAGCAATGCAATCAATGAGTCGAATCTGTAACACAGACCCTGTTAGATTTCTTAACCCCCTGAGTGGTATATATTAATAATTATCATCAACAGTATCACTTTTGTTTCTTGTTCCTTTTGTTTTCACTGCTGTGCTATCATGCTTCCCTGGCTTATCTCTTTATGCACATGTTGTTGCTTGATGTACACTCATGCTTCCTAGTCCTCTTGGAGAGTCTTGTCTTTAGAACAAAATATGTCACTCATGCTGACATATGCACGTACACATGCATGCAGAAACTCTAAATGAGGAGTGTCTAGAATTTTTTTAAAGTATCAATTGTTATTAAATTTCCTAAATGTTTAGAGGAAATAGAGTATGCCTTTATTAGTTTCCTGTAAATGAAAGTTTGGGATGAAAAAAAGATGCCCTGGTCATCTATTGTTTATTACCTTATAGTTGATTCTACACTCCACCCCGATAAATATTTTAAGTTGAATGTATTTACTAAAAATGAGGAGTCAATAGAGAGCAGAATACATTTACTACATAAAACACCAAGGTATACCTCTGCTCGATATTTGATTCAAGCACATCTCAAAACTAAACTTTAGGTGATTTGTGTGTGCCTTTTTCTCATGGTGACTCAAAGCAAAATTAAAAAGTCCTTGAGGGACTGAAGATAGACATCATGTTAATCATGATGTTTTCAACTCCCAGAATTTCACTGGTGCTACTAATTAAGAGAGATTTCCAGTAGTCTCTTGATTTTAAAAGTGAAGTTTCTAGCCATTCATAAACAAATGCAAATGTCCATGGCATATAAAAACTTATGCTTTTGCTGAGGCAAATGGTTGAATCTTGTGCACAAAAAACTGCTATGAAGTGACATGGGAATTACCAGACAGGTGGGAAAAATGAACTTTACAAAACCTTTATCTCAACATAGCTTTGGTGCTCTCTACTAACAAGAGTATTTACAAAGATAAGGGTTATCAACCCAGATGTGCAACCCAAACAAATATATTTAGACAATTTTCTTCAGCTACAGTTATATTTCATAAGTGCCACACTTTAGAGATTTTTAAAGAGCTGTTTATAATCCTTCTCTACATTTTCCACCTTAATCTCACTTTGAATATACTTTCTTTTGAGCCCGCTTTTGCAAAGGTTACCAAAGACTTGTCCATAAAAACATGGGTTAATTCTCAGCACTCATCATAAAAAACACCCTGCTGCTCTTGCTGCTAAGTCGTTTCAGTCGTGTCCGACTCTGTGCGACCCCATGGATGGCAGCCCACCAGGCTCCCTCGTCCCTAGGGTTCTCCAGGCAAGAACACTGGAGTGGGCTGCCATTTCCTTCTCCAATGCATGAAAGTGAAAAGTGAAAGTGAAGTCGCTCAGTCGTGTCCGACCCTCAGCGACCCCATGGACTGCAGCCCACCAGGCTCCTCCGTCCATGGGATTTTCCAGGCAAGAGTACTGGAGTGGGGTGCCATTGCCTTCTCCAATAAAACACACTAGCATCATTTAAAACAAAAGATATCTCTTTTCTTAAAAAAATATTTTTCACTTGCTTCTGGGACATTATCTTCCTTTTCCTCATGTTTTATTGACTTTTTCTTCTTAGCTTTTTAAAATAAATTTTCCTCTTCACCAAAGTCTAATTTTAGAGCCCTCCATCATTCATTGGATCATAGAAAAAACAAGGGAATTCCAAAAAACACCTACTTCTGCTTCATTGACTATGCTAAAGCCTTTGACTGTATGGATCACAAAAAAACTATGGAAAAGTGTTAAAGAGACGGGAATAGCACACCACCTTACCTGCCTCCTGAGAAACCTGTATGCAGGTCAAGAAGAAACTGCTAGAACCAGACATAGAACAACAGACTGATTCCAAATTGGAAAAGGGATACATCAAGACTGTATGTTGTCACCCTGCTTACTTAACTTACATGGCAGAGTGCATCATGTGAAATGCTGGGCTGGATGAAGCTCAAACTAGAATCAAGATTGCCATGAGAAATATCAATAACTTCAGATATGCAGATGACTTACCTTGTTGCTCAGCTGGTAAAGAATCCTCCAGCAATGTGGGAGACCTGGGTTCGATCCCTGGATTGGGAAGATCCCCTGGAGGAGGAAAAGGCTACCCACTCCAATATTCTGGCCTGGAGAATTCCATGGACTGTATAGTCCATGGGGTTGCAAAGAGTTGGGCACACTGAGCGACTTTCACTGATTCACTGAGCAGATGACACCATCCTTATGGCAGGAAGAGGAACCAAAGGAGCCTCTTGATGAAGGTGAAAGAGGAGAGCAAAAAAACTGGCTGAATTCAACATTCAAAAACTGAAGATCCTGGCATTTGGTCCCATCACTTCAAGGCAAATATTGGGAAAAATGGAAACAGTGACAGACTTTATTTTGGGGGGCTCCAAAATCACTGCTGATGGTGACTGCAGCCATGAAATCAACAGACGCTTGCTCCTTGGAAGAAAAGCTGTGACAAACCTAGATAGCATATTAAAAATCAGAGATATTACTTTGCCAACAACAGTCTGTCTAGTCAAAGTTACAGTTTTTCCAGTAGTTATGTATGGATGTGAGAGTTGGACCATAAAGAAGTCTGAAGAATTGATGCTTTTGTACTGTTGTGTTGGAGAAAACTCTTGAGAGTCCCAAGGACTGCAAGGAGATCAAACCAGTCAATCCTACAGGAAATCAGTCCTGAATTATTCATTGGAAGGACTGATGCTGAGGCTGAAGCTCCAATTCTTTGGCCACCTGATGCAAAGAGCCGACTCATTAGAAAGACCCTGATGCTGGGAAAGATTGAAGGTGGGAGGAGAAGGGGATGACAGAGGATGAGACGGTTGGATGGAATCACTGACATGGACGTGATTTTGAGCAAGCTCCAGGAGTTGGCGATGGCAATGACAATCCACTCCAGTACTCTTGCCTGGAAAGTCCCATGGACAGAGAAGGCTGGTAGGCTGCAGTCCATGGGGTCGCTGGGAGTCGGACACAACTGAGTGACTTCACTTTCACTTTTCACTTTCATGCATTGGAGAAGGAAATGGCAACCCACTCCAGTATTCTTGCCTGGAGAATCCCAGGGATGGGGGAGCCTGGTGGGCTGCCGTCTATGGGGTCGCACAGAGTTGGACATGACTGAAGCGAGTTAGCAGCAGCAGGAGCAGGGAAACCTGGTGTGCTGCAGTCCATGAGGTCATAGAGCTAGACATGACGGAGCTACTGAACAACAGCAACAACATCATCATCTCAGACCTATCTACTCTTAATCTCTAGGAAATCTTATTCCCTACCATGTCTCCAAAAATTATTTATACGTAGGTTATTACATAATATATGTCTAGCCTAAACAAAAATCTCACAAATACATTGTCCAAATTGATATCTTTAATGTTTACTAAGAAAGACACTGTTCACTTCTTTCTCTTGAATTCTCTTCAGTATGGCAGCAGAATTTCTTAAAAATGCCTTTGAAATCATATGGTTCATACAACCACTTCACACTCCCTACGCTATGTCTCTACTACTATAACAAGGAAACATTTTCACCTTTAGCCTTTTCTTCACACAGCAGCTTGAGTGTTTCTTCTAAAATGTAAATAACATTACTGCCCTATTCCCTACACGATATGGTTTCCTGTCATATTTAGAATAAAACTCCAGATCTTTACTACAGCCTATATGTGTGCTTAGTCACTAGTCATGTCCAACTCTTTGCAGCTGCATGGACTATAGCCCACCAAGCTCCTCTGTCCATGGGGATTCTCCAGACAAGTATACTTGAGTGGGTTACCATGCCCTCCTCCAGGGGATCTTCCCAACCCAGGGATTGAACCCAGGTCTCCTGCATTGCAGGCAGATTCTTTACTGTCTGAGCCACCAGGGAAGCCCATGGCCCTACATAATATGGTACCTTTTCATGTTTTTATTTGGCAGAGTTACTCCTAAGATAATGAAAGGATAGTTTAAATTCATCATGCATATGATTCTGTAAATATACTATAAAAATTATTTGATGTTATACTATTCTAAAATGCAGGAATATATGGATGTTCTAATGGACCAATAGCAAATTTCAAGATTTTTTACAATATTTATTTACAATATTCTATTTGAGTTTCTCAAAATTTAAATAACTATAAATCACGTTTCGATTTGGGGGAATCATAAAGTACTACTGGAAAATCTGAATTATCAGTAGTATAATTTAAAGTTAATAGGTTTGATAATAAAGTGAATTTCTATTGTTATTATCCATAAATTACTAATTATATTAATATTTTCTTTGAATTGCTGAAGGCAAAATGCCCACAGCTGTAGTCAGTTTTAGTGATTATATTGATCTCTCTCTCTCTGTTTCAAACACTGACAGGGTATGTGAACAAAAATCAGTAAGAGCATAGAAGAAAAACCTGTGTTTGCAGGCACACATGCTGTCACTTTAGTCATTTCCAACTCTTTGTGACCCTATGGACTGTAGCCCCTTAAGCTCCTCTGTCCATGGGATTCTCTAGGCAAGAATACTGGAGTGGATTGCCATGACCTCCTCCAGGGGATCTTCCCCATCCAGGGATGGAAGTCTCATCTGTTCTGTACCACTAGCGCCACCTGGGAAGCCCCAGAAGAAAAACACTATCAACCAAATTGACCAAATTGACCAATAGAACACTCCACCTAAAAATACAGGAACACACATTCTTTTCAAGTGCACACTGATGAAAATAGATTGTACAATAGAAAAATAAATTGAAAAGCATTGAAATAAAAAACATGTTCTCTAATGACAACTAAATTAAACCAGGAATCACTAACAATATTAAAAAAATATTTATGCAATTCAAAAAGTTTTAAGTATGTGGAAATTAAATGACAATCTTCTAAATAATCCATGGGTAATAGAAAAAAAATTTAAAAATGATCAATATTTTGACCAATTAAAGTGAAAACAAAACATTTCAAAGGTTATGGGATATATCCAAAGCAAAAGAGGAAACTTGGTAGAACTAAACACGTATTTTAAGAAAGAAGAAAAGTTTCAATTTAATAATTAAGCTCCTAAAGTTTAAGAAAACAAACTGGAAAAAGGAGATCAAATTAATTCCAGATAAGCTAAAGAAAGGATAAAATAAAGTAAAAAAGAAAGTAATAAAATAGAAAATAGAATAATAGAAAAATTAACAGACACAAATTTGTTTTTTATAAAGACAATGAAATTATTAACAATAAACCTCTATTCAGACTGACTGGGGAAAAAATAGTGCTGAAGACAAAAATGATAAATATAAGAAATGAGAAGAGAGGGCCATTACTACAGATCCTATGGATGCATGTTGCTGTTGTTTAGTCGTTAAGTCGTGTCCAAATCTTTGCGACCCCATGAACTTCAGCATGCTGGGTTTCTCTGTCCATCACTATCGCCCAAACATATTTTCATATTCTTGGCAAATATTGTTAACAATTTTATGCCAGTAGACACATCTTAGATAAAATGAACAGACTCCTTGAATGATATATGCCACTAAATCCTGCTTAAGAAGACATAAATATCATAAATAACCTGCGTGGGTTAAACAAATATAATTTGTAGTTAAAAAACATAGCTACTGAGAACATCTGCACCCAGATGGCTTCACTGGACCATCTGCCACAAACTCTTTCAGACAATAGAAAAGGAGAGTCCACTTCTCCATACAAGGAGAGGCCAGCATTACCATGATACCAAAATCAGAGACACTAAAATACATTCTAATGTTTCTCATGAATATAGATACAAGAGCCTTTAACAAAAATTAGCAAAATTAATTAAGCCATTCACAAAAAGATTAATATTTCAGGATCATATGTGGTTTATATCAGGGGTACAAGCAAAAGATTGGATTCATATTCAAAAGCCAAATATAAATTGCCATACCAGTCAACTAAAAAGAAAAGCCAGTGATCATTCAATAAATTCAGAAAAATATTTTGATAAACTTCAAGAATCACATGTGAAAACAAAACTCTCAGCAAACTAGGAAAATAAATAAAATCTTGACAAATAACATCTTAAAAACCCCTATGGCTAAAATGAAAATTGAATATTTTCCACAATAGTAGAGAACAAGACAAGAGTGCCTGCTTCACCACATATTATTAGAGGTTGTTGGTTAGTATCAAAGACATAAATATAAAATGCGAAGAAAAGGAAGAAAGCAAGAGGATAGGAAAAGAAACAACGATTTGAAAGGAAGAAACAAAATTGTATCTATTATCATCAGCTGATATGATTTCCTATATAGATAAAACTAACAAATATACCCAAAACTGGGGCTTCCCCAATGGCTCAGTGGGCAAAGAATCTGTCTGCAATATAGGAGACACAGGAGATGCAGGTTCCATCCCTGGGTTGAGAAGGTCCCCTGGAGAAGGAAATGGCAACCCACTGCATTATTCTTGCCTGAAAAATCCCATGGACAGAGGAGTCTGGCAGACATCAGTTCAAGGGGTCACAAAGAGTCAGACACAGCTGAGCATGCATGCACAAGCAATAACAACTAGTAAATTAATTTAGTAGAATCACAGAATACAAGGACAATATGCAAAATCCAATTCCATGTCTGTGTATTACCAACAAACAATGAACAATTAAATTAAAAACATAAAATTTACATTAGCATGAAGAAATATGAAAACTTTAGGGATAAATTTTAAAAATACAAGATATTTACACTGAAACTATAATCTATTACTAAAAGGAATTAAAGAATATCTAAAGGAGAGAGATACCAGTAATTTTTAAAAATGGTAAAAAAAACAAAACAAAACAAAAAAAACCACTGACATTCACAAAACATCCTCAGAAATGTAGGCACATATACTTAAACAAAAACTAGAACAGGTATTATTATGAATTATAAAGTTATTTACATAACTTTATGTAAAAATAAAGTGTAAGAATATATAAAGTGTAAGAATCCAGACACAAACATTAAATAATTTTAATACTTTGATGTAAAATTCTAGAAAAATTATGGTAATAGAAAGCCACTCTATAGATGCCAGGGTCCAGACAAAGGGAAGTAGATCAAACACAAAAGTGACATGAGGCAGCTTTTTAGGGTGAGCGTTTTTATGTCATTTGGTGATAGTTATTTGTCTGCAAATTTGTCCAATTACATCAAATTGTACACTTAAAATTGGTCAATTGTATTGTGCATGAATTAAACCTCAATTAAAAAGTCAGCCAACCTAGAGTTTGCTTTTTCTGTATTATAGTCTTCTACAATTTTAATACTTAGTAACTTTGGACTATGTTTAGTTGAAACCATTAAAAGAAGTGCTTCACAGAAGCAGAGTTAAGATTTTTACTTATTAGCTGATTGTAAAACTTTATCTTTTCTATGCTGCAGTTTATTTGTGCCAAATAAATGTGCCAACTCAAGCTTTTTTTTTTACTATAATGACAAAATATCCATCAGCTCCCAAATGCCCTGCAGATACAGTGAAACAGTTTCAATAATGGTAAAAACAAAAATGCAAAATATTAATCATGTTCAATAGTGGTTCATATTCATCTTTTAAAAGGATCCCTTATCTTCCACTAACAGGAGAATGAATTAAATTTTTTTTCAATCTTATTTTTTAAGTAAAGGAAGGTCCACAGGTCAAACATACAAACTAACTTAGTTCCCTTTTTAATGAATCTCACTTTTCAGTTTTTTTTAAATAATACAGGTTCCAAGAACAAAATTTTATATCCCAATTTTTAACTGAATGCATGATTCAGATACTATGGCATTTAAAAAATATTTTATTAAAGAAAGTATATTATTGCCCACTTCCTACATATTATCTTGGGAAACAAGTTTCATATAAGAAACTTATATGAAAAACTTACAATTATATTACCTCCTAAGTATTTTGATTCCTTCCTTTGCAGGTTACCTGGAAATGTCTGCCATTTCAACTTCATTTAGCATCCTAGCTCTGAGTTCATACTTCAAGCAACTAACCAAGCAAACAATTGGGGCTATTCTCATTTTCTTGAGCTGAAAATGAAGTCCAAGCCTTCCTTTGGTCTAGCCCCAGCAATGAATTTCACTCAACTTAAAAATATGTCCCTTACACTGTGTTGTATCACACTAAGGATCCATTCCTATATATATTCCCAAGTATTTACAATAACAAGTCTTGCAATCTTTTATTCTCCAGATGATGCTTGGTCCATGTTTTCCCAGGATTGTACGTCTAGTTATAAGTATATGGTAATAAAGAAAGCAAGGGATATACCATCACATCACCTTGCAAAGCATACCTCAGGTAAGATAATTACAGGGCCTTACAGAACATTAAGACCAATCTCATAAGGAAGCAAAGGAGAATCAATATCATGTAGCAAGATATTCTCACTGTGAGCTTTCTAGTCTGCACAACAGAGGCACACTGGTAAAAATGGAGCTGAATTGAAATCTACCATATTTAGCAGTGACAACAAACCCAAGAATCTTTTATCCTTATGGATTATTTTCACCCGTGATGCTTTACCCACAATCCAACCAACTTGGACTATTTTAAAGCATCACATGCCCTTCCTTTTTGGTATTCCATTCTATTAAAAAAGTTACATTGTTTGTGGCATAAATTATTAAAAAATTTAAATGAAACCTAATTTAACATCAGATGACTACACTCCTTTATTTATTTTTTTTTAAATTTTATTTTAGTTTTAAACTTTACATAATTGTAAGATAATACGATCCATAAGGCAAAATGGGTCATTTTTTAAAATGTTAATTGTAATTTTATGTGCCTTTCTTTTCTCCTCAAGTTGGTTGTTTCTCACTACTTAAACCAAGGGCATGTAGAGAATTTCGACTTCTATCAAATAAGTGCTTTCTGTACACTTTTAGGACATATCAAATGTAAAATATGAATGTTTAAATAATTTGAAGGAATACACATAATGGAAACAGATAGGATTAAATCACTCTATTCACCATTAGGGATCTGTATACACATGGGCCCTTTTTTTTAAACAGAATATCAAGTTCATTATGCTAAACGAGATTTTTCTTGTAAAGAACCAAGTATTTTGAGTTGATGAAAAAGCTTTTATCAGTCTCTCCGAGAACTAACAATGAAAAGAAATATCATTCTGACCTGGTTACTAACAGTACCACACTCAGTCTTCATTGTATATTTACTTAGTAAAATTTTATTTATTCAACATTGAAAAAAGAGGGGTAAAAGACAATGTTTCACCTACACAGTTTGTTACTCAAAAGCAAATTAGAAGCTCAGGATCTTTATGGCTACCTAACCACACTATACTGAACTCCATGTATTCCAGCAAAGACTAAGGATTTATCTCCCAAAGGATACTACCTTTGTTCTGCAGAATAAGTAAAAATATATTGATAGAAATTGATAGAAATTTGTAGAAATGTGTCAGTAAGAAGGATAGTGATGCGTCCTAGAAGAGTAGCTGCTGCTGCTGCTGCTGCTGCTAAGTTGCTTCAGTTGTGTCCAACTCTGTGCAACCCCATAGACGGCAGCCCACCAGGCTCTTCCATCCCTGGGACTCTCCAGGCAAGAATACTGGAGTGGGTTGCCATTTCCTTCTCCAATGCATGAAAGTGAAAAGCAAAAGTGAAGTCGCTGGGTTGTGTCCGACTCTTAGCGACCCTATAGACTGCAGCCTACCAGGCTCCTCTGTCCATGGGATTTTCCAGGCAAGAGTACTGGAGTGGGTTGCCATTTTCTTCTCTAAGAAGAGTAGTAGAGAATATCAAAATAGATGAAAGTTTTATAGAATAGACCTTGGCTGCCATATCCCAGCTAAATGCAGCAATACTAACTATTACAAGTAAAGGCATTTCTACCTTAGAGACATTCCCAGTTTCTGAGCTAGCCTGGTGTGTCAGAGAGACCCCTGTTAAGCGGGACTCATAATCCATGGATCAGATTTTAAACTGAATTCATGCCAATCTCAGACACTCTTACTCACTTCCCCACCCCAAGCCCAGTGTAAATTCAAGCAAAGATATTTTTATAATTTCAACTTATTCTTTTTTCTCTCATGCCTTAATTTTTAAAAGGAACAAAAATATTTTCATCACTAGTCTTAATTTTGAGTTTTGTTTTTTCATGAATATATATGGCCTCTGAAGCAGCCCCCAGGGTCACCCTGCTCACTGGCCTCTGACTATACCTTGGAATTCATTGCTTCAAGAAAATAGCAGTGGTAGGAGTTATACTAATGCATACCGTGTGACAAGCCCTGTTCTAAGACTTTTTTGCTTATTAACTGATTTAACTCTTTCAACTTCCCCATTTTACAGATGAAAACACTGAGGCACAGTTTTAGTAACTTGTTCAAGATGACAGTCCTAACATGTGGCTGAGATGGAATTTCAATCCAAATAGGCTAAGACAAAGTCTTGGATTTTAGCATTACACAATTTCAGCAGAAAAATAGAAAAGGAAGCAGTTTTCTCAGCCTCTCATGTCATGTTTCACGCCTAAGATGTTAGACTTGACTAGTTCTTGTCAGTTCTGGCATTGAATTACATGTGCCACATTCCTCTTTTGAAGTTATATGGAATATTAACTCCTCAAAAGGCAAGATGCGATTTGCTGGGGATTTTTTTAGAGACAAATAAAATGGAAAGTTTCTTTTCTTTTTGTTTTGTTTTCATAATGTGATTTCAAGAAATAAAACCCTATTATTATATTTAAAGAACCATTCCATTGTTTTTGGAGAGGTAGAAAATTTTCCATTGTAATTGCTCCTCTTCTCATTAAAGTAATTTATTCACTCATAATCTGGTGGAGCAAGTGATTAAAGTTGAGGCAAAGAGAGAGAAAAGTTAAACAGAAGCAAATATTTTTGCATTACGTCCTTTTATTGATTGCTGGAATGAACCATACTCTTATCAGATTTAAAATAGTGTTCAGGTTCCAATGAAGTTAAATCATAGCACCATTCCACTTAGAGATCCTTAAATTCTGATTTTCTCTCTTGATCTATGAAATAAACAGTGAACTTCAAGTGGACAAAGTTTATAAGTCACTGAACTCAAGTTACACTTGAAATTGTACTTATAAACCATTGGTATGAACCACTTCCATTTCCAAAGAATAGCAGTGTTTTCTATCATTAGTTAAGAACTCTAGCAAGTGGCCCATACCTATGGCTTCTCATCAGCATGCTTACCATTTCCACTTAATCATGTAACCTACAAGTAAAGCTTTATTTTTTGCTCAGCTACACATCATCTGGGAAGGCAAGTGATCCTGTTAACACTGCCAACTTCCAGCACTACTAAAAAAAAATCCTCTAATGTGGGATGAGATGCTACAGGGTGCTTCTTACTGATCCCTTAATGTTTGCTTTGTTTACATTTTCTCAGTAGATAGAAAATGCAGCTTATTATAAGAAATAGGTCAAGACATAGAAACTGGAATGGAATAAAAACAAGTTAAACGAGTAATAGAATTGATAGGCTCATTTCCACAGGCTGACTTCAAATTATTCCTGCTTCAGCCAGCAGGTGTCTACAGGTGTAGGCCGGCAGGTATCTTCAGCATGGCAAGGCATGAAGAGTCAGGGATTTCAGAGTAATTGCCATGGAAAGATAAATTAGCCTAAGTGCTACTTGCCAGCAGAAGTCTGTTGGAAAGCTCCCCTCCTCTCATTCTGGATCTAATATAGCAATTAAGTTTAGCTCTTCCTATGAAGAAAAAGGTTTAAAGTAACAGCAAAGCTCTATCTGCAAGTAAGGAGAGAGGGGGAAGGAAAAAACCTCTTAAGAGTTATACCTGTTCTAATTGCTATTGCCATTTCAACTCGTGTTTCTAGAGTCATCTTATTTACATACTAACAATTTTTTTCAAGGTAAAGGAACAGTTGTTCATGCTTAGAATAAATTTTTATGAATTGGACATTTTTGCTAGAAGTTATGGAAACAACTTCTCTAGACCATGTGAAAATAACTAGTAAACTTCATAAAGCAAAACACTGTTGATTAGGTAGTATATACATACATACAGACAGACACTACCTAATGTGCTATAACTAAAAACTTAAAGAAAGTATTTTATAGCAGAACTATATACAACATTTAACATTTTCCCCAAACTGTAAATTAATATGTTAATTATTGTTGTTTAGTCACTGAGTCATGTCTGACTCTTTGTGACCCCATGGGTCACAGGCTTCCCTGTCCTTCCCTATATCTCCTGGAGTCTGCTCAAACTCATGTCCATTGAGTATAGTCAATGCTATGGTTTTTCCAGTAATCATGTACAGATGTGACAGTTGAACCATAAGGAAGGCTGAGCACTGACAAATTGATGCTTTCAAATTGTGGTGCTAGAGAGGACTCTTGAGAGTCCCTTGGACAGCAAGGAGATCAAAACAGTCAATCTTAAAGAAATCAACCCTGACTATTCATTGAAAGGACTGATGTTGAAGTTCCTTCAGCTGAAGCTGAAGAATACTTTGGTTACCTAATGGGAAGAGATGACTCATTGGAAAAGACCCTGATGCAGGGAAAGATTGAAGGTGAAAGGAAAAGAGGGCAGCAGAGGACGAGATAGTTAGACAGCATCACCGACTCAATGGACATAAATCTGAGAACACTCTGGGAGATAGTGAAGGACAGAGGAACCTACATGCTACAGTCCATGGGGTCGCAAAGTGTCAGACGTGACTTAGCGACTGAACAACAACAATAAATGCTGGAGAAGGTGTGGAAAAAAAGCTTCCTACCCTGTTGGTGGGAACTTAAACTAGTACAACCACTATGGAGAACAGCATGGAGTTTCCTTAAAAAACTAAATATAGAATTACTATATGATCCTACAATTCCACTCCTGGGCATATGTCTGGAAGAAACACTAATTTGAAAAGATAACTGCACCCCAGTGTTCATAGCAGCACTATTTACAAGAAAGTAGAAAGTGAAGTGAGAGTGGAAGTTGCTCAGTCATGTCCGACTCTTGGCGGCCCCATGGACTATACAGTCCATGGAATTCTCTAGACCAGAATACTGGAATGGGTAGCTTTTCCCTTTTCCAGGGGATCTTTCCAACCCAGGGATTTAATCCAGGGCTCCCACAATGCAGGTGGATTCTTTACCAGCTGAAATATATATATATATATATATATATATATGCATGTATATATACATACATATAATGCAATATTACCCAGCCATAAACAAAGAATGAAATAATGACATTTGAGGCAATATGGATGGACCTAGAGATTATCATATTAAGTGAAATAAATCACATAATAAAACACAAATCTGAAAAAATAATACAAATGAACTTATTCACAAGACAGATTCATGGACATAGAAAACACTTATAGTTATTAAAAGGGGAAGAGATGGAGGGCTAAGTTAGGAGTTTAGGATGAACATGTACACACTGCGGCTGCTGCTAAGTAACTTCAGTCGTGTCTGACTCTGTGCGACCCCATAGATGGCAGCCCACCAGACTCCCCCGTCCCTGGGATTCTCCAGGCAAGAACACTGGAGTGGGTTGCCATTTCCTTCTCCAATGCAGGAAAGTGAAAAGTGAAAGTGAAGTTGCTCAGTCGTGTCCGACTCTTAGCGACCCCATGGACTGCAGCCTACCAGCCTCCTCCATCCATGGGATTTTCCAGGCAAGAGTGCTGGAGTGGTGTGCCATTGCCATGTACACACAACTGTATATAAAATAGATAAACAAAAAAAGACCTATAGTAAAGCCCAAGGAAATATTCTCAATATCTTATAATACCCTGGGCTTCCCATGTGGCTCAGCTGGTAAAAAATCTGCCTACAGTGTGGGAGACCTGGGTTTGATCCCTGGGTTGGGAAGATCATCTGGAGAAGGGAAAGGCTATCCACTCCAGTATTCTGGCCTGGAGAATTCCACGGACTGTATAGTCCATGGGGTCACAAATAGCTGGACACGACTGAGGACCTCCACTTTCTCTATAATAACCTATAATGGAAAACAATCTGAAAAAGAAAGCATATAATACATAGATATAACTAGATCACTTTGCTGTAAGATTGAAACTAATGCAGAATTGTAACTCAACTGTGCTGCTGCTAAGTCACTTCAGTCGTGTCCGACTTTGTGCGACCCCATAGAGAGCAGCCCACCAGGCTCCCCCGTCCCTGGGATTCTCCAGGCAAGAACACTGGCGTGGGTTGCCATTTCCTTCTCCAATGCATGAACTACATCAATTTAAAAAAAAAGAAAAGAAAAAAATCCATTGTAAGAATGCTTGTCTATATGATAATGGAAAGCAAGGCATTTTTCAGTTATATACTCTGTAGTGAAAGAAGGTAATATTTTCTAGATAAAAGCTAGTTAAGAAGCACTGTACATTGTAAAGTAATTAGCCTCTAATTAAAATAAATTTAAATTAAAAAAAAGAAGCACTGTACACATATTCTCTCATTATTCACCAAAACAACCCTATAAATCAGACTCAATATCAAGTCAACTTAAGATAAAAATTATATGGATTTTCAGTGCTAAATAATTACTATCCTACTATGTGGTAAATAGTAGATCTGGGCATTGAACTCAAGTCTACTGAACTCCAATGGCTTTGTGCTTTCCACTATCGTCTGCTGCCTGAAGCGTAAAGTTTCCTCAAATTTTCTGCCAAACATTCTGACCATCACCATAATTTCTTCATAAATATAATGAATACAAAACTCCTGTCCAGTTTTCATTTTCAAATTTGCATTTTTATTACTTTTCAGTTCTACATTTGATGTCTTATTAATAATTTTAAGACTGGAAATGTTTACTAATATTTAATTTCTCCAGTTTCACTCCCATATTGTGATATTGAGTAAATTTTCTAAGCAAATGATGAAAAATAAAGATACACATCATTAATGACTTTTGAATTACAAAAGGAAAAAAGCAAGTTCTTGATTTGAAAATATAAAGTGATGGGCTTCCCTGGTGACTCAGATGGTAAAGAATCTGCCTGCAATGCAGAAGACCCAAGTTCAATCCCTGGGTCGGAAGATCCCCTGGAGAAGGGAATGGCTACCCAGTATTCTTATCTGGAGAATTCTATGCACAGAGGAGACTAGTGGGCTTCAGTCCACGGGGCTGCAAAGAGTTGGACACCACTGAAAGACAAACACTTTCACTTTTCTATTAAGAACTACTGAAACATTATTTGCACTTTACTCAGATGGAAATTTTTACTCCCAGACTTAAATAATTACTACTTTGTCTCCTTTATTTGAAAATATGATTTTTTCCACTAAAGTCAATTTACCTGTCTCTATTTTTCCAGTCACCAAACCAAATAATGGTGTGTTGATAGTATGAGGATTCTGAGGTAAAAAATAATAAACACAAACAAAATTATGACTTATTTATTCTATTTCAAGAAAACATTCAATTTTTGACAATATTAAAAAGAGTTAAACCTTCATTCTTTAATTAATATTTCACAGGTAAATTATGTGGCAGGAACAGCCTGCACCTATAATCTAAAACCAGCTGTTCCTGCTAAAATTAATGCCTTAAGAATCCTGGCTCGGAGTGAATGATCGAGCCATTAATCAAAAATGTACAGGTTTACCAGGGTTTTCAAGTTTGGCACGATTGTAATTTAGTCATCATCAGTTTCCTGAGAAATATAGCTAGACAAAAATAATTAAATAAAATTCTTGATTAAACAAAGTAAGTTTTTGCTAATACTGACTTGATTCATTGGATTCTTCTTAGAATCTCTGTCTCTTTTCCATGCATACAATGTTTCTCATACGTCTGCCATATACTAGTGAAAGGAAAGGAGAAGGCAATGGCACCCCACTCCAATACTCTTGCCTGGAAAACCCCGTGGACGGAGGAGCATGGTAGGCTGCAGTCCATGGGGTCGCTGAGGGTCGGACACAACTGAGCAACTTCACTTTCACTTTTCACTTTCATGCATTGGAGAAGGAAATGACAACCCACTCCAGTGTTCTTGCCTGGAGAGAATCCCAGGGATGGGGGAGCCTGGTGGGCGGCCGTCTATGGGGTTGCACAGAGTCGGACTGGACTGAAGCGACTTAGCAGCAGCAGTGAAAGAAAGGAAAGAAGGAAGGAAGACTTAGGAATATAAAATGAAAGCAAAAGAATCTGAAGCAAACTTATAGACACTCCTTGATCTCTGATCCTAAAATATATCCCTTACTTTAATATGTTTAAATTAATCTGCTCTGCATTTATAAAAAGCAGTGTAAAACTTTACACTTTGTTCTGCTTTCAGCCAAGAGGTAAAAACAGGGACCATATTTTTTCTTCTTCCTAGAAACAATTTTCAAAAATTGGAAAAATATATACAATAATGGTTTTCAAAATTTTGGACATCAATTATTTCTGAGAGATAGAAACAAAGAAAATGAGCGATATAATTACTTTGCCTTCCAGTTTGGAGACAATTTCCAGGCTTAGGACAAAGAGAAAGTACCAAGGTGAAATACATAAGTATTTCACTGAGCTAAAATAAAATGATACTTTCTCAGTTTGATAAATTTCAGCTATGGAAAATTTACAAGTAACATCACAGTTAAAGACTATGTTTCAATAATAATAATGCAGTAAGAATATCTATTCTTACCAGTTCTATTAACATTGTACAGGTAGTACTATTTAGTCTAAGCAGTAAAGCAAAATAAAGATATTCATATTAGAAAGGAAGAAGTAAAATTCTCTTTACCCATGGATGCCAAAATTACCTAGACTTGAGAGTTGGACTGTGAAGAAGGCTGAGTGCCGAAGAATTGATACTTTTGAACTGTGGTGTTGGAGAAGACTCTTGAGAGTCCCTTCGACTGCAAGGAGATCCAACCACTCCTTTCTGAAGGAGATCAGCTCTGTGATTTCTTTGGAAGGAATGATGCTAAAGCTGAAACTCCAGTACTTTGGCCACCTCATGCGAAGAGTTGACTCATTGGAAAAGACTCATGGTGGGAGGGATTGGGAGCAGAAAGAGAAGGGGACGACAGAGGATGAGATGGCTGGATGGCATCACTGACTCAATGGACGTGAGTCTGGGTGAACTCCGGGAGTTGGTGATGGACAGGGAGGCCTGGCATGCTGTGATTCATGGGGTTGCAAAGAGTCAGACACAACTGAGGAACTGAACTGAACTGATATGTCATTATGCTGTGGCCATTCATTCATTTCAGTGAAGTTGTTTATTGACTTCCTACATTCAGTATGTTGTTGTTCAGTCACATAGTCATGTCCAACTCTTTGCGACTCCATGGACTGCAGCACGCCAGGCCTCCCTATCCCTCACCATCTCCTGAAGTTTGCCCAAGTTCATGTCCATTGCCATGGTGATGCCATCCAGCCATCTCATCCTCTGATGCCCAGCTCAAAAATAACTATTATATAATTATATAACCTTTATATACATATAATTGTGTTCAAGCACACTGAATGTCCAGGTCTCACAGCTGCATGTGACCACTGGGAAGACCTTGACCATACAGATCATTATCGGCAGGATTGAACCTGGGTCTCCAGCATGACAGGTAGATTCTTTACCATCTGAGCCACCGGGGAAGCCCCATGGTTTGATGAAAGATGTATCTATACTTCTTGGTAATTTTAATACCTCAGTAGTTAATAAATCTGTATGTTGAAGATATGGCTAAGTGCCTACAAAATGTATTTCTAGATTTCTCCAGCCTCCCCTTTGGTCTGAATTTTCTCCAATGTCTTCCTACAATAGAAATAAAAATCATTATTTTCCAGATAAGGTAATCACTTAGGATAAGGAAATGAATATTAAAGGATGGAAGTGGCTTAAAGGGAAAGTTAAACAGGTTTTTACTAGGAGGCAAACATGTATAGTGGTAGGAACTGATATGGTGTGTGGAAGAGGCCAGGGAGGATAATGATTTAATTGAAGCAGAGAATTTGTGTGTGGCGCTAAGGTTGACCAAGCATGAGGGACCTATTCCAAGTTATGGAAGATAGTGAAAACCCAGCTCAGGAATTCACTCTGTAATCATTATATATTTAGCTTTGAGCTGGACACATCAACCTGAGTGCATCTTGCCCTTCTATCCATGCCACTTTCATTGCTGATTCATCATCTCTTGTCTGGACAATATCATAAGTTTCCAAACTAATCTCTATGCTTCCTGGATTTCTATACTAACCCATCCTTTATATGCCTAGGGAATGTCAATTTAAACACATAAATTGCCTACTTAAAACCTTGTGATGCTTGCTCATCTTCTGAAAGATAAAGCCCCAAGTCCTTTACACAGCCTATAAAGCCCTCAAATATATACCCTTTCTCCCTGTTTCACTTGTTTCTCTCTCTCTCTAAAATGCGAGCTATTCTCTTCTTCACCTTCCTGAGTTCCCATCTGTGTTTTTTCAAGCTTCCTTAGACTCTTCTGCTTCTCCCTAACACACATGTGCACACTCCCACCCAAAAATAATTCACATTCCCTGCTCTTTCTGGTATCTACTCTCTTTCAAATACCTCCTCAAGCATTTCCTCCTGTCTGAGAATTTCCCAGACCCTCCCAGATCTATCCCTCTATGACATCAACTTCTTATGTATCTTTCATTGTAAGACTAAGAGCAGGAAAGATGGTATTTGTGTATTTCCATGTTCTAGCTAATGGTAGATGATCTATATAAATTTGTTGACTCCACAAATGGAATTGTCCTTAATAAACAGTTTTCATTTGCTACAGGCATATTTTGGTTACATGTTATCAGTAACTCTAATATAAGCATAAGGAAAACTTTATGAAGTTATCTAGCCATGGAGGACAAAGATACTTTGCTGAGTTTGAAAAATAGTAAGACCAAATTATGTGTTCCAATGTATAAACATATACACCAAATTTATAAAAATGTCCAATAAATAAATAGAGAACACCCAGGAAATGTATTGAATGTCCACAACAGTCCTCAAGTCTTCAAGAATTTCTCAATTCATCCAGTCATTCCAAAGTTATTAAAATTTTAGTGTTAAGACTTAACATGTCTACATTTTAGAAAGTAACCTAGCCCTCTGTAATACATCAATTGATGCCACTTTCTCTGACTGAGAACAAGAGGAAATCTTCCCACTTCACTCTACTATGTGAACACAGGAGCTATTTATATAGTTATATGCGGAATAAGTAACCACCTAAATTCAGTGAGAGATTGCATATATAATTTTGAAGTCAATCATCTTTCTAAGAAAATATACACTAGCCCTAAAATTTTCATACTTTTGAAAAAAAACTCACATAAATATAGGTAATAATGATTTCTTAGTTTTTGACTAGCTCTAACCTAACATTTTGAGATAGTGAGTTTTTTTTTTTTTTTGTTTGTTTGTTTGATTTTTTACTTACTTTGGGGAAAGTTCTGCTAAAGTTGTAGATAACCACAAAATATAAGATCATAAAGTTAGAAAACTTTGGAATACTTATTGGAGTTTGGAGAATGCAATCAAGTACTTTGTGCAAGTAGACAATGCCATGCTTACCCATTTTTTCCTCCCCAATCCCCTTGGGTTCACTGCAAGCAGCATTCATTGTGATTGACTAAGACATTCACATAAAATGCTTCTGCAAGCTACCATAACCCTCACTAGGCAATATGGTTAGAAAAATATTTTTATAAACTCTTGACTTAAAAATCATAGTCTTTATTGAAAAATCATTACGAGGTAAAAAGGAGAAAAAGACTTTCAATAAATGTATAATCATTTAGAATAGATTTACCACAAATGGCAGATTTAATAATAGGAATGATATACTAAGACAGCTAGGATCTTTGGAGAACAAAATCTGTTGAATCTTGGGCAAGTTACAACATTGATGAAATACAGTAGAAACGTGTTCAGATAAAAAAATTACAAAATTGTAACTTGAAAAAAACAATCTGCAGTCTAACTCTGTCTTATTCAAAATGGCTCAGTAATTATCCCTGGAATTTCTTACCATAAAGGAAGTCCATGGGGATCTTATGTTTTCCAGAGTTAATAGTATCAGCAATTTCTCCAACTGAAAAGTATTTTCCAGAGTGGAATCTTGAGAGCTCTTGTATATCCTGAGAATCTGAATGATTCTTAAGAAACCAGTTTATCTGCTGAACAATATCCCTGTGTATCCTATTTCTGAATAATAATATTTGACAAAATATCATCCTGATTTTTACTAGATGTTTACCATTTTAATATTTATATTAAGTATTTTAATTTTTCCAATAAAATTATTTCCTTAATTATCCTGGGCTGACTGTTAATGAATTTTTTCTTTTTTACTCAGTATGTAATGCATGATTAAACATTCAATAGCTCAACTTTCCAAATTATTTCTGCTACAGAGAAAATGGCAAAATGACTAACCAAGTATATTTTTCTTCACTGTATTATATCCACATCAAGGTTAAGCACAACGAAGTAGTATAGATGCTATGTTCACTTACTAGTTCATCCAGCTCATGTTTACTGAGTGTGGCTTGTGTCAAGTACTGTGCTAGGTAGACTGATTAATGCAAAACAGACTCCTTGTATACCAGAAGTCCAGTGTATTTATTTACAAAAGGGAAAACTCATGTCTATTATCCTTGGCTGTTCTTATAAGTATAAAATTTCTAAACAAATAACCTCAGTGTCTCTTGATGTGCATAGAATCACAGCAAAGAATTTGAATATTTTGAATATTTCATCCTGTCTACCATGAAGCCTGATGAAATATTTCTGCCTCACAACAGAATAGATTTCCCTTGTGAATTAAATAACTGTGTCTGCCAGATACATTTTCCCTTTCCCTTAGAATGTGTTAGCTAAATGCTTACAATTTTTTAATCTACTTTTCTATTATCTAGGAATGTTGACCACATCATTATTTCTGAAAGCAAGATTATAGCAGAACTACATGAGTTCCATCTTTCCTTAATCTGGAGATACATTCAGATCCTTCAGATCAGACATGATATCACTCAAGTCTCCAATGTCAGCACTTATCAAGACATCTTCTCTAAATGTATTCCTGACAACCCTAAGTTTTCCATTTTATAATGGCTTGATGAGGATGAAAGAGGAAAGTGAAAAAGCTGATTTGAAACTCAACATTAACAAAACTAAGATCATGACATTTGGTCCCATCACTTCAAGGCAAATAGAAGAGGAAAAAGTGCAAGAAGTGAGTGATTTTATTTTCTTGGACTCCAAAACAACTGCAGATGGTGACTGCAGCCAAGAAATTAAAAGACACTTGTTCCCTGGTAGGAAAACTGTGACAAACCTAGAGAGTGTACTAAAAAGCAGAGCCATTATTTTGGTAACAAAGGTCCGTATAGTCAAGCTATGGTTTTTCTAGTAGTCATGTTCGAATGTGAGAGTTGGATCATAAAGAAAACTGAATGCGGAAAAATTGATGTTTTCCAATTGTGGTGCTGGAGGACACTCCTGAGAGTCACTTACTGCAAGGAGCTCAAACTAGTCAACTCTAAAGGAAATCAATCCTGAACATTCTTTGGAAGGACTGATGCTGAAGTTCCAATATGTTGGTCACTTAAGAGTTGACTCATTGGAAAAGACCCTGATGCTGGAAAAGATTGAAGGCAGGAGGAGAAGTGGATGACAGAGGATGAAATATTTGGATGGCATCACTGACTCAATGCACATGAATTTGAGCAAACTCTGGGAGATGGTGAAGGACAGGGAAGCCTGGCATGCTACAGTGTATGGGTCACAAAGAGTTGAGCATGACTTAGCAGCTGAACAACAATGTGGTTGCTTTTTACTACTTCTATTCTAAGTGTATATATAACCTTATCTCCAAATCCTAATGCTAGCTTTATGATTCTATATACTGATTGAAGTTTCTGAAGTTCTATCATGCTTCTTGGCTTTTATCAGAAAAGTTCATTTGATAAATAGAAATAAAATATAAAATAATGGTATATATACTATTAATACATGCATAAGCCTCAGAAATACTATGCTAAGTGAAAGAAGCTGTTTCATATTCATATGAAATATCCAGAATAAATCTATGTAGATAGGAAGCAGAGTAGTGGTGGAGTAGTTGCCAGGGGCTGGGAAAGGAAGGAATGGGGAAAAACTGTTTAATAGGTACAAGGTTTTATTTTGAGGTGATGGAAATATTTTGAATTGGAGGTCATAATTGCACAATATTGTTAATGTAGTACATTCCATAGAATTTTTCACTTTAAGTGTGTCTCTCTTTATTATGAATTTCATCTCAATAAAAAGTATTTAAAAATAAAAGCATGTTAGAGATTAAAACAGAATAAATGAAACACTACATAAAAGTAGGACATTAATGAAATAAATAACACACAGACACACAAATTAGATTGTGTTACTCAGGTTTAACATGAAAAAAATATGGTCATGATATGTTGCTGTGAAACAATTGGCTAATCTACTCAGATGTTCTTTCTAGTAGAAGAGAAGTCTTTGTCATGAAGGAGTGGAAATAGAGGGGTGGTTTTGTTTTGAGAAGTGTTGGTTTGAATGGTTTTTGATAGTTTTATGTAAACGAGTAATGCAGGTAACTGGAAATTCAAGTTTGAAGTTTGTGAAATTTACAATAGTGGCCAAATAACCAATATATATATAAGAGTCAATAGATATAGGTGCCAGGTAAATATATTTAATGAACAAGTATCTAAAAAAGAAAGTATACAGACAATAAAAGCAGTATCCTGAAGAATACGTACTTTTGAAATGAAAGTGTGTGAAATAGTCAGAGATACCAACAAAAGTAGCTGAGTAGATGAGGTCAAAGGACAGGACTACTTACAAAATTTAATCAGTAATCATTATATACCTATTTGTCCCAGGCTCCAGAGATGTAGCAAGGAGCAATTATATTTGCTTAATGAGAGCAGGTATCTTATCAGTCTGGTTCAGTGTTGTATTCCAAGATGTAAGCAAATATCTAGGAGATCATAGTCTCCCTGGTGTGATATGCTGCTGTATTTTAAGTATATAAGGCAAACACATCTCACACAGAAGAGTATTTTAATAGACTTTTTCAGATATTTGTGAGTGGTCTTCCTTAATATTACATTAAAACTCATCAAGTGGTAGTTTTTTTAAGAGGTTCACCACAGTGTGAAATCTGAAACTATATCAATGATTCTTTAATACTTTTTAAATAATAAATTCATTCAGTGTATCTGTACTTTGAGTGGAACATTTTATCCATGTATGATTTTGTAACATGGTTGTTGTTTTTCAGTTGCTAAGTCATATCCGCCTCTGCAACTTCATGGACTGCGGCATGTTATGTTTGATCATTTGAAGAATATTGGTTAACTATACAATGTAAAATATATGTATTCTCTAATATCATTATCACCTTCACGTATTGCTGAAGCCTGGCTTGGAGAATTTTGAGCATTACTTTACTAGTGTGTGAGATGAGTGCAACTGTGACTCTTGAGAGTCCCTTGGACTGCAAGGAGATCCAGCCAGTCCATCCTAAAGGAGATCAGTCCTGGGTGTTCATTGGAAGGACTGATGCTGAAGCTGAAACTCCAATATTTTGGCCATCTCATGCGAAGAATTGACTCATTGGAAAAGACCCTGATGCTGGGAGGGACTGGGGACAGGAGGAGAAGGGGATGACAGAGGATGAGATGGCTGGATGGCATCACCGACTCGATGGACATGAGCTTGAGTGATCTCCAGAAGTTGGTGATGGGCAGGGAGGCCTGGCGTACTGTGATTCATGGGGTCGCAAAGAGTCGGACACAACTGAGTGACTGAACTGAACTGAATATCATTATCAATTTACCAAAAAATATTTAAGTATTGGGAAGTTGTCAGCCCAAAGTGGATAAGTTGCCTACACCTAATTTTCACTTAAAAGTTCACAATTTTTTCATTGATAACAAATGTCAGCTCTTTTCCTGAAATAAAAGGTGTACTATATTTAACTTTGTGAAAATATCTGCCAAATACCCAATCAAAATAACTTTACTTTATGAGTTTTTCTTTCAAGTATTGTAAGAATGGTATTTCATGAAAAAAGTGACTAGTTCAATTCATAAACCACACACTCAGATAAATTATTTTCCTCAAGGAAAAATACCATATTTTTGTATGGAGCAGAAGTGTTCTATGTATATTTGCCATTGTCATCATTCAAGATATTAAAAAAAATACATATAGTCAAGAGTTGAGATTTAATATACTCAAAATGTTTTACTGCTTTATCAAGGACAAAGCTGGCATTTTGTTTTCTCCAAGTGCAGGGCAATGAAAAGTAGAAAGACTAGTGTTAATAGTCCTCCACCAATGCCATGACTTGTACTAATGTACATAAGTGTCACCTGCCGCAGCTTTTCCATCATGACTGCAAATATCAACACAGTGAAAAGACAAAGGATCTCTTACTATTATGGAAATAACTTTGACCTCAGTGACCACTCTGTCCACTGACCACACATTACAGACTGCCATGGAGAGAATCAGAAGTATTGATAGATTCTCCCCACTCAATTAAAGACCTTTTGTCTGCTGAAAATAAATGGAGTGGGAATGGGGTAGTGATAAATTTCCTGAAATAACTGGCTAAGAGAGAGAGTTGAGTAAGTTTAAAAAAAGTCAAATCATTATACTAAAGCACTAGTTGAGACTGGAAGTTATAAACTGATGAATTAGTGTTTGAGGGTTTTATAATTTTTTAAAAAAAGATTCAGGCATGTGGATTATCAAAGGTAAGTTAAAGCAAGGGAGGGGAAGTTGGAAGTATTATTTAAAAATCTTGAATGTAGCCATTTTATAATTTGATTTTGATAATATATTTGTTGGTATTTACAGTTACTGATATGAGAAAATTATAAAATTCATGTTCTAAGAATAAGGAAAGGATATGATTACATTTTATGTCATTATTCCACATTTTACCATTACTATTCAAACTGTTGAAATCAGAAAACTGCTACATTTGTTTGATGGTCTATTGAATAGTACATGAATATTCAATCACTAGAAAGTTCCTACCTGAGGTGTGAAAAGTTTAGTTTTCAAGGTTATTAGAATGAAAGGTGCAATTTCAGCATCACAAATGTGCCTTTTTTCCTTGTAAATCTTGCCTTTCAAACTGTACACACCAGGGGTGAATATTTCCTGATGTTTTGATGTGCATGACAACCTCTAAGATTAATAATGAATATTAGCCAATTCCTGACAATTATAATCTAAATATCATGAATAGGCATTAGCATTGCCACAAGAAAGGTGAGAATCCATATTCAGTCAACTTTCAAATAAAGGAATTACTTTCTTCACACTTAAAAACTAGAAACATTTCTTAGAGTTTGAAGTCAAAGTTGCATACAAGAATAATAATATATTTTCTTAGTATTTGAGCCAACTATGTTCTCTAAATATTTTATATAAATGTTTATACTTGAAGGGACATTTATTCAAAACTCTCAATGAGTTGAGGTATAGTTAGTCATATTCCAATCTATATTAGGAAATGCATTTTTATTTCCTATCTTAAGACAGAAGGATACCAACTATAAAAATGTTTACTCCATTTAAACTAAGAATTTTAAACATATAAAATTTCATTATATGACACCAAACTTTATGTAACACATTGTTATATTTTAAAACTACATGGCAATTTTACCTATTATCTTCCTACATTTTGGCTATAATCTTTTGTCCTTCCCGTGATTAAACAAACTGTTGTGCAAACAACAGATTGTATGGATGTGTTCTTATGAAACACCTTAGAAGTGTCTAGAAATCTTACTGAAATTGTGAATTGTCAGACTTAGTTTTTGTAATATTTTGGTTAGCATATATGTGTGTGTGTATGCACAGTAAAAACAAATAATTATATGCTATAATAACATAAAGGTAGATATATGCCCATTTTCTTTTTTCCTTCTCTGTAATAGTATTGGCTGGCACTTCCATGTTTGTGCTAAATAATAACAGTGATAATAGATATCTATTTTATTAATGATTTGAATATAATTTTTCCTAGCATTTTATCCATTGTGGATTACTGTCTGGACCACCAGGGAAGCCCTAAAGAATTTAAGGTTATGATAGATATATACTTTTTAACTTTTTAATCTGATTCACACATTAATAAAATTTTATTAAGAATGGATATTTAATTTTATTGAATACCTTTGGATCACTTTGGAGTTGCACATGTGATTTTACTTTTTTGGTTTCTTAAGATGATGAATTATATTATTATCTTCATAGATATTGAACCATTTTAACATTAAGTGAATATGCCCCATTTAGGTAATTTTAATATGTTGCTTGATTTGGTTAGCTAGTGTTATATTTAACATATTGGCAACCTGTTTGTAAGTGAGATTGGTCTACAATTTTCATCTAAATTAGCATGTTTATATTTCTTCTTCCTTTTCCTTGCCCCATCTACAATCCAGTTTTTGTTGATTATGTCATTTTTCTTGGTACTTTATCTTTTACTACTTTTATACCTCCATTATTCGCTTTATTAGATTCAAATAATTTTTTTATCAACTAACATTAAAAGATGAGGAAATAAGCATACTTCATCACGTCTCACCTTATTTAGAAGGTTTTCTTCCAACTTTTGCTACTTAAATCATTCATTATGAAGATTTGAAAGATGTATATGTGTCTTTGGAATTTTAATCTCCACATTTAATTATATTCCAGTTTTGGAGAGGAAAATGGAAACCCACTCCAGTGCTCTTGCCTGGAGAATCCCATGGATGGAGAAGCTTGATAGGCTGCAGTCCATGGGGTCGCACAGAGTAGGACACGACTGAAGCGACTTAGCAGTAGTCCTTCAGTTAAATAAAAATTATGTCATTGTTATTTCTTTGGATATAGGTTCTCTTTAACACTTCTGGTATAATATTTGTACCATAGTTTTTTTTTTTTTTTTCAAATATTCATGTGTTCTTGCATGTTCAAAACATTTTTGTTTTATGCCTTTGCCTTTGAACAACTTTCCAGTTGAAGATACAATTTTTCCTCAAGACTCCCTAAGCCTTGTTCAAAAACTTCTAATACTAAACATCGTGATAGAAGACTATAAGAAAAAAATTGATGTTTTTTATACTCAATTGTAGCAATCTTTTTGCTTGCCTAATGAAGATTTGTGTGTTAATTTTGAAATTTGCAAGTTTTAGTAAGATATGTCATATTGTTAAACATGATGTTAAACACCTGGAACATATTGTGGCCTTTCAAAATACAGAATTGTTTATTACTTCTTCAATGTATAAACTTCTTCAAAATTGTTTATTACTTATTCAGTTGTTTATTACTTCTTTAAGTATCTTTCATCCCTTCAAGGACACCAATGTGTATATCCAATCTATTTTGCCTTGAGTGTCTATGATTTTCTTCTTTTCTAATTTCATTTCTCTCAGGTCTTCCCATATCACCTCAATTTCTGCTGCCAGCATCTTGCCCCATCCACAGACATGTCTTACTCTGATCATACTAACCACACCATAACAAGTTTCCCTGCTTCAGCTCTCACTTTTGCCCAAACTACTTTCTACCTTTCTTCTTCCCACAGTAATAGACAGTAGCCACAGGTGGCTATAGAACACTTGAAGCATAGCTTATCTGCATAAAATCACATGTGATTTTGAATATTTAGTATAAAATATATAAAATAATCAATAACTTTATATTGATTATATATTGAAATGATAACATGTTAGCTATATTAAGGTTTATAAAAATTAATTTCACCAACTAATTTGTACTTTTTTTTTATGGAGCTACTTTAAAATTTTAAACAACATATATGGTTGTCTTGGCTCATGATATATTTTATTGAATACCAGTGCTTAATACAGTAACAAAAATAACCTTGTTGAAACATAAGAGCATGTCACAAAGGAAACTAAAACTCTCAGATGACTTTTATACTTGAAATCTAATCCAAACTTCTCATCATGACTTAGAATATATTTCATTACTTTATCTCTGCCTATCTGTCTAATTCTACCTTGACCCAAGTACCTTCCCATATGTAACTTTTGTCATGTTAGTCTTCATTCTGTTTTTTGAACACACAAAATCCTTTGTTATCTCAGGACTTGGCATATGCTTTTCTTTCTTATTAAACCACATTTCCTGGGCTTCCCTGGTGGGTAAGTAATAAAGAATCCACCTGCCAATGCAGAGACACAGGTTCTGTCCCTGATGCAGGAAGATCTCATGTGCCAGATGTTGCCATAGAGCAACTAAGCCCATGTGTCACAACAATTGAGCTTGTTCTCTAGAGGCCAGGAACTACAACTACTGAAGCTCACAAGCCCTAGTACCCACGCTGTGCAACAAGAGAAGCCGCTGCAATTAAAAGCCCATGGAAAAGATGGCGGAGGAATAGAACGGGGAGACCACTTTCTCCCCCACAAATTCATCAAAAGCACATTTGAACGCTGAGTAAATTCCACAGAACAACTTCTGAATGCTGGCAGAGGACATCAGGCACCCAGAACAGCAGCCCGTTGTCTTCGAAAGGAGGTAGGAAAAAAACATAAAAGATAAAAAGGGAGACAAAAGAGGTAGGGATGGAGACCCGTCCCAGGAAGGGAGTCTTAAACAAGAGAGAAGCTTTCAAACACCAGGAAACACTCTCACTGGGGAGTCTGTGGCAAGCCTTGGAACCTCAGAGGGCAACATAACTGGTAGGAAAAACAAATGAATAATTAAAACCCACAGATTATGTGCCCAATGGTAACTCCCAGTGGAGAAGCAGCACAGATGCCTGCATCTGCCACTAGCAAGTCAGGGCTGGGCAGGGAGGCGAGGGCTGCATTGCTTAGAGTAAGGACCAGGCCTGAATGCCCCAAAGGCAATCTGAGGGAACTAACTTGAGATAGCAAACCAGACTGTGGGATAGCTATCCTGTGAAAAGCCCTAACCTAAGACATGGGGTTGCTAGAGTCGGACACGACTGAGCGACTTCACTTTCACTTTTCACTTTCATGCATTGGAGAAGGAAATGGCAACCCACTCCAGTGTTCTTGCCTGGAGAATCCCAGGGACGGGGGAGCCTGGTGGGCTGCCGTCTATGGGGTCGTGCAGAGTCGGACATGACTGGAGCGACTTGGCAGCAAGACACCCCCAGACCCGCTCACAGAACAAAGACTAAGCAGAGCTTAGTCAGGCAGGGGAGGGCAGCCAGAGCCGGAAGGGGCAATGGTGGTCCCAGAGAGGCATCCTCTACCAAACTGCAAGCAGGCTTCATTGCTAACTAAGACTTCTTGAGATTCTGGATGGTCGACATCCGCCGGGAGGGTCACAGCCAGAGATTAGCTCCCCAGAAGAGACACACAGCTCACCTGAGAAGATGCACTGGTTGTACACCCAGAAAACTGAGCGGCAGGGATGGGGGAGATGTTAAGTCACAGTGACCGTGCTCGCCAAGCACCTGGTCACCTGAGCTGCTCCAACCTGGGAAGGGCACAAAACACAGGCCCAACCAAGTCTGCGCCTTTGTGGAGTACCTGAGTACCTGAACCTGTGCGGCTTAGACCTGGGAAGTGCATACAATCCAGGGCCGGCCTCAGACAGTTCCTGGCAGAGCAACCTAGAGCCTAAGCAGTGTAGACAAGGAAAGCACACACGCCGTGAGCGGGGGCAAACCCAGTGTGGCCGAGACACTGTGAGCAGAGCACACACCAGTGTTATTTGTTGGCAGTGTTCCTCCCTCCCCACAGCACAAGTGCACAAGTGAGCCTAAAAAAGTGTCCACCACTGCCCCCTTGTGTCAGGGAGGAACTTAGACACTGAAGAGACAAACAAACAGAAGAAGCTAAAACAAACAGGGAATTGCCTTGGAAGTAACAGGTGCAATAGATTAAAACCTTGTAGTTAGCACTGACTACATAGGAAGGGGCCTATAGATCCTGAGAAGTATAAGCCGGATCAAGGAACTATCTGAAAATGAACTGACCTCACACTGTCCACAACACCACCAGAGAAAATCCTAGATATATTTTAACTATTAACATTCTTTAAATTTAAAAAAATATTTGCTTTTTATTTTTAAGTCCTGTATTACTCCTTTAATTTTCATTTTTATAACCTATTACTTTGCAAAAGAAAGAAAAGACCCTATTTTTTTAAAGCAAACTTCATATATATATATATATATATAGTAATCTTTCTGACTTTGTTTTTTTCCTTAATATTGAATTTTTGAGAATACAACCTCTACTCTAGATTTTTAATCTTTGATTTTTGGTATTTGTTATCAATTTTGTACCTTTAAGAACCCAATCTTCAGTACCCATTTTTACTTGGGAGTGAGATTACTGGCTTGACTGCTCTCTCTTCTACTTTGGACTCTCCTTTTTCTCCACCAGGTCGCCTCTATCTCCTCCCTCCCCCTTCTCTTCTTTACTCAACTCTGTGAATCTCTATGTGTGTTCCGGACTGTGGAGAACACTTAGGGAACTACTGATTACTGGCTGGATCTGTCTCTCTCCTTTTGATTCTCCCCTTTATCCTCCTGGCCACCTCTGTCTCCTTCCTCCCTCTTCTCTGTATAACTCTGTGAACATCTCTGAGTGGTTCAGACTGTGGAGAGCACATAAGGAAGTGATTACTGGCTAGCTTGCTCTCTCCTCTTTTGATTCCCCTTCTTATCCTCCTGGTCACCTCTATTTCCCTCCTCCCTCTTCTCTTCTCCATGTAACTCTGTGAGCCTCTCTGGATGTCCCTCACTGTGGAGAAACTTTTCATCTTTAACCTAGATGTTTTATCATAGGTGCTGTATAGATGGAGAAGTCTTGAGGCTATTGTAAGAATAAGACTGAAAACCAGAAGCAGGAGGCTTAAGTCCAAACCCTGAGAACACCAGAGAACTCCTGACTCCAGGGAACATTAATCGATAGGAGCTCATCGAACGCCTCCATATCTACACTGAAATCAAGCACCACCCAAGGGCCAACAAGTTCCAGAGCAAGACATACCATGAAAATTCTCCAGCAACACAGAAACATAGCCCTGAGCTTCAATATACAGGCTGCCCAAAGTCACACCAAGCCCACTGACATCTCATAACTCATTATTGGACACTTCATTGCACTCCAGAGAGAAGAAATCTAGCTCCACCAAACAGAACACCAACACAAGCTTCCCTAACCAGGAAACCTTGACAAGCCACCCATCCAACCTTCCCTCAGCAAGGAAACTCCACAATAAAGAGAACTCCACAAACTGCCAGAATATGTAAAGGCCACCCTAAACACAGCAATATAAACAAGATGAAGAGGCAGAGAAATACCCAGCAGGTAAAGGAACAGGATAAATGCCCACCAAACCAAACAAAAGAGGAAGAGATAGGGAATTTACTTGATAAAGAATTCCAAATAATGATAGTGAAAATAATCCAAAATTTTGAAAACAAAATGGAGTTACAGATAAATAGCCTGGAGACAAGGACTGAGAAGATGCAAGAAAGGTTTAACAAGGACCTAGAAGAAATTTAAAAAAGAGGCAATATATAATGAATAATGCAATAAATGAGATCAGGATGGGAACACATGTATACCTGTGGCGGATTCATTTTGATATTTGGCAAAACTAATACAATTATGTAAAGTTTAAAAAAAAACAAAACAAAAAAAACACTCTGGAGGGAACCAACAATGGAATAATGGATGCAGAAGATAGGATAAGTGAGGTAGAAGATAGAATGGTAGAAATAAATGAAACAGAGAGGAAAAAAGAAAAACGAATTAAAAGAAATGAGGATAATCTCAGAGACCTCTGGGACAATGTTGGGAATGCCCCAACATTCAAATCACAGGAATCCCAGAAGAAGAAGACAAAAAGAAAGACTATGAGAAAATACTTGAGGAGATAATAGTTGAAAACTTCCCTAAAATGGGGGAAGGAAATAATCACCCAAGTCCAAGAAACCCAGACAGTCGCAAACAGGATAAACCCAAGGTGAAACACCCCAAGACACATATTAATCAAATTAACAAAGATCAAACACAAAGAACAAATATTAAAAGCAGCAAGGGAAAAACAACAAATAACACACAAGGGGATTCCCATAAGGATAACAGCTGATCTTTCAATAGAAACTCTTCAGGCCAGGAAGGAATGGCAGGACATACTTAAAGTGATGAAAGAAAATAACCTACAGCCCAGATTACTGTACCCAGCAAGGATCTCATTCAAATATGAAGGAGAAATCAAAAGCTTTACAGACAAGCAAAAGCTGAGAGAATTCAGCACCACCAAACCAGCTCTCCAACAAATGGTAAAGGATATTCTCTAGACAGGAAGCACAGAAAGAGAGTATAAACTCAAACCCAATACAATAAAGTATATGGCAATGGGATCATACTTATTAATAATTACCTTAAATGTAAATGGGTTGAATGCCTCAACCAAAAGACAAAGACTGGCTGAATGGATACAAAAACAAGACCCCCTATCTATGTTATCTACAAGAGACCCACCTCAAAACAAGGGACACATACAGACTGAAAGTGAAGGGCTGGAAAAAGATATTCCACGCAAAGAGAGACCAAAAGAAAGCAGGAGTAGCAATACTCATATTGGATAAAATAGAGTTTAAAACAAAGGCTGTGAAAAGAGACAAAGAAGGGCACTATGTAATGATCAAAGGATCAATCCAAGAAGAAGATATTACAATTATAAATATATATGCACCCAACATAGGAACACCACAATATGTAAGAAAAATGCTAACAAGTATGAAAGGAGAAATTAACAATAACACAATAATAGTGGGAGACTTTAATACCCCACCCACACCTATGGATAGATCCACTAAACAGAAAATTAACAAGGAAACACAAACTTTAAATGATACAATAGACCAGTTAGACCTAATTGATATCTATAGGACATTTCATCCCAAAACAATGAATTTCACCTTTCTCTCAAGCACACACGGAACCTTATCCAGGATAGATCACATCCTGGGCCATAAATATACCCTCAGTAAATTCAAAAACATTGAAATCATTCCAAGCATCTTTTCTGACCACAATGCAGTAAGATTAGATCTCAATTACAGGAGAAAAACTACTCAAAATTACTACATATGGAAGCTGAACAACACACTGCTGAATAACCAACAAATCACAGAAGAAATCAAAAAAGAAATCAAAATATGCATAGAAACGAATGAAAATGAAAACACAACAACCCAAAACCTGTGGGACACGGTAAAGCAGTGCTAAGGGGAAGGGTCATAGCAATACAGGCATACCTCAAGAAACAAGAAAAAAGTCAAATAAATAACCTAACTCTACACCTAAAGCACCTAGAAAAGGAAGAAATGAAGAACCCCTGGGTTAGCAGAAGGAAAGAAATCTTAAAAATTAGGGCAGAAATAAATGCAAAAGAAACAAAAAGACCATAGCAAAAATCAACCAAGCCAAAAGCTGGTTCTTTGAAAGGATAAATAAAATTGACAAACCATTAGCCAGACTCATCAAGAAACAAAGGGAGAAAATCAAATCAATAAATTAGAAATGAAAATGGAGAGATCACAACAGACAACACAGAAATACAAAGGATAAGAGACTACTATCAGCAATTATATGCCAATAAAATGGACAACATGGAAGAAATGGACAAATTCTTAGAAAAGTACAACGCTCCAAAACTGAACCAGGAAGAAATAGAAAATCTTAACAGACCCATCACAAGCACGGAAATTGAAACTGTAATCAGAAACCTTCCAGCAAACAAAAGCCCAGGTCCAGATGGCTTCACAGCTGAATTCTACCAAAAATTTAGAGAAGAACTAACACCTATCCTGCTCAAACTCTCCCAGAAAATTGTAGAGGAAGGTAAACTTCCCAACTCATTCTGTGAGGTCACCATCACCCTAATACCAAAACCTGAGAAAGATGCCACAAAAAGAGAAAACTACAGGCCAATATCACTGATGGACATAGATGCAAAAATCCTTAACAAAATTCTAGCAATCAGACTCCAACAACACATTAAAAAGATCATACACCATGACCAAGTGGGCTTTATCCCAGGGATGCAAGGATTCTTCAGTATCTGCAAATCAATCAATGTAATACACCACATTAACAAATTGAAAAATAAAAGCCATATGATTATCTCAATAGATGCAGAGAAAGCCTTTGACAAAATTCAACATCCATTTATGATAAAAACCCTCCAGAAAGCAGGAATAGAAGGAACATACCTCAACATAATAAAAGCTATATATGACAAACCCACAGCAAACATTATCCTCAATGGTGAAAAATTGAAAGCATTTCCCCAAAAGTAAGGAATAAGACAAGGGTGCCCACTCTTACCACTACTATTCATCATAGTTTTGGAAGTTTTGGCCAGAGCAATCAGAGCAGAAAAATAAATAAAAGGAATACAAATTGGAAAAGAAGTAAAACTCTCACTGTTTGCAGATGACATGATCCTCTACATAGAAAACCCCAAAGCCTCCACCAGAAAATTACTAGAGCTAATCAATGAATATAGTAAAGTTGCAGGATATAAAATCAACACACAGAAATCCCTTGCATTCCTATACACTAATAATGAGAAAATAGAAAGAGAAATTAAGAAAATAATCCCATTCACCATTGCAATGAAAAGAATAAACTACTTAGGAATATATATACCTAAAGAAACTAAAAACCTATATATAGAAAACTATAAAACACTGGTGAAAGAAATCAAAGAGGACACTAACAGATGGAGAAATATACTGTGTTCATGGATTGGAAAAATCAATATAGTGAAAATGAGTATACTACCCAAAGCAATCTATAGATTCAATGCAATCCTTATCAAGTTACCAACAGTATTTTTCACAGAGCAAGAACAAATAATTTCACAATTTGTATGGAAATACAAAAAACCTTCAATAGCCAAAGCAATCTTGAGAAAGAAGAATGGAACTGGAGGAATCAACCTGCCTGATTTCAGGCTCTACTACAAAGCCACAGTCATCAAGACAGTATGGTACTGGCACAAAGACAGAAATATAGATCAATGGAACAGAATAGAAAGCCCAGAGATAAATCCACACACCTATGGACACCTTATCTTTGACAAAGGAGGCAAGAATATACAATGGAGAAAAGACAATCTCTTTAACAAGTGGTGCTGGGAAAACTGATCAACCACTTGTAACAAAATGAAACTAGAACACTTTCTAACACCATAGACAAAAATAAACTCAAAATGGATTAAAGATTTAAACATAAGACCAGAAACTATAAAACTCCTAGAGGTGAACATAGGCAAAACACTCTCCAACATAAATCACAGCAGGATCCTCTATGACCCACCTCCCAGAATATTGGAAATAAAAGCAAAAATAAACAAATGGGACCTAATTAAACTTAAAAGCTTCTGCACAACAAAGGAAGCTATAAGCAAGGTGAAAAGACAGCCTTCAGAATGTGAGAAAATAATAGCAAATGAAGCAACTGACAAAGAATTAATCTCAAAAATATACAAGCAACTCCTGCAGCTCAATTCCAGAAAAATAACCAATCCAATCAAAAAATGGACGAAAGAACTAAACAGACATGTCTCCAAAGAAGACATACAGATGGCTAACAAACACATGAAAAAGATGCACAACATCACTCATTATCAGAGAAATGCAAATCAAAACCACCATGAGGTATCATTTCATGCCAGTCAGAATGGCTGCTATCCAAAAGTCTATAAGTAATAAATGCTGGAGAGGGTATAGAAAAGGCAACCTTCTTACACTGTTGGTGGAAATGCAAAATAGTACAGCCACTATGGAGAACAGTGTGGAGATTCCTTAAAAAACTGGAAATAGAACTTCCATACGACCCAGCAATCCCACTACTGGGCATCCACACCGAGGAAACCAGAATTGAAAGAGATACATGTCCCCCAATGTTCATCGCAGCACTGTTTATAATAGTCAGAACATGGACACAACCTAGATGTCCATCAGCAGACAAATGGATAAGAAAGCTGTGGTACATATACACAATGGAGTATTACTCAGCCATTAAAAAGAATACATTTGAATCAGTTCTAATGAGGTGGCTGAAACTGGAGCCTATTATATAGAGTGAGGTAAGTCAGAAAGAAAAACACCAATACAGTATAATAATGTATATATATGGAATTTAGAAAGATGGTAATGATAACCCTGTTTGTGAGACAGCAAAAGAGACACAGATGTATACATCTGTCTTTTGGACTCTGTGGGAGAGGGCGAGGGTGGGATGATTTGGGAGAATGGCATTGAAACATGTATATTATCATATGTGAAACAAATTGCCAGTCCAGGTTCAATGCATGAAACAGGATGCTTGGGGCTGGTGCACTGGGATGACTCAGAGGGATGGGATGGGGAGGGAGGTGGGAGGGGGGGTTCAGGATGGGGAACACATGTACACCCGTGGCGGATTCATGTCAATGTATGGCAAAACAAATACAATATTTTAAAGTAATCAGCCTCCAATTAAAGTAAATAAATTTATATTTAAAGAAAAAAGCCCATGGACCACAACTAGAGAGCAGCTACCACTCTCCACAACTAAAGAAAAGCACACGCAGCAATGCAAACTTAGCACAGCCAAAAATAAATAAATAACATTATTTAAAAAGCCAATAAAAAATAAACTTTCCCTCATGATCAAAGTGGCAGCTTATTTCCTTCTTTTTAGTCTCAGCTCACTGTTACATTTTGGAAAAGTATCCTTTGGCTGCTCAACATAAATAATCTTTTATGATTCCTTATGTCATTTCCTCATTAACTCTTAACAATCTGCAAATATACATAACAGTTAGGGACAATCTGTGATGATTCCAGGGTATTTGCAAGTCCTGAAAATCTTTGCTCCCTACAGTTTGACATTTCAAATCAATGGATGGGAATCAAGGGAGGAGCTGATGCTACTGAGAACACAGCATTCGTATCTCAACTTTAAACTTCAAAGATAATTTCTTTTTAAATTCATAAGAAAAAAAATAGTCATTAAAGTAACCAAAGGAAAAGATGCTTACTGCTTCATTCCTGAAACATATCAAGAGCCAGCCCTTTGTGGATATTGTAACATGATAATATTAGAAGTCAAAAGGATTCCACCTAATCCACATTGGGAAAGAGGTAAGGATGTCTGGGGTACAATATAAGGCTGAAGAGTATATACTAATAGCATCTTAAGAACCAAAATAGTTAATTGAATCAGCCAAAGAGAACCATTAAGCTTTGAAATTCTCTCAAAGAACCCCTAGACAGTGTATTGAAAAGCAGAGACATTACTTTGCCTACATAGTTCAGTATAGTCAAAGCTATGGTTTTTCCAGTAGTCTTGTATGTATGTGAGAGATGCACAATAAAAAACGCTGAGTGCTGAAGAATTGATGTTCCTTCGAACTGTGGTGCTGGAGAAGACTCTTGAGAGGCCCTTGGACAGCAAGGAGATCGAACCAATCAACCCTAAAGAAAATCAACCTGGAAGGATTGATGTTAAGCTGAAGCTCCAATTCTTTGGTCACCTGATGCGAAGAACTGACGCATTGGAAAAGACCCTGATGCTAGGAAGGATTGAAGGCAGAAGGAGGAGATGACAGAGGATGAGATGGTTGGATAGCATCACTAACTCAATGGACATAAGTTTGGGCAAACTCCAGGAGATGGTGAAGGACAGAGGAGCCTGACATGAAGCAGTCCGTGCATCGCAAAATAGTGGAACACAACTGGGTGACTGAATAACAACAGAGAACCCAAGTTCACTCCCCAGAAATCAATTCAATGGGTGTAGGAATTATACTACATCAGGTCATCACAACAGGACTAGTGATGAGGCAGTGGATTTCTGATCCAAGGCTCCCTTGTCTACTTCTGGGAGATCAAGAATTCCCATCCTCTACCCCAGTCACCTTCTTAAGAAGAGAGAGAGGAGGAAGAAATTTGGAAATAAACTACTGAAAATTTGCAGAGATAAATTTGCCACTTTACCTTTACCACAGCTCATGAAGATGAATTCATCAAGTTTAGATAAATCAGAGACAATAATATCCATGTGCAGTGGTATAAATGTGTTCATCGCCACACTTTTTATTCTAGCTTTCTAACCAAAACCTAGGCACCACTGGTATGAACTAAGTCTTCTTCATCAACACTATATATTCAGCCATTAGTATAAAGTCTGGCATTCATAGATACTCAGTAATATAAGCAGAAGGTAGGAGGGTCAGAGTTAGAGATGTGATAACAGAAACAAAGGTTTAAGTGATGTTCTTTGAAAATGTAGGAAACGGTTAAGAAAGCAGGAATGCAGTTTCCTCTAGAAGCTGGAAAAAAACAGGGACAGATTTCTCCCTAGGGCATCCAGGAGGAACACAGTTCTGTCCGTAACTTAATTTAAGAACATTAGACCTACTTTGGACTTCTGACTTCCAAATCTGTAAAATAACAATTAAGCGTTGCTTTAGGCCACTAAGTTTGTAATCACAGACTTGTTACAGAAGCAACAGGAAATGAGTATAGATTCTCAGTGAATCAATAAATTATTGTTGTTCAGAGTCGTGTCCAACACTTTCATGTTCAATGTCTAATTTGATGACTTCCAATAATCTTGGTATCTTAAAATTTGCTACTGAATGAAGGTTTTTAACCACACTACACAGTTAATAGTGTACAGACTCCAGAGTGCATTTCTATATTGTACTAGTTTAAGTATCGGTAGAACACTGAATTTACATAGCTTATGCTCAGAAAATAATACCAGAAGGTAAAATTATAGTTAATCATACTCTTTAGTATCAAGAGTACATTTGTATTGCTAGGATGGCTTTTATATACTCCAAAAAATTGTTTTATAATTTCATAACAGTTGCCAATCTTTTGAATTTATCACACTAAAATATCTTTATATTTTCAGGACATATTTAACTAGTCAAAAGGAAGAACTTTCATTAATCTCTTGTGGTTAGTTACAAATGCATAGTTTTGCCAAAGGAGAAGATGATATGCATAATTCCAGAATAACAAGATAAATTTAGGAAGTTAACATTCACTTAATTGTTTACAAAAATATTCATTTATGTGGAAAGCTGTGTAATAAAGTATTTGCTTGAAAAGTCACTGAGTACTTGTCAGAAGGTCTGGAGAAATAGCACTTTCAGAGTCAGAGATTAAAGATAATTTAATCAGTGTTGTTGACTGAATAATAGATGATAAATGAAAATATCCATTAAATTCTAATATAAGCTAATGGTAAATATGAGTCCATTGAAAAACAATGAATTTAGGAATGCATTTGAGTCAGTTCTAATAGGTGGATGAACCTAGAGTCTATTATACAGAGTGAAGTAAATCAGAAAGAGAAAAACAAATATTGTATACTAATGCATATATATGGAATCTAGAAAGATGGTACTGATGAAATTATTTGCAGGGGAGCAATGGAGACAGAGACATAGAGAACAGACTTATGGACATGGAGGGAGAGGAAGGAGAGGGTGGGATGTATGGAGAGAATAACCTGGAAACTTACATTACCAGTAAAATAGATAGCCAGTGGGAATTTGCTATATGACTCAGGGAACTCAAAATTGGGCTCTGTAACAACCTAGAGGGGTGGGATGGGAAGGGAGATGGAAGGCAGGTTTAAGAGGGAGGGGATATATGTATTCCTATGGCTGATTCATGGTGATGTTTAGTAGAAACTAACATAATTCTCTGAAGCAATTATCCTTTAATTAAAAAATGAGTGAAAGTCACTCAGTCGTGTCCAACTCTTTGTAACCTCATGAACTATACAGTCCATGGAATTCTCCAGGCCAGAATACTGGAGTATTTTCTTTTGAATACTGGAGTATCCCCTTCTCCAGTGGATCTTCCCAACCCAGGGATCGAACCCAGGTCTCCAGTGTTGCAGTTGGATTCTTTACCAGCTGAGCCACAAGGGAAGCCCCAATTTAAAAATAAATAAATTTAAAATAAAAAAAATGAATTTAAAAATATCCATTAAAGTGTACAGATACTGTATAAAGAAGATAATTTAAATATTTCTAGTTATATGACCCCATGTTTCTTAACAAACTGATTTTGCTGTAAATAGCTAAAAATGTAACCACCCCACTTCAGAGTGCTGAAATGACTAGCAAAATGATTTTTTATCCAAATAAAATTCATTGTAAGTACTAATTGCAAACATCATCTTTATCTGCCTCAGGCTTCATTTTTCCTTATCCTTGGATTCTAATAGTGCTCTTGCTCTCGCACTCTCTCAATTTTGTCCTACTTTATAGGTGAGCCTAAAAAGAATTGAATATGACACAGATATCATACAAAATGTTCCTCATAATTTTAACTGACAGTCTAATGGAGAATCTAGTCCACCCTTATAGAACTGTGATGAGACAAATGGATTAGTGCAGACTTTATAGTCAATTTATTAATATTTCTCATAGGGCCAATAATTCCATAGTATTCACATGTCAATTAACCCCAAATGTTAGCCTGCAACAATCTGTTTAGCATCTACCCTTTCTGGATAGGTGGCATCTTTTATTCTTGAAAATAAAATGAAATAGTATGAAAGCAAGAACAGTACAAAAATGAAAAAGGTAATTGAAAAGGGAGGGAAAAAAATCAGGTTACTCTCAACTGATCGATTGTCTTTTTAAAATGTCCTTCAGTAGGGCAGATTTATAAGCATAGGATTTTACTACTTCAATATTAGTACGATTAATATTGAAATAACTAATGATTAGTTCACCATTAGTATGATGACATTTTTCTACCAGAATCATATTTTCTAATTTGTCACCCATATTTAGGAATTTAAGGATGACAACCACTAAAAAAAAAAAAAAAATACAAAAAAACTGCAAACTTCTATGTAAGTGATTATAAAAAATTGTCTTCATTGATAAGACTTCATTAACTCTACTAAACAATAACTAAGGCTTCCCTAATAGCTCAGTTGGAAAAGAATCTGCCCACAATGTGGTCTGGCCTGGAGAGTTCCATGGACTGTATAGTCCATGGGGTTGCAAAGAATTGGACATGACAGAGCCACTTTCACTTCACAGGCAATAACTAAAAATTCCCATGGACAGAGGAGCCTGATGGGCTATAGTCCATGGGGTCGCAAAAGAATGTGGTCACAAAAAAACAACTAAACAACAAGCAATAATTAAGTATCCTGTTTTAGGCAGTCAATGAATGATTGTCCATGTATGTACCTGTGGGTTCTTTTGAAAATAGACCTATCTGTTCACTAATGTATTACTTCATCCAATTTAAGCATATATTGAGAGAAAAGAGTCTGACTTTAATTTATATGATATGTCATGGTATAATCTTTGAAAATAATTCCCAAGAAAGTGCTATTTTAGGTCTACACTTAATATTTTACTTTCTGTATCCACAGTGATAGATTTAGAATTCTTTTTATCTCCAGAATCAGAGAAAAAAAATTTAAAAAAAACTTTAAATTCTAATTTATTAGATATTTAAACTGTTCAAATTATGAGAATATTTACGTGAATGCATATATTTATGTTGTCTGTTTAAATGCTGAAAAAGGTATAAACTCATTTACTTTCATAAAATAAAAATACAAAAGAAAATGGTCACACAGCAGTTATCAGCATAAATGTAAAACAAAATTAGTGACTCTGTATTATTAAAAATGCTCTGTAAAAAACTATTTTCATGTAAGTATTATCACTTTTTAATGTTAGTGACAACATATTAAAATTATTTATCTAAAACAATGAATTGAAAAAGGCACAAGGAAAATACAGTATTAACTGCTAGCTTTGATCTAGCTTTTAATCTTCTTTTACATTTATTTTTATCTTAATATGGCCTATTCAGTCTATTGTTGCTTGATAAGTATGTGTCTTATTTGATAGCAGACAGCCCAGGTATATCAGGTTTAAAATGCAACTAGACAATAAAATGACAGATTATTTAGTAAGTATAAAAGACCCTACGTACTTGAAGTCTTGTTTTTCACTGCTAACAGGGAATTAAAATTTTCACTTTCCTTTGTCCCTTTATCTAAGTTCAGAAAATATGGTGGAAATATATGCAACATTCTGTGGATTTGTTAGCAATGAGGTGAGGGGAATGATTTTTTTTTAAACACAAGACATTTTCATCACTAATTTTCCTTCTTAAAAATCCTTGACCTTTCACAAATTTGCATGATGCATGTAGATGTTTTTCTGGTGTTTTGTTTCCCTTTGAAATATTTCAAGAGCCATTCTCATTGCATCAGAAGATTTTCTCCTATTAATAGCCTCTCAACAACCAAAAATAGAATATGGGGAAGCCTTCCTTGATTTTAGCTGCAGTGTAGTATTTTAATTCTTTTTAAAATGTTCCATGTCACTTTCTGACAGAAAATGTCTGCATTCGGCATTTTTCTATTTTCTCTTAATATTACTTAAGTAGAACATTTCATCCTAGCTATTCTTTTGATCTAGATTCTGTTTTCTAGTTTATTGGAAGAGTAATGTGGATATATTCTGATAACGGTCTTCCCCTACTGAGGAAAAAATTAGCACAGATCAATTTCTTTTCTCTTTTGTTACTAAGTTTTATTCAGTTTTAGATTCTTGTTTCTTCAAGAAATTTATGGTCTGTAAGCTGACCATACTCTTTTTTCCATACTTTTTTCCTATTAATTAAATTAGCCAGGAACATAGAAGCGAGGCTGCTTTTGGGTAGAAATGGCACCACAATATATCAACTGCAAAATAATTTTCCATGATCAGTTCATTTTACAAAAAGCTGACAAACATCTGTGTGTCCATCCTAACCCATCAATATAATTTGGTCACTTGCAACTCTTCTGCCACAGCATGACCATTCTTTCCTTTCTTCTTTGGTCTCCCCTCCTTTGGGCTATAGTGGTCATGGATCTTTCAGGCTGAGTACACATCACTGGTGTTAACAGTCTAATGACCTACTTACTTGCCCAGCCCCTTGAAATTGTCCTCACATCTCAAATGGTCCCCAGGTCCAATAGCATTTACACTAAAAGGTAAACATTGAGAAATTGTTGTAGAGCTTATGGTTCCTATTAGTTGCTAGGAGCATTATAGATTGCTATGGCTTTATTAGCTAATTATAGGCAATCAAAATGATGAATATTTCTAGGTCTCTAAAGCATGCTGCATAGACAATTAAAAGTTATAATCTAAAATATCAAAACATATCTTAAAGCAACTCAAATATAAAAATAATCATGCAAGAGAGATATTAGGAAATTAGTTTATTTCAATTTAATGAGTATTAAATAACTATTCTTCCAAGTACTTTTAAAATTGTCATAGTGAATACAAGCATATGTGAGACATAGATCCTGTACTAAAAAGTTTATATGCTAGCCAGTGACATGGGACTAACATTTAGGGAAGATTAAATTAAAATACAAAGCAGTCCATTTTCCATCAAGTTAAGACAGAGGTAGGTTTAATTTTTAGGAATTAGAGAAATTTCTTAGAGTTATGGGATGAGAGAGCTGCAGAGACCATAGGAATTATCTATTCAAGGCCCATTATTTTTGCCAAGGCAGAAAAGAATGTTAAGTGATTTGCTAAATGACTCAGTTGAGTGCCATAGTAGATCTAAATATCTGTATTGACTTCTACATGATGGCTATTTCTAATATAGCACCGTTATTCTTGTTGTTCAGTAGCTAAGTCATGTCTGACTCTTTGCAACCCCATGGACTGCAGCATGCCAGGCTCCTTTGTCCATCTCTATCTCCCAAAGTTTGCTCAAATTCCTGTGCATTGAGTTGATGAGGCTACCTAGCCATCTCATCCTCTGCTGCCCTCTTTTCCTTTTGCTTCTAATCTTTGTCAGCATCAGGGTCTTTCCCAATGAGTCAGTGCTTCCTATCAGGTGACCAAAGTATTGAGTTTCAGCAACAGTCCTTCCGGTGAATATTCAGGATTGATTTCCTTAGGATTGACTGGTTTGATCTCCTTGCAATCCAAGGGACTCCTCTCAAGGGTCTTCTTCAGCACCACAATTCAAAAACAAATTCTTTGATGCTCAGCCTTTTTTTCTGGTCCAGCTCTCATATCCATACATGACAGCAGGAAAAACCAAAGCTTTGACTCTATGGACATTTGTTGGCAAAGTGATGTCTCTGTTTTTTAATATGCTGTGTAGCTTTGTCATAGCTTTCCTTCCAAGGAGGAAGCGTCTTTTAATTTCATGGCTGCAATCACCATCCACAGTGACATTGGAGCCCAAGAAAATGAAATCTGTTACTGCTTCTACTTTTTAATCAAAATTAAAATTAATTAATCAAAATGATTAATCAAAATTATTTTTATTCTTATATATTAGAATGGCAATTCAAGTATTTCCTGCTAATTTTTATCTTTTATAAGCATAAAGCCTACATTGGTTCAATACTTCTATAGCTTTTGGTTCAATATTCCAGAGTAAATCATATATCAATATAATACTTGTTTTCCTGGGATTTATTGGTTGAGAAAACTGGTGGCAAGTGAAATCCATTTGCCTAGTTGTTCCTAGAAGGCTGAGGACTGACTAATGTTTATTCAGAGACATATCTTCCAGCAATCTCCATGACTTCATCACTCTTCTGCTCTTGAGCTCAAATCCACTTTGGTTTTGATGTAGCCAAAACTCGCTCTGTTAAAGCCTGAAGCTACAGAGGGACAGTCAACACTTCACTATTTTGGCCTTGGAAAAGAAAAATATGCTGTATTGTCCTTGTAAATTAGTTTTTAAAAACTATGCAAATTAAACAGTAAGCTGAATTAAAACATTTTTTGTGCATTCCAAAACCAAAGTGCATACTAAATGTCTTGAATATTAAAATATTATGTTTCTTGGATTGGTGACAAAGAACAAACTAAGATGATGCTAAGGACATGGTTATTTAAAAACAAAACGTTATATTTGTTATTTCTTCTCTTAACAACAAATGTCCTTACAATAGGTTTACTATTAAAATGCTATTCTTATATAATGTGTGAATTAACATATTTATACTTAAAAACACAATGGATTCTAAGATTTACTACAAAGAATAAATAGTTGCATAAAATTTTATATAGAGGCAATGTGAATGGATTAAAAAAATGAGCTTAATTAATTTAGCTGATTGTGATCAGAGCCTTGGATCCAGTGTTTTCTCTTTAAAATGACTTCAGTGAATTTAGCCTTGGAAAATATGAAGCAATATAGCCCTTCTCGCATTCATTTTGAATCAGAATTTCAAAATAGTAGAGATAGGAATCACTGAGGAAATATTCAGTGTTTGAAAATCAGGAATAATTTAAGAACAAGAATTCCATGGACTAAGCAAATTATCAAAATCAACATGTAATCCATTTTCTCTCAAATACCAAAGTTACTAATTTCATATATAGATATACTGGTTGTGGCAGTAGGCAGAACAATGTCCTCTCCTACCCCCATAGATGTCCATATATCATAATGAATATATTATGATACAAGGTAAAGAGGAATTGTGAAAGTGTTAGTCACTTAGTTGTGTCCTACACTGCAACCCCATGGACTGTAGCCCACCAGGCTCCTCTGTCCATGGGATTCTTCTGGCAAGACTACTGAAGTAGTTTGCAACACTTTTCTTCAGGGGATCTGCCCGACCAGGAATAGTACCCGGGTCTCCCGCATTACAGGCAGATTCTTTGCTGTCTGAGCCACCAGGGAAGCCCCAAAGAGGAATAAAGATTATAGATATTAATAGAAGTAAAGTTACTAATCAATTGACTTTAAAGATTATCTTGGATTATTTATAAAGGCAAAGAAATGGATTGTTCTTGTGTTTGGTTCTTATTGTTGCTGTAACAAACTACTGTAAACTTGGCTTAAAACAACAAACTTATTACTGTATTAATCAGTGTTCTCCAGAGAAGCAACAGCACTTGTGTGCATACATGTATATGTGTGTAAACATAGAGAGACTGTTTTTAGGATTTGCTCATACTATTGAGGGGACTGGCAAGTCTGACACCTGCAAGGCAGCCAGGAGGCAGGAGATATAGGAAAGAGTTGCAGCTGGAGTGGAAGACGGTCCACTGGCAGAATTCCATTCCCCTTGGTGGTGTCAGTCTTTATCTTAAGGTCTTCAACTGATTGGATGAGACTCACCCATCTTGAGGTAGATCATTGCCTTTACTACAATTTTACTGATCTAAGTGTTAATCTCACCTAGAAAACACCTTCACAGTAACATCTAGATTGGCATGTGACCAAATATCTAAACCCCACGGCCTAGTGAAGCTGAGACATAAAGTTTGCCGTCACACTGATTGCATGTTTCGGAGGTCTGAAATTTGACCTTGGTCTCACATGGTGCCAAAGTGCTGCACTTCTTCTGAAGGCTCTCGAGGAGAATCTGCATTCTTGCCTTTTCCAGGTTGCCCACATTTTTTGGTTTGTGGCCCTCTTCCATCCCCAGAGCCAACCAATGGCTGGTTGTCTTTCTCATGCTGCATTTACTAGACATTGACTCTTCTTCTACATCCTGCTTCCACTTTATGGAGCATTGGGACCACCAAAATAAGACAGAATAAACTCAATATTTCAAGGCCAGCCAATTAGCTCCTTGAATTATATCTTCAATTTCAGTTACCTTTTGCCACATAATAAAACATACAAATTCCAGAGATTAGAATGTTGATATATTTGAGGGTTCATTATTCTATCTATCACACTCTTTCAGAGCCTCCAGAATGAAATGCAGCCATTTAAACACCATGATTTTACCTCAGTCTTTAGAATAGTCAGACTTCCAATAACCACAACTGTAAGATATGAATTTGTGTTGTTTAAGCCACTTTGTGTGTGGTAATTTATTTCAGTAGCCAAGAGGAACTAATACAGTTGTCTAAACTTCTCCTTCCTTCATCATGACAACAGAGTTTGTATCTAAATATAATACAAACCACTATGGGAATTTTCAGTGAGTCAAAGGGATTCAGACGTTTCTATGCACTTTAAACATGATGCTTCCAGAGTGTTAAAACCAAATATTAAGAAATGACAGGAAAAGTGCATGAAAGAAAAAAGAAATGACAGTAGACTAGGAGGTAGATAGTACCCTCTGTCAAGCTTCTCAAAATGTGTTCCTTAGAGTATTAGTGCTCTGTGGGATATTTATAAGTTTTCAGGCAAAAATAAAGGTTTTTCAAAATGTTTCTTAAAAACTCAGGGTTTTTTTTTTTATAAACACCAGGTTTATTGTGTTTATATTCATTGGAAATATCCAAATATGTAAGGTGAAGTCTTTCCTTAGAATCCAGGGCAATGATTACTTGATGTAAATATACTGTGGTTTAGATGCTAAGTCGTGTCTGACTCTTGTGACTCCATGGACTCTAGACTGTCAGGCTCCTCTGTCCACGGGATTCTCCAGGCATGAATACTGGAGTGGGTTGCCATTTCCTTCTCCAGTAAATATACTGTAATAAGAGATTAAACAGAGACACAAAGCATCAGTGTATGGCTTGGATTTCCATACACATGATAGAAAAGTTTCTCATAACTCTGGACACCAAGTGGAAAGAAAAAGGTAACAATCAAATCTAGTGATAAATAAAAGGATAATATTAAACAAGTGGAGTTAATACCAGTAATCCAAAGTGGGCTTGGCATTAAAATAAGTCAATGGAATTCACCACTTTTACAAAATAAAGGAGAAAAGCTGTATGATTATTTCATCAAAACAGAGAAGGCATTTGATAAAATTAGATAACTACCATTAGGAAAATAAAATCCTCAGAAAAATAGAAGTTGGCACTTCAAAGAGGTAGCAAACAAACTCTTTTCAGAAGATTGCATATCTCTACAATAAAAAGAACATCGATCCCTTACCTTAAACCATATACCAAATCAGTTTCAGGAGGATTATTTATCTAAATGTGACAGGTAAAACAATCAAGTTTCTAGAAAATAATAAAGACATTTTTAAGACCTTGGGGGTAGGCTAAGATTTCTTATCAGGATACAAGCAACACTAACTGTAAAGGAAAATGATGGCTTTTGGACTACTTAAGTATTTTTTAAAGTCTCTGTCTTTAGACAACTTTAAGAAAAGTTACAAAGCAAGCCCCATAGTAGAAGAATATATTTTTAGTACATATAACCAACTTACTTGTATCCAAGCCATGTAAAATCAATAGGGAGAGGTAGAAAATTTAGTTTAAAAGGATCATAAAAGATATTTATAAGAATGTCACAGAAGAAGAAATCCAAATAGTCAACACCCAAGTGCTCTTTTTTACTAGTTGGCAATGAAAGGCAAATGAAATAAATTATGACATGTACCTATATTCCCATTGCTAGAATGGCTAAAGTGAAAAAAACTGAGAGTAACAAGTGTTAGAACATGGAACAACTGAAACTCTCATACACTATAGGTAATAGAACAAATGGTACAACTTCTTTGGAAAACTGTTGCTATCTGTCATGGATGTATCCTACTACCTACCGGTTGTATCCTTAGGTATACAACCAACAGAAACCCATACTGTGGACACCAAAAATATAAAAATATCCAACATTTTTCAAATAATCAAAAATTGGAAAATTGTTCATCTACAATAGAATGGATTAACAAATTCAGATATGTCCATAAAATGGGATTCTACATAGCAATAAAATTCTCTATAGTTCTACTATGTACAATAACATTTATTAATCTCACAAACATAACAATCCATGAGTGATGCCAGACACACAAATGAATATGAAGTATAATACTCACTTTATATAAAAGTACTCAAATGAAATAAAAATTAACCTCTGACATTAAAGTTAGGAAAGCAGTTACCTTTAGAGAAGAGGGTAGAGCTAGTGACTTGAAGGGTTTTGAGCTGTTGGCAATATTCTATATCATGGTTGGCAGCAGTTTGCCTATAAATTAATTTTAGACTTAAGTTCTGTGTACTTTTCAATATGTGTTATATACAGTAATTAAAAATTAGAAGTTCTTTAATGTTTTTCTAGCTATACAAAAATAGAATAAAGCAGATTCCATAACCAATACACACTAATTAACTGATGTGTGTTAATCTAGGCTTGTGAATCTACAAAATGACTTGGTTAACATTTTATCAACACATTTAAGAAATGGTGGTAGTCATTGTTAAGATGACAAACTTGGGTGAAATAAATTTGTAGGAGGCTAAAATTATGCCTGAAATAATCCTGACAGATTTAATACTGCACAGTTAAATATTTCTAAAATTACATTTAATATAAATGGAGGGTCTGCACTTGGTTCAAAATATATTTTAAACTAGTCTGGACAAAGAGAAGTACAGGCAGAAAGAAACAGTCTCAGATTAGGTTCTCTGGAAGCAGAAAATTAGACTAAGTTTGATATACAAGATGCTTATTAAGGATCAATTTATGAGAAAAGGCAGGGCTGGGAGGGGATGAAGAAGTAATGGGCAGAGGAAAAAGTAAGATAAAGCCTTGGCCAACTCACTGGGGAATTGTGAAACAAGTATTGCCCAGGCATCCTTCTTTGGACAGAAATTTTGGGTCTTTATACCTTTGCCCCCCTCATTCAAAGGATGTGAGCTGCTCTGGGAAGTTCATAGCTTTGGTTAAGGCTCTTCTCTGCACCTGACTCTGATCCTGAAGGAATGAATGGCTGTTTTCTGACCTCATTCTCCTTCCCAGGGGAAAAGGTTGAAGAGGGATCTGAGTAGAAGATTTTCATGTCTATAACACGTATGAAAAAACTGGAGCATATTCAGAAGTGAGTAACTAGGATAGTGACTATGTCAAATATTCATGAAGCTGTTATATATTGAATTCTTCATGTCTATCCTGGAGAGGAAGAACATTAGAGTGTTTTTAAATATTTGAAAAGTTGGAAGATAGGTGAGGTTATAAATGTTACGTATCATTGAAGAAAGTAGGACCAACTTATGAAGGCATATATATAACCACAATATAGTGATCAATGTTGTTATTATAATAGATTACAATTGTGAGGTGGTAGTCTCCCCACTTGAAGGCATCCAGGCAAACCTTGGTAACCACTTCCCTGGAATACTACAGAGAAGATTTAAACAACAGAGAGAAGACCAGGCTACTGACATCGTGGCTAATATCAGGTCTAATAGTCATTAATTTTTAGGTGCCACTGGTCAAGAAACTTTAAAATGAAAATGTAAATAGATTATGTGTCATGTACATTGGTGAGGACAAGTATAGCCTGCCTGGCTCCTCTGTCCATGGGATTTCCCAGGCAAGAATACTGGAGTGGGTTACCATTCCCTTCTCCAGGGGATATTCCTGACCCAGGGATTAAACCCATGTCTCCTGCTTGACAGGTGGATTCTTTTACCACTGAGTCACCTGGGAAGCACAGTAAAAAGATATACATCCCAAAATTACAGTAAGGTTTCTGAATTTCAGAAGAGATTAAAGGAGAGACAGCATTGCTGGCTAAGCATCTGTGAAGTTCTATCAGAACTGGAGAATGCAGAGCAGGAAAGTCAAGCTGACTTCAGATGAAGATATGAACTATGCACAGGATATATTGTAGAATATCAGTGGGGAGAAGAGAGAATCATGCAAAAAATGTGATGGAATCAAAAGAAAATGTCTGTTTTTATTTGCCCTCATTCCCCTCATGATTTTATAAATTGTAGATGAAGTTATTCTTTGTCACCCCTAATTATGACCACATATGCTGACAAAAGTCCATATAGTCAAAGCCATGGTTTTTCCAGTAATTATGTATCAATTTGAAAGTTGGACCATAAAGAAAGTTGAGTGCAGAAGAATTGATGCTTTTGAACTGTGGTTTTGAAGACTCTTGAGAGTCTCTTGGACTGCAAGGAGATCAAACCAGTCCATCCTAAAGGAAATCAATCCTGAATATTCATTGGAAGGACTGATGCTAAAGCTGAAGCTCCATTACTTTGGCCACCTAATGCAAAGACCCGACTCTTTGGAAAAGACCCTGATCCTGGAAAAGATTGAAGGCAGGAGGAGAAGGGGACAACAGAGGATGAGATGGATGGCATCATCGACTTGATGGACATGAGTTTGAGCAAACTCAGGGAGTTGGTGATGTACAGGGAAGCCTGGCATGTTGCAGTCCATGGGGTTTCAACAAGTCAGACATGAGTGAGCGACTGAACTGATACGCAAAGTGCAAGTAACATTTAATCTAGACAATCATTGAAAGAAAAAAAAAAAAGGCTTCAAAATGTTGTGAACAGACAAGATAGATTACTTCCATCAAAGCAGTAGATTTGGTAGTTTCAGGTTCTGTTTTTACTTAAGATGCTTCTATTGTTAATTATTTTATTTGGGTTTGTGGTAAATCTATATGTTCCAGTCTTCATAGTGTAGGATGGATCCAAGTATTACCCTCATGCAAAAAAAAGCAGCTGGATAATTTTTCTACTCCTCTATGCTGCTAATTCCAAAATACTGCATTGTTTTGTGTATTTTGACATCATGATTCAAATGTTATATATATTTGAATATATATATTTTGAAACTGAAAAGCTTGGAAGCAGCTAGTCGTTGCTTCCATGATTATCTGTGTCCCACCTCACAGAGATGAAAGGAATGCATATATTTTGCTGCTCTACTAATATGCAAATTCATGCTTCCTGCATTGAGAGTCCTGGAATACATTTTATAACTGGTGGGGAAGTAGAAGCTGGTGGAAATGCTGCTCTTGGCCTTGACATAAGAATAGATGATTAAAATAAAACTGCACTTCTCTGGTGCTGTTAAACATTGGCTAGCTGCCCAAATTCCGTGGTGCACATTCTGGTAGGCTTAGCTTCTTTCCTGACACATCACACCACTGAGCACAGACTTCCTCTGCCTGTTCCTTCAAATGTGCTATGATTGATATATTTATTCTGCCTCATTGCCTGTGGGAACCGAAAGCATTAAAGAAAAGATTAACCTGCAGGTAGGATGAACACTGGGGACTCTTATATTAGATGTCTCTTCTTAAAGCATTAACTTTCAAAGATGGTGCATACACAAGCCAGATCAAAATGGAATTTGTGCTCCATAAGTTGTTAACCATTTTCTAGAGGATTAAAATTTGTGTGAATATGACATCATACCATAAACCAAGTACAGTTTGTAGACTTTTTATTTATTTAATAGCTATAGGCATTATAATCAATGCATAACAGTAGCAAAGATTTCCATGAATTGTTCAGGAGAAAAAATATCTATACAAATTCTTGCTTTATGGAGTAGACCCAAAACTGAAAAGTTCTTTTTAAACTAATTTAAGAAAAATTTCCCTTTCCTCACCTACACTTTCCAATGAATTGTAGCTTTGTTGTATCTTTAATCAATTGTATATTACCTCATAGAATATAAATAATTATAATGTAGTGACTGATACTGTAGACACAGAATTGCCAGAATTGTAATTGCAACTTAGGGAAGATTTCTAAACATGCCTTACATGTCTGTTTCCTCAACTGCTAAAAAGAAAAATTTAGCTACTCTCCCATAGGGTTGCTGTGAGAACTAAATGATTTAATACACAATAAGCACTTAGTACCTGACACCTAGCAGATGTCTGGTTAGTGTCAACTACTATGATTAAACAGGATAGACAGTGGGCATACTGAATGTTCATGAAAACATGGCATGTATGAAACTACCCATGTTTATACTCGAGAAAACTTTGAAGGTGAGGTGTTAGTTGTCCTTAAATGGCTGAAAGTGAAAGTCACTCAGTCCTATCCGACTCTTTGCGACCCCATGGACTATACAGTCCATGGAATTCTCTAGGCCAGAATACTGGAGTGGGTCATCTTTCCCTTCTCCAGGGGATCTTCCTTATGCAGGAATTGAACCCAGGTTTTCCGCATTGCAGGTGGATTCTTCACCAGCTGAGCCACAATGGCCGAGGTATTGTTGAATGGTTAAGACTTAAAACTTAACATAGTGGCCCCTGGCCATCTGCAGTTTTGATTTCTGCAGTTTCAGAAAATATTAAATGGAAAATTCCAGAAACAAACAGTTAATACCATTTGATTTTCACTCTGTTCTAAGTAGCTTAATGAAATCTTGCACAGTCCCAGTCTATCGTGCCCAGGGATGTGGATCATCCCTTTGTCCGGCAAATCCCACCTTAAGTCACTGAGTAACTGTTTCCATCACTAGATGAGTACTGTGGTGTCACAGTGCTTGTGTTCAGTAATCATTATTTTACTTACTAATGGCCCTGAAGTGCAAGAGTATTGATACTGGTAATTCTAATATGCCAAAGAAAGAAGTCATAAAGTGCTTCCTTTAACTGAAAAGGTGAAAGTTTTTGATTTAATAAGAAAAAAAATATCTCACACTGAGGTTGCTAAGATCTACAGTGAAGAACAAATAGTCTATCCCTGAAACTGTGAAGGAGAAATATAATCATGCTAGCTTTGCTGTTGCACTCAAACTGCAAAAGATATAGCCACAGTGAGAGATAAGTGCATAGTTAAAATGGAAAAGTGGCTTCCCTGGTGGCTCAGATGGTAAAGAATCTGAGTCTCCTGCAATGCAGGAGACTTGCGTTCAATCCCTGGGTCAAAAAGATTGCCTAGAGAAGGGAATGGCTACCCTCCCCAGTATTCTTGCCTGGAGAATCCCATGGACAGAGAAATCTGGTGGGCTACAGTCCATAGGGTTGCAAACAGTTGGACATGACTGAGCGACTAACATACAAAATGGAAAAGGCATTAAATTTGTACAATAAGATTAGAGAAAGAAGGGCCACATAATGTTTTCTTACAGTGTATTGTTATAATGGTTCTGCTTTATCCTTAGTTTCTGTTAATCTATTACTGTGTCTAATTGATAGATTAAACTTTATCATGGACGTGCATGCTCAGTCACTTCAGTCGTGTCTGTTTGTGACCCCATAGGTGTGTATATATAAAAATAATGTATGTAGGCATCAGAACTATCTGCAGGTTTAGGCATCCACTGGGGATCTCGGAACATACCCCTGTGGATAAGAAGACTACTGTATATGTATGAGAGAAGAAAAATAATGCCAACAGGCACATGTTTTATATAAATACTATGCTATGTTGTGTGCTCAGTCATGTCTGACTCTCTGTGACCCTTTGAACTGTAGCCCTCCAGGCTCCTCTCACTATGGAATTTTATAGGCAAAAATACTGGAGTGAGTTCCCATTTCCCCCTCCAGGGGATCTTCCCAGCCCAGGGATTGAACAAACATCTCCTGCATTGCAGTGGATTCTTTATCGCTACAATTCTTTACTGCTGCTCAGCCACCTGGGAAGCCCATATATATATATACACTATATATAAAATATATATATATATATGTATATATAAATCTAAACACACACACACTAATCATATCTCTGATTCCAACCAAAAGTGATGCCCCCAAGGGTCTTGAGGCAATATAAATTTGGACAAAAGTTATTTGGATGGTGGGATTTAATCTGTACTTTTACAGAGAAAATAGTAAAAAAGGAAGTCAGATAATGTACAGATCTAGCCTCTTAAGAGACAGTTGTTCACATAGACATGTGACCTCCCAAAATACATATATTCAAGTATCTTTCCCCTAATATCATCTTCCCTCAATGAAATAATGTAAATTCTTATAATCTAATGATGAAAGACTAGGAGGGAGAAATAGAAAAATACAAATAAACAACCTTTTCTTGAACTTTGTTACCCTGTTCTTTAGTGTTACAAGCTAACCACATTCAGGCAACTTAAGCAAAATTCAAAACTCCTGAGTTCTAAAATTGTATACAATTAATAGGAAAAAGCAGCTTTCTGTAGTTTTCAGGCCTACTGGTGTCTTACTAGGATGGTCTTACAGAGTTCAAGAAGCAGTGGTTTTGTTCTGGATGCACATTAGGATCACCTAGAGACTTGAGAAAAATTCTTATATCCAGGTTACCACCCCAGAAAGTGATTTTTTTTAATCTGGGGGTACTGGCCTAGAATTAGTATTTTCAAAAACTCTCCAGGTGCTTCTAATATGTAGCCAAGGTTGAACCGTTGGTGGTGTCTTAGTTGTTCAACAGAAGTATTCTAATACAATTAAGTAGGAAGGAAATAAACAATGGAAATTATTACACATGTATATAACTATTTAAAGCCAGGGTACCTCATGGGAGAAGGATAGTAAGCTGGGGCTTTATTTAAGTTCTCAATAAAGTTATAGTTGATATCATGTTTCTGTGTGATTATGAATAATACTACAACCCACATAAAAACAAACCACAGTTGTATCACCATAGCATAGCCACTGGGAAAAAAAAAGCATAATCTAGGCTCAGAAATAGGAATACAAAGATGGCTTAAACAAGGCCTCTGCTTACAAGGAGCTCAACATTTAATAGCAGGGTAGCTTGAGCATGGACCTAATGTTTATTGAATTCTTACTATGTGCTAGGCGCTTTTCTAAGCATATCTGTAGGTTATATTCTCCCCATTTTATAGTTGAAGAAATGGGGGAATTTAGAAGCTAAGAAAATTACCTAAGATTATATTGCTGCTAATGGTGGAGCTAGGATTTACCTGCAACAATATACTTGGAGAGGCTGTAGTTGTAACCACTATACTTACTGCTGAAAGCGCAAAACCTCCCTGAGTCTCTGTCACTTGGCAATCTATGTATTCATATGAATATCATATGTACTTATTAGAAAAGAAGTATTCTTTTGAAAACAAAATTGTTTGATGCTTTGTTAAAAGCAAGATTTGAGAGGTATTGCTTTGTTTTGTTTAGAGTTTTGAACAATCTCTAGCAAAAACCAATTAGTGGTATTTGTTTGCTATCCAAGAAAAACCATTCTTGGTTATAATATAGATAACTTTAGAAAAGTATGTAGATGAAATAACTCACAAAACTGAAAGGAGACCTGAAAGAACAAACCTTGGGAAATTCAGGTATCAAAGCCGTTGGGTCAATAAAGGAAGCAGGACCTCAAGGGCCTTTTCAGGGCCCCATGATTGGATAATTTCTCCTTCTTGTAACACTTCACCAATATTCAAATTATAAGAAGAGTCTTATTGGCTGAACTTAGGTCCTATGCCCATAAGAGGCTTGGCACCTTGATAATTAATTTCACCAGGACCATTTTAAATAAGAGTAAAGAGTTCTCCAAAGAAAATCAAAGTACTGCTACAAAAAAGGATAAGGAAAACAAGCAAAAGTAAGAGCTGCCCAATAAATATCTAGTGCCATTGAAATGAAGCAATGTAATTATTTTGAAAATCTTATGAATTTTTATATATTGACGAAAAACTGCCCTCAGAAGAGGAAGGGGGGAGGAGGGCAAAGTGTAATTCATTCACAAGATAGCTACAAGTACAGTCATTATGCATACCTGAGTTTATTCAACCTCCCCTGTTTCTTACCTTTCCAGCCTGCTACATATTATGCTTTCTGACAAGATAAATCCTTTTTTAGGTAATTAAGGTTGGAGCTTATGAACCCCAGAGCTTCCATCAGTGAAACTGATTTTAATGTGAGGTCGGGAAAAGCTCTTTTCTAATTCAGCGAAGTTAAAAAGTTGAGATCACTTATCTGTCTTTCCTTAATTAATTCTCTACTGAAGACTGGATCTCACTCTTGAAGTAGAATAGGCATCCATCTAAGACTGGACATTGTGGTTAGGCATAAGCATTCTCTTGCCATCACCTCTACACTGACTGTAACATTTTCCTCATCTTATTTTAGTGCTAAAGACGTTGTGGCTCTTAAGTTTGAATTCCTAGTTATAGCCTATTTTTCTAGGTGCAAGTCATGCCAAATCTTAAGGCTTATCTACTGTGTTATGTTGCCTCCTCCCCAGAAAGAAAGTGAGAGTTACAATCACCTCTGGAGAGTTGGGTGAGTTGAAAGAGAGAAACCTAGACATTATGTAAGGAAAATCAAGACGTAAGGAAGACAGAGAGATGAAGGGATGCCTGAAAGGTAAAGTGAAATAGGATTAAAAAAAAAAAGGGGGGGTTAGGTTGAGAACCATGGAGTTTTGTATTATAAAATATAATAGGACACAGCACAATGTCCAGCATGAAACAGCTACTTAAAATTCAACGACTATCTACATAGAAAAATATAATCATGAAATCAAGGTTTCAGTATTTATTCCTTGAAAAAAGCCTGAGCCACTCTTTAGGAGCATTTAGGAACATTTACGGAAATGATAAATACAAACATGAAATCACCTAAGTGACATTTTTTCAATTATGTTGAAATAGATTATAACCTTACACTTGTACTTTAAATTGTGTGGCTTTATTCTAATTAAATCAAGATAGTGAATACAACATAATTTGATGATTATGTACTTAAGGCTCAGCTGGTAAAGAATATGCCTGCAATGTGGGAGACAGGGCTTCAATCCCTGGGTTGGAAAGACACCCTGGAAAAGGGAACGGCTACCCTCTCCATTATTCTGGCCTGGAGAATTCCATGGACTGCATAGTCCATGGGGTCACAAAGAGTCGTACACGACTGAACAACTTTCACTTCACTTCAAGTCCTTATTCATATTCAATACTTTCGTCTTTCTTAGAAAACTGCTTAAAAGTAGAAATTACCAATTCATTGAAAGCCTTGACAACACAATCCATCAAAGATAGAACTGCTGACTAGATCTTGCATTTATTATTGGGATAGATTCTGACTGGAGTGTTTCATAAATGCATTACTGTTCTCACTTGGGACAACACGGAATACATTCCTGGGCATATATGCAGATGTTCAAAGCATAGAAATTACCACAGATAATAAGTTAAAAATTCAATTAATACTCTCCAAAGAAAGAACAAAGATGAAACTCATCCAAGACAAACCATCAGGGTAATCTTTTTCCAGATGATATTTTAAAATGTGAGAATCTTAGATAAATTTTTATAGGCCTGACTCATTAGGGCTAATTTGTAGATGCAAGGTATACCATTCATCAATCTGGTAAATTAGGAAATAAAGCAGAGTACAACAGTAAAAAATAATATACTATTGCTCAGTTGAAGTCATTGGAATATTTAGAATTGACTCAGTTTCTTAATCAAGGTCAATCCACCTAATATAGATGATTATATATATTCCATTTAGAAGCCTTCTTTACAAAATAAGGCCTAATCCAACATATTTTCAATTCAGTAAAATTGTTTTAGTAAAGAATAGAAAAACATAATACTTCCCTAAGCTAACATGAAAGTGTAAGTCGCTCAATCGTGTCTGACTCTTTGAAAGTCCATGGAATTCTCCAGGCCAGAATACTGGAGGGGGTAGCCTTTCCCTTCTCCAGGAGATCTTCCCAACCCAGGAATCGAACTCAGGCCTCCCACATTGCAGGCGGATTCTTTACCAGCTGAGCCGAGCCACCAGGGAAGCTGACATACATTATTTTAAAAATGATATTTTCAATCATCCATAAATTCACAAATAGTTTTATTGGAATTAGTTCTCAATATAGGGAACAATTATTCTCATTTCTAGCAAGCTACTCTACCTTATCAAGTGACAGATATTTTCTCATATGAAACTGAATGAAGGAGCATATGAATTGTGTGTCCAATAACTAGTCATCTATGGAGCACCTTGATTAATAATGATGCTTTCACCTCTGTTCTCTTCCATTCATAGTCCATACTTCAGTCATCTAGTCCGATGTTAGAATCTATTGTGTGGTGCTATCAGATGTACTTTCTGATGGTTGAAGGAGTCTCCTTAATCATCTTCTGTTAAAATATCAATTTAGAAATCCAAGAAGGCTAAAGTTTCTAAAGCAGTACAGTAATGGTAAAATGTTCTAGCTTTTTTTTGCTATGTGGTATCATTTGTTCCCAAACTCTGTGGCAGATTATTCTCACAGTTAGGTTTTATCAAACAACTTTTTAGATTATGATTTCATGGCATAAATAAATAATGTATGGAAGAAAAGCTGTAAGTTATTGAGTGTTATCCACAATAGATGCCATATTTTCATCTCAATTTTTGCATGTTCTACTCTTTTGGGGATTGATTAACACCTTGCCATTTCAAGCATGAAAATTTAAGGACTAAGAAAGGTTTTTCCTGGTATAAAATATGTGCTGTGCCAAGTATGAAAATTTAATGGTAAAGAAAACTTTTCCTTACTATAAACAAAGTAACCAATATTCATGCCCAGTACTTTTTCTTACTGGAAATTCCTTTTCCTACTTATCCATTGACTATTCAATTCACTCCAGCCTGAATTGTGACATCATTCTACCCAAGTTACTCTTGTTAAGAGCACCACTTTCTAATCACCAAATCCATTGTTTATAATTCTTTGTTCATGTTACTGGAATTATCAGAAATATTTGATAGAGGTGTATATTTCCTCTTCATGGAAAAACTCTATTTTCATGACATAATATTCCACTAGTTTTCCTCAAACTTCTCAGAGCCAACTTCAGGGCTTCCCTGATAGCTCAGTTGGTAAAAATTCTGTCTGCAATGCAGGATACCCCGGTTCGATTCCTGGGTTGGGAACATCTGCTGGAGAAGGGAACGGTTACCCACTCCAGTATTCTGGCCTGGAGGATTCCATGGACTGTATAGTCCATGGGGTTGCAAAGAGTCAGTCACAACAGAGTGACTTTCACTTCACTGTCAGAGACTCTTCCTCTCCCAATTCCTAAAGCTTGGCATCTTTCAGTACCATATGAAGCATTCTGTTCTTGATCTATATTCTTTTAGATCATCTCATCTACTCATGTCTGATTTAAATTTTATACTGAATACCATAAAAATTATATTTAGAGTTAAGCCTCTCTCCTGAGCTATACTGACCACCAGATATCTCTATTTGAACATCTTATTAACAACTCAAATGTAACATAGCCCAAACCCACTCCTCTGCCATCTCTTCAGTGTTTCCGACACAGTGAATGGGACCTCTCACTAACCAGCTATCCAAACCAGAATCCTGAGTTTCAAGACTAACCTTTCCCCTTCCTTTGTCTGCCACTACACTGCCAGTTCTTATTGATGTTAGTTACTAAGTATATTTATGTTATAAAATAACTGTTTTTCTCTTCCCTAATTAGACAGGCTGCTGTCACATCTCCTGTGCATTACTGTTATAACCTAGATGTTTTTCCTGTGTTATCTCTTACTCCTTTTTTTCCATGTTGAATGATTATACTACTAACTAAAAGTTCTATTTTTTTTTTAATTGGGAAAAATCTTAATTTTAACAAAAATGGTATTACATTTTTCCCCTACTTAAATCCTTTCAATTGGTCTCATCTCAGTTTTGATCCAGTTTAAATCTTTTCTTAGGAAAACACCACAACTGGTGGCCCAATCAATAGCCATTTTCGCGCTCTGACCAAGATGGATACACTTCAGTTTGAAAAGTTGCCAAAGAATTAGAGACATTATGGCTGCTGCTGCTGCTAAGCGGCTTCAGTCATGTCCGACTCTTCATGACCCCATGGACTGCAGCTTACCAGGCTCCTCCGTCCATGGGATTTTCCAGGCAAGAGTACTGGAGTGGGGTGCCATTGCCTTCTTCAACATTATGATTATGCTATGCTAAGTCACTTCAGTCATGTGTGACTCTGTGTGACCCCATAGACGGCAGCCCACCAGGCTCCCCCGTCCCTGGGATTCTCCAGACAAGAACACTGGAGTGGGTTGCCATGTCCTTCTCCAATGCATGAAAGTGAAAAGTGAAAGTGAAGTCGCTCAGTTGTGTCCGACCCTCAGCGACCCCATGGACTGCAGCCTACCAGGTTCCTCCATCCTCGGGATTTTCCAGGCAAGAGTACTGGAGTGGGTGCCATTGCCTTCTCCGAACATTATGGCTAGTTGAGATTAAACTTCATCTGCCATTTTATCTCCCAACCTTCTCCCTACACACAGACTATTAGTGTAAAGAGTTGTATGTATTCAGCGCCTCCGTTTTCTCATCCCCATGCATTCTGTGAGCGACTGCAGTTATGGTCGTCACATTCCACATTACCAGTGACTGGTGTAGAAAGCTAACGGTCCTGTGGCCCATTCTGTCCAATGAGATAAAAGAGAACTTTTCAGGGTACTTATGGGAATCATTCCTTTTGAAAAAGGAATACAAAGTAAATATGTTTATAGCTCTGGATATTGGCATGTGAGAATGTAATACATGAAACCAATGTAGGCATCTTGCAAACATGAGAGGGAACTACTAACAACCTGAGACTGTCATTCAAAAAACAGAAATGAATTGATAACATAACTTACTGAATTAACCAAAGTTTTCTTAGCTTATGACTTATTTTTATATAGGCAAAAAAAAAAAAAAAAATCCCCAGTTTTGAAGCCAGTCGCTGTTAAGATTTTCTGATATCTGCCCCCAAATCCATAGTATTCTAACTGAATGGATAAAATGCTGGGTATGCTCAAAGACCCATGGAGATCTGGCCCTAAATACCCTTTAGCCTCCGTGGCTCCTGTGTCCTCACTTGTCTCTCGGTGACAACTATATTGGCTCTATTTCGGCCAATACATTGAAATGTGCCATGCTCCTCTCCACCTCGAAGTTGTTTCATGTCTTGCCTTTTTTCCTGGAATTCTCCTGTTCCTGCTCTATCGCCTACTCAAGCCTCAGCTGAAATGTCACTTCCTCAGTCCTGTGTTACATGTGCTATAACACAACACTTATCCTTACACTACTCATCACACCTCTGTTCAGTGTTACTCATTCCCATTTCATTTCAGCTTTGGAAGAAAGCAGGTATGTCTGTCTTATTTCATTTATATCCCAGGACTGAGCCTAGTTCTTGGCATACAGTATGTGCTACATAAACGTATGTAAAAATAAATCACAATGAAAGTCATAAGTCGATAAAAAGACTTCTGAAATTTTATTCCTGCAGGTGTTGTATTTACTTCTAGGCTCCACATATGAGAAGAACAAAATTTCCAACCATATCCTGATTCTGTTAAGAAGACCAGCCACATAAAGAAATGGCAGCAGCCAGACGCCAGGTCACTGGCTATGAACAGCATTCCTTACCTGGACCCCAAGACTTAAGATAAAATAAAAGTGGAGAGGAGGTGGGTAAATACAACCCCAAGGGGAAAAGAACCATTCAAAGAGAAGCCTTGCCTTTTTGCTAACAGTCTATAACAGATCTGTCTGTTCAAGACTTAGAAAGGAAATAGTATCAGAAGTACTGGGGTAGAGATAGACTGATTTAGTGTACCCACACTGGTCTCTCTCTCAACCAAAGCTGGAGGAAAAAAAAGTTGAGACCATCCTAAGAAAAATCATTTTCTCATACTTTTTTCCCAAATAATATGGTCTGTCCAGGAGTATGTGGTATATCCAATACCAGCTACTGTTTGGATGCTAAAGCCTGTCCCAGGAAGCTCCCATCCACAGCCTTACTCTGGTTACAAACCCTATGAGTGTCAATAACACCCTCTTTTTATTTTTCTGACCTTTCTTTTATAATGTTTATTATAATTACACGTTTATTTATGTTTGACCCCACTTTTTCATGACACAGACTAAATCATACAGAAGTAATGTATTATTTTTTAACAGCTAGCAAATTGTGGGACAGATGGTGACAATTCAGAAAACATTTCTATTAATGTTAACTAGATGGATTGTGTCAAGCACTATAGGAAACTTCTTACACTGAAGGATGTTTTTGTATAAAAAGATGGAGTGAAAAGAAAAATTCTCTCCTCCACAGGTAGACTGAGGATATGATTTACAATGTAGCTTTCTTCCCTAAGGTGAAAGATATTTTTATAAATCAGACCTTTTATTAATATAAATACTATTGAGAGAATAATTTGAAATTGGTTTCTTAAAGCCTACATTTATGTTAAAATTACCATATTTTCACTAAAAATGTTGTCATATATTTTCTGATTATAAGTATAAAAAAATAAATAAAATAAAAAGACCTAACACAGAGGATAAAATGATAAAACTTCTAGAAGAAAATGTAGGAGATAATCTTGGCAACTTTTAGGTTGGCAAAGATTTCCAGAACACAAAATGTCTTAAAAAATGATCAGCTGGAGTTTATCAAACACCAAACATTTTCAACTTTTCAACTTACTCTTAAGAAAATAAAAAGATGAGCTACATCTTAGGAGAAAATGTTTGTAACACATGCAGCTGACGATGTGTTTCCAAGAGCTCTTAGAACTCAATAATAAAAGGACAAACAGTGCAGCATTTTTTAAATGGGCAAAATCTTTGGACAGACAGTTCAGGTATATAAATCAGCATGGGATAAGATGGCCAGTATTTTTTTTATTACCAGGGAAATAAAATGTAAACTATAAAGAGATACCAGTGGGTACCCATAAGAATAGCTAACATTTAAACAGCTAATGGCATCAAGTGTTGACAAGTATAAGGAACCCCTGAAACTCTCATACATTCCTGTAAGAAACTACAGCTCTTTCTGTATAACCACACTGGAAAACTCTTCAGGAGTTTCTTGTAAGGTTAAACATATTTCTATCCTATAATCCAACAGTGTTAGTGTTGGGAATGTACCCAAGAAAAATACAGCATTTGCCTATAAAATACTTGTACATGAATGTTTATCAAATTATTCATAATAGGAAAAACCTGAAAATAATACAGATATTCATCTAGAGAGAAATGAAAATAATTGTGGCATATTTGTATAATGCCATCAGCAATGCCAAGGAGCTAACTACTATGTGAATACACTATAGCATGGTTGAATCTAAAAATCAATATATTGATTGAAAGAAGAGAAAGATGAAGAGGATACTATATGATTCCATTTACAGCTAAAAATAAATGAATTGAAAAATACGATCATTGTTTTTCTGGGGCCAAGGTTTGCAAGGATGGGAAGATAGATTACGACGATTCTAACACGCTTTCTTTAGGGAGATGATAGCACACATTTCTCAAACCCTGGTGTGCAAACTCATGTCTTCTGTGAGGATTCTGAAAGAGCCTGTCCCATGCTTCATGGTAACCACAAGCTGACCCAGCTGGACCTGAGCCCTAACAACTTAGGGATTACTGTGTCTATGATGATTTTTTTAGAACTCTGAGGCACTCAACCTGCAACTTCAAGTGTCAGTGGTTGGAATTGTGTGGCCTCACCTCTTGGTTTGTCATCAGCTCTTTATAGAACTCAGCAAGAACTCAAGTCTGAGTTTCCTCAGGCTGGGGGACAATGTTCTCTCTAATGTTGAGCTTAAAAGACTTTGGGGGCCCATTAAGATGTCCAAGTGTCCCCCGAAACAGCTGCCACTAGAGAAATGCAACTTGTTAGCAACCAGCCGTCAGGACTGGCCGTGCTTCTTGCCAGCACCCAGGGAATGACTCAAGTATACTTGGAATTTCCTCAGCTCCAAGATGATGATGTAAAGCTGCTGTGACTCACCCCAAGTGTGTCTTAGAGCGACCGCTACACTGGTTCTGCCAGCTTGGTGCATCCTAGGTGTAGGTTTTTGTCAGATGTTCTCCTCCAGAATAAGAGCTTTATAAAACTGAATCTGTGGAAGAATAACCTGGGATATGAGGGAGTTAAGTTTCTGTGAGAGACACTGAGCCATCCAGATCACAACCTGCAGAACATGGACTTGCCAGACTGTTCCTTCACAACAAAGTGCTGTCAGGAGTTTGCTCGTGCCCTCAAGTGCAATCATGTGAAAATTCTGGATCCTGGGGAAAATGATGTTGAGGATGATGCAAGAGCAGTGCAGGGTTCAAAAATGTCCAAATTGTGTGGAGACATGTAGGTTGGAGAAATGCGATTTGATGCCTGATTGCTGCCAGCATATCATTTCAGTTCTCAGAAGCAGTTAAAGCCTGGTTAATCTGAACCTTTTAGGAAATGACCTGGGGCTGGATGGAGTCAACACAATGTGGGCATCCTTGAAAAAAATCGGCATGCAAACTATGGAAACTTGAGTTAGAAAAAGACTTATACTCTATAGTGAGAGCAGAGTTGGAGAAATTACAGGAGAAGGAGTCCTTTTTGAGAGTCAAGTTTAAGTGGAATTGCAATGACTCTGAAAACACAGGTGGAGGTGGTGATCCAATGATGAGATGTCACAGCTTTACCATGGAATGTCTTGAAGTACAACCACCAGGAGGTCCTGATCCATGTGTTGCTCAGGTGTTACTGTTCATGGGGACAAATGAGGAATTATCTCCAGAATGCTTGTTCATGGTTTGTATAGGCAGCATATTCAGTACCTAGTCTCCAGAATCCTAACCCAATACTATATTTGCATTAACAGCCTACATTGGCTTCACCTTAAGATCTTTTTGTCCTTGGTGTAGTATTTTAAATTCCTGGGGCTATTAAGAGATCTTAATAAAGTAAAGGCTATGAAAAAGAACTGTAAATCTTCAAATATTATGAAAGTATAAAACATAAAATGGAGATATCCCATATAATTATCTCTTCCAAAGTAAAACAGCTTTTATATAGTTTGGTCAGAGAAGGCAATGGCACCCCACTCCAGTACTCTTGCCTGGTGAATCCCATGGATGGAGGAGCCTGGAGGGCTGCAGTCCATGGGGTCGCTGCGGGTCAGACACAACTGAGCAACTTCACTTTCACTTTTCACTTTCATGCATTGGAGAAGGAAATGGCAGCCCACTCCAGTGTTCTTGCCTGGAGAATCCCAGGGATGGGGGAGCCTGTCGGGCTGTCGTCTATGGGGTCTCACAGAGTTGGACATGACTGAAGTGACTTAGCATAGCATATAGTTTGGTAATATCTTACTCTACATTTTTGTGCATGTATGTATATATGTTTATATATATATATATAATAAACATTTTTATTTCACAAAAGTTGGGAAAGTAACACATAAGCCACTTTTCTACTTGTTTTGTTTTAGATGATTATTTTTGATGCTATTAGGTCATATAGCATCCTAATGAAAAAAAATCCAATATTCTAATGAATACCACACTAGCAGTATGGTGATGTGTGTGTGCTCATTTGCTCCAGTTGTGTCCAACTCTTTGCAACCCTATGGACTGTAGCCTGCCAGGCTCTTTTGTTCATGGGATTTCCTGGCAAGAATACTGGAGTGGGTTGCCATGCCCTCCTCCAGGGGATCTTCCCAATCCAGGGACTGAAACTGCATCTCTTGCATCTCCTTCATCTCTTGCATTGCAGGTGGATTATTTACCACTAGTGCCAACCGGGAAGCCCAGTTTGGTCATGGCTTAGTGGTGAAGAATCCACCTGTCAAGCAGAAGACATGGGTTCAATCACTGGGTTGGGGAGATCCTCTGGAGAAGGAAATGGCAAGCTACTCCAGTATTCTTGCCTGAGAAATCCCATGGACAGACGAGCCTGGTGGGTTACCGCACATAGGGTCACAAAGAGTGGGCCATGACTTGGCAACTAAACAACAACAAACATCACCATATTTTACCAATGATAACTGGTGGAAAAAATTCAAAGTCTACTTCTAGATGTTTTAGCTTGACAAAGTAAATGCATCACTCTTAAAGATATCTTTATTGGCTGTTCTAGTAAAACAGAGCTTTTGGTAATTGTAAAAAGGTCAGAATAAATTTATATCAGTCATGCATATTTTCAAAACTGATAAAAATGTTAGCAAGCAACATCACATGATAACATGCGATGTCCTTAAGAGACCATCTAGATTATATTAAAAATGCAGCTCAGATGAATCCAGAGACATATCCCAGGTCACAGAGATTATTGTTGGTAGAACCAGCATCAGTAAGGTCACCTGATTTTATTGTAGTATTTTCTACATATTGTCCTTTGTCTATAGCTCACTAACCTCGAAGAAGCTTCAAGCCATCATCTTGGCATCATTAACATTGTGTCTTAATGCCTGATATCACCCATCTTCTCTGTATTTGAATAATTCAGAAGGAAGATAGAAACACTCTGATGAAGGCATGGAGGTAACATGGTGCTTATCTTTCAGGAATGTTTCTTTAGTTGCACAATTTAACGTACTGCAACAGCATGACACATCTAATGATTTTTTAAAACAGCTTTCTGCTGACAGCATAAACAGAAGCAAGTTTATTTTGAGTGAGCAGCTGCTCTTTTTTCATCAAGGAAACGTTGCTTGCTGAAATAATGCAGCAGGCTGGCACTGCAGTGAGTGGATAAACATCTATGGAGTTTGTGGACTGGCAAACGTAGGACCATTCTGCTTGTGGAGCAATTACCAATAAACCAAACAGCCCATCTCCAATTTTATGAGAATGAAAAGTTTAGCCAGTCTGCAGAAGAGTTACAGAAATGGGCTGCACAGATTGTCTTCTTTTAATGAATGGATCAACCACAGATGTCAGATTTTTTTGGTCACTGTATGTGGAAGTAGTAAATTTCTTTATTTTTTAGACTCCGAATTAGTTAATCAATCATTTAAAAATTATCTTTTCCCTGTATATAGACATTTATTACAAAGAACAGTTAAGGCAAAGATATGGAGTTTCATTAAAACAAAATTCTTTTTTGCTCTCCATAACAATTTATTCATATATATTCATCTTCTCTCAAAGATTTCAGTAGCCTAAATTTGGTCTGAAAGAAAATATACTTGGGAAAGGACTGTTGGTCAGCAAATGACCTCAAGAATGTTGTGGATTGACAAAAATATTGAAATGAGGGATCTCTATCTTTTGTAAAGTTTTAGAAGTTTTTATCAGCTCCACCTTTATTTTACAGGTTCAGGGAAAGCTGACAAAGGCTCTGGTCTGAGATCTATTATTTATCCTCTTGTTTCTGCATTTTCACAGACCTATAATTACATAACACCATCACTTGGTTGACCTCAAACATTCTGCTCAAGTATAAATAACCATGTGTTCTATTAAAAAGATTTTTAAAAGCTGAACTCAAAGAAGAGTTGCAAAAATAGAATAGAAAGTTCCTATGTACTCTTCACCCAACTTTTTCTTATATTGATTTGTTACATAATCATAGGACATTCATCAAAAGTAAAGAGTAATTTTCACATTAGATATTATAATTTTTATAATTAAAAAATGCAATTAATATAGTCAAAAATGATGGCAAATGATAAGTATACAGAACCTAAGAGGAAATGTCAAGTATGAAGACTTTGGAAGGAGGGAGATTACTTCCAACCAAGAAGAATACTCAAGTATTTAGGATTGAGTGAAACTTCCACTGGGACCTGGAAGATTTCTAGATCTGGACATACAACAGTGGAGCAAGAGGAACACTCCTTAAATTAAAAAAAAAAAGTAATAATAAAAGAACAATATAAAAGGCAAAATTTAAGAGTAAATAAAGCTGTGGAAGTCGGTACCCTATGAAAATTTGTAAACAGACAAGATTTCTCTAGTCTCTTCCAATGACTTCTCAATGTAATAATTTTGCTGTTAAGTCATTAGAGGAACAACAATTATTAACTGGAATATATTAAAATTAATAAAGTGTTTGTTACTCAGTCGTGTCAGACACTTTGTGACCCCATGGACTGTAGTCCGCCAGGCTCCTCTGTCCATGGAATTCTTCAGGCAAGAGTACTGAAGTAGGTAGCCATTCTGTTCTCCAGGGGATCTTCCTGACTCAGGGATAGAGCCCAGGTCTCCTACACTGCAGGTGGATGCTTTACCTTCTGAGCCATCAGGGAATTAAAAGAAAACCTTTAACTTGGATCTTTTGGCAAACTGTTGAATTTACCTTTAAATTATATAGTGAACTTTTTCTTGGACTAATTCCAGGTAATTATAATTGTTCTCTTATATGTTTTCACCTTTGCATAGTTAGCATTTCATCAGGTGAACAGGTCAGGTCCTTAGAGGTGTCAGTTAATCAAATTGCAGAAACTTCACTTATTTTCTTTAGCTCTTTAAGTATGTAGTCTCCTTGAGGATCATGAATATTTGCTTAAAATATTAAGTGCTGCTGCTACTGCTGCTAAGTCGCTTCCGTCGTGTCTGACTCTGTGTGACCCCACAGACAGCAGTAAGTATAGTAAATGTAATCAATTATTCCTGTGCTGTGTTATTAATACCATTTAGAAATTATACAGCACTAATGTTTTAAAAGTATGGGCCAGTCACAACGGTAACGAATTGCTAGAATAATTCCTAAGCTTGTTGGGTAAAAGAACAATAGTCTATTTTTGCTAAAAGTGGTTGTTTCTATTGACTCTTCTACAAAGATTAGTCAACGCCTAATTTAAATTGTTGTTTGTAAAACGAAGTGACATAAAAATGCTAATTCTAGAATTTTGATTTTATTATCAAAAAGAGTGAACATCTCTCCTATGTGAAACTTCTAGAGTCTTGAAAGCAGCTTTAGCAGACAGAAGTATACAGAGTTGCTTTGATATTTATTCAAATCCAGCAACACCCTTGAATAATTTCTATTTCTGAGATAAAATCTAGAAATCTATGGAAGAGCGCATTCAGCCTACTACACATTATGCATTTTTGGTTTGGCCTCTTATTTTTCCTTCACTGAAGACATTACTAAACAGAACTCAATTCAAAAGGTCATTCTCACTTCTCCTCTGCCTATTCAAATTCTATCAGTTCTACATGAGTCAACATTCAACTGTGTGTGGCCTTAACTCTTCCTCAGAATATTCCCTCTTCCTCCATGTGTGTGTGGCATTTATGTTCTACATCTTTACTGAACCCTACTATATTGCATTTTATTATTTGTTCCTAAATCACACTTTACACAATGAGACTAATCTCCTTGAGGAAACTTATTAGCAATCCTTCCTATGGTAAATTTTTCTGAAAAAGTTACCACTGGAAGCCCAATATAAGTATTTTGCTTCTGACCTATTGGCCACACTAGGTATAGATCACTCCAGAACATTATGTATCACCTAATTAACCATTTCATTTTTATTCATTGAGTCATTATTAAGAGCTCATTAAGTGCAAAGCACCACACCAGCAATATACAAAGATGATTCATGTGCAGATTCTGTCTCTATAAGGCTTGCTGCTTAAGAAGAAGAATAATTCAAGTATATATAATTATAATACACCTGGGAAAGCCATATGCAGTTAAGAGACTCATGGTTAAAGGCTTCCCATGTACTAGGGGTACACATGAAGGGCAAGAGGATGTCAGAATGAGACCACACCACACTGCTGAAGTCACTGCAGGAAAGTGCAAAGAATCCACAGGGATGAGTGCAGAGTTAAAACTGATAGAAGAAATTAATAATTCTAATTAATTTTGAAAAAATAAGCCAAGTGCAAAATAATAAAGATTACATATAAGAGTTTTGATTTTATTCTGAAAATGCGATTTTAAAAAAATTGATGAAAACTTATATGTATTTTCAAAAGATTATTTGTATGTCAGAATGTAATAATATGGAAGTGGGAGATAAAAGTCTGGAAAGCTGACATCTTGTGTGGTAGTTTAGAGAACAAACTTTGGAAATGGAAAGTAGGAGACAGATGAGAGATATTACAGAGCGGAAACAATAGAACATGTAGGCATCAACCTTCAGCAAACACTCCTTCTTCACGGACCCACAGCAGAGATGAAAAATAGACTTTGCCTTAATGAAGAAAAGCAGATGATCCGAGTTTCCAGGGAGAAAAAATATATATAAAGAATTCCTTTACCAATATCTTTCAAACAAGTTAAGAAAAATTATATACTAAAGAGGATATTTTCTTTAGAAGGAGGCAAAAAAGTAAATTTTAAAAGAAATATTTTAGAATAAAAAAGATAAGGAGTTGAATGCATTAAAAAGAAATTTAAAGGAATCAAATACTATAGCAAAGAAGAACTCCATCTTAGGCCAAGAAAAGATTAAAAGATCTAACTTAGGTGTTGGTTTTTTATTTAGTTAAACATTGAATATATTGAAAAGATATTATTTTGGATAACAAAACTATGCAGCTACACATTCTAAAGTAAACACAGGTCTATGTACCAAAAGCATGTATAAACAATTATCTCATGAGCCAAATGAGTATTAAATGCTAAAATTCTGATTATCCTTTATGCTATTTCTGTTTATTTCTTGTCTTTTTGTTTAATGGCAAACAACAATATACTTTTAAAGAATCTCTGTGAATTTAATACATAGGATTCTGGTATTGTAGTACATTATTAATTATTTTGGAAATATTAATGTTTTTTACTAGGGTAAAATGAAAAAAATGGCAGGGCTTGTGAATCTAACAAAGAGATGTTCAATTGCAAAGCAAAACAATGTGAAAAGAAAAATCAAAGTAGGAGACAATGTTAAAAATTTTCAAAAATAAACTGCCCGTATATTAAGCATGTTGTAACCCCAAGGGCTATAGCCTGCCAGGTTCCTCTGTCCATAGAATTCTCCAGGCAAGAATCCTGGAGTGGGTTGCCATTCCTTCCTCCAGGGGTTTACTTAGTAGGCTGACATCTATTAACTTGTATTGACTAAGGTAGGACATTAATATACACAAATTTTCTATGTAACATCTCTTTTCTCCCACAGAATATTTTATCATAATTGGGCATGCATCTGAGGAAGCTGCTTCTTAAGTATACTTGATGCAATTTGTGCTACAGGTAGGAAACTGACTGCAGAAGGCTTGTATATCAGTGAAAGGGACATAAATATTTGGCCATTCAGCCCACTTCTGAGACCATACAAATATATTATGTACCATATATTCAGTCCAACATGTTTGATAGATCAAGATGCTATTCAGTCATTTAACATTTCTCAGCCATGAGACCATACAAATACATATGTATATAAATATATTAAAGACCATATGTATATAATGTATGTATTACATAACATAATATTATAAATTATAAAACACTATCTACATCCATCTTAAATCTCTTGATCTTAGAGATTCCAAGAAATCAAAATCCTCTAATTGTCAACCATTATTGAAAAAGACAAAAGCAGATGTAGTGTGTGGCATTAATAAATATGGACAGTGTCTACATTTTACAGATCAAAAGCTCAGTAATTTTCTTCACCTCTCATTGGCTTGTTTCTCTGCCTCCTGGAAAAACCAAGGAAAGAGTTGGCAGAAGCCACTTACTCTTGAGAGAAAAATTTTATTTCCTTACAGGAATCCTTTAACATAGAAATAGGCATATCTTTTGTGAATTTCTTGCACAAAAGATACCACTGTTATATTGGGAAGAATGAATTATTCACCATAATTAATTCATTTTATTCCAAAACCACCTAATATCATCTCAATTCAAGTTCATTAATTACACACACCATTACAGTTCTGATTGGTAGTGAGGTTGTTACTGAAAAATGGAGTATTATTTTTCTTGGCACAAGTACTTATGGGCAAACACAAATACAACTCAGCATGAAATTATGTACTCTTTGTGAGTAAGTATGATAGTGGGGAAAATTATTTCTCTTCCTTACATTTATTTATATCAGGATAAAATTACATGCTGGCTTTCAGAATTCATGTTTAATGAGCTTATTTACTTTCGAAAAAAGTCTTCTTTTATTCTACCATCATCCATAAAGCAACACACTTCTCAGGGCTCCATGTTATGGAATGTAGCACAGATAAGGATGAAATGAAAGAATTAATCTAACACATGCCTTTCCAGTACAACACAGAAGACAAAACTTACACTGGGAAAAGCAGCCAGGAAATCACAGAAAAAGCACAATTTAGCATTTCTTTGTAAACCAAGAAAAGTTGACCAAATAACTTCAAAAAATTATGGGTCTCTAAAAGTTGAATTTAAATTGCCTGAAAGGTAAGGATTTGTGAATTTATTGCTGATGAAAGGAGATAGCAAGTGCCTTACACCTGGATATTTGCAGACATCAGGAAAGGCTTATCTGTGGAGCAGTTCTTGAGATGCTTTACCCATCCAAGACTATTTGCTGAATCCATTGTGGAAAACAGATGGAGGTGCTCACTTGTGGATAGCAACATAATTATATTAAATCATAGTGATTTTGCCAGGAGAAGGGAAATGCATAATGCACTTGCTTAAATCTAATTGCTTTTTGCAGAACCATGAAGATACAAGAGTATGCATGTATGCATGCAGACTCTCCCTTCACATCTGGAGCATCAAGAAAATGCTAACTTCAAATATGCTGTTACTATCCTTAGCACTGCTATCAACCCCACATTTTTCAAAACAAAAAGAACATTATGGTAACAATCCTTTTGGCCCTTATCCTTCTTGCTTCCATGACAATCATGGCAGATTTTATTGGTTGTAGTGAATATGCAGACATTTTCTCCCCATATGAAGGAACAAGTACAGGGTAGACTTATTTTCTCTGTTTTTTTTCAGAGATGTGATATTCAGGACACTGGGATTATATATGCAAGATACTGCTATTAATTTTCTCCACAGTTTCTACTAAAAAAAATTATAAGCTCCCTAACTAATTACCTGGATACCACTAACTTGTAAAGAAGGAAAGTTGTGTAGGAGCTTGAAGACAAGCATGCCAAAAGGGGGGGGGGAAATGCTTGCTGAACTAGGATCATAAATGTAAATTTGCTGAGCAAGGAAAAAGTATGTAAATGACTTAAATTTTTCAGGACAGTCATTTTCCTTTCTTTCTCTTCATGCTGAGAACATTTTATTTTTAAAAGATCATGGTCAGTAGAGGTTGAATATCCACTAAAAACATATTTCAGCACAATTATATGTCAATACATTCTAGACAGAATGTGTGCTGGTCTTTGTCTGTATTGATATGTTTGAAATAAAATATGTGCTAACAAACAGCCCATAGTGGCGATACAAGTTAATTGCATCATTATATTGTGATAAGGCAAGGCAATTAACACATCTCACTATACAGAGTTCTCAGAATGGGCATCCAATTAACTTAGGTTACCAGGCTCCTTGCTTAGAATGGGGCTTTCGGTCTGCTTCCAAGATGACTTCACATAGTTGGCTATCTCTTGAAGTGCAAGAAAACTTTTTTAAAGAAATAAGGCAATTTTGAAAAGGTTAGGAGAAAACTGCTGTATCAACTTGATTCAGAATATACTGTGCTGATAAATGTCTTCAGGGTGTCATGGAAATATTGTTTAAAGTTGAACAGAGTGACTAAAATATGCAAAAGTTCATCAGGTTGTTTTCTATAAATATCTTATTAGAGTTGACTATAGTCTCAAAAATATCAGACAGCATGGAAATTGCATTTGATAAAGGTATATTTAAAATTGAGAAGATTATTAGAATATCACAAGCATAGCAAGAACCTTGCATGTAATTTTAGAAAATTTGAAATGCCTTTTAGAATGTGGCAAGATAATAGGTTTTAGATATAGAAAGAAATGTGTCCTGTCATGGAGGAGTTCTTTAATTCATTTGTTATCCTGAATAGCAAGCCACACTGAGCAGAAGTGGCAAAATAATTAACATTTGTTAGCACCAGCCCCTCCAGCATAAACTGGTAACCTCCTTTGCCACTACATAGCATGTATTTACCAATTTTATAAACACTTGTCATATTATAATTATTTCTAAGCTTCTTCCACAATAATGTAAATTGCTTACAAATAGTAATGTCTCCAAACTCACTTTTCCATCCCTTTCATCTATAATACAATTGGTTTTCAATATGCATTTGTTGACTAAACAAGAGAATATTTTATGAATAGAATAAAATTCCATTTTTCATTAGGCCATACAAATATTGGTCTCTTGTTATTTCAGAGAGGACCATCCTTAGCTTTATATAAAAAGGAAATAATAGCATGTAATATTATGATTAAATGCCTGGTTCATCACAATGGTCTGTAGCCAATGGGACAAGCCATGAAATGGAACATTGTTGCTGAGGGTGGTACAGAAACCAAGAGAAGCTCCACACTGATAGACCATATACAACATTCAAACACACACCAAGGTAATGCACTGACCGACATTCCTCACATGGAAAGTTTGATGCCAACTGATGATATTTAACAATACCTGCATCTTTAAGCTCTGTTAAAATCTTCTCACCACTGCACTGAAGTTATACCTGTGGCGGATTCATTTTGATATTTGGCAAAACTAATACAATTTTGTAAAGTTGAAAAATAAAATAAAAAAAGAAAATAAATAAAAAGAAAATAAAAAAATAAAAAATAAAATAATTTTGTAAATTGTATTTAAAAAAGAATAAAGATATGGGTCTTGATTTCTAATTTAGACAAGGGCTTGGTCCTATAGAGGATGAAATATTGGTCAAAAGTCAAGACAAATTTTGTCACTAGGAAAAACACAGCTCTCTGAAAGCTGGAAACAACATGAAAAGGAGATCTGCTACATAAATCACAAGTCCAATATAGTTTTAAATACAGAAGAAGATTGACTTGGGGTATGGATAACTTAATTTTAAATCTTAGGTGGCTTTCCTGTTTACTGTCAAAATTCAGGATTCTTTCCAGAGACAAAACTGGTCTGAACCTGCTAATGGGAGCAAAGTATCTCTACCTATCAGTGAAAAACGTTTGCCAAGATAAGGAATTAGGCAGAATCTAACAAAAAGCTTGCAACCATGGTTCCCTATGAGCATATCCAGTCCTTCATGGATAGGCAGCCCCTTTCATGGCTTCATGAAGTGAACTTAAACAGGTGGCAATTGGACACTTTTAGCCTCAAAAAGTTTCTGATTCACTGACCCACATTACAATCTGCAGTCTGGGATGACCTCAGATCTGTTATCCAATCCTGGTTGAAGTTTACTTACTTGGGATTACTGTTCCTAAATATCGAAACTGCTCAAATTTCAGACTGGGTGTATTTAACTTTGCTTTGTAAACATGAACATTTACCTCGTGGATCATACGTGCGTTCGGACTCAAGTTGAGTAAGCCCCTCGCCTAGATGAAACCCACATCCTTAGAGCAATCAGCGAAATCCCTTTTGCTTCTAACTGTTCTATCCTTGAAGAAATGAGATGAAATGACTCCACATTTTTCCTACTAAGAGGCCCTTAGTAGGATTGTGCAACTGCAGGATGAAGGGTCAGACCCAGATTAAACATGACTTTTTAGTTCACACCCTAAACGCTTGGATCACTGTTCAAACAGTATGTGTGGCCCTCTGCTATTTGTATTTCTACACTAAGATGCATTTCTTCTCTCAAAATTATAAATAATATTTATTCCAGGTGTCAAAGCACGGGAAGCAACTTCATGGCTTCTGTTTCTGTTATTTACTATAAAAGATAAACCTATGTATCTAGATGGTAGTTACCAAGTGCCTGGGCATATGATACTTCTGTATACTGCCTGCAGAAAAGTGAAAAACAATATTCATATAGAAATCATACAACTGTGTTCTAGAAATCAACATGTGTACACTCCAGCGAGGGGTGCTGCAACAATGGGGATGCTGGGGAGGGTCTTCTATCCTCCACCCTTTGGGAAAATGTGTTTCCTAGATGATAACATAAGATCAAGGAAAAAAACATATGTTAAATACTGAACTTTAAAGGCAACTCAGCAAGAACTATTCAAAATTCCAACTTTATTTTTCAAACTTTTGAATACTGGCTTGCTTTTATAAACTATATTCAAATAAAATTACCAAGATATGTTGCTTATGCTCATGATGAAGATGCTTAAGGCATACTTTCTCAGTTTCTTTGTAATGAGCTGTACTGTCAAACATGACTTTATTATTTCCAGGTCTATTTTTAAATGTCCTTAAAAATTAATACTAATTGACTGGAAAATCAAGTTACACATATTGGATAAGAGAAATGAGAGAGATTTTTGTTCTCCTTCTCTATGTAAATTCTCAGAATTTAGAATACCCAAGGTTGAACTGGCATTTAACACTGAAAATGACCAGTACTCAAAGAGAATGTACTTAGTTTTTTAGTTTCTGGGTTTTTTTGTTTGTTTGTTTGTTTGAAACTGACTTATCAATATTGCACCTCTTTAAATGTTTTAAATAATTAAATCACTCAAAAGCAGAAAATAAAATCTACCTTTATAATCAGTTTAGTTAGTGAAGGAATTTTATAAGGAAACTATCACACCATGGGATTTGATCAATTACCCACAGTTGCCATGCTTTACAGTATGAAATCTGCTCGTGGTGTTTCACAAAAATTCTGAAAACACTGTAGTAATGCCAGACTTTGAGATTCTCGATAGGATGGGAATATATATATATATATATAGTCTTAGTTTACTTAAAAGTTTACTACCCAAAAGGTAGATGCTTGATTGATCCTGCCCTGGAACTTTCGTGGTAAACCCCAAACCCTTCTATGGAATACTAGAGCAATACACAACAATGCAACACTGTCTAATATTGAAACTGAGGATTACATTAATTAATGGACTGAAAACCTGATACAATTTTTCTCATAAAATGCTCTTTTCTTCTTGTGTAGTGGCAGAGAAAGAATCTCCCTCAACTACTGTCTCCTTCATATGGCTGTAGCAATCTTAATAATTAAAATCACATATATAAGCACTTAACCTTTTAAGAATCATTTCAAAATTGTGCCATGTGAAATAAGCTAATAAATTAGGTTGATAAGAATCAAAGTTTTTCCAACTGATTCCATTCCAGCTAAAAGGGAATGTTATATTAACCATCATAATTGTGTCCTATATTAAAATTTCTTGCTAAATTGGAAAACGGAAAATTTTCTCATTAATATTAAATAATTTTAAATGATTTGATTACTAATCTATCAAGTTTCATATTTTCCAAGCTCAGATCCATGTTCTCATAATTTGTCTCAAAGGCAGATGTCATTCATCCCTATGAATCTACATTTACAGGTCATGAGTTATAGCACATAACATCTTACTTTTCATATTTTCTATATTAATTAAAACCATCTAATGTTTCCTTGGGGGTGGGGATGGTTTTAGCTTGCATTTACCTGTAATGATTAGAGAACAATTATTAACTATAAAACCTACATGTCAAAAATTATGGCCTTCCTAGACTGCTTCTAATATAGCTACTTTTGATAATAAAGATAATATATTTCATTAAATTTAGGTCTGTATAGTCAAAGCTATGGTTTTCCAGTAGTCATGTACAAATGTGAGAGTTTGATCATTAAGAAGGCTGAGTACCCAAGAACTGATGATTTCAAACTGTGGTGCTAGAGAATAGAGAAGACTCTTGAGAATCCCTAGGACTGCAAGGATATCAAACCAGTCCATCCTAAGGGAAATTAACCCTCAATATTCATTGGAAGGACTGATACTAAAGCTGAAGCTCTATTACTTTGGCCACCTGATACAAAGACCTGACTCATTGGAAAAAGATCCTAATCCTGGGTAAGATTGAAGGCAGAAGGAGAAGGGGATAACAGAGGATGAGATGGTTGGGTGACCTCACTGACTCAATGGACATGGGTTTGGGTGGACTCCGGTAGTTGGTGATGGATAGTGAGGCCTGGCATGCTGTAGTCCATGGGGTCTCAAAGAGTTGGACATGACTTAGCAGCTGAACAACCAACAACAATACTGAGACATTCTATATCCTCATTCACAAATTCACTATTACTTGACTATATCTCAAACTTTATAAGTGACCCTAAATATTAAAGTAGGTTCTCTTTGTTTGAAAAGTTTTGCTTAGGTTTTTGGTCCAAAGTGATATAATTTTGAACTGAGACCTAAGTAAAGCTTAAGATTGCTTAGGCAGAATGTATCTTACTCATGATTTCCTATATAAGAGGCAAAAAGGTAAATTTAATGCTACTTAAGCCAAAATTTTTCTTTCATCTGCTACTTTATAGGTATGAAAGTGTCAGTCACCCAGTTGTGTCTGACTCTTTGGGACCTGATGGACTATAGCCCACCGGGTTCCTCTGTCCATGGAGTTCTCCAGGCAAGCATAGTGGAGTGGGTTTTCATTACCTTCTCAGGGGATTTTCCCAACCTAGGGATCAAACACAGGTCTTCTGCCTTGCAGGTGGATTTTCTGCCATTTGAGTCACCAGGAAAGCCCCACTTGTAAGTATGAAATGTGAGAAATCTAACACTAACATTCTTTTACCATATGATTTTCAGGGATAAATTTAAAATGAAAAGATGTATGGCAACTTAAGGACATCATCATTCTTCTAGCAAGTATTTATGGGGCCATTGTTCAAATATAAATCATAACATTTGATACTAGATATAAGAGATAAAACTAAACCTCCAACACCAATAGGGACTTCTGGTTATATGGGAAGAAAGAACAAAGAATTCAATCAATATCACTAAATCCATCCATGTGCCTCTTGACAATCCTAGACTTCATTAACCTTCTCTTCCAAACACAAACCAAGCCCTAATCTCATTTACTTTCTCCTCCCTGAACTCATGGCCTCTGCAACACACCAAAGAATGTAAGTAGGTTCATGTATTATGTGTGTGTGTGGGTGTATGTATATATACACATGCACATACATATATTGAGTTCTTTCAGGGCTTCCCTGGTGGTAGTGGTAAAGAATCCACCTGGTAATGCAGGAGATATAGGTTCAATCCTTGGGTGGGAAAGATCCCCTGGAGGAGGAAACGGCAAACCACTCCAGTATTCTTGCCTGAAGAATCCCATGGACAGAGAAGCCTGGCAGGCTACAATCCATGGGGTTGCAAAGAGTTGGACATGACTGAGCACACACACATGCATACTGAGATCTTTAAAAAAAAAGAAGTTCAAATTTTTACATGATAAATGTAATCATGTATATGAATCTGTTGTATCATCTATCATGAGAAAACCATGGATGGATTTTAAACAAATGTGGGCCTTTTACGTCTGGGATGATAAGTCTTAAAATGTGGGTGATGTATGTATTCAGGATACACTTTGGGGAGACTTTAGAACTAAAGAGATCAGCAGTTGTCTCCCAGGGCAATCAGCAGAAAGGTCTAAGGGAGAGGTCTGTGTGAAGGCTTTCCTGCAAAGACACACCACAAGAGCCAGGGCCAGAAGGAAAACAGCAACATGGCTGGGCATCAGATATGAGGACAGGCTCACAAATGATGGGATGTGGTTTTTAATGTGCTGTGTACTTCACTGAAAAGATTTCTCCAGCTTACTCCAGAGGAACAATGGTAAGGTTTAATTACGCAGTAAGAGAACATTGCCCCTGCCTCTCTTTCTGTTTTGCAGGACATCTTATATTACGTGGAAGGTTTTCTCACCCTGGCCTCAAACACCCCTTGCATTTCTGTGACTCTGATTTGGCCCCTAAGGTCACTGACTTCCTCAACACAGAGGTCCTAAATTCAGAAGTAAAGAACTATAAATCAAGTTTTTCATACAGTTTTTTTATGTCCACAGCACAAATAAAAGGAATATTTTCTGGCATCACTATAGTTTTGATACTTTTATATCTGAAATGTCTTAAAATCCCAAACCTGAAACTAATAATATTAAACATGGATGGCCATGAAGCTGGATTTAGGTAAGCAGCAGGGTGGGAAGTACCTATATACTTCATACTAGCAAATGAGTTGCATTTGTCTGGCAAATAAAGAAGTGAATCACCTCCTTGCCTAAAGCTGCTCATTCTTTGGAGGGTGATTATCACAGCAGAAGAAAGAACAGTGGCTGTGCTTGCTCATGTTATAAGCAAGAGTGATAGCTAACAGAGAACATTGCCAAAACATCTGGTAAATTACATTTACATTGATGTCTATAAAACCCCACCTGCAGCTTGTCAATAGTATATCAACCTGGATCAAGCTTTGATCAATAGCAGCAAGTGGTTATCTTGGGGAAAAAATCTACTTTGCCTCTTCAGTTTTAGATTCTGCTGTTAAGGTGATATACTGATTGAATTTTAGATCTCATGCACAAAGACTGAAGATTATTAGCATTCTTTGAATATAAATGAATACTCTGTTATGGGATTCAATTTCTCTCTGAATTTTAATTTTGAAGATGTACTTTTTTGTTTTGTTCATATTAATAATCAGAATTTTAATCATTTTTTGTTCCCATGAAAATACTACAGAGTTGGAAGAAGAAGAAAATATAGTTAGATATATCAAGTTTCAGGTCTGTGATGACATTAAGATCATAATATACCAGAGACAGATCTCCAGTGTAAAGCAATCTCATTGTTATTTTAGTCCATAAAAAGAGTGACTATGATGAAAAGATATTCACTGAATATACAGCTTTTCCTTTCCTAGTGATGACTTCTCCTGATCAACTATATAACAAGTCACCTAAACATACTAAATTGCTTTTAGTTTGTACCAATAAGAGGCCACTAACTGAGCTTGCTCAGAGACATGAAAATAAATACAAGCTTGTCAGTTCTTCTCCGAATCAAAAGAGGATATATATTATCAGGAAGAATTCACAGAGAAAATGGGAACAGGCTGCACTCTGGGATAAATCTTTAAAGCAGATTCTATTTTCACCTTCCAGAAAGCAGACATTAAACTGTATCTCACCTTTTTCATCATCTCTCTCCCCCCATAAATGCATGAGTATAAAATATACTGTCCCAGTTGAGGCTGATTCAACAGGACAGTGTGCGATTTTTAAGACCGAAATACTATCATTAGTAGATAACTGAAGAAGTAGTTCCATTCTTGTGACTCCATGCTTTCGGGTGTCCATTTACTTACTCTCATTCTAAGGGTATTTACATACTAAGATCAGATATTAACGCTATGAAATTATTTTGCTTTTCATCAAAAATTCTTTTATTGTAAAATAACATAACTGTGCTGTATACAACAACTTTAATCTCTTTGTTTAAGTAGGGACAGATATTGTAAAGAGAGATTTAGCTAATACTTCTTTAGGAGAAAGGATGAATTTAAGGAATGTATAACCATACCACAAGACAAAAATTCTGAAACAAACGAAGATTTGTATTATGTAACTTATCATGCCAATTGCCTTTGAAAAATGTTGGGAGGAGGTGGTTATATCTAGATATTTGAATTATACAAAGTATTTTTTAAAAATCAGTTTCTTTAGTAAAAATAAAGTAGAATTCAACCACTCGGTGCCTCAAGTAGCTAAGAATATACATTCATTAAAGCATCCAACCTCAAATATAAAATTTAAAATAAAGCCAACCTTTATGGTACAGGATTTACTTACATGATGACTATTTATCTGGATAATATAGAGATATATATTTTTTTCCCAATTTTTAAAAGTTTCATTTTATAATTTTTATTTTCTTTAATCTAAAAACTATACATTTTAAATGTGGGATTGATTTGTAAAGAATCTGTTAATTCTTTTTTATTTTCCCCCTGCTAAGAGATGATATTTCAATTTTGTGATAACTGACAGTGAGGATGTGGTGACACAAAATTATCATGCTGACTTTCTAAGTGTCCCTTACCCCTAAGGTATGGCATTGTCTTATTTTCTTAAGAGTTTGATGTGATATGGGCTTTTAAGTTGATGAGATGAACAGGATTTGCCTTGGATTGGACAAGTCTTCACCTCTACACAGGTTATTCAGTCCTCAAATTCATGAAGTTTTGAACAAAAAGTTTAAAGTGATTTCACCTGTGTAAAAATTAAAATATAGACGTCTTCCTGGATTGAAAACCAAGTGAGAGTTGGACCAGTCTGAAGTCCTGATGGTCAGACATATAAATTATTGCCATTCTGTATTATTAGGTAAATTCTACAATTCTTTTTTAAAGTTATGTCCCAATTTCCTGGACTTTTCCAGAGATTTTTGTCTTCAGTAGTCACCTCAGTACTTTGGCAATAGTGTGAGCTCCAAAAACATTTGATCTGAATTAAATATGTTGCTTTTCATTGGGAAAAATCTCATTTTATCCCTGCTCCACTCTCGCCTTCATCCTCTTTGCCACACCATAACCTTATTGAAATACAGTCCACCAATTGTTATTTTGTTTTAATGCTATAACAAATATCATGCTGACACAAATTCAGACACCATGAAATACAGAATATTATAGGAATTTGGGGGAATTGGTATGTTTTTAAATAAGTGATATAAAATAAAACCTTCTAGATTTTTAAAAAGCTACTCTGCAGTGGAAAACGTTCTCTGTGTTTTCTCTGTTCAGCTTCTTGAGACTGTAGAGAAACCTTGCCTGTCTTCTAACATACCCTCTACAGAAACATCAAGTCGGAAATCACTGAGCCCTGCCATAGCATTTGCTTTTTCTGCAGTTCATTTTATGGGAGCACCTGTTCATGTAGATAAATGATGTCAAATGTGGATGCCAGCCTAAAAGATAGTGATTTCAATGAGGGAAGCCAAGCAGGAGTTGGACCTGCATGCAGTAGGCAAGTCCATCCAGCTTCTGTAATCAGGCCCTGAGGGACCACATTTATGACAGCTGTTTAGACCTCCTACATGTCTGCTCATCTGCTTACTGTGGAAGAAATGAGCACTTATCAACTCAGTCCTGGAGTGAACATCTATCTACGGCCATTGGTTAAAATGGGTCCTCTAGCCTACATTCATTGCTTGGCAATTAGAGTCCATTTGAATGAACATGGTCTTATGTAAATAATTTGAAGTGTGGCAATTATCATAAGTGTGCACATTCAACAGGCTTTGTCTGCTTTTACTTGTTGCCAACTCTACAGTGAAGGGGATATTTCTGAGTCTAAAAACAGGACAGAGAACGGGTCAAAACTGCACAAGGTGTTTCTTATCAAAATATACAAACTATCTTTTGGAGTATACCTTCATCAGCCCAAAGGTAAAATAAATCTTAATGTTATTCTGGGATATTAGACAACTCTACTGGAAATAAAAATCATTTTTAGAGTCCAGTTTACTTCCCCAAAAAACACTATTGACTTCATAAAAATTCCTACTATAAACACTTCACAGTTGCCAAATGACTTTCATAACTGTAGTTAAGTAGGACTCTATTTACTGATGTGGCAAAGGCAAGGGCAAAAACTGATGTACTGTCACTGGCGAGGAAACGATAGAAAGTAGTTATAAATATGTACAATATTTTCGATATGGTACAAGAGTCTTAAAAATAGTTGCCCCTTGAAAGTGAAACTACCTAACTGGGAGCAGAGGGAGGAGGGACACTTCTTTATGCTCCATTCTTTGGAACTTGTTGAATTTTATCCTTTATGTTTTCTCTATGAAAGCAAAAAGAAACAATAAATTTAACTTGTGAATGCTATGGAACTATAGGAAATTTAGTTTCGCTTGTTGTTATCACCAGGGTCTTAGAGAAGAACCTGGTATGCATTACCTCATTCAATCCTAAGAAATTTGGATTATTAACCCTCTATTTACATGGTGAGGGGGTTATCAAGCATAGGTTGTGCTCGACCATTGCTGTTCAACAATAAGATAGGAACCAGTATTTTCCTATTAGCTTCCATTTATTCAGCTGTCATCGATATTTCTATTTGGGGATAACAAGACGCTTATTTTGATCCAATGAAATCAGAGGTGAGGAACAATTGTCCACACAGTCTACATAAGAATCTGTGAAGACCATGGTCACTAAAAGGGCTATTCAGCTAGACAACCATGTACAGTTAGTTTTCAATGGGAGACTTTTATCTCACAGAAGAAAATACAACAGTCGACTTATTTTTTTTGCTCTGTTGAGCCACAGTCCTACACAGAATGGTGAAGAAAGAGCTGCTAGAGATGATAGTTTCCCCACAACTCCCTATAGCATTTACGCTTACCCGTTCCCCGGTCCCTCTGCCATTTCCTCCCAGTGGTCCTCTTCTAAACTCTTTAGGACTGGAGGCAATGTTGTTTAGCTGTAACTCTAGTCACTGTTCAACATTATTCTTGTAGCATGAATTCTCTTCCTTGCTTCCATTAATCCTTCCTAATCAATTAGAAAGTGTTTTTTTTTCTTTTACAAATTTCCTTACTGATGCTCAAGACAGTGTATCTAGTTCTGTCCAACTAAGAAATTTATCAAGTATAAGAAAGTATAAAGAATGAACTGACAAAAGTTTTTTATTTCTAAATATTATCTTAAATATAGATGAAAAAACAGAGTTGTTGAGTAATCCAATCAAGGTGATAGTTACTAGTTTGAAAAAGAGGCTCAAAACACAGTTTTAACTAACTCCAGCACTCATACATAAAAACACTAGGTTTTACATTGTTTCATCCAATTCTCAAAACAAACCCATATAGTAGGAGTTTTCTATTGATGCTCTAACGAATAAGTGCAAATTATAACAGCTTAAGACATTACAGTTCAAAACAAGAAAAAATCCATTTTCTTACCTTTCTGAAGTCAGAAGTATTAAGGCACTTCTTTTGAGGGTTCTGAGGAGAATCTGCTTCCTTGCTGCCCATTGTTTTTGTCTTGTGGCTTCTTCCCCCAACCTGAAAGCCAGAAATGGCAACTGAAATCTCTCAGGAAGCACCTCACTTTGATACTAACCCTTCTGCCTCCATCTTCTACATTTAAGTATCCTTGTAATTACATTGGGTCCACCTGGATGAGTCAAGCTAATCTCATTTAATTACACCTGATCAGCAGCTTTACTCCCAATTGAAACCTTAATTCACCCTGCCCATGAGTTCATAGTTTGTGGGGATTAGAAAGTGGATATTTTTCAGGGTCAGTTATTTTGCCCACCAAAAATAGGGATGATTATCCTCATTAGTAGGCTTCCCAGATGATGCTAGTGGTAAAGAGCCCACCTGCTGATGCAGGAGACATGAGATGTGGAGTCAATCCCTTGGTTGAGAAGATCCCCGAGAGAAGGGAATCTCCCCTGGAGAACAGTCCAGTGTTCTTGCCTGGAGAATCCTGTGGACAGAGGAGCATGGCGGGCTATAGTCCATAGGGTCACAGAGTTGGACATGACTGAAGTGACTTAGCATGTATACACATCCTCATTAACACATAAGATAAGTGAGATTTAAAGAAGCTGAACCACTTGCCTAACTTTACACAGCTGATAAATTGAAATATTGGGATTGTTCCTACTCATTTTGCCCATTATTTTCTGTATCCTTCAGAATTTTGGCAGGAAAGAAATGGCATATTCAAACTGTGTGATTTAAGGAGAGTTTAATTAAAGAAATATTTTTATTTATTTATTTATTTTATAATTTTTTAAATTAAAGGATTATTTTATTTAACTTAGAATAATGTTTTCCAGGTTCACCCATGTTGTCACAAATGGCAGAATTTCTTCCTTTTTTAAGGCTGAATTACATGTACACACATAAATAATTTTATAGATACACATCTCATATTTTCTTAATCCATTATCTGTGGATGGGCACTTAGGTTGTTTCCATAGATAGACTATTGTAAATTGTCTAAGCAATGAAATGGGAGTGCAGATATATCTTAAATATCCTGACTTCAATTATTTTGAATATATATCCAGAAGTGAGGTTGCTGGATCATATGAAATCTATGTTTTCAATGTTTTGAGGAATCTTCATACTATTATTTCCTAATATTAGTAAATACTACTAAAATACTAATATTTCCCATAGCAATTGCACCATTTTATACTTTATGTTCCCACAACAATGTGCAAAGGTCCAACTTCTGTACAACCTTTGCTATCTTTTTTAAAAATAATTGTCATCCTAATGGGTGTGAGGAGATAGTACGTTGTGGTTTAGATTTAGATTTCCTTGATAATTAAGGATGTTGAGCATCTTTTCATATCCTGTTAACCATTTGTGTATCTTCTTTAGAGAAATATCTGCTCAAGTCCTTTGCCCATTTTTTAATTGAATTATTATTTTTTGCTACTGAATTATAGTAGTTCCTTATAGGAGCCTTTTAATTCTGTTGTTTCCTTTGCTGTGCAGAAGCTTTGGAGTTTGATATAGTCCCACTTGTTTATTTTTTCTTTTGTGGCCTGTGCTTTTGGTATCACATTGAAGAAATCATTGCCAAGACCTGTGTCATAAATATCTCCTCTATGTTTTCTCCAAGGAGTTTTATAGTTTTAGATCTCACACTTAAGTCTTTGTTTTTATTTTATTTTATTTTATTTTATTTTATTTGATTTTATTTTTGTGTATGGTGTAAGGTAAGATTATAATTTGATGTTTTTATATGTTGATGCCCGGTTTTCCCACCACCACTTATTGAAGAAACTGTCCTTTTCCCACTATGTCCATATAGACAGGCTGGCAGGAATTGAGACCTTCTGTTATGACAAACAGCAAGCCAGTGTCAACTCTCCTGAAAGGGGCCTATGGACTAAGAACCCTGATCCCCTCTCCTTTGTCCCACTGAGCTCCTCCCAATGTTCCACAGTTAATCTGGCCACAAGAGAGCAGCCATACAGGACATTTAATGAGGCTAAGCAGTCAGCCTCTATGGACAGCAGAGAAGAGAAGGGCAGAAAGAGGATGTGGAGGGGCCACAGATGACACCTGGGCATTTCCCTCCATTGGTTTATTAATTTATTGATTTCCATGAATATTCATTGCTGCTTTCAAGATTCTACTAACAAACATATCTTCAACATTTAAATTTTATGAGCAATTAGTATGGAGGTAGTTAGAATCTGACCTTTTCCACTATACCATCCCTTCTACATGGAGAAGGCAATGGCACCCCACTCGAGTACTCTTGCCTGGAAAACCTCATGGATGGAGGAGCCTGGTAGGCTGCAGTCCATGGGGTCGCGAAGAGTCGGACATGACTGAGCGACTTCATTTTCACTTTTCATTTTCCTGCATTGGAGAAGGAAATGGCAACCCACTCCAGTGTTCTTGCTTGGAGAATCCCAGGGATGGGGGAGCCTGTTGGGCTGCCGTCTGTGGGGTCCCACAGAGTCAGACACGACTGAAGCGACTTAGCAGCAGCAGCATCCCTTCTACAAAAATGTACTTATTTACCTGCTCTTGTTTAATTGCCTTTAAACTTCTGGATGCATGTACTCACTGGGAATGATTTATGGTTGGGCTTTTACTGGCTGCATTTTGAACATATCTTTTAGGTGTAAGCAGTATTAAACTTCATGGGGTTGGATTTGACCATATAAGAATGAGATAATAATAAAGGTGTTGAACATTAAAATAATGATTAAAATCACATTTAATCTGCTTAAATTAATTATGAGAATGGTATATGTAAACTAATTAGCACAACCTAGTAATCAGCCTTATAGAATGTATTTACTGTGATGACATCATCAAGATGGCAACATAGGTAGTTCTTGACTTCAGTCCTTCTCACACGAGTTAGTACCAATTCATAGATAAGAAACCATTGTGAAAAGTCCCGGAACCTGAGAGGAAGGCTGAAGCACCCTTGAAATCATAGAAATCAAGAAGTATTATATGGGTAAGAGGAGCAATTCACCTTGACTGCATTGGCCCCTCCATAAAGTGGGCAGAGTGCTGTGCCAAGAGGATCTCCTGGCATCTCAGTTTTTCCAATGGGAAAAGAGAATCCAAGATGGACATCCAGAGTCCCCTGTATTATGAGACACAGCTTGGGAGGCACACTCAGGTGTCACCTCACACTGAGGCACACTGAGGTCAGGGGTCACTGGGAGAAGCTTCAGGACTGAACCAGGGGGAATCACATAGAGATGGAGAAGGGGGTGGCGCTTACAGCCACCAGTGCTCAAATTATGGAAGCCCAGGTGGCTGCCTGTAGCAAGGTGTAGTGTTTTAGCAGAGACCCCCACCAGCTGCTCTGCACCATCTGAAAGCAAGCTGGTATCCCATTCTGTTCAGGGACCTTGGTTTTGGCAGTTTGGCCTGATATGGGTCCCCAGCCCAGGCCCTATTTGCCATGGAGTATGTTCTATGGCCCTGCATAGGCAAGGAAGCTAGTTCAAAGCCCCGCCCAATGGCTGAGCATAATCTACAATCCTGCCCCTGCTGAGAAGCATGTAACCATGCTCAGCAGCCTTGTAGCATATCCTAGTGTGTCCAGGCAGAGAAGAAAATTCACAACCATACCCAACTGCTGAGTTTAGCCTCCAGTCTGACCTGACCAAGAGCTGGCCAGAGATCCCAGGTATCACCGAGGCCCTCTTACAGTCTTCCTCTGACAGGGAGACAAACCAGCAGCCAACTCCATCTGTGAGCATAGCCAATGGCATTGCATAACCAGAGAGCTGTTATGGAAAACAGCTGGTTTTCAAGCTGGAAAGCCTCAAAAGTCCTGCCTATGGTACTACTCAGCTGTAGAGTCCAGTCAACAGCTCTACCTGACTGCTAAAGACAGCCAGTGTGATCTGATCCAGCACAACTTGTGGCCGCCACTTGATGAGAAAGCCTAGGCAGTAGTTCTGCCCAGCTGCAAAGGATGGTCTCCAGGCTCACTGATCTGTGAGATCCAGGTGGAGACCCTGCCCAGTGAGAGAGCATGGCCAGCAACCTCAACCAAAAATGAGTACAGTCACAAGACAACTTGATCACCCTAATTATTTTTGGACACGGCCTGTGGTTCCACCTGATCACAGAGCACACACCCTAAGGCTCTATGGGACTGCCAAGCCCTGCCTGTACCCCACCTGAGCAAAGAATTGAATCAGGAGCACCATCCAATCAGGGAGCAGCCCTGCCCAACCAGACTTTTAAACAGTGGCGACATAGCCTACAACCCCACTCAATGAGAGGGGACTTCAGAGTCCATCTAGTGGTCCCATCTAACATAGAGCCTGCTGGCAGGCCCACATGAATTACCACAGAGTCCAGCCAATGGCAAGCCACCAACTCAGCACAGGCTTTACTCTAATACCAAAGCCAGATAAAAGATACAACAAGAAAAAACAAAGAAAAACTACAGATCAATATCCCTGATGAATATGGATGCAAAAATTCTCCACAAAATGCTAGCATATTGAATTCAACAGCACATTAAATGTTCAGACACTATTTAATAAAATACAACATAATGGTGTTCTTTTATCTTTTACCTCAGTGTTATTTTATGTTATTTTTAAGTATCAAAATATCTTGATATAAATAAAATATTAAATATAAATATAAAATATGAATAAAAAATAACAATATATTTAAATAGAAATTTATTTAAAGTATTAAAAATATTAAAAAGACATTTTTATAAAGATAGTAGGCCAGAAAATTTTCCTTTTATAGACTCTTTTTTTTGAGACCTCTGGAAGGCATCCAAGCTGCTTGATGGATTTTTGATCAACTAGTTCAAGTGTATCTCTTCATTATAGGTTTTCTTTAGTCTTTATTGTCAGTTGTTCCTTTAGCTGTATTCAAAAGAAAAATTCAATTTTCATTCGTATCAGCAACTTCACCTTCAACCTTGACTTGTGCATGCACTCAGAGTTTTATTTCTCCAAAATACACGCATATTTGCTCTAGAAACTTTTTATGTTATAACTTTTTCCTAATGTGTTATTCAGTGTCAAAACATTACAAAACTTGAATTGTCAAGCTCAAATGCATTTCTGGACACATGAAAGAGAGCCTTTCAATAGCCAAAGCCCTGTCTTTCACATCTAACTCTGCCACCACTAATACACAGAAGAGTGAGATAATGGAGTTAAGATGAACAAAGCCGAGAAAGGAAATAAAAGTGAACAGGTCATTTATTTTTGTGTCATGTCCATCACAGGGAAACCTCACAGAAGGGTTTATACCGAGTTTGGCCTGCAAGTAGGAAAGATGAGATCTGCATCTAGGATAAATCTGGAAGCCAGAGATAATCTTAGAAAGAAATCACTAAGAATACAATGTACTCAACTTCATTAGGCCTGATTCCAGGTCTGTGAAGAGAAAAATAGTAACTTAAAATCCAGAAACACCTACTCTTTAGTACAATAACCTCAAATAGGATTCAAAGTCAGTATAACAATCTGTTCATTTCATAGCTAACACATAAGTGCTCTGACTGAAAACCAGCGTATGATTTTCTCAGGAATAGTGTGAGAGAACCGCTACACTATAACCTCTTAATCAAAGCATATGTCTTCTGAAAACATTGATCCTATTCAGTGACCCTTGTGTCAGTTTCAGTAGATCTATACCATCAAGGCTCAACCTAAAAGCTGCCACATGAAGACAAAATCCTTTGCTTAGCTATAAACTTAGGTTTGTCTTTTCAAGTAATGGCCTAAGTGAAGATGAACTGTTTTGTTGGTTTCAAATAAACTCAGCTTGAATTTTTCCCTAAAATGGTACTTTTTTTTTTTTTTTTTTTTAACATGAGGCATCTCCTGTAACCAAAAGAATTTGAAAATCAAATGAGGATGGAGTCATACTCTACACTGTGTACCAACTTACGTTCAAACCATGAAAACTTTAGAGATATACAAATTAGGACAAAGAATAGAATCATGAGTTAACTGAAAGATCTTTTTTATATGATTCCTTAGAAATTGCCATGCTTTATGAGCAATGGAGGGAAATTATAAGATCATATTTAATTAGAAAATGTTATTTATGAACCAAAAATAAAGCACTAACTTCCTTTTCCAACACTGCTATGCAAGTCAGAGAGAGAGATTTCTGCAATGTACATTGAAGAATATGTCTTATATTTACATAGAAAAAAACATTTTTAAAAAGTAGGGAATATTATGAGAGAGAAATAATCCTAAAAGTTATACAATCAGAAGAAAGATACTAGTAGCTTAAAAATACAGTAGGTGAAACTTTTCTTCTGTGAACCTCTTAGGTCTCTCATCTCTACCAGAATCAGAAGCAGACGTGGGTATAAGGCAAGAAGAAGAAGGGAGGGGAGCAGTGAAACTAAACTGAAAGAAGCAAAGAGAAGTCAAACATAGAGATGGAAAGATGTCTGATGCTGATCTTTGAACACTATGCAGACAGGGTCAAAGAGTTCTCAGCAGTTTATTTGAAAACTCAATTTCAAAATGACATGAGTATTCTAACTTGGATGACAGACTATATGGAGCACAAAGAATCGGTGTGGAGCCAATCAGACCAAAGAAAGCAAGTGTTGACAGTCAAACTAGACCAAGAAAGAGACATTTGCTACAAATTTCCTAAGGCTTACACCAGTTCTCTGATGGAGACAGATTTCAGACTGGCATCACAATCAAATTACATATTCTTTATAATTCACCACTTATTCATGTTTAAGCTGTTAGATGAACTATGAGTAATTAATTTTAAAGTTGGGTGAAATAATTTTTGAGTAATCCTTTTGTTGCCATTTTCAACTCCTAAATTCAAGATTCATTCCTTCCAGTATTAAAAAAAAGTTGAGCTGAAGTGATTCAAAGGATGTAGCAGCCAATAACCATTTCAGAGTGTTCAGAATGGACGGACCAAGTTAGTAATACCTGGCTTAGAATGCTTACCTAGCAAGACCTTCAACTGTCTGTGAGAATCACAGATAAAGGCCACTTTTTAGAGCTCAGGTCTGCCCTGAGTGTCTTTGCTCATAATGGCTTTGAAAAACATTGCCAATACCCTCTCCTTATTAAAAGTGCAGTGCATGTTTGCATTTGACAGAAATTATTTTAAACCTATTTATTTTTATATGACCCTTTATATGTGACCTAATTTTTAATGAAAAATATATATAATTTAGATGATTAAAATAAGTTTTTTCCCAAGATCCTCTAGAACAGGAAGATTTTTAAGATGTTTCCCAAAGGTTATCAGGAACTTAAATCATGTTTAACAGCCAATGACCTGTCCAAGTTCCATCTTTTCTACAATGAAATACTATTTACTGATGCCCAGACCATGTATCTATGTGTTTCCCTGGTGGCTCAGATGGTAATAAATCTGCCTGTAGGTTCCCTATGTGGAAGACATGGGTTCAATCCCTGACTTGGGAAGATCCCCTGGAAAACGGAATGGCTACTCACTCGAGTATTCTTGCCTGGAGAATTTCATTCATTCCAGTATTCTTACCTGGAGTACAGTCCATGGAGCTGCAAGAATTGGACATGACTGAGCAACTAACACTTCAGACCAAATACCTAAATGACTGACTTTCTAGTTTGTCAGACATTTTGATATATTTTATTTACTTCTCATGTTACAAAACCTTTGATTACCTATCTTGTCTTTGCAATTTGTGTCTTTTGCTCATTTGTCTACTTAGTTTCTGACCCACTGATTATTTAACTCATCTCTTCAATGTTTCTGACTGGCTACATTCTACCCTGATCCACTCAATAACACTTTAGCACACAGAGTACTAAGTGATATCCAACTCTGGTCTCCATTGTATCACCTTTCTCTCCTATGGCATGATTCCTCTCTTGAGTTAGTGACCCTGTCCAATATCCAAAGTTTCCAACTCTCATCTTCAAGTGTATTCTCTGTCCAATATCTATGGCCCACATGTTTTTCAGTCAGTCAGTCAGTTCAGTCTCTCAGTCTTGTCCGACTCTTTGCAACCCCATGAACTGCAGCATGCCAGGCCTCCCTGTTCATCACCAACTTCTGGAGTCCACCCAAACCCATGTCCACTGAGTCGGTGATGCCATCCAACCATCTCATCCTCTGTTGTCCCTTTGTCCTCATGCCCTCAATCTTTCCCAGCATCAGGGTCTTTTCCAATTAGTCAGCTCTCTGAATAAGGTGTCCAAAGTATTGGAGTTTCAGCTTCAACATCAGTCCTTCCAATGAACACCCAGGACTGATCTCCTTCAGGATGGACTGGTTGGATCTCCTTGCAGTCCAAGGGACTCTCAAGAGTCTTCTCCAACACCACAGTTCAAAAGCATCAATTCTTCGCTGCACAGCTTTCTTTATAGTCCAACTCTCCCATCCATTCATGACCACTGAAAAAACCATATCCTTGACTAGATGGACCTTTGTTGACAAAGTAATGTTTTTGCTTTTTAATATGCTGTCTAGGTTGGTCATAACTTTCCTTCTAAGGAGTAAGCATATTTTAATTTAATGGCAGCAATCACCATCTGCAGTGATTTTGGAGCCCAGAAAAAAAGTCAGCCACTGTTCCCACTGTTTCCCCATCTATTTCTCATGAAGTGATGGGACCGGATGCTGTGATCTTAGTTTTCTGAATGTTGAGCTTTAAGTCAACTTTTTCACTCTCCTCTTTCACTTTCATCAAGAGGCTCTTTAGTTCTTCTTCACTTTCTGCCATAAGGGTCGTGTCATCTGCATATATGAGGTTATTGATATTTCTCCTGGCAATCTTGATTCCAGCTTGTGGTTCTTCCAGCCCAGTGTTACTCATGGTGTACTCTGCATATAAGTTCAATAAGCAGGGTGACAGTATACAGCCTTGACGTACTCCTTTTCCTATTTGGAACCAGTCTGTTGTTCCATGTCCAGTTCTAACTGTTGCTTCCTAACCTGCAGACAGGTTTCTCAAGAGGCAGGTCAGGTAGTCTGGTATTCCTGTATCTTTCAGAATTTTCCACAGTTTATTGTGATCTACACAGTCAAAGGTTTTGGCATAGTCAATAAAGCAGAAATAGAAGTTTGTCTGGAACTCTCTTGCTTTTGCGATGATCCAGCGGATGTTGGCAATTTGATCTCTGGTTCCTCTGCCTTTTCTAAAACCAGCTTTTATCCAGTCAGAAATTGGATACAAGATACAGATATAGATACAAACTAAATGTTCTTTTTACTGCAGTCAAATGGAGAAAAGAAAAAAAAAAACCATATAAAGCAGAAGATCTGGTTTTTCCTATAGCCATATGACAAAGTGTTTTAATTCCTCTGAACTTGTTTTCTTTATTTGTAATACAAGACTGATTCTATCAGCTTTATACAAGTCCAGAGGTCATAGGAGAATCAAATAAAATTAAAACTAGTGAAAAATCCTTGAATATAGTATGAGCTCAACAGTGTAGTGGAGTATGTAGAGCAGCATGAAATTCAAAGCTAATAACGCTCTCATACATAATAGAGTTAAAAATTGTTTTCTAGTTGTGGTGATGAATTTGTAAAAATATAAGCAGTATTTTTTTCCATGTCAATGAATCCTCAGAATACTCCCTTTAGTGGATGACATTTAGCGGGTAAGGGCAGGCAGGTAAGCCCTGTCCTTACCCTTTTGCTCCTTACCACCTCAGTGATATCCATCTACCTTCCAGTGCTCACATGTAATTGCTCTGGGTTTTGTTTTTCTGGCCAGAAGAGCCCACTCTGTTATCTGTTCAGGAAGCCATAATTTTGTATCCTCTGGTTGGAAGAATTCTTAAATGCATGCAGTCATCCTTTGGTATACAGTGGAATTGAATTGGTTCCAGGACCCCCTGCAGATACCAAAATCTGTGATGCTGAAGTTTATTACATAAAATGGCATGGTATTTACATAAAACCTATGCACATCCTTCCAAACACGTTAAATCATCTTTAGCTTACTCATAAAACCTAAAACAATATAAATGCCATGCAAATAGTTGTAAATACAAAGTCAATGCTATGTGACTATTTGCTGGACTTCCCTGGTGGCTCAGATGGCAAAGAATCGGCCTGTAATACAGAAGACCTGGGTTCGATCCCTGGGTCAGGATGATCCCCGGGAAGAGGGATTGATTACCCACTCCAGTATTCTTGCCTGGAGAATCTCATGGACAGAGGAGCCTGGGGGGCTACAGTTCATGGGATGGCAAAGAGTTGGACATTACTGAACAATTAATACAAGGAAAATCCAAATTTTGCTTCTTGGAACATGCTGAGAATTTTTAAAAATGTTTTCAGCCGACAGTTGGTTGAATCCATGGATGTAGAGAACCCATGAATATGGAGGACCAATTGTGTTTTACACTGGCTCTCAGCGTTCTCCAGTGAGATTAGTCTGTAGGTTCTCCAAGGGGTAAGTAGCATGATAAACTATTGGCCGCCTAACCTTACCTGACTTACTGTCAAAATATCTATAGATAGTATCCTAGGATCACCTAAAAAGGTAAACATATAAATATTTGTTTTTATATAAGAAAGAATTCATTTTACTCAAATCTTTGGTTTAGGGTCAACTTTTAGGGAAATCCAAAACAAAAAAAAATTATTTAAAAATATAAAAAACATTCTTATTCATAGCTTTTGATCACATGATTGTCTTTAAAAGCACATCTACTTAAATCAACCATCTGTTGATGGGCTGTTGGGTTGTTTCCATGTCTCAGCTATTTATTGTATACAGTGCTTCTAGGAGCATTGAGATACATGTATCTTTTCCTATTGTATTTTCATCTTTGCCAAATATATACCCAGGAGGCTTTCTGGATAGATAATTGGCTTAAGAAGATGTTTCACACACAGAGAGAGACACAGAAACACAGATACACTGGAATATTACTCAGCCATAAAAAATAATAAAATATTGCCATTTGCAGCAAAATGGATAGACCTACAGAATATTATACCAAGTGAAGTAAGTCAGATAGAGAATGACATTATTATGTGATATCATTTATATGTGGAATCTAAAAAATAATGCAACAGAATTTATGTACAAAACATAAACAGTCGCACTCTCTCTTTCATAAGAAAACACACTTATGATTACCAAAGGGGGAAGAGGAAGGGAATGATAAATGAGGAATATGTGATTAAGAGATATAAAATGCTATATATAAAATGAAGAAGAAACAAGTATTAACTGTATAGCACAAGGAACTATATTCAATATCTTGTAATAACATCTAATGGAAAATGGGCTTCCCTGGTGCCTCAGATGGTAAAGAATCTGCCTGCAATGTAGGAGACCCAGGTGCAATCCTTGGGTTGGAAAGATCCCCTGAAGAAGGGAATGGCACCCCACTCCAATATTCTTGCCTGAAGGGTTCCACAGACAGAGAAACCTGGTGGGCTACAGTCCATGAGGTTGCAGAGTCAGACACAATTGAGCAGCTAATACACATATATGGAAAATAATCATTAAAACTGAATTATTTTAATGTACATCTAAAACTGGCACAATATTGTAGATCAACTACATGTCAATAAAAAAGAAATAAAAACCAAAATAAATAAATTAATTTTTAAAACTACTGAGTAAAACAAAACAGAAAACAAAAAAGCATGTCTAATTTTGTTATTTCTGAACCTGAAGTTCAGCAATAAGCTCCTTACAACCTACCAAATGATATGCACCCTCCAGGAACATTTCCTACATATGCTCTGTGCTTCAGGCATAGTGAGCTATTTATATGTCATCTATGGGGGAATTTCATGCTTCCATGTCTGCATATGCTAGATGTATAGAAACTGAAGTATCCCCTCCCCTTACAGTACTAGAAAGGATTTACTGACTTTGGACACAAAGATTGACTATCTTCCCCACTATAAAGTTTGCCCAGTTTTCTCTGACAGATTTTATTTTTCCCCTTTTTTTGAAAGAGATACCTAATCATCTGAGATACCTAATACAGTCTCTTGAAAATGTGAAATCTCTTGAAAATCTTTTAAAGATCACATTTCTAGATAGTTCTTGCATACATAAAGACTCATGCTTACATCATAATAAGCAAAGCTCTGTTAATGAAGGCCTCACACGCAGTCAGCTATCTTTAATCCCTAACTTCTGCATGCCAGCCCCACAAGGCTCACAATCAACATCTCAAGAACGATGCTTTCAAATAGTCAAAACGTTGAGTGATAAACCCAAGAATGCCAAGAGTCCAGTGCTATTAATTAAATTGCAATTACTGTATTTCTTTAATATACATCTTCCATTTAGATTATGCAGTACTCTGGGGATAATTTTTCCTATTCCCAGACCTTAGTAGAGTGCAGACACATAACATGAACTCCATAAATATTTGTTGAATATCAAAAAATGAAAACAATGATCCTTTTGGCCATTGCATTGAGAACATACATCTTAAGATGTAACACTGAATATCCAAGCACTGACTAGAACACATGCCAATGTGGAAGGAAGAGAGAATCACCTGGGTAAGTTAAAAGGTAGGAAATGAAGCAGGAACCACCAAGGCATTTTTTTCAAGGCATTTATTTCATATATTTCTGTGAGCCCATGTTTACTATTTATTCTGTGCCACACATTATGAATTTGAAGAGCAACTAACAAGGTCAAAATGCATACTTGTAGCTATGTAAAGGAAGAGCTTTGTTGAAGGAGTTGCTAATTTCTAAAGGCTAATTTCTGTCAGGTTTCCAGAAAGTTTATTTCTAATATTACTCCAATAAGATGATCAAAGAAATAACCTGTGAGTTTTCCGTCCCACTGAATGTAGAAATGCTGGAACTAATTCCCTTTAAAAGCTTAAAAGTTTATTTACTGTGCATCTTTAAATCAGCAGAAATTCCTGTCAGAGATTTTACATTATCATAGTTGATCCGGATGTAAAAAAAAGATGAAGGGGAAAGTCTGAAGATTCGTTTCTGGTATGTAACTCTTGAAAAGGAAGTTAAGATAGTGACAAACATCTGGTATAGACTTTGTCAGAAGTCTAGCTAGCCGATGGAGGTACACCTCACATTGCGTCTGCATTGTAAGTTTTGATTGGCTTGTTACAGACCAGTGCCTTTGGGTTTTCATCTCAGCATCACACAGTCTCTCCCTTCTGATGGGACTGTGAAAATCGAGACAGGGGAGGTAAAGCTTATCAAAAACTGGTATTTTCCTTTTATGGATTTAAATACTGAGAAGTGCTTCTTCAACAATTGTGTAGATTCTCTACCTCCTTCTTAACTTTTTCTGAAAAGAGTTGTTGCCCTCTCTTAAATCAGTAGGTTACAGGAGCTAATCTAAATAGAGATAATTATTTGCATGAGAGCTGTTGAGAAATTAAGTGTGGAACTTGTGGTGAGTGTTTCATAATGACAAGAGGAGGAGAAAGAGGGTTGTTCAGAAACTAATCAGCTGACTTAGTGGTTCTACCATTTGTAACTGATCTCAGTCGTTGCCTCGTTGTTCCTGTGCGCCTACTTTAGTAAGGATCCCACGCGTAAAGAAATAAGTGTACAGTAGTTAGCTCTAGTCAGACTGAAGAGCCCAGGGTTTAATCTCAGTAGTGCACTAATGGAGTATAATTTGCAGATTCAGACAGATGCATCTAAATTTAGACTCTGACACAATGCCAGTTGCTAGGAGCTCAAAAAAGAAATCAAGGAACAAAGGGAGTAGTTTTTGAAGTGGTTGAACTCATTTACAGAAGCATAAAGACTGTACCTTTGTGATATTACTTCTGTGCTGTTGTAGACTATTAGGATGAATGACTAAATGATAGAGGGGTAACTTGGCAAAAATGTCATGAAAGCTAGAGATCTAGGAGAGGCAGAGAGGTAACTTTCATTATAGTGAGCCAGGATTCAAGCATGAAAGTCACATTAACAATGCCTGGATCGCATGTCTAATTTCCTGCCCATTGAACCAAAAATTGTCTCCAGGTTTCATATAATGATAAATGTAAGGTATTTTATTTGATCTTGTCCTTTTCTAAAGCTATATGCACAATTTCTCTAGACACTATCCATTTCCCTCTGATTTTGATCTTTCTCTATTGATGCCACACTCATTTCCTGTGACTTGCTTTGTTAGCATTAAGCAGCTTTGCACAAATATTCAAGGTCTAGGGGTAAATCTTGATCCTGTAAAGTTATTTAATTACTTAGTTTTCTTCTGCCAGTTCTTTCTATCGTACTCCACATAATCCCTTCAGTTATTGAATTAGGCAATTCTAAACGGAATTCTAGGAATGATGACAAATTTCAGTTGGAATCAGCAGCTGAGTTTTTACTGGGTGTTTCAGGCAATTGCTAGACAACATTTCTTGTATGATGCTCAAAACTCATTCATAAGACAGACAGTTATTATGTAACAATCCCAGTGATGAGGTGAGGCAGAATACATCCTACATTTGAAACAGGAGGAGCATGGGCTTTGATGTTCACTAACAATAATCTTCTATTCCATAAGGATCAACCCCAATTCCAGTCTTTGTTCATATATTTCTAAGAATGGCTTTATTCAAAACAAACAGATAATTCATCAGAGACTAGACCTCCCTTCCTCTCTTGCAATCTGTTTCAAGTTTATTTTAAAACTAAAATTTTGTTTTCATACCATCAGGAAGGTTTCTAAGAAAAAATGCTTACTTTTTTCTAAGAACTATCAATCCAGTTTTCCATGTTTTCCCAATCTCTCCATTTTATTTTCAATCTCTCTAGCTGAGGTATCAGGCCATCAAAGAGGTCCATCAAAAACAAACTGTCATGGTGAGTGCGAAGGAGGTTCAAGAGGGAGGGGATATATGTATACATGTATAGCTGATTCACTTTGTTGTACAGCAGAAACTAATACAACATCATAAAGCAATTATACTTAAAAAAACGCCTGTCAGGTCCTTTCTGATATATACTATGTGTACAGGCCTATGTTCTCTCAGTGGTAGGCCAAAAGTGTCAAGAACAAGACCCCGACTTAGTACCCATTTGAGGAACTTTGTCCCTGAATAAAGGCAACTTTAATCTCAGGCATTTTTAATCATGTGGTCTAGAGATCTCTCTACTGAATTTAAAGTGAAGAAAACTTTAGAGTTAAACGTGAGGTCTTTGGACCACATAACTAAAATCTTCATAATGTTAATGATTGAAGAAAAATAATTTTGCCTAATGAAACTTAGGGTACAAATAGGAAAAGGGGACCAGGGGTGCCCAGGGACCAAGGTGGACAAAAGCCAGAAGAAGGTGCCTGATTGAGGATAGGGTGGCATCACAAAAAAAAGTAGTGATGCCTTATAAAGAACTCCTCAGTCCCTGACATTTACATAAACAGCTAAAAATATTCCCCAAGTTCTTCTATCTGTCTGCTTCTCTTTCGGTCTTCCTCTATCTGCATCTTGAAGAATGGTGTTTCCTGCAGTTCCTTACCAAGCTCCTGTCTCTGTTCATTAAGCCCTCTCCAGGTGAATGCATATATTTCCATGATTACAACTACTACTATCTATCGATTCTATCTTGAATTCAAACCTCTACTTGGAAACCAGTCCCAGTATCCAACTGCCTTCTCTAAGGCTTCATTGTGTCCACAAATGTGTCTAAATCTGAAATGTTTATCTTTTTCACTATCCAAATTGTTCCTCTCATGAAGTCATCATGTTTGATAACTTTTCCCTTATCACTGGGAAGCCCTTGTGCAGAATCCGCCTGCCAAAGCAGGAGACAAAGGAGATATGGGTTTGATCCCTGGGTTGAGAAGATCCCCTGGAGTAGGAAACAGCAACCCACATGGAACCTCTTAGAGTTCCTGAATGTGCTCTTCTCTCCCCATTAGAAGGAAAAGACTCTTGCATGAGAGTATTACAATTATTTTACTGAAACTGACTATTTTTTCTTGTGCCTGATATGGCTATACACACTGATTAACTTTAATATGGACTTCTCTGGTGGCTCAGATAGTAAAGAATTCACTTGCAATGCAGGAAAGCCAGGTTCAATCCCTGAAATGGCAAGATACCTTGGGAAGGAAATGGCAGCCCACTCCAGTATTCTTGCCTGGAGAATTCCATGGACAGTGGAGCCTGGCAGGCTACAGTCCATGGGGATGCAAAGAGATGGACATAACTGAGTGAGTTTCACTTAACATTAATATGGTTATACACTCCTCTAGCAAATATATGCCCTTCCCTGCCTTGAGAACACCCTTCACCACTGCTACTCCCTTCTACTTATCCTACTATTTCACTTAAGCAAGTGACTGATACTCACTTGCAAGAACTCAACTCTGGAGTCACCTCCCCAGGAAGCCACCTTCTCACAGTATGTATGTTCTGCATCCATATATCATAATTCATGTCATCCTGCCTTTTAGGAGCTATTCACTTGCCTTTCTCTCCAATAAATTATGACCCCTTTGAGTTTAGTGATTTTGTCTTAATCATATAATCCGATGTAGGGAAAATGACCTGAACTTTAATAAAAACTCATTGTGTGAATAATAAAGAGGATGGATAAATGAATAGCAGTAATTCAGATGTTAGGCCAAAAAATAATGAATATCAGTGGTTCTATGATTTATTTTTTAAGTAACCATGTGTAATTTCAAATGATGACTTCAATAACTTAATTCTTCCATCTAAGATTCTCCAAACAAAAACAAGTATGTATCACCTGAATCAATTAGTGAAAAATATTTAAATACCTCTGTTAAAAGCAGATACAATACTTAGATCACATAATATATAATTGGGGAATTTGAGGAGGAAAAGATAATAGTAGAGTGTGTGCATGAGTGTGTGCTCAGTCATGTCCGACTCTTTGCAGCCCTATGGACAGTAGCCCAACAAACTCCTCTGTCCTTGGAATTCTCCAGGCAAGAATACTGGAGTGGGTTGTCATGCCCTCCTCCAGGAGATCTTCTTGACCCAAGGATTGAATTTAAGTCTCTTGTTTCTCCTGCATTGGCAGGCAGATTCTTTACCACTGTGCCACCTGGGAAGCCCAATAATAAAATAGTATAATACTAGTAACATATCCAGAATATTTTACAGTATACACAGCTCTCCAATGCAAATTTTTTCATATGTTCATAATAGTCCTGTGCCATGTGACATATGTATTATTTGTATTCACCAGTTCAGACATTAGGTGATGAAGTTTCCGAGATTGCAGTTCTGCTGGAAATTAAGCAGCCAGGAAGATCAGTGACAGAACCTAAATTGAACTCAGGTTTTCTGAATATAAATGGTGTAATTCATCTAATGTTAAACTGCTATTTGAGTAGGTTTTATAATCTTATGTAGAAATATTTATTTGGAAAAAAGAGTTTCGAACATCTAATTTGATTTAGGGGCGATATAGTCTATAAAAGGAAGTGATTTTTATTTTCAAATTTGCCACAAGCTCCAAAGTTAAGACTTCTGAAACACTTTGCATTTTTAATGTATTTGTCTTGATATGAAAGCTTAAAATCTTTGAGCTTTTTTCTGCGCTGGAAGCAAAAGTTTTGGTCTTGGGAATATTCATGTAATCCCAGGGCATTTTATCATACCTCAGCCTACAAAATGCAAATATCATTACCTTCATCCTCTCAGAAGAAACTGAATTTTAGACAATTCATTTCTAAGTCAGAGCTAAGAGTTGTTTTTTTTTTTTTTTTTAATGTATGTATGATGTTGCTTTGTTCTGTAACCATGAAAAATCATGGAACTCTGATTTGTGATTAATTTTAACTTCAGGTTCTAGAGAAGAGAGACTACAGAGAAGAACACCCACAGCTATTTGTCAAGTTTATAGAAGAACATACCTGAAAAATAGGACATATGTAGATATTTAGAAGAAACATAAATGGAAAAATACCCAAGGAGGCAGAGTAATTAAATGTTTTCAATAATGCAAGTCCCATTCATTGTAGAATTGTACAAGTTGAATAAACATTTAAGAAAATTCTCTAACAAAATAAATACATCTGATTTCCTTTAACCTGAGGAAGGTGTCAGGGTAACAATAAAAACAAAAGTCTGGCTAAAAATCCCCTCTGGCAAACATTGCTGCAGCTGCCACCTTAAGGATGGTGGGTCCACAGACACAGCCTTCTAGACTTCCAGACAGGAGAGTGATCAAGATGTCCCCTGCTCTGAATCTGGAGCTGCTTCCCCTCAGCATCACCTTGGGGCAGTGAAACTGAAACATCCATTACCATCAATGAGTTCTTCTAAAGATCCTTTAGGCAATTATCTGTTCCTGAGCACAGATAAACAGATTATCACCAAATAATGACTATTTAAACAATAATGGCAACATTCTTGGCTTTGAGAAGCTGATAATTTAGCCTTTAGCACTAACTTTGGTTCAGCAGCCAGGAAGTACAGTGGCAGAACCTAACTTGAACCCAGGTTTTCAAATTTAAATAATGTAACTCATTCAATGTTAAACTGATAACAGATTTCATAAACCCATTTAAAATTATTTACTTGAAGGAAAGGTCTCCAACTATCTATCATAATTTAGAAGTCATATATCCTACATAAAGCTACACAGACACACACATAAAAAATCAATCACTGTGCAATGTGCTAAGTGCTCAAATGTTTGCCCAAGGTGATATGGAACCCCAGGGAGAGTGACCCAAACATTGCCTGGGAATAACAGAGATTCTAGGTAAAAGTTATGCTGAAATTAGAAAGGATAAGGAGAAGTTAGCTAGATGTTAAAGACAAGGGAATTCATTTCCAGCATAAACAGTAATATACAATAAAATATGGATCTGAGACAGAGTTGGGAGAATTGTAGAAAATGAAGTGATTCAGTGTGAATACAGTTCAGGGTGAATGGAAATGGATGAGGGAGATAGTTCTGTAAAGACTTGGAGGTGGCTGAAAATACAGGGAGCAGTATATAATGCTAAAAAAGTTCCCTTTTATCTTAAATATATTTAACTATTACTACATTAAAAGCAAGAGCATGAGTAACATGGTCAGATTCACTATGCGTTTTATATTGTTGAGACACTATAGAAAATGAACTTCAGAGAGAAAAGCTGGCTACCACAATTGTCTTACTGACAAAATTAAGTGTCTAACACTAAGACCATGGAGATGAAAAAGAGATTAACTTAATAAATATTTAGGAAGTATACAAGGAATAGAAACAGAGATTATAGTGATAACAAGTTATATAAGTGATATCTAATCAGTGATAAAGAGGTCTAGAATGACATTTGATTTTGAAGTTTAGCAAGAAATGATTGGTGATCAAAATAATCAATATAGGGAATAAAAGATGAAGACTGTGTTTAGAAAAGGAAGATAGGGATTTTGACTTTACACAAGTTGTGTTTAGGATGACTATGGCACATCCAAATGGAAATGCCCAGGGGCATTAATAAATAAGGCTCTGTAACTCAAGAGTGAAGTCTCTATTAATGATATGTTTTTTAGTTCAAACATAAAACTAAGATATGAAATCACAAGTGTGGATAATCTTGTTTAAAGAAAATCTATAAAGTGAAAACAGATGAAGATTTTAATTTTCAGCTTATCAGTTCTTTCTTTCAAGGATCATGCTTTTGGTATTGTGTTTAAAAAGTCACCATCAAACCAAGTCATCTAGATTTTTTTTCCTGTCACCATCTAAAAGTTTTAAGTTTTACATTTAGGTCTATGAGCTAAGTTAATTAAGTTAATTTTTGTAAGGGTATAAGACCTGTGTGCAGATTCATGTTTTGCATGTAGATGTCCAGTTGTTTCAGCACCATCTGTTGAAAAGACTATTTTTGCTCTACTGTCAAAATTTAGTTTACATTTTCTGCTTGGTTAAAGATACTGTCAAGAGACTGAAAAAGATGCCATAAACTGTGAAAAACATTTGCAAAAGACATAGCTGATAAAGGACTGTTACACAAAAATTACAAAGAACTCTTAGAACTCAAAACAGGAAAACAAACAATGCATTGAGACTGGTGACAGAGGTAAAGTATGATGCTGTGAAGAGCAATATTGCATAGAAACCTGGAATTATAGGTCTATGAATCAAGGCAAATTGGAAGTGGTCAAACAGGAGATGGCAAGAGTGAACATCGATATATTAGGAATCAGTGAACTAAAATGGACTGGAATGGGTGAATTTAACTCAGATGACCATTATATCTACTATGGTGGGCAAGAATCCCTTAGGAGAAATGGGGTAGCCATCATAGTTAACAAGAGTCCAAAATGCAGTACTTGGATGCAATCTCAAAAATGACAGAATGATTTCTGTTCATTTCCAAGGCAAACCATTCAATATCACAGTATCCAAATCTATGCCCCGACCAACAATGCTGAAGAAGCTAAAGTTGAATGGTTCTATGAAGACCTACAAGACCTTCTAGAATTAATACCCCAAAATATGTCCTTTTGATTATAGGGGACTGGAAAGCAAATGTAGGAATTCAAGAAATACCTGGAGTAATGGGGAAATTTGGCCTTGGAGTACAGAATGAAGCAGGGCAAAGGCTAATAGAGTTTTTGCCAAGAGAACACACTGGTCATAGCAAATACCCTCTTCCAACAACACAAAGAGAAGACTCTACACATGGACATTACCAGATGGTCAGTACCAAAATCAGATTGATTATATTCTTTGCAGCCAAAGGTGGAGAAGCTGTATACAGTCAGCAAAAACAAGACCGGGAGCTGACTGTGGCTCAGATCATGAACTCCTTATTGCCAAATTCAGACTTAAATTGAAGAAAGTAGGGAAAACCACTGGACCATTCAGGTATGACCTAAATCAAATCCCTTATGACTATACAGTGGAAGTGACAAATAGATTCAAGGAATTTGATCTGATAGATAAGAGTGCCTGAAGAGCTATGGACAGAGGTTCGTGACATTGTACAGGAGACAGTGATCAAAACCATCCCCAAGAAAAAGAAATGCAAAAATGCAAGACCTCTGCTAAGTGCTAAGTCACTTCAGTTGTGTCCGACTCTGTGCGACCCCAGAGATAGCAGCCCACCAGGCTCCCCCGTCCCTGGGATTCTCCAGGCAAGAACACTGGAGTGGGTTGCCATTTCCTTCTCTAATGCATGAAAGTGAAAAGTGAAAGTGAATTCGCTCAGTCGTGCCCGACTCGCAGCGACCCCATGGACTGCAGCCTACCAGGCTCCTCCATCCACGGGACTTTCCAAGCAAGAGTACTGGAGTGGGGTGCCATCGCCTTCTCCGAAGGCCTCTAAGAGGCCTTAAAAATAACTGAGAAAAGAAGAGAAGTGAAAAGCAAAGGAGAAAAGGAAAGATATACCCATTTGAATGCAGAGTTCCAATGAATATCAAGGAGAGAGAAGAAAGCCTTCCTCAGTGATCAATGCAAAGAAATAGAAGAGAACAATAGAATGGGAAAGACTAGAGATCTCTTCAAGAAAATGAGAGATACCAAGGGAACTTTTCATGCACAGATGGGCACAATAAAGGACAGAAATGGTATGGACCTAACAGAAGCAGAAAATATTAAGAAGAGGTGGCAAGAATACACAGAACTATAAATTGTGGTACATCAAGACAATAGAATATTCTTCAACACAAAACAGACTAAAAATAGCTGAGTGTTCAAGCCAGGAAGAGACCTGCAGGAAAATAAATCTGTTTTATTAAGTGAAAGAAGCCAATCTAAAAAGGCTACATACTTTCGGATTCTAATTATATTACTCTCTGACAAAAGTCAACACTATGGAGACATTAAAGAGATCAGGCTGCCAGGGACTGGAGGACAAAGGGATAAATAGAGCACAGTGGGCTTTTAGAGCAGTGAAATTAATTTATATGATACTATACTGGTAGACACGTATCACCATACATGTCTCCAAGCCCACAGAATGCACAACACTAAATTTAACCACAATGTAAATGGACTTCTGGTGATAAAAATTAGTCAATGTAGATTTAATTGTAACAAATGTATTAATTTGGTGGGTGATGTTGATAATGGGAGAGGCTATGCATATATGGGTAGTGGGTGTATGGGAAATCCGTACTTTCTGATGAGTTTTGTTGTGAACCTAAATCTGCTCTGAACATCAAAATCTAGTAAAATTGCATAATTTGGAAATGCTGATTATACTGTCCTATGTATGTAATTAGTTCAATTTGTAAACCCTGTTCAAACTTTTTAATCCTTAATTATAACTTGACTGCTATTTTTTTAGGTTACTTAGATATATTAAAAATCTTTTATTACAATTGTGAATTTTTAGGTCTTCTTGATTTTCTTTTTCTTTATATGAGTCTGTATTATTTGGTACATATTGACTTGACGTATACTTGATATGACAAATTGTAATTCCCATATCATCTTGATAGATTGACTCTTTAATAATTATGAAGTAGCTCTCTATACCTGTGAATACTTCTTTCTTTAAATTACGATTTTTCTTCTAATGCAATATATTTTTTCAGCTTTTTTAAGTTAACATTTGAAAAATATGGCTTTTCTATCTTTTTTCTTTTAACTTTTCAGGTATTTGTATTTAAGATTTGGTTCTTGTAAGTAACATATAGCTGAAATCAATTTTATCTGCTTCCTGTTTAACAATCTTGCCTTTCTTTAATTTAGATTTCCATTTCATATAATTACTGATAAATGCTATTTTAAGTTTGAGGTTTATTTGTCCCATTTCTGTTATCCTTTTACTTTTTTTCCTTCAATTGACTCAATCCAATTGGAATTGTCAACTGCAAACTGGCACTTGCCATTTACTTCCATAAAGATTACATCATGTGCTGTTGCAGCTGCTAACTGTCAACATCCCCTTGATAGGAGCTCAAGGTGGAGAGCAGAAATGAGGCACTTTGTTCTCTGCAAAAACTGTCAGAACACGACTTTAGATAGTTTGATACCTTCAGGAGCTGATTTTATGAGCCAAATTCTTGTATCTCCTCATATCTAGAAAAGCACTAAAATCCTCCATGGTGATGACTGATCCTTGTGACTAGCAGTAACCTTCATAAGACTAGCAGAAACCTCCCTACCTCTTTGGAGCAGTTTCTCAGAGCTATCTGAAATGTGGTCTCCTGGACTATAGTCCTCATTCTTCATCCAATAAAATGACTCACAACTTTCACACTGTGCATTTTTTAGGTCACTATTCCAGAAGACACTAACAGTCCCATATCCCAGACAAAGCAAAATCTTTTCAACATTATAAGTCTTATTCCTTTCCTAATTTTTGTGTAATGTTGTATTTTTATGTTTTATATATATATATACATATATATACACACACATTTTAACTCCTACCAGTCTTTAAAAAATATAATCAATTTGAATTTATATTTTCTCACAGACATGCCTTTCCTAATTCTATTTACTTTTATTATTTATTGTACTCCTTACTACAGCTTGGTATTACCTCCTTTCTTTTAAAAACATTCTACAATACTTCAATACTTATTTTGGTGTTAGTCAGCTGATGCTGAATTATCTGATTTTTTGTTTACCTAAAGATGTCTTTGGAAGGAATGATGCTAAAGCTGAAACTCCAGTACTTTGGCCACCTCATGCGAAGAGTTGACTCATTGGAAAAGACTCTGATGCTGGGAGGGATTGGGGGCAGGAGGAGAAGGGGATGACAGAGGATGAGATGGCTGGATGGCATCACTGACTCGATGGATGTGAGTCTGGGTGAACTCTGGGAGTTGGTGGTGGACAGGGAGGCCTGGCATGCTGCCATTCATGGGGTCGCAGAGAGTCTGACATGACTGAGCGACTGAACTGAACTGAAAGATGTCTTAATTTCATCTTCATTTTTGAACAAAAGTTTTGCTTGACATAGAATTCTAGTTTGATAGTCATTTTTTTGCCATCTGAAAATATAACTTTATCATTTTCTGAGTCCCATTATTTTTATTGATATGTTAGCTATCAGACTCCTTTGAAAGTAATATGTTTTTTCTCTCATTGCTTTTAATATTTTACCTTTGATTTTCATCAGATTTATTATCATCTTTCTATGTATCATTTTATTTGTATTTATCTTGCTTGAAATTTGTAGCATTTCTAGAGGTTCTGACTTGATGTCTTTCATTAGTTTTGAAAATTCAGCAACGATCTTTTCAAATGTTACTTCTCTCTTCTTTTTCCTTTTGGACTCTAATTAAATGTGTGTTAAATCTTTCTACAGGTTTTCTCACAGGGTCTCTCAGAAACTTTTATTTTCCATCTTTTGTCTTTCTATTACTGAGTATGGATATTTTCTTTTGATATATCTTCCAATTTTATGATTATCTTCAGTGTACATAATGTGATTATTAAGTCTAACTGTTCAATATTTAGTTTCAGTTATTGTTTTTCAGTATGAGAATATCCATTTTATTCTCAATGTAGTTTTTATGTCTGAAAATTGTCCATTTTATCCTATAATTTCATGACAAAATTAATTACCATTGCTTTTATATTTGTTACCTTTATTATTTGATTCTTGTTTTAGTTTCTGTTGCCTATTTCCTCCCTTTTCCTTCTGTTTTTTTTAATTGATGTCTTCCTGTCTGCATTTTATAAGGTTGATTGTCATGTATAAAAATGTAGAGATAATCTGAGTATCTATTGTTGTTTTTCAGGGCAAAATTTCCTTTTGCTTTTTTCAGAGCGTTAAGGCATAAATAGTTCATACAAATGCAATCAAGAATTGAGGCAATTTGAAATTCTTTGCACTTAATTGTACGATTTCTCCTACTATAGAAAGAAAAAAGAAACTGGAGATTATTTTTGTGTCAATTGAAAAAAGTGCACAACTTAAAAGCTGACAGTTATGTTTTATTTGGTGGATATTCTGAGGACTTCAAGTCTGGGCTGCAGCATCTCAGATAACACTGATAAATTGCTCCAAGGTAGAAATATGAATAAAAGGTATATTTTACCTCAAATGTGTTATTCCCTCTCATTTTAGGTTTTTATACATAGCTTTATAAAGCAATACTGAAGGGAGCCTAGAATTGTTTAAAAAAAAAAAAAACAGGAGGAGAAGGAGGCATTTCTTGTGTCAAAGAAAAGAAAGGATTGTAGTAATAAATAACACTACAATTTAGATCTTCTCTTCTCCATCTTTGGAAACAATTCCAGACAAAATTTTAAAACTGAAATAACTATAGATTGATCATAAAAATAAGGACAACTAGTATTCTATATCTTAATCTTCATAGTTGGCTTTCAAAAGGAGTACAAACAAAAGTAAGACATTTTCCACAAAAGGTCTGAATCAGAAGGTTGAAAACGTGATGTCATAGGAAACTGTTCAAAATCAGGAGAGATCATAGTAGTCTATCCTGTACCCCACTGATGGAAGTTTTAATTTTAGAAAACTGTTCAAGCTTTAAATAAAAATATGACATGTTTATTTTAGTAATTTGTTGTGGTTATATTGTTCTTATAACTCAAAAAAAAAAAGAAAATTCCTGGAAGCCTTTCTGTGATTCTTATATAGGCCCTCAGTCACTTGTAGATAACTGAGACTGTCTTTGAAATTATTAATCAGTTAGGGAGAAATGCATATGGTTTTTAATGATTATTCTTTATAAACGAAAATATTAGTATACTATAAAGAGAGGAACACACAAATAGGACTTAGGGACTATCTCTTCTACAATCTAACTTACAAAGGACTAAATCAAGAATGTATTACTTCATAAAACTAACCCGAGATCAGGGTTTGGATTCAATGTAAATGTGACATACATTCACTTCAGACACTAAAGATAAGCACCATAAAGAAAGTAGTGAAGGAAACATCAGGTTTTGTAAGATTGCTCACAGAATGGGATTCCTACTGGGATTTAGGGCAGTAGTTATGAGCACTTCAGGGAATGTGCTGGTTTATCCAGTGTGGGTCACTATGAATGGTACGTAGAAGAATCTTAGTCCAAGTTCAAGGCATGAATGAATAAATGGTGCCAGAGGTCCCCACCTCCTGGGCCATGGACCAGTACTGGTCCGTGGCCTGTTAGGAACTGGACTGCACAGCAGGAAGTGAGTGGTAGGTGAGGGAGCAAAGCTTCATCTCTATTTACAGCTGCTCCCCACCGCTAGCATTACTACCTGAGCTCTGCCTTCTGTCAGAGCAATGGTGGTATTAGATTCTCCCAGTGAACCCTACTGTGAACTGTGCATGCAAGGGATCTAGGCTGTGCATTCTGTATGAGAATCTAATGCTGAGGAAGTGACGCTAACACTCAGGGCGTTGCGTTTAACTGCACAGAGACCATAATTAATCAATTGCTTACAGGCTCATATCAAAACCCTATCAGTGAGTGGCAAGTGACAATTAAGCGGCATGTGGTGGCAGGTTTTATAGTGGTAAGTGAGTTAATGTACTTCAGCTGTAAACCTGCATTTGGTGGCTGACTTTTCAGAATCCAGTACTTTTTAGTCCATGAATGGCCTGCCCATTATTTTGTTTACCACTTCCATCCATGCCTGCACATTTGTCTCAATCACAGTTTTTGTAAGCCTACGAGCTAATCTTAGCAAAAATAAGTGAAAAGCAAACATCACTGGAGACCCTCTTTGTAAAGCGGGAAAGACCCAATGATGAGACAGCAGAAGACTAACAACAAAAGGAAAGCTGCATTTAAAAGAAAATGCCAAATGTGCCTCTTAAATTGCAGATTCATTTCAACAAGTGATTCACATTCTCCAAGCATGCTTTGTACAATATGCGGCAACTAGCTATCCAAATGAAGCCATGAAACCTTCAAAACTGCTGTGCCACATGGAGACTGAGTACTATGTATGAAAAGACAAGCCTTTGGAGTTTTTTTTTTTTTTTTTTTTTAATGTGAACATGAAGAACAGAAGCAATTATTGAAAGCTGCCATTTTATCAAATATTTCTGCATTGAGAGCATCATTCTTAGTGTCTAACCACATTGCTAGAGCTAAAAAGCCCTTTACTGTGGGTGAAGAGTCTATCCTGCCTGCTGCCAAAAACATTTGTCTTGAACTTTTAGGAGAGTCTGCAATTCAAAAGACTACATCTGTTCCTCTTTTGGCTAGCACCATAATTAGATGAATTGATGAAACAGCAGAGTATACTGAGGCACAATTGTTAGAGAGGATTAATGAGTCATTGCAGTGCACAATCCAGGTGGATGAGTCTACAAATGTTGACAAGGCAACGATGCTTGTTTCAATGCAATATATTTCTCAGAGGATGTGCAAGAGGGTATGTTATGTGCCCTTTTGTTGCCAACCAATACCACAGCTGCAGAACTATTTAAGTCTTTGAATGATTATGCATCAGGGAATTTGAATTGGTCATTTTGTATTGGTATATGCATAGATGGAACAGATGCCATGTCTGGATGACTTTCTGGCTTCTCTCCTTTGGTCAAAGAGGTCACTTCTGATTGTGAGTCTATGCACCGTGTCATCTACAGAGAAATAATGGTTAGCTGAAAAATGTCACCTGAACTTAATGTTTTTCAGGATGTGATTAAAATGATCAACCATATTAAAGTACATGCCCTTAACTCATGTCAGTGCATGCAGTTCTGTCAGGAGATGGATGCAGAGCACACACATCCTCTCTTATATGCAGAAGTGAGGTGGCTTTCTCAAGGTAGATCATTGGCTAGAGTTTTGAATTATGATCACTTCCAGAGATTCTTTTAAAAAACAGTCACCACTGGCAGCACATTTCAGTGACGTAGAATGGGTCCAAAGCTTGCTTGTTTGTGTGACATACACAACCTGTACAGTGAACTCAATCTGTCACTTCAGGAGAGGACAGAAACTGTGTAAAAGTCAGCAGATAAAGTGGCTGCATTCAAGGCAAACTGGAAATATGGGGATAATGAGTGAACACTGGGATTTGGCACATTTCAAACATTAACAGAGGTTTTGAAAGTGACAGACTAGGGTCTTCTTTCTCCCTACTAGTGCATGGAGAGAAAGCTGCATCCATCTCAGCTTTCAAAAGAGTTTGAGCATTACTTCCCACCCACACAAGACCCTCAAACTGGGAAAGAATAGATCCATGACCCATTTGTGAATAAACCAGGTGAACTGACTTTGTCCGTGCTAGAAAAGGATCAACTACTTGAGATTACAAATGATGGTGGCCTATAAGTATGATTGAGACAACTTCAAATCTCTATAAATTCTGTATTTCAGTCAAGGTAGCATATCCTGAGATTGCCACAAAAAGCACCGAATAGTTTGCTTCCATTTCCAACATCCTATCTTTGTGAAGCAGGGTTTTGTACAGTGACAGCAACCAAAATGAGATTATGAAGTAGACTGGACACAAGCAACATGCTCCGGGTGTCACTGCCTCCATAACCCCCAGATGGAACCATCTAATTGCAGGAAGAAAGCTCAGGGCTCCCTCTGATTCTGCATTATGGTGAGTTGTATAATTAGTTCATTACATGTCACAATGTAAAAATAATAGAAATAAAGAACACAATAAATGAATCACTTGAATCATCGTCACACCATTCCCACCCTGGTCAGTGGAAAAATTATCTTCCACGAGACCAGTCGCTTGTGCCAAAAAGGTTGAGGACCACTGAACGGTGCTATCCTAGATTCCCAAATGCAGCTAAAATAGGCTCTCAGGTGATTGCTTTTTAAATGGTTTAATTTGGAATTATATTTTAGACATGGGAATTTTAGTTTAACCCTGAGATCTCTTTTTCATCCTTTTTCTAAACTCTATGTTTCCCAGATTCAACACAAAGGCTTTAGAAAATTCTTGGCTATAGAAACACTTTGGGGAACACATGTATACCTGTGGCGGATTCATTTTAATATTTGGCAAAACTAATACAGTTATGTAAAGTTTAAAAATAAAATAAAATTAAAAAAAAAGATTAAACATAATTGAAAAAAAAAAAAAAAGAAACACTTGTGGGTGGTCTCTCCTGGATATATTTTCTATTATTCCTTTAGAGTTGTATAAGCATTTATTATTCAAGATATTGCCTGTAAAAACAAATGAAGGCGAGCAAATCATTACTTTAGGTTCATCTTGCTTATTTGCTGTCAGAGCAATGTTCCCCATTGTTCTGAGTAGTTATAATTTTTTCAAACTCTATAGAGTATACTAGCTTATTTACTTTGGACTATTTTCTGCATATGTGTCAAAGCATGCACATCAAGTCATCTCTAATGCAGAACTAAAATGCCTGACATGTACAAAAGGTACTCAGGCATTGAGTTATTAGTAAGATATTGGCAATTAGTGCAGCTGGTGCCAAGAGGACCACAATTATGGCCAGAAGTTGAGATGCTTTTCTTTTATCACAAAGGTATGGAAAATTGTAGATGGCATGTAATTCTATCCACCTCTGACCAGTTAGACACAATTACCACAAGCTATCAGAAACGTTGCTACAACTCTGTTTTGAATCTAACTCATAAAAATTCAGAGAATATACACTGAACTTCAATTTTTTTTCTGTCAGGTTTTAGTGGATATTTTATTTTCCAAGGATTATAATTTGACATTATGTGAAAGCTAAGCTTGTTCTATTTCTAAAAGAATGGCCTCTAGTAGTTAAATGTGGAATGGATGTATTTATTTCTCCTGCTGAATCTATTGCTTGATATTCATGTAACAGTGACTCCTTTTTTCCTCTCACACTTCAAATACAATCCAACAGCAAATTCTGTCAGCTTTTCCTCAAAATTCTATTCAGAGTCCAACCACTTCACAATATCATCACCACCACTGTGGTCCAATCTATGCTTTTTCTTCTGGACATCTCCATTACCTACTAACTGGCCTTCCTTCTATTTTTGTTGCCAACTTGCTACCAGCCTATTCTCCATGCTGCAGCTATAGTTACTCTTGGAAAGTAAATCAGATCATGATATTTCTTGCTCAAGCTCCTCGAATGGCTATCTTACCTAAAATTCAAACTTCTAACCAGGGCATACAGCCCAGTACTATCTGAGCTCATTCCCACCACTCTGCCACTCTTTCACTCTTCCTCAGCCTCCTTGCCCCTGATGGTCCTCAAAAATACTGAGCAAACTCCAGCTAAGAGCCTTTTCCTCCGCCTAAGAGATCATTCCCCACATGCACTAAGTGCTGAGGCTAGATGTTATTCAGTAATGACTAATGTCATGAGGAAAAGGACTTGGTGAAATGAACTCAACTTCACTGAAGCAAAAGCAGGTGCCTTTGTAAAGGACGAGCTGTGCTAAAGTAGGGGCACTGAGGTACTGAGAGGAGCTGGTCCATGTGCCAAAACCATATAGGTTTGTCAACTGGAATTTATCCAGAGGAGAAACAAAGAGATGGCATCTTTAAGACAGGGGGCAGTGTTGCAAGTTAAAACAAGTGCCTGCCAATTGGGCCTTTCCCTCCCATAAGGACTGGGAACTAGAGTGAGAGTTATCTCCTTGAATGTTTGCATTTCAAACAGAATGGTTCTCAGGTTCTTGAGAAGACAGTTCTGAGTGGTAAGAGATTTATATCTCCAGGAGGCAGAAAAAGCATTTGTAATTGCAAGTTTTCTAAAGTAACTAGTCAAAGAAGGAATTCAGGAGTCTATTTGTCCCGTTTGGAACAAACAGTAAATTCTGCTGATATAAATACATATCTATGTGTAATAGAAACACATATATTATATATCATCTAACTTTATTATTAAAGTTCTATAAAGGGCTTTATTTACTGCAGAATCCCCAGTGCTTACTATTGTACTTAGCACATAGTAGGGACTCGGTAAATAGTAATGCTTGTCAATAAAAAATTAATTATTTTAAAGCACTTACTTAGAATTAATTGTCTATATGGCACTGTGATTCTCACCTAGAATATTAAGATAAGTAAAACAGCCCCAGACATTAAAGAGCTTCTGGCTTAGCGGAAGACATAAATATGAACACATTATGGAACAACAGAGATATTGTTGAAAATTAAGAGTGCAAAATAGCAAAAAAAAAAAAATCCTGAAATTTGAGCAACAATCTATTGGGGAGAAGTAATACATCAAGAAAAACTCTTAGAAAGATTTGATTATTTGATGAGAGTCTTGAAGGAAGACAGCCAATGTATTTGAATACATTTCCAACAAAACTTGGCATATATTTCAAAATGCTGTATTGATGATTTGTGAGTACAGACACTTTTATTTTTCCTGTTAGAAAAACTCTTCCTATGGAAGTTTGACAGCTGGTAGTACAGTGGAATTACTGACTTAAATCTTATTCTCAATGCAATTTTATTTCCTCTCCTGCCTTATCACAAGGACCCGATGTTTCATTAAGGAACATGCCCCACTTTTGGTAATCCTTCAGCTTACCCAAGGTTACACATTTCTTTGCTTTTTGTCTGCAGTCATCACATGACTGGGGCTAAAGAAGATGACTGTATTATTGCTACTAGTATACACCACTATAGGAAGGAAGGACATTTATTCATGCCTCCAGTTCCTATTATAATTCCATCTCCACCCTGGTGAAAACTGCACCTCTTGAAATGAAAAGTATCATAATGCTCTTTAATCATTTAACCTTAAATATACATTCACACAAAGTCATTGCACATATATAGTTTAACACCGAATCAAAGGGCACTATTTCAAATGGAAGTATAGACAGGGATTTACAAGCATATAGATATTTTATAGGATTTTCCTTTAATAAATTGTATTATATTTATAGCACTAATGTAGTATTAGTAAAGCCTTTTTGGGAAAACAGTAACAGATATTGAATAGTCTGAAATGCTATGACAGTAGTTAATAAAATGGAATTCTGTCTACATAGGAGAATCACTCAAAGCACAATACTAATTAGGGGTCAAATTTTCATCTTAAACAATGAAATACTTATAATTAGTGTGACTAAGGTAGTCAGTGGTTATCAAGAAGAATGAATTCCTTTAAAAAATATTTTAAATAAACACTCTTCCCTAGAAAATCAGCAAAATATCTCAAGTTCGTTATTTTCTCTGTGTTTATGTGATAATATAAAAGATAGAGTGATACTTCATTTTGTATCATGGGCCATTAAGTCATTCTGATTCACTTAAAGTGATATTGTCACAAAGGCTTCAGTCACTGAATCTCAATCATAAACCTTGTTCAAACAACAAAATTGATAATAAATATTCTTATCTGCTTCAGGCTCACTATAGTTTTTTTTTTTTTTAATACTCTAACATCATTACCAGGAATTGAGAGGTTAATCTCCTTTCCCTAGAAGAATCTCTTTCATTCCAATGAAATGACAGTGAAGGCCAGTGCAAAGAACTACTGACGTAGGGTGCAAGAGAGTTGGATTCTATGAAATACAGATTTTGACAAGCTGCCAAACATTCTTTGTGGTTTACAAATTATAAATTTGGGAAACTATTTGCTTCATACCTGTATCAGCAAGAAATGATATGAATAAATGGGTTAATTTATATGAAGTGGTTTGTACTATTCTCAAGAGATCTTGGCAAAAATTCAAAACACCAATGTTCCAAAGTAATTAGCTTCACTGTCCCCTAGAGTAAGAACATGCATGCATCATTATCAAACTAGACATTCATAAACTATTTAGCAGTGCTATAAAAATAAGCTATGTTGATGCCAATACATCCCAAGTACTTTTGAACCAAACTGCCTTGTGTTTTTCAAGTACTTGAATTCTGTTTTGTAAAACATAGCTTACAGTTTTCTAAGAATTAATTCCTAGAATATATTTTAAATACTTAAGTATTTAAATACTTAAGTTTTGTCCAAGATCAAATAACTGCTTTTCTACTCTAACATACTAATAATGTATAAATACATCCTCAGTAAACATATTTCTTGGGTTTATTCTCTCTTTGAAAAAATAAAAAAAACTGTTCTCATTGAAACTCCAACTTCAGCCCAGTTTCCAACTTCCAACTGTTTTCACACAGTCTTTGTAAACAACACATAAATATCCGTCAAACAACTATCTGGTGTTTGTGCCTTTTAGCCATTTTCTTACTGATAGTATGAGATTATTGCCTATTTTATACTTTCATAATAAGTGCATAAAAATATATTTGTGCATAATTTTCTCATTCTTGTATTTAAGTTGCTCCTAGAAACAGACATTTAGAAGGAGAATTTTACTAAGCCCGAGTATTAAAAATTTAATTGCTTTTAAGAACATACTGCTAAATTGTTTTCTGAAAGGGTTGTACCAATTTACAGGGTCACAATCAATGTACGAAAGTGCCCGTTTTAGTCTTTTCTTTTTATGCTGTCAAAATCAAAGCAATAAGAATATTGTCTATAAAAACAAAAACTGGTGACTCTCAGTCTATACAGAAGTGATCCAATGAAGCAATAAATGGATTATACTATCTATGCATGAGATTTGAGGTTAAACATGGTGCATTGTATATACACATTTATCTATTCTTCTTTCTGAAATCTGGGTAAATTCAGAGTAAAGAAATATAGTATAAATTAAAAAAAAAGTCAGATAGGTGTTGACAGCATAGTTTACAGATGCTGGAAAGTGGATACAAGATGGAAAGGGAACATCTAAGGCAAGCAACCTAGTTCTCAGTTGAAGGGCTCTCACACTAAAGACTAGGTGTGATAGAGGTGAGATGAAACATGGACTAAAATAAGAAAGAATTGAAAGTGTCCTGTTTAACCACAGGACCCCTTTCCAATCCAGGGCAACCAAGCATCTGCCACTCTCACTCCCTGCAAAAGAACAGAGACTTACTTGGTAGAAAAATTGAACTAGAAGCTCTATACCCAAGGACTTCCAAGGCACAGGACAAGAGGGACAAAGGCTGGCATTAAAAAAGAGCTAATAAGGGAAAGTCTAAAGCCTCTTCTTACACAATAATATAAGGGCATTGTCAATGTCTTAAATCAATAACCAATTTGGTAGGTGCCAGAAAAAATAGTAACAAAAATTAGGGGATAGAGATTTGGGGATAGGGAGAAGTAAGGAAGGGGTCAGTTGTTTTTCTTTACACTTGAACTTTTAAAAGGTGCATGTATTACTTTGATCTAAAAAATATATGCAGAAAATAAAATATGGTAATAAAGGCTACCTACCTTGATGAAAGGACCAGCATTTTTAATACTTTGGGTACTTCCTTACTCCTAGATTGTAAGGGCAGCAGATGTGCATACTAAGTCACTCAGTCGTGACTGACTCTTTGCAACCCTATGGACTCTAGCCCACCAGGCTCTTCTGTCTATGGGATTCTTTAGGCAAGAATACTAGAGTGGGTTGCCATGCCCTCCACCAGGGAGGAGGGCGATTTAAGCAGCAAGATACCTGGATTGCTGAACTTATCTTTTAAAAGTCTGACTCCTCTGATTTCTTTTTTTTTTCCCAAGTAGATAGGCCAATACATTGCCTTACCTTGCCCAGGTAAGGCAGCATGAATATGTAGCACCCTAATAGGTTATTTAGTGCCAAAACTTACTGGAATAGTCAGTAAATAATAACTCAGCAATATTTGGAAAGAAGGTCTTGCTTTCTTAATTATGCAGCCTCAAGTTAACTCTTTTATAAATCTCTAATATCCATTCCCTCATTTTGTTCATTTATTTGTTGTTGTTTGAAGTATAATTGGCCTACAGTGATTTGTTAGTTCAGGTACACAACATAGTGATTAGATATTTCTCTACATTACACAATGATCACCACAGTAAGTCTAGTTACCATCTGTATTCATGCAAAGTTATATTATTATTGATTATATTTTCCATGCTGTACATTTCATCCATGTGACTCATTTATTTTGTAACTGGAAGTTTGTACTTGAAGCTCCCTCACCTATTCACCCTACTCCCCTCCCCCTGGAAAGCACCTGTTTTTTTCTATATATCTGTTACTCTGCTATGTTTGTTCTTTTCTTTTTTTTTTTTTTTTAGGTTACACACATAAATAAAATCACACAGTAATTGTCTTTCTTTGTATGAAATATTTCAATCAGTGTAATTTCCTCTAGGTCCATCCATGTTGCCACAGTGATATTCCATTCTGTCTCATTGTGTGCATATACCACATATTCTTTATCCATTCATCTACATATGGACACCTATGTTGCCTCAATATCTTGGCTATTGTAAATAAAGTTACAATTAACATAGAGGTACATATATCTTTTTGAAGTAGTGTTTTCATTTTCTTCAGAAAAATACCCAGAAGTGGAATTGTTGGATCATATTGTAGGTCTGTTTTTAATTTTCTGAGTATCCTCCTCCATACTGTTTCACATAGTGGCTGTACAAATTTACATTCCCACCAAGAGCACACAAAGGTTTGCTTTATTTCACTTCCTTGCCAACACTTGTTCTTTGTTGTTTTTTTGGTAGTAGCCATTCTGATAGTTGTGAAGTGATATTTCATAGTGGCTTTGATTTGTATTCCCCTAGAAATTAATGATGTTGAGCATCTTTTTGTCTATCTTTTGGCAATCAATATGTATTCTTTGGAAAAATGTCTACTCAGGTCATCTGCCCATGTTTTTATTGGGTTGTTTGTTTTTCTGATGGTGAATTTTCTGAGTTCTTTGTATATTTTGGATATTAACTGCTTAATGAATATATCATTTGCAAATATCTTCTATTCAGTAGGTGGCTTTTTCATTTTGTTGATAACCCTTCACTGTAAAAAAAGCTTTTTAAAATTGATGCAATACCACTTGCTTTTGTTTTTATTCCTCTTGTCTGAAAGGACACATAAAAACTATTGCTAAGGCTATTGTCACATAGCATTCTATGTTTTCTTCTATAAGTTTTATTATTTCAGTTCTTACAAGTCTTTAGTCCATTTTGAGTTTACTTTTCCATTTGTATGGTAAAATAGCACAGATTTTTTATTTTTGTGTATCTGTCCAGTTTTCCCAACACAATTTACTGAAGAGGCTGTGTTTTCCCCATTGTACATTTGCCCTCCTTTGTCATAAATTAACTGCCCATGTAAGTGTATGTTCATATCTGGGCTCTCTTGTCTGTTCCATTGATCTATGTGTCTGTTTTTGTGCCAGTTTTGCATTGTTACCATTACTAATTGAATACACACACACACACATTTCTGTTTGAACATACACATGTGTGTATATGTGCTCAGTTGCTCAGTTTCATGTCTGACTCTTTATGACTCCACGGACTATAGCCTGCAAGGCTCCTGTGTGTGTATGTATATGTGTGTATATATATACACACATATATATAATATATATGAAAAATATACCATGCTCATGGACTGGAAGAATTAATATTGTTAAAATCATCATACTGTCCAAGGTAATCCACAGAGTCAATACAATTTCTATCAAAATACCAATGGTATTTTTTTACAGAACTAGATCAAATAATTTTAAAATTTGTCTGAAGACACAAAAGACCACAAATAGCCAAAACAATCTTGAGAAAGAATAAAACAGATGGTATAATTCTTCCTGATTTCAAACTATCTTATTCAAATCTTTATGTTTGTATCATCTTTAATTCCTTTCATCAGAGTCCTAAAGCTTTCTGAGTACAGATCTTTCATCTAATTGGTGAGATTTATTCCTAGGTATGTTATTCTTTTTGATATAATTGTAAATGGGACTTTTTTCTTAATTTCTCTTTGTCATAGTTCATTGTTAGTGAATAAAAATGCAACAAATTTATGACTATTGAATTTTGCATTCTTCAAGTTTACTAAATTCATTGTTTGGGACTCTGTGCTTACTGGACCTCTGTTTCTTTTCTGAGGTTAAGAAAGTTTTCAGCTATTATCTTTTTAAATAAGCTCTCTTCCCCTTCCTCTCTACTTCTTCTGGACCCCTGCACTGCAAATGGTAGTAAGACTGATGTTGTTCCATAGGTCTCTCAATTTAATCTTATTTTTAAAAATTCTTTTTTCTGTTCTGTTGCTCTATGCTCATCTGTCCTTTTATTAATTCCTTCTGAAAAGTGAAAGTAAAAGTGTTAGTCGTTTAGTCATGTCTAACTCTTTGTGACTCCATAGACTATAGTCCATCAGATTCCTCTGTCCATGGAATTCTCCAGGCAAGAATATTGGAGGGGGTAGTCATCCTCTTCTCCAGGGGATCTTCCTGACTCAGGGATCAAACCCAGGTATACTGCATTGCAGGCAGATTCTTAACCATCTGAGCGACCAGGGAAGCCCATTGTATTTTAAAATTTCAGTTATTATGTTCTTCAGCTCTACTTGGTTCTCCTTTATATTTTCTAACTTTTTGTTAGAAAATATATTCTTCTTCCAAGTTTTGATCATTACCTTGAACCTTTTAGTAGGGGTTCAAGTAGACTGATTATCTCCACTTTTTCAGTTTTTATTCAAGGGTTTTATCTTGTTTCTTCTTATTCCTTGGTCACCTCATTTTATTGAATTATCTGTTTTTATTTCTATGTATTACATAGATTTGTTATTTTTCCAATCTTGAAGTGATCTTATGTAGGAGACACACTATAGGTTTCAGCAGAACACTTCGCTCTAGTTACCAGACCTATATGCCCTAGGGGTGCCCCCTATATAAGTGTGGTGGGCCCTTCTGTTGTGGCAGGGCTTACTATTGTGGGCATGCTGGTATACATGGCTGGGGCTTGGTTGGTCAGGTTGACTGTCGGGCCCTGTCTTGCATGGAGATTAAGTCACTGGTGGGCAGGGCAATGTCCCAGTATGGCTGGCGTTGTGGTAAGGAGTCCTAGGCATGGTGTTGTCCCACTGGTGGGAGGGCTGGATCCTAAATTACCTGGCTGTTTCCTCAAGCTCTCACTTTCACTTGACCTCAGAAATGTTTCTCAATCTATTCAGAAGTGAGTCTCCTCTCATTATCACTTACTTTATTTAGATGTGCTTTTCATTCAGATGTCATTTTGATAAGGTGAAGGTCTTATTTCCAGGGTGACCAGGAATTGTGTATATGCAAAACACATTTAATCTTTAATTCTCATAATGCTCTAGATATTTTTTTGAAGTGGTAAGAATGCTAACCATTCTGCAGCCTGATCCATTTGGGACTTCCCAGTAGTAAAGAACTTGCCTGCCAAGGCAGAAGATGTAAGAGAGGTGGGTTCCATCCCTGAGTTGAAAAGATCCCCTAAAGGAGAAAATGGCAACCTACTCCAGTATTCTTGCCTGGAAAATTCCAGGAGGAGGAAAATTCTATGGACTGGAGTAGCCCCATCCATTTACTCTCTTAAATTTATCTCTCCAAATTCTGACTGACCCACAATGTTTTTAATGAAATTACTAATTTAACCCAAAAAAGATCTTCACAACCAAGATAATCATGATGATGTGATCACTCACCTAGAGCCAGACATCCTGGAATGTGAAGTCAAGTGGGCCCTAGAAAGCATCACTACGAACAAAGCTAGAGAAGGTGATGGAATTCCAGTGCAGCTATTTCAAATCCTGAAAGATGATGCTGTGAAAGTGCTACACTCAATCTCCAAGCAAATTTGGAAAACTCAGCAGTGGCCACAGGACTGGAAAAAGTCAGTTTTCATTCCAATCCCAAAGAAAGGCAATGCCAAAGAACGCTCAAACTACTGCACAATTGTACTCATCTCACACGCTAGGAAAGTAATGCTCAAAATTCTCCAAGCCAGGCTTCAGCAATATGTGAACCATGAACTTCCAGACATTCAAGCTGGTTTTAGAAAAGGCAGAGGAACCAGAGATCAAATTGCCAACATCTGCGGGATCATCGAAAAAGCAAAAGAGTTCCAGAAAAACATCTATTTCTGCTTTATTGACTATGCTAAAGCCTTTGACTGTGTGGATCACAATAAACTGTGGAAAATTCTGAAAGAGATGGGAATACCAAACCACCTGACCTGCCTCTTGAGAAACCTATATACAGGTCAGGAATCAACCGTTAGAACTGGACATGGAACAACAGACTGGTTCCAAATAGGAAAAGGAGTTCGTCAAGGCTGTATATTGTCACCCTGCTTATTTAAATTATATGCACAGTACATCATGAGAAACACTGAGCTGGAAGAAACACAAGCTGGAATCAAGATTGCCGAGAGAAACATCAATAACCTCTGATATCCAGATGACACTGCCCTTATGGCAGAAAGTGAAGAGGAACTAAAAAGCCTCTTAATGAAAGTGAAAGAGGCGAGTGAGAAAGTTGGCTTAAAGCTCAACATTCAGAAAATGAAGATCATGGCAACCGGTCCCATCACTTCATTGGAAATACACACTAAATTTGGCATTTCTTTAGAGTTTTAAAGTAGGAAATAGTTTATATAAGATTAAAATGGTGTATCATAAATATGTCTCCAGCATTCTTGTGGATTGAAGAATTCATTACATATGAATTCAATACAATATCAAACAATACAATAAATATATTTGTATTGAATAAGAATTCAATATAAATTCATTCATACATATGAATTTGTATGAGTTTATTAATAAAACAAGTGTTTGCTCTTCCCCTCCTTTTTGATTACTGGGCCTGGAGTAGGACCTAAAGTGGCAGCATTTGTAACAAGTACTCTGAGGCAAGCGGATTGAGAAGCACATTTTGAAAAACATTAGCTTAAGCACTTATACTTTTTATATGAGGAAGTGACCTAGAATTTCCTGTTCAGAAAATGTTGTCATGCCAAAAAACATGCAATTTATCTAGCATGAGTATGTGGGGGCATCCATTCCATAAGTGGACATAGAAATAAACACTTCAGTTTCTGAATTATTGAACTATAAATTCAAAGAAGAAAAACAACACCAGTATCAGGAAACCCACTAAAACCCTCTAAAATAAAGAGGAAAGTAAGGATTTTCTGATGTTCACCAACCAAGTTTATATCTGACTAATAAACAAAATATTACTGGGAATATAAGAGACTCCAATGTAAAAGACCCACTTAGAGATAACTTTCAATAATGTTCATACAAATGTGATTAAGATAAAAAATGACTGGTGCTAATTAAAGCTGAAATAGTTTGAACGATACAAAATGGAAAGAATACATAAGTTAATTTTAATGATTAAGGATAATTTATCATGCTGCTACTAATAATGATGTTTATTATGCCTGGTTGAACATAGGGAATTTTTCTTCATGTTCTTTACTTGAATTCTGTATGTCTTAAAGTATCTTAACCTTCCAGTGAGTCTTTCTGGCTAAATATATAAAAAAGGAGCCAGACGATATTGTTAATCTAGCCAGCTACCTCTTTTCTTCAAATGGCAGCAGAATCTAGGAGATAGCCTGGCAAAAAAATGACTGATACATCAGGTAATTTTCTGATTAATTCTCTAGGGTATCCTACATCTGTCCAGAGTGGGGTCTGGAAATCTTCATAGAACCATCTAAGCACTGTACTTGGAGGTAAGCTTTACATATCATTGTCTCAGGTTGAAATCATACTAATTTCAGTCTTTTAACTACAGACAACTGAAATAAAGGATTGATTTCTATTTTGTTGCTATGCATGATCTCATTTGATGTTGTGAAATACTTAATAGGCAAAGTTCTAAATTTTATTATCTATTTCCTATGACAAAGTAAGGGTTTTGACATCAAGATGGCAGAGTAGAAGGTCATGTACTCATCTTTTCCCGTGAGAACTCCAAAAATGCTGAGCAACCATTGGCAGGAGAATGTTGGATCCCACTTAAAAAAAGATACACCATGTCCAAGGGCAAAGAAGAAGCCCCAACAAGATGGTAGGAGGGGTGAAAACACATTTAGAATCAAATGCCACACCTGCTAGAGATGATGCTGTTAAAGTACTGTACTCAATATGCCAGCAAATTTGGAAAACTCAGCAGTGGCCACAGGACTGGAAAAAGTCAGTTTTTATTCCATTCCCAAAGAAAGGCGATGCCAAAGAATGTTCAAACTACTGCACAATTGCACTCATCATACATGCTAGCAATGTAATGCTCAAAATTCTCCAACCAGGCTTCAACAGTATGTGAACCATGAACTTCCAGATGTTCAAGCTAGATTTAGAAAAGGCAGAGGAACCAGAGATCAAATTGCCAACATTCATTGGATCTTCAAAAAAGCAAGAGTTCCAGAAAAATATCTACTTCTCCTCTATTGACTACACCAAAGCCTTTGACTGTGTGGCTCACAATAAAATGTGGAAAATTCTTAAAAAGATGGGAATACCAGACCACTTGACCTGCCTCCTGAGAAATCTGTATGCAGGTCAAGAAGCAATGCTAGAACCAGACATGGAACAGCAGATTGGTTCTAAATCAGGGAAGGAGTATGTCAAGGCTGTATGTTGTAACCCAGCTTATTTAATTTATATGCAGAATGCATCATGTGAAATGCTGGGCTGGATGAAGCAGAAGCTGGAATCAAGGTTGCAAGAAAAAGTACCAGTAACTTCAGATATGCAGATGACACCAACCATATTTCAGAGAGTGACAAGGAACTAAAGAGCTTCTTGTTGAAAGTGAAAGAAGAGACTGATAAAGCTGGCTTAAAACTCCACATTCAAGAAACTAAGATCATGGCATCTAGTCCCATCAATTCATGGCAAATAGATGGGGAAACGATGGAAACAGTGAGAGACTTTATTTTCTTGGGCTCCAAAATCACTACAGATGGTGACTGTTGCTATGAAATTAAAAGACGCTCACTTCTTAGAAGAAAAGTTGTGACCAACCTAGACAACATATTAAAAAGCACAGACATTACATTGCTAACAAAGGCCCATATAGTCAAAGCTATAGTTTTTCCAGTAGTCATGTATGGATGTAAGAACTGGACTATAAAGAAATCTGATTGCCGAAGAATTGATGCTTTTGACTGTGATGTTGGAGAAGACTCTTGAGAGTCCCTTGGACTGCAAGGAGAGCAAATCAGTCAATCCTAAAGGAGATCAGTCCTGAATATTCATTGGAAGGACTGATGCTGAAGCTGAATCTGCAGTACTTTGGCCACCTGATGCGAACAACTGACAAGGGTCTCATTGGATAAGACCCTGATGCTGGGAAAGATTGAAGGTGGGAGGAGAAGGGGATTTCAGAAGATGAGACGGCTGGATGACATTGCCGACTCAATGGACATGAGTTTGAGCATGCAAGGGGAATTGATGATGGAGAAGGAATCCTGGCATGCTGCAGCCCATGAGATTGCAAAGAATTGACGTGACTGAGCAACTGAACTCAACAGATGACAAAGTAAATAGTCTATTGGGAATGTGAGGTCCTAGAAAGCTCAGTCAAGTACCAGAAAATGGCCTTTACCATGGAACAAATAGGAAGTTATAGAAATCTGCCTTCCTAGAGAACTTGAGGTTTTGTTTTGTTTTCCTCAAGATGCTTGGACTCCAAGCTTCTCTTACAAAGATGCCTGAAAGCATGTCACTGTCGCATTCTTTTCTTCAAATGCATCTATGGATTCTAGTACTAAAGAATGGGAGTTTCCGAATTTTTATTGCTTTTGCTGTAACAACATATTGATCTGCTGCATTTTCATTACAAGCGAATTAAAAATATTTTCCAATTTCCCTTGTGAATGAGTTAAAATTTTATTTTTATCCAGAGAATTCTGATTCATTCTCACAAATTTGGACATTTTCTACCTACCTTTTCCTTACTGAGATCTAATTTAATTTTACAGAATGCAGAGACCACATGCTGCTCTATTTTAAATCTTTGAAATGTGCTGAGACATGATTCATAGCTCAGAATATTTGATAGATGTTCCATGTTCACCTGAAAAAAAATGTTTTTCTACATTTATTGGATATAGTGTTAGGTAATCTCTATTAGGTCAAATTGGTTAATCATATTGTTTCAATGTGCAATGACTCGCTCTTCTCCATAAATTATTGAGAGAAGTGTTTTAAAATCTCCAACTCACATTGTAGATTTTTCATTCTCTCATTATAGTTCTGTTATGCTTTGGTTTATATTATTTTAAAGCTATGTTATTAAACTTATATAAACTTGTTGTTATTTATTTATTCCTATTAATTACCTATATGAAATGTCTCACTTTATCTCTCCTGTTACTCTTAACTTTAAGTCCTTTTCTGCTATGTTACTATTATACATTAATATAAATTAAATATAATACATAATATTGATACAGCAATAGCAACTTTGTTGTTGATTGCATAACGTGTTTACATAGCATGTATGTCTACCTATTTGGAGAATAAAATCTTGCTTTTTTCATTTTCTTTTTGGCATTGGCATTTTTTATTTGCCCTTTTATTTCTCCTCTCATAGTTTTTTAAAAATTAATTGCATATTTTTTATTATTTCAGCATATCTTTTTTTATCTGAATTGCTATAAATTTGATTATCGTTCTTTTACTGGTTACTTATGATATTACAAGGGATACCAAAAATACCTAGAAATAAACTTAATTAAGGAAGTAAGTGAAAAACCTATACTTTGAAAACTTTACAATATTGATAAAGGAATTTGAAAATGATACAAAGAAATGGAAAGATATACCATGTTCTTTAACCAGAAGAATAAATATTAAGATGTCCACACACACAAAGCAATCCTAGAAGAAAACATAGTCACAACACTCTTTGACATAAATCACAGCAATATTTTTTCAGATCTAAGTCAAAAGAAATAAAAGCAAAAATAAATAAATGAGTCCCAATTAAACTTAGGGCTTCCCAGGTGGCGCTAGTGATAAATGCAGAAGACTCGCAAGAGATGTGGCTTTGATCTCTAGGTTAGGAAGATCTCCTGGTGTAGGAAATGGCAACCAGCTCCAGTATTCTTTCCTGAAAAATCCCATGAACAGAAGAGCCTGGTGGGGTACAGTCCAAAGGGCCGTAAAGAGGAAGATATGACTGAGTGACTGAACACACAATTAAATGTAAAAACTTTTCCACAGCAAAAGAAAACATCAATAAAATGAAAAGACAACCTACTGAGAGAAAATATTTGCAAATGATAAAACCTATAAGGAGTTAATATCCAAAATATATAAACAGCTCATACAACTTAATACTTTAAAAAAAAACCCAATCAAAAATGAGCAGAAGATCTAAACAGACATTTCCCCAAAGACACATAGATAGCCAATAGGCCATTAGAGAAATGCAAATCAAAACCGCAATTAGGTATCACCTCACATCTATCAGAATGGCCGTAGTCAAAAACTCTACAAATAATAAATGCTGGAAATAGTGTGGATAAAAACCTTTCTACACTGTTCATAGCGATATAAATTGGTACAGCCACCATGGAAAACAGTATGGAGGTTCCTTTGAAAAGCTATCATATGATCCAGCAATCCTATTCATGGGCACACATCTAGAAAAGATGTAAACTCTAATTTGAAATGATAAATACACCTTGATATACGTATCAGCACTATGTACAATAGCCAAGCTGTGGAAACAACCCATGTCCATCAACAGATAATGGTTTAACAGAATGTGTGATATATAAATACACATGCACATGCATGCACGTGTACACACACACACACACATACACACACATTTACACAATGGAATACTACTCTGCCATTAAATATGCGATTCCACCATTCATAACAAATTGGATGTACCGAAAGAGTATTCGGAGAAGGTGATGGCACCCCACTCCAGTACTCTTGCCTGGAAAATTCCATTGATGGAGGAGCCTGGTAGGCTGCAGTCCATGGGATCACTGAGAGTCAGACACGACTGAGTGACTTCACTTTCACTTTTCACTTTCATGCATTGGAGAAGGAAATGGCAACCCACTCCAGTGTTCTTGCCTGGAGAATCCCAGGAGCGGCGGACCTAGTGGGCTGCCGCCTATGGGGTCACACAGAGTCGGACGCAACTGAAGCAACTTAGCAAGCAGCAACGAGTATTATTGGAGAAGGCAATGGCAACCCACTCCAGTACTCTTGCCTGGAAAATCCCATGGATGGAGGAGCCTGGTAGGCTGCAGTCCATGGGGTCGCAAAGAGTTGGACATGACTGAGCGACTTCACTTTCCCTTTTCCCTTTCATGCATTGGAGAAGGAAATGGCAACCCACTACAGTGTTCTTGCCTGGAGAATCCCAGGGACGGGGGAACCTGATGGGCTGCTGTCTATGGGGTCGCACAGAGTCGGACATGACTGAAGCGACTTAGCAGCAGCAGCAGCAGAGAGTATTATGCTTAGTGAAATGTCAGACAGAGAAACACAAATACTATGTTATAACTTACATATGTAGAATCTAAACAAATAAATCATACATACAATGAAATAACCAGACTCATAGATTTTGAGAACAAACTAGTGGTTACTAATGGTGAGAGGAAAGTGGGGAGGGGCAATATAAGGTTATAGATTTAAGAAATACAAACTACTATGTAAAAAATAGATAAGCAACAAGGATATAGTGTACAGCCCAGGGAAATATAATCATTGTTTTGTAATAATGTTAAATGGAGTATAATCTGTAAAAACATTGAATCATTATATTGTACATGGGCTTCCTTAGTGGCTCAGTTGGTAAAGAATCCACTTGCAATGCAGGAGACTTGGGTTCTATCCCTGATTTGGGAAGATCCCTTGCAAAAGGGAACAGCTACCTACTCCAGTATTCTGGCCTTGAGAATCCCAAGGTGTCACAGAGAATAGGACATGATTGAGCAACTTTCACTTTTACTTTCATATTGTACACATAAAACTTATATAATGTTTTAAATTAACAATACTTCAATAAAAATAAGTTAAAATTTTTTTAAAGATCTCCATAACTTATTATCATGTACTTTTTATTAGACCAGGTCCAGTACAATGTCAATAATTTGATGCAATATTTAATACTTTTTGTAATGCTGAAGAAGCTGAGGTTGAGCGGTTCTATGAAGACCTACAAGAACTTTTAGAACTAACACCCAAAAAAGATGCCCTTTTCATTATAGGGGACTGGAATGCAAAAGTAGGAAGTCAAGAAACACCTGGAGTAACAGGCAAATTTGGCCTTGGAATACGGAATGAAGCAGGGCAAAGAGTTTTGCCAAGAAAATGCACTGGTCATAACAAACACCCTCTTCCAATAACACAAGAGAAGACTCTATACATGGACATCACCAGATGGTCAACACCGAAATCAGATTGATTATATTCTTTGCAGCCAAAGATGGAGAAGCTCTATACAGTCAGCAAAAACAAGACCAGGAGATGACTGTGGCTCAGACTATGAACTCCTTATTGCCAAATTCAGACTTAAATTGAAGAAAGTAGGGAAAACCACTAGACCATTCAGGTATGACCTAAATCAAATCCCTATGATTATACAGTGGAAGTGAGAAATAGATTTAAGGGCCTAGATCTGATAGATAGAGTGCCTGATGAACTATGGAATGAGGTTTGTGACATTGTACAGGAGACAGGGATCAAGACCATCCACATGGAAAAGAAATGCAAAAAAGCAAAATGGCTGTCTGGGGAGGCCTTACAAATAGCTGTGAAAAGAAGAGAAGCGAAAAGCAAAGGAGAAAAGGAAATATATAAGCATCTGAATGCAGAGTTCCAAAGAATAGCAAGAAGAGATAAGAAAGCCTTCCTCAGCGATCAATGCAAAGAAATAGAGGAAAACAACAGAATGGGAAAGACTAGAGATCTCTTCAAGAAAATCAGAGATTCCAAAGGAACATTTCATGCAAAGATGGGCTCGATAAAGGACAGAAATGGTATGGACCTAACAGAAGCAGAAGATATTAAGAAGAGATGGCAAGAATACACAGAAGAACTGTACAAAAAAGATCTTCATGACCCAGATAATCATGATGGTGTGATCACTGACCTAGAGCCAGACATCCTGGAATGTGAAGTCAAGTGGGCCTTAGAAAGCATCACTACGAACAAAGCTAGTGGAGGTGATGGAATTCCAGTTGAGCTAATTCAAATCCTGAAAGATGATGCTGTGAAAGTGCTGCACTCAATATGCCAGCAAATTTGGAAAACTCAGCAGTGGCCACAGGACTGGAAAAAGTCAGTTTTCCTTCCAATCCCAAAGAAAGGCAATGCCAAAGAATGCTCAAACTACCGCACAATTGCACTCATCTCACACGCTAGTAAAGTAATGCTCAAAATTCTCCAAGCCAGGCTTCAGCAATATGTGAACCGTGAACTTCCTGATGTTCAAGCTGGTTTTAGAAAAGGCAGAGGAACCAGAGATCAAATTGCCAACATCCGCTGGATCATCAAAAAGCAAGAGAGTTCCAGAAAAACATCTATTTCTGCTTTATTGTCTATGCCAAAGCCTTTGACTGTGTGGATCACAATAAACTGTGGAAAATTCTGAAAGAGATGGAAATACCACACCACCTGATCTGCCTCTTCAGAAATTTGTATGCAGGTCAGGAAGCAACAGTTAGAACTGGACATGGAACAACAGACTGGTTCCAAATAGGAAAAGGAGTACATCAAGGCTGTATATTGTCACCCTGCTAATTTAACTTATATGCAGAGTACATCATGAGAAACGCTGGGCTGGAAGAGGCACAAGCTGGAATCAAGATTGCCGGGAGAAATATCAATAACCTCAGATATGCAGATGACACCACCCTTATGGCAGAAAGTGAAGAGGAAGTACCTCTTGATGAAAGTGAAAGTGGAGAGTAAAAAAGTTGGCTTAAAGCTCAACATTCAGAAAACGAAGATCATGGCATCTGGTCCCATCACTTCATGGGAAATAGATGGGGAAACAGTGGAAACAGTGTCAGACTTTATTTTTCTGGGCTCCAAAATCACTGCAAATGGTGATTGCTGCCATGAAATTAAAAGATGCTTACTCCTTGGAAGGAAAGTTATGACCAACCTAGATACCATATTCAAAAGCAGAGACATTAACTTTGCCAACAAAGGTTCATCTAGCCAAGGCTATGGTTTTTCCTGTGGTCATGTATGGATGTGAGAGTTGGACTGTGAAGAAGGCTGAGTGCTGAAGAATTGATGCTTTTGAAGTGTGGTGTTGGAGAAGACTCTTGAGAGTCCCTTGGACTGCAAGAAGATCCAACCAGTCCATTCTGAAGGAGATCAGCCCTGGGATTTCTTTGGAAGGAATGATGCTAAAGCTGAAACTCCAGTACTTTGGCCACCTCATTGGAAGAGTTGACTCATTGGAAAAGACTGATGCTGGGAGGGATTGGGGCAAGAGGAGAAGGGGACGACAGAGGATAGGATGGCTGGATGGCATCACTGACTCAATGGATGTGAGTCTGAGTGAACTCTGGGAGTTGGTGATGGTCAGGGAGGCCTGGCGTGCTGTGATTCATGGGGTCGCAAAGAGTTGGACACGACTGAGTGGCTGATCTGATCTGATCTGAACTTCTCTTTTTCCTTCTCCTCTATTTTTATATTTTTATATATTTTACAAAACACCACAGTGATTTGTTAACTTTGTTGCTTTGTCCAATTGGTAGTTGTTCTTGCATTTACTTTTTATTTCTTATATATCCATTATTCTACCCAGGATCAATTTCCTTCATCATACTGAGTTTGTTTGTGAGAATCGAAACAGTCACAAGAATTGTTAGCTGTGGTCACTTTTGGAGAGCTAGATTTTCAGTTTTTACTTTATATCTTTCTGCAAAAGAGTGGCATTAAAGACAGTTTTGCTATTTTTTAACGCTTTCAAGTAAAATTATGAGCCCCAAAGCCTAAAATTTGAATTTATTTGGTATATCAGTATTACAATAATTAGTGTAATTTGTGCCAAGGCTATAAAATTTTTTACTACTTAATTACATACATTGCAACCTATTCATATGGAAGACAAATGTTACAAAACAGTGAAGAATAACTATGTTGGCCAATAGAAAAACATATGTCTTCTTCATATGTGTTCATCATTTCCACTGGAAAAATAAAAATATAGTAAGTTTTAATAATCTCCATTGTTGAACACAGTTGAAGGAGATAGTTCCATAAATCACATTTGGGCATTAGATAGGAAACAGGGTTGTGATTCTCTGTCAGACTCTGTGTATTTAATGGGATTATGGGAACCACTTCAGACTGTATGATACACAACTGTCAACAGCATTCTCTTGAGAATGTGTCATAACAGTACCACAGAACAATTTCCCTTTATTCTTCCTTGTCTAGGCGAAGCATTTGATTCCTGAGGAAACCAAGGTTCTTTGCCAAGGTCCAATGTACTTATTTGAATTAGAAGCCAAATCTGAATAAATTTTATTTTGATGTTGAATGCCTGCATTTCATAGACTTTCCACCTGATATGTCTCAAGTAATTTGACCTTAAGGGACTAACAGTGAATTCATTATCTTCTCCATCTTAGCACATTTTCATCCTGTCTTGAACTTTCAATGTTAAGGAAGAGCTTACTATTCACTAGTTTTCCAAACCAGAAAGTCTGGAGTCATCTTAGCCTTGATGCCTATTCCAGTGGATCATCAAGTACTATTTATCCATCTTCATAAATATCCCTTATATCTATACTTTGTTTTTATCATGCTATTGTACCATTAAGCATCATTTTTAGGGGAAAAAAGAATCCCATCGGCTTATTAATTGACTGTGCTACAAATACAGAAGTTCTAGCTTTTGTAATTCATTCTCTAATTTTAAATCCTTTTATTTATTCCTAATTGACTCCCATTTCAAAGTTCTATATGGGCCATTTCAAATTTTCACTAGTTCTTGAATGCATTATTTCAGTTTTCATCTCATTATCACAGGAAGGTGGTAAACTACAATCAAGTAGGCACTTTACCTAGTAACAAATGGAAACATTTTAATTATATGGTTAAGATATAATGTGGCTCTTTTGCTGTCTCATACACAGGGTTATTGTTACCATCTTTCTAAATTCCATATATATGCATTAGTATACTGTATTGGTGTTTTTCTTTCTGGCTTACTTCACTCTGTATAATAGGCTCCAGTTTCATCCACCTCATTAGAACTGATTCAAATGTATTCTTTTTAATGGCTGAGTAATACTCCATTGTGTATATGTACCACTGCTTTCTTATCCATTCATCTGCTGATGGACATCTAGGTTGCTTCCATGTCCTGGCTATTATAAACAGTGCTGCGATGAACATTGGGGTACACGTGTCTCTTTCCCTTCTGGTTTCCTCAGTGTGTATGCCCAGCAGTGGGATTGCTGGATCATAAGGCAGTTCTATTTCCAGTTTTTTAAGGAATCTCCACACTGTTCTCCATAGTGGCTGGACTAGTTTGCACTCCCACCAACAGTGTAAGAGGGTTCCCTTTTCTCCACACCCTCTCCAGCATTTATTGCTTGTAGACTTTTGGATCGCAGCCATTCTGACTGGTGTGAAATGGTATCTCATAGTGGTTTTGATTTGCATTTCTCTGATAATGAGTGATGTTGAGCATCTTTTCATGAGTTTGTTAGCTGATGTATAGAACAGTCTTATGGACCCTGTGAGAGAGGGAGAGGGTGGGAAGATTTGGGAGAATGGCATTGAAACATGTAAAATACCATGTATGAAACGAGTTGCCAGTCCAGGTTCGATGCACGATACTGGATGCTTGGGGCTGGTGCACTGGGACGACCCAGAGGGATGGAATGGGGAGGGAGGAGGGAGGAGGGTTCAGGATGGGGAACACATGTATACCTGTGGCGGATTCATTTTGATATTTGGCAAAACTAATACAATTATGTAAAGTTTAAAAATAAAATAAAATTAAAAAAAAAAAAGATATAATGTGGCAAAAGACCTAAAAGCAGAACAATCTTTTCCCTCAAGAACAAGATTGAAAATCAGCATTTTCTTTGGAGAAAATACAGTATGCCCAATACACACTTAATTAAATTATTAGACCTGATTTTATATTAGAAAATGGCTTCATTAAATATTGTTTGAGCTGAATAAATTGTAATATAAAAGGGGTGCTTTAAAAACCAATAATTCCTGTTTAAAAAATTTTTTTAAGTCACTGAGAGTATGCTTCTGCTTTCATGCTAAACTCATCATGAAAATAAGGCTTAGTCAATGACTTTGAACAGAAAGGCTTAGAGCTTGAACAAAGATTGCAAATCCATTTTGACTTTAAGCTATGAAATGGAGTCATTTTCTTAGCCAGTGAGTTAAGACTAATGATGGTGGACTCTTCAGGATAAAGTATTGACTACAACATGTCATCAATTGCCCCTATAATTATAACTTTTACATTGAAGATATTTTTGATACTCCACAGATATGACATGTAACAATGGCACTACGTCTCACTGTTTCTTATTACAATGATTCTGACATTCAGCATAAATTACAGACATGGTAACACTAGAGGCCTGGAGGCTTGAACTCAGAGTTTTAAGCACTTAAGTTTTACACTGGTAAAATATTTTGCTTGTAACTAGCTTTACAGTTGAGTTTAAAGAGATTAGAAAAGGATATGATTCAGTTAAAATTAGAAAATTCATATATGAGAGCTTTGTATTTGTATGTTATTTTAAATCTATACAAATGAGAAATAGGTACAGAAAACAAATTTTCAGATCCACTTCTGAATGGGAAGAAATTTGCCAATTACAATATTATTATTATAGACATGATAATTATTTTGTTAAGGATTAGGTTTAGAAATACAGGCTGAAAATTGTAGGTAAACTCTCTAATCTTTAGGGTAAAATTTTTATTTGCCATTTTATATCCATTGTAAGGCATTTTCCAATTTTGACTTTTAATTTCAAAGGTCTTTGTAAGCAATGGTCAAGAGAGTGATATTAAGTGAGTTTAGAGGGCTTCCCTGGGTGCTCAAACAGTAAAGAATGTGCCTGAAATGCAGAAACCTGGGTTCAGTCCCTGGGTTGGGAAGATCCCTGGGAGAAGGGCATGGCAACCAACTTCATGGACAAAGGATCCTGGTGGGCTACAGTCCATGGGGTCACAAAGAATCAGACACGACTAAGCAACTAACACACACACAGACGCTAGGTATTCCAGTGGGGAAGGGGATGGACAATTTAAAACACAAGTGCGAGGTGGATGAAACTGGAGCCTATTATACAGAGTGAAGTAAGCCAGAAAGAAAAACACCAATACAGTATACTAACGCATATATATGGAATTTAGAAAGATGGTAACAATAACCCTGTGTACGAGACAGCAAAAGAGACACTGATGTATAGAACAGTCTTTTGGACTCTATGGGAGAGGGAGAGGGTGGGAAGATTGGGGAGAATGGCATTGAAACATGTAAAATATCATGTATGAAATGAGTCACCAGTCCAGGTTCGATGCACGATACTGGATGCTTGGGGCTGGTGCACTGGGACAACCCAGAGGGATGGAATGGGGAGGGAGGAGGGAGGAGGGTTCAGGATGGGGAACACATGTATACCTGTGGCGGATTAATTTTGATATTTGGCAAATCTAATACAGTTATGTAAAGTTTAAAAATAAAATAAAATTAAAAAAAAAAAAAAAAAAAAAAAAAAAAATAAAACACAAGTGCCTTCATAAACTTACCCTGAAAGCTTACCATTTCTGTTAAGGAGGTTCTAGTTTAAGGGTTATATTTACAGGAATCCACCTGCATACTTCCCTTTGAAGACTATCTGACAAAGTCCTTTCATTTCAGTTCAGTCACTCAGTTGTGTTCGACTCTTTGCGACGTCATGGACTGCAGTATGCCAGGCCTCCTTGTCCATCACCAACTCCCGGTGCCTACTCAAACTCATGCCCACCCTGTCAGTGAAGCCATCCAACCATCTCATCCTCTGTTTTCCCCTTCTCCTCCCACCTTCAATCTTTCCCAGCATCAGGGTCTTTTCAAATGAGTCAGTTCTTCGCATCAGGTGGCCAAAGTATTGGAGTTTCACCTTCAGCAACAGTCCTTCCAATGAATATTCAGGACTGATCTCCTTTAGGATGGACTGGTTGGATCTCCTTCACCGATATATAGGCCTCAGAGAAGAGATCTCACCTTTCTACCCGTGCTTTCTCCATCTGAGGTCAGATCCTGTTCACTGTGCCCTCCTCTCTTTCCAGTTTAACTTCTGTACTCTTGATACACCAAACTTTTCAGTCATTATTTATTTGAATAACTTTCTGCCCCTTTCTTTCTGTCTTTTTCCCTGGGACCCCTATAATGTGTATATTGGTCCATTTCATTGTATCTCATAAGTCCCTTAAGATGTCTAATCTTTTTCATTCTTTTTATTTTCTTCTCTAATTGGATGAATTTCTCTGCCCTGTTTGCAAGATCCTGTCCCCTGTGTAATTTAGACTGCTGTTGAAACCTTCTATTGAACTGTTTAATAAAGCTTTACTATATTCTCCAACTCTTCTATTTTTGTTTTGTAACTTTTCTATTTTCCATCTCTTTGCTGAAATTTTTACTTTGTACATGCTTATCTCAGTGTGCATGCTCTTTTACTGTTATTTTTAATTCTCTATTAAGTAAGTCTCTGATCTCCACATTTTAAGATCTGTTTGTGGGTATTTATATCTTTTTTGAAATATATTCCTCTGTTTCTTCATTCCCCTTGACTGTGTTTGTGTCTGCTCACTAGACAAAACAGCCGTCTCTCCATAATGACAGAAGGTCTTTCCTAGAGAACCTCATCAGTCAACCTGGCCTGAGCTCCTGGTTGTCTCAAACTGTTGTGATTTTCCAAGCTGTTTTATTTGTCTTTAATAGCTCCCAATAGTTGATGGCTTGCAAGACCAATGTGTCCCAATTGAGAGGATCACAGTCAGCATACAGATGCAGGCTGATTAGAAGCTGGATTCAAGCAGGGAGAGTATGCAGTAAAGCTCCTATCAGGGAGAAACTGGGAGATGAGTGTTTTCCCTACCTTCTCTATGTTGGGCTCAGGTATATAGCTACAAAGGGGATATGTCCTGTGCCCTGTAGAACTGCTTCTTTATTTTTTTTTGCTACCCGCCTGGTGGGCTGCTGTCTATGGGGTCACACAGAGTTGGACACGACTGAAGTGACTTAGCAGCAGCAATGAGACTTGTGAATGCAAGCTCATTGACCACAGGCAAGTGATCTGGGGGCCCTGTCCCTCCACCAATAGAGGCAAAAGCTGAGGTATCAGACATCGGTACAAGCTCCTTCTAGGTAAACACTGCTCACTTGGCGCTGGACGGACAGAGCATGTGCGGAATGTGCTTGCCAGCTTTCCTGGTCTCTGGGAAGGACTGTAGTCAGCTCCTATACCTGTGATAAATTAGAATCCTGACACTCAGCCAGCAGCTTTAAAAGTATTCAGATGAAAGCCTTTCAGGGAAAGCCTGGGAGACAGAACGTTTTGCCTGTTACCTCTGTGCTGAGCTCTGTTTATCAGTTGATGGGCAATTTGCATTGTTTCTAGTTTTTGTCTATTAAGAATAAAGCAACTATGAATATCCATGTACATGTTCTTATGTGGACATATGTTTTGATTTTTCTTGGCTATATGTTTAGAAACTGAACATGCCATATAAGGACTCTAACATTTTGAGGAACTGCTAAACTGTTTTCCAAAGTGCCCATATCATTTTATTTTCCCACCAGCAATGAGGGGTCTAATTTCTACACATCCTTGCCAATAGTTGTTATTGCCCATCTTTATTATAGTCATCCTCATTTGTGTGAGGCGGCACCACACTGTGCTCTGGTCTAATTAGTATTTCCCTAGTAATTCTTTCAATCATATTTTCTTGTGCCTGTTAGCCATTTGTAAATCTCCTTTGGAGAAATTTCTTTTCAAAACCTTTGCCTCTTTAATATAAGTTTTATCTTTTTTTCTAAATGAATAGATTTTATTGTAGAAGCATATTTAGGTTTACAGAAAAACTGAACAGAAAGTACAAGAAGCTCTCAAATATTCATTTTCCCACCTACTCATTATTATTCACATCTTGCATTGGTATGGTACATTTGTTACAATTGATACATTATTATTAATAAAAGTCCATAGTTTGCATTCACTCTGTGTTGTACAAGTACATGGATTTGTCAAATGCATAATGTCATGTATATACTGATACAGCATCATACAGAATAGTTTCACTGCCTTAAAAATCCCCTGTGCTCCAATGTATGCATCCTCTCCCCATCTCCCTCGGCAACCACTTATCTTTTTATTGTCTCTATAGTTTTGCCTTTTCCAGAATGTAATGTAGTTGGCATTGTATGTAGCCATTCTAGACTTGCTTCTTTCACTTTTCAATATGCATTTAAGTTTTCTCCATGTCTTTTTGTGTCTTGACAACTCATCTCTTTTTATTGATGTATAATATTCTATGGAATGGATGTACCACTTTTGTTTATACATTCACCTATTTAAAGGCTTCTGCAGTGGCTCAGATGGTAAAGAATCTGCCTGCAATGTGGGAGACCTGGGTTTGATCCCTGGGTTGGGAAGATCCCCTGGAGAAGGTAACAGCTACCCATTCCAGTATTCTGGCCTGGAGAATTCCATGGACAGAGGAGCCTGGCAGGCTATAGTCCATGGGGTCACAAAGAGTCAGACACGACTGAGTGATATTCACTTCACTCACCTGTTTAAGGACATCTTGGTTGCTCCAAGTTTTGGCAATTATGACTATAGGTAGTGTAAGCATTCATGTACAGATTTTTGTGTAGGCCTAATTTTTAAATTTGGTGGTGAAATCTTTAGACACATGACTGCTGGATTGTATGTAAGACTATTTTTAGCTTTGTAATAAAGTGCCATACTGTTTTCCAAAGAGGTTGTACTATTTTACATTCTAACCAGCATAAATGAGAGTTCCTATTGCTTCATATTCATGGCAGCATTTGGCATTATAAATATTTTAGATCTTATCCATTCTAATTAAGGTAGGTAACAGTATTTCACTGCTGTCTTAATTTGCAAGTTCCTAATAACATATAATATTGCACATCTTTGGTGAGGTATCTGTTCAAATCTTCTGTCCTATTTTTAATTGGGTTGAGTTCTAAGAGCTCTTTGCATAATTTGGTTACAAGTTCATTATCAGATTAGTATTTTGTAAAATTTCTTTTTCAGTCTATTGCCTATCTTTGCATTATTGTAAGAGGTTCTTTAGAGGGGCAGACATTTTTAATTTTAATGAGGTCCAACGTATCAAATTTTTATTTCATGGATTATTATACTTTTGTTGTATATAAAACTCAATGGCAACACCAAAATAACCTATATTTTCTTCTATATTAACTTCTAGAAATTTTATAGTCTGCATTTCTTTTATGATTCAATGAATTCATTTGAATGAATGGTATAATGTCAGCTCTAGACTCATTTTTTTTTTTGGTTATATGCGTGTCCAGGATTTTAGAATTATTTTTTTCCATTGGATTGCCTTTGCTTTTTTGTCAAATATATTTGGGTGGCTCTATTTCTTATTTATTTATTTTTTGTTGTTGGATTATAATAGTTCTTTTTATATAAATACAAGTTCTTTAGTAAATAATATTTGCAAATATTTCTTCTAATCTGTAGGTTTCATTTCTTTTCATTGCTATGTTGTCTTTTGAAGCACAAAATTATGCAATATTGATGAAGTCCAATTTAGTTTTTTAAAATCTTTTAAAAAATTTCTTTTGCTTTTGGCATCACATCTAAAAAAATCATTTGCTTTACTTAAGCTTATAAAGAGCTATTTCTGCTTTCTTTTAAGAGTTTTATATAGTTTTATCTTATAAATTAAAATCTATCATCCATTTTGAGGCAACTTTTGTGTATGTTTTAAGTAGGACTCCAATTGGAGAGCTTATTCTATTTTACTTGAAGACATACTGTAATGATACAAAATTAAATAGCATCTCTAATCAGCATAAGCCTAGACATAAAAGTCAGTATAACAACAGAATCTAAATAAAACAAAAAAAGACCCATATAAGTGATCAATTAATTTAATAAAGGTGCCAAGGTAATTTGGCAAGGCTGAGTTATCTATGTATTTTGTGAGAACAACTGGGTATATTTATAGAAAAATAAATAAGCTTCAGCCCCCTACCAAATAAAATATGAAAAATAAACTCAGAATGTATCATAGGCTTAAATAAAAACCCCAAACTATGATATTCCAGAGGAAAACTAGTTTTTCAAAGAAATCATGGTCACTGCAAACTAGGTGTAGGCCAAGATTTCTTAGGACCAAATTAAAAAAAAAAAAGAACAAAAAGCTGTAAATTGGACTTCATTAAAAAATCCTCTTCAAAAGCAATACTGAAAAAGCCAAAAGCAAGGCAAATAATGGCAGAATATACTTAGCCTACCCGATAATGTAAAGGGCTTACTATCAAATATGTAAAAACCTCTTGTAACACAATAATTAGATGTCCGAAATGGGCAAAAAACAATGCTCAAGATATTTAGTCATCAGAAAAATGCAAAATAAAACAGCATAATAAATATTACTATGCATCCAATTGTAAGCTAACATTAAAAAGAGCGAACACGAGTAAAATAGATAGCTAGTGGGACACTGCTGTATAACACAGAGAGCTCAGTCTGGTGCTCTGTAACAACCTACTACTACTACTAAGTCACTTCAGTCGTGTCCGACTCTGTGAGACCCCATAGACGGCAGCCCATCAGGCTCCACCGTCCCTGGGATTTTCCAGGCAAGAACACTGGAGTGGGTTGCCATTTCCTTTTCCACTGCATGAAAGTGAAAAGTGAAAGTGAAGTCGCTCAGTCGTGTCCGATTCTTAGCGACCCCATGGACTGCAGCCCACCAGGCTCCTCCGTCCATGGGATTTACCAGGCAAGAGTACTGGAGTGGGGTGCCATTGCCTTCTCCGCTGTGACAACCTAGAGGGGTGGAAATGGGGGATGGAGGGGAGTGGCGATCAAGAGGGAGGCGACATATGTATACTATGGCTGATTCATGTTGTATGGCAGAACCAACATAATACTTTAAAGCAATTATACTTGAATTAAAAATAACTTTTTAAAAATTAAAAAAAAAAAAGGTGACTATACCAAGGATTGGTGAAGATATGGAGCAAACAGGAATTTTATGCATTTCTGATGGAAAAGAAAAGTGATGTGGTTGCTCTGAAAAGTAGTTTTCCAATGCCTTAGGATATTAAAATACACTTATCATACAATCATCCTTCTATGAATTTCACTGAGAAATAAAAACATGACTGCACAAAAACCTATACATGCTTATATAAATTTGTTCATAAGTATCATACTATTTATCAACAAGTAAATGAATGAGCCAATTGTGGTATATTTATTCAATGGAATCCAATTTAGCATTAAAAAGATACACTAGTGATACATGTAACAAAATTGATGAATCTCCAAAACCATAATGCAGAGTGAATGAAGACAAAAACAATAAAGTACATATCATATTCTATTTATGCATGTGTGTGCTTAATTACTTCAGTTCAGTTCAGTTCAGTTCAGTTCATTTCAGTGGCTCAGTTGTGTCCGACTCTTTGTGACCCCATGAATCGCAGCATGCCAGGCCTCCCTGTCCATCACCAACTCCCGGAGTTCAACCAAACTCATGCCCATCGAGTCAGTGATGCCGTCCAGCCATCTCATCCTCTGTTGTCCCCTTCTCCTCCTGCCCCCAATCCCTCCCAGCATCAGAGTCTTTTCCAATGAGTCAACTCTTTGCATGAGGTGGCCAAAGTATTGGAGTTTCAGCCTCAGCATCAGTCCTTCCAATGAACACCCAGGACTGGTCTCCTTAATTGCTTAGTCATGTCCAACTCATTGTGAGCCCATAGCCTGTAGCCTGCCAGGCTCCTCTATCCATGTGGATTCTCCAGGCAAGAATACTGGAATGGGTTGCCATGCCCTTCTCCAGGAGATATTCCCAACCCAGGGATTGAACCCAGGTCTCCTGCATTGCAGGTGGATTCTTTTCCATCTGAGCCACCAGAGTAGCACAAGAATACTGGCATGATTAGCCTATCCCTTTCGAGGAGATCTTCCCAACCCAGGAATCAAACCGGGGTCTCCTGCGTTGCAGGTGGATTCTTACCAGCTGAACTACCAGGGAAGCCCATTCTATTCATATGAAGTTCTAAAAGAGGCAAAAAAAACTATAAAATTAGTAATCCCTTGAATGAGGAATGAGGTGGTATTTACAAAGTTGTATGTTATTTGTCAAAATTCAGCTCCATCCACACATTTTACTCGATTGTGTTTCACTGTAAGTAAATTATTCCTAAGTAAAGCATATTTAGAAAGCAGTACATGTCAAAACAAAATATAGTCAAATAGAACAAAGGTGAAAGCTAATAAAAAGTAGGTATTTCTCAGCCTACTAGCAAACAATGTAAACAGTTTAGGCTTTATTTTCCAAGAAATATTATCTGTATATATATAAATTCAAAAGTACATAATTAAGAGGTTTTTTCTTTACTATCAAAGGAATGTTTTTATGCATAAAATGAGCGCTTAAAGATTTTTTTTTTTAGATAGGTGCATATCTTTTTTTTTTTTTACTTTTATTTTATTTTTAAATTTTACATATTTGTATTAGTTTTGCCAAATATCAAAATGAATCTGCCACAGGTATACATGTGTTCCCCATCCTGAGCCCTCCTCCCTCCTCCTTCCCCATTCCATCCCTCTGGGTCGTCCCAGTGCACCAGCCCCAAGCATCCAGTATCGTGCATCGAACCTGGACTGGCAACTCGTTTCATACATGATATTTTACATGTTTCAATGCCATTCTCCCAAATCTTCCCACCCTCTCCCTCTCCCACAGAGTCTATTTCAATAATATCCCCCCTATCTTCCCAATTTTCTCTGGGCTTCCCTGGTGGCTCAGGTGATAAAGAATATACCTGCAATGCAGGAGACCTGGGTTCAATCCCTGTGTCAGAAAGATCCCCTGGAAAAAGGAACAGCAACCCACTCCAGTTTTTTGCATGGAGAATCTCCATGGACAGAGGAGCCTGGCAGGAAAAGGAGCAAGTGAAATGTAATAATCAGAGTTTGAGAGGGATCTGTGTTTTAAATTTGTGTAGGAAATCAGAATTTAAAAGCACACTTTGTTCTACCAAAATTTTTATAACCTAAGCACATGATTTATAAGGATTATTTTCCCTTTAAAAATCAGTAAGCAATGTAAAGTATTGTAATTTTTACTGCAGATTTATGTCATGCTAAAAAGTTGATCTATTCTTGGAAGATTAAACATAAACTAAACAGTTTTGACAAATGGTTAGTAATGAACAGATTTCATCTTGCTTTCCCCCAAATGATTTTTCAGCACTAAACCTCCTTGTTATATTCATTATAAATATATTTAAACTGAAAGAAGGATTTAATGATGAATGTACATTGAAAAATAAAATTAACTCTCTATTCAAAGAAAAAAAGCTTTGAAATGAATAAGAGAACAAATCATTCACATTTTATGAATATGAGGAGTCTGAGTTGTTGTAGCTAATGATTTGCTAGATTGTGAGAATACATTCTTTTGTTATGTGTCTATAGAAATGTCCTTATTTTTCTTGTGTATTCATGTTTTTTTAACAATGAATCACACATATTCCTTTGGATTAATGTAAATACAGAATTTAACATTTACCTAGAACTGGCAAAGTAAATGAAATCTGATCAGATATCCAATAAACCTGATAAAGCACAACTTTTTTTCCTCTGTGACTTTATCAGACAAAAACTGATAAAATCCCATATAATTTCTTAAAAAATTTTTTTCAGGTGAATTTATATGGGTAATTCAAGATCTGAATTCATGAAATAATTCCTAAAAGTCATAAAATAAATTATTAGTTGAACAAAAAGTATTTTTAGTCCATTAAAATTATCTAAAGACTGAGTGCCAAAGGACTGATGCTTTTGAATTGTAGAGTTGGAGAAGACTCTTGAGAGTCTCTTGGACTGCAAGGAGTCAAACCAGTCAATCCTAAAGAAAGTCAATCCTAAATATTCATTGGAAGGACTGATGCTGAAGCTGAAGCTCCAATACTTTGGCCAGCTGATGTGAAGATCTGACACATTAAAGACCCTGATGCTGAGAAAGATTGAAGGTAGGAGAAGAAGGGGATGACAGAGGACAAAATGGTTGGATGGTATCACTAACTCAATGGACATGAGTTTTAGCAAACTCCATAAGATGGTGAAGGACAGGGAAGCCTGGTGTGCTGCAGTCCATGGGGTTACAAATAGTTGGATATGACTGAGCAACTAAACAACAAAAATTACATAATCACAACTTGCTTCTGATATTGTACTTTTTCTTTCAGTATTAATCTGCAGTTGGGATTTTGAAAACATCAAGGCACTAAGTAATAGTGCTTTATGAAGAAAGCAAGTTCACTTATATGGAAATTGTCTAAATTAGGTAGTCATTGTTGGACATCCTCAATCATTTTTTTAGGGCGTATTATTGGTTGAACTTTGAAACAACCTGAATTTACTGTGTTTAGCAGAGAAGCAGACACCAACTGCTAAAAGAACAAAGAATGGTTACATGACCTGAATAGAACCTATCAGGGGACACTTGGAAATTGTGGGAAAAAATTAGGGTATGTAGAGCATAGTATGAAGAGTTAATCATAGAGCAGACTACTAGAATAGAGTTCAGCCCTCCAACAGAACCAAGACACAGCCCATAAATCTCAATACAAAACTCAGTGGGTAAAACATCCAATGCTCTATATCTGATATTTACCCAGATATTTCTTTTTTGCATCAAAGGATTGAGAAATAAAATGGAAATTGTATTTTTATCTAAAATGTGTTCATCAATAACCTGTTCAGAGTGATTGAATTATTTTACAACAAAATTAAACTAAGAACATTTTTTTAATATTCAGTTTTGAATCAAGTTTTCTTTGAATTGAATCTGCAATAGATTTATATTCTATATTTATTTTCTAACTAATGATTGCTTTCATGTTCCCATATTACTCTGTCACAGACAGCTTATTAACATATGGGGAAATCATTAATTCTTAGTTTCCATTAGCACACTTAACCACAATTACAGCATTCTTATATTTGAATATTTTAATGTCTTACTGCATACAAGTACTCCTTTCTGAATATGGCAGAAATAGTTACTTAACTAAAAGTTCTAAAAAGTTGGGCTCAGCAATCAATGATATATTTGCCATCTAATATAATCCATTTTAAAATTGGGGTCAACCAAAAAAAAAATAGTGATGACAGAACAAATATCTTCTCAGAATGATCACAGCCTTTCATGTTATAATTCAGAGAAAAATACATTAATTTTATGAATGTAGGGCTTCCCCCCCATTATAGCACAAAGACAACTAGACCTGTTATTATCAGCAATGACTATTTTATCATTGAAAATAATTGTAAATAGGCTTTTGACTTTTCTTAGAAATGAACCCACACACTAGAAAACATAAATTAATGATCCTCAAGCAATAAACCTGAGGATGCTGTACTGCTCCATTGGTCCTTTGCTGGCTTGATATCTAATGGTCTCCTGCTATCTGTTGTTTGCACCTTGAAGAAGTAGGATTATTTATGCCAGCCTTGCAAATAAGTACACAACAATTTATCAGGACAAAATTGTTTTGTCAGCCTGTCTTATCCTTTAGTTTTGCCAGTTAATGAACAATAACTTATTTTACCTTAGTAGCCTAACATAAATCACTGCTTGTTCTCAACAAACATCAGAAGCAGTACTGTCAAAGTTGATAGCAGTGAAGTCTAAGAAGTTAGAATAATATTAGCATTTATTTGCTGTTTTTTGTTACAGGTATTATACCTATAAATTTCTGTGCTATTTTGACTTATATAATACAAAATAACTTTTACCTGCAGGTAAATTTAGCATATTGACCTCACACATTTTTTTCCCTCCTCTTTTTCAGAACTCCATACAAAATAGGAAACAGTAATACAAAATAAATAAACGGCTTAGTTCAATAAGAAAGAGGTCAGTGAAAGGAGAACTAATAGCATTCTGGAAATTACAGAGGGGATGGAAAATTTATAACAACTTAGTAAGCCACAGAAAGAGAAAAGAGCTCAGGGGAATTAAGGTGAGGATGGGGATGTAACAAAAACCAGCCTTATTCTGGAAATTTATATCCACAAAGGTTCTAATGCCTACTTCTGAAGGCAGAGTATGGAGGTCATAAAAGAAGGATAGTTTAAACGGTGCTAGACTTCTACTGTAGGCTTCCCAGGTGGTGTTAGTGGTTCAAAAAACCTGCCTGCCAATGCAGATGTAACAGACACAGGTTTGATTACTGGGTTAAGAAGATCCCCGGAGAAAGACATGGCAACCCACTCCAGTGGAGAACCCCATGGACAGAGGAGCCTACAGAGGTGGGCTACACTCCATAGGGTCACACAGAGTACGACATGACTGAAGCAACTTAGCATGCACACAGGGGTCTTAGACTTATTCTTTCCTTCATGAGGATTGATAGCTTTCTAGAGATATGGAACCATATTGCTTCTGATTTGAGCAACAATCCCGGCTGAAGGTAGGTGGTGAATGAAAAGGCTTAAAGTGGAGCTACACACTTATCATCATGATAAGTATTAAAACTCTCATATTCTAGATTTTTCATTATATCTTTATTTTTTAACAGTTACTTTGATTTGGGTATTTTCTTACTTGCAGCCAAGCCATCTTGAGTGATATAGAAATTTATCAGCCATTTACAAGCTCAAGTTAGTGCTTGAAAACCTGCCTCAACATAAAGTACTTTGGCCCCACAGGGAGTGAGACAGTTGATAAGCACACCAAGGCTTAATTTATGTCACAGTGCTATTCTACCAAAGTGTATTTTTGGATCTAGCAGTGAGAAGTAAGAGTGTTACTTCAAGACCTTGAACTTAAGCCTATCTGCTACTGATAATTCGGAATGTCCAGGTCCAGATATGTTAGTGATCTTCATTCTTCAGAAGTGGAACATTTCTGCCTTTGGCCATTTCTCACTTTTTTGTAGATATCTATCCTAATGTATGCAATCAAGTAATATAATGAAATGCTAATACTAGTCATGTGTGTAAACAGTAATCTTTCCTTTCATTTATTTGTCTGACAATTATAAATAAGTATTTCTCTAAGCATTACATACTACTCATCCTCTACTTGAGATGATAATGACACTCATTCTTTTTGTGTATATTCATATTATGTGATTTGCTAAAATGCTTTAAAAATTAAAGAATTTTTGTTTCATGACATAATCTTTGTGATTTACAGTAGTAACTTTCAAACTGCATCCAGACCTAGATATCTGCAGAGATATCCAGAGGACTTTCTTAGGGGCTGGTGTGTGTATGTATACATATCTATGTTTATATTTTGTCTGTTTATGTTTATAAGCTTCCCAGGTGGTGCAGTGGTAAAGAATCTGCCTGTCAATGCAGGAGATGCAAGAGATATGGGTTTAATCCCTGGGTTGGGATGATCCCCTGGAATAGGGAATGGCAACCCACTCCAGTATTCTTGCCTGGAAAATTCCATGGACAGAGAAGCCTGGTGGGCTACAATCCATTGGGCTGCAAAGAGACAGGACTGAGTGACTGACCATACCAACAGGAACTTGACTGTAAGCAGATAACATAGGAGGTCCCAGGAAAAGAGACCTGGTCATGGCTCTTTTTGATATCAGAGAAACCATTTTTGGCCTAAGCCATTTTGTGATTTAAGGTTGGCCACCACAGTGATTGCCCTTGAACAGTTCTCTGTGATTAATGATCTTAGGGGAACAAAAGAATGTAGGAACAAAGGACTGTTATCAGGCAAAAGGAGTAACAATAGGAGAGATAATATATGGGTTGTAAAGACCACAGAATGATCTCTGTTCCTTTCCAAGGCAAACCATTCAATATCATGGTAATTCAAGTCTATGCCCCAACCAGTAATACTGAAGAAGCTGAAGTAGAATGGTTCTGTGAAGAAATACAAGACCTTCTAGAACTAATACCCAAAAAAGATGTCCTTTTCATTATAGGGTATGGGAATATAAAAGTGGAAAGTCAAGAAATATCTGGAGTAACAGGCAAATTTGGCCTTGGAGTACAGAATGAAGCGGGGCAAAGTCTAATAGAGTTTTGCCAAGAGAACACACTGGTCAAACAAACACCCTCTTCCAACAACACAAGATAAGACTCTACACATGGACATCACCAGATGGTCAACACTGAAATCAGATTGATTATATTCTTTGCAGCCAAAGATGGAGAAGCTCTATACAGTCAGCAAAAACAAGACCAGGAGCTGACTGTGGCTCAGATCATGAACTCCTTACTCCCAAATTCAGACTGAAATTGAAGAAAGTAGGGAAAACCACCAGACCATTCACATATGACATAAATCAAATCCCTTATGACTATACAGTGGAAATGACAAATAGATTCAAGAAATTTGATCTGATAGAGAGCCTGAAGAACTATGGACGGAGGTTTATGACATTATACAGGAGGCAGTAATCAAGACCATCCCCAAGAAAAAGAAATGTAAAAAGGCACAATGGTTATCTGAGGAGGCCTTACAAATAGCTGAGAAAAGAAGAAAAGTGAAAAGCAAAGGAGAAAAGGAAAGATATACCATTTCAATGCAAACTTCCAAAGAATAGCAAGGAGAGATAAGAATGCCTTCCTCAGTGATCAATGCAAAGAAATAGAGGAAAATAATAGAATGGGAAAGACTAGAGATCTCTTCAAGAAAATTAGAGATATCAAGGGAACTTTTCACGTAAAGATGGGCAGGATAAAGGATAGGAATGGTATGGACCTAACAGAAGAGAAGTTATTAAGAAGAGGTGGCAAGAATACACAGAAGAACTGTATAAAATAGGTCTTCACGACTTACATAATTTGATGGTGCAATCACTCACCTAGAGCTAGGCATCCTGGAATATGAAGTCAAATGGGTCTTAGGAAGCATCTCTATGAACAAAACTAGAGGAGGTGATGGAATTCCAGTTGAGCTATTTCAGATCCTAAAAGATGATGCTGTGAAAGTGCTACACTCAATATGCCAGCAAATTTGGAAAACTCAGCAGTGGCCACAGGACTGGAAAAGGTCAGTTTTCATTCCAATCCCAAAGAAAGGCAATGCCAAAGAATGCTCACACTACCACACAATTGCACTCATCTCACAAGCAGGTAATGCTCAAAATTCTCCAAGCCAGGCTTCAGCAATATGTGAACCGTGAACATCCAGATGTTCAAGCTGGTTTTAGAAAAGGCAGAGGAACCAGAGATCAAATTGCCAACATCCACTGGATCGTGAAAAAAGCAAGAGAGTTCCAGAAAAACATCTATTTCTGCTTTATTGACTATGCTAAAGCCTTTGATTGTGTGGATCACAATAAACTGTGAAAAATTCTGAAAGAGATGGGAATACCAGAACACCTGACCTACCTCCTGAGAAATCTGCATGCAGGTCAAGAAGCCACAGTTAGAACTGGACACAAATCGGGAATGGAGTATGTCAAGGCTGTATATTGTTACCCTGCTTATTTGACTTATATGCAGAGTACATCATGAGAAATGCTGGGCTGCTGAAGCACAAGCTGTAATCTAGATTGTTGGGAGAAATATCAAAAACCTCAGATATGCAGATGACAGCACCCTTATCACAGAAAACGAAGAACTAAAGAGCCTCTTGATGAAGTGAAAGAAGAGAGTGAAAAAGTTGGCTTAAAACTCAAGATTCAAAAAATGAAGATCATGGCATTGGGTCCCATCCCTTCATGGAAAATAGATAGGGAAACAATGGAAACTGTGAGAGACTTTTTATGGGGGGCTCAAAAACCACTGCAGATGGTGACTGCAGCCACGAAATTAAAAGATGCTTGCTCCTTGGAAGAAAAGCTATGACGAACTTAGATAGCATATTAAAAAGCAGAGACATTACTTTGCCAACCAAGGTCCATCTTGTCAAAGCTATGATTTTTTTATTAGTCATATATGGACTTGAGAGTTGGACTATAAAGTTGAGTGTCAAAGAGTTGATGCTTTTGAACTGTGGTGTTAGAGAAGACTCTTGAGTGTCCCTTGGACAGCAAGGAGATCCAACCAATCCATCCTAATGGAAATCAGTCCTGAATATTCATTGGAAGGACTGATGCTGAAGCTGAAACCCCAATCCTTTGGCCACTTTGCAAAGAACTGACTCATTGGACAAGACCCTGATACCTGGAAAGATTGAAGGCGAGAGGGGAAGGGGACGACAGAGGATGAGATGGTTGGATGGCATCACCAACTTGATGGACATGAGTTTGAGTAAACTCCCAGAGTTGGTGATGGACAGGGAAGCCTGGCATGCTGCAGTCCATAGGGTCGCAAAGAGTCAGACATGACTGAGCGACTGAAGTGAACTGAACTGAAAGACCACAATTTCTCTTTCACTGGTAAAGATTAGCCTGAAGCTCTCAACTGGCACCTAAGGGATGATATTGACCTTTCTTGAGCCTCTTGACTTCAATCAACTAAATCAACTAAGCCCCTTCGTGAATATGTACCTATGCTTCACTTAAAACTTGCCCAATTTTGTAGTTCAGGGAGATCCTGCTTTGGGAAAGATCCCTGATGTTCTCTTCACTGCTACAAGTAATCATTCCTTTCTTTTATGATCTTTGGCTTGGTTGTGTCTTTTGGCTAGACTGCCACCAAAAGGTAAACGTAGTTTGGGGAAGTAACTTGATTTTATGTGCATGCATGAATGAGTCTATGTATGCATGTATGTGAATGAATACAGCTCTGAATGTGTCTACATTTGTGTATGTTTGTGTATGTTTATGTAGGGAGCTATTCAAAGGAGTGTAGATGCAGGATCCATCTCTTGCTTTAATATAGGAACTATGATTACATTTATTTTGATTTTTAAGCTTTTTATAAGTTTGCATTTAGGCAAACAATATTAAAGAAAGATTAAAATGTAAAAGGAGCTCAGCAAACAGCTAAAAATCATTTAAACCTACTTTTCTAAAATAATTAGGGACATACACACTTTAAATACACATATAATCTCTCAATTTAATTTTGCCAAATATTCACCCTTCTACCCTTCTAAAGATTTTTTCCTAAGTCAGATCTCCACAAATAGCCATGAATAGGTTTCATTCAGATTTCTTTCTCTTTTATTTTTTTATTTTTCCTGGATCACTCTCTGGAAGAATTATAAGCAGCATAAAAATTGGCAAAATCTAAGGATCATAAACAAAAAAGAAGTGGAACAGGGCTAGATAATCCATAAACTGCACAATAAGCTTTAGAATAATGGAATTGATTCTAGTTCAGAAATGGCTTGGCCTAAAATATTCTTCTCTGTCTGTAGTCTGCGTATTTGCATATGCTTTCATAGAAACCAAGGCCAAATCACTTGGCAGAAATATCCTTACTATATTTGTCATTTTCCTAGTGACTTTGAAGCTGTTCTGAATTCATAGAATTTTAAAATAATTTATGCATTTCCTAGAGATTCCTGGAGAATGGGGAACATTAGTGGAAATACAACTATGCTTATAGAAATATTGATGACTATAGGAAATCTACAGTTTGAATTTAAGAATTTAGATATATGTAACATGGAAGAGTTAAGCTGCCTTAATTTTTCCCGTTTACGGAAATTAAATTTAAAAATGAGAATGTGACACTTGCAAGTTGCATACACATCGTATTGTATTTTCATTTTCCATAGTCTTCATCTATATTGCAAAGTCTTAAACTTGGCATTAGTATTACCTCCTAGTCCTTTAATGACTCAAGTGCAGGGTTCTACTTTCTCTACTAGGAAGTCTAACTTGGGCTGTTTTATTATGACTCACGGACTGCTGCAACACATTGCCTGGCATTTATGAGATGCAAATTCTAGGTATTTATTTGATAGGAATTGGGATGTGACATACACACATGGAACTCAAACTTGTGTTCACTGGTAACAACTTGTGTGGATCCCTTCTCTATTGGCATTGGGGTTCCTCAGGTTTCAGTCACAGGTCATCTTCTATTCTCTTGTTATATCTTTTTATAGATGATTAAATCCATCTTTCATATCTTTAAAACATATCTGTAACTTGACAATTCCCTAATTATTATCACCAGGCCAGCCATCTCTTCTAAACTCCTGATTTATATATATACTTGCTCTTTGACATTTTCACTTGAATGTCACATTGGCAACCTACTTTTTTAATGTCCCAACACTGAACTGAATTTGTTTTTTCAGTGTTACTTATAATAGCATTTGACATGGCTTATAAAATGAACTTTTTTTTTCTTTATTCCTTCGCACAGTTATGGAGATTGGAAGGCTAAGATCAAGTCACCAGTGCACTTTTGTCTGGTGAGAGGTTTCTTCCTGGTTTACAGATGGCCATTTTCTCCTTCTATCCTTACAGAGCAAAAAGGAGAATAGAAGCAAGCTCTCTCTCATGTCTCTTCTTAAAAGGGTGCTAATCCTATTATTAGGTTCTATCCTCCTGACCAAATGACCTCCCTAAGGCCCCATTTCTAAATACCATCCAATTGGCGGCTATGATCTCAATGTATTAATTTGGGGGTGAGTAAGAAGACACGATCATGTAGCCTATAACATAAACTCACATTCTGTCAATTTAAAACTTTTCTTGATTTCTGCTTATGCTATTCTCCTCTAAGTCACCATCATCTTTCACTAGATCAAATGCAAATATTGGATTGACCAAAAAGTTCCTCTAAGTTTTTCCATAACAGCATATGGAAAAACCTGAATGAAATTTTTGGCCAACCAAGTATAAATCTGAACTCAGCAATGCCTTGATAAAAATTATTAATGCTTCCAATTCTGCTAAAATGAAATTTCAACTTATTTATAAGATACTCAAAGCCCTAGTCAACACTAACATCTATCTCTAGTTATTGTCATCTTCCTACTGTATTTCTGCCACACAAAACTGCATTTTTCTCTGCTTCTCCAACAAACATGTTTCTTCCTTTCCACTTTCACAAACTTCATTTGTGCTGTTCTGCCCTCCCAATTTCCTGCTTCCTTCTCCACATCTAGCCTCATCTTACTCTGCCTGAAGTAGTCCTACTTATGGAGCAAGTTTCCACATATGGGGAATTTCTTTAGGAAGGTATAATCTTTCCTAACACTTAGAAGCTCCTTGATTGGATTATGCTCTCTCATATTATTTTGTGAAACTACGCTTTTCTTTGTGTTACAGTACTGAAAAATAATTATACATATTCTGTGGGGTTTACAGAATCAGCTTTTAAGAGGAAACTTATGCTTTGAAATTCCTTCAAAAAATATGATATTGGAGGTAAATATTTCATGCTCAAGTCCAGTGAGACAAGATTCTTTCAAGTTTGAAACATGTTTCTTCTAACATGCCTTAAATAAAGTAATTATCTTGTATGTAGGTGCCATGCAAATGGAAATATGTAGTTTTAGGCAAAAGAATTACATTCTACATGACAAAATGCTATGCTACGATAGGCAAGATCAGTTTTACACATCCCAGCTCAGCTTCAATCTAGACTTTGTATACTCCCTGCATTCAAGAGAGTATATATGATTCAACTCTATTTATAAACATTATGAAATTACTTTCTACTCTATTTGCCATACTTCTCTCCCTTATAAGATGATAAACTCAATGAGGGCAATTGCCATGCCTCTACTTTCAAAACTGTATTCCTAGTGCTCAATACCATGGCTGGTAAATTCTATGCACTTAACAGTATTTGTCAAAATAGTGAAGAAAAATATTTTCTGTATGAATGACTTTCTATCCTGGCTCCCATATAGTGTTACGGTATAACTAGCATATGACATGCCTGACAGTGATTGTCAGGGATCTTGGTACATAATCAGCAATCTCCTGAAGACAGAGAACTTATGAGGTCCTGAAGAAAAAAATAATTGATCAAAAGTGACATTTTAGACATAGATTCGGATTAAGGAAGTCTTGCCTCCTCTCAAAATAGTTCAAATATTGGTTCATGTTGTTGATATGCTGTGAACAAGTGAAGAGGAGAAATATCATCTTATTCAGACTTGTCTAGAGCAGCAGTCTTCAACCAGAGGGATTTCTCCTTAAGGAGACATTTTGCAGTGTCATGAGGCATTTTTGATCATCACAACTTGGGGCAGGGGTGTTAATGGCATCTCTCTGGCAGAGATCATTTACCACTGCATGACTACCATAAAAACGGGCAAGAAGAAATCTACTAAAATGTTAAAGAATTGCTAAAAGGCAACAATGGACTTTTATGATGATATAGAATTTCAAGGAGATGCAGATACAAGGGGATTCTGCAAACTTTCATAGGCTTATTTCCTTGGCCCTCCACTGGATACTCATGAGAAAAAAAATATTATAGGAAGTATTCTGAAGAGAACCCTCTCTGTTAGCACTATAGGAGATGCCTGCAACTGTAAGAAAGGCATGAAGCCCCACTTCTTACTTGGGCTTCTTTCTCAAAAGTCTTAAGTCTCTACTGAGATCAGTAAGTAGTCTCACACCCAAGACACAAGTAAAACTCATTCTTGCTATGGGGAATAGAGACTATAACAACTATTTCTGCAAGTGGGGCTGGAAACTCTCATGAGTCCAGATTTCAAATCTAATACAATCAGAGATCTTCTTCTTCCATGGACAGGGCAGGAAAATTTTCCACAGAAGAATGCCCACAGATGAAAGCTGAAATTTGGCTACCAAAAGGAGCAACAACCCCCTAACACTGAGATTAAGGCACATTTATTTGTCCCGCATAAAGCTGAGGGTGGACTAGGAAGACACAGAACTCCACTTGCCCTACAGCAAGCTTAGGAAACACTGAATAGTTAGCAACATTACTCTGACTCCAGAAGAGATAAGATCCCTTCTGAGGCACTAACTGGTAGGATCAGCTAAAAATTGGGCATAGAATTTTATCCCTAAGTTAAATCTTCAATTCAGTCTAAACTCAAGCATGGGTATCTTCAGTGCATTGCAGATACTGTTTCATTGAAAGTGAAAGTGAAAGTCGCTCATCATGTCTGATTCTTTGCGACCCCAAGGACTATACAGTCCACAGAATTCTCCCAGCCAGAATAGGCCAGAATACTGGAGTGGGTAGGCTTTCCCTTCTCCAGGGGATCTTCCCAACCCAGGGACAGAATACAGGTCCCCATTACAGGTGGATTCTTTACCAGCTGAGCCACAAGGGAAGCCCAAGAATATTGGAGTGGGTAGGCTTTCCCTTCTCCAGGGGATCTTCCGAACCCAGAATTGAACCAGGGTCTCCTGCATCACAGGCGGATTCTTTATCAACTGAGCTATCAGGGAAGCCCTGACTTATTTCATCATCTCTGACTTATTTGTTTCTGAAATCTACTTTGTGTCTTGTCTTTGCTCCTCTGTCTCAAATATGTCTTCTTCTCTGGCTGCTTTAGTAATTTTACCTTTATATTTCTTTTTCCAGCAGTTTGAATATAATGGATCTAGAGGCGTGTATCTGTGTGTGTGTGTGTGTTTATTTATCCTGCTTAGGTTTCTCTGTGTTTCCTGGACTTGTAATCTTTTATTATTTCATTATTTTCATGAAACCCCAAGCTATTATATAGTCAAACATTTCTTCTGCTCTGTTCTTTTCCTCTACTCCTTCTGGAATTCCAATATATTGACCATGTGATATTGTTCCTCAGTTCTTAGGATATTCTGTTTTTCACTCTTTTTGTTCCTTTGTGCTTCACTTGGGGTAGTATCTACTAATCTGTGCTTAAGTTTATTATTTTCTTTCGGGTAGTAAGTTCATTGATATATATGTCAAAAAAGCCATTCATGCCTCTGATACTGCATTTTTTAGCATTTCCTTTTGATTCTTTCTGTAGTTTCTCTCTTCTGAAATTCCCCATATATTCAGACATATTATTTACCTTTTCCACTGGATTCCTTAACATGTCAATTTTTGATATTAGTAAATATCTCTTTGATGGCTCCTATATCTGAGTCTTCTCTGACTTTGGTTCTGCTAATTATTGTTTTTGCTGACTTTTCTGTATGTCTCATAACTTTTTATTGAATGCCAAACATCTTGTATAGGACAGGGGAGATAAAGCTAACTAGAATTTATACCTAATACTGAGCATATCTCTTCTTAAGGCTATTAATGTAGGGGATTGAAATTATTAGGCGGTAGATTGGGTTTGATTTCTGTTGTTGCTATGTTAACTTTAGTATTACTTAGAAACATTAAAAAATACTATGTATACTATTTTTATAAGACATGAACTAAACATCAATTTTATAAATGAGGAAACTCAAGATAAAAGGGATAAGGAAAGGGTTTAAGTTTACACAACTTGGGATAAAGTATTTTAAAAAGCCAGATGTACTTCAAAGCTACCGCTCTAAATGGCTTCCTATGTAGCTTTCAGAGTTATAGAGCCCATGCCCATCTATGATGGGATAAAATCTCCTGCTAGGTAAGAATTCATAGAAGAGTTTCTATTAACAGCTAATCTCAATGAGTATAAGCCACAAGTCTCAAACTTGTTTCCTATGAGCACACTACGAAAATTTGCAGATGCATTTACTGAATGAATTTTGGGCATCTTTAAATTATCACATAGAAGAGGAAGGTCCTGAAAATCTAGAAAATGTAAAATATTCAGTTTTCTCAAAGGCAGGTAGATGGATGAAACAAACTATAGACTAGGGAACTGATATTAATAATAACACTAGAGTAACTTTTGAATTAGTCATTTGTTCCCCCAAGAGAAAGGTTGGGTCAATGAAAAACACAGTTTTGCTTTTTTTTCTTTTCTTTCACTGTAGTATTAGGGTGGACCACCACTCCAAATTTGGTTTTGATATTGAGACCAGTGCTCACACACACACCAAAAGGTTATGAAAAGGTTTATTACTCACATAATGAGGCTTTCTGGGGAGAGTGGTGGGGCTCCTAAGCCGGTCTGAAAATGGCTAGAGAGAAAACGTTATTGGCTTGGGGTCTCTTATGGTGATCAGGAGGTGGGGCTGCAGTGACGAATCTGACCTGTGGCTTGAACTTCTTGCCAGTGCTAAAGGAGAAAGCACCAGGCTTTTTTACATGATTGTCCAGATATGGGGCAGAGGGAAGAAGAAGGAGTTATTAAAGGCTGTCAAAAGTTGAATATAAAAAATGGAGCTACATTCTTTATTTAAATGATGAAACTACTCATAGATGGGCAAACAATAAAGTCATTTTACATTTGACTCTTTGGAAAACTTACTTGTGCTTCCCTTCCCTTTTGCCCTACCAGGTATTTTTTTGGTCTTATCAACCAAGGATATGTGTTAATTTCCTAATTTTGAATGTCCTGGGACCTGCAGGTAATATGAGTTAAACATTAATGTTTTTCTATTCCATTTAATTTCCCATTTAGACAGGTATAGTTAATTTTTAACCTTGCTATTGTTCAGTCGCTCAGTCATGACCAACTCTTGGACTCATGACCAACCCCATGGACTGTAGCCTACTAGGCTCCTCTGTCCATGGGGTTTTCTTGGCAAGAATACTAGAGTGGGTTTCCATTTCCTTCTCCAGGGGATCTTCTTGGACAAGAGATTGAACCTTTGTCTCCTGCATTTGCAGGCATATTCTTAACCACCTGGGAAGTCCTAATTTTTACATAGTACTTAGTAATGTTTATTTTGCATATAAGAAAGAAATATGCTAGAGATATTATAATTGAAACAACGTTTGGCTATTCCAACTCAAAGTACTAATAAATTGTGCATTTCCATGTGGATAATAACGAAATATTTACTTTCCTTTTGAGTTCACATAATTTGAAAGACAATCTTTAATTTTTGTTTTATGAAGATAGATAAAATGCAATGTACCAAAGAAGGGTAAATGCAAATATTTAATGATCCATAATATTTGTTCAGATGTTTCTAAATTTAGGGTATATTTGAACAGATGAGGAAAATTAGTAATATTTTATTCTCTTTTTATTTATTAATTTATTCAAGAAGTATTTGGGGGCACCTATATGTATGAGGAAGTGTTTTAAATCCTGAGAAGAAAAGTTATACAATTTAGAAATCTCATAAGATGAATAAAAATTCATGTACAATTACATTTTGTTTATAGAAATGAATACTTTATGCTTATTTACATCTTAGAAAACTTCACAAATGACGCATGTTCTTAAAACCAAATATAATTATGATTAGAAATATTAGTTTCTATTTAGATGATAAGAAAAATATCTTAAAATATAGTTACTAATATCTTTCCACCAATATTAAAAATTTTAATTATTAAGAAAATTTTAAGCATAATGATTATTAAAACATCTTTCTGAAAAATTTTATTAACTGGTAATTAATAGGACACATCATAGAATGTACTATCTTTTATATTTTTTACATATAAGGCTCATTTACAATTTTCTGTCTTAAATTTGTTAATACATTGATATTTAATAATATCAAGGATAATTTGATCTGCTGATATAATCAGTACTGCTGATATAAAACAACCAGGACTTCATATTTTAGGAATCAGAAAATAGTCAACTAAATGAAATCCCCCTAACTAAATGCTTAATGTATATTTTTTTGGTTTCCCCAGAAAATGTTGATGTGTAAAGTTTTAATTATATTATATATTCAAAAATGTTCATATTTTGAGGACCCACACAGAAAAAATAATACAGTTGATTTAATTATTAATTATACCCTACTACTACTAGGATCAATTCCAAGCAGTTAAAAAGGCTTAATTAAATAATTTCATCCTATTGCAGTTAACTCATAAATAGCTTCATTGTTTCCAAAGGATACAGTAAAAAATGATTATAGGAAATAGCTTTTTACCATTATTAAGGTGCGGTAAATAATTGGAAAACTTGTAAAGACAGTAAAAACAGTAAAAACTGTTTCACTGTAACATTCCAATCATATTAATTTTAACACTTTCAGGAACACAAATTAATATTAGATTTTGTTTTAAATGGTAATCTTATATCCTCTGACATCCATCCTTTGCTGTTTCAGAGCAGAACCAGAATTTTTCCGGACATATCACTTTTGAGGCTTAATTAAAGATCATATATAGTTTTCTCCCTTCCTTAGACTTGATGTTTTTAAGTAATTAAGTTAGATTTTTTAAAAACTTTTTATGTATTCTTATTGTCTCTTTTGAAATGTTATTGTCTCATTTTACACTTCATGAGAATCACAGGACTATTATAGCTAATTCTGCTTGAGAGAATACTATACAATTCTTTAATTCACAATGTAGAGAATGAAATCATGAAAGATGAACAGAATAACCAAAATTATCTTAAATTGTTTCATAACATTTTAAAATATAATTATAGGCAGTTATCCTAGAGTTGATCTCAAGCAGAATATTTGTGTTGTGGCTTTTTAAATAGTAAACATACTTTAGCTCTTTACTGAACATGTATTGGAAAATCTGAATAATTTCAGGGAGATAGATAAAAAACACATACACACAAATCAAATTTACCTTGACACATCTATGCTGTGAGATGACAGTCAGATGAGGTTTCTAAACTTGAGAGACTACTTCCAATGTCCTAGAGTAATACAAACTAGAGGCTTCCTATGCTACAACCTGAAATTTGAGTCACATGTATTTCTCTTACTTTTATGTCAACCATTTACCTTAGACACCTGTATTTGCCACCACACTGACTTGATGAAGCAGAGAAAACACATTTTCAAAATGCAATCCCCAGAAGTGATTATTGGTATCAACTTGTTAAAGCTACCAATACAATAATTTAAAAAATCTTTCTGTCATTTTTTATCTTTAAGATTGAAAAAATATAATCTTTATATAGGATCTTTAGAGGAATCAGCCACCTGAAAGTCAGGGGGATTTGTAGTTCTTAGGCAGGGCCAATCACATCCTTTGTCAGTGGTTAACTATTAAAATGGTTTTCTTCTGATTGGTAATAATAAGCACTTGCCTCCAGTCCCTGAGCATTACTTGTGTTATATGCTTATTGTAACTCCTTCTTAGAGATTCTGAGGACCTCATCATAATGCATAATCTTTCTGGCATACCAGAAGATCCGGGACCCTGCTATGGCATCTGTTCTGTATGTTGTATTTGTTAAGTATGTTAAGTATGACGGCTTCCCTGGTGGCTCAGATGGTAAAGAATCTGCCTGTAGTGCAGGAGAGCCAGGTATGATACCTGGGTCAGGAAGATCCCCTGGAGAAAGGAATGGCTACCCACTCCAGTATTATTGCCTGGAGGGTTCTGTGGACAGAGAAGCCTTATGGGCCACCATCCATTGATTCAGAAAGAGACAGACACAAGTGAGTGATTAACACTACTTTCATGTTGAATATACATCCCTGGTGGAAGAGATACAGTCCTACTAGAAAACAAATTCCACATTACTGTTGGAAACATAGCCTGTTATCTATGTGTTATGCCTTAAAATATAAAAATGAAAGTAAACCAAAAGTTTGTAAATAAATCCAGAAATCCATTATTTGCAGATTCAGATTCTCTTTGTATAGAGAAATATGGGGTAACATGTGAAAAAGGCTGAACAAAATGTCTGAGTCAAAGCTAAAGTAGCTTGTCTCTTTACACCTTTCCCAGTGGGTTTTAAGAGCAAATAAGGTAGTGTGCAGTGCCTAGAGAATTGTTTAGCCTAATTATTTCCAATGCCCAATGCAGAGACTGGAAAACATGATGTCTACCACCTTGACACAGGGGAGTTGTCATTTCAAATTTCTTAAAACCCAGATCAAAAATGATGATCATTACATAAAATTCTTTAGTCATCTCTCCCAGACATCCAGAGTGGAACTTATGATTCAGGAGATAATGATTTCAGACAAAGTGAAAAGGAAGTAGGATTCTGCCCCCTCTAATTACTACTTCTGAGATTCTGAAAATAACTTCCTTGATGAAATGTGAATGCTAATACTAGTTAAAAGAATTGTTTATGAAGACTGACTATGATAACATATGTAACACAACCAGTTTAATGCTTGGTATATTTTAAGAACTCAAAAGGTGATATTATTTTTATTATATAAACTATTAATAATTATATAAATTAATTAAAAGGAAATGTTAGTTTCATTGTCATTGAAGGATTCTGTATTTTCTTCTTTTGTCATTTATTATTAAAAGTGCCAAGAACAGAAAAATATTGAGAAGATGGAGAGAAGAAATTGTTAGAGAGTAGAGGGGCTATTGATTTATTTAAGATGGAGATAGTGGTATTGATAGGAATTATCTGCCAAGTAACTTCCTATCTTTTCCCATCAGGGATGTCCATAAGGGTATTTAGGCAATAATCTCTTCATTCCCTCTCCCTGCCTCTTTCTCCTTCCTTTTGGTACTTCTTCCCACATCAACACCAAAACGTATTCAAAATATTATCTAGGTTCTCTTCTATTCATGAAAGCTTTTGGTAGAAACATATATAAGCCCTAAAAAATATGCAATTCTTTGCAACCCCATGGACTGCAGCAGACCAGGCTTCCCTGTCCTTCATCATCTCCCAGAGTTCACTCAAACTCATGTCCTTTGAGTCAGTGATGACATCCAACCATTTCATCCTCTCATCCCTTTCTTTTTGCCTTAAATCTGTCTCAGCATCAGGGTCTTTTCCAATGAGTTGGCTCTTCGCATCAGATGGCCAAAGTATTGGAGTTTCAGCATGAGTCCTTCTAATGAATATTCAGAACTGACTTCTTTCAGGATTAACTGGTTTGATCTCCTTGCAGTCCAAGGGACTCTCAAGAGTCTTCTCCAACACCACAGTTTGAAAGCATCAATTCTTCAGCACTCAGCCTTCTTTATGGTCCAACTATCACATCCGTACAATGACTACTGGAAAAACCATAGCTTTGACTATATGCAACTTTGTCAGCAAACACGACTGAGTGATTTCACTTTCACTTTTCACTTTCATGCTTTGGAGAGGAAATGGCAACCTACTCCACTGTTCTTGCCTGGAGAATTCCAGGGATGGGGGAGCCTGTGGGCTGCCGTCTATGGGGTTGACTGAAGCGACTCAGCAGCAGCAACTTTGTCAGAAAAGTGATGTCTCTGCTTTTTAATATGCTGTCTAGGTTTGTCATATGCTACTGGAGAAGAGCGGAGAAATAGTTCCAGAAGGAATGAAGAGGCTGAGCCAAAGCAGAAGCAATGCCCAGTTGTGAATGTGTCTGGTGGTGAAGTAAAGTTTGATACTGTAAAGAACAATATCGCATAGCAACCTGGAATGTTAGGTCTATAAATCAAGTAAATTAGAATTGGTCAAACCGGAGATGGCAAGAGTGAACATCAACATTTTAGGAATCAGTGAACTGAAATGGAAGGGAATGGGCAAATTTAGTTCAGGTGATCATTATATCTACTACTGTGGGTAAGATCCCCTTAAAAGGAATGGAATAGCCCTCATAGTCAACAAAAGCATCCAAAATGTAGTGCTGTGCTGCGCTTATTTGCTCAGTCATGCCCTACTCTTTGGGACCCCATGGACTGTAGCCCACCAGGCTCCTCAGTCCATGGGGATTCTCCAGTCAAAAATAGTGGAGTGGGTTGCCATGCCCTCCTCCAGGGGATCTTCCCAACCTAGGGATTCAACCCAGATCTCCTGTATCGCAGGTGGATTCATTACCATCTAAGCCACCAGGGAAGCCAAAATGTAGTACATGAATGCAATCTCAAAAATGAAAGAATAATCTTGGTTCGTTTCTAAGACAAACAATTCAATATCACAGTTATCCAAAACTATGCCCAAGCCACTAATCCAAAGAAGCTGAAGTTGAATGGTTCTATGAATACTTACAAGACCTTCTAGAACTAATACCCAAAAAAGGTGTTCTTTTCATCATACAGGATTGGAATGCAAAAGTAGGAAGTCAAGAGACACCTGGAGTAATAGGCAACTTTGGCCTTGAAGTACAAGAAACAAGGCAAAGGCTAACAGAGTATTGTCAAGAGAATGCACTGGTCATAGCAAACACCTCTTCCAACAACACAAGAGACACTTTTACACATGGACATCACCAGATGGTCAATACCAAAATCAGATTGATTATATTCTTTGTAGCTGAAGATGGAGAAGCTGTATAGTCAACAAAAACAAGAGCAGGAACTGACTGTGGCTCAGATCATGAACTCCTTATTGCAAAATTCAGACCTTAAAAAACTATGCTTATGGTATACTAAGTATTGGCTCAGCTGCATGTTTTTCATCTTTGGCAATTTTCAGTCTGTATCTCAAGCAAGTTAGGTTCTGGGGGAAAAAAAGTCCCTGTAACCTAAAGCATTTCCATTGCTTCAATAGCTAGAGTTCTCTTTGGTCTGACAGTACACCCTAGTTTCAACCAGGTCAAAACCGTAGACTGGTTCAATTGAACCGTAGTGGTTCAATTAAGAACCACTCATTTCTGACTGGAAATATCTCACACAATAAAATTGTTTTATGTATAACTGAATTTTGTTTATAAAAATTACAATTTTATATGCCTATTTTCATTCGGAGTAAACTTCTCAAATGATACATTTTTAAGAATTTCATCTATATTACTGAGTGTTACATATGCACTTGAGAAGAATAAGGATTCTCCTATTTTTGATCAGGACTTTTTAAAATACCTTTAAAAATATTTTTTCTGAGTTCTTAGTTTTTCTAAGAACTCATAACAGCAATATTTCTTAGTTCTATTTATCACTTTCAGTACATTATAAAAATTTACACTTTTTAAATGGTATCTGATGAGTATCAAATTTATTAGATTCAATTCATTCTCCTACATTGTAGAGATAAAAGCTAGTTTGTTGAAATTCATTATTAGATGGCTTAAGTTTGTGATTTCCTAAGTTTTTCATTCATGTTCTTAAATGTGATTTTTCTTCTGGTGATTTCCTTTTTGTGTCCTAATACATAAAGATAAAGGGTATGCTACATTCACAAAATGACCTGAGTTGATTACATCTCAATGAATCAAGCTTTGGAAATAGCTTATATGAAATGACAACTAGGCATTTCATAAAATTTACAAATAACACTCTTATGTGGATATATTTCCTTGATATATGGCAAAACCAATAGAATATTGTAAAGTTAAAAAAAATACATTTAACCCCCCCCCAAAATAAAAATATTTACCATAGTTGTTAGTCTTTCAGGATTTTTATATATAATGAGTACATTCTGTTAATTCATATATTTTATAATAATCTAGTTCAAGTGGATAATCAGATTTGTTGTATGATTATAGCTATATTCCTTGCAGTTTCAAACTATCTGGCACTTAAAAATTCAATTATGTACATTTCCTATTTCTAGTTCTTTTTTAATTAAAATTTCCAGGAAAAATGATATTTAATTATTATTTTTCTCAAAGACCTATCTTTAAACTTTTTATCAATTCTTAAGCTTTCCTGGTTATAGTTCACTGGTATTTGCTTTTGTCTCTTTTTTATGTTGGCTTTATTTTTCCATCTGTTTAAACTGAATGCTTACATCAGTATATTCTATTTTTTCTAGCTTAATGACAACATATTTAACACAAGGATTTTAATTTATAGGTATTTTGTGTGTGTAGCCTATAACTCTTAATATTTAAAATTTAGTGATAGATATTTATTATAGTATTTGCCTATCTATCTTCAAAGGGAGGTTGTCTTTCCTTCTAAGTAACTATATTCCCTGGATGCACTATTACTGCTCCACGGAGTAAGTATTGGATCCAAGTGAGATAATCCTATACTGGACAGAAAAGATTTTTACATATATATATATATACACACACATATATATACATACACACACATATACCAGTTTTACATATGTATATGTGTGAATTATATGTATATGGATATTTATATATACACACACATGCAGGAGGAGAAGGGGATGAGAGAGGATGAGATAGATGGATGGCATCACTGACTCAATGGACATGAGTTTGGGTGGACGCTGGGAGTTGGTGATGGACAGGGAAGCCTGGCGTGCTGTGGTCCATGGGGTCACAAAGAGTTGGACACGACTGAGCAACTGAACGAAACTGATATATACATGAAAATCTATGATCAACTTAAACAGCATATTAAGAAGCAGAGACATCACTTTGCTTACAAAGGTCTGTATAGTCAAAGCTATGGTTTTTCCAGTAGTCATATATGGGTGTGAGAGTTGGACCATAAAGAAGGCTAAATGCCAAAGAATTGATGCTTTTGAACTGTGGTATTAGAGAAGACTCTTTAGAATCCCTTGGACTGCAAAGAGATCAAACCAACCAATCCTAAAGGAAATCAACCCTGAATGTTCACTTGAAGGACTGATGCTGAAGCTGAAGCTCCAATACTTAGGCTACCTGATACGAAGAGCTGACTTATTGGAAAAGACCCTGATGCTGGGAAAGATTGAGAGCAGGAGAAGAAGGGGAAGACAGAGGATGAGATGGGTAGATGGCGTCGTTGACTCAATGGACATGAGTTTGGGAAATAAACTCTGGGAAATAGTGAAGAACAGGGAAGATTAGCATGTTGCAGTCCATAGGATTGCAAAGAGTCAGACACAGCTGAGAGCCTGAACAACAACAACAGGACATGAGGTTGGTACCTTCTGGAGTGGGATTACTGCCTTTATAAAAAGAGACATGAGAGAGCCTCTCCCTCTGTTCCTTTCCCCTCCTTCCTTCTCTCTCTTCCTCCTCTCTCTTCTCCCTGCCAACCACGTGAGGACACAATGCAACTGGATACTGGAAAGAAGGCTCTCACTAGAATCCATATCTATTAGCTTCTTGAACTTGGACTTCTCAGGTTCCAGAACTGCAAGAAATAAGTTTTTACCATTATATGGTAACTTATTCTACCAGTGTGAACTAAGACACTTAGTTTCTGACAACAGTGAACATGTATTTCTTGCTCATGTCATGTGATGGCTGATGGCTGTTTGGCTGTGGCTACACTGAGTTGTTACGAATCACCTGAACTTATTAAGGATTATTTACACATGTCTTTTCAAGTGGGACCCAGGCTAAATGAGTAGGCACCCTTAGGTACATATTTTTCACATAGTGAAGGATAACAGAAAAAAGACCGAGTCAGGCCATGCAAGACCATGTAAAATTTTTGTTTGGATGATACATATATAAGGTCAATTTTCACTGGCTGAAGGAAGTTACATGGCCAAACCAAAAACCAATGGAAAAATATACTCCTCTTATAGGAAAACATGGCATGGGCAGAAGAGGGAATGTAATCTTGAATAAATACAATCCATTATATTTGTCTAGCAGAAAACTCTTCTGTCAAAACTTCTTTTTTGTGCATGTTTGCTAAAAAGTACATCAGCATTTGTACTTTTAAGGAGCATGATGCTGCTACTGCTGCTAAGTTGCTTCAGTCGTGTCCAACTCTGTGCGACCCCATAGACTGCAGCCTACCAGGCTCCTCCGTCCCTCGGATTCTCCACGCAAGAACACTGGAGTGGGTTGCCATTGCCTTCTCCTTTTAAGGAGCATACACATAAGTAATATATTTTTTCACCTTTGCATCTTTGTGCTTTTTAGAATGTTTTATGGTTATTTTTCCCTTAAATAGGTATGAACCCTTTGGGGACACTAAAACTTTCCCCTTGAAACTGACTTGGTGAGTCTTTAGATCCAGGGAAAATAAAAGTAGATGAAAAAGAAAAGAGCAAAATGTAAGAAATATCAATATTAATAGAGAAAAGGAAATGAAACTTTGTTAAAATACTAAACAAAAACAGAGTAACAGAATGAAAACTGATAGTACAGGTAAAGGATTTCAGTGAATGTTTCAAGATGTTAACATAGCCAGAGGCTGCTGAAGGATCAGATAGGATAATGAAAAGAAAGAATCCATTAGATTTAATAAGGATGCCATTAGTCTCCTGATGAGACCGTTTCAAGAAAGTGACAGGGAACATGTTATTCTACAGTGGTGGATAGATATGAAAATGAGAAGAGAGGGAGGAAAAGTAAGTGCAGACAATTTTTTCTTAGTCTGCTAGTATGTTTCAGGAGCACAGCACTAAGGTAGAGTTTAATATTCTCCTACACAACTCAATCAGCAAAACAATACTCTGACATAGTCTTACTTTACTGAAGAAGAAAAGAAAGCAAAAAAGTTGCTCATTTATCCAAAGACACACAGCTTGGATTCAATTCCAAAGGCAATCTTTTCTTTAAAATTCCCTTCTTTTCCTTACTTACAAAAGAGATCATATTTCTCATGTAGACCTAAACCAACTGTGATTAAATGGCATTATTTGCATCTTTCCAAGTCTAGATCATCTGTAGTTCCCATATGTAAATTCAATTCCATCAAGAAAAATATTTTTTAATCATCCAGAGTACTTTTCCAACTTATTTATTTGGGTGTTTGTTTATTGTGAATGATATTCTCACATTTAGATAAGAAGTCTAGCCATAACTGTTAAGGTCATTTTGAGGAGCAAAAGGTTATTATAATGCTGATACCTTAGACGATATTATTTTTCTTTCACTTTCATTGCCTTCCAGTGGCTGGTTGCATTTTTTAAAAAATTAGATGGGAAAATTAGCAGTTATTTGTGTTGAACTTCCTACAATGCAATTGCTCCTGGGTGTTGCAAAAATTAATTACTTTAAATAAAGTTATTTTTGTGGAAATAAAGTTATTATTATTGCTAAGAAATAGTTTATCTGTGTTCATTAATGTAAAATTTTTGTAATTAAAGCAGAATATGCATTTGGACATATATGATAAAAATTTTTCTTAAGAATTAAATGTACCTACATGCTTTATAAAGCAAAGGCTATAGGTAAATTAATCCCACTCTAGGAAAAACACATTTTCTGCCACCTACACCTGCATTTTATTTTAATCCTGACTAGAAATCTTCCTGTGGCAACTTACATGTATCCACTATTAGATTATATCATTGAGTTATGGTTTTTTGACATTACTTTGTTTCAGTTATGTAATTTTAAATATTTATTACTTTATTTTCTTATTGTTGAATAGTTTTAATTAGATCTTGTCTAATTTACATTAATCAAGCCCTAGTATTATGTAGGAATAAACATTTTTAAATAACTTAAAAATATATTAACACATTGTTTATGCTGATGCTTAATGCGTGTGCTAAGTATGTGCTTAGTTGTGTCCGACTCTTTGCAACCCCATGGATTGTAGCCCACCACGCTCCTCTGTCCATGGAATTGTCCAAGCAAGAATACTGGAGCAGGTTGCTATTTCCTTCTCCAGCAAATCTTCACAACTCATCAGGGACCGAAACTGCATCTTCTGCATTGGCAGGCAGATTCTTTACCACTGAGCCATCTTAAAAGATGCTTATTAGAAACTCTATTTATTTATCAATCAAATCATTCCAATCCTGTTATAACATTTGCATTTGAAAACAATAAAGAAGCAAATAGCATTTTTAAGAAACACATAATATGATCTTTTTTCTGGAAGATAAAGATAATCTTAATATCATTGTGAAGTTATAATGTTTAATACTACATATAACAGAAAGAAATAATATTCATATTTCAATTATACTATCATATATCGTTTAGCTAGTATGAACAAAATTTTAATCAATGAAACCATCTACTTGTAAATAACTTGAGAATGTAAGACCTGTCAAATGTCACTTAAATCAGAAGAAATAGTAACTACAGTGACATTGTAATCTAGCTTAACAATCAACAATTGCAAAAAATATTTAATAAGCTGCCACACTCAGAAGTTGGTTTTGGACATTTTTAAAGTAATATTTGTTCATTAATACTATTTAATAAACCCTAATCATAAAATTTCAAGTACAAGAATATATGATTTTTACTGTATTCATCATCACATTATTAATGCAACTTAAAGCTCATAAATGTTTTTTTGAAAATCATTTTTGAAAATGTATTTTTAAATAATATATTTGAAATTGTCAATACATTGGTATTATAATATGTTTAAGTTACATATGTAATAAATAAAGATATTTAGAATCAGATAGCCTGATCTATCGGAGAAGGCAATGGCACCCCACTCCAGTACTCTTGCCTGGAAAATCCCATGGATGGAGGAGCCTGGTAGGCTGCAGTCCATGGGGTCGCAAAGAGTCGGACACGACTGAGCGACTTCACTTTCTCTTTTCCCTTTCATGTATTGGAGAAGGAAATGGCAACCCACTCCAGTGTTCTTGCCTGGAGAATCCCAGGGACGGGAGCCTGGTGGGCTGCCATCTATGGGGTAGCATACAGTCGGACACGACTGAAGTGACTTAGCAGCAGCCTAATCTATAGTCATATAACTAATTTTTCCTGGCGGAAGAACTTGTGGCACAATCATTTCTTACACGTACTTGTCCAGCCCCTCCAACTGTGGAACAACGGTCCCAGTTAGAGTCAAACTTTTGAAAGATTTGATAATGAAACATTTTTTTAAAAGATCAAAGTATGAGCTGTTCTATTTTTTAATGATTTCTCCTTAAAAGTGAAAGTCACTCAGTTGTGTCCGAGTCCTTGCGACCCCATGGACTATACAGTCCATGGAATTCTCCAGGCAAGTATAATAGAGTGGGTAGACTTTCTCTTCTCCAGTGGATCTTCCTGACCCAGGAATTGATCCAGGACTCCTGCATTGCAGGTCGATTCTTTACCAGCTGAGCTACCTTCTCCTTAACATTATCCACTATTTCCCTACATAGAAAATCTTCTGAGAAACAGGGTATGTCCCAATTACTATTATAAGATTTGATTGAAAAAAAAAGGCTCAGAACAATCAATATGGATTATATCTAACTATAGCCCTTAGAAATTAATTTATATTATATGGATTGCTCTGAAATTTTTCAATTAAAAAATATGCTTTATAAATATGTCAGTAAATTTAGGTGAGCTTCATTTTGTAATGTTTGCTAGCATTTTGTAACATGTATGCCATTATTTACATATTCCTTTATTGCTAGTCATTAAGGATTTCTATTTTAAAGTATTAAATGAAATTTTTAATAAATATATTTACTTTCATATCTTTATGAAAATACATGAGTATTTGTATAGGTACATTCATAGAATTGATTTGCCAAATCATGGAACAATGCATTTATATTTTGGTGTTATTAAATTGCCAAAATATAAATGTACATTACCAATTTATAGTCTGTTGTACATTATCTTCTTTGTTTTCATAGGAAAAAGATTCCTGACACAGGTTGTTTGCATATGGGTTACTGGGCAATATTCACAGGAACAAATCCTGTAACAGGGTGATGGAAGCAAGATTGGGCAGAAGAAGAATTTAAACAAATATAAGGTGTTTGTAACAAACACCTTAAACAATCCCACAGGGAAGGAATTCAGAGTCTGTATTGGCCATTCATGAAGCATCTTCAACTGATGCAAAAGAACTAGCCTTTTGTAATTTCCATGACTACTAGTCACTGGAAACAAGGTGCCCTCAGAGCCTAGGGACATAACCCTGGTGAAGCAGCCATCTGGGCTAAAGGCGGTTCCTGGGAAAGAAATTAGTCATGAACTCTCACCTGACTTCACTCCTGACTATTGGGGATTGAGTGCTTTGGTCCTGGAAGGTAGCATCTGGGTGACACACCATACACTACAATGTACCCTTTGTGCCACTCAGATCGTTATTTACATAAGGAATACACTCCACCTAGTGTCAGCTTCTCTAGGATTCTGGTTGGCCTCTTGAGAAAACTTACAGGAAGAAGATTGTTGAGACACACAGAAGTTAGCATTTCTGCTAATCTAGGTTCTTTACCTGGTAGGATGACCTAGCTCCTTCTCTCTAAAGAATCTGATTTCCTGGTCATTATGTACTTTTCAGATCATGATTGCATGCTACTCCTTTTACCCTTGATTTGAGGCTGGGTAATATCCACCTGATCTGCCTCTTGAGAAATTTGTATGCAGGTCAGGAAGCAACAGTTAGAACTGGACATGGAACAACAGACTGGTTCCAAATAGGAAAAGGAGTTCGTCAAGGCTGTATATTGTCACCCTCTTTATTTAACTTATATGCAGAGTATATCATGAGAAACGCTGGACTGGAAGAAACACAAGCTGGAATCAAGATTGCCCGGAGAAATATCAATCACCTCAGATATGCAGATGACACCACCCTTATGGCAGAAAGTGAAGAGGAACTCAAAAGCCTCTTGATGAAAGTGAAAGTGGAGAGTGAAAAAGTTGGCTTAAAGCTCAACATTCAGAAAACGAAGATCATGGCATCTAGTCCCATCACTTCATGGGAAATAGATGGGGAAACAGTGGAAACACTGTCAGACTTTATTTTTCTGGGCTCCAAAATCACTGCAGATGTTGACCGTAGGCATGAAATTAAAAGACACTTACTCCTTGGAAGGAAAGTTATGACCAACCTAGACAGCATATTGAAAAGCAGAGACATTACTTTGCCAACAAAGGTTCATCTAGTCAAGGCTATTGTTTTTCCTGTGGTCATGTATGGATGTGAGAGTTGGACTGTGAAGAAGGCTGAGTGCTGAAGAATTGATGCTTTTGAACTGTGGTGTTGGAGAAGACTCCTGAGAGTCCCCTGGACTGCAAGGAGATCCAACCCGTCCATTCTGAAGGAGATCAGCCCTGGGATTTCTTTGGAAGGAATGATGCTAAGGCTGAAACTTCAGTACTTTGGTCACCTCATGTGAAGAGTTGACTCATTGGAAAAGACTCTGATGCTGGGAGGGATTGGGGGCAAGAGGAGAAGGGGACGACAGAGGATGAGATGGCTGGATGGCATCACTGACTCGATGGACATGAGTCTCAGTGAACTCCGGGAATTGGTGATGGAAAGGGAGGCCTGGCGTGCTGCGATTCATGGGGTCGCAAAGAGTGGGACACGACTGAGCAACTGATCTGATCTGATCTGATCTGAATATCCCCTAGGGGCTTGCTGGGTGGCTCAGTGGTAAAGAATCTGCCTGACAATGCAGGAGATGTGGGTTCCATCTCTGGATTGGAAAGATCCCCTAGAGTAGAAAATGGCAACTTACAGTAGTCTTACGTGGGAAATTCCACAGACAATGGAGCCTGGAGGGCTACAGTCCATGGGGTCACAAAAGAGTAAGACATGACTTTAGTGACTAAATGACAGCAACATATCCTAGATAAAATGTATTCTGTCATGACTTTCTTGTATAAGAGTGACCTCTATCTCCCTCTGATAGGGTCAGTTAACCTTGTCAGGATAACTGTGTCTTGCCTTGCTTACCAGTCTCTTGGCACAATAAGCGTGAAGTTACCACACTGCAGCCACCAGTTAGTCATTCAGAGCAATGAGCAAATGGGATTGCATCATGGCCACAGTCATTTCAATTTATATCCACGTACTGAGATGACCTCAGACCAAATTTGGACTTCTTTGTTCAATGTCAGCTGAATATATCCCTACACTGCCCATCCATGGCTATGAGTTAAGAGAATGGTGTCAGTGTAATAATGGCTGGTAACACGGTCATCTGAGCTGGCTGTTTGTACATCTTACTTGTACACTTCTGCCCTGATCATTATAACATGGATACTATGTCCATCTAACCCTGGACTGCTGCTGACTCCTCTTTAACTTGTAATGTGTCTGAGAAGATTTAGCCCATGATAGGAAGTTCTGGTTACATGGTTATGTGATGTCTCATATCTTTCAGGGTACAGTAGCATGCCATAGCTCTTTCTCAAATGATATGTACTTCTCTGCTGCAAATTACATGGGCTTTACTGAAGATGTCAAGAGTCTAAATGGAGATTCTTCTGTTGGAGCTTGTCATAAATCCCACACTTTATGTCTTTCCTCATTATAGTACCTCTAGTTTTTAATTTGTATGGCTCAAGCTACATGGTAGGTTGCATCATAGCCCAGATATCCTGAGGAGCCCTTCACTCCACTGACTCACTAGACATCAGCAGTCTTCCATCTCATTTGCTGAAAAGATTGGAGTAGTAACCTCAAATGTAGAATATGCTGCATGCAGAAGTCAAAAAAGGCCTTTCCTTCTTTTACTGAGAGGTACAAGGTACAATAATTTGTTTTCTAGTTCAATGTGATATTCTAGCATATCCCAGACCACTGGACTCCTAAAAACTTTAGTAGTATTGTAAGTCTGTAATAGGGTTATATCCTATCACCAGGAACACTTGCATCTTACCAAGGACTCTAATGTATTTTTCAACTCTTGTTTATCTGCTGATTAACAGGATCCCATTGATATAGTAGATCAATGTGATGTCTAACTGGTGCACACTCAATTGCAGAATATGATAGAAGAGTTAACCCTAGCAGAGTCAATTGTTTATCCCATGTGAATACACACTGCATCTGCTCTGATCCTTCTTCCTGTTAGAGATGAAGAAGGTATTTATTAAATGATTGGCCATTGTATATATACCTCAAAATTCTCCTAGCCAGGCTTCAGTGGTATGTGAACCATGAACTTCCAGATGTTCAAGCTGGTTTTGGGAAAGGCAGAGGAACCAGAGATCAAATAGCCAACATCCCTTGGGTTACGAAAAAAACAAGAGAGTTCCAGAAAAACATCTACTTCTGCTTTATTGACTATGTCAAAACCTTTGACTGTGTGGATCACCACAAACTGTTGAAAATTCTTCAAGAGATGGGAATAACAGACTGCCTGACCTGCCTCTTGAGAAATCTTTATGCAGGTCAGGAAGCAACAGTTAGAACTGGACATGGAACAACAGAAGGAGAAGGGGATGACAGAGGATGAGATGGTTGGAGGGCATCACCGTCTCGATGGACATGAGTTTGAGTAAACTCTGGGAGTTGGTGATGGACAGGGAGGCCTGGCGTGCTGCAGTCCATGGGGTCGCAAAGAGTTGGACATGACTGAGTGGCTGAACTGAACTGATGTACCTCAAGCTATGTTATCTGCTAGGCAAAGAAAAAACTGGTAAAACAACTATAACTGATGCTACTATGTAGTTAAATTTGGTAGTACATTCCATTCCAGTTTTGAAGAAGACACTTTGGTGATTTATATTGGAAATGATGAGGACTACCACACCCCATCCTTTGTAATATGAAGATGACACTCATCTTTATACTCCCTTGAGGTATTATGGTACAATAATTTGGCTGGGGACATTTCAAGGCCTCCTTTTCATTCTTTTCATTACAGGGGACTGGAATGCAAAAGTAGGAAGTCAAGAGATACCTGGAATAACAGCCAAATTAGGCCCTGGAGTACAAAACAGAACAGGTCAGAGTCTGACAGAGTTTTTGCCAAGAAACACACTGGTCATAGCAAACACCCTCTTCCAACAACACAAGAGAAGACTCTACACATGGACATCACCAGATGGTCAATATAAAAAACAGATTTACTATATTCTTTGCAGCCAAAGATGGAGAAGCTGTATACAGTCAGAAAAAAAAAAGACTGGTAGCTGACTGTGGCTCAGATCATGAACTTCTTATTGCCAAATTCAGACTTAAAATGAAGAAAGTAAAGAAAACCACTAGACCATTAGGTATGATATACATAAAATCCTTTATGATTATACAGTGGAAGTGACAAATAGAATCAAGGGATTAAATCTGATAGACAGAGTGCCTGAAGAACTATGGACAGAGGTTTGTGACATTGTATAAGAGACAGTGATCAAGACCATTCCCAAGAGAAACAAATGTAAAAAAGCAAAATGATTGTCTGAGGAGGCCTTACAAATAGCTGAGAAAAGAAGAGAAGCTAAAGGCAAAGGAAAAAAGGAAAGATACACCCATTTGAATACAGAGTTCCAAAGATATTTGCTATCCTTGCAGAGAGATAAGAAAGCCTTCCTCAGTGATCAATGCAAAGAAATAAGAGGAAAATAATAGAATGGGAAAGACTAGAGTTCTCATCAAGAAAATGGGAGATACCAAGGGAACATTTCATGCAAAGATGGGCACAAAAAAGGACAGAAATTGTATGAACCTAACAGAAGCAGAAGATATTAAGAAGAGGTGGCAAGAATACACAGAACTATACAAAAAAGATCTTCATGACCCAGAGAACCACGATGATATGATCACTTACCTAGAGCCAGACATCCTGGAATGCAAAGTCAAGTGGGCCTTAGGAAGCATCACTATGAACAAAGCTAGTGGAGGTGATGGAATTCCAGTTGATATATTTCATATCCTAAAAGATGATGCTAGGAAAGTACTGCTCTCAATATGCCAGCAAATTTGGAAAACTCAGCAGTAGCCACAGGACTGGAAAAGGTCAGTTTTCATTCCAATCCCAAAGAAAGGCAATGCCAAAGAATTCTCAAACTACTGCATAATTGCACTCATCTCACACACTAGCAAAATAATGCTCAAAATTCTCCAAGCTGTCAACAGTTCTCCAGCATTCTCCAGCCTTCAACAGTTCATGAACTGTGAACTTCCAGATGTTCAAGCTTGTTCTAGAAAATGCAAAGGAACCAGAGCTCAAATTGCCAACATCCATTGGATCATCAAAAAAGCAAGAAAGTTCCAGAAAAAAACATCTACTTCTGCTTTATTGACTACTCCAAAGCCTTGGACTCTGTGGATCACAACAAACTGTTGAAAATTCTTCAAGAGATGGGAATACCAGACCACCTGACCTGCCTCCTGAGAAATCTATGTGCATGTCAGGATGCAAGACTTAGAACTGGACATGGAACAACAGATTGGTTTCAAAGAGGGAAAGGAGTACGTCAAGGCTGTATATTGTCATCCCGCTTATTTAACTTATATGCAGAGTACATCATGAGAAATGTTGGGCTGGATGCAACACAAGCTGGAATCAAGATTGCCAGGAGAAATACCAATAACCTCAGATACACAGATGACACCACCCTTACGGCAGAGATCAAAGAAAAACTAAAGGGCCTCTTGATGAAAGTGAAAGAGGAGAGTGAAAAAGTTGGCGTAAAACTCAGCATTCAGAAAACTAACATCATGGCATCCAGTCCCAACTGTTCATGGCAAATAAATGCGGAAACAATGGAAACAGTAAGAGACTTTATTTTATTGGGCTCCAAAATCACTGCAGATGGTGACTGCAGCCATGAAACTAAAAGACTCATGCTCCTTGGAAGAAAAGCTGTGACCAACCTAGACAGCATATTAAAAAGCAGAGACATTACTTTGCCAACAGAGGTCCATCTAGTCAAAGGTATGGTTTTTCCAGTAGTCATGTTGGATGTGAGAGTTGGACTATAAAGAAAGTTGAGCACCGAAGAATTAATGCTTTTGAACTGTGGTGTTTGAGAAGACTCTTGAGAGTCTCTTGGATGGCAAGGAGATCCAACCAGTCAATCCTAAAGGAAATTTGTCCTGAATATTCATTGGAAGGACTGATGCTGAAGCTGAAACTCCAATAGTTTAGCTAACTGATGTGAAGAACTGACTCTTTGGAAAAGACTCTGATGCTGGGAAAGATTGAAGGTGGGAGGAGAAGGGGACAACAGAGGATGAGATGGTTGGATGGCATCACCATCTCGATGGACATGAGTTTGAGTAAGCTCCTGGAGTTGGTGTTGGACAGGTAAGCCTGGCGTGCTGCAGTCCATGGGGTCGGACACGACTGAGTGACTGAACTGACTGACTACAACTCTTGCTCCATGACAACAGTGAGGGGTCCGATGTGAGGATTCTGCCAAATATCAAGTAAGTCCATTTCAAAGACTAAGTGAATTGACCACTTGGGGGTAGTCTGTGAACTGAGATGACCCAATGTGAGTTAGATTAAGGCCAGTACTCCATTTATTAGTGGCCCCTTATCCCTTCACCTTAACAAGAGTAAGAGATGGGAGCATACCGTTGCTTTGAGACATTAAGTATCTGTGTCAACTCAGATCCAGGGACCTACAGTAGTAAAATTTCTGAATATTTCCTTTCCATAGCATACTATGAGCTGAGTAAACTTCCATAGATATTTGAGGGGACTAATTACTGTCTAACCTTGCAGTGTTATTCAAGGTTCCTCTTCAACCACTGAGATGCAGATCTGACGACAGATTTGAATTCAGAGATCAGACCAGTGATTGTGATTTTTTTATGCGTGAAGCTGCCCTCAGTCTCTTCAATGACTTTTGAAATTTTCAGATTGAATAATTCTTTGTTTGGCTATCTATCTTGCCTTTTGAAATGCTGTATTCTGTTAATCATAAGGATGGCAATACATATAGTTTCATAGTATATTTTGAAAACTGAATATTTTTTGTAAAAATTTTTGATATTATTAAATATTTTCTCTTCATGAACATTACATTTCTCAGGAAATGAAGACAATTTAATTTGAATTCAAGAATATAAGTGGAAAAGAAGTAAAATTTAAAAAATTTTTACAGTTAAACTTATATATATATATATCTCTCTCTCTTTCTGTCCCTGTTCCTATCTATATCTATCCTCCCAGATAATTTATACTGTAATGGTTTTAGTGAATGATGTTATTTCCTTTGCTTATTAAAGATTATTAAGAAAACTATTAAATTTCAAAAGAATAAAGGGTCACTTTTCTAAACCATTTGATTCTAATAATTAAAAGATTTATTTTCCTGACCTTCTAAACAAAGTGAATATTACCTGACTGTAAGTTTTGTTTCCCTCCTTATTTATATTTATAGCTCTTCCTCTCCCCCCCACCAATCACATTGGGTAGAACTGCCAAAACTACATTGCCTTTTAATTGCTGGAAATTATTTCACAGTTATCCTAGATGGTATTTTTTCTAGTATTTCACCAATAAAGAATATTGGTATTTAATATTTCCAGGAAATTTGCTTTATTAATAAACATAATTTCTCTCTGTTTCACCTTTGGTAAGGATTTTTATTAATTTGAGAAGTTTAATTTTATCTATTTTTTTTAAAGCAAGATTGCCATTTCTACTCAATTTATTCAACCAGCTAACATGCCTTATTGAATCAACATTTTTTCTAATGTTAAACCATCCTTGTTTTCTGGGACAAGCTGAGGTTGGTAATGAGTTACTCCTTATCTACACATTCATATTTAAGAACTAGAAATTCCCACATATCTATAAGTAAAATTTGTCTATACTTACATTTTAAATTTGATCATTGCTTGATTTTGGTTTGAAAGTTATCCTAACCTTATAAATGATTGAGAAAATGATCCTTCATTTTGAATGTTCTTGACAGTTTATAAGGTATAGATATTGTTTGCTTTGATGACTACATAGCTCTCAGAAGTCAGAATATAGGCCTGATAACCTGTTTTTTTTTTTTTCTGAGATTAATTCTTATATATTTAAAAATATTTCTACAAATTAATTGTTTATCCTACTTCAGTTACTCTTAATTATGTCTTGTTACATATACATTTTTACTCTACCATTCAGAAGATTTCACAGGAGCCCTTAACTGCAAAATATATCTCTCTAAGTCTTTTATTAACATTTTATCAGGGTATAAAAATTGAGTTCAAATAATCTTAGTACTTGCTTGAAATTTACATAGTCTTGGCTTGTGCTGAAACTACACTTCAAATCTCACTCTTTCAAGCTATTATTTATTCTTTCAGGTAGGCTATTCATATTTTGTGGAAATAATACTATAAGAGTAGTTAGGTGACTTCTATTATTGACTCTAGTAGCTAGCAAGCTACTCAATTTTTATGGGTTTATTTCCTCGTGTATATGATTAGGGTAAAATTTGAAAGTCCTTTCATTCTAAACTACTGACAATATTTCTAATACAAAACATTATTTTGAAATATATATAATTTTCAATCTAATGTGAAAAAGTATTTTATAGTGGGAAAAAACTTTTGGAATAATAATATGGTTTCTTAAGATATGAAAATTTGGCTAAGAAAACACCTGCTACATTGCAAAAGAAAGCTGGAAAACAATGTTATAAATCCTGACTATAATATCTTCAACTAAAACTAGCAGAGTAAAAAACAGAAAACTGGTTATTTTTAGCTCATTCAAATTAATGGATTTTTGAAATATCATTTTAGAAATGTTAACAAATATTTATATGTGAACAAAAGATGCATTTATGGTGAAAGTACTTAATTACAAGATGTTATCAATAGATTCATTATTCATATTATCTTAGATTTGCCTAAAATAATTTGTGGTATTTGAGGATTTTTTTTACCCAAGGTAGTATAAAATTAGACACAATATCATACTGATGTATTTTCATTTAGTTAACTGTTTCAGCATTCTTTAACATTTTCATTCTTTTGGGTCTGTACATTATAATTTAAAAAATATATATTCTAATTCATACGGTTATACAAATGCCTATAAAATACTAGCATTGAAGCAAATTATACAGCATGAGGATTTATGTAGCCTTTCCTAAGGAAAATATTATTACATGAAACAAAAGCTAATTTGCATCTTTTGCTCTTTAAATCCATTCATGAGCTAATAAAAAAACTATATAATTTATAATAAATGTATATAGGAAGCCATCATGAGAATAAGGCATTCATTCTTAAGGTTCTAGCCTACAAAATTCATTAACTTGTCATGGAAAATGTTTACAATTGCATGACTTGTAGAATTTAATTATATATATATTATATTGTTAATTCAAGATTTATTTTCAAATGCAAGGGAAATTATAAGGCCATTTCCAACAAAAACCTGCTGTGAAACAGATATATTCACATTTTATTTTCTATTTTATTCATGTTTGTTATTTTCATCTCTTTTTGCTCATAGGCTTTCTCTGAATCTAATTCATGTCAGATAGTTAATTTAATAGCTTGTTGGAAGTTTAGAATCTAGCTGTCCAAGTAAGCATTATATCAGTATTCATATGGAAAACCCAGTAAGTTATACAATAAAGATGCTTTTATTCATCTTGAGAGAAGAAATATGTTCCTTTCTCCATTCTTAGGAATAGTAGTATAAATGTGTACAATGTACAATGAATGATTTCTTGGTGTTCTTAGTGTTAAAGTGTTAGTAAAGTGTTAAATAATCTTAGTATTAAAACAATAGTTCTGAAGTTTTGGCAAATACACTTATATCTATGATTCTGGAAAGTGAAAAATAATAGGAAATATATGAATATATTGCCAAATCACGTGATTGGCAAAAAACAAAACACACACACAAAAAAATAAATCAGTTCTGCAGAAAAAAAATAGTGGACAGACAAATACTTAATGGACATACTGGATTGGACTTGATTACAGAAGAATTTTCTCTTCCTCCAAATAGGGACTATATTTTGATTGTATTTGTATTATCAGGGAAATAATACAGCTAAATGTGTATATTTTTGTGTATCATAATTATGAATATTCATCTTCACTTCTTCATGTGTAGCAGAGCTATAGCTAACTGTAAAGAGACTTTTATCCTTGTAAAGCCCTTAATGCCATTCTGACCCAGGATAGTGAGGCAGTATCTGGACAGTGTGTATTACCTTACAGATTCTATAGCTGCACTTTTTACACCTATAAAAGAATGACACTGCCACCATTCTCAATAGCAACTTATGTATGTAAGCCTAAAGGGTCTGAAAATGTACTATTTACCCTCTCCTCCACTAAGTAAATGTATTAATTTCCTATTTCTGTCTAAAATATTCACACAGACTTAGTAGCTTAAAATAACACATTCATTATCCTGCAGTGGTGGGGGTCAGAAGTCTGAAATGGCTAAAACCCAGGTGTCAGCAGGGTTGTGTTACTTTCTGAGGACTCTAAGGGAAAATCCATTTCCTGGTCTTTTCCACCCTCCAGAGGCCTCCTACTTTCCTCAGCTTGTGGTCCCTTTCTCCATCTTCAAAACCAGCAGCATAGCATCTATAAGTCTCTCTCTGGCTCTTATGTCCTGCCTCCTTCTTCCACATTTAAAAGACCCTTGTGAGGCTAGTGGAGGTGATGAAATTCCAGTTGAGCTATTTCAAATCCTAAAAGATGATGCTGTAAAAGTGCTGCACTCAATATGCCAGCAAATTTGGAAAACTCAGCAGTGGCCACAGGACTGGAAAAGGTCAGTTTTCATTCCAATCCCAAAGAAAGGCAATGCTAAAGAATGCTCAAAGTGAAAGTGAAAGTGAAGTCGCTCAGTCATGTCTGACTCTTTGCGACCCCATGGACCGTAGCCTACCAGGCTCCTCTGTCCATGGGATTTTCCAGGCAACAGTACTGGAGTGGGGTGCCATTTCCTTCTCCAGAGGATCTTCCCGACCCAGGGATTAAACCCAGGTCTCCCACATTGTAGGCAGACACTTTACTGTCTGAGCCACCAGGGATGCTCAAACTACTGCACAATTGCACTCATCTCACACACTAGCAAAGTAATGCTCAAAATTCTCCAAGCCAGGCTTCAATAGTACATGAACCGTGAGCTTCTAGATATTCAAGCTGGATTTAGAAAAGGCAGAGGAACCAGAGCTCAAATTGCCAACATCTGTTGGAGTGTCGAAAAAGCAAGAGAGTTCCAGAGAAAACATCTACTTTTGCTTTATTGACTACTCCAAAGCCTTGGACTCTGTGGATCACAACAAACTGTTGAAAATTCTTCAAGAGATGGGAATACCAAACCACCTGATCTGCCTACTGAGAAATCTATATGAAGGTCAGGAAGCAACAGTTAGAACTGGACATGGAACAACAGACTGGTTCCCAACTGGGAAAGGAGAGCATCAAGGCTTTATATTGTTACCCTGCTTATTTGACTTATATGCAGAGTACATCATGAGAAACGCTGGGCTAGATGAAGCACAAGCTGGAATCAAGATTTCTGGGAGAAATATCAATAACCTCAGATATACAGATGACACCACCCTTATGACAGAAAGTGAAGAAGAACTAAAGAGTCTTTTGATGACAGTGAAAGTGGAGAGTGAAAAAGTTGGTTTAAAACTCAGCATTCAGAAAACTAAAATCATGGCATCTGATCCTATCACTTCATGCCAAAAAAATGGGGAAACAATGGAAATTCAGAGACTTTATTTTGGGGGGGCTACAAAATCATTGCAGATGGTGACTGCAGCCATGAAATTCAAAGATGCTTGCTCCTTGGAAGAAAAGTTATGACCAACCTAGACAACATATTAAAAAGCAGAGACATTACTTTGCCAACAAAGGCCTGTCTAGTCAAAGCTATGGTTTTTCTAGTAGTCATGTATGGGTGTGAGAGTAGGTCTTAAAGAAAGCTGAGCACCAAAAAATTGATGCTTTTGAACTGTGGTGTTAAAGAAGACTCTTGAGAGTCCCTTGGACTGCAAGGAGATCCAACCAGTCCATCCTAAAGAAAATCAGTCCTGAATATTCATTGGAAAGACTAATGTTGCAGCTGAAACTCCAATACTTTGCTCCCCAATGCCAAGAACTGACTCATTTGAAAAGACCCTGATTGCTGGGAGGGATTGAAGGCAGGAGGCTAAGGGGACAACAGAGGATGAGATGGCTGGATAGCATCACCCATTCAATGGACATGAGTTTGAGTAAACTCTGGGATTTGGTGATGGACCAGGAGGCTTGGCGTGTTGTAGTCCATGGGGTAGCAAAGAGTCAGACACGACTGAGCAACTGAACTGAATTGAACTGTGATGATATCAAGTTTACCCGTCAGACCCAGGATAATCTCCTTATCTTAAAGTCTGCTATTTCACAACACTAATTCCATCTGGGATCTTAATTATCCTTGCCATGTAACTAAACATAACCACATTTTTAGGGATTAGAACATGGACATCATTGGAGGGGGTTCAGTATTCTCCCTACCACAGCATGTTATAATGTCTTATCATATTATTCCATTAAAAATACCTTTAGAGTCAGCAAAGGGATTATTGAGTTCATCTGCTATAACATGAACAAAGAAATACAAGAGAATAAACACTGGGTTGGAAGTCAGAAGGTCAACATTGTAATTCTAACTCTGCCCTTGAATATATGCATGTGTCCACAAAGTCACAGTGATATATGTGAGACTAAATTTCCAAATATGAATTGGCTAATTCTCCAAAATCTCATTAAGCACTATAATTAAAGTTGATATCACTGGGAAAGAATGAATGTCAAGTCAAACCAGAGCCTTGTAAAATCAGAAGACTAACCAGACAGTAGTGGTCAAAAGACTAACTAGACAGTTAGTCTCTCAGTCATGTCTGACTGTATACAATCCCATGTGCTGTAGCTCACCAGGCTCCTCTGTCCATGGAATTCTCCAGCAAGATTACTGGAGTGGGTAGCCATTCCCTTCTCCATGGGATCTTCCCAAACCAGGTATCAAACCCAGGTCTCCCTCATTGCAAGTAGATTCTTTACTGTCTGAGCCACCAGAGAAGCCCAAGAAAGTAGTAGACCTTGACCTTGATATTAATACTTATCAGATATAAGACTCCAAAGGGGGACAGAGCTGATTTTTTGACTTTCAGAATCAGACAAAGAAGGAAAACAATCACAAACTCTGCATTGTTTTGTCATTTTGGGGGCCATGTAGTGAGAGCTGGATAAATAGCTGGCAGTGCCTACATGGTCCACATTCTCTGGAGGGAGCACTATCAATGGATTATGCACATGCCGGTGGGAAACTTGGATTCTAATGGCAGAGAAGAGTTTTGGAATTTAGTGTGTTCTCTAGCCCCTCACAAAAGCAGTTCACAGTCTGTGAGGAGAAGAAGTGAGGACCCAATGTTCATGGAAATGTCTCTAGTTTGGGTACAGCATGTTTGGATGTGAGAGTTGGACTGTGAAGAAAGCTAAGCACTGAAGAATTGATGCTTTTGAACTGTGGTGTTGGAGAAGACTCTTGAGAGTCCCCTGGACTGCCAAGAGATCCAACCAGTCCCTTCTGAAGGAGATCAGCCCTGGGATTTCTTTGGAAGGAATGATGCTAAAGCTGAAACTCCAGTACTTTGGCCACCTCATGCGAAGAGTTGACTCATTGGAAAAGACTCTGATGCTGGGAGGGATTGGGGGCAGGAGGAGAAGGGGACGACAGAGGATGAGATGGTTAGATGGCATCACTGACTCGATGGACGTGAGTCTGAGTGAACTCCGGGAGTTGGTGTTGGACAGGGAGGCCTGGAGTGCTGCGATTCAAGGGGTCGCAAAGAGTCGGACACAACTGAGCAACTGAACTGACTGACTGACTAACTGACTAATTAGAACAGTTGAGAACTTTGATGATGGAACTGTAGAGCCAGACACATCTCACATCTGAAGGGTTTTTAGATGGGTCAAATGAATATGCATTCAAGGGCTGGGTTGAGATTTTCATGGACATTTTTAGCCTATTCTTCATAAATATATCATAAAATTTCTCATTAAAATTTAATATAAACTTAATCTCAATATAATCTCAATGTAAGCTTCTTATACAGTGTTCTAGCTATTTCTGAAACTTCTTGGATTAAGGAATTAACTATCAGGAAATGTTATATAACTGACTACCCTTGGAATTTGATAAAAATAGCAAATAAGTACATTTAAGAGTGGGTGGGTATGAGTGTGTGTTTGTATGCAATAAAGTAGTATTAATCATCTCTATCTCTAGTGCACATAACTAATACATGATTGAAACTAAAGCTGTATTAGCCTTCTAGTATAACAAATATTTAACTAAGTTTATTCTGAGAAAATTATAAACTTATATTCTTGAATTCATGTTAGGGACATTTTAACAAATAATGGATTTGTGTTGAGTTAGTGACAGCAGAGATCAAGAATGCTTTTTCTCTGTGAATGATAGGGATTAGCAAGACTAAAAATGACAGAGCATTGAGCTACTTTGAAAGCAGTAGAAACAGTTAGAAAATTTGGGAACACATCAGGCTCTCCCTGGGCATCCCCATGTATCCTGGAATAGCTTCATGTCCATGGCTAGGAGCAGGAACCGGGGGTACAGGCTGCTACTCATGTCTTAATTCTGAGATTTGCAGACAAGGTCATGCTCTGAAACATACAAAAATACTTTCTAAACAACTATGTTGCCATGACTAGAGCTGAAAAATATTCTACTATATTTCTAATGTCCAGAGGGTATAATAATGCTGTAGAAGGAAAAAGGAAGATTCATATTTATTTTCTTCACCCTTCAAAAGTAGTTTACAAATAAATTAAGTTATTTTCCAGTATTTCCTCTACCAAATTGCATCATATATCCTAAAGGAAATGCACAGAGCATAAAAGATAAAATAACACTTGTATGCACCAGAACAGACTAATAAAAAACCATCCCATATTTCTTGACAAGGAGACCACCTAAGGCTAGAAATAGTTGAGTGTGATAGAAAAATGAAAAACTAAGGGATAGTTAGAAGACTCCCTCACAGGGCTGTTTTATGGCATGATCTATGGACTTAGGATAGGGTAAGCCCTACTGAGTGTACATTCAATCATAGTAACAATAAGTCACAACAGTGTACTCACTGATGATCATTCCAGACTGTGCATATACATTTTAAAAATAAAAGCCATACATAAGTGTCAGCAATTTTCTAATGGATCACTTTAATTACTATCTCTTATGTTTAGAATATATTTATTGTGTACCTGAGAATCACAAAGTCATTTATCAGCAGGCTGCTTCAACAGTTCCCACATTAATATATAATATTTAATTAACAAGGATTGTGGATAGAAGGTTTATTCTATTTGCCACTTAAGCAGTCTTCCTTTAAATAGATATTTAGTCAAATATTCCCACTAGTAGTTTAGAGCAGGTTGCTAAAAGGTGACAACCATAGTTTTGATACCTGAATAGACTAATTTTCATCCTATACTGCAAATTTTTACTAAGTATGCTTTTAGCTTAGTCTTTTAAAAGTTGTATTTGTAAGGCATTATTGGTGGCTTATCATAAACTGCTATTCATCATCATTGAACATAAAGTTCACTATCAGCTTTGACTAAAAACACAACCATCAGATAATTTTCATAAATGAAAGCACATTCTTAATATTTGTACTACATTAAATAGAGACTACTAAAGAAAAAAACTATAGAAAAAATGTCAGTAAGCTATATCTAAAGAGTAAGTATTATATAAACCAGTTAATGCATTTTCAAGTGATTGTAGATTCTGATATTTTCCTTCCACTAAAAATGAAAAACGAAATTTCTACTTTTTATTTGGCAACAAAGATAAAAATATTTAATTCTCATTAGTGTATGCTTGACAGTTCCTCTGGCTCAAATTCGAAGGATTTGTTGACATTCTGAAAACTGCTGATTGGTATCTACTATATGTTGTTCAGTCACTTAGTTGTGCCCAAATCTTTGCAACCCCATGGACCGCAGCACACCAGGCTTCCCTGTCCTTCACTGTCTCTCTGAGTGCGCTCAAACTCATGTCCACTGAGTTGATGATGCCATCCAATCATCTCATCCTCTGTTGCTTCCTTCTCCTCATACAATAATATTTACTGTATATTTATAATAATGATAGGTTGTTTTTGATTAATAGGTGTTAAAACTACATTACAGTATATCATTTCTTCTGAATAGAAAGAAACTCACTTTTGCTATATGATTTTCCATCAAACAAATCATAGGGCTACATAGAAACAGTTGGGAAAACCAGAATGTTAGCAGTCGCATCTCTTTTAAAAGGAGGAGGTGGGGATAAAATAAGGAAGGAGTTTGCTGATAAAGAGTGAGCATAAAAATAGTGGCTACTTGCTTGTTCATAGGAAGATAATGTACTGGGACACTAAGTGAAAAAACACAGAGAGCAAGCTTGAATAGGAATATCTTGGCCATCTATTTGGTTGGCAGAGTTATATATGATTCAATAGTTTTTATACCTAAAATTGAATAAAAATCATGGTCTCTATTTAGCAGTATTAGTATATTACATGCAAACAAACACACAGCTAAATATCAAACACAATCTAGTGTTTCATTTAGGCAAAGAGGAACATGTGATGATTATCTGCCTTTTTCTGGATTGTTGATAGGAATTTGAATAGACTACAAGCAAAATAGATAGAGTAGTCAGACATTTGAGTAGAAACTGGATTCATTCCTCTTGTTTGCATAACAAATTGTTTTGAGGCTTGCATGGATTTGTACATGTTCTCACTTCTAAGAACTTTATGGTAGGTACTAAGATGACTCAGATAGTAAAGAATCTGCATGATATGCAGGAGACCTGGGTTTGATCCCCAGGTCAAGAAGAGTCCATGGAGAAAGACATGGCAACTCACTTCAGTGTTCTTGCCTGGAGAATTCCATGGATGGAGGAGCCTGGTAGGCTACAGTTCATAGGGTCACAAATAGTCAGACATAGCTGAGTGACTGACACTTTCAGTTTCAGTTTTTCCTATGTAAAAGATACTATTCTAGGAGCCACGGATATATAAAGTCTGATATGGTCAAAAAAGTCCTTGGAGTAGCACAAATGCAAGTTGAAAAACTTTCATTGAAAAACATTAATTGACCAAAGTAACTTAAGAGATCAAAAAGAATTTAACGAAGCAAACTTGAAGTCTAGATAGCTTCATTGGTAAATTCAGTCAAACATTTAGGCAGAAATTATACCATTCTGATACTTATTCTTTAAGAAATTAAACATGAAGTTCATGCTAGCCACTTAATTTTAGACTAGTATAACCCTGATACCACAAATCTCACAGACACTGAAAGAAAAATATAAACAAATATTCTTCATAATACAAGTAAAATATCTTCAACAAAATAACAGCAATCTAGTAATACATAAAAACACTAATCCATCATCACCAAATAAGGTTCATCCTATGAATGAAAGTTTAGTTTAGTATTTGAAAATAATCAATGCAATGCACCATATTAATGGAATAAAAGCTAAGTAATACCAATTTGTAATTAAAGAAAGTCCTCAGTAAATTAAGAATGAATGATCCAGCAATCCCACTGCTGGGCATACACACTGAGAAAACCAGAAGGGAAAGAGACATGAGTACCCCAATGTTCATCGCAGCACTGTTTATAATAGCCAGGACATGGAAGCAACCTAGATGTCCATCAGCAGATGAATGGATAAGAAAGCTGTGGTACATATACACAATGGAGTATTATTCAGCCATTAAAAAGAATACATTTGAATCAGTTCTAATGAGGTGGATGAAACTGGAGCCTATTATACAGAGTGAAGTAAGCCAGAAAGAAAAACACCAATACAGTATACTAACGCATATATATGGAATTTAGAAAGATGGTAACAATAACCCTGTGTACGAGACAGCAAAAGAGACACTGATGTATAGAACAGTCTTATGGACTCTGTGGGAGAGGGAGAGGGTGGGAAGATTTGGGAGAATGGCATTGAAACATGTAAAATATCATGTATGAAATGAGTTGCCAGTCCAGGTTCGATGCACGATACTGGATGCTTGGGGCTGGTGCACTGGGACGACCCAGAGGGATGGAATGGGGAGGGAGGAGGGAAGAGGGTTCAGGATGGGGAACACATGTATACCTGTGGTGGATTCATTTTGATATTTGGCAAATCTAATACAGTTATGTAAAGTTTAAAAATAAAATAAAATTTAAAAAAAAAAAAAAAAAAAAAAGAATGAAAGGAAAGTTTATCAGCTAATAAAGGATATCTATAAATAAAACCATATAGCTAATGACTGAATGATTCTTCCCTAAGATTGGGGACAAGCAAAAATTTACACTTTTACTAAGTCAATCAGCATGTTCTGCAGATCCCAGCTCAAGAAGTAAAACAAAACAAAAATGACAAATATTAAAAGAAAAGAGCCTGCTCAGCTGTATTTATCTGAGGTCAACATATTTGTCTCCATAAAACAATTCCTAACAAATCATTCAAAGATATTTTTGAACTATAAGATTAATATGTGAAATTAACAAGATGAAAAGATGCAAGGCTAATATGTAAAGGATTTTTTTTTCTTTTAACTACAATGCCTATTAGATAGATATATAGAGTTTTCTTATGTTTTTTTTAAAGGACAAGCAGTCTATTTTATTCAGGTATTTCCTACCCTGAGTACGTGAGACATGTATCTGTGGTTCCTTTTAACTGTCAGGGTCTTCAGTTTATTAATATGCATGCATTCCTCTCTCACAAGAGAAGTACTTTTACTTGTTCTCAGCTGACCTGTTTCCCTTCTGACTATATATATATATATATATATATATATATATATATATTTAGATTACCAATACCAATGTAATCTAAATATATATATATATAAATATATATATATAAATATATATATTTAGATTACATTGGTATTTTAAAATATTTTACTATAGTATAAGGCACATACAGTAGGATTTATATGTCATACGTGTTCAAGGAATTTTCACAATACATTGTGAACAAGTAAGTTCTCATCAAGATATTGAGCTTTACCTGCTTCCAAAAGCCACATATTAGGTTCCTATGCAGTGACAGCAACTGTCTCCATTTGTTTCCTAATTTGTAAGAATTTGTTATTTTTGTCTGTTTTTTAAATTTACTTATTTTTTTGTTTGCTTGTTTTTTTAATATAATTTACTTATTTTTAATTGAAGGATAACTTCTTTCTGACATTACACTGATTTTTGCCATACAGCAACATGAATCAGTCATATGTACACATATGTTCCCTTCCCTCTTGAACTTCCCTCCCACCTCTCATGCTTTTTCACCCCTCTAGGTTGCTACAGAGCCCCATTTTGAGTTCCTTGATTCTTACATCAAATTCCCACTGGCTATCATACTCACAGAAAACTAGTCAATCTAATCACACTAGGACCACAGCCTTTTCTAACTAAATGAAACTAAGCCATGCCCGTGGGGCAACCCAAGATGGGCAGGTCATGGTGGAGAGATCTGACAGAATGTGGTCCACTGGAGAAGGGAATGGCAAACCACTTCAGTATTCTTGCCTTGAGAACCCCATTAACAGTATGAAAAGACAAAATGATAGGATAATGAAAGAGGAACTCCCCAGGTCCATAGGTGCCCAATATGCTACTGGAGATCAGTGGAGATATAACTCCAGAAAGAATGAAGGGATGGACCCAAAGCAAAAAGAATACCCAGCTGTGGCTGTGACTGGTGATAGAAGCAAAGTCCGATGCTTAGAGCAATATTGCATAGGAACCTGGAATATCAGGTCCATGAATCAAGGCAAATTGGAAGTGGTCAAACAAGAGATGGCAAGAGTGAATGTCGACATTCTAGGAATCAGCAAACTGAAATGGACTGGAATGGGTGAATTTAACTCAGATGACCATTATATCTACTACTGTGGGCAGGAATCCCTCAGAAGAAATGGAGTAGCCATCATGGTCAACAAAAGAGTCTGAAATGCAGTACTTGGATGAAATCTCAAAAATGACAGAATGATCTCTGTTCATTTCCAAGGCAAACCATTCAATAACACAGTAATCCAAGTCTATGCCCCAACCAGTAATGCTTAAGAAGCTGAGGTTGAACGGCTCTATGAAGACCTACAAGAACTTTTAGAACTAACTCCCAAAAAAGATGTCCTTTTCATTATAGGGGACTGGAATGCAAAAGTAGGAAGTCAAGAAACAGCTGGAGTAACAGGCAAATTTGGCCTTGGAATATGGAATGAAGCAGGGCAAAGACTAATAGAGTTTTGCCAAGAAAATGCACTGGTCATAACAAACACCCTCTTCCAACAACACAAGAAAAGACTCTATACATGGACATCACCAGATGGTCAACACCGAAATCAGATTGATTATATTCTTTGCAGCCAAATATGAAGAAGCTCTATACAGTCAGCAAAAACAAGACCAGGAGCTGACTGTGGCTCAGACCATGAACTCCTTATTGCCAAATTCAGACTTAAATTGAAGAAAGGAGGGAAAACCACTAGACCATTCAGGTATGACCTAAATCAAATCCCTTATGATTATACAGTGGAAGTGAGAAATAGATTTAAGGGCCTAGATCTGATAGATAGAGTGCCTGAGGAGCTATGGAATGAGGTTCATGACATTGTACAGGAGACAGGGATCAAGACCATCCACATAGAAAAGAAATGCAAAAAAGCAAAATGGCTGTCTGAGGAGGCCTTACAAATAGCTGTGAAAAGAAGAGAAGTGAAAAGCAAAGGAGAAAAGGAAAGATATAAGCATCTGAATGCAGAGTTCCAAAGAACAGCAAGAAGAGATAAGAAAGCCTTCTTCAGCGATCAATGCAAGAAATAGAGGAAAACAACAGAATGGGAAAGACTAGCGATCTCTTCAAGAAAATCAGAGATACCAAAGGAAAATTTTATGCAAAGATGGGCTCGATAAAGGACAGAAATGGTATGGACCTAACAGAAGCAGAAGATATTAAGAAGAGATGGCAAGAATACACAGAAGAACTGTACAAGAAAGATCTTCATGACCCAGATAATCACGATGGTGTGATCACTGACCTAGAGCCAGACATCCTGGAATGTGAAGTCAAGTGGGCCTTAGAAAGCATCACTACGAACAAAGCTAGTGGAGGTGATGGAATTCCAGTTGAGCTATTCCAAATCCTGAAAGATGATGCTGTGAAAGTGCTGCACTCAATATGCCAGCAAATGTGGAATACTCAGCAGTGGCCACAGGACTGGAAAAGGTCAGTTTTCATTCCAATCCCAAGGAAAGGCAATGCCAAAGAATGCTCAAACTACCGCACAATTGCACTCATCTCACACGCTAGTAAAGTCATGCTCACAATTCTCCAAGCCAGGCTTCAGCAATATGTGAACTGTAAACTTCCTGACATTCAAGCTGGTTTTAGAAAAGGCAGAGGAACCAGAGATCAAATTGCCAACATCCGCTGGATCATGGAAAAAGCAAGAGAGTTCCAGAAAAAACATCTATTTCTGCTTTATTGATTATGCCAAAGCCTTTGACTGTGTGGATCACAATAAACTGTGGGAAATTCTTCAAGAAATGGGCATACCAGACCACCTGACCTGCCTCTTGAGAAATTTGTATGCAGGTCAGGAAGCAACAGTTAGAACTGGACACGGAACAACAGACTGGTTTCAAATAGGAAAAGGAGTACGTCAAGGCTGTATATTGTCACCCTCTTTATTTAACTTATATGCAGAGTACATCATGAGAAATGCTGGACTGGAAGAAACACAAGCTGGAATCAAGATTGCCGGGAGAAATATCAATAACCTCAGATAAGCAGATGACACCAGCCTTATGGCAGAAAGTGAAGAGGGACTCAAAAGCCTCTTGATGAAAGTGAAAGTGGAGAGTGAAAAAGTTGGCTTAAAGCTCAACATTCAGAAAAGGAAGATCATGGCATCCGGTCCCATCACTTCATGGGAAATAGATGGGGAAACAGTGGAAACAATGTCAGACTTTATTTTGGGGGGCTCCAAAATCACTGCAGATGGTGACTGCAGCCAGGAAATTTAAAGATGCTTACTTCTTGGAAGGAAAGTTATGACCAACCTAGATAGCATATTCAAAAGCAGAGACAGTACTTTGCCAACAAAGGTTCATCTAGCCAAGGCTATGGTTTTTCCTGTGGTCATGTATGGATGTGAGAGTTGGACTGTGAAGAAGGCTGAGTGCTGAAGAATTGATGCTTTTGAACTGTGGTGTTGGAGAAGACTCTTGAGAGTCCCTTGGACTGCAAGGAGATCCAACCAGTCCATTCTGAAGGAGATCAGCCCTGGGATTTCTTTGGAAGGAATGATGCTAAAGCTGAAACTCCAGCACTTTGGCCACCTCATGCGAAGAGTTGACTCATTGGTAAAGACTCTGATACTGGGAGGGATTGGGGGGCAGGAGGAGAAGGGGACGACAGAGGATGAGATGGCTGGATGGCATCACTGACTCGATGGACGTGAGTCTGAGTGAACTCCGGGAGTTGGTGTTGGACAGGGAGGCCTGGCGTGCTGCGATTCATGGGGTCGCAAAGAGTCAGACACAACTGAGTGACTGATCTGATCTGATCTATTTCATGTGTGGTAGTGTATGTGTTTCCAACCTAGTGTTTCCTGCATTGGAGGCGGACTCTTTGCCACCGAGCCTCATGAGAAGCACACAAATATATTATAGTTGTTTACCAATTCTACTATTAATGGACATTTGCTTTATTTTTCCCTAATTTGGGCCTAGTATGAATAAATCCTCACAGTCGCTCCTGCAGTGCACAGCCGCCACTCTATAAAGAAAGTTGAGCGCCGAATTGATGCTTCTGAACTGTGGCGTTGGAGAAGACTCTTGAGAGTCCCTTGGACTGCAAGGAGATCCAACCAGTCCATCCTAAAGGAATTCAGTCCTGAATATTCATTGGAAGGAATGATGCTGAAGCTGAAACTCCAATACTTTGACCATCTGATGTGAAGAGCTGACTCATTTGAAAAGACCCTGATGCTGGGAAAGATTGGAGGCAGGAGGAGAAGGAGATGACAGGATGAGATGTTGGATGGCATCACTGACTCAATGGACATGAGTTTGAGTGAACTCTGGGACTTGGTAATGGACAGAGAGGCCTGGTGTGCTGCAGTCCATGGGTTCGCAAAGAGTTGGACATGACTGAGTGACTAAACTGAACTGAATGAATAAATCCTCTATGGGCATTTTTATTCATGTCTTTGGTGACTATACATTTATTTATCTGGGTATATAACTAGTTATGAATTGCTGGACCTGGAAAAATCCATATATTCAGCTTCAGTAGATACTGAATGTGGTACTAATAGTAATCTTGCAGTCTGTGTAAAAGAATTTCATTTACTCCAGATCCAGGCCAGCCTTTGGTGGCTTCCATCTGTTTTATTTTAACCATTCTTGACTGATATATTTTTAATGCTTTGATCACTGCGTATTTAGAATAATAGTAAATTTAACAAGGGTATTAACTCACAGTTATAGCCCATATGTACTTCCTCTTGGGTCCATTTCTGTGTTAGTCTGCTAGGGCTGCCATTATAAAATACAACAGACAATGGCTTAAGTAACAGAAATTCACTTTTTTACATTTCTGGAAGCTGTAAGTCTAAGATGAAGCTGACATCAAGGTTGATTTCTGGTGTGGCATATCTTTCTTTTCCTTTTCTCTTCTCTTCCTTTTCTCTTTCTCTTCCTTTTCTCTAAAGTCACATGACTTCTTTTCTGTGTGTGTGCACACAATGTCTTGTATCTGTCCCTCTTCTTATAAAGACACCAATTCTCTTGGGCTAGGGTCCAATCCTTGCTGCTGCTACTGCTAAGTTGCTTCAGTCGTGTCCAACCCTGTGCGACCCCATATATGGCAGCCCACCAGCCTCCCCCATCCCTGGGATTCTCCAGGCAAGAACACTGGAGTGGGTTGCCATTTCCTGGACCTCATTTAACCTTAATATTCCCCTGAGGTCCATTTTCCAAATATAATCAATCAGTGCTTCAACACTCGAATTTTGGGGAGGAGGGCACAATTCAGTTCATAAAAATTTCCGTTCTTGCTGATGTACATCTTCTAAGAGATACTTCAGCAAATAAGTTCAATGCTAAAATTTTATTTTACTCTTAAGCTTATATGAAATTTTACCTTGATGAACAATTTTAAATTTTAATAGACTTCACAATTTTATTACAGTCTTACCCTTGTTAACATCTGCTTCACTCTTCTTTCCTCTTATCCCATACCTTATATTTGCTATCTTCCTATTCTGTTTAAGTTTTTCTTTTATAATATTCTAGCATATTATATAATTTACTATACTCTTATATCTATTGCTTATTTTATTTCTCCTTTCTTATGTAGAAACTGGTATAGGGCACAGACCTTTAATGTTCTATTGAATAATGTGTTCCATGCACCTAAGAGTGCCCAACTGACTATATTTTCAATAAGTTTTTTTTTTTTGGCATTCTTGTTTTTCTTTCTTAATTTTTAATGGTTTTTTTTTTCAGGTAGAACACATTTACAAGATTATACTAGTTTCAGGTGTACAATATAGTGATTCAAAATTAGGGGAAGGTGAGATCTGTATTGTGGAGTACGGGGATATGGAGCACATATCCTCCAACAAACATATCAAAACATATCTACATATGTAAAAATTCCCATGGAAAGCTAACTGGAAACTGGAAAAAGGATGTTTGTACAGCCAACACTGTAAGAAAGATAAACACATAATCAGGTGGGAAGGGAAGAAAAGTGGCTGAGTCAGAATCCGTGTCTCTGGGAGGGGACTCAGAGGAAAAGGGAGATTGCAAGATGACATTAGCCATGGGGAGTGAGCATTTCAAGCCATAGTTGGGCGCCCTAGTTCTGGGGTTCTTCATAGAGGACACAAGCCTCCTTGACTGGTTAGAGCATGGCTAGGAAAAACAGAAGTGCTGTGGGAAGCCTGAAGCCCTCACATGAGAGGCATATGAGCTGACTAGCATCTGAGGCAGGGCAGTGAGAGGTCTGCTCTAGGGGCTGCTGGGTTTCCTTGAGACCACCTCTCTGCATGCCACAAGTCAAGAAGAAGCTATTATACTTGCTAATATATATGCATCCAATGTAAGAGCACCTAAATAAATAAAGCATACTAACAGACATAAAGGGAATATTTGACAATAACAGCAGGTGACTTTAATACCTCACTTACATCAATGGACAATCATCCAGATAGAAAATAAAAAAGATTCTATAGATTGAATCTATAGATTGCTTTGGGTAGTATACTCATTTTCACTATATTGATTCTTCCAATCCATGAACATGGTATATTTCTCCATCTGTTAGTGTCCTCTTTGATTTCTTTCACCAGTGTTTTATAGTTTTCTATATATAGGTCTTTAGTTTCTTTAGGCAGATATATTCCTAAGTATTATATTCTTTCCGTTGCAATGGTGAATGGAATTGTTTCCTTAATTTCTCTTTCTGTTTTCTCATTATTAGTGTATAGGAATGCAAGGGATTTCTGTGTGTTGATTTTATATCCTGCAACTTTACTATAGTCATTGATTAGTTCTAGTAATTTTCTGGTGGAGTCTTTAGGGTTTTCTATGTAGAGGATCATGTCATCTGCAAACAGTGAGAGCTTTACTTCTTCTTTTCCAATTTGGATTCCTTTTATTTCTTTTTCTGCTCTGATTGCTGTGGCCAAAACTTCCAAAACTATGTTGAATAGTAATGGTGAAAGTGGGCACCCTTGTCTTGTTCAGTGCAATCCCTATCAAGCTACCAACAGCATTCTTCACAGAGCTAGAACAAATAATTTCACAATTTGTATGGAAATACAAAAAACCTCGAATAGCCAAAGCGATCTTGAGAAAGAAGAATGGAACTGGAGGAATCAACCTACCTGACTTCAGGCTCTACTACAAAGCCACAGTTATCAAGACAGTATGGTACTGGCACAAAGACAGAAATATAGATCAATGGAACAAAATAGAAAGCCCAGAGATAAATCCACACACACATATGGACACCTTATCTTTGACAAAGGAGGCAAGAATATACAATGGATTAAAGACAATCTCTTTAACAAGTGGTGCTGGGAAATCTGGTCAACCACTTGTAAAAGAATGAAACTAGAACACTTTCTAACACCATACACAAAAATAAACTCAAAATGGATTAAAGATCTCAACGTAAGACCAGAAAACATAAAACTCCTAGAGGAGAACATAGGCAAAACACTCTCTGACATACATCACAGCAGGATCCTCTATGACCCACCTCCAAGAATATTGGAAATAAAAGCAAAAATAAACAAATGGGACCTAATTAACCTTAAAAGCTTCTGCACATCAAAGGGAACTATTAGCAAGGTGAAAAGACAGCCTTCAGAATGGGAGAAGATAATAGCAAATGAAGCAACTGACAAACAACTAATCTCAAGAATATACAGGCAACTCCTACAGCTCAATTCCAGAAAAATAAATGACCCAATCAAAAAATGGGCCAAAGAACTAAATAGACATTTCTCCAAAGAAGACATACAGATGGCTAACAAACACATGAAAAGATGCTCAACATCACTCATTATCAGAGAAATGCAAATCAAAACCACTATGAGGTACCATTTCACACCAGTCAGAATGGCTGCGATCCAAAAGTCTACAAGCAATAAATGCTGGAGAGGATGTGGAGAAAAGGAAACCTTCTTACACTGTTGGTGGGAATGCAAACTAGTACAGCCACTATGGAGAACAGTGTGGAGATTCCTTAAAAAACTGGAAATAGAACTGCCTTATGATCCAGCAATCCCACTGCTGGGCATACACACTGAGGAAACCAGAAGGGAAAGAGACACGTGTACCCCAATGTTCATCGCAGCACTGTTTATAATAGCCAGGACATGGAAGCAACCTAGATGTCCATCAGCAGATGAATGGATAAGAAAGCAGTGGTACATATACACAATGGAGTATTACTCAGTCATTAAAAAGAATACATTTGAATCAGTTCTAATGAGGTGGATGAAACTGGAGCCTATTATACAGAGTGAAGTAAGCCAGAAAGAAAAACACCAATACAGTATACTAACACATATATATGGAATTTAGAAAGATGGTAACAATAACCTTGTGTACGAGACAGCAAAAGAGACACTGATGTATAGAACAGTCTTATGGACTCTGTGGGAGAGGGAGAGGGTGGGAAGATTTGGGAGAATGGCATTGAAACATGTAAAATATCATGTATGAAACGAGTTGCCAGTCCAGGTTCGATGCACGATACTGGATGCTTGGGGCTGGTGCACTGGGACGACCCAGAGGGATGGAATGGGGAGGGAGGAGGGAGGAGGGTTCAGGATGGGGAACACATGTATACCTGTGGTGGATTCATTTTGATATTTGGCAAAACTAATACAATTTTGTAAAGTTTAAAAATAAAATAAAATTAAAAAAAAAAGAAAAGAAAAAAGAAAACAGAAGTCTTAAATGACACAATAAATAATATAGAGATTAAAAAACAACAGACAAGATCAATGAAACCAGGAGCTACTTTTTGAAAAGATAAACAAAATTGATCAACTTTTAGCCAGGCTTATAAGAAATAAAGGATGAGAACTCAAATAAATGAAATAAGAAATTAAAGAGAAGAAATAGAAACTGATACCACAGAGATTAAAAAAAAGTCATAAAAGAATACTACAGTTATATGACAACCTAGAAGACATAGACAAATTTCTAGAAACATAAGACTTGCTAAGACTGAATCAATATGAAACAGACAATTTGACCAATCACTAGCAAAGAAACTGAATTTGTAATAATAATAATAATAATAATAAAAAATCCAGCAAGCAAAAGCCCAGGACTGGATGGCTTCACAGAGAATACCAAATATATAAAGAATACCTGCACTTCTCAAAATATTCCCAATGAATTGAAAAGGAAGGAACACATCCAAATTAATCCTAGGAGGCCAAAATTACTCTGATACTAATACCAAAGACACTACCAAATAAAATAACTTTGATGAATATAGATGCAAAAATCCTCAACAAAACATTGGCAACCTGAAAACAACAACACATAGAAAGTATCATATACCATGATCAAGTTGTATTTATCCCAGGGTCACAAGGAAGTTTCAATATACATAAATCAATCCCAGGGTCACAAGATGTTTCTATATACATAAATCAATCAATATGACACACATTATAAGCAATAGAAAAGACAAAACCACATGATCATCTCAATAGATGAAGAAAAAGCATTTGATAAAATTCTCCATTCATGATAATATATCTTGCCAAAGGGGGTATAGAGGGAACCTATATCAACATAATAAAAGCCATTTATGGCAAATCCACAGCCAACATAATACTAAATGGTGAAACGCTGAAAGCCTTCCTGCTAAATCCTGGAGCAAGACAAGGATGCTCATTTTCATCACTTCTATTCAACATAGTATTAGAAGTTCTAGCCACAACAATCAGACAAGAAAAAGGAATTAAAGTGTACAAATCAGAAGGGAAAAGGTAAAATTATCATGTTAGGCCAATGACATGATACTCTATAATAAAAACCCTAAATACTCTATACAGAAACTATTAGAACTAATAAATGAATTCAGAAAAATTTATAGGATGCACGATTAATTTATAGAAATCTGATGCTTTTTTATACACTAATAAATGTACCCTTTCTATCAAAAACTAAAAACAACAAAAGAGCCATTCAAAATCACATCTAAAAGAATAGAATACCTAGGAATAAACTTCAGTTCAGTCACTCAGTCGTGTCTGACTCTCTGCAATCCCATGAATCGTAGCACGCCAGGCCTCCCTGTCCATCACCAACTCCAGGAGTTTACCCAAACTCATGTGCATAGAGTTGGTGATGCCATCCAGCCATCTCATCCTCTATCATTCCCTTCTTCTCCTGTCCCCATTCCCTCCCAGCATCAGGGTCTTTTACAATGAGTCAACTCTTCGCATCAGGTGGCCAAAGTATTGAAGTTTAAGCTTCAGCATCAGTCCTTCCAATGAACACCCAGGGCTGATCTCCTTTAGGATGGACTGGTTGGATCTCCTTGCAGTCCTAGGGACTCTCAAGAGTCTTTGCCAACACCTCAGTTCAAAAGCATCAATTCTTCGGTGCTCAGCTTTCTTCACAGTCCAACTCTCACATCCATACCTGACCACAGGAAAAATCATAGCCTTGACTACACAGACCTTTGTTGGCAAACTAATGTCTCTGCTTTTCAATATGCTATCTAGTTTGGTCATAACATTCTTTCCAAGGAGTAAGTGTCTTTTAATTTCATAGCTGCAGTCACCATCTACAGTGATTTTGGAGCCCAGAAAAATAGTCTGACATTGTTTCCACTGTTTGCCCATCTATTTCCCATGAAGTGATGGGACCAGATGCCATGATCTTCATTTTCTGAATGTTGAGCTTTAAGCCAACTTTTTCACTTTCCTATTTCACTTTCATCAAGAGGCTTTTGAGTTCCTCTTCACTTTCTGCCATATGGGTGGTGTTATCTGTATATCTGAGGTTATTGATATTTCTCCCATCAATCTTGATCCCAGCTTGTGCTTCTTCTAGCCCAGCGTTTCTAATGATGTACTCTGCATATAACTTAAATAAGCAGGGTGACAATATACAGCCTTGATGTACTCCTTTACCAATTGGAACAAGTCTGTTGTCCCATGTCCAGTTCTAACTATTGCTTTCTGACCTACATATAGGTTTCTCAAGAAGCAGGTCAGGTGGTCTGGTATTCCCATCTTTTTCAGAATTTTCCACAGTTTATTGTGACCCACACAGTCAAAGGCTTTGGCATAGTCAAGAAAGCAGAAATAGATGTTTTTTTGGAACTCTCTTGCTTTTTTCACGATCCAGTGGATGCTGGCAATTTGATCTCTGGTTCCTCTGCCTTTTCTAAAACCAGCTTGAACATTAGGAAGTTCACAGCTCACGTATTGCTGAAGCCTGACTTGGAGAATTTTGAGCATTACTTTCCTTGCTTGTAAGATGAGTGCAATTGTACGGTAGTTTGAGCATTCTTTGGCATTTCCTTTCCTTGGGATTGGAATGAAAACTGACATTTTCCAGTCCGGTGGCCACTGCTGAGTTTTTCACATTTGCTGGCATATTGAGTGCAGCATTTTCACAGCATCATCTTTCAGGATTTGAAATAGCCCAATTGGAATTCCATCACCTCCACTAGCTTTATTCAAAATTATGCTTTCTAAGGCCTACTTGACTTCATATTCCAGGATGTCTGGCTCTACGTAAGTGATAACGGCATCGTGATTATATGGGTCATGAAGATCTTTTTTGTACAGTTCTTCTGTGTATCCTTGCCACCTCTTCTTAATATCTTCTGCTTCTGTTAGGTCCATACCATTTCCGTGTTTTATCAAGCCCATCTTTGTATGAAATATTCCCTTGGTATCTTTAATTTTCTTGAAGATATCTCTAGTCTTTCCCATTCTGTTGTTTTCCTCTATTTCTTTGCATTGATTGCTGAGGAAGGCTTTCTTATCTCTCCTTTCAATTCTTTGGAACTCTGCATTCAGATGCTTAAATCTTTCCTTTTCTCTTTTGCTTTTTGCTTCTCTTCTTTTCACAGCTATTTGTAAGGCCTTCTCAGACAGCTATTTTGCTTTTTTGCATTTCTTTTCCATGGGGATGGTCTTGATCCCTGTCTCCTGCACAATGTCACGAACCTCTGTCCCTAGTTCAGCACTCTGTCTATCAGATCTAGTCCCTTAAATCTATCGCACACTTCCACTGTATAATCATAAGGGATTTTATTTAGGTCATACCTGAATGGTCTAGTGGTTTTCCCTCCTTTCTTCAATTTAAGTCTGAATTTGGCAATAAGGAGTTCATGATCTGAGCCACAGTCTGCTCCTGGTCTTGTTTTTGCTGACTGTATAGAGCTTCTCCATCTTTGGCTGCAAAGAATATAATCAATCTGATTTTGGTGTTGACCATCTGGTGATGTCCATGTATAGAGTCTTCTCTTGCGTTGTTGGAAGAGGGTGTTGGCTATGTCCAGTGCGTTTTCTTGGCAAAACGCTATTAGCCTTTGCCATACTTCATTCTGTATTCCAAGGCCGAATTTGCCTGTCACTCCAGATGTTTCTTGACTTCCTACTTTTGCATTCCAGTCCCCTATAATGAAAAGGACATCTTTTTTGGGTGTTAGTTCTAAAAGATCTTGTAGGTCTTCATAGAACCATTCAACTTCAGCTTCATCAGCATTACTGCTTGGGGCATAGGCTTGGATTACTGTGATATTGAATGGGTTGCCTTGGAAATGAACAGAGATCATTCTGTCATTTTTGAGATTGCATCCAAGTACTGCATTTCAGACTCTTTTGTTGACCATGATGGCTACTCCATTTCTTCTAAGGGATTCCTGCCCACAGTAGTAGATATAATGGTCATCTGAGTTAAATTCACCCATTCCAGTCCATTTTAGTTCGCTGATTCCTAGAATGTTGACATTCACTCTTGCCATCTCCTGTTTGACCACTTCCAATTTGCCTTGATTCATGGACCTGACATTCCAGGTTCCTATGCAATATTGCTCTTTACAGCATCGGACCTTGCTTCTATCACCAGTCATATCCACAACTGGAAATTGTTTTTGCTTTAACTCCATCCCTTCATTCTTTCTATGTTTATGTCTCCACTGATCTCCAGTAGCATATTGGGCACCTAATGATCTGGGAAGTTCCTCTTTCAGTATCCTATCATTTTGCCTTTTCATACTGTTCATGGGGTTCTCAAGGCAAAAATACTGAAGTGGTTTGCCATTGCCTTCTCCAGTGGACCGCATATTGTCAGACCTCTCCACCATGACCCATCTGTCTTGGGTGGCCCCACATAGCATGGCTTAGTTTAATGAGTTACAAGGCTGTGGTCTATGGTATTAGATTGGTTAGTTTTCTGTGATTATGTTTTCAGTGTGTCTGCCCTCTGTTGCCCTCTCGCAACACCTACTCTCTTGGGTCTCTTACCTTGGCCATGGAAAAATACCTATACCTTGAAAGCTATAAAATATTGATAATGGAAAGTGAAGATAATAAAAATAGATTTATCAAGTTTTTAGGCTGGAAATATTAACATTGTTAAAATGTTCACACTACCCGAAGCAATCTATAGATTTTATGAAATTCCTAGACAATACATACAATTCCTAGACAATACCTACCCAAGACATTTTTCATAGAAATAGAACAAATGACCCTAAAATTTACATGGACCACAAAAAACCCTAAATCGGCAAAGGAATTTGAGGAGAAAAACAAACAAATGAAGAAATATCACTCCATAAAAAGAATGAAATTCTGCCATTTCCAGCAACATAGATGGACCTAGAGAATGTTATGTTAGTGAAATAAACCAAACAGAAAAAAGACAAATAGTGCATGATGTCACTTACACATGAAATTAGAAAAAATAATACAAATACATGTATAAAGCAAAACTGATACAGAAAGAAACTAGTGATTGCTAGAGGGAAGAAGGAAGATGGAGGGGCAAGTTAGGGGTATGGGATTAAGAAAGACAAATTACTGTGTATGAAATATACAAATGACAAGGATATTTTGCAACTCTTAGGGAATTATCAGATCAGATCAGATCAGTCGCTCAGTCGTGTCCGACTCTTTGCGACCCCATGAATCGCAGCACGCCAGGCCTCCCTGTCCAACACCAACTCCCGGAGTTCACTCAGACTCATGTCCATCGAGTCAGTGATGCCATCCAGCCATCTCATCCTCTGTCGTCCCCTTCTCCTCCTGCCCCCAATCCCTCCCAGCATCAGAGTCTTTTCCAATGAGTCAGCTCTTCGCATGAGGTGGCCAAAGTACTGGAGTTTCAGCCTTAGCATCATTCCCTCCAAAGAAATCCCAGGGCTGATCTCCTTCAGAATGGACTGGTTGGATCTCCTTGCAGTCCAAGGGACTCTCAAGAGTCTTCTCCAACATCACAGTTCAAAAGCATCAATTCTTCGGCACTCAGTCTTCTTCACAGTCCAACTCTCACATCCATACATGACCACAGGAAAAACCATAGCCTTGACTAGACGAACCTTTGTTGGCAAAGTAATGTCTCTGCTTTTGAACATGCTGTCTAGGTTGGTCATAACTTTCCTTCCAAGGAGTAAGCATCTTTTAATTTCATGGCTGCAATCACCATCTGCAGTGATTTTGGAGCCGAGAAAAATAAAGTCTGACACTGTTTCCACTGTTTCCCCATCTATTTCCCATGAAGTGATGGGACCGGATGCCATGATCGTAGTTTTCTGAATGTTGAGCTTTAAGCCAACTTTTTCACTCTCCTTTTTCACTTTCATCAAGAGGCTTTTGAGTTCCTCTTCACTTTCTGCCATAAGGGTGGTGTCATCTGCATATCTGAGGTTATTGATATTTCTCCTGGCAATCTTGATTCCAGCTTGTGTTTCTTCCAGTCCAGTATTTCTCATGATGTACTCTGCATATAAGTTAAATAAAGAGGGTGACATTATACAGCCTTGACGTACTGCTTTTCCTATTTGGGACCAGTCTGTTGTTCCATGTCCAGTTCTAACTATTGCTTCCTGACTTGCATACAAATTTCTCAAGAGGCAGGTCAGGTGGTCTGGTATTCCCATCTCTTTCAGAATTTTCCACAATTTATTGTGATCCACACAGTCAAAGGCTTTGGCATAGTCAATAAAGCAGAAATAGATGCTTTTCTGGAACTCTCTTCCTTTTTCCATGATCCAATGGATGTAGGGATTATAGTAATTAACATATAATAACTTTTAATGGAGGATAATCTATAAAAATACTGAATCTGTATGCTATACACATGAAACTAATAATTCACTATACTTTAATAAAAAAGCAATTCAATAAGTATTTTTAAATTAATAAAAACATGAACATACACCTATTTGCTAACTCATCTTTCAATGCATACTAGAAGGAAAACATCAAGCACAGATAGGAAAGGGCAGTTTGTATTTATCAAAGTAAGTTTAGGGAACAGAGGATCATGCCTCATGGTAAATAAAAAATCCTTGTATGGCAATCTGGGACTAATAACTTCTTTTTTTCCCAGTTCTTGCCTTTTTATTCACTGATAAATTATTTGCTGATAAAAATGTAGACTACCAGCCACAACCTGTCCCACCTTTATGATGCATTACGGTTTTTCACTTCCACACTTCCACCCCGACACACACCCACATAGGCATACACAGAACCAACAACCTTCTTTTTCTTCAAATAATTATCTTAGTTTTTTATGGCTGGGGAAATAATCCAAAGCCCTTGCGAATTTGCCATTTTCCATAACAAACTTCCAAAGAGCAAAAAAGTGGCCAGACAAAAATGACACAAAATTTCTGTTGGGAAATAACTGTTACTGAAGAGTTCCAGATCAAAGTAAGCCGTTCTCCAGATTGAGGGCAATATATTGGAAGATATTTAAAAGATTGGAAGTTTAGTAATCATAAAACTCACTGAAAAACACATGGCAAGATAAACTTCAGGAAGAGGAAAACTGAGTACAAAAGAAGTACTAGAAAGAGCCACAGTCAGCAAAGTAACAAGCATATTTTGGCAAATCGATTTGCCATTTTCATAATTCCAAATTTGAGGATGTATTAAAAATAAGCTGAGTCTAATATACTAGACAAAAATAGCAAGATGAAAAAGTAGGCAATTTATAAAATGTTCTAATTTATGACAAGGATAAAGATATTAATTAAGCTTAGATTTTATTGAAATATGTATTAAAATGTAAGGAAAATGGTTGCAATAACATAAAATATATATATAATATATATAAAGATGTAAAATATATTTTACTTATAATATATATGTGAAATATATATTATATGTATAATATATATAATACATATATTATATATTATATAATATATTATAACATTATTAAGATTATGGAATATCTTAATCTTAATATATTTAATATCATAATATATTTAATATCTCAATATTAATATTCTTAATATTATGATATTATATTATAATCAATAATTATTACTATATTATATATTAATATAATATTATATGTTATTTATATATATATAAATAACTTATGCATTTTAAATATATATATATGTATAATATAACATATATGTACCTTTGAGCAAAGTAGTGCTTAAAATTCTCCAACAGGCTTCAACAGTATATGAACCATGAAATTCCAGATGTTCAAACTGGATTTATAAAAGGCAGAGGAACCAGAGATCAAACTGCCAACATCTATTGGATCACAGAAAAAGAAAGCGGTTTCCAGAAAAACATCTACTCCTGCTTTATTGATTACACCAAAGCCTTTGACTGTATAGATCACAACAAACAGTGGAAAATTCTTCAAGAGATGGGAATACCAGACCACCTGACCTGCCTCCTGAGAAATCTGTATTCAGGTCAATAAGCATCAGTTAGAATTGGACATGGAAAAATGGACTGATTCCAAACTGGGACAGGAGTCCATAAGTTTGTATATTGTCACCCTGCTTATTTAACTTATATGTAGAGTACATCATGCGAAATGCTGGGCTGGAAGAAGCAAAGCTAGAATCAAGATTGCTGGGAGAAATACCAATAACCTCAGATATGCAGGTGACACCATGATTATGGCAGAAAGTGAAGAGGAACTAAAGAGCCTCCTGATGAAAGTGAAAGAAGAGAGTGAAAAAGCTGACTTAAAACTCAACATTCATAAAGCGAAGATCGTAGCATCCGGTCCCATGACTTCATGGCAAATAGATGGGGAAACAAAGGAAACAGTGACAGACTTTCTTTTTTTGTGCTCTAAAATCACTGCAGAGGGTGACTGAAGCCATGAAATTAAAAGACACTTGCTCCTTGGAAGAAAAGCTATGACCAACCTATACAGCATATTAAAAAGCAGAGATGTTACTTTGCCAACAAACGTCCTTCTAGTCAAAACTATGGTTTTTCCAGTAGTCATATATCGATGTGAGAGCTGGACTATAAAGAAAGCTGAGCGCTGAAGAATTGATGCTTTTGAACTTTAGTGTTGAAGACTCTTGAGAGTCCCTTGGACTGCAAGGAGATCCAACCAATCCATCCTAAAAGAAATCAGTCGTGAATATTCATTGGAAGGACTAATGCTGAAGCTGAAACTCCAATACTTTGGCTACTTGATTAGAAGAACTGGAAAAGACTCTGATGCTGAGAAAGATGGAAGGCAGGAGAAGGGGATGACAGAGGATGAGATGGTTGGATGGCATCACTGACTCAATGGACATGAATTTTATCAACTCTGGGGGTTGGTGATGGACAGGGAAGCATGGCATGCTACAGTTCATGGGGTCGCAAAGAGTCAGACATGACTGAACGACTGAACTAACTATGTATTATTTTAATCACAATTTCCTGAACAAAGAGAGAAAGAAAATGAAAACTATAAATCCAAAGGGAAAATGGGAGAAGAAATACACTCAAATAAACATTTTAAATTACAAAATAAGATTTCAAAATTAATTGCCCCAATAGGGAAGCCTGGCGTGCTGCAGTTGATATGGTCACAAAGAGTTGGACACAACTTAGCAACTGAATATTAAACTTACTTAAAGGCCAAGCTTGTCCAGTTTAATTTCAAAAGTCAAAATAAGAACAGAACGCAGATCAGAAAATCAAATAACACCTAAACATGCCAGCTACCTAAGCCCTTCCCCACCTAAGCCCCACTCTTTGCAGCCAAGGTTCTTTTCAACCTTTTTGTTTTCTGCTTGCCAGTGGAGTTCAGTTTTATCCTTAAGTGGTTGTTTCATACATATTTTTCTTTTTTCTGCTATTTTTGTTAGTTTTCTAAATTTATCCTATTATTTTAAAAATCTTTATTATTATTCTGCTCCCTCTTATTTTAAATTTTCATATATATATATATATATATATATATATACACACACATAAATATATATCTTTTTTATTTGTTTGTTTTTGTCCTCTTTCTTGCTATTGGAGTCTGATTTTACCCTTCAGGGGTTGTTTTTAATCTTTGTTATTGTTCTGATTTCTTTTCTCTCTCTCTCTCTTTTCTTTTTCTTTCTTTTTCCACACCCCAGAGCATGTGGAGTCCCAGTTTACAGGCCAGAGATCAAACATGAGCCCCAGAGGCAGGAGTGTTGAGTCCAAACTGCTGGAGTTACAGAGAACACCAGGCCCCAAGGAATATAAGTTGGAGAGAGATAACCTAAAGGTCTACCTTTCAACACCAAGACCCAGCCCTACCCAACTGCCTACAAACTCCACTACTGGAGACCTTAGGCCAAACAACTGCAAGCAAGGAACACAGTCCCAGCCACTAAAAAATAAATAAATAAATAAAAAGAATGAAACAATAGAAAAACATGTTGCAGATGAAGGAGTAAGGTATAAAATCAAATAATAAATAAAAATTGAGAAAAAAGTTACAGTAGGCAAATACTTAACAAATAAACATCAGATAAATGTTTCAAAAATCATTTAGAGGAATCATATAATATCTAATAGGTTAATCCATCAAGAATATGCAATATAAGTATATAAGCATATATAAACCTAGTAGTTATACCCTTGAATATAATTAATGCAGCATTATTAAAAAAAAAAAAACTCTTAAAAGCTTAGGGAAGAACCTGTCAAATTTTCAAAAATGGGAGAATTTTCTAATTTAACAAAAAATTCTTCCTTGAACATATAAATAGACTCTATAGCTATCTTCATTATCATAGTCCATTTTCTTCAATGCACATATTATTCTAATTTTAGTTATTTGTTTACTTTATTACCATTTGCCCTCCTGGGCTTAGTCAACATTGTATTTAATACAGAATTGCTGTGCTGAAACAGTAATCTGGAAATAACACACAATTAAAACAGACTTATTTTTCCTGAAACTATCACAAGTGAGCATTTTCATTAATTAATTAAGCATTAATTAATTAATTAATTGTGCTAATTGCCCATTAGCACAAAGAAATTTAAAAATTCTAAAGAATTAATATCATAAAGGACATAATCTCTAGACATAACACACTTTCATTAGGAAGCAAACAATTTAAAATTATGGGTGACATTATTATTTGGAATTACTTTAAGTACAGATAAATTACTATATATTAAAATTGAGAGTTATAGCAAACTGATATTTAGAGAAAATTTCCATACTAGAATACATTATTAAAACAAGAAAACATGGTAAAGGTGATTAGTATTTTTTAATTAATTTATTTTTTATTGAATAATTGCTTTACAGAATTATGCTGTTTTCTGTCAAAACAAAGGTGATTATTATTTAATGTGAAAGTCTGGAATGAAAGAAAGTAAAAAGAATAAGTAATAATTTAATAGGAGGAGAAATTTATGGAATAAAAAATATAACCAAAATTAGAATTTAACAAAGCATAAGAAAGAGCTTTGAGATTTCACACAACCTGGTGAATTAACCCTCCCTAACAGTGTCATTGAAAACAACTAAAATACTTGATGTGTTTGTGCATGTTAGTCACTCAGTGGTATCTGACTCTTTGTGACCCCATGGGTTGCCATTTTCTTCTCCAGGGGATCTTCCCAACCCAGGGATAAAACCCAGCTCTCCTGCATTGCAGGTGGATTCTTTACCATAGGAGCCACCAGTGAAACCCAAAATACAGGATAATAAAATATAAAGTATAAAAATATATCACTATTTTATCAGCTGTATCACTAAACAAATAGGAAGAGCATCCCAGGAAGATGAAAATAGAGTGAAATGGTAACCCACCACAAACTCACATGCCTCAAAGCTGGTGTTATCTCAGAATATGTTTCCTGAATGTGGCTGCATTTCAGCTTCCATGTTTACTATACACAAAAATTTAACTCAATATTTTCTCTCACTCTAAACAAAGAACTATAAAATGAAAGTAAATAAAACTAAAAACATATCTGAGACAAACAATTCTAGAAATGGAAGCCTATAGGGAAAATTTTAAAACTCTAATAAGGAACATAGTAGATAATCTGGATAAAGTAAGAGATATTCTATGCCTTCATATGGGATGGCAGAATATCATGAATATGCCAATTTTCTTCCATTTTATCCATAAATTCTAGGCCATATTCTTTTAAAGTGCATTGATATTTTAATAATCCAAGAAATGTATTCCAAAAAAAAAAAATATGTGGAGAATGAAGGTTCATACAGAACTAAGATTTAAAATGAAGACTAAGGAAAGAAAACTTGGGTTTTATAGTCATAGTTAAGAACAAAAAAAGCACCATATATTAATTATGAAAAAGAAAACTATAAGGCCAATTCAAAATAACAGTCAACACACAGACCGAATCCCATAAAAATGGAACTTAGGTTGATAAAAATTACCAACAAATCAATAATAAAAAAAGAATGTTTATTGGATAGTTTTTTTTGAAAAATTGGCTTACTAGGAGGAAAAAGTAATCTGAGTATCTGCCTAACACCATTTAGTAGTCTGAGCATCTATCTAACACCATTTAGAAATGTACTCACATAGACTAAGTACCAAAATGAGAAAGATAAAAATAGGAACTTAGAAGAAAAAGAACATCTGAATGACCCAGAGGCAAAAAGTGACACCATAGACATATTTTTGAATAAGGAACACACATCAGGCTTATAACTTCCCTGGTTGAATCCAAAGCACAAACAATAAAGTAAAAATATTTGAGTATCTCAGATTATAGAAATATTAGAGAATTAGATCACTGTATTGCTCATATTTATCTAAAATGAAATTGAAGGCTAAGAAGTCAGGATGCTGGGTGTGGCAAGAGAAAACAGTATATGTAGGAAAATGAATACATACTTTGGATCCAAGCTCTATTACCTACTAATTATATAGGCAAAAACTGGTCTTTTGATTCTTTTCCCACCTACACCAAAGTGATAAAACATGAAAGCCTTGTAAGATTAGAGAAAACATAAGATAAGACAGAGAGTAGCTAAGAGTGTCAGCACAGAAACTGGAGCGTTTTTACTTTTCTTGCACACCCATCCCCTGGCATACTACTCAGTAAGGGTTTTAGAAAATAAATGAATAGTTATTAAGAAGAAATGACAGCTGCCATTATCTGCTGATTTTGAACTCCAGATGGAGTTGGCATTTTTCTCCACAGTTGAAGGAAGAAAGAATCAAGTTATATAGACTATTGCTCTTAAGGAAGAATTTTTCTGAACATTCTTTGATCGTTTGATTAGGCTAAAATGAATCTTTTAAACATATGGATTTAACCAATTCTGAGATTTCTAGCAGAGGATATGCATACTTGAATTCACTTAAAAATTATCCAGATCTTAAATCTAAGCACAAAGTCATCTACTAGTAGTTTAGAAAGTAAATATTCTTAAGGTAATCTGTTAATTCCTATGTACTTTTAGTATAAGAAAGTATTGCTTCTCATATCTTTGGCCTTCTAGCCTCAGTTCTAATGGATTAATAAGTCGTTTAGTCGCTAAGTCATGTCCGACTCTTTGCAACTCCATGAGCTGCAGCACGTCATGCAGGGAATTCCCTGTCCTTCACTATCTCCAGAGTTTGCTCAAACTCTTGTCCATTGAGTCAGTAAAGCCAGCCAACCATCTCATCCTCTGTAGTCTTCTCCTCTTGCCCTAATCTTTCCCAGCATCAGGGTCTTTTCCAGTGACTCAGCTCTTCATATCAGGTGGCCAAAGTATTGGAGCTTCAGCTTCAGCATCAGTCCTTCCAATGAATATTCCTAGTTGATTTCCTTTAGGATTGACTGGTTTGATCTCCTTGCTGTCCAAGGAACTACCAACAGTCTTCTTCAGCACAACAATTTGAAAGCATCAATTCTTCAGTGATTAGTCTTTATGGTCCAATTATCACATCTGTATATGACACCTGGAAAAACATAGCTTTGACTATAGAAACCCTTGTTGGCAAAGTTATCTCTATGCTTTTTAATATGATGTCTAGGTTTGTTATAGCTTTTCTTCCAAGGAGCAAGCATCCTTTAATTTCATGGCTGCAGTGACTGTTCTCAGTGATTTTGGAGCCCAAGAAAATAAAATCTGTCACTCTCTCCACTTTCTCCCCATCTATTTGCCATGAAGTGATGGGACCAACCACATGCCATGATCTTCATTTTTTGAATGTTGAGTTTTTAGCCAGTTTTTTCACTCTCCTCTTTCATTTTCATCAAAAGGTTCTTTAGTTCCTCCTTGCTTTCTGCCATTAGGGTGGTATCATCTGCATTTCTGAGGTTGTTGATATTTCTCCCAGCAATCTTGATTCCAGCTTGTGCTTTATCTAGCCTGGCATTTTTCACAATATACTCTGCACAGAAGTTAAATAAGAAGGGTGACAATATATAGTCTTGATGTATTCCTTTCCTAATTTTGAACCTATCAGGTTTTATGTTTTATGTCTGGTTCTAACTGTTGTTTCTGGACCTGCATACAGGTTTCTCAGGAGACACATAAGGTGATCTGGTATTCCCATCTGGGTTCACACTATCAAAGGCTTTAGCACAATGAAGCAGAAATAGATGTGATTTTCTTTTTGGAATTTCCTTGCTTTTTCTATGATCCAGTGTATGTTTGATTAATAAGTACCTACTCTAAATTGACAGACTAAATTTATAGCATATTCGTGATGGCTTTACAATTGGTGGCATTTATTCCAAAGACCCTGCCCATTTACCCCTAAAAGCAATATATTTCTTGCAGAACAGCTATCAGACTCATTTATATTAAAGTTAGGATATTCTGCACTTGCTAATTTCAGACTATATATTTGTATTTTGGTATAAACAACTCAAAGGGATTATTAACTTTCTTTTTATATAGTGGGGTATGTTTCAAACTGACAGATAAATTGTGGGATGAAGAGGGAAGTATCCAAAGGGAACAAGGAACTAGCAGAATGTGAAAATAAGGGGCAGAAGGAATAAATTAAAAAATAACCTGTTCTGCATAGATATCCCTAAAGAATACAAACAAATGGTGGTGTGATATTCATAAGTACAGATGCTTTATGTGTGAAAAGAACAATACTCAAAAGCTGCAATTACAGATTTGGAATCAGAACTGAACTTGCAGAAGTTGAATTTATGCAAGGATGTCTTTTTCACAAGCATTCACTACTCAAGGTTTTCATAAATAGTGACTAGACACACACAGGCTACGAAAGCAATAATCACTTTGCCAAGTATGGTAAATGAATAGGGAAATTTACAATTTCATCATTGTGCTTATTCTTTGATACTCATTCTTAATGTAACTGTATAAGTCACTTCCTCATCCCTGTGATTTTCTGCACCAAACATTCAGCCCAAAAAGTCTGTGCACTTCTTTGGTATGATTTTCATTTCATTTATTTAATTTATCATTATACATTCACTATTCTGTACTTTTATATAGTATTTACAATACTTTTATTAGTATAAATACAAATAGCTGTGAAAAGAAGAGAAGCAAAAAGCAAAGGAGAAAAGGAAAGATATAAACATCTGAATGCAGAGTTCCAAAGAATAGCAAGAAGAGATAAGAAAGCCTTCCTCAGTGATCAATGCAAAGAAATAGAGGAAAACAACAGAATGGGAAAGACTAGGGATTTCTTCAAGAAAATCAGAGATAGCAAAAGAACATTTCATACAAAGATGAGCTCGATAAAGGACAGAAATGGTATGGACCTAACAGAAGCAGAAGATAGTAAGAAGAGATGGCAAGAATACACAGAAGAACGGTACAAAAAAGATCTTCACGACCCAGATAATCACAATGGTGTGATCACTGACCTAGAGCCAGACATCCTGGAATGTGAAGTCAAGTGGCCCTTAGAAAGCATCACTACGAACAAAGCTAGTGGAGGTGATGGAATTCCACTTGAGCTATTCCAAATCCTGAAAGATGATGCTGTGAAAGTGCTGTACTCAATATGCCAGCAAATGTGGAAAACTCAGCAGTGGCCACAGGACTGGAAAAGGTCAGTTTTCATTCCAATCCCAAAGAAAGGCAATGCCAAAGAATGCTCAAACTACCGCACAATTGCACTCATCTCACACGCTAGTAAAGCAATGCTCAAAATTCTCCAAGCCAGGCTTCAGTGATATGTGAACCATGAACTTCCTGATGTTCAAGCTGGTTTTAGAAAAGGCAGAGGAACCAGAGATCAAATTGCCAACATCTGGTGGATCATGGAAAAAGCAAGAGAGTTCCAGAAAAACATCTATTTCTGCTTGATTGACTATGCCAAAGCCTTTGACTGTGTGGATCACAGTAAACTGTGGAAAATTCTGAAAGAGATGGGAATACCAGACCACCTGATGTGCCTCTTGAGAAATTTGTATGCAGGTCAGGAAGCAACAGTTAGAACTGGACATGGAACAACAGACGGTTCCAAATAGGAAAAGGAGTTCGTCAAGGCTGTATATTGTCACCCTCTTTATTTAACTTACATGCAGAGTACATCATGAGAAACACTAGAGTGGAAGAAACACAAGCTGGAATCAAGATTGCTGGGAGAAATATCAATAACCTCAGATATGCAGATGACACCACCCTTATGGCAGAAAGTGAAGAGGAACTCAAAAGCCTCTTGATGAAAGTGAAAGTGGAGAGTGAAAAAGTTGGCTTAAAGCTCAACATTCAGAAAACGAAAATCATGGCATCCGGTCCCATCACTTCATGGGAAATAGATGGGGAAACAGTGGAAACAGTGTCAGACTTTATTTTTCTGGGCTCCAAAATCACTACAGATGGTGACTGCAGCCATGAAATTAAAAGACACTTACTCCTTGGAAGGAAGGTTATGACCAACCTAGATAGCATATTCAAAAGCAGAGACATTACTTTGCCAACAAAGGTCCGTCTAGTCAAGGCTATGGTTTTTCCAGTGGTCATGTATGGATGTGAGAGTTGGACTGTGAAGAAAGCTGAGCGCCAAAGAATTGATGCTTTTGAACTGTGGTGTTGGAGAAGACTCTTGAGAGTCCCTTGGACTGCAAGGAGATCCAACCAGTCCATTCTGAAGGAGATCAGCCCTGGGATTTCTTTGGAAGGAATGATGCTAAAGCTGAAACTCCAGTACTTTGGCCACCTCATGCGAAGAGTTGACTCATTGGAAAAGACTCTGATACTGGGAGGGATTGGGGGCAGGAGGAGAAGGGGACGACAGAGGATGAGATGGCTGGATGGCATCCCTGACTCGATGGATGTGAGTCTGGGGGAACTCCGGGAGTTGGTGCTGGACAGGGAGGCCTGGCATGCTGCGATTCATGGGGTTGCAGAGAGTCGGACACCACTGAGAGACTGATCTGATCTGATCTGATAGTACTCTTATAGTATTATTTTCAAATGCCTTCACATTTTAGCTTGCTTACATGTGTGAGTCACTTCAGTTGTATCTGACTCTTTGTGACCCCATGGATGATAGCCTGCCAGGCTCCTCTGTCCGTGGGATTCTCCAGGCAAGAAAACGAGTGGGTCGCGGTGCCCTCCGCCAAGGCTTCTTCCCAACCCGGGGATTGAACCCATGCCTCTTACCCATGGCTGGTGCATTCACAGGCGGATTCTTTGCCACTAGCACCACCTCGTGGTGGTAGTTTAGTTGCTAAGTCGTGCCCAACCCTTGGCGACCTCAAGGATGGTAGTTGTCAGGCTCCTCTGTCCATGGTATTCTCCAGGCAAGAATGCTGAAGTGGGTTGCCATTTCCTTCTCCAGGGAATCATCCCAACCCAGGAACTGAACCCGGGTTTCCTGCATTGCAGGCAGATTCTTCACTGACTAAGCTACAAGGGAAGCCCTGTACCACCTGGGAAGCCCTCATATCTTAAGCCAGGTTCCAAATTGATCTGCCAGGTAAAATGACTACCAGGGATTATAACAAGATATATGGTCCACCTTTTTAAGTCCTTTGGAGAATATTTCACTCACTAAAAATAAATGATCTTTCTCCATCCTCAGTATCTATTTTTATACCATATTAAGAAAAATTCAAGAGGAAGAAAATACAAATTTTCCTTCAAATAATATTCTGTATTTTGCTTGTAATAACATATTTCCTAAAGGCTAAGAAATACACATGACAAATTATTTTCTCCATTAATAGAAAAAGGAAATATTTAACCAGTGTGTTTCCTTTGTAGTATTTTATAACATTATTACACAAAAGCAAGAAAATATATTCCTGGTTGGAACTGTTGCATAGTTTTGTCTTTTTCATTTGATCACTATCTCACATATTTAACAGCAAAATTTATGTTTAAAAAGCATTAGCAAGTAAGTCAATATATTTTTAATACATATTAAAAGAAATCATCATACAGCTTCTTGAACAGATGCTCTTTATTTTTTGTTACTCAGTAGCCTCTACAAAAATTACAGTAAATGCAGAAATTATTTCTAATGCTATAGAAGAGAAATATAGTTATTATGGACAGCATTCTAATAAAACAAATGGTATTTATTAGTCAGTTCCTTACCCTAAACTCACAGAACCAACTACAGATGATACTACCTCTGATCTTCAGTATTTTTTCATACTGTTTGCTCCCCCACCTCCCATGTTCTCCAAACTCTTATTGGCTAATACTCAGGATATCTAAAGAAACAGTGAGCAATGTGAAACATGTATCCAAACTGTTATCATTTTTAGAAATACTAATATTCATGCTAACATCGTGACTGTCTATTTCATATATTGGAAAATATCAGTTCAGTTCAGCTCAGTTGCTCAGTTGTGTCTGACTCTGCAACCCCATGAACTGTAGCATGTCATGCTTCCCTGTCCATCACCAACTCCTGGAGTTTACTCAAACTCATGTCCATTGAGTCGGTGATGCCATCCAACCATCTCATCCTCTAGCGTCCCCTTCTCCTCCTGCCTTCAATCTTTCCCAGCATCAGGGTCTTTTCAAATGAGTCAGCTCTTCGTACCAGGTGGCCAAAGTATTGGAGTTTCAGCTTCAGCATCAGTCCTTCCAATGAATATTCAGGACTGATTTCCTTTAGGATGGACTGGTTGGATCTCCTTGCAGTCCAAGGGACTCTCAAGAGTCTTCTCCAACACCACAGTTGGGAAATATGACCAAATGTAAATGTATAGTTTTGGTTAATTCTGGGGTGGAAAGTCTGAACAGCTCATTGTGTTTATAGTATCCCAGGTTGATCATATACAATTTCCAATTACCAAAGAGGACCTGTAGGACAGTGAAAATACTCTGTATAATACAAAATGATAGGTACATGTCATTATATATTTGTCTAAATGCATAAAATGCACAACACCAAGACTGAACCATTAAGTAAACTATGGACTTTGGGTGATTACGATGTGATCATGTAGGTTCATCAACTGTAACAAACTGTAACACCCACTCCGATGGGTGATGTTGATAATGGGAGAGGACATGCGTGTATATGAGCAGGGGACAATCTGTAGCTTCTCAATTTTGCTGTAAACCTTAAATTAGGTTAGAACATAATGTCTTAAAAAAAACTCCAATTATCATGTCATTCCTTTAGAATATGACAGGCACAATTCTAACCAATCTCATCTCTTAATTACTATCCCCTTTGTTCATTCCACTGCAAACCAGACTAGTCTCTTAACTGTTACTCAAACAGGTCTGCTCTTTAAAATTTGCATTTGCTTTTCCTTTGCTGAAATGCTTTTCTCCCAGATTTCCATATGTTTCCCTCACTCAAATTTCTGCTCAGATGCCAACTTCACAAGGAGCCTTTTCATCTCTAATACTGTACTATGTCCCTCAAAATCCTGTCTTAGCCTACTTCCCTACTTTGTTTTTCTCCTTAGAAATTATCAATAAATTCAATAATACATATCTTATCTGTATATATTTTTTTTACTTTTTACGTAATCCAATAAAACATAATTTGTAAGGATATAAAATATTTCATCTGCTTTGTTAACTTCTCTATACTCAACACTTAGAGCCTTTTAACAATGAATTTACCAAATATTTGATGTATGAAATAAGTAATGAGTAAGAAGAATTTTCATGGCGGTTGCTAGAACACTTTTAATACATTATATGAGGGCTTTTAATAAATAAAATATGAATTTGGATAATTCTGAGCATGCTTGAAAAAGAGATTTTAGTCTAAAACTATTGCTTTGTTTCTTCTTAAGCATTAATAATAGTCATTTATTTTAATCTTCAATTTCAAGATTTTAAAGAGTGTTAAATGGTAGCATTATTAGAGAGATGATGAACTGTATAAGACAAATTACCCATTAAAAAGGAATTATTAATAACATCACAAACAGTATCAGCTATAGTAAAAAAAAAAAAAGTCTTGAAGCCCAATTTATGCTGCAACTGTTAACACTATCCCCTTAATAACCTGCACTTAGTTTTTAAAAAGATAAGCAGAACCTGAAGCTCCCTTGACTCATACAAAATTCCTTAGACTTTTCCCTTATCTCAGTAATTCTTTAGATTAAAGACCAGTCAGAAACTACTGGTTTTATTAAGAAGGGTTCCTTAATTAACAAAAAATAGTAGATCAGATTCAATACCTTTAGCCTACATCTTGGAATATATGGACCAAAAAATAAAACAATAAAGAGTTCCCCTGTGCCCATTAAAAAAAATTATTTTCCAGTAAACTAGAACACTGTGTCTTAGGAAACTGAACTAGATTTCTCAATTCTCAATTATTAAAAGTGTCTGTGTCATTCCTGCTAAAAGGAAACAGTTATGTGATTATAGATATCCCTGAGCAATTTATTTTGGCTTCAGCATGAATATAGGTTTTGGAGGCCAAAATCAAGAGTTAAATTCTAGGTTTGCTAATTTTTGCTCTGTGTCTTTAAGGAAATTAGCATATATCTTTTTTCCTAAATGAAAATAATTTTAATTTCACAGGTTTGTTGTAAGGACAAGACGAGAGTAATGAAAAGAGCATAGAAAATAGCAGGAATATTGTAAAATATAATTCCTCTATCTACAATTGCTAGCATCAATTTAGCAAAGTGGTTGATGGTCTGAGTTCAAACCTTATATCACTTAACTAAAATTATTACCAGATATATTAGATCAAAATGACTAATATGTTTCAGATAAGATGCTAATACTGATTGATTGGTTGTGGCTTCCAGGAGTACTATATTGAAAAGCATTCAAGGCTGCATCCAGATTCAGTGGAAAAGAGCTTAGTGATTAAACTAAATCACACTAACAACACCAGAGTGATTTCCCATAAGGGAATATTTGTCATTTCTCTATACAAACCAAGAATGAGTCATAAAATTGTGGATACTACTGGCATAATTTTGGTTCCCCAAAATCTATTTTAGCTAGGGTTATCAAATATTTTAGGCATAAAGGATAAGATATATATTTCAGGCAAATTATAAAAGCAAGGATTTAATGTACAAATTGGATGCCCTTATTCCTTGCAAGCACAAAGGCTTTGTTTTGAACTTTCTGCCTTGTATCTTAATTCTACACAGTTTTCTACATGTGTAGACAGACTTTTATATTATTAATACATTATAGGAATTCTAGGAAGAAGAGATTAGAATAACAGAGGATGGAAATACGCATTTGTATTGTAAATGATAAACTTTAAATAAGTTAGGTGGTTAATTAAACTTAGTTTAAAGGTAAATTCAAATGGATACTGAGAGCAGATACATCTCCCATTGACAAAGAAATTTGGAATATTAAAATATATGAATATGACTACCACCAACAAGAACAAAAAAAGAGAGCCTTAGATGTAATAAATGACAAAGATAAAGTCTGAGAAGAGGGATTTAAATCTTTAGTGATATCTCCAAGGGAATCAGACCACAGAGAATGGTGGTGAGAGTTTAAATGTCAATGCAAAAGCAGAGAGAGGGGTACAATAAAGATCCCTGCACAAACTAGAGTACTATGAGAGGGCCCTCTTCCCATTGAAACAGGAAGGAGAACAATCCACCCTTCATTCTGGGTAATCTATAAGGAAAATATGTGAAGAGAAGAAAATAATAAAACACAGATAAACATATAGTAACTAAACATCAAAAGTTATTTTAGATACATGACCATTAAAATTAAAATTTAAATAAATATTAAAAAATGGGCATTATCCAAAGGAATAATTGATAAGATTACTGAAGAATCTGAGCAAATAACCAAGGAATCAGGAGGAGTAAAGATATGTAACTAAACATCCATTAAGACTCATCAAGAAAAAAAAAAAAAAGGAAGGATGGAAATAACATGGGGAAGGATAGAAACATGAGAAGGATGGAAAATAATTGTACTTTTGGCATTATAGAATGGAGAAAAAGGAAGAAAAGTTCTATTTGAAAAAAAAGACTACTATAAATTTTTTTAGATTTAAAAAACAAATCCTGAGTCCTCAAATAAAGGCAATAGAAAAGTTCCTGTACAAGAGAAAAATCTGGGCTAAGAAAAACCATTCTGAAACTAGAGATTATAAAATATGCAGAAAAATCTCAAAAGATAGAGAGGAAAAAAACATAAAATGAATAAAAATAGTCTGGAAACAAACATTTCTCAACAATTATGAATGCTTATAGACAACAGATTACTATTACAGAAGCTCTAATGGGATGTATCTGTTTACCCAGGAGTAACTCCGGGTTCAACTATCATTCTAGATTTGTTGCAAAATATAAATACTATGAAAAAAAATTTTTTTAAAGGCAAAAATGACTTTCTACTCAAATATCCTCACTAAAAGTTACCCTCTAACAAAAAACAAACCTTAGTAAGAAGGAAAGAGTGAGATGGCAGGATAAATAAGAATGACTATAGGAATCTGTCAACATTCAGATAAACAAAACAACTGGTTACACAGTGATGTTTAAAAAGAAGTTATAAATATTTTGTAAATTCTCAGTTTAAAGATTATAAAAGCAGTCTATATATACTGATTTACTTTAGACATAGTTAAGCCAGGTACCATCTAAAATTTCTAAAATAATAGAAATAGAATATAAATCTCCAAAGTAGCAAATGTATTAAAAAAAAAAAAAGAAGGGGAAAGAAAACAATAAATGCAACAAATGATTTAAAGGAAGCTGCAAAGAAAATACATGGTCAACAAAAAAATGCCAGATAAAATAGTAAATACACAACAATGTTTATAAACATACACAAAACATGTTAAACAGACTAAACTTCCCTGAAAATAGTTTTTGGTTGGATTAAAAATGTTTCCCAGTGCTCTTTGAAAAAGATATACCTTTTGATAATTTATGTTTTTCTACAATATTTTCTTCAGTTCAGTTCAGTTCAGTTCAGTCGCTTGTCGTGTCCGACTCTTTGCGACCCCATGAATCGCAGCACACCAGGCCTCCCTGTCCATCACCAACTCCCAAAGTTCACCCAGACTCACATCCATCGAGTCAGTGATGCCATCCAGCCATCTCATCCTCTGGCGTCCCCTTCTCCTCCTGCCCCCAATCCCTCCCAGCATCAGAGTCTTTTCCAATGAGTCAACTCCTCGCTTGAGGTGGCCAAAGTACTGGAGTTTCAGCTTTAGCATCATTCCTTCCAAAGAAATCCCAGGGCTGATCTCCTTCAGAATGGACTGGTTGGATCTCCTTGCAGTCCAAGGGACTCTCAAGAGTCTTCTCCAACACCACAGTTCAAAAGCATCAATTCTTTGGCACTCAGCTTTCTTCACAGTCCAACTCTCACATCCATACATGACCACTGGAAAAACCATAGCCTTGACTAGATGGACCTTTATTGCCAAAGTAATGTCTCTGCTTTTCAATATGCTATCTAGGTTGGTCATAACTTTCCTTAATTTCATGGCTGCAATCACCATCTGCAGTGATTTTGGAGCCCCCCCAAAATAAAGTCTGACACTGTTTCCACTGTTTCCCCATCTATTTCCCATGAAGTGATGGGACCAGATGCCATGATCTTCGTTTTCTGAATGTTGAGCTTTAAACCAACTTTTTCACCCTCCTTTTTCACTTTCATCAGAGGCTTTTTAGTTCCTCTTCACTTTCTGCCATAAGGGTGGTGTCATCTGCATATCTGAGGTTATTGATATTTCTCCCGGCAATCTGATTCCAGCTTGTGCTTCTTCCAGTCCAGCGTTTCTCATGATGTACTCTGCATATAAGTTAAATAAGCAGGGTGACAATATACAGCCTTGACGTACTCCTTTTCTTATTTGGAACCAGTCTGTTGTTCCATGTCCAACTCTGACTGTTGCTTCCTGACCTGCATATAGGTTTCTTAAGAGGAAGGTCAGGTGGTCTGGTATTCCCATCTCTTTCAGAATTTTCCACAGTTTATTGTGATCCACACAGTCTAAGGCTTTGGCATAGTCAATAAATAATTGCATTGAATAACATGGAAAGTTGAAAAAGGTAGAAAATGACATGAAAAGAAAATGACCATGAACCATGAAATAAAAGCAGAATAATATTAACATCAGAGATGTATATTTTAAAACAAAGATCAAAATTAAACAAAAATTGCTTACTGCTGAAGTAAAAATTTAAGAAACCATAATAATCATTACTCTATATTTCAATAAATGAATAGAAATATAAATTTGATAGAAATAGATATATTCAAAATCATTTGGTCAATTTTAATTCAGTTTTATAAGGAAATAGATAACAAATGTTAGTAAGGAAAATGTATGCTAACAACACAATTAATACACACACTTGGTACTATGTACTGCAATAGTAGATGGATTTTCTTTTTCCTGGTGTATGTATGACATATATTAGATCATGTAATATTAAAATTTTGGGGGGTAGGTATTTGCCTTGTGGCCTAGTAGATGAGGCCCCCCAAATTTAATATATCATGAAATATATCCTATGGCCAAAATGTGACAAAATAAGAAATCAATTACAGAAAGACAGACAAGAAATTTTTACTTTTTGAATATTAAAACAGGACAAAAAATTAATAAAACATAAAAAGTTTCTTAACAACTTTAAAGAAGAAATTATTATGGTAACATTTAGATTTAAATGGCAATAGTGCCATTTTCAATCAAAATCTATGGGAAAGTCTCTAAAATATTATCAATATATCAACTTGTAATGCACATAACAAAACAAGAATCACTAAGAAATATTAATTAAAACTAGGATCATCAGTGCAGTTTTTCAAATATATCCAGTTTTTTTTTTTTCTCTTTAGGAGAAATGATAGGTGTTTATTTCCTTTCCCATAGAATTTAGTATAGCCACTTGACATTTTTGGCCAATGAATTTTTGAGTCACAATTTAGTGTGTCATGATTGGGCAAAAATTTTAAACACCAGTATTTGTGGCACGTATCCCCTTTCTACTGCTTCAGTGGTTACAGAAATTAATGTCAAGATAATGAAAACAACAAGACAAAGTTCCAGTAGTATCACGTCATATTTATATGTATTTGAATTTACACCATACTGAAATTTAAGTTAAAGTTGTATAACCCAGAGTTATCATGTTAATTATACACAAAGGCAACACTTAATATTATTTTATTTTCATTATTAACTATATTGGATTGGTGGATCCATGGTATTTTGCATTAGTCAACATCTGTATAACTTTATATCACAAAGCATGAAATTTAAGGAAAAAAACAGTCTCATTCAACTAGAATATTGGAGACTCCCAGAATGGAATACAACTGTTACAGATATGTTGTGTGTTAGAGAGAATCTAGAAGCAGTGACATCTTAGTAGAAATAAGCACTTAGATTTCAGTTTGCAAATATTCATTCTCCAGGAAAAGGAATCAGATATTCTTGAAAAAAGTAATAATACCAGGCCTGAAGCAGGAAGAAAATACACTATGAGTTGGAATACTTTATAGTATTAGAAGTTTTTATGACTGAAACAGAGAAAAGTGACATACATATGCAAAAAGCAAACAAAAATAAATGTGTAAAAGAGTCCCAGTGGTCAAAGCTGGAACAATTAAGCATCATAAATTAAGCAATTTAGAATATATACTATTAGAATATAGTAATGCCAAGATGGGCTCGATAAAGGACAGAAATGGAATGGACCTAACAGAAGCAGAAGATATTAAAAAGAGGTGGCAAGAATACACAAAAGAACTGTACAAAAAAGAGCTTCATGACCCAGATAATCACGATGGTGTGATCACTCACCTAGAGCCAGACATCCTGGAATGTGAAGTCAAGTGGGCCTTAGGAAGCATCACTACAAACAAAGCTAGTGGAGGTGATGGAATTCCAGTTGAGCTAATTCAAATCCTGAAAGATGATGCTGTGAAAGTGTTGCAATCAATATGCCAGCAAATCTGGAAAGCTCAGCAGTGGCCACAGGACTGGAAAAGGTCAGTTTTCATTCCAATCCCAAAGAAAGGCAATGACAAAGAATGCTCAAACTACCGCACAATTGCACTCATCTCACATGCTAGTAAAGTAATGCTCAAAATTCTCCAAGCCAGGCTTCAGCAATATGTGAACTGTGAACTTCCTGATGTTCAAGCTGGTTTTAGAAAAGGCAGAGGAACCAGAGATCAAATTGCCAACATCCGCTGGATCATCAAAAAAGCAAGAGAGTTCCAGAAAAACATCTATTTTTGCTTTATAGACTATGCCAAAGCCTTTGACTGTGTGGATCACAATAAACTGTGGAAAATTCTGAAAGAGATGGGAATACCAGACCACTTGACCTGCATCTTGAGAAACCTATATGCAGGTCAGGAAGCAACAGTTAAAACTGGACATGGAATAACAGACTGGTTCCAAATAGGAAAAGGAGTACATCAAGGCTATATATTGTCACCCTGCTAATTTAACTTATATGCAGAACACATCACAAGAAACGCTGGGCTGGAAGAGGCACAAGCTGGAATCAAGATTGCCAGGAGAAATATCAATAACCTCAGATATGCAGATGACACCACCCTTATGGCAGAAAGTGAAGAGGAACTAAAAAGCCTCTGATGAAAGTGAAAAAGGAGGGTGAAAAAGTTGGTTTAAAGCTCAACATTCAGAAAACGAAGATCATGGCATCTGGTCCCATCACTTCATGGGAAATAGATGGGGAAACAGTGGAAACAGTGTCAGACTTTATTTTGGGGGGGCTCCAAAATCACTGCAGATGGTGATTGCAGCCATGAAATTAAAAGACACTTACTCCTTGGAAGGAAAGTTATGACCAACCTAGGTAGCATATTGAAAAGCAGAGACATTACTTTGCCAACAAAAGTCCATCTAGTCAAGGCTATGGTTTTTCCAGTAGTCATGTATGGATGTGAGAGTTGGACTGTGAAGAAAGCTGAGCGCCAAAGAATTGATGCTTTTGAACTGTGGTGTTGGAGAAGACTCCTGAGAGTCCCTTGGACTGCAAGGAGATCCAACCAGTCCATTCTGAAGGAGATCAGTCCTGGGCGTTCTTTGGAAGGACTGATGCTAAAGGTGAAACTCCAATACTTTGGCACCTCATGCGAAGAGTTGACTCATTGGAAAAGACTCTGATGCTGGGAGGGATTGGGGGCAGGAGGAGAAGGGGACGCCAGAGGATGAGATGGCTGGATGGCATCACCGACTCGATGGACACGAGTTTGAGTGAACTCAGGGAGTTGGTAATGGGTAGGGAGGCCTGGTGTGCTGTGATTCATGGGGTTGCAAAGAGTCGGACATGACTGAGCGACTGAACTGAACTGACTGATGGTAAGAGTATATTTAGTTTTGTAGAAGCTGCCATACCATTTTCCAAAGTGGCTGTACCATTTTCCATCTATATCAGCAATGGCTGAGGGTTCCTACTGTTCCACATTCTCACCAGCATTTGGTGTCATCAGTGTTGGGGATTTTACCAATCTAATGAGTATTTAGTGGTGTCTCACTATTTTAATTTGCAATTCCCTAATGACAAGAGATGTTGACAATCTTTTCATATGCTTCTTTGGCACATGTATATTTTCTTAACTGTCTTTGAAGCAAGAATTTACTATAGAATTAGCTTAGTCTAAGTGTTGGGAAAAACAGAAATCAAGTTCAATAAACTTTTGGAGTTAGCATCAGGTTGGGGCAAGTGCAATTGCTGAGTTAGTTCAGATAAAGGACATCTAACTTTTTTATGAACCCAGGACAGAAAGGTCACTTTTTATTGATCTTAAGTCAGAATTTAAGTGAACATACATTGAATAGATCAGAGGAACATTGAAAGAATAAAGCCTGACAGGCACTTTTATGCTGCAGTATGATCATCAATGTTTTTCCCTCCCGCTAGTTAGCAATAGTCATTAATGGAATAACTCATCAGAAAGGTAAATAAAAAAACTTCCTGAATCTATCTTATCTAGGGCATTTCACACAATTTTCATTGTTCACTTCCACAAATACATTTGAAATTTGCACTAAAAATCCTTGATAATTTCATTTTTTCTATTTGTAAATTAATGAAGTTAAATCCTATTAGAGACCTAAAGGGAAATACAGTTTTTCTAAAACAACTATTGTAGTGACAGAGAATAAAAAGGAACATGAAAGCCACAGTGGAATTGTCTGCTATTCAAAGCCATTGTGGATATGAGAAAATAAGCCCTGGGGCAGACTCAAATTTTTCTTGCCCCCTACTTCTGCCTGAATAAATGCTTTATTAGGATGCTTTCTATTCTATACTTTAAAAATAATTAATTCAAAAGAGTATGTATGTGCAGTCATAAAAGTAAAATAATATTAAAATTAGACACAAAAATACATAAAAGTGAAAGCTAAATACCAAATGCCTTGAATAAACTTGAGGAAGATGTTGCAAAAGAAAAGACAACATGGAACATGAGACCATTTCCACAGGAGAGAAGGTCAACAAATGAGAAAACTAGTAAAAGCATCAGTTTTCTTATAACATCCATGTGGAAGAGTGATATGGGTTTCCGACAAAGTTGTGAGCACCATAGAAAAGCTGTAAAAAATATGTCAACACAGTTCTGTCTCTTATCTAAGACAGACATTTACTCAGTGTTACACAGAAATCCAAGTACAATATTTGATTTAAATATATAAAAATTAAATTAGTCCTCTGAAACAGAAATTTCAGTTGATAAATTTGCTGAAAGTATGTTGAGGAAAATAGTACATTGGAAGATAGACTTTCAAATATGTTAACAATATAGTCATTGAGAAGCGAAAAACATTCATTCTAACTATCCATGATTATCTGTAAAAATGAAAATACAAAACTGCCTGTAGTGAACTTCTAAATATGGAAATTATGTTTGTGGTCGAAGGATCAACAATACTGACATTGTTTGCAAATCATGTTGGTTTTAAAGAATACAACATTCAATGTTCCCATGAGCATGACATTATAAATATTTCACAAGGAAAGATAGTAATGAGATGATGTGGTACAATTTTCAGAAAGGGTTACAAGAAAATAAACTCTATATCCTGGTGTGCTTGTAGGCCTGTTTATTACAATAATCATAATAGGATTTCTCCTGGAAATAATCATATAAAGTCTTACTATTTTGCTTTCTAAATAAATCCATCATAATGGTAATTACCATGTCATACTGGTGTACTGATCTAAGACTTCTCTCTTAAAAATGTACTTGTTTATTATTCAATTTGATTATAGTATAACAGTATAGGAGAAGGACAAATAATTATATTGTTATGTGTTATTTAAATATAAATGCATTAAGAAAAAATAACAAATGATAATCTATTCTAACCATTGTGTAGTTTCAGTTAATGTTGATTATTGATCATGATTTAAGACCCATCATGTCTTGTCCAACTCTTTGTGTCCTCATGGACTGTTATCCACCAGGCTTCTTTGTCAATGGAATTTTTTCAGACAAGAATACTGGAATGGGGTGCCATTTCCTCTTTCAGGGGATCTTCCTTGACCTGGTGGCCCAGACAGTAAAGAAACCGCCCGCAATGAGGGATACCTGAATTTGATCCCTGGGCTGGGACGATCCCCTGGAGAAGGAAATTGCTATTCATTCCAGTATTCTTGCATGGAGAATTCCATGGACAGAGGAGCCTGGCAGGCCACAGTCCATGGGGTTGCAAAGACTTGGACACGATCTAGCAACTAACACTTTCCCCTTCTTCCCTGGTGGCTCAGTTGGTAAAGAATCTGCCTGTCTCAGGTCCGATCCCTAGGTTAAGAAGATTCCCTGGAGAAGGGTATGGCAACCCACTCCAGTATTCTTGCCTGAAGAATTCCATGGACAGAGGAGCCTGGTGGGCTATAGTCCATGGGGTCACAACCAGTCAGACACCACTGAATGATTAACATTTTCACTTTTCACTTTCATCATGTCTTAGCTGGCCACGGAACATATATGTGTTTATCTGGTCCCTCTTCTCTTCCATTCTGACTTGATGAATCTTGCATCTGCCTCTGACAATATTTTCTGCTTCTTGATCTTTAACAGTTGCTTCCTGATCTTATGCCAATATACTAACTCCAGAGAGTTCCAGATCTGTTTCCAAATCTTCAGATTTCAAACATAATTTCAGAGATATATTATTCATGGTCAATTTTAAATTTAATAGTGAAACTTGACTCAGTCTCACTGAAATTACAGGCAAGAATATCAGTTAGTATCTCTCTAAATTAAGCACCTTAAAAAAAAGCAATGAAAAAATAAAAAGGGATTAAATTTCATATCTATTGGAAAAGAGAGTTCGATTCTTCAGTATTACAACTTGGCTGACTACCTAAAAAAATTCAGATTCTGAAAAACTATTAGGAATGACTTGGAAGTTTGTGAGCGCAGCCTATTATAAGATACTTAAAGACTTTCTCACATAACAACAATGACCAGAAATGAAAAGCGTGAATCTTCCTGGTAAAGACTGGGCTTAATCTCTGGCATTAATCAGTCCTGAGTTTGAGCCTGTAGATACAACAAGAGAGATCTCATGCATTCTTTGAAAATTAAAAAGTATTTTAATATTTTAAAATATCAAATTTTAAGTATTTTAGTATTTAAAGTATTTTAAGTTTCATATGACAAAGAAAATAATTGCAGTTTATATGCAATATTTTAGGTGTTAAATTCACCAATACTTGTACTTTACCTAAAGTTGGTGTGACATTTATGCTTATCTTGGAATTACAACTCAGGAATTTCCATTGAGGCAGCCTCTCTTAAGAATAGATGTATAGCACTTTTTGATAACAAAATTTAATTTTTTTATTCTAAATAATTTTAGTAGACAAATTATTTCAATATTAGTCAAGGGACCTATAGAGAATCTAGCATAGGACAGAGAGTCTAGACAAGTTTATTAATATTATGCTTGTACTAGGAGAGCAACATGGAGATGACGATACAAACAGGAGATATAAAACATATTTATTCTAATTAGCCAGGGGCACAGACTTCTAGCTGTCTCCTAAATCTAACTTTTCCTCTTCCATAGCATTAGATATATAGCTGGCTACATGGCTTTGCAGAGAAAAAGATGTCATTTCCCAGTCATTCGCAGCTAGTAATACTTAATCAATGGTATAAAATAGATGTGTTATATGACAGCTTCTGGGAAACTTCGGTCCTGGAATACCGAGTGTTTCTAAACCAGGGACACACACTCTAAACCCAGACTGCTTCGATTTAAATAATGATTTCTCCATTTGTAAATCTGTGACCTTTATTGTTACTTAACACCTTTATATATATATTTTTTCACATTTAAAATGAGAATATTGGCATGAACTTTCTCACAGTGTTGTTGCAAATAAATGAGACAACACACACAGAGGCCTAGGATAATGGCGGGCACATACTTTGTGCGTAGTAAATCTAGCTGCTATATTGTAAAGGCATGATTTTTCACTTTTCATGGAGTTGATGTATTTTTAAAATGTTTAAATAGTATAGCCATTAAAAGAGTTATAACATTGATATTCGTATAGAATCATAATATAAAGAGGTCAAGTTATTCAAAAAAAGAAAAAAAAAAAAACAAAACTTCTGCTGCCCTTCCTCTAAGCTCGCTAGAAATTTTCACAGCATAATCATAATATAGGACTATAAGTGTTCTCATTCCTTCAGTGTTCTCAACCTCAGCCATGTGAGTTAGATGTCTAAGTTAAAAAGAAAAATAAAAACAAGGGGGGAAAAAAAGAAAAAGTGCAAGCAAATAACAGCAACAAACCACATGCAGCCTTAAATTAAAAACTATTTGAGAAAAGTGAAGAATTTCCCCATTTTCTAATCAGTTCAGTTCAGTTCAGTCGCTCAGTTGTGTCCGACTCTTTGCGACCCCATGAATGGGCCTCCCTGTCCAGCACCAACTCCCGGACTTCACCCAAACTCTTGTGCATCGAGTCGGTGATGCTATCCAGCCATCTCATCCTCTGTCGTCCCCTTCTCCTCCTGCCCCTAATCCCTCTCAGCATCAGAGTCTTTTCCAATGAGTCAACTCTTCGCATGAGGTGGCCAAAGGACTGGAGTTTCAGCTTTAGCAGCATTCCTTCCAAAGAAATCCCAGGGCAGATCTCCTTCAGAATGGACTGGTTGGATCTCCTTGCAGTCCAAGGGACTCTCAAGAGTCTTCTCCAACACCACAGTTCAAAAGAATCAATTCTTTGGCCCTCAGCTTTCTTCACAGTCCAACTCTCACATCCATACATGACCACTAGAAACACCAGAGCCTTGACTAGACGGACCTTCATTGGCAAAGTAATATCTCTGCTTTTCAATATGCTATCTAGGTTGGTCATAACTTTTCTTCCAAGGAGTAAGCATATTTTAATTACATAGCTGCAATCACCATCTGCAGTGATTTTGGAGCCTCCCAAAATGAAGTCTGACACTGTTTCCACTGTTTCCCCATCTATTTCCCATGAAGTGATGGGACCAGATGCCATGATCTTCGTTTTCTGAATGTTGAGCTTTAAGCCAACTTTTTCACTCTCCACCTTCACTTTCATCAAGAGGCTTTTTAGTTCCTCTTCCCTTTCTGCCATAATGGTGGTGTCATCTGCATATCTGAGGTTATTGATATTTCTCCTGGCAATCTTGATTCCAGCTTGTGCTTCTTCCAGCCCAGCATTTCTCATGATGTACTCTGCATATAAGTTAAATAAGCAGGGTAACAATAGACAGCCTTGACATACTCCTTTTCCCATTTGGAACCAGTCTGTTGTTCCATGTCCAATTCTAACTGTTGCTTCCTGACCTGCATACAGGTTTCTCAAGATGCAGGTCAGGTGGTCTGGTATTCCCATCTCTTGAAGAATTTTTCACAGTTTATTATGATCCACATAGTCAAAGGCATTGGCATAGTCAATAAAGCAGAAATACATGTTTTTCTGGAGCTCTTTTTTCCATGATCCAGCGGATGTTGGCAATTTGATCTCTGGTTCCTCTGCCTTTTCTAAAACCAGCTTGAACATCTGGAAGTTCACAGTTCACGTATTGCTGAAACCTGGCTTGGAGAAATTTGAGCATTACTTTACTCATGCATGAGATGAGTGCAATTGTGCAGTAGTTGGAGCATTCTTTGGCATTGCCTTTCTTTGGGATTGGAATGAAAACTGACCTTTTCCAGTCCTGTGGCTACTGCTGAGTTTTCCAAATTTGCTGGCATGCTGAGTGCAGCACTTTCACAGTGTCATCTTTCAGCATTTGAGTTAGCTCAACTGGAATTCCATCACCTCCACTAGCTTTGTTTGTAATGATGCTTCCTAAGGCCGCTTGACTTCACATTCCAGGATGTCTGGCTCTAGGTGAATGATCACACCTTTGTGATTATCTGATGAATTTAAATTTATCTTTAGATATTATAATGTTTGACATATACACCAATGTCCCTTGCTCAAGTGTAGTTATCTGAAATTGGATTATTTTTAACTTATTTCTTTTTTTTTCTTTTTTATTATTTTTTTTTTCCTTTCAATATTGTATTGGTTTTGCCATACATCAACATGCATCCGCCATGGGTGTACACGTGTTCCCCATCCTGAACCCCTCTCCCACCTCCCTCCCCATACCATCCCTCTGGGTCATCCCAGTGCACCAGCCCCAAGCTTCCTGTGATGGTAACGATAACCCTGTATGTGAGACAGCAAAAGAGACACAGATGTATAGAACAGTATTTTTAACTTATCTCTAGGAAAATGTTCCCCATGCAAAATGCTTGCCTAAACTTAACTAGACAGTGTATTAAAAAGCAGAGACATCACTTTGCCAACAAAAGTATATATAGTCAAAGTTATGATTTTTCCAGTAGTTATATATGGATGTGACAGTTGGACCATAAAGAAGTTTGAGTGCCAAAGAATTGATGCTTTTAAACTGTGGTGTTGGAGAAGACACTTGAGAGTCCCTTGGACAGCAAGGAGATCAAACCAGTCAATCCTAAAGGAAATCAGTCCTGGATACTCATTGGATTGACTGATGCTGAAGCTGAAGCTCCAATATTTTGACCACCTGATGTGAAGAGCTGAGTCATTTGAAAAGACCCTGATGCTGGGAAAGATTGAGGGGAAAAGGAGAAGAGTGTGGCAGAAGATGAGATGGTTAGATAGCATCACTGACTTAATGGACATGAATTTGAGCAAACTCTGAGAGACAGTGAAGGACAGGGGAGCCTGGCGTGCTGCAGTTCATGGGGATGCAAAGTGTCTGACACAACTTAGAGACTAAACAACAACAAACTTAATTTACTCTCTGGGAAATATTTTCCTTTGCTCTTTGATAGCACCCTCTTCAGACTAACTGAGTCTGTTGTCTTCTAGGATTTGGATTTCCATATCCCCCTCAACGCACAGCATTCTAAAATGAGCCAACCTGAGGGCATCCCTTGGCTTCTGTCTCTGGTTTTCATCAGGTTCTTCCCTGAGATGCCCCCTCCCCATCCTCTGCTTAGCATTTTCACTTCCAGTCACCCCTCTCTACCTTCCTGTGCCCTGAATATGGGATAATTCTATAGCTTCCCTGACTTACAGAAGCACCATTATGCCAGATTCAGACCAGACTGTCCTGAACACAATGCACAGTCCTTGACTGCAGCCATGCCATGTCTCTGAGTGTCAGTTTGTGAGATAAGATGTCCTTATAGCATCTAGTACTCTTACCAGGGAAATGGATGCTATCCTTCATAATCAGCAACTGCCTCTGTACTCTTTTCTCACTCATATTCTCTTGTCTTCCTATGAAACAAAAAATATTCTCCAGCCTCCATAGAACAAGCTTTCTTGACCTTGGCACTCTTGACATTTGGAGCTGGATAATTCTCCATTAGGGCTGGAAGGGCTATCTTGTGTATTGTAGGATGTTTACCAGCACCCACTAGGTGCCAGTAGCATGGCTCCATCCTACCTTCTGGTGACATTTAAAAATACTTCCTGTTTTGCAAAATGTTACCCAGGGGTGCAAAATTGCTCCCAAATGAGAAATACTGCTCCAGAGAAGAGACACAATCCTCAAACCTCACTCCTTCAAACATTTAAATATGCCAGAGGCCCTCTGAATTTTTTAAAGGGCTTTAGTGTTTTGGAAGCAAAAGTAACAACTTAGAGTGTTTTCTATTTTTCATCTAACTCATATCCTTTATCCCAAGATACTCATTTCAAATCTGCTTAATTGAAAGAAATGATGGAAGGGGGTAAGAAAAAAAGAGGCAATTTCAGGAGTAAAACATCAACTAATATTTCAAAAATATTGTTCTCTTTTCAAGTCCAGTCTTCTGTGTTAAGGAGAAAATAAATGATCTTTTAACATATTCTTGGAAGAAGAAGGAAATCAAAGAGATTTCCTCTTTGATATACTTTTCCCTAAAGCACACACAGCATATTTCCTCCAGATATTACTGTGCATTAGTTTTTGCCTTTTATCATGGGTTACAGAGTCCATCTCTTCCCTGTGCACTTCTTTGTTCCATTTCGATGACTTTTCGTTCTTACACCTCACTTTTTAAAGGGACTCCTCTGTCATTCTCATGGATCCTATTTCTCTAGCTGTGAATACACCTGAACCACCTGATTGTAGAACACTCTTTGTTTCAAAACTGACATCATTAATGCATGTGGGCTGTTGTATACAAAGAAGCACACTTTAACTCCTCCTGATGCCAAAAGTTCAGCTTCTCTGTACACCAGAGCCAAACCAAATTTTGGAGACAGAGATTTGGGTGAAGTAAAAAAAAAAAAAAAAAAAACATTTTCTACTGGTTTAAACCTTGAAAAACTGTGTGTCCTACTCTGGGGAAGTTTTATAACAATACTTCAAGGGTGCAGTTTCTGACAAGATTAGGGTATGTGCTGTGATGTGTGATTAGTTGCTCAGTCCTACTAATTTCCAACTAACTTGCCCAACTCTGCAACCACATGGATTGTAGCCCGCCAGACTCCTCTGTCCATGGGGATTATCCAGGCAAGAGTACTGATGTGGGTTGCCATGCCCTCCTCCAGGGGATCTTCCCAAGCCAGGGATCGAACCCAGGTCTCCTGCATGTTAGGCAGATTATTTACTGTCTGAGCCTCCAGGGAAGCCACAAAATATGTTTCTGAGTGGTTTCAAACCCAGGACCTTTCATGTGTGAGGTGACTGATGTTAAAGCTGAAGCTCCAGTACTTTGGCCACCTGATGCAAAGAGCTTACTCATTGGAAAAGACAATTGTATTTTTAATTCAGCTTAATATTTTATTTGTGGGTAACAACAGACTGGTTCCAAATAGGAAAAGGAGTACGTCAAGGCTGTATATTGTCACCCTGCTTATTTAACTTATATGCAGAGTACATCATGAGAAACGCTGGACTGGAAGAAACACAAGCTGGAATCAAGATTGCTGGGAGAAATATCAATTCTGTAGTTTTTGACTACTGCTTCTATTCAAGTAGTCTTGAAGTTGAACACTGTCAGTCCTTCAACTTTGTTCTTATTATGTTGGATATTCTAGCTCTTTTGATTCTCCATATAAATTTTAGATTTGAATTTCTGAGTGATATCATTTTACTTTTTCTAAAGAACTTTTAAAATATATTTTTTATAAGTCTGGTGTCTGGCTACAAATGCCTTCAATTTTTGTCTGTGAAAGTCTTTATTTCTCCTTAATTTTTGAAGGATAATTTTGCAAGGTACAGAATTCTAGGCTGATGGGTATTTTCCCCTCAATGCTTTCAATATTTCATAGTACTCTCTTGTTTACACATTTTCTGAGGTGTCATATTTAATTATTATATTTTCTCCTCTATAGGAAAAGTGTTTCTTTTCCTCTGTCTTCTTTCAAAACTTCTTTTTTACTTTTTAATTTTCTGCAGCTTGAATATGATATGCCTAGGTTTTGAGGGCATTTTTTGTTGTTGTTCTCTGAGCTCCCCAGTTCTGTGGTTTGGCATCTGCCTTTATTGGGAGGAAATCTCAGTGATTACTGACTCAAATATTACTTCTACCCCTTCCTCTTTCTTCTTCTGGTTCTACATTATGTATATTTTATACCTTTGAAGTTTTCCCACAGTTCTTTGGTATTCTTTTCTATTGTAGTTCAGTCTTTTTTTCTCTTTGCTTTTTACGTTTGTAATCTCATACTGACATACCCTGAAGATCAGAGATTATTTCTTTGGCTGTATCTAATCTACTAATGCCCCTATCAGAAGTATTCTATATTTCTGTTATTTGGTTTTTGATTGCTAGCATTTCTTTCTTAGAATTTCCATCCTTTGGCTTACATAGCCCATGTTTTTATATGTTGTCTACTTATTCCATAAGAGAGCCCCTAGAATATTAATCATAGTTGTTTTAAATTCCTGGTCTGATTATTCCAACATTGCTGCCATATCTAAGTCTGGTTCTGGAGACTCTTTCTTTAAACTTTTTGTTTCAAGTTGAACATGATGTACTGTGGGGACAGAGAAAGCATTCTATAGTCACATGATTAGGTCTCAGTCTTTCAGTGACTCTGTGTCCTTGGGCTATGAACTTTGCAAGTGCTTTTTAGCTTTTCAAGCTTTTTTTTTTAGCTTACTAGACCTTCCCCTTTGGTAGTACAGAATGGTTAGTGGGGCTAGTATTGGGTATCTCCATTCCCAAACAAGTAGGTTCTTATAAAACCATTTCTGTTGAAGGTGGAACTTGTAAAGGAAAAACCAAATCCTCTGGCATATTTCAAAATGGCTCCTCTGTCCTCCCCTCATTGGAAGCACAAGCGGATTTTCTTAGATTTTTCACTCTGAGAACCTGGTAGGGCTCCTGGAGATAAAATTCATAAGTATGGAGATCCCCCTATGACTGGATTCCCTTAGTTCGTAGTTCTGAAGCTTGTCCACACTGAGCCTCCAAAAATTCACCAGTTAAAATTTAGGCTTCGCTACTCCATTACTGGTTCCCATGGACGTTACTGCTCTTGGGTTTCTGCTCCAATGAGTTATGATTCTATTTACCCACCTGTCTGTCTCTCCATTTTAGGGGTAGAAGTTTGCCCTTTGAGCTTATTTCTCTGATGGATCTAAGAAGATACATTAATTTTTAACTCTGTTAAGCTTTTAATTATTGTGAGGATGGAGTGATGACTTCTAACCTCCTTATATGACAGACTGGAAAGCAGAAGTCTATTTGTTTTTAATAAAATTGAAATCCAGTGTTCTCAGGAGAAAAATTGTTGATAAATACATCACTCCCTTTTCCCTTCTAGGTTCATTTCCATCTCTGTTTATAGGAATAGTGGACAGCCTGCCATTTATAACTAAATAGGCTATCAAGGTTTGGTAATCATTCTTGGAAAGAGGAAATATAATGGAATGGAATGATGGGGGGAAGAAATTTAAATAATATCATGATTTTCCCTTTTCCCTTTGGGATGTTAAATGGAAAATGAGCACTCTTTGCAATTTAGGAGCAGGGATAGCAACAGGTATCACAGGAGGAAGTCAAAGAAGACTTTCAAAGGATTCCTAAGAGTTGTAGAAGTTAGAAGTAGCATGTCCTTGGATATGTTACTAGACCTAACTGTCATATGGCCCAGTTTACAATTCTTTGTTATAAGATAGTGATAGGAGCTGTTAACCCTTAAGTGAAAGTGAAGTCACTCAGTCGTGTCCGACTCTTTGTGACCCTATGGACTGTAGCCTACCAGACTTCTCCATCCACTGTATTTTCCAGGCAGGAGTACCGGAGTGGGTTGCCTTTTCCTTCTCCAGGGTTCCTGACCCAGGGGTCGAACCCAGGTCTCCCGCATTGCGGGCAGACACTTTACCCTCTGAGCCACCAGGGAAACCTTAGGTAAGTACTTAAAACTAAGTACCACACTTAAAACTAATCACCCTGGGTTTTCAGTACTCAAGAAAATTTTAGAATCTCTTACTCCTCCTGAAAACTTTCCTATTTATCAAGTTTCCAGTTTCATTCGTTAGCACAGATTCTATCATGAATTCAGTATTTTGAAGAAAGAACTGTGTCACTGGAATAAAATGAGTCTCTCTTTATTTTTATTATAATATGCAATCACAGGGAAATAAAACTCATTTAAATGGTCTAATGAATCTTTATGATGTAAAATAATTATGGCAACTCACCTCTTTAGTGATATGGATGAAAATTTATGGAAATACATTCATTTAAACAAGGTTTTAAATAATATAGTAACAATTAAGTTTTATTAATACTTTTCCAATTTTGAGTTAGCTTGTAATACCTTATTTGTGTTTATACTTGCTTTATTTATTAAACACATACAACAATTTAGTTTGATTTTTGATTTGTTAAAACTCTCCTACCAGTGCCTTCCAATGGATGACTGATAGAGATGTATGTTACAACCTGCTCACTCCAGCATTTCTCTAAATAGAAGGTGAAGTTTGTGCACACTCTGTTTTTCTCTCCTGAGTAAGTGATTTATCTTTTCAAGGGCAAGGGTACATTTACTGAAGTGCTGACTTTAATTAAATATTAATATTGACTTATTCCAAGAAAGAAAGAGTGCCCCAGTTTAATCAGAGTAAGAACTATTTCAAGTCTGTACACAATTTTCAAATGGTGAAGATAAATTTTTTAAACAGAAAATACCAGGATTTTGTATGTATTGTAGTGCTAAGTCCTAGAATGTTTACACAAATTCTGATATAGATATATATGTATAAATCAGATCAGAGATCAGATCAGTCACTCAGTCGTGTCCGACTCTTTGCAACCCCATGAATCGCAGCACACCAGGCCTCCCTGTCCATCACCAACTCATGGAGTTCACCCAGACTCACGTCCATCGAGTCAGTGATGCCATCCAGACATCTCATCCTCTGTCGTCCCCTTCTCCTCTTGCCCCCAATCCCTCCCAGCATCAGGGTCTTTTCCAATGAGTCAACTCTTCGCATGAGGTGGCCAAAGTACTGGAGTTTCACCTTTAGCACCATTCCTTCCAAAGAAATCCCAGGGCTGATCTCCTTCAGAATGGATTGGTTGGATCTCCTTGCAGTCCAAGGGACTCTCAAGAGTCTTCTCCAACACCACAGTTCAAAAGCATCAATTCTTCATGCATTGGAGAAGGAAAGGGCAACCCACTCCGGCGTTCTTGCCTGAAGAATCCCAGGCACAGGGGAGCCTGGTGGGCTGCTGTCTCTGTGTGACCCCATAGACAGCAGCCCACCAGGCTCCCCTGTCCCTGGGATTCTTCAGGCAAGAACGCCAGAGTGGGTTGCCCTTTCCTTCTCCAATGCATGAAAGTGAAAAGTGAAAGTGAAGTCGTTCAGTTGGGTCCGACTCTTCGCGACCCCATGGACTGCAGCCTACCAGGCTCCTCCGTCCATATATAACCATTAAACTTCATTTTTAATGAAGGCTTTTAAAATAATACTCTAAACATTATAGCCTAACTAACTATATGTAGTGAATATTGTTTACTCCCTATCATCTTTCAATATAATTATTTTCTATCCATATAAAGGGTCAAACAACTACTGGTTATATTTTTACAGTTATAAATTATATATATGTGCATATATCTGATATGCATGCATATATTTATATGTATATATCCCATCAATGTATTTGTATTTCCTTGGTTTTAAAACTTTAATAAAAGTTACCTTATCATAGTAATATTTCCCTCTAAATCCATTAAAATTACATAATAATTATCTTCAATGATCTAGTTTGCATGTTGAAATAAAAGGTAGATTGTTTTTTAAATGCTTTCATGAGCTTTTGTTTTATTCTTACAATTGAGCTTTATTTTCAGATTATGTTTCCTATTACACAGTACTACATTTACAGTCCATAAACTATTAAGGTCATTGTTTATATATTTGTAATTCTTCCCAATGGAAAATTCATTTCTTGGAATAAAATGGAAATAATATGTCATTGTTAGCTCTGAATATAGTTTTAATTGTATCAGAATATCTGATAGAATCTTTTTAGGAAGGACCAAGCCTAATTCAAAAGTACAAATTACCCCAGGGTTAAAAAAGGTCTGCAAAAAGCAAGAGTCATGCCAGAGTAAACATGAAAATTTGAATGACTAACATATTTCAAAATAGCAAAATGATTAGAACAAGAAAGGTTATTTTAATTAGTTTCTAAAAGAGTATTTTTAATGATTTGTAATTAATTTTACTCCAAATTTTCAAAGTCTTGATTTCACTTCCATCCAAAAAGCCAGTATGAAATATAGACAAAAACAAATCTTAAGAAATATTTTATTCAAGTAGTACCTTAAAATTGAAAAACAATATAAATACTCAAGTAGGTATTTGTTCTACACCACCAACTTTTTATTATATAGTTTTATAAATATGGTTTATATTACTTCAGGTTTATAAATTGAAATTCAGAGAAAGTAATATTTGATCATGCTATCCTCAGAGGAGCACCAAATTTAAAAAAATTAAGTGATTTCCAATGCCTAAAACAGTCTACATTTCATAAGGTGGAAATTCAAGGATAGACCTAAATTTTATTATTACAATCTCTATCTATGTTTAATAAGATGTCATCTATAATGTGATTAGCAGTACAGTGAAAATATATTTGACTACATCCTAGTCTAATCTTCTTATAAGAAAGAGTGAGTTGGACATTAATTCATCAATGTATCTATAGTAAAATAATTAGTCTTAAGAATTAGGGGCTATTTTCAGTGTTTTTAGTGTGCTCAGATGATAAGAAAGGATCATGCTTTGAAAGTTGTCCACGAACTATGCACATAAGGGCTAGTATTCTCAAGTTCAGTTTTTTGTGTACTTAGTCATTCAGTCATGTCTGACTCTTTGCAGTCCCATGGACTGTAGCCTGCCAGGCTCCTCAGTCCATGGGATTCTCCAGGCAAGAATACTGGAGTGTGTTGCCATTTCCTTCTCCAGGGTATCTTCCCAACACAGGGACCAAACCCACATCTCCTGTGTCTAGTCTCCTACATTGCAGGTGGATTCTTTACCTGTTGAGTCATCAGGGAAGCCAATCAGTTATAGTGTAACCAAATATTCTGAACTCAGTGGTAAATCTATACAATTAGTTAACCTAACCCATCTTTTAAAGGTATTATGTATTCATTCCAATAAACTTTACATAATCTTACTCTTTCTGCACTAAATTAAAAATTTGAAACCCAAGCATATTTAATATGCTATCTAATGTAAATACAAATATAAGATCCAATTTTTCTCAGTTGTTGAAACAAAGTTTATTTGTGTGTCACTATAAATAAGGACATTTTATTGTTATCTTTTGTTTTTACATTCATCATGGCTGAAGTTTCTAATTCCAGTGTGGAAAAGGGTTTAATTTTTGTTTCTTCAAATTTTTAAAAATTAAAAATATACAGATGGATTTAAAATATATATAGATTTGCATATGATTATAAAGTTGAAAATTAGTTGCTTGCTTTAGAATTTCATCCTAATCTATGTATCAACATATTTTACATAAATCAAAACAAAGAAAGCATTAGTTGAAACTATGTAGTTTTTATTTGAGATTAGATTTTTGGGGAATTCTTTCCTTATGTAATCTCTTTTTGTTATATTAACAGTATATTAACAGGTTAAAAGAAAGAATCAGTAAATACAAGTTTGAATGGTTAATTGATTGAGTGTACACCTACTAAAATTCCACTTCTCAAACTTTTTTGTTAACTCATTTCCCTTGATTTGACCTATAAACTCTGGAGATAGGTTAAGCTGTATATTCTCTTTATGTCTTTCTTCTTTATCTACTCTCAGCTTCTTGCATTTTCAATGCTCTCATCTATTTCCATGACTTTCCCTACTGTCTGTATCTCAAACAGAATACAGCATAGATATAGTTTTATAATTTAAAAAAATCTCAATAATTGTTTAGGCTATTTCCTCTTCCTTATTCTATATATTTAATCTAATATGGCTTTCTAAATATCCATTAAATTTACCTTTTTTCTTGATCTCGATTTGCTATCATTTTATTTATTTATTTTTTTTTCTTGTTGATTATCTACTTTATTTTTTTTTAATTTTATTTTTAAACTTTAAAATATTGTATTAGTTTTGCCAAATATCAAAATGAATCCGCCACAGGTATACATGTGTTCCCCATCCTGAACCCTCCTCCCTCCTCCCTCCCCATACCATCCCTCTGGGTCATCCCAGTGCACCAGCCCCAAGCATCCAGTATTGTGCATCGAACCTGGACTGGCGACTCATTTCATACATGATATTTTACATGTTTCAATGCCATTCTCCCAAATCTTCCCACCCTCTCCCTCTCCCACAGAGTCCATAAGACTGTGTTGCTATATACATCAGTCTTTTTTTTTTTTTTTGCTATCATTTTAATCCAAACTATCATCCACTTTTTTCTTGAACTGTAGCAATAGCTCCTAAATAACTTATTATAATGGTTAAAAAAACATAACATAAAGCTTATAATCTTAACCATTTTTAAGCGTACATTTCAGTAGTGTTAAGTATATTCACAGTGATACAAAACAGATCTTCAGAACTTTTTCAACTTGCAATCTGAAACTCGATAGCCTTTAAACAACAAATCCCTTTTTCCTCATTCCCCTGAGACCCTAGTAACTACCATTTTACTTTCTGTTTCTATGCATTTGACCACTTTATATACCTTATATAAATGGAATCATATAGTATATGTCTTTTGTGATTGGCATATTTCACTCAGCCTAATGTCCTTCAGGTTCATCAATGTTGAAGCATGTGACAGATTTCTTCTTTCCTAAAACTGAATAATCAATTGCATGTATATACTATGTTTTATTTATTCATTCATCATTGATGGACATTTGTGGTGTTTCAACATCTTATTATGAACAGTGCTGCTACGAATGTGGGAATACAAATATCTTTTCAAGACCTGCCTTAGATTATTTTGTATTTATACCCAGCAGGAGGATTGCTGGATCACATTGCAGTTCTTTTTTTTTTTTTTTTAGAACCTCCATACTGTTTTCCCTAGCAGTTGTACCATTTTGCATTTATTCCCACCAATAGAGCACAAGTATTTCAATTTCTCTATATCTTCACTAGGACTTATTTCATTTATTTTTAATAGTAGCCATCCTAATGGGTGGGAAGTGGTTTCTCATAATTGTGTTGCCTTATATTTATCTGATGATTAATGATGGTAAACACATTTTCATATACTTTTTTCATTTGTGTACCATCTTTGGAGAATTGTCTATTTCTTTGTTCGTTTCTTAATAGGATTATTTCATTTCACTTTTTTGTTGAGTTATAGAAGTTCCAGATATTAACTCTTTATAGATAAAGATTTGCAAAAACTTTCTCCTAGCCCTTAGATTGCCTTTTCATTGTTGATTTTATCCTTTGATCTGATTTTAGCCAGCTGCTTTTTACAACTCTCAATTCATTATCCATAGTCTATAAAGCCTAAATATAATCAAGTCATTTCATAACCTTATAGACATTCATGCCTTCTCAAAACTCTCATGATAAAATTGTTGTTGTTGTTCAGTTGCTCAGTTGAGTCCAACTCTTTGACACCCCATGGACTGTAGCCCACCAGGTTCCTCTGTCCATGGAATTTTCCAGGCAAGAATACTGAAGTGTGTTGCCATTTCCCTCTCCAGGGTATCTTTCCAACCCAGGGATCGAACCCACATCTTCTGCATTGGCAGGCAGATTCTTTATCACTGATCCAGAAGGAAAGCCCTTACGAGTCTTAGTGAACCCCAATCAGAACACAGATGAAAGTAAACCACACAGAGGTATATCATAGTCAAACTGCTGAAAATCAAATGTAAAGAAAAAGTCTTGAACGTGGCCCGAGAAAAATGACACGTTACATACATGGAAACAAATATTTGAGAAGTCACTATCGTTACAAACAATGGTGGCCAGGAAATAGTGGAAACTCTTAAAGATGCATGAAAGTGGTGGCCCCCCCTACCTACAAGGGAGTTTTCCAAAAAACAGGCCTTCAAACCCCATGGTACAATGCTACCCTCCATTTGACTTCCATTCAATATTCATGTCATTCCCAAAGAACCTGATTTGACTGCTCACAAAACAAGCAAGAGACAGAGAGAGGCCTCTACACAGCCATCCCCACATTCCAGGAGAGAGATCCTCTGGTAAAATTAAAAAATGCTTGGAATTGTCCTGCATAATCTGGCATCTATCTCCATGACTGATGCATTTATTCACCTCGATTCATCCCTTACTTTCTACCACACTGGTTTTCTCACACTTCTGCTAATGAGCCGCCTAGTTGTTGTAGGTCCTTTGTGCTTTTCACTCACTCTTGTTTCTCTCCTTATTCTTTGAAAAGAAAACCACATTTTTTGAGCCTCAGATGAAATATCATTCATACAGTGACATCTTCCCTGACTTATCAGCATAGACAAGTTTCTAGTTACAAATGCTCTGTGAGCTTATTTGTAGTATTTATCAAAATTATAATGGAATCATTAACTGTGCAGTTAGGCTATTATTTTTTAGATTTGTCTCCTTAAATAGAATGGAATATCCATGAATTAAAAAGCAATCATTTCTCTTCACCACTGTGTCTCCAAGCCTAGCAGAGTTCCCTGACTATTGAAATGCTCAACAGATATTTTTGTGATGAATAAAAGAAAACATGATAAAATAAATTATCTGACTTCTATAGAGTGCTCTCAGCTAGGGCACCAGCCAATGATGTCTGCTTGGGAGATATGGTGCCAGGATCTGAGAATTAAGTGTTATATTCTAGTTGATATATAGGAATAAAATATTAAGACAAAAATTTACTAGGTTTAAGGGTGCAGCCTGTGAAGGGTAGAGGAAAATCACAATGGAATATAAACCAAGAGTCAGGGACCAGGCAAAATTCAAAATTGATTTGGGGGTAAGGCTAATAAAAAAGTGACAAAGTCCTAGGAAATCTATATGAATGAAATTGAAGAGCAGTTTACCTGAGTTTACTGACCTTGAGACAAATTTAGGGTAGGTGAATGGGATAAAGCGTGATTTCAAGGGAAATAAATGTTATCATGTTCAAACACATGGGTCAAGACAAGGACATAACTACTTATTCATGTCTTCAAAGTTTAAATACATGCTTTAGTTAGATTAGTTATATATCTCCCTCTACTATAACTACTATGTTTTCCCTGTGAGTTGCACATTCTTTGTATTACTTTGCAACAGCTATTTCTAATACTTCTGGGAATGCATTAAAAGTCAATCATGTAGAATGAAGCAATTTAAAAATTATTCATTGGACTAAGAGAATCCTGCTAGTTTTAATTAGAGGTCTAGTGCTTCCAACTAGGAATATATGTAGTTACCTGTCAGAAACCATATGTCCCTATGACCAAGGAACATGGCTTGTTTTTTTCTCTCTAAATGGTGGAATTTAATCACAGTACATTGTTTAGTGCTCTGAATTTAACAATATTCTACTAAATCTTTGTAATCATTTAGATCAGGACTACCAGGACTTGTAGAGAAGGAAATTGCAACCCACTCCAGTACTCTTGCCTGGTAAATCCCATGGACAGAGGAGCCTGGTAGGCTACCATCTATGGGGTCTCAAAGAGTCAAACACGACTGAACGACTTTACTTACTTACTTACCAGGACTTGATGGCAGTTTTATTTTCTGATCATGACTATTATTTTTATTTGTGCTACTCTAAGAAAGGAGATAAATTTTTATAAACAGAAAGAAAAAATTTAACACTCTTTCTAGATGATATTTAATACAATATTGTACAAAAAGATTTTTGTCTTATTTCATGAAGCCACCTTTTACCCTTTGAAATGCCAGCATCTGACAGTTGTGAACTCCTTACTTTGTTGAACAAGCTCTAACCCAAGGAAAATACCAAGAGTATACCAGTGATTGACCTTTAAACAAGCCTTGCCTTGTATTGCAATGTTTAAGTCTCCATTGCGGAGCTCTTCTCATAGGACTTTTTTCTATTATAAATTATCATATAAGTAATGCATAGCTTTTGAACTTTCATATGTTACATTCTGTTTATATTAAAATATCAGACTAAGATGTAATTTTGAGGGTCCAAGAGTTACATCATCACTTAGTCACCATGCAGGTACTATGGGTTTTTTCTTTCCAATGGTTCTTGTTTTGGTCAATATTAGGTATATAGAAAAACAAATTGACTAAGTTCTAAGCCTCATACTTCTTTTGTTTTAACACCAATTAAGTATGCATTATTTTAGACAAATCAGTTTCCTTCCCTGTGTCTCAGCTTCCTGTCAGTAAAATGCACAGTTTTGAATAACAACCTGGTGAGCTTCCTTGCTGCCACTCTGTGTTATGCATTTTCAATGCAGATGATTTTGTCTTGAATATGTGGCCAATTGTTTCTTTGGGAGGTGGCATCTTAGATATAAGAGTTTGTGGTTCTCCAAAGGGGCACCATATATAAACAGACACACAGTAAATCTATGGTATTAAAATTCCGTAGACAGAAAGGTGTGAACAACAAGAATAGTATGTCTAGAAAGGTTTCTTAAGAGGGAGTAGTTTTTTTTTTTAAGTTGAGAAAAAATGCTTCTTGCATTTATGTGCTTCTAATTCATGGACTCAGGCTAAATTATTGCTACAACTCCTTTTCGTACTTTTCCATAGAATCATCATGTGAGTCATACACACAGATGTTCACAGTGATTATTTTATGCTCCATGTTTGTTTGCATATAGACATTGCTTGTGTATTTCGGTCTTCAGGCCTGCATCTCTATGTTATTATTTCCAAGAAAGGACTTGAATCCTAAAGAAAAGTGCCCTCAGGAATAAGTTAATACAGTGAAAATAAGATTTTCTAGCTTTGTAATAAATATTCTCTTACTGCTGAGAATTATTGGACTATGTAAATTTTGAATTATAAGGTATGATTTAAAAAGAGAGCAAACAGTTGAGCATGATTCAAGTTACTCTATAAATATTTAGGAGCAGTTTCTTCCATTTTTAAATATTATATATAAAGTATACCAATAAAATGAGTGCTCTTTCTCATGTTTAAATCCAATACTTTGAAGACAAAACAAGCATATGTGGTTGTTTAAATAAATTTAACAATAATAAATAATAATAATAACAATAATAAACAATAAAATAAAAACAAAAATAAACAAAATAAACAAAAAATAAAATAAAACAAAAAAACAAAAATAAACAATAAAAACAACAATAATAAAAAGATAAAAAGAGTTTTATCTTTTAATTTCCCTTTGCTTTTCATGAAACAAGTTAAAACAGCAAAGTGAATGTAAGCAAATGACCCCAGATAATAACAGACATTATCAAAGGTTTCAAACAGACATTTTCACAGACTTAAAAATTTTTACCAGTATGGTTCCAAAGAGTTCCAAAGAGTAGATAAGCCTCTACTGGCTACAAACCGCAACCTGCAGATACTTAGAAAGGTGGTCCATGTCAACCATTATTTTCCCAATCCTGTAGGGAGCCTTAATTGCAGTTCTCACACTGTCTCACTTTAATTTATTGACAAAATGGGAATTTCCAAAAACAAACAAAAAAAATTAACTCATCAATGGCAATAAGATAACACTTTCTAAATTTTAGACTAGTGAACAAAAATGTCTAAGGTACAGTCAATTAAATGGATAATTAAATTTCCCATTATATTGTGATGATATTTGGCACACACATGTACATACACACATACAGGTACAAAATACCCATATAGTACATAAGAAGAGGGGTACATAAGAAGGCAGAATAATGATCTCCCAAAGATATCTATAGCTCAAATAGTGAAGAATCTGCCTGCAATGCAGGAGACCCAGGTTCAATCCCTGGGTCGGGAAGATCCCCTGGAGAAGGGCATGGCAACCCACTCCAGTATTCCTGCCTGGAGAATTCCACGGACAGAGGATCCTGGCAGGCTACAGCCCATGGGGTTGTAAAGAGTTGGTTAAGACTGAGCCACTAATACACAAAGATATATAGGTTCTAATCTTTTGAACCTGTGAATATGTTATGTTATATGGCAAGGAGGAATTTGAGTTACAGATGAAATTATGGTTGCTAATCTGCTGATTTTAAAGAGATTATCATGGATTATTTGGTGGGCCCAGTGTAATCACAAGGGTTCATAAATGGGGAAGAGGAAGGTAGGAGAATTGAATTTGAGAGACAGTATCAAGAGAAAAACTCGACTGGCCATTACTGGCTTTGAAGATGAAAAGGAGCTACATCAAGAATCAAGAGCAGTCTCTAGAAGCTGGAAAAGACAAAAATGTAAATTCTCTCCTAGGGCCTCCAGAAAGGAATGCAGCCCTGCCAGTTGAATTTTAGCTCAGTGAACCTATATCAGACTTCTGGGCTCAGAAATAAGATTTTAAATATATATATAAATATGTTATAGCCCAATAGCAGAGAAGGCAATGGCACCCCACTCCAGTACTCTTGCCTGGAAAATCCCATGGATGGAGGAGCCTGGTAGGCTCCAGTCCATGGGGTCGCTAAGAGTTGGGCACGACTGAGTGACCTCACTTTCACTTTTCACTTTCATGCATTGGAGAAGGAAATGGCAACCCACTCCAGTATTCTTGCCTGGAGAATCCCAGGGATAGAGGAGCCTAGTGGGCTGCCCTCTCTGGGGTCGCACAGAGTCGGACACGACTGAGGTGACTTAGCAGCATAGCCCAATAGAAAACTAATAAAATGAAGTAAAATATTCCAAGATTTTAAATGTATTACTAAGGGCAAATTAACCGCAAAAAAAAAATCAGAAATGATGCTTTTGCCTTCAAAAATTATCCTTATTTCATTAGAGATACAGTACAGCAGAGTTGCTCAGTAGCTCAGAATCTTTTAAGTTTTAACTTTATTTCATTTTAAGTCCTAATTCTACGAAATTCTCAGTGGGTAACCTTCAGTTCAATTCAGTTCAGTTGCTCAGTCATGTCCGACTTTTTGCAACCCCGTGAATTGCAGCACCCCAGGCCTCCCTGTCCATCACCAACTCCTGGAGTTCACTAAAACTCATGTCCATCGAGTCGGTGATGCCATCCAGCCATCTCATCCTCTGTCATCCCCTTCTCCTCCTGCCCCCAACCCCTCCCAGCATCAGAGTCTTTTCCAATGAGTCAACTCTTCGCATGAGGTGGCCAAAGTACTGGAGTTTCAGCTTTACCATCATTCCTTCCAAAGAACACCCAGAACTGATCTCCTTTAGAATGGACTGATTGGATCTCCTTACAGTCCAAGGGAGTCTCAAGAGTATTCTCCAATACCACAGTTCAAAAATATCAATTCTTTGGCACTCAGCTTTCTTCACAGTCCAACTCTCACATCCATACATGACTACTGGAAAAATCATAGCTTTGACTAGACGGACCTTTGTTGGAAAAGGTCAGTTTTCCTTCCAATCCCAAAGAAAGGCATTGCCAAAGAATGCTCAAACTACCACACAATTGCACTCATCTCACACAATAGTAAAGTAATGCTCAAAATTCTCCAAGCCAGGCTTCAGCAGTAAGTGAACCATGAACTTCCAGATGTTCAAGCTGGTTTTAGAAAAGGCAGAGGAACCAGAGATCAAATTGCCAACATCCGCTGGATGATCAAAATAGCAAGAGAGTTCCAGAAAAAGATCTATTTCTGCTTTATTGACTATGCCAAAGCCTTTGACTGTGTGGATCACAATAAGCTGTGGAAAATTCTGAAAGAGATGGGAATACCAGACCACCTGACCTGCCTCTTGAGAAACCTATATGCAGGTCAGGAAGCAACAGTTAGAACTAGACATGGAACAACAGACTGGTTCCAAATAGGAAAAGGAGTACGTCAAGGCTGTATACTGTCACCCTGCTTATTTAACTTCTATGCAGAGTACATCATGAGAAACGCTGGGCTGGAAGAAGTACAAGCTGGAATCAAGATTACCAGGAGAAATATCAATAACCTCAGATATGCAGATGACACCACCCTTATGGCAGAAAGGGAAGAGGAACTAAAAAGCCTCTTGATGAAAGTGAAAGTGGAGAGTGAAAAAGTTGGCTTAAAGCTCAACATTCAGAAAACGAAGATCATGGCATCTGGTCCCATCACTTCATGGGAAATAGATGGGGAAACAGTGGAAACAGTGTCAGACTTTATTTTGGGGGGCTCCAAAATCACTGCAGATGGTGACTGCAGCCATGAAATTAAAAGACGCTTACTCCTTGGAAGGAAAGTTATGACCAACCTAGATAGCATATTGAAAAGCAGAGACATTTGCTAACAAAGGTTCGTCTAATGAAGGCTATGGTTTTTCCAATGGTCATGCATGGATGTGAGAGTTGAACTGTGAAGAAAGCTGATTGCCGAAGAATTGATGCTTTTGAACTGTGGTGTCGGAAAAGACTCTTGAGAGTCCCTTAGACTGCAAGGAGATCCAATCAGTTCATTCTAAAGGAGATCAGCCCTGGGTATTCTTTGGAAGGAATGATGCTAAAGCTGAAACTCCAGTACTTTGGCCACCTCATGCGAAGAGTTGACTCATTGGAAAAGACTCTGATGCTGGGACGGATTTGGGGCAGGAGGAAAAGGGGACGACAGAGGATGAGATGGCTGGATGGCTTCACCGACTCGATGGATGTCTGTTTTAGTGAACTCCAGGAATTGGTGATGGACAGGGAGGCCTGGCGTGCTGCGATCCATGGGGTTGCAGAGAGTTGGACATGACTGAGTGACTGAACTGAACATAAAAACTAAGCTGGTAGTGTCCAGTTTAGCTTTTATGCTATTGAATATATTTTATATTAAAGAATTTTTTTGTTTCAGTATTATACATCAAATAATCCTGATATAAAGTTTTAGCCCTTGATTATTTGTATAGATCTATTGAGGGAGATTTTTAAGGGGATAGTTGATAACAATATCATTATCATAGGTGTAGCATGAACTATTCCAGATATCCTCCTTTGTCTGGTGAGTATCTTCAACATGAATTTGGTATATCAGAAATTAATATGGGAAATGATAATTTTTAAATCATGTGGTGGTGGATATTCTAAAGTAAATTAAAAAGCACTAGACCTCAAGGATCTTGTTCTTTGTTTGCAAATATATAATGACCTTATATATTTCTATATGTCCATGTACCAAACACCTAAAATTCATCCATTATTTGCTTTCTCTGTGTTATATTTCTATTAAACACGGCTATTGGAAAAGTGCTTATGCTTAGTTTTTCATGCAGTGGGATGTGTAAAGAGGACAATGTATACCTAACATAAGATAAACTTCTCTTTTATTTACCCTCTCCTTATAGGGAAGTATTGATGTCAGCGTTTTTTTAACAGAGCAACATGGTTCTCTTTAATATATTTATGCCACCACAAATTCACTTATATCAGACAACCTCAAGGAAAGGAGAACATATTGCATATTGCTCAAAGCTACACAAAACCACTGAGACGTAAAAAGAAAGATATCTAATGATGGGTTTTATCTTAAAAATAAAGTTACTGTTTTATGGAGAAAAAAAAACCAAACACTACAAAAACTTAGTCCTTTTGTTCTAATCTGTAAAATGAAATTAGATTAAACATTCCTATCTTCATCTCATTTTTTTAAGCCTGTTTTTATTATATATGATGAAAGGCTGTTTTGCAGGTATAATTATGTCAAACAGTGGAAGGTGATCCTTGAGAGACTCAGCAACTCATGGAGCTGGAAGGACTTTGAAAGTCATCAAATCCATACACACTCAACTAAAATTCGACAATATATTGAACAAACTATTAATATGTATATCACTTTTCATGTTCAGGATATTAGAGATCTCAAATATTAATGTCTGTGTTATGACATATCCCTTTTAGCTTGTCTATTTATAGTTGAAGTAAAAAATACTAGATTGGTTTGCTTTGTTTATATTTGGCAAAACTAATACAATATTGTAAAGTTTAAAAATAAAATATTTAAAAAAAATCATGTCTTTAGATTATTTTCAAGCTTTCCTTTCTTTTTTAATTAGATAAGAGGAATACTTTTATTCTTTGTTCCTTAGGTTACAGCGTTAAACATCTGGTCTTTCCCACCTCAGTCTTTGTTTACCTCAAGCTTCTAAATAGTGTATTGACAGGGACCTCCTTGGTGGTTCAGTGGTTAAGACTCTGCCTTGCAATGCAAGGGGTGCAGGTTCGATCCGCGGTCAGGGAAGGAAGATTCCACATGCTGTGGAGCAACTAAGATTCCACATGATCTAGAGTCCATGAGACACAACTAAAGAGCTGTGTGCTACAACTGCTGACCTTGCATGCTCTGGAGCCCCTGTGCCACAACTGGAGAGTCCGTGCGTGGTAACAAAAGATCCCACATGATAATACCCCACAGGTCACAGCTAAGGGCCAGCAAAGCAAAAGAGAGAAGAAATAAAGGAAGGAAGGAAGGAAGAAATAAGAAATATACTGACTACAATTCCTTTTATTTTAAAGGGAAACATTTGCTCCTATTCTCATTATGAAAGTGAAAGTCGCTCAGTCGTGTCTGACTCTTTGTGACCCCATGGGCTATACAGTCCATGGAATTTTCCAGGCCAGAATATTAGAGTGGATAACCTTTCCTTTCTTCAGGGGAATTTCCCAACCCAGGGATCAAACCCATGTCTCCCGCATTCCAGGTGGATTCTTTACCAGCTGAGCCACAAGGGAAGCCTGTGTATTCTCATTAGATATCACCAATTTACAATGAGAAATAAATCTTATCCTTTAATGTATTTGACATTCAACATACAAGTTTGGCAAAAACAAGAATGTAATGGAGATGAGAAAAAATTTTTTCCATTTTTTTTTTCTAGTGATAAATCAGTCAAACTACATCGGAGATGCTCACTTAGGAAAGGAGTAAAGCCTGTTTATTATCAGAAACTGGGTTGTCACAGCTGAGTCTCTCTGTTTTTGAATTTCTTTGGAGTATATTTAAATGTAAAGTTGATTTCAAAGGCAAAAAAAAATTCAATTCAATTCTCCTTAAATATAGTTTGCTGCTAAGTCACTTCAGTCGTGTCCGACCCTGTGCGACCCCATAGACGGCAGCCCACCAGGTTCCCCCGTCCCTGGGATTCTCCAGGCAAGAACACTGGAGTGGGTTGCCAGCTGGAGAGATTAGCGAAGCATAGCTGAGAATCACTTTGAAAATTCTGCAGTATTATCTCAGAAAATAGGGTATAACAAAGTTCTTATCAAAAGAAAAATACAGATATTTCTATTCTGGCAATCTTAGGGATGGAAAATGGGTGGAGAAGGCAGTGTAAACTGAAAAAGATATGTTAAAACCTTTGTGTCCTGAAACGTGGGTGCTACAGATGTTTCCTAAATGAATGATATTGATTCAGCTTTAATGTGAATGCATATGATATAGGTTCTCTAAAAGACATTCATGATTATAATTTAAAATACTTGGAAGAAGTAAAGTAGTAAATACTTTTATTAGTATTTCTCCATTTGTTGCCTAGTTTGTAAACACAGCACTAAGAAACTAATATGTGTGTGTTATGAAAATGTATTATATATAGGCATTTAAAAAAATTACAGGGAAGTTTGAAAACTGGCATGAAAGTCATAAGGTTCCCTTCTATTCAGGGTAATCACCAATACAAGGAATATCTTTTAATATTCATCTCATAAATATTATTGAGGCTTTCAGATGCTAATATGCATCTTTCAGGTATTATGTTTTTTAAGAACATCTGACAAAAATTCTGTGGATACCATGGGAATAAACAATAAAATTAAGCATTATTTTGAAACTTAATAACAATGCTTTTAAAATAACTATAAGTAAGCCTGCCTTAAATAGTATATTTTTCTTAAATTTATTGCAAAATTTTAGTGAACCAAAGTCAAACAGGCACTTATAGACTCTAAATTCACTATCCCTAAAATGTGATCTTGAATTATTGTCTGTGGAACATCTACTGGCTAATTCATTTAAAAGGCCTTATTTGCATATTTTTGAAGACAATAATAATGACACTAAGTAAACATCGACTAACCCAGTGAGATACAGCCAAAAAATCTGTTACACTGAATTGAAATAGATGTCAAACACCACTTCCCAGTGATTTTTCCTCTAAAATTCCTTGGAGTCTCACCCCCTTATTTTATAATCTAACATTTTTCTAAAATGTTTCACATCCTGAAAAGCTTTGGAAATAGGAACAAATCTTTTATTACTATTCTGTGTTTCATTTTACAAATAAATGCTTTACTCTAGTCAGAGTTAGTGCAAGGAAGAAAATAAAAGTAATAATACATTATCTGAAGTGACCTCTCAAGTATATCTGAAAAAAGATCAATTGCATCCATTACAAAGGGCCAGATGATTGAGAGGACTCACAAGCCTGCATAGGATGTACCAACAAAAAGCTTTAAAAAAAACACAAAGAGCATAGTACAGCAGGAAAAAGAATGTACCACCATAGAAGGTCTAACATTTCCAGGTGCAGCCCATTGCAGAACATCTGCAATTCCTTTCTCAATTGCAGATGTCTTCTGTCTTTAGACTATAAGCCAACAAGACATATCTAAGGCATCTTGTTTTCAGAGTTGCTCACTCAAAACTTTACAATGCTATTTTTTTTTTTTTTTACACCCTACTGGTTACATAGCTAAGACCAGGCTCTGTAGATTGAACCATTTCATCTCCAAATAATGTAGAGAATTTGGCACTAGGCACTTGTATGAGAGATTCAAACGGTAAACTGCCCTTTATCAATAACTAACACATTTTCATTCTTATCAAATGTCCATACCAGACTTCCAGGGATTCCTGGAGATAAGCACAGAGTTGATCAACTGCAGGTGAAAGATAACTGTATCTTACACATGACTGGTAGTTTCTTCATTTCTCCAAAGAGAAAACAAAGAGGCAGAACCAGTAATCAAGCTTATTGAGGGAGAATTAAGACCCATCAGTTGACATCTAGCCTTGAATCTACTAATGGAACACAGAATCTCATAGGGGGAAAAAATTGCACATTTGGCTAAAAGTAAACAGACTTTAGATTCAGGGTTCTTTTGACCAGAGAGATAAATATTTGCAAAAAGAGTGAGGGCCTTTGTGCTTTTCCCATTCTGAAAGCAATAGGTAGGCTAAGAAAAGAAAACAGAAAGAAGGAGAGGAGAAAAGGAGAGTAAATAACAGTGGGAGAGAGAGAGCAGAGGAGACAAAGGGAAAGAGGAAGAAGAATCTAATTTATACAAAATTGTAGATGTCCAATAAAATGTCCGTCTTTTGGCAATTCCAAGTGGATTCATGTCAAAATGGGAAACAATCTCACAAATTCAAGGAATGATATGTAAAGGTAAAATATTAATTGTTAAAACACAAAAGGATGCTCTCATTGGGGCTAGAGCAGTAGTAGGAATCTCAGTTTTCCATTGCACTCAATTCCCCATCTGTGGAGCCTGTAGTTTAAGAGGGTATACTATCCATATAGGAACTTAAAATAGTTCTTGGGGGTGGAAGGGAATCTGCACAGGTTAGAACACATTGGCCTAAAATTCAACTCTTAATTTTACAAAAAGAAAAAAAAAAAGACATAGGCCAAATCATGATACTGAGGAAACAAATTGCCTGCTAATGGCAAATGAATAATCTCTATAGCAATTATGTAGGCCAGGTAGAGAAAATGTCTTTCCAGACCATGTTCACAGCTTCTTACTTTTCCATTTTCCCTTGCCGTATCCAAATAACACAATGTGCTTCAAAGGTAAAGCTGTCTGTTCCTTGCTTTTAAACATTGGAGACTTTATTTGCTCTTGATCTCAACTTTACAGACAAATGCACTTACTGCGATAGGCTTCTGGGTCATTGAGGGTCCACAGTATTTCTTGAGCAAAACTGAAAAGAAAACATATTTTTATTCTAAGATTGAGGAAAAACATAACTGACAATATACCAAGTTGTCTTGTACTTTTCCACTTGTTTTAATAGTTGAATTAAAATATCCTTCTTTTCATTTTAAGACATAACACATCATTACATGATGGCACTGGAGTGGTAGAGCCATTTACATTTGCTCTGGCCTGACATGCATCTCTTCTATAATTTTAACACAAGTTGGGATAACCCATGTGAAGTATCACACTTCATTGAAAGAAACTCATTATAGACCAGAGGCAGCTTTCTCCACACATATTAAGTAAAGACACCTTCCTTAAATCCTTGTTTAAAAGATGCATTCAAAGTATGAAAATGAATCAGAAACATGGCCTTCTGAAGCAGCTCTTTATCACAATGCTCTTCATCTTTCTCTGCTATCTGAAGGCCAACTTACTACTTCAATGAGTGTTTTGAGTGTTTTCCATTTCTTTTCCTCCCTTTCTGGTATTAGTTTCCACCAATGAGGTGTGTAAGGAACATCAAACTTATTTACTTTTCTTCTGGTTATTATAGATCTTGAGGAAATTCCAATTTCTTTCAGCTTACTCACAGTGGAGTGGCTATGAGAAATAAAAAATCCTAACATGTTTTACATTGACCCAGGGTCCACAATATTCAGGATACAGATGATCTTGGATCATTGTGGTAATTCACAATTTCTATTCCTGGTGGTAGTAAATCTTAATAGATATTCCTATGCATTTTAGCTATCTATAGGTTCATCAGTTTGAATCTATGTGTCAAGAATTTGTAGAGCATACAATGTGAAAGATATCAAGAAAAGAGACCCTGTAAGGGCCCAGCTATCACACATCAAGACACTCTAAGAGTATAAGAGCATATTCATGCATGTGTGTGCTCAGTCACTCAGTCGTGTCCAGCTCTTTGTGATCCCATGCACTGTAGCCTGCCAGGCTTCTCTGCCCACAGAATTTTCCAGGCAAGAGTACTAGAGTGGATTGCCATTTCCTACTCCAGGGGATCTTCCAAACCCAGGCACCAAAACTGCAGTCCTGCATCTCCTGCATCGCCAGGTAGATTCTTTACCACTAGCACCACCTGGGAAGCCCCAAAAGCATATTACCTGACATCAATTCTCTTGCTGATCTATCCATTCATCAAGCATTTACTTAGTGCTCACTATGTTGTAGGCACTATTATAGGTACTGGATGTATTGTGTGCCTTCATGGAAGTTATATTCTGGTGGTTCAGCTCAGTCGCTCAGTCGTGTGTGACTCTTTGCAACCCCATGAATTGCAGCATGCCAGGCCTCCCTGTCCATCACCAACTCCCGGAGTTCACTCAAACTCATGCCCATTGAGTCAGTGATGCCATCCAGCCATCTCATCCTCTGTTGTCCCCTTCTCTTCCTGCCCCCAGTCCCTCCCAGCATCACAGTCTTTTCCAATGAGTCAACTCTTCTCATTCTGGTGGTAGGAAACATTAAAAATACAAATAATATGAATTGTTTAGAGAGAAGAGAATTAGAATTGAGTTGGAGGATTAGTAGTTATTGAGCAAGAAAGGCCATTTTGAGATCAAAATTAATAAGCACCTGGTTTGTAGGGACCAAGATTTGTGTTTTGGGGAACCACATGGCAAGTGGCTTACTCAAAGCTTAAACTTTCCTGGCATTGTTGCTTTGCCCGAGTCAATAATAGCATAGCCATACAAGAGCTTGACAAAGTTGTTCATAGGTATTCTGCATTTTCCTTCATTTTTAATATTTAAAACTATTTAGAAAAATTATATTTTAAAACTATCATCACCATGAAATAATTCAAATCTTAAAGTAAATATAATAAGCCAAAAATCCATAAATTCATCACCTCAGTTTAATTTTAAATTTTTGCCATGTTTTTCAAAATTATTTTAGGGAAGTAAAGAGAATGAAGACATGTATGTTCCTGAGTTATTTAAGGTTTATTGTTGTAAGTAACAGAAAATAATATGAGGACCAGATGGGTGGCTGATAGCACCAAGAATGAGGAGTAGAAACACCTCATCCAGAGTCACTATGAATAGAGTTCCCACAGTGAAAAGAACAAAGCTATCAGGGAGGGGACGCTTTAAAGAAGAGTTACACAGGTAATCCACAAAGGCACATGTCCAGCAAAATGAGATACAAACACACAAAGGAGAACTTCAGTCAGAAAATGGTACTCAGGTGGTAAAAATTATAGAAGGCCACAGAAATTCCCTGGGAGAAATGTCTTGTGAGCATCTATATGAATACTTGGAAAGTGACTGAGCTGACCACGAATATATAAACTTTTTCCAATGAAGAGACCATGTAGAATAAAGAAGGACATACTTGTCCAGGTACAAGGAACCAGTGTTTGCTGCCTTAATCAATGCTTAGTAGGGGAGCAGAAGGCAAAGATAGAAATCCCTTCATTATCTCAGAATACAGCCACAGATCAGGACATGTATTCAGGTCCTGTAAAAATTATGAAGCAGCAAAGGCCTGCACCTTTCCTCAAGTTCTTGAAAAGGTTAATAGTTGATGATGAAAGTGAAGGAAGATAAAAGAGAGGCTGGGGCATATAGATATTCTGAATATTGATTATATATAATGTTGATAAGATGAAGTACATGGCAAATTGCAGCAGAGATAATTTTTGAAGCCTGGGTAAACTGTCCTCCAATGACTTGCTCCAAATATTACCAGTCCTGGCTATCAAACCTGTTACTGCTACTGCTGGTAAGTCGCTTCAGTCATGTCTGACTCTGTGTGACCCCAGAGACGGCAGCCCACCAGGCTCCCCCTGTCCCTGGGATTCTCCAGGTAAGAACACTGGAGTGGGTTGCCATTTCCTTCTCCAATGCATGAAAGTGAAAAGTGAAAGTGAAGTCACTCAGTCGTGTCCGACTCTTAGCAACCCCATGGACTGCAGCCCACCAGGCTCCTCCGTCCATGGGATTTTCCAGGCAAGAGTGCTGGAGTGGGGTGCCATTGCCTTATCTGGCCTATCAAACTAGTTACAGAAATGATAAAATTCCACCTCAGCCAGGAACTGGGTAGTCCAGTAACTGAAGTACAGATAAAACTAGTGGATAACATTCTCAAATCTCAGGACATCAAAGCAACAAATGAAGAAAAGATAATAGTGATCACCAACAGAATGAAAAGCTTAACAAGGGTGTCCTGCTTTTCACAGGACAACTGCAAAAATCTCAGCTAAGTCACCTTGACACCAATGGCCGGCAATAGATTACCCTCTAATAAATAGCAACACAGCATTCCTTAGGAATCTGCTCTTCTAAAACAGGAATTTTGAAAACACACTTGTTTTTTTACTGAGAGGCATGGCATGTGGGATCTTCATTCCCTAACTAGGGGTCAAACTTGCAACCCCTGCAGTGGAAGCTCAGAGTCTAAACCGCTGGACTACCAGGGAAGTCCTGAAAGCATATTACAAAAGTTTTAAATGACAAAGTGCATTTAAGTGGGTAAAGAGAAGTAATAAGAGGTCCACAATTACTAAAATGAGTAAGAAAACATAGTGGGGAGATTTATGAATGGAATGAAACACTTTCCACTGGTTGTGGAGCCTTAAGTTTCAGAAGCCCTGACCCACAGAGAAAAATATTAGCCTGTCTAGATTCCATAGAGAACAACTAAAAGAACCAACAGTTTCCAACTCAACTCTGCCCCTATACTTTTCTCAGATAATGCTTTTAAAATCTTTTAACTTATTCTCTAAAATCTAAAGTAGTGATGCTATTAAAAAGTTAAACTTAATTGTCACTAATCTACTAGTTGAGATTTCATAGTTTCTTATATATGATCAGAATGCAGGATGAGATAATTTTTTAAATTTGGAATTGCCTTTAATTTGTTGCTATAATCAGGCTCTAACAGAATTTCTCAAACTTTAATATGCATATCAATTACTCAGGGATCTTGTTAAAATGCAGATTCTGTTTCAATAGGATTAAAATCAACCAAGTTTGAGATGCTGAATTTCCAACAAGCTCCCTGGTGAAACTGATGCTCTTGATCCAAGGATCATACTCTGAATAGCAAGGGCTTAGACTTGACTTTTACCATTCCAATCTAAAGCTTGTCCACCGGATAGCTTTCCTTTGAGTAATCGAAGTCAGACCTGGGGATGATGTCAGAAACAAAAATAATAGTTTTAAAATAAATATCTCATGCCCTAGTCAAAATTGAAAAAAAATTCCTGAATAGTGTTTTTCTTACTGTCAAATTGCTAGTTCTATACAGATGTAAATAGGTTATTCTTTGTGTGCCATAAGCTTGTCTTAAATATTTTGTAATATTTTTTTGATTAACATGTAGCAAGAAATAGGCCTCTGAAAGTTGAGAACCACAAAACAATAAAAGAAGTAAGCCCTTTTGTTGAAAAGCTCCAATTCCCATGTTAATGTCTCAATCACAGCCTAATTGTAACCCAATTAGGAAAATTAAGATAAGTAGAAACAGCTGGAACAGAGGCACTCTGAGTGAAGTGAACCCTCTGCACTCATTATTTGATGGAGATCATTACCCAGCTCTACATACACTGTGTGATATTTAATATGATTGGGCTAATTTATATCTGAGAAGAATAAGAACACCTTATGTAAAGAAATGAACTGCCCTATTAGCTCTGATTCTTTAAACAGTCTATTATCTGAGATTTCAAGTGCAGTCATGTGATAAGCCTAGGAAATACTGCTAGTCCTCTTTCAGTCTTTCTCCACAGCATTCCCCTTCCACTTTTTGATCATGGTATTATATTCATCCTATGAATCTTGCAACAAAAACTGCATGGTTGACAACACTGAGACATCCATTTTTCACTTTTACATGTCAGTTCAGTTCAGTTCAGTTCAGTCACTCAGTCGTGTCCGACTCTTTGCGACCCCATGAATCACAGCACGCCAGGCCTCCCTGTCCATCACCAACTCCCAGAGTTCACCCAGATTCATGTCCATTGAGTCAGTGATGCCATCCAGCCTTCTCATCCCCTGTTGTCCCCTTCTCCTCCGGCCCCAAATCCCTCCCAGCATCAGTCTTTTCCAATGAGTCAACTCTTCACATGAGGTGGCCAAAGTTCTGGAGTTTCAGCTTTAGCATCATTCCTTCCAAAGAAATCCCAGGGCTCATCTCCTTCAGAATGGACTGGTTGGATCTCCTTGCAGGCCAAGGGACTCTCAAGAGTCTTCTCCAACACCACAGTTCAAAAGCATCGATTCTTCGGCACTCAGCCATCTTCACAGTCCAACTCTCACATCCATACATGACCACAGGAAAAACCATATCTTGACTAGACGAACCTTTGTTGGCAAGTAATGTCTCTGCTTTTGAATATGCTATCTAGGTTGGTCATAACTTTCCTTCCAAGGAGTAAGCGTCTTTTAATTTCATGGCTGCAGTCACCATCTGCAGTGATTTTGGAGCCCCGAAAAATAAAGTCTGACACTGTTTCCACTGTTTCCCCACCTATTTCCCATGAAGTGATGGGACCAGATGCCATGATCTTTGTTTTCTGAATGTTGAACTTTAAACCAACTTTTTCATTCTCCACCTTCACTTTCATCAAAAGGCTTTTTAGTTCCTCTTCCCTTTCTGCTATAAGGGTGGTGTCATCTGCATATCTGAGGTTATCGATATTTCTCCCGGCAATCTTGATTCCAGCTTGTGCTTCTTCCAGCCCAGCATTTCTCATGATGTACTCTGCATATAAGTTAAATAAGCAGGGTGATAATATACAGCCTTGATGAACTCCTTTTCCTATTTGGAATCAGTCTGTTGTTCCATGTCCAGTTCTAACTGTTGCTTCCTGACCTGCATACAGGTTTCTCAAGAGGCAGGTCAGGTGGTCTGGTATTCCCATCTCTTGAAGAATTTTCCACAGTTTATTATGATCCACACAGTCAAAGGCATTGGCATAGTCAATAAAGCAGAAATACATGTTTTTCTGGAGCTCTTTTTTCCATGATCCAGCAGATGTTGGCAATTTAATCTGGTTCCTCTGCCTTTTCTAAAACCAGCTTGAATATCAGGAAGTTCACAGTTCACATATTGCTGAAGCCTGGCTTGGAGAATTTTGAGTGTTAAAAAGAGAATAAAGGCTTGCTTTGATTTTTATATCGGTAATTACATAACTATATAGTCCTCCTGTTCAAGGAACTCATACATTTTGAAACAGAAATCCCACATTGTTATAGCATGTTGCTTAAAAACACACATTAAACATTGCAAGGAGAATTGTTTTCTTTTATCGTGTTTAAATGAAATAAAGGTTAACTAAACCTATTATTGTGATCATTTCTTAATATATGTAAGTCAAACCATCATGTTGTACACCTTAAACTTATATCATTATGTATATCAATTACTTCTCAATAAAATTGAAAAATAAAGAATACAAGTTAGGCAGTTGTGAGTAATGACTTAAGCATTCCAAGACTTACTTTCCTCACGTACAAATAATGGGCAATAACAATGAGGGAAATGTGGAAACAGTGTCTGATTTCATTTTATTGGGCTCTAAAATCAAGGTAGACTGTGACTGCAGCCATGAAATTAAAAGATGCTTGCTCCTTGGAAGAATAGCTATAACAAACCTAGAGAGTGTATTAGAGGGCAGAGACATCCCTTTGTTGACAAAGGTACATGTAGTCAAAACTATGGTTTTTCCATTAGTCACATATGGATGTGAAAGTTGGACCATAATGAAGGCTGAGCACTGTAGAATTGATGCTTTTGAACTGTGGTGCTGGAGAGGACTTTTGAGAGTCCCTTGGACTGCAAGGAGATCAAAACAGTCAATCCTAAAGGAAATCAACCTTGAATATTTATTGAAAGGACTGATGCTGAAGCTGAAGCTCCAATACTCTGGCCACCTGATGTGAAGAGCTGACCCACTGGAAAAGACCCTGATGCTGGGAAAGATTGAGCGCAAAAGGAGAAGGGGGTGACAGAGGATGAGATGGTTGGATGGCATCACTGACTCAATGGACATGAGTCTGAGAAAACTCAAGGAGATTGTGAAGGACAGGGAAGCTTGACGTGCTGCAGTTCATGGAGCTGCAAAGAGTCAGACACAACTGAGTGAACAACAACAGTAAACAGTGCATATCTTATAAGACTGTTGAGATGATTAAATGAAAGTAATTCATGTAAAACATGGATTGTGCTTTGCTAATGTAACTACTCAGTAAGTATTCATTATATTTATGCATGGGGACCCAACACTTTGATTATTATGATTCATAATCTCACTCCTTCCAGGTCAACTCCTAGACAAGTAAATTCACTGTCATTTATAGGTTGTCTAGTGTGTATATACAGAACATCTCACCATCCCAGGAGGTCCATCTGCAATTATGCTGTGGAGTGCATGAAAACGAATAAAATAAATGACAGGAACAAAGAATATTTCTGATAGGTAAGTCAGCAATGTGAATATAAACTAAAATATTAATGAAGATGGGTTCATAGTCTCTTGGTGTGTTTCCATTTTAAATGGAAATCCCAAACCATTACATTTTCTTGCCTATCATGTTTAGTTTTTATCTATAGATTCTGAATTTTGAGTGGATAGAGTAAGTATACATAATAGTGCAATATAATGCACGATATCTAAGGACTACAAAGTCCTGCCCCCCTTCTACACACATACACACACACACACACACACACACACACACACACACACACACTATTCAGCTACACATTAATGGGAAATGTAACCAAATAAAAATGGGCCCTAAGTAAATTCTGGGAAATCTGAACTATGTCTATACAATACTAACATGCAACTTTATCAAGGTTGAAAAACTCATCATCGTGGAGGTATGATTGCTTCATGGAATCAATCAGTGATTGGCTGAATTCACTGATCAATTCAATCAACTTGTTTTGTGTGATAACTCTGGAGGGGGAGTCTGCCAGGATTAGCAATGTCAAGCACCACTCTAGTTTACACGGGAATGATGGTCCCTTACCGTTTCAGGGTTGGAGATTGTTCTCAGATTCTATAAGAAAATAAGCTGGCTCTATTTTGTAATACCAATAAAAAGAAATCAAAAGAAGATGAGTTCTCTGGTACATATGTAATGTGTTATATCCATAGGATAAATGGGCTAAATTCTGATATGGCAATCTCAGACCCAGAAGATTAAAAATAATATATTCATGACTGTGACAAGATTTGCATTAATATAGCGAAAGGTAAAATTTTACCCCTTGTGTTTATGCTTCTAGACAATCTGGTACTTAATTTTTGGGGGGGTTCTATTTCCAATATCCCCAGGGGATATGCATATAGAAAGTTCAGCTACTTAAAAGTGACATGGAAGCAGTTCTGCAGACATTTTATGACTAATGAAAACACATACACACAAAAGCAGTTTCTAACTAGCTAAGCCTGACAGGTTTAGATTTATACTCCACAAGCCTGATTATTTATAGTCCATTTATTTCCATACTAATTATACAACAACCAAATAGTCAGTGAAATTTCACTGTTATTTTGAAGACTGATAACCAAATTGGGTTTCCCTGGTGGCTCATATAGTAAAGAATCTGCCTGCAACACAGGAGACCTGAGTTTGATTCCTGGGTCAGGAAGATTCCCTGGAGAAGGGAAGTGCTACCCACTCCAGTATTATTGCCTGGAGAATTCCTTGGACAGAGGAGCCTGATGGGCTAAGGGTTGGACACGACTGAGAGACTAACACTTTCACTTTCAATTAAATTAGTTTGCACATTTTGTTTGGACTGTTTTATTTTCCCAAGAGAGTTATTATATTTTAAAGAATCTGAAGAAGAACTGAACAGGCATAGTATTAAGAATAAATGTAGTTCTTAAGGAAGAACAATTTCAAATAACATTAATGAATTTGAAAATAATAGGTGCTTTTTTAAGGACCAATATTTAGCAATTGAGTATGTAAATTCATCATTATTAAGATAATATAAGATTATTCAGAAAAACATAAATTCTGTTAGAGAAAGATTTCATAGCAACTCTAAAGGTTTCATTACATGCAATACACACAAACTTGTAAAAACTCTCCTGGCTCCATAACACCCACAGCTCCATCACTTCCCTCTGCCCAGCTTCCTGTGGAGGTGGGGCACGCATTTGCACGGCCCTCCCTCCAACTCCAAAAGCTGGTCCAGGGAGTGGAAATAAGCTGGGGCTTGTAGGAGCATCATGAATCCTGCATAAGAAGTTGGGAGAAGCTTCCAGCACTGCTTTCTATTCATTATTCCATAGGAGAAATTTCCATAGCAGGCCTGCTGAATTTCCTGATCAAAGACCCACTGCAAATCCTGCTATGGAAAGAAGAATGGGTCAGAAAGCTGAGGTGCAGCAGGGGCAGTGGCATGCTCTAGATGGATGGTAGTGAGAGACTGGGCATCCAAACTTAGAGGACCACAACCAATCCCAGCACATCTAGAAATACTCATAAATAGGGAGATGATGAGAAGTGTTCCAGAGATGGGAATTTTATATATGCTGCTGAGAAGGTAATTGGAACTGGAAAGCTCGGGCACAAAATTGTTTCTGATGTGCCAAGTGTGGCAAGAGTCTGGTATCAACTACACTGATGATGAAAAAAGGTGAAATCTACTGTAACAGATGCTATGCAAAGAACTCTGGGCCAAAGGGATTTGAGCAGGAGCCCTTCCTTGTTCACGCTCAATGAAGGTATAAACTCAGAACCCAGATAACACACTGAGAATCTCCACATAATCAAGACGCAGGTTATCTAACCCTAAACTGCCGTAAAATTCTACCAGCACTTAAATACTGTAAGTTATGCTGTACTTGGATTGACCTACTGAAAGAGAACAATGTATCCTTCTGTTTTATCCATCAACATTTTCAAGAATCATTCTTTTACATTTTACATAAAGTTTTAACTAGGAAAAAACAACATCTCTATTCAATATAGTAATTCAAAGTGTATGGATGTGTGCTCAGTCATGTCTGACTCTTTGTGACCCCAGGGACCCTGACCCACCAGGTTCCTCTGTCCATGGGATTTTCCCAGCAAGAATACTGGAGTGGATTACAATGCCCTCCTCCAGAGTGATATGTGCTCAGTGGTGTCTGAATCTTTGTGACCCCATGGACCCTGACCCACCAGGCTCCTCTGTCCATAGGATTTTCCCAGCAAGAATACTGGAGTGGATTACGATGCCCTCCTCCAGAGCATCTTGCCAACCTGACCCAGGAATCAAACCTGTGTCTCCTGCGTTTCCTGCATTCCAGGAGGATTCTTTACCACTGAGCCACCAAGGAAGCCTCAAAAGTGTATATATTAATATTAAATAAGTGTGATATGATATAACTTCTGTTTGTTTACATTTCAACCTTATTCCTCATTTGCAGTGCTTTGCAATTGGGACTAGACCATCAATTTCACTAAGCTCTTAACATCTGTAAATTTTTTTCTGGCTTAATTTTCCTGTGCAGTTTTTAAAATACCTGTAGATTATAAAAGGCACCAAGGCAAAAACCTGAAGATTGTCTAAGAGGTCAAAAGCTGAATGTGAGGAATTTTCACAGATTGTAATTGCCATGGGCAATGGAAAGGAATCACACGAGTAAAGCAGAGATTTCCAAGGAGCATATGCTCTCCAGGAAAAGTAGAATCTCATTCTACCCAACATATGCTTGACATTTCCTTCATCCTATATTCCCTCAGCAACTCCACCAGTTCTGCTCAGGTCTTCAATATGTGGTAAAAAAAAAAACCTATTTTTTGAGGAGATTTCTCTGCTGATTTTATCAAACCCAAGTTACTAATTTTGTGTTTTATCCCCGAATGACAGACTTTGAAATCTGCCTGTTCTTTACTTTTGATACCCTGTTTTGTTTAAACACTCCTCCTTTCCATGTTTCTAATTAACTCTTATTCATTCTTTCAAATTCAGTTTTGATCTTACTTCATGTAAGTCAGGGTAGCTAGGTTACTCTGCAGTAGCAAATAATCCCTAAACCTCATGGCTAAAAATATTAAGTGTTTATTCTGCATTCATACCAGATGTTTGATGTGGGTTGGTAGGAGGCTCTGTTAACTGCAGGTCCACAGGGCTGACAGAGGCCCTATCTCATTCTTTCAGGATTGTTATGGCAATTAATAGAGAATAAAGTACCAAGACATGATGCACTGGTTCTTCAGGGTTCCATGCAAAAGGTAAAACAACACCTCTGTCCACATTTCATAAATGAAGTAAGTCATCTGGACACACCTAACTCAAATATGGGTATTGGGAGTGCAGTCTACAGTGTGCCCAAAAGAAGGGCTATCTCTTGGTGATGATTTCTTTTATCATCTAGGGGATAAAAATTATGTCATGTTTATCATGATATGCCCTGGTTATGTATCTTTTAGATTCTGTATATCCTGAGTGCCTATTCTGTGTCTAACAATTTATGTTATTTATTATTAATAACACATTATCCTTGCTCTTCAGAACAGGAAATCAACATTTAACCATAAGTTAATTAATCATTCCATCTCTAACTAGCAAAACCAGAACAAGCTGAAAAAATGAATAGGTCTTTGAGATGACTTTCTTCCCTTTCTTTTTTTTTATACTTTGAGGGAAAACATTCAGCAAATAGTGAGATTTTATAGTCAAAGGTAATTTAGTGAACACAGGGTGAGGAAAGGTGTATTACCTTCTTAATTAGCCCTCCAGTTTTTAAGGCAGGGAAATATTCAGCCAAATTGGAAAACTTACCATAATATTGAGAAGGAACCTAAATTTTCACCCAAGATCATATAAAACATAAATGAGATCCCAGAAATAATTTCCATTTTATTTTTGACTAGGGCATAGCAAAACACTTCGATTCGCCCATAAGAGGAAAACACTCTCTTCTCTGCTCAAATATAGAAGACTGTGGAGGTGTTAATGACAGATCTGATTATGCACTAGGAGAATAGTAACATCTGCACATGGGCAAAGATTCCCAAAGGCTGACTGACAACTCTGCTTTAGCAGATAGTTCTTGGAAGGGAAAAATGAGTTTCTGTTATCACTTGTCACTGCTTCTCTAATGAACACTGTCTGGATCTGACTGACAATGTCCCCCCAGCTGTACCCAAATAAGGTTATATAATAGTGCTAGGGAAAACATCTGTCTTTTGTGCTGATGCCGCATCTGTGCCCAGCATACAGATTCTTTCTTCCTGGGTGCTAGTCATGATCACACAATTTTCTTGGACTTTCAATTGCCTTATTTTATAATTGATTTTATGTTTCATCATTTATCATAAGTTCCCTAACTCTCATAGGGTTTGTAAGTTTTATATAACTTAACCTTCCTGTTCATTTCTTTAAATATATGGGAAATGCTCTTAGGTTAATGCAGCTAGATGAACATAGGGAAGAATCAATTTGTGGAAAGAAAAATGAGGAGTCTTAGAAAAGCAAAGACATACTTTCATTTGCATAACAAAGAAGAGGGTCCTGGGCTCTTCTTTAATACAATTTGAAATACAGTTAAATTTTTTTAATTAATCAAATTAAGATGCTTATCTGTTTCAATTCCCTATCATCTTAGCATCTTGAGCATAGTAGATTCTATGTAAATTTTGCTTCAAGACAATGATGATCCACATTTAATGAAGGATAATAACGTCCAGATAATTGAGCAGTGCTGTAAACCAGTTCAGGCTCACCCTACTACCCAATAGCTCTGATGAACTTGATAATGATAAACATTAGGACAAATTTATATGGTGGAGAAGTATTTCCCACTCTGATCCACTTTTAACATTTCCAGAAGCTAATTTTTCAATCCTTTCTAGCATCACGTACCACACTGCTATTTCATTTACCAAAAAAAATACACCTTAGGATATATCTCTCCCTTAGACTTTTACTCTAATATCATTTCCACCATTGTCTTCTATTTACACAGAACAAATAAGAACTGTTCTGGTAATCATAGTAAGACAGGAAAATTGATCTCCAATTTTTCACTTCTTTTGGTCTTATCATAGTAAACCCTATGCATAGTAAACCTAGCAATTTACTTGCTTTTTCAGAATAATAATAATATTTGTTTAACTATAAAAGGTCATTCCTGTAAAAGAAAAAAAAGAGATTTGTCAATGAGGAATGCTATAAGGGTGCTCTGATTTGAAAAATATTCCCTTTCCTTCAATACTTACAGAGGTAAAACCCAAAATGCTAGTGTCTCTCTGAATTATGGTAGATGTATAAACCTGACCAGCATAAATATATAATAACTATGTTTTATTTGCTGCCACATATTCATATTAAGTATACAGTTTTAACATTTGCATGCATTTCTTTTGGGGAAAAAAAGGCAAAAAAGAAAAGATTTGAGCATAAAGTGTTTTACCACCTCATTGAAAATTATAGTAATTAGTTGTATGTTATGAAATAAAAATGAGATCTATACTAAAAATAGAAGCTAGAAAATCATTGGTATTTATAGAAAGCCTACATGTCCACAAAAGAGGAATGGATAAAGAAGATGTTATACATACTAAATATATACAATGAATACTACTCAGCCATAAAAAGAACAAATAATGTCATTTGCAGCAACATGGATGGACCTGGAGATTGTCATACTAAGTGAAGTAAGTCAGAGAAAGCCAAATATCATATGATATGGCTTATATGTGGAAAACAAAAGCAGTACAAAAGAACTTATTTGGAAAACAGAAATACAGTCACAGATGTAGAAAACAAACTTGTGGTTACCAGGGGGTAAATGGGGAGGGATAAATTGGGAGATTTGGATTGACATATACACAGTACTATGTATAAAATAATAACTAATAAGGAACTACTTTATAGTACAGGGAACTCTACTCAGTACTCTGTAATGACCTAAATGGGGTCATTTCCCATAGAGGGGTCACTTCCCTATATGGGGAAATCATCTAAAAAAAGAGTGGATACATGTATATGTATAACTTATTCACTTTGCTGTATACCTGAAACTAATACAACATTATAAATCAACTATATGATTGCAGTCATGAAATTAAAAGACGCTTACTCCTTGGAAGGAAAGTTATGATCAACTTAGATAGCATATTCAAAAGCAGAGACATTACTTTGCCAACAAAGGTTCGTCTAGTCAAGGCTATGGTTTTTCCTGTGGTCATGTATGGATGTGAGAGTTGGACTGTGAAGAAGGCTGAGCGCTGAAAAATTGATGCTTTTGAACTGTGGTGTTGGAGAAGACCCTTGAGAGTCCCTTGGACTGCAAGGGATCCAACCAGTCCATCCTAAAGGAGATCAGTCCTGGGTATTCATTGGAAGGACTGATGCTGAAGCTGAAACTCCAATACTTTGGCCACCTTATGGGAAGTGTTGACTCATTGGAAAAGACTCTGATGCTGGGAGGGATTGGGGGCAGGAGGAGAAGGGGACGACACAGGATGAAATGGCTGGATGGCATCACTGACTTGATGGATGTGAGTTTGAGTGAACTCCGGGAGTTGGTGATGGACAGGGAGGCCTGGCATGCTGTGATTCATGGGCTCGCAAAGAGTCGGACACGACTGAGCAACTGAACTGAACTGAACTGATACTCCAATAAAAATTAAAAAACAAAGAATTTGAAATGATAGGAGTTTTTGATATAAGTTAGAGAGACTGTGTACAGTAAGTAGAGATTAAAGCTAAGAACAAAACCCAGAGAAAAACTATCTTGTAAATATTAAGCAGAAAAAGATGTCGAAAGTAAATTTAAAAAGAATAAGTCTTGGATGCAAAACCAGAAAATTATGTGTCATAGAAGCCTACAGAAATATATTCAAGAATCAGTGTGTTGTCAGTGATATATATGTTGCTGAAAAGTCAAGTAAGGTAAGAACTTAAAAGTATTTTGCAATTAAAAATTCATAAATGGAATTAATATAATTGGTCTCCATAGAATGTGTGTGTGTGTGTGTATAGGGATAGAATAGGAAAAAAATTATGCAGACAACTCAATATTGGCTCTGAAGTAGTCAGAAATGAGATGACCACAAAGTAGGGTTAAGGCGTAAGAATAGGAAAGGAATGAACATCAAGTAGTAGTGATAGGAAAGTATGGTAGATAAAATAATGGTTCCCCAAAGATATTTATGCTCTCATCCTGAAACCTGTGAATGTGTTAACTTACATAGCAAAAGTGACTTTGCCGGTGTGATTAAGTTTAGTATTTTGAGTTGGAAAGATATTCCTGGATTTTCTGGGTGGGCTCAACCCTACAAGGGTTCTTCTAAGAAGAAGGCTCCTGTCAAAGAAAAAGTAAGAGGTTGGAAACAGAGATTGGAAGCATGATTGATTTATGGGGTCCACAAAGGGAGAACTCAAGGTATCCTGTAGAATTTGGAAAAGGCAAGGAAACAGATTCCCTTTGGAAGCCTCCATGAGGAACAGAGCTCTACTGACACCTTGATTTTAGCCCTTAAAGATCAATTTCTGATATAATAAGTTTGTCTTGTTCTAAACCACTAAAGCTGTAATTTGTTACAGCAGCAATAAAATAAAAATATAGAAGGCATTGGTACTAAAAAAGTAAAATATAATAAAAGAGAGGAAGTCAATAGTATGATAGTTCTGAGAAGCAGGAGAAGATGGAAACCGAAGCTACTGAGGAGAGTTGAGCCTGGGCAAAAGGAATGGAACCAGAAGATGCGGGTGCTGAAAACCCTGCTTCTAGGTTCAGGTTTAGGAGGCTAGAAGAGGTTATCGTTATCAGGATGTGAAAAGAAGAAGGAAAGGAAGGTTTGAGAAGGGAAATAGAGGTTTGAAGTAGCTGGATAATGTGTTAGAAAGAAGCCTTGGAAATATAAAGAATTTCCAGGAAGTATTAAATGACTTCTAGAGATGATAGTCTATACATACAGAGGAGCACATGTCTGCATGATTATGTGATTTTATTTGCAATTGCTTATTAGTTCAGATTCAAAAAAGCCAGATGTATGGATTGATTTTTAGGGTGGGACAGTAAGGCAAAGGAAAACATATCATTGGCAAGAATGTAGTTAAAAGGATTACAAATGGGGTTCTAAATCTACCTGCTCTAAACTGTCACTGAGAGAAGTTGAAATATTTACACAAGAAAACACAGCTAGGAGGAAAAGCTAGTCTTTGTGGTATTATTGCATTTTATATGTTTCCTAGTCAGTTTGCTATGTAACAGAGACTGACTTTTTTTCAGTAAATAACTCATTCTGAGGTTCTTCCAGACTAAATGCACAAAAGCTCTCAAATTACAATATTTTGTACAGAAAATGCTCAAATTTCCCCAATGTGATTTTTATCAGAGCAAACACTTCAGTATTCTTGTTGGAACATATCTCCAAAACAATAATTGCTAAACTTAATTCAAAACACAGATGTTTATTTTTACATCTTTTCAAGAATAGAGCAAATAAAAAAAAGGTCAAGGTTAATTTTTAAAAGACATAAAGAAAATAGAAAGTGGAAGATATTTGCACAGTACAGTAGAATTTCACTTTAATGGAATTTAGTTTATACAATACATATAGTGATATATGTATGTAAACAGATGTATGCAAATAGTTAATATGTAAACAGATATATGCAAATAGTTAATAACAAGAGATAAACACATAATGTCACATAGGAAACAAAAGTCATTGATGAGGCTATAGACTACTATATAAAAAATTATGACTATCAAGAACTATGAAGGATCTGAAATTTTAACCTATTCACAAGCAATTTAGTCTGCCATCACTATATAGATGCTGGTAGAAGGCTCATAACTCCCAGGCTAAAGAGCAAAGAGAGTTGATAACTCATAGCAGTAGCTGCTGCTGCTGCTAAGTCGCTTTAGTCATGCCCAACTCTGTGAGACCCCATAGACAGCAGCCCACCAGGCTCCTCTGTCCCTGGGATTCTCAAGGCAAGAACACTGGAGTGGATTGCATTTCCTTCTCCAATGCATGAAAGTGAAAAGTGAAAGTGAAGTCGCTCAGTTGTTTGACTCTTTGCAACCCCACGGACTGTAGCCTACCAGGCTCCTCCATCCATGGGATTTTCCAGGCAAGAGTACTGGGGTGGGTTGCCATTCCCTTCTCCACAGAGCAGTAGCAGTAACTACAATTTCATCACTGTTCATCAGCTGCCAAACTGCATCCTCACATGGTAATGAAAAGAGGGCCTGATGATAACTGCAAAGGAATATGTTACAAAAGAGCAACTCCAAGCATGGGCAATTTCAATTTTTTTCTTAGTGCTTCAGAGGGAAGTGCTATGTCTATTTCCCAAGGTTATTTCCTATAGACATCCTTGAAAAGAGTCTGGAAGGGCAGCTACTGCCTTGTTAGCAAGATAGGCAGAAACATGAGAGATCCACGAAGACCTGTCTTCTAAAAACTCTTTAATTGAAGAAGGATCATCATTGGGCACCTGCAGATTCTAGATTAATCAATATACCTGCACTTATACTTTTGGGATATGAAGGGTAATCAATGTGAAGTGTACCCATGTATTTCTAAATATCTTTTCACTGAACACTGTCTTAACAAACCTTCCACCCATTCTCTATAATTATTCATTATTTTCAAAGTGGAAACAGAATTTAAAGGTTTTGGACACCAAGAAAGGAGTAAATCTATAAAACAATAAAGGGGGAGTAATTAATTTAGAGCTAAACGCTAGTAGCATCTCTGAAATGGACTCATATTAAAAAACCCTATAATAAAATAGAAAGTCCATTGATGTAACTATTCCCACCTCTGTCATATGTACTATGTGATTAAGTCAAAACATAGATTTAGTGTACAGAATGTGGCTCCAGCTACTTTTTTAAGAAACATGAGATGTTTCCAAAAATGGTATGAAGATGAAATTTTAAAAGTTATAATTTCTGAAGTAAAAAACATAGTTCTTTTGGACCTTTCAGGTCTCACTTCTGAGGCTCATCTTGCCCACATTCTGAACGATTAGCTGTCTCTGTTGATATGCTAGAAATAGCAACATCTTCATTATCACACTTGTAAAAGTTAATTTATATGAAAATTATAATAAGCTTTTGAATTTTGGGCACCACAGTCTCTTTTTTCCTAGCATTTATAGTTCTCTTACTGATAACCCTGGAATATGACACATCCATGGACTCATCCTCTAATTTAACAAATCATTCTTAAGCTCCTACTGTGTGCAAGTGACTGTTCTGGGCAAGAAAGCTTTAGGTCTCATCTTGTCAGAATAGACAAGACCCTTTTTCTTACTGAATTTAAAGTTAAATGGAAAATTAAAAATAAAATAAAATTAAAAAAAAAAATAATATTACAACATAGTTTGCAATAAAATGAATAAACAAGACAATGTGATGGAATCCTGGGTAAGTCTTTTACAGTGTATGAAAATGAAGAGCTTCTCTATGGATGAGACATGAGCTAAGAGACAAGAAACACACAAGAATCAGTACTGCCAGGTCCCTAAGAAACAGTGCAAGGAAAGAATGGAAAGGGCAAGAGGTAGGTCCTGAAACAAGGAAGAGGAACAAGAGTCTTACGACTGTAGGATGGTGAATGAGAAGAATTCAGAATCAGGTGAGACAGCTGGTAGGCCTAAAGGCTGGAGCAAGAAGTTTGGATACTATGCTTTAAAAAAACTGTAGTAACTGAGGAATTTTTATAGTTGGAAAGAGGCATTATTTGACTGGCTTTGGTGGCTCAGTGGTAAAGAATCTGCCTGCAAATGCAGGAGACATGGGTTCAAACCCTGGGTTGGTCAGGAAGATCCCTTGGAGAAGGAAATGGCAACCCACTCCAGGATTCTTGCCTGGAAAACCTATGGATAGAGAAAGCTGGGAAGCAAGAATTGGACACAACTTAGTGGCTAACAACAACAAAAAATACCATCATTCTAAATACTGTATGAAAAACTGATTTAATGGGGCCCAGAAATCATGGCAGGAAAATTGGCATATATAGAAATATTTGAGTTATTCCTTATTTTTTTTTCCTTGGCGGCACCTCAGGGCATATGGAACTTCCCCAACCAGGGATCAAACCATATCCCCTGCAGTGGAAGTGCAGAGACTTGATCACTGGGCCATGGGAAGCCCTGAATTATTCCTAAAAGCATGTGATGATGTGTTGGAGGAGGAACACATGAGTGAGAAAAATAAACATTTCCCAAGTTGTGAGCTCTACAATGTTATTTACTTAGAAGGGATATAAGATATAATGCATACTAGACATGATAATGAAGAAGGCAATGGCAACCCACTCCAGTACTCTTGCCTGGAGAATCCCAGGGATGGCGGAGCCTGGTGGGCTGCTGTCTATGGGGTCGCACAGAGTCAGACATGACTGAAGCGACTTAGCAGCAGCAGACATGATAAACTTGAGATACTGATTTTATGTCCAACTGAACATGTAAAATAAAATATTGGATTAATCATCTGATCATATAAAATGAGCACTCATCATATACAAATATTGTTTATAGTCATGGTATTAGATGCAATCACCTGGGTTGAAGGTAGATAGAAAAGAACGAAAAGCCCTCCAGCTTAACCTCAGGAGCACGTCTAAATAGGTATATCCTGAAAAGGGGGCCTAGGAAGGAGGGAAAGAGAGAGGAGAGGAAAGTCAGGAATGTGTGATTTCAAAGAATTCAAGAGAGGAACCATTCGATAAAGAAGGGAGGTTGATGAGATTTCAAGTAAGATGAGGCTAAAGAAATATTGGTAAGTTTGGCAATGTGTTGTTTTTTATCAACTAGGTTAGTATAGTCACATTAGTTGTGAGGAGAGAAGTGCAGCTAAAATTGGTTAACAAGTAAATAGAAGATAAGAAAATCAGACACGAATTGTAGAAGATGATTTGAATATTTTTCTATGAAGATAAATAGAAAATGACCTGTCACTGAAGGGGTTGTGTCATCAAGAATGGATTTTTTTTTTTTTTTTTTTTTTTTTGTACACTGCCAGGGTAAGAGACACAGGTTCGATCCCTGAATCAAGAAGATCTCCTGGAGTCAAAAATGGTCACCCACTCCAGTATTCTTGCCTGGGAAATCCCATGGACAGAGGAGCTTGGTGGGCTACAGTCCATGGGGTCATGAAGAGTTGGACATGACTTAGCGACTAAAGAGCAATAAGCAGAGAAAATAGTTTGTTTTCAGAGTTAGATTTGATTTTTCAAGGAAGCATAAAATGGAGTCATTACATGAGAGTGAAGGGTTGTGGGAAAGGAAGGTGGTGAGAACTTGGAAGATAAAGAACATATATCAACAAAAAATAGTAGGTTTACTTGGGAGTACTGCTATTTGTTTGCAGTTAGGAATTACTAGTGAAACAGATCACCATGCTTGTGATATTTCTCCCCAGCTACAGCCGGCAGTTTTGTGGCAGGTGTAGAGATAGAAGATCCTGCATTAAAGCATGATAGAGTTCAGTTCAGTTCAGTCACTCAGTCATGTCTGACTTTTTGTGACCCCATGAACTGCAGTATTCTAGGCTTTCCTGTCCATCACCAACTCCCAGAGCTTGCTCAAGCTCATAGAAGTTGAGTGGAAACAGAGTTGTTAATATTTTCAATGCAGTTTTTTTTTTTCTTTTTTTAAATGATGGCTCAGTATATACTAACTGAGTGAAAATGGAAGTGCAGGGAAGATGGTGCTGATGAAGGATGAAAATAACTATGGTAGGATAAAATGAATCAGTTAGATGTGATAGTAGAAAAGTGATGTGCTTAAAATAAAAGTTTCAAGAATTGAGGACTTCCTATCTGCTTCCTAGATCTGAGGGATACAGGCAAAGCATTATCCTCAGCAGAGAGCTAAATTTTAGATAAGGTCAGGAGGTGAGCATAAGTAAAAGACTTAAGATTTATGGCTTATTAATTACTGGTTCAGAGCTTCCAAGGGCACAGTGCCTTAATCTTGGCCTTCAAAAAAGGGATGAAAGATGAGAACAGATTAAGAGATGTCCAAGATGGCAAGGAAATTAGAGTTCAGGTGATAATGCATTAACTGGGATGCCCAGTTTCTGGAAATGATGAATATTCCCCACAATAAGCAATGGTAAACAGTGGGATTTGAAATGACTGTGTCATTGAGCAAAGTGGGCCATTAGTTCAAACTTGTTGCTATGGGTTCCTGAAACCATTAGTGTGTTTTATAGCTAGGAATGATATAACACTGTTGAGTAGGGATGAGATAGCAGAGGTGTTCCCTCTAGATCCTAAGGCAATGTGGTTAAAATTATAACCACTATAGTTATACTGGTATACTATATCAGAAGTAAAATAGGCACAGCTTCAAATTCTGGTTACATAGCTTAATTTCTAGGAGAATCACAGAACTTTAAGCCAAGAATTTTTTCATGTGTTAAGAAAGAAACATAAAGAAAAATATAGAAAAGATAGGTAATCCCTCTTATCTCAGTGGAGTGAGGTGAATATTAAAGATTGAGTTAAATGAGGTATCATAAAGTACCTTCTAGATGTCTGGATGTTATTTTTTTCTCTCACCTTTCTTAAGGGACCTGTGTCTTCCCACCTCTTTCCCTCATCCCACTACCTCATTAGTATGCAATGTACCAGCTAAGTAATAATGATAAGTTTAATAATTGAAAGAAGTGGTATTCATTTTTGTGATAGCCTGGCTCATAGCAAGTTCCCTAAGTATTTATCTGTCAAATTATCAAAATGTGTAACTGTGAACATATTAAATCTTCAGATCCAATTATTGCAACCTGAGTATTGAAGAGTTAAGCAACATCATTTTTATAATGTAGGAAGATGTTAAATCTCTCTGAAATGTTGGATAAACATAACTGTTGGTACTTGAGTATCTCCTTTTTCTTTAAAGGGAACTTTGCAAGGTAATGTGATTAGAAATAGAAGATAGAATTATTCATCTGCCAAAGGGGTCATCTTCCATTTGGAAACAGGGTTGCCAAAGTAAGAAAGACAGCCACATGTAGTCCATATTTTAAATGCCAGGGCTAATGCAATCTTTATTGTATGTCACAAATAGGTGGACAATACAGCTTTTCCTCTTTGTAAATTCTCATCAGCTCCCTTGATTAATGTTTACTGAATTCCCACAAAGAACGTGACTCTGTACCTGGCATTGAATTTATTCATTTCCTCAAACCGATGAATCAGCACTACTGGATGAAAGGATGACCCAAAACATGAGCACTCTACAAAAAAATCTTTCAACCAAGATAATGCATTATTCTCCTTTTCAAAGCTTTTGTTTTTAAAGGTGCAGACAATTGGACCTTTTCTTTGCCTCACTTCATAATATGCTTCCTTTGCACTGCTGGTAACTGCTGCTATTTAATTCTTCTCTTTCTGTTGCTGCCTTTACTTAGAAATCATAAAGTCAAAGTGAAAGTCGCTGAGTCATGTCTGATTCTTTGTGACCCCATGGACTACACAGTCCATGGAATTCTCCAGGCCAGAATGCTGGAGTGGGTAGCCTTTCCCTTCTCCAGGGGTCTTCCCAACCCAGGGACCATAAGTAGATTATTTTTCTACAAAGAAGGTGGTTGATTCTATCACAGGAAAGGAAAAACTGGTAATCTTATAATGCTTATATAAAACTATTGTTGGCATTGTCCTCTCTAAATCCTTTCCCAAAATTTGAGTGGGAAATTGCTTTAAACATTAGATCACAATATATTAGCTCTATTAATTGTGTTTTTAAATATATATTTTTGATATCATTGGGAAACTTTTCTTGCGAATGTAACCCAAATCCTGTCTGAGAAGACTTTGGATTCATCACAATGTGCTTCCCTGAAAAGCACTGGAGCCAGGAAAAATACATTTTGCTAAGATTGCATGACTGGCATTTTCTTCTTGACTTTTCCCTTTTCTCTTCAACTGTCAAAGTCTTGGTAACATAGACATGCTTCCTTCTGTTTAAAGAACTCAGGAATTAACTTAGCTTCAGATAGGCAGAAGCAGAATATCCAATCATGATGTGATTTTAAAGGCCTTTTGTAAAATTTTGTGTTTTGCCTTTCTTTGCAGGAGGAAGGCTCATTTAAGTGTCTTTGTTATTTGAAACCAAATTCTGACAACTCCAGTTTCTATTACTCTGCTTCTGCTAGAATCACTTGTGTCTTTGAACAATTTCTGGTTTGCATTTTACTCTTGCTGTATTCAGTTTGGAGCTTTTTAACTAGAGGCCTTTTTGTTCCTGTTCTCAGATATAAGCTTTCTCATTTACGAGCTGCCCCTCAGAGCTTTAAAAGGAACCTCTTGACTTGTCTTCAGATCAAAGGCACCCAAAATCGAGTGTCATGTCCTTAAGATGCATTGCTTTATCTACAGTGAAGAGCTGCCACAAAAACAAATTTTTTTTCAAGTCCAGTAGTTTCTTTACTCTGACCATATTTATGGTCCACTCTGATACTTCCAGTGGTTTTTGAACCTTGGGCCCAGTGATGTATTTTGTTTCTGCTTACTCTGATTTGCTTGGTGGGAAAATTTCTGAATTTGAAATTTTGGATGAGACACACAAGTGAGCAGAGTAACTGAAAGAATACAATTCCCATGGGACCTATAGGAATGAGTCCTTGAAAAATGAAAGTGTTAGTCACTCAGTCATGGCCAACTCTTTGTGACCCCATGGACTGTAGCCTCTGTCCATGGGATTCTTCAGGCAAGAATATTAGAGTAGGTAGCCACTAGCTTCTCTAGGGGATCTTCCTGACCCAGGGATTGAACCTGGGTCTGCTGCATTGCAGGCAGATTCTTTACCAACTGAGCCACCAGTTCGTTATTATTTTACACTGAAAGAGAACTCCCACCGCTTTTTCTTATTATTGTCCAGCAAAGTACAAATATCAGAATTTAATATGCAAAAGGTGCTACTCATACTCAAACTGTCGATGGCCCATCAGAAAAATATTCTTCTACATTTAAAGTTCATTAATGCTTATTGTCTCACTGTATGTGTGGTTTATCATAGGTGCTACAGAATTCTAAATTCATTAATTTCCATAAATAAGTCATTTTCTTTGTTTTATCTTTTCATGACCTTTCTCCTAGTATTTAATCATAGCTTATGGCAAAGATCTGTAAAAGCAATTATGAGGCAGCACATGTTTGGCAGTCTTGTCGTTATCTTATGAGTGAAGAAAGGTCAGATTCTCTCGGTACTTGGGTAGAAATCTCCAAAGAAAAGGCAGGTGTCTCATGGATAAGTACTGGGGATTCACAAGGGGGAAGTCTGTCCTTTGAGATACAACAGCATATTCTTCATAAGACAATCAGGAAACTGCCCGCTCCCCACCATGCCCTTTATTCTAGTGAAATAGCTCTGTAGTTTGGGGACTAGAAGAATTAAATGCACATGAGTGTACAGACTAAAAAGAATGAAAAAAAAAGAACATTAACAACTTTTTAAAGCAAGGTTCTTCTAGGGAAGTAAAATAACTGAATGGCTAAGATGTGGAATTGTTTACACAGTATGGTAATTCTACTCATCTCTCTCCCTTCTAAGCTTCAAAAGGGAAAAGAAGAAGCGGCAGGTATGTGTGGTGATTAATTACACACACAGGCCTCCCCAGAGTCATATCATGGTGATAGATGCCTGCATAGTGCTGAAGTCTTCTAATTAGGGGTGACTGAATTTGGTAGATTAAAATTCTAAACATTAGGCTTTAGGGAAAATCTCCAGCTCCCATTCAATTTTCATTAGTTTGGAGTCATTTCATATATTTAATATCATCTGAGAAATATTTATAGGTTTTCTGAGAAATGTAGCTACATCCCAGGAATGCTGAATTTCCCAATTCTTTTAAATCCATAAGCAAACAGGATTGTTTCAGAGGCACCTTCTGTGTCGGGCCAATGTCTAAAACATTGAGATAATCAAGGGAAAATGGATAGAATATTTTCTAAATTACTGTGTTTGTTTGTGCCATAGTTCTTAAGGCCCGAACCCAGCTTTCTGAAGTTTGAATTTCACATCTTGCTTGGATTTTTGCCTACTCTCTACTTCTGAAGCAATATTCCTATTTCTTAAATATGTTAGCCCTAAATACATCATTGAGTACAGAAAAGTATCCCAAATATGTTTTCATTTTATCTGCTTTTAATATCCACTGTTTTAAGGAGAAAATTTTATTTGGTATATAACATATAAAGAAAATAATGCTATTAGAATAATTAGTTTAAAAATTAAATAGAAAACAATTTCAGCAGGCCACTGAGAGTTAGTGTCTTATAAATTTAATTCAGTTAATAGATTTAGTAAACATCCTTAAAATTGAGTGATTTGATCTCAACATTGCTTTGTATTTCAAGAAAATCATGATAGGCAATACCATCTCTGGTAGTCAGTTTCTTTGTTTACTTGGTTTTCTTCCTTAGCTTGAATTCCAGAAGAACAAGACTGTTTAAATAAATACAAAAAGACTAAAGGGAAGAGTTTGGATGGAGGGAAAAGACTGGAAAAGAATCCTTACTCTAGAATCTGCACCAACCTCTAAAAATTCTCCCTGGCAGAAATCCTGAACAATGTTCTGACTCAGAAATGCAGACAGAGCCTCAAGCAAGGATTCCTATTACGGAACTAATTCATAACGTTTGAGGACTATCACCTGCCTGCAAGATGAAAATTTAATGAAAAACTTTATGGGCAACACTATGACCTAAAAGTGGGAAAAATGAAAATCAAGTCTTGAACAAGTAGCAAAACAAAATGAATAACTTCCTCATTTGATTTTAGCTGTTCACTGTACATTTGGAGATACTGATTATTGTTGGCTCTCTTGTTTTGGTTTCCATCTCTATACTTTTGGATCGCTGTGGTAGACAAGAGTTTTCTCTCATGTGTTGCATTCATTTTCCTTGATTTTTATGGTTGACACAGATCAAGAATGGACATTTTCATTTGTTATCTTTCTGATGACTTAGGTTAGTAGAGAAAGTACTGAACTTGTTTCTTGCCTGTATCATATTCCTGTATCATATACTTACCACTTAAAGCCATATTTATGCCATCTCTGAGTTTGAGACGTGTACACCAAAGGCACTAGTTAAGAATGAAGGGTGATCTTGAGACACTAAAAGGCGTTGTGCACAATTGTAGAGTAACTATGTCAGGTTGTATCTTTTGCTTGTCATTTATATTTTGTTAAGTTCGCTGATAGCTCAGTTGGTAAAGAATGTGCCTGCAATGAGGGAGACCTGGGTTCAATCCCTAGCTTAGAAGATAGCCTTTGGGAAAAGAAAGGGAAGGGCTACCCACTCCAGTATTCTGGCCTGGAGAATTCCATGGACTGTACAGTCTATAGGGTCACACAGAATTGGTTACAATTGAGCGACTTTGACTTTTCAAGTTATTTTATCCCCATTTCTACCTATTCTGCTTCTAACCATTTTCAGAAAGCTCTGACGTCTATTGTTTAAAAAAGTTCTTTTATCCCCCTCTCTACCCATTCTGCTTCTAAACATTGCCATAAAGCTCTACAAGTCCACTGGTTAAAATGATCCCCCTTTTTTTTTTGCAAAATTTTCTTTATTCTTCAGGCTCTTCAGTTACTTCTTATACAAAAATTGAAACCTACTGAAAAAAAACCTTTTTTGATTCCATTTTAAGTGTTATATAGTTATTATTGGTATCAAGTAGGACTGTTGTTAGTCACTCAGCCATGTTTGACTCTGCAACCTCATGGATTGCAGCATGGCAGGCTTTCCTGTCCTCACAAAATCCCAGAGCTTGTTCAAACTCACTTCCATTGAGTCAATGATGTCATCCATACATCTCATTCTCTGTTGCCTCCTTCTCCTCCTGCCCTCATTCTTTCTCAGCATCAGGGTCTTTTCCAATGAGTTGGCTCTTTGCCTTACATACCCAAAGTATTGGAGCTTCAGCATCAGCATCAGTCTGTCCAATGAATTTTCAGGGTTGATTTCCTTTAGGATTGACTGGTTTCATCTCCTTGTTGTTCAAGGGACTCTCAAGAGTTTTCTCTAGCACCACAGATTGAAAACATTTGTCCTTCAGCACTCAGCCTTCTTTATGGTTCAAATCTCACATCCATACATGACTTCCGGAAAAATTATAGCTTTGACTATATGGACCTTTGTAGGCAAAGTAATGTCTCTGCTTTTTAACATGCTATCTAGTTTTTGTTTTTTTTTTTTTGTCATAGCTTTTCTTCCAAGGAGCAAGATTCTTTTAATTTCATGGCTGCAGTCTCCATCTGCAATGATTGTGGAGCCCAAGAAATTAAAATCTTTCATTATTTCCATTTTATTCCCATCTATTTGCTATGAGGCATGGCAGAGGCATGGGTCAGAGGTGGCCTGCTGCAAGGTTGGGGGCACTGAGTGCAGCACTATATGCATGGGACCTTTTGAAGGAGGTTGCCATTAACTTCATTACCTCCACCATAGTTTGGCCTCAGGTCAAATAGTAGGAAGGGAACACAAAGCTGCCCATCAACAGAAAATTGGATTAAAGATTTACAGAGCATGGCCCCACCCATCAGAACAAGACCCAGTTTCCCCCTCAGTCACTGTCTCCCATCAGGAAGCTTCCATAAGCCTTTTATTCTTCTCCATCAGAGGGCAGAATAAATAAAAACCACAATCACAGAAAACTAACCAATCTGATCACATGGAACACAGTCTTGTCTAACTCAATGAAACTATGAGCCATGCCATATAGGGCCACCCAAGATGGACGGGTCATGGTGAAGAGTTCTAACAAAACGTGATCAACTGGAGAAGGGAAGGGCAAACCGCTTCAGTATTTTTGCCTTGAGAACCCCATGAACAGTATGAAAAGGCAAAAAGATAGGATACTGAAAGCTGAACTCCCCAGGTTGGTAGGTGCCCAATATGCTACTGGAGATTAGTGGAGAAATAACTCCAGAAAGAATGAAGAGACAGAGCCAAAGCAAAAATAACACCCAGTTGTGGATGTGACTGGTGATGGAAGTAAAGTCCGATGATGTAAAGAACAATATTGCATAGGAACCTGGAATGTTAGATCCATGAATCAAGGCAAATTGGGAGTGATCAAATAGGAGATGGCAAGAGTGAACGTCAAAATTTTAGGAATCAGTGAACTAAAATGGACTGGAATGTGTGAATTTAACTCAGGTGACCATTATATCTACTACTGTGGGCAAAAATCCCTTAGAAGAAATGGAGTAGCCATCATTGTCAACAAAAGAGTCTGAAATGCAATACTTGGATGCAATCTCAAAAATGACAGAATGATTTCTGTTCATTCCAAGGCAAACCATTCAATATTATAGTAAGCCAAGTCTATGCTCTGACTAATAATGCTGAAGTTGAATGGTTCTATGAAGATCTACAAGACCTTCTAGAACTAACACCCAAAAAAGATGTCCTTTTCATTACAGGGGACTGGAATGCAAATATAGGAAGTCAAGAAATACCTAGAGTAACAGGAAAATTTGGCCTTGGAGTACAGAATTAAGCAGGGCAAAGGCTAATTGAGTTTTGCCAAGAGAGTGCACTGGTCATAGCAAACAATCTTTTCTGACAACACAAGAGAAGACTCTACACATGGACTTCACCAGATGGTCAATATCAAAATCAGACTGATTATATTCTTTGTAGCCAAAGATGGAGAAGCTCTATACAGTCAGAAAAAAAATACTGGGAGCTGACTATGGCTCATATCATGAACTCTTTATTACCAAATTCAAACTTAAATTGAAGAAAGTAGGGAAAACCACTTGGAGAAGGCAATGGCACCCCACTCCAGTACTCTTGCCTGGAAAATCCAATGGGCGGAGGAGCCTGGTAGGTTGCAGTCCATGGGGTCGCTAAGAGTCAGACACGACTGGGCGACTTCACTTTCACTTTTCACTTTCATGCGTTGGAAGAGGAAATGGCAACCCACTCCAGTGTTCTTGCCTAGAGAATCCCAGGGACGGTGGGGCCTGGTGGGCTGCCGTCTATGGGGTCGCACAGAGTTGGACATGACTGAAGCAACTTAGCAGCAGCAGCAGCAGCAGGAAAAACCACTAGACAACTCAGGTATGACCAAAATCAAATCCCTTATGATTATACAGTAGAAGTGACAAATAGACTCAAGGAATTAGATCTGATAGACAGAGTGTCTGAAGAACTATGGATGGAGGTTCATGACACTGTACAGGAAGCAATGATCAAGACCATCTCCAAGAAAAACAAATGCAAAAATGAAAAATGGTTTTCTGAGGAAGCCTTACAAATAGCTGTGAAAAGAAGAGAAGTGAAAGGCAAAGGAGAAAAAGAAAGATATACCCATTTGAATGCAGAATTACAAAGAATAGCAAGAAGAGATAGAAAGCCTTCATCAGTGATGAATGAAAAGAAATAGAGGAAAACAATAGAATGGGAAAGACTAGAGATCTCTTCAAGAAAATTAGAGATACCAAGGGAACATTTCATGCAGAGAGGGGCACAATAAAGGACAGAAATGGTAGGGACCTAACAGAAGCAGAAGATATTAAGAAGAGGTGGCAAGAATATACAGAAGAATTATACAAAAAAGATCATGACCCAGATAATCACGATGGTGTGATCACTCATCTAGAGCCAGACATCCTGGAATTTACTTCTGCTTTATTACCTATGCCAAAGCCTTTAACTTGTGGCTCACAACAAACTGCAGAAAATTCTTCATAGATGTGAATACCAGAATATCTGACCTGCCTCATGAGAAATCTGTGTGCAGCTCAAAAAGCAACAGTTAGAACCGGACATAGATCAGCAGACTGATTCCAAATCGGAAAGTAGTATGTCAAGGCTGTATATTTTCACCCTACTTATTTAACTTACATGAAGAGTACATCATGAGAAATGATGGACTGCATGAAGCACAAGCTGGAGTCAAGATTGCTGGACTAAATATCAATAACCTCAGATATGGAGATGATACCACCCTTATGGCAGAAAGTGAAGAGGAACTAAAAAGCCTCTTGGTGAAAGTGAAAGAGGAGAGTGAAAAAGTTGGCTTAAAGCTCAACATTCAGAAAACGAAGATCATGGCATCTGGTCCCATCACTTCATGGGAAATAGATGGGGAAACAATGGAAACAGTGACAGACTTTATTTTGGGGGCTCCAAAATCACTCCAGATGGTTACAGCAGCCATGAAATTAAAAGACGCTTGCTCCTTGGAAGAAAAGTTGTGACCAACCTAGACAGCATGTTAAAAAGCAGAGACATTACTTTGCCAACAAAGGTCTGTCTAGTCAAAGCTATGGTTTTTCCAGTAGTCTTGTATGGATGTGAGAATTGAACTATAAAGAAAGCTGAAAGCCAAAGAACTGATGCTTTTGAACTGTGGTGTTGGAGAAGACTCCTGAGAGTCCCTTGGACTGCAAGGAAATCCAGCCAGTCCATCCTAAAGGAAGCAGTCTTGAATATTCATTGAAAGGACTGATGCTGAATTTGAAACTCCAATACTTTGGCCACCTGATGCAAAGAACTGACTCATTGGACAAGACCTTGATGCTGTGGAAGATTGAAGGTGGGAGGAGAATGGGAGGACAGAGGACTAGATGGTTAAATGGCATCATTGACTCAATGGACTTGAGTTTGAGTAAGCTCCGCGAGTTGGTGATGGACAAGGAAGCCTGGTGTGCTGTAGTCCATGGGGTCGCAAAGAGTCAGACATGACTGAGTAACTGAACTGAACCTATTTGCCCTGAAGTGATGGGACTGGATGCCGTGATCTTCATTTTTTGAATGCTGAGATTTAAGCCAGATTTTTCACTCTCCTTTTTTGCCTCATCAAAGTGCAAGTGAAGTCGCTCAGTCATGTTCGACTCTTTGCAACCCCATGGACTGTAGCCCACCAGGCTTCTCCATCCATGAGATTTTCCAGGCAAGGGTACTGGAGTGGGGTGTCATTGCCTTCTCCTTTGCCTCATCAAGAGGCTCTTTAGTTCTTTTTCACTTTCTGCCATAAGGGTGGTGTCATCTGCATATCTGAGGTTATTTCTCCCAGCAATCTTGATTCCAGCTTGTGCTTCCTCCAGCCCAGCATTTCTCATGATATACTCTGCATAGAAGTTAAATAAGCAGGGTGACAATATACAGCCTTGACATACTCCTTTCTAATTTGGAACCAGTCTGTTGTTCCATGTCTAGTTCTAACTATTGCTTCTTAACCTGCATACAAGTTTTGTAGGAGGCAGGTAAGGTTGTCTAGCATCCCAGTTTCTTTTTCTGAAATTCTCAGAAGAAGACCAAGCATATCAGTGCCTTCAACAAGATCTGCCTTTATTGTTCTCATGTGTGGAAGTTTTGAATTAAACCTTCCAACTATTTTTATGCAAGTTCTTCTCTGTGATGTTTCCAGAAATTCAGGTTATCTTATTTTCCTAGGAATGCTTTTTATCCCTAAAGTCTTAATTCCAAAATGATTGCTGTTACGTGAGACATTATGCATTCAAGGAGCAAGAGGTTAGGAAGAAGGGCAAAGGATACACATCATCTTTCTGAAGTATATTCCCTGAAGAAGATTCCCATCTGCTTGTTTCCAACTTGCCACACCTTAGTCGTACTGTATATGGAAATACAAGGGGATGAAAACGTTGACTTAAAGCTCAACATTCAGAACACAAAGATCATGGCATCTGGTCCTGTCACTTCATGGCAAATAGATGGGGAAACAGTGGCTGACTTTATTATTTTGGGCTCCAAAATCACTGCAGGTGGTGATTGCAGCCATGAAATTAAAAGAGGCTTACTCCTTGGAAGGAAAGTTATGACCAACCTAGACAGAATATTAAAAAGCAGACACATTACTTTTTCAACAAAGGTCTGCCTAGTCAAGGGCTATGGTTTTTCCAGTAGTCGTGTATGGATATGAGAGTTGGACTATAAAGAAAGCTGAGCACTGAAGAATTGATGCTTTTGAACTGTGGTGTTGAAGAAGACTTTTGAGAGTCCCTTGGACTGCAAGGAGATCCAACTAGTCCATCCTAAAGGAGATCAGTCCTGGGTGTTCATTGGAAGGACTGATGTTGAAGCTAAAACTAATACTTTGGCCACCTTATGCGAAGAGTTGACTCATTTGAAAAGACCCTGATGTTGGGAAAGATGGAGGGCAGGAGGAGCAGGGGACGACAAAGTATGAGTTGGTTTGATGGCATCACCAACTCAATGAACATGAGTTTGGGTAAACTCTGGAAGTTAGTGATGGACAAGGAGGCCTGGCTGTGCGGTTCATGGGGTCACAAAGAGTCGCAAATGACTGAGCAACTGAACTGAACTGAGAAATCAGGGGCCAACAAAAACTGTGAATTCTATTACTAAAATAAAGGGGAAAACAGATATTGAAGACCACAACAACCTCTGATATCTTCTAAATTTAATAAATTTGGAAACTAATATATTCAATAAAGAAACAAAATGCTATTTTATGAGTTAAAACAGGAAACAAAGAAACAGTGGGTATGCATCTGAAGAAGAAAAAAATTTTGTACAGGAAATGGACAGCAAATTTATAAAATATTGAATGTATTGATGTTTATTTGTGTATGTCCCATTCTTTGAATTACTGATTGAAGTATCCTTAATTTATTTATCATATGTCAGCATTTATATTCAAATATAGATGCAAACTGGTTTTAGTTCATTAAGAAGGAAAAAAAAAAAGGGATTTTAATGGCCCTAAATAAAACTTTAATTATTAGAGGCAAATTTCTTATCTCAACATTAAGTCTACATAGTGATGATTAGTTGCTAATATTTTAAGTGAATATGTAAACTAGGTAACAGAATCAATAGTATTGAACATAATCCAATTGTACCACTGAATAAGGAAGAGCTGAATCAACATTTGATTTTGCCAGTGCTAACAAAATCCATGTGTTCGAATCACTGTACTACCTCACAAATGAAAGGAGATAGGGATGGAATGGGGAGGGAGGAGGGAGGAGGGTTCAGGATGGGGAACACATGTATACCTGTGGCGGATTCATTTTGATATTTGGCAAAACTAATACAGTTATGTAAAGTTTAAAAATAAAATAAAATTTAAAAAAAAATAAATAAAATCCAAAAAAAAAAAAAAAAGAAAGGAGATAAATAGATTAAATGTAGGCAGTTAAAATGCAGACAACTAAATAATGAATCTCTGTGGCAATAATTAAACAACATTGACCAACTGTATACATGTACTTTTATTAATCAATTTAATAATCTTATGGCAAGTTTCCTTGATTTATCTTTTAAATATATCTGGGAATTACAATGAGATTATTTTACAACAAAAAGTTTTTTTGTTTTTCCTGTTTGAAATCCCTCATTCTGTGTATGAAAAAAACAAGGGTTAAGGAAGGTGAGTTAATTTAACTCTAGGTAACTAGTTTGTGTCAGAGGTACTATAATTGAGGTAAAAAACTACATAAAAAATGTATATGAATGTTGAGGATTCTAACTTTCAAGAAAAGTATAGAAGACAAATTTTCCTCCTAAATTACAATTGTGCCCTCAGATATGTGCCACAATCCTACTTTTTAAAAAGAACACTCCTGCTCAAGCCCTTCAAACTTACCCTTGCACTGATAATTTTGTTTCCTTAGGGTATTCACAAGAACCAGCTGCAATTAGTGAAGTCAGAGGCAGCATTTTTATTTTAGAACACACACACATGTATACCTGTGGCGGATTCATTTTGATATTTGGCAAAACTAATACAATTATGTAAAGTTTAAAAATAAAATAAAATCAAAAACAGGTAAAAAAAAATAATAATAAAAAAAAGGAACTGGACATGGAATGACAAACTGGTTCCAAATTGGGAAAGGAGTACATCAAGGCTGTATGTTGTCACCCTGCTTATTTAACTGATGTTCAGAGTACATCATGCAAAATACCAGGCTGGAAGAAGCACAAGCTGGAATCAAGATTGCTGGGAGAAATATCAATAAACTCAGATATGCAGATGACACCATCCTTATGGCAGAAAGTGAAGAAGAACTAAAGTGCCTCTTGATGAAAGTGGAAGAGAGTGAAAAAGTTGACTTAAAACTTAGCATTCAGAAAACTAGGATCATGGCATCCAATTCAATCACTTCATGACAAATAGATGGGGAAACAATGGAAACAGTGAGAGACTTTATTTTGGGGGGTCTCTAAAATCACTGCAAATGGTAACTACAACCTTAAAATTAAAAGATACTTGTTCCTTGGAAGAAAAGTTTTGACCACTCTAGACAGCATATTAAAAAGCAGAGACATTACTTTGCCAACAAAGATCCATCTAGTCAAAGTTATGGTTTTTCCAGTAGTCATGTATGGATGTAGAGTTGGACTATAAAGAAAGCTAAGCACTAAAGAATTGATGCTTTTGAACTGTGGTGTTAGTTCCCTGGTGAGAGTTCCCTGTGGTGAGAGTCCCCTGGACTGCAAGGAGATCCAACCAATCAATCCTAAAGGAAATCAGTCCGAATATTCATTGGAAAGACTGATGTTGAAGCTGAAACTCCAATACTTTGGCCACCTGATGTGAAGAGCAGACTCATTGGAAAAGACCTTGATGCTGGGAAAGATAGAAGGCAGGAGGAGAAGGGAACGACAGAGGATGAGATGGTTGGATGGCATCACCGACTCGATGGACATGAGTTTGAGTAAGCTCCGGGAACTGGTGATGGACAGGGAGGCCTAGTGTGCTGCAGTCCATGGGTTCGCAAGGAGTCGGACACGACTGATTGACTGAACTGAACTGAACTGACAGCTGATCTCTCCTGGCCACTCTTAAGTATGTCCGCTGGGAGGGGTGCCATGGTTTGGACCCTGACCCCTCTGGACTCTCCACCTACTTCTGGCTTTTCACAGCACAGGAGAGGTACCAGGTTCTGGAGGAAAGAACACATTGTTGAATTAGACCTGGGTTTCTTATCACAGCTTTTCTGTGCCTCCTCTGTAAAAATTAGCTACTACCCATGAGTCCCTTGCAAGGGATCCTCGCATGGTAAATAATTATTAAATTTAATTTCATTGTTTTCCCTTCAAAAAAAAAAAAGGAAATTTAAACTTGGTCTATTTGCTTAAAATAATGGAAATTTATTCTCTCACATAACTGGAGTCCAGAAACCCCAAATCAAGGTGTTAGCAGAGCTGTTCTCCATTGAAGACTCTAGCAAAGAATCTTTTCTTACCTCCTCCAGCTCCTGGTGGTTTCTTAGCTCCTGGCAACATAAGTCTAATCCCTGCCTTTGCCTTCACATGGCTTTTTCCCTGTGTTTCTATGTGTCCTTTTCTGTTACTTACAAGGATATTCTCATTAGGGTCTACTCTAATCTCATATGACTACTTTCACAGATACAAGGGATTATGATTTAGTTATATCTCTCTTTTTTTGTTGGGGAGCACCATTCAATGTAATAAAGTACTCAAAAAGTTATGTTTGTTTAACTTATTTTTCCAAAACAAACAATGCAGTATCTACCACAGTGATGTGATTGTGGCTGCTGTTTGAATAAAGTTGTTATATTCCAGTGTCATCTCTCATAATCAATATGGGTTTTGACAACTTTCAGGACTTTGAATATGACATTAATCCAGCTAGTATGTGTTATTTCTTCTGATTTATGGCCTTGAGTGGGATGTTTGTAGGAGGAACCACTTAAGGGAGTTCAATATGACTTTCTTGGTAGTTCTAGTTTTACAATAAGCTCCTAAACCAGATTTTCAACAAATCTGCTCTTTGTTTGCCAAAAATAAGGATCTCCTTAAGTGCTGTAACAGAGACCATTTGGCCTTCACAAAATGCCCTGAATTAATAATTATTAATTATTTAATTAATAATTTGAGCATGTCCTCCTCTCCTTCAGTGCATTACCTTCATTTCCAACAACCAACCAAACCCAAGTCCTTCAGCTCTCTCAAGTGCTGGAGATGTCATATAAACGACTGCTTCTTTCTCCATCTACGGCTCAACCCGAGTCACCACATATGAGACTCTTGCCAATGTGATACTCCAGCATGTCAGGGGGCACCATTCTCAAAAGTACTATTTCAAAGGGAATTTTTTCTTTTTTTTTTTGTTTTTCATTTGTCTCACAGGCATTCCAATTTTAGTGTCCTATTCACAGAATTTTCTTCCTGAAGCCACTTGTATAGTCAAATAGCCACCAGAAGCAGACATGTGACAGAATTTCAGTGCACTGTTTATTTGAGAAGTAAAAGGAAAACCTTGTTGGAAAACTGGGGAGTCATTCAAAGGAGGAGAGGCAGCCAATAAAAGGTCCACTTTCAAGGGATGATTAGAATTGAACATATGGGGAAACTTTGGAAACAGTAAAATACACATCTCAGGATTAACCTACCCAGGAGGGAATAAGCCTTGATCTCCACACACTCCTCCCAGCCACTGACTGAGGATTATTTCCTGGGCTTGCTAACCGTGAAGGCTGTGTGTCCTTTTGATGTCTTCAGAGAAAAAAACAAATCTGGCCAAGCGATGCAGATGCTGGAATTAGAAGTAAGATGCCGCTCACTGAAGGGATGTGAGCAGGGACGTTAAGCATCTGCTGCATTTACACTGTAAGATTTCCTCCATGTCCCCAAAGTTTGCTGTCAATTTATGTTCACACTGTCCTCAAAGATATGAAAAGCTTTATTTTTTCATTTTTTTAAATTGTCAGTTTTCTCCACAAAGTATAAATCAGGTCAGAACTATTTTTGTTAACTTATTCACATCAGTTCTCAGTAACTGACAGAGTACTTGGCGTAGAGTAGGCTCTCAAAAATATTACTTAAAACTCAATATTAAATCAAACAATGCATTCTCTTGTGAGCATCTGAACTGGTGATACTGTCTACCCACACAATTATTATTACCGAGCTTTTCACACAAAACTGAAAATCAGATTTCCTATTGACTTAAAAAATGATGAGAATTTACATGAGAAGGTTTTACAATTTTGCTTAATATCTAGCTTATTAAGGGATGAGTAAATACTTCACCATTGAGCTAGCTATTAAGAAATTACAGAAAATAAACTAGTAGGATTTTTGATATGGAAGTAATTTGAGAAAGCTAAATATAATTTGAGCACATATGGATTGTGAGGTCAAAACAATAAAAGTGATCTGTACAACAAAAATACACTTTTTTCTCATATTTCACACACACAAATATGCACACAATACCAATTATATCTAAAACTAAAAATAAATTCTTAGAGAAAAAAAGGTATTTTTGTGCCTTATCATTTTTACGTGACTATACCATGTCTTACACCTTCATATCCCCCATACTCTGGTACCTTTACTACATATACCAGGAATTAAATAAAATTGTTACTTATTTAGATTCAGATTTATTTATAATATTTCAATATACTAAAACACTATAATATGCAATGTCTAGGCATAATTAACACTCCTTAACATTTAAAGCTCATTACAGTCCTCTCTCCTGACTCTTTTTTGAAAAGAGACTTAGGTCTATAAACATTAAAACCGATTTATATTAATTTGGTGTGTGTGTTTTAATATTACCATTTGGAAAGTGAGTCAGTAATAAAATTCAAAGAAAATAAAACCTACTGTTAAAATAGATGCCCTGCATTGAGCCCAAGGACCAGCTCCTAGAACAGGCCTATTAACTATTTGCTGAAAAATTGCTCTAAGATTTCTACTCAAATTTTTCTTGTAGCACAATTACAGAAAATATATATGAAACCACAAACTTCCTGACACTACAGAACAAAGCAGAAAAGTTCTTCTGGGATACATTTTTAAACCTGAACAATGCTAATGGTCATTTTATTTTTATGCCTTTACAGCTGCATTGAAGAAAGATAAAACATACAACTATACTAGATATTGTTTACTGGTAAACTAAAGATGATAACAGTTTATTTTCCTGGTATAAATGTGAAAGACATTTCTTTAGTTAGCTGATTGTCAGAAATGTGCAGCAAATATATCCAAAGAAGATTATAAATAGAATCCATTAGGATGTTGCCTTTGATAGATCAATAATTTCCAAAGAATTCATGATGATCTATTGAACAGACTAATGATTTAATGTGTTCAGTGTTGCTTGAAACTATAATAGCTCCCTCACAGATACAAAGAACACACTAGTTATTACCAGTAGAAATAAGAAAGGAGGTAGGGACAAGATAGGGGTAGGGGATTAAGAGATATGAACTACTACGTATAAAACAGATAAGCAACAAGGATATGTTGTGCATAGAAAAATATATCCATTATTTTGAAGTAACTTTAAGTGGAATATAATCTATAAAATATTAAATCACTGTGCTATATACCTGTAACTACTATAGTATTGTAAATAAACTATAGTTTAATAAATTTTTAAAAACTTTTTTATATTTCCATTCTAAAACACTAAGCGACTTGAATTAATACATGATTTTTTAAAATGACTCACACATTGATCATACAACTGATATTTGATAGACACAAATTATTTAAACACAAACAAGGTTTTACATGGGATAGTGATAATAGTATGGTTTAATATTATGGTCTCATGGTGATTCTAGACTTCTATTATCCTCAGCCAATAAAACCAGTTTGCTGATTCTCCTAAGGAAATAGAAATAAAAGCAAAAAAAAAAAAAAGTGGGGGGATCTAAACTTAACAAGCTTTTGCACAGCAAAGAAAACCATAAACAAAATGAAATGATAACTTAGAGACCAGGAGCAAATATTTGCAAGTAATGCTACTTGGGATTAATGTTCAAGATATACATATAGCTAAAAAGACAAACAACCCAACCAAAATGGGCAGAAGACCTAAATAGACATTTCTCCAAGGAAAACATACAAGTGGCCAACGTGCATATGAAAAGATGCTCAACATCACTAATTATTAGAGACATGCAAGTCAAAAAGACAATGAGGTATCACCGCACATTGGTCAGAATGGCCATCATCAAAAAGTCTACAAATACCAAATGCTTGAAAGGGTATGGGGAAAAAAGAACCTTTCTCCAGCATTGGTGGGAATATAAATTGGCACAGCCACTATGGAGGCCAACATGGAGGCTTCTTAAAAAACTACAAATAAGAACTGTAGTATAATCCAGCAGTCCCACTCCTGGGCATATATGCAGAGAAAACTGTAATTTAAACAGGTACATGCAACTCTGATGTTCATTGCAGTACTGTTTACAATAGCCAAGAAATAGAAACAATCTAAATGCCCATCAACAGATGAATAGATAAAGAAGATGTGGTACGTATATACAATAGAATATTACTCAGCCACACAAAACACTGAAATAATGCCATTTGCAGCAACATAGATGTAACCAGGCAGTTTGAAAATGAATATCTGTGTGTGAGTAATGTGTCAGTATGTTTTTGCATATGAATATGTGTGTGTGTGTGCACACATAACTCTGTGTGTCTTAAGAGATGGCTGAAAGAGAAACAATCTTAATAAAGAGCAGACAATGGCAAAGATTTTGATTCTGTAACAACGAATAAATACGTTCAACTATGGTCTAAAGGAGTTAATTTTTACTTTTATAGATTGAGGGTTAAATTTGGTAGATTGTGTCCTTAGTGAGATGACTGAGGTTTTTTTTTTGTTTGTTTTGTTTTTAACATGGTGAAGAAAAATACTTGAAGAACCAATATGGGAAGTCCAATGATAAATTTTTCAAAAAACTCAGTCCCCCTTTCAAAAGCATATTATTATCATAATAACCGAGTATTTGCTACACTAAGGTCATTATTTAAGGAAGAATGCTTTTATTTCTATTTCATTTTATCTAACAAAAACATGAACATGGTTTGAAAAGACTAATGGATGAAAATTAAAAATACACATTGGTAACGTACTTTTAGCTCATGCCCAGAGAGCACACTAAAATTAAGGTAAACAAAAAAGGACTAAATATACTAGGACATGAAGGAGAGAGAAGAGCTAACAGCAGGTAGAGAAGATGAGACATGACAACAACATTTTGGAAAATTGAAAGTAGATGGAAATCTAATATCTGACTTAGAATGTTGGGATCTATTCAACTCTAAATCTACAGAGAAAAGAGTCAATTAGAGTTGAAGTGACCTAAACTAAAGCTCTCCTAAATTTCTCAGGATTCAATATAAAGAGCTGAAAATAACAGGTGGCTAAGTTCTTATGAAGAGGAGTTGGATTAATGAATACCTTTCCACACTATTGTAGGGATGTTACTGGATTCGCTGAACCAAGGCCTGCTCCAAAGGACATCAGGAAGAAGGGAGGGAATTATGTATTGCAAGCAGAATGTTTAAGTGAAAATCTACCTGATATATATATATATATTTATATATAAATATTATATATTTATATATATAATGTTTTTATATATTATATTTATATATATTATATATATTTATATATAATATATATATATATATTTTTTTATACACTCTACACTCCCTCTACACTCCCTCAGGAGGGTGCATTTGTGCTAGACTTGTCCTCCCAAGGAAGAGATTGAGAAATTCATCTCAGGAAACCTGACAGAACAAGCAGGAAAAAAAAAAAAAAGTACAGAAATCTTTATCTGGGGGTCTTACAATAAAGTCTTTTCTTTTCAAGCCACTCCCACCTACAGAGGTTACAATATCCTTGTGAGTGCCAAAGAATGACAGATATTTGAGAAAAGTACCTAAACTGGCAGAAAGAAATCAAAACATATAATCATAAAAGCAGACTCTGAGAAAACAGAGGCATAGACATTATAAAGACCAGAAGTAAATTTAGACAAGAAGGAATTTATTATTTTCAGAGGAATGAAAGATGATATTGCATTCACTAAGTAAGAACAGAAGGCCATAAGACAAATGGTCATAAAACAGAAAAGAAGCTTTGGAAATTAAAAAAAAAAATGGTGCTAGTGGGTATTTATTCAAAAAAATAGAAATGTTGAAAGTAAAGTTGAGAAAAATCTTACAACAATGGAAACAAACTGATAAAGATGAAAAATAGGAAAAATGTAACTCCATTAAGAGGATTATCTTAAACTATCCCACATGTAATTCAGAGTAGCTTCTGAAAAGAGATATAATGTTGTCAATAAGTGCCCACAGGTATGTACTTTATAGAACTAGTGAAATAGTCCAAACTTTGAAATAGTCCAAACTTTCTTCATTGGGTTTTCAAGTACCTGGCTAGTCTTATGTATATCATACCTGAGTGATATTTCCTCCCTACTGACCTAACCCTGGGGACTCCCACCTCCACAGTCATGGTCTCTACAGCAGATTTGGGCTTAAGAAGTCATTTTTGCAACCTTTGGCGCTTTTCCTATGTGATTGCACTGAGCATGGATCCATATCTAATTTCTGCAGAGTAAATAATATTGTTTCCAAAGGTCTCATTTTACGAGTTGCAGGTAACAACAAATCAGACAAAATCCTGTTTTACAGTTTTATAAAGTTGAGGTAAATTTCCTATTGTGTTCTATAAAGTTCTGTTCAAGTATTAAAATAAGCCTCTTTTTCCCTTTGAGTAAATTTCTGTTCCACAAAACAAAGCAAACAACCCATTTAGTGAAATATTTTGGTAACTTAACCATTCATACCACTTGTTAAATTATAGCTTCTATGAAGTGAAAGTTGCTCAGTTGTGTCTGACTCTTTGTGACCCCGTGGACTGTAAAGTCCATGCAATTCTCCAGACCAGAATACTGGAGTGGGTAGCCTTTCCATTCTCTAGGGGATCTTCCAAACCCAGAGATGGAACCCAGGTCTCCCGCATTACAGGCGGATGGATTCTTTATCAGCTGAGCCACAAGGGAAGCCCTATGAGGACAATCGTATTTCATTCATATTATTATGAAATTAGAGAATTTTTGCATACATTAACTTGACAATTCTTAAGATCATCTGTATAAAGAATGTTGTCTCAGTATTTATATTGACATGAACTTTATCCTGTATGAAATATGGTCATGGATAATGAGCTGGGAGAATAAGCAATTTACAGCTTTACTCGTCTCAAATATAACAAAGATGAATATAGCATTCTAATAAAAATCTCTCATAGAAAATCTCTCTAATCATATGACTATTTCTAGTCCTGATTCTGAATAAAATAAGAATTTTTTAAAATCTCATTTCTGATTCTGACTCAAATGTAGTTCACTGAAATAACATAATGAGATATAAAACATCTTATAACTACTTCAGATATAAGTAAGAAGCATTATTTTCAACATCAATTCAGGGCTGTAATTTCATTTCTATTTATATATTAGTAAAACTAAGTACAAACACTTTAGTATATTCTTGAAATTGTTCATTAAATAGTTGTTTATTAAGGCACTTATATCTGTGATGCTAAATTTATCAGTTCTAAAGTGAATTTAGAGGAGAAAATATAATTGAGACCAATGTGTACAGGTTTGTAATTCCAAGTGATTTCTGATAAATGCAATCACCATGATCTGGAAGGTAAGTTAAAATATTACTCACTTTGGGTCTTAAGACTTTTTCTTTTGCTTTTTCATGGCACTGTTCACTTTTATTTTGTCATCTGTTATCTTGCCAAATAGAAGAGATCTGTAGAAATAGCAAAGATAACCAAGGGCAATGGGCATGGGTAAATTTTAATTAAGTATATGTACCACTGGCAGTCTTCTCACTATCATGTCTGTCACAGATCATTGCCTGCCCCTAAGCCTTTTCCTAAACTATGATCATGGCATCCAGTCCCATCACTTCATGGCAAATAGGAGGGAAAACGTCTAAGCAGTGACAGATTTTATTTTATTGGGGTCCAAAATCACTGCAGACAGTGACTGCAGCCATGAAATTAAAAGATGCTCTTTGGAAGGAAAGCTATGACAAACCTAGACAGCATATTATAATGCAGAGACATCACTTTGCTGACAAGGCTCTATATAGTCAAAGTTATTATTATTTTTTTTCCATTAGTCATGTATAGATGTGAGAGCTGGACCATAAACAAGGCTGAGTGCCGAAGAATTGATGCTTTCAAACCGCGGTACTGGAGAAGACTCTTGAGAGTTCCTTGGACAGCAAGGAGTCAAACAAGTCAATCCTAAAGGAAATCAACTCTGAATACTCATTGGAAGTACTGGTGCTGAAGCTGAAGCTCCAATACTTTGGCTATGTGATGCGAAGAGCCAATTCATTGGAAAAGACCCTGATACTGGGAAAGATAGAAGGCAAAAAGAGAAGGGGTGGCAGAGGATAAGGTGGTTACATAGTATCACCGACTCAATTTTGCTCATGAATTGGAGCAAACTCTGGGAGATAGCGGAGGACAGAGGAGCCTGGTGTGCTGCAGTCTATGGGGTAGAAAAGAGTTGGATACAATTTAGCGACTGAACAACAACCAAAACAACAACAATGGTCTGTGTTGGCAATTTCTCCTGTTACAGTTAATTTTGCAGGTAGTTAATCTGATCTTCTCAAAGGAGTGCTGAGATGATTTTTCTACCTTAAATCAAATGCTTTTGGTTAAACAAATATTTATTATTTTTGAAACACTTGTCTTATAGTATTGAAAAGGCATGTACTTTAACTATCTCCAAGTCTAACTAAGGAGGATGTGAAAAAGGTAAATTATAATACAGGAAAGACTCATATGTACATGATTCTGAGAACCCTAGTACCCCATGTGATTTATAGGAGAGTCTTTAAGGAAATGATTAAGGTTAAATAAGATCATAGGGGTGGAGCACTGATCTGGTAGAACTAGGACACTTATAAGAGAGGAAGTGACACTGGAGGTCTCCCTTCACCATGTGGTACCCAACAAGAAGGTGAAAACCTAGAAGAGAGCTCTCAGTAGAATCTGACAATGCTAACACCCTTATTTTGGACTTCTAGCACCCAGAACTGTGAAAAATAAGTTTCTATTTTTTAAGCCACCCAGTATTTTGTTATGGCAGCCTGAGCTGACTAATACATATGTTATGGGAAAAATATACCCTGGGTGAGGGGATGGGGACTATGGTAGGTAAAGTAATAACCTAAGATATCTATATTTAAATAAAATAAACTATATTTTAGTCCTGCAAACTTGTGAATATGTTACCTTACTTTGCAAAAGGGACTATGCAAATGTGGTTAAGTTAAAGATATAGTGATGGGAAGACTATTCTGGGTTATCCCAGTGGGCCCAATTTGAAGATGCTATACTTCTTGCTTTGAAGGTGGAGGAAGGCTCATGTATGAAGGAATACAAGTGGCCCTGGGAAAATGGACAAGGCAAGGGGCCATATCATCTCCTAGAGACTCCAGATGGAATACAGTCCTCCTGAAACCTTACTTTTAGCCCTACAAAACCTATTTCAGATTCCTGACCTCCAGAACTGGAAGATAATACATTTGCCCCTGGGTTTGTGGCAATTTGTTACATCAGCAATGAAAAAGAATACAGTGGCCTTTGATTTTAGAAGGCAGAATGAACTTTTACAGGGAAAACAAAGACTAAGCTAGAGAAAGCAGCTTTTGAAAAAGAAGGGGAAGGGTCAGGTAATTGCAAGGGATTCTGTTTGATGTAACGCAACAGGTAGGTTGGAAACAGAGGGTTATGAAGCCTGAAAGTACTGGCAGGGTATGGAATTTGAAGATCTGGTGGGCCTTGCAAGTTACTGAGGTTTGCTGTGAGGAGTGAGAAGGGGGATTTAGACAGAGGCATCACACTTGGAGATTCATTTATCAGAACTAATTGCAGTTTCATCCAACCCAGAGGGATGGTAAGGGGAGGGAGGAGGGAGGAGGGTTCAGGATGGGGAACACGTGTATACCTGTGGCAGATTCATGTTGATATATGGCAAAACCAATACAATATTGTAAAGTTAAAAAATAAAAAAAATTAAAACAAAAAGAAGACTAATTGCAAAAGGCAAGAGACAAGAGGTGGGGATTTGAATGGGGCTTATCCTAACAGCATGAAGGTGAGTTTGAAGGCTAAGAGACAATGACCTCAATCTGATCAGCAGATCCATTGTCTAGTGTCCCTAAGCAGGCCCAGGGAAACCCTCTGTTGTTTTCAATCTGTCCAACTTCTCTTGTCTATACAAAAAATTAATAATTAAAATATTTCATGATACAGTTAAAAGAAAAATATCAACTTATGGGTTTTTACCTGATTAAATCCCAAACTTGGATACTGAAGTCCTTATTGATCCTGGAGTACCAGCTAATTAGAATACAAGGATATAGAAGTTTCCTTTTTCAGCTTTCCTACCCTTTACAGATCATCTACATCATCTACCCCAAAAGTTCAATAAGTTCCTCCTCTCTGCACTTCCATAATTCATTATGCATAATCACCACTATATATTTACATTTCTATTTTGTACGTTTATGTTTATTGGTAGACCATGATTCCTTTAGGGAAGAGATAAATTTCTTTATATCTCCGGCATTTACTAGTGAATAGTAAATGTTTAATAAATGTTTATTGAAATTCTAATAAATAAATGAAAAGACGTGAAAAAGTGAAGTCGTTCAGTCATATCTGAGTCTCTGCAACTCTGTGGACTATAGCCCACCAGGCTCCTATGTCCATGAGATTCTCCAGGCAAGAATACTGGAGTGGGTTGCCTTGCCCTTCTCCAGGGTACTTCCTGACTTAGGGATCAAACCTGGGTCTCCTGCATTGCAAGCAGATTCTTACTGCCTGAGCCACAGGGGAACCCCAAATAAATGAAAATGAGTGACAACTGATGTGGCCATTTCCACATCTATTGCTTTTCTGAGAAAATCATTAGAGTTGTGCAAGGGGGGAAAAGTCAGTATCAAATAATTTATCTAAGTTCAGAATTGAGGGTGCTGAGTAGCTGAAGAAGATTTCATATGAATATAAAACAGCTGGCATGAATTGATACAGTAGTATGTGCATTCCATTCAGACCATTAGCATGCAAATAAAGATGTTTTAGCAATAACCAGTCTTCCACACAATATCCAGACAACCCATCTTGTTGGGTATTGTTCATACATATTGCTCACAGCAGTTGGCTTAAAAGAAAAAGTCATCAGAATGAAATGGTAACTGTTTCAAATTCTTTATTAGCATAATTATTAGAATTTTCATAACTTTGACTAATTGCTCACATATTCATTATGTAACTTTTAATGTTTTTATATACTTGATAAAGTAACCCTATTTGTCCTCTAATTAATGCACAGAGTTTTACTGTTACTAGAATCTACTCTATCAGCAATAACATAAGATTTATGAAAGTTAATCTCATTAATATTAATGGAATTTTTGCACATAAATCTTATCATGTATCACTAATGGATGAGAATTTGGTGAAAACTCTAAAAGTTTCACATGCCAAGGACATTAGAGAAAATAGATCGTATCAAGGGAAAGAAACCTTATTAAAGCATGATCATCTAAATTATGTCCACCAGTGTTAAGAAATAATTGTCATTATATCATAGAGAAAATGGGTGTTTTAGAGAATCACGACAGATTCAAGATCCTTTTACCATTTGAAAAAAGCACTGCAGTGATACCTGCAAATGGAAAAATCACTGGGTATGTCTTTCGATATAAAATATTTCTGACAGCTGTCTGATATCTTTTGAAGTTACATATTTTTTGTGCTCTTTTAATTTATGGTTTCAATGAGAAAGAAAGCCTCAATTAAATGCTTACTTTCCTAAGCAGTTCAATCTAATTTAGAATCGCTACCTTTTGCTGTGCTTAAAAATCTCAATATAATAGTGTAGGCAGCAACTACCAACTATAGTAGTAGTATTATAGAAGTATGGCATTATATGGTATTATAGTAGCATAGTATTATTACCGTAGCCATAGTGATTTTTATCAACAAGCAAAGTTAGCTTAGGCTGAGCAGGGCCCAGGTTTCACAAGATAGCACCTTTTTTGATTTGAGCACTATAAGCCTCTTGCACAAATATTTATACCATATATATAGGTCGAAATATTTAACTGGGAACATATACAAATTAACGCTGCAACATGGGGTGATGAAATAGCCATTTCTTTTTTTTTTTCTCTTTTATACAAAAGTCTGTGAATGTTCTTCCTCTGAATCAAAGCATTTCATCCTATCTTCATTAAACAGCATAGCAATGTAGCTTTGAATGGAAAAAAGTATCTTGACAAAGACAAGTTAGTCGAGTAAAAATGATAAGATGGAAAGATGGAAAGAAAATCATCTATTCACAATGACTATAAATTTCATCAGAGCATATAGAATATTACTTTGCATAATTTAAACTTATTCATTTGTATTTTCAACACATTTGGCAACACATTAATTAAATACTTACTATGTATGATAACACTGCAGTAGTAGAATATCGGGCTTCCCTGATAGCTCAGTTGGTAATGGACATGGGAATAAACTATAAATATTAATAAATATTTAATAAAAAATATACTGTTGGTGCCAATAAGAAAATTACAGGATCATAGGAGCATATGCCAGAAAACAGCCTAGATATAGAGTGTGGAAATGTAGGGAGGAGAAAGGGTAAGGGCTTATTTTGTTGTTGCTGTTTAGTCTAAGTTGTGTCTGACTCTTTTGAAACCCCATGGATTGTAGCTCCCCAAGCTCCTCTGTCCAAGGGATTTCTCAGGGAAAAATACTGGAGTGAGTTGTCATTTCTTTCTCCAATCCAGGGATTGAGCCCACATCTCCTACACTGGCAGGTGGATTCTTTACCACTGAGCCATTAGGGAAACCCCAGGGCTTCTTTAGGAAGTAACATTTAAGATCTGAAGGCTGAGTGAAAGACGTTTGATTGGTGAAGAAAAGAAGAGGGGCTTGTGGATAGAGGAGGGGATGATTGATATCAAAACCAAACAGAAAGAACAGTGCCATTAATTACCTGAGTCAGAAAGAACTGTAGCAATTCTTGAACAGAAAGATCAATGTAGTTGGAATATGAAGGCCTGTGTGAAATGAGGTGGACATAAACAGATCATGATGTGTATGTTACGACTTTCAGCCTGTGTCATTAGAGTTATCAAAGCCATCAAACCATTCATGTAGGATGAAGAGGTGACATGATCGTATCTGATTTGGAAAACAGCATTCTAGCTTTGATATGAAAAGAAATTAGAGTGGAGAACAGATGATATTCAAGTAAATTTGGGGGGATTGGAAGCTTTATAAAACACTTTTCATCTTTCAGGGCTTAGAAAAGCAATATATTTATATATAGTCAAAATCTGGTTTGTTAAGCATTTAAATTATTTATAATTCATTACTTGATTAAAAACATTTTATATCAAATACTTCATATTCAATAGTATATCATATAATATCTATGGGTAAAATATTCTAAAATAAAAGTAATAATTTTTCATAATTAATAACTATGGCAGATACAGACACATATACTATAACATATATTAAAAGAACTACTTTTGTAGAATTAGAGATAAACTTTTCACTAGTGTTAGGGACATATTTAAATACTTATTTAAACTTATCTAAAGCAAAATCAACACACTTCTAGCTAGACTAAGGAAAAAACAAAGAAGGCTTTTCTAAATAAAATCACACATGAAAAAGGAGAAATAACAGATATCATAGTCATACTAAGGATTATAAGAGAACGTTATAAACAGCCATATGATATCCTTAGAATCATACAACTTTCCAAGATTGAAGAAACATAAAATCATAATAGACCAATCACTAGTAGAGAGATTAAAAGAGTAATCACTCTGTACAATAGGCTCCAGTTTCATCCACCTCATTAGAACTGATTCAAATGTATTCTTTTTAATGGCTGAATAATACTCCATTGTGTATATGTACCACAGCTTTCTTATCCATTCATCTGCTGATGGACATCTAGGTTGCTTCCATGTCCTGGCTATTATAAACAGTGCTGCGATGAACATTGGGGTACTCGTGTCTCTTTCCCTTCTGGTTTCCTCAGTGTGTATGCCCAGCAGTGGGATTGCTGGATCATAAGGCAGGTCTATTTCCAGTTTTTTAAGGAATCTCCACACTGTTCTCCATAGTGGCTGTACTAGTTTGCATTCCCACCAACAGTGTAAGAGGGTTCCCTTTTCTCCACACTCTCTCCAGCATTTATTACTTGTAGACTTTTGGATCGCAGCCATTCTGACTGGTGTGAAATGGTACCTCATAGTGGTTTTGATTTGCATTTCTCTGATAATGAGTGATGTTGAGCATCTTTTCATGTGTTTGTTAGCCATCTGTATGTCTTCTTTGGAGAAATGTCTATTTAGTTCTTTGGCCCATTTTTTGATTGGGTCATTTATTTTTCTGGAGTTGAGCTGGAGGAGTTGCTTGTATATTCTCGAGATTAGTTGTTTGTCAGTTGCTTCATTTGCTATTATCTTCTCCCATTCTGAAGGCTGTCTTTTCACCTTGCTAATAGTTTCCTTTGATGTGCAGAAGCTTTTAAGGTTAATTAGGTCCCATTTGTTTAACAGTCTTATGGACTGTGTGGGAGAGGGAGAAGGTGGGAAGATTTGGGAGAATGGCACTGAAACATGTAAAAAATCATGTATGAAATGAGTTGCCAGTCCAGGTTCGATGCACGAAACTGGATGCTTGGGGCTGGTGCACTGGGACGACCCAGAGGGATGGAATGGGGAGGGAGGAGGGAGGAGGGTTCAGGATGGGGAACACATGTATACCTGTGGCGGATTCATTTTGATATTTGGCAAAACTAATACAGTTATGTAAAGTTTAAAAATAAAAAAAAAAAAGGACATATGAACGTGGAAAAAATAAATAAATAAATAAAAGAGTAATCAAAGAGCTCTCAAAAAACAAAAGCCCAGGAACATATGACTTCACAGGTAAGGTCTACCAAACATTCAAAGAAGATTTAATACCTATCCTTCTTAAACTTTTTCAAAAAATTGAAGAGGAGGGAATATTTTTAAACTTCTATTATGAGGGTAACATTACCCTGTTACTAAAACCTAACAAACTTGACAAACCACACACGCAAAAAAGAAAATTATAATCCAATATCCCTGATGAACAGAAACATAAAAGTCATCAATAAATATTAGCAAACCAAATAAAATAACACATTAAAAGGATCATACACTACGATCAAGTGGAATTTGTTCCAGAGATACAAGGATGATTGAACACCTACAAATCAAACAACATGGTACACTACATTAACCAAATGATGGATAAAAACTGTACAATTATCATAATAGATGTAGACAAAATATTTGACAAGATTTAATACCATTTATGAATAAAACGGAGAAGGCAATGGCACCCCACTCCAGTACCCTTGCCTGGAAAATCCCATGGATGGAGGAACCTGGTAGGCTGTAGTCCATTGGGTCGCTAAGAGTCAGACACAACAGAGCGACTTCACTTTCACTTTTCACTTTTCACTTTCCTGCATTGGAGAAGGAAATGGCAACCCACTCCAGTGTTCTTGCCTGGAGAATCCCAGGGACAGGGGAGCCTGGTGGGCTGCCATCTATGGGATCGCACAGAGTCGGACACAACTGAAGTGACTTAGCAGTAGCAGTATGAATAAAAATGAGTAAAGAAGGAACATATATCAACACAATAAAAGCCATATATGACAAATCTGGGTTCTCCTGGCAGCTCAGATGGTAAAGAATCTGTCTACAACATAAGAGTTTGATTCCTGGGTTTGGAAGAAACCCTGGAGAAGGAAATGCCTACCTACTCCAGTATTCTTGACTAGAGAGCCCATGGACAGAGAAACCTGGCGGGCTACAGCCCATTGGGTTATGAAGAGTCACAACTGAGTGCATGCATGACAAATGCACAGCTAACATCATACTCAGTGGTGAAAAACTGAAAGCTACCCTTCTCAAATCAGGAACAACACAAAAATGCCCACTCTTGCACTTTTATTTAAAAGTATTTGATGTTAAAGCCAAAGTAATTAGGCAAAAAAAGATATAAAAGGAAATCAATTTGGAAAGGAAGAAGCAAAACTGGCATTATTTGCAGATGACATAATTATATATATATATAAAACATTAAAGACTCCACAAAAAATAATTAAAAATAATAAATACAGTAAAGTTGCAGGATACACAATCAACAGGAAAATGTGCTTCATTTTCTATATGTTAATAATAAGCTAACAGAAAAACAAATTATAAACACATTCTCATTCACCATCACACAAAAAAAGAGAAAAATACCTAGGAATAAATTTAACCAAGGAGACAAAAGACCTGTATACTGAGAACTATAATATACTGTTGAAAAAAATTGAAAAAGATGCAAAAGGAAATATATTCTATGTTCACAGATTGAAAGAATTAACATGGTTAAAATGTCCATATATCATAAAGAAATCTACACATTCAATACACTTCCTATCAAAATCCCAATGACATTTTATTTAGAAAAAGAACAAAAAATTCTAAAATTTATATGGAAACACAAAAGACCTTGGATGGCCAAAGAAATCCTGAGAAAAATGCAGAACGCTGGAGGTGTTACATTCCCTGATTTCAAACTATATTACAAATTCATAGTAAACAGAACAGCACAGTACTGGAAGAAAAACATAGACATAGATCAATGATTTAGAATTGAGAGCTGAGAAATAAACCCACACTTATGTGGACAATTAACATATGACAAAAAAAAAGCAAAGAATACACAATGGAGAATGGATATTCTCTTCAATAAATGGTGTTTGGAAAACTAGACAGTCCCATGCAAAAAAATAAAACTAGAGCATTATCTCATATCATATCAAAAATAACAAAATGGATTAAAGATTTGAATGTAAGACCTGAAACCATAATACACCTAGAAGAAAGCAGAGGCATTACACTCTTTAACATCAGTCTTAGTAATGTCTTTTTAGATAGGAATCCTCAGAAAAGGTAAACAAAAGCAAAACAAAATAAATGGAATTGCATTAAACTAAAAACCTTCTGCATAGCAAAGGAAATCATTGATAAAACAAAAGTACAACTTAATCAAATGGGAGAAGATATATTCAAATGATATATCTGATAAGTTATTAATATCCAAAATATATAAAGAACTCATACAACTCAACAAGAAAAAAACACCTCAATTTAAAAATGGATAGAAGAGTGAATAGACATTTATCCAAAGACATACAGATGGCCAGCAGTTACATGAAAAGATGTTCAACATCACTAATTATTAGGAAAATGAAAATCAAAACCACATTGAGATGATCACCCTACCCCTGTTATAATGGCTATCATCAAAAAGGCAAGATGTAACAAAAGTTGGTAAGGACGTGGAGAAGAGATAACTTTCATACATTATTAGAAGAAATATAAATGGGCTCAGCCTTTATAACAAACCAAATAAATGTAGGAAACAAACTTATGGTTATCAGAAGGAAAGGGAGAGAGGGGTAAATTGAGAGACTGGGATTGACATTCACACACTACTGTATGTAAAGTAGATAACTAATAAGGATCTACTGTTTATGAGAGAGAACTCTACACAATACTCTGCAATAACCTAAATGGGAGAAGAATATGAAACAGAATGAATATATGTATATGTGTAACTGATTCACTTTGCTGTACACCTGAAACTAATACAATATTGCAAATCAACTACATGCCAATAAAATTTTTTTTAAATATTTAAATGGAGATTCCTTAACAAAATAAGAACTACCATATGATCCAGATATCCCAATTCTGGGTATTTTTCTCAAGAATAGAACAACACTAATTTGGAAAGATATATGCACTCATATCTGGAGGTAATGCACCCCACTCCAGTACTCTTGCCTGGAAAATCCCATGGGTGGAGGAGCCTGGTAGGCTGCAGTCCATGGGGTCGCAAGGAGTCAGACACGACTGAGCGACTTCACTTTCACTTTTCACTTTCATGCATTGGAGAAGGAAATGGCAGCCCACTCCAGTGTTCTTGCCTGGAGAATCCCAGGGATGGGGGAGCCTGGTGGGCTGCCGTCTATGGGGTCGCACAGAGTCGGACACGACTGAAGCGACTTAGCAGCAGCAGCAGCAGCACATGCTAGTAAAGTAATGCTCAAAATTCTACAAGCCAGTCTTCAACAGTATGTGAAATGAGAACTTCCAGATGTTCAAACTGGATTTAGAAAAGGCAGAGGAACCAGAGCCCAAATTGCCAACATCTGTTGGATCATCAAAAAAGCAAAAGAGTTCCAGAAAAACATCTACTTCTGCTTTATTGACTCTGCCAAAACCTTTGACTGTGTGGGTCACAACAAAGTGTGGAAAATTCTGAAAGAGACCACCTGACCTGCCTCTTGAGAAATCTGCATGCAGGTCAAGAAGCAACAATTAAAATGGGACATGGATCAATGGACTGATTCCAAATTGGGAAGTAGTATGTCAAGGCTCTATATTGTCACTCTGCTTATTTAACTTCTATGCAGAGTACATTATGAGAAATGCTGGGCAGGATGAAGCAAAAGCTGGAATCGAGATTGCCGGGAGAAATATTAATAACCTCAGATATGCAGATGACACCACTCTTATGGAAGAAAGTGAAGAGGAACTGAAGAGTCTCTTGATGAAAGTGAAAGTGGAGAGTGAGAAAGTTGGCTTAATACCCAACATTAAAAAAACTAAAGTCATAGCATCTGGTCCCATCAATTCATGGCAAATAGAGGAGAAACAATGGAAACAGTGAGAGACTTTAATTTCTGGGGCTCCAAAATCACCCAGATGGTGACTGTAGCCATGAAATTAAAAGACGCTTGCTCCTTGGAAGAAAAGCTATGACAAACCTAGATAGCTATTTAAAAGCAGAGACATTACTTTGCCTACAAAGATCCATCTAGTTAAAGCTATGATTTTTCCAGTAGCCATGTAAGGATGTGAGAATTGGACCAGATAGAAAGCTGAGCACCAAAGAATTGATGCTTTTGAACTGTGGTGTTAGAGAAGACTCTTATGAGTTCCTTGGACTGCAAGGAGATCCAACCAGTCAATCTTAAAGGAAATCAGTCCTGAATATTCATTGGAAGGACTGATGCTGAAGCTGAAGCTCCAATACTTTGGCCACTTGATGGGAAGAACTAACTCATTGCAACAGACCCTGATTCTGGGAAAGATGGAGAGCAGGAGGAGAAAGGGATGACAGAGGACAAAATGTTTGAATGGCATCACCAACTGAATGGACATGAGTTTGAGAAAGCTTCGGGAATTGGCGATGGAAAGGAAAGCCTGGTGTGCTTCAGTCCACGGTGTCACAGAGTCGGATACGACTGAGTGACTGAACTGAACTGATTAAGAACAAGGGATTTCCCTGGTGATCTAGTGTTTAAGGCTATGCCCTTCTAATGTGAAATGCCAGGCTGGATGAGGCACAAGTGGAAACCAAGATTGCTGGGAGAAATATCAGTAACCTCAGATACGCAAATGACACCACCCTTATGGCAGAAAGCTAAGAGGAACCAAAGAGCCACCTGATAATGTGAAAGAGAAGAGTGAAAAAGCTGGTTTAAAACTCAATATTCAAAAACCAAAGATCATGGCATCTGGTCCCACTACATCATGGCAAATAGATAGGGAGACATTGGAAACAGTGAGAGACTTTATTTTTCTTGGGTTCCAAAATCACTGCAGATGGTGATCAGCCATGAAAAAGTCGCTTGCTCTTTGGAAGAAAAGCTGTGACAAAACTAGACAGCTATTAAAATGCAGGGACATTGCTTTGCCAACAAAGGTCCGTCTATTCAAAGCTATGGTTTTTCCAGTACTCATGTATGGATATGAGAGTTGGACTGTAAAGAAAGCTGAGCACCAAAGAATTGATGCTTTTGAACTGTGGTGTTGGAGAAGACTCTTGAGAGTCCCTTGGACTGCAAGGAGATTCAACCAGTCCATCCTAAAGGAGATCAATCCTGAATATTCATTAGAAGGACTGATGCTGAAGCTGAAGCTCCAATACATTGACCACCTGATGGGAACAGCTGACTTATTTGAAAAGACCCTGATGCTGGGAAAGATTGAAGGCAGAGTGAGAAGAGGATTTCAGAGGAGAGACGGTTGGATGGCATCACTGACTTAATGAACCTGAGTCTGAGCAATCTCTGGGAGATGGTGAAATACAGGAAAGCCTGGCTTGCTGCAGTCCATGGGGTCATAAAGAGTCGAACACTGTTGAGCGACTGAACGACAACAAGATTTGATCCCTGATTGGGTAACTAAGATCCCACATGCCACACAGTATCACCAAAAACAAACAAACAAACAAAACTAAACATATAGTACACACACACACACACAAAACACCATAAATCTCTTCAGTGACAGAGGAAATGTTTATTCCTTATATATTACTTTTTTAATTTGAAAAATCTATAATTCATTGAACATACCAAATAAAAGTAAAGGATGTGGTGTGGGTCACTAAGCTTAGATATCAGACATGTTAAAACCAGCGATTCACTGCTGACAGAGAAAAGCTGACATCTTATCTCTTTGCTTTGTAAGTTCTCTATTAGCTTCTGTTTGTAATGCAGTGAAGTTTGTACAATTATTCAGAACTTGCATCCCTTTGACATATGCATCAATTAAAATGTACAAGACCCTAAAATCATTTAAAATTAGCATTTAGTGACACTTACAAATAAGGTTTTAATTGGTAGAAGGAAACTTTGCATGCAAAGTACATATTGTATGTCACATTTTATTAACTACTATGGCAAGTTCCATGCTAACATTTTTGTAAACAATTCTGTAAAGGTAATGTTGTTATTTATTCACCTCAGACCAAGAACATAGCTGGACTTTTAATTTTCAGCCTATTGTTGGTTTAATTTGAATAATTTTAGAACAGTTTTGGCATTAAGTCTAGTGGTGAAAATGGAGATGTTTATCAACCAATCATATGCATACTCAAAAACTTCAGGCATTAGTACATTGACATGCATAATAGGGCAAATAAAAATTGATTTTGTTTTAAAAAAAATATAGACCTGATATTACTAAATTTCATCAATGGTAAATTAGAAATATGTCTGAACAGAAAGAAAATTGAGCTACTGTAATATTTGTTAATGTTCTCATTTTAAGCTAAAGACATAGTTATCTCTTTGGATTATAGGTTCAGTTTTCACATGATAACAAATAGAGTTGTTGTTCAATTACTATGTCGTGTCTTACTATTTATGATTGCAAAGACTATAGCACGCCGGGCTTCCCTGACCTTCACCATCTCCTGGAGTTTGAGTACAAGATTTTTATTTTTTTAATTAATTTTTATCAGAGCTCAGTTGCTCTGCAATGTTGTTTTAGTTTCTCCTGTACAACAAAAGTGAAGCAGTTATACGTATACATATACCATCTCTTTTTCAGATTTCCTTCCCATTTAGGTCATCACAGAGAACTTTAGTAGAGTTCCTGTGCTACATAGTAGGTCCTCATTAGTTATCTATTTATACATAATACTGTTTATGTGTCAGTCTCAATTTCCAAATTCATTTCATTCTCCCTTTCCTGCTTGGTATCAATAAATCAGTTCTCCACATTTGTGTTTCCACTTTTGCTTTGCAAGTAAGTTCATCTGTAACATTTTTCTACTGCTGCTGCGGCTGTTAAATTACTTCAGTTGTGTCCAACTCATTGTGATCCTGTGGACCGTAGCCTGCCAGGCTCCTCTGTCCAGGGGATTCTCCAGGCAAGAATACAAAGTGGTTTGCCATGCCCTACTCCAGGGAACCTTCCCCACCCAGGGATCAAACCTGCATGTCTATGTCTCCTATAGTGACAGGCGGGTTCTTTACCACTCATGCCACCTGGGAAGCCCACCATTTTTCTAGATTCTATATATAAGCAATATTATATGATATTTGTTTTTCTCTTTCTTACTTCTCTCTGTATGACAGTCTCTATGTCTATACATGTCACTGCAAATGGCACTATTTCATTCCTTTTTATGATTGAGTAATATTCCATTGTGTAAATGTAGCATCTTTATCCATTCCTCTGTTGATAGCCATTTAGATAGCTTCCATGTCCTGGCTATTGTAAATAGTGATGCAATGAACATTGGGGTTCATATATTTTATTAAATTATGGTTTTCTTCAGGTATATGCCCAGGAGAGGGATTGCTGGGTCATATGGTAGTTCTATTTTTATTTATTTATTTTTTAAACAAACCTCCATTCTGTTCTCCATAGTGGCTGTACCAATTTACATTCCCACCAACAGTGTAGGAGGGTTGCCTTTTCTCCACTCTTCAGCATTTATTGTTTGCAGATTTTTTGATAATGGCCATTCTGACTGGTGTGAGGTGATACTTCATTGCAGTTTGATTTGCCTTTCTCTGATAAGTAGTGACGTTAAACATATTTCATGTTTGTTGGCCATCTGCATGTCTTCAGAGTAGAAAACTTTTAGAGTTAGTGTACTGTGCCTGGCTTGGCAGTAGCTGCAACATGATCTTAACTAGACTTTTAATTTCATTCACTTAAACATATTAGGGCTTCCCTGGTGGCTCAGAGGGTAGCGTCGGCCTGCAATGCAGGAGACCCAGGTTCAATCCCTGGGTCAGGAAGATCCCCCGGAGAAGGAAACGGCAACGCACTCCAGTACTCTTGCCTGGAAAATCCCATGGACGGAGAAGCCTGGTGGGCTACAGTCCATGGGGCCGCAGAGTCGGACACGACTGAGCGACGTCACTTCACTTAGTAAACATATTAGGTATAAATTTTCTCCTGAAATTATCGTAGCATTACAAAATAAGTGAGACAGAAAATAACTTTACATATATATGTAAGCACACACATATATATGATAATATTTTTATATTATATATGTTTACATGTAAAATACATATTTATATGTAAGGCTTTATGTATACTAAACATATTCTTCATAATCATAAATTATGGTTTTAACTCTCTTGTTTCCTAGGCCAAAATTTGTCTTTATCTTTAACTTACATTTCTAAAACAGTATCAAAGACACTCCTTCAGAGTCACAGTCATAGAGCCAATCATGTTTGAATTTTTAAAGTGTATAAACACAATACAGAATGACAGTTTATATAAAATTCTTATTACATATAATGGTGCTGCTGATGATATCCTGTCAGTAGGACTTGTATCTTTTCCATTGGTGTTTTTCCATCAGTGACTGGAAAGTTCATCTGCCAGGCTCTTTGATTTTAACCCACAATAAACCTTTATAGGATTGAGGTATTTTCATGGTAGTCCCTGATCATTAACAAAATGACATTGGGCAGGAGAGAATTATCCAACAGCTGACATACCTACCATATATTTTGATTATGTCAAAAGAAATTATTTATTATAACATATTTTAACATTTGTTTTCAGATATAAAAATGGAAGATACGATTATTTATATATGCTTGTCCTCATTCTTTGCTTTGCACGCTAACACCTTGTGTAAAATATACACTTATTAAAAGATGTAATGGGAGCCTTATTTGAAAATCTGGCTTATCTTTTATATGAGAGTTAGCAATACTTGGACAAAATTAAGTTTTAGCTAATAGAATGAAAAATGGGAGATAGGAAACAGAGTTTAGCAGAGCCATAACCAATAAGATGGCACAAATCCAAGAAGGAGAAGTCATGCAAGAAAATCCCTGAGTATCTTTTTTGTCAGAACATGGCATTAGATGAAAGGAATTCAGTAAACATAGATATTTTTTAGGGCAGCATTTTTTTGTAGTGCCTCAAATATTTAATTGAATTCAAAACTACTTTGAGATAAGTCCTGCTTTGATGTGTGAACATTGTTAGAAGTACCATAATCAGACGATGATTGTATATCCAGGGCAAGTGTGTTTATCACTGGTATTAGCAGTTAACATGTGGAGCAGTAGGCTAGAGTCAGGTTGAAACCACAGGATGCTTGAATCCAGAATGCATAGTCCCTTATGTTTAAAAGCTATGCAAGTTAGTAATAATATTCAAATTATTTATCTTTAAAAAATTGTATTTATATTAGCTATTGCAATCTGATTTAATAGTTTACCTGTTTCATATTAATCTCCCTACTCACACAATCATTTCCATGGAAACAGGGTCCTTTTATATTCACAGACGCACAGAAGACTTCTAGAGCTGGTATTTTGTGGCTGGCTCAGAATTAGCTACAACATGATCTTGATTACAATTTTAGCTTTGTGCACTTAAAAATGTTAGGTATAAATTTTCTGGTGAAATCATCTAAGTTGTAGGTCTAGCAAACTGAGCAAACATAGAGGCATTCAGTTAAAAATTGAAGTAGGAATGGATGAATGAAATTTTTACGCTCTTCCACATTTAAAAAATGTTAGACATTTAGTGTGTATTTTTTTTATAAAGAAAACCCATAAGAAAGTTATAAATTCTTCTGTTCTTGTAGCATTTGTACTTAGAGTCTGTTCATATAAACAAGAGGATTCAGAGAACATAATCTTCTGTCATGTCTATGCAGTCAACAGTTTTTGGAATAACTGCACTTTTAATATTTAAGTAAGTAAGTGTTAGTCGCTCAGTTGTGCCCGACTCTTTGCGACCCCATGGACTGCAGCCCACCAGGCTCTTCTTTCCATGAGATTTTCCAGGCAAGGATACTGGAGTGGGTTGCCATTTCCTTCTCCAGGGGATCTTCCCAACCCAGGGATCGAACCCAGGTTTCCTGCACTGCAGGCAGATTCTTTACCGACTGAGCTACAAGGGAAGCCCTGTAATACTTATGCATAATTTAATCATGTGAGAGTGTGAAAGACAGGCAAAATGGATTTTTAATTTTGGATTTAATATTTCTTCCACTAAGTGTAGTGAAAATTTTCAGGAGTTCACAAATAGACATGAACTGTTTTTTAAAATTCTGGTAATTATTAACATTATTCTCAACCCAAAGCTTTCAGAGAGAGCCCTTTATAATTAATTAATCTGATATCATGTTGGGATATTAACTAGGAACTGAGCAATTGTTGAGCATGTGCAGAATATAGAGTCCCTGCAGATTATATTTTTAAAGATAGAGATTTCTAGTATCTAACTTAGTAGCTGGGCCATTATAGAAACATATAGAAACATATAATCCTGGTAACAAACAGATCATCAAGTTTACAAAACATAGCAGGCTCCAATTTTGTATCAGAATATTATACACATGCATAGTTAGATCTATATTTATTCTTATCACAGTGACTACTTCTATGTATCTGAGAGTAAATTTACTATGCTTAAATGTTAATTTTATTTAAAATATCTAAATAGAAGGCAATCATACATATATGAAAATAAATAAAGACATATATACAACATTATCCCACATTTCTTTGTAAATCTTTAGGATTATTTTAGAGGTTGAATATTACATCAAATCTCTTCTCCATATTTTATTGAATAGTTTCTAGATATATCATTGCAAAACACTGTAATTGAAGCTCAAAAATAATATACTGAGAAAAGCATTATTAAACCCATAGACCAGGGCAGATGTGATAAAATAATCCTCTCAAACTAACAGTTTATTATTTTAGATTTTTTTCTTCAAAATAAAATAGATTAGGAAGTAAGATCTGACAACTGAAAGATGACCATACAACATATGAAACTTTATTTTTTTTTTTCTTTTTGGTACTTGAAAGTTGAGTCTTGCTCAGCATACTGCCCAGTTGGGTGGACCACCAATAAATCATGAAAAATTGTAAAATGTAAATATATGATTTGAAGCTAAGAGTAAAGCAGTTGAATGTAAGTGTGCTCATCTACTGCTGCTTTGTTTGGAGGCATTTTTATTGCAGTCTGTAAAATGATGTTGAAGAGAGGGCACTCAGAAATCAGACTCCATCATCATCATTTGATAGATAATCTTATCCAAATTTTGGAAAATAAACTGATTTTTATAGTCTTGGTCAGGAGGCTTAAAACATATATCCTTTTTCAAAACATATAGGCACAATTGGATAGAAGCACTATCATTGGCTGACATCAGTTCAGTTCAATTCAGTCACTCAGTTGTGTCTGACTTTTTGTGACTTCATGGACTGAAGCATACCAGGCCTCCTTGTCCATTAACAACTCCTGGAACTTGCTCAGACTCATGACCATCGAGTCGGTGATGCCGTCCAACCATCTCATCCTCTATCATCCCCTTCTCCCGCCTTCAATCTTTCCCAGCATCAGGGTCTTTTCCAATGAGTTAGTTCTTCACATCAGGTGGCCAGAGTGTTGGAGTTTCAGCTTCAGCATCAGTCTTTCCAATGAACACCCAGGACTGATCTCCTTTCGGATGGACTGGTTGCATCCAAGGGACTCTCAAGAGTCTTCTCCAACACCACAGTTCAGAAGCATCAATTCTTCGGCGCTCAGCTTTCTTTATAGTCCAACTCTCACATCCATACATGACCACTGGAAAAACCATAGCCTTGACTAGACGGACCTTTATTGGCAAAGTAATGTCTCTTCTTTTTATATGCTGTCTAGGTTGGTCATAGTTTTTCTTCTAAAGAGCAAGTGTCTTTTAATTTCATGGCTGCAGTCATCATCTGCAGTGACTTTGGAGCCCAAGAAAATGAAGTCTGTCACTGTTTCCATTGTTTCCCCATCTAGTTGCCATGAAGTGATGGGACTGGATGACATGATCTTTGTTTTTGAATATTGAGTTTTAAGCCATCTTTTTCACATACCAATCTTGCAATGATCATATGGAGGCCTTTCTGGGACAGACACCTCCCCCTAGCTCCTCTCTGAAGAACCTAGATAATAGTATCTAATGCATTTTCCCTGAGTTTTTCAGATGTTAAAGCCACTACCAAATGGAAGAAATTAACTACTTGATGATCATGATCATGTAGAACTGACCTTCTAGCACCTAAGGATTGTTAATGTTGACTCCTGTGACACCGTCTTGTTACCTCACCATCCAATCAGGCGACCGTGTAGGAGCTGGTCACATCCCCTGTGACACACCTCCCTCACTTTGCCTTTTAAAATGCTTTGCTGAAACCCTTCTAGGAGATCAAAGTTTTAGAGCAAGGGCGAGCCGCCTGTTCTCCTTGTATTGCCACTTTTATAATAAACACTGTACTTTCCTTCATCACAACCCAGTGTCAGTAGATTGGCTTTACTGTTTTTGGGCAAGTGGACGGTCCCAAATTTTCTATCTAACATTGTTGGATAGAAAAGCAAAGAATTTTGCAGACCTTAAAGCAATTTCTACAGACTGATACTTGGAAACAAGGTCTGGTTCAAATCGCTCCATCTGATGCTTCCATGGGCAACTAAAGGAGCAATTAAATCTGCCAACTTCAAATAAGAGTAACAATGGGGAATTGAAACTGAACTTGAAAGTGAATTAAGGTGCTGATAAGGATACAATAGTTCTACCCTTGTCAAGGGGGGAAAAACAGATTTTCAAAGTGATACTTCTTTAAAAATAAAGCAAAAATCAAAAATATCCATGCAAAATTATGCTAAATATAGGAAGCTGTTGTGGTCACATGACATATCACATGAGACTTTGTTACTAATTAAACTGTCAATGGAATCACCACTGTCTGCCCTATTCTGCTCATAGTCAGGCATAGCATGCTTCCAAATTGAGTCTTGGAAATTCTGACCTCTGCCTCCATGCTGGAGAATCTCTCTCAATTTTAGAGACATAAACATAACGAATTATTGGGAAATTATATTTTCATTTTATTAAAATATCTCTCCTTTAGTATTTCTTCATGCACTACACACCTAATTGAATACCCTATTGTAATATGATGGTTGTTGATGGTATGAAACATTTTTTTGAGAAATGGGAAGCACTTGAAATAAAACATGGATCTTAGTTTTAATTTAGTCAAGTGACAAAATATAAAATTAATGACTTTCTTTTCAAAAAAAATAGAGGACATACTGGTAGGAAAATAATCAATTTCTAATGGCACAAAAAGGTAAACATTTAAGAATAATTTAATAAGAAATATGCAAATCTTATGTGAAACATTTTAGAATATACCTGAAGGACACAAAAGTAGAATTGAACAAAAACAATAACACATTAAAAAGATGACAATTATCTTTAATATATAAAGATATATATTTAAATATATATATAAATATGTATATATAAAAATTTATATATATATATTTAATACTTTATATATATTATACATATAATATATATATGTGTATATGCTATATATATATAAAGATATGTATTTAATATATAAAGTCACTACAATACCAAATAAAATGCAAACAAAATATTCCAGGAAGTGAATTAAAGTAATACAAAAATTCATACAGACATATAACATGTTAGAATAGCCATGAAAGAGTAACATCATCAAGATGGTGTCATGGATCATTCGTGACATCTGTCTCCTTCATGAGAAGACTATCCACAGAGAAAACATCCCTATGAAAATGCCAGAAGTGGGCAATGCCCCTGAAGCACCTACCTGGACCACAGAAAAGGACTGCATTAGAAGAGTAAGAGGAGTGGCTTCACTCTGACCGTATCTTCCCTCCCCCAGGCCAGTACAGACATGAATCTATAGCTCTTCTCTACATCTAAACTTTCTCTAGTAGTGAAGAAGAGCCCAAAGTGAACATCCAGCTCTCCCATCATTGAGGGAGGATTCTCAGGAGGCCCAGTTGGGACCTGCCTAGTGGAGATCATTAAGGGAATCCTTAGGCCTAGACCACTGTTGGACAGGAGCTTATAGCAACCATCACTCAGATCATGGCCGATCACTTTCTTGGACAAAGCAGTGTTCTCAGCTTCAGTACAGATGCCTGATAACAAAGAAGCACATTCTTTGGCCTGCCTCAGCAGGGAAACAAATTCACAACAACCACCACCTCCAACTGCTGAGCATAGCCTCCAGTTTCACCCAGCAGGAAGCAATGCCAGAAAACCCAGGCAGCTGTAGGGCCAGTGGTACAGCCTCACTTGGACAGGAAGCCAAGGCAGTAAATCTTCTCAACTGTTGAGCATAGCCTCTGGCCCTGCCTAACCAGAGAGACTGAACAGTGATCCTGGGCAGCCTTGGAGCCCAGCCTATGCCTTGTTCCCATTGTGGAATGCAGAATGCAACCTCTTCCACACAGAAAGCATAGCCACACAACCCAGCTGTGGAGTATATCCTGTAGCCTCAACTGACCAGGAAACACAGACAGTGCCACTGCCCAACCACAGAACAATCTCCAGTCCCACTCAACTAGAGGATACAGATGGAGGCACTGCCTAACCAGAAAGCCTGGCCAGCGACCTCACCCAACAGCACTGCACAGGCAGCAACTTACCTGATGATGAAGCCAGTAGTCTCGCCCAAATTCAAGGCAAAACCTGGTCTGATCTCAGAGCAAAGCCTACATCCCTGAATAGTTACAAACATTAAGAAAAAAGGAAGAATTCAAATACACAAACTAACTTTACCCATCAAAATAGACCATTTCCTAACTCCATACACAAAAATAAACAGAATGGATTAAAGACTTAAATATAAGGTCAGAAACTATAAAGCTCTTAGAGGAAAACATAGGCAGTACACTCTGACATAAATCACAGCAATATCCTCTTTGACCTACCTCCTAGAGTAATGGAAATAAAAACAAAAATAAACAAATGGGACCTAATTAAACTTAAACATTTTAGCACAGCAAAGGAAACAATAAACAAGTTTAAAAGACAACCATCAGAATGGGAAAAAGTAATTGCAAATGAAGCAACTGACAAAGGATTAATCTCTAAAATATATAAGCAGTTCATACAGCTCAATATCAGAAAAACAAACAGTCTAATCAAAAAATGGGCAGAAGATCTAAACAGACATTTCTCCAAAGAAGATACACAGATGGCCAATAAACTCATGAAAAGATGATCAAAATTACTTATTATCAGAGAAGTGCAAATCAAAACTACAATGAGGTATCACCTCACACCAAAACAAAACTAAAAACAATAAACGCTGGAGAGGATGTGGAGAAAAGGGAATGCTCCCGCACTGTTGGTGGGAATGTAAATTGATACAGCCACTAAGGAGAATAGTGTGAAGATTCCTTGACTCAGAAGAAAAAAACTATCATGAAAAAAGGGAAGGTACAAGTCACTCAATTGTATCCGTGTCTTTGAGACCATATGGACTATGGCCTCTGTCCATGGAATTATCCAGGCAAGAATATCAGAGTGGGTAGCCATTCCTTTCTCTAGGACATCTTCCTGACTCAGGGATTGAAGACAGGTCTCCTGTTATGCAGGCAGATTCTTTACCATTTGAGCCACCAGGGAAATCCCACTATTGGGCAAATACCCTGAGAAAACCACAATTCTAAAAGACACATGTAACCCAATGTTCATTGCAGCACTGTTTACAATAATAAGCACCCAGAAGCAACCCAGATGTCCATTGACAGATGAATGGATAGAGAAGATGTGGTACATATATACTATGGAATATTACTCAGTGATAAAAGGAATAATTTTGAGTCAGTTCTAATGAGGTAGATGAATCTAGAGCCTATTATACAGAGTGAAGTAAGTTAGAAAGAGAAAAACAAGCATTGCTTATTAATGCATATATATGGAATCTAGAAAAATGGTACTGATGAACCTATTTCCCAGATGGAATGGAGACACAGATGTGGAGAATGGACGTGTGGACGCAGTGGGAGAAGGAGACAGTAGGATGAATTGACAAAACAGCACTGAAGTATATACTTGCTAATGTGGAAAATAAATAACTAGTGGAAAGATGGTATATAACACAGGGAGCCCAGGTTGCTGTCTCGTGACGACCTGGAGGGATGGGATGGGAGGCAGGTGGGAGGCTCAAAAGGAGGGCATAGATACATTTATATATATAATTATGACTCATTTGAATTGTTGTACAGCAGAAACCAGTAAATTGTAAAACAGTTATCCTCTAATAAAAAATAAATTAAAAACAATTTTTTAAAAGAAACTAAAAATAAACCAAGAACGAACTAAGCCTAAAGTTAGCAGAAGGTAAGAAATAATGATTAAAGCAGAAGTAAATTGAGACTAGAAAAACAATAAAAAGATTAACAAAACAAAAAATGGTTCTTTGAGAAGATAAAATTGGCACACGTTTAGCTAGTCAGAAAAAAGTGAACTCAAATAAAGCTATAAATAAAAGAGAACACATTACAATTTATACAAACACATTTAAAGGATCATGAGAGGCTGCTGTGAATAATGATATGACAACAAAATGGACAACCTGAAATAAACTGACAAATTTCTAGAAATACATAGCCTACCTAGACTGAATCATGAAGAAACAGAAAATCTGAGCATATCAATAATGAGTAAGGAGACTTAACCAGTAATCTAAACCATCTGAAAAGAAAAGTCCAGGACTAAATGGTCTCACTGGAAAATTCTACGTTTTTAAAGAAGAATTAATGTCAATCTTTCTCAAATTCTTCAAAAATTTGAAGAGAGGGAACACATCTAAACTAACTTTAAGAAGCCAGTGTTACTTTGATACCAAAACCAAATAAGTATATTACAAGAAAAGAAAAACACAGGTCAATATCTATCATGCATACACACATCAAAATTCTCAACCAAATACTAGTAGTTGAAATCAATAATACATTAAAAGGATCATATACCATGATCATGAGGGATTTAACCCTAGGATGCAGAGATGGTTCAACAGAGCCAAATCAGTACATCACATTATAGAATGAAAAATAAATCCTATGATCAACTCAATAAATGCAGAAGAAACATTCTGATAAATTTCAAGCATGTTATCATGATAAAAAATATAAAGGCATATAATAAATATGTAACAAACTCAAACAGCTAATATTCTACACTAAGGCAAAAAAGTTGAAAGTTTTACCTCTAATTTTGGAAATAGTACAATGGTACCCCATCTTAGAACTCCTATTCAACATGGTACTGGACGTTCTAACCAGAGTAATCAGGTAAGAGAAAGAAATGGCATCAAATCAGAAAGGAAGAAGTAAAATTGTATCTGTTTGCAGATTATATGATTGTACATATAGAACACATAATATTATATATTATAAAATATATAATATACATATGTATATAAAACTGTAGAAAACTCCACCAAAAAAAAAAAAAAACCCTGTTGAAACTAGTAAACAAATTCAGTAAGGTTTCAGAATACAAAGTCAACACATAAAAATCACTTGTATTTCTATGCACTATTAATAGATTATCTGAAAAAATAAGGAGAACAATTCCATTTGCAACAGCATCAAACACAATAAAATATCTAGGAGTGAATATAGCCAAGGAGGTGAAAGTTCTATATACTAAAACTAGAAGGCAGTGATGAAAGAAACTGGAGAATATACAAACAAATGGAAAGATATCCCATATCCATGGATCAGAAAAATCAATACTGTTACAAAGTTCAGACTACCCAAATCTACCTGTAGATATAATGTAATCTCTATCAAGATTTCATTGTCATGTTTCACAGAAATAGGAAAAATAATTCTAAAATTTGCACTGAACCACAAAAACCTCAAGTAGTGTGTATGTTTTTATTAGTATCATGTTACATTGATATTTATTATATCTTTGTGGCATAATTTTTTATTGCAGTTAAGACAGTGGTTTTGTTTTTGTATGTACATTTTATTTTTATCACACTAAAGGTATAGATTAAGTAAAGGTTTGCTTATTTAAAAAAATTTTAATTATAGTTGATTTACAATATTGTGTTAGTTTCAGGTGTACAGTAAAAAGTGAAACTATTATACATATACATATATCCACTTATTTTTAGATTGTTTTCTCATATAAGTCATTGGAGACTATTGAGTAGATTTCCCTGTGATATGCAGTAGATCCTTAAAAGTTACCTATTTTATACATAGTGAAAGTGAAAGTGAAGTCCCTCAGTTGTGTATGACTCTTTGCGACCCCGTGGACTATAGCCCACCAGGCTCCTCCGTCCATGGGATTCTCCAGGCAAGAATACTGGAGTGGGTTGCCAATTTGACAGAAAGAAAGTCTTTACTGCATGCTGGTGGGAAAACTGGACAACCATGTGCAAAAGAATGAAATAGGACTCCTATTTTTATCTTACACACAAAAATAACTTTAAATGGAGTAAAGAATTAAATGTAAGACCTGGATATGTAAATCTCCTAGAAAAAAATGAAGGAGTTCCATGACATTCATCTTGGCAGTGATTTCTTGGCTATGATACCAAGTACAGACAACCAAAGCAAAAACAGACAAGTGGGGCTATATCGAATTAAATAGCTTCTGCACAGTGAAAGAAACAATTCATAAAATGGAAAGGTAACCTATGGAATGGAAGAAAGTTTTACAATTTACAGAAGAGGTTAATATCCAAAATACACAGGCCCTCATACTGCTTTAGAGAAAGAAAAAAACATCTGATTAAAAAATGGACAGAGAAACTGAACAGTTTATCCCAAAGAACACATACAAATAACCAAAAAATACTTAGAAATGTGCCCAACATCACTTATCAGTGAAACACAAACTAAAACCTCAATGAGATATCAGCTCACCTGTTAGAATGACCATCATCAAAAAGACAAGGAATAACATATTGGTGAGGATGTGGAGAAAATGGAATCCATATTGGTGGGAATGTAAATTGGTGCAGTCACTGTGGAAAACAGTATGAAGATTCCTCAAAAAATTAAAAGTGGAACTACTGTATGATTCAGCAAGTCCACTTCTGGGTAAATATATGAAGGAAATAAACACAAAATATCAAAGAGATTTGTGTACTCCCATGTGTACTGCAGCAAAATTCACAATAGCCAAAATATGAAATAATCATGTGTCCATCTTTAGATGAATCAGTTTAAAGAAGATATGGTATGTGTGCATATATATCACACACACAATGGAATATTATTCCACCATAAAAGAAAAGGAAATCTTGCCATTTGCAACAATATGGATGAAACTTGAGGTCATTATGCTGACTGAAATAAGTCAGACAAAGAAAACCAAATATTATTTGATCTCATGTATATGTGGAATCTGAAAAAAAGAAATTCATAAATACATAGAATAGACGGATAGTTGCCAGGAGCAGGGTAGGGATAAAGGTAGGGAAATAAGTCAGTGTAGCCAAAAAGTTCAAATCAAACTTCTAGTTATAAATGAGTAGTTCTGGTGATCTAACATATGCCATGCTGACTAAAGTTAACAATACTGTATTGAATACTTGAAAGTTGCTGAGAGAGTAGATCTTACAAGTTCTCAGTGCACACACAAAAAGATAATATAACTACATAAAATGATGGATATGTTAACTAACTTTATTACCTTATTGTTATAATCTTTTCACAATGTGTATGTGTATATCAGGTTATCATCTTGTACACCTTAAACTTACACAATGTTGTGCATCAGTTATGACTCAATAAAGCTGGGGAAAAATATAACCTGACTTCTTGACTTAAAATAAATAAAATAAAAGTAACACTAAAAACCATAAAAAGAAAGAATATTTAAGAATATTTGAGAAAAAAAAATCTCTGAGTGGGGCTATCTTGCCCTACATTAAAACATACTATACTCCCTCTAAAATTAAAGTCATGACTTTTGAAACAGAATTCTAGAAATTAACCTCAGAACATACATATATATAGTTTATGATAAAGGAAGTATCTTAAACCACCTGAGTAAAGATGGACTTGTTACTGAATAATGCTGAAAAAAACTGGGTAGCCATCTAGATAAAATTTGACCCATATTTCACACCATACATGAGAATGGAAGAAACCTGAGTGAATTACTCATTAACCTTGGCATAACCTTTCTAACTCTGACTCAAAAAATCCAGCTTCAGTAAAAGTGATAAATTTGATAATATTATACAATGCCTGGTGAAAATAAACAAAGTCAAAAGACAATTGACAAACTAATAGATCATCTCCACAGCCTACACCACAGAAAAACAGCTAATAACTTTACTTATAGAGAACACTTAAAAGCTGAAGGACAAGTACCAGAAAAGCATATTGAGTTATAAATTGAATATAGGGGTTGTAAAGTGAGAGCTGGTTGGTATATAAAACTATGAGATGAAGTGAGATCACCCTGGGAAAGGGTGTAGGTAGAGGGGACCCAGAATGACTGAGCCCTGAATTAGTCAAGTGTAAATATGGTGGGAAAAGCAAAGGAACCAGGAACTGGAATTGAGAAAAACCAGGTAGCCAATGAATAAATAATGTACATCTCATGTTCTGACTCCATCTTAGTATCAAGAAATTGCTCAGAAGTGAGTCCTATTAGTTATAAGGACCTAAGAGGCTACAATATAATGAAACAATCTATTGAGAAATTTATTATTCAAGCTAGGTAGCTCATTGTTATTTTGTATCTTTTAAACAAACCTCTATTATCATTTTTGGGTTGAATTAATGAGTTCAAATTTTAATTAAAGTAAATTAATTGTATTTGTCTAAATGACAGCGTCTACAATGAGAAGCACAGACTCTCCACTCTGTTTTCTACACACATTATTTTCCATAAATAATTAAGTGCCTCTGGAGCTATTTAGGAAATTGGTATCCTTCCTCTTCTGTAGAGAAACTTGAAAATTCATCTTTTCAAAGTATGAAACCTTTTTCCAGGGGATAACAAATCCCAAAAGAACAAAACTTTCTAAATAAAATATTTCAATTGAGAAAAAGACATTTTCTAAAACCATTCAAAGCAGATATTAAGGGAAAAATATAAATGCCCTGAACAGTGTTTCATCTCTGTTGCCTTCAGGGCCCAAGTTTAGACACGGTGACAATAAATAGAACCTGCTGTGTTTGACATACTGTTTAGAGTAGCTATGGAAAGCAGGAGAATGTTTACTGTATTCAATCATTAGCTTGAAGTGATTGATCAGCAGTACTACTGGAGTGCTAGTCATTTAAATATAAAAGCACTCTGAAGTTTCTAAATTTAGAAAGAAATAATTGAGTAAACAGCCAAGTTAATCATCATGAATGCCTTAGTGTCAAGACAGGCAATTCGTAATTTTGAAAAACAGTAGTATGAAGTGAAAAGAAATCTCATCAAGTTGATGTGATTTGTTTCCTAAAATGTTTTTTATGTGGAAACTAAACTTGAGGCACTTTGACATAGACTGAGGATAACATAAAAGAGAGAGAGAGCAGACTTACTTCCAAATTTAAAGACACTTGTTATTTGTACATGTTGTTAGAAGGCAATTCATCACTTCAGAAATGTCTTTATATATGTCATTGAGATTTATAATAACCAAACTACACAGTATACTTAAAAGTTGAAATATCGTTATACCCAATGTTTTCTTGTTCTGTTTAAATTGAAAGCTAAAAATCAGAAAAAATAAATATTCCATCTAATGGCCAAAGAATTTAAAAGACTGGGAGAATCAAAAATGAAATTTTCAGTCATAGAAGACTATGAAAGTTGTGAGTGAAACTACTTTCTTCCCTTGAGAACTTCTGGAATTTTCAAGAGTGAAGATTCAGAGTTTCTCTAAACTTTGTTTGAGAAATTTTAAAAAATATTTCAAAATAAGTAGTATTCTCAATACTTTAGAAGTCCTATTTCTATTTTTTGTGTAGTTTCCCTTCATTTTAGGGCCTGTCTTACTTTCATTTTCTACCTATTAATGTCTAGAAATAAAGGAAACTGTTAAATTCACTGATTTTAAGGATCTTATGTGAATATTCCTGACAGTAAATGCTTTATAAAAGAGGACCTTGAATAAAGAATACTTACCCTAAATATTAATAAATATAACACTTCAAAACCCAATTAGAAAAAAATTTAACTATATTCAGTTCAGTTCAGTCGCTCAGTCATGTCCAACTCTTTGCGACCCCATGAATCGTAGCACGCCAGGCCTCCCTGTCCATCACCAACTCCCAGAGTTCACTCAAACTCGTGTCCATCGAGTTGGTGATGCCATCCAGCCATCTCATCCTCTGTCATCCCCTTCTCCTCCTGCCCCCAATTCCTCCCAGCATCAGAGTCTTTTCCAATGAGTCAACTCTTCGCATGAGGTGGCCAAAGTATTGGAGTTTCAGCTTCAGCATCAGTCCTTCCAATGAACACTCAGGCCTGATCACCTTTAGAATAGACTGGTTGGATCTCCTTGCAGTCCAAGGGACTCTCAAGAGTCTTCTCCAACACCACAGTTCAAAAGCTTCAATTCTTTGACACTTAGCTTTCATCACAGTCCAACTCTCATATCCATACATGACCACTGGAAAAACCATAGCCTTGACTAGATGGACCTTTGTTGTCAAAGTAATATCTCTGCTTTTGAATATGCTATCTAGGTTGGTCATAACTTTCCTTCCAAGGAATAAGTGTCTTTTAATTTCATAGCTGCAGTCACCATCTGCAGTGATTTTGGAGCCCCCCAAAAATAAAGTCTGACACTGTTTCCCCTGTTTCCCCATCTATTTCCCATGAAGTGATGGGACCAGATGCCATGATTTTAGTTTTCTGAATGTTGAGCTTTAAGGCAACCTTTTCACTCTCCTCTTTCACTTTCATCAAGAGGCTTTTGAGTTCCTCTTCCCTTTCTGCCATAAGGATGGTGTCATCTGCGTATCTGAGGTTATCGATATTTCTCCCGGCAATCCTGATTCCAGCTGGTACTTCTTCCAGCCCAGCATTTCTCATGATGTACTCTGCATATAAGTTAAATAAGCGACTGAACTGAACTGAACTGAAACCAAAAACCAGATTATAATTTTGGAAGGGATTTACATATAATGAGAATAGTTTTATATATATAGTCTTGAAACAGGAACGAAGTAGTCTAACACGTGCATGAGTCAGGAGCTCACATGAAAGCCACCCCGTGGCTGCTCGTGGGGGGACCAAGTCCTTCTGATCAAGGCCCAGCCCATGGATGGTGTGAGGCCAGTAGCGGCCCCCAGCATGATGGTCCTGGGTCTTCCCAGAGTCCAGTTGCTTGGGAGTGCAGCCCAAAGCTGATGGTAAACTCCATCTAAGGCTAAATACTGGCAGGAGACCAATAGTCAACAAGTACCATAGGGAAAGTTGAAAAGTCTTATATAGATTACTCATTTTTATGAAATACCAGAGTAGAGAGCCTAGAGCATATTGAAATGGCATAGCTTGGAATAACACAGTGCAGGATTTCCCAAAATGTCTTAAAACATAGATTATCCATAAAAATGGATTTAATAATAGACAATTCACTTATAGTAAATTATCCCTAAAAACTTGAACAATGTTCTATGAATTTTATTGAATTAACCTAAATTATACTTGACAAATATTTTAAAAATTCATGTGAACTATATTAATTTTTTCTGACAACAACATCTTGTTCAAATAAGCATTTAAAGGTTCTTTTTTACAGGTCTGTGATGGTCAAGCCCCCTCACACTCCAATCACAAATAGTCACCTGCAATTCCATAATTTTATGGCTCAGTTACAACAACACTTAGAAAAATCACATATACAAGGTATGGTCATAAACAGATTGTAAATAAATTACTCATGGAAAAGCAGATTGCTGACATTTTTAAAATATTGAAAGACAGAACTAATATACATAATCCTTATAAGGATATTATTTACCTAATGTGCATTTTAAAACACTTTAGAACTCTAAGAAGGAGAGATATATTAGGAGGCTTTAATTAACATGCACACACTATTATATGTAACATAAATAACTAACAGGACCTACTGTACAGCATAGGGAACTACACTCAGTATTTTGTAATAACCTATAGGGGAAAATAATTTAAAAAAATATATATATATGTAAGCAATCTCAAAAACTACAGAATGATCACTGTTTGTTTCCAAGGCAAACCATTCAATATCATGGTAATCCAAGCCTATGCTCTGACCAGTAACGCTAAAGAAGCTAAAGTTGAGTGGTTCTATGAAGACCGGTAAGACCTGTTAGAACTGACACCCCCCTAAAATTTCGTTTTCATTATAGGGGACTGGAATGCAAAATAAGGAAGTCAAGAAACACCTGGAGTAACAGGCAAATTTGGCTTTGAAGTACACAATGAAGCAGGGCAAAGGCTAATAGAGTATTGCCAAGAGAATGCACTGGTCATAGCCAACACCCTCTTCCAACAACACAAGAAAAGATTCTACACATGGACATCACCAGATGCCCAACACCAAAATCAGATTGATTATATTCTTTGAAGCCAAAAATGGAGAAGCTGTATACAGTCAGCCAAAAAAAAAGACTGGGAGCTGACTGTTGCTTGGATCATGAATTCCTTATTGTCAAATTCAGACTTAAATTGAAGAAAGTAGAGAAAACAACTAGACCATTCAGGTATGACCTAAGTAATATCCCTTACAATTATACAGTGGAAATGAGAAATAGATTTAAGGGACTAGATCTAATAGAATGCCTGAAAAACTATGGACAGAAGGTCCTGACATTGTCCAGGAGACAGGAATCAAGACCATCCCCAAGAAAAAGAAATGCACACAAAAAAATGGCTGTCTGAGGAGGCCTTACAAATAGCTGTGAAAAGAAGAGAAGTGAAAAGCAAAGGAGAAAAGGAAAGATATACCCATTTGAATGCAGAGTTCCAAAGAATAGCAAGGAGAGATAAGAAAGTCTTCCTCAGTGATCAGTGCAAAGAAATAGAGGAAAACAACAGAATGAGAAAGACTAGAGATCTCCTCAAGAAAATTAGAGATACCAAGGGAACATTTCATGCAAAGATGGGCTCAATAAAGGACAGAAATAGGGTGGACCCAACAGAAGCAGAAGATATTTAGAAGAGGTGCAAGAATACACAGAAGAACTGTACAAAAAAGATCTTCACGATCTGATAATCATGATGCTGTGATCACTCACCTAGAGTCATACATCCTGGAATGTGAAGTCAAGTGGGCCTTAGGAAGCATCACTACGAACAAAGCTAGTGGAGGTGATGGAATTCCAGTTGAGCTCTTTCAAATCTTGAAAGGTGATGCTGTGAAAGTGCTGCACTCAACATCCCAGCAAATCTGGAAAACTCAGCAGTGGCCACAGGACTGGAAAAGGTCAGTTTTCATTCTAATCCCAAAGAAAGGCAATGCCAAAGAATGCTCAAACTACCAGACAGTTGTACCCATCTCACACACTAGCGAAGTAGTGCTCAAAATTCTCCAACCCAGGATTCAGCAATATATGAACTGTGAACTTCCAGATGTTCAAGCTGGTTTTAAAAAAGGCAGAGGAACCAGAGATCAAATTGCAAACATCTGTTGGATCATCAAAAAAGTGAGAGAGTTCCAGAAAAACATCTATTTCTGCTTTATTGACTATGCCAAAACCTTTGACTGTGTGGATCACAATAAACTGTGGAAATTCTCAAAGAGATGGGAATACCAGACCACCTGACCTGCCTCTTGAGAAATTTGTATGCAGGTCAGGAATCAACAGTTAGAACTGTACATGGAAAAACAGACTGGTTCCAAATAGGGAAGGGAGTACGTAAAGGTTGTATATTGTCACCCTGCTTATTTAACTTATATGCAGAGTACATCAGGAGAAACGCTGGGCAGGATGAGGCAAAAGCTGGAATCAAGATTGTCGGGAGAAATATCAATAATCTCAGATATACAGATGACACCATCCTTGTGGCAGAAAGTGAACTAAAGAGCCTCTTGATGAAAGTGAAAGAGGAGAGTGAAAAAGTTGGCTTAAAGCTCAACATTCAGAAAACGAAGATCATGGCATCTGGTCCCATCACTTTGTGGCAAATAGATGGGGAAACAGTGGCTGACTTTATTTTCTTGGGGCTCCAAATCACTGCAGATGGTGATTGTAGCCATGAAATTAAAAGACACTTGCTCCTTGTCAGGAAACTTAGGACCAACTTAGGCAGCATATTAAAAAGCAGAGACATTACTTTGCCAACACAGGTCCATCTAGTCAAAGCTATGGTTTTTCCAGTACTCTTGTTTGGATGTGAGAATTGGGCTATAAAGAAAGGTGAGCACCGGAGGATTGAATATTTTGAACTGGAGAAGATTCCAGTTGAAAACTGGAAGACTCCAGTTGGAGAAGACTCTTGAGAGTCCCTTGGACTGCAAGGAGATCCAACCAGTCCATCCTAAAGGTAATCAGTCCTGAGTGTTCATTGGAAGGACTGATGTTGAAGCTGAAACTCCAATACTTTGGCCACCTGATTTGAAGAACTGACTCATTGGAAAAGACCCTAATACTGGGAAAGATTGAAGGCAGGAGGAGAAAGGGATAATAGAGGATGAGATGATTAGATGGCATCACCAACTCCATGCACATGAGTCTGAATAAACTCCAGGAGTTGGTGATGGACAGGGAAGTCTGGCATGCTATGGTCCATGGGGTTGCAAAGAGTTAGACATGACTGAGATACTGAACTGAACTGATATATATTCTGAGTCATGGTGCTGTATGTGTGAAACTAATATGACATTATAATCAATTACACTTCAGTAAGTGAAATAAATTGAAAACTATTTTAGAACTTGAAATCATCTTTTCATGCTAACTATGGTGGTTAGGTTGTCATGGAGATAATTTCACTTATATTTATAGGACAACTGATTTCTAAAATCCTACTTGGAAGCCTGGAATACACTTTAAACCCTGTGGAAAGCCCAAGTATCTATTTTGGTTGCTGTGGAGAAAGTAAATTGATGTATATATGTCTGTGTGTATACATATATATATATATATATATATATATATATATATATGATGCATACATAAAATATATATATTTTTGTACCTGGTAATGTATTTCCTTAACATTTGTATAAAAAGAGGCAAGCTTCCATTCACTCCTTGGAGTTTTACACTATAGATGTCTGTGAGGTGGTCATAAGAGGTTACCTGTTTATACCACATTCTACCTGTATTCCCAAGTGTTCTTATCATCCCTTGTTCCTGAAACTGGCAAAGTTTAAGTATTTTGGTCAAGTGTATACTGATTAATGTCTGTGTTGAATGTGCCATGAGAGATGAAAGCCTCTGACACTATAGATTTAAATCTAGTTTATCAAATATATGTGTTCACAAAATCTTTGTATTGGTGCATTTTAATTTGATAAGAATGTATAGTCTATTGAAGTTAAGACAGAGTTCATTGTCCACAGAGTTTCCACTTGGCCTTTGTCCTGGGTTTTCTAGCAAGGGTTCTCATTAATATCAATTTTCCTGACAGCTTTCATGATGTGGACACATTAATACTAGGAACTGGACTGTGATCACTGACATAAACTACTGAACTGCTGTCAGAGAGCAGTGACTTTAGATCATTTACAGAGGATTTAATGTAGTGAAGAAAATTAACCTCATCAAGAATTTAGCTTGTGTTTGAAGTAAGGAATATATTTATTACGTTCTAGTAAAAATGATTTGAGAGAGGACATGCTTTCATGGTTCTAATTAATATTGAGCTTCAAAACATGGATCGCCCCCATAATTTCTACTGATATGTATGTAACTCCAATAAAATCATTTTCTTGATTTTTCCTTTCATACATGAACAGCAGCAACATACATTATGACTTCAAAATAATGTGATTTATTGTCAATAAGACATCTCCCCAGGAGTATGAGATTCAATGTGCATTTTCTTTTAAAGACTTAAACAGTGAAAAATCATGGTATTTGAAATTAAAAAAAAAAAAAAAAGGTATTTCTAAATAGTCTAACCCCCTTAATTGATCACTGCCTTGTTGTGGTAAAGGGGCTTGCTTAGCTCAATGAAGCTATGAGCTAAGCCATGCAGGCCCACCCAGGACAGATGGGTCATAGTGAAGAGTTCTGAAAAAAAATGTGGTCTAATGAAGGAGGAAATGGCCACTCACTCCAGTATTATTGCCTAGAGAACTCCATGGACAGCATGAAAAGGCAAAAAGATATGAAAAGATATGACACTGAAATATGAGCCCCACCAGGCTGGAATGTGTCCAGTATGCTACTGGGGAAGATTGGAACACAATTACTAAAAGCTCTAGAAAGAATAAAGCAGCTGGGCCAAAGCAGAAATGGCACTGAGTTGTGAAAGTGTCTGCTGGTGAAAGTAAAGTCTGACACCATAAAGAACAATATTGCATAAGAACCTGAAATGTTAGGGCCATAAACCAAGGCAAATGGACATGGTCAAGCAGGAGATGGTAAGACTGATTATTGACATTTTAGGAATCAGAGAACTAAAATGGACAAAAATGGGAGAATTTATTTCAGAAGACCATTTAATCAAATATTGTGGGCAAGAATCCCTTAGAAGAAATGGGATAGCCCTTATAGGCAACAAAAGAGTCTGAAATGCAGTACCTGGGTACAGCCTCAGAAACAATCCAGTGATTTTAGTTTATTTACAAGGTAAACCATTCATCATCACAATAATGCAAGTCTATGTCCCAACCACTGATGTTGAAGAAGCTAAAGTTGACTGCTTCTGTGAAGACCTACAACATCTTCTAGAACTAGCACCAAAAAAACGATGTCTTTTTTATCATAAGGGATAGGAATGTAAAATTAGGAAATCAAAAGATACCCAGAATAATAGGAAAGCCTGGCCTTGGAGTACAGAATGGACCAGGGCATTGGCTAACAGTGTCTTCTCAAGAGAACACATTACTCATAGCAAAAACCCTTTTCCAACAACCCAAGAAACAACTTTACACATGGACATCACCAGATGGTCAATACCAAAATCAGATTGATTGTATTCTTTGCTGCCAAAGATAAAGAAGCTCTATACAGTCAGTAAAATAAGTAAAAAAAAAATAAGACCTGGAGCTAATTGTGGATCAGATTATGACCTTCCTATAGCAAAATTCAGGGTTAATTTGAAGAAAGTAGAGAAAACCACTGGGCCATTCAGGCATGACCTAAATCAAATCCCTTAAGATTGTAAAGTGAAAGTGATGAATAGATTCAAAGGATTAGATCCAGTAGACAAAGTGCCTGAAGAACTATGGATGGAGGTTTGTAACATTGTACAGGAAGCAGTGACCAAAATCTTCCCAAAGAAAAATAAATGCAAGAACACAGTAGTTGTCTGAGGAGGATTTACAAACAGCTGAGGGAAAAAAAAAAAAAAGACAAAGGCAATGGACAAAGGGAAAGATATACCCAACTGAATGCAGAATTTCAGAGAATAGCAAGAAGAGATAAGAAGGTCTTCTTAAATAAACAATGCAATGAAATAGAGGAAAACAATAGAATGGGAAAGGCTAGAGATCTCTTCAAGAAAAGTGGAGATACCAAGGGAACATTTCATGCAAGGATGGGCACGATAAAGGACAGAAACAGTAGGGACCTCAGATAAGCAAAAGTGATCAAGAAGAGGTGGAAAGAATACACAGAAAAACTATACAAAAAAGATCTTAATGACCCAGATAACCACAATGGTGTGGTCACTCACCTAGAACATCCTGGAATGTGAAGTCAAGTGGGCCGTAGGAAGCGTTAGTACAAACAAAGCTAGTGGAGGTGATGGATTCCAGCTGAGCTATTTAAAATCCTAAAATATAATGCTATAAAGTGATGTCTTCAATTTGTCAACAAGTTTAGAAAACTCAGCAGTGGCCACGAGACTGGAAAAGGTGAGTTTTTATTCCAATCTCAAAGAAGGGCAGTGCCAAAGAATGTTCAAACAATCCTTCAATTGTGCTCATTTTATATATTAGCAAGGTTATGATCCAAATCTTTCAAACTAGGCGTCAGCAGTTCATGAACTGAGAACTTCCAGATGTACAAGCTGGATTTAGAAAATGTGCAAGAAACAGAAATCAAACTGCCAGCATTCATTGGATCATGGAGAAAGCAAGGGCATTCCAGAAAAACATCTACTTCTGCTTCATTGATTACACTAAGCTTTTGACTGTGTGGATCACATAAACTGCGAAAAATTCATACAGAAATGGGAGTACCAGATCACTTTCCCAGTCTCCTGAGAAACCTGTATGCAGGCCAAGAAACAATGGTTAGAACCAGACAATGAACAAGTGACTGGTTACAAATTGGTAAGGAGTATATCAAAGCTGTATATTGTCACCTTGCTTATTGAACTTATATGCAGAGTTCAGTTCAGTTGCTCAGTCGTGTCCAACTCTTAGTACATCATGTAAAATGCTGGGCTGGAAGAATCACAAGCTAAATTAAGATTTCCAGGAGAAATATAAAAAACCTTATATGTGCAGGTGACATACCACTCTAATGGCAGAAAGTGAAGAGGAACCAAAGAGTCTCTTGATGAGGGTAAAATAGACTGAAAAAGTTGGCTTGAAACTCAATATTCAAAAAACTCAGATCATGGCATTTGGTCCCATCACTTCATGGCAAATAGCAGGGGAAAAAGTGGAAACAGTGACAGATTTTCTTTTCTTGGGGTCCAAAATCACCACAGATGATGACTGCATCCATGAAATCAATAGATGTTTGCTCCTTGAAAGGAGAGTTATGGCAAACCTAGAGAGCATATTAAAAAGCAAAGATGCCCCTTTGCTGACAAAGGTCCATACAGTCAAAGGTATGATGTTTTCAGTAGTCATGTATTGATGTGAGAGTTGGACTATAAAGAAGGCTGAGTGCTGAAGAATTGTGCTTTTAAATTGTGATGCTGGAGAAGACTCTTGAGAGTCCCTTATATAGTAGGAGATCAAAGCAGTTAATCCTAAAGGAAATCAACCCTGAATATTCATTGGAAGGACTGATGCTGAATCCTAAAGGAAATCAACCCTGAATATTCATTGGAAGGACTGATGCTGAAGCTGAAGCTCCAGGACTTTGGCCACCTGATGCGAAGAGCTGACTCATTGGAAAAGACCCTAATACTGGGAAAGATTGAAGGCAAAAGAAGTAGGCAGCATAGGCTGAGATGGTTAGACAGTATCACCAACTCAATGGACATGAATTTGTGTCAATTCTATGAGATAGTGGATTATCGATAAGGGAGCCTGAAGTGCTACAGTCCATTTGGTTGCAAAGACTCATACATGACTTAGTGACTGAACAACAGCAACTACAACACCAAATAGTCTATGATTTAAAAATGATACAATACATGAAATATTATAGATTTTAATTTTTTTAATGTTTTTCCTTCTTCAACAACTTTTAATAATGAATGCTGTATATTAGATTTTTTTAAGGTAGCAGCTCTGAGGTTCAACCCAGTGATCTTCTCCCACAGAATGAGCTCAGCCTCCTCTGATCATAGTGAGAGGTAGGGAGCCACTTTTAGAGTGCAAGTTACTACAATTACTAGAATTTTCAGCAACCCCCCCACCCCACCCCCACCCCCCGCACACAAACCAATTTTATCTTTTTCCATTGGAAGTTTCCTCTAAGGGACATGCTGACAATTGTGGAGATGATCAAAGTTTATTTAGAACAACTGATTTATTTGCACTAAGAATAACTAAACCAACCAGTAGGACAAAAAGACAAACAGCAAAACCTAAATCCAGATTCCATCAGTTATCGATTTCATCCATAACCTGAAACCTGTTTATTATACCAACTTCTGTCTGTTGCATGAACTCCCATCCACTTCTTTTTCTCAGATCCAACTGCCAAGATAATGTGTTACTGCTTCACCTCTGGTTACTCTTTACTTAACTTACATGAAGATTTTTCTCATTATAATTTTATTGTCATGAGAGGAGGCTTACACCATCCAGATAATTAACAGTGGCTCCATGAAGTGCAGTAATTGTTACGGCATTGTTGCCTCTACTGAGGAGGCATTATGTTCTTGGTTCATTCTACCACTTACAACTAAATGGGTGCAGAAACATTTAAATCCCTTTTTGAGTCTCATATGTCTAGGAATAATTTCTTGACCAAGGCACTCTCATCAACATTTCTAGATAAGTACATTTTATTTCCATTATTTCAATATAGAAGTAAAAGTAATTTCAATCTGATTAAATTTAAAGACTTTTGACAGAATGCAATAATTATTGTAATTCTGATAAGTCAAAAATATACTCCCATGCATTCCTTAAACACATTTTATTCTTGTATTAAGCAACTAAATACAAAACAAAAACAAAATTCCTTGTTACATTCGATAGATGTCATCACTTTCTTTCCATGGAAAGAATAAGTTATGATTTATTTGACTGAGACTAACACCATACCAGGTATATCTTCAGAATTCATTGTTTTCCCTGATTCATTCATAAAACACAGAATTCCCAGTGGGGCATGGAAAATAACAGTTGCAGCTTCCTTTCCTTATTACCATATTTGTAAATGTCTACTCAGTTATGATTTCTAAGAAAGGAAATAACTGTACATAGTTTACCTAAATAGAAAAAAATTTTTTTGAAAAACCTCAATATTCAAACTTATAAGAACTATTCTGAAAATCAACCTCTATTTACTGAATGAGTAAAAGGTCAAATCAGTAGCTTTTTTCATGTATTTTTAATTTTTTTTTGGTCACATTAAAACTAATTAGTAAGATGCTGAATAAATATATTTTATAAAACAAAAAGATATTTCATATTTCAATGATCATTACATGATATATGGTTGTGACTGTATATATACATTAACATATAAATAACAGCGATAATGATGATAATATGGTACCTGCATTTTTTATTATTTGCAAATATGGGGGAAATAATAGGGCAAAAACATTTGCACAGCTCTTTTTTTAAGATGGTTCTTTAGCATTTTCTGAGTTGCTGAATCTGGACTGTGGAAAATGGACCAATTATCACTCAGCTTAGAGTCACAAAAATATATGTTAAATTGTCAACTTATAATAGCAAAAGTAATTAGGACATGCTTAATTTGATGACTGTTGTCATTTTCTGATTGAGCACCCAGTGAAAGGATTTAACAAATTTTCTCAGTCCAAGGGGTATCAACATCTTTCAATTTGTCTTTATTTTTTTTTTAATTTTATTTTATTTTTAAACTTTACATAACTGTATTAGATTTGCCAAATATCAAAATGAATCCGCTACAGGTATACATGTGTTCCCCATCCTGAACCCTCCTCCCTCCTCCCTCCCCATTCCATCCCTCTGGGTCGTCCCAGTGCACCAGCCCCAAGCATGCAGTATCGTGCATCGAACCTGGACTGGCAACTCATTTCATACATGATATTTTACATGTTTCAATGCCATTCTCCCAAATCTTCCCACCCTCTCCCTCTCCCAGAGTTCATAAGACTGTTCTATACATCAGTGTCTCTTTATAGGGAGACCCACATACACTCAGGCCAGCACACACTCTACAATTTTATACACGAAGAAATAGTGAAAATGAGCACCAAAAACGCAAACAGAAAATGAATATTGACTACTCCTTTCCCCATGCTGCTGTTCCTCTGTCGGTAAGAACTATCATATAATCATGGGTGTATGTGTGTTTACTCTGTTGCATTCAACTCTGCAATCCCATGGACTGTAGCCTACCAGGCTCCTTTGTCTATGGGATTTCTCAGGCAAGAATTCAAGAGTGGATTGCCATTTCCTGCTCCTGGGGATCTTTCTGACCATGGGTTGAACCCACATCTCTAAAAGCTCCTGCATTAGCAGGATTCTTTACTACTGGGTGACATGGGAAGCTATAATCACAGGTAGCGATAATCATGGGTAGCGAGACAGAACTGTCAGGGCTGAGTGGTAGAGCCACAAAGAGCAACATAAATGGACAGCTGCACCCTTGTGGTAGAGAAAATGTTTTGATGTCCTTTCTGCTTTCTAAAGGTTGTTGCCCAAGGCATGATTGTCCTGGTGTTATTTTATGTATCAAGTTTAAAACTGCATGTGTAGGAGTGTGTCCTGTAAGTAGGAACAAGAACCACCCTTGCATGGAGAAGACTTGAATGGGATTGGTGAGGCTTGCTTCTCATTTGAGTTCCTCTGGCTCAAAAGTACAAGGTTGTCTTTTGACAGGTGACAAGCAGATAAGAATGCAAAAGAGAAGCAGATTTTTCTTTCCCTTTCCACCTATGAAGATCTTCTATAGTATCCTGAGCTTGTGATGAGATTCAATTAAAACATATATGAGTAAAAGATTTGAGAATTGATTTAGTGATAAAACAATTAAGGATAAAAATCACCATGTTAAAAATAATTTGGAAATATAGTATGTTTAAACACACACCCTAAAATAAAATATATTATATATTTTATACATAATTTGAAATTATTTGGAGCAAAATAACTTGGCAGAACTTACTTCCTATCTATCTAATCTCTAAGCTGCCCAAACTACAGATCACAGTAAATACCCTTTGGTCATGAAGAAATGTAGCTCTCCTGGAATTTGTTCACTATTTCACACCAGTTAGATCTGAAGGCTGGCATTGTAATACCACTGTACAGATCCAGAGAAATCAACATGGGGCACACTGAACCAAGTTTCCCTTGCTAAAATTTTCCCATTGCAATAAAAATAAAATCAGCCCAGAAGGTCTTACATGGTCTTGTTCTCTCTCCTATCTCAAGTGTCCCTGGCTCTCTTATCTTTACACTTTCCTATTTAGGTTCTCTCTTGCTTTACCTGCTCCAACCAATGACTTATTCTTTCTTCATAAGGGCTATGACCATTTGCTCCATCTGGAATGTTCTTCAGGTAGAGGCATGGTTACCACTCTGTCATTTACTTCCTAGCTTCAATAGCACGTCCCCCAGGAAGGCTTCCTGAAAGCTTTAACTAAAATCTCCCCAAATCTGACTACTCACTAACTCTAAACTTGCTTGATTTCCTAAGTAGCACTGGTTCCTGTTGGAGATATTTTTTCTGACATGTTTGTTTATTGTCTGATTTCAGCTCCACATGTGAGTTCCATGAGGAGAAGACTTTGCTTACTACACAGGTGTCATAGAGTGAGCTCCCAATTAATGATGAGGCAGAGATCGAGCCATGCACATATCTGATACCTGCTAGAACAATTAGGCCCTAATACAAATTTCTCATTTTTATATTAATATAAAGAAAGTTATAGAAATAAAATTGTTAAATACAGCAGAATAATGGAATGATTTCATAAAGCTATGGTAAATATGCAATTTTTACATAAATCTTTTCAAACAAGATATGATAATTTGACATACTTCAAACTGGTCTACAAATTGTCCCCTACTAGTTAAACTCAACTCAATGCTTCAGCAATTACAAATTTACCTTCACATATTTTATAAGTATTTTGAAAAAAGTTTTATTTTGTTTTCCTCCAATTCCAAAAAGAAATCAGCAAAGCACCATTTATTGAATTAAAGATGTCTTCATAAAACAAATGACTGATCTAATGGTTTTGTTTTTTAAAGCCCAAAACAATAGGGTGATATTATGCACATATATATTCAATTGGATAAATGCAATCAGCATTGCCAGATGCAGTTTAAACATTTTCTTGATTTATTTCCACGTCAGACTGTTTATCTATGTCTGTTCTAGGCTCAGTGAAATGGCATGAACAATAAATTAATTCAAGTGTCTTTAAAACCTTGTCCTCTTTCACTCCATTTAATTGCAATAGACCCCTTCCCTTTCTCTACAACTCCAGTCTGCTCCCAACATACACCCCATTCCTTGAATATAATCCAGCCTCCTCAGTGACTTCAGTGACGCAGAGCTGATCATATCTTTCCCTTTAGTAATATAAATCATCTCTGTCATTCCAAGGACAAATTTGTTATTATGGTTCAAAATCTCTTTAAGACTTGAACCTCTCTCCCTCACATGTCCTACTTCAAGCCATATCATTCTAATGATACCTCTCTCCCTTGTCCCTATATACATGCACATATTATTTATTCTGCCTGAAACATCCTATCAATTTTCACCTCTCCTAGACTTGTGTGACTAATTCCTCATCACCATTCAAGTCTCAATTCTCTTACCTATTTTTTTTTTTTTTGAGCAGTCTTCTCTGAGCCCATAAGAACTCCTCCTAATATAATAGTTTCTGCATCCCCTACCACAGCACACACTGCTTTCTTTAAAAAAAAAAAAAAAAAAAAAAAGGCCAGTTTGTCTATCTGCATCACTGGACTTCAAATTCTTGAGCAAAAGGGATTTTGCCTTATATTTCATTTCTCGAGCATAGTACTTGAAACATGAAAGATGTTCAGTAATATATGTCTTGAATAAATTAGTAAGTATGGCAAAAGGAAAATAAGCAAATGAATGAATAATATAAAGATAGATATCATGTTATTTGGTTCACCGTATCCATTGGTTCTAGCACAGGTCTGGCCTATGGATGAAATTTAATATGTATAAAATGAATAGACAAACTAATTTAATATTAGACAATACAAAAATATGGTTATGCAGTTCAAGTGGTTCTCTTAGTATGGAGTGTCTACCCATTAGAATATCACAGTGGCTAAAAACAAAATTCTGGTTTCAGAGCTAAGTCATATTTCTAAAACTTAACTCAGATGCTCTAAAATAGTAAGACCTTTGAAGAATAAAGAAGGTAGTCAATATATAGGTTCCAAAATATGTTCTGACACCTAATAAGTGGTCAGTTATCATAAGGTATTACAAATATTTCTATTACTTTCCCTCCTCTCCATCCTCCTCTGATCTGCACTGATAGATAAGAGAGCTATATTTTAAAATAAGGATAAAGAAGAAAAATGTGATTTATTTTTTTAGTGTGAAAGTTGCACAGTCATATCTGACTCTTTGCAGCCCCATGGACTGTAATCCTCCAGGCTCCTCTGTCCATAGAATTCTCCAGGCAAGAATACTGGAGTGGGTTGCTATTGCATTCTCCAGGAGATCTTCCCAACCCAGGGACTGAACCCAGGTCTCCTGAATTGCAGATGGATTCCTCATCTTCTGAGCCACCAGGGAAGCCCCCATTTAAATATAAGGAATAACAAAATGACACACTTTTTAAACTTTCATTGTTGTGATAGTTAATTTTATGTTTCTATTTGACCTAATAGATGCTAATGGATGCTCAGATAGCTGGTAAAAATATCTATATCTATATATATTTCTGGATGTGTTTTTTTAAAAGATTAGCATTTGAATTGGTAGACTGTGTAAAGTTCACCCTCACCTATAAGGGTGGGTACCATCCAAGCCTTGAATAGAACAAAAGGCATAGGAAGGACAAATATGCTCTTTCTGCTTTAGCTAGAACATTCGTCTTTTCCTACTCTTGGATAATGGTGCTTATAATTCTCAGGTCTTTGAATTTACACTTCAAGTATACCACCACTTTCCTGGGCCTCCAGATTTCAGATAACAGATCTTGGGACTTTACGCCTCCATAATCAGGTAAACCAGTCCCTCATAACAAATCTCTATATATCTACATATAGCCTATTGGTTCTGTTTCTTTAGAGAACCCTAATACAGTTATTGAAACATAATCATTGAACACTGAATAAAGCAATACCTTCAGAAAGCTAGAAATACTGAAAACTCTCAAAGCTATACAATTGCATTTTTGTATATAAACAAATTATTGATATATATTGGAATGAGCACATTTTTAGTACATCTCTACAAATGGAATAGCATTCATTTCATCCACATGCATCTTTAATAGAAATTAAACAGAAAACAAGCAGTGACAGTAGTAAATATTGAGAATATAAATTCATATGTCCATATGAATATGAATTGCCAGGCCACCCCACCAATGGAATCCAATAATTCTCAAATAGTATGTGTGTTGCCTCCAGTCTCAAATCCACGACATTAATTTGCTAATTAAACATGCTTGTCTCATTGCATTTTGTGTTACTACAATCTGAGTCAGCATTAAACTAGTTCAAATTGTTTTATATTTTCAGTCTTTTCATTCATTGATATTTGTTATACTACATGCTTTTTTCCTTTCCAGCACAACCAGATAGAATATCCTTCATTTGTATTCCATACAGTTTGAGTAGCAATCTGGATTTTCTGTCAACATTCCACAGTGATATGTTCAGGAGTCTCATTCTCCAGAATGCCAGAGATATTTATAGATTTGACTGGCAAGAAAGGCCGATGTGACTTTGCCACTGTTCTAACAATTGCTTGCTGTATTTACAAATGAGTTACCTCATAAGCAGCCCACCATCACAGAAGCAGAGGCTCATTGTATTCACACAGTCAAAATAATAAATAGCCCATATATAAAGAGAGATGAACACAAACTCTGCTGCACTCATGTAAGTTGCAGTACATTATTTTGAGACACCTAAACTTGAACTGCTAGCGTAGTTTTTATGTGAAAAAGTAGAAGTGTTAGTTGCTCAATTGTGTCTGACTCTTTGCAACCCCATGGACTATAGCCCACCAGGCTCCTCCGTCCATGGAATTCTCCAGGCAAGAATACCTGATGGGTATCCTTTCCCATTTATGTGACTACCCTCCACCCAACCAAAAAACAAAAACAGTTCATCATTTTTCCTTTTTTTTTAAAGTATGTATTTATTTTTTACCTCCCCAGGTCTTAGTTGCCCCAAGGCATATGGGATCTTAGTTCCCCAACTGGGGATTGAACCCATGTCCCCTGAATTGGAAGATGGATTCTTAACCACTAGACCACCAAGGAAGACCCTCACTTTTCTTAAAAGAAGCAAATTCTAGATAAGATGATAACATGAGAATAAGTACATAGGACATCTCCCAATTTCTTACCATGATTTATATGAAATCTCTATGCTGGGAAAGAAAACTGCAAGATTAAGGAAAGAAATGTTTATTTCTTTATATGGAAGATGACTATCATGGGGATTGCTACACCAAACAGAGCTAGAACTTTATATCTACCACTTTTTCATCTCTTACTATGTCCTCTTTCTCCCCTTATACTCAACTTCTTACCTCTTTATGAGGGATGTTAAATGGTGGGTCTATTTATAAGAATGTATCTTATTTTTTATCAGATAATTTTCAGCGACTTTTTGAAGAACAAGTTTTCCTTGGCCTCTCTTTTGTACTGATACCAGGTGGTCTAAGGAAGAATGATAGTGAAAAACCATAACCTCTGTTCTGAATAAGATACAAAAAGCAGTATTTTATCAAATAATAAAAAATATTATGAGTGTAAGATGTCAAGATTAATGTACTCTACCTTATGAAAAAGTAAACTACTTGATAGAGCAAAAAATAAAATATGTAAGCAGAGAATAAACTTCACAAATACTTTCAGAAAAGAGAAAAAAATCTAAAAAAGTGGAATTTATAGGAAAAGAGGTACTTTATGAAGACAAATAGTATATTTTAAAACCTAGAATATATGGTGTCTCAGGAAGAGAGAATCAGACAAATGAAATGATTTAATACACAATAGGACAAAAATTTCCTTCCACATAAAAAAATTATGTCTGAAACTGGCACATAATGTTACAAGTAAATTTTATCAAAAGAGATCTATGTGTATACACATACTTAACTTTCAAAACCAAAGGATAATCTAAGAATAATCTAAATATTATTCAATAATAAAAGAAAAATGAACATTCAGAAGTACCAACAAAATATCTTACCCAGAAAACAGGCTGATTGAAGACTGATGTATAACATTCAAACATTGGAAGAAAATGGTATAACCTCTAGTATTTAGAAAGTCTGGGCTGGTAAGGAAGCCTCAGTGTAGTTCATGTGTGAACAAACAAAAAAGCGTTTATAGATATGCAAGTATTTAGAAAATGAATGATTTTTTTTCTGAATAAAATATTTGCTTCCTTCTAAATTTTTAGATTCTAGGTAGATTCATCAAAAAAGAGACCAGAGGCGCAAAAAATAAAAACATGAAATATAGAAATAATGAATTGTGTTACAAGCTTAGATGAATGATATTTTTTAAAATGTGTGTGTGTGTATGTAATTATTTGTGTGTGCATATTTGTATGCTAAATCCTTCTGTCTGGCAAACTCGTTCCCAGTGCCTCTGCAGTCATTTTGTACCACAATCTAGCCTAGAGTCATTTCTCCTTCATTTTGTCTGCTACCTAGCTCCCATTAACATGGTGTTTTCCACAGATTTGTTGAAAATTTTAGTTCATTAATGCAACAGATTTATTTTGTGTTTGGTTTATTCACTTTTATTCCAGAGTGATCCTATGAATGGAAGGTAATTCCATTTGTCAATTTGATAGGTATTAAAAATAAACAAGGTCCTATTTCTGATTTCGTAGAGCACATCCCTTTCTTTATATGTCTGAATTTGTAGTTAATTTCAGTATGTGAAACTGATACATGAGGGATTGAAGTTTTTGATATAAATATAAGCACTTATTGAATAATCTTTTTTATTTTTGCTTTTCCAGTTTATCCAGTTGTCCTATAAGAAGGAATTTATATCAACATATTTATAGTAATTATTAGAGTTTACTCTCTACTTATGCATGTCACAATGATGAAAAGCATGTTTTAAAAATATTTTAGTTTTGCTTAAGAAACAGTTGAAATTAAAGTGTTTCTGTATTTAAAATGAGAAAGGGCTTAGTCTTTTTATCTTTATATATTTTTAACCTTTTAATTTTTTTCTTTTTGACCATGCCACACAGCTTGTAGGATCTTAGTTCCCCCATCAAGGATTGAACCTGGGCCCTTGATGGTGAAAGCCGAGTCTTAACCAGGGGAACACTAGAGAATTCCCTAAATGTTTTTAAAAATTAGTAAAAGAGGTGCTTTCACCTCTTGCAATCCTATCTACATCACATTTATTTAACTATAACACCTTCAGCTTACCATGTTTCATAATATCTGGATGCTCAAATATGATATGTCATGGGAAAAACTATGGCAATGGGAAATGGAACTTCTGGAGTTTATTAGCAGTTGTCCAATTGCTGGGTTGCTTGGGCATGTCTCTAAGTCTCCCTTTGCTACAGTTTCCCAACTTATAAAATAAAGAAACTAAAGTAAATGATTTGTTAGGTTGTTTTCTTGTATAAATTTTTCCAAAGTTTAAGAAAATAGTTTGGCAAATGTAAATCATTTTTTATAGGATCCTGAACAAATTTATTATGGTTTAATCAGTATTGGATTGATTTTGTGAGTGAGTGAGTGAGTGAGTGAAGTCGCTCAGTCATGTCTGACTCTTTGCGACCCCATGGACAGTAGCCTACCGGGCTCCGCCGTCCATGGGATTTTCCAGGCAAGAATACTGGAGTGGGCTGCCATTTCCTTCTCCAGAGGATCTTCCCAACCGAGGGATCGAACCCTGGTCTCCTGCATTGCGGACAGACACTTTACCGTCTGAAAACAGTCATCATGGGAAGGAATGTTGTTTAGTCACTAAATCCTCCTTCACATGCAGTTTTAAACTTGATACATATAATAACACCAGGGCAGTCATGACTTGGGTGGCAAATCCTTAGAAATTGGAAAGGACAACAAAACATTTTTTCTACCACAAGAGTGCATCTGGCAAATTATGTTGCTCTTTGTGATGCTACCACTCAGCCCTGAGAGTTTTTTGTCTTCTACCCAGTTATGGCTTCCCACGTTGTACAGATGTAAAGAATCTGCCTGCCAGTACAGAATATACAAGAGATGTGGGTTCAATTTGTGGGTCAGGAAGATCCCTTGGAGTAGGAAATGTCAATCCACTCCAGTATTCTTGCCTCAGACAGCTCACTAGAAAAGTCTCTGATGCTGGGAAAAATTGACGGCAGAAGGAGAAGAGGGCATCAGAGGATGAGATGGCTTGATGGCATCACCAATGCAATGAACATGAACTAGAGCAAACTACAGGAGATGGTGACGGACAGAGAGGCTGGCATTCTGCAGTCCATAGGGTCACCCACACGACTGGGCAACTGGACGACAACAATGAACAAGTCACTAAATCATATCTGACTCTTTTGCTATCCCATGGACTATAGCCCACTAGGCTCCTCTATGGGATTTCCCAGGCAAGAATACTGGAGTGGGTTGCCATTTCCTTCTCCAGCAGGATCTTTTCAACTCAGGGATTGAACTCACGTCTCCTGCATTGGCAAATGTATGCTTTACCACTGAGCCACCTGGGAAGCCCTTAGGAAAGCATGAAAGTGAAGTCACTCAGTCGTGTCAGACCCTTTGTGACCCCATGGACTGTAGCCTGCCAGGTTCCTCCATCCATGGAATTTTCCAGGCAAGAGTACTGGAGTGGGTTGCCATTTCCTTCTCCAGGGGATCTTCCCAAACCAGGGATCAAACCCAAGTCTCCCTCATTGCAGGCAGACTCTTTACCTTCTAAGCCACTAGGGAAGTCCTATAAGCCATATGAGGTCATTGCCAAACCACTGAGCAGTGCTCCCCACTTGCTTTGCTAATAAATAGCAAATTTAATAAATAGCCAAGTGAAGATTGCAGACTACCTTTGGTTCACAAGATAAAAAGAAGGAAAAAAATGTTCTTTTACTTATTTGGGGATAGAGACAAATATTTGAGAACACTATTTTTATCAAGATGTTTTCTTTACCCACTACAAACGTAGTGAGTTAATCCAAAAAGCTTCCTCATTAGGAATAAAGCAATTAAAAATAACTACAATTGCATAACTGCACCACTGTTTTTAGATAGCTAATTATAGAATCTCTTCAGGGTGATGGAAATGTCAGCTCATTAACACACAGTTTTTATTTGAAGCAGGCTCCAACCAATATAAAAGATTCCATCTCAAAGTCAGCCATTTTTCCTGACATGGCATATGACTAAATTATTATTTCCAAGAGCTTACATATACATTGGTACTAACTCTGAGTGAGGTTTATTCCTTATGGGAAAAATGAGAAGGATAAGAAAAGAAAGCAAATCTAAGTTATGCCAAAGTGTTTAAAAGGATGATTTCAAATTCACACTTAAAGAAAAATTAGCACATGCCTTCGTTTTACAAAGACCTTACATTCTCCTTTCCCCTGATCTATGTCATTTGCAGCTTTTCTGATGTTGGGTAGTATTTCCAGTTAGGCAACTGCTTTCTCTCACTGCCAGTCTTTTGGTATCTTTGACTATTGTGACTTAGTGAGGATGAGTCCCACTGGGCAAGCATACTCAGTAAATGAAGATCTCATAATATTTTAAATCTGAAATACACATGATACACACTTTCAAATGACTTAGTGAGGCTGCATCAGTAAACCTGAAAGGCCAGGTAGGTAACAGACTGGCAGTTGCACTCTTCTAACCGAATGGTATTCAATGCTGATGTCAACAAATGCGTGATATTTTTCTTATCATAACTATGAGTGTGTTATTCCAGTAAAATGTGCATGGACTTATCTCTCTCTGTCCCAACTTTTTGACAAAACAACTTAATAAATTCTGTGTAAATCATCTGTTGTCAGACAATCTGACTTGTTATTTTTTCAAAATAGCTGAGGAAGCTTCAGCACATCCTCCCTTCACTCTGGACCTTGCTTTTTTTTTTTTTTCAGTATAAAATCAGACTTGACCTATGTGACCTCTAAAATCCTTTCCAGTGCTGACATTTGATGACTTGGTTTTAAAAATAAAGTCTCTCTCAACTATCAACAGAATGGCACTTTCCTTTTGTACTCATTAAAGTAATTGGTACTACTCTCCTCCTCTACCTTTACTTACATTTGAAGAGCAGAGGTCTGTACTCCCTCCTAATCAAAATGAGCTCTACATGCTCTGTAGAACAAAAGGATTTTTCTTTTGTGGTATTAGAAGGAGCAAATAAACATCTATTTATTCTGACCATCTAGAATAACTAGTAGAATGAGTAAATCATATGAAGATTCTATCTCAAATTAGCTAATAAGATCTTAAAAAATAGCAAATGGAATTTTTCCTGTTGTTCTTGAACTGATACCATAGACCAAAGCTGAGGACAAAATTGCTAAGTACCCAACAGTCTAAGGTGAAAACACCAGGAAGTAGGTGAGATCAGTAAATTTTCCTCAAAGTTAATTGAGAGCATTAATAACTCAGCTCCTTGCTTCTGCCTCTGCCTTCCAGCTAGCACAAGTAGATGGCTGAGAAAGTTTTCAGCCTCCTAGGGAGTGCAAGGTCCATGTTTGAGAGGCTTAAAGGCAAGTAACTCCCAAAATCATTTGCAAAGACTAAGGGTACTTGCAAAAAGTGATATTGGCACCTTATTCTCCAGCTTGATGCTTACTCAGACCCCTCTGGCATCCAAATAAGAGCAGCTGCTGCTGCCAAGTCGCTTCAGTCATGTCTGACTCTGTGCGACCCCATAGACAGCAGCCTACCAGGCTCCCCCATCCCTGGGATTCTCCAGGCAAGAACACTGGAGTGGATTGCCATTTCCTTCTCCAATGCATGAAAGTGAAAAGTGAAAGTGAAGTCGCTCAGTCGTGTCCGACTCTGTGTGACCCCATAAACGGCAGACCACCAGGCTCCTCCGTCCATGGGATTTTCCAGGCAAGAGTACTGGAGTGGGCTGCCATTGTCTTCTCCAGAATAAGAGCAGAGGGGATAGCAATTGTTTCTGGGAATATTCTGAGAGGTAGCATTATGGCTTTGATACTTATTAATTCTTCTCTACTATGGGGAAAATCACAGCATATATTTGAATTAAAGAGTAGTGTCCACCTTGGTCTAGTAAATTCTGAAGCAGTCTGTGCCAGAGTGTTAGAAGGGGAAGTGGTTTTTGTGTGCCTGGGGAGAAAATGAAATCAAGATTGCCGGGAGAAATATCAATAACTTCAGATATGCAGATGACACCACCCTTATGGCAGAAAGTGAAGAGGAACTAAAAAGCCTCTTGATGAAAGTGAAAGTGGAGAGTGAAAAAGTTGACTTAAAGCTCAACATTCAGAAAATGAAGATCATGGCATCCGGTCCCACCACTTCATGGGAAATAGATGGGGAAACAGTGGAAACAGTGTCAGACTTTATTTTTCTGGGCTCCAAAATCACTACAGATGGTGACTGCAGCCATGACATTAAAAGACACTTACTCCTTGGAAGGAAAGTTATGACCAACCTAGATAGCATATTCAAAAGCAGAGACATTACTTTGCCAACAAAGGTTCGTCTAGTCAAGGCTATGGTTTTTCCTGTGGTCATGTATGGATGTGAGAGTTGGACTGTGAAGAAGGCTGAGCACCGAAGAATTGATGCTTTTGAACTGTGGTGTTGGAGAAGACTCTTGAGAGTCCCTTGGACTGCAAGGAGATCAAACCAGTCCATTCTGAAGGAGATGAGCCCTGGGATTTCTTTGGAAGGAATGATGCTAAAGCTGAAACTCCAGTACTTTGGCCACCTCATGCGAAGAGTTGATTCACTGGAAAAGACCTTGATGCTGGGAGGGATTGGGGGCAGGAGGAGAAGGGGACGACAGAGGATGAGATGGCTGGATGGCATCACTGACTCGATGGACATGAGTCTGAGTGAACTCCGGGAGTTGGTGATGGACAGGGAGGCCTGGCGTGCTGCGATTCATGGGGTCGCAAAGAGTCAGACACGACTGAGTGACTGATCTGATCTGATTCACCTTGTATCGGAAGCTCAAGGTTGAGTGAACAAAATCTTCATCTGCACCCATAACTTCACACTAAGAATAGTGGGCTAAGCAGAGGAGAAGGAGCTGTGGGCCGCTAGGCAACTATTGAGTTAAGTAAAGGCACACCCAACTTGGTGACATATTCCAAAGACATAACCATGTGAAGACCACCACACAAGCAGATGGCTAATGATCAGTAAGAACAGACAGACTGAATCATAGTGAGGCCCTTACTGGCATGACAGTAGGCCTTGGTTTTGGTCTAACCCCTCTCTCTGATCCTTGAGCCCTTCGCTGGGGCCCATGCATAGAAAAGAGAGAGGGAGAAGTGTCTGAAAGCCAGAGAACTCAACTCAGAAAGCTACAGCAGAGAAACAACCTGCCCTCAGGTAGAGGGACAGAAAAGACTTCTAATTGAGTTGAGAATAAATTCTTAAAAATGAAAACCACTGAATATTTATATGAAAATCTTTACATGAAAATAACCAAATAACTACTGAAACGAGGCTGTTCTATTACCACCAGGTGACAGAAATTCTGAAATGGAGTCAAAATATCTTGATCCCTTCCCAGTAAGAAAGGAAAATTCATCAAAAAGTAATTGGAGACAGTTATTTGAAAAATAAAGCAAATATATACCCTCAAGAGATAAGACTCCTCCAGAATACAAGAAAAGAGTCAGTCTTTCCCTTCACTCAGCTGGAGGTGCATTTTGGATGGAATTCACTCTCTCACTTTCTGTTAGTCACTCAGTCAAGTCCAGCTCTTTGCAACTGCATGGACTAAAGCACGCCAGGCTCCTCTGTCCATGGAATTTTGCAGGTAAGAATACTGGAATGGGTAGCCATTCCTGCTCTAGGGATCAAACCCAGACTTCCTGCATTGTGGGCAGTTTCTTTACCATCTGAGCTACCAGGACCCAGCCTTAAGCTATAGAATATACTTTCAATTTCCCAATTTCTCACAGCTGTTTCAAAATTCTTCCTCTAAGTTGAAAAATCCAGAGAAAAGGGATAATATGAATGAGATACAGATCATTTATTGGTACATTGTAAAAATTCATTTTTTACAAAAATCTTAAAAACCTGAGGTAGATAACTTCTTTTACTTTTCTAGGTACCTACATTCATCTCCAATTTTCCTGGCAACTGGCCTGTGACCTATCTTGGAATATCAGTCTTGCCTATTGGAGAGCTCACCTATTGACTTACTCTTGAATACACTTGATAAATTTCAGAAGAGTACTTGGTTTCATTCTCATGTTAATGTCACAGTCTGACCTCTGTGTATTTACAGGTCATGCTCACCACCACACTCATTGCTTGATGTTTTTAAAGCATATTCTTTGGCTGAATATAATGTAAATCACTGGTCTTTGATGGAGAAATAGAACTCAGAATATAGAGAAGTGACACTGTTGACTACCTTTTTAGTCAACACAGGATCTCATATACACCATTTAAATGTAAAGATCATGAGAGGGAAAACAGGAAAATACTTAGTAGGAGCTTTTTATTATTAACTAAAATTGGAGATACCCAGAGAAACTTCAAAACTGAATTTGGTGAGAAAAAACCTTTGCAACCCGGATCAGCTATACTAATAAACTTGTAATCATCAAATCTGAATGAAAAAATAGCTAATCTTCATAAATTCTTATAAGATGAGAACTATCATGCTTTCTGGTTGTCACTTCCCTGATGGAATCAACTGAAAGTTTTCATATCTCAAATATTAAAAATTTAAATCTCAGCTCTGCCCCTTTCTAGCTATATGAGCTTGAACTTAGTCTCTCTCCTAAATTATCTTCTATTTACTACAGAAAACAACATGTAGAAAATGCTCAAGAGAATTAGTTGTAAATACTAGTATGATCAGGAAGATGTGATTTTGATAGATATTAATATTTATATGGACACAACTTGAGTATAGTTTTCCTTCATGTTGTGTTTGTCTATATAGTTTGCGGCTTCAATAAATTTTTAGAGACTATTAGAGACAGGTAGATACAAATCCTACTATCATTTTAAAGCAAAGGATTGAATTACTTACATTTTGCACAAACTCCTGGCTCATACAGTGCTTTCAGAAGACTTGTTGAAAATTCAGAGTTTTACATATAAAAAGCCCACTTGGAAAAGAAGTAGATTATTGTTGGTGCTATAAACATTGTAAGCAAATATAACGAACTAGTTTTTTGACTGTATTTCTACTCTTGGCATTTCTAGCCCTGGATTATTACTAACACAGTTTTAACTTCTATTTATATTAAGTGATCAGATTTTTAACTAATTAGCTGGTCTAAGCATAGCTTTTGTATCTGAATTCAGAAGGCAAGTCCGATTCCCATCTCCTACTCCTAAAATGAGGAAAGAACCACAGCAGAACACATTCACTTTTTCTGAGGGCAATTTTCCCAATTCGCATATATAAGTTCACAGATACTCTGAACACTGAACTTACTCAGACTTATGTAGCCACACAGCATTGTCTTTAACTGGGGGCTTAATAGTGCTGACACTGAAGACAGAGATGGTGGAAATGTTGGCTTAAAACCTATGTTGAAATAAATCTTGAGCTACGCTGTTTACATTCACAAAGGAAAAATTGAAACCAAATAGACTGGAACATTTCTGAATTTGCAAAAGAATTGTACTGCCAGTCATACCAGAAAATTTAGCATGTAAAACCTGATGGTTCCATTTCTAAAATAACCTTAGGCCCCAAATCCATGGAAGTGTGAGATATACAATATGGCGAAGGAGGTCATAGAGTATAATGTCCAATTCACATGTGATACATGAAATAAAGAAAATGAAGATTTATCCAGATGGAAAGTCTAGGATTACCAAGGACAATAAATAAAAACTTCCTCACATTGTTCTTCTGTGTATGTACCAGTCAAAGGCAACTATTTTAAGACCTTCTCTTTTTTAAAAGGGGAGATTTTTGTTTTGTTTTATTTGGATTTTGTTTCTTTGTTTTTACTTATGCTTTGTTTCTCTGTTTGTTTTGGTAGATATCTTGTTTCTTCTCTATGATCATATATCAGGTAAAAGGCACCAAAATAATTGATTTATAAATCACTGGACCAGAAACAGCCAAATCCATATCTAAGGGGAAAGAAGGCTGTGATTGACTCAGATTTTAGGATGGTATGGGCTGTTGATTAGCCCCAAACTGCTTAACTCTGAAAATTTATATTGAAGATAACTAGATGCATATCTTACATAAGTTACTGTAGTTGGGGATCTGTTTATTATGACAGTTTAATCCATACATAATGATAGTCCCCATGTTCTAAATTAAAGACTTCAAACTATGATTCCTGTGCTATATCTTGTAACCTATTTCTGTAAAGAACATTTTATTAGAAAACAGTCATGCCCACTCATTTATGTACTGTTATGGCTGCTTTTATGTCACATAAAAGAGTTAAATCATTTTAACAGTATTGGCCTGTTAAATCTAAAATATTTATCACCTAATGCTTTACAGAAAAAGTTTGCCAACCTATGATCTAAAACTCTAAACAATGTAAATTGATGGGGAAAAGAATATAAGATGGCTAAAATAGCTATCTCTGAGTCATGACAATCTATCTGTCTTCTATTCAAAGGTTTTATGGCTTCCCTGATGCATAGAGAATGTCACCTTATGGTTAAAGAATCCTCTTGCAATGCAGGAGACAGAGGAGACATGGATTTGATCCCTGGGTCAGAAAGAGTCTCGAGAGGAGGAAATGGCAACCCACTCCAGTATTTTTGCCTGAAAAATCCCATGGACAGAGGAGGCTGGTGGGCTATAGTCCAAAGAGTCACAAAGAGTGGGACACAACTGAGTGACTAAGGACACAGCAGGTAGTAGAAAAAGTAAGGACAGAGAGAGAGCAGGACAGAGAGAAAGGTCTGCACTCTTCTTGGAATAAAATTATAAGTTTGGTTAAGCTAATTAACATTTGTAATCTCTTTCTGTCTTCTTTCATACTACCAAGGTCCAAGTTTTGCCTAGGCCTTGGCCTTCTCTACTACCTTCAGAGAAAGTTTCATCTCAGAGTCCCATGCTAAAATAAACACATTTTAGCATTTTTCCAGGAGTAAACAGTCTTTCAGTTCAGTTCAGTTCAGTTCAGTCGCTCAGTCGGGTCTGACTCTATGTGACCCCATAAACTGCAACACGCCAGGCCTCCTTGTCTATCAGCAACTCCCAGAGTTCACTCAAACTCACGTGCATCTAGTCAGTGATGCCATCCAGCCATCTCATCCTCTGTCGCCCCCTTCTCCTCCTGCCCCTAATCCCTCCTAGCATCAGGGTCTTTTCCAATGAGTCAACTCTTTGCATGAGGTGGCCAAAGTATTGGAATTTCAGCTTCAGCATGTCCTTCCAATGAACACCCAGGACTGATCTCCTTTAGGATGGACTGGATGGACCTCCTTGCAGTCCAAGGGACTCTCCAGAATCTTCTCCAACACCACAGTTCAAAAGCATCAATTCTTCGAGGCTCAGCTTTCTTCATAGTCCAACTCTCACATCCATACATGACCACTGGAAAAACCATAGCCTTGACTAGATGGACCTTTGTTGGCAAAGTAATGTCTCTACTTTTTAATATGCTATCTAGGTTGGTCATAAACTGTCCCTAACTCTCAGAGGAAATTTCCTGGGTCAATGGAGACAATTTCCTTTACCTCAGGATCCTACCACCTCCTTATTATTTGTATTGTCCTTTTAATATTCAGTGTGACCCAGGAAAATATTCTTCAACCATCCAGCTAAATTTCTGGCAACCTTTGCTATATCTTGAACCTATTGAAGCCTGCTGAATCCAGCCTCTTTTAAGTTGTTGTACCTAAACTTTTATTTATCTTGCTATGGTCTTCATTGAATGTGGCTGCATCTTTCACATATAGTAGCACATATGACCTTGAATTTTCATAGCCAATCTGACTCCTTTTATCACACATGATTTTTCTTCCTTTCATTTTTATTATCATTTCAGTTACTTGCCTATCACTTTAAGAAAAGCTTGACATCTGGCCACTTTATAAAACCAATTTAACAGTTACAGCACTATGTTAAATTTAATAAGATATTCACTTTGTCTTTTCAAATTACTGTCACATACCTAATATAACTGAGAGTATAGTCAAGAGAGTAAACTCCTTCTATAAGCATATTGAAAGCAGTAAAGTCTAACCCTCATTAGCATTTGGGAATAATTGCTTCTCTACATTACTAGAAGAGTGCTGGAAGCTGGACTGTCTTCTTTGCAGATTGGATAATCTAATGATATCCTACACGAAACCCTTCTAGAGATAATGAGAACATTATCTTACAGTTCTGAGCATTTTATTCAATCACTGATAAACTTGGTGCTCTATTGAATTTTTATTAACAGCTTTAAAAATTTTTTTAATAAATAGTACAACACTTTCTATACTTTCTTCTGATGGAGTTGTATTTCTTAAGGCAAGTCATCTGAGGTTATCTAATAATAGTTAAAATTTCTCATCTAATAATATACAAAAGATATATAGAAATTAGTAAGCATAAAGAAAATTAATGAATGGATAACTGGATATATATCAAGTTGCATTGAAACCAAATGTTGAATTCTTTTTTTAATTAAGATAAGGAAATATTTAATTAGGATAGGAAATTTTTGGTATTTTTAATACCAAAAAAATATAAAGGGTATTTTTAAAATGGTTTTATAGCTGTTCTATTCAATTATGTACTAATACATCCTATTAAATACAAACTCATTTAAGATGCACATTGGACAATTTTTGCATGTGGCATATTTTGCAAAAAATATTTTCAGCCTGACTCTTTAAAGCATTAACGCATTATACTTATGTAAGAGATTGCAGTTTATATTTTAATAATTTATCTTAATTTTTCTAGAAATATTTATGACGAATAGATAAAAACCAGTTCTAAACATAAAATATAATCTGAAAAACCTAAAAAATAGCTGCATTCATATTTTGACACTTGTCCATTGAGATATTATTCTCTATATATGAATTTTCGAAATTTCATATTGGACTATTCTCTGGTGGCTCAGTGGTAAAGAATCTGCCTGCAATGAAGGAGACACAGGTTTGATTCCTGGGTCAGGAAGATCCCCTGGAGATGGAAATGGCAACCCACTCCAGTATTCTTGCCTGGAGAATTCCATGGACAGAGGAGCCTGGCAGGCTTCAATCCATGGGGTCACAAAGAGCTGGACACGACTGAGTGACTAAAACACACACATGTAATTATATATCTTACTTTTAAAATTTTCTCTACATGATGAATATTTTCTTTAACTTTAATCCCTATTTGGATATTTTTATATCATACAAAATATTGTGATGAATTACATAATACATTTGCAGCATGAATGCTTCTTTATGTTTCTTTCTGCCAACTTTTTTCTTGTTTGTATATTGGCTGTATGTTTTCTGATATAAAACCATAAATGGAAAAATGATTAATATTAAACATCAATAAGATTATTTACCTAGGATTTAAGAATATAATTTCCTGGCATGATAATTGGTACTGATAATTGTATTATAATCCCTTAAACTATAGAGACAATGATGGCCCCTTGGAAAATAGTTTTTGCAATATTTATCTAGCATCTGATTTAATATCTTGGCTACAAGGACATTTTTGGAGACTTCCACTTGATTCTCTTTATAATAATGGCTCTTACTTGAAATGTTCAGGAAATTCTTGTGAAAAACATTCCAGTTAATGTTGAGGTCAAATTATTGTGTCCTGCACTATTGACCATTAAAAAACATAGCAGTATGTAAACCTTTTGAAAGTATGACTTTTGAAAAGCATATATTGTACTTGGGGATATTGTTTCCATCATTTATCAGGTGAACTGGAAACTTCACATTTTAAATACCTTACACTACTCAGAACGGCCCTCATCAAAAATTCTACAAAAAATATATGTTGAAGAGGGTGTAGACAAAAGGGGACCCTCCTATACTTTTGGTGGGAAAATAAATTGGTACAAACATTATGGAGAATAATATGGAGCTTCCTTAACTAAAAATAGAACTATAATACCATATAATCCAGTAATCCCACTCCTGACCATATATCCAGAGAAAACTCTAAATCAAAAATATATATGCACCCCTTCATAGTATACTATTTGCAACAGCTAAATCTTGGACAACCTAAATGACCACTGATAAGTGAATGGATAGACATGAGATGACATAATGGAATACTAATTAGCCATAAAAAAGAATAAAATAATACCATTCACAGCAACATGGATTGACCTAGAGGTTATCACAGTAAGTGAAGTCAGACAAAGACAAATATCACTTATATGGCGAACCTAAAAAAAAATGATACAAATGAACTTATTTATAGGACAGAAATATAGTCACAGATATAGAAAACAAAATTATGGTTACTGGGGGGAAAGGGGAAGGAGGGGTAAACTGGGAGATTGGGACTGATATATATATACTACCATATATCTGGAGGAGGGCATGGAAACCCACCCCAGTGTTCTTGCCTGGAGAGTCCCACGGACAGAGGAGCCTGATGGGGTCACAGGGAGTCAGACATGACTGAAAGGACTTAGCACACACTACCATATATAAGACAGATAACTTATAAGAACCAACTGTATATCAAAAGGAACTCTACTCAACACTCTGTAATGATCTACATGGGAAAAGAATCTAAAAAAGCATGGATATATGTATATGTATAACTGACTCTCTTTATTGTACAGGAGAAAAAAATACAACATTGTAAATCAACTATACGCCAATGAAAATTTTTAAAATAACAAAATTTCACAATTTTGAGACAATTAGACAATTAGGTCTAAGCTGTGGTGTAAGGTTGCATTCAATATTACAAGAAATAATTATGTTTAATAAGGAATATATGTGTCAGTCAGTCAGTTCAGTCACTCAGTTATGTCCGACTCCTTGCGACCTCATGAATTGCAGCATGCTAGGCCTCCCTGTCCATCACCAACTCCCAGAGTTCACCCAAACTCATGTGTATCAAGTCGGTGATGCCATCCAGCCATCTCATCCTCTGTCATCCCCTTCTCCTCCTGCCCCAATCCCTCCCAGCATCAGGGTCTTTTCCAATGAGTCAACTCTTTGCATGAGGTGGCCAAAGTACTGGAGTTTCAGCCTCAGCATCAGTCCTTACAATGAACACCCAGGACTGGTTTCCTTTGCAGTCCAAGGGACTCTCAAGAGTCTTCTCCAAAACCACAGTTCAAAAGCATCAATTCTTAGGTGCTCAGCTTTCTTCACAGTCCAACTCTCACATCCATACCTGACCACTGGAAAAACCATAGCCTTGACTAGATGGACCTTTGTTGGCAAAGTAATATCTCTGCTTTATAATATGCTATCTAGGTTGGTCATAACTTGCCAATATATGTGTGGTCTCTAGTAAAACCCAAATGGATAGTCACAACACAGGCCTAAGTTCTAGAAAAATGCCAGGAATTTTGGTTTCTACTTACTATTTGAAAACCACTTTGTGGCATGCTACTGAGCACTAAGTGAGAATGAAAGCCTGACTATTAGATTTCAAGTGACCATGTGACTAAGGTCACTCTATGAAATAAAGTGAAAGTGAATTCACTCAGTCGTGTCTGACTCTTCGCGACCCCATAGATTGTAGCCTACCAGGCTTCTCTGTCCATGGGATTTTTCAGGCAAGAGTACTGGAGTGGGCTGCCATTTCTTTGGCATTTAGCAAATTCACCAAGTCATCATTTTGGGAATGAGCATCCATAATCCATTGTATGATAAAAATAATATTGTCAGAATAACCTCCTAGCACATACAGAGGACCCCAAAAATTACATGAACATTTGGGTCAGAGCTTCATTGCTGCTGCTGCTAAGTCGCTTCAGTTGTGTCCGACCCTGTGAGACCCAATGGACGGCAGCTCACCAGGCTCCCCCATCCCTGGGATTCTCCAGGCAAGAACACTGGAGTGGGTTGCCATTTCCTTCTCCAATGCATGAAAGTGAAAAGTGAAAGTGAAGTCGCTCAGTCATGTCCGACCCTCAGCGACCCCATGGACTTCAGCCTTCCAGGCTCCTCCGTCCATGGGATTTTCCAGGCAAGAGTACTGGAGTGGGGTGCCATTACAGAGCTTCATTACCTCTGTCATAATGATCCCTCTTCCATAAGTTAAATTATGGGGTAATTCAGTTAAGAGGGACCATTGCAGCAGAGGTAATGGAGTTCCCATGATTCCCATGCGAAAAAACTCAGGCAAGAGTCACAGAGAACAGATAATGCCTGATATAAAGATATAGGTGGGCTACTGGCTACTACAGATGTCTGCTCAATCAGGACCAAAAGAAGCAAAAATAAAGATCACAGAAAAGAGATTCTTGAGTAGAAGCATGTAGATGGACCTAGTAGGAAAGATCCAGTGCAGAAGGACATTGACGATATGGTGAATAGACAATATGGTGAATGCTTGTGAAATGGATTCATGAATGAAGTGGCCATATTTGTAGAGAGGGAGACTATACTTGCAGCCAAATGCATGTGTTTTCTCTCATCAATGCTGATCCAGCTCCTGCTATATTGAACATTTCATCAGCAGTGAGCCCTGAATGAGAATAACTGGCCATTTGGAGGAAAGGTGTTTACATAGATCCCTTCCATTCTAGCAAGGGCAGAAATTTTCCTTATTGGAACTGACACCTCGCTCTCAATATGAATTTTCTTCTCTACTCCAAGTGTTTCTGCAGTCACTGTTATCCAAGGGCTTAGTATGACTAATACACTGATATGGAATTTCACATTATTCAGTCTAAGACCAAAGTAGCCATTTTATAGCAACGTGCATGCAATGATAGACATATGGTCTAAATGATCTACTCTTTCTGCCACATATCAAAGTGCTAGGAAATATCAGGGCTAAAGACTGATGTTCAAATAAGAATCAACTTGAGGACCACCCTTGTTGATGCTATCCTCTAGGATGTTATATATTCATTCAGGCAATACATGGTGGTATGTTCTCTATATATAGAAGGCAAGGTCTGGCATCTAAAGGATAGAATAAAGATTGGCTTCTTAATTGTTCTTAGTGAATCACTTGAGATTGTGGTCTGCTACCCTACAAACTGAACTCTGCTGGTTAGGGGTTCTGGTTGCTAGCAGAGCAACATTATCATCAGAGAACACAAGTATGAACCTGAGGCTTTGAAAGTCTTGAGTTACTCTTTCAGATCAACAGGCAAGAAAGGAATTATAATACTGGTGGGAGTAATGGATTCTTATGATTATGAGGAGGTAGGGTTGTGGCTACATAGTAAACACAGAGAAATGTATATTTGAAACTTGGAGAATTCACTGGGAATCTTTTTGATGCTTCCTCAGGTGTAATATGGAGAAGGCGATGGCACCCCACTCCAGTACTCTTGCCTGGAAAATCCCATGGATAGAGGAGCCTGGTAGGCTGCAGTCTATGGGGTTGCTAAGAGTCGGACACGACTGAGCGACTTCACTTTCACTTTTCATTTTCATGCATTGGAGAAGGAAATGGCAAGCCACTCCAGTATTCTTGCCTGGAGAATCCCAGGGATGGAGGGGGAGCCTGGTGGGCTGCCGTCTATGGGGTCGCACAGAGTCGGACACGACTGAAGCGACTTAGCAGCAACAGCAACAGCAGGTGTAATAACATGAATGGGAAAATGTAGTCACCATAGCATGACAAGGGCAAGGCAAGCTCAGCCTCTTCCATGATGAAAGCATGAGTTAACTAATTAGGCAGCATATATCTCAGTTAGTGTGCTTGTCTTTTTCTTAATTTAAAAAAGCTAATATTTATTCAAAAAAAATTAGCAATGATTTTATGTTTTTATAATGTAAGGCATACTATGACTAAATATGATATTAATACTTTCATGCACTATATATATCATTTACACTTTCAACAAATAAAAAATTAGATAATTCATGTTGATATATACATAAAGGAGAAATATTTGTGATTAGCTCAGGTATCAGGCAATATCTAGAAGGAATTCAGTCAATATCATGGATTTGGATTCAGTGGCACTCCTTTACATTTTTTTGGTTAACACCCATCATGAAGGTCATGTCTGGAATTAATATGTAGACTATTATGATACTCACATTAAAATTCTTATTTTCCATTTTCATATATTTTGGTGAATTTTGTGCAGTTTTATCCAGTTAGACTCTCTAAAAGTGCCACTTTCACTGTGTTTACATTTAAAAATATCTTGTGGTTAATTATCCAAATTTGAACAAATTTTAAAAGTTATTTGACTTATCCATCCAAGTACCCCTCAGAATGTCTCTTTCTGTTTTGTTGTTGTTCTTCTGTCACTCAGTTATGTTCAACTCTTTGAGACATCATGGACTGCAGCACGTCACCCAGAGTTTCCTCAAACTCACATCAACCTTTGTTGCCCTCTTTTCCTCCTGCCTTCAATCTTTCTGAGCATCAGGGTCTTTTCAAATGGGTCAGCTCTTAGCATCAGGTGACCAAAGAATCAGAGCTTCAGCTTCAGTCTTTGCAATAAATATTCAGGGTTGATTTCCTTTAGGTTTGGCTGGTTTTAACTCCTTGCATTCTCCAGAGTCTTCACCAGCACCATGGTTTGAAAGCATCAATTCTATGGTGCTTGGCCTTCTTTATGGTCCAACTCTAACATCCATACATGACTACTGGAAAAACTATAGCTTTGACTATATGAACCTTTGTTGACAAAGTGATGTCTCTGCTTTTTAATATGCTGTCTAGGTTTGTCATAGCTTTTCTTCCAAAGAGTTCAGTTCAGTTCACTTCAGTCACTCAGTCATTTCCGACTCTTTGTGACCCATGGACTGCAGCACACCAGGCCTCCCTGTCCATCACCAACTCCCGGAATTTACTCAAACTCAAATCCATTGAGTCAGTGATGCCATTCAACCATCTCATCCTCTATTGTCCCCTTTTACTCCCACCTTAAATCTTTCCCAGCATCAGGATCTTTTCAAATGAGTCAGGTGGCTCTTCCCGTCAGGTGGATCTTCCCATCAGGTGGCCAAAGTATTGGAGTTTCAGCTTTAGCATCAGTCCTTCCAATGAATATTTAGGACTGATTTCTTTAGGATGGACTGGTTGGCTCTACTTGCAGTCCAAGAGACTCTCAAGAGTCTTCTCCAACACCACAGTTCAAAAGCATAAATTCTTTGGCACTCAGCTTTCTTTACAGTCCAACTCTCACATCATACATGACTACTGAAAAAACCATAGCCTTGACTAGATGGACCTTTGTTGGCAAAGTAATGTCTCTGCTTTTTAATACGCTGTCTAGGTTGGTCATGACAGCATGTTCAGTATTCTTGCCTTGAGAACCCCATTAACAGTATGAAAAGGCAAAATGATAGGATACTGAAAGAGAAACACCCCAGGTCAGTAAGTGCCCAATATGCTGCTGGAGATCAGTGGAGAAATAACTCCAGAAAGAATGAAGGGATGGAGCCAAAGCAAAATCAATACCCAGCTGTGGATGTGACTGGTGATAGAAGCAAGGTCCGATGCTGTAAAGAGCAATATTGCATAGGAACCTGGAATGTCAGGTCCATGAATCAAGGCAAATTGGAAGTGGTCAAACAAGAGATGGCAAGAGTGAATGTCAACATTCTAGGAATCAGCGAACTGAAATGGACTGGAATGGGTGAATTTAACTCAGATGACCATTATATCTACTACTGCAGGCAGGAATCCCTCAGAAGAAATGGGTTGCCATCATGGTCAACAAAAGAGTCTGAAATGCAGTACTTGGATGCAATCTCAAAAACGACAGAATGATCTCTGTTTGTTTCCAAGGCAAACCATTCAATATCACAGTAATCCAAGTCTATGCCCCAACCAGTAACACTGAAGAAGCTGAAGTTGAATGGTTCTATGAAGACCTACAAGACCTTTTAGAACTAACACCCAAAAAAGATGTCCTTTTCATTATAGGGGACTGGAATGCAAAAGTAGGAAGTCAAGAAACACCTGGAATAACAGGCAAATTTGGCCTTGGAATATGGAATGAAGCAGGGCAAAGACTAATAGAGTTTTGCCAAGAAAATGCACTGGTCATAACAAACACCCTCTTCCAACAACACAAGAGAAGACTTTATACATGGACATCACCAGATGGTCAACATCAAAATCAGATTGATTATATTCTTTGCAGCCAAAGATGGAGAAGCTCTATACAGTCAGCAAAAACAAGACCAGGAGCTGACTGTGGCTCACACCATGAACTCCTTATTGTCACATTCAGACTTAAATTGAAGAAAGTAGGGAAAACCACTAGACCATTCAGGTATGACCTAAATCAAATCCCTTATGATTATACAGTGGAAGTGAGAAATAGATTTAAGAGCCTAGATCTGATAGATAGAGTGCCTGATCAACTATGGAATGAGGTTCATGACATTGTGCAGGAGACAGGGATCAAAACCATCCCCATGGAAAAGAAATGCAAAAAATCAAAATGGCTGTCTGGGGAGGCCTTACAAATAGCTATGAAAAGAAGAAAAGTGAAAAGCAAAGGAGAAAAGGAAAGATATAAGCATCTGAATGCAGAGTTCCAAAGAATAGCAAGAAGAGATAAGAAAGCCTTCTTCAGCGATCAATGCAAAGAAATAGAGGAAAACAACAGAATGGGAAAGACTAGGGATCTCTTCAAGAAAAATCAGAGATACCAAAGGAACATTTCATGAAAAGATGGGCTCGATAAAGGACAGAAATGGTATGGACATAACAGAAGCAGAAGATATTAAGAAGAGATGGCAAGAATACACGGAAGAACTGTACAAAAAAGATCTTCATGACCCAGATAATCATGATGGTATGATCACTCACCTAGAGCCAGACATCCTGGAATGTGAAGTCAAGTGGGCCTTAGAAAGCATCATCACGAACAAAGCTAGTGGAGGTGATAGAATTCCAGTTGAGCTATTCCAAATCCTGAAAGATGATGCTGTGAAAGTGCTACACTCAATATGCCAGCAAATTTGGAAAACTCAGCAGTGGCCACAGGACTGGAAAAGGTCAGTTTTCATTCCAATCCCAAAGAAAGGCAATGCCAAAGAATGCTCAAACTACCACACAATTGCACTCATCTCACACGCTAGTAAAGTAATGCTCAAAATTCTCCAAGGCAGGCTTCAGAAATACGTGACCCATGAACTTCCAGATGTTCAAGCTGATTTTAGAAAAGGCAGAGGAACAAGAGATCAAATTGCCAACATCCGCTGGATCATGGAAAAAGCAAGAGAGTTCCAGAAAAAGGTATATTTCTGCTTTATTGACTATGCCAAAGCCTTTGACTGTGTGGATCACAATAAGCTGTGGAAAATTCTGAAAGAGATGTGAATACCAGACCACCTGATCTGCCTCTTGAGAAATTTGTATGCAGTTGGACATGGTGAGCGACTGAACTGAATTTACTAGCAAGTGAGATGAGTGCAATTGTTCAGCAGTTTAAGTAGTCTTTGATTGCCTTTCTTTGGAATTGGAATAACTGACCTTTCCCAGTCCTGCGGCTCTTTCACAGCATCATGTTTTTGTATTTGAAATAGCTCAACTGGAATTCCATCACCTCTGCTAGCTTTGTTTGTAGTGATGCTTCCTAAGGCCCACTTGACTTCACATTCCAGGATGTCTGGCTCTAGGTAAGTGATCACACCATCATGGTTATCTGGGTCATACAGATCTTTTTTTGTATAGTACTTCTTTGTATTTTTGCCACTTCTTAATATCTTCTGCTTCTGTTGGGTCCATACCATATCTGTCCTTTATTGAGCCCATTTTTGCATGAAGTGTTCCTTTGGTATCTCTAATTTTCTTGACGAGATCTCTCGTCTTTCCCATTCTATTATTTTCCTCTATTTCTTCGTATTCATCACTGAGGAAGGCTTTCTTATCTCTTCTTGCTATTTTTTGGAACTCTGCATTCAAATGGATATATCTTTCCTTTTCTCCTTTGCCTTTCACTTCTTTTATTTTCTCAGCTATTTGTAAGGCCTCCTCAGACAACCATTTTTCCTTTCAGCATTTCTTTTTCTTGGGGATGGTCTTGATCACTGCCTCCTATACAATGTCATGAACTTCTGTCCATAGTTCTGGAGGCACTCTGCCTGTCAGATCTAATCCCTTGAATCTCTATTTGTCACTTTCACTGTATAATAATAAGAGATTTGATTTTATTTGACCACTGAATGGTCTAGTTTTCCCTACTGTCTTCAATTTAAGTCTGATTTTGCAATAAGGAGTTCATGTTCTGAGCCACAGTCAGCTCCTGATCTTGTGGAACAAGCATTTTTTTAAATTCATTGCTGCATTCAGCATCTGCAATGATTTTGGAGCCCAAGAAAATAGAGTCTGTCACTGTTTCCATTGTTTCCCCATCTATGTGCAATGAAGTGATGGGATAAGATGCCATGATCTTAGTTTTTTGAATGTTGAATTTAAAGCCAGCCTTTTTACTCTCCTTTTTCACCTTCATCAAAAGACTCTTTAGTTCCTCTTGGCTTTCTGACATAAGGGTGGTATCATCTATATGCCCCAGGTTATTGATACTTCTCACAACAATCTTGATTCCAGCTTGTGATTCATCCAGCTCAGCATTTTGGTGTTGTACTCTGCATATAATAAAACAAGTAGGATGACCATATACAGCCTTGAAGTACTCCTTTCCCAATTTTGAACCTGTACATTGTTCCATGTCCAGTTCTAACTGTTGCTTCCTGACCTTCATACAGATTTCTCAGGAGGGAGGTCAGGTGGTCTGGTATTTGCATCTCTTGAAGAATTTTCCACATTTTGTTGTGTTCCATACAGTCAAAGGCATTAGCAAAATCATTGAAGCAGAAGTAGATATTTTTCTGGAATTCCCTTGCTTTTTCTATGATCCAACAGATGTTGGCCATTAGATCTCTGTCTTTTCTAAATCCAGCTTGAACATCTGGATGTTCTTGGGTCACATACTGTTGAAGCATAGCTTGAAGGATTTGAGCATTACCTTTCTAGCATATGAAATGAGTGGAGTTGTGTGGTAGTCTGAGCATTCTTTGGAATTGCCTTTCTTTGAGATTAGAATGAAAACTGACCTTTTCTAGTCCAGTGACTACTGCTGAGTTTTATCAATTTGCTGACATACTGAGTGCAGCACTTTAACAGCGTCATCTTTTAGGTTTTGAAATAGCTCAGCAGGGATTCCATCTTTATTTTCATTTATTCAATGATTCACATCTGCATATAATATCTGTTTCTCCTGAACTGTACATGCCTGCATTCACCTCTCTTATATATATTCTTACCTCTACTCCCAAACCTTTATTTAACAAACTTTTAATAAAGCTTTATGTTAAATGCTATTCCACAGATTTCTTCAGTGATGACTAAATTGGAGAAAATTCATTCTGTGATTTTTGTGTCTCCTACATCTTTAACTGTTATAATAGCCCTTATCACAGTGTATTTTGCTTATGCCACACTATGTAATGGCATATTGAATGTTTTTTAAAATATGATTTAATTTTATTTATAGTATTTCAAACCAGGAGCTCAAGTTATCAACAATATATCATTAATAATATCTATAATAATCAATATCTATAATAATCAATGATTATATCCTCTGTCATTCAAGCTGACTTCTAAATTGTGTATTATTTGAAGGCAAGTTATTTGTATTAGTTTTCTTTCAGTTTTTTGTTGCCATGAAGACTCTTCCAAGTCTTAGATACACTAGCCAAATCAATGTAGAATAAATGAATCCTTAATGTTAACAATGAATTTCCTTTCAAAAAAGTGGTGTTAAAGCATGTGTCTATTACTGAGCATAGTCTATTAATACTATGCTAAAATATTTCCTGTTACATTTTTCAAAGTAATTAGATGTTTGGGAGGTAGAAAAGTAGTGAAGAAATTTATAATTTCTTAAAGCTATTATAATATTCTTACAATGTATTAAATGAGAATTTGATTTATTTGTAGAAAGAGTAAGTAAAAAATAATAGTCAAAGAAAGAAGACATTAAGTTATTCTTAACAATTGTTTAACTATGGAAAAGACAGGAAACTTTCATGGACCATTGAAAATATGACATACATGTTTGAATTGCAGGATAAATTGTTGGAATCCATTACTATTCAATTTCAAAGAATTATTATTTCCAATCTAGTCATTGTAATATAAATACAGTTGCATGAGAAAATCTATGTGTGATTTAGTAGTTTTTAAATGTCATAAAATGGTCACTTAAATATGATTAATCAGATTTGAAAAGCAAGTAATGCCATTTACATTAATGTAGGGTTAATAACATTAAAGGGAACAATAACTTTTTACTTAAAAATGAAACAGTATAGTCCAGCTAAAAGACAAATAAATGCTGAGTGGTATAAATGCTAGGAATTTTGCAAAACTACACAGCATTTTAAGTTTTTTGAAATACATGTATCTTGAAAACTTTAAGCCATGTGTACTCTGCTTGTGGGTGCCTGTAAATTATACTATATAGAAACAATTATTAAGTTCTTATCATGCCATCCAACACTGAGATTATAATTATTACAAAACCTTTACAATAATATATATGAAAATTTGAGAAAAGCATGTTTTCTTTATTTCCAATTATTTTTTACTTTATGAAATATTAATACTAGATTTACCTAGTAACAAAGAAGATATTAATGGTCACTCAAAGACTATGGATATCCACACACAATACTAACCAACAGAAACTAGAGCTGGAAATTAGGCCAGATATAAAAGGGTTTTGCAGGTACATTAAATTAAGTAGTTCACTGGGCAAGCACAGAGGGATAATTAAGAGCAAAGGGTAATTATACACATTTATTTCGCACTCAGAAACAGAAAAAATTAGAGAGATAGTAAAATTAGTAGGATGGTAGTGTGCTCAGCATGACATTGGCAGAGTCTGAGAACAAGGTGACAGAAGTTGGAGAGGATGGCAGGAGAGTAGGATGATGCAAAGCTTCCACATGGAAATGTTCAATAAACAGCTGCCTATGTGTATCTGGAGTTTAGCAGAGACATTCGAGATGGTCATCAGTATCTAAAAGACAATTCCAGCAAGAGAAGACAATGAAGATCAGAAAGAATGATCAGAGTGAAAAGGAAAGAGTAGCTAGGTATAAGGAGAGGAGGGGGAAGAAAAATTATCCACAGTTATCCAAAGAAGACATGCAGATGGCCATCAGGCACATGTAAAAAATATTCAATTGCTAATTATTAAAGAAACACAAAGCTTTCAAAGCTACAATGGGTTATCACCTCACGTTGGTTAGAATGTCCATTATCAAAAAATCCACAAATAATACATGCTGGGGAGAGCATAGAGAAAAGGGAATCCCCTCCTACACTGTTGGTGGGAATATAAATTGGTACAACCACTATGGAGAAGAGTATGGAGGTTCCTTAAAGGATAAAAATAGAGCCACCATATGATCCAGCAATCCCACTCCTGAGCAAACATCTGGAAAAGACAAAAACTCTTAACTCAAAAAGATACATGCACTCCAGTGTTCACAGCAACACTATGCACAACAACCAAGACACAGATAGAACCTAAATGTCCATCAACAGATGCATGAATTAAGGAGATGTGGTGTGTGTGTATGTATACATACACAAGCATGTGCATAATGGACTATTATTCAGCCATAAAAAATGAAATAATGCTATTTGCAGCAACATGGATGGACCAAGAGATTATCATGTTAGGTAAAGTAAGTCAGACAGAGAAAGATAAATATATGATTCAATTATTTGTGAAATCTAAAAATTATCATAAGTGACATCAAACACAAAAAGACAAATATTATATAATTTACTTATATGTGGAATCTAATCGATTGTATATCACAGAGAAGTATGCTTAAATTTTGTAAAAATCTAAAAGGGAAAAGAATCTGAAAAAGAATTTATATAAAAGACTATATATATATATAAGGCTATATATATACATGTGTGTATATATATATATATATATATATAAAATGAAATGATTTTGCTGTATACCTAAAACTAACAGAACATTGTAAATCAGTAAATCATCTACACAAACACATACACCCAAAGGATCATCTAAATGGACACTGAATAGTAATGATTAGGCAGACAAACAAGAAAAACTCAGGAACACAGGACATCAAGAAAACAGATTGCTGCATTCTTCAAGTGTTGCTCAGGCAGGGTACATGAAAACTGATAAAGTGCATTGAACCTAGGAATAAAAGAACATTGGTGATCTTGGTAAGAATTTTAGTGAAGAGAGAGAGACAGAAACAAGGTGTCCATGGATTGAAACAACCCTCTTCAGTGTATAAAGCACATAAAAATGACACCAAGACACACTAAATTAAATTTTTCTAACATTAGCCAACATATTACTAGTCATTTTTATATCCTGAAAAAGAAACCAAAAAAAAAAAAAAAGCCAGAGTGAGTATTAACATTGTGGTCATCCGGAAAAGCCTGGGAGACAAAACCTAAACTTTTTCCAACAGCACATTTAGTTTCACTGGTGGTGCTGCTCCACATACATACACACATGCATATATACACACAATGATAAACACTCAGAAAGATACTGAAATAAGACAAATGCCCATTTTACATATTTTTCATGGGGTGAATCAAAAGAAATCTCAGTCAGCTTTTCTTCCAAACTCAAACAATCCATAATATTAGAATTTTTTTTTCTGAATTCATATAATAAGCTACCTTCTTCACTAAAAGAAAGCCATGTCCAAGACAGTCTTAAAAAGAGTTCACTGAGGTTTCAGGTTTAGATATATTTCATAAATTAAAGCAATGCTTTTCAGATTTTACACAAAGTAAAAATTCTGACTTATGACAAAGCATATTCTTTATAGGATGCATTTAGAGCACTGCATGGTCCAGGAAAGTCTTCTTGAAACCTTCATAATGTCACCCTGTAGATAAATGTCTATCATCTTTATGAAGTTTCCAGAAAAGTCTGGAATTATTGTTTTTGGAATTCTGGGAAGAAATAAAAAATTTGAACAGACCAATCACATGTGCTGAAATTGAAACTGTGATTTAAAAAACTTCCAGCAAACAAAAATCCAGACCAGATGGCTTCACAGGCAAATTCTAACGAAAACTTTAAGAATAGTTAACACCTATCCTTCTCATGGACGTGATGGACATGAGTTTGAGTGAACTCTGGGACTTGGTGATGGACAGGGAGGCCTGGAGTGCTTCAATTCATGGGGTCACAAAGAGTTGGACACGACTGAGCGACTGAACTAAACTGAACTGATCCTTCTCAAACTCTTCAAAAAAAAAAAAAAAAAATTGCCGAGAATGAAATTCTCCCAAGCTCATTCTATGAGGCTACCATAACCCTGATACCAAAACCAGACAAAGATATCACACAAAAAAAGAAAATTACAGGCCAATATCACCAATGAGCATAGTGGCAAACATCCTCAACAAAATATTAGCAAACAAAATCCATCAACACATTCAAAGAATCATAGACTATGATCAAGTGCATTATCCCAAGAATGCAAGAATTTTTCAATATCTTCAAATCAATCAGTATAATATACCTTGCTAATAAGTTGAAGAATAAAAACCGTATCATCATTTCAATAGATGCAGAAAAGGCTTTTGACATAATTCAATACTCATTTATGATAGGCTCTCCAGAAAGGAAAGGGAACCCACCTCAACATAATAAAGATCATAAACCCACAGCAAACATCATTTTCAAAGGTGAGAAACTGAAAGCATTTCATCTAAGAACAGGTGCCCCCTCTCACCACTTTTATTCAGTAGAGTTTTGGAAGTTCTAGTCATGGCAATTGAGAAGTAAAACTGTCACTCTTTGCATATGACAAGATATTAATACTATACGTAGAAAATCCTAAAGATGCTACCAAAAAACTACTAGAGCTCATCAATGAATTTGGTAAAGTTACAGGATAAAAAATCAATACACAGAAATATCTTGCATTTCTCTACATTAATAAAAGATCACAAAGAGAAATTAAAGAAAAATCTCACTTGCCATTACAACAACAAAAATACCTAGGAATAAACCTATGTAAGGAGGCAAAAACTGTGTACTCTGGAATTCCAAGCAGAGGATTAAGTCATGAAGCTTTAAAAAAAAAACTTATTCAAGTAAAACATCTTATGACACCAAAATAATCCAATAAAAGGGACACTGGTCTGATCCCTGGTCAGGGAACTAAGGTTCCACATGTCACAGGGCAGCTAAGCCTGAGCACAACTCGTGAGCCCTATGGGCTCTAGAGCCTCTGTGTTGTAACTAAGACCTGGTGCAGTCAAATAAACAGATAAATATGTATTTTTAAAAAGACTTGGAAAAAAAAAGTTGACAGGTTAAAAGTGTAACATTTCTGTATGGCAGAAACCAACACAATATTGTAAAGCAATTATCTTTCAGTTAAAAATAAATACTTAAAAAAAACAATAAATGGAAAAAATATAATGGCTTATAAAAAATAAAATAAAAATTAAAAAAATAAAAATAAAAAAAAATCTCAAAGTTATATAAAAATTGAATTTTATATCTTTGGAAATGTAGTAATGAAAATGTATAGTACATCTGCTATCTTACCATAGATCTTAATTCAAAAATCCTATAACATGTTCAGCTTTAAATTTTTAAATATCTATTTTAACAAAATAATAATAATCATTACTAAAAATGCTAGCAATACTTTTGCTATTAAGGAGTAATCATAATGTAACATAGATTTTTTTTAATAAATGTATTTTCTTCAGACAAAATTGTGTCTCATACAAACACTTATGTCAAATTATTTTATATACATGCTGCAAATGAATTACAGGATGCTACTTTTACTGATGAATGTGAAGTAACAATATTTTAAAAAATAGGGATAATATCAAGGTACTAAATCTAGCTACCAATGTTTCTATTAAATTACAAGTGCTATATTCTTTTTGTCTCTTTTCTAAACTGATTCTATAGTAAAATGCACCAAGTTGTTTCAACAGTTTGAAAGAGCACATCTCCAGATAAAACAATGCAAATAGTGACAAGGATAAATAAATCTGATTCTCTCCTTGTTGCAAAAGTTATCTCGGAGACCAGAAAGGCATACATGAATAAATAATTGTTTTATATTTAAACAAAGATGTTTAACAATTTAAAAGCTTATAAAAGTCATTTTGTCTCTAACAGATACTAAAGCAAGAATAAAGTTTATTTCTATATTTTTACCACCTTGGGAAGTATTGCAAGAGAAAGTCTAACTATTTGAATGTGCACACATCTTATCTAAATAATTACATACTACTGAGCAGGTGGCTCTAATTAAAGAACCTGCCTGCCAATGCAGGAGACAGAGATGTGAGTTCAATCCCTGGGTTGGGAAGATCCACTGGAGGAGGGTATGGCAACCCACTCCAGTATTCTTGCCTGGAGAATTCAGTGGACAAGATCAAAATAAATTCATTCTGACTCTTGGACATGCACCTGAGTGCATTAATACTATGTGATTTGTACACATACCACTCAAATTCTACTATGAATCTGGAAAAAAAAACTTGCTATTCTAAATAAAGAAGATGTGACCATTTCTTTCATTAGGTTACTAAGGTATTTGCATTGTACATGGGTGAATAATTTATTTCAATCATATACATTTGGATTCTTAAAATAGTCATAAAGTTCCTACTTACAATTTTCAGCATTTACAACACAAATTAACCCTACACAATGCTATTTCAATTCAACTTCTATGTATCTGCCAATAGATTATGTGATTATGCATGAGGATACACAATGAAGCTTTTAACTGCTACACGTTTTGAAAGTCCATTTTCAAGGTTAAAAGTTAATAGAAGTGAAATATATTTGTTCATGTTCCAAAAATAGACAACATAATCAGAAGGAAATTATTTAGATAGAAAAAAATAGAAATTATTCTTTCAGAAAATTTCTGAATTAAATTTTGTTCTCATTTTCACAGAATAGTTAAATATTGAAACTATTGTATTCCAGAGATTAAAATATCCTGATCTAATCAAGAAACTGGCAGCAAATTCTAATGTTAGAACAAAATAGAAACTTATCTAGTTATTTTCTTGAGATTAAGAAATACACTGACAAGCCTAGATAACCATTAATCTCTGATGAAAAATATACTTAATGAGATTTTTTTCCTTTAGTTGCTGGCTTTGAGAAATATGCACCATCTACCTTTCTTGACATGAATTCAACCTACTCTATTTTCTATAAATGCTTTCTAGGGTACAATATGACAGTAAGTCATAAAATGAAAAGGGCTTTATTGTGAAAATCAGCATAAAACCACTTTCTTATTTTGCAAATACTCTTCTCTTCTCCATTGCCATAAGAAAGGATTTTATTTTGTAATGAACTTCTCTGTTCTCAGTGAACATTGTGACTGACCACATGCTGCTTCAGAGTGAGCAGAGATCAGAATTGCTGTTAAGGTATCCCCTACCAGGGCTTCCCTGGTGGCTCAACTGATAAAGAATCTGCTTGCAATGTGGGAGACCTGGGTTGGGAAGATCTCCTGGAGAAGGGAACGGCTACCTATTCCAGTATTCTGATTGGAGAATTCCATGGACTGTAGAGTCCATGCGGTTGCAAAGAGTCAGACACGACTGAGTAACTTTCACTCACAAACTCTCTGTTCTATCCTCTGTTGTAAAATGATGCATTGCTCCTATGAGACAAAGCAAGGAGTCTCATAGGAGCTTCCAATAAATCCAATAAAGTTGCAGGTGTCAGTAAATTATGTCAGTCAGATAACAAATGCATGATGATGATTGGGACAGCATCTCTCCATGTCAATATCTGAGTATTCAAAATGTGTAAAACAGCAAGTGGGGAAATAAGAAACTGCTCACATATATTCTTTCTGAATTTTCACTATTAGTAGTGAGAAAAAGCTTGATGAACACTTTTATTCACCTGCCTGCTACCTATTTAAAGTAGTGGTTTAAAAATTCATATTCAAATTCAAAGTATGATCATTACATTTTTAAATAAGAGGCAATATATTTTCTTCAACATTTGTTTCTGAGTCATAGGGGGCATATTTTCATAATTTTACCAAAATTTTGTTGAAATATGAATTTCCCTTTGGAAAAAGACTCCTTGTCATTGTCATTCCTGAATTATTTCTTCTAATTTTTATTCATTCTCACATAAGTTTGTTGAATTTAAATTAATTTAATAAAAATATGTTGGTGTTTCACATTGTAGATTTTACTGAAATAATGTACTTGACAACAATCATTAATGCCCCTTCATTAAGCTCCACTGATAAAAACACCTGTACCTTCTTTGAATTTTGTTATTCAGAATTACTGAATAATGTTTTATTCTAACATTAAAAATTACTAAATCATGAGTGCATAAGAAGATTTTTTTAAAAAATCTATTCCATTATAACTTCTTTCTTTATATAATATCATTTTATTTGACACGTTTCAAAATAAACATGTATTTTGTTTCTTGTATTAGATATCAACTCAATAATGACTATAATGATAACATAATTCAGAATAATTATTCAGTATGACACTGCAAAACATCATGGTAATGCATAAATTTTAAAATTCATTCTACATGTTTAAGTTTCTTACAGAGGAATATAAATGCATAGTCAATACAAAGTTTTAATATAAATATATATATATAAATTATATATTTATAAAGTTAAGTTATAAATGCATATGATATATGACCAAATTCCATGGGGGAAACTGCCTGGAAATACGTTTCATGAGCAAAAGAAATAAATAAAATTAGAAATGAAAAAGGAGAAGTTACAACTGACACCAGAGAAATACAAAAGATCATAAGAGACTACTAAATACAATTGGTGGTGGTAGTTTAGTTGCTAAGGCGTGTCCGACTCTTGCAGCCCATGGACTGCAGCCCACAGTCCTCCTCTGTCCATGGGGTTTCCCAGGCAAGAATACTGGAGTGGGCTGCCATTCCCTTCTCCAGGGGATCTTCCCAACCCAGGGATTGAACCCACATCTCCTGCATTGCAAGCAAATTCTTTACAGCTGAACCACATGGGAAGCTTGCTTAAAGCAATTATATGCCAATGAAATGGACAACCTGGAAGAAAAGGACAAACACTTAGAAAGGTACAACCTTCCACACTGAACAAGGAAGAAATAGGAAATGTGAACAGACCAATCATGAGTAAACAAAAAAACAAAGTCCAAGACCAGATGGCTACACAGGCAAATTCTACCAAACATTTAAAGAATAGCTAACACTTATCCTTCTCATTTATTTTTGTGGGCTCCAAAATCACTGCAGATGGTAATTGCAGCCATGAAATTAAAAGACGCTTACTCCTTGGAAGGAAAGTTATGACCACCCTAGACAGCATATTAAAAAGCAGAGACATTACTTTGCCGACAAAGGTCCGTCTAGGCTATGGTTTTTCCAATGGTCATGTATGGATGTGAGAGTTGGACTATGAAGAAAGCTGAGCCCCGAAGAATTGATGCTTTTGAACTGTGGTGTTGGAGAAGACTCTTGAGAGTCCCTTGGACTGCAAGGAGATCAAACCAATCCATCCTAATGGAGACCAGTCCTGGGTGTTCATTGGAGGGACTGATGCTGAGGCTGAAACTCCAATACTTTGGCCACCACATGGGGAGAGTTGACTCATTGGAAAAGACTCTGATGCTGGGAGGGATTGGGGGCAGGAGGAGAAGGGGACGACAGAGGATGAGATGGCTGGATGGCATCACTGACTCGATGCACATGAGTTTGGGTGAACTCCAGGAGTTGGTGATGGACAGGAAGGCCTGGCATGCTGCATTTCATGGGGTTGTAAAGAGTCGGACATGACTGAGCAACTGAACTGAACTGAACTGATCCTTCTCAAACTCTTCCCAAGAATTGCAGAGGGAGGAATATTTCCAAGCTCATTCTACAAGGCCACCACATCTTGATACTAAAACCAGATAAAAATATTACAAAAAGAGAAAATTACAGGCCAATATCACTGATGAACATAGACACAAAATATCTAACAAAATAAGTAGCAAATGGAATCCAACTATATATTAAAAGGATATACACCATGATCAGGTGGGGTTTATTCCAGGGATGTAAGATTCTTCAAAATATACAAATCAATCAATGAGATACACATTAACAACTGAAATATTAAAACCATATGATCATCTCAACAGATGCAGAAAAAGCTTTTGATGAAATTCATACCCATTTATGATATGCCTCAGCAAGTGGGCATAGAGGGAACCTACCTCAATGTAACAAGGCCATATATGACAAACCCACAGCAAACATCATTCTCAATGTTGAAAAGCTGAAAGTGTTTCATCTAAGATCAGGAATAAGACAAGGGTGCCCATACTCACCACTTTTATTCAACATAGTTTTTGAAGTCCTAGCCATGCCAATCAGATGAGAAAAAGAAATAAAAGAAATCCAAATTGGAAAAGAAGTAAAACTATCACTGTGTACAGCTAACACGATACTATACATAGAAAATTTTAAATAAACCACCAGAAACCTACTAGAGCTTATCAGTGAATTTGGTAAAGTTGCAGGATCCAAAACTAATACACAGGAATCTCTTGCATTTCTATACACTAATAATGAAAAATCAGAAAGAAATTAAGGGAAAATCCCATTTACCATTGCAACAAAAAGAATGAAATACTTGGGAATAAACCTACCTAAGAAGACAAAAATTCTGTACTCAGAAAACTATAAGATAATGATGAAAGAAATAAAAGACAACACAAACAGATGGAGAGACAATCCATGTTCTTAGATTGGATACATTGATACCATGAAAATGACCATACTACCTAAAGTAATCTACAGATTCAATGTGAAAGTGAAAGTTGCTTAGTTGTGTCCAACTCTTTGCAATCCCATGGACTATACAGTCTACGGAATTCTCCAGGTCAGAATACTGGAGTGCTTAGCCTATCCCTTCTCCAGGGAATCTTTGCAACTCAGGAACCGGGACCTCCTGCATTGCGGGTGGATTCTTTACCAACTGAGCTATCAGAGAATCCCCAGATTCTGTGTTCAGTTCAATTCAGTTCAATCGCTCAGTAATGTCCAACTCTTTGCCATACCATGAATTGCAGCACGCCAGGCCTCCCTGTCCATCACCAACTCCCGGAGTTTACTCAAACTCATGTCCATCGAGTTAGTGATGCCATCCAGCCATCTCATCCTCTGTCGTCCCCTTCTCCTCCTGCCCCCAATCCCTCCCAGCATCAGAGTCTTTTCCAATGAGTCAACTCTTCGCATGAGGTGGCCAAAGTACTGGAGTTTCAGCTTTAGCATCATTCCTGCCAAAGAACACCCAGGACTGATCTCCTTTAGAATCCCTATCAAATTACCAACAGCATTTTTCACAGAGGTATAACAAAACAACAACAACAAAATTAAAGTTTGTATGGAAACACAAAAGACTTCAAGTAGCCAGAGAAATCTTGAGAATGAAAATGGAACTGGAACAATCAGGCTCCCTGACTTCATACTATACTACAGTGCTACAGTAATGAAAAAGTATGGTACTTGCACAAAAACAGAAATATAGAACAATGTAAAAGGACAGAAGGCCCAGAGATACACCCATGCACTTATGGCCACCTTGTCTATGGCAAAGAGGCAAGAACATACAGTAAAGAATAAGTGGTGCTGAGAAAACTGGACAGTTACATGTAAAAGAAGGAAATTAGAACAATTCTTAACACCATACACAAAAATAAACCCAAAGTGACTTAAATACACAAATATAAGGCTAGACACTATTAAACTCTTAGAGGAAAACATAGGCAGGAACACTCTTTGGCGTAAATCACAGCAAAATCTTTTTTGACCCACCTGCTAGAGTAATGAAAAATAAATAAATAAATAAAATAGGACCTAATTAAACATAAAGGCCTCTGCACAGCAAAGAAAATTAAAAACAAATGAAAAGCCATCAGAATTGGAGAAAACATTTGCAAACAAAGCAACCGACAAGGGATTTACCTCCAAAATATTTAAACAGCTCATACAGCTCAATACACAAAAAAATTAAAAATGGGTAGAAGACCTAAGTAAACATTTCTCCAAAGAAGACATAGAAATGGTGAACAAATACATGAAAAGATGCTAAAAATTGCTGATTATTATAGAGATGCAAATCAAAACTACAATGAAGTATCACCTCACATCTCTCAGTATGGCCATCATCAAAAAACTACAAACAATAAATGCTGGAGAGGATGTAGAGAAATGGGAATACTCCTACACTGTTGACAGAATTTGGATTGGTACAGCCATTATGCAGAACAGTATGGAGGTTCCCTAAAAACAAGAAAAACAAAAGTCAACATTCTGAAAACTAAGATCATGGCATACAGTCCCATCACTTCATGGAAACTAGATGGGGAAACAATGGAAACAGTGAGAGACTTTCTTTTCTTGGGCTCCAAAATCAGTGCAAATGGTGACTACAGCCACAAAAATTAAAAGGCACTTGCTCCTTGGAAGAAAAGTTGTGACCAACCTAAACAGCATATTAAAAAGCAGAGACATTATTTGGCTGACAAAGGTCTGTCTAGTAAAAGTGAGGGTTTTTCCGTAGACATGTATGGATGTGAGAGTTGGACTATAAAGAAAGCTGAGCACAAAGAACTGATGCTCTTGAACTGTGGTTTGCAGAAACTCTTGAGAGTCCTTTGGACTGCAAGGAGATCAAACCAGTCAATTCTAAGGAAATCAGTCCTGAATATTCATTGGAAGGACTGATGCTGAGGCTGAAACCCCAATACTTTGGCCACCCAATGTGAAGAACTGACTCATTGGGAAAGGCCCTGATGGTGGGCAAGATTGAAGGCGGGAGGCGAAGGGGACAACAGAGGTAGAGATAGTTGGATGGCATCACTGAATCAATGGACATGAGTTTAAGTAAGCTTCAGGAGTTGGTGATAGGAAAGCCGGGTGTTCTACAGTCCATGGGGTTGCAAAGATTTGGGCATGACTGGGCAACTGAACTGAACTGAAAAACAAAAAATAGAGCTACCATATAACCCAGTAATCCTACATCTAAGCATATACCTGTAGAAAACCACAATTAAGAAAGATACATCACACCATGGTTCATTGAAGCACTATTTACAATAGCCCAGACATGGAAGAAACTTAAATGTTCATCAACAGAGGAACAGATAAATAAGATATGGTACATATATGCAATGGAATATTACCTAGCTATAAAAATGAATGGAACAGTGCCATTTGCAGAGATATGGATGGATCTAGAAACTGTTGCATAAAGTCAGAAAAACAAATACTGTATAATGCTGCTTATATGTAGATTCTAGAAAAATTATACCGATAAACCTATGCAAAGCAGAAATAGAGACACAGATGTAGAGAACAAACTTGGAGATATCTAGGCGGAAAGAGAGGTATGAGATCAATTGAGAGACTGGGATTGATATACACACATTACTATGTTTAACATAGGTAACTAATGAAAACCTCCTGTATAGCACAGGGAACTCAGTGTTCTGTCATGACCTAAATGAGACAGAAATCCAAAAAATAAAGGATATATGTATGTGTATATATATATATACATATATATATATATACACACATACGGAGAAGGCAATGGCACCCCACTACAGTACTCTTGTCTGGAAAATCCCATGGACGGAGGAGCCTGGTGGGCTGCAGTCCATGGGGTCGCTAAGAGTCGGACACGACTGAGCGACTTCACTTTCATGCACTGGAGAAGGAAATGGCAACCCACTCCAGTGTTCTTGCCTGGAGAATCCCAGGGACGGCGCAGCCTGGTGGGCTGCCGTCTACGGGGTCACACAGAGTCAGACACGACTGAAGCGACAGTAGTATATATATAGCTGATTCATTTTACTATACAGCAGATACTAACACAACATCATAAAGTAACTATATGCCAATAAACATTTTAAAAAATACTAACCCAAGTGGAAAAATATATATATGTAAAGAAAATTATAATCCATGTATATTTTTAAATGAATTACATGGGAATAAAATACCAGAACATACAGGTTCTATTTATTTTCTGGATATTCTGGATTAGGCATAAATTGACTCTCCATACTAGTTTTTATTTATTGGGAGAGATTGGAAATAAACTACATTTTTAGACCCACTTGCATCTCTTTTAATTATTTTTTAACAAACAGATATCCTCCTATGAGATTTAGAATATGAAGTTGAATATCAAGGCTTTTTCCTACAACTCCTGGCTGATATTCCTGATAAGTCATATGGGAGAATCCTGCAGCTACTCTGTAGAAATGTTCATTCCAGTGTTCACTCTTTAGCTTCCCAGATGTGAAAGGCAGTTTTGTCAGGAATGATTGCAGCTTCTGGTATTAGGCATTGCTCTAATGGAAGCCTCTGTTGAGCAATTCTGTGTTATTTTGTGAGTCACTCTTAGAGAAAGGAATGAAGGTGCAGACATTTCTTTTTAACTCTCTGTCCCAATGGAGCAAAAATAGTAAATTACCAAGAGAGGGCCAGCAACTCCTTTTATCCCAAGGGCTAGGCAAAGACCCGCTATACCTCTGCTCCAGATACAGGATTTGATACATACTGGGATCAAGATCCATAAAGATATCAAAGCAAGGTCTTCTCCTATTGCAGCGAAGTGGGAAAATCTTGTCCCAATCCAACTAAAGATGGACAGAGTATCACTGCCATAGGGAAAAGAAGACACACTGAAAAATCCTCACATATTGTACCCAGGTATACAGCTCTTGCATAAGACTGAGGCTGGACTGGAACAATAGTCTCCTGATTCCACCACATACCTAGAACCAAGTAACATGCAACAGCATTCTACTACTGGGGTGAAGCAAGAGCATGGAGATATATACCTCTCTGTAGATATGTAGACAGCTGGAAGTTGAGAATGGATCATTAACACTATGGTAAGCTTTTTGGCACCCAGATCCCCCTCAAAGAATAAGATTCACCACTAAGAAGACTATGAACTGTAGAGAACTGAAGGTAATAGTAACAACAGGACCCAAACCCAGATCTTCTTCTAACCAGATTGACACAAGTTTCTTCACTAATAGCCTAAGAGGAGATAAAAACATTATTTATTTCAAACTCTGCTGTCCTATCAAATGATACTATCTGGCATTAAACAACAACTATGAGATACACATAAAACAAAAATTAAAAAGTTTTTAAGAGATAAATCAACATTCAGTGGAACTGATCCAGATCTTGGCTCAATCACAGGGAAAAATTAAAATAACTATTATTAATATATTAATGGATCTAGTGGAAAAGGATAGCATGTCTAAGCACAGCGAGAAGGAAACTATGACAAAGACTTTAATGGAAATCCTAGAAATAAAAGATAAACAATATCATACCAATAACTAAAATATCAACAATAAAAAAATTAAAAAGCATTTTTGATGTGCTGTTAGTGTGATCCACTTACTTTCAGTAATCCAGAAAATCATGCCAGTATGTACTCACTGATGAATTCCTTCTGTCCACAGCATTTTAATAACTGCACTTCCTTTGTCCTGTTTTACTATGTCTTCAGTGTCTTCCTCTCCCCTCATCACATAGGTAGTATGGTTAACAAGTGAAATTCCTAGTTTACTATCTTGAACTGGAGAGGGAGACAAATATGTACCTCTATATATATACACATAAATAAATATATTTATATATTTTTCCATATATGTGTTTATGAATGCAAATGTGTTATATGTGTATACATATGCATATGTGTATATTTGTATATGTATGTATATATATTTATATGAATTCTAATTCTGACAGTTAATGTACTTGATATCCCTTTTAATCCCATGCCACTCATGAAACTCTAAGCAGTTGTATATGATTATATGGTTGAATATAAATAAGCTTGAATTTATATTAGGTTTTGTGTTTTTTCTGATATTTTCCCTTGGGTAAATGATTTAACTTCACAGAATGTGCTATATTGCCAAATAGAAGAAAAATACAGTATCCAATCTTAGTAAGCACTAAGGAAGTGCTTACCTTAGGGTCCAGAACTTTGAAGTGAGTGTTTATTTTCATAAGTCACAAGATTTTATTTCCACATCTAATAAGGAGTTCGTAAAACTCTGAATACTCATTTATATTCTTATTAAAATTTTTAAATCCATTTTTAATCAGCCTCTATTTATTACCATGTAGGTAACTATTCTTTTTCTTTCCCTAAGAATTATTGAACATTTCCTTGTGTTGTTCTCTCCATTTTCCTGTGTTACCATATACTGTGCAGAGGACACAATTTATGGTTTTCTTTGAGTATCTATTTTCTGTCCTTTTAACCCTCTTATTTCAGTTTGAACCCTTACTAACTCAGACTGTAGTGTTTCCTGGCAAGTTAATACTACAAATGATAAGATGCATGTCAACTCTTATAAAAAGTCAATCCTTCTTCTATCATAAACTATTTTCCAGAAGTCAAATTTAGTAACTATGCAACCATAAGATTCATGAGTTGAAGGGAAGGGAAGAAGGAATTGCAGTGCAATCTTGCCCTCAGATTCTTCCTTTCCCTAAGCAGGACATGAATCACTAGCAGTTACTACCCTAAATCTTCCCCCATCCCCAGACTGCAACCACAGGGCTGTGGTTGGTTATCTCCTATGAACTAATAGCTTTACATACACTGAGGTTTTTCTGTTTGTTTATGATATGATATTGGGCTTCCCTGGTGGTTCAGAGGTTAAAGCATCTGCCTGCAATGCAGGAGACCTGGGTTCAATCCCTGGGTCAGGAAGATGCCCGGGAGAAGGAAACGGCAACCCACCCCAGTATTCTTGCCTGGAGAATCCCATGAATGGAGGAGCCTGGTGGGCTGCAGTCCACGGGGTCGCAAAGAGTTGGATACGACTGAGCGACTTCACTTTCACTTTTTCACTTTATGATATGATAAATAAAATCATTTCCAGGAAAAGCATTACTACTTTGAGTCTCCTTGGACTCAGATTTCTTCTCTGTGCATGTTCTTTCCTTAGAGAATCCACATATTTGATTTAATTCCCTGTTTTCTCACTTTTTCTCTAGATCATTTCTTTTGATCTTCATCCTCTATAGTCAGCCTGAGTACATCATGTTTTTCTTCACACATTCCCACTATTCTTCTGGCAAGTAGAATAGTTTGCATTGAGATCATGCATAATCAGTGAATACCTTGAATAGGAAGATTTTCACAGCAGGACATTCTGGTGGTTTATCAGAACTATTTCTCTTAGGTCCTAAATATCTTGAGTTACAGAAATAGTGTCCCTTGTGGCTCCCTCTGGCAAATTTCCCTGCAATTTAGATTAGCATACATTTTCACAGAAAACATACTGGACTTAACTAACTCCTCCAAAGGCTTTGACAAAATTTATGGGATCTTCATGTCAACTAAGACATTTCTATTATCAACCACAAACTGGCTCTTGCCACGAGTGCACACCATCTACCTTTACGAGGATTAGATCATGTGCTGCTGCAGCTGCTGACCTCCAACTCCCCCTGAAGGAGTTCAGGGTTGAGAGCAGGGTTGAAGCACTTTGTGCTCCCAGAAAACTGGCAGCACAGGTCTTCAGATAGTTAGACATTCTCAGAAGCTTATTTTATGAGCCCAATTCTTGTATCTCCTCATATCTATAAATCACTAAAACCCTTCATGGTGACAACTATCTCTCATGACTAGCAGAAGCTTCAGCAGAAGCTTTCTAAAAAATAAACATGCTTGATCACATTTACTCCTCCTTTAGCAAAATCACATATATCCTCTGTCCTCTCCCCTACCTCTTTGGAGCAGTTTCTCAGAACTATCTGAGGTGCTGTCTCCCATGCTGCAGTCATTTTGCCCCCAAATAAAATTTAAATCTCAACTCTCATGTTATGCATTTTTTAAGTCAACACTATTAAATAGCCAATAAAACAAATGCTATTTAACTTGATTGTATATATGTGTATGTATACATATGTACTAAGTCACTTCAGTTGTGTCTGACTCTTTGTGATCCCCATGCATTGTAGCCTGCCAGATTCCTCTGTCCATGGGATTCTCCAGGCAAGAATACTGTAGTGAGTAGCCATACCTCCTCCAGGCAATCTTCCTGACCCAGGAATGGAATCTACACCTCTTATGTCTCCTGCATTGGCAGGTGGGTTCTTTACCACTTGTGCCACCTGGGAAGCCCGTGTGTGTGTGTGTGTGTGTGTGTGTGTGTGTGTATGTATCTATGTATGTATACATATATATATGTAACACATTTATGTACAAAGTATGTAAAGTATATCTTGGGAGTGGATTCTCCAGTTCTAGTTAAATATTCCTGCAGTCCTGTAAACATCATGCTGCTGTTGCTGCTAAGTTGCTTCAGTTGTGTCCAGCTCTGTGCGACCCCATATACGGCAGCCCACCAGGCTCTGCCATCCCTGGGATTCTCCAGGCAAGAACACTGGAGTGGGCTGCCATTTCCTTCTCCAATAAACATCATGAGAGATCCTCTAAGAAAGAACCACCCAGCTGAATTGCTTTCTAAATCCAGAATTATAGAAATGATTTGAGTTAGTAAATGTTTATTGCTTTAAGTTACTAAATTTTGGAATAATTTGTTACATTTGTTGATAACTTATAGCCCAGTGCCAACTCATCACCCAGTCAACATCAGAGACTTTGCTTCTTTAATACGGGGTGAAGATGGTTAGCAGACATTTGATCCTGTCCAAGTGGTCCATGAGACATTTGATCCATGCCATAAGGGCCTTGAAACTTGATCCCATCTAAAAGGTTCATAAAATATTTAGTGCATGCAAAAGGGTCCTTGAAATTTGGTTCTATTCAAAATGTCCACGAGCATTTTTGTTCCATACCAAATAGTTTCTCTTTGAACTATCAAGGACATTCTGGACAGGACCAAATATCCTTCAAGGGATGGAGACAGTTCATAGGCTGCAGCTTTAAAAGTCTGGCCATATTTCTCACCCTTTGTACCTCATCCCTGAGTGTCTAGCTAGGAGCTGTTCTGAATCAGTCTTCATACTTGACAGTAAGACTTTTTTTTGACTCTGCACTCCGTCTTTAGTAAATATCAGTATTTTTTTTTTCCATTGATAGCATGATAGTCCAGACTCCTTTAACATGCTGGATTATTTGACTTTTTTCTGGCTTTTATTCTCTCTTTCTCACTCAAGACACATATAATTTTTTCCCACCTGGAGGTGATATGTCAAATTTATTTCTTCATATACCAGCAATTACTATCTAGTTTTCACTTTGAAATAGCTCGTACATAGACTAAACAGATAATAAATTCTATGTTTTCTTTGACTCTCTAGTAGTCTTTGAATAAGTAATGTATCTCATTTGATTTTATATACTCAGTTTCTACTAAAAGTAGTTTCCCACACTCACTCAATATCTATCTATTGACTATAACCTGGTAGTCTCTGATTTCCTCATAATTACATCTAGTGAAAAAAAAAAAACAAAAAACCAAGCAATGAACAATTGAGAAACCAAATCCATCATTTCAAATTATGAATGATCATAAAGAAAATGGACACTGAACTGTAATAGAGAAATAGAAGGAAAATGCAAGTCCCATGTAAATGGAGTGGTATGTTAACCTCTCTGAGGAAAGACTATTTAAGTAGACTTCTGAAGAGACTGGTAATTCAGAGAGCTGAAGAGCTAGGGAGAAGCCAGAGATGAAGAAGGCTGATTGCAGCTTACAGAGCAACCTCCTAAAAGATTACCACATTACCTGTTGATTAAGCTGACCCTCGTTGATCAATTAGTGCACAAAGAGAGACATTGACTTTGGCAGATTCTCTGTAGCATTTCTGAAGGTTGATGTTAAGAACAAGATTTTTTTGTATTTTTGTTTTCTGATTTCAGGCAGAATGTTCAATGTGGAGGCTTATTATCACTGACAAAATTTTCTTATGTAAAAAAAAAATTAGATTTGGTGGAAACAGGGAGTTGAGGGTTTAAATGAATCTCAAAGAATAAACAACATAGAGAAACCCAAATGACAGCGAGGGAGAAACCCAGTTGAGTGACTATCATGCTGATTAAGGAGTCTTTTACCCTGATGAAGGAAAGCTGAGTAACCCGTTTTTCAGTTCTAGAAGTTTTTGAAACATAAAGTTATTTTTCTTCCTGAGCAAGAATTTTTGAAACATAAAGTTATTTTCTTCCTGAGCAAGGAAGTCTTCATCTCTTGTCTGTGTGTTTTTAATCTAGATGGTTTCAATTTTCACTATAGGTTAAGGCTGGAAAAGTAAAAGGGCCAGATTCTATATATATCCTACAGAATATGATGAGACTACTTGTCCAGTGAACAAAAACATCATTGCTATGTTTTAATGAGAATAATAATCTTTCTTGCATTCTATAAATATCAAATGCTTTTGGATAGAGAATGGATCAGAAAGAGAAAAAGAAAACAAATGTGACATTTTACCTTCAGTCTAGTTTTCTACTCATTTGAACACATCAAATCTCTCAACCTATAAGAGTTTCATATTCTTTAAAAAAAAGGAGGGGGGGTTCTATTTTTAAAAGGTCAACATTTCAAGATAAACTCAGTGTCAGAATCTTCCAAAGAGCACTCTTGAATTACAAAGAAGTCTAAAGTACTTCATAAACAATAGGAGCCAGTTTTCAAGAAGCATTCTTAAAGACGTGTTTCTTGAAACCATGATAAAATAAGAATGCTTATGTATTTTGCAATTGAATATGGAATCTTTTTCTTGAAAGTCAAAAGCTGACCCAAACACTGTTCAGTGAGATTTGCTGGCTGCCTTGATATAACTAGAACTATAGGTAACCACTGGTTCCACAGGCTCTTTTTTCTTGGGTCTCTGTTCTTTTCTATTAAAGTATAGTTCCTCTGTGTAAGATTAATGATTTCTCTCCAGCATTCCAAACCAGATAGAACAAAAGAAATTCTTTTTCTAACAATAGAAAAAGGAGTGAGGCAAAAGAGAGGTTATCACAACTGTATAGGCAAAATACCATGGACTAGTTTGGAAAAGTGGTAATGGAAAGAATTGAATATAGCATGCTAGATATGAAAGGGTGAATGAAAGTGAAAGTGTTAGTCCTAGCTCAGTCATGTCCAACTCTTTGCAACCCCATGGATTATAGTTACCCACTCTAATATTCTTGTTTGGAGAATTTCATGAACAGAGGAGCCTGGCAGGCTACACACAGTCCATGGGCTTTGAAAAGCTCAAATAATGATATTTCCTTGTAAAGGGTGAATAGTATCTTTGATTCTACTATTATCTTCTTTGTCCATTTTTATAGATTAATGAAGTCAAGGAATATTAGAAATGAGCTTAGAATAATGCAGGAGTTATTCTTCTCTTTTTATTCTATTTCATTTTTATAATGAGCAAGTTTATAAAATTTTTATACCTGCAAAGGTTTTCATATAAATCTAAGACTTGTGGAATCCCAGAGTCTAACTTGAATTCTTTACCTGCTCTTGCCTTTAGCTATGAAGAAAAGTCAGCCTTGAAACACAGTGAGCGCCTCATCACTGTGGCCGTCCCATCAAGGCAGGATGGCCACTTAATGAGGATATTGTTCAATGAAACATTGGCATTCTTATGCCTCATATATTATAACAATCTATAGTTAGACAAAAATATTTTAAAAACCAACCCTCTCAGGATTCATAGTATCTTTTTCTCTCTTTTATTTGCTATTATGGAGTTTAGAACAGATGGGGTGGAGTGACCTGAAGGCCAGGATAACTTTGTGAGATCCAAGATCGGTACTGATTGTGCCTATGCTAGTGGCCAGGAATGCAGAAGTAACTCCAAATAGTAGTAGAAACAGAGGGGGCTGAGCTCCTGCCAGAGGCTGGTTGCCAGTGCAAATGTCCTAGTGTGTCACCATCTGGCATACATGTTAAAGGTTGCCAACCCCTTAAGTTAGAGCAATCATATGTATCAGCAGGTTTCCTGTCTTCTATGATTGCCAACAGATTGGTTCAAATATCACATTTTATTAAAATGTGATCCTGAGATACCTTGTATTGTTATAAATATAATATTCAAAATAATGTATTTAATTGTTCTTGAAACTAAGTGGAACCCTTATTCAAACAGTAAGTAAATTCCTTTGTAAAATGTAAAAGAAGTATTACTGCCTTTATGGAATGATGAAGTTGCTTATTATCAGTAAAAATGGCAGCCTTGTTATAGGAAATTTGCAAAAAAAATGATCGTTAAAAGTTGAAAAAATACCCATATTTTTTCTAATAACACTTTTTATTCTAGTAAAACACAAATTATAAGATTAAATTAATGTGATAATAATATTCCTACAGGTATAAGTTTATATTTTTTAGGGAAAGCCATTGTGAACATTATTGAAAAAAGTTGTGTGGGAATTCCCTAGCATTCCAGTGGTTAAGAATCTGGTCTTCCACTGCAGGGGGTACAGATCTCATCCCTGCTTGAGAACTAGGCCCCCACATGTATGCACTGTGGCCAAAAAAATAGAGAAAAGAATTTCTGATCTTTTTTTTTATTTAACAAAACACTCTGAAATTTTGATAATTATATTGAAATAACTGTTAAATATCTTGTTTTCTCACAAAGAGTAGAAAGGAAATATCCTGAAATTATGACATTCGAGAGGTTCATCCCTATGAATGGAATATGAACTCAAAGGGAGACTAAGCTAAATAGGCTATGAGTAGCAGGATCCTTTTCTCATGATCTTAAAAGATACTCCTTAATTCTCTTTTCTTATTAAAAAATATGAAATTACAAAGTTAGTGAACATTGAATGTATTGAATAAATAATAATGAATAAATAATGTTTTGTCATTGCTTGATGTCAATATGAATACTTTATTACTTTATTTTTATCCTTTATCACCAAAAGGAAGATGACTATCCTCAGATGCATATTTCTTTAGCATTCAAAATTAAATCATTGTAGACACAGTTAAAATTCATAATGTAAGATTAAAAAGGACAAGGACAAAAGATGAAATTGGTAAAAGAGGAAATGATTTTTTTTTTTTTCACAGCAGTTCTTCAAAAGGCTCAAGGACTAAAGAAAGGATGAAGTCATTTCATTCTTAACATAAAAGTCTTTGGAAATTAGTTCAAAATATTTTTTTCCTTGGATATCTGGAAACAGACTTGAAAATAATGATAGGTCGTCATAGTAGCTGAACTCTTGAGTGTGTATAACACCAATACACAGGTGAGGTAATGGAAAAATAGAGCATAGTATTATAGGAAATGCTTTCAGTTACCAACTTAGTAAGATAATGATAATGTACATTTATAAGATAGTTTTCAAGTTTCAAATATTTTCCCAAGTATCTCCAGAAACATAAAGTTTTAGAGAATAAACAGTTTTCTCAAGGGTAAAAGAGAAAGTTTAAATTAAATATAAATCACTTGGAAATTTATCAATTCATATAATTATGAACTAGAACATTTATTAGAAATATTGTTTTCCACAAAAATTAGTTTCCTTAAAAATATTATAACAGGAAAATTTCCTGATGTACTTATCTTTGCCTTGAGTGCCCACATAATATATTGGCAGAGACATACAGTTGAATAAATGTCTAAAATTCACTTTTCACTGACAGTATTGAGGGTTGGCACAATGTGGGATGTTTAATGCTCTTTTCCCTCTTTTTTAGTTCCATATATGTATAGTTTAATATTGTCTTCAGCTATAATTTCCAAAAGACTTAACATATCTCTCATACAAATGGATTCATGTTATAATTTATTTAACTAATTAAATAATGAGAAATAATGTTAGGTAGGCCATTTAAAAAATAAATGAACTTTTAGTATATGATTTCTCCATTAGATACAAAACTGGTTAAAGTCCAACAAGGCCACCATCTATAACCATTAGGATGAGCTGTTTCACCTGATAGAAATTAATTGCTTCTTTACTGCAAAAACTTCATATGTTGCATTACTAAGTGTAAAACTGTAAATCAGTAGTAACAACGTCATATCTTGCTAAGTCATTCTCCAAGATAGTCCGTGAGTTGCCTCAATATAAAACATTCCTTTTCTGTCTTATTTGGGTTTCAGGTTTCTTTCTCTCTCTCTCTCTCTCTCTCTCTTTTTTTAAACTTTGTATCACTTTGTGATCATAAATAATCTCCAAACAGTATGCTTGTTCCCCAAAAGGTTGATGGATTTAGATTTGAGCTGATTATTTACATAGGTGCTACAATACTGTTTATTAACAACACAAGGTTTCTTGAGTTTTCTCTGTAAATCTAGAGCCATTCACAATGAGCACATACGATGCCAGAAAATGAACTTCTGCCTGAGAATCTGGATGCCAAATCTCAGAATGGGTTTGGAAAAGGCTTTGTTGTTTGCTCTTCTATAGCAAGGCTAGAAAACCAATTGCAAAACACTTTCTCTGTCAGATTTTATGTGCAGTACTCATACATTTAGGTAAATACCCCTTTTCCTGAGGTTCCCCACATATGCTAATATTCCTTGCCAGGAAATAATTTCTTTTACCATGTGTGAAAGTGGGACTCAGCAAACCAGGTGTCAAGTCAGAGCTATTTGAGCCAAAATGGTGATATTTCTACAGGCCCTATGACACACATTTCACAAAATCCTTGGTGGACCTGGGCTGAAAGCACCAACCTCACACACGAGGTCAGCCCTTGTCTCTTAATAGTGGGCTTGTCTTGCCTGACTGAGACTCGTTTTCAATGCAATGTTTAAATATGGCCTTGGCTACATGATCAGTTTGTCCAACTACATACTGGACGACAGGTTTTTATTGAATGAATGCAAATTACTATACTACCTTAAACTGTAAGGAGGCTCCAAAAAGGTGTTTGTTTTGAATTCTGGATAAGAGCAAGAGGGAGGGAGGAAGTCAGTGATATACTGAGTCTATAAAAAATATTTCATTTTAGCTTAAAAAACATTAAATTGTTTTTTTTCCCGCATCAGTGTCCTTTATTTTTTTTAATTTTATTTTATTTAACTTTACAATATTGTATTGGTTTTGCCATATATCAAAATGAATCCACCACAGGTATACATGTGTTCCCCACCCTGACCCCTCCTCCCTCCTCCTTCCCCATACCATCCCTCTGGGTCGTCCCAGTGCACCAGCCCCAAGCATCCAGTATCGTGCATCGAACCTGGACTGGCAACTCGTTTCATACATGATATTTTACATATTTCAATGACATTCTCCCAAATCATCCCACCCTCTCCCTCTCCCACAGAGTCTAAAAGACTGTTCTATACATCATTGTCTCTTTTGCTGTCTTGCATACAGGGTTATCGTTACCATCTTTCTAAATTCCATATATATGCATTAGTATACTGTATTGGTGTTTTTCTTTCTGGCTTACTTTACTCTGTATAATAGGCTCCAGTTTCATCCACCTCATTAGAACTGATTCAAATGTATTCTTTTTAATGGCTGAGTAATACTCCATTGTGTATGTGTACCACCGCTTTCTTATCCATTCATCTGCTGATGGACATCTAAGTTGCTTCCATGTCCTGGCTATTATAAACTGTGCTGCGATGAACATTGGGGTACACGTGTCTCTTTCAATTCTGGTTTCCTCAGTGTTTATGCCCAGCAGTGGGATTGCTGGATCATAAGACAGTTCTATTTCCAGGTTTTTAAGGAATCTCCACACTGTTCTCCATAGTAGCTGTACTAGTTTGCATTCCCACCAACAGTGTAAGAGGGTTCCCTTTTCTCCACACCCTCTCCAGCATTTATTTCTTGTAGACTTTTGGAACGCAGCCATTCTGACTGGCGTGAAATGGTACCTCATAGTGGCTTTGATTTGCATTTCTCTGATAATGAGTGATGTTGAGCATCTTTTCATGTGTTTGTTAGCCATCTGGATGTCTTCTTTGGAGAAATGTCTATTTAGTTCTTTGGCCCATTTTTTGATTGGGTCATTTATTTTTCTGGAGTTGAGCTGTAGGAGTTGCTTCTATATTTTTGAGATTAGTTGTTTGTTGCTTAATTTGCTATTATTTTCTCCCATTCTGAAGGCTGTCTTTTCATCTTGCTTATAGTTTCCTTTGTTGTGCAGAAGCTTTTAAATTTAATTAGGTCCCATTTGTTTATTTTTGCTTTTATTTCCAATATTCTGGGAGGTGGGTCATAGAGGATCCTGCTGTGATGTATGTCAGAGAGTGTTTTGCCTATGTTCTCCTCTAGGAGTTTTATAGTTTCTGGTCTTACATTTAGATCTTTAATCCATTTTGAGTTTATTTTTGTGTATGGTGTTAGAAAGTGTTCTAGTTTCATTCTTTTACAAGTGGTTGACCAGTTTTCCCAGCACCACTTGTTAAAGAGATTGTTTTTAATCCATTGTATATTCTTGCCTCCTTTGTCAAAGATAAGGTGTCCATATGTGCGTGGATTTATCTCTGGGCTTTCTATTTTGTTCCATTGATCTATATTTCTGTCTTTGTGCCAGTACCATACTGTCTTGATGACTGTGGCTTTGTAGTAGGGCCTGAAGTCAGGCAGGTTGATTCCTCCAGTTCCATTCTTCTTTCTCAAGATCGCTTTGGCTATTCGAGGTTTTTTGTATTTCCATACAAATTGTGAAATTATTTGTTCCAGCTCTGTGAGGAATACCATTGGTAGCTTGATAGGAATTGCCTTGAATCTATAGATTGCTTTGGGTAGTATACTCATTTTCACTATATTGATTCTTCCAATCCATGAACATGGTATATTTCTCCATCTATTAGTGTACTCTTTGCTTTCTTTCACCAGTGTTTTATAGTTTTCTATATATAGGTCTTTAGTTTCTTTAGGTAGATATATTCCTAAGTATTTTATTCTTTTCGTTGCAATGGTGAATGGAATTGTTTCCTTAATTTCTCTTTCTATTTTCTCATTATTAGTGTATAGGAATGCAAGGGATTTCTGTGTGTTGATTTTAAATCCTGCAACTTTACTACAGTCATTGATTAGTTGTAGTAATTTTCTGGTGGAGTCTTTAGGGTTTTCTATGTAGAGGATCATGTCATCTGCAAACAGTGAGAGCTTTACTTCTTCTTTTCCAATTTGGATTCCTTTTATTTCTTTTTCTGCTCTGATTGCTGTGGCCAAAACTTCCAAAACTATGTTGAATAGTAGTGGAGAAAGTGGGCACCCTTGTCTTGTTCCTGACTTTAGAGGAAATGCTTTCAATTTTTCACCATTGAGGATAATGTTTGCTGTGGGTTTGTCACATATAGCTTTTATTATGTTGAGGAAAGTGAAAGAGGAGAGTGGAAAAGTTGGCTTAAAGCTCAACATTCAGAAAACTAAGATCATGGCATCCGGTCCCACCACTTCATGGGAAACAGATGGGGAAACAGTGGAAACAGTGTCAGACTTTATTTTTCTGGGCTCAAAAATCACTGCAGATGGTGACTGCAGCCATGAAATTAAAAGATGCGTCCTTGAAAGGAAGGTTAGGACCAACCTAGAAAGCATATTCAAAAGCAGAGACATTACTTCGCCAACAAAGGTTCGTCTAGTCAAGGCTATGGTTTTTCCAGTGGTCATGTATGGATGTGAGAGTTGGACTGTGAAGAAGGCTGAGCGCCGAAGAATTGAAGTTTTTGAACTGTGGTGTTGGAGAAGACTCATGAGAGTCCTGGACTCTCAATGGACATGGATGGACTCGATGGACGTGAGACTCAGTGAACTCCGGGAGTTGGTGGTGGACAGGGAGGCCTGGCATGCTGCGATTCATGGGGTCGCATAGAGTCGGACACGACTGAGCGACTGATCTGATCTGATCTGATGTCCCTCTATTCCTGCTTTCTGGAGAGTTTTTATCATAAATGGATGTTGAATTTTGTCAAAGGCTTTCTCTGCATCTTTTGAGATAATCATATGGTTTTTATTTTTCAATTTGTTAATGTGGTGTATTACATTGATTGATTTGTGGATATTGAAGAATCCTTGCATCCCTGGGATAAAGCCCACTTGGTCATGGTGTATGATCTTTTTAATGTGTTGTTGGATTCTGATTGCTAGAATATTGTTAAGGATTTTTGCATCTATGTTCATCAGTGATATTGGCCTGTAGTTTTCTTTTTTTGTGGCATCTTTGTCAGGTTTTGGTATTAGGGTGATGCTGGCCTCATAGAATGAGTTTGGAAGTTTACCTTCCTCTGCAATTTTCTGGAAGTTTGAGTAGGATAGGTGTTAGCTCTTCTCTAAATTTTTGGTAGAATTCAGCTGTGAAGCCGTCTGGACCTGGGCTTTTGTTTGCTGGAAGATTTCTAATTACAGTTTCAATCTCCGTGCTTGTGATGCATCTGTTAAGATTTTCTATTTCTTCCTGTTTCAGTTTTGGAAAGTTGTACTTTTCTAAGAATTTGTCCATTTCTTCCACGTTGTCCATTTTATTGGCATATAATTGTTGATAGTAGTCTCTTATGATCCTTTGTATTTCTGTGTTGTCTGTTGTGATCTCTCCTTTTTCATTTCTAATTTTATTGATTTGATTTTTTGCCCTTTGTTTTTTGATGAGTCTGGCTAATGGTTTGTCAATTTTATTTATCCTTTCAAAGAACCAGCTTTTGACTTTGTTGATTTTTCCTATGGTCTCTTTTGTTTCTTTTGCATTTATTTCTGCCCTAATTTTTAAGATTTCTTTCCTTCTACTAACCCTGGGATTCTTCATTTCTTCCTTTTCTAGTTGCTTTAGGTGTAGAGTTAGGTTATTTATTTGACTTTTTTCTTGTTTCTTGAGGTATGCCTGTATTGCTATGAACTTTCCCCTTAGGAGTGCTTTTACAGTGTCCCACAGGTTTTGGGTTGTTGTGTTTTCATTTTCATTCATTTCTATGCAAATTTTGATTTCTTTTTTGATTTCTTCTGTGATTTGTTGGTTATTCAGCTGCGTGTTGTTAAGCCTCCATATATAGGAATTTTGAATAGTTTTTCTTCTGTAATTGAGATCTAATCTTACTGCATTGTTGTCAGAAAAGATGCTTGGAATGATTTCTATTTTTCTGAATTTACCAAAATCAGAAAAAGGTGAAATTCATTGTTTTGGGATGAAATGTCCTATAGATATCAATTAGGTCTAACTGGTCTATTGTGTCATTTAAAGTTTGTGTTTCCTTGTTAATTTTCTGTTTAGTTGATCTATCCATAGGTGTGAGTGGGGTGTTAAAGTCTCCCACTATTATTGTGTTATTGTTAATTTCTCCTTTCATACTTGTTAGTATTTGTCTTACATATTGCGGTGCTCCTATGTTGGGTGCATATATATTTATAATTGTTATATCTTCTTCTTGGATTGATCCTTTGATCATTATGTAGTGACCTTCTTTGTCTCTTTTCACAGCCTTTGTTTTAAAGTCTATTTTATCTGATATGAGTATTGCTACTCCTGCTTTCTTTTGGTCCCTATTTGCATGGAAAATCTTTTTCCAGCCCTTCACTTTCAGTCTGTATGTGCCCCCTGTTTTGAGGTGGGTCTCTTGTAGACAACATATGTAGGGGTCTTGTTTTTGTATCCATTCAGCCAGTCTTTGTCTTTTGGTTGGGGCATTCAACCCATTTACGTTTAACATAATTATTGATAAGTATGATCCCATTGCCATTTACTTTATTGTTTTGGGTTTGAATTTATACACCCTTTTTGTGTTTCCTGTCTAGAGAATATCCTTTAGTATTTGTTGGAGAGCTGGTTTGGTGGTGCTGAATTCTCTCAGCTTTTGCTTGTCTGAAAAGCTTTTGATTTCTCCTTCCTATTTGAATGAGATCCTTGCTGGGTACAATAATCTGGGCTGTAGATTATTTTCTTTCATCACTTTAAGTATGTCTTGCCATTCCCTCCTGGCTTGGAGAGTTCCTATTGAAAGATCAGCTGTTATCCTTATGGGAATTCCCTTGTGTGTTATTTGTTGTTTTTCCCTTGCTGCTTTTAATATTTGTTGTGTTTGATCTTTGTTAATTTGATTAATATGTGTCTTGGGGCGTTTTGCCTTGGGTTTATCCTGTTTGTGACTCTGGGTTTCTTGGACTTGAGTGATTATTTCCTTCCCCATTTTAGGGAAGTTTTCAACTATTATCTCCTCAAGTATTTTCTCATGGTCTTTCTTTTTGTCTTCTTCTTCTGGGACCCCTATGATTCGAATGTTGTAGCGTTTAATATTGTCCTGGAGGCCTCTGAAATTGTCCTCATTTCTTTTAATTCGTTTTTCTTTTATCCTCTCTGATTCATTTATTTCTACCATTCTATCTTCTAATTCACTAATCTTAACTTCTGCCTCTGTTATTCTACTATTTGTTGCCTCCAGAGTGTTTTTGATCTCATTTATTGCATTATTCATTATATATTGACTCTTTTTTATTTCTTCTAGTTTCTTGTTAAACCTTTCTTGCATCTTCTCAATCCTTGTCTCCAGGCTATTTATCTGTGATTCCATTTTGATTTCAAGATTTTGGATCAATTTCACTATCATTATTCAGAATTTTTTATCAGGTAGATTCCCTATCTCTTCCTCTTTTGTTTGGTTTGGTGGGCATTTATTTTGTTCCTTTACCTGCTGGATATTCCTCTGTCTCTTCATCTTGTTTAAATTGCTGAGTTTGGGGTGTCTTTTCTGTATTCTGGCAGTTTGTGGAGTTCTCTTTATTGTGGCGTTTCCTCGCTGTGTGTGGGTTTGTACAGGTGGTTTGTCAAGGTTTCTTGGTTAGGGAAGCTTGTGTTGTTCTGGTAGGTGGAGCTGGATTTCTTCTCTCTGGAGTGCAATGAAGTGTCCAGTAATGAGTTATGAGATGTCTATGGTTTGGGGGTGACTTTGGGCAGCCTGTATATTGGAGCTCAGGGCTGTGTTCTTGTGTTGCTGGAGAATTTGCTTGGTATGTCTTGCCCTGGAACTTGTTGGCCCTTGTGTGGTGCTTGGTTTCAGTGTAGATATGGAGGCATTTGATGAGCTCCTGTCAATTAATGTTCCCTGAACTCAGGGTTTGGACTTAAACCTCCTGCTTCCAGTTATCGGTCTTATTTTTACAGTAGTCTCAAAACTTCTCCTTCTATACAGCACCATTGATAAAACATCTAGGTTAAAGATGAAAAGTTTCTCCACAGTGAGGGTCACCCAGAGAGGCTCACAGCATTACATGGAGAAGAGAAGAGGGAGGAGGGAGTTAGAGGTGACCCAAATGAGATGAGGTGGAATCAATAGAGGAGAGAGCAGGCTAACCAGTAATCACTTCCTTATGTGCACTCCAAACTGGATCGCTCAGAGATGTTCACAGAGATATACAGAGAAGAGAAGAGGGAGGGAGGAGACAGAGGTGGCCAGGAGAATAAAAGGAGGGAATGAAAAGGAGAGAGACAGATCCAGCCAGTAATTAGTTCCCTAAGTGTTCTCCACCATCTGGAACACACAGAAATTCACAGAGTTGGGTAGAGTAGAGAAGGGTTAGGGAGGAGACACAGGCGACCTACTGGGAAAAAAGGAGAGTCCAAAGGGGGAGACAGCAGTCAAGCCAGTAATCTCACTCCCTAGTAAAAAATGGGTACTGAAGATTGGGTTCTTAAAGGTACAAAATTGGTAACAAATACCTAAAAGCAAAAATTAAAAATCTAGAGTAGAGTTCGGAATTTCAAAAATACAATGTTAAAGAAAAGAAGAAGGAAAAGAAAGAGAGAAAAAGAAAAAGAAAAAAAAAACAAAATCACAAAAATTATAAAGAAAATATAGGTACAAAATTGATAACAAATACCAAAAAGCAAAAGTTAAAAAATTTAGAGTTTGGAATTTCAAAAATACATGTTAAAGAAAAGAAGAAGAAAAAGAAAGAGAAAACAAAAACAAACAAAGTCACAAAAATTATAAAGAAGATATAGGTACAAAATTGATTAAAAAAAAACACCAAAAAGCATAAATTAAAAATCTAGAGTAGAGTTTGGAATTTCAGGAATACAATGTTAAAGAAAAGATGAAGACAAAGAAAGAGAGAAAAAAAAAGTCACAAAAGTTATAAAAAAAAAAAATAGGTACAAAATTGATAACAAATACCAAAAAGCTAAAATTAAAAATCTAGAGCAGAGTTTGGAATTTCAAAAATACAATGTTAAAGAAAAGAAGAAAAAAAAATCACAAAAGTTATAAAAAATATATATATGAAGTTTGCTTTGTTTAAAAAAAGGGTCTTTTTTTTTTTTTTCAAAGTAATAGTAGGTTATAAAAGTGAAAATTAAAGGAGTAATAGAGGACTTAAAAATTTTAAAAAAATTAAAAAAAAGAAAGAATGATTGTAAAAATAGTAAAAATATATATAGGATTTTCTCTGATATTGTTGTGGGTATTGTGGGTTCCGTTCAATTTCAGCTAGTTCCTTGTTCCAGCTTATATTTCTCAAGATCTATAGGCCCCTTCCTATGTATTCGGTACTAACCACGGGGTTTTAATCTATTGCCTGTGGCTTCCAAGGCGGTTCCCACTGTTACAGCTTCTTCTGTTTGCTGGTCTCTTCGGTGTCCTTTCCGCCCTGATACAAAGGGGGCAGTGGTGGACACCTTTTTTTTTTTTTTTTTTTAAGGCTCACTTGTTCAGTCGTGCTGTGGGGAGGGAGGGACGCTGCAAATAAATAAGACTGGCATGTGCTCGCAGTGCCTCAGCCACACTGGGCCTGCCCCCGCTCACGGCGCTCGTAGCCTCCCTGCCCACACTGCTCAGGCTCTAGATCACTCTGCCGGGAACCATCCGCAGCTGGCCTGGGCTGCTTGCACCTCCCAGGTCTAAGCCACTCAGGTTCAGGCACACGGGTGGTCCTCAGAGGCACAGACTCGGTTGGGCCTGCGGTTTGTGCCCTTCCCAGATCCGAGCAGCTCAGACAAGACAAGACATATACTTGTCTTTCAATGATGAGGTGTTTGGCGAGTGTGGTTGCTGCGACTTATCACCTCCCCACCGCTCGGTTATCTGGGTGTACAACCGGCGCACCTTCTCAGGCGGATGTTGACTGTCCAGAACCCCAAGAAGTTTTAGTTAGCAAAGAAGCCTGCTTTCAGTTTTGTAGATAATGTCTCTCTGGGGCTGCGATTGCCCCCTTCTGGCTCTGGCTGCCTGTCACCGGAGGGGGACGGTCTGCAGCCGGCTATCTCTGTACAGTCCTTTGTTCTGTGCGCGGGCCTGGCGGTGTCTTAGGTTAGGGCTGGCTTTTCGCGTGGTAGATATCCCACAGTCTGGTTTGCTAGCCCAAATTATTTCGCTCAGATAGCGCTTGGGGTATTCAGACCAGATCCTTACTCTAAGAGATGCAGCCCACGCCGCGCCTCCCTGCCCAGCCCCCACTTGCTAATGGCGGATGCAGGCATTTGCGCTGCTTCTCTGCTGGGGGAGTTACCGTAGGGCTCGTAATCTGTGGGTTTTAATTGTTTATTTATTTTTCCTCCCTGTTATGTTGCCCTCTGTGCTTCCAAGGCTCAGCACAGATTTGGCAGTGAGAAGGTTTCCTGGTGTTTGGAAACTTCTCTCTTTTTAAGACTCCCTTCCTGGGTCGGAGCTCCATCCCTCCCTCTTTTGTCTCTTTTTTTGTCTTTTATATTTTTTCCTACCTCCTTTTGAAGACAATGGGTTGCTTTTCTGGGTGCCTGATGTCCTCTGATGGCATTCAGAAGTTGTTTTGTGGAATTTACTCAGCATTTAAACGTTCTTTTGATGGATTTGTGGGGGAGAAAGTGTTCTCCTTGTCCTATTCCTCTGCCATCTTAGCTCCTCCCCCCAAAAAACCATTAAATTGTTTTAATGCTAAAGTGCTAGAGATAGTGACTTCATAGACCCATAAAAATAAAATTTTAAAAAATATTATCAACAGCTTTCCACACAAATAACCAGAGTTAAATTCTGCTCATCAGTTGTTGCTTTGGGTAATCAATTCTCATCCTGCTGGGTTGTAGGTCATGGACCTTTGTTTCTGAACTAGAATGGAACCTGGGTATAATGACTCCTCAACTATTAAGGTCTGAAAGTTGCCTGAGTGATGACAACTTGGAAACCAGCACATAGCAGTCCTATTCTTTGAAGTATCAAGTAGTACCTGACACAGTTCTTTCCATGAAGCATTGGGATGATCCTTTTACAGTTTCATACACAAATTCCAGATGTTGCCTGTAGCAGAGCCTTCAGGCAACCATCAGAGGGAAGCAAAAACATATTTGATAATGATACTAAATGACTAGTCAATTTATTATAGTCACTAATAATATCAGAAGAGTAATGTTGTTTACTGGGGTACAGTGCAAAGCGTGAGAATTTGATCAGTGTTTCTCAGGAGAGGAAGAACAAACAATAAAAAACACAGTTGTCTACAAATCTCCCCGGTATGTATGTAGATTATATAATCCCTGAAGTATTTCTCTCAATAATATTTTAGGTCTACAATCTTAAGCATCCTTTCTTACTTAGTTCTTGTGCAGGTGTTACAACTGTATTGAGATAATTTTAAAAAGTATGGAACATAACAAACATTTCTAGTGTCTCTTTTTATAAAGTGAAAGAACAGATTTGTGTGAATTTCCAGGGGCTTTCTGAGAAACATAAAAGATAATTTCAGGTGTAAACATTTTTCTTATACTTTATAATTTTTTGCAATATATAAAGGGCCTGATCTTGAAACAGTAAAATCACAAGATTTATCACAAGGCATTTGGCCACTAGATTAATATAGAGACACGGGTGCCTTGGCAGCACAACTGTAAGGAATTTAGCTCTTTCATATGTGAGGCAATTTTGTTCTATTTTTAATAATGAAGGGCATGATAAAGCCATTTCAAAGAAAATAAAATCATTTTGGTGGGCCATGGAATCTCTGCTATCTGAGCAGACTGCACAGAAGGTAAAAGATGATCATTTATCATTCCACAGTGAGGAAGCCATATTCCGGTTTGGCATTAATACTTGGCAGTTAATGCTTCATATCATTTTTAAAATAAACACCTCAAACTAAGCCAACTTTGGCAAAAATATTTACACAACCCTTTGTGCCTTTACAGATCCAGTATTTGCAGATCAAGACAAGTAAAATTTCCCTTTCTGCATTCATTGCAAACACTGTCATACTCATTCAGGTTCTGCTTTTCTCTATTGTCTTTCAAATTATGGAATAAGGAGAAACTTTAAGACTACTCTTTTATATATTAACTAAAAAGAAAACACAAACTTCATTATTTTGTCTACACATTTATGCTTCTCAGTCACCATTTTCCCCAGGATAATCTCTGTTCATATTAATTAAACCATTTAACCAAAAGAAGTAACATCAATTTAAAATAAAATGCCAGGTGATAGTTCATTGAGAAAAATCTAATATTCAAGCATGTTAGCAGATGATCAAGACTCATAAAGACATATAACACAATTTTCTACTGCCATATATATTTTTTATATATTTTTAAGATGCCAAAATGAGCATTTTATTAATATGATCCGAAGGTATAGTCTCTTGACACATATAAAAATAAAAAATCAAATGTGTTGTTAAAACTATGGTCAGTAATCAATGTTTTAGCATTCATTATTATGAGAAAAATAAACAGCTATCCAAATAATATTAATTTATTAACTTTATTTAATATTTAATCAAAATTTAGGTTATTTATGATCTTAGATTAATGTTTGAACTGATGCACAATAAATTACCCCTATAAAAGTATTTTTTAAATGTTTATAAGAATTGTTATTCAAATTTGTTGAACACTGATTCACATTTTTTAATTCTTTGATATTACATTAATGAGTAATGTTAGCTCATTTGATAAGTAAACCTATATAAGACATTTAGAAAACTCAGATTAAAGACCACATTTCATGATGACAAACTTAAATCTTATGAAAACAAAATGTATTCTTGTACAACACTTAATAATGATAAAACAGAGAAAATGCATAATGCTGTTTTGTTTTGTTAGACCAAAATTATTAAACCATTTCAATTTTCTCCAAAGATACATCTTAATTATATTAATCTGATTCATTCAATGTTTCTGAGAAAACAGTTTCAGTAAGAAGGACTTTGTTTCAAGTCAAACATTTCATAATATTAAAAATTCTGTTTCCTTAATTGATGCAAATTTTGGAAGTACTCTTTATATATTAGTATGAATAGTACTCATTTAAAAGATATAATAAACACTGGGCTGGATGAAGCACAAGCTAGAATCAAGATTGCTGGGAGAAATATCAATAACCTCAGATATGAAGATGACACCACCCTTATGGCAAAAAGTGAAGAAGAACTAAAGAGCCTCTTGATGAAGGTGAAAGAGGAGAGTGAAAAAGTTGGTTTAAAGCTCAACATTCAGAAAATGAAGATCATGGCGTCCAATCCAATCACTTCATGGGAAATAGATGGGGAAACAGTGGAAACAGTGGCTGACTTTATTTTTGGGGGCTCCAAAATCACTGCAGATGGTGACTGCAGCCATGAAATTAAAAGATGCTTACTCCTTGCAAGGAAAGTTATGACCAACCTAAATAGCATATTAAAAAGCAGAGATATTACTTTGCCAACAAAGGTCCATCTAGTCAAGGCTATGGCTTTTCCAGGGTCATGTATGGATGTGAGAGTTGGACTATAAAGAAAGCTGAACGCCAAAGAATTGATGCTTTTGAACTGTAGTGTTGGAGAAGACTCTTGAGAATCCCTTGGACTGCAAGGAAATCCAAGCAGTCCATCCTAAAGGAGATTAATCCTGGGTGTTTATTGGAAGGACTGATATTGAAGCTGAAACTCTAAAACTTTGGCTACCTGATGCGAAGATCTGACTCATTTGAAAAGACCCTGATGCTGGGAAAGATTGAGGGCAGGAGGAGAAGGGGATGACACAGGATGAGATGGTTGGATGGCATCACCGACTCAAGGGACATATGTTTGGGTAAGCTCTGGGAGGGACAGGGAGGCCTGGCATGCTGCGGTCTGTGGGGTTGCAAAGAGTTGGACACGACTGAGTGGTTGAAATGAACTGAATAAAATAATTTATTAATATACTCCAGATATAGCAAAATATTTCACACTTGTCCAAAAAAAGGTAAAGACTTTCCTCAGTGACAGACCTGAGACATGGAGAAAGCTTATGGCTTTAGAATTGCAACTTCAGCCACAGATAAAGATATCTAGTCATGACCTTAAAGAACTACTCTCCTTCTGACTTCCCTCATTCTTTATGACAGATTCTGGCAGGGTAGGAACAGAAACGCAGATGTAATTGATATGGTGTAGGGGAATGAACTATGAAATTGGTATTGACATATATACAGTACCAAGTGTAAAACTGATAGCAAATGGGAACTTTCTGTATAGCACAGGGAGCTCAGCTTGGTGTTTTATGATGACCTAGAAGGGTTGCATTGAGGGGTAGGAGGGAGGCCCACAAGAGAGGGGATATGTGTAAACATACATCTGATTCACTTCATTGTACAGCAGAAACAAACACAACATTGTAAATCAACTATGTGTGCATGCTAAGTCGCTTCAGTTGTGTCTGACTCTTTGCAACCCTATGGACTGTAGCCTGCCAGGTTCTTCTGTCCATAGGATTCTCCAGGCAAGAATACCGGAGTGGGTTGTCATGCCCTCCTCCAGTGGATCTTCCCGACCCAGGGATCAAACCTAAATCTCTTATGTGTCCTGCATTGGCAGGTAGGCTCTTTACTGCTAGTGTCACCTAGGAATCCCTATACCCTAATTTAAAAATAAATAAATAAAATGATACAACTTAAAGAAAAAAAGAACAATGGAAAAGAACTACTCTCCTTGCCAGTGGGCACAAAATTCTTAATTCTTAGAACTCATAAATAGACAAAAAAATATATACAAAGAAAAATAAATACAGACTTACCTGTCATCTTTCATTGACAAAAGATTGCTCTCCATTATCTGACAGAGTCACTGATGGTCAACCACAACACTAAGCTTCCACCCATAGTTCCCACAGTGGAAAATAACTTTTTGATCTGCATGGACCAGAAACAAACAGAAACTTAAACCCCCATAATATTAATTAAAAAACAAACAAACAAACAAACTTAGAGATGCCCAGAGATAGCAAAATTACCATAAGTCCAAAAAAAAAAAAAAAAAAGGTGCTCAAGCTTAAAAGGCCTTTAAGTGCACACACTTCTCCAGCAAGAGAGTTTACTTGCTCCCAACAGGTGGGGCCACTTGGATATTTCAGTGGATGACCTACAGAAGTGCTAAACTCTAATTTTCACAAGACTCAATAACAAGACTTCTATGTAAATATAAAATGAGAGTTTTTACATATTTTAACGTGTTAATGATGGAACTAGAGATATTGAAACTGGAAAGATATATAGATAGATATATACACCTATAGATAGGTATATATAGATATACATATATAGATACGTAGTTGGAAAGTAAGAAAGCTAAGAAGTAGAGATAGTAGAAGTATAGATACACACTTTAATAAAGAAATGTTGGATAAGATAGCTGGATTAAATGTAACTGTTATGGCAAATAGAACCGCAAAGTGTAACTTTTATTATTATTTGTTCTACTGGGTAGAATTTATTTGCATCTCTACCTGACAAAATTCTACTAGTTGAATTGTAACTTCACTGTCTTCAATCTTTAATGCTTTGATAAACCAATACTTGGGTCATGAGTACAGCTAAAGAATACATCTTTAACATAATATTTGAATTCTAAATTCTAATTTCTAAACTGTATGTTATTAGTATTCTATCAAGGCATAACAAATTACTTAATGACTGAAAACAACATTTTTTTTTTACTATCTAAAAATTTCCATGGGTCAAGTGCCCAGGAAAAGTTAGTACAATCCTCTCTCTGTTCAGGATCTCCTACAGCTGTAGTCAAGGTGTCAGCTGGCCACATTCTTATCTGACGGTTTCATTCTTATCTGATTGAACTCATTTCCATGCTCATTCGGATTGTTGGCAGAATACATTTCCTCATGGCTGTATACATAAAGGCCCCCAATTCTTACAGTTTGTTTACTGGAAGTCAGATCCTAGAAGTCATCCATAATTCCATGCCATGTGGCTTTCTCCATATGTAGTTCATAACATGGCTCTTTGTGTCCTCAAAAAGAATTCTCTAACTCCTAAGGTATATTATGTAATGTAATATAACCATAGTCATGACATCCCATCACCTTTGATACATAATGTAATCTAATCAAAGGAGTGTTATCACATCACCTTTGCCTTTTGGGTTAAGAAATAATTTAAGGATTCTGCTCACATTCAATGGAAGGAAATTTTAAGAGTGTTATTCACTGATGGGCCACTTTAGAGTGTGCCACACAAATGTATAGTTCTTTTAAAATCACATAGCTTTGATAATTTTTAAGGATTTTTTATGACTGATGCTATCACACAAAGATTAGAAGACACAGAAAGAATCACTGACACTATAGATAAGTAATATGGTTATTAACCATCCTCATCAACATGGCATGAAAGTAGATTTAATTCTCTATTAAATCTATTGCTTTGGTTATCAATTTAGTCATCTATCCAAATGATGCTATTGAGTACTTAATTATATACCAACTATCAAGTGCTAAAATACAAACATGAATGCAACTAAAGTCACCACCCTCAAAAACTCACAGTCTGCTAAAATATTCAAATATGGGAGGAAGCAATTATAATGCAGTATAGTGAATCTTATGGATTCACTTACACTGAATCTTAATGGAGATGTTTATGTGCTGGCACAAAGGAGTGGAATACTGAGCCTTCCTGGTATTAGGAAAAGCCTCACTGGAAAAGTGTATTTGGAGCTGGGTTCTTAAGGATAAATCAACATTCCCAGGAAGGTAGGGAGAAGGTTGCATTGCAGTGATGAATCTTCAAGTTTAGCAGAGATAATAATACACCAAAGCATGGGACCAAGTCATACATTGGTATCCTCAAGGAACAGACTGACATAAGGAATTTTGAGGAGGTATATTACTTATAAAGTGGCCCAACATGCAGAAGCAAGGTGCTGGAATGAGAGAGATGATATTAGAATGCAGCAATTAAATAATTTATGTGAGAAATAGGAGTTTAGTTCTGTTAGGACCTTCTTAGGAAAGAAATGAATGCCTCCCAGTGACTCCAGCGATTGAGAGTTCTTCAGAAATGTTTAGTCCCCCTCACTCGGTAGGTTGCTTGTATCTGGGTTAAAGATGGTACCCATGGACTAGAAAAAGTCTTAAAGCATAAAGAAAAACTTCTTATGGCTGACATAATGATATTCCAAATGAATTCTCACAAAACTGTCTATGGCATCTACAGGTGAAATTAGAAGTGGGCACCGAAGATCTCTGCTACTGAGATTAAGCTAATAAGTTGCATACAAAAATCTAGTAGAACTGAATTAATGAGTATGGGATGGAAATAGTGTAGGAAGAGTTCTGAATGACTGTCTAGTAAGATGTGAAGGGACAGATAACTTGGCCCACAAATAAGATGGAACTAGGAGTTGGGGGGAAAAAAATGGTAAAGACCTAATAGAAGCAGAAGAGATCAGGAAGAGATGGAAACTATACACAGATGAACTGTAAAAGGTCTTAATGACCTGGATAACCACGGTGGTGTGGTCATTCACCTAGAGCCGGACATCTGGAGTGTGAAGTCAAGTGGGCCTTAGGAAGCACTACTGCCAATAAAGCTAGTGGAGGTGATGTGATTCCAGCAGAGCTATTTAAAATCCTAAAAGATGATGCTATTAAAGTGCTATACTCAATATGCCAGCAAATTTGGAAAACCCAGAAATGGCCACAGGACTGGAAAACGTCAATCTTCTTCCCAATTACCAAGAAGGGCAGTAGTAAAGACTGTTCAGACTACTTGACAGGTGCACTCACTTCCCATGCTAGTAAGGTTATGCTCAAAATTCTTCAAGATAGACGTCAGCAACACTTGAATAAAGAACTTCCAGATATACGAGCTGGGTTTAGAAAAGGCAGAGAAACCAGAAATCAAATTGCCAACATTCACTAGATCATAGAGAAAGCAAAGAATTCCAGAAAAACATCTACTTCCATTAAATTGACTACACTAAAGACTTTGACTCTTTATGAGTCAAAAGAGATGGAATACCAGACCATCTTACCTGTCTCCCGAGAAACCTGTATGTGGGTTAGGAAACAACAATGAGAACCTTATATGGAACAACTGACTGGTTCAAAATTGAGAAAGAAGTACAAGAAGGATATTTATTGTCACCTTTTTTTTTTTTAACTTATAAGCAGAGCACACCATGAGAAATGATGGGCTGAATGAATTACATGTTGGAATCAAGATTGCTGGGAAAAATATCAGCAACTTCAGATATGCAGATGATACTACTCTAATGGCCGAAAGCAAAGAGGAACTAAAGAGCCTCTTGATAAAGGTGAAAGAGGAGAGAGAAAAGCTGACTTAAAAGTCAATATTAAAAAATCTAAGATGATGGTATCAGGTCCCATCACTTCATGGCAAATATAAGGGGAAAAGGTAGAAGCAATGACAGATTTCCTCTTCTAGGGCTCTAAAATCACTATGGATTGTGACTGCAGTCATGAAATTAGAAGATGACTGCTTCTTAGAAGGAAAGCTATAACAAACCTAGACAGTGTATTAAAAAGAAGAGACATCACTTTGCTGACAAAGGTCTATATAGTCAAGGCTATGATCTTTCCAGTAGTCATGTATGGATGTGAGAGGAGGACCATAAAGAAGGCAGACCACTGAAGAACCGATGCTTTCAAACTGGTACTGGGGAAAACTCTTGAGAGTCCCTTGGACAGCAAGGAGATCAAGCCAGTCAATCCTAAAGGAAATCAACGTTGAATACTCATTGGAAGGACTGGTTGATGCTGAAGCTGAAGTGCCAGTATTTTGGCCATCTGATGCTAATAGCCAACTCATTGGAAAAGACCCTAATGCTGGGAAAGATCGAAGACAGAAGGAGAAGAGGGCGACAGAGGATGAAATTGTTAGATGGCATCACCAATTCAATGGATGTGAATATGGGCAAACTCCAAGTTATGGTGGTGGACTGGGAGGCCTGGTGTGCTGCAGTCCATGATGTTGCAAAGAGTTGGACATGATTGGTAACTGAAAAACAACAAAAAGAGTTGGACATTCTACTAAATAACTTACCAGTATTGATATATTGATTATTTTCTTCCATTATGCTTCAATGTTTACATTTCTTTACTGGTTCTAAATGTATATATAGTGTACATATTATACTAAGCATATACTATTTAAAATACCCTGCAAAATATCATTTCTAACTGTTTGGTAACATTTTTCTTTGGTAAATGTCTTAATTTACTTAATTATTTTTAGTGAAGTCATTCTCATTTTTTCAACTTTTTATCTATCTGAAAGACAAGTAACTTTAGAAATAAATTATTTTTCATTCTTTCAGATTATTTCCTTAGAATAGGTCTCAGAATTAGGATTTTTGGCTGAAGGTTATTGATAGTTTGAGTGCTAAAATTTTCTCTTACATTTTTCTGAAAAAAATAAAACAAGCTATAGTTAAATCAAGAATAGATGAAGACAGTAAGGACCATATCGATGAAAGTAACAGTGATTGTACAGATAATTGAGTTGTAGCTCTACTTCTAAGATTACCCACACCTCATGAATCTCACCTCCTAGTTTTCACACTTTTGTATAATTTCCTTCCCCTTGGATCTAGGATGGTTTTCATTTGTATCAGAGAACATGATCCATATCATGCTGTATATCCTGAATAGCTGGTTTAAAATATTATAGCTTACTCTGGCCTCAGGCTTCTTATTCCAAGGGAAACCAGCCTTCACCTGAGAAGTCTGTGTACCTGAGACTGTCACATTGCAAAAAGATCAAGCTGCCAAGTGGAAAGGTCAACTGTAGTGTGAGATGCCTGGCTACTACAGGCTATTCTTAATACTGTAGATGAGGCACAACATATGTGTAAATCTAGAAGAAATCATATTAGATGTCCATACCAGGCCAGCCTTCAGATAATTCCAGCCCAGCTGCCAACTGATTGGAAAGACATGAAGGGCTCTATGTAGGAACTGCCCCCAGTGAGCTCAGTCAACACACAGAACCATGAGAGATAAAAATGAATCATTGCTTTGAGCCATCGTTTTGTGGTATTTTGGTAATTGATAATCAAAAAATAATAATGGTAAAACAATGAAAACCAAAATGTATTGAGGATTTACTCTGTTCTAGGCATGACACACGCAGAAGGCAATGGCACCCCACTCCAGTACTCTTGCCTGGACTATCCCATGGATGGAGGAGCCTGGTAGGCTGCAGTCCATGGGGTCACTAAGAGTCGGACACGACTGAGCAACTTCACTTTCATTTTTCACTTTCCTGCATTGGAGAAGGAAATGGCAACCCACTCCAGTGTTCTTGCCTGGAGAATCCCAGGGACGGGGGAGCCTGGTGGGCTTCCGTCTATGGGGTCACATAGAGTCGGACATGACTGAAGCTACTTAGGTTAGCAGCAGGCATGACACGAGTAAATTATTACAAACATTAATTTACTTAATTCTCTAGCAATCTTATGACATGTACTTCATAATTTTATCTTTAATAAGTAAGGAAATGTAGGTTCAGAAAATTTTTGTAACTTGCTAAAGGTCACACAGAAAATGAGAAGTAAGAATGGGCCTTTAACTTACTTCAATCTGAAATTAACTCTGCTTTTAATCATCTTGGTTAAAATGTCTATAGTAATGTTTCTTATCAGCATTTATATTTGCAAACTTTTATTGGTAGAAAATGAATCTACATTTTGATTTTAGGTATTATATCTTTACTTTTTAAGTGATGCATTTTTCAGTCTAGATAAACAGGAAATGGATCTGTGAACTAATAATAATATCAATAAAGTAATAATACTAAGTACTTACATAAGCTACTTTTCTAAATGCTTTTTGATGACTTAATTCTCCCAATACTCCTATGATAGGAACTCTTACCAGCCACATTTACAGGTAGACATTTGAGACATAGAAAGACTCAGTCTCTTGCCCAACTCTAAGTAGCAGAGTCAGGCTCTGAACTTATGCAGCCTGCCTCTAAAGTGTAGTGAAAGTGTTAGTTGCTCAGTCGTGTCTGATTCTTCTCAACCCCATGGACTGAGCCCACCAGGCTTCTCTGTCCATGGAATTCTCCAGGCAAGAATACTGGAGCGGCTAGAGCAGTCTACATATTAATATTTAAGTTAGCAGTGTATACTGTGCTGTGTAAATATACTATACTTTTAATATTTTAAGCAAAAATTATTGCTCTCTCAAAACTGATTGAAACCATTACAAAGTACTAAGTCTTAATTTTTGAGAAATCAGTAAGTCACAATAGCCACAATATGGAAGCAGTCTAAAAGTCTGATACTCACTAATACATGAAAACATAAAGAAAATGTGATCCTGCCACATGCAACAATGTGGATGAATCTTGAGGACATTATGCTAAGTGAAATAAGCCAGTCACAGAAGAACAGATACTGTATATGAGATATAAAATAGTTAGACTCATAGAGATAGAGAGTAAAATGGTGGTTGCCAAGGACTGGGAAAAAGGAAACGAGGAGCTGCTGTTTAACAAGTATAAAGTTTTAGTGATGCAAGATGAATAAATTCTAGGGATCTACTGCACAACCCCAAGTTTATTATTTACAATACCATGTTCTGCATCTAGTTTGTTAAGAAGGCAGAGCTCCTGTTAAGTATTCTTACCACACAAAAAATAAATAAATAAAAGAATACATTTCATGTGATACTGGAGACTATATGCTTGGTGGTTAAAAATTAATAACCACCTAATTTAGAGGATACATACAAATGATGTCATGGGTACAAAGCATATCGATGTCAGGTAACTTTTAATCACTATCTTCAGTAGTCTCAGGAGAGAAGGCTATTTTTATTTTGTTATTGCCCTTTGCTGTTATTTGAATCAAAATAGAAAATGAGATCCTGATAAGTTTGGAGGATATGTAACATGTACCTAAGGAACTATAAAAATGAAGTCCTATCAGCCTAACTTAATTTCTAATTAGTACATAATTAATATTATATAGTGCTTCATTGATAGTCTGCTGTGCAGGCAGCAAAGGCTCCATGTTTAGTGAATGCAGATTTATGACTGGAGATGAGGAGTGAACCAAGAGACTGAGTTATCCTTAACAGCATTATTGCTTGGCTCTCCTGTGTCCTTGGTGTCAAGAAGAATAGTACTATTTCCCCAAGACTGTTATTGATGAGGCTTAACATTTTTGGGTTTTTTTTGAGCCTAGTAAATGGAAGAGCAGAAACAATGTCAGGCTGAAGGATAATACTGAATCCCATTTAGAAGATTTCATGTATAAAGACATCTGCCTGACTAAATACTCCTTTTCCTGGAGGTCTCTTGTTTTGTTTTCTATTTTACACCTAGGTTTGCCAACTGTGTTCTTATTGTGTGTGATTACATCAGTTTATTTGAACTGCAAACTACCTTTCTAAGAAAGAGTAATTCTACTTGTAGGATCTCCCTAACAAAGCACCACAGATAAGGTGGCTTAAACAGAAGTTCTCTTTGGCTTATAGATGGCTATCTTCTCCCTGTGTCTTTGCATGGTCTTCCCCCTATGTCTTAATTTCCCCTTTTCTCCCATTGCAATGACTTTATTGAACATTAATTACATCTTTAAATATCCTATCTCCAAATACCTTCGATTTCAACATATGAAATAGTGGGGGCGGGGGGTAAAATTCAGCCCATGAGCCCTCCCTCCACTGTGGCTCAATCCTATTCTCCATAGATGCTCATGTATCCTATAAATTAAGGAACCCACTACTTAGGATGCTGATCCTGTGGCAAATCCTTCTTTTCCCTTAAATCAGTGAATACATAGATGTCAAAAATGGCCAGAAAGGAAAAATTAAGTGAACACATCAAATAACAAGTAAAAATAAGAAGCCAAACTGAAAATTTTGGCTATAAAATAATGCTATAAAGGATTTGATTTATAAGGTGACAATGGCCTTTTCTTATTCTAGGAAGATGTCATTAGGTTGCTTTATGGTTTCTTTGGGAGGTAAAAATCTGAGTCTTTTAAAATCATTTTATTCCCTCCTCCTAATCAAATAAATTGTAAAGCTTCCTAATTTGCTTTTTGAGCACAGTTCTGCATGGAGATTTGTTTAATAGCAAAGACTTCTATCACAGCAACTACTAATGGAAGCAACAGGGATGCAATGAAGAATTTAGCAACAGAACATTAAAACTTTCTTTTGTAACATTTAATTACTTTTCTTGAAATATTGGAGCAATTATTTTGGTTTACCCATGAAAAGCCCTGGTGTCCTGCCTCTCCTTGCTGCAATCATTTTGCTGCCAAAACTAAATTTTCGAACTTTCATGAAACACTGAACATCAGAAACTGAAGGCAACAGCATGAGTACAAAGCATTTTTGAACATCAAATTGGAATAATCAAAAATTTGTGTAGGACGTATTTACTGATTTTTAGAGGAAATGAATTGCCTAAACATTTTTGTCACTCCATGTATGTATCTTTGAATTTTCAAGGCTTCTCTTATGTTTACCCTCATTATTCTTAGGTGGAGTCTAATGTGTTTGATTTTTTCCATATTTGTTTTCGGCCGTGGTTTTAAGTGAATATATATGCTATGCTAAATCACTTCAGTCGTGTCCGACTCTGTGCGACCCCATAGACGGCAGCCCACCAGGCTCCCCCATCCCTGGGATTCTCTAGGCAAGAACACTGGAGTGGGCTGCCATTTCCTTCTCCAATGCATGAAAGTGAAAAGTGAAAGTGAAGTCGCTCAGTCATGTCTGACTCTTAGCGACCCCATGGACTGCAGCCTTCCAGGCTCTTCTGTCCATGGGATTTTCGGATTACCTAAACTCTTGGACTCATGAATGACATCGATTATCTTCTAATGAAGTCTTACACTTCACATATTTTTGCAGTTACAAAAATAATTGTGTGCAAGTGAACAAACTATTTATCTTACTTTAAATTTTAGTTAGAGACATGACCCAATAATATTGCAAGATTCTCTGAGAATTTCATACTATGGAAATATTATAAAACCTATAATGGCAGAAGATAGACATTAAGGCCCAAAATTGCAGCTTAGCCTGAGGATGGCCTTTATGAATCCTAGTAATGAAAAAAGATGTTTCTGGAAATATGATGCCTTGGGTGACAAATGGAATTTTCATTTCTACAGGATACAAGAAAACTTATTTTCACTGTTTATGATGTAAGAATCCAAAGTATATACAATGTAATATTGCATGCATTGGTGCCATGCTGAAGAAAGAATTTCTACTTTGAGAAACTTAGTGTTGCCCAAAATATAGAAACTAATTAACATAAGATAACATTTAAAGTTCATTTCAACAATGCAGCTATTATTATGTCCAGCTTTGAATTTTTATATATAAAAATACTGCTGACAAGTGCTCAGTCATGTCCAACTGTTTGCAACCCCATGAACTGTAGCCCACCAGGCTCCTGTGTCCATGGGATTTTTCCAGGCAAGAATACTGAAGTGGGTTGCCATTTCCTTCTCCAGGGAATCTTCCCAACCCAGGGACCGAACCCACATCTCTGGCATCTGCTGTATTGGCAGGTGGATTCTTTACTGCTAGTCTACCCCAGAAGCCCCAAATGTTATTTTAAAAGGCAAATAATATCTCCTTAAAATGCATTTCTGTGATTTATTAAATGAAGGTAAAATATATTATTAATACATGGACTTGAACCATCAAAAAGTGCATTGATCATGCTAAAATCATTGTATGAATTTGTAATACTCTAGTTAAAAACTCATTATAGAGAAATATTTAAGCTTATTTTAAAACATTGCATTTAAAACTCCAGATACAATTTTATTGCCATATTATTTATAAAATTTATTTTATTAACTGTTTTTATAGAATCATAACTTCAAGGTTTTAATATATCTGAATATTCATTATTCACCCACTGTATTTTTCATACCTATTGCTCAACTTAGAAGGAGAAACATTACTCTTAGTGTAGATTCTTTTACCTTTGGACAAGAATAAAAATTCTTTAAACTAAGCTAGAATCAGCTTATCAGTATTAATAGCCATTGCTTTTAGATCTTTCCCATATAAATGCATTAGGTGTTAAAAAAATCTCTTAAAATATATGTCATATACCTTTGTTAATTTTTTCATCCCAACATATTTACTGCACTTATGAACCAAACTCTAAGCTTAGATTTTAAAGACAAGGTAGGCACAGACTTCATCTCTAGAAATATAAAATTATTATAGCCGATTAATAGTTAACTCTACATATTTTCCTTCTCAGTTTCTCATTAAGTATCTTGGTCAACTCTTTTTGAGTGAGGAAATGGCAGCCCACTCCAGTATTCCTGCCTGGAAAATTCCATGGACAGGGTAGCTTCATGGGCTACAGTCCATGGAGTTGCAAAGAGGGGGACAAAACTGAGCATACATGCAGGCACAATAAATAATTATAATCCTGTCCCCAATTAGCTTATTAATGCTTCGTTACATTTCCCTCTCTAGTTTCATCGTATCTTTTTTTTCTTGTTTCCTTCTTTCCTTCCTCCCTCCCTTCCTTCCTTTCTTCTTCATTCCTACTTTTTTTTTCTACCTTCTTCTGACTAGTGATTACTTTTCATCAGTATGAATTCATTCATTTTATTTATCATTTCATTTTCTTCATGGCTTGTGCAATGGTACTGATTTTCCAATTATTTTCAATCAAGATGTGGTTGTTCTTTTATTTTTTAAAAAACTCTCTGAATTTATCCAGTTAAAAACATTTTGTATGTTAAAAAAATAGAAAAACTGTATGAAGGGATATAAGGGAGATCAACCCTGAATATTCACCCCAAGGACTGATGCTGAAGCTGAAGCTCTAGTATTTTTCTCATGAGATGACTGTTGAACAAATGATTCATTGAAAAATCCCTGAAACTGAGAAAGACTGAGGGCAGAAGGAGAAGAGGGCATCCAAAGATGAGATGGCTGGATGGTATTGAGAGAGTCAGTTCCTAGGCAAGTTGATAAGGAGTCTAGGGGTCCCCAAGGAGAGAGGGGTCTGGAATTCTCAAGGAGGAAGAAAGGACAAACTTTTTTTCTTTCTCCACATTCCTTAGGATTATATAACAATAATGCATCCTGCCTGAGGACAGTCTCTGGATTAAACCTTCTGTTATCTTAAAATGTAAATTATGGGAGTAGACCTGGTCTTTACAAGGATGTATCCTGCATGAGGACAGTGTTATCTTAAAACGTAAATTATGGGAGTAGGTCTGATGAGGTCTTTACAACCTTCAGACATTCTTTGGATTATATAACTTCATTGTTAACACTAGCAAGCGGGTACTCTTTCTGCCCCCTTCTGATGCCTATGTCAGAAGCTTTCTCTATCTCCTTTATACTTTAATAAAACTTTATTACACAAAAGCTCTGAGCGACCAAGCCTCGTCTCTGGCCCCGGATTGAATTCTTCTCCTCCGGGGGCCAAGAATCCCGGTGTCTTCGCGTGATTCAACAACAACCTTTCAGTATCACCGATTCAATGAAGATAAACTTGGGCAAACTCCGGAAGATGGTGAGGGACAGAGGACCTGACATACTGCAGTCCACAGGGTTGCAAAGAGTCAGACACGACTAGGCAACTGAACAACAATAGTCTCATTGTATCAACATAATTACATTTACATCCTTCAAATTAAGGAATATGAATGAATTAAACTCCATTCCTGCACATTTGCAGTAGTATATAAGAAATTAATCTGATGACAATAGTAACCTTGTAATTTGAGCTCCATTTTCAATTGATTGTGTATGGTGGTCAAGAAAACCCATTATAAAACAACTTGATGTTTAAAAAGCAATGGACATTATGTATATTCAAATAATTGACTGATGAAATGTAATTCTCTTTTATTGCTTAATACACTTGACATTTTCTTAGTAAGTTTGTGCAAAACCACATTTCTGATTGTAATTATCAGTGAAAGCTCGAAACTTCAGTATTGACTAAAGAGAGAATTTAGGAGAAAAATATATGGAAATGGAAAAGTGCCCATGCCCTTGAACTGTGGCAATGGACTGAGGAAGAGTCAAAATGTGCTAATATTGGAATATGCTAATCCTTTGAATACTACTTAGATAGGCTTTTCCATTGCCGCTGATCAGCACAATGGCTTCAGGAAGACCATCCTGATGAGACTGCTATTTGACTGTATCCTCCAAATTGCATCCTACATAAAATTCTTTCTCTATTCTTAGGTTCAGATCAATTTGATTTGATAATGCACTTCACATAACTTTGTACATTTCTGCTAATCCCTCTGCAGAAAGTAGGGGAGACTGGAATATCTCAATAAGTAACTGGCCTTTTCAGTGAAAAAATAAAAAGAATTTGCAGTTTAAGATGTCTTAAATTTTAGAAAAAAATAAGTCTATATTAAAATAAATGAATGATTTACAGTGTATAAAATAAATTACTTTGGAGAATAGCAAAATTGGTTTGCTCTTCTTTTCTTAGAGAACACAGAGGAATGAGTGTGTCATGCTCAAGGGAAAGCACTCAGTTGAGGTCTCCTGTGAAGTAAAACTTTTCCTTTGGGATGTGGGAAAGATAAGTAAAGAAGCAATAAGCGGTAAGCTGACATTTGGGGAAACTGTTTATCGGTCTGGCGTAAAGGGAGTTTTACCTTTCACTTAAAAGTTACGAGTCTTGCAGGGTTGTGAACTTGCTTCTGAATGTCCCTGCTCTGTTCAACGACATACCCTCCTCTGGAGTCACTAGCCCAAGTGAAGTCAAACACAATAAAAAGCATGATGTTTGATCTTAAGAGGAGACTTGATATACTTGATATATTTGATATACTGTCTCCCCTGTCTGTTACACCTCATACTTCTATGACTCTAAATGTATTTTTAATGCATTACATATAAACTAGCCTCCTAACATAGAGTGCCCGACATCTTCCTCTTTACTAAGGACAAAAATATCACTTTCATTGCATAATCTTCAGGGAATAAAATCTCAAAGGAATACATTTGGTTGGTAGAAAAATGTAAAGCTCAGTAGCATTGCTCGTTAGACAGTAAGTAACCAATCATTTTTGATTATATCATTTTTGGAATTACTAATACATAAAAACATGTATCTGATTCCAAAATTAAGTATATAGCAAACTTTCCTCTGATTAGCAGTAAAGTCACTGATATTGAAATATGTGTACAGTAATACCAAAAATCCTTGGAAAATCATGCTATTTCTGGTCTTTGAGAAATAATGGGATAATTTTATTAGGATTTTTAGAATATGAATATTTTAGTGTGGTACTCCTTGAAGTAAAAATATCCCACTCCTACTGTACCTTGCACTGTCCCCTGCAAGGCCCACATTTGACTGATATTTGGCATTCTACTAAGAAGTCTGACTATCACTTAATTGTTAAGAACTTACGAATCCAAGTAGCTTTGTGAAACATCTGTTTTTGTGTTTTGTTAACAGTCATTGTGGAACTCAAGATTTCGATAGAGAATGCTTCACTCTCACATTAGAGACAGGCTTTAATGATTGTTGTCATTCAGATTTTCTTTAAGAATATTTTGCATAATTTTGTGATAGTTAAATAGCTGCCTTTTCAGAGTCTATTTTCAAGTTATTCTCTTGTTTTCAACTAGCTTGCCCTCAGCTAATCTGTGTAGCAGTTGGATTTTTTTTAATTAATTTATTTTTTATTGAAGGATAATTGCTTTACAGAATTTGGCTGTTTTCTGTCAAACCTCATCATGAATCAACCATACGTATACATATATTCCCTCCCTTTTGAACCTCCTTGCCATCTCCCTCCCCATCCCACCCCTCTAGGTAGCAGTTGGATTTGATAGGCCCTTTCCCTCAACCTCAGCTTCTCTTTCTGTGTTTAGGCTCCTCAAGGCAGCATTCTAATTGGCCTCTCTTGCTTGTAGCTATCCCGCATTGACAATGTTTTGCAACTTTTATATTCCTATGATAAAACAGACCCTTTGTGTCCCCATCTCTTGGTGACATTTTGATGCTAATGTGAGTCTAGGTGATAATAAGAACTGAATAATGGAACATACTGCATACTTCCAAGATAATAAGCTGTATTTAACAAGGGCTTTCTGAGGGCAACACCTTAAGTTGTGACTGATGACTTATGGCTGGTCAATATAGGAGATATTTGTGTTCAGGTAAGAAACATTTATATTCTGCTTAAGCCACAACATGTTGTCAGCTTCCTACTCTGCCCATTCCATTGTTAGCATTCCCTCTGCTTAAAGCACTTGGAAGCAGTTTCCACTAATTATAGAAATTTAAAACACACACACATATCTTACTGGTTCCATTTATATTTAGAAAAATATATTCCTCCTTTTAAGAAAGGAAATTTTCATGTCAAGTATTGCAGCAAAACTTTTCTGAGTTTCTATTGAAATAGACTGACAGTATGATCTAAAAGCCAAGAGGATTCTTGGCCACAACAGAAATAGTCCACATAACAATATGACATATATTAAGTATAATTATTAAAATATACTTAAATATTTTTCAAGCTGATAAAAAAGGATAAATGCTTATAGAATACAGAGACCTGCATTCTAGTCCCAATTTCATAAACTAACATGACCTTCAATAATCAATTGCTGGACATGCACTTCCTCTTCTCATTTTTAAACTAAATTGACTTTACCAACTAGTTTCTAAGATTCCTTTTACAATGAAAATTCTATGTCTTTTATGTGAATTGGTGAAGAATCAGAAAACTAGACTGATAGCTTTGAAAGCTGAAGAGTCAGTTATGACTCCTGCCTTTCGACTGTCAGAATTTAAAAGTTGGCATTCATTAACATTAGAAGATGTAAAGGGAGTCAAATGCAAAAATATTCCATATTACCAGCTTCTGGCCATTCCCACTACGGAAGTTAATAAAGAAAAGGTGGAAAATTCACTTTTGTCCTTTTCTTTTTTACTTATGAGCACTAACTAAGGTCATATGTGGGTTCAAAGAATACAGAGAATATTTAGGAGAAAATCAAACATTTAGTTAAAATCAAGAGACAGCCTTACTGTGGCAGACTCTAATGCCAGCTGTGTGGTTCTACAGCAAAGCCAGGAATAGGGACAGATCTGGGAAACAATCATAATCACAGAAGGGGACTAAGGGAACCCAGCCAAAATCGAATTACTGAAAGGGCAATTGGGCCCCTGAAAAATAATTCACAATGAGGTGGTAGAAAACGGGGCGAGGACTGGACTCTGAAATAAAGTCTCAAAGGAGCATCACTGCCAGTCCCGCACCTGCCTACCCCTAGTCATCCTGCAAGCACACCAATTCCCAGATGAGACGATCTGTGAGCAAGTCCAAAAGTCATCAACCTACACTGCAGTTGCAAGCCAGCCATTCCTAGCAAGGGGGATCTTAGGTGATGAAGCAGAGGAAGGAAGGAGCATCTTCCCTGACACACCAGAGAAATACTTCCTGACAACAGCTATCAGGAAAAAAAAATCAGAGTTGGTGTCATACCTATACTAACTGTTGGGCTGGGCTATCCATTATGGTTGTTTCTGAGACTCTGGTTTCAACAGCTAAAGCAATAATACTGGCAGCATAAGTAAATATAATAAAATGTTAGACCTGTTGGGTATCAGGATTCGGGACCTGGTTAGGGATAGTGTTGATAGCAAGAATTATTTCGCTACAGGGATGACACATATCAGAGGCTCACTCCAAGGAAATTAATTTGGAAACTCAGTTTGCTACTTTCATCACCTTGCACTCCCTAGTGCCAAACCACATCCCTGAAAACTCCTCACCTAACATCAAGCAAATATGACACAGAAGGGCATGTGATTCACCTCTCTACTAATGCCCTGGGCTTCCCTGGTGGCTCAGAGGTAAAGAATCCATCTGCCAAGGCAGGAGACACAGATTTGCTCCCTGAGTTGGGAAGATCCCCTGGAGAAGGAAATGGCAACCCATTCCAGTATTCTTGCCTGGGAAATCTCATGGAGAGAAGAGCCCGGTGGCCATAGTCCAAGTGGTTGCAAGGCGTCAGACACAACTTAGACTAAACAAATATAAAAGTACTACTACTGCCCTGCATGGCCCCTCCCCCTCTGTGAATCCTTTGGCCAGTGGCAAAGGGTTCAGTGCCTTCTGTGGGCAGAAATGAGCTTTGCTCTCTTAGCTCATGGGGTAGATGACCAGAACTGACTCCAGACATCTAGTGGTGAATCTCAAGCAGGTTTTACATGCCTTCACTTTTACAACAGTTTGGATAAATGTAGAATTCTACATATGAAAGCATTTTCCCTCAGAATTAATTTTTTTTTCTCCACTGTTTTCTTATACCCAGTGTTATAGTTGAAATCATGAAAACTAAGAAAATGTGAAGGAACTGTGATTACGGAGATGACAATATATACTAGCATCGTTGATGTTGCTACATTCTCATTCTGCATGAAGAGTCTATAGTTATCCAGTTACTCAAACATACAAAAATCAACATAATATCATCATTGTGTGTAAGCAGCAACACGGTTTAAACAGATGATTTGTTACCTGGAGTGAGACATACTCCAGGTATGTCTGGAGTTGAGGCTGATTTAGTATAGGCAGTAGATTGAGGCTGAACACAGAGATGGGTACATGGGAGAGCCCACAGGAAAAGTAAAACTAAGAAAGTATGTGACTGTCATGAAAAATAGAACAACTACTTTCTATCACTCTTGATAAAGTTCACTGACATGATTGCCTCCAGTTTCAACAAAATATTTCATAATTACAAGGACCTAAACTGGCCTCAATAGCAAGTAAGGTTTTCATAAAGAACCTATGCCACCTGGTCATGCAAGATATGTGTGTCTGGGGGATTTCATCTTTAGAGCGTCTGCTAAATTACATGCCTATAGAAGCTATAGCAGAGAAGGAAATGGCAACCCACTCCAGTATTCTTGCCTAGAGAATCCTGTGGACAGAGGAGCCTGGTGGGCTGCCATTTATGGGGTCGCACAGAGTTGGCCATGACTGAAGCAACCTAGCATGCATGCATGCATTGGAGAAGGAAATGGCAACTCACTCCACTGTTCTTGCCTGGAGAATCCTAGGGACAAAGGAGCCTGATGGGCTGCTGTCTATGGGCTCGCACAGAGTCAGACACGACTGAAGCGACTTAGCAGCAGCAGCAACAGAAGCCATAGAGGATATTAAGTATGTCTGTAAACAGTTTCTCTCCATCCACACACATGAAAGTATTAAGGACCAGCATTTGGAACAGTTGACGTATGAAGTTAAAATACCAGAATCTCAGCCTCCTCTTGGCATCATCTTTTGTGTCCATTGGCATCCTCCACCCTTCAAACTACCCAATAGCTCCTTCATAATAACTTGGTTTGATATATGGCATTATCCTATTCAATTTGACTTGAATCTATTTGGATCATTTATTTTCAAGGAAATTTGTATATTTATACTTTTAATTCATGCTTATAAAATAAGAGAAATGTCAACATTAATGGTTGCATTTTAGGAAGGTAGATGAGCTTTCTTCTTGACCTGAAGACATAAAATTCAAGATATGACAGTGAAGATTTGTCACTTTAATAAATACTGTGTTGAAGTTGAGAGTGAGAGGAAACTGGCATTATGTATCTGTGTCCCAATACCCACCTCAATTATTCACCTATAGTTGACAGTTCTTGAGAACAGTTAATAGAGGTTAATTGTTTTAGGAGTTGCTGAGGTATAGAACAATGTACTGGACATGTCATTTACAAGAATGGAGAAAGTAAATGATCATACTTACACAGAGTTTAGATATAGTGAAAGTCCAGGTGGAGATATGGGATAGAATATATGGAAAGAAGCATAGATTCAAGAGATAATTGTATAGTAATCCTTGTAAAAGTAATAACTGGGTGATGAAAGTGAATAATGTCCCAGAGGGAAGGAGTCTGGAGGAAAACAGAAAAAGAAAGTAAAGACCTAGCAAGCAGCAGCTGTACAAGAAAGGCAATCTTCTGGACAACAGCAAGACATTGGGCGAGTCTGGCTTCACCAGCCACAGCACAGCCTCAGGCCCCAGCCACTGTGTGGCTAGTGTTCAGGGCAGATGAATCATCTGAGGCCCTGCACATCGAAACTTTCTCCAGTCCAGATGTGATGAAGCCATAGGACTCAGGAAGCAGTGTCAATGAACAAGCTGTGCAGTGAAAGCCCCACCCCCACCCCCACTACTACCCCTTCCCCACACCTGCCACCCCCTGTCCATAAGAGAGATTTGGGTATCCAGGAAAAAAAAAAGCCACATAGAATGTCCACAATGATGACGTGAAAGGAAATAAAGGAGCCAATCAAACAGGCAGAACAATCACAGAGGTAGGAGGACAGGAGTGGAGGCCAGAGAAGCCAAAAGAGCACAGCGCATCAAAAGTGAAGAAGCAGAAGAGAAAACAAAGGGAGACAGGAGGGAAATTTTTGACAGTAAAGAAAGTGGAATGATAAAGCAAAAGAAATGGAAGATAATTAATATGCCAATTTACATGAATCGCTTCCTTTGTAAATGGTTAGTTTGGGCCTGGTAGGTTACAGGCACACACTCTGAACGTCAGATGGACTACTTTAATTAATGAATAATATAATGAATGGAACTGAGTTGTCAAACAATTAATTAACGAAAAGTCCCATTAGAAGTTGGATGACAAAGTTTTCAGAGAACCTACATGCCACTGTGTCGTGACATTCACCAGCAACATTCAACAGCTTAAAATCAAACAAAAAGAACTCTATGAACGGATTCATTTTGATGTTTGGCAAAACTAATACAATTATGTAAAGTTTAAAAATAAAATAAAATTAAAAAAAAAAAAAAGAAGAACTCTATGAGCACTGCAAGACCTGAAAAGAAGAAAGGCAGGTGAGCCAGGTCACACAGAGGTGATAATTTTCTAGGCATCAGACAGACCAATGACCTGACCAGGTTGACCATAAACCACAGGCCAGAGAAGAAAATGCATAAGACCCCTCCCCCCAAAAAAGGGAAGATAATGAGCAATCATAAGATAAACTATTCTCTGATATTACTCAAAAGTTCTGTACACATTCATTGAGGACTTGATGTACTCACCATCCTCTCCTCTTAACATTAGCTACCACAGCCAGTGACTCACCTTCTCAGGTCTTGTCCTCATTCACCCTGCTCTCATGCCAACAGCAACCAGCCACACAGAAGGCTGACATCTCACTTAGTTGAGGAAAACTGAAAGTCTGCAGTCCTAGAAGACAGAAAGTTTGGCTCACTGATCTACTCATTATAGATTTTATTTCTGTCCTTCCCACCTACTTGTTTTGTCAAGGGAACTCAAGGAGCAACGTTGTTAAAGATTCAGATAGATATAGTTCTCCCCATATTAACTGGCGCCCATGCAGGATCATTACAGTCACACACAAACAGCTGCATGAAACAGCAAGCACAGCAGTTAATTCCAGCCCCAGGAGCTGGTGACCAAGTGACACTTCAGAAATGTGGAGTTGCCAGATTGAGATTGTTCAGCATGGGGAATTATTGTCTATGGTTGTTTTGGTTTTCTGAAGATAGCCAAGCAGAGAAGCTGTTAATGAGGAGAAATAAGGGGTATCTGATATTCTTAAGAGGCTTTTTGCCATTTTCTAGAGCTACTTTAAATTTCATTTTTATTTTATGATGGTGAAAGGTGAACTCCAGAGCAGTATTATAAAGCTGTCCCTTTAAATTTTAATAATTTAATCACTTCTGTGTTGGTTACTATAGTAATATTCAACTTGAAAAGAAGTGAAAGTGAAAGTCGTTCAGTCGTGTCCAGCTCTTTGCGACCCCTCTATACAGTCCATGGAATTCTCCAGGCCAGAATACTGGAGTGGGTAGCCTTTGCCTTCTCCAGGGGATCTTCCCAACCCAGGGACTGAACCCATGTCTCCTGCATTGGAGGCAGATTCTTTACCAGCTGAGCTACAAGGGAAGCCCAATATTCAACTTAAACATAGAATATATATATTTTTAAATGTATAGAAAAATATATGGGGATAAAGCTATACAATATTCTGTGAATAAAAGTAGAGATTATATAGTAAATTAGATGTAAAGTCACTTTGAAAATAACACTTTACATACAGATTTGAGGCACAATCCAAATCATTTAAGAAAGCTATAAACAGAAAAAGAAACTTGCATATCATGACCTCTAGTGTTATATGAGCAGCACACTACATTAGTGGCTGAGAACCCATTTAGAAGCTACAAAAATTACATTCACTGGTTAATTCAACACATGTTATATACTTTGTGGAAAGCACTCTGCTAGATATTGGAATTTAATTTAAAAAAATGAATTATTTAAAATCCTGTACTCTTTCATTGATTATATTACACATATACTTTCATTTTTATAAAAGCATCACTATGATTTTAATAATTTTTAAACTATTAGTTAAAATGTTAATTTTTTATACATAAATATATATGTGTGCCATATGGATATATGTGTAATATATGAAATGTGAAAACATGTATTTAATAGAGAAGTCACCCTCATTTTGGCACATAAAGCTTGTTTCCTACATTGCTTTTTGTTTATAATAAACATCCTGGAAACTAAATTTTTGCTTACTTCAGCAGTAATCCATTAGGTTAATTTCCAGGAGAACTGATGCATGGAGCCATTTCAAAGGTTTTGCTGTTTATCGTCAAAGTGTGTCACAGAAAGCTTATATCACTTTATTTGCCAGTCGGCAATACAAGTGATTTTTCATTTTTTTCTACCATTGCCAAAAATAAGTGTTATCATTTATAAAATTCTTAAAGATCTTATTATTAAAGAGTGGTAGCTCATTAACATTTTAATTTTTGTTTCTTGCTTTACTAGTGATCTTCAAAATGTCTACATATATTTGTTAGCTATTTACATTTATTCTTTTAGGTACTGCTCACACATATCCTTTTAAATTTCCTTCTCCTGGAGATCTTCCTGACCCAGGGATCAAACCTGCATATCCTGCATAGCAGGCAGATTCTTTACCTCTGAGCCACTAGGGAACCCTACTTGAATAGAAAAGCTAGCAGCTTACCTCCATTTGCTTTCTCTGCTTATCAACAGTGAGGGTAAAAGAATTTTCAACATATGTCCCCAGAGGAAGAATAAACTGTACAAATATTACTTCTTTGTTCTAATAGAGACAGACACTGTTCTCAAGTGTTGGTAGCACATTTTGATAGTTCTCACTTTTCCCTATTTGAATATGCACTTTATCAATTAAATATCAGAAATAAATACAAAACCAACATGAGAGGAATACACTCAGTTAGACAGGACAGATGTGTATAAAAGAAATACTTGTAGAGTATTACTGTGTTCTCTAATTCTACTCAAAATATACTAAAGGAACAATGCTTTATTTTCTCAGAACCTTCTCCTATGGAGAAATTACTAGGAACAGCTTGCAGTGAACATTTAAGATTAGAAGAGATCTATAAATGTAAAGGATCCATTCTAAATCCCTATTTTGTTCTTCAACATTGGTTTCTATGTGCTGCAACTCTATACGAGTTTTTTCGATCATGTTCTCTATATTTTGATTTAGTTGCAGATTTAGTTGAACACTTAGAGATCATGTAGTTCAACCTCCTCATTTTACACATGAGAAAACAGAGACCTTAGAGGTTAAGTGATTTGCCCAAGGTCACACAGCTAGTTAGTGACATGGTAGAAACTAAAATACAGGACTCCTGATTCCCAATCAACCTTTCCACTTTACTATGATGACTTTCTGAAATAGTACAAGACCTTAAATTAACCTTCTAAATAGTTAACTTTCTTAAGGCTAGTGGGAATTCCTGCCAAGCAAGTGGAAAATGATATTGATTTAACTTGTTTCATGCTTTGAGATTACCTGTAGGTTTTCTTTTTTTTCTTTATAAAAACAAAAAAACTTAATCATCATCAAGTCAAACCTGTGGCCTAGAAAAAATTTGCCAATTTCTTCACAGTACTCAACAACTGCCTTATAAATTATAGGTTTTTAAAATTTGTTTTTATGTTATTTTGAATAGAATTGCACATTACATCATGTGGGTAGTTCATGATTGTTAAATACAGCCAAGGCTGTGTGTCAGAGTTTTAAGGACTTTCCTTGGCCTCTCTAGTCTCTCTTCTACCACATACTTTAATAACTGTCATCTGCCTGCCACCTCCTTCAGGTCCTGAGATGACTTACAGTAGACCAAAATTAATTTGGCATAGAAAATTAAAAGCCTTTATTGACCTCAAGTTGCCTGCAACTTGTGTCATCCTGCTGCAAAACCTCAAGCCTAGCTCAGAGGTTCCAACATTTCCAGAAGCTACTCCCCTGACAACATTACAATATATTTTCTAATCCTTTTCTAATTAACCTTTGTCTCACCATCAAAGGATTTAAAATAATTAGCAAGTGGAATCATTGTCAAGAGAGGCTTATGAAGGAACATTCAGTGTTTCTCTACAGTATCCCAGCCCATGTTCATATCATCTTCATAAGAGCTTCTAAATATATATTTTGATATACACTGCTCGATAACTAGTTCTCAGGAAGACTTCCTATGATATAATCTTTTAACACAGGTCTCAACTGCAGCCATAATTGTTCTGCTCAAATTCAGGATTGAAAGCATTGAAGTGAATTACCCCACAGTATACAATGCTATAACAAAAGCAATAGAAAATAAAGGTTTCTTTCCTTAATTTTCTTGCTATACACATTAATTTTTTTCAGCTTTTTTCTTCTTTCAGTTTTGTAGATATAATTGACATCCAGCACTGTATAAGTTTAAAGTATACAGCATAATGATTTGACTTACATATATCATAAAATGATTACCACAATAAGTCTATGAAGCCATTCATTCCTCATATAGATACAAAATAAAAGAATAAGAAAAAAACGTTTTATTGTCATGAAAACTCTTAGTTCTCTTAATCTTTATTCTCTTAATCATTTACATATACAAAATACAGCAGCATTAATTATATTTATCATGTTGTACATTATATCCCTGGTAGTTATTTATCTCATGACTGAAAGTTTGTACTTTTGACCACCTTCATCAAATTCCTCCTCTTCCCACCCCCAACTCTGATAACCACAAATCTCTTTCCTCAGAATTTGTTGAAGTTTAATTAATCTATAACACTATGTTAGTTCCTGGTACACAACATAGTGATTCAATATTTCTATAGATTACAAAATATCCCCACCATAAGTCTAGTTAGTATTTGCCACCATACAAAGACATCAGATTATTATTGATTATATTCCCCATAATGTACAGTTCATGCTCATGACTCATTTATTTTGTAACTGGAATTTTGCACTAATTTAAAACTGAGATTTAAAAATTTTAAAGCAACAGAAAGAAATGAAGAGTGACCCCTGAAGCAAGAAAGAAATTAAGCATGTTAGAGTAGAAAAGAGAGTGTAAACAGAACTAGTGAGGTGGGTTAGGGCATTCAAGGTACTAAAGGAACTCAATGCTAGAGATTTTCCAGAACTAGAAGTGAGGACTACTGCCGTTTTGTCTTTTGTGCTAGTTGTTCAGGGTGACTCACCCTGCATTCTTATGGAGTACACCACTCACTTTAGATCATGTTCACCTGGTACAGATTCTGAAATGGAGAACAGATGGTTTGTTGTAGAGTGCTCTTTGCAGGTACAACTGTGAAAAAAAAAAAAAAAGAACTCACAGGAGTGGGCAACAAGAAAAACTGACCTGTACTGTAATTGGGTCTGAGACTTTACAGAATTGTATGTAAAGCTTTGGAACTGGGATGACAGAGTTGCCTCAAATTGAGGCAAAGAAAATCTGCCTTTATAGTCTTTCCATCAGCCACTCATTAACCTTGAGCCACCCCAGGAAATAGTGGAAACTTGGGTGAGCTAATTCTTCTGTGGACTGGGCAATTCCTATAGATGACAATACAAATCCATCTGAATCTAATTTGATCAGCGCTGTAGAGTAGAAGCTTAAGACCAAAAGGGTGTCAAGGTTCAGAAACTGAAAGGGAATATGAAATTTTTTTGAGGTGGCTGCCCTTCTGATTATTCACACTTGAATTATTTTTAGTGAAAAATTAGGTGCTGCAGGTCTTGCTCCCCTCTCTGATAATTCCTGCCTTTCTTCCTTCGTTACAGGTCATCTCCTAAAAGTATTCACAGGTAAAATTACACACAATTCTTTTTATCTATAATCTATTGCACATAACCAAATTTAAGAGAGTTGGCACTAGGAGTGGAGCTTTAAAACAGATTCTCAGTTGGGATTTTGGACACTGATCATGTATCAGCTGCCTGTCAATGAGGAATTGAACACTCTTAGAACATGGAGCATGGATAACGCCTGGCCTAACACATCGGTGCAATTGTTAAAACTCCCGCTGCTAGTATAATGGCATGTGACAGGGGTGGAAGGGGATATACTAGCTTGTGTAACATCTTAGATGACTGAGAAAGGGAAATGGTAACTAAAAGGGTAATAGAATTCACTGACCATTATAGTGCATGAGTGATTCACTGAAAAGAAATAATGGCAAACATATGAATCACCTTACATTAAAGGTTAAATGTTAAATCCAAATGATTTCCTTGACAGCATTTGTGGAAATCCTAATCTTCTCTAGCTCATCCAGAGGGTGGGCAGAGTTTGAACAAGGCTTAGGACCTAATCATAAAGACTGACAGTTTTATCACTTAGAGACTTTAGCAGATAAACGACATAAAGTATACTTTATTAGAAGGAAAAAAATCCTGGAAGGACAGCATAGGAATCCAATATGGATAGTAATCATTACACATAGTAAATATCTTGGTGTTGGTGTTTCATTACAAAATTGTTTGTTTAAAAATTCAACAGTAAGAAATCAGTTGTTCATATACTTTAGCAATAGATAATCAAATATATATATTTTAAAATGTATATGAACTATGTATAAACTGTAAGGACTGAATCTAATCACATCCAACCTCTGCTTTAAACCCTTCAATGCTTTTCTATTCTATTCAGAGTAAAATCCAACCATAAAATAGTTTCCAGGTCCATCACTAATCTCTTATGTTATCATTTCCTAACAGTCTTCTCTTTTACTAATTCTACAGAGCTACTATGATATCCTTGTGGTTGTAAAATATTTCTGTACTTTGAGGGCTTTCAGAGCAAATTTGCCTGAACCTTAGGACCTGAGCTTATGACCAACCTGGCAGTAAAAATACAACTGATTAAACTAGAATATACCAATAACAAGCAAAGAAATTGAATTATTAATTAAACATTTTCCCAGGAGGTAAAGTACAGGTCTAGATGCATTCACTCATACATTCATTTAAACTTTAAAAATTAAATAATGGCAATGTCTTACAAACTCTTCAACAAAATAGAAAAGAGGAGAAACTTCATACCTATTCTACCAGGCCAGTTTCATTCTAATACTAGAGCCACCAGAAAAAGACATAACACTACCATACGAATTAAACTACAGAGCTATGTACCTCATGAATACAGATGCAAAAATCCTCTAGAAAATGTTGTAAATTGAATCTAACACATAAAAAGAATTATATACCATAAGGCCAAGTGAGATTTACCCCAAGAATGAAAGTTTAACTTTCAAAAAAAAAAAACAAAAACAAATATAATAAATCATTTTATTGGAACAAAGAAAAACAGTCACATAATTTTCAAAATGGACATAAAGTCTTCGACAAAATCCAACATCCATTGATGATTTTAAAAACTCTCAGTGAAAATTAAAGTTGCTCAGTTGTGTCCAACTCTTTGTGACCCCATGGATGTCCATGGAATTTTCTAGGCCAGAATACTGGAGTGGGTAGCCTTTCCTTTCTCCAAGGGATCTTTCCAACCCAGGGATCAAACCCAGGTCTCCTGAATTGCAGGCAGATTATTTACCAGCTGAGCCACAAGGAAAGCCCAAGAATACTGGAGTGTGTAGTCTATCCCTTCTACAGGGGATCTTCCTGACCCGGGAATAGAACTGGGGTTTCCTGCATTGCAGGAAGATTCTTTACCAACTGAGCTATCAAGGAAGACCAACAAACTAGGATAGATGGAAATTTCTCACCCTCATAAAGACATCTATGGAAAACTCTAGGAAAACATCACACTTGATAAAAGACTGAAGGCCTTTCCTCCAAAATTGAGAATAAGGCAAAGTTGCATGTCTTGCCATTATTTTCAACATTGTACTGAAGAACAGCCAGTGCAATCTCACAAGGAAAAAATAACAAAAGATATCATATTGATTGAAAAGAAAGAAGCAAAATTGCCTTTTTTTGGTAGATTATATGATAGTCTTAGCATAGAGAAGTGTTGGGAGCCGGCGGGAGGACCTCCACCCGTGGCAAAGGTCATGACGAAGGAGGCTCGACATATGCAAAGGCGGGATCGAGCCTCAGGAGTCCCCCTGGAAATTCTCGAGCATCTACCCCCGTAACCAGAGCCTGCCTACTTTACTACTTTGTGGTCTCACCTACACCTCTGACTTTACAGGGGGCTGTCCCCCACCACCTCTTTCGGAGAAGGAGTTAACTTAGAGCTCCAGTTAATAAAAACTCCTGGGCGTGACAAGAGTGTTTTAACCTACAAACTCCTCTGAAGGTTCTCTAGCCTGCCTGACAGGCTTGTCTGGCCACATGTGATTGCTCACAGCCTCCCAACTGTGAGAGGCACGAGATGCTTTAAACCTTCTAAAAACAGGTTCCTTAGAAAAGTTAGAAAACCATTAGTATAAGTATAGTGGGCTGATTAGAAATTGTATCGGTGAAGGGTTTTTCATTTGTTGAGCCAATGTTTGTTGCTAAGTCTCCACATCCCCTGCCCTTACACACATTAATGAATATATAGAAGAAATAAGTATTAACCTTTGATATTAATCACGTTAGACCTTAGGCTAACTAAATTCTTTCCTTAATTAAAACTCACTACACCCTCACCCTATAGGAATGTAACTTTATCTGGTACCTTCGGAAGGTGGAGTCTTTTTTAAGAATAATCACCCCTGGAGAAATAAGTGTCCTGGTTGACTGACCGCTGTCACAAGGAGAGGGTCATAAATTGTCAGCAGGCCCCCTGGCCAGAATATGATGTAACACCCCTAAGACCTCTGTATACATTTGTATGAAGCACCTGACTTTGATAAAAGTCAAGACTGCTGACCCCGTGTGACTTTTGCATAACATCTCAGTGTATAAAAGTAGACCATGGAAAATAAAGAATTGGGATCAGTTTCTCAAAATACTGGTCTCCCCATGTCGCGCTCTCTCTCAAACTCTGGCTAAGTCTTCATCTGGAGCGTGGAACCCACCAAGCTTACTAATTTTGCCTGGGCTTCTAAGATCCGACCGGGGAGGCCTCAGTGTCTCCTCTCCTTCGGGAGAATGGAAGGACGCCTGCGGCCTACGTAAATGGTGCAAACTTCTTGTCTTGAAGTTTTATTGGTCTCCCGCGTAAACCAAGCTACTCAGCCTCTTTTCTCCACTGAATTTTCCTACTGAGCTATCCTCATTCTATTACTCTTTACATCTCTAATTAATATCTAATTGAAGCTATTGTATCCTGATCCTCACTGATGCCGTCCCCACCTCAAACTTCCTGGATCAGCCGGGGCTGGACCTCGGCAAAGATCCTAAGAAATTCACAAAAGACAATTGTATTAATCAATTACAATAAGGTCACCTAAGATCAATATACAAAAATCAGTTGTTTGCTACATATGACAAATGATTCACAAATGAAACAGAAAATACAATTCCTTTCACAATAGTGTCAGAAAGAATAAAACACTTAATAATAAATTTTACTAAAGAAGCATAAGACATAAACAAATAATTAATGAGAGAATTAAGATCTAAGCAAATGAGATTTTCCATTCTTATGGATTTGATGATTCAATATTGTTAGGATGGTACTTCTACCAAAATTGACTTATAGATTAATGCAATCTTTATCAAAAATCCAGCAGCCTTTTTTTGTCTAGAAATTGAAAAGTTAATCCTAAAATTTACATAGAAAGGCATAAGACCCTAACATAGTTAAATCAATTTTGAAAAGCAATCACAAAAGTTGGAGGACTTTCACTTCTCAGATTCAAACCTTACTACAAATATATGGTTAGAAGACAATGTGTTACTAGCTTAAGAGAAACACAGAATAATCAAACAATTAAGTCCATAAATGAATTCTAATATTTGTGGTCAATCAGTTGCCAAAAAAGGTTGCAAGGCAATTTGTTGGGGGAAAGTAGAGCCTTTTAAATAAATGATAGTGGAACAATTGTAAATTCATATGGGAAAATGTGAACTTAGACCCTTAGCTCACAGCATGTAAAAAAATTAACTCAAAATTGATCACAGACTTAAATATAAGAGTTAAGGCAATAACATTTTTAAAGAAAACAGATTTTGGGCTAGGCAAAAATTTCATAGCTAGGACATAAGAAGTGCAGCCTGTGAAAAGCAAAATTGATAAATTGAAGCTCATCAAAATTCAAAACTTTTGTTCTTCAAACAGCACCAGGAAGAAATGAAAAGACAAGCATAAAGCTGAAAATTCACAAAATATAGATAAAGGGCTGTATTTGGAGATACAAAAATATAAATACAAAGAAATACCTTATTTAAATACAAAGAAGGTATTTAAACCTTAGTCTTAACCAAGAACAAGAAGACAAAACAATCCAATTTCAGAAATGAGGAAAAGATCTGAATAAACCTCTAACTAGAGAAGATATTTTAATGGCTAATAAAGACATGAAAAGATTCTTAGTATCACTAGTCATTAGGGCAATGAAAATGAAAACCACAGTAAGACACCATTTTATACTAAAATTGTTATAAAAAAATTACAGATAATAACAAAAATTGAAATGGTTATGGTTGGTGATGATGTGAAGGGAAAGGAAACTTCTTACATTTCTGATAGAAATGTAATATGATTCAACAGCCTAGCACTTTAAAGGTTAAATAAGCATAGAGTTACCATATGACCTAGATCTAGAAAGTCTATCTTTAATTACCTATCAAAAAGAAATGAAAGTCTATACCCACACAAAAGCTTGCACACAATGTTATTATTCTCACTATTCATAACAGCCTCAACTTGGAAACAAATGTGCATCAAGCAGTAAATGGATAGACAAAATACCAATAGAACATTTTTTTAGCAAAAAGGGAATGAACTGCAGATTCATACTATGACAGAAACATTATTCTCAGTAAAATTATCCAAACACAAAAGACATAGATTGTATGATCCCATTTGTGTGAAGCCCAGGAAAGGGAAATCTAGAGAGATAGAAAGTAAATTAGCAGTTCAAGTAGGGGAAGAAAATTAACAGTATATTCTCAAAAAAAGGTCTTATTGGGGCAATGAAAATGTTCTAAACCTGATTTATGTTGCTAGTTAAACAACCTAGCAAATTTACTTAAAAATTATTGAAGTTCCCTTTTAAAATGACTGTATTCTATGATATGTCAAATTTGCTTCAGTAAGTTTTTGTTTTTTGTTTTCATAAAGGACCACTAATTACCTAGTGAGAACTACAGACAGATTTACTTCTCAGAAAGTATGTGTTTAATTTCAAGGGAGTAACATCCAGGACCATGGAGATATCCCCCTGGGTAGTACACCAGTCTTATCTTTCTCCTGAAGAGATGAATGTATATTCCAAAGGTTTGGAATAATGACCCATGTTCTTCTTTCCTATTACATTTACAAGGAAATTCTAAAAAAAAAAAAAAGAAAAAAAATCCCAAGAAAGAGATGGAGGGCACTTCTTCTTTCTCCTCTGTTAGTATCATCCAGATCTTACCTTTTGTTAATTTTGTATTCGTCATTTAAATCAAGAAGCATTTTATCCCTCACTTCAAAAGTAAAAGTTAGGACACAGAGAAACTGCACAAGATTTGCTCAAAATAGTAAATAAGACTCTACTCTTTCAGAAATGATTCATGTGAATCCCAGACAACATTAATAAATATTAATATCAAAAATTGAACAGCCTCTTTGATGCTCTTGAACACACCATGCATGATTTTGTCTTTGATCTTTATCTCTGTAAGGACTTCTTTTTCTCAAATATACAAATGGCTGATATCCTACGTCATTTAGACCTGCAATAAAATTTATCTAGAAGTTTGCTTTCCCTTGACTTCATCCTTCAAAAATATCTCCCTCCACTCTCTCATGCTTCATAATTTACTCTGGTTTATTGTTCTTTGTAATACTCATTACCGTCTGAAATATTTAATCAGGAGTCTTATGTATCTCCTATACCCTTCCACATCACTTCACAAGAGGAAGTACCTCTATGCCTTTGGGTTTACTGCTCCATCCTCAGCATCCTACTTGGTGCTTAGTTGAAGTTCAATGACCATCTGTTAAATTAACATTGAGTGAAGAAAGAGCCACTAACAAAGATGGAGATAACAAGGAGGTTTTACAGAGGAGCTGACATTTAGGTGAGGTTAAGAAAGCATAGAGTGTTCTCCAAAAAGAGAGCAAGAGGGGACTTTCCAGCTATCTGTGTGGAAGTAAGGAAAATATAATCAACGATGTCAGTGTCACATGGAACCAGAAAGAGGTCTGATGACTTGGCAAAAGCAAATTAGGAGGAAAAATATGGATTATTCATCAACATATTATTTAATATGTAATAATGTATAATATAATCCATAATATACATACATGATACCTATTCTTATGCAGAGAAACTATGTAGTTACTGGTTAAATCTTTGTGTTAATCTTTTAGGTTAGTCCTTTGCTGGCAGAACTTCTAAAAAGGCAGTATTCTTGAAGTTTGTCTTTATTATGAGTATTTAAAATCATTTAAAAAGTCAATATTAAAAATGAAACATCAGAATCTACTGCTTTCTTTGCAATTAAAAATATAGTTTCATAAATAATGATCTAGGTGGTAAAGTAGAAAAGTATCTTTATTTACAGTTAATGGAATTTAGCTTCAGATTAACCTACTTAGAAATGTTGCAGAAACCAGTAATTGAGAAACCAAATACCACAAGGAAGAGTTGGAGAACTTAGGTTTAATATGCTGGCAGGCCCAGAGGAGTTAACACTTTAAGCTCTGAGCCCCCAAAAAAGGGGTCACAGAGTTTTTATACATGGACAGGCATGATTAAGTAGGTTTGCAAAGGCTGGGTGATTGCAAAGAGCAGGACAAGGGTGAGTGAGACAAGCTCCAGTTCCTAGTATTTTGAGTCTCCACTTTCTGAGACTACATGACCTACATGATCCAGATTTTGCAAGAAGTAAACTTCCCTGGTGGCTCAGACGGTAAAGCATCTGTCCGCAATGCGGGAGACCTGGGTTCAATCCCTGGGTCAGGAAGATCCCCTGGAGAAAGAAATGGCACCCCACTCCAGTACTCTTGCCTGGAAAATCCCATGGATGGAGGAGTCTGGTAGGCTACAGTCCATGGGGTCGCAAAGGGTCGGACACGACTGAGCGACTTCACTTAGTGAGTTACAAAGGCAGAAGGATCAGGAAGTTATGTAAAATTTTAACTTTTCCTCTTCAGTAAAACTTTCTTATATTCTGAATTTCTGAGTAACTATGCAAAAAAAGAGATTGACTAGTAAAAACATTAACATAAATATTGATGTTCTTTCACATAGCCATCTTAAATGCTGGGAGATTTTATTTGACTGGAATTGCCATGGAATATTTGTTTTCTCAAACCTAAAGTCAAAAGGCATTTAGGTTACTGCTATGAACTTGCCAAGTGGTTGAGTAATTACTAGTTGGATTACATACAAATCTTAAATGCTCACTAGCTTTACACAAAAGAAGTCTATTATGCATTCATACACAATTTAATATGGGCTGGCAGGAGGAAATGGGGCAAATTCTCCACAATCTGGTGACTCTGGAATCCAAGCTTCCTCCATCTTTTGTTCTTGCCATCTCAAAACATGGCCTCCAAGTTTGCAGTGTCAGGAGAGTAGCCAGATAGGACAAAGGACTTGCTGCCATGTCTGGAAATGATACACTACACTTCCACCCTCAGTGTTTTACTTAAATTACTTATGATAAGCTTCTGTTTTCAAGGAAGGCTAGGAGGTTTGTCTTCCAAAATGACCAAGAAAAAAGGGAATTGTTTAATAAGTAAACTGTAGTTACCTTACTATACTTGAGAAAAAATGTGGCAGCATCAGGGAATCTGAAAAAAAGTAAATGCATTCTGTTCACTATTCAATTATTCCAATAATATTCCAAATAAAATTTAGCACTTTTTCTCCAAAATCATGATTTCTTAAAAAAATCTTCCCATTAAAATGATCTTACATACTAGTTGCTATATTCCTCAACAACAATGGGAGGCTTTCTGCAAACACAGAGTGTAAATTCTACATTTTTCTTTCTCCTTTCCAGTTTCACTATCTTTCCTGAAACACTTCTATATCTTGGATTTTTAAAGTAATGGTAAACACAAATTTTTAAGAATTTCTTATTCAAAGTCACAAACCAAAACTCTCTATAAAGTGAAATATCAGTGGTTCTACAGATACCTGTTTACTACCACATTTGTTGAGGTGGGGAATGTAGGTGAACTAAGAAACAGTTAGGCTACAATTTTACTGAAAGCAAAGCCTACCACTTGTAACGATTCATAAATCACAGAAGACACAGCCAGCATATATTAAGTTCTGAATTTTTAGACAGGAGAAAGGTAAATGAAGTTCATGAGTAAAGAAAGCTTTGTAAAGGAGTGGTCCATTTACCAGATCCTTAAACAATACAGATACTTGGACTCAAGGTTTGGGTAATTAATAGACATGGATTTGTTCTTAAGAAAAAAAAAAAAAAACACAGAACAAATCATTTCACAGTGGTTAAATCTGCATTATAATTCAAACAAAGAATTAACCAAATGAATCAGAGCATCACAGATCAAAATAAATCCAGAATGCCATTTTGACTGTGTATGGTTAATTCCAATAGTGGAGACTTTAGCCTTATTTACAAACTAATACCATTTCTATACTAAATAGACATAGCCAAGGTGAGAGAATTTATTCCAATCCATGGTCGGATGCTATGATACTTAGAATCTGAAACATACGTTAAAATGGAAACAAAGATCATTTCCTGCTTGGGTTTCCAAGACAGTCATATAATTATAATTAATGGAAAGAAAAAAATACAGTTATTTATGCTGATTCCATAGACTATTTCACAAGGTAAAATGATTATGGGTATTTTTTATCCAGAAATTGAAATCATTTCCAGAAAAAAATGCTCAATTTTAATTGAAACTATGCTAGTGTTATTCAGAAATAACTATTCTGTTATTTCTGTTCAACTATTCAACTTCAACTATTTCAAGGCAGAAAAATAAAATAAAATCAGGGTCTCAAGTAATAATTTAATAAGCTTAATGTTTAATTAAATTGGTTACTTGAATTGCTTTTCCTAGTGTATCTAGACTTTTAGTAAGGAAACAACTTCTATACCCAGATACAAATTATTTCTGGACAAGAAAATATCTCCAAATCTCTGTACCTCTTCCAAAACATGTTAGGTCAAATAGAACTGCGCATTTCCCACATTTTGTATTAAATCTCTCCTTTCAGCTTTTTTCTGTGTACTAAGTGATTTCAATAAAATTCGTGTTTATTCATTTAAAGACTTTTACATCACTACATAGATTCATCATTTCTTATTCAAATATTAAATTTGTTTATTCAAAGATTTGTAGGGTGGTGCTTTATAATTGGCTCAAGTAAAAAATTCAAAACTCTCACTGAAAGAGAAGGAAAAAAATAAGTTATTATAAATTAGCAATCTACCATATTCCAGAGAGTAAAGTCCTACCTAGCACATACATACAGGATTACTGGTCTTATTCCAAGATCCCTCTGTTCAGCATGATCTGTTTTGGAGACTTTTTTTTTTTAAGAAGAAGAACAGAGCTTCAGAAATAATAACTATTCCTTGAAATGATTCAAGATAGCCCTAGGCTAAGTCTTTGACATTCATTTCTAGCTCAGAGTAAAGGTTCTGATGGTCACATAAAAGAGGCTGTCCAAGCTCATAACTGATCTCAGAAATGAGAGTACGAAGGTCCAATAAATTGAATTCAATGATGTGATTTTTAAAAAATTAAATGGCTCTTGACATCTTTATAAAAAGAGAAACTAGGAGGTACTGATACTAATATCCACTCTCTTAACAGACAACTCTATCAAGGACCTAAGATGTGATCCACTCTGATTACAACTCAGAGCAGTGCAATACTACCATTTTATTTCCTACTACCATTAATGCACAAAAATGAAAAGTATGTCTATGCTTTGTGGGCAGTAACACATAATCTGCATTTTTCACCCCTGAAATAAGGAAAATAGAGTCTGTGTGTGTAAAGTAGTCCATTTTGAGAAGTGAGTTTATAAATGGACAGGATTTTTTCAAATGTTCCCACATCAGTGTATCTCTCTACAAGAGCACTGAAATTGAAGCACTGAGTATGTTTCTTCTGTTCACCTCAACAAAGAAAGAACTAATTTCTAATGTATATTTACTATACTGTAGTTATCTTTAAAAAATAACTTATACAATAGCATTTTTGTTAGGTTTATTCCATTTAAAAGTCTTATTTTGACAATTAGCTCTTTAGTACTATTTTTTGTTTCCTTATCTCTCAGGAGATAGTGGCAGTAAAAAATGCTTAGCATGATACACAGAAAAGTGGAACTGGGCAACTGGGCAAGTGAGAGGTGAAGCCCAGAAGTGAAAGAGGAGAGATGATTAGAGGCCTGCCTTAAATCTCAAACCATGAAATTATTCCCATACTTCACTAACTACTGACTGAAAAGATCTAGAGATGCTGCTGAGTGCAAACATCAGTCAAGTCCTGAGGGGGTGATGATTTTTTTTTTCCTGGTGAGAATCACCTTTCTCTGTGTGTTGGCATCATTCTAAAACTTATACTTAGTATGGATATAAGACTACTGCGTGAACCAAATGTGCATATTTACTATACTGGAAGGGGTGAATTTAACTCAGATGACCATTATATCTACTACTGTGGGCAAGAAACCTTAGAAGAAATGGAGTAGCCATCATAGTCAACAAAAGAGTCCAAAATGCAGTACTTGGATGCAATCTCAAAAATGACAGGATGATCTCTGCTCGTTTCCAGGGCAAACCATTGAATATCACAGTAATCAAAGTCAATTCCCCAACCAGTAATGCTGAAGCTGAAGCTGAAAGGTTCTATGAAGGCCTACAAGACCTTCCAGAAATAACACCCAAGAAAGATGTCCTCTTCATCCCGGGGACTGGAATGCAAAAGTAGAAAGTCAGGAGATACTTGGAATAACAGGCAAATTTGGCCTTGGAGTACAAAACGAAGTAGGGCAAAGGCTGACAGAGTTTTGCCAAGAAAACACACTGTCATAGCAAACACCCTCTTCCAACAACATAAACGAAGACTCTACACATGGATATCACCAGATGGTCAATATCAAAATCAGATTGATAATATTCTTTGCAGCCAAACATGGAGAAGCTCCATACAGTCAGCAAAAACAAGACCAGGAGCAGACTGTGGCTCAGATCATGAACTCCTTATTGGCAAATTCAGACTTAAATTGAAGAAAGTAGGAAAAAACGCTAGACCATTCATTCAGGTATGACCTAAATCAAATCCCTTACATTTTTACAGTGGAAGTGACAAATGGATTCAAGGGATTAGATCTGATAGAGTGTTTGAAGAACTATGGGCAGAGGTTCATGACATTTTAGAGGAGGCCATGATCAAGACCATCCCCAAGAAAAAGAAGTGCAAAATGGCAAAATGGTTGCCTGAGGAGGCCTTATAAATAGCTGTGAAAAGACAAAAACCAAAAGGCAAAGGAGAAAAGGAAAGATAAACCCATTTGAATGCAGAGTTCCAAAGAATAGCAAGGAGAGATAAGAAAGCTTCTCTCAATGATCAGTGCAAAGAAATAGAGGAAAATAGAATGGGAAAGACTAGAGATCTCTTCAAGAAAATTAGAGATACCAAGGGAACATTTCATGCAAAGATGGGCTCAATAAAGGACAGAAATGGTATGGACATAACAGAAGCAGAAGATATTAGGAAGAGGTGGCAAGAACACACAGAAGAACTGTACAAAATGATGTTCATGACCCAGATCATCATGATGGTGTGATCACTCATGTAGAGCCAGACATCCTGGAACATTAAGTTAAGTGGGCCTTAGGAAGCATCACTACAAACAAAGCTAGTAGAGGTGATGGAATTCCAGCTGAGCTATTTCAAATCCTAAAAGATGATGCTATGAAATATGCCAGCAAATTTGGAAAACTCAGCAGTAGCCACAGGATTGGAAAAGGTCAATTTTCATTCTTATCCCAAAGAAAGGCAATGCCAAAGAAAGCTCAAACTTCTGCACAATTGCAGTCATCTCACACGCCAGCAAAGTAGTGCTCAAAATTCCCCAAGCTGTACTTCAACAGTACTTGAACCATGAATTTCCAGATCTTCAAGCTGGATTTATAAAAGGCAGAGGAATAAGAGGTCAAACTGCCAACATCCACTGGGGCATTGAAAAAGCAAGAGAGTTCCAAAAAAAGAAATCTACTTTTGCTTTACTGACTATGCCAAAGCCTTTGACTGTGTGGATCACAACAAACTGTGGAAAATTCTTCAAGAGATGGGAATACCAAATCACCTTACCTGCATCCTGAGAAACCTGTATGCAGGTCAAGAAGCAACAGTTAGAACTGACATGAAACAACAGACTGGTTCCAAATTGGGAAGGAGTATGTCAAGGCTGCATATTGTCACCCTGCTTATTTAACTTATATGCAGAGTAAATCATGCAAAATGCCAGGCTGGATGAAGCACAAGCTGGAATCAAGATTGCTGGCAGAAATTTCAATAACCTCAGATACGCAGATGACATCATCGTTATGGTAGAAAGTAAAGAAGAACTAAAGTTTCTCTCGATGAAGTTTAAAGAGGAGAGTGAAAAATTTAGCTTAAAACTCAACATTCAGAAAACTAAGATCATGGCATCTGGTCCCATCACTTCATGGGAAATAGATGGGGAAACAATGGAAACAGTGACTTTATTTGGGGGGGCTCCAAAACCACTGCAGATGGTGACTGAAGCCATGAAATTAAAAGATGTTTGCTCCTTGGATAAAAGCTATGATCAACCTAGACAGTATATTAAAAAGCAGAGACATTACTTTGCCAACAAAGGTCCATCCAGTCAAAGCTATGGTTTTTCCATTAGTCATGTATGGATGTGAGTATTGGAGTATAAAGAAAGCTGAGCACCAAAGAATTGGTGCTTTTGAACTGTGGTGCTGGAGAAGACCCTTGCTTGTCCCTTGAACTTCAAGGAGATCCAACCAGTCCATCCTAAAGGAAATCAGTCCTGTATATTCATTGGAAGGACTGATGCTGAAGCTGAAACCCCAATACTTTGCCTACCTGATGTAAAGAACTGACTCATTGGTAAAGGCCCTGATGCTGGGAAAGATTGAAGGCAGGAGGAGTAGGGGACGACAGAGGATGAGACCATTGGATGGCATCACCAACAAGATGGACGTGAGTTTGACTTGGCTTTGGGAGTTGGTGATGGACAGGGAAGTTGGCGTGCTGCAGTCAAAGGTGTCTCAAAGAGTTAGACACGAGTGAGCGACTGAACCGAACAACAACAAAAAAGGACCTATTGAATAAAAAATGTGGAGCATCATTCAGACAGACCAATTAAGACATGTGTTCAACAACCAGGTAAAAGAATGAAGATGCACTAATTGATTAAGAAGCAAGTAGTATCTTCTTGTGAAATGTCCGTTCTGGAGACTGAGATCAATCCTACACAAGTACAATGAGAGATGAGTGAAAGAGATGCAGGAAGGAGATGAGTAGGGAGACAACCACCAAAATTCACTTACACAGAGTGAGCAATGTGGAGTAACTGCGATGTTATAAAGAGTAGAAGAGTATGACGCAATTGGGTTTTAGAATCATCATTTGCCATCACTACATAGAATTTGTGGAGAAAAGCAAGACTTACTTCGGGGGCTTTCTAATAGCTGCCTTCTTATTTCTTTTATTTTTATTCCTGTATTGCCAATACATTGTTGTATTGTATCTATCCTGTGAGAAAAATGAAAAATGTATAGTAAGTACTTGAGATGTGGTAGATGCTCTTCCGGAGAAGGCAATGGCACCCCACTCCAGTACTCTTGCCTGGAAAATCCCATGGATGGAGGAGCCTGGTAGGCTGCAGTCCATGGGGTTGCTAGGAGTTGGACACGACTGAGCAACTTCCCTTTCACTTTTCACTTTCATGCATTGGAGAAGGAAATGGCAACCCACTCCAGTGTTCTTGCCTGGAGAATCCCAGGGATGGCGGAGCCTGGTGGGCTGCCATCTATGGGGTCGCACAGAGTCAGACATGACTGAAGCAACTTAGCAGCAGCAGCAGCAGATGCTCTTCTGGGATGCACAGTTACAGGAATGAACAAAGCAGGCACAGGCCTTGTTCACACATAATTTGAATTTATTGATATTCAGGAGTCTCTTCTACTCCCTAAGCTTCAATTACCAAGAATATTCTGATAACTCTTAAACACCTCTGCTTGCCACCCACCTAAGTGCCATATGTAAATAAATAATCAACTGGTGACTTGGGAACTCCTCTTGACTTTTCTTAATGTATTAACCAGATTCAAAATGTGGATGTTGAATAAGACGTTTGGAGTAGAATAAGTGTAAAGTTTACTGGAAATGAAGAGATTAATAAACTGAAATTTTGAGTTTTATTCTAGTTCCTTATTAATAATAAAAAATTAATTCTGGAACATTCTCTTTACAAATCCAGATATACATATTCTCTTAATATTATTAATTTAGTCCACACCAGTTACAAACTCTTTTGCTGGCCAAATTTACTTACTGCTTGATTTTGTAGCCTCTAAGTTCAGAATGATTTTTATATTTTAAATATTTGAAAAATTTAAAGAAATATTATTTTGTACAACCCAATAATTATATAAAATTCACACTTCAGTGCCCACATATAGTGATTTACTGGAACACAGTGGCATTCTTTATTTTTCATATTGCCTATGGCAGTTTTTGTGCCACAATAGTTGAGTAGAATAGTTGCCACATTGGCCGCAAGGGTAGCTCTCATTTGCTATCTGATCTCTTACAGAAAGATTTGACAGGCCTGCAGACCTCTGGACTACACCTAAGTTAGCAAAGTCTAAATGGTAAGATGTCAGATTTTCACACTAGGTACTGGTTATTATTATCACAGATGTTTCATATGTATTACATATGTAAAGCCTACTTAAAATTTTGTCATTGATTACACTCTCCCTTCTCTAGTACTCTTGCCTGGAACATCCCATGGATGGAGGAGCCTGGTGGGCTGCAGTCCATGGGGTCGCTAGGAGTCAGACACGACTGAGCGACTTCCCTTTCATTTTTCACATTCATGCATTGGAGAAGGAAATGGCAACCCACTCCAGTGTCCTTGCCTGGAGAATCCCAGGGACGGGGGAGCCTGGTGGGCTGCCGTCTCTGGGGTTGCACAGAGTCGGACATGACTGAAGCGACTTAGCAGCAGCAGGAGCACACACTCCCTTTTATATTTTTTCCAGACATATAGTGAATATTAGTATGTTGCTTCCTACTAACGTTACACTTGAAAACTCTGAAGAATATATTTGGTTTTTATTTTATAATGATGAAACAAAGGTTGAGAGCACCTACGTAAATTACCCAAGGTCAATATCTAGAAAGCTGAATAGACTGAAAACAAAGACAAGATTTACCAACCCCAGAGTCTTATGTTCCTTTTTAATATGCTACTTTGCATCCTATGAATTTCACTAGTGTTATTCTGGAACTGCTCTGTTCAAGGAATAATGGTGCTCTCATGTCCAGCATATGACTGAGCCAATCATTTTGCCCAATCCATGATCAACAGTAATCATCACAGACAAATCAGCTCTAGCCTGTATATCATTTGTTAAAGCATCCATAGTAATCAAAATGGCTCTGCTAATGCTCCATACTTTTAGAGACAGATTTTCTCAGGGTAGATAACTTCTGTTTATTTTTTTAAATCTTTGCTTATTTACTTCTGACTGATTAACACTGAATTTAGAAGTATTTATTATACAATTATGTTAGGAAAATGTTTTAAGATGTAGAAATTGTTATTTTAGTGGAAACTTTATTGGTAATGTCATCATATTCAGAAATTGCAAGTCACTTTGGAGAAACTCTGTATTTTAAGCTAATTTACATAAGGTTATAGCTCTAATTTCTCTGAATTTCTGAATGCAGTGTTCCCAATATGTATGAGATTTTACTTTCCAAAATGTTCAATAATTTCTAAGATGCACAGTTTTACTGGTCTCAAGAATTCTTAAGAAAATTAAATAGTTTTTCCCAGAAATTAATGGTTTCAAGAAGGATATCAAGATGGCAGAGTAAGTGACATGGAGATGTGAAAAATACATCTACATATGGGACAGTTCTCACAGAATATCCACTGAAAACTTCCAGAAGATCTCATTCAACCAAAGCTGTAAGAAAGATTCTCATATAATCAAGCAGGACAAAGGGAACAAGAAGATAAGGAATGAGGGGGGGACCTACGTCCCTGGGAGGGAGCTGTGAAAGAAGAAATTTCCCTCACCCTGGCAAGCTACATCATGGGTTGGGAGGTCCAACAGGAGACTGGAGCCTCAGAGGCTGGAGAGGAGAGTGTGGGAGCTGGTCTACAGCTGCACAGGGTAGAGAAACCCACACAACTACCCTCATGCTACTACACTTCCCATCCTAAGCCACAGGCTGCTGGTGTGAGCTGCAGCTAGGTGCTGAAACTTAGGCTTCAGCCCACAAGACCCAGGGAAACTCAGTTTGGCTGCATGGAGACAGCTCAAAGGGCCTGGAATATGTCCTGGGTAGCAAGTGGGGGCACGTGCAAGAGAGAGCACAAGTGCACCACAGGAGTCCCATTGACAACATGGGAAAGGAGGAGCATGGGTCCGCCAGAGCCGCCCCAGCATCAGATCTTAGCAGCATGTGGCTCTGGATTCAAAGATTCTGTGAAGTTTGTGGGTAAGCACACAGAGATCGGGTGAAATCTGAGCTGATTATCAGCAATCCCAACATGGGCACAGGGAGGCCACTCCAGGAGATTCTTGCTCTGGCAGATTCAGGGACCAGGACCATGCCCACACATCTGAGGGCATGAACGGTTAGCTGCAGGCTCAGGATTCATCTCTGGTGGTTTCTCGTGCAGGTGGATTTGTGAGCTCACAAATCTAAGGAACCTCTGAGCAAATTACTGGAACTCCCAGGTAGAGGTGGCCACTGAGGATTGACAGCAACAATAAACTTTGTGGGCATGCACCTGGGGTGGCAGGCAGCATGAAAGACTCACACATATCACAGACAGCTCCTGCAAAGGAATGCAGAACAGCACCTTTCCCGCAGGAAAGTTCCAGTCCTGCCTAGCTCAAACCATGGCTTAGAATGGGATCTGGGGGCTTCTAACTTCAACAAAAGGAGGACAGACCCTGCCCCACAGGACTGTGAAAACCACAGAGCAAGTCAAACAGAGAAAGACAAATATCACTTATTCAGTTCAGTCGCTCAGTCATGTCCGACTCTTTGTGACCCCATGGACTGCAGCACCAACTCCCAGAGTTTATTCAAACTATGTCCATCCCATCGGTGATGCCATCCAACCATCTCATCCTCTGTTGTTACCTTCTCCTCCTGCCTTCAACCTTTCCCAGCACCAGGGTCTTCTCCAATGAGTTAGTTCTTAGCACCAGGTGGCCAAAGTATTGGAGTTTCAGTTTCAACATCAGTCCTTCCAATGAACACACAGGACTGATCTCCTTTAGGATGGACTGGTTGGATCTCCTTGCAGTCCAAGGGACTCTCAAGTCTTCTCCAACACCACAGTTCAAAAGCATCAATTCTTCAGTGGTCAGTTTTCTTTATAGTCCAACTCTCATATCCATACATAACTACTGGGAAAACCATAGCCTTGACTAGATGGACCTTTGTTGGCAAGGTAATGTCTCTGCTTTTTAATACACTGTCTAGGTTGGTCATAGCTTTTCTTCCAATGAGCAGCTTCTTTTAATTTCATGGCTGCAGTCACCACCTGCAGAGATTTTGGAGCCCAAGAAATTAAAATCTGCCACTGTTTCCACTGCTTCCCCATCTATTTGCCATAAAGTGATGGGACCAGATGCCATATCTTAGTTTTCTAAATGTTAAGCTATAAACCAACTTTTTAACTCTCCTCTTTCACTATCATCAAGAGGCTCTTTAGTTCTTCTTCGCTTTCTACCATAAGGGGGTGTCATTTGCACATCTGAGGTTATTGATATTTCTCTTGGCAATCTTGATTCCAGCTTGTGTTTCACCCAGCCCAGCATTTCACATGATGTACTCTGCATATAAGATAAATAAGCAGGGTGACAATATACAACCATGCCATACTCCTTTTCCTATTTGGAACCAGTCTATAGTTACAGTCCAATACTAACTGTTGCTTCCTGACCTGCATACAGATTTCTCATGAGGTAGGTCAGCAGGCCTGGTATTCCCTTCTCTTGAAGAATTGTTCACAGTTTGTTGTGGTCCACACAGTCAAAGGTTTTGGCATAGTCAATAAAGTAGAAATAGATGTTTTTCTGGAACTCTCTTGCTTTTTTGATGATCCAGCAGATGTTGGCAATTTGATCTCTGGTTCCTCTGCCTTTTCTAAAATCAGTTTGAACATCTGGAAGTTCATGGGTCACATATTTCTGAAGCCTGGCTTGGAGAATTTTGAGCATTACTTTACTAGCATGTGAGATGAGTGCAATTGTGTGGTAGTTTGAGCATTCTTTGGCATTGCCTTTCTTTGGTATTGGAATGGAAACTGACCTTTTCCAGTTCTGTAGCCCCAGCTGAGTTTTCCGAATTTGCTGGCATATTGAGTGCAGCACTTTTACAGCATCATCTTTTAGGATTTGAGATAGCTCAGCTGGAATTCCATCACCTCCATGAGCTTTGTTCGAAGTGATGCTTCCTAAGGCCCACTTGACTTCATGTTCCAGGATGTATGGCTCTAGGTGAGTGATCACACCATCAAGATGATCTGGATCATGAAAATTTTTTTGTACAGTGCTTCTGTGTATTCTTGCCACCTCTTCTTAATATCTTCTGCTTCTGTTAGGTCAATACCATTTCTGTCCTTTATTTCTGCCCATCTTTTCATGAAATGTTCCCTTAGTATCTCTAATTTTCTTGAAGAGATCTCTAGTCTTTCCCATTCTGTTGTTTTCCTCTATTTCTTTGCATTGATCATTGAGAAAGGCTTTCTTATCTCTCCTTGCTATTCATTGGAACTCTGCATTCAAATGGGTTTATCTTTCCTTTTCTCCTTTGCTTTTGGCTTCTCATCTTTTCACAGCTTTTTATAAGGCCTCCTCAGAGAGCCATTTTGCTTTTTTGCATTTGTTTTTCTTAGGGTACTCTTGCTCCCTGTCTCCAGTACAATCTCATGAAGCTCCATCCATAGTTCACCAGGCACTCTATGAGATCTAGTCCCTTAAATCTATTTGTCATTTGCACTGTATAATTGAAAGCAATATGACTTAGGTCATATCTGAATGGTCTAGTGTTTTTTCCTACTTTCTTCAATTTAAATCTGAATTTGCCAATAAGGAGTCATGACCTGAGCCACAGTCTGCTCCTGGTCTTGTTTTTGCTGCCTGTATAGAGCTTCTCCATCTTTGGCTGCAAAGAATATAATCAACCTGATTTCGGTGTTGACCGTCTGGTGATGTCCATGTGTAGAGCCTTCTCTTGTGTTTGGAAGAGGGTGTTTGACCAGTGCATTCTCTTAGCAAAACTCTATTAGCTTTTGGCCTCTTTCATTCTTTACTCCAAGGCCAAATTTGCCTGTTACTCCAGGTGTTTCCTGACTTCCTACTTTTGCATTCTAGTCTATAATGAAAAGGATATCTTTTGGGGGTGTTAGTTCCAGAAGGTCTTGTAGGTCTTCATAGAACTGTTCAACTTTAGCTTCTTCAGCATTACTGTTTGGGGCATAGACTTGGATTACTGTGATATTGAATGGTTTGCTTTGGAAACGAACAGAGATCATTCTGTCGTTTATGAGATTGCATCCAAGTATTGCATTTTGGACTCTTTTGTTGACTATGATGGCTACTCCATTTCTTCTAAGAGATTCTTGCCCACAGTAGTAGATATAATGTCATCTGAGTTAAAATCACCCATTCCAGTCAATTTTAATTTGCTGATTTCTAAAATGTTGACATTCACTCTTGCCATCTCCTATTTGACTTCTTCCTATTTGCCTTGATTCATGGATCTAACATTCCAGGTTCCTATGCAATATTGGTCTTTACAGCATTTGGCCTTGCTTCCATCACCAGTCACATCCACAGCTGGGTATTGTTTTTGCTTTGGCTCCATCTGTTCATTCTTTTTGGAGTTATTTCTCTACTGATCTCCAGTAACATATCAGGCACCTACTGACCTGGGGAGTTCATCATTCAGTATCCTATCTTTTTTCCTTTTCATACTGTTCATGGGGTTCTCAAGGCAAGAATCCTGAAGTGGTTTGCCATTCCCTTCTCCAGTGGACCTCATTTTATCAGAACTTCCACCATGACTCATCCATCTTGGGTGGCCCTACACAGCATGACTCATAGTTTCATTGAGTTAGACAAGGCTGTGGTCCTTGTAATTAGATTGGTTACTTTGCTGTGATTGTGGTTTTAGTCTGCCTGCCCTCTGATGCCCTCTCCCAGTGCTTACCATCTCCCTGGGGTTTCTCTGACCTTGGACGTGGAGTATTTCCTCTTGGCAGCTCCAGTGCCATGAAGCCACTGCTCCCACTCCAGCGCTGCGCAACTGTGTATGTATATATGTTTTTATGTACATATGTATCATATGTATATATGTTTACACACACACATTCTCTTTTACTTCCATTATAGATTATTATAAGATATAGTTCTATGTGCCATATGTTAGGTTCTTGTTGGTTATCTATTTTATATATAGTAATATATGTATTTTAATCCCAAACTCCTAATTTATCCTTCTTACCTCCGTCTTCTTTGGTAACCACAAGTTTGTTTCTATGTCTGCTTCACAAATATTTTATAAATTAGATCTCAAATAAGTCTGAGTTGTTTAAATTAAATATTTCTTGATGATTATGAAATCCAATGTTATTCTGTTACTTCTGTAATAAAAGTGTAGATAAAAAAGTAGTGATATATTTAAACTTAGATATAACTTGATAACTTAACTACAGCCTTTAGAAATATTGAATTTCTACATGAAAAAAGATAGCTAAGATTATGTTAATAACTTTAACTTCTCAAAATACTATGACAAATATTTATAAATATTTTCTGTTAAATATTGAACAGATTGTTTGTTAAACCCAATCATTGTCTCATAGTAATTGAATACTCACTAACATAAAAACAATTATTAAATAGTGTTATTCATTCAGCCTTAAAATAAAAATATCATAGTATTCATTTTTGAAACTTCAGATCGGTTTATCAGAAGAATATCCAGATAAAGTGCAGACAGATAACTTCTATTTATAAGCACTTATTTGTATAAAGATTCTCTTCTTATTTTGCAACAGCAAAAAAACACTGCAATAAATTAGACAATAAAGCAGACAGTACTGCTACTCTCATGTGAAATCACCATTAAAACCTGGTGTTAATCAAAACTGCTTCCTAGTTCTTTCCTCTTAGTTAATAAATATCAAAATTTAAACTAATTAAAGTCAGAGTATTTTTTCTAGTTCATACTTTGTGTTGGTGTGGTTTAGTCATTAAATCGTGTCTGACTCTTGCTACTCCATGGACTGTAGCCTGCCAGGCTCCTCTTCCATGGGATTATCCAGGCAAGAATACTGGAGTGGATTGCCATTTCCTTCTCCAGGGGATCTTCTCCACTGAGGAATCAAACTTGGGTCTCCTGCATTGAAGGCAGATTCTTTAGCAACTAAGCCACGAGGGCTATGAAGGATATAATGTATGAGTTCATATATTAAGGCTGCTTATATTCTTTTATATGCAAATAAAGTTTAAGCAATAAAAGTAAAAACAAGCAATTAGTTGATAATAATGCAATAGTTGATCTCCAACTCAATTCAGTAGTAACAGTACACTAACATCCTGGCACTGTGGAAATAAACAAGAATAAAAGGAAAAAGAAAAGAAAAGATTAGGAATGAATTTGTGCTCCTATAAACTGACTTTTATTAAGAACCAGATATGACTTATATGTAAGTTTAAAGACTTTAAACATTAATGTTGGTGCTGTTGCTGTTACTAAGTCGCTTCAGTCGTGTCTGACTCTGTGCGACCCCATAGACAGCAGCCACCAGGCTCCCCCATCCCTGGGATTCTCCAGGCAAGAGTACTGGAGTGGTGTGCCATTGCCTTCTCTGTTAAACACCAATGCTAATAAAAAAGTTGGGTGTTAAAAATAACAGGAGCAGGGAATGTGGCTCTATCAATCCTCATTACCTAAAAATTTGGTCATGGCTTTTCCCAGTAGCATAGGGGAATAATATCTTCATGAAAAAACCATAAGGCTTTGGTCTGAAACAGATATAAGACTGGGAAAATAGTATCTCTAAGTTATGCAGTCAAAATACAGCTCTTTTGAATGAATATTAACTCTTTTTTATCTTTTCCTGTGTGACTAAGACTTCTAGTATGCTGAAAAAAGATTATGACATGGCCATCTAACAAAGCTAAGACACATATTTCTTCTATACTAATATATACTTTTTCATTATATAATTTTTTAATAAATTCTGTGAAGGCATATTTTTTAACAAGAATACAAACAAGACAGACATTGTCTCTCATTTGTAGTTTGTCACTTTCTTTACTTTTGATATGTAAATTTTTAAATATTCTATATTAAATAATTCTCCAAACTATCCTTAAATATTCAGAAAAATAAGTGAAACTATGAGAGTTTCACAACATTAGTATTAAGGGCAATCAGAACATCAGTCATCAATCAACGGAGCTATGTGACCAAACCACCCAAATATCTTTCAGTCACATCTATCATTTCTCCACTAGAAAGTTATTATTTTGATAAAATATTTGGCTTCTCTGGTGGCTCAGACAGTAAAGAATCTGCCTGCAAAGCGGGAGACCCAGGTTTGATCCCTGGGTCAGTAAGATGCCCTGGAGAAGGAAATGGCAACCCTCTCCAGTATTCTTGCCTGGAGAATCCCATGGACAGAGAGGCCTGGCAAGATCCATGGGGTCACAAAGAGTCACGAATGAGCAAATACAGAGAGACACCCTCCTGTGTTTCAGTTTTTAAATATATGAACTCCTGGGGTGATGATACATTATTTATAGTAATAAATTTATTATTATTAATATACTGTCTCTTTATTGGCATAGCTGAACCCAAGCAGTACGAGAGGCCCCTGAAATGAGGAGTAAGAGCTGAAGGTATGGAGAAGGCAGTGGCACCCCACTCTAGTGTTCTTGCCTGGAGAATCCCAGGGATGGCACAGCCTGGTGGGCTGCCGTCTATGCGGTCGCACAGAATCGGACACGGCAGAAGCGACTTAGCAGCAGCAGCAGCTGAAGGTAGAGTGGGGAAAATATCACAGGTGGTGATCACATGTTTTGCCTATATCACATTTTGCTTGCCTGAATGCCTCAAGAGATGTTCCATACAGAGAAATGCTATTAATTTGTTAACATTAACACTTTGAATGAGAATAGAGATCATGTGAGGAATACAACTGTGGCAATTATTCAAATAGTAGTTACAGTCTGCACTGCACAGGGTGCCTAAAATGTGAATCAAGACTCCCCAGTCTTTGGCTTAAAGACCAGAGGACCCAGTTTGGGGCAACAAGAATCACTGAGATAATCCGAGAAAGGAAAGAGAATATTTTCACTGAGGCACTATATTTAAATTGCTGGCTCTTCAGATCATAGATACTGGCGTAGAGTGACTTACAAGATTATCACTTTCATACGAAAGTTTGTGAGCTGGATTAAAGTTACTTGTTGCCACAAATATTTTGCTATTAATCTTTAAGATGTCACTATGGCTTTTCTTTGGGACATATTGAATTTTCTCTAAGTTACATAAGAAAGAATTTAAATAAGTTTGAATAAGGAGTCCAAATTGTTCTAATTAATAGGAAAATATCTGTTTAGTACCAAATAAGTTATGCCAATATACTAGAAAGTTGAGGTTATAGACTACAATACAGAATAATTATAGCATAACATTTTGACCATGTCTATAAAATATAAAGGAAAAAATCATTTCATGGTGATTTTTATTATTTATCCTCTAGTAATTGCCAGTTACTTAGATCATTAAACAGTTGATTTGGTTTTGACCCTGTTATATTCATAGTGACAAAATTCCTTGTAAGTAAAGATGGTGATTTTGAAGAATGCAACAAAATATTTATATTAATTAGGGATATTCTCCCTGCTATAAATAAAGTAATTATTAGTTGTTTATGTAAACATTATCATCATGCCTTTAAACTGCAAATTTCAGAAGAATCTCTAGTTAACTTTTTAAAACTTCCTAAAGCAAGAATTTAGACAATGAAGTTGATTGTACTTAAATAGCTACAACACAAGTAATACAATAGAGGCTTCTTCTTGAGGCACAAGTAAGAAGGTATTTTTAATAATTTTAATATTTTCAACTATTTTGTCATTATGAATGCACTTTAATCAAAGAATAAGCAATATCCAATGTTTCATTTTTTGTAGTCTCTTGAAGTCCAGAAAAATGTTTATGATGCATTTTATTCCTTATGCTAACAGCTAAAATAAAAGATTTTAGAAGTACCTGGAGGTATAGAGATCCTAAATTATATGCAAGTCATTACTGGAGAACCTGGAAATAAAAAGGATTTATTCTCTCCCTTTGAATGCTACCTTCTCACAAATAAAGGTTAAAATGTCCTAACATACATTCTTTTACTGTTTCAATCTTGGTTGCCAAAGAACTTTAAAATAAATACTAATAATTGACAACATTTTCTTTAGCTGACAGAGCTCCCAAAAATCAACAAACAGTGCATGAAATAGTAGCCCAATAAAAGTTCTTAATTAGGAAATTAGTCCATTTCAGCCTAAAAGATCGCTTTATAGCTAAATTATCATTGTTTTGGTTTTCAGTTTATCTAATTTGCATATACACACCCATACAATGCAAATATTTTCTTTGAAGACAATTAAAGTATAAAAATTCTTTTGCAGAAAAGGTTAACTATCCAGGTATCTTTTAAAACAAAGCATGTATTTTTTTCTTTATTAGTATTTTTTCAGAATGAGGAAAAGCTTCAAGATGTGGAGCACTTTTTACAGAAAATACTTTACAGAAAAGTAAAATCCTTTCTTTACAGAATTCCTGCATTTTTCCAGAGTATTCTTTAACCTGAAAGGAGAATTGCTGCATATTTTTTCACTATGTTCAATTTATTTTCTATCTTCTACACTGAACATAACTGCATAAAAAAGTAACTGGTATTCTTCTGTTTTCTTTTTTCTATCACTCTGAAGGAGATCAGCCCTGGGATTTCTTTGGAAGGAATGATGCTAAAGCTGAAACTCCAGTACTTTGGCCACCTCATGAGAAGAGTTGACTCGTTGGAAAAGACTCTCATGCTGGGAGGGATTGGGGGCAGGAGGAGAAGGGGACGACAGAGGATGAGATGGCTGGATGGCATCACTGACTCAATGGACGTGAGTCTGAGTGAACTCCAGGAGTTGGTGATGGACAGGGAGGCCTGGTGTGCTGCGATTCATGGGGTCGCAAAGAGTCAGACACGACTGAGCGACTGATCTGATCTGATCTGATCATTCTTCATGTACAATCTATGCATTAAATACAATCTTATATTTATATATATGATATAATCTATAATATATATTATAATAAGTTTATATAATAATAAAACTAATAATAAACAATGGAATCTAATATAATAATATTATATGTAATCTTTTATAGTATTATAAATATACAGATTATAACTCTTAAAACTATTTTAGGAATGATCTTAAGAAATAAATAACAATTAAAATGCTGCTTTGTAAGTGATCATTTTATTATTTATATAAGTCCAGATTCTCCTTTTTATCTTGTTTAGGGAAAAAGACAACCTCAGAAATCAATTGAAATCACTGTTTGGAGTAACCATTTGATAACCTTAAAATATCATTGAACTGACCATGTTTTAACTGTTCACTTACTCTAATACTTATTATAACCTTAGCATATCTTATATAGTAAGCATATCAAAATAAATACACTTACTATAAATATATTTATTAGAAATGCTCAGCATAGAAGAAAGACATTTAATATAGTGAAAATTATGAAATAATTCTTTTTAAGTTAAATAATAATCTAGAAAAATACAGGAATTCTGTAAGGAAAGAGATGGTAGTAAACTCCACATCTTGAATGTTAGGTCCATGAATCAAGATAAATTGAAAGTGGCCAAACAGGAGATGGTAAGAGTGAACATTGACACTTTAGGAATCAGCGAACTAAAATGGATGGGAATGGGTGAATTTATTTTAATTCTGATGATCATTATATCTACTACTGTGGCAAGAATCCCTTAGAAGAAATGGAGTAGCTATCATAGCCAGCAAAAGAATCCAAAATGCAGTACTTGGGGGCAATCTCAAAAATGACAGAATGATCTTGGTTCATTTCCAAGGTAAATCATTCAGTACCATAGAAATACAAGTCTATGCCTCAAACACTAATGCCAAAGAAGCTGAAGTTGAACGATTCTATAAAGACCTACCTACAAGCCATTCTAGAACTAACACCAAAAAAAAAAACAACAAAAAACCTGTCCATTTCATCATAGGGGACTGGAATGCAAAAGTAGGAAGCCAAAAGATCCCTAGAGTAACAGGCAAGTCTGGCATTGGAGTACAAAATGAAGCAGGGCAAAAGCTAACAGAGTTTTGCAAAGAGAATGCACTGGTTATAGCAAACACCCTCTTCCAACAACACAAGAGAAGATTCTACATACAGACATCACTAGATGGTCAGTATCAAAATAAGACTGACTATATTCTTTGCAGCCAAAGATGGAGAAGCTCTATACAGTCAGAAAAAACAAAAACAGGCTGACTGTGGCTCAGATCATGAACTCTTTTTTGCAAAACTCAGACTTACATTGAATAAAGTAGGGAAAACCACTAGGTCACTCAGATATGAACTAAATCAAATCTCTTATGATTATACAGCAGAAGTAACATATTCCAAGGGTTAGATCTGGTGGACAGAGTGCCTGAAGAACTGTGGATGAAGGTTTATGACATTGTACAGGAGACAATGATCAAAACCATCCCTAAGAAAGAGAAATGTAAAAGGCAAAATGATTGTCTGAGGAGGCTTTACAAATAGCTGAGAAAAGAAGAGAAACTAAAGAAGGGAGAAAAGGAAAGTTATACCCTTCTGAATGCAGAGTTCCAAACAACAGCAAGGAGAGATAAGAAAGCCTTCCTAAGTGAACAATGCGAAGAAATTGAGGAAAACAATAGAATGGGAAAGACTAGAGATGTCTTCAAGAAAATTAGAGATACCAAGGGAACATTTCATGCAAAGATGAGCTCAATAAAGGACAGAAGCGATATGAACTTAACAGAAGCAGAAGAGATTAAGAAGAGGTGGCAAAAATACACAGAAGAACTATACAAAAATATCTCAATGACTCAGATAAGCATGATGGTGTAATCACTCACCTAGAACCAGGCATCCTTGAATGAGAAGTCAAGTGGGCCTTAGAAAACATCACTACAAAAAAGCTAGTGAAAGTGATGGAATTCCAGCTGAGCTGTTTCAAATCCTAAAAGATGATGCTGTGAAAGTGCTGTACTCAACATGCCAGAAAATTTGGAAGATTCAGTAGTGGCCACAGGATTCAAAAGGTCAGTTTTCATTCCAATCCCAAAGAAGGACAATGCCAAAGAATATTCAAACTACCATACATCTATACTTATTTCACATTCTATCAAGGTCATGCTCAAAAGCCTTCATGCTAGACCTCAACAGTATGTGAACCAAGAAATTCCAGATCTTCAAGCTGGGTTTAGAAAAGGCAGAGGAACCAGAGATCAAATCACCAACATCCGTTGGATCATAGAAAAAGCAAGAGAATTCCAGAAAAACATCTATTTCTGCTTCATTAACTATGCTAAAGTCTTTGACTGTGTTGATCACAACAAACTGTGGAAAATTCTTCAAGAGATGTGAATACCATACCACCTTACCTGCCTCCTGAGAAACCTGTATGCAGGACAAGAATCAACAGTTAAAAACAGACATGGAAAAATGGACTGGTTCCAAACTGGGAAAGGAGTATGTCAAGGTTGTATATTGTCACCTTTCTTATTTAACTTATATTCAGAGTACATCATGAGAAACGCTGGGTTGGAAGAAGCACAAGCTGGAATCAAGATTGCTGGGAGAAATATCAATAACCTCAGATGTGCAGATGACACCACCCTTATGGCAGAAAGTGAAGAGGAACTAAAGAGCCTCTTGATGAAAGTGAAAGAGGAGAGTGAAAAAGCTGGCTTAAAACTCAACATTCAAAAAACAGAGATCAAGGCATCCAGTCCCTTCACTTCATGGTAAATAGATGAGGAAATAATCGAAACAGTGACAGACTTTATATTCTTGGCTTCCAAAATCACTGTGGACTGTGACTAGCCATTAAATTAAAAAACTCTTGCTCTTGAAACAAAAGCTATGATAAACCTAGACAGCATATTAGAAACCAGAGACATTACTTTGCTGACAAAAGTGCGTATAGTCAAAGCTGTAGATTTTCTAGTAGTCATGTATGGATATGAGAGTTGAACTAAAAGAAGGCTATGTGCCAAAGAATTGATGCTTTTCAACTGTGGTGTTGGAGAAGTCTCTTGAGAGTTTCTTGGACTACAAGACCAAGTAAATCAATCCTAAAGGAAATCAACCCTGAATATTTATTGGAAGGGTTGATGATAAAGCTGAAGCTCCAACACTCTGGCCACCTCATGTTAAGAGCCAACTTGTTGGAAGACACTGATTTGGGGAAAGATGAAGGCAGGAGGAGAAGGGGACAAAAGAGGACGAAATAGTTGGATGGCATTGGTGACTCAATGGACATGAGTTTGAGCAAACTCCAGGCAATGGTGAAGGACAGAGAAGCCTGCCATGCTGCGGTTCATGGAGTCACAAAGATTTGGACACGACTGAGCAACTGAACAACAATGTTTTTCTTTAATAAATATCTCAGTTCAGTTCAGTTCAGTCGCTCATTCGTGTCCAACTCTTTGCGACCCCATGAATCGCAGCACGCCAGGCCTCCCTGTCCATCACCAACTCCCAGAGTTCACTCAGACTCACGTCCATCAAGTTAGTGTTGCCATCCAGCCATCTCATCCTCTGTCGTCCCCTTCTCCTCCTGCCCCCAAGCCCTCCCAGCATCAGAGTCTTTTCCAATGAGTCAACTCTTCGCATGAGGTGGCCAAAGGACTGGAGTTTCAGCTTTAGCATCATTCCTTCCAAAGAAATCCCAGGGCTAATCTCCTTCAGAATGGACTGGTTGGATCTCCTTACAGTTCAAGGGACTCTTAAGAGTCTTCTCCAACACCACAGTTCAAAAGCATCAATTCTTTGGCGCTCAGCTTTCTTCACAGTCCAACTCTCACATCCATACATGACCACAGGAAAAACCGTAGCCTTGACTAGACGGACATTTGTTGGCAAAGTACTGTCTCTGCTTTTGAATATGTTGTCTAGGTTGGTCATAACTTTCCTTTCAAGGAGTAAGCGTCTTTTAATTTCATGGCTGCAGTCACCATCTGCAATGATTTTGGAGCCCAGAAAAATAAAGTCTGACACTGTTTCCACTGTTTCCCCATCTATTTCCCATGAAGTGATGGGACCAGATGCCATGATCTTCGTTTTCTGAATGTTGAGCTTTAACCCAACTTTTTCACTCTCCACTTTCACCTTCATCAAGAGGCTTTTTAGTTCCTCTTCACTTTCTGCCATAAGGGTGATGTCATCTGCATATCTGAGGTTATTTCTCCCAGCAATCTAATAAATAAATATATAAATCTACAGGGCAATTCAATAGTTTATCATATTTTATTTATTTTTCAATAGAATACTGTTTATCTTCCCAGGTCCCCTAATTGAAACTTTCTTTCATGTCAATGTTGTAACAGTATCTTTTTTTCAGTAAAATGAATAGACCAAAAACTAACAAGGTATATAAAATCACTATATAGAGAAAAATGATCTCCAACAATACCCAGATAGTCAGAGAACAGACTTGCAAAATTCTGCCCCAGAAGACAAATATCTTTTAAAATAATATGAAATCTTCATTTCTTTGACAAATTACTAAGTTGAAAAAACCTGAATTTAATTCACTGTAAAAAGAGTCAATACCATACCACTCTATCATAAAATGAGTAGCAAAATTTGTAAACTGAAAGATTACATTCTCAATCTTCTAAACACATGAAATCCTAAAATTTCCTCATTTTTAACTCTGTCCTCAAGCTGTCCACTATAAATCTGTGGATGTTATATAAAGGTGGGAAATCAAAATGTATAAATGTATATACTCTCCACATTCAAGACAAGTGAATTAATATTAAAATTATTTTGATTGATTACATAGATATGCATTTTGTTGATTTGAGACTAACAATTTAAAATATGAAGTTTAGGAACCTAAATAACGTGTCAAATCCTTTTAACTGATCGAATTTTATCCTCTATTTTTTTCATCTTGCCCCAGCCTCAACCTTGTCCCAGCAAAAGAAAAATAAATGTAATGAAAATGGAATCTGGAAAACTGCTATCAGAATCTCATAGCCTTGGTTTAAACAAAACTTCACAAATTACTAACTACATTATTTGGGCAAATTACTTAATTCTTGTGATAGATTTTTGCTTTGTTTGTTTTGACTTAGTCTGAAAAGTTAGTAAATTAATACAAGTGTACCTTAAGTTTTAGGATACTTAAAAATAATGCACATAAATATTATAGAGAATACATTGGGTACTTTTTCAATATTTATCATTAATAAAATTATTTTAAAATATATTACTGTATTGTGCTCTATTTTTTCTATAGTTATTCATTATAAATATGATAAAAATCATAAATTAAATGTTTGTTTCCAGGGAGATTTTAAGAACATAGATGAAGCAATATGAATAATAAGGCTTAAAAGTACATTATATCTTGTAGAACTATGGTATGTATAGTGTATATCTTTTTCCTTCCTTGTAGCTCAGATGGTAAAGAATCTGCCTGCAATGCAATTGAAACCTGGGTTCAATCCCTGAGTTGGGAAGAAGCCCTGGAGGACAGCATGGCAACCTACTCCAGTATTCTTGCCTGGAGAATCCCCATGGACAGAGGAGCCTAATGGGTTACAGTCCATGGGGTCACAAAGAGTTGGGTATGAATGAGCAACTAAGCACAGCACAGGTGCCAATAAAGTGAACTTACAATGAACAGAGGAATTTTACAATTAAGTAACTTTTATCAGTAATGCAGAAAGCAAAGCTACTTGTAAAATAAACTTAAAATTGTGCAGACTGTGTTTTACAGCTTACATCAACACCTGAATTCTTAATAGCATTCCTATTCCTTAAAAAGACCTCTTTGGCCTGCTCTGAAACTCTTCTCACAATATAGATCAAATCTTAATAAGGGAAATGTAAACAGTTGGCAGCAAAATTTTAAAATATGCTCAAAACAATAGATATTAGAAAATTTTCTCTCAAATGTAGACTTAGACAATGTGAATGAAAGAAATAAGATGTATTTCCTTTTCTTGATCTTATAATGTCTAGTCTATTTTATGGTCTGAACAACCTTCAGTTTCCTAAAAATTGTCACTCCCTATAGAGATGGGCTCAATAAAAGACAGAGATGGTATGGACCTAACAGAAGCAGAAGATGTTAAGAAGAGGTGGCAAGAATACACAGAAGGACTTTACAAAAAAAATCTTCATGACCCAGATAATCACGATGGTAGATCACTCACTTAGAGCCAGACATCCTGGAATGTGACGTCAAGTGGGCCTTAGAAAGCATCACTATGAACAAAGCTAGTGGAGGTGATGGAATTCCAGTTGAGCTATTTCAAATCCTGACAGATGATGCTGTGAAAGTGCTGCACTCAATATGCCAGCAAAATTGGAAAACTCAGCCGTGGCCACAGGACTGGAAAGGTCAGTTTTCATTCCAATCCCAAAGAATGGTAATGCCAAAGAAAGCTCAAACTGCTGCAAAATTGCATTCATCTCACACGCTAGTAAAGTAATGCTCAAAATTCTCCAAGCCAGGTTTCAGCAATACGTGAACCGTGAACTTTCAGATGTTCAAGCTGGTTTTAGAAAAGGCAGAGGAACCAGAGATCAAATTGCCAACATCTGCTGGATCAAAGAAGAAGCAAGAGAGTTCCAGAAAAACATCTATTTCTGCTTTATTGACTATGCCAAAGCCTTTGACTGTGTGGATCACAATAAACTGTGGAAAATTCTGAAAGAGATGGGAATACCAGACCACCTGACCTGCCTCTTGAGAAACCTATATGCAGGTCAGGAAGCAACAATTAGAACTGGACATGGAACAACAGACTGGTTCCAAATAGGAAAAGGAGTACGTCAAGGCTGTATATTGTCACCCTGCTTATTTAACTTCTATGCAGAGTACATCATGAGAAACACTGGGCTGGAAGAAGCACAAGCTGGAATCAAGATTGCCGGGAGAAATATCAATAACCTCAGATATGCAGATGACACCACCCTTATGGCAGAAAGTGAAGAGGAACTCAAGAGCCTCTTGATGAAAATGAAAGAGGAGAGTGAAAAAATTGGCTTAAAGCTCAACATTCAGAAAACGAAGATCATGGCATCTGGTCCCATCACTTCATGGCAAATAGATGGGGAAACAGTGGAAACAGTGTCAGACTTAATTTTTGGGGGCTCCAAAATCACTGCAGATGGTGATTGCAGCCATGAAGTTAAAAGACGCTTACTCCTTGGAAGGAAAGTTATGACCAACCTAGACAGCATATTCAAAAGCAGAGACATTACTTTGCCAACAAAGGTCCGTCTAGTCAAGGCTATGGTTTTTCCAGTAGTCATGTATGAATGTGAGAATTGGACTGTGAAGAAAGCTGAGCACCAAAGAATTGATGCTTTTGAACTGTGGTGTTGGAGAAGACTCTTGAGAGTCCCTTGGACTGCAAGGAGATTCAACCAGTCCATCCTAAAGGAGATCAGTCCTGGGTGTTCATTGGAAGGACTGATGCTATAGCTGAAACTCCAATACTTTGGCCACCTCATGGGAAGAGTTGACTCATTGGAAAAGACTCTGATGCTGGCAGGGATTGGGGGCAGAAGGAGAAGGGGATGACAGAGGATGAGATGGCTGGATGGCACCACCGACTCGATGGACATGAGTTTGGGTGAACTCCAGGAGTTGGTGATGGACAGGCAGGCCTGGCATGCTGCAATTTATGGGGTTGCAAAGAGTTGGACACAAGTGAGCGACTGAACTGAACTGACAGCCACTTAGCGTAAATCTCTGACTAATCTATGACTACTCATACACGGTAAAAAGTCCAAATAGTCCTGTTGTGGCTATTTGGGAAATTGAGTTTTATAGATTAAATTTGGCCATGTTATATTCCTTAGAAAATAAAATTCAAAAAATAATTATCAGAGAGTCATAAAATCATCTATAGTTTCTAGGAAATACTAGTTGTAATGTCCAAGACAAGAGAGTAAACAGCATAGTTCCAGTCAGCACCAGCAGGTTTGCACTCACTTTCATAATCAGAAAGAGCTGATATTTCCATATGAATCTAAAGGCAAAAGTCCAAAGTTCCAGTTTAGTGTGGTTTATGCAGAAGGAGCTCCTTCTTACTCATAGGAGGGTTAGCCATTTCTTGTTGATACTACTAAGGCCCTGAACTGACTGCATGCTGCTGCTGCTGCCAAGTTGCTTCAGTCGTGTCCGACTCTGTGTGACCCCATAGACAGCAGCCCACCAGGCTCCCCCATCCCTGGGATTCTCCAGGCAAGAATACTGGAGTGGGTTGCCATTGCCTTCTCCAATGCATGAAAGTGAAAAGTGAAAGTGAAGTCGTTCAGTCGTGCCCAACTCGTAGCGACCCCATGGACTGCAGCCTACCAGGCTCCTCCACCCATGGGATTTTCCAGGCAAGAGTACTGGAGTGGGGTGCCATTGCCTTCTCCGAACTGACTGCATGAGACCCACCCAAATGAAGGATGGCAATCCATTCTTTTTCAGCTTACCGATTCAAATATTAGTCACAACTAGAAATACCCTCAAAGACAACCCTAGAATAATGCATGACCAAATGTCTGGGCACCCATGGCTCAGTCAAGTTGAAACATAAAATTAACCATCATAAATCCATCCTTAACATGATACTAACATGATTCCATCCTGTGTGCATGTATGCTAAGTCACTTCAGTTGTGTCCAACCCTGTGACACAACTGTTGTCCACCAAGCTCCTCTATCGTGGGGTTCTCCGGGCAAGAATACTGGAGTAGGTTGTTGCTTCCTCCTCCAGGGCATCTCCCTTATCCAGAGATCAAACCCACCTCTCCTTCATTGACAGGTAGATTCTTTACCACTGTGTCACCTGGGAAGCCTTGACACACACATGCGCACACACACAAACACATCCATAACAAAATAGGAGTCACAAAATTCGTGACAATTACAGTCTCTAGTTCTGTTACTTGTTATTTGATCATAGCTGGTAATTACCTACTACAATTTTCCACTACCCATTCTGATTTGCCTTTGCTTTCAGTAAGCGTCTTCACCTGAGTGTGATTCTTTAGCTGGTGAGTGACCTAAACTTTCATTCGTGAAGAGTTTGGGCCACTACTAGTCCTGCCTGGAGTAGATTTCTGTAGCTTTTCATTGACTTTTACCACAGGGCATGGGAAATGGTAATACTAAAAGACTCCCTAAAAGACCTCCTGTGTCCTAGATATACTCTTCCTTTTCTCCATTGTGCAGTAAGGGTCCAATCTCTCCTTGGTAGTCAGGAACAATCATCTAAGACAATATAGTAATTTGTTTCTTTGCCTGTTGATTGAGAGGCCTAGGAGTTCAAAGTGACCATGTGGAAGTTTTCACTTCCAGTTCAAGGGAATCTAAACAGGTGGACACATTCACCACCTTAGTACTAAGTCTTCTAGGCCAGTAGATCATAGGTTGTGGAAAGAAATGAAAACTTTGCTATAAGTCACTGGGGGTAAAAATGAGTGATGCCACTTGTATTTTGACCCCTTGATTCCTGGATCTGTGAATCCTAACTATGAGTGAAACAGCACCATATACTAAATGCTTATTTCTGGGTGGGATGATAACGATAAGGTGTGCTGGTGATGCTTTATGCATTGAGCCTAGTTTGATTACATGAGTCTTTTTATTTTTTTCAGCTTTACTGAGATATTGCTGCTGCTGCTAAGTCACTTCAGTCGTATCCAACTCTGTGCGACCCCATAGACAGGAGCCCACCAGGCTCCTCCCATCCCTGGCAAGAACACTGGAGTGGGTTGCCATTTCCTTCTCCAATGCAGGAAAGTGAAAAGTGAAAGTGAAGTCGCTCAGTCGTGTCTGGCCCTCAGCGACCCCATGGACTGCAGCCCATCAGGCTTCTCCATCCATGGGATTTTCCAGGCAAGAGTACTGGAGTGGGGTGCCATTGCCTTCTTACTGAGATATTACTTGAGTGTTTTTGGACTGTAATCATTCTTCAAGCTATAAAGTTTTAATTTTGTCCACTCATGTTAAACTTCTTAAAAAAAAAAAGCATTTTGTAATCAAAAACAATCAAATAAGTAAGCAGAAATATATTTAAAATAGAAGTACATGGAGAAAAGTCTTGTCAGTTATTAAAATGTTCTATAAACATGCCATAATTTAATAGGGTTGAACTGGTATGATACTGTTAAGAAAAAGACAGAATATAGGTAAAGAATAGAAATTGTGAATATTATTAGATAAGATAGAAAGGTAAAATATACATCATGGGAACACAGAAAAGGCCTCTATAAGAGAAATACAAACTCAGAAGCAAATGATAGAATGACTACATTTGAGAATGTCAGAATAAACAGGTTTAAAAGACTATGATATATATCATGGGAACATAGAAAAGGCCTCTATAAGAAAAACACAAACCCAGAAGCAAATGACATGATGACTACATTTGAAAATGTCTGAATAAACAGATTTTTAAAAATATAGACAAATTAGAATATTTGCAAAATATGTGATAAATATCTAAAATATTACCACTCATCAAGTTATTAACTGCCTAATCACCGACTCGATGGACGTGAGTCTGAGTGAACTCCAGGAGTTGGTGATGGACAGGGAGGCCTGGCGTGCTGCGATTCATGAGGTCGCAAAGAGTCAGACACGACTGAGCGACTCAACTGAACTGAACAGAAACATATTTCATAATACGAATTTTACAGTAAAATACAAATATCTTGAATATAAATGTTCAATTTGATTCATGATCAGATTTTCTAACTCTGCTTTTTAACTTTACAGTAAGCATGCATTTTCCTCATGAGAAAAAACAAAATCTATAAAAATAATTTTTATTTTTCGAATTAGACGTCTTGCTATGCATGGAAAAATTTTTCACCAAAATTTGCTATTAGGTTGGTACAAACATAATTAGTTTTGGACTTTGAATTTTAGATCATTATAACACTCTTAAAATAAACAGCAAGTAATAAGTCATTAGCAAAAAAATAAAGTGAGAAATGTACATTAAAATGATGTGTAGTATAATCAAATTTATTTAGAATGTATTCCAATATTAAATGGAAAAGTTTAACAATGCAAAAACCACAATAATTTCTGCACCAACCTAAGATTATGTTTAACAATTTCTAAAAGTAACAACTTCTATTTAACCCTATGAAAATGCAAGCAAGAGTCATTGTCTTCAACTTTTTAAGCTCCAACAAGACATTTTATATTCCAACCTCATTTGCTAAACAACATTTATGCCTACTACTTGTTATGCATGTAGAATTATTCTGGTCTGTCCTATTCTATTCTACTTTATTAAAATTAATGCTAGTCTTAGGGACAAAGTCGATGCTATTGGACTGTGACCCAGAAATTTTAAAGCACTCTAGCAGGTGCTAAATGAGCTTACATGTAGTCTAAGTAGATTAACAAAAATTTTGCAATACAGTAAGTATCTTATTATTTATGGCCATTCAATTTGAAAGCTTAATATAGCAAAATGCAGCTGCGATCAAAAGATTAAACAGAAGTAAGCATCAGTTTAGCATCCAACCTTTTGTGTCGATCAGTATTTAATTGTTAAACTTTGACTACAGTTCTGTGATATAATGAGTACTTTCTACAAATTATGTGCATTACATACTTTCTGAAAGAGACAACATTTTAAAGAATTATGTCACTACAAAGAGAAGAAAAAATTGCAGTTTCAGGTTTGTAGGAAAGGATATTTCAGCATGTTAATAGTTCAAATAAGTGAACATATAAAACTTCTTCAGAATCCTATCAGGGATTCTCATAGTGTAAAAAAAATCTCTCAATTATAAGCAGAAAGGTCTTATATAGTCCTAATTGTAAGCAAAAGGGTAGTGTTAAAGAGTTTTTCTGTTCCCAAAGTGTAAACTTTTCCACTGTCCTTTCTGCCTTCAAAATAATACAAGTAATGACTTCTTGTACATTTCAACATTTTCCTTATACCTTTAACTGCATTTTTCCATTTTCAAGGCTGTCATGGGTCAAAGTTTCTGCCATTTCTTTCTGTCATTTTCTACTTTCTGTTACTCCAAGAAATAGTGTGCTATTCTGAATATAGATTGGGAACTATCACCCTTCATTCTCTGCTAAAATCTAATTTCAGGCTTATATTATCAAAACTACTATGAAAACATCAATTTGTTATCAAATAACTGTGTGTTTCATAACACTAGAAAAATAGTGGCAAGCACTCCTAAATTTAGCTTAAAAGTTAAATGGAATTACACATGAAGCCATAATGTTTTCATATTAGGATGAGTCAGGGAAAGGTAAAGTGTAAAGACCATTATGAGGAGAGGCGATATTACATTTTTAAGAGATGATTCTTATTTCGTGATGTGAAAATAAGACTTAAAATGTCTTGTGAACCTTTTTAATTACAATAAATGTCTTTACTTGTATTACAGCCCTCATAAAAGATAAGGCAACTCCTAGAAATGTTTATTGGAGAAGGCAATTGCAACCCACTCCAGTACTCTTGCCTGGAGAATCCCATGGACGGAGGAGCCTGGTAGGCTGCAGTCCATGAGGTCGCTAAGAGTCGGACACGACTGAGCAACTTCACTTTCACTTTTCACTTTCATGCATTGGAGAAGGAAATGGAAACCCACTCCAGTATTCTTGCCTGGAGAATCCCAGGGACAGGGGAGCCTGGTGGGCTGCTGTCTCTGGGGTCCCACAGAGTCGGACACGACTGAAGCGACTTAGCAGCAGCAGGAATGTTTATATTTGCCTTTTTTTTTTTTTTTTGTGAAAAATGTCAAGCCTACAGAAAAGTTGTAACAAAACTCTTATTTTAATGACACACACACTCCTGAGTGAAAGTGAAAGTGAAGTTGCTCAGTCGTGTCCCACTCAGCAACCCCATGGACTGTAGCCCACCAGGCTCCTCTGTCCATGGGATTCTCCAGGCAAGAATACTGGAGTGGGTTGCCATTTCCTTCTCCAGGGGATCTTCCTGACCCAGGAATCGAACCCAGGTCTCCCACGTTGCAGGCAGACGCTTTAACTTCTGAGCCACCAGATTCACCAATTGTTAATTTTTGGCACATTTGTCTTCTCCTTCTCTTTCTCTAAGTATTTAAAAGTAAATCATTGACATAATGGTACTCATTTCTAAATATTTTGTTATCTTCCCTATAAAATCAAGAACACCACCTACATAACTAGAGTTTCATTTTCAACACAAGAAACATCTTTGATACTGTAATTTATATAAAATACAATCCAGAGAGGAGTAGGACTCTGATCTCATCTCCCTCCATGATCACATCAAAAATACATGTACATCCTGAAAACTAAATGGAGACTAAATGGAGGCAGTATCAATTATGAATTGACACTTGCCAAGGAAATTTGCCATCACAAAGTCAGGTAGGAAAGGAAGAGACGTGATCAGGTCAGGACCTGTGCCCCTACGAGGGGAAACGGAAGAGGTAGGTGATTATACAGGTGGAGATCCTCCCTGGGGAGTGAGTGGTTAAAACTGCATATTGGGTAGTCCAGCCCTCGGGTCTGATCCTGGGAGGGCAAGTCACCTTATTTGGCTTGAAAACCAATGGGACTGACAGCAGGGCTATAAGATGTGTAGATTCCTCTCATGAGGAACATGCACTTACTTGCTTACTCCTGCAACAAGACAGAAGAAATAGATTGAAATGCCAGTGAACTTGGCCAGTTTTCTGTGACTATCCTAGCGCACATTCCAGCCAAGCCATCTTTCCAGGCTCGCTTGCTCCACAGAGCAGCCCCACAGTAGAGTGATGGCTGACATGGCCAAGGAGAGGGAGCAGTTGAAAGAGACAGAGCCAGCTCTGATCCAGCACATCATCTGAATGGGGTCATGACAACCACTATGAAAAGCCATGACGAGTGCAGGAACCACCTCAGCATGTGCCCTGACCCACACCAGGCACACACTTCGGCTGCTCTTTCTCCAGCTCTGCTCCCCTCTAGGGATAAGGTGCCAATGCTGGGAGCAGGGATAGCACATAACACAGAAAAAGAACCAAGGTGGACCTGAATCTTAGGGCTTCTGCTCCAGCAACATGGGACTTGACTTGCCCCAGTAGGGTGGTATGAGCCACTGATCACAGGAGAACCCTGGCTCACAACACCCTGGCTCTCCTCCTCCTACCCATAGCTGTCAGCACATTCTGGGGAGAGACATGATTTGTACTTACATCAGATCCAATTCTCCCACCAAAACTTCTGGGCACATGCAGACTCCATAGGGAGGCTCCCACACAAGGACACCATTTCAAGACTGGGATAGGTAACTGTTTCACCTGATTTCACAGAGACAGCTGAATTAGTTTCAAGTGAAAGAAAAAATAACTTGGGGAAAAAACTAATGAAAGATAAATAATTGGCTAGATTAATAGTTCAATGCATTAGTTAAAAGAATGTTAACTAAACTGAGGTAAGGAATAGATGAACATACTGAGAATTTTAACAAGAAATTAGAAAATTAAAAAAAAAACAAAAAACAATCAGAACTGAAGAACAGAATAACAGAAATGAAATATAGACTAGAAGGAATTATCAGCAGGCTAGGTGATACAAAATAACACACATTGACCTGGTAGACAGAGTTACAAAAATCTCCCAATCAGAGAAACAAAAACAAATTTGAAAAATGAGAACAATTTAACAAGCCTCAAAGACGACAAACATCAAGCATAACAACATTCACATTTTAGAAGAACCAGAAGGTGAAAAGAGAAATGTAAGGGTTAAAAATATATTTGATTAAATTCTGGTTGAAAACTTTCTGAATCTGAGGAAGGAAATTGCTGGGAGCCAGCGTGAGCCAGCGTGAGGAGCTCCGCCCATGGCAAAGGTCATGAGGAAGGAGGCTCGGCATACGCAAAGGCGGGATCGAGCCTCAGGAGTCCCCCTGAACATTCTTGAGCATCTACCCCCAAAACCAGAGTCTGCCTACTTTACTGCTTTGTGCTCTCACCTACACCTCTGACTTTACGGGAGACTGTCCCCCACTACCTCTCTCTGAAAAAGAGAGTTAACTTACAGCTCCAGTTAATAAAGTTCCTGGGTATGATAGTGTTTCAACCTACAAACTCCTTTGAAAGTCCTCTAGCCTGCCTGAATAGGTTTTTCCGGACACATGTGATTGCTCAGAGCCTCCCAACTGTGAGAGGCATGAGATGTTCTAAACTGTCTAAATACAGATTCCTTTGAGCAGTTAAAAGATTGATTAGAAATTGTATTGGTGAAGGGTTTTTCACTTGTTGGGCCAATGTTTGCGGCTAAGTCTCCATATCCCTTACCTGCTGTGTCCCTGGCAGTGTATTGGTTAATATGATTGGTGTAAGAAGTAGCTTTAATGTTTGTAACCTTGGACCCTTGAGTTAATTCTTTTTCTTGTTAAAGCCCACCACACCTTTGCCCTATAGGAATGCAACTTTATCTAATGTTTTTGGAGGGTGGCGCCTGACTAATCACCTTTAGAGAAAAATAAGTTTTCTGAAGAAAGGGTCTTAAAATGTTAACAGGCCTCTGGGCCAGAAGATGATGCAAATCACCTCAACTTTTGCATATGATAAGTTTGCAGGAAGAAAGCCTGGCTTACTGCATGACTCTACCCCTTCCCCCATTATCCCCTATGCATAACTTAAGGTATAAAAGCTACTTTGGAAAATAGAGTGCGGGCCTTGTTCACCGAAGCTTGGTCTCCCCATGTCGTTCTTTCTCTCACCTTCTGGCTGAATTATTCAGCCTCTTTTCTCCACTAAATTTTCTCACTGAGCTATCCTTATTTAACCACTCTTTATATCTTTAATTAACATTTAAATAAGCTGTTGTTTCCTGATCGCCAATGCCGTCTCCCCTTCGAATTCCCTCGATCCACCAGGGCTGGACCCTGGCAGGAAATATATATCCAGGTAAAGGAATCAAAGAGAGTCCCAAACAAAACGAATACAAAGAGACCCACACCAAGACATATAATAGCTAAAATACCAAAAGTTAAAGATAAAGAGAGAATTCTCAAGGCAGCAGGAAAACAACAAAGGGCCACATACAAGCAAACCCGAATAAGGCTGTCGGCTGATTTTTCTGCAAAAACTTACTGACCAGAAGGGAGAGGCATGATATATATAAAATTATTAAAGGAAAAAAAAACATTATGAAAAGGAAAACCCTACAATCTAAGACATTCCACTCAGCAAGATTATCATTCAAAATTGAAGGAGAGACAAAGAACTTCTCAGATAAACAAAAACTAATAGTCATCAATGCTAGTTCAGTTCAGTCATTCAGTCGTGTCCAACTGTTTGTAACCCCATAGACTGCAGCACGCCAGGCTTCCATGTCCATCACCAACTTGCTAAGTTTACTCAGACTCCTGTCCATCCTGTCAGTGATGCCATCCATCCATCTCATCCTCTGTCATCCCCTTTTCCTCTGGCCTTCAACCTTTCTCAACATCAGGGTCTTTTCAAATGACTCAGGTCTTCACACCAGGTGGCCAAAGTATTGGAGATTCAGCTTCAACATCAGTCCTTCCAAAGAATATTCAGACTGATTTCCTTCAGGATGGGCTGGTTGGATTTCCTTGCTGTCCAAGGGACTCTCAAGAGTCTTCTCCAACACCACAGTTCGAGAACATCAATTCTTCGGCACTCAGCTTTCTTTATAGTCCAACTCTTACATCCATATGTGAGTACTGGAAATAACACATCTTTGACTAGATGGATTTTTGTCAGCAAAGTAATGTCTCTTCTTTTTAATATGCTGTCTGCTGCTGCTGCTACTGCTAAGTCGCTTCAGTTGTGTCCAATGCTGTGTGACCCTATAGACGGCAGCCCATCAGGCTTCCCTGCCCCTGGGATTCTCCAGGCAAGAACACTGGAGTGGATTGCCATTTCCTTCTCCAATGCATGAAAGTGAAAAGTGAAAGTGAAGTTGCTCAGTTGTGTCTGACTCTTAGCAACCCCATGAACTGCAGCCTACCTGGCTCCTCTGTCCATGGATTTTCCAGGCAAGAGTACTGGAGTGGGGTGCCATTGCCTTCTCTGAATGTGCTGTCTAGGTTGATCAAATCTTTTATTCCAAGGAGCAAGTGTCTTTTAATTTCATGGCTGCAGTCACCATCTGCAGTGATTTTGGAGCCCCAAAAAATAGTCTCTCACTGTTTCCATTGTTTCCTCATCTATTTGCCATGAAGTGATAGGACCAGATGCCATGATCTTCGTTTTCTGAATGTTGAGTTTTAAGCCAACTTTTTCACTTTCCTCTTTCACTTTCATCAAGAGGCTCTTTAGTTCTTCCCTTTCTGCCATAAGTGTTGTGTCATCTGCATATCTGAGGTTATTGATATTTCTCCCAGAAACCTTGATTCTAGCTTGTGCTTCTCCAGTCCAGCATTTCTCATGATGTACTCTGCATGTAAGTTAAAATAGCAGGGTGACAATACACAGCCTTGGCGAACTCCTTTCCCAATTTGGAACCAGTATGTTGTTCCATGTTCAGTTCTCACTGTTTTTTCCTGACCTGCATACAGACTTCTCAGAAGGCAGGTCAGGTGGTCTGTTATTCCCATCTCTCTAAGAATTTTCCACAGTTTGTTGTGATCCACACAGTCAAAGGCTTTGGCATGGTCAATAAAGAAGAAATAGATGTTTTTCTTGAAATCTCTCACTTTTTCTATGATCCAATGGACATTGGCAATTAGATATCTGGTTCCTGTCCCATTTCTAAATCCCGTGTGAACATCTGGGAGTTCGTGGTTCACTTATTGTTGAAGTCTGGCTTGGAGAATTTCGAGCATTACTTTGCTAGCGTGTGAGATGGGTGCAATTGTGCAGTAGTTTGAGCATTCTTTGGCATTACCTTTCTTTGGGATTGAAATGAAAACTGACCTTTTCCAGCCCTGTGCCCACTGCTGAGTTTTCCAAATTTGCTGGCATATTGATGCAGCACTTTCACAGCATCATCTTTAAGGATTTGAAATAGCTCAGCTGGAATTCCATCACCTCCTCTAGCTTTGTTCATAGTGATGCTTCCTAAGGCCCACTTGACTTCACATTCCAGGATGTCTGGCTCCAGGTGAGAGATTAAACCATCGTGATCATCTGGGTCATGAAAATCTTTTCTGTACAATTCTTCTGTATATTCTTGCCACCTCTTATTTTCTTCTGTATCTGTTATGTCCATACCATTTCTATCCTTTATTGCACCCATCTTTACATGAAAAGTTCCCTTGGTATCTCTAATTTTCTTGAAGAGATCTCTAGGCTTTCCCGTTCTGTTGTTTCCCTCTATTTTGTGGCACTGATCACTGAGGAAGGCTTTCTTTTCTCTTTTTGTTATTCTTTGGAACTCTGCATTCAAATGGGTATATCTTTCCTTTTCTCCTTTGCCTTTTGCTTCTCTTCTTTTCACAGCCATTTGTAAGGCCTCCTCAGGCAACCATTTTGCCTTTTTGCATTTCTTTTTCTTGGGGATGGTCTTGATCACTGTCTCCTGTACACTGTCACGAACCTCTGCCCATAGTTCTTCAGGCACTCTGTCTATCAGATCTAATCCCTTGAATCTATTTGTCACTTTCACTGTATAATCATAAGGGATTTGATTTAGGTCATATCTGAATGGTCTAGTGGTTTTCCCTACTTTCTTTAAGTCTGAATTTGGCACTAAGGAGTTCGTGAATGAGCCATAGTCACCTCCCAGTATTGTTTTTGCTGACTGTTTAGAGCTTCTCCATCTTTGGCTGCAAAGAATATAGTCAATGATTTCAGTATTGACCATCTAGTAATATCCATGTGTAGAATCTTCTCTTGTGTTGTGAGAAGAGGGTGTTTGCTATGACCAGTGCACTCTCTTAGCAAAAATCTGTTAGCCATTGATCCTCTTTGTTTTGTATGCCAAGCTCAAATTTGCCTGTTACACCAGTTATTTCTTGACTTCCTACTTTTGCATTCCAGTCCCTAATAATGAAAAGGACTTCTTTTTGGGGGGTTAGTTCTAGAAGGTCTTGTAGGTCTTCATAGAACCATTCAACTTCAGCTTCTTCAGCATTACTGGTTGGGGTATAGACTTGGATTGATGTATATTGAATGGTCTGCCTTGGAAATGAACAGAGATCATTCTGTCATTTTTGAGATTGCATCCAAGTACTGTATTTTGGACTCTTTTGTTGACTATTTCCTTCATTTCTTCTAAGGGATTCTTGCTCACAGTTGTAGACAAAAAGGTCACCTGAATTAAATTCACCCATTCCAGTCCATTTTAGTTCACTGATTCCTAAAATATTGAGGTTCACTCTTACCATCTTCTGTTTGAGCACTTTCAATTTGCCTTGATTCATAGACCTAACATTCCAGGTTCCTATCAATGCTAAAATGACCCTAAAAGAAATGTTAAAGGATCTTCTATAAATGGAAAACAAAAGGCTTCATCAAAAGTAAAACTGTACGGGAAAGGAAAAATCCCACAAGTAAAGATAAACATATTGTAAAGACTGTGGATCAACCACATAAATAAATTAATATTATTGGGAGAGTTTGTAATTTCCTCATTCTGTCTCACTGCAGCTAAATTTGATGCAATTTATTGGCCAGTGTTACAGCTCAGTTTTATTTGGCAAGCAAAGGAAAATACATCCTTGAGATGTGAGAGTGGGCTGCCCAAAAGATGCAAAGAGAAGAGAGGCTGGAGGCTCAATTTTGTCTCCTCTTTTTATGTTTTTCTCCTCCCCACGAGCCTGCCCTATGTAAATTGGGCTAGCCAGGAGGGCTGTTTTGTTTCACCTAAGGTTCTCTCTTGGGTCCTCTGACCTTCCTTTGTTCTATTTTCACTATCTTTTCCCATCTTTGTCTTCAAGCCACTCCTACTTTGGACTCCTTTTCCTATTCTAACTACCTCACAGTATTAATATTAAAAGGGAAAAATTATAAAAATCAGCTGTAACTACAACAAACAGTTAAAAGATAAACATGAGGGTATAAAATATGACATCAAATACAAAAAAATGTAGGAGAAAGGAGTAAAAAATTAGAGATCTTCAGAATGTGTTTGAAATTAATTATCAGCTTAAAACAAGTAGATATACTTATAGGTCAACATATATGAACCCATGGTAATCACAGCTCAAAAACTTACAATAAATACAGGAAAACAAAAGAAATAGGAACACCAGTAAACCACTAATGAAAATTACAAAAGCCACAAGGGAAGAAACAAAAAGAACTACAAAAAAAGTAACAAAATGGCAATAAATATACATCAATAAATAATCACTTTAAATGTCTTGGACTTAATACTCCAATGAAAAGAAATAGGGATTAGATTTAAAAATATACAATGTCCATCTATATGTTACTTACAAGAAGCTTACTTCAGAGTTAAAGACACACAGATATTGAACATGAGGGACTGATAAAAGATTTTTCACGCCAAGTAGAAATGAAAAGAAAGCTAGGGTAGCGATACAGATATCAGTTTAAATGTAAACTTTAAGCCAAAATCTATAACAAAAGGCAAATAAGAGCATTATATAATGATAAAGGCTTCCCTTGTGGCTCAGCTGATAAAGAATCCGCCTGCAATGTGGGAGACCTGGGTTTGATTCCCTGGTTTGGGAAGATCCACCGAAGCAGAGAAAGGCTACCCACTCCAGTATTCTGGCCTGGAGAATTCCATGCACTGTATAGTCCACGGGGTCGCAAAGAGTCGGACAGGACTGAGTGACTTCCACTTTAAAAGGTATCAATGCAAGAAGAGGATATCATGTTCACTAACATATATGTGCCTAATATAGGAGCATGTGAATATATAAAGCAAATATTAACAGACAAAAAGGGGAAATTGATAATATTACAATGATAGCAGAGGACTTCAATACTTCATTTATATCAATGGACAGATCATCCAGGCATGAAATCAAAAAGGAAACAGTAGTTTTAAATAACACATTAGACCACTTGAACTTAACAAGACAATCCATACCAAAACAGCAGAATATATATACTCCTCTCAAGTGCACATGGAACATTCTCCAGGATAGATCACATAATAGGTCATAAAAGTTAAGTTTTAATCACTCAGTCATATCTGACTCATTGTGATCCCAGGGACTATAGCCCACCTGGCTCCTCTGTCCATGGGATTATCTAGGCAAAAATACTGAATTGGGTTGCCATTTCCTTCTCCAGGGATCTTTCTGAACCCAGGGACTGAACCCAGGTCTCCAGCAATGCAGGAAAATTCTTTACTGACTGAGCCAGCAGGGAAGGTGATAAAACAAGTCTTAATAAATTTAACAGGATAGAAATCATATCAACCTTATTTTCTGACTACAATGGTAGGAAAATAGAAATCAATTACACAAAGAAACATGTGGAGAATAAACTACATTACTAAAATATCAAAAGGTCAATGAGGAAATAAAAGTAAAATTAGAAAATATCTCTAGACAAATTAAAAAGCTTTCCAAAATTTATGGGATGGAAAACAAAATGGAAGTTTATAGCAATATGGGCCTAAATCAAGAATGGTGGGGCAGGGGTTGGGGGGCAGAACCCCAAACCCAAAGTCAGTGAAGGATGGAAAATAATAAAGATCAGAGAGGAAATAAATAAAACAGAGACCTGAAAAGGAACAGAAAATAGCAATGAAAACAAGATTTGGCTTTTTGAAAAGTTCAAGTTAATAAGCCTTGAGTCAAACTCATCAAGAAAAAATAAATGACTCAAATAAATAGGAAACAGAAGAAATAACAACCAATATCCCAGAGATACAGAAAATTATGAAAATACTATGAACAGTTATATGTGAACAAATTGGACAACCTAATAAATTTCTAGAAATCTTCCAGGACTGAATCAGGAAGAACTAGACAATCTGAATATAGCAATCATTAGTAGTGAAATTGAATTTGTAATTATAGAAATTTAATTATAATGAAAGAAAATGATAGACCAATATCTCTGTTGAATATAGATGCACTGAATTCAACAATATGTAAGAAGTATAATACACTAGGATTTATTCCAGGTATGAAAAATATTTCACTATCTGCAATCCAATCAGTGTGCTACACCACATGAAAAAAAGTAAGGATAACATTAACATTGACCATCTCAGTAGATGTAGAAAAAGCAAGTGACAAAATTCAACATCCATTCATGATAAAAGCTATCATCTAAATCAGGGCTTCCCTGATAGTTCAGCTGGTAAAGAATCTGCCTGCAATGTAGGAGACTCTGGTTCGATTCCTGGGTCTGGAAGATCCGCTGCAAAAGGGATAGGCTATCCACTTCAGTATTCTTGGGCTTCCCTTGTGGCTTAGCTGGTAAAGAATCTGCCTGCAATACGGGAGACCCAACTTCTATCCCTGGGTTGGGAAGATCCCTTGGAAAAGGGAAAGGCTACCCACTCCATTATTCTGGCCTGAAGAATTCCATGGACTGTGTAGTCCATGTGGTCGCAAAAAGTCGGACACGACTGAGCAATTTTCACTTTTCACTTCAAATTTGGTATAGGTTATGTATGACAAACTCACAGCTAACATCACACTTGAGAGTGAAAAGTTAAAATCTTTTCCTCAAGATCAGGAACAAGAGAAGGATATTCACTCTGACCACTTCTATTTAACATGGTATTGGAAGATTCTGAATTGCCAAAGAGATTTTGAGAAAAATTAACAAAGTTGGAGTTATCATGCTCCCTTACTTCAAACTGTACTAAAAACTATAGGAATCAAAAGAATATGATATGGGCACAAAAATAGACATAGAGATCAATGGAAAAGAATACAGAACCCAGAAAAAAATCCCATGTACTTATGGTACACTAATCAATGACTAAGGAGGCAACAATATATAAATGGGAAAGAAACAGTCTTTTCAATTAGTGGTGCTGGGAAAATCGGAGGGCTACATTAAAAAATTAATTTAGAACATTTTCCCATACTATATATAAAAATAAACTCAAAATGGACTAAAGACCTAAATATAAGCTCAGAAACCATAAAACCCCTAGAAGAAAGTATAGGCAGTACACTCTCTGACACAAATTTTAGCAATATATTTTTAGATCTCTCCTCTCAGGCAAAGGAAGAAAAAGTAAATATAAACAAATGAGACCTAATTAAGTTTTAAAACTTCTGCACAACAAAGGAAATCATGTATGAAATGAAAAGAGAATCTACTTAACAGAAGGTATATTTGCAAATGATATGACCAATAAGGAGCTAATACCCAAAACATATAATCAGCTCATACAACTCAAAATCAATAAAACAAACAACCCAATTGAAAAATGAGTAGAAGACCTGAATAGATATATTTTCAAATAAACAGACAGATAGCCAACAGACTTGAAAAGACGTTAATCATTGGAGAAATACAAGTCAAATCTACAAGTTATCACCTCATACCTATCAGAAGGGCTATCATCAAAAAGTCTACAAATAAGAAATATTGGCAAGGACAGAGAAAATAAAATCCTAATACACTGCTGGCAGGAATTTAAATTGGTGCCACCAGTATAGAAAATAGTATGGAGTTAAAAGAAAAAACTAAAAATAGAACTATCATATGATATAGAAATTCCACTACTAGGTATATATCCAAAGAAAATAAAAACACTAATTTGAAAAGATACATGTACCCCAATGTTGATAGCAGCATTATTTTGCCAAGATAGAAGCAACATGTGTCCATCAATAGATAAGGAAGGTATGGTATATGTATGTATATATATATTTTATACACATATATACCATATATATTATATATATAGACACATTCGCGCACACACACACACACATACACACACACTAGAAAGGCACTGGGGTGCTGAAAATGTTTCAGGGTTTATTACAGTTTCCAGGTTCTGGATCCTGGAAAGGTTCACAGGTAATTATAGAGTTATATGGGAGTCTTCAATGGACACCAGTCTTTAGGTGACTCACAAAGCCTCAAGTTAAGTCCACAGTATAAACCACTGGGAAACTTGGGGAAATAAATTAGGAAAAGAAATTTTGACCGTTTTGACCAATATAGCACATCAAAATCTGGGTAGCGTAAGTCTAACTATTAAAAGCTGCCAGGGCATCCACCACTATAAAGAAATCTTCTTGTGAAAGGAACTGATAGCTCTATTACTAATGAGAATCTCAAAAGCCAAAGCTGCAAAGTTGGTAGGCATAACTTAGCACTCAAAAGTTGTCTGAGCATCATCACCTAATTCTAAGACTCTTGTGCTAGGATAAATTGGTCATAAAACAGGTTAAATTGACAGTAGCTCACTAACCTCAAGAAATTTTCTTTGCAAATAGGTAAACTGTGTATGTATGCTCAGTCAAATCCAACTCTGTGACCTATGGACTGTAGCCCGCCAGGCTCTTCTGTCCATGGAATTTTCCAGGCAAGAATACTAGAGTGGGTTGCCATTTCTATAAAACACCACAAAATCCCCAACCCAGCTTCATATCCCTCTTTGTTATTAATTTAGCTCCAAGAGATCCAAGCTTTAACAATACAAATGAATCCTCAAGTTTCAAAGAATTGAGTGCATTGCCTTCTGGCACATCTGCCTATTTTACATCTAACAATTGTGGTCTCAGAAGCTGTAGATACATAAAAAAATGGTAAAAAATCTTACTTAGAAAATCTAGAAACACGATAGCCTTTATGGACACAGTAATTAGACAAGATTATCCTAAGAGTACATTTAAAAGCAAGGGTTCCCAAGTTAAACAACTGAATGGGATATCTATTTTCATTGTTATGCAGAAAACTCCAAAAAACTTCACGGTTCCAAAATAACTTCAATGAAAGATTCATTGCAAAAGGCCAATGAAAAGGTAAAGACACTAGATGGACCCAAAGCAAAATTGAAACTGATGTGATTCCTACTGCTCCCCTCTATCCTCCTTTACCTGAGTACTCACAGTCTACCAATCCTCTTTCTGAATCACCTTTTCACTCTGAAGAGACAAGACCATAAACAAAGTCCAAGTTAGTGATCCTATAACTGCAATAAGTCCAGAAACCTAAAACAATCTTTGGTCCTCCCTAATGTCATCCTCCTAGGAGTCCAACATCAAAATACTGAGCCAGAAATTGCTATCTCACTTGTAATAAACTTGCAAATGGACATCGGAATAAAATGTCCTCAAAGATGGTGCAAATTCTTCCACACTAACTTGAACACCCTATCAACCCTCAAAGGAGGACCACCATTTAGGGCCCCTACTAGGGTTGATTACACTCTCAGGGATTCTGTAGTAAATTGCTGAGTTATTACCTGAAACAGCTCAGAAGAAGCTAAAGTTAAAATTGATAGAAAACCTAGGAAATTCTGGTAGTTGCCAGTGCTTCATACTCTACTGTAAAGCCCACTTACTATGGGGCTTGCAGTCTGAGTCCTGAGATAACTAGCAGAAGCTTGTGAAAGGTAAAAATTCTTACCAGTGTCAACTCTTCTGGATCTCTCTAGTGCCCAGTCAAAAAGGGAAGGTAAAGTTTCACATTGTTTCTTAATGGTTATCTATTCTTTTCTCTTCAAGTGCCAGCTGTTGTCTTGTTTGTCCCGTTTTGTGTCCCGAGAACTGGATTTGGCTTTCAGTCTGTCTGCAGCATATAGGTTGTTGATTCTCTGACACGCTGATGGTTCAACTATCAGGTTGGGAGGCCCCAAAATGTAACCAAACAGAAATGTGGATTGCCATCTCTCTATGGCTAGGGTTTTTCAAATGATGAACCTAAAAAAAAAAAATTAGTAATGAGTTTGATGCCTTTTATTCAAAGGAAAGCAATCCTCTTGATTTGGGCAAATGCAGTGACTCACAAGCAGTGGGAACGCTGTTCCTACGGGATCTGGGGCAAGACCGATTTTAACAGAACTTAGAAGAGGCAACAGCGAAACTGGGCTTGATTGGCTAGGAGGTCAATTACCCTTTCAGGCTAGCAGCTTCTACTTCCTAGGGTAAAGTAAACTAGCCACAGCTGAGTTAGAGACATGTAATTGGTATTATGTTAGGATTCTTTGACAGGTGTTTCTCCTAATTGTAGGCTGACATAAGTTTAGATTGGTAACGTAGACTGGGCTGCTGGAGCAGCCTCCATTTTGTGGGTGCTGATGCACAAATTAACTTTATCAGGTACTATTAACTGTTGCCAGCTTTCAGAGAAATTATCTAAGTCTTTCTTCCTTTTGGCTCTTTTTTGGGGAGTAGCTGTGTATCTTGGGAGGGTAATATCATTTGTACCCTCTGGTTAGACACCTCTTGTGTCTAAGGGAGTCATTCATTTCTGCCAGGAATACTTATTCTCTTTGTCCTGGCTGAAACCTGACAGGATATTTGAAAGTTTGTTTTTTTTTTTTAAGTAGCTCTAGGGTAAGAAGTTAGCCAAATTGGAAGCTGATATTCAGAGCCTGATAGGAATTTTTTCCTCAGGCCTTCCCTCCTCAGCTAATGAAACTATATACCCAGAGGGAAAGAAAAATATTCTAAAGAGAAACAGCTCTAAATTGAGAACATGGGAATCTTTTGATTTCTTAGTTGAATAGTCTCTCCCTGATATTAACAAGTGAATTAAAGATAAACATGATTATCTTAGACCCTTGATAGCATTCAGGTTACACCATAATTCCTTGATAAATTAAAATCAGCTGTCCTATAGAGGACAGCTTGTAAAATTTTCTTAGGAATTGTGCCTTTACAAAAACAGAAAAAGCCTTCCTATTCTTCTTAAGAAGGTCCAAACCTCCCATACTCAAATGCTCATAAGTATTGTAAAAACTCTGAATTTAGGAAACAAAAGTCCTGGGAGGAAACTACACTTTTCCTTTGTGTCTTTGAGATGAAAATGTTCTACCTTGTCTTTTATAGAAACTAAGGGTTCTCTATTTGAAATGCAAACTTCAGCGAGTTAATTCTTATCAGAAGGAGGAATAAAGGAGAGGTTATTTGATTACTATGTGAATCAAAAATCTTGAAATCTATACTAGTAAAAAGCTTAAGCCATCTGAGCAGGTGAACTTAACTTATATCTACCAGAAACACAATTTGAATCCAACTGTTCCATTATGAACAGTGAGTTTAAAAACCCAAGCAGGTTCCTATGGGGTTCTCCCAGGTACGAAAGTCTTTCTGTGTCCCCAGTTTCTTGTTTGTAGGAAATAGGCTTTATTGAGACTCCTTTGCCTTCCCAGAGTTCCAAAGGGTAGATTCAAACAGTTGCTAATCAGAGAAGGGAGAGGATGCAGAGACAAGGCAGAAGCAGTCAGGAAACAGTAAAAACAATGCAGCCTTGGGAGGTGTTCCAGGAATCCTGTGCTCAGCCTGTTCAGTTCAGTTCAGTTCAGTGGCTCAGAGTCCTGTCCGACTCTTTGCAACCCCATGAATCGCAGCATGCCAGGCCTCCCTGTCCATCACCAACTCCCGGAGTTCACTCAGACTCACGTCCATTGAGTCAGTGATGCCATCCAGCCATCTCATCCTCTGTTGTCCCCTTCTCCTCCTGCCCCCAATCCCTCCAAGCATCAGAGTCTTTTCCAATGAGTCAACTATTTGCATGAGGTGGCCAAAGTACTGGAGTTTCAGCTTTAGCATCATTCCTTCCAAAGAAATCCCAGGGCTGATCTCCTTCAGAATGGACTGGTTGGATCAGCCTATTACTATCCTCTATCTGGGTGGGAGACCTAGTTCTGCCGGCACCGCCGCTGCCACTAAGTCGCTTCAGTCGTGTCTGACTCTGTGCGACCCCAGAGACGCAGCCCACCAGGCAGCCCGTCCCTGGGATCCTCCAGGCAAGAACGCTGGAGTGGGTTGTCATTTCCTTCTCCAATGCCTGAAAGTGAAAAGTGAAAGTGAAGTCGCTCAGTCGTGTCCTACTCTTAGCGACCTCATGGACTGCGTCTACTAGGCTCCTCCATCCATGGGATTTTCCAGGCAATAGTATTGGCAATGGCACCCCACTCCAGTACTCCTGCCTGGAAAATCCCATGGACTGAGGAGCCTGGTGGGCTGCAGTCTATGGGGTCGCTGAGGGTCGGACACGACTGAGGGACTTCACTTTCACTTTTCACTTTCATGCATTGGAGAAGGAAACGGCAACCCACTCCAGTGTTCTTGCCTGGAGAATCCCAGGGACGGGGGAGCCTGGTGGGCTGCCATCTATGGGGTCACACAGAGTCGGACACGACTGAAGTGACTTAGCAGCGGCAGTACTGGCAGAAGAGCTCAAAGAAAGTGTTAGATGCACTCCTTTGGGAGGAACCAAGACTGCTTTATGCTTCTCTATTGTTTCATGTTTTTTCTTTGTTTCTACATTCCTTCCCTTCCCTGATTAGCAACTGTTTGAATCTGCCCTTTGGAACTCAAGGGGAGGTCTAGCAGCCCTGCTGAAGCCTTTTTCCTATAAAGAGTAAGGGGCATGGGAAGGCATCTCTACTCAGGGAGATCCCCACAGGGTCTTCCTGGGACAGACCCCTCCCCCATATTCTCTGCTGTAGCTCCTCTCTGAAGTACCTAGATAATAATAGTATCTTGGACACATTTTCTGAGTTTTTCAGATGCTAAAACCACCACCAAATGGAAGAATTATCTACTTGATGATCCTGAGCAGATAGCCCCCAGACCTACTGGTGCCTAAGGACTGATAATGTTAACCACCTTACCTCAACATCAACCAATCAGAGCATTGTGACCAAACTCATCACATACCCAGTGACCTTCCCCTCCCTCAGCTGGCCTTTAAAAGATGGGTTTGCTAAAACCCATCATGGAGTTTGGGGCTTTTTGAGCCCTAACCTACCAGGAATCAGTGTCTGGCACCATACAATTAACACTGTACTTTCCTCCACCATAACCTGGTGTTAGTAGACTGGCTTTACTGCATGGGCTAGTGGACACAGCACCATAGTTTGGTTCAGCACCACAACTTGGTTTCAGTTCCCTCTTTTCTTTGCTTTTTCTCAATCTTGAAGGGAACAAATATTGGACAAGAAAAGGAATACAGTAACATTTTGGATAAAGAGGTTAATCATAAACTTGGCAGAGGAACTCAGCTTCAGTTACATTGAGATAGGTTGCTGCTGGTACTACTGCTAAGTCACTTCAGTCGTGTCCGACTCTGTGCAACCCCATAGACGGCAGCCCACCAGGCTCCCCCGTCCTTGGGATTCTCCAGGCAAGAACACTGGAGTGGGTTGTCATTCCCTTCTCCAATGCATGAAAGTGAAAAGTGAAAGTGAAGTCACTCAGCCGTATTCGACTCTTAGCGATCCCATGGACTGCAGCCTACCAGGCTCCTCCATCCATAGGATTTTCCAGGCAAGAGTACTGGAGTGGGGTGAGATAGGTTAAATGATAGATATTCATTGAATATCTAGATCATTATGAAATAAGACAAAATCCTCATTCATTACTGACCATAACTTCTAACCACTTTTGGCTTCATTTTACAGAGGAATAAAAGATATTAGATTTGTTAGTAAATATATCATGTCACATTGAAAAATTTACTGTAAGGAAGGACATACACTTCAAGAAACTATAAAATGTATTTATACATTTGTGAATCCACAGAGAGTTACTATCAAAGACAGTCTACAACTGTTAGGGGAAGCACACTGATTGAAAACTTCCACCCTGGCCAGGCACCATAGAAACCATTTGCATAAGTTGTTTTACGACAGGAGGTCCTGGTAAGGAACACGGAACTAATAAGCCTCCACCAACTGGAAGAGTTTGGAAAGGTCAAAGGGAGACACCACAGGTCCGACCACCTCCCAGAATCCTCTCTAGCATCCATCTTGCCTGAGCAATGGGTGGGCCACCAGAAAAGACTCTGAATTAGAATGATTGGCCAAAGACCACCGGGAAACTAATCCCATCACCATAAAACTGTTCTCCTGGGTTCCCTTACCCTACTGCTCTCCACCCAGGTGCCCTTCCCAATAAAATCTCTTGCTTTGTCAGCACGTGTCTCCTCAGACAATTCTTTTCCGAGTGTTAGACAAGAGCCCAGTTTCGGGCCCTGGAAGGGGGTCCCCTTTCCTGCAACACAACTGTTTACTTTGTAGTTTTCATTAGTAATTAAGAATTTTAAGGGTTAAAATTCTAATCAATGGAAACTACTTAGAAATAATAAGGGTAAAAGTAAACAGTTTTATATGAAAACTAGTTAAGGAAAGTAGAATGTGTTTTTTAGATAAGGAAAGTTATGGAGGACATATTTGGTTTTTTAAATAATTTTTTAATCCCACTTAATTAACTGAAATTGATGTCCTTTTCTGTCCTAATATACATTTCTGTCACAATATTTTTCCTTAATTAACCTTTCCTATTTATTTTTCTGTGAATTACCTAGGCATGTACTTCAGTGCTTATTTTTTCCTATCAATTTGTTGTAATATTTGTTATTGTGTTGTAGGAGCTCTTGATCAGTCCCCTTAAACAGAAATAATTTACAATAGATGAAAAATGATATAATTTTTTAATGTGACCATTAATTTGACAATAATCATTACACAGAAAAGTAAATAGAAGTAGTTTTAAGTCCACCTACACTGAGTTCACTCAATCTAACATTCAAATTTCATTTTAATTGAAGTTATTTTGACATGTACACTATAAAGAGTCAATAAATATTTGATATGTTCCTATTGATTTAAGGAGAAAGCAATGGCAACCCACTCCAGTACTCTTGCCTGGAAAATCCCATGGGCGGAGGAGCCTGGTAGGCTGCAGTCCAGGGGTCGCTAAGAGTTGGACACGACTGAGCGACTTCCGTTTCACTTTTCACTTTCATGCATTGAAGGAAATGGCAACCCACTCCAGTGTTCTTGCCTGGAGAATCCCACGGACCGGGGAGCCTGGGGGCTGCCGTGTATGGGATCACACAGAGTCGGACACGACTGAAGTGACTTAGCGGTAGCAGTATTCATTTAAACTTGCTAGTTTGCTTCCCTGGTGGTTCAGAGAGTGAAGAATCTGCCTGCAATGCAAGCAACCCAGGTTCAATCCATGAGTCAGGAAGATGCCCTGGAGAAGGGAATGGCTACCCACTTCCAGTATTACTGCCTGGAAAATTCCAAGGACAGGGAAGCCTGGTAGGTTACAATCCATGGGGCTGCAAAGAGTTAGACGTGACTGCTGCTGCTGCTAAGTCGCTTCAGTTGTGTCCGATTCTGTGTGACCCCATAGACGGCAGCCCACCAGGCTCTGCTGTCCCTGGGATTCTCCAGGCAAGAACACTGGAGTGGGTTGCCATTTCCTTCTCCAAAGCATGAAAGTGAAAAGTGAAAGTGAATTCGTTCAGTCGTGTCCGATTCTTAGTGACCCCATGGACTGCAGCCCACCAGGCTCCTCAGTCCATGGGATTTTCCAGGCAAGAGTACTGGAGTGGGGTGCCATAGTGACTAACAAAACTACAGCTTTGAAAAAACAGTCTGTTAATTATGCCCAATTTATAACTATCATTAAAGAACAAAGTATTTCACTTTATCCAATTTTTTTCCTTGTATTATATATATTTTTTTCTCCATGAAGAAAAATAAAACTCTGGCCAATATTTCTCTGACAAATTCTGTACTGGTAAACCATATGCCAATCTTTAAAAGCACTTTCCACTCTTATTATTAACTTACTTTAAAAAAAGAATATCTAAAGTACTATTGACCCATTTTTTTAGGTGCATTTTTTTTTTAACCACCCACTGAATATATGTGTGTGTGTATATAAAATAAAGGTTCAAAATGTTAAAGACTGCTCCATAGCTGATTCAGTGTGTGTGACTACTTTGATACAGTCTGCTATGTCCCTCAATTTCATCTGCTACCAGTTTGATTCTGTTACATCTGTATACTTTTTCCAGGAGATGGCGTGATTTGTGAAATTACATATATTTCTCAAAAGGTCTTTACTACATATTTTACCATCAAGCACAGATTAACCATCTCATTAAAATGCCTCCCCCCACCGACTTCATCCATCTGTCTGGTAATGACAGTGCTTAATCATTCTAGAAACTAAGAATGTATTTTGATGATATTAAAATCTTTGTTGCTGTTAATTACCATTTGATTTTCACATTGGCCATCTTGTTTACTGAGTCAGTCAAAAATATATCTAGGTTAGTACCATAAGGTTTCACTGATTTAATTTGTGATATTTTAAGTCACTACAGTGCATATACATATTATTTTTTAAATATTTATGTATTGTGATGACTATCTTGATATGAAAAAATCTCTAATGATAGAAAAAAAAAGTGTCCTATTTTTGTTATGAATATTTAGTCCATATCTCTATGGTGCTAATGTATGATTCTCTGGGAGACCAATTATTAATATGGTCATATGCAACAGAAATGGTTACCTCATTGTGGGGATGTTGAAAAAATAAAAGGAGATAATCATTATCCAAGAATCTTTATACAGCAAATTCCCACTGGCTATCTACTTTACATGTGGTAATGTATATGTTTCAATACTAGTCTCTCAGGTCATGATGCAGGTAACCCAAAGCTGGTGCTCTGTGATGACCTAGAGGGGTGGGATGGTGAGGGTAATGGGAGAGCAGTTTAGAAGCAGGTGGTACTTGTGTATACCTATGGCTGGTTCATGCTGATGTATGCTGGAAGCCATCACAATATTGTAGAGTAATTATCCTCCAAATAAAAGTAAAATAAAAAATTTAAAAAAAGAATCTTTAGTAAGAGCATTCTAAAAGATAAGGGAAGAGACTAAATCCATCTATGAAAACATTAAGAGATTTTATATCAACTCTCTTTCAATGTCCAAGATATATGAAAAGAAACAAAAGTCTGGTGTACAAAGAACTTTTAAACTACTATCTGATAGTGAGGCAATAATTTAGTTTTGAAATGGTGTTTTTCCCCACTCATTCCTGAGATTGGAAGAATGATAAGGATTGATTGCAGTGCCTAATGTCAGAAAGTTGACATCTTCTTTTCAAAAAAGTATTTAAGAGCTGTAATTTTGCTTCTCATCTTTGATCTTCATAGCGACTCAAACTGGCAGCAGCAGGAGTCCCATTCTCAAAATAATAGGTAGTTCCTTAAGAAGCCAAACAGTGTTTGGAAATATACATTTTAAGGGTTCTTTCACACCGACCAATGCAACAAGAAAAAAAAATATTTTTAATATGGATCTCAAAGCAAAAATACCAGACCCAAATGTGATATGCACGGTGGTGTGTTTGTGTATATGTAGTGGAGGGAGGGGGGTGATATTTCACTTGAATGAATTTTCTCATTTGTTAGAGACCATTGATCAAGACAAAAAAAAGTACAATTTCATTAAATTCTTTGTATCTCTTTCCTACATAACTAAAATTTCAACAAAAACTCTAAACACTATCTAAATCATACACCAAAATATGCAGTTGACATTTTATTAGAAAAATAAAGTTTGTTTCTAAAATTGCATTTTTGGCCTTTATCTGATTACCAAAGTAGTGTATTGTAGGTCATTTGGAAAATATAAGGAAACAGAAAGAGAAAAATAATTCTAGAGTTACTTGTATAATTCAATCATTTTACAAAATATTAATATCCCAGAATGGGATGTCAAACAGCAACCTGATATTTCTTCTTAAAATAAAGTGAGAATTGTTTCCATGTTGTTAGATTATCAGGAAGCTATTATTCTAATATGTTTCTCTGTAATATCTATAAATTTTCCTCTATTATTGAACTTCAATTTTCCCCTAATATATGCTATTATCAACAAAGTTCCTATAGATGATTAAAACAATTTTTAAGGATATACATATTTTAAACTATGAATAACAATGCTATAGTTTAAATCTGCAATACACTTTTTTAAAATTATATTGCTTAAAATATTATATTAATATCTCAACATACACATAGATCAATGGACTAGAATAGAGTCCAGAAATAAACCCACACTTGAATGGCCAATTAATCTATGACAAAGAAGTCAGGACTATGCAAGAGGGAAAAGACAATCTCTACAGTAAGTGCTGCTGAGAAAACTAAACAGCTACATGCACAGGAATCAAACTGGACTATTTAATCATACCATACACGGAAGTTAACTCAAATGGATTAAAGACTTAAGTGTAAGACCTGAAACCATAAATCTCTGAGAAGTAAGCATAGCAGTATGCTCTTTGACACAGGTCTTAGCAGTTTTGTATTTTTTTTTTAACTTGTATCTTCAGGTAAGAGAAACAAAAGCAAAAAATAAACAAATAGGACTACATCAGACTAGAAAGTTTTTGCACAGAAAAGGATATTATTAACAAAAGGAAAACGCTGCCTATTGAATGGAAGATAGTTGCAAAAGATACAATGGGTTAATACCCAAAATATCAAAAAATTCTACATCAAGAAATAAAACAGAAACAAAAACAAACAATCTGATTAGAAAAATGGGCAGAGGACTTAAAAAGATATTTTCCCAAAGAAACATACAGATGGCCCACAGATACATGAGAAGATGCTCAACATTGCTAATCATCAGGGAAATGCAAGTCAAAACCGCAGTGAGATGTCATAGCACACCTGTTAGAGTGGCTGTTATCAATAAAGAACAAATAACAAGTGTTGGGGAGAATGTGGAAAAAGGAACATTCATACACTATTGGTGGTAATATAAACTGATGTAGCCACTATGGAAAATGTATGAAGTTTCCTATAAATAATTAAAAACAAAACTATATGATCCAACAAATCCACTCCTGGATATTTATCTGAAGAGAATGAAAATACCAATTTAAAAAGCATATCCACTCCTATGTTCATTACAGCATTATTTATGACAGCCAGGATTTGAAAACAACGTAAGTGACTCATCAATACATGGATAAAAAAGATATTATTTATATATGTGTATATACACATGCAATAGGATATTATTCAGCCATAGAAAAGAATGAAATCTTGCCAATTGCAATCACATGGATGAATCTAGAGGGTATTATGGTAGAATAAGTGATACAGAGAAAGACAAATACCATATAATTTTACTTATATATGGAATCTAAAATACAAAACAAATGAACAGACATAAAAATGTCATATTTAAGAGATATAGAGAACAAACAGGTAGTTGCCAGGAAGGAGTGGGATGGGTGGATGAGAGAAATAGGTGAGGGAGATTAAGAGTTACAAGCTTCCAGATACAAAATAAATGAGTCACAGGGAGGAAATGTACAGTGTGGGGAATAGAGTCAATAAAAATATAATATCTTTGTATGGTGACAGGTGGTCACTAGACTTACCTTAGTGATCATTTTGTAATGTATAGAAATACTGAATTACTATGTTGTATACCAGGAACTCCCTGGAGAAAGGAATGGCAACCAGCTCCAGTATTCTTTCCTGGATAATCCCATGGATAGAGAAGTCTGGTGGGCTAGTCAATGGGTCGCAAAGAGTCTGACATGACTGAACGACTAACACACATACCAGGAACTAACATAGTGTTGTTAAGTCAATTATATTTCAAAATCAAACTCACAGTATAGAGCTCAGATTTGTGGTTAACAGAGGCAGGAGGTAACCGGATGAAGATAGTTCCCCTTCTGGGTACCCCTGCCTCTGTTAACCACAAATATCCAGAAAATAGTGTGTTTTAGTCGATCAGTCATATCCTACTCTTTGCAACCCCATGGACTGAGGTCTGCCAAGCTTCTCTGTCCATGAAATTCTCCAGGCAAGAATGCTGGGAGTGGGTTACCATTTCATTCTCCAGGGGAATCTTCCCAAACCAGGGATTGAACCCGCGTCTCCTGCATTACAGGCAGATTCTTTACCACTGAGCCACCAGAGAAGCCAACCACATAAATAGTAAACAGGAATGTAACAGAAAACATGATAAATGTTATTAACAGTGTTGTATGTTATATATGCAAGTGGTTAAGAGAATAAATCCTGAGAATTCTTACCACAAGGAAAAAGATTTTTTTCTTTTTATTTTGAGTATGTAGGAGATGATGGATGTTCACTAAGCTTACTATGGAAATAATTTCATGGTGTATGTAAGTCAAATCATTGTGCATATACCTTAAACTTATACAGTGCTATATGTCAATTGTATCTTTAAAACTGAAGGAGAGATGTAATATTAAAGTCTGATTAATAAATTTTAATCAGTTTATTCACATCTTGTCCCTAGATATTTTTAATGTATTTCAAACTCTATGTTCTTTTTGTGGATTTATCCTTACTTACATAAAATAACTTGTCTTCCCATGCTTTAAGACTCTCAGTTCTTTTTATATAACAGTATAACCATCACAGCTTTCATTTTGTTTTTGCCATTATATATATTTCATCCTTCTTTATTGCTAGTCCTTTATTTCATTTAATGAGTATCTTTTAAATAATTCAGCCCATTTTTATTACATTAATGAATCTACTTAATATATGGTTGGCTTCCCTGTGGCTCAGACAGTAAGATTCTGCCTGCAAGGCAGGAGACCCAGGTTCGATCCATGGGTCAGGAAGATCCCCTGGAGAAGAGAACATAACCCACTCCAGTATTCTTGCCTGGAGAAGCCCATGGAAAGAGAAGCCTGGCGGGCTACAGTCCATGCAGTCAGCAAAGAGCCGGATTCAACTGAGTGACTGACACTCTCACTTTTCTTTCTCATTAAGTTAATGCTTTTTTCTTCATCACTTTCTCCTGTCTTTTCATTTTTTTCTTATTGATAGTCTATTGTAAGTTGCTGCTTCTTTCTTGATCATTTTCTCCTGTATTTTCATTTCTCTCTTTTTTACTTCTCCCATAGTCTTCTCTTCCTCCTCCTCCTCTTTCTTAGTCTGCTTCTCCTTTTGTATTTCTCTGCTACTACCTTTTGTTCTCTATTTTCTTAGAGTCTTCCCTATCTTCCCCAAGACATTATTGGCACATTAGCAATATTTTCTAGATCCCAATTTTCTTATCTCCAAAAGATACTAAATGCATTCTATGTCTCTTTGGGTTTCTCTATGTATCAAATAACACATTGTGTATAAATATTTAGAAAAATATCTGGAATTTAATCATAATATTATACAATGAATATTACTACTATTTTTGCTAATATTAAGATAATAATAACAGCATCATCAAGAGAATTTAGATTGAATTAGGGAAATTCTGATACTTAATCAGGCCACTTTTCCATCATTTGTTGTTCTGAGTTCAGAAATTTCCATAGTCTTCTGCTTTCATATCTTCTAATTATTTTTTTAACCTTTGTTTTTTTGTCACATGTAATTCAGATAGGGGAATCTTTCCCCCGATAGCTTTAATGTGTCCTGCAACTTGAAGATTTTGCTGAGGCTTTGATGTGGAGGTACTATAAGTGTTACCTCCATAAAAATGGCACTATATTTCTCTTATTTTTATATTATCAAGTCAAAAGATATTATTTTGGGGGAGGAAAGGAATATTAAAAGCTTAGGCTCAGTCTACCATTTTTTAGTTATAAATTCAAATGAACTTTATTTCAAACAGAAGAATAATACAATCAACAGGGAAAAGAAGAGTGTCAAATTCATGCTCACACACACACACACAAATATTGATCACTGTTACTGTGTTCAGAAACAATTTTTGTTCTAAATAAAAGTAAGAGAAAAAAAGAAATCTTTTACAACTGCCTCACTAAATGTGTGTGATTTCCAAGTGTATGAATAGCCAGCTCTGAAGATCTCCATTCTGATTTGTGCTCTCTCTGCTGCTGCTGCTGCTAAGTCGTTTCAGTCCTGTCCGACTCTGTGAGACCCCATAGACGGCAGCCTACCAGGCTCCTCCGTCCCTGGGATTCTCCAGGCAAGAACGCTGGAGTAGGTTGCCATTTCCTTATCCAATGCATGAAAGTGAAAAGTGAAAGTGAATTTGTTCAGTCGTGTCCGATTCTTAGCGACCCCATGGACTGCAGCCTACCAGGCTCCTGCGTCCATGGGATTTTCCAGGCAAGAGTACTGGAGTGGTGTGCTCTCTCTATATATTGTTAAACCCAGCCATGTCATCTAGAGTGGGGACAAATAGTACTAAGGAAGGTCTGTGGCTTGTTTCTAGGATTCATACTATCTCAAAAACTGTATATCTATATATTACCGCTTTCCAAACCACCATAACTACTCACAGATAATAGCAATATGTATCTCTTCTCAAGCCAGTAAGAGTACATCGCTTTCAAAGTAAACTTGTTTGGAGAATCTGGAATGCTGGCAGAAGATGTTTCCATTATTGAAAAAGCAGAGGGTATTCAGGAAAAACCTATAACTAGTTACAGGGTGAAATTAGGTATTGATAACCATTGAAAGTGAAAGTGAAAATCACTCAGTCGTGTCCTACTCTTTGCAACCTCATGGACTATACAGTCCATTGAATTCTCCAGGCCAGAACTGGAGTGGGAAACTGTTTCCTTCTCCAAGGGATCTTCCAAGCCAGGGATCAAACCCAGGTCTCCTGCATTGCAGGTGGACTCTCTATCAGCTGAGCTACCAGGGAAGCGCCATTACATGGCCACTTCTCTAGTATGTTCCTTACTTTCTCATTTGCTCTGTAAAGGATATGCTTGAAACCCTCCATATAAAGGAAAAGCTGTGCAATTGACTTTATTCAGCTATTTTCTTGACTTATTAGTATTTGGAATATATTCAGAAACTTCTTCTAAGTATCAATCAGTAGATCCTCTAGACTTCAGTAAGAAGAGTGAGTGATTTAATACATTTTGTTCTCCGCTATTTTTACCTCTGCTCATTTGAAAACCGTAGTCATGCTTTCTGAAATCCAGTGTGCTAACCAATCAGGCTTAAGTTTGTTTTGACTTGAAAAATACAGAAAAGAGTGAATATTTTCTCACTAGAAAAAATATATCAAGCCCTAACACTACCCGAACAATTGTATAGTTAAAGAAACAAACATTTAAATTAAGGTTGCTGCTGCTGCTAAGTCGCTTCAGTCGTGTCCGACTCTGTGCGACTCCATAGATGGCAGCCCATCAGGATAAATTAAGGCTAGAAAATTGTAATAAGGACTGTTGATGTTCAGTTGCTAAGTTGTGTCCAATTCCTTGTGACCTTATTAATTGCAACACATCAGGCTTCCCTGTCCTTCATTGTCTCCTGGAATTTGCTCAATTCATCTCCACTGAGTAGGTGATACCATCCAACCATCTCATCCTCTGTCGTCCCTGTCTCCTTTTGCCTTCAATCTTTCACAGCATCTTACAATGAGTCTTTTACAATGAGTTGGCTCTTCACATTAGGTGGCCAAAATATTGGATCTTCAGCTTCAGCATCAGTTCTTCCAATGAATATTCAGGATTGATTTCCTTTAGGACTGACTGGTTTGATCTCTGTGCTGTTCAAGGGACTCTCGAGAGTCTGTTTTCCAGCACCATAGTGCAAAAGCATCAGTTCTTCTGTGCTCAGCCTTTAACTTTCACGTCCATACATGACTACTAGAAAAACCATAGCTTTGACTATATGGATCTTTGTCAGCAAAAGGATATCGCTTCTCTGCATTTTAATATGTGATCTAGGTTTTCTTCCACATAGATGTAGGTTTTCTTCCAAATCACACATCTTAAAATGTGATCATAGCTTTTCTTCCAAGGAGCAAGTCTTTTAATTTCACGGCTACAGTCACTATCAGCAGTGATTTTGGAGCCCATGAAAATAAAATATGCCACTGTTTCCACTTTGTCCCCTTTTATTTGCCATGAAGTGATGGGACCAGATGCCGTGATCTTAGTTTTTGAATGTTGAATTTTAAGCCAGCTTTTTCTCTTTCCTGTTTCACCTCATCAAGAGGCTCTTTAGTTCCTCTTCGCTTTCTGCCACTAGGGTGGTATCATCTCCATATCTGAGATTGTTAATATTTCTCCCCACAATCTTGATTCCAGCTTGTGATTTATTCAGCCCAGCATTTTGCATGATGGCTCAGATGGTAAAGCTTCTGCCTACAATGTGGGAGACTCGGGTTCAATCCCTTGGTCGGGAAGATCTCCTGGAGAAGGAAATGGCAACCCACTCCAGTATTCTTGCCTGGAAAACCCCATGGATAGAAGAGCCTGGTAGGCTATAGCCCATGGGGTTGCAGAGTCCGGACACGACTGAGCGACTTCACTTTCGCTTTCACTTTTCACTCTTAAATAAGTTAAATAAGCAGAATGGCAATATACAGCCTTGACATACTCCTTTCCCAATTTTGAACCAGTCTGTTGTTCCATATTGAGTTCTAATTCTTGCTTCTTGACCTGCATACAGGTTTCTCAGGGGGCAGGTAAGGTACTCTGATATTCCCATTTCTTTAAGAATCTTCCACAGTTTAATGTGATCCACACATTATTATTGACTCACAAAAGATTATAATGTATTAATAATATATTTGGTTTATAAAGCACCTTGTTGAGTAAAGACCAAAAAATGAAACCTAAGATTAATGGCATCAAAAAAGACAAAACATGAAGCTTATTTCAGTAATATATCTTGTTCAGAGTATGTAATTTAAATACTCTAAATTAGAAATTTAACTTTCTAATTAAAAATATATATTAACATATCAGCTCTGACACTTTTAGCTGTGTGACACTGAACAATTTGCCATTTTTCCTCTAGAAGAAGATATATGATGACATAATTTTAATGATAATGGTCCTATTAAGTGAAATAATGTAGATTGCCTGGCATATAGTAAATGCTTAATGACTGTATATCATGCATAAAAGTATATTTGCTTTTACAAACAAAACAAAACAAGATTAGATTTCTTGAAATAGCTTCTCTGGTGAAATTGAAACATATTTTAATTCTCAATGATGCTTGTATATGATGTATTATAGAATAAATATATTTTCATTATATTCACAGTAACTCAATAAATTAGATATAATCATTTATGTAGTTAAATATCTCATGGCATATATCTTTTTTAAAGAAATAAATGAGAAATGATGGTTGTCATGTTTAAAACAAGATATGAGCATTTAACTGTGAGACATCTTATTTCAATCTCTTACCTTTTGTTTTTAAAGTATCTGCAGTTTACCCTCCTACTATAAAATGTACTTTGTTACTTACTGTTGTTGTTGTTGTTGTTGCTAAATCCTGTCGGACTCTTTTGCAACTCCATGGACTGTAGCCCATGAGGCTCCTCAGTCCATGGGATTTTCCAGGCAAGAATACTGGAATGGGTTGTCATTTCCTTCTCCAGTTACTTGCTGTAACCACATAGCTAATTTTGTTTACTTTTGGCACCATATTGCACTTTAATTAAGAACATTTCCAGAAAACCACAAGGCCAAAGTTGTGCTTTTCTAATTAAAAGAAAAAGCACAGTAAGCAGTTTTATTAGTAATGTGAATGATACTATTAAGAACACATAGTGATTTAGGGAAGTAAACTTAGAATAATGTGAACTTTAATGCAGAGTACACAAAACAAAAACTACATGCACATTAATCGATTATTTCATGGTTCCCAAATATTTTTACATAGATATGTAACATAAAGTTTTGCTTTTGTTCCATACTCTAAAGTCCCATATCTCACAATTAGAGATTATATGCTTTTTAAAAAATTTATAGAAATGTAATTGTATGTTTGCATGTGTATATGCACATGAAAAAAGATAAAAGGATGCATATGTAAATATACATTCATAATATTTATAGCATAGTAGAGAAATCATCACAATAATTTTTAAAGCAATGGAGAGGAAAAAACAAATTGGCAACATAATCAACTGGTTAAATAAGTCACAATATATTTATAGAAAAAATATCATAGAGTCAATAAATAGATCCAAGCTATATTATATAAGAAGGGGGGAAACAAGATGTAGAATAGTTTGTACTATATATTGCTATTTGAAATAGCCACATAAAATTTTAGAATCTGAGTAAGCAGTTTTGAGGGTCACTTGATAAGCTAGGCATGCACATTATCTGCAAGACTAAGAATTTTTATTCCAGACTGCAGCAATTATTAAGTAAAGGCATATAGAAATAGTTGACTTCTTTTAGGAATGTAGGATAAGAATAAGAAACTATTAATAGTGGAAAGTTGGAAGTATGATTTTAATGTTTATTGTTAATAATATAAGAATTTTTAAAATATGTCAAACTATCAATAGGCAATTTGGTTTTTAAAACTAAAGCTTTTATATAAACAATTTATTTTATTTAATTTCCATGTTTTTGTCAATCCTAAAGGAAATAGATGGTGAAACAGTGGAAACAGTGTCAAACTTTATTTTTTGGGGCTCCAAAATCACTGCAGATGGTGACTGCAGCTATGAAATTAAAAGATGCTTACTCCTTGGAAGAAAAGTTATGACCAATCTAGATAGCATATTGAAAAGCAGAGACATTACTTTGCCAACAAAGGTCCATCTAGTCTAGGCTATGGTTTTTTCAGTGGTCATGTACAGATGTGAGAGTTGGACTGTGAAGAAGGCTGTGCGCCGAAGAATTGATTCTTTTGAACTGTGGTGTTGGAGAAGACTCTTGAGAGTCCCTTGGACTGCAAGGAGATCCAACCAGTCCATTCTGAAGGAGATCAGCCCTGGGATTTCTTTGGAGGGAATGATGCTGAAGCTGAAACTCCAGCACTTTGGCCACCTCATGCGAAGAGTTGACTCATTGGCAAAGACTGATGCTGGGAGGGATTGGGGGCAGGAGGAGAAGGGGACGACAGAGGATGACATGGCTGGATGGCATCGCTGACTCGATGGATGTGAGTCTGGGTGAACTCTGGGAGTTGGTGATGGACAGGGAGGCCTGGCGTGCTGTGATTCATGGGGTCACAAAGAGTCGGACAGGACTGAGTGACTGAACTGAACTGAAACTGACTTTTAAATACAAACTTGAACATATCCCCCTTTTTTTAAAAAAAAGGCTAATATCAATAAAGAAATGTTTTTCTCCCATCAGCTTTCAAATACATAATATAGTTCTATTGACTATAATCACCATTCTGTACATTTTTAATATGTATACATATATTGAAATTATGTTGTACATCTGCAACTAATTTGTTATATGTCAATTATATATCAATAAAAATAATTTAAGGAAATAATTGCTATACTTTTTCTGAATTATATTTTGTTATATAAACACAAATTATTTTTGGTATTACCATTGTTTTATCACGAGGAAGAGGAATATGATGAAAAAATGTAGTTCTGTAAATCAACAGGTAAACTTTTTTATAAAAGACACTAATGCATAATATAGAATTATCTCTATCACAGAAAGCATCCATAACCAGATTTAAAGACTCCTTGATCATATTCTGATATGATTCCAAACTACTCTCTAGGATTAAAATAATTCTGAAATAAATGTGAAAATATGCTAACACAAAAGTACTCTTCTAACCTGCTGCTGTGAAAATCAGTCTCATGTTGACTTGCTTTGATGTTGTAAAGCCCAACTAATAGATTCATATCAGCCTTTGGTGAGATTTTTTTGAAAATGGTTTTCATTCCTACTGAAAAGAGAGCAAAAAATTATTGACAATATGCATATATATTGTTTAGGACTAAACTCAAGTTTGGAGAAGGCAATGGCACCCGACTCCAGTACTCTTGCCTGGAAAATCCCATGGATGGAGGAGCCTGGTAGGCTGCAGTCCGTGGGGTTGCTAAAAGTCAGACACGACTGAGCAACTTCACTTTCACTTTTCACTTTCCTGCATTGGAGAAGGAAATGGCAACCCACTCCAGTGTTCTTGCCTGGAGAATCCCAGGGATGGGGGAGCCTGGTGGGCTGCCATCTATGGGGTCACACAGAGTCGGACACGACTGAAGTGACTTAGCATAGCATAGCATAGCAAACTCAAGTTACTTTAAATAATGGAAATAATTGTGCTGATCAGTAATTTTTTATAATATTAAACAGAAATTTAATATATGTTTACACGACTCCTAGGAATTCATTGAAATGCATATAGATGCATGTTTACAGAAACATGCATGTTATAGAAACACATGCATGTTTACAAAAACATCGTGAGAACTTAAAGTGAGGAGTCTCATTAGGTGAGTTTATATATTCACCCTTTGAGCACATGTTGTATGCAGGCCACCAGGTGAAGCTGTGGGCATTGGGTAGGTGCTGTGTAAGGGCAGGTCAACTGGAAGCCATTGCCAACTGACTGAGAAGATAGTTTACTATCATATTAAACTTATAAACTAATGGGTGTATAATAGGAAATGTGTAAATAAATATCACAGAGAAAAGTGAGAAGTCCATCTCCATACTCACAGAGTTGGATTTTGCCCAGATGTTGGCAGGTGTCACAAGATTCCTGGGTCAGAAATAAATGACTTTATTACTCATGGCATAGCATGTGACTTGAGCTTCATGTGTATGTTGGTTCTTCTTGCCCCTACGTCTCATGAAGGTGACACAGAGGCAGGCTCAGGTAGATGCTGCACATACACTGGGTTTGCACTAGAGCTGAGGAACCTCAAGCTTAGGAAGTGCCACCATTTTAAAGAGAGCTGCTAGCAAATCTACTCAACTTTTTGAGCAGAGGAAGATAGTATCTTTATTATCTTGAGCAACAAAAAATCTTGAACTTTGCCCCAGAAGAGGTACTATCTCTATCTTCCAATGCTGTGTGCTATACAAACATCTATGAAAAAGATGGTCCAGAGCAAGCAGTCTTAATGCCTCTGTTTGAAAAACATGCAGAAGTGTGAGGGATTCTTGGAGAAGCACCTCCCAACATGTAGTTCCTGGATAATCTGACTATAATAGGAATGCTAATCTTTTGATAAAAGTTTTAAATTATTTCATAATTATGATGATCCAACCTAAAGTTTCTCAATATTAGATTTGTCTAATATTTAACGACTTGGGTGATTCTCAATTATCTATTCACAAAGGACTTGGTTTGATTTGCTTTTAAAACTTCAGTAAATGAAATTTCTCAAGAATCTACTGAATTTATGACCTACTACACTGAACAGAATCAGCCTCGATCCAATAGAGATCCAATTGTCAAATTGACTGTAATATGTTTATTTAGAGACTGGATTTTTTTTTTTTTTTTTTTTTTTTTTTTTTTGTAAAGACACATATAACCTATACAAGCATTTTGCTTCTTGCTTCAATTACAGTTGTTGTAGTGCTCAGACATGTTGGGGTCTTTCAAACCCTCTGGACTATAGCTCACCAGGCTCCTCTGTCCATGGGATTTTTTTCTGCCAAGAATACTACAATGGATTGCCTTTTATAGTATGGAATTACAGAAAGTAATAATCTGAAATTAGATTGTTATTGAAAGCAATTCAATATTTATCCTGTCAAAGAGAACATTAGAAAGTAGAAATATATTCTAAATATATAAAAATATTTTTTAAATGTTCTCTCTTTTAATCTCTGCCACTCCCTATGTAGTAGTATATTTAAGTATATTTAATACCCAGACTATAAAGTAACTACCTTTATATATAAAAATCTACCTTCAAATATAAAATATCTACTCTCTTTTAATCTCTGCCACTCCCTATGTAGTAGTATATTTAAGTATATTTAATACCCAGACTATAAAGTAACTACCTTTATATATAAAAATCTACCTTCAAATATAAAATATCTAGTTTTAAATATAATTTTTTTCATGTTATAAATATGATGTTATAAGGTTTTACAATATTTCTACAAAAAAGGAAATCATCTAATAATTACTAGATTTAAAAAGGTTAGAGTTTGATATCTCTTATTTTCTCTTTGAAACCTTGTTGAATTTCTCTCCAGGAAATCAACATGATAACCTAGGGAAATTATAAAGAGCAAGTATTTGGCTCTTTATAGATTTTATATCTTTGCCCTTCTTTTTCCTTTCCTCATTCTCTCATGATAATTGTTCAGATTTACATAAATTTGTTGTCAGAATATTCTTTTTCCACCTAATTAAACTTCATACTTCCCTAGGAAAATTGATAGAATATAGCACTATTGCTTTAGTAGGAAGTTTGCAGCAGCAAGCTAAGTCTGAATATGAAATACTTGCTTTTGAATAAAGGTAATCATATGCAGCCTGGTAGCCAGTAAATTAAATTCCAAAGGCATATTCCAGAGAATATGCAAGGAGAGATATAGGCTACTCTATTAGTGAGTATCTTCTGGTTGAATTTAGATTAATTAACAACTATCTGTTTTACTTTAGAAAGTTACATAAGGACAATATTTAAAATACTGTCTTCCTTTTTATATAGCTAGAAAAGGATGCTTTGCCCCTTTCTGAGTTTTATGCAGATTAGTGATGGCAATCACATTATGCAAAGGAATGAGGCTATAGTAAACTGAGTGTAGTCATAGACTTTTCCTGAAATACCTGTCATCCATATGTACTTCACTTTTTCTGTGACCTTCTTGTGTCTAACTTTTTTACACAATTCGAGTCCTTTCCTCCTGTATTCTTTAGTCCTGGAAATTACCTGTTGGGCTCTCTGGGTTCTCATTTATGCCTGCTATAATTTCTGGACTTCCCGGTGGCTCAGCAGTAAAGAATCTGTCTGAAATGCAGGAACCTCAAGAGATGCAGATTCGATTCCTGGGTTGGGAGAATCTACTGGAGGAGGGCATGGATTCCTGTATTCCAGTATTCCTGCCTGGAAAATCCCATGGATAGAGAAGCATGGCCTGTTACAGTCCGTAGGGTTGCAAACAGTTGGACACGACTGAAGTGGCTTAGCAGGCACACATGCATGCATTTAAACATTTAAAAATGTCTCAACAACTTGCTTGAATTTTAATAATGACCTCAGGAATGTCCAAATTCTTGAGATTTCCTTAAAAGAAACAAAAGAGCTTCCAAGTTCTGCTATGTGGCTGAGAGATATTGATACCATTTAAAGACCACATAGCGACAAAATGTGATAACCTTGAAGTTTAAACTGCTCCTCATCTGTAAGAAGAAATGAAATGGAATCAGTTGTATACAGGTTTTGTAAGAGAGGATGGTTTACTGTTAAAATGGATGTGTTAGTATTATCAGGCTTTTAAAGCAATGAGTGTGCAAATTTTACATTATCTCTAAAACAGAGAGAAGTCATAGATCATAACCCAGGAGGAAAAAGACTGCAGTTTTTATAGTTAAAAGAAAGTCTCTTTGTTTTGTTTAATGTTTATAAGGTTATTAGAGACATAGATTTGAAATGTAGTACATTCTGGTAGCAGAAGAGCAAAGGCATATAGATTAACTTTCAAGGTTAAAGTAGTCATATTTTGTATCTTAGCCTTCATATTTCAATGGCAGAGCCATTAATACTCATAGATATCAATGCAAATTATTTTTATTTATTTTTATAATAACCCTGAACAAGTCTGTTAAAGGTTAGGAGCACAGCATGTTAGAGTTTTCTTTGAAGCACTTGAATCTGATGGTGGGAGAGCTCCATACAAGGTTTCTGCACTTTAATTTATTGCATTAAAATCCAACTACCTAAAACAATATTACAATATTCATTTTTAGCTTTTCATTTTCCTATATTTGAGTATCTCAAGGTGAGGTTTATAGTTCTTTTCCTGGGTTTTAATACAATAAAATGGAAATAAATGTGTTAGAAAATAAGCCATTCAGAACATAGAAGAATAGATAAAAAGAATAATGTAAAAATACATAATGAACAGGAAACATTTCCTTTACATATTTTTCCATCACAATAGTCTGAATTTTCTTTAGCTTTCTGTATATTATGATCATACCATTGAATGCATTTAATATATATTTATTGACCATTGATAGTTTAGTCACTGGCTGTGATAGAAAAATGAACAAGACAAATTCTAACCACAAGAACCTTGAGATTCAGTACAAGCAAATAAAATATTTGCTTCCTGGGTAGCTCAGATGATAAAGAATCTGCCTGCAATGCAGGAGACTTGGGTTTGATCCTTGGGTCGGGAAGATCCCCTGGAGAAGGGAATGGCAACCCACTCCAGTATTCTTGCCTGGAGAGTTCCATGGACAGGGGATCCTGGCAGGATAGTCCATGGGGTTGCAAAGAGTCGGACATGACTGAGCAACTAATACACACATACATGGAGAGAAAATATGATATGTTTATCATATATATATGATATCAATATATAATAAATCTGGTATGTTACAAGATACAGATTAAATTAAATAATGTAAATGAGTCAAATAACACATTGTAATACTAGAGAGAATATAAATTAAGATAATATAATTTGAACAATTAAAATATTTTTGTTCTCCATTCTTAGGAACTTCTCCTAATACAACAATCCAAGCAATAGAACAAGTTACATATCTAAGAATGTCAAGAGAACTTAAAAGTTGAACAGTAACAGAAATTGATGTTTATTGTTCAACTCAATGAGATATAATGTGCCTTAAAATGATAGTTTTAAACACTGTTGTAACAGGGATTTCCTTGTGGTGAAGACTCTGCCTGCCAATGAAGGGGACACAGGTTTGATCTTTGGTCCAGGAGGATCCCACTTGCCATGGGACAACAAAGCCCATATGCCACAACCATTGAGCCTGCACTCTAGAGCCTGGGAGCTGCAATTACTGAGCCCACAAGCCACAGCTATTGAAGCCCACACCCCTAGAGCTCATGCTCTGCAACAAGAGAAGCCCACCCACAGTGAGAAATCTGTGCACCACGACTAGAGAGCTGCCTGCACTTGACACAGCTAGAGACAGCCCCACGCTGCAACCAAGACCCTGTACAGTTAATTTTTTTTTTTAATGCCATAATAGAGAATGTGCTAAGCAACTATGACTTCAATTTTAATAAATCATGATAAAATTATTTTAAAATTATCAGCAAATAAAAATGATCTCCAAAAGATAATTATAGCAAGCAAATAATGAAAAACACTAAACATCATTACCAGTTTAAAATATACAATACGATATAATTATTTTCATTATTATTTGATTATGTTATATTATTACCCTTTATATGATTAGATAACATTTGTATCTTAAAGAAAGACAAGAAAAATTTAAACATAAAATTTTTCTGTCTGTTGAGGCCACCTCCTTCCATGCTAATATTCATTGTGCATCTGCATATCAGGCTTCCACAATAATACTAATATTTATCTAACTATAAAGTTCAATTTTTCTTCTTCTGGCACCAACTATGTAACTTCTTAGAAAATAACATTCCTTTCTCAATTCTATAAGGGGTCACAATGACCCACCACTGGCCGTGTTCATGATGACATCTTTGGTGAACTTTACTAACAATGCCAATATAGCAATCCCTTTAAAGAGTGATTGGTACAGAATAGCCTGGGTCCAGATGACATTGGAGAAGGAAATGGCAACCCACTCCAGTGTTCTTGCCTAGAGAATCCCAGGGACGGGGGAGCCTGGTGGGCTGCCATCTATGGGGTCGCACAGAGTCGGACACGACTGAAGCGACTTAGCAGCAGCAGCAGATGACCTGAGGCAATACTGAGCTATACCTAATGGCAGTTCTTAACTTAAATATTTACCTATGACCTTATTGTTATGTAGCTTTATTACTTGCTGCTCCTTGGAAGGAAAGTTATGTCCAACTTAGATAGCATATTCAAAAGCAGAGACATTACTTTGCCAACAAAGGTCCATCTAGTCAAGGCTATGGTTTTTCCTGTGGTCACGTATGGATGTGAGAGTTGGACTGTGAAGAAGGCTGAGCGCCAAAGAATTGATGCTTTTGAACTGTGGTGTTGGAGAAGACTCTTGAGAGTCCCTTGGACTGCAAGGAGATCCAACCAGTCCATTCTGAAGGAGATCAGCCCTGGGATTTCTTTGGAAGGAATGATGCTAAAGCTGAAACTCCAGTACTTTGGCCACCTCATGCGAAGAGTTGACTCATTGGAAAAGACTCTGATGCTGGGAGGGATTGGGGGCAGGAGGAGAAGGGGACGACAGAGGATGAGATGGCTGGTTGGCATCACTGACTGGATGGAAGTGACTCTGAGTGAACTCCGGGAGTTGGTGATGGACAGGGAGGCCTGGCGTGCTGCGACTCATGGGGTCTCAAAGAGTCGGACACGACTGAGCGACTCAACTGAACTGAACTGAGTCATGGGGTCTCTAGGAGTCAGACACGACTGAGCGACTTCACTTTCACTTCTCACTTTCATGCATTGGAGAAGGAAATGGCAACCCACTCCAGTATTCTTGCCTAGAGAATCCCAGGGACGGGAGAGCCTGGTGGGCTGCCGTCTATGGGATCGCACCGAGTTGGACACAACTGACGCACCTTAGCAGCAGCAGCAGCAGGCAACTTGAAACAGTTGACCAAATATATAATTTTATAAGATGAATGACTATAACAGTGTAACTCCAGAAATGGGAAGAAGCAATAGGACAGAAGCATTTCCTAGACTGTAACAGACTAGCAAAACAGGGGTCTAGAGGTTTTGGGTACTGTTAACCCTAAGTCCAAGGAGCAGTGGTTGCGTGGGCCCAGGAGAGCCTAGAGGAGCTATTCCACGTTCAAGGTCAGAAGGGGCGGAGGTGAGGAAGATACCCCTCCTCCAAGGTAAGGAGCAGCGGCTGTGCTTTGCTGGAGCAGCTGTGAAGAGATACCCCACGTTCAAGATAAGAGAAACCCAAGTAAGACGGTAAGTGTTGCAAGAAGACATCAGAGGGCAGACACACTGAAACCATACTCACAGAAAACTAGTCAATCTAATCACACTAGGACCACAGCCTTGTCTAACTCAATGAAACTAAGCCATGCCCGTGGGGCCACCCAAGACAGGCGGGTCATGGTGGAGAGATCTGACAGAATGTGGTCCACTGGAGGAGGGAATGGCAAACCACTTCAGTATTCTTGCCTTGAGAACCCCATGAACAGTATGAAAAGGCAAAATGATAGGATACTGAAAGAGGAACTCCCCAGGACAGTAGGTGCCCAATATACTACTGGAGATCAGTGGAGAAATAACTCCAGAAAGAATGAAGGGATGGAGCCAAAGCAAAAACAATACCCAGTTGTGGATGGACGTAAGTCTGAGTGAACTCCGGGAGTTGGTGATGGACAGGGTGGCCTGGCGTGCTGCGATTCATAGGGTCACAACGAGTCAGACACGACTGAGTGACTGAACTGAACTGAATTGAACAGGGCCTAATCTGGTAATAGCACATTAAATAGCCTTGCCTGACCTGGGAATGAACATTCCTAGAACCTCCAGACAAATTGTTCATAAAATGCCTCCCAAACCTTGGTTGAAGATAAGACCAAAAGGGAGAGCATGGTAAAGTCAAGGATGCTGCCTACCATTTGGTTGTATAGAAATCAAGTAAATAGCCACTGCAGTTGCAGACCTACAATACGCCTGGAAACAAGATCGGGGCAGTACTTTCCTGGTGGTGAAGTGGATAAGAATCTGCCTACCAATGCAGGGGACATGGGTTTGATCCCTGGACCAAGAAGATCCCACATGCTGCTGAGCAACTAAGTCTGTGCACCACAACTACTGAGCATGTGCTCCCGAGCCTGTGAGCCCAAGTACTGAGCCCATGTGCCTAGAGTTTATGCTCCACAGCAAGGGAAGCTACAATGAGAAGCCTGCACAACACAATGAAGAGTAGTCCCTGCTCACTGCAACTAGAGAAAGCCCATGCAAAGCAAAGAAGACCCAGGGCAGCCCAAAATAAACTAAAAAAAAAAAAAAAAAAAAAGAATATTGGAGCAAAGATCAGGATGAGATACTCTACACTATGGGAAAATTGGCAGAACAATCCCTCAGATAGCTATTGTTTTTATTAGAAAATCTTATGAACCCAGTTTCTTGCATCTTCCCATACTTAGAAAAGCACTAACACCATTAACTAAGATATCTCTTCTTTGAGAATAGCAGTAGCCTCCTACCAAGATAGGCCTTTAATTGCACACACCCCTTCTCCAAAATCACATATTTATGGGCCCTCCCCCTTACCTTTTTCTTTTTTTTTTCCTCAGAATTTCCATCCTATTTACAGCTGAATGATATTCCTTTGCATGTATGTAATCACATATTAAAAATACCATATATGTATATGTATATCACATTATCTTTTTTGGTTGTTGGTTTCTGCCATGTATCAACATGAATCAGCTATAGGTATACACAAGCCCCCTTCCTCTTGAACCTGCCTTCTCCCTCCCACCTCCCACCCCATCCCATCAAGACAGTATGGTACTGGCATAAAAACAGAAATATAAACCAATGGGACAAGATAGAAAGCCCAGAGATAAACCATGCACTTATGGGCACCTTATTTTTAACAAAGGAGGCAAGAATATACAATAGAGAAAAGATAACCTCTTCAATAAGTGATGCTGGACAGCTACATGCAAAAGAATGAAACTAGAATATTTCCCTTTATCTTTTCAGAACAGCTTTCAGAGCTCTCTGAGAAGACTGTCTTCTGGGTTATAATCCTCAGGTTGGCTTGAATAAAAATTTCCTTCTTAGATTGACTATTGATTAATTTTTGTTGTCAGTAGTGAACAGGAAAAAAAAAAATCTTGGTTCTTTCCCAGCCTTATTTTTTCTCATGATTTTACATTTCTTAATTGCCTATTCTTTCAGTAGGCTTCCTAAGATTAATGAACAACATTTTTAAAATAAATATTTGTAGATTGAGGGATTCCTTGTGGCTTGGTGGAATAAATAAATTCCATTTTTGGCTATAATATCCCTCAAGTACAAATACATAAACTGTTGTAATTTAACTTTTTCTGTATCTGTATCTATAGCCATACTATATCTTTCTGTATCTTTGTGTCATTTGGGAACTTATCAGTTCAGGATCAGTATCTTTCTTTACTACACTGCATGGGAGAAATCTTGGAAATACACTTGCCAGAATCTCTTGTCATCAGGATTCTGGGTTAGATTCAGGTAAAAGCATTCACATAAGATTTGGAAGTCTAAAGACCTCCCCTGGCAGTGGCGGGCAGATACAAAAGATTAATATGAGCTCTAAAGCACATTGGGGGTGACTTACAGGCCTTGTTGCAGAAAGGGGAGCTCATTAGAACCAGTCTTGTGTGATTTCTGTAAACTTCTACTCTCTGCGATGATATTTTTCTCTGACTCTTGCTCTCCAAGCCTTTCTAAGAGTTTTCTATGCACACCTAATTCTCTATGCTATAATCCTTTTCTGTTATACTAAGCATATGTTGAAATGGAATTGTTTTCTGTAATACTTTGAATATGACTAAACCATGATCGATAACAATTTATGTCCACATCATTAACTGTATCTCTTTATGTCTATCCATAATTGTATCTATACATAGTCATCTGTTGATGAGAAGTTATTCAGAAATGTAAAAATGAATTCTAGAATTGCCTTTGAATAATGATTTCCATGAAACCAAAGCACTGACTTCATGTATGACTAAAGATTTTTCTAAAATATCTTGGCAAACTGTTATAGCTCACAATAATATAGAGTTATCGGTGGCATGCAAAGAGGTGTTTAAAGATACATTTTAAACAATATCTAGAATATAAAATTAAAAATTATGCATTAACTCTATTGTAGATCCTTTTGATTTGTTCATAACTAAAGAAAGAAGCAGAATTATTGGTAAAAGCAATATTTCAATATTCATGCTTTTTCTTGGAAATCATATGGCAAACTTTAAATTTGTCATTACCTTTATATTTTTTAAATTACAGAATCCTGAACTGTATTCACTGCTTATGAAGTTAATATCTATGGCTATAATTTGAAATATTATATTGATAGTTAAGTCTATTCCCCAGGACTTTTGATTGGAATTTAATGTAGTCCTAGAGAAATGACAGTTCATTGACTAAAGCAATAATCACTCTGAGTAAAAATCACAAATCTCTAAAACCTCTAATAGGCTTAGAACTCTTTAAAGTATGGAGGTTGATATCAAATCTGTAATAAAAGTACAAAATAATTTAAAAGCTCTTAAAGGGGATAATTATATTCACATTATATTATTAATGTTTTATGTGATTCCAGACAACTAATATTTACAGTCGCTCAGACCAGACTATATGCCTAGAGGCTAAATTACCTTACTCAGGTTCTAAAGGGAACTGGCTGGCCCTTTTTACTCCTTTTATTCATATCTATGCTTTCCCCTGATTCACAGTTCTTGAAATGACCCTTTGTTCTCCCATAGCAAATTGTATCACTCATTACCACAATCTCTTAAAGGGCTTTACTACATTCAGAGTATCTTTGTAGGGCACAAATACGATCATGCCATTTGCCTATTTGAACTATTCAAAATCTTACCCTTTCATCTTAAGAAATGTTCAAAACCTTAATATGAATCATAGACCCTTTTCTGCTCAGGTCCCCTTTTAGCCTCCAGGTTATATATAATGATAGCTGGCTCTTCATTCTCTCTGTTCTAGAGATAAACAACTCTGCTCTAGAGTTAATTTCCTAACTAGGTGAGGTTATCTCCAGAAGAAGTCCAGAATTTTACTGAGTAGAGTGAAGGAAGAGGGATTGGAACTGAAATAAATGTGGCTCTGGAAGATATTAAGGAGTATACCTCCTCAATTTGGCAGCCAACTCCAATTCCAATATCTTGGAAGAAATAGACAATAGTTTCCCAGAGAAGTAATATGAGGTTGTATCTGCAGAAATGATCAATGACCACTGAGAGAAAGCATAGCTCTTCCTTCCACAAGAAATATACCTGTAATATTATTTCTTATTTGTCAGGCCACAACATATATGTCACTTCTGGAACACCTTCAAGACTGGAGTGCATGCTCTTGCTTTTGCTTTTCCATGATACTTTGTATCTTTACCCATTTGATAAATTTATCACACTGTATTATAATGAATTTTTCAAAATTTATTTTTACTACCAAAATTATATGTGAATTTTTTGATACATTGAAATAATGGCTTTACTACACTAACATTTGTATCATTTAAAAGTAATCTATCAATTTCCTCTCACTTATAGATAACACTGTTAACAGGATATTTTTATATATATATATATATATGTATATATATAAGTGTAAATTTTAGTTACTTGTCAACTCAATCTGTTTTTGTGTAACTTAAGTATGTGTTTTCTCAATAATAAATTTTTGAAAATAATTTTCTTCTATAAAAGTTTAAAGACTAATGATTAAAGTATAGGATTACATTTCACTACATGCCTGATGTTCTAGTAAAGAACTAATAAAGTCATTCAGAGTACAGATAGAATTTAAGACATGTATTATAGCTTCTGTTGAACTAAAGTCCTCCTATACTATATATATTTAAATACTTTGTTTTATCTTCTACTAAATCATCACCACATGTATATATTTTTAGGCCAATAATCACTGTTTTTAACTGTGACATTGTTGACTCTGGATGGCACCCCACTCCAGTTACTCTTGCCTGGAAAATCTCATGGACAGAGGAGCCTGGAAGGATGCAATCCATGGGGTCGCTGAGGGTTGGACACGACTGAGCGACTTCACTTTCACGCATTGGAGAAGGAAATGGCAACCCACTCCAGTGTTCTTGCCTGGAGAATCCCAGGGATGGGGGAGCTTGGTAGGCTGCCATCTATGGTGTCGCACAGAGTCAGACACGACTGAAGTGATTTAGCAGCTCCTCTCCACAGAATCTCAATTTTACATCCTCACTTCATCCAACTATCTCAGTGAATCTGTCAACTTTTAATGTCTCTGTTCTTGCCACTATGGTCTCTGAAATGAACTTGGAAGGCTTTCTCTATAGGGCCTGGTCTCCCTCAAGGACTGGCTTGGATCTTGAAGAAGAGGGCTTCCTGGTTCCCATAGGTCTCAGGATATAAGGATCACGATTTATCTTTTAGTTCATTTAAGTAGAATGAACTAAGTCAACAATGGTTATATATATTCATTCTGCTAATAAGTTAGAAGAAATTATACAATTGAGATTAAACCTCCTTTGAGAAGCAGGGCCAAAGCAAAGCTGGTTCTATTTTTACTTTCTATTTTTAAAATAAATTTATATTTTTAGAAGAGTTGTAAAGAGTTAACTGTGGAAGCAGGGAGACAAGCTATGAATGTTGGGATGACATATTGGTGGCCTTGACCAAAATATGAGTGGTGGAACTAGTAATGTGGAGCTCAGCATCTGGATATTATTTTGCCAAAAAATTGGATGTAATTTACAAGATAAAAAGTTGAGTATCTAAGGATTTTGGCTGAAACAGCTAGAAGGCTAGTATTTCACTTAACTGAGTGAAATGGGTGGAACAGAACTGAAGTAGCAAGAGAAATCAGGAATCTCATACTATATGTGATCACCAAGAAAATGTGTAGACAGAGATAAGAAGCCCCAAAACTGAGCCCTGAGCACACCAACATCCAGAGACTAGAAGCAGAGGAGGGACTGATGGAGACTCTGTGTGTGTGTGTGTGTGTGTGTGTGTGTGTGTGTGTGTGTATGTGTGTGTGTGTATTCAGTCACTTCAATTGTGCCCAACTCCTTGCGACCCCATGGACTTTAGCCCACAAGGCTCCACTGTCCATGGGATTCTCCAGGCAAGAATACTGGAGTGGGTTGCCACGCCTTTCTCCAGGGGATCTTCCCAACCCAGGGATCAAACCCATGTCTCATGTCTCCTGAATTGGCAGGCAGGTTCTTTACCACTAGCACTATCTGGGAAGCCCATGTTGTTGCCTATCAGAAGACAAAGACTGGGTTAGGAAGCTAGCTGGACGGAGGAGATCTGGACAGCACTCCACCACCACCTCCTGTATTCATGTCCAGCCTTCAGTCAGCCTGGTTTAGAGCAGATGCTCTTGGCCACATTCAACCTGTCTGCCTTTGCTTTTGCTCTGTGGTGACAGAGCGTGGGTATAAAATGGGAAGAACATGGCTTGCCCTCAGTAGATGGGACAGAGCTGCAATATTGTTGGTGGGGGGTGACCTTCAGGGCACAGGGCAGAGTTTCCAGAGTGGGTGCCTTTGCTGCTAATACTCCTTCCTGGTCAGTGTGCTGCCCGTGGGGCTACCAGATAGATACTGGGAGTTGGGCATAACGGAGACTAAGTAGAAATAGCTATTCAGGTAAAAGAAAAATGAATGATGTCCTGGAAATTAATGGTTGGAAAGACCAATTTTGTTGTTACTAATGGGTCAAGTATTGATAATATGAGATATTTAATGAATATTTAATATTAACAGAGTGTTATGGAGGCATTGGTAAATTCGACAAAGCATGTGACACACATCACCCCTACCTCAACACGTAGACACACACACACACATCTCTTCCAACATGCATCATTCACTTTCTCTCCCAGCATACTACAATTACTGCTGGTATGGTTCATATGTACTTCTTTCCCCCCTTATAAAATGGCATTGGATTGATCATCTTAAGCTTTCATTCATTTGAGCTCTGGCCAATGAATTTTCAGAACATGGCTGCAAGTTACTCATATCCAATTTGAAACAACAAAATTACACAGGCAATGTGAAACACAGGCCCATTTCCCTGCCTATTCTGCAATACCTTGGTGCAAATATTATTCGTCCAGATATACACTTGATTAATGACACATTTGTGATCATTAACCAGAGCTTCTCTGGGCTTCAGTGTCTTTTTACACAAAATAAAGGGAATAGATTAAATATTTAGAAATTGCCACTCCTTCTAAGCCTGAAAGGAAATCCCTGGACATCAAGTGCCCTGTGGCTCAAATATTGATGTGGGAATGGATTGTGCAGAAAGGAGCCAAGAATCCAGAAAGCACAAAGATGAATCAGATAAATTTTGCCTTTAGTCAGCCATGGGCACCAGTCCCCATTTACTTCAACTGTCTCAGGAAGTTTACAACTCAATATAAACACCGGAGCTTAATTTCACTATCAGAGCTCACAAATTTTATGATAGTGCATATTGTCATTACTAAAATCTCATTAAGATCTGCAGTTTCCTAATTGAAGTATAGAATAATGTGCAATGTTAATGAAATGACAATGACATTCAAATATCATTGTGAAGAAGTAGAGCAATAACAAGTTTCAAAGAGCCTAAAATTTCATTCCACTATGTATGATGGGCCACTCATTTGATCAATAAATGTTTATTATCTCAATAAAATCAACTTAAATTATTTTGAGAGATAGAAAGGTACTATAGGTAACAGATGATAATTTACTTTCATGTATTATCTTGATATAAATGGCTATATCAATTAATTAATATTTTATATTTATGTGGTTTGTTTAAAATATTAAAAAATTTAAATTATTTAAATATGCTCCAAAATTTTCAATAATCTTAGACACACTGAAAGAAGTATTTCAGGAATTTAATCTTTATAAAGGAGATGAAAACCCACCAAGTTAAGAATTATTCTAATAATATTCACTGTATATTGGGTTGGCCAAATATTCATTTGAGTTTTTCTGTTACTGTCTTGAGGAAAAACCTGAAGGAACTATGTGACCAACCAAATATTTTATACTTTCTGGTGAATTCTGTAATCCTACTCTCAGTTCAGTTCAGTTCAGTTCAGTAGCTCAGTCCTGTCTGACTCTTTGCAACCTCATGGACTGCAGCATGACAGGTCTCCTGTCCATCACAAACTTCTGGAGTTTACTCAAACTCATGTTCATCCCGTTGGAGAGGCCATTCAACCATCTCATCCTCTGTCATCCCCTTCTCCCCCTGCCTTCAATCTTTCCCAGTATCAGGGTCTTTTCAAATGAGTCGGTTCTTTGCATCATATAGCCAAAGTCTTGGAGTTTCAGCTTCAGCATCGGTCCTTCCAACGAGTACCCAGGACTGGTCTCCTTTAGGATGGACTGGTTGGATTTCCTTACAGTCCAAGGGATTCTTAAGAGTCTTCTCCAACACCACAATTCAAAAGCATCAATTCTTCAGTGCTCAGCTTTCTTTATGGTCCAAATCTCACACCATACATGACTACTGGAAAAAGCAGAGCTTTGACTAGACGGACCTTTGTTGGCAAAGTAATGTCTCTGCTTTTTAATATGCTGTCTAGGTTGGTCACAGCTTTTCTTCCAAGGAGCAAGTGTCTTTGAATTTCATGGCTGCAGTCACCATCTGCAGTGATTTTGGAGCCCCCAAAAATAAAGTCTCTCACTGTTTCCACTGTTTCCCCATCTATTTGCCATGAAGTGTTGGGACCAGATGCCATGATTTAGTTTTCTGAATGTTGAGTTTCAAGCCAACTTTTTCACTCTGCTCTTTCACTTTTATCAATAGGTTCTTTAGTCCTTCTTTGCTTTCTACCATAAGGGTGGCGTTATCTGCATATCTGAGGTTATTGATATTTCTCCCAGCAATCTTGATTCCAGCTTGTGCTTCATCCAGCCCAGCGTTTCTCATGATGTACTCTGCATGTAAGTTAAACAATCAGGGTGACAATATACAGCCTTGATGTACTCCTTTTCCTATTTAAAACCAGTCTGTTGTTCCACGTCCAGTTCTAACTGTTGCTTCCTGATCTGCATATAGGTTTCTCAAGAGGCAGGTCGGGTGGTCTGGTATTCCCAACTCTGGTGGAGAGACCTGAGAAAATGTGGTCCATTGTAGAAGGGAATGGCAAATCACTTCAGTATTCTTGCCTTGAGAACCCCATGAACAGTATGAAAAGGCAAAAAGATAGGACACTGAAAGATGAACTCTCCAGGTCGGTAGGTACCCAATATGTTACTGGAGATAAGTGGAGAAATAACTTCAGAGTAAATGAAGAGACAAAGCCAAAGCAAAAACAACACCCAGTTGTGGATGTGACTGATGACAGAAGCAAGGTCCAATGCTGTAAAGAGCAATACTGCATATGAACCTGGAATGTTAGGTCCATGAATCAAGACAAATTGGAAGTGATCAAACAGGTGATGGCAAGAGTAAATATTGACATTTTAGGAATCAGCGAATTAAAATGGACAAATGGGTAATTTAACTCTGATGATCATTATATCTACTACTGTGGGCAAGAATACCTTAGAAGAAATGGAGTATCCATCCATCATAGTCAACAAAAGAGTCTGAAATGCAGTACTTGGATGCAGTCTCAAAAACGACAGAATGATCTCTCTCTGTTTCCAAGGCAAACAATTTAATATCATGGTAATCCAAGTCTATGCCCAGACCAGTAATGCTAAAGAAGCTGAAGTTGCATGGTTCTATGAAGACCTACAAAAGCTTCTAGAATTAACATCAAAAGAGATGTCCTTTTCATTATATGGGACTGGAATGCAAAAGTAGGAAGTCAAGAAACACCTGAAGTAATAGGCAAATTTGGCCTGGGAGTACAGAATGAAGCAAGGCAAAGGCTAATAGAGTTTTGCCAAGAGAACTCACTGGTCATAGCAAACACCCTTTTCCAACAACACAAGGGAAGACTCACACATGGACATCACCAGATGGTCAACATTGAAATCAGATTGATTATATTCTTTGAAGCCAAAGGTGGAAAAGCTGTATACAGTCAGCAAAAATAACATCAGGAGCTGACTGTGGCTCAGATCATGAACTCTTTATTGCAAAATTCATACTTATATTGTAGAAAGTAGGGAAAACCACTAAACCATTCCGGTATGACCTAAATCATATCCCTTATGATTATAGTGCAAGTGATAAATAGATTTAAGGGACTAGATCTGATAGAGTGATGGATTAAACTATGGATGGAGTTTCATGCCATTGTACAGGAGACAGGGATCAAGATCATCCCCAAGAAAAAGAAATGCAAAAAGGCAAAATGGTTGTCTGAGGAGGCCTTACAAATAGCTGTGAAAAGAAGAGAAGCAAAAAGCAAAGGAGAAAAGGAAAGATACCCATCTGAATGCAGAGTTCCAAAGAATAGCAAGGAGACATTAGAAAGCCTTGCTCTGTGATGAATGCAAAGAAATAGAGGAAAATAATAGAATGGGAAAGACTAGAGTTCTCTTCAATAAAATTAGAGATACCAAGGGAACATTTCATGCAAAGATGGGCTCAATAAAGGACAAAAATGGTATGGACCTAACAGAAGCAGAAGATATTAAGAAGAGGTGGCAAGAATACACAGAAGAACTCTACAAAAAATATCTTCATGACCCAGATAACCATGATGGTGTGATCACTGACCTAGAGCCAGACATCCTGGAATGCGAAGTCAAGCAAGCCTTAGGAAGCATCATTACAAACAAAGCTAGAGGAGGTGATGGAATTCCCATTGAGCTATTTCAAATCCTAAAAGATAATGCTGTGAAAGTGCTGCACTCAATATGGCAGCAAATTTGGAAAACTCAGCAATGGCCACAGGATTGGAAAAGTTCAGTTTTCATTCCAGTCCCAAAGAAAGGCAATGCCAAAGAATGCTCAAACTACCACAAAATTGCACTCATCTCACATTCTAGTAAAGTAATGCTCAAAATTCTCCAAGCCAGGCTTCAACAATACACGAATCCTACTCTAGTATTAAGTAAATGGGCCCTAAAAGTGCAGAAATCTGAAAAAGAAATGACCTGCTTATTCAGTTGTATAGCACATAGTGTAATGCTCTTGTTCATGTGCCTGCTCTGTTGCACCTAATTCTTTGTGACCCTACTGACTGCAGTCCACCAAGCGACTCTGTCCACAGGGGGACTTTCCTGGCAAGAAAACCAGAGTGGATTGCCATCTCCTTTTCTTAGGGATCTAACCCAAGTCCCCTGTATGTCCTGCAAATTTACCACTGAGTCACCTGGGAATGCTGAAGCTGAAGCTCCAATATTTTGGCCACCTGATGTGAAGAACTGACTTATTGGAAAAGACCCTGATGCTGGGAAAGATTGAAGGCAGGAGGACAAAGGAAAAATAGAGAATGAGATGGTTGGACTGCATCACGGACTCAATGGAGATGAATTTTAGCAAGCTCTGGGAGTTGGTGTTGAATGGGGAAGTCTGGCGTTTTGCAGTCCATGGCGTTGCAGAGTCAGACATGACTGAGTAACTGAACTGAACACCCAGGAAGCCTGCCTTAGTCCATAAGAGGTCTCAAATATCTGTTAATTCATATATAAAACTACAGCATTCAATCCTCAGGTCAAAAAACTCTTGGCATTTAAATAAATTTTTCTTTATTAATTAATTAAATTATAAATAATTTGTTTCATTAATTTAATACACATTTTAATGGATGAAATCGGAGACTAGAAGTGATGTGGGAGAATATAGGGAAAATCCTGTCATTGCACAGAGCAATAGATGTGATGATATAGTACTTGCAGGCCATAAAGATGGATATCTGTTTTGATTTATAAAAAATATAAATAAATATCAACTATAATGTATTCTTTAAAGTTAATTTTTAGGAAAAAGCCATATATTTTAACCTAACATACATAATTGGATATCATCTTAGCTGAACTTATTGGTTCTTACTACATAGTAACTGACAGAACCTTCATGGTGCTCTTCATAAAAATCACTACATTTCCCTAAAGTCATACCAATGAGGTTATGAATATTCTGTGTTGGACTATTTCATACTTCAAAGAGGAGTGTCCACTGTTCACAGAGACAGCAGGAAATAAAATTCCCTTCCTATAACATTACAATGGGATAGATGTGAGCAGTCAGTCACTGACCTTTCAAGTTTTTATTTTTCTCATCTATAAAATTCTAGCTATTAATTTATGTGACAGATATTATTTTGGGTCCTATTACATGACATTTATTATTCAGACTGTTAAAGAGTTGTAAAGTGACAATAGTAACCAGGACAGATAAAGTTTCTGATCTCCTAAAATCTCATTCTTACAGTAGGTGAGATAAAATAAACATACATAAGAAAATATTACCTACTAAGAACTCCTAAGAGAAAAAGAACTTTAGATGCAGTGATGATTAATGGTCCATTTGAAGGAATATGAGTGCAGAAAAGGCATGAAGATTTATGATTAAAATATTATTTAAAGGGATAGCAATTTTAAAAGCCCTAAATTGAAAATTATTTATTATGTTTAAACATAGAGAGGAATGTTTGGCATAAATGAAAGGTGGTAGAAGATGAAGAAAGGGAGGTAGGAAGCAGAGAGTGTAGGAACTTGAAAAAAAAGGGAAGAGTTTGGATTATTCTAAAGCGGATAAAAGCCATCAGCTCAGTTCAGTTCAGTTCAGTTCAGTCACTCAGTCGTGTCCAACTCTTTGCGACCCCATGAACTGCAGCACACCAGGCCTCCCTGTCCATCACCAACTCCTGGAGTTCACCAAAACTCATGTCCATCGAGTTGGTGATGCCATCCAGCCGTCTCATCCTCTGTCGTCCCCTTCTCCTCCTGCCTCCAATCCCGCCCAGCATCAGAGTCTTTTCCAATGAGTCAACTCTTTGCATGAGGTGGCCATAAGTACTGGAGTTTCAGCTTTGGCATCACTCCTTCCAAAGAACACCCAGGACTGATCTCCTTTAGAGTGGACTGGTTGGATCTCAGTAACTCTTAAAAAATAATAATATATTTTTAGGTAAGTTTTAAGTATATAGAAAAATTTAGTGGAAAGTACAGAGTTCCCAGCTATTCCATCAACTCCCCAGTCACTCATAGTTTGCCCTATTATTAACATCTGCTATTAATGTGGCATATTTTTTACTCTTAAGGAACCAAAATTGTTTTTTTATTACTTACTATATACTAGTATTTATATTGTTTCACACTTTGTGTTGTACATTCTATGAGTTTTGATAAATACAAAATATGTATCCACAATTATAGTATCATACAGAATAGTTTCACTTCTCTAAATATTCATGCTCCCCACCTATTATCATTTCCTCCCTCTGAGATTCCTCTAATCACCGATCATTTTAGTGTCTCCATAGTTTTGCCTTTTTCAGAATACAGTTAGATTCATACATTATGTCTTTTCAGGTTGGCTTCTTTCACTTAGCAATATGCATTTAAGGTCCCTCCATGTCTTTTCTTGGCATGATAATTTACTTCTTTTATCACTAAATAATGTTTTATTGTATGGATGTACTATACTTTCGAATCCATTCATTTATGGAAGACCATCTTGGTTACCTCCAAGTTCTGACAATTATAAATAAAGCTGTTACAAATATGTGCAGATTTATCTGTGAACATAAATTTTCAATTCATTTAGCTAAATAGCAAGGCAGAATGACAAGAGGGTGACAGAGGATGAGATGGCTGGATTGCATCATCAATTCAATGGACATAAAATTGAGAAAATTCAGGGAAATGGGGAGGGACAGAGAGTTCATGTAGCAGTCCATGGGGTCACAAAGAGTCGGACATGACTTGGCGACTGAACAACAACTAATAGCAAGGCACACGGTTACTAAATGGCATGCTAAGAGTGTATTCAGTTTCATAAGAATCTGTCCAACTGCATTTCAAAGTGGCTGTTTCATTTTGCATTCTTAACAACAACATGAAAATTCCTGTTGGTCCACATCCTTGCTAGCATTTGTTTTGGTCAGTACTTGGGATTTTAGCCATTCTAATAGATGTGTAATGGTATCTCATTTTCATTTTAATTTGTAATTTTTATGACATATTATTTTGAGCATCTTTTCAGATGCTTTAATGCCTATTTGATGAAGTATCTGTTCAGATATGGTGTCTTCTTTGAACTGGGTTGTTTGATTTCTTATTGTTCAGTTGTAAGAATTATTTCCATATTTGGTAAACTAGTCTTTTATCAGATATATACCTTGCAAAGATTTTATCTCAGACACTGGCTTGCTTTTCAATTCCTCATTTCTCTGTCATTTTTTAGAAGTTTTTAATGTTAATGGAGTCTAACATATAAACTTGCTCTTTCATGAATCATGCTTTAGGAATTATATCTAAAGGGTCATCACCAAACCCAAAGCCATTTAGACTTTCTCCTATATTTTTTTTTCTAGGAATTTTGGCATTTAGCATTTTAAATTTAGGCATATGAGCCATTTTGAGTCAATTTTTCTAGAAAGTGTAAGTTCTGTATCAATATTATTTTTGCATGTGGATGTTTTAACATCAATTGTTGAAAAGATTATCCTTTTTCACTGAATTGCCTATACTTCTTTATCAAAGATTGGATCAACATCAGGAAGTTATAAAATGGGATAACTGAGTTCTATGAGCTATTTACACATGTGGGATATTTATTAATGCTTTATTAGTCACATCATTTGCAAATATTTTCTCTCATTCTGTAAGTTGTCTTTTTATTTTGTTTATGGTTTTATTTGTAGTGCAAAAGCTTTCAAGTTTAATTAGGTCTCATTAAGCTTTTCAACTTAAATTCATTTCTTTTTGCTTTTATTTTCTTCATTTGAGAGATGGATCCAAAAATATTACATTGATTAATGTCAAAACGTGTTTTCCTCTAATATTTTGTGGTATCTGTTCTTAAATTTAAATCTTTAATTCATTTTCAGCTTACTTTTATATGTAGTATTAAGAACATTTTAATTTCATTCTTTTACATGGAGTTGTCCAGTTTTTCCAGACCATTTTTGAAGAGACTGCCTTTTCTCTGTTGTATATTCTTACCTGCTTTGTTTTAGATTAATTAACTATAAGTGTGTGGGTTTAATTCTGGGCTCTCTACCCTGCTTCATTGATCTATATGTCTATTTTGTGACATCACCATGTTAATTTTTATTGTAGCTTTTGTTGTAGTCTAAAATCAGTGATTCCTGCAGCCACTATGAAAATTAGACAGGGGTTTCTCATAAAACTAAAAATGGAACTACCATCAGTTCAATTAGGTTCAGTTCAGTCACTCAGTCTTGTACAACTCTTCATGACCCTATGGACTGCAGCATGCCAGGCTTCCCTGTCCATCAACAACTCCTCGATTCAGTGATGACATCCAACCATCTCATCCTCTGTCATCCCTTTCTCCTCCAGCCTTCAATCTTTCCAAGCATCAGGGCCTTTTCCAAAGAGTCAGTTCTTCCTGGCAGAGGCCAAAGAATTGGAGTTTCAGCTTCAACATCAGTCCTTCCAATGAATAGTCAGGACTGATTTCCTTTAGGATGGACTGGTTGGATCTCCTTGCAGTCCAAGGGACTCTCAAGAGTCTTCTCCAACACCACAGTTCAAAAGCATCAATTCTTCGGTGCTCAGCTTTCTTTATGGTCCAACTCTCACATCCATACATGACTACTGGAAAAACCATAGCTTTGACTAGATGGACCTTTGTTGGCAAAGTAATGTTTCTGCTTTTTAAAATGCTGTCTAGGTTGGTCAGAGCTTTTCTTCCAAGGAGCAAGTGTCTTTTAATTTCATAGCTGCAGTCACATCTTCAGTGATTTTGGAGCCCCCCAAAATAAAGTCTCTCACTGTTTCCACTGTTTCCCCATCTATTTGCTATGAAGTGTTGGGACCAGATGCCATGATCTTAGTTTTTTGAATGTTGAGTTTTAAGCCATCTTTTTCACTCTCCTATTTCCCTTTCATCAAGAGGCTCTTTAGTGCCTCTTCTCTGTCTGCCATAATGATGGCATCACCTGCATGTCTGATGTTATTGATACTTCTCCCAGCAATCTTGATTCCAGCTTGTGCTTCATGTAGCCCAGCATTCTGCATGATGTACTCTGCATAGAAGCTAAATAAACAGGGTGACAATATACAGTCTTGACTTACTCCTTTCCCAATTTGGAACCAGCCCATTGTCCATGTCTGGTTCCAATTGTTGCTCTTGAGCTGCATACAAGTTTTTGAGGAGGCAGGTAAGGTGGTCTGGTATTCCTATGTCTTTAAGAATTTTCCACGGTTTGTTGTGATCCACACAGTCCAAGGCTTTGAAGTAGTCAATAAGTAGAAGTAGATGTTTATCTGGAATTCTCTCGCTTTTTTGATGATCCAATGGATGTTGTCAATTTGATCTCTTGTCCTCTGCCTTTTATATATCCAACTTGAACATCTGGAGGTTCTTGTTTCATGTACTGTTTAAGCCTAGTTTGGAGAATTTTGAGCATTACTTTGCTAGTGTGTGAGATGAGTGCAACTGCACAGTCATTTGAACATTCTTTAGCATTGCCTTTCTTTGGAATTGGAATGAAACTGACCTTTTCCAGTCCTGTGGCCATTGCTGAGTTTTCCTTATTTGCTGGCATATTGATTGCAGCACTTTCACAGTATCATCTTTTAGGATTGAAATAGCTCAACTGGAATTCCATCACCTCCTCTAGCTTTGTTCGTCGTGTTGCTTCCTAAGGCCCACTTGACTTTGCATTTCAGGATATCTGGCTCTAGGTGAGTGATCACACCATCGTGGTTATCTGGGTAATTAACATCTTTTTTGTATAGTTCTTCTGTGTATTCTTGCCACCTCTTCTTAATAGCTCATACTTCTGTTAGGTCCATATCGTTTCTGTCCTTTATTGTGCCCAACTTTGCATGAAATGTTCCCTTGGTATCTCTAATTTTCTTGAATAGATCTCTAGTCTTTACCCTTCTATTATTTTCCTCCACTTCTTAGCACTGACCACTGAGGAAAGCTTTATTATCTCTCCTTACTATTCTTTGGAACTCTGCATTCAGATGGGTATATCTTTCCTTTTCTCCATTGCCTTTAGTTTCTCTTCTTAGAACTACCATTGCTAAGTCACTTCAGTTGTGTCCAACTCTGTGTGACCCCATAGACGGCAGCCCACCAGGCTCCCCTGTCCCTGGGATCCTCCAGGCAAGAACACTGGAGTGGGTTGCCATTTCCTTCTCCAAAGCATGAAAGCTTTGTCCAACTTAGCGACCCCATGGACTGCAGCCTACCAGGCTCCTCCATCCATAGGATTTTCCAGGCAAGAGTACTGGAGTGGGTTGCCATTGCCTTCTCCGTAGAACTACCATATGACCCAGCAATTCCAACCCTGGGTATGCATTTGAATAAAAGAACAACACCAATTCAAAAAGATAATACACCCCAATGTTCATACCAGCATTATTTACAGTTGCCAAGATATGGAAGCAACCTACATGTCCATCAACAGATGAATGGGTAAAAAAGATGTGGAGTGTGTGTGTGTTTGCTATTCAGCATATGCCCTCTGAGTCTATCCATGTTGTCACAAAGAATGTGACATGACTGAGTGACTTGGCACGCTTGAAATGGAGTATAACCTTAGGCTGTGATTCATTCTTTTATAGTGTTAATTGCTCAGTCACATCTGACTCTTTGCAACCACATGGACTGTAGCCCACCAGACTCTACTCTCCATAGAATTCTCTAGGCAAGAATACTGGAGTGGGGAGTAATTCCCTTCTCAGGGTATCTTCCCAACCCAGGAATCGAACCCAGCTCTCTTGCATTACAAATGGATTCTTTACCACTGAGCCATGGAGAAGCCACTTCTATTGTATACTTAATGTTATACATCAGCTATATGGGAAACCTGGTATGCTGCAGTCCTTGGGGTTGCTATGAGTCGGACACTACTGAGCAACTGAAAAACAACAACAAATACTTCAATAACAACAAGAAGAGAAAACAAGGAAAACTTGATTGTATGAATTCTTATTTTTCAAATGTTAGTCTGCATATCAATTTGGAATGTAATTGTAGTGGGAAGAAGATAGAGTAGGAGAGATTCTAGAGAATTAGTCAAAAGAACTTGTTGGTGTTTGGTGAAGTGAGGATGAAAGAAAGTGATCAGGACACAATAATGCTCTAGCAATATGAGTACAGAGAATGAAGACAGCCTCTTAAAGTTACATTTAGCTTAAGAGTCTTTGTGACCCTGTGGATTATAGCCTGCCAGGCTCCTCTGTCCTTGGGATTTTCCAGGCAAGAATACTGGAGTGGGTTGCCGTGAATTGTGAATTTATGGGTTGTTAAAACCGTAAATGAGGCTTGTTTATTTCTGTTACTATTTTCACTTTTACTTTAATACCACTGACCTTATCATTTAAATTTTTATTTTGCTTAAGCATTATATTATTTTAAAGATTATGAATTTATTCTACTAACGTACCATGACCTAGGATAGTTAGAGGACATAATAAGGACCTGGTGAAGATGTGTCCTCGAGATATCAGAACTACCTCAACCTTCTTTTCAGAATGACAGTGACAAGAATGGAGAGTAATATTTTGCCTTTGACATTGGATTCAATTATTCCTTACAATGTAGATCAAAATATGTTGGTTTCTTGTTAAAACTGAATTAAATTATTTCTGGTAATTTTTCAAATGTTAAAGAAAATAGTAATCCATGTAATTGGAGAACCAACCAAGAACACCCACAATGCACTATACTGTTGAAATTAATTTACAGTGTGATTGTTTCACAGCTCAAAAATGAACAACTTTATGAATTTAAGGCAGGCAGAAGCAAGAACTATAATTGCACAGCCTCCAGAATGAAAACCACAATCCCAGATAGCTAACCAAAATAATTACATGGATCACAGCCTTGTGTAACTCAGTGAAGCTATGAGCCATGCTGTGCAGGGCCGCTCAAGACCAATGGGTCCTGATGGAGAGTTCTGACAAAACTTGGTACACTAGAGAAGAGAATGGCAAATGACTCCAGTATGGCAAATGATTCTTTCCTTGAGAACCCCATGAAGAGTATGAAAAGGCAAAAGGATATGACACCAGAAGGTGAGCACCCCAGGTCCCTTGGTGTCCAATATACCACTGGGGAAGAGTGGAGAAATAGCTCCACAAAGAATGAAGAAGCTGGGCCAAAGTGGAAACAACCCTCAGTTACAATTGTGTCTGCTGGTGAAGGTAAATTGCAATGCTATAAAGAACAATATTGCATAACCTGGAATGGTAGGTCTTTGAATCGAGGTAAATTGGACATGGTCAAACAGGAGATGGCAAGAGTGAACATCTACATTCTAGAAATCAGTGATCTAAAATGGACAGGAATGAGAGAATTTAATTCAGATGATTATTTTATCTATTACTGTGGGCAAGAATCCCTTAGAAGAAATGTTAGCAAAGTGATGTCTCTGCTTTTTAACATGTGATCTAGGTCTGTCATAGCTTTCCTTCTAAAGACCAAGTGTCTTTTAACTTGATGATGGAAGTGAAAAATGGGTTGTGTGTATGTGTCTGTATGCATGTGAGTGTCTGTAGAAGTTATTGGCCTGATGATGTAAAACTTATTTTTCTTACTTTTAAATTCTCTTTTAAGATACCACACCTCCATTGCTGCAGAGGCATAAGAGCATCTGTCTTTGAAGTCAGATAGGATGTGAATAACATATAAAGTTCATTTACAGTGTGACATCAGGCTTGTTGTTTTACTCATTTTCTTCATTTAAAATGGGTTAATGAGAAAATAAACTCTCAAACTGCTGTGAGTTTTCAATAAAATAATGCATATTAATAGCTAATTAAATTTCGGAAACATAAAATAGTGGTTAATAGATAGCTCTTCTTGACTGTTGATTGTATTTCTATTGATGAAAATAGGAAACTCAAAGAGATAAGGCTAAGTTGCAGATAAATAAGATATTTAGTAGGAGAGGCAAAGAGGGATTGGTGAGGAAAAGTATCCTGAAAAAATACACAAAAAATGTTCAATGAATGTCTGAAACATGCAAGCTTGAAAAAAGTGGATAATTGGTTGAAGAGACATTATTTAGTGTCTACGATTCCTGAATATTCATTGGAAGGACTGATGCTGAAGCTGAAACTCCAATTCTTTGGCCACCTGATGCAAAGAACTAACTTGAAAAAAACCCTGATGTTGGGAAAGATTGAAGGCTGGAGGAGAAGGGGATGACAGAGGATGAGATGGTTGGATGGTATCACTGACTCGATGGACATGAGTTTGAACAAGCTTCGAGAGTTGGTGATGGACAGGGAAGCCTAGCATGCTGCAGTCCATGGGGTCACAAAGAGTTGAACATGACTGAGTGACTGAACTGACTGATGATGATAAAAAATATTTCAAAGGTGTAACTGTATTTATTGTTTCTCTTTTCCATATCCCAGTTCTTTCCCATGTAAACATCTTTCATTCTCTGGCAATACTAATGCTCTTTACAATTTAATAAATGATTAATGTAGCTAAAGTATGCTTTACAATGTACAATTAGAATTAAATTAAATTAAATATAAAAGGTCAGGGTAGCTTTATCTTAGCTCTGTTGCCAACTGAATATATTAATTATACTAATTTTCCCTAAAATATCTTTCAATAGGTTTGACATGTATCATTTATTATAAAATTATATAACTTATTAAAACATGTGGTCTACACACTACCTTGCTACGTTTGGTTTCCTGTACAACAATTTAAAACTAAATAGTTAAATATTCTTCATGTAGATGACTGTTTATGGCTTCATACATAACCACAGTTTCGATCCCTGGTTTGGGAAGATCCCCTGAAGGTAGAAATGGCAATCCAGTCCTGTATTTTTGCCTGGGAAATCTGATGGACAGAGGAACCTGGTGGGCTACAGTCCATGAGATCAGAAAAGAGTCAGACACAACTTAAGGGACTGAACAACAACAGTTAGACTGAGGCTAAAATGTATCCTCTATGCACACTGCTTTTAAAGAGCAGCCATTTAATTTGAGAGAAGATACAATATAGAATGAAAAGGGTCATTTCAAAATCTACACTTGAAGTCCAACTCTCCAGAGGATGATTATTCGTCCCTGCTTTGTTTAACTCATGTGTAGGAAAAATAACATGCTTTAACTAATGAAATATGAGCAGAAGTGATATGTTACTCCTTGTCTGAAGTTTTAAGAATCAAAATGTAACTTGCTATTAATCTCTTTCTCTTGGCTTAGAAAACTGTGTATTTTCTAGCTGCATGCAGTTCTATCATCCTGGATGATGTGCTGCAGACAAATGGCAAGGGAAAATAACATACTTTTGGATTTGAAGGCCGCTGAGATTTTAGGACATTTTGTTTCTACAGAATATCCAGAGCATCAAGACCAGTGCAATTAATGGGAAATACATAGTCATGAAGAGTTCTTCCTAGTTTTTAAAGTGAACTTTATGGGGGCATTGGTGGCTCAGCTGGTAAAGAATCTGCCTGCAATGTGGGAGACCTGGGTTCAATCCCTGGGTTGGGAAGATCCCCCGGAGAAGGAAACAACTACCCATTCCAGGATTTTGGCCTGGAGAATTCCAGTCCATGGAGTTGCAAACAGTCAAACACGACTGAGTGACTTTCACTTCACTTTCACTTTTGTTGATTTACAGTATATCTTCATTTTTCTTAAATTTCAGAAGAAACATGTTTATGACAATAGATTTAAGCAACACTGGTAGGCCTATGGTAAGGTAAATGTGATTGATTTCTATTTTTTAGCCCAAGTTTATTCAAAAGGATTCAGAATTTATCTTTCCAAATACATGCCATATTTATACAAATATATATGTAGGTATTTATTCACCCAACACTGTATTGCATTCTTTACAATGACCTGCAACTTCCCCTTTTCATGTGTTTTTTTTTTTTGAAGGGGGGGGATGTGTATGAGTCTCCGCATGAGGTATTCACTGTTATAGGTCTTAGCATTGGGATTTCTTATCAATTAAATATATAGAAGTATTGGCAAAATTCCCATTAAAATTGCACATATTTTACAATCTCCAAGGATCAGAATGTCATTGTATATTTAATAAAATGACAGGATGATTTTCTTTCAATCCTTGAGGGGCATTTTTTCCTCAAATTTTAACTTGATCTTTTCTATAAAATTATGAATAAAACTGTGAAGAAAATATGAAGCATGAACACTTCTTCCTTACCATTGTGTAGCAAAAGATGTACCAAAATATTGAAATTTAAAATAGGTTGGATTTTGAGAGCAGAGGGTAGAGGAGTACAAAACAAAAAGTAATTTTTACACTGATGGTAAATTATACCCTTAATATAGCAAATATTTCAACTGAGACCTTCATGCAGAAACAAACAAAAAAAATTTACCAGCAAGGCAAAGAAAAGTAGAAAGATTTGGATTAAAAATAGTTTCTATTCATTTATCTTAGAGAAAGTAAGAATATTGAAATAATGGACTGAGTTATTGATAGCACTGATGAAGAAACTTGGGTCAAAGTGCAGAAACTGTATTGCACATTGAGCTGGCATGAAAAGCCTTTAAAAATGTACAAGAACCATGAAAATAAAAATGAACTTCTAAAAGTACATGAGTCAAGCACTTTAAATGAGTCAAGCACTTTAAAACATGATATAATCAGGAATCAACAGATTGTTTACACTTGGATGTATAAATGCCCAGAATTAATACAATGAAACCTATTTACAAGTCAATATTTGAGTTATTTTAGGGAAAAGTCAATGAACATGAACTTGGGCAAACCCCAGGAGACAGTGAGGGACAGAGAGGCCTGGTGTGCTGCAGTCCGTTGGGTCGAAAAGAGTCAGACACGACTGGGCAATTGAACAACAACAAAGGAAAAGCTCAACTGAAAGAGGAAGATGAATATTCACACATATTTACTTAATTACTATTAATTTTGTTTGAAGCAAAATCATTCATTCATTTTAACAGTAGGAATGATAACTGCAAGGATAGAGGTATATGTACTAGTATAACTGAGGGATGCCATTGTTCCTTTGTAAAAGTTCAAAATTAATGTCCATAGGGGAGATAAAAAGTCAATTGTATTTTTATTTTCCTTTGAGCAAACATTGAGGTTCATTTTGTAAAATCTTCAAGAATTACACTGAATAGTAAAAATTCTGGTTTAGAGATAATATCAAATGACATGAGCAAACATACATAAATTATTTAATAAAATATGTATCACATAAAAGATACAAAATAAGTGATTTTTTTAAATAACTACTTAAATTACTAAATATTTAAGAGTCATGCACAGGTATAAATAAGAAAGAACATTGGAAAAGGAAGGGCAAATAACTTTTCATGGGTTTACAAGCTAAAAGTTTGCTTTTCATTACCATTGCAATAGACTCATTAGCTCAAAACCTTACCCTAAAAACCATCCTAAATGTGTTGGACTGGAAATGGTATAGCTTCAAGTACACTCAAGAAAGAAACCAATGCACTAGATGCTGTCATCTTGGAATGCCAACATGGCCAAGATATCACCATAGCATGATAAAAAACTGGCAGACATTGTAGAATCTCATTAGGCATTCTACAGAAATGAAAAAGATATGTTGTATCTAGTTTTATATTTTCAATGTGAAAGCCTCAATTATCTTTTACCTGTGCTGATTGATGTTAAAATTTGTACAGGACACAGTCCTATGGATCTTCAGGGAGGAATTCAGGTTCACCCTTCTTAGCTAGTGGTGTGACTTTCACAGGAACATCCTGTTGTGATCACAAATATTCCTCCTATAAATCCAATACAAGTTCTGAGGTTGAAGTGACTTAAAGCAGTTTATCAAGACCATCCCCATGGAAAAGAAATGCAAAAAAGCAAAATGTCTGTCTGGGGAGGCCTTACAAATAGCTGTAAAAAGAAGAGAAACAAAAAGCAAAGGAGATAAGGAAAGATTTAAACATCTGAATGCAGAGTTCCAAAGCACACCAAGGAGAGATAAGAAAGCTTTTCTCAATGATCGGTCCAAAGAAATAGAGGAAAACAACAGAATGGGAAAGACTAGAGATATCTTCAAGAAAATTAGAGATACCAAGGGAACATTTCATGCAAAGATGGGCACAATATAGGACAGAAATGGTATGGACCTAACAGAAGCAGAAGATATTAAGAAATGGCAAGAATACACAGAGAACTGTACAAAAAAGATCTTCATGACCAAGATAATCACGATGGTGTGATCACTCACTTAGAGCCAGATATCCTGGAATGTGAAGTCAAGTGGGCCTTAGAAAGCATCACTACAAAGCTAGTGCAGGTGATGGGATTCCAGTTGAGCTCTTTCAAATCCTGAAAGATGATGCTGTGAAAGTGCTGCACTCAATATACCAGCAAATATGGAAAACTCAGCAGTGGCCACAGGACTGGAAAAGGTCAGTTTTCATTCCAATCCCAAAGAAAGGCAATGCCATAGAATGCTCAAACTACTGCACAATTGCACTCATCTCACATGCTAGTAAAGTAATGCTCAAAATTCTCCAAACCAGGCTTCAGCAATATGTGAACCGTGAACTTCCAGATGTTCAAGTTGGTTTTAGAAAAGGCAGAGGAACCAGAGTTCAAATTGTCAACATCTGCTGGATCATGGAAAAAGCAAGAGAGTTCCAGAAAAACATCTATTTCTGCTTTATTGACTATGCCAAAGCCTTTGACTGTGTGGATCACAAGAAACTGTGGAAAATTCTGAAAGAGATGGGAATACCAGACCACCTGATCTGCCTCTTGAGAAACCTATATGCAGGTCAGGAAGCAACAGTTAGAATTGGACATGGAACAACAGACTGGTTCCAAATAGGAAAAGGAGTATGTCAGGGCTATATATTGTCACCCTGCTTATTTAACTTATATGCAGAGTACATCATGAGGAACTCTGGGCTGGAAGAAGCACAAGCTGGAATCAAGATTGCTGGGAGAAATATCAATAACCTCAGATATGAAGATGACACCACCCTTATAGCAGAATGTGAAGAGGAATTAAAAAGCCTCTTGATGAAAGTGAAAGAGGAGAGTGAAAAAGTTGTCTTAAAGCTCAACATTCAGAAAACTAAGATCATGGCATCTGGCCCCATCACTTCATGGGAAATAGATGGGGAAACAGTGTCACACTTCACTTTTTGTGGGGGCTCCAAAATCACTGCAGATGGTGACTGCAGCCATTAAATTAAAAGACGCTTACTCCTTGGAAGGAAGTTATCACCAACCTAGATAGCATATTAAAAAGCAGAGACATTACTTTACCAACAAAGGTCCATCTAGTCAAAGCTATGGTTTCTCCAGTGGTCATGTATGGATGTTAGAGTTGGACTGTGAAGAAAGCTGAGCACCGAAGAATTGATGCTTTTGAACTGTGGTGTTGGAGAAGACTCTTGAGAGTCTCTTGGACTGCAAGGATATCCAACCAGTCCATTCTAAAGGAGATCAGTCCTGGGTGTTCATTGGAAGGACTGATGCTAAAGCTGAAACTCCAATACTTTGGCCACCTCATGCAAAAAGTTGACTCATTGGAAAAGACTCTGATGCTGGGAGGGATTGGGGGCAGGAGGAGAAGGGGACAACAGAGGATGAGATGGCTGGATGGCATCACCGACTCGATGGACATGAGTTTGGGTGAACTTTGGAAGTTGGTGATGGACAGGGAGGCCTGCTGTGCTGTAGTTCATGGGGTCACAAGGAGTCGGACATGACTGAGTGACTGTACTGAACTGAATTCCAAATGGACTGTATGCACAAAGAAACAAAACATCAAAAAAAAAATTCTCTCACATATTGAAATTGTTGACAGAGTTTTTCAATTTTGCCAAGCATGCCCTACAGCTTTTCTCTGATGTACTTTTTCATTCGTTTTGTTGGATAGTGGTTTTCCAAAATAATCATTATTAGATGTCTATTTATCCTTCAAGACTGTAATTATCCTGATTTTATTAATTGTTTTATTTCATACTTTTTTCTAATTCTAATATTTTTTCATTCCATCAAGATTTGTTTTGACTAATTATTAATATTTTGGGTCCTGCACATATCAATTAACTCTAAAATTTTTAATGCAAAGGCTATCTCATGATTTTTATGTTTTCCCATATGTTTATTTAATGCTAGAAAATCACATTGCTACTGAGTAGCTACTCAGTAAACATTTTCCTGAAAGGGAAGGAAAAAACTACTTTTTCTTATAGAATAAATATTTATTAATTTAAAGTACTTTTCCTCTTATTTAGCTCTTTAATTGTGCCAGGCTTGAATACTACAATGGCTACCTTGAAACCTGACTTTTGGCCTCTGTGGCATGGTACAAGCCACCATCCCAGACTCCAACCTGACCTTGACTAACACCTAAAGCAGCTGTCCACATGGCTTATATCTGGCCTGCCTTTGATAAGCTCCCAGTTTCTTACATATCATGCCTCACAATAGCTTCTTCCTACACCTGTCATCCTCCCTGGCTGTGCCAAGAATTTGTGACAAGATTCATCAACCAGTTTTCAAAATCTGTGATAAGTTATGACCTCAGATATTAGTCCACTTGCCTTTGATTAAATTGCCTCACTTACTTTAGCATTCTGCTGTTCTCCAAAATTCACAATTTCTAATTATGAACAAAATTTCCAATCATTTCCCTATGTTTGTTTCTAAAAGATCTGATATATTGATGGCAATGTATGCACTAACTAGTCAACTTAAGTGAGATCCAGGATCATATGATGTTCAGCAGCCAGAATGCTTTATTTAACATTCTTATATTTTCCAAATCATTAATCTGGTCTAAAATTAGGTGCTTTATTCTTCCCGCCTGCCTCACATAGCTTAAATATCCAATCTAATCACACTCTGCCAAGTATGTATATATATAACAGTTCCTACATTAGAGTGTATTGATTTGACTGAACTATTTATCTTTTTTCTATTTATTAACTATTTATTCACAGTAATGATAAGAGTTCATGCTCTGTATGTACTTTGACCAGTTATTTGCTTTTAAATTCCGTGTTTTAGTTTATCACATGTTAACTAGGAAATCCCTAATAATACCATATACCAGATAGTGTTGTTATACATATTAGAATGAATTTTATATGTGCATCCACTGGGAATGGAGGAGGTCAAAATGATAAACTGAGAGACTAGTTACAGAAGATTACCATAATCTAGACTAGATTGCGGAGAAGGCAATGGCACCCCACTCCAGTACTCTTGCCTGGCAAATCCCATGGACCGAGGAGCCTGGTAGGCTGCAGTCCATTGGGTCGCTAAGAGTCGGACACGACTGAGCGACTTCACTTTTACTTTTCACTTTCATGCATTGGAGAAGGAAATGGCAACCCACTCCAGTGTTCTTGCCTGGAGAATCCCAGGGACGGGGGAGCCTGGTTGGCTGCCATCTATGGGGTCGCACAGAGTTGGACACGACTGAAGCAACTTAGCAGCAGCGGCAGCAGACTAGATAGGTGTCAATTATAAGTGGGAATACTAATGACAGTTATGAAAAGCAGTTGAAAACAGGTTATATATTGAATTTAGAACCAAGAAGATTTTCTAAGGGATCAGATAAGAAGATATGATAAAAATATAAAACTAAGGATGGTACCCAGGTTTGACCTGAGTATTTGGAGAATAGAAATTTTATGTACACAATTTTACTAATTGTGAATAATTTAAAAAATGGATTTAGTATCTTGACCAGAAACAAAAACTGTGTTATATAGATATAAATGATGGGAAGATGTTATCTTTATTTAGGTTTCATAGATCTTAAATCTAACTGGTAGAGAAATTTTTGAAAAGAGAAAATGATAGAGAAAGTCATAATTTAAGTAATGAGAAAGCGTAAATATCAAGTTTATAGTGACAATTTTCATCAAAATATTTTGTGTTGCCTCTGACTTAATTTAGGATCTCACTCTGCTAGAAATCATCAAGCATATGTAGAATTCTGCAGCCAAGAGAATTTAAAGAGACAGTTATGTACTCATGAAGATACATTAAAAAAAAGAGAAAACAAATAAATAGACTGAGTGTGATCTGGCCAAAAATGAGAAGAAGGGAATAAATAGAATCACTGAATTCTAGAACCAGAGGAATTTCATCTCTCTTATTCAGTTCCACCATTTGACAGGGAGATATTCTCACCATGGTTAAGTGACCTGCCCAAAGTCAGATAGCTGGTGAATAGTACAAGAAGATACTTAAATATTATGTCAACATCCATAACTAGGCATTCTATGCAATGAACTGTGTTAATATGCATAACTAAAATTAAGGAAGAGGAGGCAGGGTAGTGTGTAACAAGTTTTTTGGAAATATATCAATGGATTAAATTGTATCTGATTAATAGGCCCAAATTTCTAAAAAAAAAAAAAGCCCTATTAGATTAAAAAATTTAAACCACATGACTAGGGGGCAGAGGAGAAGCTCATTATATGTAAACCTAACAATTCCATAGTTTTTTACAGAAACAATAAAATAATCAGCTAAATAAATATTTGTTAGATTCATGTTTTCAGACCTTAACTGTACCATTTACATATCTTGGAGAAGGCAATGGCACCCCACTCCAGTACTCTTGCCTGGAAAATCCCATATACAGAGGAGCCTGGTAGGCTGCAGACCATGGGGTTGCGAAGAGTCGGACATGACTGAGCGACTTCACTTTCACTTTTCCCTTTCATGCATTGGAGAAGGAAATGGCAACCCACTCCAGTGTTCTTGCCTGGAGAATCCCAGGGACGGGGGAGCCTGGTGGGCTGCCGTCTATGGGGTTGCACAGAGTCGGACACGACTGAAGCGACTTAGCAGCAGCAGCAGCAGCATACTCAGATAAACTGAAAACTTTGAGGTAGAACTTATAGTTTGTACTAAACCATATTTTTTATTCTTGATTACTGTCATTATTAATCTGCTACCTGTATGTGCATGTGTGCAATATTATTTATAAAAAGCCAGGATTAGCAAGTAATTTTCAAGCCAGAGTGTACTAAGTGTTTATTATCTCTTTGAATCCTTGTGATAACTCAATTCTCAATTAACATTCCACCAACTTTTACAGATAAAGAAACTAAAATAATTTAAGAAGGTAAATTACATGATTTGCCTAAGGGTACATAATTTACCTAATTTATATAATTAGAAAGGCCACATAATTCTCTCTCTCCCCCCATCATGTATAAACATATATGAAAGTAAAAGTGAAAGTCATTTAGTTGTGTCCAGTTCTTTGTGACCCCATGGACCCTGCCAGGCTCCTCTGTCCATGGAATTCTCCAGGCCAGAATACTGGAGTGGGTAGCCAGTATTCTCCAGGGGATCTTCCCAACCCAGGGATCGAAAGCAGGTGTCCCACACTGCAGGCAGATTCTTTACCAACTGAGCCACTAGGGAAGTCTGTATACATATATACATGCATACATAGACACTGGAAAATGAAATGGCAACCCACTCCAGTGTTCTAGCCTGGAAAATCCCATGGACGGAGGAACCTGGAGGGCTACAGTCCATGGGCTGGCAAAGAATCAGACATGACTGAGTGACCAACACTTTCACATAGACATATATATTGTTCATCTAGATAGGTAGATAATTTTCCATCTAAAAAATCTGATTTAATTTTCATTAATTAAAAAAAGACCAAACTGTACGCCTTTGTCTTATAGTTCACATTAGTTAAGTGATTCTCAATTTCGGCTGTATATTAGCATCACCTTTTCTTAGCTCATTCTGGATACTATATCATGGTACTGTAGACTGCTTGGCTTATAAATAACAGATATTTATTTCTCACATTTTTGGAGGCTGGGAAGTCCAAGATCAAGGAGCCAGTAGATTCAGTGTCCGGTGATGGCCTGTCTCCTGATTCACAGGTGGCTGTCTTCTCGCTGTGTTCTCAAAAGGTGGAAAGTGCAAGGGAATTTTCTGAGAATCTCTTTATAAGGGCACAATGGCCATTCATGAAGCTCTACCCTCATGATCTGAGTATCTTTCAAAGTCTGCACCTCTGAATACCATCACACTGGGGATTAGATTTCAACATATCAATTTTGTGGGGGGTAGGTCACAAATATACTGTCTGCAGCACATCAGATTAATTTTTAAAAACTGGATGTCTGGAGAATACCTTACTAATTAAAATCTTTTTATAGCATAGGACTTGAACATAATTAATTTTTAAATCTCTCCAGTTAATTTTAATATTTACCCAATGTTGAGAACCACTCTTACAGATTAAGTGCATAGATTAGTTTACTAATTCACAAAATAACTTTTGAAATACAGCTTTAGAAGTTCTTTAAGGGGAAAGGGGAAAAAAAAGATCCTGTAAGTGTAAATAGTAAGAGTACTGATGAAAATCAAACAAGCAAGTTTTTTGTGTGGTTTCTTCATTTTGGCAAATACAATGTTGAAGGACCTGGGTACTGAGGGAGCAACATGGGAGTGTGATTCAACAGTTGTCATTTTTAAGAGATATGAAAGGGGTAAAAGAAGGAAGGACCATGAAACAGAGGCTTGGTAAAGGAGGCAAGATGCAATCAGATGTATGAGGTGTCAACCAGATATTGGGTTTGGGTTAATTGTGGGTGTAGTAGTGGACATATATTCATATGAAACAGTATACTTCCTTATTAGTGGTGACTTTATAAAAATTAAAAGACTACTACTTATTAGTTATGTGATAGGATAGCAAATCTAATAATATATCACCTACATGGGCTTCCCAGATGGCTCAGTGGTAAAGAATCTGCCTACAGTGCAAGAGACACAGGAGAGACGGCTTTGATCCCTAGGTCAGGAAGATGCCCTGGAGAAGGAAATGGAAGCTCATTCCAGTATTCTTGCCTGCAAAATCCCATGGACAGAGGAGCCTGGCAGGCTACAGTCCATGGGGTCGCAAAGAGTCGGACATGACTAAGCACACATGGATTCATTATTCATTCATCACCTATACAGATACACTTTCCAACTTAATCCTGGATTATAAGTGAATGTAAATCATCTGTGAAATACAAGTATAAGCAGCATCTGAAAGGGGATATTATACCGATGGCAGTGAGAGCATTGCTACACTGCTGGAGTCATTTCAGTACGAGAGCTAAACTATCCCATGACGAGTACCTAAAGCCTCTCAAATAAATGTGTGAAGAGCTTTCCTTCCATACATAAATCACTGCAGCCCTTGCTAGAATAAATGGCCTATAAGAGTACATGTGGATACATAGCTAATGGAAGTAATCCTATTCAATTTCATTTGACAAAATATCCAGCTGACTCAGTAATTCAAATGCAAACTCCCCAACTCAGGAAAGCCTTGGTCATTCACTATATTCCCTGATGAACTTTAAGTTAAATACCATTGAATAAAAAACATGGAATACAGGAGTTTATGTGCAGTCATTTGTTCTGTTGAGAGATAAAATATGAGTAATCTTGCCACAATAATAATGTAAGTATGTACATTGCAAATTATTAACAAATTTTTTTCTGAAATGACTTAAAAATCAATGTAGAAACTACTAAACTGGAATAATTAGGAAAATACTGAGAAAAATATTAAGAAATTTCGAGTTTTCAGATGTTTTTGCAGTCAGACCAAATTATTATATGAAAATAATTACATCAGTGTCTTCCTTAATTTTAATATTTTAAGATTGAAATATTCAATTTTCACTATTTTTCAAATTGAAACACACCTTCAAAAACCAGAATCAAAAAATGTTTTATATGTGTCAATATATAATAACATGTATACTGGAACTGAATAATTATATAGATGATTGGTAGGTGGTAGGAGCCAGGTTTCTCAAAGTTGAGCTTGGAAATTTTTATTGTAGGCAACCAGGGTAAGGTAGCTAGAGTAATCCATCTACTTGAGTTAGAAACATCAGTATAAATTTACATATATACTATAAATTTTTACTGTTACTATAGATATAGTATATAGTATATACATAGATTAATATAAACATATATCATTAACTGAAAGGGCCTGAAAAGAAAAACACGTCAGCAGTTACTACATGCAGTTCTCAGATTTTTGTTTCTAACATCATTCTCTAGAAAAAGGGGTAGGGAATATGCAAGATGAGCCCAAAGTATCTTATTGGAAGTACTCAAAGCAACAATAACAACAAAAATAACCTCACGAAAACATAATAGAAAGTCAAAGAATAACAGTAACCAGTTAAAAGAACTACCTAGAGCCAAAGCTGATACAATTTGAACAAAATAAAGTAGTATTTGAAACTGAAAGTATACTATGAATGTCAATGATTTAATAGTGATAGGAATAAATGACCAAATGTGTTGTAAAGGAAAAGAGAAGAATTTCAAATAATTTGTGTAGATATTCTACCCTCAAGGAAAAAAAGATAACTCTGAAATGGCAACACACCCCAGTATTCTTGCATAGGAAATCTCATGGACAGAGTCTGAGCTTTGAAGGCTACAGTGCGTGGGGTCACAGAGTCGGACATGAGTTAGTGACTGAGCACACACAGAGTGATTTTCCTCCAAAGAGTACTAGGCTGGACAGTAACTTAGTGTGGAGAAAGTTAACAAACAACACATCACCCAGGTGAGAAAGGTCAACATTAACTATCAGAATTTATTTTGATAGAATATACACTTGATATGATGTGATGAAAATGACACTTATGATATATATATCTCAGGGAGAGTGAAAAAGTTGGCTTAAAGCTCAACATTCAGAAAACAAAGATCATGGCATCCAGTCCCACCACTTCATGGGAAATAGATGGGGAAACAGTGGAAACAGTGTCAGACTTTATTTTTCTGGGCTCCAAAATCACTACAGATGGTGACTGCAGCCATGAAATTAAAAGACGCTTACTCCTTGGAAGGAAAGTTATGACCAAACTAAACAGCATATTCAAAAGCAGAGACATTACTTTGCCAACAAAGGTTCGTCTAATCAAGGCTATGGTTTTTCCTGTGGTCATGTATGGATGTGAGAGTTGGACTGTGAAGAAGGCTGAGCGCCGAAGAATTGATGCTTTTGAACTGTGGTGTTGGAGAAGACTCTGGATAGTCCCTTGGACTGCAAGGAGATCCAACCAGTCCATTCTGAAGGAGATCAGCCCTGGGATTTCTTTGGAAGGAATGATGCTAAGGCTGAAACTCCAGTACTTTGGCCACCTCATGCAAAGAGTTGACTCATTGGAAAAGACTCTGATGCTGGGAGGGATTGGGGGCAGGAGGAGAAGGGGACGACAGAGGATGAGATGGCTGGATGGCATCACTGACTCGATGGATGTTGAGTCTCAGTGAACTCCGGGAGTTGGTGATGGACAGGGAGGTCTGGCGTGCTGCGATTCATGGGGTTGCAAAGAGTCGGACCCGACTGAGCGACTGATCTGATCTGATATATCTCAGACTAATTCCAACAATGGGCTGTTTGACCTGAATATGGCAATTAATTTAATCTAACTAATTAACTTAATCTAACTAATATTTATAGGCTATTCCACTAACAACAGCAGAATAAACATTCTTCTCATGTTTGCTGCTGCTGCTAAGTCGCTTCAGTCGTGTCCGACTCTGTGCGACCCCACAGAAGGCTGCCCAGCAGGCTCCGCCGTCCTTGGAATTCTCTAGGCAAGAACACTAGAGTGGGTTGCCATTTCCTTCTCCAATGCATGAAAGTGAAAAGTGAAAGTGAAGTTGCTCAGTCATGTCCCGTGTCCGACTCTTTGCGACCCCATGGACTGCAGCCTATCAGGCTTCTCTGTCCATGGGATTTTCCAGGCAAGAGTACTGGAGTGGGGTGCCATTGCCTTCTCCTTCTCATGTTTACATAGTACATTTATCAAGATAGAACACATTCTGGGATATAAACACATATTTTAAAAAATTGAAATGGAAATTTAAAATAGAAATTTAAAATGTATGTTCTCAGACCACAAGTAAATTAACCTGGGAATTAATCACAGATAGTTTTCATATCCCAAAATATCTGCAGATTAAACAGCATACTTTAACACACATGTAAAGGAAAAATCCTCAAAATATATTTTAAAAATATTCTTATTTGAATAAAAATGAAAATAGAGTTAACCATAATTTCTGGGATGCAGTTTAAAGCAGTGCTTAGAGACATTTATAAATGCATATATAGAAAAGAACAAAGTTCTAAAATTAATAACCTAAGATTCTAATGCAGAAAATGGAAAAAGAAAAGAAAATTAATCTTAAAAGAAGCAAATAAAAAGAAACAATAAAAAACTGTTGCAGAAAGCTGTGGAATTGAAAACATGAAATGATAGCAAAAATCAATTAAATAAAAAACTAGTGGGATTTCTCTAATGGCCCAGTGGTTAAGAGTCTGTCTGCCAATGCAGGGGACACAGATTTGACCCCTAGTCCAGGAACATGCTGCAGATCAACTAACCCCGTGCACCAAAACTACTGAAGACCACACACTCTAGATTCATGCTCCACAAGAGAAGTCCCCTTAATGAGGAGCCTGAACACCACAACTAGAGAGCAGCTCCCATTTGCCACAACTAGAGAAAGCCCACGTGCAACAGTGAAGACCCAGGCCAGCCAAAAATAAGTAAATAAATAATGAAAAAGTTTTTAAAAAAAGCAAAACTGGTTCTTTGAAAAATCAATATAACTGATAATTTTCTAGCCAGGTTGTTCTATTGTCATTAGTAGTAAGATATATATTTCATGTTTTCTGTTTCTGGCAAAAGCTCCCCAAACTGCTGAAAATGATAAAGATGTGCTTTCTTATGTTAATGAGGTGACTATTTGTATAGCATCTGAGGGTGTGGTTCCTTGCCAGGGGAACCAAACACAGCAGGAGAGGGTTGTATCTTTCGTCCCACATTTCAACTTCTGGGGAGGGGAGAGGAGAGAGAGGCTGGATGTTGAAAGGATTGCCAGTGGTCCATGATTTAATATAATTATAATATATATATTTATATAATATATATAATGTAATTATATAATAAATTATTATGCCTGTGTTTTGAAGCCTCCATGAAACCCCAAAGGGTGGGGTTTGAAGAGCTTCCCTGTGGATGAACATGTGAAGTGTGGGGAGAGTGGTGCTAGAAGAGAGCATGGAATTCTGGCACTATCTCCACATGCTGTGTCCTATGTATCTCTTCCATTTGGCTGTTCCTGAGTTATATCTTTTTATAGTAAGTTAGTAATCTAGTAAGTAAAATGTTCTGAGTTCTCTGAGTTCTATTAATAGCAAATTAACTGAACTTAAGGAGGAGGTCATGGGAACCTCTTATTTATAGACATTTCTTCAGAAGCACTGGTAACAACATAGACTTGCCACTGGCATTTGAAATCCAAGGAAGGTGTTCACTGGTATTTGAAATCCAAGGAGTGGGGGGTGGGGCTGGGGGGCAGGTGTTGGTACTTCCAGTAGCAACAGCCAGTTGGTCAGAAACACAGATGATAATATGAGCTTGTTACTAGCTTCTGAACTACGTTGGGGGAGGAAGGAGTGGGTTGGGGTGGTGGTGGAAAAAGGCTTGTAGGACTGATCCCTCAACCTGTGAATGTAATTCCATCTCTGATTAGGCACCATGAGAACTGAGCTGAATTGTCAGACACCCAGCTAGTGTCATAAGCATTGTGTATTGGTGTGGGAAAGCACTCCTACTTTATACACACATTGAATTTGAGTGCAGTAACCAAAACAGAGGCTAATACAGAAAGAAACAAAGAAAGAAAGAAGACATAAATTACCAATATAAAAACATGAAAGAATCATCATTTCTACTGACATTAAGAAGATCTTAAAAAAAAAAAACTATGAACAACTCTGTCCCTACAAACATAGCTAAAATGGAAAAATTCTTTGAAGTATGTATCACTGTGGAAGAAATATGGATGATATATAAGAGTTTTGAGACTGAGTCAGGAAATATTAATCTGGATATTATTGCTTAATCCAGGTAACAAATGATGTGGTTATTTGTAGAAGGATAAGTAGAAATTAATAAACACACACACAAAAAGAGAAATTAATAAACAAAAGAAGTGGATGTGGAGATTTGAAGAAGAGGGAATCATCTATTCCAATGAAGTTACACATTCACATTTCTGGTCTCTTCATTCTCTTTATCATACCATATACTCCATACTCTTTGTTGTTCACTTATTCAGTCGTGTCCAACTCTTTGCGACCCCATGGACTGAAGCATGCCAGGCTTCCCTGTCCTTCACTATATTTTCAGTTTGCTCAAACTCATGTCCATTGAGTCAGTGATGCCATCCAACCATCTCTTTCTCTGTTGCCCCCTTCTACTCTTGCCCTGGATCTTTCCCAGCATCAGGGTCTTTTCCAATGAGTCAGCTCTTCACATCAGGTGGCCAAAGGATTGGAACTTCAGCTTCAGGATGAGTCCTTTCAAAGAATCTTCAAGACTAACTTCCTTTGGCATTGACAGGTTTGATCTCCTTGCAGCCCAATGGACTCTCAAGAGGGAGTCTTCTCCAACACCTCAGTTTAAAAGCATTAATTCTCCAGCACTCAGCTTTCTTTATAGTCCAATTCTCACATTCATACATGACTACAGGAAAAACCATAGCTTTGACTCTATGGACCTTGTTGGCAAAGTGATGTCTCTGCTTTTCAAGATGCTGTCTAGGTTTGTTATATCTTTTCTTCCAAGGAGGATGTATCTTTTAATTTCATGGCTGTAGTCACTATTCTCAGTGATTTTGGAGCCCAAGAAAATAAAGTCTGTCACTGTTTCCCTTGTTTCCCCATCTATTTGCCATAAAGTGATGGGACCAGATGCCATGATCTTCTTCTTCTTCTCTTTTTTTTTTTTTTTTGATCTTCATTTTTTGAATGTTGCATTTTAAGCCAGCTTTTTCACTCTCTTCTTACCTTTTGTCAAGAGCCTCTTTAATTCCTCTTCGCTTTCTGCCGTAAAGGTTGTGTAATCTGCATATCTGAGGTTATTAGTATTTTTCCCTGCAATCTTGATTCCAGCTTGAGCTTCATCCAGCCCAGCATTTCACATGATGTATTCTGTATATAAGTTAAAGAACCAAGGTGACAATATACAGCCTTAATGTTCTCTTTTCTCAATTTGGAACCAGTGCATTCTTTGTCCCATGTGCAGTTCTAACTGTTGCTTTGTAATCCTTTGGTGAGTCAAGATTCAATGAGTATAATATGATTCTTTCTAAAGAAATATGACTAGCTCCTGCATAGTTGCCTTGCAGTTTATAATTCAAAAATATTCTAACATTTTAGTGTTGGTTAATATAGTCAAATCTATGATTTTTGTGTCATCATGGTATTAAAAAGTGGTGATTCTCATTTTTTGGTGTATTCCTTTTAAATGTTAAAATGTACTATTTATCTAAATGCCTGGTAGGTGGTTTGCTGTTATTTAAAAATGAAAAAATACTCTCATTCAAATCTGTTATGCTTTATGATCTCATTTTTTGTTAGTGGTGACATAAACTTCTGAAATTTCAGTTTTACTCATTCCTTGCCTTCACACTATATTAAATCAATCACTAAGTATAGATTCCGGTTCCAAAGAATCATGATAATTGCCACCTCCTGAAATTTTCTGTAACTTCATTTCCTTATCCCAAGTCTTATTTGTATTGTTGACTAATAATCTCTTTCTGGATATATTGATTCTCCAACCACAGTGGAAGTCACTGCATCCTGAACTTATTCAATATTGACTGTAAGGTGAAGGAAGAAGCCATATGCAAAGGAAAGTGGTGGACTGCAGAAGCTGAAAAAGGCAAGAATATGAAATCTCCCTTATAACCTCCATAAAGGAACACAGTTCTTACAACACTTTGAATTTCACCCCAGGAGACCTCTGTCAAACTTTTGAACTACAGAACTGTAGGATGACAAATTTGTATCATCAGGGTATTCATTTTCATAGTGTTCTTTGAAGATATTTAGGATGTGACACACAGATCCCCTTAGTTAAATTAAAGAGAATGTCAGAAATTTAAGGACATTTTCCCTCAGCAAAGGGATAATTTTCCTAGCAAAAGGCAAAAATAGAGATGAGCTAATCTAGGAAATATTTGTGAAGGAGCTTCTTGTCTCAGTTAACACTGGGACATACACAGGAGCACTGTGGAAAAGTCTAGAAAGTTTTATTCTTTGAAATGTCTTAGTTATTTTCATGGTAATTATTTTCATATTTATGTTTCATGTTTTAGGGATAAGCCTATGGCAAGGTTCCTAAATGTTTGTCCAAGGGTCCCAAGTATCATCTGTCTAAAATTAAGCAGAAAATTAATATTTATGATAAAAGTGAATATACATTCACTATATTGTACATAAAATTATGAAAAATATATGTTGATAAGTTGTAAGGTCTAAATGTCATTTGCACTCATTAAATAAAAATCTTAGCTTCTGCTGGCTCAAATGATAGAATAAAGCAAAAATAACTGTGATGGATATAAATGAGAAACAGATCCACAATTATTGGTCACTAAAATCTTAGACCTCCTGAAGACAGGTGACTTTGAACAATTTGGATAAACCTTTTTAGGTTGATAACATTTTGTTCTTTACCTTCCAGGAAAATAAAGATGTGTAATTACAAGAACAATCAGAGAATCAGATTGTCAGAGCCTCTGGTTCTCCAGCAGGTAATGCAGGCAGCAGTAATGATGTCAGCATCTTGACCTGGAGCAAAAGACAACGTTCATCCACGTGTGTTAGTGTGAAGCACAACCAGGTGATCTGAAAGATTTTCCCCATGAAAGCTGTCCTGAAATGGCTCCACATTATGTACAGACCTTGGGAAAAATTCCCTTGGGCTAACTGGTGTTTTAATCTGTTGACAGCATTTTCATTTTCTCTTTCTAAAGAACCTCTGAAGGAGGTCCCATGGAGAGAGAAAACAGGTCAAGAGGAAATTAAAAGTGAAAATCTTGCTTTCTCACAACTAGGATTAATCTGTTAATTAAGCCAACCCAGAAAAATGTAAGCAAATTTTAATTTGCAATCTGCTAAAAGCTTGCTATCAAATAAATTGATTAGTAGTAATCATAATCAAAAGCTCTGGATTAGTAGTTAATTTGTGGAATCAATTAATAGGAACATTTATCAAATAATTTTGTTTCCAAAGAATAACAGATTAATTGTCCTGTGTTCCTGCAGATAAGAGATTCAGAACTGTGGGGTATGTGGTGATTCCTGGGGATATGGCCCTGATGCAAGTTTGTTTTTTCTTGATTTGTTTCAAAAAATGTACTCTTGAATATTCTGATTTAACTTTTCCTTTTAATAAGCATAATATTAATGGATGATGTGTAAAATTATCAGCCAGAATTATTTCATATTAATTTATTAATGTGTTCTGTCAGACTGTTGTCCTGGATATTTGTAACTATTTCACTTAAGGCTGGATATGTATTTTTCCAAATTAATAAAATTAGAAGTGGCTCAAGGGTCAATTATCTGTACTCATCTCACACACTAGTAAAGTAGTGCTCAAAATTCTCCAAGCAAGGCTTCAGCAGTACATGAACCGTGAACTTCCAGATGTTCAAGCTGGTTTTAGAAAAAACAGAGGAACCAGGGATCAAATTGCCAACATCTGCTGGATCATGGAAAAAGCAAGAGAGTTCCAGAAAAACATCTATTTCTGCTTTGATTATGCCAAAGCCTTTGACTGTGTGGATCACAATAAATTGTGGAAAATTCTGAAAGAGATGGGAATACCAGACCACCTGACCTGCCTCTTGAGAAACCTATATTCAGGTCAGGAAGCAACAGTTAGAACTGGACATGGAACAACAGACTGGTTTTAAATAGGAAAAGGAGTACATCAAGGCTGTATACTGTCACCGTGCTTATTTAACTTCTATGCAGAGTACATCATAAGAAATGCTGGGCTGGAAGAAGCACAAGCTGGAATCAAGATTGTGGGGAGAAATATCAATAACCTCAGATATGCAGATGACACCACCCTTATAGCAGAAAGTGAAGAGGAACTAAAAAACCTCTTGATGAAAGTGAAAGAGGAGAGTGAAAAAGTTGGCTTAAAGTTCAACATTCAGAAAACTAAGATCACGGCATCTGGTGCCATCATTTCATGGGAAATAGATGGGGAAACAGTGGAAACAGTGTCAGACTTTATTTTTGGGGGCTCCAAAATCACTGCAGATGGTGACTGCAGCCATGAAATTAAAAGATGCTTACTCCTTGGAAGGAAAGTTATGACCAAACTAGATAGCATATTCAAAAGCAGAGACATTACTTTGCCAAAAAAGGTCCATCTAGTCAAGGCTATGGTTTTTCCAGTGATTATGTATGAATGTGAGAGTTGACTGTGAAGAAAGCTGAGCACCAAAGAATTGATGCTTTTGAACTGTGGTGTTGGAGAAGACTCTTGAGAGTCCCTTAGACTGCAAGGAGATCCAACAAGTCCATTCTGAAGGAGATCAGCCCTGGGATTTCTTTGGAAGGAATGATGCTAAAGCTGAAACTCCAGTACTTTGGCCACCTCATGCGAAGAGTTGACTCATTGGAAAAGACTCTGATGCTGGGAGGGATTGGGGGCAGGAGGAGAAGGGGACGTCAGAGGATGAGATGGCTGGATGGCATCACTGACTCGATGGACGTGAGTTTGAATGAACTCCGGGAGATGGTGATGGACAGGGAGGCCTGGCGTGCTGCAGTTCATGGGGTCGCAGAGTCAGACAGAGCAGAGTGAGCGACTGAACTGAACTGAATCTCCAAATAAACTCTCTCTCTAATTTAGAATTCAGTGTTTGCTTGAAGTTCCCCTCCCCACCTAGAATGTAAGTTTCATTGTTGTTGTTCGGTTGCCAAGTTGTGTCCGACTCTTTGCGCGACCCTATGGATGGCAGCACAGCAGGCTCCTGTTTCTTGCTGTCTCAGGGAGTTTGGTCACATTCGTGTCCATTGAGTCAGTGATGCTAACAATCTTAATTTACAGGATTTTTAAAATAAATATTGGGTGTGTTACTGAAGGACTGCTTTTCAAAGGAAGTTTCTTAAGGCAAAATTTTAAAATTATTTTAAAAATGCATTTGGTAAATCAGTCATTTCCTTAAGTCAATTATCATCCAAACTTACATCATGGATATGATCATACATTAAGAGAGCAGATAGAGCCCTATTACTTGATCTATGAGAAAAATATAACCAAATAAATAATTATCGGTTATTTTTAAACTTCAGAATAATTTGTTTATGCTCTTTTCTAAAAATAAAATATATGATCTAAATATATTTTCTATGATTCATTTATTTTCTTCAAAGATAATTTGAAACAGTGCTTAGAAGATGGATCAGTTATACTTGATTATATTTGGGCCAACAATTTTTAAAAATTATACTTAATTTGTTATAAAGCAACATAAGGAATATGGTATTTCTTTTTAGTATGAAATTACCCTTTCATTTGGAATATAATTTTACAGAATGATATCTGAAAATTCTTATCACACTTTTAGCTTTCTCTATTGTGTACATAAAATATTCCACAGTATTGCCAAAATGCAATTGCTTATTAAGCCAGAAGGGAAGAGTTTAAAAAACAAAAAACTGACCCTTTAATCATCATTAATTCATTCAGCCTAAATAATTTTAGTTTCATATTCAAACATGGTTATGGCTCAAAAATGACCAATCAGAATTTCAACTGAAAAGGAAGAGAAGGACTTGATCATTGAAAGTCAAGTTCTGCTCATTTTAAGAGAAAATGTATATAAACAAATCTGGAAAATTCAGCAGTGGAAATAGGATTTGAAAAGGTCGGTTTTCATTCCAATCCCAAAGAAGGGCAATGACAAAGATTGTTCAAATTACTGTACAGTTATACTCATTTCACATGCTAGCAAGGTTACATTCAAAATCCTTCAAGCTAAGCTTCAAGAGTACATGAACCAAGAACTTCCAGATGTAGAAACTGGGTTTAGAAAAGGCAGAGGAACCAGAGATCAAACTGCCAGTATTTGTTGGATCATAGAGAAAGCAAGGGAATTCCAGAAAAACATCTACTTCTGCTTCATTGACTACACTAAAGCCTTTGACTCTGTGGAATACTACACACTGTGGAAAATTCTTAAAGAGATGGGAATACCAATATTCATTGGAAGGACTGATGCTGAAGTTGAAGGTCCAATACTTTGGCCACCTGATGCAAAGAGCCAACTCATTGGAAAAGACCCTGATGCTAGGAAAGATTGAAGGCAGGAAGAGAAGGGAATGACAGAGGATTAGATGGTTTGATGGCATTACCAACTCAATGGATGTCAGTTTGAGCAAACTCCAGAAGAGGGTGACAGGCAGGGAAACCTGAAATGCTACAGTTGATGAGGTCGCAAGAGTTGGACATGACTGAGTGACTGAACAACAACAAAATATACAGATGTAAGAGTTGGACCATAAAGAATGCTGAGGGCCAAAGAATTAATGCTTTTGATCTGTGGTGTTGGAGAAGACTCCCATGAGTCCCTTGGACTTCAAAGAGATCAAACCAGTCAATCCTAAATGAAACCAACCCTGAATATTGGTTAGAAAGACTGATGCTGAAGCTGAAGCTCCAATACTTTAGCCATCTGATACAAAGAGCCAATTTTTTTTTGGAAAGGACCCTAATATTGGCAAAGAATGAAGGCAGAATGAAAAGAGGGTGGCAGAGGATGAGGTGGTTAGATACACATGAATACACATGATTTTGAGCAAACTCTGGGCAACAGTGAAGGACAGAGGAGCCTGGCGTGCTGCCGTCAATGAGGTCACACAGAGCTGGACACAACTTAGGGACTGAACAACAACAACTTGCTGTACTTCTCTGTGAATTGATGATTTTTCATAGTGGCATTCCTTGATTTCCTTCTCTTTGTCTTCTGTATGTCTAAGCTTTGCTTTGGGGTTACTCTGTATTGAGGGAGATCACTGAGAAGATGATGACAGCTGGTTGACCCATGAGCTGGACCCAGGAAATCAGAGGATCTTCATTCTTCCTTATCCTTGAAATGTGCAGCTTCCTTGTGTCTCCCATTCCCAGGAGCTGCCCCAAGAGGTATGGGCTTGGGATAGAAATATGTTGTAGAGACCACCTGGATGGTATATGTGACTGAACTCAGTAAACACTTCTACATAAACATTTAAGATTTGCTGCTGCTGCTAAGTCGCTTCAGTCGTGTCCGACTCTGTGCGACCCCATAGACGGCAACCCACCAGGCTCCCCCGTCCCTGGGATTCTCCAGGCAAGAATACTGGAGTGGGTTGCCATTTCCTTCTCCAATGCATGCTAGGCAGATATAAAAATCCACCAATCCTTAAGCTTCCCCAAAAAAGCCTCATACATAGTTTTTCTTGCTTATTAAATCTGCTGCTATCAATCTGGAGTAGTCTGCCTCTTTCTTGTGTCTCTCTTGCCCTCCTTGACTTTGGAAGCTGGTTTCAGATTACATCCTGGAAGTTCTCAAGGGGGTTTCAAACTGATACTAGAAGATGAAAAGAGTAGTTTAAAGTGATTAACATAACAATAACCATAAGCTGGAGGAATGAAAGAATAGACTGTCTAAAAATGATGAAAATAAACCAAAACTTATTTGAAGACACAGAAAAGCAACCAAACCATTTGGGTTAATAATTGTCTTGAATGCTGCAGTGTTCTCACTCTTGGTGTTCCATTTGAAAGGTCACAGAGAGACTTGGGATTTTAATAGAGTGTACATACAAGTTTCAAGTGTTTTCTACACAATTTTTTCTCCAGGGAAACTTATCTAAAACATTTCTTTTCATCCTGATCTTAAGTGTGCATTAAAGTGCATACTGACATAACTAATAAGCCACTCACTACTCACACAAATCTATTGCTTGGGCAGTCAGGATATCAGGTAGTATAAAATTGCTTTATGGGGGATTTATTGTACTAAAGATGAAAGTTTATGCAGTATTTCTAAAATTATTTATGAAAAATGAATTTACGTGTCACTTTGTGCCTGCCAAGATTTTCCAGCTCTTACAACCAAAGTGCAATCAAAATGACCCAGAAATGCCCAGAAAATGTTCATTAAAATTGATTTTTCTGTCCAGTTTCATTGCCAGTGAAAATGTATGAAATACATATATTTCATTTAGAGAGCCAGTTTTCTTCTTCTATAATACAATGTCCTTAATAATAAGTTTTTTAATAGGAGAATGTCTCTAAAATGGGACAAGGCAAAGGAATTCTAATTTTTCACAGAAATTAGGCAAACATCTTTTGTACAAATGGAAAGAAACATTTGAAGTTTCAGTTTGCGAGTTCTAATGTTTCAAGAATGTGGAGTATATTCCTATGCCCAATAATTGCATTATTTTTATTGAATTTAAAGATAGTAAAAAGTGAAGATGCAAGCAGAAAGAGCTAATTTTGAATTTACAGTGGTTGTGCTTCTGTGGCTTTAATCCTTATCTTGCCACATTTGTAGGCATACATAATGGCCTGCCTCAGTGAGAAACTATTTGGTTTCTCCCTGAGGAAATAAACTTCCCTGGTGGCTCAGTGTTTAAAAGGTTGCCTCAACGCAGGAGACCCAGGTTTGATCCCTGGGTCGGGAAGATCCCCGAGAAGGAAATGGCAACCCACTCCAGGAGGGCTAGTTCAGGGAATCGCAAAGAGTCAGACACAACTGAGCAACAAAAATTTCACTTTCAGGGAGAAAACATGACCCTACCCACTTGTGAAGGACTGTGACATTCTTGAACTCTTTTTGTAGTAAATGGCTCGGAGCCTGGTGCCCCTAGTCTGCTACTTACCAGCTCAGCCCAGAAATTCACATATGGGATGGTCAGAATCACAGATAAATGTGACATCTTTGTTTATATGTGAGGCTCCTCTGTCCATGGAATTTTCCAGGCCAGAATACCGGAGTGGGTAGCCATTCCCTTCTTCAGGGGATCTTCCCAACCTAGAGATCAAAGCCAGGTCTCCTGCATTGCAGGCGGATTATTTCCCTTCTGAGCCACCAAGGAAGCCCCATTCCATTTAACACCATCTATGAAATGACTAAGAAAGTGAAACTAACACATCTCACTACCTGAGGCTTGACATTCTAGGAGATATTTGCAGCAGTTAAATCATTTTTTTAATTGTAACTGGAGAAGGGAATGGTAAACCACTTCAATATTCTTGCCTTGAGAATCCCATGAACATTATGAAAGGCAAAAAGATAGGAAACTGAAAGATGAACTCCCCATGTCAAAAGGTGCCCAATATGCTATTGGAGAAAAGTGAAGAAAGAGCCCCAGAAAGAATGAAGAGACTGAGCCAAAGAAGAAACAATATCCAGGTTTGGATGTGTCTGGTGGTAGAAGAGAAATAGGATGTGGTAAAGAACAGTATTGTACAGGAACTTGGAAAGTTAGGACCATGATTCAAGGTAAATTCTAAGTGATAAAACAGGAGATGACAAGAGTAAACATCGACATTTTAGGAATCAGTGAACTAAAATGGATCAAAATGGTCAAATTCAATTCAGAGGACCATTATATCTACTACTGGGGGCAAGAATTCCTTAGAAGAAATGGAGTAGCCCTAATAGTCAACAAAAATGTCTGAAATGCAGTACTTGGGTGAAATCTCAATAATGAAAGAATGATCTCTGTTTGTTTCCAAGGCAAGCCATTCAATATTACAGTAATCCAAGTCTATGCCCCAACCAGTAATGCTGAAGAAGCTGAAGTTGAACGGTTCTATAAAGACCTACAAGAACTTCTAGAACTAGAACCAAAAATGATGTCCTTTTCATTATAGGAAACTGGAATGCAAAACTAGGAAGTCAAGATACATGGAGTAACTGGCAAGTTTGGCCTTGAAGTACAAAATGAAGCAGGACAAAGGCTGACAGAGTTTTGTCAAGAGAACGCACGGGTCATAGCAAACACTCTCAACCAACAACACAAGAAAAGACTCTACACATGGATATCACCAGATGAGCAATACCAAAATCAGATTGATTATAGTCTTTGCAGCCAAAGGTGGAGAAGCTCTATACAGTCAGCAAAAACAAGACTGGGAGCTGACTGTGGCTCAGATCATGAATTCTTTATTACCAAATTCAGACTTAAATAGAAGAAAGTAGGGAAAACCACTAGGCCATTCAGGTATGACCTAAATCAAATCCTTTACAATTATACAGTGGAAGTGACAAATAGATTCAAGGGATTAGATCTGATAGACAGAGTCCTAAGGAACTATGGATGGAGGTTCATAACATTCAACAAGAGGCAATGATTAAAACCACCCCCAAGAAAAAGAAATGCAAAAAGGCAAAAAGATTGTCTGAGGAGTACTTACAAATAGCTGAGAAAAGAAGGGAATCTAAAGGCAAAGGAGAAAAGGAAAGATATACCCATCCGAATGCAGTTCCAAAGAATAACAAGAAAAGATATGATAACCTTCCTTAGTGAACAATGCAAAGAAAGAGAGGAAAACAACAGAATGGGAAAGACTAGAGATCTCTTCAAGAAACTTAGAGATACGAAGGAAACATTTCATGCAAAGATGGGCACAATATAGGACAGAAATGTTATGGACCTAATAGAAGCAGAAGATATTATAAAGAGGTGGAAAGAATACACAGAAGAAATACAGAAAAGATCTTTATGACACAGATAACCATGACGGTGTGATCACTCACCTAGAGCAGACATCTTGGAGTGCAAAGGCAAATGGGCCTTAGGAAGCATCACTACAAACAAACCTAGTGAAGGTGATGGAATTTCAGCTGAGCTATTTCAAATTCCAAAAGATGATGCTGTGAAAGTGCTGCACTCAATATGCCAACAAATTTGGAAAATTCAGCAGTGGCCACAGGACTGGAAAAGATCAGTTTTCATTCCAATCCCAAAGAAAGGCAATGTGAAAGAATGTTCAAACTACCGCACAATTGCACTAGCTTGTAAAGTGCACTAGCATTTCACACGCTAGTAAAGTACTGCTCAAAATTCTCCAAGCTAGGCTTCAGAAGTAGTTAACTGAGAAGTTCCAGATGCACACGTTGGTTTTAGGAAAGGCAGAGGAACCAGAGATCAAGTTGACAATATCCACTGGATCACAGGAAAAGCAAGGGAATTTCAGAAAAAAAAAATCTGCTTCATTGACTATGCTAAAGCCTTTGGTTTTGTGGATCACAATGAACTGTGGGAAATTCTTAAAGAGATAGGAATACCAGAATACATTACTTGCCTTCTGAAAAACTTGTATGCAGGTCAAGAAGCAAGAGCTAGAACTGAACATGGAATTATGGACTGGTTCAAAATTGGGAAAGCAGTACATCAAGGCTGTATATTGTCACCTTGCTTATTTAACTTATATGCAGAGTACATCATGGGAAATGCTGGGCTGCATAAAGCACAAGCTAGAATGAAGATTGCTGGAAGAAATACCAATAACTTCAGATATGCAGATGACACCACCCTTATGGTAGAAAATTAAGAGGAACTAAAGAGTCTCTTGATGAAGGTAAAAGAGGAGAGCAAAAAAGCTGGCTTAAAACTCAACACTCAAAAAGCGAAGATCATGGTATCTGGTCCCATCACTTCATAGCAAATAGATGGAGAAACTATGGAAACTGAGAGACTTTATTTTCTTGGGCTCCAAAATCACTGCAGATGGTGACTGTAGCCATGAAATTAAAAGATGCTTGCTCCTTGGAAGAAAAACTATGACCAACCTAGATAGCATATTAAAAGCAGAGACATTACATTCCCAACAAAGTTCTGTCTTGTCAAAGCTATGGTTTTTCCAGTAGTCGTGTACGGATGTGAGAGTTGAACCACAAAGAAGGCTGAGCATGGAAGAATTGATGCTTCTGAATTGTGATGTTGGAGAAGACTCTTGAGAGTCCCTTGGACTGCAAGGAGATCAAACCAGTCAATCCTAAAGGAAATCAACCTTGAATATTCACTGGAAGGACTGACACTGAAGCTTCAGATCCCATACTTTGGTCACCTGATGTGAAAGGCCACCTCATTGGAAAAGACCCTGATGCTGGGAAATTTTTAATGGAGGAGGAGAAGGGGACAAGAGAGGACGATCATTGGATGGCATCAACAACTCAGTGGACATGACTATGAGCAAGCTCGGGGAGATGGAGAAGGACCCAGTAGCCTGGTGTGCTGCAGTCCATGGGTCACAAAGAATCAGACACAACAGAGTGACTGAACAACAACAAAATGGTCTTTTTAGTTTGTTTCCTGACCTCCCCCCACCTCTGATATATTAAAGAATCTGACATCCAGGCCCCGACAAGATGGTTATTTTTAGGGAGTAGTATGCCATCTTCCTGGTTAGCCAGCTCCCAAATAAAATTTCTTCATGACTCTTATGTTGCAGGGAGAAAGCCAACTGTGACTCCATGTTGGAAACTGTTTCTTTGACTGGCTTTTCATTTCTTTTATTATTATAATCATACTCAATGTGTTGCCTGGAAGACCCTGACCCTCTGCTTAACCTTTTATCAGCTCATGAAGAGATGGTTTGTCCACACCCACCTGTGAATAGAGGAGATTAACACACTCCTTGCAAAGGCAGGCCATTCCCTTGGAGATGTTTTGCAAGACTGAAGACCCCTTCACTTTAGTTCCCCACTGCATCTCCCTCTCTATTCTGCTTTTTGACTTTAGTTCTTCATTGCTTCTTTCACTCAGATCTGTAAAAGAATCTGGCATTCAGACCCCAATAAGATTGTTATTTTGAGGCACTACTCTACCATATTTTTGATCTGCTAGCTCCCAAATTTAGCTTCCTTTCTGTACCCCACGTCTCTTGGATTCATTGGCCTATCGTGCAGCAAGCAGAGCGAGCTTAGACTCAGTAACAAAGATAGTCATAAATTTCATATATTAACTAAAGCTGGATGAAAAACTATGGTGGTAGAAGAAAAGAGAAAGACATTCCAATTGTCATATATGGGAGCTTAAATGTCACAGAGAGGGAAGGGCAAGAGGGAAAATGAGAATAGACATAAATTCAATCCACATAAATTAATAATATTATCATAAAATTACTGATTGCAAAATAAACAGCAATTTATTTTATACAATGTATAAATTCTTAGCAGTTATCCTAATCAGAGAGATTTAGCTTCCTTCTGATTTCCACTGCTATTTACCTACCTCAAGCCAAACATAAGCATTACATTGTAACTATGCTAAATAATGTTTGCTAGATGTAAATAAAAATGCATATAAAATTGGTCTTATTATTGGATTCAACTATTTCTATATTTCATATAAACTGATATTCTTTAAATACAGTGGAACTGCCTCAAAAATGCTCTATAGGTGAGGGATATAATCTATAATGGCAGGAAGCAGAGAGAACAGATAAGAATAGGAGGCGTTCATTTAACAAGAGAGTTTGGCATATTTGATGATGGGTTTAAAGGAAACAAGTTGCCTAAAGTCTTTGTTTCCAGAAATATAAAAGAATAACTTCCAATTGATTTATTATGAAATTCAGCTACAAAATGTAATGCCAGAATTCTGGGGGTTTTGTTTGTTTGTTTTTACTTACAAACTCAATAGTATGTCTCTATTGTATTAGCTCCAGGACAACCTGTTTCCAAACTGAAAATAGTAACTCACTGCTATAGTTCACCAGTATCTTCAGCTTCCTTCCACGGGCTGCTTGTTTAGAGATTCATCCGTCCCCTGGCAGCTTGCTTCAGCAAAAAGCTTTCAAGATAGCGTGTCAGCCACAGAGCACAATAGGAAAAGCCAACATGGTGGTTTACAGAATTAACAAGAGCAGCTATCTTCCTTGACAGATTGCTCTGCTTAATTATAGCTGTTAGGGACTGAGTCAGCTGCTTGAACAACAGGGAAAATCAGAGGGCCGTTAGATGGTCTGTTAATTTTCTGTCATGAGTAGCTGTATATCCGTGACCTGCACTTGCAGTATGGTAGAACCCTTTTCAAATTACTGGCCTGATAACTCCTATGGTACTGTGTTTTTTAATCTCTGCACTAACTTAAGGGATAAGAAAATTGTGGTGATATTGGATACACATTTACAGCAGTTAAAATTCACCAGATAGAAAATTATTTTGTTCCAAAATTGAAAATATTTTTTAGAGAAAAAAAAAACAATAGCAATTCAATGCATCATCTTCTTCTATTAAAACTATTACTCGCTCCCACGTATAACAATAAAGAGTACATTTTATTCATTCCTTGTCCCATCTTTTTTCCTTGGAAGAAGAAGTATCTTTAATAGATATTAAAATAAATGTTCTCTGCAAAAAAAGAAAAGGAAAACCTCTATTCTCTGTCTTTCAAGTGGGACCAAAAATTAATTTAAAAAGTATCCATTCCACGTCAGGAAAAATTCTGGAGCTGAAATGATATGTACTTGGTAGCCATGCAGACTCCTAGAGAATGGCAACCAATTTATTCATCTTTATGAACATCCTGCAGTGGTGTTTCAACAGCACTAACCCTAACCCTCACTCTAAGTACTTTCAAGTTCTCCACACCAATATGGGAAAGCAACTAAAACTGCTGTTGACAATTCATGTTGTCCGGAAATTTCTCAGGTTTTGAAATTTCCTGAGTATACCATTCTTAGTATCTTAATACCAGCAAAGGTCACTTTTATATAAGTTGCCTTTGAACTGAGAGCTCTGTTCACAGGTGCTAAGATTGGATAATTAGATTCACCAGAATTGAGAATTGAGTAGGGAGATATACATCAATTTAAGGGAACTTTCTAATCTATGTGTCTGCCTGTAGGTAAGAAAATACAATCCCTGTAATTAAACTCTATGTTCCCAGGAACAGGAAAGCATTTAAATAATAACTTGATAGGAGAAAAAGAGAAAATTAAGAGCAATAACACCACTGTGATGGTCTCATTATATCTGGGAGGAGAGTAAGAATTGAAAAGTCATCTAGGTTCCTAGAATTCAATCTGTGAATTAAGCAAAATAACATTTTATAATAAGTAAAATCATAGCCATTATGGCTAAGGCTTCCTAAAGTGTAATACATACATTTCACTGAAACTCATTGAAACTGGACTGATCATGCATTAAAACAATCTCAAGGAAATATTTCACACCTCAGTTTACAAATAGGTCTAATTTGTTATTTATATCCCATACTTAAATGATGAACTCCTCCTTACTGAAAATATCTCACAAGTGAATTTTAATCACATTGCTTCCTTTTTTAAAAATATAGTCACAATCGAAATTATCTTCATAAATAGTTAACCGTCTATGAACTGAAAGTAATAAATAACCTAAACACTTTAATTCTAAACACCTGAAGAGGTATACATGTTGAACAAAGATATTTACATATGTCCTTAATTACTTTATGCAACTCCAAGCTGTGAAGTTATTAAAAATTAAAATTTATAATATTTTTAATGAAATCCAGAGTTAAATCAAGATAAGAATGAGGAGAGATGAACTCAGATACTCTGAAGCCTTATTGGTTTTCCCTCTCAGGAGAATAGCATGGAACTGGCTCAGGAAATCTGAGTTACCTCAGTAAAAGGCAGGCTGGTACAAATGCCAATTTTCAGAAATTTTCCTTCTCTAGTAAGTCCACTTTCTCAACTATGAAGTTTCTAATCTCCCAGGTGTTTCCTTCCCTGATGTTCCTATAAATATGCAGAATTTTATGAGGATTCATTCTGTCTTCTGGAGTTTTCTCCATGGTGTGTCCACTTCAACATTGTCTGGTTTAAGCATACCTCTCTGTATACTTAATAGGAAATAATGTGTATTCTGTTCTTTTACTGTTTTAAATCTCCTCTAATAAAACTTGATCTCTCCAATTCATGCAAAGAAGGGCTCAATAAAGGACAGAAATGGTATGGACCTAACAGAAGCAAAAGATATTAAAAAGAGGTGGCAAGAATACACAGAAGATCTGTACAAAAAAAGATCTTCATGACCCAGATAATCAAGATAGTGTGATGACTCACCTAGAAACAGAAATCCTGGAATGTGAAGTCAAGTGGGCTTTAGGAAGCATCACTATTAACAAAGCTAGTGGAGGTGATGGAATTCCAACCAAGTTATTTCAAATTCTAAAAGATGATGCTGTGGAAGTGCTGCACTCAATATGCCAACAAATTTAGAAAACTCAGCTGTGGCCACAGTACTGGAAAAGATCAGTTTTCATTCCAATCCCAAAGAAAGGCAATGCTAAAGAATGCAAATTACCACACAATTGCACTCATCTCACACGCTAGTAAAGTAATGCTCAAAATTCTCCAAGCCAGGCTTCAACAATACGTGAACTGTGAGCTTCCAGATGTTCAAGCTGATTTTAGAAAATGCAGAGGAACCAGAGATCAAATTGCCAACATCTGCTAGATCATCGAAAAAGCAAGACAATTCCAGAAAAACATCTCTTTCTGCTTTATTGACTATGCCAAAGCCTTTGACTGTGTGGATCACAATAAACTGTGGAAAATTCTGAAAGAGATGGGAATACCAGACCACCTGACCTGCCTCTTGAGAAACCTATATGCAGGTCAGGAAGCAACAGTTAGAACTGGACATGGAACAACAGACTGGTTCCAAATAGGAAAGGGAGTATGTCAAGGCTGTACATTGTCACCCTGCTTATTTAACTTATATGCAGAGTACATCATGAGGAACACTGGGCTGAATGAAGCACAAGCTGGAATCAAGATTGCCGGGAGAAATATCAATAACCTCAGATATGCAGATGACACCACCCTTATGGCAAAAAGTAAAGAAGAACTAAAGAGCCTCTTGATGAAAGTGAAAGAAGAGAGTGAAAAAGTTGGCTTAAGGATAGACTTTCAGAAAACTAAGATCATGGCATCTGGCCCCATCACTTCATGGCAAATAGATGGGTAAACAGTGGAAACAGTGGCAGAATTTATTTTGGGGGCCCCAAAATCGCTGTAGATGGTGACTGCAGCCATGAAATAAAAAGACTCTTACTTCTTGGTAGAAAAGTTATGACCAACCTAGATAGCATAGTAAAAAGCAAAGACATTACTTTGCCAACAAAGGTCCATCTAGTCAAGGCTATGGTTTTCCAGTAGTCATGTGTGATGTGAGAGTTGGACTATAAAGAAAGCTGAGCACTGAAGAACTGATGCCTTTGAACTGTGATGTGGAGAAGACTCTTAAGAGTCCCTTGGACAGCAAGGAGATCCAACCCGTTCATCCTAAAGGAAATCAGTCCTGAACGTTCATTGGAAGGAATGATGCTGAAGCTGAAACTCCAATACTTTGTCCACTTGATGCGAAGAGCTGACTCATTTGAAAAGACCCTGATGAAGGGAAAGATTGAAGGCAAGAGGAGAAGGGGACAGCAGAGGATGAGATGGTGTAATGGCATCACCGACTCAATGGATATGAGTCTGAATAAACTCCGGCAGTTGGCGATGGACAGGGAGGCCTGGCGTGCTGCCGTCCATGGGGTCTCAAAGAGTTGGACACTAGTCAGAGACTGAACTGAATTGAACTGAATAAACCCTGATTCACTTTTACAGACTTTATTTTCTTGGGCTCCAATATCACTACGGAAGGTAACTCCAGCCAGGAAACTGAAAGACACTTGTTCTTTGGAAGGAAAGCTATGACAAACCTAGACAGCATATTAAAAAGTATGCCAACAAACCTCCACATAGTCATATCTATGGTTTTTCCAGTAGTCATGTATGGATGTGAGAGGTAGACCATAAAGAAGGCTGAATGCCAAAGAATTGATGCTTTTGAATTGTGGTGCTGAAGAAGACTCTTGAGAGCCCCTTGATGGCAAAAAGATCAAACCAATTAATCCTAAAGGAAATCAACCCTGAATATTCATTGGAAGGACTGATATTGAAATTGAAGTTTCAATACTTTGGCCACCTGATGTGAAGAGCTGACTCACTGGAAAAGATTTTGATGCTGGGAAAGATTAAGGGCAAGAGGAGAAGAGGCTGAGAGAGGATAAGATGGTTGAATAGCATTACTGAATCAATGAACATGAGTTTGAGCAAACTCCAGGAGATACTGAAAGACAAGGAAGCCTGGGCTGTGCAGTCCATGGGGGGGTCACAAAATTTGGACACAACTTAGTGACTAAAGAACAACAACCAGCATCATGATAGTTCTGTGGCCAACCATAAATGGTCAAAAAATGGGCAGTGGCCCAATTCTTGGATATTCCTCCATTTCCTTGAAGTAATTGGAATAATCTCCCCACTCATTAGCTTATGAAGTTACCCAGCCCATAAAAACTAACCATGCCATATTTCAGAGCTCTCTCACACTCTGTCTGTGGAGTGTGTTTCTCCCTAAATAAATCCACCTCTTACCTGTCACTTCATCTCTGAATTCTTTGGCAATGAAAGAAGAACCTCAAATTCACTGTGAACATTGGTGCAATAAGAAAGGCATTTTACCTCTATGGCTTTCCACCCCAAATACCATAATCCCAGAACTGATCATGCCATCTTTGAGTGATTACTATAAATCATGAAAATACATCAGATAAATCCTAGTCTCTAATTGAAGAGACTGAATCAGCTATTAAAATGTAACTGATATGGAGCAGGGCCTTGCAGAGCTCCTGGGCACTAGTACCCTTCAAAATGGTCAAGTTTATCAAAGTCAAGAAAAGTTTATGAACTGTCACAGTCAGTAAGAGAATAATTGAACATGACAATGAAATGTAAGGTAATATTCTGGATGAGATATGGATTAAAAAAATGACTTTAGGTAAAAGTGAATAAAATATGAATAAACAATGGACTTGTAATAATGCCTTTTAACATAATAATTTGGAAAAAACCTGTTGCAAGATCATTCAAGAAAAAAAGAGAGAAACACAAATCACCAAAAGGGAAATTTAAAAATATTTAAAAGAAATTGAGAAGATATTTATAATTTTATGTCAATAACTTTGTCAATTTGGATGAAATTAATAAATTCTTCAAATTACACAACTGACCAAATCTTGAGACAAGAAGATATAGAAATTCTGAGTCTATTGAAGAGACTGAATCAACTATTAAAATGTTACTTGCAGAGCTCCTGGGCACAAAGACTTTCTGTGTCCCCCATTTCTTTGATTACAGGAAGTAGCCTTCATTCAGCCTCCATAGGTTCCCAGGGGCACATTCAAGCAATTGCTAACTGAGGGAGGGAAGGGATGTGCAACCAGGGAGAAACAGTCAAGTGAAACAATAGTGCAGCCTTGGGGCAAGGCCTTGGATACACCAAAATCTTTTGTAGATACTAAAACTCCCTCCAGGCAGGAGATGTTAATGATTAATGATGGTATGTGCCCACAAGCATGTAGACCCCAGACCAGTTGAAACCTGAAGGTTGATGTTTCTGACTTCTGCTTATCTCACCTCCAATCCATCAGAAGAATGTCCAGGAACTGATCATGCCATCTTTGAGTGATTACTATAAAACTTCTCACAATAGTCTTCAAGCTGGGACACATGTTTTGAGGGCATTAGCCTGCTGTGACCCCCTTTGACTGGCAAAGTAATAAAGCTATACTTTTCTACTTCTCCAAAACTCTGTCTCCAAGATTCAGTTCAGCACCAGTGTACAGAGAAGCTGGGCTTTCAGAATCATAACCTTCAGTGAAAATTCCATGCTCTTCAAATACCCGCATGGAAAGACAGAAGGGCAGACATGGCAAATAGTTGTGTCAGGCAGATGTTAAAATGTTTCCGTTGAAAAGTTTTTCATACATTAATGAGTGATTTAAATCAAAGATTGGTACATTAGTAATTACTTACTCAGGTCTTAGTTTCAAGTACTAATATTTGAAAACATTTGTTCCAAAGGAATAAACAGATCATCTACTCAAATCATCACTGCTACTGCTACTGCTAAGTCATGTCAGTTGTGTCCGACTCTGCGCGACCCCATAGATGGCAGCCCACCAGGCTCCTCTGTCCCTGGGATTATCCAGGCAAGAACACTGGAGTGGGTTGCCATTTCCTTCTCCAATGCATGAAAGTGGAAAGTGAAAGGGAAGTAGCTCAGTCGTGTCCAACTCCTAGTGATCCCATGGACTGCAGCCTACCAGGCTCCTCTATCCATGGGATTTTCCAGGCAAGAGTACTGGAGTAGGATGCCATTGCCTTCTCCAAATCATCACTATAGGTATAATTAAGAAGCTATCAAAAAATAGAGTAAGAAGAAAATACTTGGCTAAATTTATTTCCTTAGCCTTTAATGAGACATGCATAAGGTATCCCAGTACAAATCTGTAGAAAAATAATTATAATGGACTGAGGTAATCACCAGCATCCTTGTTTTGGGGGAGAATTTTTGTATCCAAGTCACCTCATCAGTTTTGACAATGTAAGAATTGTCTACCCTTATCAATATGTCTATACCTTGATTAGATAACTGCCCCTGGGAGACTTACATTACAGAACTTATTTGTTTTAGCCCAATCCTTCAAAAAAGAGGAGCACCCACAGGAGAGTTTTCTGGGAAGGAAGTCCATTTACATGTCAGCTACTAAAACTGATAAGTCCTATAAAATTTCACAGCAGACAAAAGGAAATAAAAAGTTCATGCTATAAATAAACTTACAATCTTGTGAGAGAAAAGATGCAAGAAAATTCTGTAAGATAAGACCCCATCTAAGACCTCCTTATAGTTGTTCATTGGGCTTCCCCAGTGGCTCAGCAGTAAAGAATCTGCCTGCAATGCAGGAGTCTCAAAGCCATGGGTTCAATCCCTTGGTTGGGGCGATCCCCCAGAGGAGCACATGGCAAACTATTCTTGCATTCTTTCTGGGAAAATTGCATGGACAGGGTCTGGAGGGCTACAGTCCATGGAGGCAACTAATACACACACACACATAGTTGTTCACTACTTGGAGTTCAGAAAGACTTGTGTATTTTTGGAAGTTTTAATACAATTAACATAGATTTCTAAGTTATATATTGAACATAATAACTCACTTATCAGAAGATTTTATTTTATTATTTTTAAAATTTTAATTGGAGGTTAATTACTTTACAATATTGTGGTGTTTTTTGCCATACATTCATGTGAATCAGCCATGGGTGTACATATGTTCCCCATCCTGACCCTCCCACCCACCTCCCTCCCCATCCCATCCCTCAGGGTCATCCCAGTGCACCAGCCCTGAGCACCCTGCCTCATGCATCAAACCTGGACTGGCAATCTATTTCACATATGATAATATATGTGTTTCAATAACATATAATATGTTTCAATGTTATTCTCTCAAGTCATCCCACCCTCGCCTTCTCCCACAGAATCCAACAATGTGTTCTTTACATCTGTGTCTCTTTTTCTGTCTTGCATATAGGGTCATCATTACCATCTTTCTGAATTCCATATATATGAGTTAATATACTGTATTGGTGTTTTTCTTTCTGACTTACTTCACTCTGTATAATAGGCTCCAGTTTCATCCACCTCATTATAACTGATTCAAATACATTCTTTTTAATAGCTGTAATATACCATTCGGAGAAGGCAATGGCACCCCACTCCAGTACTCTTGCCTGGAAAATCCCACGGACGGAGGAGCCTGGTAGGCTGCAGTCCACGGGGTCGCTAAGAGTTGGACATGACTGAGCAATTTCACTTTCACTTTCCACTTTCATGCGTTGGAGAAGAAAATGGCAACCCACTCCAGTGTTCTTGCCTGGAGAATCCCAGGGACGGCAGAGCCTGGTGGGCTGCCGTCTATGGGGTCGCACAGGGTCGGACACGACTGAAGTGACTTAGCAGCAATATACCATTGTGTATATGTACCACAACTTTCTTATCCATTCATCTGCTGATGGACATCTAGGTTGCTTCCAAGTCCTGGCTATTGTAAACAGTGCTGCAATGAACATTGAGGTACACGTGTCTCTTTCAATTCTGGTTTCCTTGGTGTATATGCCCAGCAGTGGGATTGCTGGGTCATATGGCAGTTCTATTTCCAGAAGTATTTTTTTGATGGCCTTAATTTTTAAATGGGCTTCCTCAGGGCTTCAGCGGTAAAGAATTCTCCTGCAAAACAGGAGTCACAGCAGGAGCCATGTGTTCAATCCCTGGGTCAGAAAGGTCCCCTGGAGAAGAAAACAACCTACTCCAGAATTCTTGTTATTTATTGAACATATTTTCTAGAAATCAGGAGTCACAGAAGGAGTCATGTGTTCAATCTCTGGGTCAGGAAGATCCCCTGGAGAAGAAACAATCCAATCCAGTATTCTTGTGTAGAAAATCCCAAGGATAAAGGAGTCTGGAAGACTATAGTCCATGGGGTCTCAAAGAGTCAGACATGACTTAGCAACTAAAGAAAACAACAACTTTTAAATATTACTAAGAAAACAGAAGCAAAAGAAAATTAGCATAACTTGAATAGATAATAATAATCACTTGTGTTTATTTTGTAAGAAACATTCTTTTAAGTACTTTATAGATATTGATTCAGTTAACTTTGATAAAATCATATTGTGTGTTTTATTATATTTATACCAGTTTTACAGATAAGTAAACCTAAGAAAGGGCTTCCCAGGTGGTGCTAGTGGTAAAGAACATACCTGCCAATGCAGGAGACATAAGAGATGCAGGTTCTATCCCTGGGTTGGGAAGATCCCCTGGAGGAGGGCATGACAACCCACTACAGTATTTTTGCCTGGAGAATCCCATGGACAAAGGAGCTTGGTGGGCTACAGTTTATAGGGTCCCACAGAGTCAGGCATGCCTGAAGCAACTAGCATGCACACACGCACTAAGAAAAGTGAGGTTAAGTAATCTGACCAATTTCATATAATTACTGACAAGGAAAAAAATTAAGTCAGGCAGTTTGATCAAGATCACAAGCTCTTTATCACTATTTTAAGCTTACATTTATGCTGTTAATGTACAAAAAAATCCAAGGATTTTCCTTATAAGAGAGCCATTTATATCTTGGGCTAGACATTACTAACAACCTTTCTTATTGTAAATAATAACTGAAAGAAATGAAAAGTGATCGTCTTAAAAAGATCAAGACATGCCAAATTCTCTGCATCATATTCTATGCCAAGCAGGTGGCAGTCTAATCTGTTTCAGGAAAAATCTGGATACAAAATGTTTGAGAAGCATTGATTTTAGTAGAACAGTTCTGGAATGAGATCCTAAAGAATGAAATAAAGGAAGGTGAGTAGGTCAGACAAGGTGACCTTTGTCCTATGCACTCAAGCCTTCACAAATTCTAGAATACCCCACTAGAAGTCCTGTAATAAGCTCTTAAGAGAAATATTGGGGAGTTTTTTACCTTATCAATCATTTTCTAAATATATACTCTTTTCTGATACAATTTAAGCCAACACAAGACACTCAATATGTGGCTATGCTAACAAATGTTCCCAGACAAAGTTTGACAGTACTGAAAGGTCAGTACATTTCTTTATACAAAATAACTCAAGACAAATTGAATGGCAAGTTCACTAGAAATGATTGTTAGAAACTCAAAGACAAAAAAATGGAAAGATGTAAGTTATGAAAATAACAGCTAAAATCACCTGTTTTCTGCTTTACTATTATTATGTTCGGAGAAGGCAATGGCATCCCACTCCAGTACTCTTGCCTGGAAAATCCCATGGATGGAGGAGCCTGGTAGGCTGCAGTCTATGGGGTCGCTAAGAGTCGGACACAACTGAGCGACTTAACTTTCACTTTTCACTTTCATGCATTGGAGAAGGAAATGGCAGCCCACCCAGTGTTCTTGCCTGGAGAATCCCAGGGACGGGGGAGCCTGGTGGGCTGCCGTCTATGGAGTCACACAGAGTCGGACACGACTGAAGTGACTTAGCATAGCATTATTATGTTGGTTCATCTTTGTTAAAAAATATTTCTAGAAGGTTCAAATACTAATCATTTTTTAAAAATTCTACAAGGATGGAGGTTTGTATCATGCTACTAAATTAAAGTTAGAAGTAAAAAGTTCTTGAACTGTTCCACTAAATTATTTGCTTCACTTTCTCTCACACTAAGCCCATCAGAAATACCTTATTTTTAATTCTTCTAACCATGATCATTAAGGTTACGGTCATCAATGAGTTTCTGAAGCTTTATTGTCTTGCCTTTATGCCACTTACATTGCTCTGTGATCTACAGGGACAGATACAATGGCTTTTCTAACTGGAAATGAAACGTATTTGTTGAGAGTGCTCACAAAGTTAAAACTTTTCTGCTTTATTCCTAAAGGAACATTATTTTCCTCTGGGTTTATTATTAGATATATTTCCACCTGGTGATTTTGTGTTACAAAGAACACTCAAAATATACATGCTGATTTATGTTAATCTGTTAAGGGTTTTGTTTTTGTTTTTTTTAATTCTCAGTAGCTAATTTGTAGAGATTTCATGTTAAACATTTACTAGCATTGAGATATTTATATTGATATACAATTTTGATATTTTATATTCATCAGTTGTTTAGTTAAAAGAATAAAACTAGAAAATAAAGTCTCATCTACCTCATGGCAATTAAAATCTTAACATGCCAATAGATTTTAGCAGGTGAGTTTGAAATTTGTTCACAATAAGAATACTAAAAATATAAGAAGGAAAAAAAAATATCCGTGGTGACTGTTGGTTGAGACAATTGATTGACAGGAGGACTGAGAGATTTGCAGCCTAATTTTAATTTATTACATTGTAGCCTGAACAGTGTTCCTAAGTGCAAGGACTATATCTAGAAGAGTACCTTAATTCAAGATAACTGGAGCAGCACTCATATGTAGATAGCAAGAACTGTAATGTTTCAAATATGAAAGTCACCTTCAGAGAGCACTCTAGGCCACCCCAATTTTAAACATAAAGAAACAATAGTGTAAAGAATGTAAGTAATATGCAAAACGTTTGACATCAATTAGCGAGGGAGCAAATACTTAACTCCTGAATTAGTATCATCCAGTTTTTACAGTACTGAAGAACAGTATCAGTTTAACTGAAGGAAGACAACTACTATATGTACTTTTTTCTCCTAACGTTTCATGTGCAAGTTGCTAAAGGCCTCACAGGCTTTTGCTGATCTTGTAGATAGATGGAGTATAAGGGAGTACATGGAAGAAGTCTTAAGGAGACACCAGGAGCTTGGTCAAAAAAATTTTTTAAGCCATTAGTCTTTTACAGATTTTTGTTTGTTTCAGTTTAATCCTTTTTTCCCCTCTTCTTTTAGGAAGGGATAATAACATTCAGTTCTAGGAAAATTTTGTTTTTTATCCTTTCCTATCTGGTTGCCCATGGCCCAGTGTTTTGTTTGCATTATCTGTTGCTTGCCTGTTTCTCTCATGGTCTTTGCGTGCTGCATGTTAGTCTGGTTACACCTTGATCGCAAACATTTTGAATGAATCAATATTACTATTGTTAGGTAGGTAGAATAGGAAAAAGGAGTCCAAAATGGTGGTGGCTAAAAGACAAGAAAGGGAAAAGCCTGCAAAAATAAAACAAAAGGTCTGAGGACCGGAGTGAGGACCTCAGGTAAAACAAACAACACTCCTGGCTGGCCCAATTTACATAGGACAGGCCCAGGGAGAGAGAAACATATAAATAGAGGAGCCAAAGCTAGCTCTCTCTCTTTCCCGCGCACTGGGGTGCTCTTCTCCTCGTGTCTTTGGATTGACGTGCCCTCACGCCTCAAAGATGGATTTTCCTGCTATCTTCTAAATAAAAGAAAGCTGTAACACTGAGCTGTAACACTGACTTGTCTAAGAGCTATAACATGGTCCATTCAAGACCTGAGAGCTATAACACAATCTATCCAAGACCTGAGAGCTGTGACATGCCGAGGGGGCTTTAATGTCTGTCACTCCAAATCTTTGTTGTGACGAGACAAAGAACCGAGGAGCATACACTCGTGTGACAACTATCCTTCACTTTTTCTATTTCCTTCCTCTTACTTCCTCTTCCATCACTTCCTGAGGATATCTTAACGCTACTCCATCCAATTGACACTTTTCCAGCTCTGAAATTCTCTCTCTCTCCTTTCTCTTTTAAACTCCTTTGTTTCTTACTGCATTAGCTCAAGATATAGGAAATAGTTTATTGAACTTAGATCACATTTCAGTCTATAATCATTGTTGAGCTAAAATTATTCTCAGGCCCATCAATATTAACTTCCTCTATGTCATGCCTTGAAATATATACTGGACTACTTGGCACCTGTTTTCACTCTTTTCCCCACAAATATACTTAAACAAATATAAATAAATAGTTCTTTTCCTGTCAAGTTTTAACCATTATCCTATCTTGCTTTCTCTGAAAACTCACTCCAGTGAACCCTTACTAAGGTTCTTTGAACTTAAAGTGTCTCATCTGAGGACACATGTACACTCTGACCAAGACAGCCTTAATATTCCCCGTAGCTTGATTAAAAACATAAAAAAGGTTTTTTCTTGACAGCTGACATTGTTCAGTTGCTAAGTCATGTCTGACTCTTTGCAACCCCATGGACTGCAGCTGTGCCAGGTGTCACTATCCTTCACTATCTCCTGGAGTTTGCTTAAACTCAAGTCCATTGAATCAGTGATGCTATCCAAACACCTCATCTTATGTAGCCCCTTTCTCTTCCTGCCTTCAATCTTTCCCAGCATCAGGGTCTTTTCAAATGAGTCAGTTCTTGGCATCAGGTGGCCAAAGTATTGGAGTTTCAGCTTCAGCATCAGTCCTTCCAATGAATATTCAGGACTGATTTCCTTTAGAATTGACTGGCTTGATATCATTGCTGTCCAAGGGACTCTCAAGTCTTCTCCAGTAAAACAGTTAAAAAGCATCAATTCTTTGGCGCTCAGCTTTCTTTATGGTCCAACTCTCACATACATACATGACTACTGGAAAGATTACAGTTTTGACTATACAGATCTGTATCAGCAAAGTAATGTCTCTGCTTTTTAATATGTTGTCTAGGTTTGTCATAGCTTTTCTTCCAAGGAGCAAGCGTCTGTTAATTTCATGGCTGCAGTCACCATCCACAATGATTCTGGAGCCCAAGAAATAAAATCTGTCACAATTTCCATTTTTTTCCCCACCTATTTGCCACATAGTGATGTGACCAGATGCGATGATCTTCATTTTTTGAATGTAGAATTCTGAGCCAGATTTTTTACTCTCCTCCTTCACCCTCATCAAGAGGCTCTTTAGTTTGCCTTTACTTTCTACCATTAGAGTGGTAGATATCATATATTATCTGTATATATGAGGTTGTTATTTCTCCCTTCAGTCTTGATTCCAGCCTGGCATTTCACATGATGTACTCTGCATATAAGTTAAATAAGCAGGGTGACAACATATAGCCTTGTCATACTCCTTTCTCAATTTGGAACCAGTTTGTTGTTCCATGTCCAGTTCTAACTATTGCTTCTTGACCCACATATAGGTTTCTCAGGAGATAGGCTGGGTGGTCTGGTATTTCCATCTCTTTGAGAATTTCCCACAGTTTGTTGTGATCCACACAGTCAAAGGCTTTAGCATACTCAATGAAGCAGAAGTAGATATTTTTCTGGAATTCTTTCTTTCTCTATTATCCACAGATGTCAGCAATTTGATCTCTGGTTCCTCTGCCTTTTTTAAACCCAGTTTGTGCATGTCGAAGTACATATTGGTTCATGTACTGGTGAAGTCTAGCTTGAAGGATTTTGACCATAACCTTACTAGCATTGAATGAGCACAGTTGCACAGTAGTTTGATCATTCTTTGGGATTGGAATGAAAACTGACCTTTTCCAGTCCTCTGGCCACTGCCGAATTTTCCAAATTTACTGACATATTGAGTACAACATTTTAATAGCATCATCTTCTAGGATTTGAAATAGATCAGCTGGAATTCCATCACCTCCATTTGCTTTAAGTAATGTTTCCTACAGCCCATTTGGCTTCACTTTCCAGGAAGTCCAGCTCTTAATGAATGACCACACCATCATAGCTATCTGAGTCATCAAGATCTTTCTTATATTGTTCTGTGTCTTCTTGCCATGTCTGCCAATCTCTTCCGCTTCTGTTAGACCCTAACTGGAATTATTGACAATGAATATTATGATTCATTTATCTGTATATTTCAGATTTATCATTTAATATAATCCTCAAAACTATCTTAGGAGTTAGATGCTATTGTTATCCACATCTTACATAATAGAGAATTGAAGCACAAATAGTTTTTATTATTTTCCCAGGGTCACAGAATTAACAAGGGGCAGAATCAAATTGAAATCTGGATATAATCTAACAAGCTCTTAACCATTTGCTTAATGGAGAAAACAGAACGTTAATTCTTGACTCCAATATATTTTAACTGAAAAACAATATTCCTGTATATTCACATATTTTTAAAATGTTATATTTTATTTCTTCAGGAAATTTTATATTGGAGAGGATGCATTTGGAACTCAACATTAAAGACGTTATTAGTTATACTTCCTTAAGCCACCTAAAGCCAACAACTTCACAGGCAATAGAAAGGACTCCCAAGATTTCTCAGGGTGTATTAGTGATAGGCTTCACCCAAGGTAGTAAATATGGGTTAGCAGGAGAAAGAAAGCATAAAAAACATCTGGGGCCCAAGAGACTTCCGTACACAGCTACACAGGCTACTGTCTTAGTTTCACAGGGCACACTTTGCCTCAGGAATATGAACCAGGAAGATGAATATAAGGAATCTTGGTTTTCAGAGAGCTTGAGCAAAATTTTCCAATGGGATTGTATATGTCCCATTGGTATTGCAGGGTCTTCCCAGGTGGCACTAGTGGTAAAGAACCCTCCTGTCAATGCAGGAGACATGAGAGACATTGGTTTGATGCCTGGGTCAGGAAGATTCCCTGGAGGAGGGCATTGCAACCCATGCCAGTATTCTTGCTTGGAGAATCCTATGGATCAAGGAGCCTGGCGGGCTACAGTCTATAGGGTCGCAAAGAGTCAGACACGATTGAAACAGCTTGACACATATGCACACATAGTATTAAAGCCAAGCCAGGATTTGTAACTGGCTAAACCAGGTCTAAGTCATCAATCTACATATCTCTAAGTCTAAACAAGCTAGTCCTGGGAATTATCTAGCTTCAAACTTTAAACAGCACTTTATGAATTGTTAGACAGCCACGTTATCATCATCATGGACAAAATTACATACTATGGCAATCTGATAGTAAGTCTGTCCAGCTGTAAAACAGCTCTATCTTACACAGCAGCAAAATTTACATTCTATTGTAAATGTTTATCTTTAAAGTGGAGCAAATGTATTTTCAATAGCTGAAAATCATATTTCTTTAAGACATTAATGAGGAAAGTGATATCTAAGAGATACTAATGAGAAAAATATGCCATTCAAGTCAGAAATCTGAAATTTAAATGGCATCTGGAACACTATGAAAAAATTATCATGTGAACTATTTAGCTAAAAGATCTCCATGACTCAGTGAAGTAAATAGTTATATCAGAGAAAATCCAACCTGCTTTATGGATGGTTGGAACTCACCTCTGAAATTAGTTTTCATGGCTTTCCCTAACACAGTGTGCAAATAAGCAAAATGTCAAAAAAGTATATTGATAATAGAGCAGAAAGGAAAAAAAGTAAAGGAATTAGATGAACATACACATTTAAATCAGCTCAATCCCAGTAGTCTGAATAGCAATGTTTACTAAAAAGCAGCAATTTGGCATTTCTGATTTAATAATAGAATCCAGCACATAGGCATTGACATATTTGAAAATCAGGTAGTTGGAACTAAGAAAACAAGGGTTTTAAAGATTAAACTAATATTCCTTTTTTCATACTGCAGACAGAATAGAACAGTTCCAAATACTGTACATCAAATTAGATTTTTAAATAGATGGAATAATTTATTTTTCAGGCATTTTTTTGAAAACTATGAGCCTCGACAACACTTTCAGCTAATTCACTGTGAGCCTTTTTATGAACAGCCCATTTTTTTTGAGGGCTCTTGCATATATATTGGCTTAAATCACTCTTAAATCTTACTTTATCAGAGGATTATCTTTATTGATTGATTTAAAAAAATAGACTTCAGCTTTAGTTTCACAGCAAAATTAACTGGAAAGTACAAAGAATTCCACATGTTCCCTTTTCCCATATATGCACAACCTTCCCTATTATCAACATCCCACACCAGAATGGTACATTTGTTAACACTGATGAACCTGTATTGACACAAAATGATCACTCAAAGTCCATATTTTATACCAGAGCTTACATTTAGTGTGATACATTCTATAGGTTTGGACAAATCCATAGGACGCATATCTGCCTTTACAGTATCATACCCAATAGTTTTACTATACCCAAATTCTTCTGTGCTCTGCCTATTCGTACCTCCCTTCTCCCAGCCCCTGGCAACTACTGATTTTGTTACTGTATCCATAGTTTTGCCTTTTCAGTATGTCATATTGTGAGAATCCTATAGTACAGAGATAGAGCTAGGAATAAACATAGAGACAGCCCTTACAGATTCACTTTTTTCACTTAGTATTATGCATTTATAAGATTCCTTCATGTCTTTGTCTTGATAGCTCATTTCTTATTAGTGCTAAATACTATTCCATTCTCTAATGCACCACTGTTTATTTATCTGTTTCACGTATTGAAGCACATTTCAGTTGCCTCCAAGTTTTGGCAATTACTAATAAAGCTTCTATAGACAGCAGTTTACAGGCTTTTGTGTAGATATAAGTTTTCAAATCCTTTGAGTAAAAACCAGGGAGCACAATTGCTGGGTCTTATGCTAAGTTTTATAAGAAACTGCCATGATGCCTTCCACAGTGACTATACTATTTTCAATTCCTACCAGCAATGAATAAGACTTCCTGTTGCTCCCCATCCTGACCATCATTTGGTGTTGTTAGTGTTCTGGATTTTAGTCATTCTAATCGGAGTGTAGCAGTATTTCATTGCTGTTTAATTTTCAATTCCTTAATGACATGATGTTGAACATTTTTCATATTCTTATATGAAACAGTATATCTTCTTTGATGAAGTCTCTTCAGGTATTTTGCCCATTTTTTAACAGTGTTGCTTGTTTCCTTATTGTTGAACTTTAAGAATTCTTTGTGATTTTGGATAATTAGATATGTCCTTGGCAAATATTTTCTCTGGCAATTCATTTTGTTCATGAATTATATTTTCCCATATCTATTTTATTTGTGACCATGATTACTTTTTTTCTTAATCTATACTTTAAAAAGAGGTTTGTTTTTTTTAACATAAATAAACACATAAAATATATACATTTCTGAGGATGTAATATATATTAGTTTTTGATTGTGTTTGCTTTGGTTTCCATTCCACATATGAAATGTGTTTTTACAATTACAGGTATCTTATACTCTGATTCTAATAGATGATCTGGCATAGAATAGTATCATGAGTATCATTTGAATTTCATAAGCAGATTTCATGTACATGTTTACTTGAACAAATTAGTGAAATTTTTGAGACTAAAACAAAAATACTTGAAATACTTTATATTTAAGTAAACAGGACAAAAATGACAAAATTAGGGATTAAATACGATCAAAAGTGCTATGTAAAACATACCCAATTTTAAAATTTAATAGCATCATTCTCTCCTGGAATTTTTTTTTCACTCAACTTTATCTAAGTCCTTTTGTGAATTCTTACCATTGTCCTCAAACTTCTTAAAAATGAAATGTCCTTGTGTTTAGTCCTAGGTGTTCCTCTATTCTCAAGCTTCACCCATTTTCTTGATGAACTAATTCATTATCATAATGTTAAATGCCAACTATAGGCCAGTAATTACACCCATTTTTTTTCCAGCTCATACTTCATCCCCTTGCTTGACCTCATAAATTCAACTGTTTTCAAGACATCTCCAATTGGATATTTAGTAGATAATTCAGATCATCTCGTATTGAACCAAACCCTTGATCTTTCTGGCCAAACCTTCTTCTCTAGCAACATTCATCATCTTATTTGACAGAATCTTCATTCTTTCAGTTTAAAGGCCAAACTTTCCTTCTCACACCGCAAATCCTGTCCAGTAGGAAGTTCTACTGGCTCTGACTTAAAATATTATATGCAAAATGTAGCACTGCCTCATCACCTCTATAGCTACCTATTCTTCTCTGAGCCAGTCTTTATTCTTACTTGCCTATATTATTGAAATAGTCTTTCTACAGCTCCTGTTTTTGCCCTTCCCTTCCTGCTTTGAAACACAACAGCTAGAGTAATCATTTTCAAATGGAAGTCTATTTACCTCCCTCCTTTGCTCAAAATCTAGCAATATTTTCACTCAGAATAAAAGACAGTTTCTAATAATGGCCTGTAATGGCCTTAATTATTCTCTAATTTCATATTTTACTACTTCCCTCCTGATTACTCTGCTTTAAACAAAAAGGCATCACTATCGTCTTTCCTTTTAATATATAAGGAATACTCCAGTCTTGCAGGTATCTGCAGATTGTTTTCTTCAACTGGATTCTTCTTCACTCACCTACCTAAGTCTTAGTTCAAATGTTGCAATTCTAATAAGATTTATCCTGATTGCTTTATTGAAAATTGGAAACTATTCCCCCTCCAACATTCTAAATGCTCACTAATTCCTATTTTATACTATTCTTATTTTTAATGTCTGTCTTATGCTATTGGAATGAACACTCTACAAGAATATGAATATTTTGTTCTTTGTTCACTATTCCATTCTAGAGACCTAACTGAGTATTTGGATGTATTAGTTGCTTAACAAATATTTGTTGAATTAATTAAATATGGAAAGTTTAAATGTAATATATCTTTGCCTCTGGATTGAATCATATTTACAAATGTAAGTTTACTTAAACTGTATTTTGCTAATATCAATGTACCTCCACACAAAAGTGCTGAAATTATTTTGACTGTAATGAACTAATTACCCACCTGTAATGACTCTGGTAGCTCAGATGATTAAAGAATCCATCTGCAATGCAGGAGACCCCAGTTCGATTCTTGGGTTGGGATTTTCCAGGGATTTTCCTCTGGAAAAGGGATAGGCTACTGACTCCAGTATTCATGGACTTCCCTAGTGGCTCAGATGGTAAAGAATCTGCCTGCAGTGCAGGAGACCTGGGTTTGATCCCTGGGTTGGGAAGAGTCCCCTCAAGGTGGGCATGGCAACCCACTTCAGGATTCTTGCCTGGAGAATCCCCATGGACAGAGGAGCCGGCTGGGCTACAGTCCATAGGATCATAGTCGGACACGACTGAGTGACTAAGCACAGCACAATGACCCAGTCAGAAATCACTCAATTGACTCAAAACTGGTTCTGTGTATAGCAGAGTCTAAGCTGATTGAATAAAGTAGCAAGTATGCATAAGATTAAAATATAGTCAAATGAAACCAAGTTAGCCGATAGTGAAGTCATTAATCTCTATAGCTATATAAAATTACTGCAAATAAAATATGATACAGGCAGGATGATACAATTGCATTGCAGAAATACAGCACTTTTTCATTCAAACATATATGTTAATACATTTCTATAGTCTTCCAAGACCTGTGAAAGAAAGACAGAAGGGATCCTATGAGGAGTGCAATACTTTATAAAAAGAAAATAGTAAAGTGTGAGTGCTCATAAATCAGCTTGACTTTCCAAGATGTATCTTATGACTTTTGTCTACAGAGCATAGTTAAAGTGACTTATTACAAAATTGTACGAGAGCAAGTTTTTAAAATTTTGCAGTTGTGAAGACCCATTCTAGTATGTTTTCCTTAATAACAGAACCTTAATATTATTATTGTTTATTTTTTGCTTCCCTGGTGGCTCTGACAGTAAAAGCGTCTGTTTGCAATGCGGCAGACCTGGGTTAGATCCCTGGGTCAGGAAGATCCACTGGAGGCAGAAATGACAACCCACTCCAACACTCTTTCCTGGAAAATTCCGTGTATAGAGGAACCTTATAGGCTACATACAGTCCATGGGGTTGCAAAGTTGGACACAACTGAACGACTTCACTTTCACTTTCCTAATATTATTTATATATCTTCCAGTCATATTCCCCAGGGAATTAAGGAAAGTTATGACTAACCTAGACACCATATTAAAAAACAGAGACAATACTTTGCCAACAAAGATCCATCTAGTCAAGGCTATGGTTTGGATGGATGGATAGTATGGATGTGAGAGTTGGACTATAAAGAAAGCTGAGCACAGAAGAATTGATGCTTTTGAACTGTGGTGTTGGAGAAGACTCTTGAGAGTCCCTTGGACTGCAAGGAGATCCAACCAGTCAATCCTAAAGATTAGCCCCGGGTGTCCATTGGAAGGACTGATGTTGAAGCTGAAACTCCAATCTTTGGCCACCTGATGTGAAGAGCTGACTCATTTGAAAAGACCCTGATGTTGGGAAAGATTGAGGGCAGGAGGAGAAGGGAATGACAGAGGATGAGATGGTTGGATGGCATCACCGACTCAATGGACATGGGTTTGGGTGGACTCCGGGAGTTGGTGATGGACAGGGAGGCCTGGGGTGCTGTGGTTCATGGGGTCACAAAGAGTCGGACATGACTGAGCGACTGAACTGAACTGAACTGAACTGAATCTGATAAACCTATTCCCTTGACAGAGCCAGTATTGGTCATGAAAAACAATTCTGGCCAATTATAAAGGAGAGTAATTCTATTGGAATCCTCCGATAAATTTTTCTCACTCTAAAAGTAACTCTGTATTTTTTGCAGTAATAATTTGTTTTAATTTAAATAAAAATCGAATCAAAGCATACATATAAAACTTTCATAATTCATAATGGTAGACTGAATTTTCATAGACCCCAAACTTGTTTCACTATCTGTATCAAATATTAGAACATTAATAGTGTCTAAGAAGTCATTCCTCTGCCTCTTTCCAGTTGCTATTACATATAAACCAGACTTCTAATACTATATATTAATGTTAATTGTGACTGAACTTTGTATAGGTAAGTTATACACATTTATTCTTTTGTAACTATATTTTTTTAAGTAACATTATATTTGTGAGATTCATCCATGTTGTTGAACGTAGTAATTTTGGATTTTTTTCATTCTCATAGTTGCATTTTACTACCATATGTTAACATAGCACAATTTTTTTTAACCAGTCTTCTGTTAGGTTTTTGGCTATTATGAATAATATTGCTAGCAATAATATTCAAACATGTTTTCTATGAAACATGCATGAATAAGTTCTCCATTGCCTCTTTTCTTCCTCTTTCTCCATGATTTAATCAAAATTTGGTATCTTTAATTCTGGTTTTGTCCATTTGGTAGCTGTGTATGGAGGTTAATTTGATTATTTTCCAAAAATTTAATATTGATCACTGTTTCTTTCTTTCTTTTTTTTTTTTGGCCATTGGGGTATCCCTTTTTCAGTAGTGTCTGCTGCTGCTGCTAAGTCACTTCAGTCGTGTCCGACTCTGTACGACCCCATAGACGGCAGCCCACCAGGCCCCGCCATCCCTGGGATTCTCCAGGCAAGAACACTGGAGTGGGTTACCATTTCCTCCTCCAATGCATGAAAGTGAAAAGTGAAAGCAAAGTCGCTCAGCCATGTCTGACTCCCAGCGACCCCATGGACCGCAGCCCACCAGGCTCCTCTGTCCATGGGATCTTCCAGGCAAGAGCACTGGAGTGGGTTGCCATTGCCTTCTCCTCAGTAGTGTCTACTTATATAGTTATTTAGGTATATGCTTTATATATATATATATATTCCATTTAAAATTAATTTATTAGAAATGTATGTATATATATTTGCTACATATGCAGATTATTTAGATACATATGTAGCACCTATATGTGTATATATATATATATTTATTAAATATTTTTTGGCACTGTGGTTTTACTTTCCATTTGATTAAGAACTTTAAATGTCACAGAATTGGCCTGTAAGAGCTTTTTCTATTTTCTATAATTGTACTGTCTTTCACATTTGGATACACAAACTATATGGTATTGATTTTTGCATATAGCATAAAGTAGTGGTCCAAGTAAATATTCATGTAATCCAGCAAAATTATTGAAAAATACATATTGTACTTATAGTACAGTGTCCCCATTGTTATAAGTGACAATATCAAGGCACTATACCTGTATGTGTTTGTTTCTGGATTCATTATTCTATACCATTTGTTTATTTACCTAGCCCTTAGTCAATACCACACAAATTTTTTAGCTTTATAATGTATTTTATTCTCCAATTTTGTTTTTTGTTTTCAAGATGATTTCAGATATTCTAGGCCAATTTGAATTTCTACATACATTTTTAATTCCTTTATATATTTAACCAAAAAAAGATCCCTGGATTTTTATTAACAGATTTTCATAAATTTGTACATTAACATAGTTAAATAGGTAGACAATAGATATCTTTACAATATTGATTGTTCCAATGTATAAATACAACACTCTGATACTCTCCAGAGGAAACTTTACAATAAATTATTAAGCCTAATGTTTGCTGTAGATGATTGCAGATATTCATAATTAGGTTAAAAGCCTTTCTGTTCATAGTTTATTGTGTTTTTAATCATAAATAGATATTCTCCATTTGATTTTTATTTATTTATTTATTTATTTATTATTTATATTCTGTTATTGCAATGAATACAAAACTTGTATTCCAAAGTAATTATAATGTATTATCAATTTTATACATCAATGTCTTTCATTTGCTAATAATTTGCTTTGATTTTTATATCAATATTTATCAGGGAGATTGACCTATAGATTTTGGTATCAAATTTATTCAAACCACATGAAATCAATCACAAGGCGTTTTCTCTTTCTGGAAAAATTTTCTTTGATTTTGGTGTTATATTTTCTTTACATTGTTAGGTTCCAGAAGTAAAGATGTGAGGACTTGGAACTAAGTTTATGGGAAGGTTTTTAAGCATGGATTCAATTTATATAAGAGATAGAAGACCTTGTGCAATGAATTTATCAATTTTAGTTAAAATTTAAAATTTATTGCCATTATGTTGTACATCCTTTGGGTCAATAATGTTTTCCTGTGCAATTCTGTTTTTTTGGAAATTTGTACCTTTATTAGCCTTTTATTAGAACTTGGTGCCTTTGTTAGCCTGAGTCTTCAGACAAACAAACGCTGAGACAGGATTCTATACTGAAACAGAATGACTTCTTATCATTTGATAAAATTTAGTATATATACTTTTAACAGAAATGTACTGATGATAGCCTTATTTGAATTTATTTTGAAATTAAGATTAATATTCTTAGACATTTTCTTTCCTCCAGTGACCAAGCAAAACACTTATTTTCCCAGCCACATATTCTTGCAGATGCCAACTCCTGCAGAAGATAATACCTCACTCCATAACAAACAGCAAGACTTCCTTCTCAGAATGCAGACAATTTATCATAAACACCAACCTTCCAAGACATCATCAAGAAGAAATCTACCAAGACTCTAACACATCTATCATGAGTCAGTGACTAATGTGTTAACACACCCTCCTGTTATTTTTATTCTAGTCTACTCTTCTTTAGAATGGTTTGATCTTTTTTACTTTGTATCATTTCTGTTTGCTCCCCTATCTTAGCTAAATCTTTCCCTGTGTCTTTCAGAATTTCTGCTGTATTTTTTTTTTTTTTAATTCCCTTGATTCTCTATCTCTGAATGTCATTTCCATCTCTGAGCCTCAGATGACAATTGGCTTTCAGGAACAAATTTACTTCATGCTTCCTCAAGTGTAAGTAGTGCATTCTTTCATATCTCATATACATCAAGATCTTGATTCCAATGTCATTCCAATTATATTGATGCCTCTCTCCTTGCTTCACTGAGACTCATTGTTCTACAATTACATTCTCACTTTCATTTCTGTCATTTACTTAGTTCTTTGCCACTGTTCATCATTATATAAAAATTTCCATCCTGGACTCACATTCTTTTCCTCTCATCACAGTTTCTCTGCCATAATCTTAAATGTGTTCCAATTTCACACTAATGATCTGTCCAATTCAAATGTCTCATTTCCTTGACCATTTTATCATCAGTGAAATTATCCTTTCTTACAGCCTGGCTCCTACCAATATTCAAAACATCACCAGAAAAATCACTAATAATATTGCATTCTCTGGAAATGATCTCTTGTTCTTCAAATTTTCAAAGCATTGCTTAAACTCTTCAAAGCCTCCTTCTTATTCAAGGAAGACTATAAAGTCCTAAAGAAATCCAGTTCTCTGAAAAATTACACTTGTCTAGCTTTCAGGTTGGAGAAGGCAATGGCACCCCACTCCAGTACTCTTGCCTGGAAAATCCCATGGGCGGAGGAGCCTGGTAGGCTGCAGTCCATGGGGTCGCAAAGAGTCGGATACGACTGAGCAACTTCCCTTTCACTTTTCACTCTCATGCATTGGAGAAGGAAATGGCAACCCACTCCAGTGTTCTTGCCTGGAGAATCCCAGGGACAGGGAGCCTGGTGGGCTGCCGTCTATGTCGTCAAACAGAGTCGGACACGACTGGAGCAACTTAGCAGCAGCAGCAGCTTTCAGGTCTTTTCTTTGGGTCTCAGTTCTCGTACCTGGAAATTCTAGTCAATCATCAGGCTTAATTGATGCAAGGGCTCACTAATGTTATCAAGGACTCAGGTTCTTTTCATTCCTTTGTGCCACCGTCCTTGATATGGCTTCACCCTCAGGTTGGTTGCAAGATGGTTGCAACTGTTTCAGGCATTGCATCCGGACACAAAAGGGAGAAGAACATCTCTACCTGCCTGCACTGTCTCTAAGGAATTCACTATCTTTTTATCTTTTATCTGGAGTATTGCAATAACCTACTGACTAGTTTATACCTATGTGTAATGTTGTCTTTTCCACTGAAGTAATGATAAATGAGCAGCCAGTGGAGGTTACAAACATGCAGATATTTCCATCTAACTCACTTGACTGTGGTCCTTAAATGTTTCCTCACCTTCCAAACTTTTAAAAGATACAAAGATACCTTTAAAACATGCCTCCTGTCAAACTCCCTAGTCTCATCATAAAACAGTCTTCCTCTGCCTTACTATCCTCATAAGCCTTATTGTTTGTCTGTTGTTTGGCGTATTTGCAGACAACCTTCTTTCTATCCTGGTGCTTATTTATAAGCTAAACTTTATTGCTGAAATATTCTTTTCTCCTTCCCCATAGTATTTTTTTTTTAAACTGGCAACATTTTCACATCAGTTTTCAGGAACATAGGATAGGTCAAGTATCTATATTGCATGCTCTAACTGTACCTTCAAACTTTCTTTTGAAGTATTTATCACAACTATAAGTGAATAAGTATTTGTATAATTCCCAAATGGGCTTCCCTGGTATCTCAGTGGTAACAAATCTGCCTGCCAATGCAGGAAATGCAGAAGACACAGGTTTGACCCCTGGGTTGGGAAGATCCCCTGGAGGAGAAAATGGCAACCCACTCCATTTTTCTTGCCTGGAAAATCCCATGGGCAGAGGAGCCTGGCTGGATACAGCCCATAGGGTCTCAAAGAGTCAGATATGACTAAGCAGCTGAACAAGCATCCTTAAAAATACATATTTCACCCCATAAATTCTAAGCTTCTTGAAGGCAAATGCCATCTACCTTGTTCTGTGGCATTTTCAGAAAATAGCAGTTTATGGTACATAGTAAAACACAGAAACATGCAGACAGACACACACACATACACACACATATGCTGAAAAGAGGTAACATAAAGACAATTTTTACTTTCTATAGTAATAAAAAGATAATTTTTATTTCTGTCATACACATTTCATGTTTACCACACTTCTCATACTCTTTCTTCTTTGGAGCAGAATATTTGGCTCCTATTTCACATAGAAATGAATGGGAAACAGGCAAGATTATTTGTTTTTATATCTCTTCTTTATTAGTTCCCCCTGTGGAGTTAGAAATCGTATTTCTATAACACACAGTAAAGATACCATGCAATGGATTAAAGACAATCTCTTTAACAAGTGGTGCTGGGAAATCTGGTCAACCACTTGTAAAAGAATGAAACTAGAACACTTTCTAACACCATACACAAAAATAAACTCAAAATGGATTAAAGATCTCAACGTAAGACCAGAAACTATAAAACTCCTAGAGGAGAACATAGGCAAAACACTCTCCAACATACATCACAGCAGGATCCTCTATGACCCACCTCCCAGAATATTGGAAATAAAAGCAAAAATAAACAAATGGGACCTAATTAACCTTAAAAGCTTCTGCACATCAAAGGAAACTATTAGCAAGGTGAAAAGACAGCCTTCAGAATGGGAGAAGATAATAGCAAATGAAGCAACTGACAAACAACTAATCTCAAAAATATACAAGCAACTCCTACAGCTCAACTCCAGAAAAATAAATGACCCAATCAAAAAATGGGCCAAAGAACTAAATAGACATTTCTCCAAAGAAGACATCCAGATGGCTAACAAACACATGAAAAGATGCTCAACATCACTCATTATCAGAGAAATGCAAATCAAAACCACTATGAGGTATCATTTCACACCAGTCAGAATGGCTGCGATCCAAAAGTCTACAAGTAATAAATGCTGGAGAGGGTGTGGAGAAAAGGGAACCCTCTTACACTGTTGGTGGGAATGCAAACTAGTACAGCCACTATGGAGAACAGTGTGGAGATTCCTTAAAAAACTGGAAATAGAACTGCCTTATGATCCAGCAATCCCACTGCTGGGCATACACACTGAGGAAACCAGAAGGGAAAGAGACACGTGTACCCCAATGTTCATCGCAGCACTGTTTATAATAGCCAGGACATGGAAGCAACCTAGATGTCCATCAGCAGATGAATGGATAAGAAAGCAGTGGTACATATACACAATGGAGTATTACTCAGCCATTAAAAAGAATACATTTGAATCAGTTCTAATGAGGTGGATGAAACTGGAGCCTATTATACAGAGTGAAGTAAGCCAGAAAGAAAAACACCGATACAGTATACTAACGCATATATATGAAATTTAGAAAGATGGTAACAATAACCCTGTGTATGAGACAGCAAAAGACACTGATGTATAGAACAGTCTTATGGACTCTGTGAAAGAGGGAGAGGGTGGGAAGATTTGGGGAAATGGCATTGAAACATGTAAAATATCATGTATGAAACGAGTTGCCAGTCCAGGTTCGATGCACGATACTGGATGCTTGGGGCTGGTGCACTGGGACGACCCAGAGGGATGGAATGGGGAGGGAGGAGGGTTCAGGATGGGGAACACATGTATACCTGTGGCAGATTCATTTTGATATTTGGCAAAACTAATACAATTATGTAAAGTTTAAAAATAAAATAAAATTAAAAAAAAATAATAAAGATACCATGCAATTTTCTCTGACTGCATTTAGCATTCATATGTAAACGGTGAAATGAAACTGGAGTCAATCAGGGGAAAAGTTTTCCCTTGTGAAATAATGCAAGTCCAGAAAGTTGAGAATATGTGATTAGCAAAACAGCATTTAGACTGATGGTATACTAGGGCTTTTGTAGATAGGGAAGAAGAAAAATGTATTGGTAGAAAGTAGGAGACCATGTACAAATGCAATTGGAATGAGAATGAGACTGATATAATAAAATGAAGAGTTTTAGAAATAGATGTTAAGTATGGAAAAATTCTGAATGATATCATTCTAACACAGATGTTAAGGCTAGAGGGGAGTGGAGTTAATTGGCCAATGGCTAGAATGCATTAAAATTTATTTATAATACATACAACATCATATTAAATATAATATATAAGTACATATTGAGTATATATAATTGAAAATATGTATGTGTGTGTGAGAGAGACAGAGATGAACTTAGAACATGAAAAAAAATCCAAGTTCTGAAAATAATATTGGAAATTGACCAATTTGATAACTTGGGAGTATGGGAACTTTATCCTATACTAAGGACAATATTTTCTCCTATAATTACTAAGATTGTATGTAGAAAGAAAAAACTCTGTGGAAGCTTCTCTTTTACCATTATAAAATAAGAAATATGTCTTTTGGTGGGCTTGGGGGGCTGGCAATTGAGAATGCTACCTTAATGTTGCAATACTCTTCCTCTGCAATGACATAGTTCTCTAGAACTCACCAAGAGAGTAAGTAGGTTTCTTTGTGTTCAGTAGCGCTCTCCTTTATCTAATTGTCCGTGTGCTGACCCTAGTGTGTTGTGATGTGAACTGTCAGCACGGCAGCAGAGGAAATTGGAAAGATACTTGGTATATAAAGACATCAATAGGAAAAGGTATGAGTTACATTCTATGTTAAATTAATATGGTATGGTTGGAAATACCTGCCTCAACAGATTCCATTTAGTTACCATTTAGTCACATACATCAAAATGTCTGAAATTCTTCTTTACAGAAGTACTTTTCAACAACAATACTAAAACACTAGAAGATTTGTAAATAGCAACAGGGTAAGTGGAGGACCTGTCTTCCACTGCTAGGTCCTAAAGTGAATGGCATGGGGAAAATGAGTTCTACAGTGGGAAGCAGTGATTCAGCATACTGTCAGGATCCAATGAGACCCCAAAGTGAAGGAAAGTTTCAGAAAAGGAATTGAAGATACATAGTGCCTCTAATGACAAACTGTGAGCTTCAGAAGTCAGAGTGAGTAGATCTGGGCTAACTGGAAATGAAGTTTGCCATTCATTGTTCAATTGCTAAGTCATATCCAACCCTTTGTGACCCCATAGACTGCAGCTGTGCTGGGCTTCCCTATTTCACTATCTCCCAGAGTTTGTTCAAACTCTTGTCCATTGAGTCGGTGATGCCATCCAACCATCTCATCCTCTGTTATCCCCTTTTCCTCCTGCCTTCAATCTTTCCCAGGGTCTTTTCCAATGAAATTTACTAGGACTGAATTAGGTAACATGTGAAATTGTATGGTGATATATGTCCCTGCAATATGAGTGATCTAGGACACTTGGGCATCTGATGAAAACAAAAATATACAGAAATATAGAAACAACAGACTTAGAGATCTCTAAGGTAAATGTTGTTAATCAGTAAAAATAAGTAGTCCTAGTTTTCATAAAGAGTTCAGTTTCCCTATCATCTCTTGAAAAGGACTATTGTCCTTAAAATTCCATTCAAGTATTTAGGTCAATAAACTCCAATTAAATATATTTATCTAATTTTTAAACTAATACCTGTAATGAGTTTGAAAAACAGACCCAAATTTTAAGTCCTATCACAGATTTCTCTCTCTCTCTTCCTCTCTTTCTCTCTCTCACACACACAAACAACTTTACCTTTACTAGTGTACATTCACTTTCTTAAGTGAAATAGCTAGGGTTATAATCGAAGAATAGAGTATCAGTAATGTTCTAATATGCTTCCCAGGTCGTAAAGAATCCACCTGGCAAGGCAGGAGCTTCAGGTTTGATCTCTGGGTCAGGAAGATCCCCTGGATGAAGAAAATGGCAACCCACTTCAGTATTCTTGCCTGAGAAATCCCATGGACAGAGGAGCCTGGCAGGCTACAGTCCATGGAATCACAAAAGAGTCAGAGAAGACTTAGCAACTGAACAACAGCAACAAAAATGCTCTATTATGCTCACGGAAAGCAGTTTAATTATTGTGAGAGAGCCCATTGGATCTAGAAAACTAGAGTGCCTGCATTCAAATCCTGTTTTTGCAGCTAAATGGACACATAAATTGGTAACTATTTAGAACCTTTCAATGACTGAGTTTATTCTCTTGTAAAAGAGGGACAGTCGTGTCAACATATTAGTATTGTTGCTAGGACTAAATATAGAAAGCATTTAGTGTTGGGGGCCGGCGTGAGGCACTCCGCCCATGGCAAAGGTCATGAGGAAGGAGGCTTGACATACGCAAAGGCGGGATCGAGCCTCAGGAGTCCCCCTGGAAATCCTCGAGCATCTACCCCCATAACCAGAGCCTGCCTACTTTACTACTTTGTGCTCTCACCTACACCTCTGGCTTTACGGGGGGCTGTCCCCCACCACCTCTTTCGGAGAAGGAGTTAACTTAGAGCTCCAGTTAATAATAATTCCTGGGTGTGATAGGAATGTTTTAACCTACAAACTCCTCTGAAGGTTCTCTAGCCTGCCTGACAGGCTTGTCCGGCCACATGTGATTGCTCACAGCCTCCCAACCATGAGAGGCACAAGATGCTTTAAACCTTCTAAAAACAGGTTCCTTAGAAAAGTTAGAAAATTATTAGTATAAGTATAATGGGCTGATTAGAAATCATATTGGTGAAGGGTTTTTCATTTGTTGAGCCAATGTTTGTTGCTAAGTCTCCACATCCCCTGCCCTTATACACATTAATGAATATATAGAAGAAATAAGTATTAACCTTTGATATAAATCACGTTAGACCTTAGGCTAAGTAAATTCTTTCCTTAACTAAAACCCACTACACCCTCACCCTATAGGAATGTAACTTTATTTGGGTGGCGTCTGTTTTAAGAATAATCACCCCTGGAGAAACAAGTGTCCTGGTTGACTGACCACTGTCACAAGGAGAGGGTCGTAAATTGTCAGCAGGCCCCCTGGCCAGAAGATGATGTAACACCCCTAAGACCTCTGTATACATTTGTATGAAGCACCTGACTTTGATAAAAGTCAGGACTGCTGACCCCGCGTGACTTTTGCATAACACCTCAGTGTATAAAAGTAGACCATGGAAAATAAAGAATTGGGATCAGTTCCTCGAAAGACTGGTCTCCCCATGTCTCTCTCTCTCTCACTCTGGTTGAGTCTCCATCTGGAGCGCGGAACCCACCATGCTTACTAATTATGCCTGGGCTTCTAAGATCCGACCGGGGAGGCCTCAGTGTCTCCTCTCCTTCGGGAGAACGGAAGGACGCCTGCGGCCTACGTAAGTGGTGCAAGCTTCTTGTCTTGAAGTTTTATTGGTCCCCCGCGTAAACCAAGCTACTCAGCCTCTTTTCTCCACTGAATTTTCCTACTGAGCTATCCTTATTTCAGCCGCTTTTCTCCACTGAATTTCCTCACTGAACTATCCTTATTCCATTACTCTTTATATCCTTAATTAACGTTTAATTAAGCAGTTGTTCCCTGACCCTCGCCTATGCCGTCTCTCCTTCGAATACCCTGGATCAGCTGGGGCTGGACCCCGGCAATTTAGTGCAGTGTCTTGAATATATTGACATTCAATACATATTAACACTTAGCTCTTCTTGTATACTGGGAAATATTGTGATCTTCTCATTGATATTTTCAATCACACGGAGGGAGGCTGTATAAAAATTATAGACACTAAAGAGTCAAGAAAGGTATTTAGCCTATTCTTAGCTTGATTTCTTCAGTTATGGAAGGAGCTGAGATTGATGATTTTTTTCAGCTCTAAGATTCTGTTATTCCATCACTAAGTTTTCATCTACAGACAAAATAGAGAACAATACTAGACAAATTACTGGAGTATTATTCAGTATTTAAATATACTGATTTAGATAAAAGCAAATTACTTGCAGACCCAGATGTCTTTTCCAGGATCATTTGAATAACTATTTCAATGATCACTTTTTTAAAAGGAATAATAAACATCATAGTATTATATTAAGTTGTAAAACTTAGGAGAAAGTACAGAGTTTATTAATGCATTTATCAGACATAAGAACACCTTGCTTTTACAACTTGCATGTTAAGCAAGTCCTGAGGCAAACCTTATGCTAGCCCAAATCTTCCATCATCTATTGAGGTGAAGTAGGTTAATATTTCTAGTATTATTTTGAATCCCTTCTCTTTAAGCTATGTACTAGCAACCATTAATAAATCAGTTTTCATTTCCTTTCTATATATAATAGTTAAGTACTCATTTTCAATTTTTCTGTAAGATGAATATTATTGCCCTTAAGCTATGCCTCTGGCTTGATCTTTTAATGTTTTTAAAATATAATCTATCTTGACAATATTTTTACTTCCCTGGGAAGTATCTTAGGTACTCCTTTATTAAAAATTAATGAATAAAAGATATGTGTGTTTATATTCATACATAATGGGCTTCCCTGGTGGCTCAGAGGGTAAAGCATCTGTACATATATATATAATTTTAAAGTGTATCACTGCTAAGTTTTATCTAACAAACAGATATCAAGGAACCTTAATATATATCTTTTAAAAATAAATCACTACTGTATAACACAATGAAATGAATTAATTACATATAAATTCTTACTATCTTTTCTATGGTAAATGAGTTTTTCAGTTCCACTACAGCAGTACTTCCCAAACTTTTATACTTTATGTCACATGAGGAAAATGACTAAGATTGCTTAACCCAGAACTGAACCACAAGAGTTGTCTACATGTCATTGAGCACTAAAATTCATTTTCTTTTGAGTATATTAAATAATTTCTAGCAAAGGAAATGCAAAAATTATTATTGGGATAGTTGAGTATGTATCACAAACATAAACATAAACCTTTTATATTTGATTTTAGGCTTAAAATGATTATACTCAATGTTAACCAAGAATTTTAAGAGATTATTTTCAGAGTCTTATGGGTAACTATCTTCAAGAAACTCTGCATATGTAGATGATAAATTATAAACCAAGTTTTACCATCATCCAAAAACATATTAGTAAAAGTGATATTTAAAAAATCCACATTTTTCCTCATCCTTCAGTAAGAAAAAAAGATGTTAAAGGGTGATAATATGATTAGACTTTGAGTGCAATTGAAGTATTTTATTATCAGGCATTTAAACATAATAATGCTCTCCTAATTTAAGGAACTGACATGAATTTGTGACATAATACCCTTTTAAGTATCTGCTTGCTTCCTTTCTCTCTGGTCTCCCTTCAATTTTATTGGCAATCAGTTGGACAGTTCACCATGATTTTCATATTTTTGGACCTGGAATCCCCTTTCTGGCAGCAGTCAACTTCTTGCTATGAGGAACAAGGGAGCATTTGCAGCTTGTTGAGTGAGATAAGTGACCAGTTCTTAGAATCTCATTGGCCGTGCATCAAAGTAGTGGGTGCTGGTTTGCAGCTGTATGTATTTGCAGCCTACAGGTAATGTGTGTAGCAAATTCTGCTTGAGTTTCCCTCTGTGAAGGTCCTGATGAGGCTAGAAGAAACTGACTGAGGTCTTTGGTGATCCTTGAAGAGAGGCAACTCTGTAATATATCTGTGGCATCCTAGTGGGGAACCTCTGATTTATAGTATGTATATTTATCCAACTTATGTACATTGTAAGTTAATTATGGAAGAGAATAAAAATTCTGTGAAATAAATGATTTTACTTACATTTTATCCACAGTACATACACTTTCCAATTTTTTTTTTTTTTGGTCAATCAGAATAGAACATTCATAGAGTAGAAAAATTTCCCATTTTACCAATCTTCAACATTAACGACGTATTTGAGCCCTTACATGCTATATGCCATAGCGTGCTATATGGCTGGATAGCATCACCGACTCACTGGACATGAACTTGGGCAAACTCTGAGAAACAATGAGAGAAAGGGATGCTTGATATGCTGCAGTCCATGGGGTCACAAAGAGTCAGACACCACTTAGTGACTGAACACTGAACAGCAACAACATGCTATATGCTATGCCCTATTGCTAGTCACTGGAGTTAAAATGGTAACAGAGACAGTCATAGTGATGCATTTATTAATAAAGGTGTTATAGTTCTTTTATAGGATATGACCATTAGATTATTATAAAGCTAACAGTTGTATAAAGGAATAAACTCTTATCTCACTGGATGGCAGTAGAACCAACTAAATAGACAATGTGTAAAGACAATATTTGAAATTACATGTATCACAGAACAAATATTTTATCTATCAAATGGAAAACAACTTCTTGATAAAAAATTTGTGTAAGTAGATAAAACACTGCAAAGTGATTCAGTTCTGACGCTGATCACCAAGGATTAATACAGATGCCACAGGTTAAAGAGCAAGGGTCCTTAATCAAACTTACAAGTTTTGTACAGCAAATAACTATAAACAAAATAAAAAAAACAACATACAGAATTGGAAAAAAATATTTGCAAACAAGGCAACTAACGAGGGATTAATCTCCAAAATATACAAACAGATCATGAAACTCAACAACAAACCACCACGCATCTCAATCAAAAAATGAGCAGAAGAACTAAATAGTTCTCCTATTTGGAACAAATATGATCCAAAGGAGACATACAAATGGCCAACAAGCACATGAAAAGGTACTCAACATTGCTAATTATTAGAGAAATACAAATCAAAACTACAATGAGATAGCACTTCACAATGGTCAGATTGACCATCACTAAAAAATCTACAAATTATAAATGCTACACTGGGTTTGGAGAAAAGGTAACCCTCCTACACTGAGAGATTTTCCCTCATAGCTCAGTGGGTAAAGAACTTGCCTGAAAAGCAGGAGACCAGGGTTCAGTTCCTGGGTCAGGAAGATCCCCTGGAGAAGGAAATGGCAATCCACTCCAGTATTCTTGCCTGGAGAATCCCATGGACAGAGGAGCCTGGCAGGCTACAGTCCATGGGGGTCACAAGAGTTGGACACAACTTAGCAACTAAACCACCAAACCACCACCGACTATACTGTTAGTGGGAATGTAAGTTGCAACAGTCACTATGGGAAACGGTATGGAGTTTCCTCAAAACCCAAAAATAGAGTTGCCATATGATCCAGCAATCCCACTCCTGGGCATCTATCTGGACAAAACTATAATTCAAACAGATACAAGCACTCCAATGTACATAGCAGTACTATTCACAATAGCCAAGACATGGAAACAACCTAAATTTTTTTTTTTTTTTGTAGACAAATGGATAAAGATGTGGGGCATATATACAGTGAAATACTACTCAACCATAAAAAAAGAATTAAATGAGTCCATTTGCAGCAATATGGATGGGCTTAGAGATTATCATCCTAAGTGAAATAAGCCAGAAATAAAAATACAAGTATCATATGATATCACTTACATGTGGGATCTAAAATGTGATAAAAATGAATTTGTCTATGAAACAAACAGATTCACAGACATAGAGAACACACTTGTGGTTGCTAAAGTGGGAGGAATGGAATGGGAATTTGGAGTTAGCAGATCCAAGCTATTAAAATAGAGTGGATAAACAACAAAGTCCTTCTGTACAGCACAGGAAACTATATTCAATATTTTGTGATAAACCATAATGGAAAATAATAGTTTTTTAAGTGTGTATATATATACAGATATATACACACACAATTCTATATATACATATGGGGCTTCCCTGATAACTCACTTGGTACAGAATCCACCTGCAATGCAGGAGACCCCAGTTCAATTCCTGGGTCGGGAAGATACCCTGGAGAAAGGATAGGCTACCCACTCCAGTACTCTTGGGCTTCCCTTGTGGCTCAGCTGGTAAAGAATCCGCCTGCAATGTGGGGAGACCTGGGTTCAATCCCTGGGTTGGGAAGATCCCCTGGAGAAGGGAAAGGCTACCCACTCTAGTATTCTGGCCTGGAGAATTCATGGACTGTATAGTCCATGGGGTCACGAAGAGCTGGATACAACTGAGTGACTTTCACTTTCACTTTTATATATACATACATACACACACACACACACACATATATTGAGTCACTTTGTTATACAACAGAAATTAACACATCATTGTAAATTAACTCTATTTCAAAAATAAAGCAAGGGTCCAAATGAGACTACCTCACTCCAGATGGTTCCCCAGGTCATCTGTACTTCTAAACAACTGGCTAAAAATCCTGGAGTTTCCCACAACCCTCTCAGGTTCTGTAATTCACTAAAACAACTCTAGGACCCTGGAAGTTGCTTTAGTTATCATTACAGTTTTATTATTTTAAATAATGCAAATCAGGATCAGCCAATTCAAGAGACATGCAGAGTACATTTAAGAGGATCCTGAATACACAGCACTCACGTTCTTTTCCTGTGCCAGCAGGGCATATTAGCCCCTTGGCACAATGTTGTGTTCATCTCAGGCAGTATCACCAAGTTTCAATTCCTAAAGATTTTACCGAGGTTTCATTACCTAGGTATCACTCATTGAATCATTGATCACATGTTTGAACTCAATCTCTAGCCTATACTCTCCCTCATCAGAGGGAGGTATCACATAGATGGATATCACATAGCTGAAAGCCCAAATCATTTTTTTCATTTTTTTAAAACTTATTATTTTATATTGAGGTATAGCCAACTAACAAACATGCTTTGATAGTTTCAGGTGAACAGCAAAGGAATTCAGCTATACATATACATGTATCTGTTCTCCCCTGAAGACCCATCCCATCCAAGCTGCCACATAACACTGAGCAGAGTTACATGTGCTATTTAGTAGTTCCTTGCTGGTTATCCATTTTAAATATATCAGTGTATATATGTCCATCCCAAAGTCCCTAACTATCCCTTCTACCCATCATTCCCCCAGCGACCATAATTTGTTCTCTATTAGTTTGCTCCTGATTTGCAAGTATGTTCATTTGTATCATTTCCTTTTTGTTTTTATTTTTTATTGAAGGATAACTGATTTACAGAATTTTGCTGTTTTCTGTCAAACCTCAACATCATTTCTTTTTAATTCCATGTGTAAGGTATGTCATATGATATTTTTCCTTCTCTGACTTACTTCACTTGGTATGACAATCTCTAGGTCCATCCATGTTGCTACAAAGGGAATTATTTCATTTTTTAATGGCTGAGAAATATCCCATTGTATTTATGTACCACATGTTCTTTATCCATTCCTCTGTCAATGGACATTTAGGTTGCTTCCATGTCTCAGCTACTGCAAACAGTGCTGCCGTGAACACTGGGGTGCATGTATCCTTTCAGATCATATTTTTCTCTGGATATATGCCCAGAAGTGGGATTGCAAGGTCATATGGTAGCTCTATTTTTAGTTTCTTAAGGAAATTCCATACTGTTCTCCATAGTGGATGTACCAATTTACATTCCCACCAACAGTGTAAAATGATTCCCTTCTCTCCACACCTTCTCCAGCATTTATTGTTTCTGGATTTTTTGATGATAGCCATTTTGGCTGGTGTGAGGTGATATCTCATTGTGATTTTGATTTGCATTTCTCCAATAATTAGCAATGTTAAACATCTTTTCATGTGCCTCTTGGCCATCTATATGTCTTCTTCAGAGAAATGTCTATTTAGGTCTTCTGTCCATTTTATGATTGACTTGTTTGTTTTTATGTTGTTAAGCATCATTAGCTATTTGTAAATTTCAAAGACTAGTGCCTTGTCAGTCACATCATTAAAGTCTTGTAATTGGAAAACAATAAGATGCTGATGAAAAAATCAAAGAAGACACAAAGAGATGGAAAGATATATCATGTTTGTGGATTGGAAGAATCAATATTATCAAAATGACTATACTACTCAAGGTGATCTACAGATTTAATGCAATCCTTATCAAATTACCAATGGCAATTTTCACAGAACTAGACAAAAAAATCCCCAAATTTATATGGAAACACAAAAGACTCTAAATAGACAAAACCTATTGGCTATTCATTTCTATTGGTTATTCTCTCTTTTCTTGAGAAAGAAAATCAGAGTTGGAGGAAACAGGCTCCCTGACCATAGGCTCCCTGACTTCAGACTACACCTCAACGCTACAGTGATCAAAACAGTATGGTACTGGCACAAAAATAGAAATATAGATCAATGGAACAGAACAGAACATCCAGAAATAAACCTATGCACCTATCATCAATTACACTATAACAAAAAAGGAAAGACAACACAATGTTGTAAAGATAGTCTCTTCAACAAATGGTGTTAGAAAAACCTAGACAGCTATAAGAAAAAAAATGAAATTAGATCATTCTTTAACACCATGCCAAAAAATAAGCTCAAAATGGCTTAAAAACCTAAATGTGAGACTGGACACTATAATACTCCTAGCAGAAAACATAGACAGAACACTCTCTGACATAAATCACAGCAATATCTTTTTCAATCCATCTCCCAGAATAATGGAAATAAAAACAAAAATAAACAAATTGGGCCTATTAAACACAAAAGCTTTTTGCACAGCAAAGATAAACAATAAATAAGACAAAGGACAATCCATAAATTGGGAGAAATATTTGCAAATAATGAACCCAAACGTTCTAATCACATGGTGGGTCTTTGTGGCATGATCTTCCCCAATTCTGAGTTACCTCTTTGGCATAACTCTCAAAAGGCTTACCAAGAGTGACTTCAAAGTATAAACTATTGGGGAAACAGAGAGGTTTCATTCTGGTGCCTAAGCAGGAACCTGCCAACCTGATTTTGTTGGCTTGCTCCAATAATGTTAACCTATCTGGGGCACAGCTGAAACTGGATTCATCACATGATTAAATTTTCAATAGTCAATATTATTCTCCAGGAAACATCTGTCCTCTTTAAGCATAAATATAAGACTTGAATATGGATGTGATAAGAATCACTACAGCTGCATATTCCAATGCTTTAGGTGATCCTAATCTCTCTGATTCTCCAACAGAATATGATATATCTTCTGAAAGATCATTATGACCCAGAGATTTCCACTTGAGTTTTCCTCACTCCATGGTTTAGGGGGAAGAGGTAAAGGAAGGGAAGGGAAGAGGTAATGCACTATGTTACTGAATTATTATGTCAGTAACTACCATAGTTACTAGCCCATCAGCAGGATGAGTTCATAGTCTCATCTATGCCACTAGAACCAGTGTGAGACAAGCTTGGACCAAAACTACACTTATTACTTAAATTCCATAAGCCTCTTCTCTGATGAGAGTACCACTGTGACATTCAGAATCCCCCTAATAATCCCCTACATTTTGCTTATTTCTCTTCCATCAGTGCATAGTTACCCTGATAAAGACTACAGCTCACTTTGAAGATGAGTTAAAGGAACATTTAGAGAATGAAATTATGATGCTATTAAGATCACATCTCAAGTGAAATTGCCCTCCCATTTATTCAAAGGGATCTTGATAACCTAAGAATTGATGATGTACTAAACTGCATATTTTGTTCAAGTTGAAATCAGTAAAGCAACTACAAAGGCAACATGTCCCATTTTTATTCTCAGACTATAGAGGATGAACACTTCTTTCAAGCATGTTTATACTCATTTCTCCACTTGTCAAGGGTTTGTTAAAGAAAAATTTCTAGAGAACATAGTTAAGTGGATAAGAGGGTTCTTCTGACAAATTAAGTGTAGTATTCCCATGAACATACTTTTGCAAATCCATTCTTTAACTAGCACTTCATAAACTTTCTTATACCATGATTGCACAAATATTGTGCTCACTCAGTTGCGTCCAATTCTTTGTGACCTTTGGATTGTAGCCCGCCAGGCTCCTCTGTCCATGGGGTTTTTCAGACAAGGGTACTGAAGTTGGTTGCCATTTCCTTCTCCAGGGGATCTTCCTAATCCATAGCACAAATAGAAAATGATAATATTGTTTGTAACACAGGGCCTCCAGTCTCCTTAAATCTCACATTCATTCCCATCTCATGGTTTGAAAGGACCAATATCTTTGTATACTTGGATTTTTAATAGATACAGATTTGTGTTCTACTCTAAAGCAAAACCAAATAGTTTTATAATCTCAAATCCATTCATCACAGACCACCATAAGTTTAGATTTAACCAGTCAACAAAATAAATAATGACACCCATTCTTACCACCTAGGTTAATCCAGGTGAGACTAAACAAATTTAGTCTCAACTAGGATTTGTTTTATCTTCTTTGGTCAAGTAAATTAAAAATCCATATTTGTAAATATTCTTTAGTATCTGTGATTTATTTACAAAAATCTTAATTTCCCTCTTCTTGAGTGAGTATACCTTGGAGTTTGTTCCTCGGGCATGCAAACATCTGATTCCAGTTACAGGTCAGGAGTTAATGGTAGGTAACAGTGGTGGGGCAGAAAAGAAGTTGACATTTTCTGGGAAGGTTTCTGTCTTAGGTATGGTTGTTATATGATCTTCCAGCAAGACAGAACTAGCATCTTCAGAGGTGTAGAAGGGTCAATTCTGTCACTAATGGGGGCTCAAGGATATCTGTGAATATGGTGTACCTGTAGTTGTCCCATTTCTTTTAAATGTCACAGTTCTTCCTAGTAGGTTCCAATGTTTCTTATTTATTTTCTTTTTTTTTTTTCACATAAGGAAACAGAAGATGAAAATTAAACTTCATGCATGGAAGATGCAAACCCTCTTCTAATTTTAGTTTCAGGAACTCTGAAACAAGTAATGAGTTTTATTCAGGATATTTAAAAAAAAAAATTCCATTGTTCTGTAACCCAGTAAACTAAGACTAGAACCCTGAGTCTAGTCATTTTCTCATAAAACTTTCGCAGGGCAGGTAGTAGTACAAACACTCCACCAAGTCCAACTTCATCCATCAAAATGACAAAGTAGAAAAGAAATATGGACAATTGTTCAGTGCAGTTCAGTTGCTCAGCTGTGTCCGACTCTCTGTGACCCCATGGAATGCAGCACACCAGCCTTCCCTGTCCATCACCAACTCCCAGAGTTTACTCAAAATCACAGCCATTGAGATGGTGATGCTAGCCAACCGTCTCAACCTCTGTCATCCCCTTCTCCTTTCGCCTTCAATCTTCCCCTACATCAGGGTCTTTTCAAATGAGTCGGTTCTTTGCATCATATGGCCAAAGTATTGGAGTTTCAGCTTCAGCATCAGGATATTCAAGACTGATTTCCTTTAGGATGGACTATTTTGAACTCCTTGCAGTCCAAGGGACTCTCAGGAGTCTTCTCCAATACCACAGTTCAAAAAGTTTCAATTCTCTGGTGCTCAGCTTTCTTTATAGTCCAATTCTCACATTCATACATGACTACTGGTAAAACCATAGCTTTGACTAGACGGACCTTTGTTGGCAAAGTAATGTCTCTGCTTTTTAATACACTGTCTAGGTTGGTCCTAACTTTTCTTCCAAGGAGTAATTGTCTTTTAATTTCATGGTTCAGTCACCATCTTCAGTGATTTTAGAGCCCAAGAAAATAAAGTCTCTCATTGTTTCCATTGTTTCCCAATTATTTGCCATGAAGTGATGGGACCAGATGCCATGATCTTAGTTTTCTGAATGTTGAGTTTTAAGCCATCTTTTTCACTCTCCTCTTTGACTTTCATAAAGATGCTCTTTAGTTCTTTACTTTCTGCCATAAGGATGGTGTCATCTGCATGTCTGAAGTTATTGATATTTCTCCTGGAAATCTTGATTCCAGCTTGTGCTTCATCCAGTCCAGCATTTCTCATGATGTACACTGTATGGAAGTTAAAAAAGCAGGGTGACAATATACCGCCTTGACATACTTTTCCTATTTGGAACCAGTCTGTTGTGCCATGTCCAGTTCTAACTGTTGATTCTTGACCTGCATATAGATTTTTTCAGGAGGCAGGTCAGGTGGTCTGGTATTCCCATCTCTTGAAGAATTTTCCACAGTTTGTTGTGATCCACACTCAAAGGCTTTGGCATAGTCAATAAAGCAGAAGTAGATGTTTTTCTAGAACTCTCTTGCTTTTTCAATGATCCAATGGGTGTTGGCAATTTGATCTCTAGTCCCTCTGCCTTTTCTAAATCTAGTTTGAACATCTGGAAGTTCACAGTTTATGTATTGCTGAAGCCTGGCCTGGAGAATTTTGAGCATTACTTTGCTAGTGTGTGAGATGAGTGCAATTGTGCGGTAGTTTGAGTATTCTTTGGCATTGCCTTTCTTTGGGATTGGAATGAAAACTGATTTTTTCCAGTCCTGCGGCCACCGCTGAGTTTTCCAAATTTGCTGACATATTGATGCAGCATTTTCACAGCTCAATCTTTTAGAATTTGAAATAGCTCAGCTGGAATTCCATCACATCCACTAGCTTTGTTCGTAGTAATGCTTCCTAAGGCCAACTGGACTTCGCATCACAGCATGTATGACTCTAGGTGAGTGATCACACCATCCTAATTATCTGGATAGAATTTTTTTGGGTATAGTTCTTCTGTGTATTATTCCCACCTCTTCTTAATATTTTCTGCTTCTGTTAGGTCTATACCATATCTATCCTTTATTGTGCCCATCTTTGCAGGAAATGTTCCCTTGGTATCTCTAATTTTCTTGAAGAGATCTCTAGTTTTTTCTGTTCTATTGTTTTCATCTATTTGTTTACATTCATCACTGAGGAAGGCTTTCTCATCTCCCTTTGTTATTCTTTGGAACTCTGCATTCAAAATGTATATCTTTCCTTTTCTCCTTTGCCTTTAGATTTTCTTGTTTACTCATCTCTTTATAAGGCCTCCTCAGACAACCATTTTTCCTTTTTGCATTTCTTTTTCTTGGGGATGGTCTTGATCACTGCCTCCTATAAAATGTCACAAACCTCTGTCCATAGTTCTTCAGGCACCCTGTCTATCAGATTGAATCCCTTGAATCTATTTGTCACTTCTATTGTATAATTGTAAGGGGTTTGATTTAGGTCATACTTGAATGGTCTAGTGGTTTTCCCTACTTTCTTCAATTTAACTCTGATTTTGGCAATAAGGAGTTCATGATCTGAGCCACAGTCAGCTCCAAGTTTTGTTTTGCTACTGTATAGAGCTTCTCCATCTTTGTCTGCAAATAATATAATAAATCTGTTTTCGGTATTGACCATCTGGTGATGTCCATGTGTAGAGACTTCTCTTGTATTGTTGGAAGAGGATGTTTGCTATGACCAGTGTGTTCTCTTGGCAAGACTCTATTAGCCTTTGCCCTGCTTCATTCTGTACTCCAAGGCCAAATTTGCCTGTTACTCCAGGTATCTCTTGACTTCTTCCCACTGCATTCTAGTCCCCTATAATGAAAAGGACATCTTTTTGGGGTGTTAGTTCTAGATGGTCTTGTAGGTCATAATAGAACTGCTCAACTTCAGCTTCTTCAGCATTACTGATCAGGACATAGACTTGGATTACTGTGATATTGAACGGCTTGCCTTGGAAACAGAGATCATTCTGTCATTTTTGAGACTGCATTCAAGTACTGCATTTCAGACTCTTTTGTTGACTATGATGGCTACTCCATTTCTTCTAAGGGATTCTTGCCCTCGTAGTAGATATAGTAGTCATCTGAATTGAACTCACCCATTGTGATCCATTTTAGTTCACTGATTCCTAAAATGTCGATGTTCACTCTTGCCACCTCCTGCTTGACTGCTTCCAATTTGCCTTGATTCTTGGACATAACATTACAGGTTCCTATGCAACATTGCTCTTTACAGCATCAGACTTTACTTCCATCACCAGTCACACACAGCTGGGTGTTGCTTTTGCTTTGGCTCTGTCTCTTCATTCTTACTGGAGTTATTTTTCCACTGTTTTCCATTGGGCACCCACCGACCTGGGGATTTCATCTTTCAGTGTCCTATCTTTTTGCCTTTTCATACTGTTCACGGGGTTCTCAAGGCAAGAATATTGAAGTGGTTTGCTGTTGCCTTCTCCAGTGGACCATGTTATGTCAGAACTCTCCACCATAACCCGTCTGTCTTGGTTGGTCCTACACGACACAGTTCATAGTTTCATTGATTTAGACAAGGCTATGGTCCATGTGATCAGATTGGTTAGTGTTCTGTGATTGTGGTTTTCAGTCTGTCTGCCCTGTGATGAATAAGGATAAGAGACTTATGGAGGCTTCCTGATGGGTGAGACTCCCTGAGGGAGAAACTGGTTCTTGTTTGGATGAGCAGGGCCATGCTTAGTAAATCTTTAATCCAATTCTGTTTATGGGCAGGGTTGTGTTCCCTCCCTATTATTTGACCTGAGGCCAAACTATTGGAGGTAATGAAAATAATGGGGACCTCCTTCAAAATGTCCCTTGCAGGCACTGCTACACTCAGTGCCCCCAACCTAACAACAGGCCACTGCTGACACATGCCTCCACCAGAGACTCCTGGACCCTCACAGGCAAGTCTGGGTCAGTCTCTTGTGGGGTCACTGCTCCTTTCTCCTGGGTCCTGGTGCACACAAGGTTTTGTTTGTGCCCTCCAAGAGTCTGTTTCCCCAGTCCTGTGTAAGTTTTGGTGGCTCTATGGTGGGGTTAATGGTGACCTCCTCCAAGAGCATTATACCATACCCCAGTCTAATGCATCCAGAGCCCCTGCCTCTGCAGCAGTCCACTGCTGACCCATACCTCTTCAGGAGACACTCAAACACAGTTCTGCCTGAGTCTTTGGGTCCTGGTGCACACAAGGTATGTTTGAACCCTCTAAGCATCTGTGGCAGGTATGGGGTTTGATTCTAAACAGGATTTCACCCCTCCTACCATCTTTCTGGGGCTTCTCCTTTGCCCTTGGATGTGGGGTATCTCCTCAAAGTCGTTCCAGCACCACGCAGCCACCTCTCCAGCACTGACCAACTGATGTGAGGTGGCTTCAGCATATCACTGTTTCCCAAAACCATGCTATTCAACTGACACAACAAGAGAGCCATGATTAAGATCTTGAGGAAGCAGGAAGGTGTGCCAAAGCTGCAAACTCCCAAAACTTACTGCAGTTACCCTGAAACATATCAGAAAAATGAACACTTTGCATATAATCCATCACCCAAATCAGAGTACTACCTACAGATGAGTTAGGAAAATGTAGTGTTGGCTTTTTAGCCTCTTCATTATAAGAAGTTATGCTTGAACTGTGTTAGAATTATTTTGAAGCTAATCAATGTAAATTATAGATCACATCTATTAATATGGGCTTAGATTGTTTTACGTAGCTATTGTACAGTGAAGAAAATAATTATGTATTTGTATCTATGTGCATAGATATATCTGGAGTAGGAAATGGCAACCATCTCTGCATTCTTGCCTGAAGAATCTCATGAACAGAGGAGACTGGCGGGCTGCAGTCCATGTGGTCCTAAAGAGTCAAACATGACTGGGTGAATGAGCACGTATGCACACATAGATACGTGTGTGTTTAAAAGTACTAAAGAATATAACTCTTTGCTAATTCAGGTAATTAACAAGAAGAATGAAGATCAAGAAGGAGAGAAGCAGGGAAACCATTTTAAAAAGTAAAACAAAAAAACAGCAACAACAAAAAACTAATCAATCATCTATATTGACTATTTATTTATGTAAATAAATCCTATATATGCCTATTTATGGGAGAAGGAAATGGCAACTCACTCTAGTATTCTTGCCCAGGAAATCCCATGGACAGAGGAGCCTGGTGGGCTACAGTCCACGGAGTAGTAAGAGTTGGATATTGCTTAGCAACTAAACCTACCACCATAACTGTTGATTTGCAAAAGGAAATAGAAAGTATTGCATTATATCTTTATCTACTAATTTGTAAGGATATTCATTAAAAACATGATACAATAAGAAGTATTCAGAAATATTTGTAGTATAATTTGATTTTGGAAAAAATCCACAAACTTCCCACATAAGTATATATGGTGTGAATATGTTTGTGTGATTAAAAGAAAGACGTGGAAGGACATAAACTAAGCTTTTATTGTTAGGTGAATTGTGTGTTTTATTTTTAGTATAATAATATACTAATTTTATAATTAAAAATTAAAATATAGATAATTTGAAATTCAAAATTTTATGAAATTGTGTCTCTGCAATTGATTGAATCATGTAAATGAGATGAAATGAAAATTAATATTGCTTGACTATTTTGCAAATGAAGTTTCAATAGTGTACATATTTTCACAAGAATGAGTCTTATTTGATCCACCAGAGAGTAAGAACAAACTGTATTGATAAATAGAAAGAAGCAAATAGAATAAAGGACAGAGAGTTTTGATTAGGTAATGAATGAACATTCTCAGGGTAAGGGAGGCCAGCAGTTTCTATTTATGCGTATGAAATATGTTCAGCAAATGACACAATTGGAAAAGAACCAAAATTATTTTGTAGGAAGCAATGGTGGCATGGAAAATCTTTTAACTATGTATTGTATCACATCTTCACTCTATTCAGTGTTACAAGTATTGCTGAAAATGTTTCATTCTGAACTAATATGATCCTGCTGAGATTTCTGAATAAAGAAATAAGTAAAATGTTTATAACTGAAATACATCAAATCCTCTCTTCCATTATTTAGAGAAGATACATTGTAACAAGGAAGCCCATTGTATTTTAAATGCTTTTCCTGGCATCGTATGGACAAGATGTCAACTTATTCACCAGTATCCTTCTTCTCACCTCACCTCTTTGCTGCAGCTGTGTGAAGCTTAAAACTTTAGATATGCTATGGAAATAATATAGCATAGTGAGTAATATCTCAATAGTAAAACTAGTGTGTTCTTTGGACATAGGAGCTGTCTTCACTTCTATAGCATTCCCTTAATAATTCATACAATATCAGAATCAGAAAGTAAAAGTTATGCCCATTTTATAAGATATACTTGGGATTCTTTAAATTTTAAAATAGCAGGACATATGGTATTCTCTGGTTTGATTTAAAATGATAAAACATTTGTTTTATTTCACTTTATTATTCTTTTTTATACTTTTAATTTGATGCTGGCCTGTTAGGAATGTCTGAGATGCCTCAACATTTCTGAGGTAACTATATAATAACCAAAACATATTTACAGTCATAATAATGATAAATAGAAATACTATAAAACATTGTGTTCAGGAATAATAAAGACAGGCATATGTCTTACAAATTGTGGGAAAATACATAAACACTAAGGTTCCCTGGTAGCTCAGCTGGAAAAGAATCCACATGCCATGCAGGAGACTCCAGTTCAATTCCTGGGTCGGGAAGATCCACTAGAGAAGGGATAGAGTACACACTCCAGTATTCTTGGGCTCCCCTGATGGCTCAGCTGGTAAAGAATCCGCCTGCAATGTGGGAGACCTGGGTTCAATCCCTGGGTTGGGAAGATTCCCCGGAGAAAGTAAAGGCTACCCACTCCAGTATTCTGGCCTGGAGAACTCCATAGACTAGTCCATGGGGTCACAAAGAGTTGGACACGACTTAGTGACTTTCACTTTCACTACATAAACACACCATAGCATATTGCTTTTCAGCAAATAAAGTAAATAGTACAATCCTATAGAAAACATTTCTCCAAATATTTCAAGGCAAAAACCAACCTGTAATTTGTTCTAGCTCAGGATAAGTATCCTGAAGTATTTTTCAGGTGGGAAATAGCTGTTTAGGTATTGCAAAGAAGCTTTGAAGCAACAGTAGATAATGAGATTTTTTGATTCAAATGCGGTCAAAATTTGAATTCCTTCATCCTCTTCTAGTGTTTTGGAGTCTTATTTGCTTAGTGTACATTTTTAATCTATCTATCTATCTGTCATCACCTGTCTACATAGATTTGGAATCTTCTCTGTGTCTCTTACCTAATTTGAATATACAGGTAGAAAGAGAGACCTAGAAAGACAATTTGAAACTATTTCATGTGTATTAGCAAATTAGTCATATATAAGTAAATTAAGCTCATAACAGATATATGGAGAAAAATGAGAGCAATTTAAAGTAAGGAAATACTTTTGTCTAAGAATAGAAATTGTCCCCATCATATGTGCTGATGTGTGTGGTTTGCGGGGGACAGTTCTTTTTGTAGGCTGTAAATAAAAGTTGGAACTGTCTTCTGTCAGATGCAGTTCCTGCCTTGACAGAAAATATGAACTGTATAACCTCTAAACACAACCCTTGCATTAAAGTCTATGATTATAATTTATATTCATATTAAGTTATCATAATTCAAAATTTCTTATAAGCCCAATGGGCTAAAAGCTACGTGGGAAATGAATGCATCCTGGTGCACTGCACAGAGAAATAGAGTGTTGCTGCCGCCAAGTCACTTCAGTCGTGTCCGACTCTGTGTGACCCCATAGACGGCAGCCCACAAGGCTCCCCCATCCCTGGGATCCTCCAGGCAAGAACACTGGAGTGGGTTGCCATTTCCTTCTCCAATGGATGAAAGTGAAAAGTGAAAGGTAAGTCGCTCAGTCATGTCCGACTCTCAGTGACCCCATGGACTGCAGCCTACCAGGCTCCTCAGTCCACAGGATTTTCCAGGCAAGAGTACTGGAGTGGGGTGCCATCGCCTTCTCTGAAATAGAGTGTTAGACCACCAAGAAATAGACCTCAGTCCTGCCCTTAGATCCTGAGTTTCTTCCTCCACCAAAATTCTGTGAGTGTAGGGAAGCTTCTGAAGTATTCTGACACTTATTTTAAAATGCACACACACACAACATAAAAAGTGTGTGTGTGTGTATGTATATATATACATATATATATATATATATATATATATACAGATAAATTTTAGGTTAGCCTAGACAGAGTTGAGGTTCATTGCTTGGAGGACAGATAAGAAAACTCCAAAGTGAGTCGGAGGAATGAATACTTTAGCAAGGGTAAATGGCTCAAGTGATTTTAAAAAAGTATGTGGAAAAATAAGAGATGTGGATCCAAGCAATAGGTCCAGGACAGCAGCAGAAGAGAGTAAACTGATACTGAACAACCCTTTAGCTGAAGTGAGGTAGCACCTATTACCTAGACAAGACTGTCACTGTTCTCAGCAGGCAGGTGGACAGCCGGCAGGTGAAGACAAGGAAGGATGTGGAAGTGTGTTCATAAGGGGAGTGAACTGCTCCATCTCTTCCTAGGTAAAGCACTTCAAACTCTATGAGTATGCTGCTGCTGCCACTAAGTCACTTCAGTCGTGTCCGACTCTGTGTGACCCAATAGACGGCAGCCCACCAGGCTCTGCCATCCCTGGGATTCTCCAGGCAAGAACACTGGAGTGGGTTGCCATTTCCTTCTCCAATGCATGAAAGTGAAAAGTGAAAGTGAAGTCGCTCAGTCGTGTCCGACCGTCAGCTACCCCATGGACTGCAGCCTTCCAGGCTCCTCCGTCCATGGGATTTTCCAGGCAAGAGTACTGGAGTGGGGTGTCATCTTGTCTTAATTAACTACATTCCTACAATTACTATAACTTTCTCTCTAGTGCCCCATATTTGATCAGAAAATTTGGATGCAATCTGAGACTCCAGTGGTCAATAACTAGAAAAGCCATCAAGGGAAAAACTGAATGACTTATAATTAATTTTCTAATCAGATTGTCAGATATTTGCTTATGGGTAACAGGAAAGAGGGATAAAATATCTTGGTATCTTGAAGGAACAAGGAATGGAAACATATTTAAACTGATTATATTATAACTGCAAGCATAATCAATAATGTCTATATAACTGCTGACTACTCAGTAGTCATATAAATGACTACTGAGTCTGGACAATGTGCTAAGTACTATATTATGTATTTTACATGAAATGTTCCATTTATAATACCCACATATGAAAAAGGTAATATTATTTTCTTTATTCTACAGATGAGAGAAATGTGGCTTTGAGAGCTTATAAATTGCAGAAACCAGTTTTTTTTAATTTATATCAAATATTAAGTTCATATTTTGAATGGTTTTTTGAGTTAATAGAGTCATAAAAATGTAATTAGCAAATTCCTAAAAATAAACCAGAAAAAACAAAACCTAATATTATACAAGACATATAGGAAAATCATGTTTTAATCACTGAAAGTAGGAGGAACATAAATTATTTGATGTGGGGATAATTTTAAAAGTTTTTAAGGGATAATACTTATTTTGTTTTAATTTTAATATTGCCCATGATACTGATTTTTATATAGTCTATAGTCCTGCACACACACAACAAAATGTTTGATAAATGTGTTTGACAAATGCTTTAGCCTTACAATTGATAGTTCACAATTCATTTTTTGTCTACAGCTTTTTCAAAGAGTATTTTCCAGAACATAAGATGATTAGACTAAGAGCTCTTAAGGACAGTGATATTGTTATATTTATGGTCTTTTTATGGTGAGATAAGTAAGCATATTACCTTTGGATATATTTCTTAACATTAAAATTGTCCAATTTTTAAAATACAGAAATATATAATATATATACTATGTTTATGTATCTAATATTAGAAAATGTGTAGAATAATATAATTAACAATTGTATAACCTTTACCTAGGCTCAGTATTATTAACATTTTTTGTTATTCTCTCTTCCCTTTTTCAATCTTTGCACACACACACACATCATACATAAGTACTTTTTTGCTGAATCATTTAAAAGTATATCTCAAATATCACGGCACTTCATCATTTCATACTTAAATGTGTATTTCCTAAAGAGAAGGGCATCATCCCTACTTGGTTACATTACATATTCCATACAATAAAATCACAAATAAGAAATTCAGCATTGATTTAACATTATCTTAATGGGAAACCATATCAAATTTCTCAGCTTCTCCCAAATATATTCTTTATATCTATTTTTTTAACTTCCAGGTTTCAATCAAAATCCATGCATGACATTTGGTTTTAATTCTTGTTAGTACATTTTGACTTAAAAGAGTCAAAGCACAACTTTTTTTACATCTAAAACTATGATGACATAGATACTTTAAAAGAGTCTAGTCCAGGTATTTTGTAGAATATTCTGCCGTCTGAATTTGATGGATTCCTAATAATTTGATTTAGATTAAATATTTTGGCAAGAATGCCATAGAGGTGATATCTTATACTTCATATTACATTCTACCAGGAGACACACAGTATTAGTCTGACTCATTTGATGATGCTAAATTGGTCTACTTGCTAAATTGGTGGTGTTCCACCAAAAGTAAGGTTCATTTTTGGTTCTACAATTAATTAGTGATCCATAGTGATAGTTGAGATCATGTAAATGTACTTGGCCTTAATAGCTTTTATTGAATGGCTTAAAATTTATTGACTATAATTACCTGTATCCTTAAGAGCATCAGTTATTACACTGGTGAATGTAAAATAGTGATTTTTGGAATTCCATATTCCCTGTGCTTTTGTTGGTTTTCTTCTGAAAAAAAGGATATCCAAACTTTGAGAATTATAATGAATTCATGAATTATTTTCTTAAGTGTTAAGCATCCATTACCATGATTTATTCCTTTGGATACTCTACTTGTACAGATTTGACCAGTGGGAGCCCTTCAAGCCAGTTCGTCTGAACTTTTTGATATACCTCTGCCTATTTTTAAGCACGCTCTTGCTTTCTCTCACAAGATATATCCACCACTGACTCACCTTGTTCTTTCCCTAACTCAGACCTGATATCAGTCATTTCTCCAAGAAGATCTGGTTTCTTTTTAGTAGGAAATTTTATTTAGGAAGAGCTAAGAGCTAGTTATGGCTGTTGCTATAGTGCTGACTGCATTTAAATTTTGAAGTACCTTTGCTGAAGTAAGCTAGGGTTTATATATATGTTCATATAATCATATTGCTATAGTATCATATGTATATTAGATCAGATCAGTCACTCAGTCGTGTCCAACTTTTTGTGACCCGATGAATCACAGCACGCCAGGCCTCCCTGTCCAGCACCAACTCCCGGAGTTCATTCAAACTCACGTCCATCGAGTCAGTGATGCCATCCAGCCATCTCATCCTCTGTCATCCCCTTCTCCTCTTGCCCCCAATCCCTCCCAGCATCAGAGTCTTTTCCAATGAGTCAACTCTTCGCATGAGGTGGCCAAAGTACTGGAGTTTCAGCTTTAGCATCATTCCTTCCAAAGAAATCCCAGGGCTGATCGTCTTCAGAATGGACTGGTTGGATCTCCTTGCAGTCCAAGGGACTCTCAAGAGTCTTCTCCAACACCACAGTTCAAAAGCATCAATTCTTCTGCACTCAGCTTTCTTCACAGTCCAACTCTCACATCCATACACGACCACAGGAAAAACCATAGCCTTGAGTAGACGAACCTTTGTTGGCAAAGTAATGTCTCTGCTTTTGAATATGCTATCTAGGTTGGTCATAACTTTCCTTCCAAGGAGTAAGCATCTTTTAATTTCATGGCTGCAGTCACCATCTGTAGTGATTTTGGAGCCCAGAAAAATAAAGTCTGACACTGTTTCCACTGTTTCCCCATCTATTTCCCATGAAGTGATGGGACCAGATGCCATGATCTTAGTTTTCTGAATGTTGAGCTTTAAGCCAACTTTTTCACTCTCCACTTTCACCTTCATCAAGAGGCTTTTGAGTTCCTCTTCACTTTCTGCCATAAGGGTGGTGTCATCTGCATATCTGAGGTTATTGATATTTCTCCCGGCAATCTTGATTCCAGCTTGTGTTTCTTCCAGTCCAGCGTTTCTCATGATGTACTCTGCATATAAGTTAAATAAACAGGGTGACAAGATACAGCCTTGATGTACTCCTTTTCCTATTTGGAACCAGTCTGTTGTTCCATGTCCAGGTCTAACTGTTGCTTCCTGACCTGCATAAAAATTTATCAAGAGGCAGATCAGGTGGTCTGGTATTCCCATCTCTTTCAGAATTTTCCACAGTTTATTGTGATCCACACAGTCAAAGGCTTTGGCATAGTCAATAAAGCAGAAATAGATGTTTTTGTGGAACTCTCTTGCTTTTTCCATGATCCAGTGGATGTTGGCAATTTGATCTCTGGTTCCTCTGCCTTTTCTAAAACCAGGTTGAACATCTGGAAGTTCACGGTTCACCTATTGCTGAAGCCCAGCTTGGAGAATTTTCAGCATTACTTTACTAGCGTGTGAGATGAGTGCAATTGTGCAGTAGTTTGAGCATTCTTTGGCATTGCCTTTCTTTGGGATTGGAATGAAAACTGACCTTTTCCAGTCCTGTGGCCACTGCTGAGTTTTCCAAATTTGCTGGCATATTGAGTGCAGCACTTTCACAGCATCATCTTTCAGGATTTGGAATAGCTCAACTGGAATTCCATCACCTCCACTAGCTTTGTTCATAGTGATGCTTTCTAAGGTCCACTTGACTTCACATTCCAGGATGTCTGGCTCTAGGTCAGTGATCACACCATTGTGATTATCTGGGTCGTGAAGATCATATGAATATACTGATATCTAATAAGATATTTCAGAAAGACTAACTATAGATAGAGAAAGAGATGAGCTTTGCTTTTTTGAGCCAATCTGAAAATCTGTTTCTTCAATATGTGAACAAAACCCCATTACATTAATGGATAGGACTGTAATGTTTGCTTGCTGCTACTGCTGCTGCTGCTGCTGCTAAGTCACTTCTGTCGTGTCCAACTCTGTGCGACCCCATAGATGGCAGCCCACCAGGCTCCCTATCCCGGGGATCCTCCAGACAAGAATACTGGAATGGGTTGTCATTTCCTTCTCCAATGCATGAAAGTGAAAAGTGAAAGTGAAGTCACTCAGTCATGTCCGACTCTTTGCGACCCCATGGACTGCAGCCCACCAGGTTCCTCCATCCATGGGATTTTCCAGGCAAGAGTACTGGAGTAGGTTGCCATTGCCTTCTCTGAATGTTTGCTTGAAACTCTACCATATAATTATATATCACTCTGACTCTGTCCCTGTGTGTTTCTCTCTTCTTTTGTTTTATTTTGAAAATGTTTCTAGTTTTACCCTGGTTGTTACCTTTTTGTTTTATTGTCAACAAGGGTAACTTTGTTTTTCCTGGAAAAACAAAATCTAGTGAATAGAAGCTCCATCTACTTTATAACTCTTGGGTAGTTCTGAGTCAGAGGGTATAAATTGAAAAAGAAGTTGATTTCTCTTGAAAAAGAACCCTGTAACATCTCTGCAAGTAAGTATTCTCAATCCTTATCTAAATGTCCTTGCTGCAATTTTTCAAACTAACTGTATATACTGGGGAAGGGAGAAAACCCAGATCTTTTGAAGGTCATTACATACAATGTGCAAACTGACTTCTGTGCTAGATTATATAAAACACTATGGTGACCACCAAGTTAGACTGACAAAGTATGAAATACAGTTGATAAATATACCATTGTCAAAATTTGTCTGATAGAGAGTCCAGTGAATCTGAAGCTTCAATTTTTGGTTATTTTCCTAAGTTCTGAATAAAGAATTAGTATAGATACATATTTCAACTAGAACCCTCAGTATGGTTCCCTGACTTACAGGAAAAGCATTAGTAATAATCAAATGGCATCACCAACTCACTGGACATGAGCTTGAGCAAGCTCCAGGAGCTGGTAATGGACAGGGAAGCCTGGCACGCTGTAATCCATGGGGTCGCAAAGAGATGGATCTGACTGAGCAACTCAACTGAACTGAACAATTAAATGGGAATGCCTTAAACTGGGAATGCCTTAAACTTAAACTTTTTCAAGGAAAAGAAGCTGTACTCAATCAGGGTGACATTGCGGAGAGTAGAACTCCATTCAATAGCTTGGATATAGATTACTGCACTGATTGTCGTTTCTTTACTGAAACAGATAAATGCAACTTCTGGCACTTTTATTGTGACTATTGATTGGAAAAATTACTCCTATCTGACTAAAGTGAGAAACATACATTCAATACCTCAGAGAAGTTTTTAAGTAGTTTGAAGAATGGGACTTTATCCGCTTATGACATTAGTGGAAGCAAAAAGGAAAGTTTCTACAACTGATGTATTTTGGCTAGATGAAACAGTTTTGGATATCTCACCAAGATGAAAGAATTTAGAACACATATATTTTCACAGCACCTATTTCACTATGACACTTCAATAAATAGTGTGAATTCTAAATGAATAAATTAAAAAATAACACCAAAAATACATATTAAATAATTAAAGTTATGAAAAGGGATGCAACCTCATAAATACTTGAAGAGAAAGTTCAGTTCAGCTCAATCACTCAGTCATTTCTGACTCTTTGCAAACCCATGGACTGTAGCACATCAGGCTTCCTTGTACATCACCAACTCCTGGAGCATACTCAAAACTCATGTCCATCAAGTCAGTGATGCCATCCAACCATCTCATCCTCTGTTGTCCCCTTCTCCTCCTGCCTTCAATCTTTCCCAAAATCAAGGTCTTTTCCAGTGAGTCAGTTCTTCAAATCAGGTGGTCAAATATTGGAGTTTAAGCTTCAGCATCAGCCCTTCCAATGAATATTCAAGACTGATTTCCTTTAGGATGGACTGGTTGGATCTCCTTGCAGTCCAAGGGACTCTCAAGAGTCTTCTCCAACACCACAGTTCAAAAGCATCAATTCTTTGGTGCTCAGCTTTCTTTATAGTCCAACTCTCACATGCATACATGACTACTGGAAAAACCATAGTTTTGACTAGATGGACCTTTGTTGGCAAAGTAATGTCTCTGTTTTTAGTATGCTGTCTAGGTTGGTCATAACTTTTCTTCCATGGAGCAATCATCTTTTAATTTCATGGCTTGAGTCATTATCTGCAGTGATTTTGGAGCCCAAGAAAATAAAGTCTCTCATTGTTTACATTCTTTCCCCATCTATTTGCCATGAAGTGATGGGACCAGATGTCATGATCTTCGTTTTCTGAATGTTGAGTTTTAAGCCAACTTTTTCACTCTCTTCTTTCCCTTTCATCAAGAGGCTCTTTAGTTCCTCTTCTCCTTTGGCCATATGGGTGATGTCATCTGCATATCTGAGGTTATTGATATTACTTCCAGCAATCTTTATTCCAGTTTGTGTTTCATCCAGCCCAGAATTTCATATAATGTACTTTATATATGTTAAATAAGCAGGGTGACAATATACAGCCTTGATGTACTTCTTTTCCTATTTGGAACCAGTCTGTTGTTCCATGTCCAGTTCTAACTGTTGATTCTTGACCTGAGTACAGAATTCTCAGGGGGCAAGTAAGGTGCTCTGGTATTCCCATCTCTTTCAGAATTTTCCACAATTTCTTGTGATCCATACAGTCAAAGGCTTTGGCATAGTCAATAAAACAGAAGTAGATGTTTTTCTGGAACTCTTGATTTTTAAATGATCCAGTGGATGTTGGCAATTTGATCTCTAGTTCCTCTGCCTTTTCTAAACCTAGCTTGAACATCAGGAATATCACAGTTCATGTATTGCTGAAGCCTGGCTTGGAGAATTTTGAGCATTACTTTACTCACATGTGAGATGAGAGCAATTGTGCAGTAATTTGAACATTCTTTGGCATTGCTATTCTTTGGGATTGGAATGAAAACACTTTTTCCAGTCCTGTGGCCACTGCTGAGTTTTCCCAATTTGCTGGCATATTGAGTGCAGCACTTTCAAAGCATCATCTTTTAGGATTTGAAATGGCTCAGCTGGAATTCCATCACCTCCACAAGCTTTGTTCATAGTAATGCTTCCTAAGGCCCACTAAACTTCACTTCACAGGATGTCTGGCTCTAGGTCAGTGATCACAGCAACGTGGTTATCTGGTTCATGAAGAAGTTTTTTGTATAGTTCTTCTGTGTATTCTTATCACCTCTTTTTAATATCTCCTGCTTCTGTTAGGTCCACACCATTTCTGTGCTTTATTGAGCCCATCTTTGCAGGAAATGTCCCTTGGTATCTCTAATTTTCTTGAACAGATCTCTGGTCTTTCCCATTCTATCTTTTTCCTCTATTTCTTTGCATTGATTACTGATCTCTCCTTGCTAATCTTTGGAACTCTGCCTTCAAATGGGTATATCTTTTCTTTTCTCCTTTGCTTTAGCTTCTCATATTTTCACAACTATTTGTAAGGCCTCCTCAGACAACCATTTTGCCTTTTTGCATTTCTTTTTCTTGGGGATGGTCTTGATCACTGCCTCTTGTACAATGTCACAAACTTCCATCCATAGTTCTTCAGGCACTTTGTCTATCAGATCTGATCCCTTGAATCTATCTGTCACTTCTACTGTATAATTGTAAGGGATTTGATTTAGGCCATACCTGAGTAGCCTGGTGGTTTTCCTTACTTTCTTCAATATAAGTCTGAATTTGTCAATAAGGAGTTCATGATCTGAGCCACAGTTAACTTCCAGTCTTGTTTTTGCTGACTCTGTGGATCTTCATCTTTGGCTGCAAAGTATATAATCAATCTGATTTCTATATTGACCATCTGGTGATGTCCATGTGTACAGTCTTCTCTTGTGTTGTTGAAGAGGGTGTTTGCTATGAACAGTGTGTTTTCTTGGCAAAACTCTATTAGCCTTTGCTCTGCTTCATTTTTGTACTCCAAGGTGAAATTTGCCTGTTACTCCAGGTTTTTCTTGACTTCCTACTTTGCATTCCAGTCCCCTATAATGAAAATGTCATCTTTTGAGGTGTTAGTTCTAGAAGGTCTTGTAGGTCTTCATAGAACTGTTCAACTTCAGTTTCTTTAGCATTACTGGTTGGGGCATAGATTTGGATTACTGTGATATTGAATGGTTTGCCTTGGAAACAGAGATTGTTCTGTAATTTTTGAGACTTCATCCAAGTACTACATTTCAGACTCTTTTGTTGACCATGATGGCTACTCCATTTCTTCTAAGGTATTCTTTCCCACAGTAGTAGATATTATGGTCATTAGAATTAAATTCATCCATTCCAGTCCATTTTAGTTCACTGATTCCTAAAATAATTTGATGTTCACTCATGCCATCTTCTGTTTGACCACTTCCAATTTGCCTTATTTCATGGACCTAACATTCCAGGTTCCTATGCAATATTGTTCTTTATAGCATTGGACTTACTTCCATCACCAGTCACATCCACAACTGGGTGTTGTTTTTGCTTTGGCTCCATCTCTTCATTCTTTCTGGAGTTATTTTTCCACTGTTCTCCATTAGCATGTTGGGCACATACTGAATTGGGGAGTTTATCTTTCAGTGTCCTATCACTTTGCCTTTTCATACTGTTCATGGGGTTCTGAAGGCAAGAATACTGAAGTAGTGTGCCATTCCCTTCTCCAGTGGACCCTATTTTGTCAGAACTCTCCACCATGACCCGTCCATCTTGGGTGGCCCTACATGGTATGGCTCATAGTTTCCTTGAGTTATACAAGGCTGTGGTCCATGTGATCAGTTTGGTTAATTTTCTGTGATTGTGGTTTTCAGTCTGTTTGCCCTCTGATGGATAAGTATAAGAGGCTTATGGAAGCTTCCTGATGGGAGAGACTGAAGAGAAATAAAACTAACAAATTACCACTGTTGACAGAAGCAACCTGCTTTGCAGCATCTATTAAAATCTCATACTATAATGAAAGCTAGTAGAGCCCAAAGGAAGTTGTAACACACAGTATAAATTAAGACATTTGTCCCCATGTTGAACAAGGAGCCTTCTGTTCAACCAACAACCATCATTCATTAAACAACAAAGTACATCACACTGCATGGGAAAGGTGGTGTTATTCATGAAAGATTCCCAAACCATGTGAACTGTCATTTCACATATAACCTTTTTAGAAAGGAAGTCGATTTGTATTATCTGCTTGACTAAATTAGACCAGACGATTGGAGAATAAGTTTGGTACATATCCAGAATCATAAAATAATCTTCTGAGCCCCAAACAAAAAATAGCAACTGTTTGCCAAAGAGTAACATCTGGGGTGTTTCATAGCACAATCCCCATAACAGTGAAAATGGGTACAACGTCCAATTTTCATCTGTTATATGTGCTAATTCTGAAAATACATGTGGCCTCATTTGCTACTTCAAATAAAAGTACTAGAGCATCTGTTCAGGTAAATCCCATATTCAGGGAAGTTAACTGTGCTCCTTGGAGCCAGATTTCATGTACTTTAAATACGTATGATTTCTGCTTTAGAGAGTGTTTTATCAAGAGGCTTTGAAAATTTGGCTTTGCTAAGAAATAATTCATAAGGATTATGTCCTATGAATCATTCAATGCTAACAACATAAGGAAGGACTATTCACAGAGATAGTCTGATTATCTATACATAAGTAAGTATACCTTTATAACATTTTTCCATGTGAATAAAGACAATATGGGTAACTTCATATTTCCTAATTGTTCTTCCTTAGGCATTAATAAAGAGCCCCTTGATGAAAGTGAAAGAGGAGAGTGAAAAAGTTGGCTTAAAACTCAACATTCAAAAAACTAAGATCATGGCATTCGGTCCCATTTACTTCATGGCAAATATATGGGGAAACAATGAAAAAAAGTGACAGATTTTATTTTCTTGGGCTCCAAAATCACTGTGGATAATGACTGTAGCCATGAAATTAAAAGATGCTTGCTTCTTGGAAGAAAAGCTATGACCAACCTAGACAGCTTATTAAAAAACAGAGATATTACTTTGCCAACAAAGGTCCGTCTAGTCAAAGTTATGGTTTTTCCAGTAGTCATGTATGGATGTGAGAGTTGGACTATAAAGAAAGCTGAGCACCAAAGAATTGATGCTTTTGAACTGTGGTGTTGGAGAAGACTCTTGAGAGTCCCTTGGACTGCAAGGAGATCCAACCAGTCCATCCTAAAGGAAATCAGTCTTGAATATTCATTGGAAAGACTGATGCTGAAGCTGAAACTCCAATACTTTGGCCACCTGATGTGAAGAACTGACTCATTTGAAAAGATCCTGATGCTGGGAAAGATTGAAGGCAGGAGGAGAAGGGGACAACAGAGGATGAGATGGTTGGATGGCATTACTGACTCAATGAACATGAGTTTGAGCAAGCTTCGGAAGTTGGTAAGTACAGGGAAGCCTGGTATGCTGTAGTCCATAGGGTCACAAAAATTCAGACATGACTGAGTGATTGAACTGAACTGATACTGACTGAAAATTGCATTCTTGAACTTTGTTCTAAGTTACTGGGAGATGGTTTGTTCTTTTGGACCTTGTTTTTATGATTTGTTGTACGGATCTAGAGCAGTGCTCAGTCTAGGATTTATTATTTGTTATTTCTGAATCAAGACCTTCCTGGATACTCTGTTCAAAGTTCCATGAATTCATTGATTTTTCCTGTTTATCTGGTAGGAAAAGACACCTTCATAGTCTTGCCTGAACATCAGGAACTATTCTTCTATTTTTTTTATTACATCATTATTTCCTTAACCTCAGGTACTTTCCTCACATACGTATGCTCACCAGTAATTTGCTAGACACTTTAGATTGACCCTCTCTGAGTCTCCTGGATTCTGTCTCTTTGATGGCCTCTCTATTACTGTGTCCTGTGAACACTAGCTTTCTAGATCTCTCCAGGCCCTCAACTCTGTCCCCTCCACTTAGGGAATATACGAGGGCTCTACTTCAGTTTCCACTCCTTGAACCGTGGCTTGAAAAGTCCCTCAAAGTAGTAAGCTGGGCAGTAGTAGAGTACACCTTTTTTGTTTCCTATCTCCCTTTCCTTCATTGCTTGGTGTCCAGTGTTTTGAAAACCAGTCTCATTTTTTTTTCCTGTATTGTTTTTCTGTATTATTGTTGCTGTTTTAGGCAAAGTAAATCTAGTCCCTGTTACTCCATTTTGATCCAAAGAGGAATTTTATAGCCATGATTAGAGAGAGAAAACAAAAGAAATAATCTATTTGAGGCCATGAGCAGAGGATCCACAGATTTAATATCTTAATATTTGGGTCATTAAACATCTCCTGAGGTAAAATTGTAAACCTCCTTATTTTTTTCTTGCATAATACATACAAGAGGCTGTGGTTGTTTCCAGAGATTGGGTTTTTGAAGGAAGGAAGTACTTATGAGGCATTAACTATATTCCCAGTTCATCACAGGCTTAATGGCTAAGCCCATAAGGATTAAGAATGGGAAAAGTGGGGAATGTTATTTCTACTTTTATTGTCTCTTTTATGTGGTGAGCTTTTCATCAGGATAGACTTCTTGTTAATCTCTGCAGCTCTGTCTCCTCCTGAAGACATGAGAGGTCATTATTTGATTGATGAGTTTGGGTACCAGAACTCAAATCTGTTCTCTCCTATTCTTTTCCTTTTAGCTTATTTTTGGAGCATGATCATATATTTGAATCCTTTATGATGTCAGCTTCATAAGGACAGTCTCTCTGCTCTTATATTTTCCTGAGTTTTCACTACATGATGTATTATGCAAATCCAAGGAGCAAATCTTCTTAAAGGAAAACCAACCAATCAAAGAAACAAACTCTCTACCTGTATATTGCCTTGTTCCATTGATTTTTTTTCCCTCAATGCATTTTTAAAATTCATGTAAATAGAGAAAAAAATACTCTGGGCAGAAAAGTGTGTGAACAAGATAACTGGGTGAAAGAGAAGGGGAAGGAGAACTTAACTCAGTCTTTTGCTACCCCTTGTGGCCTGGCGTGCCACAATTCATGGGGTCGCAAAGAGTTGGACACGACTGAGCGACTGATCTGATCTGATCTGATCTGTCTTCCATGGTTTCTATTTCTAGGGTATTTCAAAATCTTCTGAGCCTCTAGGGCATAGAGATTGGAAGTAGTCCAAACAGAGAGTTAACCACATTTTAGTCACATTTATAAAAGTAATTTTAATGCCTATTCTGAGATTTTTTTTCTTAATTCAGAGGGCCTGGGAGACACAATGAGTACAGTCATTTTTTATAGTAGGCATTAAGGAATTCTTCCAACCATTCATGATTAACAAAAATAGCATCCCAAAATCCGAGATAAAGAGTACAGATGCAGACAATGCTTGGAAATCCAAACAGGGATGGACAGTGATAAAAGAGTAGTTTCCAAGACACTATGCTCATATTAAGAGATAAAAACTTAACTGCTGGCAAGAGTAAAGGGCCCCCTGACAGGGTTATTCACCAGATCTCCCATTTCCTCCCTTTTCTCCCCCATTCTCTTCATTTCAGTTCACTTCAGTTGTTCAGTTCTGTCCAACTCTTTGCAACACCATGGACAGTAGCACGCCAGGCTTCCTTGTCCATCACCAACTACCGAAGCTTACTCAAACTCATGTCCATTGAGTCAGTGATGCCATCCAACCATCTCATCCTCTCCTCCTGTCCCCTTCTCCTCCTGCCTTCAATCTTTCTCAGCCTCAGGGTCTTTTCAAATGAGTCAGTTCTTCACATCAGGTGACCAAAGTATTGGAGTTTCAGCTTCCCCAGCAGTCCTTCCAATGAATATTCAGGACTGATTTCCTTTAGGATTGACTTGTTGGATGTCCTTGCAGTCCAAAGGACTTTCAAGAGTCTTCTCCAAGACCACAGTTCAAAAGCATCAATTCTTCTGTACTCAGTTTAAGGCCATTCTCCTCAGCAATTTGATTTAGGTCATGTGGCTGGTTCTGGCCAATGACACATTAATACGTAATAGAAGTGGTTTGACACTTTCTGGATAGGGCACTGAAAAATGTGCCTGTGATTTCATAGGTTTAATTTTCCACAACTATGTGACAGAGAAAGCTATTTATTCCATAATCACCCATCTAAAGGTGATGGTTCTAATTCCCTGAGTGCTCTGTGGACTTAAGCACCACCTGACCCATGTAGAATTCATAGTGTGTAGTTGAACAAGCTTTCATAATGTTGACCACTGATATTTTGGATTTGTTTGTTTTCACAGGATAAATTAGGCTATACTGACTAATACAGGCCTCAAACCTAGAGAGTCAGAGGGTACAGCACAGATAACTAGCAAGAACTACACTTTAGGGAAAAAAAAGATAAAGCTAACAAAACATATGTATAAGATCAAGATTGAACATACGGTATTATCCTTGGATTCTAGGACTTCCCTGGTAGCTCAGTTGGTAAAGATTTCACCTGAAATGAGGAGATTCTGGTTTAATTCCTGGGTTGGGAAGATCCCTGGAAAAGGAAAAGGCTACCCACTCCACTATTGTGGCCTGGAGAATTCCATGAATGGTATAGTCTATGGGATCACAAAGAGTTGGATGTGACTTTCACATTCTAGATGCAAGTTTTGTGTATTTTTCTTGTTTATACTCATAGTATTTTCATCAAAATATTATATTCATAAAAATATTATATTATATTTCTTCAAAATAGAATTTTCATAAAAATATTCCTACCCTCACTACATACAAACTGAGTTCACAGTAAAATCTGGTCAAGAATATTGTCCTATAATAACTATAATATGATATTAATCATCAGAACATATGTTTTTAGAATGTGTGATTAAAAAGCAAGGAAACTCATTTTTATGACGAATTTTACAATAACTGTGGATTTGTTTTCCTGAAACTTTAATGTGCTTACTCTTTTTTAAAGTTAAGAATATATAGTCCTTCTATTGTAACTCACTTAAGTTAAACTTTTAAACAACTCATGACTATCTTCTTGTTGAATAAAGACCTGTAATTCTTCCTCCTCCAACTATCCTAGAAAACCAGGATTTCAGCACTATTTTTATTTGATTTATTTAATTTGTAGGATACTGTTAGGGTAGGACACTAATTTTGTCAGTTTTCATTAATTTTTTTTATAAAAAAATGAGTTGAATCCTGGAATCTTAATGAACTCACTTTCATTAAAAATAGCTTAGAAAATTATAGTTCTATAATATTTAAGCTATATTCAATACTCTCCTCCAGATTTATTCATTAAAAAATTTTTCAGTAGAAAAAATGTAGCATGGGTAAATCAAACTCTGTAATAATGAATCTCACAAAGTAGATAGTACTAAGGCATTAATTCATATCTCTTAATTGCCTCAAAGAATACAGTAGTATTACATAGGAGGGGAAATTAGCCTAGGATTAAAATAGCCAAAAGAAACAAAACTTTCTGAGCACACATTTCCTATCACTGTAAATACACTAAAGAGAAAATAAGGACTCAAATATTTAATCTTCTCTATCCTCACCTTCACCTAGGTATTCTCATCCCTTCTTAATTTCTAAATATTAATCTAAAAGAATCTTTCCTGAGTTCAGGGAACTGGTTCACACCATAGTATCTGAATTTCACTTTCTTTCTTCCCACTCTTGTTCACTAACATGAAATCTATGGTCTCTGTTACTATTAAAGCAATACTACTTATGTGAGACAGCTGCTGTGGACATATAGGCTAAGGGGGTTGATCCCCAGGATCAGAGATACAGAACAACGGCACAAGAATTCAATGCCAAGGTCTCGAAAGAGCTGTAATAATAGCACCCTACCTGCTACTGACATTGTAACCAGTAGGACTGGCAACACCACCAAACAGCCATCCTAGGTACTAATCATTCTGTGCTATCATAGACAAGTACTTCAGCTCATTCAAAAAAAAAAAAAGCTATGACAAATTTAGACAGCCTATTGAAAAGCAGAGACATCACTTTGCTGACAAAGGTCCATATAGTTAAAGTTATGGTTTTTCCAGTAGTCATGTACGGATGTGAGAGTTGGACCATAAAGAAGTTCTGAGCACCAAAGAATTGATGCTTTTGCACTGTGGTGGTGAGAAGTGTCTTGAGAGTCCCTTGGAAAGCAAGAAGATCAAACCAGTCTATCCTAAAGGAAATCAACCCAGAATATTCATTGGAAGGACTGATGCTGAAGATAAAGCTCCAATACTTTGGCCACATAATGCAAAGAGCCAACTCATTGGAAAAGACCCTGATGCTTGAAAGACTGAAGAAAGAAGAAGAGGGAAGAAGAGGATGAGATGGTAAGATAACATCACTGACTCACTAGAAATGAATTTGATTAAACTTCAGGAGATAGTGAAGGACAGGGAAGCTTGGTGTGCTGCAATCCATGGGGTGGCAAAGAGTCAGACACGACTTAGTGACTGAACAACAAAAACAATGCATTAATACCATGGAATTCTTGCTATGGCACACAAGTATTGGCTTATTGAATAAAGTGAGCAAATAGTCTGAATGTCTGAATGATAGGCAATAATAACATTGTCCCTAAATTCCCTCTCTTTTTTGAAGATTATATTCTAATTCAGTAAAAGTTTCCATGTATTCTAAAATTTGTATCTATCAAAGAAAAATAGTACATCTTATAGTCTGTACTCTTTTAAATCTGTACTTTTGTATTTTAAAATACAAATAAAATCTTTGAGTGATTGTACTAAGTGATAGAATTGAAGTAAGCTTGATTTCTTTGTCTTGAAAATCACTGTGCTACCACTTTTTTAAATTGCTAAATTTAGCAAGTTGTTGTACTATAGGAGTTAGAGATATAAACTGTACCAGAATTAAGCTGGAATAATTTCAAATCATTAAAAATGTACTCTAGAAATGAATGCTGCTGCTGCTGCTGCTAAGTCGCTTCAGTCGTGTCCGACTCTGTGCGACCCCATAGACGGCAGCCCACCAGGCTCCCCCATCCCTGGGATTCTCCAGGCAAGAACACTGGAGTGGGTTGCCATTTCCTTCTCCAATGCATGAAAGTGAAAAGTGAAAGTGAAGTCGCTCAGTCGTGTCCGACTCTTAGCGACCCCATGGACTGCAGCCTACCAGGCTCCTCCATCCATGGGATTTTCCAGGCAAGAGTACTGGAGTGGGGTGCCATTGCCTTCTCTGCTAGAAATGAATACAGGTAGCTAAATCTGTACATGCCAGGGATTGAATATACCTATAGCTAAGAGTTCTCCATATTAACTTTCAAATTACATACAATGCTTCTTAATGGGTAACAAATGAAAGTATAAAACAAGTCTGAAATGAAATATAAAGCAATAATGAACAAATTGTTTGGAATAAGAAATGAAAACCCACTCTAGTACTCTTACCTGGAAAATTCCATGGACAGAGCAGCCTAGTGGGCTACAGCCCAGGGGTCACAAAGAGTGGGACACAACTGAGCACACACACAGAAATACTGATAATAAGGTTAAATTTTAAGAATTTCAAAAGCTGATTAAATGTTACATATGCCTCTAACTGCAGGCTTCCCAGGTGGCACTAGAAATAGAGTCAGTGATAAGAGATGCAAAAGATGCAGGTTTGATCCCTGGGCCAGGAAGATCCCCCGAAGGAGGGCATGGCAACTCACCACAGTATTCTTGCCTGGACAATCCCAGGGACAGAGGAGCCTGTCAGGCTACAGTCCGTAGGGTCGCAAAGTCGGACCCGACCGAAGCGACTTCACAATCACTCACATGCCACTAACTGCAGCAACCATCTTTTTACTTCGAATAATTTTTTTTCTGCTTTTATATTGAAACAACAACAGCAAACATAAGCACCAATAGTTCTTTGAATTCTAAAGGTCCACATATTGCATCTTCAGCCACTTTGTGGTAATATAAGTGAGAATACTGGACAGCTGAATTATACATGCATGAGCGCCTCATTTGGTTTTCCTGGTGGTCGACTTCAGGAGGGTGTCTGGTGATGGAGGGTGAAATCTAGCCTACCTTCTTCTTGCCAAGCTGTGAACTCAGACACATGACTACATCTAACCAAAGGAAGTGGCACGTTGTACTAGTTACCCTAAAGACATGTATTTTCTTAAGGTATATCCCAAGGGTGTACCAATTCTGCTTTGTTCAAATATTCCCTTTAGACTACTGAAATATTTGTAACTAAAAGAGATAATTTTAACCTTCACTTTTCTACACATCAATTTCTTAGACAGAAATTCACCCAGTATTTTATTAAAAATTATTTCAACATTTTCTTTCTTATGTAAATCATGTAATAGATAAAAATCAAATAACGCAGAAGGTCTCTTGTCCATCCCTCCAATTATATTTTTAAATCACTATTTTTGATGATTCTAATGAATAGTTTCATATCAATAATATTTCTTTATATTTTCACAACTCCCATTACACATTGTCTGCTAGTTGAGGATGTACTTTCTAACACATTCATATTTTGATAGTTTTTTTGTATAGTTCTTTGTCTCTTGAGTATCTGACCTTCTCCCTACTGAAAGACATCTATCTGGCTTAGATAGATGGGTTTAGAGAACATGAATATTTGCTGCAGGGGAAAAAAAAAAAAGCAAAGAGAAAAAATAAGGTAATAATCAGCTTCTTATCTGCCAAATAGGAGTATCTCAAAAGAGTATCATCTTGAGATCCATGCAATTGTCTTTAAAAAGAAATTCTAAATTGATTTAACCTCACCCTTGTTCTATGCTCGCATTCTTTATTTCTTATGTCAACACAGAGTTTTCCAAATGTATAGAAAAACCATGCCTGTATCTAATAATGACTCAACAATAAATTGAAGGCAGAAAAAAGGAGAGCATGACACATTGGATTCTGGGAGCTAAAGGGAAAGTAACAGTGAGAAGGGGATAGGAAAGCAAGACTGTCAGACAACTATGCTTCCTAGAAAGGAGTTACATTAGAAATGTAGTGGGGACAGTTGGCACAGAATGGACTTTTACCCTTGGCTCCTGTAGTAGGGAAAATGACCCCTCAAAGATGTACACATGCTCATCCCTGGAACCTGTGAAGATGTTACCTTACTATGCTGATGTGACTAAAATAAAGATTTTGAGATGGGGAGATTATCCTGGATTACCTTTGTAGACCCAATGTAATTACAAGGGACCTTATAAGTACAGGCAGAAAAAAGAGAGCAAGAGATGTGAAAATGTTATTCTGTTGGTTTTGAAGATGGAGGAAGGAGCCAAGAACTAAACGATGCAGGTGGCATGCCTTGAGCATGCCACAAAGGTAACAAGAGATTCTTCTATGAGCCTCCAGAACAAATGCAAACCTGCTGACACCCTTATTTTACTAACGTGAAACCTATTTCAGTCATCTGACCTCTAGAATTATAAAATAATAACCTCATGTTGTTTTAAACCACTAACTGCATGGTAATTTGTTACAGGAGCAATAGGATACCAATGCAGTTCCCTTCAGAACTCGGGCAATGACTGCAGGGCCACCCTCCCACCATATCACTTTAACTTTGCCATCTTATTCAGGCAAGTGGAGTCTCAAATAAGGCTTTCCAAGCCCTCTGAATTTCATCTGTGGCACGGATGCAAAATAGATAAGTAATGAATTGGCTGTGAGGACTCCCAGAAGAGATATTCCACATCAGAGCCTGGGCATGGTGTGACAGTTAGCTGGAAGGATACACAATGTAGCTGCATCTCACAGCTTTCAGCCAGAGGGACCCAGAGTGAGGCCATATCAACCACAAAGAGGTATCAGACTCTGAACAAGCTGAGAGAAAAAACAGACTCTACATTTAATCAGCCATAGAATCAGAACAGCAATCAGAGACTAGGTGGGAGTGAAAATGGAATAGTCCAAGACACAAAGATAGATTTTTTTTTCTGCACCTATGAGTTGTGATGCAGATGTGTTTATGACAAAAGCACAGCTACTTAAACTACATCTCTCTTTGTTCCTACTTCTCCTATTAGTTATATTGGCATTCATATGCTCTGCCCCAATTACCTCTGCCTCCTCAGAAAACTTATAATATTTCTTTTTCTATAAACCACAGACACTATCTTTTGATGCTGTATATTATTGGGTGAGAACCTTAGCACATTTTCATTCCCTTCATTTCTTCTCACATCCTCTCATCTCCTAAATTCTTTACTTTCATATCTTCTAGTAAACATAGTTTTCTGAAATTGATTCCAGAAACTTAAAACTAATAACATTATTCAGATAACTTGGATGATACAAATAAGATTTTTTTAATACGGTGCCAAGCAAAAATGCAATTGCATTGCATTTTAATGTGACCCTAATTCTGAACTCTCAGATTATTCTACAGATAATGTACATAGCATCAAGTTCAAGTGAACATCCATTTTCACCATCTATCAATTGCCTTCATTATAAATTGAGGCTTTTCAGAATTCCCATTCTTTTCAAAGGTTGCTACTTATATATGGTTTTGAATGTCTCTTTATTTTCTTTTAGGTTAAATCCATATGTATTTATTTTCATATTTTCTCTCTTGGTTTAATATCTTGTTTTGTTGGAAATAAATTCTCTATTGAATTCTTTAGTATACAAACATGCAATATAAATATATATCACAAAAGAAAATGCCTTTATCCTTTCCTTACTTTTAATATTTTTCATTTGGAACAGAATTCTAGATAGAAAATAATTTTTTAAAGTAAAAGCATCAATCCAATGTCCAATGCTACCGATAAGACATCTGATACTATTCTTACTCCAGTTCACTTATATTTAAATTTTTGATTTGTTTGTTAGTGTTTTAGTTTACTTATTTTTAGTACTTTCACTTTCCTCACAGAAGCTTTTAAGTGTTCCCTTTAACTTTTTGTTGTTTGAATTTTGCTAATGCATATTCATTGCACAAGGCAAGTTGACACTTTTAATTTGAAGATTTTTTTCCTTTAGATCCAGAAATTTTTCTTTCTATAATCTCTTTGACAACTTATATCATCAATTTTCCTATCATCTTTCTAGAATTTCGATTAGTCTCATTTTTTAAATCCTAGATTGATTCCTTGTATCTCTTTCCTCTATTCTGTTTCATTTTTTCCTACTTAGCTTAAGTTTCCTCAACTTCATTTTCCAATTTTCTATTGATTTATTACCTTATTTATAAAATATGTCACAAATAAGAATAGTTTATAAATCATAAGTATATAGCTTAATGAATTTTCACAAAATATACCTGTGCAGCTATCATGCCGGTTAATGAATATATCCCTGAACTCAGAAGTTCTGGTTGTGTCTGCTTTCAGTCACTAATCCCTCATATGTAAACAGTACTATGATACTGTATATTTGCTGGGCATGCAAATATAATTAGATATATGCAAATATTACTTAGATCTGATTCAGAAATTAATAAATTTGAGTACATATTCTTTTTGCCTCTTTTATTTCACTCAATGTTTGTGAATTGACCCATTTTATTATATATAGCTATAATTTATTAAACCCACTCCAGTGTTCTTGCCTGGAGAATCCCAGGGACGGGGGAGCCTGGTGGGCTGCCATCTGTGGGGTTGCACAGAATCGGACACGACTGAAGTGACTTAGCAGCAGCAGCATAGTTTATTAATTTTCTGATAATAAACTACTTTGCTTAATACTGTGATCAGCACGTACATGTGAATAAAGTGCCTAAGGCCAAGGAAAGCATCATCCAAAATAACCCAGTGGAAATATTTCCAAACAGGATTATGAACAGTCCCTGTCCCTATACTGCCCAGCATGTGACAGGTACTTCATATGTATCTACTGAAAGAGATGCAAGTTTTAGATCAACAATATTGGACAGTTAAAATGAGCTATTTTTAGTAAGGGCAAATATAAAGAAATAACTTACTGTGAAAATAAATAACCATCAATGAAACCACAGCTGTAGACAGAAGTCAAAATTCTCTTAACCCTGCCCCAAAATTTTCTAGAATATGAGAAACATAATTTTCTTACTCAAATTTGGAAAGTAAATTGGAATCTCCACTTGGAGATTCCACACTTCAAGTTATTTGAAAAATAACTTGACATCATTTAATAGGCTTGAGCTATATATAGCCAATGACAGTGATACTGCTCTTGGGTATAAATCTCAGAGGAACTCTAGCTCCTCTAAAATGTGTCATCGTTAGGACACAAATTCAACTTAGGTCATGTAGAATTGTTTCTAAAAGAACAAAATGAGAACAATTCAAAGATCTGCTTTAGGTAAATAAATTAAAAATTATGACCTAATGAAATAATAAACTAATATATAGAAGCTAGGTGTATATGTACCCATTCGGATAATTCTCAAAAATATTCTATTAAACGAAATATATCATAGAAGGAAATTTCACACAATTCTTTGTAATAATGGCATTTGAGTACATTAAATAAACATACAACAATATGCATAGTAATGGATTCATTTATATGAAGCAAAATTTATAAAATGAAGTGGAAAACATATAGGCAGTATATGGCAGTGGTTTCTTCCACAGAAAAAGGAAATTGAATGCCTTGGGAAGGATGGTAAGCAAAAATTACATCCTCAATTTTATCTGTAATATTTTATTTCTATCACATAAAAACAAAAAATGGTAAAGAATACTGCAAACTGTTACTGTTTATGACATTTGGGTACATAGATATTTGTTATTTCCTATTTACTTTTTCTGAATTTAATTATAATAAATTTTATAACTTAAAATTTTTAAAATAAAAATATATAGTGCTCAAATATCCTTTATGTTTTTATCATTTATATTTTTAATAATCTTAACCATATAGAACCAATCTCAATATACAAGAACAAGACATCTGTTTAAACAATGGTATATCATGCAAAGGTAAATAGCTTATAAATGATATTACAAGGAATCACTTAATACCGAAAGATTTTCAGGTGTACCATATAGCTGGTCACCCCTCCAAAATTTAACTAGCAGCAAGAGCACTGAGAATTTTATTTTTACTCTTGTTTATGTTGTTGACAGCTACTCTGAGAAAGAGATGTGTGAGAAGTGGGCGTTAGAAGGCAGGTGTTGGAAGACTGAATCAAAGAAAGTTATATAGTTATTTCCACATATTTTCAGGAATGGAAAATCTGTCCTTGAGTTTGTAATGACTGTGTCCTTCTCACTGCCTGGAGGAGTATACGTTTGTGTTATCTAAAGCTCTTGATAGACTTTCAAGCTCTACTGTGAAACAGGAATAGGATTTTTAAATAGGAAGTAAGTACCCTGAAGAGAGACCAGAATTGAGGGAAATCCAGTTTAGGATTATTCTAACACATTACTCCACTGTGAAGATAGACGAGCTTACGAATGACCAGAGCAATGTCAAGATTAGTGGGGAATATAATAAATTGTCATCCAAGACTCAAGGTTCTCTGCCTGTGGCATCCAGGCAGATGTACCATGACAGGTGATACACATGTAAACGTGATTTGATGCTGTCAGTGATTTAAATCCTAGACTGCTGATTACCTGGTTATTAGATGAATTGCTTCATTTTCAAGCCCATTATTTGAGACTCCACATGTCACTCATCATACTGCATAGGGAAGATCTACTAATTAAACTTCAGGATACTTGTAAATTCTGGGAAACCACTGTGTATCTCTCCATAAATTAGTTTTGGAGGGAGGGAAACTGCCTGCTGGAATACAAGCCCCTTCTTTGGCGAGTCATCTTTACACTTACTTGGAAAATTTTTTAAGTAAGTAAAATTAGTATTTTTTAATCTTACCTTTCACAGGCTGAAAATTTGTAATAATTATGCATTTTAGAATTCTCTCCTGCTAGTCTGAGGATCAATTCATCTTTAATATCTTAATAGAATTGTGGTTCTGCTGCTGGAAATGTGATATGATTCAATGCAGAAACTTCAAAATAGAAGATCATGTTAACTCTTGAGGATGCAAGTTTATCTAGCATATCAGTGGAAAGAGAGCCTTTTTTCTCACCAAATTTAATTTGGGGTACATTATAGGCTTTCAATAAATAAAGAACTCCATGAAAAAAACATTTGAACTGAATCAGGGATGATTATGCTACAGCGTGGTTGGCATAGGTGACACTAGAACAAAGGCAAAGGGAAAGGAAAGCATGTTTATGAAATCAAAAATTGCAATTATTCTGAACTCAAACAGGGATGAATTCTTATTTTCTTGTGCATAACAGGATTTTAAAGTCTTTCTAGTAGTTCTAAAAATATTTAGGACATTAATGGACTCATCTTAAGCATGTACAGTCTTTCTAAATATATTTTCATATTCATCTAATTGGCAAATCACTTTACATTTGTCTAATTGAGTGCTCTATGATTTTTTGCAAAGTATCATTAATGATTGTATTTGGGCAATGTTATTCATTTTATACATGAGGAAACTAGCATTAAAATATAGTTAGAGAAGTATATGTTATTCTCTATATTTCATTTGATTCTTATTGTTGTGTAGAATTCCACTGAAGAACCATATGAGAATACCTTTATCCATTTTGTAGGCATATGGATAGTTTCAAGTTTGGGGCAATTAAGATCACCACTGTATCAGCACGCTTACATTTGTTTGGTGGTTTACAATACTACCTAAGAATTAATCAAGGGGTCTTAGAGTATTCATATTTTTAACTCTATGTTAAAAATGCTACAATTAAAAATGTTTAAAAGGAAAATAAAAGAAAGACAGCCTTTTTAATTTCAAAACTGAGGCAGGAATTTATCTCAGGTATCAGTGTGTAGAAAATTTTAATAATAATTTAGAAAGTGACTTTCCTAAGTCACATGACTAGCAACTATCAAAGATAGAACTTGAAACTTTTATTCCAAGTCCAATAGTAAATTGGGTCCAATTCCTATTTAATCTATAAGCTATTCAAATGAATGCAAATCACATCAGGACATAAGGAAAATTGAAGTTACCAATTAACTCAGCATGGCACTGAGTCAGTTACAATTCATTTGAATCAGTATTTTTAACCTAAATAGAGATGTACATTGTTATGGAAAAATAACATTTAACTCTCAAATTAGTTTATCTTCATAATCATCTTTCCTAGGTTGGTAAGGATATTTAGAACAAGATAATGAATTGGTATATTTCCAAAAGCATTTCCCATTACTTATTGGCCACTGGAGAAAAATAAGGCTACTAGACGATTATAAAAGCTGACTTATTTTTGATAATTTCTATTTAAAGACACAAAGCTTACACAATCACGGGCTGAAAAGAAAAAGATATTTCATTTGTGACTGAATTACCAAATAATAGAATACCATAGAGAATAAAACCACATTTTAGGTAGGTGAATCAATGAAATACAGGTTGTCTTTTTTTTTTTCAATCAGAGTACATCATTTCAATAGTATTTTTTAAATTTTACAAGCAAGTTTGAATTTAAGAACCTGGAAAAAGATGTCACTAGCTTGTACACTTAAAAGGCATACTTTAGTTTTTACTTACTCATTGTGCCCTTTTATCTTTGTAGAAGATAGATTTTCTGGAGAGCTGGAAAACTTGCATCAGATGCATTGCTCAGGAAGAGCTAAGGCCTGACAATGCTCTCTCCTCTCATCCAGCCTCACTGGGACCATTTGCCAAGATTTAGAGAGCCTGATGTCTGTAAACATTTCATAAAAGGAAAATCAAGGAATTTAAATTGTTTGCATATGCTTGGATAAAAATATTGGACTACATTCTCATCTTACTGGCCATAGTTAATAGATATCTATTATCCCTTCTCATCAAACTCTTATCCATTCAAACTATTTTCTGTTTAAATTTTGAAGTGCTTAGTTGTAAATGTCTTAACTGTCTCCATAAAACATGGAGTTTTGAATATTTCCAATGTTTTGAATATTTCCAAATTCTCATTAATAGTTTTCCTTCAGTTATTGCTCCCAATTAACCTCTATAGTTTCTTTAATACGAAAACATTGCACTTTCTATTATTTGCATTTTTATCTCACTAATAACCTTCTTCATCTCCGTCTTTTGATTGCAAATCTAATTATTTGGAGATTACTATCACCTAAATGTTGTGAAACCACTGTTATCAACAACTTCTTTTCATTAAAAAATTAAAATTTACCTTATTATTGTTCACTGCTCAGCATCCTGTTATATGCAGTGACCCTGAATGCTTTTATAAACTTGTCTGTTATTTCAAAAGCCTTAGCCCATGATTCTCTAAATATATCTAGATGCACTAGATGAGTTTTGATTGAATCAAGCTGAAGAGTTTTATGTCCAGTAATATGCACCCAGAATTTAAGTTTTTCTGTTTGAATACATCTGTTATCACATCTTGTGGCTCATATGGTGAAGAATCTGCCCACAGTGAGAGAGACCTGGGTTCAGTCCTTGGGTAGAGAAGATGCCCTGGAGGAGGAAATGGCAACCCACTCCAGTATTCTTGCCTGAAGAATCCCATGGACTGAGGATCCTGGTAGTAATTACAGTACATGGGGTCACAAAGAGTTGGACGTGACTGAGCAACTAACACTTAACTATAAATATACATATCAAAACAAAGCAGTAGTATTCTCATGTTTGTAAATACACACACACACACACACACACAAAGTAAATGTTTAAAGAATAATAATAATCTTGCCCAGTTATTTTTCAGGAATTATTCTAAGCTCTTGGAAGTAAAGAGGATTATTTTATTTAATCTTTACAAAACTGTATGCCATAGGCACTATGATTTATCCCATTTTACGAAACAAACAAACAAACACTTTCCTGTTAGCTGTGTTTGCCACCCGCCCCCCCCCCCCCCCTTAGTTACTTCTGTAAGTTTATCTCCTTCTACTCTGCTTTCCCCCTGCATTACATACTTCCTAGTTTTCCTCCATCCCTCCAACCCAAACTCTTTAGGCATGGTCCCACCTCAAGGTCATTGGATACTTCCTCCATTACCTCAAAATTTAAGCATCTGGGACAGAATCCACTTCACAAGAGTTTTTAATGACTTAATGTTTTTTTCAACCCAGAGTTTGAAAAGAGACATGTCACAATCAACATATTGTTTTTGAAATACCATAAAGGAGATCTCAGGCATACCTCCATGCAAAAAGCAAGAGGATCAGTTTTTTACCACAAAAACTCATGACAAAGAAGAAACTCAAATTGAAGACAGTCATCCCATTAAATAGAATTTTATCCCCTGACAATTATTAGGGCTTGCCTGATAAAGCAAATTTAATTTTCCTATCTAGGGAATGGGTCACTTAGTGTTATTTTTTAATAAAAATGACAATAAAATTGATAAAACCAATTATATATGTGCATATGACTTAGCCCTTTGATAAAAATAGGATAATTTTATAAATGTACCAACATGATAAATCAGAAAATCAATTGTATGTAATTTAATTTTATTTATTGTATTACTGTACCTACATTTTTAGAAATATCATTTACATAATTTCTACATTATTTTTACAGAAAAGTTACAAATGAAGAAACCTCTGTCAAAATCTTGGAAGTTTTCTTTGTGAAATATTTAACTGTTCTCCTCAAGGATATTTGAAGAAAACAGTTTGGTTTAACTAATAACTAATTTAGAAACAGCTTCATGATTTTTGTTGATTTTTTTTCTTTTCTTTAGTGAATTTTTCCTGTGATTGAACAGGCACTAGAGTTTAATTTATTTGTTATTATAAGGACTGGTGCCCAGCATAATTTGTTTTCCTTCTTTAGGCACTATCTCATAATGGTAGACTCATAAGAATTTATATACAATTAAATGTATAAACTAATCTGTACTTCCCCCTGAAGTCTGCTCATTTGATCTTAGATAAAGCTATTTTATTATAAAAACATCTCCTGTATTTCTAGTGCTAGGTAAATAATTCAAAATCAACTAAGTCAATTTTAATTAGCCTCCAATTAAAATAAATAAAAATTTTAAAAAGAAGTACATTAAAAAATATATTAAGAATGTATGCTGATATTTTTAATAAAATGATCCAATCATTTCATTGACACTATTTTTTTCTTTGTAATAAAGATAATAAATCCTGAATTGGAGTTACTTTTTAAATAGTAATGTCAAAACGTGTTCATCAAATTTAGAACTGTCTTTTACAGATTTACTTAGAAAAGTGGAAATTCTATTCAAACACTATCACTAAATCCTAAAATATTTCAGAAGTGTTCATTTGGATTTATCACCAGAGCCATAGAATTAAACACAAGAAACAAAATGAATATTCTACTTTAAAGTACAAATATAACTTTCATTGTTCCTTTTATATTTTCTCCTTTCTTCCTTCCATTTAACTTAGTTCAATTCAATCCATCCCATTTCCCCAAATTCTTCCAGCCTTAGCATTACACTATGGAGTCATATGAACTATATGATATAGAATGACAGAAGAAAGTTAATAAACATATGGTTGTTGCTGTTGTTTAGCTACTAAGTCATGTCCAACTCTTTTGAGACCATGGACTGTGGCCCACAAGGCTTTTCTGCCCATGAGATTACCCAGGCAAAAATACTGGACTGGGTTGCCATTTCCTTTTCCAGGGGATCTTCCTGACACAGGGATCAAACCTGGGTCTTCTGCAGTGACAGGCAGATTCTCTACCACCAAGTCACCAAGGAAGCCCCAGACATATGGTAGTTACATAACAAATGTGGTTAGGGATAACATAGTTGTAAATAATAGTATAATTAAATTTCCAGTGTCAAAGGCTGCTTGTATAGTCTATACAAGGGGGAGTGTAATGTAGTAAATGTATCATTGCTTTTATCTGAAATTGTTCTAAAAAGTTTCATGTATTTTAAAAGCTAAATAAGACACCATAAATCAAAGTACTCAGCAAACTATAAAATACAATTATCAAAGATAACAGAAATAAAAAGGCAGTACTTAAACTTCTATGATGAAAGTTGTGATTGCACCACATGAAATGTTTTAGAAAATGTCATTTAAATGAGTAGTACTGCAGCATAGGGAGACTGATTTCAAAAGAGAGAAATAACAAAATGAATGCTCCTGGATCAAGTACACAACAGTGTTCATGAGACTAGAAAGACAAAGTTGGCATGTACTGTTTATAATGTATGAATGTTCTCAGTTCATTCAGTTCAGTCACTCAGTTGTGTCCGACTCTTTGCAACCCCATGAATCGCAGCACGCCAGGCCTCCCTGTCCATCACCAACTCCTGGAGTTCATTCAGACTCAAGTCTATCGAGTCAGTGATGCTATCCAGCCATCTCATCCTCTGTTGTCACCTTCTCCTCCTGCCCCCAATCCCTCCCAGCATCAGAGTCTTTTCCGATGAGCCAACTTTTTGCATGAGGTAGCCAAAGTACTGGAGTTTCAGCCTTAGCCTCATTCCTTCCAAAAAACACCCAGGACTGATCTCCTTTAGAATGGACTGGTTGGATCTCCTTGAAGTCCAAAGGACTCTCAAGAGTCTTCTTCAACACCACAGTTGAAAAGCATCAATTCTTCAGTGCTCAGCCTTCTTCACAGTCCTACTCTCACACCCATACGTAACTACTGGAAAAACCATAGCCTTGACTAGACGAACCTTTGTTGACAAAGTAATGTCTCTGCTTTTTAATATGCTATCTAGGTTGGTCATAACTTTTCTTCCAAGGAGTAAGTGTCTTTTAATTTCATGGCTGAAATCACCATTTGCAGTGATTCTGGAGCCCCCAAAAATAAAGTCTGACACTGTTTCCACTGTTTCCCCATCTATTTCCCATGAAGTGATGGGACCAGATGCCATGATCTTAGTTTTCTGAATGTTGAGCTTTAAGCCATAGTTGGACATGACTGAAGGGACTTAGCAGCAGCAGCAGCAGCAAAGAGCCTCTTGGTGAAAGTGAAAGAACTGAGTAAAAGAGCTAGCATAAAACTCAACACTCAGAAAACTAAGATCAGGGCATCTGGTCCCATTACTTTATGGCAAATAGATGGGTAAACAATGGAAACAGTGAAAGAATTTATCTTGGGGGCTCCAACATCACTTGAGATGGTGACTGCAGCCATAAAATTAAAAGACGTTTGCTCCTTGGAAGAAAATCTATGACCAACCTAGAGAGTGTATTAAAAAGCATACACATTACAACAAAGGTCCGTCTAGTCAAAGCTATGGTTTTTCCAGAAGTCATGTATGGATGAGAAAGTTGGACCATAAAGAAAGCAGAGCACCAAAGAATTGATGCTTTTGAACTGTGGTGTTGGAGAAGACTCTTGAGAATCCTTTAGACAGCAAGGAGATCCAATCAGTCCATCCTAAAGGAAATCAGTCCTGAATATACATTGGAAGGTCTGATGCTGAAGCTGAAATTCCGATACTTTGGCAAGCTAATGCGAAAAACTGACTCATTGGAAAAGACTCATGCTGAGAAAGATTCAAGGCAGGAATAGAAGGGACGACAGAGGACAAGATGTTTGGATGGCATCACCAACTCAACAGTCATATGTTTGAGCAAGCTCCAAGAGATAGTGAAGGACAGGGAAGCCTGGCGTGCTGCAGTCCATGGGGTCTCAAAGAGTCAGATATGACTGAGCAACTGTACAACATTAATTTATTTTATATTTATTAACCTCATCTTGCTTAGCCCTATCTTCATTTTAGAAATTCTTTACTCTTGAGAAGAAATGTTTTTCCCCCTCTAAAACTTGTTTGAGATTGCACCCAATTACTACATTTTGAACTCCTGGACACTTACAGGCAAGTCTGGGTCAGTCTCTTGTGGTGTCACTGCTCCTTTCTCCTGAGTCCCGGTACACACAAGGTTTTGTTTGTGCCCTCCAAGATTCTGTATCCCCAGTCCTGTGTAAGTTCCATAATCAATTCCCAGTGTCCACCAAAGACAAATTCTCTGGGGGGTTCTCAGTCCCTTTGGCAGATCGCCAGGCTGGGAATCTGTTGTGGGTCCTAGAACTTTCTCAATGGTATAGGTATAATTGTTCTGCAGTTTGTGGGTCCTCTGCTCAGTGGCTCTATTGTGGGGTTAATGGCTACCTCCTCCAAGAGGGTTTATGCCATAGGCTGCATGACTCAGGTAGCTGCACCCAGAGCTCCTGCCTCTGCAGTAGGCCACTGCTGACCTATACCTCTTCAGGAGACTCAAACACAGGTCTGGCTCAGTCTCTGTGCGGTCTTTTGGTCCTATGGAACACAAGGTTTTGTTTGGGCCCTCTGACCACCTCTGGCGGGTATGGAGTTTGATTCTAATGCAATCTCGCCCCTCCTACCATCTTGCTAGGGCTTCTCCTTTGCCCTTGGATGCGAGGTATCTTTTTTTGGTGGGATCCAACATTCTCCTGTTGATGGCTGTTCAGCCTCAAGATGTCATTTTGGAGTACTTGCAGGACAGAATGAGTGCACATCCTTCTACTCCACCACCTTAGCTTTCTCCCAACCAGTAATGCTGAAGAAGCTGAAATTGAATGGTTCTAAGAAGACCTACAAGACCTGTCAGAACTAACACCCCCAAAAAAAGTCCTTTTCATTATAGGGGACTGGAATGCAAAAGTAAGAAGTCAAGAAATATCTGGAGTAACAGGCAAATTTGGCCTTGGAGTACAAAATGAACCAGGGCAAAGGCTAATAGAGTTTTGCCAAGAGAACGCACTAATCATAGCAAACACTCTCTTCCAACAACACAAGAGAAGACTCTACACATGGACATCACCAGATGGTCAATACCAAAATCATATTGATTATATTCTTTGTAGCCAAAGATAGAGAAGCTCTATAGAGTCAACAAAAACAATACTGGGAGCTGACTATGGCTCAGATCATGAACTCCTTATTGCCAAATTCAGACTTAAATTGAAGAAAGCAGGGAAAACCACTGGACCATTCAGGTATGACCTAAATCAAACCCGTAACAATTATACAGTAGAAGTGAGAAATAGATTCAAGGGATTAGATCTGATAGACAGAGTGCCTGAAGAACTATGGATGGAGGTTCATGACATTGTACAGGAGGCGTGATCAAGACCATCCTCAAGAAAAAGACATGCAAAAAGGCAAAATGGTTGTCTGAGGAGGCCTTACAAATAGCTGAGAAAAGAGAAGCTAAAGGTATAGGAGAAAATGAAAGATATACCCATTTGAATGCAGAATTCCAAAGAATAGCAAGGAGAGATAAGAAAGCCTTCCTCAGTGATCAATGCAAACAAATAGAGGAAAACAATAGAATGGAAAAGAAAATTAGAGATTTGAAGGGAACATTTCATGCAAAGATAGGCACAAGAAAGAAATGGTATGAATGTAATAGAAGCAGGAGATATTAAGAAGAGGTAAAAAGAATACACAGAAGAACTATACCAAAAAAAAATCTTCATGACCCAGATAACCACGATGGTGTGATCACTCACCTAGAGCCAGACATCCTGGAATGTGAAGTCAAGTGGGCCTTAGGAAGCATCACTACAAAACAAAGCTAGTGAAGGTGATGGAATTCCAGCTGAGCTATTTCAAATCCTAAAAAATGATGCTCTGAAGTGCTGCACTCAATATGCCAGCAAATTTGGAAAACTCAGCAGTGACCTCAGGACTGGAAAAGATCAGTTTTCTACCAATCCCAAAGAAGGGCAATACCAAAGAATGTTCAAAGTACCACACAATTGCACTCATCTCACATACTAGCAAAGCAGTACTCAAAATTCTCCAAGCCAAGCTTCAACAGTATGTGAACCATTAACTTCCAGATGTTCAAGCTGGATTTAGAAAAAGCAGAGGAACCAGAGATCAAGTTGATAAGATTTGCTGGATCATAGAAAAAGCAAAAGAATTCCAGGAAAACATCTACTTATGCTTTATTGATTACGCCAAAGCCTTTGACTGTGTAGATCACAATAAATTGTGTAAAATTCTTAAAGAGATGGGAAAACCAGACCACCTTATTTGCCTCCTGAGAAATTTGTATATAGGTCAAGAATCAACAGTTAGAAGTGGACACAAAAAAACAGACTGGTTCCAGATTTGGAAAGTAGTATGTCAAGGTATATATTGTCACTTTGATTATTTAACTGATATGCAGAGGACATCATGCAAAATACTGGGCTGGATGAAGCACAAGCTGGAATCAAGATTGCTAAAAGAAATATCAATAACCTCAGATATGCAGATGACACCACATTTATGGCAGAAAGCGAAGAAGAACTAAAGAGCATCTTGATGAAAGTGAAAGAGGAGAGTGAAAAAGTTGGCTTAAAACTCAACATTCAGAAAAGTAAGATCATGGCATCCAGTCCCATTACTTCATGGCAAATAATGGGGAAACAATGGAAACAGTGACAGAATTTATTTTATTGGGCTCCAAAATCACTGTAGATGGTGATTGCAGCCATGAAATTAAAAGACACTTGCTCTTTGGAAGAAAAGCTATGACCAACCTAGACAGCATACTAAAAACAGAGACAAGACTTTGCCAACAAAGGTCTGTCTAGTCAAAGCTATGGTTTTTCCAGTAGTCATGTATGGATGTGAGAGTTGGGCTATAAAGAAAGCTGAGTGCTGAGTTTTTGATGCTTTGAACTCGTGTTGGAGAAGACTCTTGAGAGTCCCTTGGGCTGCAAGGAGATTCAACCAGTCCATCCTAAGGAAATCAGTCCTGAATATTCATTGGAAGGACTGATGCTGAAGCTGAAGCTCCAATACTTTGGCCACCTGATGTGAAGAACTGACTCATTGGATAAGACTGATTTGGGGCAAGATTGAAGGCAGGAGGAGAAGTGGACGATAGATGATGAGATGGCTGGATGGCATCACTGACTCGATGGACATGAGTTTAAGCAAGCTTCAGGAGTTGGTGACATACAGGGAAGCCTGGTGTGTTGCAGTCCACAGGGTCACAAAGAGTCAGACATGACTGAGCGACTGAACTGAACTGAAAGCTTTTTACAGTAGTTTTCTTTACCTTCAGTTTGGTAACTTTCATGCCCTTCCTTCTTCCATTTTGTTATTTATTTCAACACTTCACATATGATTAATTTTTATGATTTGTTATCTAAACATCAGACAAATTTGAAAATGAGAAAAAAATTTTTTTCTGAGTTCTTAGACAAAATAGAAATCTATGAAGCCTTTCTCTAGCCTAATTGTGACAAGAACATTCTTTGTGTCACTTTTCCTGCTGAATAGACATGCAGTTTTAAATTCATTTTAGTGTAAGAAGTGAATAAAAGTTTCTAAGAAAAATGTATATGTTTAAGTTTCAACTTTTGGTTTTATCACCATTAGGAAAGTTTTCCAACTCTCTCAAAAGCTTCTCTGTGTTTCTGTAAGATTTTTTTTACAATTAGATTTTTTTGTAATGACTCTAGCATATTTTAAATTATCTCATTTATTTTCATTTTTATTAGTAGATTTTGAGCTTCTTTAATATGGAAATTGTTTTATTAATCTTTTCATTCGCAGTGTTGACATGGTGTTCTGCTGATGCTTAGCAAATGTTGAGAAAATTAAAAATTGACATCTCTGAAAAGGAAAAATTAATAGTTCATGCATTGCTGTTGTAAATTAGATTAATACTAAGAATTAAACTGAAAAGAGCTTACAAGGTGATATTTATTTTATTTTACAGTAACAAAATTTAAATTAGTTATGCTAATTTGCAAGTTCTGTATCAATCTATGTGCTTCATTAATCCTGCCATTGTCTATCTAATAAGATGGATGTGTACCAACGTGCCAATAAGTATAACCTATTCTTAGTTAAAGCCTAAAACATTAATTTTAGGCAAATAGATCATCATTTTCTACAGCAGACACAGAAATCAAATGGATATTTCTTCACAACGTGAAGCACCTGTGTTATTAGTGCAGCACCTATGTTATTATATATCAGCTTAACATCCCAAGAATATATTAAAAAAATGTGGTTTTTTTCCCTTAACATGAGGTAAGGTACCAATTCCAAAGAAAAAACAAAATCTAATAAAAAGGTTCTTATGAGCACTATAGAGCCTATTCTGCTATTCCATAAACACCATATAATTTAGAAATATATAAACATCATATTTTCAGTGGTCATAAGGCATTTGAGTAACAGCACTTTAGGGCAAGTTTGGCAGAATGAAAGATAATATACACAGCCTATCATTACCACAGAAATGATTATAAGCAAGGTGCTTATCTATATATAAAATCATATTTAGGAAAATCACATAGAAAATTGTGGTCTGTAAAGAGGTGATGTCACAGTAAAAACCAATGAAACTATGATTATTATAAAACACAGGGGTAAGCTTCTGACTATTTCTCAAATATCAAAATAATTAAATAGGAAGTAGGAAGCTATTTCATCTATTTTCTAAATATAAAAGAAAAATAAAATGAGAAGTAGGAAACTATTTTATGTTTCCCAAATACCAAAAAAAAAAAAAAAAATTAAAATGTGAAGTAAGAAACTATTTCCTTTATTTAGCAAATGTCCATGAAATAACTAGTTCTGATTTCTTAATTCTGATTGCTAGTCCTTATTGCTAAGTCCTGAAAGATACTAACAAATATGAAATAATTCTTACCTTTAAAGGTAAGTTTTGTTTCGTCTGTGAACAAAGATGCTTTCAATACAAGATAGCAAATAACAAATTTTAGGGGGGAAATGCAACAGCCCAATATAGTCTGTGTTCCTCCCCTTTTTATGTGGTAGCAATAGACTTGGATGTTATAAATTCTGATTACTGAAAGTCTTCATTAGTAATCCTAGATTTACTGATAGTCCAGGAATCCCGGGCTTGACCATTGCTCAGTCCGACTCTTTGTGACCCCATGGACTGTAGACCATTAGGCTCCTCCGTCCATGGGGATTCTCCAGGCAAGAATACTGGAGTGGGTTGCCATGCCTTCCTCCAGGGGATCTTCCCAACCCAGGTCTCCCACATTACTATCTGAGCCACCAGAGAAGCCTGGCTGGACCAGTACATGGAATCATTGCAAAGATTTCTCTCTACTGTTGGTTATTGGTCTAGTAGGGCATGTGAGCTAGCCTGGCATAATTAGATAAAAGGGAAAGGATGAGGAAGAGGTGTTCTCACTTTCCCTACTGCCAGAGGTACACTAGGTAACCTAAAATCCTATGGCAAGTGACAGAATTTCTATAGTCAGACAAAGAAATAAGCTGAGGAAATGGGAAGCAGACAGAGCAACTGACAGAATCTGGGCCTTTGATACTCTTGCTGACAGCCACTAGATCAACAAACCAAGTCTTCCCTGTGTGTTATATGAAACAATGCATTATGTTGCTTTTAGCAACTTGACTTGAGTTTTCTTGTACTTGCAGTCAGAAACATCCTAATGAATAAATATAATTTGTTCATTTCTAGCATCATATTGTGTGATTATTTTCCCTAAGTACTGTTAATATATAATGACCATAATAACTTGTCTTGCTATAAAATAACTGAGAAATAGTATGAACTTATCAACAATTTAAAATAAAACCCCCATTGTTTCACTCTATCCATATAAAAATATAAGGAGACAATGGAAAAATTAATTCCAAAAGGAAAAAAATAATCAAAATTTTTCTGTGAGATTACTCAAATCTCTTTGGAAAAACTACATGTGTGTATTCAGAAAAAAAGGTGTCCTTTTCCATAATCTGAGGGTATTTTCACTAACTGCAAAATCAATGGTAGTGGAGAGAAATGCACATGTAATCTACATGTGCTATAAATAAGTCCTTCCCCCTGCATCAGTGTTTGTCAGATTAGATAAGGAAGATCTGTATCATCCAGGAAATGGATGAGCGGCCCTCTATCTTGGAGCTGAGTTTGTGAGAGCCAGAATCTGGAACCCAAGATAGGACTTCTTAACAGTGTGTTATAATTCCTTGTTATTATTTAGTTGCTAAGTGGTGCCTGACTCTTTTGTGACCCCATGAACTGTGGCCCTCCAGGCTCCTCTGTCATGGGATTTCCCAGGCAAAAATACTGGCGTGAGTTGCTATTTCCTTCTTCAGGGGATCTTCCCAACCCAGGGACTAAACCCACATCTCCTGCGCTGGAAGGCAGATTCTTTACCACTGTGCCACCTGGGAAGCCCAATTCCTTAGGAAATCAATCTATTCAGAAAATAGGTTGCAGTGTTTGTAGAGCAACACCATTTTAGATGAAGGCCAGACTAATGATGGGCAGAAATATGGAAATATGTATTTACTAAAAAGGTAAATCTCTTCTCACAAAAAACAAACTAATAAAATACTCAGCAGAAGAAGAAAGATGCTTTCTGGAAATAATACACCTCAATAAATATCAATAATATGAATAGGGAATAAGAAATATTTCATTCAAGTTAGGGACATAAAACTATATTATTACAAGAAATTTTACCCATTATACTATGACAGGGTATAACAATAAGATAAATATCTATGAGAAAGTATGACAGAATCATCAATATAATTATATTTTAGTTATACTGAAGAGAATCACTTATAAATGAAACCAAAGTTTAATTAGCTTGTCAATTACTTAGAATATCAATTGATTTTCAATCACTGATACTTTCAATTACTGATAATCAGTAATTTCAATTACTGATACTAATATATCAGTAAAAAAGTTATAAAACAGATCTGTTAGTTACTATAATAATAAATGATGCACTTGATATAAATAAACAAGTCTGATCAAGGATCTAAATGAAAAAGTTCAGCTTTATAGAGAGGTAGTATAGAAAATTTGGGTAAGTGCAAAGATGTTTCTGGATGTTAAGATTGAAATTACATTAATCTCAATATAAATTATATGTCAAATTCATTTGCAATCAAGCTGATTGTTTGTTGATTTTTTGTAACTTAACAATTAAACTACTTATGAACACTCATAACAAAAGCAACAATTTAGAAACACTTACAAAAATACTGTTGATAAAAATTGTTTTGCCAACATAAGGTTCACACCAGATGGGCTCCAATGTGTTGGCCATGCTTTAGTTCTTATGCTCCGTGATGTTTAGTTACAAATTATATTATACATTATGTCTGTTATTTATACTATACTATACATTAGTTTCAGAGAAGGCAATGGCACCCCACTCCAGCCTGGAAAATCCCATGGACGGAAGAGCCTGGTGGGCTGCAGTCCATGGGGTCGCTAAGAGTTGGACACGACTGAGTGACTTCACTTTCACTTCACTTCACTTTTCACTTTCATGCATTGGAGAAGGAAATGGCAACCCACTCCAGTGTTCTTGCCTGGAGAATCCCAGGGACGGGGGAGCCTGGTGGGCTGCCGTCTATGGGGTTGCACATAGTTGGACACGACTGACGTGACTTAGCAGTATACATTATTTTGTATGTGTATATTTAAACACTGAAAAAATGCTATCTCAGCAAATGGACAAATGACATGGTTAGATAAAACCTAAGAAAAGACAGACTTCTGGTTCAGCTCAGTTCAGTCGCTCAGTTGTGTCCGACTCTTTGCGACCCCATGAATCGCAGCACGCCAGGCCTCCCTGTCCATCACCAACTCCCAGAGTTCACTCAAACTCACGTCCATAGAGTCGGTGATGCCATCCAGCCATCTCATCCTCTGTCGTCCCCTTCTCCTCCTGCCCCCAATCCCTCCCAGCATCACAGTCTTTTCCAATGAATCAACACTTCACAAGGTGGCCAAAGTACTGGAGTTTCAGCTTCAGCATCATTCCCTCCAAAGATATCCCAGGGCTGATATCCTTTAGGATGGACTGGTTGGATCTCCTTGCAGTCCAAGGGACTCTCAAAAGTCTTCTCCAACACCACGGTTCAAAAGCCATCAATTCTTCAGTGCTCAGCTTTCTTCACAGTCCAACTCTCACATCCATACATGACCACTGGAAAAACCATAGCCTTGACTAGATGAACCTTTGTTGACATCTGGTAAACATATACAATGAAGATCAATCTTGCTAGTGATTAAATTCATGTAAATTAAAACATTAAAGCAATCTGCCATTACCTCATTGAATCTTCAAAAGTAACAGTGGAATATTACAGGCAAGGAGTTAGTGAGAGGATGGGTGATAGTTTACAAAAATGGGTCCAACCTTTCTGAGAAATTATCTTCCAATATGTCTTATGAGTTTTAAAAGTGCCCATTATCTTCCAAGGTAGTGACACTCTTTAATGAGTCTACTCTTTAGGGGAGAATAAAAACACATACAACACTAACAGGTTAGAGATACAATCAGGTATTTATTGACCAGCATGTCAGAAGTGGGTGTTTTCTGTTCCAATTCTTTCTGAGATTAAAATAATAGATGCTGGTTTCAAAGAGAAATATTAGATCCTTATATATATTTAAAGGACTGTTGCTGGAGCTTCCTGAAGCTCCATTACTTTAGCCACCTAATGCGAAGAGCTGATTTATTGGAAAAGATACTGATGCTGGGAAATACTGAAGGCACAAGAAGAATGGGGTGAGACAGACAGCATCACTGACTCAATGGATATGAATTTGAGTAAACTCAGGGAGATACTGGAGGACAGAGGAGCCTGCCTGCTATAGTTCATGGGGTCACAAAGAGTCGGACAGACTTAGCGAGTGAACTACAACAGTAGTTGTATATTCAAACAGACTGTTTTAGAAAAAGAGGCTGTAAATCTTTAGCTGACGTCCTGCTTTCACTCAAAAAGTGGCTTGGAGGGGCTGAAAAAAGAGGACTTGGAGATCAAAAGATGGCAGATAGCACCTAAAAGGGGTTCTCAGGTGGCTTAGTGGTAAGAATCTGCTTGCCAATGCGGAGTCGTGGGAGACTTGGGTTCGATCTCTGGGGTCAGGAAGATCCCCTGGAGAAGAAAATGGAAACCCACTCCAGTATTCTTGCCTGGAGGATTCCATGGACAGAGGAATCTGGCAGGCTACAGTCCACGTGGTCACAAAGAGTCAGACATGACTGTGAAATTTACACAACAGAACAGCACCTAAAATGTCATTTTTCAGCATCTGCTAAGTTCAAAGAACACTAATGTCAATCACCTTGACACATCCATCAGGAGAGGGTGGGATGATTTGGGAGAATGGCATTGAAACATGTATAATATCATATATGAAACGAGTCGCCAGTCCAGGTTCGATGCACGATACTGGATGCTTGGGGCTGGTGTACTGGGACGACCCAGAGGGATGGTATGGGGAGGGAGGAGGGAGGAGGGTTCAGGATGAGGAACACATGTATACCTGTGGCAGATTCATTTTGATATATGGCAAAACCAATACAATATTGTAAAGTTAAAAAATAAAATTAAATATTTTAAAAAAAGGAAAAACAATCCTGCTTCCACACTCCTTCCCCCACATACTTTCCATCTTTAAGCAATGACAAGTCTAAATATTAAAGAAAACCTTAAAAATAAATCATGTCCTTCTACTAACTATCATAGGCCATGTAGCATCCATATAATTCCACTCTAAATCAAGAGGAAACTTTAAATTACTAAAGTAGATATTTTAATTATTTAACTGAATTATTTGTGTTCTGACTTGAAATATAATATGACTTTTCATTACTGAAGAGTGGTTCAAGTCATCATGGACTTGTCACAGGGAAAGAACGATTTACTCAAATTCCAAAGGAAAATCAAAGACTAAAATAATGTTACATCATTATATCATATTTTAGTGTTGTAATATTAGAACCTTTATATTATAATCATTATTAATATGGGAAAATATTAAATATTGGACAGAAAAATTTTAATAAATTATACTTTATCATATGAATATAATACCAACTTCACCATCTGTAGAGGATTTAGAATTCTGTTAATTCCTTAAGTTTTAAACATATCCTTTTTTATATAATACTATTACTTGATAATAGTGAGCAAAGTTGAAAGGCTATAATATAAATTCTGATAGAAAATAAGAGGTTTTCTGTGATAGCATTCTCAAAAGATATTCAAAATTAAAATGAAGTAAGTGGTAAATGCATTAATCAACCCTGCTTTAAACATTTTAAATACTTTTGACTTCTAAATGGTAGGTAGGATGAACTAAAGGAAAATAACATGGAAAAGAAAAAGAAGAGATTGAGACCAACATCATATCATAGAAAATTATTATTTATAAAAATTTAGAGGGCAATTTACCAAAGCTTACTTAATAAGAAAAACCAAACAAACATATCTACTTTCTAAGGGAAGCAACCATAAATCTGTTCATCAAGAAAAATCATCATTCTAATATCCCACAATGTCAAAGAAATACACGTTGAAGGGAAGAAGATAAATGTTGATGGCTGATAATAGAAACCTCAGATATGCAGATGACACCACCCTTATGGCAGAAAGTGAAGAGGAACTCAAAAGCCTCTTGATGAAAGTGAAAGTGGAGAGTGAAAAAGTTGGCTTAAAGCTCAACATTCAGAAAATGAAGATCATGGCATCCGGTCCCATCACTTCATGGGAAATAGATGGGGAAACAGTGGAAACAGTGTCAGACGTTATTTTTCGGGGCTCCAAAATCACTGCAGATGGTGACTGCAGCCATGAAATTAAAAGATGCTTACTCCTTGGAAGGAAAGTTATGACCAACCTAGATAGCATATTCAAAAGCAGAGACATTACTTTGCCAACAAAGGTCCGTCTAGTCAAGGCTATGGTTTTTCCAGTGGTCATGTATGGATGTGAGAGTTGGACTGTGAAGAAGGCTGAGTGCCGAAGAATTGATGCTTTTGAACTGTGGTGTTGGAGAAGACTCTTGAGAGTTCCTTGGACTGCAGGGATATCCAACCAGTCTATTCTGAAGGAGATCAGCCCTGGGATTTCTTTGGAAGGAATGATGCTAAAGCTGAAACTCCAGCACTTTGGCCACCTCATGCGAAGAGTTGACTCATTGGAAAAGACTCTGATGCTGGGAGGGATTGAGGGCAGGAGAAGGGGACGCCAGAGGATGAGATGTCTGGATGGCATCACTGACTCGATGGACATGAGTCTGAGTGAACTCCAGGAGTTGGTGATGGACAGGGAGGCCTGGCGTGCTGCGATTCATGGGGTCGCTAAGAGTTGGACACGACTGAGTGACTAAACTGAACTGAACTGATAATAGAAACAGTCTTCTAGGATACTTACTTTCAAAATAATTAAGAGAAGAGCATAAGTGAATAAAAGATATTAGCAGTAACTCAATTAGAGCAAAACATAGTTAAATGAAAAATTTAAAAAAAAATTATCAAAGCATCCGTAATAAATATAGAAACTATTAAGTAATTTCAGTCAAAGCTAAATTTATTCAGAAACATGTAAGCAAATGAGAAAAATACACTGGACTCTAATTATCTCAGCACTCAACCCTTCTATACAATGCTATTTATAAAAAAAAAATACAGTTTTAATTGTAGATGAATTCTTGATTATTGTGAAATGTCAGCAGTGGAAATATCTATAGCATTTATACTGGAAAAGCAACGCTCCAAGCACACGAGCATTTCTCAATGCTGCAGCCCTCTGCAGTATTACTTGGGCAAGCTTAGACTTGCATGTCCACATGTCGGAAAGTCACCACTGGCGTAATTAAGGGAAGCTCAGCATTTCCAGGTTTATACCACAAAGACAAATTGAGCTCTATAACTAAGCCACACAAACTTTAACAAGAATGCTTCCGTATTATCCAATTTGCGGCATTCTACAGACTCAGCCATATATGTTAGTACACATCATAAAAGACAAATGATTCCAAAAGTGAATAAAAAAGAGGTAGGCAAGTGGTTGTTTCAGAATACTGTGGGAAAGAAAGCTCAGTGATGGAGTTTTTAGGATTTCTTCATGCTCTGGCTTGGTATGATTTCTTATTTCTGAATCGACTCTTTTATTACTTAATATGAATAAATGGAATGACATAATTATTTACAAGTGTTGCTGACAGAACTCTCTTTGTATGCAAATTCTATTTGTTAAAGCAGCAACCCTCAGAGTCATCTATTTTCAAGATGGCAGTGAGCAGAATGAAATTTCTGAACTTAATGACAATGTCAGTGTAGCTTAGGAAACCATAACAACGTAAGAAGAGACATCTGGTGTGCACCATGCATGTAATGTATGGTTAGCTTCAGTGATTCTTCCAAGTTCTACTCGTGCTGTAATATACATGTGGCAGAGTGCTACTCAAACTAAGTAGAATCATTCAACTGTCTTGAACATAAAGTAAAGAATACAATGCTTGACTAGGCAGGCTAGTTGCACATGAATTTTGATGCAGATGCCCTGTAAAAATGTTTCTGATAACTTGCAGTAGAGAACATCTGAAGGAATCAATAAAGAAAGGTTTATTTCTACAGAACATACAACTGTGTTTATGATGCAATCATTTCAAACCTGAGCACAGATTTTATGTTTCATTCTATCAGTACACTGAGACTGACAGCTGCAAGGGGCATGGTAACTGATACAACCAAAATTAGATGGGAGGTAGCATATGTGTGTGTATGTGTATAGAGGGACATAAATCTGAATTACATCTGTCTGTATACATATTTGCATGTATGCTTTGAAATAACATCACCTTATTTATACTGTCTCCAAAGAGGGAAGAGGCACATGGCCAGATTGTGATAAAATTCTACCATTTAAAAAAATATTACTTGATTTTAACCTGTAGTTTTTCCTGTCTCATAGTTTTTTTTTTTTTTTTTTCTAATTAGTGGAATCATGGGTGAGAATCTTTGAGACAACAGTAAGCTTGAATTTTTATCAATTCCTCCCTCGCTAATCTGTATTCTTCTCCAGAACAAAGACACAACACTTTCCTCCTGTTAGGTCAACACTTAACTGATCAGAGAACTTTCCATTACTATTGAAATCTAAGGCAAAAATTATAATGTTGAGAGTTCTGGAAAGAGAATGGCCTATAAAATCATCATCCTTTGTGAATAAAGTTTGCACTGCCCAACAAGAATGAATCTGGCCTCACAGGCCACTCAGAGCCTAAGGAAGGACTAAGAGAAGGGGCTAGGTCCTTGCTCCTCCTGTGGAAAGTTCTAGAGGACTGGGGAGCAGTATGACTTTTTCCTGATACCTTCAGGGAAGACTAGCAAACTGCCTATGGATTCCTTTCATTTTGAGTCACCAACCATAACTGACTCCATAAATACTGTTGACATAATTGACTATCCTCTGGGGGGAAATTATTGGATTCACCTCTCACATAATGTATGAAAATAAATTCAATATTAATAAAAATTTTCGGAAAAAAGTAGGAGACTATGTGAAAAATAATTGAGTTATACAACAGTTGATATATTTTGAATAAGGAAAACAAGATCTAGAACAACTTGTACAATTAACTCATTTTTGTCATATATTGACCCCTAAGTTCACTATCTTTATAAAAGTCTTAATATGATTGTATTGATGAGTAGGAAAATATATAGGATTCATACTAGACTATTAACATGGGTTACTTAATGTGGGAGGAGGAAAAATGAAAAAAAGAGAGAAAGAAAAAAGACTACTTGAAGAAAAATTACCTCGTATCTGTTATATACTCTCATATACTATATTTAAAATCTGAAATTGTGTCTGCATATTGATATATAAATTAATTATTTAAAGTGGTTATCCTAAATGAAATATTAACGGACCCTCAAGAGTCTTCTCCAAAATGATAGGATACTGAAAGAGGAACTGCCCAGGTTGGTAGGTGCCTAATATGCTACAGGAGATCAGGGGAGAAATAACTCCAGAAAGAATGATGGATAGAGTCAAAGCAAAAACAATACCCAGTTGTGGATGTGACTGGTGATAGAAGCAAGGTCCAGTGCTATAAAGAGCAATATTGCATAGGAACCTGGAATGTTAGGTCCATGAAACAAGGCAAATTGGAAGTGGTCAAACAGGAAATGGAAAGAGTGAACGTTGACATTCTAGGTATCAGAGAACTAAAATGGACTGGAATGGGTGAATTTAACTCAGATGACCATTATATCTACTACTGTGGGCAGGAATCCCTTAGAAGAAATGGAGTAGCCATCATGGTCAACAAAAGAGTCCGAAATGCAGTACTTGGATGCAATATCAAAAATGACAGAATGATCTCTGTTCATTTCCAAGGCAAGGCATTCAATATCACGGTGATCCAAGCCTGTGCCCCAACCAATAATGCTGAAGAAGCTGAATTTGAATGGTTCTATGAAGACCTACAAGACCTTTTAGAACTAACACCCAAAAAAGATGTCCTTTTCATTATAGGGGACTGGAATGCAAAAGTAGGAAGTCAAGAAACACCTGGAGTATCAGGCAAATTTGGCCTTGGGGTACAAAATGAAGCAGGGCAAAGGCTAATAGAATTTCACTAAGAGAACACACTAGTCATAGCAAACATCCTCTTCCAACAACACAAGAGAAGATTCTACACATGCACATCACCAGATGCTCAACACCAAAATCAGACTGATTATATTCTTTGCAGCCAAAGATGGAGAAACTCTATACAGTCAGCAAAAAAGACTGGGAACTGAATATGACTCAGATCATGAACTTCTTAATGTCAAATTCAGACTTAAATTGAAGAAAGTAGGGAAAACCACCAGACCATTCAGGTATGTGTAAATCAAATCCCTTATGATTATTCAATGGAAGAGAGAAATAGATTTAAGGGACTAGATCTGATAGACAGAGTACCTGATGAACTATGGATGGAGGTTCGTGACATTGTAGAGGAGAAAGGGATCAAGACCGTCCCTATGGAAAAGAAATGCAAAAAAGCCAAATGCCTGTCTGAGGAGGCCTTACAAATAACTGTGAAAAGAAGAGAGGCAAAAAGCAAAGGAGAAAAGGAAAGATATTCCCATTTGAATGCAGAGTTCCAAAGAATAGCAAGGAGAGATAAGAAAACCTTCCTCAGCGATCAATGCAAAGAAATAGAGGAAAACAACAGAACGGGGAAGACTAGAGATCTCTTCAAGAAAATTAGAGGTACCAAGGGAACATTTCATGCAAAGATGGGCTCAACAAAGGACAGAAACGGTATGGACCTAACAGAAGCAGAAGATATTAGAAGAGGTGACAAGAATACACGGAAGAACTGAACAAAAAAGATCTTCATGACCCTGATAATCACAATGGTGTGATCACTCCCCTAGAGCCAGACATCCTGGAATGTGAAGTCAAGTGGGCCTTAGGAAGCATCACTATGAACAAAGCTAGTGGAGGTGATGGAATTCCAGCTGAGTTATTTCAAATTCTGAAAGATGATGCTGTGAAAATGCTATACTCAATATGCAAGCAAATTTGGGAAACTCAGCAATGGCCACAGGACTGGAAAAAGTCAGTTTTCATTCCAGTCCCAAAGAATGTTCTAACTACTGCACAGTTGCAGTCATCTCACATGATAGTAAAGTAATACTCAAAATTCTCCAAGCCAGGCTTCAGCAATACATGAACCATGAACTTCCAGATGTTCAAGCTGGTTTCAGAAAAGGCAGAGGAACCAGAGATCAAATTGCCAACATCTGCTGGGTCATCAAAAAAGCAAGAGAGTTCCAGAAAAACATCTACTTCTGCTTCTTTGACTATGCCAAAGCCTTTAACTGTGTGGATCACAATAAACTGTGGAAAATGCTGAAAGAGATGGGAATACCAGACCACCTGACCTGCCTCTTGAGAAATCTGTATGCAGGTCAGGAAGCAACAGTTAGAAATGGACATGGAACAACAGACTGGTTTCAAATAGGAAAAGGAGTACGTCAAGGTTGCATATTGTCACCATGCTGATTTAACATATATGCAGAGTACATCATGAGAAATGCTGGGCTGGAAGAAGCACAAGCTGGAATCCAGATTGCCACGAGAAATATCAATAACATCAGACATGCAGATGACACCACCCTTATGGAAGAAAGTGAAGAGGAACTAAAAAGCCTCTTGATGAAGAGGAGAGTGAAAAATTGACTTAAAAAAAATTGACTTAAAGCTCAAGATTCAGAAAACAAAGATCATGGCATCTGGTCCCATCACTTCATGGCAAATAGATGGGAAACAGTGGAAACAGTGTCAGACTTTATTTTTGGGGGCTCCAAGATCACTGAAGATGGTGATTGCAGCCATGAAATTAAAAGACGCTTACTCCTTGGAAGGAAAGTTATGACCAACCTAAACAGCACATTAAAAAGCGGAGATATTACTTTGCCAACAAAGGTCCATCTAGTCAAGGCTATGGTTTTTCCAGTGGTCATGTATGTATGTGAGAGTTGGACTGTGAAGAAAGCTGAGCGCCGAAGAATTGATGCTTTTGAACTGTGGTGCTGGAGAAGACTCTTGCGAGTCCCTTGGACTGCAAGGAGATCCAACCAGTCCATCCCAGAGGAGACCAGTCCTGGGTGTTCATTGGAAGGACTGATGCTGAGGCTAAAACTCCAATACTTTGGCCACCTCATGCGAAGAGTTGACTCATTGGAAAAGACACTGATGCTGGGAGGGATTGGGGGCAGGAGGAGAAGGGGACAACAGAGGATGAGATGGCTGGATGGCACCACCGACTTGATGCACATGAGTTTGGGTGAACTCTGGGAGTTGGTGATGGACAGGGAGGCCTGGCATGCTGCGATTCATGGGGTCACAAAGAGTCGGACACCACTGAGCGACTGAAATGAACTGAACTGAACTGAACAGTCTTCTCCAACACCACAGTTCTTGAGAGTCCCTTAACATTTCATTTAGATAACCATTTTAGGTAATTCATTTCCATATCAGTATACATATATTCATTGGAAGGACTGATGCCGTGGTGAAGTCTAATACTTTGGCCACCTGATGTGAAGAGCAGACTTATTGGAAAAGATCCTGATGCGTGGAAAGATTGAGGGCAGGAAGAGAAGAGGGTGACAGAGGATGAGAAGGTGGCATCACCAACTCAATGGACATGAGTTTGAGCAAACTCCCAGAGATGGTGAAGGATAGGAAAGCCTGGTGTGCCTCAGTCTATGGGTCTCAAAAATCAGACATGACTGAGTGACTGTACAGCAAAATGAAATATTACAGTTCACTTCTGATTTTTTAATTACCAAGAAGAAATATGCATTACTAAGATTACTAAGGAAAATATTCATCAAGTCACAACATTGAAAAAAACATGTATACCTGTGGCGGATTCATTTTGATATTTGGCAAAACTAATACAGTTATGTAAAGTTTAAAAATAAAATAAAATTAAAAAAAAAAACAGGACCTCTGTAGTTATTCATATTGATGAATACACAAGGTAACGTCTAAAATCTTTTCAAGGTACATTATAGGTATTAATTTCAGAGCAGAAAATCTTGACAGAGTAACTCCAACACAAGCATCATGAAGAGAATATTGCAAGGACAAAAGAGCTATAATGATAAAAGTATGAAAAGAGTCAGAGAGATGTTAACAATACATTTTATTGCCACATTTATACCTCTTAATGTGGGTAGCGTATTGTAGCTCTTTGAAAGTCTCCTCCACCATCTCCAGCTGTCTAGCAGTGCCAATACTGATGGATATAAAAAGAAATTTGCCTCTCCATCCTTTAGTTTACCTCCACATTTCACAATAATTATTTTGAAAATGCTCACTCAAGAATCACTTGCTTTCTTGTCTCTGAACAATCACTTATATGGTGATAATTTTAGGGTAATTAAGATGAACTTTCAGAAATGTGTATGTTTTTTCCTAAAACACAATACTAGCTAGCTTCCATGTTTTATTTAAATTAGTGAAGCAACAAAATATTCCAGTACTTATTTTGAAAGAAAGCTGTCTCTTTTTTTATTTTTGCAGAAGTTTGCAATAATTTTAAATAAAGGCAAGTATGACTCTAATAATTTCCAAGTCTAAGCACAAAAGAGTGTTGTTTATGCTTCAACTAAACTCTAGAGTTGTAAGAGTGAATAAGATAGGTTGTTGCAATATATTGAATATAACCCCCCCCAAATAAACCGAATCACTATGCTGTACACCTAAAATGAATGCTGTATTGTAAATCAACCATATTTCAACTTAAAAAGAAAAAGAACGAATAAGATAGATATGCCTTTGACTTTAGAGGTTTATCACAATAAAAATAAAGAAAGTTCTGATCACAAAGGTGATAATTCCTATGAAGTTGAAAAAAAAAGTGCTGTAATGAAATGTAATGAGACATATGGGAATAGACTTCATTTAACTGGGGTCCTCATTTACTTCATTTAGAAGTAATGATTGCCCATTAGAGTAATATCAAATATATCAGGGTAGGGTATATCAAAGTGATAAAATTACTTAGTAATATCATTAATAAAACTTGCATTAAGATTAAATAATAGTGTAAACACCAAACTGCAATTCAAGCTCCTTAACCTCTTGCCTCGGAAAATTAAAGTGTTTGTAGTCAAGAATTGGAGAAGGCAATGGCAACCCACTCCAGTACTCTTGCCTGGAAAATCCCAGGGACAGGGGAGCCCGGTGGGCTGCCGTCTATGGGGTATCACAGAGTCAAACACGACTGAAGCGACTTAGCAGCAGCAGTCAAGAATATGACTAATTTCCCTATTAAATATGATATTATTTATGAATCTCAAATCAAAATATTATCACAAAAATGTAATTGACAACAATTTGTCAAATTACATTTGATATCTAAAAGCCAGTTCTTTTAGTTATTTGTATAAGCTTGAACTGTTAAATACAAAGAAAAAGTATTTAGAAGTTTAGACACCTTTCTAAAGTTAACCTCATTTTATAATAATATGCATACACAAACCACTTTTTTTCTTAAATTAAATGATATGTTGCTTTCTGATCTGGCTTAATTAAAATGCTAAAAAATAGAAAACATTTTCAATTATTTGGCTTAAAATATATTTATTTTAGCCATAACTAAGTAGGGTCTAATTTATTCATAAGAGGAACCCAATAATTTTCAAATTCATGTTAAAAAGTTAAAATACATTAATCATTTACCAACAAAAAAATCAAAAAAGTATTTCATAAATTCATGATAGAAAAACATACATATGAATCAAATATATTTAAAGTATATTTCAGAGGGAAAAATATTTCAGAGGATGACAGTATATTTCTTCTATCTATCACAAATAATTAAATAACTTGCAATATAAAGCTATTTTATTCATGAAGTACATTTTCCATTTAAATAGTTAATTGTGGAATAAAAATAAAAAGATACCTATCCATTCATATATGTGTATAGAATCCCAGGGACGGGAGCCAGGTGGGCCGCCCTCCATGGGGTCGCACAGAGTCGGACACGACTAACATGACTTAGCAGCAGCAGCATATACACATATATATTTGTTGTTCAGTCACTAAATCATGTCTTACTCCTTGGGACCCTGCATGGACTGCCAACCTTCTCTGTCCTCCACTATCTCCCAGAGCTTACTCAGATTCATGTCCATTGAGTCAGTGATGCCATTAACCAGCTCATCCTCAGCTGCCCCCTTCTCCTTTTGCCTTCAATCTTTCCCAGTATCCGGGTCTTTTGCAATGGGTCACCTCTTCCATGAGATTTTCCAAGCAAGAATACTGGAGTGGGTTGCCATTTACTTCTGCAGGGCATCTTCCTGATGCAGGGATCAAAATCTGTGTCTCCTGCTTGGCAGGTGGGTTCTTTACCACTGAGCCACCAGGGAGGCCCCCATACACATGTGTGTATATATATATGTATATATATAGCATACACATATATATAGTATATACACAAACATATATATAATATATAGTATACACAAACATATATATATAGTATACACAAATATATAGTATACACATATATGTAGATATATACACATATACATAAACACACATGTAGTTCTTAGTTCAAGAATTAAAAATCTAAATATTGACAGGAGTACAGAGATAGTTTTCTTAAACTTCTTTCAGAAGTGTGATTTAGTCTAGCTTTAGCAAATGTTTAAAAATCCTTAAAGGTATTCATTTTCTTCACTCCAGTAATACCATTTGTGCAAATGAATCCCAAGAAAATAATATAGGCTCATAACTGAAATTCTGTGTAGAAAAACAAAACAACATATGCCCAAATTAAATAAATCATCCCGCTGTGAATACTTTTCACTTATTAAAAAGTATTATGGTCATTAATATTCATTGACATAAAAAGACCTTCATGACCTGCCTCTCCATATATATATAAGAATGATCTGTAGTTATACAGGCTAACTATGGTTATCCCTGCATTGGGAACTTAAAGCTACTTTTCACTATTTTTAAATTATTTATCTGTATCTTTTAATTTTTGATAAAATGAACAAGGATTAACTTTATAACAAGGAAACTGTTCTTAACTATACAAAAATAATTGACGATTTTTGATGGTAGATAATCATGATGGTATGATCACTCACCTAGAGCCAGACATCCCGGAATGTGAAGTCAAGTGGGCCTTAGAAAGCATCACTATGAACAAAGCTAGTGGAAGTGATGGAGTTCCAGTTGAGCTATTTCAAATCCTGAAAGATGATGCTGTGAAAGTGCTGCACTCAGTGTGCCAGCAAATTTGGAAAACTCAGCAGTGGCCACAGGACTGGAAAAGGTCAGTTTTCATTTCAATCCCAAAAAGGCAATGCCAAAGAATGCTCAAACTACCACACAATTGCACTCATCTCACACGCTAGTAAAGTAGTGCTCAAAATTCTCCAAGCCAGGCTTCAGCAATATGCGAACTGTGAACTTCCAGATGTTCAAGCTGGTTTTAGAAAAGGCAGAGGAACCAGAGATCAAATGGCCAACATCCGCTGGATCATCAAAAAAGCAAGAGAGTTCTAGAAAAACATCTATTTCTGCTTTATTGACTATGACAAAGCCCTTGACTGTGTGGATCACAACAAACAGTAGAAAATTCTGAAAGAGATGGGAATACCAGACCACCTGACCTGCCTCTTGAGAAACCTATATGCAGGTCAGGAAGCAACAGTTAGAAATGGACATGGAACAACAGACTGGTTCCAAATAGGAAAAAGAAGGAGTACGTCAAGGATGTATATTGTCATTCTGCTTATTTAACTTATATGCAGAGTATATCATGAGAAATGCTGGGCTGGAAGAAGAACAAGCTGGAATCAAGATTGCTGGGAGAAATATCAATAACCTCAGATATGCAGATGACACCACCCTTATGGCAGAAAGTGAAGACGAACAAAAAGCCTCTTGATGAAAGTGAAAGAGGAGAGTGAAAAAGTTGGCTTAAAGCTCAACATTCAGAAAATGAAGATCATGGCATCTGGTCCCATCACTTCATGGGAAATAGATGGGGAAACAGTGGAAACAGTGCCAGACTTTATTTTGGGGGGCTCCAAAATCACTGCAGATGGTGACTGCAGCCAGCAAATTAAAAGATGCTTACCCCTTGGAAGGAAAGTTATGACCAACCTAGATAGCATATTCAAAAGCAGAGACATTACTTTGCCAACAAAGGTCTGTCTAGTCAAGGCTATGGTTTTTCCAGTGGTCATGTATGGATGTGAGAGTTGGACTGTGAAGAAAGCTGAGCACTGAAGAATTGATAATTTTGAACTGTGGTGTTGGAGAAGACTCTTGAGAGTCCCTTGGGCTGCAGGGAGATCCAACCAGTCCATTCTAAAGGAGATCAGTCTTTGGTGTTTTTTGGAAGGAATGATGCTAAAGCTGAAACTCCAGTACTTTGGCCACCTCATGCAGAGTTGACTTATTGGAAAAGACTCTGATGCTAGGAGTGATTGGGGGCAGGAAGAGAAGGGGACAACAGAGGATGAGATGGCTGGATGGCATCACCGACTTGATGGATGTGAGTTTGAGTGAACTCTGGGAGTTGGTGATGGACAGAGAGGCCTTGCGTGCTGCAATTCATGGGGTCTCAAAGAGTCGGACACGACTGAGCGACTGAACTGGACTGAACTGATGGTAGTAAAGACCACTATCTTCCTCTCAGATGTATTCATAGAGTTATATCATTTCATTACTTTACAATGATAAAAATATTTGTCATTAAATTGATAATAGAAGTTATTTAAAAGCCTGGAAAATAAGCTAAACACAAAGAATCTTCTATATTAACATTTTTCTTTGGGAAAGGGAAAAGGTGTGGTGTTTGCTTTCCAAAATTTTAAACAAAAGAATTTCCTACTTTTTATATATTTTTGGTCAGTTGCTTTTCCTCTCTAATTTCCAAGGGAAATATTTTCCTATATTATCATTTGTGGGTTTTCTAGCCCCTTGACTTCCTTTCAAATGTTTAAGCAATTGTTCAAAATAATCAAGAATTTCCTCAGAAAACTTTGCTAAAGGACACAGGCTTTAATCATTCTTTCTGAGAATAATCTCATATTTTATTCTTTCTCTTCTTCTCTTGATCCTTAGATACAGAGTTCAGAGAGACAATCTTAACCCTTAGTCTACTCCTTAGTTTATCAGTTTGGTGGATTTACTCTTCACATTTTATTATTTTTTCAATTTAAATATTTTCATTGACTTCTGCTCCTCCCATTTACATCCACTGTATTTGTTAAAGTCTTTAATATGTATGTATTTTTCAAAAAAAAGTATAAAATAGAATTTTATGCATTTTTTTTCTTTCTTATATTGTTACTAATTATATCACACATATAAAACAGGCCAATGTACCAACTATATAATCATGTTCATGAAATATATGGTCTAAATATGTTACAAAATTTATAGAAGTATAATGACTAATCAACAAATTTGTTATCATTCTGAGTGTTCTTGACACAACTGTTTCAATTATTGCTCCTTTAAGCATAAAGAAATAAACCTATAGAGAATCTGAATCATGGAATTAAGCATTTTAATTTTACATGTGTGTATAAAATTAGGCATCCAGACATTAGACCAGCACAACCTTGTCCAAAATACATGGAATATTTAAAAACATTCATGACATAAGAAGCTATAGCTTCTGATCTTGAAATACCCGGGTATGAAAGATTTAATGCAACTCCCTTCAATGAAAGCTGATTGAAGACCCAGTACACACACATATTAAGATTATATTCTCAAGCTGTTTTTAAAAATCTGGCTCCATTGATCCTAATGAATGCATGAAAAAGTGAATCATAAAGAAAATCTCAATATATTTTTAAAATACATCATACACACTATTCTCTAACTACAGTGACACCAAATTTAATATCAATAATAGAAAGATAAATAAAGATAAGTGTAGCTTTGGAAATTTAACCAATAATATTTAAATAGCACATGTTTTAAATATTTTTAGTTGAAGAAAAATTGAAATATTATATATCAATATTTCTTCAAAAGTAAAAATTCTGCTTGCAAGGCTTCCCTGGTGACTCAGACGGTAAAAAATCTGCCTGTAATGCAGAAGACTAGGGTTTGATTCCTGTGTCAGGAAGATCCCCTGGAGAAGGGAATGACAATCTACTCCTGTATTCTTGCCTAGAGATTTCCATGGACAGAAGAACCTGGCAGGCTGCATGTAGTCCACGGGGTAGCAAAGAGTCAGATGTGACTGAGGGACTAACACTTTCACATTTTTTTTTCTTTGCATTTTTACATTAGAAAATAAAAATCCTGATAATCAATTATTTGAGTATACAAATAAAGAAATAAGGAAAAATTTGAACCATTACATGCTTTAAGAAAGGTTGAGCGGCTTTGAGTGGAAACATTAACTAATGGAGCAGAAATTAATGGATTAAAAAATGTTATAACTGAGGTGATCAAAATATACAGTTTTTTCCTTAAATACTAGTAATAAAGTCCAATATCTGGTGTTTCTGGTGAATTATTGAAGGCACAAATAAATCAAGTTGAAAAATTTATCAAAGATGAAAACTATAGTGGGTAATACGTAAGCCTTTGTTCCAATACATTTGTTGCTGTTTAGTCGCTAAGTTGTGTCTGACTCTTTTGTGACCCTGTTGACTCTAGCTTCCAGGCTTCTCTGTCTATAGGATTTCACAGGCAAGAATACCGGAGTGGGTTGCCATTTCTTTCTTAGGGGATCTTCCTGACACAGGGATTGAACCTGGGTCTCCTGCATTTACAGACAGATTCTTTACCACTGAGCCACCAGGGAAGCTCTAATACATTTAAAAATACATAAAAATCTTACAAAGAATTGTAAATCATAAATAATCACAGAAGCATTAATTAACTGAGTAGTTAAGAATATCAACTCAATTTGCTTTGAAGGTGAATTCTAGCAAAATAGCAGAGAAGAAATATTCTGATCTTACACAAACTCTTCCAGATAAGAAAGATAAATATGAAATCCATCTCAATCTTTCTGGTTTAAAAATAATCTTGATTGAAAAAGCAAACAAAATTATTAACTAGGTTCACAGGTGAAGAAAGATGGAAAACTTTTAATACACGTTAGTCACCTCAATCCAGGATTACCTTCAGAAAACAATTAAACCATTAAAAACTTTGTTACTGATTATATGAGAAGTTTGAGAATGTGTTCACATTATTTTGATGAAATTGGAAAACATATTTGATAAATTTTACCATTAATTCTTAAAAATAAGTAGACAAGTGAAAACTTAGGAAACAGTAATAAAAGGTGACATTCTTAGTCTGATAAAAAGTAGCTACCCAAACCTACAACAGTTACTACCATTAATAAACAATATCAGAGTTTTTCTTTAAAACGAAAGAAATTGACTATGAACAAGTCAATATCTGACATACATTTTAATGCTTTTGAACTGTTGTGTTGGAGAAGACTCTTGAGTGTCCCTTGGAATGCAAGGAGATCAAACCAGTCAATCCTAAAGGAAATCAGTCCTGAATATTCATTGGAAGGACGGATGCTGAAGCTGAAGCTCCAATACTTTGGCCACCTGATGTGAAGAACTGACTCATTTAGAAAAGACCCTGATACTGGGAAAGAGTGAAGGCAGGAGGAGAAAGGGACGAGAGAGGATGAGATGGTTCGACGGCATCATCGATTTGATGGGCATGAGTTTGAGCAAGCTCGGGCAGTTGGTGATGGACAGGGAAGCCTCGCGTGCTGTAGTCCATGGGGTCACAAAGAATTGGACACAACTGAGTGACTGAACTGAATTGACATACATTTTATCAAACGTGCACTGGTGGACCTAGCCAAGTAATAGCTTTAGGAAAAGTAAAGGCATAAAAGTTTGGAAAGGAAGTAACAAAACTGTCACATTCACAGATTAAGTCATTTTCCAAATAGAAAACCACAAAGGGATGATAGATTTTATTAGAAATTTTAGTAATTTTATAAATTATTGAATGTAAGTTCAATATATCTATTTTACATTCCTAAAATTAACAAAGGTATTTTTAAAACATAATTAAGAATATACTATTTAAAATATCAATGAAATTTTTGTAGTATTTTTAGACATGTTTCTCAGTTAATAGTCCTGTTCAATTTCCTTTAGAAATTATTGACTCCAATATCTGCTTCTTCTAAACTAAAACCCAGGCTTCACTGACAACTCACCTGGTAAAGAACCTGCCTGCCATGCAGGAGACCCCAGTTTGATTCCTGGGTTGGGAAGATCTGCTGGAGAAGGGATAGGCTACCCACCCCAGTATTCTGGCCTGGAGAATTCCATGGACTGTATAGTCCATTGGGTCACAAAGAGCTGGACACGACTGAGCGACTTTAACTTCACTTCACTTCAAACTAAAACCCAGATGGAACATAGTATATGACATGTCCCCTCCCAGCAGGATAATTATGTCACCTTTTCCCCATGATCAAATCCACTTGTGAAAGTCCCCCCATGAATTTCAATTCACCTCTGTGGAAGTTATAATTTCAGCAATCTTTTTCCTAAAATGTTAAATAGGATGATAAAACTTTCTGACAGTCAGGAACTCTTGTTTTATAAAACTCTCACGGTCCCCTTCTAGGGTCCAAGCCAACTAGCAGAACACTGTTGAGAGAGAATCATTTGCTGAGGAGCACATTCCAATGTAGGCCCCTGTCACCTCAATCCATTCCAAGTGTCTCAGATTATCAATCCCAATTTCAGAGCTCATAGTTACCCTCAAGAATATTCAGCTTGCACTTCGCAGTTCTCTTCTGAACCCAGATTTTATGATATCCTAGTTTGACAACCCTGTCTTGACAGTCAAGATTAAAAATAAAAAAGAACTAGAGAGCTCCATATGGGTGGTTCTTGCCTCATGTTACCACAGATGTCAGTTCAGTTCCAGAATCAAGGAGAGCTCACATCTCATTTTTAAAGGGTGTTTAAATGTGCTACAGTCTCCCATGGAGCATGATTGGAGAAGTCTCATTAAAAAATTCTAGTGAATTCAAGCTCACGCTAGCTCAATGTTTAAATAGCTGTCCTGACCAATCCACACCAAAACTCAGTGTGTGGACACCATATAAAAAGCTATCTTATGATATATCTCTTTTGGATGAATGACTCATTGTCCTCAATCAGATTCATACTTTGCCCTTGTTTCTATGTTCTAAGAATTCCAGTGCAATGACTTCACCATTTATTCTGCTGTTTTCCTTTCCTCCAGACCTCTGTATAACTGTCTTCTGATTCTGAACACAGCTATTCTCTTGAATAAAGCCTTGTGTCTTTGTTTCAGAAATACACTCTTGGATTTTTCTTTTGGAATGCTGCTCCACTTCTGACTTTATCCCCTATAAACCTCCAAATCACCAGTGACCCTGAGGTCCATTCAACTGGTCTTTCTGTCTCCGAGACAAATCCTAAATAGAGAAGAACATTACTGCCAGAGTGAAGAGATGTAACAACTCATCAGGAACAAAAGTAGTGGAAAAGAGAATGAACGTTTGATGTTTATTTTTTGTCTTTCAAAGTAAATTGAGGTTTAACCCTGATAAGCAAAGAGAATAACAAGGGTTTGAAAGAGGAGAGTTACTGAATGAGACATTTCATAAACCAAGTCAATCTGAAATGATGCAGAATATGAATTAGAAGAGAGTTGAAGGAACATGAAATCAGAAAGATTATACTTACCAAAGAAATGCTTCTGCTTATGAGGGAAATATTAAACTTACTAAATGATGAACAAGGAATTAGGAAGTTTGTAACTTTTCCATATCTATGTTAGAGAAATGCTATAGTGAATAATGTGTTTCTGTGGACTACACAAGCCATTGTCTGAAAAAATACAGACAGATGGTGCCTGATATTTCCACTAATTAAAAATATGTGAAAATAATGTGAAAATGAACCTTAAGGTTTGTGATAATATCAAATATTTAAAATAACACAGGAGTGTTATTTAGTGTATGCTCTCCTACGGAACCAAGTGATTTGTTTTTTTTTTTACTGTCGAGACAACGATTACATGAATGTCAACCAAAACACCCTTGGTATCCAAAAAATGGTAAATAGAGATGCATCATTAGAGAAAAAGGGGGAAACAAATACTGTCATGCCAGCTAATAGCTGAAAGAGATTCCTGTCACAAAGGAGGTAAGTCAGGAATTGCTGCCTTCACTCATTCACCAAGAAGTAGTCAGGCTCTAAAATTATGTTCTAAAACACAGTTTTTCCTTTCACAGAAGAGATAGAAGCAGTAAAACCTATTACCAAAAAAAAAAATAGAATAGCTATCGCAACAATGTCTAAAAGCCCTCTAAGCAAACATATTTTCATAACCATATCTGTATACATATGTGTAAACATTATGTGTAGGTGCATACATTTTATATGTGTAATTCTTAGAAGTCTTCTCAGTCTCAATCCAGCTAACCAAAATATTTATGTGAGGATATGATCAACAAATATATCTTTAAAAGTCAATTTTTATGACACCAAGAATGAGCCCAATGTAAACTGTGTACTTCAGGAAATTATGATGTGGCAGTGTGGGTACATCTGTGGTAACAAATGTAGTAATACCACTCCGGGAGGGAGGAGGTTGATAATGGAGGAGGCTATGGTAGAAAAGGCAGAGGAGCCAGAGATCAAATTGCCAACATCTGTTGGCTCATGGGAAAAGCAAGAGAGTTCCAGAAAAACATCTACTTCTGCTTTATTGACTATGGCAAAGTTTTGACTGTGTGGACTACAACAAACTCTGGAAAATTCTTAGAGATGGGAATACCAGACCATTTGACCTAACTCTTGAGAAATCTGTATGCAGGTCAGGAAGCAACAATTAGAACTGGACATGGAAAAACAGACTGGTTCCAAATTGGGAAAGGAGTACGTCAAGGCTGTCACCCTGCTTATTTAACTTATATGCAGAGTACATCATGAGAAATGCTGGGCTGGAAGAAGCACAAGCTGGAATCAAGATTGGCAGGAGAAATATCAATAACCTCAGATAGGCAGATGACACTACCCTTATGGCAGACAGAGAAGAAGAACTAAAGAGTCTCTTAATGAAAGTGAAAGAGGAGAGTGAAAAAGTTGACTTAAAACTCAACATTCAGAAAACTAAGATCATGGTCCCATCACTTCGTGGCAAATAGATGGGGAAACAGTGGAAACAGTGGCTTATTTTATTTTGGGGGGCTCCAAAATCACTGCAGATGGTAACTGCAGCCATGAAATTTAAAGACACTTGCTCCTTGGAGGAATGTTATGACCAACCTAGACAGCATATTAAAAAGCAGAAACATATGCCAACAAAGTTCCGCCTAGTCAAAGATATGGTTTCTCCAGTAGTCATGTATGGATGTGAGAGCTGGACTATAAAGAAAGCTGAGCCCTGAAGAACTGATGCGTTTGAACTGTAGTGTTGGAAAAGACTCTTGAGAGAGTCAAGGAGATTCAACCAGTTCATCCTAAAGGAAATCAGTCCTGAATATTCATTGGAAGGACTGATTCTGAAGTTGAAACTCCAATACTTTGGTCACCTGATGCAAATAACTGACTTATTTGAAAAGACCCTGATGCTGGGAAAGATTGATGACAGGAGGAGAAGGGAATGACAGAGGATGAGATGGTTGGATGGCATTACCAATTCAATGGACATGAGTTTGAGTAAACTCCTGGAGTTGGTGATGGACAGAGAGGCCTGGTGTGCTGCAGTCCATGAGGTTGCAAAGAGTTGGACACAACTGAGTGACTGAGCTGAACTGATGGTAGAAAATTCTTTATGGGAAATCTCTGTACTTTCTCCCAAATTTTACTGTGAACCTTAAACTACTCCAAAAAATAATGTCTTAATAAAAAAAAAATAGAAAGTCAGTATTTCTCAGGATATCATGTATATCAGCTACTCAGTAAGCAATAGATCATTTGCTTCATCACTCATTTAAACATATTGAATGTCTGCTTTTATTTAAGCACTATATTAGGTATCTGGATTACAGAAATCAATGACAATTGTCCCTCTATTTGCTGACCTTACAGTTGATTTTATAAAGTAATTCTCTGTTCAGTGAAACACTGATATCATGTCTTTGAGTAAATGTATTGAAAGAGAAAACACAGCAGATTGTTTATGAATTTTGAAGTCAGACCGCCTGGATCTAAACTCCACCAGCATGATCAACTGATTTTATACTCTCTTTATACTTTTGTTTCTCAGTAAAATATGAATGTAATATTAATATTTCTTCAGCTTGATTATTTAATTATACAGTCTAGGTAAAACTCTTAGAATAATACCTCATGCATTCTAATAGAGAATGTTTATTATAACTATTAGTAAGAAGTACTGTATTCTGTTTTATTTATATTTTTGCCCAACTGCCTAACCAGTGATGATAAAGTAAATAGATATCTTTCTACTGATGAATAACCATATTATGATTAATAATTTTAAATAACTTTAATAGCATACTTCTGATGAATATCCCAAGTGGTCATCAGATATACTCTAATTTGTAGTTCCATAACCATCTGCTTTGATGTTTATTACTTAATACTAAGTAAAATGTGCTCAAGATCCAAGACAGAATATTACACATCTGCATCTGCTTGTTTACACACACAAAAGCAAAATACATTCGATTGGCAGCATATGTTAGAGTGAACACCAATCTGTTATGGTAATAATTTCATTGTTGGCTGTATTGCAGAGGCCTGGTCTATAATATATTTTATTAAGATGGATGTGCTTTAGTTTGTTCAACCAGTCACAGTAAAATATTTGGCTAATGTTTTTATTGCATACCATCTGTGTGGGCAGTCAGGTTGTCTAATAACACATGAAATGTCACAGTTTTAAATAGGCATCTAATTGAGATTTAATCAGATGGATATTTTACATTAATTAAATGCCAGGTTATTAATGAATATATATTTTTATATATAACTATGTAAAAATGAAACATGATTAGCTCAAAATTCTATGCATTATGCACAGAATGTAGACATTCCCATAAATACATGTACACAGAACAGTATGGAAGAATCCTGATGCATTTAAACAGCATTAAAATAAGTATCACCCTGCTATTTAAGAAATAGCAATCACGATGTGTTTGGAAATGATTCTCTCTAATATTTGGATCTCTTTGACCCCTCTTTGTACCATCATAAAGCAGCTCATTATTTTTTTTTCTCCATAGCTGGGAAGAAATTTAAATGTACCCACTCCCACTGTGACAAATAATCAGTTCCATATATGCAAACCCAGAAGCAGTGCTAACTATCAAAATGATTGTAAGAAACATAGAAGAACAAAATTGGGCAGATGTTTTGAAAACAAAACAACTTGCTGAAATTTAGCTTCTCTCAGGAAAATTCAGATAAATGAATAAGCTTCACTCTCCATGTGTCCTCCCTTATCATTTTCTTATCCCCTGACAAAACCATTTTGTTCAGTCCGGCTATATTTCACTGATGGCCCCCATCTCAAGTTTATCAAAAAACAATTGTGTATGTTCATTCTCCCTTTCCCATGAAAGAGGTTTCCTTCCTTGAAACTACAAAGAAAATTTTGTTCAGAAGAGGAGACAGTTCTTACATGTCATTCTCTTATCAACAAAATTCACTCCTCTCCTTCTTTGCTAGTTTTTTCCCTTCAGAAGAAATCAAGGCACAGAATTAAGAATTGGATATGTTTTAGACAGAATCAGGAGCAGGACTTTCCCTAGAGTGGACTCAGATTGCAAGTGCCTCAGAGCACTCATCTTTTAGTCAACACTAAGTAAAGGCAACTTTGGATTTTCACATTTAGCATCTCAAGGCCATGATCATTGCTGAAGCTATGAATAAGACAACGATGTTACATACAGCTGAGTATTTGTCCAACTTAATGTCTGCTTGACCCTTGAGAAACAGAGATATTATTTTCTATCTTCAGTGACCAACACATTAAATAACGATTATTTGAATATGCTAATGTTTAAATACTCCATATTATTTCAGACCTTAAGATTGATTTCCCTTTCCACCTATTTGTAATGAGGTGGTAAAATTAGCTATTAGACAAATGCATAAAAAAAACCACAGTATATATAAATTAGTTTATGGTATTCTGTTTCTAAGCAGTAATCCATCTAGACCAGGAAATTTATAAGGTTTAAGAATTTTCAAGCATCCCCAATTTCATGCAAAAACTGGCTAATTTGTGAATTAATTTCAATGTTTTTGAGTCTCTATTTTTATCATTCAATAGCACATAGGATAACGATAGTATCAAGCTTGCCACCCAGTATAGTTTTATTTAAATAAAAACTACTTATTTTAGTGTGAGCTTTTAGTTCTGTTATTCTGCATTCTGTTTGAGTTGGGGGCGGGGATGGGTGTGTGTTTGTATAGTTAAATACAGCTACAATGACTTTTATGATCTTAAATGTGTCATCTAACCTCCAATAATTTAAAAGTATTTTATATTTGCAAACTATTTGTACTCTGTTTTTCTATTAACATCTAAAACTATAGATAAGACAAGAAAAGGGGCTTCCTTTCTTGTCTTGGGCTTCCTTGGTGGCTCAGACGGTAAAGTGTCTGCCTGCAATGCAGGAGACCCGGTTTCGATTCCTGGGTCAAGAAGATCCCCTGGAGAAGGAAATGGCAATCCATTCCAGCACTCTTGCCTGGAAAATCCCATGGACAGAGGAGCCTGATAGGCTACAGTCTGTGGGCTCACAAAGAGTCAGACACGACTGAGTGACTTCACTTCACTTCACTTTCTTGTCTTAGTTGCCTAGTGGTAAGAACTTGCCTGTCAATGCAGCAGATGCAGGAGACACAGGAGATGCTGGTTTGATCCCTGGGTACGGAAGATCCCCTGGAGAAGTAAATGGCAACCTACTCCAGTATTCTTGCCTGGGAAATTGTATGGATAGAGGAGCCTGAAGGGCTACAGTCCTTAGGATCAAAGAGCCCAACACGAGTGAAGCAGCCTAGCTTGCAACAAGAAAACATGGCTTATGGTGAAACATTGCCATTGACACTTTGACATCTAGACATAGGGGCTTCCCAGGTGGTGCAAGAGGTAAAGAACTAGCCTGCCAATGCAGGAAATGTACAACACATGGGATTAATTCCTGGGTCAGGAAGATCCCCTGGAGGAGGGCATGGCAACCCAATCTTGTTATGAGTGTTCTTGCCTGGAGAATCCCATGGACAGAGGAGCCTGGTGGGCCACAGTCCATAGGGTCGCAAAGAGTCAGACACAACTGAAGTGACTTAGCACACACACATGCATCTAGATGCATGGCTCATTTTTAACTCCTGTCTCTAAGGAGTACACATGATAGAAAGAATCACACAAAATAAAAATATTTCATAATCTTTGGTAGAAGAGTAATGTCAATAATACTTTTTTAAATTCTTGATAAATTCTTTTAAAAAAGCTTAGTAAAGCTAACTTTTGCTTATAAAATTAAGTTTCCTTTTTCAAAATATAAGAAGATCTATAATCCATTCATTTTTGTGTATCCCATCAGCTTAGAAAGGAAAGAATTAACTCTCAGAACATGTTTGAAGAGTGTCTTCTAGATGTCTGGTGCACTGGCAGGCTCTTCATACCCTGACACTCCAGCTTTTGTTCCAAGAGGTAATGCACTTTGACTAACAATTTTACACCCTTGAGTTCTTCCAAAACTGTTGGGGTAATTCCATCTGGTCCTGGCAATTGATTTATATCAATTTTTCAGATCTTCTTGTGATTTTATTACTTCTTAACTAATTATTTTCTCATGTTATTTTTTTCTGTCCTTGATATCTACTTATTGAATGGCAATACTGAAAACAGAAAACAATGTCATCAAAATGATAATTTTTAAAATATAATTTATCATAGCAGCAGGAAAATTTTCAAATATATAAAATATTAGTATGTTTTTAAACTTTGGAACTTTTCAAGTGGAAATAGAAAATGCATTCATATTTTCAGGGAAGAAGAGAATCCCTTCCCCTCCCAATACAGACAAGAGTGCACATAAATACACATAGATTTAAGGCAGTTTTCTATAGATGGTATATAATAGAGATTATTAAAAGAAACTTGAATTAATAACTCTCCAACTTTTAAGCAATTTTCCACTACTTATCATTACTTCTCAACAAAGTACACATCAGATCACTTATGTATCAGGGGCAGTTAATTATTATCAAAATTAAAGTTAAAAATGATTTTAATTGTTGGACCATTTGGATCTGGAGTTATTTGGGCCCTAAATAATCTTGTTGATTCTTCCTTTAACAATTTTCCCTTTAAGTTCCTATCTCTATGATTATTCAAATGTGGCATGTAAAGTAAGGTTATAAATTAATAAAAGTATGCTTTACATAAAAAGGTAGGAATTAAGTAAAAACATTTAAAGTTTCAAGACTCTGACATAGAGAGCATTTATGTTAGACTAATCATTTCAAAAATGTTCCAAGTAGGTTATTTTCATTTCAGTATCATTAAATTTAAGACATGTATTTCATTTCACCAGCTCACTAATTCTATTTATTATGAGTTATTTGAGTTCCATTTTACACGTAAGAGAACTAAGGTTGATACATGATCAGCATCACTCACTCACAGAGATCCAGAGTCTAGATCTGAACCCAGAACTGAACATGCTTTGCATCAAGCTACATTGCCTCCCTCTATTAGTCTTACACTTCCTTTGTAACCATTTACTACACTAGAGGCCCCTTATCTCCAGAAATGCATGGAACATGTGGATTGGGAGACAGCGAGAGAGAAATTAGGAAAGTTAGAACAAACACCTTTGCTTTTGCATTGGGTGGATGTGAATGGGGATTAGGGGGACAGTCTAAGTATCCTGGAAGAAACACTAAAAGGCCTCTGTCAGAAAGTGGCTCTTCAGGAAGGGAGACAAATCAGTAAGGAGGATGCACATGCAATCTCATCAACCCTTTAACTTTTCAATATGTTTTGGACATTTTATTTCATGCATCATTTTCAATCTTGTGTTTCTGGTGATCAGATTCCCTCCACAGATCAGAGCCAAGCAACACTGAAAGATTGACGACTTGCCTCTAGAAAATTTATTTCAGTTATAGGATCTCCTTGAAATGTTGAACAAGAGGCTATCATACAGAGTCTGGTTATATTATTCAAGTCATCAGCTGTGAAATTAGTGTATTTAGTTTAAATCACTCAGTTTTCCTCAGAGGCTCTCTCTTTCATTCATGGAGATTTCTGTAAATCATGAATATGATATCACAAGTCCCTTACAGATCTAAATTAATTGGGTCTATTGGACCAGTGTAACATACATAAGAACATTATTTCAGAGGGGAAAAAAAAAAGTAAGTAAAGACATCAGACTGGGATTACTAATTTGTTAGATAATTAAGGAAAATGTTCTGTTGCTGAGTCATTGCTCCTCCTCTTGTATGTTCCATTTCAGTGAACCACAAAGCCATTCATCCCACAGGAAAAAAAAAAAAAAAAAAAACACCTCTGAATCTGCTGTGAATCTGATCACATTTCTCCCACGGCTTGTCTTCCTACACTTAAATATTAAGTCCAGTAGTTTAAATTTCTGAATATTCCTCAGATCTTCATCATTTCCCACTTTGTCCAACTACTATTGATTTAGTCTCTTTCTTGCTTTGCTTTCTGCTGTGGCATGCTGCTTCATCTTCAAGTACAATCTAAACTATCTTCAACAGTCTAGCTCGTGAACTTTTAAATTATTGATAACATTGAATTTAAAATATTTCCATTGTTTCTTATGACTTCTTGTTTCTAAACATTTCTTATAAAATATAGGATGATCTGGCACTATAGTATCATATCTTTGAATTCTGCTGTTTTCCACTTCCTCTCAACATCTGCCACACTTCACTTTAGGCATATAGAACATGCTATTTCATGAACCTGTGACATGTCAAGTCTTACTGTTAACTGGTGATAGAGAAAAGACTGTAAAACAAAACACTACCTTTCCCTTATTTTTTAATTGAAATATAGTTGGCATACAATATTATGTTAGTTTCAGGTGTACTACATTTGATTTGATACTTGCTTACCTTATGAAATGATTACCATGATAAATATACTAACCATCTGTCCCCATGCAAAATACAAAGTCATTACAATATTGTTGACCACATTCCTTATGCTGTATAGCACATTCCTGTCACTTGTTTATTACAAAACTGGAAGCTGTGCCTCTTAATCTCCTTCATCTACTTCAGCCACCCCTTCAGTCCTTCCCTGCTGGCAACTACCCAATGGTTTTCTGTATCCATGAATCTGTTTTCATTTGTTTTGTTTGCTCTGATTTTTAGATTCCACGTATGAGTTAGATCATGTGCTATTTATTTCTCTAGACAAAGAGAGATGCTTATTTCATTTGGAATAGTACCTCTAGATCCATCGATGTTGTCACAAATGGCAGAAATTTTTTATAGCTGAGCACTATTCCATTGTATATGCATACCACATCTTCTTTATTCATTTGTCTACTGGCAGGCACTTAAATGCATCCATATTTTGGCTGTTGTAACTAATGCTGCAGTAAACATTGGGATGCATATGTCTTTTTAAATTAGTGTTTTTGTTTTCTTTGGGTAAATACTCAGAAGTGAAACTGTTGAATCATATAGCAGTTCTATTTTAAATTTTTCAAGGAAACTCCATACAGTTTTCCTTAGTGGCTACACCAATTTACATTACTTGATACTATTCATTATATGACTACTAGATGTATATATGTATAAAAATATAAATACACATATACATAAATATATATTTCCATCTCAAATATTTTCCCCTATGCATATATAGTTGCCACTATAAGATGAGGAGACTACAAGTCAGAGAGGTTAACTAATTATCTGAGCCTAAAATCCACCCATTACATAGCCAAATATCAAAAATGTAAGTATTTAAACCTACATTTTCTTACCCCAAAGTTACTACTACTTCCAGAATTTAATATTTTACCTAGCATTTTATTTCTTACAATATTTCATACAAATTGTTCTCTCTTGCATATTATATTTTTCTCATTCTAGGGTTTCCTGAATTATTAATTCCGCCCGACTTTGTCTGGAATCAGTTCAACCTTTTTCACTGCCTGGCTTTATTTTAGGCATTGTTGGGCCCTGATGGCCAGTGTGATCCTCATGCAAGTGGAAAGCTGCCATTTCTCATTAGCCCCTGCTCTTTATCACAAAATCAGCTCCAGGGTTAAGCAGTGTACAGAGTGAAGGCTGAGGTTTGTCCTTGCTTTTTGCATTTGATGGAACATTTATGAACATGAACTAAAACTAGACATTCACTATTAGTTTACTATTCTAAACTACAGGAAGAGTATAATTTAATACAACCACTAAAGTAATATATTTCAGGTATACATACCATTATGATAAAATCACACTGCATTAGTTCATCAGCTTTTAATTAGGAAAAAAAGGATACTTCTTCATCTTTACAGGGTAAATCAGATTTGTTATAAATGCATTTGCAAGCCTGATATAATAAGCGTGTTACAGTTAAGCAGTCTGTTAAACCGAGTGTAACAAAATACGGTAGGTAACCTTAAGAAATCAGGCATTGCCTCAAGAAGGATGTTGATGGTGAAACACAGGAAAAAGCATTAAATATGAGGTTACTCCTTTAAATGCATGCAGATGCCATTTTATGATTTATCTATCATAAAAGGCTGCTCTGGGTCTACAATAGGGAGCAGTAGAGACTGTAGTGAAGTGAGGAGCATGTGTCCTTACAAGTGTGGCAGCCACAGCTTACTAGCACATGTTGCTGCTCCTGCTGCTGCTGCTAAGTCACTTCAGTCGTGTCCAACTCTGTGCGACCCCATAGACAGCAGCCCACCAGGCTCCCCGGTCCCTGGGATTCTCCAGGCAAGAACACTGGAGTGGGTTGCCATTTCCTTCTCCAATGCACACAAGTGAAAAGTGAAAGTAAAGTCAGTGGCTCAGTCGTGTCCGACTCTTCGCGACCCCATGGACTGCAGCCTACCAGGCTCCTCCGTCCATGGGATTTTCCAGGCAAGAGTACTGGAGTGGGCTGCCATTGCCTTCTCCAAGCACATGTTGCTAGCACTGTGAAAACTTGAGGTTTTGTAGGAGAAACCAGAAATTCGTATTTCTCTTAAGTCTCCCAATTTTTGAATGTTGTAAGTGGATTCAATTTCTTTCAGAAAAATAGAGACCAAATCTGACATTTGTGATCTTTGTACCAGAGTAGAGTTTAAAGTTGTCAAAACTGTAGAATATAGCCAGTTTCCTTTCAAATGTCCACAAATATTCATGAGCATAATAGCCAAGATTTGTATATCATATATAAGCTTGAAGTAAATCACGAGGCATTGTCTGATTTTCCTCAATTTTGTAAAGTTTAAAAATAAAATTAAATTAAAAAATAATAATAAAAATAAAAATCAGTGCAATAGGAGCTATGAAGTTTTGATTATATGCATGGTAAGCATAATGGGATACATTTTTTAAATAGAGGAAATATTTGACAATTCTTTAAGATGATTTAAACATCTGAAAGTTAGAATTTAAACACATATTAAAAAGCAACCATGGCAATGTGACTAGCAGAAAACAAAAGCCAAAGATAAAAGATTCTAATATAAGAACCTCAGCTATCTATATAAGATATAAAACCTACACTGTATATGAAACCTTTATCTCTAAGAACCTATGCCTTTAAAGCAATGTTTTACATTATATGAAAAATAATCTGAAATGATATTTACCAATTGTTTACAATTCTGTATGCAGCATTTGGTGTGTTTTTTTCTAGCTACATCAAAAAGATTTTCAAATTCTTAAATTGCTTTTTTCTATTTTTATTCTAATTAATAAATGATTGAAACTATAGCAAGTGCTTCCAAACTCTGAAAATGAAAGAGGCAAAACCTAACCATTTGTGAGAAAATTTTTATTTTAAATAGAGTGAATCATGCAAACTGAAAGTTATGTCATATCATGAAAGACAGTTCATAAATAGTCAGGCAGAATTTTGCATTCCAACATAAAAGGGAGCTGAATTAAAGTTATGTATATGCAAGACAATTTATCAGTGCTTTATCTCAGGTTACCAGAGGCCACAGTAAAAATGGTAAGAATAATTGCATAGAAAATATCTGAAGAGCCAGACTCTCAGCCAGAGCTCAGCCATGGGAAATTTTACAATTAAAGGCTAGGAGGAAAAATACCACTGGAATGATTATGACATAATAGAACAAGTGTTCCTTGGCTCCTTATGGGGCAAGAGTCAAAGCCTGGATACTCCTTTTTAGTACATTTTGAGAGCTCTTTCATAGTTCAGGCCTGTGATTGAAAGGTGAAGTGGATACGCCTTCTTTACTAGCTGTGGAATTCTAATAAGCCCGGTGACTCTGGGAATCATCGGGAAAAGCATAGCTGTTACACATTTTTTTCCATGGATTCCAAATATGCTTTCTAATGAAGAAAGACAGTGAGTTCAGCATGCTCAAAAGCTAGGGTATTTATGTACCTGACAAATTTCAAAGCACAGAGGTACCCATAAAGATACTAGAACAAATACGATATCAAGGCAACACTGAGAATGTTCAAGTGGACCATCTACACTTGAGTGCATCATGAATCTTCAAAAAAGATTTAGAAGTAACTAGCAATTTTTCTATGTAATCCAAGGAAATTTAATTGCATTTTTTTTGTATGTTTGTTTGCTTACTTGGATGAGATTTATTGCCAAGCACGACATAGATTTTTAGGTATTAGATGGGGTGGGTGACATAGGCCATTTAAACTAACCACCCCTAAATCTCTTGTTCCTAAGCTCTGTTAACTAGGTTTGTGTAAATTTAGTGGCCCAGTGGTAGAGAATCCACCTGCCAATGCAGGAGACATGGGTTCAATCCCTGGTCCAGGAAGATCCCACATGCCACAGGTCAACTAAGCCAGTGTGCCACGACTATTAAGCCTGTGCTCTAGAGCCCATGGACTGTAACTACTGAACTCACATGCTACAACTACGGAAGCCCATGTGCCCTAGAGCTCATGGTCCACAATAAGAGAAGCCCCCGTGGTGAGAAACCCACACACTGCAGCTAGAGAGCTGCAACCCACTCGCCAGCAACTAGAGAAAAGCCTGAGCAGCAACAAAGACCCAGCACAGCCAAATAAATAAATAAAATCATTTTTTAAAAGAATGAAAGGAGTAAGAAATAGAAGAGTTTATAAACTTTAAACAAGTACTAGGAAAAAGTATTGCAAACTTAAAGTTATATGACCTTACAAGCTAATAAGAAGGAATTTTTAAAGCTTTATAAAATAAATAACATTAGATAACATTGTGTGCTTATTTTGCATCTGGTATTGAAAGCATTTCACTTAATTTATACAGTTTGTGGCTAATAAAACCCTAATTATATTGGAACAGTTTAGTCATTTTTTTTTTTTTTTAAGATTTAGCAGTCACAGTCAGACTGTGACCCAAGGTCACAAAATAAATACACAGCAGAGCCAAGGGAGGCTGTTCTCCCTCCAGAACATGGACTCTTTTTACAACAGTACAAGAATTGTAGGGGAAGGTTTGACTATAAAGAAAACATTGATAACATATATTCAGCTTCATAATAGATATTCAAAATGGAATTCCATTTAGAAAATTTTTTTAAATATTCACTTTTTTAACAGAGACTTTTATACAAATTATAACAGTGACAATACATTAGAAATCTGATATGATATTTTTAACTAGAGATTGATTGGTCTTGAATCCCATCTGAAGATGTTTTACCCATTAATCCACAACAGAAATACAAAAAAATATGATTACTTAGTAACAGTCCTGTATATCTGCTTGTGCCCAAGGAAACCATAAGAAAGTTTTGGGAAAGAGAGTATTCAGCATACCTCGTGTAGAGTCCAGAACTGGACTGAAGATTTGGATTTTTTGAATGCCATCAGTCTCTGGATTGGTCTCTGTTTACTGAGCAGTTATATGGGCTGTCACATTAATGAGTAGATGTTCCTGAGCCATTTATTTTTACCCCTTTTGAACTCAAACTGTAGATAGCGTTTTATTTCTTTCTACACATGTACATCAGTGTTAAGACCCAAAATATGAGTCTACTCTTACACATATGTTCTTTTTGACGTTAGGATTTTATATTTTGCTTTCTTTTTTGCCGCATTACTTCAGTTACATGAGAGAAGGAAGCGAGATATTGGGACAAGAGTACCTTTTTTATATTGAGTAGGAACTTTTGCTATTTTTTTCACCGAGCCTCTTTTCTATCACACAAATATTTTTTTCTTTCCTCCTGAAGCTCAAAATCTCTGTCCTTCTCTGTTCATTAATTCATTATCTACTGAATAACACTGGAGGGAGCAATGTGTTGCTCCTCATGGTGCTTTTCAATAAATAATGAAAGTAACCAGATAACTGGGGCTGGCTAACACCCCAGAGGAGTGAGGAGCTGAGAATTTGTGGAAATCACTGGATTGTTTTCGGAAAGGATTTTTTTTTTTTTATTGGTTCAGTGCTGCAGCTTTGGGCTCCCTTATTTCCCATCATGGGGTTCCATAAGCTTTTAGATTTAAGTTTTATTGAGGAACACAACTGGGGACTTCTCAGGGATACACACTGATCTTTTCAACTGCATGGTTTGTGAAATTGGTGAGGAAGAAATGCCAGGAGAGCTTTCAGAAGCCACAGCATCAGCTGAAAACAAAGCCAACAGACTTGTCTGAATCAAAGGAGTCATGCTTTTGACTGATAATAACCATAGACTGAATTTATTCATAGCACTACAACTAAGAAGAGGTGTTTATGTTGACTGGGCTCTCTTTGCAATTGTTTGGCAAGAACCTGTCTGACTGTTGGTGGGCATTTCAACACTAATCACATTCTGCTCATTTAAAAGATGACATCATGGTCTGTACATACTTAATCAGAATATATTCTACTATGTTAAACTTGATGTATAAAAGAAGTTTTCACCACACTTTTTCATCTCTAGAATTTTACTAGAAATCAAATAAGAATAAAGTAAACAAATTGATAAGAAATTAGATTAAAAAGAAGCATCCGTATTTGCAAATTCCTCACTCTGTGCTCAACATTTACTCACCTTTTCATGTTTTATTTATCATGAGATAAAAGGAAAAACTCAGTAGGAAACTTTGAGGATAAAGTTAGAGGAGTTGCTAATATACATCTTTGTTTTGAAATAAGACTACACTCAAAACTTACTGAGGGAAATGATAGCCAATCATTTTTGTTCTGAGAAATAAGGAGCAATTGAAGACACATGTATAATTTTATTTTGCTACTTATCTTAGCATTGTACAGACCTTAAAGTCATGGTTTGATTCCTAAAACTTAAAAATAATTTGATGAGCTAAATAAAAGATCTATTTTTCTTGTCTTGGTTTTTGGTTGAATTAAAATAGCAACCAATACTTAGGTTCCCATGTTAGATAAAATTATGTAAGTTCAGATAGTTCCTTCTGGGATCATCAACACCACCATCACCATCAGCTTCTACTCCTCACCCCTGTAACTTGCACCTTTAATTTCCATAGAAAGAAATCTCAACAAAAATAGAAGTCACAAGTCAGTATAACCTAGGGAATTTAAAACACTTTCTGAACGTACAACATGTTGAAATGTTGCCCTGAGAATTCTGCTCTTGTTTCTGAATCAAAGCCCAAAGTACTCATATTTTAAAAAAGCTTTGATTTTTCTCAGTCTCAGCATTTTCCTAAGTCAATGTGAATGGGGAACATATGGGGAAGAGGAAGATATAGGTGTGACTCTTCTGTTACAGTTCTAAGGTCATTGGCGATTATACAATGATTAAAAACATGGGCTTTTAAGAATGTTGATTTGTGTTTGAATTCAGCTTTGTTGTATACCATGAATAAATTACTGACATTTCAAGTTTTAAGTTTCTATAATTGAAACGGGGTGAAATCCATCTACCTGTATGATTTATGTTAGGATTAAGACTAATTCATACCAAGGACCTAGCACAGATCTTAGCATCTAGCAAATGTTCAATAAACTATAGCTAACATTATTATTCTTTTAGCATCCTTTTAGAATGTTATTAATTCACTAATTCAGCTAACAATCTGAAATATAAAGACACTTGTCTTTTTAAATAGGAGCTTTAAAATTATTTATTATTTATATATGTATATATTTTAGAAATAACTGAAACAGTGATTTCTTTATTCTTAAAATGCCTGCTTCCTTGTCATAGAGCAATTTACAAGAACAGAAGTAAGATAATTCTGCCTTTTCTCCAAGCATTTATTACATTTGTCCTTTTCAACATTTAGTCATAAAGGTGATTTATGTGAGTTGAAAGTTAAAAGCGTTAGCTTAATTTCTCAAAATTAAACAATCACTCAAATCTATGCAAATTGAAATGACCCAATGTGATGGGAGATGTAAAATGCTAACTACAAATGATATTAAGGAGGCTATTATTTTAATAAATTAAATACTGATGCTATCAGCTCTGTTAACAAAAGACATTTAAGAATAGATTCTTTCACACTTTGTTTATCTAATCCTAGACAAAATGTGGTAAGTAACTAGCCCAATTTCAGCTCTTACCACATGGCTTCAAATGGCACCAGTTTAAGAAAAAAGACCCTATAAAAAAAGTAACAAATGTTACAATCATCTGCATATTCCTGTCTTTTGAAATATATGATGTTTAAATGTACTTTGTCTGGTTTTCATATGTTTATCTCATGTATATAACACAAAAGCTTTATGTAACAATATCATAACAACATCGTATTAGAAACAGTTTTATTCATTTTAGTAGCTTATCCTGATACTCCTTTTAGAAAAACAGCCATTTTGATGGCTAATGTTAAAAAAAAGAAACAAAACAAAAAAAACATTGGATATTAACATACGAGAAGCTCAGAGCAAACTCTATGTCATGTTTGTCAGGAACTGAGAGGTGCAGTCAGAATTCTTGGAGCTCAGGGTAGATGGAAGTGTGCGGTTTCTCAGTGACAGATGTCATTAACATTCAAACTTGTGGTAGGTGATAAAAACATGACACTCTGTAAGATCTGGGCTATTTGTACCAGAATTAGTTTCAATTTCTTCGAATATTGTCACCTAGGAAATAGTTGAATATTTTTCTTTTCAGAGTCATGAAGAAATTCATGGGGAGAAAATACCCCCCAAATAAATTTAAATTATACATATTTACTTGCTTCTCCATTTTCAAGGAAATTCTATAGCAATTAATCAGTAGATTTTTTCAGAGTTGTCAATAGCCTGAGAGAAACTGAGGAATGTTAATAGCTCTCCTGTGTTTGGGATGAACTGTCACATACTGTTCTATAGAGGCTTACTCTTATTACCAGAATGTTCTAGTTTCTTGAACATAATTTTACATAGCTTGGCCCAATGCAGAAGTTAACCAGGCTGGAAAATGAAATCATATCTGAGAATATACAAATGTACAGACACACTTCTATAGTAGTTAGGATAATTGTTTTAGTGTGTTTCTTCCTAATTCCTATCATCTACCTCAGTGAATGAGCATGTCAAATAAGATCTAAATATTTTCCATCATACTGTTAGTAATACCTAAAAACAAAGGTGTCAACAATTATTTAGTGTACATATGTAGGAAAAACCACTGATGCTCACAAGATATTATCAAAATGATCATAAGAACAAATGTTAAAATTCTTGTTTTAAAAAGTAAAAAAATATTTCTTTACAGGGTCAACAAAATTGCAACAAAAATTAAAATAAAACATAACTTAGGGAAGTGTTATGAAAAAAATCAAAATATATACATCATAATTTTCATAAACATCATTCCAAATTCAACCATCATATGAAAGACTAATTGCCTAAAAGACATAGACATGTGAGAGATTTTTCAGTTTATTGTCAAAATAATGTAACAGTCCCACACATTCTTTTAAAAGAAAACAGTACTTACAGGAAGACATGAGTTGAAGAAAACAGTTATAACTGACTATATATATCTTAACTGAGGAGCTGATGTACTTTGCATATAAGTTAAATAAGCAGGGTGACAATATACAGCCTTGACCTACTCCTTTTCCTATTTGGAACCAGTCTGTTGTTCCATGTCCAGTTCTAACATTGCTTCCTGACCTGCATACAAATTAAAAGACACTTACTCCTTGAAAGGAAAGTTATGACCAACCTAGATAGCATATTCAAAAGCAGAGACATTACTTTGCCAACAAAGGTTCGTCTAGTCAAGGCTATGGTTTTTCCTGTGGTCATGTATGGATGTGAGAGTTGGACTGTGAAGAAGGCTGAGCGCCAAAGAATTGATGCTTTTGAACTGTGGTGTTGGAGAAGACTCTTGAGAGTCGCTTGGACTGCAAGGAGATCCAACCAGTCCATTCTGAAGGAGATCAGCCCTGGGATTTCTTTGGAAGGAATGATGCTAAAGCTGAAACTCCAATACTTTGGCCACCTCATGTGAAGAGTTGACTCATTGGAAAAGACTCTGATGCTGGGAGGGATTGGGGGCAGGAGGAGAAGGGGACGACAGAGGATGAGATGGCTGGATGGCATCACTGACTCGATGGACGTGAGTTTGGGTGAACTCCGGGAGTTGGTGATGGACAGGGAGGCCTGGCATGCTGCGATTAATGGGTCTCAGAGAGTCGGACAAGACTGAGCAACTGAACTGAACTGAACTGAGGAGCTGATGCATATTTTTAAATGTTTTTCATATTCAAGTTTTTAATTGCATCTTTTAAATTTTTTATTGCAAGATATTTGCTTTACAATACTGTTTTGGTTTCTGCCATACATCAACATGAATCAGTCATAGGTATACATATGTCCCCTCCCTCTTGAACCTCCCTCCCAACTCCACCACATCCCAGCCCTCTAGGTTGTCACAGAGCTCCCTGTGTCACACAGAAAATTTCCACTTGCTATCTATTTTATACATGGTAAAGTATTTGTTTCCTTGCTAGTCTCTCAGTTTGTCCTACCCTCCCCACCTCATGCAAAGAGTTGACTCATTGGAAAAGACTGATGCTGGGAGGGATTGCGGGCAGGAAGAGAAGGGGACAACAGATAATGAGATGGCTGGATGGCATCACTGACTCAATGGACATGAGTTTGAGTGAACTCCAGGAGTTGGTGATGGACAGGGAGGCCTGGCGTGCTGCCATTCATGGGGTCGCAAACAGTCGAACACGACTGAGTGACTGAACTGAACTGAACTCCCTCCCACACTGTTTAAGTTTTAAAATAATTAAGATCAGTAACAGATTACTAAATTAACTGAAACAGCAATGTAAGTTAACAATAGTTCAGTTCAGTTCAGTTCAGTCGCTCAGTCGTGTCCAACTCTTTGAGACCCCGTGAATCGCAGCACGCCAGGCCTCCCTGTCCATCACCAACTCCTGGAGTTTACTCAAACTCATGTCCATCGAGTCGGTAATGCCATCCAGCCATCTCATTCTCTGTCGTCCCCTTCTCCTCCTGCCCCCAGTCCCTCCCAGCATCAGAGTCTTTTCCAATGAGTCAACTCTTCACATGAGGTGGCCAAAGTATTGGAGTTTCAGCTTTAGCATCAGTCCTTTCAATGAACACCCTGGGCTGATCTCCTTTAGGATGGACTGGTTGGATCTCCTTGCAGTCCAAGGGACTCTCAAGAGTCTTCTCCAACACCACAGTTCAAAAGCATCAATTCTTCGGCACTCAGCTTTCTTCATAGTCCAACTCTCAACCATAAGATAAAATGCTTTAAGTTATTCAAGGAGATATTTGGTGAGATAGGAGCAGTGGGGAGGGAAGGAAGGAAGAAGAAAGAAAAAATGAAAGTTATCCCCTAACCAGTTATGTTTGATTAAGAAAGAAAAATAAGTATCAGGCAAAGGGAATATTAGCTTTAGGTTTTATAAGATGATTAAAGAAGAGAATAAACCTTGAATTTTGAAAAATTACTTAGCAAGATATTACCTTTTAACCTTTGTGTATTAAAAAATAAGTATACAAAATAAATCATATTTTATAACTTTCTTAAATATAGACATCATAAATTTTAAAATATTTGTATCCTACTTTCTCAATCTCACCTGATTGCTAATGATTAATATTAAAATCATGCATTTTTCTCTTGTTTCCTCATAATTTTCTATTGTTTCCATGAAATAAAACTATAGATACACATAAACCAGTTGTGCTCTTTTTGTTAATAGCCCATATATTATACCAGATTTGATCCTGACAGGCTATTTATTGTTGGCTTTACTCCAAGAATGGAAATGTTACAACACTGTGAAAAAATTATATATTGGGAAAGGAACACTAAAGCAAAGAAAAAAAAGGAAAATAATTATATTGCAGTTGTATTATCCTTTAAAATATGCATGGAACATGCTTTGCTAAAGTCAAAACAACTCATGATACCAGAAATTTGTTGGAATTTATATTTTGAACCTTGTTACTTACTCCAAATGTTTGTCAGACAAAAATATAAATAAATTAAAGTTGACCTAGAAAAAATTAAAAAACACTGATAAGATATATTTATTGCATTTTCTTTATATGATGGGAAATTATTCTACTGTTAAGTGCACCTAAGCATAAGGTTCTAGTGATCATGCTAATGATGGTATTATAAGTACAGGTGACGAAATCATTGTTGGTGTTATGATGAAGTGGGTGTTCAGTTAATTGCTCCTCTTAAAAGCCTGGCTGTATCAGTGAGCAAGAGATTCATGGCCATTTGCAGAACTAAAGAGGGGTTACTTAGAAAGAAAACCAGTTTAATGGGGCAAACAATGGAATAGTCTTTTAGTTCAGTTCAGTTCAGTCGCTCAGTTCTGTCCAGCTGTTTGTGACCCCATGGACTGCAGCACATCAGGCTTCTCAGTCTATCACCAACTCTCGATGCTTACTCAAACTCATGCCCTTTAAGTTGGTGATGCCATCCAACCATCTCATCCTCTGTTGTCCCCTTTTTCTCCCGCCTTCAATCCTTCACAGTATCAGGGTCTTTTCCAATGAGTCAGTTCTTCATATCAGGTGGCCGAAGTATTGGAGCTTCAGCTTCAGTATTAGTCCTTACAAAGAATATTCAGGACTGATTTCCTTTAGGATTGACTGGTTGGATCTCCTTGCAGTCCAAGGGACTCTCAAGAGTCTTTTACAACACCACAGTTCAAAAGCATCAATTCTTCGGCGCTCAGCTTTCTTCACAGTCCAACCCTCACATGCATACATGACTACTGGAAAAACCATAGCCTTGACTAGATGGACCATTGTTGGCAAAGTAACATCTCTGCTTTTTAATATGCTGTCTAGGTTGGTCATAACTTTTCTTCCAAGGAGCAAGAGTCTTTTAATTTCATGGCTGCAGTCACCATCTGCAGTGATTTTGGAGCCCCCAAAAATAGTCTCTCACTGTTTCCATTGTTTCCCCATCTATTTGCCATGAAGTGATAGGACCAGATGCCATGATCTTAGTTTTCTGAATGTAGAGTTTTATTTATTTATATTTTTATATCCCAGTTTTTTTTTAATTTAATTTTTTTTAAATTTTATTTTATTTTTAAACTTTACAATATTGTATTAGTTTTGCCAAACATCGAAATGAATCCGCCACAGGTATACCCATGCTCCCCATCCTGAACCCTCCTCCCTCCTCCCTCCCCATACCCTCCCTCTGGGTCATCCCAGTGCACCAGCCCCAAGCATTCAGTATCGTGCATCGAACCTGGACTGGCGACTCGTTTCATACATGATATTATACATGTTTCAATGCCATTCTCCCAAATCTCCCCACCCTCTCCCTCTCCCACAGAGTCCATAAGACTGATCTATATACATCAGTGTCTATTTTGCTGTCTCGTGCAATAATTTTACTCTCCTCTATCACTTTCATCAAGAGGGTATTTTGTTCTTCTTCTCTTTCTGCCATAAGGGTGATGTCATCTGCATATCTGATGTTATTGATATTTCTCCTGGCAATCTTGATTCCAGCTTGCACTTCATCTAGCCTGGCATTTCACATGATGTACTCTTCATATAAGTTAAATATGCAAAAGTCTTTTAAAGACTTCTTAAATGACTATTGTAGTGATATTTTATTCCTTAGAATCAGACCTGTAATTATCATGAGATGTCCAACTCGAGTTTGATGAAAATGGCAATAATAATGCTTTGTCTCCAATATCTTCAAACAATTGCAATGAATACATACTGCATACATATGTACAGATATAACGTAGCTTAGATCCATATATATTTAGTGCCTAGTCACGTCTAACTCTTTGCAATTCCATGGACTGCAAACTGCCAGGCACCTCTGTCCATGAGGATTTTCCAGGCAAGAATACTGGAGTGGGTTGACAGGCCCTCCTCCAGGGGATCTTTCCAACCCAGGGATTGAACCCAGGTCTCCCTTATTGTAGGAGGATTCTTTACCAGCTGAGCTACCACGGAAGTTCTACTAAATATATTTCTTTAGAGTTCTAGTATTTAAGGTTTACATTCATCCCATTATTTCACTTATCAATTTAGCAAAATATAATATATGAATAAATGAATGTGTTAGTTGATTAGTATGTCCAACTCACTGGGACCCCATGAACCATAGTCACCACGCTCCTCTGTCCATGGGATTTCCCAGGCAAGGACACTGGAGTGGGTTGCATTTCTTCCTCCAGGGGATCTTCCTGACTCAGGAATGGAACCTTCATCTCCTGCATTGGCAGGCAGATTCTTTACCACTGAGCCACCTGGGAAGTGCTTTCATATAGACAAGCTCCTTAGTAACAGTGTGTTAATTTAGACATTATTGAGAATGTTTTATAATTTGAAAATATATTATATTCATAAGCTCAATAGTCTCTAAAGCTCTTGATTTATAAAAACTTCTAATTCTAGCCCCACTTTGAGCTCTTATACTTAATTGTTGGGCATTTAAACCCTGGTTCCATACTCTGAGACCTTACATCCGAATTTTCTCCCCATGCCATCCTTAGCCACATTGTTTGCTTATGCATAAAGCACTCACATCAAATTCTCTCCTTTTTTGTGTATGTAAGGACATAACTTTTTTATCTTTTGTTTACTTCATAGCTATAATACACTTCTTTATATAGTCTGACTAATAGGTTGAACTTCTATATATTTTCTCTATCTTCACTCTCGGAGAAGGCAACGGCACCCCACTCCAGTACTCTTGCCTGGAAAATCCCACGGATGGAGGAGCCTGGTGGGCTGCAGTCCATGGGGTCGCTAAGAGTCGGACACGACTGAGAGACTTCACTTTCACTTTTCACTTTCATGCCTTGGAGAAGGAAATGGCAACCCACTCCAGTGTTCTTTCTTGCCTGGAGAATCCCAGGGACAGGGAGCCTGTGGGCTGCCGTCTATGGGGTCACGCCGAGTCAGACATGACTGAAGCGACTTAGCAGCAGCTTCACTCTGAAACTATTATACATTATATTTCTGTTTTATAATGTTAGATATCACTGAGCAGTTCATATCAGCACAGGGTACCATTTGCCAAGTAGTGACATTATTATTCTACTGTATCATAAATTTTCAGCTTATCTGTTCTTATTTGGAAGAAGGGGAGATTAAAAAGTGATATCCTTAATAATTTTCTTGAAATCAAATTCTTTCTTCATATTATTCTCTTTTTTCTATTATATGCATGGATTATTTAAGCTGATTTTCAAGCTACCAATGACTATATCAGTCCTTAAAGATGTTTTTTTCAAAGACTGGATATAAAGTGGGACACTATTTCTACTTCTTCTTTGATATAACAGAAGACAAACATATGAATCCTTCACATGTTAATAATTTTAGCAGTTATTATTATAAGGAAAGAAAACAGAAATAGCAAAATAATAAACAGGAGAACTTAACAAAACTAATATACCGAAAATGTTCTTATGATCCTGGTCTCTGACCTCTATTTTCTCACTTCCTTCTGCCATCTCTAATTTATATTTATTTATACATGTAGCAGGAGAAGGAGATGGCAACCCACTCTGGTGTTCTTGCCTGGAGAATCCCAGGGACGGGGAAGCCTGGTGGGCTGCCATCTATGGGGTCGCACAGAGTTGGACACGACTGAAGCGGCTTAGCAGCAGCAGCAAACATGTAGCATTAATAATCTCCCATTCCTCATTTATTCTATGAAATTCCTTCTTTAAAACCTAAAGTCCCAGTATAAAAATTAATTTAAAACAGCAGTTTATTGCTCATCTTATTTGTATAATTTGCAATTTTATTTTATTTTATTTTATTTGAATTGTTACTGGGAATTTTTTTTTTAATTTTATTTTTTAATTTTACAATATTGTATTGGTTTTGCCATATATCAAAATGAATCCGCCACAGGTATACATGTGTTCCCCATCCTGAATCCTCCTCCCTCCTCCCTCCCCATACCATCCCTCTGGGTCGTCCCAGTGCACCAGCCCCAAGCATCCAGTATCGTGCATCGAACCTGGACTGGCGACTCATTTCATATATGATATTATACAAAGTTCAATGCCATTCTCCCAAATCATCCCACCCTCTCCCTCTCCCACAGAGTTGAAAAGACTGTTCTATGCATCAGTGTCTCTTTTGCTGTCCCGTATACAGGGTTATTGCTACCATCTTTCTAAATTCCATATATATATATGTTAGTATACTGTATTGGTGTTTTTCTTTCTGGCTTACTTCACTCTGTATAATAGAAATTCAAAATTAAATCCAAAATTTTATATTAAGAGTTACCATCTCTTGACACTTCAACAAAAATTCTTGTTGATAGATAGACTGAAAGTTGATAGACTGAAAGATAAACAAGTCTACATGGACCATGTCCCTGCTAGCCAAAAGGTTTCTTAAAAAGTCAGTAAGATAGTGGGCAAGTCATTTCAAACCACATGATCAAATTTTGGAGTAAGATAAAGCCAGTACCAGAAATTTCCAGGAGAGAGAAGTAAACCTATCATAAACTCTTCCAAAACTCTGATCCACAATATAGTGATATGATCAACTCCCTATAGTAACATTTCTGCAGTCTCAAAAATTGTCAAAAGTTAGTGTTCACCTGTGGTGGGCATCAAGATTTTAGCCAGTTTATCCCTAGTCAAGGGGCTCTTAAAAAGTCCTAGATCATATCTGGGTACTATATCCAAATATTTTTTATTCTATTTTAATTTCATCATAGCAATTTCTTCTTCCTTTCATACTCCTGAATTATACTTGTTCAAAAAAATCTTTGTCTAGATTTTACTTTACCTCCTACTCTATCCTCAGCATTCCCAAATCAGGCTGAGAAGACCTGATGGCCTATCTTTTTCAGGAGGATTGTTTTGCTATTCTTCACTTAGTCTCAAACTTCAATCTCCACTACTGTTTACTAGTTTACTTTCTAATTATTGTTGCATTTTCTGACATGAGTTGATTGATACATTGGGTCCCTGTGTATTGTTCTTGCTTGACTCTGAAACCAAGACCACCTTGGGTTTCAAGATCTGAAAACTGTCACTTAGAATTAGACATTACCATCATTACCATATATGAGTAATAATCATGACAATAATAATAACTAAAATATACTGTGTCTGCTATGTGCCAGTCACTGTGCTGGGTTCTTTGGATGCCTTAGCTCATTTAATCCTCATAATGAGTGAGATGTGTGTTATTGTGCTCATTTTTGTGAGAAAGCTGAGTTTCAGAGAGTAAGTAGTTTAAATAAGCTCATACAGCTAATAATGCTGGAAAACATGATTTGAATACAGTAGTTTCTGACTCCAGATCTCAATCATATCACTTTTTATCATTGTTTTGATTGAGTCTTTGCCTTACGTGATTTTTTCACCCCTACTCATTAATCCTAACTCACCACTTGACAGTCTTGGTTCTAACCATATGTTATACATCACATATCTTATTTATCAACTAGAGTTACACTTGTAGCTTTTTCAGTTCTCATGACCATTAGGGGTCAATGAAATAGCAGAAGCAAAATCATTATCTTGATTTGTTTTTAAAGTGATTCCTTTAATCCTAACTACTGTTTCTGGGGGATAAATTTAGTGAAGCTATGGTATAAACTCCAGGCCATGTTTTCAAATTATAGTCTCTTTCTTCCAAGAATAGCTTCCTCGATTTTCTATACCATTCTTAAAATTATAAGCAGCCAAAACCTAAAACAATGTTCTTAATCTTAGATCTTCATCTGGCTCTTGTCCATGTAATTAGTCTGCATTCACATTCCCCCATTCTCCCTCATTTTCTTCTTTCCCTACTCCATCCAGAACTAGCCCTTGCCCTCTCTTTTTCAAATCAAAATATCTTTAAGGAGTTTTTCTCATCACTATGTCAGCAGAAGTTCTATCAATCTGTATACACCCAGATGGCTAAGGGATATTTTTAGATCATTTCAATCATCTGCTTTTTGCATCCCCAATGACTGACTCTATAAGAAGATTAAATTTTATGAATTGATTTTGTTAGATAAGAAGTTATTATAATTACATTTTTTCTTTCAACTGGTTCTTATAACTATGGCTGCTTTATTAATAGAATAGAATGATTTACTTTTGTATAGTTTATTCATGAAAGCACGTTAAGGAAGACAAGGGGTGTTGGGGGCCAGAGTGAGGCACTCCGCCCATGGCAAAGGTCATGAGGAAGGAGGCTCGACATACGCAAAGGCGGGATCGAGCCTCAGGAGTCCCCCTGGAAATCCTCGAGCGTCTACCCCCATAACCAGAGCCTGCCTACCTTACTACTTTGTGCTCTCACCTACACCTCTGACTTTACAGGGGGCTGTCCCCCACCACCTCTTTCGGAGAAGGAGTTAACCTAGAGCTCCAGTTGATAAAAACCCCTGGGCGTGACAAGAGTGTTTTAACCTACAAACTCCTCTGAAGGTTCTCTAGCCTGCCTGACAGGCTTGTCCGGCCACATGTGATTGCTCACAGCCTCCCAACCATGAGAGGCACGAGATGCTTTAAACCTTCTAAAAACAGGTTCCTTAGAAAAGTTAGAAAATTATTAGTATAAGTATAATGGGCTGATTAGAAATCATATTGGTGAAGGGTTTTTCATTTGTTGAGCTGATGTTCACTGCTAAGTCTCCACATCCCCTGCCCTTATACACATTAATGAATATATAGAAGAAATAAGTATTAACCTTTGATATAAATCACGTTAGGCCTTAGGCTAAGTAAATTCTTTCCTTAACTAAAACCCACTATACCCTCACCCTATAGGAATGTAACTTTATTTGGGTGGCGTCTGTTTTAAGAATAATCACCCCTGGAGAAATAAGTGTCCTGGTTGACTGACCGCTGTCACAAGGAGAGGGTCGTAAATTGTCAGCAGGCCCCCCGGCCAGAAGATGATGTAACACCCCTAAGACCTCTGTATACATTTGTATGAAGCACCTGACTTTGATAAAAGTCAGGACTGCTGACCCCACGTGACTTTTGCATAACACCTCAGTGTATAAAAGTAGACCATGGAAAATAAAGAATTGGGATCAGTTTCTCGAAATACTGGTCTCCCCATGTCTCTCTCTCTCTCTCACTCTGGTTGAGTCTCCATCTGGAGCGCGGAACCCACCAAGCTTACTAATTTTGCCTGGGCTTCTAAGATCCGACCGGGGAGGCCTCAGTGTCTCCTCTCCTCCGGGAGAACGGAAGGACGCCTGCGGCCTACGTAAGTGGTGCAAGCTTCTTGTCTTGAAGTTTTATTGGTCCCCCGCGTAAACCAAGCTACTCAGCCTCTTTTCTCCACTGAATTTTCCTACTGAGCTATCCTCATCTTATTATTCTTTATATCCTTAATTAACGTTTAATTAAGCAGTTGTTCCCCGACCCTCGCCTACGCCATCTCTCCTTCGAATACCCTGGATCAGCTGGGGCTGGACCCTGGCAAAGGGGAATTGTAATTATTGTCTATTGCAAAATGGAATGATGCTAATATGGCCAAAATACAATCAGTTTTATGAGGCATGAGTTCAATTCCACTGAATCAATTCCACATGCAAGGGCACAGGGGTAAGTAATCAGTAGTATCTACCTTTTAATAGGACTCATATTCAAGATTCTAATCTCAGGCTTCATGACTTAAAATATGCAAATAGAATGCTTTTAGCTCACACTTTACATGATAAAATGACTAATTCAAGGATATGTCATCAGATAAAAGATCAAAGGTAAAGAACATAGTTTCCAAATTAACCAAATTTCTAACATAATAGAGATTGTTATGAGGCAACACATTTTATTTTTTGATAGTGAGAGTATAGATGAGTCAAAAATCACTTAAAAGATATAAGACTATTCAATACTATGCAGCACCAGGAAGTAAAGTACCTAACAAAAAGGCACAGGCAAAAGTTAATTTTATGTAATCAGTATCCAATAAAGATCATTTAATAAGATGCATTACAATTTGATAAATCATTTAAACATGTTAATACCCTCTGTCTCTGACTGTCCTGTCAAAATTTAAATGTCTTAAATTTTTTCTGCTAATGTTTATGGAATAAAACTATAAGCCAAATCTGAAGAGAAATAGCAGCATATATTTAAAAATCAAGTTTCTATCTGGTGTCTCACAGCTCGGCTTTTGTTGCAAGGTGATTTTTTAAAGTTTATGTTACATGGACATGCCATTGAGTAAGGATCCATAAACACACATAGACTATGTCACATTATGCATTTATGCTGCAAACGCTCATTTAAGAAAGCAAGAAAAAACATAACTTTGTGTTCACTTGTTACAGAATCAACTACTATAACAGATACAGCATTTTGTCCATTGAGTCAAAACAAACAAAAATGCTCTTCTAAACATTTAATGAGGATATAGTAGAGAAGTCATACATTTAGAAATAATTATTTTTAGAAATCTTTAAAAACTTATTGTAATATGGCAAACTGGAAAGATACTGCTAGATCAGCTATAAATCTAGAATTCTTGCCTTACTTATGATTCTTTAATCATCTCTCATGTCTTATGTATTTAACTTTTAAACACACACAAATAGTTATGTACTTATGTATATAAGTATATGTGTGTGTGTAATACATACACTGCATTATTTTATTGTTCTTATTTTCATAAATAAGGAGGCTTAACATAGGAATTATTACAACATACAAGTAGAGAAGACGATCTGCTAATCCTATGAGTTAGCATATTCTAATTTAGAAAATATATCTGAAAAAATTTAAAGCAATATTTAAAAAATTAAAGATGGTTGCACAGCTTTGAAATGTATAGATTATCAAAAATTTCAAGACACTTTATACTTATCCTTCTTGATGTGAAACAAGGATGGATACAATTTTTTCTCCTTTAATAAAATAAAACAGCTATTCTTTACTTGAATACAGCAAACACCAGCTTTAAAAAAAGCCTTTTATAAACTTCAAAACTGTAGGATATTTGCTTAATAAACTAATGTAGTTTCTACTCCTAATAAAACCAAATTCAAATTTAATAGTAAAATGTCCAACATTTGCCATACCGCAAGGCATTTGGGATCTTAGATCCCCAACCAGGGCTCAACCAGCACCCCCTGCATTAGAAACACATAGTCTTAACCACTGGCCTCCCAGTCAACCTTATTTTTAAACAAATAATATAAAAATAATATTTAGAAATGACAGATGTTGATATTTTAATTGTGAAAGATAAATTATGTTTAAATATGTGTTATATACCATTTATGGTGGCAAAAATTGAAAATTTTTATGGAGAAAGACAGCTTCTTCAATAAATGGTGTTGGGAAAACTGGACAACTACATGTTAAATTATCAAACTAGAATATTCTCTCATACCATGCACAAAAATAAATGCAAAATAGAATAAAGACTTATATGTAAGACTTGAAACCGTAAAACTTCTAGAAATAAAACACACGGAGTACACTCTTTGACAGTGGTCTTATTAATATTTTTTTGGATATGTATCCGCAAGCAAAGGAAACAAATGTAAAAATTAAAAAATGGGACTGCATCAAACTAAAAAGCTTTTGCACAACAAAGGAAACTATCAACAAAACGGAAAGGCCACTTACTGAATGGAGGAGAGAGTCATTCAATCATGTCTGACTCTTTGCAACCCCATGAACTGTACCAGACAGACTCCTCTGTCCATGGAATTCTCCAGGCAAGACTAATGGAGTGCGTATCCATTCCCTTTGCAAACAATATATCTGATAAAGGGTTAATATCTAAAATATACAAAGAGCTCATACAACTTTATATTAAATAAACAATCCAATTAAAATATGGGAGAGGACCTGAATATCGAAGACAAACAATGCAATAGGCACATGAAAAGATATTCAAGATCACTTATCATCAGGCAAAAGCAAATCAAAGCCATAATGGGATATCACTTCACACCTGTCAGAATGCTGCTGCTGCTGCTGCTGCTAAGTCGCTTCAGTCGTGTCCAACTCTGTGCGACCCCATAGACAGCAGCCCACCAGGCTCCCCCGTCCCTGGGATTCTCCAGGCAAGAACACTGGAATGGGTTGCCATTTCCTTCTCCAAGGCATGAAAGTGAAAAGTGAAAGTGAAATCACTCAGTCGTGTCTGACTCTTCGCGACCCCATGGACTGCAGCCCACCAGGCTCCTCCATCCATGGGATTTTCCAGGCAAGAGTACTGGAGTAGGTTGCCATTGCCTTCTCTGACCTGTCAGAATAGCTGTCTTCAAAAAGACAATAAATACGTGTTGTCAAGGATGTGGAGAAGGGGACCACTTGTGCAGTGTTGGTAGAAATATAAATTGGTGCCGCTACTAAGGAAAATAGTATGGAAATTTCTCAAAAAATTAAACATAGAACTACACATGATTCAGCAATTCCACTCCTCAGTACTTATCCAAGGAAAACAAAAACACTAATGAGACAACATATAAGCACCCAAGAGTTTCCCAGTTGGTACCAGTGGTAAAGAACCCAGCTGCCAATGCAAGAGACATAAGAGATGTGGGTTCAGTCACTGGGTCAGGAAGATCCCCCGGAGGAAGCCATGGTGCCCCACTCCAGCATTCTTGTCTGGAGAATCCCATGGACAGAGGAGCCTGGTGGGCTACAGTCCATAGGGTTGCAAAGAGTCAGACACATCTGAAGTGACTTAGCATGCATGCATATGCACCCAATGTTTATTTGCAGCATTATTTGCAATAGCTAAGATATGGGAGCAACCTAAGTATCAATAAATAAATGAATGGATAAAGAATATGATATATGTATGTGTATATGTATGTGTATGTTTGTGTATACACATACACACACACACACACACAAAGGAATATTCAATTCCGTTCAGTTCAGTTGCTCAGTCGTGTCCGACTCTTTGCGACCCCATGAATCGCAGCACACCAGGCCTCCCTGTCCATCACCAACTCCCAGAATTCACTCAGACTCATGTCCATCGAGTCAGTGATGCCATCCAGCCATCTCATCCTCTGTCGTCCCCTTCTCCTCCTGCCCCCAATCCCTCCCAGCATCAGAGTCTTTTCCAATGAGTCAACTCTTCACATAAGGTGGCCAAAGTACTGGAGTGTCAGCTTTAGCATCATTCCTTCCAAAGAAATCTGAAAGGAATATTACTCAGCCATAAAAAGAATAAAATTTTGCCATTTGCAACAACATGTATGGACCAAGATGGTATCACACTTAGTGAAATGGGAGAAAGTACATATGATTCCACTTATATATGGAATGTAGAAAACAAAACAAATGAACAAACATAAAAAAACAGAAACTGAGTTATAGATACAGAGAACAAAAATGGTATCAGATTTGTGGTTACCAGAGATGAAGGAAAGAGGGAGAATTGAATGAAAGCAGTGAAAAGGTAAAAACTTTCAGTTATAAGATAAATAACTACTAGGGATGTAACATATAACATGATAAATATAATTTACACTGCAGTATATGTTATACATGGAGGCTGTTAAGAGTAAATTCTAACAGTTATGGTCACAAGGAAAACTTTTTTTTTCCTCTGTGTATCTAAATGAGATGATGGATGTTCACTAAACTTACTCTGATAACCATTTCATGATGTATCTAAATCAAATTATAAGGTTATACAACTTAAACTTATATAACATTGTATGTCAATTATGTCACAATAAAACTAGAAGGAAAAAAGAAAAGTAAATTTTAAAAGATTTTTTTAAAAAAAGAAAGAAAATTGAACAATTTTGGAGGAAACTATTTGGCATTGTAAATTAAGAGCATTAAAACCATTTGTTCCTTTTACCCAGTAATTCCAATCCTTAAAAAATAGTCTAAGAAAATAATGTAACCACTTCCCCAAATTCAATGCACAGAGAGGCTCAATTTCATAAAAATGGATAACTAGAAAGCATAAAGCTCTAAATGTCAAACATTTAGGTAAATGTTAAAGGAGGTGAAGTGTTTCCTTCTTTTATTTGGTGATCACAAAACATGTCAAGCAAGAATCACAAAACATATCAAGCAAGAACATGGGAAAGGCTCTAACCCTTAATCCTTGGTGAGTGAAGTCACTGTGGTCCTTCCCTGTGTCCACATGATCCCAAAAGTGGGTGTTTCCATTGGTGGCCCAATTTCTTCTTTATTGAACTTGATTCTCAGGACCTTGAATGAACCTCCCAAAAGCAATAGGCATCTGTATTAACTAAGGATGGAATCCACAATCACTGTCTCACCCATATCCCCATCTACTACCTCTGTCCTAACTCCTATTAGAATCTAAGGAAACTGAATAAAGAGTATACTCTCCCTGCTTCCAAATCTCAATACACTTGGCCTATTCTCATTCTTCCATAGGATGAAAATCAATTTAGTTTCCTCAATGAACTTAGACATATAAAAGACATCTGCCCAAGAGCTGCGACTACCGTGCTACAACTTCCGAGGCCTGTGCGCCCTGGGCCCGTGCTCCGCAGCAGGAGAGGTCACTGCGGTTATAGGCCCATGCACCACAGCTGGAGAGTGGGCCGCACTCTCTCAACTAAGAGGGGGCCCACATGCAGCAAAGAAGATCCAGCCAAAAACAAATGATTCTTTTTTTTTTTTTTAAGTGGTCTGCTTAACGCCCAACTGTACTAATGAGATTCTTGGTTTTATTCTCAAATGGCAACTCTCCATTCAGTGGTCTCAAATTTATGGACTTAAAAGAGTAAAGAAAGATCATAATTCATTTGACAAATTTATTTTTGTGGGTGATAGATGTCAAGCACCATTTTAGCAACTGAAAATACAATGCCGAACCAAAAAGTTGTTTACTCAAGGAGTTTATTTTAATGCATGTAGAGGTACTTAACAACTACATGCAATGCCCAGCTTTGAAAGGGGATTTTTTATTTCCCTTGTAATGAGCCTAGAACTGAGAAAAATAACTACATTTAATTTCACAAATGGGTCTTCTATATAAAATTCTAAAATGGCCTAAGAATAAAATATTAAAAATAAAAATTTATACACAATTTTTATAATCCTATTAAAATCATAGAAATATTTCCTAGTTTAAAATGATATCTAGTATTTCCTGTGCCAAGTTCCAAATAAAATAGTTTTAAAGACAAAGAAGAAACTATATATGTATGTATGTGTGTGCATATATCTATATAAACATGTTAGTTACCTTATAGCTGTATTCCATTGTTTTTACTATAACAGCAAGAACAATGGAATACAATGAAAAATTACAATCTAACTATTGGCTACTAGTCAACCTAAAATGCAATCTTTCTGAAAAAAGAAATGTAAGAGATTGTGTTCCTTTCTCTGTTGCTTAAACTTTAGTTCAGCGAACCAGCCATATAACAACCAGAAAACTAGAGAGTAAACTTAAGAATGCCACATCTTATATAAAAAAGGTTTTTGAGGTGGTCCATCAATTTACAATTTCTACAGACATTTATAGATTGTTTTTCCAGGAGAACAAACTCCACATGTAGGAGGCAGGTAATGCCGGATTTGGGTTGGGAGATAGCTGAAGAGAAGGGCAGTTACTATTGCTAGCAAAAAGTTACCTGGCATTTCTTGTTCACATAAATTAAGCACTCAGTATAGGATAAAAACAGGAAGAACCCTGGTAGCATTCATGCTAATAACTTTTAATTTTTTTTTTTTTGTATCCTTCCAGTTTAGTGTCCTAGAATCAGGAATGGAAGTTAAACAATAGCCCATTTCAACTCATTTCAGTAAAGTTATACTAGATGAATGCCTATTAGGTAGGGAGTATTTGATAGAACTTTGTAATATCGCTTGACACTTTGATTTTAGTTTTAGTTTTAATAAAGATTTTTATCTAACTTAAACATGTAAGATAAGAATGGCAAATCACCAACTGGCAAAATCCTGGCCTAGATAAATCTCTTTTCATCATAGATTAATTAAGTAAAAGAAAAATCTAAGATTTTATTGTTAAAAACTCACTAAAGGACATGAAAAATGGAATGGTTTCCTAAAGTCTCAATGGAAGATCTTAACTGAGATAAAACAGTTAACTAAAAGAACAACTTTTCAAAAACTCTTTGAAATTCTTAACTTAGAGACATGGGATTCATGAAAGATAATCAAAGTCATAACAAAAGGTGAGCTGAGATTTAAATATGAATATATATGACAAATAAGTATTTCAAATCAAAAAATGATTTAAGAAAATTAAATCCTAAGTGCAGAATTCACCTTTTAGTAAAGTATATTACTGGCATAGAAGAAGAGTTGAGAATTCTTCTCAAAATTCAAAGTGAAGGAATAGAGAAATGAAAAAAAATTTTTTGAAGGAGATATATAAGTGAAATTTAAAATTTAACAGTTTTGCATAAATACAGGCAACCAGAAATAAGAATGACAGAGAAGTAAGTTTCTAAAATATCCAAGCAAGAGATCTGAATCTATGTATAGAGAGTGTATTATAATTGCTAGAGGGGAAAAAACCAAACAAGTAAAAACGTATCAATTACAAAGATGAAAGCAAACTCTTTAAGCACCTGCTTAAAGTGAATAAAATTAAGCAGGATGGCCTAATTTTCATCTGTAAGATTACTTTTTTATAAAGCAATAAGGGAAGAAATTTAAGGGGTAGGAATTGCTATTCTAAAAACACTCCTGCTAAACTTTAATCAACTAATAACAACTATTTCATTTGCTTTAAATAATAAGTATAACTTTTGCTTCCGGGTATGATGGAGTAGTTTGTGGTACACTGACGCTCCTTTTGAGAGCAACTAAAATGAGTAAATATAAACATACAAATGTGCGTCTTTATAGGCTTTACAGAGCTAATGAATCAGCCTGGAATAAAGGAAATGAGATTTCCCACAGGAGAGAACTATGAAGAGATGAACTGACATTCTGCAGCTTTTTTCCCTTGAGGTGTTTTCTGATTCTGGCCACTAGGCAAGAGTTGGACAATCTGGATTTTACCTGGGCAAAGCTCTTTTTGGGAAGCAGAGACAGAATAGAGTTTTTTAGTTCACTCTGGAGGCCATACAGGTTTGAGAAGTGACAAAAAGAGGAATGAGAATTTAGCCTCATGTGAATTGAGGAATGAGAGCTGAGCCATCACTAAACCTGTTTCCTTCTCAACATTTGTTGGAAAGTAGAGGTACATGGGGGGTAAAGGTAACTACGTAGCCTCTGGAAAGCAAAGCAGTGAGTTTGATAGTCCCATCAGACTGAGACAAGGATTAGGGTTAAGAATATTTCATGTAAGGAACCTCTGGTGAAACCAGATGGAAGTCCTTCAAGGTCTAGCCCATACATGAAGTCAAGTCAAACAGAATATTGTGGGTACTATATGAGCAGCAGGATCAGAGCAGCATTTACAATGGTTCATGTTTCTTGGATTGAAATAGCTAACATCTTCTGTAGTCTACTTACATTTTACTTACAGTGTAAAAGAAAAAAAAAATCTTTATATAGGCATCAGTCAGTTCAGTCGCTCAGTCATGTTTGACTCTTCACGACCCCATGAACCGCAGCATGCCAGGCCTCCTGTCCATCACCAACTCTCAGGGTCCACCCAAACCCATGTCCATTGAGTCGGTGATGCCATCCAACCATCTCATCCTCTGCCATCCCCTTCTCCTCCTGCCCTCAATCTTTCCCAGTATCGGCGTCTTTTCCAATGAGTCAGCTCTTCGCATCAGGTGGCCAAAAACTGGGAGTTTCAGCTTCAACATCAGTCCCTCCAATGAACACTCAGGACTGATCTCCTTTAGGATGGACTGGTTGGATCTCCTTGCAGTCCAAGGGACTCTCAAGAGTCTTCTCCAACACCACAGTTCAAAAGCATCAATTCTTCTACACTCAGCTTTCTTTATAGTCCAACTCTCTCATCCATACATGAACACTGGAAAAACCATAGCCTTGACTAGATGGACCTTAGTTGACAAAGTAATGTCTCTGCTTTTGAATATGCTGTCTAGGTTGGTCATAACTTTCCTTCCAAGGAGTAAGCGTCTTTTAATTTCATGGCTGCAATCACCATCTGCAGTGATTTTGGAGCCCAGAAAAAAAAAAGTCAGCCACTGTTTCCACTGTTTCCCCATCTATTTGCCATGAAGTGATGGGACCAGATGCCATGATCTTCGTTTTCTGAATGTTGAGTTTTAAGTCAACTTTTTCACTCTCCTCTTTCACTTTCATCAAGAGGCCCTTTAGTTCTTCTTCACTTTCTGCCATAAGGGTGGTGTCATCTGCATAGCTGAGGTTATTGATATTTCTCCCAGCAATCTTGATTCCAGCTTGTGCTTACTCCAGCCCAGCGTTTCTCATGATGTACTCTGCATAGAAGTTAAAATATAATAAGTAGGGTGACAATATACAGCCTAGACATACTCCTTTTCCTATTTGGAACCAGTCTGTTGTTCCATGGCCAGTTCTAACTGTTGCTTCCTCATCTGCATACAGATTTCTCAAGAGGCAGGTCAGGTGGTATGGTATTCCCATCTCTAAGAATTTTCCAGTTTGCTGTGATCTACACAGTCAAAGGCTTTGGCATAGTCAATAAAGCAGAAAGAGATGTTTTTCTGGAGCTCTCTTGCTTTTTTGATGATCCAGTGGATGTTGGCAATTTGATATCTGGTTCCTCTGCCTTTTCTAAAACCACCTTGAACATCTGGAAGTTCACGGTTCATGTATTGCTGAAGCCTGGCTTGAAGAATTTTGAGTATTACTTTACTAGCATGTGAGATGAGTGCAATTGTGTGGTAGTTTGAGCATTCTTTGGCATTGCCTTTCTTTGGGGTTGGAATGAAAACTGACCTTTTCCAGTCCTGTGGCCACTGCTGAGTTTTCCAAATTTGCTTGCATATTGAGTGCAGCACTTTCACAGCATCATCTTTCAGGATTTGAAATAGCTCAACTGGAATTCCATCACCTCCACTAGCTTTGGTCATAGTGATGCTTCCCAAGGCCCACTTAACTTCACATTCCAGGATGTCTGGCTCTAGGTCAGTGATCACACCATCGTGATTATCCGGGTTGTGAAGATCTTTTCTGTACAGTTCTTCTGTGTATTCTTGTCACCTCTTCTTAATATATTCTGCTTCTGTTAGGTCCATACCATTTCTGTCCTTTATCGAGCCCATCTTTGCATGAAATGTTCCCTTGGTATCTCTAATTTTCTTGAAGAGATCTCTAGTCTTTCCCATTCTAATGTTTTTCTCTATTTCTTTGCATTGATTGCATTGTTACACAAAAACTCAATTTGCTTCTTGGTGGGCATTGAGCCAATGACACAACCAAGTCAAAGAGTGTAAGAAGGAAAGATTTGTTACTTCCAGCAAATAAAGAGAACACTAGAGATCTCTCCCAAAGCAATATCTCCCTGAAGAGCAAAATTGGGGAAGTTTTCTGCTAAGAGTACATGAAGGGGCTTGAGTAGAGTAGAATTCAGCATAGAAGTGGAACAGAGGTCAACAGAGTCCAAGTTTTAGTTAACTGAAGTCAGGACAGTCATAAAAGTTCAATATCATTATTCTTTAATTTCTGACCAGTCTGGGGTCTCAGCATATAATTAACATCCTCCACCTGGGTGGGGGCCTTAGTTCCTGCAGTACTCAAAAGTATGTATCGTATTGCTATATGTCTTGAGAAGAAACTCAGACTGTTGTATTACTGAACTATTGTTTCATGATTGCTTTTTCTTTGTTCTTGCCTTCCTTTGTTCCCTTAAGATCATTAATCACCGGGTCCTCTTTAGGGAAAAACACCTTGGCTAGACTTAGATCACAAAATAACCTAAACTAAAGTGGCTTCTCTTATGTCAAGAAAGCCACACCTGGTTCTCTTTCTCCAGGGATCCCCTACGCTATCTGCTTATAGCATTTGTTTGGTTTCTGCAAACTGAGAACTTGAATCACCACAAATATAATCATGCAGGATGACTGTGAATGAAGAAAAGGGAAATTCCCAGACTTTTCAGAAACTACTGGTCTAGGCTCTGAACTGATATTAACTCCTTAGAACATGAAATATGTTCTTTAGTTTGCCATTCAAGTGGGTACTAGTGGGTACAGTTTATTAATGAAGTTTTTTGGCTTAGATTCACCTCATGGTAGGCTGAGAGAGATTCCAAAAGCAACTATGGCTATTTTCTCAGTTCTAGAATGCACCGTTACCATATATTTATTTAAAAACTAGAATAATCATCTTGCTGGTTCTCTGGCTTATTGATTGTTATCATTGCTGTTTAATGTCTGTCATGTCTGACTCTTTGCAACCCTATGGACTATAACCCACCAAGCTTCTCTGTCCATGGGATTTCCCTGACAAGAATACTGGAGTGAGTTGCCATTTCCTTCTCCAGAGGATATTCCCAATCCAGGGATTGAACCTGTGTCTCCTGCTAGGCAGGTGATTCTTTAGCACTGAGGCACCTGGGAAGTCCCTGGCTTATAGAACAGGAGATCTTATGGTAGAATTCGCCAGTGGAAAAGTCACTGTGACTATTTTTCTTCATAAAAATAGTGAACCCACACCAAAACTAACCCTTTATAAAATTGGTCAAGTTTGCCACCATCCAAGTCTCAAAGGAGGAAAGGAGGGTGAGTCCTGCCACAGCACCTTTAACTGTGAAGAAGGCAGCTGAATACTGCAGAATGACAGTGGATTCATGATTTGACGCTATTAAAGTTCCTTTGCCATATACAGTTTCTTTATTGGAGTAAATCAACATAGCCCTGATACCTGGTATGCAGCTGTTAATTATGCAAACGTGCACATACACACATATGATCTCTTAGTAAAGATAGCCAGAATAAGCTTGCTTTCATCTAACGAAGGTAATGATATACATCTCTCTCTCTCTCTATATATATATATATATATATGTATATATTTATTATCTTTCCTCAGACCTATATAAATTCTTGTCTAGCTTTGTCTATTCTGAAGAAATTTTGCACACCATTATGATCCACTTCATTGATATCCCTATTCTGATGTACAAGGTAAGCGAGGAGTACTGAAATTTTATTTTATTTTTTTTTTGCCTTTTAGTAGAAGATCTCAACTTTTCACATTCATAGCATAGACTTTTATATCTATAGACTCTCTTACATTTGCTTTATGTACTATGTCAACTCTGTACTTACTTTTTTTATTTTTTCTGAGATTGAACATAATATTTCTTTACTTTCCTTCCACCTAAGAATCAACTAATGCTTTCTGAGAAAAATATAATAATTAGCTGATGTTTTTCCTAATTACCTTTACAGCAGAATATATACAACAATTTAAAAACTTTCCAATTAAGTGTTTAATGTCAGCTGCTCAACAAAAAAAAAAATGGTCTATTTGTCAAAAACAACCTTGTTTTCTTCTTAAACCATTTTTATTAGTAAAATAGATGCTATCTATCGACCATATGTTATCACTATATAACAAATACTAGTCATAGTCTGAAATGACTATTTTCCTATTTTGTGTTTACAACAAATAGATATTTATTTACAAATAGTTCAACCCACTTAAAGCACACAGCTATTTACTATTGTGATTTGGTAATACACCAGGTTAAAGTACTTTTTACTTGTTTAAAGAAATTAAGTATATTAAATAATAGTTAACAAGCAATATGTATCTGATGTGTCTAAAAAGATATATCTAATATTAAACATGAGGACAAAAATATGACAGTGCTGTTGTTCAGTCATGTCCAACTCTTTGTGATCCCATGGACTGCAGCATGCCAGGCTTCCCTGTTGTTTATTATCTGCTGGAGTTCGCTCAAATTCATGTCCATTGAGTCCATGATGCTATCCAATCATCTCATCCTCTGCCACTCTCTTCTCCTCTTGCCCTCAATCTTTTCCAGCATCAGGGTCTTCTGCAATGTGTTGGTTCTTTCCATCAGCTGGCCAAAGTATTGGAGCTTCAACTTCAGCATCAATCCTTCCAATGAATATTCAGGGTTGATTTCCTTTAGGATAGACTGGTTTGATCTCCATGCTGTCCAAGAGAGTCTCAAGAGTCTTCTCCAGTACCACAGTTTAAAAACATTAATTCTTTCTCCCTCATCCTTCTTTATGGTCCAACTCTCAGAACTATACATGACTACTGGAAAAGCCATAGCTTTGACTATATGGACCTTTGTTGACAAAAGGATGCCTTTGCTTCTTAATACGCTGTCTAGGTTTGTCATAGCTTTCCTTCCAAGGAGTTAGTGTTTTCTAATTTCATGACAGTGTAAGTCACAACAAAAAAGATGCTGAAGCAAACTTAGCTGGTCATTGTCCTTTGGCAAGAACATCTGAAACATTTAATTAGTGATGGAAAGTTTATGGTGAGTTGAGGGAACGTCTTTTCCTTCTAATAAAAGACAACTTAAACACCAATAACTTCAAATGAGTTTCTGTTTCTTAGAAAATATATCAGTACTGAAAACCTTCATAAACACATTCTTTCAAGAGATATTACAAAGTATTATAAGTGTTATTATCTTCCTTCTTCATTTTGTGTCTATTTTGGATTTATGCATAGCTTAGACCTTCACAAGGTCTTTTTAAGTACCTAGTAGAGACTGAGCGACTGAACTGAACTGAACTGAAGAGTGGGCCAACAGCTTTGCTTCTTAGTTGGAGTTACAGACTCTCACCCACTTTCCCAACATGTGTTTCCCTAAATTCTACATGGTTTCTCAGGTCCTTCAAGTCTTCACTTCTTTCCCATTAATTCCAGCTTTCTGCTGCCCTCTCCTGGCCATATAAGCATTTATAGATCTGGAGTTTTACATTAGAGGGAAGTAAAACAGTGACTCTAAAAAATTAATTTGCACCAAAATCTTCTGCAGGTTCACATTTAAGCATTTATTTAAATTACGTTTTAATTGAAATAAATCAATTTAAGAAGAAATTTTGATTGCCTTTTAACTAAAGTCAAAATCTAGCTATGAGGAGCCCTTATGGTAAATCCTGTGCTCAATCCTTTCTAGAGCAGAATGTACACAATGTAATGATTTACAGATATTACTATAGTCTTACACCCTATCTATTAGGGAGAAAGAAAACCACATTTGTTAGAAAAGTTCTCAAAAAGCACTTCTGTCTTGAGACCTTTGGAAAAGTAGGATTGTTAATTCCAGATAATCAGGGATCAACGAAAAGAAAAAGGAAATGTATTAAAGTCAACTAAAGGGAGACAGTGGGAGGTCATTATACCCAGAAAACTATTACAATCATAGAATTATTGGTGCAAGGAATCTTTTGTGGAGAGCAGTGAAGCAGCTGCTGCTTATTTCCACAGGCTGGGAGAGAGCAGGGTGGTGTCCGTGGACAACATATCCATGTTAACCATAGATAATTTTATAGAAATTACAAGGAGACCTCAAGATTCTTGAAGATTAAGACAAGTTTAAATGAGTTTCTGAATTTCAAGAGATATCAGCTGACGATTCATTTACTTATAATTGTCATAGTATGGATGTCATTAAATTCCTTTACCTTTGTTTTGTTATACACTTCTGTCACTGGTAGTGTATACAGGCAGTGGAAGAAATTATTTCACCTCATACTCATGTTCTAAAGAAGTATATTCATAAGATGGTCTTAGTTCCCTAATGATGGGTAGGGCTTGGGAAAGAGATTTCTGTTAAACATTGATAATACAATTTGTAAATGTTACAAACCACTGCCAAAGCTTCTATTTTTAATGGACGAGCATAAAATGAAGTGAGGAGCTTGAACTAAGGAGTACAAACATGGGATTATATCAAATCTTGATATAAATAAGGTATCTGTCTATTGATAACCATTTTATATTCATATTCAGAAAACTTTTTCCTTTCCAGGTTTATTTTATTTCTATCCTTCTCTTCATATTTAATTTTCATAAAAGATTTATATGTATTTATAGTGTCCATTCCTCCCTTTCCTACTCTCTCTTCAAACCACTGCAATTCTTCACTCCCAATTAAAATAAAGTTTAACTGGATGTTAATGACTACCATGTGGGTAAATCCAATGGGACTTTTTAAATTAATAATTTTTTATTTTAGAATTGAGGTTGTAACATGCAAATCTCAATTTTTTTTTCTACCTCCTCTCACTTCTTTTTCTACTTTGTCAATTCATTTTCACTTATCTTATGTTTAGATTAAGGGCCCTACTTCACAGGTCTACAAACTATGGCCCATGAGTTAAATCCAGCTTTCTATTGTGAATAGTTCTGCAATGAACGTTAGGGTATACGTGTCTTCTTGAATGATGATTTTCTCAAGGTGTGTGCCAAAAGGACACACACACCTCCAATGTTTATTGCAGCACTATCTACGATGGCCAGGACATGCTGTTCTTTGTTGTTGAGTCACTAAGTCATGTCTGACTCTTTATGATGCCATGGACTATAGCATGCAGGCTTCCCTGTCCTCCCCAATCTCTTGGAGTTTGCTCCAGCCTGGACATTGAAAGAAACTAAACATCCAATGACAGATGGGTGGATAAAGAAGATATGGTCATATATACAATAGAATATTACTTTTTATTGCCATAAAAAGGAACGGAATTGGGTCATTTGTAGAGATGTGTATGGACCTAGAGTCTGTCATTCATAGTGAAGTAAGTCAGAAAAACAAATATTGTATATAAATACATATATGTGGAATCTAGAAAATGATACAGATGAACCTATTTCCAAGTCAGGGATGAGATGCATATGTAGAAAATGGATATGTGGACACGGGGAAAGGGAGGGTGGGATGAACTGGGAGATTAGGATTGACATATGTACACTACCATGTGGAAAACAGATAGTGGGAACCTACTATAAAGCACAGTAAGCCCAGTTCTGTGCTCTTTGAATGACCTAGATGAGTGGAATGGAGGTGGGAGGAAGGGAGGTTAAAGAAGGAGGGGATATATGTATATTTATACCTGATTCACTTCACTGCACAACATAAAATAACAGAACATTGTAAAGTATTTATATTCCAATTTTAAAAAAATCCAGCTTTCTTCCTGATTTTTTAAATAAAGCTTTATGAAATCACAGCCATGCTCATTCATTTAAGTATTGTCTATGAACAGTTTTGCACAACAATGGCAAAGTGTATAGTTTTCACAGAGAACACAGAGCTTACTAAATCTGAAGTATTTCCTATATCGATGGCCTATCACAGAAAAAAAAATATTGACCTCAGTTCTAGGTAATGGATCTTAGGTCATTTTCTGATCATTTTTTATGAATCACATTGACTCCCCTGCCCTGACACCATAAACAGGATGACTTTCAAATTTATATCTTAAATCTAGACAATACCTCACAATTGCAAACCTTATATTCAGCTACATATTCATTGTTCTAATGAAATGTCTCACAAATATCTCATACTGAGATTCAAAATTGAATTTGTAAGCTTATACACACACATAATCCTGTATTCATTAGATCCCTTTCTTCGTGAAAATCACCATCATTGATTCAATTGCTTTAATTAGAAGACTGACATTCATAACACCTTTCTCTCTCCACTCCATGCCTAAGGTAACCAGAGTGAAGTCTAATCAGTTCTACTTTAATATTCTCAAAGCTATCTAATTGTACTCATATTTATTAACTCCATCTTCATAGAAGCACCCCACATTTCTCACCTGGACAATTGCAATATTCCCTACATCATCTACTTATATTTCTACTACTTTATCTTCTCTGTATATAACAAAGGGATTTTTTGTTCAAAATGTAAGGCTAAGTCTTAACTGCATTCTATAAGATGTGATTATAGTTAACATATTTGCTAACACACTTATAACATGCTGACCCACATGCATTCCAATTTGATCATTTTTTTTGGCTCCACTCTGGAGGAATATATATGACTTATATTACTTAGCTATTTAAGAAATCTCTAAAATAATTACACACTGGTAATAAACTTTTTAAACTACTACCTAAATGGTCTAGTGATAAAAAAGTACACATTGAGTTGTAAGTTCCAAGTATAGCTTCCATCCCATTCATGGAAGAATGCTTTATTTATAAAGCCAAAATACCACTGCAAACTAGTCTAACAGGCATTATAAATTCCCCAAATTAAACCCCTCTGGATTAACCTTAGCAACCCTACTCTTTCAGACCTGTATTTTTGTAATAAGATATTGTATATCCAATGCAACTGTAAAGGACTTAAAAATGCTTCCCCAGAATTCTCTCCACGGTATCAGGATAGAGTTTAAAGTAAACTAAATCTCAGTATTTATCAGTTAAGCCACCTCCAAATTTCCCCTAGATTTTGGCATATAACTTTATCTGTGTCAACCTGTTTCTGAACTCCCACATCATTTTCAGAAAATGGCAGGTTCTAAATCATACACAGATCTGGGTAAGTCTCTGCAATAATGCTATAAAAGCATGCCATTCTATGTCTAAAATGCAAAGTGAGCAATTTGTCAGTTATATAATAAGCATAAACATTCATCCATTGTGACCTACTATGCAGCACCATCTAACACCATTTCTCTTATATCTTTCCCTTTGAATTTATCCTCAGTCTTACCAATCCCCTAGAAACATGCATGAAAATTTAAAAGGTATGAGTCTATTCCTATGCCATCAGCAATCAAGTCACCTGTCTCTCCAGTTGCCTGAATTAAAACGCTTGCCCGATGCTTGGAAAATTTGTAGCAGCTACAGAAAATGGGCTGAGACCAATTAAGCCCATTGTATCAATACTGGATCTGAGCCTCTACATTAGTTTAACTAATTAAGTATTCATTCACATACAGTGTAAGTTATGTGTATATATTACTTACACTATATGTAATATATAATTAAATATATATAAATATATAATTATATATATAGTACTTATAGTGTAAGTGAGTTATGTGTATATATTCATTCAGATATATGCATAAGTATTCATTCACATATAGTAAGTAAGTTTCATCCAATCCCAAAGAAGGGCAATTCCAAAGAACATTCAAAGTACTGCACAGTTGCACTCATCTCACATGCTAGCAAAATAATGCTCAAAATCCTTCAAGCTAGGCTTCAGTAGTATGTGAACTGAGAACTTGCAGATATAAAAGCTGGATTTAGGAAAGGTAGAGGAACCAAAGATCAAATTGCCAACCTCTGTTGCATCATAGAAAAAGCAAGGGAATTCCAGAAAAACATCTACTTCTGCTTCATTTTCTACACTCAAACCTCTGACTGTGGGGATCACAACAAACTGGAAAATTCTTCAAGAGTGGGAATACCAAACCACCTTACCTGCCTCCTAAGAAATCTGGATGCAGGTCAAGAAGCAACATTTAGAATTGGACATGAAATAACAGACTGATCTCAAATTGGGAAAGGAGTAAACCAAGGCTGTATATTGTCACCATGCTTATTTAACTTCCATGCAGAGTACATCATGCAAAATGCCTGGCTGGATGAAGCACAAGCTGGAATCAAGATTGCCGGGAGAAATGCCAGTAACCTCAGATGTGCAGATGACACCACCCTTATGGCAGAAAGTGAAGTGGAACTAAAGAGCCTCTTGAAGATGAAAGAGGAGAGTGAAAAAGCTGGCTCAAAACTCAACATTCAAAAAATGAAGACCATGGCATTCAGTCCCATTTCTTCATGGCAAATAAATGGGGAAACGATGGAAACAGTGAGAGACTTTATTTTCTTGGGCTCCAAAATCACTGCAGATGGTGACTGCAGCCATAAAATTAAAAGATGCTTGCTCCTTGGAAGAAAACTATGACAAGCCTAGACAGCATATTAAAAAGCAGAGACATTACTTTGCCAAAAAATGTCCATATAGTCAAAGCTATGGTTTTTCCAGTAGTCATGTATGTTTGTGAGAGTTGGACCATAAAAAGGCTGAGCACCAAAGAATTGATGCTTTTGAACTGTGGTGTTAGAGAAGACTCTTGAGAGTCCCTTGGACTGCAAGGAGATCCAACCAGTCCATCCTAAAGGACACCAACCCTGAATATTCATTGGAAGGACTGATGCTGAAGCTCCAATATTTTGGCCACATGATGTAAAGAGTCAATTCATTGGAAAAGATCCCGATGCTGGGAAAGACTGAAGGCAGGAAGAGAAGGGGACGACAGAGGATGAAATGGTTGGATGGCATTACTGACTCAATGGACATGAGTTTGAGCAACCTCCAGGAGATAGTGTATCACAGGGAAGCCTGGAGTCCTACAGTCCATGGATCGTAAAGAGTCAGACATGACTTAGAGACTGAACAGTAACAACAACAAGGTTGATTTCTAGTATGTTCCAAACACTTTTCTAACGAGAGAGAAAAAAATTGCCTATTTCATTATGACACTGTGAAGAGATTGAAGAGACAAAACAAGGACTCAGAGAAAATGCTTGCAAAATACATATTTGATAATGTACCCATATCCGAATATAAAAAGCACTCAGAATTTGACAATAAGAAAGCAATAATCCAGTATCTTTCAGAGCACATGAATTCATTTTAATGAAGTCCAGCTTATCAGTTTTTTTTTTTCTTTCATGAACCATGTTTTTTATATTGTGTCTGAAATCTCATCAATCAACCCAAGATGTCCTAGAAGTTTCACGGATTTGATTTTACATTTGGGTCTACAATCTGTTTTGAGTTAATTTTTATGAAAGGTATATCTGCATCTAGGTTCAGTTTTGATAAATGGATATTCATTTGCCCCAATGCTATATGTTGAATAGGTTTTCTTTTCTAGATTTTCAAGGAAATTTCAATATCCTTGAGTTGATTTTACATGGTGTTATGGCCCAAAATGTGATCTGTCGTGGCGAATCTTCTAAGTGAGCTTAATACTATTGTATTATGCTCTTATTTGAGGAAGTATTCTATAAATATCATTTAGATCACCTTAATGATAGTGCTACTAATGCTTTTTATATCCTTACTAATTTTCTTCGTGCTTGATCTATCAATTCTGATAGAAGAGCACTGGAGACTCCAACTGTAATAGTGGATTTGTGTTCTCCTTTCAGTTCTGTCAATTTACTTTCATATATTTTGAGGTGTGGTTATTATATTTATGTACATGCAAGGTTGTTATTTCTTTTTTGAGAATTGACCCCTTTATTTAAGGTTCCTCTTTAGCTCTGATAATATTCCTTGCTCTAAATTCTACTTTGCTTGAAATTAATATAGCTACTCCAACTTTCTTTTGATTAGTGCTAGCATGACATCTCTTTCTTTACCACTTTACTTTTAATTTATTTCTGTTTTAAAGTTAAAATTGCATTTCTTTTGGACAACATTCAATTGAGGTCTTGTCTTTTTTTTTTTTTTTTACTCTGATAGTCTCTCTCTTTCAATTGGTATATTTTTAGCAATCCCATTTTAAATGACTACTGATATTATTCTACTTTCATCTATTCCTTGTCTAATTCATTCCCTCCCTTTCTAAATACAAATTTCTGACCTATATCATTTTCCTTCTGTCTAAATAACTTCTTTTAACATTCTTTTCAGGGAAAGTCTGTTGGGCATGACTTCCTACCACTTGTGTTTATCTGAGAAAAATATATATTTCCCTTTAACATGTGAAATAATTTCACCCAGTATAAAATTGGTGTTTAAAAACTATTTAAATAAGTTATTCCATTCTCTTCTTGCTTGCATTGTTTCTCATGAGAAATATGCTCTAAGTCTTTTTCTTGTTCATTAATTTGTAATATTCTATACCACTCCTTTCTGGTTTCTTTTAAGAATGACATGCTTAAGTGTGGATTCTTAGGTATTTAACACACTTGGTCTACTATGACCTTCCTGGATCTGTGGTTTTACATCCTTCCTTATTTTTCAAAAGTTTTATGTCATTATTAATTTGAATATTTTTTCTGCTTCAGTTTCTACTGTTTTTCTGTCATTCTGATATTGTGTTTGTTACATATTTTGAAATTGATCTATAATTCTTTGGTATTCTTTTTTCATTCTCTTTCCTCTCTACATTTCAGTTTGAAAATTTGCTATGGACCTCTCTTTAAGCTTATGAATTCTTTTCTGATCTATGTCAAGTCTACTGATTACCCATAAGATGTTTTTTTCATTTCTCTTGCAGTGTTTTCTGATTTCCAACATGTCATTTTTATCATTTCTTAGACCTTGCATCTCTATGCTCACATTACCCAGTTTTCTTGCATATTGTACAATCTTTCCATTACAGCCCATTTGTTGACATTTTAAAATGTTTCTCCAGTTGTGTACTTTTCTCCCCTTTGTTATCTACTTCCATCTGTGACTGCAGCATTCTCAATCTATTTCCTTGAAGCCCAGGTAGCTCTTTACTATGTTCCCTGTGTCACCTGTTAAGACAAAAAGGCTAGAGGAGAGTAAAATGGGAATGAGTCCCTTCCTCCTGTTGAGATAAGGCTCTTGCAGCCTTTTCTGCTGGACATTAGTCTTTGGTTAAGCAGAAGTCTCCAGGATATTTAACAATGGTATCTGTTTCCATCTCTGAGATATTTCTTGAATCTTCACCATGAGAATCTGTTGAGGCTTTTTCAATAAAACCTATGAGAGTATACTGTGTTCATGCACACTAAGTCACTTCAGTCATGTCCAACTCATTTAACCTATGGACTGAAGCCCACCAGACTTATTTGACCATGGGACTCTCCTAGGCAAGAATACCAGAGTGGGTTGCCATGCCCTCCTCCAGGGGATCTTCCAGACCCAGGAACGGAATCTGCATCTCTTATGTTTCCTACATTGACAGGCGGGTTCTTTGCTACTAGCACCACCTGGGAAACCCTGTGAGACTGTAGGGGCCACCCCAAAACTGAAGCCTATGGAAGTTTCTCACTACCATTATAGCCTACATTAGGCCTCAAGCACATCATTAAAATTGCCATTTCAATTCAGTTCAGTTCAGTGGCTCATGTCTGACTCTTTGTGACCCCACGGACTGCAGCATGCCAGGCTTCCCTGTCCATCACCAATTCCCAGAGCTTACTCAAACTCATGTCCATCAAGTCTGTGATGCCATCCAACAATCTCATCCTCTGTTGTCCCCTTCTCCTCCTGCCTTCAATCTTTCCCCGGACTTTTCAAATGAGTCAGTTCTTTGTATCATGAGGCCAAAGTATTGGAGTCTCATCTTCAGCAGCAGTCTTTCCAATAAATACTCAGGACTGATTTCCTCTAGGATGACTGGTTTGATCTCCTTGCAGTCCAAGGGACCCTCAAGAGTCTTCTCAAACATCACAGTTCAAAAACAACAATTCTTTGGTTCTCAGCTTTCTTTATAGTCCAAATCTCACATCAGTACATGACTACTGGAAAAACCATAGCTTTGACTAGACAGAACTTTGTTTGCAGAGTAATGTCTCTGCTTTTTTTTTTTATTTAAATTTATTTAATTGGAGGCTAATTACAATATTGTATTGGTTTTGCCATACATCAACATGAATCTGCCACGGGTGTATCCTGTCTAAATTGGTCATAGCTTTTCTTCCAAGGAGCAAGCGTCTTTTAATTTCATGGCTGCAGTCACCATCTGCAGTGATCTTGGAGCCCAAAAATAGAGTCTCTCACTATTTCCCCATCTATTTGCCAAGGAGTGATTGGCATCTTAGTATGCCATCTTAGTTTTCTGAATGTTGAGTTTTAAGATGACTTTTCACTCTCTTCTTTCACTTTCATCAAGAGGTGCTTTAGTTCTTCTTCACTTTCTGCCATAAGGGTGGTCATCTGCATAACTGAAGTTATTGATATTTCTTTCAGTAATCTTGATTCCAGCTTGCGCTTCATCCAGTCCAGCATTTTGCATGATGTATTCTGCATATAAGTTAAATAAGCAGGGTGACAATATACAGCCTTGACATACTCCTTTCCCAATTTGGAACTGGTCTGTTGTTCCATGACCAGTTCTAACTGTTGCTTCTTGACTTGCATACAGATTTCTCATGAGGCAGGTCATATGCTCTGGTATTCCCATCTCTTTAAGAATTTTCCACACTTTGTTGTGATGCACACAGTCAAAGGATTTAGTATAGTCAATAAAGCAGAAGTAGATGTTTTTCTGGAACTCTCTTGCTTTCTCGATGATCCAGCAGATTTTGGCAATTTGATCTCTGGTTCCTCTGCCTTTTCCAAATCCAGCTTGAACATCTGGAAGTTTTGGTGCACATTCTGTTGAATCCTGGCTTAGAGAATTTTGAGCATTGCTTTGCTAGCATGTGAGATGAGTACAATTGTGTGGTAGTTTGAACATTTTTGGCATTGCCGTTCTTTGGGATAGGAATGAAAACTGACCTTTTACAGTCCTATGGCCAGTGCTGAGTTTTCCAAATTTGCTGGCATATTGAGTGTAGCACTTTCACAGCATCATCTTTTAGGATTTGAAAGAGCTCAACTGGAATTCCATCACCTCCACTAGCTTTGTTTGTAGTGATGCTTCCTAAGGCCCACTTGACTTCACATTCCAGGATGTCTGGCTCTAGGGAAGTCACACCATTGTGGTTATCTGGGTCATGAAGATCTTTTTTATATAGTTATTCTGTGTATTCTTGTCACCTCTTCTTAATATCTTCTGCTTCTGTTAGGTCCATACCATTTCTGTCCTTTATTGTGCCCATCTTTGCCTGAAATGTTCCCTTGGTATCTCTACATTTCTTGAGAGATCTCTAGTCTTCACCATTCTATTGTTCTTCTTTATTTCTTTGCATTGATCACTGAGGAAGGCTTTCTTATCTCTCCTTGCTATTCTTTGGAACTCTGCATTCAAATGGGTATATCTTTCCTTTTCTTCTTTGCCTTTATCTTCTCTTCTTTTCTCAGTTATTTGTAAGGTCTCCTTGAATAACCATTTGGCCTTTTTGCATTTATTTTTCTTGGGGATTGTCTTGATCACTGCCTCTTGTACAATGTCACAAACCTCCATCCATAGTTCTCAGGCACTCTGTCTATCAGATCTAATTCCTTGAATCTGTTTGTCACTTCCATTGTATAATTGTAAGGGATTTGATTTAGGTCGTACCTGAATGGTCTGGTGGTATTCCCGTTTCTTCAATTTAAGCCTGAATTTGTCAATGAGGAGTTCATGATCTGAGCCACAGTCATCCTGGTCTTGTTTTTGTTGACTGTATATAGCTTCTCCATGTTTGGCTGCAAAGAATATAATCAATCTGATTTTGGTATTGACTATCTGTTGATGTCCATGTGTAGAGTATTCTCTTGTGTTGTTGGAAGAGAGTGTTTGCTATGACCTTTGTGTTTTCTTGGCAAAACTGTTAGCCTTTGCCTGTTTCATTTTGTCCTCCAAAGCCAAATGTTCCTGTTACTCCAAGTATCTCTTGGATTTATGTCACCAGTGGCATCTGCTCTAGGTAAGCAGATCCTGACTGACTTTCTGGATATGTCTGTCTCTCCAGATTTGGGGTGATAGTCTTACTTGTCCACTAATTCTCTTATGGGTCCAAAAAATATTGCTTTTCAGCTGTCCAAATTTTTCATATTTTAAGGATGGCAATGAAGACTTCCAAGTTTTTTAAATATCAGAACTGGAATTAGAATTTGTACTATTTTTAACTAACTAAAAAGTGTCTAAACATTAAGTAGCTCTTTAGTGATAGATTTTATGGATGTTTTTTACTTGGTAATATACATGTTTAAATACAGTCCCAATTTTCTTCACTGAGTATATAAAAGCATTAACAATATTGAGGCAAATAGCACACATTTATCAAAATATTATAATATGACAGTATCTCTGGGAGTGTATTTGGAGCAAATTAAAACATAAAAATAATAATATGCATTTTCAAAGCAAGATGTTTTAACTTTTTATCCCTTACATAAAAATAAAGGATTTTACACCTTAATTTCTCTCTACTTTTTGATTAAAAGAGACTATTATGCATGTGTTCTTAGAGTTTGTTTCTACCTTTTACCAATTAGTCCCCAGTTAAAATGTTAGTCAGTTTTTTCCATAGATGTTGTTTCTTTTTAAACTTTTTTTCCAGAAAATAAAACTGAGGTCAAAGTTACTACACATACCCACCCAATACACAATGCAAAATATAGAAGTATAGAGCAGAAAGTGGAAATCTTATAAATTATTCTATATACATTTTGAAGTCTAATGCTCATCTTGGCTTCTGCCAGTGACCCTTTTTCTTTCCCATTGCCTTTGGAGATATTTTTTTATATGATCATGCCATTTTGAATACCTGATTCCATATTTTACTAGCTGTTTAAGACTCTCTTTACTAAATTAATGACTCTATTTATTATTTCCCACTAGTGATAATATGACTATCAACACTCCCTAACTTTTAATTCATTATAGGGCTTCTTTCAAACCAGAGTGGAAAATTAAGAACAGCCATCTGTTTTGGCATTGTGTCATAAGCAGAGTGAACCTTCTAAGTATGCATTATACTGTCATGTGGCCTATAATCCAACAAGTTTGCTCAAAGGGATGTTAGTGAAGGCTGCTTAGCCATGTCAGACTCTTTGCAACCCCATGGACTATACCGTCTATAAAATTCTCCAGGCCAGAATGCTGAAGTGGATAGCCGTTCCCTTTTCCAGGGGTTCTTCCCAACCTAGGGATCAAACCCAGGTCTTCCGCATTGCAGGTGGGTTCTTTACCAGCTGAGCCACAAGAGAAGCCCAAGAATACTAGAGTGGGTAGCCTATCCATTTTCCAGCAGATCTTCCCAACCCTGGAATCAAACCGGGTCTCCTGCATTTGCTGGCAGATTCTTTACCAACTGAGCTATCAGGGAAGTCCCAAAGGGATGTTAGGTTTCATGTTATGAAATATATTATTTCTATGTCTACCATTTACAAAATAAGGCAATTACCTTAGATAAGTCAGATAAAACATTTTATTTTAAATCTTAGAGAAGTAAGTGAGTCTGCTGAATCAAGCACTATTGTTCCATTTGTTACTGACTCAGCTAATTAGCAAGATTGGATTTTGTGAAAGTGAAGATTGCTTAAAATTTCGAATCTTAACAGCCATTTAACATGAGGTAGTATTAAAGATATATATGTAACAACACACTTTACTGGTATTATATTTGTCCCAATAATTGCTTTAAGGTGAAAATTTTACCATTTATTCTTTCGTCTAATAAACACTGATCATCTAGTAAGTACCAGGTAAAATAAATTGAGGATACAATACTTGTCAAAATCAACATAACCTCTTCCCTCAAATTTTATAGTCTAGGTTGAAAACACATAAAAAGGAAATAAGCAATTAAATTAGTCTAAATGATTTTAGAGGATAGATAAGAGCTCATCTACATATGACTTTAATTTTATAAGCTATTCCTAATGATAAAGACTATGTAAAAAAAAAAAGTCACAGAAAACCATATGGAAATCTTTTCATCTGCAAAAGTGAAGATATATGTACTATATTACACCAAAATACAAAACATATATTAGCAAGCCAATATAGATTAAAATATGTTATCATCTCACTAGATCTTATTTAATTACATAGAAATGTTTTAAAGTAGCAAAATAAAATAATTACATAAATACATAACCTAGATATATGAACATAGTTTCTGTTCTGAATTCTGTTAGCTAATGCAAAATGGAAGCCAAAACTAGTTATATAATTTAAATCATTAGAAGGCAAAAACTAACAAATGCTACCTAAAAAGATTATTATATTTTAGGACTAAAAATAACACATCATATACTTTTAGAGGACAGGTGTTTGGGGGAAGAAACACTGCACTGAATTTTATATGCTTAATGTTTAAACTATATTTACTGCACATTGGTAAGTGATATAAATAAACTTTAAAATAGAAAAATATTTGAGACATTTTGTACATTCATAGATACTAAAATTAACCGATACAGAATGTGACAAGCTGATAGAAAGAAGTAAATATTGGGCCATAACTGAGAAAGACAGGAATGTTGGTTGTTTGAGGCTATTCCATGGAAGTGAATTTTAAACAGAAATTCAAATAAGAATAAACTTCTCACTGGGATAAGTGATGTAACATATTAAAGAGTTTGTACATTACTGGAAACTAACAAAAAAATTAAAGCAAAAGGGAGAGTCATAGGAGATGAAGCCAGACAAGTACAGGGACTTCATATTATGCAAGGCAATCTAGGGCATGGCAAGAAGTTTAGAATTTTTTATGAATCATAAATAATTGAATTAGTTTAAGTAAAAGTATGACTTTTATGAATCTTATTCATATATTCTGACAAATAGAAGAATGATGGTCATGGGGAGGTAGTGAGGAGAAGAGTGGATGAAAGGAAGTCAGATAGTCCTGAGGAGAGATGGTGGCTGCTTGAAGTTGAGTGGTGTCAGTGAGGACTGAAAATAATTTTAAGAATTTTAAATGTATGTGAGGGAATTCTAATGTTTCTGGCTTTAATAACTAGATAGAGGTTAGTTCCATTAATTGAACTATGAAATCTTTGGAAAGTGTAAGTTTGGAGGTGAGAGAAGGGAGACTCAAGAGTTTCAGTCTAGGTCAGATCAGATCAGTCGCTCAGTCATGTCCGACTCTTTGCGACCCCATGAATCGCAGCACGCCAGGCCTCCCTGTCCATCACTAACTCCCGGAGTTCACCCAGACTCACATCCATCGAGTCAGTGATGCCATCCAGCCATCTCATCCTCTGTCATCCCCTTCTCCTCCTGCCCCCAGTCCCTCCCAGCATCAGAGTCTTTTCCAATGAGTCAACTCTTTGCATGAGGTGGCCAAAGTGCTGGAGTTTTAGCTTTAGCATCATTCCTTCCAAAGAAATCCCAGGGCTGATCTCCTTCAGAATGGACTGGTTGGATCTCCTTGCAGTCCAAGCGACTCTCAAGAGTCTTCTCCAACACCACAGTTCAAAAGCATCAATTCTTCGGCGCTCAGCCTTCTTCACAGTCCAACTCTCACATCCATACATGACCACAGGAAAAACCATAGCCTTAACTAGACAAACCTTTGTTGGCAAAGTAATGTCTCTGCTTTTCAGTATGCTATCTAGGTTGGTGATAACTTTCTTTCCAAGGAGTAAGCGTCTTTTAATTTCATGGCTGCAGTCACCATTTGTAGTGATTTTGGAGCCCAGAAAAATAAAGTCTGACACTGTTTCCACTGTTTCCCCATCTATTTCCCATGAAGTGATGGGACTGGATGCCATGATCTTTGTTTTCTGAATGTTGAGCTTTAAGCCAACTTTTTCACTCTCCACTTTCACTTTCATCAAGAGGCTTTTGAGTTCCTCTTCACTTTCTGCCATAAGGGTGGTGTCATCTGCAATCTAGGTATTTTAAGTTTAAAATGCTTTTGAAAGATCTGAGAGTTTAGGGAGGCAATTGTACGTAAGGTCTACAGTTTGAGGGAGACACCAAAGCTGAAGAGATTAAGGTAAAGTAATTAGCATGTCATTACTACATACAGACTTGGGAATGGATGATAATACCTAGAGAAAGAGAGTTAAAGTAGAAAAGAGGATCCACAAATAAGCCTTGACATACTCCATGCAGAGGTCACATGGGATTGGAAAAGAGAAGAGATTGAGAAGTAGTTGAGAGCTAAGAAGAAAATTAGAGTGAAGGGTATTACAGAGAGAAAAGTATTTCATGCACAAAAAGAGTGGACAAATATGTCAAATGTTCTTTAGTTATTGAGTAAGACAGGATCAAAAGTACACAGTGGATTTAGTAACATGGAAGTTTTTCAACTTTGTATTCCTCAATGGAAGAATAAAGCTTTAATAGAGAATATAATGGGTTGAAATGATGATGGAGATAGAGGTTCTTAAGAAGGCATTTGTTCATAACTCTCTAAAATGTCTTTCTCTCTAAAGGGAAGGGAGGAGACATTATATGAATGAGGATAAAGAATCAATGAAGTTTTTGTTTTAAAGATTTTTTAAAAGATATTCCTACTTCTTGTAATAAGGGCTCCATGCAGGCTATTATACAAATGTCACCCTTAAACATTATTTTAAGGGATAGATATAACATAAAGAGATTGTAATTGAAATTCTTATATGACAAAATTTGTAAAATATTGAGCTCCACTATCTCAAAGTGAACTATTTCCATCCCTATAGATTGACTAAATTCATTACAAAATGAGGTTTCAAGGGTATCAGACTTCTGTTTATAAGAAGATTAATTCATTCAGTCAGCAAATATTTATTGAGCATCTACTCTGTGTGAGCACTGTTCTGGACACAGGCAAACATGCCATCAAGTAACTGAACAAACAAGAAAGATACGCTTATCACCTTAAAAAGTTATACATTTTAGTGTCTGAGTAGACCTGAAGGGAGGTATATAGTTATGCTCAGCCAGTCTACTTTCCTAAATCACTGCTGCTGCTGCTGCTAAGTCGTTTCAGTCATGTCCGAATCTGTGTGACCCCATAGATGGCAGCCCACCAGGCTCCCCCGACCCTGGGATTCTCCAGGCAAGAACACTGGAGTGGGTTGCCATTTCCTCTCCAATGCATGAAAGTGAAAAGTGAAAGTGAAGTCGCTCAGTCATGTCCGACTCTTAGTGACCCCATGGACTGTAACCCACCAGGCTCCTCCATCCATGGGATTTTCCAGGCAAGAGTACTGGAGTGGGGTGCCATTGCCTTCTCCCAAATCACTAACACTCATAAATCCTTCAGTACTGTAAAAATGTCATAAATCTACAATAATAAAAGGCTATGATTGTTATGCAATATTGATTAATAGAATGGAACATTTAGGCAATAACCAATAAAACATGATCAGTGAAGCAGTATATGTAGGCTACAACCAATAAACAAAATATTTACAAATATGCCAAGTACTAAGAAACAAAAATATGAAAAGAGAAAACAATTTATGGATGAGGACTTCCATGGAAGAAGCTATTTAAGTAATATGTTTAGGAATCTGTTCTTAAAATGTCCTTTTGCTTTACCTAGTTAGGAAATTACAGTGTTATTTCCTTTTGATCAAATTAGAACTTCACAAATAATTGAAAGAGCATATGTTATACATATATATATATATACCCAAAGGGAAGAGGGAACATCCATTACTTCCCAGCCATATGAGTGAAAAGAATAAAAGACAGTTACACTCAATTTAGTATATACTAACATTGAGTTGTGGTCACTCACAGATCAAGCCTAACTGAAAGATGTTCTGATTAGTGTTGATGGAAGCACCATGCATAGATTGGTATCAGCTATACAACTCATAACTCAAATTTAGAAGCAAACTTTCAAAATTATATTTCAAAGATGTGGGCATGTCTGAAGAATAATCTGTTCCAGTACTCAATGAATATAAACATCCCTGAATTAATATAATAACAGGATGTTTTATGGCTTTTCAGGCAGTGCAGTGGTAAAGAATCTGCCTGTCAGTGCAGGAGATGCAAGAGTTGCAGATTCAGTCCCTGGGTCGGGGAGATCCCATGGAGAAGGAAATGGCAATCCACCCCATTATTCTTGCCTGGCAAATTCCATGGACAGAGAAGCCTACTGAGTTAGAGTCCATGGGATCTCAAAACATCCAACATGACAGAGCAACTGAGCACAGAGCAGCACAGGATGTGATATGGGACTACAACAAAGTAAAAAGCTTCTGCACAGCAGAGGAAATCATCAACAAAACTAAAAGACACCCTACTGAATGAGAGAACATATTTGCAAATGATATATTGACTAAGTGGTTAGTATTCAAAATATGTTACAAACACATACAATTCAACAGCAGAAAAACAGTCCAATAAAATTTAAAAAAGCGGGGGGTGCAGAGGAGCTGAACAGTTTTCCAAAGAAGACATACAGATAGCCAACAGGTACACACAAAAAAAATGTTCAACATCATTAATTGTTGGGAAAATATAAATCAAAACCAGAGTAACACTTCACACCTGTTAGAATGGTTATTATCCAAAAGGCAGGAAATAACAAGCATTGGCAAAGATGTGGAGAAAAGGGAATCTTCACACACTGTTGGTGGGAATGTAAATCGGTTCAGTGACTTTGGAAAAACATTGGAAACTCTTCCAAAAATCAGGAGTAGAACTACCAGCTGGTCCACCGATGTCACTTCTAGGTATTTATCCAAAGAATATGAAAAACAATAATTCAGAAAGTTATATACATCCGTATCTTCATCGTTGCATTATTTACGATAGCTAAGATATGGAAACAACCCGTGTCCATGAACAGATGCTATTATACACAGACACACACATATGTATACACATCAGTTCAGTTCAGTTCAATTGCTCAGTCATGTCCAACTAGGCCACCCCATGGACTGCAGCACGCCAGGCCTCCCTGTCCATCACCAACTCCCGGAGTTTACTCAAACTCATGTCCATTGAGTTGGTGATGCCATCCAATCATCTCATCTCTGTTGTCCCCTTCTCCTCCTGCCTTCAATCTTTCCCAGAATCAGGGTCTTTTCAAATGAGTCAGTTCTTCACATCAGGTGGCCAAAGTATTGGAGTTTCAGCTTCAGCATCAGTCCTTCCAATGAATATTCAGGACTGATTTCCTTTAGGAGGGACATACATACATATAATAGAATACTACTTGACCATAAAATGATTAAATCTTCCCATTTGCAACAACATGGAAGGAACTTGAGAAGTACTGTTCCTGAAGCACAAACTGGAATCAAGATTGCTAGGAGAAAATATCAATAACCTCAGATATGCTGATGACACCACCCTTATGCCAGAAAGCAAAGAACTAAAGAGCCTCTTGATGAAAGTGAAAGAGGGGAGTGAAAAAGTTAGCCTAAAAAGTTAGCTTAAATAAAAGAAGTCAGAAAAAGAAATACTATATTATTTCACTCTTCTATGGAATATAAAAATAAAACAAGCAAAATTTAAAAAGAAATTAACTAACTAAACAGAAACAAACACATAGATACAGAACTTAAAAATATTTTACTTGAACAGATAATGACCTAAAGTAAACCACCAACGTAACAAAATACAAATAATTTAAAAAGTAAGTAAGTAAGCCATCAAAATTAAAAATCATTGAGTCATAACCACATATCAGAAACTGTGATATCTTATTTAAATTAGTATAAGTCTAGTGTGCCAGGCACACTCCTGAGTCTTTTATGTATTGCTATAGCATCACTATGACCAAAGCTAGTGGAGGTGATGGAATTCCAGTTGAGCTATTTCAAATCCTGAAAGATGATGCTGTGAAAGTGCTGCACTCAATTGCCAGCAAATGTGGAAACTCCACAGTAGCGACAGGACTGGAAAAGGTCAGTTTTCATTCCAATCCCAAAGGAAGGCTATGCCAAAGAATGCTCAAACTGCCACACAATTGCATTTACCTCACACGCTAGAAAAGTAATGCTCAAACTTCTCTAAGCCAGGCTTCAACAGTATGTGCACCAAGAACTTCCAGATGTTCAAGCTGGATTTAGAAAAGGCGGAGGAACCAGAGATCAAATTCCCAACATCCGTTGGATCATCGAGAAAGCAAGAGAGTTCCAGAAAAAAAATCTACTTCTGCTTTATTGACTATGCCAAAGCCTTTTACTGTGTTAAATCACAGCAAACTGGAAAATTCTTCAAGAGATGGGAATACCATACCACCTGACCTGCCTCTTGAGAAATCTGTATGCAGGTCAGGAAGCAACAGTTAAAAATAGATATGGAACAACAGACAGGTTCAAATTGGGAAAGAAGTATGTCAAGGCTGTATATTGTCACCCTGCTTATTTAACTTGTATGCAGAATACATCATGCAAAATGCTGGGCTGGATGAAGCACAAACTGGAATCAAGATTGCTAGGAGAAAATATCAATAACCTCAGATATGCTGATGACACCACCCTTATGCCAGAAAGCAAAGAACTAAAGAACCTCTTGATGAAAGTGAAAGAGGGGAGTGAAAAAGTTAGCTTAAAATTCAACATTCAGAAAACTAAGATCATGGTATTCGGTCCCAACTCTTCATGGCAAATAGATGGGGAAACAGTGGAAACTGTAACATTTATATGTTACTTTGATAAAAAATAAGGTAAAAGGTATTGAAATTTATAGCATATTTAATGAAAAATAAGCACTTAGAGAATTAAATACAATAGAAATTAAAAAATGATAATATTCATTATAGGATAGAAGTGATAAAAGCTTGAAAATCTCCAAAAAGATAGATTTTTGAAAAGTTTAAGATAAATAATAAGAAACAGATGATTATATCACAAAGTTCATCACATAAATTCCAGAACAAGCAAAATAAGTAAAAGGTAAGAGAATATAGATGTCAAAGCAGATAAGGTCATTCTGAACCAGTTTTCTTCACAGACTCATCTATTGGAAGCCTTCACCCTTCTACACACAAGCCTGTAAGTCAATCTCATCACTTGTTTGGTTTTGTTCATTTAATTTCTGAAGATCTTCATGCTCTTTGACATCTGGATCTTCTCCTATGCCCTTTTATTATGCCTAGAAATTCAACTCTGGTTACCTTAGGTCTCAGTTTTGATGTTTCTCTCTGGAAAATTTCACTGGTATCTTCCTACTTTTCTTCTGGGCCGGGGTTCCTCTTGGCACTCTCCCCTATTTGAGCAGTTGTTAAGCTGTCTTTTTTATTCTAATTTATATCCCAATCTCTGCCTGTTATCCTCACAAAGGCAGGAATGTGTTCATATTCTATGCCATGGCTGTGAAAACAAAACACATTTTGTTTTCCTTTAATAAATGAATATTCTAGTTATAACTATGGAGTAAACTTCTCTTAGAATCTGAGATGATAGACAAAAACAAACAAAGCTATTCTAACGTAGTCTACTTTGCTTGCTGTTCCAGTTGCGAGAAGATCAAAGATTATTTTGCATACCTTCATAGTGTTGTCAGATGGTCTGATATCTTGCTTGAAATGTAAAATCCACTGTGATGCTTAATTATCATAATATTACTACCACAATCCTAATTTTCTCAATTTCTTATATAGATGTTGCCATAATCATATCGCATTCCTCTACTACAAACTTATTTTTCCACAGTACAAAACAATTTGTTTAAAGCTTAACTTTTATGAATCCTTTCAGAAATTTTTCACTTTCATTATGTTTGCCTCAATAGGTTCTCTGTGCTATGTAAATAAAAAAGTAGGCTATAATACTATTGAAAGTTAATTATATATGTGATATCTGTCCAGTGTTTATCAACTCCATGTATGTTTATAGGTGCCTTTTACAGAACTACTAAAGGGCATATTTCCTGTATCATTCTTTAATGTAAATCAGTAGTTCATGACCATTTCAGTCAGTTCAATCACTCAGTCGTGTCTAACTCTTTGTGACCCCGTAAGCTGCAGCATGTCAGGCTTCCCTCTCCATCACCAACTCCCAGAGTTTACTCAACTTCATGTCCATTGACTCAGTGATGCCATCTAACCATCTCATCCTCTGTTGTCCCCTTCTTCCACCTTCAGTCTTTCCCAGCATCAGAGTCTTTACAAATGAGCTCGTTCTTCACATCAGGTGGCCAAAGTATTGGAGTTTCAGCTTCAGCATCAGTCCTTTCAATGAATATTCAGGACTGATTTCCTTTAGGATGGACTGGTTGGATCTCTTTGCTGTCCAAGGGACTCTCAAGAGTCTTCTCTAACACCATAGTTCAAAAGCATCAGTTCTTCGGCACTCAACTTTCTTTATAGTCCAACTCTCACATCCATACATGACTACTGGAAAAACCATAGCTTTGACTAGATGGACCTTTACTGGCAAAGTAATGTCTCTGCTTTTTCATATGCTCTGTAGGTTGGTCATAACTTTCTTCCAAGGAGAAAGCATCTTTTCATTTCATGGCTTCAGTTACCATCTGCAGTGATTTGAGAGCCCAAAAAAATAAAGTCTGTCACTGTTTCCCCATCTATTTGCCATGAAGTTGTGGGACCAGATGCCATGATCTTAGTTTTCCGAATGTTGAGTTTTAAGCCAACTTTTTCACTCTCCTCTTACACCTTCATCAAGAGGCTCTTTAGTTCTTCACTGTCTGCCATAAGGGTGCTGTCATCTGCATATCTGAGGTTATTGATACTCTCCCAGAAATCTTGATTCCAGTTTGTGCTTCATCCAGTCCATCATTTTGCATGATGTATTCTGCATATAAGTTAAATAGCTGGGTGACAATATACAGCCTTGACATATTCCTTTCCCAATTTGGAACCAGTCTGTTTTTCCATGTCTAGTTCTAACTGTTGCTTCTTGATCTGCATACAGATTTCTCATTTAAAATAACAGTTTGTTAACTGATTTTAAAAGTATAATATTCATGCATAATTACCAAGAAAAAAATATCAGAAGTGACAATATCACCTACCAATGAATTACATTTAGAAGCTTATTCTTCAACTCATAAAGTAAAATAATTTAAGAATTTTTCTCATAATTTATACCCAGTTTTTTTGTTAATTATTCAGAAACTATACCAAAAACCCTAAAAATAGGAAATTTATTATAATTTTTCTTTTAGCTGATAATAATTAATATTTTTGTGTGTGTTAATTTTTTTGAACAAGAAAAATGTACTTTTGCACCTTTGTCAAAGCTTTTTTGTCTAGTAAATCAGATTTAAATTCAGATGAAGTTCTTAGAATGTTTGCTTGCCACCTGGAAATGGTCTCCCTGTGGATACTGCAGACACAGAGAGATTAATGCCACGATAAAGTACTCTGAGAATCTCAGAAAACATTCTTGGATGGAAACAAACAAACAAAAAAAGATAAATAGTACCAATTTTGAAAAAAAAGAAAGAAGCCGTATTGAAAAACACATTTATATCTGAGCAAGTAAAATATACCCCAATTATCTAGTATTCTTGAGAATCACTATTTCAACAGTTGAAAGAAAACTCAAACGTGAAATTCCATGATTATTTTTCATCAATATATTTTTAAAATAATTACCGTCTTCATTTATCTCAACAGTCTGGAAATTTGTTGCTCACAGTTCAAAGTGTTTCCTAACATGAACATAATATTTAAAAGAATAGTTCAGAAATTGAATATATTTGCAACATTATCATTTTTAAGATCATTTCTATCAGAAGACACAAGAGTTTACACCATTTAGTCATGATATTAGTTTTCTATTGATTTGTAATGTTGATATACTAGATTCACATACTAGGAGTATTAGATTCTAAATAGTTTATGTTTTAAATATATCCAGGTAACAGATTTGTTTCCAGGATAAGCCACACATTCAAAATGTTTTAAGATGGTTTTCATCTATTATTACTAATTTTTACTGAAAATAAATCTATGTCACTTCTTTCTGCTATTAAATGCATGGATCACAGTTAACATTGTGATGTTTTCTGAATTTAAATAAAAATATATTAAATAATTTTGTAAGCTCTTTCTTTAGGAAATTCTGACTAAAATAAACCATATAAAACCTTATATATTTTTAGATTATCAGAGCCTATCACAATTATCTATTACTGCTATATTTTATAAATTAAAAAAAAAAAAAAGAAAAATCTAGATTTCTGGAACTTCCCTGGTGGTCCAGTGGTTAAGTCTACCACACTTCCAATGCAGAGGTAGCAGGTTCCATCCCTGGTCAGAGAACTAAGATCCCACATGCTACAAGGTGCAGCCAAAATAAAAAAGCAAAGAGAAATTCAAATTCTTAAATATGCTTCTAGCCCTGTGTATTTATTTGAAAGGCAGTGCAAAATACAAATTGAGTCCTTTAAAGGAATCACTTGGGAAAGTAACAAGGACTAACTCCAAGTAATATGAGATCAAATTCTGATAAGAAAAAGAGTTTGCTAGTTTATGTTTTAAAAACTTCTTTTTAGAAAAACCTGTTAGATAGGGGAGCAAGTTAAGTGACATGTCTGAAGTAGAACAGAGAGCAGAGTCAGAGAACAGTCAAAGGCATGTGGTGAACTGTGACTTCAACATATTGTGGATTGATATGAAAGGATGCTGGCATCACAACCTGCATCTGCTGCCCTGACAGGATGCAACATTCTCAAAATGCTTGAAGTACCCACTACAACACTTAATGTCAGTGAGGAACGCTGAATTGCTGGAAAACTTCTTTTTCTTATTACTGTGGGACTTTCTCAAGATTTTGCTTATTAGACTATCTTTGAGTTTAAAAGAATCTCAAACTTCAAAATGCATGTCCACTTGTTAGGTAGGAAATTAGGCATGAGCAATGAGGGGTGGCCTAGCTGAAAAGGATGCAAGCTAATCTCTGAACCCCATCCCAATACACCCAGAAGAACTCATAGATATGCTACAAAATAACCACAGAGGCTTTTCCAACTCCTGCACTTGTACCCTAAGGACACAGTGGATAAACTAATCACAGAGGTTTTCTCAAATAACCGTAGGCAGCTAGAAGCTCATTAAATATTCTAAAGTTCATAAATATTCTACACATATATACATCTGATTATAACAGATTGAATTATGGGAAGACATACACAATAGAACCTGTTGTATAACTTGCAATTGTCATCAGCCTTGAGCACATGCCTATTTGCATTCCTTATCTTGATTGGTGGTGGGTAAAAGCCCTATTTTGCACTGGGCACAACGAAAAGGAGGAGATGGGAAGCATAAAAAGGGAGAAGCCAGGAGGGATTAGCACAACAATGACTCCTTTGGAGTCCCCTGTGCCCATGTCTTGGGAGTGTCTATCTAACAAAAGATCTGTCTTTAACTGATCTGAGCTGTAACTTGTCTGTTGTTTTAAACCCTGTAGTCTGTTGTTCCAAATTTTTATTGCAATAAGAATAAGGGAAAAGAAATAAACCAACCTGACACACTCATATCTTATATATAGATGATATATCATATATCAAGTCATAATTAGCCTACAGTTAAGACAGTATTTTTTCATTTCCAAAGTTACCTTTATTTATTTATTTATTTATGTTTGCTTATTTATTTCCACACATTTTGCTTTCCTCAAGGTTTATAATGCTTTCAAAAGTGTTTGGTATTCATGTATATGAGAGCAAAGTAACTTAAGGGCTAAAATTCCAACACTAACTGGCTCAGCCATCTTTTTGCATATTCACACATGCGGTCTTTCAATTAGCTATATTCAGGAGGACATTCACTATCAGATAGATTGCTAATATTATTTTGCTCTTTAGCCAATTGTTTTATTAATACTGATATTCATTTCATTCAGTCACTCAGTGGTGTCTGACTCTGCAACCCCATGGACTGCAGCACCCCAGGATTCCCTCTCCATCAACAGCTCCTGGAACTTACTCAAACTCATGTCCATTGAATCAGTGATGCCATCCTACCAACTAATCCTCTGTAGTCCCCTTCTCCTCCTGCCTTCAGCCTTTCCCAGCATCAGGGTCTTTTCAAACAAGTCAATTCTTTGCATCAGGTGGCCAAAATATTGGGGTTTCAGCTTCAGTATCAGCCCTTCCAATGAATAGTCAGGACTGATTTCCTTTAGGATAGATTGGGTTGATCTCCTTGCAGTCCAAGGGACTCTCAAGAGTCTTCTCCAACACGATAGTTCAAAAGCATCAATATTATGGAGCTCAACTTTATTTAAATGTTCAACTCTCACATTCATACATGACTACTGGAAAAATCATAGCTTTGACTAGATGGACCTTTGTTGGCAAAGTAATGTATCTGCTTTTTAATATGCTGTCTAGGTTGGTCATAGCTTTTCTTCCAAGGAGCATGCATCTTTTCATTTCATGGGTGCAGTCACCTTCTGCAGTGATTTTGGAGCCCCCCCCCCAAAATAAAGTTTCTCTGTTTCCACTGTTTCCTGAACTGTTGGCCATGAAATGATGGGACCAGAGGACATGATCTTAGTTTTCTGAATGTTGAGTTTTAAACCAAGTTTTCACTTTCCTCTTTCACTTTCATCAAGAGGCTCTTTAGTTCTTCTTCACTTTCTGTCATAAGGGTGGTGTCATCTGCATATCTGAGGTTATTGATATTTCTCTTGGCAATCTTGATTCCAGCTTGTGCTTCATCCAAGACAGCATTTCACATGATCTATTCTGCATATAAGTTAAATAGGCACGGTGACAATATAGAGCCTTGACGTACTCCATTCCCAAATTGGAACCAATCAGTTGTTCCATGTCTAGTTCTAACTGTTGCTTCTTGACTGCGCACAGAATTCTCTGGAGGCAGGTTAAGTTGCTCTGGTATTCCCATCTCTAAGAATTTTCTTTTTTTTATTTTTTTTAATTTTATTTTATTTTTAAACTTGACAATATTGTATTACTTTTGCCAAATATCGAAATGAATCCACCACAGGTATACATGTGTTCCCCATCCTGAACCCTCCTCCCTCCTCCCTCCCCATACCATCCCTCTGGGTCGTCCCAGTGCACCAGCCCCAAGCATCCAGTATTTTCAACAGTTTGTTGTGATCCATAGTCAAAGGCTTCGGCATAGTCAATAAAGCAGAAGTAGATGTTTTTCTGGAATTCTCTTGCTTTTTTGATGATCCAACAGATGGCAATTTGATCTCTTGTTCCTCTGCCTTTTCTAAAACCAGCTTGAACCTCTGGAAGTATATGTACTGTTGAAGCCTGGCTTGGAGAATTTTGAGCGTGTAAGATGAGTGCAATTGTGCAGTACTTTGAGCATTCTTTGGCATTGCCTTTCTTTGGGATCGGAATGAAGACTGACCTTTTCTGGTCCTGTGGCCACTACTGAGTTTTCCAAATTTGCTGGCATATTGAGTGCAGCACTTTCACAGCATCATCTTTTAGGATTTGAAGTAGCTCAACTGGAATTCCATCACCTCAACTAGCTTTGTTCATAGTGATGCTTCCTATGGCCCCTTGACTTCACATTCCAGGATGTCTGGCTCTAGGGGAGTGATCACACCATCGTAATTATCTGGGTAGTGAAGATCTTTTTTGTTCAGTTCTTCTGTGTATTCTTGCCACCTCTTCTTAATATATTCTGCTTCTGTTAGGTCCATACCATTTTTGTCCTTTATCGAGCCCATCTTTGCATGAAATGTTCCCTTGGTATCTCTAATTTTCTTGAAGAGATCTCTAGTCTTTCCCATTCTGTTGTTTTCCTCTATTTCTTTGCATTGATTGCTGAGGAAGGCTTTCTTATCTCTCCTTGCTATTCTTTGGAACTCTGCCTTCAAATGGGAATATCTTTCCTTTTCCCCTTTGCTTTTCACTTCTCTTCTTTTCACAGCTATTTGTAAGGCCTCCTCAGACAGCCACTTTGCTTTTTTGCATTTCTTTTTCTTGGGAATGGTCTTGCCCCCTGTTTCCTGTACAATGTCACGAACCTCCGTCCATAGTTCATCAGGCACTCTGTCTATCAGATCTAGTCCCTTAAATCTATTTCTCACTTCCACTGTATAGACATAATGGATTTGATTTAGGTCATACCTGAATGGTCTAGTGGTTTTCCCCACTTTCTTCAATTTAAGTCTGAATTTGGCAATAAGGAGTTCATGATCTGAGCCACAGTCTGCTCCTACTTGATTTCACATTCCAGGATGTCTGGCTCTAGGTGAGTGATCACACCATCATGGTTATCTGGGTCATGAAGGTCCTTTTTATATTGTTCTTCTGTGTATTCTCACCATCTCTTCTTAATATCTTCTGCTTCTGTTAGGTCCATACCATTTCTGTCCTTTATTGTGCCCATCTTTGCATGAAATGTTCCCTTTGTATCTCTAATTTTCTTGAAGAGATCTCTAGTCTTTCCCCTCTATTATTGTCCCCTATTTCTTTACATTGATCACTGAGAAAGGTTTCTTATCTCTCCTTGCTATTCATTGGAACTTTGCATTCAAATGGGTATATCTTTCCTTTTCTTCTTTTCCTTTAGTTTCTCTTCTTTTCTCAGCTATTTTAAGGCCTTTTCAGACAGCCATTTAGATGTTTTGTATTTTTCTTGGGGATGGTATTGATCACCACCTCCTGAACAATGTCATGAGCCTCCATCCATAGTTCTTCATGCATTCTGTGTATCAGATCTAATCACTTGAATCTATTTGTCACTTTCATTGTATAATTCAAGGGATATGATTTAGGTCATACCTGAATGGTCCAGTGGTGTTTCCTAAAATTTAAATTTCTTCCATTTAAATCTGAATTTGGCAATAAGGAGTTCATGATCTGAGCCATAGTCAGCTCCCGATCTTATTTTTGCTGATTGTATAGAGCTTCTCTCTCTTTGGCTACAAAGAATATATTCAATCTGATTTTGGTATGGACCACCTGGTGATATCCATGTGTAGAGTCTTCTCTTGCATTGTCGGAAGAGGATGTTTGCTGTGACCAGTGTGTTCTCTTGACAAAACTCTGTTAGACTTTACCCTGTTTTGTTTGTATGCCAAGGCCAAATTTGCCTGTTATTCCAGGTATCTCTTCACTTCCTACTTTTGCATTCCAGTCTCCTATAATGAAAAGGACATCTTTTTTGGGTGTTACTAGAAGGTCTTGTAGGTCTTCATAGAACCGTTCAACTTCAGCTTCTTCAGCATTACTGATTGGGGCATAGACTTGGATTACTATGAGATTGAATGGTTTGCCTTGGAAATGAACAGAGATCATTCTGTCGTTTTTGAGATTGCATACAAGTACTGCATTTCAGACTCTTTTGCTGACTATGAGGGCTACTCCATTTCTTCTAAGGGAATCTTGTCCACAGTAATAGATATAATGGTCATCTGAGTTAAATTCACCCATTCCAGTCCATTTTAGTTCATTGATTCCTAAAATGTCGAAGTTCACACTTACCATCTCCTGTTTAACCACTTCCAATTTGCCTTGTTTCATGGGCCTAACATTCCAGGTTCCTATGCAATATTGTTCTTTACAGCATCAGACTTCATGTCCATCACCAGTCATATTCACAACTGGGTGTTGTTTCGCTTTGGCTCCATCTCTTCATTCTTTCTGGAGTTATTTCTCTGGTAGCATATTGGGCCCCTACCAACCTGGGGAGTTCATCTTTCAGTGTCCTATCTTTTTGCTTTTTCATATTGTTCATGGGGTTCTGAAGGCAAGAATACTAAAGCAGTTTGCCATTCTCTTCTCCAGTGGACCACATTTTGTTACACCTCTCCACCATGACCCGTCCATCTTGAATGGCCCTACATGGCATGGCTCATAGTTTCATTGAGTTAGAAAAGGCTGTGGTCCATGTGATCAGTTTGGTTAGTTTTCTGTGATTCTCCTTTTCATTCTGTCTACCCACTGATGGATAAGGTTAAGAAACTTACAGAAGCTTCCTGATGGGAGAGACTGACTGAGTGGGAAACTGGGTCTTGTTTTAATGTTCAGGGCCATGCTCAGTAAATCTTTAATCCAATTTTCTTTTGATGGGTAGGGCTGTATTCCCTCCTTGGTCATATCAAAACATAAGTGCTTCACACAACAGTGTAAATCAATTATACTTCAATAAATTTAAAACAAACAAACAAACATAAATGCCTTTAACAAAAGGCAATTGATGAGTTTGAGCAAGCTCCAGGAGTTGGTGATGAACAGGGAAGCCTGACATGCTGCAATCCATGAGGTCCAACATAAATAAGCAACTGAATTGAATAGTTTATACTGTCAAGGTTAATCCTTTATTTAATAAGGATATCAGGGATATGAATGTGCTGGTTGATCCTAGTTCTTCTCTACTATGAATTGCAAATCATGAGTAGACCAAATGTTGAGGCCTCACTAACATATGAATAAATATAAAGTCATGTTTCCATATTACAGATATTTGTGTTTCCTCCTCATAATGCTGCATCTCAAACCAAGCAAAACAGAATGCTCTCTTGTTATTTACTTTGAATCTAAAAAGGAGAACGTCCTTTGTTCTCATAATGTAGTGAGTTCTCTGTAGTTGCGACTCAGGGTCTTCCTCTGCTGCTGCCCCAGCTCCCCCTGTGCATTGTCATTGCCCCTTAAATCATCCCAAAGGAATGTCCTATTTCACCTGCCAATGGAGTTTCTTAAGAAATAAGTAATAGCCTCATCAGGGATGTTTCTCCTGATACTGCAAAAAGGTCTCACTCTCTGTGATACAAGAATAGGCTGGGTTGTGAGTGCAGGCAGAAAAAAAATGACTACCTTTTCAACTCTGAGCCCAAATTGTTCATATGTTCCTCAAACCACAGTATGTGAATCCAAAATTTCAAGAATATTCTCATAAAGTAAGTTTTTCTGTCTCTTCTCTCAATTACTTATAACATGCAAGCAACTCTCAAAAGTAAAACTGAACAACAAAAGCCACCCATGAATAAAAATCAACAGCAAAACCACTCATGTCCTAAGGAAATAAACTCTCTCCATTCAAGCACACACAAAAATGTATTTCTCCCATTTTCTCACTTCACCTCACAAACAAATGAAGCAAACTTCCTTAAACATACAACTCCAGTACATGTACACCTACAATATATATTACTTCTGGTATAATTCCTGGTTAACAGTGTTCCTAGACACTGGCTAAATCCAAAGTCCATTAAGGTGATTTACCTAAAATGAAGGACCTTGCTCCTAATATAAACTGAAATCTCTACCTCAAAAGACAAGTGAAAATACAACTTTTAAATTATTATTTTTCCTACCTTTTGTATAAGAAATAATAGGTTACAGTCTCAACCAGAGTGCCCCATTGCATATGAAATCCAAATGCCCCTGTGAAACTTTAAACAACTTTATTGGCTATGACTACTCCTGGTTAAACTCTAGGAGAAGCCTGCCAAACAAATGTTTACCCTTGGATTAGTAAAACACTAGTTCAAATCATGTGTTATAAATTGTTGTATTGCTGTACAACATAGCTAACTACTTTCCCCCCGCCCCCCCCTCAGGAGGATTTCACTAAAGAAATTAAATAGCATGCATCAAATATTTAAGCATGTGTCAAGCACTGTGATTCCCTAGGGGCTCAGATGGTAACGTGTCTTCCCGCAATGCAGGAGACCTGGGTTCAATCCCTGGGTCGGGCAGAGCCCCTGGAGAAGGAAATGGCAACCCACTCCAGTACTCTTGCCTAGAAAATTCCATGGATGGAGGAGCCTGGTGGGCTACAGTCCATTGGGTCACAAAGAGTTGGACACAACTGAGCAACTTCACTTTCACTTTCAAGCACTGTGTTAACGGCTTTACATTATTATGAAAACTCTTTAGCATGATGAAAATGAGGATTTGCAGAAACTGAAACGCAGAGGGTATGTGAAACTGGAGGGAGAGGGAAATGGCAACCCACTCCAGTATTCTTGCTTGGAGAATCATGTGGACAGAGGAGACTGGTGGGCTGCCATCTATGGGGTCGCACAGAGTGGGACAGGACTGAAGCAACTTAGCATGCATGCATGCTTTGGAGAAGGAAATGGCAACCCAATCCAGAATTCTTGCCTGGAGAATCCCAGGGACAGAGGAGCCTGGTGGGCTGCCGTCTATGGGGTCATACAGAGTCGGACACAACTGAAGCGACTTAGCAGCAGCAGCAGCAGCATGAGAAACTGGAAGTTCTTAACCAAGAAGGAGAAAAAACACACATGGAATTACCAATGAAACCAACAGAAAAACAACATGAATGTGAACTCGTGATTGTTGCCTCTAATTCATCTGCACCAACAGCAATCTTGGCAAGCCTGACATAGGCTAATGCCCTTCTGTGATTGCTTTTAACTTAATAAACTCCAAAACATCTCCTTCCTTGAAGCACCATCTCGGAGATACTCATCTTGAAAAACTGCTTCCAGTTTGTCTCAGAGCTCTCTGATGCACTGCCGTCTTTCAAAGTCATTTTTTCCTCCATGTTTTAGATAAGTTTTATCACTGTTTTCTACTTTACATTTTTCCACAATGTCTAATTTGCCATCAATCATATCCAGTGTATGTTTTATGTCATCCATTGTAGTTCTCTTTAAACCTTCCGTTTCTCTACTTACCATTTTTGATCATTCCTCAAACTTCCTGAATATATAAAACACAGTCATACTCTTTCAAAGACCTTTTCTACTAGTGCTATCATCATTATCAAAGTCAGTTGACAGATTTTTTCCACGTGAAGGTTATCATTTCTTTGATTTTTGCATGGCTGGAACTTTTTATTGGATCCTAGACATTATAATAGACATGAATTTGAGCAAACTCTGGGAGATAGTGGAGGACAGAGGAGCCTGGAAGGTTACAGTCCATGTAGACTGTCAGACACGACCTAGAGACCCAACACCAACAACAATAATACATTTTAAATTTTGCTTTGTTAGGTGTTGAACATTTTTGTATTTCTATAAATATTTTTTAGCTTTATTCTGGAATATAGATACTTGGAAACACTGTAATCTTTGGGGGCTTGCTTTTAAACTTTTTTGGATGGTAATATAATAGCATTTATTCAAGGTTCTATTTTTTTTTTCTCTCTCACTACTGAGTACATTACAATATGCCCCATGAATTATGAAGTTCTCCACTTTCACGGATGGAAAATGTACTATTTCTAGCCACGTGTGAGCTCTGGGGACTATCCATCGAATTCTTTCTGCCAATTCTTTTCCATATTTGGATAGTTTCTTCCTATGTGGTTCCTGAGCAGTGCTCAACTAAACATTTATGGGGTATTGGAATCTCTGGAGTTTTCTCTCTATTCCTTTCTCTTCTTTATAGTACTCTGAAAGAAATTCTAACTGGCCTTCACAGACACCCAGTTCTATCATTTGTACTTAAGGAGACTTATCAGGCTCCATCTTGCTTCCTTTCTCTGTTCCAACATCTGATATCTGCTACAGGCAGTAAACTGGAGTAATTGTTGGGTTCGCCTCATTTGGTTTCCATCTCTGAGAGACCATTGTTCTCTGTTGCCTATTTTCAAAGTCTTGAGAATCATTGTTTCATCTATTTTTATTGTTTTTAAAATTGTTTCAGCTAGTGTTATAGATTGAAAAGTGAAAGTGTAAATGTTGCTCAGCCATGTCTGACTCTTTGCGACCCCATGGACTATAGCCTGCCAGGCTCTTCTGTCCATGGGATTTTCTAAGCAAGAATACTGGAGTGGTTTGCCATTCCCTACCCCAGGGGATCTTCCCAACCCAGGGATCAAAGTGGGTCTGATTGTCTCCTGCAATGCAGGCAGAATATCCCTTCAAATTCACATGTCAAGGTCCTAACGCTTAATGTGGCTATATTAGGACATGGGATCTCTAAGGAAATATTTAAGTTTGAATGAGGTCCTGAGAGTGGGGCCTTTGAGCCAATAGGATTAGTGTCCTTATAAGAAGAGACATCAAAGTGCTTTCTCTCTTCCTCTTTCTTCACCCCACAGGAGCACAGAGGAGATACGATATGAGGACACAGCAAGAAGGTAACTATTTACAAGCCAGAAAGAACTACCTCACCAGAAACCAAATCTGCTGGCCCCTTGATCTTGAACTTCTGGTCTCCAGAAGCTTGAGGAAATAAATTTCTAATGTTTACACCCTTCAGTTTGTGGTATTTTGTTATAGCAACCCAAATGGATTAATACAAGTCTCATTCCAGTCAGTCTATCTTGGCTAAAAGCAGAAGCTGCAGGTAAGTAGTTCTAACTGCTCCCAGGCACAAAATCCATAGGCTATAGTGATACAGAGAACACGGAGGTGAAAGCACAGAGCTTGTATCAGCAAGGCCCAGTAATATTAGCACTAATAACATTCATCAAGCATCTAATCATGCATTAAGTACAGTGTTAAAAGCTTTACTTTTATTATATAATTCCTTTCTCTTCAAAAATCTAGAGAAGTCTAGAACTTCTACTCAAAGTAACATTAACTCTCCCTAGACATCTAAACCTCCATAGGCAGTGGTGGGAGGATTTGTGTGACCCAGTTACCTGGCAGGATCCTTATGCTTGATTTATCTCTCATTTTTGACACCCATTCTCCCTTGATATATACAAACTGGTTTCATTAAGTATCCAATTTCACCAAAGTGTTACAATTTATAACAAGTCAAGTGAATGCCAAAATTAATATATTTGGAATTAGCTAAAATTAATATATTTGGAATTAGCAGCTTAGCAAGTAGAACAGTAACAAATTAAATACACCAGAGTAGTGATTTAGAAAACCAGAAGTCATATCAATAGAAAATATTGAAACTGCAATAAAGAGAAAAAGTATGAAAAATGTAGAAAAAGTCATAAGAGACTTGAAGGACATAGTAAACATTCTATACGTATGTACATGGATGGAGAGGTGGAAGAGAGTAAATTAAAAGAATTATGTGAAGAGAAATGTCTGAAAATGTTCCCAAAATCATGAATGACATCAAGCCACAGATTCAATAAGCTCTGAAAATCCCAAAAGATAAACAAAACCACTCTAACATGTATCATAGAAAAACTGCTAAAAACCAAAAGCTAAATGGAAAATGTTAAAGCACCAAGAAAAAAATGGGTATCTTATCTTCAAAGGAGCAGCAATAAGAAAGAAATTTTTCTCAATAGAAATTATGAAAGGCAAAGGATAATGGAATGACACTTTACAGTGTAGAAAAAAAATAACGGCCATTCTAAAAAGCCCATGATCAATGAAAACAATCTTCCAAACTACAGGTAAGATAAATATGTTTTCAGACCAACAGAATGTAAAAGAACATTTTTTTTTTGCCAGAAAACTTGTACTTAAAAACAAACAAACAAAAACATGCTAAAGTGAGTTCTGTAGGAAGGCAGGAAGAAAATAATCCAGATGGAAACAAGGAAATGAAGGAAGGATGAAGAGCATATTGATAGGAGAGTAAATGTAGAAAAAAATATCATTAGGTATATATTGGTCACATTTATTTATATTTAGGACATCTCTGGAATGAGCACACACACATCAAATTTTTATTTCAACATCCCTTATTTCAATTGACTATACATCTCAGACTCAATGTGTACACAGTAGAAACCATGGTCTTCCTTCCAAAAGTACTGCTTCTTCCATAACTGTCAGTATCCTGGTAAATGGTAACTTCATCTTTCCAGCTATTCAGGTAAAATAGCTTGGAGTCAACTTTTACTCCTGTAATTTTTCTTTCATACATATTTATCTCCAAACTTTCAATAGGAAGGCTATCTTTACACTACTTTCAGAATCAAATGACAGCACCTCCACTATTAGCAGTCTAGTCCATCTTTTACTTGGATTGTCTTCAGTTCAGTTGCTCAGTCGTGTCCGACACTTTGCAACCCCATGAATCGCAGCACGCCAGGCCTCCCTGTCCATCACCAACTCCCGGAGTTCACTCAGACTCATGTCCATCGAGTCAGTGATGCCATCCAGCCATCTCATCCTCTGTTGTCCCCTTCTCCTCCTGCCCCCAATCCCTCCCAGCATCAGAGTCTTGTCTTAATAGCATCCTAAATGACATCCCTGCTTCTCCTTTCCCTGTACATATAGTTTATTCTCAAAACACAGCTAGGGACATCTTATCCCAAACCTAAATCAGATCTTGTCACTGCTAAAAACTTTCAGCAAGTTTCCATGGCATGTGAAGTAGAAATAGTTTTTCAGTAATGTATAAGGTTCCCCTAAATATGCTTATTTTCTTGCTATCTATCTGGCTCTATTTTAAAATATATCTGTCTTTTGCTAACCACTCCAACCACAACGTTCTCTCTGCTTTTTTCTCAAAACTCCAAGACCATGCCTGCCTTTGCAATGTTCTTTGCTATTTCCCCTGCCTAGCATGTTCTTCCCCCAGATATATGCACAGCTACTTACTTCAACTCCTACATCTCCCTTAAATCTATTCTCGGATACCTTCCTATTGGTCAAGTCTCCAGACCACATCATTTTCAAATGTAACCTCACTCAGCACTCACATTCTTCACTGTTTTATGTATACCAAAACACTTCTCACTGTCTAAGAATCCATGTATTCTACTTCCTTTGTTCTTATTTGTTTTCCCCAAATGAAACCCAAGTTCCATGTAGGTAGGTATTTGATATATATCTTATTACAACTAGTGTATCCACACATGGAAATAGAACCAGGGAAAGTTAGCCTCCCAACCATATTTGTTCAATGAAAAGAAAGCCTTTAGCAATACTTGAAAGTATTATTTTTATAATACACATTTCACAGATGTAGAAAGCAAGGTAAATAATTTTGTTAGGTTCACTAGTGAAGAACTGAGATTGGAAGTAATACCCAAAATAATACAGCTCATATTGCTTTACTTTGGACTGTATATCTCCGCTCTTGCAGAAGGAAATGGCAACCCACTCCAGTACTCTTCTGTGGAAAATTCGATGGATAGAGGAGCCTGATGGGCTACATTCAGGGGGTCGCAAAGAGTCGGAGGCGACTGAGCAACTTCATTTTCACTTTCATATATCTTCCCAAACCTCACTTCAAACTTCTGATAAAGAGGATTTAATCAGACCTTGTTTTCCAACTGAGGAGAATCTGAGCTAATATCCACACACACGGAGTTTTTAAGACAGCAGTGTAGTACCCATATAAATATTTTTTAGTACACTTATTCTGAGAGAGCTATTCTCTTAGACTATCTAAGCTGAAATCAGTGTCTATTTATTGGGCCCATTTAAGAAGAGAGGCAATAAAAGATATTTGAGGGACTTCCTGGTCTTAAGTTGAATTAATCAGAACACTCACTGGGATTTTTGAACTTGAGATGTAGTTAATGGAGTCTAAAATTTTAAGGGATATATCTTGAAAGATATAGTAGCCAGCTTACTCACAAGAGAAGCAAAGATGGTCTTCAGAAAGAAAGCTAAAGATGAAGCAAAACCAGGGGAGCCGAGTGAAAAGAGTGAGAGTCGTTTAATCATGTTTCCAGCGCACTATTTTCCTTATTGATTGTTAGCAAAATGTTATAAAGACTTTTCCCATAATATGACATAAACATTTTAAAGGTTCTTTACATTTAAAGTCTGTCTTCATTTGAAATCTATTTTTTTCCATTGTGTAAGAAAAAATATAATTTTGTATACATGTGAAAGTCAATTGCCAAAATATAATTGTGCTCAGTCTCTCAGCAGTGTCTGACTCTTTGTGACCCTTTGGACTGTAGTCTTCCAGGCTCCTCTGTCCATGGGATTTTTCAAGCAAGAATACTGGAGTGGGTTGCCATTTCCTTCTCCAGGGGATCTTACTGATCCAGGGATTGAACTCACATCTCCTGCGTCTTCTGCATTGCAGGCCAATTCTTTAACTGCTGAGTCATCAGGGAAGCCCAACTGCCAAAATATCATTAATTAAATTGTTTCTATTTTAACAATATGACTTGAAATGATATCTTAATCAAAACAATTTCTACAATACAATGAGTTTTAGACATTTTAATATGATATGCTTTCTAGATGAGAGCTGAAGTATTGCCTAAAAAGAACCATAATAAATTTCTCAATATCCTTGGGCATACCTATGACTATTGCCTTGAGAACTTAAAAAACACATGTGTATCAGGGGAAAATGTTCTTACTTTTGACCTGTTTAATAAGTACATATTATGGTTTAATTTATCCATCAATAGCAAAATATTTTATTTTTAAAAAATTGCATTGCAACATTTATGATATATTCTCATACAAGTGGGTAAAAATTTAACATTTATTAAAAGTGTAAATTAGTCAATAATTATATAGCATTGACTGGCATGTTTCCATATGTGGGATTTCTGACAAAAATCCATGTCTTCTTCCATTGAAAAAGATTAGCTTATTTCTTATTAACCCAGGTGTGAAATTTTAAGGGTAATAATCATAGAAGTAAATCACAGAGTAGCATATTTCTACATTTCTTCAGTACATATCTTATGATTTGGGGGGAAATAGTTGAAATTTACATGAATATTTCCTAATTTGATAACAATTATGCTTTATTGGAATAGTATTTTCTATTGTTTAAAAATAATATCACTTACTAAGAAGAAAGTATTTTTCTAGAAATAATATTACCTCCTAGAAATCATTCAAGAAAGTATTATCTGAATATACACACAATAAATAGATGATAACCAATATGTGGTACCAAATAGAATAAGACACAGCTCAACTATAGTTTATCTCCTTACATTGTACTTTTGCCTATCTATATTTTAAGCATTATAGAAATGTATTCCAATGTTTTCAATATGAAGGGTAATTGATAGTCCTTATTGTGTGATGCTTCTTTTCCTTCCTTTCTTTCTTTATTCATTCTTTAGTTTTAAAGTTTTACATTTTTGTTTATATGCCAATAAATGAATCACTTTTTACCTAAAGATTTAATTATTTTCCATATAAATCATTTTTCAGATCATTAATGAAGCTAATGTTAAGATTGATCCCTAAATCAAGTCCCTCCAATTTGATGGTCTGTTATTTTTTCTTATTCTTTGCTTAGTCTCTTTCATAATATTGTCAATCTTGCTGAAAATCCCATTGGGCAGGTATGACTTAATTTTTCAAGCAGCATAATATGAAAATATGAAATAGCTTTAAGTGCTTTATGATAATTGGATTCAGTTCAGTTCAGTTCAGTCGCTCAGTCGTATCCGACTCTTTGTGACCCCATGAATCGCAGCACTCCAGGCCTCCCTGTCCGTCCCCAACTCCCAGAGTTCACTCAGATTCACGTCCATCAAGTCAGTGATGCCATCCAACCATCTCATCCTCTGTCATCCCCTTCTCCTCCTGACCCCAATCCCTCCCAGCATCAGTCTTTTCCGATGAGTCAACTCTTTGCATGAGGTGGCCAAAGTACTGGAGTTTCAGCTTTAGCATCATTCCTTCCAAAGAAATCCCAGGTCTGATCTCCTTCAGAATGGACTGGATGGATCTCTTTGCAGTCCAAGGGACTCTCAAGAGTCTTCTCCAACACCACAGTTCAAAAGCATCAATTCTTCGGCACTCAGCTTTCTTCACAGTCCAACTCTCACATCCATACATGACCACTGGAAAAACCATAGCCTTGACTAGACAGACCTTTGTTGGCAAAGTAATGTCTCTGCTTTTCAATATGTTATCTAGGTTGGTCATAACTTTTCTTCCAAGGAGTAAGCGTCTTTTAATATCCTAAAGCAGAATTCTACCATTGCTTACAAAACTTATTTATAGAATTATTTATCATTAATATAAGGAGATTATAATAATTATTAATCTAATCTATTTTAGTATTTTCTGCTCTAATAGATATATAGTAAAATAAGTCAGAACATGATTATAAGTTGCACCAAGCCTTTTAAAGCTTTTTATGAAAAGTCTTAACTCATTCACTTGTACTTATTGAATAAAAAGCTGGTTCTTTTTTTAAGTTTCAGTTCAAACTATCCCCAACTAGTTCAATATGATTGTTCAATTCACCCAAAATATTCATGAATTTACTAATTGTCTCTAAAAAATCGTGCAGCTCATTTCATAGAAAGACACACAAACACAGTCCTCTAAACATGGGAGATCTTTTATTTCATTTAGAAGAGGGAAGATATTTAATGGTTAATGCATTATCAATTTTCTCTGGACACTTCCTATAGCCTATAATCAATGTTCAGTAGGTTTGCCAACATCCACTGGCTCATAGAAAAAGCAAGGGAATTCCAGAAAAACATCTGCTTCATTTAGCCATGGGCTAAAGCCTTTGGCTGTATGGATCACAACAAACTGGAATATTCTTAAAGAGATGGGGATACCAGACCACCTTACCTGCCTCCTGAGAAACCTGTATGCAGATCAAGAAGCAACAGTTAGAGCCAGACATGGAAAAACGAACTGGCTCCAAATGGGAAAGGAGTGCATGAGGGCTGTATATTGTGACCCTGCTTATTTAACTTATGCAGAGTACATTCTGTGAGATGCTGGGCTGGATGAAGTACAAGCTGGAATCAAGCTTGCTGGCAGAAATATCAAGAACCTCATATATGCAGATGATACCACTCAAATGACAGAAAGTGAAGAGGAACAAAAGAGCCTCTTGATGAATGTAAAAGAGGAGAGTGAAAAAGCTGGATTAAAACTCAACATTCAGAAAACTAAGATCATGGCATCCGGTCCCATCATTTCATGCCAAGTAGATGGGGAAAAAATGGAAACAGTGACAGGTTTTATTCTCTTGGGCTCAAAAATCACTGCAGATGGTGACTGTGGCCATGAAATCAAACGATGCTTGCTCCTTAGAAGAAAAGCTCTGACCAACCTAGACAGCATATTAAAAAGCAGAGATGTTACTCTGCCAACAAAGGTCCATATAGATAAAGCTACAATTTTTCCAGTAGTCATGTATGGATGTGAGAGTTGGACTGTAAAGAAGGCTGAGCACTGAAGAGTTGATGCTTTTGAACTGTGGTGCTAGAGAACACTCTCGAGAGTCCCTTGCACTTCACGGAGATCAAACCAGTGAATCCTAAAGGAATTCAACCCTGAATATTCACTGGAAGAACTGATACTAAAGCTGAAGCTCCAGTACTTCAGCTACCTGATGCAAAGAGTTGACTCATTGGAACAGACCTTGATTCTGGGAAAGATTGAGGACAGGAGAAGAAGCGGACAACAGACGACTAGATGGATAGGAGATTGAGCAAACTGTGGGAGATAGTGAAGGACAAGGAAGCCTGGCATGGTGCAGTCCATGGGGTTGCAAAGAGTTGGACATGACTGAGAGACTGAACAACAAATTAGGTTTATCAGTCAATTTTCTTTCATTGATAAATTTTTCCTAATATCCCCTTGTCTTCTCAAAGACAAGTTTTGTTAATATAAAAGTAGGCCTTTCTTTTTCTCTTTATTGATGTAAGTTTTGTACGAATTTCTTTTATTTTTCTATAGGTAGATATTTCTACTTTAACTTACCAAAGAGAAGAAATTGGTTTTATATGGTTTAACTGCATTTGAATAACAAAGCATATAATCTTATAGTACTATTGATTCACAATTATACAATTCCTGAAATCTAAATTAATGACATTAGCCCAGGCACTGTCAAATATTTTTAAGACATAGAACATGTTTTTCAAATGAAATCACAGGAATACCTCAGGTTATATATAGATAAAAGCAGAATATCTCCAAAACAGATTCAAGGGAGTAGGGGTCTGGAGGTCTCCCAATGTTTGTCTCCAGACTGCCATGCTTCTCAATTCCACACATACTAAGGGCAACTCCAGAAAACTGTAATATGGTGAGAAAATCAATTTATTGAGAAAATGGGTATGGATATGTATAGATTAAGAGATACATATTCAGAGGTAGATGCATAGCCTATGCCAAATGTTAATAGAATGGTGGTTAAACATCCATGCACTCACATGCACACACACATATTTATTCCAAAAATCTGAAAGTATTATATAGATACAGAGCTGCTTATATGGAAGATTCTACTCTATTAGCTGGGATGTACCAAATGTAACTTTTCTAAGGGATCTGAAAATCTTCTTAAAACCTGTGTGTGTCCTTCAGTTCAGTCACTCAGTCATGTCCAAGTGTTTGCAACCCCATGAACCATAGCACGCCAGGCCTCCCTGTCCATCACCAACTCCCGAAGTTCACCCAAACCTATGTCCATTGAGTTGGTGATGCCATCCAGACATCTCATCCTCTGTCATCCCCTTCTCCTCCTGCCCCCAATTCCTCCCAGCATCAGGGTCTTTTCAAATGAGTCAGCTCTTCGCATCAGGTGGCCAAAGTATTGGAGTTTCAGCTTCAGCATCAGTCCTTCCAATGAATGTTCAGGACTGATTTCCTTTAGGATGGACTGGTTGGATCTCCTTGCAGTCCAAGGGACTCTCCAGAGTCTTCTCCAACACCACAGTTCAAAAGCATCAATTATTTGGCGCTCAGCTTTCTTCACAGTCCAACTCTCACATCCATACATGCCCACTGGAAAAACTATAGCCTTGACTAGACGGACCTTTGTTGGCAAAATAATGTCTCTGCTTTTCAATATGCTGTTTAGTTTGGTCATAACTTTCCTTCCAAGGAGTAAGCGTCTTTTAATTTCATGGCTGTAGTCACCATCTGCAGTGATTTTTGAGCCCAGAAAAATAAAGTCAGCCACTGTTTCCACTGTTTTCCCATCTATTTGCCATGAAGTAATGGGACCGGATGCCATGATCTTAGTTTTCTGAATGTGGAGCTTTAAGCCAACTTTTTCACTCTCTTCTTTCACTTTCATCAAGAGGCCCTTTAGTTCTTCTTCACTTTCTGCCATAAGGGTGGTGTCATCTGCTTATCTGAGGTTATTGATATTTCTCCCGGTAATCTTGATTCCCGCTTGTGCTTCTTCCAGCCCAGCATTTCTCATGATGTACTCTGCATATAAATTAAATAAGTAGGGTGACAATATACAGCCTTGACACTCAGTTATGTCTGACTGTACTTGTAATTAATTTCATATTGTGATTTATATATGACATATGAATGATTTTTGTGTTGTATTTATTTTCCAGTTGAATTTAATGTGCTTGACATGATAATAGGTTTCATATATCATTGGAATAAACTGTTATTCCAAGATGCTTTGTGAACAAAATTTGTTTTTCTCTCTTTTCAATCAGTTGTACTGGAAAATCTTAAGTGAATACTTGAGCTAATCCAAATAAAGAAATAAAGCACACAAGAAAAGGCCATTTGTGAGAGAATTTCTCCAGAATCCTTTGAAACTAGAAATATGGAAAATAAATTAATTCTTCATCAAAGTAAAACTAAATCAGAAAATGTATTTACATAATGGTATTTTACAAAATACAATTCATTCTTATATAAAAGTAAAATTACATAGTTATTAAATAGTGGTATACTCAAAGCCTCTTTCAAAATATGTCATCAATTTCTGGACCATATAGCTTCGCAAATTTAAGTTGCTAAAAAGTATATTTCCATATTAACCAAAAGTTAAATACAGAAAGCTTGGCAAAGTAAAATTGTTCTATTACAACCCATGTCATTTTGTATGTTTCTTTTTTGGAGACTTCCTTATATATTCAATAAAGTTTTAAAACTTGGTGTATTGTAGGGACGTCCCTAGTGGTCCAGTGGTTAAGACTCCATGCTCTCAATGCAGGGAGCATAGGTTCAATCCCTTGTTGGGGAACTAAGGTCCTGCATACCACAAGAGTGGCCAAAAAAATATAGTGTATTATCTGTATAAATGCACATATTAGACTAATGATTTTAATTACTCAGAAAGAACAGTCAAAAAACTTTTTCCTCTTTAATATGGTCAAAATTTGAAAGTAGAACAAATATAATCAATCACTTGGTTGAGGGTGATGTGATAGTATTGTTAAATCTAAGACTTTTAGGTTTGGTATGATCTGTGCCTCCTATCGGAGAAGGCAATGGCATCCCACTCTAGTACTTTTGCCTGGAAGATCCCATGGACGGAGAAGCCTGGTAGGCTGCAGTCCATGGGGTCGCTAGAGTCGGGCACGACTGAGTGACTTCACTTTCACTTTTCACTTTCATGCACTGGCGTGCCTCCTATGGGCTTCCCAGGTGGCTCTAGTGGTAAAGAACACACCAGCTAATGCAGGAGACATGAGACGTAGGTTTGATGCCTGGGTAAGGAAGATCCCCTGGAGGAGGAAATGGCAACCTACTCCAGTATTCTTGCCTGGAGAATCCCATGGACAGAGCAGCCTGGCGGGCTACAGTCCATGAGGTCACAAAGAATCGGACTTGACTGAAGTGACTAAGCACACATGTGCCTCCTTTGGGCCCAGAGAATATAGGTTCCTGGCCGCCACTGGGTCCATGCCTTAAAGGGCCCAGATCAGGCTCTCTTTCACCCATGATTTTTGTCATGTTCCTCTCTACAATGTAAAAAGTCTTAAGTGTCAAGGAGATGACATTCTACCTGAAGTCCTGTTCTTCCTTTCAAAACACTATGAATATCCAAAAACCTGGAATTCCCTGCCCCAAAGCATACTGACTACTACAAGCCAGGGTATTCTGACTACTGTAAAGGTTTGTATACCTCTAAATTTGAAAGTGGGGCTTTCCAGGTGTCTACTGGTAAAGGACCTGCCTGCCAACGCAGGTGACATAAGAGATGCAGATTCAATTCCTGTGTCAGAACAATCCCCTGGAGAAAGAAATGACAACCCACTCCAGTATTCTTTCCTGGAAATCCCACGGACAGAGGGGCCTTGAAAACTACAGTCCATAGGTTTGCAAAGAGTCAGATACGACAGAAGTGACTTAGCATGTATTCATGCATGCAAACTTGAAGGTAGTTAACAGGTAGTTGTAGGGTCAGGGGTGAGGTGATGCAAAGCCATGAAGTGAAGTGAGTAACTCAGTTATGTCTGACTCTTTGTGACCCCATGAACTATACAGTCCATGGAATTCTCCAGGCCAGAATACTGGAGTGGGTAACCTTTCTTTTCTCCAGGGGATCTTCTCAATCATGGATCAAACCCAGGTCTCCTGCATTGTAGGTGAATTCTTTACCAGTTGAGCCACCAGGGAAGCCCAAGAATACTGGAGTGGATAGCCTATTCCTTATCCAGAGGGTGTTCCAGACCAGAAATTGAACCAGGTCTCCTGCATTGCAGGTGGATTCTTTACCAGCTGAGCTACCAGAGAAATAGAGACATGGTAGAATTTCAGAAGCTTTTTTTTTTCCTTAACATCACATTTCAGCATAGAACTCTGAGTTCAAGCAGTGCAATTTCAAATATGAATTTCTAGGATTTTTATGAAGATTTTATCAATGCAAAACCATAGAATATATTTTATATTGTAGACAGTTGCTGCAATTTGTTATTTTCAAATATTTATACATATATTATGTGAACCTTTCTCCATACTCTGGCCTTGCAGCATAGGCATCTCAATATTGCCCATAAACCGAAAGCAAGTAAAGGAAGAAACACACTAAGAATAAGCCATTTTAATTGACAACAAATTTCAATGGTTTAGTTTCCAAATATTTGGCTTTAGTTTGTTTTCCAATTCTGGGTGTGCTAAATTGGCAGTTCACATGGTCTAATGCAATAACAATAATGGATCATTGCTCAACTTCCCATTGTATTTTGGGATGGATGACAATTAAATGTATAATATAAAATTATTCCTTTTTTAAATATTCACAATCATATTTTATAGCATATTTATCATACATTCAGACAGTATATTTTAAAATAAAAATTTTCAAAAAATTTTAGTGCAAAATTCTAAATACAATTACCTTGATCTGAATGGTAAATGACACTGAGGAAAATAAATCACACTTTATGTGAAGTCTTATATATGAAAATAGAAGACATAATATCTTACTTATTTGTGCCGCAGCAGATATTGAGTTACTCAGAAAATTTTAAAAATTTTCTTAGAAATTACTCATGAGGTAAATATATTTTATTAACATAAGAACTCTGAATGATGATATAAATGCAAAAAGTATAGAATAATAGGATTTTGATGATCATGACTTACATATGATTATATTTTCATGGACATTGTCTCAGCACCAATTTGATGTGTGATTGATATTTAAAATGTGTTGAATGGAATATATTTTCAAGGTTCATTTATTCAAGATGAGGTTCAAGTCACATAAAATATAATTTCCTGTGAATTATAAAGGCAAAACGGTCCCCTGAAACACCAGAGTTCATATAGATTCGTATAGTAGAGTTCTTTTATTAAATGATAGTATATTTTTAACCAGTTCTTTTACAGAGCTAATAAAAAAAAAGGTATACTCTATAATCTGATTATTCAACTTAATCTCTTCAACCAGCACCAAGGGAGGATGGATATTTTTTCTCCTGAGCTTTTCTGTACTGGATAGGTGTAGCAGAGAGAAGGAATGGAATTATACTGCTTGAAGGCTTTATGAGGCAGAATAACATCATTTGAAAGTAGACTGTAATAAGTTAAAAATACATATGTGTGTGTGTTATTTGTGTCCAGTTCTTTGCGACCGCATGGACTGTGGCCTACCAGGCTCCTCTGTCCATGGAATTCTCCAGGCAAGAATAATGGAGTGGGTAGCCATTCCCTTTTCCAGGGTATCTTCCCAACCCAGGGATCAAATCCAGGTCTCCTGCATTGCAGGCAGATTCTTTATTTTCTGAGCCACTAGCAAAGCTCTGTGTAAAGATACATAGGATAAACCTAAAAGAAACCACTAAAATGACAAAAGAGGCCTTCTAGCTAATGCACTAACAAAGGAGGTAATTACAAAATAGATTCTATTGAATTTTAAAAACGTAGGCATCCAGGAAGAGGGAAAAGCAGACAATGAATTGATAGGCTAAGTACAAAACAAATAGCAAGATTGTAGATTTAAATATAATTAATTATATTGATAGTTATTTTAAAGGAAAAAAAAAACTGTCAAACCATCACACTTGAAAGACAGATATGATCTGACTGGATTAAAAAAGATAAGACCATTGATATTTGGCAAAACTAATACAGTTATGTAAAGTTTAAAAATAAAATAAAATTCAAATGCAAAAAAAAAAAAAAAAGATAAGACCCATCTATATGATGCCTAGTTAAAAAAAAAAAAAAACTTTAAAGACATCATTAAGTAAAGTGGAAAAGCAACATATATTGCTGGCTCCTCTGAACTGCAAATGTTTAATAAAACTTGCCATTTGGGGGCTTCCCAGGTAAAGAACCTGCCTGCCAATGCAGGAGACATGAAAGACTCAGGTTGAATCCCTTGGTCGAGGAGATCCCCTGGAGGAGGGCATGGCAACCCGCTCCAATATCCTAGCCTGGAGAATCCCATGGACAGAGGAGCCTGACTGGCTTCAGTCTATAGCATTGCAAAGTTGGACAGGACTGCAATGACTTAGCACACACACACATGCCCTGTTTTTACCATGAAAGACAGAATCTGCAGTTCACTCTGGAACACGTTCCCAGGGGGTGAATGTCAAGGACACAACTGGCAAGCAGACAGCATTGGCCCAAGTGGATTTAAATGGATTTATGCATATCCAGGTTTGGCTCTGCATATCGAGCAGTTGAAGCCAGTACAGCATATACTATAAAGGACTGAAACCAAAAATGTTATGCTAGTTGGAACTCTGGTGCATTTCACCACATCAAGTCACTCACTTCATTGCCTAGTCAGGGCAACTATATCACAGTCAATGGACTAATCACGTTCCTTGTCACCCTCAAATCAATGGGTTAATAGGAAATTGGAATAGACAAGTAAAAATCTGCTATTAAAGCTAGTGGGGAATGGTAAGGAAAGACAAAGAAAAGAGTTTTTTTTTTTTAATACAACCCTCTAGTGTTGTGCTTTCCAACTTAGCATGAAAGTGACTACATTATATAAATTATAAGGAAGATTTACATTATATAGAGTGTTATTCTATTCGGTGAAATTGGAGATCAGGAGCAAGAAGGTGATAAAGGATCTTAGGAGAATTCTCCCCTACAGGAGCACATATTCCTTTGTCAATGTCAGATGCCACATTCCCTGGACCAAGCTACCATTAAGGATCCCAAAGCTAGCAATTTTTCAAAATAAAATACTTTGTCTACAGAACTGAACTTCTAGCACTCTAGTTTTATCTTATTTTATAAAATACGCTATTTTCATCTTTGAACCTGATTATATACAACATGATCAATGAATACCAAGTAAAGAAATATTAATCTATCTCACAAAATGTCTGACAAAAATCATAACCCTGAAAATTTATATGAAAATTGGCCTGTGTGTATGAAACAAATTAAGCATTTAATAAAGTAAAATAACATGGGCTTTGGGGTACCAAAAGCACTGAAGATGGTTGCAAGTCCATTACTCAATAGTTCTTTTAATTAACTTATAAAAATTAAGATTATGATATTTCATTCCACCAATTTTACATTCCATGTGTAGTCACAACTGAATCTCACATCATTCTTGCTCTTTTGCTATGTGACTCTGCCATTCTACCTTTGAGAGGTAGAGAGAGAAATCCCTCTCCCATGAATATAGACTGGCCTTGGTGACTTGCTTGTAACCAATATCAGGCAGCAGAAGTGATGCTACATGACTGTTGAGAATGGGTCATGAGGAAGCCAATGGCTTCTGCCTAGGTTTCTCAGAAGGCTTGTTCCATCCTTGTGAGAAGCCTGAATCTCATGGAGAAGGTACACATAAGATCAGTGGACAGCCTCAACCAGCCTGTACTCCGACTTACCCTAGACCAAAACCACACACCTGAATGAAGTCCCTAGATGATTTTAGTGTCCAACAGTTCAAATCACTCCTGCTATTCAAGTGGGAAGCTGTCCATCATGGCTGCAAACATTGTAGAACTGAGACAAGCCCCCATCCATACAATATGAATTCTTTTTTTTTAATTTTATTTTATTTTTAAACTTTACAATACTGTATTGGTTTTGCCAAATATCAAAATAAACCCGCCACAGGTATACATGTGTTCCCCATCCTGAACCCTCCTTCCTCCTCCCTCCCCATACCATCCCTCTGGGTCATCCCTGTGCACCAGCCCCAAGCATCCAGTATCGTGCATCGAACCTGGACTGGTGACTCGTTTCATACATGATATTATACGTTTCAATGCCATTCTCCCAAATCATCCCACATTCTCCCTCTCCCACAGAGTCCAAAAGACTGTTCTATACATCAGTGTTTCTTTTGCTATCTCATATACAGGGTTATTGTTACCATCTTTCTAAACTCCATATTTATGCATTAGTACACTGTATTGGTGTTTTTCTTTCTGGCTTACTCCACTCTGTATAATAGGCTGCAGTTTCATCCACCTCATTAGAACTGATTCAAATGTATTCTTTTTAATGGCTGAGTTATACTCCATTGTGTATGTGTACCACAGCTTTCTTATCCATTCATCTGCTGATGGAAATCTAGGTTGCTTCCATGTCCTGGCTATTATAAACAGTGCTGCGAGGAACATTGGGGTACACGTGTCTCTTTCCCTTCTGGTTTCCTCAGTGTGTATGCCCAGCAGTGGGATCGCTGGATCATAAGGCAGAATGTATGAGTATAATATAATGGTTGTGGTTTATATCATCAAGATTGGAGTGGTTTTGAAGATGAAAGAATTTAACATAACATGTAAAGAACATCCCAGTTGTTAGGCTAAGGGTTAATTTCTTTCTTCTATTTCTCCTTAGCACAAAAGTTCAATGAACCAAATTACAGTTGTTTATACACCAAAACCATAAAAAAAGCAAAAGAGGAATGATAAAATAATAAAAATATACACCTTTGGATAGAGCACTGAGTATTTTTAATTACTGTTTTAATAGCTTATAAGCATGTTATTTTAAGGTATATAAAGTATATATAGTGAATGAAATAAAAATTCAATTTAATTTAATATATATTCAATTTTTCTATGTAGTTTTTTTCCTTTTTTAAAGGAAAGACTTGTTTTCTTTTGAATGTTAGCACCCAGTAATAATGATGACTTAGTTCCACAGTGAAGTAACTAAGCCTTGATTTATAGGAACACAAGTTAAGTAGGAAACCTGCAGTTTTCTCAGCATGATCCTTGCATAGTGAACACTTTGGGACAACACGCAATTTCATTAAATCATTCCTCTTCCAACCAGTCTAACTACTAATTCACCACAGAGCTTTCTCTGAAAATGTAATCATTTGGTTACTTTCTATTGTGCATACTTCCAAATACATAATGTGTTGAGCTTTCCTTAAAAAAGCGAATTAGGTAGCACCAATTTGTTCAGGATGGTGCACTAGTTCTAGAAAAAACATGAACTGACCTTTCAGTGAAACAGGACATAGTAGCCTTCACTTTACTCCATTTTTGTATTCTGGAGCCAAAATTAAGTTTTCACTCTCTAGAAGCATATTATAACAGATGTGAGATTTCTGTTTTTATATCTGAAGATTAGAATTTATGCATATTAAAAAGGTTTCAATTTCCTAAATATGAACCATTGGTGCTGCAATTTAAAAAATCTTTTAAATGCTTTCTTTCCTTCAAAGGCAGAGAATGACTCTAAGTATAGGGAGCAGACTCCTGTCCCCATGGTTTATATGTTTGTCTCTCTCTGCCATCTTAGGTTGGCATGAGCCATGGTACCAACATGCTAAGCCCTTTTCTGTAACTGACTCCCTTTAGTTCAGTGGGTAGAGTTCCTAAGGCAAAAACTATCTTCTGACTTGGGCTGGGGCTCGATCCCTACTCTTGTTCTTCCATTGTAAGAGACAGGCCAAGCTTGTGAGTGCCCTGGGTCATGCAGGATAGGATCTGTGGTCAAAGGATAGGTGAGGAGCTGTGGGCATGGGTCCTACCCCCACTACCTCCATCTTCTCTCTTCCCCATCTTGCCTCTGTAGTGCCAGAAAACTCTTAGCATCTGGCAAAGGGGGTACTCAGTTCTTTTCCTTTTGGTTTTGCTGTCCCCCAGCCTCCTTTTCATGTTTTTATAACTGTCACCAATTTAGCCACTATTTAAATTGTATATGTTGTTCCAAGGCACCTGACCTGTCCCTTAAGTGAGCAATGCCTGCCCTTGCATTGTAGTGAGAAGCTATTGTCAAGGCTATCCTTCTGTATCTGAAATTGCTTGTTTCAAATAAAGAGTTAAAATTGAAAAAATAAATTCCTAAACATAGATAACATGAAATGATAAAAAGACTAAAACCCTGATGCTGGGAAAGATTGAGGACAGGAGGAGATGGGGACAACAGAGGATAAAATGGTTCGATGGCATCACTGACTCAATGGACATGAGTTTGGGTAAACTCTGAGAGTTGGTGATGGACACGGAGGCCTGGTGTGCTGCGGTTCATGGGGTCACAAAGACTCGGACATGGCTGAGCAACTGAACTGAACTGGACATTGAAGTATATAATGATTGCTAATAAGCATTTCCTAGCCCACTCCATCTTCAGGATAAAAATCAAATCACCTTAATTTTTTTAAAAAGTATCTCTCAAAAACTTGTGGGAACTTTAGTCATCTTAAAATCCTTCCAAATGATCCAGAACAATTGAAGGCTTTCTGGCTATGATGTGATATCTAACTTTATTCCTTAATCATGTAATTGTAATTGTGTCATTTAATTATCCTTCCCCCTCATTGACCTAGATTTTGCATCAAAATAGTTTTCAACATACCTAAAAAAGAATTTTTATTGGGAGAATATTACATTCTCCATTCAGTTCAGTTCAGCCCAGCCACTCAGACCTGTCCAACTCTTTGCAGCCCCATGGACTGCAACACACCAGGCCTCCCTGTCCATCCCTAACACCCAGAATTTACTCAAACTCATGTCCATTGAGCCAGTGATACCATTCAACCATCTCATCCTCTGTCAGCCACTTCTCCTCCCTCCTTCAATCTTTCCCAGCATCAGGGTCTTTTCAGATGAGCCAGTTCTTCCCATCAGGCGGCCAAAGTATTGGAGTTTCAGCTTCAGCATCAGTCCTTCCAGTGAATATTCAGGACTGATTTCCTTTAGGATGAACTGGTTGGACCTCCTTGCAGTCCAAGGGATTCTCAAGAGTCTTCTTCAACACCACAATTCAAAAGCATCAATTCTTCAGTGCTCAGCTTTCTTTATAGTCCGATTCTCATACCCATGCACCCATACATACTAATGGATAAACGATAGCCTTGACTAGATGAACCATTGTTGGCAAAGTAATGTCTCTGCTTTTTAATATGCTGTCTAGGTTGGTCATAACTTTCCTTCTGAGGAGTAAGCGTCTTTTAATTTCATGGCTGCAGTCACCATCTGCAGTGATTTTGGAGCCCCCCAAAATGAAATCTGTCACTGTTTCCATTGTTTCCACATCTATTTGCCATGAAGTGATGGGACCAGATGCCATGATCTTTGTTTTCTGAATGTTGAGTTTTAAGTCAACATTTTCACTCTCCTCTTTCACTTTCATCAAGAGGCTCTTTAAGTTCTTCGCTTTCTTCCATAAGGGTGGTGTCATCTGCGTATCTGAGGTTATTGATATTTCTCCCAGCAATCTTGACTCCAGCTTGTGCTTCATCCAGTCCAGCATTTCTCATGATGTACTCTGCATATAAGTTAAATAAGCATATTGACAATACACAGCATTGACCTACTTCTTTCTCAATTTGGAACCATCTCCGGTTCCAGCCATCTCATTGTCCCATCTCTGGTTCTAACTGTTTCTTCTTGTCCTGCATACAGGTTTCTCAGGAGGCAGGTAAGCAGTCTTGTATTCCCATTTCTTGAAGAGTTTGTTGTGATCCACACAGTCCAACGCTTTAGCCTAGTCAATGAAGCAGAAGTAGATGTTTTCCCTGGAATTCCTCTGCTTTTTCTATGATTCAGCAGATGTTGTCAATTTGATCTCTGGTTCCTCTACCTTTTCTAAATCCAGCTTGAACATCTGGAAATTCTTGGTTTATGTACTGCTGAAGCCTAGCTTGAAGGATTTTGAGCATAATCTTGTTAGCATGTGAAATGGGTACAATTGTATGGCAATTTGAAAATTCTTTGGCATTCCTTTCTTTGGGATTGGAATGAAAACTGACCTTTTCTAGTCCTGTGGCCACTGCTGAGTTTTCTGACCACTCCCAATTCAAGACACCATTGGATTTAGTTCCTGGCAAGGACTTGCTTCCTGGGTTGCAAATGGCAATCTTCTATTAATACTTGCATCTTCACATGGTGGAGACAAAGCAGAGAGAAAGGCACAAGTTCTCATGTCTCCACTTACAAGGGCACTAATTGTAAGGGCTCCACCCTTCTGACCTCATTACCTTCCAAAGACCCTCCTAATACCATACTACCACCTTCTAATGCCATCATCCATTACTTTGGCCATCTCATGCTTAAGAGTTGATTCATTGGAAAAGACTCTGATGCTGGGAGGGATTGGGGGCAGGAGGAGAAGGGGACATCAGAGGATGAGATGGCTGGATGGCATCACTGACTCGATGGACATGAGTCTGAGTGAACTCCAGGAGTTGGTGATGCACAGGGAGGCCTGGCGTGCTGCGATTCATGGGGTCGCAAAGAGTCGGACACGACTGAGCAACTGAACTGAACTGAACTGAACTGAATGCCATCATATTGGAGCATATTAGAATTTCAACATATGAATTTTGGGGCACCCAGACATTAAATTCATGGTATATTAATTACTTAAGCAGCTATTTGAAAAGAGCAAAGTTAGCAAGTGGAATAAAAAAGAATAAAGATGAGAGTGAAAAATCAAAGAAATGGAAAACAAAAAGAATAGAGAAAAGCAATGAAAATAAAAAGCTATCTCTTTGAAGAGACTAGTAAAGTTGATAACTTATTAACAGCACTCAGGAAGCACAAAGAAAAGACTTTTTTACTAATATTAAAATTGAGAGTTTCTTTAAACATCAAATAATGATGTGTTAATATTGTGAACAAATTTGTGCCAATTAATTAAGAATGCTTGATGGCTTGCAAATTTCTTAAAAGACAGAAATTAACTATGATGGTTTAAAAGAATCAGAGAATCTGAATAACTCTATCAATTAAAAGTATTGAATTCATTATTTAAAAACTTTTCCACAAACAAGGCATGGATATCTGTTCATACTAATCTATTTTGCATTGTATTAGAGATTCTAGCCAGTATAAACAATAAGTAAAATACATAAAGGAAATAAAAGGGCATGCAGAATGGAACAGAAGTAGTTAAACTGTCTTCTTCACAGGTACATGGTTAGCTATAATATCCCAAAGAATAGACAAAAAAAGCTTCCAACCACTAAGTCATGAACTTAAGAAAGTCATAGTGGGCATGATCACTGTGTTTGTGTAGAAAAAATGAAATATAATATTTAGGATAGAATATATCTTAAGCAGTAATATCAAAAATATACATTGGAATAAATTTAACAAAAGGCTTGTGAACTCCCAAATTTAAAACACAGACAATTTTGCTATGAGAAATTAAAGAACATTTAAATGAATGGAGGCTTATACTATGTTCATGGATTGGAAGACTCAATCATTGATGTGCAAATTCTTCACAAATAGTTCTGTGGTTTCGGTACAATCTCAATTAAAATATCAATAGGCATATTTGTAGGCAAGCTGACTCTAAAATTTATTTGACTGTAAAAAGAACCTAGAATTGCTCAAAATAATTCTACAAAATAACAGTGTTGGAAGACTTACACTATCCTACTTCAAAAGTTAAAGCTACAATATTTAAGACACTGTGAATTGGTGAAAGTATAGACAAATAGATCAACTACAGAGAACATTAAGTCCCTAAATGAATCTCTACATATAAAATATGTAGACTTTTGACAAACATTCCAAACCAGCTGGGGAGAAGCTAGGGAGAAAAACACTTTTCAACAAATGTTGCTGGAGCTAGACTTCTTGCATAAATACAAAGTCATAAACTTTTGCTCATCAGAAGTCACCATAGAGGAAATTTTTAACAATGTAAGTGACAGAAATATTTATATATATGTGTGTGTGTATATATATATATATATATATATATATGACAAAATACTTTCATCCAACATGTAAAGGACTGCAACAAATCAAATTTAAAATCAAACAATTTTGGACAAAATATTAAAAAGATACATATTGAGTCTTTATCATCTAACATACTACTGCAGTCACTGAAGTTACCAACACTAATTTGAAAACTGAGGGGTACTTTTTTTGGCACTCTAAGTCAATTTCATTCAGTAATTAAGGGGAAAGTTGCTCTCCATGAAATGAATTCACTCACATCACAGTATGTACAATTACTTAGAAAAGGAAGGAAAGTAAATATTAGTCTCTACACTTTTCCTCATGTTAGAGAATGTAAATTAAATTAATACTAGTATAATGAAAATTTACTGGAACATCTACTCTATGTCCTTCAGTAAAGTTCAAAAATATTTAGTTTCAAAAGCATTTCACAAAAGTTCTTTACACTTTCAGTCATGGTTTAGGCAGTGGTTGTATCTAGTCTCATATACCTTAATCTTTAAATTCCCCTAACTCCTCATCAGCATCCCCATTACAAATAGTCTCTTGGGCACCAACTAATAACCTAAATGTTTCAGGAAGCAAGCAAGCAAACTGACATTATTCTAGAAGAAATACTTAACATATGTGCTGTATGGATACTTAAAGGTATCAGTTACAGCAAAGCTGTTTTCTGTGAGAGTAAAGTTGTTGCCCCTTTCAAAAAAAGGAAAATAAATTATTATACTTGGTCAGAAATAACAGTATGCTCTGTTAAATAACATGTGTTCACTATGGAGAATAGTATGGAGATTCCTTTAAAAACTAGAGCTACCAGATGATCCTGCAATCTTACTCCTGGGCTTCAGAGAGAACCATAATTCAAAAAGATACATGCACCCCAATATTCACTGTAGCACTATTTATAATAGCTAGGAAGTGGAAGCATCCTAAATGTCCATTGACAGTGAATGGAGAAAGACGATGTGGTACATATATACAATGGAATACTCAGTTCAGTTCAGTCGCTCAGTCGTGTCCAACCTTTGCGACCCCATGAATCGCAGCATGCCAGGCCTCCCTGTCCATCACTAACTCCCAGAGTTCACCCAGACTCACGTCCATCGAGTCAGTGATGCCATCCAGCCATCTCATCCTCTGTCGTCCCCTTCTCCTCCTGCCCCCAATCCCTCCCAGCATCAGTCTTTTCCGATGAGTCAACTCTTTGCATGAGGTGGCCAAAGTACTGGAGTTTCAGCTTTAGTATCATTCCCTCCAAAGAAATCCCAGGGCTGATCTCCTTCAGAATGGACTGGTTGGATCTCCTTGCAGTCCAAGGGACTCTCAAGAGTCTTCTCCAACACCACAGTTCAAAAGCATCAATTCTTCGGCGCTCAGCCTTCTTCACAGTCCAACTCTCTACTCAGCCATAAAAAATGAAATAATGCCATTTGCAGCAACATTGATGGGCCTAGAGATTATTATACTAAGTGAAATAAGCTGGACAGACAAAGACAAATATCATATGATATCCCTTATAGGTGGAATCTGAAAAAAACTTACACAAATGAACTTATATACAAAACAGAAATAGACTCACTGACATAGAAAATAAAGTTATGGTTACCAAAGAGGGAAATGGGGAGGAATAAATTAGAAGCTTGGGATTAAAATATGTACACACTGTATATAAAATAGATAACTATCAAGGACTTACTGTATAGCATAGAGAATTATACTCAATATTTTATAATAACCTATAAGGGAAAGGATTCTGAAATATATGTATATATATATACATATATATATGTGTGTATGTATATAACAGTCATTTTGCTGTATACCTGAAACTAAAGCAATATTGTAAATCAACTGTATTCAACAAATAAAAGACAAGAAAAAAATAAACAATAAACGTATTCAGTACTTTACTAAAGCTACAGTAAGTTGATTGCTTTAAAAAATTAATACCAGGTATTAAGAAATCTTATTTCACATAACTATGAATTGTAAATATGTATTTATTTGTACTTTTATCATTGCATGCCTAATACAATTACTTATCATTTCTTAAGTTTATAATATTCACAAATATCTCAAAACATTTCCAAAGATATGAAACACATTGAACTTTCTTATAATTCAGACCTATACAAAATTCACTTTATTCAGGGTCTTTCTGCCTCAGTTCTTCAGAATATGACCATAATCTCCTATAATTATGAAGTACTTCATACATTGAACAAGTTTTACAGTCCACTAAAAAGCTAATTAATGTTAAGTTCAAATTGGTTCTCTCACACTGACATTGCTATGAGTAGTTGGCTTGGCTCAAATATAAAGTGCACATTCCTTTGACCTTATATAACCAAATGCAAGGGTAGCTCATTAAGAGAATTTTAGCATTTTTCTTGCATGGTATTTTACTAATGCTTGGCTTCAAAAGCAAAAAAGAAAGGTGGAGGAAGGGGTTGCAAACTAGAGAAAGTTCAGGCAAGGTCAAATACCATATGCAGTTTAATGCCTCTCTTAGTTTGCTCTTGACATTGGGCAGGAAGCAAATCTCCAGAAGTCAGATGTCATAAAGAAAAGTGCTTACATTTTCTTCCCTGTAGTAATCTTTCTAATTTTGCCTTTAGAGCATTCAGCCTAAGATTATTTAACTTTACTGAGAATTTACACAAAGCAATGGTCTTTCCATGTCTTCCAGTGAAATGTGTATTTAAGTATGTGTATTAGATAGTGAAATGAAGTGAAAGTCGCTCAGTAGTGTCCTTCCTACTCATTGCGAACCTATGGCCTCTATCAGTTCAGTTCAGTTCAGTCGCTCAGTTGTGTCCGACTGTTTGCGACCCCATGAATCGCAGCACGCCAGGCCTCCCTGTCCATCACCAACTCCCAGAGTTCACTCAGACTCATTTCCATCGAGTCAGTGATGCCATCCAGCCATCTCATCCTCTGTCGTTCCCTTCTCCTCCTGCCCCCAATCCCTCCCAGCATCAGAGTCTTTTCCAATGAGTCAACTCTTCGCATGAGGTGGTCAAAGTACTGGAGTTTCAGCTTCAGCATCATTCCTTCCAAAGAAATCCCAGGGCTGATCTCCTTGCAGTCATAGTCCATGGAATTATCCAAGCCAGAATACCAGAGTGGGTAGCCATTCTCTTCTCCAGGGGATCCTCCCAACCCAGGAATCGCACCCAGGTCTCCCGCATTGCAGGTGGATTCATCACTGCCTGAGCCACTAGGGAACCCTAGATGCATCTTTATGGCCACTTCAAATCCGCCTGGCCTCACCTCCTCCTCCTTCTGGCCATCACTTCATTGCACACTTTGACTAGCTTGTGAAAATGCACCTGGCAGTGCCTTTCCTCACGCCAGTGCTCCCTGCTGCTGCTTTCCTCCTATAAGATGCGTGAGTTACCTAGAAGTGTGGAGACTTCGCATCCATGAAACAACTCGTCCCAATGGTAAAGTTTTCTCCCATTCTTCAAAGTGTAAGGAGTCATGAGCTAATTTCATAAGACCCCTTAAAAGGTCCACTGGATAGAGATCAGGTGACCAGTAACAAATCCCAACTTAATTTTGTATCCTTGGATAGTTTTCTCATTTTTCTATCTTATTTCTTTACTCCTGTGTCCTGGAATCATTTTCCAAATAAAACACCTATGTGCCAAACTTTCCCTCTATCATAGCTTTCACGGACTTCAGATAAGACACTGAGCAATGGGCACATAGAGAGTTTTCATTAAATATGATTGTCTCATGCCTTATGATATGATAAATGCTCTGAGAGTAGTTTCTAAGTTTTTTATTTCACCAAAATGCATTTTTTTTAATGCATAGGACTACAGAGTATCACCAACTTTTAAAAATAGGTATGGATATTTAAAAACAAAACAAATAACATACTAGGTTCTAAAATTTTGCATATACCTGAATCTAAGAAATCCCTACCTGCTGGGGTATGACTTTGGCAAGTTGTTAACATCCCCAAATCTCAGTTTTCTCATCTATAAAATGGGTATAATAACAGCATACCAGTGACACAATAGATAATGAAGTGCATTAGATATCTCTTGTTGCATAACATGTTCACCCCAAAGTAAGTGGCTTAAACTATTAACCACTTCATATCCTCGGGATTCTGCAGTCTGGGCAGGGATCAGCAGAATAGTTCCTCTGGGACTCCCTGTCTTTGGATCATTCATGAATTTATCATCCAGGAGCTTCACTAGATCCAGGTGGTTCAGGATGGCCACCCTCACATATCTGATGGTTAGCTGGGCTGCCTTGATCTGTCTTCTCCTTATGGCCTCTTTGGAGGACACTTAAATTTTCTTACATTGAGGTAAAAACAACCCTCCAACTGGGAAACAGTGGAATCTTTAAAAACACCTTGAGGCTGAGGCTAGGAGGTAATAAAAATGTTATTTGTGCCACTTGCTATTGGTCACAGCAAATAACAGAGCTTAAAAGGAAAAGGAATAAACTCCACGTTTTTATGAGAGAAGCAAAATAAATACGTGGCCCTTTTTTAAGGCAGCCACCATAGGAGTGGCATATGTAAATAGTGCTGACTGAAAAAATATGGTCCAATGTGAAAGTTATGAGGTAAGTTTTATCTGGGGCAAAATAAAGACTATAACCCAAGAGACAACATTTAAGATGGTTCTGAGAAAGTGGTGGGGGGGAAGGCCAGTATACATGTGATTTTGGTTAAGGGGGAGTAAATGCAAGCCCATATTTTTCACAGGTTTCTGCTAGTCTCATGAAGGTTACTTGTAGTCAGGAGAAGCAGACTTCACCATGAAGGACTTCAGTGCTTTTCTAGATATGAGAAGATACAAAAATCGAGCTCATAAAATCTCCTGAAAACATCTATTTGAAGACCTGTGCTTTCAGTTTTTTCCAGGGCGGAACGTACCTCATCACATCTCCACTGTGAACTCCTTTCAGGTGGTGGTGTAGGTCAGCAGTTGCAGCAGTTCATTATTTAACCCTTCTACCAGTAGATGACAAGTGCCAATTTGTAGTGATAATAGGTAAGAACAGTGCCTGGCACATAGTCTCTATTAATTAAAAAAAAACAAAACTATTTCACTATAGTTCAGTTCCTTTATAATTATTTTACAAAAGAACAATTAATTTTTCTTAAAAATGTGTGAATTTCATTATCTGAAAATAAAGAATAATTCTTTATATTTAATCAATTTAGCTTAAAAAAGCATACTTTTTTATCTCATTTCACATAAAGTATTAAGTACATATTTATATGCATATGTACGCATGTGCATGCTCATACACACACACACACAAATAAAAGCAACCCTAGTGCCAGTATCAGCAGCACCAGTTTAGTAATTACTAGTCAAAAGTATCAGTTTTCCTTTTAAAATTCAGCCAGAAGGAGTCCAGCTGACCTACTTTTGCAAAGAAACTCTTATCACAACATGACCATCCCAGGATTTCCATAAAATTTTCTGCCTCATCAGACCTAGAGAAGCCAAATACAAGGAGAGTACATCTATTCTATTTGGGAATTGAAACAAATGGCAGGGTTGGAATTATGTAGTTTCTTATTCCACAAATGTTCCTGAGCTTCACGTGTGAGTTCAGGCATTAACACAGTGCTACTAATGAGCACAAGCTCCATCTGAAACATTTTCCTCAGAACACATGGCCAAGTGTCAAGTTCTTGTGACTTCCTAGCACCTGCCTCGATGTAAAAACGACATTTTCCTTTGGGGGGTTTCAATATTATATGAATCAATCAGGTGTGTGAAGACTTTTAACACATTTTATTATTCATGAAGTACTTATATAAAAGTCTAGGCTATTTTTACTCTGCAAAAATAATACACTCTACACCCAGCCAGAAGCTGCTGACTGCTCGGACTCTTGACAGGAGACTTTGACTGACCAGGGAATGTTGGTTCACCAGCGCCTTTGGTGGCATTTGATGCCATCACTTGGTTTGCTGAACTTCATACTTCATCTATGTGTGCCCAAGTGCCTGACCACTTATTCTGTAGAACTGACCTCCTGCCAAGATAACCTATTGTATCCACTAACTTCCCTTCCCCTCCCTGACTTTTCCACTCCCACCATGTGACCCTTCCATTGTTGAACTATGATGAAAGGATTCAAGTGACTGTGCAATCAGGGCAGTTGACCTTGCTGTTCTACTACTTATCTATTAATATCTATTTTCGGTGACTAGGATCAACTATACAAAGATTGTCTCCAAACAACAATGAAAGTCCACCGGACACTCTAATTCATATCCTAACATGTACATTGTGATCTTGGTTGCTGCTACTGCTGCTAAGTCGCTCCAGTCATGTCCGACTCTGTGCGATCCCATAGATGGCAGCCCACCAGGCTCCCCCGTCCATGGAATTCTCCAGGCAAGAACACTAGAGTGGATTGCCATTTCCTTCTCCAGTGCATGAAAGTGAAAAGTCAAAGTAAAGTTGCCCAGTCGTGTCTGACTCTTTGCGACCCAATGGACTGCAGCCCACCAGGCTCCCCTGTCCATGAAATTCTCCATGGATCTTGGTAGGATGCAGCTAAAAGCTTCATTAACATGAAGAAATCACCTTTCAAGTATTTATGATCAGAATTTTTCCAGGACATTTGTACCTGCCTTCCAGAATTGATATAAAGCCGATAATATATAAATGCCAAATTTTGTGCCCCTAAGAGTCAGACATGAATGAACAACTAAGCACAGCACAGCACAACACTGCGCCTAGGTCTTGCAAAAGGAAGTGGAAAAGCCATACGACTCCAACTCCAAACCAGTACAATATTTTTGAAGGCACTCTGCACTTTCTATTCTAAGTGGTTACTTAGCAGAATTAGCTTATTTAAAAAGTTGAACTCTGTGAAAAGTGTTTAGAATTCCTACAGTTTTCAATGATTCTTATTTTACCTGGTATATATTTTCATGGAAATCAAATAGATCAGATTTTTCTAAGTATAATTTATACTGGTAAGGGAATTTTTTAATATGTAAGGAATACCTATAAAATAATGCCTATTCTATTGTCGTTACAAACTACAAATGAAGAAAGAGATGGAAGAGCTAGCAATTATTATCTAAACACTCAGGTTAAGAAATCTAGCTATTTACAAATTATTCTTAGTTATCAATAGGTTCAGTCTTAAATGGACTTTAGTTATTGAAAGCAAATTTATTTAACAGTTTTGTATTATTTTCAAAGCATCATCATCAAGGAAAAGCACATAGTCTTAGTAAAAAAAGGTGAACAAATGTAAATGCAGGTGAATAGCAAAGGATTAAAAAGCAAATTCAGCAATTCACCAAGTAGGAATTTCTGTTTAAAAACCCTTGAACAATGTCACTTATGTAAATGTTTTTGCAGCAGACGTGGCTTAAATTTGAGAAAGAAGAAAAGCAATATAAGAATATTTGCATTGTTTTTGAGAAAATTTGATTTCTGTCACTGGGCTTGCTCAGGAATAAAATGTTTTCTTCTAAATATCAATGTTGTTAAAGAAAGGATTATTGCAGGGTAAGTGGGAACAAAAAGTAAAATTCCACTATAGGAATTAAGGTTAAACTAGAGGCAGATGTCTATAGAATGGAAAAGAAAAGACGAAAGTGAATCATGAGTTGGATAGGAGAAAAAGAAAGCAACATGAAAGAAATTATGCAGAAGAAATAAAAATCAGGGAAAAATGAGTCTGGAAAACTATGTTGCAAATGTTAAGAAAACCTTACAAATAGTGATGATAATACAACAGTGAGGTATTTGTCAAAGCAGCATTTCAGCCCTCTGAAACAAGCCAAGAGGAAGATTACAGATAAATCAAGACAGTTCTTGAAGAACCATTACCACATTTCCAATGAGCTGCAGTTGGAGGCCAAAATTTAACTCACCACTGAGTACTTCTGTAATTGGATTTGGAATATTTGCAGTGATAAATAGTCTAGTAAAAATATTGATTGGAAGAACAGTGCAAAATGGAAAGATCTAGGAATGTCACTATGACCAAAACCTGGGGCTTAAATTCCAGCTCCAGCTCTTAATAGCAATGTGACCCTGAGCAAATTATTTCAATGCTATGCACCTCAATTTCTTTATCTGTGAAGTGACATTTTAACTGTCTCATTCTGTTGTGAGTAAAATTATTAAGTCTAATAAATTTTAGTAATTAAAGATGCCCTATCTAGGCACTGCTTGGAGGAGAAATACTTATTCTTGAGTGACTATAATATCCCTTTAAATCAGTACTGTAGTGTCCATCTCCTCTTCCTTTTTGTTTCTTAAAATTAGGAAAGCTTAAATAAAAGTTATGAAAATGACTGAATCTAATATGACTAACATTAGAGTATTTAAATTTGTAGAATGATAATTTTATTATAGAATTTAAGAGTTTTAGGAATGATAGGCAAGAAACTACTTAAGTTTATTCCTTTTATAGCTTAGCCTCTAATACAGCAATTAGGCATTTTATTTTCTCTGTTTTATGCAGTATTCTTAAAAGACAAGTGAGCAATAAAAATTCTATTAAAGAGTTGCATAATTAATTTTTGAAGGTTATAGTCCCATTCACTACTGTAAAACTTTTAGAATCATAGCAACTTAAATTAATTACAAAAAGGCATGTATTTTTCAAATTCATATACCAGATGTTAACCTTATGGAGAATTTCTTAGAGCTTTTCTTTTTATTCATTAATATAGAATCATCAAACAGCCCAGAGATTTTCCTCCAAGAGAATGTACTTTTTTTTTATTTATTCACCACCCACTTTTCAACACTTACAGTGGAGACAATAAGAACCATTAACTTTAGAACTACTTACACACCATTTATTCATCCATAATGGAATTTTGGTGATTCAGGAAAGGCTCATGTAAAGATTATTAGGATGTGACATGATCAGATCTATTTTTTGCGTTGTAACTGGTAGTTAGTCTTTCAGGATTAATCAGACTGGAACAAAAATGGGTAAAAGGAGGCCAGAAAGTAGTTGACACAATAATCAAGGAGTGAGGTAGACTAAATTATGAGATCATTCACAGCATAAGCAGCATACTACTCAGCCTGGTATTCTTTTATAAACATTCAGTATAACAGTTCTTTAATTAATGTAGGAAAAGACTGAACTAGGATTACTTGAGAAGGATTGGTAGGTGATTTAAAACATCGTAGAAAGCTTGCCAGCAGCATCTGAAAAATAACTGTCTATAGAGACTCATTGGAGGAGGCAGTGGCACCCCACTCCAGTACTCTTGCCTGGAGAATCCCATGGATGGAGGAGCCTGGTAGGCTGCAGTCCATGGGGTTGCTAAGAGTCGGACATGACTGAGTGAATTCACTTTCACTTTTCACTTTCATGCATTGGAGAAGGAAATGGCAACCCACTCCAGTGTTCTTGCCTGGAGAATCCTAGGGACGGGGGACCCTGGTGGGCTGCCATCTATAGGGTCACACAGAGTCAGACACAACTGAAGCGACTTAGCAGCAGCAGCAGCAGCAGCAGAGACTCATCAAATGGGAAAGACAGAACTATGAAGGTTCAGGGCTAGGAGAATCAAGTTAATTAAGAGACAGACTAAGAAGGCACAGTGGTAAAGAATCTGCCTGCTAGTGCAGGAGATGCAAGAGACGTGGGTTCGATCCCTGGTCAAGAAGATCCCCTGAAGAAGGAAATGGCAACTCACTCCATTATTCTTGCCTGGAAAATCCCATGGACAGAGGAGCCTGGCAGGCTACATTCCATGGGGTTGCATAGAGTCGGACAGGACTGAGCAACTGAGCAGGCAGGCAGATTAAGAAAAAAAGTAGAAGTTTGGGGTTGGAGGATAACTATTTTTACAGGTTGAATTTGTCCACTCGTAGGCATATACCTGGGCTTCTCAGATGGCTCAGCTGGTAAAGAATCCACCTGCAATGCCAGAGACCCCAGTTTGTTTCCTAAGTTGGGAGGATTCCCTGGAGAATGCATAGACTACCCATTCCAGTACTTTGGGGTTTCCCTGGTGACTCAGATGGTAAAGAAAACTATAATTCAAAAGATGCATTCACCCCTATGATCACAGTGGCACTATTCACAACAGCCAAAACATGGAAGCAACCTAAGTGTTTATCAACAGATGAATGCATAAAGAAGGTGTGGTACTTATACAATGGAATACTACTCAGCCATAAAAAATAATGCCATTTACAAGTTGAATGTGAGGTACTGTCAAGACATTGGGCAAAAGTGCCCTTCGGAAAAAGTCGGAAAAAGTTAAGACTGCAGAAATGTCCTTACAAAGTTAATTTATCTGGCACTAGTGACTTAAGCTCCTTTAATATGACTCAGTGCTCTTAAACAATCTCCTCACCTGTCTTGGGATTAATTTCTATGTCATTATGATTTGTTTCAGATTACCAGTTCCTAGCAGAAATTGAAGGAAAATGGGAACTTAGTCTAAAATGATATAATGTGGACAAGCCTCAAACCACATAATTTTTTCCCTGTATGTTTTCTTCTTGAACCATGTCCAAAGCATAAACATGACTTTTTCAGTTTAACACTATCACTGTCTCACTCAAATATAAAATACCTTATCTGGCCAAAGCAAATGCTTTTTTCAATATAACATGTATATAATATTTATGTCTATTTCTATAAATACTGCTTGCATTATCCCTCTAATAAATTTTAGCTTTATTGAGATATAATTAACAAAATTGTAAGATATTTGATTTTATATTTTTGGCCCCAAAATCACTGCCAGATAGTGAGTGCAGCCACAAAATTAAAAGATAGACACTTGCTCCTTGGAAGAAAAGCTATGGCAAACCTAAACAGCATATTAAAAAGCAGAGACATCACTTTGCAGACATAGGTCATATAGTCAAAAGCTATGGTTTTTCCAGCAGTCATGTACAGATGTGAGAGTTGGACCATAAAGAAGGCTGAGCAGCAAAGAACTGATTCTTTTGAACTGTGGTGCTGGAGAAGACTCTTGAAAGTCCCTTGGACAGCAAGGAGGTCAAATCAGTTAATCCTAAAGGAAATAAACCCTGAATATTCATTGGAAGGACTGATGCTGAAGCTGAAGCTCCAATACTTTGGCCACTGATGAGAAGAGCTGACTCATTGGAAAAGACCCTGATGCTGGGAAAGACTGAGGACGAGAAGAGAAGGGGATGACAAAGGATGAGATGGTTGGATGGCATCACCAATTCAATGAACATGAGTTTGAGTGAACTCCAGGAGATAGTGAAGGACAGAGAAGCCTGGCATGCTGCAATTCGTGGGTGGTAAAAAGTCAGACATGACTTAGTGACTGAACAAAAACAACAAGATATTTGAAGTATCTATTATGGTGATTTGTTATGCATATATACTGTGAAAGGATTCCCACCATGTAGTTAATTAACATACACATCACCTCTATACTTGTCTTGGTTACTGTTGATGAGAACATTCAGTTCTATTCTCTTAGCATATTTCAATTATATTATACAATACAGTGTTACCGATTACAGTCACCATATTTTACATTAGTTCCTCAGACCTTATTCATCTTATAGCTAAAAATGTATATCCTTTCACCAACCTGTCTCTATTTCCTTTACTCCCTAGCCCCTGGCAATTACTTCTTCATTCTCTAAGTTTGACTTTTTTTTTGTTTTTGAGAATCCACACATAAGTGATACTATACAGTATTTATTCTTTCTTCTTCCCATATTACTGTAGATTCAGTTCAGTTCAGTCGCTCAGTCATGTCCAACTCTTTGCGACCCCATGAATCGCAGCACGCCAGGCCTCCCTGTCCATCACCAACTCCCGGAGTTCACCCAGACTCACGTCCATCGAGTCAGTGATGCCATCCAGCCATCTCATCCTCTGTCGTCCCCTTCTCCTCCTGCCCCCAATCCCTCCCAGCATCAGAGTCTTTTCCAATGAGTCAACTCTTCGCATGAGGTGGCCAAAGTACTGGAGTTTCAGCTTTAGCATCATTCCTTCCAAAGAAATCCCAGGGCTGATCTCCTTCAGAATGGACTGTAGATTAGCTACATCCAACTGTGAAAGACTATGGCTTCTGTCTGGCACCATTCATATAGTTACATGCACTAGGTCCCAGTAACTCCATTTGCCTCTTCAAGTCTAGTGTTGGTAAAGGCCCCCTGCTGTGATAGTCCTATGCTATCAATACCCCTTCTTTAAGTAGGTTCACCTCTCCTTACATTATTTGTTTTGAATATGCCATTACTTTCCTGTTGGCACACAGAGAGCAACTGAATGGATAAATGAAGTTACAAGTGTCAAGTGCCTGGCACAAATTAAGTTCTACCAAAAGAGTTACCTATCATTAATATCCCTAGATATTTGAAGTACTTCTACAAAATAATTACAGCTGATAAGAAATAAGTTCTAAATGATTAATATAAAATGACTAATTTAATACCATAACTATATGAGGTAGCTTCTTTTATTATTCTTTAGTAAAGAGTAAATTGAATAATAGAAACTAAGTAATTTGCCAAAGAATGTACCTCTAGTAAGTGGCAAAACCAGAATTTAACCTGCCCATCAGGCTCCAAAGTATTTGATCCTAACACCGCCTATCTTGTCTCGTGTAAGCCCTCAACCGAGACATTCTACTGGAGATCCCATGCTGGTTACTGCAAGCCCCTCCCCCCTTGTCTTTCACCATCACTTTCCCAGGGGTCAAGCCCAGCAGATTCCCTAGTGAGCCCCATGGAGTGAGAGTTAGTGGGGACTCCCAAAAAGTGACCCACAGCACTGAAGAAGACCACCCTGGGCTCTCTTTTCCCACTGGAGAAACTGTCACTGTGTTATGCCAGCGTTGTTGGTGTGTAGCTGCTCCTCTTACCCTTATCGTGGCATCCACCTTGGTATCTGTAGTTCAGAGGGTGCTTCAGAATCACCCTGTGTTCTAGGATTCTTTCAGTGGTGGTCTGTCCATGAACAGTGGTTGTTGGTTGTTCTTCTTGTAAGGAGAGCAAATTCACAAATGACTCATATAGGCATTTTAGTGCTGCTGAAACTATAGATAATCATTAGTGAAATGCATTTCACCTGTAACCTGTTGACCCTAATCAAGGTCGTTTTAATTGTAGCTACAAAAGACTTGCCTGTCCTCCAAGCAGCACATAACCTAAATAATATTTGCTGAGTTGTTTTCCAGTAACTTGGAGTCAGCTGTGTCTAGTTTGAGCCACAGAAACTAGACAGAGCTGACTATAATAGTTACACAATTGTTTCTCCCTTTCCCAACACATTTACACACGTTTCCCCCACCTCAGACCATGCTGATTCTTTATTCTTTATCCCCAAAATACCCCTGAGCCCCTTGCCTTCAGGGAGGTGGATCTGAGAGTTATTCTCCAGTGTTCTTGCTGAACTGGTTTTGGAGTCAACCCAGTCTTTGCTGTAAACCTCAGTGTCCCAGCATTTGGCTTGCTGTGCATTGGACAAAATGAGCCTAGTTTGTTAACAATATTACTCTCCTCTGAGACTGTGGTTTTGAAGTCTATTTTCATTCTGATATGTCGTTAGTTCAATATAACCCTGTTCCTCTCTTCACTTATCTACACACACATACGTATACAAATCTGTCTTGTTTCCATTCACCCTCGTAGTTGATTTTTGTGCTGATATAAAATTTCTTGACCAAATGGTAGACTATCTTGCCTCCTAAAATATCAGTTCACATGAAAGTTCACAGGTATGCACAATGCACCAAGAATGAAAGCAAAATTAAGAACTTAAATGTTCATGTTTTAGTAGTACAACTTGAATATAACAAAAAATCAGATATTCTTAAATGATGCTAGTACAGAGAAAAAGTGATAGTTACTGAGTTAAATCAAGCATCTGATAAAAAATGTATTAGGAAAAAAGATCTCCAAATATTGAGCATATATTGTCATTTCAAATTATTAAACACAATAACATAATTAGAGACATAATCTTAAATCTCAATCCTATGTAATATCTGTTTTGAAATAAGGATATCTTTTAATTTTTATTGGATTTAGTTTAAATGAGATATAATTATAAAGTAACAATATATTGTACATATTCCGCATGTTATTAACTTTAAAATATATTTGTCTTATTTCCTATGTTTACTTGTACTATATTCATGTCTCCTAATAATAGTACTATTTGTTTTTCTCATGAGGAAAGAACTTGACATTTTGGATATTAGGAAATACTTGCTCTAATGAAATAATACTTCTCTAAAATAGAATTAATTTTATTTATCTTACTTTAATATTCAATGCATATAAAATATAACATAATCTTTCATGAAAATTAATGTATATTAAAGACCTTTTCTATGAGCCAGATATTTTGCTGGTTACTGTGATTAGAAAAAATGAGATTTAGAATCTGCTTCACAAAGCTTAACACCCAGTAGGAGAAATTCCAGAGAAAGCAATGGCACCCCACTCCAGTACTCTTGCCTGGAAAATCCCATGGACGGAGGAGCCTGGAAGGCTGCAGTCCATGGGGTCGCTGAGGGTCAGACACAACTGTGTAACGTCACTTTCCCTTTTCAGTTTCATGCATTGGAGAAGGAAATGGCACCCCACTCCAGTGTTCTTGCCTGGAGAATCCCAGGGACGGGGGAGCCTGGTGGGCTGCCGTCTATGGGTCACACAGAGTCGGACACGACTGAAGTGACTTAGCAGGAGAAATTCAATATGAGAATAAAACATCTCAATAAAGGAAGAATGAGACATCCTGAGGGTCCCCTACCAGACAGAGACATGAATAGAGATTAGAAATAATCCTAGAAAGTTAAAAGAAGAATTAATCATTTGAGCTGTGTTTTTAAAAGATTTCAAGAATGGGAGAGCATGAGAATGAAGAGAGAAGCATTTCTAGTGTAAAGAACTGCTTAACCTCAAGGACGGTGACAAAGAAATGAAAGACATGTGCAGCCTCACCAAGCTCACCTTCCTCTAGGGCATGATGCATACCAAGCATGATAGGGGAGAGCAATCCATGAACAGCAAGGTCTTGACAACTGTGTAGGGTCTTGAATGCTAGCCAAGGAGTTTAGATTTCTTTGTTGAAAAGCCAAGTGTTTCTGCTTTAGAAAATTTTTAATGTCATTAGCGTGTGGAATGCATTGAGGGTAGAGGAGAATAATGGCAGAGAGACCAGTTTAAAACACCCGTGGTGGATTCATGTTGATGTATGGCAAAACCAATACAATATTGTAAATTAAAAAAAAAAAAAAATCCAATCGTCAATGTAGGGAGTAATGAGCACTTGAATTCTTATAATGTCTTTGTGAATGTGAAGTTGGAGAAATATGTAAGAAACATTTGGTATGTCCAGTTTAAAATCCATAGGGACTACATAGAATAGACTAGCCATATTCCCTCTCAATAAAGTGTTTAACTAGGTGACTTTCTACTTTTCATTTGAGACCCTCTATGAGTAAATAGTTTGTTTTTACTAAGGCAAGAGAAAACAAAATCTGGGTAAGAAACAGAGAGCAAGAGTTTTAGAAACAAAGAACAGGTTTAAGTAAAGGGGCAGTTATTACAAAGAAGAATTGTGATGGAATTTACCTGACAAGTAAAGAGCTCCCTACAAAGAAAGGAAGACTACCCTGTAGGCAAGGCTGCCTTTGTATTTATAGACACTGACTAGCCCTTAGGCCTTGAGAGCACAGCCCCTGGAAAGTTGCCCCTCAGGCTCCCTATACTTCTGTAGGACTGACCTTTCACCTGCAGACAGCCATAGTGACCCTGACCCACATGTTCCGCAGGAGCCTCACTGTTGGCTGCCACATTTATGTCTGCTTTCAATACCCATCCAAAGTGATTTTCCCAGACTTCCAATATCTTCCAGCATTTAAGGAGTTGAGGTTCTTTATGTACCAGTAAATTGTTCTGGTTGTGAATGGCTTGCTCTAGACAAGGCTTAAGATAACTTGGAGCATAGCAACCCGAGATCCCTTAAAAACACAGAGGGCAAATAAAAATAGTAGTTAATGTTGTTAATGAGCAAGAGCATTCTTGGCATCCAAACAAGTTTGTATTTCTTAGGAGGGCAGTAGGCTGTGGGAGTTTAAAATCTACTATAAAAAAAAAACCACCAAGCTGCAGTGCTATTATCTTTCTATGCAAATTTTTTTAATTGCCCAGAAGTTTCATGTTTATGGAAAATTTGTTCTCATTTCTCTATATTCATAGTAATATGAAATATCAGCTGTTTATTCATTAGAGACAGTTGGTTGGTGATCAGTTTGAAAATAAATGTGAAAAATCATTGAGCTGGTTAACAGCAATAACAAAAAAAGAATATAACACATAAACTAAATTTCTGATAAATGTATATAGTTTTTTCTTAAATAGTTTAATTAGTCACTCATAATGTAAGAACATTTAACTTTCCTTTATTATGGAAATATTCAATCCGAATATTTTCCATAATTTTGTAAATAACTTCTTATCCTTAAGTAAAAGTATCAAAATCTCCAATTGAGTTATTGGTTTAGTAGAGTTTAAAATTCAAACAGCACTCTAAAGATGATCTTATTCCGTAAAAACAAAAAAAATTGTAATAATATTTTATTCTTACCACTATTGTCAAGATTTAATTGCATATATTAGGATAGATGAAAATAATTTGTCCCAAAAGATAATTCATTTTGAGCCAAAGAGGAGACACCATTTGAGACGAAAGATCAAAGCATCCCTACCTACCAAAAGGGATGTATTTGCTAAATTAATAAAATGATAGAAAAATAATTTTTATATCAATTTTTATTCATCAGTCTCAAATTTACAGAAATCTGAGGGTAGAAAATGGAACATAAAAGTTGTACATAAACAACTTTTAGATATGTTTCTTAAAAGAGATTAATATACATTAGAGTCAAACTTAATACCATCTTCCTCAGAATCTTACACACACAGTATAATCATCAATAGTTACAGTAAAAACATAAAAATAAGGTGATTCTTTAGGACTGGTATACAAAAACAGAAAACTTCATATTTTGTATTTCTAATTTTCTAGTGACATATTCTATGACATTGGATTCTATATAAAAATTTATGAATATAAAAAAGTTTTACTAAAACTCTTCAAAAATTAAAAGGGCTTACATTACTAAATAAGGGAGAGATTTTTAGTGTATAAAGTTTCATTTATTTCTCACTTTCTAATGTAAATATACTGAGGAAATCCATCTATTAATTCTGCTTTTCCCAAATGCCCTTTGTATGAGTTTGTCTACTATATGAGATTTATATAATTTCACTCACTATAAATAAGCTAGGAAGAAGAAAGTAATATATGGTTTTAATTTTATAGAGAAAAAATTTCAGGAAAATAATTTAAATAATGATACTTTAAAATAGCATAATGTAGCCACTAATAGAATATCTTACAAATCACTTGAGGGTAAAATAGAAAAGAAAATTAATACTTATAGTAAGAGAGAGGAAATGCAAGAAAATTAAAAACTCAAATACATAAAATGACAGGCCAACATCAGTTATAGCAGTACATGTAAATATGTAAGAATCCTTTGCTTAAAAAGTTCTCACATTGATCTAAATACTAAAGTTATACACATTATATAAGAGGTAGATCTAAACAGTATAGGATCATATCACTATGAAAGAAAAGGAAATTAAATATCTAATAAAATGGGATCAGTTGAATTCATTATATCTCCACAAGATATACTCATTAAAATAGTGTCCTTGAAGAAAATACAAGGTTATAGGAAAATGCCAAAAATGTAATGAATAAAAAAGATATTCTAATATTATGTGGATAGTCTAAATATAATATAAATGTGTCTAGATATTATTTGTTGCTGCCTTTGTTTAGTCACTAATCCTGTCTGACTCTTTGTTACCCCATGGACGATAACCTGCAGGCTCCTCTGTTGATGGGATTTCCCAGGCAAGAATACTGGAGTGTGTTGCCATTTCCTTCTCCAAGGGATCTTCCTCACCTAAGGATCTAACCTGCATTAATCTCCTGCATTAGCAGGCAGATTCTTTACCACTGAGCCACCAGGGAAGCCAAGGGTAGCTCAATATAGACAGATTATAAATTGTTCAATATAGAGACATAGAGATATTATATATTTACATAAAAAAGAAAACAACAAAGATACACACCAAAATATTAATAGTCATCAGATATGATTGGTGGTAGTTTTCTTCAGATTTTTGGTATTTTCAAAAATATGCTTTCAACAAATTTTGTTTGTATAACATAATAAAGGGTGAGGAAGGTAAGACACATTTGCTTTGTTTCCTTTTTAAAATTTGTATGCAGGTCAGGAAGCAACAGTTAGAACTGGACATGGAACAACAGACTGGTTCCAAATAGGAAAAGGAGTTCGTCAAGGCTGTATATTGTCACCCTGTTTATTTAACTTGCATGCAGAGTACATCATGAGAAACGCTGGACTGGAAGAAGCACAAGCTGGAGTCAAGATTGCCGGGAGAAATATCAATAACCTCAGGTATGCAGATGACACCACCCTTATGGCAGAAAGTGAAGAGGAACTCAAAAGCCTCTTGATGAAAGTGAAAGAGGAGAGTGAAAAAGTTGGCTTAAAGCTCAACATTCAGAAAATGAAGATCATGGCACCTGGTCCCATCACTTCATGGCAAATAGATGGGGAAACAGCAGAAACAGTGTCAGACTTTATTTTTCTGGGCTCTAAAATCACTGCAGTTGGTGACTGCAGCCATGAAATTAAAAGACGCTTACTCCTTGGAAGGAAAGTTATGACCGACCTAGATAGCATATTCAAAAGCAGAGACATTACTTTGCCAACAAAGGTCCGTCTAGTTAAGGCTATGGTTTATCCAGTGGTCATGTATGGATGTGAGAGTTGGACTGTGAAGAAGGCTGAGTGCCAAAGAATTGATGCTTTTGAACTGTGGTGTTGGAGAAGACTCTTGACAGTCCCTTGGACTGCAAGGAGATCCAACCAGTCCATTCTGAAGGAGATCAGCCCTGGGATTTCTTTGGAAGGAATGATGCTAAAGCTGAAACTCCAGTACTTTGGCCACCTCATGCGAAGAGTTGACTCATTGGAAAAGACTCTGATGCTGGGAGGGATTGGGGGCAAGAGGAGAAGGGGACGACAGAGGATGAGATGGCTGGATGGCATCACTGACTCGATGGACGTGAGTCTGGGTGAACTCCGGGAGTTAGTGATGGACAGGGAGGCCTGGCGTGCTGCGATTCATGGGGTTGCAAAGAGTCGGACACGACTGAGTGACTGATCTTATCTGATCTGATCTGAATCATATAAAGAAAGAATTTGAGTCATCTCTTGGACTCAAAGTTCATCGGCTCTATTTTGTTTGTTAGAAAAGCATTAGTCAATGTTTAAAACAATTAGTAACAAGTTACATGTTATTTTGTCCTAAAATTTTATTTGGTAATATTTGGCAATATTTTATTCCATTACATAGTCTACATTTTCTATTTCTGAGCTTAAACATGTCATAACATATTTCCACCATTATTTGTCCCCATCTATATGGATCATTGATAGATTCTCTGTTTCAAAATATTGTTTTCAACATTCTAAATTTCTTGTGTTAGAACATATTTCTTCAGTCCTAGAAGACTGAATTTAATTACAACAGTTTATTAAACTATCATATGCATATTAAAGGATCATTTAGTAATGGTTTATACTTTATATTACACTCTTAACTTTAAGTAGAGTCATTCCTAATTATAAATATCACTTTAAACCAGGGTTTTCCAACACTGATACTATAGACTTTAGACTGGATATTTCTTGTTGTGGGCTGCTGAGTTAAGGAAAGAGTGATAAGATTTGGAAAGGGTTTCATATACATAAAAGATTATGGAAGAAGGATTTGAGAGCATTGTAATTTGTGTCATTTACTGAACCATGTCACTGTTTCAAGGCTTTGAATTGTTATTTAATCAAACTAATCTAGGTGTTGCTATGAAGGCACTTTGTAAATGTAGTTAATATCTACAATCAATTGATATTAATCAATCTTCAATCATTGGATAGGCTTCATCGAATTAGTTGAAAGCCTTAGGATGGAAAATTGACATTTTCTAGGGAAGAAAATATTCTGCCTCAGGACTGCAGCATTGACTCCTGCCTGCCCTACAGATTTCAAACTTGCCAGTCTTCATAACCCACAACCCAAATCATGTGAACCAAGTCTCTCCCTCTGTGAGTGTGTGTGTGCCCTATTGATTTCGTTGCTCTAGAGAATGCTGAGTGATACAGAATTGGTACCAAGAGCAGTGGTTCTAGAGGAACAGAATCTTAAGAATGAGTTTTGTTTGTTTGTTTGTTTTAATTAGTTCTGTGATTTCTGGAATAGGTTTTCTAATCAGATTAGCTTTAAAGGCACTCATGACTGGATTTCCAGTGCTAAAGAGGGTACTGATTAGATGTAGATAGAGGTAGAGGTAGAGTTATTATGGATAATGTCCTATTTTTCCTGGTTCTCTGGAGAACACTCACTGTTACAGTGAAAGTGACGTCGCTCAGTCGTGTCCGACTCTTTGCGACCCCGTGAATCACAGCACGCCAGGCCTCCCTGTCCATCACCAACTCCCAAAGTTCACCCAGACTCACATCCATCGAGTCAGTGATGCCATCCAGCCATCTCATCCTCTGTCGTCCCCGTCTCCTCCTGACCCCAATCCCTCCCAGCATCAGAGTCTTTTCCAATGAGTCAACTCTTCGCATGAGGTGGCCAAAGTACTGGAGTTTCAGCTTTAGCATCATTCCTTCCAAAGAAATCCCAGGGCTGACCTCCTTCAGAATGGACTGGTTGGATCTCCTTGCAGTCCAAGGGACTGTCAAGAGTCTTCTCCAACACCACAGTTCAAAAGCATCAATTCTTCGGCGCTCAGCTTTCTTCACAGTCCAACTCTCACATCCATACATGACTAATGGATAAACCATAGCCTTAACTAGACGGACCTTTGTTGGCAAAGTAATGTCTCTGCTTTTGAATATGTTATCTAGGTTGGTCATAACTTTCTTTCCAAGGAGTAAGCGTCTTTTAATTTCATGGCTGCAGTCAGCATCTGCAGTGATTTTGGAGCCCCGAAAAATAAAGTCTGACACTGTTTCTGCTGTTTCCCCATCTATTTGCCATGAAGTGATGGGACCAGGTGCCATGATCTTCATTTTCTGAATGTTGAACTTTAAGCCAACTTTTTCACTCTCCTCTTTCACTTTCATCAAGAGGCTTTTGAGTTCCTCTTCACTTTCTGCCATAAGGGTGGTGTCATCTGCATATCTGAGGTTATTGATATTTCTCCCGGCAATCTTGACTCCAGCTTGTGCTTCCTCCAGTCCAGCATTTCTCATGATGTACTCTGCATATAAGTTAAATAAGCAGAGTGACAATATACAGCCTTGACGAACTCCTTTTCCTATTTGGAACCAGTCTGTTGTTCCATGTCCAGTTCTAACTGTTGCTTCCTGACCTGCATACAGGTTTCTCAAGAGGCAGGTCAGGTGCTCTGGTATTCCCATCTCTGTCAGAATCTTCCACAGTTTATTGTGATCCACACAGTAGGTTCGCACCATCCTAATATGCCTTCCTACTTCATTCCCCCACTCTAAACTTATGCACAAATGTACCAATCAGGGGTCATTCTTGAATCCATTTTTGCTCTTTTCCTAAAAAGAATTTGTGTGTGTGTGTGTGTGAGTGTGAAGTCGCTCAGTCATGTCTGACTCTTTACAACCCCATGGACTACAGCCTACCAGGTTCCTCCATCCATGGGATTTTCCAGGCAAGAATACTGGAGTGGGTTGCCATTTCCTTCTCCAGATCTTCCCGACCCAGGGATTGAACCTGGGTCTCCCACATTGTAGGCAGACACTTTACTGTCTGAGCCACCAGGGAAGCTCAGCAAAAAAAAAAAAAAAAAAAGAAAAAGAATTTAATCTAACAAAAAAAACTAATGGAACCTTTGAAGAACACAAACCCTATAGAAAAAAGTCAACAAACTGAGTAATAATAAAGCATGAAGAAAAATTAATGAACCTGAGAGCATAATAATTTAAAATAAGCAAAATAAATCTCTTCCTCCAAGAGATCAGGAAGTCTACTGTAACATAGAGTGAAGCCAGATCTTTATAAAAAGAGATTGTCCAACTGTTAAATATAAAATGCAGAAAATCTAAAATGAAAATATCAAATATGAATTTAGTGGTAAAAAAGCAGGTTGCTAAGTTAAAATATCAAAAATTTCTTTTAGAAAGTACTAGAACAGATAAAATAAGCAATATGAAAGAAAGTTAAGGATATAAGTAGTAGAATAAGATGCAATAATATCAAAATGATTGGTGTCTTAATATGTGAAGAAAAAAACATAAAAGGAAGGAAATCTTTTAAATAATAAAAATTCATAGTATCTAAGAATTAAGGAAACATAAATACTTCAAAAGAATTTCTCACTCATGCACGCACACAATCTTGATAAATAACAGTGAAACTCATGAATATCTATAATAATGTGACAGTTCTCCTAGTTTCTAGGAAAGAGTGGATCTGACTTAAAGCGAGTAACAGTTTGCTTTAGGTTTAGATTGATTGAACAGGATGAATCTGACACTGAAGCAAGAAAACAGTGTAACAGTTACATCATTATGAAATTACTGGGAAAAAATAAAAGTATTTAATGGCATAATTTTACACTAGCAGATTCTCATGTAAAGAAATACAAAAAAATCTCAAAAGTTTAACAAAATAAACCTATGTGAAATTATACATGGAGAAAATAGCCAAATAAGGACAAAAATAAATCCAAAAGGATGCTAATTAATACATGTTTATTAACATTCTTAATAATGTCAGGTTGAGAAAATAGGATACTGAACTGAGTACTGTCTAAATATGTATTAAACAAAAAATGTTCAAAAAAACAGATAACAAACTCAAAATGATACCAAAATTGTGCTTTGGGAGGTTGAGGTAAAGAATGAACAATCAGGAAATAAATGCATGCCAGGTATATGGAGAGGAAGAAAAAATTATGATATCAAGAAAGTTGTAAAGAAAAAGTTTTTAAATGAACTTAATAAATTAGATACCAAATGAGGCACAAAATATAGAATTTATAAATTCTGTATACCTGCAAAAAATTGCATCTATTCACTTACTAAAATAAATGTAAATGAGTTAGGATAACTTACCAAAATAGAAATTCTCAGAATGGATTTATAAAACCAAGATCCAGCATTATATGATAAACAAAAAGCTTAGAAAGAGGTGGGAGGTGGGTTTTAAAAGCTTGATAGTAAAGGAATGGAAGATGATATGCAAGAAGAAATAAACCAAAGAAAGACAAGAATAGAAATTTTAATATTAAATCATCATGAAAGACAAGTAATATGATCTCTTAAATATAAAGTATCTATAAATGGAGAAAATCTTTTTTGACCTTGGAGTCACAGTTTTCTCTGACAAGCCACAAAAATCACTAATCATTCAATTAAAACTTAGATTATATAAAGAAATTTTGCAATTCACTAATAAAAAGACAAACCCAATGAAAGCACATGAGTAAATTCTTAAATCGGCACTTCAAAAAATATATATATAAAAGTGGCCAGTAAGCATATGAAATATGTTCAACATCATAGCAATCAGGAAAATTACTTAAAACTACAAAGAGATGCTACTTCAGACTCAGTAGAATGACTAAAAATTTAAAGACTTGACAACACCAATTGTTGGCAAAGATTTAAGCCAACCAGACTCTTAAATTGCTCTAAATTGCACAACTACTTTCTAAAGCTTTTTGGCAGTTAAGTACCTATTATATGACCAAGCAATTCCACTCCTAGATATTTATACAAGACAAAATGTCAAAAGAAGACATCCAAAATGTTCATAAAAGGTTTATTCATATGTCCCCAAACTGAAAATGGCCCAAATGTCCATTAATAGGAAAATGGATAAGCAAATTGTAGTATGTTTATTTTATGTCATATAATTCAGCAATACACATGATAAATTACTAATATATGCAACAACATATAGATGATTCTCAAAAATATTATATTGAATAAAAAGTCAGATACAATAAAGAATGTACTGTGTTACAACCGATTACGTGTCAAGTGACTCAAGAGACAACTTCAGACAATGAAGAGGCAACAGTATCAGAGAGGGAAGGCTTGTCTCTGCAGGCAAGGCTCAGTGAAATTAGACTTCAGACACTAAAATGTATCTGAATGCACCAAAGTATCCCACTTCAATTTTTAGAGTCTCACTGTTTTCCACTAGATGCCCTAATATTTTTTTTTTTTTATGCTTACTCACATTTTACTGAGTTCTGCTGTAAACATGGTATCAGTTTTTCATAAGATACTTTAAATTCTTCAGTTAGGCACCAAAGTCCAATAACAGAAAAATCATTAAATTAATTGTGACAGTCTATTTTGGTGATTGTTAGTAGATAGTAGTAGATGCCCTAGATTTAAATAAGATATTTAGGGAACCTATAAATTCAGCTTAATTTGTAATTTGGCAACTCAGAGAATCAGACTGTGTTTCTGATTTTTGTATGTTAACATATGCCTTCAGGGATCAGATTCTATTAGGGGAACCATAAGAGATATCTTATCTTCTGATAATTCAGTTAGCAAGGAATTGTAAAGCTCTAAGCTTATCATTTTATTTTCCCTATAAATCCTGTAAGGAAGCTAAAAATATCTAGCTCAACACACAGTCTCTTTATGACTTAATAAGTGCTTATTTATTCTAAGTGACTCCAGGCAATAATACAAGTAGATCTTTCACAAATATGTGTCATATATTACCACTGCATTATTCTCTGATCTTAAATTTAAGTATCTGTAGGGAAATTTACTATTTTTAAGCTATACCAGATCAATTTAACAATATCAGCCTTCTCTTTTCTTTAGAGTCTGACCTTTAACATCTCCAGGTAATATTTCTGTATTTAGTACAAGAAAAAATAACCCATTCCAGCTAATTAAACAGAAGGGGATTTATTGCAGGGTATTAAGTGGTTTAGAGAATTTCTGGAAAGACTGATGAGATTGAAATATGCTTGAGATGGTAGTAATGGGCCAGAGGCCACCCCAAAGAATTGGACCTCCAACTGCTCATCTAGCCAAGATCAGGTGGCTGCCTGTCAAATTGGAAAGCTGCCACAACAGTATCTCTTGCTAAATGCATGTTGCCATTGCGTGAATTAGTTTATTTATGAGGGTTAATAAGATAATAAGAAGGGTAGTATAGAAATTGCATTAGTTTGTAAGAGTTTTTCCCAGTTTGTCAATCCTTCACACAGAAAAAAATGGTCATGAGGGACTTCACTTTCACTTTTCACTTTCATGCATTGGAGAAGAAAATGGCAACCCACTCCAATGTTCTTGCCTGGAGAATCCCAGGGACGGGGGAGCCTGGTGGGCTGCCGTCTATGCGGTCGCACAGAGTCGGACACGACTGAAGTGACTTAGCAGCATATGAACAGTCTATTGCAGGAAGCACCATTAGGTGGCGCTCTTTCCCTGAACATAGTACCACTCACCCCGACCCTTCTCCTGGGCTCAGTTTGTCTGGTATTCAAAGGGCTTAATATGCGGTTTTCTTCCATCTTTGTGTACGCTGTCCTTACCTCAGTAAAATAGCATAACAAGGATTTTGAGGTACACATCTATCACCTTATATCAGAAAATTCTGTTCAATGGCCTGTTAGAAACTGCATTTTTTTCAAAGGCATTTTACTAGACCAACCACTCTATCCATTGTTTGCATTATATGTTTCTGATTGCTGCTGCTACTGCTAAGTCGCTTCAGTCATGTCTGACTCAGTGTGACCCCATAGACAGCAGCCCACCAGGCTCCCCCGTCCCTGGGATTCTCCAGGCAAGAACACTGGAGTGGGTTGCCATTTCCTTCTCCAATGCAAGAAAGTGAAAAGTGAAAGTGAAATCGCTCAGTCCTCTCCAACTCTTGGCGACCCCATGGACTGCAGCCTACTAGGCTCCTCCGTCCATGGGATTTTCCAGACAAGAGTACTGGAGTGGGGTGCCATTGCCTTCTCCAAAGTTTCTGATTACAAGATCCTAATTGTATCCAGAGCATGAAAAGCAAGAGAGTTGGGCTAAAGTGGTTTTAGGTTTTCTTAGTTTTAGCATACTAGAAAGCAGTGGGAATAGCTGTTGGTTCAACCAGTCTAAACTATCAAAGAACAGGCTGTTGGCAGCTTAATCAAAGAAACACAAAGTCACAAGAAGTGAAAAAACAGAAATACACAAGAGAAAAATCCCACCAAATGCTTCACAATTAAAAAAAAAAAAAAAAAAAGGCAGGAAATTCTACATTTGCTTTGCAAATAAATCTGATGCCATGCTATTACTCTGCTGCTAAGTCACTTCAGTCGTGTCCGACTCTGTGCAACCCCATAGACGGCAGCCCACCAGGCTCCGCCGTCCCTGGGATTCTCCAGGCAAGAATACTGGAGTGGGTTGCCATTTCCTTCTCCAATGCATTAAAGTGAAAAGTGAAAGGGAAGTCGCTCAGTCGTGTCCGAGTCTAGCGATCCCATGGACTGCAGGCTACCAGGCTCCTCCGTCCATGGGATTTTCCAGGCAAAAGTACTGGAGTGGTTCCTCTACAGGTCATGTAAGATGTTCTCTCACCTCTTACTCCCCCTTCTCTACTCCCACAAATTCTGAAAGAGCCCTCCCACACCCCTGCACTGAAGGCTGGCAAGTAAAGAGAACAAATGTGTCAAGAAAGAGAGGTGTCAAACCTTAACTGTTCCTTCTATTGCAGACTTCTAAGTCCAGAGTAGACTTTTCCCACTAAGAAGGGGGAAAGATTTGAATTAAGGTTTAAGTTTCCTGTTTAATAATCTTAGGTTGACCAAAAAAGGATGGGATGTTTCACTCAGGGCCAGGAAAGAGGTTTTTATATAAGGAAATCACAACACCTGAAGTGGGGAAAATAAGAATTGGTCTTTTGCTTGACTCCTACTGTGTACATCTCATTCAAGAAACCACTTATGTTATGCTAGATGACACCTAGATGCTAGACTGTTTCCAATTTTTCACTTTTTGATAATATGATCACACAACTATGGCCATGGTATAGCTTTATTAAGGGCAAAATATACTTGCTCTCATCTTGACATTGACTTGAACATGGAATTTCTTTGGCCAGTGGGATGCTATTGGAGGTTATAAATAGAGACTTGAAATGTAGTTGTAGAGCTTGGCTTGCCTTCTTTAACTCTGATGATTCACTATAAAAAGAAAATACCTTCAGAAAGTCCCCTCTCTTTTGGACTGGACTGCACAATAAGACACGTGGAGATGGCCACATGCACTGTGCAACTGCTAGACCCAAAAGATTGATCGTCATAAGGTACAGACCCAAGCCCGAACCTGAATTCAGTCTGTAATCTGGAGCTGGGACCCTGGAGCCTGGCTTCTGAAATACAGCCTACACGAGTCACGAGGCAGTCACTCTATAATTCATGACTATGAAAACTAATTTTTAACATTTTTAAATGACTGAATCTGTGAGTGGTTTGTCATATAGCATTATTGCAGCACTAGCTGACTGACACACATCTAGAGTTCAATTAAATAATTTTACTCTCGACTATAATACATTGCTATATCATCTAGCTTAGGAAAACTGACAATGTATTTTGACTGAGGAGTTGTTGAAAAATGTTAAAACCACTGTGAGAGAAATAATTAGAAAATGATGATTTTCATAATTTAAAGTATGGAGTAAGAGTTTTTAGCACACCTGAGGATACATTTTCTAAGCTTGCAGAAATCTGTCTTGTGTTTGCACAGTATTTCTCTTTTTTGTTATTTTGAAAACTAGGTGAAAATATTTTAATGGATGAAAAAAATCTAAACTACTAATAAATTTATAGGGGAAATTCATCATTTTCTAGAAATTTTATCAAAAGTAGCATTTAAATAGAACTCATATTAATTATACCAATCACCAAAGATATTTATGAAATATAATACATTCAAATTTCATATATAAACTAAATTTCACATATGATTTATTTTGACCCTTATTACAAGGCTGAGAAACTCCTGTTTTAATAATTATTTTTCTTTTACAGACAAGAAGACTTAAGACTTTGCTAAAATGTTAAAAGATTCAAAATTTATTTATTTACTATTTAAATAAAATATGCTTTTAATATATTTAACAGATATACTGAAAATATTTAAGTTTTAGAACTGACAATATTATTTTTCCTCACCATTTTAAAAGCACCTATCTTAGCCACTTTCCTAAACATCAGTACTCTACATGCGTCCAGGTGATAGTGGGTTAAATGTAAGCCTAAAGTTAGCATCAGAGAATTCCTTAGACAAATCCTTCAAAGTAAGACTATAATCCCTATTCTTTAAAATAAAGAGTACAGTAAGAGTAATCTATTAAAATTGGTCCCCTTGAAAGCATGAGTGTCCTTTAATGTACAGAGAACATTTTGAGGAAATACACTAACATTTTTTATTTCCCTTAATGCAAGCTAACTGAACTGAAAAAAATAAATAAATAAACATAGTTTATGAGCTAGTTGCAAAATCTAACAAGCAGATTACTCCATATACGAAGAGTAAAGTAACAGCAAAGGGCAACAAGAATAGCAAATTATCCAGGACCAACGTAATGGTTGTATGTGAGCTGAGAACAGTGAGGTGCTTTGCTTTTGAAACGCAACTACAACCCCGTCATGCTCTAATACCCCACAGGCAGCAGAATGATTGAAACCAATATTAAATCGGACAGTTCTGGGGAGTCTCTATTTAGCAACAGCTGTATGACTAGCACAAACCTAATATTGTAGAACTAGATAGATAGTGAAACAACACATAATCTTTTGGTCATGGGGCACTGTTACATAAATGCATCTGTGTTGTTCATTTGAGTGCTGCCAGCAATGGTTTATTAGATTAAAACAAAGGGACTAAAGTAAAAACTACACAACATGCAATTGTAATAAACTTCCACTCTACACAGGTGTGTTAGTGTGGTGCTTTCATCTGCTAAAAGCTGTATCTCCTTGTGAGGCAAGATTAGGATTTGGGGAGTTAAAGATCTGAGGGCAATTCTCAGCTCAACTCCTTACTCCTAGTTTGAACAAAGACAAATATTAACTTCCTCAATTGTCAATTCAGTTCAGTTCAGTTGCTCAGTTGTGTCTGACTCTTTGCGACCCCATGAATCACAGCACGCCAGGCTCCCTGTCCATCACAAACTCCCAGAGTTCACTCAGACTCACATCCATTGAGTCAGTGATGCCATCCAGCCATCTCATCCTCTGTCGTCCCCTTCTCCTCCTGCCCTCAATCTTTCCCAGCATCAGAGTCTTTTCCAATGAGTCAGCTCTTCGCATGAGGTGGCCAAAGTACTGGGGTTTCAGCTTTAACATCATTCCCTCCAAAGAAATCCCAGGGCTGATCTCATTCAGAATGGACTGGTTGGATCTCCTTGCAGTCCAAGGGACTCTCAAGAGTCTTCTCCAACACCACAGTTCAAAAGCATCAGTTCTTCAGCACTCAGCCTTCTTCACAGTCCAACTCTCACATCCATACCTGACCACAGGAAAAACCATAGCCTTGACTAGATGAACCTTGGTTGGCAAAGTGATGTCTCTGCTTTTGAATATGCTATCTAGGTTGGCCATAACTTTCCTTCCAAAGAGTAAGCGTCTTTTAATTTCATGGCTGCAATCACCATCTGCAGTGATCCTGGAGCCCCAAAAAATAAAGTCTGACACTGTTTCCACTGTTTCCCCATCTATTTCCCATGAAGTGATGGGACTGGATGCCATGATTTTCGTTTTCTGAATGTTGAGCTTTAAGCCAACTTTTTCACTCTCCACTTTCACTTTCATCAAGAGACTTTTTAGTTCCTCTTCATTTTCTGCCATAAGGGTGGTGTCATCTGCATATCTGAGGTTATTGATATTTCTCCTGGCAATCTTGATTCCAGCTTGTGTTTCTTCCAGTCCAGCGTTTCTCATGATGTACTCTGCATATAAGTTAAATAAGCAGGGTGACAATATACAGCCTTGACAAACTCCTTTTCCTATTTGGAACCAGTCTGTTGTTCCAGGTCCAGTTCTAACTGTTGCTTCCTGACCTGCATACAAATTTCTCAAGAGGCAGATCAGGTGGTATGGTATTCCCATCTCTTTCAGAATTTTCCACAGTTCATTGTGATCCACACAGTCAAAGGCTTTGGCATAGTCAATAGAGCAGAAATAGATGTTTTTCTGGAACTCTTTTGCTTTTTCCATGATCCAGCAGATGTTGGCAATTTGATCTCTGGTTCCTCTGCCTTTTCTAAAACCAGCTTGAACATCAGGAATTTCACAGTTCACCTATTGCTGAAGCCTGGCTTGGAGAATTTTGAGCATTACTTTACTAGCATGTGAGATGAGTGCAATTGTGTGGTAGTTTGCGCATTCTTTGGCATTGCCTTTCTTTGGGATTGGAATGAAAACTGACCTTTTCCAGTCCTGTGGCCACTGCTGAGTTTTCCAAATTTGCTGGCATATTGAGTGCAGCACTTTCACAGCACCATCTTTCAGGATTTGAAGTAGCTCAACTGGAATTCTATCACCTCCACTAGCTTTGTTCGTAGTGATGCTTTCTAAGGCCCACTTGACTTCACATTCCAGGATGTCTGGTTCTAGGTCAGTGATCACACCATCATGATTATCTGTGTCATGAAGATCTTTTTTGTACAGTTCTTCTGTGTATTCTTGCCATCTCTTCTTAATATCTTCTGCTTCTGTTAGGTCCATACCATTTCTGTCCTTTATCGAACCCATCTTTGCATGAAATGTTCCTTTGGTATCTCTAATTTTCTTGAAGAGATCTCTAGTCTTTCCCATTCTGTTGTTTTCCTCTATTTCTTTGCATTGATCGCTGAAGAAGGCTTTCTTATGTCTTCTTGCTATTCTTTGGAACTCTGCATTCAGATGTTTCTCTCTTTCCTTTTCTCCTTTGCTTTCACTTCTCTTCTTTTCACAGCTATTTGTAAGGCCTCCCCAGACAGCCATTTTGCTTTTTTGCATTTCTTTTCTATGGGGATGGTCTTGATCCCTGTCTCCTGTACAATGTCACAAACCTCATTCCATAGTTCATCAGGCACTCTATCTATCAGATCTAGGCCCTTAAATCTATTTCATATCTGAATGGTCTAGTGATTTTCCCTACTTTCTTCAATTTAAGTCTGAATTTGGTAATAAGGAGTTCATGATCTGAGCCACAGTCAGCTCCTGGTCTTGTTTTTGCTGACTGTATACAGCTTCTCCATCTTTGGCTGCAAAGAATATAATCAATCTGATTTTGGGGTTGACCATCTGGTGATATCCATGTGTAGAGTCTTCTCTTGTGTTGTTGAAAGAGGGTGTTTGCTATGACCAGTGCATTTTCTTGACAAAACTCTATTAGTCTTTGTCCTGCTTCATTCCATATTCCAAGGCCAAATTTGCCTGTTACTCCAGGTGTTTCTTGACTTCCTACTTTTGCATTCCAGTCCCCTATAATGAAAAGGACATCTTTTTTGGGTGTTAGTTCTAAAAGGTCTTGTAGGTCTTCATAGAACCGTTCAACTTCAGCTTCTTCAGCGTTACTGGTTGGGGCATAGACTTGGATTACTGTGATATTGAATGGTTTGCCTTGGAAACGAACAGAGATCATTCTGTCGTTTTTGAGATTGCATCCAAGTACTGCATTTCGGACTCTTTTGTTGACCATGATGGCCACTCCATTTCTTCTGAGGGATTCCTGCCTGCAGTAGTAGATGTAATGGTCATCTGAGTTAAATTCACCCATTCCAGTCCATTTGTGTTCGCTGATTCCTAGAATGTCGACATTCACTCTTGCCATCTCTTGTTTGACCACTTCCAATTTGCCTTGATTCATGGACCTGACATTCCAGGTTCCTATGCAATGTTGCTCTTTACAGCATCGGACCTTGCTTCCTTCACCAGTCACATCCACAGCTGGGTATTGTTTTTGCTTTGGCTCCATCCCTTCATTCTTTCTGGAGTTATTTCTCCACTGATCTCCAGTAGTATATTCGGCACCTACTGACCTGGGGAGTTCCTTTTTCAGTATCCTATCATTTTGCCTTTTCATACTGTTCATGGGGTTCTCAAGGCAAGAATACTGAAGTGGTTTGCCATTCCCTTCTCCAGTGAACCACATTCTGTCAAATCTCTCCACCATGACCTGCCTGTCTTGGCTTGCCCCACAGGCATGGCTTAGTTTCATTGAGTTAGACAAGGCTGTGGTCCTAGTGTGATTAGATTGACTAGTTTTCTGTGAGTATGGTTTCAGTGTGTCTGCCCTCTGATGCCCTCTTGCAACACCTACCGTCTTACTTGGGTTTCTCTTACCTTGGACATGGGGTATCTCCTCACGGCTGCTCCAGCAAAGCGCAGCCGCTGCTCCTTACCTTGGACCAGAGGTATCTCCTCACTGTCGCCGTTCCTGACCTTCAACATGGGATAGCACCTCTAGGCCCTCCTGCGCCCCGCAGCCACCACTACTTAAATGTGGGGTTGGTCCTCCCGGCTGTCGCCCCTGGCCTAGGGCATATGGGGTAGCTCCTCCTGCCTCGCCTCTGACCTCGGACACAGGGTAGCTCCTCTCGCCGCCACCCCTAACCTCAGATGTGGGGTAGCTCCTCCTGGCCACTCTTGACCTCGAACTTGGGTAGCTCTTCTCTGCCGTTCCTGCGCTGTTGCAGCCTGGCACTCTCGGCTGCTGCCCCTGACCTCGGACGTGGCGTAACTCCTCTTGGCCGGCGCCCTTTGGGCATGGGGTCCTCCCGGCTTCTGCTCCTGACCTCGAATGTGGGGTAGCTCCTCAATTGTAAAAGAAGATAAACAATTGTGCATTCTTAAAAGAGTGCTTTGAGATATATCAACTAATATATTTATATTAAGCTCTTAACACAATGACTAGGACATGATAAGTACTTGAATATATTTTATCTTTTTATTACCAATAACCTGTTTTCTTACCCACTTTCTTAGAATTTGATATTTTCAGTTTATGTTTTAGATCACTTAATTAGAAAACACATATTTTTAGTGTGCTTAGGGAAAATGTCAAATAGGCAGAAATGATAAGGAGAGGAGAGAGATAAAGAAGAATCCAATAAAGAGGAAAGATCAGTGTAATAGCCAGTAAGGTTTTGCAGTGTTCAGAGAGTTGAGCTGGTATGGTAGTTTAATAAGCCTAGAAATCAATGAGCACAATACCCTCATTAAAACCCAATAAAACATGTCTTGTTCTTCCTGACAGAGAGAGACAAAACCACCATTACTGTATTCATGTAGATCAGTGGCTCTAAACCCTGTAACAAATATTTTCTAAAGTTCCCTTTACTGCCTGCTGCTGCTGCTGCTAAGTCGCTTCAGTCATGTTTGACTCTGTGTGACCCCATAGACGGCAGCCCACCAGGCTCCCCCGTCCCTGGGATTCTCCAGGCAAGAACACTGGAGTGGGTTGCCATTTCCTTCTCCAATGCATGAAAGTGAAAAGTGAAAGTGAAGTCGCTCAGTCGTGTCCGACTCTTCACAACCCCATGGACTGCTGCCTACCAGGCTCCTCTGTCCATGGGATTTTCCAGGCAAGAGTACTGGAGTGGGGTGCCATCGCCTTCTCTGCCTTTACCACCTAAAAAGGCATTTATAGAAAATATAACCTGAAACCACACATAAGAATAACTAAATTGCACATTATTAATGCAAATTTATACATTATATTGATTCTCTTGAATCAATATAATGTCCTAACTGTAAAGGAAAGAATAAGTAGCTACATTAAAAACCTAATGAAGTATTGATAGGTTCTTGTACCTCCTTATAGTAGGTTTGAACTTAAGATGTGCTTACCATAAGTGCAGGAAAATGGAAGAATGGAGATATGTATGGACACTAAAACAAAAACCAATGTTAGGTTAACTGATAGTTGTTAATTGTTGATAAGACTATTAACGATGATAATTGCAAAGACTGTAGTCCAGCGATATCCAATATGGTAACTACTAGCCCCAGATGGCTATTGAAATATGGCCAGTGCTACTAAATACTGAATAACTAACTTTATTCAATTTTAATTAAATTAGGTTTTTATTAAAAGCTAAATTAATGTAAAATAGCACAATGATGTTTACAGTATTAAATACAGGTTGAAATAATTGAGGGATATAGTATGTTAAATATAATATATAATTAACTTTAACTTCCCCTGCTTTTTTCTCTTTACAATATGACTATAGAAATGTTGAAATCACATATGTCGCTCTCATTTGCAGCATGCATTGTGCTGCTATAGACAAACTGAGTGATAAACCTCTGGGGACAGAAGCAGAGTAAAATTGATTTTCAATAAGGAATACCCCTAGTTTGTTTCCATATATAATTTCTATCACCAAGATGAACTATTTCAATAGTGATTTCTAAAACCTAGATTTATTTCTGCATTACAAAAATTAAATTACTTATATATACAATCTAAAACAATCTTTATTAATGAAATTCAGGGAGAAACCTAAATTTTATCTATGCTATTAAAGGTGTTCAAAGGATATTAAAAGGAAGCTCATGTTTCCTCTGCTAAAATGTGTGTATTGATATTGGTACTTCTGCACTACAGCTCTGGCAACCCTTTCAACCAAATATGTTGTTGAAAATCTAGAGTAATCTTTTTCTTTCTGAAGAAGTGTGTTTAAGTTTTAACACCATCCAAACTCCTTCATAATTAGATTGAATAAAGTATGACTTGGCCCCAACAGTGGTTTACGGCTCAATTAAATTTTTCTGAAAATCTTGGCTAAAATGTTCTTCATTTGTTTCAAATGAATTTACTACTCAATCTAGTTTTGTAAATTAAACTGAAAATTTTAAATCTAACCACTCTTTCTAGTAGCCATTCAGATGAAAGCAATCTATTTGCATGTATCTAACTTCTGCAAAGATGAAAGCTATAAAAATGTTTGATGCAAAAGCTAATTTTAAATAATAATGTTTGTTGACAAATCCTGCAATAGTTCCATTCACTGTGAGATTGATATTCATTTCTAGAATCTTCTAAAGGATTCTATTTAACTTTGCAAACATAAATATGTCCTCGATATATCATTTTTGTGATATCTGAATTGTGATACTTAATTTTTCATTTAATGAATTCTTTGATAATTTCAAATAATAAAAACATTTTTAACTTTACATTGAAGTCAACTTACTTTCAATTTCAAACTCTTTTTATTACCATGGCATGGTTTACTCTTAATTTTATTAGTAACATTGAATGCAATCTTCATTGATTTTGAAGTATTTCTTTAACATCCCTGATGTCAGTAAATAATATTATGAATTATTAAAGTACCTAGAGCTATTAATAATCAGCTCTATATCCACTTTGTAGACCCATCATAGCTGCTATTGAAGCAGTGACATTGGAAAGCGAATAGGTTTTCACATGAGAGTCTTAAGAGCTTTGTGAATTTACAATCTCTTTTTATCCATTATCAGTAATTTTGAAAGTAACATTTCTATCATTAATTTTTAATCCTACAAACCTGACATATATAAGCAGTAATAATTCATTTTCACATAGGATGTTTCATCCGTTGTATGAAAATTTCCTTTACTACAGTTCATTACACAGTTGATCAACATTTTTCACAATCTCTTCAAGCCTTCTTGATACTAAATCATTGCTAAGTAAAGCACAAGATTTTTTTTTTCATTTGAACTTCTTTCTATACATAAAACAATCTACTAAACAGCTAGACTCATTTTTAAAATTTTCTTGGTTTTACATACTTGTAATATATTGTGCCATCCTGTAAGAAATAAATAAAACTTTAGTCCTATGAATCAGATATATTTAAAGCAATCTGGTGACATTAATATAGTTTTCAAACTTTTCTATAAATTTTGGAAGTATCATATATCCCTGCTAACATAATCAGTGTGTTTCTTAGTAAAATTTGTATGAAATTTCACTAATTTTTATTGCTTCATTTAAAAATGTGTTCACAGATTAGAAATATAAGAAATTGCTCAATTATTGGACAAACTACAAAACACAGTGTTACATAATAACCTGAATACCATTGATATATTTTCTTCATATAGTTTTAAACAAGAACTTTTAGAAGTATATTTACGCTTACTGACCCTGAATATTCACTGGAAGAACTGATGCTGAATCTGAAACTCCAGTATTTTGGTCATCTGATGCAAAAGACGACTCATTGGAAAAGTCCCTGATGCTGGGAAAGATTGAGGGCAGAAGGAGAAGAGGGCATCAGAGGATGAGACGACTGGACTGTATCACCAATGCAATGAACAAGAAATTGGGCAAACTCCAGGAGATGGTGAGGGACAGGGAGGCCTAGCATGCTGCAGTCCATGAAGTCACACAGAGTCAGACATGACTGGGCAACTGAACGACCACAAAAAGCGCTTGCCAGGCGGTGCTAGAGGTAAAGAATCTGTCTGCCAATGCAGGCGATGCAAGAGATGTGGGTTTGATCCCTGGGTCAAGAAGATCCCCTGGAGTAAGAAATGGCACCCCACTCCAGTATTCTTGCCTGGAAAATTCCATGGGCAGAGGAGCATGGCAGGCTACAGTCCCATGGGGCTATGAAGAGTTAGACATGACAGAGCAACTGAGCACACACTTATATAAAGAATCTCTAAAAATGTAATAATTATAAATACAAACTGAAAAAGTATGTTACATTGGTGGCTCAAATATCACAAGCAACATTACCATTCTAATATAATTTTCCAAAATGGAAAGTGACTTTTGGCAAAATTCAAACAAAACAATGGACAATGTCCCTTTGATATATAGATGAAATCCAGGAAAATTTGGTATATATTACAACTATGAAAAATATTTTATATATGCCTATAGAGTTATTTCCTAGGGTCAGGTAATTTTAAGTGGCAATGAGGGACATTCAAAATTTGTATCCAGAGAATTTTTTAAAATATACAGTACTTCTCCATGCTTTGCGGGATGTCTAGCATTCTTGGTCTCTATCTACTAATGCACCATCACCTTTAATGATTTAGCAATTAAAGAAATGCCTCAAATAAATCTCCAACAATTACCAGACAAGGTGTGCTTGTGCCCCCAAAGAGAGCACTGAATAAGATGTAAGACAGTGAATTCTGCTATCCATGTAATAACTATTGCCATGTTTGCCTCTAATCTACTGTTTAGTGTTCTTTTATATTCAGTAAGTAAATTTGCTATATCTCAGCCTCTTTCATAGCAGGTGGTATTAAAGTTGGCATTATTAAAAATTCACTCTTTGAAAGAAACTTTTTGGTTTGTCACAGAAAGATATTGGGAAACTTTTTATAAGTTTATAAGAATCAATCATTTTTTAGCAAATTTATAAGAATGACTTATTTTTTTCATTTCTTGTATGCAATGCTCTCTGTAATGCTATTTTCATATTTTTATACCTTAACACCTAAAATGTGGGTTCATCTTTATATATCTATTTTACAAGAAAAACAATTTTTAGCAAATCTTAGAATGACGACTATATATTTTACCATTAAAAAAATCAGTGTAGCATTCCTCCATGGCACAAATATAAAAAGGAATCATTGGCTTGTTTCTGCAGCTAATATTTGTGTCTGTGCCTCAAATAGAGGAAGGAAGCTAACATTTAATATGTACCTAATACTGGCAAAATATTAAAATGATTAATCCTTGCAACAATCCCAGAAAGCTATTTTAAAATTAGGAAACAAATCTCAGGAGATTGAATTGCTTTCACCAAGCATAGTCAAAGTCAAGTTTAGTGAAGTCTTTCTACTCTACCATCATGGAGTGCTCCAAACTAATCCTCTTAAAAGGATACCTTATAATAAATACCAGAAAATTTCCCCAGACTATCAAAATGATTTTGGAAGTTGTGTTTCAGTGCATCAATTATTATCATAATGCATTATCATTATTATTTTAATGTTCTGCCCTCTTTACTTATTGTCACTCAGCTTGTCTCCTGTTGAAGCATCCTGCTAGTCTTAATTATGCGCCCTTCAATGTAATGAGCATGGTGGTTATGGCATATAAGTGATATGTTAATACTCTCCCTATGTTTCTTAAAGTCTAGATTAACAACGTGGATTTTGAAAAAAAAAATAAGCCAAGGTTACCGTGTTTTATATTTATATGAAAATACTTATTTTCCTTAAGCCTGTAAAGTGAAAAGTTGCACTATGATAAGTTTTAAGGATCTTGAGGGTTTCATAATTAGAACCGTGGGAAAATCCCATTTCTGAAGGCACATCAGACCTATTGGTGTGAACTAAATCCATTTACTTCCTTTTCAACTAATGCTTTTCAGTATTTTATTCCCCTAAGATTCTGTCTGTAGCCACATTTTCTTTTGAATACCCATAAATTATTCCACTCACATTGGTTTCATTGAAAAGCAGTGTTTATAATGGGATAATTTGGAAAGCTATTTATCATCTCACTCAGGCTTTTATCCTTCTCTTACTTGTATCTGCATTTCTTCTTCCCTTTAAAGAGAGAGTTCCAGCCCAACCAGGATATTCATTAGTTATTAATATAAACTTGTTTAGTCCACTTGCTCCTGTGATGATTTACACACTTTCTCCTGCAGTTTTACTTTGCTAATTGGTCCAGTCAGTCTTTCTTCCCACTGTTTCTTTTCCAACCACCTTCCCTCAAATTTCTCATCATGGTGTGATTTTACAGTGTTAGAGAACTAACCATAATGTTAGAGAGCTAAACCTTCTCCTGCTTCTGCTGTAAATTCCCCAGTAATTAAAATAGTCTACATTATATTGGTAGGCAGAATTCTTATCCTTCAATTAAAAAATAGATTTAGGGACTTCCCTGGTGGTCCAGTGGCTGGGTCACCGTGCTCCCAGTGCAGGGTGCCCAGGTTCAATCCCTGATCAGGGAACTAAATCCCACATGCTGCAACTTAGGAGTTCACGTGCCATAATTGAAAGAGTTGAGTTCACATGCTCGTATGTCACAACTAAGACCTGGTGCAGCCAAATAAATAAAGAAAATACATGTTTAAATAGATCTAGACCCTCTATGAAGGTAAAAATTAAAGATTCCTGATTATCATCATTATCATGCTCTCTGGTTTCTCATTTTCCCCAACACTTCAACAATATCTCAAACCCACCACAGAAATAAAAGTTCCTAATATTAATGAGGAAAAGCTGCATAAAATTGCCTCTTTTCCTCATTCTTCATATTGAAAATCTTTAAATGTGTGTTTGTATATGTGAACATATGAAGCCTTGATTCTTTATATTCATAAAGTTCTTTCACTCAGTGGATATTCAATAAATGTTTGATTTTTATGAAGCAATTAGTTTGTAGAATAAATATTGATAAAACTCAAAAACAGTTGTTATTTTCTACCTGTAAAATAAATAAAAACTTATAAGTTGGATGCTGTATATATGTTTTGGCTCATGTGGTACTGACTGTGATGAAAGAAGGTGATAGGTAAAACTTGTAGGGGAAAAGGCAGTCTCTATGATTTTTAGATATAAGAGGAAATTTAGATATAATTGGAAAGAGAATTGATGAATAGATGCTGCCTATTTTGACCATAACACAAAGCAAGTAGCTTAATTTAAAGGGAGAGAGTAAGAAGAAAATCAGATTACTAACCTTATAAGTGAAGTATAATATTAAACTATTTAATAGGAACACAGTATCATACTTTTAAGATATGCAGCAAAAACAGGTATCAAATTTTTGAAAATCAAATTCACATTTATTATTAAAATCTGATATAAGGAAATTAAAAGCAAGAATCCAGAAAATAATAAGTTTTGCACATAGTACAAGAGTAAGAAAAACTAGGGGAAAAAAAAGACCATAAGTACAACTCAGTTTATATTTGCAATATGTATATTGGAATACTCACTTTTGTATAATTAGAAATAAGACTGAAAGCAATTTTAAAACATTTTATAAAGGACTCTTCAAAAAAAAGACCATAGGAAAACAAACATTCCAGTATAGATTCTCCAAAAATATACTTTTACTAAATCATTTCCAATCCTTGTATTCAGACTCCTTGCAGTTTTCATTGATGTCTATGGAATAGAGAAACCACATATCTGCCTGTTAAGGCACAATTTTACAATGACTACTGGAAAGTAACATGCTTGAACAAACATACACAATATGTTCAAAATGTTTACCCTCACTAGAAAGATAAAACAGAAAAAGATTCACTAGTATAATTAATGAAGATATAAATATTTAATATCACAAATAAATGCACGCACATGAAAACAACCATAGATGCCTTGGTTATCTCTGGGCTTTCTGTCCTACGATCCAGTTGTTAAATGTTGTCAACTCACTTTGCTGGTATGGAAAATAGGGATAGCAAATTTATTTCCAGAGCTATTATTTGGATTGAATGAAATACAGTGTGAAAGCACCTGGAACAGTATCTGGTGTATAAGAAGAACCAGCAGTTGCCATACGATTACTAAGTGCTCAATAAATAAAAGTTATTATTAATATTACCTTAGGGACTTCCCTGGTGGTCCAGTGGCTAAGACTCTAGCTCCCAATGCAAGAGGCCCAGGTTCAATCCCTAATAAGAGAACTTGATCTCACATCCCACAACTGAGACCTGGCACAGCCAGATAAATTGAAATCAATAGCAACAACAAAAAACTACCTTAATTATTCCACAGTGATATTGTTCTATGACTCAAAGTTTATTTTTTTTTAATTTTTTTTTTTTTTACTTTACAATATTGTATTGTTTTTGCCATACATCAACATGCATCCGCCACGGGTGTACATGTGTTCCCCATCTTGAACCCCCCTCCCACCTCCCTCCCCATACCATCCCTCTGGGTCATCCCAGTGCACCAGCCCCAAGCTTCCTGTATCCTGCATCGAACCTGGATTGGTGATTCATTTCTTATATGATATTATACATGTTTTAATGCCATTCTCCCAAGTCATCCCCCTCCTCCCTCTCCCACAGAGTCCAAAAGACTGTTCTACACATCTGTGTCTCTTTTGCTGTCTCACATACAAGGTTGTAGTTACCATCTTTCTATTTTTTTTTTTTTCCCTTTGGATTGCATTTATTTATTTATTTATTTTGTTGTTGCATTTTTTTATTTTATTTTATTTTATTTTATTTTTAAACCTGAAACACTATATTAGTTTTGCCAAACATCAAAACGAATCCGCCACAGGTATACATGTGCTCCCCATCCTGAACCCTCCTCCCTCCTCCCTGCCCACACCATCCCTCTCCATATATATGTGCTGCTGCTGCTAAGTCACTTCAGTTGTGCCCGACTCTGTGTGACCCCAGAGACGGCAGCCCACCAGGCTCCCCCATCCCTGGGATTCGCCAGGCAAGAACACTGGAGTGGGTTGCCATTTCCTTCTCCAATGCATGAAAGTGAAAAGTGAAAGTGAAGTCGCTCAGTCGTGTCTGACCCTCAGCGACCCCATGGACTGCAGCCTTCCAGGCTCCTCCATCCATGGGATTTTCCAGGCAAGAGTACTGGAGTGGGATGCCATTGCCTTCTCTGAGTAAGTACACTAGGAGCTTGAAATATGAGCAGATGTGTGAAGTACAGGTGATGACTAAGCAAGCAGCTTTAGTATACTATATTGGTGTTTTTCTTTCTGGCTTACTTGACTCTGTATAATAGGCTCCAGTTTCATCCACCTCATTAGAACTGATTCAAATGTATTCTTTTTAATGGCTGAGTAATACTCCATTGTGTATATGTACCACAGCTTTCTTATCCATTCATCTGCTGATGGACATCTAGGTTGCTTCCATGTCCTGGCTATTATAAACAGTGCTGCGATGAACATTGGGGCACACGTGCCTCTTTCCCTTCTGGTTTCCTCGGTGTGTAAGCCCAGCAGTGAGATTGCTGGGTGGTATGGCAGTTCTATTTCCAGCTTTTTAAGGAATCTCCACACTGTTCTCCATAGTGGCTGTACTAGTTTGCATTCCCACCAACAGTGTAAGAGGGTTCCCTTTTCTCCACACCCTCTCCAGCATTTATTGCTTGTAGACTTTTGGATCGCAGCCATTCTGACTGGCGTGAAATGGTACCTCATTGTGGTTTTGATTTGCATTTCTCTGATAATGAGTGATGTTGAACATCTTTTCATGTGTTTGTTAGCCATCTGTATGTCTTCTTTGGAGAAATGTCTATTTAGTTCTTTGGCCCATTTTTTGATTGGGTCATTTATTTTTCTGGAGTTGAGCTGTAGGAGTTGCGTGTATATTCTTGAGATTAGTTGTTTGTCAGTTGCTTCATTTGCTATTATTTTCTCCCATTCTGAAGGCTGTCTTGACTCAAAGTCTATATGGTAGAAAGGATCATTGTTTTATTCCTGTCTTTGTTTATTTCCTTCTCTTTAAAATTCTGGAAGAATATTAATTTTTTAATGTAATTCTAATATATACTTTTGACCAGATTATATATAATATATTTGTGATTAAAGATTTAATTAGATCAAAGTTTTTATAAAAATCAATCACTACTTTGGTTATGACCTTAATAACTTGGCCCATAGCAGGAATCTAAAAGGTCAGCTTTATAATTATTGTGACAAATCAATCAATATTTTATTTATATGCAATTTTAACACACTGGCTTACACAAATCCTCTCTGTCTTTCATGTTCAACATGACCTCAAAATTGCAATTAAGACAATTAATCTCTGAAGTTTAGGGAGTAAGTATGGAACCAAGTAGGAGTGCCTTTTGAGAAATGAGAAGCCCCTAAAGAAATGCTGATTAGTTCATTTATAACATCTAATCATTTTCATGCTTTCCCTGACAAACTTCTCTCCCAGCTATTGAGGTAATATAAATCCCACTCCTCTCCTGAGATTTGTTTTACAGCAAATTGAATATATCCAACTCACTTTTTTCTTTCTCCTACACTAGTTTCGTTTATCACTGAATTTTCAGTATTCCATGTCAGATATTCTATATGTGACAAACCAGTGCCCGTTTTTCTTACAAAGCTATTTAAATTCTCTTATTACTCTGTGTGGTCTATTTTGCTTCCCCAAAACTCTTCTCGTATTTTGAATGGGCTCTTTGAAACAAAGAATCCCAAAGGTAATTTTTTTTTTCTTTGCTGTTTTCTTTTTACTACAAAAGTATATAAGTTCTAGATGGCAGTGTGGTAACTCTTGAAAATCTCCTCTATATTGGAAGAGTTTATGTCAAATTATTTTGTCAACAAAATCTGGCACCACCCAGGGCTATGTTGGGCGTTTGTAGAGAGATATAGTTCTGAAACGTTCTGGGAAAGCAATCACTTCTGCATTGTCTAGCCTGAGGAATCTGCACTGCACTTGTTTCTCCAGCTCACAGATCTCACCTGCCGACTGTCATTTTTGGAAGGGCCTTGATTGCAAGTGGCCTAAGCTGTGGAATAGCTCCTGCAATTTATAATTTTCTCTTTTTAGTCTATTTTGTCTATCTTTAACTTTTTCTCCTGGGATAAAAACTTTTTTTGCTTTTGTTGACTCCTGGGAACAAGAAATACAGATATTTACATGGTATTTTATTAGGAATTTAAATTATCACTTGTTTATATGATCACTGAGATTTTACTTTTTTTCCCTAATCTCATAAAGCCAATGTTTTATTTTTATTGATCCTCTTCAACCAGAGTTATTTCACTTTTAAAATACATTTAGAAATCACAAAGCTTTCCAAATCTCTCTTAGCAGTTTTTCAAGATTTGTGTATAGAAAACACACTCAACAATTGCAACTAGGTCAGATAGAAACTCCTGGAGAAGTAGGAAATATATCTATCATTTTCATATGCTTATTACTAGGAACCCATCTGATATCTTATTAGTGTTGAGTTTGGGGTTTTTTTATTTCCCTTTCCCTTAGCTAATGACTTATTTATATATTGACTTGCTCCATGAGATTTTTGAGGGGTGAAAAAAAAAAACAGTAAATGAGCACTTAACTGGAGAATAAAACAGTATTCAAAAAATGTACTCTTCTTATGACTTATTTACATATTGACTTGCTCCATGAGATTTTGGGGGGGTGAAAAAAAAACAGTAAATGAGCACTTAACTGGAGAATAAAACAGTATTCAAAAAATGAAAGTCCTTCTGTTGAATTAACAACTTTGAAATAATCATTGTGTCATGAAATAATTGCCAAATGACATATGGCTCCTTAATCAGCATTGTTCACTGATGACTAGACCATAGAGCCATTGGACTTGCAGATGCAGGTTTTGACTTACTGTGGCTTATAATGTATGAACATCAGTGATAGGATGTTTCAAACCACAAAATTAAACTCTGATTTTACATGCTTGGATAGTACTGGTCTGCATGGGAAAATGAAGTCCATTTTTCTGGAATTTGTTTTGGATTTTTAAGTGAGATTTTATATGCAATAATAGATACATGTTAAGCCTTCTTTTAAAAATTCTGTATATTTAAAGATAACGCTGCTAATGATGTAGCTAAGATTATTATAGTGCTGATCCTAAACTACATCCCTCATGTGATTTACTGAAATGCATCTCCATCCAGAAAATACCAGCTCCAGTACTGGTGTGCTACAATGACTAAGGTTTTCATAAATAAAATCACTATTTTGAGTTAAGACATTATCTCCATAAAAATCAATAAATTTTAGAATAAATTAAAACATTATCCATCTCTAATAATTTGGAACCAAATGTAATAATTTGGTAATAAATAAGTGTTATAGGCTTTTAATAGCAACTATATTGCCAATATCAATGGACTTTATAAATATATATTATTGATATAAAAGATGGATATAACAAAGTTGCCTAAACTGCAGTGAAGAAACAGCTTTTTGAGATAACCTGAAAAATCCGATCATGTACTTTTTTCACCTGTTTATTTTACTTGAATTTTATTTATAGCATCCTCAGAGAATTACTTTCTAGTGTATGAAAAATTAAAATAAGTCTCACAGAGGTAAAGTGACTTTCAGAACTTTAAACAACTAAGTCAATAAAAGAGCTAACATTATAATTTAGTTCTTTTATCTTCTATTATAGTGCATTTTCCATCAGTCTTTTGCAAATTGAAAAAAGTAAAATCAACCCATGGTAAGAATATATTTTAGGTATATGATAAACAAAGCCTGTATTTCCATCATAATCTCTAAGAAAAGTATCTTTGTAGAATAAGACAAATTCTGGCTTGCTGGCTTCCTGATTCTTGGATTACTTTGTTGAAATGGATCTCAAAATCACAGTTCATTGCCACAGATGAGAGTAACATTTGGACATATCTGCTGCTCCCTGGATTTGTTTCAAGGCTAAGTTTGGCAATCTCAGGACTACCTGAGACCTGTAATAAATCAAGAATGCCATCATGGTAAACCTTGCTCCCAAACTTAAAGAAGTGGAAGAAATAAGATAAGAAGCCTATGAACTCTTACCCTTACACTATAATTCTACTTATTATTAACTAGTGATCTCCCAGACATAATAGTTCAAAATATTTATCTTATCTTCAGTGTCACTTGTATACACATATCATGCAGCCCTTAGTGATCATGTGCCACTATGAAACCTCTCTTTTTATATGTCTTTTAGCTCCTCAGAACATCCTGATACAAGTGATATGTATTTATGCCTATGTCATTCATAGTACAGCAAGGCAAAACCTTTACACAGATTTTGAATTATTTTATGACAGTTTTTGATAACTTGATTTATTGGATTTGATTTAACCCACTTAACATTTGAAAACATTACCAACTTAGAAACATTGCTTTTTTAATGTATATCCAGATAACATCTTTTAAATAATAGCACCTATTTTTTTTCCAAAGATGATGCTTTACATCTGAACTAAATACTGTCCTCTGGTTGTTTCTTACAGGGGTGTGGGTTAACAAGTCTGAAAAGACTGAATATGTATAGTACAGTTAACAAATAAGTAAATATTAATAGATGGTGAATGTTGTGAGCTAGGTTTATTATTATTGGAAAGAGAGTCACATGTAAGCAAGGATAAGGGGGACTAGAATGAACCATATGGGATGGATTAGAGTGAGAGACAGTTGTATGAATCCATGTTTAGCTTGGTTCTTCCCTGACAGCTCAGCTAGAAAAGAATCTGCCTGCAATACAGGAAACCCTGGTTTGAATTCTGAATCAGGAAGATCCCCTGAAAAAGGGATAGGCTACCCACTCCAGTATTCTTGGGCTTCTCTTATAGATCAACTGGTAAAGAATCTGCCCACAATGTGGGAGACCTGGGTTTGATCTCCTTGGGTTGGGAAGATCCCCGGGAAAAAGGGAAGATTACCCACTCCAGTATTCTGGGCTAGAGAATTCCATGGACTGTATAGGCCATGGGATTGCAGAGTTGGATAAGACTGAGCAACTTTCACTTTCATGTTTAGTTTGATATAGATACAGATATACAGATAGATAAATAATTATATATATTGTACATATGCAAATTAGTATGCTAATAACACCTGATACAAAGAACTGACTCATTGGAAAAGACCCTGATGCTGGGAAAGATTGAAGGCAGGAGGAAAAGGGGACAACAGATGATGAGATAGTAGGATGGCATCACCTACTCAATGGACATGAGTTTGAGTAAGCTCCAGGAGTTGGTGATGGACAGGGAAGCCTGACGTGTTGCAGTCCATGGGGTCACATGTCTGAGTCGCACATGACTGAGCGACTGAACTGAAGAAGCAACAATGATAGGGAATTAAGTCTACCTAGCTCCCAGATCTTTGTTTATCAAACCATTCTCCAATAAAAGGTATCAGGTCTCCTGGGAGAAATGGCTTAATCGAGGGGTGGCTTAGGCAATATACAAAATGAACCTGGAGCATCTTGTAGTGCCAGAAAGGAAATGATTAAAAAAATAAAAGAACAGAAGTGTTGGCAAATGCCAAATGGACACAGGAGCCTAACTGAAAGAGCTCCAAATGGCCAAAGCTACAGGAACAAATTGACCAATTGCTCAAAGCTGGAACTACTACGTAAGTCCGTATTAACTTAAGTAATTGAATGAATAAATGTGAGAGAAGAGATAAATGTACTTTACTTAAGAATTCCAAATTATGTAGCTATTCCTTCATCAAGGAGGAGGAGCTTAACTTCTTCACAATCCTTGAACATTAATTGTACCAAATAGTGACTCACTTTTGATAGAGTATGGAAGAGTGGCGTGACTCTGGGGTGGAGAAACCTGTCAAACACTACTTTGGCCAGGTGACAAAGGTCAACATCAACAGCACTGGTGCATTGCATGTGCCTTTAACACAATGTGAACAGAATGACATTTCACAATGTGATACTCTTTTTACACAATCCATTTTCTTTATGGTATTGACTATACTTTTGTAACATGAAGGCTTTTCTTACACATTCCTACTGATGCTCCTTTTTATTATTTATCACAAGTGTTTCATGAGTAAATACTTTGAGCTTCTAACTCTGTCTTGGATAAACTTTCTGGAGGAATCAAATGACATTACTTTTAAAATAATAATTAATACGTTTCGGTTTAAGTCTACTAAAATGGTATTTGTTTTCTATTTGCATGTCTGTTCTCTCTTAATTGTCCATCTTTTCCTGATATCTCCAGAATAAACTGATATTTTTAGCATTCCATTTTATCTCCTCTGTTGATTTTTAATCATGTATTTTTGTGTTATTAATTTTGTGCTTTCCTTTATGCATTTTTAATTTATCAAATCTAACTTCAAAAGTAATCTACTACTTTAAAAACTATGTAAGAATCCGACAAAAGCTTACTCCAAATTATCACGCTCATGTTCTTTGTGTCCTTATACTTAATTCTGCATATGCTATAGATCTCAAAATCCATTGTTGTTATTTTACTTTAAATTGTCAATAGTGCCTAAGAGAGATTTAAAGAGATATTGATATATATATAAACATAGGAACATAGATGTAGATATTTAGAAATATATTCACTTACATATTTGCTTTTTCTGGCATTCTTCATTCATTGTATACAGCCTGAGGAACTTCTTTTTACATTTCTTGTAGTTCAGTTTGCATTAGCAGAATTCTTCAAACTTTTGCTTATCTGAACATGTCTTTATTTCACCTTTATTTTAAATATAGAAATATAGAAATCTCTGTGCATGATTTTTATTTTCCCACACTGCTGCTGCTGCTAAGTTGCTTCAGTTGTCTCCAACTCTGTGCGACCGCATAGACAGCAGCCCACTAGGCTCCTCTGTCCCTGGGATTCTCCAGGCAAGAATACTGGAGTGGGTTGTCATTTCCTTCTCCAATGCATGAAAGTGAAAAGTGAAAGTGAAGTCATTCAGTCGTGCCCGACTCTTAGCGACCCCATGGACTGGAGCCTACCAGGCTCCTCCGTCCATGGGATTTTCCAGGCAAGAGTACTGTAATGGGGTGCCATTGTCTTACTTCAGTTCAGTTCAGTTCAGTCGCTCCGTCATGTCTGACTCTTTGCGACCCCGTGAATTGCAGCACGCCAGGCCTCCCTATCCATCACCAACTCCCGGAGTTCACTCAGACTCACGTCCATTGAGTCAGTGATGCCATCCAGCTATCTCATCCTCTGTCGTCCCCTTCTCCTCCTGCCCCCAATCCCTCCCAGCATAAGAGTCTTTTCCAAGGAGTCAACTCTTCCCATGAGGTGGCCAAAGTACTGGACTTTAAGCTTTAGCATCATTCCTTCCAAAGAAATCCCAGGGCTGATCACCTTCAGAATGGACTTGTTGGATCTCCTTGCAGTCCATGGGACTTTCAAGAGTCTTCTTCAATGCCACAGTTCAAAAGCATCAATTCTTCGGCGCTCAGCCTTCTTCACAGTCCAACTCTCACATCCATACATGACCACTGGAAAAACCATAGCCTTGACTAGACTAACCTTTGTTGGCAAAGTAATGTCTCTGCTTTTGAATATGCTATCTAGGTTGGTCATAATTTTCCTTCCAAGGAGAAAGCGTCTTTTAATTTCATGGCTGCAGTCACCATCTGCAGTGATTTTGGAGCCTCAAAAAATAAAGTCTGATACTGTTTCCACTGTTTCCCCATCTATTTCCCATGAAGTGATGGGACTGGATGCCATGATCTTCGTTTTCTGAATGTTGAGTTTTAAGCCAACTTTTTCACTCTCCTCTTTCAACTTCATCAAGAGGCTTTTTAGTTCCTCTTCACATTCTTCCATAAGGGTGGTGTCATCTGCATATCTGATGTTATTGATATTTCTCCTGGCAATCTTGATTCCAGCTTGTGCTTCTTCCAGCCCAGCGTTTCTCATGATGTACTCTGCATAGAAGTTAAATAAACAGGGTGACAATATACAGCCTTGACGTATTCCTTTTCCTATTTGGAACCAGTCTGTTGTTCCATGTCCAGTTTTAACTGTTGCTTCCTGACCTGCATACAAATTTCTCAAGAGGCAGATCAGGTGGTCTGGTATTCCCATCTCTTTCAGAATTTTCCACAGTTTATTGTGATCCACACAGTCAAAAGCTTTGGCATAGTCAATAAAGCAGAAATAGAATGATGCTATTCCAAAATTTGGGTTCAGTCATTTCTGGTAAGTAATCAGCAGCACTCTTAATGTTGTTCCACTGTATGTAATGTCTTTCTTTCTAGATGTTTCTCCTTCCTGGACTCCAAATGACATGCTGCATGCATGCTCAGTCACTCAGTCGTATCGAACTCCACAACCCCATGGACTGCAACCCACCAGGCTCCTCTGTCCATGGAATTTTCTAGGCAAGTACACTTGGAGTGGGTTGGAGTGGGTTGCCATTTCCTACTCCAGATGATCTTCCCAATCCAGGGACTGAACCTGTGACTCCTGCATCGGCAGGCAGATTCTTTACCAGTGAGACACCTGGGAAGCCCCAAATGACGTGCTAGACTATTTTATATTGTCCTATATCTTGAAAGCTCTGTTCTCTTGCTCTCTCTCTCTCTCTTTTTTTTTTTTTTACTGTTTTGACTTTTGCTATTTAAATTTGAAAAATTTATTTGCCCTATATTTAAGCATACTGATCACTGATTCTTTTCTCTGCTATATGCAGTCTGCTGATAGCTCATAGGAAGGATTCTTCATCTCTGTTACCATACTTTTCATTTCTAGCATTTATATTTGAAATTGTACAGGAGGCAGTGATCAAGACCATCCCAAGGAAAAAGAAATGCAAAAAGGCAAAATACTTGTTTAAAGAAGCCTTACAAATAGCTGAGAAAAGAAGAGAAGCTAAAGGCAAAGAAGAAAAGGAAAGCTATATCCATCTGAATGCAGAGTTCCAAAGAATAGCAAGGAAAGATAACAAAGCCTTCCTCAGTGATCAATGCAAAGAAATAGAGGAAAACAGTACAATGGGAAAGACTAGAAACCTCTTCAAGAAAATTAAAGATACCAAGGGAACATTTTATGCAGAAATGGGCACAATAAAGGACAGAAATGGTTCGGACGTAATAGAAGCAGAAGATATTAAGAAAAGGTGGCAAGAATACAAGGAAGCAATATACAAAAAAGTTCTTAATGACCCAGATAATGATTATGGTATGATCACTCACCTAGAGCTAGACATCCTGGAGTCCAAAGTCAAGTGGGCCTTAGGAAGCATCACTACAAAACTACTGAGGGTGACGGAGTTCCACTTGAACTATTTCAAATCCTAAAAGATAATGCTGTGAAAGTGCTGCACTCAATACGCCAGCAAATTTGGAAAACTCAGCAGTGCCCACAGGACTGGAAAATGTCAGTTTCACTCCAATCCCAAAGAAAGACAATGCCAAAGAATGCTCAAACTACCGCGCAATTGACTTATCTCACACACTAGCGAAGTAATGCTTAAAATTCTCAAAGTCAGGCTTCAACAGTACATGAACTGAGAACTTCCAGATGTTTAAGCTGGATTTAGAAAAGGCAGAGGAACTAGAGATCAAATTGCCAACAACTGTTGAATCATGGAAAAAGCAAGAGAGTTCCAGAGAGACATCTACTTCCACTTTATTGACTATGCCAAAGCCTTCGACTGTGTGGATCACAACAACCTGTGGAACATTCTTAGACAGATGGGAATACCAGACCACCTGACCTGCCTCCTGAGAAATCTATATGCAGGTCAAGAAAAAACAGTTAAAACCAGACATGGAACAATGGACTCGTTCCAAATTGGGAAAAGGAGTACATCAAGGCTGCATATTGTCATCCTGCATATTCAGCTTCTATGCAGAGCACATCATGTGAAACACTGGACTGGATGAAGCAAAAGCTGGAATCAAGATTGCTGGGAGAAATATCAAAAACCTCAGATATGCAGGTGACACCACCCTTATGGCTGAAAGCACAGAGGAACTGAGGAACCTCTTGTTAAAAGTGAAAGAGGAGAGTGAAAAATTGGCTTAAAACTCAACATTCAAAAAATGAAGATGATGGCATCCAGTTCCATTACTTCATGGCAAATAGATGGGGAAACAATTGAAACAGTGACAGACTTTATTTTTTGGGGCTCCAAAATCACTGCACATGGTGACTGCAGCCTTGAAATTAAAAGACACTTGCTCCTTGGAAGAAAAGCTATGACCAATCTAGATAACATATTAAAAAGTAGAGACATTACTTTGCCAGCAAAGGTCCATCTAGTCAAGGCTATGATTTTTCCAGTAGTCATGTATGGATGTGAGAGTTGAACCATAAAGAAATCTGAGCATAGAAGAATTGATGCTTTTGAACTGCCGTGTTGTAAAAGACCCTTGAGAGTCCCTTGGACTGCAAGGAGATCAAACCAGTGCATCCTAAAGGAAATTAGTCCTAAATATTCATTGGAAGGACTGATGATGAAGCTGAAACTCCAATACTTTGGCCATCTGATGTGAAGAACTGACTCACTGGAAAAGACCCTGATGCTGGGAAAGATTGAGGGCAGGAGGAGAAGGGGATGTCAGAGGATGAGATTGTTGGATGGCATCACTGAATCAATGGACATGGTTTTGGGCAGGCTGTGGGGGTTGATGATGGACAGGGAAGCCCGGCTTGCTGCAGTCCATGGGGTCACAAAGAGTCAGACACGACTGAGTGACTGAAATGACTGACTGAATCTTTTATAATATCTATTCCTCTGATGATACATCCCATCTGTTCATTCTTGCTGTTTTCTGCCTTTTTCTCTAGATGCTATGATGTATTTGTCATAGTTACTTTGAAATAGCTGGCCTTTTCCATGAAACCCTTTAACATTTTTATCATGGTTATTTTTAAATCACTGATTGATAATTTCAATGCTTCCTGCCTGATTCATTGTTGATTATTAATCTAGTTTTCTTTCTTATTATCTAATAAATATCTCTTAAATGTCATAAAATTGTTAAAAAAAAATAGAGTCCAAAATAAATAATACATATGTGTACAAAAAAGCATGCTCCTTCTTCTAAATCAACCCCATCTGCATTTGAGCCTTGCCTAGAATCTGTTGCTGCTTTTGTTATATTTAGTTCAGTAAGGTCTCAAATTATTTGAAGGTAAATTCAGAACCTTTCTTTTAGTAGACTTAGGTTCTGAATGCCTACAGCATCTCTGTTTCTCTGTCCTCAGACTTCATTAGACTCCATGATCAGGCACCTTGGAGAGTTTTATATCATCTCTGTTTCCCACACCCAGACACACATGTCTTCTGCCTCAAGCTCACTGTAAGATCCAGAGTGTCTATGGAAATTCTGTCCCTTCGGCATGCTTCTCAGCACTCAGGTATCTTTGTGCACCTGCATCTGAAAGCTTACTCTCAGCTCTCCTTCAGAAATAAACAGATGCTGTCTCCTACTCAGTAGAAGGTGTAGAGGCCTAGAGATTTTCTCTCAGTTATCCCTCCCTGCCTTCACATTTTAGCAGGCCATCACACTATCATACGATGAGTTCCTTAAGTGCATAAGGATTTCTCTTGGTGTACTGTCCTCCCCTCAGACTTCAGCATTCTCTACATACCTGAATCCCAGGTGGAATCTGTCTCAGCTCTTCTGTGCTGGGCACAATTTTCTCCTTAGTGCTAAAAGAAGCTTGTGGAAAAGATGTGGCAGGTAGTTGCAAATTTTCTTTGTTTCTGCCTCCCTGGGATTCTAAACTGTCATACCAGCACATTATCAGTCTTTAAGAACTTATTAAAGGGATCTGTTTTCTCCTTAGTCACAGCTATGATGGCTTCTTTCTCCTCCTGCTGTTTCACCAGGTAAAAAAGCAGACACGGGTCACTTCTCTTCTAGGTCAAGTCAATTACTCTGTGCATTATAATTCAATAGGTAACTTTGCATGTTCATATCTCTGTGAGTGTATGAAACTCTGACTTAAAGATTCTTATTGCTAAGGTGGAGGAACATTCTCTTGCAACTCTTTCTATATCCGAAGTGGAAGGAAACAGAAATCCTCATCTTTTATTTCTAATGGACTCGTTTCTTCAGTAGTCTTTTTGAACAATGACTCATGAAAGATGCTTTAAATTTTTAAAATTTTTAAATTAGTTTCTCTTATTCCTAGAAGCTTATTATTTTTAATTTCACTAAAACTTTTGAGATACCCAGCGGTGGGATTTCTCAGAAGAATATACAATTTCTAGGCTCTAGATTTATCAAGTCTCAAGTCATGAATCCAGTGCACAGAAGTTGAAGCAGTATACACTGCTCAGAAAATATTCTCATTCCCATAGGAATCACAAGAAATATTTCCCTACATGTGAAACTAGAATAATATTGCTACAGAACTAAAAGAAGATTATGAATTTTAAAATGTAAGTACAAAAGTCCATGAGAGACTAAGGTAATTGCGGGGACATAAAAAGTCGTGTTGAATACAAAGATTTATTGCTTATGCCAAATCTTCAGAGTAATAGAAAACTAGTGCAATTCACTGAAATAATAAAGGGTCCATTTATCAGACTTTACATAAAGAACTGTTTAAAGCTTAAAGGAAGCAAAATAATGTTCTTGACATAACTGGAAAATAAAATATTACCTGCATTTTAAAATATAATCTCCTTGAATACAAGTTTGAAAACTTCAAATTGATTTTTTAAAAATTACTGATAGATGGTTTTATCATCAAAATAGATATTCAGTAAATTCCAAAATGCATATAACTATCCCAAGGTATATGCATTCCAAGGAGGAGAAGGGGGACAACAGAGGATGAGATGATTGGATGGCATCACTGACTCAATGGACATGAGTTTGAGTAACCTCCGGGAGCTGGTGATGGACAGAAAATTCTGGCATCCTACAGTCCATGAGGTTGCAGAGTCAGACACAACTGAGCGACTGAACTGAACTGAACTGATCCCAGGGTAATAAATAGATGGTACTGTATTTCAGTAATACATTTCTAATTTAAAAAATACATGCTGCTGCTGCTCCTAAGTCGCCTCAGTCGTGTCCAACTCTGTGCGACCCCATAGACGGCAGCCCACCAGGCTCCGCCGTCCCTGGGATTCTCCAGGCAAGAATACTGGAGTGGGTTGCCATTTCCTTCTCCAATGCATGAAAGTGAAAAGTGAAAGTGAAGTCACTCAGTTGTGACCAACTCTTCGCGACCCCATGGACTGCAGCCCACCAGGCTCCTCTGTCCATGGGATTTTCCGGGCAAGAGTACTGCAGTGAGGTGCCATTGCCTACGAAATCAGTAACGTTCTGAGTTTGCAAGCAGGCAATTCAGAACTAAAGGGAAGAGAAACAAATACTTTAGTAAATATTAATATAGATAGATAATAAATGTTGACTACAAACTACATTTTCTATTTAAAAAATCTCTCATGATTTAATCATGCAGTACAAAAAGACTGATTATAACTGCAATATGGGTAACTGAAATTACTCTATTTCTGAACTTAACCTGAACTTAAACTATTTACTATGTCCTGGCACTGGCACTGTTATATCATAACTATTTACTTATCCCAAAGTGCATCTTACAGAACTTGTGACTCAGAGGTCAGCATCTTGGCCTAAGACAAATACTAGTAGGGCATAGTTTCTGAATCAAATGTGGTTGACTTTTAATTCTATGTTCTGAGAAAATAAAATTTGGAAGGAGTAGGATCAGAAGGGTAGGTAAAGGAGGCCTGACTTCAAAGATAATAAGTTTTCTGTGAAACCACAGAAAGCTGACATAAGAATGGGAAAAGCCTCAAACAATAAAATTCTCTCAGGAACCATTAAATCTATTCTTGGCCACAAAGAAAGGATACAAATATTCTGGCAGCTCTCCACACTAGTTATCTAATAGTAAAACAACTTAGGCAGGGATTTAAAATATTACCAAATCACTAAGGGCCATGGCAGGAAGCATCAATCAAAGGAGGCATAAAAATGCCTCATAGTTGAGCCTAGGGGCTCCTTATAAAATAAAGTTTGGTTAAAACATAGCTAGAGATCAGCAAATAGCTTGAATATCCTCCAGCAATGCTCAAGGCAATGAAAGAGTTGACTCTGTTCATATACGCAGAGCCAAGATATTCAAGCAGTAGTAAGGCTGACAGTTTAAAGACACAGAATGAACCTGAAATACAAATCAATTGAAAAAGGAAACAACCTTCTACTTTTCTGTCTTCCTCATGGTACTTATTGCTCCCAGAATATTCGTTATATTAATTAAGGATTAACTTTACACGTGTTAACTTTCTAAACACAACCCACTAGTCACAATCTTTATAATATACAGTGGCTCAAAAGAATGCTCTTCATTTGTATCAAAGCATTTATTTATGCCATTCTTACATAGCTGTTTGAATGAGAAAAATTAAGAGCTTTGTATCTGGGCTATATCATGACAAAGGGCATAACTGAGTGGAAATAGAATTTTGAATATTAGAATTCAAACACCTAGATAAATATATATATATATATATATATATATACACACATATACAATATATGAAGTCAATTATGAAATTAAATGGATATTATCATATCATGATGAAAAATATGTAATATAGCTATGAAATGTTGAAGTTTAAATGCTATCTTATAGGGAAGAGTATTTTCTCTTTAAAAACTCTGCCTATGAAAACTAGCAGTGTAGGTCAGTAAGTATAATGTTGTTTCAAAATGTATCCCAGCAGAATCAAATCTAATAATAAATTCTTTTTCTCACATAGAAAACTTGTTAATATAGACAATAGTCTATGGATATATATGTGAAGCTTTAATTTTTAATCATGGTGAATGATTTGTCTTCAAGTATGGCTCAGTGGTAAAGAATCTGCCTACCAATGCAGGAGACACGGGTTCGATCCTAGGTCCAGATGATCCCCTGGAGAAGGAAATGGCTACTCAACGCCAGCAATTTTGCCTGAGAAATCCCATGGATAGAGGAGCCTGGCAGGTTATAGTCCATGGGGTCACAAAGAGTCAGACACAACTTAGTGACTAAACAACAACAACAACAGAAAAGCCAACCACAAAGTAAGAAAATATTTATTACTTTACTTAATGAGAACCTGAAATTAACCAGTTACCCTTTCCACTATGTGACTTGAAAATCAAGAATCTGGATCAGGATCAGTGTTAGTTTAGTTTGGGATTTAAGGGACAGGAAACTCCAAATTAAAATAAGGGTCAATACATTGAAATTTAATTATTTATTACATAAACGTTCAAGTGCATGGTCCATGGCCAGAAAGATGCTCCACAGAAATGGAGATCCGGTGTCTTTCTATCTTGTTACACTATTTTTATATTGCTTCCATTCCTAATTCACCTTATAGCATAGGATTGCATTAACTAAAGCCATGTTATCTTCATCACAACAATAGGAGAAAAGGGAGAGAAAGAAGCTATTGGAATTTGCATATCTTTAACGACCTGATAGCAAGTAGCATCAAGAAAAGTTGGTATATTTTAGCTTTATTTCAAGCATCCATGAGCACAGCTAAAATTCAGAAAGCCTATTACAAAGAAAAGCGTGAAAAACCTGTTCCTTCTGTAGTATTCCTGTACTGTTCTTGTTTTTCCCTAAGATATCAAGTGATATTGCCACAGCGGCAGCAGTCACATATTTAAAAGATTTCCTTGAATGGCATAAATGCCTTGCACACTATTGTCTAGAAGGAGACCCCTCTTCCCAGTGCTCCATCAGGAGACTCCCAACTATAACTCATTGGTTAGAACTATGTTACGTGTCCACCTGTAGTTATGTAAGGACAGTTGTGAAAGCAAGGATCTGTCCCAGAGAATAAGACTGGTTTGAATGATCAGAACCAATGATAATCGATCCTCTTATACTAGGAACATTGGTGTCAAAAGAAAACTAAAATTTTGTTAGTAAGCAAGATTGGAGTATAGCTATTGAGTAAGCCATGGTGTTTGTCACTATGGCAGTGTTTTGAGTGTCTGGTTAAAAGTGCAATGACATATTAAAGTCCAAAACATACATTTCAGTTTTGGAAAGTAGCATTAGTGAAATTAGTGGAACCGGTAGGGAGGAAAAAAGGAAGGGAAGAGGGTAAAAAGGGAGGGAGGGAAAGAAAAAGAGGGAGAGAGGGAAGGAGGAAGGAAGAGAGAAAATCAATTTTTTTATTTCTAAATATTGTTTTGGTTAAATAGGAAATGTAAAAATAATATAACATATTAGAATTGACTGAAACTGGGAATAAAACATATAAAATAATATTTGATGTTGCTGAAATTTTTCAGAAAAAGATTTTCTGAAGTATTTTATGAGAAAATAAGAAAGATTGAAAAAATATTTATTCAACATTGGAAGCAATGATAACAATATATCAACTCAAAATAAAAGAAATATGCAAGATGAAAGTGAAAATTATGGGGTAAAATTCAAGCAAGTTTTAGAACTAGACATCTAGTAACCTTGGTCTTCCTGGGTAGTGTTAGTGGTAACGAACCCTCCTGCCAGCTCAGGAAATTTGAGACAGAGGATCAATCCCTGGGTTGGGAAGATCTCCCGGAGGAGGGCATGGCAACTCTACTCCAGTATTCTTGCATTTAAATCCCATGGACAGAAGAGCCTGGATGGCTACAGTCCATCGTGTTGCAAAGAGTCAGACATGACTGAAGTGACTTAGCATGCACTCATCTAATAACCTAATATGCTATTACATTAAAAGATAAAAGTATATAAAAATTTCTTTAGATACCAAAGAAGAATTGGAAACAATAAGTATGCATTCTTTATTTAATAAAAAAAAATCAAATGACAAACTAAGACTAGAAGAAAATGCCTTTAACCTATTAAAGACTATCAGGAATCAATAAGAAACTCCTTATTAAGAGTGAACAACAACAAAAAGCCCCAAATCATCAATTATTATTCACATTATTCTTCTAATAAATTTAGTAATAAAATTAGAGAATTTAGTAATCTGAAAAATGAAAAGTTAATGCAAATGATAACAATCATTATCATTGATAGAAAATACAAGTACATAATCTAACATAGTACATTAACTCTAATAGTAGCCAAACTTATGAGAAAACTCAGCAAGATGCAAGACAAAGTACAACATTTGTGTTCAGTCATATTCGACTCTTTTTCACCAAATGGACTGTAGTCCACCAGGCTCCTCTATCCATGGAATTTTCCAGGCAAGAATACTGGAGTGGTTACAATTTCCTCTTCCAGGGGATCTTCTCGAACCAGGGATCAAACCTGTGTCTCTTGAGCCTCCTGCATTGGTAGGCAGATTCTTTACCGTGTGCCACCTGGGAAACCCTAAAATATACCATACTCTATACCATATCTTTGCTGTCTATAATATTATCAGAAATAGCCAGCTTTTAAAAATGGTAATGTAGAAGTATTTTATTCACAACAAGAATAAAATAAATAACAGTACAACAAACTAAAAATTAATCAGCAAGGCTTTCATAAAAAAAATTAAATCTTTACTTGAGAAACATAAAACATGGCGAGAGTAAGTAGAGAGAGATTATATTCCCAGAGAAAAGAATCAGTGTGTAGAGAGCTCACTTCTTTTCTAACCTACATAATTATAGTACAATTAAGCTTCTTTCACCCAGTAAAATCTGGATCAATGGCTGTCCTTAGAATATAAACTTTACAGAGTTCCTAAAATTCAAATTGGAGGTGCTGGAAAAACCTCAACAAACAGTTGACCTGAAAATCAGCAAAAAACTTTGCAAGACTTCCAATTTCAAAAGATATGCATGAAAACATCATGGTTAGATTTAAAAAAAATTCATGATTTCAATTATCACTCTCCCAACACAGAGCAATGAAAGCCACAAGTCCAACTGGTTCATATTCCAATTGGTTCATAAAACTGCTGCTTATACTAGCATGCTTCAAGTTGAAAAGCCAAGGAACTTATTTTCAATAGTGGTTAATGGTTCCACTGAGCCAAAGAGATAAGCCAAACCAGTGACAGTAAATTTAATGTAATGCCAACAGCAATCCCAAGGTAATTTTAAGTTGAAAAAACAAATGATTCTAAAGTTAGTCTGAAAGAATAAATATACCAATGTTGAAGAAAAATTAAATTAGGTAGTTATACCAGTTAAATTTTAAAGTATATCTATAAAGACAGTATTGTTAAATAAAAAGATCAGTCACAGCACAAGACAAACTCATCAATGGGATAAAACAAATTACAGAAACAAATTCACAAGGAAATACAGGATTTGATGAAGCATCAAAGGTTGTGATATTTGTTCACAAAATAGTGTTGGGATAAGTGAGTATAAATTTGGAGAGAGAACATCTTTTATATCTGTGCCTCATACCATAACCAAAACAATCAATCAAAAGGGTTAAAATTATAAGCACTAAGATTTCAGAGAATTCTAGAAAAACATCTACTTTTGCTTCACTGACAATGCTAAAGCCTTTGGCTGTGTGGATCACAACAAACTGGAAAATTCTTAAAGAGATGGGAATACCAGACCACATGACCTGCCTCCTGAGAAGCCTGCATGCAGGTCAAGAAGCGACAGTACCAGACATGGAACAACAGATTGCTTCAAAATTGGGAAAGGAGTATGTCAAGGCTGTATATTGTCACCCTGCTTATTTAACTTTTATGCAGAGTACATCATGAGAAACACTGGGCTGGATGAAGCACAAGCTGGAATCAAGATTGCTGGGAGAAATATCAATAACCTTAGATTTGCAGATGACACCACCCTTACGGCAGAAAGTGAAGAGGAGCTTAAGAGCCTCTTGATGAAGGTGAAAGAGGAGAGTGAAAAAGCTGGCTTAAAACTCAACATTCAAAAAATGAAGATTATGGCATCCAGTCCCATCACTTCATGAAAAACAGATGGGGAAACAGTGGAAACAAGTCAATCCTAAAGGAAATCAATCCTGAATATTCATTAGGACTGATGCTGAAGCTGAAGCCCCAATACTTTGGTCACCTGATGCGAAGAGCTGACCCATTAGAAAAGACCCTGATGCTGGGAAAGATTGAAGGCAGGAGAAGGGGACAACAGAGGATGAGATAGTTGGATGGCATCACCGACTCAATGAACATGAGTTTGAGCAAGCTCTGGGAGATGGTGAAGGATAGGGAAGCCTGGAGTGCTGCAGTCCACAGGGTCGCAAAGAGCTGGACTCAAATTTACGACTGAACAACAACAAAGATTTCAGAAATGCAAACAAAACACAGGTAAATTTTTAGAAGGAATATCACCATATATTCTGGTGAAGTTTTCTTGTAGGCATAGGTAATCAGAGACAACAAAAGGAGTGCAGTAGATGGATATAAATTACCAGATCCTCAGCACTCTGTAAGAAAACTCAGGATAAATCCTTGCAGGAAGATATTTCATCCCTATTTTTTTTCCTGAGCACAATGATTTGAAATTCTTGTCAACCATTTAAAATATAGATAACCTATTCTATAATATTCAGAAAAGTTATATTCTTTTTCATCTTGAACTCATATTTCCATTTTAGTCCATCACTAAATTTCATGTTAATACTATGTTGCTTTATCTTTAAAAACTCTTTTATTAAACACCCCATCTTAATTCTGCCACAAAATATGTACACAAAATAAAATTTTACATTTTGTTACACATTTTGTTATATAAGGCTTTATCAAAGTGTTTTTCTTCTAAATTGACTTTCATTATAATTATTACTAGTAATTGATCTTGGCATAAACATATTACTCATTTAACAAGCAAACAACATAAAATTAACATTCAACATGCATATCTCAATGAGATTAATAAAGCAATTTTTAATTACTAAACTTATCTATGGATAAATGTGAGTTCTTTCTAGAATATGACAGTTTAGGGCTCACCTGATGGCTCAGACAGTAAAAAATCTTCCCACAGTGTGTGAGACCTGGGTTTGATCCCTGGGTTGGGAAGATTCCCTCGAGGAGGTCATGTCAACCCACTCCAGTATTCTTGCCTGGAGAATCCCCATGGACAGAGGAGCCTGATGGGCTATGGTCCATGGGGTTGCAAAGAGTAGACACGACTGAAGGACTAAACACAGCACAGACGGTTTATAATCAACCCTACTGATAGCTTTCATTTTATTACTTGAAGCAGTAAAGAAACTTATTCATCTGTATAAGTTGATAGGAATGAAAGAGGTTTTATTTTAACAACATCACTCAGTTCTTTGAAATTCTTCAGAATTTCATGCCAAATAACATGAAAGTCTATTATCAAAAGCTATTATTAATTATAAATCAGTTGATTAGGTTATGGTTTAGATTTGTAGAAAGCAAATAACATGAAGCAACCTAAATTACAAAATTTTTATCCAGTAACTAGTATCATTCACTGTTTTAGTTGGGAGGAAGTGAACTTAATTATATGATCAACTTGACTGAGGTAAGGGATAACCTGATAGCTGATAAAACATTATTTCTGGGGGTGTCTGAGGGTGTTCTCAGATGGGAATAGCATTTGATTGATATACTGAGTAAAGAAGAGTGCCCTCCCAAAGGCAGGTGGGCATCACCCAATTTGATGAAGGCCTAAATAGAAAAAGGTAGGAAAGGTGAATTTGCTGAATTTTCACTTGGGCTGAAATATCTATCTTCACCTGCCCTCTGGTATCACTCTCCTGGTTTTAAGGTGTTAAGACTAGAATTGGGATTTACACTATTAACTCTCCTGGTTCTCAGACCTTTAGACTTGAACTGAATTGCACTGCAGGACTTCCTAGTTCACCAGTTGGCAGATTTTGGATCCTGGGACTTCTTGGTTTCCATAATTATGTAAGCTAATTCCCATAATAAACTTCCTTTTATACATATCCATACATATCCCATTGGTTGTGGTTCTCTGGAGATCCCTAAAACATCACTATAATCAATCTAAGTTTAAAATCACCATTAAAATGTATGTCAAAAAGGCATTTGGTTAAATTTTTAACCATGTAGATTGGGTAAGTTAGCAGTTGGAGAATCAACAGGAAAACAACATCAACAACCAGAAACAATAACAACAAAAAGTTTTCATTAAACTGCATCGATTTGAAATCAATACTCAGTAGTATTCTGAACTGTGAAACACGGGAGGCATTCTAATTAAAACATGAAGCATATTATCACTAACACTTTTCAGTTTTCTAAGGCAAGTTCCAGCCAATGAAATCTCACAAAATGGGAGAGGTGGAGACTCACTACTATTGGAAAGAAGCAATTAAAATCATCAATATAGTAGATTATTTGTTCACTCACTGACTGATAAACTAAAGACAATCAAAGAAAAGGTAAAATAGACCTAAGAAGCAATTTCAGCTGGTTATCGAATGAAGAGATTAGCATTGACTTGATAGACTGAGTAAAGAAGATTGCACAGACCAGTGCAGGTGGACATCATTCAGTCATTCCATCAGATGGACTGGCAGAACTAAAAAGTCAGAGAAAGGTCAAATTTACTCTTTGCTTGAGCTGGACATCCATCTTTCCCTGCCCTCAAACGTTGGGTGTCATAGTTCTCGGGGCTTGCAATTCAACTGAACCTAGGATTTATATCATTGGCTTCCCTGGTTCTCAGGCCTTCACGTTTGAACTGTTCTACACCACCAGCTTTCCTTCAAGCTCCAGCTTGCAGATAGCACATGATAAGTCTTCTCAGCCTCCATAGTCATGTGAATCAATCCCTCATAAAGAAATCTCTTTCTATATATCTGTATCTATATATCCATATGTATATCCTATAGATTGTTTCTCTGAAGAACCTTCATTAATACAAGATGGACCACCAAATATTAAAATAGGTAAATAACAATTGATTCTACCTGTTATTCTCTCTCTTTAGTGCATCTTGTTTAACTTGATATAATAAGAAAAGTCTTGTATTAGGTGCTTTTTATGTACCCCTCCAAATTAATTCTCTTTCCTTCTTTACCCTGCTCTCTGCTCTTGTATGCTGCCTTGTATCAGAAGTCAGTGGGCTTTGAAGCCTCCTGATTTCTCTCTAGCTTCAGCTATAGGAAGCCCTAGCAGATTATATGGAGGAGAGAAGTGAAAAAAGTCTGGGTTTTTATTCTGGATCTTTATTCTCATGGATCTTTCTGCTTTAAGACAGCTCAGACTGGCTGTCCCAAAACAAAACTGCTCATTTCCAAGCAGCCTTGTCTACAAGATTAACTTTACTTCCAGGGCTCAATAAGTCCTCCCTTCCCTTGTTCCTGTGGTTAAATGGTAATGTCAGCTTCTTGGCCCTAGTTCTCATTTCATTCTTTGTGGTTCTTCTGTACTTCCAACATTCCCCTTTAATTAGGCTCTTTGTAAGTAAACTGTCTTCAAAATTTCTAATTTTAGCATGTCATCTGCTGAATCTTGACTGAGACAGAATTGGAGTTATGAGGATATTTTAGTTCTGTTACAGGTTTATTAATTTAATGTTTTTACATGTTCTTAGCTTGAACTTTAAAGATTTATTTGTCAGATGATTTCGAGCTGCAGATTAATTTCATTCAATTCATGAAAAACTGTCCAGAATACTACCAAATTAGCAAAGTCAATTCTCATTTTCAAGTCAAACATCCAATTCTTTCTCTTCGTCTCATAAGGTCCAATTTAATTTATCAATTTGCATAAATATGTGTTTCAAGGAATATTATTAAAAAGATTGAGAAGCAAATAGTGACACACATCTTGAAAGACAAATTAGTAAATGCTGTGCATTCAAGATTGAAGTATCATACATCTGACATAATGATTTTATTTATTTTATTTAAAATTATAAAAATTACATGCTGTAAAGAGCAATATTGCATAGGAACCTGGAATGTCAGGTCCATGAATCAAGGCAAATTGGAAGTGGTCAAACAAGAGATGGCAAGAGTGAATGTCGACATTCTAGGAATCAGCGAACACAAATGGACTGGAATGGGTGAATTTAACTCAGATGACCATTATATCTACTACTGTGGGCAGGAATCCCTCAGAAGAAATGGAGTGGCCATCATGGTCAACAAAAGAGTCCAAAATGCAGTACTTGGAGGCAATCTCAAAAACAACAGAATGATCTCTGTTCGTTTCCAAGGCAAACCATTCAATATCACAGTAATCCAAGTCTATGCCCCAACCAGTAACGCTGAAGAATCTGAAGTTGAATGGTTCTATGAAGACCTACAAGACCTTTTAGAACTAACACCCAAAAAAGATGTACTTTTCATTATAGGGGACTGGATGCAAAAGTAGGAAGTCAATAAACACCTGAAGTAACAGGCAAATTTGGCCTTGGAATACGGAATGAAGCAGGGCAAAGACTAATAGAGTTTTGTCAAGAAAATGCACTGGTCATAACAAACACCCTCTTCCAACAACACAAGAGAAGACTCTACACATGGACATCACTAGATGGTCAACCCCGAAATCAGATTGATTATATTCTTTGCAGCCAAAGATGGAGAAGCTCTATACAGTCAGCAAAAACAAGACCAGGAGCTGACTGTGGCTCAGACCATGAACTCCTTATTGCCAAATTCAGACTTAAAATGAAGAAAGTAGGGAAAACCACTAGATCATTCAGGTATGACCTAAATCAAATCCCTTATGATTATACAGTGGAAGTGAGAAATAGATTTAAGGGCCTAGATCTGATAGATAGAGTGCCTGATGAGCTATGGAATGAGGTTCGTGACATTGTACAGGAGACAGGGATCAAGACCATCCCCATGGAAAAGAAATGCAAAAAAGCTAAATGGCTGTCTGGGGAGGCCTTACAAATAGCTGTGAAAAGAAGAGAGGCAAAAAGCAAAGGAGAAAAGGAAAGATATAAACATCTGAATGCAGAGATCCAAAGAATAGCAAGAGGAGATAAGAAAGCCTTCTTCAGTGATCAATGCAAAGAAATAGAGGAAAACAACAGAATGGGAAAGACCAAAGATCTCTCCAAGAAACTCAGAGATACCAAAGGAATATTTCATGCAAAGATGGGCTCGATAAAGGACAGAAATGGTATGGACCTAACAGAAGCAGAAGATATTAAGAAGAGATGGCAAGAATACACAGAAGAACTGTACAAAAAAGATCTTCATGACCCAGATCATCACGATGATGTGCTCACTGACCTAGAGCCAGACTTCCTGGAATGTGAGGTCAAGTGGGCCTTAGAAAGCATCACTATGAACAAAGCTAGTGGAGGTGATGGAATTCCAGTTGAGCTATTCCAAATCCTGAAAGATGATGCAGTAAAGTGCTGCATTCAATATGCCAGCAAATTTGGAAAACTCAGCAGTGGCCACAGGACTGGAAAAGGTCAGTTTTCATTCCAATCCCAAAGAAAGGCAATGCCAAAGAATGCTCAAACTACCGCACAATTGCACTCATCTCACACACTCGTAAAGTAATGCTCAAAATTCTCCAAGCCAGGCTTCAGCAATATGTGAACCATGAACTTCTGATGTTCAAGCTGGTTTTAGAAAAGGCAGAGGAACCAGAGGTCAAATTGCCAACATCCTCTGGATCATGGAAAAAGCAAGAGGTCCAGAAAAACATCTATTTCTGCTTTATTGACTATGTCAAAGCCTTTGACTGTGTGGATCACAATAAACTGTGGAAAATTCTGAAAGAGATGGGAATACCAGACCACCTGATCTGCCTCTTGAGAAATTTGTATGCAGGTCAGGAAGCAACAGTTAGAACTGGACATGGAACAACAGACTGGTTCCAAATAGGAAAAGGAGTGCGTCAAGGCTGTATATTGTCACCCTGCTTATTTAACTTATATGCAGAGTACATCATGAGAAACGCTGGACTGGAAGAAACACAAGCTGGAATCAAGATTGCCAGGAGAAATATCAATAACCTCAGATATGCAGATGACACCACCCTTATGGCAGAAAGTGAAGAAGAACTAAAAAGCCTCTTGATGAAGGTGAAAGTGGAGAGTGAAAAAGTTGGCTTAAAGCTCAACATTCAGAAAACGAAGATCATGGCATACGGTCCCATCGCTTCATGGGAAACAGTGGAAACAATGTCAGGCTTTATATTTCTGGGCTCCAAAATCACTGCAGATGGTGACTGCAGCCATGAAATTAAAAGACTCTTACTCCTTGGAAGGAAAGTTATGACCAACCTAGATAGCATATTCAAAAGCAGCGACATTACTTTGCCAACCAAGGTTCGTCTAGTCAAGGGTATGGTTTTTCCTGTGGTCATGTATGGATGTGAGAGTTGGACTGTGAAGAAGGCTGAGCGCCGAAGAACTGATGCTTTTGAACTGTGGTGTTGGAGAAGACTCTTGAGAGTCTCTTGGACTGCAAGGAGATCCAACCAGTCCATTCTGAATGAGATCAGCCCTGGGATTTCTTTGAAAGGAATGATGCTAAAGCTGAAACTCCAGTACTTTGGCCACCCATGCGAAGAGTTGACTCATTGGAAAAGACTCTGATGCTGGGAGGGATTGGGGGCAGGAGGAGAAGGGGACGACAGAGGATGAGATAGCTGGATGGCATCACTGACTCGATGGACGTGAGTCTGCGTGAACTCAGGGAGTTGGTGATGGACAGGTAGGTCTGGCATGCTGCGATTCATGGGGTCCCAAAGAGTCGGACACGACTGAGCGACTGATCTGATCTGATAAAAATTACATAATATATCAATATGCATTTTCCCATTATTAAGTTGTAATAAGTCTATGCTATGCGTATTGCTAGAATTTGTCATTTATGAAGCAAGGAGTATGATAAAATACATAATATTTCTTTATACTTTTGGTGTTCAGAATAATTAAATAATCATCAAGAATGAAAATTAGAATTTTTTTTGGCTTTCAGAATAAGTAAATCATAATCAATAATGAAAATTAGAAATAAGTTCATTCAGTTTATTATACATCAATCATAGTGAGAGTGTAACAGGAAGGAAGGACAGGGGTCTCCAAATGGAGGAAATAGGCTGCAAGTGTCAGACATTTTTTATCTCTCTCTTAAGTGGTAGGAGGAAACAATCTAGTGATAGATAGATGGATAGATTTTTTTTTTTTCCCTTCTCTATACAAATTTAAAAAGAGGTTTCTCTTAAAATACTGTGTTGCCAATACTGGTTCCACCTAAATTTAACTATTCTCAAATCTTGAGTTAACCAATGCATTTTTCTTGTGGAAATGTTTGTCTTAAGCTATGTTACTATACTAGGCATTTACCCGAGACTCTGTCTTCAAGTCGGTTCCACCTAATGGCTCAGAACAGACTTGACAAACCAGTATTTTATACTTAGACATTGTTTCCCTAATCTGTGTAAATGAAACTATTTGTATGGTATTCTGCCTTTCTACAAGATTCAAGTCAATCATTTTATGGCCCGGGATGACTCATCTGGTGCCAAGATTATCCCAAAATACATCTTATGGATGAGGGGCCTGGTCCCATTCTCTGAGTTTTAAGACATTCCTTTCTTTCATTAACAGAGTGCTAGTGACTATATATGGAGAAGGCAATGGCACCCCACTCCAGTACTCTTGCCTGGAAAATCCCATGGATGGAGGAGCCTGCTAGGCTTCAGTCCATGGGGTCACAAAGAGTCAGACACGACTCAGCGACTTCACTTTTACTTTTCACTTTCATGCATTGGAGAAGGAAATGGCAACCCACTCCAGTGTTCTTGCCTGGAGAATCCCAGGGAAGGCAGAGCCTGGTGGGCTGCCATCTATGGGGTCGCACAGAGTCGGACATGACTGAAGTGACTTAGCAGCAGCAGCAACAGTGACTATATAACATCCAGCTAAAAACTAGCAGGGGGGTACTCTTTCTGCCCCCTTCTGATACCTATGTCAGAAGCTTTCTCCATCTCCTTTATACTTTAATAAAACTTTATTACACAAAAGCTCTGAGTGATCAAGCCTCGTCTCTGGCCCCAGATTGAATTCTTCTCCTCTGGAGGCCAAAAATCCTGGCATCTTTTAATGGTTCAGCAACAACCTTTCAATAGTTTCTTATATATTTAATGAAAAAATTATCTATTGCTAAAACTAATATATCTTATAGTCAGAATACAATTTGAAAATTAGAGATATAAAATATTTAACTTCTTCTGAGTGTAAAAAACTTGAGTTGACTGTCATTGGAGATATCACCTTTGATATGATTTAATAAAATAGGTTTTAACTTCCTTATTAAATGTAGTGAAACTGCAAATCAAAAATAAATTTCTCTCTCACACACACAAACATACACAGAGGTTTTATATTGAGACCATTTGCCTTGAAAAATTTGATGTACAGCATTCTAGATACATTTTTAAATATTTTTAACAATGGTGACATTTATTCTTCAGTTTGAAAGTGCTTTTGAAATGGAGCAAGACCAAGGTCCTCAGCCTGTCTTCTGTGTGTGGAAAAAAAAATAATAAATAAATAAATAGCCAACAATGAGTTTAATCAGACAAGTGAGAAAATGCATAAACAAAAGAAAACAGTCAACCGAGACTGAATAATAGTTTAGTCATTAAGCAAAGTCCAGGATCTCAAGGACCTCCTCCTCCTCATGGGCTGTAGGTAATATTCTGAGCCTTTTGAACAGCGAGCAGTCAGACCCCACTTTTGATAACACTTTCATTATGAGAAAAGTATTGAGAATAGCTTAAAGAATTGCTTATGTTTAAATACCTGGGGTTAGAGAGGATGGAAGATGCTGTTAGAATTAAATAATTTCTTTATGCTTTCTCTTGTTCTCAGAGAATTCTCTGTCAAGTGTGATACATTTCTTGCTGGTAGTCAAAGCTTAGAAGGTGTGTCATTAAAAGAAATCTGTCATCAAATCTACCACCCCACTATCCAGTATATCAGATTTGTTATTTGCCTGATGTCAAATATCACCAATCAATGAGCATGTTTTATATGATTCACATACTTTGCATAAATGATAGAAGCAGATATTAAGCCCTATGGGTTTGGGTGGCATTAACTAAATCATTAAAAAAACTAAGATCATGGTATCTGGTCCCACCACTTCATGGCAAATAGAAGGGGAAAAAATGGAAGCAGTGACAGATTTTATTTTCTTGGTCTCCAAAATCACTGCAAACATTGACTGTAGTCATGAAATTCAAAGATGCTTGCTTCTTGGGTATGAGAAACCTAGAGAGTGTATTAAAAAGCAAAGATATCACTTTGCCAACAAAGGTCTGATAGTTAAAGCTATGGGTTTTCCAGTAGTCATTTATGTATGTGAGAGCTGTACCATAAAGAAGGTTGAGCACTGAAGAACTGATGATTTTGAATTGTGGTGCTGGAGAAGACTCTTCAGAGTCCCTTGGACAGCAAGATCAAACCAGTCATTCCTAAAGGAAATCAACCCTACATAGCCACTGAAAGGACTAATGCTGAGCTGAAGCTCCAATAATTTATCCACCCCTAGTCAAGGCTATGGTTTTTCCAGTGGTCATGTATGGATGTGAGAATTGGACTGTGAAGAAGGCTGAGTGTCGAAGAATTGACGCTTTTGAACTGTGGTATTGGAGAAGACTCTTGAGAGTCCCTTGGGCTGCAAGGAGATCCAACCAGTCCATTCTGAAGGAGATCAGCCCTGGGATTTCTTTGAAAGGAATGATGCTAAAGCTGAAAGTCCAATACTTTGGCCACCTCATGGGAAGAGTTGACTCATTGGAAAAGACTCTGATGCTGGGAGGGATTGGGGGCAGGAGGAGAAGGGGACGATAGAGGATGAGATGGCTGGATTACATCACTGACTCAATGGATGTGAGTCTGAGTGAACTCCGAGAGTTGGTGATGGACAGGGAGGCCTGGTGTGCTGCGATTCATGGGGTCATAAAGAGTCGGACATGACTGAGCGACTGAACTGAACTGATGTAAAGATGGGTTTCCCTTGTGCCTCAGCTGGTAAAGAATTCTCCTGTAATGCAGGAAACCTGGGTTGATCCCTGGGTTGGGAAGATCCCCTGGAGAAGGGAAAGGCTACCCACTCCAGTATTCTGGCCTGGAGAATTCCATGAACTATACAGTCCATGGGATTGCAAAGAGTCAGACATAACTGAGCAACTTTCACTTTCACTTGATGCAAAGAGTCAACTTACTAGAAAAGACCCTGATTCTGGGAAAGATTGACGGCAAAAAAAGAAGGGGACAGCAAAGGATGAGATGGTTGGATAGCATCACCGACTCATTGGAAATGAAATGAGCAAACTCCAGGAGATAGCAAAGTGTACGGGAGCCTGGCATGCTGCAGTCCTTGGGGTTGCAAATGGTTGGACATGACTTAGCAATTGAACAACAAAGACAACATTTGGCAGAATGACTTAAAAGTATAGGTAAGTCAATGTAAGTTTACAAAAACAAAACAAACTTCAGTTTAAATTACCCCACTTTCATGATAGAATGTGAACAGGTAGTGCAGTCTTTGGTGGGTCATGTTTAACTGTTTTCCCAATGCTTGATTTTCAGTAAGAAACATTTCGTTGTTATTTATTTGCTACATTGTATCTGGCTCTTTTGTGACCCCACAGACTGTAGACCGCCAAGCTCCTCTGTCCATGGGATTTCCCAGGCAAGTATACTGAAGTGGGGTGCCATTTCCTTTTCTAGACAATCTCCTGACCCAGGGATCGAATCTGAGCCTCCTGCATTGGCAGGCAGGTTTTTCACCACTGAGTAACCAGGGAAGCAGATGAAGCAGTTTACTTTGAGTTTAATGGAGGAATCAAAATGCTCTATCAACAATAAAAGATAGGGTTCCACTGCTGTAAGTGAGGGCTTCCAAGGTGGCTCAGTGGTAAAGAATCCACCTGCTGAGCAGGAGACACAGGGTTCAACCCCTAGGTTGGGAAGATCCCCTGGAGAAGGAAATGGCAACCCACTCCAGTATTCTTGCCTGGAGAATCCCATGGACAGAGGAACTTGGTGGGCTACAGTCCAATGGCTCGCAAAAGAGTCAGACATGACTTAGTGACTAAACAACAACTGTAATAGAAGTTAAGGAAATTATGGGAAAACACATTAAAATATGTGCATTTAAAATACATAGTAATAACTCAGGCAATGCATATTTAATCAGTTCAATGTTTTAAAATTATGTGACAGTGAATTTCTTATCATTGGTTCTGTATCATAAGGTATACCTGTGCCAATGTTCCCAATAAACTTCTGAAGTGTGGAAGCATGGGATTAAAGTCTTTTTAAAAATATTACACAAGAATCCCCAAAGTGGCTGAAGGGGGAAATTTAGCCACCAAACATGGTACTCAAGGACCTGTCAGGAGGGAAAGAATAAAAATATATTTATAACATTAAGCAATAATTGATCTCTGGTTCTAAGCTAAGCAGATTTCTACCTCACAGGGGGGGGAAAAAAAAAAAAGCTGTTGTCAATAATGATGAAGTTGTTTCATCAACCTGGTGAATTTCTACCAAAGTGGTGACCCTTTCTACCACTCTCCAGCAGCAGCAAGGTGGGTGAACAGTTTGTATTTGCATATTTAAGAATTTTCAGGGGAAACGATCTGTCTTTTGTTAAAATTAAGAACTGTATAAATGTGTGCGATGCTAGGGATTGCAACTATCTTTCTTTGGCTTCTGAAAAGTGGCTTATTCTAATTGCAAGATCAAAACCAGGTATAATATATGTTTCTGAATGGTCATAGTAGATTTTTGCAATGTTCTCATACTTAGAGATATAATGCCATGTATAACAGCAGAATGACAATGTGGCTAAAGAATAGCTCACCAGAAACATTCAAGGCAAACAACTGGTGGAGAAATGTGACCCAATATTTCCACCGGGTTCTTAAATCATTGCATGTTGGCAGTAGATTAGGGAGAAGGAGAGAAAGAAGAAAAAAAAAAAAATAGGTAAGAGAGATAACCCAAGAGCTAGAAATAATGAAGCTATAGGCATTTCAAGTGACTTAAATAACTCCTTTTTATCAAATTTCACCTGTGTGTGCGAGGCAGTGTTGTTCAACATAACAGTTGAGAAGTAACTGTGTATTATTGATGGCTGTTCAGGCTCGTTCAGAGGGAGGAAAAGCTGAGCGCTTCTCCTGTGCGGCCTTATCTCCATGAAGCAGCAGTTTTGGGAACGCAGGCCCTCCATCCGTGTTATAGTCTGATCTCAGCAGCTGAGGAACAGCAGGTGATAGATTCCTAACCTCTGGGGAGCTGGAACAATCAGACAGCAAAGAAAAAAATACCTGGCACAAATAACTCATTGCATCACCACTGTTTACCTACCTAGAGCTCTTTGGAAATTATGCATTATCAGTTTCGAATCATACAGCTGAAGCTGCCTGATGTTTGAAGCTGTTGTAGTGTTTGGCTGGTAGCCTGAATTTTAGTGGGTTATAGATTCTAGGTGTTTTATGAATATTGTGCCTTTGATGCTTGTTTTATTTCATTATAATGGACACCACTTGTGTTATTCTGTGCATTAAATTTTGCACAATTTGCCCTGTATGAGTAAACATGTAGTTTGGGTGAATATTTTTGTACAAGTAGAAGGAAGAACTTTGAAAGAATTCCATTTTTAAATGTTCAGTTGTTACTGTTGCTTTAATGAGCTGTTTTGTTTCTGCCTATCATTCGATCTGCTTAATGGGAAAGGAGAGCAGGAATTTGTTTTTTCATATTTAGGTAGTCTGATACAGCATCTAAGCTGGAATAGGGAACATATAGAATTCCTTGGGATTGATCAGGGTTCTGCATAATTTTTTTAGGTATTCCTTTTTACTGGTCTTTATGTAACATGTAAATATATTCAAAACTTTTTAAAGGGCTGCAGATGGTTATTATGAGATTTTTTTTTAAGTTAAGCTTACCAAGTCATGGAAAATTGATGAGTTAATGAAAGAGAGAGAGAGACAAAAATTGTCAACTATGAACTGGTGATGGTGAGTAAAAGATTTAGAAAAGTATACTATAAATGTGATATGTCGAGCCTTTTTCCCAGCTGAGTATATGTCTCTCACTGGTTTCCCTTCATATGCTACTGTGTGAGTGCAAGTTCCATAATCTATATATATCTCCCAGTTTCCTCACATGAAAAGTATGCAAAAGAAGATTAAATAGGACTATTGTGAGGAGTAAATGAGATAACCCATATTAACAACTTAGAATCATGCCTGGCACATGGTAAGTGCTTAGAAAATGCTAGCTATTATCTCTACCCAATTCCCTTCCCCAGAGTCACCAAATAAAAAACCAACTTATCTAAATTATAAACTCAGGAATTCAACTACAGGGATTTAGTCACTGGACTATGGTTCAGTAAAGTCTATAGAATACCTAACACTCTATATTCCTTCTGGTTTTCAATGACAGTTGTGCAGGTTTCAGGGAGTATAATATGGCACTCAAGAGAGGCATAAAATTCATGCTCAAATTGGGAAACAGTTGGCAGATGAAGAGACTTTTGAAGTCTTTTGTAGTGTTGGCACACATTGCCTATTTTGGATTTAATTAAGACTTCAAAAATTTAATTTTCTTAGAAGTAGTGTCCTTAATGTTCACATCCAGATACATTATTTTTGTAAATAAAATTCTTGGCCTTGTAGAGTAGCAGAGTATGTCACTCCAAAATGCTCCACTTTGGCATAAGGATTATTTTGAGCTGAAGGCAGTTGAGAGACATTAGGTACAGGAAAATCTCTCTATGTCTGCACTACCCCTATATGTCTGAAAGTACCCCTATATGTCTGAAAGTATTAACAGGACATAAATTTGCAAATACGTCTCCTCTCCCATCTCTACCAGGCAGGACAGATGTTAAGTACCAGGGACAACTTTGCAGGCGATGGTTTAGTCACTTGTGTCCAACACTTGTGACCCCATGGACTGTAGCCTTCCAGGCTCCTCTGTTCATAGGATTCTCCAGGCAAGAATACTGGAGTGGGTTGCCATTTCCTTCTCCAAGGGACAACTTTAGACCTCTGTCAACCTGGAGACTGTAACAGTGGAATCTCCATAACAAACCTTGCTAAAAATAGTTCTTATCTAAATCATTAATTTTCATTTTCCATATATCTGCTTTCCTACAATTTGCCACCCTAGAAGCTCAAAGTCCTTTTCCTTTGTCTTCCTACTTCTCTAGAACTTTACTGTCTTCTGTTAAGGTGCTAGTAAGCCCAAGTTCCAACCAGCTCTTGGAGTTACTCATCTCTAGGTGTTCTCATGTGTATGCATGATGCAAAAACTGTCTGGGGAGGCCTTACAAATAGCTGTGAAAAGAAGAGAAGTGAAAAGCAAAGGAGAAAAGGAAATATATAAGCACCTGAATGCAGAGTTGCAAAGAATAGCAAGAAGAGATAAGAAAGTCTTCCTCAGCGATCAATGCAAAGAAATAGAGGAAAACAACAGAATGGGAAAGATTAGAGATCTCTTCAAGAAAACTAGAGATACCAAGCGAACATTTCATGCAAAGATGGGCTCGATAAAGGACAGAAATGGTATGGACCTAACAGAAGCAGAAGATATTAAGAAGAGATGGCAAGAATACACAGAAGAACTGTACAAAAAAGATCTTCATGACCCAGATCATCATGATGATGTGATCACTGACCTAGAGCCAGACATCCTGGAATGTGAAGTCAAGTGGGCCTTAGGAAGCATCACTACGAACAAAGCTAGTGGAGGTGATGGAATTCCAGTTGAGCTATTTCAAATCCTGAAAGATGATGCTGTGAAAGTGCTGCACTCAATATGCCAGCAAATTTGGAAAACTCAGCAGTGGCCACAGGACTGGAAAAGGTCAGTTTTCATTCCAATCCCAAAGAAAGGCAATGCCAAAGAATGCTCAAACTACCGCACAATTGCACTCATCTCACATGCTAGTAAAGTAATGCTCATAATTCTCCAAGTAAAGGCTTCAGCAATACATGAACCGTGAACTTCTGATGTTCAAGCTGGTTTTAGAAAAGGCAGAGGAACCAGAGATCAAATTGCCAACATCCACTGGATCATGGAAAAAGCAAGAGAGTTCAAAAAAAACACATCTATTTCTGCTTTATTGACTATGCCAAAGCCTTTGACTGTGTGGATCACAATCAACTGTGGGAAATTCTGACAGAGATGGGAATACCAGACCACCTGACCTGCCTCTTGAGAAATCTGTATGCAGGTCAGGAAGCAACAGTTGGAACTGGACATGGAACAACAGACTGGTTCCTAATTGGGAAAGGAGTATGTCAAGGCTGTATATTGTCACCCTGCTTATTTAACTTATATGCAGAGTACATCATGAGAAACGCTGGACTGGAAGAAACACAAGCTGGAATCAAGATTGCAGGGAGAAATATCAATAACTTCAGATATGCAGGTGACACCACCCTTATGGCAGAAAGTGAAGAGGAACTCAAAAGCCTCTTGATGAAAGTGAAAATGGAGAGTGAAAAAGCTGGCTTAAAGCTGAACATTCAGAAAACGAAGATCATGGCATCCAGTCCCATCACTTCATGGGAAATAGATGGGGAAACAGTGGAAACAGTGTCAGACTTTATTTTTTTGGGCTGCAAAATCACTGCAGATGGTGACTGCAGCCATGAAATTAAAAGACATTTACTCCTTGGAAGGAAAGTTATGACCAACCTAGACAGCATATTCAAAAGCAGAGACATTACTATGCCAACAAAGGTCCATCTAGTCAAGGCTATGGTTTTTCCTGTGGTCATGTATGGATGTGAGGGTTGGACTGTGAAGAAGGCTGAGCGCCGAAGAACTGATGCTTTTGAACTGTGGTGTTGGAGAAGACTCTTGAGAGTGTCTTGGACTGCGAGGAGATCCAACCAGTCCATTCTAAAGGAGATCAGTCCTGGATGTTCTTTTGAAGGAATGATGCTAAAGTTGAAACTCCAGTACTTTGGCCACCTCATGCAAAGAGTTGACTCATTGGAAAAGACTCTGATGCTGGGAGGGATTGGGGGCAGGAGGAGAAGGGGACGACAGAGGATGAGATAGCTGGATGGCATCACTGACTCAATGGACGTGAGTCTGGGTGAACTCCGGGAGTTGGTGATGGACAGGGAGGCCTGGCCTGCTGCGATTCATGGGGTCGCAAAGAGTCGGACACGACTGAGCTACTGAACTGAACTGAACCGAACTGAATATGTCTCTGGTCAGTTTAATTTCTGGACTTTAAAAAGTGGGTCCAAAAATTTAATTTCTGGAGAATCTAGGAAGGTAATTCAGTTCAGTTCAGTCACTCAGTTGTGTCCTATTCTTTGCGACCTCATGAATTGCAGCACGCCAGCCCTCCCTGTCCATCACCAACTCCCAGAGTTAGAAGGTAGAAGGGAAAGAATTTTTCCTCCTCTCTAGGATAATAGGTAAAGATGTTATGTGTTTCTAGTGTGTTACATTTTAAAACTGCGTTTTTGCATAGTTCAAGAAGAGGTAATTGTTACAAAAAATTAAGGAGCTATAGTAAGGCTCCATTTGTTCACTCACTAGTTAATATTTAATATTTAGTGTTTTAGTTAGCAAAACTTTGATTTGTATACAACAGAAATTCCTTCTGTGCAGAGTATGTAGAGGCTGCTCACTCAGCTGATTTCAGTCTTTTATATTTTAGAGTGAGTTTATTACACAAATTCTTTTAATGTTTAGAGATGATTAAAAGGAAAAATACCATGAAAAAGATGAGTGTCACAAATTGGAAAGGGGCATAGTTAGGAAGTATTAGGCAATTAGAATATGAAATAGGAGTCCAGAATGGCTGTGGCTAAAAGATAAGAAGGGGAGAGCCTGTGAAAATAGAACAAAGGAAGGTCCGAGGACTGGAGTGAGGACCTCAGATAGAACAAACAACACTCCTGGCTAGCCCAGTTTACATAGAGCAGGCCCAGGGAAAGGAAAAGACATATAAAAAGAGGAACCAAAGGGCCGGGGGTCTCTATATCTCCCTCACGCTGGGGCGCTCCCTCACTTTCTTCTCTTCACGTCTTTGAGTCGGCATGCCCTCATGCCTCGAGGATGGATTTTCCGGCTATTTTCTAAGTAAAATAGAGCTGTAACATGGAGCTGTAACACTGATCTGTCTAAGAGCTATAACACAGTCCATTCAAGACCTAAGAGCTATAACATGGTCTGTCCAAGACCCAGGAGCTGTGATGTGCCAAGGGCTTTAATGTCTGTTACTCCAAATCTTTGTTGTGACGAGACAGAACCTAGGAGCATACACTCGCCTGACAGAAGTAAGGTGATATAACATGGAAATGTGAAGTACTACAGAAACTTTTTTCCCTCTTTATAATTCTCTAGAGTCTGCCCTTCTGTACTCAAAGTCAGGGTGAGGCAAGGAACCCCCAGAGGCCACTGCAAAGGGACAGTCTGGGGGAAGGAATGAAGTCCAATAAATCTAGGTCATCATAATTTAACAGAGGGATCATGAAGGTAAATCAGAACTGGGAAAACCCAGATTACATAAAAAGAATAAAGCTCTTCACCAGTGCCATTTTGAGCCATGTGTGATCCTGGGGCAAAAGCATAAGTGTGCTCTCTAATATGCACTTATCTGAAGTATCAACGAATTCCATTTTTTTTCCATGGAAAAAAGTTAATAAAAGCTCTGCTGCTGCTGCTGCTGCTAAGTCGCTTCAGTCGTGTCCGACTCTGTGCGACTTCATAGACAGCAGCCCACCAGGCTCCCCCATCTCTGAGATTCTCCAGGCAAGAACACTGGAGTGGGTTGCCATTTCCTTTTCCAATGCATGGAAGTCGCTCAGTCGTGTCCGACTCCTAGCGACCCCACGGACTGCATCCTTCCAGGCTCCTCCGTTTATGGGATTTTCCAGGCAAGAGTACTGGAGTGGGGTGCCATTGCCTTTTCCGAATAAAAGCTCTATAATAAGACATTTGTAACTAGATATAAAGCCATACATTGCCCAGTTGCTCCTATGCTACTGTCCATCCTCATTAACCCACTCCATGCGATGTGACAGAAATGCAGCCGTGCCAGGAAACCAGGCACTTGTTAGAAATAATTCTTTAATAAAATAAAATAAAAACTATTCTTTCTACCCAACACAGGGTCTTAGATCAATGATAATCTTTCTTTATTTATAATTATGTTCACCATAGATATTTTTTGGCATTGACTTTTACTTTTAAAATATTGCATTAAAAAATGTTATTTAACTGCTAGATTATTTTGGTGCTCCCTCACATTTTGGGCTGAGATAAATGCTTTACTTGCCTCACCCTAAACATAACTCTTTTGCTCATACACAAGTTTCCAGATCAGTAGAAGTAAGAGTAACAGAGGAGGACAAAGCAATTATAGAACTGGGACAGTAATATCATAATTACATAGAGAGAATTTTATGTGTGGTTCATGTTTTCTTCCTCATCAAGCCTGTTGTTTGTCATTCTTTTTTATTATATTTCCACAGAGATTAGGACTTCTATCACCATGTTAATTTAAAGTAAAGACATTCTGCATCTTTGTCATATTTGTGGTATTAAAGGAAATGTTTCTAATGTTTCACATTAGGAATAATATTGCTCTAGTTGTCAGTTATTGTTTATCAGGTTAAGGATTTATCATTGCATTTTTTTCAGCTATTAAGTGATATTTTTCTTTAATCTGTTGTCATATTATTAATTATATTAATTGATTTTCTAATATCAAACTATCCTACCATTGTTTTGATTCGCTGCTAATTAGATTTTTCTACATTTTGTTATAGGATTTTCTAAGTTTATCATTTTCTTTTATTATGTTATCACCTGAAACTTATATCAGTATTATACTGGATGGACTCAAAAAGGATTCAGAAAGCATTCTTTCATTTTTTTAGCCACTGGTGTTTTATACCGAATTTAAATGATTTATTCCTTAACATTTTGGTAGACTTCACCATAAAACTATTGAAACTCTAATTTTTTTTGTGGAAAGATCTTTAAATTCTGGATCTATTACTTAAAGGCATTTCAATTATTCCTTGTAAAATTTGAAAAGTTATGTTTGTCTATGTATTTTTTCAATTTTTCTGCTTTCAAATTTTTTAGCAAAGTTTTTATGGTTCTATTTCTTCTAATATCTATTTTGCTAAATTGTGATCTTCAAGAAATATGTCCATATCATCAAAGTTTAATTTTTTGGTGGGATAAAGTTGTTGATAATATCTTCTTATTACAGTTTTCACATTTTCAAGATCTGTAGTGATATCCCCCTTCCTTTCCTGATATTTTAAATTTGTGATTTCTGGATTTGTTGATCAGTCTTACTTAAGGTCTGTCACTTTGGTTAATCATTTCAAATAAGGAATTTGTTGCTTTGTTGAGTCTCACTTTTGCATATTTGTTTGCAAGTTTTTGATGTTGCAGGTCATGCTCTTTGGGAAGCAGACCACAGTGAAATTTAGCACAGGAGGTTGATTAAGCAGTGTTCTTAGAATTAACTGCTGCAGAAGGGAAAGAGTTAAAAGACAAAGGAGGTGGGTTATTTACAAAAAATCTTCAGTGTACTCCACAGAGAGTTTCAAATGGCATTTTAGAGTTCTGAGATAATGGGACTCGGCCGGGACTTTATACCCTTGCATCCACAACTGGAAAAGACCCTGATGCTGGGAAAGAGTGAAAGCAAAAGCAGAAGGGGGCAGCAGAGGATGAAATTGTTAGATAGGATAACTGATTCAATCGACATGAATTTGAGCAAACTCTGGGAGTTAGTGAAGGACAGGGGAGACTAATGTGCTGCAGTCCTTAGGGTCGCAAAGAGTTGGACATGATCTAGTGACTGAACAACAACAAAACACAATTGTGCTTCAGGGAAGGGAGAAGAACTTCCAGAAAGACAGTTCCACCACTCTGTGAGCTCACAGAATAATAGCTAAGTAAATAGGTGTTAAAGTACATGTCCACTTTGGAACTTAAAATACCAATTTTTAAATTCTACTCAAATCCACTTCCACACATGTGTTAGGAGTAGCAGCTTCTCCCTAACTCTGGTGTGCTTCTGTTTTATTTATTTATTCATTTTCCTATTGCAAACTCATGGGAGAAAAAAAAAACACAGCTACCAACTGTGTAGCAGATCTCCAAGCTGTGACTGATACTCAATATCACCCTCCTTATCATGGACTGAATGTTTGTTTCTCCAAAAATTCATATGTTGAAGCCCTAACCCCAACCTGATGGTATTTGGAGTAGGCACCTTTGGGGGATAATTAAATTTAGATAAGGTATTGAAGGTGGGGCCTCCATGATGGGATCACTGTCCTTATAGGAAGAGAAAGAGAGACCAGCGCTCCCTTGTGCTCTTTCTCTCTATTAGATACGACCCTTATCTTGTGAGGACATAGCAAGTTTATGCAAACTATCTGCAATGCCAGGAAGGCCCCTCACCAGGAACTGAATCTGCCAGCACCTTGATCTTGGACTTGCAGCCTCCAGAACTGAGAAAAATAAATGTTTACTATTTAAGCCACTTAGTCCAGAATACTGCATGATAGCCACCCAAGCTGAAACACATTCCTTAACTACGGACTTCCATTTCCTTCAGTCTTAAATAGCATCTCTGTTGGTTTCTATGACCTAACTTTGGATAACTCAGACCTTCATTCATGAGGCTTCTACAACCTTAGTCTCTATGCCTTCTCAGGCACCAGCTGCTGTATTATTGCATTTACTCTCAATATTGGACAGTGAGAGACATTCAAGTGGATCAGTTCAGTTGCTCAATTGTGTTTGACTCTTTGCAACCCTATGGACTTCAGCACGCCAGGCTTCCCTGTCCATCACCAACTCCTGGAGCTTGCTCAAACTCATGTCCATTGAGTTGGTGATGCCATCCTACCATCTCATCTTCTGTCGTCCCCTTCTCCTCCTGCCCTCAATCTTTCCAAGCATCAGGATCTTTTCCAATGAGTCAGTTCTTTGCATCAGGTGGCCAAAATATTAGAGTTTCAGCTTCAGCAGCAGTCCTTCCAATGAATATTCAGGACTGATTTCCTTTAGGATGAATTGATTGGATCTCCTTGCAGTCCAAGGGACTCTCAAGAATCTTCTCCAACACCACAGTTCAAAAGCATCAATTCTTCAGTGCTCAGCTTTCTTTATAGTCCAACTCTCACATCCATACATAACTACTGGAAAAACAATAGCTTTGACTAGACAAACCTTTGTTGGTATTGTCTCTGCTTTTTAATATGCTGTCTAGGTTGGTTATAACTTTTCTTCCAAGGAGTAAGCATCTTTTAATTTCATGGCTGCAGTCACCATCTGCAGTGATTTTGGAGCCCAAGAAAATAAAGTCTCTCACTGTTTCCTTCGTTTCCCTATCTGTTTGCCATGAAGCGATTGGACCAGATGCCATGATCTTATCTTGTACAAGAGCTCTACCTTTTCCTGAAGCTCAGATCGACTAGTGTCTCCAGTATGGTGAACTTCTCACCTGGCTCGTTGGAAAAAATTGCCCAAAGTACTCAGGAAAAAGTCATAGCTTAAGTTTGTCCCAGGGCCAAGTGCATTCTACCTTTGTTAAATAACTGGGGTGATGTTGAGTTATTCCTATTTAAAGATCTTGCTTTTTGACTCATGTATTCTAACTATTGAGAAAACAAAACCAGATTAGGTTGTTGATTTAGAATAATTACAAATCCTAGAAAATGACATGCCATCTTTGCATGGTCTCATGTCTGAGCTAAGCACCTCATTGGAAATGTTAACTGCCCATGTCATTGTTGTACCCTGTGACTGATTGCTCTCCATGCAGAATGGTGCTATTAGGCTATTAGGGAACTTGGTGCTTGTCTCTGTATGTCTGGATGTCATGCAGTGGCAATAAACATACTGGTGTTGGAGATAGGGAGCCCATACCATGGAAAGCATGCATAGACTCCTTCATACCAACACAGTTCCCATTTTCACATGCCCATCATGCCAGCACTTTGAGGTTGCTGTCAACTGAGCAAGTCACTCTGGGAACCAAGGGGGCTTTTTTGTTTGTTTGTTTGCTTTTAGTACTTTAATTCTTCTTCCAGAGTTAGTGTGCACTGAAGAATGTGAACATTTATAACATCTAATATATGGGTTGGAGCAGCATCCTCAGATGTAGAATATGCCGCCTCCTATATCCAAAAATTCTACCTAATGTTGGGCTTCCTTCCTGATTGTGAGCAGTGCAATAAGTAACCATTTCTCCTTTACTTTTAGATATCCCATGATACCCCAAACCACTGAACTCCTAAGTTTCACTAATCTGGCAGCCCTTATTTTTTATTGTACAGGAGAGAGATTAATCTTCTTTATTAGTATTCAATTGTTCAATTTACTATTTACCACCTCATCTTCGTTAAGTTACATTGGCAAATATGATAAAAACCAACCGACTACATATTTTTTGCATACATTTCTGGATTACATTCTCTTTCACTAATTTAAATACCCACTGTCACCTATCATACATCTTAAAATCAGGAACTGTGTGTTCTTCAACATTGCTCTTCATTTTTAAAGTCACTTTGACTATTCTAGGTTCTTAGCATTACATAGAAATTTTAGAATCAGCTTGTCAGTTTCTACAGAAGTCCTGCTAAAATTTTAAAGTATTAAAAATTCAGTTTCATTGTTTTCTGGATGGTAGTGTTTCAGATGTGAAATGTGCTAATATTCTTATTTTGACTCCTCAGTAAATAACATGTTATTTTTCTCTAGCTGCCTATTTTGCTGGGTTAAATCTAAGGTTAGGGTTACTGTCAGCTTGATACTTTTAAGCTTTTTAGGGTAGGTTTAGAGGATTCTTTACCTAAGGATTACTTTAACTGAGGTACTAAGGCATGACCCCTCTGATGTCTCCACTGGATGTTCTGGCTGGCTTGAAAGCAAACATTTGAGCTCAAAACAGCAGCACCCTGTTTGAGCTCTAGAAATTATTCACCTAAAAGCTGCCAGCTTATTAAATTTCTTCCATGCAAGTACAACTTAGTATTTAGTAACAGACGAAAGGAGGCTTCTTTGTGTGTTCCTGAATATCCTTCTCCGGATATTTCTTTTTCTTTGGTAATCTGCTTTACATATGCCACATTCCAGGTATCTCAGGATCCCCTTACTCTGATCTCTGAAATCCAGTGAGATCATGTCAGCGCTCAGCCTTCTGCAGCACAGTTTGGAAAATACTTCCAGGCAGATCATGGGGCTCATCTTGCTTATTTCTTTTTTCCTTGGACTACAATCCTATGTTGCCCATTATCCTATATCTGAAAGTATTCGGCTAATACATTTTCTAAGTTTTCTATATGTTTATAGAAAACTCCAGTCCCTGCTATTTATCTTGACTAGAGCAGTGTTCTGTATTTGCTCATTCTTGATAACATTTTGTAGTTTACTGATTTTGTGACCCACCTATTATTTGCTTAAACATTTTATATCTGATCTTTCTACATTCAATTTCTAATCATTCCAATATCTGATGCCATTAGGAATCTAAATACTTATTGCTTCTGGCATCTCATTCACTATGGCTTGATTTATTTAATTTCAACCTTTGGCTAGTCTAAAATCAATGCTTCACCAGGAGGTATAAAAAATTATTTCTCCTAGGAGCTTGGTTTTGTAAGAACTGCGACCAGGCTTCCTAACATACTGTCTGGTTCCAAGATCAGCTCTCTCTGGCTTAGTCTTAGAGCACAATGCTGATAGCAGCGTTTATCTCAGACTAGCTCTGTCTACCTTTCCCTTTGTGTCTTGAAGGTAGTTTACTGTTCCTTGACTCTTTCTTAGGATTCAGGTCATTTTTTTGTATGTTTGTTAGGTTATTTATTCAAGGGATGCTTAGAGATTTATCTATTTCCCTTTAAGCACAGCAATTCATTGAAATGCAGATTTTTTAATAAACAATATAGACTCTTTTCCCTCAGTGGGTACTTATGTTGATTTTAAAAGTCTTTTTTATATCTGGTTTTACTACAATATATCAATGTGTAATTTTGTTTTATCTCACTCCAGATTCAGTGTGCTTCTCAAAATTAGGATTCATACAATTTACCAATTTTTTAAAAAATTCATAGTTACTATCCTTTCCCCATTCCATCTATCCTATTTTATCATCTTTTTTTCATCTTTTTTCTCTCTCAAACTCACTTTAGCCTATGCAAAATCCTCAACCCTTTATGTTTGTTAATGGTCTCTTGGGAAGGGTTTTTGTTTTTTTTACCATTGTGTCAGAAGCTACAATTTGTTTCCTCAATATCCACATTCTCCTTTTAGTAACACAATTCTTAAATAGGTAATTGTCCACCCACATAATATTTTCCAGGCTTAGGTCTGAACTGTTGTGTCCTCCCCAAACCCATATGTTAAAAACCTAATGCCCAAGGTGATTAGGTCATGACAATGGAACTCTCATGAATGGGACCAGTACCTTCATAAAAGAGGCTTCACAGAGATCCCTTGTGCCTTCCACCACAAGAGGATACAGGGAGAAGGTGCAGTCTGGGAAGTGCGTGTGTGCTAAGTCACCTCAGTTGTGTCTGACTTTTTGCAACCCCATGGACTGTAGCCCGCCAGGCTCCTCTGCCTATGCGATTCTCTAGACAAGAATACTAGAGTGGTTTGCCATGTCCTCCTCCAAGGGATCTTCCCAATCCATGGATCAAACCTGCATCTCCTGCTTTGCTAGCAGATTCTTTACATCTAGCACCACCTGGGAAACCACATCTGGGATGTGGGTCCTTGCCAAACACCTAATATATCAGTACCAAGATCTTGAACTTCCTAACCTCCAGAACTTTAAAAAATAAATTCTCTTATTTATAAACCATCCAATATAAGATATTTTTTGTAGTAGCCAGAACAGACTAAGACAGAAGTCTTCAGCTAGTTCCAGCAAGTCACCCTCAAGTCTTCCAGCTGATACCACAAACAATGTGGAAGCAGAGACAAACTATCCCATCAGAGACTGAGTTCATAACCCAAAGAAACCATGAGGTAATGAGATTTCTGTAATGTAAGCCACTAGGCAACAAGGAATACAGTCTTTAGTTCTTCACACTCCTTTGACTGGATCATTTTTTCTCTTGCTTTGTGATTTTGTATTTAGAACCCATTTTGGAGGGATTTGACCTGAAAAGACACCAGAAGAATGTTAACACCAGATTGTTTGTATTTGTTATTGTCAGGTGAGTGCAGGGATTCATTGATCTGTGTACAACTCGACATTGATAGTTTTAGCTTAAGAATTCCCAGATCATAATTGTTATATAAATTTGAACCCCAAGTTTACATGAGGTGAAAAATCCATTGTCTTTATTTACATTTCTCTGAAAGCATTACTTGATACAATGATTTGCATATAGGTGTTCTATGTTGGGGGTGATCCCAAGAAATCAGAATGAGAGAGTAAAGATGATAAAGCAAGAAAAGATGTGATACCAATAAAGGGCAGGCTATTGCGCTATAGTCATACCTGGAGGTAAGTGGGGCTCAAACTTCCAAAGGGTCTTCTGAGATACAATGTGGGATGTTCCTCAGAATCTTGCCTTTGAGGGAGGGAATTGAGAAATATTTTTCCTGATTCCCATCTTCCACTGACTGAGGATTGTTCAACAAGTGCTATGGGCTTCAGAAAAAAACTGGGGGTAGAAGGTAATAACTTGAGATGGGAAGTCTGCTAAATGCACAGAAAGTATCACCATCACTGGAGCTGAAATTGAAGATGGTTCTAGAGCACATGATATAGAGAGAGCCCCTAAAGCATCTGCTATACATATAATTCCAAATACTAAGGGGGATATTTTTTACTCTCCATCTAGAGACCCATGTGAATGCAGAGTTCCAAAGAATAGCAAGCAGAGATAAGAAAGCCTTCCTCAGCGATCAATGCAAAGAAATAGAGGGAAAAATAGAATAGGAAAGACTAGAGATCTCTTCAAGAAAATTAGAGATACCAAGGGAATATTTCATGCAAAGATGGACTCAATAAAGGACAGAAATGGTATGGACCTAACAGAAGCAGAAGATATTAAGAAGAGGTGGCAAGAATACACAGAACTATACAAAAACTATCTTCACGATCCAGACAGTCATGAAGGTGTGATCACTCCCACTCACCTAGAGCCAGACATCCTGGAATGTGAAGTCAAGTGGGCCTTAGAAAGCATCACTACAAACAAAGCTAGTGGAGGTGATGGAATTCCAGTTGAGCTATTTCAAATTCTAAAAGACGATGCTGTGAAAGTGCTGCACTCAATATGCCAGCAAATTTGGAAAACTCAGCACTGGCCATAGGACGAGAAAGGTCAGTTTTCATTTCAATCCCAAAGAAAGGTAATGCCAAAGAATGCTCAAACTACCGCACGATTGCACTCATCTCAGACACTAGTAAAGTAATGCTCAAAATTCTCCAAGCCAGGTTTCAGCAATATGTGAACTGTGAACTTCCAGATGTTCAAGCTGGTTTTAGGAAAGGCAGAGGAACCAGAGATCAAATTGCCAACATCTGCTGGATCATTGAAAAAGCAAGAGAGTTCCAGAGAAACATATATTTCTGCTTTATTGACTGTGCCAAAACCTTTGACTGGGTGGATCACAATAAACTGTGGAAAATTCTGAAAGAGATGGGAATACCAGACCACCTGACCTGCCTCTTGAGAAACCTGTATACAGGTCAGGAAGCAACAGCTAGAACTGGGCATGGAACAACAGACTGGTTCCAAAAAGGAAAAGGAGTTCGTCAAGGCTGTATATTGTCACCCTGCTTATTTAACTTCTATGCAGAGTACATCACGAGAAATGCTGTGCTGGAAGAAGCACAAGCTGGAATCAAGATTGCAGGGAGAAATATCAATAACCTCAGATATGCAGATGATACCACCCTTATGGCAGAAAGTGAAGAAGAAATAAAGAGGCTCTGGATGAAAGAGAGAAGAGAGTGAAAAAGTTGGCTTAAAGCTCAACATTCAGAAAAGTAAGACCATGACATGTGGTCCCATAACTTCATGGCAAATGGATAGGGAAACAGTGGAAACAGTGCTGAATTTATTTTTATGGGCTCCAAAATCACTGCAGATGGTGACTGCAACCATGAAATTAAAAGATGCTTGCTTCTTGGAAGGAAAGTTATGACCAAACTAGACAGCATATTAAAGAGCAGAGACATTACTTTGTCAACAAAGGTCCATGTAGTCAAGGCTATGGTTTTTCCAGTAGTCATGCATGGATTTGAGAGTTGGACTATAAAAAAAGCTGAGCGCTGAAGAATTGATGCTTTCGAACTGTGGTATTGGAGAAGACTCCTGAGAGTCCCTTGGACTGCAAGCAGTCCATCCTAAAGGAGATCAGTCCTGGGTGTTCATTGGATGGACTGCTGTTGAAGCTGAAACTCCAATATTTTGGCCACCTGGATACAGAGAGCTGACTCATTTGAAAAAACCCTGATGCTGGGAAAGATTAAGGGCAGGAGAAGGGGACAAAGGAGGATGAGATGGTTGGATGGCATCACCGACACAATGGACGTGGATTTGAGTGGACTCCAGGAGTTGGTGATGGACAGGGAGGCCTGGCGTGCTGCGGTTCATGGGGTCACAAAGAGTTGGACACGACTGAGTGACTGAACTGACTGACAGAGACCGTGTCATAATAATAATAATTTTTTAAAAAAGCTTTTGGTTTATCTTAGTTGCTGGTGGAAGGACTATTTTTAATTCCATCACTTCATTGACAACTGATCACTTGTGGATCCCAACTTTAGAGGGAAGACTCAGTTACAACTCATTACCAGCATCCCCACTTCCTCTTCTATTCTGATGTGGACACTGGAACCAAGCTACTAAATTAATTTCTTAATTTTTTACTGTTCCCTGACAGTAAAGCTGCAACATCAGCTTATAAATTTACCACTCTACTCTTCCAACTCTTCATCAATCTGAAGCATAGATATTCTCTTCACTGAAAGTTCAGCTTTATATTTAAAATATTTGTTTTCTAGTGTTTTCATCCAGTATTTTAGGTGTTTACAACAGGAAAGTATTGAATATATCTAGTCAAACATGTTAGCAAAATGGAAACCCCTATCTTCTTGCTTGATTGCCATATGGAAATTGTTTGAGAAAAGAAATACTAGCCTGTCTGTCATCAAATTCTAATCATTCTCCAATGATGGAGAAAGCATTTTGAATACAAAGATCCTAATAGTATTTCTAAAATAAAATTTGGGACATAATGAGTCTGGGGGTAGAATGAAAGGGGATGGGACTGACATGCAGGACAAAGTCATTTTGTTTTGGCTGTAAATGTAATTCCCTAATGTTTAGCCTAAGACTGAAACCATACTTAATTTCAGGCTAAATGAATAGAGCATTGCAGTGATCATCTAAATAAATCATGCCAAAATAAGACATAAGTGTGTTTTGCATATATTATGTAGCTATTCCAGGATACTATTTATTTTCAGAGAATATTAGCACAGGGTTAAAACTGTCTCGTCATCCAAAATTTCTACAATTATAATTTAAGTATATTGTAGTATTTTATAGCCTTTTATCCGGAGATGAGAGAAAAAGGCATTTACTCGTCTCCATTTTATACTTCCCCGGGCTTCTTAGCAAGTGTCCATTTTCACCTCTTCCTTCTGTTGCTAAGGAAGCTTAGTTCTCTTTGCTATCTCTGACAGGTTTTCTTATCTAAATTGTTAATCATAGTTGAGGCTCTCCTTTGACGAAGTGCAACTCCTTGATACCATAAATTAATGCAAATCTAGTTATCAAGATTTTTCTAGTTCTTACCCTTTGCTTCTAAAGAAGTCCTAATGTTTGAAAATGGCCAGTGGTTTGCAAGACTGACCACACATTAAAAATCAGCCCAAGGGCCTCCCTCGTGTCTCAGTGATAAAGAATTGTGCCTGCCAATTCAGGATACATTGGTTTGATCCCTGACCTGGGAAGATCCCACGTGCTGTGAAGCATCTAAGCCTATGCGCCAGAACTATTGAGCTCTAGAGCTGGGGAACAATTACACATAAAGTTAAATGTTGATGACTTTTTAAAACTGAGATATATTTATCATACAACATTATGTAATTTTAAGGTGTACGATACATTGATTCCATACATTTATATTGTAATATAATTCCTCAGAAAAAGTTCTAATAAATGAAAATCTAGAAACCAGGAAATGTCATTTAACAATTTGTGCCTTAATAAATTTGGTAAGGAGGCAGTTTAGGGAAGGCTTATAGTATTTGTAGTATTAAGCCTTAGCAGGTATTAATTTGATAGCTAAATAGAAATTGAGGAACATCCATGAGAAAACTCTGTAGAAAGCAAGGCAAGAAAATGTAGACAGCTGACAAAAATAAATTTTAGAAGGAGATTTGGAAGCACATTATAGTGTTTCAGAATATCAGTAAGATTTTTGGTACTGTCCTTTTCTAGTAAAAGGGAAGGGAAAATTTGAGTAATTCTCAGAAGTTCCTCATATCTGCATATTTAAACTATGCAGTTCATAAATTTGCTCAATGTTCAACTCCATGAGTAATCTCAAAGTACTGTAACAGTTCTTAACTTCACATGTAGCATAAGATTATTTTAGCTAGGAATATTCAAAATTATGAATATGACATTATAGATTCATATAATCATCTGATATTATGTTTTAACGTTAAGTGGACACACTTTAGAAATAGAATATTATTGTTCATTTAACCAAACACTGAGCTGATTGGTTCATAAGAAAAAAAAATCTCTTCATCTGTTTATTTGATATCCACTACAATTATTTTTTATTAAATGGAAAGGGAGCTCTATAATGGGATTTGATTCATTCTAACTAAACTTTTCATGCAGCAAATATTCAACATATTTCATGCCATTAAATTTATTTGGTCTTTAATTTTTCTTTATATGCCATATAACCATTTCAACTATAATTCTTTTTCTCCAACATAATTTTTCTCATTTGAAGTCATATGAAAGTCTAGACAATATTGAAAAATATAAGAACATGAAATATAAAAATATATAGAACAATGTCAAAACCAACCCCAAACTCACAAAACATAAGCAATGTTTTTAACAATTACAATGACATGTGCAGAGCCAAGTATGTGTTCAGAGTCATGTGTTTCTTTTAAATAACTTGACCTTAGTGCTAAGCCTAGCTAAAAATGTGGATGTCTCCTTTTAGGGTGATTTTCTTCTCTTGAATTCCCTGCAGTCAAGCACATGCCTTTATAATTATAAACATCAGATGTAATTTAATATATTTGATCATCTACTGGGATGCAAAGGAATATCTGTTTTCTGGTCCAGAAGCCTCTTTACCTTCGCAGATTCACAGAGACAAGAAGAGTGCCTCCACGCTTTACTCAACAGGAAAACAGCCACCTAATCCCACCTACAAAGAGTATGTTTAGCTCATACCTGGGCGGTGGTGAGGAGGAGAACAGAGGGGAGAGCCAAGCACTGGAGCCTCTGCCCTCTCCCTCTCTACCCATTTCCATCCAGTACTAACAATACCTGAACTTAAGTCATGGAAAATTTTTAATGACTTTGAGAACAAACATATTGTAGGTTGCAAATTTGAATATTACATTTAACAAATAGTTTCATGTATTTAACAAGTATTTTCCTGAAAAACACCACAGTGGAACAATATTCATTTTCTTTTACCATCTTTGAATGATAATTTTGAACATAAAAATCAAGCTTTCTAAATTCCATATATATGGAATTTAGAAAGATGGTAACAATAACCCTGTGTACAAGACAGCAAAAGAGACACTGATGTATAGAACAGTCTTATGGACTCTGTGAGAGAGGGAGAGGGTGGGAAGATTTGGGAGAATGGCATTGAAGCATGTAAAATATCATGTATGAAACGAGTTGCCAGTCCAGGTTCGATGCACGATACTGGATGCTTGGGGCTGGTGCACTGGGACGACCCAGAGGGATGGAATGGGGAGGGAGGAGGGAGGAGGGTTCAGGATGGGGAACACATGTATACCTGTGGCGGATTCATTTTGATATTTGGCAAAACTAATACAATTATGTAAAGTTTAAAAATAAAATAAAATTTTAAAAAAAAATCAAGCTTTCAGTTATACCCTGAAAGTCAGTTTTCCCTAAAGATGTTTATTGTCTTAGGAAACTAAACTAAAGGGATCTTCCTCTTTAGCTATATACATAAAATCTGTTATATAATTTATATTGAATTTAACAAGGAATTAGGCAATATATTATAACATAGTCTGCTTGTAATAGGGAATGGCAGTTTTGTTTAATGATTATTAAATAGCTTTCTTGTCAAAATACATCATCAATACACATTATTAAACTGTCATGGAATTTGAAACACAAACTATATTGATCATTTCCTTTTCATCTTCCTCATATTTTCCCTCTGCATCATTGCACACAAGTGACACCTACAGAAATCTGGTTGCAAAGTTACTCACTACTTTGAAGCGGATGCCCACCAGAGCTTGATGGGCACAGCATCACTCAGGTTCCTTCACATCTCTTATTCCAGAAATTAATCACAGAGAATGGAAAAGCAGATTATGTGTTTTTTTCTTCCCTGGAAAATTTAAGTTCAAACTGAATGCCAATTCTACCATCGTGCATTATCCTCCCAACTACGAGGGAAGGCTAATAATTAAATACAACTTAGAAAGTGAATTGATCCTGCCCTGCAGCATAACTTCTGTCAAGTTGGAGGAAACTATTTCCAAAATATGGGAGTCAGGATAAAATGAGTTGAAATACAAATTTCATCCTTATTTCTATTGTATTATTGCTACCCTGTTTCCTCCCCAGGACTGTCATACTTCTATAAAATGAAAGCAAATATGATTCAATCGCAATAGAATAAGCACAACCACAAGAAGGAAGCTAAAATGACATATCAGGAGTGACATGAGATATGATTTAAGGAAAAAATCTTACTTGCTTTTAAGAAGTCATTGTAGATGTATTAGCAAATGATGACAGCTTTCCAATGCTTTTCATGGCTCTCATTATAAACTTTATCTTAGCTCTCCAACACGCTCAGTAGTTCTTTCCAGTTATTGTTACTCAGATTTCTTTTTTACGGGACAGAGGTTTGAATGGATACCATTCTTTATTTTTCCTGAAATACAAAAGTGCAATAATAAAGTTACCTTATAATTTTTTAAAGAAAATTACAGATATAAAAATTGAGAAATATTTCCTTTGAGAATCTGAACCTAAAATCTTAGGACAAAAAATGAAGTCTAAAGCTGATTGCTGGATGATGGAGAATTATGAGCTATTTCCCAGTGTGTGTGTGTGTTGTATAAAATTTTTATAACTTTATTTTCATTTCCATATTTCCATTAAAATGAAGTAGTATTTTCTCAGAAGACTCTAGTTTGCTAGGAACTCATAAAATTAGAAACTAGAACTAAAAAAGAAATGGAGGGAATCACATTTAGCTGCTCTTTATTGCTTATATCAGCATGATATAACAGTGATGAAGCAGTAGTTCTCATTTTGATCTTTGAACTCCTATATATGTACGGAATTTCAGCTTCAGCAATCAAAATTGTGTTTGCTAAGGATTCATTATATTCTTTTGAGTAAATATGTACAATAATTTGACCTACAATGTTCTTTTATTTGTATTCAACTCTCATTGTCTTCAGTGATATGCTAAAACCCAAATGGGAAGCAATCTATCTCTGGGTCAACGGATGCCCAAATGACAGTACAAAACATATCAGGCACATTTGGACATGAGGTATAGCTCAGTGATTATTATATTTCAGAGTGCAATACTCCTTTTGTGCATCAGGCAACTCATAACTTATCAGTGTTCTGAATATTTTTACAGTTAGGTAGCTTGATTATTTGCCATTTTAGACCACTGACAAACAGACACATTTCTGTCTAAAAAAACTAAACTTTGTCATCTTAGTTTCATATAGTAATAGAAATAAAACTAAACTATCGCTTGATAAATAGATAAATTAGGTAACAGGGCCTAGCAATTGACCTACATATTAAGTTGAACTGTAACCCAGTAAACAGTTATCTTTTGTTTGCCCACGGCTGCTTTGTTTATGATTGGTGCCTGCAAAAGTGAAATCTTGCCTTGGCCTCAGGAAGTAACTACTACTGTGTTGAGAGCACAACTTCCATGAGTGAGTCCTGCAGAGCCTGTTGCGTGATCTCTCTTGGTTTAACACACGACTTGCTGTTGTCAGCACCTGCTATTCTTCTCTCTGCCCATTTTAAGTATATGCATGGTGTCTACTGATTGCTTTGGCCAACCCTAACAGCTGAGATTCCAACTAGAGTTTACGGTTCTCTTCCCCCAGAGACATACTCTAGATTTCTGTAAGATATTTATATTACCTTTTCTAATTAACTTCTCTGGAAGTAGTGAGTCTTGTTCTTTAGTGATTTCTACTCTATGCCTTTTACACACTTGCCAATTGAGCCTCGATTCTGAAAGAATTTGTTTTTTTGACCTATGACTATGCTTATTGTTACAATATCTTATATAACAAAGGTGTCTGCAAGAGTAGATCACAATAATGAGTGATCCCATACAATTCACCCATTTAAAGTATACAATCCAAAGGTTTCCAGTATATTCATAATCACTATTCCACTTTCTGCCTCTATGGATTTTCCTATTCTGGATATTCATATAAATGGAGTCCCATAATATGTAGCTTTTGTATCTGATTTCTTTCATATAGCTTGATGTTTTCAAGATTGGTTTATGTGGTGTGTATCAATACATCATTCCTATTTATTGCCAAATGATATTCTGTGTTAATATATACCCTATTTAACTTTTCCACTTAAAAAAAAAGAATGTGAAGGGAAATTATGTATGTCAATTCAAGTCACATTTTTAAAGGATATGAATAAAACTTTCATGGTAAAAAAAATAATGAATGTGTTAGCCTTATTGTTTTAAACTATAATTTATTTTGAAAAAAAGAGCTTTTTTGAAGGTAGAATTCTATTGCAGAAACCCTTACTATGTTGTTATGCTTTGTCTCCATGTTGTACTCCCCCAATTTAAATAAAAACACCTTCAAGGAGGAGACCATAGGAGACAAAGACAAGGAAAAAAGACAAAAACGAAAACAAAGGTTTCGAACTGAGTAGAATAGAAAGGCAGATGGCAGCTCACATAAGAAGGTACTTTGTAATAGTCAGAGCTACTCCAAATGCAACAATATAACTCAAGAACAAGTAAGTGAGTTTGAGAGATGAAAATACAGATTAGCCAGTCACTGAATGGTGGTGCTATATGTGAGTCTTAAAATATCAGAGCTAGAGTGGTTTAGGATATGATCTATAAGATAATTCCCAATTCTATTTTATAATATCTTGCAATGGTAAAAGCAGAACCAAGATTATAATATCCAGGTCTTTCCAAATGTCATAGACCCTTGCACAATGTGTTAAACTTTTCTCATCCTCAATACACTCAAGCGTTAAAAAGATAAAGCTTTCTTTCAGTTCTGTGGTGAGGATTAAAGAGAAAGTTTATAAATATCTCAAACACTTTATTTGTAGGCAATGTTATAATCTCACTATAACTTACTAAAAGTGTTTGATAAGACCCTAAAGGCTACCTAGTTCAAGTGCTTGAATTTTCTTTACAGAAATTTTATTGCCAAGTGACTATGTAATTCAGTAGTTGTAAAATTTTAAAGGCTTCCCAGATGGCTCAGTGGTAAAGAATTCTCCTGCTAATGCAAGGAGAATCAGGAGACACAGGTTTGACCCTTGGGTTGGGAAGGTCCTCTGGAGGAGGAAATGGCAACCCACTCCAGTATTCTTGCCTGGAAAATCCCATGGACAGAGGAGTCTTGGGGGCTACAGTCCATGGGGTTGCAAAGAGCTAGATGTGACTGAAAATGCACACGTACACAACATTTAAAACATAGGAAAATTTTCGTTTTAATCTTATAAAAGCTGGGTCAATAAAATATATAAACATGAAGCTGTTTTTACTGAGTTAGAGACAGAGATTACTTATCCTACCAATTTGCCTCCTTTCCCATCTAACATCCTCTGAAGTTGAAATAATAATCACTGATTATTAATACATCTTTACAGCAACAAAAGTCTCACTATTTTTAAAGACAATCCTTTTTTTATTATTTGAATAGCTGCTAGGATCAGAAACCTCTTTCTGACAGGCATTCTCAAACATTTGAAAACAACAAAAATTAGTTTCTTCCAAGTCTATCGTTCAAAGTAAAGCTCCCCAATCTTAAAGAACATACTTCATACACACTTTTAAATGTCTCTAAATCTATCGAAACTCTTTTATATTATTTTAGTTATCTTTTTTTTTTTAGGCTGTGCTATGCAGCACGCGGGATCTTAGTTCTCCAACCAGGGATCAATCCCACACACCCTGAATTGGGAGCATGGAGTCTTAACCACTGGACTGCCAGGGAAGTCCCTATCTTGTTTTAGTTATCTTAATGCTGTTACTTTAATATCCCTGGTTATTCTGGAATAAAGCATAATAAGACTATGTCCTCTCTTATTCTCAAAATATAACATAAATATGTATGTTTTTAGAAATGATATACCACTATTGACTAATTTTAAGATTTCTAACTAAAATTCCTAAGACTTTTAAAATATACACTGCTGCTAAAATCTAGCTGTCTCATCTTGAATAGGCAGGTTATTTTTTTCTTTTAACCTAAATTTATTTGATTCTCTTGCTAAATTTGTAACTTGTATAAATAAATATGATAAATTATTAATCCAAATTATTGATTAAAAGTATGGAACAAGATGGGTGTAAATACAAAGCTCATGGTGGCAACCTCTCTCCAGGTTGACAATGAATGATTCATTAGAACTTTAGTCTAATGATTCATTAGAACTTTAGTCTAACAGTCTTTGAACACTGTTATTTCAGTCCAACCAAAGCCACCACAGCTCCTGTGTGGTGGCTTTTTTTTTCACCACAGATGAAAAAAAAGCTTCTATTTTTCATCTGATACACAAAAAACATAGGCAGGCATGTTCACAAGTTGATTTAAAAAATGTTCCTGTATGAAGTTCATTGTGCCTCCATCTTCTGGTATTGTAACTGTTGAGGCAAAAGGTAAGTTTAAGTAAATAGTATCTACTAACTATTTGTTACAATTCATATCTTGGACTAGCACAGAGTCAGCATATTTGTTATATGAGTAAGAGGTAAGGATGCTTAACTTTTGGCATACACAGAATATGAGGCATGGTCACTGAATGATGGTACAAATGTGTACTTCATATTACAACAGAACATTTAAGTTTAACAATTTACTTTGTAGTGATAGTTATGATGAGAAAGGGATGCTCTTTATCACAGAAGAGAATGACCTTGCAATTTGTATAACTGCAATAAAATCTTCATGTGAGACAACTGACTTGTTAAAAAGCATGTCTACAAAATATCAAGAATAAAAGTTTTGACCAGTAAAAAGGATTAAAAATTATAGAGAAGATGGACAATACAGTGTATAAAACAGCCTACAAGTTAGCTTTAGCACTGATGAAAATATTAAGTGTCAGATCTTGATTCGAGAATGAGATAGGCTGTGAGGACAATGGTCAACATTGAATTCAGATAAATAGACTAGTTCTGAAAACATCGTGAACACGTAGAATATTTCCACAGAACATCATGCTTCACATTTTGAATGACAGTCATTCTCTTCTTCAATGGGAAGTTAAACAGCCTATTTCTAAAGAAAACAGTCATTGGAATGGAAATATGGATGTCTGGGCTAATACAAAAGTACAGGTCAAAATTCAAGAAGGAAAAATGAAAGTGTCTGATGCCCAAAAGGATACATGCTTTAAAATCATAAGTGAAGCCAATACTTTATTTCATCTGCATTAATGATGATCTTTATGCATAATTCATTTCATAAGACCAAAATGTCAATCAAGCTTAGTATGTAGAATCCCTCCATTGTTTCTAAAATTCAAGTTGATAAATCTTGAACATCTTTGAATCTGTTTTAAAAAGAATATGTCACAGGTTTTGAATATAATTTCAAAGAAAACATTTAAAATTGTTAGATCAACATCCTTCTGCAAATGCATTTATGTATAAATACCTGTATTTATTCTTGTTTCCTTTTCCAAACGGTCTTTAAATACAGGAGGATCATATTTTAAAGAAGTGACTAGCCTCTCTAAAAGACTGATAACTTAAACAGCAGTTATTTTTCAACGGTACAAGCTTCTGGAAAGTTTATTTTTAAAAATCTTTGGCATTAGTTCCCAAAAGTATATTAATTACTTTAAATATAATTTCAAAATAGTAAACACCATAAAGAGAGGGAATTTTTATGGTTGAATTAATATGCATACACTCATTATTATATGCATTAATTTATGTTGTCAGTAATTTACTTGCTCTTATATTATTATGAAATTAACAAAGAGTGTTTTCCACTTAAAAATCGTGGGGCTTTGATAAATGTTTATCTCCTTTTATTTAAATAATTTCTGAAATGGAATAAACTTTTAATGGACTTCTATAAAATTAGCTTTTAATAACCTGTTTTTAACTATAACTAAAGGGCTTTATTTTCCATTTTATTTTTTAATAACCCACAAAACAGACAAAGATTTTAATATAGTAATTATTCATCTGGCATTTCATTATAAATTCCATTTTATAGGAACTGGCTGTTTTATTCTGATGGGTTATTAACATTAGGGCAGATAAATTGAGTGTTATTAATAAATGTGTATATCTCCATGAAAATAGTTACTGTGGGTTAAGGAAGAAAGAGTTATGACTCAAATGTTTGATATTTTTATGCAACAGTTCCAAGCAAATTATTTTATAACCAAACGATTTTAAACTGCTGTACTTCGTGGTCTATTTAATCCTGTAAATTATCATATAGTAGAATGGGACATAGAGAAATATTTGAATATTAAAGTTCACTTGTCTTGAAATCATATATTATTGTGCTAATTTTTTAAATTATTAACAAGATTATATTTTTAATTTTTTTTGACAAATCTTTTCATTATCTACTCTGCAGGCAATGATTTAGGCTCTGGAGCTACCCCATGAAGAAAACATCTTAAAACATTCCTTTCCTCAGTCGTACACTCTAGTGCATATATTTGAATACATGGGTTGGAAGTGAATGTCAGTTCACTTCCTCATAAACCATTAATATCTTGATGCTGTTTGACAACTCCATCTTCTTGATTTAGTCTCTCTTGGCTCTACCTCTTTGCCAAACTGTTTCATGGTTCTTTTCTACTTGCTTGCTGTTAGTCTCCTATGTTAGCCCCTTTTTCATTACCTTAAATATTATTGTTTCTAAAAATATATCTTTTGGTTCCTTTGTCCTTGTATACTGTTGCTCTGAATATTTCCATTTACCTCTGAGGTCTCATAATATCTTTATGTACGTTGTATCCAATTCTAACCTCTGGTCTAGTCAATAACTTTGAATTTCAAATTTACTGCTTCCTGATCATATTCAGCTATGTACTTCAAAGTAAAATTCAAGGCAAAAGCATTGTGTAAGGCAAATAGGGTACCTTAAATAATACAGGATCGAACCCGAGTCTCCCACACTGCAGGCAGATTCTTGACCATCTGGGCCACCAGGGAAGCCTCAACTGATAAACAGTAAGTTTATCAATTGAAACTTTGGTAGCTAATAATGTTTTAAATGTTAAATGCAAGATTATTAGTATGTACTACTGCTGCTGCTGCTGCTGCTAAGTCGCTTCAGTTGTGTCCGACTCTGTGAGACCCCATAGATGGCAGCCCACCAGGCTCCGCCTTCCCTGAGATTCTCCAGGCAAGAACTCCAGAGTGGGTTGCTATTTCCTTCTCCAAATTAGTATGTACATATATTAACAAACCCATGGCAGTAAAAATAGCCTTTAACACATCCCTCCATCTGTAATGTTGGCTTGATAAATGAGCAATACAATTATAAAGCATCTGAATACAATAAATAATTATCAGAAAGATACAGATTTGTGAAATGTTACAATCAAGAATCTAGGTTTTTACAAGAATATCCATTGCTTTTACAAAATTTCATATGTAGAAAATGTGTTCAGGTAAAAATCTGTAATTACACCATCACAAAAACAGAAATTATATGTAAAATTAATAATAAAATTTTATTACTTAGAAAGTTTTATATATTCTTCTGAACAATATCAAAATCATGTTTAGAAAACCAAAACCATTAATATACAGTTATAAATTGAATACTAGATAATTTAACTCTGGAGTAATTTTTAAATATGAAGATAACATTAATAGAGTTCATTATTAAATTTAAAATATATGTTAATATTATTCATCATTCTTTAGTGAAAGTAGAATAATTATGTAATTTTTAAAATTCTGAAAATCTTTGATTAAACTGATCATCTATTTCTGATAAAACTCTTGACCAACTTAATATGGAAAGATACTTCCATAGTATGACAAAGAATAAAATTTAAGACAAATTACTAACATCATGGTTAATGAAAACAATTTTAAGATATTTTCATTAAAATTAACAGAAAACTGAGCTCCTAAAGTTCTGCAAGAAAATATAAATGAAGTTAGTTTTCTTTTCCTTTTCTCTTTCTTTGGCCACTTTTATTTTATTTTATTTATTTTAATTTTATTTTATTTTTAAACCTCAAACACTGTATTAGTTTTGACAAACATCAAAACAAATCCGCCACAGGTATACATGTGCTCCCCATCCTGAACCCATTGTATTGGTTTTGCCATATATCAACATGAATCCGCCACAGGTGTACACGTGTTCCCCATCCTGAACCCCCCTCCCTCCTCCCTCCCCATACCATCCCTCTGGGTCGTCCCAGTGCACCAGCCCCGAGCATCCAGTATCATGCATTGAACCTGGACTGACAATTCATTTCATGTATGATATTACACATGTTTCAATGTCATTCTCCCAAGTCATCCCACCCTCTCCCTCTCCCACAGAGTCCAAAAGACTGTTCTATACATCAGTGTCTCTTTTGCTGTCTCACATACAGGGTTATCGTTACCATCTTTCTAAATTCCATATATATGCGTTAGTATACTGTATTAGTGTTTTTCTTTCTGGCTTACTTCACTCTGTATAATAGGCTCCACATTCATCCACCTCATTAGAACTGATTCAAATGTATTCTTTTTAATGGCTGAGTAATACTCCATTATGTATATGTACCATAGCTTTCTTATCCATTCTTCTGCTGATGGACATCTAGGTTGCTTTCATGTCCTGGCTATTATAAACAGTGCTGCAATGAACATTGGGGTACACGTGTCTCTTTCCCTTCTGGTTTCCTCACTGTGTATGCCCAGCAGTGGGATTGCTGGGTCATAAGGCAGTTCTGTTTCCAGTTTTTTTAAGGAATCTCCACACTGTTCTCCATAGTGGCTGTACTAGTTTGCATTCCCACCAACAGTGTAAGAGGGTTCCCTTTTCCCACACCCTCTTCAGCATTTATTACTTGTAGACTTTGGGATCATAGCCATTCTGACTGGAGTGAAATGGTACCTCATAGTGGTTTTGATTTGCATTTCTCTGATAATGAGTGTTGGCCATTTTTATTGATGTATAGTTGATTTGCAACATTATATTCATTTCAGATGTACAGCATAGTATTCACTATGTATATAAATTATATTTCACTTAAAGTTATTAAAAATAATGGCTATATCTCCCTGTGCTATACAGTATATTCTTTTTGCTAATATATTTTATGCATAGTAGTTTATAGTAGCTCATAGTAATGCAATACTCCTAACTTTTCCTTCTTTTCTTTTCTCTCCCCACTAGTAAGCACTAGTTTGTTCTCTATATCTGTGAATCTGTTTCTGTTTTGTTATTTACATTTATTTGTTTTATTTTTTAGATTCTTTTTTAGATTTCTTATATAAGTGATAGAATATTTGTCTTTGATTTATTTCACTAAGCATAATACATAATGCAGCATCTCATTTTTATGGTTGTGTAGTATTTCATTGCACATGTCTATGTATGTGTGTACATATATACATATACACATATATACAAATATACATACACATACACACACTTGTGTGTGTATCTTTTCAAATTAGGCTTTTTGGTTTCTTTGGATATACCCATGAGTGAAACTGTTGGATGATATGGTAACTTTATTTTTAGTTTTTTAGAGGAAACTCCATACTGTTTCCCATAGTGCCTACATCAATTTGCATTCCCACCAACAGTGTACAGAAGTTTCCTTTTCCCCGTATCCTCTCCAAAACCTGTTATCTGTGGTCTTTTGGACAAAAGCCACTCTGACAGCTATGTGGTGATATCTTATTGTGGCTTTAATTTGCATTTCCTGATGATTAGCAATGTTGAACATCTTTTCATATGTCTGTTGGCCATCTGTATGTCTTCTCTGTAAAAATGCCTATGCAGGTCTTCTGCCAATTTTTTTTTTTTTTCATATTGAGTTGTATGAGTTGTACATATATTTTGGAATTAACCCCTTATCAGCAATATCATTTGCAAATATCTTCTATTCAGTAGCTTGTCTGTTCATTTTGATGTTGGTTTACTTTTCTATGCAAAATCTTTTAAGCTTAATTAGATTCCATTTGTTGATTTTGGTTTTTGTTTCTTTTGCCTTGAGAGATAATCTTTTGCCTTTTTTGCCTTTGTCTTATTTCCCTTAGTATGATTGTCTATATGTATCAAACAAATCTAAAAGTTTTAAAAATAATTAGAGAATTTTACAACATATCCCTTAAAGCATAAATATACAAATATCAGTGCTTTCTTTATTATCAGCAAATTTGATAGAGAATTAAGATAAATGATATATATGGAATTGTAAATAAATTTTAAATGCTTAAGAATAAATTTGAAAAAAATGAGTAAGATCTTTGTAAAGAATAATTTAAACTTAATATAAAACATTCTCAGTAGTCTTTATACTTCTATCTCTATCTCTTTTCATAGTTCAGATCAGCTTCTGACCCAATCATTTTTCTTCCTGATTTTTTATTTATTGGCATTCTCTCCTAAGTACAATATATTTTCCATGGTGTCTGGGATATTTCTTTTTCTATTTGCATGCTGTTGAGGTATCCTTGAACTATTTTAAAAAGTATTTCAATGTTGAATGAATGATCAAATATATATATGATTTTATTCTTATGAATTCCAGTTGTTATTGCCAAGATACATCATCATCGTCCCTACCATGATCAGTGCAGTTCAGTTCAGTCACTTAGTTGTGTTCGATTCTTTGTGACCCCATGGACTGCAGCACTCCAGGCTTCCCTGTCCAATCACCAACTTCCGGAGCTTATTCAAACTCATGTCCATCGAATCAATGATGCCACCCAACCATCCCATCCTCTGTCATCCCCTTTCCCTCTTGCCATCAATATTTTCCCACATCAGTGTCTTTTCCAATGAGTCAGTTCTTCGCATCAGGTGTCCAAAATATTGGAGTTTCAGCTTCAGCAACAGTACTTCCAATGAATATTCAGGACTGATTTCCTTAGGAGAGACTGGTTGGATCTCCTTGCAGTTCAAGGGACTCTCAAGAGTCTTCTCCAACACCACAGTTCAAAAGCATCAATTCTCTGGCACTCAGCTTTCTTCCTAGTCCAATTCACATATTCATGCATGACTACTGGAAAATCCATAGATTTTACTAGATGGATTGTTGTTGGAAAAGTAATGTCTCTACTTTTTAATATGCTGTCTAGGTTGGACATACTTTATCTTCCAGGTAGCAAGTATCTTTTAATTTCAGGGCTGCATTCACCATCTGCAATGATTTTAGAGCCTTCCCCTGACAAAAAAAAAAAAAAATCTGTCATTGTTCCCACTGTTTCCACATCTATTTCCCATGAAGTGATGGGACCAGATGCCATGATTTTAGTTTTTGAATGTTGAGTTTTAAGTTAACTTTTTCACTCTCCTCTTTCACTTTCATTAAGAGGCTCTTTAGTTCTTCTTCGCTTTCTGTATAAGGGTGGTGTCATCTGCATATCTGAAGTTATTGATATTTCTCCCAGCAATCTTGATTCCAGCTTGTGCTTCTTCCAGCCCAATATTTCTCATGATGTACTCTGCATAGAAGTTAAATAAGCAGGGTGACAATATAAAGCCTTGACATAATCCTTTCCTGATTTGGAACCAGTCTGTTGTTCCATGTCCAGTTCTAACTGTTGCTTCTTGACCTGTATACAGATTTCTCATGAGGCAGGTCAGGTGGTCTGGTATTCCCATCTCTTTCAGAATTTTCCACAGTTTGTTGTGATCCACACAGTCAAAGGCGTTGGTGTAGTCAATAAAGCAGAAGTAGATGTTTTACTGGAACTCTCTTGCTTTTTCGATGATCCAACGGTGTTGGCATTTTGATCTCTGGTTCCTCTGCCTTTTCTAAATCCAGCTTGAACATCTGGAATGTCACAGTTCATGTACTGTTGAAGTCTGGTTTGGAGAATTCTGAGCATTACTTTGCTAGAGTGTGAGATGAGTGCAATTGTTCAGTAGCAATCTCAAAAATGACAGAAAGATCTTTGTTTGTTTCCAAGCCAAACCATTCAATCTCACAGTAATCCAAATCTATGCCGCAACTAGTAATGCTGAAGAAGCTGACGTTGAACAGTTCTATGAAGACCTACAAGACTTTCTAGAACTAACACCCCCAAAATATGTCCTTTTCATCATAGGGGACTGGAATGAAAAAGTAGTAAGTGAAGAGATACCTTGAGTAACAGGCAAATTTGGCCTTGGAGTACAAAACGAAACAGGGCAAAGGCTAACAGAGTTTTGCCAAGAGAATGCACTGGTCACAGCAAACACTCTTCCAACAGTACAAGGGAAGACTCTACAGATGGACATCACAAGATGGTCAATATCAAAATCAAATTGATTATATTCTTTGCAGCCAAAGATGGATAAGCTCTATACAGTCAGCAAAAAAAAGTCCGATAGCTGACTGTGGCTCAGATCACAAACTCCTTATTGCCAAATTCAGACTTAAATTGAATAAAGTAGGGAAAACCACTAGACCATTCAGGTATCACCTAAATCAAATCCCTTATGATTATACAGTGGAAGTGACAAATAGATTCAAGAGATGAGATCTCATAGGCAGACTGCCTGAGGAACTATGGACAGAAATTTGTGACATTGTATAGGAGGCAGTGATCAAGACCATTCCCAAGAAAAAGAAATGCAAAAAGGCAAAATGGTTGTCTGAGGAGGCCTTACAAACAACTGAGAAAAGAAGAGAAAGGAAAGGCAAGGGGGAAAGGAAAGATATACCCATCTAAATGCAGAGTTCCAAAGAATAGTAAGGAGAGATAAGAAAGCCTTCCTCAGTGATCAATGCAAAGAAATAGAGGAAAGCAATAGAATGGGAGAGACTAGAGATCTCTTCAAGAAAATTAGAGATACCAAGGGAGCATTTCATGCAAAGATGGGCTCGATAAAGGACAGAAATGGTATGGTCCTAACAGAAGCAGAAGATATTAAAAGAGGTGGCAAGAATATACAGAAGAACTATACAAAAAAGCTCTTCATGACACAGATAACCACAATGGTGTGAGCATTCACCTAGAACCAGACATCCTGGAATGTGAAGTCAAGTGGGCTTTAGGAAGTATCACTTTGAACAAAGCTAGTGGAGGTGATGAAGTTCCAGTTGAGCTATTTCAAACCCCAAAAGATGATGCTGTGAAAGTGCTAAACTCAGTATGCCAGCAAATGTAGAAAACTCAGCAGTGGCCACAGGACTGGAAACGGTCAGTTTTCATTTGAATCCTTACCACAGTGAACAAATACAAATATCTTATATGCATATTTAATATTACCTTATGGACCCAGGCTGCTGCTGCTACTGCTGCTAAGTCACTTCAGTCGTGTCCGACTCTGTACAACCCCATAGACGGCAGTCCACCAGGCTCCCCCGTCCCTGGGATTCTCCAGGCAAGAACACTGGAGTGGGTTGCCATTTCCTTCTCCAATGCATGAAAGTGAAAAGTGAAAGTGAAATCGCTCAGTCGTGTCCGACTCTTAGTGACTCCGTGGACTGCAGCCTATCAGGTTCCTCCGTCCATGGGATTTTCCAGGCAAGAGTACTGGAGTGGGGTGCCATTGCCTTCTCCGTGGACCCAGGCTATATGTGCTCAAAAAATAAAATTGATATAACTGTTTTAGAATGAAAATATATGTTTGGTTCAGTCTTACCATGAATTTAAAACTCTTTATCTGTAAAGTTGGGCCACAGCATACCACCACTAAAGAAACTTATTTACATGTTTGTTGAAACAGATAAACTGGACTACAATGCACTCTGACCATGCAAAACATCTATTCCAAGACAAGAAATAACTATTATTCTTACAATTTTAAAGACAATAACTGGGTGATCACATATTGCCTATATTTTCATACACTGGGAAATCCTTATAGAACAGTGTTCCAGGCAGTTTTCTTACAGCAGTGAAAAATATCCTTGGACTTGTTTATTCCTTATAGATAACAGAAATGAGACCAAAGTTATCAAAAGCAGAAATCCTGGAATGGCAAGTTGAGTACAAAATTGTAATAAATCCGTGGCACAGGATAGCATTCATCTGAAAATTCTGAAGTACAAACTTCTCATTCAAATTAATAAATATTAAAATGACCCTTTTCCAGAATCACTGAAAGTTGTCTAATTTGTCCCGAACTTTAAAGATGTCTGTGTCTATACACGGAATTATGGACCAGTAGAACTTGTGCTAGAAGTCCTTCCTCCCTCAAAAAAGTCATAGGTAGTTAAAAGAAAAAAAAAATAATGTAGCCATAAAATACATAAATGAATTTAATTACCCATGAATAATTCCTTATGTTTTCTATGAGGCCAAAATCTTTGGCCTGCATAGGTGAAAATGAGCATACTGGCAGCCTCAAAACTGTAAGATATATTTGAAAGACATCAAAATAATAATGCATCAAGAGAGGAAAGTTAACCTTTTAAAAATTAAAAGAAAAATTTAAATTTCTTAATGACAAGATGAGAAAATAATTAACCATGCCATTACAGAAAAAGTCATAGATTAAGTACTGACAGCTGCAACCCAAAACTAAACAGTCATTACTCAAACTGAAAAAGAAGAAACAAAAGGTTACACTAGGGCAGTAGTGTCTATCTTAGGGATTTAAATGCAATTTTAACTGCTGTGTACTACTCTATTATGTATATTATATTCTCTTAACATATATTGCAATATTTGTATAAAGATGTAGATACAATTATATAAAATCATCTAATTTTTCTTTTGTGCATAAAATTATTATACAAAGTTGTGAAAATAAGAAGCTTAAATATTTTTAAGTGCTTATATAAAGGTCCGTCTAGACAAGGCTATGGTTTTTCCAGTGGTCATGTATGGATGTGAGAGTTGGACTGTGAAGAAAGCTGAGTGCCGAAGAATTGATGCTTTTGAACTGTGGTGTTGGAGAAGACTCTTGAGAGTCCCTTGGACTGCAAGGAGATCCAACCAGTTCATTCTAAAGGAGATCAGTCCTGGGATTTCTTTGGAAGGACTGATGCTAAAGCTGAAATTCCAATAATTTGGCCACCTCATGTGAAGAGTTGACTCATTGGAAAAGACTCTGATGCTGGGAGGGATTGGGGGCAGGAGGAGAAGGGGACAACAGAGGATGAGATGGCTGGATGGCATCACTGACTCGATAGACGTGAGTCTGAGTGAACTCCGGGTGTTTGTGATGGACAGGGAGGCCTGGCATGCTGTAATTCATGGGGTTGCAAAGAGTCCGACACAACTGAACGACTGAACTGAACTGAAATAGGTATGGTAGGCAGACTTTTAAGATGGCTCCCAAGCATTCCTGCCTCCTGGCATTCACATCCTTCTGTAATCTATCCCTTTGAGTGTAGGCTAGAACCAGTGACAAATGGAATATGGCAAAGGCAATGGAGTGTCACTTCCATGACTTGGTAACAAAAGAGTATGACTTCCATCTTGCTAGCTGACTTTCTCTCTGTTGCCTTCTTGACTTGCACACTTTGATGAAGCAAAATGCAACAAGGAACTGAGGACAGCCTCAGGCCACAAGCAGCAATGAACAGAGGACTTTAGTCTAACAACCCCGCTGCTGCTGCTGCTAAGTCACTTCAGTCATGTCCAACTCTGTGCCACCCCACAGACTGCAGCCCACTAGGCTCCATCATCCCTGGGATTCTCCAAGCAAGAATACTGGAGTGGGTTGCCACTTCCTTCTCCAATGCATGAAAGTGAAAAGTGAAAGTGAAGTCACTCAGTCGTGCCCAACTCTTAGTGACCCCATGGACTGCAGCCTACCAGGCTCCTCCGTCCATGGGATTTTCCAGGCAAGAGTACTGGAGTAGGTTGCCATTGCCTTCTCTGGTCTAACAACCCAGGAGGAGCTAATTCCTGCCAACAACCATGTAAGTGATATTGGAAGTTACTCCTTTCGTAGTCAAGCCTATACATGATTCCCCAGCCCTTACATTTGGAATGCAGTCTTGTGAGAGAAGAAAAGGACCAAGCTAGACTGTGCAGAAAAGCCTGACTCACAAAACTGTTGCTTTAAGGAACTAAGTTTTGGGGAAAATTGTTATGCTCCATAGATAGGTAATACAACAAGAAATATTTATTTAGCACTTACAATGTGCCAGACATTTTTCTAAGTGCTTAGTTAGCATCTATTAGATTAATCTTTTAACCTGCCTTATGAGATTAATGTGATTATTATCACTAACACATGCAGATACAACATCCTCAAAGTTAAAGCATCCTCAATTAGCAAGCAGAAGATATAATCTTTGTTCATAAAAAATACATATGCTCTTAGCCATTTAGTACTGTCTTCCACTTAACTCTAACAATAGCTGTCATTTGTAAAATTCTTGATGAGAGAGAAAATTCTCTAGCTTCTTTCATTCTATCATTGAAGCAACTATTTTTTAATCTGGTTTAAAGAAAGATCAGGACCTATCCTACCTGATTTCAAAGTTTATTTTAAGCTACTGTAATCAAGATAATTTGGTAATTTTCTCAGGATAGTTAAATAGATCAGTCAGAAAGAGAGAGTACAAAAATGAGTCTATGTGTATATGTTCAATTGATTTTTCACAAAGGCACCAAAGGAAGTTAATAGGAAGAGGAAAGCCTTTCTTAAGGAAAAAAAATTTGAATAACTGAATACATTATAAAAATATTCTCACTTCCTGTCTCATGCCATACCTAAATATTTATTTGAAATGGATCACTGACCTAACATATAAATTAAAATTATTAATCTTATAAGAAAAAAAATATTAGAGTATTTTCTCACAACTTGGGTAGGAAATGATTTCTTAGAACACAAAAAGCATTTACCACAACAATAAAAGCTGGTAAATTGGACGTATTCAATGTGAAGTCTGCTTATCAAAAGATATCTTTAAGAAAACCAATAGTGGAGTCACAGTCTGAGAGGAAAATATTTAGAACACATATATTTGACAAAGGACTTATATCCAGGATATGTAAGAAAATCCTCAGTTCAGTTCAGTTGCTCAGTGGTGTCTGACTCTTTGCGACCCCATGAATCACAGCACGCCAGGCCTCCCTGTCCATCACCAACTCCCAGAATTCACTGAAACTCTTGTCCATCGAGTCGGTGATGCCATCCAGCCATCTCATCCTCTGTCGTCCCATTCTCCTCCTGCCCCCTATCCCTCCCAGCATCAGGGTCTTTTCCAATGAGTCAACTCTTCGCATGAGGTGGCCAAAGTATTGGAGTTTCAGCTTTAGCATCATTCCTTCCAAAGAACAGCCAGGGCTGATCTCCTTTAGAATGGACTGGTTGGATCTCCTTGCAGTCCAAGGGACTCTCAAGAGTCTTCTCCAACACCACAGTTCAAAAGCATCAATTCTTTGCACTCAGCTTTCTTCACAGTCCAACTCTCACATCCATACATGACCACTGGAAAAACCATAGCCTTGACTAGACGGACATTTGTTGGCAAAGTAATGTCTCTGCTTTTCAATATGCTATCTAGGTTGGTCATAACTTTCCTTCCAAGGAGTAAGCGTCTTTTAATTTCATGGCTGCAGCCACCATCTGCAGTGATTTTGGAGCCCAAAAAAATAAAGTCTGACACTGTTTCCACTGTTTCTCCATCTGTTTCCCATGAAGTGATGGGACCAGATGCCATGATCTTCGTTTCCTGAATGTTGAACTCTAAGCCAACCTTTTCCCTCTCCGCTTTCACTTTCATCAAGAGGCTTTTTAGTTCCTCTTCACTGCCTGCCATAAAGCCCCCTAAATTTAAAAATGGGCAAAACATTTTAACAGAAACTTTACAAGATGCATGAGTGACTAACAAGCACAAAATAGTGTTCAGTATCATTAATAATCAAAAACATGTAAACTAAAAGCCATTAGATACCATTCCCTCCTACTAAGTTGACTAATTTTGAAAAGATTGAAAATACCAAATGTGTCTGGGGATATATGGTCCCTTGAATCCTTAAATATTGTTAGTGGGAGTTTATAATGGTATAACACTTGTACAAAGTGGCAGTTCCTTAGAGATTCAAGCCTACGCTTACCCTGTTAGTCAGCAATTTTACACATAGATATATTTTCAAAAAAACATGAGTCCATATGACCCTCCCTCCAAAAAGTTGTAAGAATGTTTGTGACAGTTTTATACACATTTAAGGTCTGTGCATTGTTGTGTGTGTTAATGATATTAAAAAGTAAAAAAAAAAAAAAAACTTCATATACAGAAGAAAGAAACTCATAGATTAAATAATTTTTGTTATCTTGGTTTCTGGTATACAACAACGTGAATCAGCTTTAAGTTTACATATATCCCCTTCTTCTTGAGCCCCATCCTCCCCATTCCAGACCTCTATGTCATCACAGACCATGGAGTTGAAGTTCTCTAATGGGTTTTAGAATAAGCATTCTTTCTTCAAATGAAGAGTTATTTTAACAGTTTTATAATTTACAGTGAGTTTGGAAGGAATGATGCTAAAGCTGAAACTCCAGTACTTTGGCCACCTCATGCGAAGAGTTGACTCATTGGAAAAGACTCTGATGCTGGGAGGGATTGGGGGCAGGAGAAGAAGGGACGACAGAGGATGAGATGGCTGGATGGCATCACTGACTCGATGGGCGTGAGTCTGGGTGAACTCCAGGAGTTGGTGATGGACAGGGAGGCCTGGCGTGCTGCGATTCATGGGGTTGCAAAGAGTCGGACACGACTGAGCAACTGAACTGAACTGAACTGAATGAGTGTTAACTGCTGACAGCTGAGTAATGCAAGGATTCCATCGTTTTCAGAAAATTTGTAGAGAATGCTTTCCTTGGATCTATCTACAAAAGGCTCTCAGAAGTTAACCTGGGAAGAAGTCTCTCTAGAAACACAAAATCAATGTGTACAGTATCCTGCAAGGTGAGTAACTGATCAGTATTAGGGACAGTTGTGTGGAAATAATTCCTAATAAAGGACTGTCATCAGTGGCCAGTCATATCACTTGGCTTAGCCCCTTGTGTTCTTGCTTGAATCTTAGGGCAAAAAGGATACAATAAAAACACAAGTAAAACTATTTTAGTCTGCTATTGTGAAAGCAAAGTAAGTGACAACACCGCAGGCAAGTAGCTTCTGTGAGAAGAAGTGATGGTACTGGTAGAATTTGTTTTGAAAGGAGTGTGTCTGAAATGACCAGCACATCTAAGCCTCGGTTATGGACAAGCAACAGGCATGATGGCACCACCTCTGATGGGCTTAGGCAAGAATTGCCATTTCTTTCATCATCAGAAATGGAAAGCATCACTATACAATGCTGGATATGAGAGGAATAGAATGGAAGGTGCTAAAGGGTAATTAAAAGTGCACATCTGGAAAATTTAAAGATTTAAGCATCATTGCATGGTGAAGAATTAAAGACATACAACTATAAATATATCCCCTTACTGTACATAAATAAATAGAAATCAGGGAAAGAATAGTATACAATATACAAAAATGTTAAAGATGAAACATTTGATAATAATATAAAAAAATAATAATTTTACAGAACATAGGAAAGAATTTGCTCAGGGCTTGTAAGCAATAAAGCATTAAAGAGTGGTGGTAGTTAATGGATATTCATTATATTTCTCCCAAATAGACAAAGCTTCAAAGTTAAGGTTAGAATTCCTGAGGCTCTGGCCTCCTCTTTCTGTACTCCTCATACTTTCTGCACGGGAATACATCCATGTCCCAGCTTCATTTTCTGTCTCTGCTATGACTTTAAAATGCATATATTCATTCCAGAACTCTCCTTTGGTCTCCAGACCCAAGATTTCAAATATCTATATTTTGGATATCTAAAAAGTGACTTTGGATGATGGGTGAAATAATTATTATGTCTCCTAGTACCTTTTAGTCTGTTGTCATGAGTACCTCCTTAACCTAAACCATTATCATTTCTCACTAAGAATCTTTCTCCAGACTCCTAATTCATTTCCCTCCATCCATTTTGGCCCCTCTCACCAATTTGTTTTCCATAAAATGTAAGATACAGAATGATATCTTCAAAATGCATATATAACCATGTCACTCTAGTGTTTAAAACACATCAACAGCTTCACACCACTTCTAGGATAAATAACCTGGCATGAAAAGTCTTTCATTGTCTGGCCCCTATCAGGTTTTCAAGACTTGCCATAACTGCCATAACTTCCTCCTTATCTTGGGGCTTGAGACACGTTGGCTTTTTTTCAGAGCCTTATATTCAATACTTTCTATTCACTTCAAGACTTTTGCTAAGCCCTCTTCTCTTGCTTGGAACCTTTTTCCCTTCTCCAACCCCACTCTTGTCCCATCCAATGCCACTATTCTGAATTAACCCTAAATCCTTTTCATAAGTAACCATATTCATTGAGCCTCTCATTTTAAGCTAAATACACTTTAGTTTATTTAGTGTATGTATAACATACACTTTCAGAGAACAACATAAAACTTCCTTTTTGAGAACTGGTGTAAGTGTGAATTACATGTTTATTGACACAATGATTAGTTTAATGTGTACCATTCCAGTAAGACTGTAAGCTCCACAAGGGAAGAGACCCTCCCCTCACTGGTGTTTATTAAGCAATTAATCCCCAACATTGCCTAAAAATATTTGCATGTAAATTTTGGGAATATATCATAGAAACTACTTAGTAGTAGCCCTCACAGCAACTATAATCGTGTACTGTCATGAAAACAGATTCTCTCTCTTTGAAACAGGGCTACACATATCCATTGCCATAGAAACTGGTGCTTTTCCTTTTTTCCTTTATGTGCAAAAATAATAATAATAATAAATAAATCATTTTTTGTTTAGATTTAATTCAAAACAATATACCCACATAGGATAATTTAATAAGAATGGCTCAGCAATTCTTAAAATTTAGGTAGGCATTACTCTGATGAACAATTCATAAGCAACAGGCAGGAGGGTCCTGATGTTAGCTTTCACTAGACACAACCGGAACAGCTATCATGGCTCCTCAGAACAGGCGAAATACTTTACTCGCTTCCGTGACATTGGACAGTGTACAGCTATCTTAACGTAGCTCAACTCCCTGATTTGAGCAAAAGCATGTAGAGAAACCCCACAGTGCTGACTTGGACTATCTCCATAATCTCTCAGATCCAGTCACTTTATTGCCCGCCCCACTGACCATGCAGTTCTTTCCTCTTCTCAGGCTGGATAATGCTTACCTACTCTTCCTGAGGTCAATGTTGTCTAGATCTTACTCCATCCTAATATTCAATCAGATAATCTTATTTCCTCATGTTCCTCTGATCAAATTATTTTTTCCTCTGATCAAATGCTTTTTTTAATCAACAGTTTTGACTTTCAGAATAACTATACTGATCTGGCTCTCAGAGCCTATCTTGGAGTTCTGAGACAAAATATTGACTGGATCTTTATCTTCACATTCCTGCCATAACAATTTCACTCTTCTGTAGATGGTGTGTCTCTAACTGCACAGAGAAAGAGAAATGCAAACCCAAGTGTTACAGTATATCATCTCTCTTCACACGTTGACTAAGCACTTTCCCCTCATGCCAGAGGAGTGAGACACGCATCTCAGAAATTCCTCTCAGTAAGTCTGTCTTCCTTCGCTCACATAGTCAATGAGGAAATACTTCTGTGAATTGCTTGAAAAGTAAAAACAGCCAGTCCTCATTTGCCGCTAGTGTCACACTTACAGTATGAGTAAATGGAATATATTAAAAGAATAGTCCTCCAAAGAGAAATCTAAAGACCATTTAAGGTACCATAAGGAGAAATAACTTTAATCACAAAGAGCATTATAACTAGATTATGAGGTACTGTGCTTTATGTTTTTTTTTTGTATTAATCTCATTTTAGGTTTCATTTTATGTTCCTGCCTTTGTTTTTTTTCTTATTTTTCTCCCATCTATTCTTATGCTATTGAATATTTTATGTATTATTATAAACTGTAAATTTCCTTTATGTATTTTTGGAACAAAATAGTGTATAACTAACTAGGCATTTGGTACATAAATAGGCTAGTTCAGAAAACGTTAGCGATATATACATGCATGCAGAGAGTGGAGTAGCAGATTGGTAGCAAGTCAAATTCAACAGATCTTTGGTAATATTTTACCTGAGTACTTATTGCCCATGGAAAATACTTTTGACCTTTCACAAGATATATTCTCAACCAAAAGTTCTTCATATGCATTAAAAGCAGGTGTTTTTACATGGCTGTGAAAGTCACATGGGTGTGAAAACATGAAATAAACCGAGAAAAAAATATCTCCACTTTGGGAATGTGGCATCACAGCTGCTATGAACATAACTCTTTGCATGGGCATATAGGTCATAGAGAAATTGAAAGAACTATTCATATCAAATAATTAGCAAGAGAGACATTAATTTCAAAAACATATAGGAAAAAATAAAATGAGATTCCCAAACTTTTGGCCAAAAGGATGTACAGAATCAGAATACAAAGAGCAAAAAATGAGAAGTGAGAAGACTAAAACCTCTATTTCTATATATTAAATTAAATGTCGGGAGAGAAAATACAAGGTTAAAAAAAGACTAATAACAAAATATAGCACATATCATAGCTCAGACTGCTATGACAATATACTACAGAGTGAGTGTCTTAAATGAGAGGCATTTAGTTCTCATAGTTCTGGAGGTCAGGAAGTTCAAGATCAAGGTACTGATAGATTCAGTTTTTCGTGAGGGCCCTCTTCCTGGCTAGCAGAAGGACACCTTCTCATTATATCCTCACACAGTGAAGAAAGGAAGCTCTTGTTGTCTCTTTCTTTTCTTGGAAGGGCACTAATCCTGTAATGGAGCTCTACCTACATCATCACATTTAAACCATATTACTTTTCAAATGCCCCATATCCTAACACCATTACATTGCAGATTGGTGATACAATACGTGGATTTTGAGGGGACATAAACATTCAGTCCATAGCAGAGCATGTTTCAAGAAAATGGAGAAAAGAGGATGCAGTCAAGCAGAGAAGCCTGTAGGACACACACAGGAAAGAGCGTGGGATAAATGCCAAAACACGGAAGATGTTATAGGATACTGAGAGTACGTATTTTCATAGAATCAAAGGTCTGAGAACACTGTGCTTCAGTTAGCAAAGAGTTCAAGAATGAGACCTTGAGAAGGCATCAAAAGCTTACTTCAGCAATAATAAATAACTCCCCTGGAGTGATGCAGGAAGTAGCCAAACTGAACAAAATCTATAACTCTGACAGAAATTTAACAACACACAGAAGGAAGATAAAAATGGAGAGAACTACTATTCACTGAGTAACATGTAGATCCCAAATTCTAGCTAAATACATTGCTTGTGTTCTCTCATCCAGGGCTGCAAATATTCTAGAAATAATAATAGAGTAAAATAATAAAACAAAGATATTTATAGCACTGTCACAATCAAGAAATGTTTCAGTCATTTAAAATAAACTGTCAGAAACAAGGTTGAGGATTTACCATACAATTAGTTGGACTCTCCAAAAATGCTAAGATTACGAAAGACTAAGATAGAGTGAGGAATTGTTCCAAATTAAAAGAGACTAAAAGCACATGACAGCTAATAGTAACAGAGTGTTTTATGGAAATTAAATAACAATACTGATATTTTCTAGATTATATGAAATCTTAATGATATTTTTCAACTTTTTAGAGTTTGTGGTTTGTATGATTTAATTTTATTTCTAAATAAATATTCAGTCATGTTTTTACTTTGTAATGCTGTATTCTTTTTCTTCTATGGGACCCCTGAAATGTATGTGCTTCAAGCCCTACAATGTCTTAATCTTCTCCTAGAAAAGAAATAAAAGGGGAAAAAGTTTTTATAGAGCAGGCATGTGCTCTGGTACAGTAAAGAAAAGAAGTTGGGGTGTTCATCTAAAATATGCACTAATGTGGCTGAAGTGAGTCCAGATTTTTAGATAAATACATTTAAGCTTTAATCTTGAAGATCAATACATACTATTTAAATGCTCAATTAATGTCTACAGTGAATGTATACACACAATAGACACAAACTAAAGACTTAGTTTAATAAAGCAAAACTTAAAGATCTATATTATTAGAATTAGCTTTACAGAATCACTGGCATTTTCACTAAAGTAGAGTGAATCTTTAGGACTGTTCTGGAATGTTTAAACTGTGACAGGGAAAAACTAATTTAATGAATACAAAAGTTATGAACAACTAAAAACTGGATTACCCTAGATATTTGCATTTAATTTTCTAGGCTCCTTTTTTATCCTGTTCATCTGGTATTAGGCAATTCTGTGATGACAATGTAAGTATTTGTACACACAAGCCCAAGAAAAAGGTTTAGGCTTCTAATGTTTAAGCAACTAAAAGTTTTCATTCATGGGCACAACTATATTGACTTTCTTCTTTTACACAAGTAATCCAAGGAAGAAGACCTGGCTTTCTTCAAATGTCAGTTGTTTTTGAAAAATCAACATTCATGGTCTATAACCATTCTGATTCTAATATTGCTCAATTACTTTTTGTCCATTTGGATTCTCAAGCTATTTCTTGGTTCTGTTGTCCAAAAACTAGGCAGTATTTATTACTCATTGACAGAAACGCATATTATAACCCCATTCACTCCAAGAAATCTCGGTAATGAAGTCTAAGTTCAGTTCAGTTCAGTTGCTCAGTGGTGTCTGACTCTTTGCGACCCCATGAATCGCAGCACGCCAGGCCTCCCTGTCCATCACCAACTCCCAGAGTTCACTGAAACTCTTGTCCATCGAGTCGGTGATGCCATCCAGCCATCTCATCCTCTGTCGTCCCCTTCTCCTCCTGACTCCAATCCCTCCCAGCATCAGGGTCTTTTCCAATGAGTCAACTCTTCACATGAGGTGGCCAAAGTACTGGAGTTTCAGCTTCAGCATCAGTCCTTCCAATGAACACCCAGGACTGATCTCCTTTAGGATGGACTGGTTGGATCTCCTTGCAGTCCAAGGGACTCTCAAGAGTCTTCTCCAACACCACAGTTCAAAAGCATCAATTCTTCAGCGCTCAGCTTTCTTCACAGTCCAACTCTCACATCCATACATGACCACTGGCAAAACCATAGCCTTGACTAGATGGACCTTTATTGGCAAAATAATGTCTCTGCTTTTGAATATGCTATCTAGGTTGGTCATACTTTCCTTCCAAGGACTAAGTGCCTTTTAATTTCATGGCTGCAGCCACCATCTGCAGTGATTTTGGAGCCCAAAAAAATAAAGTCTGACACTGTTTCCACTGCTTCCCCATCTATTTCTCATGAAGTAATGGGACCAGATGCCATGATCTTACTTTTCTGAATGTTGAGCTTTAAGCCAACTTTTTCACTCTCCTCTTTCACTTTCATCAAGAGGCTTTTTAGTTCTTCACTTTCTGCCATAAGGGTGGTATCATCTGCATATCTGAGGTTATTGATATTTCTCCCAGCAATCTTGATTCCAGCTTGTGCTTCCTCCAGCCCAGCATTTCTCATGATGTACTCTGCATATAAGTTAGATAAGCAGGGTGACAATATACAGCCTTGACGAACTCCTTTTCCTATTTGGAACCAGTCTGTTGTTCCATGTCCAGTTCTAACTGTTGCTTCCTGACCTGCATACAGGTTTCTCAAGAGGCAGGTAACGTGGTCTGGTATTCCCATGTCTTTCAGAATTTTCCACAGTTTATTGTGATCCACACAGTTAAAGGCTTTGGCATAGTCAATAAAGCAGAAGTAGATGTTTTTCTGGAAATTTCTTGCTTTTTCCATGATCCAGAGGATGTTGGCAATTTGATCTCGGGTTCCTCTGCCTTTTCTAAAACTAGCTTGAACATCTGGAAGTTCATGGTTCATGCATTGCTGAAGCCTGGCTTGGAGAATTTTGAGCATTACTTTACTAGCGTGTGAGATGAGTGCAATGGTGTGGTAGTTTGAGCATTCTTTGGCATTGCCTTTCTTTGGGATTGGAAGGAAAACTGACCTTTTCCAGTCCTGTGGCCAGTGCTGAGTTTTCCAAATTTGCTGGCATATTGAGTGCAGCACTTTCACAGCATCATCTTTCAGGATTTGGAATAGCTCAACTGGAATTCCATCACCTCCACTAGCTTTGTTCGTAGTGATGCTTTCTAAGGCCCACTTGACTTCACATTTCAGGATGTCTGGCTCTAGGTCAGTGATCACACCCATTATGATTATCTGGGTCGTGAAGATCTTTTTTGTACAGTTCTGTGTATTCTTGCCACCTCTTCTTAATATCTTCTGCTTCTGTTAGGTCCATACCATTTCTGTCCTTTATCGAGCCCATCTTTGCATGAAGTGTTCCCTTGGCATCTCTAATTTTCTTGAAGAACCTACTAAAGCAGCTACGCTCACTGCCTGTCACAGAGAACCAGTGCTCTAGAGCAAGGCTTACAGCTCTCCATTCTTTGATCAAAAAGTAAGCTTTCCTAAGCTTCTGAGGGGCTTCCCTGGTACCTCAGTAGTTAAGAATCCACCTGCCATTGCAGGAGACATGAGTTCAATCCCTGGGTTGAGAAGATCCCCTGGAGAAGAAAATGGCAGCCCATTCCAGTATTCTTGCTTGAGAAATCCCAAGGACAGAGGAAACTGGCGGGCTACAGTCTATGGGGTAGCAAAGAGTCAGACACGACTTAGTGACTAAACAACAACAACAGTGCTTCTGAACTGAGCCCTGTCTTGGCACCAGAGACATCTGGGCAAAACAAAACAAAACAAAACAAAGAACACTTGTTGGGGACCTACACCAGTAGGTCAGTAACAACAATAGGATCTGTAAAAGTAGGTATGTAATATATTTTATTCAATTGCATATTTGAATATAGACTTCTGTTTTCCTTACAAGTAAATAAATATTTTGAATTTCAATGCTGCTGCTGCTGCTAAGTCACTTCAGTCGTGTCCCACCCTGTGCGACCCCATAGACGGCAGCCCACCAGGCTCCCTCGTCCCTGGGATTCTCCAGGCAAGAATACTGGAGTGGGTTGCCATTTCCTTCTCCAATGCATGAAAGTGAAAAATGAAAGTGAAGTTGCTCAGTCATTTCCGTCTCTTAGCGACCCAATGGACTGTAGCCTACCAGGCTCCTCCGTCCATGTGATTTTCCAGGCAAGAGTGCTGGAGTGGGTTGCCATTGCCTTCTCTGTTGAATTTCAATACCCATTTCAATTCTTCCAAATGATATGTAAATCCCCTTCCAAAAAATTCTCCCTTCATATTGTGTATTTGCCACCTGCAGGAGTGTTCAAAAGATTTGAATATTGTTTCTTAGTAACAGTCACTCATTATCTGAAATACATGATGCTAAACTTTAAACTCATTAGCCACTCCATTAAAGGGGTCTTATTTAAAGGATATCTTGTTCCTGGCTTTTTTCCCCTGGATAAATAAGATACCAACAAGGTATTAGTTGGGACTCCCTTGGTGGCTCAGACGGTAAAGGATCTGCCTGCTGGAAATGTGGATCAAGAAGATCCCCCAGAGAAGAGAATGGCTACCCACTCCAATATTATTGTCAGGAGAATTCCTTGGACAGAGAAGCCTAGCAGGCTAAAGTCCATGGGGTTGCAAAAAGTTGAATAAAACTGAGCGGCTAACACTTTCACGAGGTATTAGTTACACTTATCTGTGACATCAGCCATCAAACTCACCAACAAACTGTGACTATGAAGCAAGAGATGAGCCTTTAGAAAAGAGCACTGAAAGCCTGTCAAAGTTCCATTAAGTACTGATTCCTCTGGGAAGGCTGCCTTCTTAGCATCCACTCCCTGACATTGATTAGAAGCTTGGGATCTAAGAGCAGCTCACTGTTAGTTAGCCCTGAAATTGCACCCTGGAAAAAGATACACAGCATCTGGCTGAATTCTGTCAGAAATTCTTTCAAAGCAGGGCCAGAGAGAAAGATTCTGTATCTTATTTCTGTGGCCAACACACTGTTAATTTCTAATCTGCTGCAAAGATCTGATTAGTCAATGAACATATTTTGTTGATGAAAGTTCCAGAAAACAATTAAAATGCAAACTACTTTGTTTTGGAAACTATTGATGCTGTCTAAAAGACTTGCATCTGGCACCCTAAACATTTCAGCTTTCATCAAATGCTGCATGTGCCAGTTTTTGGCCATCCCAGTTCTTGATTATTCTCAAATTTTTTTGGAAATAACCAAAGGACTAATTAGGTCACTTGTAGCTTGGCTTCAGTACCAGGTCCAGGATACCAGCTGGAAATGAAGGCACTTAGGAGAGCAATCACCATGTCTAACGCTGCTGCCTGGCTCTGGGGATGATTGACATTTCGAGAGCTGAACAAGCTTAACATTGAATGAAATGCATTGAGGCAGAGCTGACACTAAGAAATGAATACATTTGTTCTACAAATATTTGCCAGGCATTTGCTATGTGCTATTCATTGTGCTAGATGCTGAAGAGAGAAAAGTTAACATGAAATTCCCCGCTGAAAGAAATCATAGCCTATGGATTTAGACAAATATGTGATTTACAATATAGTATGATAAGTGCCGCACTGAGGCCAAAGAGGGGGGTGGTTTATTGGAATATAAAGTAGGAGCATCGAATTAATTTTAAAAGAAAACGGAATGCTTTGAGGAGAAATATCATTAGGCGTAGAGGGTGGCTAGGAAAGAAGAGCACATGGAAAGAAGCATGACGGTAGAAAACATGGCAATTTCTGGGAAATTAAAAGTTTAGAGTATGGGGTACAAGCACCTTACTGTGGCCTTTGTGTTGTGTGCTCAGTTGCGTCTAACTCTTTGTGACCCCATGGACTATATATAGCCCACCAGGCTACTCTGCCCATGGAATTTTCCAGGCAAGAATACTGGATAGGGGTGCCATTTCCTACTCCCAGGGATCTTCCCAACCCAAGGATCAAAGTTGTGTCTCTTGTGTCTCCTGCACTGGCAGGCAGATTCTTTACCACTAACTAGCACCATCTGGGGAGAAGGCAATGGCACCCCACTCCAGTGTTCTTGCCTGGAGAATCCCAGGGATGGGCGAGCCTGGTGGGCTGCCGTCTATGGGGTCACACAGAGTCGGACACGACTGAAGCGACTTAGCAGCAGCAGCAGCAGCAGCAGCACCATCTGGGAAGTCCAACCATGGCCCTTAATCCTCTGCATTATTTACTTGCATCTCACTTTTTTAGCATCCTTTAAGTGATTATTGTTTCTCAGTTGCTCAGACTTTTGTTCAAATCCTCCAGTACTCCAGACTCTTCCTGACTCAGGATTTGTCCACGTGGTTCTGCTGTGATTGGGTCAATCTTATTGTTCACTTCAGCTTAGATATCACCTCCTCGAAGTAATATTTGAGTGATAACATCTCCCTTATTCTCCATCATGGCAACCTACAGAATTCTCATATTAATATGTATTTCATTTAGTAATTGCTTCATTTTGCATTTGTTTACTGCCTATTTGTTGAAAGTTTTAACCTTGGCCTCTTTCTTTTCATGCCTCTAACTTAGTTATATTTAGATAAATTTTGGAAATTGATTTAATGGTCCCAGATGAAAGCAATCTAATGTTTTGTTAAGTTTGATAAAGATGATATTATTGTTGTATAGTTTACTTAATATTATGTGCATTTCATCATTCACTATGACAAATAATAATGATAGATTTCCTGAAGGTTTATTAATTTTTAGTATCTAGATAAGCATGGAAATCCCATAGACAGAGGAGCCTGGCAGACTATAGTCCATGGGCTTGGAAAACAGACACAACTTAGCAACTACACAACAACAAAAGCATGAAGAGAAAGTCATAATACTCTCAAACACTTGTAATTTCTTCTCAGGAGACTAGGTGTATACCACTTAAGGGCAAAAATGACCAGAGTTTCATAGCAAGTCAACATTAGAGCTCAGGTTTGAAAGGGTTATACCCATAGACTTTGGTCTGAAACTAGGCTTGGTTTATTTTCATCACTCTTTGCTTAATATCTTCACAGGTGAAGATATTTCACATTAAAGAAAAATACATGTCTCTCAAAGCTATCCTTGTTCAAAGAAGTCCTTCTTGCATTGCAGATCTTAAGTTCTTATTATGAGCATCCTGTACAAGCTGGTGCCTGATCAAATAGTATCAGAATTATGTATTTATAAATTTCATTGTCTCATAAAAATTTATGAGTCCTCAGACATGATTAGAAAAGACCAGATACTCAAAGAAAGAAAATTTAAGTAAACACTAAGAAAAAGTGACATAGTAAATGGCCAATAAGAATAACAAAAGAGAACTGGACATTCACAAACTCAAATAAGGTAACATTTAAAGCATCTTTAAGAAGATAATGTTCTTATATATATATATATATATATATATATATATATATATAATATTCTTATATATAGTATATATGTATTTCTTGATGTGGATCATTTTTTAAGTTTTTATTGAATTTATTGAAATATTGCTTCTGTTCTTTATATTCTGGTTTGCTTCTGTTGTTTATATGGCCATGAGGCTTGTGAGATCCCAGATCCTGGATCAGAAATCAAACCTGCACCTCTTGAATTGGAGTACCATTGGAGTACCAGGGAAGCCTCCTGAGAAGATAATATTCTTAACAGCTTTTAACTGATAAAAATCTTCTGGTAACAAAGGATATTTACTCATTTTTCTAGCTGTGCTCATATCAACTATAAAATTGGAATCTGTTTACCTTAAGCTAAAAAGAAAGACATGAGGGCATGCTAATGTTATGACTGTGCTTCTTTGATGTCCTATAACCTTAGTAGAATACTCTGATTCTGAAGAGTAATTTTTTTATTTACTTCTATTTTATGCATATAGATTTTATTTATCAAGTTCGTTAATAGAAATCTTTGCATGATGTCTGATCACTCCCTAAAGAATACAACCTGAAGTTTACCTCATAATTCTAACACAGTGCATATACAGAAAAAAACTGGCCTTAAATATATAAACGTCTTTTCCAGGGATAATATATCATGAGAGAGTTTTTCTTGGAGACCAGGAAATTATCTATTGAAGCAAAAAGCCAGCCACATCCCAGTTCTTTACAGACATTCTGTATTTTATTGTTTATCCAAACATCACAGAAAACATAACTGGGATTGGTGTAATGATCTATTTTCTTATTGCACTTAATTTCTGGCTTTGTATGGTAAAATATGAATTTTTAATTCTGCTTAAGGAATAATAACTTTCTAGCTATTTTTAAGAAAAGCATAACTTGCCAAAAATATTAAGCAAGATAGTGGTTTTTGTTGGATAATTGTTTTATGTGTCTCCTATAATCTTCAGTTTTTGTTATATATTTGATTATTACATTTCAAAGATATTAGGCAATTCAATTGACAATATGGTTTATTTGGGGGAAGGGATAGTATTCCTAAAGCCTTTATCATGAATTTATTTTTATACCACAATAAAATGTTGTGGTTGATTCAATACTTACAACTGCTGGTAGTGAAATCTAAAAGGCCAGAGGGAAACAACTGGCCCTCGGTCTTCACTGTGGAGTATAAGCTCCATTCTCTCCCAGCAGAGAGGCAGAGCTAGACCACAGTGGTGCCTCATTACTCATACTCTGGGCTTACTTCATTCTCGGTTTCTCAGCCAGCAGAGTGCAGTCAAACACATCAATGTTGATAGCACTCTCTAAAAAAAACTGACATATTTCCACTGTTTTCACAATGGCTGGATTTAGACAGTAGAATATTTAGAAGGTGTACTGGTGGAACACAAAGCAGGTTTTTGTTTTTTTTTAAACCACAGGAAGTATTTAATAATATTACTTCTACATTTCTTAATATGGACATATATTCTCTCCTACCAGTCACACACATACACACACTCATTTTTTGGCTCATCTCAGGTCCCATGAGTCAAAATTTTCATAGGTTAGGCTGAAGAATCTGCAGCTTTATCAAGTAAATAAAAATTTCAAAATCTACTCTAACAATCTCATAACAGACAGTAAGGCTATCTGTCCACATCAGTTCAAGAATTTCAATGATACTTAAAGGGATATTTACTACCAGACATAGAGGGGAAATATCTTACTTGCCTAGTTAAGCTCTGAAAATATTCTAAATTTACTCAATTAATGAATAATTACAACAATTTAAGCTATGACAGACCTAGTCTATTATATAATCTTAATAACAGCACTACATGTATTGTTTTTATGAAAATTTTCCCCAAATATTAAGATTTAATTCCATTATTTTAAGTTACTAGAAATGTGAATGTTAATATCTGTCCCAGCTACTAACATCTACCAACTGGTAAGTGTATGCAATTTTGCATATTGCACATTTAAATGTGAACCTGTTCTTTTGTCTATTCACTATCCATCATCATGCAATACTCCAAAAGGAGCAACCTTAAATTTTGTTTAAGGTATGTTTTGGGGGTGGATATAGAAATAGCTGCTAGCAGAGATTCAGAATTTCATAAAACACAGAGCAAATGGAAGAAAATATGGTTTTATATTTATTTGATTTGACTTGATTTAGATAAATTGGGTAGATTGAAAAAAATTTAAGTGACTTTATGTTTCTGTGAATTGACAGGAGAGGTGAAAGGAACTGGCCTGTTTAACCACCTTTGTAAGAAGATTGATAAAATGTTGTAGTTAAAACTAATACTTGGCAGTAGCAAGAAGCTCATAAACCTGGAATGACTTGAGCTCTTCATTTAAAAAAGGCAAATGGTTAAAAAAAAAAAAAAAGGCAAATGGTAAAATGGACTCATTTCAGCTTTTAAATTTAAACTATAAAAAAGAATAAGAAATGAAAAACACACATTATATAGAAAGAGAGCAAGAAATGCATTCAGAAACAGTCTACCTCAAGGTGAAATGAGTAACCCCACAAAAAAGCCAGATAATAATTCTTATAAATTGTGATTAATCAAATAACACTGTATATTTTATACTTATATAATTCTACTTTATTATATACATTTCCTATCAGTTAACCTGATCTGTAAAATAACTGTCACCCAGTATAATTCACCATTATTCCTTGATTGTTTTTGTTTGTGCAACAGAGGAAAGTGAGCAGAAATTCAATAAAGGAACTAATAGTAGAATAATCTTTACTCTTAAGAGTTTTTAAAAAATAAATCCCTAAAAAAGTCAAAATTTGGAAATTATATAATATAAGTATTAAAACATATCTTTTTCTGAATTATAAGATCTTAGATATGACAAAGAATAAAAGTAATGCATGGCTTCCCACAAAGTCATGTGCTACAGCAATTTTTGAGAGGCTCTAAATTATAGCAAAAAGTACCCAGCATAAGAGTTATGTTTCAGCTTCAGTTCAGTTCAGTCACTCAGTCGTGTCTGACTCTTTGCGACCCCATGAATTGCAGCATGGCAGAACTCCCTGTCCATCACAATCTCCCAGAGTTCACTCAGACTCATGTCCATCAAGTTAGTGATGCCATCCAGCCATCTCATCCTCTGTCATCCCCTTCTCCTCCTGCCCCCAATCCCTCCCACCATCAGAGTCTTTTCCAATGAGTCAGCTCTTCCCATGAGGTGGCCAAAGTACTGGAGTTTCAGCTTTAGCATCATTCCTTCCAAAGAAATCCCAGGGCTGATCTTCAGAATGGACTGGTTGGATCTCCTTGCAGTCCAAGGGACTCTCAAGAGTCTTCAACACCACAGTTCAAAGGCATCGATTCTTCGGCGCTCAGCTTTCTTCACAGTCCAACTCTCACATCCATACATGACCGCTGGAAAAACCATAGCCTTGACTAGACAGACCTTTGTTGGCAAAATAATGTCTCTTAAAGGCCTACAATTTATAAAAATTTCCAACAAAGATTCTCAGTAGTCTATTTGGTCAGCTAACTGTTGGTTGGGGGATATGCTTCAGTGACACCACCTGTGATTCTAAGTCCTCATCCTTTCATGAATACAAAATAAATTGGGTTAGTCATTAATCCTACTTTTTGTACCTTCATAACTACAGAGCTTCAGCCCTCTTCCAAGAGATTCTCCCCACTCCAGAATCTACAGACCATTGGATTATATCCCCAAAGAGGCACAAAATCATCAGAACTAAAGCCAGCTCCATGCTCTGTTTAGCCCACTCTTCTATTTCCTAATTAGGTATCAATTCAGAGCACTACTCAGGATAATTAGAAAAGACCCTGATGCTGGGAAAGATTGAGGACAGGAAGAGAAGGGGGCAAGAGAGGATGAGACAGTTGGATGGCACATCAAAACAATGGACAGGAGTTTGAGCAAACTCTGGGAGATGGTGAAAGACAAGGAAGCCTAGTGTGTTGCAGTCCATGGGATCTCAAAGAGTTGGACATGACTGAGCTTTTGTACAATAACAACTTGGGCTAATGCTTATAGTACTGCTAAACTGCCTCAGACAATGGTGTCATCTCCATTGTCTGAAGAAACAATGAAATGTCTTCTTAATCTTTATTCTGCTTCTATACAGTAGAGACTCAAATTAATACAGACTTAAGGGACATGGCTTTTTTCAGAATTTCACACAGTTGTTTACCCCCACAGCATACACTGCTTCCAGCATGTCTAGGTCAATGCAACATGCAACACAAGAAGCCTCAGAATCTGTTGTTAAGGCTGCCTCATCAATTCACACTTCATCAAGGTAGAGGTCTCTCTAAAAATTCTCAGTCCCACCAATTGTCATAATTCTCAGCTCAGTCTTTTCATCCTGTATGTCTACATGTGCCACTCCACTATTAAGCATTCAAACATATAAGTGAGAAGATATAGATAAACTAATTGTCAGGAAGATGGGGTAAAGCAAGACATTCCCTATTTCTATAAGCCATGGTTAACATTCAGTTACCATAGAAAACTCAGTTGCTACAATGTATAGATAATTAGAAACAAATAAGTAGTATCTACTTAACAAGTGTGTTCAACTTAACTTGGGTTGTTAAATATCCAATTTCATAATCTCTTATGAAAAATATATTTACCTTTCTCAAAAATTTACCTGGAAATTTTCCATGGTACATTGCCATGATCATGATTTTGATTATCCTCTCCAACAACAATATCAATACGAAAAACAAGTTCTCAGGCTTTTCTTACATATTGTTTTTTCCTGCATGGTACTAACATTTCACATGCATTTCATGTTTCCCAGGATGCTCTCCTTTATTCAATATTTCATCCCCAGACACTAGGAGCATATCAGGAGTAGAGTGGACATTTGCAGTAAATATTTTTTTGAACAAATAGATAAGTGACCCCATTAGTTTGTTAGGGCTGCCATAACAAAATACCACAGACTGGGACACTTAATAGCAATTTCTTTTTTCACAGTTCTGGAGGCTAGAATCCAAGATTAAGGTGATAACAGGTTTGATTTACCTGGAAGTTTCCTCTCTTTGACTTGCAGATGGTCATCTTCTCATAGGATATTTTCTCTGTGCACGCATCCCTCATGTTCTTTTGTGTGTCTAAATTTACTCTTCTTATGACAACATATTGGATCACGGCCTACCCTAATAGTCTCATTTTAATGGAGTCACCTCTTAAAAGACCCATGAGGTTTGAGTGAGTGAGTGCAAATCATTCAGCCATGTTCAACTCTTTGTGACCCCATGGACTATACAGCCCATGGAATTCTCCAAGCCAGAATACCAGAGTGGGTAGGCTTTCCTTTCTCCAGGGGATCTTCCCAACCCAGGGATATAACTCAGGTCTCCCACACTGCAGGCATATTCTTTACCAGCTGAGCCACAAGGGAAGTCCAAGAATACTGGAGTGTGTAGCCTATCCCTTCTCCAGGGAATCTTCCCAATCCAGGAATTGAACTTGGGTTCCCTGAACTGAAGGCAAATTCTTTACCAACTGAACTATCAGGGTTTAGGGCTTTAATTAAATTCAACAAGAATATTAGAGGAACACAGTTCAGCCCATAGAATGAGCTATGAACATTTAAATCACTCATCTAAAACTCAAAATTACAATAAAAGAGACTATGGCTAACTTATGTGTAAAATGTTATTACTATCTATTGACATGTCAGTATTCATGCACATACTACAAGAAATCTAAATGTTTTATTAACAGAGAAAAAGCTTTGTAAATATAATAAATTTTAATGGAAACAACCAATAAATTAGCTCAAATGTCAATGTGTGTATCAGGAAACTAGTTAACAGCTTGCAGCAATTCTTAGGGAATCTTTTACAAGTATATTAAGTAAGGAATTCTGAGAGAAAGTGTGATGAATGAAGAGTGTCAGAGATGACCAGAAAAGTGAAAACAAAGCTCTAGAGTATCTACACCCAAGGGCAATATTTATAGTTAATGTTAGGCAGTTAGAATAGTAAACAGGAGTCCAAAATGGCGGTGGCTAAAAGACAAGGAAGGAAAAAGCCTGTGAAAATAGAACAAAGGAAGGTCAAAGGAAGGTCCGAGGACCGGAGTGAGGACCTCAGGTAGAACAAACAACACTCCTGGCTAGCCCAATTTACATAGGGCAGGCCCACGGAGGGAGGAAAAAACATAAAAAGAAGAGCCAAAGGGTCGGGGCTCGCTCTCTCTCTTCTCTTCGCGTCTTTGGGTTGTCATGCCCTCACACCTCGAGGATGTATTTTCCTGCTATTTTCTAAATAAAACTGAGCTGTAACATGGAGCTGTAACAGTCATCTGTCTAAGAGCTGTAACGCACCAAGGGCTTTAATGTCCGTCGCTTCAAATTTTTTTTGAGACAAGACAGAACTGAGGAGATTACACTTGCCTGATAGTTAAGAACTTAGTTATATAGATGGGTTCTGTAAGAACTTTTAATATAAGCATTATAAAAGAGAAGCAAAATCCTGCAGTGGTTAAAAACAGAGGCTAGGAGCAAAGCCAGTCCGTAGCTGGGTCCCTGCCTTGCCACAGCCTGGCCGTGATTTGGACAAGTTGCTTCATCTTTCTGAACTCCTGTCTTCTTCTGTAAAACAATAATAACTAGAGATTAAAAGAAATAAGGTAAGTGAAGAGCTTTCCACAGTGGTTAGAGAATAGTAAATATTCTATAAATGACAGAAAACAGGATATTAAGGATATAATTAAACCAAATGCTAAATATTTATTTCACATTAACATATGATTAAGAATATGTGGTTCATTTGGCACATATTTAGTTCCCAGCTCAGAGCAAGAGATATAAGAGACTGAATCATCATCTTTTTCATCATCATTAGCTATGTTTTAGAATTTATATACTCTGTGAGACAAAATATGCTTTAAGTTTTATGTGCATGATCTCATTTAATGCTCCTTCTACACACACACACACACACACACACACACGCACATATTATGGGACAGGTACTAACCTCATCTACATTTTTCAAAAGAAGGAAAGCAATTTTCTGATCATATACTTACTTATAACTTAGGCCTTTATGATTCCAGACTGAACTTCAGTCCAGCAGTTACTGTCAATTGTTAATAATATTTAGATTGAATCTGGAGAAGCCAACTGCAGAAATATGTTAATAAGATTATTAAAAATGTTCAGTTAAATATGTATTAAGATTATCTATTTATTGGATATCTGATCAAACAAAAAAGTTAAAGGTTTCCTCTGTGTCCTATTTTACAAAGAGGACATAGCTGCCAAATAGACAAGTTGACTTTGGACATATGCTTAAGAAGGCAACCAATCTACAGGTTCTTTGACTTAACTGGTGTGGGCCATGAGATGATCCTCCCCGAGTAACTGCCTTAACTATTCACCTTGAGGAAAGCCTCTGCACTGATAAAGAGATAATTAATTGAAGGGAACCCATGCCCATTCTTTTTGCTTGCCTTCATCATTGATGTGGAAAGACAGGATGCTTGAAGCAGCGTAAATGATCTTATCACTACGACAGTAAACCCAGGAACTTATCAGAGGTGTTGGATTCAACAATACTGGAATAACAAATATTAGGGCTTCCTGTTATCATTCTTGAATTAATCATCCCTATGTTAAGCCAAGTTTAACTGAGCTTTCTCTTATTGGAGACTGAAAGTCTCCCTGAATGACCCAAGTTTGCTATATTGTGCAAAAATCCTGAATAATCAAATAAGTTAACTGTGATAGCTCATTATATTCATCGTTTTCTCTTCAGTTTACATCAAGATTACTATATTCCTTCTTTAGACTATGGAAAGTTGCTCTTACAGAAAAACTATTTTTATGTGTGACTAAATTAACATAAATGCCCTGGGCAAATGAAATATTTTAGCAAAAATAATTTCACAGATGATGTGAAAATTTTCCATGCAGTGCTAATTATGGTTATATTGCCCATAAAACAATTTTTTTCTATATTCAGATCAATAGTGTGTCAAAAAATTTTAAAAAAGAGAGAAAAACTACTTCTTGCCATGACTGTAAATGATAGTTTGGCTAAACAGATTCATTTTGAATGAAGTAGATTTTGTCTGTACTGTTTCATCATCAATAATAAAGAATTCACTCTGTTTTTCTGCAAAATTTTCACATGATATATTCTAAGTACAAACTTTTCAAAATTTGGAGACTTGATGGCACATACACTGGATGGAATACTTTTGCTGACACTGTCCCTGGTACTTCCTATCCCTGAAATACTTTCTGAACTTTTGAAGTTATCATCACAGAGTCACTAACACTATGGCCTCCAGTCATCTGTACCATCATTGACATTCCTTTTAAGGGCAATAAAAGAACAACAGAAAACATTCAGAAGGCAAAAAGACACACTATTTCCCCTAAGAGGTATATAGCACAAGATTCTCAAGCAGAACTGGGTATGTATACAAAAACTCAGAAATGCATCTCAGATTTGAAGTATACCTTTACCCATAGCTAAATAAATAGTTATTTTTTAAATGCAAGCAGTTAATACAGACTAGACACCCATGAGACTATGCATAATGAGTTACTTTCAAAAATCATAGACTTTTTTTTCCTCATACCTTCACAAACCCTGCGTAGTATATACTGTAACAATCTGAAGATAGGTAATGTACTGTAACATAAAACACTGTGTGTTAACCAATCTCCATAGATGTTTTAAACTTTTAGGCTACACAATCTTATATCTATTAAAGTTTGACAACTCCTTATTAGGAGGAATTTTCCATTATGCTATGTTTATATTTTTCCTGTTATGTATTCAAATGTAATCTCCTTTATGTTAATTTTGGCAACACTAGATGATAGTTGAGGAAATTGAGGCCTGCAGATAACCACTTGAGTGAACTTAAAATCTCATTCTTTAGCCCTAGTCAAGCCTTGAAATCTAGCTGACTGCTTGAGTATTGAGAGACCCTGAGTCACAATCATTCGGCTAAGTTGCTCTACTACTGGAAGTTCAAAAACTGTATAATAAATACAGTAAGTTGCTAAGTTTTGAGGAATTTGTTACACAGTAATATACAACATATGTGGATATAGACTGAACAAAAATTATTTTCTTGACCATAATAGCTAAATTAAAAAGGACTTAAAGACTGATAGCTGAATTCACTTTGTGGTATTCAGAATCCATGGTATTTGGGTATTTGGTAATAGTGCTTATTTCAGACATTTTTTTTAAGTCTGATCATTAAGAGGTTTTTTTGCCTTTTGTGCAACAAAGTCTCCAGTTAATACAGCCTTATAAGTCTGTTTATCCATCTAATTAGTTGCCTGCTTATATATTTATCTGTCTATCCATTCATTGATATATTTTTCTATCTAGAGATTTGGACCAAGTGAACCCTATCTGAATATTAACAGCCAAGATTATTAGGTCTAGAGACAGCAAAATCTTCTTGCATGACTGATTCTATCTTCAAGAGTTTAATTTATTTCTTAATGTGCTATTCATTATACACACACTTTATGGTCTTAAGTGGTGAAATTATACCATACAGTCTCAGGCAAGGAAAATGAAAATAAAATATTTGAAGGAAAGAAAACTCTAAGTAAACAATAAAAACAAGGCAATTATAGTCTAATCAATCTCTACTGAGGCAGGTATACTAGGGGATTTTTGTTAAAATGGGAGGTTTCACTTTATCCAAGTCACATTTTATTAAAACTTTCCTTGTTTGGACAAAGTAAAATGATAATTTTATATTTATTAATGTTAAAAGTGCAGAAAACCAAATACTGAAATTAGGAAAATTTTCCTTACAAACACAGAAACTTTTTCAGGAATGCACAACAAACGAACCTAAAACTTAATAGCTTAAAATAATAACAAAATATATATTATTTCTCATGATTCTGCATGAGATGTATAAGGCTGGATGTATCTGGATTTTTGTTGTTGTTGTTGTTAGTTGTATTTTGGTCCCTGTAGTCTTCATCCAAGATGACTTAATTGTTTAATATGTGTGGAAGAGCTGAGAATAGAGATACTCTCTTTTATTAATATCCTGTAGCCTCTAACTGTGCCTAATTTCTTCACACAATGATGGTCTTCACACAAGATTTTCTACATGGTGGCTAACTTCTGAGAGAAAGGAAGCAGAAGCTGTCACTTCTCTTAAAGGCTAGATCCAAAACATACAGATTTATTTTCACAGAATTCTATTTGTCAAAGAAAGCTACAAAACCAAACCAAATAGAAGGATAAGGGTAATAAATTTCACCTCCTGATATGAAGAGCATCATGTACATGCCCGAAAGGAAAAGAATTGATGGCAAATTATCTTAGAGGATATCTACTCCAGTTCACCCTCTGGCCACACAATTAACAATCCTCCCACATTTGAAACACATTCTTTGTATGCACACGTTTAGACCTCCAAAGCCTCACCCCATTGTGGCACCTGGCTCAGACATGGAATCCAGTTTCTCATTATCTATGTCCTTCTAGAAACACGAATGCAATTCCCCAGGATCAGAGACCTGTGAAGAAAGACGTTATCTTTCCTCTACGTAACCAATGCACATTAGTAAAACAGCATTTTAATTTCTAATTTCTGCTATAACAAATCACCACAAACTTAGTAGTTTAAAACAACACAAATATATTCTCCTACCATTCTGAAGAACAGAAGTCCAAAATCAGTTTCTATGGGCTAAAATAAAGGTGTTGGCAGGTCTGCACTTCTACTGGAGTCTGTAGAAATCTGTTCCCTTGCCTTTACCTGCTTTGGAGGCAGCTAGCTTTTCTTGACTGCTGAACTTCTCCTTCTTCTTCAAGCCAGCAGCGCGATATATTCAACCATCTCTCTTTCTCTCACCAAAATCCCTGCTTCTATTTTCACATTTTCTTCCTTCTGACTTCGACCCTGTGGCTTCCCATTCAGAAAGACTCTTGTGATTATACTAGGCCACAAGTCTAATCCAGGATATTCTTTTCATCTAAGATTCTTAAGTTAATCACACCTGCAAAGACACTTTTGCCATGTGAAAGAACATAAGTTGCCATGCGGTGAATAGGATGAATCCCATTCAAGAAGGGGTAGACAGATGGCTAATATCAGACATTAGTCCATAGGAATTCTGAAATCCAACAGGGAATAGTTCCCCTTGCCTCTGGAGAAGGTATAAGGTATGTTTCTTGGCTAGAATATATGTGTGCTCTTTGGAAATGATTTTACATGATGCTTGAGTTCTTTCCACAGTCTCTTGTCCCTACTGTCTGAGTTATTCTTTCTTTTTCCATTAGAAATGCCTAGTATTTTCAAGTGAGTAGCCTTCTCAGTCTGCTCTCTGCCCATAGACATTTTCATGCCTTAAAACCTCTCTTCCATTTGTTTTTTTGGTTTTTTTTTTTCCCTGACTCTGTTTCCTTTTAGTCCACCATTGATGGCAATTTTGACAATAAATTCTCTTGAAAACATTGTAGATTTCCTGTGAAGCTTCTTGGGGGTTTATTTCATTAGATCAAAACCATAATTATAAATCTTTTTCTGGTAAAGATCCTTTATGTCATTTTATGAGATGGGGTACTGTGGCGCTACGCCTTTATGACCTTAAGACTGTTAGAAATACTTTTGTCTAAATACAAGGCTCTGATTCTAGGAACTGCCTTAAATATTCCTGAGTTCTTAACTCTCACTTATAATTGACCTTGAGTCCATGTTTTACTAGCAGTACCCTGTATTTGGTCTTTGCCCTGAGGACATTTTTACTTTGAAAATCTTTTGCTGCTTGGAGGAACAGGTAACGTAGCTCCAAAATTCTTGTGTAGTCTCCTTGAATATTACAGTATTCCTTCTCTGTTTCAACCTTTTCTTGCAATATCTTATTGTAGACAGTCAAAGAAAGCCAAATTTACTTGCTAAATTCTGCCTGACAATAGATGTATCCATAACTTCATTAGGTCCAATTTTTATTTTCCATGTCAGTAATTGTTTTGATGGGAAGCCCTGCTGATTCAGTGGTAAAGAATCATCCTGCAATGCAGAAGATGCAGGTTGCATCCCTGGGTCCATAGAGTCATAAGAGTTGGATATGACTGAAGCAACTGAACACACATGCATGCACTTTCCCATATGTATATTTTACCTCAATCTTATTGGGCTTCCCAGGTAGCTCAGTGGTAAAGAACCCGCCTACCAATGCAGGAGATATGAGACATGGTTTTGATCCCTGGGCCAGGAAGATCTCCTGGAGGATGGCTTGGCAACCCACTCCAGTATTCTTGCCTGGAGAATCCCATAGACAGAGGAGCCTGTCAGGCTACTGTCCATAGAGTCGCAGAGAGTCAGACACAATTGAAGCAACTTAGCACAGCATACACAGCACAATGTGAGAAACAAACCCAAAACTTGGTTGCTTTTTTTTTAAAGCACATTTATTATTTCCTATTATTTGGCAAAATCAGATGGGCTAAGATGTGCAGCTAGTTTGTGTTACACTGTGTTACTCTGGGGATGGATCATGAAAGACAGCTTCTTCTTTCCCAAGTCTGGTGTTCTAACTGGAAAGTATGATATAGTTTGTGATGTATCCAACTTCAAATCATGGTCATAATTTTTAATAGACTATTTTTTAGATCAGTTTTAAGTTCATAGAAATAGTCAGCAGGAGGTACAGAGATGTCCCATATTCTTCCTGCCCACAAAAATGCATAACCTCCACCTTTATCAATATCCTCACCAGAATGTTACATTTGTTACATTAGATGAACCTACACTGACAAACCACTATCACCCAAAGCCCATAGTTTACATTAGGGTTCATTCTCCAGGTACCTTCTGTGGATCTGGACAGTTCATGATGATATATACCCATCATTACAGTATTACACAGAGCAGTTTCACTGCTCTAAAATTCCTCTGTGCTCCACGGTACACATTTTTTTCAATGTTTAACAACTTGAGGTTTTAATTTACATCTGAAAAATATTTGACTCTAAAAAGCTTTATGGACTAAAAATCACAATTATTTATTGATTCTAAAATCACCATAAACCATATATGAAAATAGAATATTTTACATTATCTTAATTTCTTACTTTAGTAACTTATTATAGAGGGACCTGGAATATATGATCCTCTAGTTTCCACAGCTTCTAAATTCCTTATACTTTATTTAAAATAAATATACATGGTGTATGAATAAAACCAAAAAGATGACTAAGCCCTAAATCCACTCTATTGATGGTGATCACAGTGTTTTTAAAGAAAGTCTGATTTGCCATCATGACTCTGTTTCACATAATTCATTAAGATGATCATTTTATAGCTGCCAGGTGGTAATTTTTTTATTTAGCTAGTATCCTGGAGTATGTAGGCCACAGGTGTTGAAAATAAATCTGAGAAGTTGCTTTTATTTTTTATTTTTCTACAATGTGAGTTTGTTGATTTTGTTTTGAGTTAAACAACATCTGGGCACTCTTCCTATTTTGGATGAATCTTCTTGAGAAGCAGGAATTGTTATCAATCAGATATTTCCACTTGGGAGTTTGAATCTTGAAATCATAAACCAAAGTTGCATAAATGGTAAAGATAAATTCTCAAGCAGTGGGCATTACGATGACAACTCCAGGGACATCATGATGGGTTTAAAGCAGCAATGTCTTAACCAAATAATTTATGTGACAGAGCCTTTTAAGCATGATCTCTTCTATTAGTCTTGACTGATTTAACCTAATTTCTGAATTTAACTCCCCAATTTTTTTTCAATTTTACTAAAAACAACCCAATAATCTTTCAATAAACTGATTTTCTGGGTTAATAAGGATCAGTTTTTTTGAGCTTACAATCAAACACTCTGATTTATACACATGGTTAATCAGTTTAACCCAATTTTGTATATTAATATATAACCAGAGTACACCCAAGCTATTTCTTTTATTAGCTACACATTGTCCTCCAAATATTGTTAATATGTTCTCCAACAGGTAGTCTATTGTATCAGCAGAGCCATTGTTAAATTGCCGTGAAGATTTTTTTAATCTCAATGATTTTATTTATTTTACAGTGTTCTTAGATGGAAAGAGCTCATTGTTTTTGTAAACTAGTGATCAACAATAGAATTTAAAGGAGAAGCAGCTATCCTTTGGCAAATCACATAAATTAAAATAAAAAATTCTTGTTTATTTAGATATTTAGGAAATTGATCACTTGTATGAGTAGAAACTTTTAGAAAGCTGAGTATTCATCCTTTCAAAAGTCAAAATATTATTTCTATCATTTTTACTCATTATTTATTTTCAAGTTTTTATTGAAAAGTATACCAATCACAAATGTTTAGGCCTGTGACTTTTCACAAAATGATCACATCTAAATAACCAGCATCAAAATTATAAAGCAAAATATTACATCCACATAGTCCTTTCATATAATCCTTGGTTACTTCCATTTGTGTGGCTTTATTTCTGAGTTTGTTTATTTAACTTTAATTGGTTTTGTTTTCTTCCCTGCTTGACTATATGTGAGAAATTAACATTTGCTTCACCAATGTTTTCTTCACTGCTTGTAAAACAGAAAGTTTTCAATAAATGATCTGTAACTGAGAGAAATAATAAATACATTGGGGAATGAAGTTGCATGAATAATTTAAATCCCCTATAACTGTTCAAAGAATATCTGATTCCTAGATTTCTCCTGAGTCCCTAGTAATTAATTGATATTTCAATATTTTAATCCCTGGTAATCCTGTTTCTCTAGTGATCACAGGCTGTTTGTTATTTGTGTGTGTGCATGTTTATGTGTGTGTTCAGTGGCTCAGTTGTGTTTGACTCTTTGTGACCTGATGGCCTATAGCCTGCCAGGCTCCTGTCCATAGGATACTTCCAAGCAAGAATACTGGAGTGTGCTGCCATTACAGGGGATCTTCCCAACTCAGGGATCGAACCCAAGTCTCTTGAGTCTCTTGCATTGGCAGGAGAATTCTTTACCGCTGGCACCACCTGGGAAGACCTTGCTGCTGTTTGTGGACAGGTTTAACTGGTATGAGATCCTGTTGTCTCTTGGTCAGTGGAGATGACTTTCACTCCTCCAGCAGCTCCTCTAAAGCTGTACACAGTGGGCACATTTCAGCTAACTCTTTTTAACCTTCCTCCAGAAGTCAATATTTTCTTCAGACTCCAAGAAGTAGCTTTCTCTGAGGCTTTTTTTTTTTTTTTTCTTAATCCCTAAGAAATGCTTTAATTGAGAAGACTGGACTATAAATTAGAAAGCATGTCTCACAGGAAACTCATTCAGTTCAGTCGCTCAGTTGTGTCCGACTCTTTGTGACCCCATGAATCGCAGCACGCCAGGCCTCCCTGTCCATCACCAGCTCCTGGAGTTCACTGAGACTCACGTCCATCGAGTCAGTGATGCCATCCAGACATCTCATCCTGTCGTCCCCTTCTCCTCCTGCCCCCAATCCCTCCCAGCATCAGAGTCTTTTCCAATGAGTCAACTCTTTGCATGAGGTGGCCAAAGTACTGGAGTTTCAGCTTTAGCATCATTCCTTCCAAAGAAATCCCAGGGCTGATCTCCTTCAGAATGGACTGGTTGGATCTCCTTGCAGTCCAAGGGACTCTCAAGAGTCTTCTCCAACACCACTGTTCAAAGGCGTCAATTCTTCAGCGCTCAGCCTTCTTCACAGTCCAACTCTCACATCCATACATGACCACTGGAAAAACCATAGCCTTGACTAGACGGACCTTTGTTGGCAAAGTAATGTCTCTGCTTTTGAATATGCTATCTAGGTTGGTCATAACTTTCCTTCCAAGGAGAAAGCGTCTTTTAATTTCATGGCTGCAGTCACCATCTGCAGTGATTTTGGAGCCCAAAAAAATAAAGTCTGACACTGTTTCCACTGTTTCCCCATCTATTTCCCATGAAGTGATGGGACCAGATGCCATGATCTTCATTTTCTGAATGTTGAGCTTTAAGCCAACTTTTTCACTCTCCACTTTCACTTTCATCAAGAGGCTTTTGAGTTCCTCTTCACTTTCTGCCATAAGGGTGGTGTCATCTGCATATCTGAGGTTATTGATATTTCTCCTGGCAATCTTGATTCCAGCTTGTGTTTCTTCCAGTCCAGCGTTTCTCATGATGTACTCTGCATACAAGTTAAATAAGTAGGGTGACAATATACGGCCTTGATGTACCCCTTTTCCTATTTGGAACCAGTCTGTTGTTCCATGTCCAGTTCTAACTGTTGCTTCCTGACCTGCATACAAATTTCTGAAGAGGCAGATCAGGTGGTCTGGTATTTCCATCTCTTTCAGAATTTTCCACAGTTTATTATCATTATTCAGATGTTATTTTCTCTGGTGCCATTATATTTCCTCTAATTATTTCCCAAACTAAATGGTTTTAATTTTGATAACAGCAGATAAATAGTTATATATGTCAAAAGTAAGAGTACAAACCAGCATTTTACACTGTCCACAAAAAAATACTCTGATTCACATTGGTATTTCTAAAAACAAAATATGTTACAATGTATCACCCTAAATTATTTGGAATTATATTACTCTATTAATTATTTATCTAATAAATCTCTTTGGTAATCAGAACAGGTAGACTAGAACCCTATTACACAGTAATTAAATTACATGTTAATAAAAAGTGTGGTTAAAAGTTTATCTGTATTTTGTCATTTGACTAATAAGCCCTTACCTTAGAGATGTGAATAGCATTTGTTCAATATTTCTGTACAATTCTCTTCCAAAATAAATATATTACGTGCATAACATTTGATATTTGAGGAGCTGCTAGTACCTGAGCCCTCTTCCTTTGTTTGGAGATTTCTCCATTTTATGAGTCTTGATTGCAAGTAAATTCCTACTCCAATTACAAAAGCTGAAAGTGTCAGATTCTGAATTACCCATTTCTTCTGACAACCTTGATTCAGGAATATATCTAGATTTGGCCAGGTTTATAAAGCTCCTGGGTGTGTGAGTTTTGAAGTAATAGCCCAAAGAAGTAGACCTAGTAGAGAATTCTTGAGAGGTGGCAGGTCTAAGGTTCTAAGAACAACAGTGTTCAGTACCCAGTGTATCACTGGCAACATGAACTGTGGAACGGTGTTTCTACCAGAGTAAGTAGTAATTTTGTTTGGAAAGAATTTAGGCTGTGGGCATAGCTTCCTTTTCTTTTCAATTTCAAGAGTGTAGGCTGCTCCTTTCTTGGTTTCTGTGAACAATTTGATATCCTATCAATAAAGGGATTTTTTGTTGTTGTTTGCTTAAGTTGCCAAAATCAGCTTATGATGGCTGTATATAAGGAAACCAACTGATAAATTAGTACCTAACATGGCAGCAGAAGTCCAGAAAAATGAGAGCATTTGGGAATAGTATAGGCAAAGTATGGCAGAAGTAACACCATTTTAGGCATAGTTCTTAACTGCCTTGGTATCTTTCATTTCTTTCCCTTTGAACAGTTTGCTTTTAGAGTAATATTTCCAGGAATCCACTTTCCACTCCAGGAGAAACCCAAGACCTACAGGGAGGCCAGAGGCCAGGGTTGCAGTTGAGAACCCCAGGGGTAGACCCAGTACCAACTACCAGCCATATGAGTAAGCCAACCTGGACCTCCACAACAGTAAACCTTCATGTAACTGCAGCCCACCTGACTCAGTGCTACAACAGCAGGAGACACTCAGGAGACAGTCACTCAGCTGCCACTTAAATTATTACCTATTAATACCTGTACTTCATCCTTTCTAATCAGAATATCATCAATTTATGGAGACTGTGTGTGAGGATACTTAAGATATTTGCAAACTATGTTATGGCAGAGAGCAGAAGAGTAGAAATAGTTCTAAAGTATAAACATGAGGATGTATTATTGATTGTTAGAAAAGGTGAACTTTTAGTGGTCCCTGCAATTTTTTTGTGTGGAGAAAAATGAATAGGCCAGATCAATATTTGCAAACCAAGTCCCAAGGGCTGTTTTGATTTACTCCAGTAAAAATACTATACTTGCATTATTGGCTGCAAAGAGTCACCAAAGTTATTCTCCAAGATCTATCCAGGTTTTGCACAGGCCAGTCAAGTTAAATGAAGATGTGATAAGTATAGTTTCGCTTTATCTCTACAGTGTTTCATAACAGTACAAATCTTTGCAATTCATTCAAGGATGTACATGGCTTCTGGCTTAATATTTGAATAGGAGGGAGAAATCTAGGGATTTTTACTGTGGTCTTTATCTATGGGTCACAAAGTTGTCCCAGGGATTCTGCCAGTTCCCCAGTAAATCTATTTCAATTACATATTCAAGAACTACTGTGAGTTAAACTTGGAGTAAGACTCTGGCTTTCCCCTACCTACTGTCAGCTTCTGCTTTGACTGGTGAGCCATAGCGGCACTTTAGGTGGAAGAGAAATTACCTGGAGAATACTGATTTAAAGAGAGTCACAAGGGCTGCTGCTATGGAATGGAGAAACTTTTCAGAGGCATGAACTTCTAGTCTATGAGACTTGGTACTGTGGTGAAGGGTACCAAGCCTTCTGCATACCTATCCATTGGCTGTCATGTGAACCCAGAACACCCTTAAAGGAAAAGAAGTCCCTTCCTCGTGCTCTAATCTTGCAATGGCCTTCCAGTGCCCTCTATTGGTGAAGTCTAGCATTAAGTTACCTGAAAGGGGAAGTGTCCAGAAGGTCCAGGGTCATTAAGCAAGGCAAGACAAGATGGATTTGGAGCTCAGAAGTAATAAATAAATAACACCATTGACAAGGTTAACTAAATGAGAAGTGAGTGAGTAGAGCTCTCAAGATGGATTTTAGAGGGTAAGAACAGTTATATCCTTTGTAAGAAATAACAAAAATTTCCCATTGCATTAATAATCAAATACGGAAGGTAAATTCTGTGAATGTCATTTGACCTCTCTCCCCACCAACACAAATATTTTTGCTAAGTCGCTTCAGTTGTGTCCAACTCTTTGTGACTCTATGGACTGTAGCCCGCAAGGCTCCTCTTTCCATGGGATTCTCCAGACAAGAATACTGGAGTGGGTTGCTGTTTCCTTCTCCAGGGGAATCTTTCCAACCCAGGGATCCAACCTGAGTCTCCTGCCGCTCTTGCACTGCAGGTAGATTTTTACCACTGAGCCACTGGTGAAGCTCCGACACAGTATTTTATGAAATTTTAAGTTTTTGGGGGGTACCAAACACAAATAGAATATCTTTTTCAATCCTTTAACTTTCAACCAATCTATCTCTTTGTATGTAAAATGAGTCAGTTCTAGATAGTAATAGTTGGATGATTTTTTAATCCATCTCTGCATTTAATTTGAAGCATTTAATTCATAAATATTTACTATTATTACTGATGAAACATTCCTACCATTTTGCTACTTGTTTTCTATAAGCCTTGTGCTTTTTGCTTTATACAATTCCTCTTTTACTGCTTTCTTTTGATAAAACTGACATCTTCTAGTGTATTATTTTAATTCCCTTGTCACTACTCCTGCTATTTATTTTTTAGCTATTTTCTTAGTAGTTTTACTGGGGATTACAATCACTACTTATAACAAGGTTACCAGAGAGGAGTGGGTTGGGAGGTAGGGCAAAATAGGTGAAGGGAATTAAGAGGTACATCCTAGCAGGTATAAAATAAATAAATTACAAGGATGTAAGATACAACACAGGGAATGTAATTAATATTTTATAATAACTCTATATAGATTGCAAACTATAAAATGTCAAATTGCTGTGTTGTACGTGTGAAATTAATATTGTAAGTCAACTATACTTCAATAAAAAATTTATGACAGAAGGAAAATTTTTTAAATTCACAAATATATAGAAGTTAAACAACAAACTCCTAAACACCAATAAATCAAAGAATAAATCAAAAATTACACTAGAAAATACTTTTATATGCTTGAAAGAAAACACAACAAACCAAAACTTATGAGATAAAATGAAAGTACTCAAAGGGAAATTCATAGTAGTAAATACCTTCATTGAAAAAGATTTTGAGTTAATAACCTAAACTTCAAACTTGAAAAACTAAAATTTAAAAAAGAGCAAACCAAACTCAAAATAAGCAGAAATAAGAAAACAAAATTAAAGAATTAACAACAATCCTTATCATATTCTACCCTCAATCCCTCCCCCAAAAAAGAAGAAAACATTTTCTAACTCATCCTATAAGACCAGTACTATCCTGATATCAAAGCTAGACAGACAATAAAAGAAAAAGGATCACAAATAAATAATTCTTATTATGACAGTCCAAAAATCATCAATAAAACTAAACACAGGATCAGTGGTAAAGAATTTATCTGCCAATGCAGAAGACACAGGAGATGTGGCTTTCATCCCTGGACTGGGAAGTTCCCTTGGAGGAGGAAATGGCAACCCACTCCAGTTTTCTTGCCTTGGAAATCCCGCGGACAGAGGAGCCTGGCAGGCTACAATCCATGGGGTCGCAAAGAGTCGGACATGACTGAAGTGACTAAGCAAGCACACCACGACCAAGTAGGATTTATCCCAGGAATCCTAAGATAGTTCGACACATGGAAATTAATTAGTGAAATACACCATATTAATAGAATGAAGAAAAAAACCCACATTGTCATCTCAATATTTACAGAACAGCATTTTACAAAATTCAACTTTTAAAAACATTCAACACACTAGAAATAACATGGAACTTCTTCAGTTGTGTAAAACACATCCATGAAAATGTTCCTAACATCACTTTTAACAATGAAGAAACTAAAGCTTTCCTCCTAAGACTGGTGTCAAGACAAGGACATCTGCGTTTACCACTTATACTTTACAACATTATAGTAAATGTTCTAGCCAGGGAAATTAGGCAAGTAAAATAAATGAAAGACACCCAGCTAGAAAAGGAAAGAAAATCATCTGTATTTGTGCTTGATATGATCCATGATTTTATATATAGAAAACTCTAAAGAAATCACACATACACTCACAACTAAGCCTAATAAATGAGTTCAGCAATTTTCAAGACACAAGATCAATATACAAAATTTAATTGTATTTTTATACAATTTTAATTAACAAATCTTAAAATGAAATTTAAAAAAACTTTATTTACAATAGAATCAAAACAATAAAAACTTGTGAAAAGAATTTAAAAAGGAAGTGCAAAACTTGCACACCAAAAACTATAAAACATAGTTGAAAGAAATTAGGGACTTAAGTAAATGGAAAGACATCCCATGTTGTTCCTGGATTGAAAGACAATATTGTAAGTTGACAGTATTCCGCAAATTTATCTACAAATTCAGTGTAATGCCCACCAAAATAAAAATCTGGTTCTTTTTTTTAGAAAGAGAAAAGTTGATCCTAAAATGAATATTAGGACACAAGGGACACTAGGCAGTCCAAACACTCTGAAAAAGAAACACAAAGGCTCACACTTCTGATTTCAAAATTTACTACAAAGTTATAATAATAGAAACATTGTGATTCTGGCACAAGGATAGATATATAGGTCAATGGGATAGAATTAAGAGTCTAGAAACAAACCTATAGCTCTCTGGTTAGTTGATTTTCAAGAAGGATGCCAAGATCATTCAATGAGGAAGCATATTCAGCACATGGTGAAGGGGCAACTGGCTATTCACATTCAAAAGTATGAATCTGGATTCCTACCTAACACTATACACAAAAAATTAACTCAAGACGGAACAAAGACTTAAAAGTAAGAGGTAAAACTATGAAAACTCTTAGTTGGAAACATAGCTATGAATCTTCATGACCTTGGATTAGGCATCAGTTTTTAAATATAAGACCAAAAACATAAGCAACAAAAGGAAAAAATAGATAAATTATACTTCATCAAAATTTAAAATTTTATGCATTAAAGGACACTATTAAGAAAGTGAAAAGACAAACCACAGAATAAGAGAAAGTATTTGTGAATAATATATCTTTCAGTTCAGTTCAGTTCAGTCGCTCAGTCATGTCCAACTCTTTGCGACCCCATGAATCGCAGCACGCCAGGCCTCCCTGTCCATCACCAACTCCCAGAGTTCACTCAAACTCTTGTCCATTGAGTCGGTTATGCCATCCAGCCATCTCATCCTCTGTCGTCCCCTTCTCCTCCTGCCCCCAATCCCTCCCAGCATCAGAGTCTTTTCCAATGAGTCAACTCTTCGCCTGAGATGGCCAAAGTACTGGAGTTTCAGCTTTAGCATCATTCCTTCCAAAGAAATCCCAGGGCTGATCTCCTTCAGAATGGACTGGTTGGATCTCCTTGCAGTAATTATTCAGAATAAACAAAAAATATTAAAACTTAACAAAAGATCCAATGAAAAAGCAGGCAAAGAATCTGAATAAACATTTCTCCAAGTTAAAAAAAAAAAACTGATGAAGGTAATTTTGCAATATACACAATTATACCAAATTAATAAAGTTCTTTCTTTACATATGTTTATATCTTTTAAAAGACTTAATTTTTTAGAACAGTTTCACAGTTACAGGAAAATTAAGGAGCTACTTACAAAGGAGGCTTCCCTGGTGGCTCAGTCAGTAAAGAATCTGCCTGCAATGTGGGAGACATGGGTCTGATCCCTGGATGGGAAGATCCCCTGGAGGAGGGCATGGCAACCCAATCCAGTATTCTTGCCTGGAGAATCCCCATGGACAGAGGAGCATGGCAGGCTGCAGTCCATGGGTCGCAAAGAGTCAGACACCACTGAGTGACTAAGCACACACATACACTTACAAAGGGTTCCCATATAGCCCACACCTAGTCTCTCTCAGTATGAACGTCCTACGTCAGTATAGTACACTTGTTACAACTAAAAATGAGATTAACACATTAAGTCCACATTTTATTCAGATTTCTTAGTTTTTACCTAATGTCTTTTTTCTATTTCAGGAACCCACTCAAGATACCACACTATTGAGCTGTCATGCTTTCTGAAGCTTCTCTTGGCTGTAAAAGTTTCACAGACTTTTCTTGTTTCTGGGGACCTTGGCAATTTTGAGGAGTATTAGTCAAGTCTTTGGTGGGATGCTCCTATATTAGAATTTTCTGAGGTTTTTCTCATGATTGGAGTGGCAGAATTTCTGCTATATAAGAATTCCAAGAACTTTCTGTCACTGTGTATGTCACAGGAATTCACTCTTTAGACTATTAGTCTCATCAAGAGACTTTTTTTAATAGTGAAATATAACTGACAAATAAAATTGTAATACATTGAAAGTGTAAAGTGTGATGATTTGATATACATATACATTGTGTAAGGATTTCCCACAAAAATCTTATCTAAACAACCCCTTCTTGATTTTTGTTTCTACTGATACAAGACTCTGCCCTCAAGTTTCCTAGAAGATATTTTGTTTAACTGAAGGGATTTTTGAGTCATACCTTAATCTCTCAAAGAGATCTTCTGAGGTTCTTAGGAAGGCTTTTAGGGTCACACCATCAGCATTTTCTCCAGAGTATTTTTGTGATAGTGAATTTCTGAACTTCAATATTCTTTTCCATCTGGGTGGACTGATAGTTTCCTAGATCATCAGTTCTGGTTCTCTTTTCTTTAATAATGTTTTCATCAGTTCATTTATCTCCTCTCAAATTCTACTATAAACAGGAAAAATAAACCAGGTCACATCTTCAACACTAAGCTAGGAAATCCACACAGCTGCCCATAGTTTACATAATCAGTTCCTAATGGATAGAGTTGCATTCTGTTCTTTTGCTATTACAAATAGGACTACAGTAGATTTTCTTGTGCATATGGCTTTTCATGTATTCTGTTAGTATGTGTCTGAAATAGCACTAAAGAAGAACTGCTGGAGAAAAGGGAAAATACCTATATCATTTGCCAAATTACCTAATTTCTCTCTTTATTTTTTAAGTGATTTTTGTGCTATATGAAGACGCCTGTTCCCCAAGTCTTGCTGAGACAGTATTTTCAAAATTCAGCGTCTACCACTCTGATAGGTGAGAAATGGCATTTTAGCACAATTTTATTTTGCATTTGTTATCATAGGAGAAAGTATTTTCCCCTATTTTTAACCTTTTCATTAACTTTTTCAAGACTATTTTCTGGGTATAGGATATTTAACTTCTTTGAATACTCTGAAAATAGTATTACATTGTCATATGGCTTTAATTTTGCTTTTCTGTTTGAGGACTCTGGCTTTTGTCCTATTATGACCTCTGTGACGGTATTTATCTTTTTTCCCTTGAGATGTTTTTGTCATTTTTATTTTGTTGTTGTTGTTATTTTTAGCACATTTACCTTGTTATGTGTGGGTACATTTTCTTCATTTGCTTTTTAATCTGAGGTTTATGTCATCATCAGTTATTTAAATTCGAAGCTAGTACATCTTTAAATCTTTAATATGTTCCTTTTTTCCTTTTTGGACCTCAATTATGTTTGCATAGGCTTTCCCGCTCCGCCCCCCCTTAAGCTGCTATCTCATATGTTCTCTTCTGTGTTTTTCCACTCTTTAAAACATTCACATTTATTTTGAAAAATTTCTTCTGATTTTTCATCCTGTTTAGAAATCTCTCTTCATCTGTATCAAATGTATTATGAAACTCTTCTTTGATTTCTTGATTTCAGTTTCTGAATTTTTCAGTTGCAGAAATTAAACTTGGTTTATTATAATAGTTACTATTTCTGTATCAATTATCCTTTCATTTCCTTGAATGTATTAAGCATAAATACTGCATTTTTTTTTTTTAAGGTCAGTTTACAATTGGTTCTGGTGTGCAGTCTATGCATCAGCAATTCTGCTAAGCTAAGTTGCTCCAGTCGTATCCGACTCTGCGTGACCCCATAGACGGCAGCCCAGCAGGCTCTCCCATCCCTGGGATTCTCCAGGCAAGAACACTGGAGTGGGTTGCCATTTCTTTCTCCAATGCATGCAAGTGAAAAGTGAAAGTGAAGTCACTCAGTTGTGTCCGACTCTTCGCGACCCCATGGACTGCAGCCTACCAGGCTCCTCCGTCCATGAGATTTTCCAGGCAAGAGTACTGGAGTGGGGTGCCATCGCCTTCTCCTCAGCAATTCTAGACTCCTTTAATTCAATGTGAGCTAGAGTTTGTTGTTGTTGTTGCTCAGTAGCTAAGTGGTGTCTGACTTTTTGCTACCCCATGGACGGCAGCACGCCAGGTTACCCTGTCCACTATCTCCCGGAGTTTGCTCAGATTCATGCCCATTGAGCCAATGGTGCTATATAACCATCTCATCCTCTACCACCCCATTCTCCTTTTGCCTTCAATCTTTCCCAGCATCAGGGTCTTTTCCAATGAGTCAGTTCTTTGGATCGGGTAGCCAAAGTATTGATTCAATATTATCATTTAGACCCAGTGAGGGCTGGTTTATTTTAGTTTAATCCTTACTCCTAACTTACATTTATTTGGTGTTCTGGTTCAAACTTGGTATTTTACTAGACTCTATGATGTGGTAGGCCTAAGATCACAAATTCTGCTCCTCCAAGTCATTGAGTATGTTGAAAATCTTGCTTCTCATTCTCAGCCACTTCTTTACGAATGTTTAACTCTTGTTGGGGATAAGTGGCTACAAATTCTGTGGTTGGTTGGTACACTGGGTTTTCAACCACTGTCAGATATTGGCCTTGCAATTCTCACTGCACTGTTAATTCTCTTGTCTATATCAACAGAAGAGAGAAAGACAAAGAGATAAATGTAGATTAAGGTGCAGATATACAGAAATTTATATTTGAACTCCTGATTGTGCTCTCATGGAAGTGTTGATCAAAATTAACTAGATTGTCAGTACCAGGAATGAAGCCCCCCCCTCCCCCCACCCGGTGATATTTCTTAACAGGCTCAAATGAGCCATGACAGCAGTGAGATCTGAGAAAGAAAAAAATATATTTAAAATTAGTTTTGTTTTTTTCATCTATATATGATTAACATACTTGGAATTATTTTTCGAGAGCCAGATTAATGCTAGACAATTTTACTGAATTACTATTTTGGGAAAATTCATGCTCCTAATTTTAAAAAAAAATTATTGATGTATAGTTGATTTACAGCATTGTATCTAATTTTTGCTATACAGCAAAGCAATTCAGTTATACATGCATACATATTATTATATATATTCCTTTTTGTGTTCTTTTCCATTATGATTAAAAAAAAAAAAGATTGTGTGACACAGAATTACAAAGAGTTTTGGTTTTTTAAAAATATTTACTTATTTATTTTTGGCTGTGCTGGGTCGTCATCACTCCGCAGGCTTTTCTCTAGTTGTGGTATGCAGGCTTCTCATTGCAGTTGCTTCTCGTTGTGGTGGCTCCTCTCGTTGTGGAACACAGGCTCTAGGGCAGACAGGCTTCAGTAGTTGCCCGAAGTGGGCTGAGTAGTTGCAGTTCCCAGGTTCAAGAGCACAGGCTCAGTAGTTGTGGCACACAGGCTTAATTGCTCTGTGGTGTGTGGGATCCTCCCAGATCAGGGATTAAACCTTTGTCTCCTGCATTGGCAGGCAGATTCTTTATCATTGAGCCACTAGGGAAACCCTCCATTATGATTTATCACAAGAGTTTCTGTTTGTTTGTTTTGGCCATGCTGTGTGGCACATGGGAGTTTAGTTCTCCAACCAGGGATCAAACCCATACAGCCTGCAGTGGGAGCTTGGAGTCTTAACCACTGGACCTCCAGAGAAGTCTCTGTCACAGGATATTGGATTTAGTTCTCTCTGCTATATAGTAGGACCCTGTTCGTACACCTTATGTATAACATTTTGCACCTGCTGATCCCAAACTCAATCCTTCCTGATTCCACACCCCCCACCTTGGCAACCACAAGTCTGTTCTCTATATTTGTGAGTCTGTTTTCATTTTGTAGACATGTTCATCTGTGTTATATTTTAGATTTCATATATAAGTGATATCATATTTGTCTTTCTCTTTCTGACTTACTTCACTTAGTATGATAATCTCTAGGTCCATCCACACTGCTGCAAATGCTCCACATTTTTGTTATCCATTCATCTGTAGATAGACATTAAAATTATTTCCATGTCTTTGCCATTGTAAACAGTGCTGTTATGAACATAGGGTTTATGCCTCTAAATATTTTGTTCAAAACTTGATTTAGATGGATAGACTGGACATCTGCAAGGAATGAATTTAGTAAAAACATGGATATACTTTAAATGCTTATTAATTAACCTCCAATTAAAATAGATAAATTTATATTAAAAAAATAAAAATAAATGCTTAAATGGCAAGTATTTGCTACCTGCAGAATAAACTATGTGGACAAGAGAATTTTCATTTCTGCATGCTGGAAGTTAGTGTTTCTGAGAGTAAAGTCTTTAGGTAGTTTGAAAATTAAGATCAAAATAACAGAAACAATATTTTCAATACATTATCACAACTGTAAGCTTCTTATATGCAATATCACTTTGTACTTAATTTTTAACAGTAGATATCAATATTTGTGTTTACTTGAATTTTTTATTAACTAAATATGATTATGTTACTATTTGAATTTTAAGAATGTATATTTGTTTCATATTATTAAAGGAGGAAAAACATTAACATTTTATTTCAGGCCTAGAATTTCTCAAAGATTGATGATTAATCAGATAGTTTTTATCAATTTCCTATTTACAATTCAATTTTTCTTTTTAAAAATTATTAATTCAAAATGGAAAAGGAACATAAAAGGCAAGCATTATCCTGAAATTGAAATAAGTAGCTTGATGAAGTTCACTATCAGTTCTTTATTTCTGTGTTAACAAGAAGAGGACTACATTTTAGCTGAAAAGATAGTACACTGAGTCAGACACTGCAATAATTGTCTCCTTCAGGCATTTGTCTGTCAAATAAGGAAGTATCTAATGAATATGGAATTACTCTACACTGTAGGGAAAGGCTGTTCCAGAAATACACTGCATTATGTCACTGTTAAAATTAATTACTTGAAGTACTTTATAAATTCAAAAATAGTCTTTTAATCAACAGATGTATCTTAATAAAAAATTTGCATTCCAAAATGCCTCTAGTCATCCTAAAATATAACTTTCAACATAGATTGTGACTTAAATCCAAATAAAGCAATTACTTGCAGACTGGGTTAAAGTTAGAATATAATGCTATAATAAAAGGATACTCTTAATGTAATTATTGGATTTCTTAACAAAATAATCCAGTTCAGGCTGGGAAAGAGTAGTCATTCTCTAAAAGCTAGTATGTTTTTTACATGATCTTTGAACACAGGATGCTGCCTTTCCATTTAGTCCAAAACCATATAGTGAAAATATGCTTTTTTATTCCCTTATTATACATGTCTTTTCAATTCACTAAATCCAGGTTTTAGTTCATTTCTAAATTGAGAAGAGAAATTTCCAACAAGTTTTAGAAAAAATTATTTGCATGTTTGTATGTTAAGTATGGTAGAGCTGGAGAGCAGTTTTGCCTTTTGATTCGACTTAAGAATATACAATAAATCAGGGTAGATGTAGAGGTAAAATGACAGAACGTGTGTTATTTGCTTAAAAGACTCCTGCAATCTAGAAGTCAGATTGGTATTTAATTCTGTTAGTGTGAGCAGTAATTGAAAAAATATATGTGTGTGGCAGGGATGGAAGTTAGGGATGACGGTAATATTTTATTTATTTTATCTGGATTCTGGTTACAAGGATATGTTCAGTTTGAGAAAATCCATTTTGCTATAAATTTAGAATGGTCATTTTTTGTGTGCATATTACAATCTATGAAGATCTTAAAAAACAAAAAAATAAAATAGGATATGTAAAAGTATAGTAAATATGAATATTTATCAAAATTGGATGGCAGTTGCAGAATTATTCACAATAGCCACGATATAGAAATGACCTAAATGCCCATGAAAGGGTGACTGTATATATATAACAGAATATTATTCAATCTTAAAAAAGAAGCAGATCCTGCCATTTACAACAACCCCAGAGGACATTATGCTAAATGAAATAAGCTAGACACATAAAGAAAAAATATGCATGATCTCACTTGTGTGGAATCTAGAAAAATCAAATCCATAGAAACAGAAAGAACTGTGGTCAGCAGGAGCAGAAGGCCAGGGAAATAGATAGATATTTGTCAAAGTGTACAATATCGCAGTTACATAGGATGAGTAAGTCTAGAGCTCTAATGTTTAGGCGTGACTATCGTCAGTAATACTGTATCAAATATGGGAAGTTTGCTTAAACAAGTAGATTATAGGTGCCCTCATCACACAAAAACATGGTAACTACGTGAAGAAGTGAGATGTTATTTGATTGTAGTAATCAATCACTATGTACACGTATACCAAATAATCATGTTGTACATGTTAAATATATGGAATTACTATTTTAAAATAAGTTAAAAGACACTAAAAAAAGAGACTGGATGATAGTACATGTGAATTTTTATATTCTACATTTAGAATTCTGAGATATTTTCAAGTTTTCAAAATAAAAAGGTTTTCGAAATGAAGTAAAATAATACAAGGCAGACAGCTGATTCAGCAACCACTGTTGACTTCTTGAAACTTTTACATGGAAAACTAGCACTATTGTAACTGAGAAAAACAGTGGCTTGGAGCTGTATTTTATTGAAGTGTTTGCTTGGATAGATCCATTTCTAAAAATTAGCACTTGCACTATATGCCAATGCACTGCACATATACCCTCTGGGACTTTCCTCCTATCTTTGATGGGGTTCCCTCCAAAGCAGAACCAGGTGCTAGGAAGAAATAGGATTAAGAAAGGGAGGTCAGGGAGGGAGGAAAGCTGACACAAGATGCAGTAATGAATGAACACTACTGTGGGCAACTGGGGTTTAGACTTGTTTTCTGCTGGGAGAACTTTTCCACCAAGGAATGAGGAAGCCAAGGCATTTGTCTACCAACAAATGTCCCTTATGGTTGGAAGGTTGTTTCTGTGGGCATTAATTCCTGTGCATTTCTGGCCTGCTCCTTGACCTACTATTTTTCTATAGCTAGCAAATATCCTCACACTGAAGTGCTTGAGGTGGGAAACGGATTTTGTATCCATGAATTCTTTATTAAAAACACAGGTGACCTCCAGAGTGGACCAAGAGAGAAGGCCAGAGCCTTATACTATTGCTATTTGAAGTGTTAGTTGCTCAGCCATGTCCAATTCTTTGCAACCGCACGGACTGTAGACCATCTGGCTCCTCTCTCCATGGAATTCTCCAGGCAAGAATACTAGACTGGGTTGCCATTCCCTTCTCCAAGGGATCTTCCTAACCCAGGGATCGAATCCAGGTCTCCCATGTTGCAGGTAGAATTCTTTACTGTCTGAGCCACTTTCCTATTTATGGATTTAACAAATACTAAAAATGAACAAGGGCTTCCCTTGTTGTTCAGATGGTAAATAATCTGCCTGCAATGCAGGAGACCTGGGTTTGATCCCTGGGTTGGGAAGATCCCCTGGAGAAGGAAATGGCAACTCAGTCCAGTATTCTTGCCTGGAGAATTCCATGGAGAGAAGAAACTAGTGGGCTATATAGTCAGTGGAATCGCAGAGTTGGATAGGACTGAGGGACCAACACTTTCACCTTAAAATGAACAAATGCTTAAAATGAATGAATATTACTACTCATCTAATGACTTTTAATCTATAGTTTGTGCTTTAGATTCCTTTCCTTTCATATAAAGTTAATAATAGACAAAATAGGAATGTATAACATATAGGGTACAAGAACTTTGTATGCCCTCATGGTTCTGAGCATTTTCTCTAAGATTCTGAAACAAGAATTCTCTTATTTTCAACACTGATGACATGTGTTGAATCCATCTCAGTTTCATTTCTATTTCTCTAGAGTGAGATCTGTATTATAAAAGATTTCACCTGTGGTTCCATCATTCTCTTTATAGATCTCTAGTAAACAATAAGGACAGCTTAACAGAATTAAAAAAAAAACAAACTAAAGAATAAAACCCATGGAAAAATGCTTTATAACTACCAGGTAACAATATGAAGAATGATACTACTTATTTTGGGTTGTCTATAGAATGGAAGTAAAGAGAATAAATAACTTAATCTAAAATAACTCTAGGGGCTTCCCTGGTTGCTCAGTGGTAAAGAATCTGCCTACCAATGCAGGAAACACAGGTTCGATCCCTGATCCAGGAAGATCCCCCACAGAGCAACTGAGCCTGAATGACAACTCTTGGACCTGTGCTCTAGAGCCCACAATGGCAACTACTGAAGCCTAGGGTCTATGCTCTTCAACAAGAAAAGCCACTGGAATAAGAAACCTGAGCACCTCAATGAAGAGTAGTATCCACTCATGACAACTAAAGAGAAGCCACATGCAGCAACTCAGCATAGTTAAAAATATGTTAATAAAACTATAAATAAATAACTCTAGAAAAGTAAGTGTGATAACCATTTAAACGATATGTGGCTAATAGACCATTAATACAGCCCTCTGTATGGAAAAAAAATGTGGAAAAAGTTAAAAATTAATAGGTAAGTAAGCTCAGTTCAGTTCAGTTCAGTCATGTCCGACTCTTTGCGACCCCATGAATTGCAGCACGCCAGGCCTCCCTCTCCATCACCAACTCCTGGAGTTCACCCAAAGTCATGTCCATAGAGTCGGTGATACCATCCAGCCATCTCATCCTCTGTCGTCCCCTTCTGCTCCTGCCCCCAATCCCTCCCAGCATCAGAGTCTTTTCCAATGAGTCAACTCTTCGCATGAGGTGGCCAAAGCACTGGAGTTTCAGCTTTAGCATCAGTCCTTCCAATGAACACCCAGGGCTGATCTCTTTTAGGATGGACTGGTTGGATCTCCTTGCAGTCCAAGGGACTCTCAAGAGTCTCTTCCAACACCACAGTTCAAAAGCATCAATTCTTCAGTGCTCAGCTTTATTCACAGTTCAACTCTCACATCCATACACGACCACTGGAAAAACCATAGCCTTGACTAGACGGACATTTGTTGGCAAAGTAATGTCTCTGCTTTTCAATATGCTATCTAGGTTGGTCATAACTTTCCTTCCAAGGAGAAAGCATCTTTTAATTTCATGGCTGCAATCACCATCTGTAGTGATTTTGGAGCCCAAAAAAATAAAGTCTGACACTGTTTCCACTGTTTCCCCATCTATTTCCCATGAAGTGATGGGACCAGATGCCATGACCCTAGTTTTCTGAATGTTGAGCTTTAAGCCAACTTTTTCACTCTCCACTTTCACTTTCATCAAGAGGCTTCTTAGTTCCTCTTCACTTTCTGCCATAAGGGTGGTGTCATCTGCATATCTGAGGTTATTGATATTTCTCCCTGCAATCTTGATTCCAGCTTGTGCTTCCTCCAGCCCAGCATTTCTCATGATGTACTCTGTATATAAGTTAAATAAGCAGGGTGACAATATACAGCTTTGACGTACTCCTTTCCCAATTAGGAACCAGTCTGTTGTTCCATGTCCAGTTCTAACTGTTGCTTCCTGACTTGCATACAGGTTTCTCAAGAGGCAGGTCAGGTGCTCTGATATTCCCATCTCTTTCAGAATTTTCCACAGTTTATTGTGATCCACACAGTCAGAGGATTTGGCATAGTCAATAAAGCAGAAATAGATGTTTTTCTGGAACTCTCTTGCTTTTTCGATGATCCAGTGATGTTGGCAATTTGATCTCTGGTTCCTCTGCATTTTCTAAAACCAGCTTGAACATTTGGAAGTTCATGGTTCACGTATTGCTGAAGCCTGGTTTGGAGAATTTTGAGCATTACTTTGCTAGTGTGTGAGATGAGTGCAATTGTGCGGTAGTTTGAGCATTCTTTGGCATTGCCTTTCTTTGGGATTGGAATGAAAACTGACCTTTACCAGTCCTGTGGCCACTGCTGAGTTTTCCAAATTTGCTGGCATATTGAGTGCAGCACTTTCACCGCATCATCTTCCAGGATTTGAAGTAGCTCAACTGGAATTCTATCACCTCCACTAGCTTTGTTCATAGTGATGCTTTCTAAGGCCCACTTGACTTCACATTCCAGGATGTCTGGCTCTAGGTGAGTGATCACACCATCATGATTATCTTGGTCATGAAGATCTTTTTTGTATAGTTCTTCTGTGTATTCTTGCCACCTTTTCTTAATATCTTCTGCTTCTGTTAGGTCCATACCATTTATGTCCTTAATCGAGCCCATCTTTGCATGAAATGTTACCTTGGTATCTTATTTTCTTGAAGAGATCTCTAGTCTTTCCCATTCTGTTGTTTTCCTCTATTTCTTTGCATTGATTGCTGAAGAAGGCTTTCTTATCTCTTCTTGCTATTCTTTGGAACTCTGTATTCAAATGGGAATATCTTTCCTTTTCTCCTTTGCTTTTCACTTCTCTTCTTTTCACAGCTATTTGTAAGGCCTCCCCAGACAGCCACTTTGCTTTTTTCTATTTCTTTTCCATGGGGATGCTCTTGATCCCTGTCTCCTGTACAATGTCACGAACTTCCGTCCATAGTTCATCAGGCATGCTATCTATCAGATCTAGTCCCTTAAATCTATTTCTCACTTCCACTGAATAATCATAAGGAATTTGATTTAGGTCATACCTGAATGGTCTAGTGGTTTTTCCTACTTTCTTCAATTTCAGTCTGAATTTGGCAATAAGGAGTTCATGATCTGAGCCACAGTCAGCTCCTGGTCTTGATTTTATTGACTGTATAGAGCTTCTCCATCTTTGGCTGCAAATAATATAATCAATCTGATTTCAGTGTTGACTATCGGGTGATGTCCATGTGTAGAGTCTTCTCTTATGTTGTCGGAAGAGGGTGTTTGCTATGACCAGTGTGTTTTCTTGGCAAAACGCTATTAGCCTTTGCCCTGCTTCATTCTGTATTCCAAGGCCAAATTTGCCTGTTACCCCAGGTGTTTCTTGACTTCCTACTTTTGCATTCCAGTCCCCTATAATGAAAAGGACATCTTTTTTGGGTGTTAGTTCTAAAAGGTCTTGTAGGTCCTCATAGAACCATTCAACAAAACAGACACTTAACCTTAGGCTAGAATCTGGAAGTCATTCAGTTCACTTCAGTTCAGTCACTCAGTTGTGTCTGACTCTTTGTGACCCCAAGGACTGCAGCATGCCAGGCCTCCCTGTCCATCACCAACTCCCAGAGTTTACTCAAATTCATATCCATTGAGTTGGTGATGCCATCTAACCATCTCATCCTCTGTCATCCCCTTCTCCTCCTGCCTTCAATTTTTCCCAGCATCAGGGTCTTTTCAAATGAGTCAGTTCTTTGCATCAGGTGTCCAAAGTATTGGAGTTTCAGCTTCAGCATCAGTCCTTCCAATGACTATTCAGGACTGATTTCCTTTAGGATGGACAGTTTGGATCTCCTTGCAGTCCAAGGGACTCTCAAGAGTCTTGTCCAACACCACAGTTCAAAAGCATCAGTTCTTCAGGACTCAGCTTTCTTTACAGTCCAACTCTCAAATCCAAACAGTACTACGAGAAAAACCATAGCTTTGACTAGATAGAACTTTGTTGGAAAACTAATGTCTCTGCTTTTTAATATGCTGTCTAATTTGGTCATAACTTTTCTTCCAAGGAGCAAGTGTCTTTTAATTTCATGGCTGCAGTCACCATGTGCAGTGAAGTCATTGACATAAAGAGAAGCAGTTTGAGGAAAGAAAAAAAAGAAAAGAAGAAATCTACTCTGGATTTAATCTTTAACTAAAGTCAAGTGATTAAGAAAAAAAAAATAAGAACTATGCTTTGTACATTCCCCAACTAAATGGTACATTTCAGGTGCACACATTCTGGAAAATATAGCTCTACAACTGGACACTGAAGAAGGAACAGATATAACAAATCCTGTTGCATCATGCTGGGAATTGTAATCTTCACCCAGTATCTTTGGTTAGAACCAGATATGCAAGTAGTAGAAAAATACCTTGAAGTAATAAATAATTGCATGGCCTGTTCCTTGTAAAGGCTATATCAGTCTACTCCCTACTATGACTCTCAGAAGAGAGAATTTCACCATTACTTATGTAAAGAGAGAGTAGGACCCAAGACAATCCATATTTTCTATTAACAAAAATTAAATCCTGATAAATCTAAATGTTCATTAAATAGAAAAATAATCAGCATTAGACTAATAAAAAATTATTGCAGCAAAAGAGAAAGGGAATGGATGGAGGGAGTACACCTTCGACAATAATTTATTGTGATATCTAGAAGGAAATCACAATTACTTATTTGACAATTTTTGTAGCCCCCTAAGTGTCAGGGGAGGCATAAGAGGAAATAGGATGAGGTAAAGAAAGCAATAAATGTATTATCAAAAGACTTCAATGATGATTATAAATTAATGATAAAGTTAAAGTTCCATTTGACTCTAGTGTGGATATCCACTGCTGCGGGCAATCAAAGCAGTGATATGGACCAGAAGTATGTGAAACTTTCTAAAAACACAGAGGAAAATAACAAATTTGAAATAATAAGAAAATTAATATACACACATACTATCAATCTTGGATATATGAAATGTATATATTGAGAGAGAGCAAAGAGTAAATATAGATCAAAGTGTAGTTGTTCCCTAAAGAATATAGCCAGAATAAACAGAGAGGATATTAGTAAGAGAAAACATTTCAAAGGTGAGAAAGGAATTACTGACATTTAAGGTATAATTGCTGGAAAAAGTCCTTACCTAGATACATCCTGATGAAATATGTGAATCATAAACATGAAGTAAAAATACTTAATGCACTTAGGGAGAAGAAGCAAATATCTATAGCAAGTGAAAAGTCAAGCTGAACTCAGACCTTTCCTCTGTAATAATATTGACAAATCATATTGCCACAGCAGGTATCAAAATATCATTAGGACATAGTAGGTAAATGATCTAATTAAGAAGGTTGTTTTGTACATTAAAATCTACATATACAACTTTGTGTCTTACATTGAAGATTACATTGTATTTCAGAATCCATAAAATATTAACTCAGAAGAAAACCATCTAAAAGACCACAGGGACCATTTCAACAAACATAAAATAACTAAAAATTGTACAGTCTACATTTCTCATTATGAAATAATTAGCATGGAAGGTAACTAATCACAGCAAATATTTTTAAAATTCTTCCTGGCAGCTTTTCAGTTAACCAATAATTCAAAACTACAGTTAGTACAGTCTGTATTCAAATTAACAAGAAGGACAGCATATGTCAAAAATACAAACAGCAAATTCTATACTGAAGACGTATAAATCTAAATACTTTTGTCAGTAAATAGGTAAGAATAAAAATAAATGAATTATTGAATCTAAGAAGCTATAATCGGAATGCCAAAATTATCTCAAGTAAACTAAGATAGGAATAATTAGAGATGAAAACTAATATAAAACTTAATTAGGAAGCATGAACTAGTGTGATTGACAGGTAAGTCTGAAAGCTGGTTGACTAAAGAGACAATAAAAGATGAAACTTGAAAACTCACAAAACTTATAAACTGATATACATACACACAAAAAAATTAAAAGTACTAAGTTTTGAGACTAAAAAAATTGATATAAACACAGATCTAGAGGAGATGTATATTACATTTTAAGACTACACTACTCAAAAAACTGTAAACATTAAGAAATACATGACTTACTGATACCATAAATTGAACAGACTAACAGAAATGCCCATCAAAAACATGCAGGTCCAGATGACTGTCACAGACCTTTCTGTAATAATTTTTATGATCTTCTAGTACTCTTGCCTGGAAAACCCCATGGACGGAGGAGCCTCGTATGCTGCAGTCCATGGGGTCGCGAAGAGTTGGACACGACTGAGCGACTTCACTTTCACTTTTCACTTTCACACATTGGAGAAGGAAATGGCAACCCACTCCAGTGTTCTTGCCTGGAGAATCCCAGGGACGGGGGAGCCTGGTGGGCTGCCGTCTATGGGGTCGCATAGAGTCGGACACGACTGAAATGACTTAGCAGCAGCAGCACTCCTAATAATTAAAACCTTCCCAGTTACCCTACTGATTACAAGTTACCCTAATGATGAAAAAAGAAATTTCAGATTAATTTTAAATGAGTATAAGTACAAGAAGATTCTAAATAAAATTATTAGTAAACCCAGAACTTTATTTAAAGCCATAATACATTCTTACAGAAATATACACAGAGATATTTCAACATAATAAGACCTTGTGCTTCAGTTTCCTAATCTATAAACTGAATAATGATAATTTCTACCTCATAAAGTAATTTCAAAGATTGAATGTATTAATAAGTTTAAATGACTTATTTTGTTTATAATTTCTCAATGAATATCTATTGTAAATATTAATAGCAGTTAAAATTGATTGTACATCAAAACTCATAAAAGTGGTTTTAGATCAGATAGATTTGTATTCAAAAGTCTACATCTACCAATGAATTTAGCCTCTTTACATCTCAGCTTTCCTCAAGTGTAAATGGATAATGGTATGTCTTCTAGCTTTATTATGACTAAATGGTATAATACTTAGCACGTTGTCTGTGTGTGTGTGTGGCAAAGTCGTGGGCAATGCTTTGCAACCTCAAGCACTGAAGTCCACCAGGCTCCTCTGTCCTGGGGATTTTCCAGGCAAGAATACTGGAGTGGGTTGCCATTTCCTACTCCAGGGGATCTCCCCAATCTAAAAATCGAACCCGTCTCCTGTGTCTCTTGCATTAGTAGGTGGATTATTTACCACTGAGCCATCTGGGAAGTCCAGCATATTACAAATTTTCATGGTAATTGTTATTGTTCATTTGTGATGGTTTATTTTGTGTCATTTGACTGGACTAAGACACTTAGCTAAATCTCTGGTATTTACCTGGATAGCTGGTAAAACATGATTTCTGGGTGTGTTTGTGAAGATGTTTCTGGATGAGACTGAAGTGAAGTGAAGTTGGTCAGTCGTGTCCGACTCTTTGCGACCCCATGGACAGTAGCCCACCAGGCTCTGCCATCCATGGGATTTTCCAGGCAAGAATACTGGAGTGGGCTGCCATTTCCTTCTCCAAGGGATCTTCCCAATCCAGGGCTCGAACCCAGGTCTCCTGCATTGCAGACAGACGCTTTTACTGAGATTAACACTTGAATACATAGACTTGGTTAAAAAAAAAAAAAAAAAAAAAAAAAAAAAAAAAGATTGCCCTCCCCAGTGCAGGCAGACATCATCCAATCCTTTGAGGGCCTGAAGAGAATGAAAACGCAGAGGAGGGGCAAATTTCCTCTCTTTGCTTGAGCTAGGAAATCTACCTTCTCCTGTGCTCCAGTATCAGCTTTATTGGTTCTAGGGCCTTAGGATTGGGACTGGGACTTACATTATCAGCTCTCTTGGGTCTCAGGCCTTCAGAATTGGACTGAATTACACCGCTGGCTTTCCTGCTTTCTAGCTTGTAGACAGCAGACCAAGGGACTTCTTGCTCTTCATAATCTCATGAGCCATTTTCTAAAATAAATCCCTCCCTGTGTACATCTATATGTATCCTATTAGTTTTTTCTCTGGAGAACCCTAGCATATCATTACAATAAACTTAGGTTTAAAACAATCACAAAATGATTACAATTTATGCCAAAAAGTTATTCGGTTAAATTCATCAGCCATGTAGACTGGGTGAGTTAGGTGAGAGAAAAACACCAAATAACACAAACAAGCCTTTCATTAAACAGGGAATTATGCATCCATTTGAAATCAATACTCAATGGTATTCTAAACTGGGAAACACTAGAGGCCTTCTAATGAAAATCTGAAACATGTTATCACTAACATTTTTCAGTTTTGTAACAGAAGTTCCTGCCAATAGAATCTTACAAAACAGGAAAAGTGAAGACTCATTACTACTGGAAAGCAGCAATCAAAATCATCATTATTAGCAGATTAGATGATTGTCTCCCTAACTGATAACTCAAGACAATCAAAGAAAAAGAAAAATAGACCTAATAAGCAATTTCAGATGGTTATCAAATGAGTATACAAAAATTAAATAACTTTTCTACATACCAACAATAACCAATTAGAAAATGTAATTTTTAAAATTTCTCATTGATGGTAATGAAGTACAGTTTTACAAAAGTGTACAAGGCATACACGACCAAATCTCCAAAAAAGTATTATGAACTTGAAAAAGTCTTAATGAATTCAGAAACAGTTCATATTCCTGGGTGTATGCAATTTTTTTTTTTTCCTGAACTCTGAAATTGACTGTAAATTTCATATGGTCAGTGCCCAGATAGATTCAGTCATAATTAACTCAACATATCTGTTGAATATAGGCTCTTTTGTCTCTTGGGATAGTCTGTCTTTCTCTCATCTGTCTCTCTCTTTTTCTCTTTGAGTTGCCTAGGAGCTTTCAATTACACTGAGAATAAAATCTTCTTTTTCTACTGACACATAAAGTTCTTCATGAGTTGGTCCCTAATTACTTCTCAGAAAGTCTTCCTTCTCTTCCTTCAAGGTATTAATCTGTAAAAACTCTTGGTTTTCTTTCTATCTGTAGATCTCTTTATATGGTGGACTTTTTATCCCTCAGGTCTAGCTCAAAATTACTTTCCTAATGATATTATCTACTCTAATCTCCAACCCTTTAATAGTCTAACACAGCACTGTTTTTTTTGTTTGTTTTTTTTTAAGTATTTGTTAAAGTGAAAGTGTTAGTCACTCAGTAGTGTCCAACTCTTTTGAGATTCCATGGACCGTAATCTGCCAGGCTCCTCTGTCCACAGGATTTTCCAGGCAAGTATATTGGAATGGGTTGCCATTTCTTCCTCCAGGGGATCTTCCTGACCCAGGGATTGAACCTGCGTCTGCTGTGTCTCCAGCACTGCAGGTGGATTCTTTACCCACTGAGCCATTGAGGAAGCCCAAAGTACTTATTGCAAAATTATCCTAATTGTTTGTTTGCTTGTTTGTTTATTGTTCAATAACAATATATGAAATATATGTCTCCTCCCATTAGAATGTAAGCTTTTGAAACAAACCAAATGTCCAACAGATTTGAACAATTGTATCACATTCATACATTGAGATGCTGTTCAATCATTAAAACTGTTGCTGAAGATTATTACTACCATGGAAAGATGTCACTCTATATTGAATGGTGAAAAATAGGATACAAAATAGGTAAAAACATTTATCATTCAAAATACATCTTTAACAATTATCCCTCCCATAAGCCTAACCAAGAGATTTATTATCTCAGGGAAAGAGAATTAGGGTATATGTTCTTTAATTTAAGATAGAGAAGTGCCTTTTTAAAGTTAACACTTCAACATGTCAAAAGCCAGGCATTTGCACTCGATATGATGCTTGACACCCTAACAGGTTACAGAAGAAATTCAATACAGTCAGACCACACTTTTTAAAAGTAGAGTGACATGGAAGAGAATGAAATGGAATGGAATAGAAAAGAACACATCAAAATACTCCACTCCTGGTAAGGGTAAGCCTTTTATGAGAAAAAGATGCATTTTGTGTGTGTTTGTGTGTATATGTACACTGAGTCATCATATTAAATGCATTTATTGCTGTGGGCTGAGGTTTAAAAATATGGAAAGAAAAGAAAGTCTGATGACTGCTGCTCCAAGTGAGTTTCATTTAAGGTAGATAGACAGGAAGAAGAGGCCAATTTCCCTCTTCCGGTCACAGGAAAGTAAGAAAGAGAGAAAAAGACAAAGTAGGAGGTTTCCTCTTTCCAGGCTTTTGCTAAATAGAGGGTGTCATTAGAGAGATGCAGGGGAACACACACGTCTCTGTAGACTTGTACTTAAATTCTTCTCTCAACAGCACAGCCTCCCCACCTCTTTCTGGGGTGTGCGGAAGCAAAGTCAACTTGGAACTAGGACTCCTTCAAGTCCAGGTTCCATGGTCCTTTCTAGTTCCCTGAGAAAGGACATGATAGCCTATATCTTAATAAATATCATTCCGTTTAACTTTCACATTTTCCTCTCAGTGATATAGTTTACGGATATGGGAAGTCATGTGTTACTAAGGCTATGGTTATTTGATTTGTCCAAACTTGGAAAGTGTGACCCATAGTGATTTAGAAGAATACTTCCTACAGAAAAAGGTTTAAGATAGACATTCCAGAGGCTTCAGCCAAATAGCCTTTGTGTAGCCTGTTGCCCAAGGGACACACATGAGTTCCTCTATTAGTTTGCTAGGGCTGCTATGACGATGCACCAAAAATTGGATGGTGTATAGTAAGAGAAATTTATTCTCTGGCATTTCCGGAGGCTAGAAGTGTGAAATCAAGGAGTCAGCAGGGCCATGCTCTCTCTGATGCTGGGGGAGAACCTGTTCCTGCCTCTCCCCTGGCCTTTTGGCATCCCTTAACTTGTAGACGCATTATTCCTGCCTCTGCCTCTGTTGTCACCTGGTATTCTCCCCTGTGCGTGTCAACTTCTGTGATGTCTTTTACTAAGGTCATTAGTTATGTTGGATCACAGGCCGACCCTACTCCATCATTACCTCACCTTAACTAATAACATCTGTTACGACCCTATCTCCAAATAAAATCATGTTTTAAAATTCAGAGAAGGACATGCATTAGAGGGACACTATCCAACCCACCACAGCTCCCTGTGCCTCTTCTCTTCCCCCCATCTATTAATATTTTGTATTTTCACTTATTAACTCTCAGCGGGAAACCCACTTCAGTATTTCTGCCTGGAGAATCCCATGGACAGAGGAGTCTGGTGGGCTATAGCCCATAGGGTTGCAAAGAGTTGGACCAGACTGATGCAACTTAGCATGCATGCATGCACGCACCCGTCAACAACCATTATTGTTTGCTTGGCTGCTCTTACTTTGCCAGTTTGATGGCATACTGGGTTATATGTCTCTCCAATCTCCTAATAAACCATCTCCTACCTACATGTTTTGTTTTGTTTTCTCCCTCCTTCAAGGATCTTCCCTCTGGAAACTCTCCACCCCACCCAGCCCTGCATTCCTTTGGATCAGCTCCTGAACTTAGAACTTCCATGGGATGGTTTGCCTTCCTGAGTTGCCCCAAGTAGGGTCACCTGGTCCTATTCCCTTAGTAATTTATTTATAAGGGACCAAATTGTACAGCTATAACTGCTGTTTTGAAATATTATCCCATAATCAATTTGTTTCTGACCTCCTGTAATTCTTGCTGCTCCAGGATTCTACATTTACTGAAGTTGAACATCTCTTCAGAGAAAAGGCAGAAGCCAGGGAAAAAAGAAGTGTCAGACATTTGAGAGGAAAAAATGTTTTGGGGGGAACTCCTAGACCCAGGCTCTAAATTATTAAGCTTTAGCTTGGAAGATTCAGACCACAGCAATTTTTCTATGAACCACAGAGTAGGTAGAAGGCAGGACTGAAAGGAAATCTATTTTTCCCTTTAGAAGGAAGGTGAACACTCCTCTGCCTTGGGGATGCAGGGAGAATGGAGGACCATAGAGAGAGATGAAGGAAAAAGAGAGGCGGAGTTGGAAGACAGGTCTATGCATGTCTACATGTGCCTGAGGGCCTCCTTGTCCTCTCATGGTAGCACAGGGATTAGCCACCTTCTTATACTTTAAGAATTCCATCATATAGAAAGCTTGTTTTTTGAATCTTTTCCTAACTCTCGGAAGACAATGCCTCATAGAGTGCAAATCAGGACTTCTACAAATGAGTAGAAATGTCAACACAGTATATTCAGGTAGAGAGAGAATGAAGAATAGCGCCATTTGATTTCCTAATGTGGGTCATGGGTGGCAGATCCAGACAGTCCTGGTGTCTACAGCACAGCATGGGTTTATACTTCCACGGCTAAAGGTCTGGGAGAAGTTTGAGGTGGGAAGGAGGTAGGAGCTGAGTCCTTATGACTCGGAGCCAATGGGGTCAGAGCACTGGGTGCAGCAGGGTAAGTTGCAGACACCCAGTGATGAAGTGGAGGACAGCATCACTGAACGGAAGATATCTGTCCTTATTATCAGGACAAAACACGAGCCAACCACTAGTACGGTAAGGACAGGGAGAAGAGCATATAAGAGAAACCCTGGAAAATAAAGTAATTATCTGAGAGAGACTAAGTTTTAACCAAGAAGAGACTGTACTTCCTTGAGTTTTTCTAATAGCTAGTTGATATGAGTAGCCTGTTTGCTATTGAGTTAAAAGTTGGTATTATATTGATTTCAATGTTGTAATGACAAACTGAATCTACCACCTGATTATGCCACAAATTTCCTTTCCTTTATTTCCTATTACATACATATCTGTAAACTGCTCCAAATACAGAATCTTGGGGGGTAGTTTTTGTTCTACTCTCTTGTGGTCCTTGATATCTTTGTGGCTTAATCAAATCACTTGTCAGAAACAGTGGGTTTCTTTATATTTCCACCCAAATTTTCTAACCCAACATTGATGTTGATCTTTAATCTGGTCTACTAGATGTGTGACCTTTAATCTGGTCTTTAATCTGGTGACCTAGATGTGTAAGCATCACTTACTAATCTGTTTTTAAGACAGTAAAGCATGCATAGTGATAAGCAGAAACTTCTCTGCTTTAATATTTAAGCTGTTGAGTTCTCCAAGGATACATCCAGGGATGCAGCAGTTTCAAAAAAAAAAAAAATCTTGAAGTAGAATTGTACTCTCAGAATTTCAACTTATCAGCTATTCTTAAGTACTGAAATGCCAAACTGTTACAGATAAACTGTGGAAAGACTTCAGAGTTCAATGTGACTGGACAGAAATGGGACAGATGAACTCTGAATAAAAGCAAGTGAAGTAATGCTTTTAGAGAAAAGCATTTCATCATCCTTATGAAACCAAAGGTTCCAAGCTGTCAGCTAACCTCAAAATGGAGCCCATTCCAGTTCAGTTCAGTTCAGTTCAGTTGCTCAGTCATGTCCGACTCTTTGCGACCCCATGAATCGCAGAACGCCAGGCCTCCCTGTCCATCACCAACTCCCGGAGTTCACTCAAACTCATGTCTATCGAGTTGGTGATGCCATCCAGCCATCTCATCCTCTGTCGTCCCCTTCTCCTCCTGACCCCAATCCCTCCCAGCATCAGGGTCTTTTCCAATGAGTCAGCTCTTCTCATGAGGTGGCCAAAGTACTGGAGTTTCAGCTTTAGCATCAGTCCTTCCAATGAACACCCAGGAGTAAGCTCCTTTAGTGCTCTCCAACAATTAGCAAATGTTGATGAAAAATATTAACAATAATCAAAATTATAATAATGTATTGCTTAAGCCAGGTGCTGAGCTATGTAACACTCATGTATTACTTTATATAAAACTCTTAGTAACCTCTTGCCCTTTTCATTGTATGGGATACGGGAAATGTCAAGGTCACACTGACATCAGAAATTCAAGCTCAGGGCAATCTGATGTCAAAGCTCAGACTTTTACCTACTGTGTTACATACCTGCGCACAGAACATCTGCTCTGGAACAAATCAGCATTGGGTTTGTTCCCTAAATAGTATCAGAATTATAATAATAGTGCAAGGGAGACATGTCAGAATAAGAGTAAATCTAGGGCAGAGCTACTAAAGTCAGAAGACTATGGTATATTAAGACAGACCTTTAAAACTAGTTATGGGTTAAAGATACAAACTGTAAAGAAAACATGAATGTTTCACAAGATCCCGGAAATCTACAACTAGAAACTAGCAGACACTTCTTTCTATCTTGAAAGAAGGAGGGCCTATGAGAGGGAATGCTCTTCACCAAGTGAGTTAAAAACTCTCAGAAGTTTGGTATTTTAAGCTGATGACAAGAGTACTAAGAATCTCAAAGACCTTGTCTCATGCTTTCTGTCTCTGCCTCAACTTTCCTCTGTTTGTCAGGTACTCTTCACTGGCAGCTACAATATACCTGAGACCTTAGCCCCATCATCTGGCAACAAATTACCTTGGCATCCTCTCAAAACAATCCTCTTCTAATCAGCCTCTCCTGGGCATCTCTTTTTTTTATTTGGACCCTGGATTTGTTATTTCTAGGGATTATTCTTTGAGTACCTTGCTGTTTCCTTGAGTCATAGGTCTCCTTGACTTCTCTCAGGCCATACAAAGCAGATCTGATGTCACGCCTTATTTCTAATATTAGCAGTTACCGGTTCTCATTGACCTTTTCATTCTCACTAAAGCCCTGTCAAGGGATAATACTATTTCCCAAAGTGAAATCCTTGTCTCATACTTGTCACCAGTGTCTGGGTTCTGCTTCTTATGAACGATTGCAGCCACCCACCCTGTCTCCTGGAAATGACGTGCGCGGAATCCCTAATGCTACGCTCTATGTCTCTGATAGAATATCTATCATCTGAAACAGTCAATTCCATGTGATGCTGCTTAGACTTCCAAGCTTGCATGCTGGAAGCTATTACTAAGTAGGAAATAAACCAGGTGAACAGGCATTTGGCTAAATAAAATTTATCAGCATAGAAGACTATGCTCTACAGAAGTTGTTCTAATTTAGGGTTAATCAAACTTTCTTGTCATCTAGGTTAACTTTAAAGAGAGCTGGTCCATTGGGCAGAGGTTGAGGAGGTGATGTTTCATGGTCTCAGGTACAAGTCTGGGCCATAGAACAGTGAGCTTGTCTTGACTGACTTTGGAAAATATCATAAATATATTTAGCTTCAAGATTAAAGGAGCAGGCCAGGGATACAAATATGTAGCTAAATGAGGAATGACTTAGGGAGCTTTATATTCCTAACAAGCCATGATATGAGCCAGAAACTTGTGATCATGAAGAATAAAGCAAGCATAAAGAAGAATGGAGCAACAGGTCAGGATGCACAATTCCCCAGAAATTACTATATACCATTGATAACTTTTACATTCTTTTTTGACTTTATAAACTAAAAATGGAATAATTTGTATGGGAGTCTAGGTGATTTAAAGATCCATAAGGGCTTCCCTGGTGGCTCAGATGGTAAAGAGTATGCCTGCAATGCAGGAGACCCAGGTTTGTTTCCTGGGTTGGGAAGATACCCTGGAGAAGGAAATGGCAACCCACTCCAGCATTCTTACCTGGAGAATTCCATGCACAGAGGAGCCTGGCAGTCTACAGACCATGCATGGCATTGCAAACAGTCTGACACCACTGAGCGACTAACACTTTCACCTTCAAGGGAGTAGCCATAAATAATATAGAAGACCTGGTATTTGCTCTGTGGGAAGAAGCTAGATTAAAAAGAACAGATACATTTGCTACTGTTGGTCTGATTTTGCCTACTTACCTGTTTCTCCTGAGTTTTTAGTTTTTCCCATTTCTGTCCCACTATCTTGAGTGGATTTTGTGTCAAACTGTGACACCCTGCATTACACTGCCTCTCTCATGCTAACCAGGATGGAACATCTTGCTTATACTGGAGGACAGAGATAGAAATTTAAAATGACACTATAGTCAGTAAAAGTTGAATGGGTTATTAAGTTAATTAGGGCTGTCAGAGGAGAGACCCTAAATTTTCCTGGCTTTGTCATCATAAATGATAAAGTGTCCATTGTTGCTCCTGTCAGAAACAGAATAGTAAGTATTAGTCCCTGGTAGTAATGAAATGTGGACTCCTCTGAGGTTCTATACAATTTCCATATTCACTACGCAAAATCCAAGAAGCTGGTGATTCTTAAAGTGTAGAAGAGTGCACTAATTGGGCCACAAAGATTATCCTGGTCCTGATTTCATTACAGCCTTCAGATCTGCCTTCTGGAGCATCTGTTCTTCTCTCTGACAATACAGCTCCCTGATTGTCCTTAGACTTAGCTCAGGCTCACCACCTGGAGGTCTTCAACAGTTGGTGCTAAGGTACGGCTGGATACATCCTGATTATTTAGTCTGGGCATCCTCAACACTGTTAACTTTTAAGGAAACGAACCAAACAAAAACCGTGATTGATTTAACTGGCCCATTGTGTAAGTAATCAATCTAGTAAATTCATAGGAAAAGAAAAAACAACATATTAGGTACAGTGCCATTTTTATTCTGTCATTTAGCCTAATTAATGGTCGCACGTAAAATCTGCCACCATTTGCCCTGGGAGTTTCTTTATATAGCACTTACAGTGTCAGGACTTCCCTGGTGGCTCAGACTGTAAAGGATTCGCCTGCAATGTGGGAGACCTGGTTCGATCCCTGGGTTGGGAAGATCCCCTGGGGAGGGCATGGCAACCCACTCCAGTATACTTGCCTGGTGAATCCCCATGGACAGAAGAGCTTGGCAGGCTACAATCCATAGGGTCACAAAGAGTCGGACATGACTAAGCACACACATATAACGTTAACAGAAGTAGTGGTGCCTGCGTGACCCTGCCCACTAGATAGTGTCTTTTTTGAAGGGATTCTGTCCTGTATATCTTAAAATGTTCAATATCCAGGATAAGACTTGTCCCAGAGTAGCTATATCTGGCTGTTTCCTCAACCAAAGTAAACTATAAAATGACTGGGTTCTCTAAGTTCTCTAAAAGCTCCAAATATCTCAGTCAGGAATGCTGGGGGCTCCATGGGTGTTTGGTCCTTCCCTAGGAAGAGGTATGCATTACATGGAAAAGAAAGGCACTAAATTCCTGAAGCTTCCATCCTGATGTGGCAGGTTAAGCAGTGTCATCCCCAGTAGAGATACTGACTTAGTTTGGGGTTCCTTTGTTAAAGTGATATACGGACTTTTGGGGATGATAAAATATTTCCATCTAGAGTCCTGCAGTCAATCAAATAGCCTTTGGTTCCATAAATAAGAGTCAAAAAAGGACAGTACAAATATACAGGTGAAGTAGTATTTCAGAACACGAAGGCCTAAAATCTGGAAATGCCTCATGGACAAGACACATTATTAGCAGCCAACTGAAAGTGGAGTTGCACTTGCGACTACCCTGGAAGCTGCTGCAGTATGCAGGAATCACCTACTTCTAAAAGACTGATATACTGAAACGGAAGACAGTCCCCCTCGGCTGACCCCTGAGCGGACCTTAGCTGACCACTCACTCCCCTTCACAAATGCCACACATTGAGTTTTGCTTCTAGAGTGATAATTAATTACATCTATGTGAAAGTGGCATTTCATAAACAAGGGGTCTTAACACTAAGGCATCCTTTGGGATCTTCTCAACATTAGTCCTCTTAACTTGAAAACACAGAGCATAAACAGTAGCTCACATTCAGTAAAAATAATATGCATAATTCACTTATGTGAGGAAAAGGACCTTGGTGGAAACAATGGGGACTATTCATTTCCTAGTGCTAGGAGGTAACACCCCCATCCCCCGCGCCCTCACCCCTCCCAGCCTGAGCAGAGGGAGAGGGACCCGCAGTGTGTTATACCAGTCTATTATGGGAGCGGATAAATGAATACTATGCTCCAGATTTTCCATAGCAATTACTTTTTTTTTAAAACACATGTATAAATGCACGTTTTTAGCTATTTTAATCACTTCCCTATCCATATGTTGTTTGAAAAGTGAAGAATATATTCGACAAAGTGGACTGCGCACAGGAAGCACTAATTATTGTGGCTACAGAAATCACAAACCACTACTTATATTCCCAGTTTTCGCCTATTAATTTTAGGTGAACTATTTCTACACTGGTTCCAGTGTAAATACAGGTGCTTTGCATTTCCTGAGCCTTTTGTAACTATGAATTTCTTAAGCTCCTCCAACATCAGGGCTAGCTCTGCCCCAATTAGAGAGACTCCGTCTTTCAGAGAAAAGATTTTTCAAAGCGGTTAACTTTCGTAGGCGACATTGCATATTAAACATACTAATCTCTGAACTCTTAGGTGTTTTTCCCTAAGAGCCTTCATTGCTGTGATGGCCATATTTCTCTTTAAAAGAACAGATATAGGGAAGAAACGGTGCCGTTCCCAAGCGTGGTGGCCTGTTCTGCCCTCTAGTCAAGCAGAACGGATCCTGGGAAACCTTGGGCGGCGAGGAGGGGACGGTGTGTCCTGTAGTTACCCGGGGTCTAAGGTGGTAGCCGGCCTTTCGGCGTGCAGACGCCAACAGCGGAATCAGCAATGATAACTGGCTTCCTCGGCCGCGCAGGTCCGGGAGGTGGGGGCGAGGGGCTCACGGGGAAGGCTGGAGGCCGGATGCCGCCGGCCTCGCGGAGCCTCTCGGCGTTGTCCATACTGATGAGCTCCTGGGCTGACACAGGAAGGCAGAGCTGAGGAGGAGCAGAAGAGGCAGAGGAGGCGCGGAGGAAGGCAACCGAGCCGCGCACCCGGCTTTGACGTCGCCCGGCTGCGGCTAGCAGCTCGCGCTCTCAGCACGTAGCGCACAACGTGACCACACACAGCCCTCCTCTCCGGCAGCCTGGCAGCTCAGCAGCCCGCTCTCGGCTTCGCCCTCCTCCTCCGTCTCCTTTCCGCCTCCGCGGCGCGCACCCCCGCGCACACCCAGGGATTCCGGCCGGCGTCGAACCTTCGGCGCTCCGCCGCCCAGCCCGGGCACCTCTGCCGCAGCTGGGGCCCAAGCGGCGGACACGCAGCCGGGGTCCTCCTCAGGCAGCTGCTCTCGCGTTCACCTCCGGATGCCAGCACTACGTTAGCTCAGGCGGGGAACCCCTTCTGCGGCTCCCTCCTCTAAACTCCCGCCTGTCCCGACCGCCCCCATCCCTCCACCTGGCGGGGGCAGCGCGGAAGCGAAGAGGACGCGCGCGGAGCCGGTGGGCACGCGTAGACGTGTGTGCGATCCGGTCTCTTCTTGGCTTTCTCCCTCTCTTGCAAGTGGCGGTGCCTGGACTCTGCTTTCGGATCCCGGAATTGGTGCGGCGGGCCTGAGACCCCTCTTCGCTGGCTGGGCGCTCAAGGCTATTTTGGAGAACAGTGGCGGCGGTGGCAGCGGCGGCAGCTGAGGCTGGTGCCCGAGAGAGCTCCAGACGCACACTCTGCGCCCTGCCGGTCCCTCTCCTCCTTCTTCCCCCTCCTCCCTTCCCTTTCTCCCCACCCCCGAACCCCTAGTCCCACTCCTCCTCTTCCTCCTCCTTCTCTTCCTCCTCTCCCTGCTCGGCGATGCGAGCCTGTATCGTGTAACAGGATTGGCGTTGCAATGGCAACTGATGGAATGGGGGAAGGCAAGACAGCAGGGCTGGGGGCTCCGGACTGCGGACCGGCGGGCCGCTGCCGCCGCTTGACGCTCCTCCGGGAACCTTCGCGAGTTACTTTGTAAAGGCGAACCCAAGCGAGGAAGCCCCTGCTCGGTGCCCCGAGTCAGAGGCCACTTCCTGCTCCCTGGCTGCCCGCGCCAGGCTCGCACCGCTCGGCACACCCGGCCCCTCGCCCGCACCCGCCGCTGGCCCAGCGCGCCGCCGCCGCCGCCGCTGCGGAGACTCGAGCCGGCTCCCCTGAAGAACCCTTCGCCTCGCGGCTCCGCTTCCCAGCACGCCCCCCTGCTCCTCCCCGGCGTCTGCGATTTTCCCAGGCGCCCGGTGTGAGTGAGGCGTGCGTGGAAGTCTGTGTCAGGGTATTGTGTTGTGTGAGTGTGTGTGTGTCTGTGTGTGTGTGTGCGTGCATGAGTGTGGGGTGTGCGGGGCTCCTGCGTTCCGCTTTCGGCCGCCGCCAGGAAAGGACGGACGCACAGCGCTTCTCTCTTCCGCGAGCGATTCCCGGGCACCTCGTCTCGGCTGAGGCGCGAGCGGAGCGCGCCCGGCTGGCCGCCGGCCTCCAGAAGATCCCGCTGCGTCCCCCCCGGGCTGGATATGTTCATGTTCACGTGAAGATGGATTTAGTGTACGGTCTCGTGTGGCTGCTGACAGTCCTCCTGGAGGGAATCTCTGGCCAAGGAGTGTACGGTGAGTGGAATCGCGACGCTGTCGTGACCTTGTGATTCTTAGGTAAGATAGGCTGGTGAGCGAAAATGCACGACTCGCGCCGTTCCGGGGCCCCTCCCGGCGTGGCTTTTGATTTACACTTCATCACGTTATTGGGAGCGATAAGGAGGCAGCGAGCGCGCTGCGGATTGGGCTGCGAGCCGCTCTCCCAGCGCCTCGGTTCGGGTTCAGTGTTGGGTCGAGCCGGCAGCCCCGCACTCGTGCGAATGAGTGACTTTGCACTTGATTTATCCCCTCTGGGGACCGGAGCTCTAGCGGTCTTGGGTTTAATGATGATTGGGCTCCTTGCAGGCTTTGGCGTCGATGTCGCCGTTTCCCCCGAAGGGAAGCTTGGAATGTGACCCTAGTGAGCTTCCCATTGCTCTCTGCCCTCCATCCCCCTCCCCCAGCTTTCTCCTTCCCACCTTTTCCTTCTTTGAGGGGAGAGGGGGGAGTGGAATGCCTCTTTGACTTGATTTTCCGGCTCAGGAAGTGGGTTGACAGTCGAGTTACATCCTGCACCAGCCGTTGCCATGAGCACTGACTTGGGAGGGGAAAATAGAAGTCAAGATTCTCGGTGCCAGACGCAATTAAGGAACATGTTTATGTGAATGGATGAGCAAATGCATGAATGAACGGACAGCCAAGTCCGCGCGTCTCGGCTCCGGGGCAGGACGCAAGCTCATTGCAACTGGAACACAATCTCAGTTCTCTGGAAAACCCAGGGCTGGTCGGGCTAGGATCGAGAGAAGGGCAGGCTTGTTAACTCGGATGTTTTTAAGTCCTCAAGAGCAAATCCAGGTTCCTTTGCCTGTCAGCAGTTGGCATCCTTGCTTTCGGGATTGAAAGATATACACACACACACACCCCCTCAGGCTTTGGCTGAACTGAAATGTACGTCTTCTCCTGGGACAAGCAGGCGGTGACACAAAGGAAAAATAACTTTTGTATTCTCGAGGTATGGTGGAAAGGTTAGGAGAACAGCCCTTGAGGGGACAGTAGGCCGAGACTCCCCCAAAGCATCTAGGCTAAGGCCGACATCCAGAAAAAATGAAATTTGCACATCAACACACCTCCCCGCCCCCAACCCGACCCCCGGCTTGTGATTTCCATTTCCCTAGGGGCCGAGGCCCCAGCACCACAGAAGCTGCCCGGGGGTAAAGGGCATGAGTGTCTGTGGCAGCGCGGACCTTAGAAGTGACTTCGGAGTGGGCGCAGATGCCAGGGGACCTTGAGTCCTCGAACTCTGGGAGCCTAGAGTGCGCAGTGGGCAGCTGCTTGCGAACCGAGGCGCGAAATCCGACCGAGCTTTGACTCCCCTGTGTCTGGTCCAGGGCTAAGCCGTGCTGGGGGTGGATGGAGAGGGTCTGGAGCGGAGAGCACTGGTCTGTGCTGAGCTTCTGCGGCCACTCCCCTTGCCTGTCTTCCTGCCTCCCTCCTTGGCTCTAGTCAGGAGATCCTCACTCTCTCCCAGCTCTAAGCATCTGATTATCTCCTCTCTCCGCACTCCCTCTTTCCAGAATGAAATTGAGAGCTTTCTTGGTGGTGGTGGTAGCGCTGCTCTTGCTGGTGGTGGTGTTGCATGTAGGAGAGAGTTGCCGAGACTCTCCGGAGATCTTACCCGCTTGGCTGATGGCAGGAGGTGGGGCCTTGACTAGCAGGAATTCATTTAGAGCTCTTTTGACTTTTGCTGGACACTGATGTCTGGCATCTGAGAGTGGCTGGGATTGTAAGGGCGGACCAATGTTGCAGATAAACGATAGAACCTTCTCAGGAAGCTGTTCCCTAGTCTGAGAGAGTCTGAATTCTGCTTATCCAAGTCTTTATTTCTCTCCCATTGGTTCATATTAACCCAAATAAACAGAGGGGTCTTTTTTTTTTTTTTTAATGTGTGTGTGTGTGTAGGAGATAATGAGAAGTGAGACAGTTGGGTGGGGGGTAAGGGATGTTTTGGAACTGTCTGGATTAGAGAGGCAGTGTTCCATTTTTCTGTCACTTTTTGCCATTTAGATTATTTGCCCTGGCAAGTTTCATATTGGGTAGTGGCAAAGCATAAGATCTAGGACCTAGAACAATTGCATCAAAATGAGCCTGTGCTCAAGCTGATTGACATTAAGGGGGGAAGCATTTCTGCTACTGAGCTGATCTTAGTTATGAAGGTAGTGGTCTTCTTCTTCTTCTTTTTTTTTTTTTTTTTTTTTTTTTTTTACTGTTGGTGTGGTTATTAGTCACTTAGCTAGGAATAGAATTGGCTTTGTGTGAAAATTAGGCAGCATCTCTAGTCGTTATAAATGTCATAGCTATTAGATGGGTGAAAACTATATTTATCTATTATTTTTCAAATCTGTCTTTTGTGTCACAGAAGTTAGATTCTCAAAGTGGGTACCCCTAACCTTCAGCATCAGTGTCCCCTGGGAACTTGTTAGGAATGCAAATTCTCGGACCCCTCCCAGGCTTTCTAAATCAGAAATTCAGAGTGTGGGACCCACATTCTGGGTTTTTCACCTCAGGTGATGATTATGATATAAGCTAAAGTCTGAGAACCACTGATAAAACTGCAAATTCCATTGCTTTGACTTTGTAAACCATGACCTTTCTTAACCTGAAGTAGCTTTATTTTCATTTGTGGAAGCATTTATGGGGAAGAGAAGATTTTATTTTTATTTAGGCTTAAAACATTGATCAGCTGTAAAATAGACATAGATAATAAGAGTTAGTGTAAGATTACAAAAAGTATGTTTTGAACATTTTACATAAGGAGTCTTGAAAATAATTTAATTTAAAAAAGCAGGACAATTATAAATAGACACATCAAAGACTCGGTAGGAACTTTGCTAGCATAAAAGTCTATGCCCCTGTATACCTTTATTTACCTGTATTTGCAGATCTAAAACCATCCATGGTACACACAAAGGATTACTTCTTAATTTTGTCTTCCAGTAGCTAGATTCAAGAGGAAATAAAATTATTTTATAGGTAGTTTAGGCAAAATCATTTCATTGCGGTCTAAAATTAATTACAAGATTTAAAAATATATCACTGTGACTTTTCTTCTTTGAAATAGCTGGTCAGTCCCTCACTCTTCTACTGCTCGCCTGGAAAATTCTGAGCATGAAATTCAGATTTTTTTAAAGTAATTGGGAATATTTGTTTTAATGCATAGTTTATATTGTCTCGAGTTAACTCTAATTGTCTTCCTGTTGTGCTTGATCTGTTTGGTCCTTTGTGAACTACTTAAGTATAGAAGTTTCTGCTATGGAACTAGGAACTTATCGTCATTTATCTGGGAATATTGCTTAGCAGACTCAATTCATAGTAGCTGAGATTTGTGGATATGTGGCATATGGGTAAGGAAGATTATCCTTTGATTTATATCTGCCTGTCTACCATTCACCAATGATTCTGATGTTATTAAAAAGCAGTTTTCGAAATGATATTTTTCTCTGTAGATATCTATATTTGTGCAGTCTTCAGAATCAGTTTCCTTAATTATATATTGTCCCATCTTGAATTTAAAAAAGTTATTTGTAGTCAAACCTTTTTAGTAAAATAATCTTGGAATTGTAAAGTTTTATTTTAATATTCTTTTTACTATATTAAACATCACTGAAACTAAAAAGTCATTAAAGAACTGTGAACTGGTACCCATTTTTGACATTGTGAATTTTGTTGCACTAAACCCATTGCGTTAAGCTTAGGAAAACTAGTAAACATAGCATTCAGGGTCGAAATGCAGACCCCAGTTAAGTGTATACTAGTGCAATACTTAGAGCAGAGTGATCCAAAGCATTTTCCTAGTTTTTAAAGCTTTCTTTGTAAATTATTCTGTGGATGTTTTACTTGTTTTTTAGAGAACCTGTTGATGATTACATAATTTTGAGAGTCATATCTCTTGTAAACTTCACAATTGTCTTCTTTAAGAAGGAAAAAAAATACTATATTTTTTACCTGTGACCTATTATACTCAGAATTTCCAAGGAGGTTAATAAAAAATTATAACTGCTTTATAATCACTGTTGTTGTTTAGTCACACGCAGTCATGTCTGACTGTTTGCAACCCCATGGACTGTTGCCCATCGGGCTCCTCTGTACATGGGATTTCACAGGCAAGAATACTGGAATGGGTTGCCATTTCCCTCTCCAGGGGATCTTCCTGACGCAGAGATCAAGCCCTCATCTCCACAGATTCTTTACTTAGCCACCAGAGAAGCCTTATAACTGTATTAGTGCAGGACAAATCCCCACTGCAATTGAAAAACCAAGTAAATGACTTTGAATAGTTTTTAAGGGGAGCCAAATCGACTGATGACTTGGTGTCTTAATATAGTTAATGTACTGCCCATAAATAGCTTGCAGGATGTGCTAGAAACAGTAAATAGAATAAATTTATCAACACATATATGACAAATTAGCAAGCTATATGCTCTCAATTCAAGTAATATCAATTATTCTTACAAATTTTAAGAATGACACCTCAGGCAGTAGCTGACAGAAAAGATTGGTGGAATTCAGAACCAAAGGATAAGGTAGAGAAGAAGGATCTGGAAGATATTTCACACTGTCAGTGGGTTGAATCTATTATGTACAGCTTGACCCAAAGGGATAAAAGTGCTTTGGAAGGTCAGTTGACCATTACATCTGGTCCCAGAATATTGCCATCCTCATGGCAAGATTATCCCAAGGTGCAATGAATTGTGATTTTTAGCCCGTTTGAGTTTGGAGAAACCTTGTGATCAGGTACTGCTTTTTGACCAAACACATATTTAGGGTGTCAGTCTATGGGAGGAGGGAGGATGGACTTTACTGAATGTTGTTTAAAAAGTAACTCTGAAGCTCTTTCGTATACAGTTAGCTTTAACCTTTTCTCTTCCCACTTCTCACTCCACTATCCCTATGTACACCTGAGAACACACACACACACACACACACACACACACAGCACATCCTTAATCATCACCACTTTGGTCACCATCACAAGAAAAAGTAGGCTGTCCTTTGTATCTCGAGATGATTTTTGTCCATTCAAAGTTGTCCTTACTGTTATGTTACTGAAAATTCACATGCCAGATGAGCAGATTATTTTATACAGTATTAATTACTCATGTCCTGTTTGTCTCCAGGAAGCCTCTAAGTGATTTATTAAGTATTTTAGATTGACCAGGTTGCACATCAAGCCTAAGAAATCATTTTCTAGTGAACAAATCAGTGAGGATGCCAGGGTCCTGACAATTAGGAATCAGAGGTTAAAAATTTAGGGGTGAAGCAATGCTGGTAAATAGATGTCATAAAAGAAATTCAAGGAATGCATTTTTCTTCATCATCTTTGCTTAATTTCATTGCCTCTGATACCAACTCTTCTTACTGATATTGTAAAATTCTTTTCGTTTTTGTTTTGTAAGGCAAACTACCTTGAACTGATTTTGAGAAATGGGGTATGAACAAATTCTTCAGGAAAAAATGTGCTCTGTATTCTTAAAATGTACTGTTTTAATGTGACTAGGGTAAGACTCATGTGGATGCAGCTAATTGCATTAGCCTATGGGTTCAGTTTATGTCTTAACACATGTATACCTGTGGCGGATTCATTTTGATATTTGGCAAAACTAATACAGTTATGTAAAGTTTAAAAATAAAATAAAATTAAAAAAAAAAAAAGATAGTGTTAGGAACCATGATCTTGGGTTGCTTTCCATCTATACAGATAATTCATCATTCATGTTCTCAGGCCTGGTTCTCATGCTTTGGGAAGAGTCTTGGAAGAGATAGGCTCAAGCCTTGCAATCAACAAAATCTAAGGCAAAGAGCCGGTTATACCCTCCTAGTCCTGGAACTGAGCTCTTGGCAGCTGCAGTGAACTAAAGGAATGTGCTATCAGCTCCCAGTTGAATTGGGGAAGATCTTACTTTCCCTTTTGGCTTTTTGGAAGGACAAGCAAAGTATTATACTGAATGCATTTCAAGTATGAATAGGGTGAACGTTTTTAGCTTCACTGTAATTGCCGTTAACTGAATAGTCCCTCAAAATGAAATTTCATTTCCTTGCTTCAGTGACTGTCAATGTAAATATATTACTTCGAGCAGACTGAATAAATGATTTCATTCATAGAGCACTGTATCCTATTTTTATTTTCAAATCCAATTAATAAACTTTTGGTTCTGTAAAATCATAAAAGTTGCAAGTAAGAAGAGACTTTATGATGTCATTAAATCATCTCACTAATTTATGACACAATAGCTTTGTATTATGCTCGTCAGACAGTGGTCCTATGTTCTTTGTGACTTTTCTTTACAGAAAGAAATTTCACAACTCTTTTTCCACAGTCCAGACTTACTCACTGGAATGATACTTTTTGCCATCTTGCTAAAATTCCTCATCTTCTTTATTGGGGTATGCACTTAGTTATTTCCCATTTTATGCCAGTACAATTCCATTTTTGTTCTTAACTATACCACCTTGAACTGATCCCAGTTAAGCTTTTTTATATTGGTTTCTTACTACTCTTCCAAGATACTATTTCCAAGATACCATTTCTAATCTTTGTTTTAAAACATTTTATTTTCTTCCCTGTTGATGTAATTGATTAATTCAAGAAGAAAGATGATTTCCATTTCATAATCCAGATCATACATTTCCCCAGGAGTTCACAGAAAAGGATTTCAAATATTAGGAACATTTTTTTTTCTTTGGCTGTTACACATTTACCATAAATTTATCAGTTAAAGACATATTATGGTAGGAGTAAAGGTATTGGAAATTATGATGTAACTTATTCTTTCTTTTAGTAAGTTACCTCTATGACTTTGCATAACGATAGGAGACATCAGTTTCTTATTGTTCCCCGACAAAACTGTACCAAGGACTATTATGTGGTTAGCAGATGGGGTCAGATATGTGACATGCTACCATCGCTGCAAGCAGCATATTTCTTGTCCTGTTTTGTTGTAATGAGAGTGGGAGGGATAAAAAAATAATGGAGTGACTCTGTGGAAAGGGAAATACATATATATATATATCTGAGAGAGGAAGGGTTGGTTCATAGCTAGGCCTCCCACAGTACTAAAGGACAGTATAAAGGGCACGGACATCTCAAAGAGGTGAGCAGGAAATCAGATGCTAGCCTGAAAACAGTATCGGAAAAGTGTATCTGCCCTTTAAGTGGCAGCAAAAACAGCAAAAAAAATTTTTTTTTTAATTAAATAGAACTTTATTCATGCATGTCAAACAGAGGAAGAAAAAAATGGCTACCATTTGACATAAAGGGGTCTTCAGGGAGATTTTTCTGTTTTCCTGAATGGGAAAAATGAAGAATTCTTAAATAGGGCCTAGTGGATCAGATTATGCTACCTGCTAATTGATTGCACATAAGGAGAGATAGACATAGATTAAACACTGGGACATTCTCTCTGTTATTTCTACAGAGCTGTGAATTGAATCCAGGCCAAACCTCAGGTCCACTTATTACTGAAGAGTTGGAGGCCCCCATGAACTCTGAGTTTGCAAGTTAATTGAGGAGATAAAGCCAAGTGGAAAAACAATCAAGACTGAGAAATACACAAACATTTGTGCCAGGATAGGAGAAAGCACTGATAGCTGCCATGGTTGGAGGAAACTTGAAAAAGCTGGTACATCATGATTTGAATCTTTCAAGTAGGTTGGTGGTACATAGGTAAAAAGGAAGGAAAGGGCAATGCTACAACATGGATTCCAGCTGTAGGAACGGGGGGCAGAGAGAAAAATAACCCTGCAATTTTTTGTTGTTGCTCAGTAGTTAAATCGTTTCCGACTCTTTGTGACTGCATAGACTGTATGTGGGGTTTTCCTCCTGGCATGCCAGGCTCCTCTGTCCTCCACTGTCTCTCGGAGTTTGCTCAAATTCATGTCTGTTGCATTGGTATTGCTACCTAATCATCTCATCCTCTACCGCCTTCTTCTCCTTTTGCCTTCAATCTTTCCCAGCTTCAGGGTCTTTTCCAATGAGTCAGGTCTTTTCCAATGAGTTGGCTTTTTGCATCAGGTGGCCAAAGTATTGGAGCTTCAGCTTCAGCATCAGTCCTTCCAGTGAATATTCACGGTTGATTTCCTTTAGGATTGACTGAATTAATCTCTTTGCAGTCCAGGGGACTCTCAAGAGTCTTTTCCAGCACTTGTCTAGTATTAAGCCTAAGCAGTTTCTCCAAAGTTTACTCCAACTAGAAAAATGTGTCCATCCTTTAACCTTTGGTAACTCTCCCTTCCCAAAGCTTGTAAATCTGTGAAATAAATTTTACTGGATAATACCCTGAAACTTGCTCAGGTATTTGTGTCCACCAGATTCCTAGATTTGTGTCTGTTCAATGTGAAGCCACCTAACCTGCTCATCAGAAGATAAGACAGTTATCTCATAAGTTCCTGTAGGATACTGAGCCCTCCCCAATTCCAGGCAGCCTTGGGAAGCTTTGAACTTACGTAGGGGATCCTTTTGGAGTTAAAGTCAAAGACTTATCAAAGCTTTTTTAGACTGTCTACTACTTAGAAGCAGTGAACTGTGAGTCCAGAATGACTTAAAACATCATGTTCTTTACAAATGTACAGCCACTGAGATGAATTCATTGCCCTTAAGAAAAGAGAGATATGTGCTTTTATTATTATTTTTAAAAATTCTCATTCAGAGAAGGATGATGTAGTTGAAAACTCTTGGTGAACTTGGGCTTTCTTTTCATTCACCTGCTGCTGTACTGCATGACCACAGGCAAAAAAAAATTTTTTTCTTAATCTTTCTACCTCTCAGTTTCTGTATCTAATAAACTTTTAGGAAAGTGGACTGTTACATAAGGAAAATATAAATAACAGCAAAAATAAAGTATGGTTGCATTTTATATCTGGAGGAGAGGGAGAGTACATAGTGACTGTCCTCTGTCTTAGAAAGGCACACTCAGGGGTGCAACAATTGGACTCTAGTAGGAGTGCCATTTGGTTCTCAGAACACAGTAAGGGGGCAGGAAGTAATAGACACCAGGCAATTATAATCTGGAAAAAATAATTCTCATTTGTCAAAGAGAAAATAACTCAGGTGGTATATTTTAAATAGTGCACAAGAATGCCATTTGATAGTCTATCTTGTATACCTCTGTGTTTGGTGTTGCTCCTTGGGCTATTCTCTGAATTCACGTAACCTTGGAGTTTGTCCTTTTGCTCCTTAATGGTGGGGGTGGGGGTCAGGGTGGAGAGCTGGTATCCCTCCTCATTTATGAGCTCCAGAGACTATTAATGTCACCCTGACCTTATCATAATGAGTATATTTATATGTGTTCAAATATGTGTATAAATATCCCTTTTGTATCAAAGAGTAAGGATAGTCTCCATATCATGCCATTTTGAGACTAAATGAAAAATAGCACTATAAAAATGATACATCCAAATGGGAAAAATAGGGATTTATTTGTAAGAATACAAGTAATTGATAATTTAAAAATAAAACCAGATAAAGTGAGAATAAATCATTAAATGAAGCTATCACAGATTTATTGTGTATTTGCACAATTGCACTCATCTCACAGGCTAGCAAAGTAATGCTCAAAATTCTCCAAGCCAGGCTTCAACAGTACGTGAACCGTGAACTTCCAAATGTTCAAGCTGGGTTTAGAAAAGGCAGAAAAACCAAAGAACAAATTGCCAACATCCGTTGGATCATCAAAAAAGCCAGAGAGTTCCAGAAAAATATCTACTTATGCTTTATTGACTATTCCAAAACCTTTGACTGTGTGGATCACAACAAACTGTGGAAAATTCTTCAAGAGATGGAAATACCAGACCACCTAACCTGCCTCCTGAGAAATCTGTATGCAGGTCAAGAAGCAACAGTTAGAATTGGACATGGAACAACAGACTGGTTTCAAATTGGAAAAGGAATATGTCAAGGCTGTATGTTGTCACCCTGCTTAATTAACTTATATGCTGCTGCTAAGTCGCTTCAGTCGTGTCTGACTCTGTGCGACCCCATAGACGGCAGCCCACCAGGCTCTGCAGTCCCTGGGATTCTCCAGGCAAGAACACCGGAGTGGGCTGCCATTGACTTATATGCAGAGTACATCAAAAAACTGCTGAACTGGGTGAAGCACACGATGGAATCAAGATTGCCAGGAGAAATATTAATAACCTCAGATATGCCGATGATGCCCTTATGACAAAAAGCGAAGAAGAACTAAAGAGCCACTTGATGAAGGTGAAATGGGAGAGTGAAAATGTTCGCTTAAAACTCAACATTCAGAAAACTAAGATCATGGCATCTGGTCCCATCACTTAATGGCAAGTAGATGGGGAAACAATGGAAATAGTGACATTTTATTTTTGGGGGGCTCCAAAAGCACTGCAGATGGTGACTGCAGCTATGAAATTAAAAGACACTTGCTCCTTGGAAGAAAAGTTATGACCAATCTATACAGCATATTAAAAAGCAGAAATATTACTTTGCCAACAAAGGTCCATCTAGTCAAAGCTTTGGTTTTCCAGTAGTCATGTATGGAGGTGAAAGTTGGACTATAAAGAAAGCTGAGCACTGAAGAATTGGTGCTTTTGAACTGTGGTGTTGAAGACTCTTGAGAGTCTCTTGGTCTGCAAGGACATCAAACCAGTCCATCCTAAAGGAAATCAGTCCTGGGTGTTCATTGGAAGGACTGATGCTGAAGCTGAAACTCCAATACTTTGGACACCTGACGCGAAGAACTAACTCATTTGAAAAGACCCTGATGCTGGGAATGATTGAAAGTGGGAGGAGAAGGGGATGACAGAGGATGAGATGGTTGGATGGCATCATTGACTCAATAAACATGCGTTTGAGTAAGCTGTGGGAGTTGGTGATGGATAGGAAGGCCTGGAGTGCTGCAGTCCATGGGGTTGCAAAGAGTTGGACATGACTGAGCAACTGAACTGGCCCAAAAGTGAGTGACTAAAATTGCTGTTTCCCATCAAGTCACGTAGTTATTAAAAAAGAAAAAAGTATCTGTAGAATTAAATGATAAGTCTGGGACCTTATACACCATTGAAAAATGCATTTTTGTATAGAATGGATTTAAATTGTCCTTGGTAAACACTAGTTTCTACTTTTCAAGGGTGAAAGATAATTCAACTCGATAATACCCATTCACATAATTAAGTACATAGGAGAAATTCTTCAGACTAGTTTTATAAGTGTCAGATTATTAGCTCTATAATGGCTGGGAATGTTGGTAAGGTTCTGTAACCAAACCAAAAGGTCATCTTTACTTAAGACTTTAAACAGACAACAAAATTATTAGTTGAAAGTAATTTTGCCCGTTATATGGAATAAACAATATTAGCTTTGCTAGGCGTGTCACTTAAGCGTATGCACACAAGTGGATTCTGTGACACACACAGGTTTAGTAGATGTGTAGTTCTGTAGTTGTCAGTCTTATGTTGGTATATATCAGAATTAGTGAAGTTATTATCAAGAAGTTGTATAGTTATGGTTTTTATCCTGGTTCTGAACTTGTTTCTTCTTTTTCATGGCTTATTCTTCACCATTGCTGTGATTCTTCTCTTATTCTTGTCAGTTCAGTTCAGTTCAGTCACTCAGTTGTGTCCAACTCTTTGGGACCCCATGAACTGCAGCACGCCAGGCCTCCCTGTCCATCACCAACTCCCGGAGTTCACCCAAACCCATGTCCATCGAGTTGGTGATGCCATCCAACCATCTCATCCTCTGACGTCCCCTTCTCCTCCTGCCCTCAATCTTTCCCAGCATCAGGGTCTTTTCAAATGAGTCAGCTCTTCTCATCAGGTGGCCAAAGTACTGGAGTTTCAGCTTCAGCATCAGTCCTTCCAGTGAACACCCAGGGCTGATCTCCTTTAAGATGGACTGGTTGATCCTCTTGCAGTCCAAGGGACTCTCAAGAGTCTTCTCCAACGCCACTTATTTTCTTGAATTCACTTATATTTTTATTTAGTTCGTGTTTCACACTGGACTATATTACCTGTACCCTTTTTTTTTTGGTTCAGAGCTGCTGTATTAATATTAAAGTTCTCTGTTTTAGTCCATAATTAATCAAACCTCATTTGGGGCTAATTTTGTTCTTAGTCATATGTAGGTTTGTGTAAGTATAATTTCCTAAGGAGGCACAGCTCTATTCCATTTTGACCATTCCCTGCCTTATTGCAATGATATAATGACAGAATCACTGTAAAGTTTGGGATTTAGAAACTTACCCCTTTTTACCCAAGACAAGAATAACTCCCAGTGGGCTGCAGGCTTTTCACTCAGAGGCTCTTTATCCTCTGATGATTTCCTGTGTCACACCAACAAGCATCCCTCCAGTCACAGCAGCTGGGATTCAAAGTGGCCTTCTTCCTGCTCCCTGTGATTTCATGATTTACTGTTGAACTCAATTATAATGATGTGATTTTGCTTGATATTTCAAAAAGCATTTAAGTTTTTAATTTTCCGTCATCATTTGAAACTCACTGGTTAATGTCTTAACTCTCTAAGTTTACTTATGCAAAGAAGTAAATACTTTGAAACCTTTACATTTAGTTACCTCTCCAGCTTCAGAGAAAGTGTAAAGAAGATATCCATCTTTCTATCTACACACAAACTACACCTATATTTGTATGTAGAGTATATATGTATATACTGTAGACTATATACTCATATACGGTAACTCTCCATGTGAGTGTGGGAGTGTATGTGTCTCTGTTTTCTGAGTGTGTCTTATGGAGCAGTGACTAAACTTTAGGCTGAGCTTGAGGGACTGGATGTCTTTCTTGCTTCCCTTACAAAGCTGACTCTGATTTAGTGTTGAGTTCAGGATCTCCTCTAAGATTCATTTTGTTTTTAAATATCTTTTGTGATAATTCCTGTTTGTACTATTTCCAATTTGCCACATTACCTCCAGAAAATCCCATTACTTTTTTTCCTTCTGTATTTTTGCAATTGACAGAAGAGAAGTGTTTCTTAGCTGCATAAGAGCAATACATGTGAAGTTTATTTAACCGGCAGTATCAGATCAGATCAATCGCTCAGTCGTGTCCAACTCTTTGCAACCCCATGAATCACAGCACGCCAGGACTCCTTGTCCATCACCAACTCCCGGAGTTCACTGAGACTCACGTCCATTGAGTCAGTGATGCCATCCAGCCATCTCATCCTCTGTCGTCCCCTTCTCCTCTTGCCCCCAATCCCTCCCAGCATCAGAGTCTTTTCCAATGAGTCAACTCTTCGCATGAGGTGGCCAAAGTACTGGAGTTTCAGCTTTAGCATCATTCCTTCCAAAGAAACCCCAGGGCTGATCTCCTTCAGAATGGACTGGTTGGATCTCCTTGCAGTCCAAGGGACTCTCAAGAGTCTTCTCCAACACCACAGTTCAAAAGCATCAATTCTTCAGCGCTCAGCCTTCTTCACAGTCCAACCCTCACATCCATACATGACCACAGGAAAAACCATAGCCTTGACTAGATGGACCTTTGTTGGCAAAGTAACGTCTCTGCTTTTGAATATGCTATCTATGTTGGTCATAACTTTCCTTCCAAGGAGTAAGCATCTTTTAATTTCATGGCTGCAGTCACCATCTGCAGTGATTTGGGAGCCCAGAAAAATAAAGTCTGACACAGTTTCCACTGTTTCCCCATCTCTTTCACATGAAGTGATGGGACTGGATGCCATGATCTTCATTTTCTGAATGTTGAGCTTTAAGCCAACTTTTTAACTCTCCACTTTCACTTTCATCAAGAGGCTTTTGAGTTCCTCTTCACTTTCTGCCATAAGGGTGGTGTCATCTGCATATTTGAGGTGATTGATATTTCTCCTGGAAATCTTGATTCCAGCTTGCGTTTCTTCTAGTCCAGCATTTCTCATGATGTACACTGCATATAACTTAAATAAACAGGGTGACAATATATAGCCTTGACGAACTCCTTTTCCTATTTGGAACCAGTCTGTTGTTCCATGTCCAGTTCTAACTGTTGCTTCCTGACCTGCACACAAATTTCTCAAGAGGCAGGTCAGGTGTTCTGGTATTCCCATCTCTTTCAGAATTTTCCACAGTTTATTGTGATCCACACAGTCAAAGGCTTTGGCATAGTCAATAAAGCAGAAATAGATGTTTTTCTGGAACTCTCTCGCTTTTTGCATGATCCAGAGGATGTTGGCAATTTGATCTCTGGTTCCTCTGCCTTTTCTAAAACCAACTTGAACATCAGGAAGTTCACGATTCACATATTGCTGAAGCCTGGCTTGGAGAATTTTGAGCATTACTTTACTAGCGTGTGAGATGAGTGCAATTGTGCGGTAGTTTGAGTATTCTTTGGCATTGCCTTTCTTTGGGATTGGAGAAGCTCTATACAGTCAACAAAAAAAAGACCAGGAGCTGACTGTGGCTCAAACCATGAACACCTTATTGCCAAATTCAGACTTAAATTGAAGAAAGTAGGGAAAACCACTAGACCATTCAGGTATGACCTAAATCAAATCCCTTATGATTATACAGTGGAAGTGAGAAATAGATTTAAGGGACTAGATCTGATAGAGTGCCTGATGAACTATGGAATGAGGTTTGTGACATTGTACAGGAGACAGGGATCAAGACCATCCCCATGGAAAAGAAATGCAAAAAAGCAAAATGGATGTATGGGGAGGCCGTACAAATAGCTGTGAAAAGAAGAGAAGCAAAAAGGAAAGATATAAACATCTGAATGCAGAGTTCCAAAGAATAGCAAGAAGAGATAAGAAAGCCTTCTTCAGCAATCAATGCAAAGAAATAGAGGAAAACAACAGAATGGGAAAGACTAGAGATCTCTTCAAGAAAATCAGAGATACCAAAGGAACATTTCATGCAAAGATGGGCTTGATAAAGGACAGAAATGGTATGGACCTAACAGAAGCAGAAGATATTAAGAAGATATGGCAAGAATACACAGAAGAACTGTACAAAAAAGATCTTCACGACCCAGATAATCACGATGGTGCGATCACTGACCTAGAGCCAGACATCCTGGAATGTGAAGTCAAGTGGACCTTAGAAAGCATCACTAAAAACAAAGCTAGGTGAGATGATGGAATTCCAGTTGATCTATTTCAAATCCTGAAAGATGATGCTGTGAAAGTGCTGCACTCAATATGCCAGCAAATTTGGAAAACTCAGCAGTGGCCACAGGACTGGAAAAGGTCAGTTTTCATTCCAATCCCAAAGAAAGGCAATGCCAAAGAATGCTCAAACCGGCAGTATAGTGATGTATAAACTTGAAGCCCAGTCACTTGCATACCCAGAAGACCATCCCTCCTGCTCTGGTAGCCAGGTCTTTATACTGGTCTTTCCTCTTTTCCAAAATGGGATTTTAGAGCAACAGACAGATCTGTCTTCAAGTGTGGATTCTAAAATATATTTTTAAACCAAGTTTAATTTACTTGGATTATCTATCTTCTTTTTCCATCTATCATTGAAAAATAATCAAACATTGGATATCATAATTTTTTCATAGAATAACTGCATTTTACAAGTGCCTCCTATATGCCACACCTTCTACTAGGAGTTTTATGTACATTATGCCATACTCTATAATCTTTAAATGAGGTAGATGAGAAATCTGAAACTGATCAAGTTTAACTAACTACCATATAGTTACTAGTGGCTGAATTTGAAATCAAATATAAAGTGGATATCAAAATAAATATTTGTATATATCCTTATATGTATTATCAAATTATATTCACATATGTGTGTGTAGACCTACTATGACAGAATCATACAAGTTACCTGAATCATTTTGTGCCATTTATGAGACATTTCAAACACTCTATATTTGAAATGCAGATTGGGTATAAATTCTAGCTTTTTGGCCAAGAAATATATATATAGGTAGCTCATGTCAGCACTTCACATCACAATTTTCTTACTTGGAAAAGGAAGATATGATTTATAATTTCATTTTTTTTAGAATCAAAATGCCCATACTGAGGGCTGTCTCTGCTATAATTTATTTTTGGAGTGGTAGGATATTTTAAGCACATTCATAATTAGTGACCTGTAAAAATGAAGACATGGCTCTACTAGATATTCTGCAGAAGTAGTTATATTCGTCCATGTAAAATAGGAAGCGTTGTGCTTATAAAAACAACAACCACTGTCAAGTGTAGCTCTTACTTCCCCGCAGGCTGATTAACAGTCACTGGCCTTGGTAAGATTGAGAGTTAAATGTGGTATCTGGCCTGATTTTTGCCTTGAATTCCCTCCGGGTATTGCTTAGGCATTTTTTTGCAAAGTTAATTGAAGAGACTATATCAACGGGTTTCTTTTCTTGAAAATCTTGTGCTCCAGAGGACAGTTGATTGCAAGCTCTGCCCTTCTCTTAGCTGCCAGGGAGTTCCTCAAACCTCAAAGCTTACAAATTAGTGCAGTTTAGTGATTTGTTTTAGGCTTTTAGCTACAGCATTTGCTACTATAAAAGTGATTTTTTTTCTATGCTTTTTGAATGTGGTTATTGTGTCATATAGTATAACCCTGTACCATTCTGGCTATTGTGTGATTGATACAGAAACTGCTTCGATAGGAAACCATTTTAAGAGAGAACAGGAAAGGTATTATATTCAGCTGTAGTGCCATGCATTTCTAAACAGCTGATGTTTTCTTTAACTGATCACCACCCCCCAAATTTTCAGAGGCAGTTGAGGCTTTAGAACTTTAACTCTTAATTCGGTCTGGTTGCCAGAGAAGTGCCCTGAAATTCATTATGCACTCGCAGTTCACAATTGGGAATTCATTAATTTTTAGTATAACTGTGTTATGATTGTTGCGTTTTAAAGTCAGACCTCTTTATTTGAGGAATATGGAGAAACATCGGTTTTGTGAATTTTTATCTGAACAGTGCTTCTTCATACTTGAGCCAGATACTTGAAACTAGTGGTCTGTGACTATCTGCACACTGGAAATTGTGATAATGTTGTTAAATGGAGTGTGCCATCATTTCTTTTGAAATTTAAAAATCTCAAATTAAATCACAAACTTTTGTAAAGGAATATAGTGAAAGATGAATGAAATCATTGTTCAAAAGTGTTTAAGCATAGATTGTATGTTTTTACTGCTTCACATGTTTAATGCTGTATTTCAGAGTACTTACAAAAAATAGTGCTCCCTGTTTTTGCATCTTTCTTTTCTTCTTATTTTTATGTCTTATGATACTTTGGAGGCAATGGTCTGTTTTGGATGAAGTTGCACAGTGTCTTAATGATTTGGTATAAAATTATATACCTAAAGATTTAAGTTTGTCTGTATGTTATGGCTTATAATTTAATCGAATATTATATATATTAAGGGCTTCTCTGGTGGCTCAGATGGTAAAGAATCTGCCTGTAGTGCAGGAGACCTGGGTTTGATCCCTGGGTTGAGAAGATCCCCTGGAGAAGGGAAAGGCTACCCACTCCAGTATTCTTGCCTGGGGAATTATATGGACAGAGGAGCCTCTGTGGGCATGTGTATGTTATGGTTTATCATTTAGTTGAATATTATATGTATTAACAATATTAATTCAGTTGAATGTCTAAAAAAGCTGGAATAGATATTCTTAGAACAAAGGATGAAATAGCTTATAAAGTTGAAAATCGTATTTAAATATCTTTAGTTGTGTCAGAAAGTAAAGTCTATATATTTTTAAATATTATTTGAAAATTGCTTAAGAATCTTTTCTGGTGGCTTAACTATCGACTGTTTCTCATTCATTGTACATAACTGTCATCCTCCCAACAATTATTGTGATATCCCAGAGGTTTTATCATTATCTTTTTTTTTGGTTTTATCATTATTAATGAAAACTCAGCATTTGTACAAATGGGAAGTGTTTGATAAAGCAAAAGATGAAAACTGGTAAAGCAAACTTCCAACATAGTATTGTGTGTTGCTCTGAGGGGATTGAATTTGAAGTTGCAAGTGGAGAAACAACAGGTGAGTTAGTCTGATCATGATATTGGCCCCCAAACAGGGAGAATCAGCTGGAATCACTTGATCACTATTACAAGGAGATAGGCCTGCATCATGGGAATTTGGAGAAGGCAATGGCAACCCCTCAAGTACTCTTGCCTGGAAAATCCCATGGATGGAGGAGCCTGGTAGGCTGCAGTCCATGGGGTCGCTAAGAGTTGGACATGACTGAGTGACTTCACTTTTCACTTTCATGCATTGGAGAAGGAAATGACAACCCACTCCAGTGTTCTTGCCTGGTGAATCCCAGGGACGGCGGAGCCTGGTGGGCTGCTGTCTATGGGGTCGCACAGAGTCGGACATGACTGAAGCGACTTAGCAGCAGCAGCATGGGAATTAGTGGAATGGATCAAGGTAGGATAAGGTGTCTGCTTGTCGGGGGTTGAGAGGAAGATTAATGTGCAGGTGGTTTCCTGGGGAGTATTAGTTGCATAGTTATATCTGATCCTGTGCGACCCTGTGGACTGTAGCCCACCAGGCTCCTCTGTCCATGGGCTTTTCCAGGCAAGAATACTGGTGTGGGTTGCCATGCCTTCTTCAGAGGATCTTCCTGGGGAGTGCTCTCTTGGAACTACCACTGGAAGAGAGGGAGGGAGCTAGCATTCAGCAGACAGAGAAGTTGAGCTGTGACTCAGTTACAGCAGAGTCTCAACTGAGTGAATGGGATACTGTGAAGTTGGAGTAGACTTCAGAGATGTCCCAGATAGAGGAAAACCCCTTTTCACCCACCGCTCCTTTTAACCAATCACTGGGTGTGGACTGCCCCTGGGGAAGACATAACATATCTCAGGATGAGATGGCTCCCTTGGATTGAAGGTGAATCCTAGGAGGAACTCAACCGTGAAAGCTTAGGAGGTAACACTCTTGGGAGCTGGGGCAATGAGTGTCTTCATGCAGAAAGGGTTCTGGACAGTGCATCACATCTTCTATACCTCTCCCCTTAGGGAGTTCATATTTTTTTGCTTATGAAAGTTCATCACATCTGGTACCCAGTCCTCTAGAAGCAGGCCTCTTTTCTCAGTGATACATACAAGAAGAAAGTCTGTGGAATGAATTTCAGTCCCTGCTGCTATCCCTGATCTCAGAACCATCATCATCCTTGATCTCTGATATTCATTATATCTTATTTTTTAAACCACCTTTTCTAGATCTCCCTTACCCACAGTGAACAACTCTGATGGGCTGGATATCAAGCACAGAGAAGTGACCCCAAAGAGCTTTGGATCCTGGTCACTGTGTCCTTCTCAAGCTACTTCTGCAGCTGTTACATTTGTCAATTTGCTTTCAGAATTAGGAGGGAGCATTGACAGATATTTAAGTGGGTCACCTGGGTGCCTGCTGTCTTCTTCCATCCTCACATTAAATTTATAGTAGTCTTGCCTTCTCTTAACAATCAGGGTTAATTGTCCTTGCCTGGAAGGTAAGGTAATTTTCTTGCCTGCTTGTCTTTTGCATGGGAATGCACAGTGGCTAGGTGGCAACTGTCACAGGAGTTTGAGATCTTTGTTCTTTTGTGGAGGTTTTTGTTACACCTCTGGAAGCTAGGACATCTTAGCCACTTAGAGTCTATACTTATGGGGAGTAGAAGCACAGATACCCCAAGTGGATTACTGGGAGTGAAGGTAAATTGGACCCTTGGACTTGTGTGTTCTACTTGCTAAGGACACAGCCCCACATGATTGTGTGCTAAGTCGCTTCAGTCACGTCTGACTCTTTGCCACCCCATGAACTGTAGCCTGCCTGGCTCCTCTGTCCATGGGATTCTCCAGGCAAGAATACTGGAGTGGGTAACCATTCCCTTCTCCAGGAGATCTTCCTGAGCAGTGATCGAACTTAGGTCTTCTGCACTGCAGGTGAGTTCTTTACTATCTAGTCACCAGAAAAGTCCACAGCTCCATACGATGGTCATTAACTTAAGGTTATACTACTCCTGTGGGTGTGGTGCCTGATCCACTCAGGGTATTATCCCCAAGTTTCTCTGTCAGCTGCTCTTTTAAAAGACTGTTTCATCATTCTGTCAGATCAACAGCTTTTGAATGGCAATGGTGTGATATAACCAGTGGATTATATGATCATATACTCACTGCTGTACCTTTTCTGTTTTTTTTTTTTTTACTCTTCAGTGGGTCCCCATGTTCAGTGCAAGGTTATGAGGGATCCTGTTTGGGTAGATAACATATTCTGTAAGTCCCTGGATTAAGGTACTTGCTAAGGCCCTGTAGGCAGTAAATACAAACCCATACCCAGACATACCCAGAATATGTGTCTGTTCTTTCATGTCTGAATGGAGTCCAGTGTAGTCAATTACCACTGAACAGCTGGCTGGTCTCCTTGAGGAATGGTGTATATCAGCGTAGGATGGGCATTTAGCAGCAGCAATAGCTGGATAAGCGTGATGAATGGGAGCCTGTGCTGCTCAATCTGCTCATAGTGTCCGTACTTTTCACTGTGGCTGCTTTCTTCTTGCACCTCTCGAACAACACTGAGGTGACTGACAGCAAGCTGACTGATGTCAACTGATCAAGTCATTCTGTCTATTTGGCCGTTAATTGCTTTACTCTAATTACTATTGCTCTGTAAAAAGCTATCCAAACTTAGCGATTGAGAACAGCCACTTTATTATGTTCATGGATTCTGTGGGCTTGGAATTCATACAAGGGACAGTGAGAGTGGCTCATTCTTGTCCCATAGTTTCTGGACTCTTACCTATTAAGATTTGAAAGCAGAGGGTGTCTTGACCTCTCAGGACTGGAATCGTCTGGGGATGTCTTTATTCTGGCCGAGAGCTAGAACCTCAGTGTGTTGGCAGGTGGAATGCCTACCTGTGGTGTCTCCATGTGGGCTTTCCCATTGTTTGGGTTTCATCACAGCGTGGTGGCTGGATGCTAAGAGCATGTGTGCCTGGAGAATAGAAGAGGTCTTCTGGGATGTTGCTTTGAAAACTATGTGCATCAATTCTATGTGCTTTTGTGTGAAGCAGAGACTAACGTCCATCCAAGTTGACAGGCAGGGACTATAGACCTCCCTAGTTGATGGGAATAGTACCAAGTTCACTTTGCAAGAAGTTCACATTGCACATTGTGCAACTAGAGAAATTGTTGCAGCCTTCTTTAGAGAGTACAGTCTGCAACATGACTCATGGTGGATGCTCTATTGAGGGCAGTAACATGGTAGACAAAGATCTGTCTACTTTGTGCCCACTCTAGGTCTCCAGCCAACCAACCAGCCAAGCTATTCACTGCCAATAAATACACAAGTAGATAAGTATATATTCTTACCTCAGCAACTTCTCTTTGCACACACAGTGTATGATCACTGAAGTTGTGTCCATGGTTACATTTCTCCTCACTGCTGACTTTGAATGGGCTTCCCAGGTGGCGCTAGTGGTAAAGAACCTGTCTGCCAATGCAGGAGACATAGAAGATTGGGGGTTTGATCCCTGGGTCGGGAAGATCCCCTGGAGAAGGGAATGGCAACCCATTCCAGCATTCTAGCCTGGAGAATCCCATGGACAGAGGAGCATGGTGGGTCACATCCCATAGGGTCACAAAGAGTCGCAGGGGACTAAAGCAATTTGGCATACTGACTTTGAAGGCACCCCCTAGTGGGGCTTTAGGGCAGGTGCAGTGTCTTTTTAGTTTGTACCACATATCAAGCCAGTGTTCCCTGGTGGCTCAGAGTCCACCTGCCAATGAAGGAGACCTGGGTTCGATCCCTGTGTTGGGGAGATCCTCTAAAGGAGGAGATAGCAACCTACTCCAGTATTCTTGCCTGGGAAATCCCATGTGCAGAGGAGACTGGAGGGCTATAGTCCATAAGTTGGACATGACTTAATGACTAAACAAAAACAACAACATCACATCAAGCCAACCCATCTAACCACCATTTTTGGACTTGGTGGTTAGAAGGGACTTCTCATGTTGTCACAGGTGTGAGTTGTGATTAGTGAGCCACTGTTCATTATTCAGGTAGATGTAGGGGTCTGGACCACCTCTGCATGTAGCTCACTTATGCATTCTCTACTTGTGCTCATTCCTAGATATTCCATTTTTATCTAATAATGGATTATTTCTGGGCTTGCTTGATCTTGCATGGCTTGACTGACAGAATCCAGCTTGTAATGGACATTTTTGGCTACAGTGTCTCTTAATAGCCTATGATCAGGCACTCTGCCTAAATGAGGCTCAGGACATCATACACTGTTTCCAAATTATTTTTAATTCTCTACTGCAAATGGTTTGCTGCTGCTACTGCTAAGTCGCTTCAGTCGTGTCCAACTCTGTGCAACCCCATAGACGGCTCTTTAGGTGTCTGTGTTGTAATTCTCTTACTGGGGTTTGTCATAAATTCTATATGGTATTTTCTCCCACGACAGTTGTCTAGTACCATGGAGTTTTGTGGAATCATTTTGCTGAAATATCAGGATTTCTTCCATAAAACCTGTACTTTCTGCAAAGCCTTTGACTTCCCTATGGCCCATTCCTACCCAGCATCCTTCTGTCACACATAGTCAAGTAGATGAGAGCAGTGTTCTTAGAGTAAGACATGTTCCCTCCTGAATGGAAAGAGGCCTGATAGGGATTTTACTTCTTTCTTATTGATGAATAATGTGAGATGCAATTGTTTGTCCTTTCCTTATGCAGAGTTGTCCTCTTATTACTCAGATATGAGAGCCCTAAAACTTTCATTGTTAAGGTGTTTATTTTGCATTCTCTGAGCACATGTGTTTTACTAAGTTCTTGAAGTATTATACTTGCTATTTTTGCTTATCTGGCTCACTTAGTAGGATGTTATTGATATAATCAGTTCAGTTGTTCAGTTCAGTTGCTCAGTCGTGTCCGACTCTTTGCGACCCCATGAATCGCAGCACGCCAGGCCTCCCTGTCCATCACCAACTTTCAGAGTTCACTCAAACTCACGTCCATGGAGTCTGTGATGGCATCCAGCCATCTCATACTCTGTCATCCCCTTCTCCTCCTGCCCCCAATCCCTCCCAGCATCAGAGTCTTTTCCAATGAGCCAACTCTTCGCATGAGGTGGTCAGAGCACATGGACCAGGGTAATACTTTGTATAATGTCCATTAAGTTCATATCCTTATGGACTGTATTATGGCAAAGGATGAAAAGCTTACTATGGTCTTGAGTCAGGATGGTAGATACATACTGCTGTTTGCCCCATGCGAGTGAGAAGTGTTTCTGGTTCTTCTTCTTGATAGAGATGGGCAGGAATGCGTTTCCTAGATCAGTTGTCAAGTACCATGACCTAAAGTTGTATCAATCTGCTCTAGTGAAGATACTGCAACCAGCCACACACTGCGATTGATGCTACTACTTGGTTGAATATCTGGCAGTCCACTCTCATCTTCCATCATCCATTTGGTTGTTGTGTTTACCAGACTAGTGAATCAAATTAGGACATAATGCCTCATTTCAGGTTTTAAGAGTGGCATTTATATCATCCATTCCTCCCAATAGACGATATTGTTTGTGATTTGCTAGCTTGGTTTATGGAGAAGGCAATGGCACCCCACTCCAGTACTTTTGCCTGAAAAATCCCATGGACGGAGGAGCCTGGTAGGCTGCAGTCCATGGGGTCACTAGAGTCAGACACGACTGAGTGACTTCACTTTCACTTTTCACTTTCATGCGTTGGAGAAGGAAATGGCAACCCACTCCAGCGTTCTTGCCTGGAGAATCCCAGGGACAGGGGAGCCTGGTGGGCTGCCGTCTATGGGGTCGCACAGAGTCAGACACGACTGAAGCAACTTAGCAGCAGCAGCAGCTTGGTTTAGGGCTGAGATAATAGACATTTTAGAGAATCCCTCACCCTAGCTACCACTCCGCTGCTTTTTATGATTAACTGTGCCAGCATTGCTACTGATGCTTAAGTGCTTCGATCTGGCCTCTGTTATTTAGAGATCCTATCGTTCCTACTGCTGTCAGGGAATCCAATTCTGTAACGACATCTCCTACTGTCAGTTCTGACCACAGCAACGTCAAGACCCCTGGTACAGACATAGGCAGTTGGTGATTTGTCTGGCTTTAAATAGAATGTGCACTCAAGCTTCCCCACTCATTTAACCTTTTAGAAATATTCTTTTTTTAGTCACTCTATGATAAGAGTATAGTGTTTGGTCTGGTTAGCCCCATTTTCTGGAGAACCCAGAGATAATGTAACCCCTATGTCCTTCCTCCAAATAACCAGTAGTTTCAGTAACATTTAAACATACTCCATTGTCATATACTGTATTTTTACATCTGACCAATTACACATTTCTTGGTTTCTAAGATAATTGTTATGGGACTAAATTGTGTCCACAAAATTCATATGTTAAAGCCCCAAACCTCCAGTGTTACTTTGTTTGGAGATTAAGCCTTTAAAATGGTAATTAAAGTTAGATGAGATCAAAAGATGGGACTCTAATAAAGCAAGAGGACTGCTGTGTGTATGTAAGAAACCATACCCACACACAGGTATGGACACAGCAAGAAGGTAGCCATCTGCAAGCTAAGGAGAGAGGCCTCTGGAGAAAACAATTCTACCAGCACCTTGAACTTGGATCTCCAGCCTTCATAACTGAGAGAAAAGAACTTTTTGTGGGTTAAACCCCCCAATCTGTGTTATTTTCTTATGGCCGTTCTTGCCAACTAACACAGGGCTCAGTAAAAGAAACTACTGTGATAGCACACGTCTATCCCCCTTACGAGAAATAAATTTACTCTGTCTTTTGATCTACTTTTCCATTATATGCTATGTTTCTGGCATTTCTGTAACCTCTGTGTGGGTGTTTTCTTGGTGTTTCTTATTCTTCTTACAAGGACAAAAGTCCTCTTGGTTTACAGTCCCATCCTTCTGATTTAATTTTTTAATGACCTTTTTAAAAAATTTAATTTTATTTTAATTACCTTTTTTAAACTTAGTTTATTTAATTTTAATTACCTTTTTTTAAAGGCCTAATCTCCAAGCAATGTAACATTAGAGGTTTAGGGCTTTAACAGATGAATTTTGTGGACACAATTTAGTCTGGAACAATTCTCTTGGAAACCAAATGTATAATTGGTCAGATGTAGAAATACAGTGCATGACAATGGAGTATTTTTAAATGTTACTGAGACTACTGAGTGTTTGAGGGAAGGATAAAGGGGTTCCAAGGAAATGGAAATGGAGAATCCATTTCCTTGATATTCCCAGCTTCTGGAGGCTGCCCATATATCAACCCATGGCCCATTTTTCCATCTGCAAAGCTAGCAGTGTGGTGTCTCTCTGTGCCCTTTTTCCATAGTCACATCTTCCTCTGGTTACCTTGGATGAACCCTGAAAATCCAGGGTGTTCTTAGTATTTTAAGGTAGCTGGTTGCAACTCTAATTTCATCTGTAACCTTAATTCCTTTTTGCCATGCAAGCTAATATAGTCAATTTCTGGGGATTAGGATGTGGAAATCTTTAGGGATGGGGCAGTGTTCTGTAAACAACAGTAATAAATTGATGCCAACCTTCCATTGTTTTTCTCAAATGCATGGGTAGTCCCTAGCAATAACCATCTGAATCTGCACTCCTTATAATTACTATTTATCCCAGCCTATCAGTACCTGAGACACTGCATACTACTTCCTCTTGCATGTCATTATTTCTGTTCGTCTAGGTAAGAGAGAGATAAAATCACAAAAAGGTCAAGCAGTCCTCATCACAGATCTCAGCAAATCTCAGCAAAGAACTGTTGCTTCTGCAGTATTCCCGTGATGAATTTATTCTATGAAAGTAAAACTCACTCAATTGTGTCCAACTTTTGTGACCCCATGGACTATATAGTCGATGGAATTCTCTAGGTCAGAATACTGGAGTGGGTAGCCTTTCCCTTCTCCAGGCAATCTTCCCAACCCAAGAATTGAACCCAGGTCTCCCTTATTGCAGGCAAATTCTTTACCAGTTGAGCACAAGGGAAGCCCAAGAATACTGGAGTGGGTAGCCTACCCCTTCTCCAGCAGATCTTCCCAACCCAGGAATCGAACTGGGATTTCCTAAATTGCAGGTGGGGATTCTTTACCAACTGAGCTATCAGTATAGAATTTATTCTATACTCCTGGGATTTGTTACTACTGTTTCTTGTTTTTTCTATGTCTTATGTTCTCTAGACAACACATTTTTTATTTTAAAGGACCTTAACTATGGCAATTTCAGGTTTTCTTATGTTGAATTTTTTTTCTTGCCATCTAATAGTCTTACTGGCAAATAAGGCTCTGCCAGGATAGCACCCATACCCACCAGTGCTCCATGAATTGGTTGTTGGAAGTAAGGGGGTGAAAATGGACATTACATGGTCTGTCCGTCAGTATCATCTTCTCTTCAGCTTGGATCTGGCTCTGACGTCTAGCTACCCTCTGTGGTAATTTTGATCATACGTCCCAACTCTTTAGGTATTTTGAGATCCTGATTTCCTAGTTTTAATCCTTATTCTTTTGAAAAAAATTTAAAATGGTATCTTTTGTTTTTCTGTGAGGTATGTGGACCCTTAGTTCCCTGACCAGGTATCAAACATGCATCCCTGGAGTGGAAGCGTGGAGTCTTAACCACTGGGCCACCAGGCAAACCCCCAAAGTGATGTATTTTTTCCACTCTAAATTATCAGTTATTGGAGAAATATGTGTGTGTGTATGTATGTATATGATACTGAAAAGGTACTTACAATTTTAAAAATTATTTAAAAAATTATAAGGTACTGATTTCTTATGCAACCTCCATTTTTCTGGTTTGCCAAAATTTTCCAAGACTTATTTTCTCTCAAGAAATAATTATATAAACCCAAAGTGACTTTCATGGCATCTTCATAAGTTTTACATTGTAAAGTACAGCCTAATTCTATTTTAAAACATATATATGTTATAAGTATGGGATAAATTAATATTTTCAGATAAAGGAAAATTACTTTGTGAGTTTTCCATCATTGAAGTTAGTCCTGTTTATCCAAAATTTAAGAACAGTTGTATGTCATTTGATACTTTTATTGATAGTTGTATATATATAATGAAAGTTCAGGTGACTCTCTAAATAATTTATTATGTTATTTTAGAAGCTTTATACTCAGAAATAATAGGTGAGATGAATATTGTCTATATTAAGTTTTCTGTAAATAACTTTCTTTATTCCAAACAGTTTGAGATGTTCCAGTAGTACTTTGTAGTAAAGGAAAATAATATTTTCTAACAAGGAAATCTTTTTCATAGATAATGCTTATCAGTGTGTACCCTGTGCTCAGTCACTCAGTCGTGTCCCACTCTTTCTGAACCCATGGACTGTGGCCCGCCAGGCTCCTCTGTCCATGGAATTCTCCAGGCAAGAATACTGGAGTTCGTAGCCATTCACTTCACTAGGCGATCTTCCTGACGCAGTGATCGAACCCAGATCTCCTACATTGCAAGCAGATTATGTACCATTGAGCCACCTGGGAAGCCCCAAAGCTTATCTGTATCCTTTGCTAATTCCTCCTCTTCTCGGTTTCCAGATTTTAGGGATTCTCAGAGTTCTGTTCTTCTCCCTCTTTTTTCCTCACTCTGCACCTTCTTGCCTTAGGCATATTGCACACCATCTCTGTCTGATGACTTGCAGACCTTTATTCCATATCAGATCTCTGATCTGAGCTCCAGTAGGTAACTGCCTCTTTCACGATGCCACCTTAATTCCTCAAATGCAACAAACTTAATATGTTGAAAGCTATACTCTTGATCTTTGTCTAAATCTTTCTCCTCAGTTTTCCTGTTTTTATTAAAGGTCACTCTCATCTACACAATAGTTCGTATCATCTGCCTGGAAGTCATACTTGACACTGCCACTTCCTTCTCTCCCGTTTAACCAGGCCGCGGGCAGGTCTCAGATGTGCTGCCGCCGTCACCCTGGTCCCTGTCATTGTTTGTCGCTATAGATGCAGCTCTTTACGTTTGTCATAGAAGCAGTTGTTAAAATCTTAGGATAGTGGACAGTAGGGAAGTTTTCCAGTACAAAGTTACCATTTTCTTATTCATCCCTTAAGAAAAATTTACCCCATAAGCTTTTAGTGAACACTCGAAGTTGCTATGAGTCATTTAGGACTATGGAAATAATTTTTAGGTTATTTTAGCGAGTATACAGACATTTTACATAATTAATTTTAGAAATTTTCTATTGCACTGATGTTTCCAAATAAGTAAGTATGCTAGGTATAAGACATGAGGTAGAATACATAGATAAACCATCATCGTTGTTAACATAGTAGCTTCAGGTACAATAATTGTTATTGATATGATTTTAGGCAAAAGTAAATGATCTTTCTTCCATTTCTGTTAGCATTTTAAAGAAGATATATGTAAAGATGATTTAAAGAAGTTGAACTCACATGAAGAGATCAGAAAATTGAGTAGCCTATTTTATGTACCTTCACTTAGGTTAAAATTTGGAAATACATTCTGCTGAGAACATTGTGTGATTTTATTTATTTAGTCTTGCTCTATCTAGAAAGGGTATCACTTCCCTGTTCTAGTCCCTTGTCTGCCATTGATCCTTCCCTGACTACACCAGCCCATTCACATCACTGTGAAGCTGAGCTTTCCTTGCACTTGTATTTCAGTGCTTCTGATTTAGTACTTAATTGTTCTCTATTTATCTTTGGTTACAGTTGTTCATTGAGTGAATCATTGTTAGATGTTATGTACATAGCCTAGTACTTCCTAGACGTTCAGGAAAATATTCAAACAGTTTTGAGAATGAACTTTGTCCTCAGAAAACAAACATATACTCCCATTGACAAGACAAGGAAATTCATAACCATGCCAATGATACCATCATTTACTGAGAATGAACCTTGTGTTAGAAACCATATTTCATAAATTCTCAATATAGTCTTTTCAGAATATCCAAATTCAGCAGAGGAAGCCGAGTCTCAGACAGATTGTATAGTTTTGAAAAGTTATGTAGCTAATAAGTTCCAGAGTCCAGATTAGAAGCCACAAGTGTTGAACACCACAATCTGTATTCATGCCTCTTAACAATATAAAATTGCAGGGAAAAATATCAATAACCTCAGATATGCGGATGACACCACACTTATGGCAGAAAGTGAAGAGGAACTAAAAAGCCTCTGGATGAAAGTGAAAGAGGAGAGTGAAAAAGTTGGCTTAAAGCTCAACATTCAGAAAACTAAGATCATGGCATCTGGTCCCATCACTTCATGAGAAATAGATGAGGAAACAGTGGAAACAATGTCAGACTTCATTTTTTGGCTCCAAAATCACTGCAGATGGTGACTGCAGCCATGAAATTAAAAGACGCTTACTCCTTGGAAGGAAAGTTATGACCAACCTAGATAGCATATTAAAAAGCAGAGATACTACTTTGCGAACAAAGGTCTGTCTAGTCAAGACTATGGTTTTTCCTGTGGTCATGTATGGATGTGAGAGTTGGACTGTGAAGAAAGCTGAGTGCTGGAGAATTGATGCTTTTGAACTGTGGTGTTGGAGAAGACTCTTGAGAGTCCCTTGGACTGCAAGAAGATCCAACCAGTCCATCCTAAAGGAGATCAGTCCTGGGTGTTCATTGGAAGGAATGATGCTAAAGCTGAAACTCCAATACTTTGGCCACCTCATGCAAAGAGTTGACTCATTGGAAAAGACCCTGATGCTGGCAGGGATTGGGGGCAGGAGGAGAAGGGGACGACAGAGGCTGAGATGGCTGGGTGGCATCACCAACTCGATGGACATGAGTTTGAGTGAACTCCGGGAGTTGGTGATGGACAGGGAGGCCTGGCATGCTGCAGTTCATGGGGTCACAAAGAGTCGGATGCAACTGAGCAACTGAACTGAACTGAACTGAACAATATAAAATAGCACATCGTGACATGGGCAGAGAATTGGAGGTTTTTCATGAAACATAGTTTGAAGTTGTGTGTGTTTGAATACTTGAGAATACAATTTAATTGGTAGGCACACTTTATTGTTGTTTTGTAAGCTTTTAAAAATGTGTCCATTTTAATAATAATTTCTTTATAATTGAGAAAATAAAATGATAAAAGATGCTATAAGGTATATAGCTGGTTTTGTGTTTTATTATATTTCATTTTTAATTTTCTAAAGCTTTTAAAACAGTTATACAGCATATATATATATATATTTGGGACATATGGATATCAAATATCTATGTTATTTTGTGGTTCCACATCAGTATTACTCTACTGCATGGAATAGTGTAAATTAAATGTTAAAATGAGGAATATGATTACTTTTGTGCACAAAAGGAGATCATATTTTATGTAGTATTTCTTAAAGGCTAAGATTTGTTTATCCAGTTAAGTTTTTTTCATTCAGGATAAGAAATCTTATACTCAGTCTCTAAGCCAAATGGGTACTTCCTGGGTGGCTCAGTGGTAAAGAATCCTCCTGCCAATGCAGGAAGACATTGGAGATGTGGTTAAGATCCCTGGGTACTAGATTAATGAGAACTTAAAAACTGTGTAATAACAAAACAGACATGTCTAACAAGTCCTTGAAAGCAATTTTTTTCTGTTTAGAATTTTCACTTGCAGAAGAAAAATAAAGATTGATCACTCAGAAATCCTTACAGGTAGAAGAGAGGAAAAAGATAGTTCCTTTTCAAGAATGATGTAGTAGAGGCTACATTATTTTTGTAAAAGCAGCACATTTATTTCTGATTACTGCTGTAACTAATTACTGTAAACTTAGTTGCTTAAAGAAGCTCATATTTGTTATCTTAATAGTTCTGGAGGACAGAAATGTGAAATGGGTCTTACAGGCCTAAAATCAATGTTTTCACAGCATTCATTTTGGAAGTTCTAGAGGAGATTTTCTTTCTCTGCTTTTTCCAGCTTCTAGAGTCTGCCTAGGTTCTTTGGTCCGTGGCCTTTCCTCCATTTTCAAAGCAGGTTTAGTATTTTTCAAATCTTTCTCCTACTCTAGCACTCCTAGCTAAATCTTATGAGAAGCTTTGTGATTCTATTGGATCCTTCCACTGGAAGATAATCTAGGATAATCTTCACATATCAACATGTATAAAGTAATCACATATGCAAAGTTCCCTTTGCTATATAAGGTAACATAATCACAGGTACCAAGAATTAGGATGTGGACATTTTGTGGGGGGGGGGGGGGTTGTTATTCTGTCTACCACAATCAGATTCTATAATATAGAGTAAATTATTGTTTTTAATATGAAACCATATGTTCATAATTCTTACTGCATGTGTATAGATGCTCTAATAAAGTAATTTAAAATTAGCCATGAGAAAACTCACTTGCTTTATGCTCTGATCCATTGAATGACCCTTTAATGACTCATTTCCTCCTTTTCACTATGTAAATTATACACAACTAGGAGAGTGCTTGATAATGAGCTTTTAGCAGTTACTGCATTACAAAAAGACTTAGTTTTTTCACCTTGCTAATAGTTTCCTTTGATGTGCAGAAGCTTTTAAGGTTAATTAGGTCCCATTTGTTTATTTTTGCTTTTATTTCCAATATTCTGGGAGGTGGGTCATAGAGGATCCTGCTGTGATGTATGTCAGAGAGTGTTTTGCCTATGTTCTCCTCTAGGAGTTTTATAGTTTCTGGTCTTACATTTAGATCTTTAATCCATTTTGAGTTTATTTTTGTGTATGGTGTTAGAAAGTGTTCTAGTTTCATTCTTTTACAAGTGGTTGACCAGAGTTCCCAGCACCACTTGTTAAAGAGATTGTCTTTAATCCATTGTATATTCTTGCCTCCTTTGTCGAAGATAAGGTGTCCATATGTGCGTGGATTTATCTCTGGGCTTTCTATTTTGTTCCATTGATCTATATTTCTGTCTTTGTGCCAGTACCATACTGTCTTGATAACTGTGGCTTTGTAGTAGAGCCTGAAGTCAGGTAGGCAACTGACAAACAACTAATCTCGAGAATATACAAGCAACTCCTACAGCTCAACCCCAGAAAAATAAATGACCCAATCAAAAAATGGGCCAAAGAACTAAATAGACATTTCTCCAAAGAAGACATACAGATGGCTAACAAACACATGAAAAGATGCTCAACATCACTCATGATCAGAGAAATGCAAATCAAAACCACTATGAGGTACCATTTCACACCAGTCAGAATGGCTGCGATCCAAAAGTCTATAAGCAATAAATGCTGGAGAGGGTGTGGAGAAAAGGGAACCCTCTTACACTGTTGGTGGGAATGCAAACTAGTACAGCCACTATGGAGAACAGTGTGGAGATTCCTTAAAAAACTGGAAATAGACATGCCTTATGATCCAGCAATCCCACTGCTGGGCATACACACTGAGAAAACCAGAAGGGAAAGAGACACGAGTACCCCAATGTTCATCGCAGCACTGTTTATAATAGCCAGGACATGGAAGCAACCTAGATGTCCATCAGCAGATGAATGGATAAGAAAGCTGTGGTACATATACACAATGGAGTATTATTCAGCCATTAAAAAGAATACATTTGAATCAGTTCTAATGAGGTGGATGAAACTGGAGCCTATTATCCAGAGTGAAGTAAGCCAGAAAGAAAAACACCAATACAGTATACTAACGCATATATATGGAATTTAGAAAGATGGTAACAATAACCCTGTGTACGAGACAGCAAAAGAGACACCGATGTATAGAACAGTCTTATGGACTCTGTGGGAGAGGGAGAGGGTGGGAAGATTTGGGAGAATGGCATTGAAACATGTAAAATATCATGTATGAAATGAGTTGCCAGTCCAGGTTCGATGCACGATACTGGATGCTTGGGGCTGGTGCACTGGGACGACCCAGAGGGATGGAATGGGGAGGGAGGAGGGAGGAGGGTTCAGGATGGGGAACACATGTATACCTGTGGCGGATTCATTTTGATATTTGGCAAATCTAATACAGTTATGTTAAGTTTAAAAATAAAATAAAATTTAAAAAAAAAATAAAATAAAAAAATGAAAAGTTCCAAAAAAAAAAAAAAAAAAGACTTAGTTTTTCTCACAGTTTTTTTTCTATTCAAATAAAAAAAGAGTGGAGAATCCTAACCATTTTATTTTTATTTTAGCACTGGTTATCCCCAAGTTTACCATTGCAGAGTAAATGGAAGAGATTTACTAAAAATATTTTCGTTATTCCAGTAAAAAAAGATTATTATTATATAAAGAAACTGCCAGTCAAATTATGACTTCTTGATATTTTTATGTGCACAACAGAGCTTTAAAGGAGAGATTAAGAGCTTCCATCAGGTATGTTAGCAGTTGGTACCTTCTTGTTTTCCAATAGTTTGAATGCTTGGTGATAAAAAGATGCAAGGTTTTATTTCAGTAACTAGGATGCCATTTCCTTGCATGTTAAACTACTTCTGGAGATGAGTTTTGAGGAATTATTGGGAAGAAACTGCCATTTCATATTTACATCATTAGTTTCCCTACAGCATACCTGATGGGCTTAGAGAAATCAGTGATTTGCATATGCATGTCCAAAAATGGTGAATGTTAGTGATTTCTGCATGATTTTTATAATGATTGACAAGAAGAACCAGAGATACTAAAACATTCTGCTCATTAAATATCTTTTCAACTTTTGATAGACATTTTGTTAAAATCGCATAATGTAGTACTTTAAAATATTTTCCTTTTTTTTTCCTTTGCTTCATGAACAGAATTTGAAATAAATGAACATGCACAGAATTCATTATTTGTTTGGCTGTTTCTTTAAGAGTAGAATACGTTTCAGCATAGGAAAGGAGTATAGTCATTGTGCTTTATCCAGAATAACAATAATAATAATAAAGCAAAAGCTTATATAATGCTATTTGCCAGATAATAGTCCAAATGTGTTGCACATATACATATGTGTGTGTGTGTATATATATACATATGCATATATATGTACATATATGCCTAATTGTTATCCTCATTTTATAGATAAGAAAATAACACAAAGATTAAATCTGAATTACATAACTATTAAATATCGGCTGGGGTTTGAACTCAGTCAGTCTGTCTCAACTCTGACAATCTGAGTCTGAACTCAAAACAAATCATTATTGTATTTTAAAAATATTATTAAACAGTAATCCTCATGAATATGCAAATAATTCACCCCACATAGACATCTTCTGGAAGTTAAATTTACAAAGTTAACTCTTTAGGTTAACAGATTGGAGTATAGAATTTACAAAGTTAACTCTTTAGGTTAACAGGTTGGAGTATAGAATTTACAGTTGGGCTTCCCTGGTGTTTCAGATGATAAAGAATCTGCCTTCAATGAAGGAGACCTGGGTTTGATCCCTGGGTCTGGAATAATCCCTGGAGAAGGAAATGACAGCCAACTCCAGTATTCTTACCTGGAGAATTCCATGGACAGAGGAGCCTGACAGGCTACAGTCTATGGGATCACGAAGAGTTGTACATGACTGAGCAACTAACATATACGTACACATTTTAATGTAGCTATTTAGGAGTTGTAGCCTTAGGAGCCCTATGGCTGCTATACCATATTGGTTTAGAGGGACATTGGTTGATTGAAAAGGATATGAAGCTGTGTTTGCCTAGTAATGTGTGTGAAGTTGAGAAAATGTTGATTTTGATTTGAGAATGAGTGGGAGCTAAAACTCTGTACAAGTTCTCCTGCAGAATGGCTGATTGATATAGGTACTTGTCTGTTTCTCATCTGTTGGAAAAGCATGTTTTTGAGCTTATTTTGTTGTGTTGAAATGCACACATGTTTAGTGTACACAGTTATATAGTGCTTACTGTCTACCAGATATTTTATACAGTTCACGGGGTTCTCATGGTGAGAATACTGCTGTGGTTTGCCATTCCCTTTTCCAGTGGATCACATTTTGTCAGAACTCTCCACTGTGACCAGTTTGTCTTAAGTGGCCTTGTATGGCATGGCTCATAGCTTCATTGAATTATGCAAGCCCCTTCACCATGAAAAGACAGTGATTCATGAACGGGCAAGATGATTGCTTCTTGGCAGGAAAGCTAGATAGTGTATTAAAAAGCAAAGATAGCACTTTGCTTACAAAGGTCCATATAATCAAGGCTATGGTCTTTCCAGTAGTCATGTATGGATGTGGGAGTTGGACCATAAAGAAACAGAGTGCTGAAGAATTGATGCTTTCTAACTGTGGTGCTAGAGAAGACTCTTGAGAGTCTCTCAGATAGCAAGGAGATCAAACCAGTCAATCCTAAAGGAAATCAGTCCTGAATTGGACTCATTGGAAGGACTGATACTGAAGCTGAAGCTCCAATACTTTGGCCACCCTGATGTGAACAGCTGACTCATTGGAAAAGATCTGATGCTGGGTAAGATTCAAGACAGAAGGAGAGGAGGGTGACACAGGATGAGATGTTTGGATGGCATCACCAATTCAATGGACATGAACTTGGACAAACTCTGGGAGATGGTGAAGGACAGGGAGGCCTTGGTGTGCTGCAGTACATGGGGTTGCAAAGAGTCAGACACGAGTTGGTGACTGAACAAACAAACATATATACCAGATTCTGTTCTAAGTGCCTTGAGAATAATGATTTATTTAATTCTTATAACAATACAGTGAGACAAGTACCACAATAATCCCCATTTTTCTGATGAGAGGACTGAATAGCAAACTGTCCAAGGTCACTGAGATAATAAGTGACAGACCCAGGATTTGAATCTGGGCATTCTGTCTCCAGGGTCCATTCTCTGTATGTAAAGTAGTTCAAATCTGTGGGAACAAGTTTCTCTTGGGAGAGGAGCCGCCGCCTCCTAATTTAGCCTAGTTCACACTTGTTCATACTTTCCTGTCACAATTGGAATGAGGTAGCTAAAAGCTATGACATCCCACTCCTACTCCTTAACCCTTGGGTTCTCATCTGTAGATTGTACCAATTCTCTTCTGTTCTCTCCTTTCTTCTCTACTGTCCTTGCCTCTCCTCTATCGTTCAAATAAGTTGGATAGACTAATGGACTGGTAAATGAATTTATGTATGTCTAAAGGGGCATTTTGTGTAAACTATCTGAGAACTTCATGGACAGAGAATCCTGGTGGGCTACACTCCATGGGGTCCCAAACAGTTGGACACAACTGAGCAACTGAGTATGCACTCAGGCACCTGAGAATCTTAAAGCTAAAATTGTTATGTAGGAGTGAAGTATTACAGTAAAACGTTCTGATTATTTCATTTTAGCTTGGAAGGTTATCATAGTATTCAGCCTAAATTGTTTTGTAAGAGGATTAAATCCTTACAATGACAAATAACTTGTTAGAGGATTGCTGCTGCTTATCAGTCTTTCTGTTGATTTCTTGTTGACCATTGTCTGGACTTTTGAACTCTTGGTCATCATTCAACTCTCTGTTCAAATACTTTCCTAGTGGCTCAGACAGTAGGGAATCTCCCTGCAATGCAGGAGACCTGGGTTCTATCCCTGGGTCAGGAAGCTCCCCTGGAGAAGGGAATGGAAATCCACTCCAGTATTCTTACCTGGAGAATTCCATGGTCAGAGGATTCTGGCAGGCCATAGCCCATGGGGTCACAAAGAGTTGGACACAACTTAGTGACTAACACTTTCACTTTCACTTTGGCATCACTTTCCTCTGCTGGAGTTTCTCTCTCACTTCTCTTTTTCTCTCATACTTGACCTCTTGTTGTAGTGTTTTCATTAGTCAAACTTTTACAGTCATATTTGCATTTTAGAAACAAGTAAAAGAAGAAATGCTGAGATATTTCTAGAGACAGTTATTGAATCAGGGATTACAACTTTCCAGAGTGAGCAAAGTTGATAATGTAAGTGAAGAAACTATTGGTTATGTTTTGGAATCAGATTTGCATACACTTGGCAACGGGACCTGTTTTGTGCTTTAGACCAGGCATCAAAGTAGGTATCTGTATCCCTGGTTAGAATATAAATTTCTTGGCCTGACTCCAACTATACCAATATTAGACATATTTAATTTGCTTTGGATGCATATAGATGTATAGGTACACATGTATATTTTTGCAGTTTCTTAGTTGAATGAATAAAACAAAATGTTGAATACCTACTTGCTGTGTTTCATTCACTGGGAATAATGAGATGGATATTTATTCTTGCCACTGAGGAGCTACTTGAGTAGGAGAGACAGAAAAGTAAAAAAAATAATTGTACACTTAACGTCTTCAAGAAATGTTTGATACATACTTCCTAAGTGTGGATTATACTAACCTCTCTATGTGTAGTTGTAAACCAGAGAGGTGGTGCTCCTGCCTCTGTTAGGCATATGCTGTGGTCTTATGTGATATGTGCAATGAGAGAAATGCACAAAGAACCTGATAGCTCAAGACAGGAAGACTTCTTAGAAGAAATGATGTCTGAGCAAGTCTTCATAAAACTATCAATAGTGTTGAGTGGGGTGTGTGTTTCAGGTGGAAAGACCTGCATGTGCAATAAGTCAGCCCTTGGAGACAATGAGTGGAAAAGTACTGGGGAGCAGATGGATAGGGATGGGTGAGAGCAGGAAAGAGACAGAAGAGGCTAAAGAAGACATGGGGTCCGTATGATGTGAGGCTTTATGTGATGTGGTAAAAATTGATTTGTAAGCATTTTAGAAGAATATAGGAAGCCCTCCACAGATTTCCAGCAAGTAATATGACATAGTTTAACCTTAAAAGACAATAGCACCTACAGCAACATAAAGGCAGCCATGTGGAAGGCTATTAGGATATAACTGCAGGCAAGGAGGACACTTAGTCACTGCAGTAAACCTGCTAAGGAAAGACGTGCACTGACATATTTGTGTCAGTGTTAAACAAGGGAGGATTTACTGAAGAGGCAATTAGAAGAAGGAGCCCATAGAAGGTAAGAGCTGGATATACATGACGACGTGATTCTCAAATGCTTGGCTTATGTGGGTTTCATTTTTTAAGATTTGGAATATAAAACAAGGGAGCAATTTACAGTTAAGGGTGAGGGAAGAAAAAAAATAGGGAAATATTTGATTTACTTGTGAACATGTTTTTTGTACATGTTCAAAGAACCTCAGAGTCAAAGTGAACATACCCCATTAGAGCTTTGGCTTTGGAAATCTGGAGAGAGGTCTGGCTTAGAGTTGTGCATTGCCTTGGGGTCATTCATTTAGCATATATTTACTTACCATCCATTCTGTGCCATGTACTATACTTAAAGCTAGCAATTCATTGATGAGAAGGCAATGACCCTTTTCCCCCAGGAACTCAGAATAGAAGAGCCAATAAGGATGTCTGGGAGTCAAAAACATGTAGATATATGGGGTGATCCAGGCAGTGTTTCCACTGAGAAAAAATAAAATTACACTATGGAATTTTAGGAAACACTAACATCTAATGGATTGATGATGCTGGAGAGTTCCTTGAATAAGACCAAGAAGCAGTATTTTGGATGGTAGGAGTTGAACCAAGAAAGTCATGGAAAAATAAAATAGTATGCTATGTGAACTATAAGGAAAGGTTTAACGAGAAGATGAATAAAAGCTGACATTTTTATTCAGAATTTAAGAGGTGTTATATAATACCACAACGAGAGGATTCACAATATCATTCAGCAGAATTCAGCTTTGCAATAGTTTGGGATGAAAATACAAATTAGATTGGAGCTCATCAGTGATTATGAAAGGAGAGAGTGTATTTAGTTGTATTCAAAGGGGAAGAGGGTAGACATGAGAGAAAGGATTTATCCATGTCTTGGCCAGAGTAGACCAGATAATGAAATACTTTGAGGGGATGATGTATGGAGATGGTGTCAGCAGTACTTGATAATATGTTTCCTTGTCAAGTTTTTAATTGAATGTCATCCTCTAAAGACATCGTTATCATAGTACCTTGTCTAGTGGTGCACCTAGTCTAGTGGTGCAAAATAGGCAACAAATTTATATCTGTATCTATCTATACAGATTGAAAAAAAGTGGAAGTGTTAGGCACTCAGTTGTGTCCAACTCTTTGTGACCCCGTGGACTGTATCCCGCCAAGCTCCTCTGTCCATACAATTCTCCAGGCAAGAATATTGGAGTGGGTAGCCATTCTATTCTCTGGGACATCTTCCCAACCCAGGGATTGAACCCGGGCCTCCTGCATTGCAGGCAGAATCTTTACTATCTGAGTCACCAGGGAAGCACAATCTATACATATACATAAATATTTATATTATCAGCTGGTAACAGTACTACAAAGAATATAAATTAAGATGGGAAAATAGGGAACAGTGGCAGGAGGTTCCTCTTTAAAGTACAATAAACCAGGGAAGACTTCTGGTGGTGACATTTCATCAGAAACTTGAATTACATGAGGAAGCTAGGGCAGAGAATTCCAGGCTGAGGGTACTCTAAGTGCCAAAACCCTGATGTAGAAATGCCTCGTGTGTTCAAAGACTATCAGGGAACTGCACAGACCTGCAGGAAAAAAAAAAAAAAAAAGACCAGAGAGAGAACCAGGGGCCAATCAAGTAAGCCTTGAACATCATTAAATGTGTTACACATAATAAAGACTGTTAACTATTATACAAAGCATATTCTGACTGAATGTAGTGGAGATCATGGGGCCTGAATAGAAGTGTGAGATAATCTATTACAGTTTTTAAAGGGATGACTCTGGTTGCTGGATATATGGTAAACTGGAGAGAATTGAAATTGGCTGAGAGAGGTCCATTAGAAGGCATTTGCCATAGTTGAGAAAGATGATGTAGTTTGGATCAGAATTGGAGATGGTATGAAGATTCACATTTTGACTTTCTGTTTTGAAAGTAGGGGCTAATGGGATTGGTTATTGCACTGGCTGTGGGTAGGAGAGAAAGAGTGGAGACTAAGAGCTCCTTGGGAATTTCAGCCTGAGTAATTGTGCAGAATTAGGCTGACTAAATTTGAGGATGAAATTTGGGAGTCTGCAGTTCTAATTCTTACCTAGTTTGGGGAATTGCAGGTAGGCATTTGATGAATGTTTCCCTTAGACTCAATTTCATATTCAAGGAAGCACAGAGGAAAGGTTCTATTTAAGATGCTAAGAGTCACTCTAGGTACTGTTTTTTGCTAAATTTTTTTCATAGCAGAACCAGATTTCTTATTTATCATTTGCCTTTGAATCTTCTCAGCTCCTCCTATTGCTCAAATTAAATTTATTTTTAATGATTTTAGCTGCAAAATGGATTTTACATTCCTATCTAGAAATATGCACACATATCCATATGTACGGGCATCTTTTGTGGAGGTGCCCAGGTTTATTGGCATTCATTTCTTCACTACTGAGTGTTTCTGCCTCTGGATGTCAGGGGCTTCATCTAAATTCTTTGTGTTAGGCATCATTAGGCCAGCTTCTTTGACTGTTGTAGCTTTGAAGACCATAATCACATGCTCAAAGCCTGGTAGGATTTGATTGAGAATGATGATGACAAAGGAGACAGTAAGCAAAAAGAATCATGGTTATGTCATTTCATCTCCTTGGGTAACCACATAGACATTTAATCTGAGCGTGTTGCTGTTTGCCTTGCCAAGGGCAGTGTAGGAACAGAGCTATGCAATTAGCATGATAGTTCATTCAAGAATAACAATGAAATAAGACCAGCTAGAGTTTAGGATTATATATATTGCATCTGAAGTCTGACATTTTGCCGTATTTAAAACCATCTTGCAGTGAAATCAGATAGCATTTTCTATAGTCACTTGATACTAGCTTATGTTTTATTTAATATACTATATAAGGATACTTTTATGCAGAGCTATACACATTTAAAGGGCTTCCCTGGTGGCTCAGATGTAAAGAATCTGGCTGCAACGCAGGAGACATGGGTTCAATCCCTTGGTCAGGAAGATATCTTGGAGAAGAGAATGGCTACTCACTCCAGTATTCTTGGCCTGGAGAATTCCATGGGCAAAAGAGCCTAGCAGGTATAGTCCATGGGGTCACAAAGAGTTGGAGACGACTGAGTGACTAACACTTTTCTATACACATTTAAAATCTACAGAATTTTGATTTTTTTTTTAGAGGTAGGACTGATGTGATCTTTCTTGGGAACTTTTTAACCTTCAAAATTCTTTCTGTAAAGTCTCTGTAGGGATATCATTCTTAGAAAATTTATTTAAAATTATAACCTGTAGTAGTTATTTTAGGTGATTATTTTGCTGTGTTGCTCTGGAGAGAACTAAACCATTAAAAAGTTAATTTTCTCTCAAAATATTTTTATATTCTACTCAAAATCATTTTATTTTATTGATATTTTTTGTGTTAGTTATTTTAACTAATTTACTGCCCAATGCTAAATGGTTTATTCATAAATTAAAAATTTTGATACCAAATTTTTAACTGTGGGCATTATAAACACAGACATATTCTCCTAGTGGATAGAGTTAGACGTTCTGGATTTATTCTACTTGTATTTGAAGCATGTTTGTTTCTCTGGCCAGCTGAGTGATCTTGGGCAAGGCAAAATCAACTCTGTATACATATCCATATCCATGTAGACAGGTATGTTTTATGAGATCTTGTTTCTGCATGTGTAAATGAGGATATAATACCAGACTTCCAAAAGTTGAAGGTTAACATGAGAAGAATGCATGTACCATACATCTTATGAGGCTTAGCATGTTGAAACACTTTTTTTTAATTCCTGAAATTTGTTGAGTGTACACTTGTATACATTCTTTTACTAATGCTGGTTTCTGGATACTATCCGTAAGCTATCTTCAACTGATGTAACTGTCTCTAGCCTTACAACAGTTTTAGTAGATTTTGCTCTTATGTTTGATTCAAACCTAAAACCAACAGAAGGTGTCTTCTTCATTTGTATTCAGGGAAGGCAGATTAGACTGCCTTTTGGTTTCGTGTTTTCTTTCCAGTTATACTTAGACATTGTTGCTTTTAATAGTAAGATTAATATTCCATGTTATCTTTTGCTTAAATTCAAGTTATACTTTTAGAAGGATACCTTTATTTAAGGAGTTTCTGAGTCTGAGGGGAACAAAGTGCTTGAAAGTACTGTGTTACCATGAATAGATCAGACGTAGTAATAAAATATCCCTGTTGTAAGAAATTATTGTCCTTTACCGGCAAGCCTTTTCCCTCAGCAGCTTTTTGAAAAATGTTCCGATTTATCCTGTTCCCTCTTAGTTGCTCACTGAGAATTTTAAAGTAGGCGACTTTTTGAAGAAAGATTTGCTAGGGTCTTTACTTTTTGTCAGCGAGTTGAATGTCCTTCATTCGCTTAGATTGTGTCTTGCATAAGTGTGTCTACTTTTACCGTTTCTAAATTAATACTTTTCTACCATATTTTTGAATACCTCATGCACTGCTTCGGATGAAACCTAAGCTCTATGGAAAGTAACAACAAGGCATGAATTTTTCTTGACAGAAGTCAGCATTTAAGGGCCTTTTTGTCCCTTAAAGTTTGAGTTGCAAGATTAGAAAAATTAGCACTTCTGATGTCAAGGACCACTGAATTTGGGGATTGTTTTCTGTGAAGATAGATTTAATTAAGGTAATAACCATAGTCCTTTCTGTCCACACATTGATAAGGTGTTGTCACTCTGGTATCATAATACATTTGGTAAGTAAGGAATAATGACATCTCATGACATTTGACCCATTGATGTTATATTTATAAATGAATGTCCACCTCAGAAATTATTTTTTGTACAAGTATATCTACTTTAAAAAATTATTATTATTTGTAAATCATCTGTTTTGTGTCAGATGCTATGCCAAGCCATATGAACTTAGAATACTAATAGTCATGTGTGAATGTGAGAGTTGGACCATAAAGAAAGCTGAGTGCTGAAGAATTGATGCTTTCCAACTGTGGTGTTGGAGAAGAATCTTAAGAGTCCCTTGGACTGCAAGGAGATCAAACCAGTCCATTCTAAAGGAAATCAGTCCTGTATATTCATTGGAAGGACTGATCCTGAGGCTGAATCTCCAATACTTTGGTAACCTGATGTGAAGAGCCAACTCAGTGATAAAGACCCTGATGCTGGGAAAGATTGAAGGCAGGGGGAGCAGGGGACAACAGGATGAGATGCTTGGATGGCGTCACCAACTCAACAGACATGAGTTTGAGCAGGCTCCAGGAGTTGGTGATGGACAGGGAAGCCTGGCGTGCTGCAGTCCATGGGGTCACAAAGACTTGGACACTACTGAGCAATTGAACAACAACAGCTTTGATTGTATTGCACTGATTCTGTTATTTGTCTCATGTAATCCTAAAATATAGATACTAATCTCATTTTGTTAGTGGAGAATCTGATGCTCAGAGAAAAAAGCGACTTACCTTAGGTCAACTTCAAGATGAAGAATTTCAGGACTTTCTCTTAGGAAAACAGAATGAAATTCACTTCTTGTACTGTACTTTTTAGAGAACTTTAAATAAGAAAAGAAAATGTATAAAACCTAGCTCTGATTAATATTGAGTGATTATACTAACATTTGTATGTTGTATACTATATCTCTTCCTGTTTTAAGTGCTTCTCATCTGTAAATATATGTAATGCTTACAACCACTCTATTCAGTAGGCATTATTATTACTCATAATAATAATCTAGACAAGAAATTTGAAGCTCAGAGATGTTAAATAAGTTGCCTGAAGCCACACAGTTTAGTACATGAGGCGTTATGATGTGATTGCACAGCCTGTTCTTAAATTTAGCTCTTTCACATTAATGGCCTCTTTTAAAATGATTCAGTTAAAGGACTGGTACATAATAATAATTAACACGGGAGAATCTAAGGACATTGTGCCTTTTACCTAGCATTCTACATAGTCTTCATTTGTGACAAATAAAAAAATAAAAATATTTTTCGTGCCAGGTAAACTGTGGCTGCATAACTCACATAGTCAAATTAAGTGGTATTGAAATCAGTCTTTCTAATTGAAGTCCTGTGCTTTGGACTTGAGACATAGAAGTAATCATTTTATTTTACTAAAAATACAGTTTATAAAAGCCCTTCTTTTCTATTGGAAACCAGACTCACAAGCAATTGTTTTTTTCCAGAATGATAATACTAATAAACTTCTAGGACTGATTTTTATATTTGGGAAACTTTAAAAATGGACAGATATTATAATAAATATACATGTTTCCAATAATTTATTAAAAAGTGACTTCACAACTATACAACTCTTATAAATTATTGCCTAGCCATACTCTCATCTATTCTTCAATATGAACATGCAATCAAACCTTGGAGATATTGTGAGTTCAGTTCCAGACCATTGCAATAAAGCAATATAGCAATAAAGCAAATATAGTAATAAAGTGAGCCACATGAAATATTTGGTTTCCTAGTGTATATAAAAATTATGCTTATAGTATACCATAGTCTGTATTAAGTGTGCCATAGCATTATGTCTTAAAAAACAATGTACACACTTAATGTAAAATACTTTACTGCTATAAAATACTGACCACCACACAGGGTTGGTTGTTAGAGAGAGACATTCAGTTTGCAAAAAACCCCAATACCTGTGAAGTTCAATAAAATAAGTTATGCATGTATCATTTCCACATAATTGAAATCAGTATGCTTTTATTTGATATTATATAGCACATAAAATATTTATGATATGATCATAGTTTTAATTTTAATTTTAAGGGGTACATATGATCTGCCTTAATACACTAAACTCTTTCCTAATTTTGAATATAGTTTCCAGTTTTTCCTTTCTATTTTGAGAAATACTACAATAAACTTCTTAATGCATTTAGCTTTTTTCTCCTTTCAGAATATTTCTTAAAGTGAATTTCCAGAGGGAGGAATACTGGGTCAAGCTATACAAACATTTTCCACATTATGTTCCAAAAGACACGTGCCTTATTTTCTTTCCTAAAGGATCCATTTACTGGTTAGGTACACATTGCTGTGTATTTCATCCTAGAAAAGAATAATCTATTTTTCAAGCCTTTCATCTCCTCAGTATTTCAAGATTTAGAGTTTCTCATCTGAGCAATCTTTATCCAGTTAATACTGTTGGCACCAACCCTTAGATTACAAAAGCCCAGGGATCTTATATCTAACCTACAGGGTTTTGAAGGTGATTTGGTTAAGAAATAGATCCAGGGACAAATATCTGCCTTACATTTAAGGTGGATTACCAACTGAAATTTGTAGTGTCTTTGTAGTATTATCAGTAGAACTTTGCAGCTTTCACATGGCCTTTGTAAAATAAGCACAATGCTCTGTATAGTTTACTGTTGAAATTAGTGATATGACACCAGTATTTTAAAATATATCAGAATTCCTCAGATTAAAATTTGATGTTTCTTTTATATGTCCATTTAGCATTCTGTCAAAAATTTATCTATGTAATTATTTATACTTTACATTTACTAAAATGCATATAACATAAACTAGCATCTCAAATTAAACATATATTTTAAAGATTATTACTTAATGATTTAATTAATACACATACACGCACTGGTTATTATTTCCAGAAGTAGCAAGAAGCTTTGAGAAGCACACAGTCCATGCAGTTGGAATGGTTTCTTTTTAATTCTGAACCCCCTGCTCCTTTATTGAGCTAATATTTAACTGGTACTGTTACTGGCTTGTCTCTGTGCCAGATGTCAGGACTTCAGTATTAAGTAAAATGGACATGATCCTGACCCTCAGAGGCTTCCACATAGTGGGAAATAAAAAGATAAAAGACTTAGTCATTCTACATAGTGAGGTCAGTGATAGGAGCAGTACAGAGCATGATAAGAATACTTAGAATACTGACCGAAAACATTTCTGGGGTCAGTGGAACCTTTCCAAGAACATGTGAATAATAATATTTATTGACAGTTAACATGTGCTGGGTAGTGTGTCAACCACTTTATAAGCATTCTTTCATTTAAATTTTATGTAGTTCTGTGAGATGAGTATTTCTATTATCCTCATTTTAAAGATGAGGTGACTGTGAATTAGGGAGGTTAAACAACTGTCTTATATACACTCAGTATGAAATGTTAGAATTCCTACTCAGTCACAGCCTGAGTCTGAGATGTGAACACCTACTGTAGAACTGTCACCTGAAAGATGAATGAAGCGTTATCCATAAGGGGAGACAGACTGGGGCAGTGAAGAATGAGAAAAGAAGTCTAGGCAGAGAAAAGAGCCTGTGCCAAGCTGTAGAAGCCAGAAAAGACATGACAAATTGAAGGGACTTTAATAAGTTCATTATAGATATTTCTTTGAATATTAAAGAGAAAAAACCTGAGATGGAGCTACAAGGAAAGAAGTGATCAGTTTATGAAGGATCTTCTAAATGAAGGCAGTAAGTTTGAATTTTATTCTGAGGAAAATGTGGGGCCATTGAAGAGTTTCCTCAAGCAAAGTGCCATGATCCAGTTTGTCTTTTACAATGATTCCTTTGATGACCATGTGCAGATTATACAGTAGAGGGAACAAAAGTAGAAACAGAGGGGACAGTTAGGCGTAGTCATCTAGGTACGAGATAGTGGTTACCAGGTAGGGGAGTGGCAGTAGAAGATGATGTCAAGATGGTATCTTTGAAAGTCAAGAGGATTTAAAGCAGAGACATTATTTTGCTGACAACGGTCCATATAATCAAAGCTTTGGTTTTTTCAGTAGTCATGTAGGGATGTGAGAGTTGGACCATAACGAAGGCTGAATGCCAAAGATTTGATGTTTGCCAACTGTGGTGTTGGAGAAGACTCTTGAGAATTCCTTGGACTGCAAGGAGATCAAACCAGTCAATCCTAAAGGAAATCAACCCTGAATATTCATTGGAAAGACTGATGCTGAAGCTAAAGCTCCAGTACTCTGGCCACCTGATGGAAGAGTCGACTCATTAGAAAAGACTCTGATGCTGGGAAAGATTGAAGGCAGGAGGAGAAGGGGATGACAGAGGATGAGATGGTTGGATAGCATCACCGACTCAATGGACATCAGTTTGAGCAAGCTCTGGGAGATGGTGAAGGACAGAGAAACCTGGCGTGCTGTAGTCCATGGGGTCGCAAAGAGTCAGACACAATTGAGCTACTGAACAAAAACAACAACGATTGGTTTAACGTTTTTATATGGGAGAGAGGGTTCAGGAATGTAGTTATGTTTCTGGGATGAGGCCACATCATGGCACTCTTCATTACCAAAGGGTAGGATGCATAAGATAAGAAAGAGTGTTGGGAAGATTCTGAGTTTAATTTTGAACATACTAAGTTTCCATAGCTTGGAGATGTTTAATTTATAATAAGGTATATAAATCCACAGTTGAAGAGAGATTCGAGCAGGGTATCAATACTGGTGATTCACTTTCCTAATGGTGTTTATGTGGGATTCATGTCTATGTAATATATAGGGTGAGAGAAATACAAGGAGGAACATCAATATATGGGACAAGAAGCCTTCAGATTGAGAAGGACCTTCCAAATTGTAGGCAAAAAGCCCAGAAAAGTGCAGTGTTGCAAAGAAGGAAAGAAACCAGTTGAAAAAGGGAAAGATTAAGAGTCAAAGGCTGGTAAGATGTGAGGTATTGGATGAAAAGGGAGATCTATAATTTGGGTAAGAGTGGATTTCATTGAATGTTGTGGTAGAAATCAGACTGGGACATGAAGAGGAGAAAATGTCAAAAGCCCTTTTGGATAACTTGGTGAAGAATTTGGATGTGATGGGTATAATAGAATAGGCTAGAATGGTTTATGGTGACAAAGAAAGAGGCTTTGGGGGCTTTGTTTTAAAAGATAGGAAAACCGTGAGGATTTTAAAATGGATATAGACATGAGTTGACCGGGAGGGACAAGTTGAAGTTAGAGAATAAAGAGACAACTGTATATTCAAGAAGCTTCCAGGGAAGGAGTTGAAGGTGGGGCTGGGGAAGAAGGTGCTCTCTTGCACTTAAGGGAAAAGAACTGACCTTAGGGGTGTGTGACATTAGAATTAGAATGAATAATCTCTGATGTAAATTGGGGGGAAAGTGAAAATTGGGGGAAAAGAGAATATTATTAGAGCTCAGTATCAAGATTATAGTTGTGACAAGCTGCTGCTGCTGCTGCTGCTGCTGCTAAGTCGCATCAGTCGTGTCCGACTCTGTGCGACCCCATAGACGGCAGCCCACCAGGCTCCTCTGTCCCTGGGATTCTCCAGGCACAAGTTGAGGCAGTCCCTATTTGATAGAGCCTACTTTCCTTATGAAATAAAAACTGAGAAATGAGGTCCTGTATTTACACTGAGGGGAAGTGGATGAGGAAAGAGGTATTCAGATGCTCCAGAACCCCGGCTCTCAGCTTTCACTGACTCATCTAAGGGACTTTTACACTCACTGTGGGTTTGATCCCTGGGTTGGGAAGATCCCCTGGAGGAGGGCATGGCAACCCCCTCCGGTATTCTTGCCTGAAGAATCCCACGGACAGAGGAGCCTGACGGGGCTACAGTCCATGGGGAAACAAAGAGTCGACATGACTCAGTGACTAAGCACATGAAGACCAAACACCTGGCTATTTAAGTTAGAACCTCTAAGAGTGGGATCCAAGAATTAGTCTTCTTAAGAGCTCTTTGACTGATTCCATTGTGTAAATGTGATCGACAGCTATTAACAAGATTTACATATCTTTACAAAGAAAAATAGGAGCTGTCTTGCTCTGTGACCAGAAACATTTGTTTCATTTGTAGAATGGGAATAGGACCTACCACACAAGTTTGCCTTTTGGAATGGATAAGCACAGGGATAAAGCAACTAGTATAGTCCTTGGAATATGGCACATCCTCAATAAATATTGTTTCTGTTCTTTTGTACCCCAAATGAGGACTCTTAGAAATGTGTTTCATTTCTAATACCTGACTGTTCTGCACACTTAGGACATGATAATAGTTGTCATGACTTCATTGATCTTTCCCGATAGCCCACTGGGTAAAGAATCCACCTGCAGTGCAGGAAACGCAGGGGACACAAGTTCAATCCCTGGGTCAGGAAAATCCCCTGGAGAAGGAAATGCTTCATTGGAATGAAGGGAATAGATGTTCTGGATGTTCCCTTTTTCTTTAGCATTATCACAATAATTCATTTTCAGACAATGTACACTAGCCTGTTTTCATGTTTGACTTTGTTTTTAATATTAAGACACATGGGAGTATTTATCTCCTTTGAAAGAAAGTTCTCTGTTGTTTAGATAATTCTATAAGCAAAGAAAATTTAAGACTTTTACTGAATAAAAAGACATGAAGCAAGGATAGTGTATGGATCAACTGTATTATCTGTCATTGTAGTACATAAAATTTGACATACAAACTTTGATTTGTGTATGTGTGAGATGTGTGCACATACACACACAACACAGATATGTATCTAATTTCATCCTGAAAATGTAGCTTTTGCAATATGAAAACAGTCTACTGAAATTATTTATTGTACCATGTAATTCACAGTTACAAAAACACTGAACATTTTGATGTTTGCATTACAGAAATGATTTTCACTTAACTCCTCTCAAGCAACTACTCGTTAAGGTTGACTAGGCTTTTGGTATACTCATTTTATAAAGTGCAATTAAAGTAGCTGAGCAACTTTTTTTTTTTTTAACATATGCTTGTGTGTATAATTTTTTTCCTTCAAAAGTGACATATATCTTTTCTTTCCCTTACTGAACAATATATCAGAAATATGAGCTTAAATCTAGATCATATTCTGTGAGCTCTAGTTACATGTTCTTTTGTTTATTTATACCCTTGCTATTCAGGGTATGGTCCATAGATTGCTAGCATCACACTTGGGTGCTTGTTAGAAATGCAGGCTCCGTGATCTCACTGCGGATTTCCTGCATTTGAATGTGCACTTTATTTATTTATTTTTTTTGAATGTGCACTTTAATAAGATCTTTTGGGTGGTTTGATTCATAATAAAGATTGAGAAGCTCAAATGCCTCAAAAGAAACCTGTCGTTTCCCATTAGACATTTTCTAATGCGACACAGAGGAAGGAGAATGCATATTTCTTTAGAAAAGGGTAGGTGTTTAATTTAAAATACTTAACTATGCAGTATGCAAAACTGAGATACAAGAGAAAAAGTAATAGGGTTAAATGTTTGTTGGTGTAGTATGCTGAAAAGCGACTCCCAAAGTCAGGTGGATAATTCCTTTATTCTAAACAAACATACTTTAAAAAAATATCTATTTATTTAGCTACACCAGGTCTTAACTGCAGCATGAGAAGTCTTAGTTGCAGCATGTGGGATCCAGTTCCCTGACCAGGGATTGAACCCAGGCCCCCTGCATTAGAAGCATGGAGTCTTAGCCACTGGACCACCAGGAAGTCCTTATACTTTTTTCCTTTTGCATAAGGCATCTCTTCTTTCTCTGAAACTAGTTACACTTTTATCCTACAACATTTATGGTCTGGACCAATGCTTATAAGGATTAGCTCCCGTTTTCTAGAAAGACAATAAAAATTATCATGGTGTTGCACAAAATGTAGCATATTTACCCTCCATCATATTCTCTCTTGACACAAAGAGATCTTCAACAATGTACTTGTTCTCTTCAGACAAATATGGACCACAATACTAATATTAAGAAAAAGAAACCTGGACAATAACACCAATATATCTGGAAACATCCATTTAACTCTAATTAGAATTGCTATTACATATAATGCTATTGAAAAAACTACATGCTTACATCTCCACAACATCAGTGTGCCACAAGTCCTTTATCTGTCACTTTTATCCACATAAATGCTAATTTTTCTTCTTGTCACAGAAGGGTTTGCCGTGAAGTGGACCCTGAGATGATATGTAGCAGTCAAGATGTTCATGAGGGAAGGCTCCTCAGGTCAGCATCTATGGAAGTGAAGAGAAAAAAGCAAGAGTGGGTAAAGGGAGAAGTTGAATGATGATCCAGTCCCTGGCCTACTTCTGTGGATCCCATGGAGAGCTATATACGATGTCCAGCATTGTCTCCAGTCGGGGTGAGACTGGACCTTTGGACACCAGAATGAAAATGCCTCTGTAGGTAAATGAGAGTCAAAACATACTGGTTTTCTTCAGCTGAGGCCATCCCCAAAGTGAGCTGATAGCGAGAGTCATCTTCCTGCAACACTCCTACCAGCTCAGGGAATGTCTTCACTCCTAAATGGACATCCTTCAGCATGTATGGATAATCAAAGAAAGGTTGATACTGTTCAGCATAGTTTTAATAGTAAGATTTTGATCTGTCTTTGACAACTGCCTGCCTACTCATTGATCCAATATTAAGTGAGACCCCACTATGGGTAGTTCTGCACTGTACAGTTAATTGGTGTTATAAAGTCAGATAAAATCATTCCTCAAGAGTGAAGATACTTAGTAAAAGAGGCTTTGAGCTCATTCAAGAAGTATTCTCGAGCCTTACTCTGCACCAGCCACTGGGACAAGCACTGAGTCTGGAGTGATGAGCAAACCCAACATATTCTCATTAAACAAATGGTCATAGAGATAAGTACATGATGGCACATTTTGATAATTACTGTGAAAGAAAAGCAAAATATGAGAAGGGGTGAGAGGTGAATTTTCCTGAAAATGGGATTTGGGTAAAGACTCGGAGGAAGTGTCATGTAAGATGAGACTGGAGATGAGCAAGGGCAAGGTGGGGAGAAGAACACTTAAGACACCGGAAGAGAAGATGCTAAACCTGGGAAAAAGTTCAGGTTTTCTTCTTCTGTCCCCAGACTATGACAGGGACATAGTAGGCAGGAAGAAATATGTTACCAGATCAATAAGGATTGAGGCTTGGGCTGGGCAAGTCATGTAGCACCCTTTGGAGGCTGTTGTCCAGAATTCAGGGGGCAAGTCTGGACTATTTTTTTTTAGTAATATGATTAGATTTACAATTTTTTTTTTAAAAAAAGTAATACCCTAGCTGCTATGCAGAAAATAGATTTAAACATAGATTACTGACTGATAGGATGTGACAGTTAGGAGGATGTGGTGAGAACACACAGGAGAGCATCTAATCAGACTGAAGGGCAAACTAATGCATGAGGGAAGCTTTTAAGTTTCAGTGAGCTCTGCTGTACCAGCGAGGAACAGACAAGGATCCTAGGTGAAGAAACAGTGTATTAGAGTTTTACAGAAGTCTGAAACTCGGTCTCCAGTCCTGGGCTCCTCTAATTAACTTGATAAGGATGGCAGAAGAGTCTGGGGTTAAAGAAAGGATGGAAGCTAAGTCTTACAAATTTAGAGGTTGAGGTAGGAATTTTTCTTCTATTCTGAAAACTGTGAAACACTAATGAAAACTATAAAGCAGAAAAATGACAGTCTATTGAGCATATTAGAAAGATAACACTGATGGTCATGTGGACTAAAAATTGGAGAGTGGTAAGGTTATCAGTAGGGAAACGGTTAGAGAGATGTTTCAGTAATCCAGATAATAAGTGAAGAAGTCTTATTTTAAGACATTGAAACTGAAGAGGAAGGAACAGAACTTAGAACTCTTAACTCTGAGTGCATGTATGTCTCTTTTCAATGACCAATTTAATAGCCAAAAGTCATTGAGCAATTATGATAGTTGCAAACCACAGTTAGCCCATTTCAGACCTGAAAACACAATATAAATTTTGTGTAACATTGCTCTTAGGGGTATATTATAGATATTAGCATTGGTATGTGAGTACAAGGTACAAGGTAGTTTTAAAATGAGACTAAGTAGAACATCAAATTGCCAACATCCGTTGGGTCATATAAAAACTGTGGGGGGAAAAAAAAAAGATGGGACTATCAGAGCACCTAACCTGCCTCCTGATAAATATGTATGCAGGTCAAGAAACAAAAGTTAGAACCGGACATGGAACAACGGACTGGTTCCAAATTGGGAAAGGTGTACTTCAAGACTGTATATTGTCACCCTGCTTATTTAACCTCTATGCAGAGTACATCATGAGAAATGCCAGGCTGGATGAAGCACAAACTGGAATCAAGATTGCTGGGAGAAATATCTATAACCTCAGATATGCAGATGACACCACCCTTATGGCAAAAAGTAAAGAACTGAAGAGCTGCTTGATGAAAGTGAAAGAGGAGAGTGAAAAAGCTGGCTTAAAACTCAATATTTAAAAAAAAACAAAAAACAAAAAACTAAGATCATGGCATCTGGTCCCATCACTTCATGGCAAATAGATGGGGAAACAATGGAAACAGTGACAGACTTTATTTTCTTGGGCTCCAAAATCACTGCAGATGGTGACTGCAGCCATGAAATTAAAAGATGCTTGCTCCTTGGAAGAAAAGCTGTGACAGACCTAGATAGCATATTAAAAGCAGAGACATTACTTTGCTGGCAAAGGTCTGTCTAGTCAAGGCTATGGTTTTTCCAGCGGTCATGCATGGATGTGAGAGTTGGACCATAAAGAAAGCTGAATGCTGAAGAATTGATGCTTTTGAACTGTGGTGTTGGAGAAGACTCTTGAGAGCCCCTTGGACTGCAAGGAGATAAAACCAGACAATCCTAAAGGAAATCAGTCCTGAATATTCATTGGAAGGACTGATGCTGAAGCTGAAACTCCAATACTTTGGCCACCTGATGTGAAGAACCGACTCAATGAAAAAAAAACCCTGATGCTTGGAAAGAGTGAAGGCAGGAAGAGAAGGGGACAGCAGAGAATGAGATGGTTGGATGGCATCACGGACTCGTTGGACATAAATTTGAGCCAGCTCCAAGATTTGGTGATGGACAGGGAAGCCTGGCGTGCTACTGTCCATGGGGTTGCAAAGAGTCAGACACAGCTGAGTGACTGAACTGAACTGACTGAAGTAGAAGATTGTTATAAAGTCATTTAGTGCAACAAAGAATCTTGCATCCTGTAGTTAAATTAACTTTATTTTTTGCTTATACATTATTGAGGATCATCTGTGTTCTTTGTCTATATCTTTGCAGCAGATATAAGAAGTTTGATCAGGTTTTCATGGAGACTACTGTAGTACTCTATAATAAATCATTCCAAGATGAATAAAAACCTATTGCAGAAACAACTGTAGTATAACTTGAAAAGGAGTCATAGATTTCAGGAGATATGGCTTGAAGTTCTTAGCTGTCACTTGCAACAAAATCTTGAACAAATCATTTAATTTTTAGGACCTAAGAGTTGGTCAAGGCAAATAAGTTCACTTACTCTACAGACAAGGAAACCTAAACCTAAAAAATGAGAGTTTGAGTGATTTCTTTAATTTCACATGTCAAGGTCATGGTCAAATCAGATATAAATGAGTGCTCCATTTAATTGTGATTATAATAGAAATATATACACACACACATACACACACACACACAGGCAAAGGTAAAATCAATCTGTACATAATCAACTTATTTTGCATTTGAAAATACTTTTATATGGTGCCTACCATACTATCCCCTTATTTATATGTAGTACAATCTTTGTTTTATATGAAAAGCATTTATTTGATATAAAGTAGATAAGCAAAAATGTATATTTCCTAGTTTGAGATCAAAGAAACTGTATTGGTTCTGACTTCCACCACTTCAATGTGACCTTGATTTTAATTTAAAATTAGAAGCACATAGGAAGATTGTTTACCATCTATTTCATACCCTGGAGCTATTTTCAGCTGATTGAATATAAGAATATTCATTTATTTTTCAGGTCCTGGAACCAACCATGTGGTTCTATATATATCCTTATAATTGGATAAAATGTATAGTTGTTATTTCTCAAGGGTGAATAAAAAGATCTCCAAAACTAAAGGAATAAGGGCCTTCAACCTTACTAGGTTGAAGATGTAGCCTTTAAGGTTTACAATGATTAGATAAAACTATATTTATATCATAAATGTACACATTATAGCAAAAGCAATGCCTCAAAAATGAGGATAAGACTGACATAGTAACTTCCTACAGATAACTGTTCTCCCTGGAATGACCGGGAGGAGCCAGCCATTGGCCTATGGTTTGGAAATCACAAAAGGAGAATGAGATGATGGGTAATTTCAGTATATGCTGGTATTATATCATATAGGTAATCTGCCTCTGTTTCTGAGTTTTCTGCATATATTTATTAAGAGGCACATATCAAAGGAGTAATAAGCTGGGTTCTGTTATAATTCATCACAAACTCACCTTGGAACCTAAGGCAAGTTTTAAAATTTGCACAAACCTCAATTTTTTCCAGTTGCAAAACAAAGATATTAATAGTGGTTTCCCATTAACACACATGGTAATGTCAATTAAGTATTTTTAATGAATATTAAAACATTCAAACTTAAGTGCTTGCAAATAAAGTAATAATAGAGTGTTAGATCATGTAAGTTATCAGAAGGAAGTGTTTAGTATATCCTGGTCATACCTGTAGAGAGCAGTTCTGTCAGATATTGCATGGAAACTAAATTTTTTAAAAAGCCATGCTTTTGCTTCATTGAGACCTCCAGTTCCTGGAAAACATATGCTTTTGATACATGTATCTATGGAAGCGCAATCATCCTTTTATTTTCCTGATGGAATATTATCTTCATCGTATTCCATAGCAACATCCACATCCTTGCCAATATCCACAATTCCATTTCCTTGTTGGCTTCAGTGTACCCATCTGGCATCAGAAACTACTCTGGCACAAACCACCTGTCTACTTTCCTGTGAGCATAACCAGTCTGAGTATCACTGTAGAAAATCACTGCACTCTGAGTATCGATGCCACTCTACTGCTATGCTTTCCAGTAAGTCAGCAATAGTGCCTAGAAAGCTTCCTCAGTTCTGGTCAGCTTCCTCACTCACTGTCTGTAATGGCATCATCCGTTGTTACCTAACTCCCTAAAGGTGGGTTTTATTCCCTCTGCTCCTTTCAGTTTAATGAAGAAAACTTCTCAACAATTTCTGTGTTGTTTCAAAGTCACTGTGCTTTTCTACATGGGAGGACATATAATTGCTACTTTTCATTTTTTTTCCTTCTCTGGAAAGACAGAATTGCCTCATTCACAGTTGTTTCCTTAATGTGTATCATTATGTCTGACTCACAGTCAAGTGTTCAATAAATATTTATTGAGTGAAAAAGAGTGATGACATCATTTTCTCCCCCCTCCTCTAAATCTATTCTTCTGCCTGTTATTCTTCTCCCTCTCTTCAGGTTATCTTTTTGTTACCTTTTCTTTTGACTTTATTTAATACATATTTATTAGGTACCTGTCATTCTTCTAGGCATATCAGGAGTTACTGCTTATAAAACACATAGTTCTGTTATTTGAAGAATGTAAGAAAATGAAACAGATAACCTGTGGAATAATGCCGACTTGACAATGGCTCACACGTATAGAATGTTTCCTGTACCAGCACGGTGCTAATCACCATTCACATTCTCTTATTTAAATTAGTTATCACTATAAACCACGATGTATTGTACTACTTTTCTCTGAGTTATACTGGGATAGCAGATAATCTCAGAATGTCAGGGGCTTACAATAATATATGTTTATTTTTCATTTACCTGTGAGGTGTGCTTTAGTTGTGATTGTGCTCTGTATTCTTCTCACTTTGGGAACTAAGCAGAAGAAGCAGTTGCTTATGGAACATTCTGTTCTTGTGCTCGCATTCTGTTGTCCAGGGAAAGTCACATAGTCAAGCCTGAAGCCCATGTTTGGATATGTTCTTGAGAGTCCCTTGGACAGCCAAGGGGATCAAACCAGTCAATCCTAAAGGAAATCAGTCCTGAATATTAATTAGAAGGACCAATGCTGAAGCTTCAGTACTTTGGCCACCTGATGTGAAGAACTGACTCATTGGAAAAGACCCTGATGCTGGGAAAGATTGAAGGCAGGAGGAGAAGGGGACAACAGAGGATGAGATGGCTGGATGGCATCACCAACTTAATGGACATGAGTTTGAGCAAGCTCCAGGAGACAGTGAAGGACAGGGAAGCCTGGTGTGCTATAGTCCATAGAGTTGCAAAGAATCAGACACAACCGAGTGACTGAACAACAAATACAAATAAATGCTATTAGCTAAGGTGCATGGTCAAGAAAATTAAACAAAAGAGGCAAGTATTTGTGACTAATATGGAGTGGGCACAGGAGTTCTTATGGTTGTCTGATTATTATGAAAAGATAGAAGGAAAAAGAAAATAATCATTAAGAACTAGATGTTAATGCATTTAATAATTTGGGGATTTGTGAAAGGATTAGGGACTTTGAAAAAAGGAAAATATAGTTCTAATAAGGCAAAAGTGTAAGTGGTGGTAAAGGGGGTTGGGAGTTCATGAGATTGGTCTGTGATGACAAATGTATGTATTCAGAGATAATGATTGTTGCATTGGTCAGGTAGTAGGAAGGTGACTGGAGTTGCAAAGGAGTTGTTCCATTTAAGTAATATTCAACTATTTGCTACATTAAAGTATTTTAGAGGTAAATGACTGAAACTAATTTTCGGCATTGGGGATACTCAGTGATTACAATTGTAATTAGGCTTCAGGTGACAAATAGTGGGGCAGTTTTTCCTGTATGTGCTTCACATTGCCTTGATTAGACTGGTGGTGCCTCAGCCAGCCAAACTCAGTCAGAATGAACACAAATATCCAATCATGCATTTCCAGGGGATGTTCACATTTGCTGTTCAAAAGACCAGAAGCCACTGACTTGAATTGCTCTGTTCTCTCCTCAAACCCTTATCCTGCAATCAAGCCATAACATGGCAACCAGATTCTTACTTTCTTGGTAGATGTTTTGGACACTTTGAAGGGTTAACTGTATATACTAATTTTACTATTTAGAAACTAAAATGTTCTGAGTTTTGGGGACAAAATTTATGGTACAATTAAGCAGCAAGTAATTAGGTTCTTCTGATTTCTCATTAATTGAGGAAAGAGGAAAAGCATTTGTAAGCATATAACATATACCTACAATTAAATGAAATGTATTTACATGTCATTGGATCTTTATGATTTAAGAATTTAGAAGTCAGATTAAAAAAATTAAAAAATATTGCTCATATAGAATCAGCAATGGTTTCTATTTCTTTTAGGGAAAAAGTTTATACGGTGTTGATTTGGTATGATATATTGGGAAATATATAACTGGTGTGTTGCTGTTCATGAGGTTGCAAAGAGTTGGACACAGCTTAGCAACTGAACAACAACAATTGGGAAACTGAGAACTACATGCCTTCTTTTTAAAATTTAGAGATGTGAACTTCATGGGATGTTTTAATTTGTACTTGCCAAATATTTTCCAAAATAAATTTTTTTTTTTAATGATACCTTTATATATGTTAACAACATCACCATGTAGTCCACTAAGTATCATCTTGTTCCACATGTCCTTGAAGAGGCTACAGTGTCTTGACTGCTACCTATTGTTGTAATTCAGAAACTCAATTATTTTTCTCTTGAATTAGAAATAGTGATGAATGACTTATTATATTGATATTAGCTTCCTGATGATTCATTTATTTATAAAAGTTGGCATCTATTTGGTGCCTTGGATTTCTTGATATATGTACTATTAGATCTAAATTCATTTCATTCTTCAATATTTAACTCTAGATCTCAAATATCAGCATTAAGCCAAGGATTGTATGTGTATCTAGTCTGGAGCTTCCTGTGACCCTTTTATCGAGGTCTCTTGTGGAGCCAAGATACGAAGACAGGTCTGTGCCAGCTGAATCAAGTAGATGGCTGTGTGCTGTGATGAGGACAGCAGCGAATCAATCTCTGGGTCAATCATGCGCCACTGTTGAGAGTGGAGCAGCTGTGGCTAACAAAGTAATAAGTTAAATTGCAATTGCGTTTAAGATCAGTGTTGAAAACCTGTTCAAATATTGACTGTGTGGGGGGAAAGTGTCCAATCAGATGACTGCATTTGTCAGAGGAAACAAAACATAAAATCAACAGCCTTTTTAAATGTCAGTCCCCAGGCTTGAAAAGGGCACTGGAGCTCCTTATGCTCAGCTTGTGAATACAGGCAAGTACCTGTTCATCTGTGAGTTGTGCTATGTGGTCTCTTGAGAGCCTTCCGGGCTCTGTCATTCTGAGATTCCATCTCTGCCATCGGAAGGCTGGAGAGGTGTTTCCTGGAGCTCTTTATCCATGACTGAATATATGGTTCTAATTCTTGGCTCCTTCCAGCCTTCATTTGATGTTTGGTTCTAGAGAAGCCTTTAATTTACATTTGAAATTACCGATATCAGTTTTAATGTGCTTAAAGCTCAGCTTACTCATTAAAAAAATATCAATCAGCTAGTCTGTGAGCAGTCTACTTCATGATATTGACAATGCACCTGACACTATTCTGTGAAGAGTATTGTTTTATTCATATGACTTATATATTGAGTATCATTGTTAGGCACAAAAATTTGTAGGTACTATGTATGAATGTCTTCTTAGTATCTAACATAATGCTTGATGTGTTACTTACCTTGTTTTCCAGCAGAGAAAGTATTGCTACATCTATATAAAATTAGGAAATTGTGGCTTAGAGATACTATTATGTTAATGCATCAAAAGCAATGTAACCCAGAGATTTCCACTCCAGGGTTTTGTTCTTTGAGCTTTCAGACCTGAAAGGAGGGGCCGAGGGAAGCTAGAGCCCCTGGATGGGTCCCATCTGACCACCATGAAAGGATTTTTTTGTTCCTTTTAGTGTACTGTACAGATGTAGTCCCTTATATGATTGCCATCAGTGGCGAGTCTGGAAAGCTCCAAAGCCTTCTAAGTTGTGGTAACTGCAATTTCAGCTCTAGCCTACTTGCGTTCAAAGCTGTATTATTTTGCATTTTTTGGGTGACTTATTTTGTTTTTAAACTAACTTTGTTCATGCTCTGTGTTTAAGGGTTCTTTCTAATTTTGTGGCTGTTTAAAAGTACTAGAATAGTAATTGCAGCAAGGCAAATGAAAAGAAGAAATCCAAAGTAGATAAAATAGAATTTTGTTTTAGCTAGAGGGCTTACTTTCACCAGACTTGGAATATATATACTGCAGCAAGAAGAGTACCAGTGGAGAATTTTAGAGAGTCTCAAGAAAGGATGTGTAACTTTCAGGGAAGGATGAGTGGTGGAAACATACTGATAGATAACTACGCATCCATGGGGGGAGGGAAGGGAGGAGGGATAGAGAGCAGAATAAGAAACTATCTTGGAGAGTGTCAGCCAAGACACTAAATGTATATTAACATATAGTGCTTCCCTGGTGGCTCATGGTAAAGAATCCGCCTGCAGTGCAGCAGATATGGGTTCAATCCCTAGGTCAGGAAGATCCCCTGGAGAAGGGCATGGTAGCCCACTCCAGTATTCTTGCCTGGAGAATCCCATGGACAGAGGAGCCTGGCGGGCTACAGTCCATTGGGTGCAGAGTCAGACGCGCGACTGAAGCAACTGAGCACACATGCATGCATATTAATTATATATTTATAAATTCAGTGTATATTTATAAAATCAATATAATATATATATATGTAGTCTTGGTTTTTTATGAAGTCTAAGAACTGTAGTGAGCGGGTAGCTTTAGTGCAGAAATAATTTAAACTTGTAGTGGTTATTGATAGTAGTATGCAAATTCACTTATTTCAAAAAAGACTGATAAAATTTAAATAATCTTAGAAATGCTTTATTATTCACCTCGCTTATCAGATTATATCTGCTCTCTACTGTGTAGAAAAAGATTAGATCGTATGGATGCATATGAATTTAATTCCTTAAAGTCCGTCATTTAACGATGAGTTTATTCCAAAAGTGATGCCGTAAAATCAGTGCTGTCTGATGATGGATGTGTTTTTTATTGTGATGTCCAGTGAGCATTCCATATATAAGCTCATACAAATGTGGAAATAAACTTCCATTGGCAGTCCATTATTTTAAAAGTTGCTGTGTTGTCTTTTATGATGACTTTGGTGAAAATTTTAGAAATCAGTGGGGTTTCAGTTTTCCCATTTATGTAACAATCTCCAAAGTAAGAGAAGTCGCTGTTTGGCCCATTATGTTATACTTAGAGCAGACCCAGTAATTAGCAGTAAAAATATAGAGACAGTGTTTGAAAACTCAAACATGCCTCCAGCAAAAGGTTTCTGAGCTAAAGAAGTACTTGCTTCAAAACTACACAGGCAGGTGGGGAAAGAGGAAGCAAGAGTTTAACAGCATTATAAAATCTAGATTTTTTTCTTGTTAATTAAATATCTATAAAATAATAAATCACCTGTTGTCTCAAAACTTATATGAGTAGCATAAATGACAAACAGACAGTGTTAAAATAAACCCTCTAACAGGCTAATTCAAGGTTTACTGCCAGGTACAAAGTAATCTGGACATTTTAGCAGAGATCAGATAGTACACGGATACTCACTTTGATTCTTCAGTCAAATTTAACAGTTACACTCCATCATATTTTACTGTCTGCTTCAAAACTGGAGTCAAATGTATTTTAGTTATAAGATATAACCTTATAGGGCTTACTGGTCTTATGCTGAGGTTTTAGTGATCTTGATTGCTCCTTGTCACTCTCTTATCTCTCCTCCCAGGGGAGATGCAGTGACTTTTCTGCTTGGTAAGGTTGGGAGGAGGAACAGGGTCTACTCTTCAGTGTTTCCAGTCCCACTTGGAGTAGTGCCAGAAAACCTACACAGGAGGCGAAAGCTCAGATCATTGTGTGCAATCTTTGTGGAGCTGGTTAGTCCATGCAGTTCTGGGATCAGTATCAGAAAACCCATTTGCTCACGGATATCAGCCACATTTTACAGTTTCAGTTTTATCAGTTGTCAAGGTGAGATTTGGTTTTATTTCCCAGTTCAGAACTCAGACTGGGGAGAAGGGTGATATTGATTAGATTCCTTTGAATTCTAATAGTTCTCACCTACACTGGGAGGAAGGTGGCTGAGGGTTTGAGATTGTCCACTAGAATCACTGGAATAGCTTTTAATAAGTGCATTTGGCTTTCTCTGTCTCTCCTCTCTCCAACTGACCTCACTCCCCTTCAACCCCTGTAAATACCCACACTGAGAACCCGCTTGTTGAAATACCCACTTACGATTTTGCTTAGTGTAGTCTTGCACAACCCCCATTTCATTCTCTGACTATCCCAGGCTCTATGCTATGAATGTCTTGTCTGTTAGCTCACGCTAGAGTCATTCACTTTAGTGGTATCTTGGACAGTCCCTTAATGCTCTGTGTAGCCACTGATCTGGATAACTGGAATTATCCTTAAAATATTCATGAATTTAAAATGTTCCATTATTTTTAATAAATATACATTATTATAGAGTGGTTGAAATAGTTGTTTTGGTGGGAATCAAAAGCACCATTAAATCAAATGTTATTTCATGTTCTGAATAGTATCATTTTTTTATATTACTTTAACATCTATTCCTGAGGAGGTCAAGAGAAATAAATTATATTTCCTCATCTTGTTGATGGCCGTAGATGTATGAAAGAGCCAAATCCTTAATAGGTACAATCTTTTAAAAAAATTTAAACCCCACATGTAGTGAGTACTGTTATTGGCACCATTTTATAGAAGGAGGGACACGGAAGAACTAGGTCACTGTTAAGCCCTAGAAACATATGTCTTACTTAACATCTTCTGAATGTTTTGAATGAACTAGTTGATGTTTGAGATATATTTTAAAAATTGCTACGATTCTTGTTTAGCATTTTCTTCTTATTTTACCTAGTTAAAATGATGAACCAGTAGAGATTTAATCTGATTAGGTAGCATTTTAAACCTTGCTGTACTGGAGGGTTCTAAACTAGGAATCTTGACAGGTTTTCACTTGTAGGTATTTCTGAGAATCAGTTAATTGTGAATACATCTAATTAATATGAATTAATTAAAGAATGTTGTATGAGAATTAATCCATAATTATTCCATTGGTTAGCATAATGGATATAAACATAAATAACATGAATACATGCAACAAGGTCAGTAGTTGTCTTAAATAGGCTTTCTGATCTGTAATTGAGTGGAGTGTATCTGAGGGAAAACATTGGTTTAAAAAGTGAATAACCTGTTTCTGGACAGATTTAACTTTTTTTTATGAGGAAAAGAGGTTTTTAATAGGTTAAAGTTTATGACTTTTTTTTTTTTAAGTTTATGACTTTTATTTATACACTTTAAAAACCTTGTATACTTTATACTATATAAAAAGTTTATATATTTTTAAATTGATATAGTTAATATACAATCTTTTATTAGTTTCAAGTGTATAGCAAAGTGATTCATTTATGCATACACACACATGTATATATATTCTTTTTCAGGTTCATTTCCTTTATATGTTATTACAAAAAATTGAGTATAGTTCCTTGTGTTATACAGTAGGTCCTTATTGTTTACCTGTTTTACATATAGTAGTGTGTATATGTTAATTCCAACTCCTAATTTATCTCTCCCCCTTCTCCTCCATTCCCTTTGGTAACCATGTTATTTTTTTTTTTTTTTTTTATGTCTGTGAGTCTGTTTCTGTTTTGTAAATAAGTTCATTTGTATCATGTTTTTAGATTCAGCATTTAAGTGTTATCCTATGAGATTTTTTTTTCATCTGACTTACTTCACTCAATATGATAATCTCTAGACCCATCCATGTTGCTTCAAATGTCATTATTTCATTCTTTTTGATGGCTCAGTAATCTTCCATTGTTTATATGTACCACATCTTCTTTATCCATTCATTAGGTTACTTCAATGTCTTAGCTATTATAAATAGTGCTGCTGTGAACACTGGGATGCATGTATATTTTTAAGTTAGAGTTTTCTCCAGATATAGGTCCAGGAGTGGGATTGCAGGATCATGTGGCAACTCTGTTTTTAGTTTTGTAAGGAACATCCAATTTTTTGTTGATGGGCGGGGCTGTGTTCCTTCCCTGTTGTTTGCCTGAGACCAAACTATGGTGGAGGTAATAAAGATAACTACTACATCCTTCACAAGGTCCCATGCATGCATGGCCACACTCAGTGCCCCCAACCCTGCAGCAGGCCACCGCTGACCCACACCTCTCCCAGAGACTCCTGGACACTCACAGGTGAGTCTGGGTAAGTACCCAGCCAGACCTAACACAGCTCTGGTTCAGTCTCTGTGGGGTCTCTGGGTCCTGGTCAAACAACAGGGAGGGAATACAGCCCTGCCCATCAACAGAAAATTGGATTAAAGATTTAATGAGTATGGCCCCACCCATCAAAAGACCCAGTTTCCCCCACAGTCAGCCTGCCCCATCAGGAGGCTTCTATAAGCCTCTTGTCCTTATCCTCTGAGGGCAGACAGAATGAAAACCACAATCACAGAAAACTAATCAAACTGATCACATGGACCACAGCCTTGTCTAACTCAATGAAACTATGAGCCATGCCATGTAGGGCCACCCAAGACGGACAGGTCATGGTGGAGAGTTCTGACAAAAGATGGTCTGCTGGAGAAGGGAATGTCAAACCACTTGAGTATTCTTGCCTTGAGAACCCCAGGACAGTATGAAAAGGCAAAAAGATATGACACTGAAAGATGAACTCCCCAGGTCGGTAGGTACTCAATATGCTACTGGAGAAAAGTGGAGAAATAACTCCAGAAAGAATGAAAAGACGGAGCTAAAGTGAAAACAGTGCCCAGTTGTGGATGTGACTGGTGATGGGAGTAAAGTCCAGTGCTGTAAAAAGCAATATTGCATAGGAATCTGGGATGTTAGGTCCATGAATCAAGGTAAATTGGAAGTGATCAAACAGGAAATGGTAAGAGTGAACATCAACATTTTCAGAAACAGTGAACTAAAATGGATTGGAATGAGTGAATATAATTCAGATGACCATTATATCTACTACTGTGGGCAAGAATCCCTTAGAAGAAATGGAGTAGCCCTCATAGTCAACAAAAGAGTCTGAAATGCAGTACTTGGGTACAATCTCAAAAATGACAGAATGATCTCTGTTCATTTCAAAGGCAAACCATTCAATATCACAATAATCCAAGTCTATGCCCCAACCAATAGTGCTGAAGATACTGAAATTGAATGGTTCTATGAAGACCTATTAAGACCTTCTAAAACTAACACCCAAAAAAGATGTTCTTTTCATCATAGGGAACTGGAATACAAAAGTAGAAAGTCAAGAGATACATGGAGTAACTGGTAAATTTGGCCTTGAAGTACAAAATGAAGCAGGGCAAAAGCTAACAGAGTTTTGCCGAGAGAATGCACTGGTCATAGCAAACACCCTCTTTCAACAACACAAGAGAAAACTCTACACATGGACATCACCAGATGGTCAATGCCATAATCAGACTGATTATATTCTTTGCAGCCAAAGATGGAGAAGCTCTATACAGTCAGCAAAAACAAGACTGGGACCTGACTGTGGCTCAGGTCACAAACTCCTTATTGCCAAATTCAGACTTAAATTGAAGAAAGTAAGGAAAACTACTAGACCATTCAGGTATGACCTAAATAAAATCCCTCATGGTTATACAGTGGAAGTGAGAAATAGATTTGAGGGATTTGATCTGATAGACAGAGTGCCCAAAGAACTATTGATGGAGGTTTGTGACATTATACAGGAGGCAGTAATCAAAACCGTCCCCAAGCAAAACAAATGCAAAAGGCAAAATGGTTGTCTGAGGAGGCCTTACAAATAGCTGAGAAAAGAAGAGAAGCTAAAGGCAAAGGAGAAAAGGAAAGATATATCCATCTGAATGCAGAGTTCCAAAGAATAGCAAGGAGAGATAAGAAAACCTTCCTCAGTGATCAATGCAAAGAAATAGAGGCCAACAATAGAATGGGAAAGACTAGCAATCTATTCAAGAAAATTAGAGCTTCCAAGGGATCATTTCATGCAAAGATGGGCACAATAAGGACAGAAATGGTATGGACCTAACAGAACCATAAGATATTAAGAAGAGGGGCAAGAATACACAGAAGAACTATACAGAAAAGATCTTCATGACCCAGATAACCATGATGGTGTGGTCAATTCACCTAGAGCCAGACATCCTGGAATGTGAAGTCAAGTGGGCCTTAGGAAGCATCACTACAGACAAAGCTAGTGGTGGTGATGAAATTTCAGTTGAGCTATTTCAAATCCTCAAAGATGATGCTGTCAAAGTGTTGTATTCAATATGCCAGCAAATTGGAAAACTCAGCAGTGACCACAGGACCAGAAAACGTCAGTTTTCATTCCAATCCCAAAGGAAGGCAATGCCAAAGAATGTTCGAACTACTGCACATTTGCACTCATCTCACACACTAGTAAAGTAATGCTCAAAATTCTCCAAGTGAGGCTTGAGCAGTATGTGAACCGAGAACTTCTAGATACTCGAGCTGGATTTAGAAAGACAGAGAAACCAGAGGTCAAATTGCCAACGTCCATTGGATCATATAAAAAGCAAGAGAATTCCAGAAAAACATCTACTTGATTGATTACTGCTTTATTGATTATGCCAAAGTCTTTGACTTTATATATCACAACAAACTGTGGAAAATTCAAGAGATGGGAATACCAAACCACTTTAACTGCCTCCTGAGCAATCCATATGCTGCTCAAGAGGCAACAGTTAGAACTGGACCTAGAACAACAGACTGGTTCCAAATTTGGAAAGGAGTACATCAAGGCTGTATGTTGTCACCCTGCTTATTTAACTTATATACAGGGTGTCTGTGTGTATATGTGTTTATTTGCTCAGTTGTGCCTGACTCTTGTGACCCCATAGACTGTATCCTGCCAGGCTCCACTGTCCATGGGATTCTCCAGGCAAGGATGCTAGAGTGGGTTGCCATTTCCTGCTATACATCTTCCTGACCCAGGAATTGAACCTGGGTCTCCTGGATTGCAGGCGGACTCTTTACTGACTGAGCTACGAAGGATGCAGGGTACATCATGTGAAATGCTAGGCTGGATGAAGCACAAGCTGGAATCAAGATTGCTGGTAGAAATATCAATAACTTTAGATATGCAGATGACACCACCCTTATGGCAGAAAGTGAAGAGGACTGAAGAGCATCTTGATGAAAGTGAAAGAGGATATTGAAAAAGCTGGCTTGAAACTCAACATTCAAAAAACTAAGGTCATGACATATGGTCCCATCACTTCATGGCAAATAGATGGGGAAACAATGGAAACAGTGACAGACTTAATTTTCTTGGACTCCAAAATCACTGCACATGGTGACTGCAGCCATGAAATTTAAAGATGCTTGCTCCTTGGAAGAAAAGCTATGACCAACATAGAAAGCATATTAAGAAGCAGAGACATTACTTTGCCAACAAAGTCCATCTAGTCAAAGGTATGGTTTTTCCAGTAGTCATGTATGGATGTGAGAGTTGGACTATAAAGAAAGCTGAGCGCCAAAGAATTGATGGCTTTGAACTGTGGTGCTGGAGAAGACTCTTGAGAGTCCCTTGAACTGCAAGGAGATCAAACCAGTCCATCCTAAAGGAAATCAGTCCTGAATATTCAATGGAAGGAATGATGCTGAAACTTAAGCTCCAGTACTTTGGCCACCTGATATGAAGAACTGACTCATTGTAAGAGACCCTGATGCTGGGAAAGATTGAAGGCAGTAGCAGAAGTGGCTGACAGAGAATGAGATGATTAGATGGCATTGCCGACTTGATGGACATGAGTTTGAGTAAGCTCTGGGAGTTGGTGATGGACAGGGAAGCCAGGAGTGCTGTAGTCCATCAGGTTGCAAAAAGTCGGGTTGACCGAGTGACTGAACTGAGCTGAACTGAAGGAACATCCGTACTGTTCTGCATAGTAGCTGCAACAATTTATAGTCCCACCAACAGTGTAGGAAGGTTCCTTTTTCTCTACACCCTCTCCCGCATTTTGTTTGTAGACTTTTTAATGATGGTCATTGTGTTCATTCTGACTGATGTGAGGAGATACCTTATTACATAGTTTTTACTATTTAATCAAGTTTATATACTTTAAAATAATGTATATGAATTTCTTTCAGAATTGCATAAATTCTGTTCATAATTCTTCAGAGTAGCGAAGCTATATTTAACACAATTCCAAATATAGCTCCATATATATATATATATATATATATATATATATATATGTGTGTGTGTGTGTGTGTGTGTGTATGTATAATACATATGTTATAGATATGTTCTTATCTGGTGAAAGAAATTAAAAATATTTCATATAAAAGTACAAGTAAAATATCCTAATAAGTGCCTGAAGTTTGATTTTTGGTGACATATGGAAGTTAGTTATATGAGATTGAAACCTTTTCCTAATAAAGAAAATGATATGATCATCTTGTGTCATTCACAGCGGAAGTCAGGAGAACTATATATAAATGTATGTGCAGAGAGAATGTAAGTCTGTATCCTAGGCTGTTCAGTTAGGATTGACCCTCACAGTATGAAAGGAATCCCTCTTTCATGATAAACAATATTGTAGGAAGTTCACAATTTGTCTTTTGAAGTGTGAGTGTGTTTGTACATGCGTATGTAATAAATTAGGTAATGTATGCAGAGTGTGAATTCAGAACCTCTCCCTCAAAATATGCATTCTCATCTCTTGGTGAATATCTGAAACTACATTACACAGCGTGCACATTTCTTTGCTTTAAGACTTCACTAACGGGTTAACATGCAACAATTATTTCCTTGGGAGATATTCTAGGCGGTTTGCCATCTAATGAAAAACAAGGCTATTAGGACCCAACAGAGCTGGTACTGACTCTTGGTGGTAGTTGGCTGAGTGGCCATAGGCAAGTTATTTTTACTCTAAGGTCCTAATTTGCTCTTCAGGAAAATAAGGTAACAGTGGTTACTTCAGAGTTGATGTGAAAAAGAAATAAGAAAATTATAGCAATTATCACAGTAATTGGCATATTGCTGTTGTTCAGTTGCTCAGTTGTGTCCTACTCTTTGCGACCCCATAGACTGCAGCATACCAGTCTTCCCTGTCCTTCACTGGAAGATGCTTAAAACTCAACATGAATGGCTGCCTGAAGCTCTTCCCTGACTCCCATTTTCTCTTATAGGAGAAAACATGGTATGAGTAGGTCTTCAAAGGATGCTGAGAAAGGAGGGTCTGCGAGGCCCAGGAGGAGGAAATCCTGCAGACAAACTTGGTCCACTTTTAATATGGTCAGACTTAGATTTTAGGAACGTACTTGCCTAACAAGTCATGAACCGACCCCATATTTTAAACTGGATATGAATTTTACTTTGTATTTTTTTACCTGAGGAAGTAGAATGTTTAAAGTATACTCCACTTTATGTGGATAATATGTTTCCTGAGCCAGAAATGTTATTTCAGCACTTATTTCAGGAAACAAAACAAAACAAAACAAAACACCTTATACAGATAGCACTTAAAGGGCATAAACAGTTACAAATTACTTGGAGAAGGTTGAAGGCTTTTCAAACAGGAGCACATCCAAATAACTTTGCATGGCCAAAAGTGAAAAGTATCAGATGATAAATGCTGTATAAGATGCTTAAAGACAATTCACTTTTTGGGGTTAATGAAAGTTAAAATGCACATGCCAGTAGTTATAACCTTGGGCGTCTAGAACTTTGACAAGCTTAAGAAAGTTATAGAACCTATTTTGTGGTTGTTTTAAAGCTTATATATATAAATGTTTTCATTTTAAAGTAGAGTAAAAAATAGTTCTTTTATATCAGTGGTCTTTCCATGAGGGTGCATAACCTCCTAAATTACTTACGTGAATTCTCTGCAGTGAGTTTTTATCCTGCACCTAGTAAATGTCACTCTCCATTCCAGAGACAGGCATTTGATGAAACACAGGAAACAGGTACAATATAGAAACGTATAGTTTAAATATAAAATAAATGTAGTGAGTCCTGTAGAAAAGTAATATTGGGGTACAGATTAGGGTAAACATATTTCTTGGATTAAGTATTTATTTTGACCTGGAAAATATTTCTACATAAGATGGCCAGAGTTTTCCCCTCTAAATGCTGTACTCAGGATCTCCAAATAATTGTTTATATTATAGTTCTGGGGGCTTCCCTGGTGGCTCAGACAGTCAAGAATCTGCCTGCAATGCAGGAGACCTAGGTTCGATCCCTGGGTCAAGAAGATCCCCTGGAGGAGGGCATGTCAGCCCACTCCAGTATTCTTGCCTGGAGAATCCCATGGACAGAGGAGCCTGGCGGGCTACAGTCCATGGGGTCACAAAAGGTCAGGCACAATTAAGTGATTAACACACAAATGGATTTGGTGGGGTCTAAACAGAAGTTGTGGAGAAGGCAATGGCACCCCACTCCAGTACTCTTGCCTGGAAAATCCCATGGATGGAGGAGCCTGGTAGGCTGTAGTCCATGGGGTCGCTAGGAGTTGGACACAACTGAGCGACTTCACTTTCACTTTTCACTTTCATGCATTGGAGAAGAAAATGGCAACCCACTCCAGTGTTCTTGCCTGGAGAATTCCAGGGATGGCACAGCCTGGTGGGCTGCTGTCTATGGGGTCGCACTGAGTTGGACACGACTGAAGCAACTTAGCAGCAGCAGCAGCAGGAGCAAACAGAAGTTGATTAATCACTTGTCTTACTGCTGCAGGAAGATCAAGCTATATTAAGATGATTAATTTCTCACAGTTTTGTCCAGAAGATGGTGGGGAGGTCTTCATGAATGAACTACTAGCACCTATCAACCATTCCTGAGCCAGCATCCATAAGGAGTGGGTACAACTGTGCTGTTCAGTGATGCCTTCTCCACCATGAGGTATAGATATTACTTGATTGTATATGGTTCACATTGAATATCTCAAGCCATTACCACTTGTGTGGTCACAAGATTGCAAAACAAGCTCATGGTGATTTTTTGGCAAGATTTTTAGCTTTTTATATTTTTCTCCCATTGGGGGAAAACACTCAATGCTGTAAGTAGATCAGTACTCGATCTTATCACATTATAAACATAATTTTCCCAGGGGGCTGGATTAGGCCATTTCCTATATACGCAAGACCATTAACCTGTTTTAAGTAATTGAATAGCTATTGACTACTAATTTGAACATACTGAGTTAAGTTAGCTTATTAACCAGTTTTCTGAAATGCAGTCTCACATCCCTTCTGGCCTACACAGTACAATCAAAACCACTTCGTCTGGATGAAGGACCCTTGCTTCTGTGTCTGTGTGTTCTGATATCCTTACCAACCTGTTCCTTGCAGGGATCCTTGTCCTTTCTGCCATCCTCGCTTGGCTCCTTGATAAGTTGTTACTGATCAGCGCTGCTACCTCTGACCCTTGCTGCCCCACCATACAATGATGTGAACCATTTCCTGGCTACAAATGTTAGTCTTAGGCTCTTGGCAGTGGCCACAGTGCAAACCAGACTTCACTCGCTCACAGCTAGCTCCCCTCCCTCTGCAACCATGTCTGACAAACCCCATAAGGCTGAGGTAGAGAAGTTCGATAAGTTGAAATTGAAGAAAACACAAACACAAGAGAAAAATGCACTGCCTTCAAAAGAAACTATTGAACAGGAGAAGTAAGCAGGGGAGTCATAATGAAGTCACAATACCTGCACTGCCAGAATGCAATGTACATTCCACAAGCAATGCCTTATTTTACTTCTTTTTGCTGTTAACTTTATAAGATGCAAAGAGGTTGGATCAGCTTTAAATGATTGTGCTACCCTTTTTCACATCAAAGGAAGTAGAAATACTAACAAGTGTAGGCCACTTCTCTCTCTTATCTGCCTGTCTGACTAAAAAGAAAGGAAAAGTTGGTGAAAGAGGAAGCTGGGTGGGACCACAGTGAACTTTAGAGTAAAAAGCAAGCTGGTCCAAGATGCCCTATGGGCTGTGAAGTACAGTTTAGAGTGCCATTTCCTTTTTGTTAAGGTGATTTTAAATACTGGAACGTGCACTTTTTAAATACACAAATAAAAAGTTTTAGAATGTAAAAAGAAAATGTTGGTCTTAAAGGGCACAGAAGAGTGTGTTAAAATTTTTATTTTGCCTAAGCTAAGTAGTTCTGTTGATATATAGCAACTAAAATAACTTTATTCTTTTCCCACTAACAGCAGTAAAACTGAAAGTGAAAAATAAGTGAACAAAGTTTGTATATCATAAGTTGTAATGTCCCCTTGTTCCATAATCAACAGTGAAATACCTGTCTTTATAAAGATAAACATGAAGATAAAAGACCTATCTTCTTGTGCTTTGTTTTCTCCTTTTTCATACTCCAGTCTCTATTATCAGAGACTAAAGCTACACAGATTCAGAAACAACATATATCTGGAGACAAATGTCAAGTAATTTGTTTTCTCCTGAAATATGCATTGTAATAGAGAAATGCATGCTTATTTTCTTGGACATGTATTTCTTTTTTTTTTTTTTAATTTTATTTTATTTTTAAACTTTACAAAATTGTATTAGTTTTGCCAAATATCAAAATGAATCTGCCACAGGTATACATGTATTTGTTATAGGAAATCTTAACATTAAAAATAATTTGATTCTTGCTATTACCCAAATAATCTTTAGCAAACAATAACCAAAACTTTTTGAAATTCAATTATTCTACAGTTCCTGGGCCAATTAAAATTTTGGACGATTTGGTTACTCTAGTGTATGCATGTTTTAAAAAATTTAAAGCTTCCTAGTTTTACAACCTCTTCAATGCATGATATTGTTTGTTAATATTCTTTAAACTGGGCTTCTCCGGGGCTCAGTGGTAAAGAATCCGCCTGCAAAGCAGGAGGTGCAGGAGATGTGGGATTGATCCCTGTGTCAGAAAGATCTCCTGGAGGAGGGCATGACAACCCACTCCAGCATTCTTGCCTGGAAAATCTCATGGACAGGGGCCTTCACCTTCCAATGCAGGGGGTGTGGGTTTGATCCCTGGTGGGGGATTTAGGATCCCACATGCCTGACAGCTCAAAAAAAAACCAAACATAAAGCAGAAGCAATGTTATAACAAATTCAGTAAAGACTTTAACAATAATTCACATTAAAAAACATTAGGAAGGATTATAGCCCTCCAGAAGCCTGGAGGGCTGCAGTCCGTAGGGTTGCAATGAGTTGGACGTGACTGAAGCAACTTAGCATGCACACATTCATTAAGCTATTGATAAAAGTTTAAGCAATAGAGCAAATTGGTGAATTATTATTTTTTTTAAAAGCAAAAACTAAAAACCAATTCTTTGTTGTTCATGGAGTGAGACATTTCAGTTTTGCACAAGAAGCATGCTTTCTGACTCACAGCAGCTCTTTTTGTCCTACAAACTGTTTCTTCTCAGTGGGAAGCACATCATATCATACATCTTTATAAGTGTACTGTGTGTAGTAGGAAAGGGTGGTGCCTTGTGAAAGTGGTGTGGGTGGATCTGCTTACACAGGCAAACTGTACCTGTAGTATTTAGCCTCAGATGTGAGGTTGAGGCTGGAGGCTGCAATTCTGGGCTCACTCTACACAGTTAGGTCTCAATTACCTCTTCTGATGAGGAATAGCAGATATCTCGTGCCCAACATGGTGATTTCTAAAGTACATTTTTTAAAAGATATTTTTTGATGTGAATCATTTTTAAACTCTTTGCTGAATTTGTTATAATATTGCTTCTGCTTTATGTTTTGGTTTTTTGAGCTGTGAGGCATGTGGGATCCTAAATCCCCAACCAGGGATCAAACCCACACCCCCTGCACTGGAAGGTGAAGTCTTAGGTGGCTCACACAGTAAAGTCTGCCTGCAATGCAGGAGACCTGGGTTCAATCCCTGGGTTGGGAAGATCCTGTGGAAAAGGAAATGGCAACCCACTCCAGTATTCTTGCCTGGGAAATCCTATGGACAGAGGAGCCTGGCAGGCTACAGTCCATGGGTCGCAAAGAATCAGACAACGATTGAGCAACCAATACTTCTAATCACTGGACCACCAGGGAAGTCCCCTAAAGTACATCTTGAACATACAGAATATGTATTTAGCATTTGGATTAAATTAAGTTCCTTTCTGTTCAGTTTAGCAGTCACTCAGTCATGTACGACTCTTTGCAACCCCATGAATTGCAGCACACCAGGCCTCCCTGTCCATCACCAATTCCCAGAATTCACTCAAACTCATGTCCATCGAGTTGGTGATGCCATCCAGTCTTCTCATCCTCTGTCGTTCCCTTCTCCTCCTGCCCCCAATCCCTCCCAGCATCAGAGTCTTTTCCAATGAGTCAACTCTTCGCATGAGGTGGCCAAAGTATTGGAGTTTCAGCTTCAGCCTCAGTCCTTCCAATGAACACCCAGGACTGATCTCCTTTAGAATGGACTGGTTGGATTTCCCTGCAGTCCAAAGGACTCTCAAGAGTCTTCTCCAACACCACAGTTCAAAAGCATTAATTATTGGGCACTCAGCTTTCTTCACAGTCCAACTCTCACATCCATACATGACCACTGGAAAAATCATAGCCTTGACTAGACGGTCCTTTGCTGGCAAAATAATGTCTCTGCTTTTGAATATGCTATCTAGGTTGCTTATAACTTTCCTTTCACGAAGTAAGCGTCTTTTAATTTCATGGCTGTAATCACCATCTGCAGTGATTTTGGAGCCCCCCAAAATAAAGTCTGACACTGTTTCCACTGTTTCCCATACCATTTAAAAAGAGTTTTGTGGCAAGATCTAAATTTCCCTTTGTTTTCTGAGTCCTGGTTTTGATAGAAAAGGAAAGTGATTCCAAATTGTGTGATGTGTCAGGAAAAAGGTACATGGTATGAGTTTTTGACTGGTGAGGCAGTCAGTTCTGTACTCGCTGTCTGTGTAGTTCCTTTGCCAATTCATACTTTATGGTAACATATTCTAGGTGCTAAGGACATAGTAGTGAGCAAGAAAAGGAAGGTCACTGATCTCAGAAACTGCATACTTTAGTTGAGAAAAATAAAAAGTAAAAGAAGAAAAATATTAAAAATTCAGTTAGTGATTTGAGCTATGAAAAATTTTATAACCTTGTTAATATGTAAAAGATTAAATGGGGAGGGGGCACCATTAAATACAGTGATTGGAGACAACCTCGCTGAGAGAGCAACACAGAGAAGAGACTTTCATGGCAGTCAGGAGACAGTCATGGGCGTGAGTTGAGCATGTTTGAGAAAAACCAAGACCAAAATAAAGGAGAGAGTTGAAGGAAATGATAAGAGACAGGAAAGAAGATAGATTACTTAGATACCATATTATGAAATACACTAGTACTATATAATCAAATAGCAATAGTGATTATTGGAACCTACTGTAAAAGCTACTTCTTTTGGGGAGAAATGCTTACTCTTCTTTGACTTGTGAGAAGGAATTTCATAAACCTGCCTCAGAATTCATGTTAAAGTTATTTTGAGGAGTTCTGATACTCATTTCTTTCATTGTAACCATTGTAAAGGCACTCCCCAAGTGGCACAGTGGTAAAGAATCCACCTGCCAATGCAGGAGACTCAAGAGATGGGGGTTTGAATACTAGGTTGGGACGATTCCCTGGAGGAGGAAATGGCAACCCACTCTGGTATTCTTGCCTGGAAAAATTCCATGGACAAAGGAGCCTGGTGGGCTACAGTCCATGGGATTGCAAAGAGTTGGACATGACTAAGCATACACACACACACACACACAACCACTGTAAAGCTGATCTATGAGAACATTGGATATTACCATAATTTTGTTCCCTTGAATATTTGCTGGGCTGATTTGATGTGATTTTCCCCGTCCCTGTAAATGATGTTATTCTATCTATAACGTCTTATAGAAAAAGTTTTTAATTTCCTCTTTATCTACTAGCTGACTCATCCATCCTTGTGGGTCCATATTCTTCTCTTGTAGTTAGGACTTCCTTGTAGTTATAAGAAAAAACGTGTGTGTATGCATGCATGTATGTGCACTTACACAAAGATACAAACACACGTGTTACCACTGAGCTCTTTTGTTTCTTATCTTTGGATCAGATCAGATCAGATCAGTTGCTCAGTCCTGTCTGACTCTTTGTGACTCCATGAATCACACCACCCCAGACCTCCCTATCCATCACCAACTCCTGGAGTTCACTCAGACTCACGTCCATCGAGTCAGTGATGCCATCCAGCCATCTCATCCTCTGTCATCCCCTTCTCCTGACCCCAATCCCTCCCAGCATCAGAGTCTTTTCCAATGAGTCAACTCTTCGCATGAGGTGGCCAAAGTACTGGAGTTTCAGCTTTAGCATCATTCCTTCCAAAGAAATCCCAGGGCTGATCTCCTTCAGAATGGATTAGTTGGATCTCCTTGCAGTCCAAGGGACTCTCAAGAGTCTTCTCCAACACCACAGTTCAAAAGCATCAATTCTTTGGCGCTCAGCCTTCTTCACAGTCCAACTCTCACATCCATACATGACCACAGGAAAAATCATAGCCTTGACTAGACGAAACTTTGTTGGCAAAGTAATGTCTCTGCTTTTGAATATGCTATCTAGGTTGGTCATAACTTTCCTTCCAAAGAGTAAGCGTCTTTTAATTTCATGGCTGCAGTCACCATCTGCAGTGATTTTGGAGCCCAGAAAAATAAAGTCTGACACTGTTTCCCCATCTATTTCCCATGAAGTGGTGGGACCGGATGCCATGATCTTTGTTTTCTGAATGTTGAGTTTTAAGCCAACTTTTTCACTCTTCACTTTCACTTTCATCAAGAGGCTTTTGAGTTCCTCTTCACTTTCTGCCATAAGGGTGGTGTCATCTGCATATCTGAGGTTATTGATATTTCTCCCGGCAATCTTGATTCCAGCTTGTGTTTCTTCCAGTCCAGCGTTTCTCATGATGTACTCTGCATATAAGTTAAATAAACAGGGTGACAATATACAGCCTTGACGAACTCCTTTTCCTATTTGGAACCAGTCTGTTGTTCCATGTCCAGTTCTAACTGTTGCTCAAGAAGCAGTTCAGGTGTTCTGGTATTCCCATCTCTTTCAGAATTTTCCACAGTTTATTGTGATGCACACAGTCAAAGGCTTTGGCATAGTCAATAAAGCTTTATTTCTTATCTTTAAGCAGGAAAGTAATGATTGCCTTCATTCTCTCTCATGGAGGTTAAATAAATTAATGTGTTTATAGGTAAATGCTGTTACTCATTAAAAGTTTTGGCAATAAGGAGTTCATGATCTGAGCCACAGTCAGCTCCCAGTCTTGTTTTTCCTTACTGTATAGAGCTTCTCCATCTTTGGCTGCAAAGAATATAATCAGTCTGATTTCGGTATTGACCATCTGGTGATGTCCGTGTATAGAGTCTTCTCTTGTGTTGTTGGAAGAGGGTATTTGCTATAACCAGTGCATTCTCTTGGTAAAAATTTGTTTTGTACTCCAAGGCCAAATTTGCCTGTTACTCCAGGTATCTCCTGACTTCCTACTTTTGCATTCTAGTCCCCTATGATGAAAAGGACATCTTTTTTGGATGTTAGTTCTAGAAGGTCTTGTAGGCCTTTATAGAACCATTCAGCTTCTTCAGCATTACTGGTCGAGGCATAGACTTGGATTACTGTGATAATGACTGGTTTGCATTGGAAATGAACAGAGATCATTCTGTTGTTTTTGAGATTGCATCCATGTACTGCATTTTGGACTTTTGTTGACTATGAGGGCTACTCCATTTCTTTTATGGGATTCTTGCCCACTGCTGCTATATAATGGTCATCTGAGTTAAATTCACCCATTTCAGTCCATCTTAGTTCTCTGATTCCTAAAATATCAGTGTTCACTCTTGCCATCTCCTGTTTGACCACTTCCAACTTATGTTGATTCATGGACCTAACATTCCAGGTTCCTATGCAGTATTGCTCTTTGCAGCATCGGACTTTACTTCTATCGCCAGTCACATCCACAACTGGGTATTGTTTTTACTTTGGCTCACTCACTTCATTCTTTCTGAAGTTATTTCTTCATTGATCTCTAGTGGCATATTGGGCACATACTGACCTGGGGAGTTCATCTTCTAGTGTCCTATCTCCTTGCCTTTTCATACTGTTCATGGGGTTCTCAAGGCAAGAATACTGAAGTGGTTTGCCATTCTCTTCTCCAGTGGACCATCTTTTGTCAGAACTTCCACCATGACCCTTTCGTCTTGGGTGGCCCTACATGACATGGCTCATAATTTCATTGAGTTAGACAAGTCTGTGGTCCATGTGATCAGTTTGGTTAGTTTTCTGTGATTTTGGTTTTCATTCTGTCTGCCCTCAGAAGGATAAGGATAAGAGGCTTATGGAAGCTTCCTGACTAACTGAGGGGGAAACTGGGTCTTGTTCTGATCAGGGGGGCCATGCTCAGTAAAATTTTAATCCAATTTTCTGTTGATGGGTGGTGCTATGTTCCCTCTCTGTTGTTTGGCCTCAGGTCAAACTGTGGTGAAAGTAATGAAGATAATGGAGACATCCTCAAAAGGTCCCTTGCTCCCACTGCCACACCCAGTGCCTCCAACCCTGTAGCAGGCCACCGCCGACCCATGCCTCTGATGGAGACTCCTGGACACTCAGGGGCAAGTCTGGGCCAGTCTCTTGTGGGGTCACTGCTTCTTTCTCCTGGGTGCTGGTGCACACAAGGTTTTGTTTGTGCCATCCAAGAGTCTGTTTCCCAAGTCCTGTGTAAGTTCTGGTGGCTCTATGGTGGGGTTAATGGCAATCTCCTCCAAGAGGTTTATTGCCATACTGAGGTCTGCCACACCCAGAGCCCCTGCCTCTGTGGCAGGCCACTGCTGACCCGTACCTCCACAGGAGACACTCAAACATAGTTCTGGCTCAGTTTCTGTGGGGTCTTTCAGTCCTGGTGTGAACAAGGTTTGTTTGAGCCCTCTGAGCATCTCTGGTGGGTATGGGACTTGATTCTAAACACAACTTCACCCCTTCTACTCTTTTGCTGGGGCTTCTACTTTGCCCTTGGACATGGAGTATCTTTTTTTGGTGGGATCCAACATTCTCCTGTTGACGGTTGTTCAGCGGTGAGTTGTAATTTTGGAGTTCTTGCAGGAGATGAGTGAATGTCCTTCTATACTGCCATCCTCCACCATCTTTTGTAGATTTGATGTGAAGATGGTGCCAGTGTGAAGAATCCACCTGCCAATGCAGGAAACAGACATGTGGGTTTGATCCTTGCTTTGGGAAGATCCCCTGGAGAAGGAAATGAAAACCCACACCAGAATTCTGTCCTGGACAATGCCATGGACAGAGGAGCCTGGTGGGCTATAGTCCATGGGGCTGCAAAGAGAGAGACATGACTGAGCACACACACATACACAACTTACTGCCAAAATGAGACTTAAATTGAAGAAAGTAAGGAAAACCAATAGACCATTCAGGTATGACCTAAATAAAATCCCTTATGGTTATACAGTGGAAGTGACAAATAGATTCGAGGGATTAGATCTGATAGACAGAGTGGCTGAAGACCTATGGACAGAGGTTTGTGATATTGTACAAGAAGCAGTGATCAAGAACATCCCCAAGAAAAAGAAATGCAAAAAGGCAAAATGGTTGTCTGAGGAGGCCTTACAAATAGCTGAGAAAAGAAGAGAAGCTAAAGGCAAAGGAGAATAGGAAAGATATATCCATCCGATTGCAGAGTTCCAAAGAATAGCAAGGAGAGATAAGAGAGCCTTCCTCAGTGATCAATGGAAAGAAATACAGGTCAACAATAGAATGGAAAAGACTAGAGATCTCTTCAAGAAAATTAGAGATTCCCAGGAAATATTTCATGCAAAGATGGGCACAATAAAGGACAGAAATGGCATGGACTTAACAGAAGCAGAAGATATTAAGAAGAGGGGCAAGAATACACAGAAGAACTATACAGAAAAGATCTTCATGATGCAGATGACCATGATGGTGTGGTCATTCACCTAGAGCCAGACATCCTGGAATGTGAAGTCAAGTGGGCCTTAGGAAGCATCTCTGTGAGCAAAGCTAGTGGAGGTGATGGGATTCCAGTTGAGCTATTTCAAATCCTAAAAGATGATGCTGTGAAAGGGCTGCACTCAATATGCCAGCAAATTTGGAAAACTCAGCAGTGGCCACAGGACTGGAAAAGGCCAGTTTTCATTCCAATCCCAAAGAAAGGGAATGCCAAAGAATTCTCAAACTACCACATAATTGCACTCATCTCACATTCTAGCAAAGTAATGCTCAAAATTCTCCAAGCCAGGTTTCAACAGTATGTGAACCATGAACTTTCAGATGTTCAAGCTGAATTTAGAAAAGGCAGAGGAGCCAGAGATCAAATTGCCAACATCTGTTGGATCATCATAAAAGCAAGAGAGTTCCAGAGAAACATCTATTTCTGCTTTATTGACTATGCCAAAGCCTTGGACTATGTGGATCACAACAAACTGTGGAAAATTCTTAAAGCGATAGAAATACCAGACCACCTGACCTGTCTCCTGAGGAAGTAACAGTTAGAACTGGACATGGAACAACAGACTGATTCCAAATTGGGAAAGGAGTATGTCAAGGCTGCATATTGACACCCTGCTTATTTAACTTATATGCGGAGTATATCATGCAAAATGCTGGGCTGGATGAAGCACAAGCTGGAATCAAGATTGCCGGGAGAAATATCAATAACCTCAGATATGCAGATGACACCACCCTTATGGCAGAAGGGGCTTCCCTGGTAGCTCAGATGGTAAAGCATTGGCCTACAGTGCGGGAGACCTGTGTTCAATCCCTGGGTCGGGAAGATCCCCTGGAGAAGGAAATGGCAACCCACTCCAGTACTCTTGCCTGGAAAATCCCATGGACCCAGGAGCCTGGTAGGCTATAGTCACAAAGAGTTGGACATGACAGAGTGACTTCACTTCACTTCACTTATGGCAGAAAGTGAAGAAGAACTAAAGAGCCTCTTGATGAACGTGAAAGAGGAAAGTGAAAAAGTTGGCGTAAAACTCAACACTCAGAAAACTAAGATCATGGCATCCGGTCTAATCACTTCATGGCAAATAGATTGGGAAACAATGGAAATGGTGAGAGACTCTATTTTGGGGGGCTCCAAAATCACTGCAGATGGTTACTACGGCCATGAAATTAAAAGACACTTGCTTCTTGGAAGGAAAGCTATGATCAATCTAGACAGCATATTAAAAATCAGAGACATTACTTTGCCAACAAAGATCTGTTTAGTAAAAGCTGTTTTTCTCAGTAGTCATGTATGGATGTGAGAATTGGACTATAAAGAACTCTGAGCACCAAGAATTGATAATTTTGAACTGTGATGTTGGAGAAGTCTCTTGAGAGTCCCTTGGAAAGCAAGGAGATCCAACCAGTCCATCCTAAAGGAAATCAGTCTTGAATATTCTTTGGAAGGACTGATGCTGAAGCTGAAAGCCTAGGGCTTTGGTCACCTGATGCAAATAACTGACTCACTGGAAAAGACCCTGATGCTGGGAAAGATTGAAGGTGGGAGGAGAAGGGGACGACAGAGGATGAGATGGTTGGATGGCATCATCGACTCGATGGACATGAGTTTGGTAAGCTCTGGGAGTTGGTGATGGACAGGGAAGCCTGGTGTGCTGCAGTCCATGGGTTTGCAAAGAGTTGGACATGACTAAGTGACTGAACTGGACTCAAAATATGAACCTGAGGAAACTCTTGTTAGTGGGCACATGCCAATAGCATTGGTAGAACAAAATACTTTAAACTGTAGAGAAAAAATGAGAAAAAAAAAGTGGGATGAGAATCAGAGTATATTTGCTGTGTTTTCCTCTATAACAAACTATCCCCCAGGTGTTTAGTAGCTTAAACACAGCTATTCATTGTTCCTGGGATGTTGCGCCTGGTGCAGTGGTTCTTCTGCTGCTCTTGCCTGCACTCTGTCTTACAGATGCGTCAGCAGGGGGTCACGTGGGACAGGTAGTCCTATCTTCATGTTGTCTTTCTACCTCCAGGAAGCCAGTCCAGGATTCTCTTGCAGTATGATGATCTCAGGGTTACAAGAGGATGAGAAAGAGTCTTTCTTGGAAATTGCTGGGTATCATTTCCATGAAAATCGCAAAACCTGCCCAGGTTCAAAAGGGATTCTGCTTCCTGAGGGAAGGAAATGCCCATAAAGTGTGACTATTTGTAATTTGAGAAAACTAGAGTGAGATCAAGATTCTGGAGAAAAGAGGAGCAGAGATGAGAGTAGTGATGGGAAAAGGGGAAAACGGAAGGAAGGAGGTGCATAGGAGGAGAGAAAAGTGACATCTGTAGTATCCAAGTAAAAGTTACCAGTATTCCTTTCACATTTTACTCCCATTTGACTCAAGGACTATCAATCAATTACGTGTATGTGCAGCAAAGTTTTCCAAGGATTTAGAGACAATGAGTATGGAGTAGGGAAAGGAAGAGAAAGGAAGGCAGCAGAGAGAGACTGTAAGAGATGAATGGGGAAGAGGAAATAAATCCATTTCTAATTAGCTCAGTCTTTGGACAAGTCAAAGCATTTTCTAACCAGCATCTTGCAGAATGTAGATCTCTTATTCCTTCAGAGGAGCAACCTGACACGGGAGCATTTTCAGCATGACATCAAATAACACCCGTTTTTGAAGCAGCACTTCTTTGAGCAGTGATGATTTTATCTCCACTGTACGTAATTTGAGGATGTACTCCATGCTTTGGACTAATACATCACTGTGAGGAACGAGTACAGACTGATGTATTAGTTTAATAATGCATTCAAATGAAATCGAGTAGTTTCATTAATGACTGGGAAAAGATTGTAAAAGCAAAATCAATTAGTGGTAAGACAGAAAATTAGAATCCCTTTATTTAAATCATGAAGATGGAAAAAGTAAAAATATTGCTTGTCTCTGTTTCTTGGCAGACAAACTGTGTTGTTGGTTAAAGAGCCATGGTCCTGTTTCTTATTGGGGTAGATTTTATGTAGGCTCATTAATCTAAGCCCCTAGATTGACCAGATGAACTTGCAAGGATAAGCAGGCTCCTGTGGCTTTGTGTGGGCAGTAATTGAATGAAAGTTCTGTATAGGCTCTATTTAATGTATGACTTATAGCTCATGTTGTTTCCTTTTTCACTGATAGCCTGAAGCTTTCAGACTTAATAAGTACCTCACTTGGACTCCAGTGATATATATCAGAACAAAGTTCAAAAACATGCAGCATTCAATGTAACCTTCTGAATTCTTGGGCCACTTGTATCCAGTACATCATGTCATCATGTTTCATAGTCCTGTGCAAGAGAAGTCCTGAGCTCTGTGCAAGGGAAGCATGGGTGATGGGCTAGTTTTCTCCCCAAGCTCCGTCTTCCATCAGGTTTATATACTACAAACAGATGGTTACATTTTCTTGCCTTTGGAAGCCTCAAGCAAAGAATTTAGGTGCTTATAATTTTCCCCTTTCCCCAAAGATATTCCTCTTTAAAGTCTTCTTTGCTGGAAATAAGTTTTCCATAGAGATCTAGCGGTAAACTAAATATATGTAAATTTCAACCTAGTAAGAGAGGAAATATAGGTGGTCTCTTTTTCCTGCCGTTTTTAGAGGAATTGCAATTGTTTGTGTTTTACAGAGCTTCAGAACTGTGTAAACACCCTCAAAAAAAAAAAAAAAAAAACTAAAGTGGAATTATTCTATACTGCTTTAATGAGTGATGCATCTGTTCAAAGTTAATGCTGCTCATTCCTCTTGGCACTGTCTGATCTAAAAGCAGGCACTAATTAGTGCTTTTACTGCACTCACTCTGTGCCGGACCTCTTGGTCTCAGCTGTCTCTTTGGATTTAGACTAACTGGTCTTCATGGTACACCTTTGTGATTGGGCCTGTCAGTTCGTTGGTTAGTTGTTTAACATTGTCATTCCATAAAAACATTAAGTTGCTGGTATAAGATGGCTCAGTGGATAAAGAATCCACCTGCAGTGCAGGAGACACCAGAAATGTGGGTTCGATGCCTAGGTGGAGAAGATCCCTGGAGGAGAAAATGGCAGCCGACTCCAGTATTCTTATCTGAAAAATCCTATGGACAGAGGGGCCTAAAGAGTTGCAAAGAGTCAAACATGACTGAGCACACACACACTTTGATAAGATTGAAGTAAAATGCATGCTACTTATTTAAAAAATAATTCTGTTTAGGTTTAAAGTAGTCATAGATTTCCATAGTCCTGAGAGGAGCTTGCTTAAATTAAGTATGTAGCATCGACTGTGGCATTCCTGTTCTTTTTAAATGAGTGAATTTCCTTTAGTGCTCTTACCTAAAACAGTACATAGTATCTCCCGGAAAATAAACCTAAACCAGAACTCCAAAGCTAAAAGAGAGAATATAAATTTTGTCTTTGTATGGATTCATGAGACTTTCTTACATTTAAAAGAGAGTTCAAGTTTTACTGAAGAATATCTGTTAGTATGGACCCAGATACACACAAGCTTGCTTTCATTCCCAGAGCTACATATACACTGGGTTAACAGATCCAAACACTATTCACTGATGGAGCTGCGTCATGACCTATGGCCTTGTCTCAGATGCCATTGAAACTGGAACAAAATATCTTTTACCCATAGTTTTTAAGAACAAAATTTGAGTTTCATCTCAACTATGCATGTAATTCTAACAGAGTCTTATCTTTCTTATTTAAAAAAGAAAGAATATTTTATTAAACCATTTAGTTGCAGTACAGTGCAAAAGGAAGTGAATAGAGTTGTTTCATCCTAGACTATTGACTAATAATAGAATATAGGTTTATATGTAAGAATCCTTTATAATTTAAGGGCCATACATAAAGCTCTTGCTTCCTGACATTTTCTAATCTTCCAGAAAAATAACTACTTTGAATCAATGCACTTTTTAAAAAATTCTGTATCTAGGATGCATAAGACTATTGGAGAAAGTCAGAAGTGTTGATTTCTAGCACAGCAGACACATAGCCTGTCACCTCAGACAGGTCCTGAGTCTTGCTCTGAAATTAAGGCTGTTCCAGTTTCTCCTCGTTACTCTCTGAAGCTCTTACCAAGAACCAAGATGAAGTCGCTCAGTCGTGTCCGACTCTTTGCGACCCCATGGATTGTAGCATACCAGGCACCTCCATCCATGGAATTTTCCAGGAAAGAGTACTGGAGTGGGTTGTCATTTCCTTTTCCAGGGGATCTTCCCAACCCAGGGATCGAACCTGGGTCTCCTGCATTGCAGGCACACGCTTATCTCTGAGCCACCAGGGAAGCCCCTGAAGCTCTTACAGACCTTCAGTATTGCTTCATACCCTCTGTAGGACTCCTCAGATTTAGCTGATGGTATCAACTAGCATTTATTCTGCAGAGTAAAAGGAGCTCATCAACCTATAACCTAGTTGATGCTCAAAAATATTTGTTTAATTAAATGGTTAGTGTTTCTGTTTGAGTTGATATCAAAATCAAATATTCCATCAGCTTCTACTGTCTTTGGAAATCTTGTGATAACAGACTTGTAGATGCTAGACGTTTTGTGGCACATTTCTCTTCATGTTGCAAGAAGATGCTAGCAATAACAGCATGTAAATCTAGTATCCCTAAATTAAAATTCCTTGTTAAAGTTGTTCATTCAGTCAGGGGAAACTTACTGGTTAACATAACTTTTCAGTGTTTGAAAATGAGTTTTATTCAGCTATCAAAAAGACACTTAAGGCTGCCTTTTAGCAACATTGATAGATTACACCAATTTAAGTGAGCTTTTTCTAGCTTTTTTTTTTAATGATCTGACATGCAGGCACATATTTCTGAAGTAGTTATTAAGGACAAGAGTGACTGAGGCTGTTACTCTGGACCATAAGCATCCCCACCTGTGGGTTTGGGTGCATTTCTTTGGTCCCAACAGCCTGACACTCCGAGGAACCAAGACTCCTGAGAGCCCTTGAGAAGTAAAACAATTCTATTACATCCAAAAACAGTCAGTTCAGTTCAGTTCAGTCACTCAGTGGTGCCCGACTCTTTGCAACCCCATGAATCACAGCACGCCAGGCTTCCCTGTCTATCACCAACTCCCGGAGTTCACCTAAACTTATGTATATTGAGTCGGTGATGCCATCCAGCCATCTCACCCTCTGTCGTCCCCTTCTTCTCCTGCCCCCCAATCCCTCCCAGCATCAGAGTCTTTTCCAGTAAGTCAACTCTTCGCATGAGGTGGCCAAAGTGTTGGAGTTTCAGCTTCAGCATCAGTCCTTCCAATGAACACCCAGGACTGATCTCCTTTAGGATGGACTGGTTGGATCTCCTTGCAGTCCAAGAGACTCTCAAGAGTCTTCTCCAACACCCCAGTTCAAAAGCATCAATTCTTCGGCGCTCAGCCTTCTTCACAGTCCAACTCTCACATCCATACATGACCACTGGAAAAACCATAGCCTTGACTACACGGACCTTTGTTGGCAAAATAATGTCTCTGCTTTTGAATATGCTATCTAGGTTGGTCATAACTTTCCTTCCAGGGAGTAAGCGTCTTTTAATTTCATGGCTGCAATCTCCATCTGCAGTGATTTTGGAGCCCCCAAATATAAAGTCTGACACTGTTTCCACTGTTTCCCCATCTATTTCCCATGAAGTGATGGGACTGGATACCATGATCTTAGTTTTCTGAACATTGAGCTTTAAGTCAACTTTTTCACTCTCTTCTTTCACTTTCATCAAGAGGCTTTTTAGTTCCTTTTCACTTTCTGCCATAAGGATGGTGTCATCTGCATATCTGGGGTTATTGATATTTCTCCTGGCAATCTTGATTCCAGCTTGTGCTTCTTCCAGCCCAGCATTTCTCATAATATACTCTGCTGCTGCTGCTGCTGCTAAGTCACTTCAGTCGTGTCCGACTCTGTGTGACCCCATAGACAGTGGCCCACCAGGCTCCCCCGTCCCTGGGATTCTCCAGGCAAGAACACTGGAGTGGGTTGCCATTTCCTTCCCCAATGCATCAAAGTGAAAAGTGAAAGTGAAGTCGCTCAGTCGTGTCTGACCCTCAGCGACCCCATGGACTGCAGCCTTCCAGGCTCCTCCATCCATGGGATTTTCCTGGCAGGAGTACTGGAGTGGGGTGCCATTGCCTTCTCCAATATACTCTGCATATAATTTAAATAAGCAGGGTGACGATATACAGCCTTGGCATACTCCTTTTCCTGTTTGGAACCAGTCTGTTGTTCCATGTCCAGTTCTAACTGTTGCTTCCTGACCTACATATAGGTTTCTCAAGAGGCAGGTCAGGTGGTTTGGTATTCCCATCTCTTTCATGTAGTTATTAATTCAATAAGAGTTAGGTAAAGTATTAAACTATCCTCCTGAGACAATTGTACAGTATTAGAGAGGAGAAAACATACCATAGCCATGTAGCCAATACAGCTGCAAATCAGATATATCTCCTTTCCTTGTAAATTTGAATTACATTTATTTATTCTATATGGTATAAACTGGAAACTAAATCAATTCTTATTTTCCATCTCTGATAGTGATACTACTGAGTATATTCAGAACATAAATAGGTTGTCCGCCTAAGTCTGTATTATGTTCTAAATCGCTGCAGATGTGTCCTATTCTTTGCGACCCCGTGGACTGAGGCAAACAAAATCAGATACTTATATAGAGCCTATTCTTTTTTATGGAGTTAAACTGATGGATGGAGTTAAATGAAAAACTCCTGACTCCATATTCTAAGCACATGCCACTTTCTGCTACTTCTTGGAAGAAATATTGAATGCAGTAAAATTCTCAGCTGTGTGTAAGTGATTTGAGTTCCCTGTATTGCTTTTTCTTTCTGTGCCTAAGTTTACATCAGTAATTATCTTAATTTGATTTGCTGCCATTTGAATAAAATAGAAAAACAAAACAAAACAGGACTTGTCTTAGTTTCCAACTGACTTCATTCTTTCCTGCTAGCAGATTTTCTGTCTAGTTATGTTTCAGATGGAATGATTTGACAGATTCCTTTTAAGTTAAAAATCATTGACTCAATTATGGAATATCCTCCTTGTTCATAATGATACTGTGAAGCATACCAGAGGAGGACAGACATGATGTCTTTCCCAAGTGATCTTATTATCTAGTTTAGGAGATGAAATAAACTGATGGGAAACAAATAGAGAATGACATGCTGTTGGTGTTGCGTTCCAGTTTCATGATTCCTTCTACTAAGCTATATTCTGTCTAGGTATTAAAAATAACCCTTTCTTATAATGCAGCAGTCCCCAACCTTTTTGACACTACAGAATGGTTTCATGGAAGACAATTTTTCCATGGATTGAGGGGAGGGGTTGGTTTCAGGATGAGTCAAATGCAGTAGGGTTTGTGCTCCTATGAGAATCTAATCCGTCTGCTGATCGGATCAGAAGGTGGAGCTCAGGCAGTAATGCTAGCAAGGGAGCAGGTGTAAACACACAGGAAGCTTTGCTGGCCTGCTGCTCACCTCCTGCTGTGCAGCCCAGTTCCTAATAGGCCATGGACCTGTATTGGTCTGTGGCCTGGGTGTTAGGGACCCCTCTTATAATGTATTTGCAAAAGTTAATTCTCCTAGTTCATTGTTTCTGTGGAGAGAAGCACTGAACTACATTGAGGGCAAATAATCTAGAGATGATTACTGCTTTTTTCCTTTTAAATTATTGTTATCATTTAAAATATATGTAACATACTATTTATCAGTTTAACCATTTGTAAATGTACACATTCAATGTCATTATATACATTCATAAAGTTTTATAACCATCACCACTGTGTACACTCAAAATTTTTTACCTCTCCCAACCTAAATTCTATATCCATTAAATAATAATTCTCCCGTTTCTTTTTCTACTTTCTGTCTTAATGAGTTTGTCTATTCTAGATTCTTTGTCATAAAATATTTGCACTTTTCTGTCTGACTTATTTTACTAAGCATGTTTTCAAGGTCCATTCATACTATAGTATATATCAAAATTTCATTCCTTTTTTGTAGTTGAAAAATATTCTATATGTATACATCATATTTGCTTTATCCATTTCATCTGTTGATCGACACAAGTTATTAACACCTTTTTGCTATTGTGAATAACTGATGAAATTTGGTGTACAAACATCTGTTTGAGTTCTACTTTCAATTATTTTAAATGTATACCTAGGGGTAGAATTTCTGGATCATATAGTAGTTCTATGCTTAGCTTTTTAGAAACCATAAACTATTTTCCACAGTGGCTACACCGTTTTATATTTCTACCAACAATGTATGAGGATCGTAATTTCTCAACATCATTGCCAGCACTATTTATTTATTTTATTGTAGCCTTCCTAGTAGATATGAAGTGATATCTCATTGTGGTTTTGATTTACATTTCCCTAATGACTAATGATGTTGAATGCCTCTTTGTGTGCTTATCAAAGCTTTCTTTTCCAAAATATATACTAACACATACTTTGTGTCTAGACCTTATAGACACAGTGTTTGTTAAGCTTTATACATGATGTCCTAGTAAATCAGTATCTGTCCTTTCCCAGGGCTTGAAGAATTATACCTGGAATGGCAAGTCCGGACCCTGTTCTTATTTTATTTTAAATAAATCTTCATATATGTAACATTCTTTTTGGCTGTAATCTACTAGATTTTAAAAGAGGAAGCCATTGTAACAGCTGTTGAACCCAAGCAAGGGTATATGAAACTGTTTTAAAGTTGTTACAGTAATGATGATTAGGGAGAAGGATGTTAGCAGAGATCATTTTGATTCAAATAACTATTAACTTTTCATTTTTATATTTATAAAATATCTCTTTTGAAAGGGAACATAAAGTTATTTTTAAAAAATTAATTTCTAAGATGTAAAAATACAAGGTTAAGGGTCATAATAAATTCCAAGATATCCCAAAGGTTAGTCATATTATAGTTGGAATATTTTACTGACATTATTGTTTTTAGTTCATTGAAAAGTGTTGGTGAATTTGCTAGAAAAAAAGAAAAAGTTTCATCTAGGATATTTTCCCTATTGAGTTTTACTGAAAAATAATGTTTTCTTTAAAAAAAATGGCCAGACTTCTACATAGAGGTCATTTCTTGACTATGGAAACAGACAGTCGTAGTCAGTCTGTGAGAAATAGTTCTAGAGAATTTGTTTATTTTGATGATTCCTTTATCTTTTCTTTAACTGACTACCTACTAAATTTAATCTTAAAGGAAAATTTTTCGTGACTTCAGCTTCTTAAAGAAAGGTCTCTTGATTGCTCGAGCACACCCATCTCTCACAGAATAACTCAGTCTTCTACAAGAAGACTTTGATGGGATTTTGAATGTGTGGCCTCGGAGTGGTGATACAGTGACTCAATAACACATTAGCACAAATGCTTTGTTTGATGTGTTAATAGTGAAAGAAAGTGAAGTCGCTCAGTTGTGTCCAACTCTTTGCGACCCCATGGACTGTAGCCCACCAGGCTCCTCCGTCCATGGGATTCTCCAGGCAAGAATACTGGAGTGGGTTGCCAGTGTTAATAGCTACCACTTAATGAAGAGCGGGACTTTTACAGAATGTCCTTAGGCATCAAAACATATTGGTTTTGGATACAGTCTCTTGATTGGGACTTGAATCAAGACTCTGAAACCTACTAATTTTTAGAACTTGAGAAAATTGCCTCATCTCTACAGGACTAGTTTTGCATCTGTAAAAATGGTTAAAGCAAAATACTGACATCAGAGGGGATATTCTGAAGATGAAATAAATGATCCAAGTAGCAAAATGTCTGGGAAATACTGTGTTCAGGAAGCATTAGCTGTTGATGATATTGCTTGTAATTTTTGGTAGGAATATGAGGCATAGAAAAACGAGAGGACAGAATGTATTCCTGGGAGGACACAGAGTGGGGAAAGTAATGCTGAAAGTGGAGATGGGTGGGTGGGTGAGAAGCAAACTGCTTAATAATTGTATCATGTACCTGAATATAGGAGACATAAAAGAAAACATAACCAAGAAAATAAACCAAAAAAGATAACTTTCAAGAATGAATCAGGAATACCTTTGGAAAATAATGGAGAGCTAATTCCTTGTGTTCTTAGGTTTCAGTTCTTAGAATGAATCAGTTGCATAATTAAAAAAAAAATTCTCATCAAATTCTACTTCTTGATTCCAGAATTATTAGCACCCTAGGCATTGGAGAAGGAAATAGCAACCCACTCCAGTGTTTTTGCCTGGAGAATCCCAGGGATAGCGGAGCCTGGTGGGCTGCCATCTATGGGGTCGCACAGAGTTGGACATGACTGAAGCGACTTAGCAGCAGCAGCAGCAGGTCCACCAGAACTTCCCTGGAGGCTCAGGCGGTAAAGTGTCTGCCTACAATGTGGGAGACCCAGGTTCAATCCCTGGGTCGGGAAGATCCCCTGGAGACGGAAATGGCAAGCCACTCCAGTACTCTTGCCTGGAGAATCCCATGTACAGAGGAGCCTGGTGGGCAATAGTCCATGGGTTCAGAAAGAGTCTGACACACTGAGCGACTTCAGTTTCACTTTTTAGAGGCCTTTTGGGTTTCTTTTTTAACTTTTAAACAAATTTTATTGAGGTATAATTAACATACAATAAAATGCATCCATCTGAAGTGTACAGGTCAACAAGTATTGACAGAATATGTGCACCTGTGTTAATACCCCTATATCAAGGTATAGAGCACTTTCACTGCCTACCCTCCCAAATTATTTGGTTTTTCTCTGCAGCGAGGTCCTCCACCTTAGCCTCAGGCAACAACTGATTAGGTTGAATTTTTGTTGTTGTTTTAGAATTTCTATAAATGAAATCATACAGGATATTCTCTTTTTTTGCATTCAATTAAATTTTTTTTATATTGCACAAAAGACACCAAGCACAAAGTTAAATGATAAACCATAGACTGAAAAAAAGATAGAACACACAAATTATTTTTTCTCTACTATGTAATTAATAAGAAACACCCAGATAGTCCAACAAAAATATGGCCAAAGAATTTTGACAGGCAACTCACAGAAAAGGATATCCAAATGGCCAAAATGTTTAGCATCATTAAAAATCAGATAAATGCAGATTAAAATGAAATTTTAATGTCACATTCTTCAGGAATTTCAGAAACTAAAATCTGAAAATAATAAATATTGGTAATAATGTGAAGAAACCAGAATTCTCATATACTACTTGTGAACATTAAGTCCTGGGCAAGGCCTTATAAAATTTTAAATGTATATATACATTTAAAATATATATATATATATGTACACATATATATATATGTACCAGGAGTCTTGCACAGGATACTCTTGGCAGCATTGTTTGTATTACCAAAAAAGAAAAAAAGGAAACTTGAACAAATAAATAGAGGCATTGATTTGATGGCTTTTAAAATTAATTAAATCTATAAGGGAGAAACTATAGTCCATGGGCTAAGTCAGTTCTATGCATGTTTATGTATAATCTGTGAGTTAAGAATGGTTTCTGTATTTTTGTGGAATGGAGGGAATATTTTAACATTTTCTTTAAATACTGGATTGGCCAAAAGTTTGTGTTTTTTGGTACGATATTACAGAAGACCCAAACAAAATTTTTGACCAATCCAGGTTTATTTTTGGATATTTTACCATTTTATACGATATGCTTTTTAATAGTTAAATTATTTTGTTGAGCAGGGAAGTCCTATAAAGTCAGACTTGTTCTTATAGAAAAGGCATCATATCTCATGCAGACCATCAATTTCTGGTTAGGGCTTTGAAAACTACTAAATCATACAGGAAAAATTGAGTTAAGGAACAGAGATTGCTATATGTCTACATGCCTCTGCCTAGCATGGGACCTATCTTGGCAACTCATTTCAGGTGATACACATTTAAGTTGCATGGCTGAGGATGGCGCCTTCAGGGTATAATTAATGCCTCTCACTCTATTAGGCTGTTATGCCCTCGAGTGAATTCTTCACTTGGATTCAACTCAGAACATATTATGTGAGTTGCTTCTTTTTAAAATATTTCTTCGAGTACAGTCATTTCTATATGTTCCTTCAGTGCTAAGGATCAGCAAAGAAACTTGGTTGAGAGTGTCTAAAGGTTCATCTTTTGTAAATTCTATATATATGCGTTATCATACTGTATTGGTGTTTTTCTTTCTGGCTTACTTCACTCTGTATAATAGGCTCCAGTTTCATCCACCTCTTTAGAACTGATTCAAATGTATTCTTTTTAACAGCTGACTAATACTCCATTGTGTATATGTACCACAGCTTTCTTATTCATTCATCTGCTGATGGACATCTTATGGCAAAACCAATATAATATTGTAAAGTTAAAAAATAAAATAAAATAAAAATTAAAAAAAAGATCATCTTTTGAACATCCCAGTTATTGCTGTTGCTTATGCCAAAAATCATCAGGGTTCTACAGTATGCATAAGTTATTGTTAGGCACTTTCAGCAAGTGAGAGAAGCTGAAGTTATGGGCCTTGCTCTAGAAGAGTGTGTATTTGTTGGAGTGGGATTTGTGAAAGAATCTAGGTATTTAGCTAGACCTTGAATATAGATAATGTTTTAATTGTCAGGAGTTAGGAGGCATTTTCAGATGAAGGAGGAGAGTACCAATGAAAGCCAAAAGGTTGGAGGATATGGAGGAAATTGACAAGACAGGTAAATGTGATGTACAACTTGTAATCGTTCTCATCCATTTCACTAGAAGTAACTTGAGAACAAAGAGGCTTCCTTGCCCTACTCTATTCTCAGCAACTAGCACAGTGTTAGGTATACAGTAGGTACTCAATAAATGTTGGCTGAAAAAATAAAAAGGGTACATGGAACTTCATGGTGAGCACAGAGACTAGAGGGGCCTGGCTCTGTCTCTATTGTGCTTACAGTCAAGAACCACATCCTTGTGTATAAAATGAGCACAATTGTTTCTGACATCTGAGAACATGAATGCCTAGGAGGTAGCTTCCCCCTTAAGCCCTGAGGAGCACTGAACCTAAAAGTCCATTTCTAAAAAATGACAAATCCCAGTTTTACTCAACCTGAATCTTAATGTTTCCATTAATTGGTATTTTTTGATTGAAACAACTATGGCCCTTCAGAGAAATCTGTAGAAAAATCTACCCTCTTATTGGAATGTTGAATTTATTTACAAGCTCTCAAGGTATTTTACTTTCTAACACTTTAAGCTAAAAATTAAAATAAGATTAATCATCGAAACCAGAGTTATTCTAGAAGTATGTCAGAAAACAAAGTAACATAAAGAAAGTGAAAGTCACTCAGTTGTGTCTGACTCTTTGCCACCCCATGGACTTAGTCCATGGAATTCTCCAGGCCAGAATACTGGAGTGGGTAGTCTTTCCCTTCTTCAGGGGATCTTCCCAACCCAGGGATCAAACCCAGGTCTCCCAACGTGGCAGGCAGATTCTTTACCAGCTGAGCCACAAGGGAAGCCCATTGCATACAGAAGGATATCTATAGTCATGTTCTTACCAGAGTCCCAAACTGGCTCTTTAAAAGTATGAACATTTAGTCTAATGTTTATCTCAGACAAAACCTGAAAGAGAGCGAGCCTTCATGTAGGAGTTAATTATATTTTACAAGGACTGTTGTTCTCAAGCCACACTGGATCTGAATTCCTTAACTGAGGAAGAGAAGTGAACTGATTGATTTTTGAAAAGTGTATTTTTTACTTTCTAAAATGCCTTGAGTGCTTTTAAATATTTTACAATTTGTTTTATGGTTTTGATTTCGAAAAATACAGTTTTACTTGGATGAGGAAACTGCAACCAACTCCAGTATTCTTGCCCTCGAAATCCTGTGGACAGAGGAGCCTAGTGGTCTACAGGACATGAGGTTGCAAAGAGTCAGACGTGACTTAGAGACTAAACAACATGGATGTGTCAGCTTCTGTTATGAGAGTACTATAAGAAGCTAAATAATTAAAAGCATTATTTGTGATAAAAATTTTATTTCATAGTTTTTATTTTGAAAAATGTTTCATTATAAAATACTTCTGGCAATTTTATAATTTCACTAGTATTTTCAGTTTAATTAGGTTTTAAATATAATTTAAACATGTATGTTCAGTCAGGGCCTTGACTGAACTGTCTTTACATGGCACTGGCACTGAGCTTTCATATTGATTGAGCTGGTGCAAAAACTTAACAGGTAAGTTAGAGCATGAAAGGCAGTTGTCCAGTCCTAGCAGTCAAGCCTGGGAATCTTCACGCCAGAGATTAGCAGTTTTCCATTGTCACAAGGAAGCAGATCAAAAACTTTCTTTTGTAAAACTGGCACTAAATTTAATGAGTCCATAGAAGAGAATCATTCCTTATGACATATCAGAGTTTTGTCTGTTGACAGTATAAAGATGAAATGTCCTCTCCTGTTCCAAAATTAGCCTATAATTGGGTTAAATTGAAATTTTCCTTAACATTTCATCATTATTTGTTTATTATTCATCAAATTTCAAAAATATTGTTTGGTTAAGTCAATTTAAAATTTTCTTTGTCTAATGGATGGGCAGTGAACAAATTACAAGATACCATTTGATATTGTTGCTATAATTGTCCTAAGATTCATACTGCATATAAACATTTTTTGGTTTAAGTGATCTGTATTATCTTCTTTGCATTTTAGTAACTAAATTCACAATAATGAAGACATAACTTCATTTTCTGTGTAAAATACTCAGTTACACCTAGTGTTCATAATCATGCCCTCATGAATTCATCACATCTTAAAGTCTCCATCTCCAAACACCATCATCTTGGGGGTTGCGTGTGCACATGCTAAGTGTCTTCAGTTGTGTCCAACTTTCTGTGACTCTATGTGAGTTACTTTCTTTAACTCACCAGACTCCTCTGTCCATGGGATTGGATTCTCCGGGCACAAATATTGGAGTGGGTTGCCATTTCCTCCTCCAGGAGATCTTTCTGACCCAGGGATCAAACCCACATCTCCTGCATTGACAACTGGGTTATTTACCACTAGAGTTACCTGGGAAGACTATCCCACTGACCATCCAGCCTCACAGAGATTGTACAAATTGAGGCTAAGAAAGAGAATATTTCTTGCCTCATGTTTTGCTAAGTTGTTTGCCAAAGCTGAATGATGCAAGCGTGGAGCAATGGGGCTGATGTTGGCCGTATACACTTGGAAAAAAAGTGCAACAATGTGTGTAGGAATAAACTAAAGAGGGAAGGATAGAAGAGGAGTTGGGAGAGAGAAATTGATTCTGAAAGTCAAAGTGAATTAATGATTTATGGCAACCTTTTAGGCACTTTATACTTCCTAGTTACGGGAACCAGTCAGTCACTTTTGCTGTTATTGTCAGTTGGCTTATCTTGGGTCTCTCGGTTGTAAAAAAAGAGCCCTAAGTATCAAACAGCTCTCTTTCCTGAGCACTTACTATGGACCAGACCCTGTTCTAAGCACTGTGTGTATATTCTCAGTTAATCCTTACAGTAGCTTTATAAGATGTGTTCTGTTATTTCCATTTTATCGGTAAGAAGACTGAAGTTTAGAGATAAATAATTTGCTCAAGTTTAGATACTTGTTAGTGGTGGTGGAAGGAGACTCTTTAATGTGAAGTATGAGTTCATTCATAACCTGGCCTTGCTCTGAAAGCTGATGGTGCTAATGCCTTAAAGAGAATGTTGGCAGACCTACATCTGCAAAGTTGGAGAAAAAGCAGCCACCACCTAGCATACACAGTTTTGTTCCCTACAGCACCTGTATACTGTCTTTCAAATAATCACTTATTCTTCAAAGATTTTCTTTGAATGCCAAATTACCCATTTAGAAAAAAAGATTCTAAACTTCAATAGATTATGTTCAACCAAGGAGAGATATCCCTGTGTACATATATGTTTCCTAAAGTATATTGGAATCTGGACATTATGATTTTTAAGTCTAAATGAACTATTATAAGGGACCATTAAAGAGGGAATTTGTTTTTACTAAAATAGGGAAATAAGATTCAGAAAAAGCTGTGCAGAATGAAGTCAGTAGGAATACATGTGTGCTGTTTGGGGTGAAGAGGAAGGCATTCCAAGGAGATGGAGCACTTGCAAAGGCATGAAACCGAGAAACAGAATGCACACCATCAGAACTGAGAGTCAGCTTGGCTGAGTTGTGAGATATTGATGATTAATTTCATGGAAAAACTTCCGTGGGAATCTAAGAAGTCTGAACTCTGTCCAGTAGAAAACAAAAAACCATTAAAAATTATATGCACAAAGATAACATAAGAAGACTTAAAATGAAAAGTGATTTTAGCTGAGGCAAGTTGGGAGGTCAGGAAGGCCTTGAGGAGACTTTGTGATAATCCAGACAGGAGGCTCTAAGTTTCTAGGCCAAGGTTGTAGCGGTGGGGATGGAGAGGAGGGGATGGATAGTAAGAGACACAATAGGACGTTGAAATGCATGCTTTTGTTTCTGAAGTGTGGTTTTTTTAGTTGTCTGTACTACAACGATAGAACAACACCTTCCTCCATATAACAGTTGTAAACAAAGCTATATCTTATATGTGGTTTTGATATTAAGATTACATCTACACAGCAAAACATTATCAGGTAGCAAGTATTGATTGAATAATCATCATATGTACAGATTAAATGTTAATCCATAACAATTAGATGATTATCCATGGGTGTGATTAGGTTTTATATTTTCTAAAATTAGATTAAAAATTATTGTCAAAAGAGACCACATTTGATTCATTTACGGTGCACTCAATGCCAAGCACTGTCTTTGGAAAATAGGAGGGGCACAATTAAAGGTTGCTTAGTGAATGAAAAATGAACACATATCAGGGGGTTAAAAAATGTGAAAAGTTTTATTTTAAAAAAAGATGATTATTTTTTAAATAAACATCTATATGTTTCTCAAATAGCCAACATCTTGTCATCAGGAAGATAACTAGCTAAGGTGATTACTTTTTATCCTGACACTTTGAAACCATGAAAATACAGACTACAGGGTAATCAAGAATAAGTAATTTAATTGCCAAGTGCCTCAGTTTACTAATTAGCATTGTAAGGATAAGGTTGTCTTCCCTCTGCATCACTCAGATGTGTTGAGGATTATGTGGGTTTAAAGTAATTAAAAATAAAAGTCTGAATGGACAACTAAACTCTTCAGAGAAAGTGCTGTTTATACACAAGGTAATAATTTCAACTTCTAAAGACAGCTGATAAAGAATTTGAGAAAGTAATCACATATTATCTGGGGATCTTATTTTGGCCTGACAACAGAAGCAATTTTATATTATTTTAATCCAAGACCTAAATACAAGGATTTAAATAAAGAATAGATAATGATTAATAAACAGGTATATTTAAAATCTATCATTTCTCCATCCCCTTGAGAGTTACAGGCATGTGATTTTGTTGATGGGACATAAAACTTATATCAAATTTTCAAGGTAGAGAGGGCTCAATATGTATATAGTTGACATACATACATATAGACATATATATATATTTCAGTAAAATCTTGTTTATTCACCACCCCAAAGTCTGATACCCTGATGCCTCTGAAAATAAATTAAGAATCAATTACACAATTTTAAAGAGAATTGTCAAGATGAATCAAAGGCTCTAATTCATATTTAAGCCAGGAATTGTAAAGCTCTCTGGTTCCACTGGATAGCTGCTTCTTGTCACTTGGAGCTCAGCATAAATCCCACCTCCTGAGAGAGGTGTTTTCCCCAGTCATCCAGTTTAATCTGACTGCCTGCTCTCACATCATTCTGTCTTAAGTCTCTGCATCACACTACATTTATTCATTTATTTACTTGCACATTATCTGTTGCCCCTTAAGCTCTGTGAGGCTGTTTTTGCTTTACATCTTTCTCTCGGGTTCCCAAAACAATGCATTGTGGGTTCTTGGTAAAGATTTAGTTCAGTTCAGTTCAGTCACTCAGTCATGTCTGACTCTTTGCGACCCCATGAACCGCAGCACACCAGGCCTCCCTGTCCATCACCAACTCCTGGAGTTTACCCAAACTCACGTCTGTCGAGTCGGTGATGCCATCCAGCCATCTCATCCTCTGCCCTCCCCTTCTCCTTCTGCCCTCAATCTTTCCCAGCATCAAGGTCTTTTCAAATGAGTCAGTTCTTCTCGTCAGGTGGCCAAATATCAGAGTTTGAGCTTCAACATCAGGCCTTCCAATGAACACCCAGGACTGATCTCCTTTAGGATGGACTGGTTGGATCTCCTTGCAGTCCAAGGGACTCTCAAGAGTTTTCTCCAACACCACAGTTCAAAAGCATCAATTCTTCAGCACTCAGCTTTCTTTATAGTCCAACTCTCACATCCATACATGACCGCTGGAAAAACCATAGCTTTGACTAGATGGACCTTTGTTGACAAAGTAATGTCTCTGCTTTTTAATATGCTGTCTAGATTGGTCATAACTTTCCTTCCAAGGACTAAGTGTCTTTTAATTTCATGGCTGCAGTCACCATCTGCAGTGATTTTGGAGCCCCCCCAAATAAAGTCAGCCACTGTTTCCACTGTTTCCCCATCTATTTGCCATGAAGTGACAGGACTGGATGCTATGATCTTAGTTTTCTGAATATTGAGCTTTAAGCCAGCTTTTTCATTCTCCTCTCTCACTTTCATCAAGAGGCTCTTTAGTTCTTTGCTTTCTGCCATGATGGTGGTGTCATCTGCATATCTGAGGTCATTGATATTTCTCCCGGTGATCTTGATTCCAGCTTGTGCTTCCTCCAGCCCAGGGTTTCTCATGATGTACTCTGCATATAAGTTAAATAAGTAGGGTGACAATATACAGCCTTGATGTATGCCTTTCCTATTTGGAAAGATTTAGTACATAAATGAATTATGAATAAAAAACATAGGTGGGATGGATAGACTTGAGAATGAATATCTGAAGTTTTCATGAGATGGTGTTATTTTCCCATCAAAGAGTGTTGTCGCAAAATAAGATACATATTTGGTCACTTTCCATAGTTAGACATTTATAGAAATGATAGACTGAGTTGAACATATCAAAGCAGTTGAAGTGGTTACTAATTATGAATTAGGAGAAAATACTTGGCAAACAAAATATGATCTTATTAAGAGTATAAAATAAGAGTATAAAATAACTTCAAGGAAAACTGGTTAATACTTGGATTTGCCAATCTGTTTGAGGTAGGACAGTGGTCCTCTAGCTAAAGCCAAGCAACTATACTTGCTGCACTCACTCTACCTTTATTTAAACTAAGCAAAGGAGAAGATGCTATACAGATTATATTTAGAAATGTAAGTTGTAGTGTTTATCCTATAATCAGTATGGATACCTCAAATTTATATTAAAAATGCCAAGTGGTATAATTATTGAAAAATAAATAAAACAAATATAGGTTCGTGGAAAATGCTTAAAAATTGAAATTTGTATACAGAAGAAAGGCAAATCGGCATGAAATTTGGAAATATTTCCATCAAAAGGATTTAAAATAATTTCAGTGTGAAAGAATTCCTATTCAGCTACATGAAAAAGTCATTTATTCTCAGCATCACAGTTTTAAAACATGAACTTACCATGATTTCTATTTTGATGTTGCATTTTTTATGAAGATACACAGTTTTATGAAAGCATTTTCACTACACTAACATGGGAGACTGGCCATTGGAAAGATGTTTCTTACCTGGGTCTTTAATGGCAGCTTGTGAAATGATAGAGTGTCAATAATGAAGAGTAAATAATGAAAAAATAGTAAAATCATAGCTAACACTTAGTGAATGGTTGCTGTATACTGAACATAGTACTATGGACTTTATCTCATCTTATTTAGTCTTAACAGTATGAACTAGATACTGTTGTTATGCAGGTTTCACAATTGACTGTGTTTGCAGAAGTTAGCTTACTGAAGGTCTATCGAATTTCAGAGCTTGCATGCTTAACTGACATTGTTTTGCCTAAAGTAATGAATGCACCTGTAGGCAGAATGAAGGGAATGAAGATGGAAAGTAATTATTGAAATACCATGCTCATTAGTCAGGTATATACAATAATTAGCCCTAACTAACAGCGTTCAAAGACTTTTAATAACAAACATTTATTTTTCCTCTTAGGTCCAAGCCACTCCACTGTGTTTTCATTTTGGGACCAGTGATTACTGGGATAGCTTTGTCATGAAGGAGCAAAAGAGCAGACAAATTTTGTGTTAACTGTAGCCTCTGTTTTAAATAGCTAAATTGTCATTTCTGCTCAGATTCCAATGATCAACACAAGTCATGTTACCAAGCTCAGAATCAAGGAGGTGAGAAAGTGATTTCCCCACACAGAGTGAGAATCATGAGTGGGACCATGCCCTGTATGTATTCCATATGATAAACCTTCTGTGTTCTTCCCACATTTATCAGCTAAGTGGATCCCGTAGACTTTCTAATTTCTTTTTGAGAGACTATATTTAAACATATTACCCTACAAACTTAATTATTCACAATCCCGAATTATCTCGTGTGTGTATGTGTGTGTGTGGGCTAAGTCCCTTCGGTTGTGTCCAACGCTGTGTGATGCTGTGGACTGTAGCCTGCCATGCTCCTCTGTCCATGGGATTCTCCAGGCAAGAATCCTGAAGTGGATTGCCATACCCTCCTCAAGGGGATCGTCCTGACCCAGGAATCGAACCCATATGTTTTCTGCGTTGACAGGCTGGTTCTTTACCACTAGTGCCATCTAGGAGGCCCAATTATAGTCTTCAACCAGGGGCTGAGTTATTGGAAACTTGAGGATTGAGGGAAATTAGTGGGCAGAGGTGGTATGGAAATACTACCTCCACAGTTATATACTACCCCTACCACCACATTTTGTTGAGGACTATTGAATACTTTCCTAAAAATATTGCTAACCTCCAGTAGACCCTAGTGAAGAGAATAACACAGGATGGGTTGGAGACAGGAAAAACATTTTTTTCCTGTGTCTGTGAAGATAAATTCTTAGAGCTTTCATTAGCTGGAAAACTGAATTAAGGAATAAAGGTTTTTAAAAGCAAATTGCTGAAGAAACTAAAGGCACTGTGATAACTTGTGTTTCCTGATTTCAGATGATTAAAACCTTGCCTTGCCCAGTGATTGAGTCATCGTGGCTTTAAATTTGTTAGCAATCATTGTTCTGTTCTAAAACAGTGTGAGTTGGAGGGAAGTCTGTGACACCAGGCAGCCACTGTTGACGTGTCCCTTTGATGTGTGGCCTGTGGAGAGCAGCATTGTCACCAAGTTGACTAAGAGCAACAGGCATCATGTTATGTGGCAGTAGCATTCTTTCTCATAATTGCAAACCGTGGGGTAAGAAAACCAGTGCCTTGTTCTGATTTAAAACCTCAGGAAAATATAAATCCGTATTGTTTCAAAGAAAAAAAAATATTTCCAAGGGATATGCTGGCATTTGTTTCTTTGTGTTCTCAAATGTGTAGAAATAGCATAATTTCTACTCTTTCAGAGATCACTTGCAGGCAACTACTTCTTTTCTAGATTCCTTTTCTACTTATCTCATATTGTCTCCTCTTATGGTTTATAACAGCAGGTTGAGTGGAAGCCTATTTATATGATTACAATTTATGACAACTAACTCACATGTAAAAGCTTGAGCCATAAAATAAATAAATAAAAATAAAATAGAGTAAAATAAAATAAATGGAAATAAAATAGAGTTGGGTTCAAATACTTCCTCTAATACGGGAATTAAAACTCCTCTCTTTTGGACCTACTTTGTAAACTGCCGTGTGCTTGCTCATTCGCTCAGTTGTGTCTGACTCTTTGGGACCCTTTGGACTGTAGCCCACCAGGCTCCTCTGTCGATGGGATTCTCCAGGCAAGAATACTGGAGTGGGTAGCCATTTTCTCTTCGAGAGGGTCTTCCTGACCCAGGGATCAAACCTGTATTTCCCGTGTCTCCTGCATTACAGGTGGATTCTTTACCATCAGGGGAGCCCTACTTTGTAAATTAAATAATAGTATCATGCCTTGAATATAGTAATAGGTGCCCAGTAGTTTTTAGTGATTTCTATTTCTTTTCCTAAAAATTGTTTTAACTAGAAAATGGACATGCAGAAAAAACTGTCTACCCTACATACCATGGGGCCCATTGGATCTAATTTTTTATTTTCTGAAACTCTTTGTAAGTCTTGATATATTATAAATGTTATTCTTAGAAGTTTTCCAAAGGACAAAGAGAACATTTACTTGTTTATTTAATTAGGGTAGAATTCATCATGTCTTATAATTATCATATGGGTCCATTGGGCCCTTTTATAAATCTTAGTTATATTATGGAATATAGTGATATTATTTTTCTCATATCCTAAACATTTTGCTATTTAATTATCATAAGAATTAGTTAATTTTTCATCTTTGATTCCTAACTATCCTGAAAAAGACTTAAAAAAATAAAATTAAGGGAAGATGTTTCACAATTATTAAATGAATCAAAAGATGAATGGAAAGAGACAGTAGCACTTTAGACTTTAATGATGTTGATGAAATTTCTTTTTTAAGTGAAACCTCAGACCATGAGTCTTCAGATTATGATAGTCTAGATGAATTTTCCCCAAATCAAGAATAAGTAGATGAATAATGCATTTTTAAGGACAAAAATAAATGTAGCATTTTCATTTCATTTGGCATTCAACTGGAAAGATTTAATCATGTAATACTTTATTACAAAAACCTGATTCACCCCATTTTGATGAAAGTTTATCTTTTAAAATATTTTATACAAACATTCTCTTTAAAATAGAGGTTGATATGTTTAAAATCTTACGACAAATTGTAATAAAGTTTTACTGTCTCATTACACTTTTGTCAATTATTGATAAAACTTAAAATATATTTATATTTTAAAAATTGAATGAAGATGGTAAATGGTAATGATTAGTTTTTTCTGGTATGTTGAGGGTAAGCACTTCATAGACTTTGACCTAATATTGTACTCCCAAAAATTTGTCCTAGGAAAATATTTCAACCCAAGGAAAAAGAAATTCATTGTGGCACAAAAATGGAAGCAAGATTAATGCATAACATATAAAATCCTTTAATAAGTTATGATATGTCCTCTAACAAGGATAATTGTGAACACCATAGAAATTTAGAAAACTATTTATGATGCTGAGTAAAAGCAATAGCATATTAACTGATATATAATGATTATAGGTGAATTAAAAGGAAAATCATGAATTATGGTGTTTTTCAATTATAAAAAAGAAAGCAAATTATCAAAATTAGCTAGGCTGAATTCTTCCCTACCTTGGTCATGTCTTATTATCATTGCTTGTTTGGGGATCTGAACTCAGATTTTGATAATTTCCACAGAGTTAGGTGGAAGTTCACCTTGCTTTGGGGACATTATGAAGTCATTTTGCTTAAACAGGTTATTTCTATTCTTCAATTCCATCCCTTGTTTCTGTTAACTTTTTGCTTCCTAGAAATACGCACAATAAGATGGAGGAGGAAATGGCAACACACTCCAGTTTTCTTGCCTGGAGAATCCCATGGACAGAGGAGCCTGGCAGGCTACAGCCCATGGAGTCGTAAAGAGTCGGACATGCCTTAGTGACTGAGCACATGAGTAACGTTACAGTTTTTCTTCAAGAACATTCTGGCTAGGCAAGAAAGTGAACTTTCAAAGAAGACCAAGACGTTGTTTTAAATTTGAGAACTCTCCATATTTTATTTGATGCTCAATTATAAATTCTGGCCTATTTTCCCCTTTTATAATTAGGTTGTAAGCTTTCTGAAGGCAGGGATGGTTTCCCAGTTCATATAGGACCTGTGATAAAAATCACAAAACATGTATCACAGATTGAATGAACCTAAATGCTTCTGTGAGAATAAACCTGGTTTGATGAGAACAATGTATCTTGAGATAAGGGGAAGTGATTAAAGAAAACTAAGTCTTCTTAAGGAACTGTAATGTGCTGATCATGTAGATGAAAATTCTACAGCTATTCTTAATGGTAGTTTTCACTACGATTTGCAACATATCTATTATTATCTTTATTTTTAATAGTTGATGAAATTTAGGCTCAAAAATGGTGTTTGTTCAGGATCAAAGTGCTGCTAAGTTTCTAAGCCAAAATTCTAACACTGGTCTACATGCTCCATACATAGTGGGCATACTGTTCACTATTCCAAACCATGAAAAAACAGAACAGAAAAACACTGCTTACTAATAGGTTATTCTCTGAGTTTGGTGTGTGCTAAGTTGCTTCACTCATATCCGACCCTTTGTGACCCTGTGGACTGTAGCCCACCAGGCTCCTCTGTCCGTGGATTCTCTAGGTTGCCATCCCTTCTCCAGGGGATCTTCCTAACCCAGGGATCAAACCCATGTCTCTTACAGCATTGGCAGACTGATTTTTTACCTCTAGAGCCACCTGAGAAGCCTCTGAGTTTGGGAACACATACAGTTATCCATTAAATTGGCTTCCATCTTTTACTAATGACTAAACAGAGAAACGGAGAAGGCAATGGCACCCCACTCCAGTACTCCTGCCTGGAAAATCCCATGGATGGAGGAGCCTGGTAGGCTGCAGTCCATGGGGTCACTAAGAGTCGGACATGACTGAGTGACTTCACTTTCACTTTTCACTTTCATGCATTGGAGAAGGAAATGGCAACCCACTCCAGTGTTCTTGCCTGGAGAATCCCAGGGACAGGGGAGCCTGGTGGGCCACTGTCTATGGGGTCACACAGAGTTGGACACGACTGAAGCAACTTAGCAGCAGCAGCAGCAAACAGAGAAAATGTATAATTAATTATTTGACTAGTCCAAGGTTGTATAGCAGTCCACTTGGTAAAGAGGACTTAGCCTTGATTAGGTTTTGATCCTCAGTTTTGTGTCCTATAAAATAGTCTATTTGTCCTTAGTAAGCACACCTGCTAACGTGGTGTCTTTACAGTGAACCATCTTGTTACTACTTGAAGGTACTTGGCTGGCTGTCGCAGCTCTATGGGCATATGTTGCTTTGCGATAAAGTTCAAATAACTGGGAATGAAAATAGAGCTATAACTAGGTTACTACAGCAAACATTTCAGGGCTTTTTTCCTTCTATTTTTATTTGGAAATGGGATAGCAGGCCATGGGTTTGTGTTAGCATTTTTATGGTGTGCACTCCAGAGAAGGTAATCACAAGATTACAGAAACACTGACCTTGCAGTGGAGATTGGGAGTACATTTGTGGAGTTTATTTTATAAGGAAAGGAAAAATATTTATGATTTGAAACAACTAAAGACTGGGAAATATCACACCCAAGTTAAGTTAGTGTGCTGAAATTTCTTCCTGACCTCATTAAATCTTATTTCCCTTTTCCTACTGAATTTAATAAAGTTTCCCAACCTCCACAGAGTTGCCATAGAGGGAACTTCTGTAGGACAGAATTTCTGTGATATGAATACCTTTTTTTTAAGACTACAAAGTTGAAATGAAAGAGGAAACATACTGATGGAGAAATTAAACCTAGCAAGCATACATTGCATTTTTTTGGAACGGGCTCTGAGGTTAAAGTTACGTGAGCATTTGGCTCATAGTAAATTATTAATATTGTTACTATCAATATTAACATTTTATCTCCCCCCCCGACAATATCCAGCTAGTATATTTATGCTAGGCTCTGTTCTCATGTTTGTTCCTCCTTGTTTTCCAATATTGCTAGGTTTACGCTGGTGATTGACACGTGGGAAATATGGCGGTTTGATTTTTATACTGATTGAAATGATATTTGTACCACCAAGTATAGCCTGATTTTGTGGTAAGACATAGATAACAAGATGAAGAGTCAAAATTACAGAGAAGACGGAATCCTTTTTAGTTCTTAAGATCATATCAACTATCCACATTAAGGATGCATTGTAATAGCAGTTTTTAAAATATTGATCTGTACTTTACAAAGATAAATTATCTATAGGATAAGCTGACTTTTGAATTTATATATTTATATTTACAGCATACCTGTTTCATGAAAACTTTGAGATTGTTTTAAGAAATAGGAATCTGTAATTAAATAGTAAAATACAAATTGAATTTAAAAAAAAGAAAATATGTTTCAAATAGAAAGATGCCATATTATAAGCAATGTAAGCATATTATAAACGTTGTGTGATTGATGCTCAGATTTGGCTCTCAGCTTCCAGAAAGCTGGAGTTGGGATTCAGGAAACAACAAACATGGTGTAATTATGTAGCTTATAATACTGAGCCAGAATATATATATACACCAGTTTTTCAGAGGAACCAGATATTTTTTTTAGCACTGAATCCCAAAATGTATCATGTAGGTTTTTATGTGCTGGATATGAATTTATATAATAGAGTTCTAAATTATATTTTACATAATATGCCATATTAAATTTCATATATATTTTATGACCCTCAAAAAAATGTAAGGGGGACAATATTAAAGTATCTTTCAGTAAAGGTGATTCTGTGAAGGCAAAACTAATACAATTCAAATAATATCCTTCTATAATAGCTGATTTTAATCTCTAATAAAATATAAAGCATTGAGGAAAGGATGAGTTATACATATTTTCCCTAAACATCACTTCTTGTTCTTGAATGGTAATGGATGACAAACATCTGAGGTTTATTATCTGATGATGACCTGGGATGTTGGCATGACAGAATTAATCTATGCCTGGAAATGTTGTAAGTCCTATATTTAAGATCACCACGTTTAGCCAGTTAATAAGTGATTCCAAGTGACATGGTGCACTTTCTCTGTGAGTCTGCGTAGTGTTTAATACAGACCAAATTATTTCAGTTACTTGCCAAAAATAATGCTTTAGCTTTTGATAGAATTAATATTGAGCTCTTATTTCTTTGAACATTTAGATATTAGGACCAGGGTGGTTTTTTTTTTTTCCTATTTTATTTGAGAGCTATCCATTATAATGATTAAAATTATGTCATCAGTATTTAAAAGGATATTACATTTCCTGTGCTAAGTTATATACTGAGTGCGTTTTGTACAATGGACAACGATAATTAGAAATTATCCTAATCTGCTTGCTTCAAAATTAACTTGTAACGGTAAACTCAGGAGCAAGTCTTACTGAAATAAATAAATAAACAAAAAAATATTGTGTTCTAACAGTAGAGCACTGTTAATCTTATAATACTGACACACATATACTCACTCACCTCTGTTCTACAATGGCATAGTATAGCCCCAATCCAAGCTGTAGTGTTGGTTTAGTTGCTCAGTCACGTCTGACTCTTGCCACCTCATGGTCAGGCTCCTCTCTCCATGGGATTTTCCAGGCAAGAATACTGGAGTGGGTTGCCATTTTCTTCTCCAGGTATCTTCCTGACCCAGGGATCAAACCTACGTCTCCTGCATTGGCAGGCAGATTCTTTACTGCTGTGGTACCAGGGAAGCCATGATGTGGGTAGGGCCACAGATACTGATCATCAGCAGGAACAAAAGTCAGTGAGTATCCTAGTATCTGTTTGTGTTTAATCCACTCTCTTTCTTGGTCTGACTCTAGCTAGCTAAAGAAGCACAGTGCACTGAACCCAACTTCTCTATAAGAACTTGCCATTGATAAACTACTGTCTTTGGTTGTATCTGTATACATCACTTGAGTTTTATCATCAGCAGAACAAAGGGAAAGAACAGTGGGGAAAAAAGGCAAAGGATCTCAATTTGGGTTTGAAAGTCCTTTTGGCACAGTCCATGAACTTCAGAGTATATTCTTCCTATAATTTCTAAGCTTTACCCTCTATAGGTTCATCTTTCTAGGATTTTAAAAGACATGGACATTCTACAAAGAAATCAATTCTTAATTTTAAAAACAATGTTAACCAATTCATGACTTGTAAAACACTCCTTCCATGTCGTTTCCTCCAATCCGCTCTTCATGTGCTTTTAGCTGATTTTTCTACTGCTTGTTAACAGCAGCTGTGTTTAAGCAGCTGGAGAACACATCGGCCAGTAAATGCATGCTATATAGATATTTAATACCACTTAGTGCTTTATCAGGCAGTACAACCTCTAATTAGTTAAACCACAGAATACCCGAGCACATTAGGTAATTATTACTTTCCCCCCATTTCACAGATAAAGAAACTGAGCATGAGAAAGATTGGTTTTCTACTAGATTCTCACAGTTAAAATGAAGACACATATAAGCCAAATGTAGGGTTTGTTAAAAAATATGCTATCCAGTAAGGCAGCAAGCCCTCAGGATTCTGGCAATGAAAAGTATACTAATGTATCTGCCTGCATTATCCAAGGATTATAATGTGATTAATAACATTCTACTTTTCCACGGCTAAAAATAGTATGTGTCTATTATGTTGGATTCTCTACTCAACAGTTCATGCTTAACTGCTTGGAAAACACTCACTAAAAGAATAATACTATTTCTTTTATTGTTATCTTGATCAAGTTTCATAGTATTTCATATTTTCATTGACAATTTGATGGAGTTGATATCTATTATTGTTTCTAGAGATAAAAGTAGGCAGAGAAGCAAATTCCTTAATGGTCACGCTTAGTTACAGAATTAAGCTAGGGAAATAATCAGTTGCAGAGGGGTTGGTCATTGTTTTAAGGGATCTGTTCAAGGAAACACAAGTCCATGGCAAATTAATTACATTGTTTGATTCTTAGCATAATTTCTGCCTTTATTGCTTTGGGCTTAAGAAAAGAATCAGGAGGTAAGGAACCTTTGTATCAAAATAATACAAAATTGAGGAAACTTGTTTTTTGTATGTAATTTAAATGAGTTTGCTGGTCTGGTTGGTTTACATGGTTGAATGACGCTGTCAAGGACAGAATCTCCAGTCTCATTAATATTTGGCTGGTTAATTTCCACTGATTAAAAAAAAAAAAACAACAACAACTTTTCTGTACCTTCAACCCTGGCTTTTCATTTTCCCAGGAGTTAGGCTGGCTATATTGAGTATAGAGTTAAGATCTCCCAAACAGGAGACTTGAAAAGATTCTATGCTGCTTCTTCAAGGTTTCTGTGGAATTTCTCTCTGAAGGATTGATTTGTTATTTGGTCCTTTCTAAGGTAACTCACCAAAAAGCTGAGTATTAACTGAGGAATACTGCCAACTCATTAGGTGAATGTCTTTAGTGACTAAGTCTAATGTTTTTTTTGTGGCTCAGCTGGTAAAGAATCTGCCTGCAATGTGGGAGACCTGGGTTTGATCCCTGGGTTGGGAAGATCCCCTGGAGAAGGGAAAGGCTACCCAATCCAGTATTCTGGCCTGGAGAATTCCATGGACTGTATAGTCCATGGGGTTGCAAAGAGTGTCAGACAGCTGAGTGTCTTTCACTTTCTAATGTTTTAACTGGGTCAGAATTTTTTAAAATGGTCCAACCAAAGTTTGAGTTATATTTAAAGCATTGTTATAATTTTATTTTAATTTTTCTGTTAATTCTGGGGTATATTTGAGAGAGAAAACAAAATTCCTTTAAGGTTAAAAACTTAAAGCATCTTACAACTGGATACTTTCTAATAATATATGTGTATAAAACAAATTTTTCATTTTTTCCTTAAATTGAATCATGGGCAGAATTAAACTTAATTTAATTTTAAACATTTTTCAGTTTTCATCAATAATGTGGTTTGTTTTGCCTAAACAGTTTATTCAACATTTTAAAGCTCTTGCTTTATGAGTGTAACTGTAAGTCTTTAAAAGCACTTTTTGTTTCCCAGGCTTAAGGTGAATTCTTTCTTAAAACTGATCTTGAAATTAATATATTACATATTACTAATTGTATGCCAGTGGAATTCAATACCATGAGAAGGGTCAATATGTGAAATATAATTGTTTGAATTTTCAGCTAGATTACTCTTAAACTATTTAATCAGTTAGTATGCTGTGAACTTTAAGTACTGGAAATTCTGACAGAAATAGCCTAAACAATAAAGGTATTTCTTATCTCCAGAATTTTGTCAGTGCTCAAGAATTGATTGTTGACTGAACCATATCACTGGGGGCTTTCCAGTATCATCCTTGATGTATTAGCCTGCTCCTCAGACTCTTTTCTGTGGTGACTACAAGATGGCTGAATTTGTGACCTGGGACTGTATGTTTTTGGTTCATATTTAGTGAGAAACAGAGAACTTATTTCCCAATTATGGAATGTAAATCTTCATGTTTATCTGACTAGGTCAGACTAATGGCAGTTGCCATGTTAATTCTAAACACTGGATAGCTCAGAGCAATCAAGATGCATTCCCTAGAAGCGGTGATGGGGTGGCTATCTGAATAAAATTCTGTATTGAAAAGAGGAAAACAGGAATTAGATTTTGATCCTAAACACTACATATGTGCATTTTTTAAAAATCCAGTGTCCTTGTTACTCTGACGTCAACCTTAGTTTTTCTGTAGGACTTCTGATTATGAGAGAGTTATTTTGTAAAACAAATAAAGGCCTTAACAGCAAAAAGAACACAGAATTTGACTTTATTTATTTCAGTAACCATCCAAGTTTATATCTAGAGTGGCCATAGTTTCATGGTTTAGTTAAATGTGATAGAAGGAACTTATGTACCAATAGGAAGTAAGGGTCTCCAGATAGTGGTCATAGTTCATGAGCAGCGGTGCTAAGTTAAAAAAAAAAAAAGTATATAGTTTATAACCAGCAAACTAAATGTTGACCACATCAAAGCAAAATTGATCACATGAAAATCCTGCGTTTTAAAAAGTTATTTTCACTTCAGCAACAATTTCAAATATGCCAAGCTTATCCTGGTACATCCTGTACCCATTGATAGAAAAATAATTTTATGAGTCTACAAAGATTTCTTAATGCAGTTATCTAAATCTTCATTTTTATTCTCCCCAGAGAAAATAAGGTGAATAGTTTTGGGGAAATTTCTATGATATGGAAATTGGAATAAATGACTATATGCATAGATTTTGAGAGTTCTGAGCCATTTAGCTACCTTTTCCAAAGACAGATTTTGAAGTTTTTCTTTACTGTTCAGAAAAAATGTTCTTTTTTTTTTTTTTTGGCAGTGACTTCTTTTGCTAAAAAATTGGTTATTAATCCATAGTCCCTACTGTCATATTTAGGATTTAAATGCTGCTGCTGCTGCTGCTAAGTCGCTTCAGTCGTGTCCAACTCTGTGTGACCCCATAGACGGCAGCTCACCAGGCTCCCCCGTCCCTGGGATTCTCCAGGCAAGAACACTGGAGTGGGTTGCCATTTCCTTCTCCAATGCGTGAAAAGTGAAAAGTGAAAGTGAAGTCGCTCAGTCGTGTCCGACTCTTCGCGACCCCACGGGCTGCAGCCTACCAGGCTCCTCCGTCCATGGGATTTTCTAGGCAAGAGTACTGGAGTGGGGTGCCATTGCCTTCTCTGGAATTTAGATGAGGTTGTCACAAAAAGGAATTCACAAATAATTGCGTATGCTCAGCTGCGTCTGACCTTTGTGACCCTGGGGACTGTAGCAGGTGAGGCTCCTGTGTCCTTGGGATTGTTCAGGTCATACTGGAGTGGGTTGCCATTTCTCCTCTAGGGGATCTTCTCTACCCAGAGATCAAATGTGCATTTCCTGCATCTCCTGCAGTTCAGGTGGATTCTTTACCATTGAGCCACCAGGGAAGCCCTCACAAATAATTCCTTAAATTGGAATGATTTGTTCAGTTTTGTATTTTATTAAAAAAATTTAAAAAGCGACTGATGGTGGTGAATGCTTTAAGTGGACAGCGGTAAGGGAAGCTGAGCAGTCTTAACACTCTGACTTGCAGTGCAGGAGCAGAATTCCCCGGAACAGCAGTTGGTTGATGGCTTTAGTCTGTATAGACAGCATGAGGTCCATAAAACCCACATGTGATTTTAAAACTTTTAACTTTAATGACCTTCCTGTGTCATAACTCAGGCAGGCCGGAACAAAATCCATACTGTTAGCAGTACTGACTAGTGAAGAAAACAAGGACACTGGGATCCTGTGGAAACATGAGAGTGAGCCCAGGAAAGCTATAGGGCTGGCTGCTTATCGGGGACTGGTATGGGAGTAACCTGGAAAGTCCACAGATAGCATCCAGGTGCTGGGAGCATGCCAACAAGCAGAGAGACAGGAGGTTTTAGAGAATCTGACAGTTTAAAGCAGCATTCCAGCCAGGCCTAGGAATAAAACAAATAAAATACATCTTACTGACACAAGGAACAAGATTTTGTTTGTTTATTTTGTATGTAGCATGTATATATAATATATATCCATAATCTGTCTGTATCTATATACCTGTGTATGCATACACAGAAACTAAACCAATAAAACAAAAAAACTATAGACATAATGTCAGGATAAGTGAGCTGTCCTTGGTTTAGGAAAGTAGACCCAGAAGCCTAGGCACATGGCCTCAGGGGTGTGAAACACTCAACCTTCCCACTAATGCTAATACTGTGAGTACTAGATCTCATAGAATAAGACTTAATTTCACCTTACTCATCAGTGTTTTGTCTATAGAGGCACTCCTTGTGGTTGGTAGGATTGGCTTAGAAAGTAGGTGAGATTTAACCTGTGTACGAGACAGCAAAAGAGACACTGATGTATAGAACAGTCTTATGGACTCTGTGGGAGAGGGAGAGGGTGGGAAGATTTGGGAGAATGGCATTGAAACATGTAAAATATCATGTATGAAACGAGTTGCCAGTCCAGGTTCGATGCACGATACTGGATGCTTGGGGCTGGTGCACTGGGACGACCCAGAGGGATGGAATGGGGAGGGAGGAGGGAAGAGGGTTCAGGATGGGGAACACATGTATACCTGTGGTGGATTCATTTTGATATTTGGCAAATCTAATACAGTTATGTAAAGTTTAAAAATAAAATAAAATTTAAAAAAAAAAATAAAAAAAAAAGAATAAGTTTAATCAGAAAAGTGAGAACAGATGGAAACAAAAGAAAACAATCAAAGGAGACCAAATAATAATGCAGTCATTAAGCAAAGTCAAGGACCTCTAGCACTTTCTCAAGGGCTATAGATAATATTCTGAGGCATATCCAGTGAGCTATCTTACAGATACCAAAACACCAGGCAGAGAAGTTAACTGCATGATGACAAGACTGTGCCCTGGACATAAGCTGCCACGATTTTGAGAATTGGTCTCAAAGAAAAGGGAACAAGTGGACCTTGAAACTGAAGATTAACCGCACCTAAAACAACCAAGATGACACTGGTCAGACCACTGATGACCAATCTGAAGATGACTGTCAGAGATGGCTGTGCTGTCTCTGCATGCAGCCCCCTCCTGTCTATAAAAGCTCTTGCCCCACTGGTTGCCAGCAGGGAGGAGCTGGTTTTTGGACAGATAGCCATCCGAATCCACCCCGTTTCCAGTTGCTGGCATCTGAAATAAAGCAAACTTTCCTTTCCACCAAAAAAAAAAAAAAAAAAAGAAAGTAGGTGAGATTTAGCTTCTAGATGAAGAGCTCTGGTAGCTAGATGTATGATGTATTTGTCCCTCATTTGATAAAGATCTCATTTTGGTTAGTCATAGGTAAAGCTCACCATCTCATTCTATTATAGACCTTGTTTGGGATAAGGTCTATAATAATACAAGCAAATACTTATCTATGATGAATGTTTGAATTATCTTTGAAAATATTTAAAAAATAATCTTTATGTTATCCTTTTATATAATACTTTATTCATTAATATTTTTAAAGTGATTACTTATTTGAGACATCTGCATAAAACTGGGGCTTCCCATGTGGTATTAGTGGTAAAGAACCTGCCAGCCAGTACAGGAAACAAAGAGACATGGATTTGATCCCTGTATTGGGAAGATCCCCTGGAGAAGGAAATGGCAACCCACTCCAGTATTATTGCCTAGAGAATGCCAACTTGAACAACTTCATGCAAAACTATTTTTCAAAACCATATATATATAATACACACACACACATATAAAATAGGTATATAAAATTTTTAAGAAAATGAAGTACAGTTTACAGATTATAGGTGCCTATTTTACTCCCTTAAGAAAGATAAAATATCTGCATGCAGGAAAATCTTTAATCAGGGTTCTGTGAGAAGTTCTGTCATTAAAAATAATCATTTATCAGCACAAACTCACCCTAGGTTTTATTATAACTGTCATTATATAATGTATATTCCCTGTTTGCCCTAAAGGAAAGAGTTAAATTTATAAACACTCATAAAAGTACAAGCATACTGTCATTGACTGGGAGGCAACACTTACTGTAATAGAGGCACAAAAGTCATAAAAATGGACAAAGAAGATGTGCATATGTATGTTCTTCCTCACGATAGAGGCAAATTATAAAATTCACTAGACTGCTCTCTTTTGTCAATTCATATCATTGATTGCTAAAATACAGAGATGTTTACTCATTATTTTTGGATTCTTGACAGTTGTTCTTCATTTTGTTTAGGTATAAATAATATACTCCCCCAGAAAACTGCGTGGTGAGTCAGTCATTTTCAGTAAACATTATTTTTCTATTGAAAATATAACTTCCTCCAGATGTTGGGTTAAAACCAAAATTGGCGTTTAACCAGTGTAGACCTAAAATGTGAAGATATCAAAGTGGAAACTTATTTTTTCTTAACCCTGGCTGCTTTTACTACAGATCTTTTAAAACCAGGATTGGAAGGCGTTTGAAGAATAATGTTATTTTAAAAAGCATTACACTTCTATCCATAGGCATATATGGGGATTATCAAGGTTTTTATCCAGTGATGAATCTTATTTTCTGAGGATGAGAGACGCATAGTCTCATATTATCAGCCTTCTTTCTGATGCTCCGCTCCACTTGCTTTCATTTTCACTGTCAACTATTCCATACGATTCTATTTTTAAAAAATCCATGATGACTCATCTTCAGAAACGTGACAGTTCAGACTTATATCTCAATTACGTGAGATAAGTGAAAGAATTTTAATGAAAAATGTAGGTAATCCAGGAATCAATTTATTTGACTTACAGGTCTGTTTGTAACTTTTTAATATGACAGTGTGGAGAGGTGAGTTTTGCATGTACAAGCCTACAAAGGGAGGTCAAATCAAAATGTGTTAAAAATTACTCACAAATCAATCACACGTCCACATGCATGTGAGCATACACACAAATACCAGTTCTAGAACTGACCCAGAATAAGTATACTGCTTCTTTTTTTTTTTTTAAATTTTATTTTATTTTTAAACTTTACATAATTGTATTAGCAAAACTAATACAATTATGTAAAGTATACTGCTTCTTAACAAGCAGACCTTTTGTTCAGTGTTACAGCCAAACTACCTGATACAGAACATGCCTTACTAATCGGTACTTAGTAAACATTTGTTGAATGAGTAAAGAAATGGATTTAAGTTGTATACAATGTAAAATTTGTGAAGAATTTTAAATTTTGAGCAATAACTCCAAGCTTCCTAGCATTGTATCTGCCCTCCCTCTCTTCCTTCCCTGCCTTGGCCTGCCCAGATACTGGAAATGTCCTCTCTTCTCCTCTGGTTCTTTTTGTTTTTGTTCTCTGATTCTTAAAGACCTATGTGTAGGGCCTTTAAGATTGATTTGTGAGCCTGAACTATCAGGAAGTTTTATAGATCTAACACTTCAAACAAGGGATGTTAAAACCAAATCAGTTGACTTAAAAATAAATTATATCCTTTGTCTAAAGTTTTCCCAGGGATAAAGTAACAAACCAATATCTGGAATGTCCCTAATCTTACTAGGATAGGATGGTTTTTGTGGTTGTTTAGTCACTAAGTCGTGTCTGACTCTTCGGGACCCTTTGAACTGTAGCATGCCAGTCTCCTCTGTCGTTCACTATCTCCCAGAGTTTGCACAAATTCGTGCCCATTGACTTGATGATGCTATCTAACAATCTTATCTTCTGCTACCCTTTTCTCCATTTGCAATTAATCTTCCTCAGCATCAGGGTCTTTTCCAATGAGTTGACTCTGCATCAGGTGGCCAAAGCATTGGAGCTTCAGCTTCAACATCGGTTCATCCAATTAATATTCAGGGTTGATTTCTTTTAGGATTGACTGATTTGATCTCCTTACTACTGTCCAAGGGACTTTCAAGAGTCTCCTTCAGCACCACAATTCAAAGGCATCAGTTCTTTGGTGCTAAGCTTTCTTTATGGTCCAACTCTCATGTCCACACAGGAGTACTGGAAAACCCATAGCTTTGACTGTACGGACTTGTGTTGGTAAAGTGATGTCTCTGCTTTTTAATATGCTGTCTAGGTTGGTCATAGCTCCATCTTCTAAGGAGCAAGCCATCAAGTTAAAAGCCATTTTTTAACTTGATGGCTGAGTCCCTGTCTACAGTGATTTCGGAGTCTAATAAAGTAAAATCCAGCACTGCTTCCACTTTTCCCCCCTTCTATTTTCCATGAAGTGATGAGGCTTGATGCCGTGGTCTTAGTTTTTTGAATGTTGAGTTTTAAGCTAGCTTGTTCTCTCTCCTCTTCAACCCTCATCAAGAGGCTCTTTAGTTCCTCTTCACTTGCGGCCATTAGAGTTGTATCTGCATACCCGAGGCTGTTGATATTTCTCTCTGCAGTATTGATTCCAGCTTGTGATTCATCCAGTGCAGCATTTTACATGTTGTACTCTGCAAGTAAGTTAAATAAGTAGAGTGACAAGATACAACTTTGTTGTACTCCTCTCTCAATTTTGAACTGGTTTGTTGTTCCATGTCTGGTTCTAACTGTTGCTTCTTGACCTGCATACAGATTTCTCAGGAGATAGGTAAGGTGGTCTGGTGCTTTAAAATCTCTTTAAGAATTTTCCACAGTTTATTGTGATTCACACAGTCAAAGACTTTTAGCTTAGTCAATGCAGCAAAAAGATATATTTTTCTGGACTTCATTTGCTTTCTGTTTGATCCAACGAATGTTGGCAATTTGATCTCTGGTTCCTGTGCCTTCTCTCAACCCAACTTGGACATCTCAAAGTTCTCATTTCATGTAATACTGAAGACTAGCTTGAAGGACTTTGAGCATTATCTTGCTGGCATGTAAAACGAGTAGTTATATGATAGTTCGAATATTCTTTGGCATCGTCTTTCTTTGGGATTGAAATGAAAACTGACCTTTTCCAGTCCTGTGGCCACTGCTGAGGTTTTCAAATTTGCTAACATAGTGAATGTACTTCAACAGCATCATCTTTTAGGATTTTGACTAGCTCAGCTGGATTTCCTTCATCTTCACTAGTTTTGTTCATGGTAATGCCTCCTAAGGCCCACTTGACTTCACATTCTAGGATGTCTGGCTCTAGATGAGTGACCACACAACTGTAGTTTTCTGGGTCATTAGGACCTTTTCAATATATTTCTGTGTATTCTTGCTACCTCTTTTTAATCTCTTCTGCTTCTGTTAGATCCTTGCCATTTTTGTCCATTACCTTGCCCATCCTTGCATGAAATGTTCCCTTGATAGCTCCAATTATCTTAAAAAGATCTCTAGTCTTTCCCATTCTGTTGTTTCCTCTATTTCTTTACATTGTTCATTTAAGAAGGCCTTCTTAAGCCTTCTGGGATGTTTATTATCAGTTAAATGCTAAAATGTGTCCATTCACAAATTTTTGTAAGTTTTATTTCCATTCGTTTTATAAATCTTACTCCACTGTGATGACTTTTTTGTTCCTGTTTTGCCACTGAATAATAATTCATGACATGTGTTTTATGTATCTACTTCAGATAAAACAATGAGTTCTGTGCTGTGAGGAATAGAAGGATTTGGTAGACCTGATTTTGCCTGCCTAAGGAAGCTGCACCATTGTGCATAGTTTGTGGGGCTGATGTCAGAGCCTGTGGCATTTACCGGGTGTGTGTATCTTTGGACCAGCAGCTTGGTCTCTCAGTCATCCTTATTGATGAAATGGGGATAATTCATGGGCACAACACAAAGTTTGGGGATAGGTAAACCTTTTTATATATGGAAATTTTAACAAACTATAGAATACCACATAACAATATTAAATATCCCAGAAACACTTAGAAAAGAAGTCTATACCCATAAAGTGTTTTAGTTTTTATTGTAGGGGAAGTATCTTGTTGCTGCTGCTACTTAGTCACTCAGTTGTGCCCAAATCTTTGTGACCACTTGGACTATAGCCCTCCAGATCCCTGTGTTCATGGGGCTCTCTAAGCAAGAATACTTGAGTGGATTGCCATTACCTTCTCTCGAAAGTATCTTAGAGGCAAAGTATTAACAATAGCATGCCTTTACTGGGCATGTATCATATGCCAGGTGCATTTTGCTTTAAACTCGGATAGTCATTCCTAAAACTCTGTGAAGTTAGGATGATTAGAGCTCTACTCTGAAGATTAGGATATGGAGGCTAAAAACACTTCACTTGACCACACTCTTCCAGCCAGAATTCCAGTGGAGAAGCACAGATTCAAACCTAGTCTGGCTTCATGGCTCTGCCTCTCACAGGATAATATTTTGGAAATTACTTTTGCCTATACTCTGGAAAGGTGGCTTTTAAAAATCCAACCTTGGAACATGTGTGGAGTTCTCTCAGTGGGGATAAGATTCTGACAAGGGCTTTCCCAACTCAGGGAATTGAGTGCAGGAACTTTCAGTGGTGGGAAGGTACTGGCAGGTTTGGGAATGACTGGTGTACTTGTTTGGTGAGAAATGGGAGGGAATGAATGATAGGTTCTCATAGTTCGTTAGGTCAGATCGTGGAGTCATACAGGTCAGTGAATGGAATTTGATTTAGTGGAAAATGGTCCCATAACCCGTGCTGTGTGGCACTTGCAATGACAGAACCAACTTCAAATTCAGAGATGGGGCACAGCCTAAGGACCAGTAATGGAGAAATACAGCTGAGCCTACCAACAGAGATGCAGCCAGAGTGGAAGCAGAACCGGGCCTCAGGAAGGTGGTAACTGGAAGGAAGTTACTCAGCAAGACCGACTGCAAGAATCTGAGCCCCAGAGAGATTCTAAATTCAGAAATGTCAAGGTGCAAAGTAACGGAAACCTTCAAGCCCAAACAGCAGTTTTTCTAGGTTGCAGCCTGTTTGCAGAACCACTGCTTGCTCTCAGTGGTGGTGGGGGAGTGGAAGGATTCTGGGGTTTACAAATGGGGTGGACGTGGAAAGAAGGGGAAAAGATAGAGCAGTATTTGTTGAAAAATTGCTGTGATCATAGGGTAAGAGATGGATAGGGGACACGAGTTAGAAGGAGCAGTTTAAAAAGAAATCAAACAGTTTTGGCCAACTGAGTTACTTTACCATGGGAGGTGAGGAAACAGTGATTCTCATTTTCATTGGCTCAATATTGCTTCGATTTCTTTTGAAAAATATGTCTCTTGTAATGTAGAAATAGTAATTTAAAGTAACTTCTTAAACATCATGATGAAGGATTCTTACTTACACTACTACTTTTGAATCATCCTCCAGAGTATATAGTGTCAAGTAGCCCCAGCACACATGTTGGTCAGAATAAAGATGCTGTGTCTTTCTCAGACTTAGGAGTATATATTGTTAGTTCCATTTCACGCTCAATTTCATGAGTCTCTATTGTACAGAACTCACAAATGCCACAATCCCACACCCCAGTTTTCATGAGCATGCAATCCCAATGATTAATAATATTGCCGTGCTAAGGAATGAAAAGTTATGGAAAGCCAGGGTTTCTGGGTTCTAATTCTAGTGCCAGCTAGCTTTGTGACCTTGGTTTAAAATATTAGAGAGAGATTTGCCAACTGAAGCCAGAGAAAGCGTTGGCAATCCTTGTTTACTTTCCTCAGTCAGTCAGTGAGAACGTATACAGAATGAAGCCTATCTCTTGTTGCCAGCCTGTACTCTGACAAAGGCAATAGGCCTGTTCTAATAATCTCCTTCCTGTAACATTTATAGGACATAACTCAGCATTTATAATGTTGTTTTTGACTGAGCTGAACTTACTTATTTGTATAGATTTGACCTTATTCTGCAATTCTGCTGGGGAAAATTAGAAAAGAGAAATATGAGGAAAAAAAGGAAAGAGAGGTGAAATAGATAGTGACATAACAGCTTGTGGCAAATAACTTTTGGCCTCAGTTTCTACATCAGCGAAAGAAAGGAACTAAAGGAAGTGATTGCTTTAGACACTTCCAAATGTGAACGTCTTAGATTCTGTATTTGAATATAACCAAAATGTCCTAATACAGGTGATTTAGGATAGTGAGGGAGAAGGCAATGGCACCCCACTCCAGTACTCTTGCCTGGAAAATCCCATGGACGGAGGAGCCTGGTGGGCTGCAGTCCATGGGGTCACTAAGAGTCGGACCTGACTGAGCGACTTCACTTTCACTTTTCATTTTCATGCATTGGAGAAGGAAATGGCAACCCACTCCAGTGTTCTTGCCTGGAGAATCCCAGGGACGGCAGAGCCTGGTGGGCTGCCGTCTATGGGGTCACACAGAGTCGGACACGACTGAAGCGACTTAGCAGCAGCAGCAGCAGGATAGTAAGAGTCCAGTTTCAACCACTGATTCTTAGATGAAATGGGAAACTAATATCTTTAAAGTCAGAAGATTGGATCAGCTCATATTAAAGCACATAATCTTTTAAAAATTATTTATTATGAGTACAGTTAGGGAACAAAGATTTATTAAAAAGTACTGGTAATAAAATTAGCCTGCTGCTTGGAAACTTTCCTAAAGAATCATTAATTTTTCAGCCATCCAGTAAGCCTATAGATACACATCGTCATCTGTCTGGGATAGTTTAATTCTAATGCTGCTGGAGTGGTTTATGAAGACAAAATGATATTTCATGGGGTTTTTCTTTGTATTCCTTTGAGTTTATGATCTTGTTCTTATGCACAAACATACACACTCAAAACCCAACAAACATACATTTCAAAAAATAGTCTTCAAGTTATTTTTCCTAGCAGCCAAATTTCCATCCATATCTTCGTTTTCCTATGAAATAAAATACAGAAAAACTACTTAGGTGCAATATACTCATCATCAGACAGTCAGATGGCAAATGTTGAGTGTAGCTCAGAGAAAGAAACTCAGCCCAAATCAGTAACATCTGTAATGGAACTCCCACTCTGAGCTCCAGGACACAGGCATCCAGGGAATCAAATGCTCTTACATAATGGACAGTGATTTCAGTAAATGACCACTCATCGGAAGAAAATGGATTTCTTAAATGATAGCAGAAAAAAATAGGGGAAGGGTTAAAATAGCAAGATCCAAACTAAAGTATATAGAACTGATGTACTCCTACCTGAAAATAAATGGAGAAGGAAATGGCAGCCGACTCCAGTATTCTGGCCTGGAGAATCCCATGGACAGAGGAGTCTGGCAGGTTGCAGTCCATGGGGTCACAAAGAGTTGGACATGACTAAACAACTAACACTGCCTGAAAATAAATACAATGTGTGTGTGTTACTCGCTCAGTTGTGTCCGACTCTTTGTGACCCCATGGACTGTAGTCCACCAGGCTCCTCTGTTCATGGGATTTCCCAGGCAAGAATACTGGAGTGGGTTGCCATTGCCTTCTCAGGGGATCTTCCTGACCCAGGGATCGAACTTGTATCTACAACATTGCAGGCAGATTCTTAACTGTCTAAGATACCAGGGAAGCTCAAATAGAATGCTTGATTTCATTTTATCTGTGACTTTACTATTAGGAAAGTATAGGGTATTTGCAAATTTTCTTCATGATTAGTAAATAAATATTTGTTGAACACCTAATATATAGAAAACAATGGAAAGTTCTATAGATGCAATAAAGTATAAGAAAACCATATTCTCATATAAACAAGTAAGTTACAATCCTATGAAATCTCTGATGAATGATTCTGGATGAGTTCATATCAATAAACTGTGTGTGGAAGATCATGAACTTATGGTCCTTCAGATAACTTAAATTTCAATAATATGGGATTGCTTAAATAAATTAATTCATATGCATTCAATGGAATATAATGACACTATTAAAATGTTTTTGATGAATAGTTAATGACTTGATAAAGTATTTAAAATTGAATGTATTTTTCTTCCTGTATTATAAATTGCATGTGTGTATATGTGTGTATATATTTGTATATGTGTGTACATAGGAAAAATTAGAAATATTTCAAAATGTTGATAGTATTGAGACAGAGATGACAGTTCTTTTCACCTTTAACATTTTCCAAAATCTTTCTGATGATCATATATTTATTTCAAAAAAGGAGCTATTTAAAAATTTAACAAATAATAAAAATATATCATTTATTTTCCATATTATTTATTTATATCAAATAATGAGACAAAAGACTAAGATAGAATAGCTAGGGAGGAGGTAAGAAAACTAGGAGAGTTGAAGTCTTGAAATATTGTTTTTAGAGTAATTTAAGAATAAACTCCAAATGACTATAACTCTTTCAAAAATGAAGTATATTTTCCTATTGGAACAGAAAATATAACTTGAGTCCTTTTGTAATTACTGTTGTTGATGTTATTTCTACCTCAGCTGCTTTCTTTCCTCTTATAGATAAAATAATTTCTTCAATAAAGATAGAGTTTATTGAAAAAGGACAAATGGAAATTGATTTTTTACCTCATGAGTATTCCATAAAAAAGAAGACCTTAGTAGACATTTTTAGAAATATGCTTACAACTTCTTTTGATCTTGTTTGTTTTATTTTCCATTCTGTCAAGGAATAGTTATGAACATGTTGTAATATTAAGCTCTGTAGGAGACCTGACTTTGAGTCTGTTTCTGTTGCTTTCTATTTTTTGTCTTAATTCTCAGGAGACACTAGATTGTAACATATATAAAATGTATAATAACGCAGAAACCCTCCCTTGGAGATTAATATGAGATCAAACTTGGGGAAAGGGTTAGAACCATCCAATAAGATGCCCAAGACACCCTTTATTTAAATTAAATGCTATTAAAGTATTTTGTGAAGACTCAGAGGAGCAATATCTTTTAGGTGGATTGTGAAGAAGTGAGAACATCACAATATATATCCCGAACAGCAGTTGCACTTGGTAGAGATGTTTTAATAGAAAAGCACAGAAAGCAAAAATGTTTATCCCCAGGCAGAGACGAGGCTTAGTGACTTCTTAGCTGGTACTGGCGGGCTACAGTCCATAGGGTTGCAGAGTCAGACATGACTCAGGAACTGAACGCGCATACAGTCAGAAATCATTTTAATAGGTTAAAGGCTGATAAAAAGGCAAAAGGAAAACTACCTACCTAAGCTGTCTGGAGGCAGAATTTAAAAGTATGTATATTTTGAAATATGTTTTGAGTCAAAAACAACAGCTCTCCTCTGATATGTATTCAATAAGTAATAATTATAGTATTAGTTTAGTTTGGAAGGTGTCATATTATGCTTAATTTCTTTATAAACCTCTTCTGGTTTGCATCTTTACTTCAAATTTAAAGTATATTTAATAAATTAACATTAAACATTCATGATTCTCATTTCAACACATATTTTAGATGATAAAAATACTCAAGATGCAAAAATGAATGAGACTGTGTGTCTTGAAAACACTGGGTTGGTTTTCCTCCTCGTGCTGCAGAGAGATCCATTCAGCTAGGTGGCCAAGAATCGACTTTGAAAGGGTAAGGATTCTGAGAGAGGCTCTCTAACTATTTCAGTGTGCACCTTAGGCCAATCTCTGGACTTTAAATTCAATGAGGAGGTGTTTTCTTGGTATGTTACCTGGTTATCAAAAATGAGATCACACTAGGCAGAACTGGATATAACTAAGAGAAAAATCATTGTCCCTTCTGGCAATGCTCACATAATTCCAGGAATTCTGCCTTGCTGCTAAAGGCAGGGACAATGACAGTTACAAAGACATAGTCTCAATAAGACTATGGTGAGACAGAAATTTAGTCATATTTATTTGTGAATTAAACAGTGAACTAAAAAGTGAAAAAAAATCAGCCAACAAATCATATTTTGACTTATGCAACATCTAAGGATTGCTGTGATTTTGCTTTTTCTTCATCAGATTTTCAGTTTTGCTGGTGGGTTTTTTAGAGGTACTAGAAATACAGGTTTAACGACAAGTCGACATTTCTTGCAATAGTAATTTTCTTTTTATAGTGCATAGCCTTTGTATGCTTGATGCTATTGATTCTGTAGAAAGTGACAGAAGTATTAACATACAGAGCTGGCTTGCCAAACATACACAACTGTATCTTATAGCTACTTCTGCTAGCATGGGACTTTTTATTTTCACCGAGAAGTCACAGAAAAGAAAAGAAAATGCTGTCTAGTCTTTAATTTCTTGCTTAGGAATGACCACTAGATAGTTTTAGAAAACATTTTATAGAACCAACTCTGCTAGGGTATAGGTAAGGGTGGCTGGGAATGGGAATCAGTAAAATTTAGAAAGGCAGGAAGAGTTGCTGATCTACAGTTAATGGATTCTAGTTGGAATATGCTGAAGCCAGCAGGACATCAAGAAAGTGATACTAAGCAATAAATTAAAAATACATGCTGATAACTTAAAAGTGGGTTTAAGAGTTGAGAAACAGGTTAAAGGGATAGTTATATTCATCAGGTTGGGTTCCCATAAAAAACTGTCCATCAGCAGATGAATGGATAAGAAAACTGTGGTACATATACACAATGGAGTATTATTCAGCCATTAAAAAGAATACATTTGAATCAGTTCTAATGAGGTGGATGAAACTGGAGCCTATTATACAGAGTGAAGTAAGCCAGAAAGAAAAACACCAATACAGTATACTAACGCATATATATGGAATTTAGAAAGATGGTAACAATAACCCTGTGTACAAGACAGCAAAAGAGACACTGATGTATAGAACAGTCTTATGGACTCTGTGGGAGAGGGAGCGGGTGGGAAGATTTGGGAGAATGGCATTGAAACATGTAAAATATCATGTATGAAATGAGTTGCCAGTCCAGGTTCGATGCACGATACTGGAGGCTTGGGGCTGGTGCACTGGGACGACCCAGAGGGATGGAATGGGGAGGGAGGAGGGAGGAGGGTTCAGGATGGGGAACACATGTATACCTGTGGCGGATTCATTTTGATATTTGGCAAATCTAATACAGTTATGTAAAGTTTAAAAATAAAATAAAATTTTAAAAAAAAAAAAAAAACATACCACAGATATAGTGCTTCTTTTCTTTCAGTTCTAGAGGATGGAAGTCTGAGCTCTGGGTGCTAATACTGTCCGTTTTCCGGTGAATGCACCCTTCTGTGCTCGTAGATAGTCTCCCTCTCTGCACATGCCCACATTGTCTTTCCTTGGCACATATGGGTGGAGAGAGAGCTATCTGGTGTTTTTATTTAAGGACACTGATATGTTGGATCAGAGCCCCACTCTTACGTACTCATTTAACCTTGATTATATCCTTATGGGCCCTCTCTCCAGTTACATTGAGTTAAGGATCCAACGTATGAATTTTGTGGGGGGAGACAATTCAGTTTGTAACAGAAACCAAAGCCAGGGAGGAGGTAGAATCATCAGTGCTTTAAATATAAATAAATGAGATCCAAAGGAAAAGTCTGGCAGTCAGGAATAATGAGGACTAAATAAAAAATGATTGACTCTAATATTAAGATATCATAATAAGAGAAGATCTGGAAGAGCGAATGTTTTTGTTGTTCAGTCACTCAATCATGTCTGACTCTTTGTGACCCCATGGACTGCAGCATGCCAGGCTTCCCTCTCCTTCACCATCTCCTGGACCCTGCCCAGACTCATATCCATTGAGTCAGTGATGCCATCCAACCATCTTGTCCTCTGTCATCCCCTTCTTCTCCTGCCCTTAATCTTTCCCAGCATCAGGGTCTTTTCCAATATATTGGCTGTTTGCATCAGGTGTCCAGTTGGAGCTTCAGCTTCAGCATCAGTCCTTTCAATGAACATTGAGGATTTATCTTCCATAGGATCAACTGGTTGGATCTCCTTGCAGTCCAAGGAACTCTCAACATCCATACATGACTGCTGGAATAACAATAGCTTTGACTATATGCACCTTTGTCGGCAAAGTAATGTCTCTAATTTTTAATATGCTGTCTAGGTTTGTCATAGTTTTTCTTGCAAGAAGCAAGTGTCTTTTAATTTCATAGCTACAGTCACCATCAGCAATGATTTTGGAGCCCAAGAAAATAGTCTGTCACTGTTTCCATTATTTTCCCATCTATTTGTTATGAAATGATAAAACTGATGCCATAATCTTAGTTTTTTGAATGTTGAGTTTTAAGACATCTTTTTCACTCTCCTCCTTCATCTTCATCAAGAGGCTCTTTAATTCCTCTTCGCTTTCTGCCATAAGAGTGGTGTCATCTGCATATCTGATGTTACTGATATTTCTCCTGGAAATCTTGACTCCAACTTGTGTTTCATCCAGTCTGGCATTCTGCATGATGTACTCTGCATATAAGTTAAATAAGCAAGATGACAATATACAGTCTTGATGTACTCCTTTCCTATTTGACTTAAAAGGCAAATGTGTAAAGCAATAATTTTAAAACTGTACTGATGGGTTTATAATATATAAATTTGTATGACAATTGAAGCAAGTTTTTTTTTTGTACTTTGAAATTGAAATTGACTTTGAAATTGACTAAACATTCAGTCCATAACATTTAACAATTCAGATAACCAGGAGAGAAAGGGCAATGCAATTTAAAGGAGTAAAAGAATCACAGATAAGTCCTGTGAGAACTGGAATGTTTGGAAATAGAAGGGAAGAGACTGAGAGACAAATAAAGAACATAAATGAAGGAGCAAAGGAGCATAGTTTTATCATTTTATTTCATGTGAAAAAAAATGATGATTTTCTTTTAATACAGATACATGGTTTATAACTATGCTTGATTGCTGGTATTATCAAATTGCTGCTAAGTTGCTTCAGTCGTGTTCGACTCTGTGTGACCCCATGGACGGCAGCCCACCAGGCTCCCCTGTCCCTGGGATTCTCCAGGCAAGAACACTGGAGTGGGGTGCCATTGCCTTCTCCGATTATCAAATTAAAACTATCTAATTATAAAATTTATATGCATAAATGCTTTTCTGACTCTGAAGTTTGCATGACATTCTAACCCAAGCCAGATCTGAATTAGGTCTGTGCTGATTCTGTGATTAGCAGATATCAGAAACTGAATATTTTTAGCCTTGACTCTCTCAGTCATGAGAGTTGGCCTGTGCCTGGCCACAGTGTTCATGCTTGTCTCATTTGTCAATGCATGGTATAGTTATGGTATGTATATGGTATATTAAACATAAGTTAAAAATCTGATTATATATTCTTTTAGGAAAAGTCTGTCTAGATTTTATGGCATTAAAATTATTGGAGTTTATTCACATGATTCCATGTTTTTTCTCGGTCGGGCATAACAGATACATATTTAATGCTTAAATTACTCAGATGATCTAGTTCAGACTTTTTTTAAGAAATATTATGTGAAAGTGGGACCAAATGTAATTTCTAATTCTGCACATGAAAATCAGTCATTATTACCATGGTTGTAGCAATGGTTATTTTTAAAGGACACCAGTGATATAGCAGTAACTTTACATTTAGCTTCTGCAAAGAATTACATTTGACACAATTTTAAAGTGTAAAATAACCTTGTTTCAAACTTGTTTAAAAATCACTTTGCTTCTTTGAAACTGAAGATATTACTATTCATGGAAATGAGGGCATATTGTAGGCAGTATATTTTTATACCATTGTAAGGACCATGAAAATTATGTGTATTTAATTAAATTTTTTAGCAATTGTGATGGTTAATGGTAAGGTAGAAATTCTTTTTGAACTACTAAGATTATGAATATGAAATTTAGCTTTAGAAAATATATACTGTTATGCTGTTTATTATTGTTCAGTCATTAAGTCGTGTCTGGTTCTTTGTGACCTCATGGACTGCAGCATGCCAGGCCTCCCTGTCCCTCACTATCTCCAGGAGATTGCTCAAGTTCATGTCCATTGAGTTAGTGATGGCATCCAACCATTTCATCCTCTGTCACCCTCTTCTCTTTTTGCTTTCCATCTTTCCTAGTATTGGGGTCTTTTCCAATGAGTTAGCTGTTCGTATCAGGTGGCCAAAGTATTGGAGTTTCATCATCAGTCCTTCCAATGAATATTCTTTAGTCCTTCCAATACTTTAGGATTGATAGGTTTGATCTCCTTGCTGTTCAAGGGACTCTCAAGATCTTCTCCAGCACCACAGTTTGAAAGCATCAATTCTTTGGTGCTCTGCCTTCCTTATGGTCCAACATTCACATCTGTGCATGACTGTTTGAAAGACCATAGCTTTAACTATATGACCCTTTGTTGGCAAAGTGATGTCTCTGCTTTTTAAAATGCTGTCTAGATTTTTCATAGCTTTCCTTCCAAGAAGCAAGCGTCTTTCTAATTTCATGGCTACAGTCACTGTCCACAGTGATTGTAGAACCCAAGAAGATAAAATCTGTCACTGCTTCCACTTTTTCCCCTTCTATTTGCCATGAAGTGAAGGGACCAGATGGCCATGATCTTAGTTTTTTTAATACTGATTTGTAAGCCAGCCTTTTCACTCTACTCTTTTACCCTCATCAACAGGCTCTTTAGTTCCTATTCACTTTCTGCCACTAGAGTGATTTCATGTGCATATCTAAGGTTATTATGCAGTTAACAGTTTTTATTGTATGTATTCATGATGGGGATGAAATAATTTTCTACAAAGAATGACCATCTTTTAGATGTTTAGAGCTACTGATACCATCCGTATATGTACTACAAATAAAGTAAGTAAATTGAGGTTTTGTTTTATTTGCTCACTTGTTTTTAATCCCACCGCTTTTGCTTTGCCCCACATTTGCTCTATGATAAACAGAAATTTCTGAGCTTTGGAACTAGTTATGTGGTTTATAACCAAAACTCGAACAAAGATTACTGGTCCATCTAATTTTTTAACTAGATTTCTCATCATCATTAAATGAATATATAAACATGTTTTTATAAAGACTCTGCCATACACAGGATATTACAATATATAAGTCAAGTTTAATTCTCAGACATAAATCTTCATTTAAAATGCACTCAGTAAGGATGTTTTCTCATTTTAAACAACAGTATGATTATATATTTGCATTAATGGGCAGTAATAGCAATAGCATGTGATACTTGGTGGTTATTGCCTTCTCTCTTCAGTGCTAATATTTTTGATTTATCATATTTAATAATAACAACTACAGGTAAAGTGAGGGATATAATTTATATCCATGTACAAATACTCAACTGATGCCAAGTAACTTGCTCATGGGCATATCAGGAGGAAAGCACAGGGCCAGATTTTAAATCAAAGACTTCTTACTCTAGGGCCTCTGTACTTAACCTATTTTTAACTTTGAAAGAATTTCATAAAGCAATAACCAGTTTTCATGCTTATTCATGGATAAACCTTGGAATGTCAGGGAGTTGTGAAAATACCATTTCTGTGTCAGCGACAACCAGTTCATCTCCTACGTCACCATTATTTGGCATCACCGATTCCCAACCCCTAATCTCCCTGCTTTGTATTTCTCTTCAGGCCAAATCCTGGGGGGAAACTCATAAAAGCACCTGGGAAAAGAAAAGAGGAAAGGTGAGGAAGGAGAGGAGAGCAAATTCCTAGAGTCTCTTCATTCGGTCTTTGGTTCTTTTGACCACCAACAGAGAGATAGAAAGTGTAGGCAGAAGGGTGAACAGGCAAAGGGCCAGTGTTCAGATGTTTCACAGACTGTAATTAATGTGGCGGGGCTTCCCTGGTGGCTCAGACAGTGAAGAATCTGCCTGCATTGCAGGAGACCTGGGTTTGATCCCAGGGTTGGGAAGATCCCTTGGAGAAGGGAATGGCAACTCACTCTAGTATTCTTGCCTGGAGAATTCCATGGACAGAGGAGCCTGGTGGCAGCTGTTGACTGCAATTCTGTCCACGTTAACTCCTGCTTTTTATATACAGTCTTGCTGGCTTTCTGTCTTAAAATGCTTAAAATAGACTGAATCCAGTTTTTCTCTTGAGATATAGCTGAGTCTTAGTTCATTCTCTAATGTGCAAGAACCCACTACAGGGCTTCATCTATTGTTTAGCTTTCACTGTCTTATAGATGGCTTCCCAGGAGGCGCTAGTGGTAAAGAAGCTGTCTGCCAATACAGGAGACCTAAGAGACGTCGGTTGGTCCCTGGGTAGGGAAGATCCCCTGGAGGAGGGCATGGCTACCCACTCCAGTATTCTTGCCTAGAGAATCCCATGGACAGAGGAGCCTGGTGAGCTAAGGTCCATAGGATTGCAAAGAATCGGACATGACTAAAGCGGCTTAGCACGCACATATCTTATAAATAAAGAAAAAATAGATTGAACTAAAATGGAGCTGGTTTATTCCAGAACCTCTCTCAGTAATTTGTGTGAGATGCCTTCATTAAATACTCAAGGGCCTAAGTACATGCATCAGGAAAGTATACCTTGAGGAGAATTTGTGAAAACAGGCTATGCAGTTCCTGTGTGTGTTCAGGAGGATAAGCATTTTTGAAATAAATGTGATAACTTAAACATGAATTCATTCAGTGTACTGAGCCTAAAAGGAACCAGATACTGTTCTAAGCACTCAGCCTCAAAGTGAACAACGTTAAAGGCCTTGGCTTTATGGAGGTTCATTGAAGAAAATAAAGAGGCTAATTTAGGAACTAGAGGACACAAGAAACACCTTTGAGGTTTTAAAGTAATTAGAAGCCCCAGACCCTCAGCTCCAGACCTGGAGCCCTCCTCCCACTACTCTTCTGCGTTGTCCAGACCCCACCAAAGACCTCTTGTTGGAACCAAAGGGGCTTTCCCAGGTGGCTTTTAGGAGTTTCCATTTCTATGCAAAGTATTTTCTCCCCACTATCTGTAACCTCTTCCCTTATGAATAATCATATAATTCTGTTTGCATTTATTTCAGGGTACAAATATACCATTTATAGTAATTGTTTCATTATTCTCCTAAACCCAGTTAAGGTTTCCTTTTCACCATCATGTTGTTGTTGTTCAGTCACTCAGCTGTGTCCAACTCTTTGCGACCCCATGGGATGCAGCACTCCAGGCTTCCCTGTCCTTCACGATCTTCTGAAGCTTGCTCAGTCTCATGCCCATCGACTCAGTGATGCCATCCAACCATCTCATCCTCTGTTGTCCCCTTCTCCTCCTGCCTGCAATCTTTCTCAGCATCAGGGTCTTTTCCAGTGAGTCAGCTCTTCACACCAGGCGGCCAAAGTATTGGAGCTTCAGCTTCAGCATCAGTCCTTTCAATGAATACTTTACCATCATAAAAGTTATTTAAAGGCAAGAACTGTGTCTTAAACATCTAAATATTCCCTCAAAGGGCCTAGTACAGATCACATACTTTGATTAACACAGGCTATTCATAAATCAGGCTAGTGTATTCTTTGACAGATATCAGTAAACACATGATGCTTCAATTGTTCACAGTACACTTGATGGACATAACTTTCAAATCCTTTCCACTATCATCTTCATTTCTGTTGGTAGCACACTGCTGTGCTTGAGACTGCTGCTGGGTTTTCGTATTATCATTATTAAATGTTCAGTGTAAGGATCCAAGCAGGTTGTTTTTTTCTCTTTGACCATGACAGAGTTGTTAAATGTCATTGATTGACACTGCAGATTTCAAATGTGTTTTAAGGTGGAAAGCTCTGTTGGCAGAAATTCACCTGTGTAAATAATACATCATAAGTAGCACCCTGCCTAGTTTTCCTTGGCTTTTGATGTGTATAGACCTTTAATCTATGGCTTTCGTTCTTGTTTACAGTGTATACCAAGTCATGAACATATTCCTTTTTGAAAAATAAAGTGTATCTAGCACATGATCCCTGCCCCTGCTCTAATCTTTTCTAATCTATGAAAACATGAAATGTTTTCAAACCAAATATTGAGTCTATCTGACCACAAAATGGAGATTTCCTTTTTAAATAAAAGTGTGTGTTGATGGGTTTTATGGTACACAGTTTAAATTGCTTCCCAACCATTAAATATGCACACTTAAATACATTTCAGGCTTAGCCATTAGCTCTTAGTGGTATCAGAATATTTTGTCCTTTTATTTCCACAAATATTATTAAACAGACCCAACAGTAACTTAGAATTGATTCATCTATATGAAACATTTGTCACAGAATTTGACAGATTTTACAATAGTAATATAAAGCCAAGATATTTCATTTAAATACTGAACCTGGTGTTGCATAGTTGAATAATAAAAATGATTATTCTCTTCTGGAAAAAAATCAATTTTAGTTGGCCCAGATCATTTAGATCATTGTTTTATACCTACTTTTCTTAGTACTATTCTACTGGTGAATTAGATTAAATTTAGAAAAGATTGCTTTACATTTAAAAATAAACCTTAAATAAAGCCTAAACCTGCATATCTCTGGTAATACAAAGCAGTTATTGGGTCATCTTTCATATTGGTCCTGTATTGTGACTCTCATGGTATCTTTATTTCTCTCTACAGATTTGATCCCACTGTATAATCTTTGTAATCTCCAGTCAGATTGGCTGGGAGAGCCCATCTGATTAGCTTTGTTAATTAGAATCAATGTGATTGTTTCACATTGATCTTTCAGGAAATTAAAAACATGTGCCATTTAGGAAGCACATATTTTATTACAGTTGTTAGTCCATGACTACAAGTTTGAAATATACAAATTGTACATTTTATATCTGGAAAGTAAATTAAAGGCTGCTCTCATCTGCTAATTGCTGTTGTTCAATTGCTCAGTTGTGTCCTACTTTTTGTGACCCCATGGACTCCAGCATGCCAGGTTTCCCCTGTTGTCCACTATCTCCTGGAGTTTGCTCAGATCCGTGTCCATTGAGTCCATGATGCTATCCAATCATCTCATCCTCTGCCACCCACTTCTCCTTCTGCCCTCAATCTTGCCCAGCATCAGGGTCTTTTCCAATGTGTCGGGTCTTTGCATCAGGTGGCCAAAGTATTGGAGCTTCAGCTTCAGCAACAGTCCATCCAATAGAATATTCAAGATTGATTTCCTTTAGGATTTACTGGTTTGATCTCCTTGCTAATGGTTTTGTAAAAATCAAAAGTGTTTAAAAACTAGTCTTATAACTGTTAAACCTGAACACGATTATATTTTTGATAACTGTTATTTTCTCACTGGTGATATTAACCCCAGCATTTAGTCTGTGATGTATTTTCTAAATGTTTCAAACATTTGGACTTTATCTTAGTTCTTTTGATTATGTTTGCTATTAGAACTTTGTATGAACAAATCCCAAACCTCTAAGATATTCTTGAGGAGTAGTGAAGAAGCTTGGCTAAACTTTTCATTGGTAAATATAATGGCAGATACCGGGTTAAAGAAAATCAATCAGTTGTGTTTATCACAAGTGTTCTCAGAGCCTTTATATGTTAATAATATACTTTGCGACACCTGCAGAGAGGGTTCTTAAGCTACCCTCCCCCCCTTTTTTTGCTTAGAAAATCTCACTGGACTAGTGCTCTGCTCTATCCACTTTGCTGAATGATATTTTAGTGCTTAATATCTATCTTTCATAGCATCTTTCAAACATATCTCCCTTGATGATTTATAGATTTTTATGGGGTCTGGTGGCTAGATTAGATGATTTATGACTATAATTCTAGGAGGGTTCATGAGAGAACTCATGATATTTTTGAATTATCTGAGTAAATTCATTTGAAGTGGCAAGAATAAAGGTCATTAACTTATTAACCATGGGGAAAAACTGGAAAATTGATAATGTCACCTGTTCAGAAGTTACATTCCATTCATCACTTTGGACCATGCCTGTGTCCTTAACTCTTTTAAATTAGAATATTAAGACACTTTAACTAACTTCCCCCTTGTTTAAGTTTTAGTGCTTAGTCTCTGCTTTACTATATCTTTAGGCATTAAGTCTTAATTATAGTTATTTACAGCTCAGTGAGCTTTGTGCCTGAGGTGACTTGATATACTTTCATAATTGAAATTATTAATCATTTTATTTTCTATTATCTTCTGTTCTTCTACTTCCCATGCTTGTTAAAATGTATGTATTACTTTTTAGAACCTGAGAAATAAAATACATTTATAGATATCTTTTCTAATTCAACACAAAGCATACTACATTTTTGCATTAACCAGTTTTGATATTTATAAATAAGTTGATAATATAAAATATGAGAAATAAAGCAGAAATTTTACAACATTTTAGGCATTTAGTGTCAAAATTTTTAATCTAACATAATTGATTTTTTTATTCCATTTAGGTTATGGATAGATAATCTTTCTTAAAAACTTTTTATCAATACAAAACCTACTGTTTTAAAACCTAAATGATGTTATTATGTCTTTGGCCTTGAAATGATTTTTAAATGCTGTTCATCTTTAAACTATACTGTAGTCTAAAGGCTAAAGTAGTATTGACTCTGAATTTACTGGTAGGAACATGAAATATTGTCAGGGTTTCCCTGGTGGCTCAGTGGTAAAGAATCGGATGCAATGCAGAAGACCTGGGTTTGATCCCTGGCTCAAGAAGATCCCCTAGAGAAGGGAATGGCAACCCACTCCAATATTCTTGCTTAGAGAATCCCATGAACAGAGGAACCTGATGGGCTACAGTCCATAGGGGTGACAAATAGTCAGACACAACTGAGTGACTAACGCTTTCAAAGTTGAAAGATCATCAGATAGACCAGTTGTAATCAACCTCTATCTTCCGTTGTGTGCTAAAGGACCAATCAAACGTGCCTCCCAGAGGTTTTTATAAAACCGATGGAGAGTTTGCTATCCATATATCTTTTCAGAAATAAACATGAATTTTTAAATGTATGGAGATCAGCCCTGGGATTTCTTTGGAAGGAATGATGCTAAAGCTGAAACTCCAGTACTTTGGCCACCTCATGCGAAGAGCTGACTCATTGGAAAAGACTCTGATGCTGGGAGGGATTGGGGGCAAGAGGAGAAGGGGACGACAGAGGATGAGATGGCTGGATGGCATCACTGACTCGATGGATGTGAGTCTGAGTGAACTCCGGAAGTTGGTGATGGACAGGGAGGCCTGGCCTGCTGCAATTCATGGGGTTGCAAAGGGGCGGATACGACTGAGCTACTGAAGTGAACTGAACTGAAGGGTATCATAAACAGAAATTATTAGTAGAATATTCCTTTCATAAACTATTAGGGAGAAATAAGTGCTTTGTTGTAAATAAATATTTCGTGTCTTTAACATACTCTGTCCTCTTAGTTATTTACTGAGTCCCTGTAGTCACAGAACCATGGAACACAAGCAGTGGTTTAAGACTGGAGTCCATTCTTTTGCTTCCAAGGGATACTTGTTAACAAAATAATTACTCGTTTCTTAAATAATAATATTCTATGGTAAAAATGAGGTTTTAGTGCCAGAATTTGACTTCTTTTAGAAGACAAGCTTTTGTGTTTCTCTCTATTAAACAGAGATGGTTTCAGGCTACTCTGGGGAAGCACAGCCAGAGGCCTAGGGGACAGCTGGGTTATTGGAAAGTGATAGAAAGACTTGAAAAAGGTGGCATGTTTTCTAAGGAAACTCAAATTCTATAAGAAAATTAGAGGTTGGGGTTGTAGAAATTTAATCAAGTTCTCAGAACAATCAAGAGATACAGCCTTAATTCAGTTCTGTTTTTTAAATTCCAAAGCAGATATTTCTTCTGAAAATTTACCATGTGTAGGCTATTGGCAGAAAAGACTGAAAGAATAAAGAATATAAGAGGACAGAGGGAAGAGATGTCTTTATGGGAGCCAAATGTGATAAGAGAGAGGACTGAAACATTGATTTGAGCATAAGTTCAGGAAACATGCATTTAGAAATCAAGCATGGTATTTCCATAATATCACAGTAAGGGAACATCATGTGTTCCTGTCTGTCATGGCTGCTTTCAGGCTCCAGGTATATTTTGTTTGTTTTGCAAAAGTGTTTTGGTTTTATTTGTGTGTGTGTTGTTGTTGTTGTTCTTAAATTGAACCAGTACCTACATTACAAAGTAGAAGATATACCCCAAAGTCTTGATTTCCTGCCACTTTGAAAAGTTTTAAAATAGCAAGGATTAGGTCTTATTCCTTTGTGGCCACAATTTTCAATAGAGATGATAAACAGCTAACTCCCTTCCAACAGGACATGCTTTCTTCCCTTCACCCAAGGACTCACCTTGGCCTGCTTCAGATATTTATATTCCCTTGTTGGCATATGTGGGCATTTGAATTTTTTAATTTTGAGAAAGTCAGCAATGATCTGATCTTAGATTATAGAATAAAAGTAATTCCATATGTATTTACTGATTGCCAGGCATCTGTCAGGTACCGATCTAGGACCTAATGTATAGGACAGTGAAGAAGTCAGAAAAGTTCCTCTGTGGAGATTCTGTTCTAACGTACATATGCCATTACGTAATCTAATTATGTAATCAACTAAAATATATAGTTTGTTTGTTATAAGTGCTAAGGAGAAAATAAAGGTGGAAAGGGGACAGTATCACTGGTTTCTATTTTAGGCTGGGTCATTAGGGATGGTCACCCTCTCATTAAGACTTTCCATAACTCTCCTGTCTAAATTGAGATGGTTACATTTGTGTAAGAACCTAAAGAAAATAATCCCTGTGACTCTTTGAGGGATAAGTCTTCCAGGCAAAGAAAAAAAAGAAAAAATCAAGGACAGATGCCCTGAATGGATTTGCTAGTATGTTAGATAAACATTAAAGAGGCCAGTGTGGGGTCGGGGGAGGAGTCGGAGGGGTGAATTGGGTGATTGCCTGGTGTGAACCTGTAAGAGAGGTAACAGTGATTTCTATTTGAAATGCCTTATAAATAGTTAGCACTCCAACTTTCACTCTGCCTCTGCATATGAACTGTATTAGGCCCTAAAGAAAGTGAGTTTATACCGAACTTGCTCTAATATGTCCCAGTTTTGTAAAGTACAAGTAACATAACCTGTGCCCTCTACCTCTATAGATACTCCATTGCAATAGATTGGTTAGAAGAAAGGATGCAAGTTGGACCAAAAGATAAGAGAATCCAAATGATGAAATGCTAATCCTGATCCTTTTTTGATTGTTCAGTGCTATTTCAGTGATTCATTCATTGCCTCTCAGCTCCACATCTACCCTTCATTACCTGCCCAGCTATAGTGGAGTTAGGTCCTTTACACAAAATTAAGCTTTGTCAGTAGAGGGTGCTAAAGCAACATTGCTGAAGGAAGAGCCTTTCCTTACTAGCTCGCATGTTAAATCTGTTTTGCTCCTTACTTGTATTGCAAGAATGCTGGTGTGGGAACAAACAGTGGTACCCTGTTTCAACCCTATACCCAGAGCATCCAGTCTGATGCATCATCTTGCTGTAGGTCTCCCAGTGGGATACTGCATATAGTAATTCTCCTGCTGCTCTGCTGGTGAGCAGGCTCTAATACCCTGACTCCTTCAGTATGCCCACCTGCTAGCCCTGAGCAACCTGTACCCCAGAAGGTACACCCTGCTTGCATAGCAACTGTAAAGCAGCTCTGGCCTGGACGACTCGGTGGATTTCATCAATTATATCTGTGTCCCAGACTGGGAGAACTCTCCTCCCCTGTGCAGTTTTACCTTCTGCAGGTACTCTCCCTCAGCTCTAGAGTTTTCTCTAGAGCTCTCAATAAGCCTTTGTAGATAACTTAAGTATTCTTTATTATTTAACAACTTAAATAGTAGTTAATTTTATTTGCTGTACATCCTAATTATTGGTATTAAACTTTGCCTGTTCAAATCAGGATATAGTTTCTGACCGCTGATTGGACCACAAATGTTACAGGTGATAGAGCAAAATATTAATGCTGAAACTTAAAGATGCATGTTTATTTTGTCAGTATTCTCAAGGATATATCAAATTGAAAAAATCAGCCAAAATGTTACTTGAGTTGCATTATCAGAAAACTCAAGAGTAAGACGAGCATGACAGGTGGGATAAGAGAGGCAACTGATACAAGTGTGCAAAGCACTCTTGACAAGCAAATTGAACTTAATAAGGAATAGAAAGGTATAGTTTAATTCAGCGACAGGCATACTTATTGAGCAATTTTTACATGTAAAGCAACTGTGTTACTTGCTCTGAAACTCACAGTTAAGTGCTGGCAGCCGGTAACTGCTGGACTGAGAAAAACCACATAGCATATAAAGAGAATTTTTACCTTTCAAGTAATTTAGAGTCCTATGGGAGAGAGTGGAGAAGGAAATGGCTACGCACTCCAGTATTCTTGCCTAGATAATCCTGTGGACAGGGGAGCCTGGTGGGCTGCTGTACATGGGGTCGCACAGAGTCGGACATGACTGAAGTGACTTAGCATGCATGTTGGAGAAGGAAATGGCAACCCACTGCAATGTTTTTGCCTGGAGAATCCTGGGGACACAGGAGCCTGGTGGGCTGCTGTCTATGGGGTTGCACAGAGTCAGATATGACTGAAGTGACTTAGCAGTAGCAGCAGTAGCATGGGAGAGACAGTATGAGCAAACAGTGGTGGGGAGGGGTGGGGAAGAAACACACACACACACACACATGCAGAGTGACATCATGATGTAGTAAGACCTGTGATGGAGGTGACAGAGCAGTGATGTATCAGAAAGGTCAATTATACCAGTCATTGAGAAGCAGTGATGTTTTGAGTGTGAGCAAATTTTCAGTAGAGAACCCCGTCTATAAATATTATATTGTTACCTTTATGTATAGCACTAAGCATCAGTAAGTTAATTTGTAAGACCACTTAGTCTCACTGTAAGACGTAAACACTTTGACCTATCACTTACTATTCTTGAACAGTAATTTACTGAATCACCTGTTAGTTGAGTAATCAAGTCAACATCTTAGATGCTACTCAACACTTATGGAATCATTTGTTGGCCAGATTGTCCAATCATAATTAGAAGAAAATAATTAATTCACAAATTTGAAATACCACACCAATCACAATCAGTCAAACTTTAATAATACATTAGTGCAGACAAAGCTCCCAATAATTTTATTTCATCAATAAGCCATGTATATCCAGGGCATACATTTACATATGGTTAAAATGTGTAGCGACTTAGCAGCAGCAGCAGCAGCAGCAAAATGTGTTAGCACAGATTCAGAACAGCATACCTTTATTTAACTATTGCCTCTTTTAAATAATTAGGACTTAAACCCCTCCAACATTGTAATTTAAATTTCAAATAGGAAAACACAGAGGATCTATTTATCTGAATCTGCATGGCCTTAAACATCAGTGCTGGTAACAGAGCTTTTCATTTAACAATATTTTGTCCCATCATATAAATAATACATTAGGACATGAAACTCCCCACCTGTGTTATTATTCATTATGTTTTCTTGGGAAGTTTGATTCCTAAATATTTACTAGTATGAACTCATGGGGTTGTTTTATCCTTGAGGAATATGTTGAAATCTTTATCTTGTTCTTTTGAGGCTCAGTGAACCCTGGAATTAATATGGTAGCTGAAATAGGGGGAAGTTTTTTTTTTTATTTCTATTTAAAATTAATTAATTAATTTTAATTGGAGGCTGATTACTTTACAATATTGTGGTGGTTTTTGCCATACATTGATATGAATCAGCCACAGGTGTACATGTGTCCCCCAGTCCTGAACCCCGCTCCCACTCTCCTCCCCATCTTTGGCACAGGATCAGTGTATCTGTTCCATTGTAAACAAATGTTGGTCTACCTCTGATGAATTTAAAGAGTAATGTGACACATTTTAGTATTGTAACAAGCTTTTGCTTATTTTTAAGTTTTTAAAATGAGTAGGTACCAGTGGATAATAGTAGGCCCCAGGTTTCCTCTTCAGATTAATTCTTGAATTGCACAGTAAGATCTCTCTTCGTTATCAACAGCTGGTGCAATTTGTTATGGCGCATTTGAAGGATCTTTCATTTCTAGAATCTACAGTTCTTAAAATTCTTCTTAAATTCTTCCACAGTCACTTGGCCTCTTTTCAATGTCTTTTTTGTGGATTAACCAATTTAGTCTGCCATTCTTTCATGGAGTGGTCTATAAGCTTAACTACATGCTTAGAGTTAGTGTCATACTTAACTTTTAAATAGACACAGATGTTGTCTGCTTCTTTTGCTATAAGATTAACTTTAGGGCAAGATCATACCTGTATGGAAATTAGATCACTGAAATGCCTTGATGGCCAACTATAAAGAATATTCATGCTGGACTGTCAGTATCATTGGTAGCTTAGATAAAAGCATTTTTTTTTTTTTTTTACTTCTTACGAAGAAGTTATTAGTAGTTCTGAATTGACTTGCTGGAACTTTTGCATATCATTAAAAACTTTCAATTATGTCTCACAATCTCATAGTCGTATCTGACTCTTTGCAACACCATGGACTGTAGCCTACCAAGCTCCTCTGTCCATGGGATTTTCCAGGCAATAGTACTGGAGTGGATTGCCATTTTCTTCTCCAGGGATCGAACCCGGGTTTCCTGCATTGTAGACAGACGCTTTACCGTCTGAGCCACCAGGGAAGTCTATGTCTCACAGTGGTATGGTTATATTCTGGTATTTATTCTTTACCACTGTTTCAAGGGGTATGCTTATTGACTTGTGTGCTTAACTAGTTAATGGAGTACTTATAAACTCTTACTCTGAGTAATAGAATACTTGGAAATTCACATCTACTTTAGCAATGTAAATCTCACAGAAACTTTCATACTTCACAGACATCAGATCAGATCAGATCAGATCAGTCACTCAGTCGTGTCTGACTCTTTGCGACCCCATGAATCGCAGCACGCCAGGCCTCTCTGTCCATCACCAACTCCCAGAGTTCACTGAGACTCACGTCCATCGAGTCAGTGATGCCATCCAGCCATCTCATCTTCTGTCGTCCCCTTCTCCTCCTGCCCCCAATCCCTCCCAGCATCAGAGTCTTTTCCAATGAGTCAACTCAATTATTGGACTTCCCTGTGGCTCAAGTTTGCAGGAGACCCGAATTAAATCCCTGGGTCAGAAAGATCCCTGGAGAAGGAAATGGCTACCTACTCCAGTAATCTTGCCTGGAGAATTCCATGGACAGAGAAGCCTGTCAGGCTATAGCCCTGGGGTCACAAAGAGTCTGACATGACTGAGCAACATAACATTCACTTTTCAAGACAATAATTACTTTTTTTGTGTGTGCTAATGTTAACAGCACATCTGAGCACATAATGCCCAAGGTTACAGATAGTCTTTGTCTATAAATATTGGACCAACATCTGGAAGGGAAACATATATCTTAGTTCATTCAGGCTGTTATGACACAATACCGTAGATGGGGTGAATTAGAAACAAAAGAAATTTATTTCTCATGGTTAGAAGTCCAAGCCCCTAGCAGATTTCATATCTGGCAAGAACCTGCTTCCTGACTGATACACAGCTGTCTTTTTGCTGTGTCCTCACATGGTGAAAAGGGCAAGGAAGCTCTTAGGGGCTATTTCTATGAGGATGCTAGTCCCATTCTTGAGAACTCCACCCTAGTGACCTGATCACCTTCATATACCATAATGTAGGGGAGTAGGTTTCAACATGCATTTATGGGGAACACAAACATTCAGTCCATGGATGCATTTAAATTTATTTTTAGTAATGTGTTTGTACATATTTGGTAATTTTCACTTCCTTAACTGTTTTTGTGGTAAGTTAAAGTATTGCCCCTAACTTTTCACCATAACCATGTCCAAGCCCTTGTCCTTTGTTTTGAGTCCCTGTAGTTCTGCAAACTAGAGTTAGAAATCCGTTTTTTGATTTGGGTTTAAGCAGATTATGTGCTTGGATCAACGAGATTTTAATAGAGTTTGGGAGTGGTTTGTTATGCATTACTTTTGTGGCTAAAATTTAGGTTTGATTATGTATATGCATTGACTTTAAAACTATTGTACTAGAAGGGGAAGCAGAAAAATTTTACTTTGGCATCTATTTCATGTTTATTTGTCCTCTTTTTTGTTTTTGCTTTTTTTTTTTGTCTATGAGTTATTTTTATAGGACATCACCATTCTGAAGACCCATTATCTCCTATTATTTTGTCTGTCGCGATTTTACTGGAATCCACTCCTCTTCAACTCAGAGCTACTGCTCCCACCTCTTTTGTAACCCAGAGCTGACTAAACCCTGTCCTTGTCATCCAACTCCCTTATAAAATGTTTCAAAATAGTCCTTTCCTCTGCCTGCTAATGTCAGACAGGACGTTACTTCCATTCCAGTTAAACTGTTTGCACTTGATTTAACTTTTCAAAGTTAGGAATTAACCTTTAGAAACTAGAAGTTCCTGACTGCATGCCCAAGAGAGGAAAACAAAATAGCTCCTTCCAGAACAAAGAATCTGCCCTAAATAGGATTTCTTGTTTCTATTATTGGTATGACTAAAAGCAAATAGCTGTCAGTGTTAGGTATAGAAGTTTGATCTTTATTATTAGTTGTCATGTACTCTTACTGAGTTGGTCAATCAGATGTAGCTACAAGAGGAGACAGAGGAGAGTCTCAGGACAAAGTTAAGTGTGTTATACTCACAGATCTTAGAGACTGGAGGAAGGACACATCACACACGACCACATGGAATAACAGTAGGGTATCAGGAGTCAGAAAGCAGAAGCATGGCAGAGTGTAGGCCAGTGGCCTTTATTAGGGTTTCTGCAGGAAGGACAAGTCAGGGCAGGGAAGCAGTTTAAGAGTGGCTAGTTTGAATAATTTAGGTGGGCTTTGAGCTATAAGACTAATCTCTAGTTGTTGGTATTGGAACTGGGGTGATTAAGGCAAAGAAATACAGCCTCCTGGGGTTAAAGGTCCCCAGAGAGGAGTAGTGTTTGCATATCAAAGGCCTGCTCTTGGCTGGGCCTTTTGCTGTCTCTAAGAAAATCCACTAAAGGAGAGTAGTCTCTCCCAGCCAGAATGATTTCAAAAAATGTCAACTTCATAGTATACAGGACATTTTTAAAAACACACACACATACATTCACACTACAGTGGTTATCATGTCTTTAGGAAAAAGAAGATCCAGTGTCAGTGCAAGAAATTGTATAGTTGACATAAATGGAATTTATATTGCTGCTTTTTAATTTTTTCCTTTTGCTAGACAAGAACTAAAATACGATCTGAATCAGTGCTCAACACCTGGAAGTCCTAAGGATGACAAATAGATTCTGAATAAACAAAAAAGAAAACATGTTGTCATATTAATGTGACATATTAATTATCGGTCACATAATCTTTCACAGTTCAGTTTCTAAGTTTGAGGCACAGTCTATGTTTCCCTACCTGAGTGGCTTTCACCAAAGACTGCAAGAAGGACAGTGGTATTGTGTTCCTTGAGTTCTTTATAAACCGATCTGTGAGACACTCAGGCTCTTCAGTTTCTCTCTACATAGTCTGGAAGTTCCCGGGGAGGCTCTACGTTACATGCTTCACTGTGGTCCTCTCATTTATCACCTACTGTCTGACATGTTCTACCTTTCCTGCTGTTGGTGCCTAATATATTCTCCCAGAGCCCTCAGACCTAGTTCAGGGAACCAGTGTTCTTATCAAAACAACCTGTGCCCACGAAGCGACTATATTTGCTGGTGCCAAAGCTGTCAGATTCAAAGCCAGCACTTTTCATTGTTAGTTGTTTTTTTATTGAAGCTACCAGTCTCCCAATCACTGCACTTCTTTCCTAGGATTTATGTATAAAGACCTGAATACTGGACCACAGATCAATCAGAGTGACAAATGTTTTCCCCACCTTAAAGCAATCTTACCTCTTCAGTACAAGCTCTCTGTCCTTGAACCTCTGTTGAGTTTCACATCTCTTCCATAAGGTATTTTTTTCCCCACAAGTTTTCTCTAACATGAAGCTCCCAAGGTACATCCAGACCCATTTGAATACTATGGTGAAAAGGTTTAGGCTGATTAAAATAGGACCTCCTATGAAATATAAAGAATTTCTTCCAGTGATGAATTTGGCCAGTTGTATTTACCATAATTCAAGGAATGTCATTTTTGCTTTCTGTAATTACTAATCAAAGAGTAGAATAATAGTTAATACTATTAAGCAAATAGATGTTTGGGACCTGCTATGCTTCATGTCTTTTGCTGAACTCTGGAACTAATAAAATGATCAAAAACAAATATAAATAACTAAATAATTGTATAGTCTACTAAGGACATATATATTCATTAGAATACATTCAAGTGTTAGGTAAGAGTATATCAGGGCATAGGCAGTATAATGAGGTCATAATTCTCAAATTTGCAAATTAGAACATAGTTAGGGTCAGGAAGATCCCTGGAGGAGGACATGGCAACCCACTCCAGTATTCTTGCCTGGAGAATCCCACAGAAAGAGGAGCCTGAGGGGCTATAGTCCACAGGGTCACAAAGAGTCAGACACGACTGAAGTGACTTAGCACACAAACGCACACAGGGTACTATATACTTTTAAAAATTATATTCTGAAGTGAAAAAGTGAAGTGTTAGTTGCTCAGTCATGTCCAGCTCTTGGTGATCCTGTGAACTGTAGCCCTCCAGGCTCCTCTGTCCATAGAATTCCCCAGGCAAGAATATTCGAGTGGGTTGCATTTCCCTTCTCCAGGGAATCTTCCTGACCCAGGGATCGAACCTGGGTCTCCTGCATTGCAGGCAGACTCTTTGCCATGTGAGCCATCAGTTATGTTTTGAGCATCCTTCCTATGTTTGTAGAGGTGAACAAACATAAACTTTACTACTAGTATTCCTCCAAGCATCTAACCTGGCCCCTAGATAGATGTATGTAAACCTTATTATCCAAATATGTATGTCAGGTTGGAATCATTATAGATCAATCAGTAAATCCCAACACATATATTAAGAATCAACTTACGGATTTTCTGTGTGTGGATACTGTGGGAACGAGGAGAGAGCACAGGAGTATATACAGCTTGATCTGTGCTAAGAGTTTGTCACCTGATGGGACTTGCTTTCCTCCCTGGTATATATTTCCCCTTCTCTTGACACAGTACCCTGATTTTTCTTCAAAGGATTCATCTGCCCCATTCTAAGCCTTGTGGTGTGGGAAGACTTGAAGCTGCCTCTGACTCAGTAGGCCCATCTCCAATCCAGTAATTTTGTTAAGGGTGTACATCTGACCTAAATCAGAACAAGAGAGAAGGAACCCCAGGATTTGTGTGGAAACTCTCAGAAAAGATGTTGTCTTCTGCCCTGGAGTGTGTGATGTGAGGACTGGAGAACTGTAGCAGATGCAGTTGTGTGCTGCTACCATGAGGGAAGGACAGGATGTTGTTTCATTGGCCACAGTAGAAAGGCTAAAATGTAACTCCTCCTGTGCAAGGTAGAACATGGAAGCACAATCAGATGCACAGCAATGTTGTAAAGACTTTCTGTGAATTAATTCATTTAATCCTCACAACGATGTTATAAGTTGGTGCTACTATTATCCACATTTTATAAGCAAGGGACTGAGGCTCAGATAGGTTTAAGTTATACACCTAGTAATACTGTAGTTATCTGATGGCTGTCTAAAATAGTGCAAATAATTCCCTTTCCCTTTTAATATGAAGCTTCGTTAGATACTGGCTTTTGCAGGCCAACGTGACGTGCACATTTTGTGATTGTACATCTTGTATCCTCATTTTGAGTGATCGTATTTGAAGTTTTGCTGAAAGAGTGGTACCTAACTCCCAGATGTTACCTCTTCCACCCTCGCGTGGATGCTGTCACTCAGTCATGTGGGACTCTTTGTGACCCCATGAACTGTAGCTTGTCAGTCTCCTCTGTCTAAGGGATTTCCCAGGCAAGAATACTGGAGTGGGTTGTCCAGTATTCCTACTCCAGGGGATCTTCCTGACCCAGGGATCGAACCCACATCTCCTACATTGGCAGGCGGAATCTTTACCATTGAGCCACCTGGGAAGCCCCTTTGACCCTGGAATTCAGTGTTAATTTTCCAGGCAATTTTAACCTCCTTTGGAAAATTAATTTTAGTATGGGAACTTCATGGAATGTAGATAACCTGGGTTTAATTAATTAATAATTTGGATAAGGAAACCTTTAAGGTGAATGCTAGAAGAAAATCATTCTTTCTTTTATGTGTCATTTTGACTCTGCTCCTTCGTTTTCCGGAGAAGGCAATGGCAACCCACTCCAGTGTTTTTGCCTGGAGAATCCCAGGGATGGGGGAGCCTGGTGGGCTGCTGTCTATGGGGTTTCACAGAGTTGGACACAACTGAAGTGACTTAGCAGCAGCAGCAGCAGCTTTATGTTTCTGAGTAGTAAAAGTTCAAACTAATGAAAACATGATCCCTGTATGGAAGATGCTTGCAATTGTATAAATATCATAGCCATAGATTTCCTGCAACTTCTTCTGTGTAACTGTACAATTGCTTTGAATGACAGGATTTCCAAAATAGAAAAGTCTCCAGCTGTGATTTGCAGAACAACATTTGGTCAAACAGGTAGACTTATTTCTTACCTACTGAAAAAGATTCTTCCTGCAGGTTGAGTTCTGGTTGACCATTCTCAGTGTTTTTCATGAAAGAAAAGAATTCAGAAATTCAGGTCATGAGTTCAGAATGCTGGAACAGAGCTCTCTGTAAAAGGTCACTAAGAGTGTGGAAATAATGAAAAGTGGAAAAATTTTCCATTTTACCTTTACAAAAACAGCGTTTTTTTTTTCCTTTTTTATTACTTAGTGAAATATTCTCTATAAAACACAAATAATAAGTGTTCATGGTAGATTTTGTAGTTTTTTCAGGATAGTTCTACAAAAGGGGGTTTGGTAATATGGTAACTCACTGTATTGTATTAATAGATGTAGTGTGTTACAAAAGAGTCTTTAAAATATTTCTCATTGATACTATAGAGGATAATGATAGCTACCCCTTCCTTGTCCAGAAAACTTTCGGAAACAGTTTTATGGAATAATATTGTCTCTACCCCTGATAAGGCGATGGCATCCCACTCCAGTACTCTTGCCTGGAAAATCCCATGGACGGAAGAGCCTGGTGGGCTGCAGTCCATGGGGTCGTGAAGAGTCAGACACGACTAAGCGACTTCACTTTCACTTTTCACTTTCATGCATTGGAGAAGGAGATGGCAACCCACTCCAGTACTCTTGCCTGGAGAATCCCAGGGATGGGGGAGCCTGGTGTGCTGCTGTCTATGGGCCGCACAGAGTCGGACACGACTGAAGCGACTTAGCAGCAGCAGCAGCAGCAGCAGCAGCATTGTCTCTACCTGAGTGGATGTTTAGATAATTATCTCTGTGTAGTAGATGATTTGTTTTACAAGATAAAATGTTTTGATAATCCTTACTCATGAGCTTCCCAGTTTGGTGCAAAAAGACCATTTATTTTAGGCTAATTATAAAATTTTATTTGATTTAGTCAATTCAGCCTAAAAGCTAATATATCTGAAAGAAAATAAGTTTTAATTTAATCAATAATTTCTATTACACAGATCATTAAAAAATAAGCTGGTTAAATGTAACTTTTAGACATTTCATTATATTGAATGTTGTTGGCATAATTTATCTATGATTCCAGTGAATGTTTATTTTCTAATCTTTTTATCTGAAAATCTGCTAGAAACCTACTCTCAGGCAATTATAGAAGAGACTGTGATTTCTATCTTCAGTTGGAAGATGGAAAGTTGCTGCAAGTTTCCACAGCTACTAACTGAAGAGCTTCCGTATTTGAGACCCTTAGCAGTATGTTTGGAGTTTTCAGCTGGTGGTAGTGGTAAAGAACCTGCCTGCCAATGCAGAAGACATCAGAGATGCAGGTTTGATTCCTGTGTTGGGAAGATCCCCAGGAGAAGGGAATGGCTACCCACTCAAGTATTCTTGTCTGGAAAATTCCATGGACAGAGGAGCTTGGAGAGCTACAGTGTATGGGGTCACAAAGAGATGACATCACTGAGCGACTAACATACACAGCACTGTGGTTGGTTGATGGAGCATATACTGTTCTGTGAACAGCTAGAGTATAAGCTTCAAGGGGCAGGAACAGTGTCTGTTTTGTTCACTACAATACTCTGCTTGCTGTGCTTCATGCTCTGCCCACAGTAAGCAATGATTAAATATTTATTGAGTGAAAGCTTTGGAGGGCAGAGATGGAATTTAGCAGTGCTGTGTCTGGATACAGGAAAAGGAACATTAGCCTGTTTGGGCACAAACAGATAAGAGATGGCCTAACTTGGTAGCAGTTCTTATGAAAAAGAAGTATTGGTTTTATTTGACCATAAAATTTAATGTGCACCTGCTCTGAAATATGGGTACACAAATGTTTGGCATGATCATATTCTCTACCATAACATCCAAGGAAGGGATCTTATTTTGTTAGCTTCATGTTCTTCTGCCTGCATTTTCAGTTTCTGCCTTCTTATCGTTTCCTGCCTTTAGTGTCTAAACATGCCCAAGTCTCTCTAGAGTTAAAACTAAATAATTTACCCACTGCTTTATCTCTTTCTTCCTTCATGACCAAAGATCAAGGAGAATAATTGATAACTGATGTCTTCCATTTCTCTTTTCTCGTTTCCTCTTACCTCTGTGAAACCTGGGTTTGCACCACTGCTCTACACAAAATAGTCCCATTTAAGTCACTCATGCTGGTATTGGGCTTCCCAGGTGGCATAAGTGGTAAAGATCTCACCTGCCAATGTAGCAGACTAAAGATATATAGGTTCAATCTCTGGATCGGGAAGATCCCCTAGGGGAGGGCATGGCAACCCACTCGAGTAGTTTTGCCTGGAGAATTCCATGGACAGAGGAGCCTGGGGGGCTATGGTCTGTAGAGTAAGACACTACTGAAGGAACTTAGCACACATGCAAGCACATGCTGGTGTTATGAGGGTCCAAAGAAGAGGGGTTTTCAATAATCTTTGCTGCGTTTTTAACCTTCAGCTCATGTCATCCTTTTGAAACTCTGTTCTCTTGCTCATGGAGTCTTCAGTTTCCTCTTTTCTCACTACCCCAATCCCCAGTCTCACTCCTCTCCAGCTTTTATAAGACTTTAGCTTTTTACAAGGTTCTCACCTCAGTTTTCAGTCCATTGAGTGTCTCATGAACACATGCTTCAAAGATAATCCTTTCCACTGTTAGTATTTTTAACACATCATATATGCTAATGGCTGCCTTTTTCTTTCTTTCCTAAGTCAACTGAAAAAAAAATGCACAACCTATAAGTTGAGAGTTATGTTTTATTTGGTGGACTTCCTGAACATTTCAAGTCCAGTACACAGCATCTCAGATAACTGACAAAACTGTCTCAAAGAGGCCAGGGGGGAAGTCGTGATATCTAGAAAGTTTTTGCAACAGAACACCAGGTCATTGGACCATTAAAGGATTACTGTTAGTAGAAGAAAATCAGATATCTCTAGTTAACGAGTTTAGTGCTTTTCTATATATGGGAAGATGCAAAAGTCTGGGCTCACTAAAACCATTCCTTTGATATGGACAGCAGTCTGAGGCTAGTATCCTGTGTATTCTCATCCTGAGTTTGCACCACTGGGTCTGGCTACAGTGTCTGACTGCTACATAGGCTTGGCAGTGAGCAACTCAATTTGTCTCCATCCTGAGTTCCATGAAATTAATATTCGTTTGCTCCTTGGAAGAAAAGTTATGACCAACCTAAACAGCATATTAAACAGCAGAGACATTACTTTGCCAACAAAGATCCATCTAATCAAAGCTATGATTTTTCCAGTAATCATGTATGGATTGGAGAGTTGGACTATAAAGAAAGCTGAGCACTGAAGAACTGATGCCTTTCAACTGTGGTGTTGAAGACTCTTGAGAGTCCCTTGGACTTCAAGGAGATCCAACCAGTCCATCCTAAAGGAGATCAGTCCTGAATATTCATTGGAAGGACTGATACTGAAGCTGAAACTCCCAAACTTTGGCCATCTGATGTGAAGAACTGACTCATTTGAAAAGACCCTGATGTTGGGAAAGACTGAAGGCAGGAGAAGGGGACAACAGAGGATGAAATGGTTGGATGGCATCACTGACTTGATGGACATGAGTTTGAGTAAGATTTGGGAGCTGGTGATGGACAGGGAAACCTGCTGTGCTGCAGTCCATAGGATCACAAAGAGTTGGACACGACTAAGCAAATGAACTGAACTGAACTGAGTTCCCTCAAGGCTCACCATCTGGGTGGCTATAATGTGATGGTTTAATGGTTGTAACAACCTTTGTTTATTGATATAGCAGTTGGCGTTTTAATTCTCACTTACCTCCTATCCTCCTTTTCTCTCTTCTTCCATCCTTCTTTTGTTCTTTCCATCATCTAACCATAAAAGTCTTGATGGATAGATAGTAAAATAGTCTGTCTCCTGGGTGAGAGTCAAGAGGTAGTTTCTAGTTCATTATTCATAGTTTTATCCCTTTTCTGATTTTTTGAAAATGAATGTGAATTACTATTTTAATTAGAAGTTAAAAATATTTCTAATTAGAAAAACAAACAAACAAACAATGAATCTGCTCAAGAGTAAGTGCTTTCTTTGACATACCCACTATCACCTCACACACTTAACCTTACTCTCTGTGTTAAGTGAAGTTCAGGGTGGGGATCATATCTTAATCATCTTAGTAAGTTGTTTAGCACAGGGCTTAGGATTTAGTAAATATTCAACAAACATTTTTGAACTATAATAAGCTCACTGCACCCTGCACAGTTGAAATGGCATATTCAAATCTTGATGTCTTGATGACATGGGTGAAAACCTTATGCAGACAGGACATGGGCCAACATTCTGGAGTAAAGGGACCATCATGGTGATCCCAACAATCATTCTAGTTTTCCCTCACATGTGTGCCTGGGTGCATACTCAGTCTCTGAGTCGTGTCTGACTCTTTGCGACCCCATGAGCTATATAGCCCACCAGGCTCCACTGTCCATAAGATTTTCCAGGCCAGAGTACTGGAGTGGATTTCCATTTCCTACTCCAGGGGATCTTCCCGATCCAGGGATTGAACCTGGGTTTCCTGCATTGGCAGGCAGATTCTTTACCAGTGGCCACCTGGGAAGCCTCAGTTTTCCCCCACAGAACTTGTTAATTTTCAGTGAAGGGAAGAGAGGCTGAGGGAAAGTGTCAGCCAAGGGGCTTGCAACAGACTTGCTGAGCTGGAGAGAGAAAATTTAACACTCAGCACTGTTGAGTAGATCAGGACATGAGGAAGAAATCTCTAAGAACTGAACCAGCAATAATATATGTGATTTCTTCCAAAAATATTTTTCAATTTTTAAAAATTTATTTATTTTAATTGGATGCTAATTACTTTACAGTATTGTAGTGTTTTTTGCCATACATTGACATCAGTTAGGCATGGGTGTACATGTGTCCCCCCATCCCAAACTTCCCTCCCACCTCCCACCCCATCTCATCCCTCTGGGTTGTCCCCGTAGTACTGGCTTTGAGTGCCCTGTTTCACGCATGGAACTTGGACTGGTCATCTGTTTCTCATATGCTAATATATATGTTTCATTGCTATTTTCTCAGATCATCCCACCGTCTCCCTCTCCCACAGAGTCCCAAAGTCTGCTCTTTATATCTGTGTCTCTTTTGCTGTCGTGCACATAGGGTCATCGTTACCATCTTTCTAAATTCCATATATATGCATTAATATAATGTATTAGTGTTTTTCCTTCTGACTTACTTCACTTTGTATAATAGGCTCCAGTTTCATCCACCTCATTAGAACTGACTCAAATGTGTTCTTTTTAATAGCTCAGTGATATTCCATTGTGTATATGTACCACAACATTCTTATCCATTTGTCTTCTGATGGACATCTAGGTTGCCTGCATATCCTAGCTATTGTAAACCCTGCTGCGATATCTGTCTCTTTCCATTCTGGTTTCCTTGGTGTATACGCCCAGCAGTTGGATTGCTGGATCATATGGAAGTTCTATTCCCAGTTTTTTAAGGAATCCCCACACTGTTCTCCATAGTGGTTGTACTAGTTTGCATTCCCACCAACAGTGTGAGAGGGTTCCCTTTTCTCCACACCCTCTCTGGCCTTTATTGTTTGTAGACTTTTTCATGGCAGCCATTCTGACTGGTGTGAGATGATACCTTCTGGTGGTTTTGATTTGCATTTCTCTGATAATGAGTGATGTTGAGCATCTTTTCATGTGTTTGTTAGCCATCTGTATGTCTTCTTTGGAGAAATGTCTGTTTAGTTCTTTGGCCCATTTTTTTGATTGGGTTGTTTATTTTTCTGATATTGAGCTGCATGAGCTGCTTGCATATTTTGGAGATTAATTTTTGTCAGTTGCTTCATTTTCTATTTTTTTCTCCCATTGTGAAGGCTGTCTTTTCACCTTGCTTATAGTTTCCTTCGTTGTGAAAAAAGCTTTTAAGTTTAGTTAGGTCCCATTTGTTTATTTTTGCTTTTATTCCCATTACTCTGCGAGGTGAGTCATAGAGGATCTTGCTGTGATTTATGTCAGAGAGTGTTCTGCCTATATTTTCTTCTAGGAGTTTTATAGTTTCTGGTCTTACAGTTAGATATTTAATCCATTTTGAGTTTATATTTGTTTATGGTGTTAGAAAGTATTCTAGTTTCATTCTTTTACAGGTGGTTGGCCAGTTTTCCCAGCACAACTTGTTAAAGAGAATTTCTTTTCTCCATTGTATATTTTTGCCCCTTTGTCAAAGATAAGGTGTCCATAGGTGCATGGATTCATCTTTTGGCTTTCTATTTTGTTACATTGATCTGTATTTTTGTCTTTGTGCCAGTACCATACTGTCTTGATGACTGTAGCTTGTAGTAATGTTTGAAGTCAGGTAGGTTGATTCTTCCAGTTCCATTCTTCTTTCTCAAGATTGCTTTGGCTATTTGAGGTTTTTGTATTTCCATGCAAATTGTGAAATTATTTGTTCTAGTTATGTGAAAAATACCATTGGTAGCTTGATAGGGATTGCATTGAATCTATAGATTTCTTTGGGTAGTATACTCATTTTCACTATATTGATTCTTCTGATCCATGAACATGGTATATTTCTCCATCTATTTGCGTCCTCTTTGATTTCTTTCATCAGTGTTTTATAGTTTTTTATATATAGGTCTTTTGTTTCTTTAGGTAGATTTATTTCTAAGTATTTTATTCTTTTCATCACAATTATAAATGGATTTGTTTCCTTAATTTCTCTTTCTGTTTTCTCATTGTTATCATATAGGAGTGCAAGGGATTTCTGTGGTTAATTTTATATCCTGCGACATTGCTATATTCATTGATTAGCTCTAATAATTTTCTGGTGGTGTCTTTAGAGTTTTCTATGTAGAGGATCATGTCATCTGCAAACAGTGAGAGTTTGACTTCTTCTTTTCCTATCTGGATTCCTTTTATTTCTTTTTCTTCTCTGATTGGTGTGGCTCAAACTTCCAAAACTATGTTGAATAGTAGTGGTGAGAGTGGGCACCCTTGTCTTATTCCTGAGTTTAAGGGAAATGCTTTCAGTTTTTCACCATTGAAGATAATGTTTGCTGTGGGTTTATTGCAGATGTCTTTTATTATGTTGAGGTATGTTCCTTCTATGCCTGCTTTCTGGAGAGTTTTTATATCATAAGTGGATGTTGAATTTTGTCAAAGGCTTTCTCTGCATTATTGAGATAATCATATGGCTTTTATCTTTCAATTTGTTAATGTGGTGTATCACATTGATTAATTTTTAAACTATACATGTGCATGGTGGAACTCCTAGAAATCAACTAGAAACCTCTTCCCAAAAGACCACAATGGTTAGCAAAGAAATCAGTATCCTGGTGGTCATAGTAAGAGAGAAGTTAGAGTTTAGGGCCCAAAAAAGTAGAGTGGCCCTTGTCAATTTCATAGGCTTTTAGTCATGCCAGAAGTACTAAGATCTAGGAATAAGGGTGAACTAGAAAAAAGACAGTGGCACCCTACTCCAGTACTCTTGCCTGGGAAATCCCGTGGATGGAGGAGCCTGGTAGGCTGCAGTCCATGGGGTTGCTAGGAGTCGGACAAGACTGAGCGACTTCACTTTCATTTTTCACTTTCATGCATTGGAGAAGGAAATGGAAACCCACTCCAGTATTCTTGCCTGGAGAATCCCAGGGACAGAGGAGCCTGGTGGGCTTCCATCTATGGGGTTGCACAGAGTTGGACATGACTGATGTGACTTAGCAGCAGCAGAAAAAAGACAAACCCTAACAAAATCCAAAACCCATGGTTAACTGAATATACCAGTAGTCTACTTGCCTTCCAGAGTAAAATAAAATTTGGCCTGGAGTACTCTTGCCTGGAAAATCCCATGGACGGAGGACCCTGGTAGGCTGTAGTCCATGGGGTCGTGAAGAGTTGGACACGACTGAGCGACTTCACTTTCATTTTTCACTTTCGTGCATTGGAGAAGGAAATGGCAACCCACTCCAGTGTTCTTGCCTGGAGAATCCCAAGGACGGGGGAGTCTGGTGGGCTGCTGTCTATGGGGTCGCACAGAGTCAGACACGACTGAAGCGACTTAGCAGCAGCAGCAGCAGCTTGAACCTTTGCAACAGTATTTAACATATAATACCTAACAGTCATTTAAAAATTACCTCATATGCACAAAAAGAAGTCTAGAAAGTTAAAAGTAAAAACAAAATTCTATAGTTGGAGACCCAGAGGATGAATTAGATATTGGAGTAATATATCTGAGGATAGGAACTTTTAAATAACTATGCTTAATATTTTCAAAAAAAAGAAGAAAAAAATGCAGAATTTTCCTAGTGAACTGGAACCTGATAAATGCAGTGGTTGAAAATTAAAGATCCAACAGATAGGTTAATAACAGATTTGACATGTCAGAAGAGAGGATTAGTGAACTGGGAAATAAATGACTAAAAATATCTAGATTAAAGCCAGAGACAGATAAGGCTGGAAAACGAGGAAGAGTATTAAAAAAAAAAAAAGTGGCAATTGCCAAACATAATTTAGAGTTTTAGAAAGAGAGGTGCAAGAGAATGGGAAAGTATCAATGAAAATTTTCAAAAACTGGCAGTTAAGCCACAGGTTCAAAAATATTCAGACTCCAAGGAAGTAGATACAATGACAAATCATACCTAGGTGTATCATAACCCACTGCAAACAAAAGGAGAAAAAATAATAAAAGCAGTGAAGCCACATTTTAATTTTGTTCATTTTTGAGTTCCATGTGAAGGTGATTGATGGTGATTGATGAACTGGATCATGTCCATTGGCAAGTGTACACAGATCTTAAAACCACCTGGAGACTGGGCCTAGAGACCAGAAAATAATAAGAAGGTGAAAGAAGTGGGAATGTTGAACCAGAAAAGAGTGGGACAATTTTGGTAGTCTTAAAATATTTGAAGTGTTGTCAGGATGCAAAGGCAATTTACTTGTTCTATGTTATCCAGGGGACAAAGCTAGGATGCACGTTGAAGGGAAGCAATTTGTGACTCAACACAGGAAAGTTTAATAAATAGGCCTGGATGAAAATGGAACAGTGAACTGCCAAACATTGGAAAATTTTTAAAACTGAGATTTTGATGACCAAGCTTCTGAGAGGTAGAAGGTATTCTTAAACTGAATATGAATTTAATGAGCTCTCCTCGACTCCTTGCAACTCCAAGGTTAAATAATTCTGTAATGTGCATTCCAAGTGAATGATTATTTTTATGACTACCACTGATTTAAGAAGTTGTTCATTTAATTGTTAACTCAGCAAATGTTAGTGAGTACCCACTTCATGGAAGGCCTCATCCCATGCAGAGGGGCTGGCTACTAGGAGACATAAGACACAGTTTCTGGCATCATCTGAATCATGAACTTGAGAAAAGCCTATTCTTGAGAGTTTCTATCTTATTCAGGTCACTATAATATAACTTTGTACAAGGGGAGATAGGACATATATTATTAAAACAGAGCTAAATAGTGTAAAAGAATAATTTATTCTCACTAAATGTGCATTTTATTCCTTTTTACAGAGGAGATTACATGCTGTTTGTCAAATTGAACACAACTGCTATAAATATAACCCTTTTCAGGACAACTAGGTGATCTTGGCATACTGTTGCTTCAAAATTCTGGAAGGCACGCTTGGTGCCTCAATATTATCAGTTTAAACAATCTTGTGTTTCTTCAACAAACCCTAATTTTTGTATTGGTTGTTAATGAAATGATTCCAGTTCTTTGTCATGAAGTGATCAAATAAGTCTTTTTGTGCTGGTAGGAAAAAAAGATGTTATTAATAGTAACTTTTAAATGCATTCTCTGTGCCATTAAATCAAAATCCTCTGCAATTATTTTCTACCCCAAACATTTTCTCCTATTAAATCTAATGGGATTGACAATCTTTTATGTTATCATTTTAATAACCCCGGCTGAGGGGTTGGCTTACACTGTGGTCTATAATATGTGATCATGTGATCTATAGTATGTGATTATGACACATATCTTCATAAACGTACTCTTCATACCAAATTCTATTTTTAAAAACTGTCTTCATAGTAGAAAAGAGGTTTTACATTTTGGAAGCACCTTTTTTCTTTTTTTTCAACTGGAGGGGAAAAATAAGAAAATACCAAGCATCTCAGGTCCTTTTTATCTGTCCTTGATTTGCCCTCAAACATTACTGAAAAATATTGTCAGTTCCACTGCCTGAAGATTGTTTTCTGGAGAAAATGAATGTTTCAACTGTGACATTGTGTTCCCATTTGATACACCTTTCAACTTGTAAGCTTCTGAAGAAAGAAATAGGGATGTTTTGTTTCAGTCACAAACTAAGCTTCTAATATGATGGATGGCAAAATAAAAATGGAGATGTCCTTTCGTTGAGATCCTGTGCTGAAGGCTTAATGAACCTATGCATAGTCAAGCTGTAAACCCATGTATAGGCAGGCACGTAAGCCAGGCATCAATGTGGGGCAGGGTGTCTGGAGGTCAGACCAGGGTGCAGGTGCCCTTGCCTTTCCATCTGTCTGAATGGTCCTTCCTTGTCATCATCCCTCCAAGTTTCAAATGAATTAGGTCCAGAGAGTCTCAAGATTTTATGGCCTGATTACAGATGTAACCTGCCTATGTTCCACACTTCAGTCTGTCATTTCTTTTTTCCACTTCAAATAGGAGATTATGTTTAAAGTGTACTGATGTAAGGGGCTTCTTTCCCTAAATTGCTTTAAATTAAAAAAAAAAGATTAGAATAAAAATAATAGCCAATAGCTTAGAGTCAGTGTCCATTAAATTATCTTCAACCTCTATGGTTTGTGTTACCCTCCTACTGTGTATCCCAAATTATTTCATTGGTTCAGATTAATGTAGGTTTTCTGTTAATAAAATTGGGTACTATGGAGTGCTGTGTCATTCAAAACTGAATGAACAAGATAAATGGACTTGATTGTATTTTAATTATTATATTTTGGGGACTGGTCTTATTTGGCCTTTGCTTAACAGGGCAGATGGTCTGTTTCTTATGTTAGGAGCATATTGTTAGTGTTTGATAACTATATAAATGTGTACAACAATACCAATGAGCCAACTTGAAATTAAGTTTTCTAAGGGCAGCTTTACTTTGTTGATTTGGAGTTCGAAAATTTGGGTTATTTTGTGATTGAATAACATTCTTGAATGCTTAATGCAGGGCTATATTTACCTTGATTAGCTCAGCAATTCACTACACATTATTTCCAAAGATGTTAATCAGTATTAAATGAAAATAGATTGAATTGCATCTGAAATTGTGAAGACTGCCTGAAAGTGTCAGTCTCTTTGGGAAATTGAAATTCTGGCATCTTAATGAATATAACCTCATTATGGAAATACTGTATAAGAAAAATGGGTTTTAGAAATACTATAAGCTAGGGATACATTTCTGAACATAATAGTTACTTTTAAATTAATTCAGTGCTAGAATTATTGAATTGATTTAATTCCAATTGGAGGAAATAACCTGTGGTATTTTTTTAGATATTATTCCTTCCAATGGATAACATTTGAAATTTAAAAATACCATCTCACTAGTTATTACCTCATTCATTTCTTCTGGACTGTTCAAACATTAAAATTTTAAATATTCTCCCTGATCAAATGGCAATGACATTGCTCAAAATTGCATCTCTCAAGTTATTTAAAGCAGGAAGAGAATTTATTTAGTGAACATATCCAACTGAATATAGCATTTCTAAGTACATGTAATTTATAAAGTATGTGTGTATATACATATTCACAAATATGTTCTTATTTTGGATATTCACGTATGAAAAGACAATGTTACATTGTTTTTATTAACCTATGTAACACATTAAAAGCAGACATTTATACTGCAAGAGAAAATCATTGACTTGCCTATAGAAAGAAACTGAAATGAAAAAGTTTCTGACCATGGGCTAATATTTATAAGTTTATGTATTTCTCTTAGTTCAGAGGAGTATTTAAAGTAAGAGGGAAATAGGGAAAGTATGTTCTCATTGAAGATTTGAGGTTTATTTATCCAAAAAGGAAGTATAAACATGCCTAGGAAGATAAAGTTCCAGTATTTTAAATATGAAGCCATTCTAAAAAATGGCTCTAGCGTTTTGGAGGTTGTAACTAACATCAAGTTTCAAACGTGAGCTCCCTTCATTACTGTCCTTGGTCCTTTAGTTAAAGTATTAAACTCTCTGATCTTCAGTTTTTCATCTATAAAGTGAGACTAATTACAGCTGCTGTATTGTTTTTTCTTTTTTGTTGTTTTTTTTTTTCTTTTTGTAAGAGAAAGGGTGGTAGAAAGATCAAGATGTATAAAACTTAGCAGTGTACCTGATGGATGTTCTTATTATAATTACCCTTAAATGCATTCATTACGAGTCAGGGAGCTTGACTGAGTACACTGAATAATGCTGAAAAGAAAGCATGTGAGAGTGTCCAAGAAAAATTCACCAAATTCAGTTTCTATTGCCTTATTCAATAATTGAATATTAAAGATGCCAGTCATTGAACCAAAGATTAAGATACCCTGGAAGGAGGAAACAAGTCTTTTCATGAAAAGATTGCAACTAGATTGAGGAAGGTGGAAAATCCATTTTAGTTTCTGTATGTGTATGTCTACAAAGTGGAAATTATCTTTGTTAATTGTTATACCTATGACAGTTTTACTACCCTTGAGTTTAAATCAGTGACAAAGTATCAGTGTTCTTCAATAGGCATTAAAAAAGACAAAATTCTGATGTGAATTGAAATTCATTCTGTATTAAAATTGTTTTACAAAATGTTTTCCCTTACCTCTGGATTGCACAATTTCTATACTTTAGGAATAGTCAGTAATTAGTTTTAATTTGGATTCATCTTTTAACTTGAAAGAAATTTATTGGAGGCTTTCATGTAATGAATCCAATAGTTGGGAATCATATTTCAAGGAGTGGTCACTGATTCCTTCAGTGTTTTGACGTGTACATTCATTTCTAACATGTCAGGTGGTTAATTTAAAACACTTATTGATTCTTGATTTTTGCTTGGCTGTGAGCTCATGTATTTTAATGGAGTTGTTAATAAAATGTCAATTTTCTCCTGTTCTGTGTTCTGTATCTATTTTCTGACTACATTTGTAATCTGTCATAGGAAAAAAATGGCTAATATAATTTCTCAAGACTTGCAAACTACTTACACTTTAATGTCTATCTTATAGATTTTTGCATTAGAAAGTTCCCATGGGTTCATAATATGTAGCTTTACTTACCATTGACATCAGCCTCTTCTGGGAAATTAATCCCGTGAGTTGCTCTACTAGCAGCCACTGTGCTTTGGACAATCATTTTCAGTGTTAAAAGATTTTTAGACAGGGGTTTTGTTGCAGTGGCTGTTGTTATTGTTTTTTTCTGTTTTGTTTTGTTTGTAGATATCCTTGAGTGCATTGTGTTTAGCTGGTTTCTGAAAACAAATTCATTGAGTTTGAAACATATGGTGGCTTAAAACAGGAAAGGAAAACAATTAAAGAAAGAACAACTCATGGTGAATGTAAATCCTTTGAAAGCTCTTAGCTACTGCTGAGAATTAAGTGAAGTTGGAGGATTTAACAGTGCTGTGTTTCACAGGTAATGTGACTTAGAGGTCTACACTTCAGAGTGCCTGAGGTCTCGAATCACCCAATCTACCAAGCCCAATACATAGACGTGGAGCTCTAGACTTTGCCAATCAGAAATTAAATTTTTAAAAATTTGAGTGAGCTCCAGTTATGGTCCTCCTCATTCTCAAGCAGTGAATTCAACTGGCTGGCTTCATGGAGAGGGAGGGTATATTATTAAAGAGAGTAATGGCCTTCCAACTCAGTGCAATAATTTAGCTGTGATAAATATTGGAGACGGAGAAGGCAATGGCAACCCACTCCAGTACTCCTGCCTGGAAAATCCCATGGACGGAGGAGACTGGTAGGCTGCAGTCCATGGGGTTGCTAAGAGTCGCACACGACTGAGCAACTTCACTTTCACTTTTCACTTTCATGCATTGGAGAAGGAAATGGCAACCCACTCCAATGTTCTTGCCTGGAGAATCCCAGGGATAGGGGAGCCTGGTGGGCTGCCATCTATGGGGTCGCACAGAGTCGGACAGGACTGAAGCGACTTAGCAGCAGCAGCAGCAAATATTGGAGAGAGGGGGAAAATTTGTTAGACTCTTTGTTTCTTCTTTAATTCTAGAAAAGAGGGAGAAAGTTCTTAATGAATTGGAAATCATTATCTCACAAACTATAGTTACTTATATACCCGAAGGTAAGAATGCCTGTGTATGGTATAAACTTTGTTTCCTGCAGACTGAATGACTTAGAAGAATTTTGAGACAAAGTGACTTATAATCATAATGAATTATAAGAAATAGAATATTTCCATTGCTCTTCTAAGGAAAAAAAAATCAAATGAAATCTTAGGACAACATTTTTTGCCACTCTTGTGCTTTCTTTTATTGCCCATTTTTCTGAGAAAACAATCAACCACTTCAACAAAGCATCAGGTGTAAATTTAAATTATTTCCCTTAAAATTGAGTTGCAATTTAATTGACTAAGTGAGCAGTATTTTTTAAGTAGCACACTGTACATAAAATTGCAATTTTTAAAAATTGCATGAGAAAAAATAAAATGAAGCTCCCACACTAGGTGGCCAAAAGTATGTTCATCTTCCCTCTGATGAAATCCCATGAAGACTGAGTCAAAAAGTCTGAATCAGCCCTTTAAATTAGAACATAGCTATGTATGAAATATAAAATAGGTTAAGCACTAAAAATAAAATTGGATAAAACATTTTTAATTGATGGGCTTTCTCTGTTTGTATGTTTTCTATGTTTTACATTAAATAAAGATGAATATTCCATAAAGATACCAGTGCTTGCTAAAATAGGAAGCAAAAGAGCACTAAAATATTTAGGTTTAATAACCTGTTTTTTTTTTTAAAGAAAAACAGGACATGTGGCTGCCAATTAGGCAACAGATAGAAAGTGAAAATAATAAAAATGATGATGACCTAGCATTTAACCTGGTTCTGTGTGTCTCCTGAATATGTGTGTGACAACTCACAGTGTCTCCAGACCTTATATAAATCAGGGTGCTGCTCATGACACCTTAGGTCTCTTGGGTAGCCATTTGTCAAATTCCTGTAAGTGATTTTAATATATTAGTCCTCAACTTTCCTTTTTTTTTTTTTTTTAAAGAAGCTTCTCTATGGGGATACCTAATGTAACAGAATATCAAATAGAAAAACAAAGCATGAGGCAAGTGTAAAATAACAATATTTTGGGAAGCACACTGTTACAAATTATCTGTTACAGTGTATGATATGTACATCAGTAACAGAAAGCCTAAATAGTATTTTGTGTTAAACAATTACTGTCATATAACAGTTTGCACCATTTTTTATACATACATAAACATGTATCTACATATAGATATGGGAAGATGCCCTGGAGGAAGGTATGGCAACCTACTCCATTATTCTTGCCTGGAGAATCCTCATGGACAGAGGAGCCTGGTGAGCGACAGCCCATAGTGTTGCAAAGAGTCGGACACAACTGAAGTGACTAAGCATGTGTAAATATAATTTTAGCATATAGTTCCTCTATAAATTATATATATATAAACATGTTAAAAATTGTATGATTGTTTTCTTTTTATTCAGAGGAAATTTATCATATCTCTTCTATTAATACTGCAATATCTATGAAGTCTATTGACCTCCCAACCACCTACCCATCCTCCACCCCCACAAATTTAATATACTTTTCTGGGTAGATTATTCTGCATCTAGAATTTTGAAATATCATGTAGTCAGTTGGTGAATAATTATTTCTTAACCCATCTTGATAATATGCATATATGTGCTCTTTTATATCAGCATACTGTATCTCCTCACTGTTTATTGGTCCAGCCGCTTACAAAATATGTCATTAGTTCAACTACATAATGGCCCCTGACACCTACCACACCCACACACACACACACACACACACACACATATATACATTCCCTCTCTTTATTATATGTCTTCCTCACCTTACTTTTTTATACTGTTGGATTTAAAAAATAATAAAAACTGAAAAGAAAGAATAAGGAAAAAGTGAGGAAATTAAGACATGCAATATGTTGAGGGCATGTTTTCTTTATACCAAAAAATTCTAGTTTCCTGGCTAAGACCTAATACTTTGGTAAATAAGGAGAAATGAATGCACATAATTAGATTATTAGGCATTTTTGTAATTTTATGCATTCAAGTATAAGTTATTCTTCATTATATCTTAACAATGTCATGTCTTCAGTACCCTTATGCACAAATATGTTATCAATAAATAACAGACAATCAAGAGGTGTCTGTGTACTGTTCAAGTTCATCGAGCTAATTCCACAGCAGAATCTAATTTAGAGTTCATTGCCTCTATCTTTATGGAATGGGCTAACTTTATCCTGATCATCTAAATGTAGTGTTTTGCATATAATATGGCTTCTCTGGTGGTTCAAATGGTAAAGAATTTGCCTTCAATGTGTGAGACCTGGGTTCGATCCCTGGGTCGGGAAGATCCCCTGGAGAAGGAAATGGCAACCCACTCCAGTATACTTGCCTTGAGAATTCCACGGACAGAGGAGCCTGGTGAGCTACAGTCCATGGGACATTTAACATATGTGATTTATTGGTTCTCTCTGGTTTGCAAATTGCTTATTTTAAATGAAAGATTTAAGAAAGGTTAATGTTTTTGAAAGTTATAACCTACTTTGTAAATATTTTGCTGTAAATATCCTCATTTCCTCTCTCTCTCTTTGTACCCTTGAGAGGACGGTACACAGAGTAGCACACTAGTGTCTCTGCATTGACTTTTGCTGAAGAATGTATTTTGACATTGTAATTTCCCTTCAGAGCTCTGGGGTATGTTAAGCTTGACTTCTCTCCATTTGTGTCATTGAAAGACTCCCACCTGCAGTCAGAGTTAAACTGTAAAGTCAGGTGTAAGCATTTTTGGCAGGTATGATTTTTTTTTCTCATGTACTTGTGAGAAAAAAAAAAAAAAAAAAAAAACAACTAAACCTAAGATTCCTTTTATCTGACTGACATTTTCAGTCCAAAAGGAGGATAAATAGTCATATGTGAAAACATTTGTTGATGCTTGTAAACGATTTGTTACTATCACAACTACTCTGAGTCTCAATCTGCCATGCCTTCTGATTCAACTTCTGATTGTTTCTCTGATGAATGTATTTCAGTAGGCAGTTTTTTGGTAAATATAACATCCATTATTTTTGTCCTTATGTGTAAGAATATATTTTCTGATCGTTTTCTAGTTTGCTTTTTAATTGGAAATCTTTTGCTTGCATGTGGTGGAAAATCTAGCCCAAATTGGCATAAGAAATAAAAATTAATTTGACATATATCTACAGAATAAGCCTTCCCTGGTGGCTGATATGGTAAGGAATCCGTCTGCAGTGCTGGAGATCCAGGTTTGATCCCTGAGTCAGGAAGATCCACTGGAGAAGGGAATGGCTACCCACTCCAGTATTTTTGCCTGGAGAAATTCCATGGACAGAGGGGCCTGGTATGCTACAATCCATGGGGTCACTAAAAGGGTCACAACTGAGCTACTAACACTTTCACTTTTCATCTACCAAATAAGGCCTTTTACTGACTTGAGACACAGTTTGAATTACATATTAATGAGGTTATCCATATTCTGGCTTTTTTCTGTAATTCTGCAGCTGTGCACACTGTGTGCCGGTCTGATACTCAGGTCGTCTTCTCACGTGGTGGCCACAAAGGAGCCAAACCTCATAACTTCACACCATGAAGTCCAGAGAAAGAGAAGGCAACTGTTCTGGTAGCTCCCCCACAAAGCAGAGGAACTGCTCTTCTGGCAGCCCCGGTGAATACTGCCTTATGGTCCATTGACTTGATCATCCCTGAACTGAAGTCTGCAGCCCAGAGTATGGAGTTTACTACCTGGTTTAAGCAATGTGGCTTTTCTGAACCTGAGGCTCAAAAAAAGCCTGGAATGATATTACACAGATTGGCTATAGGAAAGTCTAGGTACTGTTGATGAGAGTTTAATGGAGGTTAGTTATTGAGGAGGTAAGCAACAAATGTCAGCTCCAGGACTATGCATAAAAGACCATTTTACGGACAGCTTATGAAAAATGTATCAATTTTTTAAAATGTCCTATGCATTTATATTTAGTGATTTCACTTGGTAAAGTGGAAGGTAGAGGGAGGTATTAGTAATATGTATAAAAAATTGGTGAAAAAGCTAATTGGGGTCCACTACAGCCATAAGCATCACCTATAGAAAACTTTGTAAATGCAGTCAGTATGTAAGAAAAGGTAGAGTCTTTTTTTTTAATTTATTTTTTATTGAAGGATAATTGCTTTGCAGAATTTTGCTGTTTTCTGTCAAGTTTCAACATTAATCAGCCATAGGTACACATATATCCCTTCCCTTTTGAAACTCCCTCCCATCTCCCTCCCCATCCCATGCCTCTAAGTTGATACAGAGCCCTGTTTGAGTTTCCTGATCTTTTGAATTGGGCTTAATGATTGAACTATGGTTATTATCCATTAACTCTGGGAATGAAGGGTCTCTACCTGCATCTCAGAAAATTCTCTTTGACTTAAGTTTCAAACAATGGAATTCAGGCAGCCTTAAATCTAGTAACTGGATGTGGTTTTAGCATTTATTTGGTAGCTCAGAACTTGGAATGAACACTTAGATATTGATTCTGTTCTATTATCAGATTAGAGGATTTAAGTAAAGAAAATTGGGTGAATTTTTCCTGAGTGATACAATTAATAAGTGGCCGAAACAGTATTTGCACCTTGCAGTCTGTGCTCTTCATTATTGGCTACACTGGCTTTCAAACGTTGTATAGTTCTTCCTAAAAAATACTGTGGTACTTGATGCTTTGTTCATGTTTCCAGACCTGCCCACCATGGCTTATATATCTATATAAGCTGAAGCATAATATTCTAACACTTGAAATAAACCTCTCAAAACCAGAGATTCCAGTCTCTGTCTTAAGTACTTATTTGATGTTTGGCATCCAGCCACTGAATATTCATTCTCTTATTGGTTTGCGCATGTTATGTGTGTGTGTGCAAGTGTGTGTGTCTGTGTGTGTTGGGGGTGGGATTCCAAAATAGCATGGCAGGAAACAATGCTACGCTGATCTCTGTGTGAATATAAATAAGAAGGTATTTCCTCCCCCTGCTCTTACTCTGCAGACATGTGGTCATGTGACCCAGGCCCATAACATGTGCACTTTATATCTTCATGTGTGCAGGGTATTCACAGGTAATTCACCATGGTGGTAACCAAACTGAGAGTTCGACAGCACTGCTGAAAATTACTGTGATGATGTCTGGGCTGGCATCCTAAATAGCTATGCCTATGGCAAGACCTTGCTGTATAATCAGTGGCCTGGCCCCTCATCTAGGCCAAATTCTCTCCTTCTAGTTAACTGTATGAGCTACTGTAAATCCTGAAATAAATTCCTTTCTTGCTTGAGTTATTTGCTTGTCCATGTGTGCATGCTCAGTTGTGTCCAACTCTTTGTGACCCCATAGACTGTAGTCTGTCAGGCTCCTCTGTCAATGGGATTTTCCAGGCAAGAATACCAGAGTGGGTTGCTGTTTCCTCCTTCAGGGGTTCTTCATGACCCAGGGATCAACCCTGTGTCTCCTGTATCTCCCGTATTGGCAGGTAGATTCTTTCCCACTTTGCGCCTTCTGGGAAGCCCCAGTCATTTTCTAATTCTGACTGTAGAACCACTTTTTCTGCTCTTTGTTCTTCAACTTACCTTCTATTTATTTAGTCAATCTTATAAGAAAATACAAAGTAGGCACAGATACAAAAGTAGAACTTTGCATATATGAAGAGATAAAGTATAAGTAATCTTTATTTCAGAGACAGCTATGCTTAGATTATTGTCACAGCAGATGAAATGGGAAATATCAGGGCAACCAGATAGATGAGGAAAAAAGAAATAACTTTGGGAGAACTTTTAACATTGTTGTGACCTCTTGTAATCAAGAGAATTGGCAGCTTAAGAGGTACCTGGAAGTAGCAGAGAAAGAAATTGAGAGGAAAAATGATGTGTAAGAGGAGGGATGTTATTCATAGGTGGTCATTCAGTTATAAGGCAGAATTTACCTTATACAAGTATAAATTAAGTACCACCTGTATAAAGTGTACTACAAGGCATGGGATCTGACAGACGTACACTGATGATAAAATTACTAAGTATTCTTCAGGACCCAGGACTGATATTAATAGATTTGTGTGTTACAGAAAAAGTCTCAAAAGAGTTTCTGGTGCTCTCCTTTGCAAAACAAAGATTTGAGGTACCTATAGAGTCTTTCTTCTCCAATCATCCTAGGAGATTCAGAAGGAAAACAGAATTTCAGAAGTTAATGTTAACCTGGGAGGGCTTTTTGATCTAATTTTACTTGCCTCCCAAGCCCATGAGGAGATCCCAAATAAGGATGGCTTGCATATATCATGTTTCTCAGGAACTGGGGAGCGTTTACCCACCTATCTTGTTTGACTTTGAAGAAAGAGAAACACTGTAGGGGGAAAAAAAAAGAAAAACATGTGTTAGGTGAAGCTTTCTCTTAACCTGGTAATTCTAATGAGTACCACTTTACCTCTCTGAAAAACAAACAAAATGAAAATTCAGTAAAAAGTCTGTTAAGGTACCCTAGCTAAAACCAGAACTCTTTTTAAAATGTTCTTTGCTGTTAGCTTCTGAGTTGCTCCCCCTCCCTTCAGTGTCACTACATACTTCATGGTATGTTAACCAAGTAGAATATTCCTAGAAATCAACAAGATTTGTTGAGCATTTACTATGTTTTGGGGCTTCCCCGGTGGCTCAGAGGTTAAAGCATCTGCCTACAATGCAGGAGATCTGCATTCAATCCCTGGGTCGGGAAGATCCCCTGGAGAAGGAAATGGCAACCCACTCCAGTAATCTTGCCTGGAGAATTCCATGGATGGAGGAGCCTGGTGGGCTACAGACCACAGGGTCGCAAAGAGACACGACTGAGCGACTTCACTTTACTATGTTTCAGATATTATACATTATCTCAGTATCTCTCAGTATTTAGATCCCAGCGGCATCTAAAGGTGCTTAACAAAGAACAAAGGTACAAAATCAATGAATGTTAAGTTGGTTGATGGCTTACTGTCTTAATTTGGAGAAATCATTTCAGTAAATTTTTACAGTATTAGAAATGGAGGTCCCTGGTGGCCCAGCCAGTAAAGAATCTGCCTACAATGCAGGAGATGCAGGTTTGATCCCTGGGTGGGGAAGATCCCCTGGAGATGGGAATGGCTACCCACTCCAGTATTCTTGCCTGGAGAATCCCATGGATAGAGGAGCCTGGTGGGCTACAGACCATAGGGTTACAAAGAATCGGACATGACCAAGCAACTAAGCACAGAAATGGAGGTCAATTAGTTTGTAACTTAAGACATAGTGGGTACTAACTTAATATGCTTCACAGTTCTTGGAATTTCAAATATTCTGCAGCAAACACTTATGTATGGTTATGATTTTAACATGTTAGGTGGTGTTTACATTGCAACTGATTCTGCTTTCTATTACTGAATGAAATGCTTAATTATCCATTCATTTTTTAGGCTCCCAGATTATAATTCTATTTCTCTACATGGGTAGATAAAAGATCACTAAATATGCTAAGTAGAAATGGATTTAGTCATCTAATATTTTTTATGTGAGGAACCTTAGAATGAAAATATTAAATTATCCCATGAGTTTACTATAGTAATTATTGCAGAAAATTTCTTTCACTGGAAGCTCCATTGGGACATAAACTATTCTATTGCTGCTTTGTTCATTGCTGTATGGGCCTATAGAAAGTTTTCAATATGTCTTGGAAGAATTGAAGTGAATTCTTCTCTTAAATAGTTTGTTAAATTTCCTATTTTCAATTAGCAAGCACTTTCATCACAAGTTTTACTTAAATAACACAGCTATCTAAGAAATACTGTTTTTGTAAAATTCTTGCAGTGGATTAGATTTGTTTGAAGGAAATTAATATACTATAAACATGGACTGGATACAACAGAACAAGATAGAACATTCTTACCAAAATGTACATAAAATAAATGATATAATAATTAACTTTGGGAGTATAAATATTATTAAAATTTTTCTTGAATGCCATTTAGTTAGATTTTTTATGGCATTGACTAGAAACATAGCAGAGTTTCAGCATTTGGCTCTGTATTGTGCAATTTAAAAAAGAGGATATGTTACATGACTGTGATAACATGGGTCATATTTTCTCCCATTCTTTCATCCAACTCAAAGGTGGCTGATACCCTTACAGTGAGAGAAAGCCATGGATTTTGAGTAGCTCTACAGGGAATCTGCTGTATAAGAGACTGACATCAATAATTTCAGCATTATGCTGTCATCTCTTAAGAAAATCATTGAACTGTGGATTTTAATTAGCATTTCACAGTTGAAGTACTGTTAAGTATGGACCTTGGCATGGACTACGATAGATTTATGATGTCGATAGAACAAGGCATCTCTTCATAAGTCATTCAAATCTTTGGCACTTGAAAGGTTGATACCATTTCAGTAAGTAAAGTGGAGAATTTGATTTATGACATTATAGTCCTTTCATTTTGGAATCTCTTTGAATCTTTATGAGCAGTTTTGAACTATCATCAGATTGAGATCATATTGAATGTTTATATTCAGTGAATTAATATATATACCAAATATTTTAATGATTTTCCTAATGCATAAAAATCAGAAAAATTTTATAGTGGATAAATTTACATCAGCCTTTTTTTTTTTTTTTTCTAACACATTCAGTTTGACTCATTGTTGGAGGTCAGAGTCAGATAAAGACAAAATATTCTTATTCTTTAATATTTTTATGTGTCCATCTATATTACTGAATTTAGGAAGAAAATAAAATGTTAAAACAGTTGACATGCTGGTGTTCCCTGGGCAGTTTTCAGTAGCTCTTACAATGACCTATGAAACAGTTTCACGTACCAGCTCTATGACCCTTGACAAGGACTTCACTTAACTGAGCCAGTTTTATTATTTGTGAGTTATTGTGCTTATGTGTCCAAGATGGCTAGAACATTTGGGGTATGTAGACCTGCAAGTACTCATTATAAACAAACAAGCAAAAAAAAAAAAATCCTATTTCTTTGAGGAGCAGACCTGATTATGTGTACTTCTGCAGACTGGTCATCATTCCTTTACACTCTCTTCCTGCTCCTCTTTATGCTCAGTACAGTGAAGATAGGTTTTCAGCTTGAACTGGCTGCTCCATCAGTTACATTTATATTTCTGGTATAAAAGTGTGTTTGTGTGTCTGTGCTCTGTGAAACATCCTACCTTTCCTCTTCTTTTTCCATGTATATAATACCGAACACTTTTAAATAATAAGTTACTGGAAATATTTTTATTCTCACGAAAATACATGGCATGTTTAGGTCCATTAGAGTTGAAAAAAATCAAAAAAGGGCAAAAATATCCCAACAACAACCAACCAATCAGCACTCTTATATGTTAACTCTTTGCACATGAAAGAATTTTTTTAAAATATTTATTTAAAAGAAAAAATCTATATTGTAAATAGTCATATTTTTCTGTAAACATAATTGATGTTCACTTTATGGTTCAGTCTTTCAAAATTAAATTTCTGTTAGTAGTGAGGTTTCCTTTGGGCACAGTTTAAGTTGTCTTTTGCAATCATGAATTCAATTTAATGAAATTTGTATCCTGAGGGCCTTCTTCCTGCTTACTCCAAAATCTGAAGACACACTAGGAATGAAACACTTCATGGAATTAAATGTATGTAAGTAGATTGGTAGACATATATCAAACCAATAAAAATTAGAGAAGTATAGATAATTATAACTGTATAAAGGAACTAAGGCTGGACCATGGAATAGAGATGGCTGCTTTAGCTAAGATAGCTAGGGAAGTCTGTGCCAAGAAGATAGTATCTGAGCTGAGATTCAAAGTATGGGAACAAAGAACTCATGTTCCAGACTGAGAAAATGACAGGTGCAAAGTTCCTGAGGTAGGAGTATATTGGAGGATGCCAGGACAAAAGGAAGGCATATTTGATGGAAGGTAAAACGTGATGACCGGAGAAGGCAATGGCAACCCACTGCAGTACTCTTGCCTGGAAAATCCCATGGACAGAGGGGCCTAGTAGGCTGCAGTCCCTGGGGTCACGAAGTCAGACACTGAGCAACTTCACTTTCACTTTTCACTTTCATGCATTGGAGAAGAAAATGGCAACCCACTCCAGTGTTCTTGCCTGGAGAATCCCAGGGACGGCGGAGCCTGGTGGCCTGCTGTCGGACTGAAGCGACTTAGCAGCAAAACGTGATGACATCAGAGAGGCAGGAGCCAGGTCCTGTAAGAACTTACGGGACAACCACAAGGACTTTAGATTTGATTGCTGTACCAAGGGGAAGTAATTGGAGGGCTTCCCATTTGTCCTTACATCCCATGGTGACATCAGTCTTTTGTCCCACAAAGAAAAGGGGGAGGAGGGATAGTAAAGGAAGCATGGTTATTTGAGACTGTGCTCATTATGTCATATTTTGGAAAGAGACATTGAATTCGAAAATTAAAATAAATGAAATTACACAGAGATCTCAAGCTAACAGAAAGGCTATAGACCAAAAATAAGATGAAGTTTATAATACTGCTAACCAATAGGACCTTGGGGGATGTTTATTTAGAGCAATAGGTTAAACATGGAGGCTCTGCCTCTCTGTCTCTTTCTCTGTGTTTGTCTCTCCCATGTTTCATTGTCTCTCTCACTCTTACATGGGCTTCCCTGGTGGCTCAGATGGTAAAGAATTTGCCTACAATGTGGGAGACCCAGGTTCTATCCCTAAGTTGGGAAGATACCCTGGAGAAGGGAATAGCAACCCATATATACAGTATTCTTGCCTGGAGAATTCCAAGGACAGAGGAGCCTGGTGGACTACAGTCCCTGGGGTCACAAAGAGTCGGACACGACAGAGCAACTAACACTTTCACTTTTCATTCTTGCATACAGGGCCTCCCTGAACTTCCTTCTTCTGTGCTTTCATGACACTTTCCTTGAATGAGCTCATCCTCACTCATGGGTTACCACTGCATTTATAATCCCTAAACTGATATATTTAACTCATTTTCCTTAGTTCCGAAATAAATATTCCAAGGGTGTTACTGTATATATTCACACTCATTCCCACCCTACCCCATCCCAGCAAAGTGTATTCTAGTATTCTTTTTTATATGACAGTCTACCAAATTACTCAGTGTTGACTAATTTCTCATCCAGGCTTTTCTATTTTTATCAGCCCTCTCCTATAAATGGTGACTATTTTTTTTAACTTTCTCTCTTTTTTTGTCTAGCCCTCAATAACTCAACTTTTCTCATAGAAACCTATCTATATCTGTAACCATCTCAATTCCTCCCCTGTGGTCTTGTAGGAAGTTGTGTCATATTTTGCCTAGACTGTTATATGCATGTGTGTGCATTTATCTTATTTCCACCTATACTGGGGAAATTGCTTTCAAAAATATGACACAATCTCTAAACCATCTACCGGATCTCAATTCCATGTAAAAATAACCACCCAAAACAGATAATGAAACAATAAAAAATAAATTTCCTTATCTCACTCTTGCTTAAAGACTTAGTTTTTATATACCAACAATGAATGGAAATATGGAGATCAATGTCATCATTTTAAAAAAAATTCTATTTCTCATACATACTCCAAAAATGAGAAAAATTACCAGTGGAACAGAAATTGAGGCAACTGACAAAATTAGAAAATACTTGCTTGGTACTAGTTAAGTCTGGATGACTCCAGTATTTTTAGGGGCATTAGTAAACCATTGGAGATGTGTACAATGTATTTATATTTAAAAGGACAAAAAGTCTAGTACAACAATAATAATACGTAGGTTCAGTTCAGTTCAGTTGCTCAGTCGTGTCCGACTCTTCGCGACCCCATGATTTGCAGCACACCAGGCCTCCCTGTCCATCACCAACTCCCAGAGTTCACTCAAACTCAAGTCCATCAAGTCGATGATGCCATACAGCCATCACATCCTCTGTCATCTCCTTCTGCTCCTGCCCCCAGTCCCTCCCAGCATCAGAGTCTTTTTCAATGAGTCAACTCTTTGCAAAGTACTGGAGTTTCAGCTTTAGCATCATTCCTTCCAAAGAACACCCAGGACTGATCTCTTTTAGAATGGACTGGTTGGATCTCCTTGCAGTCCAAGGGACTCTCAAGAGTCTTCTCCAACACCACAGTTCAAAAGCATCAATTCTTCGGTGCTCAGCTTTCTTCACAGTCCAACTCTCACATCCATACATGACCACTGGAAAAACCATAGCCTTGACTAGGCGGACCTTTGTTGGCAAAGTAATGTCTCTGCTTTTGAATACGTAGGTTAGATACCAGCATTGATTCCTTTGACTTGTTAATTAGATGATTAAAGGTGCTTAATAGTGACTTAACACCTGGAGCAACACATATATGCATTAGGAATAAGACATGCAACAGGACCTCAGTTTCTTAAGTTGCTATTGTTTTTGCCTGTTTATTTATATTTCTCTTTTAACTAGACTAGAAAAGCTGAAGTTTTTTTTCAATAATAGTGCATATGCTGCTGCTGCTAAGTCGCTTCAGTCGTGTCCGACTCTGTGCGACCCTATAGACGGCAGCCCACCAGGCTTTCCCGTCCCTGGGATTCTCGAGGCAAGAACACTGGAGTGGGTTGCCATTTCCTTCTCCAATGCATGAAAGTGTAAAGTGAAAGTGAAGTCACTCAGTCGTGTCCAACTCTTAGCAACCCCATGGACTGCAGCCCACCAGGCTCCTCCGCCCATGGGATTTTCCAGGCAAAAGTACTGGAGTGAGGTGCCATTGTCTTATCCGAATAGTACATATAGTATATATTATTTCTACTTAGATTAATATAACAATATGACTTTTTAAATATTTTTGACTAATTTGAAAAAGCAATGTCTAGATTATAAAATACATTAAGTTAATCTCATAAGTGAGTTGGATGACTCTATGTGAAATACAAGTATATAATAATTTATTAAATAGAAATAATATATAATATAATATATAATAATATAATAATTTATTAATGAATGTACATCACCCTAGAGGAAGCCTCTAGTGGCATTCTGCTGGGTTCAATTTTCAATTTTGTCCTTTAAATATTCTTGTTTATTATTTCAAAAGGGAGATTCATAGTGTAATGATAAAACTCAAAGCGGTGATGAATAATCTGGGTATAGGATTGGTATGCACTTATTTTCTCAACAGGTTGGGAAAATGAATCATTCAGGTAAAACTGAATAAGAATTAATACTAAATCTTTCACTTAGATAAAAATTGAGCTGCACACATACAGACTAATAACAGCATATTTTTTAGAGGCTTGATAATTTTAAATGACTTATTTCATTTTGTTGCTGTTACTTATCGTTATACAAGAAGGTCCCATAGTAAGCTTTGAAGCTAGCAGAAGGTTGAATTAGTTTTAGCATAATATTTTGATTGTAATAGATAAGATGAGAGTTCCTGATTGTTCCACACTGATCAAAATCTCTTTCCTTCTGGCTGTCTGCAGAATATGGGTATGTAGGTCCCCAGTATGGTAAATGATCAATATGGGAAAGGTAGTGCAAACAGCTATATCCGAGATGACTTAAGGAACTGGAAATGGCTAGTCTGGAAAGGAAACTTATAGGAAACATAACTGTCTTCGAATATTTGAATTGTAGTCATGTTGAAAAGGAATTATCTTTATACTGGGAGCTTTCTCTAGAGTGTTGAAATGATTGTACTACTATATTAGGAAGACTTCTGAACAAATAGAGCCATTCAAAAACAGGATTATCTTTCACTGATGTCAGTAAGTACCTGGTGATATTTAGACAGAGGCAAGAGAGGTGTAGAGGGATTTAAGCATGAGGGTGAGCTGGCTGCTATAGACTTGCAATCACTGTTTCAATCACTGCTTCAGTTCTCAGATTCCGTATTGGAATGGAATAAAGAACAACCTAGGCAATAAACTTGGAGATCTGAAGTCCAAATTCAATTTTCTTCAGTTCCTGACGAAATTTCAGCAGCAAGAAAAACTGTATGAATTATTTAGGCAGTTCTGATAATGAAGATAAGACCCATGTTAGTATTATCTGGAAACATTCCTTTAAGTATAAAGAAAAACACTAAGAGAATAATACATTACCTTTATTACTAGGGGCAAGTTGAAATCACTATTCAAAACTTTTCTTTTTCTGTCTGATAATCTATAGTTAACATGTTATAGCTACTTGAAAGGAACTTAGAGTGAGAGATTTATCAACTCTGTTTTATCTAGGATCAAATGTGGATCTGTGCAATCCTGTCCTCTTTCCTTTTCAGGTCTGACCTGTTTTGTACATTCTTTACATTTGAGGTTATACTGAGCTATTTTCTTAACTTATTTTTGAGCAAATGGTTTCTAAACTCAAGTTTCAGTCCTGCTTTCTTGCTAGTTCTTCTAAGTTTGTAACTTAGAAGAATGAATGAAATATATTCATTATATGTTTATGAATATATATTTTATATGAATATATACTTATATATAATGAATATTTTTTTCATAAACTCTATTCATAATTCCCCATTTTATATCCTTTTCCTTATTCTGTGTTACCTAATTTGAAAGGAACCCAATCTCTGTTGTCTCCTAGGCTAATATCACAGCTCAGTAATCTGTTATAACTGAGATTCTGTGTTCTTTACAATTTACCTTCTGTTCTCTCTTTCACCTTCTCTTACACATGATATTAACTAATTTAATCTTGTCATCTGTTCTTACTTCATTCCATTAGATAAATCCTTTTCATCAAATTATAATGAAATAACTTGGAAGACTTCACAGTAAGTGGGAAAAAAGGAAACTATCTTCTTTTCTATCCTTCTTTCACCTACTGAAGTCAGTAAACAGCAAAATGTCTAAACTCATCCTGGCATTCAAGCATAGCATAAAGTCTGAATGTTCAGTGTCCAGAATGACTTGCTCCAGGAAATCATTAAGGACCTTGGTTCCGTTCTTCTCAAGGCCCCATATTTAGAGCACTTTTTTTTTTCACAAGTGTTCTTGAACTCTATTCAAATGCTGGAAACATTCAGCCTGTGAGAAAGGGAAAGTGAGAGAAACGAGGAAAATTCAGGGCAGGCAATTTCATCTACAGCAGAAAAAGGGGATTTGCATTCATGTGCCATGACAAGACATTGGTCACATGGCCACATCTGACTGCAAGCAAGGTTGAAAAATATAGTTTCTAGATGGGTGGCCAAGGGAAAAAATTAGATTTTTGAGAACACAATTGGCTGTGTCCTTCACCGTCTATTTTTCATATGTCTTTTTATTCTCTATCTCATGCATCCCCTTGCTATGCCTTTGCTCTTCCTAGTCAATCTGTTTTGATGTGCTTTCTGACATCCAAACTCAATTTGTCCAAACAGTTTATGTAGAAACACTATTTTCTTCCATGGAGAATGTTTGATCACTCCAGCTAAAAGTAATCTACTGAACTCTCTTAGATATTTTTTTTTCTTCTGTACTTTCTTATCACTGAAACCTATATTTTATTAGTTATTTGGGTGCATGCCTTATCTCACCTACAAACTACCTGTTCAAAGATAATAGTACCATTGCTTTATTAATAATTTTCTCTCATTCCACTCAGAAGAGTGTGCTTCATGTATCATTTCTACTCAGTGTTCATGAGTAACATGGCTATTGTTTTTCTAAATTTAGGTTCAAAAAATGAAAAATAAATAAGCAAGATACATAGTGGAAATATGTAGAATAAAGGAATGCCTTGATAGGGATTATGAATTATTCAATGGATAAATGAATCTGGATTTGAACTCAAATTATATTCTTTTATTACTTTTGCATTAATGTCACAAGAGACTACAGTACAAGTTGAGATTTGAAGTTTAATTGAAGAGTAGGATTAGTCTGAACTTTGCAAATAATGGCAAAAATCCTAGGAAAAATTCATACACAAAAAATCCTAAAACTTGTTTTTACTAGAATGAATTATAATGACCTAGATAATTCATTTTTATATGTAGGAGTTTATTTATTCATTTAACAAACACTGAGTGCCTAATGATGCAACAGGCATTATTATAGGTCTGCAGATAAAACATGAAAAGGGCAGGTGCTAGCCTCACTCTTCACCTCATCATATTATAACATGATATGAAATATAATGTGATATGATACAATATGATGGAGGATGGATAAGATGGACATTGAAGACATTAATATGCATATCCTCATCTTTTTTGAATATTATCAGAACTAGTGAGCAGTAGCAGTCTTTTAGTACTCAAAAATGATTTCTATGACCAAAGAACTATTTAAGAACTATTAAAAAAAGAATTCTCAAAATGAAAATGTGAAAAAAAATAAATCACTATTCAGTTAAAATACCAAAGTCTTATAAGAATTCCTTTAGATTTTTTAAAATTTATTTATTTTTTAATTGAAGGATAATTGCTTTACAGAATTTTGCTGTTTTTGGTCCTTGACCTTCCTTAACCTCAGATATTTTCAATATTGAGCTTCCCTGCTGGCTCAGTGGTAAAGAATCCATCTGCCAATGCAGGAGACCCAGGTTCAATCCCTGGGTAGGAAGATCCCCTGGAGAAGGAAATGACAATCCACTCCAGTATTCTTGTCTGGGAAATCCCATGCACAGGCTACAATCCATGGGGTCACAAAGAGTCAAACGTGACTTAGTGACTAAACAACAACAATAATATTTGATATTAATTTTATTATAGAATAATCATCAAATATTATGTCACTCAGCTATAAGAAAGGGCATCATAAAGTTCCATGTACATTAAGTTACGAAGATCTTAGGTTTACACATTTTATACATCTTTTCTTTAGTGCACTACTCTTTAAAGAATGAAACCCCTTATTTGGAAACAAAATATAGAATTAAATATTCACAAATTTGATACAGGCTAACCACATACACATACACACAGGTATATTACATAAATATTATTTGTACAAAATAATCTCAATTGGAGAGAAATTTCTGTGACTGATTTAGGCCTTTAAATGGTCTATTAGTCACAGGAGTAATTTGGCTTTTTAAAAAACTTTTAGAATAAACAAGGAGTTCAGTCAGTTAGGAATATATGAGGAAATTTGTGCAACATACTTTTTGCCCTAAATTCAAAATGATATGAGCCTCAGACTCATGTGTGGGGATTGTGCATATTGTCATGTGTATTTTCTCCTGTTCTTTTCTGAGCATCTGCAAATGATTTTTCAGTGGAAGTAGACTTGCAGATAAGGAAAAAAAAATACTTTTAGTGTTGATATATTTTCTTTTTTTTTTTTTAATTTCTTTTTTTTTTAATTTTATTTTATTTTTAGACTTTACATAACTGTATTAGTTTTGCCAAATATCAAAATGAATCCGCCACAGGTATACATGTGTTCCCCATCCCGAACCCCCCTCCCTCCTCCCTCCCCATTCCATCCCTCTGGGTCGTCCCAGTGCACCAGCCCCGAGCATCCAGTATCGTGCATCGAACCTGGACTGGCAACTCGTTTCATACATGATATTTTACATGTTTCAATGCCATTCTCCCAAATCTTCCCACCCTCTCCCTCTCTCACAGAGTCCATAAGACTGTTCTATACATCAGTGTCTCTTTTGCTGTCTCATACACAGGGTTATTGTTACCATCTTTCTAAATTCCATATATATGCGTTAGTATACTGTATTGGTGTTTTTCTTTCTGGCTTACTTCACTCTGTATAATAGGCTCCAGTTTCATCCACCTCATTAGAACTGATTCAAATGTATTCTTTTTTAACAATGTCTACTACTAAATCTCACATATTCTTTCATCTTTAAAGTTACAGGTACATATTTCCCAGTGGTTATCTGGGCAAAGATAAATGCCAGGACACAACAAGAGAATGGACACTTTTAGGAGACTAAATTAGATCTGATTGAAAAAGAAAATCTATTTGTAAATTCTCAAGCATGGAATTTGCAGTGCCTACGAACTGTCTTTTCTCAGAAGGCAGAGCCTGGCTGTCCTGATTTAGTAAGTAGAAAAACTCATCAAAAGATAAGTGCAGGCTCTCCTCCTTTTGTACCTTTTATTCCTCTCCTTATCTTTGGAACAGCCAATCCACACTCATCTCTGTTGCTGGAAACTATAGATGTATAGACTGATGTGGCAATGAGCTGTAGTAGAAATGCACTGGTAGATTCCAGCAGTACACATTAAAGTAAATCCATTACCTGCTTACAATTTGTAAAACACTCTCTTGTTCTGGAAGAATAGGAAGCATAGAGTTTATATATATTGTGGCTGTAGGTAGAATGGCATTAATCTGACTGAATAGTTTTAATTCTGTATAAGTCAGAGTAGGCAAGACTATCCTTGTCATAGGTATACCTATACCTATGGCTGATACATTTTGAGGTTTGATACATTTTAGAAAACAACAAAATTCTGTAAAGAATTATCCTTTGATTAAAAATTAAATAATTTTTTTAATAAAAAGACTATCTTTGTCTATGTAATAAAAATACTTTTTCAATGATTTTTTCCAAAAGTAAGAAATAGATATGCAAGGTCTGCATACAAAGGTTACATACAAAGGTCTGCACACAAAACTTACCTTGATACCTCTTATACTCTAGTATTTGCTATGAACCTAAGATCTCAATCTAGCAAAGACCAATCAGTGGGAAGAGAGCCAGGTTCATTTTATGCAACTTTGTTCCATTACATTATGGACCAGCTCCAGCTGGAGTGATTAGGAAGAAATATGCCTAAATAATGAACACACACCTTTGGTTTTAAAAGTGAACAAGTTTTAGCTATGCTGGAGAAATATGAACAATTAGCACATGATAATTAATACAATGAAAAGAAATCCTACAGAATAAGGAAAGTGCCAAATTGTCAAGTATTTAAATTGTGGGCATGATTCATAAACTGTGGTTTTATAAACTATGAATGGTGAGGCCATGACAATGATTAAGGAAACTTCTTTCTTTTTTCAAGTTTTCAGACCAAAATATGTATGGATACACAGGATGTTTGTGTGACAAAAACTGTGCTGAAATCCTTCCTGTTATACATTTTCCCATCTTTCAATTCAAGTCTTGAGATGTTTGTTTCTTGATATTTTTATTTTGCCAAGCATTGGGTATCTTTATTTCATATGCTTTGCTACTGTGGAAGCATTTAATAATAATTTAAATAATGCCATTTTTTTCCCCCTGACTTGAGTGTATCTTAAATAGATCCTTTGTGAGTGAATACCTGAGGAGGAGTTTTCTTTGTTCCCTTTGTGCAGTCCTGTTTCTCTGGTACCTACCATGGTGGAAAAGGCATTGTGAGCACACACGTTTATTCACAACAGAGTACAAGGATGAGCACTGGTGTAACTTCGGAAATCAAGGGTCTTCTAAGTCTGTATTGTTTCAGTAACAGCTTCATGATAAAAAGAATTTGTTTGTCCTTGGGTCAGCATTTTATTGTAGAAATATTAGCTCAGTTAACAAGTTAACAACACATATCATTAGAGTTGATAAGAGGGGATAATTGCTTCAGAATACTGTGCAGAAATGAAGAGAATCACACCATAGGAAATGCTGGTATCTGGATGCTGATAGGAAAGTCAAAGGTTTGTAATTACAGTTGACTCTTCAACAATTCGGGAACTTAATCTAAGTATAACTTCAGTCCCCCCTCCATTTCCATGGTTCCTTTGCATCCTTCCATTCAACCAAGCATGGACACTGGAGCACTGCAGTATTTGCTCTTGAAAAAGGCCCACATTTTTAAGTTGCATTTAAGTTGACCTGGACAATTCAAACCTGCATTGAGAGTCAACTACTTTATGTTTTCCTGGTCAGCGTCTTGTTTTCAACCATGCTTCTTTTACTGTCTGTTTTCTATCTTCCAAGTGAAGCTTGTTGAATAATTACTGAAATTTTGGAAAGAGCATTCAAAAGAGAACATTATAACTGATTCTTAAAGTAATAGTTACCAGAACAATAATATACAAAATGAATTACTGCAAATTACATTGTATTTTTCTATTAATTTGCATCAACATCAGACACGTTTGTCAGCAGTCGTGGTTTATCTTGATTCAGTACACACTGACCCTGTAACTTTTTATAGTGTCCCTAAATTTGCATACATCAGAAATTAATATAAACAGATATTCTTAGATAATAATCACAATTTGAGAGGATGTTCTAATGAAGTAATTTTAAAAGGAAAGATATTCTAATAAGACTAGTTATTTTATACTAATGTCCTTATTTTTAAATGTGAACTTTAATATCCTATTGTTTTAATCAGCACATACGCTATTCATAGAATGTAATTTTTAAAACCATTATTAAATTGAAGCACAGGCAAATTCAACATATTATCCAAAATCCCTCACCAAGTCAATGAATGATAATAAGTGACTTGTTTAAGTGAGTCTCAGTATTGAAAGACTTGATATTGAGAATCTTCAGTTCAGTTCAGTTCAGTCGCTCAGTCGTGTCTGACTCTTTGCGACCCCATGAATTGCAGCACACCAGGCCTTCCTGTCCATCACAAACTCCCGGAGTTCTCTCAGACTCATGTCCATCGAGTCAGTGATGCCATCCAGCCATCTCATCCTCTGTCGTCCCCTTCTCCTCCTGCCCTCAATCCCTCCCAGCATGAGTCTTTTCCAATGAGTCAACTCTTTGCATGAGGTGGCCAAGTACTGGAGTTTCAGCTTCAGCATCATTCCCTCCAAAGAAATCCCAGGGCTGATCTCCTTCAGAATGGACTGGTTGGATCTCCTATCTTGTTCTTAATGAACAATATTGAGGATTGCTAAATTTGTGAGACAGTAGTGATCTGTGAAGAAAATGATGCAAATTTCAAACCTTCCACTTTACAGAGATTATTATACTTAAAAATGATATGCCAGTGTATTTAGTTGTAACTAAAATGCAAATCAGTCTTCCTTTTAAAATTACTTACCTAAATTTTCTCTCCATCTTTCCAAAATTATACTTACAATTTTGTAAAAACAACAAGTAAATTCTAAGGATATTATTTGTTCTAGTTGTGATACTAAAAATTCTTCTCAAGCTTTCATTCACCTATTCATTTGGTTTAGAAAATTGGCTGAATTATAAGAAAATGACAAATTATGAATACATTTAGTAAATAAATACAAAAATCCTAATTAGTAAATATACCAAGTATGTAAAGAGACAATTTACAAAACATGCAAATATCAAATAAACTTTGAAAAAATATATGATCTCCTAATTTTCAAAGTGATTAAATTAAAATTAGAGTAAAATAAGTTTTCAACCACTAAATCAGCAAAAGCTTAAAAAATGATGTAACCCAATGATTATGATAGAATAGCAAAATGGATATTTACATACACCGCCACTGAGAATGCAAATTTATCTAGCCTCTTCGTAAAGCATCCAGAAATGGAGATCTGAAGCAGTGATATTTCTGTCTTTCTATTCAGTGATCACCATCCTCCTGACATGTACAATAAGACTATTAAAATCTGCTTTAGCTATTTAATCATCACAAATGCCATTCCATGATAATAGGAACAGTAGTTCTTTTCCATTTTGGAGATTTTAAAAATGAGGCTATAAGGAGTAAATAAAATTTCTCAAAACCATGAAGATGGTAAATAGAGGATACATAATTTGAAAACAGGATTGTCTGACTCCAGACTTGGTTGATTGGATTTATCAGGTCATTATCTGTGGAGGATTTATAGATAAAGTCAAAATAACATGCTCTCTAGTTTAACATAGCAGTGTTGCCAAATTTTTTTTCTAAAAGTTTTGTTCTAGATCCTCTGAGGAAATGTAGCTTTGGCCATCATCTGCAGTTTAAAAACAGTAGGATAGTCATCAAACTATGGTCATTATGGAATGGTTTCAGGAAAACAAGGTTTATTTAATACTTGTTACATAGATTTACATATGTTATAGAGTGTTCGGTATCTATATCTTTCTCTTGAATGGCACCTTCTTTCTGAAGTCTTATAGATTATATTCAGAAATTTTAAATCATGAATTCCATTGAACCATTTGCATTGGTAATAACAAAAAGAACCAATAATTTAAGTGTAATTATTGATAATCTATGGGATGGGAAAATATTCCAAGATGGAATTTAAAAGATATTTGAAAGTTACTTTTTAAGATATGGAATTAAATGTATAATAATATAATATAAATATACATTAAATATATTATTAAATATAAATAAATATATATTAAATATTTTAGATGATTTTAATATATCAGAATTTCAGATACATTTTAATGGAAAAATGTTGTATTTATCTATTAAAATCTTTCTGAGATGAAGACACAATTGGATGTCATTAGTATTATATATTTGGCTTTCCATTACCTGAAAATATTGAGGTTTTTATATTAAACATTTCATAAATAGTTTAAAGCATAGCATTAACAAATGTAAGTAAGTTATATTTATGAGAGCTATCACTTAATTACCTTGATTCTAGTGATAAAAGTGATATAGTAGTTTCAAAATTTGCACGGACAGTATGGAAACTCTGATTTTAGAGAATGTAAAAAAGTGAAAGAGAATATCTCTAGAATCATGTAAAGTAAGTATTCAAGGTTTTGTTTTGATTCTTGGAAGATCTTGCTGACCTACCTTGAATCATGAAATAAAAGATTATATTGCATAAATCTGGTATCATGAAGATAATTTTATTATTGCTAATAAGATTCAGGAAGGTCTTGGATGTGGTTCAGAACATTAAAAAAAAATTACCCATATCTTTTCAATAAATTTGCCTATCAGAAAAGTTAAACTCAGTTCTTATTGAAAATAAGCTCAGATAATGTGGTCTGAAATTGATCATATTTTAGCTTAACGACTGGGATGAAAAATCACTTAGAAACTAACCTTTATTGAACTGAATGAATGAACTCAACCAGCCATAAGTAATCTTTCCTTCCACTGAAGTAGCAAGTTTTCTCTGAATTGCTTTTACCATTTCTCCATTTCTGTCCTGATTGATAATTTTGGACATACATATCAAGACAACTCATTGTAAGCTCATTGAGAGCATATTCTCTGTCTGATTAATGTTTATATTTGTCTCAAAAGCTAAGCTTGAACCCACAAGGATCAGTCCTACAAGACTGCCACCCACTTCAGATACCATTCAAAAGCCCAGGTTTTTACCTGGACTTCTGATCTACTGGCTATAAATCAGCGATTCCTATGGCCTCTTTGGGTTCAATTAATTTGATAGAGTGGCTCACAGAACTCAGAGGACCTTTTTCTTATTGCATTACTGGTTTATTGTAAAAGAGTGTAATATAGGAACAATAAGTTGGAAAAGAGGCATAGGTTAAGTATGTAGCCGGGATGGGGTACAGAGTTTCCAGGTCTGCTCTGGTGAACCATTCCCTCTGATTCACCACATGTTAACCAACCTGGAGGCTCACCAAACCACATTCCTTTGGGGTTTTTATGGAGGCTTCATTGTGGCTGTGATTAGTCACTCAGTCCTGTCTGACTCTTTGCAACCCCATGGACTGTATGCCACCAGGCTTCTCTGTCCATAGGGATTCTCCATGCAACAATACCAGAGTGGATTGCCATGGCCTCTTCCAGGGATCTTCCTAATGCAGGGATCAAACCCAGGTGTCTTGCATTGCAGGTGGATTCTTTTCCATCTGAGCCACCAGAGAAGCCCAGTTTAAGGACTTCCTGATGCTTTACATACCCATTATATCTAAGCTATTATGTTCAGTCAAGAAGTGGACAGTGCCAAGTTCACTTTGGAAGAAGTGAAGTGTTAGTCACTCAGTTGTGTCTGCTTCTTTGTGACCCCATGTACTGTAGCACACTAAGCTCCTCTGTCCATGGGATTCTCCAGGCAAGAATACTGGAGTGGGTAGCCATTCCCTTCTCCAGGGGATCTTCCTGACCCAGGGATTGAACCCAGGTCTCCAACAAGCCAGCAGATTCTTTGCCATCTGAGCCACCAGGAAAGTCCCGAAGGCTTCATTACAAAGGCATAATTGATTAAATTATTGCACATTGGTGATTGATTCAATCTCCAGTTCATCTCTCCTCCCTGTGCAAGAAATCAAGCACTTTTAGTCCTATACTTCTATTCGTGTTTTGAGGAACCTGGCAGTCTATAGTCCATGGGGTGGCAAAGAGTCAGACATGACTGAGCAACTAACACTCTCACTTTCACTTCTCATGGTGGAAAAGGTCTTGTTATGAATAATTAGACACCCACTTCATCTTTATGGTTCTGAAGCTATTTCAAGAGCTAAGGAAAGTAATGTCTCTGTTTTTTAATATGCTGTCTAGCTTGGTCATAGCTTTTCTTCCAAGGAGCAAGTGTCTTTTAATTTCATGGTTGCAGTTACCATCTGCAGTGGTTTTGGAGCCCAAGAAAATAAAGTCTCTCACTGTTTCCATTGCTTACCCATCTATTTGCCATGAAGTGATGAAACTGGATGCCATGATTTTAGTTTTTTGAATGCTGAGTTTTAAGACACCTTTTTTCACTCCCCTCTTTCACTTTTATCAAGAGGCTCTTCAGTTCCTCTTTGCTTTCAGTCATCTGCATATGTGAGGATATTGATATTTCTCCTGGCAATCTTGATTCCAGCTTGTGCTTCATACAGCCCGGCGTTTTGCATGATGTACTCTGCATATAAAAGAAAGTGTGAAAGTGAAAGTCACATCTGACTCTTTGCAACCCCATGGACTATACTGTCTATGGAATTCTCTAGGCCAGAATACTGGAGTGGATAGCCTTTTCCTTCTCCAGGGGATCTTCCCAACCCAGGAATTGAATCCAGGTCTCCCACATTGCAGGCAGATTCTTTACCAGATAAGCCACAAGGGAAGCCCAAGAATGCTGGTTTCGGTAGCTGGTATCCCTTCTCCAGCGGATTTTCCCGACCCAGGAATCATACCGGGATCTCCTGCATTGCAGGCAGTTTCTTTACCAACTGAGCTATCAGGGATGCCCACTCTGCATATAAGTTAAATAAGCAGGGTGAAAATATACAGCCTTGATATACTCCTTTCCCAGTTTGGAACCAGTCTGTTGTTCCATGTCTGGTTCTAACAGTTGCTTCTTTACCTGCATATAGATTTCTCAGGTGGCAGGTAAGGTGGTCTGGTACTCCCATCTCTTGAATAATTTTCCATCGTTTGTTGTAATCCACACAGTCAAAGGTTTTTATTTCTCAGGAAATTCCAAGGGTTTTATAAGCTGTGAGCCAGTAACCATGGAGAAGGACCAAATATGTATTTCTTACAAATAACAATATTGCAGAGATAGAGATTTCATACAATTTTTTAAATAGATGAGTGAATGAAGAAATGATCTCTTTCTGGTCATCTCTGTCATTCTGGCTTTAAAATCAGAAATGATAGCAAATTTGATTGGTGTATGGGTTTATTACAATAAAAACAACTAGGTTAATATGTTAGTACTGGGAAATTAAAGATTAAATGAAAAATTTGTGTACCTTTACTTGAACTCACTTCCTCTTGGCATGAGGAAGCATTGGAAGGAAAGGAATTTATATTTGTGACTCCTGGTTCATAGAGAAAAAATGTCCGTGAATGGTCACAGATTGCTGGAGACTCTGTAGACAAACATACTTAATGGTAAAACTCAGCTTCTAAGTGATGTCATTGCCATAAATAGATTATTGAAAAGTGGATATTACCAGGAATGTTTGAAAATATTACCAAGATTCTCTGGTCAAAAGTGGTAGCCTTTGTTAGAGAATTTTTTTTAAGAGATACTACTTTATAGTTTGAAATGAATAATAGCTTTAATATCTTTTTCTTTAAAATAGACTTGTTACATAGCAAATGTGGTATAAACATAAAATAATAATTGTGTAGCAGATATTTATCATCCTGGAGTATTCCCGGGGTTCTCCTGAGAATGATTGTTAACCACTGTTATATATTTGAGTTACCAGACAAAACTTAAAAAAAATACAAAAACATCTCCACCTTCTTAGGCCCCCATTTTGATCTCCATATTTGTCATCATTAGATCCATTTATCAGCAAGTCTCTTGGTTAAGCAGAGATTTTGGGAGATGAAGTGCTAGTCTCTCCTTCCTGTAAGCATTTTTAATCTTCTCACTTAGCTTCACATAGGTGAGAGTTCCTCTCTCCCTTTTTTACCAGAGGGAAAAGGGTATCTTTCTCATTGTGCATTTTCCGTTCATCACAAGACCTTCAAAGAGACTCTAGGGAGCAATTGGTGGATTGATGTTTGGTGGCAGTGGGGCTGGCTGTGCTTAACTCAGTAAACTTTGTGTGGAATTTGGTTCTGGCTTTCTGTATTCTTGCACATCTCTTTAGAATACAGACTAGTTGATGAATTTCATTTTCAGCTATGAACCTTAATCATAATTCTTAGATAACAGAAAGAATTCCACTCAATATCCTCCTATAATTATTTCCTAAAAATCAACTGTCTTTAGAGTGATTGATTACATTTGTTTAGGTACCCATATGTCTATACATCTACCATCATATAACAAGGGCCAATTCTCCTAGTGCTTTAACAGACAAATAAAGCAAGTCATGAATAGTTTCTAAAATGAAAGCACTTATAACAGATGTCTTGTCAGAGATCTTGTGAAACCTTCTCCCATATATCATACACACAGCTTGTCTGTAGTGGTACACACACTGGTCTTAGTAGTAGTGAATCATAGACGTGGGTTCAATCCCTGGGACAGGAAGATCCCCTGGAGGAGGGCATGGCAACCCACTCCAGTATTCTTGCCTGGAGAATCCCATGGACAGAGGAGCCTGGCGGGCTACAGTCCATAGGGTGACAAAGAGTAAGACATTACTGAGCGACTGAATCATAGGACCCTTGGAGAGGGTTCTCCAGAGTCCACCATAACAAGGTGATTGTTTTGCTTATTACATCTAATCTAACATGCTTCATTATCACTTAGTTCATGTTTTTATTTATTTATTATTTTTTTTTTTGGCCATGCTATGTGGCTTGCAGAATCTTAGTTCCTTGACAAAGGATTGAACCTGGGCCCTTTGCAATGAAAGAATGAGATCCTAACAGCTGGACCTCCAGGGGATTTCCTAGTTCATGGTTTTAGATTCTCATGTTTTTTTTTTTCTTTGTAAATTCTTATTTTATATTTCCTTTTGCTTAAAATTCTACAAATTGATACTTCCAGTTTTACTTCTAATATGGGTTTTATCATCTCTCTTTATTCCTACAAATATATGAAACATTGTGAAAGTGAGATTCAGCAATTATTAAGTCAATGTGATCTGCATAGAGGAATCAAGCTATACCATATGATTTGGTTTCAAAATGAATCTTCACTTAGTCCTCAAGGATGTATTATATGATGCTTTCCATCACCCATTATAGAAGAATGGCTTATTTTCTTGAATGTATTCAGAATAAAATTATTTTTCACAGCTTTTTCATTTCTTTAGCTTCCAATAGTATTTGCTTTAAATGAAATGTTTTCAAATTACTGAAGATGATTCCTCTATACATGCACAGTATTGTTAGCATAGTCAGTAGAGTTCAACTTCTCTGCAAGCAGGGAAGTGATTTTGTTTAAATAACAACAAAATCTAAAATTCAAAAACATTTTATATGAGCTAACCCCAAGAGTTGCAATTTCTACATAGTTTATGAGCAAAAAGTCTCACTAGTCTCATTGTTGTAAGTGTTCGTTTGGGGAATAGATTTTATCTTGGTGTTGACAATACCATCTTCTCATTAAAGCAGCAATCATTGTCACATTTCCATTTTCCAAATTACAAGTAGGTGCACATAGTCATTCTTTGTTAGGATACCTTTAGAAAACAACCTGCCACAAAAGGGTATGAGTGTGAAAACTGCTGAGTAATTTTCTGATCTTGAAAGTTGCATAGTTTCTAAAAAGTAACCCACTAAGTTATAAAGAAATGCTGATGATTAGCTTGAGCTATGTAAAAAAGAAAAACTTATCCCATGGGAAAAAAGAGAGTTGAAGACATGTTGAAACTTCATTAGATGTGGAAAGTAACAAGTGCTACCCAGCTGTCTCATTGAGCATTTCCATGACTTTGACACTATTCCATGTGCTGCCTCAGTTTTCCCTTTATAAAGATCAGATGGTAGCTGTTGTGAATGCTTCCAGAATTTTTATTATATTTGTTGTTGTTGTTTAGTCACTAAGTCGTATCTGACTCTTTTGTGACCACGTGGACTGTAGCCCCCCAGGCTCTTCTGTCCATGGGATGTCCCAGGCAAGAATACTAGAAGTGGGTTGCCGTTTCCTTCTCCAGGGGATCTTCCTGACCTAAGGATTGAACTTGCATCTTCTGCTTGGCAGATGGATTCTTTACCACTGAGCCACCTCGGAAACCTGTGTGTTTATTGTATTAATGGCATTATAAATTTGAAAATTTTAAAATTATCTTATGCAAATGTTGTCTATGTAAAATAGTGTTTGAATCATCAGTGTTGCTTGTCTGTCTTGTTCTGATGTGTTGGCATTTCACAGAGCGCTGCGACCTTCACCAAATAGATGGGGAAGAGAATTAAAGTGTTAACCAAAGAAAATAGCACTTAGGAAATGTCTATTTTTTTGTCAGCAATTAGTTGTCTGTCAGTTCTTTGAATAAGATGTTCAAGGATGAAACACAAACTAAAAGGCTTGTTCATGATAATAAGTAGATGAATCCTTTTAAGATACACCAAGAAAAAGTTATCATGAATTCAGTATAAAAAACATAATTTAATGAACTTCATTTATAAATTTAAAAAGAAAAACTTTTAAAAATATGATTTAGTTTTGTAAATGTTAGTTCTTATTAAGCTTACCTAATTGTTTTTCTTTAGCCATCACAGAAATGCTGGTTTCTTTTTAACCATTTATGTTTTTAAATCCCATCAGTCCTCAAAATCATTATAGCATAACAGGGAACTTCAGTGGTCCATATATCTAGATACAATTTAGCTAAATCTACATAAGAATAATTACCAGGAACCACATTTCCTAGTTGGATTGTTTGGTCACTTACCATAACTTGGTCCTATGCTTTATATAAGGGATACCTCTTATTAGCTAACAGGAGATACTGCAGTCATCTCTCCACTTCAGCTGATTATGGTATGTGTTTCTAATGACACATTTTTTCTTTCATTTTTCTAGTCAACTTGTGCTGTGCAGAAATGGATTCATTAGTATCCTTTGTTCATTATGTACTTTCAATACTGTTCCAAGCCTTTACTTATTTATTATTTACTAAGAAATCTGAGCACTGAAGAATTGATGCTTTTGAACTGTGGTGCTGGAGAAGACTCTTGCAAGTCCCTTGGTCTGCAAGGAGATCCAACCAGCACATCCTAAAGGAGACCAGTCCTGGGTGTTCATTGGAAGGACTGACGCTGAGGCTGAAACTCCAATACTTTGTCCACCTCACGTGAAGAGTTGACTCATTGGAAAAGACCCTGATGCTGGGAGGGATTAGGGGCAGGAGGAGATGGGGATGACAGAGGATGAGATGGCTGGATGGCATCACCGACTCAATGCACATGAGTTTGGGTGAACTCTGGGAGTTGGTGATGGACAGGGTGGCCTGGTGTGCTGCGGTTCATGGGGTCGCAAAGAGTCAGACACAACTGAGTGACTGAACTGACTGAACTTTTTTATTTGCTTATAAATCTCTAATAAGCACTCACTAACCACACACATATTGAAAAGCAGAGATATTACTTTGCCAACAAAGGTCTGTCTAGTCAAGGCTATGGTTTTTCCAGTGGTCATGTATGGATGTGAGAGTTGGACTGTGAAGAAAGCTGAGCGCCGAAGAATTGATGCTTTTGAACTGTGGTGTTGGAGAAGACTCTTGAGAGTCCTTTGGACTGCAAGGAGATCCAACCAGTCCATTCTGAAGGAGATCAGCCCTGGGATTTCTTTGGAAGGAATGATGCTGAAGCTGAAACTCCAGTACTTGGCCACCTCATGCGAAGAGTTGACTCATTGGAAAAGACTCTGATGCTGGGAGGGATTGGGGGCAGGAGGAGAAGGGGACGACAGAGGATGAGATGGCTGGATGGCATCACCGACTCGATGGACATGAGTTTGAGTGAACTCTGGGAGTTGGTGATGGACAGGGAGGCCTGGCATGCTGTGATTCATGGGGTCGCAAAGCGTCGGACATGACTGAGCAACTGAACTGAACTGAACTCAACTCAACTCAACTGAACCACACTGAAAATAAAAACTGGGACCTTGACCATGATCTACTTTAGTTATGTGCTTCTCCCTCATCCCATTTCTTTTCTATGTTTATTTTTCTGTTATTCTTTTTCGTATGGTTTTAACTCATTAATATATATGCCTTAAGTCTATGTTAATATTTTTTCACCTTATAAAAGGAGTGGCCTGTGTTTTCATGATGCATTCTTAGGAAGTCTATGTATCTGTCACAAAGTTCACATGTAAACTAGTAGAATTATAGGAGGCAAGATATTAAAAGCATAATGATTTCCTTGAATTTGATCTGTGAACAAAATGCCCAGGCCTGTTGCTTCTTTGAAAGGGGAAACTAGTCAGCTTATTTCTGTTGTTTTGCAAAAGTTGGCTTTGTAAAGAGATTTACTTACTGAAGTTTTGAAATTTAAATGGTTCCATTCCTCTCTGGCCTAAGTACACTCTGTCTTGGTTTGAAATCTCACATGTCAGTACATACACATGATTGACAAGACAGCTCATAGGGTGACTGGATTCTCTAAAATATGCACTTATACTTAGAATACACAAGACTCTAACCAGGCTAGAGAATGAGTGACCTGGAGCAGTCAGACAGCCCAGAGAGCCCCCAGGGCTCTATAGAAGGAAATGATTCCTACAAGATGATAGACAGCTTGCATTCAAACAGACATTCCTAATTCACCAATAATTTTACTTTCCTACTCTAGCAATGCTCCATGGATAAGAAAATCATTGTATGATATATGAAAATAAGTGATAATTTAAAATCTAGCTATTTTTAATATGGTGCAAATTAGACTTTTATAATGAACATTTTGAGATATTGCCAAAACTAAAGGAAAGAGGGAAATCTTGGAAATGCTAGGAAGAAAGGTTAATTGTCAATCAATCTAAATTTATGAAACAGCAAGTGAAGGGTTAGTTTTTCTATTTATGGTACAGCTTCTAAGTTTAGAAATAAACTACCAAATACATTTTAAAAGTGACATTAAGCAATATTGGGCTCAAATAATTATCTGATATTTTTTCCATTATTCTGTTCTCTGAAGAGAGCATTATAAGACATGACAATGGAGCCAAAGTGCTAGTAACATGTGAATATGAACAGCCATGAAGTGATGATAAACATTCTCATTTACTGTGAGCCTGCTCCATACCACACTCTTTCACTTATCTTTTATCATTCAACCTATACAACTCTATTGATTATGTTGTATAATTTTTGTTTCATATATGAAGAAACTAAAGCTCAGATATATTTAGTAACCTACCCAAGGTGTAAGTTTTGATAATGTACTGCCCATATTCCTGGTTATGGAAAATATGCTAAATCTTCTAAAGTCAGACCTAGATGGCTTAGACTTATATCTGGTTGAATGTGATCTACTGCATCTCTTTTGGGATCAGAAACAGTAACCTTGTTGTACATGAACATCTGTCAGGGAATTTGAATAAGGCAGTGTTGCATAAGGCACTTACATTCTTTGTTTTGAACAGGGTCTGTGATACTATTTGCTTTCTCAAGGTTTGGCTTAGGAAGAGATAAGTGAGAAGAAATTAGCAATCATTCAAACTGAGCAGTTATTTTTCATAGCCTATTATAAATGTAGAGACTTTTATATTTGTAATGTTGTGAATTGATGATGAATGCATGGATCTTGTCAAGCACATTTACACATGAAAGTGATACAGGGGAAAAAAAGAAAAAACTTGAGTGCTAATTTGGCATCCACATGTCAATTTGAAGAGCTGTTTTGGACTGTGGAGATCTCCATAGAGTTAACACCAAGCAGGAGAACAAAATTAACAGATAGTGTTGCTTCTATTGACAATTTAAAGAAAACTTTGTTATCAGGCCCTCCTGAAAATGAACAAGCGGTTTTTGCAAGTTTTGAAAGATTCTGTCGTAAAGCATTAATAAATGAATCATGTTTTTTTTCTAATTAACCAGTTGTCATCAAAAAGCTGCTCTATTCGATGGACTTAAATATTATACTTAAAAAAAGAATATTATACTTTAGTTTGCAACCATGTAAATTATTCCCCTATAATTGTATGAAATTGTATAAATCGTATGAAATGTGAAAAGTGAAAACCAACCTTTATCAGTTTTTAAAAGTAAATTCTTTGAAAATATATAAATATTTATTTATTTATAGTTACTGGTCCATAATTTCTGTATCATAATTATGACATGACTTGATACGATAAAGCTGAAGCATTGTTAAAAAAATAATAGCTAACTTAAAAACTGTTGTAAAGTGATTAAATCTATGTAGCCATACATTTTCATTTGGAGATTTCTTCCACTCAATTCTCCTTGAATTTATTTTATAAAATAACTAGGTCTTCAGTGGTTAAGAACCTGTCTGCCAGTGCAGGGGACATGGGTTCAATCCCTGGTCCAGGAAGATTCCACATGCTATGGGGAAATTAAGCCTGTGTGCTGCAGCTGCTGAAGCCTGTATACCCTAGACCCTGTGCTCCACAGCAAAACAAGTCACCCCAATGTGAAGCCCATTCATCGTACTGCAACCAGAGAGTAGCCCCTGCTTGCCGCAACTCAAGAAAGCTCACGTGCAGCAACGAAGACCAGTGCAGGCAAAAGTTTAAAAAAAAGAAAGAAAAGAAAAAAAATATTAAAATAATTGGAAAAAGTTTATTTTGAAATATATGAAAATGAAGATTTTACAGCTATTAGAAAAAATTTGTACCTTAAGGGTTATCACACCAATAGACTCCTACATTTGTCACCAATACTGAGCAGCGAAAGTAAAAATTGCTGAGGAGTGAGAACACTCAAATGCATCTTGGGGTCTAAAATATGTCTTTGGCACTTGTCTTTATAATAGCACACTGTTTAGAAAACGAAGTCTCAAGAACTATACTACAGGATGAAAATAGATGCCAACCACTCATTGCCTGCTGAGATTTGCCAGTGTGAATGGAAAGTAAAGAGTAGTACTTGTGGGAAAATGAGGTAAATATGAATATGTTAACAGATGGAGAGCCACTGTTATTTTGACTTCTGTGATGCACTCATGAGCTCTCAGCTTTGTCTAAACCATCTGTACTTCTCTGTACATACATGGTGGACTTCTGCACTGTGTGAGACAAGATTTAAAGCAGTTTTCTGGGGTAAGTTTTTGAAATGTGGGCTCTCAGAAATAAGAATGATTCTTAAGATTGGAGCCTCTCAACATTACAGGTCAGCTTTGGACATGATGTTGATGGGGCACGAAGAGTTGAAAGAAATATTAAAAGCAGCTACAAAGATCATGATTATGGTGATTGTGTGTGTCTGAGGCAAACTCTTGCTCATCAGTGTTTCTGACTGAAAGATTGACAAACTCAGGCCAATGGGTATAAGGCAGGAGGAAGAACAACGTGGAAATTATAAAATATGTGGTCATTGAAAGTAAATGTCATATGGAATAGCAGCAATACAAGTTAGCAGATTAAAAAAAAAGCCTTTGAGAGGTGTTTTAGAATTGTGGAAAGGGAAGGATGGGTATCAGTAAAAAGACTCAAAAGGCTGTTTCCATGGTTATAGTTGCCAAGATATGAAAGAAATATAAGTCAATCACTTCAATTTTTTTAAAACTTGAAAGTATTTCATGAAGTACCAGTTCAATATTGTAAAATAATATTCATCATATTGTAAATTGGAAAGGAAAAAATTCTTTAGAATACAAAAGGTTGAGATAGCTGAAAGAGAAATTGTAGTAATATCCTCTTTTTTCTCATTATCCTACATCCCATCCTTCAGCAGACCTTCTTGGCTATACCTTCAGAATATATCTACAATATGACTGCTTTCTCACTACCTCTGCTAGTAACATCCTGATACAAGCCCAGAGTATCACTGTAGCTTTCTAATAGGTCTCCCCTGTCCACCTTGCTTCCTATAGTCTATCGATATAGAAGTTAGAATGATCATAAGCAGGTAGTCAGTAGTATTGAATGAATGAATGCATGAATGAATGAATGAATGAAAGGAGAATGAAGAGAAAGATATCATGATATGTTTTTCTTGTTTCACAATCTGGAAACTTAGATTCAAATTGTTTTGTAAAATAAATTAGCATGCTTTTACATTTGAAAATTAGAGAAGTCTAGATTTTGTGGAGTTGGAATGAGCTGTAGTCTAATGCTGTCTTTGCCAAATGAGGAAGCTGAGATCCAGTGACACAGGCAGGATGGTGCATGTCATAGTTTTATTTAGATCTGGGACTAATTTACAGTCCAGTGTTCCTTCCAGTATACCGTACCACTCCCAATATGAAAATGAAAACTATTGGTAAGGAATTGATTGGCATCCTGTGTCATTCAGCATGCTGTTTTGTAAAAGGTTTTATAGCAGAAACTTTATCTTAGGGAAACTTCCCTCTATTCCCTTCTTCCTAAAGGAGTGTTATTCCTGAGACAATATGATTTTTCAATACCTGAGAATTAAAGCTTCCAGAGTTAAAGTTTCCCTTGTTTGCTTTTCACCTAGAAATTATAATGCCTCCCAGAGCTACCTGGGGAGCCACACTACATTCACTATTACAACCTTATGATAAATTCTAACTAGAGGTGCATGAGTGTTAGTCACTCAGTTGTGTCTGACTCTTTGCAACCACATGGACTGTAGCCTGCCAGGCTCCTCTGTCCATGGAATTCTCTAGACAAGAATACTGGAGTAGTTTGCCAATTCCTTTGCCAGGCGATCTTCCCAACCCAGGAATTGAACCTGGGTCTCTTGCATTGCAGGCAAAATCTTTACTATCTGAGCCACCAGGGAAATCTAACTTCAACCTACAGAGTCTGTTAATTCACTGCAATATATTACTAAAGATACGTTAACCAAGACCTACCCCTATATTATAGAGACTTCCCTGGTGGCTCAGATGGTAACGTGTCTGCTTGCAATGCAGGAGACCTGGCTTTGACCGCTGGGTTGGGAAGATCCCCTGGAGAAGGAAATGGCAACCCACTCCAGTACTCTTGCCTGGAAAATCCCATGGACAGAGGAGCCTGGTAGGCTACAGTCCATGGGGTCGCCGAGTTGGACACGACTGAGCGACTCACTTCAACCCTATATTATAGTCCTTGTATGTCTTTAACCTTATGTAAATATGGGATAACAAAATCATTATATGTTTTCAGCTATTTATTTCTGACAGTTCATATATTTCCTCATATACAGTACACATTAGATATTTTCTTTTTATTATTCAGAAATAATCTATGCTACTTCTAGTGAAATAGTGTTTTAATTTTCATCAATGGAAAAAGAACCCTGATATGATAAGACCTGGGCCTTCCCAGGTGGCACTAATGTTAAAAAATCTGCCTGCCAGTGTAGGAGACACAAGAGACACAAGAGATGTGGGTTTGATCCCTGGATCAGGAAGAGCCCCTGGAGTAGGAAGTGGCAACCCACTCCAATATTCTTTCCTGGAAAATTCCATGGACAGAGGAGCCTTGAGGGCTACAGTCCATGGGGCTGCAAAAAGTTGGACATGACTGAGCATGGCATTGCAAAATTACTAAGTCAAATATAATTTCAGAGCTGTAAGTGTTTCAGTGCCTTTGAAGCCCTTCTACCTAGGATAGAGAAACTAAGAAAAACATTACTTCTCTTTTATGTGCTTTATCTGGTAATAAAAAGGACTTAAGTGATTATATGACTTTGGAATTATTTGATTACTTTCATCTGTAGGTAGAGAATGGGTATGTTTGCACCAGATCTATTTTACACTCAAGGCACAGAGGAAACATTGTTCTGAAAGTTCAGGATATTAGTGTCTGTTAGAACTTCTTCCTCTTGGCTATTAGCATGTTGGACAAAATACCTTGCATCTGTAAACCTTGTTTTGCTTCATGGGCAGCCATATCATTAGCAAATTTCACTTCCTGTAAACTGATGCATCATGTAAACACTGTCCAAAAAAACCTCTGATAGTCTATTCAGTTAATGTTGATTTTAAAATTTCTAAGTGGAAACTGTTTTCTGCACATTGGAAATAGTACTGGTTCTTTGCCAAGACAGATTTCCTCCTACACTTACCACTTTCTATGTGGCAAAGGGAGTAAAAGAGTAGGAGGAGTAACGCTAGCATCTTTTCTTAGTATCACATTAACTTAGGCAGAGAATTGGACCTCTTTCACTCATATTTGCAATGGCAGTGCCACTACTTAGGTACCGCTAGATTTAATGTTAGAAAGTTCTTATATAAAGACTTCTAATGTCTTAGGATTTTAGTCCCCATTCTTTATCCATTTCTATTCTCAAACACTATGAGATTACCATTATAATAGCAAGATAATTATTACTATTAGAACAATTCTCAAGGGTGCTTCTCCCTATCAGTGTAAAAAAGAATAATATAATCATCCTATAATGTGAGAATTTTTATAATACCACATTGTCCTAATTACTACAGGGGGATTTACAATACCTCATTCTTCTTAAAGATTCCTATTTGGGCAAAAAAATTAAAACAACAACAACAAAAACCTCACAATCTTCTCTTTCCTAGTTTATCTTCAATTCCAGGTTTCAGAAGCTACAGTGGTTATTCAGGAATCAATATTGGTGCATGCTAAGTCACTTCTTTCGTGTCTGATTCTTTTCCACTCCATGGACTGTAGCCCACCAGGCTCCTCTGTCCATGGGATTCTCTAGCCAAGAATACTGCAGTGGATTGCCATGCCCTCCTCCAGGAGATCTTCCTGTCCCAGAGATTGAACCCGCATCTCTTAGTCTCCTGCATTGGTAGGCAGGTTCTTTACCACTGGAACCACCTTGGTAGACTAAGCTTATCTGTTTTTTCCTGTTATGGGGATGATAGTTAAGTGTGTTTTGTATCTTCGTCATTTTGAAGAAAATGTGAGAAAAAAGTATTTTTTCTTTTGCATAATATTAATGTCATACTCAACATCTACACTGTATTCTCTTGACAGAAAATATTGGATTGTTAGTACTTGCTGCTTGAAATATTAATTCTTATGATCATTTTTTACCAAGTAATACAAGAAATTAGGAAGTAAATGTCAGTTTGTTGTCAAATATTTTATTTTAGACAAATTAAAGGCATCATTTTCTTAGAACTGTTGTTTCTTAGATATAAAAGACATTTGATGGGAAGAATTCATTTGACATGTTAAAGTAGTCCCCCAGAACGTAAATGCCTTAACTAGAAACAATTTTAGTCCAATTTGTGCACTTCTTAGATTAACTGTAAACACTAACATATTAGGTTCTTTTCTATGGAAATGTTTTATTCTTTATATGTATTTATGCATTAATTTTACATGTGCTAAAGACTGATATTTAAAGAACTTTCCATTAGAAACATTTAAGTAAATATTAAGAAGGGAAAGGCATTAGGTATGAGATAGTTACTAAATAATTAAAATTGTATGATTTTATATGTAAAGGAGCCACATTTAAAACATATTTATGCCTAAGTTTTGTGTAAAGCCTTTGAGAGGGATGAACCTGAAGGGAGAGAGAACAGAAAGGATATTATTGCATGACTTTTGGAAGATAAGATGTGAACCTGAACATTGTCAAGGGCTGTAGAAATGGAGCAGACGTGATCTGACTTTGGAGAGATTGTATGAACTGGAAGCAATAAACTGGTGGTGGTAAGATGATTCAGATTTTTGTGTGGTTAGCTCAGAGCACGGCACATCACTGGGGGAGGGAATATAGGATGTGTTATAAATAATTACTGTCTAAAATCACTTGTTTCTTGTATTGTGTGAATGTTTTTCTTTACTGATGAGAGAGTGAATGTTTATTGGTGGATATTTAGAAAAACATTTCACCAAAGGGGATGTTTGCATCATTAAATATTTATGTCCTGTTTGGAAAAGTGAAAGTCATTCAGTTGTGTCCGACTCTTTGTGATTGTCCTTTGTATAGGACAATAATTGCTGGTAAGGAATAAACCTGTAATTAAAATTAGATGCCAAGAGGAGGCAGGAGATCCTTTAACAGCTCATACAGTTTGCAGCTTTGAGTCTAGAGATGAGAGCATTCAAAGTGTTGTCAATGTGTACCTTACCTTAGGACCTAGATTTTGAATTGATGCAAACCTCATTGGAATCGTAATTCTACTTTATATCTCAATGGGAAAGTGGTTATCAATTTTGAAGTATTTCTGAGTTTATATCAAGATCTAGTATTCATCTATTTGACTTATAATTAGGATAATTATTATGTTTATATGCAGTGTACATTGCAAATTCAGGTTAGTTCAGTTTAGTCGCTCAGTCGTGTCCGACTCTTTGCAGCCCCATGAATCACAGCACGCCAGGCCTCCCTGTCCATCAACAACTCCCGGAGTTCACCCAGACTCATGTCCATCTCATCCTCTGTCCTCCCCTTCTCCTCCTGCCCCCAATCCCTCCCAGCGTCAAAGTCTTTTTCAATGAGTCAACTCTTTGCATGAGGTGGCCAGAGTACTGCAGTTTCAGCTTTAGCATCATTCCTTCCAAAGAAATCCCAGGGCTGATCTCCTTTAGAATGGACTGGTTGGATCTCCTTGCAGTCCAAGGGACTCTCAAGAGTCTTCTCCAACACCACAGTTCAAAAGCATCAATTCTTCGGCACTCAGCTTTCTTCACAGTCCAACTCTCACATCCATACATGACCACTGGAAAAACCATAGCGTTGACTACGTGGACCTTTGTTGGCAAAGTAATGTCTCTTCTTTTCAACATGCTATCTAGGCTGATCATAACTTTTCTTCTCAGGAGTAATCGACTTTTAATTTCATGGCTGCAGTCACCATCTGCAGTGATTTTGGAGCCCAAAAAAATCAAGTCTGACACTGTTTCCGCTGTTTCCCCATCTATTTCCCATGAAGTGATGGGACTGGATGCCATGATCTTTGTTTTCTGAATGTTGAGCTTTAAGCCAACTTTTTCACTCACCTCTTTCACTTTCATGAAGAGGCTTTTTAGTTCCTCTTCACTTTCTGCCATAAGGGTGGTGTCATCTGCATATCTGAGGTTATTGATATTTCTCCCGGCAATCTTGATTCCAGCTTGTGTTTCTTCCAGCCCAGCGTTTCTCATGATGTACTCTACATATAAGTTAAATAAGCAGAGGGACAATATACAGCCTTGATGTACTGCTTTTCCAATTTGGAACCAGACTGTTGTTCCATGTCCAGTTCTAACTGTTGTTTTCTGACCTGCATATAGGTTTCTCAAGAGGCAGGTCAGGTGGTCTGGTACTCCCATCTCTTTCAGAATTTTCCACAGTTTATTGTGATCCACACAGTTAAAGGCTTTGGCATAGTCAATAAAGCAGAAATAGATGTTTTTCTGGAACTTTCTTGCTTTTTCGATGATCCAGCAGATGTTGGCAATTTGATCTCTGGTTCCTCTGCCTTTTCTAAAACCAGCTTGAACATCTGGAAGTTCACAGTTCCACGTATTGCTGAAGCCTGGCTTGGAGAATTTTGAGCATGACTTTACTAGCGTGTGAGATGAGTGCAATTGTGTGGTAATTTGAACATTCTTTGGCATTGCCTTTCTTTGGGATTGGAATGAAAACTGACTTTTTCCAGTCCTGTGGCCATTGCTGAGTTTTCCAAATTTGCTGGCATATTGAGTGCAGCACTTTCACAGCATCATCTTTTGGGGGTTGAAATAGCTCAACTGGAATTTCATCACCTCCACTAGCTTTGTTCGTAGTGATGCTTTCTAAGGCCCACTTGACTTCACATTCCAGGATGTCTGGCTCTAGGTGAGTGATCACAGCATTGTGATTATCTGGGTCATGAAGATCTTTTTTGTATAGTTCTTCTGTGTATTCTTGCCATCTCTTCTTAATATCTTCTGCTTCTGTTAGGTCCATACCATTTCTGTCCTTTATCGAGCCTATCTTTGCATGAAATGTTCCCTTGGTATCTCTAATTTTCTTGAAGAGATCTCTAGTCTTTCCCATTCTGTTGTTTTTCTCTATTTTTTTTGCATTGATCGCTGAGGAAGGCTTTCTTATCTCTTCTTGCTGTTCTTTGGAACTCTGCATTCAGATATTTATATCTTTCCTTTTCTCCTTTGCTTTTTGCTTCTCTTCTTTTCACAGCTATTTGTAAGGCCTCCTCAGACAGCCATTTTTCTTTTTTGCATTTCTTTTCCATGGGGATGGTCTTGATCCCTGTCTCCTGTACAGTGTCACGAACCTCCATCCATAGTTCATCAGGCACTCTATCAGATCTAGTCCCTTAAATCTATTTCTCACTTCCAAACTCAGTTTAATTGAGAAAAAATGATCATTTATTGGACTGTTACAAGAAATAGGTTATGTAACGATTCTTACTCTCAAAAATCATTGTTTTAAAGTGAGCAAAGTGGATATTTCCTTTTGATGGAGCCAAGTATAGGGAACTACAGACAAATCTAACTTGCCTAAAAGAGCCAAAGGTGAAGTTCTCTAGAAATTAGCTGCCATTTCAAAGGCTTCAAGATGCCAAAAAATTCCCAGCACTTCAAAGCTGTGTCTTTTCCTCATCTATTTAGCATGCTGTGTCATCCACTCATGAAATATTCTCCACTGAATTCCAAACACAGGAAATTTTTTCAACACATTCTTTGAATTCATTGTTGCTAGATAAGTACTGCCCTTGGATATAAAAACATATATAAAGCCATATTTGTAAATATAATTGCATTTCATCAAAAGTAGCATGGAAAGCATTATTTGATATTGCATAAGTATCTTAGTTTTGGCCACCAATGTGTCCATTTAGAATATGTTCAATATGTCTGTGTTTTGAAAAATAGAAAGTTTAGCCCTGAAGTTTGATTGCTTTAGCATATGGAAAACAAAATTTCTACCCAGTCAACTGCAGCTATTTAAACTGAACTTTATTTTCGTCAGAGAAAATATGTAGGGTTGATTTTTGCCTTAGGCATCGTGAACTAAAATACTAGAAGTGTTGTCCATTTTAAAAACAAAATCAATATGTTTCAGCAGCACTGAGTTTATTTTTAAGTACCTTAAACGCCGCAGGATGTTGTGGGAAGGTCAGTGGTCCGGAAATAAGAAGGCCTGAACTGAGTCCTCTTACTAGTTAGCTGTTTAACCATGGACAGACACCTTGACCTTCAGGGACACAATTTTGTTCTCTTTAAAAGACAGATTGCATGATGTTCTCTCAGGGTGCTTGGTGCCACGTGTATGTTTGACTATCTATGGAGTATCATGAGTGGTTTCTTGATGGAGTTGGGCAAGATCCTCTCACACATAGAATCTATGAGGATCTCTCTCTCTTCACTTATAAATGAATGAATATCATTCTCATATCTCAGACAAAGGATTAATACAGAAAAAAGAAAGTTGCTACAGTGGAGGAACATGAGTCAACTATCAGGTACGATTTGATGTACAAAAATAAAACCCAAGGTAGAATCAAAGTTGAAAGCCAATAATTATTTAAATCAGGTAAAAGCAAAAGTCCCATGGGACAAAAAGTCAGAGTTACGGTCATAAATGAAAATTAGGGTAAGGGCCTGAAAAATCAAAAGAATCACATATGGACTCTGTTTGAGATATTCAAATGTAGCAGGAGCATGTTTTCCATATTAGGCCTTCATTCTTCCTTCCATTTCACAATTTTCACAAAATTTCATTACATCAGTTCAGTCGCTCAGTCGTGTCCAACTGTATGCGACCCCATGAACCGCAGCACGCCAGGCCCCCCTATCCATCACCAACTGTCGGAGTCTACCCAAACGCATGTCCATTGAGTCAGTGATGCCATCCAATCATCTCATCTTCTGTTGACCCCTTCTCCTCCTGCCCTCAATCTTTCTCAGAATCAGGCTCTTTTCAAATGACTCAGCTCTTCGCATCAGGTGGCCAAAGTATTGGAGTTTCAGCTTCAACATCAGTCCCTACAATGAACACCCAGGACTGATCTCCTTTAGAATGGACTGGTTGGATCTCCTTGCAGTCCAAGAGACTCTCAACAGCCTTCAACACCACAGTTCAAAAGCATCGATTCTTCAGTGCTCAGCTTTCTTTATAATCCAACTCTCACATCCATACATGATTACTGGAAAAACCATAGCCTTGACTAGGCAGACCTTTGTTGACAAAGTAATGTCTCTGCTTTTTAATACGCTGTCTAGGTTGGTCATAACTATCCTTCCAAGGAGTAAGCATCTTTTAATTTCATGGCTGCAATCACCATCTGCAGTGATTTTGGAGCCGAGAAAAATAAAGTCAGCCACTGTTTCCACTGTTTTCCCATCTATTTGCCATGAAGTGATGGGACCGGATGCCATGATCTTTGTTTTCTGAATGTTGAGTTTTAAGCCAACTTTTTCACTCTCCTCTTTCACTTTCATCAAGAGGCTTTTTAGTTCTTCACTTTCTGCTATAAGGGTGGTATCATCTGCATATCTGAGGTTATTGATATTTCTCCTGGCAATCTTGATTCCAGCTTGTGCTTCATCCAGCCCAGCATTTCTCATGATGTACTCTGCATATAAGTTAAATAAGCAGGGTGACAATATACAGCCTTGATGTACTCCGTTTCCTATTTGGAACTAGTCTGTTGTTCCATGTCTGGTTCTAACTGTTGCTTCCTGACCTGTATATAGGTTTCTCAGGAGGCAGGTCATGTGGTCTAGTATTCCCACCTCCTTTAGAATTTTCCATTTAATTTCATTTCCATTTCAAATGAATTTTCATTTCATACTTGGTACTATTTTAGCTTTCAGGGTTATTTAAATTAAAATCATGTTTTCTAACATCCAGAAGCTTAAAGTGCTTTCAAATCTAATTTCTACAAACTGAACAGAGATTTATTGAGTATTCCTTACACGGAAATCATTGTATCAAGCACTTTACATGTATTATTTTATTTAATATGTGTGACTTTATAATCTGGAAGCCATGATTAAACTTAAAACCTAAGTATTAAGGAGATTGCTCATTGGCAGAATTGGCTATCCATACCTGATCTGACTGTGTCCAAAGGTCATGTTATTACACATTTTAATATTTTTCCCACTATAAAACTATATTAAAATGTCCACATTTGTTATTGAAAATGTATAATGCATGATTAGGGAAAAGAAGGCTAATTTAAAAATATGCCACCTCATGCTAAATGATAAACTGTATGTCCTTCAGATTTCTTCTAGACACACTTATATAGAATTTACCTATATAAAATCAATTTCTTTTCTTCACCTGGGGATATGTTTATATATTTATATGTCAATAACTGTTCATAAGATTAGATTCTGATAATATATATGATATTTTATTAAGTAACCCCTGATAAATAAGCACTAAAAATATCTTGTCTTGAGAACCCCATGAACAGTATGGAAAGCCAAAAAGATAGGACACTGAACCATGAACTCCCTAGGCCGGTAGGTGCCTGATATGCTCCTGGATATCAGTGGAGAAATAACTCCAGAAAGAATGAAGGGATGGAACCAAAGCAAAAACAACACCCAGTTGTGGATGGGACTGGTGATGGATGTAAAGTCTGATGCTGTAAAGAACAATATTGCATAGGAACCTGGAATGTTAGGTCCTTGAATCAATGCAAATTGGAAGTGATCAAACAGGTGATGGCAAGTGTGAACGTCGACATTCTAGGAATCAGCGAACTAAAATGGACTGGAATGGGTGAATTTAACTCAGATAACCATTGTGTCTACTAATGTGGGCAAGAATCCCTTAGAAGAAATGGAGTGGCAATCATAGTCAACAAAAGAGTCTGAAATGAAGTACTTGGATGCAATCTCAAAAACGACAGAATGATCTCTGTTCATTTCCAAGACAAACCATTCATTCTCACAGTAATCCAAGTCTATGCCCCAGGCATTAATGCTGAAGAAACTGAAGTTGAATGGTTCTGTGAAGACTACAAGACCTTCTAGAACCAACATCCAAAAAAGATGTCTTTTTCATTATAGGGTACTGGAATGCAAAAGTAGGAAGTCTAGAAATACCTGGAGTAACAGGCAAATTTGGCCTTGGAGTACAAAATGAAGCAAGTCGAAGGCTAACAGAGTTTTGCCAAGAGAACGCATTGGTCCTAGCAAACACCCTCTTCCAACAACACATAAAAGACTCTACACTTGGACATCACCAGATGGTCAACACTGAAATCAGATTGATTATATTATTTGCAGCCAAAGATGGAGAAGCTATTAACAGTGAACACAAACAAGACTGGGAGCTGACTGTAGCTCACATCATGAACTCCTTATTGCCAAATTCAGACTTAAATTGAAGAAAGTAGGGAAAACCACTAGACCATTCAGGTATGACCTAAATCAAATCCCTTATGGTTATACAGTGGAAGTGACAAATATAGTCAAAGGATTAGATCTGATAGAGAGAGAGCCTGGAGAACTATGGATGGAGGTTCATGACATTGTAAAGGAGGCAGGGATCAAGACAATTCCCAAGAAAAAGAAATGCAGAAAGGCAAAGTGGGTTTCTGAGGAGGCCTTACAAATAGCTGAGAAAAGAAAAGACGTGAAAGGCAAAAGTGAAAAGGAAAGATATACCCGTTTGAATGCAGAGTTCCAAAGAATATCTAGGAGAGATAAGGAAGCCTTCCTTAGTGATCAGTGCAAAGAAATAGAGGACAATAGAATGGGAAAGACTAGAGATCTCTTCAAGAAAATTAGAGATACCAAGGGAACATTTCTTGCAAAGATGGGCACAATAAAGGACAGAAATGGTATGAACCTAACAGAAGCAGAAGGTATTAAGAAGAGGTGGCAAGAATACAGAGAAGAACTATACAAAACAGATCTTCATCACCCAGATAACCACAATGGTGTGATCACCAACCTGGAGCCAGACATTCTGGAATGTGAAGTCAAGTGGGCCTTAAGAAGCATCACTATGAAAAAAGGCTAGTGGAGGTGATGGAATTCCAGTTGAGCTATTTCAAATCCTCAAAGATGATGCTGTGAAAGTGGTGCACTCAATATGCCAGCAAACTTGGAAAACTCAGTAGTGGCCTCAGGACTGGAAAAGGTCAGTTTTCATTCCGATCCCAAAGAAAGTCAATGCCAAAGAATGCTCAAACTACTGCACAGTTGCACTCATCTCACACGCTAGCAAGGTAATGCTCAAAATTCTCCAAGCCAGGCTTCAACAGTGTGTGAACTGTGAACTTCCAGATGTTCCAGCTGAATTAGAAAAGGCAGAGGAACCAGAGATCAAATTGCTAACATCTGTTGGATCACTGAAAAAGCAAGAGAGTTCCAGAAAAACATGTTTCTACTTTATTGACTATGCCAAAGTCTTTGACTGTGTGGATCACAACCAAGTGTGGAAAATTCTGAAAGAGATGGGAATACCAGACCACCTGACCTGCCTCCTGAGAAATCTGTATGTAGGTCAGAAGCAACAGTTAGAACTGGACATGGTACAACAGATTGGATCCAAATCGGGAAAGGAGTACATCAAGGCTATCTGTTGTCCCTCTGCTTATTTAACTTCTATGTGGAGTACATAATGCCAAATGCTGTACTGGATGAAGCACAAGCTGGAATCAAGATTGCCAGGAAAAAATATCAATAATGTCAGATACACACAGATGACACCACCCTTATGGCAGAGCCTCTTGATGAAATTGAAAGAGGAGAGAGAAAAAGTTGGCTTAGAACTCCATATTCAGAAAAGTGTCATGGCATTCGGTCTCATCACTTCATGGCAAGTAGATGAGGAAACAGTGGCTGACTTTATTTTGGGGGGCTCCAAAATCACTGCCATTGGTGACTGTAGCCATGACATTAAAAGACGCTTACTCCTTGGAAGAATAGTTATGACCAACCTAAACAGCATATTAAAAAGCAGAGACATTACTTGCCAACAAATGTCTATTTAGTCAAAACTATGGTTTTTCCCTTGGTCATGTATGGATATGAGAGTTGAAGTATAAAGAAAGCTGAGCACTGAAGACTTGATGCTTTTGAACTGTGATGTTGGAGAAGACTGTTGAGAGACCTTTGGACTGTAAGGAGATCCAACCAGTCCATCCTAAAGGAACTCAGTCCTGAATGTTTATTGGAAAGACTCATGCTGAAGCTGAATTCCATTCCTTTGTCCACCTAATGCAAAGAACTGACTCATTGGAAACAACCCTGATGCTGGGCAAGATTGAAGGCAGGAGGAGAAGGGGATGGCAGAGGATGAGATGGTTGGATGGCATATCCAATTCGATGGACATGAGTTTGAATAAACTTTGGAAGTTGAGATGGACACTGAAGCCTGGTGGTGAGGCAGTTCATGGGATCGCAAAGAGTCTGACATGACTGAGCGACTGAACTGAACTGACTGAAAAATATCTTTAAATTGTTCTAGTGCAAAATGTTCTAAGTTTATTACCTTTATGTTTAAGCCTTCATGAATATTCTTATTTTATTATTTAGGATATTCAGGATAAAATTTTATAAATTTTTAAGAGCTTTGTTACATTTTGACAAATTGTGTTCCAGATAATTTTTTTAACATTTTATACCCCTGGCAAGTATGATGCCTCTTTCCCTATGTCTAACACTAGATTTTAAATATGTGTGCATATTTTATTCCTTTTAACAATTTGTAAGTTTTTATGTTCACAGATCTTCATTGCTCAGATTAAACATTTATGTCTATGTTTTTGAGCTAATTAAAGTTTTTAAAAATTAATTTTGTCCTTGAACTTATCCATTTTCTAATGGAATTTTTATTTTATTTTTTGATGTCAGACTGAATTTTACTGATGAGTTCTTTCTTGTTAATAGAATAAAACACATTTCAGGTAGAGAGCAAGTATACCAAGCGTCCATACATAGGGAATAAAATTTAAATTTGCTACTAACAGATGTATTCTAGGTCCATCCTTTTCCCTCATTCCTGCCCGAAGTAGAAAATTTCCTCATGTGTTTAATCAGTCACTGTAAATTCAATCTCCCCAATGTTTCCTGAAGCTCTGCCTCCCTCTCTTTTCTACCCTGCTGCCTCTGCTGTTAGTGCAGGCTCCTTTTCACTTCTTGGACCATCGCAGTAGCTTTCTTGGAGCCTCCAGCTTTGCTTCATTCATGCTGTTCTCTAAATGAGCTTCCTGAAACACATATCCTAGTCCATCATGGAGTTCTAGAAATTTGCCCTGTGAGTCTTTTACATATAATGATATTAACTCTTTGACTTTATAGTACAAGTCCCCTTGCAGTTTGTCCTTTACCTTTTAACTTTCTTCATGATGCTTTTTCACATTTCAAGTAGGTTAGTAATTATGTAGTCAATTTATTTTCTTTTTTATTCTGCCTTTGGTTTCAAAGAACTTTAGTTTATTTATTTTAGTATTTTTAATTAATTCTTATTGGAGTACAGTTGTTTTACAATGTTGTGTTAGTTTCTTTCAAAGAGCTTTATTTCAAAATATTAAAGTCCTTGCTCTTTCAGAAATTGTCTTGGAGTACATTTATGGTTTCTTTAAATGCCTAAATGCAACATTTAAAGAGATATTATTTATAAAATAGGAGAGACTTGTCATACTCATGGCTGATGGTTCAAATCTGTCTTATTCCATGGCTTGGAGAGAGACCTCTGGTGCCTTAACTCAAAATGAAGGGAACTGGATGCACAGAGCAGAGCAGAGTTGCCAACCATCAGGGCTGACTGAACCTTTGCCCTGTGTTCTGCTCCTGGCTCTGATCAGTGACTCTCTCTCCTTTTATTTGCTTTGTCCTCATGCCTTGCTTCCTGGTCCTTTGTTACACATGAACTTTCTCCACCTGGTCTGTCTGTATTCTCCGAACACTTCCCTAAATGAACCTCTTGCCTTCTCATGTTCAATTATACAAACTTATTCTTGGCTCTTAAATTGGCTGGAGGATACTATCAACAACAAAAATAAACAGTCTTGAGGAATTTTTTTTTTTTTTTTAATCTAGCACAGAGATTCTAGTAAGCAGCCTTCAAGTACAAATTCACTGAATCTCAGAACCATTCAACAAAGTTGTTGTTCGGTCGCTAAGTCGTGTCCAACTCTTATGATTCCATGGACTGTAACCCACCAGGCTCCTCTGATCATGGAATTTTCCAGGCAAGAATATTCGAGTGGGTTGCCATTTCCTCCTCCATGGGATCTTCCCCATCCAGGTATCAAACCCGAGTCTTCTGCATCTCCTGCATTGGCAGGCTGAGTAAGCCACTTGGGAAGCCTGATATTATTAAAATTCTTTCCAGCTAAGGAAATGAAAACACAGGCTTTTAAAGTTGCCTAGCTGGTGAGATAAAGGAAAACCCCGCAGCCCCTCTTTCTATACTCCTCCAGGGTGATCAAGTTCCCCAAGCCTTGCCTGACTCTTTGCTGATGTCATTTTTAGGTAGGGACCTGATAATGTACTAAAGCTGCTGCTGCTAAGTCGCTTCAGTCGTGTCCAATTCTGTGCGACCCCATAGATGGCAGCCCACCAGGCTCTGCCATCCCTGGGATTCTCCAGGCAAGAACACTGGAGTGGGTTGCCATTTCCTTCTCCAATGCATGAAAGTGAAAAGTGAAAGTGAAGTTGCTCAGTCGTGTCTGACTCTTAGCGACCCCATGGACTGTAGCCTACCAGGCTTCTCCAACCATGGGATTTTCCAGGCAAGAGTACTGGAGTGGGGTGCCATTGCCTTCTCTGATAATGTACTAAAGCTGCTCTAATCATTCCATCCTTAACAACCACTGGCATTAACTGAACCAAGCTTGCCTCTGTGGAGGCTGTAGAACTAACAGTCTACTGCCTCACTTCTGAAAATAAATGACTTATGTTTATTGAGAAGGGTTTTGCCTTACAAATTATTTTGTCATCCAGTGACTAGTATGGCAAGTCTCACAAAGTAAGCACTTGATAACTGTGTGACAGAAGTGACGCATATACCCTAAGAATTAAACATTCTATGTTCAAAATTTAGCTTTACCTTTTAGTTATTGGCAGACATAAGAAATTGTTTAAGCTTATGATTTTAGTCATAAAGTAGGTCATAGTATATGATCAAGAAAAAAGGATAAAAATCTGAGCAAGTGACAGCCACAAAAGTGTATATGATATTTTGACTTATAGTTTCAGATTATCAAGGAATTTCAGGTGCTAAGTTGCTCAGTCATATCCGACTCTTTGTGGCCCCATGGACTGTAGCCCACCAGGCTCCTCTGTCTTTGGGTTTTCCCAGGCAAGAATACTGTAGTGGGTTGCCATTTCCTTTTCCAGGGGATCTTCCTGAGCCAGGGATCAAACCCATGTCTCTTATGTCTCCTGCATTGGCAGACGTGTTCTTTACCTTGGGGAAACCCCAAGGAACTTCAGTTGCTTTAAATCATCATTTCACTTTTTAAAAATCTTAAGATATTTAATTTAAAAGTTATGGATACCTATATATGTATGGCTGAGTCTTTTCACTGTTCACCTGAAAATATCACAACATTGTTAATCGGCTATGCTGCTGCTGCCGCTAAGTCGCTTCAGTTGTGTCCAACTCTGTGTGACCCCATAGATGGCAGCCCACCAGGCTCCTCTGTCCCTGTGATTCTCCAGGCAGGAACACTGGAGTGGCTTGCCATTTCCTTCTATAATACATGAAAGTGAAAAGCGAAAGTGAAGTCTCTCAGTTGTGCCCGACTCTTAGCAACCCCATGGACTGCAGCCTACCAGGCTCCTCCATCCATGGGATTTTCCATGCAAGAGTACTGGAGTGGGGTGCCATAATCGGCTATACCTCAATACAAAATAAAAAGTTTAAAAAATTTAAAAGCCATTCTTAAAAAAGAAAAAGTTATAGGGTAGCTGTTTGATAGAATAGTATGCAATCATAACTAATGACATTAAAGTATGGAAGATCATAGGAGATGAATGTTAAGTAAAAAAAATGAAAGCTAAAATTATATATATGCTATTACTATGGCTAAAATATATATATTTAATAGCTAAAATATACATATACACATAACTCTAAGATGAATAAGCAATAATAGAACCATTGGGTTGGAATAATGGGATTATTTATATGTTTTCTCCTTTTCTGAATTATCATTAGTTTTGATATATTACATTTATGGAATTACAAGAAAAACAATACTGTTCCCCAATGTCCGTGATGTAACTTACTTTATTACCTTGAAAAAAAAGGATTTCATTCAGTATTCACTGAAAATATAACAATACCATAAACATTTTATTTGTGGAAGCCTGATCTTGTAACACACTAAAACTTATTAGGAAAGAGATATAAATGATTTTTCAGCTACTGTCTTCCAATTTAGTAAATTATTATCCTAATACAAAATTGGAACTGTTATGGAATCCAAGAATCATTGTATTTTGTCAAGCCTTTAATGTTTTCTGCATTCATAGAGTTTATTACTAAATTAATCCCCAAAGAGAAAATATGCCACTAAAATGATTCAGGCAGTTTTAAAATTTGGAATTATGTGAGAGTTAACTGTGCAAATTATCTAGTATTAGTTATTTTATTTTAGTTGAATAAATCAGTTTAACCAAAATGAGGTGTTTCTAAATGAAAAGTAGAAAGCATTTTGCCAAAGAAGTTCTAAAAATGGGAAAAAGGCTGCCATGATTATTTTTTAAATAAATAAGCATTTCACTAAATTATATTTCTTAGACTTTTTCATATGTTGAATTTCCTCCTTGTTTTGCTTGAGTTGACTTTAAAGTATGTTTAACTAGTTTAATATAGAGTGGAAATAAGGCAATGTATTTTTAAATGTCAAGATAATTTTATAACTTTCTCTCACTACTAAGTGATTTAGCACAGACTGTGTTAAAATGATAATGACAACATCCAGAGTCTGTTACTAAAAAAACCCAAAAAAGTCCAAAAAACTCTCCATTAATGCCGTTAGTCATGGGAAATAGAAGAATGCTCTAGAATCTCTCCCCTTCTCTTCTGGCTTCTATTCTGAGAGCCATCTAGCTTTACCTGGAGAGATAAAAAAAGAAAAAACAAAAATACCCTCATTCATTTTTTGCGCTTGTTGTTCAGTCACTCAATCATGTCTGACTCTGCAACCCCATGGAGTGCAGCATGCCAGGCTTCCTTGTCCTTCACCATCTCATGGAGCTCGCTCAAACTCATGTCTGTTGAGTCAGTGATGCCATCCAGCCATCTCATTCTTTGTCATCCCCTTCTCCTCCTGCCTTCAATCTTTCCCAGCATCAGGGTCTTTTTTTGCACTATCATCACTCTATAATATTTTGGGATACTAAAACGGTGGTAACAGTGATTTAGAACCTCCTCCCCAATACTACCCCAGGTGGAGAAGAATAGTAATTTTTCCTTACCACTCCACTACAACCTTGAGATTAGACTTGTAAACAAATCCACCATTGCTGATAATTATAACATAAATCCACTTCCTAAAACTTTCTATTATAAACTTTAGGAAAAAATAATGTCTCGTAGCTGAGTATAAAGTCAACCTTGATTTGATGCTTTAATTAATTGATACCAATTTGGCACTGGAAATACCTTCTCCTGGGAGAGCTTTTCACTCATCTTGATCGACCTGCCACCTGGAAGCCCTTCAGTGGAAGTTCCATTTAAACTAGAGAAACTGATCCCATGGGAAACTTCATAAAAATCTGCTAGCTGACACTGTGATAGAACTGAACATTAGTGAGCCTGGTTGTGGTGTCATTGTCTTAATTTCTTTCATACAGAAGAGAGACAAGCGGAGCATGAGGGAAAACTCTATCTACCTTTATAGGCATTAACTCTAGGGTGCCCTTCTAATATGACAAGAAGATGCTAATTTCTTCCCATTTCTAATCCAAATTAAGTTCAGTAAGTCTCTTGAGAATTGTTACCTCAACATATTTGAGTATATTATGACATCATGTAAGTCATTGTTATGTGATTTTTATATTTGTCTGAACTATTTTATATATATATAATAGAACAGAATCATATTTGTTTCCAGAGCCTTCCTCTGGATATAAAACATGAAAGAAAAATCTTTTTTTTCAAATTTTCAGTCCTCATGTGAAGCAGATTTGACATTTCAAAGGTAATTTTAAGTGATTATTATTTGCATAGTAAATTCTCAAGATTTCCTATATGCTCAGACACTTTGCAGTGAGCTAAAGTCATTTGAAAAGCAATGCACCTGGCATTTACATCCTAAAGAGGTGCCAAGCTTAACTAAAATACACTTTAAAGATTTTCTCCATTGGTTTAATCTAGATTTTAGTGCTATTTTTAACTCCTTAGTTAAAGGAAAAACTAACCATGAGAACTTCAATTTACAAGGTCAGGTGAAGCTCTACTAGGCATGGATAAGGATTCCAACCTACTTTTGTTTTAGTTGATTTATTAAGTATTGTTTAGATTTGGATTAATTTTGGCCTCAGCAGCCAACCCTCATCATAATCAGTTACTATCCATACAAGTCTTTACTTGAAGAAGCTTCAGAAAGATAAAAACTACTTACTTCTGCTAAGTCACTTCAGTCGTGTCAGACTCTGTGCGGCCCCATAGACGGCAGCCCACCAGGCTCCCCCATCCCTGGGATTCTCCAGGCAAGAACACTGGAGAGGGCTGCCATTTCCTTCTCCAGTGCATGAAAGTGAAAAGTGAAAGTGAAGTCGCTCAGTCGTGCCTGACTCTTAGCGACCGCATGGACCCCAGGCAAGAGTACTGGAGTGGGTTGCCATTGCCTTCTCTGAAACCAACATGAGCATCCATCAACTTTGGAGCTGCCAGAATTCTAGTCAGTTTGTGATTCCCTTAAAGAACAAATGCTTGTCTCTTTCCCTTCATTGAGATACATCTTGAAGATTATGGATAGGCAAGACCTCAGAAAATTTCACAAGGTGTCATGAAGTTGGCTTGAAACCATCCTAAGACTGCTTTTGTCACTGTCACTCACCCAGAAATCTTTGGATTATTGGACTTCTGCAACACTGGCTTGGTTGCCCTCACCCTTCAGCTCTTTTCTCCTATACTAACCTAACAGCAATGCCAAACCCACATTGCTTCCACTCTGTAAGCTACAACCTTGGTAAGCTACTACCCTCCATGGCTCTCCATTACTATAAGACCAGATCCAGTTTCCTTAACTGTTTTCCAGTGTTTCTCACTTTCTGCTCCATCTTTATATAAAAGTTTTACTATGTGACAGATACTCTATGAATAGAATTTTTACTTTAGCCTTGTTTTAGGTATGGAGTTAAAGTTTATTTTATATGCGATGTTGTAACTAGTTAATGGTTAAAATAATATTGAATTATACACACACACACACACACGCACACACCATATATATGAGTTAAGCTCTGTTTCTAACTACATGCCCATAGGCAAATACTCATTAAGTCATCATCACAGCCTCATTTGTCCCTCATTTTACAGATAGGAAAACTGAGACACAGGAAGCTAAATGCCTTTCTCAAGGTCAAAAAGCTGGTAAGTGGAAGAGTGAGAAGCATCCCCAAGCAGTGTGGCTCTGAGAGACTGTCCATTTCCCCACTGCATTACGGCATTATGCTGCTTCTTCAGCTCCTTCACAATATTAAAAATTATGCCAAGCTATCAAAACCTTTAAGTGATGCCCTCATTCATGCCATTGTAGGGCATATTAATGGTGGGAAAAGGATGAAAGGTGACAGTCTCTTTTCCCAGAACCCTTATTCAGAACTTTATTGCTTGTCATGCTGCAAGATTCATGTCTCTCCATTTCCAGATTTTCCACTGCTTGAAGCTTAATTGTGTTTCTTTTGCATTCCTGTACCACATATACTTCCTATGTAATTTGATCACTCAGCTGCCCATATAGTCAGTCATGGATACAAAGTATTGCTGAGTCTGAGGAGGATAAAGGAAACCTTCCTCTGAGCTTTGTTGCTTTTTTTCCCCCTCTCTAACTACCAGCCTTGTTTTGGCTTTTCCTTTTTACCATTTTGGCAGGCATTTATCATAAATTTTTGTGGCTTTTTGTAGAGAAAGTAGTAATTTATGATCTTGGTGCCATTTTGAAGAATAGAGTTACCTCCTTAGTGGCACCCTGACTATACCTCTTTAGTCATAATTGCTCTGGTTCACAGTCACTGAGTTGGTGGTTTGTCCTAAACACTTGGCCTCTTTCCTTCTAGCAGTGACTCAATTGCCCTTTCTCTTTTCTGCAGTTCCCTCAATCACTTATGTTGTGCACAGGAAAGCACAAGCTTCAGAAAGTGAAATTAAAGAGATCTGTCAAAAGAAAAAAAGTATATATATATATATATATAATGTAATGTGGTGCTAATATATGGTATTAGTAATATATCATTAATGAATCAAATGTATCATGTGTTTGCATATGTATATACCCACATATTTCAAAGGATTAATTTGAAGACTTCCCTTTGAAATATCATTTTTCCATGTTATTATAAGATTTTTTTCTTTTTTTTAATTGAAGGAAAATTGCTTTACAATGTTGTGTTGGTTTCTGCCATACAGTAATGCGAATCAGCCATAATTACACATATATCCTTTCTCTCTTGAGCCTCCCTCCCCTCCCTCCATTCCACTCCTCTAGTTGATCAGGTACTTTGTCATTCATATAAGAGGAGCTTACTTGTTCTCAAGTTGAAAAGTTGAAAACTAAACTACTGTTTGTCTTACAGTAATTATTCTAGTGAGAACTTGTGACTAATGTTATAAAATTCTTAGGTTATGCACATTGGTGATCTGTCCTAACATTCCTCTCAACCAAACAGTTGGTCATTAAATTGAACTTTCAAATACAACATTATACTTTAAGTTGAAAGTAAAAGTGAAAGTCATTTAGTCATGTCCAACCCTTTGCAACCCCATGAACATACAGTCCATGGAATTCCCCAGGCCAGAATACTCGAGTGGGTAGCCTTTTCCTTCTCCAGGGGATCTTCCCAAACCAGGGGTAGAACCCACATCTCCCGCATTGCAGGTGGATTCTTTACCAGCTGAGCCACAAGGGAAGCCTAAGAATACTGGAATGGATAGCCTATCTCTTCTCCAGGGTGGATTGTCCCTACCCAGGAATCGAACCAGGGTCTCCTGCATTGCAGGTGGATTCTTTACCCACTGAACTATCAGGGAATCCATACTTTAAGTTATACCCATATAAACTAAAAGGATACCATTATATAAGAAATGATTAGAAAAAAACCCTAGAATTTCCTTTCTATTGCTGGAAAAGAGTCAAAAACAATAATGTGAGGATTAAATGATATGAAAATTACTTTGCACAATGCCTTGCATATAACTGGTGGTCATAAAAGTGTATATTTTATTTAACAATACTGTGTATATGTTCTTGTCTCCAGAAGTTTGCTTGGAAGTTAAGTGTTCTTAATTTTCATCTTCTTGCTAAAATGAATTTCCCTCCGTTTCAAAGTTCACCTTAATCGCTGTGTGAAGACTTAGCTGAATAGTTAGTCTCACATACATGAAACCAGGCTTCCCAGGTGGCACCGTCGTAAAGAATCTGTCTTCAATGTAGAAGACATGGGTTTGATCCCTGGGTTGGGAATATCCCCTGGAGAAGGAAATGGCAACTGATTCTAGTGTTCTTGCCTGGAAAATTCCAGGGACAGAGGAGCATGGAGGGTTGCAGTGCCCAGGGTCGTAAAGAGTCAGACATAACTGAGTGACACACAAACACATGAAACCATATTTCCTTTTCATTGTTGTTGTTCAGTCACTCAGTCACGTTCGACTCTGTGACCCCACGGACTGCAGCATGCCAGGCTTTTTTGTCCTTCACCATCTCCTGGAGCTTGCTCAGATTCATGTCCACTGAGTTGGTGATGCCATCCAACCATCTGTCCTCTGTCATCTCCTTCTCCTCCTGCCTTCAATCTTTCCCACCATCAGAGTAATTTCAGTGTCACATCTTTTTGTAATTTCATACTGTTCATGGGGTTCTCAAGGCAAGAACGCTGAAGTGGTTTACCATTCTCTTCTCCAGTGGACCATGTTTTTTTCAGAATTCTCTACTATGACCCGTCTGTCTTGGGTGGCCCTACATGGCATGGCTCATAGTTTAATTGAGTTAGACAAGGCTGTGATCCATGTGATCAGTTTGGTTAGTTTTCTGTGATTGATTACTTTTCATTAGGTGTCTCATTTGGATGATATATGAGTGTATATATTGCATCACATGCAGTTAGATGGACTGCTATATTATGGACTGTTACTGTTGTTTTCGTTTTGGGATAGCTGTGCCCCATCTTATTCCACCTAAGTTGCTGCTGCTGCTGCTGCTAAATCGCTTCAGTCATGTCCAACTCTGTGCGACCCCATAGATGGCAGCCCACCAGGCTCCACCATCCCTGGGATTCTCCAGGCAAGAACACTGGAGTGGGTTGCCATTTCCTTCTCCAACTCATGAAAGTGAAAAGTGAAAGTGAAATCGCTCAGTTGTACCCGACCCTCAGTGACCCCATGGACTTGAGCCTTCCAGGCTCCTCCGTCCATGGGATTTTCCAGGCAAGAGTACTGGAGTGGGGTGCCATTGCCTTCTCCGTCCACCTAAGTCATGAACATCCTAAACACAGGAGCTGACTTACAGTCCATACAGTATTTACCATTATACTACATGCTTGGAGGCAAGCATTCATGTGATTTTTTTCAGGAGTTTGTACATAAATTATTCTCAAAGGAATGTTTGTTTTGTTTTGTTTTTTCAGTGAAATGGGGTAAGGAAATACAAAAGCAATTTTAATGAAAATTTGCTGAAAACTGTTATATATGATATATTGTTTATTTTATTATTATTATTTTTTGCAGTTCTTTACTCACCTTTTCAGGAATTGTTTGATGACTGAATATTCTTGCTCTTTTCTATGACTTAGAGATTGGCATATTTATTTCTCTGACACATATACATGAAATTTCTTTTTAAAAAAGTTCTTCAAAGTTTTTGTTAGCAAACCACAACTACACATAAATGCTTCGGTTTTGCAAGTAAAGTCCAGCTATGTGTGCTCTGAGCATCTGATGTTTGAAGAAAGTGAAAGTGAAAGTCGTTGAGTCCTGTCCAACTCTTTGTGACCCCATGGATTATACAGTCCGTGGAATTCACTAGGCCAGAACACTCGAGTGGGTAGCCTTTCTCTTCTTCAGGGCATCTTCCCAACCCAGGAATCGAACCTAGGTCTCCCGTATTGCAGGTGGATTCTTTACCAGCTGAGTCACAAGGGAAGCCCAAGAATCCTGGAGTGGGTAGCCTATCCCTTCTCCAGCGAATCTTCCTGACCCAGTAATCCAACCGGGGTCTCCTACATTGCAGATGGATTCTCTACCAACTGAGCTATCAGGGAAGCCCTGTGATGTTGATATGTGGCTAATATATTAAATAATTTTAGGATGAGAGGTGGGAAGAGGAGAAGCCAGAGTAATTGTTTAGTATTGATGTCACCTAAGCAAAATTATCACTTACTTTAGTCAATTATTCCCATTTAAAGAAATGTTTCATTCAGTTCAGTTTAGTTGCTCAGTCATGTCAGACTCTGCAATCCCATGGACTGCATCATGCCAGCCTCCCTGTCAATCACCAACTCCCAAAGTTTACCCAAACTCATGTGCATTGAGTCGGTGATGCCATCCAACCATCTCATCCTGTTGTCCCCTTCTCCTCCTGCCCTCAATCTTTCCCAGCATCAGGGTCTTTTCAGATGAGTCAGTTCTTTGCATCAGGTGGCCAAAGTATTGGAGTTTCAGCTTCAGCATCAGTCCTTCCAGTATTTGAATATTCAGGACTGATGTCCTTTAGGATGGACTGGTTGGATCTCCTTGCAGTCCAAGGAACTCTCAAGAATCTTCTCCAACACCACAGTTCAAAAGCATCAATTCTTCAGTGCTCAGGTTTCTTTATAGTCCAACTCTCACATCCATACATGACTACTGGAAAAACCATAGCCTTGACTAGATGGACCTCTGTTGACAAAGTAATGTCTCTGCTTTTTATTATGCTGTCTAGGTTGGTCATAACTTTTCTTCCAAGGAGTAAGCGTCTTTTAATTTCATGGCTGCAGTCACCATCTGCAGTGATTTTGGAGCCCGATAAAATAAAGTGTGTCATTGTTTCTACTGTTTCCCCATCTATTTGCCATGAAGTGATGGGACCAGATGCCATGATCTTAGTTTTCTGAATGTTGAGTTTTAAGCCAACTTTTTCACTCTCCTCTTTCACTTTCATCAAGAGGCTTTTTAGTTCTTCACTTTCTGCTATAAGGGTGGTATCATCTGCATATCTGAGGTTATTGATATTTCTCCTGGCAACCTTGATTCCAGCTTGTGCTTCATCCAGCCCAGTGTTTCTCATGATGTACTCTGCATAGAAGTTAAATAAGCAGAGGGACAATACGCAGCCTTGAAGTACTCCTTTCACAATTTGGAACCAGTCCAGTTCTAACTGTTGCTTCCTGACTTGCATACAGTTTTCTCAAGAGGCAGGTCAGGTGGTCTGGTATTCCCATCTCTTTAAGAATTTTCCACAGTTTACTGTGTTCCACACAGTCAAAGGCTTTGGTATAGTCAATAAAGGAGAAGTAGATGCTTTTCTGGAACTCTCTTGCTTTTTTGATGATCCAACAGATGTTGCCAGTTTGGTCTCTGGTTCCTCTGCCTTTTCTAAATCCAGCTTGAACATCTGGAAGTTCACAGTTCACACACTGTTGAAGCCTGGCTTGGAGAATTTTGAGCATTACTTTACTAGTGTGTGAGATGAGTGCAATAGTGTGGTAATTTGAGTATTCTTTGGCATTGCCTTTCTTTGGGATTGGAATGAAAACTGACCTTTTCCAGTCCTGTGGCCACTGCTGAGTTTTCCAAATTTGCTGGCATATTGAGTGCACCACTTTCACAGCATCATCTTTCAGGATTTAAAATAGCTCAATTGGAATTCCATCACCTCCACTAGCTTTGTTCGTAGTGATGTTTTCTAAGGCCCACTTGACTTTACATTCCAGGATGTCTGGCTCTAGGTGAGTGATCACACCATCGTGATTATCTGGGCCATGAAGATCTTTTTTGCATAGTTCTTCTGTGTATTCTTGCCACCTCTTCTTAATATCTTCTGCTTCCATTAGGTCCATATCATTTCTGTCTTTTATTGTTCCCATCTTTGCATGAAATGTTCCATTATTGGTTTCACTTATTTCCAGAATTATCATGTTGATAATTATCCTTTGAGTCCCTGAGCATACAACTTCCTATTCCTTCTTGGGGGGGGTTTTAGTCAGTGACTCTTAGATTGAAGTGGTTATTTTAACAGGAATTTGTGTTTTTAACCATAACTCCTCGCAGAATTTTATATTTTTAAAAATTACCTCAGGCAATTTTTAATATCCAGCGAATTAGGAAAGCATCTGTATGAAGTAGTTATCCTTCTTGCCTGCTCCCTTCATTCCTAGTTACAAATCCTTGTGGACATTACCTACCGCAATCACTGGTTTTTCTCGGAGCATTTCTTGTGTGCTAGATATAGAGGTGGCAAGACAGTTAAAGTTTATTAAGGTTCTTTTAATGGCAAAGACGTACGAGGGCTGTTAGCTGGTGAACTGTCTTCATCACTTACAAGGTATTTCTAATTAGAACAATTTACTGTCCTCAATTAAATACGTAGGGTTCCCACAGATTTCAGTTTAGAGACTGTTTCTGAAAGCACATTCCTCATGTATGAATTTCTTTTGTTCTTTGTTGTTTCAGTCTTTTCAAAGTGTTCCCCTTTGAAAGAATTCGAAATTGGGTTTCTGGGAAAAGCGAACAGCTTTGAACTTCAGTGGTATCAATTCACTTCACATGAAAATAAGAAAACCAGTGTCATATATTGCTCAAATCTTTTTCATTAAGTATCTTCCTTTGGTCTTTTTTTTTCCCCCTTGTCTTTTTTGATGCCTTATTGTGGTTGTCTGTAGTCTGCAATCATTACAGGTATTTGTGGGCTGGAATATATTTGAGCTACTGAGCACAGAGTCTGTGAAGGAGCGAATGCTCAGTTGGAAGCCACTTTCCTGAGAAACAAATGTACCACAGAAAATTTAAATTGCTTCTACATTTTTGGACAGTGCTTTCTCTTCATAAAAGTAAGATATGCTCTTTGTTGTTATTTCCAGCTCTGAATTCCCTCTGTTCTAAGATGTTTACAATTCTCTTTCTTATATCTAGTTTGAGTCAGAAGTTGGACCAGATGTTCTTCCTGGTGTAACTGCCTGGATGGACTGCTGGCTTTGTGCCTCTGTCTCACGGTGTTTTTTAACTTAAGCTGCAGGCAACTATGAAAGTACTTAATTTTGACTCTCTCATGGCATAATTAAGACACTCTGGGGTTATTCCGCTTAGACTGCACAGTTAGCCTCCTCCTATCATCCTCTTAGTCGATAGCTGGTGCCATGTAACCATCTGAGTGGGTGCTAGTGGTAAAGTATCCACTTGCAATGCAGGAGACGTAAAGAGACATAGAGTCGATCCCTGGGTCGGGACCATCCCCTGGAGGAGTACATGGCAATCCTCCATTGCCTGGAGAATCCCATAGACAGAGGAGCCTGGCAGGCTACAGTCCATAGGGTCACAAAGAGTTGGACAGGACTAAAGCGACTTGGCACGCACTCACAGCCATCTAAGTAGAGAGTGTTCTTAAAACACGGAGGGGCAATTGATAAGCGGCTTTATGCTTGCATGACCAAAGTGTATTATGCCATCAGATTTGGAAAGCAAGATTCCAAGATTTTCCTTTTTTGTTTGTCTTTTAAATCAAATCAGAGGCATTGCCTTTGTAAAATGTGAAGCTCTGTTAAATATTGAGCTTTCTTATTTAAATATTGATCATTAATGTTGGAACAACTATGCAGATAATGAATATATGTTCTCAGTCAAGCAAGTGGGATAAAAATCACTTTCTTGGGCTGCCTGTATCTACTCATGGGGCTTGTATACCTCTAAAGTTAGCAGGGGAGATGTTCCAGGTGAGCAGATATGGATCAGGAATGCCATTTTATCCTTTGCCCTAATCTCTTTGAGAGTTTCTGCAGAGAACCATGGCCTCCTGGGTTCTGTTTTCAGAGCACTGGAGAACGCCGTTATGTAATACCTCATCTTCCAAAGAGGGTGCACCCTTGAATTAGCTGCATGGTGGGTCCTAGATTACCCAAATATGATTGCTAGATAAAATATTATTTAAGTCTTCTGCTTACTTGCACAGAACTTTCTTTTTTGTCTTTAGTTATGAATGTTGCATGGATTTTGAATGCTTTCCTCTTGTAGGGTAATTCTTTCCTCTATCTTCTCTTTGTCTTTCATCTCAGTGAACAACTCTAGTGTATCAGTTTTCTAGAAATAGACAAAAATGTACCAAATTGTAAACATTGCAATATAGTGCTTGTTTTTTTTTACATATCTCCTTTCAGTTTTAACGCATTTCCATTATTTCTATTTTATTTTCAAACCATTTCAAAGTCATTTCCTATCTTCCACTTATTATTTTTCATAATTTCAGGCAGATCAGAAACAGTATTTATTACATATGATTTAGGATCACTTATAGAGAATCAAAGATTATAACACACCAAACAGGAATGAGATGCTCTCAGAACAAGTTCTGTGTTAGGCATGTCTATAAAAAGAGTGTTGAAGATCTCTTGGGAGTCAATTTTAATACTGACAACAGGTACAAATGAAGAAAATGGTATTACCATTTTTTCACAAAAGATCAGAATCAGAGCAAGTGAAAATATCTTATTTTGTAATTTTTAAGTTCAAGAAAAGAGATTCAAATACATAAATATCCACTCTAGATCATACAATCATAAATTATCTGGGTTTTTTTTGAAATTATGAAAATATTGTGTTGGCCAGAAAGTTTGTTTGGGTTTTCCACATGTTATGGAAAAACCAGAATGAATTTTTTGGCTAGCTTAAAACTTTTCTCTTTTTCCTGCTAGTCTGAAAATGATTCTTCTTCTTAACACTTTCAACAGACCTTGCAGAAGTAGTTACCATAAGAGTTATACTAGTTCATTTTATTATTCTTAATCTCATAGAATTTTTGATAAGAACAATAGCATTTGAGACTTACAAAATTATGAAATAATTACATTTAAATTTCTTGAGATTTTTTTTCAGTTTTTTTCATTTCACCTTAAAGGTTTGATATACCCTTTCTAACAACTTTCTGCTATTAAAACACACACACACATACAAACACAGAAAGCAGAAAATAAAAATAATGGGAAAAAGGAAAGGAAGGTAGATAGATTAGATAGATAGATGGATGGATAACACAATTCTGAAGGAAAAAAATGAAACTAGCCATTAAACAGTGCCACAATCTAGGAGGGATTCTTTTCCCTTTACAATCGTACAGCCCAGTCACATTTGGGCTTCGCTGGTAGCTCAGCTGGTAAAGAATTCTGCCTGAAATATAGGAGACCTGGGTTTAATCCCTTGTCTGGGAAGATCCCCTGGAGAAGGGAAAGGCTACCCACTCCAGTATTCTGGCCCGGAGAATTCCATGGACTGTATAGGGTTCGCAAAGGGTCCGACACGAGTGAGCAACCTTCACTTTAACTTTCAGTCACGTTTATTCTTGGAGATTCAGTGCCTAGACCATGGACAAAACCAGGTCACTGTCTTGTACTCCCAATCCCCACTCTCTGCCAGCTTTCTGTGTTTTCTTCTTGGGAATGTCAGAGTTATTTCCCTTTAACGTCTCATTGGTAAGTCAGCAACTCAAAGATAACAAGAGAATTTATTAGAAAAGGGATGGAAGGCATTGCATAGTCTACTTGAGGTTTATTTCCAGTGCATAATGTTTTGCATAATAGTAGAGATAGGCTGAGCCATGATGGTTTAGGGATTTTTCTGGTCAAAGAATATAGACTGCCTCAAATTCACTAGGATGTAAACGCTTCTCCTGGTTAAAGAACTGTTGGAGGGTAGAAGAAAATACACTTTCATCCCACAAAGCCAGACTAGATACGTTTCTGGCCATTACTGAAAACTGAACTGGAAGCTCTGCATATCCGCCCTGCCATAAAGTAGAATATTCTTTCAGTTCCAGAGGACAGTGAGAATAAAAAGATTAATTCACACATATCTTGCTTCTGTTAGAAGACTTTCTGAATATGTCATTAACTTAGGATATCAGAGCAAGATATCAAAAATTGGAGAAGGGCAGGCTTATAGAAAAGATAGAAAAATTTAAAAATTATAAAAATAGGTAATATCTTTTTAACCACTTGGAATAATAATGTACTTGTGAAAATAATTTTCTATAGTAACAGTGAATGATTTTTAGAATATATCTACTAACTATTGTCATTAAAAAAACACTACAAATTAATAAAAAGGAAAAGAAAAATGACCATACAACCTGAGACTAGTAAGTCAAAATAAAAGATCAAACATATTTTAAAATATAGACTGATTTAAGCTAATATGAAATAAGGAAATAAGCTAAAGTTTTTAAATAGCAGATTAAAACAGAAACAAAATAGCATAACTAACTCCAAATATGATAAAATGAACAGTAGAGTTAACAAGTACAGAAAATCAAATAAGCAATAGAGAGAAATATTTGTTGTTGCTATTGTTATTCAGTCACTAAGTCACGTCCAGCTCTTTGTGACCACCTGGACTGAAGCATGCCAGGCTTTCCTATCCTTTGCTCTCTCCCAGAGTTTGCTATGATTCATGTCAATTGAGTTGATGATGCTATCTAACTACCTGATCCTCTGTCACCCCCTTCTTTTATCTTCAATCTTTGCCAGCATCAGGGTTTCCAGTGAGTCAGCTCTTCACATTAGGTAGCCAAAATATTGGAACTACAGCTTCAGCATCAATCCTTCCAATGAACATTAGGTGTTGATTTCCTTTAAGATTGACTGGTTTGATCTCCTTGCTGTCCAAGGGACTCTCAAAAGAGTTTTCTCTAGCACTACAGTTCAAAAGCATCAGTTCTTTAGTGCTCAGCCTTCTTTATGGCCCAACTCTCACATCCGTACATGACTACTGGAAAGACTATGGCTTAGACTTTGATATACAGACCTTTGATAGCAAAGTGATGTCTTTGCTTTTTAATAAGTTGTCTAGGCTTTTGATAGCTTTCCTTCCAAGAAGCAAGCATCTTTTAATTACATGGCTGCCAGTCACCATCTGCAGCGATTTTGGAGCCCAAGAAAATAAAATCTGTCACTGCTTCCATTTTTTCCTCCCCATGAAGTGATGGGACCTAATGCCATGATTTTAGTTTTCTAAATGTTGAGTTTTAAGCCAGGTTTTTCACTCTCCTCTTTCACTCTCATCAAGAGACTCTTTAGTTCCTCTTCACTTTCTGCCATTAGGGAGGTATCTTCTGCATATCTGAGGTTGTTGATATTTCTCCTGGCAATCTTGATTCCAGTTGTTATTCATCTAGCCTGGCATTTTGCATGATGTACTCTGCATATTATTTAGATGAGCAGGGTGACAATATACAGACTTGTTGAACTTCTTTCCCAATTTTAAAACAGTCAGTTGTTCATGTCCAATTCTAGCTGTTGCTTCTTGACCCGCATAAAAGTTTCTCAGCAGGGAGGTAAGGTGGTCTGATATTTTCAACTCTTTAAGAATTTTCCATAGTTTTTTGTAATCCATACAATCTAAGGCTTTCATGTAGTCAATGAAGCAGAAGTATATTGTTAGAAGCTATTTAAGGCTTCTTTGGAGAAAATGCATTTTCTCCTCCCTTTCCATTTTTTTCTAAATTATTGTTTATATTCTTCCAAACCACTTGTCACATAGCACCTTGAATTGGAATTACTTGTCTTCATGTATTAATTCTCAATTGTATTTTAATATGGAATTTAATGAGTTTGCATTAGTGTAATCCTCACTGCATTGATCAAATATTTGCAGAAAGCATGCCTTCTAAAATATATGCTGATTGCTAATATATGATTAATATTTTCTCCTCTGGGAAACCACATACAAACAAGAAATACTAAATCTTTCTACTCCAGACTGATAATATCATGTTACTACAGTTACTGTTCATACAGTTTACCTAACTCCACTAAGTCAGCAATCCCGAACCTTTTTGGCACCAGGGGCCAGTTTCTTGGAAGACAATTTTTCCGTGGGCTTGGGGAGAGGATGGTTTTGGGATGATTCAAAGCGCAGTAGGATTTGATCTTCTTAGAAAATCTAATGCTGCTGCTGATCTGACAGTAGACAGAGCTCAGGCCATAATGTGAACAATGGGGAACAGCTGTGAATACAGATGAGGCTTCTCTTACCTACCACTCCCCTCCTGCTGTGTGGCCTGTCTCCTAACAAGCCATAGCTGGTACTGATCCAGGCCCTGGGGACTGGGGACTCCTGCACTAAGTAACCCAGTCCTTTTCACCATACATTTCACTATAATTTGTATGTGCTTCATCAGAATATTCCTTCATTCAACACACCAACTATTGGATTCAATCAATTATTGTACTAATCATATGTCAGCTTTGGCTCTAAATATCTCATTATACTGAAATCTAGAATATAATTGTATCCTGAGTCTACAGATAGCATGACATTTTTTAGGATGTGTTAAGTGGTTTTCTTGTTTACTTGCTCAGTAAGATTAGTGCTATTTTTTAAATAAAACACATTCACAAACTAAGGGCCACCATATTTCTACTGCTCTTCTATAAAACATTAGGGAAAAAAACTGCTCTTGAATTATTCAGACATCATATTTCTTTCTTCAAAGAGGTGACTTCCTCTAATCATTTGCATTATTTTATCTCTCACATAGGGACATTCTAACTTGTCATTTGTCTTCTAATTCATCCCTCACCCTATAGTTTTACATCTCTCTAACTCTATAAAATTGACACAACTTCTTGCTAACACTGACTCAATTATCTGGTTTAGTATAAATGTTATAATCTGTTCTTGAAGACTTTTCCATGATCATTAATATTGTAAAATGCCCTCCCCTCTAAAGCCTTATGTAAAAGGCTTCTCCTTCTATCATCTTCCTTTTAGTTACATTTGATAAAAATTCATTTAAGCAACTTCACATTTTATTTTCCATATCCCATTGTCACTAATAATATAATATTTAATCTGGGATTCATTTTCACCCATCAGTGTAAAAAAGAAAAGCAAAAGTGCCATGTTTCTGTGGCTTATATTTTGCACATCAAAATTCTTCATAACTCATATTATTCAATATTTCCTCATATCCTTTTAGATTAATCTATATAATATACCCCTCCTTAGGGTACTTTTACTTCTATGCATTATCAAAGTATAGAGAATATATATTCATAAACACCTTATATTCCTTTCTGGTTCATTATTTTATACAACAGGAATGTTATACTAATAATGTGCTTCGTCATTCTTGTTTTAACATAATGTCCATGCTCTGTACAACCTAATGTTTTAAAAGTTGTTAAATGATAATATTTTCCTCATCCTTTTTGACTATTGAACAAAGCTGAAAGAAAAGATGTATGTATGCTTTTTCAAACACACTTATGTATCCACTTCTCCCCTGTGCTTATTAGTGTTCCTTTGTCAAGGCTGTCTTCCCAACATTACCCATTGCCCCGTGTTGATGTATCCTGATTCTTCACATTTTATCTTTTGAAATCAACTTTGCTTGGAGGAGTGTGAAATTATCTTACTCGGAAGAGTGAATTCCAAATCTGAGAAGATCCTGAAAGATACCATGTTTTACCATTTGTTACTTCAGGCGGTCATTCAGCACACTTTCGGGTCCTTTAATTTCAAGCATCATAATAGATGCCCACTAGCAAGCTCTCAACTGAAGTCTTTTTATGGGGACACCACTATTGAAACTGAGAAATGATTATGTAGCTCAGAGTATCCAGTACGTATGTAAAAGCTTGCTCTCACTGAGTATGAAACCTACACAGAGAGTTAAAAACAACTACAACAGGAGAATGAATAATAATTTTCATTGACCCCTTAAGGATATTAAGTATTATAGAGCTAGCTTTTTGGTAGTCATAGTTCTACATTTTAGATATTTAAAATACTAAAGAAATTTGAGGTTGTAAATATACCACAGACCAGTCATTCCTGTTTCTAAAAAGCAGAATGTAAAACTTCATGATTTATGGTAAACAATACTACTTTTCTCACCCACCTTCTCCTTCATCATAAATACACATTGATGCAGTTTGGAGGGGAAGAGGAATTCTGTCACATGAATTTCATTTGCTCTGTGAGACATCAGAAATTACAGTCTGCTGCCTATCACACTCTCCCACCTCCCTGGATGAAATAGAGGCTTTGATCAATCACGTGAATCAGCCATCTGAAGAACAAAGCAGCTACATTTATTAAGCTAAACCTCCCTATTGGGGCCTGTTTCACAATTCTAGGAGCAGAGGGGGTATGTAGCCTATCCAATGACAAATCAAAAGATTTTCAAATACTGTAAACAGTAATTTTAGCATGACATTTAACATCTGTTACCTCATCTTTTTAAAGGCTTATCTATGTGGCTTTAATTTTCTGTGAGATTAAAAGCCTTGCAGAAGCAGAGATAGCCTTTATTGAACTATTAGCTAATAATACTAATTCACTATGCCTGATGGATGTCAATGCTGACCCAAAGGCAGATCTTGTCAGATATCTCCAACTCTTTCCAGTTCTTTAGTTCCTTTTATATATTGACTAGGGATTAGTCAATTATTTAGTTGTTACCAAAGTATTGAAATTATATGTCTATAAAGCAACTTTTATCAGAATGATATTTCTAAAATTTAATTAGTCATATTCTGAAGATATTTACTCTTTGGAGATTTCAAACCTTGTGCTTTTCAGATTGGCCCATAGATAACAGAGTTAGAGGGAGGTACAATTAGGAGGGAAGAGAATAGTAAACATATTGAGAAATAAGTAAAAGACATCTAGAAAGCTCAAGATTTACTTAGTATTTACCATGTGAGGGAATTATTTTTTACTGAGTAGCAAGTTCAGTTCAGTTGCTCAGTCATGTCTGACTCTTTGAGACCCCATGAATTGCAGCTAGCCAGGCTTCCCTGTCCATCACCAACTCCTGGAGTTCACTCAAACTCACGTCTATCGAGTAAATAATGAATTTGTATAAGGTACAACTTTTGGAGGTAGTGTTGTAGCTTAGACAAATTCATTGTTTTTCAGAATTCTGCAATTTAGGTCTTGAATTTGTCAAAGACAAAAGACCTTAAAATAAGTTGAAACTTTATAGCATCTGTTTGTAAAGAAGATTTTTATATTTTAAATTAAGAGGACAAAAACCAAGGGGACTTAAGACATATGAGAAATTTGGAGTAATCAAAAACTAAGCTCAGGCCCAGTCTGCAGTTGATCACTCTTGAAAAGCAGAGTAGCCTTTACTTAAAATTACTCTTTTGACATTTCTTCCATTGCCATAAATGTACCTAGTAATAGAGTGCCCAATAAATTGTAATAATATTATTATATTATTATAGGGCAAGAATGTGTGAAATACTTTAAACTTTATTAGAGAAAAGGACATTATCATAATTTTTATTGCTCAAAGTAGATTAACTGTTATAACAAATTAACCCTAGGATGTTAGTGACATAACATAATAGAACTATATTTCTCACTAATATAACAGTTACTATAATGTGCTTGTAAAGTTGGTGGCCTTCCACACTGTGATCCATGGACTTAAATGCCTTTAATTTTATGTCTCTACCATCCCCTCAGCATTGGAGATTTTTTTTTTAACCATATTTTTGTCTTTAACCAGAAGACAAGAAATAAGAGCATGATGAAGATATAACAGTTCCTCAGCTATTTCAGTTTAGAACTGACATGTTCACTTATGCAAACATTACTTTATAGAGAATTAGTTATTTAGATGCAGTGAGTCTGGGGAAAATACCCTTAGCTGATCTTGTGCTTTGCAGCAACACGTATCTTTGTTGGAAAGAGAACACAGATAGCATGGTGGAAATTCTACATAATTCACAAGCTGTCTAATCTCTGTACAGGGATCTTCCATCTATGCCGTGTGTGTGTGCTGGCGGGGAAGAAACACAGAGAAACTTTTAACCTTCTTATGCATGAACACCACACGTGATAGCATACTTGTTACCACTCAAGACTGCTTTGTCCATTTTTAAAGAATTGTATTACAAAGTTTTCTTTTTAGCAACTAAAACACATATCTTCTTGAATCCCTTGGTTCCTAATGTGTACCTTATTGAGCAAATCTAATACTTTTCTGCATCAGGATTCTTCAAATATTCTTCAGACACAAAGAAATTGTGTCTCCCTGTACCCTCAAACTTATACACAATATACCCTATGACTTGTATCATCAATCTCCAAACACTGCTGAGTCTTTCCATCGTCTTCTATTTCTGTATTTTTCTATTTGTCCAGTATTTTCTCTGCATGAAATGGCAAGTATTTTATTATAATATATGTTACTGAGTTTGCATTTACATAGGGGAGGATAAATAAAACCTATAACCAGGATCAAAATTTCGTTACACGAAACAGGTAGATACCTAATGTATCCATAGTCAATTCTGTGTAGGTACCAAAAGATAGATGCACATGGAAATCTGTGATTAAAATTTTCCTGATTACTCTAGGTTTTTGGTCTATTATCTGCATCCATTTCTCCATCCTGGTAGACTGGTTGACATGTTTGTTGGCTTCAAAGGTTCATTTAGATTAAGATTTGAAGGAGGTTTCAATAGAAAGTTCCATTTTGTCTTTTCCCCAAACCACACCTTGCTATCTCTCTCACCTTCCAAAGACAAGGAAATTCATGTGAATGTGTTCCCAGGCTCCACTTTAATGCCAGGTGTATATATAATTGAAATTTACAGAGTGACCAGAAAGTTTTTTTAAAAAATTAAAAAAACCAATATTTGCCCCAGTTCAGATTCATATGATCACTTTATTCCGTCCACAAAACCACTAAAGTTTTTCCCTTTATCACAATGATCCCCATTGGATATTTTAAAGAATTTTTAATGAACTTGGTCCAAATCAGAGACCTTCCTCCCTGGTTTGGAGAAGTTGAGCTTAAGGTTCTAAAGTGTGCTATTTCAGTAAGTCTTTATAATTTGCATATAGTAAGCCTTATTCCAGTGATTAAGAAAGAGGGATTGGGAGGAGTTGTAACAGTGACGAGCTGTGGTACTTTTTTCTAGCATGGCTGCCATCTTAGCATCTCTTTGTGGTAAACTGTAGTTACTAACAGATGTGTGTCTCTCTCACATCTCTCTGATGAGTTAGGGAGCAAACCAAGTTGAAAACACCTGCCCTATCCAAATGTTCATCCAGTAGTGCTCCAGGTAACTAAGCTTTTTGAATTTGAATTTTTAAGTTCATTTAAAAAGCAAGACCTTCAGTTCTCTATGCCATTAAACTTTATTATGAATTCCAACAGCGGCCATTTGAAAAAAATTATTCACAATTTTTGCAACTGCTGTGCTTCCCTTCAGCTTGAAAATATGTTACCCTTATTCATATTTACTCACAGAACATTTCTTCCATTGTTATAAAGGCTGTAAGTAATTGTCCTTTAGGTTAAGATTACAGTGTCTTAATTCTAAGACAAGAATGTATTAATTAATACTGGTAAATGAAATATAGATAATCTCAAATGACATGTGGTAAAAGAAAATAGCATTATTTGACACTGATATTTTAAAATTTTGCCTTTATATTTGTTGTTATTCAATTACTAAGTCTTATCTAACTCTTTGGACAGACCCCCATGGATTGCAGCACTCCAGGTTCCTCTGTCCTCCACTATCTCCTAGCTGCTGCTGCTGCTAAGTTGCTTCAGTCGTGTCTGACTCTTCACGACCCCATGGACTACAGCCTACCAGGCTCCTCTGTCCATGGGATTTTCCAGGCAAGAGTACTGGAGTGGGGTGCCATTGCCTTCTCCAACTATCCTAGGGTTTGCTCAAATTCATGTCCATTGAGTCAGTGATGCTACCTCACCATCTCATCCTCTGCTGCCTCCTTCTCCTTTTACCTTCCATCTTTCTCAGCATCAGGGTCTTTTCCAATGAGTCAGCTCTTCACATCGGTGGCCAAATTATTGAACCCTCAGCCTTAGCTTCAGTTCTTCCAATGAATATTGAGGGTTGATTTCCTTTAGGATTGACTGGTTTGATCTCCTCACACTCCAAAGGACTCTCAAGAGTCTTCTCCAGTACTGTAATTTGAAAGCATCAGTTCTTCGGCACTCAACCTTATCTATGGTCCAACTTTAACATCCATACATGACCACTGGAAAAACCATAGTGTTGATTATATGAACCTTTGTTGACAAAGTGATATCTGTACTTTTTAATATGCTATCTAGGTTTGTCACAACTTTTCTTCCAAGAAGCAAGGGTCTTTTAATTTCATAGCTTCAGTCACCATCCGCAGTGATTTTGGAGCCCAAGAAAATAAAATCTATCACTGCTTCCAATTTTTCCCCTTCTATTTGCTGTGAAGTGATGGAACTGAATGCCGTGATCTCTGTAGATGGTTTTTCTGGAATTCCCTTGCTTTCTCTATATATGGGCTTGCTAGGTGACATAGTGGTAAAGAATCCTCCTGCAATGCAGAGGGTGTAAGACACATGGGTTCAATCCCTGAGTTGGGAAGATCCCCTGGAGGAGGAAATAACAACCCACTCCAATAATCTTACATAAAGAATTCCATGGACAGAGGATCCTGGTGGGCTACAGTTCAGGGGGCTGCAGAGTCGGACAGGACTGACCATGCACACACTATATATCGGTAAGAATATAGCAGAAGATTACATCCCAATTTTTGACCCAGCAGCTCCCCTCTGCAACTTAATTTAGGCTGGAAGTAGATGATGCTCCTTTACACGATTTGTGAGATACACCTTTTCTCCAACTGCCTTGACTTAAGGTGTGTTTAAAAGGTCTTTGCTCAGAGGATGCAAAAAGAGAAAAGTGACAGATCCACACAACTGTGTGTAAATACAATGGGAATCTAATTTTTGCTACCAAGTGTTAGGTAGCTCTATTTAAATAAAGTGCCAGTGAACTTCAAAAGTACTAAGAGCTATTTACCCTCAAAATATCCTCACAAGAAGATATAAATTAAGAACATATAGGCTGTCAATAAGGATTATAAAAATATGAAACAATTTGACTTTATGAAATGCTGTTGAAAATAGTAATTGTTCTTAAGTCACCAGTTTTTTCTTTTTGCCTAAGAAACCCCATGTTTAGAGAAATATTCTGGTGCAGTTCTTAGAATATTTTTACAATGAATGAAGTAGTTTGTCAATATTAGCCTAGGCAGTTCTGTTTTTGCTTTTCAGAGTTGTGTATGTTTAGAAATCTTGAAACTTAAAAACTTTTGCCATCTTCCCTTTTATCTTTTGTGATTGTTATTTGTAAGATAATGTTAGTGACTTTGCAAGTGTGTTTAAGTTTCTCGGGTAAATCTATATTATTGAAGAATATAAACTGCTGCTGCTGCTGCTGCTGCTAAGTCGCTTCAGTTATGTCCAACTCTGTGCAACCCCATAGACGGCAGCCCACCAGGCTCCCCTGTCCCTGGGATTCTCCAGAATATAAACTAGATGACTTCAAAACTCACTTCTATTTCTAAACAAAAAGTTATTCTCCTTTGTAATAACACTCCCAGCATGGCAAATCCTCATTGGTCCCTACTATGAGAAAAGACTGTGGCAAGGCACAAACATTTGTTAATAAATTAATAAATTAAATTTATTTATTTATTTTTTGGATGAAACTGGAGCCTATTATACAGAGTGAAGTAAGCCAAAAAGAAAAACACCAATACAGTATACTAATGCATATATATGGAATTTAGAAAGATGGTAACAATAACCCTGTATACGAGACAGCAAAAGAGACACAGATGTATAAAACAGTCTTTTGGACTCTGTGGGAGAGGGAGAGGGTGGGATGATTTGGGAGAATGGCATTTAAACATGTATAATATCATATAAGAAACTAATTGCCAGTCCAGGTTTGATGCAGGATACAGGAAGCTTGGGGCTGGTGCACTGGGATGACCCAGAGGGATGGGATGGGGAGGGAGGTGCGAGGGGGGTTCAGGATGGGGAACATGTGTACACCCATGGCGGATTCATGCTGATGTATGGCAAAACCAATACAATATTGTAAAGTAATAAAAAAATAGCACACACACAAAAATAAATTAATTAAATTTATAATTAAAAAATAAATCAATTTATGATTGATTTATCATAAGATCATAAATTAATTTATAATGTTCTCAGTTAAATCTGACTGAGTTTCTGTAAGAAAATCCTCATTTATTCCTGTTTTAAGACCATATACAATATGGATTTAAAATATGAATTGTACTTTTGTGAGTTTAGTGGAGTGTTTAAATGGAAGTAAATTCTTGAACATAGATAGGGCAGGGACTCCAGAGGCAAAAAACAAAATAAGTGCTAAGAACCTTCACATTGTAAAGAAGGGTACTGGACAACTGTTTCAGGACAGGCAAAAGCAGTGGCAGAATACCAGTTTAGTGCCTCTTAGCTATTCATCTACTTCCCATGTACATTAGAAGCTGAAGAACCAGAGTTAAGATCCCTATGAATAGAATTGGGGAAATGCTTCCTTCTCACCTCAAATTGCGTGAGAGGAGTTTTTTTTTTTTTTTTTTAATTTTATTTTATGTTTAAACTTTACATAACTGTATTAGTTTTGCCAAATATCAAAATGAATCCGCCACAGGTATACATGAGAGGAGTTTTAAGATGTCAATCACAGATCTTGTCATGGATCTCCTTGAATCTAGAAGAGTCCAAAACTCTGATATTTGTTTCCATCTGAGCAATTCACAGGCAATAGTCTTTGGCTTGAGCTGCAGACTTAACTTGGAGAAGGCAATGGTAACCCACTCCAGTACTCTTGCCTGGAAAATCCCATGGACGGAGGAGCCTGGTAGGCTACAATTCATGGGGTTGCGAAGAGTCGGACATGACTGAACGACTTCACTTTCACTTTTCACTTTCATGCATTGGAGAGGGAAATGGCAGCCCACTCCAGTGTTCTTGCCTGGAGAATCCCAGGGACGGGGGAACCTGGTGGGCTGCCATCTCTGGGGTTGCACAGGGTCGGACACAACTGATGTGACTTAGCAGCAGCAGCAGCAGCTGACTTAACTGTCTACTAAAGAGGTTATATGTTGGGAATGAAATCACTTCTGCTGATGATAGGAACAAAACTCCTAATTTCCCATAAACTATAACCAATTACAGAAGATGGAGCCTGTCCAGAGTGAATTTAAAAGGGCTTCATATAGAAGTGCCGTGTAGGACAGTCTCTGTGGAGTGGGCTGCTACATGTCCTGGTAGAGAGCTGAGGATTGACATCAGAAGTGGCCAGTTTGAGAAGTGAACTGCCACAGCTCCAGGCACTGTGAAGAATTCCCATGTAACCCACAGAAGCATCCAAAATGAGACAGCATTTATACTGAGAACCTACCATTGGAGGAAGACCCACAGCCAGATAGCATCTGAAGAAATGGAGAAAGATCTCTCCTTTCCCTTTCCTTGGCCCCTTCCTTCCCTGATCTGACTCCCTAAATGGATTCCAAAACATTGGTTGGGGGCAACGACAGGCAGTGCGGCTAGGAATGGGAAAAGATTCTGACCTTTCCTCATCTTCATCAAAATCTTCCCAGGCTAATCAGTTCCAAGGTTAGCTTAGGTAGGAAGTGGAAGAAAGCATTAAGTTCTATTGAAGTTAGGAGTTCCCTAGACTAGACATTCTTATTGCTAAAACGGTAATATTTATTATGTGAGAGCAACATAAAATATTTTATTATCTGAAACTAATAGGAAAATATTTCATCCATGAGTTAGAGAAGAATGAGTCCCTGGGTCAAGTTTAAGAGAACAGTGAGGAAAAAAAAATAAATTGTTTTCCGATTACATGCCATTGAGTTCAGCCCATTCCATATAATGATGAAAGTCACTACAAGGATGCATGAAATTCATTCCCACTATGAGAAGAGAATTCTGGTCTGCCCCACTTAGGTCTGTAGGACAGGGGGATAAAGTGAACCTGTTGGATATTAGCATCACATATTCAAATTTGACCTTGGAAAGTGGCTGCTCTCCAATCTGACCTTCCCCCATTAATTTCTTTCTTACTTTTTCTTCGTACACCCACATGCCTTGGCTCAGGCTTTTTAATTTAGCTTAACACTAGGACAAAGCTGAGAGAGTCAGAAGAGGGGAGTGGATGATCTTATTGACAAGTGGGGAGAAACTATCTTTTCATGTCAGTCCTACAAGTGCTCCCTACTTTTATATTTAGTATCATTTAGAAGAAACATGGGTCAAAATGTTTCTGATTCCTCTTCTTTCACAATGAGCTGTACCCCAAAAGGTGAGGAAACCAGTAATGTGTCCATTTAAGCAGCTTTCTTTTCATGCTTTATGCCTGTGGATAAATTCTGGATGACAAACACATTACATTTTTGCTAAAAGCTACTAACTGCATAAACTTCCACCCAGATCTCTTGTATAATCTGCTCACACATAATTTACTAAGGTGTTTTTGCTTTGTTACAGCAAAACATGTGCTCATATATATCTTCAGGTAAAATTTCTCAGTTGACAAGCCATTTTTATTAAAAATTCCACATTGGGCTAACTCTGATACAAGTTCTTTTTTTTTAAGGCAGTGAGTATAAAATTGTGGGCAGTTATTTGTATCTATTACTTCTACGAACATTTTTTTAAGTCATAAATAATCCCTTCCCCTTCTGTTGGCACATAGAGACAAGCTCTAGCAGTTTGAGGGGATAGGCTTGTGAGAGTTCTTGAAAAAAAATTAAATGACCAAGTAGCCTAAAACTACAAAGCTAGGCAATTGTCACATACACAGAGTATTGGCCCAGATTGCTTTCTGTGTCCTTATGAGAGATATGGAAATAAATTGTATTTTGTTCCATTGTGTTCCTTTCTTTTCTGTTTGCCAGTCAGCATAGCCTGTACTACTGTGGTATCAAGAAATTGAATTGCATTTCTGAATCGTTGCTTTGCCTTTTCCTTTTGCACTTATCCCTGCCCTAGACCATTCACAGAGGAGCCGCATGGCATTCACTGAAGCGGCGCACAGTGACTTTGCTCTCCCCCTGCCCCCATTTTCCTGACTCCCCCAAAACTTCTTCATTTTCTTATTTTCTCTCTTCCTAATTGCCATCGCCTCAGGATTTTTTTTTTTTTTTTTTTGGTCTTATTATGTTTTGTCATCCCGGTGGTTGAGAAAGAATTGATAGAGAAATTAAAGTTCTTTTTAAAAGGGGACATATATGTATACCTATGGCTAATTCATGTTGATAGATGGCAGAAACCACACTATTGTAAAGCAATTATACTCCAATCAAAACTAAATTAAAATAATATTTCCATGAACTCTATCCTTATCATAATAAAAATTGAAATGAAATTGGTTAAAATGAAACTAATTAAAAAGAAAAAAAACCTTTTTGTTGCAAATAGATATAATTAAAATATAAGGTATAATTTGCAAGTTTAATAATTTCACTTGTTACTTTTTCAAGTTTTAAAAGATATATGAGAAAACACCTTTATTTTCAGAACACATAGATGCTTATTCTCTAAATGACATTTATAAACATAAAAGATTGCTACACTCAGGTAAGAAGTAAAAGTCAGTCTCTCAGTCGTGTCTGACTCTTTGCGACCCCATGGACTATACAGTCCATGAAATTCTCTAGGCCAGAATACTGGAATGGGTAGCTGTTCCCTTCTCCAGGGAATCTTCCCAACCCAGGGATGGAACCCAGGTCTCCTGCATTGCAGGCAGATTCTTTACCAGCTGTCACCAAGGAAGCCCACAGTCAGGTGATGGAGGTGCCAGAAACAGATATTCTTCCATGACCTTGCTGCTGTTTCAGTGTTTTATTCCTTCATTTTTCTTTTTCCTATCCTCCTTATCATAGCTTTGCTGTGGGTACCAATTGCCCAAGTCTGAACTCCATTTGTTTTCAAAGAGGGAGAAAAGGTCACAGTAGAATAAAGAGGCAGCAAGATCTATGCTTCTACCCTCAGCTTTGTCCATGCCTGGAGAATTCCATGGACAGAGAGGAGTCTGGCAGAGTATAGTCCATGGGGTTGCAAAGAGTCAGACATGATGGAGATACTAACACACACACACACACACACACACATGCACAGCTTAGATTCAGCACTTAACATTTCTCCCATGTTCTTTCTTTATGCCTACTCTGTAGGATCCTTCCTACAGAGAAGTTACTGTGAGGAAGGATGTTTTTCTCTTTGAAGTATATTCATCTTCTAATAGGCAAACTAGGTATGTGGCAATATTCAATGAAATTATAATATATAATGATTCAATGTATAATATCTATTTTACATCTAAGAAAATAAGTTTAGCTAATAAATCCAATCTTATTGACCCCTCATGCCATACATAATTTTACCCCTATTCCAAGCTAAGGCTATGAGGCAGAGTCTCTAGTGTGTCTAAATACCTGCTTTCACCAAATTCACTTTTCCTTTCTGTTAACAATTCTAGTAAATAACCAAGGCTCCAATACAAAGTGACTCTTTAGAAAACCCCAGAAGTTATACATGCATGCATTATGGGCAATAAGCCAAGGAAAAGTTTTCATCTCCAGAAAGGTGTCTACAGGAAGGGAAACCTCTATCATAAGCAAGATGATCTCTCATTTAAACAGGTTCTTCTTCAGTGTCTCTTAAATGCTAGAGACTGTGCTATACACAAAAACTTAAGACCTGCCCTCAGTGAGGTTGTAATCTCGTAGATATAGAATAAATATGGAGAATAAAGAGTAACCCCAGAACTATGTAAGAGGGAAAATCAAGACTGCCAGAATCCTCTGACCATGGGTTTCTCTAGGCAAGAATACTGGAGTGAGTTGCTATTCCCTTCTCCAGGGGATCTTTAGGACCCAGGGATCGAACATGGGTCTCCTGCATTGCAGGTTGATTCTTTACCATCTGAGCTACTGGCTCAGATATAATAGCACCTACTGTGTAGAATCATTGTGAGGATAAATACATTGATGCTTAGCTTCTGCCTTCACCACTGGCCTCCTGGGCCAGTCTTCTTGTTCACACCACCCCTGTGCTCCAGCCTTCAGTGGGGACTCTGACCAGGTCACGTGTGCCCTCACTCCTGGCTGCCCCCCTTCCCATTCCCTCTTCCATGAAGGCTGAGCCTTCAGACAGCCACCTGCCTGACTCTCACTTATGTCCCTCCCCCAGTCATCAGCGAGTCCAGGATAGCTAGCAAAGGACTCATTATTTTCTTATCCTGTTGATTTTACTTTAGTATTCGAATTAGACTACATTCTTCCTCTGTGTGTATTTATTACTGTCTCTCCACCTTACTATTACTGTCTCTCCAGCTTACTAGAAAGTAAGCTCCAGAACACAAGAACTCAACTCTTTATTCATCATTATGTCTGTAGTATCTGGGACAATGCCTAACATGAAATAGAACCAAAATAAGCATGATTTCGATGAACATAGGAACAAGCAAATAAATGCTTTTGAATCCCTGAACAGACTGCTTGTCACATAATAACTCAAATTATGTTATCCATTATTATTATTATCAATATGATTATTACAAATTGATGCCAACCTATGATAATTCACACAGTGAACAGCGTGTCTAAAACAGTTTCTACACCATAGTCCTATTTATTTTTTCTGCTATATTCTGAGTTTTTTTCCCCAAGTGAAACCTTGAATCAATATATTTGACTGGTTTATATATTTTCTGAAATTAAATTGGAAAAGATATGTTTTGTTGCACAGAATGTGTGCATCTGACACTGTAATTCTATCCCAGGATATATTGTGGTAGCTGTTTCGTAATTATTCTCAGCTTTGAACTCATGATGTTGGGTCTAATTGATGTTTCATTCAAACTTTAGGTACTAGTTTGTGTTTGTATTAACACCATTCTATCTATTGGCATAATAACCTGTATCCATGTATGAAGTTTATCAACCAATTTTTTAGTTTTCTCTCTGCTAGGTGTCACATGTTGTACCTACCTGTCATTAACCTGATTTTCACTGTTAGTTCCATATGAGAAAAATGAGTCTTTCTGGTTCAACAATGCAGTCCTAGTACTTATAGGTATTCAGTATATGTTTGTTGAGTATATGTTTGTTGACACAATATTTATTCATGTACTTATTTTGGTAGTTAAAACTACAGGGAGGCCTGGCGTGCTGCGATTCATGGGGTCGCAGAGAGTCGGACACAACTGAGTGACTGATCTGATCTGACTCCTTTTTTTAATTTTCCCAATAAGTCCTTCAATATGGCTAAAAAATGCCTTGCTTCAGTCACTTATTTGACTTTTATAGTTTATGTTGTCAAGTGATTTTATAGGGTTTAAGCAAATTTATTTTCCTTGTGTCTGGATTAGTTCCTAATCTTCTGTGCTATCATTTCTAGCTATGATTTCTCATCAGATTTCAATCGCTTAAAGTCGCCATACTATTTATAGCTGATAATTATTCTGTTACATCCAAGAGTGTGCATCTGAAAAAATTGTTAATATCAATTGATGATGTTTACGATTCCTCTTTCCTTCATTGTGAGAAAGAGTGCTGGATATTCATGTTTTGTTTTCTTATTCAGTTTGTGGCTGTTGCAAAAAGCCTGGTTGAAACTTTCAATGTTTAAAGTGGACAAAATGTGCTTTGGTTTTTCCTCTGGCCTAAGGAAGTAGTAACTTCATCTTACTTCTCCTCTGTCAAAGCCAGCTGTGAATCAGACTATTTTAGAAATCACTCACTTCAAGATAAAAGTGACCACGTGGCTACAATTACACTTCTTTGCAAGGGTGCAATTTGAATGAGGTCAGTGGAATTTCAGTCATCATGAAATAGCCATTGGGTCTTCAGTGCATCCCTGCCACAAGCTTTGCCCCATTCCAGTTTTGCTCCCTGTATTTGCCTCTATGACCTGCTGCTCTAGTCTCTGCATATCACAACCGCTTATGTTCTTGTCACCTTGGAAGGCTCCTCCTTGACTCCCTCTGACCAAACTCACACATTAAGGATCTCCCCAAGGGCCACCTTGGCCATGCTGCTTTGCCTGGCTTCCCTGTTCAGAGTTCATCCACCTCACCTTTCAGCTCCCATAAACCTTTATTTATAGTTTTTTTTTTTTTTTTTAAGCATATAGTTTCTCCCGTGCTTTACAGTTGCTGTGCACAGATCTGACATTCCAATTACACTGTGATACCAACGGTAGAGAATATTTTAGAATGTGAATTTGCAGTCCCTAGATGGAATCAGGGCTTGCCATGTATTCAGTCCTTAGCTGTGATCTTGAATTTAATTCTACTTTTGGAAGGGATAAGGGAGTGAGATAGAAGTGAAAAGAATTTCTATGTAATAATGCCTTGGATTCCAGGGAAAGCAACTGCATCTTTCCCTCATCTATGTATAACGAGGAAGGCAAAGAATATCGTTAGACTGAGAAAAAGGTCATTTTATTTTTTGACATTTTTCTTTCCAGGGAACCTCTGAAAAACTACAGAAAGGGTAGAATCGTGCTGAGTAAGACAATGGGGTTTATATTAGCTTTTCTTTTGTGAAATTGGAGCTACCAAGATACAAACTAGATTAGTCTATTTTTTTACTCTTTTCTAAGGAGATTGTGTGTAAGATTGCCCAGCAATTCATGATTCTTCCAGTTTTAAGGTAAACAGTCACTTGTATCTAAGATTGCCCTGTCTCTCCCCGGATCAGACCCCAAGACAAGGCTTCATGAGATGATGGTTTCTTAGAAAGTACTCCTAGGAGTAAGGAAATGGCACAGGGCAGGACATGTAAGGATGGAATTTAAACAAAGTTCCATGGAAAGTACGCTGGAGTCAGCCCCACAGGGGTCTCTGGAGATGGTGATGATCACACTTCCGAATGGTCCTCTGAGGGCATGACATCTATATGTCATCAGCAAGATCTGCCCTCAAGGGTGCATCTCTTCCTGGGTACTTGCAAAGCCGAGTCCAGAGGCTGGAGGGTAGCCCTCGCCCAGGGAGCCACAGGTGCCTGTTGCTGAGAGTGAGGACATGTCGGAGCCAGCGCATGTGCTGGTAAATGATCAGCACATCAGCACAGGTGTGGGAGGGCGTTGACTTTGCTACAACCTCAGCCTGAACTCTGACATCGGTTTCTGCCAAGGATCCTGGCCCAAGAAGGGAAGCTGACATAGGTGGTACCCTCTAAGGGCAAGCAGTAAGAAAGTACACTGTCTGTTGAGGGTTTACAAACGAACATAAAATAAAACTGGCTAAAAGTCAGTCTTCTTTTTATTGTCACCATGCACCAGCAATTCTGAATACTGTCGCTGATGGAATGCTTCTGACTCCCCTTTCTACCTATCCCGTGTACATTTACTTGGTGTGCTGCCATCCTGGCCCACTCTTAGGTACTCAAGTATATAAAATTTTAATTCCTACCATGCTTTAAAACTGTCGCTCAGTCGTGTCTGATTCTTTGCGACCCCCTGGTCTATACAGTCCATGGAATTCTCCAGGCCAGAATACTGGACTAGGTAGCCTTTCCCTTCTCCAGGAGATCTTCCCAACTGAGGGATCAAACCCAGGTCTCTCACATTGCAGGCAGATTCTTCAGCAGCTGAGACACAAGAGAAACCCAAAAATACTGGAGTGAGTAGCCTGTCCCTTCTCCAGCGGATCTTCCCAACCCAAGAATCAAACCAGGGTCTCCTGCATTGCAGGTGGATTCTTTGCCACCTGAGCTATCAGGGAAGCCCAATATTTGGACAATATATGTATTTTTTTGAATGTCATTGCAATAATTGCAATGACATATATTTCAAATTATTTAGTAGTTGCAAATTATTTAGTAATCTTTTTAAACCACACAGAAACAAAACAAGAAACAAGAGAAAAAAATTTATGTACCTATGATGTATAAGATGTGTCTTTCTACAACTGAATCATCACAGGCATAGAGGGGGTGGGGCAGCAGAGGGACAGGACATTTGATCCAGTGTGATAATGTTAACCCAGCATTTAAATTCGTTCATTTCACAAGTGTTTCTTGAACAACTGCTGGGTACTGATTGTTGTGCACAGTGTGATAAATGATTATGTAAGTATAAATTGTTATATAAATATGTATAGGATACATACATACATAAAATGCATCTTATGTATGCACACTCAACTATCTCAACTATGCATACATCTATCTGAACTGTGGCTCATTTCTTTATTTGACTTAAGTCACTGCTATGTCTCTCAATATAGCCTGCTATATTTATCTCCATCATACCAAACTCTTCTAAAGAAAGACTCGTCTTGCCTTTGGAATAACTTTTCTTCCTTTTTTTTTTTTATTAACCAAAGCACTACTGCAGTTCATTTCAGCATTCTAAGCAAGACAGAAAGACCTAATTCACTACAGAAGCCTAATGCATAGTTAAATTCTGCAGATTATTTGCTAGTGAGTCAGCCTATTTACCAAGATAATTCAACTTGCAAATTAGTCATGTAGAAAGATTTAGTTGGTGAGGACAGAGTAGGCACATTTGCCCTAAAAATAGACACACTATGCTTGTTCCTGAAGCAGTACAGTAGCACCACACATAAGAGACACAGTGAGGCAGCGAGAGACTTTTTTTTTTTTCTTTACTTATCCAAATATCAATTCCTTTCCCTGATAGAGCTTGGAGCATGTTGCCAAGCATTTGTGCCAGCTTTTTTTTCTACATTGGCAAATAACCCCTGGCCCATGCTAATAAATCAGGCAATAGCAGTGCCAACTGGTCTGTTTCTTCTTTCACTTTTTGCGTTGCTGACATTTCCTTCTTTCAGCTTGGGAGTCTCAGCTGCAGGGCTAGAGCTGCAACATATTTTTGGCTCCTGTCTCTTGAAAATGGCATCATGGAACTAGAGGAGTAAAGTGCCATACTGGCTTATATATATGAGGAGTGGAAGGTACTTAGAGCCTGACTGTTGCTGTTCAGTCACTCAGTCGTGTTTGACTCTTTGTGACCCCATGGAGTGTAGCACACCAGTCTTCCCTGTCCATCATCTCCCAGAGCTTGCTCAAACTCATGTCCATTAAGTCAGAGATGCCATCCAACCATCTCATCCTCTGTCATCCCCTTTTCCTCCTGCCTTCAATCTTTCCCAGCATCAGGGTCTGCCGGGAGCCGGCATATTGCATATTGAGTGCATATTGCATATTGAGTGCAGCACTTTCCACAGCATCATCTTTCAGGATCTGGAATAGCTCAACTGGAATTCTATCACTGCCGGGAGCCAGCGTGAGGAACTCCGCCCATGACAAAGGTCATGAGGAAGGAGGCTCGGCATACGCAAAGGCGGGATCGAGCCTCAGGAGTCCCCCTGGAAATTCTCGAGCATCTACCCCCCAAACCAGAGTCTGCCTACTTTCTGCTTTGTGCTTTCACCTACACCTCTGACTTTACAGGGGGCTGTCCCCCACTACCTCTCTCTGAAAAAAGAGTTAGCTTACAGCTCCAGTTAATAATTCCTGGGTGTGACAGTGTTTAACCTACAAACTCCTTTGGAAATCCTCTAGCCTGCCTGAATAGGTTTTTCCGGCCACATGTGATTGTTCAGAGCCTCCCAACTGTGAGAGGCAGGAGATGTTCTAAACTGCCTAAACACAGATTCCTTTGAGTAGTTAAAAGATTGATTAGAAATTGTATTGGTGAAGGGTTTTTCACTTGTTGGGCCAGTGTTTGCTGCTAAGTCTCCATACTCCTTACCTACTGTGTCCTTGGCAGTGTATTGATTGATATAATGGGTGTATAGAAATGTAAAATGCAGCTTTGTCCAATGCTTTTTTGGAGGCTGGTGCCTGACTTTGGAATAATCACCTTTAGAGAAAAATAAGTTTCTTAAAATGTTAACAGGCCTCCGAGCCAGAAGATGATGTCAATCACCTGAACTTTTGCATATGATAAGTTTGAAAGCCTGGCTTCGATTAGGACCAGGAACTGCTGTCCTTGCATGACTCCACCCCTTCCCCCATTATCCTCTATGCATAACTTAAGGTATAAAAACTACTTTGGAAAATAAAGTGCGGGCCTTGTTCACCAAAACTTGGTCTCCCCATGTCGCTCTCTCTCCCAAATTCTGGCTGAGTCTCCATCTGGAGCGCGGAACCCACCATGCTTGCTAATTATGCCTGGGCTTCTAAGATCCGACCGGGGAGGCCTCAGTGTCTCCTCTCCTTCGGGAGAACGGAAGGACGCCTGCGGCCTACGTAAGTGGTGCAAACTTCTTGTCTTGAAGTTTTATTGGTCTCCCGCGTAAACCAAGCTACTCAGCCTCTTTTCTCTACTGAATTTTCCTACTGAGCTATCTTCATTCTATTACTCTTTGTATCCTTAATTAACGTGTAATTAAGCAGTTGTTTCCTGACCCTCGCCTATGCCGTCTCTCCTTCGAATACCCTGGATCAGCTGGGGCTGGACCCTGGCAAGGGTTTTTTCTAATGAGTTGGCTGTTCGCATCAGGTGGCCAAAGGATTGGAGCTTCAGCTTAGCATCACCCTTCCTGATGAAGGACTGATTAGGAATGTTTGAAATCTTTTGTACAAATATAACGTGCTGAGCTATGAAGTCAGAACAGTGTCCCCCATCAGGTATATCCAGTGATATTTTATATATTGAATATTTCCACTATGAGAGTTGCAAGGTGAATCTAAAGCTTAATGGACACTGTACCAACCATTCTTTCTAGAGAGAGACATTCACCCTTAGTATGTTCTTGGTGATCCTCCCATTGCATCACTGCAGAATCTTACCTTCCTCTTACATTAAAGATGAGTTAACATGTTTCATTTCAGATTATTCTACTTTTAGGCTTTAAATCTGCAGTGTAAATTGGAGAAGGCAATGGCACCCCACTCCAGTACTCTTGCCTGGAAAATCCCATGGACGGAGGAGCCTGGTAGGCTGCAGTCCATGGGGTCGCACAGAGTCGGATACGACTGAGCGACTTCACTTTCACTTTTCACTTTCATGCATCGGGGAAGGAAATGGCAACCCACTCCAGTGTTCTTGCCTGGAGAATCCCAGGGACGGGGGAGCCTGGTGGGCTGCCGCCTATAGGGTCACACAGAGTCGGACACGACTGAAGCGACTTAGCAGCAGCAGCAGCAGTAAGGAGTTAAATCAATGTACGAACAGCAAATAACAGACTATAATTAGTAGATGGATCCATTGTATCCAGTCTGTCCACTGGTGTTTCTGAATTACATCCTAATGTAGAACAGTATGTGTTAATAATAATTCAGTCCAGAGTTACTTCAGAATGAGGTGCTGATAAATACAGAGCCATGTGTGTATTTGGCAAACTATTCATAATGGGAGAAGGTTCTTGACTCAGAAGACTGGTGTTTTATGGGGAAAGACACTGTGCATAGACATGACCTTATGCAGCACTCAGGAAAATGTTGCCTTTATTAGAGTATAGCATGACTTCTCGTAATAAACCAGTGCTCGAACTCATTAATGAGGCTTCTTCAGCAAATTACTCTTACTGTGGATATGCTTGCATATTGCTGGACTGAAATACCAAAATTTGCATTTGTTTTTCCAGCTGTGCTTGTTTGTTTAATTTAAAAGATCAGCTGTGAAAGAAATTCTGATCATACTCTTTAAAGTACAAGAATGACCCCAGTTTCCTGATCACATTTGAAAACTCATTTGTTTTACACAGTAACTTCCTGTCATTTGTTGCCTCCATTTTGCCCAGTGCACTGTTCAAAATTTGGGGAACCCATTCTGTGTACAAACTGTGGGTGGATGAATATAAGTCATGGGAAAATACTATAACCACTGAAGAAATAGAGGTGGTATTGTCTTCTAGCAACTTGCCATTTTTCTGTAGTGGCAACATACACTAGATATGGTTTGAGCAATTGGAAGCCTATTAAAGCTATGAAATACAATACAAATAATAGCTAATGTTTATTGAAATTTACCATATGCTCTGGGATAGGCTAAGTTTGGGTACATGATAATATTTAATCCTCTCAACCCAGTTGAAATATCTGAAGTCCAAAAGGGTTAAATATCTTGCTTTAAGATTTCAGGCCTGGTAGCCAATATAATTATCCATTAGGGCAGTGGTCTCCAATATTTTTGGCACCAGGGACTGATTTCATGGAAGACAATTTTTACACAGATGGTGGTGGATGATTTGGGTATGATTTAAGTGCACTACATTTATTGTGTACTTCATTTCTGTTATTATTACATTGTAATGTATAATGAAATAATTATACAACTCACCATCATGCAGAACCAGTGGGAGCCCTGAGCTTGTTTTCCTGCAACTAGACAGTTCGCATCTGGGGCTGATGAGAGAGCAACGGGGCACAGTTGTAAACACAGATGAAGCTTCATTCACTCTTCCACTGCTCACCTCCTGCTGTGAGGCCTGGTTCCTAATGGACCACCCGGACTGGTACCAGTTGGGACCCTGTACTTTAGGGTAGGGCCATGTTTCTATATAACTATTTTGGACTGAAGAGGTTACTTCTCATAGAGGTAAGTTTAAAGAAACTGAAAAAAGGCCTACTTAAATGATTAAGTACAGTGCCCAATCTTAAGAAGCTTTCCATGCAGTGGTAAAGACAGAAATCAAGCAGTGTGACACTCTCTAGTCAGCATTATACAGACCGAGAAGTGCAGTGGTGGGGTCTGTGTGCGACTATGATGAACACAGAGGAGCCTACACAATGTAGAGTAGATACCACGCTCCTTCCTGCAGGTGCACATGCAGTGGGCTTGTGTCCAGAACTCAGATTGGAGCTAGTGCCCTCCCTGAGAAGGCAACCGGCTGCAGGACACTTTCTGCAGTTTCCCTGGAAACCTGGGGCATTATATGTTGAGTTGACCGAGAAAGTATGGAGCAGTTTAGAAGGTGAATGTGTCTATTTTTCTTCTCTTTCTTCATTCTACTCTCTGAATACTACTTGGGGGTCCCCTCTTTAAAGATACTATGTATGCATTTATATAATTAGATATGTAGTTTATATATAAATGATGCATAGTATTATATACTATACTATATGCATATAGTAATATATAATATAAATGATACTATGAAGTGAAAAGCAAAGTGAAGTGTAGTGAAGTCGCTCAGTCATGTCCAACTCTTTGCGACCCCATGGACTGTAGCCTACCAGGCTCCTCCGTCCCTGGGACTCTCCAGGCAGGAATACTGGAGTGGGTTAACATTTCCTTCTCCAGGAGATCTTCCCAACCCAGGGATCAAAACTGGGTCTCCCGTATTGCAGGCAGATGCTTTACCATCTAAGCCACCAGGGAAGTCCTAAATGATACTATACATACTATATTTAGAAGGAAATGCTGTTTTCTATGCTTGTCTGCATTACTAGAAACATAACATGTATGGAATTCAGTTTATACACAAGTGTGAAACATATATCACTTAATGTTAAACCTATTTCTACCCCTGTTCCACTAGAATGCCTGAAGTATTCATCCAGGACTGAAAAATTTCAACCATTTTTTGAAACCCAAATCTCTTATTATCAGCTTCCATTCATCTCCTTGAGAAGAGCCACCTCTCAAGTATGAAAAGGGAAGACTTGGGCTATTAGAGATGTATTTTCATGGATGAGTTTTCTGTGAGATGGCCCAGTTTGAAGAAAACTTTGATTTCTGGACTTAAGCGTTGAAGTACTGGCTGCATAGAATGCACAGTGGAGCTTGAGGAGGCCTTTTATGACAATGATAGGCTCTCTGACAAGAAGTAACCAGATTTATGATGAGAGAGAAGAAGGGAAGGAGCCCTAGAATAAGGCTGAAGGTTTTAGATAGGTCAGGTGGGAACACTCTAGATATTCCAGGAGAAACTGAATGATGCAAATACTGTGTGATATGTCATATTCTGTCAAATTCATAAGGAATTAATTTGAGAGGGCTGAGTTAGACTCTTTTGGTAACTGGGCTATGCATGCATGCATGCTCAGTTGTGTCCGACCCTTTGCAACCCCATGGACTGTAGCCCATCAGGCTCCTCTGTCCATGAGATTTTTTCCCTGCAAGAATACTGGAGTGAGTTGCCGTTTCCTACCCGGGGGCTCTTCCCAACTCAGAAATTGAACCCACCTCTCTTACATCTCCTGCATTGGCAGGTGGATTCTTCCCACTGAGCCATCTGGGAAGCCCATAACTTGGTCATGAAGGAATGTCAGCCTCCATCACCATGTTAGTGGCAGGGCCATAAAGCCATGTGTTCCTCAGTACAGGAAATCCTTGGCAGGACAGGTGTTTTTTTAATAAGCTTTTAAATATTGCCTGGTGTTACCATGAACATAAATGGCAATTTATGGTGACCGTAGAAAGTCTTACAAAACAAGTTAGTCATTTTGGAGGCAACAATAGCCATACTTCATAGGTCATATAAAATGCAAGTCAGGTTGTTAAACTGTGAGTAAAAGGTTTTGTGAGTGAAAACAACTAAGTTCAAGACAGCTGATTCCCAGGTTGTGCTAAGACATGCTTGCCCTGGTTCACATTTCAGAGTTCATACTTTTACAAATATGTGGGTCTGTTGAGATGTGTGCATAATTCGTCATTCACAAAATGATGAGAAATTTAGAAGAAAAAAAAAAAGCACAGTAGACAGAAATACTTGCATCCAGAAATGTCTGGCAAAACACAAAGGAAATCTTTAGCCAGAAAGTCCCATGGACAGAGGTGCCTGGCAGGCTATAGTCCATGGGGTCACAAAGAGTTGGACACGACTGAGTGATGAAGCACAGCACAGCACGAGGGACTCATACTTTTAGAAAGGTGCAGCTGCCTTTCCTTGAGAGTGACACTCTTGTCATTCAGTTGCCAAGTCGTGTCTGACTCTTCACAACCTCATGGACTACAGTGCACCAGTGATACTCCTGCTGCTGCTGCTGCTGCTGCTAAGTCGCTTCAGTCATGTCCTACTCTGTGCGACCCCATTGATGGCAGCCCACGAGGCACCCCCGTCCTTGGGATTCTCCAGGCAAGAACACTGGAGTGGGTTGCCGTTTCCTTCTCCAGTGCATGAAAGTGAAAAGTGAAAGTGAAGTTGCTCAGTCGCGTCCAACTCTTCGCAACCCCATGGACTGCAGCCCACCAGGCTCCTCCGCCCATGGGATTTTCCAGTTAAGAGTACTGGAGTGGGGTGCCATCACCTTCTCCGGTGATACTCCTACTAGAGCTAAATAGAATAACTATATTGTCCATGGAAAATGCAATTTTGTACTATTGTAGGATGAATTTTAATAAAAGCACAATATTGCTTTCCTTACTGGGTCTTGAAATATTGAGACCAGAGTGACCAAATCAGAATTTATGTGTACTATACTCCCATGTTATTCTTCAGATACTTATTTGTGGGTCTGCCATTGATAGACAGATTATACATATAGATAGAGTTATCTTATCTATAATTTGTGATTATCTTGTCTTCTCCTAACCATCTATAAATAGCTAGTTGTTCTCTCTTTCATATGTGGGGAAGATATTTCCATGAGTAGGCAGTTTCTTTTCCAATGTTTAGATACTAAATCCTTGTTTTCTCTACATTTTTCTTTCAAATTACTCCTACATACACAACACACACATTTGTCTGTGTTTATGTATTAAATAATTTTACCCCCATGGATAGAACCATGACCTAATTTTGAAATTAATCATTTTTCTACTTATTGTTGATTAGAAAAATAAGGAAAAAAATAAAAAGTCTTTAAATCCCTAGGTAATTCATCTCTGTTGGTCATTTTTCTCCCTTCTCGATACTAACTTACATACACCTAATACTTATCAGTAATGACTGGGAGACTAACATTTGCTGAATACTGGTCTACATGTAAAATATACTCTGCTAGGCCCTTTACGTGCATTGTTGGTTTCATTTAGTCATCAGAACAACTTGACAGATCAGGAAAATGAAGCTCAAAATTTTAAATGATTTACCCAAGATCACGGAGCTACTAATTAATTGTCAGAGCTCAGACTTGAACCCAGTGCTTGTTTTCTCTCTTTCTCTGTCTCCATGCATGTGTGTGTGCGTGTGTGTGCATGTGTGTGTGTGTGTGTGTGTGTGTGTCTTTCTCTCTCTGCTGTTCAGCTTCAGTATGGTGATGAGATGGAAACAGAAATTTAAGATTTTTTTTTATGCATCAGTATTCTTTACTTTCTTACTTATGTGGTTTTTAAAGAATCATGTGCTAGAACTCAATATGGTATTTCCTACTGAATTTTTCTGCTGATTGAGATTGTTAAACCAAAATATATGTTTGTATATGAGTGTGGACATACACATACACACACAGTGTTCAAGAACTAATATATGATTTATCTGCTTTAATCCATTATTTAAAGCCTTGTTTAATTTTTGAGAGAGCAGCTCAGAGAGATTGTTCACTTTTCCAAAGATGACTGAGTAAGTTAGGGACATAGGTGGGCATTTGAACCAAATTCTCTTGACTTCACTGTTCTTTCTAATGCCCTACATCTTCCCATGTGTGTCAGGACTTTATTACCACTTAAACAATCTAATGTGTACATTAGAAATACCTCACTCTTAAATATGTATGATTATGATAGAGGTGATTCTGACTCAAAATGATACATGGCATGTGTTTCTTTCAATTATGGTTTTCTTAGGTTATATGCCTAGTAGTGGAATTATTGAGTCATATGGTAGTTTTATTCCAATTTTTTTGAGAAATTACCATACTTTTTCCATACTGGTTGTATCAATTTACAAAGCAGCACTTTTTATAATAGCTAGGACATGAGACAACTTAGATGTCCATCCAGAGATGAATGGAAATAGAAATTGTGGTACATATATATGATGGAATATTATTCAGCTATAAAAAGAACACATTTGAGTCAATACTGATGAAGTGATTGAACCTAGAACCTATTGTACAGAGTAAAGTAAGTCAGAAAGAGAAAGACAAATATCGTATATAATGCATGTGTATGCAACCTAGAAAGATAATACTGATGAACCTATTTGCAGGGCAATAATGGAGATGCAGACATACAGAACAGACTTGTGGACACAGTGTGGGAAGGAGAGGGTGGGACGAATTGAGAGAGTAGCGTGGAAACATACACATTACCAAACTTAAACTAGATACCAAGTGGGAATTTGCTGTGTGACACAGTAAGCTCATCCCAGTGCTCTGTGGCAACCTAGAGGGGTGGGGTAGGGTGGGAGATAGGAGGGAGTTTCAAGAAGGAGGGGGCACATGTATACCTGTGACTGATTTGTGTTGATGAGCGACACAAACCAGCACGCTATTGTAAATCAATTATCCGTCAACTAAAAAAAAATTTAAATGATACACAAATTTTATAAAATTGTATAATCAGTGCAATGTGGAGCTAGAGGTTCTTATAGCTAGAGATTCTTAGAGGAGCTGTACATGGCCATGTGACTCGGGTAACTGGTCTTTTCATGTTTCTGTTTTCATAGGTTAATGTATTTTATAATTTCACAAACTAATATGAAAGATCATATCCTCCACCTGTCTTCCCATCACCTAGTTATCAATAAGCCAAAGGAAATAGCAACTAATAATCTCATAGTTTTAATTTTTGTCATTTTAGGAGAAACATGATGAAGTGGTATCTGATGTTGGAAAACTGCAGAAGAAGGAAACCTGGAATAGGGAGAAAGAGATAGAGTATAAGAATAAAGATAGTTAGGAGGATCCAGCCAAGAAGTAGCCCAAGTGTGATGGGAATTGCAGCAACTCCCAAGGTAGATCTTCAAACACAAGTTCTCATTTAAAGTTATTAGGCAATTTAAATTTAGCTTATCTGATAAATCTCATAAGCCCTTGTGTATTTCTGTAAATTTGCAAAATCCTCATCCTTGAAAAATATGGTTCAATGTTAATATACTGGGAGCACCTGCACCAACACTGAGATTCACATTACAAACTTCATATTTGGGGATATCAATGTTGAGAACTACCTGACAAAACTAGTTTCTAGTGATAGTGCACATATGCACCTAGAAAATAAGATGAAACCAGGTAAATCCTCACTGGATATCTGTAGGAAATAAATATAGAAAAAAAGTGACCTAAAAGTACAAAATAATAGTATGTATCAACATCAAATCCTGAGAATACTTTCTAATGGAAACCATTAAGAATAGCCAATATCATGTTATTAAAATGTTTAAGAGTAAAAGAAATATTAAACACACACACACACACACACACACACACACACACAGACACCATTAGAGGCTGGACACTTCCAGGAACAAGTAAGATTATTTTCTGTACAGGGATGTTGAAAGGCATTAAGATATTTTTCACTAAAGTGTAATTTAAAAGCCCCCTTTCCCAGAGAGCTTAAGGAAAAACATGTTCATTTTAGCAACTTTGATATACTATTCTGAGCCACCAGGTATACTTGTGTGATTTATCTATATATGTAGGTATCTGTCTGTATATCTAAAAGAAAATGATGTGAAAAATCTAGATGTCCAACAATAAGGGATTGATTAAATTAATAGTATTTGAAACATGTAACCTTTAAAGTATGATACAGATTTATATTTACAGAAGAGGAAGGAAATACATAATATTCTGCTTTGAGATGAACAGCTCGCTTTGGAATTCTCTACCTATTGTGAATTTTTGTGTATTTCTGTAACCATAGGAAAAAAATGTCTGGAAGTAAATATACAGCAGTGGTAATAGGTTAAGACTATGAAGTGAAGTGTTTGTCACTCAGTCATGTTTGACTGTTTGCGACCCCATGGACTGTGTGGTCTGCCAGGCTCCTCTGTCCATGGAATTCTCCAGGCAAGAATACTGCAATGGGTTGCCATTTCCTTCTACAGGGGATCATTCCGACCCAGGGATCAAACCCAGGTCTCTTGCATTGCAGGCAGATTATTGTCTAATCCACCAGGGAAGCCCATCGAACATCAGAAGTTCTTAAAACTATGTAATAGTTTAAATAAAAACACTGCTGAATTTGATTTCTTTTCAATTGGCAGTATTTAAATAACTCTACTTAGTTTTAATCCACATAGGCTTCCCGTAAGCTGCTGTCATGCTGCTATTGTCAATATAGCAAAATGATAAAAAAAAAAACAAAAAACATTTTTTTTTTGTATTTCAAATGTGCTCTCTGAAGGTCAAACAAACAAACAAACAAACAAAAAAAACCTTATTATTCGTGCTTCCCTCAAAGCCAGAAACTGATGGCAATACAAAGATTTAAGGAAAATGATTGAATTTTTGGTTATGGAGTAGCAAGAGTCAACTGAGGGGTGGTAAATAAAGGGAGAGGAAAGATTATTATGATTTTTTTGATGTTTGGGCTTATAGATACTATATTTTCAATATTAAATAGTCTTTGTTATTCTTGTTCAGGTGTTCACTCATGGACTGCTGCATACCAGGCTTCTCTGTCCTTCACTATTTCTTGGAGTTTGCTCAAACTCATGACCACTGAATTGATGACGCCATCCAACCATCTCATCCTCTACCATCCCCTTCTCCTCCTGTCCTCAGTCTTTCCCAGCATCAGGGTTTTTTCCAGTGAGTCGGCTCTTTGCATCAGGTGGCCAAAGTATCAGGTCTTCAGCTTCAGCATCAGTCCTTCCAATGAATATTCAGGGTTGATTTCTTTTATATTGACTGATTTGATCTTGTTGTCCAAAGGACTCTCAAGAATCTTCTCCAGCACCACAGTATGAAAGCATTAATTCTTCGGTGCTCAGCATACTTTATGGTCCAATTCTCACATCCATACATGATTACTGGAAACAACCATAACTTTGACTAGACGGACCTGCTTTTTAATACACTGTCTAGGTTTATCATAGCATTTCTTTCAAAGAGCAAGCGTCTTTTAATTTCATGGCTGCAGTCATGAACTGCAGTTACTCTTAGCATCACCAGTTTGATCAAGGGAATAAGGAAAAAGAAGTCTCTGGATCCAGGTTCTCTATGTCATTTCGTTATTATTTATCTAAACATAAGTTACAAACACAGGAAGTCTCCTCACTTTCTGAAGTCTCTCCCTTTTTTGCAAAATTCTCAGTGGAAGCAGAACTTAATTGCAATTGAGTATTTGTCAGGAAGCTAGGTGGTAGGAGCCAAGAGATGGAGTTAGAAAAGCACAGCCATTTTTCTCTTTCCTGGGACTTAATGTGATGCCAGATACTTTCTCAAATGGTGAATTTGTTTGAATTGTCTAGCAATTCTTTCTCTCTTAGAAAGTGCCAATGAACAGTGAGTTAGGGGAAGCTTCATGTGGTTCTGCTAAACATTTGATTCAGTGCAGACTCTGTGAGAGATGTGCTTCTTTCTCATTATTAAGAGATCTATCGTTGGAACATGCCAAGATTAAAATTTATCATGCTGTTAGTCTAGATCTATGGATTAGCTGCACCTAAGAAGGAAATAAACTGGTGCCAAACTCCTAAGAAAGATAAATTATTCCTTGATTTCACTAAAACACATTTATTGATCTTGCCAGATTTTTCTTTCTTCTTTCCGAATCGCTATTTTAATTTGATGATCAGCTCACGGAGAAACTTTTCTAGGGATGATTTGCATTGAAAATATATCATTCTATTTTGAGTGCCACTTCAAAGTCAGTATATAATTGGAAATTGAGGGAAAAAAGAGTATTTTTTTCTCACTTTGTTGTCTGCATTACTTATGAGTATGGATAATTAATCTGAAGAATACCATATCAGTATCATTCAGTCCTTCTCATAGTGAAAAAAGATGAATGTTCCATTCTAAAGTTTGTGTTTCACTGAAAATGTTGCTATGAAATTATTTTAAGATTTCAATGAAATTTTCATAGTAAATTATTATTCTCTGTTATTACAAAATAAGAAATCCTGGTTAGCCTAAATAGAGACTAATTTTCAGAATCAAGTTTATATTTAATTCTTATTAGTTGAGATGTGCTGTTATTTTCAAAATGAAAAGTGTTATTACCTTAAAAAGAATGAAGTTTTCAAGAATCTGCTTCCAAAACTCTCATACATAAATTTGTTATATTCTGATATCTTATTATCATCAGTCAAACCCAAATAATAGGCCCTACTGGGACAGCCTACTTTCAGCTGAGCTTTTCCCCTGTCACTGTTCTATATAGAGAGCTTTATATATGTGCAGCCATTCTGTTATATATGGAGCTTTTCCCTATGATTGTTTCTTTCTCACATGCATGCACTATACATATGTGTGTGTGTGTGTGTGTGTGTGTGTGTGTGTTGTGTGTGTGTATTATATATTGAAGAATAAAATGGTAACTCAGTTCAGTATTCTTTTCTGGAGAATCCCATGGACAGTAAGTCTGGCAGGCTACAGTCCATGGGGTCACAAAGAGTCAGACACAACTGAAGTGACTCAGCACACACGCAAACAGTTAATTGGAGATTACAAATGCCACTATAAGTGAAGGCAACTCACTCAACTGTGGGTACTAATTTACAATGTAAGTTGTTGTCAACAGACTTTATTTTTTTAGAGTAAATTTTAGATTCATAGCAAAACTGAGCAGAAAGTACAAAATGTAAAATTTAATCATCCAGTTTAAAGAGTGGGGAAAATAAGTAGAGTTTTCTAAATTTAATGATAAAAGTTACTTAAAGGCATTTATATTTATCTTTCAGTCAAAGGGCCTGTGTAAATGGGAGTGATGGTGCACATATCACATGAGTAGTATAAGAATTTTATGTGGTAATCTATTTAATATGTTAATCCTGGTGCCTAGCAAATAGGAAGCTGAAGCTCCAAAACTTTGGCCACCTGATGCGAAAAACTGACTTATTGGAAAAGATCTTGATGCTGGGAAAGATTGAGGGCAGGAGGAGAAGGGAACGACAGAGGATGAGACGGTTGGATGGCATCACCGACTCACTGGACATGAGTTTGAGCAAACTCCGGGAGTTGGTGATGGACAGGGAGGTCTGGTGGGCTGCAGTCCGAGAGACCACAAAGAGTTGGACATAAGTAAGTGACTGAACTGAACTGAGCAAATAGAAAGAACTCATTAAATGTTATATTTCTGATATTTTATAATGGGAAATGCATAACAGTAGAGGTAAGTTCAAATTATGGCTTTACTACTAATTATCTACTGAAGAAATTTGGTCATATTTCAAATGTTGCTTGGGGTGCAGTTTTTCTCTGCAAAATTGAGGGTTTCTGAGTAATATTATTTTATTACAGAAGTAAGATATACTTTACTTTTTACATTTTTGAAATTTTATTGTGGACAATAAAACTAGGAAAGTTAAAAACAGGCAAAGAATTAGTCACTGGAAAATTGTCTCTGTCTATATTGCATTTTTTAAAAAATGGCAGTTTATAATGCTGCTGCTGCTGCTAAGTCGCTTCAGTCATGTCCGACTCTGTGCGACCCCATAGACGGCAGCCCACCAGGCTCCTCTGTCCCTGGGATTATCTAGGCAAGAATACTGGAATGGGTTGCCATTTCCTTCTCCAATTCATGAAAGTGAAAAGTGAAAGCAGAGTCGCTCAGTCGTGCCTGACTCTTAGCGACCCCTGGACTGCAGCCCACCAGGCTCCTCCATCCATGGGATTTTCCAGGCAAGAGTACTGGAGTGGGGTGCCATTGCCTTCTCCAGAAGTTTATAATACGTATCAGATAACTAAAGACTGAAAAGTCCTACAATGAAGAAACCTCTTCAGATTTGCCTAATGCAGCTTTCTATAACATATTTGACTAAACCTTATTTCAAATACCCTTGTTAACCTCCCAAGATATTACTACTTTAAGGAACAAAGTGAGGGAGATATGAATGTAGGTAGAACATGATTTATATAAACTTCTTTATCTAGTGAAGATTAGCATTAACAATCAGCTCTTGAAAGAGAATACCCATTAGGTCTGCATAACTGAATAATTTGGCCTATCTATGGGTATTTGTGCACATGTCTGTATCTGACACTTAAAAAATATTTTGCAGGATAATTGGGTTTCATATGGATATTTTTATTTCATTGTTTTGTACTTGAAAAAATAGGGAGCCCAGCCTGGTGCTCTGTGAAGACCTAGAGGGGTGAGATGGGAGGAGGGTAGGGAGGCTGAGGAGGAAGGTGATATATGTATAATTAAGGATAATTTTCATTGTTGTATAGAAGAAACTAGCACAAGATTATAAAACAATTTTCCTCCAATTAAAAAATAAATGTTTAAAAATTATAAAAATTATTAAAAATCTATGACAAAAGATAAAAGTCTATTTCACCTTCAGCGTTATACAGATATTCTTGAATTAATTTCCACATGTGATGACTGAGGAAATCTCATGCTTTTATGTGAGGTCATAATTCTGCTTAAATTTTGTTCAGCAGTTGATATGTTTCATATTATGTTGTCTCATATGTATCTGCCCAGTTAGATTTATAAGTCCTTGGAATAAAAAAATCTGTGTATTTATGTTGCTTTATACGTACTTTCTGACTCCTCTCCTAATGCCATTATAAGTAGAAGGGATTTCTCCATGGTGTTTTTTAGCTGAAAATGTATGCCTAAAGAATGATATGATTTTAGTCTAAATATTAATATATTTATATTATTAATTATATGAACAAAGGCCTTACAAATTCCTGATACTCTCTGTGTACTTTTGAAAAAGGAAAAAAGACATGTTGTCTCAAATAAGAACTTCAGTGAAAGAAAATGCTATATGTTAATACATTGAAAATTGCTCTCTCGGTCTTGATACCACTAACATATGTAACATAGTTTAAATAAATCACATTCTCAATAATGAATTTTGAAGGAAGACATTTTGAAAGCTCTAGTTTAAAACTATTACCCTTATTTTATTTTTTTGGATGACCTAGGTAAATGCAGATAAAAATTTTGAAGATAAATGATTATTGAAGAGGTTGTTGGCAGACCAGGACCCAAGTGTTAATATAATTTTATTCATCCATTTCTTCCCTATTTATTGAGTTCCTGCCATATGCCAGCCTATGCTAGACACTGGAATACAGAGATGAATGCAGAGGCATGACTGTTTCTTCCTGCCCTCAGGAAGGCTGCCCTTATGGTCACATGGGGAAGGCATGTAGTAAACCAGTAATTATAGATGCAGTTGTCTTTTCAAAAGAAAAAAGGCAAGGTGTAAACAGAGCTTAATAACTTGTGGATCAAAAGTGTTTGAGGAGAAATATTAATTTGGGTAATTATAAATGGTCACAACCACAATCCAAAGTTCTTCTTTCAAACCGTTTTGACGATATTAGCCATAGAACCTTAGAACTGGCAGAGTTTTCCTTCTGAGAAACAGAGTTCCCTCTGTAGGACACTTGGTTACTTCATCAGGACTGTCTTCTAGAAACACTAAGTACGGGTGAAGAAAGCAATTGACATTCCACCTGATTGGGGAATCACAGAATAATCTTTTCAAAAACATTCAAACTGAAGGCATAGGAAAATAGAGAAGACAAGAAAATGAAAATAATTTAGAATTGCTTTGAAAAATGTTTATACCCTGTAAAATAATGAACATGTGCATTGCTAGTTTTGAAGTAAGTAGCTTGATATCTTAATGGAGATATTCCCTAAAGCGTTATAAAACTGAACTCAGGACTGAAGAGACTGAAGACTGAAAGCTCCTCACTAAAGGAAATTAGAAATTCTGGATCCAGGACATCAGGGAATTGAAAGTGCTGTGGGGCTGATGCTGCCATTGGCATTGTTATTTCATGAAAATGGAATAAAGCTGTAGACTTGAATTGTAAGCACACAGAGAAAAATGAAATCATCTTTTTGTTATTCAAAGCAGACAGAGCATTCTCTGCTATTTAAGTTTCTCATCTAGTTGTGCAGGAAATAAATGCACGTGCTAATTCAGGAATGTTGAAGCTTTACAGAACATAGCCTAAGATGTGGTCGGTCACTGAAACAATTATCAGGCATTGCGGAAGTTTTGCATATGTTTGGAAATCATGGTGGGCATATCTGAAATTAGCATACATATCCATAATTGTTAGTCTCAAATTAATTTTGTACCATTACTAAATGAAGACAGTATAAGGCAAACATATTTCTTAAAAGATATACAGGGTGTTCTTTGTATCTGAATAGGAATCATGGCATAAAAAAGACTTTGTGGGCCAAAAAAAAAACAACAAAAACACTAGTTCTTTAGTTAGGAGATTACTGTTAAGATCCTCTAGTTTAGGAAATAATCATTTAGGAACAACCTATCAATTATCCAGTAGATGACCTTTGTTATTCCTGTCAAAGCTCCATTTTTCTATATTTTCAATTTTATCCAGAGTTCAGTTGTCATGATCGTTCTCAGGTACACTTTGTCTTGAGACACTTGCTTAAATACTGTCCAATAATCTGTCATTTGTAGACGTTTTATGTTACTGGTACTATCAACATTGTTCTTTAATTTGTTGCTGAAACAGATTATAAACACTGAAATTTATAGAATGGGGATTTGTAGCTCTATGAAACTCTGTCTTTTGAGTTCATAGCTCATCAGTTGATTTTTCAGTTTCAAATTTAACATATGGTTTGTGCTTTGATCAATTTTTTAAAACTGCTCCTGCTAAGTCACTTCAGTTGTGTCCAACTCTGTGCGACCCCATAGACAGCAGCCCACCAGGCTTCCCCGTCCCTGGGATTATCCAGGCAAGAACACTGGAATGGGTTGCCATTTCCTTCTCCAGTGCATTAAAGTGAAAAGTGAAAGTGAAGTTGCTCAGTCGTGTCTGACTCTTAGCGACCCCATGGACTGGAGCCCATCAGGCTCCTCCATCCATGGGATTTTCCAGGTAAGAGTACTGGAGTGGTGTGCCATTGCCTTCTCCGTTTTAAAAACTAATTCTAAATTATCTCTGTGAGGTAAAAGAAGATAGCATATATTCTCATTGTTCCATTCTTTTTATATTTATTTCCTAAAATAATGTATCTCACAGATAATGATAGGGTCCCCTAAGGATGGCAAGAATGGGATGCTAAGCACACCACAAAGATATGTGGGGAATGGGTATATCATCATATATATGTTGAATAGACTAATGCTGTTTCAGCCTTCCAGTTCCTTTCCTTGGTGACAGTTCTAACTCAGTCCTTGTAAATTACCTGATGTATAGAAGAGACATGCATTTTGGCTTTCCTATTGGTGGTGTTTGAAAAAAAAAGACTCAAATTTATTTTTCATGCAAAACTTTAGCCAAATACAGTTCCTTTTTTAACTTTGTTTTGTAGTCAACTGACTGGACACCTTGGAATATGGAAGGAGTGGAGCGAGAAGGACAGCTAAAAAAGACCCTACATCATAGAAGTTCCAATGTAAAATGTTAGAAAACTTCAAACTGAAAATTTGAGTGAGGAAAACAAAATTCGACTCAGTATAAATTATGCCTTTAATATAAGCTTCTTTTCCACTTGAGCTTTGTTTTTCAAAATTCTTATATGAACTTCAGAAGTACCTTGGTGATTCTCTTATTCTTCAGGAGTCATTGTCAATTCAGTAGATTTTACTTTTGCTAACCTAGAATCTGGAGGCGGGAAGTAGGGGTAACTGGGAAACAAGAGAAGACTGCCAGTTTGCTAATAAAAACCAAAAGAAAACCCAGGCTTCACTAGGAAGAAAGGTAACTGGAAGGTCAGATTTGCCTTTTAGTCTATAGAGATTTTTCTCACAAATGAACTCAGGTTTTTAATTTATTGCTATTACAGAATGCTGAGAATGCTTTACTAAAGGAGAGAACAGAAAATTTATGAGTTTAGAGATAAAAATCAGAAAATGCAAGTCTGGCAATTTAGTAAACAGAAGAGAGAGTGTGAATGTCTGTGCCATAGCACATAGAGGGCAAATTTTAGGTTTTAGGAAGAGATGATATTCTGTTTAGTGACATGACAACTTCAGAGAATAGTGTCAAAGTTGTAATATACAGGTTTTTATAAAAAGTACAGTCATCACACCTCCAAAACTGTCAGGTGCTTGATTTCTTTAATTTGGAAAAATGAATTTAAAAGTTAACACAATTAGTAAACAGTTTGACACCAAAGCAAACATAAAAGTAAGCAAAATGCACACTCTTAAATTTCTGAAAAAGTTAAGGACATTTAGGAAATATAATCTGGTTTCACAATGAAAGAATCATCTCTTTCTATTAAAATTTATCTGTTAATAGTAAGTAAATGTTTTTAGGCATCATAGTCTGCTCAGACAGTATAGAATCTGCCTGCAATGCAGAAGACCTAGGTTCAACCCCTGGGTTGGGAGGTTCCCCTGGAGAAGGAAATGCAACCCACTCTAGTATTCTTGCCTGAAGATTTCCATGGACTGAGGACCCTGGTGGGTTATAGTCCATGGGGTTACAAAGAATTGAACATGACTGAGCAACTAACACTTTAACTTAAGGCATCATGAAAGAGAGATTTCTCTTAAAATATGACACTTTTCCTCACAAATATCAGTTAATGTATATTTGATACCCAGTAGTAGTTCAGTGATATATCAGGGGTACTCACAAATCTATTAATGCACCATTATATGTGAAAAAGGCTGAGCACTGAGGAATTGATGCTTCTGAACTGTCGTGTTGGAGAAGACTTCTGAGAGTCCATTCTGAAGGAGATCAGCCCTGGGATTTCTTTGGAAGGAATGATGCTAAAGCTGAAACTCCAGTACTTTGACCACCTCATGCGAAGAGTTGACTCATTGGAAAAGACTCTGTTGCTGGGAGGGATTGGGGGCAGGAGGATAAGGGGACGACAGAGGATGAGATGGCTGGATGGCATCACTGACTCGATGGATGTGAGTCTGGGTGAACTCCGGGAGTTGGTGATGGACAGGGAGACCTGGCGTGCTGCGATTCATGGGGTCGCAAAGAGTTGGACACGACTGAGCAACTGAACTGAACTGACTGATATAAGCAAATATTTTCTGTAGATGTCAATAAAATTTGATTTTACCCTTTCTGTACTGAAAATCAAGAAACTCAAGGAATTTCCTGTCCAGTTTTGCTTTTGTTTTCTTTTCTTTTTCTGCTTGACCATATATTAAGGAATAGAAGTTCATGAAATATGTGTTCTACTTCCATCTTTTTCTGGTAACATGAATCACAGTGTTCAAAGCTGTTTGTTTTGTTTGACTATCCATTAACCAGTAAAGGCAGATTTTTTCTCCACAGTTTGAAGTTTTGATTTGCTTCCGACTTTTTAATCTCATAAGATAATTTTTAATTTCTTCATACTCTTTGAGTAACAAAGTTTTAAAATGTGTATATTACAGAGGGGTACTAGCATGAAGTTCTCCAGATCTATTCCAATGCATCATACACAGAAAAGGTTACTGAACCTGGACTTGTCTGCTCACTTGTGCATAGTAAAGTCAGTCACCTGACACGAGGTTTGGTGGAGGAAAGTACAGGGTTTATTGCAGGGTACCATGCAAAAAGAGGCTTCCCACGTGGCACTAGTGGTAAAGAACCTGCCTGCCAATGCCAGAGACATAAGAGACACGGGTTTGATCCCTAAGTCAGGAAGATTCCCTGGAGGAGGAAATGGCAACCCACTCCAGTATTTTTGAATGGAGAATCCCATGGACAGAGGAACCTGGTGGGTTACAGCCCATGGTGTCACAGTCAGACACAACTTAGTGACTAAGCACCAACAACAAGCAAGAAGAATGGGCAGCTCATGCTCAGAAGCCTGAACTCCTGATGGCTTAGGGAAAGGCTTTTAAAGGTAGTTTGAGGGGGGAGGCCACAGGGTGCATGATCAGTTTGTGCTCAGTTCCTGGATCGATTGGCATCAAGGTGAACTTGGAAGCTTCGTTAACCGTCTGGTTTCAACTGGTCTGGGTTTTACATGCATTTGATCAGCACTTTTAATCTGTTGGGGGTCCTGTAAAAACAATTTAGGAATATGTATCAGATCTTTATCTATATCTTTCAGGGAACTGGGAGTTCAGTGACTGCTCTGTAGCTGATTTATAATATAAGTCGTTACCAGTTTCTTGACCTAACAGTTATTCTTTGTTTCTCAGTCTTTACATTTCCTAATCATTAACTCTTGAGCCAGCCGTTTGAGACTCTGGGGAGTCCTGGAAGACTAAAGCAAAAGCCTTTTATTTCAAAGTACAGGGACAGAGGAGCTTGTATACAGTTTCAAAGATAGATGCTCAGATTTTTTAAATAACAAAATTTCAACCAAGTAAATTTGAAGATATGATTGGCTTTATGGAGCAAGTCAGGAATGGGGCAGCATCCTGTCTAGCAAGTAGAGAAGTGCTCCAAGGCACTCTACAACATGGGAGATTTTTGTAGACAGCAGGGGAAATTTGCAGTTGTTTTAGGTTTAGGCAACCTATCCATGGAGGACAGAAGGGGACTGTGGCAGATTACCTCACTAGTGCTGACCTGATCATTTTAGACTAACTTATTAGAATACATTCCTGAAGAAAGTTGTAATTGAAATTAGGTTGGGTATTAAGTCTTAGTTCACTTAGTTTACTTAGTTGGGGATGGACAGGGAAGCCTGGCACGCTGCAGTCCATGGGGTCACAAAGAGTCGGACATGACTGAGCAACTGAGCTGAACTGAACTTACTTAGTTTGGTTATTAAGTCCCCAGTTTGCTGGGGCTTAGCACAAGTGACTCCATTTTAGGACTTTAGGACTCCATTTTAGGACTCCATTCTGTCTTTTTTTTTTTTTTTTTAATCAGTTGCATTAGAGGTTATTGAATGTCCATGTAAAATACGACATTTTCCTATCCTGTGAGTTGTTTCTAGGAACAACAGAGGAGCTCTCTTCCTATCCTTTCTCCAATCTGCAGCCTGTTTGCTTCACCAAATATATTTGGATGACTCCTTTCTGATTTTCCTTCTTTCCCATTCCTCATCTCCTCTCCTTTTTTTCTTGATTTTACTATCCTTAATGTTAGTTTAAAGATCTAAGTCACCCTTAATGCTAATTCATTGTATAATTTTCCCACATGTAGAATTTATTGGAATCACAGTAGATACTGTTATGCTTAAAATAACATGGAATATTAGGAACTAGTCTATTTCTTTCTCTTACATTTGAATACTTTATCATCATCATTATCTTGTTACATGGTCTTGTTACTTTACCAGATTTATTTCTAAAAAGATTCATGCGAATTGATGACTTGTCAGTTATCAAGCTTGCATTGCTTATGTGACTTTCAATTTAAGTATTCTGAAAATCATTTTTAAAAATTGGTTAAAAATTGTTACCATATATGTTACATATAGGTATATGTCTACATGCACAAGAATATGCAGATTTTAGATGATTTGATCGCTTGTACAGTATCTATTTTGTTCTTTCTTCCAGTCAAAACCCATTCATATAATTTGCTAAGTAATGCTTCTTATATTCAGAGCCCATCATTCTTTTACTATTTGAGTCATTTCTTTTTTCTAGCTTTTATTTACTTATATCTTATTACCTTTGTATAACTTTGGGTTACCTTTCTTCATATATGAATGTTCCATGTATTCCCTTAAAAAACATCTCAGCTTTTAGTAAGTATGCTTAGCCTCAGAGATAGGTCTCTCTTGCCCCTCAAAAGTGACCCTTACAGGAGAATATTTCTTACTCCCTACTCAGTTATCAAACCAATTCTACAACTGTCAATTTAAAATTTAAATTTTAATATTTAGTATATTTTACTGATGGAGAAGGCAATGGCACCCCACTCCAGTACTCTTGCCTGGAAAATCCATGGATAGAGGAGGCCTGGTAGCCTGCAGTCCATGGGGTTGCTAAGAGTCGGACACGACCAAGCGACTTCACTTTCACTTTTCTCTTTCATGCATTGGAGAAGGAAATGGCAACCCACTCCAGTATTCTTGCCTGGAAAATCCCAGGGACGGCGGGGCCTGGTGGGCTGCCAGCTATGGGGTCGCACAGAGTTGGACATGACTGAAGCAACTTAGCATAGCATAGCATAGCATAGCATATTTTACTGAATAATAGATTTGGTCTTGTGTATATTGAGAGATATGGTATATTTTATTTACATGATTTTAGAATTTAATTAAACTAATTCACTTGATGCTAAAATATACTAAGAATGTATCAAGGGGAGCTCCCCAGGTGGCTCAGTAGGTAAAGAATCCTCCTGCAATGCAGGAGACAGTTGATCCCTGGGTTGAGAAGATACCCTGGAGGAAGGCATGACGATCCACTCCAGATTCTTGCCTGGAGAATCTCATGGACAGAGGAGCCTGGCAGGCTACAGTCCATAGGGTCACAGAGTCGGACGCGGCTGAAATGACTGAGCATGCATACATGCATGTATAAGGGAGCAGTGAACCTGTGTAAGGAATATGTCAGGAAAGGTCTTGATTGATAGAAATAAGAATACAAGAGTCCTAAATCCAGTTAATCAGATTCATTCTTCTGTGCTCAGGTATGTTATTTAAGACAAGACTACTTGAAGACATATTCAAATCATTTTTCTTATGATTACTGAATGTATGTTTAAGGATCTTGACCATCTTACTTTCTTTAGGGCATAGCTGTTGACTTCTTATTTGGTCTTTCAATATCTGAATCCTTGTTAAGACTGAGAGAAAGCTCCCTTTGCTAAATTATTCTCTCATGTAAGCAATATTGATAACATGGGGGCAGTGTGTGGTTTTTCTCTGCCTTTGCATTTAATGCCATTTCAGCTTGGAATCATCTTTCCTTTGCTGGTCTCTGTAGTTTTTCTTCAAATGTAAGTATCAGCCTGAAAATCAACTTCAACATTGGTAGATGGATAACTGATATACCCTATATATAAGTGAATGACTCGTTCAAAGTTACACTTCTTAAAAGTAAACTGGAACTATTTAGCTATGTGTCTGAATCCCTCTTTAATTTCCCTTTAACATCTCTTTAATCTTTGTTTAACCTATACTTTCTATATAGGGCAGGAACTATATTATTATAACTATATTATTATATAATAATATAAATATTATTCCAGTTTCTGTCCCCAGAATTCATAGAGCACTTAGATTAAAAGAGCATACTATTTTTTGGTCAAATGAACACTCCCCAATGAGCTGATTTCCTTGACAGCATTTCAGATGTAATATTCTTCCTGTTCTCTCAAACCTAGGTTCTACTGTTTCCTACCTGTTTAGAAAGCGAAGTAAAAAACTTATTACTCTAAGATGTTAATAAATGATGACTGTATATGTTTATCTTACAAAACCCATGTTTGTTTGTTTTATTTTTAATGAGTCAGAAGCTGGGTTATATAATAACAAAGACATAAATCTCTACTGGTGAAATTTTAGGTAATCTGGTAAACTGGCTATGAAGATATTTTGACTGAATGAGCCTTTCAATCTGGAAAAACTTTCATTTCCTTCAAATTCAACCATGGTGGTGACTGCCTACTTTATTTGTGCACAGTACTTTTGGGACTTTGCAGTTTATGAAGGGAATTCCATTTTGTACAATGCCTTGCATGTATTCTGTTAAGATTTATATGGTGATTCTTATGGGGTTAGTAAGATTGACACATTTGTAATTAAAGAAGAGCCTTACTACATTAGAATAAAAGTGGAAAGTAAATCTTGAAGATTAAAGTAATTTAATTTACTTTATATTGAGCACGAATATGTGTATAAATATAGATACCCAAATTCCAAATAATATGTATATAGAACATATTTTCAACAAGGTAGAATGACTAAAATTGGTTAAATTATAAAATGTATGAGGGCGTTTGCTCTCCATGAGTATGAGGCAATGATAGATCTTTGAGTTTGTTACTGAAAACACCTCTGTTGATTAATCCACGCTTCTTTATATGTTATCATACAAAATTATACATACACTTCAAGAATTATTGGTGTAGATATTGCTCTCATCTTGAATCCACTTGGGTTTATTCAATGAAGAGTTTTCAAAATAAGTTTTCTCATGTCAGAATAGTGGCATTAGTTTTAAAGGGAATGAGGGAACTAAAGAATGACCCTAATGAAAATACCCAAATTTATATGTAAATATACACAATCATTTGGGCTTCCTTGGTGGCTCAGCCTGTAAAGAATCAGCCTTCAATACAAGAAACCCGGGCTTGATCCCTGGGTCAGGGAGATTCCCTGGGGAAGGGAATGGCTCCCCACTCCAGTATTCTTGCCTGGAGAATTCCGTTGACAGAGGAGCCTGGTGGGTTACAGTCCATGGGGTCATAAAGAGTCAGATAAGACTGAGCAACTAACACACACACACACACACACACACAAACATTTATATTTTAACTAAAGATCTTCAAACAAAAATTGAGTCTTCTTTTATTTGTTATAGATTTAAATTTGAATTCTTGCAGTGTTAGTAAAATGACAGTTGCATTAATCTTAATTATTGTTCTTTTGACTGGCTTTTATCTCTTTTTCAATATCTATTTTGTTGCATCTAAATTTTTGTTGGGCCTTGGTTACACAGTATGAATTTAAATCAGGACAGAACTTCATAAATCTTAATAATGGTCAAATGTGCAACACAGTAGTAATGTATACAATGAAATATGAATCAAAGAAAGTAATTTTGAAAACTCCAAGCTCCTCAGGTTTTATATCCATAGGTATAGTGTGCGTTAACATTTTTGTAGAGCTCTAGTAAAGTTTTTCTTTAGTTTTTACTTGAATTAATGAATCATCAAGTGTTTACCCTCCATGTTCTTATGTCTGTGTGAATATATATTGTGTGTATGTATATATATATCAAGAAACTTATTTCTAAAGACTGATTTGTGATTTAGCAAAGAAAATTATTTTTGCTATTAGTAGCTAACATTTATTAAAAACATTGGTATGTATTAAGGATTTTTAATGAATTATATAATATAACTCTAAAAACTAATCTATGAAAACTAATGATGTGTACATTTTATCATTTTCATACTCTGTTGAGGATATGTAATCTTAGAAAGGATTTTATATGGCTAAGGACACAAAACTTGTAAGGGACGGCTCTTGGGTTATAACAAGGTGCTGTTTGTTACTAGCTAGTGGTCTTGACTACCACATTCATGAGCTATTGGAGATGGAGAAATTTCATTAAGAATAAGGAGGTTAATAATACTCTAGGACTGTAACTCCATTTTATGCAAACTTTTTCAACACAACCTTATTCCACTGATATTTTACACTTCTCTTAATTTCTATAGGAAAATTTATTTTCTTTTGGCCTTAGGAAATGCGACTTATCATTTTATAAATGTCATCTTCTGAATAGACTTTCAAGTCCCAGAGAGCATGTATCTATTTCTTTTCTTTCCTTGGAACCTGAAAGACTGTGACAGAGCACTGTGTGTGTTGTTGACATTGATGACAGAACTAAAGACAGAACTCCCCAACTGTGTCCCAACACATCTCTAAACTTGCTGTTGCCACAACTGATTTACTTCCTCTCCACTCTATTCCCTTGCTTGTTTAATGTCCTTTTGCAACTTTTCTTTATTTGCATATAGAACAGGCCATTTGGGCTTATTATTGCTGTGATGAATAGACCATCGAGCAGGCTGGCCAATCTCTTACCTTTTGTTTGTGTTCCCCTTGTAAGTTGTTAAGTCCCTCCAATTATTTTGTAGACATTTTGTAATCTTTCCCTCATAAAATCATTGAGAATATGGGCAATGCCTTTATTTTTTCATTTCCCTTTTTCATGTAACATCTATTGTTCCCACTATGCTTTCCCTTAGAAGCAGAGAGCTTGTCTTTTTCATCCTTAGAAACTCAGTTACTTAATGCAATACATAGAACACAGTAGGGACTTAATAATAATTTTCTGAGCTTAATTTTGATAATGGACAAGCTCACAACTTTAAAAATTAGGCAGGCAGAGGTTCTATCCTGTGTACCTGGAGTTTAAGAATGTGCTTTCCTGTATGTCTAAAGTTTGTGTGCATACATGCTGTGACTTCAGTTGTGTCTAACTCTTTGCAACACTATGGACTTTAGCTGGCCTGGCTTCTCTGTCTATGAAGTTTTCCAGGCAAGATTACTGGAGTGGGTTACCATTTCCTTCTCTAAGGCATCTTCTTGACTCAGGGATTGAACCCATGGGTTTTTTCCCACTAGTACCACCTGGGAAGCCCATCTAATTATTTTACCAACAGTCAAATAATTTGTAGTCTAGTGAAAACCTTTGCCATTTGATAGATGTTTAATATTGATAGGTCAAGTTTAATATAAGCTTGAAATACTGAAACGTAATTTAATACTCAGTATGCATTGGAGAAGGAAATGGCAACCCACTCCAGTGTTCTTGCCTGGAGAATCCCAGGGACGGGGGAGCCTGGTGAGCCACCATCTACGGGGTCGCACAGAGTCAGACACGACTGAAGCGACTTAGCAGCAGCAGTAGCAGCAGCCTGATAGAATGTTATTTTTCTCACTAAATAAAAAGGTTTGACATTACACAATTTTCTGGACCACTGAATGGTTCTGAAGAAAATCAAATGAAATTTCAATGAGGGGTTGATAGCTTTAAAAGCACATTAATGAATGGATAGCTGAGAGATTCCTTTATTTGTAATATATTCAGTTTTCATAGAACCCATGAATTAAAATTTTTGTCTTGGGACATCCCTGGCAGTCCATTGGTTAAGACTCTCTGCTCCCACTGCAGAGGTTGCAGGTTTGATTCCTGGCTGGGGACCTCAGATCCTGCATGCCATATGACCAAAAAAATAAAAAAGCCTTATAATAAAGGATGATGTTGGTATGCAAAGTGGCCTTCATACACAGAGAGCAAGGAGAGATTGGAGAAAGACACAGAGCACTCCAGATTTGGCAGGGGACTGGCTTAATGAGCAAGAGAACTTAGTTATTATTAGGCTTGTCTTGGGTAGTCACATGACAAGTAGATCTCCACACCTGTCCTCTCAAATCTTAAAAGTTTACCCTTAACAGGGTTCAGTCACTATACACAGCCTAATGGTCTTAGCAACACATTACTCTCTCAAGGCTGTGTCCTTGCATCAGCTCACTGTGGGAACAATAGGCAGAGTGTACATTCCAAGGACATGCTAGGGGATGAGGAACCTCTAGTTTCCTTGGTCCATTTCACAGGTCAACCAGTGGTTAAGGCCTCATGATCACTTCCTCCAACAGATGAATGCAAAGCTGTTTAGCTCTAAAGGCCTTTTCCCCAAAACACACCTTGAAATTGTCTGAGCAATGTGTGGCTTGCTTTGTGTATGTACATCAGTAGCATCTGTAAACCTCAGGGCCTCTTTCCCAGGGAAATTCAGGGGTCTGGCATTGGTAACAGTCTGGAGGACCACTTTCATTCCAACCTGTCTCTTCCACAGAAAATCTATCAGAATGATTTTTTTTTACTGCATAATTTAGACATTATCAGCCATTTACAACATTGTAAAACTATTTTTGCCACTTGAAATATTTTCATTTCTATTTTGTTTTTCTTCTAAGTAATTGTAGAACTTCCTGTCTCACGCTTTTCACTGCTTCACATGATTCATCCTTATCCTTTTCCATGGAGGCTCACAGATACTTCATATCAAACAGACTGAAAACAGTTATGAGCTTCTGATGGCTGCATTTTCTGTCTTCATTCCAGAAAATGTTACCAGAAAAAATGGGAACTGGACTGCACCTGGGTTACTAACTCTGGGGCTTTAGGTAAATTTCTTAACTTAGCTTTGAGTTTCTATAATCTGTAAAATGGTAATACCCCTAATAAGAGTACCTATTTCTTAGAGTTGTTGTGAGGAGGAGTTAATACATTCACAGTGCCTGGTACATAGCACTCCATAGAAAACCTGCCTGAGCAATGAGGTATTATCAAATGCCCTAAGGTAGTCAGGGCTCTGATTCAAAGATAAGAGCTTATGCCTCATGGTTCATCCTGGAATACATGCATTGATAGGAAAAATGCATAAATTCAACAGACCAATAAAGCAGATGGCTGTATTCTTCCCACTTTCCACGTAGATTACTGCTGACATTTTTCTTACCTAATCCTACATGAGCCTACTACCAGTTAATCTTTTTCATTTCCACATGCTTTATTTTCCTATTCTCTGGTATTACATGAGTTTTTCAATTTATAGTTGTTTTTTGTTTCCCAGTACCTACTCTTAAGTTCCCAGAGATGCAATGAAATTTAAGAGATGTAGGTCAAAAGTTTGGATAAACTTGTACTTAATCATTTTAGTGTATATAAGGTTTGGCTACAGTCTGCCTACCTGGGCTTAGAAGAAACAGCTTTAATTCCAAGTCACTCTGGAATGTTCCAACCCAACCACAAGCCACTTTTATATACGCTGTTTCCTTTTTCCCAATAGAATGGGATTCTGTAGTGTACTTTCAAGGCTTGGGGCTATTTTTTATTTCTTTGTCTAATTGCTAACTCCTGGCCCATGGCGGGGTCGGGGGCCGGAGAGAAAGAAACTTCTATCTATTCCTATTATAATTATATGAAGATTAATTAATATTATCTTATCTTTCTCGTTGTAACTCACAAGTGTTCCTTTTCTGATTAGAGATTTGCTTTTCCTCCATTATTAACTGTGATCAAATATCTCTGTGCAAATGATTATTGTCAGTATATCATTCATTGTCTGAAATCACTTCTTATAAGTTTGTTACAGAGGCATAGTTTAAAAAGAGTGAGGAAGTGAACCTCAAATATATAAAAACAAAAAGAAAACTGGTAATTCCTATATCAAATTAGTACAATATAGTTGAAAGGAAAGAACATAAATAAGTTCTTGGTTGTTGGAATACCTTTAACATTTTTGCTCATAAAATTTGCAAAAACTAGAAATAAGTGATAACTTTCTCAGCATTTTTTTTTTAATCTTCCTCTTAAGTAAGTTGTAGGAAACAAAGGCTTACCCTGGATAAATGATGCTTCTCTGGGTACTAAATGGTTAAAGCTGTTAGGCCTGGAGATTAATTTATAGGTAGGTCTACTAAGCAGTGATTAGAATGCAAAATGGTCCTTTCTCACACCCTGACAAGTTTCTTGCTTGAAAACAACAAGTATTAGTTGGCTTTTGTTCTTGTTAGAATAAGGGTAGGGCAGAAAAAAAAAAAAAAAAATAAGGTAGTTTGATAGGAAACTCTGTTCAATGTTATGCGGCAGCCTGGATGGGAGGGCAGTTTGGGGAAGAAAGGATACATGTATATATATGGTTGAGTCCCTTTGCTGTTCACCTGACATTGTTTGTTAATTGGCTATAACCTAATACAAAATAAAAGGGTTTTAAAAAGTAGTTAAACAGAATCTAATTTATAGTCTGGAATGATATGGTCCTTATTATTGCATGGAAATCAATTGTGAAACAAACTTCTTGGCTTTGAAAGGTTTTTGCATCTCACTCCTAAGTGATATGTGAATATTCTTCCACCACCCACTTTTCTTTTTTGGATTGTTCTAGGCCTTTTCTTTAGAATGCTCCAATCCAAGAAGGGAAAACCAGTGAATTAAAATCTAGGAAACAATATTCCATTTAGACTGTCTTTATACTAGTGATTATACTATTTTTGAGGTTTTTCTTCTACTGGAAAACAAATCAAAATAATATGAACCTGATTTTCACATCTAGGTGTCATCGAAGTTGTTTGAATAATGTAGCTTCTGAGAGAAGTGGCCTGGAGGACTTCTGGTGTGTCATAAAAGATAACTCTTCTCAGAAGTCTGGATTGTACCTACAGTACAGATTAGAGATAAGGCTGGCAGCATGTAGCTTTTTATTAGGCTCATCTGAAAATATGCAGTTGCCTTTTTAAGAGTCCAACTTGAAGTCTAGAAGGAGAGAAAAAGTAAGCAGGTCATTTCAGACCAGAGAGTGTGATAAGTGCTATGAAAATAGTGTGATGTGTTGTGATAATTAAGTAAAGCTATCTAAGTGTGTCACAAAAGCTTCCTGAAAAAAGAGGTCCTTAAATGTTATACATTCCTATAATGTCATATTCCTAAAATTAAAAACAAAACTATTTCCAGAAAAGGATTCCTTATCATCTTTATTTTCATTAACTTAATTCAAACCATGGTCATCTTTTGTGTGGATAAATGAGCAAATTGTGGACTTATGAACAAGTCTCCTGATCTCTGTTCCTGCTCCCCTAACAACCTGTTCTCAGGACAGCAGCAAGATTGGTCTCAGAACTTGTATATTAAATCATATCACAAAACCTTTCAGTGGATTTCTATTTCACTGAGTAAAGGCTCAGGTTTCCAAGGGCTGAGATGGCAAATGTTCTTACCTCATCTCCACTAACCCTGTGCAGCCCCAACTTACTCCTGCCCAGCTATACAAAGCTCCTTCCTCTTCCCCGACATGCCAGGTCTGTGTTAGAGTCTTTCCAATAGCAGGTACCTCTGTTTCCTTATGTTAACTTGGCCAGCCTTCTTACGTCCTTTGTTCAAATCTTACCTTCTTGATGAGGCCTAACCTGGCCACCTGTTAATGCTCCATCTGTCCAGTCTCCTGGTATAAGTATTCCTGATTCTTCTGGCCTTACATTAATTTTGATTTTTCCCAGACCATTCAATATCTTCTGATATAGCATCTAATTTAATTATTAATTATACATTTTTTATTAGTTTTCTCTCGCTGTCAAGACAAATTACCACAGATGTAGCATCTGCTTCAAACAAGACAGATTTATTATCTCCCCATTTTGTATGTCAGAAGTCCAGATTGGCTTGCTGTTTTTTCTGCTCTGGATTTCATAAGGCTGAAATCAAAGTGTTTGTCACTTGGGTTTTTGTCAGAAGATTTGGGAAGAATAGACCTCCAAGCTCATTCAGGATCTTGGCAAACGTCAGTTCCCTGTGTTGATGTACCTGAGGTCTCATTGACCTTGCTGGCTGTCAGCTGGGGCCACCCTTAGATCCTAGAGTTCTGTCTCTAATTCTTGCATGTGGTTCCCTACATATCAGAGCCAGAAATGGCTCATAATATACTTTTTAGTTGTGGAATATCTCTGACTTCCCTTTTTGAATCATCTCCCTTCCATTTACAACCAGAAACAATTCTTTTTTGTGGGCTCATTAAGTTAGATGGGGTCTCCAGATAAATCAAGATAAACTCCCTATTCTAATGTCTACAACCTTAATTATATCTGTAGAGTCCTTTTTGCCATGTAGGGTAACAGAGTCATAGGCTCTGGGGATTAGGGTATGCACATGTCTGAGGACCCATTGTTTTGCTTCATACATGTTGTCTGTTATCTGTCTCTCCCTACTAGAATTAGGAAAACCTCACGCAGATACACGTCTCCATCTATTTTATTTACTAACGTATTCAAAATGCCTAGAAGGAAGTCTTTCTGCTAGTAGCTGCTTAATAAATATTATTGAATACACACTTTCATTTTCACCATAATACTATGGTGAAATGTGCAGTTAATTAGTGGTGAATAGTGAAAAATTCAGAGAAAAAATAGAGAATTAATTGTAATTCTCTATATAGAGAATGAAGGAAACAAGTCTATTTTGTATACATATTTTAAGTCAGAATCTGATTACGCAAATTCATTACTTTAACTTTCTCTAAGAATATACCATATAGGAAATCTACTAAGAGCCAAAGTCTAGTTGTAGACCATATTTTCAGGGGTAAAATTGATGTGGGAAGTAACATTTAAATATTTCATGGTTAATCTATAAAGAACTCACAAAAATTCAATTGAAAAAAGTGATACATATGAATAAACAGTCACAGAATAAATACAACATGTTTTGTTAATGTTCACTAAGTACAAAGAGTAGAAAGAGATGAAGAAGTAACAACCCAGTTATTACTAGAAATACTTCATAGCTCTATGTTATCTATCCTCTTTGATGCATAGAAGAAAATACAAATGTAACTGGATGTGAAGACTAGAATATGTTATGTTTCCTCTTTGTTCCCAACTTTCTTGGATAAATTCTGCTCCTCAGGTTTTATATGTTTTGTTTCCATATGTACTGCTGTTTTTTAGTGGTCACCTAATAGGCCATCCTTAATTGGTAGCACACTTAATTACATAGTTACCATATAGTCAATTATTTGTACCATATTTGCACTTATAATTTCAAAATTTTGTATTGTTTTCATTGCTTTGCTATGTTAGAATATGCAACAATGAACTACTTAATTTATATATGAGTTTCTCATTATTTCTTAAGAACAAATTTCTGACTTAACTGTGTAAAATTTATTAGGTTTATTGAAAATTATCTTTATATTTCTCCATAATGTATCACTAATTTGCGGTATGAGAATATAGCTTTTTTATGTGTGTTAATTCTCACAATGAAGATCATCTCCTTTCTTGCTTCTGGTCTTGTCTTTCGTTAAACCACTTGCATAGAATTTCCACCTAAAGATACCAAAGAATTTCAGTTTCTATGGACCAGGCTTGAGATTTATATTTTATAGAAAAAATTTGGCTGTACATTTTTAAGTTTAAAGTTCTTAATTGTTTCTCTTTTATTCCAACATTGACTATGCAGATGCTGTTAATAATGCTGAATTATGCATGAACATAGATAATTTTTGGAAACAGTCTTTGTGGTGTTATATCTGTTGATTGAATTATGTGATTGCTTCATATGTTATTTATATTATAACTGTTCAAGCAGTTTATATCTCCCTCTTATTGTCTTCATGCTCCAAGTATTTCAAAGATTATGTAAAATTATGTGACAAAAGGTATAGACTCTAAAAATAGAATCTGTAACTGTCAAAGTGATTCTGCAGTTCATAATTCAAGGAAAGGTGTTTGGAAAATACTCAGAAATTGGACAAACTACTGCGCCTTCAAAGTCAAGTGTGTAGATTTGTTTGGGGATTGATGGTTTTGTTTTCTTCCACTGGTCAGGATAGTAATATTGCTTAACGTTACTACTCCCCTTATCTTTGAAAAACATGCAAAGCATAAAAGACATGTCAGGAAAGGGAAATAAATGATTAATTCTCAGACATTAAAAAAAACAGCGTGTAGCCATCTTTTTTATGGTTTAAGACTGTGGAATTTATAGATATGACAGAATATTACAATGTAGCAGTAATGCATCAGAGTTCATATTCATCAGGAGAGAGACAAGTATAAAACACAAGATGAGGCTATGACTTAAATTTTATTTAGGAATTCAGTTAAGATGAAGGACACATTACATCTCCTTGATTTAAAAGGCAATTTAATTGATCACTTTGTATTTTGATAAAGTTGCATCAAGGCACACTTGTTATTAATCATTTTTACAGAAACATAAGAATACATGTGTATATCAGAGAATAAATATATGAGAAAATGTTTTGTGAGTTATAACTTAGAAAGCACTGATTAATTAATGATTGCTATAAACATTATTCATTGCATCAAATTCCAAAACTTAGAAATAGTGTGTTCTGAAACTGAGCTGCAGTTTGTTTATTCATTTTTGCTATCTTAAAGGCTTTATTATACAAACAGATTATCTAAGATATATTTTAGCGTAAAATTAGAAGTTTGCTTAAAATCCTTAACATCTATGACATAATCACTTTCATAAAAATTTATAGGAAAGTTAAATAAACCAACAACCCCATAATAGCTTAAAAATGGTAGATATAGAAAGCTGCTGCTGCTGCTGCTGCTAAGTCGCTTCAGTCGTGTCCAACTCTGTGCGACCCCATAGACGGCAGCCCACCAGGCTCCGCCATCCCTGGGATTCTCCAGGCAGGAACACTGGAGAGGGTTGCCATTTCCTTCTCCAATGCATGAAAGGGAAAAGTGAAAGTGAAGTCACTCAGTCCTGTCTGACTCTTAGAGACCCCATGGACTGAAGTCCACCAGGCTCCTCCATCCATGGGATTTTCCAGGCAAGAGTTCTGGAGTGGGTTGCCATTACCAAATTCAAACACAATTTAGGAAGTCTTGGGAAACTTTTATAAGGAAATGACAGTTAACAGAGGCCTTCAAAGATAAGCATCAGAGAAGACTTTCCTAGGAGTCCCCAACCTCCAGGGTCTAATGCCTGATGATTTGAGGTGGAGCTTATGTAATAATAATAGAAATAAAATGCACATGATAAATGTAATGCACTTGAATCATCCTAAAACTTTCCCCACCCCTCTCTGTGGAAAAATTGTCTTCCAAGAAACTGGTCCCTGGGGCCAAAAAGGTTGGGACCACTGTCTATGGAATGGAACCTCCATAAGATTGAAGGCATGAGAAGGCAGCATAACCTCACAGAGGAGCAAAACAGTTGTGTGAACTGGACTAAAAATCCATGTTGAAGGTTAGCAATAAATGAAACTAAAAGGAAGGAATAAGACCTTAAAAAATGTGCTTGCTATTTTGAAAAAACTGCATCCTGATTGCCAAATAAAGTTGAAAAGTAATAATTTTGGGGGGATCTGCATAAAGAGTGAATGAGTGGTTGTTGTCAGGGGTGGTGGTCATAGTGATAGAGATGGTTGAGAAAAGGCAGTAAGAACTGTTAGCAGATTGTATAATAAACTGTGATAGGTGGCAAGGAGTAGAGTTGAGGCACTGGCAGCAGAAATGGAGAGGGCAAATTGGAATTTCGAGAGATTAGTTGGTCGAATGGGTGGTCCCTGGTGTTCAGTTCATTGCAGTGGTGAAAGGGAGAGGGAAAGATCCCAGAAGACTGCAGTATTGACCTTGAATGTGATCAACTAACATTCATCTAGACAGCAGAGAAAAGGCAGTTTGCAGAATAGACTGATAAGGAATGTCCAGAGGGGAAAGGTGAAGAAAGTGGTTTGCAGATTCTGTAATGGAAAATGGAAAGAGCTGTAGGGAGGAGAAAGACACTGTGAAATGAAGCAGAGATACCAACTTGGATAAGAAATGAAAATGCCCAATTGAATTAGCATCTGGGGAGTCTTTGGACTTGGCAAGAGTGCATTTGTAGAGTTGGGAAGGATGAAACTAAGTTAAACGTGTTAAGGATGGAGGGAGGCGACTGGAGATGAATCTCAAAAAGTTAAGAAGAGAGCATAGCTTGGTGGCTGGGGAAAGACAGTGCTGAGAGAACAGCTGTTGTTTTTAACCTGAGAAAAAGTTCAAGAATGATTTTATGTTAAGGGAGAAAAAGCAGGTCAAGAGGGAAAAAACTATATTTGGAAGGGAGTTAAATAATGGTGCCAAATAGCTAAAGAGATGAAAAGGTGAAGAATATTTACCCACAGGAGTAGAAATTCTTTGCTAATGAAGCCGAAAAGAACTTTCAAATTAGTTATCATTCTTAATGGACACTTTTAATATGTTCTTGGTATTCCATTCTGTTCGTCTGTAATTTCCTGATGACACACCATTTTTAAGGTAACATGAAACCTGTGTACCTGATATTTTGTAAACTACTTAATGCTATACAGATGCAAAATACTAAAGTAAAACAATTTATATTCTTATCCTTCTTTTTGTTCTTTTTTGACATTCTCCTCTGTCACTTCTTTTTACCATACTGTTCCAGCAATATTACAGAATAAATATATTTTATGGGCAAGAAAGAGAACTTCTGCATCATTTACAGAATTGCATTGGGGAAATAATGTACTCCTTGGTGAGGTGGAAATGTACTTGTACCTGAGGTTAAGTTTACTCCCCTGCTTGCAGGAAATAAAAGGGTAGCAGGATGTGTGTGTGTGTGTGTGTGTGGTCTGTGGATTTTTTGTTCTGGCATGTCAGTCCTTTGTTGGTTTGTGAAAACCTAAATCAGATTTGTGGAAACATAGTGACAAAAAAACGTCTAGCTTGTGATTTAACTTCTTTCTATCCTTCTGGATATACTGGAGGCTCCTTAAGTCTGGATCTCTGCGTTTAATGCCTTTTAAAGATGTGTTGACTACTTGTGGCAGATCTATGAACACAGGCATAGGGAAAAAAAATGTAATTTACAGAACAAGAAACATGAAAAAGTCTTAAATATTCCTAGTCTATATGAAATAAACATCAATAAACTACCTGTTTGTGATAACTTTTGCCACAAAATGGATTTTGATGGCCATTGATTTTTCATACCTTTAGGCCATGTCCTAAAGTCAGGTCTTCACTTGTTATAAGGTATTTGGATTTTGTTTATTTATTGCCTCTCACCTGCCACTCCTTGAAAATCCACTGCATTAAGTCAGCTTCACAATAAAGAAACTTTGTCTCTCAGCACACATCATAATTTATTACTTAATTAAATCAGCAAATGCAATCAGTGGCCCAGCCAGAATCTACTTTGGCTGTCATGGGTTTCCAGAAAAAGAACTCTCAGTTGATTGTGGTTGAGACATGGCTGGGGAGGACAGACACAACTTCTGAATGGGTTGATATGATTGAGTGCACAGAGCCTGACACACAACAGCAGTAGGTTATGCCGGGGCTTGTCATTTGCCACCAGGTTGCCTGGTACCAAACATCATTGGGACCCCAATTCACAGTTTGGTTACATTTCATCATTCAGTGTTGACTTGTAAACATAGCCAAGCTGTATAGTAATTCATTGGTAAAAATTCAAGCAGTTGGTGACTAAACTAATGCTAACTTTAGTCATACTGCTGGTGCTGCTGCTGCTAAGTTGCTTCAATCGTGTTCGACTCTGTGTGACCCCATGGACTGCAGCCCACCAGGCTCCCCAGTCCCTGGGATTCTCCAGGCAAGAACACTGGAGTGGGTTGCCATTTCCTTCTCCAATGCATGAAAGTGAAAATTGAAAGTGAAGTCACTCAGTCGTGCTCGACTCTTAGCGACCCCATGGACTGCAGCCTACCAGGCTCTTCCACCCATGGGATTTTCCAGGCAAGAGTACTGGAATGGGTTGCCATTGCCTTCTCCAGTCATACTGATTGTTCATAATTATTAGGCCATGTTAGCGCTTTTCTCTGGCAAACAGAACAAACCTTGGTTTGCTCTCTCTTTCTCCCTTCAGCTCCCATGCATCTTATGGCTCTGAATCTTATCTTACAACACCCTGGCAACCTAAGCTTTCAGCGTCTGTTTAAATTATTCACATTCATGTCCTCCTCCATTCCCTCTTTTACTTTTTCAAAGGCTAAAGTTCCCTTCTGTCTTTTTATCCCAAAAGTGTCTACTGGAATAAAAGGGTACAAGAATTAATGATTAACTAAATAGATTAAACAAAGAATGAGCAGTTGTTTTGTTACTTTTTTCAATAGTTTGTGCATTTATTTGGAATATTTTTTTTGACGTTCTTTGATTAGGCAAGAAAAATACCTATAACACTAGTGGAAACACGGGGTGGGGGGAATATTTGCCTTAGCATCAGTGATTTTAAAAGTGATGTGTTGTTTTTCTTCCAATGATTTTATTTGCTGTTCAGTTCAGTTCAGTTCAGTGGCTCAGTCATGTCCGACTTTTTGCGACCCCATGAATCGCAGCACGCCAGGCCTCCCTGTCCATCGCCATCTCATCCTCTGTCGTCCCCTTCTCCTCCTGCCCCCAATCCCTCCCAGCATCAGAGTCTTTTCCAATGAGTCAACACTTCGCATGAGATGGCCAAAGTACTGGAGTTTCAGCTTTAGCATCATTCCTTCCAAGGAACACACAGGACTGATCTCCTTTAGAATGGACTGGTTGGATCTCCTTGCAGTCCAAGGGACTCTCAAGAGTCTTCTCCAATACCACGGTTCAAAAACATCAATTCTTTGGCTCTCAGCTTTCTTCACAGTCCAACTCTCACATCCATACATGACTACTGGAAAAACCGTAGCTGTAGATGTTAGTGATATAAGTTCTGTAAAATCCATTTTATTATTGTCTAAATGTCACTGGTAGATTTTCATTTGGAGCTAGATATCAGTGTACAAGTATGGGGGACAGAAAAGGCAATCTGAAAGCTGCTGCTGCTGCTGCTAAGTCGCTTCAGTTGTGTCTGACTCTGGGCAACTCCATAGATGGCAGCCCACCAGGCTCCTCTGTCCCTGGGATTCTCCAGGCAAGAATACAGAAGTTTGTTGCCATTTCCTTGTCCAATGCATGAAAGTGAAAAGTGAAAGTGAAGTCTGTCAGTCATGTTCGACTCTTCGACTCCTCGCCACCCCATGGACTGTATCCTACCAGGCTCCTCCGTCCATGGGATTTTCCAGGCAAGAGTACTGGAGTGGGTTGCCACTGCCTTCTCCAATCTAAAAGACTATTCTGCATAAAAGGTAAACATTCCAGAAAATAATTTTTAAAAATGATAGTCATGACAAGAAGAGTAAATGCTGAGTAGCTGAATATAAAGTTGAGTGAGTCTGCGAAAGAATTCACGCTAAATGATAGAGTTCTGGTAGCTTGGGACCAGGAACTAATTATATTGGAAAATAAAGATGTTAACATTAAATCGGGAAGAAAACAGAAAAAAAAAATATAAGTATACAAGTTTTCAAAAGATTTTTTCATGATAATCATGCATTTTCAACTGTCATAGATCCAGAAATTTTCTTCTGTATATGAATGTTCTGTCAACAAGATTATTTTTACCAGAACTTTATGCATCTAAACTGGCAAAACACCGTCAGTGGGAAACAGGATGTAAATTGGAAATACATGCTATTTTTGTGCCATGGTCAGCCTTTTAGGTGTCACTGCTTAATTATATACTCTCGGTACCACAGTAAGAGACTTGGCTGATGACCAGACCCACCTCCTTATGGATGCCTTTTTTGACCATATCAGCTGACCCATGGTGATTTTCCTTTCTTCTAAAATCCTAAAGCTTGCTATTTTTATATCCTAAATTTGACAGTTACCATATATTATTACATAGTATTGCTTTCCTTTTAATTCAGACATTCTTTGTTTCCTGAACTTTTTATAAACTCTTCATGGAAGTAATGAAACATTTATAAAACATCCAGTTTTTGCTGTGTGTTATTAACACATGCTTCATCAGTCTGCCCTGGCACGTGGCACCTGTTTTTTTTTTTTTTTTTTTTTCTTTAGGAACTTTTATTTTTTAAATTGTCTTCATTAATTGTGTATTTTATTCAGAGAGTTGGTGAACCTATACTTGCAAAGCCATGGAAACAAAATTCCCTAGGAAACCCAGGCTCTGGCACCTGTTAATGTGTTAGGTCGGTCCTGTGGAAGAGAAAGGCATTTTTCTCTACAGCCAGTAACGTTAGTCAGCTATGGTATTCAAAAGGGTCAAAAAATGTTGTTCAATCATAGTTTTCTGAGGTCTCAAAACAGACAGAAGTAAATCTACTTCTAAGATAATGGAGAAGTGGCTACTTATTTTGAGAACAAAGAAGCAAATCCTGGATGTTATTATCCCTCCTTCTCCCTTTTCCTGTTATGCAAATAGACACTCCCAATCCTATATGGCTTTACCTACTTTTCGCACTTTGCAGTCTCTGTTGCTCCTTTCTATTTTGGTCCCTCTGTGATTGTGTACCATAAACTCTTTGTCAGATCTATTCCTCTTCCTGTCCCTCCTCCTCCTCCTCCCTGTGACCTGTCCTTCTCTATGCTGCTCTTGAAGATTGTTGCATACTTCTTTCCTTTGTCTCATCTTTAACCTTTTTTTTCTTTCTGTATATCTAACTATAAGTTGCTTCTGCAAATTTTCCTTACTTGTCGATGATACCAGAAATTATTTTTAATAACAAAATTTTTGACAAAACCTGATATTCTTTCTTGACTGAAGAGGAAAGAATTCCTGGAGACTCAGAGGTCCCATTAGATGAATTCGAGTAGACTTTATCTGTTGAAAAAGTGAACATTGTTCTATAATGCAAACAAGTAAAATTGCTTATTGAGTATACAGTTGTATGTAAATGCAGTTGTGTACAGATATTGGTTATCTTCCCTCAGAAAATTTGCAATTTTCTTACAGAAGCACCAGTATACAGATCTAGAAGTAGTTACATACTAAATTGTATCTTATAAATGATATACAACATAAAGATTCAAAATCAAGAAAACTTGATGTGGAATTAATTAACTAGGGAAAAATGGAACGGATAACACATGTGCTGTGCAATGAGGGAAATTTTGAAACAATGTGATGTGCTGCAAGTTGCCTCACATATAGTATCAAGGAACCTGACAGGTTCAAGGTATACCTCTGCTACTTCAGAAGTTTTCTCTTAGGGAAATCTTTTATAGTCTTTGAACCTCAGTTTTCTCAGATATCATGGGAATAAAAATGCTGGCTTAATCGTGGTGGTCATTTCTAAAGTACTTGTGAACGGGCCAGAAAATACATATACAGTTTCTATTACCTTCATGTGTGTGTGCGTGCTTAGTGGTGTTGGACCCTTCCTGACCCCATGGACTGTAGCCTGCCAGGCTTCTCTGTCCATGGGATTCTCCAGGCAAGAATACTGGAGTGGGTAGTTATCCCCTTCGACAGGGGATCTTCCCTCATAGCAACCCTTAAAAGAATGCTTTTTCCCCTACATAGCATAACACATTAAAATGAAGCTGAAGAAGGTTAAAACATATTCCTAAGCTCTCGGAGGCAGGAGTTAGTAGAGCTGAACTAGGAGTCAGACCTGCCTGGCTTCATGCTGCCTCTTATAAGATGGTTGCTAGAATTAAAGCATGTGAAATTGTTCCTGTAAAAATAACCTTGATTTCTAAATTTCAAGAGTTTCAGAGTTATAAGTAAATGGGGTAGACTGTCTTTAAGCCACAGATTTTTATCATGGCAGTTTTGGGCCTAGACAGTTAATTGAAGGGCATTACAGTGGAGGTCAGGCTTCCCTACTGGCTCAGGTGGTAAAGAATCTGCCTGCAATGGGGGAGACCTGGGTTCGATCCCTGGATTGGGAAGATCCCCTGGAGGAGGGCATGGCAACCCGCTCTAGTATCCTTGCCTGGAGAATTCCATGGACAGAGGAGCCTGGAAGGCTACAGTCCCTGGGGTCGCAAAGAGTCGGACACGCCTGAGCAACTAAGCACAGCACAGCACGCGGTGGAGGTCGTAAAATCTGGAACCAAACTACTGGTGGCTTTGATTCTTGGATCCAGCACTTACAAATGACTTTAGTCGTGTGGAAATTTATGGTGCCTCAAATGCTTTTCTGTTAAATGAGGATAATAACAATCCTGTTCTGTAAGGATAAAATGGGAATATATAAAAGTGCTTAGAACAGTATGTGGTACATATTAACTGGCATGTTAAGTGTTAGTTACTAAACTAAAGCTTTCTGCTTTATTGACTACGCCAAAACCTTTGACTGTGTGGATCACAATAAACTGTGGAAAATTCTGACAGAGATGGGAATACCAGACCACCTGACCTGCCTCTTGAGAAATCTGTTTGCAGGTCAGGAAGCAACAGTTAGAACCGGACATGGAACAACAGACTGGTTCCAAATAGGAAAAGGAGTACGTCAAGGTTGTATATTGTCACCCTGCTTATTTAACTTATATGCAGAGTACATCATTAGAAACGCTGGACTGGAAGAAACACAAGCTGGAATCAAGATTGCCGGGAGAAATATCAATAACCTCAGATATGCAGATGACGCCACCCTTATGGCAGAAAGTGAAAAGGAACTAAAAAGCCTCTTGATGAAAGTGAAAGTGGAGAGTGAAAAAGTTGGCTTAAAGCTCAACATTCAGAAAACGAAGATCATGGCATCCGGTCCCATCACTTCATGGGAAATAGATGGGGAAACAGTGGAAACAGTGTCAGACTTTATTTTTGGGGGCTCCAAAATCACTAGATGGTGACTGCAGCCATGAAATTAAAATACTCTTACTCCTTGGAAGGAAAGTTATGACCAACCTAGATAGCATATTCAAAAGCAGAGACATTCCTTTGCCAACAAAGGTCCGTCTAGTCAAGGCTATGGTTTTTCCTGTGGTCATGTATGGCTGTGAGAGTTGGACTGTGAAGAGGGCTGAGTGCCGAAGAATTGATGCTTTTGAAGTGTGGTGTTGGAGAAGACTCTTGAGAGTCCCTTGGACTGCAAGGAGATCCAACCAGTCCATTCTGAAGGAGATCAGCCCTGGGATTTCTTTGGAAGGAATGATGCTGAATTGAAACTCCAGTACTTTGGCCACCTCATGCGAAGAGCTGACTCATTGGAAAAGACTCTGATGGTGGGAGGGATTGGGGTCAGGAGGAGAAGGGGACGCCAGAGGATGAGATGGCTGGATGGCATCACTGACTCGATGAATGTGAGTCTGGGTGAACTCCGGGAAATTGTGATGGACATGGAGGCCTGGCATGCTGCAATTCATGGGGTCTCAAAGAGTTGGACAGGACTGAGCGAGCAAGCAAGCAATGAGTATAAATATGACTCTAATTGTAGTCACCGTAGCCATCTGATTTATATAAAATAAAGAAAGGAAAAAAAAAGAAACCTCTAAAGTTCCTTAAGTTTAGAAATATGCTTATTAGAAAAAGGTTGTTTATTCACTTAAAGTTATAAGTCATGTGTATTATTAGAAATTGATTTGTGTGTTCCTTTTTGAAGATTAATGCACAGTTTACTACCTCACCTCAATTTCACCCAGCCCAACACTTATGAAATATGTACATTACCTTAGGCTTCAGAAAATACTCAGACTTTGAGTTTAATTTTCTCCTCCCTGCTTACTACACGCAAAAGTAAATATGGCAACTAGTGGCAGAAGTTGCTAGTTCCTGCCTAGTTAAAAAAAAAAAAAATCTTATTTATTTTCTAACTGATGTACATTTAAACATTCTGATATGTTGGGAAGGAAGAAGATTTTCCTGTCCCCTGTAGGTTTTTCTGGCTGATCTGAGAATTAAATTGACATGATACATATTGCCTGGAGAAAATCAAATTTAATTTTGTAAATATAAGAATCCTACATACTGGAGAGGTCACAGACCTCAAATACATGAAAAGTTCAAACACAGAAAGATAGAAAGAGGTATGTATGTCATTTTGAGCTAAGAAATGGGATATGGATTGGAGTTTCCAAGGAGAAGAGGGTCATTTCAGGAGAGTTCCATAAGAGAAAGAGCAGATGTGTGGTGTCTAGATGTTTGCCTTGCCATTTAGATGGGGCCATTTAGATACAATTTATCTCTGGTAATATCTCTTTTGCTGGGAAATAGCCCCAATTTAAATTCTTTTTAGAAAGTTAAGGGAGGGGCAGTAGTTTCTCTTAAAACTGCAGGCAGGGTCTTCTTTGCCTATAGCTCACAACTAAATGTTACTTTACATAACTTTGCATTTGTAATTAATAATGTTTAACTTAAAAACTTTTTTATTGGTTTTGGTTTTGAGCATAATTTATGATCTTAAAATATTTTTGGTCTAATTGGACACTTTACCTATTAACAATGTGAAGAAAATCCACATATTTTAATAGTTATGTGATTTGTGAGATTCTCAAATTAAACTTGTAATTTTAAAGAGAACCACCAACTACAAGTAGAAAAGAATGCATGTTAGAACATACGAAGGGAAATAGGTATTCTTCACATTCTATACCAGATGTATCCACCCAAATGGCAATACAGTAGCTTATCTGGTTTGGCATTAAAACTTCTTGCTTTCTGTTATAGTCAAATAACTGCTTCTGTGATATGGTTTCTGATTTGCTTAAATTGCTAGCATGGTTTAGATTAATATCAAGATGGGTTTTGACTGGCAAATATTAGGAGTCAGGGACATTTTCCAGAATGTGTCAGATGACTTCTTGCTGATCTGTTGTGCTAATTCAAGAAACTTAGGTTCTAGTTCAGGCTTTAACAAACAATTGTCCTTCAGTTGGTGATTCAAAACCTTACTAGCCTGGTTGCTTTAATTAAAAAAAAAAAAAAAAGTAAAATATATATTGTCTACCTTGATGGATTCTTTAAAGGTTCAAATGAATAAACAGCTGTAAAAGCAATCAGTAAAAATAATGTCACACACTTCCAAATATATAGTGTGTTTTACTACATATGCATGTACATATACATATACATATTTTTATTGTGATGTAATTATCTTTGTGATAAAACTAATGAAAATGTGCATTTTCAATTTAATGGAAAGAAAAGACAGGGCCAGGGAAAGGTAGGTTAACAACAATTTTGTCTTAGGGGAACATTATTAAACAGGCTTTATTTTGCTCCTTCTGTTTCTTAAACCACTGTCCAGCTCAGTGTTCTCGTGACCAGCTGGTCTGTTTTTAGCATGGGATGTCTCATTTCCCGAGAAAACCTTCAGACCTTGGTTAATGAGTATGACTACATAGTCAGTTTGCAAACACACTTTCTCACTTCCAGTTCAAGCGTAAATCACAGAATATTCTCAGTATTGAACTGTGGACAAGTAGCTGAGGATCTTGCAGTTTTAGAATGTTAATTATTGGTATCACATTCAGACTTGATCAGTGGCTTAGTCATATCTGACGCTTTGAGACACCATGGAATGAAGCACACCAGGCTTCACTATCTCCCAGAGTTTGGTCAATCTCATGTCCATTGAGTCAGTGATACCATCCAAGCATCTCATTCTCTGCCCTCCCCCTCTTCTCCTCCTGCCCTCAGTCTTCCTCAACATGAGGGTCTTTTCCAGTGAGTTAGCTCTTCACATCAAGTCACCAAAGTATTAGAGCTTCAGTTTCATCATCAGTCTTTCCAACGAATAGTCAGGATTGATTTCCTTTAGGATTGACTTATTTGATCTCTTTGGAAGGGACTCTCAAGAGTCTTCTCCAACAGCACAGTTTGAAAGCATTAATTCTTCAGCTCAACCTTCTTTCTGGTCCAACTCTCACACCCGGACATGATTACTGGAAAAACTGTAGCTTTGACTGTACAGACTTTCACCAAAAAAGTTATGTCTCTGCTTTTTAATACACTTTCTAGGTGTGTCATAGTCTTTCTTTCATGTAACAGGCATCTTTTAATTTCATGGCTGTGTCACCATCAGCGATGATTTTGGAGCCCAAGAAAATGAAGTCTGTCACTGTTTACACTCAGACTATTGACTCCCAAAACTTGTACAGGTTTGAGGTAGAGGGGGAAAAGTTCCTACAGAAATAGTATATAAAATAACAAATAAAAAGCTTGAGGTAGGGCCTTGTACAAATAAGAGACTTAAGATTAAGCTTTATGGGAAATTTGCTTCTGTTATGAAAGTGTTAGTCGCTCAGTTGTTTCTGACTCTGAGATCCCATGGACTGTAACCTGCCAGGCTCCTCTGTTCATGGAATTCTCTATGCAAGAATACTGGAATGGGTAGCTATGCCCTTCTCCAGGGGATCTTCCAGACCCAGGGATTGAACCTAGGTCTCCTGAATTGGCAGGCAGATTCTTTACTGTCTGAGCCACAGGGGAAGCTTTTGGTTATAAATCCACCTCCCCCCCATTCACCCACAAATTAAAAGAAATAGTTTTTAGCTGTTGAATTTTCATTTTTAAATAGCAAATACATTCATGCATTAAATATGCAATTATATGTCATTTTAAATAGAGAAGCACACTTTTTTTAAACTTAAAAAAAAACAAAAACCTAAATTCTGAAAAAATAAAATGCATAGAGATCTGGTCTGGAGTTTTCAACAGTATTTGGGTGTTACATTGCTGCAACACATTACCCAGATTCTCAAGGATGTAAAACGAGTTAATGCTTTGGATCTTGCAATTGAAGCAACTCTAAAGTTGCTTTTCTTCCTCAAGCCTGTCAATCAGTAGAGAAAAAAGATTCTGGCACAGGTAGATACATGTACTTCTTGTTGCAATTCTTTTTTATTATCAGTTCTGTTTAGCTAGCTTGCAACAATTTAAGATTCATCTAGCAAACACTTTAGTTTTTAAGACGTTGGAAGACTAACTTCTCTTTTAGCCATAAAAGCTTCTCAGAAAACATGAGACTGATCTGATATTCCCCAATAGAATTTCCTTGGCTTATGAAAGAAATAAAAGTAATGAGACCCCTAAACTCACATTATTCCCACACTCCAGAGCCTTTTCATCTCTCTAAATGTGATTTTTATTTCATTCAGGCAATAATAGAATTGTGTGTTTTTTCTTTAAATTCAGAAATCTCATTCATCAGATTTTTTTCTTAAATATGGATATATTTTCTTTTTTTGTTTGTCAAGAAGTAAATCTGTCTCTGGACAGCAAGTTTAAGTCAAAGTATAGGCTGAGCCAAGTTACCATGCACAGCTGCTCTCTTCCTCTGTTCCCAGGAGATGCTCACAGGCCTTTGTTCTGGCCCTTCCTGCCTTCCAAGAGGCATTGCTTGGTATGTGAAGCTCCAATAAGGCCATTATGGACATTTTGGCTATAAATCCACTACCTTATTTGGGGCAGGGACTATATTTATTTTGTTCACCATTATGTCTTTCACTCAAAGATATTTGTTAAATGAATAAAACTTTTGCTGAAATTTGGCCTATACTCAAAGGCCTTACTGCATGAATCTGTATTATAATAAACATTCTGATGTAGGTCAGCATGAACTATCAGCAAAAATTAGATTTTGCATTATAATGTACTATGACTATAATTTCCCATCACTTTAATGTTGGAACATTTGCCTAATCAAATAATTGCAATTAATCATTTCTAAGCTTTGCTTTTTTTCACCCTTTACTTTGATAACTAACAGTCTTTTTCCTCTCCTCAGCTTCACCCTCAATTAATTTTGTATATGTGTATTTATTTATTTTTTATTTATTTACTTTTCCATCATTCATTTACTCATTTACACATACATTTTTGTACAATATTTTTTATTGGATTATATGTAATTGCTTTGCAGTATTGTCTTTGTTTCTGCTGTACAACAAAGTGAATCAGCTGTATATATACATATATCCCCTCCCTCTGATCCTTCCTGTCACTCTCCTATCCCACCCATCTGGGTCATCAGAGAGCACTATTCTGAGTGCTCCCTCTTAAAGTGTTTCTCCCTCTTAAAGCAACTTCCCACTATACACACTTATTTGATGCTACCCTTAGGTGGCTCAGATGGTAAAGAATCTGCCTGCAGTGTGGAAGACTTAGATTCTATCCCTGGATCAAGAAGATCCCCTGGAAGAGGAAATGGCTACCTTCTCCAGTACTTTGCCCAGAGAATTCTATGGACAGTATGCTGCTGCTGCTAAGTCACTTCAGTCGTGTCTGACTCTGTGCGACCCCATAGGCGGCAGCCCACCAGGCTCCCCGGTCCCTGGGATTCTCCAGGCAAGAACACTGGAGTGGGTTGCCGTTTCCTTCTCCAATGCATGAAAGTGAAAAGTGAAAGTGAAGTCGCTCAGTCGTGCTTGACTCTTAGCTACCCCATAGACTGTAGCCCACCAGCCTCCTCCTTCCATGGGATTTTCCAGGCAAGAGTACTGGAGTGGGGTGCCATTGCCTTCTCCTATGGACAGTATAGTCCAAGGGATTGCAAAGAGTTGGACAGGACTGAGTGACTAACGCAAAGCCCTTAGGCAATCTCAGAATTAAAAGAGTGGCATTCTGAGAGTTTGATAAGATCAAAGGGAGCTTAGTTTCATGTCACTGTCTTATAAGCAACTTGCACATAGATATGCCCCAAGTAATCTTATTAAACCTTCTATCCTTTTGGGTGATGCATATGAAAATAAGTAACAAAAAGAGAAGAAAATATTAATAAAGGAAATAAACTTTAATTTTTTAAAAGATTAGATAGAAAATAGAAACTTTACTTAGAAAAAAATTAAATGGGAAAAAAATTAAATGGAAAAAAAAATAACTTTTGTTTAATGCCTGTCAGCTCCTCATATGAAATTTTTGAGATGAAGGGGGTTTATAGTTCACAACAGCCCACTAAGGAGAAAATGGAATGTCTGACACTAATTATATATACATGAGGATTCCTAGTATTTTCTGATGTTGACACCGCAGATTAAGAAAACATTTATAGATACATGTACCTCATTGTGGGCATGACTTTTAGAGATAAACAAAGTCAATCTGACATTTTATGAGTGACAAAACAAAGATCAGAAAAATGATTTGTCTTGATTAGTGGTTGTATTTATATGCATGGTTGCAACTAGAACAATTTAACAGACTTCAGAGCGAGGTGAGGAAGGCATATAACTAGAGAAGCCCGACTAGATGGCATTCACAGGGTCCCAAAGGTTACCATTGCCTTGAGTCTGACCTTCATAGCCTCACAAATTCGGGAATTCTCTGAATGGATCGTCCCTTTTCTTAAAAAGCAGTATCACACTCACCTACTCCCAGAAGCTGATATATAAAATGCCAGCCAATTTAATAATGAGAAACCACTGTCTCTGAACAAGAATTCTGGAGCAGGCCAGTGCGTTTTCTTCCTTCAGCAAATCTATACTATATGCATTTACAATCAGAAGATGATTTGGGCAGCATGAAATCAGAGCAGAGTGTGCAGCAAAGGGAGTAGTTAATTGCTTCCATAGTCTGGTCAGGAAAAGCTTAACAGAGGAGATCAAACCAGAGGAGTAGGTGACTCCAGCCAGAAAGGACAGCACCTTAAAGAGGTAGAATCAAAACTACGGTGTGACTAGTAGTGTCGTTTGACTGTAGAGTGTACAAGGGCTGGCTGGGCAGGGGTCGGTAGAGCCTGGACTGGCAAAAGCTCAGTTTGGAAAGGTGGAAAGGGACCAAACTTTGAAAAATCTGGCCCAGTCAATGTTAGCAAAGATAATTCAACCAAGGGGACCAAGAAGGCAGGCAGAGAGATGTTACCCAAAAACTAGATTCACCTCTTAGTGGGTGATGGGCCAAAAGACACAACCAAGCCAAAGGTCAGGAGAAGAAGGGTTTATTATTACTTGTTGCATGTAAGGAGAACACCCAGGAACTTGCACAAAGCAGTGCCTCCCTGAGCAGTAGAACTTGGCAAGTTTTAAGCTAAAGGTATATAGATATTCATAAAGAGGCTTGGGCAATCACAGAGTCCAAGCTTTCCTTGATTGATGTCACAGGGGTCAGAAAAGGTCAATATCATCTTCTCATTGGTTCCAGTTGATCTGGTGATTGAGAACTTCAGGCTAATCTTTACCATTGAAACAGAAGTAGGAGTCTTTACAACTGATACATTATCTTTGCTATTGCTACTTCACTTGCCTGATAACAGGCAGTGTTTCCTCACTCTTTTATTCCCTTAAGATCATTAATTACTGAGACCTGTTCAAGGATAAACATTGTAGCCAGGATTTGCTCACAGAATGACTTAGGCCAAAAATGACTTCACTTTTGTTGAGAAAGCTATGCCTGGTTCTCTTCTTCCAGGGATCCCTTACCCTGTGTCAAGAGCTGGTGTTGGGACAATATAGTTAAATAACAAAATATTCTATCCCAGAAAACCTTTGAACTGTTAAAAAATGAACTGAGGCACTTTACATTTTCAAGAGTGTATTTGAGTATACATCTATATGAGTCACGCAGTGCCAGACTGAAAGTCGTTGGGACACTCCACTAGCAACAGCTAAGAGAGGCTTTTATAGAGAAGATAGAGAAGCAAAGCAAGAATGTTATTTGATTGTCTCTAGCCTAAGTGGTCGGAGAAGGCAATGTCACCCCACTCCAGTACTCTTGCCTGGAAAATCCCATGGACGGAGGAGCCTGGTAGGCTACAGTCCATGGGGTTGCTAAGAGTTGGACACGACTGAGCGACTTCACTTTCACTTTTCACTTTAATGCATTGGAGAAGGAAATGACAATCCACTCCAGTGTTCTTGCCTGGAGAATCCCAGGGACAGGGGAGCCTGGTGGGCTGCCAGGCTCCTGGTGGGAGCCTGGTGCGACCCCATAGACCCCGTCTATGGGGTCGCACAGAGTCGGACACGACTGAAGTGATTTAACAGCAGCAGCAGCAGCCTAAGTGGTTGCTTTACCTGGGAAATCCTTGTTGGCTGTTTGGGATTGGTGGTTCTTAAGTTTCATTTTCTTGGACTCGACTGCTTTGACTCTAACATCAGTTTTGATTGCTATTAAGGCACCTCAATCTAATGGTCCCTTCAATTAATTACTTTAAAATCACAAGTGTAGAAGAGAAAGAAAACAGTTTCAGTATTGAATAAGGATTAAACCAGAATATGATGTGTCACAGGCAACCTGCTAAAAGATTGCAAAGAAAGAAAGACATCTCATCCTTTCATAAAGAGCTATCACATACATGTTCTCAAGATATACAATAATTAGTCTTCAGGTAAGAGGACTCGAAAACACCAAGTGCTACACGTAATTCATCCTAAATTCACTTGATAATTGGGGTGGCCATTTGTGTTAGCTAGTTGGCTTTATCCAAAGAACAAATAATTTTTCTGACAGAAGTAGTTTTGGTGCTAGGGTTAGGCACCTACCCACCAAACAGAAACTAAGAGATAGGGTATCAGTTTTCATGATAATCACACTTCAAAGGGTTGATTGTCCAGTTCTTCAAAGAGACATGGCTGTATTGTGAAGCTGGCAGGAGGCTTACCATGCTTTCAAGAAGAGTTACGTACAGCAAAGTGTTTCAGTTATACAATGTTGTAAATTGACTATACTTCAATTAAAAAATAAAAAGAGCTACATACATTTCAAAGAGAAGTTCAGTTCAGTTCAGTCGCTCAGTCGTGTCTAACTCTTTGCTACCCCATGAACCACAGCACGCCAAGCCTCCCTGTCCATCACCAACTCCTGGAGTCTCCCCAAACCCATGTCCATTGAGTCTGTGATGCCATCCAACCATCTCATCCTCTGTCGTCCCCTTCTCCTCCTGCCCTCAATCTTTCCCAGCATCAGGGTCTTTTCTAATGAGTCAGCTCTACGCATCAGGTGGCCAAAGTATTGGAGTTTCAGCTTCAACATCAGTCCTTCCAATGAACACTCAGGACTGATCTCCTTTAGGATGGACTGGTTGGATCCCCTTACAGTCCAAGGGACTCTCAAGAGTCTTCTCCAACATCACAGTTCAAAAGCATCAATTCTTCTGCGCTCAGCTTTCTTCAGAGTCCAACTCTCACATCCATACATGACTACTGGAAAAACCATAGCCTTGACTAAGACAGACCTTTGTTGGCAAAGTAATGTCTCTGCTTTTTAATATGCTGTCTAGGTTGGTCATAACTTTCCTTCCAAGGATTAAGTGTCTTTTAATTTCATGGCTGCAGTCACCATCCGCAGTGATTTTGGAGCCCAGAAAAATAAAGTCAGCCACTAAGAACTTAAAATATTAACACAAGTTTTCTTAAGAAATTGCTCCAAGAAAAGAGAGTGGGAAGAAGCCTCTCCCTCACTTTCAATAGCGAGAATTAAGCCTCTAATTTTTAACTTCTATGTGTGCCCTTAGGAACAGTTTTAGATTGAGAGTAAATTAGTTGATTAACTACCTGAAACACTGAAATCCAAGGATTTTTCAAAAAGGGCTGGGACAATGGAGAGTCAAGAGAAAAAACTCTTTCTAGCTCAAAGAGGCCAGTCCTCTAAGTCTGAGAGTATCCTCAGTATTGGAGGAGCATATTGAAGGAGCCAGCCTACTTTGTTTTCTCTGTAAGAATCAGGAAATTGACTACTATATAGTTAAATGGCCTCTTTCTTATTATCTTTTTAAAGTCAGTTGGCCTAATGCTTAAAATGTTGTTTGTGTTTGAGAGAGTTATGTTGGAATCCTCTGCCCTTAGGCATTTTGAAGCACTTGACTCTGGCAACAGTTTTTATTCACAGCTCTCTGGGAATTTCCCCTCCCCCCAACTTTTTTTACCCTGAGGCTCAAGGGCTGCAAAGTAGGGCATAGCTTTGTCTAATTCTTCTTGTGCAGAAGGTAAGACTACTTTGCTCTCTTAAGGTTTTTTTTTTTTTCCCCGAAAAAGGAAATTTGTCAAGTCCTTTGTAATTGTTCATACAACACTCTATTCATTTATCCCATTGTCTGAACACATTCCTAGATAGCAATGTTTTACCTTTATTTCTTGTTTTTAAACAGTTTTACATTTTTTCCCCTTCCAGTTTTATTGAGCTATAATTGACATGTAGCACTGTGCAAATTTAAGATGTGAAGTATACTGATTTCACTTATGTGAGAATAAAAAAAAAATTAGTAAACAGAGGATGTTGCTGCCATCAAGCTATCACATTATTGCCACCAGATGGTGTACATTGTGGGAATGCAGGATGAGAGGCATAGGATACTGCCCCCCACCCCACCCCTCATAGCTGAGGTACATATTAAAGGAATGATTTCAGTGAGCACAGACCTTGCCTTTTTCAGAGAGATATACAGAAAGGGCTTCCCAGTGGAATCTGCCTACCAATGCTGGAGAAGGAGACAGAAGAGATAAGGGTTAGACAGATCCCTGGGTTGAGATCTTCCTGGGTCTGGAAGATCCCCCTGGAGGAGAGCCTGCTGCTGCTACTGCTAAGTCGCTTCAGTCGTGTCCGACTCTGTGCAATCCCATAGACGGCAGCCCACCAGGCTTCCCAGTCCCTGGGATTCTCCAGGCAAGAACACTGGAGTGGGTTGCCATTTCCTTCTCCAATGCATGAAAGTAAAAAGTGAAAGTGAAGTTGCTCAGTCATGTCCGACTCTTAGTGACCCCATGGACTGCAGCCCACCGGGCTCCTCCATCCATGGGATTTTCCAGGCAAGAGTACTGGAGTGGGGTGCAATTGCCTTCTCCTAGCAAGCCAATATTCTTGCCTGGAGAAACCCATGGGCTGAGGAGTCTGGCAGGCTCCTGCCCATAGAGTTGTAAAAGACTATGTAAAATTGAAGTGACTTGGCACAGCAGGTACGTAGAAAAATCACTAAAGTAATTAACTTGAGATATTGAGATATCTTATTTTCTTTAATTAACAGTAACCTTTTGATGTTTCAACTACCTGATCTTTGTTGTAAAAACTCCTGTATATCCTGGCTCCCCACCTTGCCTCTTCAGAGTAGTCTCTCAGTTATTTGAGATGCTCTATCCCAAACTTAAGTCCTCAGTTTTGTCCATTGAATAAAACATAACTCTTAACTTTTAAGTTGTGCATTTTTCTCAGTCAACTCATACATTATAAAATTATTTCCACTATAAGTTTAGTGAACATCCATCATCTCATATAGACAAGATATAAAAGAAAAAGCAAAAAAAAAAAACAAAACCCAAACAACCCTGTTTTTCCTTGTGATGAGAATTCTTAGGAACTAATCTCTCAACAACTTTTATATATCACATACAGAAGTTTTACTTTTGTTTCTCATGTTTTACATTATATCCCTAGTACTATTTATCTTATAATGGGAATTCTGTACCTTTGAAATGCCTTCATCCAGTTCCCCTTTCCCCCAACCCCAGCTTATGGTAACCACAAATCTGATGTTTTTTACTATGACTTTGTTTGTTTTTAGAATATAACTGACCTACAACACTTGTTAGTTCCTGGTGCAAATATTTCTATACATTTCAAGAAAGCTGTTTTGTTGGTTTTTCTTTTTTTTTCTTTGAAGACTGCATTACAGCCCGCCCCCCCAAAAGGGAACAAACCAAAAATATATTGGTTGGAATGAATATTTCCATATACCATTTTAAAATCACAAAATTAGTACGTTTAGCCTAAGAAACATAAAAAATATATTACTCATACTTTTCTAGTCATTATATGTTAGTTTGTAAACTTTAAAAAACTAAACTTATTTGTATAATGCCCCCTCTATTTTAGGAGTCAACATGCTTATATGTTTACATATATTTTCTCTCTATGCAAAATTTATGTAACATTTGTGTTTCTACTTCATGGATCAAAATGAATATAGTGCTAAGTAAAAATTATTATCTAACACAACTATGTGCTAGTAGCATGTTGTATGTATTGGTAAATAAAGAAAAAGTAGAGACTTGATGCCAATCACAAGAGCTTACAATCTTGGCAATGAGATGTGACTAACAGACAAAGACAAAGCCTCATTAGTGCAGACTTCTGTAGCTCACAGCCTCTTTAGCAGTGGGATTTCTGAGACTCAGAAATCAATAAGGGATAATCTTAGAAGACATCACACAGAAAGTGAAATGTGACCTTTACTATGAATGATAGTCAGTGTCTTGTTTGGGACCCCTGGTTGCAACTAACAGAAAGCCATTCAGCCAGCTTAAAGAGAAAGCAGCCTGTACTGAGAGGAGGTGGACATGGTCATAGTATGATCAGGAGTTACACTTAGGTCTCAAGAGCTGAAAGCCACAGTGGCCCTGTGCTAACCTTTTCTTTGAATCTGGGCTCATCTATTCCAATATTTTGGCTACCTGGTGCTAAGAGCCGACTTATTGAAAAAGACCCTGATGCTGGGAAAGATTGAGGACAGGAGGAGAAGAGGGCAGTAGAGGATGAGATAGTTGGATGGCATCACTGACTCAATGGACATGAGTCTGAGCAAGTTCCAGTCCAGGAGATGGTGAAGGACAGGGAAACCCAGCATGCTACAGTCTGTGGGGTCACAAAGAGTCGGACACGACTGAGCGACTGAACAACAGCAACAGATTCCCCTTACCTGCACTTTTCTGTGAACATCTGCATCACTATCTCCTTTCTCCTGGAATAAGCTTAGTTTATTTTCAGCACATGAAGGAGAATTAAAACTCATTCTCCAAAATCCTAAGTTTTTATATCCTCAGTTTAAGTGCCTGTCAAATGTTGACTGGCATCTCAAACTCCTGATTTCAGTAGCTTAAGAGTTTGATTTGGTCAAGCAAGGTCAAAAGGGCAACCGGGTTGGATGCTGCTGCTGCTGCGCTGTCCCTTCAGTCGTGCCCGACTCTGTGCGACCCCATAGACAGCAGCCCACCAGGCTCCCCCGTCCCTGGGATTCTCCAGGCAAGAACACTGGAGTGGGTTGCCACTTCCTTCTCCAAACCTGGTTGGATGACTGCCAGGAAAACAACTCTTAGAAAAGAAGTAAGGTAGGCAGGATACAGAGTGTGCAAGTAGAGATGGAAGCGGTGGGAAGGAGCATTGGTAGATGAGAGGGAAAAGAGTGTGTTAGATGGGGTGGGCCTTTCTATGAAGGGGGCATTTCATTTACAGAAGACTGTCTTATTGAAAGACTATTGAATCTGACAATGTTTCAAAAGGGAGAGACAAGTAGCAAAGACTATTAAGGAACAGGATGTTACAAATCCTTCCTTTATTCCCACTCTGTGGAGGATCTCTTAACTTCTCCCCCCATGTCCTGTCCAGTAGCAGGAGATACCAAATTGTGTGGGGCCGAGTCCTGAGACAGGGCATCTGGGATTAAGGCTCCCCTGAGTGTTAAAACAAAACAGGAATCTAAGGCTTCCAGTTCAGTTCAGTTCACTTCAGTCACTCAGTTGTGTCTACCTCTTTGCGACCCCATGGACTGCAGCATGCCAGGCTTCCCTATCCATCACCAACTCCCGGAGTTTACTCAAATTCATGTCCATTGAGTGCTAAGTGGCTTCAGTTGTGTCTGAGTCTTTGTGATCCCATGGACTGTAGCCCACCAGGCTCCTCTGTCCATGGGATTCTCCAGGCAAGAATACTAGAATGGGTTGTCATGCCCACCTCCAGGGGATCTTCCTGACCCAGGGATGTGACCTGTGTCTCTTATCTCTCCTGAATTGGCAGTAGGTTCTTTACCACTAGCACAGGAAGCCCCACAATTTGTCTGTGAAAGTGAAAGTGTTAGTTGCTCAGTTGTGTCCTACTCTTTACGGCCCCATTGACTATAGCCTGCCAGGCTCTTCTGTCCACAGAATTCTCCAGGCAAAAATTTTGGAGTGGGTTGCCATTCCCCCTTCCCCAGGCGATCTTCACAACCCAGGGATCGTTGCAGGTGGTTTCTAAAAAAAGAGTCTGAGCCACCAGGGAAGCCTGAGCCAGCCATAAAGAAAGACTGGTTTGGATAAAGTCCAGGGGTCTGCTTACATATAAACATACCCTTAATCTACAAAAGTAGTGAGATCTATAACTTTTAAAGTTGTCATATCCATTTTACAGAAAGTATAGAGTATATCAGATTAGAGTACAGGATGTGTTAATCATTGACACAAAGATATTTAAAGTGCAAATATGTTAAACAGTATCATGCCCACATGATGACATTTGAACAAAGAAGTGTTCTCTGTTGTAAAATTTTTGAAGCATCTAAACACTTTGATTTACTGAAAAGCACAATTTAGAGCAACTTTCTAATATTTTCTCTGACTGAAATTATTTACATCAAGTGTGTATGAGAAAGTTACAGAGAGAGAGATTGATGAGAAGAAGAGATACCTAGTAGACAATGATGAGAGATAAGAAATGGAGAGCTATTCTGATGTATTGACCATAGAAATCCAGGATCAGTTTTGCCTACAAAATTTTGAAGTAACGGTTAGAGAAACCCTTTTATTTCCTAAGGCTATAGAGTAGCCAGCTCCTAAAAATAAATTCTAAGAATAGTATTCAGAAACTACAGGGTCATTACAGGTATCATAGTCATGTCCTTTGAAGATGACTTTGAAAAATAGCACTCACTTATGTGATGTATATAGTCTGTTTATATTTGTTTTGTTATTTTTAATTTATTATATTTTAAAACATTGTTGACTTCTTGCCAAGTGCCATATGTACTATCTTTCATTTACTCCTTATTACAAAGCCAGTGAAGTAACTATTAATGCCCCCATTTTGCAGATAAGGAAAGTAAGCTTCCAAGATCACAGGGCTATTGAATGGTGGAACAGGATTTGAAGCCAGCAGTCTTCCTTGTGAATCAATGCTTACAACCGTGTCTGTACATGGAGTCGTTACGTGGCTCGTATGTAATCTGAATGAAGCACATGCATAGTTGTGGAAGCTGCTTCATTTTGTATTTGATTTGAAAAATTGTAAGAGGCCAACCTCAACAGGTATTGATAGTTTGGTACTTGTCCCTCCATTTGTCTCTTTTCTTTTTATGTGTTTTCACTCTGCTTCTGTAGCTAATCAGTACCTTTCAGCAAGGCTAGCATTTTATATTGTCATTTCCTAAGGACTCTTTCACCTTGTAATTGTCACTTCTGTTGCTATTTTTTTCTGAAATGATTACTATCTTCACATCTTTGAGGAATGGTGGCCATTTAACTGTGAAACTAATGGTGATGATTATCTCTGTGTTAACTACGTATTATCAATCAATGGTTGCATTTTTTCCTCTGCTAGAATCCACCATAATCAGTCCCTGTGAAATCAGAATCCTCGAGAATATTATAAATGAAGTCTGTACTTTTAAAAAAAAAAAAAAAAAGATTCTGATGGACATGATATGGATACCTCTATTTCATTATACTGTTCTCAATGATAATCTGCATTTATTATTTTTTACTCTGTCGTGCATTTAACGCTTCCAGCCCCAGGGTTTATCGACATTATAAAGATGAGTAAGCAGTAGCCTCAGTTGTTATCATCACTGATTTTTTTGGACATCTTAGGGATAATTTGTTCATTGTGGTCACACTAAAGCTAGCCCCTTCTTCAACAGTGAGCAAATATGTGATTTCTCTGCTCTGGACACATAGAGACAGTGAGGGCATTGCTAATGGATGAGCAAAGAAGGAGGCTAGAAGGAATCATTGATGGTCACTAGCCTTGTTTTTGAAATATGTAAAACATTACAAGGAAAATGTAGCTTTATAATGATTGGTGTCCATCTTTTCAATAAGAGTATTATAACTCTGTCTTTGAAACAATGGCCTATGTATTCACCATTCTTCAAAATATTTTTGATTGTTTGAATTTTTAATCTGATAAGTATTTTCACATACAAAATAAAATGCATGTGGCCTAACATCTCTCAGGAATAAATTACACTTATCACTTATTCAGAAATGCCTTTTTAATTTTTAGTAAATGTATTTTACTGTGTTTTAAGGGGATGAATGTCAACTCTTAATCTTGATAAATGTGACTGTTTTCAATCAATTTTGTTTGCACTCAGACACTACCAGGGGCACTGTAGATATTTATATCTATATAGTTAAAATCTTTAGGTTTTAACACGCAGTTTATTAAAAATATGTATAACAAACCCTTAGAAATAAAAATATAATTTTATACTTCTAATTAGTTCACAAATATTTATACATTATATACATGAGATGGTCGGTATTCTCTCCCACTAGGGCTCTACAGATTGTTCAGTCGCTTTGCCCAAGATTACACAAGCAGCTAATAGCACAGCTGGGACTTTAAATCATGTCTGCTCACATTAAGAACAGTGTTTGCTCTCTTTTAGGAAAACCCTAGCAAGACAAATTTGAAATAGCCGAAGACATCAGAAGTACTCGTTGTAGGATTGCTCCATTGTTATGGGCTCAGCTATCTTTGTGTTCCCAGGTTGCATAGTTTCCTGATTAGCTCTGCAGTGTTCTGTTCATCTGGTTCACTTGACTGGGCTTAACACCCCGATTTGTTCAGTGACTTTGAATGTGTTTTGCAGTATTTTCTTCTCTACTGGAGTGTCTGTAAGTGGGTATATCAGGTGGGATGGAGCCACTGGGAGGGAGCTGTGTGGCAGTACTGTGCATCCAGCCCAGCAATCAGGAGCAGTGATTCGGATGGCAGGATGTGGTGAAGTTGCCCTTTCAGCCATACTGCAGAACACAGAAATATGAAATAGTCCCGATTAGGGAGGGGGAGATGCAAATAAAGGTAAATCTGGTATAGTGCCAAGTGTAGTCACATACCAAGGATAAAACAAGAGAGAAGGGAAGGAAGAAGAATATAGAATAATACACGGAATAATAATTCTATGAGAAATAATCTAGAAAATGTATCTTCAGGAAAAACAGAGTTTGCACATTCAAATTTTTCCAAGTTTTAAGATTATTATGAAGTTTTAGATCATCATGAATTTAATTAATTAAATTAATTAAGCAAGTTTAGGGAACTTATCCTCGTCACAGCCTCACCTTGGAGTTGAACTTTGGAATTGTCTGGATTCTGCAGTCCCTGTCATGGCTCAGCAGCAACTCTCATAATGTTCTTTTTTTTTTGACTTAGTCCTTCTACATCTATCAGTGCTGCCAAGGATGAAATCTCTACTTTCTTCACTGCCTCCTGGATGCTTCTGTTACATCTATATAAGTTTCTATGTTATAGTACTTTATCAGTCACTAAATATGTATCTGGGATTCTCAGGAGGTGCTAGTAGTAAAGAAACTGCCTGCCAATACGGGAGACATAAGAGATGCAGGTTCAATCCCTGGGTTGGGAAGATCCCCTGGAAAAGATCCCCTGGAAAAGATCCCCATGGAGAATCCTATGGACAGAGACGCCTGGCAAGCTATAGTTCTTAGGATTGCAGAGTCAGGCATGAATGAAGTGACTTAACACACAGCGCGTATATCTAATATTAAAATGTCTGATAGAATAATTGTTGAGATTAGTCACTAACAATATAGAACACCATTATGCTGTATGTATCTGTCTATGGAACGCCATACATAGTGACTTTATGCCAGACTGGCTCCAAGGACTGGCAGTCCATAGATGGCAACATTTTGTCTCAAGCATGATCACAGCTGATCAGATATTCTCCACAGAGTGGTTGTGCATGATAAATTCTTATGAATCTGTGTTCAGAAAAAGGATGCAATATGTTTCAATCACTTTTCACTTAGTACTTTATTGCTTCCTTAAGTAATCAAAGATTGTACACATTGGTTAGTTAATACCTGAAATTTATTAGGTAGGCATTCAGTATGCACTAAATCTGTTAATTTAGTGTCTATTTCTTCAACTTCTGAAACCTCTGCTTCAACTACACCAGTGTATAATGCCCTAATTTCAGTTTTCATATTTCTCTTCGGTGTCTTTTTATAGGTCATGCTAAGTCACTTTAGTTGAGTCTAACTCTGTGCAACCTATGGACTGCAGCTGGCCAGGCTCCTCTTTCCATGGGATTCTCCAGGCAAGAATACTGGAGTGGGTTGCCGTGCCATCCTCCAGGGGATCTCCCCAACCCAGGGATCTAACACATGTATGTTACGTCTAACCTGCATTGATAAGCAGGTTCTTTACCACTAGCACCTCCTGGGAAGCCCCTCTTAATAGCCGTCTCTCTTCCACAGACAACCATAACTTTTCTGTCATGTTAATTCATTACTTCCAAGGCTCACAACTCTAAAATTTGTCTCATGAAATCCAAATAAATAACCTTTTCTTTAATCTATCCATGTCTTTATTTTGTATTCCATCAATGCTCTTAAAGAAAAATTATTCATGAGACTTATTGAAGACAGTAATGCAGACTTTATTCAGGGGCCTATTACATGGGATTTTGTGAGGACAGAGATCAGACTCAACTCAAAACACAACAAGGAAAGGTAGGAATTGATAGCCAAGTTGTAAAGTAGGGGTCAGTGGATGGAAAATTGCTAAGAGGAAATACCACATATCTGGTGAGGATGATTCTGGCTGAATGACCTAACAGGATTCTTGTTGAAAGGAGGCCAGGGGTATAGACATCACCTGGAGAACTGTGGGGGATGAGGAACTTGATCAGATTTTTGAGGATGATCAGTTACCAAGGTGGGGGATTCTGATTGGACTGACAATAAGGTTTTTGTTAATATTGGAATATGCAAAGGAGAACATAAAAGCTCAAATACAGGGTCTAGTTGAAAGGAGAATTCACAGGATCCTGACTAAGGTTTGGTCAAGGAGATATATATATATATATATTTTTAATCATTTTTCATTGGTATTCTATGCTTAAACCCAAGTATTAAAAAAAAACTAAGATCATGACATCCAGCCCCATTACTTCATGGTAAATAGAAGGGGAAAAGGTGGAAGTAATGACAGGTTTCTTCTTCTTGGGCTCTGAAATCACTGTGGGTGGTGACTCCAGCCATGACATCAGAAGGCGATTGCTTCTTGGCAGAAAAGCTATGTCAAACCCAGACAGTGTGTTGAAAAGCAGAGACATTACTCTGCCGACAAAGATCCATATAGTCAAGGTTATGGTCTTCCCAGTGGTCGCATACGATTGTGAGAGCTGGACTGTAAAGAAGTCAAAGTGCCAAAGAATTGATGCCTTTGAACTGTGGTGCTGGAAAAGACTCTTGAAAGTCCCTTGGCCAATAAGAAGATCAAACCAGGCAATCTTAAGGGAAATCAAACATGAATACTCATTGGAAGGCTGATGCTGAAGCTGAAGGTCTAGTATTTTGGTCATCTGGTGAATAGCTGACTCATTGGAAGAAAAGTCCCTGCTACTGGGAAAGATTGAGGGCAGAAGAAGAGGGTATCAGAGGATAAGATGGCTGGATGGTATTACTAAGGCAATGGACATGAACTTGGGCAAACTTTGGGAGATGGTGAGGGACAGGGAATCCTGGCTGTGCTGCAGTCCATGGGGTCGCAAAGAGTTGAACACTACTGGGCAATTGAACAACCACAACAATACTTATGCTGATTTATTTTTTCAACTGATTAAAGTTAATCTTCAGGAAAGTTCATGTTTGTTATTTTGCTCTAACTGAATGTGAAAGGCCCTTCAGACTATGCATTTTTATATTTTTCAGCAACCTTCTCTAGAACCTAAGTCAGTTTCCTTCGCAAAGTGACTTTCTGTAAACTCTTGCTTAGGAAATCATTTAATGGTTTTACTAGAAAACTGTGATTTGGATGGATGCTAAGATGGACATCTTGTGCAGAGCAACTGCATAAAATAAAGGGGCCAAAGGAAATCATCAAATATTTCCCAAATTTTAATATATCTTATTAAGGAGAAAATAAATAAGTACAGGCAGAGAAGATAGGGTTTTGAAAGTTAGCATTAAATAGAAATTATTTTTTTAAATTTGTGCTTGTAATAAATTTATAATTTATTTTTAATTGAAAAAGAGAACAAACCTAGGTCTGAGTTTGACCAATAATAATTAGGTTACACAGCTGTAATTTTTTTTTCTCCTTTTTGTTACCCATATGAGCCTTTATGTGCAGTGGACATGTCAGTACAGATGATAATGATATTTATAAGGAAAACAAATGTGGAATGAGTATGTGTAAAACATTTGGCCGATTTATAAGAAGTGCACTCTAGTATCTGTTGCATTTTTTACCTTTTTGCAGTACCTCTTGACATTATGCACATAGATTTTCAAAAATAAATGATCAAAAGCCCTAAACTCATTCAAATGTAGTTAGCATAAAATAAAATTGGTGAATGTACTTTGAGATTAAAGCACTGGAATAAACTACATTTTCTATTTAAGTGAAATTCTAAAAATACCTTTTCACTATTTTGAAGAAATTTGACAGAAATATTTTCTGTCTTATAAAGTGAATACAATGGAATTTTATTTTCCTAATGGTTCAGAAGGATGTGACTTTTGTACAGATAGTTAGAACTCAATTGATTGATTGACCTGAGAGTGAACTAATTGAAGAGGAGCAAATCAAGACTTACAATTGGTCATAGACTATCCACTGAGCACACAGTACTTTCTACACATGTGTGCTGTGCTTTTTCAAGAAAAGCACACACAAGCCGTACAAAAGAGGAAAGCAATAGAAGGAAATAACATCAGAACTTTAATAAAAATACAAATTTTTACATCACAAAGTCTAAAAGCTATTGTTTTAGAGGTTGAAGAAGAGAGACATGACTCACAGTTAGAAATATTAGGAAAAGTTTTACAAAGTAGGTAAAATTTTAGATCTGGGGACAGCTATAATGTCATTATATTGTTAAATGCAAAAGAAAATTGTAAACTGTTTATAGTCATGGAAGCAGAGAAAAATAAGTTAAAAGTTAAATCTTTTTTTTTTTTTTTAAGTTGACATTAGGAAAAGGCAGATTTTGGGAAAACAAGTTATTTCAAGTATACGTCAGTTTTACTAAAATAAAAGAAAGATGAAGCCAGGTTAAGAAGGCTCTTGAAGTTTAAGCATTTTGAGTTTATTTGTCAAATTAATCCCATAACCTGGCATCGAAGATTTTTGAGGAATGAAGACATGAACTATGCTTTAGAAAGATAAAACAGGCTGTCCTATGTGGCAAAAAGATCAATCAACATGATAAGGGTTTTTATTAAGATGGAAATTGTGGGCTAAAATGGTTAAAAAATTAACTATTATTGAGTCACTTTTTAAAAAGAAAGCACTATATTAGACTTTTTTTTTTTTAAATGATGACTAAGTTAACCCCCTTGCAGAACATATACTCTCTTCAAATACTCTACAAAACATATACTCTCTTCATATACTCTACAAAACATATACTCTCTTCTTTACTTTGTCAGTCAAGAAATAGATTTGGAAAGATTAAAAAAGTGACCAAGTAAAAACTTACAAAACACTTGAGCCAAAATTCAAGATAAGCTCTATTTGACTTCAAAATTCAAGTGCTTACTATTTTAACACTGAAAAAAGCATTTTTGTAATGTTGTTAAATGATGAGTTATCAGGGTAAGGCCACGTTAAAAGAAAACTGAGTTGAAGACGACTATGCCTCTTTAGGGGAACACTGGAGAGGTAATAGGTTTTATATTTAGTCCATCTGACATGTAATAATATATAGGTATGGGTAAAAAATATATTTTGGAAGACATACTATTACAAATACCAGTTTGGAACAGAAAGGATCACATATTTTAACACTAAATAATAAATTTAATCAGGTTGAGGAACAAATGTGCATAAAACCATAGAAGAAAATCCAGTCTGTGTTTCTTCCAGCACCTGCAACTTTTCCTGGTTCTTATATAACACCCCTAAATTGATCTGTCACAGATTTGGAAACCATTTTGGTGTTTAATTTGAAAATGTTCGTGGCTGAATTTACTGCCAAAACCATGTTTGGAAAACTGTAGTCTGAAAATAGATATTCATGCAGTAATTGTAATCCCCCAGGGAGTAAAAATAGATCTGAAAATGTTAAAAATTTGAATATTAGAGACTATCAGGGGCCCTGCCCAGACTGAAAATTATTCTATCATATTTTGCTTGTGTCTGACAAGCTTGTTTATACAGAACCAGAGAGAAGAACTAAAAATTGAAGGAAAAGACATCTGAATAGTCAAAACTGAACTCACAATATGTAACCTTTTAAGGTCAGGTACATTATTCACTAAGATCACGACATCCAGTTACAACACTTCATGGCAAATAGAAGGGGAAAATGTGGACGCAGTGACAGATTTTCTTTTTGGGGACTCCATAATCACTGAGGGTGGTGACTGCAGCTATGAAATTAAAAAACACTTGCTCCTTGGAAGGAAACCTATGAAAAACATAGGCAACATATTAAAAATCAGAGACATCACTTCGTCAACAAGTCAAACCTATGCTTTTTCTAGTAGTCATGTATGGATGTGAGAGTTGGTCCATAAAGAAGACTGAGGGCTGAAGAATTGATGTTTCCGAACTGTGGTGCTGGAGAAGATGCTTAAGAGTCCCCCAGACTTCAAGGAGATCAAACCAGTGAACCAACCCTGAATGCTAATTGGAAGGACTGATGCTGAAGCTCCAATACTTTGGCCACCTGATTTGAAGAGCCGGCTTATCGCAAAAGCCCCTGATGCTGGGAAAGATTGAAGGCAAAAGGAGAAGGGGGAAGCAGAAGATGAGATGGTTAGATAGCATCACCAACTCAGTGGACATTAATTTGAGCAGGCTCTGGGAGATAGTGGAGGACAGAGGAAGCCTATAGTTTATGGGGTCACAAAGATTTGGACACAATTTAGCAACTGAACAGCACCAACAAACATTTTTCATGGGAGTTCATGCTTTCTCTCAAACAAGATTTATTCTTTTGTTGTACATTTAATGAGATTTACTTTCAAAGAAAACTAGTGAGAAATCAGAACTGTTTTAAACCTTTTTTATGTTAATATGATATTTAAACTATAATATATCATAATAGTAAAGATGACATTCATATTATTGACTATAACTTTCAAAACAAATATGCCTTATTTTTATTGGACCCTGCTGAAAAATTCAAGTAAGTTTAAAAAATATATAGAATTGTTTTTCTAACCAAAATATCTAAAGTTGAAAAGAAAGCATTGACATTTTAAGTGGAAATTTTCAACCAACAGGAAATTTTAGTAATATGGAATACCATATTCTTATTTGATGATAGATTATAAGGTACTTGATTTACTGAGCATAACACTTAAAAATGAATTTTTAGAAGAAACTTGGCATGCTCCAGAAGTAGTCATCCTAGTTTCTTGTTTTTTTTTTTTTTTCAACTTTATTTATCTATCATCCATATACCATATAATTCATCCACTTAAAAGTGCAGAGTTGAATGATTTTTATTATATTTGCATGGTTGTGCAGGCTTCTCTGGTGGCTCAGCTGTAAAGAATCCTACTACAGTGTGGGAGCTGCAGGAGACATGAATTAGGATCCCTGGGTCAGGAAGATCCTCTGGAGAAGGGCATGGCTACCCACTCCAGTACACTCCAGTATTCTTGCCTAGAGTATCCCATGGACAGAGGAGCCTGGCATGCCACAGACCATAGGGTCTCAAAGAGTCAGACAAGACTGAAGTGACTTAGCATGGCATAGCACATGGTTATGCACCCATCACCAGCATCTAACTTTGGAACATTTTTGTCCCCCTCAAATGAAACCTTGTACCTGCCAGCAGATACTCATTCTTCTCCTCCTCCTGTCAGTCTCCTCAGCCCCTGTTGTTAATTTAGTCTGTAAGTCATGTCTGACACTTTTATGACCCCAGGGCTGTAGCCCGCCAGGCTTCTCTGTCCATGAGATTTCCCAGGCAAGAATACTGAGTGGTTACCATTTCTTCCTCCAGGGATCTTCCTGACCCAGGAACTGAACCCACATCTCCTGCATTGCAGGCGGATTCTTTTCCACTGAGCCGCCAAGGAAGCCCCCGCTTCAGCCCTAGCCAACTATTAATCTACTTCCTTTCTCTATAATTGCCTTTTCTAGATAATTCATTTATAGGTATGATAATCTATGTATTTTTTTGTGACTAACTTCTTTTACTTAGCATAGTGTTTTTAAGGTTCACCAATGGTATAGAATATATCAGTACTTAATTTCTTTTTATTCAATACTACTAAATATTCTATTGAATGGATATGTCCTATTTTATTAATCCATTCATATAGTTGATGGATATCTGACTATTTCTACATTTTGGCTATTATAAATAATGATCCCATGAATGTTTGTTTACATAGTCTCTTGAATATATTACCTAGCATCACAGATATTTTTAAACTGATATGCTAGGACTTGATTTACATACTTAATTGGTTACCAGTAATAGTCTTTTTAAATGTCACAGTATTTTTCCAAATTAGTTAAATGTGTTAGTGTTGAGATATATGTGGGTATATGTATATATATATACATATATATAAATAAAAAGCAATTAATAATCTTCTCTACCCTTTCTTCTTTTCATTAAGCCCTCCAAATATCCAAAGGTAATAGCCTAATGTATATCATTCTATATCCCAATACTGTTCTCTCATGCTACTGAATTTATAAAATATACATACAAACTTATACAAATACAAAATTATATTTGCACACATATGAGGGTTTGTTGTATGACATTTTGAAATGGAATAATCCTGGCGTTTGCATTTTTCTGCAATGCAAATTGTTTTTCTCATTTAAAAACATACCCTGCATATATTTCTAAGCCAAAAGATGTAACTCTAACTCATTCTTCTTAATGATGACACAATGTTCCATAAAACTGGTATAACAGAATTAATAGAAACATTTGCCTCTCATTGAGTATTCAAATTTAGTTGCTTTGCCTTTTAATTTTTCACAACTATAAAGAAAGCTACAGTAATCATCCTTGAACATATACTTTTTATAAGTAATATATTAACTTCTATAGGCTTGCTTCCATTAAACAGAGTGGCTGAGCCGATAGTCATCCTTAATTTTTATATATGTTAAATTTATTTTCAAAAATATATATAGCAAATCATACTCTCAACCAGCAGTTCATGAGAGTAACTGTTTCACAGCCTCTCCACAATCCAAAGATTGATATAGTCAATCTTTTTTAAATTTGCCAATTTTATGTGTCTATTTCTTTGTGGATTTAATTTTAACTTCTCTGACTGCAAGGAAAGGGAAAATCTTTTCATATGTTAATTAGCAATTTAAATTTCATATTCTGTGAATTGGTAATTATTTCCCTTTGCTCTTTTTCCATCAAGTTTGTTTGCTTTCTTCTTGCAACTTATTGGAGCACTTTATATTTTAGGGATATTAATATCTGCTTATTATTTGTGATGCAAATATTTTATCATTTGTTTTTGACTTTGTTTTTGTCTTTTACTATATAAATCTTTTTAATTTGCTCATATATATCTATTCTTTCTTTCAGTCATTTTTCTTTGCTCAAGAAAGTTTTTCTGCCTTCTAGTAATAAGATTATTTTCATACTTTTTAAAAAATTTAATTCATTTCAGCTAGTGTTGCAAGAAGGGGGACCCCTTCTAGGGTCCGAAAGTGAGCTCTCGTCTAACACTTGGAAATGAATTGTCCCAGGAGACATATGTGCTGACAAAGCAAGAGATTTTACTGGGAAGGGGCCCCCCAGGTGGCGAGCAGTAGGGTAAGGGAACCCAGGAGAACTGCTCTGCCAGGTGGCTCACAGTCTCAGGTTTTATGGTGATGGGATTGGTTTCTGGGTTGTCTTTAGCCAATCATTCTGACTCAGAGTCCTTCTTGGTGGTTCACACCTTGCTCGGCCAAGATGGATATCAGTGAGAGGGATTCTGGGAGGTGGTTGGACACCTGGTGTCACCTTTTGACCTTTCCTGAATTCTCTCTGTTGGTGGCAGCTTATTAGTTCCCTGTTCCTTATCAGGACCTCCTGCATGCAGGCATGCAAATGGTTACTATGGTGCCTGGCCAAGGTGGGCGGTTTCAGTCAGTGTGCATCCCCTGACACTAGTATCATGTTTAAGCAAAAGAACACAATGTTTTTAAGATATTCAGTAGTTAGCTGCTGTTAATATGATATACATTTTCTTCACAGTCCCTTTTGTAAATATCAAATGCTTTTTAAAATCTCAGAATATTTTATAAAATGCAATTGTACATATGTCTTTATGTTTGAAAATGAAAAAAATGATAGTATATATTATAAATGTTTAATTCAAAAAACAGCTACTAACAATGCTATTAGATATATAATGTAAAGTAATACTAATAGATATTTTTAACCAAAAGGAGGAATATTGATTAATATGGTGCTATGATATAAAATATTCAAGTTGTAGGTCTAGATGTTATCTTGGTGTACATTATTTTCTGGTACCCTTTCAGTGGAAACAAGAATCCATTATTTTTAAAGTTGGAAAAGCATTAGCACTATGGAAAAACTTTAGTTTATGTGAAACCTCTAGATTAGTACATTTTTGGGATGAGGGAATTGCAGGAATATTATCATCTTGGAAACTACTTTTTTTGCATTGTTATCCTGGAGCTATTTATCTGGTTCTTTGTTTCTCTTTGTTCTATTCAGAATATAAAAATGTGCCTGGGGTTAAAATGATTAATCACTATAAAGTAAATATTTTATGAGAAAACATATTAAATCCTAACTTGAATACAATTTATGGCTGGACAGAGTCAGTACATTAATTTAGTGGACTAACAGATTGATATTTCCAATAAGTAACTTCCAAAAGGGTATATATTTGAAACTTTATATAGTGACTTTAGGTTTTATAATTTTGTACTAAAATTTAGTAGTTCTTTCATTGAATTAGAAAGAACAATATTTAAAAATGGCTCATGCATACTTTTTAAAAGATCATAATTGTTACTCTAATAATAAAATCTCTTAAACTAGACAGTTATGAAAAAAAATTTCCATATCATACCACTGAATTTCGGCTTGTAATTTTGTCTCAGAGAAGAATAAAAGTATCTTCCACTTTTCAAGTTTATTTTAAATTGTAAAATTATCATTATATATACTTTTTCATCCCCTATTTTATTCTGGTTTCTTTTACAAACTTTTTCACGTCAAGAAATATTTTATAATTTATTTTGTGCTGTCTACTAAATATGAAATATATATTTAAATCTTGATGATTTTGTTATAAAGTTAGAGATATAAAATGTGAACTCAGGAAGGTATTAACTAGAACAGAATAAAAATTTTATAAATGTTTAGATAGTATAAAAACTTTGTGTAAAAGATTTTTATACATACACAGAATATTTGTGTAAACTCTAGTGTAAAAGCCAATACTTTGGCTGACTCATTGGAAAAGACCCTGATTTCAGGGAAGATTGAGGGCAGGAGGAGAAGAGGGCAACAGAGGATAAGATGGTTGGATGGAATCATGGACTCAATGGACATAGTTTGAACAAACTCTGGGAGACAGTGAAGGACAGGGAAGCCTGATATATGCAGTGCATGGGGTTGAAAAGAGTTAGGCATGGCTGAATCACTGGACAACAAATGCTTAGAAGAAGTTGGGGTGGGCTATCTGACATTAATAGTTTACAAAATTACAGATGGACAATGTTTATGAATTTAGCACCATAGTGAATATTTCAATGACTTCAGTTTGAGTAAAATACAATATAAACAAAATTATTTAAGTGAATAGCATAATCTCTAAATTAGTTTGGCAAAAATATTTAACATAGACTATTAGATCTTGTACATAAATTTCTTTCTAGATGTCCAAACACAAAATCTTACATTTATACATATTAAAACAATAAACAGAATATTGCAAAATATTCATTCAAAATTATATCAACTCTCTTTTCCTAGAAGAGGCGTTTTTGTCACCTGTCTTAAATATCCCCCATCCATGCATACATGCACAGCCTTCTCTATATTCTTAATCTACTTTTGATTTTTTCTTCAAAGCATTTGTCGACACATACCATTATATTATATAGTTATCTGTTACTCTCTCTTCCCCAGGAATGTAAATTTCATGGGAGCAAAGGCTGTTTCACTCTTTCATTCCAGCAAAGGCTGGATCCCATTACCTACACCAATACTAAGCTCATGGTATCTTAGTAAATAACCCCTGAGTGAATTATTGAGCAATTGAGTTTATTATTCATTGATTGTTGTTGAGAGAATAAGATTACCCTATAAGGAAAAACAACAATAAAGAAAAAAAAAAGCCTGGTACATTACTTCTTATTTCAAAGTAAATGTCAGAATGATTAAAGAGTTATTTATTTTAAAAAATGACCACAAAATTGAATAAGGAGTAATGTTTTAAACATTAAAACTAGAAACATCACAAAGGAAATTGGTACTTGTATGATATGAACACCACGGTTCAAAAGCATCAATTCTTTGGCACTCAGCTTTCTTTATAGTCCAACTCTCCATACATGACTACTGGAAAAACCATAGCTTTGACTAGATGAACCTTTGTTGGCATAGTAATGTCTCTGCTTTTCAATATGCTGTCTAGGTTGGTCATAGCTTTTCTTCCAAGGAGCAAGTGTCTTTTAATTTCATGGCTGCAGTCACCATCTGCAGTGATTTTGGAGCCCCCCAAAATAAAATCTCTCACTGTTTGCATTGTTTCCCCATCTATTTGCCATGAAGTGATGGGACCAGATGTCATGATTTTAGTTTTCTGAATGCTGAGTTTTAAGCCAACTTTTTCACTCTCCTCTATCACTTTCATCAAGAGGCTCTTTAGTTCTTCTTCACTTTCTGCCATAAGGGTGGGGTCATCTGCATATGTGAGGTTATTGATATTTCTCCCAGCAATCTGTATTCTAGCTTGTGCTTCATCCAGCCCAGCATTTCTCATGATGTACTCTGCATATAAGTTAAATAAGCACAGTGACAATATACAGCTTTGATGTACTCCTTTCCCTATTTGGAACCAGTCTGTTGTTCCATGTCCAGTTCTAACTGTTGCTTCTTGACCTGCATACAGATTTCTCAAGAGGCAGATCAGGTGGTCTGGTATTCCCATCTCTTTAAGAATTTTCCACAGTTGTTGTGATCCACACAGTCAAAGGATTTGGTGTAGTCAATAAAGCAGAAGTAGATGTTTGTCTGGAACTCTTTTTTCAATGATCCAATGGATGTTGGCAATTTGATTTCTGGTTCCTCTGGCTCTTCTAAATCCATCTTGAACATCTGAAAGTTCACTATTCACATACTGTTGAAGCCTGGCTTGGAGAATTTTGAGCATTGCTTTACTGGTGTGTGAGATGAGTGCAATTGTGCAGTAATTTGAGCATTCTTTGGCATTGCCTTTCGTGGGACTGGAATGAAAACTGACCTTTTCCAGTCCTGTGGCCACTGCTGAGTTTTCCAAATTTGCTGACATATTGAGTGCAGCACTTTCACAGCATCATCTTTTAGGATTTGAAATAACTCAGCAGGAATTCCATCACCTCCACTAGCTTTGTGGTAGTGATGCTTCCTACGGCTCACTTTATAATACACTTTAATGCACTTTATAATACAACTTTAATTCAGTGAACTCTGAATTTAATTTCTTACATTAAGGACAGTGTAAACCTTGAATAAATTAAAAAAAAAAATAAGGTTACCCTTTAGAATTGTTGGTGTTATCATAGTTACTATTTATGACAATTAGATGAAATAGTTGGAGTTATATATCTTAGATCCTAAATAAAAAGTGGTGTGAAATTGCCATTGACCAGCAGTATTTCATGTTTCTTTTCACAAGTGTATAGTTGAAAGCACACATCTAATAAGGAAAATTCTAAATCATTTTATTTTTCAACTATGAACTTACAGAACAAAGATCCAATTAACTGTGTAATTATTCAATTCTATTTTCCTTTGTATCACCATCTAACCTCCATGCAAGAAATATTTAATTTGTGGATATATCTTGTTGAAGTTAGTGTTTACTATATCTATTGTATCATTTATTCATTTCAGTTCCAGATTATTTTGGCATATATTCCTTTTTTTTTCTTCTTAAGAAGCATGGCTAACATAGGGTAATTTACTTTGGTACTTTAAGGGAAAAATAATAAATTTTCTGTTTCAAGGACAATTTGCCTTTGCAAAGATATATTTTTACTTTCCCAGATAATAAGAGCATTGCCTAAGTAATTGGCAACCTTCTTTAGAGTCACCCTAACTCAAGTTTGGAGAAATACCAAAAGGTATATTGGCCAAGTAAGGGAATTAGGTAAAGCAGAGAAAACTGAATTTAAAAAAGGGGATTAGAAGATCAAGACGCACATGCTTGTAATTGGTGCTCTTGTTTAAATTAAGATTTGTTTGGCAAACTATGGAAGAAAAGAATAACAATTTTCAGAATATTTTCTCCATAATAGTCTAGTGGCTAATGGCCCATCATTCTGTGGTTTTACTCTGGGAAGGTATTATGCACAACTAGACAACTTGTCATTTGGTTACCTGAGAAAGAGTATTTTTGGTAGTACTAGAATCAAATTAGGAGAAGGCAGTGGCACCCCACTCCAGTACTCTTGCCTGGAAAATCCCATGGACGGAGGAGCCTGGTGGGCTGCCGACTGAGCGACTTCACTTTCACTTTTCACTTGCATGCATTGGAGAAGGAAATGGCAACCCACTCCAGTGTTCTTGCCTGGAGAATCCCAGGGACAGTGGAGCCTGGTGGGCTGCCGTCTATGGGGTCACACAGAGTCGGACATGACTGAAGCGACTTAGCAGCAGCAGCAGCAGCAGCAGAATCAAATTAATTCTATATGAAAGTAATTATAACTTTAATTTAAAGTTTATCCTAGCTAGTTAAAAGAATTTGCTACACTTTAGTCTCTTACAAGCATCTTGGTTATATGACCTCTTAATTGATTTCTTACTTTTTTTATGGTCCAGCTAAAGAGAAGTATCAAATACAATCAACTTTATCAGCATTCAGTTATCAGATCAGAAATCATATTACATTAAACCGTATCTAGTATCTGTCTTCTATTATTTACTAGAAATGATGGATTTCATGAAGAGGTTTTATTTTATTTTGTCTCTTAAATATAACTCAGAAAACAAGTCTGTTTTTCCAAAGTGAGAAACTTAGAACATTTTTATGCCCTTTCTGAATGTTGATGAGATTTAAGATAATTTTAGGACTGTAGGTTGTGTAGTGACCACTCCTATTTAAGAAAGTAAGATAAAAATAATTGCTTCGGTAATTGACATCTGTGTACCTAATTTAAATGGGAGTCAAAACCAGGTGATTTATAATTTAGATTAAACGGGTTTCAAGGTGCTAGTGGTAAAGAACCCTCCTGCCAATGCAGGAGACATAAGAGATGTGGCTTTGATCCCTGGCTTGGGAAGATCCTCTGGAGGAGGCCATGGCAACGCACTCCAGTATTCTTGCCTGGAGAATCCCCAATGGACAGAGGAGCCTGGCAGGCTGCAGCCCATACGGTTGCACAGAGTTGAACAAAACTGAAGCAACTTAGCATTCACGCATGAATACAGTATCACTGGCTTTAAGAAAGACATTTTTAGATATATATATATCTCTAGGAAAGATTTAAGTGATTTTGAAAACTCTAGGACTTTATCTTACTCTGAAAGAAAGATGGATAGGTATCATTGCAAATACACAGAATATTGTGAAATTACTCACAGTATTATGATGTGAGTTAATGAGTGAGTTAATACTACTGTGTTTTAATGCTTACTATAAGGCAGAATTAAGATAGCTCAGTTATATTTCTATTTCTCAGTGTATGTTAGCAATTATTAGCTAATAAGCTCCAATTGCATTATTATTCGTAACTCTCAGTCTTTCATTTGATGACAGACGATTTGGCTTTGAAACACATTTATTTGTAACAGTTCTAACCATATAGATTAAGCTTTCTGTTATTAGTTCTTACTTTTACAGACAAATCAACTTTTCTTTTTTTCTTCTGTTAGAAGCAAGACTGATGAACCAAAGTCAAAGTGAAATGACTGCATTTTGTTTAAACGTTTGTAAAAACACAGTATCACACATAATGTTTAAGGTATGCCAACTTGCTTAGATATAAGTATGTTTATATGGATTGAAGTTTATATAATATTTTAAAAGCTTCTGATGAAATAACATAATCACTTGAACAAAGGCAAATAAATGATAATGATACTAAAATTGAAAACTATATTGATTAAATATAAATGAATTGGGATGCAAATTAGTTCATTTATATTTAATCAGTATAGAGTTCTTCAATTTTACTATCGTTATCATTTATTTGGCCTCACTGGTTCACTGGACATGAGTTTGAGCAAGCTCCGGGAGCTGGTGGTAGACAGGGAAGCCTGGCGTGCTGCAGTCCATGGTGTTGCAAAGACTTGGACATGACTGAGTGAATGAACTGAATTGAGGATGCAAATTTAAGCAATATGTAATTTAAACACCCATGGCTGATTCATGTCAATGTATGGCAAAAACCACTACAATATTATAAAGTAATTAGCCTCCAATTAAAATAAGTAAAATTAAAAAAATAAATAAAATTAAAAACCAAAAAATATATATATATACTTGTATAATCATTGTAACAGATGAACATATTATATTGGCCATTTTGTTGTTGATTAGTCTCTAAGTCGTGTTTGACTCTCGTGACCCCATGAACTGTAGCCCACCAGGCTCCTCTGTCCATGGCGTTTCCCAGGAAAGAATACTAGAGTGGGTTTCCATTTCCTCCTACAGGAGATATTCCAAATCCAGGAACTGAACCCAAATCTCCTGCTTGGCAGGTGAGTTCTTTACCACTGAGCCATCAGGGACGACCATTGACCATTTTGAAAATGAAAATGAAAGTTGCTCAGTCCTGTCGAATTCTTTGTGACCACATGGATTATACAGTCCATGAAATTATCCAGGCCAGAATACTGGAGTGGATAGCCCATCCCTTCTCCTGTGGATCTTCCCAATCAGGGACTGAACCCAGGTCTCCCACAGATTCTTTATCAGCTGAGCCACGAGGGAAGCCCATTTTACTGGCTAATGAATCCAGCACTTACTACATCATCACTGCTGGTGAAAGTAAACAGAATGAAGAGAAAAATTAGGAAGGAATCCCCATATTGCTGTTATTTTAGCCTTCACTAAAAAAGACCATGGGAAACAGGTTCATCCAGGCTAATGCCAGTAGGCTTAGAAGGAATTATTCTCCCTTTAGAGAAACTCTAGAACTCTGAAGTTTTGCAGACTTATGACATCAGACCCAGATGTCCTTGAACATTCACATTTTGAAATTCACTCAGAAAGAGAAAAACAAGCATTATATATTAATGAATCTAGAAAATGAATTGTATATTGATGAAACTAGAAAAATGTTACAGATGAACCTATTTGCAGAGCAGGAATAGAGAACAGAATGTGGACAAAGCAGGGGAAGGAGAGGGTGGAATGAATTGAGAGAATAGCATTGACATATATATACTACCACATGTAGAACAGCGAGTGGGAGGCTGCTATGTAACACAAGGGAGCCCAGCCCAATGCTCTGTGATGACATAGAGAGGTGGGCTGGGAGGTGGGAGTGGGGTGGGGTGGGGCTCAAAAGGGAAGGGATATAATATGCTTATGGCTGATTGACATTGTTAAGAAAACAACACAACACTGTAAAGCAATTATCCTCCAATTAAAAAAAAAAAGTTTCCTCTGCCCCTCCTGAAGAATAGGGCTCTTCAATCCAGAGTTCTTGTAATAGTTTTCCCAACTTACCTTCAAGACCCAAGGCCCTAAAGCTCTCAACGGGGGAAATTTGAAGTGTAGAAAAGAGCCCTTGAATGCTTCTAGTGATATAGGAAGAATAGGTCCTATTGTGAGAACTGCAGTTGCTGAAAATGTGACTTTTAAGAGTGATTTTGAACTGGGGACTTTTCCCTCTTCTTTTCTCCTTCATGCATGGTCATTTAGATTGTCTTTATGATTGAGTTCTTGGCACCTCAGTTCTAGGAAAGATTTAAATAAATTAAAAGAGCTTCCGAGAAAAGCCACAAAAATGATGAAAGAGTTGGAAGTATTGATTTATGAGAAAAGATTAAAAGAATGGATATGCTTTGGCTTGGCATCAAATTAGGATGTGGTGGCATACTGGAGCTATAAATATTTGTAAACAGAAGGAGAAGGAAAAGTCTTTACAATGGTCCAATGAAGCAATATGTTATGCAAGAAAGAGAAAGTTAAAGACTGTACTTAATGTCCTTCACTGAGTCTCCTTTGTAGGTATTCTGGCTGTTTCTGTACTTGGAAGCAGAGTGAGTTACCATTCACAATCTGAAACAACTGTCTTATGCTGCTTAATGTGAGAGAAAAAGGAGAATAAAAGTGAGGAAATAATATTTGAAGAAAAATACTGTGCAATGTCACGGGGTGTTCTTGGCCTTTTCCAAGTTTTTTCTCCTGGTACTAACTGGTCATGACACTAAGTAGCTTAGGAATGGCAGAGGATTGTGTTGTAGGCAGCATAGCTGTGGTGATTCTGCCCATTCCAACATAATCAGCTCTTTAGGTTTCATGGGGTAAAGAGCTCCAGTCCTTTATTATTGGTGAAGTTATCTCTGCCTCAGCAGCTGTGCATACTGCTAGCTTCCGTGGGTAAACCTGGACAGACAAGAAAGACAGGTGTGGGCCACCAAGGGGCACATTTTCCAGCTGTGCTCAGAAAGGCATGTCTTCCTTCTAATGCAGAAGGAAAAAAGTGAGCTTCATTGTAATTCTTTCAGATATAATATACTTTTGAGAAATGGATGGAGGTGAGGAGGTGATGGACTTGAATCTTGTTTGATTTCTCTGATAATAGCTCGAGTGCCTGTTTAGTTGAAATTCCATTGAATAGTGTAGAAATCAAACTACAGTTTCCCCAAAAGAACTTTATTGTGTTTACAGATGGTTTTCGTTCAAGTTTTCTTAGTTGTTTCTTAGAATTCATAAACATTATATTATGAAAGTACTATTTTACTTGGTGATTCAATTTTAGATGAGACCATGAAATTCTGTTTTTACCTATAAACTACTAATATTCCATTTTGACTTTACTAAGCAACTCTCCTCACACTCTTTGTATAAGAAATTAGCTTTAAGATCCAACTTAGAATACCAGGGAATGTTTAGATCTCTAGAGAGTCAATTCCCCAGTGAAAATTTGTGCAACACAATTTAGCATCAGTTGCATACGTTTTCATTTGGTTGTCATTTAACAGAAGAACTATACTCTTCCGGCTAATATAATTCATGATTAGCATACTAGTGGATTCAGTATTGAAGGTATACATGTATACCTATTATTTGGAGATAGCATATATATGCATTGTTGAATTAGGATTAATAAAACTCAGAGAAAATCACGACAATGATTATCTGAAATAAAGATGACAGTGTCAAACATTTGGGAATGCCCAAATTCTACGTGAGCTTCATCTATAGCCGTGTGATTCAGTGTAGGTGATCTATCTTTTTTTTCCCCTTTAATTCAAAATTTCTAAGAATTTCATTTTTATTCAGGCAGCTCCTGTTTTGAAATGTATTAGCACTTTTAAGTATCTGTTCTAAATTTAAAAGGTGCAAAGCAAATGAAATATACATTAGACATGCACTGAGTATTAAAATATATATTCACATACAGAATTAGACTAGTACTTCCCCAGAAAAACTCACGTAGCTCATCTGTTTTGTCTTCAGGTCTCTCTCCCTTTCCTCTCTCTCCCTCCTTCCTTCTTTCTCCTCCCTCTCCTCCTTCTCTTTCTTTGTCTCTTATTCTGGCCCTTGCTTATAAAATAAATGTTTACCAATTCTTTTACCGTGCTGCATGATTTTGTGATATAATTCAATAAGTAGGAGCTGTTTGAAACTTGGATCCATCATCAGGATTTGTTATAAACATACAAATTTGATACAACACAGGTATTCAAGCATTTTTAATAGAATTGTACATCTAAAAGTGTATGCAAAATATATGAAAATAAGATATATGCAAATAGAGGAAGGCATTCCTGCATAGTTTGTCATATTATCAATGATGAACACAGACTCTAATATCTTTATCTTCTATGTGTTTTTTCCTGAGGGAAAGAAAATAATGCTGTTTTGTGAGCATATAAAATTGTGCTACAATTTTATGGTTGTGCTACAGTTTTAATGATTAAATTATTAATTATTTTTAAAGGTTTACTGTTTTTGCAGCAAGAATTTATATATATATATATATAAATTTTAAATTATCATGCAATTTTAGTTCCAAGTGCTTCTATAGTATGAGATTTTACTGCCAGTGTTCAGTCCATTAGTCTCTGATGTATTTATTTTGAAGTAATTTAGGGTAAGTAAAATGAAATAATACCTATTGTCAAAACCATTGAGAAAGCTTCAATTTTTAATATCATAATAACTAGCAAAATAACAGACTGATAAGAGATAGCAAAATATAAAAAAAGAGTTTTATTAAACATGATAAAATATCCCTTCAAAAAATTTGGGGAGACTTAGAAGCTAATGACTTTTAGTTTTTGGTTTTTTTTTTTAGTTTTACCTAATAATTTTGTAAGCTTATAATTCAAAGAAGTCATTTATAAAAAACATAAAATAAAATGGAGGGGAAATCTATATAAGGCAGAATAAGAAATAAAAGTAAATGCAACCAAGAATATTAGTAATTAAATTTTCATTTTTTGGTGTGTACTTGGTATAGTTGATCCATACCTTGGAAAGACAATAAACACAAAATAATCAATCATTAGACTAATTAAAAATGGAATGACTTAATGTGTTAGTATATATATATATACACACACACACACTCAAGATAGTCAAAATTATTTCTTTTATTTTTAAAGATTTGTAATTTACTATGAATCATAACCCTAGAGAAGGAAATGGCAACTGATTGGCATAGGGAAGATTGTTGTTGTTCAGTCACTCAGTCATGTCTGACTCTTTGCAACCCCATGGACTGCAGCATGCCAGGCTTCCCTGTCCATCACCAACTCCCGGAGCTTATTCAAGCCCATGTCAATCGAGTCTGTGATGCCATCCAACCATCTCATCCTCTGTCGTCCCTTTCTCCTCCTACCTTCAGTGTTTCCCAGCATCAGGGTCTTTTCCATGAGTCAGTTCTTCATATCAGGTGGCCAAAGTATTGGAGTTTCAGCTTCAGCATCAGTCCTTCCAATGAATATTCAGGACTGATTTCCCTTAGTATTGACTGGTTTGATCTTCTTGCAGTCAATGGGACTCTTAAGAGTCTTCTCCAACACCACATTTCAAAAGCAGCAATTCTTTGGCACTCAGGTTTCTTTGTGGTCCAACTCTCACATCCATACATGACTATTAGAAAAACCATAGCTCTGACTAGACAGACCTTTGTCAGTAAAGAAATGTCTCCACTTCTCAATGTGCTGTCTAGGTTTGTCATAGCTTTTTTTTTTCCAAAAAATATATATATATATTTAGTAATTTGTAATTTAAACAGAGCCTTTACATATATAATCTCATCTATTCCTCACAATAATTCCGTGGGATAGATAATAAGTTATAATACATGTAAGAACATGTCACATTTGTTTTTGAACCCCTGTGTGTCAGGCATTATACTGAGCATTTTATAAGTGTTCTCTCAATTAGTTCTTATAACTTATCTCCACTTTACATAAGAAGAAAACAAGACTTAGAGAAAATATGAAAAGTTTATTTTTCCTTGACTTCCTCCTAGCACTTGGTGCCATTGAACATTTCCTTATATTTTAGATTCTATAACATTGCTCTTTCCCAGCTATATACCCATATGCCAGACCATTTTTTCTGAGTTATTTTTGTGGGCTCTTTACTCTGTCCATTCTTTGCATGTTAATGTTATTCATAAGGATGTCCTTAACACTCTTCTCCTCTGCTTCATATTCTTTCAGTGAACTCTTAGACTCCCATGACTCATTTGCACTGTATGCTGATTTATTCAAATCTTTATTCCTGTCCAGATCTCTGTCCTTTGTTTTATGTTTAGGTGCGGTTAGCAGCTTAACTTCAAAATGTTGAGGTCTGAATGCAAAGTCTTCCAGAAAACTCATATTTCCTCATGTGTTCTCTAAGCCAGACACCTTGGGATCATTTGTCCATTTGACTTAACCAATTTCCCCATTCCCTAATGCCTGCCTCCATCACTAGTCAATAAAATGTAAATTCTTTAATTCTACTATCTAAATATCTGTTCCATTGATCCCTTTTATCCATTCTCATTAGCACTTTTTCTTCCTTTTTCTCTAGTATATCATATCCTTATTTCTTACTGGAATTATTGCCACAGTCTCCTAAAAAGTATTCTGATCTCCATCCTTACCTGCTTAACTCATTACCCACAATTGCTAACAGAATGACTTTTTAAAATGAACATCTGACTATATCACTTATAGGCTTAAAATCCTCCAATGTTCTTAAAGTCCCAACTCCTTAATGTGGCTACTGAGCTCTGTTTAAATGGTTTCCAACTTAACGTGTGATCACTTCTCATTCCTTTCTCTATGTCCTTTAGAATCAGCCTTTCATTTCTTTATGTCTACACTCCTGCTCCGACTCTTTGCCTTTTCATGGATTGCTCCCTGGGCTTGTGGTGTGTTTCCCCAGCCCAGTTCTCCCTCTACCAGGCTCATCTTTCTGTTCTCAGATTAGGCACCAATTTCTTCTCAGCCTTTCTTGAATTCCAAGATAAGTAAAACTCCTCCTACTTTGTATACTTCACCATATAAACTCTTTCAGCTTTATAATTGCTTGCTTTTCTGTTTTTACCTTATATGAATTATATTCTTTAAGGATTGTAAGCTTTGTGAAGGTGGTAAATATGTCCTTATTGTTCATCATTAAATCCCCAGCACTTAGAACAGTGCCAGACACAATAAATGCTTAATAAATATTTCTTGAATGGGTTACTAAAAGTAAGTGATATGCTATAATAAAATTGTAATTAAATGACACATTTATTTTAGTCGGAGGATTAATATGCAATTTGTTAAATGTTTTATATACATTACACCATGTGATCTTAAAGACAGTTCTCTGAATAGAGGTACTATTTGTTTTATACAGAAGAGGATTGAAATGCAAAAATAAAACAAACAAAAGAAAACAATGACTTGCCTAAAGTAAAAGCTAATGTTTAAAAAAATAGAATTAGAGCCCCTGACTTCTCAAAGCAGCCCCTGGCTGCTTTTGGTGTATCTCACTGGCTGAATTTTGGAAGTGCTAGAAGTACAAAATTTTCATACATTGTTTATTAGACAAGTCTGTAGTAATATAAGACACAAACTAGTATGGCTAACTGATTAGTACTAACAATAAAACAAGAATAATAGTTACCATTTGTTGAATATTCGCTGTGTTACTTACTAGTTGTCCTTCAATTGATGTTAGCTTAACTACATGAACTAATTCACTTTGACTAAACCCATTAAGATACCACATGCAAATGTATTTGTCTTTATAATGAGAAGAAAACAGACAATACATGCTTCACTTCTACAGAATATAAAACATCTAGTATTTGGGTTAGCTAATTTATGACTTTTCTTTGAGCCTCATTGTAATTCATCTGAAGTCTTACAGCAGAGGATCCTCTTGCTGTGGAAATTGCCAGATCTCAGTGGTTTTATTGTTTAACCAAGGTTCATTGAGAATTTGGCTGGTGCGGGGTGGGGGCGGCAACTTAAATTTTTAAATTGTAAAGACACTATGTAGTTAAGAGTTGTCAAGTTACTAGGAGTTCCAAACCATCTTTGAGGTTTTTTTTCATCTTTTCTTTTCTTAATACTTCACTTACAAATGGATATGTAAACTATTCTTTGAGATATTTATTTACATAATAAATATTGGTATAGTCCTTTAAACTCATTGTTTTATAGAATGAGCTTGTAATTCTTACCTTCCTATTCATAGCATGTGTGAGAAGTATATTTTATTAGAAAAGGGACAATCTGAAGACCATCTTTGTTTCCTATTGGGGCATTTCCAGATTGGATGAAATCTAAGAAGAGCCATCTGTTGAATATTTAGTATTCAGAATGGTAGAACTACTCCTGGCATCTGGTTGTGCCAAGTTCTTGCTAAAAATAAATATCAAATGGAATTTGCTTCTTTTTTCATTGGTTTTGAACTCTCCTAGAAGATGTTGTAAATGCCCAAGGGAAAGAATATAGGAGAAAGAAATGTAGGCGTTTAATTTTCATTCACAAAATATTAGGTTGAATTTTAAAATCAAATATGCCAAAACTTTTCTTTCATTTCTCTGTCTCATCTATTTTATATAAATTGTTATGAAATAATGATTACCAGTCATTGATATTATGCTTATCACCCCTCCTCCCCAACACACACACACACTTTTCCATATTGGGTATATTAAGTTGTAATTTTATGGTAAAGTAATAAAAATGTAAAATTACAATATTTTGTGGCTCTTCAGAAAGTATTTTTTCATATTTAACTTTTGGTCATTGGTGCAAAGTCTTAGCTCTCAAATATTAAATAGTGCTCTATTAATAAAAATGTCTCACCAAATTGAAGGTACATAAAAAAGAGATAAACTGAATTAATATATATTTTATATAGGATAGTAAATATTAAATTCATCATAAGAAACTGTTAAGAAGTTTCATAGAAATATCTGATCCCAAGGAGCCATGGGGCCAGTTTGTAAAAAATGGTAAAGACCACACCAGACTTCCTTTTTTATAATCTGCCCAAATCAGTTTAGTTCAGTCGCTCAGTCATGTCTAACTCTTTGTGACCCCATGGACTGCAGCATGCCAGGCTTCCCTGTCCATCACCAACTCCCAGAGCTTATTCAAGCCCATGTCCATTGAGTCTGTGATGCCATCCAACCATCTCATCCTCTGTTGTCCCCTTCTCCTCCTGCCTTCAATGAGTCAGTTCTTTGTGTCAGGTGGCCAAAGTATTGGAGTTTCAGCTTCAGCATCAGTCCTTCCAATGAATATCCAGGACTGATTATTTCCTTTAGGATGGACTGGTTGGATCTCCTTGAAGTCCAAGGGACTCTCAAGAGTCTTCTCCAACACCACAGTTCAAAAGCATCGATTCTTCGGCACTCAGCTTTCATTATAGTTCAACTCTAACATCCATACATGACTACTGGAAAAACCATAGCTTTGACTAGATGAACGTTTGTTGGCAAGGTACTGTCTCTACTTTATAATATGCTGTCTAGGTTAGTCAAAGCTTTTCTTCCAAGGGGCAAGTGTCTTTTTATTTCATGGCCTCAGTCACCATCTGCAGTGATTTTGGAGCCCCCCAAAATAAAGTCTCTCATTGTTTGCATTGTTTCCCCATCTATTTCCCATGAAGTGATGGGGCCAGATGCTATGATCTTAGTTTTCTGAATGCTGAGTTTTAAGCCAACTTTTTCATTCTCCTCTTTCTCTTTCATCAAGAGGCTCTTTAGTTTTTTTCACTTTCTGCCATAAGGGTGCCGTCATCTACATATCTGAGGTTATTGATATCTCTCCCAGCAATCTTGATTCCACCTTGTGCTTCATCCAGCCCGGCATTTTGTATGGTGTATTCTGTGTGTAAGTTAAATAAGCACGGTGACAATATACAGCCTTGATGTACTCCTTTCCCTATTTGGAACCATTCTGTTGTTCCATGTCCAGTTCTAACTGTTGCTTCCTGACCTGCATACAGATTTCTCAAGAGGCAGGTCAGTTGGTCTGATAATCCCATCTCTTTAAGAATTTTCCACAGTTGTTGTAATCCACACAATCAAACTCTTTGTCGTAGTTAATAAAGCAAAAGTAGATGTTTTTCTGCAACTTTCTCTCCTTTTCGATGATTCAACGGATGTTGGCAATTTGATCTCTGATTTCTCTGTCTTTTATAAATCCAACTTGAACATCTGGAAGTTCACGATTCATGTACTGTTGAAGCCTTGCTTGGAGAATTTTGAGCATTACTTTGCTAGCATGTGAAATGAATGCAATTGTGCAATAGTTTGAACATTCTTTGTCATTGCCTTTCTCAATCTGCCCTAATCCCAGACTATATATAGTATATTGTTATTAGTCATCACACAGCTTGTAAAAAAATTCCCTGATATTGACTAGAAGATGCAAAATTGGAAGAGAGAGAGAGAAGCTCACTTTCTTCAGTCATGTTTCGGGGATAGCAAACTAGTGTAAAAGGAAAGAATGGTTTTAAAATTGGCTCTGGTTTTGTCTGACAAAACATTGCCTCAAGACTATTTTTTTTTGTATTATGGAAGGGTAGTTCTTCACACAAAAGAATGTCAGTCAGCCCTACCCTGGTCAATCTTTAACGATAGGATGAGAGACAAAACAGTTCTCCTGACAGCATCACAGAGTTAAAAATTACTTCGTGTATGCACATGCCAAAACTAAAAATGCTCTTCTCTTTATGAAATAAAGAAATCTCCTATCCCTCTGAAGACATGTTTTTGATAAATGCAAGGATAAAGAAGCAGAAGGAAATTGGAAGGAAAATGAGGGAAACAGTTGTGGTTGAGCATGACTGTGTATAAACAATGATCAGCTATTTGCCCTCTGGGAGGGGTGACAGGGACAGCTCAGTTAATCCTAGACGTGCAGAGGCGCGCATGCTGTTCTAATTTCTTTGAGAGTCAGGGTAAATGAATAAGCTGTTAAGAGGTGAATTCCATTATCAAATTGAATGGAATAACTGTTGTGTTTTTAGAAACATATGGCTATTTTATTCTGAATTATTGCATATTACCTTAACTGTTTTCTTTTTTTAATGCATTCTAAAATGCATACAGCCCATATAATTGTGCAATGCTTGAATACACAGGGGAAAGAAAAGCCACAAAGCACTAGGGAAAGTTTGAACAAGTCAGTTAGTAAAGCAATATGAAATTATCATAACCTAAATTCAAAACATTTTTTAGGAGGAGAAACAACTTTCCTGTTGTGCATGTATGTTATTATATTTAGATAATGAGTGAAAATGCCATTTTTGTTCCTTGGGATCTGCCTTCTTTGTTAGAGAAAATATTTTTACTCTGTGCCAGTTAATTACACCATATCAATTTGAGATAAAGCTAAAAGAAAGCCATCATGAAAACATTAGAGTGAAAAATGACAAAAAGAAGTAAAGAAAGGGAATGGAAATACCTTAATAAAATAGATAAGCGAATTTTAGTGATGTTGATGGAAAGAATAGATGTATTTATTTTGGACTCAAAGTTAGGTTTTTTAGTTCAGGTTGTGGCCTCCTTTCAGCTATGGGAATGCTCAATTCATCCCAGATTCACCACATCTCATTACCACTTATAATTTAAGTGACATTGCCTTCTTGATGTGATGCCAAGTATTCAATAATGTCTAAAACATTAGACCATGTTCATTTTAATGTCTTGAGACCTTATCAGAAAGGTCATTAGGAATCGGTCCTTCTCAAAGTAACTTTAGCTATTAATATTTCATGAATCCATCAACGATGTCTTGAGCACCTGTCCCCCGGGCTATGGCCTCCCTTTTCAGGTATAAGTCCCTTAGGGATCCTCCTGGCCTTCTAGTCTTGCTACCTGCTTTTCCCACTCTAGTGATGGCTTCCTCGAGCTAGTGCTCTGCCGAGCAAAGCTGCCATTACTCTGACTTCAGAGGAAAGGATATGGTTTTCATTCATCTGTCCCAAGTACGAAATGACTTCTTGTTTCTTTCATGCAGAACCTAGCCCTCATGTCTCTAAGGAAGCTTTCTGTGGTAACAGAAGAGAAATACAATATGGAGAAGAACTTACAATTGTAACTCCTCTCAGGCCACCCAAATACAGATCTGTTTCCATGAAGTCTCTCACACACACACTGCAGTCGCTCAGTCGTGTCCGACTGTTTGCGACCCCGTGGACTGTAGCCTACCAGGCTCCTCCGTCCATGGGATTTTCCAGGCAAGAGTACTGGAATGGGTTGTCATTTCCTTCTCCAGGAGATCTTCCCGACCCAGGGATCGAACCTGGGTCTCCCTCATTGTAGGCAGACGCTTTACTGTCTGACAACAGGCTGCTTTTAACTTTGCTCATAGGCCACTTCATGACCATACCATGTCTCGGGCAGTTTACCTCTCTAAGGGAGAACCCCCTCAATCAAGTGTTACATCTTTAAACTGAGGGTGCCTTCCTGAAAAAGAAAAAAACTCTTCACAAGACTTCACATATTCTGTCTCATTATGAATTCTTCCTAGTAAAATAGGTAACTTCATTCTGTACTGAGAGAAAACCCACCACAAACATTATCCACAGATATAAGAAAACAGTAGTCTGAAAGGAGTACATTTCTCTAGTTTTGGATTATTCAGTGTGAGGCAACAGGGACTATAAGAACTTGGGCTGTGAAGGAAGCTCAGCTTAGCTGCTCACTGGCTATGAACTTCTGTTTCCTTATCTGTAGAATGGAAATAATGATTCTTCATTTCATATAAGAATTATCATATAAGATATGATATATACTATATTATATATATTTAAGTATATATATGACATATACTTCATTTCATATAAGAATTATAATATTTCATATAATTATAATTCATATTTTATATGAATTCTTAATTTCATATAAGAATAGGATAGACTACGTATAGTTATATAACATTTTATCTGAGCTGGGCATACATTTTAAATGTTAAAAAATATTTTAAAATGCAATCTCTATGTAGGAACTCACAGATCAGTTTATGAATCTCTGAATAAACCAGCTCACGTCCTAGTAGCAATCTCTCCTACAGGGTCTTGCCACTGTTCTCTCCAGCTCACTATCTTCAGCAAATAGCTGCTCAAAGAATAGCACAGGTGACTGCTCAAGAACAGCCAGTCACTTCTAGGGAAAGGGAAGCAAGAAACACTTTTCCCCAAAGAAACATCCAAACTTGCTAAGGTGAACATTTTAAACTCTTACAATAAAGCTGCTGGTCAGATATATCCTTACATACTGATAATGTTAGTGCATGATCAAAGCTAACCTTATTTGCATTGAGGTATCTTCCCTATTTTCAGACCCTCTTGAGAAACTGAGTATATTGTTTTATCTTTGCATTAACACACCAACAGCAACAACAACAACAAAACAACTTAAAATTTACCCCAAAGTAGGAAATGACCTACCAAGAAGCAGATAAGTCTTATATTTTTGATATGATTTCTTTTCCATTTTATAATTATCAGTGTTGAAAAAATAATCAGTTTTATTCACTTCACTGTACAACATCTATCACAAAAGATTTATTTGGTTATATACCATTGCATCAAGAAGTCCAGAATTTTTGTATTTTTATTATAGTAGATACTATTAATATTAATATCCTATTGTACTATTAGTAATGCCCTAATGTACTATTGACCCTGATGCTAGGAAAGATTGAAGGCAGGAGAAGGGGACGACAGAGGATGAGATGGTTAGATGGCATCACTGACTCGGTGAACATGAGTTTGAGCAAGCTCCGGGAGTTGGTGATGGACAGGGAAGCCTGGAGTGCTGCAGTCCATGGGGTTGCAAAGAGTCAGACATGCTCAGCGTGTCCTGAACTGAACTGAATGTACTATTACTTGTATTCCCTAAAAAACAGTTCCCCAGTCCAGCCTAGTATGTGGAACTGTTCTTTTACGTATCATTACATTTCAGTGGTTCTTAAAAAGATAATTTAAAATAAGATCAGTGTAGGGGAAAGTGCAAGATTATCTGATAGCAGATGAAACGAATTGCGTTAGTACATGGAAAGCAACAGCAAGTTGCCTCCAAAACTTGAAGATAAGAAATTCATTGAAAATAAAGTTATAGAGTATTAAATATAGAAGGTGATATCAACCAACCATCTGTATAAACAACCCACCTGAACCAATATTCTGTAAGTGATGGTTCTGAAATCACAGAAACAATATTATCACAAGCAGGGAGAATTTCATGGCACTGAATCTTGACTGTTTGAATACATAATCCGTCTGAAAGTTAATTCTAACTCCAGGATGGCAAGTGAATTTCATTTAAAATGACAATTATAATCAATTGATAGTGAGTGCAGTGGGCTACTTGCTACTCTAAGACTCAGTCCAGATTTATCACAAAAGAGAGCTAGAATTGACGTCTGCCATCTTATACAGTCAAGGAATGGCAGCAAATGATTTGCCAATCCTCTGGGTACTCTATCTTGTAAACGCTATGTTTACAAACTCTAGGAGATCAGGAATTTTTTTTAAGGCAATTGGGAATGAATTATTGGTTTGGTTCTAGTGCTAAAAAGTGAGAATGCCATCACTATCAGAAATCCATCTGGAAAATATATCCCTGTGGCTGAGATGGATTCTATAGGCTGGCATAACTAGATGGTACTAGCTATTGATGTCATCTATTTAATTACCTTGGGCCCCAAAATGATGACTAAAATCAGTATTCTGGATATTTTTTATCCCCTGTAGTCCTTTACTTGATTGGAGAGACCACACTGATCAAAAATTTCTTTAGTACTCATATTTCTCATTATAAATTAACAGGTAGGAAATCTATTTATACATTGATTTGAGCAATAATGTGTTGAGAGTTTGGTGAGCCAGAATTTTTCTCATTGAGTATAACATGCTGTGATCTGTGGTTGTGAAAATTAAATGATTGCTTTTGAAACTGATGACCTTAAACTATGAATGTCCAGTCAAAATCAAGGCCTCCCCAAGTGGCCAGCTAGCCTCATTGCTATTACATCTTCACTTTATCCTAAAAAAGTCTAAAATCCAAAGCAATGTGTTACCTGTATATTTATTTTTAGAAGGCACATGTTTGATAAATTATATTATTTTTAGAGGCTATATAAGTTATGGTGTTTGTTGACAATTCAGAATAGTCGCATTAGTAGGGGAAACACCTATGTGTATACAAACTCATATATATATGTATACAGATATAAAAACAAATATATATGCTTACATAAATATAAATTAGTCTTAGAAATTTTGCCTTCTCATTTAAATTTTAATATGTGCTAATCATTATACTATTTTCAAACTTTTATAACTTGTTTTCCCTCTTCATGAGAAACATGAAATCTCTTTCAACAATTTTAACTTAAGTTACAAATTTATAACTAATGATTAATTTAAACCAGAATAAAGTAGACATTTTTTTTTCCTCTTAAATATTTCATAGGCTTGTAGAAATTTTCAAAATATCCAACTCCTCGTGAAGGTAATGGCTAATTGCCCTCTGTTAATTAGTTTAGTATTTTGTGATTCAGTTTTAAAGGACTGTATATCATATGAACAATAATACACTCCCTTAATGTTGCTTCACACTGAGAATCAGAAATGAAAATAGTGACAGCTGGGCTTTATGTGTTTGTGAACGTTTTAGAGTTGAGGAAGCAAATCATCATATCTTGTAGATTAAAAACCTAATGTCTTGAATTATAATGCTTCTGTGAAATATCCTTATTTGAGTCAACAGATTCCTTTTATTTCTCAGTAAAGAAGTTGTCATATTGTGGGTAGAATTTTGAGGGATGTGTGAACCTGCAGATTGTTTACTGTAGGTTCTTGACAGATTGACTAAAAGATCCACTTTGTTCTTAACTGGTTTGAACAATGTTTTCCTAAAACTGGTTGTTGGTTTAGGTATTATATGGACACTGACTTAAGTTATAATTCCAAACATACAACTGAGTTATTAATATGTTTTCTTAAGACAGAAATTAATATTTATGGCTTTCAGAAAACAAAGAACTGGGGCTTTGGTAGAACAAAAGTAATCTGATAATGCTAAGAGGACACATTATGTTCTCTACTTTGAACAATGTTAGTGGACTTTTGAACAATAGCTTATGCTAGTATCAGAACCTATAGATTTGCATAAGCCATTTAGGATATAATCAATACTTGTTACTATTGTCCTTAAAAACCAAAGTATAATAACTATGTCAAATCCATTTCTCTTGCAGTGCTTGAAAGCTTTATAAGTTATGAAGCACTTATCAAATTTCATTCTTATTTAATTGCACTACAAAATTGCATAAGTCAGTGAGAATGTGATCATTCTTTTACGTTTAAGATTGAATATCAGAAAAAAAAAAAGAAAAAAAAAAGATTGAATATCAGGAATACACATGCATATAGACAGACTTTAGAGCCCACTTATGTGTATGTTACTAACTAGGTATATAGCCTGTTAGGGTACACATAGCAACATGTTCCTTTGCTAAAAAGAATCCTTTTATGATGTCATCTAGCTCTTAAGAGAGATCTTCAGAAGCTATGTACTTAACATATCCTACCTAGATAGTTAAATTATTTCAATAAACCTACACAAACTGACTATTTAAAGCAAACCATATCAAATGCAATAATATATCATTCACTCTAATCACATGTTCTAGTTTGATGACTTGTTAATTAAAAAGAACAAATACACAATTAGGATAAAACGGCTATTGAAAACCAGGCTTGTCTCTCCTAGATAATTTTAAAGAATCAAGTAAACATACAGATTATTTTAAGATGCCTTCAAAACAAAATTGTTCTGTTACACCATACAATTATTTAACCAACTCTCAAAAGAAAAATCAAACTATGTAATAGAAACTATAGCACAGTGTTCTAGTGTGTGTGTAATTAAGAAAATCATAACCTGAAGATTGAAGAATTTTAAAAATAATTATTTATAGACTAGCTTATTCCAGAATTCAAGCTGGTTTTAGAAAAGGCAGAGGAACCAAAGATCAAATTGCCAACATCCGCTGGATCATCAAAAAAGCAAGAGAGTTCCAGAAAAACATCTATTTCTGCTTTACTGACTATGCCAAAGCCTTTGACTGTGTGGATCAAAAGAAACTGTGGAAAATTCTGAAAGAGATGGGAATACCAGACCACCTGACCGGCCTCTTGAGAAATTTGTATGCAGGTCAGGAAGCAGCAGTTAGAACTGGACATGGAACAACAGACTGGTTCCAAATAGGAAAAGGAGTACATCAAGGCTGTATACTGTCACCCTGCTTATTTAACTTATATGCAGAGTACATCATAAGATGGAGAAGGCAATGGCACCCGACTCCAGTACTCTTGCCTGGAAAATCCCATGGACAGAGGAGCTTGGAAGGCTGCAGTCCATGGGGTCGCTGAGGGTCGGACACGACTGAGCGACTTCACTTTCACTTTTCACTTTCATGCATTGGAGAAGGAAATGGCAACCCACTCCAGTGTTCTTGCCTGGAGATTCCCAGGGATGGGGAAACCTGGTGGGCTGCCGTCTATGGGGTCACACAGAGTCGGACACGACTGAAGTGACTTAGCAATAGCAATAGCAATACATCATGAGAAACGCTGGGATGGAAGAAGCACAAGCTGGAATTAAGATTGCTGGGAGAAATATCAATAACCTCAGATATGCATATGACACCACCCTTATGGCAGAAAGTGAAGAGGAACTCAAAAGCCTCTTGATGAAAGTAAAAGAGGAGAGTGAAAAAGTTGGCTTAAAGCTCAACATTCAGAACACTAAGATCATGGCATCTGGTCCCATCACTTCATGGGAAATAGATGGGGTAACAGTGGAAACAGTGTCAGACTTTGTTGTTTTGGGCTCCAAAATCACTGCATATCGTGATTGCAGCCATGGAATTAAAAGACGCTTACTCCTTGGAAGGAAAGTTATGACCAACCTAGACAGCATATTCAAAAGCAGAGACATTACTTTGCCAACAAAGGTCCATCTAGTCAAGGCTATGGTTTTTCCTGCAGTCATGTATGGATGTGAAAGTTGGAATGTGAAAAAAGCTGAGTGCTGAAGAATTGATGCTTTTGAACTGTGGTGTTGGAGAAGACTCTTGAGAGTCCCTTGGACTGCATGGAGATCCAACCAGTCCATCATAAAGGAGATCAGTCCTGGGTGTTCATTGGAAGGACTGATGCTAAACCTGAAACTCCAATATTTTGGCCACCTCATGAGAAGAGTTGACTCATTGGAAAAGACCTTGATGCTGGGAGGGATTGTGGGCAGGAGGAGAAGGGGACGACGGAGGATGAGATGGCTGGATGGCATCACCAGCTCGATGCACATGAGTTTGGGTGAACTCCGGGAGTTGGTGATGGACAGGGAGGCCTGGCGTGCTGCGATTCATGGGGTTGCAAAGAGTTGGACACGACTGAGCGACTGAACTGAACTGAACTGAGCTTATTCCAAATAAAGTAAGGAATGTGATGATATGCATTTTTTTCTTGATATTTTATATAATATCATACAGCAGTATACAAAATTTGATCATGATCACTGAATACTGTCTAATCCTAAATCTAAATTTAGATTTAGATTATGAACCTAAGGGGAAAAGTGGCCTAGACAATGGCCATTATCTGAAAACCTTATTTATCCTTCTATTTTTGTAATCTGTTTCTCCTGCTTCATCAAAGCAATTTCTGATTTTTCTTAATTTTATTTTTACAGCTACTTTCTTAATAAATAGTACTGTGTTATCAGTTGCTAGTAGCCATACCTTAAAAAATTTAAAAGTACCTCTTCTCGTTCTCATTCTCATTCTTTACCTTCTTTCCTTTTTTCTTTCCCTTCTTTCCTTCCTTTCTTCTTTCTTTCCTCTTTTCACTTAGTAAGTGTGAGAGCTTGGTTTTTTTTTGTTGTTGTTGTTTTTGTTTTGACAATCAGATAGATGGGAGCTTTAATGTATAAGCAGATTTATGTCATATTGATCACAAAGAAAATTTGCCCAAAAAGGTCAACTATTGCTTACTTTCCTCTTTCTTCCTCAAATGAGCCTGCTCCCCCCCCCACCCGCACCCTCCCAGGCTGTTAGTAGCAACCAAACCAGCAGATTTATAGTCAGGATGAAATCTTAACTGCCATGTTGTAACTGAAGGCTCTTTGGGTTGCAAATATTTTAGTTAGAGAATGTAGGCAATGTAGAACGTTGAACATGGAATGTAGAATGCTAAATAGCAAATGAACTGTTTGGAGCTAGAATGATTCTTAAGCAGATGCTTCAAGAGTAATATTTTTGAATGATACATTTTATGGCTATATGTGTGAAATATATTAAAGTATTATCATTATTGAAGCTCTTTGAACAACTAGATTCCCTGATTTAACATAGTCTCTACATTTTTCTGGATTCAATTCCTGGGCTGGGAAGATCCCCTGGAGAAGAGAGCAGTCACCCACTCCAGTATTCTGGCCTGAAGAATTCCATGGACTGTATAGTCCATGAGGTCGCAAAGAGTCAGATGTGACTGAGTGACTTTCACTTTTCACTATTACCATTTTATACATATCACCTTTGTTTTTATATTTCATTTAACTGGTAGTTTTTATGAGAAGCTGAGTGAATAATATAATTTATATGAAAATATTATCACCATAATTTAATGTAACATCACATTCATAACCAGTATTAGAGTTTGAAATGTAAATGGAATCAGATATTAGAAGAGAATGAATATTTGTACTTTTGCTTCTGGTAAAAGAGAAGACTATCCCTGAAGATAGATATATATTTCTTTTCTTTACATTGGCATGCTTATGAAAGGGGTGGATGAAATAAAGATGGTTATTCATTTAGTGAATATTTATTGAGCATATACTACTGTGGGCATTGTGCTGGGTACTGTGGAAAAAATTCTGAGACCAATTAAAAAAAAATTCTGAATTCATTTACAGTTAGGAAATAGAAAAAAAAAGTACATAAGCAAAAAATTAAGAAATAAGTGAAATAACTACCCATGTTTTGAGTACTATGAAAGAAGCATGCTATATGATGTGGTGGAGATCTTGAGGGAGCCTACTCTTCTTTGAAGAGGTGACATTTAACCTGAAATCTTAAACCCTACCATTTTTAAGCCAGTGTGTTTATATAATGTCTCTCACCGTAAACCCTGAGATGCTAAGATCCTAAGCAATTGATCTAAGGCAGTGATGCAAAGTGGCACGTTCATTTAAATAAAATCACCTGTGGCTTCATACTATTGCAACAGAGGAGCCTGGTGGGCTGCAGTCCATGGGGTTGCTGAGAGTCGGACACGACTGAGCGACTTCACTTTCACTTTTCACTTTCATTCATTGGAGAAGGAAATGGCAACCCACTCCAGTATTCTTGCCCGGAGAATTCCAGGGACAGGGGAGCCTGGTGGGCTGCCGTCTATGGGGTCACACAGAGTTGGACACGACTGAAGCACTTAGCAGTTTTGTGGGCAAGTTACCTAAACTTAATAAAGGAGAATAAATAATGCCAACTTAAAGGATTATTATGAAAGTGCAGTTATTCCTTCTATCAAATATATTTCTTTTTACCATGTTCTTACTGCCATTCTGCATTTTCAGCTTCTCTTCTCAGCTAAATTTGTGGTGGCTGTGTACTTGCTGCTGCTAATTTCTCTCCTTCATTCTTTCTCAAAACTACTACAGTCAGACTCCATTACTCTTTCCACCAAAATTGTGCTGTTGATGTCAGTGATGACTTCTGTATTGTTAAATGTAAAAGTAAATTCTTAGTCATCATTTTATTAGTCCGTGAGAAACCACTTAACATCGTAGTCAATCATTCCTTTCTTTTTTTTTTTTTCCCTCTTGGCCTCCAGAGCCATTGAATTTATATTTCTTCATTACCACTCTTTCTCAGCCTCCTCATTTTCTCAGGAGTTGACCTTTTCCCTCTATTGTCTGTTTTTACTCTAGGCCTAATGTGAGTTGATATGTGAATTATACCTAAATATATATATCTTTAGCCCAGACTTCTCCCTGAACCCCCAAATCATAGATCTAGCTACTTATTTGGCATCTCTATGTGAAGTCTGAGACATCTCATGAATGTACAATTCCTGACCTTTCTCCTGGCCCCCAAACTTCCTTTCCAGTACATTAAAAAAAATCAGTATTAGTGGAAGCTCGATCACTTCATTACGCAGGTAGAAATTTTGGAGTCATCCTTGAATTCTCTCTAGGACCAGCGTCATGAGTATGTGACTCTGTGATGCAATCACACAGGGCTCCACACTCAGAAAAGTTCTGTGCTTGATTTATTGTTCTGCTTGCCCTGCATTGAATTCCTTAAATGTTTTTCAACAGGAACTGCATCTTTTTATTTTGCTCTGAGTCATGCAAATAGTGTTGCTGTCCTGGCCCTCTCTCTCTTATACTCTATAATCAACGGTCCATGTATCATCCACTGTTGTTTCTTGTTTGAGTTAAACTGACAGCATCCTCACTGGTCTTCCTGCCTCAAGTTCTGTCTCCCTTTAGTCTATTTTCAACACAACAACCAGAGTGATCGTGTGTGTGTGTGTATTGTATGTCAGATTATATCTTTCTGCTGTTTAAATTCATCTCATGACTGTGATAACATTCTACCTTGTTCAGCCATTATGAAACAGTCCTCCATGATCTGATCTCCTATAACTGTTGACCTCATTTGCCATTCCTCTCCCCTCAGTTGCCCTGTTCAATGAGAGCATTTTACCTTGGGTCTTTGCTTTGCTGCTTCTGAATCCTGGAAGGCTTCCCCCTACCTATCCCAGTGGCTCTCTCTCTTCATCTTCATCAAGACTTAGCTCACGTCTTCTCTTCAGGAATGTTTTCCATAGCCACTCTTGAAAATTGCAGCTCGTCAACCTCAGAAATTTTTCTTTTAAATCTTATTGTTATATTCTTTATATATTTTTTCTCTATAATACTTACCACCAAATACCATGGCATATATATTTATCTCACTCTGTCTCTGCTACTACCATGTGGAAGTTATGAAGGCAGTTTTATTTTTTTTCTGCTTTTTCATTGCTGAATCCCAACATTGTGAGAAGAGTAAGGGGTTAGTACATAGTAAATATTAATAATAGCTTTTAATAAATGAAATTAAATGAAGCATTATACATAAAGGACATGCTTTTTGCTTTATAGTAAACCCTTCCCCAATATAATAATTTATTTCTAAATATTAAAAAAGCACTCAATTTAAAGGTAGATGAGATTTATTTTAGCAATTATGCAGTATAGCTCCTTAACATTTTCAGTAGGAAATCCAAGTCTCAAAGATTTTAAGGGCTTTTTCAACAGATATTGCTCATTCTATGTAAAGACAGATTTGGTCTTGACCTGCACCCCAGGGATCCTTCCACCACATAAGACTAGCTTTCTGAGCAATCACAGTCTCTTGCATTTGATTCCACTTGAATTATCAATCGTGTAATAGCCTGAGTTCTTCTGACACTTAAAATGTAGTCAGACACCAGTAAGATGTGCATTTTGCTTGCAAAATCATCAGCAAAATATAAATAATTCAGGTAACCTAATGCTCATTTGTCTTTAACCTTGAAATAATGCAAGATATTGAGTGATATATTTAAATAATTTTTAAATATAGCCACTATTCTCTTATGTATTTTGACTTGATTATCTCATTAATTCTCTTAATAACCCTATGAGGTATCATTTTTAAACTTTTAAATTTGTACTGGGGTATAGCTGATTAACAATATTTTCATATTTTTCAGGTGAATAGCGAAGGGACTCCACCATACATATACATGTTATCCATTCTCCCCTAAACTCACCTTCCATCCAGGCTGCCACATAACATTGAACAGAGTTTCGCAAACCATACAGTGGGTTCCAGTTGGTTATCCATTTTAAACATAGCAGAGTGGTGTACATGTTCATCCCCAACTTCCTAACTATTCCTTCCCCTATCCCTCCCACCAGCAACCTGACATCCCCTATATGTGGAATTGGAAAAGAAATTGATACAGATGAACTTACAAAAAAGAAAGATAACTCACAGACTTAGAGAATGAATGTGTGGTTGCCTATGAGGGATCATTATGCCTCTACTTCTAATGAGAAAACTAATATTTAGGAAGATCCAGTGACTTACCTGTGGTTATGCTATGCTCTGCTATGCTAAGTCATTTCAGTCATGTCCGACTCTGTGCGACCCCATAGACGGCAGCCCACCAGGCTCCCCCGTCCCTGGGATTCTCCAGGCAAGAACACTGGAGTGGGTTGCCATTTCCTTCTCCATGTGATTATACAAGAGGTAAATAAAATTAGAACTTAAAATAATGCTCCCTTACTCTAGAAACTTGTATTTTTTAAAATGACACTATATATAATAGATTTACTGCACTTAAACTTGCAGATTTCCTACTAAAAGGATTTTTAATGCATATATATATAATATGTTTCACCATGAAAAAAATAGGTCTACTCTATTTTAAATCTAGACAATTAAAAAAAAAAAAAAAAAAAAAAAAAAAACTTTTCTCCAGTGCAGCTGTGCTGTAGAGTTCTCCCTCAAAAAACCAGGAAATTTTTTGTTTTGTTTTTGTGTGTCATTGGGAGATTTCAAACCTTCCTAGCTATCACCTTTTGAATGTGATGAATCACGACTCCACTCTAGACTTATTTTAAGTTTGTCATTATCATCTCTGTTGAGAGCTGTGATTCCCTCAAAGTCTGAACATCAACATTTTGCTAGAGGGAATATCTTACTCACAACTCAAAATACTCAGGGATCTAGAAATATTACTTGTTAGTTTATCACCTGGAACTGGGAAGTCATGTCAAACACAAATTACTGCAATTCATAAAGTGTAATTTTGGCAAGTCACACAGCTTATGGGATCTTATTTTGCAACCAGGGATTGAACTTGGGCCCTCAGCAGTGAAAACACCAAGTCCTAACCACTGGGCCACTGGGGAACTTCCTAAAGTATTTTTTTAAATGTGGCCTTAGGATACTGTTGTTTCTTATTCATTTGTCAGTTCAAAATAGGATTTAAGACTACCTTTAATATTGCCACACTTTACTTACTAAAATAGATTTAGAATTACTTTGTGAAATAATTTCCTTGTTTTGTTTAATAAATGACTTATTCCGTTTGTGCATGTGTGAGCATCAGAGTGGAGGGTGAAGACTGGGAGGAAGGAGAGAGGAAGACTTAGTTTTGTTTCTTGGGCTAGCAGTGATAGAAGCACTACTATTAAATGCAGTAAGTTTCAAAAATTAATTTTGTAAGTATTATGGTAAAACGAAGATTCATATTGTTAAACAAAAGTGGTTAGATCATTGAATTATAGTTTTGAAGACATGATTATGAAAATGAATATTTTAGACTTTTGGTATTTGCTGTAATTTGGAATAATGTTATGTACTATGACTACATATTTGGGCTTCCTTGTTGGCTCAGACCTTAAAGAATCGGCTTGCAATTCAGGAGACCCAGGTCCTATCCTTGGGTTGGGAAGATTTTTCATGATAGGCTTATAGTTTTGTGTGTTAACTCAAATTGGCTATTTGAATTCTTTTTGTTATCATTGTTTTAGTGTTGTTTGGACCCTACAGCATGTCTGAGTTTTGCTAATGAAGTGCTGACATGCCATTGCCAACTTCAACTGGAGTAAAGCCAGGGTGGTCACTTAGCCAATTTCCAAATGGAAATCAATCACTAATTATCTGAGCTTAAGAGCTTATGGGAGACTTCAGCATTGTCTATGCTTTAGTTTTCCAGAAGAAGAAACTGAGGCTTAATGAAGAGGACTAACTTGTGCAGGATCACAGAGAGTTAGTGGAGGAATTGAGACTAGTCTCTAGTATTTATGGGATGAATGAAATGGTCTTACAATCAAATTTAACATTGCTATTTTATGTTTGTAAACGTGGTACTGCTGCTGCTGCTGCTAAGTCGCTTCAGTCGTGTCCGACTCTGTGCGACCCCATAGACGTCTGGCAGCCGACCAGGTTCCCCCGTCCCTGGGATTCTTCAAGCAAGAACACTGGAGTGGGTTGCCATTTCCTTCTCCAGTGCATGAAAGTGAAAAGTGAAAGTGAAGTCGCTCAGTTGTGTCTGACTCTCAGCGATCCCATGGACTGCAGCCTACCAGGCTCCTCCATCCATGGGCTTTTCCAGGCAAGAGTACTGGAGTGGGGTGCCTACAGGTCATTTTAAAGATTTGTACTGTGACCAGACATGAGAAAACCTGGATTTTGTTTCCTCTGATTCTATTATTCATGTCTCCTCAAATTTTTTGATTTCTTTATGCTGAAATATCCCTATGTACTAAATGAGAATTGGTTTATTGGATTTTCTTTTAGAAAAAGATATCTGTGGGTCCACTGTTAAAAGAAGAGAGGACTTCTTTTTAAGCATTTGAGATTTACAAATGAAAGCTTACCAATAAAATAGAAAGTTTACCAGTCATTAATGGCAAATATGTCAGTGATCTAGTTAATTTATGAAGCATATACAAAATAAGGCAGCTAGTCTTCGTTAATCCTATTCAAATAATCTAATAATCCTATCCTTCCGATAGTCCCAGTATGCTAATTTATTAACAAAAATCAAGTAGCATCAGTAGCTTTCCAGTAAAATATCAAACTAACCAGAATAATATCAAGTGACTTGTTGAGAAACACTGCATGAGGCAGAGTAGGATGAAGTGGGAGAGTCTGTAAGGCAGTTGTGTCAAGATGCTCATTTTTGTGAAACAGAACTTTTTTCAGATGTCTGTGTTTGTAAACTAAACTGAGTAGAGGTAAATTACAATACTGGTTTTTACAGTATGAATTTTATTTTAGCACCTTTTTATTCCTTGGCATAATGACATGTAGAGTGATTTTTCTGCTCCTTTTCCTTTCATGCTCACACCAGACTGCTCAGGGCTAAATACAGAAATTATGTTTTCTTTTTAATCTGAGCATTTGATTGAAGAATTATGTCATCTTATAAGAAGAGTACTTTTTCATGAAAATATGTTCTCTGATCTTGAAAGCAATATTGCCCTTTTCTGAATTGATATATGCTTATGCAGCTATGTATGTTCATCTTTAATCTTGACATTTTTAAATTAATATTTAATGAATATCTTCATGGATCAGTACTGCAGTTCACAAAAGTTTCATCATAAAAATTTTTATTAGTAAACCTGTTTCGTATTAAGAATTGAATTTTTAAATACCTATTTTAAAAAATGAATTTTTAAATACCAATTTAAAAAAAAAACAGTATGAAACAAAGGGCCTTGGCCCATTTTCCGCATATCCCCAATCCCTGGCAACTACTATTGTATTCTTGACTTCTGTGAATTTGACTATTTTAGATAACTCATGTAAGTGGAATCATGCAATATTTTTTCCTTTTATGATTGGCTGTTTCATTTAGCAAAATGTTTCACATTTATCCACGTTGTTGCAAATAGCAGGATTAGCTTCTTTTTAATGCTGAGTAATATTCCACTGTATGTGTATATCACATTTTCTTTATGCATTCATCTATTATTCACATATTTTGGCTATTATGAATAATGTAGCAATGAAAAGGAGAGTACGAATATTTCTTTAAGATTTGATTTCAATTCTTTTGAATATATTAATACATCCAGAAGTGAAAATGCTGGATCATAAGGCAGTGTGGAGGAAATGGAGAGTTGTTATTCAGGGTGCCTACAGTGTCAGCTATATTACATGACCAGACTTCTGCCATACAACATAGTAACTAGAGTTAACAATGCTGTGTTGCACACTTCATAATTTTTTACAAGGGGACATCACATATTAAGTGATTTTACTACATATGCAAAATAAATAAGTGAACCAAGAAATATCTGGGAAATGTTGGTTGTGTTTATTCCCTCACATGTGGTGATGGTACCATGGATGTTTGCATGTGTTCAAACTCAATGAACTGTACACATGAAATATAGTCAGAATTTGTAAATCAATTATACCTCAAAAAAGCTATTAAAATAAACTAAAACTAGTCCATTCTGAAGTTCATTATAATGGATAAATCCTGCAGCTCTAAACCTCATAAAAGCATGCAGAGACATTGCATTATCCAGAAATATGTAATTCTTTCATTGAAACTGTCTTTCTTTCTTTACTTTTTGAAGATATTTGGATTTAGATGGGCAAGGATATTCACTCAGTTCAGTTCAGTCACTGAGTCATGTCAGACACTTTGCGACCCCATGAATTGCAGCATGCCAGGACTGTCCATCACCAACTCACAGAGTTCACTCAAACTCATGTCCATCGAGTCGGTGATGCCATCCAGCCATCTCATCCTCTGTCGTCCCCTTTTCCTCCTGCCCCCAATCCCTCCCGGCATCAGAGTCTTTTCCAATGAGTCAACTCTCTGCATGAGGTGGCCAAAGTACTGGAGTTTCAGCTTTAGCATCACTCCTTCTAAAGAACACCCAGGCCTGATCTCCTTTAGAATGGACTGGTTGGATCTCCTTGGAGGCCAAGGGACTCTCAAGAGGCTTCTCCAACACCACAGTTCAAAAGCATCAATTCTTCAGTGCTCAGCTTTCTTCACAGTCCAACTCTCACATCCATACATGACCACTGGAAAAACCATAGCCTTGACTAGATGGACCTTTGTTGGCAAAGTAATGTCTCTGCTTTTGAATATGCTATCTAGGTTGGTCATAATTTTTCTTCCAAGGGGTAAGCGTCTTATAATTTCATGGCTGCAATCACCATCTGCAGTGATTTTTGAGCCCCCCAAAATTAAGTCAGACACTGTTTCCACTGTTTCCCCATCTATTTGCCATGAAGTGATGGGACCAGATGCCATGACCTTCATTTCCTGAATGTTGAGCTTTAAGCCAACTTTTTCACTCTCCTCTTTCACTTTCATCAAGAGGCTTTTTAGTTCCTCTTCTCTTTCTGCCATAAGGGTGGTGTCATCTGCATATCTGAGGTTATTGATATTTCTCCCAGCAATCTTGATTCCAGCTTGTGCTTCTTCCAGCCCAGCGTTTCTCATGATGTACTCTGCATAGAAGTTAAATAAGCAGGGGGACAATATACAGTTTTCACATACTCCTTTTCCTATTTGGAACCAGTCTGTTGTTCCATGTCCAGTTCTAACTGTTGCTTCCTGACCTGCATACAGATTTCTCAAGAGGCAGGTCAGGTGGTCTGGTATTCCCATCTCTTTCAGAATTTTCCACAGTTTATTGTGATCCACACAGTGAAAGGCTTTGGCATAGTCAATAAAGCAGAAATAGGTGTTTTTCTGGAACTCTCTTGCTTTTTCAATGATCCAGCGGATGTTGGCAATTTGATCTCTGGTTCCTCTGCCTTTTCTAAAACCAGCTTGAACATCTTTAAGTTCATAGTTCATGTATTGCTAAAGCCTGGCTTGGAGAATTTTGAGCATTACTTTACTAGCATGTGAGATAAGTGCAATTGTGATGTAGTTTGAGCATTCTTTGGCATTGCCTTTCTTTGGGATTGAGGTGGATGAAACTGGAGCCTATTATACAGAGTGAAGTAAGCCAGAAAGAAAAACACCAATACAGTATACTAACGCATATATATGGAATTTAGAAAGATGGTAACAATAACCCTGTGTACGAGACAGCAAAAGAGACACTGATGTATAGAACAATCTTATGGACTCTGTGGGAGAGGGAGAGGGTGGGAAGATTTGGGAGAATGGCATTGAAACATGTAAAATATCATGTATGAAACGAGTTGCCAGTCCAGGTTCGATGCACGATACTGGATGCTTGGGGCTGGTGCACTGGGACGACCCAGAGGGATGGAATGGGGAGGGAGGAGGGAGGAGGGTTCAGGATGGGGAACACATGTAAACCTGTGGCGGATTCATTTTGATATTTGGCAAATCTAATACAGTTATGTAAAGTTTAAAAATAAAATAAAATTAAAAAAAAAAAAAAAAAAAAAAAAAACTGACCCTTTAGAGTCCTGTGGCCATTGCTGAGTTTTCCGAATTTGCTGGCATATTGAGTGCAGCACTTTCACAGGATCATCTGTCAGGATTTGAAATAGCTCAACTGGAATTCCATCACCTCCACTAGCTTTGTTCGTAGTGAAGCTTCCTAAGGCCCACTTGACTTCACATTCTAGGATGTCTGGCTTTAGGTGAGTGATCACACCATCATGATTATCTTGGTTGTGAAGATCTTTTTTGTACAGTTCTTCTGTGTATTCTTGCCACCTCTTCCTAATATCTTCTGCTTCTGTTAGGTCCATACCATTTCTGTCCTTTATTGTGCCCATCTTTGCATGAAATGTTCCCTTGGTATCTCTAATTTTCTTGGAGAGATCTCTAGTCTTTCCCATTCTGTTTAAATGCTTCCTCATTTCACTCATTCATATTTGAATGTCAGAAAGGAGATTGTAATAGTCTGTGGTTCTTTGAGAAATCACTTACATAGATTTTGGGGTCTAAGTATAAAATATTTGAATTTTTTCTGTTGATGCAAAAAATCTTTATGATATAAAAGGTCTATTACCTTATGTCATGATTGAAATGGACAGGGGAATACAAGTTATTCTGTTTATACCTTGTCATAGATAAAAACGTACTGTACATTTAAGCCTCACTTTTCACGGGCATAACTTAATTTTACTGTCAGAGTACTGCTTTTCCGGATTAAAGTTTACCAAATGTTCATAGATTATGCCTTTTAATGTTTTATTGAATTATGGGATATCTTATATAAATAATCCTTGGAAAATATATCCTCTTTTCTCTTCATTTCTTTGTATATCCCAGTTATTCAAAGCACAAACTATAGCAGCTAATGTGTCAAGTAGAATTTATGTTATATATATAGAGTAATGTACCACAAATGTATAGAAGAATTCTCATGTATATCAATTTTAGGTCTAAATATGTAAAAATAAATCAATTGATATATAAAATGCTTAATATAAATGAAAATTTTTATTAGGTAATCTGTAAATCACTCATAAAAATGACAGGAATGGAACCCACTTAAAATTGCTATTTATGAAATATACATGTGGATATGGTTACATTTATTTTAATATTCTTCCTTTTAAATTGGTATGCCTTAATATTTCTAGCCTAAATGGTTTTCCAGCAGCTATTTCTAGAAAATAAAATAGAACAATGTCAGTCTGAATATTATTGAAATGTTTGTGCATAAGATATTTTACATCTAAGTATTTCATGTCTTTGATTTTGCTTCTTTCTACAAATAGAGAGGACTTTATTTCACTCCATATTTAATGTTTTGAACTAAATTTTAAAGTCTCACTCTGACTTCCAAAGAAGTGACTTTGGGGAAATCATTTAATTTCCTTTTGCTTCAGTTTTATCATTATAAAATGACTGCTAGCTTACCTAGAGTTTTGAGATAATTAATTTTGTATCTGTTTCTGATTATCCCTCAGTGTCAGATTTTACATATTCACTAACAGCAATTAATATGTAATAGTCAACACTTGGAATTTTTACTATGAGATTTTGAGGCATTATGACCTAGTATTTATGACTTATAGTTTTCAAAATTTCTTCAAAGTCAGAACATTCAGAAAAAGAACTTACTGAATGATCATAAACATCTCTACTTTTGTTTCTGTAAGAAAATAAACCACACTTGAATCGTATAGTACGAACACATACTGTGTTTATTCATGGGAAGTGAGAACTTCTAAAGTTTTCCATAAACTCAGACACATGCAGGTATTTTTCTATTTCGGCAATTAGGAAGATTCACTTGAACCTTCCCATAGCAGTTTGACACCATCTCTTGTGTTCTTTTCCTTTTCTTCCTTTTCTGCTTTTCTTCTCCCTCTCTTCCTCCCTTTCTTTGTCTTTCTTCTTTCTTGACATACTTAAGAAAATAAACCCCTAGGGCATACAAGTACTGCTTTGGTTTTAGGTAATTCATTTTTTTTTTTTTAGTTTATTTATTTATTTTATTTGGAGGCTAATTACTTACAATATTGTAGTGGTTTTAGGTAATTCTTAAACAGAATACAAAGTTTAAGAAATAATGATAAACAAGACTACTTGAATCCAATGAAAACAACAAAATCTTGCCTTGCTTATGCTATAAATATATGTAAAAAATGAGTTGATCCAGTTCAACACTTTGGCAATTCAGAGTGGAAAAAAGAAATGGGGATCTTGCTGCTGGATGATAATTTGAAACCTAGAAAGTTTAAAAATTTTTTAACTTTGTTAAAAAATCAACAAAGCAAACAAAACCCTGTCAGAACATTGATAGAGAAAACAGTCACATGCATAAAAATGATGTCCTTTATCTATAATTGAGGGCACAGTTGGTGGCCTGTGGGCTGTTGCATACCTGCAGATGTGTGTGGAATGGAGTACAGAATGCCTGCCTGCACAATGTCTCAAAGGTTTTTGCATCAGTTGCCAGCACTGAAATGGGAGGAGATTTCACACACACACACACACACACACACGCACACACATGCATGCATTTTCCTCTTGTCTTTAGAAAAAAAAAGAGATTTATGAACAATGAGACCATATTCTCACCTGGCCACTACTTGTTGGTGTGGAGTAAGAGCACGTACTTTTCCCCTGCGTTTCATATTTCACTGGGCCAATTCTTTCTGGTTCTCAGCATAACCTACCTCTCTCTTCCTATTGTTTCTGTCTTCTGGTCTGTCCCAGATGATATCTGATGTGTCCCCTTAAGCATTTGAAAAAAAATTTCCCCTAGTTTATAATATACACACCATTAAAAAAATATGGATTGGTTAATGGGACATCACATACATGTTGTTTATCAAGTAATCAGTTAAGATCAAAGCCCAGCCTCAGTTAAGAATTTTGTCACATCTGCTCTGTTCAGGTTATCCAAAATGTGAGTGTTAACAAATGTTGCCATGATTCTCATCTCATTTCTTTGGGGATGCAGTGCCCTCTAAAACACTTGCATTCTCCTTTATCTTAATTGGCTAGACAGACAGCAGATTCTAAAAGAACCCACTACTTATTTTTCCAAAACCCTGAGGTTATCCACTTATGTTATTTCTTGTCTCATATTTATAATGCTAACTTCAATAAAATATTTTGTGCAAGGCTACTTCTTTGATGATTGTTATTTATGGCATCCTGTATCACTTCATGGGAAGTAGATGGGGAAACAGTGGAAACAGTGTCAGACTTTATTTTTTTGGGCTCCAAAATCACTGCAGATGGTTACTGCAGCCATGAAATTAAAAGACGCTTACTCCTTGGAAGGAAAGTTTTGACCAACCTAGATAGCATATTCAAAAGCAGAGACATTACTTTGCCAAGAAAGTCTGTCTAGTCAAGGCTATGGTTTTTCCAGTGGTCATGTATGGATGTGAAAGTTGGACTGTGAAGAAGGCTGAGCACCGAAGAATTGATGCTTTTGAACTGTGGTATTGGAGAAGACTCTTGAGAGTCCCTTGGACTGCAAGGAGATCCAACCAGTCCATTCTAAAGGAGATCAGTCCTGGGTGTTCTTTGGAAGGACTGATGCTAAAGCTGAAACTCCAGTACTTTGGCCACCTCATGCGAAGAGTTGACTCATTGGAAAAGACTCTGATTCTGGGAGGGCTTGGGGTCAGGAGGAGAAGGGGACGACAGAGGATGAGATAGCTGAATGGCATCACTGACTCGATGGACAATGAGTTTGGGTGAACTCCAGGAGTTGGTGATGGACACGGAGGCCTGGCATGCTGCAATTCATGGGGTCGCAAAGAATCAGACACGACTGAGCGACTGAAGTGACTCCTGAGAGAATAAAAACAAAAATAAGTAAATAAAAAGCAAAACCGGCCGATACACATGCATCAGGGACACAGGTCTTTCAGACAGACCTATGAATTCACATCCACCAATTTGTTCCAGGAGTATGGCAGTGCGATGAAAAGTGGGAATAAGGAGGGCTCTTCTGATAGTGCTTAAAGTGCATGAATAGTGAAAATAGGCTTGTATTACTTAAAATCTTTAAAATTCAGCATGATATTAGCATCAATTTTGGTAGTACGCACTGAAAGATGAACAATAGATCCTCTGATTTATATGTTCTCTGCACACTTCTGTTTTGAACTGCCCTCAGCTGATCATTGAAGTTTCCCTGGGTTGGTAGAAATAGAAGATTTCACAGTAGGAGATGAACACTGTGTAGAGAAAAATCTTTCCTTTTCTATTTCTTCAGGAATTTGTGCCTAAATCCACATTGTGTTTCAGACAGTGCTTAGCACTTTCATTTATTCCTCTCTGCTGCTGTGGAGTTCTCAGATGAAAAAAGTGTGTGTGTGTGTATGTATAGACATAAAGTGGTGCTTAAATATTTACCTCAATCCTCTATCATGAACGAGCTTCTAGACTAAATTTGTTAATGTTACCCTGGGGTAACAAGTATTTTTGTTCTCCAGAAACAAATATATGATAGTACATTACTCTATGTGAGTCTATAGCTGTAGGTGGTAAAACTTAAACATTGAGTATAATGTGGCACTCGGAGAAGGCAATGGCACCCCACTCCAGTACTCTTGCTTGGAAAATCCCATGGATGGAGGAGTCTGTTAGGCTGCAATCCCTGGGGTCACTAAGAGTCGGACACGACTGAGTGACTTCACTTTAACTTTTCACTTTCATGCATTGGAGAAGGAAATGGCAACCCACTCCAGTGTTCTTGCCTGGAGAATCCCAGGGACGGGGGAGCCTGGTGGGCTGCCGTCTATGGGGTCGCACAGAGTCGGACACGACTGAAGTGACTTAGTATAATGTGGCACTAGATTCCTGTGGTTTCAACCCTTGCTTCCACTTTTTCCTTAAAATGTGAACTTTTGTTGTTGGCATTCCCTCTTCTTTATTCAGAATTCTTCCATGCTAAATGATAATGAGAATGATACACACTATCCAAAATTAGTAAATGTTAAATGAGTAATGTTATATGAAATATGTAACACAGAGCCAGGTATATTAAAAAAATAAAATATTCACACACATATGCATGTGTATATGCTATATTTATGTTTTGTGTAGTGGTTTACATTATAAATAAACTATGATGGTAAGCAATTCTAAGAGCCTTGAGGAGTAAAGAAATATATTTCTGGAAAATGAGTACACTAATCTGGACTTACTCTGCATTAGGATTTATTTGTTGGCAATAAAGGTTTATACATGTCTCTACCTGCCAAAATCATTGATTTTGTGGTAAATGAGAGGCAAGACAATTCCAGCCATAAGGCAATAGAAAAGCAATAGAAAATGGAAGCCCAGCAAGCCTCCCTGTTGCTGAGTCAAATGATGTGCTTGTTTCTTACATTCAGATAAGCCTTAATTCACATAATTCTGTGTCAAAAACTAGACTGTTACATATAAAGGCAGACAAATGTGCTGGATATTCTCCTATTATTGTTTTCTTATTCACTGTCTTCCCTTGTCTACCTCGCTCTGTTCCATGACAGGCAGCCCTATGTGGGCTGACTTGACTGGGCTCCCTATTCATCCAGGTTCTGACTTGATTAGGCCCGAGGGACCACAGGCCCTGATTGGTCCTTAGAGGAAGTTGGAGCTGGTTATTTCACTAGCTTGCTAGGGGACCACAGTTTGTCAGTGGCTCTGTTCTCTGCCTAATCAGTGACTCCTGTGGGTTTCCCTCTCTGTTCATTGATCTGGCTGGATTCAGACTACTTGTCTTTCCTTGCCCAGGTGGGGGCATGACTTCCTACTTTTACTGGTCCTGGCGGTCTTCACTGCCCTTGCTGTTTCCCTTAACTCCACCTATTCCTTGCTAAACAGTTTCTTCATTACTATCTTTTCTAGCGTGCTTTTTTGAGTGTGGCATCTGATTCCTGACAAGAACTTGACTGATACAAATGTCTTCAATGATACAAAATTAATGATTTCTCTGTAGAGAGGAAGGAATGATAGATTATTCTACTCCAGAGATCGATAGCACTTAATATCTCTATTTATAAAACCAAGACAAGCCGTGACCAATTTGCCTGAATTTTTCTCTCTCTGTGATTAAGAGTTTCTGCAACTGTGTGTTTTGTATAAACAATATATCTTATTGTTGCCTAAGGGCAAAGGAATGCTATGGCTTGCATTTTAGAACACCTGGTGTGATGGCATCATGGAGAGTGACTTGAAAAAAGATAAAACTGAAGGCAGAAACATTCATTTAGAGACTGTCATGCAGTTGAGGTAAGAGATGAGAGTAACTTTGATCAGATCAGGAAGAGGAAAAGGTACTGGAGAGGAATAATTTGGAAATTGCTTAGGAGGCATTAGGGCACAATGGTTAGCATGTTACCTGCTCTGTGACCCTGGGAAAATAATTTCATCTTTCTGAGTCTTAATTTCTTCATCTGCCAAATGAGGGGAATGGTACCTATCTCAGAGTAAGGATTAAATTAACATATGTTAAGATACATAGTATAGCTCCTGGTACATAGTAAGCATTATATAATATACACCTTAAATATTATTAATATTAATAGCACATTTGTGGATGTGAAAGGAATGTGTATGGTGAAGAGGATGTGTATGGGAAGTCTTGCAGATATATAATTTGGTGCAGTATGTGATTTTTTGCTGTCATTTATTGAAGTGGATAATTTAGCTTAAAGTTCAGATCTTCAATATTTTGTAATTTCTATTAATTTCATTTTTAAAAAAATTTGCATTGCTACCATTTTATATTAATGTCAGATGCTATCATTCCTATGCTCAAAATATAACAAAATAAAACCCAAATTCCTTTAAATTCAGGTGTATTCTAGGTATCTTCCACAATGACTATGTCTTACGTTGATCCCTTTATATCTATGGGGCTTCCCTGGTGACTGAGATGGTGAATCTGCCTACAATGCAGGCCATATGGGTTCGTTCCCTGGGTCGGGAAGATCCCCTGGAGAAGGGAATGACTACTCACTCCAGTATTCTTGCCTGGAGAATTCCACAGACAGAGGAGCCTGGAAGACTACAGTCCATGGGGTCGCAAATAGTCAGACACAACTGAGCGACTAACACTTTCACTTTCACTGTATTTATGAGATTCCTCCATATTGCCCTAGTGAATCTTTCTTTTGGTTCTTCTCACCTGAATTGCCCTTTATATAACTTTATCTGATTTCGTCTTGTGTATCCTCAGACATCTGTGCCTCTTTATTTTTTTGATTATATGGTGTTTACTATCCATAATAGTTATCTAGAATTCAAAGTTCTCACTGGTTTAGCCCATCTTTTATATTGCTTTATTTTCTCGTTGTACTCCATTAGCAGCTATTTAAATATCCTTGAGAGTTTTGATTTATTTTGCCTCTGAGCTTTTGTTATAACTATTCCCTATGATTGATATATATCCATCTTTTCTATATGTACCCAAGAAAATACCAATCATTCTGCTGAGCTCATCAATCTGCTTCTCGAAGAGATGCTCTTCATATCCCCTTCTCCCATTTAAGTTATGTTCTCTCTCTTCCTCCCTTTCCTATGTTATGCTAAGTGAAGATACATTATAGTATTTCTCAACGTGTTCTTAAATTAGAAAATAAAATCTCTGATTATGTATGAATGTCATTAATACAGGTTCTTGGGTGTCCTGATCCAAAAGTTTCTGATTTACCAGGTCTGTGTGCTTTAACACAAGGTGGCTCAATGGTAAAGAATCCGCCTGCCAATGCAGGAGACGCAGATTCGACCCCTGGATGGGGAGAGCCCCTGGATGAGAAAATGGCAATGCACTCCAGTATCCTTGCCTGGAAAATCCTGTGGACAGAGGAGCCTGGTGGGCTACAGTCCACGGGGTCACAAAGAGTCAGACACAACTTAGTGACTGAGCACGCATGCACACCTGCATGTATGATGATCAATGATCAAAGAGAAAAGGATTGACACTGCTCAACACCCAGCCTCAAAGCTCCTCTCTTGGTATGCATAATTTTCTCATGATTGAAATTTCTGCCCCTGAGATGAATAGATGGATGCAATCATCTCAACTACACTTGGTTCATGACGAGAACATTGCTGAGTTCTCAATTTCAGTTTCTTAATTAAGGGTAAGTTGGGAAATATGATCAGATCTTGAATGGCCAATGAAAAAATCAGAATATGTCATGTCTTATACCCGTATCTTCTGTGCTAATTCCTTCTTTCATTTGATCACATTCTTGTTCTTTCACTTCTTTCTTATGTCCTCTCCTGCTTTTGCCAATTTTTACTTCCAAAACTGCTGCAACACAGTAATCATGTTGTGGTATTTACTTCTGTCTTAGCACTGTTCTGCTTTATGTTCAGATACACATGACTATTTTTTCTTGATCCATTTTCCCAAAGTTTGCTCTGTCATATGTATAGTCCACATCTTTTAAAATTAGTTACTCCTGCTGCTGCTGCTGCTGCTAAGTCGCTTCAGTCATGTCCGACTCTGTGCGACCCTGTAGACAGAAGCCCACCAGGCTCCCCCGTCCCCAGGATTCTCCAGGCAAGAACACTGGAGTGGGTTGCCATTTCCTTCTCCATAGTTACTCCTAAGGCTGACTAATTGCTTGATTTCTCCATCTCTCTCATACAATACTGAACAACAACACTTAGATTACTTATCATCTTTTCCTCTTTTATCAAGTTAAGATAACCACTGATGAGAAATCAAGGGGAAAAAAAAACTCACGTCTTAAAATTTTCAAACAATTTACAAAAGATGACAATTTAATCATCCTATGTTAGAATCTGAAATATGCAAATGTTCATGGTTGGAAGGAAAATATGAATGAATTTGTTTCCTTTGTATTTCCATCTTATTTTTCAAGTAAACTAAGAAGAAAAAAATGAAAAAAATTATCTTATAATTTTGATATGATAATAATTTGGCCCAATGGTTCTCGGTTAGATAGGTCCACAGAGAATTCAAGGTTCTGGACTAATTTCAACTGAAGAAAGAAAATATTCTGAACATCTCCAGTTGGAAGGTAACTTTTACATTTTCTGAGTGATTAATGGAATGTGCATTTTTAACATGCAGTCCCAGTGATTTTGGTACAGCTGGTCCCTGGGCAACACTGAGATATCTGATTCTCCTCACTGTACTTTGGACTTCTAGGAAAAAGAGAATAATGTTTTTTATACTTTTGTATCACTCACAGATCTTGATGCAACATTTATATAGAGTATCTACTCAATTAAATATTTCCTAATATGAACTGAATGGAATGATTCAAGATTTAGTTTTTCTCAAATCTACTTCCAAGCTATTTCATACTTTCATTCTTATCATAGTTCTTTTTGGTTGAAGTTTTTCCCTCCTTTGCTTTTTCCAGCCTCTACTTTCAAAGTTGATTGCAAATTAATTCTAATTGAGGATATTATTGCAGTTGAGAATGTTTAGTAACTCTGTAAGTTATAGAAAGCTTTCTTTTCTCTTTTTTTGTTCCTTCTTCTCCTATGTAGGAAATGAACTATTTATTTTATCACATCTATTAATCAATTTTAGCCACAAGTTATTTAATGAATAACTGTGGTTACACCCTTATGGTGGAAAGTGAAGAGGAACTAAAAAGCCTCTTGATGAAAGTGAAAGAGGAGAGTGAAAAAGTTGGCTTAAAGCTCAACATTCAGAAAATGAAGATCATGGCATCCGATCACATCACTTCATGGGAAGTAGATGGGGAAACAGTGGAAACAGTGTCAGACTTTATTTTTTTGGGCTTCAAAATCACTGCAGATGGTGACTGCAGCCATGAAACTAAAAGACGCTTACTCCTTGGAAGGAAAGTTATGACCAACCTAGATAGCATATTGAAGAGCAGAGACATTACTTTGCCAACAAAGGTCCATCTAGTCAAGGCTATGGTTTTTCCTGTGGTCATGTATGGATGTGAGAGTTGGACTGTGAAGAAGGCTGAGTGCCGAAGAATTGATGCTTTTGAAGTGTGGTGTTGGAGAAGACTCTTGAGAGTCCCTTGGACTGCAAGGAGATCCAACTAGTCCATTCTGAAGGAGATCAGGCCTGGGTGTTCTTTGGAAGGAATGATGCTAAAGCTGAAACTCCAGTTCTTTGGCCACCTCATGCGAAGAGTTGACTCAATGGAAAAGACTCTGATGCTGGGAGGGATTGGGGTCAGGAGGAGAAGGGGACGACAGAGGATGAGATGGCTGGATGGCATCACTGACCGGGTGGACGTGAGTCTGAGTGAACTCCTGGAGTTGGTGATGGACAGGGAGGCCTAGTGTGCCGTGATTCATGGGGTCTCAAAGAGTCGGACACAACTGAGTGACTGAACTAAACTGAAGCCCTTTATTTTGAACTCTTACGTGTAGTCAGTCAAAACTGTCATCTGGAACTATATACAGTGTAAATGCATGACTTCTTTCTCCCTGGGGTTAGCCTTATCAAAAACCTAACAAAGTTCACTGCAGGACAGTAGGTAAAGTTATTCCCTAAAGAAGAGGAAGAATCTTTTACAATCCCAAAATTTTCTCTCTGATTCTATGTCACAGACTTAGGACCATTTGCTCCTTTGTTGTTTGTGGCAATGGCAAACTTTATGTTAATACTAACCATCTTGCAGAGGAGGACAATATACGTGCTTGTGAGACCAGGTGGTGGTGGTGGAAATGATACATTACCAGACTTGACCCAGTGCTGATAAATATTCCCTGTATTTGCATCATGGTTTGTGGGTCTGAAAAAACTCATTCATACTTTAGGAAAATGAACAGACTTAAAAAAATAACACTCAACTCCTCATTCAGTTTAGTTGCTCAGTCGTGTCCAACTCTTTGGGACCCCATGGACTGCAGCATGCCAGACCTCCCAGTCCATCACCAACTCCCAGAGTTTACTCAAACTCATGTCCTTTGAGTCGGTGATGCCATCCAACCATCCTCATCCCCTTCTCCCACCTTCAATCCTTCCCAGCATCAGGGGCTTTTCAAATGAGTCAGTTCTTTGCATCAGGTGGCCAAGTATTAGAGTGTCAGCTTCAGCATCAGTCCTTCCAGTGAATATCCAGGACAGATTTCTTTTAGGATGGACTGGTTGGATCTCTTTGCTGTCCTAGGGACTATCAAGAGTCTTCACCAAACCACAGTTCAAAAGCATCAATTCTTTCACACTCAGCTTTCTTCACAGTCCAACTCTCACATCCATACATGACCACTGGAAAAACCATAGCCTTGACTAGACGGACCTTTGTTGGCAAAGTCATGTCTCTGTTTCTTAATATGCTGTCTAGGTTGGTCATAACTTTTCTCCAATGAGCAAGCGTCTTTTAATTTCCTGGCTGCAGTCACCACCTGCAGTGATTTTGGAGCCCCCCCAAATAAAATTTGTCACTGTTTCCATTGTTTCCTCATCTACTTGCCATGAAGTGATGGGACCAGATGCCATGATCTTTGTTTTCTGAATGTTGAGTTTTATTTTTTTAATAAATTTATGTCTTTTAATTGGAGGCTAATTACTTTACAATTTTGTATTGGTTTTGCCATACATCAACATGAATCCGCCATGGGTATACACGGGTTTCCCATCCTGAACCCCTCTCCCACCTCCTTCCCTGTACCATCTCTCAGGGTCATCCCAGTGCACCAGCCCCAAGCACCCTGTCTCATGCATTGAACCTGGACTGGCGATCTATTTCACATATGATAATATACGTGTTTCAATGCTATTCTCTCAAATCATCCCACCCTCGCCCTCTCCCACAGAGCCCAAAGTCTGTTCTTTACATCTGTGTCTCTTTTGCTGTCTCGTATATATGGTCATCATTACCATCTTTCTAAATTCCATATATATGTGTTAATATACTGTATTGGTGTTTTTCTTTCTGACTTACTTGGCTCTCTATAATAGGCTCCAGTTTCATCTACCTCATTAGAGCTGATCTAAATGCATTCTTTTTAATAACTGAGTAATATTCCATTGTGTATATCTACCACAGCTTTTGTATCCATTCTTCTGCCGATGGACATCTAGGTTTCTTCCATGTCCTGGCTATTATAAACAGTGCTGCGATGAACATTGGGGTACATGTGTCTCTTTCAATTCTGGTTTCCTCGGTGTGTATGCCCATCAGTGGAATTGCTGGGTCATATGGCAGTTCTATTTCCAGTTTTTTAAGGAATCTCCACACTGTTCTCCATAGTGGTTGTACTAGTTTGCATTCCCACCAACAGTGTAAGAGGGTTTCTTTTTCTCTGTACCCTCTCCAGCATTTATTGCTTGTAGACTTTTGGATAGCAACCATTCTGACTGGTGTGAGATGGTACCTCATTGTGGTTTTGATTTGCATTTCTCTGATCATGAGTGATGTTGGGCATCTTTTCATGTGTTTGTTAGCCATCTGTATGTCTTCTTTGGAGAAATGTATGTTTAATTCTTTGGCCCATTTTTTGATTGGATCGCTTATTTTTCTGGAATTGAGCTGCAGGAGTTTCTTGTATATTTTTGAGATTAGTTGTTTGTCAGTTGCTTCATTTGCTATTATTTTCTCCCATTCTTAAGGCTGTCTTTTCATCTTGCTTATAGTTTCCTTCATTGTGCAAAAGCTTTTAAGTTTAATTAGGTCCCATTTGTGTATTTTTGCTTTTATTTCCATTACTCTGGAGGTGGGTCATAAAATATCCTGCCATGATTTACGTCAAAGAATGTTTTGCCTATGCTTTTCTCTAGGAATTTTATAGTTTCTGGTCTTACATTTAGATCTTTAATCCATTTTGTGTTTATTTTTGTGTATGGTGTTTGAAATGTTCTAGTTTCATTCTTTTACAAGTGGTTGACCAGTTTTCCCAGCACCACTTGTTAAAGAGATTATCTTTTCTCCATTGTATATTCTTGCCTCCTTTGTCAAAGTTACGGTGTCCATAGGTACATGGATTTATCTTGGGGCTTTCTATTTTGTTCCATTGATCTATGTTTCTGTCTTTGTGCCAGTACCATACTATCTAGATGATTGTTTTTTGTAGTATAGGCTGAAGTCAGGCAGGTTGATTTCTCCATGCCATTCTTCTTTCTCAAGATTGCCAAAGCAATCTTGAGAAGTAGATGTTTTTCTGGAGCTCTCTTGCTTTTTTGATGATCCAGTGGATGTCAGCAATTAGATCTCTGGTTCCTCTGGCTTTTCTAAATCCAGATTGAACATCTGAAAATTCACGGTTCACATATTGCTGAAGCCTGGCTTGGAGAATTTTGAGCATTACTTTACTAGCGTGTGAGATGAGTGCAATTGTGCGGTAGTTTGAGCATTCTTTGGCATTGTCTTTCTTTGGGATTGGAATGAAAACTGACCTTTTCCAGTTCTGTGGCCACTGCTGAGTTTTCCAAGTTTGCTGACATATTGAGTGCAACACTTTCACAGCATCATCTTTCAGGATTTGAAATAGCTCAACAGGAATTCTATCACCTCCACTAGCTTTGTTCATAGTGATGCTTCCTAAGACCCACTGGACTTTGCATTCCAGGATGTCTGGCTCTAGGTGAGTGATCACACAATCGTGATTATCTGGGTCATAAAGATCTTTTTTGTATAGTTCTTCTGTGTATTCTTGCCACCTCTTTTTAATATCTTCTGCCTCTGTTAGGTCCATACCATTTCTGTCGTTTATTGTGCCCATCTTTGCATGAAATGTTCCCTTTGGTATCTGTCATTTTCTTGAAGAGATCTCTAGTCTTCCCCATTCTATTGTTTTCCTCTATTTCTTTGCATTGATCGCTGAGGATGGCTTTCTTATCTCTCCTTGCTCTTCTTTGGAACTCTGCATTCAAATGGGTATATCTTTCCCTTTCTCCTTTGACCATTGCTTCTCTTCTTTTCACAGCTATTTGTAAGGCTTCCTCAGACATCCATTTGGCCTTTTTGCATTCCTTTTTTTGGGAATTGTCTTTATCCCTGCCTCCTGTACAATGTCATGAACTTCCGTTCATAGTTTTTCAGGCACTCTGTCTATCAGATCTAATCCCTTGAATCTATTTCTCACTTTCACTATATAATCGTAAGGGGTTTGATTTGGGTCATACCTGTATGGTTTAGTGATTTTCCCTTCTTTCTTCAGTTTAAGTCTGAATTTGGCAATAAGGAGTTCATGGTCTGAGCCACAGTCAGCTCCCGGTCTTGTTTTTCCTGACTGTATAGTGCTTCTCCATTTTTGACTGCAAAGAATATAATCAATCTGATTTTTGTATCGACCATCTGACCAATTCCTCATAGATCCTAAATTATTATGCCATCTCAACCCAAATGGAGAAACTGAGTACCCATGGATGATAAATAGAATATGAAATGTGACTATGCCATAGAAGTTACTTTCTTCATACGCAGGTCATTTTTTCTGGATAGTGTCGCATTAGAAGTCCTGCCTTGTCTATTCCAGCACTGTTCCTGTAGGATACAATCAAATTAAAATTCTGTTTTTCTTTGTCAGTTTGTGTGATTTCATCATTTGATGATTTCATCAAATGTTAGCAGTTAGTTTCATTGTTTAATCTCTTATTTTCCTGTTACAGGGCACTGATATTAAGATAATAATAATAAGTGGCTAAACAAATTACATTGCAAACACTTTCCAAAACTGTTGTCAGAGGGTAAGTTAATTTTGACATTTGTCAGCAAAATACCGAGGATGAGGAAGCTTTAGTTACATGTAGGAACCCTCAGCTTTCCTCTGCTTACCACTGGTTACTCTGCTGTTTATAGCATTTCCTGCAGTGAAGTTAAACCTGTGCTTAGTGACATATGGCTCATGTCTGGTCAGCCAGTGTCTCCACTGACACTGAACCAATCCCAATAGAACACTGTGAATGGAAAATGCTTTTCTTTGTATAGAATATACTGAAATCTGTATTTGTCTCTATCACTCTCCCTTCACTCAGGTTACTATTACATTCAAAGTTTGGTGTTTTGGGGGGAAAAAGCCATTTTTAGCATTTTAATAACAAGTAGCATACATATTTCTGCCTAAGTAGAATGCTGCACACTGTTGTAAAGCTATAACTTCCAGAACTGAAAGGGGCCTTGTTAAAATAAATTATTACAGAATGTATTGTTAAGTAATTGCTGTTTTCTTTGTGAATATATGTGATCAATATTCATAAACAAGTGAGATGAAAGTAAGGGTGTGTCAATTTTTCAGACAAAAAGATTGTGAAAGATTGGGTAATGCAATATGATTACTTTTTTTTATAAATATCACTGTATTGCATTTTGTAAGCATCTTTGACTTGTATGGCTAAAACTGTCACAAATAGTGTTGGAATTTTTCTTTTTTCTCTGGTTTGGAAAAACCAAGTTGAGAGCCACAGGGTAATAGTTGGCTGTTAATGATCTTTAGTAGTTCTTACTAAATCTCTCTGTAGCACAGAAAATACCAAAGAATTGGGGAAAGTTGGTCCTTGGATCAGGAAGATCTTCTGCAGAAGGAAATGACAATCAACTCTAGTATTCTTGTCTGGAGAATCTCATGGAAAGAGGAGCCTGGTGGGCTACAGTCCATAGCGTTTCAAAGAGTTGAACATGACTGAGCACACATACACACATGCACACACAACCTTATTCTTAGGCAGAGACAACTTGCTTTGAACAATGACAAGCCCAGCAGCTAGAGGCTGGGTTTCAATTTCCAGCCTTTAGTGCAACTGATATGTAACAGCAGCAGTGGAATATATCCTTTGGCCAAGACCTTCCATTTGATAAAACTTGTAGAAATTATAATATGTGATGTTAATAATGCTCCATTGAATTTCATCTGTGTCAAAAAGCAATTAATTGCAAGACACATAAAATATCAACAGACCCTTCCTTTACTGCAGTGACCTTGCTTAGGCCTGCCACAAAAGGAGGAACCTCAAAAACAAATGTATAGGGTTACTCAGCACTAACTAGAATGTCATCCTGGTGTGTGTCTGTGTGTGTGTTTTCACTCTCAAGCTAACTAATCACTCAGGGGCCACAATCGACTCTGCCATCTTTCACTCTCAAATGTATCATTCTAGTCACATACAGATATTTTTGTGTCCTGAGAAGGTCCCACACTTACCATAGTATTCCATAGGATGTCCTTGATATTCCTCAGTCAATGAAATCCTTCCCTGTATCCCCTTTGACCACCATCTCTTATAAGTTTGGTTTAGTTTTATATGGATTACAGTGTTCCATGGGTAAATGGCAGAGATAGAAACTTTCTTCTGACTTCAGTGCAGATACCCAAGACAGTCTTAAATCCTCTAGTTCAGGCCATCCCTTCCAGGAAAAACTACAGGGGAATTTTTTATGTTTTTGATAAAAATTTTAGATGCTATTTAATTTAACCATCTCTCATTGAATTCAAGTACAAAATATTTGACTTCTTTGCTCAGAAAACTCCCTTGTTTTTAATGGTATTCTTGATGGTACTGGCCATGAATTATTTAGCATGTTATCCAAAGGAAGGAAGGAAAGAAATGGGAGAAGGAAGACAGAAAAAATAGCGAAGAAGGAAGGGACAGTAGAAGAAAAAGGAAAATAGAAGGGGCTAAAATGAAGGAAAGATAAGTAGATGCAATTATTTCATTCCCATCGAAGATGTTAGTTGCTCAGTCATGTCTGACTCTCTGTAACCCCATGCACTGTAGCCTGCCAGGCTGCTCCATCCATGGGATTTTCCAGGCAAGAATACTGGAGTAGGTTGCCATTGTTTTCTCCACAGAATCTTCCAGACTCATGGATGGAACCTGGGTCTCCTGCATTGCAGGTGGATTCTTTATTGCCTAAGCCACCAGGGAGCCTATCATTATATAATTAGGTGGAAATGCCAAGCTATAAATAGCCCATCCCATCTTTCTCACTAATTGTTCAATAGTGTGTTAGTTTCCTAGGGATGCTATAACAAAGTGCCACAGACTGGATGGTTTAAACAAGATAAATGGCTTGAAGTTTAAGACCAAGGTATTGGCAGGACTTCTATTATGGAACCGGTTCCATTTGTCCCATTGGCAGCAAGCGAAATGCTGAGATTCTGAGGTTTATAGCCGAAAAAGTTTATCTATGAGGCAGCGAAGCAAGGAGACTGGAAAACAAGACGCAAAGCTGCCTCCCCCAAAGTGAGGAGGTTAGGATATATATGGGATAATTTGGGCAGGCTTAGGGGTGGGGAATGGAGAAGTACTCTTGCCACTCCAGTACTCTTGCCTGGAAAATCACATGGATGGAGGAGCCTGGTGGGCTGCAGTCCATGGGGTCGCTAAGAGTTGGACACGACTGAGTGACTTCAGTTTCACTTTTCACTTTCATGTATTGGAGAAGGAAATGGCAACCCACTCCAGTGTTCTTGCCTGGAGAATCCCAGGGACCGGGGAGCCTGGTAGGCTGCCCTCTATGGGATCGCACAGAGTTGGACACGACTGAAGCAACTTAGCAGGGGTGGGGAAAGGTGATTGGAGGCAGGGAAGACAGGGAGGTAACTAGTAATCCACATCTTGTTAGGGGACTCTGCATGTTCAGGAAGGACGCTCTGAGTAAGATTGAAGGGTGGAATTTTCCAGCCAGGGCATCTGGCCTAGTTTTGGAGGCAGTGGCTCCCACAAGCCCTAACCAGCTCGCACCAGGCAAGGGCTGACTCCAATCCTGTGAATCAACTGGATCTGTGAAGCTGCGAAGGTTTTCAGTTAAAGAGTAAAAAACTAAATAACTAAAGTGAACATCATCTGTGAAGGCAGTTTAAAAGTAAAGGAGTTTTAATAGGCTGTTTCTCTATTTGTTGTTCTGTAAGATAGGCTCCCCTGGTGGCTTAGAATTAAGGAGTCTGCTTTCAGTGCAGGAGACATAGGAGAAGTAGGAGATGCAGGTTTGATCCCTGGGTCGGAAGGAGGAAGTGGCAACCCACTCCAGTATTCTTGCCTGGGAAATCCCATGGGTAGAGGAGCTTGGTGGGGTGTAGTCCATGGGGTTGCAAAGAGTTGGACGTGACTGAACCTACATGGAAAATGAGCTCAAGAATTTCTGTTAGTTATCAGTTTTTGTTGACCTTTGTGGGACAGTTTCACTTTTCAGGGCTCTGAGGAAGAATCTATTCCATGCTTCTCCCCTAGCTTATGCTGGTTGCTGTCAAGCTTTAGTGTTTTGTGGCTTGGCTGCATACATCATACCTAATCTCTGCCTTCATGTCCATGTGGGAAAGGGAAAGCTTTCAGGGTTTTCAGAGTCCTGTTAAGCAATTTGATTTTGAAAGCATCAGGGAGCCATTGAAGGTTCTTAAGTAAGAGGTTGATACAGTCATTTTGAAATATTGCTAGTGTGCTGCCTGGAGATGCAATTGGAAAGAGGGCATCAGTTAGGTTGCTTTTGCAGTAGTCTTAGTGAGAGATGATTGTACTTTGGGATGGTGAAGGTGGAGGGAGGGTGCTGATTAACAGGGTAAGGGCAGGGATGAGTTCTCCGTGTCTAGTTAAGCAACTTTTTTTGATAGTTTTGCCCTTTCAGTGACATAGGAGATCCTGAAATAGACTTTTGTTTTGTTTTCCATGTTTTTTTTGAGAGAGTGTTGAGGCCTAGATTAGATTTTGGATATATTGGAATATAAAGATACTCAAGACAAACGTTGAGTAGCCAACTGGATACATAGGCACAGAGAGCAGGCCTAAGGTCTATGTTGGCCAGATGAATTTGTGAGCCATTTAAATAGATGATAGATATGTCATTCTACAATTTAATGTAAGTGTCCTATAGAGTAAAAATGATTGCAAAGAACCCTGGGTGGCATATAATGTCTTTGCCTCTTTTTTTAAAAGATAACCAAATTGGTAGGGCCTACCTCCCCTCCCTCCCCACCCCCCCCCCCCATATAAATGACCAGTGGGAAAATGTGATCATTCTAAGGGAAGATTGTTTTAGTTTTGGTAAGCACTGTAGGAAGCTTTTCTTGAGGAAATATCTTGAGAATGTTAGGCAGATTCTCAAAAACTCTGAAAGCCCTTAGCTCCCTAGCACACTGTTAGTCATCTCTATCTCAGGAATGATAAAAAGTCACATATTTAAACATGTTACCTTATATGAAGAAAAAAGTTAGAGACAAATATCAGGTCAACATGAGTTCAGTGTTTTCAGTTGAGGTTTCCAGAAATATATACATACATATAACATGTCAAAGACTTAGTCTTCTGTTTCTCAAAGTTATTTCTTGTTCTGTTTATTTAAAAAGGGAGTTTATTTCCAGAATTGAATTATGTAACAACAGACTGGTTCCAAATAGGAAAAGGAGTACGTCAAGGCTGTATTTGTCACCCGGCTTATTTAACTTCTATGCAGAGTACATCATGAGAAACGCTGGGCTGGAAGAAGCACAAGCTGGAATCAAGATTGCCAGGAGAAATACCAATAACCTCAGATATGCAGATGACACCACCCTTATGGCAGAAAGTGAAGAGGAACTCAAAAGCCTCTTGATGAAAGTGAAAGAGGAGAGTGAAAAAGTTGGCTTAAAGCTCAACATTCAGAAAATGAAGGTCATGGCATCTGGTCCCATCACTTCATGGCAAATAGATGGGGAAACAGTGGAAACAGTGTCAGACTTAATTTTTTGGACTCCAAAATCACTGCAGATGGTGTTTGCAGCCATGAAACTAAAAGACGCTTACTCCTTGGAAGGCAAGTTATGACCAACCTAGATAGCATATTGAAAAACAGAAACATTACTTTGCCAACAAAGGTCTGTCTAGTCAAGGCTATGGTTTTTCCATTAGTCATGTATGGATGTGAAAGTTGGACTGTGAAGAAAGCTGAGCACCGAAGAATTGATGCTTCTGAACTGTGGTGTTGGAGAAGACTCTTGAGAGTCCCTTGGACTGCAAGGAGATCCAACCAGTCCATTCTGAAGGAAATTAGCCCTGGGTGTTCTTTGGAAGGAATGATGCTAAAGCTGAAACCCCAGTACTTTGGCCACCTCATGCGAAGAGTTGACTCATTGGAAAAGACTCTGATGTTGGGAGAGATTGGGGGCAGGAGAATATGGGGACGACAGAGGATGAGATGGCTGGATGGCATCACTGATTCGATGGACGTGAGTTTGAGTTAACTCCGGGAGATGGTGATGGACAGGGAGGCCTGGCGTGCTGCAATTCATGGGTTCACAAAGAGTCAGACACAACTGAGTGACTGAACTGAACTGAACTGAACCTTTGTACAAAATCCTAAGTGAATATTTTGAGAGCCTGTATAGTTATCTACTGTTATATTCAAGTTTTTTTTATTGTTAAATAAAGTAGAAACAGATATTCATGTTTTGTTGCTCTTGAAGTTCTCTTCTAAGTATTTGGCTAGAGAGTGTAATCTGAATTATTATTGTGAGAAGCCATTAATTTCTTGTCATAATTTGATATACTAATGTAGGTCAGTGACAAAACACCACTTAAAGGTACTGGTAGCTAATAGGAACATATTGACATGAGAACTTGTTAGAAAGGCTTTTCAGTGTAAATTAAGGAACATTTGATATATGTCAAAATAGCTCTGGAATTAGACCCTCAGGTCTCTCATTCTCAGCCCTTAATTAAAATGGAGACTTCATCTGCATAATAACATTTTTGGCTTCTGTTATTCATTTTCGGTATTGAAACTTCAGTATTGAAAATGTCACTTTATAATTTTTTTGGATATGTCTTTGAAATTTCTACAGATGTTTGGCTCTACATGATTTGTGCACTGAGTACTAAAATATTATTTCTAAGAATGCTGAATGTAGTGATTAATTAGACAAAAGCCTATCTGAAATGTTTTTCTGTTGATAAGTACACTTGTTATTCATTTGGTATTTCCTTACTTTTATTTATTTAAAATTGGTTTGTGACATTAATTAAGTAAATTAAATAGTATTTACCTTGTTATTTTCCCATGTTTACTTTTGAAAAGCACCAGTTGAATCTAAATTTAGATTCACTGACAAATTTGATCATTTCATTATGTGAGCAATTTACATAAAGTTAGTGTCACTTTTTACAAATGTTCTTCATTTCTAGTTTTTTTTTTTCATATTAGTTACTGGGATGAGAATTTGTTATAATTTTATTAATCAGAAATAATATTATTCCTGCAATGTTTGTTCTATACATGGAGATTTTAGGCTGCTAAGAAAAACTAAAATTTTAAATGCTTAATGCTAGAGCTGTGTACTATGGTAAACCCTAGATATGATTACCTACCATTATTGCTACTATTATTCCTGCAATGTTTGTTCTATACATGGAGATTTTAGGCTGCTAAGAAAAACTAAAATTTTAAATGCTTAATGCTAGAGCTGTGTACTATGGTAAACCCTAGATATGATTATCTACTATTATTGCTACAACTGTATGAAGTAGAAAGTCATTTCATCCCCACTTTATACATGAAGAAATTAAGATTATTTTAGTTTATATGCTAATGTTTCCAACCCAGGAAACCCAACTCCAAACCCAGTACTTTAAATTAGCAATATCAGAAAGATTCAATTCTTGCTGTTAGAGACTTTTTAATTAAAAGAAAAAATATATGTATACACACCTGTATATATACCTGCGTGTGTGTATATATCTATATATATAGATAGATAGATATATTTATCTGTACACACATGCATATATCTCCTTATACATATATCGAATTTGTACATGTGAAAACTTTACATGTACATTTGGAAATATTAATGGCTTACTTACACTTGCTGCCAGCTTTGATGAGCTGAACATTGTTCTAATGAGCATTATTTATCATACTGTCACTAAATCCTCTGAGAGAGGTTTTATTTTTAATTAGTTTTACAGATAGCAAAACAAAGGCACAGAAAGATCAGGTCACTTGCTCAATGTCACACAGTAAGTGTCATAGTGGGAATTTGAACCTGGACACCTCAAATCAGAGCCCTTGCTTATAATCACAGCATTCTGTGTGATCTACACTCTTCTTAAATTTTTAAAAAAATCAATGACATCAGCATTTTTATATATCAATAAATTTGGAGCTACATACCCATGTTTAACGTGGGCTTCCCTGGTGGCTCAGGAGAGGCAGGTTTGATCTGTGGGTCAGGAATATCCCCTGGAGAAGGAAATAGCAACTCAATAGTTTTCCAAATATTCTGGTGTTTCCAGTTTTTCACTTATAAATACTGTAGTGGAAATATTTGGAAAAAAAAAAAGAAGAAATATTTGTTTGTGCACCTTCTGGCAGTTTGTCTCATTAGTCGTTTTTGTTTTAGAGGTGGCCCAAATGTTATATATACATTTACGTTTGGAATCTAAATTGGCAAACTGCATCCTCAAAAAACTCTACTGATTCTCATCTAACAATCATGGAGATATATATTACCTCAGGATTACTCTAACATTAGGTTTCATTTATTTATTATCTTTATCAATATCTTTGGCTAAGCAAATACTATAGTGGTTTAAATTTCTTTAAAAATTATCCAGATTGAACAACACTGAACATGTCTTCAGACCACTTGTGTTTGGAAGAATGTTTGAAAGGCACTGATCCAGCTGTGTTACAACCCAGACTGCTTACAATCTGCATAACTCATTTGGTTTAACATCAAACAGATATGATCTCTTAGGTTCTGCAGAGAAAATTAGAAGGATGTCAAGCATAATATCTGAGGCTAGGTGGATGGTGCTAAGAGAATTTAAGCATAACAGTTTTATATTTAACATAAGGGGCTATAGGTATAAGCAATTGTTTATAGATTTTTACAGATTCCTTTGTTTGCTCAAAAAAATCAGGTAAATATTAATTAGAAGTTCGTAATAGAAAAAAGCAGGTTAAAGCTATAAAATTAAATTTAAAAAACCTTATGTACTTATTAAGTGTTGTGTATCACCCATGTTTTTGCTAGCACTCTTAAGATTTTAAGGTTTTATGATACTGCAGATTTCTCATATTGTTTGTTTTATTAACAAATCCTGACATTAATAACAAATATGACAATTCTTAGAAAAGGTATTTATGAATTCATTTAGGAGAATGTGAAACATGAAGTGGAGAGCAAGGTCTTGCTTCATGGAAAACTCAAGGAGCACAGGTGATTGAGCAGGAAAGTGAGCACGCCAGGTCCTGACCTGAGATGAGAGGGGTGTGGGAGAGATGACAGGTCTAAGAGCTTTCCTGGGGAATGCTGTTTCACACTGCATAGAGGTGAACCACTGAGATATTTAAAAGGTCAATTTCAAAATTTCATCCTCAAATAGATGGAAATTAAATTGTTTGAACAGAAACTGTGGGCATTTCCTCAGTTCTCCTGTGTATAGTTCTTTGAAACGTTCAAGCTTAAGTACAAAATTAGAAGTTGAGTGATAATATTTACTAATAAGTGCTTATGTTTCACATTTAATGGTTTATAAAAATGTTTTTACTTTTATCTCTTATGGTACCAACTAATTTAATAAAAATACTCTTTGTCTTTGGGAATATAAATGATTGATAATTATTTTTTTTATTCTGGTGTTTTCCTCTAAATTCTAAAGACATAAAGTCTATCCTTTAAAAATGAGGATGCAGCATGGCATTATTTATATACATACCTACGTACATATATAGGCTTCTCTAGTGGCTCAGCGGTAGAGAATCCTCTTGCAATGTAGGAGATGCTGGAGAAATGGTTCAGTCCTTAGGTCAGAAAGATCCCCTGGAGGAGGAAATGGCAACCCACTCCAGTATTCTTGCCTGGAGAATCCCATGGACAGAGGAGCCTGGTGGGCTATAGTCCATGGGGTTGCAAAGAATCAGACACGTCTGAGCACCCACACACATGCACATACATACATACATATATATGTGTGTACATATATATATATATGTATCTATGAAAGTGTTAAATATATATATATATATATATCTATGAAAGTGTTAGACTAAACAACAACAACCACACACACACACACACACACACATATATATAAATACACACAACACAATTTGTTTCTAGAGAAAGACAGCTGTGAATGTGAAAGTGAAAGTTGCTCAGCTGTGTCTGACTCTTTGCGTCCCCACGGACTATACAGTCGGTCCATGGAATTCTCCAGGCCAGAATACTAGAGTGTGTGGCCTTTCCCTTCTCTAGGGGATCTTCCCGACCTAGGGAAGACAACTGTAGATGAAACTAATCTTTGAATATTCACTAACCTTCAATGGAGATGTCTTATTTTTTCAAATGTATATTTAAAATACACATTTTAGGGATTTAGAAAGAACTACCAAATGTGTCAAAAAATACCAAGCTTTGCACAAGTGTCTGGCGTTTGCTGAGTTCTTAGTCTATGAATATTGCCTGGTGGGATTGGAATCATTATGGCTTTGTGATAATTGCTCTTCCCTTTAGTTCTGAAGGAGACTTTGGGTTGTGTCATTACCACACAGATTCCTCTGTGCTGGAGTTTCAAAGGCATTTTTGTAACATGTTGAGGGACTTGTCCTTCTTGGGGCTAGTCACACACAGCAGTAGTCATTACTCAATGGAGAGAAACAATAGGGAAGTCAGCAGGCCAGATACTCAAAATCCTATGTCTGCCGTTGCCACTCTTGGAGAAGCAAATTGAAGTTTTCATTTTTGGCATATTTTTTAGTAAATATCATTTGTTTTGTTGATGAGTTAGACTGAAAGAAATAATAGTGGTCTCTAAATAACCAAATAGTGATTAAAGTTAGAGCACAATGATGATACTAATTTCATTTTAGTTAATATTTGCTGGGGCTTTGTAGTTCTTTCCAAGAAAGCTGAAATGCCCTTAATTTTAGAGGAGGTGAGTACATTTAAGTATACATTTCAGTCCAGAGTGTTTAAAAATGATGTAATTAGTACCTGTGGGTTCAGGCGTCCTGATCTCATAAGATGTGATAATTGATGAATCAGAAAGATTTGGTTCAAAGAACTTTAGAGGGTTCACTGAGCACATGATATATAACTTTAGACATTATTAAGAGGAAGCCTTATCACGAAGTTGATTTAGAGGGGGTAAAACTTACCCACGGTTTTAAAGATTAAATGCTGTTCTCTCTCATAGCATTATAATAGTTTCTCTGCCTCCTTCACTATGCTTCCAAGATGACTCAAAGCATGTAACAGAATGGTACCATAAAAGCAAGAGGAGTCTTCCTTCTGTCTTTGCCATTTTTTTTTCCTTTTTTTTTTTTTTGTATTTATAGTCTATGCCCTAGCCCCCAAAATTTCTGGAGTAGTTGTTTTTGTTTTTTTGTTTCTTGTTTTTGTTTTTCCTACTAAAATTTACTGATTAGATAGAAACATGACTCAGTCTTTAGTTGGAGACATTTCACGATTTGGCATTGGATCTGATATAGAAACAGGAACTTGTGCATAGTATCTCACATTTCCACCTTCTTAGGTAAAGCTTAGTTCACCACAATATTTACCTTAAGTTGTAGCACAAAGCTTAGTTCACATAAGTCCTTTGTAAATACAATACAAGCTTAATGAACTATTTGATAAGCTTTCAAATATTGCTTACATATAGGTCGTATATTTCTCCTGGGAAATACTGGGAAGAACATAATGAATGGCTGAATGGCTTGGGCTGGGAATATCCATGTAGAAGCATGGATGGCTATGTATGTCAGACTTAGGGACCCACAGTTCCTCTCTGGTACACATATCAGAGGTTGTCAAATGCTGTATTTGAAAAGAATGTTAAGAACCATAGGTTCAGTGAAACTTTTTTTTTTTTTTGTATCTATAAAACATACAAGAGTCTTTGAAGTTTTAGCTTTATATTATAGGTTATGTTTTGAGATGAAAACAAAAAGGTTATTTCTGATGAAATCTGAAGTTGTTAATGTAAAAACCTTAATTTAATAATATTTATAAGTTTTATACTGTTTCATTTAAGACACATAAGAATCAAATATGTCATTTTGTAGAAGATGATTTAGATTAATATTTTGCCATTATGTATTCAGCTTTTTGTTGCAAATAGCTATATCCCACTGAAGCAACTTAGCAGGCACACACTCAGTTTTTTGTAAAGTTAGCACCTATATTCAAGAATGCTTTAAGATTACATTAAAAGATAATTCTTTTACACAAAACATTATTGCTTTTATTATTGTTTTTAATATTAAAATTTAAATTGCTTGTGTTCTTTTCTGTTTAACTTTAAACTTTCATGAACATAATTACATTGTTATTTACTGTCATTTTCTTTAATGACAAACTTTCTTCATTTTGTTAAATAGTATCTATTACATATAACAGATAACTTGTTTTTTAATTAAAAATATAAACTCTTTGCTTTAAATTCTTGACTAACATTAACCTAAAAAATCAGATAAACCTCTGTTATTTAGGAAAAATTAATAGCTTCTTTCTAGAACCAGAGGCTTCAGGGTTTAATTTTCTTACCTTACTCTGGGCTTTGCAGAATTTCTCAAGGCAGCTCAATTAATTTATAACAATGCTGCTCAACACGTGCTGAAGAAATTATACAAAATATTCAAAACCTTTCATATTCAGAGCCTTCACCAAAGTCATACTGAGGTAGATATGATCTTTTGATTAAATCCAGAATATGATCAATATGATCTTAGTACTTTCACTTTATAACTCATCATATTAAAGATAAAAATGGTGGGCAAGCATTCAGTGTTAACCAAGTATGAAGGATAAGGGTAAAGGAAAATAAATTCACTCTGATGCTAAAATAGTAGTTAATTAAAAACAACCAAATGAGTAAAAGCCAATTATAAATAATCTGCAAAATGTTTATATATCAAGATATTGTCCTATTTGGGATTATTTAAATGACAGTGACAGAAGGATTTTAACTATTTTTTGCAGAAATTATTGTAATAGACATAGAAATTGAATATTCTGCTATCTGCATGTTTTAATATATGCTTACATTCATGTTTGTAAGAATAATAGTGGGATATAATAATAGTTTATATTATTTTGAAGGGTAGGACAAATGTGTAATTTCAAAAGATCCTTATAGTTGCAGAAATGAAGGCAGGCAAACTAAGATTGAAGGAGATATAAGGGATCGAAATAATGACAAAAATTAGCAGTTGAGCAAAGAAAACAGTTTTCTATTTTTCTTCCTTATTCTTTTATAAACACAAAAGATAGGGTTGGTGCCAGACTGCTATGGCCTGAGGATTGCAAAAACATGCAAAGTGTGGCATAGAGTGGGTACCATTAGTTCCAATCACTAGGCTGTAAAGCAAAGATGAGAGGAGACCTGTAATGAGAGGATAAATGTTTTGTCTCCAGTCTTTAATATGGGAGAGATTAAGCATATTTATATGCTGTGAGGATTAACTTTGATTTTTTTTTTTTGGAGTAAAGATTAGACTGTTTTGAGCGATTTCTGCATATAGGATACCAAAGTTACAAGATTTAAACTTGTAAAAGAGCAGAAAGATAAGAAAAAAGGAAAGAAAATAAAGAAAGCCAGATTTTAGGGAAAATTAATTTTATAAGCATGATGAAAGATAGTAGAAAAATAGTATAGTATGGCTAAAAGTTACAGTTTATGTCGGAAATACAGACATTATGGTTTGTTTCTTACAATGCAAATAGTCTTTGTAATCCTGAGACATTTGTATAGTATTTTAGAATGCTTAATTGTATGCTTCCTCATTTTTTACATATGGGTAAACCTCAAAGCAGTTTTACCTTTCGCCTGAAGCTTGGTTGACCCAGGAAGACTTTTATCCTTCTCAAACCTCACCTCCTTCATCTTTTCCCCCTGTTGTTCTACAGCCTCACTTGAAATTTCCCAATGCCTTCCTAATTATCATTGGCAGTGATCTTTTGTTTATGCACCTCCAAATCTGTTGTAAGTGACAGTTTTGGACAATTTACCATCCTCAAGCATCTCTTTGTGTAACTTTTGAAGCATTACATTTTATTTGTAATCCTTCTGCCTCTGAGTCTGCTTTCCTGGCCTCACTGTATCCATATTCACATCCACGCCAGCTCTGTACCAAGAATTCACATTCCTTATGATTTTATCATTATTCTCTTAATTTCTCACTCTACGTGCTCTGTTTTAGGGATTGCATCTATTCTATTGCTGTCAAACATCAGCTACCATTTAAAAGCTCTAAATCTTTATATCAAGCAGCAACTTTTCATTTGTTGGCCAGCTCACCATCAGCATCTAAAACTAAAATTTTCACCTCCTCTCCCAAATTTTCATATTCTCCGCTTCCTTATCTGAATTTGTTATATTAAATATATATTGATATAATGAGCCTAAGGAGAAAGATATCAGGCAAAAGAATTGTCACCAAGAAGAGGGATAATTATAGAATATACTCAGAGAAAAGTAAAAATATTAGTCACTCAGTTGTGTCCAACTCTTTGTGACCCCAGACTCCTCTGTCCGTGGAATTCTCTAGGCAAGAATACTGGAGTGGGTTGCCATGCCCTTCTTCAGGGAATCTTCCCAACCCAGGGATCAAACCTGGGTCTCCTGCATTGCAGCAGGTTCTTTATTGTCTGAGCCACAAGGGAAGCCCCATGCTTGTAGACATAATACTTAATTTAAAATTTGAATGGGAAATCATTGTGGAAAAAGGAGGGAGGAGAAGACTTATATAGTATTTTAAACTAGTAACTCAGTAACCCCAAGTTACCTTGAACTAGTGTAGCAAAGTGGTACGACATTACTGGAACTTGAATTCCCAGAGAATAGTTGGACCAGGGATTTCAAGGATATGCAAAAGTACAATACTCTTGCTTGAAGTTGTTAGAGGAAAGAAAACTCTTATTATGAAACTTATTAATGGCTAATAGCAGCATATCCTTCAGGAACATGGAAAAAGCTTCTCCCTCAAAAACACAGCATGTCTAAGTCCTCGCTCTTACAAAGCACTCCATTATTTGGGCTCAGATCCCCTCATTTTAAGTCTGTCCCAACTGTGAATAATGTGGAGCCCCTACTGATCAAGAGAATATTTTTTATTAAAAAAAGCCTTTCACCTGTTTAACCAAAATATTAACTTCAGTGATATCTGAATTCATGTTCCCTCACTCCCACATCAATCAGTCCTCAAGCCTTGTCTAATAAGAACTCTCACGTAGGTTTCTCCCATCTTTTCCATTGGCAGGGCCCACGGTCTCTTTCCTATGCCTGGAGACATTAGGGTAGATTGAGAGAGTGGCACTGGTCTGGAGGTTTTGAGTAGATTATAAATTTGTGTGGATCACATTTTCATGTAGTTATTTCCTGAACACTGCAGACAGTATCATGTCAAAAGACATGATTACATGCTTTTGAACACACTATTTCCTTTCTCTGGAATGTTCTTCCTCTTTTGCCTCCACTGCATGTATCTTTCCAAACCTTGTTAAATGTCATTGGCTTCCTGAAACCTGTCGGAATCCCCCAGGCAGATTTAGTCAGTTTCTGCTTTGTCCTGTTGTAGTACTTTTCACTTTCTTCTGTTAGATAACTCTTCTGTTCAATTGTAATTTTTGAATGATTTCTGTATGTATACAAATTGGTCAGACCCAATAGGCTGAAAACACAATAGGCTGTGGCCATAGAGGGCACCGCTCATAGCATCAATCTTCGTATCCTTAGCACATAGCCTCATGCCTCATCTATAGCAGTTGCTCAAAAAATATATGTTTGAAAGTCTTTTTATGAGATAAAAGGCTAAAATATGCTTTTGCTATTGCCATTGGGGAATTTATTTGTGTTCTTTCTCCAGCAGAATACAGAGAGAATTTGGTATGACTTTGAAAAGTATACTCTAACAAGATAAGAGAATGTTTCTCTTTTGTCCTTTTAGGCTGACCTCTTGAGCCCAAAGCCAGTTTATTCAGATTAAGGGAGTTGATAGAATTAGTGTTAGGAATGATTTTATGTAATGGGATTTGGTTTACTGCAAGCAAATTTGGATGAATATGAGTCTCTTGCAATATTTTAACATTTTAATTCATTGCTGACTCTATAGGGCAAAGGGGATCATAACCCTTAGTCCAATAAGGATGATGAGTTAAGATTTTTGTCTAACAAGGCAGAGGATAAAACATGTCTTGCTTTAGATATAGTACTGCAAATTGCATTTGTATTTAAAGTAGGCAAATTCAGTGTTCTAATAGTTGATATTTTTGTAAAATAGGAGGTTAGAGTCCTTATAGTGATATATGCTTAAAAATTATGAATTATTTATTAAATACCTACTCCGTGCTCTGAATTAGGTAATGTGGAACAGATGCTCAAAATGATGTTCATTCTTGTAATGATGTGCTTCTTATCAAGTTAGAATGTTAAGAAAAAGGAGAATCACTGGGCAATACACATTTCCTGGTAAAAAAGAGAAGAAAATCATTGCTAAGAAATTCAAGAAGCTTTCGCAACATTGGTCCAAAGATCAGTGTGGGAATTCTATATGGGGGAACATCATGATCAAATAACTTGAATCGTCAGTGTTCTTTAATTTTCCACTGATATTGGGCTGATGATACAGAGAAGTGATATTTCATGTTGAATAGTCAATATGTGGCCCATTTACGGGGGACTAAATGCCATGTAGGGTGATTTGGACTCCGTGAAATTTCATGCTGTTTAGTTACTCAGTCGTGTCTGACTCTTTGCAACCCCATGGACTATAGCCCCCTAGGCTCCTCTGTTTGTGGAAGTTTCTAGGCAGGGATACTGGACTGGGTTGCCATTTCCTTCTCCAGGGGATCTTCCCGAAGGGATGAAACTCAAGTCTCTTATGTTTCCTGCATTGGCAGGTGGATCCTTTACCATTAACGCCACCTGGGAAGTCCTTCTTAGGCAAAATTCAACATAATGAAAAAAGAAGTTACGACATATTGTTTGGGAAATCATAAGATTTTTTTAGGGATTGGAGACAGGACAAAAATTGTGACAATGTTACACTGGCTAGGTTTGGAACAATTATACAATTAATATTGTTGATCTAGTTATGGTGCTGTAACTACTTCATGAACTTTTTCTCAATCTTTTTTTACCCCCTAGTCTAGTCTAGATATAGTTTAGGAGTTATTTAAAAGTGCTTTGACTTTTAGAATTAATAGCATTCTATTAATATTATAGAATTAATAGCATGAGTTAGTAAAGAAAGCCTAGAACCGGTGGTCCTGGTCTCATTGAGGCCACAGCTAGCTGCAATCCTGTTGCCAGGTCACCTGATGTTCTCAGACTTTCCTTCCATAATTCGGAAATAAGATCATTGACCTGCATGAATTCTAAGACCTTTCAGTTGAGCTTTCTGCAGACCAAAAGAGTTCATGGGAGCTTCCAAAATGTTCACATTATCATTGAGCTTCTGAAGTACTGACTATATATTTTAATGCATACTAGGTAAAGTACATCTTTAACACTTATAATTTGGTAGAATATTCCCCCTCCTATAAGATGGGTGGAAGGCTCAATATATAGGCAATTGCCTCTTCCAAGAATGTGTTAAAATATGGAAGAAAATAGCAGAAAATTAACCCTTGTAGATGAAGACAGTGTGCTTACTGTATAATTTAAACTTTTAAAATAAAGCTACTTATTTGCATAATGATTCTTTGGAAGGATGATCCTTAAAATAATAATACTATTCATTGATATAAAGCAAAAATAACATTGTAAATTAATCTAGAAAAGATGCCATGTTACTATATAATTAGATATATTAATAAACATGTGAACTATCAATTGTTAGGCTAGAATTTTATTTGGCATAGAAATATATTTCAAGGTAATGAATCTCTATTTTCTTCCTTAACAATTTTCTATTTATATTTTGAAAGTGTTAATTGATTGTCATCAGTTTGTTAACCTCCATAATATGTATACAGTTGTGTGACAGATGTTTAAAAATAAGTGGCTTTCTAATATTATGTATCTAAATTGAAGTTTAAATTTGATCCTGCATTTAAAGGTTGAAGAACAGTACTTTGCTTGGATATCCAGAAAGAAAACGGAAATAACTGGTTGTTTTATTACTATTATTTACAAGCAGACTTCTCTGTCTTTCAGTTTGAAATTAAGAACAATAACAAACTTTGCCCTTTTCAGCTCTTAAACTCTAGGAGAATTCTATACATTCTTGTTATGTAAAACAAAGTATTAGTATTGGAAACTATTCTTTTTTTATTTTCAGAACATAGGTTGTCCCAAAAGAAAATTTCCTATAAGTTGGACTTATAATAATCTTATTTCCTCCATAAATCACCAAATTTATCTGTAAATTTAACAATATTCATGATCTTTTAAATGTTAAGTAAAAAATTCCAAATATAGTCATATTAATTTTTAAGCAACTACAGTCTCTGCTGATAATACTGCTGTTGAGGCTGAGATTGCTATCAGTAAATTCTTGAGATCATTGTTCTTATATACAGACAAAGCTTTTTCTCCAATCACAACAAATTTTTCTTCTCTATTCCAAATATATTACAAACAAAATTGCTGAATTCACAAATGGGGATGATCTCCAATTTGAAGCTAGTCACTTACAGTAATCTCCTTGATGGCAAGAAGCCTATCCTATTATCTAAGTATTTCTCAGGACCAAAAGAGTTTTTGCATATAATGGGTTTCCTATGGGCTTCCCCAGTGGCTCAGTGGTAGAGAATCTGCCTGCAATGCAGGAACTGCAGGAGACATGGGTTCAATTCTTAGCACATGACAATCTGCTCCATTATTCTCGCTTAGGAAATTCCATGGACAGAGGAGCCTGGTGGGCTATATAGTCCCTAGGGTAACAAAGAGTAAGTCAGTGAGTCCTAGACAAGTTTTATAGGCCCATGTAGCATTGAAGTAGGAGAAATTGTACTTAGGAATTTATACAATTTCATGAAAACTAAGTCTATCTTGAGTCAGAATTTTATACTTAGGCCTCAGTGATCTATGATCGTCACCAGTGGCTTTTGTTCATATTAATATAGGAGTCTATAAATATTGAAAACTAAGTTGATACTCAATTTCTGACAGCTAAATCTTCCTATTCTTTAGCTTCCTAGTTTTAACACAGGACTTAGAACATTAACAGAAAAATGGAAATGTCTTTAATTTAGATTACTTTTTCCTTTGAGTGATCTTTTTCACCACCATAGTCCCTGTATCACAGACGGTAAAGAATCTACCTGCAATGCTGGAGACCTGGGTTCTATCCCTAGGTCAGGAAGATCCTCTGGAGAAGGGAATGGCAACCCACTCCAGTATTCTTGCCTGGAGAATCCCACGGACACAGGAGCCTGGGGGACCACAGTCTGTGAGATTGCAAAGAGTCGGACATGACTGAACGACTACTACTACTATATAGACTTTGGACAACATCCTTTACCAAATTAAATTTTATATTTCAGAGATGAGGGGAACTATCACATTTTAGCAGTCAAGTTTTATTACAGGTCTTGTAATGATGGTGATTTCCTGAATCACCAGTTTTCCTCAGCACCCTATTCCCATTTTCCATTTTCAGAATGTGTTGGCGACTTTTAGATAAATTTGAAGCTTTCTGTCCAGCAAAATGTTTAATCCCTTGAGGATGTTCAAAGTGTTAAGACTGATGGATCTGACAGAGCTAAAGTCTAATAAGAATTGCCGTTTACAACCATGATGATTCACTGGATGACAGTTTATTTATCTTTTTACGTATCTTCTTTCTGATTCAACAGCTCCCCCCACGGTTCGTATTGTGCATTCAGGCTTGGCCTGTAACATTGAAGAGGAGCGCTACTCAGAAAGGGTCTACACTATACGGGAAGGGGAAACCCTGGAATTGACCTGTCTAGTCACGGGACATCCACGTCCACAGGTGAGTCCTGAACCGTGAAATTGTGGAAAACTCTCTGACTTGTCTTGCAAATCAGAAAAAAAAAAGTATATATATATATATATATATATATATGTTTATTTTAGACGATTTAGCTAAAAATGTATATGTGTTTGTGTGTGTGTATGTGAAATCCATATTATATGTGCAATGTAGGATAAGGGTAGCAATCGTTGAACATTCAAGCTTAAGTAAACATGTAGAATAGACAAAAAAATTTTTTTTGTTTTAGTATTGTGAGAAATTTAAAAGACACTAGTCTAAGGAAGCTGTTAAAAAAGACAACTGCAAAAATATCTCTGTCAGATAACAATTCATATGGCAATGAGTTTATTTTAGAATGTGGAACATGATTTCATGATGACATAATTGCAGTGGAGGAGGCGTTTGTTCTAAAAATGTGATGCACGAGGTCACAGGTACTTTCCTTATTCCTAGTCATTATATTCAGAGAAAACCTTGAAAAACAGATGTTTGCAGGTGCTGTGTGAATTCAGGTTCTCAGAGTCAGCAGCTACAGCTTTTACAAGTTAAGTACCAGGAACAGAAATTGAGACTTTCAAGGGGCACTAAAGTGATAAATAATGAGCAAAGAAAAAAAAATTGTACAAGTGAAAAAAGCGCTTAGATAGGAAATAATATTGTTAGGTTATGTATCTGTGATTTAAAGATTTAATTCATATCCAAAATTATCAGGATGTTTTATTCATTAATTGCCAGTTATTATTGTCATATATTTAACCTGACTGGTTCAAAATATAGATTGTTATTCAACACAAACACTGTTATGAAAAAGAAGTCTCATTTGGTAGACAAAGTTATATTTTTTATTTGTATTACAGAAAAAAATTCCAGTTAACACATGACTGTACAGGGAAAAGTAAAGAACAGTGTGAAGATTATAAAATCTCCCATCATTTTAATCTTGTCTTTTGGTCTTGTCATCGTTTACTCTTTAATTCTCAAGGATGTTTTGACTCTGCCATTTTGACCCTGAAGAGCAAATTAAAATAAGCATGTGAACTTTATAGAATGAAGCAATGGATTGATGAGACCATGAGTAAACTGAAATGGTGAAATATGTTTTATAAACATATTTGAAAATATGGAAAACAATAAAAGTAATCTAAAAATTATTTTAAAATATTAAGATCCATAGTGGCTAAAATTGCAAATTATGATACTTTCTAAGAACTGAAAATTTATTAAAGAATAAATTTGTCTCAATAAAATTGAGTTATAGAAAATTTGAGGTTTCCCAGTTAGTGCAGTTATAAAGAATCCGCATGCCAGTGCAGGATACTCATGAGACGTGGGTTTGATCTCTGGATCAGGAAGGTCCTTTGGAGTAGGAAATGCCAACCTGCTCCAGTATTTTTGCCTGGAGAATTCCATGGACAGAGGAGCCATGGGGTCACAGAGTCACACATGACTGAGAAACTGAGCATACATACACAGAAAATTTGACCCAATGAATTAGATTTGGTAGAAAAAAATGATTGCCAAACTAAATACACAAGCCCCGAAGCAATAATTGTTGAAACATGATGTAGGTAAATAAGTTGATATTTAAATAGCATTTTTATTTAAAAATTTGTATAGAAAATAATGTAGTCCAATTAAAATAATTTTAGTTATATTAAAAAGTGATACCATTAACTCAAGAATATTATCCCAAAGAAAGTTCAGTGTTGTTATTATTTTTTTAATGTATATGCATAGAATAAAAATTCCAGAGTAAAAAAGTTGAAATCAAAACAGGAATGTCCAAGTAAACCTAAAAGAAGACACAAGAGAATACTCACTGACGATCCCCTTATTCTTACAATGACCGTACCAGATTCTGCACATTCTGAACTAAAAATACAACTTACATTTTAATTCATCCAGCTATTCTGCTCCATCTTCATACTTACATTCCCTCAGTTTCAGACATTTCTTATTTTCTCCATACATCTTCCCTTTCATGCTTCAGCAATCTGGAAGGAATCTTTGAGCTCTGAGAAATCTAAAAAAAGTTCTGAAAAACAGAAGTAGATTATTGCCTTGTTCATTTTTCCTGATAAATTCCATTTTTGGAATCATTTCAGTGTATTCTAATCCTATTAAAAATGTATTATTTTGGGATCATTATTTCTTCATTCCTAGAAGCAATTCAGGTGTTTGCAGGTGAATCAGTTTCAGTTTATATTGCATCTCTGGAAAATTAACTAGGCCTCTTCTTTGTCAACAAGCTGTATAAGGAAGGCTGACAAAACAGCTGGGCCTTCACATCCTGTCCAAACACTAAAGGGCGTGCAGTTGGCAGCTGGTTTTCTCAGGATGAATTTTCTCGGCTGATACCATGAACCTGAAAAGGTTTTCTTACTCCTTTGTTTAATCTGAATATGATAATATTTGGAAATGCAGTGAAAAAGAGAAGTTCCTCATTCACTTTTCAGATTTCTTAATCTGTTACCTATTTCTCTGGCAATGAGAGTCATAAGGATTTCCATTTCCACAAGTATTCTAAGGCAGCAATGTAAAATTTCTTTAAAATAAGTGAATAAATTCAGTACATAGCAGTGGTTATGAGCGTGGGACTGCCTGGGTATAATCCAGGATCCTTCTTGACTACTAGCGTAATTTTGGGAAAGTTCCTTAACCTCTCTGCTCTCTGCATCTCAGTTTTCCTGTCTATATAATACAATAATGGTAACCATCATATCTATACATTGACTCCTTTCAAAAGTTAAAAGCAGGTTATAAAAATATATGCACATATGTTACATATGTACATATAAACAGATGGCACATAATAAAATATATACTGGCTTTTTATTATTTTAAGTAATTTATACTTGGTCTCTACTGTTGAACATATTTGAAATAAGCAAATTTTAGAAATGGTTCTTAGCATTTATGTAGTCTAAATTAGATGCATTTCAATAAATTTCACTATTTTTGTGTTTTAATGCATTGCAGAGCCTTTGCATCTCTGTTAATTAACTTTTCTTAGCTTGCGAGGACTGGAACTAAGTCCTCCTCATTTAAGAAAGGCTTATTATAAAGATATTAATATATGGAAAAGTAAGAATGGAGACAAGGGTTTGTCAATAAATCTACCAACCTAGTGTTATTGTACCTCTGTACATTCATAATTTCAGAATTCAGCTAATTACACTCTTAATTTTCCTTTTCTTTTTTCCCTTCTTTTCTTTTTTCCTTCCTTTTTTCCTTCTCTCCTTCTCTCCTTCTTCGTCTTTCCTTCCTCTCTTCTCTTTTAATGTTATAAAACCAGTAATAAATAAATTACATATACAGTTCTCCTATAAATGATTTAAACAATAGGATATTTAACAGACTGGATCTGTTTACTGTATCGGGTGAGTGACTGTCCAGCTGAAACAACTTTATTGAAAAAAACAATATTTTTTCAGTATATCTTTGGATAGGATATGGGAAGGTCTAGGAGAAATATCCAAAAATTTATTAATCACAAATTTCATATCAATAACTACCTTCACAGTTTTCCCCATACACACATAGACACAAACACATACGCACAGAAAGTCTCACCCCCTGATGATATACATCTTTATTAAGTTCATGGTTATGTGGGGAAAATGTACTCCCATAGCTTGTTTAGGAGATAGCTCTTATAGCCTTTCTGATCATTAATATCATGCCTTCAAATAGTTTTGTTACTATTACTTTTAATATAGACTATAGAAATACTCTTTTGGTTCAACACTAATATACTGTACAAGTACTGATACTTTTTATGCCCAGTACATCAGCATTAACCAAAGACTTTTTAACATTTAATAAAAATCCTCATGAATTTAAAGGGTCATTTTTCTTCCTGAGGAGAGCTGAATTTATTTACAGCTATTTCAGAGTTCATCATTTGTTTAATTCCATAAACAGTTCCTGATGCTTAGAAGAAACATTTATCAGACAATTCCAGATACTTGCAAAAGCAACATTAGTCAATGTACTTAATGAGATAATACACGTAGATCATTTAGCAGAGTGCCTAGCAAAAAGTAAATACTTAGTCATCATCGTATTTCTGATTGTATTACCAATACAAAATAATATTTTTTCTATAAACTTAATAATTCTAAACTATTACTGTCATCACTACTCAATTGCAGGTAACCCAATAGAACAGGTAGGGTATTTCTTACTCTCTCATTCAAGTTGGGCTCGGTCACAAGCATGGATTTAGCTCATGTATTTTGAGCTACCTGTGGTCTGGGCCAGTAGTTGTGTCTACACTGGAAAAAATTGACACACTTCTGATACTAGCTAGTATGTAGCTAGTCATCTGATAAGTGACCGCTTTTCAATTCTCAAGGAGAAGGATTTAAAATTTGCTTTTATGTGAGATGGACAGCAGGGCACTTGCACAGTTCTGCCCTAGCTCAAGATGAACTGTCCCACTCTGTGTAACATTGTAGTGCACAGGGAACTTGAGCATCTTCATAATCTACGTAACATTATACTAGTCCATTATATTGATTATAACACATCATTTTGCCTGCTCCGCAAGCATGATGATCTAGAAGATTTGATGCTGTTTATGGATAATGTGTGGATCTTTTATTAGAGTCCTAAGAATAGAGTCACAGCAGAAACCTTTAGATTCTAGAACAAGACTAGACTTTCTACAGCATAGGGCTAATTGCTATTTGAAAAGCTGCTCTTTGGTCAATAGGAAGTAGGATCCAGCTGATACCTGCCCCCTTGGTCAGGTGATTTTGTAACACATTCTTCTTCTACATGGTTCTTTGGAGGGTCCCAGAAGAATGGAGCCCCAGTCACTCTCAGCAATGTCTAGCGTAATAACACTTTGTTTTATTGGTTTTTCTCCTTCTCTGTGTCACTGTTCACAGTCACCTACTTTGCTTCCCTGGAATTAATTCTGAAAATAAACTACTACCTGTAATCTCTTGTCTCAGATTTTCCTTCCTGAGGCAACTCCAGGATAAGACAGTACCTGTCTTCTGGACTCAAACCTCATGAGGAGCTAGCATATTTATCCACCTAAGCTTAGTTTGTGCTTCCTTGCTGCTGACCTAATGTTGCTTAATTCTGATTCAGGATTATTGTACTTCTACTTTTCTTGAAGACTTGTACAGGTAAACCACATGTCACTAGCCAAGGTAGGATGCTCAATTAAATTCTGCTTTTATTTCTTAAGACTTTTATATAATATAATTGGCATGGCTGTAGATTATAATGTCCTCACTTATTTCCTCTTGAAAAAAATGTTGTGCACTTGAATTAAATCTATGCATTGAAAGTTTGCAAGGATTGTCATGTGATGGAGATTTCCTATATAAATACCAACTGAGGATTTGTTTGGTTTTAACAGTTTTGCCTCTCATAATCAAAATTGGATCTCCAGGGTGATTGGAAAATGGATCTCAAAGCAAAGTCAAAATTATTGCATATACAGATCACATGGAAGTTTGAAATTAGATGTGTCTTTTTGAAATCTGCATTGTTCAAAGAAAAATATAATATGTATGAGTTATGAGAACATAATCATTATTTTATTACAGCAGTTGACATGAAATAAGCTTTTTAAAATGATCAGGGCATTTTCAGAAGATAGAAGGAAATCACTATTGCCTATCAATATATAGTTGAGGATCTATTGGTTGTATTGTACATAGTTAACATGGATCATTTTAAAATAAATAGCTGTGATTCTTTTAAAGTAGAAGTGTTGTATAACTACATAGACATTGATGATTTGGTTTTGTATTTTTATTATTAGAAGAAGACTCCCATTGATATACTTTCAGTATGTATTAATTGATGTATGAGGAGATTTCTAAGTGATAGATACCCTACAATATATATTTTTCTTTGATTTTTAATATTTTTTGTAGTAGTTATTGAGTTGTCAGGGCTTCCTTAGTAGCTCAGCTGTTAAAGAAGCCACCTGCAGTGCAGAAGACCCTGGTTTGATTCCTGGGTTGGAAAGATCCACTGGAGAGGGGATAGACTACCCACTCTAGTATTCTTGGGCTTCCCTGGTGCCTCAGCTGTGAAAGAATCCACCTGCAATGTGGGAGACCTGGGTTCGATCCCTGGGTTGGAAAGATCCCCTGGAGAAGGGAACAGCTACCACTCCAGTATTCTGGCCTGGAGAATTCCACAGACGGTATAGTCCATGGGGTCACCAAGAGATGGACATGAGTGAGCGACCTTCACTTTAACTTGCTGCTGCTGCTGCTAAGTCGCTTCAGTCGTGTCTGACTCTGTGCAACCCCATAGACGGCAGCCCACCAGGCTCACCCGTCCCTGGGATTCTCCAGGCAAGAACACTGGAGTGGGTTGCCATTTCCTTCTCCAATGCATGAAAATGAAAAGTGAAAGTGAAGTCGCTCAGTCATGTCCGGCTCTTAGCCACCCCATGGACTACAGTCTACCAGGCTCCTCCGGCCATGGGATTCTCCAGGCAAGAGTACTGGAGTGGGGTACCATTGCCTTCTCCATCACTTTCACTTGAGCTGTCAGCAAAATCTAAATGCACTAATTTCAACATAGTCTTAATGAATTTTTTCATGATGGGATGATAATAAATTTCTCTATTTTCAAGTTTATACATATATATATATATATATATATATATGTATACACACACACACAGAGAAAGATAAACTCAATACAGTGTGAGTTTTGGGGGCACATTCAATGTTAAGCATTCATTTATAGTTATATGAATCCCTGCTATTTTAAAAAGGTAGTGTGAAAACAAATATATTAATAGTAATGATCTACTTGTGATCCTATTGAATCAAGTTTACCCTCTTCATTTCTGGCTAGTATATTAAAGATGCCAATTAAGAGAATTGAATTTAGTTTTGAAACTCCAATTGAATGTACCACTCCTTAGGTTTACTTTAAAATATTGAGATTTGAGACTTAGCTTCAATAATTTTAATTATGATTATAGAAACAACTACCTATCTAGTTCTATGTTAAAGAATATGCTATCAGTTGTAATTAATAATCTATACAGGTGCTGGTTGTAAGCATGACACATTTATTTCAAATTAGGCTCATCACAGCCTTTTCCTGAAATTCTCAGAGATGCTTCAAACAAAATCAATAAGTAGTAAAACCTATCTATGATCTGAAAAAGTTAACTCATGCTACACAAAAAAGTGCTTGTGAAAAACAAGTATTTCTAGGACTGAAAAATGAGAAAATAGTTATTCGGAATGACTCAATTATTATTTTTTTTAGAATGGTTAATCTTTTATTTTGATTTTCTTTTAGTGCCAGTCTTAACAAAAACCTAAAGATAACATTTATTTTCCTGACAGTTTTATCTGTTTCAATCAACAAACATTGATTTTTTCCTTTTTCCCAGGGAACATGAGGAATCTTTATTCAATAAAACTTGGTCCCTTCTTGTTTACTTACTTGCCTTTGGCGATGATGTTGGATCAGCTTGAGAATAACAAAATCCTTAGTTAATTAGTGTCTTCACTGTTAGGTGTCATCAGTTCAGTTCAGTCTCTCAGTCATGTCTGACTCCTTGCAAACCCATGGACTGCAACACCCCAGGCTTCCCTGTCCAACACCAACTCCCGGCGCTTGCTCAAACTCATGTCCATCGAGTCATTGATGCCATCCAATGATCCCATCCTCTGTCACCCCCTTCTCCTGCCTTCAATCTTTCCCAGCATCAGGGTCTTTTCCAATGAGTCAGCTCTTCTCATCAGGTGCCAAAGTATTGGAGTTTCACCTTCAGCATTAGTCTTTCCAATGATTATTCAGGACTGACTTCCTTTAGAATGGACTGGTTGAATCTCCTTTGGTCCAAGGGACTCTCAAGAGGCTCCTCCAACACCACAGTTCAAAAGTGTCAATTCTCCAGTGCTCAGCCTTCTTTATAATCCAACTCTCACATCCATACATGACTACTGGAAAAACCATAGCTTTGACTAGACAGACCTTTGTCGACAAAGTAATGTCTCTGCTTTTTAATATTCTGCATAGGTTGGTCATAGCTTTTCTTCCAAGGAGCAAGCGTCTTTTAATTTCATGGCTACAGTCACCATATGCAGTGATTTTGGAGCTCAAGAAAATAAAGTCTCACCGTTTCCATTGTTTCCCCATCTACTTGCCATGAAGTGAAAAGACCATGACCTTCATTTTTTGAATGTTGAGTTTTAAGCTAACTTTTTCACTCTCCTCTTTCACCCTCATCAAAAGACTCTTCAGTTCCTCTTCACTTTCTGCCATAAGGGTGATGTCATCCGTGTATCTGTGGTTATTGATCTTTCTCCTGGTAATCTTGACTCCAGCTTGTGCTTCCTTGATAGCTAAGTTGGTAAAGAATATGCCTGCAATGCAGGAGACCCTGGTTTGATTCCTGGTTTGGGGATATCCACTGGAGAAGGGATAGGCTACCCACTCCAGTTTTCTTTGTCATAGTAATCTGTATTTCTTAAGATTAACTTTTAGGCATCCAGGTATGGTATAGTACCGAATCTAACTGATCTTTTACATTGCTTTTATTGCTGTTGTTGTTCAGTCAGTAAAGTCGTGTCTGGCTCTGTGATCATATGGACTGCAGCATGCCAGGCTATAATCAGAACAATTTACCATCTTGAATAATTCTTTACAGTGCCATCAAGAAGATGAACTATAGCCAGTCATTTAATAACACAAAAGTATTACATGTGTTATTATATAAAATGCTTGTAAACACATTTCATAGATATTTAAATTATATATCAGCTGAAGTATAATATTAGTTTAAAGTGAAAAGTGAAAGTGTTATTCATTGTGTCCGACTCCTTGTGACCCCATGAACCGTAGTCCGCCAGGCTCCTCTGTCTGTGGAATTCTCCAGGCTAGACTACTGGAGTGGGTTGCTATTCCCTTCTCCTGGGGATCTTCCTGACCCAGTGATCAAACCCTGGGTCTCCTGCATTGCAGGGAGATTCTTTACCACCACCAGGGAAGCCCAATAATAGCCTGAAGAGAACCCTAATTCCAGAATTGTATAAGTGTCTGAATTTCATGGTTGTACATTGTGTTAGTTTCCTAGGACTGCTACAATACAGTCCCACAAACTGGGTGGCTTAAAACAACAGAAGTTATTCTCTCACAGTTCGGAAGGCTACAGTTGTGATATCAATGTGTCAGCAGTGCCCGAATGCTGTCTCTAAGATTCTAGGTAGAACCCTTCCTCACCTCTTCCCAGTGTCTGGTGGTAACCATCAAGATTGGTGTCCACTGGGTCTCAGCCACATCATTGCAATCTGTGCCTCTGTTGTCACCTGTATGTGTGTGCGTGTGTGTCTGTCAGTCTGTTGAATGGCATTTTCTTCTTCCTATAAGGATACCAGTCATACTGGTACACTCCAGTAAGATCTCATCTTAGCTAATTACATCTGCAATAGCCCTGTTTACAAATCAGATCACATTCTGAGGAACTGGCATTTAGTATTTCAACATATCCTGCTGCTGCTGCTGCTAAGTCGCTTCAGTCGTGTCCGACTCTGTGCAACCCCATAGATGGCAGCCCTCTAGGCTCCTCTGTCCCTGGGATTCTCCAGGCAAGAATACTGGAGTGGGTTGCCATTTCCTTCTCCAATGCATGAAAGTGAAAAGGGAAAGTGAAGTTGCTCAGTCGTGCCCGACTCTTAGTGACCCCATGGACTGCAGCCTACCAGGCTCCAACATATCCTAGGGGCACACAACTCAACTCATTTGTCATTTTAAATTCCATGGTTTATGCATATACTAGGGCTGCTTTTAAAGAGCACATTATATATGCAGTGACTATTGTGCATCATTAATCTTCAAGGGATTTACAGTGTTTTGCCTAATGATTTAGTATTTGTTGTCCCACTTGCCTACACCCCTTCCCCTTGGCCAGCTGAGTCAGTGGCTTATTTGTCACCTCTTCCATAAAGCCCTGGTTGATCAAAGATGCTTGCTCAAGTACCCTTTCTATGTGATCCCAGAATACCAAGCCATTTCTTACCATAATACATCATAGGATCCTGCTTTGGGGAGTGAGTGAGATTTCAGATTCTGCAGCAAAATTCCATAGTTTCACATTTTACCTTCTCTACTTTTTCAGCCCTGTGAATATGGGTAATACTCAGTTGTCCAAAAAATTCTTTTGAGTTTTTCCATAACATCTTACAGAAAAACCCAAATGAACTTGTTGGCCAACTCAATATATTTAACTTCCATTTCACTTGTTTTCCTCATGTACAAAATGACAATTGTAGTAGTAAACATCTGTTCATCAAGGATCAAATAAAGCCATGCAAGGGAGACAAAAATCGTGAATAACAATGACAGTAATGATAGAAATAATAGAATAATCATGTCGCTTTTCTGTTTCCTCTCTCTCTCACTGAACTGTAAACTCCTAGAAAACAAAGGGCTGGGTCCTGCATTCCCATTTTCTATCTCAGAATGAACATATGTCATGATTTGCCTGGGACAGACCTGGTTTACAGCTAGTGCTCTGGTACATTTGTTGATGTCATTGTCTTTCAGTTCCCAAAAGTATCCTACTTTGGAGGATAAAATATATGGAACCATAAACATAAAAGTTTTCACAGAGGGGTTCTCGATTATTTATTAAAGGAGTAAATGTGGCAGGCATTATCACTTGGGGCTAATTGTTGAATATTTTAATTAATTTGTTTCCTTTTTAGAAGTCCAAAAGTGTGTTTGTAAATGCCTGTGTCATTTACCTCTGAAAATTAAGCATTTAAGGAAATCTTCAATTCACTTGTGTAGGCACTGTTGGAAGCCACATACCTCAGTGCCTTCAAGGTTGCATTTAATGCTCCCTTGGTAGTCTCCACGAGTTTTTAATGTGTCTTCTTATTTTACTACCCAGCAAGAATTTAAAGACATTTGGGAAATGGGGCTCAATAATATGAAGCTATTATAGCTCTGTAGTTGGAGAAGAGTCTAGTTTTAAACCCTCATGCCACTTTGACAACAATACACTTTTTTTTTTTTATTATAGATATAAAAGGGCAACATTGGGGACTCAAGTGACTGTAGCATATTCTTAAGTTACAAAAACCTGGTAATTCATTGCTTGGACTTTGTTACTTTAAACTACAAAGTCATAGTATTATGTCTAAATAACATGGAAAAGATGGAAGTGTAATTTTCATCAGAAAAGGGAAAAATTAACATCGATATAAAGTAGAACAGAATTTGAAAAGTGTATGCTAAGACATGTTTGACCTCATATTGTCAACTGGCCCCACTTAATTTGGCTGAAAGGCTTTGAGAGAGCATAGTGTCAAAGTTGTACATATGGTAAAACAGAAAATCCAAAGAGAGTTAGTTCTTTTGTAAGTACAGGGAATTTAGATGCATTATATTGAATGGATGAACCTTAGGCACTTTTTCTCACATTTGAATTCACCCGAGAGAAAAATGCAATGCCTTTGCCAATATTTTAGTTAACAAAACAGGTAAATATTCCAATACTGTGATGTTCTGTACATCAATACATGACATTCTGTAATGTTGCGTTTTTCAGTCTGAATATTGCCAGCAGTTTGATTTCTTCATAGATTAAATTGAAAACTACATTTACTTTCTTATTAGACACATACATACTCTAACTCTACAAGTGCCCTCATAATCACTTGTCTACTTGAGATTTTGATTTGCTCTGACTGCTTTTTCAGTTCAGTTCAGTTCAGTCTCTCAGTCGTGTCTGACTCTTTGCGACCCCATGGACTGCAGCACGCCAGGCCTCCCTGTCCATCACCAACTCCCGGAGTTTATTCAAACTCATGTCCATTGAATCGGTGATGCGATCCAGCCATCTCATCCTCTGTTGTCCTCTTCTTCTCCTGCCCTCAATCTTTCCCAGCATCAGGGTCTTTTCCAATGAGTCAGTTCTTCGCATCAGGTGGCCAAAGTATTGGAGTTTCAGCTTCAGCATCAATCCTTCCAATGAATGTTCAGCACTGATTTCCTTTAGGATGGACTGGTTGGATCTCCTTGCAGTGCTTTTTAGTAATCAAAATAAGTCACACACTTGGCTTGTGACTATTTAATGTGGCTGCCTAGTATAATTAACCCAAAAAAATGTAAACCAAATTTTTTATTGATTTATATAATTTTATGGGTCTCTCTCTCTGTGTATCCATGGGTACATACTTGATACTTCTTGAACAGATGGTGGCAGTTACTAGTAAGCTCTTATGTTACATGGCCATTAGTTGGGTTTGTACAAGGAAAACAGAAATCATTGGGATTATTTCAAACTTTTAAGTTTACAAAAAACAGCAAAGGTTTACTGTATAGCACAGGACATTATACCCAATATCTTGTAATAACTTATAATGGAAGATAATTGGTAAGAGAAAGCAGTGAATCAAAATGCTGTTCACCCAGAGGGATGGTATGGGGAGGGAGGAGGGAGGAGGGTTCAGGATGGGGAACACATGTATACCTGTGGCGGATTCATTTCGATATTTGGCAAAACTAACACAATATTGTAAAGTTTAAAAATAAAATAAAATAAAATAAAAAATAGAAATAGAAAACAAAATGCTGTTCACCTGAATCTAACATAATACTTCATTTGTTTATTTATTTATTAAAAAAAAAAAAAAACCTCTGAATTTAAAGCTGAGGAAATTTAACAAGGGAAATGAATGACTGGGAATAGAAGAGGCTGAGAAGGAAAAAATAATCAATACATGGCTCTTCTATTTTTTTTTTTCTTTTTAATGTCATCCATTCTCATGCCAGTGTCAGTCTGTTGTTTGAAACCAGTGAGAGTCTGGGAAAATATATATAATCTGCAAGTGTTTAGCATCTGCTGAGTGATACAGAGCAAAGTTCAGTTCAGTTCAGTTCAGTTCAGTTGCTCAGTTGTGTCTGATTCTGCGACCCCATGAACTGCAGCACACCAGGACTCCCTGTCCATCACCAACTGCCGGAGTCCACCCAAATCCATGTCTATTGAGTTGGTGATGACATCCAACCATCTTATCCTCTGTCGTCCCCTTCTCCTCCTGCCCTCAGTCTTTCCCAGCATCAGGGTCTTTTCCAGTGAGTCAGCTCTTCGCACCAGGTGGCCAAAGTATTGGAGTTTCAGCTTCAACATCAGTCCTTCCAATGAACACCCAGGGCTGATCTCTTTCAGAATGGACTGGTTGGATTTCCTTGCAGTCCAAGGGACTCTCAAGAGTCTTCTCCAACACCACAGTTCAAAAGCATCAATTCTTCAGCACTCAGCTTTCTTCAGAGTCCAACTCTCACATCCATACATGACTTCTGGAAAAACCATAGCCTTGACTGACGGACCTTTGTTGACAAAGTAATGTCTTTGCTTTCTAATATACTGTCTAGGTTGATCATAACTTTCCTTCCAAGGAGTAAGCATCTTTTAATTTCATGGCTGCAATCACCATCTGCAGTGACTTTGGAGCCCCCCAAAATAAAGTCAGCCACTGTTTCCACTCTTTCCCCATCTATTTGCCATGAAGTGATGGGACTGGATGCCAATCTTAGTTTTCTAAATGTTGAGTTTTAAGCCAACTTTTTCACTCTCTTCTTTTACTTTCATCAAGAGGCAAAGAGGAAGCCCTAAAAACAGATTTATGAACAAACAGGTCACAGGAATCCATCACAGCAGTGGAGAGGGGTACCACCTGGGGAATGCTGGCTGGCTTTCCAGGCAGTTTTCCACAGATGGACTTTCACCTTGATAAATAAGGCCACATTAGGTTCTAATACTCATGTTGTGGGATCACAAGTCTGGTTTTGTTCATATAATGAAAGAAGATAGGGATGAATTTGCAGTTTCTTAAGTTATAAAGACTAATACACATACAAACAATACAAAAGTCAGGTTAGGCATCTATAATGAGAAATGCAGTTGCAGATTACAGCAAATTATTCCACCTGTAAATCAGTGTAGGTAAACTACATTCAAAGCAAAATATTGATCAAAATGTCAAAATTTTAATGTGCAATGGCAAATTGATTGAGCATTGCTCTTGTATAACAGGATCACTGTCTCAGTAGGCAAACCAATCAAGAAGCCAAACAAAAATCATGTTGATTAGCAAGAAATTTCAACTGGAACATCTGAAGCCTGTCTAATCTATTTTGAGGTAGGAGACCATAAGGCTTGAGTGCAGTAGTAAAGATTTTTCTCTCTTTTGGACAGTTCCCAATTAGATACTGCATGCCAATCTTTCTGAAAGCTTATTTTTCTGTTCTCAAGGATGACCAATTTATGTTTTGATTGGCCTGTTGTTTCTTTAGTTTTAGTATTAATACATTCAGTTACATAGTCCTGTCCCAGAGATGTGCTAATGTGGTGCCTTCGTTATGCTGACCTTGCATTATCTCTATTCTGTATTGTACTGCTTAATGATAACTGCCTTCTCTGAGGACAACTTAGCTTCTATATTTCTAATTTCTTTAGGATGGGTGCACCTTATTAAATCTTATTAGAATCCCAGTACTCTTTCAATATATTTTACCCTTTTTCTGCAATTAACACATGTGCAGACTGAGCCTGGAGAAGTTAAGTGACTAAGTCAAGGCTACTCAGATTGTTTAGCCATAGAGACTAGATGGTGTCTGTCAGACTGCTGACCTCATACTCCTGCTCCACCAACTCTGTGTTTCTAAACGCATATACCCATTCTGTCCCCTTCTAGTAACTTCACTTTTCAACTTGATAACCTGAAAATTAATTTATTTGATCACTACTTAGATTGGCTTTTATTATTACCAATTATAGGCATAGCCTGTGTGATTTAAGTTGTGGTTCTCAAAACAACAGGATCAGTGTCATCAGGGACTTGTTACAAACACAAATTCTTGCTGAATCAGAAACTACAGGGGAAGAGTGTGCAACATATGTTCTAATACATCTTCCGGATGATTCTGATGCATTTTAAAGTTTGAGGGTCATTCATTTTATGGATTTATATAGTGATGCAGTCAAGAAAATCCCAAGAAGCTCATACATAACCCCAGGGTTATGTGGGTCTTAGATATTTACCTATCTTATAAGAGATACTGTGTGCATATTATTAATTTCCACAAACGGCATTATCCAGCAGGCAGGGACAATCCTTTTATTGTCACTGAGGTCCTCCTACTCGTTACACTTACTGAGTCTTTGAAGGCAATTCTCTTCCAGAGTATAGTTAATATATGATAATACTTAGTAGATTGTTTCAGATTTGCTTCCTTAGACATAGTGGAATGTAGTGGTTCGTTATAACCTTTAGGGAAATATAGATTTAGGTTTCACATTTGTCTTTCTTAAAAGGTTTATATGAGTCTTAGTCAATCAATCATGTTCAGTTCTTTGTGATAGCATGGACTGTAGCCTGCCAGGCTCCTCTGTCCATGGAATTCTCTAGGCAAGAATACTGGGGTGGGTTGCCATTCCCTTCTCCAGGGGATCTTCCCAACACAGGGATCAAACCCAGGTCTCCTGCCATTAGAGGCAGATTCTTTACTATCTGAGCCATCAGAGAAGCCTGAAATTTCATAAGATACATAAGGAATTTGAGCACAGTGCCTGGCAAAAGTCAGACACTAGTGTAGGTGCTAAATCACTACTGCTAGTATTAATAGTATTACACAGAGTGCATACTACTACCGGCAACTGCTGCTGCCTTTGACACCAGTGTCTGCTTTTCTGTGACTCACAGCAGCTTATTTCTTTGTTTCTCACAGCCCCTTTATTTCTCATGCAATCTCAAAAACGTATTCTCTTGTATTATGATCTTAATAAAAACATATGTAGTAAGGAGATTCCTTTAAAAACTAAACATAGAACTACCATATAACCCTGAAATCCCACTCCTGGGCATATACCTGGAGAAAAATCACAATTCAAAGATACTACACCTTTATGTTCATTGCAGCACTATTTACAATAGCCAGGACATGGAAGAAACCTAAATGTTCATCAACAGAGAAATGGATAAAAAAGACATGGTACATATATACAATAAGATATTACTCAGCCATAAAAAAAGAACAAAATAATGTCATTTGCAGCAACATGGATAGACCTAGAGGTTGCCATACATAGTGAAGTCAATTAGACACCAAAAGAGAAGTATATGATATTGCTTATATTTGGAATGTATAAAAAGTGTGCAAATGAATTTACAGAACATAAATAGAGTTATAGATGTAGAAAACAAACATGTTTACTAGGGGATAGGGAAAGGGGAGGGATAAATTGGGAGAATGGGACTCCAATATATGCACACGGATATATATAAAATAGATAACTAATAAGAAACTGATATGTAGTACAGGGAACAGTATTTAATAATCTGTAGTGGCCTATATGGGAAAATAATCTAAAAAACAAACTGGATACTTGCATATGTATAGCCAATTCATTTTGCAATATACCTAAAACTAATACAACATTATAACTCAACTATACTCTAGTAAAATTTTTTTTTAAAAAATCAACAGGATTTTTAAAAATTAGGTAGGCTTACTCCAAAATTTGTGTGGGAAAAAATAAGAAATCAAATGTATCTAAACATTTTTATAAAATAGTAAATTAATAGGAGCACTTATGCTGTCATATTTTAAAACATATAACAATAATTAAAATATTAATAGCATGGCATTATTGCATGAATAGACAGACTAATAACAGTTTATGAAGCCCTGGAAAAAAATATGAAAAACAAACAATGTAGAATAAGAAACAAAAATATGAAAGAAACAACAAAAAAGAGAAATATGAAAAACAAACAATATAAAATAAACATGGTATTTCAAATCCTTAGAGAAAACATGTATTGTTTAATAAGTCATTTTAGCTTAAAATGTTGTCTTTCTAAAAGAAAGTACATTTAAATCTTTCCCTCACATTTCACACTGTTAAAAAAGACATGGTAAATCTATTCATGGAAGTCTAGGCATCTGTGAAAGGATGATCATCATCCTACTTTAGAACAGAATAATTTCTATGGTTGAGACCTGTCTGTCAATCATCTATCTATCTGTATTTATCCCTATACAAATATTTTGATATTTTTAGAAATAATGAAAGAAAAAATAATGAAAATAGTTGCCATTATGGAATGTAAGGAACAAGGATGAAGGGGCAGAGGTTAACCTAGATATATTTGAATGTATTTTATTCTATATTTGTGATGTTGAAACTATGTATTTTCATATAGTTTCAAAAATTATTCATTATTTTTAATTCATAAATTAAACATAATTGAAGCAAATTAACTGAAGTCAATATCAAGGTGATAGAGTCACAAAAGGAAGGAAGAATGATCTCAAGTTATTTTAAACTATAGTCTTTTGGTCATATGTTAGTGGGATTATATCCCAAATGGGGGCAGGGAGGAAGAACTGCAAACAAAGACTAAATTACTTTCAATAGGCTTTTATTTTTGTACTATTATTATTGTTGTTATTTTGTTGTTGTTGTTTTCAAGTGAAATAATAGACCCTAAAGATATCCAAATTCAGACTTAAACTGAAGAAAGTAGGGAAAACCACTAGACCATTCAGGTGTGACCTAAATCAAATCCCTTATGATTATACAGTGGAAGTGAGGAATAGATTTAAGGGACTAGATCTGATAGATAGAGTGCCTGATGAACTATAGACGGAGATTCGTGACATTGTCCAGGAGACAGGGATCAAGACCATCCACATGCAAGAGAAATGCAAAAAAGCAAAATGGCTGTCTGGGGAGGCCTTACAAATAGCTGTGAAAAGAAGAGAAGCGAAAAGCAAAGGAGAAAAGGAAAGATATAAGCATCTGAATGCAGAGTTCCAAAGAATAGCAAGGAGAGATAAGAAAGCCTTCCTCAGCGATCAATGCAAAGAAATAGAGGAAAACAACAGAATGGGAAAGACTAGAGATCTCTTCAAGAAAATTACAGATACCAGGGAAATATTTCATGCAAAGATGGGCTCGATAAAAGATAGATATGGTATGGACCTAACAGAAGCAGAAGATATTAAGAAGAGGTGGCAAGAATACACAGAAGAACTGTACAAAAAAGATCTTCACGACCCAGATAATCATGATGGTATGATCACTGACCTAGAGCCAGACATCCTGGAATGTGAAGTCAAGTGGGCCTTAGAAAGCCTCATTACGAGCAAAGCTAGTGGAGGTGATGGAATTCTAGTTGAGCTATTTCAAATCCTGAAAGATGATGCTGTGAAAGTGCTGCACTCAATATGCCAGCAAATTTGGAAAACTCAGCAGTGGCCACAGGACTGGAAAAGGTCAGTTTTCATTCCAATCCCAAAGAAAGGCAATGCCAAAGAATGCTCAAACTACCGTACAATTGTACTCATCTCACACGCTAGTAAAGTAATGCTCAAAATTCTCCAAGCCAGGTTTCAGCAATATGTGAACCGTGAACTTCCAGATGTTCAAGCTAGTTTTAGAAAAGGCAGAGGAACCAGAGATCAAATTGCCAACATCCTCTGGATCATGGAAAAAGGAAAGAGAGTTCCAGAAAAACGTCTATTTCTGCTTTATTGACTATGCCAAAGCCTTTGACTGTGTGGATCACAATAAATTGTGGAAAATTCTGAAAGAGATGGGAATACCAGACCACCTGACCTGCCTCTTGAGAAACCTGTACGCAGGTCAGGAAGCAACAATTAGAACTGGACATGGAACAACAGACTGGTTCCTGATAGGAAAGGAGTGCATCAAGGCTGTATATTGTCACCCTGCTTATTTAACTTATATGTGAGTACATCATGAGAAATGCTGGGCTGAAGGAAACACAGGCTGGAATATTATGATAAATATCAAAATAACATTGGATTGAATCTAGCACATAGATGACAACTGAGTCTGCAGAGTGACATAAATCAGAGCTGGACAGGGAGAGTTTTAGTTTGGAAAGCATTTTAAAGCAGATAAGCTAAATATCTAAATACCTAGAAAATTAATTAACTGTGATATAACTAATAAATAACTGTGTCAGTGTAAGATCTATAGCATGTTGATTTGACCCATTTATGTATTGCAATATGATTGCATTTCTAGCATTAGCTAGCGCCTTTATTGTGTCACCTGATTCTCATTGTTTTTGTGTGGTGACAATGTTCAAGAATTAGTTTCTTAGTAACTTTGATGCACATAATACAGTACTGTTGGCTGCAATCACCAAGCTTTGCATTAGATCATCAGAACTTAATCATCTTCTAGTTCAAGTTTGTACACTTTAACTTCTCCCCACTTCTGTCACCACCAATTTCTGGTAACCATCATTTTCTCTGTTTCCGTGAGTTCAGGATTTTTAGATTCCACATATTAGTGATATCACAGAGTTTTCTTCTTTCTCTGTGTAGCTTATCTCACTTAGTGTACTGCTCTCAAGGTCCATCCATAATACAGCAAATGGCAGGGTTCTTCTTTCTCATGGATGAATAATATTCCATTGTACATACACGCCATATCTATTCATCCATTGACAAGACACATAGGTGTTAACTATACCTTGGCTATTGTGAAAAAAACTGTGTTAATATGGAAGTAACTTATCTTTAGGTCCTGTTTTTCAAATGTTTTTTTTTTTTTTATGATCAGTATTATTATTTATTTTTTTTAATGTTATTTTATTTTTAAACTTTACATAATTGTATTAGTTTTGTCAAATATCAAAATGAATCTGCCACAGGTATACATGTGTTCCCCATCCTGAACCCTCCTCCCTCCCCATACCATCCCTCTGAGTCATCCCAGTGCACTAGCCCCAGTCATCCACTATCGTGCATCGAACCTGGACTGGCAACTCGTTTCACACGATATTATACATGTTTCAATGCCATTCTCCCAAATCTTCCCACCCTCTCCCTCTCCCACAGAGTCCATAAAACTGTTCTATACATCAGTGTCTCTTTTGCTGTCTCGTACACAGGGTTATTGTTACCATCTTTCTAAATTCCATATATATGCGTTAGTATACTGTATTGGTGCTTTTCTTTCTGGCTTACTTCACTCTGTATAATAGGCTCCAGTTTCATCCACCTCATTAGAACTGATTCAAATGTATTCTTTTTAATGGCTGAGTAATACTCCATTGTGTATATGTACCACCGCTTTCTTATCCATTCATCTGCTGATGGACATCTAGGTTGCTTCCATGTCCTGGCTATTATAAACAGTGCTGCGATGAACATTGGGGTACACGTGTTTCTTTCCCTTCCGGTTTCCTCAGTGTGTATGCCCAGCAGTGGGATTGCTGGATCATAAGGCAGGTCTATTTCCAGTTTTTTAAGGAATCTCCACACTGTTCTCCATAGTGGCTGTACTAGTTTGCATTCCCACCAACAGTGGAAGAGGGTTCCCTTTTCTCCACACCCTCTCCAGCATTTATTATTTGTAGACTTTTGGATTGCAGCCATTCTGACTGGTGTGAAATGGTACCTCATAGTGGTTTTGCTGTGCATTTCTCTGATAATGAGTGATGTTGAGCATCTTTTCATGTGTTTGTTAGCCATCTGTATATCTTCTTTGGAGAAATGTCTATTTAGTTCTTTGGCCCATTTTTTGATTGGGTCATTTCTTTTTCTGGAGTTGAGCTGTAGGAGTTGCTTGTATATTCTCAAGATTAGTTGTTTGTCAGTTGCTTCATTTGCTATTATTTTCTCCCATTCTGAAGGCTGTCTTTTCACCTTGCTAATAGTTTCCTTTGATGTGCAGAAGCTTTTAAGTTTAATTAGGTCCCATTTGTTTATTTTTGCTTTTATTTCCAATATTCTGGGAGGTGGATCATAGAGGATCCTGCTGTGATGTATGTCAGAGCATGTTTTGCCTATGTTCTCCTCTAGGAGTTGTATAGTTTCTGGTCTTAGGTTTAGATCTTTAATCCATTTTGAGTTTATTTTTGTATATGGTGTTAGAAAGTGTTCTAGTTTCATTCTTTTACAAGTGGTTGACTAGATTTCCCAGCACCACTTGTTAAAGAGACTGTCTTTAATCCATTGTATATTCTTGCCTAGTAGAAGGAAACAAATCATAAAAATTAGAGCAGAAGTAAATGCAAAAGAAACAAAAGAGACCATAACAAAAATCAACAAAACCAAAAGCTGGTTCTTTGAAAGGATAAATAAAATTGACATACCATTAGCCAGACTCATCAAGAAACAAAGGGAGAAAAATCAAATCAATAAAATTAGAAATGAAAATGGAGAGATCACAACAGACAACACAGAAATACAAAGGATCATAAGAGACTACTATCAACAATTATATGCCAATAAAATGGACAATGTGGAAGAAATGGACAAATTCTTAGAAAAGTACAACTTTCCAAAACTCGACCAGGAAGAAATAGAAAATCTTAACAGACCCATCACAAGCACAGAAATTGAAACTGTAATCAAAAATCTTCCAGCAAACAAAAGCCCAGGTCCAGATGGCTTCACAGCTGAATTCTACCAAAAATTTAGAGAGGAGCTAACACCTATCCTGCTCAAACTCTTCCAGAACATTGCAGAGGAAGGTGAACTTCCAAACTCATTCTATGAGGCCACCATCACCCTAATACCAAAACCTGACAAAGATCCCACAAAAAAAGAAAACTACAGGCCAATATCACTGATGAACATAGATGCAAAAATCCTTAACAAAATTCTAGCAATCAGAATCCAACAGCACATTAAAAAGATCATACACCATGACCAAGTGGGCTTTATCCCAGGGATGCAAGGATTCTTCAATATCCGCAAATCAATCAATGTAATACACCACATTAACAAATTGAAAAATAAAAACCATATGATTATCTCAATAGATGCAGAGAAAGCCTTTGACAAAATTCAACATCCATTTATGATCAAAACTCTCCAGAAAGCAGGAATAGAAGAAACATACCTCAACATAATCAAAGCTATATATGACAAACCCACAGCAAACATTATCCTCAATGGTGAAAAATTGAAAGTATTTCCTCTAAAGTCAGGAACAAGACAAGGGTGCCCACTTTCACCATTACTATTCAACATAGTTTTGGAAGTTTTGGCCACAGTAATCAGAGCAGAAAAAGAAATAAAAGGAATCCAAATTGGAAAAGAAGAAGTAAAACTCTCACTATTTGCAGATGACATGATCCTCTACATAGAAAACCCTAAAGACTCCACCAGAAAATTACTAGAACTAATCAATGAGTATAGTAAAGTTGCAGGATATAAAATCAACACACAGAAATCCCTTGCATTCCAATACACTAATAATGAGAAAACAGAAAGAGAAATTAAGGAAACAATTCCATTCACCACTGCAACAGAAAGAATAAAATACTTAGGAATATATCTACCTAAAGAAACTAAAGACCTATATATAGAAAACTATAAAACACTGGTGAAAGAAATCAAAGAGGACACTAACAGATGGAGAAATATACCATGTTCATGGATTGGAAGAATCAATATAGTGAAAATGAGTATACTACCCAAAGCAATTTATAGATTCAATGCAATCCCTATCAAGCTACCAACGGTATTCTTCACAGAGCTAGAACATATAATTTCACAATTTGTATGGAAATACAAAAAAACCTCGAATAGCCAACGCTATCTTGAGAAAGTAGAATGGAACTGGAGGAATCAACCTACCTGACTTCAGGCTCTACTACAAAGCCACAGTCACCAAGACAGTATGGTACTGGCACAAAGACAGAAATATAGATCAATGGAACAAAATAGAAAGCCCAGAGATAAATCCATGCACATATGGACACCTTATCTTTGTCAAATGTTATTTTTAATGTCAGTAAAAACATTCATAAAAATTTAAATATTAAACATAATAACTTCCCCTTATATTCATCATAAAATTGATTATATAATATTTAATAAAGTATACCAAAGAATTAATTTGCTTTTTCTTTTAGTGACTAGATAGATAAATGTGTGAAAATATTCTTTTAAAAAGGTATTGGATTTAGAAATAATTGCAAATAGATGGGGAAATGGTGGAAACAGTGTCAAACTTTATTTTGGGGCTCCAAGATCACTGCAGATGGTGATTGCAGCCATGAAATTAAAAGACACTCCTTGGAAGGAAAGTTATGACCAACCTAGATAGCATATTCAAAAGCAGAGACATTACTTTGCCAACAAAGGTCCATCTAGTCAAGGCTATGGTTTTTCCAGTGGTCATGTATGGATGTGAGAGTTGGACTGTGAAGAAAGTTGAGTGCCGAAGAATTGATGCTTTTGAAGTGTGGTGTTGGAGAAGACTCTTTAGAGTCCCTTGGACTGCAAGGAGATCCAACCAGTCCATCCTAAAGGAGATAAGTCCTGGGTGTTCATTGGAAGGAATGATGCTAAAGCTGAAACTCCAGTACTTTGGCCACCTCATGCGAAGGGTTGACGCATTAGAAAAGACCCTGATCCTGGGAGGGATTGGGGGCAGGAGGAGAAGGGGATGACAGAGGATGAGATGGCTGGATGGCATCACCGACTTGATGGATGTGAGTTTGGGTAAACTCCGGGAGTTGGTGATGGACAGGGAGGCCTGGCATGCTGCGATTCATGGGGTCGCAAAGAGTCGGACATTAGTGAGCGACTGACCTGAACTGATAGTTCTTTTTATTATTAAAAATTAGACATCAAAACCAGTTATCTGGTAAACCTGTATCTAGGGTACAACATGTGTGTGTTAGTGGCTCAGTTATGCCCGACTCTTTGCGACCCCATGGACTGCAGTCCACCAGGCTCTTCTGTCCGTGAGATTTTTCAGGCAAGGATACTGGAGTGGGTTGCCATTTCCTTCTCCAGGGGATCTTCCCAACCCAGGGATCGAACCTGGGTCCCCTGCACTGCAGGCAAATTCTTTACCGACTGAGCTACAAGGGATGTCCAAACTACAAGCCTTTGTTGTACCTACAAGGGTACAACATAAGCCTGTTGTACCTACAAGGGTACAACATAATCTGAGTTTAAAAACGAAGAAAAAATGTGTGCTTGTGTGTGTTTGGAGGGGTCTAAGAGTTAAACATAAAAAATGAAAAAGACTAAAGGAAAATATGATTCATTGTTTTGTTTTTAATCTTAGAGTAAGGAAATCTTTTTAAAGATGAAACCCTGATGCCATAAACAAAAAACTGGTATGTTCTGGTGCACTAAATAATAATAATACAAAATAAGTTTTGGGAAGAATTCTAAATTAAAAACATGTGCCAAAGTGGGAAAGAATATTAAAATATTTACTATTCATATCTAAGACAAAGGTAATGCTTTCAGCAAAATAAAAGCAGGGCATATTAAGAGAAAGTATTGCAGCTCAAGAGAAATAAATTCAAAGAATGTGATTAGGCAGAAAAAGAAACACAGATGTCTCTTAAAGAGACCAAAATTAGCTTCTTTAGTCCCTAAGCTGTATCCTACTCTTTGAGACCACATGAACTATAGCCTGTCAGGCTCCTCTGTCCATGGCATTTCCCAGGCAAGAATACTGGAGTGGCTTGCCATTTCCTTCTCCAGTGGTTCTTCCCCACAGTGATTGAATCCACTTCTCCTTCATGGGCAGGCAGATTCTTTACCACTGAACCACCAGGGAAGCCCAAGATTAGCTTAGTGTGACACATATAATAAGCTTGTAAAATTGAAAATGGAGGCCTTTTAAAAATTCTGTTAAGTTGGCTAAGATAAATAGTGATTTATACCTCACTCTCTGCAAGTATGTGAGTGAATGAATAATCTCATTTATTTCTGGTGTAATATAAATTACTAAGTTTGTTGTCAGTTTCAAAATGTAATTAAAAGCAATGAATCTAGATTTTGACAGAAATTATATTTCCGTACATTTATCTTGTTGTTTAGTTGCTAAGTCGTACCCAACTCTTCAACCCTCTGGACTGTATCCACCAGACTCCTCTATCCATGGGATTTCCTAGGCAGGAATGGCCAGGACCATTTCCTTTTACAGGGGATCTTCCCAACCAAGAGATCAAACTTGCATTTGCTGCATTAGCAGGTAGATTCTTTACTGCTGAGCCCATCTGGGAAGCCCTGCATTTACCTTATATTCTCATATATGTCTCTGATGTTACATAAATATGGATCAAAGATTTTTATTGCAACATTTTTATACTAGCAAAAATATAGAAACATCTTTTGCTAGTATAAAAATAGAGAAGGAGACAAATAAATCCATTAACACACATACATGCTCACCATCCCATAAAGTATACAATGGAATACTATGAAGTTTTTAAAAACAATAAAATCTTTATACATATTCTGAAGGTATGTTGTTGCATAGTGTCCCAGGATATATTGTTAAATAAGTGAGGGGGAGGAGGAGGACAAGACAAGGGGAAAAACAGAGTGCTAACATCGGTCTGAAAAATTCATGAAATAGCCCTGAAAGAACATACAAAACAAAGAAATAATACCATATCCTATTTTTATCAAGGGAGACATAGGATGGAGGGAAAGATACTTATATTTAACTATATATATTTCATGTTTCTTTGAATTGTAAATTTATATATATATATATTAATTATTCTTTAACTTAAAGTAAAAAATAAGTAATATTCCCAAAACATTAGTGAGGATAAATTAATGCTCAAAATTCTCCAAGCAAGGCTTCAACAGTACATGAACCGAAAACTTCCAGATGTTCAAGCTGGATTTAGAAAAGGCAGAGGAACTAGAGATCAAATTGCCAACATCTGTTGGATCATCAAAAAAGCAAGAGAGCTCCAGAAAAACATCTACCTCTGCTTTATTAAGTACGCCAAAGCCTTTGACTGTGTGGATCACAACAAATTGTGGAAAATTCTTAAAGAGATGGGGTTATCAGAACACTTTACCTGCCTCCTGGGAAATCTGTATGGATGTCAAGAAGCAATAGTTAGAACCAGACATGAAACAATGGACAGGTTCAAAATTGGGAAAGGAGTACATGAAGGCTGTATATTGTTACCCTGCATATTTAACTTATATGCAGAGTACATCATGTGAAATGCTGGGCTGGATGAAGCACAAGCTGGAATCAAGATTGCAAAGAGAAATATAAATAACCTCAGATATGCAGATAACACAACCCTTATGGCAGAGAGCAGAGAAGAACTAAAGGAGTGAAAATTTGGCTTAAAGCTCAACATTCAAAAAACAAAGATCATGGCATCCAGTCTCATCATTTCATGGCAAATAGTTGAGGAAACAATGGAAACAGTGTGAGACTTTATTCTGGGGGGCTCCAAAATCACTGCAGATGGTGATTGCAGCCATGAAATCAAAATATACAAGACATTTGCTCCTTGGAAGAAAAGTTATGACCAACCTAGACAGCATATTAAAAAGCATAGAGATTACTTTGCTGACAATTCTGTCTAGTCAAAGCTATGGTTTTTTCAGTAGTCATGTATGGATGTGAGAGTTGGACCATAAAGAAAGCTGAACGCCAAAGAATTGATGCTTTTGAACTGTGGTATTGGAAAAGACTTTTGAGAATCCCTTGGACTGCAGGGAGATCCAACCATCAATCCTGAAGGAAATCAGTCCTGAATACTCGTTGGAAGGACTAATGCTGATGTTCCAATACTTTGGCTACCTGATGCAAAGAACTGACTCAGTAGAAAAGACCTTGATGCTGGGAAAGATTGAAGGCAGGAGGAGAAGGTGACGACAGAGGATGAGATGGTTGGATGGAATAACCAACTCAATGGACATGAATTTGAGTATGCTCCAGGAGTTGGTGATGGACAGGGAAGCCTGGCTGCAGTCCATGGGGTCGCAAAGAGTCACAAACGACTGAGCAACTGAACTGAACTGAAAGGAAAAAAAAAAAAAGTCTTAGTCCAATGAGTCTCTTTCAGTAAGCTCACTGCTTGGTGCAGGTCTTCAGATGCCTGAGCCAGAATATGGGGCCCTATTTAATATTTCACTAAGTATCTTGGATGGTTGACAAATCTTTCTGTTGCTATGCTCCTGTCAGTTTGTGATGGAAGTTGGTTTCTCTGAGTACATAAAGGACCTCCAAGGGAGCAGTGTGCCCTAATGCCACGCCAGCTTTCCAGTATCAGTTCTAGCCTTATGAATATATATTCCAAGGTTTATAATGTCATCATTACTACTGTAAATTTTTAGGTTTCCCTGGTTGCTCAGTGATAAAGAATCGGCCTGCCAATGTAGGAGACACAGGTTTGATCCCTGGGTTGGGAAGATCCCCTGAAGAAGGAAATGGCAACCCACTCCAGGATTCTTGCCTGGGAAATCTCAGAACAGAAGAGCCTGGGGGCTAAAGTCAACGGGGTTGCAAAAGAGTTGGACAATACTAAGCAAGGATAACTATCATTTTACATATTAAATTCACTCCCAGTTGCTGTAGATACTTCTCTGGTTTTCCATGTTCATTCTTGTAGCCATGTAGATTATGTATCTAAGAGGTTTTTCTTTCCTTTCTTTATCCTTTAACCTCCTCTGTAATTCCTTGAGCTTCCCCTCCCTAACTCTGTTTTCCCCCTCTGCTGGCTGCTGATTGTAATCCTCCTGCCTGTCGTATTCTTCCTCTTCACTCCATCCCTGGGCCAGCCCTGGAAAATGTCTGCTCACTCTGTCACACAGCAGCACCATATAGGGAAATTACATACATAGTGTGAGGTTTGTGGTTATCAGCATTTCCAGGAAAATTGAGGGAGTAGGATTTGTCAGCAAGTTCAAAGGTGTCTAATTCTTATTGCCAAGACATTAAAATGGTGCATTAACAATTTAAGCTTCTAGAGCTTTTAATTAATCCTTGTTCAGTCCTGCTATGTTCCTTGCTCCTTTCATTTCTGTTGGAGAACATTTCATAGTTCTGGTGGATTAGGTCCAAGTGACTTCTGTACTTTTCCCTAGTTGATATATTCAATTTCCCCTAATTAGTATTAAGCCTATTATTTGCAATTAAATAGATTTCTTCTCTCAAATCTGTCTCTGGTCAGGGCCCAATCAAATGCACAGGAATTGGTTAGTGGGTATATGTGTTCTATATTTGTTAGTTAAATTATTTATAATTGTGCACCCAACACATAGTTATGAAGTATCTTCTAGTGCAATGCTAATCAAAGAAAAGTGATCAAGGTCTGAATGTACAGTTAGTTATTTAAGACTGGCCTCCTTGAAAAATAGAAATCCATCTTGTTCATTATTTATCCTTATTGCATATCCTTGTCATTGTTGATCTTCTATCACAGTATCTTAGATCAAGTTTCCTGGAAGCAGTTACTGAGATGAAGACTGGTTTGTAAGGGATTTGCTAAGGAAGTGCTCATAGGAGAGACTGGTAAAGATGTGGGGAAACAAGGGCAGAGCAGAAGGAAGCCAAAGAGGATGTGATATCAGGCAAAGGCCCTTAGAGAGTGGCTTCAGCCTGATCCTGGGGAAAGTCTACAGTGTAAGTTATAACTTCCAGGCTTCCTAGCCCTGATAGCATCAAGGAGCTTAGACTCTCATTGTAGATTAAGACACAGAGAACTTCATCAAAGTTGTAGGAACAGTAAAAATAAATCACTATAGGGTTCAAAGGAAGAACATATTTTTTTTTTACCACCTTTCCACAGAATTATCATACTTGAAAAAAAATCTTGAGATCTAGTTGACATTTTCCTAGATGGAGTTTCGAATCCCGAGTAATAACTAGGATACACAAACTGAACTTTGCCTTAGGACCTTCCGGTTAGAGGACGCGAATCAGTTAATTATTTAAAAGAATATATTTTTTAAATGTTTGCATCATATGGTCCTTCTTTTAGAACAAATACTCCTTTAACTGAACTTAACCTAATATTGGGTTAATGATACCGTTTTGGGACCTATACTGTACATTATAAAACTGGGATGATGGTGTGCCAAAGTTATTAAGTATGACTCTGTGGGAATCTCCCCTGTTCTGTACAAATAGGGGAGGATTTCACAGTGCATCATGCTTCCCTGTCATTCCTTGCTCTATTATCTTTGCATAGAATTAGCTTCTTAATTTGATTATTTCCTACTCTTTATTTGAGGCCAAAGCCCAAATAGTATCTTAGATATGACACCAAAAGCACAAGGCATAGCAACAACAATAATAAAATTGATAAATTAGACTATGTCAAAATTAGAAACACATGTGCTGCCAATAAGACCAAGAAGGCAGTGATAACCCATGAAAAAGAGAAAATATTTGCAAGTAATATATCTGATAAAGAACTTGTATAGTGAAAGTGAAAGTGTTAGTTGCTCAGTCATGTCTGATTCTTTGTGACCCTATGGACTGTAGCCCACCAGACTCTGTCCATGGAATTCTCCAGGGAACAATACTGGAGTGGGTAGCCATTCTTTTCTCCAGGGGATCTTCCAGACACAGGAAATGGACTCAAGTCTCCTGCATTGCAGGCAGATTCTTTACTGTCTAAGCCATGAGAGTATATAAGAAACATTTATGAATCAGTTATTAAAAAAATCAATTAAAAAACAGGCAAAGGATCTGTATAGACATTTCTCTAGAGAAGATGTACAAATGGACAATAAGTACATGAAATAGATGCTCAAATCCTTAGTCATTAAGGAAATCAAAACCTTAGCAATATAACACTTCATTACCACTGAATTGGCTAAAAACAAAAAGAAGTATAATAACTAGTGTTAGTGAGGATGTGGAGAAATTGAAACCCTCTTACATTACTAGTGGAAATGTAAAATGGTGTAGCCATCTTGGAAAACTGTTCGGCAATTTTTCAAAAAAATAAACATAGAGTTACCATATGACCCAGGAATTTCACTCTTATGTGTAAATATACTTGAGAAGTAAAATCAAGTTCACAGAAAATATGTGCACACAGATGTTTTTAAAGCACTACTTACAGTAGACCAAAGAGGAAACAACCCAAATATCCATTAACTGATGAATGAGTAAATAGAATATAGCACATTCATACAATGGAAAACTATTCAGCAATAAAAATAAATGAAATAATAGCACATGCATACAACAGGATGAACTTTGAAAACTCCAGGTAAAAAAAATGTCAGTCATAAAAGACCACCTAGTATATACTCCAGTTTACAAGCAAAGTCCAGAATAGGCAAATCCATAGCCATAAAGCAGATTAGTGTGTACTTATGGCTTGTGAGGATGAGAACAGAAGGTGGTGGAGGCAGATGATGAATGGACAGCTAATGGCTACTGAATTATTTTAGAGGGAACCAAAATAGTTGAAAATTTGGTTTTGATGTTGGTTGCAAAACCATACAAATATATTAAACATTGAGTTGTAAACTTTAAATTAGTGGATAATATGGTATGTGAATTATTCCTCAGTAATATCTCAATAAAGCTGTTTTCAAGAAAGCCCTCAGCTTAACTGTGGCTTCTAGAAAAAATTTCTTGAAACTTAACTTGGAGCTCATTTCCCTTTCTTTGTGTTGCTGGTGTATCTATATTATCAGTCATATTGCATTAAAATTCCTCATGTGGATGGCTTTACCTCTAAGCTAATAGTTCTTCAAGATCAGAGACTGTTGTTTTTGGTCAGTCACTCAGTTGTGTTTGACTTTATGCACTGAAGCATGCCAGGCTTCCTTGTCCTTCACTGTCTCCCTGAGTTTGCTCAAACTCATGTCCACTGAGTCAGTGATGCCGCCCAACCATCTCATCCTCTGTTGTTTCCTTCTCCTCCTGCCCTCAATCTTTCCCAACATCAGTGTCTTTTCCAATGAGTTGGCTCTCTGAATCAGATGGCCAAATATCAGAGCTTCATCTTCAGCATCTGTCCTTCCAATGGATATTAAGGGTTGATTTTCTATAGATTGACTAGTTTGATCTCTCTTCTCCTTCACTTTTTTCCTCTCCTCCTTCTCCTTTGGCTCCTTTCTCCTCCCCCCTTCTACTTTCTTCCCTTTCTCCTTTCCCTTCCTCTTTTTCCTCCTCCTCATAATAACTATTGCTATTATTATTTTGCCAGAGTCTAGCATAGATGTAACCCTTTTGAGCCTATTTACAATTTTATAATATTAAAATCAATTTTGAAATACTTAGGGACAGTTAGTAAGTAATCATTTCCTTACTGTTGTTGTTTCGTCTTCAGTTGTATCTGACCCTTTGTGGCCCCATGGACTGTAGCCCGCTAAGCTCCTCTGTCCTCGGGATTTCCCGGGCAAGAATACTGGAGTGGGTTGCAGTTTCCTTCCCCAGGGGAATCTTCCCAATCCAGGAATCACACCCACGTCTCCTCCATTGCAGGCAGATTCTTTACCACCAAGCCACTGGTAGAAAATGCCATGCGTAATACTCGTTTTTTCTTTTTTTAATGTAGGAGAGGTTTTGCCTTGAAGTTATGGATGATAAAGACAAGTTTCAAGAGCAGATAATCAATATTTGCATGCAAAAAGTGATAGAATATACTGGGCCATTAATGTCATGGTCTTATGAAAGAAAAATCAGATCAGATTCAATTTGATTTTTTCTCATAGTATAGACTTTATCAATTATGATTATTTTATCTTTTTTTAAAGCACCATTAAACTTTTCAAACGCTGTTAATTTTCTCTGCCTTTTCCTTTCCTCAGTATACTTGAAAAGTATACTGAAAAGTGTATTGAACAACTAAAACTTTGTTACTAAAATATTATTTTATGGTTTTATGACAATATTTCATTGTCATCTTATTTCATTAATAAAATGAATATAATTTGATATGACTTGTGAAGACATCTTTATGAAACTATTATAAATTTGTTTTACATTAAAAATTATTCTCCAAGAAAATAGAAAGTCCTTTACCTCAGTGATTTTCAAGATTTTGTGAACTGAACTCTTCTTCCCTAAACAAAATCATATTCAAAATCCAGTATATAAATCATATAAGAATAGAGTTATTCTCCTTTTTAGGAATTAAGAAAGAGGGTCAAGAGACCCAGCCTCTAGCCACAGTGCTGTCTTGGGCCACCTCCAAAGAATGCCTAAAACTCCTTAGAGTGAAAAACCGTGCCTTAGTTAGGTGGAAAGTAGGTCTTTGCATCTCTCTGCACCTGGGGTATTATATTTTTTATAGTAACCAATTACCTTGAACTAAGCTAAGTTAATGGCATTTTGCTAACTGATTATTAAACACTGTAACCCATCTCACATGCATATTGTTTTATCTAGAGTATTTTTTATAAAAAAGCATTAATAGGTTAACTCAGTGGTGATACATTGAGCTGATAAAAACAGCTATGAAATGGATAGCATGTAATATGTTACTAGAAATATTTAAAGTGCCAGTTTCCACAAATGGTTCACCTGAGTAAAAGAAAAAAATCAGGGTTATTTTTACAGTAAAATTATGTTATTCCTTTTTTTCCCCTTAATTAAAAGTGCTAATAGGAGAACAGAGTAAAGAGTGGAGTAACAGCTGGCATGGGGATTGCTTATAACCTGAATGTGACTTTGGGAATGAATGAAGAGGGAACCATATCCATCCACTCCTTATCTTCTTCTTGATCTCAATCTCTCTTTTCTCCTTGGATCACATACCTGAGTATCTGTCTCATCTCTGCTGTTCACCCAGAGTAGAATCTTCAAATAAAGCTCTAGCTTTAATTTCAGTTTCCTCATCTAAGCAAGAAAGATTATGATGCCACCTTCCTCATGGGGTTGCATGTTATCTAAATGATACAGTCCATGTAAAGCACTTAGCAGAAAGTCTGGCTTGTAATTAGGGTTCTATGAATATTAACAGTTGACCTTCAACTAGCTGTTTCTTTTCCCTCTTTTCTCTCTTCCTTAAATTTCTTTTTAACATTTACTGTATTTCTCATTTTTACTTACTGATGAAAAAAATTGCTGAGCATTTTTGTTTGACATCTGAAGCCTTTAATTTGGGTGTGCTTTAATAAAATAGTTTAAAAGGGGAAAACAAAGCATTATTACTCATGAATATTTAAATCATAAAAACTGGTCTGCACAAAATAGTGAAATATCAACACTGAAATTAATAAACAATGTTTTTCCATATGATGTGATTCAGTAAGTGTGAAGTCCTAGATTAAATAGTTTTTATAGAAGTTAATCATTCTTAATGGAGAAAGAAAATTATTTTAGAAATTCAGAGGAAATAGGGAATTAATATTTGCCTTAGGGAATCACTTATAAGTGCATTTTTTTATTAATGATTGAAAGTTATTTATAATTTTAATAACTTTTAAAGAAGTATTTTCTAATGTTCTTGGAGTTGATGTATTTAAAGAAAGTAATAGTTTCATAAGCTTAAGTTACCTATTCAAAATTAAGAGGTACACAGCCAGTCAAGGGCCGGGATAGTAACTCTGAGGTTATCATTCTTGCTACCCTTTGATGCCTCTTTCCAGGCTTCCAGGGTCTTTTTAAATCACAGTCTCTGTTTTTTCCCAGATTCCACTTATACTCGTTTGTCATCCTCTTTTATGGAGGGCCTAGAATCATAGTTTAGACTTTTAAATTTCATCTGTATTTCCATTTTTAGAAAGAAAAAAAAAGCTATACACACTTTTGGATAGCAAGCCAGCAAACTTGCTCACATGGTTTCCTATACTTTTGTAGGTATTTTCTTTTCAAAATTGGTGGGAGGAAGGCAGAATTATATTAGTGATTTTAAGTGTACTTAAAAGATTAAAAATAAAATGGAGGCAGGCATTCAGAGGTGACGTTAACAATAATACTAGTGGAAGGATGATTGAAAGGGGAGTAGCCAAGGCTTTGGGTGAAGGAGAAAGTAACTGATGCTGATACTGAGATTTGGAACCATTTTAGATTCCTCTCTCTCACAGTTAGGATCCAAAGACTTGCACTGGCTACTGTCAAAGGATGTGCCTTCGTGTCCAAGTGAGGAGTCCCATGCAGGGAAGACAACAGCCTAATGAGACAGAAGAGGACAAGTCACTGTCTCTTTACCTCAAGAAAGCTTCTGGAGATAGATTTAATCATGCTAAACACAGATTTTCTCCATAAGAAGAAATCACGTGAAATCACGTGAAGTAACAGATCTTTGTGGTTTAAAAAAAAAAAATCATATATTCCCAGCTATTTATCTTAACTTTGGGTGTATAGTGACACATACTCACATGCTCATATACACACATGCATAGAATCTGTCCTAAGCAAAATTAAGTATATAATAATTTGTAACTTTCTTTAAGTGATGATCATCCCTCTATAAACTGTTTAAGTAGTTTAGTGTTTTTCCACCAACAGATTTTGTCCTAAAAACACTGTGAAAGAACTTGATTATAGCCCACTTCTAATCTCAGGCCACCTTATCATTTTAGTGATACATAAACCAAGAATATATATAAAGAGTTTCATCATTCCTTTTCTCCAATAACATTAATTTATATTCTCTGAATATGCTAGACTCTTTATTTTACATTTTCTTGGCCTGTTAAATAATAGACAATGAAGCTCTTTTCTCTCAGGTTTCCTAAATGACAGATGCCCATGTTACCAACACGGATATGAATGCTTCTCTTCCTAGTTACACCACTTCAACAGGACTGATGTTGTCTAGCTTATGTAACCATTTAGTTTGTTCTATTAGACAAAATCACGATTGCATATACATGAGATAGAAAATTCTGGTACTCTGAAAAGAGCAGAAAAAACTACCTTGCCTTTTTTTTTTTAAGAGCACAAATAACCTTGATATAGTGTTTAAGTATCTAATATTGCTTAATGGAAAAAATCCATGGTACAGTTCAAACTAAATGAAATAATGATGTAAGTTAGGGTGCTCCTTCAAAGAGCATCTTAAGTAGATACTTATGCTCTTCTGAGTTCAACCCACAGCAGCCATGCAGCCTCAGAGCTTGTTATGGAATTTCATATTCCTTTAATGGAAATGGCTCCATGCTGTGCTTTCACTTTTCCAACTGTGGCAGTAATAGTTAGTAATCAAGTCATAATGTAATAATCACAAGTACAGGGAAATGCTGGCTGATGTAATAGGCTGCAAGGGGAAAGCATAGCGGTATTTTTCCCGACTTCATTTCACCAGTCTTTTTGTTGTGTGTTGAAAGAATCTAGGCTCCTAGGTTAAAAACTGCCCCTTGAAAGTGTCTATAGAGAAAGACCATATCGTTTTCTTATTCCTACTCAATTTTTCTCATCTGAGTACTCACAGAGACCCCAAAATTTGGGAATTTTAAGTTGACATCTGAAAAATCTGTATGCGGGGCATTTCATTCTTAATTCTCAAGTCCCTCACACACGTTACTGAAATTAGTGAAGAGTATATCAGTAAAACATTTCTATTCAGTATCGTGCAACTATCCAACTTCTTTCAGAAGCTGATTATTTATAATGTTTCAGGAATTTTCCTAACAAAATCTACTTGCTTCTTAGAAAATAAAAGTATTACTACAGCTTCTTGTATTATGATCCCCGAAACTGTTTCAGTTAAGGTAGAGTCCTCTAACTTAGAAATGTAAAGTATATACTTGTTCTGTAAAAACTATCTGGTCCACTCTGCATTTTTTCAATAGGGAAACTGGTGCCTGGGATGTTAACTAACTTTCTCTGTTCATACTTGAAAGAGTGGTATGAATGAATACGGTTAATGATGATAACGGATCATTTGAAATGAACTGTTGTTTCTCTCTACAAAAACAAATATATTACATAAGCTATCTGAAGAAAAAGTTTGTACAAAGACCCATGAAGTACAATTATACAGTATCAAGCAGTGATCTTGTTAGAGTGTATTTTCCTTAATTATATCATTCAGCCATTTCCAACTGATTAATTGCATGAAGTTGTCCTCCCATTGGACATTTCCTTGATCAATAAGGACTTCTTTCTTCCTCAAGTATTAAGCAAGAGGTCTTTGTTCATAGGGGTGAGCCTTGCTTCAAAGTCCTCTGTGAAAACCATATAATTACCCTTTCTGAAAGTTCACCTATGCCATTTGGCTTTTATGAAAGACTTACATTCATACCTATTTTTAATTAATCAAAAGAAATCCAAAGAGGATTTTCTCTTTTACAAAAAAGCAGTTACCTTACCAATGTAGATCTTTCAGGGAGGAGGGAGGAGGGTTCAGGATGGGGAACACATGTATACCTGTGGCGGATTCATTTTGATATTTGGCAAAACTAATACAATTATGTAAAGTTTAAAAATAAAATAAAATAAAAAAAAAGCAAAGTAACATTTATGGGAAAAAAAGAAGGGAGGGGGAGGGCTAGCAGGGGAAGTCTATAATCACAACAGTGTTAACATCTTTTAAAAATTAAAACTTATGAATTTGAATCATATTTTGCTATCGTTGCCATTTCCTCTGCAGTTTTTATCCCTAAACACTGATTCCTGTCAACCCTGACAATAACATATTTAATTCCTAGAGTTCATGCTTCATGAGTGCTGAGAATGTTTTGTGTGTAGTTTGAAGTAGAGTTTATGATAGTATTCTCAGATCATCACAGGTCAGAGAGAACTTTGTAACCCAGATTGCATTCTGCTTCATAAATAATTGTATCATCTTTTGACACAGAAGAGATCTGGATTATATCTAGACTTTTGACAAAAACAATTCATGTTTTAAAAGATAGAGGATCTGAAATCATTTTCCATCTTGCCTTCTCATTCATTGCCACATGTAAGGACAAATTGTCTCTGAATTCTATTCCTTGGCTGTTCCTGCAGCCCTGTCTTACTTAAATATCTGAGATATTCCAGTCACTGCTCTTGTAGTACTATTCTTTTTTATTAAATTTTCCAAAATTCCTTTCATGCTGAAAATTCCATTCCTGTATATAAAAGGTAAATAAAAGTTTTTGAGGACACTTAAATAGCTTAAGCCTTGGTCATATTACTCAAAGTACTTAAGGAAAATAACTAATGTTTAAAATTCAAAGAAAAGTGAAAGGACATTGTTCAAGACAACCAATGAATGTTTCTTAAGTACAGCACATTTCTTAAGTAAAGCACATTTTGGCTATAATGATGAGCACTTTACTTTTCAGGTATACCTTTGACCTACTAAAGGCTTTACATTTTTTAAGAGTTATTTTAAAAATAAATCAAATTATTAGCCATCTATATACTACTTATAATAAATAATGTGGGTAACCATAATAATACAAAATAAAGCCAAAAATGTATAAAACTGAGCCTTTTAAAGTTGGTAAAAGAAGCAAGAGGAGACCAGATGGTGAAGTAAAAGTTCATGAACTCACCTCATCTTATAAACATCAGAATCACAACTAACTGCTGAAAAATATAAAGAAAAAATGCTGGAACCTATCAAAACAGATATATCCAAAGACAAAGAAGAAGCTATAATGAGGTGGCAGGAGGGGCACAATCATGATAAAAATCAAATCCCATACATGCCACGTGGGCTTGGAACCTGGAAAATAATTATACCACAGAAATTCTTCTACAGGAGTGAAAGTTATAAACCCTGCAACAGGCTCTCTATCCTGAGAGTCTGGCAGTGGAAGGAGCTTACAAGCAACTCCTACAGCTCAACTCCAGAAAAAGAAATGACCCAATCAAAAAATGGGCCAAAGAACTAAATAGACATTTCTCCAAAGAAGATATACAGATGGCTAACAAACACATGAAAAGATGCTCAACATCACTCATTATCAGAAAAATGCAAATCAAAACCACTATGAGGTACCATTTCACACCAGTCAGAATGGCTGCGATCCAAAAGTCTACAAGCAATAAATGCTGGAGAGGGTGTGGGGAAAAGGGAACCCTTTTACACTGTTGGTGGGAATGCAAACTAGTACAGCCACTATGGAGAACAGTGTGGAGATTCCTTAAAAAACTGGAAATAGACCTGCCTTATGATCCAGCAATCCCACTGCTGGGCATACACACTGAAGAAACCAGAAGGGAAAGAGACACGTGTACCCCAATGTTCATCGCAGCACTGTTTATAATAGCCAGGACATGGAAGCAACCTAGATGTCCATCAGCAGATGAATGGATAAGAAAGCGGTGGTACATATACACAATGGAGTATTACTCAGCCATTAAAAAGAATACATTTGAATCAGTTCTAATGAGGTGGATGAAACTGGAGCCTATTATACAGAGTGAAGTAAGCCAGAAAGAAAAGCACCAATACAGTATACTAACACATATATATGGAATTTAGAAAGATGGTAACAATAACCCTATGTATGAGACAGCAAAAGAGACACTGATGTATAGAACAGTCTTATGGACTCTGTGAGAGAGGGAGAGGGTGGGAAGATTTGGGAGAATGGCATTGAAACATGTAAAATATCATGTATGAAACGAGTTGCCAGTCCAGGTTCGATGCACGATACTGGATGCTTGGGGCTGGTGCACTGGGACGACCCAGAGGGATGGAATGGGGAGGGAGGAGGGAGGGGGGTTCGGGATGGGGAACACATGTATACCTGTGGCGGATTCATTTTGATACTTGGCAAAACTAATACAGTTATGTAAAGTTTAAAAATAAAATAAAATTAAAAAAAAAAAAGAATCTGGCTTTGAAGGCCATCAGGTAATGATCGCAGGAACTCCACAGGATGAGAAACAGAAACTCCACTCTTGGAGGGCACACACAGGGTCTTGTGTGCACCAGGACCTGGGAAAAAATGACAGTGACCTCATAAGAGACTGGTCCAGACCTACCTACTAGTATTGGAGGGTCTCCTGTGCAGTTGGCGGGGGGCTGTGGTTCGCTATGGGGATAAGGACACTGGTGGTGGTAGTTCTGGGGAGTACTCTTTGGAGTCAGCCCTCTTGGAGGCTGCCATTTTCTCACCGAAACCCAGGCCCACCCAACACTGCAGGCTCCAGTGCTTGGATGCCACCTGCCAAACAACCAACAGGTTGGGAACACAGCCCCACCTGTCAGCAAACAGGGTTCTTAAAGTCTTCCTAAATACACAGTTTAAAACAATCTTGTTTATATATAGACTACTATTCACAAACATTATGATGACCTCATGATAACCTCAAACTGAAAATGTACAAGAGATAACACATAGAAAAAAAGAACAAAGAATCCAACACAATGCTAAAGTTTGTCATCAATCACAAGAGAAGAGCATGAAAGAAGAATGGACAAAAAATGACTTACAAAAATAAATCCAAAACAATTAACAAAGTGGCAATAACTGCATATATGTATCAATGATGAATTTAAACATAAACAAGTTAAATGCTCCAACCAAATGACATAGACAGGCTGAATGGATACCAAAACAAGACCCATATATATGCTGTCTACAAGAGACCCACTTCAGATCTAAGGACATACCAACTGAAAGTGAGGGGATGGAAAAAAGCTGTTCCATGAAAATGGAAATCAAAAGAAAGCTGGAGTAACAATACTCATATCAGACAAAATAGGCTTTAAAGTAAAGACTGTTTCAAGAGACAAAGAAAACCACTACCTAATGATCAAGGGATCAATCCAAAGAAGATATAACAATGGTAAATATATATGCACCCAAAATAGGAGCACCTCAATTTATAAGGTAAATACTAAGAGCCATAAAAAGAGAAATCAACAGTTACACAATAATATGGGGGACTTTAGCACCTCACATTCATTGATGGGCAGAATATCCGGACAGAAGATCGTTAAGAAACCACAGATCTTAAATGGCATAGTAGACCAGATGGACTTAATTGATATTTATAAAGCATTCCATCTAAAAGCAGAAGAATACACATTCTTCTCAAGGTCACATGGAACATCCTCTGGGTTTGATCACATGCTGGGCCCATAAATCTAGCCTTGGTAAATTTAGGAAAATTGAAATCATATCAAGCATATTTCCCAACCACAATGCTACGAGATTAAAAATCAATTTTAAGAAAAGAGAAAAGAACAGTAAAAAACATAAAATTTTTAAAAGAAAACGTGTTGGGAGGGATGATTTGGGAGAATGGCATTGAAACATGTATAATATCATATAAGAAATGAATCGCCAGTCCAGGTTTGATGAAGGATACAGGATGCTTGGGGCTGGTGCACTGGGATGACCCAGAGGGATGGTATGGGGAGGGAGGTGGGAGGGGTGTTCAGGATTGGGAACATGTGTACACCCGTGGAGGATTCATGTTGATGTATGGCAAAACCAATACAATATTGTAAAGTAATTAGCCTCTAATTAAAATAAATAAATTTAAATTAAAACAAAGAAAACTGTGGGAAGAAAAAACACTGCATGTTTTGTGTATAATCTATAAAACACTGATATTGGTCAGATATGCATAACTTAAAAAACATCATTTATAGAAAATAATGGAAAATAAAATTATCCTGACAAAATTTCTGTTTGCCAAATTTAACCTGAGAAATTTGGAATCAACAGGCAAAATGAACACAAAAAACAACCAGTGGTAGAAATCCCAATTAAATTTTGAAATGAACAAAATCAAATGGGTGAATCAAATTTTTTTATGTAATTAACATCAGACATGATAGACTGAAATGAAAATATTCAACCAGAAGAATGTAAATCACTTAATTTCTTTTTCAAAGAATTAACTTCACCCTGCAATCTTAATTTTAAGGTTTGTTTTCACACTTAAAATACATTTGTGTTGGTATAATTATTATTAAACTATATGTATTCATCAAAAAGGATCACCTTCAGGACTGAAAGTGCAGGAGTCATTTTCTTTCCATTTATGTTTATACTTATATATTTAGGTTCTTGAAAAGGACTGTGTGACCAAGTACTTTGTAGTATTATCCCCTTATAATCTGCAGAACAAACTCATCAATTCATTCCACGAATGTTTATTGATTGCCTTTACTATTTAAGCCTCCATATTCAGAGCTGGACATATAGAGATAAATAAGATAGACATAGTTTCTGACCTCACAGAACTAACAGGGCAATTATAATACAGTGTAGTAAATGTTTTAAATGGAGAATTTCTGGATATCAAGAAAGTAGGACATCTCACCTAGGCTGCAAGAGTCTAGAAAGTTTTCCAGAGTAAGTGACTTTTAAGTTGAGAATTAAATAATTAACCGGAGTAAACCAGGAGCATTGGAGAAGGATAGGAACAGAAGATTAGCACTTCAGACATAAGGAAACACCTGTCAAAAGCAAGTTGGTGAGAGCTTGGCACTTTCAGAGAACCAGGAGTCAGTCACTATAAAAAAGTGGAAGCTGCAATGCCAGAGCCTAATGAGATAACAGGGAACAAATTGCAGAGTTTGGGGAGGTCTGTCTAAGACTCTGGGCTTAATGTGATCCATCACTGAAGTAGTTTAATTAAGATATTGATAGAATCAGACTTTAGCTTTAGAGCCTATTCTTCCTATTCACTGAGAAATGACAGAGCATGGTGATGCAGAGTACAGTGGCAAAATGAATGGAAAGGAAGCTAAGTAGAAGATTATTTCAGTTACCCAGGCCAGAGGTGAGGGTGACCTCTACCAGGGTAGTGACAGTGGAGACAGCAAATGTTGGACTCATGTTAGAGGTATAACCAATAGGATTTAGTCACTGAGTAAGTGTGAGGGTGAAGGATTACACAGCATTTAGAAAGTGTAGCGTTTCTAGTTTGAACACTAGGAGGATGACATAGTGAATTAGTTATCATAAGTTTAATAAACACAGTGGAGTAAACAAAGGTCTTGGGAGTTAGCCAGAATTAGGTTTTGGTTCCAGTTTTATCCCTACCATTATTTGGACTATTTACTTAGTTTATTTCCCTACCATTATTTGGACTATTAGTTTATTTAAACCTTATCTGTTTGTTTGTTTGTTTTGTATCTTTACATTTCTTTTTTTTTTTTTTTAAAGTTTACATAACTGTATTAGTTTTGCCAAATATCAAAATGAATCTTATCTGTTTCTTGACCTATAAATTGGGGTTAGCAGGGGTACCTCCTACATGTGATTGTAAGGTAGAGTGAGGTAATAAAGGTAACAGCTTAGACCAGTGCCTAGCAGTAGTGTTAGCTATTAATAACATTAATTTTAATAATATTAGTGAAGATTTTTGGAGAGTGGAGATTATGATTTTTTGTATCCCTTGTGTAGAAAGTATTGCAATATGTGATTTTCTTTTTAAAATGCTTGATTAGGAAATGTGGAACTTCTGTGTTATTAAGAATTTGGTCCCACTAGTTTGGTCAGTATTAACATGAAGGCCTCTGAGGTGAAAACAATTATGCTAATGTCACTGGTCCTCACAGAAGACTTGTGATCTCTCTAGTTTTCAAAGATTTGCCCAGCCATTTAAAAAAAAATTGTCATATCATAAATCAGCCAGTTTAAAGGTATATAATTTATAAAACAAGATGAAACACTGGCTTCCACAGTGATGTCAAGTTTATGCCACTACATTTAGTCTTTCCTCCATGAACTTAAAAGCAAAGAAGATAGTAGAATACCATGAGTATAATACCAGCTACCATGAGTAGAGAAGTTAGCAACCAATTAAAAAAAAGAAAAGAAAAAAAAAATGCCAAAACTGTGGAATGTATTTAAATGTTTGAAATACGGATTTTGCTATCATGAAAATATTTATATGCATATATTAGCATTTAAATATTAATCAATTGTTATAATGCAGGCAGTGGTATGCCAGAGCCAGCTCTTAATGGCTTGTGAAAATAATTGTTAAACATGGAGACTATTAAAAATTAAATGATATGATCTTACTATTGAATAAATTACATTAAAACTGAAGATAATAAATCATCAAAACTAATCACATTCTAATTATTTTACTGCATCTTATTAGTGATGATCTTGAAGTTATTTATATCTGCTATATTTAAATGTTGGAAATGTTACATAATGCTGTATTATGCATCTCTTCTTAACTCTATTCTCAATGTCATTATATTGGTAATTTGCAATCAGCCCCATTGGAAGTATTTGCATCACAGAAATTGGTAAATGTTACAAATCAAGACTTTTGTTTAATTTTGTTTGGTGAGCTGGTTGTTAAATATTTAATAGCCCGCCACTGAACAAAGGGGTAAGTTAGGGATCAAACTCTTGTAGCAACTTTAAAAAGAAAACAATTATAAACATTTAGAGGGAAAGTCTAAAGTATTTTTAAAGCTAATCTGAATGATATTGACTAGGGGGAAGTCAAGGAAAACACTAATCACTACGAAATTTTAAAAAATTCTTTGGCGCTTCCATAGCCAGCAAAGCTTAGAATTTACAAAACTTAGTTTAGTTAAGCCCTGTGTTGTTGGTAAGGCTGAGCCACCAAACTTGTTTTTAAAGATATTCTCCTTCAGCAGTGTCACAGAAGGAAATTTTATTGTGTTCAAAAACATGCTTTAAAAGTATTGAAAACTGCAGCTTACCTAAATTTTTTTTTGCCTACTTGGAGGAAAGAACTGTGAATTTTAGTAATAATTATTTCATTGGTTTCTGTTCAACATCTTTTTTTTTTAATTAATTAATTTTTTTTAATTGGAAAAAAGTTGCTTTAAAATGTTGTGTTGGCAACAAAGGAAACTATAAGCACAGTGAAAAGACAGCCTTCAGAATGGGAGAAAATAATAGCAAACAAAGCAACTGACAAAGAATTAATCTCAAAAATATAAAAGCAACTCCTGCAGCTCAATTCCAGAAAAATGACCCAATCAAAAAATGGGCAAAAGGACTAAACAGACATTTCTCCAAAGAAGACATACAGATGGCTAACAAACACATGAAAAAATGCTCAACATCACTCATTATCAGAGAAATGCAAATCAAAACCACTATGAGGTACCATTTCACGCCAGTCAGAATGGCTGCTATCAAAAAGCCTACAAACAATAAATGCTGGAGAGGATGTGGAGGAAAGGGAATCCTCTTACACTGTAGTTTACAATGCAAACTAGTACAGCCACTATAGAGAACAGTGTGGAGATTTCTTAAAAAACTGGAAATAGAACTGCCATACGACCCAGCAATCCCACTGCTGGGCGTACACACTGAGGAAACCAGAAGGGAAAGAGACACGTGTACCCCAATGTTCATCGCAACACTGTTTATAATAGCCAGGACATGGAGGAAACCTAGATATCCATCAGCAGATGAATGGATAAGAAAGCCGTGGTACATATACACAATGGAGTATTACTCAGCCATTAAAAAGAATATATTTGAATCAGTTCTAATGAGGTGGATGAAACTGGAGCCTATTATACAGAGTGAAGTAAGCCAGAAAGAAAAAAACCAATACAGTATGCTGCTGCTGCTGCTGCTAAGTTGCTTCAGTCGTGTCCAACTCTGTGCGATCCCACAGATGGCAGCCCACCAGGCTCCCCCATCCCTGGGATTCTCCAGGCAAGAACACTGGAGTGGGTTGCCATTTCCTTCTCCAATGCATGAAAGTGAAAAGTGAAAGTGAAGTCACTCAGTCATGTCCAACTCTTAGCGACCCTATGGACTGCAGCCCACCAGGTTACTCATCCATATATATACTAATGCATATATATGGAATTTAGAAAGATGGCAATGATAACCCTGTATGTGAGACAGCATAAGAGACACAGATGTATAGAACAGTCTTTTGGACTCTGTGGCAGAGGGCGAGGGTGAGATGATTTGGGAAAATGGCATTGAAACATATATATTATCATATGTGAAATGAATCGCCAGTCCAGATTCGATGTATGAGATAGGGTGCTCAGGGCTGCTGCACTGGGATGACCCAGAGGGATGGGATGGGGAGGGAGGTGGGAGAGAGGTTTAGGATGGGGAACACATATACATCTGTGGCAGATTCATGTCAGTGTCTGGCAAAACCAATACAATATTGTAAAGTAATTAGCCTCCAATTAAAATAAATAAATTTATATTAAAAAAAAACAGGGGCAAAAAAAATGTGGTGTTTGTTTCTGCCATGTAACAACTGGAAATAGTCAAAACTATATGTATATTAATATCCTGTCCCTCCTGAGTCTCCCTTCTACCCACCCCATTTTACCGCTCTAAGTCATCATAGAGCTCCAAGCTGGGCTCCTTGAGTTATATAGAAGCTTCCCACTAGCTAGCTATTTTACACATGGTAGTGAAGAGGAACTAAAAAGCCTCTTGATGAAGGTGAAAGAGGAGAGTGAAAAAGTTGGCTTAAAACTCAACATTCAGAAAACGAAGATCATGGCATCTGGTCCCATCACGTCATGGGAAATAGATGGGGAAACAGTGGAAACAGTGCCAGACTTTATTTTTTTGGATTCCAAAATCACTGCAGATGGTGACTGCAACTATGAAATTAAAAGACGCTTACTCCTTGGAAGGAAAGTTATGACCAACCTAGATAGCATATTCAAAAGCAGAGACATTACTTTGCCAACAAAGGTCTGTCTAGTCAAGGCTATGGTTTTTCCAGTGGTCATGTATGGATGTGAGAGTTGGACTGTGAAGAAGGGTGAGCACCGAAGAATTGATGCTTTTGAAGTGTGGTGTTGGAGAAGACTCTTGAGAGTCCCTTGGACTGCAAGGAGATCCAACCAGTCCATTCTGAAGGAGATCAGCCCTGGGATTTCTTTGGAAAGAATGATGCTAAAGCTGAAACTCCAGTACTTAGGCTACCTCATGCGAAGAGCTGACTCATTGGAAAAGACTCTGATGCTGGGAGGGGTTGGGGACAGGAGGAGAGCAGGAGGACAGAGGATGAGATGGCTGGATGGCATCACTGACTCGATGGACATGAATCTGAGTGAACTGCGGGAGTTGGTGATGGACAGGGAGGCCTGGCGTGCTGCAATTCATGGGGTCGCAAAGAGTCGGACATGACTGAGCAACTGAACTGAACCGAACTTAGTGTATATATATCAACTCTACTTTTTCAATTCATCCCCTGCTCTCCTTTTCCCGCTGTGTCCATGAGTCTGTTCTCTTCATCTGCATCTCTATCCCCACTCTGCAATTATTTTTTAGATCCCATATATATGCATTGATATATGATATTTATTTTTCTCTTTCTGACTTACTTCACTCCATTTAATAGACTCTAGGTTTGTCCACCTCATTTCAACTATCTGGTAATGTCTATAAAGATGTTAATTTGCCAAAGATTTGAGAACATAAAAACTGGTGATATTTTTAGTGACCACAATAAAAATGAAGCCCAGAGGTACAATTTTAAGAGAGATATTCAAAAACAGTACCAATCTTCTCCTTGAAAACATCTCAAATTATTAAATTATTCCCCAGGGACATTCCTTTTGGCTCAGATGGCAAAGAATCTGCCTGCAATTTGGAAGACAGAGGTTCAATGCCTGGTTTGGGAAGATCTGCTGGAGAAGGGAGTGGCAACCCACTCCAATATTCTTGCCTGGACAATTCCATGGACAGAGGCTATCTTCTATGGCATCACAAAGAGTTGGACACGACTGAGCAACTAACACACAGGGACATCTTGATTTAAAGAGCTTGCTTCTTGATTTTATTCATGGATTCATGGAATAGTAATAATATAGGAAATTTTGTGAAAATTTCCTTGATGAGATCATATGAGAAAAGAAAAACAAAGACAGCTTAAAATCCACATACTTAAATACATCTTGGTTCTATAGATTAAGTTCTAAGATTTGATATTCAGTTCAGTTCAGTTCAGATCAGTTGCTCAGTTGTGTCCAACTCTTTGCAACCCCATGAAGCACAGCATGCCAGGCTTCCCTGTCCATCACCAACTCCCAGAATTCACCCAGACTCACGTCCATTGAGTCAGTGCCATCCAGCCATCTCATCCTCTGCCATTCTCTTCTCCTCCTTCCCCCAACCCCTCCCAGCATCAGAGTCTTTTCCAATGAGTCAACTCTTCGCATGAGGTGGCCAAAGTACTGGAGTTTCAGCTTTAGCATCATTCTTTCCAAAGAAATCCCAGAGCTGATCTCCTTCAGAATGGACTGGTTGGATCTCCTTGCAGTCCAAGGGACTCTCAAGAGTCTTCTCCAACACCACACTTCAAAAGCATCAATTCTTTGGTGCTCACCCTTCTTCACAGTCCAACTCTCACATCCATACATGACCACAGGAAAAACCATAGCCTTGACTAGATGGACCTTTGTCAGCAAAGTAATGTCTCTGCTTTTGAATATGCTATCTAGGTTGGTCATAACTTTCCTTCCAAGGAGTGAACGTCTTTTAATTTCATGGCTGCAGTCACCATCTGCAGTGATTTTGGAGATTAAGCAGTGCCAATTCTCTATGATTCAACTTAGAGAAATTTAAAGCCATAGTATCTGAGTAGCTAGGATGTCATTAGGAAGATGCAGCCAGCCAGCCAGGCGAAGGCTATACAGGGAGGAATTATCCTGGTGTATATTCCTTTATTCAGTGTCTGCCCCACAGCCTGGTAGGCCACACAACTCAAACTTTTCAGTAAACTTGTAGGCTGACTCATGATGACAAAACCCACAATAATTTCAAGTTTTCAAGCAGAAAGATTTTTCATTTATTTATCCATTCATTTATTTATTTAGAGAAATTGAGCTGGTAAAGTGGTAGTTTCATTCTTTGAGTAGAATATTTTTTCCTTACTTGAAAGCTGTAAGGAAAGCTACATTTTGATCAAGCGAGTTAGGTTTATGGTTCAAGATAAAATGACATTAGGTTTCAAAAATCTGTTCTATTTGTCTCTGTAGAGTAAAATCCAAGGTCCCAAACCCTGTCAGAGCAAATATGAAGACTTTTGTATCATATTTTTCCTGTGCTTGATCAGGGACAAAAAGATGAGGATATTTTTTTTTTTTCCTTTTTTTTTGGTGCTGGGCCTTTAAGAACTGCACTTTATTTTATTTATTTTTTTATTTTTGGCTCTGTTGTGTGACATGTGGGATCTTATTTCCACAACCAGGGTTGGCACCCATGCCCCCTGCATTGAAAGTGTGAAGTCTTAACCACTGGACCACCACCAGCGAAGTGCCCCATCTTTGTCTTTTGACTCTAAGTTATTAAAAACTTCTGTCCTTCAGATTGATGGGCTTGGTGGAGTTGTGGAAGCAAATTCATGGGAGAACAATATTATGATTTTTATTTGTGCATATTTTCAACATTTTATATTTAAATATACTTTATATTTAAATATATTTTATATTGTACATAATAAATAATGATAATAGTCAACAGTATATAGTGCAAACCATGTGTTGGATACTTAAGAGCTTTAAACACATTTGATGTTTAAATCAAATTTGAACATCATTTGATGTTTAAAATCACTCTTTTGATTTTTAAAGTAACTCATTTGATGTTTAAAATAGCCTTGTAAGAAAAATACAGATGAAGCCAGATTGGTCACATAATTTGTCCAGAATAGTGGACCTGAGATGCACACCAGGTTGTCTGGCACCAGACTATGTTCTTAACTATTACATCATGCCAGTTCCCAAAGGTAATTTCTAAGTATAATTAATAGATGAATGAATCCACATGCATTAGTGAACAATATCTATTGATACGTCTGTGTAAGTCTCAGCGGGTTCTTTCTGATTTGGAAGAAACTTTCACATGTCTTTGACTATACCATACTCTGATCTGCTTGTTGTGTGCCCGCTTTTGTAGTCGAAATGTCTATGAGTAATCATGATTCACTGCTTACAACCACTTCCATGTATATTCACGTTTTTGAAGTGATTTTTTGACATCATCTGTAATAATCTTAAGGTCACTTCCATAGCATTTACTGTCATGGGTTAATGAGTGTTCTTTTCTTAATAACTAATATAAAGACTGGAGAATTCTTCACTCTGCTTGCGTACTGTGGAAAAAAAAATTCTCTGCAAAAGTTTTCAGTATAGCACGCTGCTCCTTGCCTGTTTAGTTTACTCTTGTTTGTCTATATAACACAGGTAGGCTTATAAGACAAGGACACCTCATTCAAGGGGAGAGGTTAGTTTCTTTCATCTGAGCATGGCAAGCACCCAGATGGTTAAACATATGCAACAAACCAAGAGTAATTCAGAAAATAACATCAAGTGTAAGGAGGAAAAACCTTTTTTTTTGAAGTGAGATTCTTCCTCAAGGTATTTTTGCTGCTGTACTTGGCATGTTGTTAATAGAAATATTACTTTGGCTATTTTAGTTCTAGTCTCCATACTTTTGTGATGTAGCACTGTGACTTCAGCCATCTGTTTTAACATCTTATGATATAGCGTTCTTAGCTGCTTTTAGCAGATGAATCTTTCACAGGGAAGTTCATGAAAACTCGATCCTGTCTTCTTTATTACATCACCTTTTTCCTTGTTAAAATTATCTGGATATCACAGAGCTAACTTTACATTCTACTCTTCACCACATACTTGAGATAAAACAGGGAACAGTAAGATCAAGTTCTTGTAACAGTAAGATCAAGTCCTTGTAATTGTAAAAGATTCTGGCTAAACATCAATTTGTCCATTCCAGTATAAATTTTGGGTCTTGTTTAAATTCTGAACTTGGAATTAAAAAAAATAATGAAACAAAACAAAAAAATCTTGAAAAGTATGGTAGGGAGCAGGCATCAATATATTCCATGTTCTAAGAGCTGCTGATTGACTCGTCTTTTAAACTGTGTTTCTCCAAACCCTCTGAACCTTCCTAAGCCTATGTGGCTTTCACTGTCATTGCTATGTGATATGACACTGAAGTAACTTGCTTTTTCTCAACATTCATGCCATTTTTGTCAGTATTATTAACTGAGTGGGCTAGAATGCTAATAACTTTAAATAGCCCACTGGTTGTCATAGTAACTGATATTAAAGCTAAATATAAGTTTCTTTCTTGGATTTCACATTTAAATCATTGCTAGTATTTGCATTCTTTAGAAACTGTATGGGCTGAGCATGAACTTTGTATAAAAAGGACAGTGAAAATTTAGGTTGATAGAGGAGTTGATACAGTGGCATCTGTTTTTAGCCCCAAGGTTATGATTTGTTCAGACTCAGCCCAGCTTCATTAGATGTATGTTCAGAGAACCCAAGAAAGATGCTGGTCTAAATGTTGCAGGGATTATATGGACAAATTTTTACTTTTAAAAATTGTGTTTATTCACTCTGGGCATTTTCTGTGCTGCTTTTCTCTTATTTATCTTTGTGATGATTTTTTAATGTTTCTGAACTTTTTAAAATTACAATCTGAGAACCAAAATGAGAGAGCACACATTCAAGAAATCTCTGTAAGACTCCTAGATACTTCCTATCTGCTCTCTGTCTTAGGTGAATTCTGTTCTTCCTGTCTAAGGGCTCAGTAAAAATTTTACTTCCTGCTTAAAACCTGACTTTCCCTTTCATTTCTCCATTGTCATACTTTTCTAACATATGTGCACTGCATTGAGCATACAGAAATTTTTATAGTTCTAGAAAATCTCTGAGAAAAGGCAAAAACAACCTCTTTTCCTCTCTCTTATATGCTGCTGCCAAGTCGCTTCAGTCGTGTCTGACTCTGTGCAACCCCATAGATGGCAGCCCACCAGGCTCTGCCGTCCCTGGGATTCTCCAGGCAAGAACACTGGAGTGGGTTGCCATTGCCTTCTCCATTGTGTGAAAGTGAAAAGTGAAAGTGAAGTCGCTCAGTGGTGTCCGACTTGTAGCGACCCCATGGACTGCAGCCTACCAGGCTCCTCCATCCATGGGATTTTCTAGGCAAGAGTACTGGAGTGGCTTGCCATTGCCTTCTCCATCTCTCTTATATATGTATATATAAATTCTTCCTTTGTCAGATATTATCATGTTACACTAATTTAAGGAGCTCTCATCTGGAGTTTTTAATCTTTTTCGTCAGTCAGTTCAGTTTTCTACATAGCATTATATTTTGGGCCAGGCCATCTTGATCCCCCCCGCCCTTAAATCACCATTTTCATACCTAGAACCAATTTGAAGCTGAATGAATGTTCTCCCTTGATCTCTGGAGATGCAGAGTTATTTTCTTTCTAGGTTCCCACACTTAGCTTCCAGAAGAAAGAACAGTCTATTAGCAGCAGCAGCTTTATCTGTTGAATATAGATGAAGTATGCTAGATGTTGGACAGTTTTGTCAATCTCGTACATAATATTTTGGTGGTGACACTGGCCTCTCCCTCCCCCACCTTCTTGAACTAGTTCTGTTATGAATATGCAGTATTCTGCTCAGCTCCTGGATCCCTCTCAACTCTCAGATCCCTCAGTTCTCAGAATTCATTCTCCTATGACAGCAAGTCCTTATTTTTGAAAGCCAGTTTTCTATTAAAAGAAGATAGATAAATAGATAATCTCTCCATGCCTCTCAGTGGCAGCATCTGCTTTTAGTGTTAATCATGTAACAATGAAATATTAGTTTGTGGGTTGCCAAATAATGTTATAAAGAAAAAGGGTTCTGGGTTCAAATATGGTTTAGAAAATACAAATTAAATAAGCCAAACAGGTTTCCTCCCCAGAGACCAATGAGTATTGTGAATTTCTTCAAAGGGGAAGAACAAAAACAACATTTTTGAAACAAGTTTACTTTGTAAACATTTTAGGATGCTCATTTATGTAGACTTACTTTTTTAAAAAAAGTTCAAGCAATAACTTCAAACAAGGGTCAGTAGATAGAGAATGTTAAGGGAATTAACCTTATTATTTTCCGGTTCCTTACACTTTCCTAAAATTGATGTGCTTGAGGAAAATGTTGGTGGTATTTAAATTCTTTTTCCCCACTCATGATAATTCCTCTTATCCCTTTCTATAAAGAAAAAAATTATAGTTCACAACTTTGATCTTATTAGTACATTATTTCTGGAGGGTGAAAAAGTTTTTAGGGCACAAATGGAAATAAGTCTTGATGTTCAAAAAGTGAGTATCTGTGTTTGGGTAAGAAATTCTACTGCAACTAAGTTGGTTTTTATTTCTTTTTCTTTCAAGAAATTTAAGGTGAATCTAATAGAGTTATCAGCTGACAGGTTACTGAAAGTAATTTTTGATGATGCACCATAGGACTAATGATATTATTCCCAAAGCTTGGAAGAATTTCAAAGAATCAAATTCTTATATTCTTATTCATATGAGCAAGTTTAAAGAGGAAAAAAATATATGAAGGTACCTGGTTTTTCAAAAGTCTTTTAGGAGCCCCCAAAGTGTGTGGAAACCACAATTCTACCTAATACTTTTTGGGAAGTATTGTTCTACGATTTAAGGTTCTTATTCTCATTTTCAGGTTCCCATGTCCTTCCCCTCTTCTCAGGCTAACGGGCTCCGTCTTGGTAGACCTCTTAAAGAACTATACATGTGATTAATTATACATTAGTCAGATAACTGGTAATATCTTTAGGATTCAACCATTACAAATATCTCAGTGAGCAACATATGTGCCAGACACATTTCTAGGCCCTGGACAAAACAGCCATGAATGAACGACCCAAATCCCTGTTATCATGGATATTCTAATAAGGGGACACAGATAATGGACAAATATGTAACTAAAAAATGAATAATAGATGAGGAGAACTGGAAGAGGTAGTCAGGGGCAATTTCAAGTTTCAGTAAATTGTTGGGAAAAACTTAATGAGAAGCTTGTATTTGAGCAAATACCTGAAGGGAAGTAAGGGAGTGAAGCAAACATTCCAGAAGAAATAGCAAAGACAAGATCCCTGAGGTAAGGTCACCCTAATTATTGATGAGGAAAGAAAATATTCTATTTAAAATGACAAGTAAAATCACTTTGTTCACTGTTGGAGTATAAGAATATTTTTTTCTCCAGAGAAATGACTTTTTTTTATTGTTGTAAAATATCTTTTTTTTTTTTTTTTAATGTGTAAGGTAAGCACTTGAGTGCATGATTTGGTTGGAAAGAAAGAAGCAAATAAATAAACTGTTTTACCAGAGAAATGTACTGAAATTTGATAATAAGGGGAATCACAGAAAGAGAGCAGGAGAGTCAGATAGTGAGACAGAAGGAGAGAGGAAACAGAGACAAGATCACTGATTGTATGGTTTTGCTAAGTGTCAGCCACTGATAAATTCCTGATCGGAATGAAGGGAAAGGGAAAGTGGCTGGAAGGTTTTTAGAAGCGACTTAATGGATATAGAGTTTCGGTTTTTCAAGATGAAAAGTTCTGGAGATCTCTTGCACAACAATGTAAATATGCTTAACACTACTGAACTGTACAATTGAAAATGGTTAAGTTGTTAAAAAAAAAAGCTATAGAAAACAGTTGTTTGTTTTCTTCTTTTATTGAGGCATTAATCACACTTTTCTTTCTCCTTACCCTTTTGTCAATTCCTCCCAATCTCTATTAGCAATTGCACCATTGTATAATAATAATATTAATTGCCTCTGTATTTATTTGTCTTTCCTTTGAGATTGTATGCTCCATGAAGGCACAATCCAAGGTCTAGTCTCCCTTGCATCCCCACAGTTTGGTAATGAATGATCCATAACACATATCTATCACATCTTGCTAACTATATTGAGTGAATTAAGAGTAAAAACATCTGCCATTCCCTCTATCACCCAGCAATTTCAACCCAACCTAAAAAAAAAAAAAAAAAAGGGAAGAGAAAGAAAGAACTAAATGGGGAACAAGAATCAAAATTATCAAATCACCAAGAGGTACTCAGACATCATATTCATTGGACAGCAGAGCCATACCATTGCCTGAGCAAGTTTTCCATCCATTAACTATTTTGTAAATAGGATAGACTTTAATTTTCATGAACATTACTCATAGTTGGCTGATCTTGAATAGCAAGTGATTTTCTCAATTTCAAAAAGTAAAGGAAGCTGCCAAAGAAGTATTGACTGAGATATTGACCATATGTTAGATTTTTCCTATTTTAGGCATTTCTGTTTTTCTTATTACTGTTAGAAAAGTGTTTTTTTTTCTTGCAAACTTAAAATATGTAACATGTCACATGTAAATGTTGTTTTCTTCCTTTTCTGAAACATCACTTTCACCTATCCTTTTCCTCACCTTTTGCTGTCTCTGTCTATATTCTAACATGCAGATATGTATAGCATTTCCATATGCACTGAGCTTCTAATTCAGATTGTGATTCCAAACTATGCTGCTGTTAACACTCATGTTTTATCACCAAAATGAAATAATAGTGGTATGTCTCAATTTGAAAGAAAAACACATTAACATAATAAATTTTCTTAATTCTACATATTTATTCTATAAATAATTTTAAAATTTACTGCTATAACTAGCCCAATAGATTATGAAATAATAAGTAGCTAACCCATAATAATAGAAATGTACAAAATTGTAATTAAATACACGCAAGATGGTGGAGTAGAAGGACATGTGCTCATCTTCTCCCTCCGGAACACCAAAATTGCAACTAGCTGTTGAACAACCATCAACAGAAGGATTCTGGAACCCACCAAAAAGATTCTCTATGTCCAGTGACCAAGGAGAAGCTGCATCAAGACTCTAGGAGGGGTGCAATCACATTAAAATCAAATTCCATACCTACCGGATGTGCATGCATGCGTGTGCATGGGTGCATGCTAAATTGTTTCAGTTGTGCCCTACTCTTTCAACCCCATGGACTGTAGCCTGCCAGACTCCTCCGTCCATGGAATTTTCCAGAAAAGAATACTGGCTCTTCTTGGCATGCTCTTCTCGGGAGAGGGGGAAGGGGATCTTCCTACCCTGGGATAGAACACATCTCTTACATTTCCTGCATTGGCAGGCAAGTTCTTTACCCACCTGCCTGATGGGCAACTCACAAAGTGGAGAACAATAATACTAAGGAAGTTCTTGCACTGTTGGGAAGGTTCGAGGCTCCACATCAGACTTCCCAATCTGGGGATCCTGCAAAGGATCTGGGAATCCCTAGGGAACCTGACACTGAAGGTTAGCAGGGTTCGATAACAGAATTTCCACAGAACTAGGGGAAACAGAGATTCTTGGAGGGCACAAACAAAGCCCTGTGTGCACCAGGACCCAAGAGAAAGGATCCATGTTCCCAGAAAAGACTGAGTCAGACCTGCCTGTGAGTATTTGAGGTTCTCCCATGAAGGCATGGATCAGCAGTGGCCTGCCTGGAAGACAGGGGGACTGGCAGCAGCAGTCCTGGGAGGCATGCGTTGGTTTAAGTCCTTCTGGAGGTTGCCATTTGCCTCACCATAGAGCCTATAGACCCCAGAACTGGGTTGCCTCAAGCCAAACAACTAAAAAGGAAGGAGCACAGCCCCACTCATCAGCAGACAATTGGATTAAAGAATTTCTGAGCATGGCTCTGCCCCCCAGAGCAAGACCCAATTTTCCCCATAGTCAGGCCCTCACATCAGGAAACTTGCAGAACCTCTTATCTTCATGCGTCAGAAGGCAGACAGAAGAAATAAGAACTACAGTCTCACAGCCTCCAAAACAAAAACCACAATCACAGAAACCTAACCAAAGAGATCACATGGATCACAGCCTTGTATAACTCAATGAAGCTATGAGCCATACCTTGTAGGGCCACCCAAGGTAGACGACATGGTGGAGACTTCTGACAAAACCTGGCCGCTGGAGAAGGGAATGACAAACCACTCAAGTATTCTTACTTTGAGAAACCTATGAACACCATGAAAAGGCAAAATGATACAACACCAGAAGATGAGGCTCCCCAGGTCTTTAGGTGTCCAATATACTACTGGGGAAAAGCAGAGAAATAGCTTCAGAAAGAATGGAAGATGGGTCAAAATGGAAATGACACTCAGTTGTGGATATGTCTGGTGGTGAAAGTAAAGTGTGATGCTATAAAGAATGATATTGCATAGGAACCTGGAATGTTAGGTCTATGAATCAAGGTAAAGTGGACATGGTCAAGCAGGAGATGGCAAGAATAAATAGAAATTTTAGGAATCAGTGCACTAAAATGGGTGGGAATGGGCAAAATTAATTCAGTAGACTTAGCTACTACTGTGTTTACCTGTGGCGGATTCATTTTGATATTTGGCAAAACTAATACAGTTATGTAAAGTTTAAAAATAAAATAAAATTAAAAAAAATAAATAAAAAATGAGCAGAAAAAAAAAAAAAAATTATCCCTTAGAAGAAATGAAGTAGCCCTCAGACTCAACAAGAGTCTGAAATGCAGTACTTGGGTGCAATCTCAAAAGCAACAAAAAGCTCAGTTTGTTTCCAAGGCAAACCATTCAACATCACAGTAATCCAAGCCCATACCCAACCACTAATGCTGAAGAAGCTGAAGTCAAATGGTTTTATGAAGACCTACAAGACCTTCTAGAACTAACACCAAAAAAAGATGCCCCTTTCATCACAGGGGATTGGAATGCAAAAGTAGGATGTCAAGAGATACCTAGAGTAACAGGCAAGTTTGGCCTTGGGGTACAAAATGAAGCAGAGCAAAGGCTACCAGACTTTTGCCAAGAGAATGCACTGGTCATACCTAACAACCTCTTCCAACAACACAAGAACGACTCTAAACATGGGCATCACCAGATGGTAAGTATTGAAATCAGGTTCATTATATTCTTTGCAGCTGAAGATAGAGTAAAGCTCTATAAAGTCAGCAAAAACAACACCTGGAGCTGACTGTGGCTCTGATCATGAGCTCATTATTGCAAAATTCAATCTTAAATTGAAGCAAGTAGGGAAGACCACTAGGCCGTTCAGGTATGACCTAAATCAAAGCCCTTATGATTATACAGTGGAAGAGACAAATAGATTCAAGGCATTAGATCTGATAGACAGAGTGCTTGAAGAACTATGGACAGAACTATGAACTCTTAACATTGTATAGGAGGTGGTGACCAAAATCATCCCAAAGAAAAATGAATGCAAGAAGGCAAAATGGTTGTCTGAGGAGGTCTTACAAATAACTGAGAAAATAAGAGAAGCAAAAGGCAAAGGAGAAAAGGAAGAGAAGAATGCAGAGTTCCAGAGAATAGCAAGGAGGGACAAGAAAGCCTTCTTTAGTGAACAACGCAGAAAAATAGAGGAAAACAATAGAATAGGAAAGATCTCTTCAAGAAAACTGGAGATGCCAAAGGAACATTTAATTAAAGATGGGCACAGTGAAGGAAAGAAATGGCAAAGACCTAACAGAAGCAGAAGAGATTAGGAAGATGTGGCAAGAATACACAGAAAAGTTATATAAAAAATGGTCTTAATGACCTGGTAACCAGGATGGTGTGAACACTCACCTAGAACCAGACATCCTTGAGGGTGAAGTCAAATGGACCTTAGGAAGCATCACTACAAACAAAGATAGAAGAGGTGAAGGGATGCCAGCTGAGCTATTTCAAATCTTAGAAGATGATGCTGTGAAAGTGCTGCACTCGGCATGCCAGCAAATTTGGAAAACTTAGCAGTGGCCACAGGACTAAAAAAGTCAGTTTTCAATCCAATCCCCAAAAAAGGCAATGCCAAAGAATATTCCAACTCCTGCACAATGGCACTCACTTCACATGCCAGCAAGTTTATGCCCCAAATCCTTCAAGCTAGGCTTCAGTAGTACATGAATTGAGAACTTCCAGATGTGCTATCTAGAAAAGGCAGAGGAACCAAAGATCAATTGCCAGCATCCACTGGATCATAGAAAAAGCAAAGGAATTCCAGAAAAACATCTACTTTTGCTTCATTGACTATGCTAAAGCCTTTCACTGTGTGGATCACAACAAAGTGTCGAAAATTCTTAAAGAGATGAGAATACCAGAACACCTTACCTGTCTCCTGAGAAGCAACAGTTAGAACCGTACATGAACAACAGACTGATTCAACATTGGGAAAGGAGTCCATCAAGGCTGTTTGTTGTCATCCTGCTTATTTAACTTATATGCAAGTTACCTCATATGAAATGTCAGGCTGGGTGAATCACAAGCTGGAGCCAAGATTGCTGGGAGAAATGTTAACAACCTGAGATATGCAGATGATACCACTCTAATGGAAGAAAGCAAAGAGGAACTAAAGAGCCTCTTGATGAAGGTAAAGGAAGAGAGTGAAAAAGCTGGCTTAAAGCTCAACATTCAAAAAACTAAGATCATGGCATCCAGTTCCCTCACTTTATGGCAAATAGGTGGGGAAAACAAGTGGAAACAATGGCAGATTTTATTTTATTGGGCTGCAAAATCACTGCAGATGGTGAATCCAGCCATGAAATTAAAAGACATTTGCTCCTTGGAAGAAAAGCTGTGACAAACCTAGACAGTGCATTAAAAAGCAGAAACATTACCTTGCCAACAAAGGTCACTATAGTCAAAGCTATGTTTTTTTCTAGTAATCATGTATGGATGTTGGTTGGACCATAAAGCAGGCTGAGTGCCAAAGAATTGATTCTTTTGAAGTGTCATCTTGGAGAAGACTCTTGAGAGTCCCTTGAACTGCAAAGTGATCAAACCAGTAAATTCTAAAGTACATCAACTCTGAATATTCTTTGGAAGGACTGATGCTGAAACTGAAGCTCCAATACTTTGGCCATCTGTTGCAAAGAGCTGACTCATTGAAAAAGACTATGATGCTGGGAAAGATTGAGGGCAGGAGGAGAAGGGGATGAAAGTGGATGAGATGATTTGATGGCATCACGAACTCAATGGACATGAGTTTTACCAAACTCTGGGAGACAGTGAAGGACGGGGAAGCCTGGTGTGCTGCAATGCATGGAATTGCAAAGAATTGCACATAACTGAGTGACTGACACTTTCACTTTCATATATATATATATATGTTTAACTGTATAAATATGTTGTCTTCTGAAGTACAGAAATAGTAACTCTGTCTGGAATAGCAGGAAGATATGCTTGCTGTCCAGTATAAAAAAAAAAAAAAAAAAAAAAAAAAAAAACCTATGTTCTCTAAGCTCAAGTTTTCCTTCCAATGACACGTGTGCAAATGTCATCTGGCCCTTATTTGAAATAGAAACTTGGGAACTGGAGCCAATGCTGGCACTCTGTTGACTGCTAATGCTGTGATTAAAAAGTGAAGTGAAAGTGAAAGTCACTTGGTTGTGTCTGACTCTTTGCGATGCCATGGACTATACAGTCCATGGAATTCTCCAGGCCAGAATACTGGAGTTGGTAACTGTTCCCTTCTCCAGGGGATCTTCCCAACCCAGGGATCGAACCCAGGTCTCCTACATTACAGACGGATTCTTTAACAGCTGAGCCACCAGGGAAGCCCAAGAATACTGGAGTGGGTAGCCTATCCCTTCTCCAGCAATGCTGTGATAGCAATATTATAAGACAATTTTTTTTCCTCTCACCTAAGAATAATAAATCGGAGAAGGCAATGGCACCCCACTCCAGTACTCTTGCCTGGAAAATCCCATGGACAGAGGAGCCTGGTGGGCTGCAGTCCATGGGGTCACGAAGAGTCAGACACGACTGAGCGACTTTGCTTTCACTTTTCACTTTCATGCATTGGAGAAGGAAATGGCAACCCACTCCAGTGTTCTTGCCTGGAGAATCCCAGGGACTGGGAAGCCTGGTGGGCTGCCGTCTATGGGGTCGCACAGAGTCGGACACTACTGAAGCGACTTAGCAGCAGCAGCAGCAAGAATAATAAATTCTTTTACCTCTCACTCAGGAGATTCTTGTCTTCTGCCAGTGTTCTTTTAATGGTAGTAGGCTATTTCAGCTTGTTAGTTTTCAAGTAGGGTAACAATCACAGCCCCTTCTCAGATCTTGAGAACCACTAATAATAATATTGAAAAGTTTACTGTACAAAAGAGAGCAAGGAAATGAATGTTCAGGTAAGACCCTCTTGAGGTCAAGGCGCTGAGACATAAACGATAGTTTTATAGGAATGATTTTAGCAAAAGGATCTTGGTGGCATTGTGGCTCCAGGTAGAATGAAGAGCTCATGAGACAACTTAGACTACAGAGAGTGAGCTCGTCATAAAAGAAGGCTTGGAAATGTTCAGTAGGACATATCCTAGACCATTTATTTTTCCACTCATAAATTACATTATTTTATCCCCTAATATCTTACATGTCCATTATTTAATATATCTTTTGTGTGTTCCTATTATTTATCATGTAGCGAACTACCTCAAAACGTAGTGTCTTAAAATAATCATTTTATTATAGCTCATTATTTTGTGAGGAATTTTGTTAGACTTCAGCTAAATGATTCTTCTGTTTTTGTTTGTTTGTGTTTTGTTGTTGTTTTGCCAAAGTTATTTGGTGGCATTTATTTAGTAGTCTCCTTGGAAGGAAAGTTATGACCAACCTAGATAGCATATTGAAAAGCAGAGATATTACTTTGTCAACAAAGGTCCATCTAGTCAAGGCTATGGTTTTTCCAGTGGTCATGTATAAATGTGAGAGTTGGACTATAAAGAAAGTTGAGTGCTGAAGAATTGATGCTTTTGAAGTGTGGTGTTGGAGAAGACTCTTGAGAGTCCCTTGGACTGCAAGGAGATCCAATCAGTCCATCCTAAAGGAGATCGGTGCTGGGTGTTCATTGGAAGGACTGATGCTGAAGCTGAAACTCCAGTACTTTGGCCACCTCATGTGAAGAGTTGACTCATTGGAAAAGACTCTGATGCTGGGAGGGATTGGGGGCAGGAGGAAGGGGATGACAGAGGATGAGATGGCTGGATGGCATCACAGACTCGATGGATGTGAGTCCGGGTGAACTCCGGGAGTTGGTGATGGACAGGGAGGCCTGGCGTGCTGCAATTCATGGGGTCGCAAAGAGTCGGACACGACTGAGCGATTGAACTGAACTGAACTGATTTAGTAGTCAACCCGTTCTAGATGATTCAATAAGGCTTTACTGACATGTGTGCTGCCTTGTCAGAAATGGTTGAAAGACTAAGCACGCTGTGAAGGATACTGCAGTCCCTACATATGGAATCTCTGGAATGATAGCCACAAGGGAGTTGTACATCCTATAGAGTGGCTTGAGCTCTCAGAATGTGTTTCAGAGAATAAGGGGGGAGCTGAATAGCCTTTTATGACCTAACCTTGAAGAAACATGGCATCACTTGTGCCCATTTGCTGTTATTCAAAGCACTTACAAAGTCTGCTCACATTCCAGTGATAAAAGCACAGATTCCAACTTTCAATGGGAGAAAACCAAAGGATTTTGACTGTGTTTTAAAATTACCACAATATCTTAAATCCTATTTTTTCAATATACATATATGTGTGTGAAGGGTGTATTGATTTAATAAATGATAGATAAGAAGATAAGTAAATAACACAACTTAAAAATGCAGTGCTATCCAGAATTCCCCGGTGGCAGTCCTGCTCCCAGAATCCATCAGGCCTGCCCCCACATCATCTTTTGCAGACTTTGAGTAGTCCAGAGAACTATTCTGACTTCAGCAGTTAAGCATTGCTGTGAGAAGATCTATGCTGGTGTCGCTTTTTTTTTGCCGCAGTCTAAGGGCAGGAGTATATTGACTCAGTGTATAATCTAACATAAAACATTAGATACAACTGTAACAGAGACGTATTCCTTCTACCCCAGAATTTTCCTTCATTATCCTATCTCTCTCTCTTTTTTTTTTTCTTTCTTTTTTCTTTTTTCTGTTTTTTTTTTTTTTAATTTTATCTCTTAACTCCTCTTCCTGAGACTCTTTAAAGGCATCCCTTAGTCCCTCTGGTCACAACCCTGATAGACCGTGGGTCTTCTCTTAGAGCTGCTTGCACAGTGTGAAGGTCTGTTTCCTGCCGTAGAAGCACCAGGTCACAGGTGCAGGGTTTCCGGTTGCATCCTCTCATTACCAATTTTTAGGAACACAAAGTGTTACATAACAGAAAACACAAAGAACAGACCTTTATGAGTTTTTTCAGCTTTTAAGCTCATTCCTGCCCTACTTTTTATAGGAATATCTAAATCTGTTTCTCTCTTAAAATAAAAATAAGGGAGCCTCTGATTAATCCCTGTCTCATCTTAACAGATATAAATCCCTGTCTTATCCAACAAATTCTGAAGAAGGTAGAGTGACCATAAGGATTTCGATAGAAAAGATGAACTGAAGCATGAATCTAACTTTTAGGTTTTAGACAATGATATTAACATCAAATATACTAATTTTTTCTAAGTTCTTATAGCAGTGTTTAAATGCTGTAGCAGTGTTATTTGAAATTATTTACTTTGACAAACCTAATAGTTTGTTGCTTTTTGCACACTATTTTGTTTTCCAGCCACTAATAAGATTTATGATTATTCTGATGCTCAGGGATTGTATGTTTCTCCAAATTGGAAGCAAAACAAAAATAAACAAAACCAAGACACTATAGTTTTATTGCTGCCAACCACCTGCCAATTTTAAGGCTCATTTTATTACTATAAAACTGTATAACTTTAACAGGACATTAGGGATTTGTCATGTAAATTTTTAAAGATCATTTTCTTTTTGGCTTTGAATACTACCGTCTGAGTCACTTCTTGTAGCTACTGTCTAGCTCTGTTTTTCTGCATATTCATGGAGAAAATTATCTTCTTTCATTATTTTCCTAAACTTTTAAACGTGACATTTCCTCCATTGCTTCTATGAAACTTATGTAAGATGTGAAAAGGGGTTCTCTCTTTACATTATGTTTCATTATTGCTGTTATCCATCTTATGAATCTCATGTTTTTCGAGGAGTCATCATTTTCTTCTCTTTTCATAATACATAGTATACTTATTCTTTAATGTACTAATTTATACTTTCACCTATTTAACAAATTATATTGACTCTATCAACCTGACACTATATTAGGCATATAGAATATATACATATTTAATTCTATACCCCCGTCCTTCCTGAGGAGCGCCACATCTGGCTCCCTTGCTTAAAAGCTACCCTTCTCCCTCAGTCTAAGGTGTACAGATGCAGAGCCTCTTATCCTGCAAGGCTCTTATTTTCTTTGTGACCAAACTGGTCCTGGCTCCAACAAACCAGTTAAAATACAGCCTGAAGAACAGTTTCAGTATTAGAAATACAAAGTATTTGTATTTAACAGAAATGTATCAGCAAAAAAATCCAAACCATTTATCTGTTAACTAAGGATCCCACTGAGTAGCAGTAACCTGTTCTAGTATCACCTGCCCTCCTGTCTCTTTCAGACCCAGGACTGCGGCCCTGCCTCTGCCCAGTATCACACATTCAAGGACCTTTTGGCTTTTGTGGTTTTTATTTGTTGATATTATATATTCAAGTGTTTTAGTTTGCATTTTGTTTTTGTTTTCTTCTTCATCTACCCTCAGAATTCATGAGTTACTGATTCTTTCCTGTAGCCTTTCTTTAGTTTCTAGTAGAAACCTTACAAACTTGGACATTTGAAAAATAAAAGGAATAAATTGTCCTGTTTGTGAAATTTTCTGACCATATTCTTAGATCTCTTTCCTGGAAAAAGTTTTGTTCTTCTAGGGTCACAGATATTGAGTATGTGACTCATTCCATAATTATTTAGGAGTTATTTAGTCAAACTTCCACACCTGTCAGGAGTTCCTGAATGTTGGTATATATACAGTATCTGTTCTAACATGTGAGTATTTTGAGTTGCATGCAGGGAGTTTGGGAAATGGTGGCCTCTAGAAAGTGTTGAGATAGGTTGTGTCTATATTTCTGAGTGACCTGTTAATTCCTCTATATTTCTACTCATGATGATGATATTAGAAATATTTTGAAATGATTGGATCAGGACCTTGAGAAGGACTGATAAATTTGGGTCTAGCTATTAAGGGGAGAGGACTGAAAAATGGAACTCATCAACAGAGATTAACAAGCAATGCTTTGCACAAAGCTGGTGCTCAATGTATGTAAAATAAATTGACAGAAGGTAAATATATTAATAAAATCAAATCACCAATGAGCTTGAATATCAAGTTAATGTTCTGAATGGGCTGTGGAGTGAAGAGGATGGCACAGCACAGTGTAGTATGTGGAGCTGAAAAGACCTGGCTTGTGAATCAAAATGCCGTGAGTTTAAGCTCTTCTTTATTGATCACTAGCTTTGTATGACTGTGAACAAGACACTTGACCTCTCCTTACTTCAATTTCATCATCTGCAAAATAGGGGTAACAATGGCAACTACTTCGTAGTGTTGCTATAAGTATTAAATGAGTTAATGTTTTTAAAGCGTTTTAAAAAGCACTCCTAGAGTTAGGTAATATAAGTGGTTGCTATTATCATTCTATTTAAGCAGAGAGTTGCAAATAAGAGTAAGATGTTAAAATATTAAACTTTTAATTAGGTAAAAAAGTTTTTTAATGTTTATAGCAGTGTTTTCTTTTGTGTTGGAAATAAGAATAAACTTAATATTCTATATATTTGCCAAAAATATGACCACTGTACCTAAAGTCTTATAATTTGCTTTTTTCATGTATAATATATCTTGGACATGTTTGCATATGAGGATATATACATATATATATATATATATATATATATTTGCTTTCATAGTTGTTTAGAGTTAGGAAGGAACTTTGAAATAATTTCTTCTACTCCTCTCCCTCCATATTATGGATTGACTGTAGTTTACAGGAGAACTGCAGTTTTTCAGATTCCTTGTTGTTGTTGTTCAGTTAGTCATGTCTGGCTCTTTGCAACCCCATGGACTGCAGCACATCAGACTTCCCTGTCCTTCACTGTCTCCTGGAGTTTGCTTATACTCATGTCCATTGAGTCGGTGATGCCATCCAACCATCTCGTCCTCTGTCATCCTCTTCTCCTGCCTTCAAGCTTTCCCAGCATCAGTCCTTTCTAGTTAGCTGGCTCTTTGCATCAGGTGGCTTCTTAGAAGCGTGCAGTTTGCAATCCTATACGGGGTGTCATATTCAGTATCTGGTTCTTTTGTTGTTATTTAGAGTGACTTGGGCCTCACCAATGCAAAGAGGAAATAGCTCTTGCTATTATAAAACTTCCAATTCTCTATAGCGGACAAAGCCTTCACCTGTGTAATCATGTGAAATATTGCAAAGAGAGCAGTGGCAAAAGTAAACGTGAAGTAACATAATCTTTTTAAACCTAGTTAAAAATAATGGATTGAATACATGTGTTAAGACTATTTGTTATAAAGTTGTAAAAATGACAATTTGAATGGGGAAGGAGACTTAAGCAAATAAATCATTGGAATATAAACAGCAGCTGGGCAGCAGAAAGGGGGAAAAGAGAGCTGAATTCTAAGCCAGCATTGTTACAAAAGAGAAGGAATGGGATTTGCCTTACAGGAGCCTTCCTTTCCAACATCACAGCCTTGTAAACTTACTGTATCAGGTATCTGTAGAAGTGGCATACATGCTAAGTTGCTTCAGTTGTGTCCGAATCTTTGCAACCCCATAGACTGTAGCCCACCAGGCTTTTCTGTCCATGGGATTCTCCAGGCAAGATTACTGGAGTGGTTTGCTATTTCCTCCTGCAGGGGATCTTCCAGACCCAGGGATCGAACACAGGTCTCTAATGTCTCCTGCTTTGGCAGGCGGGTTCTTTACCAGTAGTGCCACCTGGGAAGCCCTGTATAAGTGGAGGAAATAGCAAAACTAAAAAAATTGGGAAAAGTGGCTGAAAACTGTTAGAAAAGCAATTAGACCCTGATCCTCTCTCGTGAACTCTGTGTGGTTGATAGTTCTTCGTCTCACACTCTGACAAAAGATAAATATGTTATATTTTGAAAACAGCAAATGAGAGAATCTCTGCCTAGGGAAAGGAGAGGGGCACTAAAGTAAAACAAGGTGAGCAAATGAGCGTTGAGTGCTTAAGTTGAGATGCCTCATACCCAGCCCTAGCTTCCTGCCACCTCACATCCAGGATGCTGGAAGCATGGTGTACATACTGCAGGCATGAAAATGGAAGCTGTTTGTATAGGTAATCTTGGGTGGATGGGCATAGAATCTTGAAAATACTGATATCACAGGTCCCCAAATGGCTCAGAAGATCATCATATATAAAAGACCACAGTTAACAAATTCCATGCATGGGCATGGAATTTCCAATCAACTTTTTGATATTTTACTCTTAGTATGAACAGAGAGCTATAGACCACTACATAATTAAGGAAGTCATACAAGATGAAAGGTAGAGGTGGAAAAAAAAAAAGGAAAACTATATATATAAGGAGAGATGCTAAACAGGGAGTGAAGTTATCTTCAAACCTTTTTTTTAGTAATCTTAGAGTGGGCTTTCCCATGTGACACAGTGGTAAAGAATGCGCTTGCCAATGTAGGACATGCAAGAGATCTAGGTTAGATCCCTGGGTATGGAAAATTCCCTGGAGTAGGAAATGGCAAGCCATTCCAGTATTCTTGCCTGGAAACTTCCATGGACAGACAGAGGAATCTGGTGGGCTATAGTCCATGGGGTCGCAAAGAGTCGGACACGACTGAGCGACTGAGCACTAGTGGCAGAGAACTTGCCTGCTAATTCAGGAGACATAAGAGACAAGGGTTTGATCCTTGGGTTTGGAATATCCCCTGGAGGAAGGCATGGCAACCTCCTCCAGTATTCTTGCCTGGAGAATCCCATGGACAGAGGAACCTGGGGGCTACAGTCTATACAGTTGCAAAGAGTCAGATATGACTGAAATGACTTAGCATGCACTTAGTCTTAGAGTGATAAAACATACTTTTGCATCCATGAGACAATAGTATTTGGTTTAAAATAGTTGTCAGACATAAACGAACTATTGGAAATTAAAGATCAGAGAGTTGTGAGAGAAATCTGAATAGGAACTTTGGAAATTCAGAAATATCAGAAAGTAAAACAAGCAATGAAGTTGAAATTAGGAGGAAAAAAAATAGAGAATTATTCCAGGAGGTTCACCATTTGAATAATATAAGTCTCAGAAGAGAAAAAAAAAGTAAAGAGTGAAAATGGAGAAAAAGTAATTATCAAAGAACTAAAAAAACTAGACCACTTTCTAACACCATACACAAAAATAAACTCAAAATGGATTAAAGATCTAAATGTAAGACCAGAAACTATAAAACTCCTAGAGGAAAACATAGGCAAAACACTCTCCGACATACATCACAGCAGGATCCTCTATGACCCACCTCCCAGAATATTGGAAATAAAAGCAAAAATAAACAAATGGGACCTAATTAAACTTAAAAGCTTCTGCACAACAAAGGAAACTATAAGCAAGGTGAAAAGGCAGCCTTCAGAATGGGAGAAAATAATAGTAAATGAAGCAACTGACAAACAACTAATCTCGAAAATATAAAAGCAACTCCTACAGCTCAACTCCAGAAAAAGAAATGACCCAATCAAAAAATGGGCCAAAGAACTAAATAGACATTTCTCCAAAGAAGACATACAGATGGCTAACAAACACATGAAAAGATGCTCAACATCACTCATTATCAGAGAAATGCAAATCAAAACCACTATGAGGTACCATTTCACACCAGTCAGAATAGCTGCGATCCAAAAGTCTACAAGCAATAAATGCTGGAGAGGGTGTGGAGAAAAGGGAACCCTCTTGCACTGTTGGTGGGAATGCAAACTAGTACAGCCACTGTGGAGAAGAGTGTGGAGATTCCTTAAAAAACTGGAAATAAAACTACCTTATGATCCAGCAATCCCACTGCTGGGCATACACACTGAGGAAACCAGAAGGGAAAGAGACACGTGTACCCCAATGTTCATCGCAGCACTGTTTATAATAGCCAGGACATGGAAGCAACCTAGATGTCCATCAGCAGATAAATGGATAAGAAAGTGGTGGTACATATACACAATGGAGTATTACTCAGCCATTAAAAAGAACACATTTGAATCAGTTCTAATGAGGTGGATGAAACTGGAGCCTATTATACAGAGTGAAGTAAGCCAGAAAGAAAAACACCAATACAGTACACTAACGCATATATATGGAATTTAGAAAGATGGTAACAATAACCCTGTGTACGAGACAGCAAAAGAGACACTGATGTATAGAACAGTCTTATGGACTCTGTGGGAGAGGGAGAGGGTGGGATGATTTGGGAGGATGGCATTGAAGCAAGTATAATATCATGTGTGAAATGAGTCGCCAGTCCAGGTTCAATGCAGGATACTGGATGCTTGGGACTGGTGCACTGGGACGACCCAGAGGGATGGTATGGGGAGGGAGGAGGGAGGAGGGTTCAGGATGGGGAACACATGTATACCTGTGGTGAATTCATTTTGATATTTGGCAAAACTAACACAATATTGTAAAGTTTAAAAACAAAATAAAAATTAAAAAAAAAAGAACTAAAAGACTTTCCCGTATCATAAAAAGACCACAGGTGAGAAGGTGGGCTTCCCTTGTGGTACTAGTGGTAAAGGACCCCCCGCCAATGCAAGAAACTTATGAGATGTGTGTTCAATTCCTGATTCGAGAAGATCTCCTGGAGAGGAGGGCATGGCAACCCACTCCAGTATTCTTGCCTGGAGAATCCCATGGACAGAGGAGCCTGGTGGATCCCAACGAATAGGACATGACTGAAGCAATTTAGCACGCATGGACATTCTTAGATTACAGCTGCTAAGGAAATTGAGAAAGCAGTCTATCCAGATTTGAAAGGTAGATGCTTTTGCATCTTCCATAAGAGAAGTGAATGTAATAGTTAATGTATTTGTATATACTGAGATATATAAGCATATTGTTGACAATTGAGAATGAATTAGTAGTAACTGTATAAAAAAGAGATCAGACAAGCAAACTCACAGTAATTTATTTCAAGGAAAGCCAAAACTGGAATAAGAAAGTATGGATTACATAGCATCCTCTAGAGCTCAGCCTTGAATAGCATTCTTACAGACACAGTACTATAAACAGAGTGATTAAGCTAAAACAATAGACATAATTATATTTCAGAATATATGGGGATAAGAAGTGTGTTTTATGTCTAATACGTGTGTCTTTGTGGTAAGGGTGAGTGAGTATGGGCAATGGAGAAGAATTCCCATTTTCTACAATGGGATGCCAATACAGAGTACTCTAATAAAAAAGTTAGAAGAAACTATATAAATGTTATTTAGGTATGTGGAAGCCAATGTCATAAAAATAAACTAGAAGAGTTGATATTTATCTTCTCTGATAGGCAGGGAATGAGTTCACAGGGTTTTCGGTAGCATTTGTATTTTAAAGACAAATTTCTTAAAATCATTTGCTGCTAAATTATACATAAATTTTTTTAAAGAAAATTATAAGAGGGAAGTGGATGTTTTTCTACAATTTTATAATACTTCCAGATTCCTCATAGCTAGATTTTAAGAGCAAAATCTGAGGGAGAAAATCATCCAAAAGTCTGTTTTACTTGGGGAAAAAAAGAGCCTTTGTTTTCTGTTGTTTTATTCAGGAATTTGAAGAAATACCTCAAGAAAAGTTACAAGAATTTTATATTATCACCTTTACCACTGTTTGTTACAGAACCGATTCCTTTAGGAAGTGAGGGTGAGAAATTCAGGTATCTTTTAATGATGGGTTGGAGAAGTCCTGGCACCAGCGTAGGAGTAGTTTACTTGTCAACGTATCTTTAAATCTGAGGCTGCTAGCAACAAATCTCCATGTAAAAGTTAGCTGCAAATTAACTATTCATATCTTGCGGCCATTTTTCCTTTGCTCCCTGTCATCTCAATGATGCGGAGACCATGCTTATTCTGTTTTTATCATTATACAAGAGACGAAGGGAACCAGAGACTGTTTTGGGTAGTGTGTATAAAAATACATAGACACAGAACCCACACTTTCAGTTGCCTTTTCAGAATATAGCATCTTCTATCCCTTTAACTGAGATGTTGTTTCGTTGAAAAATGCTGCCTCATCTATGTGCCACAAACTAGACAACCATTTGCCTTGAAAGCTTGACTCTTATTTTACAGAAGCTTTGAAAAGCAGTGTTAACATAGATACAAGAATCACACTGAAAGGATAAGTGGAAAATGATTTTAAAGAATTTAAATGATTATATTTACAAAGGTGTAAATAAGATTATTTTAACATGTATTGGGTATGACAATATACGTGATCAAAAAATATGTTGATACTGAAAGCCAGGGAGAGGCCTTCAAAGAGCAAAGACTGTTTGCTGACTGTAGCAAAGACTGCAGCAGAAAAGATGGATACACCAATTAAAAAATTGCAAGAATATAAAATTGCATACAAAGAATCTTATTTATTTAACTCTGGAAGGTGCATGACTTATAATGAAAGTACATTGCTTAAAGGAAAATAGAAGACATATCACATTAAAATTAATAAACCTATATTATCTTTTCTGCTTCAGTATGGTGGGCATTTGTTCATTCATTAAACTGCTGCTGCTGCTGCTAAGTCGCTTCAGTCGTGTCCGACTCTGTGCGACCCCATAGACGGCAGCCCACCAGGCTCCCCCGTCCCTGGGATTCTCCAGGCAAGAACACTGGAGTGGGTTGCCATTTCCTTCTCCAATGCATGAAAGTGAAAAGTGAAAGTGAAGTCACTCAGTCGTGTCCGTCTCTTAGCGACCCCATGGACTACAGCCTACCAGTCTCCTCCATCCATGGGATTTTGCAGGCAAGAGTACTGGAGTGGAGTGCCATTGCCTTCTCCGATTCATTAAACTAATTCATTGTGATTCCATAGGTAGTTTTTATGGAGACTACCTTAGATAGTTTTTAAAAATTAATAGGTAGTTTTAAAAGCCTACTCTGTGTCAGGTATTCTGCTAGCTGCTGAGGATAGCATAATTAAAGTGAGAGCTAAGTTTCTGCCCTCAAAAGCAGAATGTTAGGGAAGTGGGAAATTTATAAGGAAGCAATTGCAAAGCATGATAAATGCCATCAAGGAAAAATCATCAGGACAGGAATGAGTAGAATTATAAAATTATTATTATTTTTTTAATTTTATTTTATTTTTAAACTTTACATAATTGTATTATAGACCTATAAACTGAAACTTAGAATAAAGTGTAGCAAGAGACAGAGGCAAAACTTAAGCATGTTCTGATGTGATGCCATTGGGACATGGTTTCCAGTTACCACTTGAAATGTAGTGGTTGGTTCCACCAGGATTTAATATCCTCTAGGCAAGGCACTATTTCATAGAACCATTTAATAATTATGTAATCATTGAGAAGATCCCCTGGAGTAGGAAAGGGAAGCACAGTATTCTTGCCTGGAAAATCCCATGCACAGAGAAGCTTGACAGGCTACAGTCCATGGGGTTGCAAAGAGTTGGACACAACTGAGCGACTGAGCACACATAAAATTATTGAAAAAAAGAGCTGCTGGTGTGTATGGTAGAGGGTGTATAGTTGAAGTTAACAATTAATATATGGTAGATGAATATTAGCTATAGGTTATTGGAAGAAAACATTAGAGTAAGTTTTTCGGGTGGTTACTGCCAAGGAAACAGTAAAGCATTCTCTCATCATTAGCCAAATCCTATCTCGTTTTTTGCTTCTCAGTTGCCCTCTGAGTTAAGTATAATTGTTTCCATTTTGCTAATGTGGAATGTGAAGTTCTAGGAAAACAGAGTAGCTATACCAGAGTCAGAGTTATACAAATGGACTGCCACTTATCTCTCTAGCAAATCAGGCTTATTTGGGATTGCAGTTCAAGGTCTGCAAACACGATGCACCACGTGCAACAAGGAGAGAACTCCTTTATCCTTGGGAAAAGGAAGTTGGGAGAGATATAGTAAATAAAGAGTCCATTGGAGGAATTGAGAGTTTGAAGTACAGTGACTTTCATTGGCTGAATTCCAACAGTCTCTTATTGACTGCACTCTGGCCAGGAAAGAAGAGGATGTTCTTTCTTCTTCCTATTGGACTGGACTATCTTCCTGGGAAATGAGAGCTCTCTTTTCTGGCCTCTGTACTATTTTAACTTCTGTTCATTAATTTCTTACCTCTCCTGTATTGACCACTGGGCTCTTTACCACTAATGCCACCTGGGAAGCCCCTGTTCATTAATTTCTACAGCAAGATCACAAAGCAATTATAATATAAAAGGGATCTCAATCTAGCATTCTATATAAGCAGTATTTTATTGTTCCCTTGCCTAAAAAAAATTATTGATAGATAAACATTGAATTGCCTATTTGGGTATTAAGCATTATTGTTACCCTAGTGGGAAAGATCTTAGAATGTATAATAGAGTTTTATGATACTATGAAATACTTTAGAAAGTAGGACAATTAATCAGAGAAAAAGGTTGGTGGATGAAAGAGCCTGGGGAATCTGTTGTACTATTTCCCCATAGAAATTCATACACATAATTTAGGTCACAAATAATTTACAGGAGACCTTTTCTTTTGGTTTAAGGATGACCTTTCATTAAAGGAAACCTCTTTGCTAAGACAATGAACTAAAGAACCTCTACATCGTTCATCAATGTCAGTACTTTATACACACACATGTTTTTTCTTTCTGTTGGCTCCAGAAGGAATTGACATTTTAATGGGCAAGATAATATGGTTCTGCAGCTGGTTGAAAGAATCTCTGTGGAGATCAATTCAGTTCAGTCGCTCAGTCATGTCTCATTCTTTGTGACCCCATGGACTGCAGCACTCCAGGCTTCCGTGTCTATCAAGAACTCCGGGAGCTTGCTCAAACCCATGTCCACAGAGTCGGTGATGCCATCCAACCATCTCATCCTCCACCATCACCTTCTCCTCCTACCTTCAGTCTTTCCCAGCATCAGGGTCATTTCCAGTGAGTCAGTTCTTCATATAAGGTGGCCAAATATTGGAGCTTTAACTTCAGCATTTGTCCTTCCAATGAATAATCAGGACTGATTTCCTTTATATTTGACTGGTTGGGTCTCCTTGATGTCCAAGGGACTCTCTAGAGTCTTCTCCAACACCACAGTTCAATTCTTCAATGCTCAGCTTTCTTTATAGTCCAACTCTCACATCCATATATGACTACTGGAAAAACAATAGCTTTGACTAGAAGGACTTTATTGGCAAAGTAATGTCTCTGCTTTTTAATAAGCTGTTTGGGGTGGTAACAGCCTTTCTACCAAGGAGCAAGCATCTTTTAATTTCATAGCTGCACTCACCATCGGTAGTAATCTTGGAGCCCCCCAAAATAAAGTCTTTCACTGTTTCCATTGTTTCCCCATCTATTTGTCTTAAAGTGATGGGACCAGATGCCATGATCTTAATTTTCTGAATGTTGAGCTTTAAGCCAACTTTTTCACTCTCCTCTTTCACTTTCATCAAGAGGCCCTTTAGTTCTTCTTCATTTTCTGCCATAAGGGTGGTGTCATCTGCGTATCTGAGATTATTGATATTTTTCCTGGCAATCTGATTCCAGCTTGTGCTTCATCCAGCCTGGCAATTCACATGATGTACTCTTCATATAAGTTAAATAAGCAGGGTGACAATATACAGCCTTGACATACTGCTTTCCCGATGTGGAACCAGCCTGTTGTTCCATGTCCAGTTCTAACTGTTGCTTCTAGACCTGCATACAGATTTCTCAGGAGGCAGGTCAGGTCAGGTGGTCTGGTATTCCTAACTCTTTAAGAATTTTCCACAGTTTGTTGTGATCCACACAGTCAAAGCCTTTGGCGTAGTCAATAAAGCAGAAGTAGATGTTTTTCTGGAACTCTCTTGCTTTTTCAGTGATCCAACAGATGTTGGCAATTTGATCTCTGCTTCCTCTGGCTTTTCTAAATTGAGCTTGAACATCTGGAAGTTCATGGTTCATGTGAGTTTAAACCTGGCTTAGAGAATTTTGAGCATTACTTTGCTAGCATGTAAGATGAGTGCAATTGAATGAGTGCATTCTTTGGCATTGCCTTTCTTTGTGATTGGAATGAAAACTGACCTTTTCCAGTCCTGTGGCCACTGATGACTTTTCCAAATTAGTTGACATGAGTGCAACATTATCATGGCATCATCTTTTAGGGTTTGCAGTAGCTCAGCTGGAATTCCATCACCTCCACTTGCTTTGTTTGTGGTGATGCTTCCTAAGGCCCACTTGACTTTGCATTCCAGGATGTCTGGCTCTAGGTGAGTGATCACACCATCGTGGGTATCTGGATCATGAAGATCTTTTTTGTATAGCTCTTCTGTGTATTCTTGCCAACTCTTCATATTTTCTGCTTCTGTGGAGATACCCTATAGCAATAGAAATATGTGTGGCTCTGCATCAAAAATAGATATAGGAACCTAAGTGAAACTAGTGTTTTCACTGTTTTCCCTTTTGTAAGTCCAACTTTAAAGCAAACACTTGACTTTAGTAGAATTACTTGATGCAGTGCCTCTCCCCAAGTCATGGTAATGTTCCTAGTAGTTGAGTTACACCTGTTTAAAGGAAGCATTAAAGTGGCATTTTATATACTCAGCCTTGAAGCATCAAGTGAATCTGAATCCCCATCTTCTGGTCTGGGCATCCAATCATGAGTTGCTTAATAGAGTGTGTTTAGTCACTCAGTCATGTCTGAGTGGATTGTCAATTCCATGGACTGTCATCCTCCAGGCTCCTCTTTCCGTGGCATTCTCCAGGCAAGAATACTGGAGTTGGTTGTCATGCCCTCCTTCAGGGGATCTTGCTGACCCAAGGACTGAACCCATGTCTCCTATGTTTCCTGCATTGCTATGTGGATTCTTTACCTGCTGAGACATCTGGGAAGATCCTCATAAGAGTTAGTGAGTAAAATTTGAAAACCTGCAGTCATTTCATCAGATATATCTAGGCTAGGCTTTTTTCATATAACCCATTTTCCAAAAACACACATACACTCCTTTTCATACTCTCTATATGTATAAAATTTCTTAAATTCAGCTGACTAAGCTGAATGTTATGAAGAAAACATCTGACTAAATTAATTGCAATAAAGTGTGAATAATTACCAGACCACCTGACCTGCCTCTTGAGAAAACTGTATGCAGATCAGGAAGCAAAAGTTAGAACTGGACATGGAACAACAGACTGGTTCCAAATAGGGAAAGGAGTACGTCAAGGCGGTATATTGTCACCCTGCTTTTTTAACTTCTATGCAGAGTACATCATGAGAAACACTAGGCTGGAAGAAGCACGAGCTGGAATCAAGATTGCCAGGAGAAATATCAATAATCTCAGATATGCAGATGACACCACCCTTATGGCAGAAAATGAAGAAGAACTAAAGGGCCTCTTGATGAAAGTGAAAGAGGAGAGTGAAAAAGTTGGCTTAAAGCTCAACATTCAGAAAACTAAGATCATGGCATCCAGTCCCATCACTTTAAGGCAAGCCCCACTTCCACTTTAAGTGGAAACAGTGGCTGACTTTACCTTTCTGGGCTGCAAAATCACTGCAGATGGTGTTTGCAGCCATGAAATTAAAAGACGCTTACTCTTTGGAAGGAAAGTTATGACCAACCTAGACAGCATATTAAAAAGAAGAGACATTCCTTTGCCAACAAAGGTCTGTCTAGTCAAGGCTATGGTTTTTCCAGTGGTGATGTATGGATGTGAGATTTGAACCGTGAAGAAAGCTGAGTGCTGAAGAATTGATGCTTTTGAACTGTGGTGTTGGAGAAGACTCTTGAGAGTCCCTTGGACTGCAAGGAGATCCAACCAGTCCATTCTGAAGGAGATCAGCCCTGGGATTTCTTTGGAAGGAATGATGCTAAAGCTGAAATTCCAGTACTTTGGCCGCCTCATGCGAAGAGTTGACTCATTGGAAAAGACTCTGATGCTGGGAGGGACTGGGGGCAGGAGGAGAAGGGGACGACAGAGGATGAGATGGCTGGATGGCATCACTGACTCGATGGACGTGAGTCTGAGTGAACTCTGGGAGTTGGTGATGGACAGGGAGGCCTGGCGTGCTGAGATTCATGGACACGACTGAGTGACTGAACTGAACTAAACTGAAGATCACTTTGTTTTATCAGATACTTCAGTGACAAGGTTAGAATAACTGAATGTACCCAAGATATTTCAAGGAATGAAATGTTTAGAGAGAAAGATTGTTGCTATACTTCAGAAAAAAAATATATCCGTACCATAGAAAGGCTGATTTACAAATTTTATTTAAAATTTATTGTTTCAAAAAATGAGGATGCCATAGCAAATGTGTAAGCAAAGGATGTAAAAAATCTAATGAAATGTTTATTAAAATAGTGACTTTTTAGACAGATAATTGAATTTATAATGATCTCATTTGGCAAGCACTGAAGACATTTTTTCTAAAGAAGAAATGTATTTTCCAATACATTATTGTTTTATTGCAAATGTAATAATAAAATAACTATTTCACTTACTGCTCCTTTTGATACACATTCCCTTGAAACTTTAAAAATTAATGAAAATCTTCCTCAATTAAAAGTGAATGTCTAGTATTATGTTTATATTGAGGAAAAGTTTTATGTTTCACAATAAACTGATCAAAAAATATTCCTTGCCTTTTCCTCTGTAAAAACATCTTCTTGAGGAGGCTGATTTGCTCATCTTTAAGAAAGTTTAGAAATCATTTTATGCCACCTGATGTGAATAACTGATTCATTGGAAAAGACACTGATGCTGGCAAAGATTGAAGGCAGAAGCAGAAGGGGATGGCAGAGGATGAGATAATTGGAGGGTATCACTGACTCAATGGACATGAGTTTGAGTAAGCTCTGGGAGTTGTTGATGGACAGGGAAGCCTGGCGTGCTTCAGTCCATGGCGTCGCAAAGAGTCGGACATGACTGAGTGAATGACCTGAACTGAAGAGGAGTTGTCTTATACATTTTGTCTTCCTTATACATTGTGGTCTTCAGGATCACACAAAATATGCTTTGGTTCCCCTAGTCAGTGTAAAGCTTTATTAGACCTTCATTAAACTTCAAGGGATGCAGAAGATAATTCTTAGATAACTTTCTAGAAATAACCCAACTATATAAATGCTATAATGGAATATTTGATGAAGAATAGCAGGTAATTGCAGAACTGAGCACAGATTATATACATCAGATGCTTAAAAAATGGTTTCCTATTTTGGATTTTCTACTTCTTAACTTATTTTTATTTTCTATTAATTAAAAATATTCCTCTATATCCCTCTGTATTATTTGGAGTCCTCTGGGTTCGTTATTTTTTTTTTAAATCAGGTTTTGTTTTGTTTTATCTTGTTAAGTTTTATTTTGTTTTTACATCATTAGGTATGGAGAAGTTACTGGAATGTATTTCCTTTTTATTACTGAGCTTTCCACTTTTTCTCTTCCTAAAACTGCTGAGCTTTAAACTCTTTTCATAAAACTTCTGTGAATAAAGTGCCCTTCTGGGAACATGGTGTTTTCACATTTATTTGAAGAGGTCTATAGGGTAACTTAAAGCACAGACATTTAAATTAATAATGCTTTTATTATTGCTGAATGGGTAACCTGTTTTTTTTTTTTTTTTTTTTTTGGTGTGTGTGTGTGTATGTGTGTGTGTGAGCTTGTACAAAGCTGAGTTTCTTAAATGGAGTGCAGTATTCCCTCAGAATTACATGGAGTGTTAATGAGGCCCTTTATACTTTCTAATGACTATCCAGGGAGTTGGGAAAAGGCAAGTGGATGCCATATATAAAGAGGTGAGCATTAAGCACCTGCAAACAGTGAGACACTCTTTTGGGTTAGGATACAGACCTCCTGAATCCCAGACGTCAAGTAATAAACAAATAAGCATATATTCTGCTTTCTGACATTAAGTGTCCTGAAGAAATCTAAACTAGATAAGATGATTGAGAGTAACAGAAACCACTATTTTATATAGGATGCTCAGAGAAGTCTACAATGATTAAATGACATTTAAGCATAGCCTTGAATGAAGTCAAGAGAAAGGAGAACAGCAAAGACACAGGGCCTGAAGCAGAAGGAATATTGGTGTGCTTGAGGAGGAAGATCAGTATGACTGGAATCCAGTGACTGAGAGGTGGTTGATGGAGATGAAGGAAGATAGAGGGTCTGATGAAAAGGGATTGGGTTCCATCCTACTTGCAAGGTGAAACTAAAGAAGAGTTGAAGCAGAAGAGGGAATTTGTTGCTCTGTTCAGGTATACTGGTGACATTTGCAAGGGGGCTAATTTTGGAATTGGTAGAAAAAAATGGATCAAACATATTTCGAGTGAAGTTTTTGTTGATAAATATTTGTATGAGGGTGAGAGAAGAAGAGTAGTCAAGGATGATTCAAGAATTTTGGTCTTAGGAGCTAAACAAATGGTGGGTGCCGTATATACAAACAAGGAGTTTTGACTACTGAATTTTTAACAGTAAACTTTAAGGACCTCTACATCCTTTATCAACAGAAATGTTTGTGTAACAGATCTTTGGTTTCTAACATTTTTGTGCTAAAAAGTGAAAATCTGTGATTCATTCCAGAAAGATTATCTGGATTCTTGTGTCTGTTTCATCTCAAATTTTGATGAACAATGCAAGTCAGTTCATTATGTCATAAATTAGACTTCTTCAGTTTGCTTAACTTGATTTTAATTTTTATCAGGGAACTAAGGTGTTTTAGATATCATGACCTTACTTTCTTGGATTGGGTTCAAGAAATATGTGACTTTTTTTTTCAAAGCTCTACTTTTTATGCACCAGAATCTCTGGTATTCTGAATTAATAATAAGTCTGTCTAAATTAGATTTAGGTTGTGAGAAAGGGAAAACTTGCCTTACTCTGGGGGAGGCAATAGCTATTTTTACAGGAACCTGAATATTATAAGTACTGCATATTCAGGGTGTTTGCACTAGTAAGTTATATTAATAGGTAACTCAATAGCAGATTTCTAAGAACTGGGTCACAGAGAATTATTAAATCGGTACCTTATAAGTTTTTTTTTTTTTTTTTACAACTTAACTTATATTGCAAAGCAAAGTTAAAGAGTGAATTTTCATGAAGACTCTCTTCTATATTTTATGGCCTGGATCAGGGAAGAAGGAAAAAGTTTCTAGAAATATTAGCTTTTTTATCCTTAAGGCTGATATTGCCTATTAACTTGTTTTAAATATTTCAAACAAGTTGGTTATTGGGTATTTTAACACTTTGCTAATGTAGAAAAAGCCACCACAACCTTTATTCCCTCCCTGAAGACACTGAAGAGGCTATTCATTCATTTAACCATCATTATTAGTGTTCTGTATGGTGCCAACAATTATTGCATCATCAATCCTTACCCAACATCTAGGGAAGCATTTGAGAAAGTAATCCAAGTTAGCATTCATTGTGCTTTAATGAATGGAACCTATGGGAAATAACCTATGGGAATAACCTATGGGAAATGACATCTTGTCTACTTAGCATTCCTTCATTCCAGAAATAGTGTGGGATTCTCAATCTACTTCCATCAATATTGTCTATTTATGACTTTTCTCAAGCATTTACTTCTCCTAAACAATTCCAACTAAAGGTATTTGCATCCTTCCCTTTTGTTCTTTGGGACACTTAAAATAAAATCATCTCCCCACAGTGGACTCTTCTCTGTAACCCTGTTTTCTCTGACAGTGATTCTTCCTCTCTTTTACCTTGACCCTTGACCCCAGGCTTTGAAATTGGTAAAGTCCTTGATTTGAGGACCATTTCTGGGTCTTCAGATCTAGCATCTTGAGTAGCCACTGAGACCATGTAGGAGAGTTAGTTTTTCTTGGCAGGAATCTAGACAAGTAGGAAGCAGGAGACAGGAAGAGATAAGATGAATACATTTCTCTTTATTTCATTTTTCAGAGAACTGCAATGAGAGTATGTTTCCAGTCTGCAAATCTTGCAGATAATCCTGCAGGCAGAAACAGGCGCAGCAGGAGCAACATACCTTTTCATTGCCCTACGTTTTTCCTTGCCTCAATCACACCTTCTGCTTTTTACCCCCCTTCATTTCCCTAGACTTGCATCTCCCAAAGAAACTGTCAACAATGTCTTGCTTTGGGCACTGCTCTTTCTAAAGGATTGGGACCAAGATAGATGGCATTGTTTTTCTATTCATTTAGCAAAGATTGTAGAGAATAGAAGGGTTTATAAAATCCCCTTCTGCTTACACTGTTACCATCAGTTGTTCATATCATTATTTCTATTATTAGTTCTGAAACAAAACAAAACAAAAACTTTTTTCAGAAGACATAAAACCTTCCCCCCTCCCCATGATTATTCCAGGAATTAAAAAAAAAATCTATCCCTGGGCAAAACTTGTAATAAATGCATCGTAAGTGAATACATTGAATGGTGAGATTTCACTAATAGGCTTTTTGGCATGTCATAGTATGAAACAATGCAACAAAATTTGTGACCTGATATGGATATATAAGATTTGTGTCATTATTCTCTATATTTCCCTCTAAAATCTAGTAGTAGTTGATTTTGGATAGTAAGCAATTTTAAAGACAGTATTATAAGTGATACTTGAAAGTTTTCTCTTTCACATACTTAATATCATTCACTCTTTTAAAACCAATAAGATAATGAAGATTTTGATCATTTTGGTATATCTTATAATTGTATAATTAGATATCATAATTGCATGTTCAAATGATTACACATGTGAACACTAATTTCTTAAGTATTCACAATTATTTTAACTATGTAAATAAACAGTAATTGACTGAAGTGACAAAAATCAAATAAATACTTCCATCAAAAAATTTCACGGAAAAATAAAAATACATATTTATTGAAATTACCTCTCAGTGAACTCTAGCATTTTCTGTTTATTAGAAGTTTGATAGGAACTGTATTAATTTTACAGTAAGACATAACAAGATTGCATCTTACCTGAAATAGTGAATGTATAAGTTTATTAGAAGAGGCAAAAATCCTTTCCATTAAATGTCATGGTAGCATCTTAGAAGGTACGTCATCTCCTATTATCTGTTCAGTTCAACATGCATTTATATGCTTCTGGTATTGTGTCCTCAACATGAGCCACTGCTATAAAGTATTGACTATTTGAATATATTTGCTATTTGGGCCCTTCTTGGCATTAGGCATAGAAGTTAACAGTGGTTGATGTACATCTGTAACAATGAGATCTTGTGCATGTGTGTGCCGTCACTTCAGTCACATCCAACAATTTGCAATCCCATGGACTATAGCCTACTAGGCTCCTCTGTCCATGGTGATTCTCCAGGCAAGAATACTGGAGTGGATTGCTATGTCCTCCTCCAGGGGATCTTCCTGACCCAGGGATCCAACCCGAGTCTCATGTCTCCTGCTCAGATGGTAATGAGATCTTAGGTACTTATAATTTTCTGTACTTAATACATATTTGAAAACCACTGATGAGAAAACTATGTCCAAACTTTAATTAATAGTTGAGAAACAGTATCTACACCTCATGTTATTTTTTATGTCTTTGTTGTTTTACTGGAGAACATATGATTGTAGTTTCATATAATTGCATATATATAAAGAATGTAAATATGTATATATAAATATAAACATTTTTATGTATTGAATATATACTTATATCATACATAAAGTATTTGTACACACATATTATTGGGGCAGTATCCAGAATTATGAGAGGCGGGTTACGTATTAATATCTCTGTCACTTGCTATGTGATTTTGGTTTCAGCCTTGTTGTGGCAAAGAGGTTTGTATAACTCAAAGAAGCTATTATCCATATCATGCAGGGCCACCCAAGACAGATGGGTCATAGTGGAATTCTAACAAAACATGGTTTTCCAGTAATCATGTACATATGTGAGAGTTGATCCATAAATAAGGATGAGAGTTTAAAATTGATGCTTTTGAATTGTGGAGCTGGAGAAGACTTTTCAGACTCCTTTGAACTTCAAGGAGATCAAACCAGTCAATCCTAAAGGAAATCAACCCTGAATATTCTTTGGAAAGACTGATGATGAAGATGAATCTTCAGTACTTTGGCCACCTGAAGCAAAGAGCTGACTCATTGGAAAAGACCCTGATGCTGGGAAAGATTGAAGGCAAAAGGAGCAGGGGGTGACAGAGGATAAGATGGTTAAATAGCCTCACCTACTCAATGGACATGGATTTAAGCAAACTCTGGGAGATAGTGGAGGACAGAGGAGCTTGAAGTGCTAAAGTCCATGGGGTGGCAAAGAATTGGATGCGACTTACAGACTAAACAGCAATAACAACAAAATCTACAATAAAGTTAATAAAAAGAAATCAAGATATTTATAAAAGATATTTTATATTGCTATGTGTACTAGTTTTATTTTGAACCAGTCAAGTAATTGAAAACATTTTAGGGGTTACTCTTAATACCTCAAGGGGCAATAAGCTGAGTGAGTTTCATCTGTTTCAATTACTTTCCTAAAGGACCTCAATTCAAAGTATAGAGCTGTTGGTAACATCCATTGTTAGAGGCCCTATTTCATGATTTTAAAAATGTTTGAATTCCCCCCAGTTCTAGTGGGTAAGAGTGAAATGTTCTCAGGAATTTCTTAGTGAGTCTGAACTGAAAGTCATGTTTTTGTTAGTGGAGTAGTCTTTTAGATAAGAAATTTTGTATGAGTCTTTTAATAAGTTTTTAAAAAACATAGTTTTCCTGTGGTTGTGTAAGAAATTCTAGAGCAGCCTCTCTTTGTTTGTACTAATGTGACCAGTAGTCCTGTCTATTATCCATCCCATTGGGCAGCTGGATTTTATGCTGCTCATTTATATCTATGGAATAAATATTCTAGTATCCAGAAAATACTAATGTAGGTAAATCCAAGGAGAGGAACGTGCTTTTGGAGATTGGGGGCCCCTGGTGTGACAAAATAGTGCTGACATTACTCTGCTAAGCCTTGCTTTGAAGGTGAATCTGATGTCAGATGAGAGTGAGGAGAAAATGGCTGTTATCAGTCAGGTTTCAGTTATAGATAACAGAGTCTATTCTAGCTAGTTTCAGCATAAATGGATTAATTGAGGTAATTAATTGCTTACAAAGCTAATTTTAAGGGCTGCAGGAGGCTGTAAGGCTGTTTCTACTGGAATGACTTCCAGTGTTTACCCACCAATGAACTGTTTCCTCTTTTAGAATCACAAAGTAGTTTCTTTGCCAGTGGATTAAAAAAAAAATGGATCTTAGTTATGATTGATTCCTCAGAAAATATCTTTCTTCCCACCTAATTTGTTTCTGAATTTTGATTGATAAAGCAGAAATTCTGTTTGCAACCTTAGTGCAAAGGAATCTGGTAAATGTAATTTTTAGCTTTCTGGCTTCAGATTGTAAGAAGGCATCCTACTCAGAAGTTGAAAGAGATGCAAGCAACCAATGAACTGTATCTTGTGGTCCAAGGGGGCAATTATATGGGATGATTTCACATTCATCTATCTCTAGAAACAATTTGATCTTCACTCTATTTGGACTTGGTGGCTCTGTGGTAAAGAATCCTCCTGCCAATGCAGGGGATGCAGGTTCCATCCCTGGGTCAGGAAGATTCCCTTCAAGGAGGACATAAAGCCCACTCCAGTATTCTTGCCTGGGAAATACCATAGACAGATGAACCTGATGGGCTTCCATCCATGTGGTCACAAAAAGTCAGACGCAACTTAGCAACTGAGCACACATGCTCATATTTGGACAAAAGTCAAAATCTCAAACTTATCATCAAGGATGTAAGTCTTGAAGTTGTCAGCATGTTGAAGATATTATATCAATTTCCTGTTGTTTGTGGAAACCACTCTGTCTTAGGACAGACTTCTTTGTAGACCTCTTCTAACTTTAAAATTCTTCTCTCTTTTTAGCCCAGCAAACAGATTCTATTCTGCAGAAATCTTATTCTGCAGAATAAGAATAAGAATATTCTACAGATATTCTTATTTCCTTCCTGTCGCAGAAATATTCAGTCCTGAGAATCACAGGATAATTTTGTTCTTTATTGTTCATTTCCATTTAAATTGGGAAAAACAGTCTGGTAGAAATATAAATTAGGCTTTCCTGGTGGCTCAGATGGTAAACAATCTGTCAGCAACGTGGGAGATGTGGGTTTTGATCCCTGAGTCAGGAAGATCCCCTGGAGAAGTGAATGGCAACCCACTCCAGTATTCTTGCCTGGAGAATTCCACAGACAGAGGAGCTGGGCAGGCTACAGTCCATGGGGTCGTGAAGAGTCAGACATGATTGAGTGACTAACACTTTTATTTTTTTTTTCAGAAATATAAATATGTGCCAGAAATATTACAGTGTGTTGATAAAGTTGAATGATGTGTTCTCTCTTTACTAAGAGTTTAGGCACCATCCTTTTTTCTGTCTGTTCTGAGAGAAAAATTCTTTGATCTTCTTGAATCAAAGCTATCAGCCTGAATTTCTGTTAGTAACACCAGTGCATGACTAAAACCAGACTGATTTCAGAGAGAACGTCCCCATATACTCCTTGTAGGACCTTGGACAAATCACTTTACTGTTTTCAGCATCAGTTTTCTCATCTGTAAAGTGGGGCTGTAGTACCTAATTGATATGACTGTGAGAATTAAATGAGATATCATAATAAAGCATTTTCCAGATTAAACTGTTGGTAAATTATTGACTACTTTTAGTAGAAATTCAGAGTCATACAGATGCTTGATAAAATCCTTTAACCACTAGTTATTGATTGTATGGTCTTAGGAAAGGTATTATAGTTAACCTTTTTGAATCTCAAGTTAGTAATTTGCAAATTAAGTATAATAACATTTTCTTTTAGGCTTTTTTATGAAGACAATTATGCAGAAGTGACTATATAGAATCTAACACAATATTAGTTCCCATATCTTCCCTGTCTGAGCTTTATCCAAAATTGAAACAAGGCAAAAAGAAATTCTTGCAATATTTTACTATGACATTAATCTAGAGGGCAGAAATGTTTCAAGTATGTTTGAAATTAGCACACCATTAATACTCTCTGATTTGTAGATCCTGAAATTAAGCCACTTGCTTGAATATTTAAATGGACTTCTTTCATTTTTATTATTTATAATGCCTCCGTTTGGTTTTGCATGTCTTCTTCTGATAGCTTTCAATCACCTGGATGTTGCCTCAAGTTTAAATTCCAAGTCAACAGCTATGAGTAAAGATCATTTGTGTTGTAAGGTGCCCATAAAGTATCTTACTCTTCTTATTCTTGTTTTTCTAAAAGTTGCTCAAATGTTTTAGGGGAAAAGTGTGTGATAAAGATTTTTCCGTAGATTGAAAATGTACCCATAGGAATTGAAGATGTTAATTTCTCTTTCTAGTTTCAGGTGCCCAGAGAAGTGCAGAGGGACAGATAGTTTACTCTCAAGTATATCCTTAGGCCAATTCAATGTACCTTTCTTTCAGTATTTTAGATGAATTATTAGAAAACATGAAATAGAATTGTACTTTATTATATATTTGGTATAATCTGGCTAAATTTATTTATTAGGAGAAGGTCAGAATATCATAATTACGAACATTTCTGCCAAGCCTACATGCCAAAAGACATTGTCATTTTTCTAAAGTGTGTTGGTGTTTTTTCAGCATTTCAAATAGCACAAGTTCATTTTGTTATCTTATGAATAAATTTAAATGCAGTTTTAGCAGGGTGCACTCAGAGTGAGTGAGGCAAAGCAGTTTTTTTTTATTACATTTCTAATACTCTGCAGTGTCGGAAATACTGTTAATTTAGATTATATTCTATTATAAAATCATTAAAGAATTTGCTGCTTTGCTTTCAGCAAGGTTAAGTGTGATGGTGAAAAATGCCCCATAAGAAACCCATAGGGAAGAAAATAGAAAACTAGCTGTTCATCAGCAACACTGAAAAAATACTTAATAGTTAAAATTTGTGGTTAAATAAATATTGATTATTAAGTATAAAAGTGCTAAATTTAAATCAGAGGAAACTTTTAAAGTTCTGGAAGAAACACTATAGTGAAACTTGACTACCCTCCTGTATATATTCTCAAATAGCCAAAAAAAAAAAAAAAAGTGTTTGGAATATACTGTATGCCATTACAGCACCTGCTCCTTCATAAAAATAACATATTGATGATTGAGTTGTAAACACTCAGTGTAAGGATTTATTTATTTTTTAACCAATGGTTTATTCTCTGTCTTTTGAGCTGGCACTCTGATCTTTTAGATGCCTTAAATAGAGCATTTCCAATATATACAGTTTATTTATTTGAATGCTTCTAGTTATTTCCTCAAGAGTAGCATTTTGATTATTTTGCATTTGGAAAAACAAATCAAATGTTTATAAGGTCTGCAAATGTTAAAAATGGATTTCTTATTGTTTAATTTTTTTCATGACAAGTTGTCTTTGTCTGCTAATTACCAAATGCAGAAATAATAGTACTTTAAACAAGATAAGGTTCAATTCTGCCTAGAAAATGAATCTAGATGTCAAAATTATTGAGATAGTATGATCCCTTCATGGTGTCATGAGGGACCCATCCTTAGCACATATGACTTCTGCCTTGGAGTTAGCTCACAATATAAGATGCGTTCTGCAGCCCTAGCTATCACAGTTGAATTTCAGGCAGGAAGGAAGAAATGGGAAACACAGAAATGGGTCCATGCCCTTCTCTTTTAAGGAGTTTCTTTAGAGGTCCCTCACAACACTTCTGCTACAAGGTATACATATGTACAGAAAGAATAAATCTACCAAGTCTGAGAATACTGTACTTAGAAAGGCCTGCTTGAAAGGTTGGTCCTTGCTTGGCATCTGGAAATTTGGATTTCAGGAAGGGTTGCTCCAGTCCCCCTCTGATTAGAATGGTTCATTGTGCTTAAATTTTTTCTGCAAACAATATGATTGGCATGGAACACTTGCTTTACTTTTGCAGATTGAATTTTGATATAGGCAGGGCAGACGGAGCCTATGTGACCAGACCCAGTAAAAACTGAATCTCTAGTAAGCTTCCCTGATAGAATATTTCCTAAGTGTTGTCATTAGCTAGTGCTGGGGGAGTTAAGTGCCTCCTTGTGACAACATGGGGAGAGGATTCTTTTAAGCTTATTCCTGTTTCCCTTTAAATGTCATCCCCCCACATCACATTTCTCTTTTATTAATTTTGTTTTGTATCCTTTCACTGTAATATGTCATAGTCATGAGTATGACTATATCACAAGTCCTATAAGTCCTCTGTGAGTCATCAAACCTAGACACGATCTTGGAGACCTCTTGAAAAAAAAAAACATGAAAATTCAGTAAATGACTGAATGCTTACTCAGTCACTTAAGTTATAAAACACATTTTAAGGTCTATCACAGATGTGATTTTTTTTTTTTTTTGGTACAAAGATTTTAAATTTTTATTGGCCTTCTCTTTTCATCACCATGACTGCAAAGTTTTGGATCTGATGACTGGAAGAATGGAGTTGTCATTAACTGAAATCGAAAGATGGTGAGCGTTTGTTTGGAGGGAAGATCAAGAGTTTATATCTTGATCAATTTTGGATATGTTACATTGTAGACAGAGAGTAGGTGGTGGTGCCAGAAGACTGGATTCAAGAGAGAGGACTCAACTACAAATATTAAATTAGAAGTCATCATCACGTAAGTGGCATTTAAGGTACAGATGGGATGAACAAGGTAGTGAGTGTAGATGGAAAGGAACAAGCATTATGGCACTCAGCATACATTTAAAAGTCAGGGAGATGAGTAGGAACCACCAAAGGAGACTAGGAAGCAGTGGACAGTAAAGTGCAAGTGAAAGTTGCTCAGTTGTGTCAGCCTCTTTGCCACCCCCTATACAGTCCATTGAAGTCTCCAGGCCAGAATACTGGAGTGGGTAGCCTTCCCCTTCTCCAGGGATCTTCCCAACCCAGGAATCAAACCCAGGTCTCCTGCATTTCAGGTGGAATCTTTACCAGCTGAGCCACAAGGGAAGCCCAAGAATACTAGAGTGGGTAGCCTATCCCTTCTCCAGCAGATCCTCCTGACCCAGGGATCAAACCGGGGTCTCCTGTACTGCAGGCAGATTCTTAACCAACTGAGCTATCAGGGAAGCCTGAATGGACAGTTAAGGAAGCAGCAAAACAAATCTCTTTCCAGTCACCTTGTGGAAACTTGGGAGAATATATCTTGCTGTTTTTTCCCCCCTGTTTTTTATAGCTTGCATTGCTGTCCAGTCGCTAAATCATGTCCGACTCTTTTGTCACCCAGTTGACTGCAGCACGCCAGGCTGCATGGCCAAAATACTGTAGCTTGAACTTTAGCATAAATACTTCCGGTGAATATTCAGGACTGATTTCCTTTAGGATTGACTGGTTTGATCTCCTTGCAGTCCTGGGGACTCTCAAGAGTCTTCTCCAGCACCACAATTTGAAAGCATCAATTCTTTGGCTCTCAGCCTTCTTTATGGTCCAATTCTCACATCTGTACATGATTAGTAATAAAACCGTCACTTTCACTATACGGACCTTTGTCAGCAAAGTGATGTCTTTGCCTTTTAATATGCTGTCTAGATTTTTCATAGTTATCCTTCCGAGGAGAAAGTGACTTAATTTCATGGCTGCACTTGCCATCCACAGTGATTTTGGAGTCCAAGAAAATAAAATCTGCCATTGTTTCCATTTTTCCCCTTCTATTTACCATGAAGTGATGGGACCAGATGCCATGATCTTAATTTTTTGAAACTTGGCTTTTAAGCCAGCTTTTCACTCTCCTCTTTCACCTTCATCAAGGGGTTCTTTAGTTCCTCTTCGCTTTCTGCTATTAGAGTGGTGTCATCTGCATATCTGAGGTTATTGGAAATGAAGTCAAATCTTTACATTTTAATCATATCTGAGTACATTTAGCATGGTGTTTGATATTTTTATGCCAGCTGTATTGCAATGTTGATTCATTTAACACCCTATCTTCTAAAATTTGGATGGTTTTCTGATAAATTCATAACTCACATTACCAATTATTTTGTTTTCATTTTTTTAAATTTTATTTTATTTTTAAACTTTACATAATTGTGTTAGTTTTGCCAAATATCAAAATGAATCTGCCACAGGTATACATGTGTTCCCCATCCTGAACCCTCCTCCCTCCTCCCTCCCCATACCATCCCTCTGGGTCGTCCCAGTGCACCAGCCCCAAGCATCCAGTATCGTGCATCGAACCTGGACTGGCAACTCGTTTCATACATGATATTTTACATGTTTCAATGCCATTCTCCCAAATCTTCCCACCCTCTCCCTCTCCCACAGAGTCCATAAGACTGTTCTATACATCAGTGTCTCTTTTGCTGTCTCGTACACAATGTTTTCATTTTTATATTATTTTTCTCCAACATTTCCAGCTCTCTTGAATGAATTTAGCTTTATAAATTTACTTTATTCCATTTATCAAATTTTATTCTTGTCTTAGATAGTACGACTGCTGATTCAGTAGGAATTTAAAATTTGACAATAGAGAAGTACCATTTGATATTTTCTTCTAAATTCATCCATCCATATTCAATGTATAATCCTATGTTTATAAAGATAAATGAAAATATTATTATTTAGATATTAAATTTATTAAAATTATAGAATTTACCCCAAAATCCCTCTGTTATATTTCAAAATGAACGTGTCTGAGTAGACTCAGTTTTCATTTGAGGAAATGTTTATTAAAAGTTCAACACCTCAATTAATTGAAACTCATTATATTGTGGGTGCCTTGTGGAGTGGGATTTTTCTCTTATTTATGTTTCATTGTCAGTAGAATTATAGTGCTAGTAATCCATTCAAGCAACAATGATTTTGTTAATTATTCTCATATCCTAGACTCAGTGCATTGGATTGGAGACACCAAAATCAAGAACAGTCCTTGATGTTGTAGTTTATTAAAGGCAAAATAGTTGTCTTACGTCTGGTTCTTTAGAAGTAGAGTTTGAGATGAGAATTCAAGTCCAAGGCGTTTATTAGGGAAACGCTTTTAGGAGATACTGCTAGTGGAGTAAAAAAGCAAGACAGGAAAAGGAAGAAGCCAGGCAAGGGTGTGATTTTAGGGGACTAGCCTCAACTCGATCCTGTGGAAGGAGCTCTAGAGTGTAAGTTATGCTTCAAAATCTGTCCTAAAGGAGACAAAGGGAGTTGGGCTTACATAGTCACTAAAAAGCCATTGGATAGAGAGGAAAATCTCTAGCGTTTCTCAGACTCTGCCTCTGAGAGCAAAGTGGCCCCACAGACCCGAGACCTTCCAAATGTAAGAGGGCATCCTTAGGAGATGCACATGGAAAGCACAAAGGGACTACGTGAGATTCAGGCAGAACACGTTATCTATAACATAGAAATAGCTAATTTATATGACACATAATGAGAACTCTGGCAGAGAGATTTGCAAGGTGCTACGGCAACACTGAGGACAGGATGAAATAGAGTTCTATGGGAGAGGGAAGACTTTCTAATAAAATGATTTCTGGAGGATCAGAGGGAGTTAACTAGATAATGAGAAGGAAAAAAGGAGAACTTTCATTTCATGAGGATCCTGGTGTACAAAGGCACAGACACATAGGAAAAAAAAATTCCTACCTTTCAAGCCTGTCGTGGGTTTAAAATCAACCAATAAAATTAAAAAAAGCATTTTATTTACTTTTATTTTTTTGAGCTTTCTTTTTTTTAAATTTAATTTTATTTTTTAAACTTTACATAATTGTATTAGTTTTGTCAAATATCAAAATGAATCCGCCACAGGTATACATAAAATCCTGTTACTGGTTGTCTGGAGTCCGTGATTAATATCTTAGTTATGCTACCAAAAAAAAAAAGCCTTCAACGAAGCAATCTGCAGTAACCCCCAACACTTTTTAAAGCATTTGCACCAAAATGTACCCTCTTCTGTCACCTTTGGTTTGATAGACTGCTACCAGGTCCTATTGTAGTTCCCCATACACAGGTAGGAATCAACGTTGTTAAAGATAAACACAAAATTTACTTAGTATCTCTCACTGCTTATTTTCACAAGAGATGAATAAAGTCTTCAAAGTTTAAGTTCAAAAGAAAAGCCACAGTCAAGAGAATAATGAGAAAAAAAGTGTTTTCTCTGCTTTAAGGCGTATCTCATTTTCAGAAATACTCATGTCCTCACCTCAAAATTCTCCTTTTGTTTCCAATGCATTTACCATAATGATTCCTTCTCCTTCACCATTCTATTCTTTGGCTGGTGAGAAGACCCCAGGTTGATGTTCAGACTCTCTTTTCTTTATTGCCTCCCTGAGCTTCTTATTCACACTACACACTTTAAACAATTCTTCCTTATCACAATGTGGACAATATTAACAGATAATAACTCTAACTTGTAGGAATCTTTTGAAGTTCTAAATTATTTTTAGTAGTAGTCATATTAGTGATAGCAGTGATCTCTAATATTGGTCAGCATGCTAGAAAAATATAATGTTCATGCACAGAGTGAACAAGTTTTCGATTCCCAGGTGTCTCGGTGGTAAAGAATCCACTTGTCAGTGCAGGAGACTCAGGAGATGCGGGTTCAATCCCTGGCTTGGAAAGACCCTCAGGGAGTAGGAATTGGCAACCCACTCCGGTATTCTTGCCCGGAAAATTCCAAGGGCAGCAGAGTCTGGAGGGCTGCAGTCTATGGGGTTGAAAATAGTTAGACACAGCTGAGCACACACACACAGTCTACAGAAATTTTCAGGTTAAAAATTTGTTGCTTTGACAGAAAATTTTTGTATAATATTTAGAAACAAGAGTGACATTTTTCTATCATTTATAATAGACTGATACAGTTTATGAAAAATTGAACCCATATGATCTGGAGTCCTGTTCTATTCAGAGTTCTATTTATTGTATTGAGTAGCTCAAAGAGAACATATTTTCTCTGTTATTTTCCCTGATATTAGTGCAGGATAAGAGGATAACTTTTATTTTCAAAACTGTAAAGAGCACTGTTACTCATAATCATACCTTTATGCTTTTTCAGACTATCACTCTGGAAATGACAAGAGCCATGACTGGCTTTGTTTAGTGCCCAAAGGCTCTGGTGGCAAATCACCCCAATAATTATAGCAGATCAGATGATGTTTATCTTACTTTTTCTCTGGATGTCTTTTACAGATAAAGTAGCTTTTTTTCAGAATATGAACAAGGCTGGGACAAAGCTCATATTTGTCATTATAGATTGACCTGAAGAGACAGGAGAATAAAGCCTAATGCCTTGACAACTGATAGAAACTACCTTTAATTCACAAAACTCCTCATTCACTAGATGTTAATTAAAGGGGAGAACCTAGAAGTCTGAGAATTGTCAAGGGCTAACTACTTATTGAGTTTGTACTATCTATGAAATGCACTCTTTTGGATTCACCTAGGTCTCTCTCTGGTCTGCACTTCAGGTTTTTAACATTTTCTTAAGCTATTTTAGTCAACAGTGATTTTATTTAAGACTACATAAAAATAATGATGTTTCAGAAATATCATTATTTGCAAAAAGCAAAGTAGAAAATTCTCTGATGAGAGTTGGGTGACTCTAAGTGAAGTGTTATGATCTGCAGCCTTGGAGTATCTCCAAGCTGTTCCTTTAGATTATATAGTTACCATAAAGAGTATCCCCCTAAAGTGTGACAATCTTTCTTTTTCTGTACATGTTATTTTTATGGAAATAAAAAGGGTTTAAATACAATTATATTTAACAATGCAGCATATCTGAGTAGTGAATGTATTTTATTCCTGCTTTGGGACTAGCAAGTTGTCCCAAATAACCCATCTCCTCTTTTCCAAGAGCTATAGAATTAGATTTTAGAAGAAACCTGGGAGACAGGAGCTCTGGTAGTAAAGAGTACACTGCCCAGCCTTTCTGGTAGCTATGGGTGGCGCTCTGTCTATCGGAAGTGAGCCAGTGTCCTGAGGCAATATCCTAGAGCCTTCTGTAAACCCAATGTGGTAGGCACTTTTTTGTCTTTTCCTCTTTTCTTCTGCTAGGATTGGGATGTGCAAACTAGATTTGTAGCTGCTATTCTGGGCCTTGAGGTCCAGCAGCACATGGTAGTGCAGGCAGTTTCAAAGAGCCTGAGTCCCTGAGCGGAGTCATTAAATTCTCACTGGTCTGCCTCACTCCAGATTTTTTTTTTTTTTTTACATGATGGAATCTAAATTTATCTTGTATAAATCTCTGTTCATGTGTCTATCTTACAGCTGAATTATATCCACCTTCCCTCATAGCTCAGTTGGGCTTCCCTGATAGCTTAGTTGGGGAAGAATCCACCTGCAATGCAGGAACCCCAGTTTGATCCCTGGGTCGGGAAGATCCGCTGGACAAGGGATAGGCTACTACCCTCTCCCGTATTTGGGGGCTTGTCTTGTCGCTCAGCTGGTAAAGAATCTGCTGGCAATGCAGGAGACATTGGTTCGATCCCTGGCTTGGGAAGATCCCCTGGAGAAGGGAACGGCTACCCACTCCAATATTCTGGTCTAGGGAATTCCATGGACTGTAATAGTCCATGGGGTTGAAAGAGTCAGACATGACTGAGCAACTTTCATGTGTCTATCTCACAGCTGAATTATATCCACCAACACCTCAAGTTTCAACTCAAGTTCTACATTTAATCTGTAAAATTAATGAATTAATATCTACTGAACTAATCAGGATTGGGATGCAGAGTTGAATTATCCATAAAGTATGTCTATGGTGTGTGTGCATGTGTGTGTGTGTGCATGTGTGTGTGTGCATGTGTGTGTGTTCTTCCTTATCACTCCATGTTTATCAATTAAAGTTTGGCTGTTAATCATAGAAACCACCCCCCTCCCAAAGTATGATGTAAGATAGAATTGTATTTTTCTCCTATGTAGAAACCCAGAAACTATACATAGTTCAGGTTAGGCAGGTGAAACTCCCATGATGTCAGAGATTTAGATTCTTCTGTTTTATGGATTCTCTGTGCTTGACTTTCATTCCATATCAGTTCAGGGTCCAAGATGACAGACAGCGGTAATGTGCTGAAATGAGCAAAATGTGGAGGGGTGCTTCCCTATAAGAATATTTCTTCTTGAAACACACTGGCAAGAATGTAGCTGAAATGGTAAATGCCTTTGTTTTGGGCAACCTTGTGCCTGATGAATACTGTGGGATTCAATTTCTGTGGAAGAAGGAGAAATCAACATCAGGGAATGGGCAGACTCTAACAGATTGTAATAGTTTATTGTAATAGTTTGTTCCTTCTGCTTGGAAGCCTATACAGTCTCCTTTGTAGAGTTTGAGGTCACAAGTTCTATCAGAGTATGCCTGGGGTTTCTTTATGGGCTTCCCTGGTAGCTCAACTGGTAAAAAAAATCTGTCTGCAATGCAGGAGACCCCGGTTCAATTCCTGGGTCGAGAAGATCCACTGGAGAAGAGACAGGCTACCCACTCAAGTATTCTTGGGATTCCCTGGTGGCTCAGCTAGTAAAGAATCCACCTGCAATGGAGGAGACCTGGGTTTGATCCCTGGGTTGGGATGATCCCCTGGAGAAGGGAAAGGCTACCCACTCCAATATTCTGGCCTGGAGAATTCCATGGATGGTATGAGGGTTTCTTTTCTCATCAATTAGATGTATAACTTGGTAAACCCCCTTAATGAGTAAAGTTATCTTTCCAAAACTCAGGAATATTTCCTTTCATTATTTATCTTTTTAAGTAGAGGGGGAAAAACCCTTTCCATAAGTGATTATTTTGTATTCTTTCTATACTTTTCTGGTTTTTCTATTTCACAACTGCATTGTATTTTTTTATTTTAAACTTATTTATAATACATTCAATATTTGTTCATAGTAAAATAAAGTGTAAATAAGAATTTTAAATAAGAAATTTTTGAAAAGAATATTTTACATATTCTTTTCTTTTACCAGTCCCACTCATAGAATTAATCAAGGTTAAATTTTGTGTGTATTCATGTGCTCCATTTATGTATTAATATTTATTAACATGTTAGTGCATGCCAGCATGCTAAATCGTTTTAGTCATGTCTGACTCTTTGCAACCCTATGGATTGTAGCCTGCCAATCTCCTCTGTCCATGGGGATTCTCCAGCCAAGAATACTGGAATGGGTTGCCATTTCTTTCTCCAGGAGTAACATATTAGTATATATGTGCAAATGCATTTACACACATGTACTCTTTTTACACAGATGAGAATAGTCTCATTTTTTGTTAGCTTGATAAAACATTTTGTATGTTTATTCTTTCCATTTCTCTATTCAGTTCAGCTTTAGAGTCAATTAATTTGTCACCATTTCCCTATCTTTTGATAGTGTATTGTTTTCAGTGTTGTACTATTACATAGACATTTTATACATTCTTGTGCAAATGTTAGGTATATTTTAACTAGATAATTGCTAGGTCCAAGTCTGAATGTGTTCATTTTTTGGACATAATTTACTGGATTCTGCTCCAAAAAGGAAGATTTTACCATCTTACCCTTCTGATCCCAGCTATGAAACCTCAACAGCACAAGATAGTATGAGATAGTGTTTGTGGCCATTCGATAGGTGAAAGTTGGTTTCTCATGCTTTGATTTACAGTTTTAAAAAGAAAGAAATTGAACATCTCTTTACTTAAATAATACCAATTTGTAGTTCTATTTTTTCCCTTTTCTTTTCTTATCCATGAACTTACTCATCTAGTATACTATGTACATATACATATATATTATATATATATGTATATATTATGGAAACTAACCCTGAATTCTGACATTTTTAATAGTAAATTGTCTTACATAATTTTTTAAAAAAGAGTGACATGTTAATCAAGTGATAGGTTTTTTTTTTTTTTAGAATTTGTATTAAAAGCCCTGCTCACTTGAATAATTGTAGACAGATCACTCCATATTTTCTTATGGAACGATTTCAATTTTCTACTTTGAAATCTTTATTGCATCTAGAATTAATTTTGATATGAAGGGTGGGTTAGAGAGTCAGCTTTTTTTTTTCCATTATGGATATATAGTCAATTTCCCCAACACCACTTACTAAACAAACTTTCTTTCCACTTTTCATTTAAAATATTTCCTGTATGAAATCCTAAATTATATACATATTTCTGTACTCTTAACAGTGTTCTCCTGTGTGGTCCCTAGATCTCTCTGGGGACCCTGTGATCTTTACAGGGAGTTCATGAAGAAGAATGTTTCTCACTGTGCTGCTTTCGTAGTAAAGGAAGATAAAACAGGCAGCCTGTTAGCACAGAACAAAGCTGTGGCATCAAATTGTACTAGCAGTCTTTGTATTCTTCGCTAATTCACTACTATTTACTCACAGTATTAATAATAATAAAAGCTCAGTGTCACTATTTTTGATAAATCAGTAAAAATCAGTATTCATTTTTTAAAGATTTTTTTAAATGTGGTTCATTTGTAAAGTGTTTACTGAATTTGTCTTATATCTCTTGGTCTTTTTTTGAGGTATGTGCTGGAACAAACCCCTACCCTCTACATTGGAAGATAAAGTCTTAACCACTGGACTCTCAGGGAAGTTCCAGTATTAATTTTTAACATCTTAGAACACAGTCACTATATTTTTAATATCCTAAGTGGCAAAATGGAAAATTCCTAAAAAGGATTTCTGCTGCTTACAAAAGTACAGAGTTTGTCTCAAGGCAAAGTCTTGTATGAATGAGTTTTGTGATGAATTACCCACTTTTTTTTATAGAATTTTTTTTTTTTTTTTTTTTTTTTTTTTACTTAAAGGATGCTTTTTATACATGGTTATTCAGACTTGGGTATTTGGCAAATATTTCCTCAGAAATGAATGAAATGAACCTATCATCCCAAATAAAACACCTTAACAATGGTTATTGCTTATGATAAATTTCACATATTTAAGAGAAAATTTAGAATTTTTGAAAATCTGCCAACAGAAGCATGATAGCATGGTAGACACATATACTAATTTCACCAATCCTTATAGAAGACTGTTCTATGAAGACTGATGATATTAGTGTATGTGAATTGTATTATATGTTGAGCTATCTCAACATCTGGAAGATCTTCATAATTCAATGAATTCATATTTTCCAGATGACTAATCTATGTTGCTACAAAATCATGCATGAGAAAATGATCTATTAAAAGTGCAAGATAGACCAATGGGTTTTAGTGTCACAAAGAGCAAAAAGGGCATTGATATGGTTTTCTTTTTTTTTTTTAATTTTATTTTATTTTTAAACTTTACATAATTGTATTAGTTTTGCCAAATATCAAAATGAATCCACCACAGGTATACATGTATACATGTGGTTTTCAATTCTATTTTGCAAGTAGGAAACTAACACTGACGGAATTTTACTGTAGTCTCAAGGAAGACTGTCTACAGTTATCTAAAAAGGCTATTGAAATACTACTCCCTTTATAGCCAGTCCCCAACATGCTGCCACAGATTGCATGCATATGTTGATATAATTATCTAGCCGGCTTTTTTTCTCTAAAGAAGATACGAAAGAGATTTGCAAAACTATAAAGCAATTCCATTCATTTTACTCAATTATTTTTGTCTTGAAAAATTAAAAGTGTTCCTTAAGTTAATGTCTTCAGTTTATTAAAATGATTTAAAATGAGTTAATAACACATAATTTAACATTATCTTAGTTTTAGTTTCTACTACACTGATTATGAATAGATATAATTTAAATAGCTAAAGATATTTGAGATCATTAATAATTTTTAATGATGTAAAGGTATTCTAAGATCAAAAAGTTTGATAGTCTATATCATAATTTCTTCTCTCACTCTTTTCTCTTTCTTTGTCTCTCTCCCCACCCCACCCCCACACACAGACACACACACACACACACACGCACACTCTTATTCTCTACATCCCCCAATTCCTGGACAATTACCAGTACTATAACAGTATTCTAAAACTAAATTATTGTCTTAATATCATGTTTTTAATATCCAAAACTTATAGGCCATTTCCATAACTCTTTTGTTTCTGAACTTACTTTTTATATTCTGAAATGTTTATTTTTAAAAATCAATATTGGTACCATATTGTGATAGTCAAGGAAAACTTGGCATTTAATAGGAATTGTGTTTTATTTACATCTTAGGTAGAAATATATATATATATGAGAGAATTGGCATATATCTATATAAGATATACAAAGCAAAAATATGTAATTTGCTTGTTCATTTTAATCTTTTTTTATTTTGTTACCTATAAATTTTGAAATTTAACTTAAAATAGAACCCTAGATTTTCCCATGGAAATGGTATTTATCAAATCAGTGCCCATGTTATTCTTTGTCTTTTTATGATAATATTAATAATTAGCTTATGAACTACTTGAAATCAAGAATCACCCCATTTAATTTTTATATATATTTTCTGTAAAAAGTTTTGGATAAATATTTGATATGTATTTTTATGAATTACTCAACTTTTATTAATTTATAGTAAAATTTTAACTTCACACACAATTAAGGGCAAACATGCATATATTTATACTGATATTGTAATGATTTGGAGAATTTCTTAAAGCTGCTTAGTGTCATTAGATTGTAAGTTTGAATTAACATTGTATCAAAATAGCATAAATAATAGTAGTATTAAATGATTTAAATTTTGATAACCCACTATTTAGTTGCATTTGTCTATGTTTCTTCATTTGTGTTAGCAGAGGATTTCTATCAGCAGAGTTACAACCTAAAAATAAATAAAGCATATATTATACAGCAGGGAGAAGGAGAGATATAAAACTGAATCTTTTTACATCCTGTTTTGTATCACTTTACAGTACCATCACCTGGCTTTTGTTCAGGTTTATATAAGCTAAAATACACAAAAGTTTACTTGAACGCTAGTCTTTATTTCTGGTAAAAGCCAAATCTGATGTACACAGCTGTGTTGAAAAGAACAGTATTGTTTATAACAGAGTATTTTAGATATTCAAAGTGCTTTGGCAATTTAATAGCAATGTTCTCTTTGGAAAAGTTTACACATTTTTTGAAAATAATTATTGATATAAAGTGAATTCTAATTATCAAACAGACAAGTTATTTGTGGGCTTATTACAGCAAAGCTATAAAAATGAAATAAAAATCATTCATAACAACCATGTGTATAAAATTACACATAATCTCAATAAGCTACTCTGGTAATATACTTTAATTAACCAAATCAAATAGAAAATATTGCATAAAATAATGAAACATGTCCAAAAAGAAACTGAGAGCCTACCTCTTGTTCCTATGCTAGGTAAATAAAAAATGCCTTACAGGGTTTGGAAAATAGAATTTTAGGTGCTCAAGGAAAAGAAACTAATCCATATTTCCAATGTACTACTTATATTTAACTTCCTTTGTATATATTAATATTTTTATTGTCCTTCACACTGATGAAACTATGGATGAACTCTGTGCAATTGAGTTAGAATTATATGCACTATATAATGATAACTGCATTTACAATTTTATAATTTTATTGTTATATAAACTTTTCTTCTTAATTTTCAATAACTTGCCAAAAATGGCACTGTAGCAGTTTCTGAATGCCAGCTCTCCAAATGAGTGAAAGTGAAAGTTGCTCAGTTGCGTGCGACTCTTTGTGACCCCATGGACTGTACAGTCCGTAGAATTCTCCAGGCCAGAATACTGGAGTGGGTAACCATTCCCTTCTCCAGGGGATCTTTCCAACCCAGGGATTGAACCCAGGTCTCCCACATCTCAGGCGGATTCTATACCAACTGAGCCATAAGGGAATTCCCTCCATATGAGTAATTAGTATTTAATTTTTCAGTGAGAAAGCCAACCTAAAGTAACAATCTTTGTTGATGCTTGCTCAGATCAGGTGGACCAAAACAGCAGGAAGTGCCTCTGACAGATTCCAAGACTCAAGTGTCTTCAACGAGACTTTGAGGATTACAAATATTCAGCGACATCAAGGAGGCCGCTATTACTGTAAAGCAGAGAATGGTCTGGGGTCCCCAGCGATAAAGTCAATCAGAGTGGATGTGTACTGTAAGTAAATGTCCCAGAAATCTATAATTAAGTCAACTGCAGATATGTTTTGTCCTACAACTATTTTTATTGTTACATCTATTGAGAAATACTAGAGTTTGTTCAAAAAAATAGAGATATATTTAGTTGAGAATGACGTCTTTAACGTTAAGATAGCTCATTTAGCATATTTCCTGTAGAATCTCCATTAGAAATTTTCACAGTTTTTATGATTAAATAATACATATTAATTATAGAACATTTAAAAATTAGATTAAAACAAAATAAATATCACTGAAAATCCTATTAATGACTATTAGTGTTGAAGGTATATACTTTTTATCTCTCTATATAAGTATATAAATGCATATTTATATTTGTATAAAGAAAAAATCATGCTGTGGATATGGTGACTGGTTTGTTAACTTAACCTATGTGAATTTCAGTTATTCTTATTTTGTAAAATGCACTTCATGAGTGAACTTACTTGAACTGGCTTGGAAAAGGCCAAAATCTCTGTGTAGACTCTGTTTTGATCCAATTCTGTTAAAAGTAATCAGTACCTAGGGCGATGCTGAGCCTCCTGGAATGTGTTTGTTGATTTATTTTTGTTTTTGGTCTCATTTTTCTGCTCTTGGCTGTTAGCGAATATATTTAAAGTCCTCTTGGTCTCAATACTGTCTTCCCCACCAAAAGAAATTAAGGGCCTACATTCAGTTCAGTTTTTTGTATAGGTTTCTATTGCTCCATTGTCTTTTTTGCAAATACTTACATTTTATTTGTTAACTTTTTAGTGTTACAATAAAAAGATGTTTATTTTTAGTGATTCAGATATAAGTAACAAGTGAGGCGTTCTCATTTTTTTACCCACCTTTCATTCTTTCCTTTTTTTCTTTTCCTTTCAATACAGGATATAGTTGCATAGTTAGGAAAGTGACTGAAATTACATGTGGTTGACCAGATCCTATGCTGCATCTCATGTAATTGTTCAGGTGACTGACAAGTGAGTGACAGGGTTGCATTTGTGATTCACCTTCCACATTCAGGTGCTTTCACTTTTCCTGGAAAGGATGAAAGAGAAGCCCAAGTCCCAATCCCTCTAGAAATTCCCAGACCTTCACGCATGACCTGGAATAATTCAGGCATCTGTATCCCAGAGGCTGCTTTCTCCCTGTTCTTATGGGCCTTCTGGTTGGCCTTACATGTATGTTTCTGAAGAGTATATCCTCTGCCCACCCGCCTCCCAATCAAATATTTATGGTAATATACACTTTTAAAAAAGACTATGTATGGTGTTTTGTTCATATATAATTTTAAATGGCACTAAATTTAATTTAAATGAGTCAAACACTTTTATAATATAACTTTGGCTACCTCATGCGAAGAGTTGACTCATTGGAAAAGACTCTGATGCTGTGAGGTATTGGGGGCAGGAGGAGAAGGGGAAGACAGAGGATGAGATGGCTGGATGGCATCACTGACTCGATGGACGTGAGTTTGAGTGAACTCTGGGTGTTGGTAATGGACAGGGAGGCCTGGCATGCTGCAATCCATGGGGTCGCAAAGAGTCGGACATGACTGAGCGACTGAACTAAACTGAAATGAATCTAACTTTTAGAAAGAACATACATGTGATTTTTGTTATAATTATGGTCATGAAGTTTTATAATACACAACTTGATAACTTAGACACAATTCTAAAATCTTAAAAGTTCTAGTGATTGAATGGATGTTTTGTTAAATATTATTAGTAACTTTTTGCAGCAAAAGCTTATGAGAACTAGTTTGGTGGTGACATCTAACCTGAAATAACTTGAACGCAAAAATAGAAAATACTTTCTCTTCTTTATTTACCCTACTCCATCTGAATAATCATATGTTTTGCTTTGGAAATAATGTGTTTGATTACACAGTATTGCCACAGAGCCTGCTGGGTGTGTTATATAAAACAAGGAATATGTACTGTAATATCTTCCTAAAATCTGAAATATTCAGAAAAACATTTCCCTACGATTTTGAATAAGAGATTGTGAGTTGTGTTCCCACTGCAATACATTTGATAAAACAATAAGATTGTATTGCTGGACTAAAAATCTAATACAAGAGAGAAATGGCATTTTAAAAGACTTTCGAAAAGAAGCTTCTTTTCTCTTCTTACTGCAAAGCCTTTGCAGCACTGCTGTGCATGATTCTCCCTCTTTTCTATTTGCTCAGGGCCCTGCTGCCCACTCAGCTGTGCCGCAGGATCTCAGTTCACATTGCATACTTGGGGGGAACTGACAGCACAAGGCACCTCGCTTCCCCAGGCCCTGTTAGTCTTTTAAGGCCGGTGTCACCTTCCAGGAAACCATGCTAGAAGGCGCTAGTTCTATTACCTTCTTCTTTGATCTACTTTGGGATTTTTCCCACACAACCTGAACTTGACAAACATCTTATTCTTTGTTGTGTAAGTGAAACGTCATGGTGATGCATACCATAGTGGAGTACGACTTTCAATACGTTTTTGATGACAAGGATTTAGTAGAAGGCTGTCTAAAATTATATTACTTGAGACAATAACATGTATTCAGAGAATAACATGTAAACAAGTAGTCCATTCATATGGACTCTATGAATAAATGTGACAGATCTTTTGGGGAATCTATGTTTTATATATAATCTACAGTTTTTAGGCTCAAGTATGTTTTCTTTACATGAATATTTATTCTTTAAAACCTCCCCTATCATTGTCAATAGGAACATGAGTAACGTATTAGTTCTAGATTGAAACTTGACAACCTTGACATCTAAAATTGGTTTATAGTCTTAAGATTCATCTGTTATTTGGATTTTGATTTGATGTCAGACTGGTTGATTGACTAGAAATTCATTTTATAAACCATAAACAATTGAGCAACTTTACTTCAGGTGCTTTTACCTTAATTTTGAAAAATGCAAAAATGATAGGAATAATTTTGTGTTTTTTAATGCTTTAAGCCATAGTTTTAGGATCATCAATACACTATACATTTCTATTTCTTTTTCTAAACTGGTTCATCCACATTGGTAGAACTTGAAATAGTATAGGCATAGAATGCATAGATCATGTTTGCAACAGTCAGCTGAGGTGGACTATGGCTTAGATTTAGCAAAAATTCTAATAAATGGCACTAGAACTTAGCCTTGAGTTCCTCATGATAGTTTGTCTTTTAAAAATCTTCTATAAAGTACCAATTTTATAGCCATCCTGGAGAGATTTCATAACCACAAAAATGTATATCTCACATTAAACCCCATTCAGTGATCGTAAATTTCTAGATTTTATGGCTAATACCATCCTAAAAAAAATTATTCTGATAAGGAAATTTATTTTCTGAAGAGAAACCTGCCACAATGCTGACTGATATAAAATGAGGTGATTTTATTATATAGTAATATAAACATATTTGTGATACTGTGTTAATATTTTGATCAGTTTGGGAAGACTTTTTAATTTGAATTAACAGTTCCTTCCCACATAATTTTCTAAAATGTCTTGTAGTAATTGGACCTTGTAGGTTCCATAAAGAAACTACCAAATGTACTATTATTATTCTCTTTGCTGTTTCAGTCTAGAAAATAGTTTACTCAGTGCTACTGTTTGGAGAAGATATACCTGTTTTTCAGTTTATCATGACCTATGATTCCTTTCTAAGCATTTCAAAATGAATATAATTTCTTTAAAAAGTATATTTATAAACAAACAGATTTCATAACCAGATAACTTACATTTAAAAAAGAAATCTTACCTAGTTATTTATACAAATATTTCTGACCCAAAGCTACTCAATTACAATTCTTCATTTGCTGGGAAATAGCTTCTGAGGGTCTGAATACTAACAGCTATATGTTTAAGAAAAAATAAAGAGTTAGTTCTACTTAAACCTACTGTTTTCAAAATATTCATTCTTTGTGTCTTCTCCCTGAAACTATACTAAAACAATAATAAAGGAATACAACAATAGCCAAGCATGTGAACAGTGATAGAGAAAGTGGAAGAGGAGTTGACAGAAAAACAATTTTGTAGGAAATAGATCAGGAAATGACCACTGTTCAACATACTGAAGAAAGCTTGAATCAAAGCTGTCAGTATGGAGGATAAAATGTGGCACAGAATTATAGAATCATTAAAAAAGTCAGGAATTGGAGACATCACTTAGCTTTTAGACTGTCAGTCAGTCAGTTCAGTCGCTCAGTCGTGTCCAACTCTTTGCGACCCCATGAATGTCTCATGGTGACAGATAATGGGCCTTGCCCACTGGGAGCTTACAGTCTAAGTTGTCAAATTACTAAGCTGTCAGATGATTTAAAAACTAGGCACAAGATATAGTGGAATAGATACTGTACTTAAAGTTTGATTAGACTTCTGTAGGAATCATGAATGTTTTGGTCAACATTGACAAAATATTGGCCCAGGAAAATTCCAGAGAAAAACAATATTTGAGGTAAATCTTGATGGAAGTAACGCTGTGACAGTGGCGGTGAAGTGAGAATACATTTGGCAGAATATACAGGATGGAGGAAGTCCCAGAAATACTATGTGATTATTACTTTTTATAGAGAATTAATATCAGCTGATATTAATATAAGCAAGTTTTATTGGTTTGTTTTATTTTATTGTTATTAAAGAAGTATATTTTATGTGTCTAGACTACAAATAAGTTTTAAAAAACATTTAGTAATCACTGGCAAGTATTTATTTTAAAAAATGAATATACTGAAATATTAACTGTTCCAATTAAATCTTATAAAATGAAAATCCATTATATACTTGCTGGAAAATGCACATAAATTTTAGCCTAAAATTTTGGCAACAATTAAAATATTCCTCAAAATATTATCACTTATCTGTTATACATTTCAGTTCTGTTCAGTTCAGTCACTCAGTCATGTCTGACTCTTTGCGACCCCATGAATAGCAGCAAGCCAGGCCTCCCTGTCCATCACCAACTCCCGGAGTTCACTCAAACTTGTGTCCATCGATCGGTGATGCCATCCAGCCATCTCATCCTCTGTCGTCCACTTCTCCTCCTGCCCCCAGTCCCTCACAGAATCAGGGGCTTTTACAATGAGTCAACTCTTTGCATGAGTTGGCCAAAGTATTGGAGTTTCAGCTTTAGCATCAGTCCTTCCAATGAACACCCAGGACTGACCTCCTTTAGAATGGACTGGTTGGATCTCCTTGCAGTCCAAGGGACTCTCAAGAGTCTTCTCCAACACCACAGTTCAAAATCATCAGTTCTTTGGCGCTTAGCTTTCTTCACAGTCCAACTCTCACATCCATACATGACCACTGGAAAAACCATAGGCTTGACTAGATGGACTTTTGTTGGCAAAGTTATGTCTGTGCTTTTGAATATGCTATCTAGGTTGGTCATAACTTTCCTTCCAAGGAGTAAGCATCTTTTAATTTCGTAGCTGAAATCACCATCTGCAGTGATTTGGGAGCCCCAAAAAATAAAGTCTGACACTGTTTCCACTGTTTCCCCATCTATTTCCCATGAAATGATGGGACCAGATGCCATGATTTTAGTTTTCTGAATGTTGAGCTTTAAGTTAACTTTTTCACTCTCCTCTTTCATTTTCATCAAGAGGCTTTTTAGTTCCTCTTCACTTTCTGCCATAAGGGTGGTGTCATATGCATATCTGAGATTATTGATGTTTCTCCTGGCAATCTTGATTCCAGCTTGTGCTTCCTCCAGCCCAGCGTTTCTCATGATGTACTCTGCATAGAAGTTAAATAAGCAGGGTGACAATATACAGCCCTGATGTACTCCTTTTCCTATTTGGAACCAGTCTGTTGTTCCATGTCCAGTTCTAACTGTTGCTTCCTGACCTGCATATAGGTTTCTCAAGAGGCAGGTCAGGTGGTCTGGTATTCCCATCTCTTTTAGAATTTTCCACAGTTTATTGTGATCCACACAGTTAAAGGCTTTGGCATAGTCAATAAAGCAGAAATAGATGTTTTTCTGGAACTCTCTTGCTTTTTCCATGATCCAGCAGATGCTGGCAATTTGATCTTTGGTACCTCTCCCTTTTCTAAAACCAGCGTGAACATCTGGAAGTTCACAGTTCACATATTGCTGAAGCCTGGCTTGGAGAATTTTGAGGATTACTTTACTAGCGTGTGAGATGAGTGCAATTGTGTGGTAGTTTGAGCATTCTTTGGCACTGCCTTTCTTTGGGATTGGAATGAAACTGGCCTTTTCCAGTCCTGTGGCCACTGCTGAGTTTTCCAAGTTTGCTGGCATACTGAGTAATTCAGTCTAAATACAAGTGGTTTAAAATCTATATAAGAAGAGTTACATTCCCAGATCTTTCACATTTCACACAGTTCAACACCAAACTATCTCTGTTCTCTTACCAACTTCCTAGTTAAATCCCTACAGATGACTAGAAATTTATTTTTATGATATGTCCATCCAGAGAAACTTTGTTCTAAGAAATGTGAAATAATCAAAAACAAAAGGCAATATACTCTTTAATTAGAGTTATTAAATGTAAGTTTATATATTCTTCACAGCCCCTTTTCACACTTGATTCTGAGAATGCCTTTCTGTAGGAATATTGGAGAACCTATCTAGTAAAACTGATGAACTCTGGATAAACAGCTACAGATCCTGACAAGGTGATCCTTGGTGAAACAGGGATATACTAATACACTCACAGTGAAGGCCACTATTGATCAACAGAGCTACCAATAAGCTGTTTTATAACTGAGTGTTAGGTGTGAGTATACCAGATGACCAAATATTTGAGATAGTCATCTAAAAAACAAGGGAGAAACCAAGAAAAAGAAATGGGGAAAAAAACTCAGGAAACAAAAATGCTGCAAGGAACAGAACTACAAAGTAAATGACAGTTATATATATTTTTAATTAGTATTCCCAGAGAAAAAAGGGAAGTGTTGCAATCATATAACAAGAATAGGAAAATAGAAACAAGGAATTTTCAGAGGACATCAATGAACTCTTAGAATAGTAAAAATGTTACTATATAAAATCAATAAAAGGGGTGGAAAATCTTACAGAGAATAAAACAATCAAAGGGATAGAAGAAGGAGAAGATAATAAAATTAGAGAATTTGTCCAGCTAATCTAACATTTGAATAGAATTACAAAATAAAAAGAGATTAAGAAATTATTTTCTAAAAAATATAAAACTATCTCATATTTAGACAGGGAGAAAGCAATGGCACCCCACTCCAGTACCCTTGCTGGGAAAATCCCATGGATGGAGGAACCTGGTGGGCTGTAGTTCATGGGGTCGCTAAGAGTCAGACACGACTGAGCAACTTCCCTTTATGGCAACCCACTCCAGTGTTCTTGCTTGGAGAATCCCAGGGGCGGGGGAACCTGGTGGACTGCCGTCTATGGGGCCGCACGGAGTCAGACACGACCTAAGTGACTTAGCAGTAGCAGTATTTAGACAAATGTTTTCAATTACAAAGCTTCCACTACGTGTCTAGCACATAGAGTAAGCAAGATCTTCATCAAAACTCATTCACTTGCAATTTAAAACACTAGGTCTTAAACATTTCCAATGAATTTTTCATTTTTTTCCCCAAAATAATCATATATCAAGAATTAAGAATCAAAATGACATAGTAAAAGTTAAGAAGCTAGGAGATGTCTGAGTAAAACTTTTGAAATTCTGAAGGAAAATGGTTTTCAAACTAGAATTTTCCACCCAACCAGACATATTTTTTCAGTTATTAAAGAAAAAAAAAACATTTTTAGATTTCCAATTTTTTTCTGCTATGTTCCTTTTCTTTTGACACTACTTTAATGAATGTTCTACCAGAACTAATTTAAAATATAGGGTATTGTATATAAGAGAGTATAGAATGGGCTCCCAAAGTGATATTGAAGCAAAACACCATGATGATAGCTATGCTGTGGAACTCAAGAACATTCAAGACAGACTGAAGCTGCCAGAAGAGCTTTCATGAAGGATGTCTTCATAAAAGAGATGCAACTGGTGGATCATTTGATGTATTAGAGAAGGATTCTACACTTCTCATAGAAAAGTTGATAATATGGTAATGATGGGTGTGTACATGATTGAAGAAACAACTTGTGGGTGTTATTAATGAACACAAAAAAGTTATTTGAAATGAATTGTAATTGAAATATATTACAAAATTCAACTCTGAAGATAGACTTGTGTAGTCAGTGGTAATAATAGCAGTTGACTTAACAAGGGAGAAGGCAATGGCATCCCACTCCATTACTGTTGCCTGGAAAATCCCATGGATGGAGGAGCCTGGTAGGCTGCAGTCCATGGGGTCGCTAAGAGTCGGACACAACTGAGCGACTTCACTTTCACTTCACTTAACAAGTAGGATGTAAATATAAGGAATATGGGGAAGGAGGAAAGTTGGTATAAGAGAGAAAAAAACTTCTCTCAACAGGTAGAAATCAGTAAGCCAATGTGAAAATGGAAGAAAAGAATCTGTTAATAGCAGTTGAAGTGAAGTGAAGTGAAGTGAAGTCGCTCAGTCGTGTCGACTCTTTGCGACTCTGTGGACTATAGAGTACCAAGCTCCTCTGTCCATGGGCTTCTCCAGGCAAGAATACTGGAGTGGGTTGCCATTTCTTTCTCCAGGGGATCTTCCCGACCCAAGGATCAAACCCAGGTCTCCTGCTTCGCAGGCAGATGCTTTACCCTCTGAGTCACCAGTAATAGCAGTTAAACTTCTATAAATATGAAGGCAAAACCAAGAATAGTTGCAAGATGCATTAGAAAAGGTTGCCTTGGCGTATTAGAAGTACTTGAGGTTGTGTTTTATATACTTATTTGACTTTCTAACTTATGTGCATGTATAATTTGATAACTTTCAATTCATAAAATATAGATTTGAAGATTTTGCCTTGAGGCATTGTTATTAAGCTCCTAGAAGTGAAAACTAATCTCATTCCAAATTTTATCAGAAGATTGTTGTCAATTCTAATTATATTTACACTTTTCTTTAATTCTCCATAAGAATTGACACTTCTGATATTTTTTAAATTAATTTATTTTTTATTGAAGGATAATTTCCTTACAGAATTTTGCTGTTTTCTGTCAAACCTCAACATGAATCAGCCATAGGTATACATATATCCCCTCCCTTTTGAACCTCCTTCCCATCTCCCTCCCATCCTCTAGGTTGACACAGAGCCCCTGTTTGAGTTTCCTGAACCATATAGCAAATTCCCATTGGCTATCTATTTTACATATGGTAATGTAAGTTTCCATGTTACTCTTTCCATACATCTCACCCTCTCCTCCCCTCTCAATCTAGAAAAATGGTACTGAAGAATTTATTTACAGGGCAACAGTGGAGAAACAGACATAGAGAATTGACATTCTTTGATATTTGACACCAACAAAGTTGACTGAAAAGCTTTAAGAAAAGGATAGACGACAGCATAGGGAATGTTGTTGCCACATTCTAACTAATTCCCCCCCCCAACCAAAAAAAAAAAAAAATTGATAGAGTAAAACTCTTTCACAACCATTTGTTTACTGGTGGTTTATGATGAAACATTAACAAAGTAAAGTTTGACCCTTCTTCATGCAACAAATATTTGAGAGACTGTTCAAAATATAATCCCATTAAATTTTGTGAGGCTAAAAAGGAATTTATTAATATTATAATTTGTACCTTCATTGAGTTTGAAGTACTTAAGGAGACAACATGAAATATATAGTTTATTTAAATGGGACCTAAATGTTAAGCAAGAAAATAAATAACATGCATAACACCACACAACATGAATGATGTGTCAGACGGAGCCAAAAATGTATAGCAAAATGTTACTGTGGCCTCTGATCATAAAAGAAGTAGGATTTACATTGAAGCTTGAAAGATGGGGTTTGATATACATTTCTGCATGTCTTTTGGCATTTTTTTGTCCTGAACTCTGTTTTTCAAGGCTGTTTGTATAGCAGACAGCCTTATATGTTAGAGGTTGTGTCTGCCTCCAGGTCTGAAGAAGATTTGCTTCCTGATCAGGATATTGAAGGCAATGTCTCCCTTAGGGGCAAAGATTAGGCAGGTTTGCTAGCAGGACCTTTTAAAGATCAGAAGTTTCCTAAATTCAGAATTCCTTAACTGTGTCACAAACTGATACAACATTTATCTAGACTCCTTTCACATTGCTCCTATTGAAACTGAGGGAGAGAACTTATAAAGTTCTCATCTGAGACTTGGATAATAAAGTCCTAAGTTCTGACCCAGGAGTCATCTTCTGTCAGCTTCCATGAAGTTCTGGCAAACTAATGTTAGCTAGTAAATTGAAAAACATACAACTCTTCAGAGTTCTTGACACAATAGATTTAAATAAGTAGAGGGGAAAGCCAATGCTCTTCTGTAATGAGTGAGCTGTCTGATTAGAAATACAGAAGACAGAACTGTGCTTGGGGGAACAGTGACTCAAATGGTGGGTTTAGAAGAAAGAAAGCTTAATTTGCAAAGTGGGCTGTCATATTGTGTTAAGATTTTACTGCTAACGTTTTCAGATGATATGAATGACCATCTGCTGTTTATGTGAAATGTAAAATGAAGAAATTATAATTTTAGGACTTCAGAATTACTGATGAGAGCCAGCATTCTCCTAATATTAATACTGGTTCACTTGCCCAAAGAAGCAATGGTCACTCAAAAGACAGTATCTGTCTTTGGAGGAAGAGAGTATAGTCTATGTAAAAAAAAAGTAGATTCACAGAATTTTGAAGTTCTCATACTGAAATAAATATTACTTTGAGATTCTTAAGGGCATTTAAACAATTTTTTGAGAATATGTTTCTGTAATTCTTTCACTTATTCTCAGCCATGACTGTATTGCTCATGGGGTAATGGAGGTCATACAACTTTAAAGGTTAGGGTTTGATTAAAACATATTTTTAAATCAGAAAGAAATTAGATTCAGGGGCATTAGCTTAATAAGTTTCCATCTGTGCAGACACTGTTCACACATGAGACAAATCTTTTCCAATATCTATTAAACATAAGCCTTCTAAGGCATCTTATTTCTGAACATACTACCCACTTTCATTTCACTTAGGTAGATTGTTGCATTTCATTATATTCAGAACAAGTGGCAAATTTTTTGTCCTTGTCTGTTAGATTTGTTTTACCTGAGAAACTAACGGGAAATTAGGATGACATGTTATCAATTTATTCTTCAACTACAATTTACCTGTGTTAGAAAGAATGGTAAACTTCACAGTTAAAAAATATCGACAGTGAGTTATTTGAGTTTATTTTCATTAGACTCACCAACATGACTTCTGGACAACAAAGTTTAGAAAGAGGTCTACAACAACTAATGGGGATTCTGGTAGCAAGATAAACTCTGGAAGAAAAATAATGTCTTAAGTCAATCTCATTAAGCATAATTGTCTTAGCACCACCCCTTTTCCCCAAACATCAGCCTTGGATTTGGAAGGTCTTAATGATGTTTGATGTGGTAATTACAATGCTTATTAAAAATGGGTTGCTGTCATGGTAATTAGCCTGTTAATAAATTTCAAGACAAAATTTTGCAAATTTTTTGTATGCTGCCAATGAAGAATGCTTACTTATCAGAGTTATTTACTCATGGGAAACATAACCAATCTAATTCCCAAGTAGTATTAGCATTACCAATAAAAGAACTTAATAACACACAAAAAACCCTTCAGTGAAAGCCACAGTGAGAATGTAGAGACTCCTATCAAACCGTGTCAACATCATGCTGAGAATACTTGAATTCCTGTAATCTTAGATATGAATGGGCAGATAAAGCTATATATTACATTCCTTTTAAACCCATCTAATTTCTTCTGCTTAGAGTCTTACATAAAGTATACTTAGCTACTGTAATATATCTTCAACTTACAAATGCTTGTCCAGTTCTTTGTGCCACTTTTATAGATTTTTAAAAAATGTCAATGCCTTTCCTAGAATTTTTAGTATGCAAACATATGTCTACTCTCCCTTTCAGGTGGCCATTTAGAATATTTTAACAGTGGCATTCTGACCCCCTGCAGTTTTTTTTTAACTGATTTATTATTTCCACTTAATTTATTGTTCTTGATATGAGAAAGTTTCCAAATATTTTAACTTATAGTGGGCTTTCATATCACGTTTAAATTTGTCAATATTTCCCCAAACAACTTTAGATATCTGCTAATCCATAGTGTAAATTGGAAGTGTAATCCATATAATCAAGAAATTTACTTTCTTGATAATAAAAATATTTGACTTTTGAAAAAAAAAAGCAATAATATTTTCACTGTATTGATTTGAATTTGGCTTGTGGAAAAAATATTTTTAAATAGACATTTGAAAATGTACATTCTGTTAACATATTTGTGCAGTTAATCGTATTGTAGCCTAAAGGCAAAATATTATATTTCATCCTACTTAATTTCACCTTATTTTTCACCTTGGTGCTGCTGCTGCTAAGTTGCTTCAGTCGTGTATGACTCTGTGTGACCCCATAGATGGCAGCCCACCAGGCTCCCCCGTCCCTGGGAGTCTCCAGGCAAGAACACTGGAGTGGGTTGCCATTTCCTTCTCCAGTGCATGAAAGTGAAAAGTGAAAGTGAAGTCACTCAGTCGTGTCTGACTCTTCGCGACCCCATGGACTGCAGCCCACCTGGCTCTTCTGTTCATGGGATTTTCCAGGCAAGAGTACTGGAGTGGGGTGCCATTGCCTTCTCCAAATGCCTAATAAACATTGCCTATTTCATACCTGTTCACTGCTTCTTATTCAGAGAACATAATAATGGAGGAGTTGCTTGTAAACCAATTTAGTCATATCTTTATCAAGCCTTCATTATTGATCAAACACAACCTCTTAAGCATTATTCACAGAGCATCTATAGGAATCCTTTCCTGATTCCATAGACACAACAAAAGTAGCTAGAAGCAACTTTCTCTCAGTTGCTCTGCACCTGTTCCTACTGCCTTTAGGTCCTTGTGCTCATTCATCCTGATTCTGAAAATCCAAAGCTTTCAAAACTTTCTGGACTGGAGGCACCCAAAGACATTTCCAATTAAAATCAGTCAGTTTGCAATTTTGAGGACCTGCTATATGGAAAACATTCTAACTAGAAGCTATTGTGAGAGATTAAAGAAAAATTACAAGGCCTTTGCCTTAAAAAAGTTAATAATTAGTTAGAGATTTGAAAAATAGCCATAAAGACAACATGGTTGAAGAATAGGCTGGCTAGTAAAGTGAATATGTGTATAAAAAATACTAAAGAAAAGTGATACAAAATATGACATCAGTTAGAAAGTCTTTCCATAGGTATATTAAGGAATTCAAGAAAATAGATACAATTATTACATCAATGTGCATTTAACTGCTTAGTTGTTAGTTGTGTAAAACTGAATTCTTAAACAAACTTACTTACTGATAAGTAAGATTGCTGGGAGAAAGATCAACTACCTCAGATATGCAGATGATATAACTCTAATGACGGAAAGCAAAGAGGAACTAAAGAGCCTCTTGATGAAGGTGAAAGAGGAGAGTAAAAAAGCTGGCTTGAAACCCAGCATTCAAGAAACGAAGATCATGGGATCCAGTCCCATCAATTCATGACAAATATAAGGGGAAAAAGTGGAAGCAGTGACAGATTTTCTTTTCTTGAGCTCCAAAAATCATTGCAGACTGTGACTGCAGCCATGAGATTAAAAGAAGCTTGCTCCTTGGAAGGAAAGTCATGACAAACCGAGACAGCATATTAAAAAATTAAGTCATCATTTTGCCAACAAAGATCTGAATATTCAAAGCCATGGTCTTTCTAGTAGTCATATACAGATGTGAAAGCTGGATCATAAAGAAGGCTGAGCTTAGAACTGATGATTTTGAGTTGTGGGACTGGAGAAGACTCTTGAGAGTCCCTTGTACAGCAAGGAGATCAAGCCAGTCAATCCTAAAGTGAATCAACCCTGAATATTCATTGGAAGAACTGATGGTGAAGCTGAAGCTCCAATACTTTGGCCACCTGATGCGAAGAGCTGACTCATTGGAAAAGACACTGATGCTGAGAAAGACAGGGTAGGAAGAGAAGAGGGCGACAGAGGATGAGATGGTTGGATGGCATCCCTGACTTAATGAACATGAATTCGAGCAAACTCTGGGAGATAGTGAAGGACCAGGAAGCCTGGTTTGCTGCAGTTCATGGAGTTGCAAAGAGTCGAACATGACTTAAGTAATTGAACAACAAAAGCAATGTTTTTCACAAATATTGAATATTCTGATGAGCAACTATGTTAATATTTTTATGCTTATATTTACCAACAAGTGGAAGCAAAGTCTTTGTATCCAAATGCAGTAAAAGTTCTTTCTCATATCTAAAAAGTATTTTTAAAAGTTTCATCTGTCATTTCAAAATGATAAATTCATTAATTAAATGGAGTAAAAGGCCCTTGAGAAAACAGACCACAGAAATCTCTGTGAAATTGCTTAGCCTAAAATCAAATGGCAGACATGTGTTCCTACTGAGTGAACCAGAGATTTGAGATTGGCATTCAGTGTTCTGAGTTCCAGTTCATTGACTCTCTGAATCCAGTTTTCTCCCTGAGGATAAAGTCTACTACTTTCAAATCTAGATTGCATACATATTTCATTAAAAAAAGAAAAAAAAGCAATATATTTATAAAATAATGTGAACTAATAAAATGATTTAAATGTATGAAGATGTATGAAGATGTATTCTGAAAATGTATGAAGATGTTTAATTAGATTTGTTTCACATATTTTTAAATCTAGAAAGTTCTGAGTCTCACTGAAAGGATAAGTAAAAGTTTGAATAGTAAAGTATTGCACATGAAGCTGTTATGTGACTAGTAGTTTCTCTAACTTTATTAAGAATGTATTATACTCTCAAATTTATAACAGTCCCAAGAAAATCTAGCAAACTTTGCTTCTGCAGCTCTGTCTATACCATGAGTCAGATTAAATTATTTGAATTATTAATTCTTGGCTACCTTTATAAGATAAGGTAGACAGATTCTTGTAAAGGGTAAAAAAGTGATTAGATTTACACAAACTAAGAAGTTGTTTAAAATTAAAATGAGTCCTACCTCCAATATTAAAGCAAATTTATTTAATTCTTTTTCTTTTGACATTTAAAGAAAATAGTTCTTTTCAGTCTGGTCAAGGACATGAAACATCTTACCTTTCTTTGATACTTCATATTTTGAAAGACTTAGCTCTGTTTTCTTGATAGAGGGAGAAGTTTAATTAACATTTTTAGCATCTGTCCCAACTGCTATGTGTGTGTGCCAAGTTGCTTCAGTCATGTCCAACTCTGCGTTCCCATGCACTGTAGCCCACCAGGCTTCTCTGTCCATGGGATTCTCCAGGCAAGAGTACTGAAGTGGGTTTCCATTTCCTCCCCCAGGGGATCTTTTCTGGCCCAGAGATTGAACTCGTGTCTCCTGTATCTCCTGCATTGGCAGGCAGATTATTTACCACTGAGCCACCTGGGAAGTCCCATACTGGTATGAAAGTGAAAGAGAAGTTGCTCAGTCCTGTCTGAATCTTTGGAACCCCATGGACTGTAGCCTACCAGGTTCCTCCGTCCATGGGATTTTCCAGGCAAGAATACTGGAGTGGGTTGCCATTTCCTTCTCCAGGACATCTTCCCGACCCAGGGATTAAACCCAGGTCTCCCACATTGTAGGCAGATGCCTCACCATCTGAGCCACCACTGGTATGACTGAACACCAAATATTGAAGTATCTGAAGCATACACCTACTTTCAAACTCTTAAATTGAAAGTGAAATGAAAGCAGTTAAACCTTGGTAGAGAAGAGTACAGTGGTTTTTGTTTGTTAGATTTATTTTGTTTTTGTTTTTTAATTCACTGTCACTTGGGTTTGTCACTGGGCTTAGTATATAAAATCCATGTTTTATGAGGTAACTGTGAAGCATATATGTATTCAAGGCATCCAGATGGCTGTGAATGAAGTAAATGAAGGGTTTGTTCAATTTCAAACATTTTCAGGTGTCCATCCCTAAGTTACATTCAAAATGTGGAGTGAACACATAAAGAAAGGCGTTTAGAAATCTTTTCCAATTTTCAGAATGAGCTAAATTAGAGAAAGGGTAACAGATGCCGTTTTGTAATCCCACCTCCACTATTTTATTCTAGTCCCTCATCCGAACCTCACACCTGGTTCCTGTAGACCTCTTCTACAGCAGCAGTGCTCCCCTTGAGTTTATATGCGTATCATGGCCAGATCAATCTCTCTTCATTCAGGGTTCATCATAATACTTGTCACCAAAAATTCTGCATTCATTCTGTTCTTTTTCACTCATAACCCCCAAATTCCTTGTGCTTGTTTTTCTCCTCCTTTTTGACGTGTAATCCTTCATCTTCCCAAACCAGTGTTCTCCCCAGGTCTCTTCTCTTTCCCCTTCCGCCTGTTCTAGCTGGCCTCGGCCCTCTCCTCTGCTGAGGAGCCTGGGCTTCCTTCCGCCTCCGCACTGTGTTCCTGTTGTGTCTTCTGCATCCTTCTCCCCTCTCTTTTGTCCAGTTTCCCAACCTTGTCTACCATTTAGGATTCCTTGCTGACTGCTTGAATTCTTTCTTCATTTCCACTCTTGGAAATTATAAGTTCATTTTTTTTTTATTTTGTTCTTCAAATAGTGCAATTATCAGGCTCTTTAAGCTACAGGTCTACAGTATGTTTTGTACATCCTCCAGGCTATTTCACAGTTCAGTTTTTCAGATTTTTAGAAAAGTTATGATTAATATACAGTACTTTTGTAACATCACCATGATGAAAAATATTAATATTCTATTAATATCACCCTCTCTATACCCTGAGTTATATCAAACATGAAGCAGGAGAAATGAACTTTATATATAGACTCAAATCATTTGAAGGCAATGTTTGTCATCAAAATAGTCAAGTTGTATCAGATTTTGTTATCAAATGAGTTATGAAAAATCTTTGCTTCAGAATTGTGTAGAAGAAATTGTTGAATCATACATAAAAATTACAGATCTGTGTTAATATTACTGTGTACATTGACAGGTATTATATAATGATTCATAGCTGTAAATTTTGTTTTTGTGAAGGTCTTTTAAACACCCAGAGAGCAAGGATCACCTTATGTTGTTATTTAGTCCTTTCCAGATGACCAGCTCAGTGCTGAATTAGCATAAGGGTATAAGAAACAGGTGTTTGTGGAGGGATAGATTAGTTTCTGAGAGGCACCTAGAACCAAAATCAAACTACTTCATTTAATCTCATTTAGAATGTACATTTGAGTGTTTAGGTTTTCTTAGACTTCTGGCCCCTCTTTTATGACCTCCAAATTCTTGATAAATAGCATATATAACTTAAATCCTGTGGTTCCCCATTCTAGTCATAACATTGCCAAATAAATATTAATAATATGTAAATTCTTTACTGTGTTTTTTTTTTTAAACAACTGCTTAACAATTGTGTGCCAGTGAATTTCCTCAGAGTAAAGATACAGTCAATTAAATGATGGTATATGTTCACTGGGAAAAAGAGAGCTTCTGATAGAGGCAGTTCACTGCAAGAAGATGCTATGCTGTAGTTGGAAAACTCTGAGTTAGAAAACTCAGTTTCTTTCCTTTATTTTTTTTTTTCTTTATAAGTATGAAGCAATGCTGTCAACAAGGGGGTGACATCTGGAAAACAATGCCTTTGAATGGTGTGCTTTGTGGAAGTGAAATTCTACTTTATATGTTATCACACGCAGTGAGCCATTCAGTATTCACTCAATAAACAATTCTTAACTGGTGTATGTGTGGCAGATTTTATATCAATCTTTGTTGGAAACAGAGTGTTATACAAAATCAACACAAATCATATCATGAGAGAGAATACGATCCAGGAGAGATAGGTAAGATACTTGCTGAAATGCTGAGTTAAAATTGAGAAATCATGGTTTCATGTCTTCTTATGTTGTCCCTGAAACTTTCTAAATTATGAACTTTCTAAATTATGAATAAAGACACAAATTTATTGCGTCTCATGGGTTTTTCTTTTTTTATAAATGAATAAATAGAACTAAAATATCCTTAATTGCCACCAGAATTTTTATATTCTTCGATTCTGAATATTTTATAGAAAGATTGCTTCAGATTAAACAGAAAGCATTTAGAGTGAAGATTTTGAGTAAGTGCTGGGGCATGGAAGAGATTAAAGCTCTATTAAACAAAAACTTACTTTTGTCCCCTAAGAACAGTTCTTAATAATTATAACTATATTTTAGTAAATATTGTGGGGTACCTATTAGGCTTTGGGATATTAACATGTATAAAGCATACTATTAGTTGTAGCCGCTTTTGCAAGTGTGAATAGGCATAAGCTCATAAACACAAGGTATATTACAGAAGTTCAGGGAGTTCACTAAATATTGGTATGATTGAAGGAAGAAAGCAATAAAGGAAGAGAAAACTTAGATCTGTTGAGGTGAAGAAGGGAGAATATTTCTGACTGGAAGAATGGGACTGGCCAAGGGTGAATGTGGGATTATATAGTTAGGAGAGCTTGATTCTGTTACTTTGGTGGGAGAGAAATTTGGGTAAAGGTTACAGGGCAAATATTTTCTGGATATTTGGGCAGTGGCCTGGAATGCAAACTTTTAAGTGGTTTACTTATTATTGTGTGGGGAGTGAGGAGCCCTGGTTGAAATGCTGAGCAAGGATATGTGTATTCTTTGAAATGTAGAAAGAAAAAAAAAATCAGTAGAAGTGTGAAAGATGCAGAGAGAAAGCAAGAAAGGCCTCATTTTCTGCACTGTGACTTGGATCACTCAATTTAAATAGCTTTTTGGAGTCTTTACAGCACAATGTTTGGTATCATGGTGAAGTTGTCTTAGAATGATGTAATGTTGGCAATAAAGAAACTCTGGTAAATTTTCATCTTTTAGCATGTTATCTTTCATGAACTCAGCAAAACATTGTGAGCCTGAGCTGTTTTAAACTATTATCAATAAGTGGGTTTAGTGAACACACATTTTTGAGGGTCTACTTTTTATAAAGCAATACTGAGTGTGGAGTGGGTGTTACAATTAATAGGAATTTTGAAAAAGAATGAGAGAGTATATTTTGAAGAACCAAAACATAGTCTTTGTGCTCTAATTTGGAGGACAATGCAAAATCTATCTGAAATGAGGTAACAGTATATGTGCATGCTCAGTGGAATCCAAATCTTTGCAATCCCATGAACTGTATCCTGTCAGGCTTCTCTGTCCATGGACTTTTTCAGTCAGTAATACTGGAGTGGGTTGTCATTTCCTCCTCCTTGGAATCTTTCCAACCTAGGAAACAGATTATATTTTAGAAGATGTAGTTTTTCTTTTTGTATTACATGATTTTCTTTCTCATTGAATTTTATCTTTTTGAAGGACATATCTGCATAACTTTAAAATAACAGTTTTTTTTTCAATTTATTTTTTATTGGAGGTTAATTGCTTTACAATATTGTGTTGGCTTCTGCCATACAACAACATGAATTAGCCATAAGTATACATGTGTCCCTTCCCTCCTAAACCTCCTGCCCACCCCCCACCTCTCCCACCCCTCTAGGTTGTCACAGAGTTCCCTATGATCATAACAGTTATTTTTAATGTATTGTTCCTGAATTTTCTCACTCACCGTAGTAAGTTCTCTCTTCTACATAGTCTCTTTTTTTTTTCGTTATCATCTGTTATCCTTTTTTTTAAATTTTATTTTATTTTTAAACTTTACATAATTGTATTAGTTTTGCCAAATATCAAAATGAATCCGCCACAGGTATACATGTGTTCCCCATCCTGAACCCTCCTCCCTCCTCCCTCCCCATACCATCACTCTGGGTCATCCCAGTGCACCAGCCCCAAGCATCCAGTATCGTGCATCGAACCTGGACTGGCAACTCGTTTCTACATAGTCTCTTATTGCTACGTGTTAAGTCTGTGGTGTTAGACTAAAACAGAAATGAATCACTATAATTGATAATTTTTACTATAATTGATAGAAAAAATGAGATGGAATGACCCCAGTTAATATGCATATAAAATTAATTATTAAACCTTTCAATAAAAATTATATGGCCCTGTCAAAATGTTTACTATGTATGAGCACATTTCTAATTGTAGGGTTTTTATATCTCTTCATACTTCTTTTTCCAAATATTACACTATGCTCACCCTAATTTTTCCTATGGACACCTCTCAGAACTCAGCATTCCACTAACCTTGTTTGAAGACCCCACAGATATACATCTGCTTCTTTGCAACTAAAGTGTGTCCTCAGGAGGTGTTGTTGGAGAAGCTTCTTTCTTCTTCATGGTCCTGAAGCCATATTGTGGTTCTTCTCTCTGGTTATATATCTCAATCTCTTATAGACCTTTAAAAATTATAGATCCTAGTCAACCTCCAGATTCAAAACTAGGTATCTGCCTCAAAGTTTTGAACTTTTTCTACTTTGTCAAAATCCAAAGCGTTCCCTTAATGTTTTTGAAAATCGCTCTTATTTGTTGAGCCTTCTGTCTCCTGAGCATCCGCTTCTCTGTCTGTATCACTGAGCAGTCCTTTTTTGCCCAGTCAGGAAGCATGGCCCATTTGATTTTACTCAAAACTCCATAATTACCAAGTTTCCATGATCACAGTAAACTGTACTGAAACTTGTCCAGCTATGATGGAAGCAAATTTGCATCGCAGAAATACAAACAGCTTTCCCTAGACTTGATGGAATCATTGATCTTGGGTTCTCTCTGTGTATTCAGATGTTTTGTGTCTTCCTGGTGCCTTTCTTCCTTCCCTACATTCTTTTCCTCTTTCTTTCAGTACAGTACAACAGTCTCTCCCACCTGTCACCATTTCCTCCCTCATGAAAAACAGCATCACCTTCCTCTGAAATCTAGTGGGCTCTGTCTCCAGTCCTTCCAATTTCACCTTCACCTTGATCACCTATAATTGTATTTTCAAAGGAGTGATTTCCTTGAGGGAACTAGTTTCAGGTAGTAGATTAATAAAATTCCTCTACCTCATTAGAGTTTCATAAGGAATATCTGGATCTCTGTAACTGCACAGTGCCTAAACAATATCTATGATTGACTCTGCTTGCTTATACTTTTTATGTATAGGTATGTTGAGACCATAAGAGCAAACATTTACCTTCAAGTCAAACATGATGATTGATAACTCTTTCAGGTGTTTTAAACACCAGAATTGTAAAGAAAAGTTATTTTCCAGTATTGCAATGATTTATCTTAACATTGTAGTTAGTTATTATTATAATAATTATATAGAAAGCAGCTCTTTAATGATCATGTCCTAGAATCAAGGTCCATCTAGTCAAGGCTATGGTTTTTCCTGTGGTCATGTATGGATGTGAGAGTTGCACTGTGAAGAAGGCTGAGCGCCGAAGAATTGATGCTTTTGAACTGTGGTGTTGGAGAAGACTCTTGAGAGTCCCTTGGACTGCAAGGAGATCCAACCAGTCCATTCTGAAGGAGATCAGCCCTGGGATTTCTTTGGAAGGAAGGAAGCTGAAGCTGAAACTCCAGTACTTTGGCCACCTCATGCGAAGAGTTGACTCATTGGAAAAGACTCTGATGCTGGGAGGGATTGGGGGCAGGAGGAGAAGGAGACAACAGAGGATGAGATGGCTGGATGGCATCACTGACTCAATGGACGTGAGTCTGAGTGAACTCCGGGAGTTGGTGATGGACAGGGAGGCCTGGCGTGCTGTGATTCATGGGGTCACAAAGAGTTGGACACGACTGAGCAACTGAACTGAACTGAACTGAATCTGGACACTACAGTCAGTAGAGTGGCATCCTTATGACTACAGACATTCAGTCAAGCTGCTGGGTAACAATCCTGGATCTACCCTTGTCAAACCTGTTAAGTGGTGTAACCATATAATCCATTTATTTTCACTTTTTGAATACCATGCAACTAATTCTGCTCATTTTGAAAATGGAGATGATAATAATATCATATATATATATATATGAGTGTGTGCTAAGTCACTTCAGTGGTGTCTGATTCCTTGTGATCCTTTGGACTGTGGCCGCCAGGCTCCTCTGTCCATGGGATTTTCCAGGCAAGAATACTGGAGTGAGTTGCCATCTCTCCTCTCTCTCTCTCTCTCTCTCTCTCTCTCTCTCTCTATATATATATATATATATATATATTTATATAGAGAGAGTTGTTTCAAGGATAAAATTAATCAGGGCATGTAAAGTTCCTAAATCAATGGCTGACACAAAGTCAAAGCTCAGGAAAGTCCTTTTAATTACTACTGACATGTGGCACGATAGGGATATAACAGACTAAGGAGTAATTTCAGGTAGGATAGTCATCATTGTCACCATTTGAAACTTTATACCAATTGATATCTGAGAAAATCACTAAGTTTGCAGGTCCCTTCCAAGGGTTAGGATTGTTAAGTGAGTTAATCTAATCACAAGAAACCATCTACACAGTTACTAGTTTTCTGACTTTGGACAAATTGCTTAATTCCTTATTAAAGGGCAATGATAATCTAGTCCATATAGTTGTTATTGCCTAATTATCACAACTGCATTTACTAGCATTAATCAAGTGCCCACTATTTGCTCAGCAGTGTTGAGCCCATTTTAAGGATTTTACTATTTCATTCTTACAACTATAAAGGTACATGGTAAGAATTCAGTAAAGGATATCTAGAAGAAAAAGTCTAGGAATGAAAAGAAGAGGCAGTGGGATGTATCATATTGATTTTATTTGTTTATGTATAGGTGCAAGAGACTTGAGCACATAAAATAATTATATCATGATTAATATTATTACTCCTCAACAATAATAAAAGTTAACATTTCATAGCATTAACTATGCACTAGGCAGTATTTCAAATACATCGTATGTTAATTTATTAAATTTGCACATTTTTCATTTTACAAATAATGAAATTGAATATAAAGAAACATAAATAGTATAAGACAGCAGGGCTATTTGATGGGATACTGGAGGAAATACAATAAAAACCTCAGATAGGTTACTTGAATAAAATCTAACTTTCTTGCTTTGTAATACCAAGACAGGAAAGAAAAAAATCGAGAAAGATACAGATTAAGTAGGCTGGCAGTGGCTGAGAAGGTGAAGACGTTTTGGTGTACTAAAATAAAAGTCATTTGATGAGAATTTGGACAGAGACAGGCTTAGAGGGCTGAAGAAATTCTGCATATCTGAGCATTTGTGAGGCATGGGAAATGCTGTTTATTTCAAGGAGGGTAGCTTGTGAAACATCATGAAAAGCTATTAGTTTTATCTGTAGGTCCACCAGGCAAGGCAGAGGGAAACAATAGTGAGGCCACGTAGGAAAACAAACTATCTGGGTTTATAATTGCAGGGATAGGCTGCCTATGTGTCATCTCAAGTCTGGGTAAAACATTGTTAAAGGGTGACTCGGGTAGAATGAAACTTACCATCAGTACCTTAATTACCTTTCAGTAGAGGTAATTAAGGAATTTAGAGCTAGTGAGGATTCATGCAGCACTGATATGGATATTGAAATCTCTGAGTCTGATGGAAGGAAACATGGAGGAAGAGGTTGTAAACTCTTAAGGTATAAAAATTTCCTTAAGAAGTTGATGGAATAGACAGTTCAGCAGATGATGCAATATGAATAAGGAAAAAGGAGAAGCTGCATTTGTTTAGTTCCCTGTGCTATACAACAGGACCCTATTGTTTAACCATTCTGTATATAACAGTTTGCATCTGCTAATCTCAAACTCCCAATCCATCTCTATCCCACCCTTACTGATTTTAACTTTATTTTAAATGGAGCTTTTAATTCATTATTTTCCTTTATTAGGCATACATTGTTTCTGGATGTCTGTCTATAGCTCTCTGCTTTAGGTCTCTGGCATTTAAGAAATCTAAAATAGATAGGTAGTGGGAAGTTGCTCTATAACTCAGGGAGCTCAGCCTGGGGCTCTGTGACAACCTAGAGGGGTGGCATGGGGGCTGTGGGAGGGAAGCTCAAGAGGAAAGGGATATATGAGTGGATATATGTATACTTATAGCTGATTCACTTTGTTGTAGTACAGAAACCAACACAACATTGTAAAGCAATTCTCCTCAAATTAAAAATAATTATTTTTTTAAAAAAAGATGCTCCATAAATTGAAGAGAATAGACAATTTGCTTATAAGTTCCTTAGCTGTCTTCCTATCTTCCAGTTGTCAGTTATGGACTGAAGCAAACTGTGAATCATTGCTGCAATAGCATTTTAAGTTTCTTTCCAAAAACTTTAGAAAACTTTGCAGATTTAAGTCTGTATTAATCATTTCCACATAGTCCAATAAAACTGTTCATTAAACACAACCTGTGGTGAGATATAGTACAAATTCTGGTCCTTAATGTCTTCACATTTTGATGATAGGTGTTTTCAGAGACTGAAATTTTAAATTAAGGATTTAAAAGTGCTCCTAGGGTACATAAGAATATTTCCTGTATTCCCTAGCCAAATTACAGTATTATTATCTTTGCACTGTTAAGCCACAATTTTGTTGACAAGACGATGCTTTTCAAGGTGGTTCAATAAATATAAAAACTATTGCCAACAGTGATGGAAATTTGAAGAATTAAATGCAATAATAGAATCTCAGAATATAACTGATGTATACATAAAAAGAATACAATTTAAAGTTGAAAGAATGAAAATTTTCACCCCACTGTTTTTAATATAACATGTACTACCAAGATTTCCTCTTCTTGGCTCTAAAATCACTGTGAATAGTGACTGCAGCCATGAAATCAGAAGATGATTGCTTCTTGGCAGGAAAGCTATGACAAACCTAGACTGTGTGTTGAAAAGCAGAGACATCACTCTGCTGACGAAGTTCTGTATAGTCAAGGCTACAGTCTTCCCAGTGGTCCCATATGGTTGTTAGAGTTGGATCATAAAGAAGGCAGAGCGCCAAAACTCCTGAGAGTCCCTTGGACAGCGAGGACATCAAGCCAGTCAATCTTCAGGGAAATCAACCCTGAATACTCACTGGAAAGACTGATGCTGAAACTGAAGCTCCAGTCTTTTGATCACCTGATGTGAGAAGCTGACTCACTGGAATAGTCTCTGATGCTGGGAAAGATTGAGGGCAGAAGAAGAGGACAACAGAGGATGAGATAACTGGATGGCATCACCAATGCAATGGACATGAATTTGGGCAAACTCCAGGAGATGGTGAGGGATAGGGAGACCTGGCGTGCTGTGGTCCATGGGGTCGCAAAGAGTCAGACACAACTGGGCTACTGAACAGCAACCTTTATTTAACCATTATACTGAGGTTTGTGCTAAAATACAGGGATTGTACTTTAATGCACAGGAGAGAAAATGTGAGAGTTGTGTCTTATATCAAGCACATTCATATCACAATCTTTCAGAATACATCAAATAAATAAGAAAGTGGTATTATGCAATAAGAAAAATGAACAATGCATTTGATCCTGTCTCTATATTTATAGTTAAATAACTGTGAGAAGGTCATAAATTGTTTTTAAAGTCAGGTTTTCTGTTGCTAAAAAAGGAACAATAGCAATAACTTTTGCAAAGCTGTTATGAAGAAAGAGAAAGAGAGAGAAGAAGGGAAGAGAAGACAAATATTTATCCATTCATCTAATTATCTAATTGCAATTCTAGGGTAACTTAAAACATCTTTACCTGTGTGCTGTCTCTTTATCTGCATCTTCAGTTCAATACTGGAGTTTTATTATGGTTTTCTGGTTTCTTATGAGCTGATTGCTTTACTTCATCAGGCTCAAGTATTTATCTTGAAACTGTGCTTCCTAAGGAGGTTCCCAGGGGCCAATTAACCTAGTTGAAAAATAATTTTTCAGTAATCTCTCTTAGACAAAGGAACGATCTCAAGATAACTATTTTTATAGGGCACAAAAACTTCTGTGTATGAATATTGTAAAAGGGTAAAAATATATCAAAACAGGTGCGTTAACTGAACTTTCATATAAAAAACAACTTATAATTGAAATTTTATGATTAAAATGATGATACAGTAATACATAGAACATAAAACTAAACACTTTTGTTAAAACCTTTATTATTGGTTATTCAGCCAAAACAATGGAATATTAATGATCCATATGAATGAACTTGAGCCTGGATCTTCTGAATTTGTTATTTTACTAAATTAACATTTCACCTCAGATATTTAATGGTATGTGTGGAGATTATTTTTTTCAGAATATAATTTTTTTAGAAGAATATAATTTTGTCCAGGATACAATATGAGTGAGTGAAGGTCGCTCAGTCATGTCGGACTCTTTGTGACCCCATAAACCATATGGTCCATTGAATTCTCCAGGCCAGAATACTGGAGTGGGTAGCCGTTGCCTTCTTCAGGGAATCTTCCCAACCCAGGGATAGAACCCAGATCTCCCACATAGCAGGCATATTCTTTGCCAGCTGAGCCATGAGAGAAGCTTAGAATACAATATATTATAATGCAAACACAAATATGATACATATCTAGGAAATATTCTTACACATTCCTTTGAGGTACAGTGTTCTGGGCAAGTGGTTGTTGAGACAATTTTTTTTTTCTGTAGAGAGTTAAAAAAATATATTCTGCTGTTTATGTTAGTGGTTAATGAGCAAAGTATTTCTTCTAAGTCTAATTAGAATTACTCTTTGATAAATATACTCTAAGACTAAATTAGTGGAAATCTACTATTTAGAAGCTCATCTCTGTCTGCTGCTTTTATGTTTAAAGTAATTTTAGACTGAAGGGGATCAAGAGGTACAAACTTCCACTTGTAAAATAAATAAGTTGTAGGAGTGTAATGTACAGCATGGTGACTACAGTCAATAATATTGTATTGCATTTTTAAAAATGCTAAGAAAGTAAATCTTAAAAGTTCTCATCACAAGAAAAATACATTATAACTTCGTATGGTGACAGATGGTAAATAGATTTATTGTGGTGATGATTTTGCAGTGTATACAAATAACGAATCATTGTTGTATACCTGAAACTAATATAATCTTATATGTCAATTGTACCTCAATGAAAAAGTGATTCAAAAAAAATAACAAGTGACTAGATATTAAAATGCCATTTTCAGGGCAGGAGTTACCAAGATTCAGTCAAAGAAAAGCACGCACAAATGTCTCTTCGTAGATCTCACACTCATCTACACAGGTAATGGCATTGTCTTCCTTTATTATTATACTAATTGCAAAAAGTTCTCAAAGTCTGCCTTTGTGTACAGTTCAGATTTCAGCTGAGGAGACCTCATTTATCCTATAGCTACGATAGCTGCTTTCTCTGATATGCTCAGTAAGATGCAGGCAGTAGATTACTCACTATCTGGGGTGATTTTTCATTTGTATGAACTGTGACACTCTGTACGTTTGATTAGCATCTAGGTTTCTCTGCTTCCTACTCCTTCACTGTGTGCTCCACAGGTAGGTCCATATTACTGTGTTTTGAGTTTGAGAAGGAAAGCTAAAATGTGTGTGTGTGTGTGTGTGTGTGTGTGACATTACGAAGTATTTTCTGACTGCAGTGCATTAGATTTACCATTTAACCATGGTGTGTTCATTAATTACAAAGGTTGAACAGCAGATGTAGAAACAAGTAGGCAATTACAACCTATTATTAGTGAGAAAATTCAGAAGGCATTATTATACTTAGCTTGGTAATCTGCTAGCTTCATGGACATAGAATTCTTTTCTAGTAAAGAGTTTCGCAAGAAATTGAAGCAGGTAATTGAAACCTTAATCAAATGAAGACATTAACTATAGATGTGACAATGACAATTTTCAAAAAGATAAAATGGCCCTGAGATAGCCTTTTCTAAAAATGGATACCATAAGTAAGCATTGATGGTAAAATTTCTAGCATTTCCTCATTTTTTAAGCTTCAGAAATCAATGGTTGTATGTAGAAAGCACTTTTTGTTCTCTTGAATGAAATAAGTGGTACTAGTTTAGGAGATCTGTAAAGGATGTTTTTAAATGCTTTCAAAAAAGAAAGAACATTATGGCAGTTTTCTAGGGTTTTCATATTATTTTAAAAATTCTGGCATCCTAATATAAACCGGTTTCTGCTGCTGCTGCTTTGTCACTCAGTCATGTCAACTCTGCAACCCTATGGACTGTAGCCCACTGGGCTCCTCTGTCTATGGAATTCTCCAGGCAAGAATGCTGGAGTGGTTTGCCATTGCCTCCTCTGGGGATCTTTCTGACCCAGGGTTCGAACCCATGTCTCCTGTGTCTCCTGCATTAGCAAACAGGTTCTTTACCACTAGTGCCACCTGGGAAGTCCATATATATAAGTACATACAAATATATAATGTATATGTAAAATATAAAATGCATTTGTGTATACATAAATATATGTGACACTAGCTAAGTTCATATACTAAAAGTATCTTTTAAACTTTTGAAAATCACTTTTTAACATTTCAGCTGAAAAACTATCTACTTTCCCTAAATCGAAGGTAACAGCATGTAGAACAAATCTCAACTTCCCACATTTGGAAACAGTTACATGAATGAGTGCCTCTGAAAAACCTGGAGAAAAGTACCCTGACCCCAACTATATTGTTTCAAACAAGATAGTGTAATAAGATTGAAAACTACAGTGTACACGCAAGTCTCCTACATTGGGTTTTCTACTATATTACTCCAGCAACTCATAGCTGTATTCTACTGTGGATGTGAAAAGAAAATTGATTTAGATAGTTCTGTGCTAAGCCATATTTCCCCCCACTGGAACAATTTCTGTTAGTAATGTTCATTTCATAAAGGGGAAAATGGAAAGAAAAGTGCTCCATGGTTTATTCGCCATGATGATCTTCCAAATATTAAGAGTCTAAATGTTATATAATGTCATACAGATATGATAATCTCACAGCAATGCATTTATTTTTTTCATAGCCAAAGATAATATTTTAAGGATGTGTCATGTCTGAGAACTTTGACCTTACATTCAAGTTGATCTGTGAAGCAGTTTATTGAATTTGCTGATGTTTATATATTTCCACCAGAGATTATGAGAAAAATTCCAAAGGACACTTGCCTTGAAAACAGATGTGCTAATATAATAATATAAAAAGCAGCATGTCTTGACTGCCTAATAGTTCAGCCCAGAGAATAGGCAGCCCTTTCCACCCACATAATTGATTTCAACCTGGCTTGCTATCCTGGGAGGCTGTGTATATTAAAGTCAGTGAGACTTGTTACATATTCATGCTATTTTACCACAGCAGCATTGCAAAGGGTCATTAGGTTCCAACTCGTAGATTAGCAAAGTGGCCATTTCCAGGCACTGCATGGAAGCAGAAAGAAGATGCTGTGCATTCCAATTTGGATGGGATCAACTCTAGCCTCACATTGGATGTTATGGCAGGTCAAACTGATATGAATTTATCAAGGGCTGTTTGTTTAGTAAATATAGAGGCCAGAAGACTGAGCACTTCTGTAAGATGTTGCCACTACCCTACAGTGAAAGCCACAGATTAATGAGAGAAACAATTGGACCTGGCAGACAAGTGAAATTCTGGAGAAGTAATCGAGAGAGTGACATTTTACTAGGGTGTTAGAGCGTAACCTCATTATTTCTTTTTATTTCTGAACTGATGTGCTTTTTAGGTGTTAATTATCACCAGATCAGTGAGAGAGACCACCAAATATGATGATAAACCTATTAAATCCATCTCCTACCTAACATGGTGATTGAATGTTTAAATCTGTTCCCTTGAGAACCATGTACTGAGCTGTGCTTCTCACAATCAGGGTTTAAATAGAAATTGAAATTTAGTCATTACTTCCATGATTTAGGAAAGATGTTTGGGCTTAAAATTAAATGATGCTTGTTTGCCTAATGACATAGGTTTGTTTTCAGTCACCATTAAACTTGAAAATCAATAATGATTTTTTGTTTAAGAGGTGATTGGGAGGAGGAAAAGTGGATGGGTTCAACCATCTCCATGTTATACTAGGAAGAACAGAAATGACAGCTGACTCAATAACTGTAGTTGCCAAGAATAATATTTTTTTGCCTATATCTAGTGACTTTGTGCTAAGTCGCTTCAGTTGTGTCCGACTCTTTGTGACCCTTTGGACTGTAGCCCACCAGGCTCCTCTGTCCATGGGATTCTCCAGGCAAGAATACTGGCGTGGGTTGCCATTCCTCCTCCAGGGGATCTTCCTGACCCAGGATTGAACCTGCTTCCCCTATGTCTCCTGCATTGGCAGTCAGGTTCTTTACCACTGGCACCACCTGGGAAAGCCATCTAGTGACTTTGGTGAGACTTAAAAAGAGGTACTGCGCCAACTGTATCCCATGGCTCTGAAGCAATAATTCCCATGCTTTCTTGTCAAGTCACTCTGGGAAGAACATTTTTCATAAAGGAGCAGTATGAAGGCTTCAAGCTGCTCCTGCACCTTGGGGACTGACAGTTGCAGCAACTGAAAAGTAATTATTGATAAACTTTAGCGTGTAGGTGTGTGTGTATGTGTGTGTGCGTGTCTGAACATGCATGCCACAGGAGGATAAGGTTGCAAACTCAGGATCCCATAGCTGTCAGCTGTCCTGTTTGCTTGCCTTAAGTGAAAACCTCTCAGTCAATGAGCTGTCTTTGACAGCAGCAGCAGAACTTCTCTTTTCTAAGGCTAGTTTAAAGTATGATGAAGATAGCGCCTGGTTGGGGTAGAGAAGTAGCCACAAACATAAGCATCACAGATTTGTGCTGTCCTTACCTGAAGTTCAGGAATTTTGTGAGTAAATGTTTTTCAGTAGGTTGTATGCCTAGAGTCAATTTCAGAGGGTTGGAATGTGTGTTGCCTTCTTTGGGAGAGGATTTGTTGATCTCCTTGCTCTGTCGTGTTAGAAATTAATCCCCTCTAGTTATCTTTTTGAATATATGAAGAATATTTCATATTTATTCTTTTTAACTTTACTTCTAGAAATATTTTTACATTCCTGTGGTCCAGTTTATTTTCCTTTCCCAGTGTTTATTGTTGCATCATAAATTACTCCAAACTCAGTGGCTTAAAATAACAAATATTGATAGCTCACAGTTAACAAACATTTATTATCTCACAGTTTATGTGTGTCAGGAATTTCATCATGGCTTAGCTAGGTCTTGGGGCTCAGGATTTCTCACAAGGCTGTAACCAAGCTGTGAGCCAGGGGGACTATAGCCATCTGAAGGTTTGACTGAGTAAAGATTCACTTTCAATCTTAAATCATATGATTGTTGGCAGGCTTCATGACACCATTGGCTATTCCCCAGAGATAAAAGTCCCTTATCACATGGCAGCTCACAACACAGTAACCTGTTTCTCATAGACCAGACAAGCAAAAGGGTGGGAGTGGATATCCAAGAAGAAAACCACCATGTCTTTATAACTTAATCATTGAAGTGAAATCCTTTTACTTTTGCTACATTCTATGTATTAGAAGTGAGTTACAGCCCACGCTCAAAGGGAGACGCTTACACAGGTCATGCATACCAGAAAGAGGGGTCACTGGGATTCATTTTAGAAGTTTCCAATTACCACGAATGGGAACTTTAACCAGTGGCTTTAGTTTTTAAAGAAAAATTAAAAAAGACAGGTTACTTAGTCAGTTTTACAAAATCTCAAATGGGAAAACTATTTTATCTTTGTATTTTCATGTAAGGGGATTACATTTGCATAATTTGATAGAGTATTTGGGAACTCTAGAAAATGTAGAGATACTAGAACAAACACCTAATGTCTACATCCTACTTTAATAACAGAGCAAGGTCAGTGTAGCTAAAATCCCCTGTGTACCCCTACTTTCTTAGGGATAATTTCTGTTCTGTCTTTGGTGTTCTTTTCAATATATATTTTTATGATTTTATAATATATATGCATTATTTAACAATATACTACTATTTTGCTTCTTGACCCTCTGTTTTATCTGTTTATATGCTCCCAAGAATATATGTTAAAGGTCATTGAAAAAAGCAATAATCATAACAGCAGAACAAGAAAAGGGAGAATTCATATTTATTACTAGAATGGAGATGAGCACTTTGGTATATTCATAAAGCTAAATATTATCATAATGGAAATAAATTAACTGGAATCACATATTAACATGAATTCATCTCACAAACCTTAAATTGGAGATAGAATATCTTAAATAATACATATGTTCACTCAACTAATTTTTAAGTGGTTTAATATTATTCTTGGTTACTCATTTAAAATGTACTTACAGAACCTTTTTTATTGGATCACTAAAGGCATTGTGTCATCTAATATTCTGTTGTTCTTCAGGTCACCAACTAGTTATGTGAGGTAATTAGAAAAAATATTTCTGAAAATTCCTGGCATGTGTTAGCATTTTAATGACTAATTTCAAACCCTGTCTTAAGAATATGCTTATTGTACATGGTAGGTGTTAATAGGATATATATTGATCCATTCAGTTTGAAGTTTGGTGTCCTGGAAACAAATTCTTTCTTGGTCTTGTCTCATCTTTCATTCTGAATGCTTAGACAGATGATGTATTTGTGCCCTCATCTCCCCACCTCATTTTTCTGCCTAACAATTGGGAAAATTGCAGCAGCTGTGGCTAACTATTTACATTGAAAATAATAACATGTGTAAATAGGATCTTTCTAACTCTTCATTATTGGCAGCAGAAATAAGTGGGAATATTGGCCCAGCCTCATCATAGAAACAGAGCCACATCCAGAATGAAATAAAACAAATGATTATAAACTCAGAGCAAAACAAGAGAACAAATTAACAAAAGAAGGTGGTAATAATGTAATCAACAATACACGATCATCCCAGAAAAATCAAAGTGATCCAGTAAATATATTTCTTTAGAGAGAGGATTGGGCTCCATCTGTTGATTTACAAATCCAGAGTAATTTGAGAAGGATTGAGTGACTATAGGTCTCAGTCAAAAGTCAGCTTGTATTTAAGGCAAAACAAGATTCAGTAGAATATATGTTTAATAGCATGAATTAGACCATGCTATTCAAATCCATGTCTGGGTTTGAAATTCAGTTCAGTCACTTAAGGGTTATACCATCATGAGAAGTTTCCTAAATACTGTAGTTTTTGCTTACTTGTAATCTTCATAACCTCATAAGATTTCTGTTAGTATTGAGTTAGTATTGATAAAGCTTGTAGAAAAGGAAATAATCTTTAAGCATTCTATAGATTTTAGCATTTATTATTAGACATATAGATTGTATGATTTCCTAATTATTTGAAAATGGTTAATGTATTATTTTTAATGAAAATAATTATGTTTCTAATAATGTTCACCTTACCCATATTAGATATATATTTACCTATAGTATCTATTAATATTAGAATTAACTTTCTAATTAATAATTATAATTATTAAATAATGTCATCAAAATGTATTGCATTGGACTCCCAGCATTACATGGAATATGAGACAAAAATTTTATCTTTCTTATCCAAGTTTTGATTGTTTGCATTTGTTACATGTTTTTGTATGCATATATCATATGTAGTATTTTTGTATTTCAGTAATTAAAATATTACAAAACAGAATGCATTTTCTACAGCTTAATTTTTTTTTTTATTCCACATAAGTTTTTTTGGAGTTATCTAAGTTAATACATTCAGAGAAGGCAATGGCACCCCACTCCAGTACTCTTGCCTGGAAAATCCCATGGACAGAGGAGCCTGGTGGGCTACAGTCCATGGGGTCGCTAGGAGTCGGACATGACTGAGAGACTTCACTTGCACTTTTCACTTTCATGCATTGGGGAAGGAAATGGCAACCCACTCCAGTGTTCTTACCTGGAGAATCTCAGGGATGGGGGAGCCTGGTGGGCTGCCGTCTATGGGGTCTCATAGAGTCAGACACGACTGAAGCAACTTAGCAGCAGCAGCAGCAAGTTAATACATTAAGGTTTAGCTCATTTATTAAACTATAGTACAGCAATCTCACTGAGTAGTGATACTAAAACTTTTCTCTAATTTTTTGCTAGGAACTAATTGAATATTTGTATAAATGTCTTCATATGCACATCTGTAATATTTTTCAATGTATATATCTAAAAGTAGAATTACTTGGTCTGAGGGTGCATCTTCAACTATATTAACTATATTGTTCAAATACTCTTCAAAGTGGCTGTGTTAAAATTCATTCTAATAAGGAATTTGTTGGATGTTTTGTTTCCCATATTCTTGTCAGCAGTTGTTACTTTGCCAATCAAAGAGGTCTTAAATGGTATCTTGAAAGTTTTTATTTGATATTTTTAATTACTAGTAAGGACACATACCTTTTGCATATTTATGAACACTAGCCTAGCTTTCTGTAAGTTAGCCTTCCATACAATTTCTCAATTATTTTTAGACTGGTCATTTTTGTTGTTTTTCATTTTAAGAAAGACCTTAAATTCTTTTAAAATTAATTATTGTAATATGTGTTACAAGTATCCTTTCTCAGACTGTTACTTTATTTTTCTTAAATGAAATCATATGGTATTTGCTCTCATGTGACTAGCTTGTTTCACTTAACATAATACCCTTAGGGTTAATCAACACTTTTTCATGTTGCAGAATTTTCTCCTTTTTTAAAGTTGAATAATATTCCATTATATGTATAAACCACATTTTCTGTTTTATTTATTGATGGAAATTTAATTTAGTCCATATCTTGGCTGTTGTAAATAAGGCTGCAATTACTTTGAGGGGTTTTGATATCCTGATTGAAATTCTTTTAGATGAATATTCAGAAGTTTGGTCAATGGATCTTAAGGTAGTTCTATATTTAATGTTTTGAGGAATCTCAATACTTATTTCCATAGTAGTTGCACTGTTAGGCATTTCTTTGTAAATTTGATAATTTACAAAGGTTTCCATTTCTCTACATCCTCAGCAATACTGTTGACTTCTGCTGTTTTGATAATAACCATCCTAATAGGTGTGAGGTGATACCTCATTGTGATTTTGATTTGCATTTCTCTGATGATTAGTTGGTGGTATTTAGTTGCTAAGTCGTGTCCCATTTTTTTGATGATTAGCGTTTCCCTGGTAGCTCTATCAGTAAAGAATCCACCTGCAATGCAGGAGACCTGGGTTGGGAAGATCCCTTGGAGAAGGGAATAGCTACCCACTCCAGTATTCTGGCCTGGAGAATTCAATGGACTGTAGAGTCAATGGGTTCACAAAGAGGTAGATACGACTGAGTGACTTTCACTTTCACTTATGTTCACTATTTGTCATATATCTTTTGGCCATTTTAATATCTTCTTTGGACAAATGTCTATTCAACTTATTAGTCCATTTCTAAATAAAGTTTAGTTTCTTTGCTACTGAGCTGTATGAGATCCTATGTGTTTTGGAAATTGACTCCTTTATCTATTATATGGTTACAAATATTTTCTCCCATTTCACAGGTTGCTTTTTCACTTTGTTATTTGCTTCATTTAGTTCAGAAAAATTTTAGTTTGCTGTAGTCACATTTGTTTACTTTTCCTTCTGTTGCCTGTGCTTTTGAGTCATATCAATGAAATCTTTGCCAAGACCAATATCCAGAAGCATTTCCCCCATATGTTCTTGATCTTTACAGTTTCCAGTCATAAACTTAAACCTTTAATCCATTTTTGGTCGATTTTTCTGTAAGGTGTAAGATAATGATCCAATTCCATTTATTTGCGTGTGGCTATACAGTTTTCTCCTGGCAATCTTGATTCCAGCATGTGCTTCTTCCAGTCCAGCGTTTCTCATGATGTACTCTGCATATAAGTTAAATAAGCAGGGTGACAATATACAGCCTAGACGAACTCCTTTTCCTATTTGGAACCAGTCTGTTGTTCCATGTCCAGTTCTAACTGTTGTTTCCTGACCTGCATATAGATTTCTCAAGAGGCAGATCAGGTGGTCTGGTATTCCCATCTCTTTCAGAATTTTCCATAGTTTATTGTGATCCACACCGTCAAAGGCTTTGGCATAGTCAATAAAGCAGAAATAGATGTTTTTCTGGAACTCTCTTGCTTTTTCCATGATCCAGCAGATGTTGGCAATTTGATCTCTGGTTCCTCTGCCTTTTCTAAAACCAGCTTGAACATCAGGAAGTTCACAGTTCACATATTGCTGAAGCCTGGCTTGGCGAATTTTGAGCATTACTTTCCTAACGTGTGAGATGAGTGCAATTGTGTGGTAGTTTGAGCATTTTTTGGCATTGCCTTTCTTTGGGATTGGAATGAAACTGACCTTTTCCAGTCCTGTGGCCACTGCTGAGTTTTCCAAATTTGCTGGAATAAAGATTGCCGGAAGAAATATCAATAACCTCAGATATGCAGATGACGCCACCGTTATGGCAGAAAGTGAAGAGGAACTAAAAAGCCTCTTGATTAAAGTGAAAGTGGAGAGTGAAAAAGTTGGCTTAAAGCTCAACCTTCAGAAAACGAAGATCATGGCATCCGGTCCCATCACTTCATGGGAAATAGATGGGGAAACAGTGGAAACAGTGTCAGACTTTATTTTTCTGGGCTCCAAAATCACTGCAGATGGTGACTGCAGCCATGAAATTAAAAGACGCTTACTCCTTGGAAGGAAAGTTATGACCAACCTAGATAGCATATTGAAAAGCAGAGACATTACTTTGCCAACAAAGGTCCATCTAGTCAAGGCTATGGTTTTTCCTGTGGTCATGTATGGATGTGAGAGTTGGACTGTGAAGAAGGCCGAGCGCCAAAGAATTGATGCTTTTGAACTGTGGTGTTGGAGAAGACTCTTGAGAGTCCCTTGGACTGCAAGGAGATCCAACCAGTCCATTCTGAAGGAGATCAGCCCTGGGATTTCTTTGGAAGGAAGGAAGCTGAAGCTGAAACTCCAGTACTTTGGCCACCTCATGCGAAGAGTTGACTCATTGGAAAAGACTGATGCTGGGAGGGATTGGGGGCAAGAGGAGAAGGGGACGACAGAGGATGAGATGGCTGGATGACATCACTGACTCGATGGACGTGAGTCTGGGTGAACTCTGGGAGTTGGTGATAGACAGGGAGGCCTGGTGTGCTGCGATTCATAGGGTTGCAAAGAGTCGGACACAACTGAGCGACTGATCTGATCTGATCTGATCTAATACAGTTTTCTCAGCACCATTTGTTTATCCTTTTTCTGTTGTGTATTCTTGGTACCTTTGTTGATTAATTGACCATGTATTCATGGATTGATTTCTGGCCCCTGTGTTTTGTTCCATCGGTCTATTTGTCTGTTTTTCTGACAGTCTGATACTCTTTTAATTACTATGGTTTTAAATTATATTTTCAAATCAGGAATGTGATGTTACCAGTTTTGTTTTTCTTTCTAATGATTGTTCCAGATGTTCACAGTCTTTTGTGATTCCATATTAATTTTAGACTTGTTTTTCTATTTCTATAAAAAATAACCACTGGAATTTTGATAGGGGTTGTATTGAATATGTATATCTTTGAGGTTCATGGATATTTAACAATATTAATTCTTCCAATGTGAACATTGGATATGTTTCCATTTGTTTATATCTTTTAAAATTTCTTCCATTAATATTTTGTACTTTCAGTGTATACTCTTTCATCTACTTAGTGTATTCATAAGTATTTTATTTTGGGGGGGTACTATTGTTTTTGGTACTATTGTAAATGGGATTGTTTTCATAATTTCCTTTTCAGATAATTGTTAGTGTATAGAAATGCAACTGACTTTTGTATGTTGATTTTGTTTCCTGTAGTTTCACTGAATTCCTTTACTGGTCCTAAAAGTATTTTTAATAAGGGTCCCTAGTGTTTTCTATATATATATGATCATGTAATCTGTAAACAAGGATGATTCTGTTCTTTCTTTTTAAATTGTATTTATTTTATATCACTTTCCCACATCTGATGAGCGTGTTTGCAGATAATTAGGATAATACTGTAAAATGTTTAAAATTGCTACCCAGCATATATATATCATCATTGTCTTTCTGAAAAATAATATTCAAAATTATACAATAATGACACACTTTATCACTATCAGTACTTTTGCCTTATTTTATTCATATTAATGGTGCTGCCATAATATTATCATGGTTAATATTTGCCTTTTCTTATGCATCCTTTTCTTTAAAATATTTTATAGCATTATTTTAACATTTTATTTAGGTATGTCTTCTGTAAAGACCATATCATTGGACTTTTGAAAAGAAAATTCTTAAATTATATTATCAACTTACATTAGTATTAACATATATTTTACATTTCTAGCATTATTCATTAATTTCATTTTATAGGAATGCTTTGCTTTATTTCCTTTATATGTTTTATTTGTTCTAGTTTTATTTATTCTTTTCATGTGTTCTAAAATCACACATTCTATTTTAATAGATAAACCTAGATTTTGGTGTGTGTATTCAACCTATGTTAAACTTTAATCAGTATCTCTGCTCTCTTCATAATGCATGAGTTTTAGGTATCTTTAACTCTGTAGCTCAGTCTGGAGGAGGAAATGGTACCCCACTCCAGTATTCTTACCTGGAAAAATCCATGGGCAGTGGAGGCTGGCAGGCTACAGTCCACGGGGCCACAAAGAGTTGGACACGACTGAGTGAGCGTGCACGGGCATACACACACACACACACACACACACACCATACTTTAGTTCATAAAACATATCTTTTACCTTGACTATTATCTATTTAACAGCATTTTCAAGGAGGGTATGGATAGAATGACATTTATTCTGCAATGCTCAAATTGATTCTGATTAGCTATACTTTCTTTGAAAATGCAAATTTTGCTTGTCTTACATGTTAGAAAATATTGCAGCAACGTTGGAGGGAGGGAAAGAGGAAATGACAGAGGGAAATGGAGAGAGACTGAATAGAAAGCTGCATCTGGACCACATGGCTATTTTGTAAAGTGATCCAAATTTATACCAGTATCAGTTTATAAAATTTGTCATCATATGGGTTGATTTCTAATTAACTACATGGACAAAAAAATGTTCTAAAATATCCCAATAGAGGTCTAATTTGCAGCTGTTTGATTGTTTTCCCTACTATTATCTGCAAAGCAATTATGCATGAATAAAGACTGCTTGACTAGCTTTCAAGGAAATATTGACCATTAACACATTTTAATTAAGGAATATTGAAGCAGAGAATTTAAATCAACAAAATAAATAATGTTAAAGGAGGTTGAAACTTCAACAGTAAGAAATGCTAATACCTATGCATAAATGTTTCTGTTTCTTTCAGAATAAGGAGATACATAGGTAGACATCCATGTATTTAGTTAGATACACACATATATGTATGTGCATATCATTTAAACTTAATTTATATAAGATATATAATGAATGTATGATAAATATAGTGTCTGTGCTAAATCAAATAAGGGGTTTAAGCCATTATTTGAGGGGGAAGATCATTATTTTATGTTTGTTCATAGAACTGATATCTGAACCTTAAATATCAAATAAGAGTTAGATATGCAAAAAAGGGATAGAGATTTTCAGGTAGAGGCAACTCTCTAAGGCCCAGAGACAAAAGAATTCAGGGAGGCAGCATAGCCCACATACATTTTGGTTTCTGGAAGACTTGGATTTGAATTCTGATGTTGAACTATTTTGTAGAAGTCATTTAATTTCTAAAACTCTGATGAATTCCAATGATAATATTATGTATATCAAAAGTATGTTCTATCAGTTTGATCTGTTTATGTGTGTATGTGTTTTGTGCCATTATTAGCCAAGAGTAAGTGACTAATAAATATACTATCAGTTATTATTGTTATCTTTGCTGTAATCATTGTTGCCTGTTTAAGACCCTGCAGTTATTTCAACATAACTTGAACACATATAAAAATTGAGTGATATGATGGTGGGAGACAGCAGTCATCTAGGGAAGATTATGACCCGCTTTATAAACCTCACGAAAACATATGAACATTATTTTGTGACATTTGACAGCTATTGGGGTAGGGGTCTAGTTCAAAATATAGAAACTCTCATTTGCTATATTGTAATGAATGGATGTAGGAATATAAGGAGTGAAACTAGAGGGAGAAATACTTAAAATATAAGCCAGAGATGTCTAAATTGTGGTGCATGCCTAAATTTGGTAGATGCAATAGAGATTGACATGTTAGGCTCTAAGATGGACTTAGGGGATAGACCTTACTGGCTTAGAGATTTATTAAATTCAGCTGTTGAATCAAGGTTGATGAAGATATCTTGAACATGGTAAATTTGGTCTATGATGACTCTAGTCCCTAGAATGATGAACACAGAAGGATATAAAGGGAAGATGATGAGTCCAATCTTACACATGTATAGATAACAAATGTTTAGAGAAGAACAAAATGTACATGCATAGCAAGTGTTTGCTAAACTGGATTTTGGTTCAGAAGAAACTTCAGCTCAACATTCAGGTGAAAATGAAGTCATACTTCATACCATGAACTGGGTGGCTTACATAACAGCAGTTTGGTATCTCTTAGTTTTGCAGGCAGGAATTCTAAGATCAAGGTCCTGGCAGAGTTGGATTCTGATGAGGCTTCTCTTGGCTTCCAGATGGTTGCCTTCTCACTTTATCCTCAAGATGGCATTTCTTCTATGCATGCACACATGATGTCTCTTCCTCTTTTAATAAGGACATCAGTCCTTTGGGGTTAGGGACCCACTCTTATAACTTCTTTTAACCTTAGTTAACTCCTTAAAGGTCATATCTCCAAGTATAGTCATATTGGGCTTCAATATTCACATTTTGGGGTGAACATATATTTTGGGGTGAACAGTTGATACTCAACAGTATCAATATAAGGTGAAAATTCTGATAAGTTGTGTGATAAAAAATGCCTCAATCAAAATTTATTCACGAGAAAAATAATCTACTTTTAAGATAGCTCTTTTCAAAGAGATAAAATAATCTGTTATACTATCCTGATGTCACAGGTAAACAAGAATCAAAGCTTATGGGGAGTGCTTTCCCCTAATGGTATGTTCTTGGTACAATTCCTAGCATATAATAACATGTTGAATTATTGTTGTGAATTAATGTTGAAAGAAAACATGGCTGAAGTTCACCAGACAATAAATGTAGACAATTAGAAGTTTATATTAGGGAACTGAAAAATCAGTTACTTTCAAATTCTTGGTATAAATATGATGAAATTAAAATTCAGTCTAACTGCCTTTTACAATGTCACACTCTTAATGAATAGAAAAAGTGGGTCTGGAATTAATCCTCCTGTTTCATTTCACCTATGATATTTAATGATATATGATGATGGATGTAATGTTATTTGCAAAGCACAGTATAACAATAAAAAGTAAGAGAGGAAAGGAAGAGAAAAAGGAAGAGAAAGGGAAGCTATATCCACTTACTAAATAGGAAAGAAAATTAAATCATTGAAAACAGAAAATTTAAATTGTATCAGCTAAAATGAACTGTAACTTATGAATCTAAAATGATAAGCAATAAGCTATAGTTTTTAAAACTCACCAATCAAGATTATCTTAATATATTTATGATTAATTAGAAAGCAAAAAAATAAATTAATTAAAAGAATGGAGAATAGAATAATGCAGTCACATGATGAATAAAAACAGAGGACTACTTCATTAGAATCTAGTAAAACATTAACTGATTAAAGTGTGTCTCTTGATATTGCCATGTTTAGGAAATCCAAATTAAGTTATTAAGAAATGATGCTCTTCTGGTTAAAACAGAATATAGAATCATTATTTGCTTGAATTTGTTGTAACTCCTCCACTAGAATATTTTGATGAATTTATGAACTAAAGAGCCTCTTGATGAAAGTGAAAGAGGAGAGTGAAAAGTTGGCTTAAAGCTCAACATTCAGAAAATGAAGATCATGGCATCCAGTCCCATCACTTCATGGCAAATAGATGGGGAAACAGTGGCTGACTTTATTTTTTTGGGCTCCAAAATTACTGCAGATGGTGATTGCAGCCATGAAATTAAAAGACGCTTACTCCTTGGAAGGAAAGTTATGACCAACATAGACGGCATATTAAAAAGCAGTGACATTACTTTGCCAACAAAGGTCCATCTAGTCAAGGCTATGGTTTTTCCAGTGGTCATGTATGGATGTGAGAGTTGGACTGTGAAGAAAGCTGAGCACCAAAGAATTGATGCCTTTGAACTGTGGTGTTGGAGAATACTCTTGAGAGTCGTTTGGACTGCAAGGAGATCCAACCAGTCCATCCTAAAGGTGATCAGGCCTGAGTGTTCATTGGAAGGACTGATGCTGAAGCTGAAACTGCAATACTTTGGCCACCTGATGCGAAGAGCTGACTCATTTGAATAGACCCTGATGCTGGGAGGGATTGGGGTCGGGAGGAGAAGGGGCCAACAGAGGATGAGATGGTTGGATGGCATCACCTACTCAATGGGCATGAATTTGATTAAACTCTGGGAGTTGGTGATGGACAGGGAGGCCTGGCGTGCTGCAGTTCATAGGGTTGCAAAGAGTTGGACATGACTGAGCAACTGAACTGAACTGATAAGTTTAAATAATGAGGTTTAGCAATTAAATATTTGTCATAACTTAATTTAAAATGTTTACCTCCCTTTGTGTTTCCATAGAAACTACAGGTTTGTGTTTTGTTTCCTTTTTATATTAAAATTCTATATATCAGCAATAGTCTATTAGAATATATAGTAAAAGTATATCTGATTTTATAAAGAAAGCTCCAAACTTTTAATGATGCATAAATGGACTTGAATTGATTCAGATATATATTATCAATGTGGCTTAAGAATCTGAATAATATGAATAGACAGAAAAATAATTTGAAATTGAAGCTCTAAAAATTGACATTTACTTAAAAAATAATTGTGATATACAGTGGAACTATATGTAACTTTGTTCTGTATTTTTTCAAGTCTCCTGTAACTATATTGTCATGTTTTCATAATTTAAAACGTAGGAAAGAAAGAAAAAAAAAAAGAACCTGAATAGTATGGAGATGGTCGCTCTTCATAGATACCCAATAGTTTGTTTGGAATAATAATCAGATTTAAAAAAAACAAAGAAAATGTTATGAAAAATGAGAGTAATTGCCCTCAAATGTTATTGTTATATTAAATAGTAAAGAATTACTTACTACAGATATAAATAGAGGAAAAACAGTAAAAATTTCAAGTAATGGTGAACCATAAATGAAAACACAGATTTTTTAAATTACATATTTGAACTTGATGACTCATTGATTTTCCCTTCCCATAACATCGTATATTTAGAATTGTTTGTTTAATATTTGTTACTTATAATTATTTGTTTAATATTCATCTTCATGTGGACAATCACTGTGCTATGAACACAATTTTTTTTCCATGGCCTAACAAATGGCCAGGCATAGTAGATTCTCAATTAAAATTGTTTATCAAGCAAGTTAACATTCTAATACATAGAGTTGTTTTCATCATCTCCCAAAAGTTTCTGGTGATCTTCATTGCTCATAAGAATACAAATATGTAGAATAAAAACATGTACTGCTCTAACAACTTTGAGGGGCTTCCCAGGAGGCTCAGTGGTAAGGTACCTGCCTGCCAATACAGGATATGTGTGTTCAATCCCTGGATCAGAAAGATTCCATGAAGTAGGAAATGGCTACCCACTCCTGTATTCTTGCCTGAGAAACCCTATGGTTAGAGGAGCCTGGTGGGCTACAGTCCATGAGGTTGCAAAGAGTCGAACATGACTTAGAGGCTGAGCATGGACACACACAACAACTTCAAAGTCCTTGCAATTGCCTGTGTATACCATATTCTTTTATACCTCCAAGTGCTTGCTCATCCCTCTGCTAGAAAAAGGTTAGCCTCTTCACTTTTCCATCCTCAGCTCGTGTCCTCTGTATTCCACCATCAGGCAAAATCTGTTGCTATTTCTGCCTTGGATCTCTGTAAAATTTTGGATATGTTATATAATCGTATATCTATAATATAAGCTGTCTCCCATCATTACCATAGCACCTTCCACCTGAGGATGTTTATTTTTCTTTATTTTCTGCTTCACTGAGTTGTGAGATCATCCCAAGTAGTCATTTCCTTTAGTTATTTTTCTATTTTTGTACTAGCTGAATGCTTGATACACAAATGGTAGACATGAAAGAATTTATAGAGTAAATGAATTAACTTATCAATGCATTTTGTAAAATTTCTAAATAGACTAGGGAGAAGATATTTTAAATACCTGCAAAATACCAAAGTTAGAGACAAAAGACAAAATAGTCAAAGGTTTACTAACATAGTACCAGGTTTAAATACCCACTTATGAATAGTGAAAAAAGGTCAAAGTCAGCCTGGTGGGTTTGGCCTGGTAGAGATGCTTCTGAATACTTTTTATTTATGAAAGGAAATAATCGCTCCAGAGGAGGCCTGGGATTCAGACTTGCCAAATGTGCATTTTCTTTGTTAAAGCAGAAAATGACACCTATTCATTTTCTTTGAAACACCATAGTAGTTTAGTTATGAATTTTAATACTATTTAATGCCTTTTAAAAGTTTCTATTAAGGAAAATGGAGCTATTCTGGACTAAGTTTTTTAGATTTCAGGGTCAGCACCTAATTCCCTCAACATGTGTTTTATATTCCCTGAGATGCATTCAAAGGGAAATCTTTGTAACACTGTTAGCCACAGAGCAGAATCGGTTATGATGAAATTTAATATATATATTTATAGTTAATCTGCTAAGCATCTCTATTAACCTTTGGCCTTAAACAGTTGACAAATGGAAAATTGGTAAAGAATATATACATATATATAATAAATTGGCATAAAATTTTATATAGATGCTAAAATGATTATACCACCTATCTAAAATGGATGTTGTCATGATGAAATTATCTCCCTTGAACAATGAGATATCACCTACTTTGCTTTGTGTCATGTGTCAATAAGAAACAATAGAGGAGAATTCTAGAAAAGTAGTACCATTTTTCTATGAAATCTGACCTTTGCTCAGGCCAAGAATATAAGACTTCAGTTTAATTTTTATTAATTTTTAGTTTTTTAATTCCAGTTAAACATAAGGATTTTCAAATTATTTCAATGAAAGCAATATATATGTAATATATTGATATTGATATACCTTATTATTTTTATTTTTCCTAGTATATGAATTAAAAGTATTTGTAACATTCATTGGGCTTCCCTGGTCACTCAGATGGTAAAGACTCTGCCTGCAATGTAGGAGATCCAACCGTGTTCCATCCCTGGATCAGGAAGACCCACTGGAGAAGACAATGGCTACCCACCTCAGTATTCTTGCCTGGAGAATTCCATGGACAGAGGTCTAGTGGGCTACAGTCCATGGGGTCACAAAGAGTTGGACACAACTAATTGACTAGCACCTTCACTTTTTTCCATAACATTCATTAAGCTTTGGGCCATAATATTATTAAAGAAAACTGTCAACCTTTTCAAATACTATTTCTTATTGCTGTTGCCATTTTTCCTCTTCCATTCTCCTTTTGGTTAACTGAGAACTTAGTAATTAAACCAGGAAGCAATTTATTATTGTATCTAAAAGATTGGATTGGAGGCCAGAGAAAAGTTCTGAGTCCTATCAGTAAATGATATGGACATTTTGTTCCTTCAGAAGTCTCTTGTGTTTACGGATAAATGCTAGGATTGGTTCTGGGTGATGGCCAATATAGATAAATGAAGTCAGGATAATTAAACTATTATTCTATTTATCTATGGATCTTACCAACCCAGGGACTGAAACCAGGTCTCCCGCATTGCAGGTGGATTCCTTACCATCTGAGCCACCAGGGTCCCCAATATAGATAAATGAAGTCAGAATAATTGAACTATTATTCTATATATCTACCATTTGATATTTATTTAATAATACCTTGTATTTCTTTGCCTGACTGAAACAGCGTGAATGTGGAAAAGGGGAGAGGGAGATTCTGTAACAATATACTTAATTTTTTCAATTTCTAGATGACTAATATTTTATGAAAATCATCATTCAAAAGTCCTAAATTTTTATTTGTATATTTTAGTAATACTTCATTTCCTTGTCAACAATATTTGGAAATTCTTAGCAAAAATTGTTGATTTCTGATAAATATGAATCATTTTCTTAGTATTTGTAGGTCATTGGAGCCAGCAGAATAATTTTTTAAATTGTAGATGCATTTTGATTGTAGTGTACAAATATCTTTAGGCATTTTTCAGAGCAAAGAATGGCAGAAAATATTCTGAAAAGGAGCCAGTTGTTAAAGTTGTCATATATTATTGTTGGTCGTATTGTTGAGCTCATAAACTGAATTTCAGTGTGCTCAGCGTGCCTATTTTGAAATATTCAAATTAAGCAAAGTACCTTTTAAGTTGTTTTTTGTCACCCTACTATGTCTATTTGGAAGGGAAATTTTAATGCCCAGGAAAGACTGATTAAATAAACACATACCATGAGTTAATTAGTAAAATTTCCTTCAATGTGCATTCGAAAGAGCCAAAATTAGACCAATTAGTGTTATAACTAATGAGACAATAGAAGACTAGTGTTTCAGTCTTTAAGTCAGTTTCATATGACTTACATTTATAAACATCAGTCAGGTATAAATGTTGCTAAGGTTCAACAGATGAGATATTTTAGGTCAATCGTTTCCCAAAGGGAAACTGTTCTGAGGAACATAAGACTTTCATTGAGTTAGTGCCTCAAAGGCAAAATTTCTTCCATTAGCTTTATTAACATCTTATTACTTTGCTGAGAAATTTCTGCTTCTTAAGTTTAATGTATAAATATAATTTAAAGTGCAGTAACTTAAGTTTGTGGCAGTGCCTTAGAACTGAACTTGGTTGATAGCTTAATATCAGACTATAAAAATCAGCACACATTTATTAAATTTACCTCCTTTGTATAACTCGGTTTATGCTATTTAGTTGCATTTAATTCTGAATGATGTAATTTATGTTATTTTTAAAATACTTTTTAGTATAGTTTTAGTTAACATTTAGTATGGAGAGATCCCACCCAGCTTACTAATTTATCGATCATTTTGATTGATAGCCTCTAGTTCTGCTGAAACAGTATGTCTGACCAAAGTCAATTATTTGATTCCTCATAGTCACAAATCTTAGATTCTTCTGTCATTCTCAATAGCAGAACACTAGTCCCTAACTTCCTTTCCTTCTATGTTTTGGCAAATAAAGAAATGGCGTGAGGCATTGTAAATTCACCCCCATGCTGATTCCATCTCTGTGATGCTTATGATGTTCTTGCTAAAATTCTCATTATTTTGATGGAGATTGCTGTATCTCTTTTGTGGAAGTGGCAAAGGGTTGCTATTTGGCTATTTAAAAAAAACAATTCTTGGAAATCCCATAAAAGAAAAACAAACAGAAATGGTAGAGAAGAGGAGACAATTCTCAAAGATGTAGACCTAACCCCATAGCATCCTGGCAAATTACCTATTCACATGTGTGGCTAAGTCATTTCAGTTGTCCAACTCTTTGCAACCCCATGGGCTACAGCCTGTGAGGCTCCTCTGTCTGTGGGATTCTCCAGGCAAGAGAACTGGAGTGGGTTGCCATGCCCTCCTCCAGGGAGCTGTGCATTTTGTGTAATTAAAATATACACTAAAAATAGTCAGTCATGTTGGAAATGCAATTAAATTATTTGCTTGGGACATTATAGAAGCAGCAGTACACCCATCATTCTGAAACCACTCTACAAAAATTCTCAGATTTTACAAGATTTTGAATATAAAATGAAACAGTTGTGTTTAAAGTAAAATGGTCACCTGTATCACTCATTTGTTAAGGAAATCTAAATCTTTTTGTAGGATTGGCCATCCCAAGTATTTCCAGTAACTCCCTGAGATGCTTGCATGTATGATTCAAAGATGTTTTAGCCCCTTTAAATCTGGTGTCCCAGAAGGAAAGACTGATTTAATCAAACCACCTCCTACAGCTTGGAAATTGCTCATTTCTGCTACTCTTGCCTCCTTTCTGCTCCTTTGGTCTCTGATATTTGTCTCTTGTGAGAAGGTTGCTCGCTGATACTGATTTTCTCTTGCTGGTTAATCTCCAGTACTCTTTTCCCTCTCTACTCAATCAGAAAGTCCTTTCTGCTTTTCACGATCAGCTGGTTTGGTGGTGCTTCCCTCAGCAGAGCTGATATCAAGAGAAGACACAGGAGCAGAGAGAGGTTAAGTAAGTTGCCTTAAATTGCAGTATTAGTAAAGACTAGAGCAGAGATCTGGGAGATTACCTGTTCTCTGTGTAAGCAGCAAGTTAAATTGATTCCTATTCACCTTTAATTGGAATCAGTTTCATTCTGTTACTTTTTAAACAGGTATCAACTTCAGTAATAAAGGTGGGTGGACTCTCACAAGTGGAGCTTGCCAGTAGTGACTGCGCAGAGTCTACATTTGGCAGTATTGCTAATTTCCTCCGATTTTCAGAGAGCTAAATCCAGACCATTAGGAGACGACAGCTGAAAGCAGAATCCTATATGCTGGATACTTGGCTAGATTGCCTGATATATTCTAGCTGACACAGATTGTCTTGTCTGCCTCTGTGGAGTCCCTGTTGATTAGTTTTTAAATTAATAATTAGAATGAGGAGCATTTGGTAATCAGTAGGAGGTGCAAAGCCAGTTCTTTTCTTTGTACCATCAGGCCAGCATTGGAGTCATATGTAAAACACTCTCTTTATCTCAGGTGAGTTTTTTGTTGAGCTGATTCATGTTTGCCCTTTTTTCAAAAATAATAAGCTGCTTCCACTTTTGTTCTTTCAGACATTTTAGTCTTCACCTAGGATTCCTCTGTTTTGAGGTATTTTTATTTTACTCCCAAAGACCTATTCTTACATAATGTGTTACCAAAGATACTTTTCCCAATACCAGAAAGGTGCTGACACGTGTATTATGGATGACTAACCAGGGTTGTTAAAAGCAGGAAGATACATGTTGTATTTCCTTGAGAAAATAGAAAAGGTAATTAATTGCATAGAAATATATATTTTTTGGAATGAAGAATTAAGTAGTATATATGTATTCACTATTAAACCGTTAAAAATTTCTAAGAATGAATTAAAGTAATGGATTAAAGCAGTAAACAGGGCTTACTTACAAAGCTGAAGAAATCAAAATGTAGAGCAGATGTATCATGACCTACAAAAATTGAACTATCTTGCTAATCAGCCACTGATGCTATTCTTAGGTATGAAATAAAATAGGAAGTAGGACAAAAAAAAATGTGTGTCTTTATCCTGCCTATCAATAAATGCGTGAAGTTTAAGAAAAAAAAGGCTTATTAAAAGTTCAAAAAGCTCTTTTGTCAGGACTCATAGCTGCAAGAGTGACAGAACAGTTTGCCTTGAGTCTCTTTGTATCTCAGTTTTGGCAGAGAACGTGAAGGCTGAGATCAATTTCATTTCAGTTCAGTTTAGTCACTGAATCGTGTCCAACTCGATGCAACCCCATGGACTGCAGCACGCCAGATTTCCCTGTCCATCACTAAATCCTGGGGTTTCAAAATCATAACCATTGAGTTGGTGATGCCATCCAACTATCTCATCCTCTGTAGTCCCCTTCTTCTCCCGCCTTCAATCATTCCCAGCATCAGGGTCTTTACAAATGAGTCAGTTCTTTGCATCAGGTGGCCAAAGTATTGGAGTTTCTGCTTCAGCATCAGTCCTTCCAATGAATATTCAGACTGATTTCCTTTAGGATGGACCGACTGGATCTCCTTGCAGTCCAAGGGACTCTCAAGAGTCTTGTCCAACACCATAGTTCAAAGCATCAATTATTTGTTATTCAGCTTTCTTCAAAGTCCAACTCTCACATCCATACATGACTACTGGAAAAGCCATAGCTTTGACTAGACAGACCTTTGTTGGCAAAGTAATGTCTCTGCTTTTTAATATGCTGCCTAGGTTGTCATAACTTTTCTTCCAAGGAACTTCCCTGTTGGCTCAGATGGTAAAGAGTCTGCTTGCAGTGTGGGAGAACTGGATTTGATCCTTAAGTCAGGAAGATTTCCTGGAGAAGAAAATGGCAACCCACTCCAATATTCCTGCCTGGAAAATCCCATGGACAGAGGATCCTGGAAGGCTACAGTCCATGGTATCACAAAGAGTTAGGCACACCTAAGCGACTTCACTTTTGCTTTCTAGGTTGGTCTTAACTTTTCTTCCAAGGAGCAAGCGTCTTTAATTTCATGGTGTAGTCACCATCTGCAGTGGTTTTGGAGCCCCCCAAAATAAAGAATATTAGAGATACCAAGGGAACATCTCATGCAAAGATGGGCACAATAAAGGACAGAAATGGTATGGACCTAACAGAAGCAGAAGTTATTAAGAAGAGATGGCAGGAATACACAGAAGAACTGTGTAAAAAAGATCTTCATGACCCAGATAATCACGATGGTGTGATCACTCACCTAGAGCCAGACATCCTGGAATGTGAAGTCAAGTGGGCCTTAGGAAACATCACTATGAATAAAGCTAGTGGAAGTGATGGAGTTCCAGTTGAGCTATTTCAAATCCTAAAAGACGATGCAGTGAAAGGGCTGCATTCAATATGCCAACAAATTTGGGAAACTCAACAGTGGCCACAGAACTGGGAAAGTTCAGTTTTCATTCCAATCCCAAAGAAGGACAATGCCAAAGAATGTTCAAACTACCACACAATTGCACTCATCTCACACACTAGCAAAGTAATGCTCAAAATTATCCAAGCCAGGCTTCAACAGTATGTGAACCATGAACTTCCAAATGTTCAAGTTGGATTTAGAAAAGGCAGAGGAACCAGAAATGAAATTGCCAACACCTGTTGGATCATCAAAAAAGCGAGAGAGTTCCAGAAAAACATCTACTTCTGCTTTATTGACTATGCCAAAGCCATTGACTCTGTGGATCACAACAAACAGTGGAAAATTCTTAAAGAGATGGGACTATCAAACCACCTGATCTGCCTCCTGAGATATCTGTATGCAGGTCAAGAAGCAACAGTTAGAACCGGACATAAAACAACAGACTGGTTCCGAATCCAGAAAGGAGTACTTCAGGCTGTATATTGCACCCTGCTTATTTAACTTCTATGCAGAGTATGTCATGAGAAATGGTGGACTGGATGAAGCACAAGCTGGAATCAAGATTGCCAGGAGAAATAACAGTAACCTCAGATATGCAAATGATACCACACTTATGGCAGAAAGAGAAGTAAAGAGCCTCTTGATGAAAGTGAAAGAGGAGAGTGAAAAAGTTGGTTTAAAACTCAACTTTCAGAAAACTAAGATCATGGCATCCGGTCCCATCACTTCATGGCAAATAGATGATCAGTTTAGAAGTTGCCCAGTACCTCTTGCAAAGTGAACTGCTAGACCCTCCATGTCAGCATCTGAGACTCCCCATTTCTGTTCTATAAGCAGTTGAGATTGGGACCTAGGGATGGAGGACAGGAATTCTTTGTTGAGAGTGCTTCATTGAACACTCTAAGGTGGATTAAGATGGTAATGCTTCCTCCAGCCAAATGAGAGGAATTTCAAGAGTTTCACCTTAAGATTCTGCAGACTTTTTCATTTACAAAAGACAGGGCTCCATAGTTCCTACTCCTTCTCCTTCACTCATCATGTCTACAGTCCTGAAGGAGTTTAGCCCCTGTGGCTAGTGAGAGTAGGAGGGAGGAGTCAAACAACAACTGTTGGCCAAGGGAAAAACAGGAGCTAAGTAAACCCCCCACACTCTCCATTTGTTGCTCTCAGACTTTCAGGATATCAAGCTTAATTTAGTATACAGCTGGAGGCAATGGAGAAAGTCTTAATTGGAAAGTTCACAGGTCTTCTTTTTAAGTTATTGAACTGGACATTTTAACTATAAAAAGGGGACTGTTCCTGTGACTGACTACAGGGAACTCAGAAAGCTGTGAAATATGTCCCCCAATTTTATCCAATAGCAGGAAAAGAAGTAGGCTATCTAATGACAGTGGCAGAAGGAATAAAGTTGATTTACTGCTATTAAATACTGCTAATTCAGTAAACCGCCACATGGAAGCAGGAAACTTCGACTCTGCCAGATTTAAACTGGATGAATGAATGAATAAACTTAAATTTTGTAGACTTGCCTTCAGGCTTCAGAATGAAGTTTAGAAAACAATCAGGGACAAATAAGGGTAAATGACATGGGTGGCACACACCTAATCCCTCCACAAACCAGTGAGGTCGGGAAAACTACTTTTGCAGGCAAGGTGCACTGAATTTCCCAAAGTGCCCTGCTGTGGCTCCTGTCAAACACTGGCTTCTGCCACTAGCACAGTTCTCCCTGCTCCCCAGGAAACTCAGTATTGTTGCTGCCACCTCCACCACATGCTGTGAGAACACATCTTTTCTTTGCATGAATAGCTCCTGATTCAAAGTTTATGGTTGCTGCTGAATCCCATGGATGGAGGAGCCTGGTATCCAGGGGTCACTAGGTGTTGGACAGGACTGAGCGACTTCACTTTCACTTTTCACTTTCATGCATTGGAGAAGGAAATGGCAACCCACTCCAGTGTTCTTGCCTGGAGAATCCCAGGGATGGGGGAGCCTGGTTGGCTGCTGTCTATGGGGTCGCACATGACTGATGCGACTCTGCGCGACCCCATGTACTGCAGCCTTCCAGGCTCCTCCGTCCATGGGATTCTCCAGGCAAGAACACTGGAGTGGGTTGCCATTTCCTTCTCCAATGCATGAAAGTGAAAAGTGAAAGTGAAGTCGCTCAGTCGTGTCCAACGCCTAGTGACCCCATGGACTGAAGCCTACCAGGCTCCTCCGTCCATGGGATTTTCCAGGCAAGAGTACTGGAGTGGGGTGCCATTGCCTTCTCCAAAAGTTTAGGGTGGATGTATCCAATTGTGTTTGCAATAATACCATGGTTTATCATATAGCCATTTGAACACAGTTACTCCATTCTAGTCAAGGCTATGGTTTTTCCATTGGTCATATATGGATGTGAGAGTTGGACTGTGAAGAAGACTGAGCGCCGAAGAATTGATGCTTTTGAACTGTTCTGTTGGAGAAGACTCTTGAGAGTCCCTTGGACTGCAAGGAGATCCAACCAGTCCATTCTGAAGGAGATCAGCCCTGGGATTTCTTTGGAAGGAATGATGCTAAAGCTGAAACTCCAGGACTTTGGCCACGTCATGCAAAGAGTTGACTCATTGGAAAAGACTCTGATGCTGGGAGGGATTGGGGTCAGGAGGAGAAGGGGATGGCAGAGGATGAGATGGCTGGCTGGCATCACTGACTCGATGGACGTGAGTTTGAGTGAACTCTGGGAGTTGGTGATATATAGGGAGGCCTGGCATGCTGCGATTTATGGGGTTGCGAAGAGTTGGACACAACTGAAGGACTGAACTGAACTCCATTTCTATTAACACCACCCTGGCCCCTTAGACAGCCATATGAACAGGTCTCCACACATTCACTGTTGCTACTTGCTATTCAACATCTTGGGGTTGCAGCTTGAGCAACTTTATCAAGTCAAATTTGCTTGTGGTAAACCTTTATTAAACCCTTCAAAGGCTTCCCACTGCCTAATATGCTGTATGACCTGGTTCCACTGAGCCCTGTCTAACTCTCAAGCTTCACCCCAGGTTTCCCTCCATTTCTCTGCCTTTGCTTCGATCATTGCCACTTTCATCTTAGTTTCTGGAATCCACAAAGCTTCTGCCCATTCCAGGGGCTCTGAATACTCCACACTTCGTCTGATATTCTCCTCAACCAGCCCTTAACAATTCCTCCCGTGATGCTAGACTGATGTGTTCCCTTTTTACAGGTTCTCATAGCATCCTATACCTTCCTCCTAGCCCTTATCATAATTATAATTCAGAATTTTTACTAATCACTTATTTTGGTAATTAGTGCTCTAGACTTCCTTTCTTTTTCTCCCTCCCTTCCTCCTTTCTCTCTCTTTCTTCTTTCCTTCCTTTCTTTCCTATTGAAAACTTAGTGCCTAGACTACTGCCTGGAAAATGAGAGGAGGAATATGGTGAATGCTTATGAAAAATACATGATGTCATAATATATATGATATAAGCAAGAAATATATTTAAAATGTATGCAATCTGAATTTTGGACTGAGAGATATATATCCAAATTATACTTTCATCTAGATTATGTTTTTTTTAACATCCTTCCTTATACTTTTCCATATTTTTCTATTATTTGGATAGATAGCAGATAAAAACAAAAAACATGTTTAAAGAAACAGTTCGTAATATCTCATCAATGTTCATTATTACTTGAATATATATATATATATTTACCAAAAAGTACACAATTTTTACTTGGATACACTGTCCCCTTTATCTATGTTGAATAATTTGAGACATTTCTTCATTGATATTGCTTATAAACATATATCTCTGGGAACAAGAATGCCCTCTACTCTCTTTACTTTCTAGTTAATTTATGCAATGTATATGGTCATATGGTCATACAGAAGGTACTTTTTTGAAGTTTATGCTACAGAGTTCACTGAATTATAATAGAAATTTAATTTACTACTGATATGTATGTTTTCAAATTCACTTCTTTAAATAACTAAGTAATGGAGAAAACAGAAGAGTTACAAAGTGCTATACATTATGATTTTGTTTTCTGTGGATATCAGGGTTATATTAGGAATAATGATTTTGTTAGTACATATAACATACCTTGCTGAAAAGTATGCTTAGAACACAGAGTCATATTTATTAACCAGAGATATTTTCTTATTTTCATGAAATTAAATTAGTCACTTCAGATTAAGAATTATGAACAAAAGAGAGAGTTATAGATGAATTTTTATGGCAGAGATGGAAAAAACTTAACTAAAATTTAGCACATTAACTAGCCAGTAGAATTATAAGTGCAATAAATATTATCAAAAAAGGTCTATTCAAGGATACAAAAATTTTCCTGCTATGTGAAAAGGTATATGCTCATTACCAATAGGTGTTTTAAAAGCATTTAAGACAATTTTGCAGCCATCTTAACTTTAAAACAAATCTCTAAATAAATTAGAAGTAGAAAGAAAAAAAAAAAAAACTACTTAAACTAAGACTATTCAGTTTAGAAATCCTAAATGACAAAAAGAGAAAACTAAAATAATTTCAGGTAAAATTAGGATCCAGTATGGATGCTTGTTTGCACTCTTATTTTTTATATTGTCTTAGATTTCTAGTACACGTTCTAAGAATGGAAAATAAAATTATTGATGAAATTATTTTAAAAATTAAATTTTGCTGATACATTATAAAATAACCTTTTTAAAAATATAAGTGTATTTACTACACATGTATATGTTTATATAGAATATGTATATATAAATTGTATATATATATAAATCAAGAGATGGGAATCTTTACGAGAGTAAAGACTTCATGTGCAATCAAGAAGAAAATGAGGCAGACTTTACCTCATGTTACCAACCAAACCTATACAAGACAAAATGATCATACTTCATTATATTCATATGTATATAGACAATTAAGTTGCTTCCGTATCCTGGCTGTTGTAAATAATGCTACTATACAGTGGAGCACGTGTATCTTTTCAAATTAGTATTTTCCTTTTCTTTGGATGTATACCGAGGAGTGGAATGAGTGGAATTGCTGGAAAACATGGTAACTATTTTTAGTTTTTTGAGGAACCTCCTTACTGTTTTCCACAGTAAATAGCACCAATTTATATTCCCATCTACAGTGTGTAAGGGTTCCTTTTTCTCCAAATGTTGATTGATCCTCATCAACATTTATTTGTGATTTCTTTGATGATAGCCATTCTGACATGTGTGAGGTGGTATCTCATCGTGGTTTTGATTTCCATTTCCCTGACAGTTAGCAATGTTGAGCATCTTTTCATGTGCCTATTGGCCATCTGTATGCCTTCTTGTGAAAAATGTCTACTCGGGTCTTCTGCCAATCTTTTAATTGGGTTGTTTGATTTTCTTTTTTTATATTGAGTTATGTGAGCTGTTTGTGTATCTTGGATATTAACCCTTTATTGGACATAGCATTTGTAAATATTTTCTCCCATTCAGTAGGTATTTTTGTGTTGGTAATAATTTCCTTTACTGGCAAAAGCTTTTAAATTTAATTAGTCCCCATTTAAAACATTTGGCTGCATTTTTAAATTATAGAATGTACAATGTATTCTAACCAGTGTGAGTAGATATGAACAAAATTTGAAAGAAGGAATCTAAATCTTACTGATAGCTTCTCTCTTATAAATGTCCCACGTTAAGAATTTGGCTATAAATACTCATTGTGTCTGTTTTGTTTTATAAATTATATAAAATTAGTCATTGTTCAAAAATCACTATGCAGAAAAACATATGAAGTATTTCTTGTTTTCAGTATTTGTACAGAATTTTAGATAAATTTCTCATTTATCTAAAAGATGGTGCTTTTGTATTTGTATCTGCACAGTGTACTACAAACTATTGACATAAAAGCTTTGTTTATAATAAAGTGCCTTGTTCTTAATTATTGATATATCTAATAATGATTCAATTAGTTTTTTGTAACTTCAAAGCAACTTAATTTTATTCAAGTTAGTCTGTCAGCATTATCTATTGTTATGTACATCCATCCTGTAGTTATAATAGTAACATACATTTTTACCCATAAAATGAAAAAGTAATATACTTGATTAGCTTTAGTGCCTACGAGTTTATTGTGTGGTCATTTTCCTTAAGAAAACACATCTGGATTTCTTTTGCATATGATTTTCGGAACTTCCCAGAGGGAAAGGCAACATCCAATGCAGTATTTAGTGTGTCTTTGCCATCTGGGTCTTCACATTCATTTGGTTTAATTCAAAGATTAAAGACAGAAAAATTGGACCAAATGGTGGAATAAACCCCTGTGGAAAATAGGCTTCTGCTGTGATTATTCTTGAGATTAATTGATTCTTTAACTTGTAACTACACCCATGACTTCAGTTGCAGTTAATAACTGATTAACCATAAGCACATAGATTAATTGTGCCAGTGCATACTGGGAGATGAGAGTTAACTCCTCATGCCACTAGGGTATCCCAGTTTAAGTGGAGAATAGACTAAACAAATGCTTCCACAACTTAGTTAACTTTATCTCAAACAAGGATAGCTAATGTATGTAAGAACTAATTTTGGATTTTTACGGTAAACTATCTTGCATATATATAAAGAGAGGGAAGGATTAGAAATAATTCCAAATTTTCTAGCATAAAAGACTGAAAGCTTGAATGAAGACATCTAAAAACAGACATACTACTGATAAAGGAAATCTTAAATAATGTTGAGTTGTAAAAACTCATATCATAATTATATCATAGAAATGACCATTATTTATTTAGGCAGCTAATTCAAGCATCTATCATTTTCCTAGAACTCCCCATCATTTTATTTTTCCTTGTAAACTACTGACTATTCCCCACTTGTGTTTAAATATATGTCTCTCAACTTATAAGAAAACAAAACAGTGAAAACACATCAGGACTCGTGATTGCATGCTGTGTTCTACTTCCCAAACTCTTTCTTGTCATAGCCAAGTTACCTGAAATAATTATATACATTAGTTATTTCGTGTTTTTATCTGTCTTTCAAAGGGCATCTGTGGTGGCTCAAATGGTAAAGAATCGACCTGCAATGTGGGAGACCTGGGTTCAATCCCTAGGTTGGGAAGATGCCCTGGAGAAGGAAATGGCTACCCACTCTAGTATTCTGGCTTGGAGAATTCCATGGACAGGGGAGCCTGGTGGGCTCCAGTCCATGGGGTTGCAAAGAGTTGAACATGACTGAGCGACTTTCACTTTCAAAGATATAGAAAAATGACTACTGGTCCCACAACTCCACTGGCACAGCTCTGATGAAGCTCACAAGTAGTATATCTCTTGCCAATTTTAAAATCCCTTTCCAGTTCTGTTCTCACCTTGATTTTGTTTCACCATTTATCCTGTTCTCCAATCCCTGTAAGGGCATTTTAAAATACTTTTAAAGTCTATTTTCTATCCCAGTGATTTGTTTTGTCTCCACCTTTCTCATCACTTTTTTTCCTCTGTCTTTTTCATATATCTCCCTTATTTTATTTATTTATTTTTGGCTCCACTAGTTGTGGGCCAGAGACCAGAGCTCTCTTCTTTGTCCTTTCCTCTTTTCATTATGCACACTTCTTGAATTGTATCATTGCCACACACAGAATATTGGTGTCTCCTGTTCAACATCTGTAGCTCACACTTCTCATTCTGGTTCTATTTTAAAACATTATGATTAAGAGAGTGATAGGTACTTGACATTGAGCATGATCTAAACAGAAATAGCTCCTTTCTCTAATCACGTCTTCCTTCACTCCATCCTCTGGCCAGATATAGGTCTATCATTACATTTCCTATTTCAGTTAATGCACTGTCTGCTGCCAAGCCAGGTCCTTCTTAAATTCTCACCTTTTCCACATGTAAACCTGTGGCGGATTCATTTTGATATTTGGCAAATCTAATACAGTTATGTAAAGTTTAAAAATAAAATAAAATTAAAAAAAAAAAAAAAAAAAAATTCTCACCTTTTCTTTAGCCATATATCCTACCAGTTACCCAGTACAGTTCATGTAAGCTTCTAAGCTTAAGAAAGGTAGTTTTCATCATCATTTTATTTATATATATATATATATATATATATATACTGACAAATTAAAGCCATATATATACATATATATGTGTGTGTGTGTTAGTTCATGTAACTAATATATTCATGTAAGTCATATATATGTAACTTACATGTCAGTTCATGTACGCTTAGAAGCTTACATGAACTGCACTGGGTAACTGGTAAGATACATATATATATATATATATATATATATATATATGGCTTTAATTTGTCAGTTGCTGGCATATTTAATCAAAGAAAAAATTTCCAGAAAATTATTTCAATTAGAAAGGGATAGGTAGCATTTGTTAGAAAGAAAAATGAATTTTCCTTAGGCTTCTCATTATAGTACATATGTATAGCATTATTGAAAATTGACATTGAGCATATAGTTAAAGATTTATCTTCATGTTAATTTATTAGATCATTATTGAGTACTTTTATCCCTATGCCAGTTCTAAGAATAAAACAAGACTAAGATATAGATCCTATGCACACTGGGCTATGTTTTATAGAAAACTATATTAGGTTTGTTATTTAAAAATATATAAAATATTCATAATTCAAATATTGCATTCAATGGTTTATTTGATAAATATGAAAAGTTTGACCTCCATTAAATTTTATAAAATCAATCTCTTGGTTTGAAAAAGCACTTTGCATTTGTTGATGAATATCATCTCTAGATTTTTGAATTTTACCTACTTAGCTTATAAAACTGAAAGAAATTTAAGGAGAAGAAATAAATGCCAGTAAAATATCATCAATAATATAAGATAGCCCAACGTGGTTTGCTAACAGTATCTAAGCCACTAGTGTGAAAATTGATGATGAGTAAATGTAGAAAGTTATCTACTGTGAAACAGTATAGCAGGTACTCTCTATATCCTGGGAGTGTTGGAAGATCGTGACTCTCAAGTGAATCCCTCTCATGAAACTACCTCAGCTGCCTAACCCAAGTTCAAGCCTCATCCCTACCAGGCCTAATCTAGTAACTGATCGTTATCCTTTGTAGGACAACTCTGAAAGACCATCTCAATTCTGGAGCTCCTCTGGATCATATGGAGACTTTGTAGTGATGTATCACAGTTTAACTCCCCTCACTACCTAATGCTATCTTCCCCCCTTTTTTTCTTTTCTGCACATAATCATAAAAATTGATCCTGAGAGCACTACCCTGTAAATTTCCTGAAAGTATATCTTCATCAGAGAATCATATTTTCAAGGAATAATTCTAGATGGTCTGAGGAAGTAGAGTCTAAAATAGGATGTTAGATCACTCATCAGCTCACTAACCAGCTGGCAGTGAGGATCCCACTGCTGGTGGTAGGTAGACCATGGATAGCCTTTGAATGCTATAGAGGTGAGATTGTTAAAACCTTCACAGATGGTGAACAAGGATGGGTACCAATGGAAGGTAATGCTCTGTGAATTCAATATCTTTGGCTTTTGAGGAATTCAATGGAAAGTAATAAGTACAATATAATCCATTTCTGCTGAGTTCTATTTATACAGTGAAGAGAAAGAATAAAAGACTGAGTGTGATTAATCATGAGTTGAAGGTGATATGTGAGGATAAGAAAGTCTCTTTACAGAATATAAAGAAAGTCTTATCTTCTTTAGCCAGAGGTTATAAAAGCTGATAATAAGGCTTAGAACTTATTTAAAAGTATAGCAGAGTTCCAGAGAAGTGTGACTCCTCAGCCTCAGCAAATTGGATCTGAACCCCAGCTGGGAATAAGTAGAACCCTGACTTGGAGAGGTGGGCTGTATCTGAGTTTATGGTCTCAAAAATGTTGAAAACCTAGATTTTCTTAAACATTGTGGACCTACATAAGTGTACCATTTCTTCCAATTGGAGGGTATAACTTCCATCCCACTTAAAGATGTTGTAGAATCTTCTTCCTTTTGTGGTAATATGTACCCTTCTTAGGGTATATCCTCACCTTCATTTCTTACCAGCAAATTAGCATGTAGGGTCAACAGATGACATGATCTGGCGTGGAAATGCTTGGTTTCTAAAGGAGAGGAAGAGCCTATGCTATCCTTCAAATGAGCTGCAGACCCTATCCAATATTTTCTAGTAAGAATCAAGAGAGTACACAGGGAGTAGGATCCTGAGGCTGCTGTATCAAGTGGGGCTGACAGTAAGATGGACTAAGATTAGAGATGGAGAATAAGATCAAGTGGAGAGAAAGAATAAGAGTTTACTGATGTGGGAGCATTCTCCCATAATATAAGATGCAGACCCTAGCCAGGATAGCAGGAGATAGTTGCTGCTGTTAGGATGGTGTTTGGAAGCTTGGGGAAAGCAGTGAGCCCCACAGAAAGAAGTATATGTGCCACAAACACTGTGTATATAGAATAAAATGAGATCAAAAGACCCATATGTAAGCATGCTAGAATGAATTTACTACCTAGAGCCTAAACATGTCATCAACTCAGTATATTTTATGTAAAGCCTCAAAAGACACCACATTTATTATATCAATAGGAATGTGCTGATGACTGAGATGCAGGCATCACTGAGGCTTAGGGGTGACTGTTCTTTGCAGACAAATGTTCATAGTCGGAGATGCTATTACAGAATTGGTCTTCCTGATACCAATGGGATGCTGGGATTACAGAATAATAGTGGGGAGGTGACAGTTCAAATGCATCCAGTGCACTAGACTCACAGAGAGTTGTGTGTGTGTGTGTGTGTGTGTGTACACATGTGCTTGTGCCCAGTTGCTTAATTGTGTTCAACTCTTTGCATCCCCTCCATTGAACTTTCCAGGCAAGAATACTGGAGCCGGTTGCCATATCCTACTCCAGGGGATCTTCCTGACCCAGGGATCTAACTTGCATCTCTTAGTCTCTTGCATTGACAGGTGGATTCACCACTAGCACATGTAGGGAGTCCACAGAGAGCTCTAGAGATGGTCGATAGAACATAGCATCCCTTGGGGCAAAATAAGTGGATAGTCAACAAGGGTATTGCCTCATATACACAGTTAAAACAGATGGATAATCAGGAGGCTGAATATGGTGATCTAATAAAAAGTCAAGACTCCTTATTCAATTGTTGAACATGGTAATTTTCAGACACCAGTGTCCTGAAATACCAGTGATGCATTGGGTTTTGTCATATCTACCAAGCACTCAGTCATAAAATAGGGCAGGCTATCAGTAGTCCATCATCATATGGAAGTGGTACATCTAAGATGAGGCATGACCAGGGCCAGAGTGCCCAGGAGCGCTGTACAAGCAAGTGCCCAGACCCTCATGACAGCTGTCAGTGTTTTTCCAGTTTCTCTCTCTAAAATCATAATGACCATTATAAAGGGTGTCTTTTGTGGTAATAGTAGGGCAAAAAGGCTAAGCTTATTTCATAATGAGTCAGCTCAGTACACGTATGCAGGCTGGAAATTGGATTGTTATTTCAGAAGAATTCCACTCTGTGGTGTCCTTGATAGACAGGTAATAACAGAAAATTATCTCAGTGGATAGAACTTTGACTTGGGCAGTGTACCTGGTCAGTCATTTTGAGTGAACAGGGGAGATATGCTCAAGCATTTGGATGGACCTGTGGGTGTGCCATGAAATATTGAACATTTGTATTGCATGCTAATGAGCACCAAAAATTATCTACCATAGAAGCAGCACAAAATAATGAAGTTGACAGTAATGCAGACAGTTGATACCAACCAGTTTCTGTCATTGGCTGCCCATAGTTGGGACAACAGACTCATGAAAAGAATAGCTATAATGATAGGAAGAGAGGCTATGCATAAGTTTTAAATTTTGGTTATCATTCATGAAGTTTGGCCTGTCTAATGTCACTGTTGCTGCTGCTAAGTCATGTCAGTCGTGTCCGACTCTGTGCGACCCCATAGACGGCAGCCCACCAGGCTCCCGTCCCTGGGATTCTCTAGGCAAGAACACTGGAGTGGGTTGCCATTTTCTTCTCCAGTGCATAAAAGTGAAAAGTGAAAGTGAAGTCACTCAGTTGTGTCCGACTCTTTGTCCCCATGGACTATAGCCTACCAGGCTCCTCCGTCCATGGGATTTCCCAGGCAAGAGCACTGGAGTGGGTTGCCATTGCCTTCTACTGTAATGCCACTACTGAATATATAATCTGACAACAATAGACACCACTTCTTCACGATAAAACATTATCCATCAAAAATGCCAACCAGTAGATTATATTAGAATGCTTTTTTTTTAACCCTGAAAATAACAGTGTATCATATTGATTGAATTTGATGCGTACTCTGAGTATGAACTTTTCTGCTGACCTTAGCCAGCATCAGTCCAATCAAAAGCCTTTTAGAATGTTTTATTCTTAATACATGATCCTACCTAAACACCCATGGGACCAGAAGCAAATTTTATAGCAGTTAAGATGTAGCAGTGGGAACATTGCTGTGGGAATCTCTAGTCATATCATATTCAATACCACCTAAAATATTTACTTACTAGAGTGATAGAATAGTCTTCGGAGGAGGCATCTAAGTCTTGGAGAGATAATATCCAGTAAGGAATGGGTGCCATCTTCCAAGATGCAGTATACATCCTAAATCAATGACAGTCATTTTATGATGCTTTTATTTCCATTTCTTTCTTTCTTTTTTGGGGGTAGGGGGTATTGGTGGAATACATAGGTTCCAGAATTAAGTAGGGACCCTACTTACTACCATCATGTTCAGTGATTCTCTTGGGGAATCTATGTTTCCCTCCCCACAGTGCTGGTTTCTGCCAGTTTAGATGCTCTAGTTCTCAGAAAGGGAAAAAGCTTTTCTTAAATGACACTGCAAGAATCCCATTAATCTTCAAGAGTTGGCTGCTGTTACTTTAGGCTTCCTGTGTCAGGAAATAGCAGATGCGAGGAATCACCATCCTGGAAGGAGTAACTGGCCCATATGGTCAGCTTGAAGGTAAGATTGTTGTTATAAAAGAAGGCAGTAAGAATATATTCCTTACCCAGTTGATCCACTGAGCCGTTTCTTGCTATTCTGTTGCCCAGTTTTGGTGGTAAACAGACAAACGCATCACTAATGGCTTGAGAAGAGCATGCTTACCAGGGGCTCAACATCCCCAGTGACAAAGATCTGGTAGTCTCACTAGGTAAACTACTTATATCAAAAGATGTACCAGCCCAGGATGAGAGCAATCCGGAATGGTAATAGTAGAAGGAGATGATGATTATCATCCCAAGATTCCCCGGGAAAGGTGACTATCGAGAATCCTGGAATAGCTTTTCTCAGATACAGTGACTTTTTGTATCTGGTAGGTAGATCTGAGTGGATGCTGAAGCGCACTCCCAGATCCTTTCCTCAGGGCTGAAGCACTTATTCTGAAAGCCACTAAAACTTTTAACATTGATGACTGTCAGCTAACTCCTTCTCTAGAAATTATCCCAAGCCAGACAGAACTGCCCCTTCCAAAGTTGAGGAGAACAGGACACTTGCCAGGACTGGTTGATGAGGGAAAGGGTTGACATATAAAGGTTTAGCTTCCTTGTCTTAAGGCAGTACAGCCCCTCCAGTTTGGAAGGACCTCAGGCTCCAGATCTTCTCTAGAGCTATTGTGAAACTTAGATGCAACTGCTGTTATTATTCCACTGTCCTTCTTAACCAGTCTACTTCCTTTACTCCCTCATGAGTGCTGAAGATAATTTCCACTTTCTGAACACATATCTCTGTCTTAGAGTTTCTCTTCCAAGAAACCTGACCTAAAGCAAATACACACCTTCAGTCTATATTCAGTAATATAAATAATAGATATTAAACATATTTTAAAGGATATGTATTTCTATGTCACTTAAACTATCATATATGTATATATGTATGTGTACATAAATGTATAATCTTACTTAAAATATTTTTTTAGCCATGCCATTATTTGACTTGTCTAACAGAAGTCTTGTTTTTGGCTTATTTGGTTTTATTTGTTTACTACTTTCACTATTACATCTTTTTAGATTTTTAAAATAGTAATAAAAATAACAGACAGAAATGTCTTATACTGTACAGGAAGGTAACCCTGAGTGGCGTATTTGTTTTTTAAGTGTAAAAAAAAATCATCCTGGAGTTTTCTGAAATAGAAATTCCTAAACATGGGTGAATCTAACAGGTAATTCTGCAACACAGTGTTTTGTAAACCATTGTCATAGGATCAGATTCTCACCTGAAACTTATCCAAGTCAGGGAAGAGCATGTTTAAAGGATTGTTCAGCTTGGGTCTATTCTGACTGCAGTTATGGACACCACTACCTAATGTGAAAAGAGCTAGGGATGCATCAATGAATGGAAGTTGAAAAGTACAATACTGTTAACTATTTAGAACCCAAAGAGCGTTACCATTGTTACCCTGTTTCTCATTCAAATATACTTTGTTCCAGAACTTTCCAACTGCAGATTTTTTTAACAATATAACAAAGTTCATATCTCTAAAAAGAGACTGTAACTAATAGAAATTATGTTTTGAATAAGAGAAAATAAGTTGCTTACAACGGACTCACAGTACCTTTTTTCAAGCCACTGAGATGAAATTCAGCTCATCAGTCTCCTGTAGGATTTGATTTATATGTTAAAAGCCTAATCATCAAATAAGAGACCATTTGATGAAATTTAAAGACCTTTAAACATTTCATGGTAATGATGCTGGGATCCTTGAATACTGCAGCTTATTAAAACCAGGCATATATTCCTGTACAGCTAATAGAATGAATATAAACTGAAAGTTCCTACAGCTTTTCCAAAAAACCAGCAGTTGTTCTCTAAATTTTCACTACTAAAATTAGAGGCCATTGAGGTAGCTGTGAAAAGATTCTAATGTTGGATAAAAAATAAGAATATTGCAAAACTAGATATCTAAGTAGGGCTGTCAAGCAATTCATATTGGAAAAAAGCTTTTTAAAAACTGGGTAAATTAGGAATTTTGTTCTTTACTTTGATTCCTTAAGGAAGCACTTAGTTTTACATTTTGGTTGCCTTTTTATTATTTTAACACATAAGTATAAACTTTTTGTGTGTGTTTATTTTAGTTGAAGTATAATTGACATATAGCATTATACTATTTCCAAGTATACAATATAATGATTCCAATTTGCATACATTGTAAAATGATTGCCACAATAATTCTAGTTACCGTCTGTCACCAAAGTTACGAATTTGTTTTCCTTGTAATAAGAACTTTTAAGATTTATGCTCTTAGAAAGTTTCAAACACACAGTACAATTGTTTTAAAGCTAATACATTCCTTGATTTCTTCTTCTCTTAAGAACCTGGGATATGCTGTATCAGAGGTTGGTAATCCGTGCAGAGTGTGGCCCATGAGCCAAATCTAGCTGTGGCACATGCATTTGTAAATGAAGTTTTATGGAGCTCAGCAACCTTCATCTTTCATTCATTTACCTGTTGTCTTTGGATGCTTTCCCATTATAATGATAGAGTTTATCACAGTTGAGATAAAGACTGTGTGAACCACAAAGCACAAGATATTCATAAATTGTTTCCAGAAAATATAGGTTAAACCCTGTCATGGATACTGGAGAAGGAAATGGCAACCCACTCCAGTATTCTTGCCTGGAAAATCCCATGGACAGAGGAGCCTGGCAGGCCCTGGTCCATAGGGTCGCAGAGAGTCGGACATGACTGAAGTGACTAAGCACACACATCATGGACACCCCTTTTTTAAATTAATTTTTATTGGAGTATAGTTCCTTTACAATATTGTGTTAGTTTCTGCTGTATAACAAAAGTAAATCACACATATATCCCCTCATTTTTAGATTCCCTTCTCACAGAGCATCTAATAGAGTTCCCTGTGCTAAACAGTAGGTACTCATTAGTTATTTTATACCTACTAATGCATATGTGTCAATTCCAGTCTCCCAGTTCATCCCACTCCCTCTCCCCCTTTTGGTGTCAGTGCATTTGTTCTCTCCATCTGTGTTTTTGTTTCTGCTTTGCAAATAGTTTATCTGTATCATTTTTCTAGACTACACATATAAGTGATATTACATGATATTTGTTTTTTTCTTTCTGACTTACTTCACACAGTATGACATTCTCTGGGTACATCTATGTTGCTGTGAGTGGTATTATTTAATTCTTTTTAATGGCTGAGTAATATTCCATTGTATATATGTACCACATCTTCTTTATCCATTCCTCTGTTGATAGACATTTAGGTTGCCTCCATGTCCTGGCTATTGTAACTAGATCTGCAATGAACATTGCAGTGTGTGTCTTTAATATCTTTTTGAATTATGGTTTTCTCTAGGTATATCTCCAGGAATGGGTCATCTCGTAGTTCTATTTTTGTTTTTTGAGGAACCTCTATACATTTCTCCACAGTGAGTGTATCAATTTACATTCCCACCAAAAGTGTAAGAGGGTTCTTTTTCCTCCACACCCTCTTCAGAATTTATTGTTTGTAGATATTTGATGATAGCCATTCTCAACGATGTGAGGTGATACTTTATTGTAGTTTTGATTTGTATTTCTCTAATAATTAGAGATGCTGAGAATCTTTTTGTGTGTTTGTTGGCCATCTAGATGTCTTCTTTGGAGAAGTGTCTATTTTTTGGTATATCTTCCCCTTATTTTTTGACTGAGTTGTTTATTTTTTTTTGATACTGAGCTGCATGAGCAGTTTTTATATTTTGGAGATTAATCCTTTGTTGGTTGTTTTGTTTGCAAATATTTTCTCTAATCTGAAGGTTTTCTTTTTGTTTTGCCTATCGTTTCCTTTGCTGTGGAAAAGCTTTTAAGTTTAATTGCATTCCATTTGTTTACTTTTGTTTTTATTTTCCAGGAGGTGGCTCAAATTTACATCAAGAGTGTTCTGCCTCTGTTTTCCTCTAAGAGTTTTATAGGGTCTAGCCTTACATTTAGATCTTTAATCCATTTTGAGTTTATTTTTGTGTATGATATTAGGGAGTGTTCTAATTTCATTCTTTTATTTATAGCTATCCAGTTTTTCCAGCATCATTTATTGAAGAGAGTATGTTTTATCTATTGTATATTCTTGCCTCTTGTTGTCATAGATTAGGTTACCATAAGTGTGTGGGGTTATCGTTGGGCTTTTTATCTTGTTCCATTGATCTGTATTTCTGTTTTTATGTCAATATCATACTGTCTTGATTTCTGTAGCTTTGTAGTATAGTCTGAAACCAAGGAGTCTAATTCCTGTGTATCCGTTCTTTAGGATGTATGCAAAACAGCAAAATTTTAGTTCCAATATTCAATAATAGAAATATTAATGCATTTTAATAGTACTTTCTGCTAGTACATTTTAAATCAGCCAAAGTGGAATATAAAATCTGAGATGAAGGAAAATTTAAACTGGCACAAGGTCATATTTTCTTATTACAAAGGTTATAATAATTAATAAACATATTATTGTATTTTTAAAATATATTTTATGAATTGGAAAAGGAAGTATGGTAAAGTTAAGAGTCAACTGAGATGCTTGGTTGACTATTATAGTCATAGTTGACTATGACTATAATTCATTGGCTAACCTCCTGAATTTTCTGATCTCTCTCTTGGAACTCTGTTTTATGTGGCTGTTGACAATGTATTAGAAATATGTAGTCATTTGTACTATTTCAGCAAATAGAGATCTTAAGAAGCAACTATTATTTGTCTTTACCTTCTATCATTGGAAATTTCTCTGCAAATGACTTCAATGAACTCAATAAAAAAAGAGTCTAATTAAAAGTAATACATTCAATTAAGAAAATTAATCTTTGGTTAAGTTTTATATGTTCAGTACTTTAAAGCCCTATAACTCATAACACTGTTTTTATGTTTTCTAGATTTGGATGATCCAGTAGTAACTGTTCATCAAAGTATAGGTGAAGCTAAAGAACAGTTTTATTATGAGAGAACAGTGTTCCTCCGGTGTGTTGCGAATTCCAATCCACCTGTGCGGTACAGCTGGAGACGTGGCCAGGAGGTATTGCTACAAGGATCTGATAAAGGCGTTGAGATTTATGAACCCTTCTTTACCCAGGTAGGAACTGATATAATGGTATTTCCACCCCACTCTGCTGGATACTTTCCTAACTCTGGCAGCATTGCACTACTTCAAATACTTTTCTATTTGAAAAGATAGTTGTTGTTGTTGTTTTTTTAAAGCAATATATATTTAGTTGAAAGGTCAGAGGACTCAATGAAGGACAGTTTGTTTCTTTTTCATGTAGTAGTTACATGTATCAAGTTACCTCTTGAAAACAAGTTAAATGAATGTATCCTAAATATTTCTTTGTCCATAGGTTTGCCCGGATTTCACCCTAAAGTCCATAATTATACATTGGCTGTCTGCTTTGTTTTCTTTTTTTGTAAGAAATATTTCTTAAAATATTCTGATTCCCACATTTGCAATGGTAAATTCACTTTAAGAAAATGAAGAAATGTATTTGAAATATATTTGGTTTTAGGGAAAAAAAATCTATCAAATTTTCTTTGTTCTTTTTCGATTTTGGCTTAATTTAAGAATAGAATCATAATTATATAAAAGTTAATATACTTAGTCATCAAAAACTTATTTAATAAAAAGAACATTTGAATTAATTTTATATAGAGTGCATGTAATATGGAACATTCTTCTGTAATGCATTTTTTAAAAATTTTATTGAAGTGTAGCTGATTGAATTAATGCTTCTTGAGGAGACATGGAAGTTGTGGGAATTTTTGAATGCTGTAATTATAAAGATATTTTTTGACATTTACAAAAGAACACAAACCTAACTAACAAAGAAAAGATTTTAAATTAAAAAAAATGTACTTGGAAAAATTTTCCAAGTAATTGTGACTATTATTTTTTTAATTATATAGGTAACAAGATAAACAAGAATCTGACTACACTGTTAAAGTTTGAGGCATCAAATGTCCATAAGGAGAGAAACATATAACTAAATTTAAAATACTATAAATATATTAACTTCAGAATGTTAAAGATTTTTACATTTCACATCACAGCTTTCTAGTAATATAAGATTATCCTGAGATTATAAATTTCCCATCATCCCATTTTTTATTAAATGCAGCATTAAATACATATTTCAGTTCATTATGTAATTTTTACTAAAATTCACTGTTTTTAGTTAGCAAAATAACTTAAAAATTTGTTAACACTATTTAGTAGCTTGATGTCCCTAAGGTTTAGAAATCTGAATAAATGATCACCTATCATCTATTTGTTTCTTCTATTGTCAACTTCTTTTAAAATATAGATGTTGTTAAAATTCAGAAAGCATAATTTTCTGTTCTCATGATATTTACCATACTAAGGCAATTCTAAACACATATTCACTAAGTACTGAAGCACCATAGGCAGCTCTTACTTGAAGAAGGGTCTTGTCACTTAAAAATAAACACATGAGTCTTGCCCAAATTTGGGAGAAACTTTTATGTTTTCCAAGCAATTAAGAATTTGTTTTAAAGCTTTAAATAAGCACAATCAAATTTTTCATTCATTCTTTTAAATTTGTTGCTGTTTCTGTGTTAGCAACTCAAAGAATGTATCTTAAAGAAGCTCTCAGACTAGTAGCTGTTGATTCTGCCTTTTAAAAGTTACTTATTTTCTCTTCCTTCTTTATGTTTCTCCCACTCTTTAGGAGAAAAGCAACTTTTTAATTTGAACATTTCAACGCTGATACTTTCTTTGATGTAAATATTATATTGTGCTACATAACACATGCTTTTTCTGCTTTTTACTGTACTTAGGACTCTGCTGTTTGGACCCTTCAAATTAATTATCTTAAAAAAGTGTTTAAGAAACAAATTGTTCTTAAAATTCTGTACTCTGGATTCGCCTGCTGTAACTTATAATTGCCAATAGCATATAATTTTAGTTTCCATTTTAAAATGTCTTTCCTGCCTTTGGTTACTTGATTATTTTATCTCTGCTCCTAAAATGGCTATGTATTTATATTTGTCTTAAAAATTATATATAAGCAAGAAATACTTCAATATTTTTATGTTATATATGTACTTAATTTGTTCATACTAAACATATTTTTTGTAGGCAAGATTGATAAAACTCTCAAACAGCAGCACATGGAAAGTACTTATGACAGAGAATGTTGGCTTTCTCGTGGATAAATGTTATTGTCTTTCTTCATACCACACAAGCTGAAATATTGCACACAAGTCCAAGTATTGTGGCCTACAAGACCATTTTTGATCTTGTTCCACCTTGTTCTTGCTTATCTAGCCTTCTATACTTCATTCACTGTTCTAGTCACACCCACTATAGACATGCCCAGGGTCTCCATGTTCTTGATTCCTCCAATTAGAATGCTACTTAGATAACATGGCAGGGTTCTTCTTAACACTGAGAACTCATCACCTGAGAAAAGCTTTCCCTGACAGATCTATCTGAAGTAACATCTCTTCCCTTTCAGTTACTCATCCCTAAAACTCAGTTTTTTTGTTTTTATTTTTTTCTACAGCACTAAAATTATAAAATTATCTTATTTGTATATCTGGACATAAACTCAATAATTATAGTTACTTTGTCTTTTCAATAACTCACATGGTGCCTGACACATGGAAGAATCTCAATGAATATATTGAGCCAATATTCCCATGAAGATGTCTGGATTTTTAACTAAGGAATGTGTGCTTAGTCACTCAGTTGTGTCCTACTCTTTGTGACCCCATGGACTAAAGCCCACCAGGCTCCTCTCTCCATAGAATTCTCCAGTCATGAATATTGAAGTGGGTTGCCATGTCCTCCTTCAGGGGATCTTCCCAACCCAGGGTTTGAACCCAGGTCTTCTGCATTGTAGGTGGATTCTTTACCATTTGAGCCACCAGGGAAGCCCAAGGAATAGTTAAAATTATTAGTAAATCCTGAAACACTCTCTACAACTCTTCTTTTTCCCCACTAAAGAAAGCTTAGTGAAATGTGAATGAGAATGATATTAAAATTAAATCAATTTTAGTGTATTTAATTTATGAACTGTTGATGATTTTCTTGTTGTAATTTTTAATTGATTTCTAGTCTAATTTCACTGGGTGGGAAAGTTTCAGTCCTTAGAAGTTGAGACTTGCCTGTGATGTACTTCCATGAATGATCCTTATGCACCCACAAATTGTGATTCCAAGATTGTTGAGTTTCAGTTGGGTCATATTTGTTAATTTTGTTGTTCAGGTATTCTACATATTTCCTGACTTTTTGTGTCTGCTGTTCTAAAAGCTGTTGAGAGAATTTAGTTAATGTCTGTGACTGTGACTGTGGATTGGTCTCTTTCATCTTCATTTTTATCAATTTATGCTTTATATATTTTGAAAATATATTGCTAGAACTTGCACAATTAGAATTTTTATATCTTCCTAGTGGATTATCTGGAGAAGGAAATGGCAACCCACTCCAGTATTCTTGTCTAGAGAATCCTGTGGACAGAGGAGCCTGGTGGATTGCTGTCCATAGGGTCACACAGAGTCGGACATGACTCAAGCGACTTAGCATGCATGCATGCATGCATTGGAGAAGGAAATGGAAACCCGCTCAGTGTTCTTGCCTGGAGAATTCCTGGGACAGAGGAGCCTGGTGGGGTGCTGTCTATGGGGTCGCACAGAGTCGGACACGACTGAAGCGACTTAGCAGCTGCAGCAGCAGTGGATTATCTGAGCGTATTATCTTTCTGATATATCTTCCTGGTAAGCTATCACTCAGAAATGTACTACTGGCAGTGTTTCTTGCCTTATGTCTGTTTTGTCTGTCATCAATGTAACTATACACGCTTTCCTTTGGTTGGTGGGCCTCTTTAGCGGGTGGGGGAGGGTAATAAATATTCATCTCTTTACTTTCAAACTTCATATTTGCAACACATTGCTTACAACCAGAATATAGATTTTGTTGTTGTTTTAAGCCAGTGGATCTATCTTAACTTTTAGTACATTTAATCCAATGACTAATATTGATTTTTTTTTTTTACCATGTTAGGCTCTTCTTTTATTTTATTTCTCTCTCTTCTTGCCTTCTGGGTTTATAAGATATTTTAATTATTTCATTTTATCATCTATTTAACTAAACTTTAAAATTATCTGAATACCTTTTATTGGTTACCTTAAAAAATTACACCATGCATGCTTAATTATTACTTTAGCTCTTCTTCAAGAATGATAGAACTCTAGAATAACTTAGCAATATTTACCCTTTTTATATTTTATGCTATTTTTTGTCTAGTACTCTAATTCTACATATATTTTAAAATCAACAAGATTTTTTTGTCCTTTGAAATAATCATTATTCATTTAAGTTTACCAATATATGTCCTTTTTTCCATGTTGCGTTGTTTTTTATGTGTAAGGAAGCATTTGAGCTTCAGCTTTTGCAGTTGGATATACATGTGTTCTAGCAACATTTATTGAAAATGTTTTTCTTTCATCACTGAATTTCCTTGGCACTTAAATTGAAAATCAGTTGCCCCTATGTATTAGAGTATTTCTGAGCTATTTATTCTGTCCCATTGATCTATATGTTTTTATTTAAATACCACACTGTGTTAATTTCTATAGATTTATAACAAATCTTAAAATGAGAAAGAATAAGTCCCTTAACCATGTTCATCTTTTTCAAATTGTTTTAGATGTTTTCACTTCTTTGCATTCCCACTTAAGTTTTAGGATCATCTTGATTTCTGTGGAAAGTGTGATAAGATTCTGAGTGAAGTTTTGTTGAATCTGTAGATCAATCTGAGATATTCAAGTTACAGAATGGAGGATAATTGATATTGGCAATGTATTAATACCAAGCAAAGAAAAATCTGATCTGCTCCATTTTGGTTTTGTCTATCATGTGTAGTATTGTTCTATGAAAATTCAAGAGCATATGTAAGATTTTTCAATACCATTTTTTAATTTTTTAGATACTGCTTAGAGTATTTTCATGTATATATGGATATTTATCATAAATGGATAGGAAGCTAATCATTTATTTAAGAAATTCTCAAGGGTTTCTTTAAAACAAATACCTCTTTGGTTAAGGGGTGCGTGCATGCTCAGTGACTCCGTTGCATCTGACACCTTGTGACCTCATGGACTGTAGCCCACCAGGCTTCTCTCTCCATGGGGTATTCCAGCCAGAATACTGGAGGGATCTTCCTGACCCAGCCATCAAACCTGAGTCTCTTGCGTCTCCTGCATTGGCAGGCCACTTCTTTACCACTGCACCACCGGGGAAGCCAGCTTTTGGTTTTGTTTATCTACTGGTCCATAGTATGTTTACTTTTGTGCAGAAACACAAATGCAGATGCCTACTAAACTATCTGGTACTATAAATATGTGATCTGTGGGGGCTAGTATGAAAATAATAACTGGTTAGGCTTTCTGTGTACCCACTCCAGTGTTCTTGCCTGGAGAATCCCAGGGACGGGGGAGCCTGGTGGGCTGCCGTCTGTGGGGTCGCACAGAGTCGGACACGACTGAAGCGACTTAGCAGCAGCAGCAGCAGGCTTTCTGTGTATGCCCGCTTTTTAGAAAACAATATACGACCTGTTGCTGCCAGAGTTCTATATCTGACCATCAGGGTTGCCATTTGGAAGTTCTGCTTGAGTCCACAGTTTTTTCAGGAGGGGAGGACACATATGATAACATTACTACTTTTGTATAATTGCGAATATAGGGAATTATAGAATAAGCAGGATTTCTCTAAAAGTTATCTTGTATGAAAAAATTAGAATTAACACACTGATAATTCCAGGGCTCATTCCAGCCTCTAGGGCACATTTTTATAATACAGACACATAGGATGTAAAGAACACTTATTTACAGGGAAAGAACATTTATTAACCCATGAATTTATTTGATAACAAACAGCATTCTCTTTAGTACTTTCTAGCTGCACTGGAAATTTGGAAGCATGGTGAACTGTGATCATCCAGGAAGAGAAAGGAACACAGTAGATACAGCTTGTGGTCTCTATTTTTACAATGATAAAACAAAAATTTTATGTAGGTTCTAATTTACGAAGTTAATCATATCTAGATTTTCCCTACATTGAAACGTAACCCAAACATTTCTAAGCAACTATTCAGAATTGTGTAATTGAAATGAAAGCATCGATTATTTGGGGTATGTATCATAGTTGCTTTAGATTTAAAATTAACTTTGCTTTGTATCTTTAAAATGCTTCCCAATATTGAGGTTTTTCTTTTTCTTTTTTTTGCCTTCCTGTAATGGCTTTGCAGTTCTTTATTTTTTTTTTAATTTTATTTTATTTTTAAACTTTACATAACTGTATTAGTTTTGCCAAATATCAAAATGAATCCGCCACAGGTATACATGTGTTCCCCATCCTGAACCCTCATCCCTCCTCCCTCCCCATTCCATCCCTCTGGGTCGTCCCAGTGCACCAGCCCCAAGCATCCAGTATCGTGCATTGAACCTGGACTGGCAACTCGTTTCATACATGATATTACACATGTTTCAATGCCATTCTCCCAAATCTTCCCACCCTCTCCCTCTCTCACAGAGTCCATAAGACTCTTCTATACATCAGTGTCTCTTTTGCTGTCTCGTACACAGGGTTATTGTTACCATCTTTCTAAATTCCATATATATGCGTTAGTATACTGTATTGGTGTTTTTCTTTCTGGCTTACTTCACTCTGTATAATAGGCTCCAGTTTCATCCACCTCATTAGAACTGATTCAAATGTATTCTTTTTAATGGCTGAGTAATACTCCATTGTGTATATGTACCACCGCTTTCTTATCCATTCATCTGCTGATGGACATCTAGGTTGCTTCCATGTCCTGGCTATTATAAACAGTGCTGCGATGAACATTGGGGTACACGTGTCTCTTTCCCTTCTGGTTTCCTCAGTGTGTATGCCCAGCAGTGGGATTGCTGGATCATAAGGCAGGTCTATTTCCAGTTTTACCAATACTTTTCTTTTTGCTTATCAGGCTACTGTGTATGTATATGTATTCTTATGTGTTAATGATTTCTTAGACTGTTGTTTCCAAAAAACTGCTATGTGTACTTTATAAGGAAAAAAACTTTCCATTTTAGTTTTGTTTGTTTTGGAGCACTGCAGTGATATTTTGATTTATTTTCATAGACCCTAAGTCCTCTGTGGCTACATAGTGTAAATAAGATCCAGTTAAAAATGATTGAGATCTGTTTTGTACAAGGTTCAGGCACCTTTCTATCAGAGATACAGAGGTTACTAGGCAAGGCTCCTCCTAACTTTGATATTACGGGGAGAAATCAAAGAGAACATTCAAGATGGAAAGCATAGCATGTATAATATACAGAACGATGGTAATATCTTCAAAGATTGGCCACCCCTCTGGTTGGCTGGAATAATGATTGGTATATGGGGGCAACAGTGGACCACAAAGCTGAAAAGATATATTGGGACTATATATACTGTGGATGGATTCGAATGACAGATCATAATCTGCTTATTTTTAATATTAGAGAATTACATTTGTTTTAAAGATATATGTTTTGCTGTTCAATAACAATGTCTTGTTTTTAATAAAATAGAATTTCTAAGGTAATGGGATACATCTGCCTCACATGCACATTCATACTAAGTTAATAACTATATCAACTTGAATTGAATATTTATTTTACCATACAGTAGAAATATAGAACCTTGACTGTACCTTTTTATAGATCATGCTTTCAGAATGAAATTGATCTGTGTTCCTTAGGTGGATATGAATTAATAAGCATATAAGTCTAAGAGGAATAATTATGCTTTTCATACTTGCACTCACTTAATACTGGGTGTGCTGGACAGCATATATTGTTATCTATTTAGAAGTAAATAAATAAATTAACTTTTAGAGCTAAAAAATGAGTGTGAATTGACTTTTTTTCTTTTTATTAATATATGAAAGTATTAAAAGAAAGTTCAAATTCCTTTTCTAAGTAAAATAGCAATACTGTTTCAGGTTATGGGTATTATTTCATTAGGCAATAATCACCTTTGGTAAGGGGCTTCCCTTTATTTAAAAAGTAGTTTTAAAAGTTTAAATCTGTGTGTTTCAAATAATCTTGTGAATATTAAAGAAACTTGTACTTAAATTTTACAAAATACACGTATTTTTGCTATTTCTCCAGAGCTTTTATAAAGATGTTCATGACATCATCTTGTGCATTGTAATTACACCATCTAATTGCAAGACTGAACATATTTACATCAATTATGTAATTAGTTATAATTAGGCTAATTAGACTAATTATACAATTAGACAATGATTAACTGAAAATTCCTTTTTACAAATCATAGAAATTCACATGAAAATATAAATCATTTTAGTTCAACCCAAATAATTCTGCATTCATATGATAGCTTAACCTTGGGAAACGGTGGACCTAGAAGTCACAGTAAGTTATTTCTCCATCCCATCTGTCCTTCTCATGTGTTCACTTTGCTGCTATGATCTGCATAAGAATTAACTAGGATATGCTATACATAAACCATTATATTTATTGAACCATATCTGTTGGTCTTTAAAGTGTAGGAATTATCTCAAAAGTAAAGTTTTAAAAACTCACTATTACTATCACTACCTAGTTTATAGTCTTTATTTTTAGATAACATAAACACTAGCAGCATTTCTAACCACAAGAACTCAAGTATATATAATATTTCAAGAATGCATTCCCTACAAGAATGACCTCTATTTTAACGGCCAGAGCTTCATTGCTATTGGTTTGAATGTACTTGATGGTTTCATCAGTCCCTTGGGGCTTGCTTCCTATTTACCTTTGCTTACTAATATTGGACTGTTCAACTCTTCTGTGGATGGTCCCTAACTCAGCTTCTTAAGTCTATCGTTCATCTTACCCTAATATTAATATTTTTTTCATTCTTACTATTAAAATTAGAGTCAACGTGGTTCAGAAATTTTTACTGAACACATTATGTTCAGAACAATGAGTTGGATCTATTCTTTTATTTTTTAAAATGTTATTGGACTACAATTGATTTACAGTGTTGCATTAGTTTCTGCTGTGTGTGTGTATGTGTGTGCTCAGTCATATCTGACTCTCTGCAATCCCATGGACTGTAGCCTTCCAGGTTCCTCTGTCCATGGACCTTTCCAGGCAAGAATACTGGAGCAGGTTGCCATTTCCTACTCCTGGAGATCTTCCCAACCCAGGGATTGAACCTGAAGTAAACCATCTTTATGTATGCATATATCTTCTCTCCTTTGGACATCCGTCCCACCTCCCATCCCATACATCTAATTCATTACAGAGCACTGAGCTGAGCTCTTTGGGCTTTACAGCAGATTCTCACTAGCTATCTATTTTCCAATTGATTATTAAAAAGTTAATAAGTTTCCAATTGATTATTAATGTGGCAAGTATTATAGAAAGGGCGGAGAAAGTCAGGGGAATGTTATAAGAAATACAACATCATAAGCAAAGGGTAGAATGTGTGGTGGGAAAATGTGGTCTAATTTTTGTAGATTTTATGTTTTTGTACATTTTATTTTTGAGTCATTATAATTATACACTATGAACACCTTACTTCTTGTAGAATATATCAGTGGGAAGACCAATTTTAAGTACATCCTGTCAATCAACATATATTTATTAAGCAATGATACAAAAGGCTCCCTATTCAGTATTCTGAGTGATATAAGATGACTCTGCCACTACGGGTCTCATGTTTCAGTTAAAGAACATGTCAGCACGTTGAGTAATAACTTACAACCAAATACTAAAGAATGAGTTATAAATAGATATTTTTGGTATAAAAATGTAATAGAAGTTACAAAGAAAGAGAATTTACTTCTGAGAAGGTCAGAAAAGACTGCTTGTTTGACTTCGTATGAATAGAATGCTAGATTTCTAATTTAAAAAAATAGATATGCAACAAAGGTTTACTGCATAGCACAGGGAACTATAGTCAATACCTTGTAATAATCTATGATGCTGCTGTGCACCTGAAATGTTGTAAGTCAACTGTACTTCAATAATGTATACAATATATTTACAAAAAAATAGACTTTACAGAGTAGATACAACTTTTTTTTAAACTGCACTTCAGTTTATTGCAACTTAAAAAGATTCATATGGAGTAGTTTTCTTTAAAAAAAACAGTAACAGTTTAAAATTATGAAAAGTCATCTTAAAATAGTGATGAACTAACTTGGTGTGAATAAATATTAAATAAAAATAATAAATGAATACATAATAAATTAGTTTGTGTGAGGAATAAGGAAAAAAAGTAAAAATTTTCTTGGACTGCATGGAGTATCAAATGAGCCACTGAAGGTTTTTGAAATAAACTTTCAGAGTAGGAGAGCTATTCAGGGTTTTCTAGCATGACAATCAGAGAAGGCAATGGCACCCTACTCCAGTACTTTTGCCTGGAAAATCCCATGGATGGAGGAGCCTGGTGGGCTGCAGTCCATGGGGTCGCTAAGAGTCAGACACAACTGAGTGACTTCACTTTCACTTTTCATTTTCCTGCATTGGAGAAGGAAATGGCAACCCACTCCAGTGTTCTTGCCTGGAGAATCCCAGGGATGGGGGAGCCTGGTGGGCTGCTGTCTATGGGGTTGCACAGAGTCAGACACAACTGAAGTGACTTAGCAGCAGCAGCAGCAACATGACAATGACATGATGATGATGCTTATGGTGGAAGTATGCAGAGTGATTAGAATAAAGTAGAACAGCAGTTCTCAATAGTAGGCAGTACATTACTTTAGCCAAAATAGACACTCAAGCTGTGTTTGTTAAATTCATGGTTGATGAGGGTCTACAGCAAATAACATGGCTACAGATTGAAGAGTAAAGGCCATTTATAAAGAAAAAACTAAAAAATAATCTAAGGCATTTGATGCCATTGAATGTGAGGTAATGAGATACAATGAAGAGTGAATTATGACAAGAGTCTTGAGTCTGGAATAGGGGAAAATGATGGTGGTCATCATTAAAATGTAGCAGAATGTCAGAAGAGAAAATTTACATGAGGTGAGGCAGTAAGTATAAGTAGAGTGCAATGATGAGCTCATTGAGTTTGTATGACCTTCTATGTATTGCTGATGAAAATCTTTGTCAGGCAGTTATCAAAATACATAGATGAGGTCAGAGGTCAGAGTTATAAATAGAAATGGTGGGCGAGGACATTCATAGAGAAGTCAAGGGGAATCCAAGAGAGAACAAATTCAAGCTGGAAATGAGAGACAAGTCTAACTTGTTTGTTGGCAAAATATGAAGTGGCTTTTTTGGGGGTGGGAGCTCTGTATTGCAGGAAGAGTAGAAGTCAGTAAAGGAAAATAACAATAAAAAGAAGAGTCAGAAAGAATTAGAAAACCAAGATAGAATATCTTAAGAGATGCAGATGGGATGTGGAGACACTCAAGTACAAGAGTGTAATGTAATGGCTAGCAAACATTGCAACTAAAAAGAAAGGAAAATTTTGGAAAAGCAGAATTTCATTAATTGCAATACTATTGGCCATTTTTCCAAAAGTGTGTGTGTTTTGGCTTAGAAATTTGTTAGGTATCTATACATAAATGCTAATTGAAACCATGATAATGCATCAGATTGGTCTAGAAAAGTAGTAATAGTAGAAGTTTGCAGACTAAAATTTGTATACTAGAAAATAAATGTAACCAAAATGTCTCTAAATTATTTTATTTATAGTTTTTTACCTACACACAAGGTGCTGTCAAAATAGCAAAGGTAATCTAAAGTATTAGAGGGAAGTGGAAAAGTATACACACATAAAAAGGAAATGAAGATTTATTAAGATTTATTAAATTTTAACAAAAGAGATTATTAGTGACACTGAAAGTTTCAGTGAAGTGTTGAAAAAATATCCAGAAAATATGGATTAAATATAATTTGCCAGTGGAAACAGAAACAAGGAACACTGGCAGAATATAATCAATTCTATGTAAATAAAGCGACTTTATCATCAAATATGCATCTAAATGGCACCATTTATTCTTTTATATATTTAAGAATTGTTATCACTGCCTGGCTCATTTTAGAATACTGACTATATTTATTAATGTCTATTGAATTCATATCAGATGCCAAGCAGAAATAAATTCTGGGGAAATAAATATGTATAAGCAAAACGTTGAGTGGTGAAATATAAGTATTCATAGTACTTTTAATTGCAAAAGAATTTGTTTAAAAAGTATCTCACCTATGATAAATCCTCTGCTAGGTGCTTAGGACTGGAGAAGGAAATGGCAACCCACTCCAGTACTCTTGCCTGGAAAATCCCATGGATGGAGGAGCCTGGTGGGCTGCAGTCCATGGGGTCGCTAGGGGTCGGACAGGACTGAAGCGATTTCACTTTCACTTTCACTTTCCTGCATTGGAGAAGGAAATGGCAGCCCACTCCAGTGTTCTTGCCTGGAGAATCCCAGGGACAGGGGAGGCTGGTGGGCTGCCATCTATGGGGTTGCACAGAGTCAGACACGACTGAAGCGACTTAGCAGCAGCAGCAGCAGGTGCTTAGGACATACTACTGAGAACAAGACAGACATAATCTCCCCCCTTACTAGCAAGGGGGGAGTATGGCAGAAAATAAATCCATTACCAAAATAAGTGGAAAAAAGAAACTGTGTTATAACAAGATATAAGCAGACCTCACAAAAAAGGATTCCTCTTTTTCCAGAAAGTAAGGAAAGACTTACCTGTGGAACTGAGGAGTGTTGGGTTTGAAGAATGAGACAAAATTTGCTATGCATAAAGTAAGGAACAAGGCATGTGCAGAGGGTCTGTGGCCACAGGAAACTGAATATGTGGAAGGCATTAGGAAAATGAGAGGAGACAGGAGAGGCGAGGAAAATGCAGGTCACAAAGGCTTGACAGTCATGTTAAGAATTATTATGTTTATTTTTAAGAACAATAACATGGCATTCTTTTGATTTAAGCAGAGAGAGGGCATAATCAGATTTCCATGTTAAAAAAAAAAAGTCCTGATTCTAGATTAGATGATCAAAGTTGCTTGGATTCTTAAGCTATACTAAGCACAATCAAATTTCTCAGCTGAATGTTGGGCTTAGAGTATTATATTTAAATATAAATAAAAGAATGTTCAAGATTGGATGTGTTGCAAGGTCAATAAGAGAATCTGAGATGGAGATACTGAATATAAGAATATGAAATAATAATTGAAAATCTAAGATTCCTGTTGCTAAAAAAGAATGAGAGAGTAGATTTAGAGGAAGAGACTTGAAGTCTATTTCGGGATATGTTGAGTTTTAGGTATCTACGAGACATAAAAATAGACAAAATTCACGTAAAAACTTTGCTGTATACATCTGAAATTGAGACAATTCTGGAATAGAGATAAAGACTTGAAGAAAAAGACAGGAATATAGGGCTTGCAGTATAAATTCATCAGCAAGGATAAAATCATTTAAGGAAATTTTATAAAGTGTGATTAACTGTGGAACAAATAGAATTCCAGAGAATACCAACAGTCAAGTGTTAAGGGAAGAAAGAGAAGTAAAGAAATCTAAGCAATGATATTCAGAGGTACGAGGAGGAAGATGTAGTATCTTGTTCAAAAAATTATCTGAGTCAATTGGCTCTAGTATAACATACTCTTCCTCTATGCTTTCTAACTAAGCACACTTTTATATGCATTGTATATAGATAATGTGAAAGCTCTGTAATATATTGAGAACATGTTTTAAATATAAATTCTAGAACAACACATACTGACTCTTTGTATTTTCTGTGGGGTGTATTTGCATCTGCTTATACAGAAAAAATGCAATGTCTTTCATACAAAAAAAATTCAAGATATGATTATTATTTATCCTAGAGAGGAAAATATTGTTTTAAGGTGTGACTGTTTTAAGACTGAATTTTACCAATGAATGAAAGGAGTTAGCCAAATGCCTATACACACTGAAGAATATTCATTTGGCATTTCGAAAACACTGTGTACCTGCCTATGCTTTTTTTTTTTTTTTTTTTTTTTTTTTTTGCGGGGTGCGGTTCTTTTCTTTTTGTTGGCAAATGAATAGGCCATGTCTTACGTATTAAATCACTAAGTATTCTGATTCTTTTGAATAATGTATGAAAGTATTGCAATTTTTAGGACTTGAATGAAGTCCTTAAGTAAAATAAAAGAAACACATGGTTCTGTACAGATGTTATCTGGAAAAATTAACATTTTGAAAATTGCTATACCAAATAAGATGTCATTGGGAGACATTTTTACCATCTCCATAATTAAGTTACTTGTGAAAGGAACTATTTTGAGAGATGCATTAATAACTTTAGCTGGTAAAGAAAAAAATCCCAGGAGACCTTATTTGAATTGGGCAAGTTTTTTTCATCATCTTATTGTTGTTGGTGGTTCTTTTTATCTTTTGCATAATTTCAGTGTTTTTGTATGGGCTTTTTGGTTCATCAAGAGTGGATAAGACATTTTTGGCAACTTGCCTAATTTGAATCTATCTGCAATCCTGCAGATTTACTCAGGAGATTTAGACTTTAAAGTCCTGAATGTAAAGTAACAAGAACAAAAATAATATAAAAACATCATGAATACTCTTTAAATGCAGTTTTAGATCTATCATCTGCCATTGCTCCATATACACAAAATATTTATGTATATAAATTTAATTATCTACTGTTAGATTGACTTCATTAACTTTGTTCTACCAACAGTGTTTCATTTATTGTCTCATCTTCAGAATCGTTTTCTTTCATAACATTTCATGTTGAAGTCTGCATAGATTACACTGTTTGTTGAATAGACTCCGTTATTAAGTACACTGTTCTGATCTTTGCATAATAATTTGCATGACTACCACCAGAAATAGATCCTCCCCTTAGGAAGCTGGTTTGCAAAGAAATGGTTATGAATTTTCATTGCTGTTTGTTAGCTTTTATCTCCAAGCACATGGCAGTATGATTTTTAAAAGCAATATATTTTTAAAATTTAGGGCATTTTTCTTAAATAAATGACAATCTTCCATATTCTGATAATATGATTTAAAATACAGTGTCATGATTCATCCATTTATTAATTCGGTTACCACTAACTTTTTCTAATGACTTTTTCTACATTTTCAGGGTGAAACGAAGATCTTAAAACTAAAGAATCTTCGACCACAGGACTATGCTAATTATAGCTGCATTGCTTCAGTGAGGAATGTATGTAATATCCCTGATAAGATGGTGTCATTTAGACTTTCCAATAAAACAGGTATGGAACTGCAATCTGAATGTTTTATGTTCATTATCCACAACAAATGTTTTAAAAGTCTCTATAACTTTTTAACAGACCAAACGATTTCTATAGTATATGTAGGAACAGTGTCTTTTCTTTCCAGAAAATTCTGTGATACATGAAAAATTTTTATAATTGGAAACTGTAAAATTTAACTGCAATAGGCTCCCCTGTAGGGCATTTGTTTATATAGAAAATCAAATTATAATTCCTTAAAATAATGCTTTCCTAGATATCACAAATCAGCCTATATTTTGTTCAAAGAAATTTCAGAGAAATACTAGATTTTTCATATGAAAATTTATGCTCCAAGTTGCTAAAGTGTTTTGTGATTCCAAAGCTGAGTAAAAGAGCCTTTCCCTTACTACGTTTAATGTCAAGAAAGCTAATTGGTAATTTCAGGTAGGTATTTTTAGGAAATTATTTTTGTAGAAAATGTCAAAACATTAACAAGATTTCCACTTAAGTTAGCCTGTGTTTAGTAATATAGACCTCAGAATAATTGCAAACATGTTGAGAAGAAATGCTTGAATGAAAGAGCAAAGAGAGAGCATGTGAATGAGCTACTTTTGTAAGTTTGTATATAAAAAAATCACCATAATAAATTAGAATTTGAATGGATTTTGAGAAATTTTCAGTGGCAATTAATGAGTTTTTGATCCTGTGTTATTATATTAAAAGTATAGTACTTTAAAAAGTGCTTTACCCATTAACAAAAACCTTGAAAACTGCAGGTTTTGGTTTTCTTCAGTTTAGGTCCTGGGTCTGCCACTTATTAGCTCTTGTTAGATCTTGTTGAGCAAGTCACTTTACTCTTCTTTGCCCCAGTTTCCTCATAAACTCATAAAGTTATAGGAAAGGATTTATGAGTTAATGTATAAAGAATATGGGACACACTTATTTGTTCCTTTGACAATAAGCTAGTAGTCAGCAACTCCATCTACTCATTTGGTAGAATATTAAATCTGGGGCTTTTTGGAAAGATGAAAAAATTGTGTGCTCATACTTTTACCTGTAAAAGGTTGGTTTTCATTCCAATCCCAAAGAAGGGATGCCAAAATGCCAACGAATGTTCAAACTATTATACAATTTGCTCACTTCGCATGCTAGCAACGTTATGCTCAAAATCCTTCAAGCTAGGATTCAGCAGTATGTGAACTGAGAACTTCCAGATACACAAGCTGGGTTTTGAAGAGTTGGAGGAACCAGAGATCAAATTGCCAATATCCTTTGGATCATGGAGAAAGCAAGGGAGTTCCAGAAAATCATCTACTTCTGTTTCGTTGACTATGCTAAAGCCTTTGAGTGTGTGGATCACAAGAACTATGGAAAATTCTTAAAGAGATGGGAACACCAGACCATTGTATGTGTCTCCTGAGAAACCTATATGCAGGTCAAGAAGCAACAGTTACAATCAGACATGGAACAACCAACTTGTTCAAAATTGGGAAAGAAGTACAACAAGGCTGTATATTGTCACTCCGCTTATTTAATTCTATGCAGAGTACATCTGCTTTTTTAACTTCCATGCTGGGCTGGAGGAAACTCAAACTGAAATCAAGATTGCAGGGAGAAATACCAACAATCTCAAATATGCAGATGATACTACTTTAATGGCAGAAAATGAAGAGACCCCTCAGCTCCATCCTGGATGCCTGAACCATAGTTACTCCATTTTGATTTTTAAATGCATCCTTTTTATTAATGATTAAGGCAAAGGTACAGTGCATGTTGACAGATGATAAGACAGGCTGTTCTAGTTCAAGCCAGATCATGTGTAAGCCAAGCTGACTTCACCATATCTCAATGTGTGTGAATATTTCTTCAATTCAGTGAAATGAGGAATAGCATGATAGTGGATATATTATTACTTATGTTACAGCCTTGCATTTGAGAAGTGCTTTATTAATTTTAAAAGTATTTAATGCTTATCATTTCAGTTTACCTTTATAACTACTGAGATGTAAACAGGTGGGGTTTTTTAGTCACGTGTTTTCCCATCATCTGACACATAACAAACTGACCTACAGCAATTAAAATATTTTCATTTGGACCTACTATATATCACAAAGTACTCTGCTCAGAACTGTATAATAACATATAAGTGGGAGAAGAATTTGAAAAGAATAGATATATATGTATACCTGAATCATTCTGCTCTACACCTGAACCTAACAGAACCTTGTTCATCAACTATATTCCAATATAAAATGAAAATTAAAAAAAAAAATTTTATTTAAGAAGTATCCTCATTGGGTTGTTTTGAGGATAAACTGAAGTAAGACATACAAAAATTCTTAAAGATTAAAGTACAATAAAATTGCATTTTTTTATGCTGAACATAAGTGTCATTTTATTACTTTCCAATTTCCACAGCTAAGAAGGGATGGAGATAGGCTTGGTCCCAATGTTTGAAGGGTTATTTTAAAATAGGAGACTGACTAGCTATTCAGATCTTTTTGTGAATCTGAGAAAATGAACTTAAATCTCAGCCATAGTGTTTTATTAGAAATAAATGATTTATCCTAAAGTGGAAAGGAGAAGATTATCACAAGAAGTAATAGGCTTTCCAACTCCTAAAGTCTTGTAAAGCAGCTGGATGGCTATTTCCAAGTTAATTTTTAACAATCATTAGCTCAGAAAGCAGAGATTTGACTACCTGTCCCATGAAGAACACAAGATCACTTTCTGGTCCATTATTTTTTAAGCAAAAATATTATATGTCTAGACTGAACAAACAAAGTATTATTCTCTTTTATGAATATTTTGAATGTTCTCTTTTATAAATATTTCACAAAATTTAGATTGACAGTCATTACAAAATGAGCTTCAGAGTTATGGTAAATAATCGAATAGAAAAATATGAACTAGTACCTTGTTTGATTCTGTGTTGACATAGTCAGGTATGTCATGTGCCTGGTGAATTTTTGAATTTTTCATATTCAAATCAGGTTTGCTTAAGCACATTTCCCCTCTGGTTGTGCTCAAAGTTAGAAGAGTCCATGAATTTCAAATAAGTTTTCATCATCTCCATGCAAATTGGTCTGTAAACTAACAAATAAGTCCATAGTTTTACTACCATTAGGAGATCCTAAGTCACCACTGCCATAACCAATATGAGAGTCAGGTATTTTTAAGTTTTCCTTCTTGTGAATCTCTAAATAAAAAGTTCTCACACTTCTTAGTGTACACAATGTCAAGGAAAATGTGTAACTTATTGAGGGAAAAGATATTCTATTATAAATATTGTAATGTTTGGTTAATCTCCTTTGTAATATACTTAAGAAAGTATAACTTTGGAAATATTAATAATTTTTGTATAGAGATCAAATACTTTACTAAAAATGTATATTTTGTATAGACAAAATTTCATTTAAATATCTTTATAGTCAAATAAACTTTTAAATTTCAATCACTCTATCGATTGGACTTGCACAATGCCCAAATGATAAAGCATGTGAAGATGGAAATAATGTCTACTGTGGATGAGGGTTTCTAAAAGGTTTTGCAGCAGAACAATTGCATTGTGTAGTATAGATTCCTAAGCCTATTCCACACCTACTGAATTAGAATTTCTAGGGAATGACCTGGCAATGTATACATTTTAACATATATAAATGCTTTGGAAAATAAATGTCTTTATTGTCAGACTGTTTTCCATGAAACTCTTAACATTTGTGAATAGAAACTCCCATTGATAAAAATCAATATTCTAGACCTGCTTAAAAAAGCAACTGCTAGGTGTCATTTTAAAAGTCAGTGTCATCTATAGATTTACCAATAATGTGTTTTCTTAACTTTCTTATGAATTAGCATCATAGTAGAGCTTGAAATTATATATCAGTCATGGAGTATCCAATCATTTGTTGATCTCTGTTGACTACTTGCTATGCTATGAAAAATTTTCTGTTACATAAATATTATTATTATTTATCATACGAATCTAGCTGTCTTAGACCTCATCATGAACAATTCATAGAATTTTATAAAACATAAGATAGCATGTTTGTTGATTTTCAGTTGTCATAACCTCATAGCAAGGTCTAAAAATCATTTTGATAGTTTTTCAACTCCCTTTTGGAAGAAAATGAATATTACATTTTGATTGGTAAATTCTTAATGTCCTTGTATTTTTCATAGTTTATTAAAATAAACCTGTTCAAATTTGAAAATTTAGAATATTAATAAATGAAAGTATATTTTTAAATATCATAATTATGGTAACTATAAACTGAAATTTCTCAGATTATGTGTATTTCTAACACGAGGACACCTATAAATTATAATAAAACAGATTTAATTTATTTTAATATATTTCAAGCACTTATATGTTGATGACATGATTTCAAACGCAAATAAGAATTAAGCATGTTATTTTAGGATGAAATACATATTTTGTACCTACTTGGGAGGTTATGATGAATTCCATAAAGAAATAAAACAGGTGGGGCTAATTTTACTAAATTATATAGGTCTTCTGATTCAGTCTGCTCAAATTTGGCATTTATAAAATTATCCAATTAGGATGTTTTCCATAAATGTGTATTACATCTAGGAACCAAGTCATCCCCAAAATATTACTGACTATAGAAATACGGGAAACATCTACATCCTCCTTCTCTTCTGCTTTCTCTCTTTCTTCTTTCTCCATTTTTTTCCTCTCTAATCTGTCCCAGTAAATTTTACCGTGGAAAAAGAAAGAGGTTAGGAAACATCTGTTCCCTTCATTATATAACCATTATCTGTTCTTATTATTTTATATAACCTGTAGAACAGTTGTAATGCTCAGCAATTTCTGTGAGACCTAATATAAAATGTTGTGTATGCTGTGATCTATTCATGGTAGTTCTCTTCTATGTTTAGAGGAATTTAAATTATCTAAGTGTTATGATTAAATAAATAATACTTCAGTTATTGGAATTTTATGGAGTTATCTGTAATAGGAATAGTGTGGACATAAGCACCTTCTCTTGTAAAATAGTATATCCCATTCTCATATATAACTAGTAAAAAGATGAAAGGAAATGACTGGGAGTATATTTATGAGTACTAACCTCATAAATATTTCTTAGCCGTGTGTATATTTGAACTTCTTTCCTTTAGGTGAGCTCCACAGCATCTAGCCAAACAGGTTATTAGCACCACTTATTAAAAGAAAAAGAAGAAACAGAAGGAAGAAAAAGGAGAAGAAGTGTAAAAAATGTTTTATTTTTTTATAGTAAAATCTTGGGAATATGAATGCTTTAGCAGATTTTTTAAAATTATACATAATGCAGGTTTTCTAAACAACAGTATTTACTACTAAAGACACCAAAAGAATACAAGCAATACTAGTACAATATTAATGATAGGCCATATAATTAGAGAATGAGATGTTTCCTACAACTCTCTTGCATGAATTTTGAAGTTCAAAAGCCTAAGGTTCATATTTGTTTTTCTCAAATTAGAGATTTTATTTAGCTTCTCTAAACTTGTTTTTCCCCTCTTTAAAATAGAGATGACACAGAGATCCATATTATTTTGTTTTATAGACTGTAAATGCCCTTAAATGAAAAACTTTTAGAGATTCCAGCACATAACAAATCCAATAAAGAGTAGTCATCATTGGGCTGTTAACCTTGATAATGGAGATAAAGAATAAAATCGGTATCATCAGTAATCATGGTGAGATGAGGACAAGAATCTTAGATTTTTGCTAGGATATGGTATATAGTTTCAGTCATTGATTACTAGTCTTCAAATAAAAATTACTTTTATCAGTGGATAAATTAAGTACTACTATTTTCCAGAAAAATCTATAAGAATGAATACTTCTTCTGTCATATGTCCATCAAACTATAATTGACAAAATGTTTATCAGAAATATAAAATACTATTGTGTGAAAGTGATAAGGAATTAAATAAACTTGCACTTTTGTTGATATGTAACAGATTTTTCGTCTGTGTGCTCCATCATTTCCTATGGTAATTGAACCTATATATGCCCTATCCTCATTAATGTAGCTTCATAATATGAGCATACAGATCTTGAGTATGCAGTGAATCTGGGGACAGAAGCAATGGTCATTATGGGGCTTCAACTTTGGTCTGTCTGAGACTATTTTCTGAATAACAATGTGACCTAAATTTTCCAAAATTCTATTACTATAGTAACAGGAAGTATGCATATTTCTGGGATCTCTCTACACCTGTGCATTTTATTGTCCTAGCAATGAATTTTTCAAGTTCACTACATCCAAAGTGAACTTAGACTGTGAACCCTTATATACAATATTCCTCATAAACTATTAACTTGTCCAGAAGACATCATAACTCAGATATAGTAGATAGCTAAGCAAAGATTAAAAAAGAAAAAAAAACAACTGTTAATCAAATGAAAGGCAACACTATGATAAAAGGGTATAAATTATTGAAATCCCATTTTTAAAAGTGAAAGTGTTGGTTACTCAGTCATGTCTGATTCTTTGCAATCCCATGGTCTATAGCCTACCAGGCTCCTCTGTCCATGGAATTCTCCAGACTACTGGAGTGGGTTGCCATTCACTTTTCCAGTTGATCTTCCCTACCCAGAAATCAAACCCAGGTCTCCTGCATTGCAGGCAGATTCTTTACCATCTGAGCCATTGAAGAAATATCATTGAAGAAATATTGCCTTACAACTTAACCAAATACTTTGAAGCATGTCAAATAGTCTGTATTTTAGCAAACATCTAGAACAATTCATTGATGATATTTCCCAGCTTTACACAGTTATTCTTCAAATGCTATTAAATTATAATTATAATTAAACAATTTAAAAGTTATTTACAAGAGTAAAGGAGTTCAAGTCATGTGATATTTCTTTCAGCAAGTTGGATGAGATCATGCTAAAATAAAGTAATAGAATTTTTACACTTTAGAACAATTAATTTTTTGTTTTTTTTTGTTTTTGTTTTTCTTAAATTTTATTTTATTTTTAAACTTTACATAATTGTATTAGTTTTGCCAAGTATCAAAATGAATCCACCACAGGTATACATGTGTTCCCCATCCTGAACCCTCCTCTCTCCTCCCTCCCCATATCATCCCTCTGGGTCGTCCCAGTGCACCAGCCCCAAGCATCCAGTATCGTGCATCGAACCTGGACTGGCAACTCGTTTCATACATGATATTTTACATGTTTCAATGCCATTCTCCCAAATCTTCCCACCCTCTCCCTCTCCCACAGAGTCCATAAGACTCTTCTATACATCAGTGTCTCTTTTGCTGTCTCATACTCAGGGTTATTGTTACCATCTTTCTAAATTCCATATATATGTGTTAGTATACTGTATTGGTGTTTTTCTTTCTGGCTTACTTCACTCTGTATAATAGGCTCCAGTTTCATCCACCTCATTAGAACTGATTCAAATGTATTCTTTTTAATGGCTGAGTAATACTCCATTGTGTATATGTACCACCGCTTTCTTATCCATTCATCTGCTGATGGACATCTAGGTTGCTTCCATGTCCTGGCTATTATAAACAGTGCTGCGATGAACATTGGGGTACACGTGTCTCTTTCCCTTCTGGTTTCCTCAGTGTGTATGCCCAGCAGTGGGATTGCTGGATCATAAGGCAGTTCTATTTCCAGTTTTTAAGGAATCTCCACACTGTTCTCCATAGTGGCTGTACTAGTTTGCATTCCCACCAACAGTGTAAGAGGGTTCCCTTTTCTCCACACCTTCTCCAGCATTTATTACTTGTAGACTTTTGGATCACAGCCATTCTGACTGGTGTGAAATGGTACCTCATAGTGGTTTTGATTTGCATTTCTCGGATAATGAGTGATGTTGAGCATCTTTTCATGTGTTTGTTAGCCATCTGGATGTCTTCTTTGGAGAAATGTCTATTTAGTTCTTTGGCCCATTTTTGATTGGGTCATTTATTTTTCTGGAGTTGAGCTGTAGGAGTTGCTTGTATATTTTTGAGATTAGTTGTTTGTCAGTTGCTTCATTTGCTATTAACTTCTCCCATTCTGAAGGCTGTCTTTTCACCTTGCTAATAGTTTCCTTTGATGTGCAGAAGCTTTTAAGGTTAATTAGGTCCCATTTGTTTATTTTTGCTTTTATTTCCAATATTCTGGGAGGTGGGTCATAGAGGATCCTGCTGTGATGTATGTCAGAGAGTGTTTTGCCTATGTTCTCCTCTAGGAGTTTTATAGTTTCTGGTCTTACGTTTAGATCTTTAATCCATTTTGAGTTTATTTTGTGTATGGTGTTAGAAAGTGCTCTAGTTTCATTCTTTTACAAGTGGTTGACCAGATTTCCCAGCACCACTTGTTAAAGAGATTGTCTTTAATCCATTGTATATTCTTGCCTCCTTTGTCAAAGATAAGGTGTCCATAGGTGCGTGGATTTATCTCTGGGCTTTCTATTTTGTTCCATTGATCTATATTTCTGTCTTTGTGCCAGTACCATACTGTCTTGATAACTGTGGCTTTGTAGTAGAGCCTGAAGTCAGGTAGCTTGATTCCTCCAGTTCCATTCTTCTTTCTCAAGATCGCTTTGGCTATTCGAGGTTTTTTGTATTTCCATACAAATTGTGAAATTATTTGTTCTAGCTCTGTGAAGAATGCTGTTGGTAGCTTGATAGGGATTGCATTGAATCTATAGATTGCTTTGGGTAGTATACTCATTTTCACTATATTGATTCTTCCAATCCATGAACATGGTATATTTCTCCATCTGTTAGTGTCCTCTTTGATTTCTTTCACCAGTGTTTTATAGCTTTCTATATATAGGTCTTTAGTTTCTTTAGGTAGATATATTCCTAAGTATTTTATTCTTTCCATTGCAATGGTGAATGGAATTGTTTCCTTAATTTCTCTTTCTGTTTTCTCATTATTAGTGTATAGGAATGCAAGGGATTTCTGGGTGTTGATTTTATATCCTGCAACTTTACTATAGTCATTGATTAGTTCTAGTAATTTTCTGGTGGAGTCTTTAGGGTTTTCTACGTAGAGAATCATGTCATCTGCAAACAGTGAGAGCTTTACTTCTTCTTTTCCAATTTGGATTCCTTTTATTTCTTTTTCTGCTCTGATTGCTGTGGCCAAAACTTCCAAAACTATGTTGAATAGTAATGGTGAAAGTGGGCACCCTTGTCTTGTTCCTGACTTTAGAGGAAATGCTTTCAATTTTTCACCATTGAGGATAATGTTTGCTGTGGGTTTGTCACATATAGCTTTGATTATGTTGAGGTATGTTCCTTCTATTCCTGCTTTCTGGAGAGTTTTGATCATAAATGGATGTTGAATTTTGTCAAAGGCTTTCTCTGCATCTATTGAGATAATCATATGGTTTTTATTTTTCAATTTGTTAATGTGGTGTATTACATTGATTGATTTGTGGATATTGAAGAATCCTTGCATCCCTGGGATAAAGCCCACTTGGTCATGGTGTATGATCTTTTTAATGTGTTGTTGGATTCTGATTGCTAGGACAATTAATTTTTAATTTTAGATTGCAGATTTGTAGACCTTGGCTTAGTACTTAATAAAGTTCTATTGTTCTAGTGAAACTTCTGAGAAATGTGTTATTATAGATAATAATTCAGTTGCTGGAAATGCACTTTAAGGTTCTTATAAGGTTTTGAACTTGCCATGTACAACTTGTAGTTTGGAATATTTTTATGATCATTCACTGACAAAGTTGATTTATTTATTTATTTATTTTTAAATTTTATTTTATTTTTAAATTTTACATAATTGTATTAGTTTTGCCAAATATCAAAATGAATCTGCCACAGGTATACATGTGTTCCCCATCCTGAACCCTCCTCCCTCCTCCCTCCCCATACCATCCCTCTGGGTCATCCCAGTGCACCAGCCCCAAGCATCCAGTATTGTGCATCGAACCTGGACTGGCAACTCGTTTCATACATGATATTTTACATGTTTCAATGCCATTCTCCCAAATCTTCCCACCCTCTCCCTCTCCCACAGAGTCCATAAGACTCTTCTATACATCAGTGTCTCTTTTGCTGTCTCGTACACAGGGTTATTGTTACCATCTTTCTGAATTCCATATATATGCATTAGTATACTGTATTGGTGTTTTTCTTTCTGGCTTACTTCACTCTGTGTAATAGGCTCCAGTTTAATACATTACTGGATCTCATGATGATATACAAAAATTTCCATAAGTGCATGTAGCTAATCCCATATTTTTTTTTTTTACCCAAAATCCTAGAATAGATTATATCAGTGGTCTTGAGGGTTTCCAACCATCCAAGTTTGTCCTGGACTCAATGAAGGTCTCACATCCTATAATCTCAAGCAAGCTAGTATAACTGGCCACTTAATAATCTAATTCACATGCAGCCTACCCTCGTATGGAACATGAGTCTCAATGTCAGTTGTTAACACTGTTTCGCATGCAGCCTTAAGCAGCTCTACATAAAGAAGCATTTGTGAAAAAAACAAAGGTGTAGATCCTGACTCTCCCCACTTGTGTGACCAAGTCCTTTGACTCTTTGAACCTGCTTTTTGCTAAGCCATGTTGACAGCGTGCTATGGGTGGATAATCGATTGATAGAAAGAGAATATTTACTCTCAGATTTCATTTTTATTTGCATGGTAACACTAACATCAATGGAAAATTAGTTGAAATGAGATGGCTACAAAGAAGTAGATACAGCCTATATGTACACAGATACTCTTAAGCTCCAACATTGATGCAGGCAAGTTTCAGGCTTGCAGAATTTGATAAGATTAATACCTCATTGTGCTGTTGTACTTTCATACATGAGGCTTACATTACTATTTGAGAAAAAATAGCAAACAAATAACCCGTGGAACTCATGAACCTTCTTGAGAAAATTTTTGCAAATCTTGAGCCCTCAATATTTTGTTTACAAAAAGTCACTGGCAGAGAGGTTTTCATCTCATTCAAGAGAAGATATATTCTTGGTCACTGTCCTGCCTCCAGCTCTAAGACATTTAAAAGTACACATTTCCCCATAGAACTTTACCTTATTACACAAACTGAAGATTAAATGATATTGTATTTAAATTGCCTGGAAAATGGTGGGCTCTAAGTATTGTGGTGGAGAAGGCAATGGCACCCCACTCCAGTACTCTTGCCTGGAAAATCCCATGGATGGAGGAGCCTGGTGGGCTGCAGTCCATGGGGGTTGCTAAGAGTCGGACACAACTGAGCGACTTCACTTTCACTTTTCACTTTCATGCTTTGGAGAAGGAAATGGCAACCCACTCCAGTGTTCTTGCCTGGAGAATCCCAGGGACGGGGGAGCCTTGGTGGACTGCCATCTATGGGGTCGCACAGAGTCGGACACGACTGAAGCGACTTAGCAGCAGCAAGTATTGTGGTATTATGGTTGTTAGATTAAAAAAAATTACCATTGTGAAGAAATCAATGAGGAGTTCCAAAATCTCATTTAGCTCTTTGGTTGTCCTTTTTTACTTATTGAAAGTATCAGTGTTACAGTAGACTACTTTGTACTTTTCAGCAGAAATATTAAATCACAAATTCCAACTTTTTCAATGGTTACAGAAATAAGTGAATATCAAATATTGTATACTCATTAAATGTAAATTATCATATTTAGCTGTGCTGTGCTAAGTTGCTTCAGTTGTATCCTACTCTTTGTAATCGTGTGGACTGTAGCCCACCAGGCTCCTCTGTCCATGGGATTCTCCAGGCAAGAATACTGGAGTGGGTTGCCATGCCTTTCTCCAGGGGATCTTCCCAACCCAGGGATCAAACCTGTGTCTTATGTTTCCTACATAGACAGGTGGATTCTTTACCACTAGTGCCACCTGGGAAGCCCCAAAATATCATATCACTAATATGTGTATTAGTAATGAGTAGGTTTTTACATTAGTTCTGCCAAATTTTTATAAAACCTTTTGGTAATGTACTTACTCTCATAATGAAGAAATCAATACAATTTATATTCCTACCCTTTCTTAAAATCAAGTATACTCATCAGTACCAAGTAAATGTAAATTTTAAAAAGAAGTAGAGATTGATTATTATCTCATCAGGGAACACTTCTAGAATAAATTTTCTAGTTTAAAGAACAGGAAAAATGCAAACAACTTTTGTTGAGGAAAGGAATGTGCCATAAATATCTGATTTTTTTCCCACTGATATTCTGGTATGATGAAATACACATATTATTGTTAAAACGTCATGCTGAAATATTTGTTTTTTCAAAGAGTTCTGACCTTAACCACACTTCTCATACAATTTAACATCCTGTGGTGTGGCTAAGATTAGCCTTGCGGCCATTGTTAACTTAAATTCATACAATCATTTGAGCAACATCTAGACAGAATTTAAAAGATTCACATTGGTTCATAAAGGCTTTGAATTACCTGTGGTGGATTCATTTTGATATTTGGCAAAACTAATACAGTTATGTAAAGTTTAAAAATAAAATAAAATTAATAAAATAAATAAATAAAAATAACTAGCAAAGTAAAAAAAAAAAAAAAAAAAGGCTTTGAATTAAATTTGAAAATTAAGAAAATCCACACAGTAGTCCATATCCTGAGAGTAAAGTATCTCGGGTATTGTTTCAGGGACTAAAATGAGAGAGCTGAATTGGAGCATAATGATAGTTGATCAGAAATTTGACTTTAAGTCTAGATTTTGACTGTAAGTCTAGATGCAGTTTGTACTTTCAGTTTGCTTTTGGGGCACTTATTTCCAGAGCATCACAAAGATTTTGGCTTTTCCCTCCATTTTCTTTTTTTTTTTTGCAACATCTGTTCTAGGAGACACATTTTTTTTTTTTTTTGAAACAACATACTCTTCTTTATTTTCTTGCTACTGTTCTATTGCTATAGAAAATAGGTATGTCCAATTGTTTAGTAATATGCCTTAGTTCATGTTTTGAGCAGTATTTCTTTCTTTTAGGTCCTTTTAGTCACTCTTCCCTACTTGGTATATTGTACTACGTGACCATTTTTTTTTTTGACTGCACCCTTCAATCACATACTGTTGAGTGATTGTGCGGTAAAGTCAACATTATTGATTTCTGATAGACACACTGTGTACTAGTGATTTATGGATAGTAGCCTTGTCCTCTTGTTCAGTTCAGTTCAGTCGCTCAGTCATGTCCGACTCTTTGTGACCCCATGAACGTCATCACGCCAGGCCTCCCGGTCCATCACCGACTCCCGGAGTTTACCCAAACTCATGTCCATTGAGTCAATGATGCCATCCAACCATCTCATCCTCTGTCATCCCCTTCTCCTCCTGCCTTCAATCTTTCCCAACATCAGGGTCTTTTCAAATGAGTCAGCTCTTTGCATCAGGTGGCCACAATATTGGAGTTTCAGCTTCAACATCAGTCCTTCCAGTGAACACCCAGGACTGATTTCCTCAGTTAATGGTACCTATTTCCCTGCTTTGACAAAAAGGAAAATTATCAATAAACTGGGTGTACAATTTTTTGGCATTAATAGATATGACACTTGTATGAAGCTACTCTTAAGTTGCATTTTGATTTTGCATTGCAACATTGTGCACAGCCAAGCAAGAGCCAGAATTTTTAGTCAAGTAAAAAACTTCTAGGTACTGGTTTGTCTTTAGTAGGATCTGGCAAGATAGGTTTACTTTGTTTTACCCAAAATAGTTTATAGTTCTAAAATGGTAAAATATAGGCAATTTCATATAGTTTGACTTAATAAGTAACCGTAAGTAAGAAATTTTTTCAAAATGATTATCACATATTGAGTACAAATTAAAATATATATTTTCAAAGTTGAAGGGAAAAGACACAACAGGAAGTAAATGAACAGGCTGTTAGAAAAACAAATAGTGTGATATAGGTTCTTATAAATTTCCCTGGGATTGAATCCACTAAGATAACTGTCTGAGAGGTATGAAATGGGTGAAAAGAAGTAAAACTCCTTCTATTCTTAACTGTATCTTTCTATTTCTCTTGGTGTTGATCATGAATACTTAACTAAAGTCCTGCCTCACTGCATTTTGTCTTTCAGGCTTAGAATTAGGTCAACCTGTTGAAAATTGTAACGTTTATGTCTTTTCCATTTTGGAACCATAAGGAAACAGCAATCAGATACGGTATCCAGGTAGAGTTATGACAGTGTGGACAACACAGCAAAATGATAACTAGATTTCAGAGAAGCTGAAAATTCAGTGACTATGTAACGATCTGTGTGCTAAGCATTGTTTTGTGTGTTTAAGTCAAATGTTAAATATGAACAGGTTTAGAAAAGCATTATTATATGTATACAGTTCCACAGTCAAAGAATATGTAATATGGATTTAATTCTCAAGTCACTGGAGAGTTTAATAGGCAATTCAATACATATCAATATTAAGATGAAGAAAAACAAAGCATAGTTCAACATTGCAAACAAATGGTAAGTATTTGTTTCCTCTGCAAAGATATTTCATTAGTGCATATTAATCATGCAGAATGGGAAATATGGGTTTAGCAAAATCTATGTTGAAAGCATCGGAACTAGAGAGGGAAAATTATATTTTCAATAGTTTTGAGAAATAAAATATCAGCAGGACATTTTTTGTACATGCATTTCTCATGTGTCAAGAGGATTTGAATTCAGAGGTGATTCAGTAAATGTTTTATCTTTTATATTAAAATCGTATTTTAAAAGTTCTATTGGCTTTTAGTCTTTCCTTAAGCAACATTTTATTTTGTGCAGCTTTTTTAGTTCCTTCACATATGTTACACTACAGTATTATCTTACTCAAAAAAAGAAATGCCTCCCTTATAATATAGCTGCATTGTCCCAGAATATGGCAACAGTATATTTAAAAGTACTCTGAATGTCTGAAATCCCAAGATAAGAAACAGCTATTTTTGACTCATGTTGGAATTAGGTCTCTAATAAAATTCTTAAACAGGAGTTAGTATTTACAGTGTGTCAACATGATACAGTACTGACACCCATTACAAGGTCTAGAGTTTAAAATTGTCATTTTTCTGAAGTGCAAACCACAATTTTGTAGTTTTGTAATTTAGTCCAATAAATTGGGTCCTGCTGCTGCTGCTGCTGTCGTGTCAGTCATGTCCAACTCTGTGAGACCCCATAGACAGCAGCCCACCAGGCTCCCCCGTCCCTGGGATTCTCCAGGCAAGAACACTGGAGTGGGTTGCCATTTCCTTCTCCAATGCATGAAAGTGAAAAGTGAAAGTGAAGTCGCTCAGTCGTATCCGACTCTTAGCGGCCCCATGGACTGTAGCCTAGCAGGCTCCTCCGTCCATGGGATTTTCCAGGCAAGAGTACTGGAGTAGGGTGCCATCGCCTTCTCCGAAATTGGCTCCTAACCACACACAAAACTTGGAATCAAATCCCTCTTCTTTGGCACATTCATTTTTAACAAACTATGCTCTGATTCAGCCTCTCTTTTCCTTTCTTTTTCATTTAATTAACCGTGGGGAAAGAATATCAATGTAAGCACAAAGTAAATAATAGTTAATTGTTGTGTACTTGAAAGGAGAACATCTCCTAAAAAACATATTTAGCCCTTTATAAATGAAAATGTACATAGTGCTCACATTTCCCAGGGCAGTCCTTGATTTATTGAAGCACCTCTCATCTCCTAGAGTTAGATTCCTCACTCCAACATTTTCAGGCTGCAGCAGAAATTCCAGCTAGAAAGTTGTAATAGATACTTGGTAAGGGCTGAGGTACCCATGATGCAAGTGCCATTTGAGTTGTGACCCAATTCAGCAATCAAGATATGATATTCTGTTTTATGAAACTACTTCTAGAGGCTAACATAAATAATCATTTTAATGCTTAAATGTGTTAAATATGAATGTATGCATGATTGATATACTTTGATTTATTTAATCTGACCGTTGGTCCAGTATTGTATTTAGCAAAATATGACCACTTTTGTCCTTTGCAAAGTAGTATTTGATAGTTTACTTTAGAAGCACCAGCAAAAGGCTCTCTCTCTTTCTCCCTTTTTCTCTCTCTTTATTCCATGATTAATACCTGAAGATACGGCTATATTTCTTCTTTTCTTGCCTTTTAAAACTGTACCTGCCTAATCTGATATTTTAAGATTGACAGTTGAAATAGAAGAAGACTTGGTTAATAAGTTCATCTTTGTGAATTTGCTTGCTATTCCTTGTAATAATACACTTGTTTTTCTTACTCTTTCCTTAGTGGCATGCTGTCAGATACACTGTTGTTCTCCATTTTCCTGTCTAAGGAATCCTTTCCTTGTTGAAATTTCTCCTCCTTACCTTGTGAAGTCTGAGAACTTAAATAAATCAGCCCATTATAGTTTTGTATAAGTTAGAAGTGAAAACACTGAGCAATGGCCTCAGAGCCTCTTTTACCATCACTTCAGAATTTAGGCTTTTAAATCATGCCTTAGGGGGTTCACAAGACCTTTTTGTCTGCTATTATAAATGATAGAGATTTCTATAAGCCTGACTAGCAAACTATGTCTATTTTTTCCTTCCTTAGGCTTTATTATAATGGATGATATTAATGTTATCCCTTCTATTAGACCCGCAGAATTAATTCTTCCTCTGGCATAAATATCACCAGGAATTTAATTAGAGCTTGAAAATTATTAACTTTATTTCACTCTGGAGTTTATTTACTGTGTTTATCCATCTGAAGTGAGACTGCCTAGATTAGAATCTCAGCTCCGGAGCCATTCACTATGTATGTTGCCATGGCAAACTTATCTACACTGTTTCTCAGATTGGTACTAAGTAAAATAGGTAATAATACTAGTCGTCTCATAAAATTACATAAGAAATATGTGTAAAACTGATTGAAGAGTGCCTGGAACGCATTAAGGTCTGTGATTGTCTCCATCTAATTGCAAACAGCTCAGGGCAGGATTTTTGTCTGTTTTGTCCTGTTACTTCCAGTGCCTAGAACAGTCTGACACAGAGTTGGCTCTTAATAGATATATGTTGAATTAACAGTTTTTATTTAAATAAAACATAGGTTATTCCTTTGTTTGCCATCAATTTATTTAGTTGCTATCAATGACCTGGCTAATTAAGCTCATGATGTGATTTCTAATCTTTGCTGTCTCTTGGAACCAATTTAGATATATGAGTAACCTGAGTACAGATATGTCATAAGATTAGGAGACTATATGCCAAGGTTTTTTCCTAATCAAGGTAGAAATTTGGCCTGGGCAGTACTTTGGAAACTAATAAATTCCCCTGGAGAGGCAAAAAGAGTCCCAGCGGAGTTAGATCTGTTCAACATTATTCTTTAAGATTAGCTATGAGTCACATTAGCCAAATTACTATAAAATGAAACTTCCATTGTGGTCCAGTGGTTAAGACTCTGTACTTCCAATTCAGGTGGCATGGGTTCAATGCCTGGAATGGGAACTAAGATCCCACATGCCATGGACTACAAGTGAAGTCACTTAGTCATGTCCGACTCTTTGCTACCCCATGGAGTATAACCTACCAGGTCTTCTGTCCACAGGATTTTCCCAGCAAGAGTACTAGAGTGGTTTTCCATTTCCTTCTCCAGGGGATCCCGACCCAGGGATCGAACCTGGGTCTCTCACATTGCAGTCAGATGCTTCACCATCTGAGCCATCAGGGAACCTATGCAGTGCAAGTGCAGCCTAAAAAAGAAAAAGGTACAAGAATTAATTTAAAAATATTAAAAAAAAAATCTAACGTTTATAAGACCAATAAGATGGAGTAAGAGACTGACTAATAAGAGAATGCCTTTTTGCACAATCCCTCTATGTTATAATACTGGTTGTAGAAATGCCAGCTGCCTCCATTTCAGCAGCTGTGATGGCCAAAGCAGAATTTTATTGTCTTGTTTTCTTTGCTACTCTAATGAGGCCTCAAGAAGTATAGCTAGGAGACCAACACCAGATGGTTTTAGAGGTGATGTTTTTATCTGTTCCGCTGCTATATCATTCTTAAGGAAGAACCTTAAATCTTAACTGAGTTTTTAAAATTCTATATTGAATTACCCACATGCTGTCCTCTTATGACAAATGGCTTATGCCTCTAGTTTTGGTATCAGGGACATAATTGATTTAATCAGATGGTTTATTAATAGTAATATGTTTGCTGAAACTGAGCAAAAAATTAAGTACAAAGAAGTATAAATAATATGCTGTAATTATTTTTGTGAGTGGTGCTCTAAATTTTGATAGAGAAATTCTTTGCTATCATCTTGTTAGTGACATAAAGCATGGTTAAGTTTAGATGGGTTAAACAATGAAAAACCTGAAAGGTCTTCATAACTAGTACTTTTTAATGAAAGGTTCATGAAATTCTGAGTTTTTCATGCTGATTTTTTTTGGGGGGGTTAAGTTTATGACAAATAGATCTTATGTGGAGTTTCTGTTCTGTAATCTTTAAATTCAGCATTTTTTTCAATAAAACTTTATTGAGCTCACAGTTCTTTGCGAACAATTTTATGAGTGTTCTTGTTACAAATATGAAAACCATCACCTTTTTACAGATAATTCAATTCTTAAATATTTCAGAATGAAAGGGGAAGGTAAATATTCTAATGATGGCTTGGGTATGTGGCTAGAATGTTCAAACTACCGCACAGTTGTGCTCATTTCACATGCTAGCAAAGTAATGTACAAAATTCTCCAAGCTAGGCTTCAGCAGTGCGTGAACTGAGACCTTCCAGATGTTCAAGCTGGATTTAGAAAAGCAGAGAAGACAGAGATCAAATTACCAACATCTGTGGAATTATAAAAAAAGCATGAGAATTCCAGAAAAATATCTACCTCTGCTTCATTGGGTATGCTAAAGCCTTTGACTGTGTGAATCACACCAAACTGTGGAAAATTATTAAAGAGATGGGAATACCACACTGCCTTACCTGCCTCCTGTGAAACCCGTATGCAGGTCAAGAAGCAACATTTCAAAATGGACATAGAACAATGGACTTGTTCAAATTGTGAAAGGAGTTTGTCAGGGCTGTCTATTGTCACTGTGCTTATTTAACTTACATGCAGAGTACATCATGTGAAATGCTGGGCTGGATGAAGCACAAGCGGAAATCAAGATTGCTGAGAGAAACATCAATAACCTCAGATATGCAGATGACACCATCATATAGCAGAAAGCAAAGAGGAGCTAAAGAGCCTCTTGATGAAAGTGAAAGAGGAGAGTGAAAAAGTTGGCTTAAAACTCAACATTCAAATCAAAGAGGACACTAATAGATGGAGAAATATACCATGTTCATGGATTGGAAGAATCAATATAATGAAAATGAGTATACTACCCAAAGCAAGCTATAGATTCAGTGCAATCCCTATCAAGCTACCAATGGTATTTTTCACAGAGCTAGAACAAATAATTTCACAATTTGTATGGAAATACAAAAAAACCTTGAATAGCCAAAGCAATCTTGAGAAAGAAGAATGGAACTGGAGGAATCAACCTGCCTGACTTCAGGCTCTACTAGAAAGCTACAGTCATCAAGACACTATGGTACTGGCACAAAGACAGAAATATAGATCAATGGAACAAAATAGAAAGCCCAGAGACAAATCCATGCACCTATGGACACCTTATCTTTGACAAAGGAGGCAAGAATATACAATGGATTAAAGACAATCTCTTTAACAAGTGGTGATGGGAAAACACGTCAACCACATGTAACAGAATGAAACTAGAACACTTTCTAACACCATACACAAAAATAAACTCAAAATGGATTAAAGATCTAAACGTAAGACCAGAACTATACAACTCCCAGAGGAGAACATAGGCAAAACACTCTCTGACATACATCACAGCAGGATCCTCTATGACCCACCTCCCAGAATACTGGAAATAAAAGCAAAAATAAACAAATGGGACCTAATTAACCTTAAAAGCTTCTGTACCACAAAGGAAACTATAAGCAAGGTGAAAAGACAGCCTTCAGAATGGGAGAAAATAAGAGCAAATTAAGCAGCTGACAAATAATTAATCTCAAAAATATACAAGCAACTCCTGAAGCTCAATTCCAGAAAAATAAACGACCCAATCAAAAAAATGGGCCAAAGAGCTAAATAGACATTTCTCCAAAGAAGACATACAGATGGCTAACAAACACATGAAAAGATGCTCAACATCACTCATTATCAGAGAAATGCAAATCAAAACCACAATGAGGTACCATTTCACGCCAGTCAGAAGGGCTGCTATCCAAAAGTCTTCAAGCAATAAATGCTGGAGAGGGTGTGGAGAAAAGGGAACCCTCTTACACTGTTGTTGGGAATGCAAACTAGTACAGCCACTATGGAGAACAGTGTGGAGATTCCTTAAAAAAACTGGAAATAGAGCTGCCATATGACCCAGCAATCCCACTGCTGGGCATCCACACCGAGGAAACCAGAACTGAAAGAGACATGTGTACCCCAATGTTCATTGCAGCACTGTTTATAATAGCCAGGACATGGAAGCAACCTAGATGTCTATCAGCAGATGAATGGGTAAGAAAGCTGTGGTACATATACACAATGGAGTATTAGCCATTAAAAAGAATACATTTGAATCAGTTCTAATGAGGTGGATGAAACTGGAGCCTATTAAACAGAGTGAAGTAAGGCAGAAAGAAAAACACCAATATAGTATACTAATGCATATATATGGAATTTAGAAAGATGGTAATGATAACCCTATATGCGAGACAGCAAAAGAGACACAGATGTATAGAATAGTCTTTTGGACTCTGTGGGAGAGGGAGAGGGTGGGATGATTTGGGAGAATGGCATTGAAACATGTATAATATCATATATGAAACAAATTGCCAGTCCAGGTTCGATGCATGATACAGGATGCTCGGGGCTGGTGCACTGGGATGACCCAGAGGGATGGTATGTGGAGAAAGGTATGAGGGGGGTTCAGGGTGGGGAACACTTGTATACCCGTGGCAGATTCATGTTGATGTATGGCAAAACCAATACAATATCGTAAAGTAATTAGCCTCCAATTAAAATAAATAAATTTATAATAAGAAAAATAAATAAATAAAACTCAGCATTCAAAAAGCAAAGACCTTGGCATCTGGTCCATAACTTCATGGCAAATAGATGGGGAAACAATGGAAACAGTGAGAGACTTTATTTTCTTGGGCTCCAAAATCACTGCAGATGGTGACTGCAGCCATGAAATTAAAAGACACTTGCTCCTTGGAAGAAAAGCTAAAACCAACCTAGACAGCATATAAAAAGCAGAGACATTGCTTTGCTGGCAAATTTCTACAGAATCAAAGCTATGGTTTTTCCTGTAGTCATGTATGCATGTGAGAGTTGGACCATAAAGAAGGCTGAACACTGAAGAACTGATGCTTTTGATTTGTGGGTGTTGGAGAAGACTCTTGAGAGTCCCTTGGAATGCAAGGAGATCAAAACAGTTAATTCTAAAGAAAATCAATCCTGAATATTCGTTGGAAGGATGAATGCTGAAGTTGAAGCTCCAATACTTCGGCCACCTGCTGCAAAGAACTGACTCATTGGAAAAGACCCTGATACTAGGAAAGATTGAAGGCAGGAGGAGAAGGGGACAACAGAAGCCCAGATGGTTTGATGGTATCACTGACTCAGTGGACATGAGTTTGAGCAAGCTCTGGGAGATGGTGAAGGACAGGGAAACCTGGCAAGCTACAGACCATGAGGTGGCTGAGTTGGACACAACTGAGCAACTAAACAAGGGTATGTTGTGAGGAGAGCTATTATGAGCTGCTATGTTTACATAAATCAAAGCAGGAAGGAATTCAATTGCTTTGGACAAAAACTAGGAATTTGGTAAAGAAATTTTATTGACATTTGATCATAATAAAGTCATTTACCTGGTGAATAAGCAGTTGAAGAAACTCCCAGGCAACAGGAATAGCAAGTTCACATTATGCTGATTTTGTGAGGAGGGCATCTTTGCAAATTGGCCCTATCCCTAAAAAGCCGGTATCTTCTAGAACTGGAAATTCCTTGGAAAACAGATCCCTTGGTTGGAAGTGCTTTTTAGCTTGGATTTTCTTTCCATGAGTGATGACCCTCAAGGATTCTGCTGCAACTGCAGATGACACCCACTTCTGATAAAATTGAATGAGACCATGTTTTGCCAATTTCACCTGTTGGAAGGAACAGTAAGGGATTGTTGACCAAAGGACGGAGATATGTGTGGTGATGATGTTTTTCCCATCATGTTTTAAAAATATTATAAAGAATTTTCAGGCCATTAAGTATTAGTACCCCAGCTATTAACATAACTTACTGACTAAAATAAGCTTTGACTTAATCTTTTGTATTTTTGCTCACCTTGGAAACCAAGTTGTAGTTCTATTTTTTTCTGTTATCTTGTTTAATGACTGGATTCAGATATATATAAAACCCGTGTTAATTTATAAAGTCTGATTTCATTGAAGAATACCTATTGGCAAATTTCTTTACTCATTGTTCTGTGATGGCATAAATATTCTGGTCAAGAATAACAAATGCACCCAAAATCAGAGAACAGGAGATGATTTAAATATGTGAAGTCACCCAAGACAATGAGAGATAGCAGGTTTTTGTCCTGCTGCGGCTGCTGCTGCTAAGTCGCTTCAGTCATCTCCGACTCTGTGCGACCCCATAGACAGCGGTCCACCAGGCTTCCCTGTCCCTGGGATTCTCCAGGCAAGAACTCTGGAGTGGGCTGCCATTTCCTTCTCCAATGCGTGAAAGTGAAAAGTGAAAGTGAAGTCGCTCAGTCGTGTCCGACTCTTAGCGACCCCATGGACTGCAGCCTACCAGGCTCCTCCATCCATGGAATTTTCCAGGCAAGAGTACTGGAGTGGGGTGCCATTGCCTTAGGATGTAAAACTGAGTGCAGGAGCTCTGGCTGTTTTGTTCACTGTTATATTCCAGGTGCCTGTCACAGGCCTTGATACACAGTAGGTGCTCAATAAACACGTATTAAATGACTATGTTGAAAAGTGTTATACTGGGCAGAACAAACAATATCTAAAAGCATTTATTCCTAGTAACAATAAAAATAAGCAATAAATAATATTTTGTTAATAAAACAAAACCTATCTAGTGAAACTCTTTTTGGAACTGATGCTATTATGCAGAATGTCTCTTTTAGGAAAATTTTATGTTCCATGAAGCAACATATGTATTCTGCTTTCTCAATCATTTGCAGGACTGTCTGTGCTATGGACATTTAAAAAAAAAAGTGAAAAATGCTTGTTAGCTTCTATATCTGTAGCAGAGGCTCTCTCATGCTCTAGAGACTATTTATGATTGCTATTCAAATATTGTCATATCCTGGAGCATTGTTTTATAGAATTTCCTAGTAATATATTATTCCTGGACTTCATGAGAATCAATCAACTTGTCAATAATGATAATATTAGAATAATAACTTCAACTACATAGGTGGATTATTTTGAATTTTCAAATCAACTTCTAATATATTCTCTCATTTTTTATTATATGAAATGTTCATTGAAATGTCTGTTTAAAATGAATTTCAATGAAATGCACAAAAATATAGTGATTCTTGTATCTCAGTTAAATGACTTCTTTTTGCAAGAGAAATCTTATTCCTCAAATCTGTATGTATAGCATGTCTCTCCATATAGAAGCTAGACTTGGTTTGTCTAGCATGTGAGTATTCTTTCACTTTGAAAAATGTAGATCCTTGGAAAAGAAACAGAAAGTTAATTGTATATATTTTCACTTCCTCTTCGTTTTATTCATGCTGTGCTGTTACTCATTTTATTTTGTGCTTATATCCTGATGAGTAAATGTGCCCCAACTCACCACTAATTTCTTCCTTTTTTTCTGTATACTTTTCACATTATCTCCATGTGGCCAACTATTGGTCATTGAACTTACACAGAAAGGGTGCCCTAGGAGGCTCTGTGACTGCCTTGCTCTGGAGGTTATTGTTTCTTTTGACAGTTTCTTTTCCATGTCCTTCTGTCTGAAAACTCTCTAGACTAATCAATGTGTTCAGACAATGGAGAATGTTGGGACATTAAAACCCATAGAAGAGTCCTTAACTAATGAGGGACAGGGGTTGGTAGATAAACACCCCAGTCAGCCTCCTCATTTTTCAGAGGAAAAGTTCGAGGATGTGTTCTTTCTAGTTTCCCAGAGGGTTCCCAACAGCAGGGAGTCAGGTTTCCCACAGTGACCACCACTCATTCCTGTTCCATTACTGAATGTTTTCCCTTTCTTTATCTCTTCTCTACTCCTTCAATATGCTTCCTGGGATCTTCACCCTAATGATCTACTTATATCAGGACCGGATTTTGGGATGATTCAAGCCAAGACAAATACCATCCTAGCTATGGATTTTTTATTATAATTCTTTCTTGTGAGTTTTGGTGATGGTGGTTGTTTTTCTTTTTTTGGTTTGGTTTTTATGTTCTTCCTTCCTTTTGATTTTTCTCTGTGACTCAATAGTCAATTTCCTTTCAATCAAGGAATTATGTGTCTTAGGGTATTTCTAACTCAATATAAATGGCAGCTTTTACTGTAGTTAACTACTTCACATCCATTTATTCAGAGTCAGGGATAGAAATCTAAGTTCCTTTTTAAAAATTGCCCAGATCCATGGAGGGCTAAATCTCTAAAAATATAAGATGATTATTATTGCATTGTTTTCATTTTTTTAAGAAATGTTTATTTTCAGCAAGCTATTATGTTAGGTAATAGCCAAACAAAGCACCAAAAAAAGTCACTGACCTTGGCTAAAATAGTATTTTCTTCCTACAGAATGTATTCTTAATTAACCCCAAGCTAAACCTTTGTATTGCCCATCCAGAGGACCTCATGAGGAACTGACTCACTAAAATTAATGGGTATGAATCCCTGCCTACAAACTCAGGTTTGAAAGAAATATATCTTTATTATTCTATAATTTAACTTCATTTTTATTTCAACTATCTATTTTGCCATAATTTCAGAAATTGGTAACATGGATTTCCCATTTCCACCAGATTTTGTTTAAATTCTAGGGGTTGCTTTTATTTCACCATGGTGTGGGACATGAGACTTGGATCTCTGAAGGGCATGGATCACCTAACATCTCCTTCATTCCAATTGTCTTGTCACATTCAGTTCTGACCTATCTCTCCGCTTCTTCCATTCCATCATCTAGGGCTGGGGCTGTTCCCCTGAGGCATGGAGCCTGCCCCATGGACTCACTATGTCTGTCTAGCCAGTCACACTTAGTGACCTCAACCAAGAAGGGACACAGCGATCCTCTTTACTCTTGAATATCCAAATGTTTGGGATTTGGTGTGGGAGCCAAGAAGCCCGTCCTCTTTCTGTCGCAGATCCACTGAAGTAACTGTTGCTCAACCCAAAAAAAACTTTTCTTTTTGTTTGCCAGGAGGGGAGGAGCTGAAGAGAACTTGGGAAGAGTTCTCTTCCTCAGAGAGATTTCCTAAAATATACTTTCCATGTTATAGTTATTAAAGGGTTTAGGATTTTGGAAAACAAAAACCACAGACTGTTTGGTCTCTCCTCTCTTTCTTTTCCCTTCCTTTCTTTTTCCTTTCTTTCTCTTTGTTTGCCTGTCATTATACTTCATCGCATCCCTCCCAGGACCAATAATTTATAGATCTATCTATCTACTGTGTTTGCACCACACAGCATATCAAACATGCTAGAATGTTGACATAATAATCTTAAGGAAAGAGTCAAGTCTCTGAGACAATTGCTATGATGACCCATGCCTTCCATCATTGAGTGCTGGCAAGATTCTCATTCTGAAAGTCAGATGGGCACTTATTTATGAGCACTGTGTACATAGAGAATTTATGGCTGATATTGTGTGTCATGTTAAAAACGGACTTCGTTGGAATAATTTTTATGTAATTTGAGCCATTTGGTGATAACTATAAACATGTTTAAAATCATATGTGATGTTTATTTTATTTTTTAATTGGGGTACAGTTGCTTTGCAATGTTGTGTTAGTTTCTGCTGTACAATGAGGTGAATCAGCTATATGTAAACATATGTTCCCTCCCTTCCCTCCCCCTAGTTTCATCCATCGTCCATTCAATGCTTCTTCACTTAACTTTAACTGCCTTTGTTTACTTTATGTAGTTCACCTTTTTCTACTTTTTACATTGGTTTGATGAACATTCCAAATAAAAACTAACATACTGTCCACTCTGTTTTTCTCTTGTCCCTTTTTAACTTCTGTGTTTCATTTCTTTATTAACTTAAAAATGAACTTCAAATAGTAATCCGTCTCTCACATGTTGCTGTGAAGAATGACTGGATGTTTAGATCCTGCAACATGGTTTTGACCAATGCTCTTGTCTCACGGTTATAAGGAAGCTGATGATCTCAATGGCTTTGTACATTTGTTCTTATGTAATGATGGAGTAGTTCAAGCAAAGCATGCAATAGACATTTAAAGAACACTCAGCCATGTACATGATTTAATGCGATGAGATCAATTTTTCTTAGTTTCCTAATTACCTATGTAAGTACAAAATAAGAAACAGCGCATGGAATCAATGTGGTCGAAGAGTTTAAAAACACTGTTTAAAATAATACCATTCACTTGCAATTCACTTTTGCCTGAGGCGCTAAAAAAATGCTGAATCTTGAAAAAACAATAGTTTCAACTTCCAAATTAAAAATGTAAAGCAAAATTAATAAATTTTTTATTATGTGTCCTCAAAATATACAAGTATATTTAAAACAACTCATCCTTATACAAGTCAATTTCAGGGGCAAATATTTCTTGACTTAATATCACCATTGTGTGTTTCCATAATCTAAACATATACTATTAATGGTCCTTAGGCCTTGGGATTTTTAATTTACTAAAACATGGTGTAAAACAAATGAGTCTTATTAATATAACTATTGGACTCTCTAGACTTGTGTTTTAACTAAATACCTTTGTAAAATTATACTGTTTACCTCAAACTGGGCTGTAAGAATTTCTACTACTGTTTCATAATGCTGTGTCAATAAATAAGTATACTATCTATTTTTAAAAATTTTCATTAGTAGTATCTTTTTATCAGTTTAGCAATATTAAATAGCATTTTGAAATACTTTCTTTTCTACCAAACTCTGCAGTGCCTTTTGTCTCATTTTAATTTTATGACTTTCCCAACATGTTTTTAATCATAGATTTTAGTAGTCAGCCCCTCAGAAGGGTAATTAAAATACTTTGAAAACTTGTATATTACTTACAATGATGTTAGAAAGGCCAACAATGTTTAAAAATGTCACCCAGGCTTTCTATCCCCATTACACAGAACCATAATTGTAACATGGAATTGTTTTCTTATTCTCCCTTGGCATCTTTTTAAATTTGTTTTTTATTGAGACAGCACTGACCTATAATAGTCTATGAGTTTCATATGTACAATACTATATTTCTACGTCTGTATACCCTACAGCAAGCTCACCACCCAAAATTTTGTTTCCATCTATCACCATACAGTTGATATCATTTACTTATTTCACCCTTCCCCTACTCCTTTCCCTTTGGTAATCAGCACTCTGTTCTCTATATCTACTTTTTTTTTGGGGGGGTGGCTTGTGCATTTCTTTTGCTTTTTGTTTATTTTTTTTATACTCCACATATGAGTGAGATCATATGGGATCTGTCTCTGAATTATCTCACTTAGTATAATGCCCTCAAGGCACACCTATGTCCCCAAAGGCAAGCTATATATACAGTGGAATATATATATTCATTTGAATATTTATATATTCCATCAAGGCAGAATACTGAACCCCATAGGGAGTTTACCTTTCATTCTGAGAAAAACTCTCTCCAACTCTGAGCTGAAATTAATATCTAAAAGCAGTTAGACAGTACAGTTGAATACTTTGTATTCCAAATATGGATAGATTTCAGTTTTAAATTTGGCCTCAAATATTTATGAATGTATGAACTCAAATATTAACATAATGCATTTCTTCTGTTCTTATTTAGTAATGTGCTACATAGACTGACACTGTGATATAGGCAGAAAAGAAAGTACTGTGTCTGAACAGATTTTTGTGCAGTTTCTACTTTCTTTGATGAAAAGTCTGCAGTAAAGCATTTTTTATTGAATGGATATTTATCTACATTTTTTGTACATGAAAATTTTCGAACAACTTACTTTGGAGATCGGTAAAACTCAAATGTTGGAGTGGTGGCCATCATAGTTTGGTGACTATTTTTGAAAAGCAGTTTATTTGCTTCTAAGTTTTAAAAGAGTGGTTATGAGAACTCACACTGCCTAAACTTTCTGAACAGAGGTTAGAGCTGAAATATTGGAGATGCTTTAAATTACATGATTTTGTTATTCCTTTCAAGATGAAAAACTAGGCCCACTGCCTGGTAAAAACCTCTGGCAATCTTTTTCCTTACTTGATTGTGTTCAGTTTGCAAAATATGTATCATTTGACCTGAGGATGATCTTGACCATGAAAATACAAGAACTAAACAGCTTCAATATTTAAACCTGGAAGGACAAAAACAAATGGTGATTGTCAACATTAAAAGAGAAAGGGATTTTTGTTTTAAAACTTTAATTCTTCTCAGCTTTCTAATTGTGAAACAATAATTCAAGAATACATAAAATTTAATTCCCCTCTCCATGTGTAAGATTCTTAGTAAAATTCCACAGGTTTATGCCACATAATTAAAATAAATAACCATTCTATAAGGTTTAAATTTGATCAATACAATAAGACTTTGGCACAAGAGAACAGTATTTCATTTTAATTGTTTGTGTAAATATGAAGCATACTGTTGAAGTCTAGCTCTAGTAGATCTAAATAGGCGCATGTTCTTTTGTTTGTCTTTTAGCGTCTCCGTCAATTAAACTCTTGGTGGATGACCCTATTGTTGTAAATCCTGGAGAGGCCATAACATTAGTATGTGTCACGACAGGAGGAGAGCCTGTACCATCTCTCACATGGGTCAGGTCCTTTGGGACTCTGCCTGAAAAGACTGTTTTGAATGGAGGAACTTTGACCATACCTGCCATCACCTCAGAAGATGCTGGCACTTACAGCTGCATTGCCAATAATAACGTGGGAAACCCTGCAAAAAAGTCCACCAACATCATTGTGAGAGGTGAGTTTGCCTAGAGAATGTTACAGAATAAATTTCTAGGTTAGCCAGGCTATGATAAAGCAAATAATGTTTGTAAATAATGTTCTTTAATTATAAAAGTAACCTAATATCTCTGAGTCTTAATAACACTGCTTTATATTTGCTTTGAATAGTTTTCATAACACATTCTTAGTGATACTGTGGAATAGTTTTATCTAAAAAAAAAGAAAAAAAAGCTTAAAACCCAAATGTGGCATAGAACATTATGCATTGTTATACAGATTGGGTATAATTTTAAGGATTTAACAAATGTATCAATTTAATGTTTAATAAACATTTATTGAATCCCTATTATATGAAGAACCTTAAACTGTGGGATTACATTGAAATCTATACATTTCCTTGTACTCAAGGATTCTACTGTCAGAGAGTGAAAAATAAATGTATCAATTTAGAGCCATATGATACAGTGTTTGGCAAGCATAGGCAAAAGCCATGGGCATAAAAATAAAAGTTATAGTAGTTTCTGGCAGATGTTATTAGGGAATATCTAATAATTTGAATTAGGTCTTGTAGGCTGGGTAGAGTTTTAACAGACTGAGATTAGCTAAAGTTATGGAAAAATTAGAGTTAGGAAAAGGTAAAGTTTATTTGAGCAATTGATGTAAAAAGTAGGTGGTGACCTACTGCTTACGTACCACTACGTCAATAGCAGTGATTTCTATAGCTGGTACACTGGCGCTGCATGTGGAGGAGATGCTAACTTCCCATTTCAGAGAAGGTAAAGTCACTGTGCGAGGAGCGCATGCTTCTTGTCTCACTTCACCGGCTTGGCTCTGGCTTCAGGATTGAGGATGGATACCTGCGCCTCTAAAGTTAAAATAGATATCCATATGGGCCTCTTCTAGTAGACAAATGAAAATTTCTCCTGATGGAAGATTATGATAACAAAATATAATTGGGTATATTGAGATAAACACTTGTGATTTTGTGAACATAGACTAGTAGTTTTAGTGACTATAGTTATCTGTTACCATCTAAACTATCAGAAATATACTATTTGGTTAAAAATACACTCCATTCAAAATACCACAAGATGTTACAATGTAAACCAAGACACTGCAGATACTGCATTATCTGCCACAAAATTGTACTCATACAATATGTATTTAGCGATTGTACTTAGTAATTGTCAAATAGACCATTATCTTAGGATCATTATAAAATAAAACTTCATGCCTATTCAGCTACTGCAATGTTGTCTTATGAAACCGAATGTTACTGAAAGAAGTATTGTTCATACTTAGGTTTGCTTTTAAACCATATAAACCATATATCAGCCATTAGCATGTATAACAAGGAAAATCAGTTTGATTAAATTGTTCCTAAAACTTCAGACACAGAACCAGCCCAACTTCTAAGTCAGTTTTCATATCAATCTTTCGTGACTATGGTCATTTCAATTTCTAAATCTAGTTCAATCATAGAGTCATCTGCAACTGTATTGAATTCCTGCATATGTGGCAAAGTGTCCAGCATAGTGGTGTTGCTCAGGGACCCTCCATAAGGAACTCAGTCAATTCACAGCAAATATCTACTCCTAGAATGATTTGCTTCTTCCTAGCCCATCTAGCAGTTTTCATCTGTGTTCTTACTAAAGATAGTTTTCAGCTTTGACATGAATGACCTAAAATAAATAAACCCTTATAATGTATTTCTTCAATTTATAAATTCTCTTTTATGCCTTTAATTTACCTGGTGTCAATTTGCATAGTCATACTACCAGTAGAATTTCTCAGCAGTAGCATTCACATAATTTATAAAATTGAGTTTGTATGTAATCTTGCTGAATATAGAAATAGCCTTGGTTAACAAGTCCTAGATTAAATTGTGAGGAGAAAAACTGCTACAGTAATATGAGGCATTTGATTTCTGCCACAAAGGGCAAGAATTCAGTTAAAGAAAAAATGGTTTTCTTCTTATTATAGCAAATAAATTATTTTCAAGTCTTTTGAATTTGTAGAACTCTGCCATATCTTAGATTAACTGTGTCATGGATACACAAAAATAGAACTCTGGGTTCATTTTCCCCCATTCCTTTCCATAATTAAATCAAGAGCCACAGACCAGGTTTTCTAAGCAAGCATGAGGATAGTCTATGCATAGAGTTTCCACTATCATTTGAGAATATCCATGGACAAAATAAAATTGTAGGGAGCAGACAGGAAAAAATAAATTCTAGAAACATTTCTGAATGTGTCATTTGCTTTTTTAAAAATAGAAAACACTTTAAATAATGTAGTTAACCATCTATGTAGATAGATTCCTCCATAAGAGGAATCTCATAGGTTTTAATGTTTTGTTGGACATTCAGAAACAGAGCCGCAATTCTTTTCTTATGATCTTTTAAGAGATTATAGTGATTAAGCTACATTTCTCCCAAGTCAGAAGAGAAGTTCCTTCATACATTTGATTAGAAAATTATGCTGTTGTCCTAGGTACCTGTTGGTGAGCTGAGCTCTGTTCCCACTTTCCCACCCAAAGTCCTCTGTTGTTGTGAGTCACTGTATTTAGAAATGCCCACATTTCTCTTCTGTTATGAATTGAATGAGCCACTGTGTTGAGCAAGCATGGTTCATAACATGATCAAGACATTACTATATTTTAGTGTCCTGCAGTTTTTAAAATTTTTGTTCAGTGGCTGAATCTTGCCCTGCTTCAGAAAAAAAAAAGTCAGGCAGATCCCATGGACCTTTGGTTCATTTTTAGAAATAGAGTCCTGCAGTGCATTCAAATAACAGTCATACATTTAGTTCAGAGTTTTGTATGCATGCTGCAAAATAGTAATACAAACCCTAAAGGAGATCAGTCCTGGATGTTCTTTGGAAGGAATGATCCTAAAGCTGAAACTCCAGTACTTTGGCCACCTGATGCGAAGAGTTGACTCATTGGAAAAGACTCTGATGCTGGGAGGGATTGGGGGCAGGAGGAGAAGGGGTCGACAGAGGATGAGTTGGCTGGATGGCATCACTGACTCAATGGACATGAGTTTGGGTGAACTCCGGGAGTTGGTGATGGACAGGGAGGCCTGGCGTGCTGCAGTTCATGGAGTCGCAAAGAGTGGGACATGAATGAGTGACTGAACTAAAATGAACTGAACCTGATGTAATGGAAAGTTTTCTCTCCTGCACAGCTTGGGGCAACTTTGGGCTGGAGACCTTCAGTGGGCAAGGGAACAGGGGACTAGTCTGGTTGGCTTCTAATTGTTTGTCTATTTATCCTCTGCCCTTCTCTCTACCAACCTGTCCCTGAACTGATAGCCAGATCCTGATATTCCTGGCTTGGGGTAGGGTAGGAAGATTTCTCAATATAATTTTGTTTTTCTTCTGTGGCACATTAATGGACTCTTCCATGATGGCTCAGTGGTAAAGAATCTGCCTGCCAACGCAGGAGATATAGGTTCAATCCCTGGGTCAGGAAGATCCCCTGCAGAAGGAAATGTTAAACCCATTCTTGCCTAGGAAATCTGGACAGAAGGACCTGGTGGGCTACAGTCCATGCAGGCTCAGTCACTTCAGTCATGTCCAACTTTGTAATCCTGTAGACTGTAGCCCACCAGGCTCCTCTGTCCATGGGATTCTCCAGGCAAGAATACTGGAGTGGGTTGCCATGCCCTCCTCCAGGGTATATTCCCACCCCAGTGTTTAAACCCACATCTGCCTGCATCTCCTGCATTGCAGGTAGATTCTTTTACCCAATGAGCCATATGGGAAGTCCTACAGTTCATGGGGGTGCAAAAGAGTTGAACATGACTTTAATGACTAAATGACACTCATTTAGTGACTAAATGACCACAAATTAGAAGAAATACACAAATGTGTGTCCCAAGGAGAGATCTCTAGTCATGCATTGTCCCAAGACCATCACTGTGCCATATTCCTTGAGCATTTTGTACCTTATCCCTCCTGCCTGTCTGCTGAAGGCTTCTCTCTCCTCGAGGCAGCCAGTTCAACAAGAGCCCAAGACAAGAAGCCCATATTGCCTCTCCTCCCTGTGTGACTCACCGCTGTAGGCAGAAGTGCTTACCAATAAATGCTGCGAGAGCACAGAGATTCCAGGGTAGCAACTCTAGCCTATGGCCACACAGGTTTTGATTTCCTCAGATATGTCCAGGCATCATTTCAGCGAAAATATTTCAGTGCTTTGGCTGGTCCTATGAAATGCCCCTAAATAGGCCTGAGATGAAATAGGCTCCCGGCTGCCTTCAGCCTGAGAAGCGTCATCTCACAGTTTTATTCAAAGATATGTGTCCAGTCAACTTTCATCTTTGATACTTTTCTCTGTGCTTCAGTTCAGTTCAGTTCAGTCACTCAGTCGTGTCCGACTCCTTGTGACCCCATGAGTTGCAGCATGCCAGGCCTCCCTGTCCATCACCAACTCCTGGAGTTCACAGACTCACGTCCATTGAGTCGGTGATGCCATCCAGCCATCTCATCCTCTGTCGTCCCCTTCTGCTCCTGCCCCCAATCCCTCCCAGCATCAGAGTCTTTTCCAATGAGTCAACTCTTCGCATCAGGTGGCCAAAGTACTGGAGTTTCAGCTTTAGGATCATTCCTTCCAAAGAAATCCCAGGGCTGATCTCCTTTAGAATGGGACTGGTTGGATCTCCTTGCAGTCCAAGGGACTCTCAAGAGTCTTCTCCAACACCACAGTTCAAAAGCATTAATTCTTCAGCACTGCGCTTTCCTCACAGTCCAACTCTCACATCCATACATGACTACTGGAAAAACCATAGCCTTGAGTAGACAGACCTTTGTTGGCAAAGTAATGTCTCTGCTTTTGTATATGCTGTCTATCTTGGTCATAACTTTCCTTCCAAGGAGTAAGCGTCTTTTAATTTCATGGCTGCAGCCACCATCTGCAGTGATTTTGGAGCCCAAAAATAAAGCCTGACACTGTTTCCACTGTTTCCCCATCTCTGTGCTTAATTAGCTATAAATCCCTAGAATCATAGAATGGAGTTCCTTTCACTTTTGAAAATTCTGCATAAGAAGGAGATTTGCCTTATACTCATTGTGAAATTCTGTGGATTTTGTTCTCTGTCAAGAGTGAATCAGGAAAAGTCTATTCTATTATCTGGTTTCACAAGAATATAGAAGGATTATAAGAATTTTCAGAATTTCTAGCTGATGTTTTTATGTGATCATCAGTAAATCCTTTTGATTCTATCTTAGAACTATATTCTGAATGGGACCATGTCTTGCCAAGTTCACTGTTGCCACTCTTGTGTAAGCTATCAGCATGTTTCCCCTCATTGATTAAAATAGTCTTTTTATTAATCTTGTTTCTAGTTCAGCCTCTGTTTTAGAAGAGGCTGTTTATCCACTATATTATATAAGGTGGACTAGGCTGAGTTATTGGAGAAGGCAATGGTAACTCACTCCAGTACTCTTGCCTGGAAAATCCCATGGATGGAGGAGCCTGGTAGGCTGCAGTCCATGGCATCGCTAAGAGTCGGACAGGACTGAGCAAATTCACTTTCACTTTTCACTTTCATGCATTGGAGAAAGAAATGGCAACCCACTCCAGTGTTCTTGCCTGGAGAATCCTAGGGACGGTGGAGCCTGGTAGGCTGCCGTCTATGGGGTCGTACAGAGTCGGACACGACCGATGCGACTTAGCAGCAGCAGCAGCAGCAGCAGGCTGAGTTATATAAGGTAGACAAGGCTTCGCTGGTGGTTCAGTGGTAAAGAATTTGCCTGCATTGTAGGAGATGCAGGTTCAATCCCTGGGTCAGGAAGATCCCCTGGAGAAGGAAATGGCAACCCACTCCAGTCTTCATGCCTGGGAAATCCCATGGACAGAGGACGCTGTCGGGATACAGTCCATGGCATCGCAAAAGAGTTGGACATGACTTAGGGACTAAACAATAACAAGAGGCTAAGATAACAAATAGACCCATACATGTAATTATCCAAAACAAAAATCTTCTAGTTTTTATCATGGAAGTCTTTAAGATGTTCCCTAGTTGATTATGTTGGCAGTGGCATTGTATATGGGATTGGTGTGTGAAATGGGTGCATGTAGGAGTAGAGAGTCTGTTTCATGCAGTCATTAGGCACCTAGGGTGATGACGTTTCTGTCATCTTCAATCTATGGCTTCTAAGATTGCTCTGAGTATTGCCTCCATCCCTGTCAGCTGGAAGTGGGAAGGAGTTTGAATGAGCACACATGGAAGACTTCTATCTGTCGCATATGTATTAGTTCCAATCACATTCTGTTGGCTACATAGTCTGTTCTGTTGGTACATGGTCACACCATTGGGTGCCAGGTGTAAGAGGGCATGGGTTTTGGTCAACTGCAAACTATCTCTGTTACACTCATTCGAGAGCTATCTCATTCTCCTGATCGGGTCTCCCATGGCTTCCCACTTACCTAAAATGGAATTCACATTCCTTGCTTGGTCATTTCATGTCACTCTCTTCTTTACTCTGCTTTAGATACATTAGTCTTGTTCTTCTTCACAACTTGGGACTTAAACATTTGCTGTTCTTTCAGCCTGGGATGTTAATTTTCAAATACCATCTTCAGAGAAATATCTCCCCTGACTCCCCTATCTTAGATAATCAACCCTTAATCCACTGAATGATCTATTCTTTCTTCTTATCACATAAATGCCTGGAGTTATTTTATACATTTAAACAACTTACTGTCTGTCTATTTCATGGCACTGTATACAGGAAGAAAGAAATTATCTATTTCTCAGGTTTATCAATGACATATACCTGGAGTTTAAAAAATTGCTCATCATATAGTAGATTCTCATAAATAAATGTTGAATAAATTCATCATTTTTTATGATTTCTTCTGGATTTCTATTGCCTGTTGATACTCTTGAGTATATAACAAATAATATCAAAGAAAATTATGAAATTCTACAACATGTTAAATCATATTAAACATTTATGTGATGACTACTCATTTGAAAGGCCACATTGTCCTAATTATCCATTGCTGTGTAATAAGCCACTACAAAACAATAGCTTGAAATGATATAATTTATTTATTTACTCACAAATCTGGGGGTTGGCAAACTTAGCTAAAATATCTAGTACTGTGTGTGTGTATGCTCAGTCGTGTCTGACTCTGCAACCCCATGCATGGTGTGTAGCCCTCCAGGCTCCTCTGTTCATGGGATTATCCAGGCAAGAATACTGGATTGCCATGCCCATCTCCAAGGGATCTTCCAACCCAGGGATCAACAATGTATCTCCTGTGGTTTTTGCATTGGTGAATTCTTTACCACTGAGCCATCCAGGGTCTCATTTAATTGCACTCAGAAGATAATGGGTCTGGCATCATCCTCAAAACTTTTCCAATCAAATGTCTGGTTTCTGGACCAGAAAGTTTAAACAGCTGGGCTCCTTAGGTCAGTCTCTCTTGTCTCTCATCTATTGGTCTCTCATTCCTCTCATTCATTTTCAATAGCCTCTTTGCATGGTTTCTCCACCTGGCAGCCTCAAGGTCCCAGACTTGTACAGAGTCCCAGACTGGGGTGTTTCTATCCTTTTAAGTCATGTAGTATCATTACTACTATTGTCTATTCATCAGCTCAGTGCCAGAGATTGGCCTGGTTCCAAGAGGAGATCAAATATTTTCACCTTTTGGAGGGATATGAGGCAGAGAGTCTGCAGGTGTGTCTTAGAGCCACCACAACAAGCCATATTCTTCATTCATCCTCCTAAGCTGCCTCAGTGCACGTTTATGCCTCTGTCTTTCCCCTTTCCTCCTTAATTTCATCAACTCCTATGTTGAACCATGGCTTCTGCAAAATTGATGTCCTGAACAGATGTCCTCTTTGAATTGTAGAATTTCTCCAGTTTACCTTTGTTGGCTATGATCTTAGATTCCTAATATGGAGGAAACATTTGGTCAATATTGAAATAGATTTAACTTTTATGGAAGAAGTCAATATGTATTCAGCAAAGCATGAATTTACACTTTCCTAACTGAACAAAAATATACTGTAACCTCCAGGAATATCATAACCTCTGCTCTGAAAAGCATAGATTTACCTAATTCTAGTATATCCACATGAAAGGACTAAGATCTTTAAAAACTTGAGTTTTTATATTAAACATATTTGTTCAGAACTCATTTAGTGGTAATATATCAAATATTAGCACTGCTAATATTGCCAAATGATCTTTAGGATTATTACCGAAAAAATCTTATAATTATAAAATTCTATTAAAAAAATATTAGTTTTTTGAGTATGCTGGTTCTGTTTAAGAAACAGTAATTTTATCGTTTTGAGCATTCATCATGTACTAGGCTACCAGGTACACCATATACAAGAAGTTTTTGATAATTCTGAAATGTTCATGAAGTAAAAAATATTATTATCCCTATTTTAAAGAATAATAAAACTGGAGTAAGCAGTGAAATAACTTTGCCCAAGTACAAGCCTTATTTAATCAGTGAAGCTGAGTTTCAAAGCCCACATAGTATGGCTCAAGGGCCACCGTCTTAACCAACGTACCATAACGCCTTTCAAAATTCAGCCAAGTTTTTTAAAATGTATAACTCCTCCCCCTGTCCCCAGATTGAACTGACTAATGTCCTTTTATTTTCCTCTACCCTTGCCTTACCAAAAACTTACTAAGAATTCTTTCTGGGTTGTAAATTGAATACATTTTTATACACATTAGAAAAAGATCCCCAACACTGTATAGTCCTTCCCATTACACTATTTCCCTCCCCTATATACAATCATTTTTGATTGGAGGAAATCCCATGTTTTTGTTAATCAGTATTTTTTCTCCAGTGATGGTGGGCATACTTCAAGTTCTAACCAACATACTGTTTGTAGTTTAGGATTTTTCTAAATAATATTACATTTGAAGGACTGAGCAAGACTCTGCTACTTTTATTGGCAGATTATTGTACTTTTACAGATTATTGTACAAAATTGTTAAATAATTTCTATTAATGATAAGAGATCAATTGAATTATGAAAGACAAAGATACAAAATAGCTGCACAAATAAGACATCTAGTATAAACAAGGAACAAAACAAGAACTATAAAGTGTGCTCATTGTTTTTGCTGAAAGGTATATATCTATAAGCTATTTTTTTTTAATTTTATTTATTTTATTTATTTTTTTTAATTTAATTTTATTTTTAAACTTTACATAATTGTATTAGTTTTGCCAAATATCAAAATGAATCCGCCACAGGTATACATGTGTTCCCCTTGATCAGAAATTCAGAGTTGATGGTCAATTTTCCAGAAAGATTTGATCTTATTTAGCTCCCAGTGTGTTTCTAAATGTAAATTACTTGTGAAATTACCAATTACAGGGTGAGCCCAGTTCCTCCCAAGCATTTAGATTAATCGAATTAAATTTCCAGTCATCAATAGTTTTCTTCCATAATCTTTCAATAATAAAAACTGTAATGATAATAGCTGAAATAAAAAAAAAAAAACCTAATCCTTTAACATTCTCCAACAGCTAAACTGTTTGCTGTGTGCAGGTGTCCCAATTACTCATGTAGATTAAATGCTCTATTTCTATTTTCCCAATTTAATATTCTGTAGTAATTACATCTCCCCAAAACGCCATAGAGAATTTTAGTGTATTATGTTGTGTAGCTCTGAAATTGTTTCATTATTATCTTTTTAAAAATTAATCAGGGCTATACAAAATGTAAAAATTACCAATTTGGTAGTTCTCATCTGAATATAGATAACTCACTTTTCTCTTACAAATGAAATAAATCTAACTTCCTTTGTTTGTTGAAATAACACAGGAGGAATTATAAAATACAATTTCATGTAAAAAGCTTATCTGGATATTGTATAATCTTATAATTAATTTTATATAATTATATACAGACAGCTTAGTCATACATCTTATTTTATTAAAACTTAGATTGTCCCACTTAGTAGTTGGAATCTGTCACATGTACTTTAGTCAAAAGGAGATGCATTACTTGGTAGTAGTGCTTTAAATGTCAATCAGTTTTTAACAGCCAGAAAAAAAGAAGCTTATTCAAGTACATTACTTTTAAATTTCTTCTGTTTCTTTGAAGGCATTTATATATCTTTTTGTTTGTTTCATTTTTGGATATCCTACAGTTGTAAAATAGAACCAAAACAATGATATTAATTTGAAAAATCCTGATTCAGATTTTTTATCCTGTTGTTATGGGAGGTACTTATTTCCCAGGCCTACTGTCTCACCACTCTTAGTCTATATGGATTAAACAGTCTGCAGACAGTAAAGTATAGCAGGAAAAAAGACCTATGATATGGACATGGCTTCCTTTAAATTAGCTCCCAGATTATGAATAAAGAGGCTTCTGCTTACTTTCCTCTACAGCAAGAAATTGCAGTTCCTAATTTTCAAGTACTTTTTGCACTAAAAGTCTATGATTCTACACTATCAAAACATACCAGGACCTATGCCCATTTGTGACTTCAGTTCAGTTCAGTTGCTCAGTCTTGTCCGACCCTTTGTGACCCCATGTACTGCAGCACACAAGGCTTCTTTGTCCATCACCAACTCTCAGAGCTTGCTCAAACTCATATTAATCAAGTTGTTGATGCCATCCAACCATCTCATCCTCTGTCATCCCTTCTCCTCCTGCTTTCAATCTTTCCCAGCATCAGGATCTTTTCCAATGAGTCAGTTCTTTGCATCAGGTGGCCAAAGTATTGGAGTTTTAGAATCAGCATCAGTCCTTCCAATGAATATTCAGGACTGATTTCTTTTAGGATGGACTGGTTGGATCTCCTTGAAGTCCAAGGGACTCTCAAGAGTCTTGTCCAATGCCAGATTTCAAGGCATCAATTATTCGGCACTCAGCTTTCTTCATAGTCCAACTCTCACATCCATACATGACCACTGGAAAAACCATAGCTTTGACTGGACCAACCTTTCTTGGTCTAGTTGGCAAAAAAAATATCTGCTTTTGAATATGCTATCTAGGTTGGTCTTAGCTTTTCTTCCAAAGAGCAAGTGTCTTTTAATTTCATGGCTGCAATCACCATCTGCAGTGATTTTCGAGCCCAAAAAAGTCTGTCACTGTTTCCATTGTTTCCCCATATTTGGCCATGAGGTGTTGGGACCAGATGCCATGATCTTAGTTTTATGAATGTTGAGTTTTAAGCCAACTTTTTCATTCTCCTCTTTCACTTTCATCAAGAGGCTCTTTAGTTCTTTTTCACTTTCTGCCATAAGGGTGATGTCATCTGCATATTTGAGGTTATTGATGTTTCTCCCAGCAATCTTGATTCCAGCTTGTGCTTCATCCAGCCTGGCATTTCATATGATATACTCTGCATATAACTTAAATAAGCAGTGTGGCAATATATAGCCTTGATGTACTTCTTTCCCAATTTGGAACTAGTCTGTTGTTCCATGTCCAGTTCTAACTGTTGCTTCTTACCTGCATACACATTTCTCAGGAGGCAGGTAAGGTGGTGTGGTATCCCCATATCTTGAAGAATTTTCCAGAGTTTGTTGTGATCCACACAGTCAAAGGCTTTGGTGTAATCAATAAAGCAGAAGTAGATGTTTTTCTGAAACTCTCTTGCGTTTTTGAAGATCCAACCAGTGTTGGCAATTTGATCTCTTGTTCTTCTGGCTCTTCTAAATACAGCTTGAACATCTGGAAGTTCGTGGTTCATATACTATTGAAGCCTGGCTTGGAGAATTTTGAGCATTCATGTGCTAGCAAGTGAGATGAGTGCAATTTGTGGTAGTTTGAACATTCTTTGGCATTGCCTTTCTTTGGGATTGGAATGAAATCTGACTTAATCACACTTTATTTTTGTTTACAAATTTGCTCATACAAATATGTGATTACAAATACATAGTTGTACAGATATGATTATTAAAAAGCATTGAACTTTCAAACTAAATTATTTTTAAAAAAATTTGTTTTAGTTTCTTACCTTAGAATGTTAAACCAGGAAGATAAATGCAAATGGTACTTTCAGTAGATGTTTAAAAGATTTCTTTTCCACACTAGATCTGTATCAGTTGCTGTAAGGGACAGAAAAGGAATGAGTACAGTCCCTGAGCCCCTCGAGTTCTTAAACTTACAGGGAGACAATCAGCAGGGCAACTCACTCCATAGACTGTGAGGAAGATCACAACTTCACAGTAGAATAGGCAATGTGCTGTTGTAAGCTCAGGTGAAGAAACAGTTAATTCTGATTAGAAAGACAGAGGAAAATTCCCAGGAAGGTGGCATTTGAGAAGGTCTTTGAAAAGTGAGAATCCTTTCCTATGTAGAAATGAAGTTCCTCTTTCCTTTTTTGCTCAGAATATTGATGTTAAGTAACTTTTTGAACTTTCTCCATTTTCTTATTTATGAAATATCAGAAACTATTAATAGCTTTTTAAAAGAAAAATAACTGTGCTTAACTTTCATATTTGATAGTAAATATTTTCAGAAATTAGGTAACAAGACGCTTACTCCTTGGAAGGAAAGTTATGACCAACATAGATAGCATATTCAAAAGCAGAGACATTACTTTGCCAACAAAGGTTCATCTAGTCAAGGCTATGGTTTTTCCTGTGGGCATGTATGGATGTAAGAGTTGGACTGTGAAGAAGGCTGAGCACCGAAGAATTTATGCTTTTGAACTGTGGTGTTGGAGAAGACTCTTGAGAGTCCCTTGGACTGCAAGGAGATCCAACCAGTCCATTCTGAAGGAGATCAGCCCTGGGATTTCTTTGGAAGGAATGATGCTAAAGCTGAAACTCCAGTACTTTGGCCACCTCATGTGAAGAGTTGACTCATTGGAAAAGACTCTGATGCTGGGAGGGATTGGGGGAAGGAGGAGAAGGGGATGACAGAGGATGAGATGGCTGGATGGCATCACTGACTCGATGGACGTGAGTCTGAGTGAACTCCGGGAGTTGGTGATGGACAGGGAGGCCTGGCGTGCTGTGATTCATGGGGTCGCAAAGAGTCGGACACGACTGAGCGACTGATCTGATCTGATCTGATCTGATGCATTTTATTTTGCAATTTTGAAATAATGCCTAAAAGTTAATATTTTGCATTCTTGAGTTGCATAAGATTTTATATAAAAATCTTATTGAATTAGTCAATTTTATGTTTACTGTTTTCTGTTTGTGTTTTCTGTTTCTGCTTGGTTTCCATCCAATATTTTTCTAACACTAGTGCCTTTGCTAAATGCTTCAGGACATCTCTAAATAGAGATAATCAACCTAATTCGTGTATTATAACTCATCTGGACTTGATAAGATGATTTCTTAATTTTAGCTTTCAAAGAATCTTTTATATTTCTTCTTTTTTTAAATCTTATTGTCTCAGCAAATATAGTTATCTGAAAATTCTGTGTGTGTGGAAATCAATGCAGTTGCTCCAATCCTTCTTAGCGAAAATGTATCTGTTAAAATCAATCAAATATGAGTGATAAGTAAGAGAAAATTTATCTGTGTAAAGTTCATAAATTCATTCCAAAACTAGTTAATTAATATCCAAAATCCAAAAAGTAGGAAAATACTTTTAAAAGCTAATGAAAAAAACCAGCTACTTATTTTCTAATTAGAGAACTTTTTCAGTCATGGAAACATTAGGATTGGTCTTCCCATGATTCTTTCTATCATTTCTGCCCCACATGCAGTTATTTAGTTAATATGCACAGGGATAACACAATTCACATTCAAGTTTAAGCCATCATTGAGTGGATGATGTGAGCCCATTGCAAAAAATCAGATAGAAGAGAGTAGCATTTTATTTATCTGCATAGATCAGTGGTTCTCAGTTGGGGGCAGTATTTCTTTAGAGGACATTTGTCAATGTACTGAGTCATTTGGGGCTTCTCAGGTAGCCCTAGCCTACCAGCCCATGTAGGAGATAACAGACATCGGTTAGATTGTTAGGGGAAAATCTCCTAGAGGAGGAAATGACAACCCACTCCAGTATTCTTGCCTGGAGAATCCTATAAACATTGGAGCCTGGTGAGCTACAGTCCATAGGGTCGCAAAAAGTCAGACATGGCTGAAGTGACTTAGCATGAGACATTTTTTATTGTTATGATGAGGAGTGTGATGTGCCACTGACGTCTAAAGGGTAGAGGCCAGGGATGCTGTTAAATACTATTCGATATACTGGGCAACCTTCATATTAAAAAATACCTGGTCCAAAGTGTAAATAGTGATGTTATTGAGAAAATCTGGCCTAGGTAAAGGTTTCCCTTATAGCCAGCTAGAAAGAGTCACAAAGCTATACACTGATGTGGGCACACACACATAGTTAATTTCCAAAAACACTGTACATTTTGACACAACATTGATGTCAGATTTTAATCATTCTTGACACATTTCTTAGAATTTCAGCTGTCAGTTGTTCTTAACCTGACTTGCTTGTTTCTCTGCATCTTGGAAAAATGTATCAAGTAGCCCAGCTTTTGTTGTTGTTCAGTCACTCAGTTGTGTCCGACTCTGTACAACCCCATGGACTGCATCATGCCAGGCCTCCCTGTCCCTCACCTTTGAGCAATGTCTCTTCTCTGTGGTCCGTATTTATGAGCTCCTGTCTCCTGGGTTATAATGATCTTTCTCTGTGAGTCTCAATTGTTTACCTACTCAGTATCTTAGACTCATTCCTCTGAAGCTCTATACTCCATTTGCCAACATGTCTCACTTCATTTGTTAAAATTTTTCCATGTGCTTCCTAATTTTGAAATGTAATATTTACTCTAGTAGTAAATATTAATGTACTAAGATGTGCTGCCTCTCCCAGGTCATCCATTAAGCCCACAGAGTCAATGAACACAGCCAAATAAACACAATTTTTTTCATGTATGGTGCTCTTACATCCTATACAATCTCCATGTTTCCCGTAGCACTAGAAGATAACCTGTCAGATTATCCAAGGCATGAAAGTAAGGTGATGGAAAATAAAAAATAGATATTTCTGTAGCTTTTATCAATCATTCTAACTTTTCTCCTAATTTATCTTGTTCGTGTGTGTATATGTGTGTGGGAAATAGAGAGTGCATATGTGGTCAAAAGGGCTTATCTTCATACACTATGGGTTAAATACTGACTGTCTTTACTGAAACTTAATTTGAAGGACTGTTTCTACCGTGGCACATTTCATTTCATTTCACATTGACTATTAATTTATTCTGACGGAAGTAGGAAAACCTGAAAAGTGAGGCATGTAACTGATTGCAGTTGGTCTGTTAATTTAGAAGTTATTTGGCGTGAGTGCTCAGAGAAATGATGTTCACTTCATAACAAAATTTCATCTTTTTTTCCACTCACAGTAATGGTAATCTAGACTTGGTGTCCCTGTGCTTTTGTTATTAGTTTTAATATATTATTGTCACACAGTATCCTCTTGCCTGGCAATAATATAATTTGGGTATATTAAAACACTATCTTAAAAATGTAATATAAAATATGACTATTTTAAGAAGTGTAACAGAAATCATCAGCATGTAAGTATATACCTTATTGGACTTTTACAAAGTGGACACATCTGTGTCTGTAGCACCGTGATTGAGAAGCAGAGAATTAATGTTAATAGCTCTCAGGATGGAGAAGGCAATGGCACCCCACTCCAGTACTCCTGCCTGGAAAATCCCATGGATGGAAGAGCCTGGTAGGCTGCAGTCCATGGGGTTGCTAAGAGTTGGACACGACTGAGCAATTTCACTTTCACATTTCACTTTCATGCATTGAAGAAGGAAATGGCAACCCACTCCAGTGTTCTTGCCTGGAGAATCCCAGGGATGGGGGAGCCTGGTGGGCTGCCGTCTATGGGGTTGCGCAGAGTCGGACACGACCGAAGTGACTTAGCAGCAGCAGCAGCAGCAGCTCTCAGGAGGCTTCTCCCTTGCCACTCTTTTACAGCCTCACTAAAATGTGACTTTTGACTTTGAACGTCCTATACTAGTTTTGCTGTTTTAATAGAATTATATACAATACAACTTATTTCTAGATTTCTGTCCCAATATTATGTTTGTGATATTCATATGCTGTTATGTATAGCAAGATCTTTTAAAATTTTAGTATAATATACCATTGTATGCATAGAACAAAATTATTATTTGGCTATGAATTTTTGAGTTGTTTCCAGTTTGAGACCATTGTGTGAAAAAATTCTGCTCTCAGTACTTTTGGACCAGTCTTTTGGTGAACATATTTCTATTAGATGCATGCATGAGAAGTCTCTTCCGTCACGTCCGACTATTTGTGACCCTGTGGACTGTAGCCCACCAGTTTCCTCTGTCCATGAATCCTCCAGGCAAGAATATACTGGAGTGGGTTGCCATGCCCTCTTCCAGGGAATCTTCCCAACCCAGAGATCAAACCCGCCTCTCCTGCAGCTCCTGCATTGCACACAGATTTCTTTACTGATGAGCCACTAGGGAAGCCCCTTCTATCACATATGTACCTAATAACCATAGGATAAGAAGATGTTGATATCTAATACCAAACAATTTTCCAATTTACACTTCTGCAAGCATTCCATTTGTTCCATGTTCTTGTCAGCACTTAATGTCATATGTATTTTTCATTTTACACATGCTAATTGGTGTCATGGAATCATAGTATGATTTTAAATTGCATTTATCTTATGATTTGTGAAATGAGTAAATTTTCAAAAGATTTTGACCACTCGATTATCTGTTTTTGGCAATCACCTGTTCAAGTCTTGGCCCACTTCCCATGTTTTGTGTTTTACTCTTCTACATTTGTAGAGTCCTTTATGTATTTGATATGTCATTTATTTAATATATTTATTAAAATTTTTCTTCTACTGTGTGGCTTACCTTCTCACAGTCTTAATGCCATTCTATAATGAATAGGAAAATCCTCCATTTTGATGCAGCCTAAACTATCCCCCCCCCAAAAAAAAAAGGAATTTAAGAAATCTTTTTTATTCTTTTTAAGAAAAATTGTCTTAAACCTAAATAATAAAAATATTCTCTTATGTGTCCTGCTAAATGTTTCATTATGTTACCTAAATATTTGATGTGTAATTCATTTGAAATTGACTTTTCTATGTAGTTTGAGGTAGGACTAAAGATAATGTTTTGGTTTTTAATTTGCATATCTAGTTAAATCATTACCACCGATAAAATTTACCATTACTTCCCATTACACTGCCTCATCACATTTGTCATAAATTAAAGGATCAAATACATGTGAATCTATTTCTGGATTCATTTCTCTTCCATTTGTCTTTGTTTATCCCTGTGTTAATACTACTATGTCTCAATTACTATAAAATTGTATGGAATCTGGTAGAGCAAGGATTTTTTCTTTTTCCTTTTTCAATGTTGCCTTGGTTGGTCTTGGCCCCATGTGTTTCTATATACATTTTATGAGCAGTTTATCAATTTCTACTTGGACTCCTAAAAAAACCTGAAATTTTTATTTGGACTGAATTGAATCTGCAAATCATCCAATTATTGGCATTTTCTATCCCTCCATTTATTTGTCTTCTTTAATTTCTTTCACAACAGTTTGTGATCTTCAACAGAGTGATCTTAAACATCTTTTATTAGATTCATTCTGAGTATTTGAGAATTTTGTTGTTTTTATTCTTGGCATTGTAAATAGTATCATTTTTAAAGTTTTATTTCCTACCTATTTTAATGTATTTATTTCCTATTTGTTTTGATGCAAATGACTTTGTATATCAACCTTGCTAAATTCAGTTATTGATTTTAATAATTATCTTAGAGTCTCTTGAATTTTCTCTGTACATAATCTCATTGGCTTCAAATAATGAAAGTTATACTTCTTTATATATATATATATATTTCTTGATTTATTTCATTGCCAAAAATGTTGAAATTGCATGTTTAATAGCAGTAGAATATTATGTACCCTTCTCCCTTTTGCAATGCCAAAGGGAAAGTTTTAAGAATCAAATCATTAAATACAGGCTTGTTGTTTTTATTGTTCAGTCATTAAGTCATGTCCAACTCTTTGTAACAACATGAACTGCAGCACACCAGGCTTCTATGTCCTTTACTATCTCCTGGGGTTTGCTCAAATTCATGTCCATTGAGTTGGTGATGCCATCCAACCATTTTATCCTCTGTTGCCCCCTTCGCCTCCTGCCCTCAATCTTTACAAGCATCAGGGTCTTTTTCCATGATTCAGACAATTTAATGATACTGTTCTGTTCATAGCTGGCCAAGAACTTTTAATGAGTTCTAAATGCCATAAAAATAATTGAATTATTGCCAACAATGCAAGAAAAGAAGAATAGGTGAATGAGGATATGTGGAACATGTAGAAATCAAACATTAAGCAGGAGGAAGAAAATAATAAAAGAGAACACATGTCAATGAAATATACAAAAGCAACAGTGAGACTTAAACAATCCAAAAATGTGTTTTTGATAACATTAACAAAGTTGGTTAATTTCTAAAAGGGCTGATTAAAAAAAATGATAAAAAAAATTCTAACATCAGGTATGAAAGAAGTATCATTACTGAAGAATTTATAAACTTAAAAGGACAGTGAAAGGGTTTTATGAGCAACTTTATGCAAATATATTTGACAAGTAAAATGAACACATTTACTGAAAAACACAGTTTATCAAAACATAAGAAAAAATTTGAAGATGAATACCTTAATATTAATTAAAGATAATGAACTCATCATTTCAAAATTTCCAAAAGAAACATGTCCAGATGACTTCACTAGTAACCTCTATCAAATCTATTGGAATAAACAATGTCAATCCTAGACACACAAACACAATTAGTAATATTAAAGGGAAGAAGAAACTCTGATTTATACTACAAGGCCACCATAACCTTAGTAGCAAAATAGCATGATAATAGATTACATGGAATGAAAATTTATACCAATATCCTTTATAATCATAGACACAGAAATCCTAACAAATGTTATCAAATCAATTCCACTAATATAGAAAGAGAATAATACAAATAATCATGTAGATTGTATCTAAAAATGTGTTGGTTTAGCATTCAAATAGCAATTAATGTAATCACTAGATTACAAAAGAAAAAGAATATTAATATTTCAATTACTACAGTAAAAATCCTGTGCTAAGTTGCTTCAACCATGTCTGACTCTTTTGACCCTATAGACTATAGACCACCAGCCTCCTCTGTCCATTTGATTATCCAAGCATGAATACTGAAGTGGTTGCCATGCCCTCCTCCCAGAGATCTTCCTGATCCAGGAAATGAACTAGCATCTCTTATATCTTCTGCATTGGGAAGTAGGTTCTTTACCACTAGTGCCACCTGGGAAGCCCCACTACGGTTTAAAAAATATATTGGTTACAATTTAACATCAATTTTAGAAATAGAAGGGGTCAATCAGATAAAGCACAAAAACAAAAACCTACTTAATAGTAAAATACTGAACACTTTCCTTCCCAAGACTGACGAGAGAAAGATGTCCTTTCTCATCACAGCTATTCAGCATTATACCTCCTGCAGTTTCCACTAGTGAAATGAGGAAAAAGAAAATCCTGTGGATTATAAAGGAAGAAGTACAATTATTATTATTCTCTGATGACATATTCTTAATGAATCTATGAAAAACAAAAGTTGCCATTACATATGGATAAATTCAATTTTAAGAAAGTTAAAAGCTTTTGTTCTTCAAAAGAAACTACTAAGAAAATAGGCCAGAGATGGGAAGAAAATACCCTCTCACATATTATGACAAATGACTTATATCCTGATGGTATAAATAACTCTTGCATCTCAGTAATAAAAGAACAACCAAGCCAATTTTTAAAAATAGAGAAAAGGTTTGTACAGACACTGGTATGTGAATGGCTAATAAGCACATAAGAAAGTACTCAATGTCACTGTTCATCAGGGAAATGCCAGTTAAAACAACAGTTAAGTCCACAAGATCCCCACTAAAATGGCTTCATGAAAATGATTTACATCACCAAAAACTGTAGGAAATGTGGGGCACCTGGAACTTACAAACTTCCAGTGGGAGCATAAAGTAATAAATCCTTGAATAGCATTAGCAGTTTTAAAAAGTTAAGCATAATTTGCCTTATGATATAGCAATTCTTTTCCTAGGCATTTTTCAAAGAGAAGTTTAAATTATATACATAAAATTCTTGTGTGTAATGTATACCATCTTTTTCATATTAGTCAAAACATAGAAACAGTCCAGATGCCCATCATCTTTAAAACAGATAGAAAATAGGCTGTGTTATTTATATAGTTATATATATAGTTGAATACTTTTGACAATAAAATGGAACAAAATAATGGTACCTGAAACAATAGGATGGATCATAACAACCATTCTATTTAACCATAGTTAAATAAATCAGATGTACAAAAGTAAAAATTGTATGATTTCATTTATATGACGTCTAGAATAGACAAAATAATCCTTTTTAATGGAAATTATATTAGTGGTTGCTTCTTGAGAAGGGCTCATTCACTAAGATGGGACTTGGAAGAGCTTTGTATGATGATAGGATTTCCTACATCATGGAAATGTGGGTTTCAGTGGTCTGAAAGTGAAAGTGTTAGTCGCTCAGTGTTGTCCAGCTCTTTGCTGCCCCACAGACTGTAGCCTGCCAGGCTCCTCTATCCATGGGATTCTCCCATGCAACAACACTGGAAAGGGTAGCCATCCCCTTGCCCAGGAGATCTTCCCAACCCAGGGATTGAACCAGGTCTCCAGCATTGCAGTTTCTTTACCACCAGTCTCGGCCACCAGGGAAGCCCACTAGATCACAGTGGTCTAGATCTGTTATAATCGATCAGATGGTATATTTAAGATGTTAGTGTTTCATTGTATGTAAATTACACTTCACTACAAAAATATATATATATAAAACCAAATCCATAAGCATGTTTTCTTTTTCACTATCTTAAGTTTTTTTTAAAACTTAAGTTTAAGTAAATGCAGTATTACTTTTTATTTAATGGTTTAGGAAAGAATTTTCAGGAGAAGCCACTGTCTGGACCTGCAGATTGATTTGTACAAAGATTTTCAACTGCAAAATTTCTTTAGTAAATATAGAACTATTAAATTTCAATTTTTTAAAAATTGGTTTTTCTAAGAACCTACATGTGTTATTTAAATTGTTGAGTTTATTGGTATAAAATTGTTATAAGTACTGTAGTTACTTTTTATTTTTTTGGTTTAGTGATGTGCTGATAAACCAGTTTTGGGAGAAAAAATAACTTGATTTATAATATTTGCCAATATATCATCAGAACAACCTATTTCAAGTCGTATAGTTGGAAGACATGCACATATTTTGCTGTCTTGGGCAGATATGAAGTAGTTCCAACGTACTACTTTTGTAATTTGTAATTAAATAAAAATATTGAAAATTTATGTCTTCTTTATTTGGTTTTATTGATTAGTTTTTCTGGAGTTCATTCAATGTTATTAATTATTGTAAAGGACTAACTCTGCACCTTTATGGTTTTTAAAATTTTTCCTCTGTTGTACATATGTTTTGTATTATAATAAATTCTATCCTTATTTCATTACTCCTAAACTTGTAGATTCAAAATGCAAATTATTTTAAATCTCTGAGAGCATTGACTGGATTATTACTTTTTAACCTTTAAAAAATTTTCTGTGTAGGCTTTTACAGCTATACATCTCTTTCTAGACATAATAATAACTGTGTCTCACAAACTTTGGTATGTAATATTAATTATTATTATTAAATTTGAAATACTCTCTAATTTCTACTATGTGTCTATCAGTTTTAAAGGAGGGATATCAAAGTCTCTATATACAATTTTAAATTTGTCCATTTCTGCTTTCAGTTGTATCAGTTTTTGCTTCACCTATCTTGCTGCCTGTTTTTTTGTCTATTTGTTTTCAGTTATACATGTTTAAAACTGCTCTATCATTTTGGTGACTTGACCCATTGTCAATATATAACGTCCCTCTCTGAATCTGGCAATTTTCTTTGCTGTGAAGTCTGTCTTATCTGATATTAATTAATATAGCTCCTCTTTCTTGCTGTTGAAGTTTGAATGTTAAGTATCTTTCTTTTTCTTTTTACTTTTAATCTTAATTATATTTGAGGAGAGTTTCTTGTAGACAATGTATAATTGAGTCATGGATTCTTTTTTAATTCACTCTGCCAATCTGTGTTTTAGTTGATGCATTTATACCATTAACATTGAATATGGTGATTGAAATGTTAGAGATTAAGTATGCCACTTATCTCTTGTTTGCTGTTTGTTTTCCATTTTTCACTTTTTTTCTTTTATTTGTCTTTCTGTGGATATTTGAATATAGGGAACTTGTATATTCCGGAATGGGGAGTAGATGTACTTTTCCCATGAAATATAACTAAATTTTAAAAGTCTCCATTTGATTTATTTCTAGTGTTTGTGAGTGTATCTCTTTTTCCAGTTTCCCACTCCCACCCCATGGCTGAATTCTAACACTTTTGGGGTTTTTTTTGTTTGCTTAGATATTTTAATAGCTTGCCTGATATGTACTTTGATGTGATTTTGTGTTTATCCTGCTTGGACTTTTCTGAGCATTTTATATCTTTGGACTTTAGTCTGTTTTCTTTATTCCACTTCTGTTTCCTCTTCACTGATTCTATTTACACTTTTATTTACAGTTCTATTTAGACTTTCACTGTTTCATAGTTCTTTTATGCTCCTTCCTATCTTTGCCTCCTTTTTTCCTCCACCTATGCTTCAATATTTCTTATTGCCCCACCTTCTGGTTCACCAATGCTGTATTTTATTGTCTCTAATCTATTATAAAGCACACTTACTGAGTTAATTTCTTACATAGTTTTATTTTTTCATTGTAAAATTTACATTTGGTGTAGTTTTATAGATTTCAGTTATCTGGTGAAACTTCCTATCTTCTCATTTTGCTTTCCCCAGTGCTTTACTTTGTTAAACATTTTAATCATAACAATTTTATTATTTTTATCTGAGAACTCCAGTGTCTTGATTACCTGTGGTCTCTTGTTATTCTTCTATTTGACTTTGTCCTGTCTCTTGACAAGCCTTATCCTCTTATTGAATGTGTGTTATTCTATGTTAAAAATGACTCAGGATTATCTTGTGTTTGTTCAGAAAATTTATTTTCAGTTTTTTTTCCAGGCAGAGAGTATATAGTTTGATTATCTAAATTCAGTTAGGAAATGACCAGATTGAAGGCTAGGTTGGCAATGATCTGTCTGCTATTTGCCCCACTCCTAGGGCATGACTCTTTACAGTTTTCAACTAAATATCCTATTCACTGGAGCTTTTTATTTGGATCTTTAGCCTCCTACTACAGGCAAAAAAAAAAAAAAAAAAAAAAAAAACTTGAAAGAAAAGTGGCTGCAGTATGTTAGCTCACCTTTTTGATTTTTTCTTTTTTTTTTTTTTTTTTTTTTTTTTGATTTTTTCATTCTCTGGGATTTTGACTTCTCAGGTTCAGGTTGTCTGAACTGATATTTGATGCTTTCAAAAAAGACTTAAGAATTTTTATTGACTTTTCTAATTTTTCTCCATGGGAGTGATGGTCAACTACAAATGACCCTAGTAAAATCAGAAATGGAAGTCTGATTCAGTATAGTTTTAACAATGATGTGTTTGTAGCAGAGGAGACTGACTATATATTTGAAGAGCAGTGATGATAGAAGAGATACCCCACGTCGAAGGTAATAGAAACCAAAGTAAGACGGTAAGTGTTGTGAGAGGGCATCAGAGAGCAGACACACTGAAACCATAATCCCAGAAAACTAGTCAATCTAATCACACGGACCACAGCCTTGTCTAACTCAATGAAACTAAGCCATGCCCTGTGGGGCCACCCAAGACTGGCGGAATGTGATCCACTGGAGAAGGGAATGGCAAACCACTTCAGTATTCTTGCCTTGAGAACCCCATGAACAGTATGAAAAGGCAAAATGATAGGATACTGAAAGAGGAACTCCATAGGTCAGTAGGTACCCAATATGCTACTGGAGATCAGTGGAGAAATAACTCCAGAAAGAATGAAGGGATGGAGCCAAAGCAAAAACAATACCCAGTTGTGGATGTGACTGGTGATAGAAGCAAGGTCCGATGCTGTAAAGAGCAATATTGCATAGGAACCTGGAATGTCAGGTCCATGAATCAAGGCAAATTGGAAGTGGTCAAACAGGAGATGGCAAGGGTGAACATCGACATTCTAGGAATCAGCAAACTAAAATGGACTGGAATGGGTGAATTTAACTCAGATGACCATTATATTTACTACTGTGGGCAGGAATCCCTCAGAAGAAATGGAGTAGCCATCATGGTCAACAAAAGAGTCTGAAATGCAGTACTTGGATGCAATCTCAAAAACGACAGAATGATCTCTGTTCATTTCCAAGGCAAACCATTCAGTATCACAGTAATCCAAGTCTATGCCCCAACCAGTAACGCTGAACAGTTGAACAGTTAAACAATTCTATGAAGACCTACAAGACCTTTTAGAACTAACATCCAAAAGAGATGTCCGTTTCATTATAGGGGACTGGAATGCAAAAGTAGGGAGTCAAGAAACACCTGGAATAACAGGCAGATTTGGCCTTGGAATATGGAATGAAGCAGGGCAAAGGCTAATAGAGTTTTGCCTCTTCATTTTTTAGGAGCAAAAGAGTTGATAGAATATGATAAGATTTGCAGCTGATATATTTACATGGTAAAGGTGCTAAGTAGCAGAATTTTACCATAATATAATATAATGATTGCCACCATAATATAATGATTACCAGCAAAGAAACAATAATTGGCAAATGGCTCAATCAGCAAATAATGAAAACTTTTAATTGAGCAATAAATTCACAGTTCTTTCTTTGCTAATGGAAATGTCTTAATTGTAGGCACTGTGCAATGAAAATAATACATTAATGGATATGTATTTTTCCAGTAATAATTTAGGAACTGTTCATAGTTACCAGTTAATGTGATATAGCAATTTGTGTAATTCAACCATTTTATTTAAGAAACACATCATTTCCAAAAATAAGCTCATGATGGTATTCCCTTGCCAAATAAACTCTAGTCCTTTTTTTTTTTTTCAAAAGCATTTTGCATCCCAGTTTCCTGCCTGAGTTTCTTTACCCTACAGAAAGAGCCCAAATGCACAAATGACATCTAAGCTTGGCGATTGCATTAATGCATGAGTAATATATTCTTTTCTAAAATTTATTTTGTTAGATAATATTTAAAATATTATTTAGAAATACTTTATTTTTATAGTATTGATACTTATATCTTTTCAGTAAGTTGTTCTATGCTTCTGTTTCAGTATCTCCAGATTAAGGGCAATATAGTATACGTGACCTTCACATAAACCTTTGGAAATGTATACATTTAGAGGATACAGCATTTTTTTAAAAATCGAGAAATAGTTGTCTGCAAGGTAAAACAAAATGAGAAACTTATGCTGTTCCAGAGGCAAAAAAAAAAAAAAAAAGCATATTTCACAAATGCCACTGCCTAAGGGTGGTATTTCAAATGGTAAAGAATCTGGTTTGCAATGCAGGAAACGTGGTTTCTATCCCTGGGTTGGGAAGATTCCCTGGACTAGGACATAGCAACCCACTCCAGTATTCCTGCCTGGAGAATCCCATGGACAGAGCAGCCTGGTGGGCTACAGTCCAAGGGGTCACAAAGAGGCGGAAACGACTGAGCAACTAAGCAGAAGCACAGCACCGGACTGGGGCAAACAGGAGACGGAGCAAACCCAGTTTTGATTGTGTTCATTCCGTGACTGAATTCTGTGACCAATCTACTCTCTGTGCCTTGAAAAAATTGTAAGATGTCTGGAAGAGTTAAGGTGGACTAGGCCTGAAACTGGAAAATGATGCCACAGGTGTACGGTGACACTAAGAGGCGGATCACAAGCCGGATAGCAACAGATTATGGGGGTGACTGGGATTCAAGAAATAAAGATATATGTTCGGTAAGGCTGAGAGAAAATAAATAGTAATATACAATGAGGGTGGGTTTCCCTGGTGGTTCTGATGAAGAATCTGCCTGCAATTCAGGAGACCCGGGTTCAATGCGTGGGTCAGGAAGATCCCCTGGAGAAGGGAATGGCAACCCACTCCAGTATTCTTCCCATGGATAGAGGAGCCTGGTGGGCTACAGTCCATGAGGTTACAGAGTCGGACACAACTGAGCAACTGACATAAAATTAAGCCATATAGCTCTTAATATTTATAGACAAGGTATTTTTAAACTAGATAGTCAAAAATTGTTTTCTCATTGAAGTAAAACTCATTCAACGCCTTTGTGGAAGAAAATTAGTCTGATCCTGTGTCTTCAAATAAACCAGTACCTATATAAATAGAATAGATCTCTCTTCAACCAGAAATGATTGAATTAAACATACAATATAAATTAAGTAATTTTTACTACTCTTAGTTTCTATCACATTCAGCTTTGTTTTAGATTAATATTTTCTTCTGCATATGTGATGACAGAGAACAGATCTAATGCCTGAATTATGTAACTGATATATAGTATCTGTTTAATTAGAGTTTTTAACCTCCCCCTACCCATAGCTGTTTCTTTCAATTTTTTTCAGTTCCAGGTGGATCACAAATGGAAATTAGGAGGAAAAACAACAATTGACTGAAATAACATAGTATATTTGGTAGCATTTGTTTTTTACCAACACACCGTAAAACTACTTATTATCAGCATTAATACTGACATTTGGATTCAGTAAATATTTTCTATAGTAAAACCAAGTGCACAGGGACAGAGAATCTGGCTGTCCTCATCACTAAGCTTTATTATCAAATTTACCCTCAATTACCTATATTTTTCACATTTGATTTGCCTGCATTCAAATATTATTTTGTGCAGGTTTCTACCTCAAGTATGTTCAAAATGAAGATATACTTGAGCTAGTCTTCTTTCCTAAAGGTTAAAGTAATGAAATTTCATTGTGGCTTAAATTTTTCTCAGTTTTAGCAAACAGAAACATTATAATCAAAACAAGAATTAAATGTGGCTTAGTTCTTCGGAGCAATTACTAGTTTGTACATCTCTCAATCCATTAATGATACATTATCTACCACAGTTTTTCAATCATTTATTATCCTAATTTGTACCCTCCTTCAATGGCTAAAAAAAAAATCACCCAAAGAATTTACAAATTAAAGAGAGTCCTTCATTAAGAAATAATTTCTTTTTTGTTGTTGTTGTTTTTGTTTTTTTAATTTTATTTTATTTTTAAATTTTACATAATTGTATTAGTTTTGCCAAATATCAAAACGAATCCGCCACAGGTATACATGTGTTCCCCACCCTGAACCCTCCTCCCTCCTCCCTTCCCATACCATCCCCCTGGGTCGTCCCAGTGCACCAGCCCCAAGCATCCAGCATCGTGCATCGAACCCGGACTGGCAACTCATTTCATACATGATATTTTACATGTTTCAATGCCATTCTCCCAAATCTTCCCACCCTCTTCCTCTCCCACAGAGTCCATAAGACTGTTCTATACATCAGTGTCTCTTTTGCTGTCTCGTACACAGGGTTATTGTTACCATCTTTCTAAATTCCATATATATGCGTTAGTATACTGTTATTGGTGTTTTTCTTTCTGGCTTACTTCACTCTGTATAATAGGCTCCAGTTTCATCCACCTCATTAGAACTGCCATTAAAAAGAATACATTTGAATCAGTTCTAAAGAAATAATTTCTATGTCAAGTGAAGAGTAAGTAACCTTGCTGAAGTTCGGAAAGGTCTCTTCGTGAATGCCAACTGCTGATCAGATATTAGTGATGCCCACAGTATGATGTCCTACATGACTTTGAGGTATTATACAGTCTGGATAGGAAGGACTGTTAGGATTAATGTGTGATAATGGCTATAGCTATATGAAGAAGTAGGATTAAAAATGTCACATATTTGCATATTTGACATGCTTAGTAGTCAACATAATTTTTTTCAAAACTTTACTTTTGAAAGATTATTTCCCTCATGAAAAATATGTGAGAGAAGTTATCTAAGGTATTCCCTTCGTAACTTTGACTCAAATTTGAGAAGGAATAAACAGTTATATAGATTATGCTGTACTAACATCTAAATATGTGCTGTACTAACATCTACAATATAAATTAGATTTATATTTTAAGCATTTGATGCAGATGTTTTATTTTATATGCTGCTATTGTAAGGAGTTTCTGTCATCGATACTCTGAGCTAATTTAGGGTAAGTTTCTACTTACAACAACACAAATCAGCCATAATTATACATGTATCCCCTCCTCTTGAGCCTCCCTCACCTCCTCCTTCCCATCCCTCTAGGTTATTACAGAGCACCAGGCTGAGCTCCCTGTTTTATATAGCAACTTCTCACCAGTTATCTATTTTACACATGGTAGTGAAGACAATGGCACCCCACTCTAGCACTCTTACCTGGAAAATCCCATGGACGGAGGAGCCTAGTAGGCTGTAGTCCATGGAACTGCTAAGAGTCGGACACGACTGGGCGACCTCATTTCACTTTTCACTTTCATGCATTGGAGAAGGAAATGGCAACTGACTCCAAAGTTCTTGCCTGGAGAATCCCAGGGACAAAGGAGCCTGGTGGGCTGCCGTCTATGGGGTCGCACAGAGTCGGACACGACTGATGCGACTTAGCAGCAGCAGCAGTGTATATATGTTGATTCTATTTTCTCAGTTCATCTCACTCTTTCCTTCCCCCTTGTGTCCCCAGTGTTAATAGCAGCACTATTTACAATAGCTAGGACATGGCAGCAACCTAGATGTTCATGGACAGATGAATGGATAAAAAAGATGTGGTACATATAAGCTCCACAGTTTCTAATGGGAGGCTGTCTTGACTTGGCTGACTTTTGAAGCATATGGCTCTGTAGTTGACCATCAGGGTAGATTGGTTGTCCTGTGTTTACTTGTAGGGGATTCTGACCTCAAAGTTATTGCTGCTCAATATCTTTTAGAATCTAAAAAATATCAAATTTATGGAGGAGTTCAGGTAGGCTTATTTTCAGCTGTTCCTTTAGGTCAGTAGTTTTTCATCCCAAGGCATAAATTAAAATCTGTACTGTAGCCTAAAAATGCAGATCCCCAAACCCTACCCTAAAGTAACTTACTTGGAATCCCTGGGGGATGTGGATCAGATATTGTGATCCTGATGCTTACTTTTAGTTGAGAACCACTGACTCAGTGATCTAAAATCGGTCCCTAAATTGATATAGCATAGTGTATTGCCTCAACCCTCACATATTAGAATCCTCCTTGCTGAATTCCTCTTGGCCTCACCTTTTGAGTCTGTATTGAACTTTTATTTTATTTTTTTTAATAGCCTTCCAAAATTGTTCCCTAAATTATTCAAAGGTATTGTTCCCTACTCTCTCACACATGTTTTTTCTGAGGACCTTAGGAGTGGTTGCACTTCCCTTGTACAATTGTTTTGTTTTTATTCTACAGATCCTGTCACTTTTATAACTGGCTGTTATTGTCGTTTAGTTATCAAGTCGTTTCTGATTCTTTTGTGACCTCATGGACTGTAGCCCTATATCCTACATCCTACATCCATGGGATTTTCTAGGCAAGAATACTGGAGTGGGTTGCTATTTTATTCTTCAGGGGATCTTTCAGATTGGGGATCGAGCCCTCATGTCTTGCATTGGCAGGCAAATTCTTTACCACTGAGCCACCTGGGAAGCTCTTATAATTGGCTATGTTTTCCTTATAATTTTGGCTGCTATAATGTTTAGTATATAATCTCTGTCTTGCCTCAGTGAATAACTATACAGAGGTTTATTGTATTTATTTTTCATATCAACTTCACTCTGGCTTTGCCTTATTTTCCTAACTTGATTCAATCATTAATTCCTTGTTTCTTGTTGTTTTTGCTGCAAGATGCAATATATTAATAATAAATGTTGAAAGTCCTTCTTAAAATATGGCAAGGTATAAATGCAGCCTCTAACTTACATTAAATCCCACCATGCAGAGAGTGACAAGTGATAATTACACATTTACAGCAAACATACTAACTTAAAAGAGTACAACTAGGAGTTGAGATTCAATGAAAGAAAACCAAAAAATGACAGAAAATATAACTATGGAAAGAAACAGCACAACTGCATGTGATAAACCTCATCTTTTGTAAAAGAGATAAAGGAACAGATTAGGAGAGGAATAAACTTGTTTGACTAAGCATATGCTGGTAGTGGAGACAAGAGTTGTTAGTCATCAACAAAGAAAATGGCTGAGACCAAAAAGAGACATGCATAGGCTAAAAATACTCCCTGCAGCCTTTATTAAAGAAAAAATAATAATTCTATCATAATGAGAAGATACCTAGTATCTAACTATGCTGCTGCTGCTGCTAAGTCGCTTTAATCGTGTCCGACTCTATGCGACCCCATAGACAGCAGCCCACCAGGCTCCCCTGTCCCTGGGATTCTCCAGGCAAGAACACTGGAGTGGGTTGCCATTTCCTTCTCCAATGCAGGAAAGTGAAAAGTGAAAGTGAAGTCGTTCAGTTGTGTCCGACTCTAGCGACCCCATGTACTGCAGCCTACCAGGCTCCTCCTTCCATGGGATTTTCTAGGCAAAATTAAATTGATTATGATAGGCTTTCAAACCGTAAAGAAAATGAAAAATATGTTCCAACTACTTTCCTAAAATTGGCAGCAACATATGTAATATATTTTAAAATAAATGCTTTTAAAATGCTTACTCTTTTAAAGCTGTAGCCCTAAGATGATATATTTTTAATTGTACAGAAAAAACATTTTATAACTCCAATGCTTGAGTTTTAACTTTGCTGTAAACAAAAATCCTTATCTATTTAAAAGAGGAAAGATAAAAAGAGTAAAATTTTGCAGAATGTTCAGGTAAGGACACATTTTCCAGATCAGCTAAATTTAAATTTATCCTCTATTTGGTTACTTCTATATTTTGTTAATAAAACAAAACATAGAAGGCTAATGTATGGCTCTATCACCTAGGTCAAATAAGTAGATTCAGGAGAATAACTTTTGAGAGAATCTTTAGAATAACAGCATCATAAAACTGTCATTGATTTGCTCCCAAATTTCATGTGGACTTCCTAAGGAATGTGTCTGGCCCATAGAGTATGGTCTCAAATATTTATTTCACTTAAAAGATTATATTTACAGATAAAATAGGAGAAAAAAGGAGAGTCACACAGATATTTCTTACAGTGGTGATTTGTAAAGTTTTAATTGAGGCCCATGGACTCTGAAGTGCTCCATCACATAGCAAGCTAGCAGGTGTTTGGAAATAAGCAAGTATCACTCATTGAGGTGGGTGCAGAGGATTTTACTAAGGGGACATCTGTGCTAAGACAGAAACCATGGATGGAAAAGCAAGTGGTAAAGTAATAGTGTAGACAGAGAAGAGAAAAGAGAAGCACAGATTCAGGACAAAGGAAGTGAAGATAGAGTTGGTAGCTGCAGTTCCTTGGAGCACAGTCCTCACTGCGACGGCGGTTAGAAGTTCTGTTACTGGTGGAAATCAGATCTCATTGGAAGAGGTTAAAGGTGAGTGGTTTATATTTTCGTATTTTGACAGTGAGAAAACAAAAGAGAGTGAATAGGAAGTAGTTCCATGAGATAAAGAAATTGAGGACAGGTTCCCTGTATTATTTAGTGGTTTCTTTGTTTTGTTTTAATTAATTAGGAGATTCTGATCATGTTTATAGATACACAGGATGGGCCTCATTGTGAGGGAGAATTTAAGAGAAAAAGACAGGGAAAAATTGAAGGTGTGTGATAGTCTGTATGGAGCTGGAGTTGAGATCAGGAGCACAGTTGAAGAGGTTAGCTCTGAAATAAGGACCAAACTTGTATCCTCAGAGACAGGAGGAGGAGAAAGGAAGTGATTGGTTGAAATCACAGAGAAATGCCTGCTTCATGGTAACTAGTTGTATTTTTCTAAGTATTCCCTTCCATAATACGTAGTACAATGAATCCTTATCTTTATTACTCTGTAAATAAAGTTATTTACTTCTATGCTTTTCTAGACCACAATGCTCTTCATCCTTGTTCCTTTGGTAGACAGCAGAGTGATAGTTATGTTGGGAGTGCCTGGGTGACATTGAAGAAAAAGCAGCAGACATCTATGGTTTGCTTAGTGTCAGCATACTCAGAGCTTCAAGGGTTAATTTTATCATCATCTCCATTTTACAGATTTAGGAGAGTGGGTAAATTACACAAGGTCACACCACTAACAAATGATGAAATCATGTTCAAACCTAGACATCTGACCTCAGAATACTTACTCTTAACTGTTATATATGTTGACTCTCTTGAGATGCCATTGGCTCTCAGAAGAAAGTTGATGGTCTATGACAATGACAAATTATGACCGAAATTTGCTTACATTCTTAATACTTCAATAGTTACAGTTTCTTAGGTAAAGAGGGGGAAGATACTTTATGTTGGCCACCCTTAACATCCTTGTCATTTTGTGAAGAAATCTAAAAATAATGTGGTTTTATGCAGTTTTCCTCTGGAGTTGGCTGTGTTGAAAGGACTGTAGATGTAGATTAAGCTGTGTGAGGTCAATTTAGACCCTGTTTTTAATGATACTTGTAGGATTTCTTCCTTAATAATATTTCAAGTGTTTTCACCACAGTAAACTATTTCTTGAGGCCCTTATAAAGTAAAAAAGTTATGCTGTGGCCTCTTTTAGCATATTCTTTAATAATTTAATAATCCTCTGGATGAACTGATGGCCTGTCTCCTTCTCCTCTATCTCTGCATTTCTAGAGGATGGAAAGATAATTGTTTTCATTGGGAGCACCATGTGGCTTGGAGGATCTTAGTTCCCTGACCAGGGATTGAACCCGAGGTCCTGGCAGTGAAAGCACTGAGTCCTAACCACTGGACCACCAGGGAACTCCCAAGCATAATTGTTTTCTAGACAGTTGTTCTCAAACTTGACAGTACATCAGTATCACCTAGCAAAACTTTTGGATATGGATAGCTCAGTTCTACCCCAAGAAGGACAGTTTTGGTGTAAGGGGCACCCAAGAACTTGCATTTCCCATAGGTTCCCAGGTTTTGCTGTTGCTATTGGCCTAGAACCCACACTGTAAATACTAATGCTCTAAACTGTAGATGTCATAGATTTAATTTCAAATAGTATGCATACCTTTAATGTATTCCTAGGCTTATTATCTAATCATTTCCTTTAAGAAGGAGTTAAGAGCAGTTCTTCAAACACAAAAGTCATTGTTTCTGGTAAATGTGTCCTAACACTGTGAACTGGCTTATAGCCAGTGCCATGACTCTCTAAGTAATGCAAACAGTTGATTTGACATGAGAGATAAATTGTGAAACCATTTTTTTTTCTTAAGATGCTCAGCATTTTTTACTTCTTAAAGTGATATTTTCATTGGGTTTCAGTAACATGTTGAACCTCTGTCTTGTTCTTATAACCAAGCATCCCACTATCCATCTTTTTACAGAGCTTGGGTCCTAGTTTGGCTTGTCTTCTTTCTACTTTCTAGAAGTATGTGAATCTTACATCTATGTCAGCTAACAAAGCAGATATTTCCATATAACCCTCAATATATGACATCTGCAATACCACTCTCCTTCCATGACCACCAATGATAACCTTGCTGGGTCAGTCTCATAGACTGTGAATGTGCACTTACTATTGTGTAATACTTACTGAATACTATCTGGATTTATCTTTAAATTGAGACTGAATACCTGTGTACCTGGGTCATACTCCTTTGGTTCCAGAATGCATGACTCCTTAGTTGCTTCAGTCATGTCCAACTCTTTGCGACCCTATGGACTGTGGCCTGCCAGGCTCCTCTCTCCATGGGGATTGTCCAGGCAAGAATACTGGAGTGGGTCACCATGCCCTCATCCAAGGGGTCTTCCCTACCCAGGGATTGAACCTGCATCTCTTATGTCTCCTGCATTGGCAAGCGGGTTCTTTACCACTAGTGCCACCTGGGAAGCCCTTGGTTCCAGAATAAAATGATGTAATTAACAATCCTGTAATTGATGGACACATCGACAACGAGTTCAGTAAATTGCATTGTTATGATCATCATAAGGATGTGGTTATAATGCTGCTTGTTGTGTATTTCACTTATGCAGATTCAGGAGATAAATTCTACTCAGATCTCTGGACCAAGAATATTTTCTGTTTGTTGTTTGTTTGTTAGAAATTGGGGTATTTTGATCTTATAGATATAGTGAAACATGAAATTAGTGTTTTCCTCTTTGCCTTTGTTCCTGTAAAGATCAGAGCCAATTTGTAGCCCAAATAGAATTTTATAGGATATAAAAACATTTCTATACCACCATCATTTTGATCTTAACCCATTTTCTTATTTGCCACAATTTTCTCATTAAAAAGAGGAAAGGAAAACTGTAACATATATTGCTAAAGTTCGCTTTAAAGATATCTAGAGCAAGGTAGGGTGTACTTTTTAAAAGAGAAATGTTATACATTTCTCTTTATAATATATACATTCAAGTTTTAGTTTTAGAGTCAGTCTCTTCAGACTTCACTTCAGCAGTTCTGTCATCTTTTGGTTACTCACAAATCCAGAGTCTTGTCCTGTGGCTATTATCAGAAATCCTAGACCCACAGGGTATTAAATATGAACTAGGGATTACCACATTGGAGGAAGCACAGCTTTATAAAGGGATTAAATTAACCTCCCTAACTCTCAGATATACTTTTACTCATGTGATATTTCATCTGTGAACAATCTACTACAATGTGTGTGTTGTGACCTTAAACATTATTTTCTTTTCATTTGAAACTTTATAGCAATGAATTTCCTAGGCGTATTCAGTTTTCAGGGCTTCCCTGATAGCTCAGCTGGTGAAGAATCTGCCTGTAATGTTTCATCTATTTCAGTAATACAAAAGACTATGGCATAAAAGACCACGATGATGTAAAAGAAAAATTACATCAGACACTTTATAAATTATCAAAGACAGTGATATTCAAGACTGTTGCAAAGGAGTCAAGACTGTTGCAAAAGAGGGGAGAAATACAATGTAACTATGCTGAAACAAAAGAGGGTTTTTAAATTCAGGGATGAGCTACCGGAAAAGTACTGAAGACTTCAGAGGGGAAGTTGGTCAATGCGATTAAGCCATCTGTGCTTGCCAAGTTGTCTTTTCATTTTCAAACTTAGGCTCCTACCCTCCTATAGAAACTGGGAGCTAGAAGTACTATCTCTTTTGATATTTACAGGCATACCTCATTGTGTTGAACTTCACTTTATTGTGCTTCTCGGGTATTGTGGTTTTTTTTGGTTTTTGGTTTTTTTTTTTACAAATTGGAGGTTTATATCAATCCTGCATTGGGGGTTTATGTCAATCCTGCATTGAACAAGTCTATTGGGACTATTTTTTTTTTTTCAGCAACATTTGCTCACTTTGTGTCTCTTGTGTCATAGTTTTTTGCAATTCTCATAGTATTTAAACTTTTTCATTATTATTATATTTGTTATGGTGATCTGTGATGTTACTATTGCAAAAAAGTTGGGACTTGCTAAAAGCTATGGTGATGATTAGCATTTTTTAGCAGTAAAGTATTCTTTAATTAAGGTATGTACTATGCTTTATTAGACATAATGCTAAATTGCATGCTTACTAGACTATAGCATAGTGTAAACATAACTTTCATATGCACTGGGAAACTGAAAAATTTGTGAATCCATTTATCAATATTTTCTTTATAGTGGTGCTGTGTAATTGAACCCACAGTGTCTCTGAGGTTAGCACTTTTTAAGTGGGTGGCTCCTACCTCCTTGAAAAAGCCATTTCTGGCTTATAAAATTTGCATCTCAAAGGAGCTGAAAAGTTGCTCTACCATTGAAAGTTTTCTAAAGGTAAATGCTCTCAGAGGAAAAGGAAGACTGGGGCCTAGAGTCAGGACAAAACACATCTAATGTTTAGTCACACTGGGGGGAATGTTTACTTGGCTTTGTCAATGGTGTTGACATTTCAGATTCTCACAAAACAGGTTACAATTTAAGATAACATTTATAAATTCCTAGTAAATACAGGTAACTTTCATCTGATCATTCAATATATTTAGGTTATTTACCTTGCTGCTTACTATTAAAAATGAAAGAATGGATTCAAATGATTAAATAATTATTATAATTTAAATGGAAGGTGTGTGGATCTCATTGCAATCTTTTGTGTGTCAAGGAACAAAACAAATGACAATCTTGTGTGCCTAAACGTGGGCAGCAAATTAAAAGGTAGAAAATTAAATAAAAATTTTGTGGTCTGCAATTATGACAAAGTAATTTCTAAAAATCCTTTCTTTCTCAACAAAGACTAGCTTTACAACAGCTGTTCAAAAGATAAAATTCAAATGAACTAGAGAACTAAGATATGGCTCTTGACAATTGTGATACATGTGTGCAAAGTCAATTATTTATTTTCTAAATATTATACTTCCCTAGTCATGGAAGTCTGTAGAAAGAATTTTCAAGAAGGAAGAAAGAATCAGTAATGTAAAGTGATAGGAAGTATGAAATACAAGTGATACAAACATGGAGAAAACCTGGAAGATATCTTTGTATTAATGAAGTAAGAGGTTACTGGTAACCTTTGAGACTTCAGTGTCAGAATAGCACCAGTGAAAACTAGTGTGTGAACTGCCCACCTGAATGAGTGCATTTTGACACAAGGAGACAATTGGCTTTTCATTATTTTTTTTTAAAGAAAACGGAAACAAATAATTTGTAAGATTATTCATTTAGGGAACATCTTCTAAGTTTCAATGTGATCTAAACAACTTTCTACTCTAAGATAAAACATCATATTGTCAGGGGAGTGTAATCTCCTCGGTTCTGTCTCGTTGCAACAAAAACTTGCAGCAACAGACATGAAAGCCCTCAGAGTGTCACAGGTCTCAGACCATGTTATAGCTATCAGCTCTCGGATAGACCGTGTTATTGCTCTCAGACAGATCAGTGTTACATCTCCGTGTTACAGCTCAGTTTTATTTAGAAAATAAAAGGAAAATACATCCTCGAGGCATGAAGGCATGCTGACCCAAAAGATGCGAAGAGACAAGAGAGAGCCCCGACCCTTTGGCTCCTCTATTTATATGTTTTTTCCTCCCCCTGGGCCTGCCCTATGTAAATTGGGCTAGCCAGGAGTGCTGTTTATTCTACCTGAGGTCCTCATTCAGGTCCTTGGACCTTCCCTTGTTCTATTTTCATGGGCTTTTCCATTCCTTTTCTTTTATCCACCGCCATTCTGGACTCCTTTTTCCTATTCTAACTACCTAAAACTATTGACATTTCAAAAGAAAGTGTATAACCTGGGTACAGGTTACCAGGGTACAGGGAGAAAGATTGGTAGATGGGCAGGATCCTTTTGGAAAGGAGAAAATACACAGCTTATGAGACAGAAAATAAGGAAAGCAAAAAAAGTAATGATTTTTTAGTTTATTAATCTCATTATTTTCTTCCAGTTTTCACTACTACATAATCAATTCCATAAATACTAAGGATGTGCAATTTTCTCAAAGATGCCTTTCTAAGTTGCAGTTCATGTTATGGCTGTTTCTAGTCCTAAGTTTTTCAAAATTAATAAAAGTATAACTCATCTTGGATTCACTGTTCTTATACTGAATGGGTATATTTAATTTGATAGAAAATGTGAATTCAAAATACCTACTAATTTTTAATGACATCAGTTCAGTTCAGTTCAGTTCAGTCGCTCAGTCATGTCTGACTCTTTGAGACCCCATGAATTGCAGCACGCCAGGCCTCCCTGTCCGTCACCAACTCCCGGAGTTCACTCAAACTCATGTCCATCGAGTCAGTGATGCCATCCAGCAATCTCATCCTCTGTCATCCCCTTCTCCTCCTACCCCCAATCCCTCCCAGCATCAGGGTCTTTTCCAATGAGTCAACTCTTCTCATGAGGTGGCCAAAGTATTAGAGTTTCAGCTTTAGCATCAGTCCTTCCAATGAACACCCAGGGCTGATCTCCTTTAGAATGGACTGGCTGGATCTCCTTGCAATCCAAGGGACTCTCAAGAGTCTTCTCCAACACCACAGTTCAAAAGCATCAATTCTTCAGTGCTCAGCTTTTTTCACAGTCCAACTCTCACATCCATACATGACCACTGGAAAAACCATAACTTTGACTAGACAGACCTTTGTTGGCAAAGTAATGTCTCTGCTTTTGAATATGCTGTCTAGGTTGGTCATAACTTTCCTTCCAAGGAGTAAGCATCTTTTAATTTCATGGCTGCAATCACCATTTAATGACATAGGATGTATAAATTGTGCTCATTACTATTCTCCTATTCAGATAACTAGTGTAAGATATCATACAGTGATACCATATACATAGTAGCCATACTATGAAATGACAAAGAATATTCAAACTACCACACAATTGTACTCATGTCACATGCTAGCAAAATAATGCTCAAAATATCCAAGCTAAACTTCAACACTACTTGAATTGGAACTTCCAGATGTTCAAGCTGGATTTAGAAAAGGCAGAGGAACCAGAGATCAAAATGCCAACATGCATTGGATCATAGAAAAAGCAAGAAAATTCCAGAAGAACTTCTGCTTCACTGAATACAGTAAAGCCTTTGACTTTGTGGATCACAACAAACTGTGGGAAAGTCTTAAAGAGATGTGAATACCACACCACCTTACCTGCCTCTTGTGAAATCTGTGGTCAAGAAGCAATAGTCAGAACCAGACTGGAACCACAGACTGGTTCAAAATTGTGAAAGGAGTACATCAAGGCTGTTTATTTTCACCCTGCTTATTTAACTTATGAAGATCCAACCAGTCCATCCTAAAGAAAATCAGTCCTGAATATTCACTGGAAGGACTGATGTTGAAGCTGAAACCCCAATGTGTGGGGGGCACCTTGTGTGAAAGCTGACTCATTTGAAAAGACCCTGATGCTGGGAAAGATTGGAGGCAGGAGGAGAAGGGGATGACAGAGGATGAGATGGTTGGATGGCATCACTGAATCAATGGGCAATGAGCTTGATTAAACTCTGGGAGATGATTATGAGGCCTGTGTGCTGCAGTCCATTGGGTTACAAAGAGTTGGACACAACTGAGCGACTGAACTGAACTGAAGAGTAAGAAGTAAAGTGAAAGTCTCTCAGTTGTTTCTGACTCTTTGCAACCCCATGGATTGTAGCCTGCCAGGCTCCTCTGTCCATGGAATTCTCCAGGCCAGAATATGGGAGTGAGTAACCATTCTCTTCTCCAGGGGAACTTCCCAACCCAGGGATCGAACCCAGTTCTCCTTCATTGCAGGAGGATTCTTTACCAGCTGAGCTAGCAGGGGATCCCTATATGCTGAGTAAATCATGCAAAATGCTGGGCTGGATGAAACACAACCTGAAATCAAGATTGCTAGGAGAAATATCAATAACCTCACATATGCAGATGACACCACGCTTATGGCAGAAAGTGAAGAACTAAAGAGCCTCTTGATGAAGGTGAAGAGAAAAGTGAAAAAGTTGGCTTAAAACTCGACATTCAGAACACTAAGATCATGGCATCCAGTCCCATCACTTCATGACAAATAGATGGGGAAACAATGGAAACGGAAACAGATTTTCTTTTCTTGGGCTCCAAAATCACTGCAGCCATAAAATTAAGACACTTGGTCCTTGGAAGAAAAATTATGACAAACCTAAACAGCATATTAGAAAGTAGAGACATTACTTTGCAGACAAATGTCCATATAGTCAAAGCTATGGCTTTTCCAGTAGTCATGTATGGATGTGAGAACTGGACCATAAAGAAAACTGAGCACCAAAGAATTTCTGCTGTGACCTGTGATGTTAGAGAAGACTCTTGAGAGTCCCTTGGACTACAAGGAGATCAAATCAGTCCATTCTAAGAGAAATCAATCCTGTATACTCATTGGAGCAACTGATGCTGATACTAAAGCTCCAATACTTTGGTCACCTCATGTGAAGAGCCAACTCATTGGAAAAGACCCTGATGCTGAAAAATATTGCAGGCCGGAGGAGAAGGGGGTGAAAGAGGATGAGATGGTTGGATGGTATTATCGACTCAATGGATATGAGTCTGAGTAAGCTCTGGGAGATGGTGAACGACAGGGAAGCCTGCCATGCTGTAGTCTTTGAAGTCGCAAAGTGTCAGACTCAACTTAGTGACTGAAAAGCAACAATACTATGAAATTATTTGTCTCTATTTATTTCATTATATGGACATTTTGATAACTTATAGCTAATATATATTTTCTGAAGATAGGGCTAAAATGGTAAGAACAGCAAAATACTAAGGATGATAGTAATAATATTGTTTTAGTCCACTTCTTTTTCTCCTCTCAAGGAAGGGCTTATATCAAAAAGCAAAATTTATGACCCCTAAAAGATTTTTCTTACTTTAATTTCTACTCAAAATACTTACCTGCAGTTATTCTGAGCAAGGGCATTTAAAAGAGAATTAAAAATTCAACTATACTTTGCTTAAACAATTTGAATGACTAACTGCAGTAATTAGCTTTGAGTAAATTCACAAAGTAAATAGAGCCTTGATACTTCATAATTAAACAGAACCCCAATTTCCTTTCAGCATTTAATTCGGCATTCAAATTATCAAGGGTGCTATTTTAAACTACTTTTTGGAAATAGGTGTAATGATTTTTTTTGTTGTTCTTACATTATTAATGAGCTTTCATTCAGACTATAGATTGGCAGTATTTATATAAAAGAAATGAGTATAAGAATAGCAAATAGTATATAAAAAACAAATAAAGAACTTCCTCCCCCATCCATCTTCTAGAAGTTTTAATATACATCATAACAATTTAAATACGTTTTATATCAAAATAAGATATAAATCAGATCAGATCAGATCAGTCACTCAGTCATGTCCGACTCTTTGCGATATAAATAACTATATATTATTATTATTTACTCAAGCAACTGGGTGAGACTATATTTTAGCTTGTATCAATAATTGCAACTTATACCGATGTGAACACATTTCATTGCTTTTTCATGACAGTAGGATATTTCAAAATGTGCATTTCCAAGATAGGAACAAACTGATAATTCAGTTTGAAGAAGTCCTGGTGGTTTGGGAAAAGAAAGAACCACACTTGAGTTAGTGCAGATACTTTATTTCATGGCTCTAAAGTGTGTTTTGCAATTCATTGTGTCATTAGACACAACTTAAAAAAATCAAGTTATTTCCCTTTTCCTTTATTTTTTTCTAATTATAAATTTTATTTTTACAAGAGAATTGTATTGTGTCTATCATTTTGTGGTGCTTATAATGAAAATGCCTATAACAACAATGGAGTCTAATTTTAGAGTACTTTTAATGATTTTTGTCAGCTAATAGATTCTCTTAATTTTATCCTATGAAATACCAGTCCTGAAAGATAAGATGTTCCACAAATAAAGCGTTTTTATTAAGTATTATTAGTCCCTCTAGGAATATTTCCCCTCCATGGATCACAGTCTTTTCATGGTGAAGGGGCTTATGTAACTCAATGAAGCTATGAGCCTGGCCATTATGGGTCATAGTGAAGAGTTCTGACAAAACGTGGTACACTGGAGGAGGAAATGGCAATGCACTCCAGTATTCTTGCCGTGAGACCCCCATGAACATTATGACAGGGGTAATCCAAGTCTATTTCCCAACCACTAGTGCCGAAGAAGCTGACGTTGACTGGTTCTATGAAGACCTACAGAACCTGTTATAACTAACACCGAAAAAAAAAAAAAAAAAAAAACCAAATTAAAAAAGATGTCTATTTTATCATAGGAGATTGGAATGCAAAAGTAGAGACACAAGAGATACCCAAAATAACAGGCAAGTTTGGCCTTAGAATACAAAATGAAGCAGGGCAAAGGCTAAAGTTTTGCCAAGAGAACAACACTGGTCATAGCAAACACCTTTTTTCATCAACCCAAGAGATAACTCTATACATGCACATCATCAAGTGGTCAATACCGAAATCAGATTGATTATGCTAGCCTGGAAAATCCCATGGACAGAGGAGCCTGACAGGCTACGGTCCATGGGGTCGCAAGAGTCGGACACGACTTAGCAACCAAACCACCACCATGATCTTTGCAGCCAAAGATGAAGTAACTTTATACAGTCAGTGAAAAGAATACCTGGAGCTGACTGTGGTTCAAACCATGAGCTCCTTCTTGCAAAGTTCAGGCCTAAACTGAAGAAAGTAGAGAAAACCACTAAACCTTCCAGATATGACCTAAATCAAATCCCTTATGAATAAACAGTGGAGGTGATGAATAGATTCAAGGGATGAGATCTGGTAACAGAGAGCCTGAAGAACTATGGATGGAAGTTCACAACATTGTACAGGAGGCAGGGACCAAATCCCTCCCAAAGAAACAGAAATTGAAGAAGGTAAAGTGGTTGTCTTACAAATAGCTGAGGAAAGAAGAGAAGCAGATAAGGGAGAAATGGAAAGATATACCCAACTGAATGCAAAGTTCCAGAGAATAGTAAGAAGAGGTAAGCTGCTGCTGCTGCTGCTGCTAAGTCGCTTCAGTCGTGTCCCACTCTGTGTGACCCCATAGACGGCAGCCCACCAGGCTCCCCTGTCCCTGGGATTCTCCAGGCAAGAACACTGGAGTGGGCTGCCATTTCCTTCTCCAATGCAGGAAAGTGAAAAGTGAAAGTGAGGTTGCTCAGTCATGTCCGACTCTTAGCGACCCCAAGGCTGCTTAAATGAACACGGCAAAGAAAGAGAGGAAAACAATACAATGGGAAAGACTTGAGATGTCTTCAACAAAGAGATATCAAGGAAACATTTCCTGCAAGGATGGGCACAATAAAGGACAGAAATGGTAAGAAATTAACAGAAACAGAAGAGATTAAGGAGAGGTGGCAAGAATACACATAAGAACTATACAAAAAGGTCTTAATGACCTAGATAACCACCACTGTGAGGTCATTCTCTTAGAGCCAGAAACGTGTGAAGTCAAGCAGGCTTTAGGAAGCATTACTACAAACAAAGCTAGTGGGTGTGACAGAATTGAACTTTTTAAAATCCTAAAAGATTGCTTCTGTTAAAGTTCTGCACTCAGTATGCCAGCAAATTTGGAAAACTCAGCAGTGGCCACAGAACTGAAAGAGATCAGTTTTCATTCCAATCCCAAAGAAGGGAAATGCCAAAGAATGTTCAAACTACGGTACGATTGTACTCATTTCACATGCTAGCAAGGTAATGCTCAAAATTCTTCAAGCTAGGCTTCAGCAGTATGTGAACCGAGAACTTCCAGACATAAAAGCTGGATTTAGAAAAAGTCAGAGCAAGCAGAGATCAAGTTGCCAACATCTGTTGGATCACAGAAAAGCAAAGCAATTTCAGGAAAACATCTACTTCTGCTTCATGAACTACACTAAAGCCTTTGACTGTGTGGATCACACAGCAAACAGTGGAAAATTCTCCAAAAGATGGTAATACCACCTTACCTGCCTCCTAAGAAACCTGTATGTCAGTCAGGAAGCAACAGCTAGAACCAGACATGGAAGAACTGACTGGTTCAAAATTGGGAAAGGAGTACATCAAGGCTATATATTGTCACGTTGCTTATTTAACTTATATGCAGAGTACATCATGTGAAATGTCAGGCTGGATGAATCACAAACCGGAATCCAGATTGCTGGGAGAAATATCAACAACCTCAAATATGCATATGATACTGCTTTAATGGTAGAAAATGAAGAGGAACCTTGATGAGCTTCTTGATGAGGGTGAAAGAGGAGAGTGAAAAAGCTGGCTTGAAACTCAACATTCAAAAAATGAAAATCATGGCATCTGGTCCTGTCACTTTATAGCAAAGAGGAAGGGAAAAAGTGGAAGCCGTGACAGACTTCATTTTCTTGGGCTTCAAAATCACTGTGGATGGTGACTGCAGCCATGAAATTAAAAGCTGCTCACTCCTTGGAAGAAAGGTATAACAAACCTAGACAGTGTATTAAAAATCAGAGACGTCACTATGCTGACAAAGGTCCACATAATCAAAGTTGTAGTTTTTCCAGTAGTCATGTACAGATGTGAAAAGTGGACCATAAAGAAGGCTGAGCACCAACGAATTGATTCTTTTGATCTGCAGTGCTGGAGAACTCTTGAGAGGCCCTTAGACAGCATGGAGCTCAAGCCAGTCAATCCTAAAGGAAATCAACCCTGAATATTCCTTAGAAAGACTGATGGTGAAGCTCCCAATCTTTGGTCACCTGATACGATGAACCAACTCATTGGAAAAGACCCTGATGTTGGGAAATTGAAGGCAAAAGGAGAAGAGGGCAACAGCGGATGAGATGGTTAGATAGCATCACCGACTTAATGGACAGGAATTTTAGCCAACTCGGAGATAGTGGAGAACAGAGAAGCCTGGTTAGCTGCAGTCCATGGCTGGCAAAGAGTCTGACACGATTTTACAAATGAACAACAAGAATATTTTAATGTGCATATTAATATGTTCAAAGTTCTGTGGAAAAGCAAAAATTTTACTATCATAGTCAATCCTCAAAGTTTATTTGTTCTTTTTTTGTTCCTCTTTAACATGATTTTTATTAACCTTTTTCGAAAGCATATGAACAAGCTCTTTTGCATGAAATTCCATCTCCTTTATGAAGCCGGGATGAGTCACTGATACCGTGTTTGCAGCTGACTTTCTTATACCATTGTATGTCTAGGACACAAAGTTAGCTATTCAGTAAGTGTGATAGAATAAGGTCTCCTGAGTTTTCTGTACATTAATACTGTTATCTCATCAAATATATTTTGCTCCCTAAACAAAACCCTTGAATCCTGGAGGATATCGAGAATTTTATTTTCTCTATCTTGCTTCCCCCTTGCATCTTAGAACATAAGACTACGAAGCAGGAACAAAGTTAACATAGACAGATCAGACTGAATGGAAACAATTGGAATCTGTAAAGTCAATGCTGTAAAGTTGACAATTAAGTCAACTTTAATCTGTTTTAATGAAAACTGTTAAATACCAACTGTAATGAGGAACCAAGGAACCAGGTTCTGGATTGGGGACAAAACGGGGGGTTCAGGCATGGGCCCAGTCCCCAGGTGTTCACAATCTCTTTAAGAAGACAGGTAGGCATTTAACTCTATTAAGACTGATTATTCGTGTGTGTGTGTGTGTGTGTGTGTGTGTGTGTTAGGTTGCTTCAGTTGTGTCTGACTCTTTGCAACCGTGTGAACTGTAGCCCACCAACTTCCTCTGTCCATGGGATTCTGCAGGTAAGAATACTAGAGTGGGTTGCCATACTCTCCTCTAGGGGATCTTCCCAACCCAGGGATCGAACCCCCATCTTCTACATCTCCTGCATCAGCACATGGGTTCTTTACCATGAGCACCACCTGGGAAATCCCCAAGACAGATTGTATCTACTGTCATTTACTATTGCAGATTGCTTTGCTGATGTAATATGTTTCCAGTTCTTTATTTAGCTAGCATCCTGTGGGACTAGCAAGTACTTTTTTCACTCAGATATATTCATTGTCCTTTACAGAGAATACATGAATAGAAGATCAATTTTTATTTATCTGATTACACTATTAATTATCTCTAGATCCATTCTTCTCAGCAACATTTATCAATGTTTCATGTTGACTAGAATCCTACTGAGATGATAATAAGTGATGTATTTGGAGGTTTTTAACTAATTTATCTACTTGGAATGATGGTCAGTGGTCAGTCTGTCTCTTACCATCCTTCTGAAACAGATTCTTAGCAGATGTTCAGAAGCTGATACCTGATATTTCTTCTCTCCAAAGAGATGCTTTCTCATTAAAATTTAAAACATTTTAAAAATGTTATTTAATGTTGTTTTGATGAGATGGCTGGATGGCATCACTGACTCGATGGATGTGAGTCTCAGTGAACTCCGGAAGTTGAAGTTGGTGATGGACAGGGAGGCCTGGTGTGCTGCGATTCATGGGGTCACAAAGAGCGACTGATCTGATCTGATCTGATCTGAGTATACATTGTATAATTCTTGGAACATATGACAAACAGTACATTTTATCATTTTAAATCTATAATGCTAGACAAGATATAATCCCACAGTGCCCCCATTGTCTTTATATGCATATTGTATTCCTGGAAGCCATGAGCATAGACTTCTCCAAAGCCACTGGTCTTTAGCTCAAGGATAAACTCAAGAAGTAATCTAATTTTAAATAATTGAAGTCTGCCTTGGAACTTTAGTCATCCACAAGCAAAAATCCACTTTTCTCTCTAGGACAAGGTCAGCAGCAAGCCGTACCCAGATCTTTGCAGTGGGCTTTCATTTATACACTGGTTTCATTCTATTCAGAAAGTACCTTTGTAAATCTCAAAGTAGAGGGCTTCAGTGAGTACAATGAGAATGTCCTGGCAAGTAATATCTGGAAAGTGAACGCGGGCCAATTGCATTCAGTTCTCACAATATTATGAAAGGGGGCTGTGGGTTATATTGCAGTGTTTCTAAGCTGATTATCCAGAACAGAGGCTCAGCTTGATGCCAGTTCTTTTACATGCATTGCCAGACTAAACAAGTACCTTTTGAGGTTCATCCATCACAATTTATGATACATTAAGCTAAATCTAATGTTCTCTGAAGCTGGTGTTACGGGATTTTCTATATTCAGGCTAAGAAATTGCATTTGGGGAAAGGGATTTCTCTTTTTCTCCATAGAGTTTCTTTAGTTCTACAGAGTCTTGTTATGTCTATTGCAGCCCTGTTATATTCTGGTACTAATCGCAGACTGATTTTAAGTATTTGAAATCTTAACTGGTAGCAGGAAATGACTTTAAATTAACATTGCATGAACTACTATAAATTGTTCACTGAAAAGGAGTGTTTAATTATAAATGAAGAAACCTGTTTCCCAGTTGATTAACTATATTAAACACTTTATATTTTCAAAGATCTACACTATTGTTAATAAGCTATTTCTCACAATGGGTCTCTGAGGGAGTCTAATACTATCACCTCCTATTTTTATAAATGATGCACTTGACCCATAAAAATTAGATTGTCCATATTGGACCACATAGAAATGAAAAACTGGAATGGGGCTTCAAGTTCTTAATGTACCTGTGCCTAGTTAACAGAGCTATGCTCTTAGTTTTCTGAGCCCCTAAAGTACGTTAGAAAATTAAGTAAATTTGTCAGATGGCTACACACATACACACACACATACACAAACACACACACACACTTTTTTTTTTTTTTTTCCTTTAGAACATTTCTGTTCTGTATGTAAAACCAGTTATTTTGTTATGGAGTAATATAAAAAAAACTCAAAAGAGCTAGCTCTGCAGTCAATTAATCCATGCTACTTATTCTGATATTCCTCACCATTTGCTCATTGCCAGACTGACTTGTCCCTCTTGTCCCTCTCAGAGTCTATCATTTGAGAGACTAATATGATTGACTTTGGCCAAATGGTAGAATTGTCTGATACTGAGATCAACAAATATTTGTGGCAAGGAGTTCAGTCTTTAAAGTCTACTTGGTTATATTGCTTTCTATTAAAAATATAATTTTATTTATGAATTGATTATTACATTTATAATCTTTAATATTTTTACTTTGAATTTTAAAAGTTCTTTCTCATGAATAAAATAGTCCAGGATGTTTAATATAGATATTGATATCTTGTTTTTTTTATCAGTGGCTTTTGAATTGTTTAGTAGTTTAAATCTCATTTGTCTGATGAGTTTGCAGTTCTCTCAACATCAGTATCCCTTTAATATGTCACTGTACAGAGAACAGAGCTAGAAAACAATAGCTACCTCATCAATAAATTTTAATCATTGAAACATCAGGGGTTTTTTTTTTGTGGTGTTTGTATATGACAACCAATTTAAAACTTCGGAGTGGAATTGATCCTAAATGTACCTCCATATGAACTTATTAATATGTATATAATTTTTTATTTTTGAAAATTATGTATTATCTTTCATCCTTTTAAATGTAGGTTTATTATTTCTCTATAAAAACAGGATAAGGAAAATTCTTACCAAATGAAAGGAAACTTTAGTTTAAAAATTGTGAGTGCTAACGAAAGTAAATGCCCCTTGACATTCTATGTTTTAAGTCTATTAAATAAAAGAAAATGACATTCTGTGATCTTTTAAGTTTGTTTGTGCTGTAGAACGTCAACTATATTTGAATTATATGTGCACAGTATTTCATATCAAATGTGAGTAGCCAGATGTGGAGATTTTTTTAACGCATTTCCCTTTCTAGATATAATGTAAAGTCACATGCTTCAGTTCCTTATTAAAATATATACATGTGACTCTACATAATGAATTACACAATTTCTCCTGATTTCATCCTAGAGTCATGTACTGATAAAGTTATGGTTGGAATAAATAAGTTCCATCAGTTGCATTTGGAAGATGTAACATACGACAATGTAAGAACCTGACTTAAATATTTGTCTTCCGGTGATTTTGTTAAGACTGCAGCCTTGTGCATTTTCTAAACAATATTTTGGAGAAGTCTCCTCTGTGGTTCAGACTTCTTTAAACTCATTAAACATTTCATATATTTTAGACATAAGTGTCATATGTACAGGTTAGATAGATTGAACAATAAATTATGAATACACAATTTGCCATATGTAAGGATCGAAGTTATGTCTATTTTGGTCATCTTATGTTATAAGGGTCTTGCCAGTACCTAGTTCTGAATACGAGCCCCATAAATATTTCTTGAATTAAAAAAAGACATACAAACACATTTTGTGATATTCATTTATCTCTTCTTATTAAGATAAAAACAAGAAAGGAGATGAAAATACTTGAGGCTGAAAAGTAAAGAAACTTAAAATATCTCTTTATGATTTAAAAATGAATTTATTTCTAGTGTATTCTCAAATAGTTCTAAATCTGTGGTATTTCCTGGCCTTTTTTGAACGGAGCAAATCAAGTTAAACTCAAGAAAGTCTACCCAGAATGCAATTAGTAGGCCTCCAATATTTGCAGGTCCTCTAAATTCACAACATTTTTGCCAGTGTCATCATATATTTAGGCTTAATGGTAAAAGAGAATGAACACTATTTTATTCCTATAATTATGTTTCAGTGCATGTGCTCCATTTCATCGTGTAGGCATGATGATGTTGGAGAGGAGCATGGATAGGGTATTGGAGAAGAGAAAAATGTGTACATAAGAGTATTACGGCAATTAAAAAGAAACACAACAAAGCTGTATTACAAACTGAATACCATAGGATCATTCAAAGTTCAGAACTGAAGCCCTTAAAAAAAACAATAGATGCTCTTCTGGCAGTTTCAGGTAGTCGTGATTACTGACACAGGCTATGAGAACAGCAATGACCTTAGACCCAGAAGGCATGTTTTCCAAGCCATCTGCCAAGAGGTTCTTTTGGCCATCTGCATGAGATAGCCAGTAAATGGTTTCTACTGAAGACATCTATGTATGGTGGAACAGAGCTATCATAGCAATTTTTTTGAAAAAACATTCTTCTTCAATTCAGTTTATTTCAATACTATATTAAAGTGCTTCATGAATGTGAAGTGATATGGAGTAACTGAATTCTTACCAAACTAGTTTTGGTCAGCATGTAAACAGAACTTTAAAATTTTCTTTAATATGAAATTTTCACAGTATTTGAGTTATTTGAGAAATGATGCCTTAACAGGTATGACATAGGTAAGAAATTGGGCTTAATGATCCAGATAATTATTTTTAATTCTAATACCTAAATGACTTTATATAAACATATTTCATCATTTGTTCAAAATTCAAAGGCAACAATGTTTAAGTATCATATATATATTTAAAGCATTTTTATATTCCTGGAAAATATTGTGCAATTTATAAAAATCCATTTTAGAGTCTGTAAGTAATTTAGTTACTTCGGTTGTTTCTAAATTACCTAAAATAGTTTTTTTAATATGCACACTACTTGGAAATTGAAGAAACATATATACATTTTATTTTATTTTGTTTTACTTTATTTTAGACCAGAGATGACTACCTATATATAGTGAATTAATCCCTAACATTATGAAAGTAACATTAATTACTTATGGAATTTTTATGTTTTAGCATTAAAAAAAGGACGATTTTGGATCACACCAGATCCTTATCACAAAGATGACAACATCCAGATTGGGCGTGAGGTGAAAATATCTTGCCAAGTAGAAGCTGTTCCTTCTGAGGAGTTAACATTTAGTTGGTTTAAAAATGGTCGTCCGTTAAGAAGTTCCGAGCGGATGGTTATTACGCAGACTGACCCGGATGTCTCCCCGGGAACGACCAACTTGGACATCATTGATTTAAAATTCACGGATTTTGGGACATACACATGTGTAGCATCTCTGAAGGGAGGCGGAATATCTGATATCAGTATTGATGTTAATATATCCAGCAGCACAGGTAAGAAGCATATTTATGATTTAAAAGATGTTCACATTGAGAACCTTTTTTTTTTTTAATGTTGAATATACAAAATAGTGTTCAATCAAGCTAAGAACATTCTTCTTTTCAAGAAGTTTCCTGAAACCAAAATCCTAACATTCTGAATGCCCAACAAATATCATGTTAAGAGACTTTGATATTTGATTAGATTTAGATTTACATGAAGTTTTGTTTAGATTTACATAAGGTTTTACAGAAATAATGCACATAAAAGTAATAATGTGGCCTATAATATATACAGACTTCTGGATTAGATGGTACCAGGTTTTAAATTATTAACTAGGAACTCTCTGTAAAGCCTGTAATTATATTAAATGATAAAGTTAAATACCAAATGTTGAAAGAATTGGGACAATTTTCAGAAAATTGAAACAAACAGAAACTATTTATTCCTAGGAATAAAATACCAAAAGATAATTTGAGTATTAAAATATGTTATATAAGAAATATATTTTCCACCAAGATAAAAAAAGATAAACGTGTTAAAATTATAATCAGATGTGACTCTTTGTAGACCTTTATGTTAGGATCTCTTGACAATGAGATTGACTAAATATAAAAATATATTGGAGTGAAATTTCTTCTATTAATTTAAGACCAAAAATATGTTATCAATTTTCTCTCAATCAAATGAACACCCTTAGGTGAGGAAAATTGCAGGGCTCTGGTATGGAGGACATATTAGCTTAATTCTTAGGATGTTTTGAAGCCCTGCAATTTTATGAACTGCAATGAGTATGCGTTTGGAGAACTCCAGTGTAGCTTTATTTGTTTTGACAGCTTGTTACTAGACTGAGTTTTAATTTAGAATTTTCATATAATCCGAGGGTGAGTAATATGTGTTGAAAACAAAGAGCACAAATGTAGATTGCAAACATACTCTGTTTTGAAGGAATTAAAATAGTCAACGTCTTCTTTCCAGTCAGGCAGTATTTTGATTGTTGTGTGTTAACAGATGGACTTGTGATTTTGTGTCTTCTCATGATTCCAAATTGCAATACACGCTGAATTTATTTTACTTCTTAAGGGATATAGTCCATACTTCAGGGTGACCAAATGTGCTTGCTTTTCACCATTCTAGATCATTTCTAAGGAATATTCCATTCTAGGGTGATGGATGGTACTTGTGTTTGGAAAGATGTTCTTTCCTAGGTAACAAACAATCAAAAACCACAACAATAACTATTTTATTCAAAATTTGTGTTATCCCTAGGAGATGGACTAATTTTAGGATATATAAGGAAATCTGTTGATATACTCAGTCATCATTCATTTACGTATTTATTCAATCAGCAAATAGCCATTGAATGCCTACATCAACATGCTAGGGGACACCTGATATATGATAATTCCTATAAGAGTAAGACAATTTTGTGAGATCCGTGGAATTTGCCCTTATTTATGAGAGACAATTTTCAAGTGATCTACATTCAATCATGACCATTGCTTTGTTTGTTTGCCTGGTTTTTGCTTGTTTCTTTTTTGGAACTGATGACACAAACTCATATGCAAAGAAGCAGTGTTCCTGTCCAAACAGAGCAGTCTATATACAATTAAATTTAGAGAGAGGAGGGAGGAGAAAATGGAGAGGAGACAAGAACATTATATAATTATTCACCAAGTGAATCCTAACACTCATTTTTATATAACCTAATAATATTGCCTGTTTGAAACTATGTATTGTAAATTACCAGCATTAATTTATGAAATTTCCAAAAATTTTTACAGGAAAATGCTAAATGATGATCAGAGAAGTAGAAAACACTCAAAATTACCTCTTAGTAATAACAATGTGGTTGTAATAAGGTTTTTTTAAACCATTATCATTTTGTCTGGTCACCAAAGGTGATAATACCCAAAATAAAGGAGATATATTTTTGTTTGTTTGTTTTAAACATTTTATTTTGTATTGAAGTATAGCCAATTAGCAATGTTGTGGTAATTTCAGGTGAACAGTGAAGGGTCTCAGCCATACATATATATGTATCAATTCTCCCCCAAAGTCCCCTCCCATCCAGGTTGGAACATAACACTGAGTAGTGTTCTATGTGCTATATAATAGTTCCTTGCTGGTTATCCATTTTTAATATAGCAGTGTGTACCTTCCCCAAATGACCTTCTGCAAATCCCTAACTGTTCCTTCCCCTCCACCCCAACCCAGCAACCATAAGTTTGTTTTCTAAGTCTGTCTCTTTCTGTTTTGTAAATAAGTTCATTTGTATCATTTCTTTTTAGATTCCACATATAAGGGATATCATAGGATATCTCTAAAGGAGATATGTTAAATCTTTTTCCAAAACATTTCCCTTTTCTGCCCTACCCACCACAGACAGACCTGGTTGTCTGTCCCCTCACTTGAGTGGAAACTCCATGAAGTCTGGGAACCTGTCCATATTGTTCATTGTTGTGATCTCAGCCTTTGGAACATTACATGGCACTTAGAAGATAATAAATAATTATTACATCAAAACAGTAAACTAATCTGTGCATGTAGCTTTCCCTTTAGGTTTGCTTTCCTCCTCCTATTATTACCTTCCCAAGATAGACATTTGGTGTTGTAATTCCTGATCATATAATTCTTTACTGACTTTAAGAAAAGTCATTCAAAAGACCAATTTATACTATGATTTAATGTGCTACAACTCTCAGGGACAGGACTGGCTCCATAATTTGTGGTGTTCAGTGAAAAATTGTTAAGGCATATCCCTTGTTCAGAACTTGATAAGAATTTCTTGATGGCAATATCAAAGCATTAAACCAAGTGAGGAGGCCTTTCTAAACATGGCTGCACAGGTGACATGCTTGCAGGGCAATCTGTGTGGGGAATTGTATTTTGATAGAGATTCACAGAAGATGATGTTTAAAGGATAAGTCACTGAAGGAGATTTCATATTCTGTTTTCATGCTGAAACTGGATTTGATGTTTCATTTTGCTCACAGTACAGTAGAATACCACCAGACTACAACATAAAGATCTGTAGACGGGAGATTGTGTGATTCAGTTGGTATCAATAAAAATTGTATTTATCCCTACAAAGTAGGGAAAATACTTAAAGAGTGCTTTGATATGAAATATAGAGAGATTACTGGGAAATAGAGTTTGAATAAGCTATAGGATGCAGGATGCTATGATGAATGGCGTCACTGACTTGATGGACATGAGTTTGAGCAAGCTCCAGGAGTTAGTGATGGACAAGGAAGCCTGGGAGTGCTTCAGTCCACGGGGTCGCAAAGAGTCAGACACGACTGAGTGACTGAACTTAATTGAACTGATAGCATGCAGGAAAATCCTGAACTATATTAATTCTATGAACCACATAGAATTCAGAGGAAATTCCCACAAATTGGGTGAGTGAAGTCAAAGAAAAGGAAACTACTGTTTAGACGTAAGTACATAATGTGAGGCTGTTTTGCATTTTGTTATTATACTAGTTTAAGAAATTTATAATTGTTGTTTCTTATTTGTTAAACTGTGTATATGTTAAGTGTAAGCAAATTTAGGATGAAATTTTAAATTAAAAAAAATCCGAACCTTTGTTTTCCATACAGAATCTTATATTGAATCTTATTTGTTACTGTTTGAATATGCATATATGAAATTCATTAAGAAGAGAATGAGGTACCATTAAGATAGTTCTGCCTAATAGATTGAAAACTGTTTCTTTAAATGACAGAACTGCATTTCCAGATCTGTGTTTGAAGACTTTAATATTGAAATATAAAATATCTCAGGAAGGTAAATCCTAGTTTACAGAATTATTACTATTTATAAAAGACAATGATTTGACTAAAAAAAGCTTAAAAGAGAGAGGCTCCATGTGTTTTGGAGTTTGCCTCCTACATCTTATTGAATAATGAAAATTATGATATATGTGATAATAGATTAAGTCTTCTTTTTACTTTAATTTCTTATTAGAAATATTTTTTCCTCCTGATGCTACAAATATGCAGACTGTTTTATTATGAGTGTTTGTTGTTCTGTCAATTTAGAATTCATGTTCCTTGCAGATTCTTTTACTATGTTACTGCTCTGTGTATCTGGCTCTATGTCTCATGGTGACAGATAATGGGCCTTGCCCATTGGGAGCTTACAGTCTAAGTTGTCAAATTACTTAGCTGTCAGATGATTTAAAAACTAGGCACAAGATATAGTGGAATAGATATTGTACTTAAAGTTTGATTAGACTTCTGTAGGAATTGTGAATGTTTTTGTCAACATTGACAAAATGTTGGCCCAGGAAAATTCCACAGAAAAACAATATTTGAGTTAAATCTTGATAGAAGTAACACTGTGACAGTGGCAGTGAAGTGAGAATACATTCGGCAGAATATACAGGATGAAGGAAGTCCCAGAAATCCTATGTGATTATTGCTTTTTATGTAGAATTAATATCAGCTGATGTTAATAAAAGCAAGTTTTATTGGTTTGTTTTATTTTATTGTTATCATTAATGAAGAATATTTTATGTGTCTAGACTACAAATAAGTTTTAAAAAACATTTAGTAATCACTGGCAAGTTCTTAACTTAAAAAATGAATATACTGAAATATTAACTGTTGCAATTAAATCTTATAAAATGAAAATCCTTCACATACTTGCTGGAAAATGCACATAAATTTTAGCCTAAAATTTTGGTAACAGTCAAAATAATCCTCAAAATATTATCACTTAACTGTTATACATTTCAGTTCAGTTCAGTTTAGTCACCCAGCCATGTCCGACTCTTTGTGACCCCATGAATCGCAGCACACCAGGCCTCTCTGCTCATCACCAACTCCTGGAGTTCACTCAAACTCATGTCCATCGAGTTGGTGATGCCATCCAGCCATCTCATCCTCTGTCGTTCCCTTCTCCTCCTGCCCCCAATCCCTCCCAGCATCAGGGTCTTTTCCAATGAGTCAACTCTTCCCATGAGGTGGCTAAAGTACTGGAGTTTCAGACTCAGCATCAGTCCTTCCAATGAACACCCAGGACTGACCTCCCTTAGGATGGACTGGTTGGATCTCCTTGCAGTCCAAGGGACTCTCAAGAGTCTTCTCCAACACCACAGTTCAAAAGCATCAATTCCTCGGCGCTCAGCTTTCTTCACAGTCCAACTCTCACATCCATACGTGACCACTGGAAAAACCATAGCCTTGACTAGATGGACCTTTATTGGCAAAGTGATGTCTCTGCATTTGAATATGCTATCTAGGTTGGTCATAACTTTCCTTCCAAGGAGTAAGCGTCTTTTAATTTCATGGCTGCAGTCACCATCTGCAGTGATTTTGGAGCCCCCAAAAATAAAGTCTGAAATGTTTCCCCATCTATGTCCCATGAAGTGATGGGACCAGATGCCTTGATCTTCGTTTTCTGAATGTTGAGCTTTAAGCCAACTTTTTCACTCTCCTCTTCCACATTCATCAAGAGGCTCTTTAGTTCCTCTTCACTTTCTGCCATAAGGATGGTGTCATCTGCATATCTGAGGTTATTATACGTCTCCCGGAAAACTTGATTCAGCTTGTGCTTCCTCCAGCCCAGCATTTCTCATGATGTACTCTGCATATAAGTTAAAAAACCAGGGTGACAATATACAGCCTTGACGTACTCCTTTTCCTATTTGGAACCAGTCTGTTGTTCCATGTCCAGTTCTAACTGTTGCTTCCTAACCTGCATATAGGTTTCTCAAGAGGCAGGTCAGGTGGTCTGGTATTCCCATCTGTTTCAGAATTTCCCACAGTTTATTGTGATCCACACCGTCAAAGGCTTTGGCATAGTCAATAAAGCAGAAATAGATATTATACATTCATGTAAGTATAAATGTTATAGATTGTCAATTTTCAGAGGGCTTGCTGAATAACATTCCATTGCCTCCTGTAGTATTGTTCTGCATCAAGTCCTTTGGTGCTCCTGAGCTTGCATGTGTTCCTTTGCATGACCTGAAAACTTGTAGGTTTATACTAAACTTTGAAGCCTGCATTATGCCTAGAAAATACAAACAGTGAGACTGGTGATCTGTGGAATTCCGTGGTGAGACATCTGGTGGGCAAATATAACAGAAGACTTGATACAAATTTGAAATTTTTTTTTTCTTCCCTGTTAAGGTAGAAGAGTATTTTATAAAGCAGAAAATGGAGCAAGATTTAGAGGATTAAACTGTAGCTAGCAATATAAACATAGGTGCACAGAGAAGGTGACAAATTGAGAAAGTTAGTTTGAAATTTTCTCTTTGCTTCCAACTACCTGACTAGATACTATAATTATGATAGTTAAGTGTCTGTGCAAGTATTCCCATTTTTGAAATGAAAGTTCTTGATAATATAGGACTATGATACACAACTAATAAGAATAGTTAATGAGCATGAGAGCAAAAGACAAATGATTATCTTATTGGATTTACCTCTTTGCCATTTTCAACTTATGGAGGTGTAGAGACTCATGAAATTGTGCTTATTAGAACTAAAGTTTTAGAGAATGACAATAGTGAGTGATAGATCACTTTATACAAGAGCAAGTCATAAGTAAGACTAACACATGTAAGAACTGACAATGATTTGACCAGAGGAAGCTTCCATGTAGCCAAAAAGTTATGGAATTGGTTCCTAAATTACTGGACACAGAAATCATTTTCTTCCTTGACTCCAAAACTGTGAGTTTCAACAAATGACCTCCACACGGAGATAACTGATGGAGAACAGAGAATAGCAATCTTTTTCTGTAGAGTCTAATAGTAAATATTTTCAGTTTTTCAGGCTACATGGTTTCTGTTGCAACTATTCTACTTTGCTAATACAGTAGGAAAGCTGCCACGGCAATAAAATGATTGGGTACTGCTTTTTTCTAATGAAACTCTTTATTTAGAAAAACAAGTAGTGAACCACATTTTGCCCATAGGCCGTAGTGTGCTAACCTCAAACCTAGACTTCTGAAACCCTGTTAATTAAGAAAGAAAATCATAACAAACCTGAACTCTGTGAACTTACTATGAAATTAAGTTAAATCTACATATAATTTATTTGTGTATACAAACAATAATATATTTTCTAATGATTGAGGCAAAAATCTTGGTTATTCCTTATTTCAGATGTCCATGTATGCAGGTGACCCTTGAACAACATGGAGGCTAAGGATGCTGACTTCTGAGCTGTGGAAAATCAGAGTATAATGTTGTAATAGGGCCGTCCATATTCTAGATTCCTTCATATCTGAGGTTCCCCATCCTCTAATTCAACCAACCCGAGATCATGCAGTGCTATAGTGCTTGTCTATTGATAATCCATGTAGTTTGAATCCATATGGTTCAAGGTCAACTATATTTTACTGGCTTCTTGTTAAATTAATCATTCTCTGCTAGGCTACCCAGTTTTCAAGGGTTCCTGAGATTACTTTGCAATTGCTCGTCTCATTCCTAGCAGGCAAGATTTTCTGCTGCTGTCTCCATTCTGTTTGTGAACTCTTTCACCATTTTTTTTTTCCAATCAATTTCTATATATTTAATTTTGAATGGCTGAGGAAAGAATAAAAAACAAACAAACAAACTTTAAAACAGTGAGACATACTCTGAACTTTATAGCTTCTCCTGCTTATGGAAACATCTGAATGGATGATTGGCTGCTTTTCACATTGGCTTCAGGCAAAGTTTCATACAGATTGTATTTACTCTTTAGGTGTTGAAAATTCCTATCTTTCAGTTGACTCTTATGTTGATTGCAAGGGATATTATATCTGTCCTTGATAAGGGCCAAAAAGAAGGTGAGTATTTTGATCAAGGTGTCAATAGGGAACCTGTCCCCCTAAAAGCTTCGAATTATCTCTTCTACAGCTTTTTCCACTTTCTTTTCATAACTGAAAATGCCTCTTCACCAGCACTGGGACTGGAATTAAGCATGGCTAACAATTATCTTTACTGTGCTTCTTAGACACTCAAATTCCTATAGTGCTTAATGAACTTACCAGAGGAAAAAATGAACTATTAAATATTATTTTTATTGACCATGTACACAGAACATTCCTTAGGAAATATTCGTCTGTGGCATGCTCATAGAGATACCTAATTCCATTCATTTGTGCTTTCACAGTAAATGGTGGTATTAATGTCAGCCTACATGGCAGGCATGGTTATAAAACTCATATTTAGGTATATAAAATTTTACCAAGAAGAAAATTTTATGCTTAATGTTGCCTATCAGAAAATAGGTTTTATTCTGTAAATTAAATGTGTTTTATATAAAATTCATTTAATAATTTACAATTATTTATTCTGCTCATGTTATTAGTCTTTCATCGTTCTGCAGCTGGTGAAGATTTTCTACATAGGAGACATGTGAACACAACAGTCTAGAAGTGTTGGGAGTACTTAGAGTAATTGTCTGGAATCTGTGTTTGAATGAGCAGTACAATTTTTATTCAGATTATATGTTTAAAATAATAAAAGAAAAAACAGCAGTTTTCTAAAAATGGTGTGAAATGAAGTCGCTCAGTCGTTTCCGACTCTTTGTGACCCCATGGACTGTAGCCTACCAGGCTCCTCCGTCCATGGGATGTTCCAGGCGAGAACACTGGAGTGGGTTGCCATTGCCTTCTCCAACCCCAATCTCCAACCCAGGGATTGAATCCAGGCGTCCCACATTGTAGGCAGACGCTCTACCAGCTGAGCCACAGGGAAGTCCAAAAATGGTGTACTGACACTAAATTAAGTTTGAGAAAATGTCAGTTATCCACATGAGATATTATTTTTATATTATTATTGATACTATCATTTAGCTTCAGGTAGCATTGACTCTTTGGAGCTAAAGTCCAGTTCCCTATTGATATCAGCCATTCAAACAGTCAAAGAAAAAAATCCATGATTGAATATTTTTAGAGTAAGATACCTCCAGAAGGCTTAGCAAATGCCACATTAAAATATGCTGAATGACCTAGGAGAGAAATTGCTAAAATTGCACAAAATAAAGGTGTAGAGATGTGTTAAATCAATTGACAGCACTTTATGGAAGCTTCCTGAAACTTCTGATTTTTTTTTTTTTATAAAAAATAGGAAACCCACGACAAGAAATGAACACAGTATTTACAACTTAAGTCATTGGTATTTTTTCCTTCCTTTTGGTATATCTGACCTTTGTTTCACAAGCCCTCAGCCTTAGAAAATCCATTCTTAGTGGAGGAAGATTTAACGTTGAGAGACAAAGGTTAACTGATAATTCAAGTAGGAATAATGCCAAGTGTCCTCATATGGCAAAGGGGAATTAAATAGACCTGTCATCTACAATTCAGGGATTAATTCATTAAATGTAGTGCATTTTCAATCCCCCAAAATATTTATTAAACAACCACTGTAAGGAAAGGGATACAGGAAGAAATAGAGATGTGTAGGATCTTATTCATGGGTTTTATATCCCCAAAACTCAAAAATTTTTATTAACAGATAGTCTTGCATTTGCTCTATAAATTATTAGAGTGATATAGAAGAATACAGGATGAAACTATTCAGTCTATTCCACATAAAGCAGGTGGTGTCTGAGCTGGATTAAGAATGGGAATAATATGGCATTAGATCTTTGAAGGAAATGAATGTAATTAGATCTCCTTCACACAGCCAAGGATGGCCACAGACTTTTATCATTGTAGCAGCATGACCAGATTGGTGTTTGGAGGGCTTATTCATCGGATGAATTTGCAGTGTTCTAAAATGAGATAATTAGAGGAAGGATGGTGAACAATTAGGAGAGCATTCAAGAAACATTTCAGAAGCTTCACACTCAATCATCTGGGGAAAGAAAACCTTCCCTCTGTTTCTCCAATAGTGTAGACTACCTTTGCATCATGGCAAGGTATTCAGTGAGTCATTTAGCAATAATGTGAAAGAGGAGGCAGAAAAATTTTGTTAGGAAATAAATTAAGGCGTTGGAGATACACATTTCTTTAATGGATGTGTCATGTGAGAGAAAATACAGAAAGCTTGTGTGTGTGTGTGTGTGTGTGTGTGTGTGTGTACTTAGTCACTCAGTCATGTTCCACTCTTTGTGATGTCATGGACTGTAGCCCACCAGGCTCTTCTGTCCATGTAGTATTCCAGGCAGGGTTACTGGAGTGGGTTGCCAAAAAGCTTAGCTGGTAGAAACAGCATGAGACTCACTCACAAACTGTATCTGAGAAGTGAGGTAGCCTGTTTACATCTTCAGTTCTTTTTCACCACAGCTTTAGGATACTTTGAAGAAACAGAATGGAAAATGGAATATGACTTAAAAAAAAAAAAGAGTCTACCTATCAGAACATGTGTGTGGTATTTGTGGGTGGTTGGGGTGGAAGTTTATTCAGCTGAAGAGTTTGATAGAAATCAAATGAGGTGCTGAGGGACACACAGCCTCGTTACAGGGCAGTTAAGTCAGTGACCAATGCACTCAAGTCAATTTGAGAAGTGTCTGACTGACATCAGGCAGCTTAGTGTGTATAGAGCCTGGGACTTGGGTCCAGGCCCAAATTTACTACTTAATAGCATTGTGACCTTGGGTCTGGCTAGACCCCAAAACTTCCATCTGTAGAATAAAGGGATCACCTGGATAACTGATTTCTAAATGGTGTTCCAATGACAACTAGAGATTTCTAAAAACTATCCTTGGGGGCTGCTAAACTGCAGGAGGAAGGGTAGTAACCAGTTAAGAGTTTTACCCTTTTTATTTACCTTCCAATTTCAAATATAACAAAGCCTCTCTCTCTCTTTTTTTTATAGTCATTATTTTGTAATAACTTTATTTTTTACTTTAGAAAGTTGATATTTCACTTTTAAAATTTTTATTCGAGTATAGTTGATTTACAATGTTGTGTTAGTTTCAGGTGTGGGCTTCCCAGGTGGCTCAGTGGTAAAGAATCGCCTACCAGTGCAGGAGATGTGAGTCCTATCCTTGGGTCAGTAAGATCCCCTGGAATAGGAAATGGCAACCCACTTCAGTATTCTTGCTTGGAAAATTCATTTGGGCAGAGGAGTATGGAGGGCCACAGTCCATGGGATTGCAAAGAGTCAGACACGACTGAGTACACATGTAGGCTGGGTTAGTTTCAGGTGTACAGCAAACTAATTCAGCTATTTTATACACATATCCACTCTTTTTCAGAGTCTTTTCCCATATAGGTCATTGCAGAGTACTGAGTAGACTTCTTGTGCTATCGAGTAGGTCCTTATTAGTTATCTGTTTTTTTTTTAAACTTTACAATATTGTATTAGTTTTGCCAAATATCAAAATGAATCCACCACAGGTATACATGTGTTCCCCATCCTGAACCCTCCTCCCTCCTCCCTCCCCATACCATCCCTCTGGGTCGTCCCAGTGCACCAGCTCCAAGCATCCAGTATCGTGCATCGAACCTGGACTGGCGACTCATTTCATACATGATATTATACATGTTTCAATGCCATTCTCCCAAATCTTCCCACCCTCTCCCTCTCCATATGGACTCCACAGAGTCCATAAGACTGATCTATACATCAGTATCTCTCTTTTTTATATAGAACTTCTGTCTAAGATTATATTTGGACAGAGAATTCTGACTCAAGTTCACAAAACATATATGTGTGCACACAGTAGTAAGCACACGTAGTTGAAAGCCATTTGCTTAGATGAGTTCTTCCATTCCTTCCAAAGTATGTTATTCTTTTTATGGTTCCAAAGAGTTCAACTTCATTTCAGCATATGGTAATCCCACATTCTGATTGAAGGATGTTAGGTCTGAATGAGGGATTTAAGGAAAAGTCTGAAAGGATAAATTGGTTTGGGAGTAGTTGTACCCTAAGGGTTGATAAGACATCCTCAAGTTTCTGGTGACCAATTAGAAAGTAGGGTTTGATGGTTGAGAGAAAGTTCAGAAGTAGAACATGGACTTCACAAGCAATTTCATTATTTAGAAGTAGATCATCTTATCCAAGGAGAGAATATGAAGCAAAACAAACAAAAATAATGTCCAAGAATATGGTGGAAAAAGCAGAAACCATGCAGAAAAAAAAAATAGTCAGTGGAAGTCAAGGAAAAAAAAATGCCTTAGTTTGTGTGAAAGACAGGAATATCCAGTGGCATCCTTCATGAACAACAGCTTTAGAGCCTTCAGTACCTTTTCATCAGCATGAAGAGGCATGTGAAAGATTGTATTTATTTCAAGTACTTTAATATTGATGCATAGATTTTGATAATAGAAGCAAGCTCTAATTTTCTTCAAGCGAAAGGATTGGGGATTGAAGGAGGGAAGGTGGGAGAAAAGGAGACAGAAAATAAGGGAGAGAATGAGAGAAAGAGAGATTTATAGACAGTAACAATTACACTAATTCTGTTTTCAGTGAGATCATTTAAAGAGGTGAGAAGGAATATTTGAAACATTTTTAGTTGGCCTTGCCAGGAAGTTGAAAGTTGTTTTGAGAAGCATAAATTTTATCAATATTGATACTGCTTACTTTGAGGAGAGCATAAATGCAAAGATTGGCTGCATTAAATTAATTCTGTTTTCTATAGTAGTTGATAAAACATTAATCATGTTTTTATAGTAGGGTTTTCTCAAAAAATTGAATCTAACGAATGATGAAAATAACATCAGATTTACAGCTTTCTTCTAATTATCATCTTAAAACATCCAACAGTTTTTTTCCTCAAATTTAAGAACAAAGGTTCTATCTTATGTACATGCTCTCTCACTTCAGTTGTGGCCAACTCTTTGGGAGCCCATGGACCATAGGCCACCAGGCTCCTCTGTCCATGGAATTTTCCAGGCAAGAATACTGGAGTGCATTGTCATGCCTCTTCCAGGGAATCTTCCTGAACCTGAGATCCAACTAGTGTCTGCTGTGTCTCCTTCTTTGCAGGCAGATTCTTTGACCACTGATCCACAAGGGAAGCCCCCGTTGTATAGTTTAACAGTGGTTAATTAACTGTTGTCTAATTACTGTGTCATGTGTTGAGGACTTCCTTCACTTGGCAGAATTAAACACTTTTTAAAATTCCAAGATTACAGTGAGATAAGAACAAGTCAATGAGAAATAGGAAGGGATGCCCAATTTATGTTTCCTACACCCTTCATCCATTTATAAATTCAAGCAATGGGGACATGGAAACTATTTAAATTTTAAATGTCTGTATAGACATTCCTCTAATCTATAGGGCTGAACACCATTAGTTAGTTTCCTAATTTGCACTTAAAGTTATAACTACCAATACTTTATGCAAGTTAAAGAAAGAATTGTGAAAATTATATTCATTAACTGATAAAAAAAGTGTCACCATCAAATTTATAGTAGCGAATGGATGTAAATCAGGGTATATTACTAAAGCTACAATACCAGGACTCTGCATCTCTTGCCTAGAGGAGAAGATAGAGATGTGGGGAGATTCACTACTGATAGAATTATGATAACACTTGGGATTTTTATGTTATTTTTAAATGACACTACCAAGCTACCATTATCAATTGAAGAACAGAGAAATAAATAGAAGTGTCTATAGAAACTAGATCCATAGACTAACAGTTTGATCACTATTTTACTTTATGTAATAGCAATAAATCTAGAATCTTAGATCTCTGGCAGTCGATAGAAAATTGTTATAGTGATATAATTTGTTTGTATTGTCTATTCGTTTTACAGTTTGGAATGTCTTCAATCTAAGCTATTTCTTTCAATAACTCCAAAATAGAAGTTAGAACTACCATTAGTGCAAAGGACTTTGCCCTCTAAATCAGCTTACATTTTAATGTGAAAAGGGCCTCATTAGTTTTCATAGTCTTAAGTTTTCATCCTTCATTGTGAGATATCAGTGAGGTTAGACAAGAGATTAAATACAATTAGTAAAGCATTGCAATTAGGATTTTGGTGGCACAATTTAAGGATATTTATGAACTCTGGATATCTATTTTTAAATAAAAGCAAAAGATAATTTGGTCAGGTTCCTAGATATCTATTTTGTAAAACAATTTTAAAATATTTCTAAATGTCTCGGTTATTGGAATTGTTTTTAAATACTGAGGACATTTATAGATTTCCTGGTACCTTTCATTTTATAGAGTGGAAAATGGGATCCCAAAGTTTAGAGGTACTTGTTCACTTCCTATGATCACATCCTAATTCAAGTTTATGATCTCAGATTCCAAATTCAGTATAAGGTTGCAGCAGCTTACATTAAATGAGTATTTCCCTTTAGTATCTCAGGTGATTCTTATATTCAGTTATACCATTTAACAAGGGCCTTTCATGAAAGGATTACTGTAGACAGGTATTAAAATATTCTAAGAGGAATTCATGTAACAGTCTAGTCGGGTTATGTGTTGGATTGCTGACAGAGCACAACACTCTCTCCTACTCTGAGAACATCACTTCAAAGTGTGTTAGGATGTCAGGTTCTGTTTGCCTATCTCCTATCCCTGTCACTAAAATGAGACAAAGCCTTACCCTGTTCTGACCTAGGTGTATAGATTGAACACTATTCTTTTCATCAAAAAAGACCACTTTCAGCATTATGCTAGGTTAAAAATCCTCTAGTGCAATTGAACATGATGTTACTTGTCTTGTCCTAGCTTCCTGAGAAGAGAGGACCCAGGGTCTGTATCTTTAAAATCCTGCCTAACCACATCTAGAGGTGTGTGCTCCTGAATGGTGTAAATTGATGTGTTAAAGTAACCTGAGACTATACATTAAAACTTCCAGCGTGCCAGTGTAGATAACATTGTCAATGAAATATTTTTTTTTAACTTTTATAGCAGCATAACAAAAACAGAATAATGCTTGAACTGTAAGCATGTAACTTAGTGTACACACCCAGTTAAAGAAGCGAAGTATTAGCAATGCTGAAGCATTTCAAAATGTTGAACACAGGTCAATTCTAACTGCAAAACCTAGGCCCTTTACAAAAGACACACAGCTTCTCAATAGAACGAGCACAGGTAGTATAATTTCAGGCTCAAGAGATAAACTATGAGAAATTTATTTTTGATAAGTGACTCCGTCTCAGAAAACCCAAATCATGTCATGTCTGCCTTCTTACCTCTTTGACTAAAGAATTAGAGACTGAGCAGTCCAGTTGAGTGAAAGTTAACCTAAGAGACAGCCTAGGCTCAGAAATAAAGAGTTTTAGAAAAGAGAACAAGACGATAATCTCCAGGGGAATGGAAGAACTGAGGATACCAGGTTTCTTTCAAGTACATAAATAAATCAGGTAAATAAATCAGAGTTTCCCAAATTTTAGGGATATTCTATCAGTAATAATGATGAGATTAGAAAGATGTGAACTGAGAAGCATATGATTGCACTTTAAAAAGAGGTTCCATGCACAATATGAAATATATTGGCAATTAAAATATGCAAAGTAGAAATAATAAAATGACAAGCAGTTCAAATGTCTGCACTCTAAAATGCATTTAGTGTGACTAACAGTGCCCTATAAATGAAACATAAGTAGTCCACTTTTACCAAGACTGTCTAAATAATACTTGTAAACAGAATATATTTAGTTGACATTTAAATGGAATTATCCTTGCTTAGGAATAAAATGCAATGTAAAACTACATTAATAAAATGGTAGTAAACTCTATTCATACATTTGTTAGCTTAGAATGAGTTATATGTCCTTCCTATCAATGACGTTATATGAGTTTTTAATGTGGCTCCAAAATTAGGCCCATATTTTTGTTGTAGCATTCTATACTTCTACAGAGTGGCAGGTTGAATCATAAAATGCAATCGTGCATGTGTAGAAATTTTCTTAATAAAGTCACCATGTGTTATAAGAAAGATCTATGTTTTATTTGACCAATTGTCTGCTAATGGATCTGTTAATTAAAACTCATTTGTTCTAAAGAACTGCCCAGATCTGTTGGTGAAACATTGTGTTCACTGGTTTTCGCTATGCTCTTGACAAAGCATGAAAGAGCCAGCTTTATTTAGCTTAAAATGTTTGTTAAAATGGTGAGAGTGTCTATTTCCACAGGATAAGGCATATTCATTGGTACATAATCAGTGATGTAGTTAGGGAATTTGTAAACCACAGACATTATTCAGACTGATCATTTATAAAAGGCCAAACAATGTCACATGGATTCTACAAGGAGACAAATGGCCTTTTTATTATAGAAGTAAATTGATTTTTCTAGCCATTTGTCATTGAGGAGTTTACCTCTGTGACCAATAGTTGCTCTTGAAAATAAAATAAACTGTGAATTTCTTTAAAGCACCTTTTTTTTTCTATGCTTTCATTAAGTACCTTTGATATATAGTTTATAGCTTATCCTCTTTTTAATTTAGAATTCCTCATCCGAAGAAGCGATCACATAATTAACATGATCAGACAGTTCATTTTTGCTTATTTGTCCCTGGTTTTCATGGCAACACCCTGACCTTTGTGAAAGTGGACAGCGCTGACATTTTGTCATCCTCATAAGGGAGGGACATATGTATTTAGGAACGTCCAGACCTCATTACTTCATAGAAATAGACTGAGACCTAGAATATCTGCATTATGTGCCATTTTATAATTCTATCCAAACACACAGATCAAGTTATTGTATCTAATGGCAGAAATCTGCAACCTGCTTTCTTCGGATGGCTTTGGGGAATGTCTCTGACTATGCAGATTGAAAAGGTTCATTCCTATCCTTTCCAAAATGTTATCTTCTTCAAATAATGTCATCATCTGAAATGAAACACATATTGCCAAGAAAGCTGAAAATGGCAATGATAATATATATATTATATATATAATGTATAATCAATACATATAATTACTTAATATATATTTATAAGTATACATAATATATTTATATAAAATATATAACTTATAAATAGATCTATATAAATATAAAATAAATAAATATAAAATATTAAAATATAAACAATACATTTATATAATGTAAATAAATATTTAATTTATATAAATATAGTATATAATTTTATATACATATATATATACACACACATATATTACCAGTCAGTCAGTTCAGTTGCTCAATCATTTCTGACTCTTTGAAACCACATGGACCACAGCACACCAGACTTCCCTGTCCATCACCAACTCCCAGAGCCTGTTCAAACTCATGTCCATCAGTCGGTAATGCCATCCAACCATCTTATCCCCTGTCATCCCCTTCTCCTCCTGCCTTCAGTCTTTCCCAGCATCAGGGTCTTTTCCAATGAGTCAGGTCTTTGCATCAGGTGGCCAAAGTATTGGAGTTTCATATATATATATATATATTTTTTTTTTTTTCAGTATTTGAGACATCAGAAGTATGAATAAAATAAAATCTTGGCCCTAATATACATATATATACAGAACAATAAAATACAGTCATAGTCATTAATGTTTGTGGTGATTTAGTTGCTAAGTTCTGTCTGACTCTTTGTGACCCCATGGACTGTAGCCCACGAGGCACGTCTGTCCATGGGATTTTCCAGGCAAGAATACTGGAGTGGGTTGCCATTTCCTTCTCCAGGGGACCTTCCTCACCAAGGGATTGAACCTGCATCTCCTCACACACCTCTTTTATTTGCAGGCAGATTCTTTACTGCTAAGCCACCAGTGAATCCCTCATAGTTGTTGATACCACCCTAATAAAAGACAAAGATGAGAATTTTGAGGATTTATTATATGATAGACCTTATGGTCAAGATTTTAGGTAGAAGGCAATGGCACCCCACTCCAGTACTCTTGCCTGGAAAATCCCGTGGATGGAGGAGCCTGGAAGGCTGCGGTCCATGGGGTTGCTGAGGGTCGGACACAACTGAGCGACTTCACTTTGACTTTTCACTTTCATGTATTGGAGAAGGAAATGGCAACCCACTCCTGTGTTCTTGCCTAGAGAATCCCAAGGATGGGGCATCCTGGTAGGCTGCTGTCTATGGGGTTGCACAGAGTCAGGCACGACTGAAGTGACTCAGCAGCAGCAGCATACTGTTTAATACTAAAAAAATAAAAGTGAAGTAAGTGATATTATGCTCACTTTAGTTAAACTAAGATACTGGTTAGGTAACTTTCCCAAGGTTATTCAACTAGTAGGTTGTAGAGCTGAATCCAGGCTGCCAGACCTGAGCCTTGCTCTTTAAAAGTATATTATACAACTTGAAATATTTTTCACCTCACAGCATGCTCTAATGTAACTTATTCCATTTTATTTTTAAATTCTCATTAAATTCTTCTTTTCATCAGCCTTGTTTGCTGATGAGAAAACAAGGACAACCCAAGGTTGTACAGTTACTAAGTGGTTAGTCACTGAGTCCAGGTCAAATTTCTGTTCTTGTACACTTACAACTGTTCCGAACTGTGCATCTCAATTTAAAAAGGCCTTCTGACTTAAAAATGATTATGAACAATGATCAGTTACTGAGAATTCTCCTTATTTATCAGCTTTCATCATGCACACTATAAGTTCTAAAAGTAGTTAAAGGTCTAATTTATCTCTCTTGCCCAGTCTTAAGCATATGTACCTACTTGAGGGGCTGACAAATGTGTATTAAAATGAATTGGTAATAAGTCCTGCTTAGTGCATGTTTGCATATATGCAGATCTGCCTTTGTTACTCCAAAATGTTAATTTAAGCGGTAGTGCATTTATACATATATTTAAATGTATTTAAGCAAATCATGGCACAATATTTTTAGAGTAAGTAGGCAAGAGCACAACTGTATTATGGAATATCAACATTCTATGAATTTGGGACTATCTGAGCTAACTTCTAAGCTCTAGGACTCTCCTGCTTGACACTTTTAGTTTGTATATGTTTAGAATGTGATATTCAACTTTTAAAGTTTAAATTCTTGATCAATTTATTATCCCTAAATAACTATATTTTCCAGCTTTATTCTGCATTATTAAAAAAAATAACATATACCAAATATGATGTCAAAATTAACAGTAGAGAGTTGAGGAATTAGCCCTTTATTTCCCAGAAATGGTTATAGATTGATTATCTTTTCATCAAATGACCTGGTCATATCTTAGTATTTAGGTTGTTAAAAAAGTAATTGCTGTTTTAGACTGTGAATTTTAAATCATTATAACTAGGCCCAAACACATCTTTATTAATCAAAAGAGAAACCATTACCATCAATACATTTTTATCAATGAGAAATAAGTTTTTTTTTTCCTGAAGGGTAAAAATCTGTGCTTCAGGATTCCATGAACTCTTGGAAAGTATGTTCTGCCTCCTGTTGGTTGTGGAAGCATTTTCCCTGCAAAAAGTTGTCTAGATGTTTGAAGTAGTGGTAGTCAGTTGGTAAGACATTAGGTGAATATGGTGAATGAGGCAACACTTCATAGCCAAATTCGTTCAACTTTAGAAGCGTTGGTTGTGCTATGTGTGGTAGGGTGTTGTTGCGCAGAAGAATTGGGCCCTTTCTGTTTACCAATGTTGGCTTCAGGTATTGAAGTTTTCGGTGCATTTGCTGAGCACACTTCTCAGATGTAATGGTTTGCCAGGATTCAGAAAGCTGTAGTGGATGGCAGCAGACCACCAAACAGTGACCGTGGCTTTCTTTGGGTGAAACTTTGACTTCGGGAAGTGCTTTGGAGATTCTTCTCAGTCCAACCACATAGCTGGTCATCACTGGTTGTCATACAAAATCAACTTATTGACACCTGTCACAATCCAATTGAGAAATGGTTTGATGTTGTTGCATGGAAGAAGAGAAGATGACATTTCAAAATGACAATTTTTTGATTTGTGATCAGCTCAGAGGCATACCCTTACTGAGTTTTTTCACCTTTACAATTTGTTTCAAATGCCAAATGACCATAGAATGGTCGAGGTTGGGTTCTTCGACAGCTTCTTGTATAGTTTTAAGAGAATCAGCTTCAATGATCCTCTCAATTGGTCACTGTCAACTTCTGATGGCCACCCACCATGATCATCATCTTTAAGGTTCTCATCTCCTTTGCAAAACTTTTTGAACCACCCTTGCACTATATGTTCAAAGCAGTTCCTGGGGCTAATGCATTGTTGATGTTGTGAGTTGTCTCTGCTGCTTTATGACCCATTTCAAACTCAAATAAGAAAATCACTAAAATTTGCTTTACTGTACAAAAAAAGATCTTCACGACCCAGAGAATCACGATGGTGTGATCACTGACCTAGAGCAAGACATCCTGGAATGTGAAGTCAAGTGGGCCTTAGAAAGCATCACTATGAACAAAGCTAGTGGAGGTGATGGAATACCAGTTGAGCTATTTCAAATCCTGAAAGATGATGCTGTGAAAGTGCTGCACTCCATATGACCAAAAATTTGGAAAACTCAGCAGTGGCCACAGGACTGGAAAAGGTCAGTTTTCATTCCAATCCCAAAGAAAGGCAATGCCAAAGAATGCTCAAACTACTGCACAATTGCACTCATCTCACATGCTAGTAAAGTAATGCTCAAAATTCTTCAAGCCAGGCTTCAGCAATATGTGAATCATGAACTTCCAGTTGTTCAAACTGGTTTAGAAAAGGCAGAGGAACCAGAGATCAAATTGCCAACATCCGCTGGATTATGGAAAAAGCAAGAGAGTTTTAGAAAAACATCGATTTCTGCTTTATTGACTATGCCAAAGCCTTTGACTGTGTGGATCACAATAAACTGTGGAAAATTCTTCAAGAGATGGGAATACCAGACCACCTGACCTGCCTCTTGAGAAATCTGTATGCAGGTCAGGAAGCAACAGTTAGAACTGGACATGGAACAACAGACTGGTTCCAAATAGGAAAAGAAGTACATCAAGGCTGTATATTGTCACCCTGCTTATTTAACTTATATGCAGAGTACATCATGAGAAACGCTGGACTGGAGAAGCACAAGCTGGAATCAAGATTGCCGGGAGAAATATCAATAACCTCAGATATGCAGATGACACCACCCTTATGGCAGAAAGTGAAGAGGAACTCAAAAGCCTCTTGATGAATGTGAAAGAGGAGAGTGAAAAAGTTGACTAAAACTCAACATTCAGAAACTAATATCATGGCATCTGGTCCCATCACTTCATGGCAATAAATGGGGAAACAGTGGAAACAGTGGCTGACTTTACCTTTCTGGGCTCCAAAATCACTGCAGATGGTGACTGCAGCCATGAAATTAAAAGATGCTTACTCCTTGGAAGGAAAGTTATGACCGACATAGATAGCATATTCAAAAGCAGAGACATTACTTTGCCAACAAAGGTCCATCTAGTCAAGGCTATGATTTTTCCAGTGGTCACGTATGGGTGTGAGAGTTGGACTGTGAAGAAAGCTGGGTGCCGAAGAATTGATGCTTTTGAACTGTGGTGTTGGAGAAGACAAGACTCTTGAGAGTCCCTGGGACTGCAAGGAGATCCAACCAGTCCATTCTGAAGGAGATCAGCCCTGGGATTTCTTTGGAGGGAATGATGCTGAAGCTGAAACTCTAATACTTTAGCCACCTCATGTGAAGAGTTGACTCATTGGAAAAGACCCTGATGCTGGGAGGGATTGGGGGCAGGAGGAGAAGGGGACGACAGAGGATGAGATGGCTGGATGGCATCATTGACTCAATGGACGTGAGTCTGAATGAACCCCGGAAGTTGGTGATAGACAGGGAGGCCTGGCGTGCTGCGGTTCACGGGGTCACAAAGAGTCAGACACGACTGAGCAACTGAACTGAACTGAACATCATTTCCCTAGTCTAAAATAAATATAAAATAAGCAACAAGTAAAAAAATGTAAAGCGAGAAATGCACATTAAAATGATATGTAACATAACGGCATTTATTTAAGAATGTATTCCAAAATCAAATGGCAAAGTCCAACAATGCAAAACCATGATTCCTTTTGCAGCAACCTACATAATTAAAATCTTAGCACTTCATTTGTTGTTTTGACTATTATAATGTCTCCTTTCTTATTACGGAAAAAAAGCAAGTGCTTCTTTTGTGGTCTGTATCTTCCAACATTCTCAGTCTAGTTCAGATTCCTAACTTTTTAAAAGGTTAACATAATTTGAGTTACCGGCAAGCAGAGTGATCTTGGTCTCTTTTTTATTGTTGTTGGTGTTCCAAAGAAAACAAATGTTTCACTTGCAATACTTTACATATTCAGTCAGTGACCATCATTCACTTCTGTATTTCAGATATAAGAAACATACAGTAAGTCAGGAAAGAGAAGTTAAACCCAGAAAAAAAAAAGATATGCTTTCACATCTTTCCCCAGAATATCAGCAAAACATTGTCTTCTTGACATAGATTTCTATTAATGATTCTATAAAATGTTTTAGTATAAGTTCAAGTTAGAAAACCAGATTATGCGAAGATCATAACAATTCAATATACTTGAAAACTAAATCTAAGCAAATGCTACATAATCATCCCCAGCTTAAGGCCCATTTACTTATCTGTTTCTGAGGCAGCAAAAATAGAACCTGTGTTTTCTGCAACTGGCCCTGTATCTTGTTTAGCAGAGAAAATATGAATGCCACTCAGGGAATGATTGTCTGTGTTGCTATTTCATCTTATACTCTGTGTTCCACTGAAGCCCTCGGAGACAATTCTTGTGCCATAGCAGCACCTGCTGGGAGAGGGGAGTTGGAACAGCCACAACTGCTGCCTGCCAAACCCGTTATCCTGATTGAGTGACACTGCATGTCCTCCATCTTCTAATACTAAACCTTCCACAGTTGCTACTCTTCAGAATCTTGCCTCCTCCCATAGATTTCAAATCACTAGCAATACTCTTATAAGATTTTCTTTAACTCTTTAAAAAAATAAGCATTTTGCATGCTTGTATGTGTTTTATGTGGGTGTATGCATGCCCATTTCCCTTTAGAATTTCCAAAAGCACATATCATGGTATTTTAATCTCATGTTTGTTTTTAATGCAGGCTTTCATTCTGCTTTGTACTAGATTTATAAATCATTGTCAATCTTGCTTTATTAGCATCTTTTGCTTTATTATGGGTGAGTTAGTAAAAAAAAAATGTGAGTGTCAGTGCAAAAAGGACAGTTTTTATTCACAGCATATGATAAGAGAAGTATTTATACTTATTCATATCATGGACAGAAACAGTAAGCTTGCCATATGGTATGATGGCATGTTTAAAAATATGTCTATTTCATATGTGATTTACAAAAAAGACTGTAAGTAATACAAATCTTAAAATACAGGTCTAAACTGACATTCTGTTGTAAAGCCAACTAGCCTTTTCTTTATTGATTATGGAGGAAAGCCACAAAATAGACAAATTACTCACTGCTGCTGCTAAGTCGCTTCAGTCGTGTCCAACTCTGTGTGACCCCATAGACGGCAGCCCACCAGGCTCCCCCGTCCCTGGGATTCTCCAGGCAAGAACACTGGAGTGGGTTGCCACTTCCTTCTCCAATGCATGAAAGTGAAAAGTGAAAGTGAAGTCACTCAGTCGTGTCCGACTCTTCACAACCCCATGGACTGCAGCCTACCAGGCTCCTCCGTCCATGGGATTTTCCAGGCAAGAGTACTGGAGTGGGGTGCCATTTCCTTCTCCGAATTACTCACTACTACCAAATATTTCTAATCTTTTACTTCCTTGCATCTTTACTGTGCCCAAATTAAAATCTAGTGTAAGACCTAACTTTATGAAAACCTATTATGTTTGTGTTTTTTCAGTGAAAAATAGAAAGAGTTCATGTGTAAAAAAAAATGATCTCGAAATTCATATGCTTTATAACTAATCTCAAATAATCAAGAGGTGATTATTCATCAATAATTTTCTTACTGTGGTTGCTTAGTAACCTTGATTGGTGCTCCATCAACCAATCAAAAATGTATTAAGCACCTCTAAAATACTTGAACACATCACACAATATGGGAGCAATTTCTGAGGAAATAGATAAAATCTGATACTGACCTTAGACTGTTTTAGCTACATATGTAAGGGAGTAGGCATTTTGTCATAATACACTGATAGAGTAAGTCAGACACACTGTTATTCAGAGATGTGGAGCGTGATACAAAGATACAGAAATTAGGAAAGACTTAAGAGAATAGGAAATTTCAATTGGGCCTTAGAAGAATTGGCAATCATTGGATGGGAATTATTTTGGAAAAATCATTCCTACAGGGAAAGATGGAAGGCAATGAATAGGAAATGAAACAAGTGTTAAGCCAACCAAAGTGAAAGTGTTAGCCACTCAATGGTGTCTGACGCTTTGAAATCCCATGGACTGTAGCCTGGCACCAGTCTTCTTAGTCCATGGAATTCCAGGCAAGAATACTGGAGTGGGTAGCCATTCCCTTCTCCAGGGGTAGCCATTCCATGCTCCAGGGGATCTTCCCAACCCAGGGATCAATCCTGGGTCTCCTGCATTGCAGGCAAATTTTTTACCATCTAAGCCACCAGGGAAGCCCGAAAGCAGACCAAAAGTAACCTATCTAAGTTGAATAGAGAGCTTTTCACAGAAGCACTATAAATTAATAATGGTGGCAGGTAAGATGGAAAACAATGGGATTTAGTCTAGTTCTAGAAAATGGGGAGCTGCTGACGCTATTTGAATTGCAGAATAATATTTTAAAGGAAGATTAGCTCATAAATAGTAAGATCTTTTTAGAAGGAGAGAGAAAAAATCATCAATTAGATTTTAGTGATTTATTTATAAAGGGGAAGATAATTCAGAAGAAAGTGCAGCAATGCAATATATTATTATACTATAGTAACCTATGGCTCTGGGATATTCTTCATATTTAAAAAAAAACTGCAGAAGTACTCTGTGTGCTGCATATCATATAAATCACCATATTATCTCCATGTTTTTACAAAACAGGAAGTATCTATTGCAACCTTTACTTCTGTCATGAGAAATGAGCTTTTAGAGTGTTTCTGTCTTTCATCAAATATTGTTACCCATCATGGTCTCTGAAAGAAAGCATATATGAGAAGCCCATTATTAAGTGAGTCTTTAGCATGTTGGATTTCTTTTTTCACCTTGAATATCTTTCAAACACATTTTACTAGATATTTTAATTGACACAAATTATTAAGAAAATGATTCAAGCTTATTTGTTTAAAAAAGTATTTTGGATATTTGGATTAGAATTATTTTTATATTGAAGGGAGTTATCAGATTTGCCTTATATCATATGAATGTTTTCCAATGGCCACTTATAAATTCCATATATTAAGGCTGTTTTTCCAAATCTTAGTGGTATGTTCATCAAAATGTGTTCATAGCTGTATGAGGTGCATGATAAATAAAATATTTCAACCATTAGTATGTAAAGGTCTTAAAACATAGTTTATAGTTATGATATTATTCTTAGATTGAAGATACTTAATTGAATGGAAGAAAATTGAGTGGAGTTAGAACCAGATGCTGACAATTTCACTCAGCCACAGGCTTATCTTACTTACCCCATGTGTGTGTCAGTCATTCAGTCGTGTCCGACTCTTTGTGACCCCATGAACTGTAAGCCTGCCAGGCTCTTCTGTCCATGGAATTCTCAAGGCAAGAATACTGGAGTAGGTTGCCATTTCCTTCTCCATACTTAACGCATAGTCCATTATTAAAAGGCATTACTGATATGCCATTGATAACTGTTGCAATTGCAAGCTATTTAGTTCTTTGCATGTGTGCTCAGTCCCTTCGGTCATGTCCGACTTTTGTGATCCTATGGACCCTTCAGTTTCCTCTGTTCATGGCATCCTCCAGGCAAGAATACTTGAGTGGGTTTCCATGTCCTTCTACAGGGGATCTTCCTGACCCAGGGATTGAACCTGGTTATCCTGCATCTCCTGCATTACAGGTAGATTCTTTACCCACTGAGCCACTTGGGAGGCCCATTCAGTTCTTTTAGTTCAGTTCAGTCGCTCAGTCATGTCTGACTCTTTGTGACCCCATGAACCGCAGCACACCAGGCCTCCCTGTCCATCACCAACTTCTGGAGTCTACCCAAAACCCATGTCCATTGAGTTGGTGATATCATCCAGCCATCTCATCCTTTGTTGTCCCCTTCTCCTGTCATCTTCAATCTTTCCCAGCATCAGGATCTTTTCCAATGAGTCAGTTCTTCACATTAGGTGGCCAAAGTATTGGAGATTCAACTTCAACATCAGTCCTTCCAATGAACACCCAGGCCTGATCTCCTTTAGAACAGACTGGTTGGACCTCCTTGCAGTCCAAGGGACTCTCAAGAGTCCTCTCCAACACCACAGTTCAAAAGCATCAATTCTTCGGCACTCAGCTTTCTTTATATTCCAACTCTCACATCCATACATGACTACTGGAAAAACCTTAGCCTTGACTAGACAGACCTTTGTTGACAAAGTAATGTCTCTGCTTTTGAATATGCTGTCTAGGTTGGTCATAACTTTCTTTCCAAGGGGTAAGCGTCTTTTAATTTCATGCTACAGTCACCATCTGCAGTGATTTTGGAGCTCCCCCCAAAAATAAAGTCAGCCACCTTTTCCACTGTTTCCCCATCTATTCAGTTCTATACCTCCATGTAAAATCATTTTGTGATTTTTCAAAACCTCTAAATCCAACTATATCCATGTGTAAGTCTCATGCTTTCAGGAAAGTGAAAGTGAAGTTTTTCAATCATCTGTGACTTCTTGAGACACCATGGACTGTAGCCTACCAGGCTCCTCTGTCCATGGGATTCTCCAGGCAAGGGTACTGGAGTGGGTTGCCATTTCCTTCTCCACATGCTTACAAAACTAATGTGTAATGTATTGGCAGGGGAAAAAAAAAACAAACAACTGCTGACTTAGATACTGACAAAGCACTCAAGTGTGAGAGACTATGTTTCCTTGAAAACGATGAGGTCTGAATTAAGGATTTTTCAAACCTTTGAGTTTCAGTCAGTTTGGTTCAGTTGGATTAGTTAAATCTACAAATTCACTATTTACTTGAGTCTTAACTTTTTTACATGTGTTTACATAGACCTAGTCAGCATGGGCATGATTGAATTTTGATTTCTGAGGTTCATTTTAATAAACACAATATATTGTTTTGGTCTTATTTATTTATGTTTTAAATATGAGTTATACATTCCACTCTAAAACATACATATGTCTTATAAATTACTTCTCCCTAAATTCAAATATAATTAAATTAGTGCCATACTTATTTTAGCATTTTGAAAATATGAATCTGGATGTCCTTCTGGAGACAATTCCACTTATTAGTTTATTTCAATTTTTGTATTAAAGAAATGCATCTTATTTAAATATCTACTGTTAAAATACACTATACAGATTTATATATTTTAAAGCAATAAGCTGATAATAAGTATATTCTGATTTTTTTTGTTTCTAACAGCATGATATTTTCTCATATAGTTGAGATGAACTAACTTTCCCCTGTATTCTTTTGAATGAGGAAAATAAGCCCGCCATTTTCTGAGTAAAAGCTAAGACTGAATTTCCTCACCTTCCTTCCTAATGAAGAAATGAAAGCATTTTTTTTTCTACACTTGCTTTAGTTTACAGCCTGTGATACAATGGAAAAGTTCACAGGAAACCAGTTTGCTCAAATTACTTGCCTATTTTTTTTTATGTTTGGAATGAGAAGTTTTGGTGCCATATCATGTTTTTGAAGTCTCTTTGATTATAGCATCTCCTACAATAGCATTTTAGATAAGAAAGATCAAAGCAAGGGCAGCGTATTATAGGCTATATATCAAAGGCTATATGTATCTTTGTGTTTTTAATAAGGGAGACGTTTTTCTAGCAAATATAATATGAATAAACCAAGCTGTAGACATTTCTTACTTTTCTACTTAATTTGATGTTTTTGTTATGAGACAATATTTTAATGAAAAATAACTTAGTTGATTAGAGAAAAAGCATGAAAACCATTATGACCAAATTAAATAATATATCCTGTTGGCACTTTTGTTGTTTGTTTTTAATTTATGATTTATCTATCCAAATCTTAAATGAAAGGTGAAAGAAAAGGAAAACTGCAAGAGCCCTTTTTTGACTCTCTTAACTCTCTTTGAGATCCCATGGACTGTAGCCTGCCAGACTCCTCAGTCCATGGAATTCTCTAGGTGAGTATGCAGTAGTTGGAAGCCACTTCCTACTCCAGGGAATCTTCCCAAGCCAGGGATCAAACTGGTGTCTCCTGAATTGCAGGCAGATTCTTTACCTTTTGAGCCATCAGAAAGATCCCCTTAACTCTCACATACCTCCCCAGATCTCAATAACTACTACATTTGAAATCTATATTAACAATATATTTTAGAGGAAATTCTGCTAATTGAAATAATTGTAGAATTATTACATTTGGTCATTATTGCTTTTTAAAAAATATTCATGATTTTTATCTATCATGTTTATTTCTGTTATGGGCTTCCCTGGTGGGTCAGCTGGTAAAGAATCCACCTGCGATGCAGGAGACCTGGGTTTGATCCCTGGATTGGGAAGATCCCCTGGAGAAGGGAAAGTATTCTGGAGAAGGGAGAATACTCCAGTATTCTGGCCTGGAGAATTTCATAGACTGTATAGTCCATAGGGTCACAAAGAGTGGGATACGACTGAGCGGCTTTCACTTTTCTTTCTGTTATAGTTTTGGCATTTTATCTTTTCTCCTTAACTGCTTTTGCTCTCTCTCTCCTTCTTCCTTCCTCAGTTATTTCATAACTTCCTGGTTTGTGCCAACCAGAAAAGTAGGGCATCAGGCTTTAGAGATAGAGCATGGCACTCTGTGCCTTCACAGACCTGCGTGGTCAGGGATATAGACATGGGAGAAAATACAGAGTGAAGCCATGAGTACGGGTGAAATGGGTATACACACAATATGTGGTCAAGAAGAGTGAACAACCAGCTCAGCTGAGGGGTAGGCAAAGTTATCACCTAAGTGGTAACTCTGAACTGAATCTCAACACATGGGACAAGCAGGAGTGCTAGAAGACAGGGCCAGACTTGCTGAACACAGGCAAGAACTGCGAGAGCACTGAGGTTCACTGTCAGTGGAACTGTAAGTAAATGACTGTTGTAGGAGTGAGTGATTCTAGAAGAGCGTTTCTAAGACTGTGTTGTCAGACCAGTGTATCTGGACTGACACTCTTGTTGTTATTGAAAAGTGGAGTTTTCATCAAATGAGCTTTGGAAGATAGGCTGCATTAACATTTTAAGTTTCTCTGAGTTCTTGAACCCTACAATATGCTAATATGCAGAGTAAAAGTAAGTAAAGTAAGTAAAGTCAAGTCACTCAGTTGTGTCCGACTCTTTGCGACCCCATGGACTGTAGCCTACTAGGCTCCTCTGTCCATGGAATTTTCCAGGCAATAGTACTGGAGTGGATTGCCATTTCCTTCTCCAGGGGATCTTCCCAACCCAGGGATCGATCGAACCCGGGTCTCCCACATTGTAGACAGACGCTTAACCCTCTGAGCCATCAAGGAATCATATAGCACATATTATAGAAGAGTGAAAGATGAAGAAAAATATACCAAAACTAAAACTTACCAATAATTCCATATTCAGAGAGAACTACTGTTAGTGTTTCAGCGTAGTTCCTTCTAGGCTTTCTTTTCCTCTACATTGTCCCCCATGTAAGTCTTATTTTCCTCTCTAACTCAGTGATCAACTGCCTCACTGTCTTAATTTGTACATTTGGTATAAACATTTTTACTGACTTCCTATTAACTCAGAGACTGCAAAAGAGAGTGGGGGATTCTGCAAATATAAAGGTGAATCATGTATATTCTCCCCTCTAAGAAGCTCTGATGACATTCATTGGCTTGTGTCTTTTCTATATAAAAATATAATATGGTTCAGTAACATCTTTTACTCACTTATTAATAGTGGTTATAGCTGGCCATACTATTCACAAGAATGCTTTTCTTGCTTAACAATATAAATATCTTTATCAATAAATGTGGGTCAATTACATCATCATTTACAAATGCTGCATCATAATTTATTATGTGACTATATCATGATTTTTTGTAATAAAATCTGTCAGTCTGATTTCAGTTTATCTTTTTTAATTAAAGCAGTATTAGGATGAGCACTCTCATTGAGGATTGAAATTTTCATAGTGACAGAAATATAATTGCATTTCTGATGATAAATCTTATGACAGGGAAGCAGGAGGACAGGAAGAATTAGACTGGTGACAGAAAGACCACTTAGGACATTGTCTCAAGAAGAAATAATGATGGCTTTACTAAGAAATCTTCCTATAGCCATGAAAAGAAATGGGGAGATATAAGAGAGATATTTGATAGACAAACCAAAGCAGCTGATTGGAAGTGATGAGTTAGAATAAATGCTGAAACAAAGAAAAGTCTATGGTTTTTAATTAGCAGATCAAGTGTCCTCATAATTAGCTATCAACTAAGTCAAGAAATAAATAGTGCTTAAGGTTAAGGTTTAAGGACTTGCAAGAATTTTGGAAAATCATAGTAGGCTGCAATTACAGACTGAAAGAATCTTGAGGTAAAGTTATAATTTTTATTATAACCCTACAAAACAGAGAGATATTCATGAGAACAAACAAAATCTCCTAACAGAAAAAAATATAATAATAATGATAATTTAGAGCATTCTAGAAAATGGAAAATATAGTGTGGAAAGAGGGAAGCCTATAAAAACTTAACATTTTAGGACCTTCTTAGCCAAGAAAGTTGCAAAGAAAGGGTTAACTCTGAAATAAAAATTTCAAAAACATCATGGAAAGGGTGAAAAATAAGCTGTATTTTAACTGGACTTTGGTATTTATTTTAAAATGAGCAAATATATTAAAAATAAATTTGTAACTTACCTAGATTAAAACTGAGGTTTACATTTCTATAATTTTTATTACAAAAGGAGAAAAGTTTATCTAACAAATGATTACATTTACAAGGGAGTTTTTTTTTTTTTTTTTTTTTTAAAACTATTTAGCATGATAAACTTAAAAAGAATATAGCTAGCCAAGGATCTCTTTTTGTTAGACTGGCCTAATGTAATAAGATCTTTGAATATTCATCTTATTAAATCAGAAAATGGATACTTTTATTAGCCCTCTCCTATCTTTAATATTTTGCTGTTTGTTCCTATAATCAGAACATTAATACCCTTGGAGTTGGTTAAATATAAATTCTTAGTTTCAAAAATGAAGAAATTCATACTCAGAATGTTTAAGCTTGGCCAAAGTCGTGTGACTTGTTTTTGTAAGAGGTGAAATTTTTCGATTTTAAATAACACTCCATTAAATAGTCTTTTAATGTATAATTTATTTTCATTTATTTTGTACAAATGTAAAATAATTTGGATATTTATTTTGCCATATATGGGAATTATTCTAGTATTGTTATATATAGATATTTAAGGCAGATATATAAGATACAACATAGAAAGATAAGGTAATTTGCAACATATGTGTTACATACTCCATCACATTTCTACCTAGACTCTTTTATTGTCCCTGAGATTCCAACCAAGAGACAGGCAGGGAAAACTGTTCCAGTTTGTCCATAGAAACAAAGTAATTATGAGCAAAAGGAGAGGAGTCCAGTGCTAACTCGTTATTCCTTTGAAACACCATAGTTTGCTTGCTAAAGCCTGCTTCAGGGTTCATATCTCTACATCAGCTACCTGCTATCAATTTGCCTCACTTTTAATTCTGCTCAAATCAAAGTATTTATCTTCTCTTATTCTCAGTTTTCTCATTTGTTAAATTTTATTATTAAACATTTGACTCAAGGATGGTCATGAGAATTCATGAAAATGTAAAATTCCTAACTATGCCAGGTACACAATAGAAGCATAATTAATGTTAAATGTTGAGGTTATTGCTGTTATTCTGTATCCTTTCTCATGGAGGGTGAATAAATATTTCAGCTTTTTTTTGATCCTGTTGTTACAAGGTGATGCTTGTTTAGTATTGTATCATTCTCTGGTGATTCACTACAAAAAGAACAAATTATTTAGCTACATTATTTAGTTGTTTATATTTACAAGAGTAAATGATTTAATCATATAGGTTTTTTTAATGCAGCCATATTTAAACATGTTTTTGTTTATGCCGTTTCCTAGAATTTATATATATTTCAAGAAGATAGTGATAAACGTTTCATGTTTTCTAATTTCTAAGATGCTGTGCATGGTTAAATAGTTTTTTAAACTAGAAGTAAATGAAGGAATTAAATGGAAAAGTAGACATGAAGATATTTAAACAGCAAGATAATTAATTCTGATATCACTTTGTAAATTTTGTTTTCTATGTAGAAGAGAAAAATAGTTCAACATTAGTAGAAAAATATATTAAAGGTTAAATATGTTTGTTTTTGTTCCTGGGCACTGGAGCACAGTAATGCTAGAAGGGCAAATAAAATTTTTGCCTTTTTATTTATATGCAGTATTACCTCCAAAGGGGAAAATGCATGACATTTTCACAGGGATAGAATTATGTGTATGTTTCTGGTTATTCTTATTCTACCATTCTAATTTAGCCCATGCTTTTCTTACAGATCCTCTATTGTATAAATACTTTTGAATTCATATACATTTGTATGAGAAGTAAAAGTCTTCCAGTGGAACAGAAGATACCTTAAAAAAAAAAAAAAAACTCATTGAATAATACTTCCCTTTTATTAGTTCATGTTTTCAAGTGTGGTAAAGTTAACTTACTATAAAATCAATCTAGTACTTCCCTGATGGTCTAGTGGCTAAGAATCTGCACTCCCAGTACAGGGGACCTGGGTTGGATCCCTGGGCAGAACTAAGATCCCACATACTGCAACTATAAGCCTGGACACCACAACTACTGAGGCCACGCGCCGCATCTAGAGAAGCCACCGCAACACAACAAAGACCCAGCGCGGCCAAAATAAATAATAATACACAATTTTTTAAAGTCAACCTAAAAGTGAAAGTGAAGTTGCTCAGTCGTGTCTGACTCTTTGCAACCCCGTGGGCTGTAGCCTACCAGACTCCTCTGTCCGTGGGATTTTCCAGGCGATAGTACTGGAGTGGATTGCCATTTCTTTCGCCAGGTGATCTTCCCAACCCAGGGATTGAACCCGGGTCTCCTGCATTGTAGACAGACGCTTTACCATCTGAGCCATCTAATGAATATCTTCGGTAACATCAGAAATTAGCTTTACTTGAGAAAAGTACATTCTTAAATTACTGAAATATATTTTTCAAAACTCACTTGAAATACATTTTATAGAAATAGCGGCAATGTCATGACAACCTATTTACAATGATCTCAAAACGTGTTCAAGGCAAATCATATGAAATTCAAATGTCAAAAAATACTAAAAATCAAAAAGATTAATACGTTCAGTTGTCAGAGTGTGGTATTGTAATCCATTGTTCCATTTCATTTTCTCAGGGGAGAGAACAAATCCTAAACCTTAGCAGTTTGGTCAGTTTCAAAATCAGTTTTCAGAACTTTGGATTTTATATCAGAGGTTCTTCTTTTCCCCCTTCCTATTGCATTTACTGTACCTACTAAGTCTATAATATCTCTTATCCCCTTCTTATGGCATCCTTGGGTAAGAGATAATGGCCTAGAGAAGACTGAAAAACTTAATCTTACCTTACTTAGCAAGTAGGATCACTCTTCTGTGCAATGCAGATGTTAAAGACCCAGTTAATGGTTGATAATGACAAATTATGGAGTAGATTGTTGTTATGTTGATCATTCGCGTTCCAGTTTAATGCTTATTTATCTTGCTAATGTTTGAAGTCCTCATTTGAGAACATGAAAACAGTTTAGAATTACTTAAATGAGGGTATGTGCCACTTATTCCCAAGGTCTCTGTAATTTTTGTCATCTGAATTGTCACACTTCTTCAACCAGCAGAAATTGTTTCCTTATGATTTTCTGTGTTTGAATATGCTTTACCAGTATATACTAACCTTGAAAAATTTTCTTTTTCCCATTTCAAGTTCCACCCAATCTGACTGTTCCACAGGAAAAATCACCTTTGGTCACCAGAGAAGGAGACACAATAGAACTGCAGTGTCAAGTAACTGGAAAACCTAAACCCATCATCCTTTGGTCTAGAGCGGATAAAGAAGTCGCAATGCCTGATGGGAATATGCAAATGGAGAGTTATGATGGAACACTGAGAATTGTGAATGTATCTAGGGAAATGTCAGGAATGTATCGATGTCAGACCAGCCAGTATAATGGATTTAACGTGAAACCAAGAGAAGCCTTGGTGCAGCTCATCGTGCAGTGTAAGTACATTTTTCTCTATGTATTTCTATTGGGGGGACAAGGGAAGAAAATTAGATAATTTTTGGAGTTGGATTAGGACCCAATATTTCTACATTATTGCTACCCAATTTAAACTATAATTTCCCCAAGTCTGCCTATTACTTGAGCCAATACACACTAATGGAAAAGAATTGTATTAGTATGTGTGTGATGATTATGATGGTGTTATGTCATTGGTTAAGGCCAAAGAATCAACAAGCCTAATGGTTAAAAACTGGCTGTGTGCAATGAAGCAAAATGGAAATTGGAAGTAATTGCTAATTCAGATTATAATACTCCTTTGTTTTCACTGTTTATGTTTCTGCTTCAGCAATTGCCTGTCCTTTGCCCAAATTATTCACCTATCTCAGGGTGTCCTTTGCTTAAATTGTGGAGACCTAATCATTGCAATGCTATTTTTGCTATCTGAAATTGTAAGAGTAGATTACATAATTGTAGTAATATTGAGATAATTCAGGCAGATATTAGGTGCTGATTTTTTGCTTTACTTTCCTAACAGATAATTATTTAACTCTGAGAGCTGAATATGATGGATTTTTAACTATTTTCATTGAAAGGGCTAAAAAAATGCTGACATAGTGTGCTTTGTATTTGCTTTTAGTGTAAAAATGCCTAAACTCATGAAATTAAGAAGTTTAACAATGCCACTGGTGTTGGGTTATTAGAGAATGATGCCCTGGTATTTTGGATAGCAGGTGGTGTGGGTTATACTGAAGAGAAGAAGCAAGCTAAGCACAATCTGTTCAAACTTCAGGAATGTTGCTGTAAATTTTAATTGAGGTATTATTTGTTATTTACATGGTGGCAAAATCTTTAAGAAAAAGAATGAAGTGGAAGTAACTATACACTTCAATAAGCAATGATGTTCTTTTCTTTTGTGGTTCTTTCCTAATGCAGAAAATGGAAAATAGAAATCAGTCCAAAATGTCTATTTTTATATTAGTCTTAAAGGTGTTGGCATATTGAATTATCTTACTTTAAATTTGGAAAGATAATTGAAATATGGAAGGGTTATGTTTGCAACAGATAACACACATGTTTATGTATGAGGAGTGTGAGTGTGAGTAATGGGAGGAGCAAGGTTCTGCCTGCTGTTTAACCCTTTCTTGTCCCTATACTTTAGAAACTCAGCTTTCAAAGTGCTGTTTGTCCTATAGATAAGCAAACTTATACTTGTCAAGTATCTTACTAGTTTTATCTGTAAAGAATGCAGCTCTTAAATGGTAAGTTCCATTCCACAGTTGAATGTTACCTTTTTTTTCTCACTGGCCTTTATACTCATGATAATAAACTCATAGGGTAGGAGGTTCATGTGAAAACAAGTTTCAGAAAGAAAAACAAAATTTTAAAGAAACCTCTCCTCAATTCTCCAATAAATAAGAGACACCCTCAGGTAATCAGGACGTGGATACAGTTTGGAGTACTTCATTTTTTTTTTTTTTTTTTGGAGTACTTCATTCTTGTTGGTAATCACAGGAATATGTTTTTCCTCTAGAGCTATGCAGGAAGTTTCAGTGTTCCTAAAGCTATTGGGCAATTTGTTTTCACTCTGCTCACACCTCTCTGTGGAAGCTCTGACACAAATAAAAGCTGTGGAACCCATTGGCTCTAGGGAATTTTGAATTAAAGTTTCAAGAGCCAGGATCTTTAATCTCCATAGAATATACTAACCTCTAGGATTCCTTTGGTGACCTAACTTCCCCTGTTTTTGCTTCCTAATAGATTTCAGATATAATAAGTTCAGCACCAGATCTTAAAATTCAATCCTGTTAATATCAGATGAATTGGCACAGTTGTCTCTAGTGTCACAAGGATGTAATTGACTAAAAGACATCAATAGACATAGGCAAAGCCAAATTCATTTAATGCACAGGAAAAGATCTGCATCCCAAGGTGACTTTGCAGAGCAGAAGGTATAATCTAACAACACTTCCTCTCAGAGGCAAGTTCCCCAGCCTACAAGGAAACACGGCTGGGTGCCAGCAGCCTGGCCAGTTGCTGGTGAGAATGCCCTAATGTCTTTCAAAAAGCTTTCATGTATTCCCAACTCTTTTGAAGAATCTGGTTATGTGTCTGAGCATCTGCCAGGTACAAATAACTGGTAACAACTCCAGAAGCCTTAACTACTTAAGGCTTATTCCTGTAAAACTAGTCATGCAGAAATCTTAATAATATTTTAAAATGATAAACAATTTAACTTTTATGGGGATTTCTTAAAAGAATGAAAATAATATGGTATTTGTGCTTAATTTGGATAGGTGTGCCACATATGCAAATAATTCATATAGAATATAAAATAAGTCATTTCATATACTTTATATATCATATATCCATTTGATATATAAAGCTATGGTTTATGCATTTTGTATTCTCAGCATAATATATTTTATATTATAGCTAGTCAGCAAATGCATGGAGTAAATATAACAAATGAATGTATATATATATGGAATATATATATATATATCTTGCTTCTTGTATAATTTGTTCTTTATTATTTAGGGTTCAGGAATATCTGAGGACTAGCCACATAACAGTTTGACAGCTGAAAATGTTCAAGTGTATGAAGGGAGGAGATGTCAAATACTCTGACTTGTACCTAACACATTTTTCAGTATGTGAACTCTACACTTTAGTTTATTAAGATCTCCTTTCCTAAAATATATTACACTGACAAATTCTGGGACAGTCTATTTTGCACACACACAATATGTATATATACACACAAAATATGTATATATATATATTAAAAACATATATTTATATATAATTGTATCATTTTTGAAATATGAAAATGAAAAATAGATGGTCATAATAGATAAAAAACACTCAAAAATGTGTCTCTAAAGCATATTTCCCCTTGTTAAGTTTTAGTTGTGTCCAATTAAACAATAACCAACCAAAAGAAGTAATTGTATTAGTAATTGATGAGCAGAGGTAGTAAGGCCTAAGTATAAATAATATAATTGTTTTCATATTGCATAAAAAATGAAACAGTCCACTTAGCTTAATGTTCTAAATCTTCAAGTGAGATTTGTTCTTAGCCAATGTGTTAAAATTATACAGTAGTCATTTTAGTAAAACTTTTTAAATTATTTACTATCCCCAGTTAATTTGCTTCTTCTTAAAATGTGTGGATAGTGATTTAGCAAGTGACAGAAGCCTAGAGGTATTTTACACCCTTCTATGTCCTATTAAGAGTAGCTTAATCACCATAATGAAATGGTTTAAATTATTAAATTTTTGTGCACAGTGCTCATTCCTGAAAGCTGAGGCTTATTTTATAATATTTTTAATTTCTACAATAGCAAGTTAGGACAAATGATACAGACTGGAATGAAAAGTTTCAATATAAGGCCTTGAAAAATAGTGGTTTAAAATTCATCTAAATTTTTAAAAATGCTAGATGAAATTGCAACATATATTGTACAGTTTTAATAACAGACCTTTAAATATTCAGCCACTATTTAATTTCATTCACATTTTTTGAAAATATGTAATAATTCTTTTAACTTGCTTATATTTATGTGAAGCAGTATTAGAATAGATCATTGAAAATAAAAATGTTGCATAGGTTAATCAGTTCATTATTTAAAAATTATAATATGCATGAGCCTATTGAACAAAACTAGAACACTTTCCTAAACAGAGTAGCTGTAGTTAAAGTGATTTTTACATTTATCCAGTAAAATAATGATCATATAAATAGTAATTAAGTGAAAATGTCATTGGAAGAATATATTCAAATATTTATATTAAATGAAGAAGTCCAGTTATGCCTATGGTCCTCTAAAAGAAATTATTGCTCTTTGAAGTGAATATATATATATTATATACTGTGATTTTGATTTCATAAACTATAGCATTTTATTTTTAATAAAAGCCAAACTTTAAATGGTTTAATCTCAAACACTGGTAAAATCTTTCAGTGAAGTAAGAAATATTTTAGTGAAGAAATATATTTCAATATATTTTGAGATATATTTTCCTGAAAATCAGCTGAAGAAGATATATACTACATTGGATGTCAGTTTTAACCAAAGCTTTATTATCTGTAGGCACCTACAATTAAAGATATTTCTTTTATAAGATATAAAGCACACACAAAAACTCCAAAACTGACAAGTGTTAAAATGTATTAAGTAACTATCCTTCAGATCAGTTCAGTTCAGTTGCTCAGTAGGGTCCGATTCTTTGCGACTGAACTGAACTCAACTGAAAGATGGTTAATACATTTTAACACTTGTCAGTTTTGGAGTTTTTGTGTGTACTTTCAGCTATCTTCAAATGAGATTCCATGCTCCCTTTACTTACAATTTCTATTTTCCAAATGAAGGAAAACTATGAAAGGAAACAATCAGAGCTATTGAAAGACCCTTGTTCCTCAACTATTTCCAAAGCAAGACCAGAAATTGTATGAAGAGGAGCGAACCATAGGTTAAAGCCATTATCGCTTACTCTTTTACTCAAGAAGCTTATTGAAGAGTGCATGTTTATTTCTTTCAATCAAATGAATATTCAACCAAAGCAGAATATCATGGGCCTTAAAAGGAAAATTAAAGACAGATTGGAATATCATGTAACAGACATGGTGACTATTGTTAGATGAATTACTGAGTAATTTTCTACAGTGTTGAGATATACAGAATAACTGAATTGAACAAATATAACTTCTTTTGGGGTTATTTTAAAACTATTGTGACTGAATTGATCTAAAGATAATATGAGAGACAAGGTGTTGATTAAAGAGGAAACAAGGGGGCAGTTTGCCACATTCACACAGGGTGATGTTCAAGGCTATACAAGGGGATGTATAAGTAAATGGACAATAATTTTACTTAAAAGAACAAAATAAGCCTTCTAACATAACCTGGAATGCTCTACTTATTCAGATGTATTCTTATTTTTCATATTAATTCATCCCATCCCATCTCTTCTCAGCCTCATAGACACGGTAATTCAATGATGCCTCTATCGTAGACTTCTATACCCCCATTCTCCTCTTCCCACCAGTTCTTCAACTCTTTAACCATTTAAGTCCTGCCTCAGTCCTCCCCCTTTAGTAAGCCCATTAGTTACTGAGAAGGGCCCTCCTTGTTAGAACTTCAAAGTAAAACTGCATTTGCAACATGCCTATTAGATGGCAACAACAATAACATTAGAAGATATACTTCTTTCAAAACCATTGGCTATTATTTCACTGTTGTTGTTCAGTCACTAAGTTGTGTCTGACTCTTTGCAAACTGCAGCACGGACTGCAAGGACTGAGGATGGACTGCAGCATGCCATGCTCCTTTGCCCTTCACTATGTCTCGGAGTTTACTCAAATTCATGTCCATTGAGTCAGTGATGCTATCTAGCCATTTCACTGTTGACTTCATCAAAACCCTCTGTACTATGGCATATAGAATGAGTTTGAACAACACAAAAAGTCCTTCTCATGGATTTATTTCTTTCACCAGTATGACTTGATTCTAAAAGACTTAGTTTACTCTCATAAAATAAATTTATACTCAAAAGTTGAAGACAAACCCTTAAGGTTATTCAAAAGAGTATATTTGATACAGAAATGGTAAGTTCAAGTTTATTTTCTCTACATTTTAGGTAATGACAGCAAAAGAGTATACAACCACTGCCCCTGTATGAATGATAACTTTAAAGAGAGTATTCATTTAAAGAATTTTCTTTGACCCACAGAATCATGGCTTTTATCCCTTACAATGCCTGGTACAGTCCATAGACTGTAGAGTCAGACATGACTAAGCAAACACGCACCCAACCCATGTTATTAAAAGGTAAACTGAGGCATGTTGAAAATTTTAAGCAAGCTCTTAAACTCATATTAGAGCAGAAATTGATTCTGATCCACCAGCACCAAACTGGAAGTGATTAGGAGTGCTCCATAGACAGGAGCTTGTGGCGACACGTATAGAAAATGTAAAAACAAATAAGCAAGATATTGACTGGCTACGGTTTAAAGCCTCCCTGATAGCTGAGTTGGTTAAGAATCCACCCAAAATGCAGGAGACCCCCATTCAATTCCTCGGTTGGGAAGATCCGAGAAGGGAAAGGCTACCCACTCCATTATTCTGGCTAGAGAATTCCATGGACTGTATAGTCCATGGGGGTTGCAAAGAGTTAAACACAACTGAGTCACTTTTACTTTCAAAGTTTCAAGCCTGGTTGTCTGTCTGTGATTGGTCATCTTTAGATTTCAGTTTTGTAACCTTGATCCTTTCATAGGCTTTGATTTTGGTTTGCTTACACCTCAGTCTAATGGCCTCCTTGTTTAATGAATTTAACATTATATGTATATGGCCCATGGCCAATATCTTAATATCTTGAGCTTCAGTTTTCTATTTCTAAGAAAAGAAAAATGTTTTCCATTTTCAATTAACATTTATTTGAAATAACTTTGCAAAGCTTCTAGAATATTGCTCACCAGGCAGCACAAAATAGAAATGATGATTATCATTTTAATGTATCAGTTCTGAAATGTTTTAATGTAAACTATCCATTTTCTTAGTGCAAATTATTCCTCCTCTACCTTACTGTTTCCTGTTTCCTTCTCTAAAGACCCTTTGATCCATTCCTGCTATAACTTAAGGTCTTTGTGGGCCAAAGCAGCTGTTACATTTCTAGCATGAGAGCAGCTGTAAAATTGGTAGATTCTTGATTAACTGATCCATTTCCAGGATCTCCGTACTTGACATAAGGTTAAAGTTAAAACTTTAGTAATAAGAAATGTAAAATTTTATCTTCTCAAGTGAATATAGATTGGGGAAAATATTTACATTTACCAAGATAATAATATTTTAAGCATTCACTTTTCATATTTTAACATGAATGATTATTAAATGGAACTCAGTATTTATTACACACAGTTCCTTTATTTGAATTAAGTTGCCATATTTGTTCTTCTGATGTTTGCAGAGGTTAAAAGCATTAATCAATGAAACCTTGAGGCAGTGTTAATATTTTGAGAACATTAATATTTGTGCTATTTTCTCCTCTCTTAGCTTCCACATCCCCAAGTAGTTAAGATCTTGTCTTTAAAAAGAAGAAACTGTAGCCTTATATGATAGGGTACAATTTAAACTGTATAAAATACTCTAATTTTTTTTTCTCATGTCAATATGTCATATAAGTATCCTTCACTGCATTTCCCAGAATTTTAATGAGAAATTATAATGGAGCTGCCTTGAAAAAAAAATATTTGTTTAAAGATTTTATTTTTATGTTCCTCCTGAATATTTGAAAATTGAATGTCCCAAGTGGACATGATATTTTGCAGAGTCTTTATGATGAATTTACTTTAGCTGAACTAAGATCATGGCATCTGATCCCATCACTTCATGGCAAATAGATGGAGAAACAGTGGAAACAGTGGCAGACTTTATTTTCGGGGGGGCTCCAAAATCACTGCAGATGGTAACTGCAGCCATGAAATTAAAAGATGCTTGCTCCTTGGAAGAAAAGCTATGACCAACCTAGACAGCATATTAAAAAGCAGAGACATTACTTTGTCAACAAAGGTTCATCTAGTCAAAGCTATGGTTTTTCCAGTAGTCATGTATGGATGTGAGTTGGACTATAAAGAAAGCTGAGTGCCAAAGAACTGATGCTTTTGAACTGTGGTGCTGGAGAAGACTCTTGAGAGTCCCTTGGACTGCAAGGAGATCCAACCAGTCCATCCTGAAGGTGATCAGTCCTGGGATTTCTTTGGAAGGACTGATGCTGAAGCTGAAACTCCAATTCTTTGGCCACCTGATGCAAAGAGCTGACTCATTTGAAAAGACCCTGATGCTGAGAAAGATAGAAGGTGGGAGGAGAGGGAGACGACAGAGGATGAGATGGTTGGATGGCATCACCAACTCAATGGACATGAGTTTGAGTAAACTCCAGGTGTTGGTGATGTTCAGGGAAGCCTGGCCTGCTACAGTCCATAGTGTCACAAAGAGTTGGACACGACTGAGCAACTGAACTGAACTGAACTGCTCCAGCCATCCTGGGTTATCCTCTTGCTTCCTGGTTCTCACTCTTTCAGAGATGGCAATCGGGTATTTAATCTAAGGAAATTGTCAAAGACAATGGAAATTCTCATTCTAAAGTGAAAAGTGAAAGTGAAAGTTGCTCAGTCATGTCCCACTCTTTGAGTCCCCATGGACTGTACCCTTCCAGGCTTCTCTGTCCGTGGAATTCTCTAGGCCAGAATACTGGAGTGGGTAGCCCTTCCCTTCTCCAGAGGATCTTCCCAACCCAGGTCTCCCGCATTGCAGATGGATTCTTTAACCTCCCAATTCTAAAGAGCTTCTCAATGCAGAACACCGACAAGATGTCTTCACTGAACTGTGAAGCACAGATCACTGGGAAAGATGATCAGTTCCTCAAGTATATGGATCTTGTAAAGAAAATAAGCACATATTTTTTTTTTTCCTGGTGCCATCTCTGCTTCCATCTTAATGTAGAATACAGCCATAGTTTAATATTTAGGAGAAAAAAAACCTTTCATTAAAAGTTTTATTTTCAGCATCTATGCAAAAAGAAGTGAGATAGGAACCAGCCAGTTTTAACAGTATAATTAAAAGTATTGACAACTTAACTCAGACAAGTATTTGTTGACTGCTGTTGTCAGTTAAGTACTTCTGCCCACCCCTGTTATGCAGATATGAATTCAAATAGATTGTAGAATTTCCATAATACTGAAAAGATGGTTTTCTCTCTTGAAAGCCTTCATATATGTGATTAAATGTTGTTTGAATGAAGGTTTACATTGCCTCTCTCCCTGGGTTATTTTCTTATCCTTCTCCCTTCCTCACTTTATAAAAATACATCCTCTAAGAGAAGTAAACATAAACATGTTTGTAAATATATGTGTGTAACTACAAAAATCCTGTGCCTTTTTAAATTATTTTTAGTTAAAAAAGGGTTTATTCCCTCATCCAAAAATAAATGTATTCCTCCCAAATATAGAATTGAGGCATTTTCTAGTGTGCTTTTCTCCCATGAAAATAAAAAGATAATAATAATAAATAAATCACACACAGAGTTTTACAATAATATATTCCATGAACATGCTTGTCACTTGATCAGTTTATTTTATAAATATACCTGCCATGAAACATTTCGTGCAAAGGAAAATATAAAGTATGCAAAAGACATGAGTTTCTGGTTAGGAAAAACAGCATAAGCACCTTAGAAGTTAGGTAACAATATAAGAAATTGGTTGATAGAAAGGCACTTCAGTCAGTGCATGGAACCAATCAGGAAATGAGAAATCAAAGACTGATATTGTCACAGGAAGACATGATTTCCTATGACTTCAGCAAGAGAGATGCATTTACCAATGTTTAATCCACTTACGAACATTGCTCATATAGAATTTTAGCTTATGTGCTAGCAATTTTTTCTTTAGGTATTATCAGCTGTTTGAGTCAATATCATATTTTAATATTTAACACCAGCCAAAGAGTTTTGCATATATTATATTATTGGGGATTATATTATATTATGTGAATAACGTTTAACCTAGTAGTGAACTGTTCTATTGTATAACCTACCAGAGGGTCTTCTTAGTTTCAACTACATTCAAACTCAACTCATGGGGTTACTATAGACACATATGGACTCAAATACACTTTTGCAGATATAAGACAGGAACCACAGCTTGCCAGCATGTCCACCTGTCCCCACTTCTGGGGACACTTGAAAATTGTCAACAAATTTTGATTGTCATAATTAGAAGAGGGATGCTACTGGCATCTAATGAATAGATCTTGTTAATTTTAGGATGCTTGGAGGTTTCCCTGGCCTCTAATCTTTTGGTACAGTAGCACACCCCTCCCTCATATCATGACAATAAAATGTAAATCTAGACCTTGCCAGATGTCTTCTGTACCCATCAGGTATGCTTAATTATACCAGGTATAATCAAAATTATACACATCAGATATGCTTGTGATGGGCAAAATTGTACCCAAAGGGGTATAAATTATACCCATTGAGAACCTCTGCCTAGATGATAGCTTGTGTATTAGGAGACAAGATCTCTGTAATTTGGAGATGGGGACTCTGGCAGAATTCTCTGCCCCACAGGAACCAATGTCTCTTGTAACAAATCTATAGGTACAACTTCCAAAGTCCCTGAAGTTGGAAGAGTCACCAACTACCCTAAGCTCTAATTTATGTCTAATCTTATCAGACATTAATGTTCCTCTCAATCCAGAAACAACTTAATACAGAAATGTTGCTTAAAAACATAGTTGGCATTCTTCCCTTGTCATGGAGATCAGAGCTAGAACTTTAAAAGAAGGTCAGAGTCTCATGCAGTAGGGATTTTTTTTTTTTTCCAAATGCATCTGTTAAACTTTCTTAGTAATTCTTTTGCTTTAGTGTTTTTCTTCATTTTATCATAATAATTACTTTTGTATAAATTATGAAAGTATGTTTCCAATATACCTTACTTTTTGTCTCTTAACTTGCTATTTGTTCATTTCCTGTTTTACTGGTGTGCTTATGTTCTTTCTTTGCTGGACTTTCAGCAGGTATCTGGGTTTGGGAGGCAGTAGCTGTATTTCATTCTTGGATCATTTTGATCATCTTATGAATTTCTTTCTTCTGGCAAATGAGTATTTCCTTGAAACTTTAAGGATTCTAATAGGCAAAAGCAAAAAATCCTTCAACAGGAAACTTTGAAACCTAAACTGACCATGTATTGTGAATTTGAAAGACATTCTCTGTTGATTTCACACTTATTAGAATTATTTTAAAATTGGAAATTACTTTCTTCTTAATTACAGAGTATTTCCAAAAGGAAAGGAGTCAAATAATGATCTTGAAAATCGGTCAATATGTGGATTTTGTTCTTTAATATTGTTTCTCAATAAATTAAGTAAAAGTATTTTTTCTTGAGAAGGACAATTATGTAGCATGAGTACTTAAATTTAAGAGGAATTTAAATATGCAGAATTAATCAGGGGAAGAAAATGTTCAAAATTAAGCAGAAAATAGAAAAACATTTAAGAAAAATGGGACAGTATTTATTCAGTTCAGTTCACTTCAGTCGCTCAGACATGTCCAACTCTGGGACCTGCAGCACGCCAGGCCTCCCTGTCCATCACCAACTCCCAGAGTCTACTCAGACTCATGTCCATTGAGACAGTGATGCCATCCAGCCATCTCATCCTCTGTTGTCCCCTTCTCCTCTCGCCTTCAATCTTTCCCAGCATCAGGGTCTTTTCAAATGAGTCAGCTCTTTGCATCATGTAGCCAAAGTATTGGAGTTTCAGCATCAGTCCTTCCAATGCACATTCAGGACTGATTTCCTTTAGGATGGACTGGTTGGATCCCCTTGCTGTCCAAGTGACTCTCAAGAGTCTTCTCCAACACCACAGTTCAAAAGCATCAATTCTCTGGCGCTCAGCTTTCTTTATAGTCCAACTCTCACATCCATACATGACTACTGGAAAAACCATAGCCTTGACTAGACAGAACTTTGTTGACAAAGTAATGTCTCTGCTTTTTAATATGCTGTCTAGGTTGGTCATAACTTTTCTTCCAAGTTATTTCTTAGCATTTAGTTATTTGTATTAAAATGTATGGTTGAAGTGGTAGACGTAATCTGATTTCTTCAGCTGTTCTGAGTTTCTTTCTGTTTGTGTCAATATGTTCCCTATTGATCCTTCTGTTTGAAGTATATGTTCTTAAACATAAGCTAACTGCTCTGTGTATAACATAAGATACAACATAAGATAAAATATAACACTTTACTGCTCAGTGAAAGTGAAAGTTGCTCTGTTGTGTCCAATTCTTTGCCACCCCATGGACTATATCGTCCATGGAATTCTCCAGGCCAGAATACTGGAGTGGGTAGCATCCCCCTTCCCCAGGGAATCTCCTCAACCCAGGTATCAAACCCAGGTCTCCCACATTGCAGCCTGATTCTTTACCAGCTGAGCCACCAGGGAAGCCCAAGAATACTGGGGTGGGTAGCCTATCCCTTCTCCAGTGGATCTTCTTGACTCATGAATTGAACCAGGGTCTCCTGCATAACAGGCAGAGTCTTTATCAGCTGAGATACCAGGGAAGCCCCACAGTTCAGTTAAAAATAGAAGTAATTTAACTATATGAGGTTTCTGCTTGAAGTGCTAACTTGAAACCATAAGATACAAATGTATAAACTGATTGATCACATATAAATAGATACAGATGCATTTTATGAAAATATTTAGAGAGATATAAATACATAGAATGTCTATCAATCTAAATTGGTGTAGGCTCCTTGAAGAGGGCATGTTTATTGAGTGAGCACTCATTACTGTTTTTTTCTTCTTTGTCTTTTATGATGTTGAGATGCTAGTTCTGTTTTTACCTTCAAGTTGTGTCTTTATTAGGGCTTCTCTGGTAGCTTAGCTGATAAAGAATCTGCCTGCAATGAGGGAGATTTGGGTTCAATCCCTGGGTTGGAAAAATCACCTGGAGAAGGGAAAGGCTACCCACTCCAGTATTCTGGCCTAGAGAATTCCATGGACTGTATAGTCCATGGGGTTGCAGAGTCAGACAAGACTAAGCAACTTTCACTGTGTCTTTACTGCCATTTATCTTTATTTCCCCAAATTAGGTTTTGGTCTCATATTGTTCTACTCTGCTGTCTCGGTTGGCAATATAATGATTTAAACTATCATTGCTACGCAGATCTTATTCCATGTATATCTGAGACATTCAGACAGCTTCTGTGAAATTTCAGTTTTGTCTCCTAATGAATTCTAAAATTTAATGTGACTAAAATAAGTTTATAATTATGTCCCTTTATTATTTTTCTCCTCTTGAATTCCCTGTCTCACCTTAAAGAATGTCTCTCCTCCCTTTTCAAGTCACTGTCGATGGAATAGTGCTTTCTCTTCCAGAGTATAGCCTGCTCTATCCTTGCAGGAGCCTGCCAGCCATGAGGAGCAGATGCTGTCTCCTGGATTTGAGGCCGCAGCGCTGTGGGGACCTGAGTGATCACCAGACCCAACTCCCTCATGCTGGCACTCTGCTCCTCACCCCAAGAGTGGTTACCAGCTGCCTCCAGACAGCCCAGAACCTCCTGGTAGTGGTTTCAGATCATGTGGGAGGATCCTTTGAAGGGTGGGTGGGCTGCTACTGTTCCTCCTGAATCCTGGTTTTGAACTAGACCTTGCCCAGTGAACTGGAGACCTATGATGTGCTGCTGATGTGAGGACCAGCTCCGTGGAGTTTCTCTGCACCCCTCCTTCCCTGCTGCTGGCCTCAGCAATCCTCATGTGCCTAGATGTGCGGACTGAGTCACAGGGAGTGCTGCCTCCCACCTGAGGGGGAAAAAAAAATAGAGTCACTATTTGATTTTCCCTTTTTCTAAATATGCCTTTGAAAATTAGAATATTAGATTCTGAAATTAGACGTGATTTAAATTCTAGCTTTGCTACTTTAAACATCATTTCTCTCAATAATTGTTTTTTTTTCAATACCTATCATGAGAGAGATTTATTTTCATTCATTATGTCATAGGTCTATCCAAGGATTAAATTAGATGATGTTTGATATGTGTTTACCTCAGTACTTGACACACAGATGGGTGCGTGCATGCTCAGTTGCTTCAGTCGTGTCCGATTATTTGCAAACTTATGGACTGTAGCCCGCCAGGCTTCTCTGTCCATGGGATTCTCCAGGCAAGAATACTGGAATGGACTGCCATGCCCTTCTCCAAGGAATCTTCCCAATCCAGGGATCGAACCCGCATCTCCTGTGTCTCCTGCATTGTAGGCAGATTCATTACCACAGAGCCATGAGGGAAGCCACCTGACTCATCAGTTCAGTACAGTTCAGTCGCTCAGTCATGTCCGACTCTTTGCGACCCCATGAATCACAGCATGCCAGTCCTCCCTGTCCATCACCAACTCCCAGAGTTCACTCAAACTCATGTCCATCGAGTCAGTGATGCCATCCAGCCATCTCATCCTCTGTCGTCCCCTTCTCCTCCTGACCCCAATCCCTCCCAGCTTCAGGGTCTTTTCTAATGAGTCAACTCTTTGCATGAGGTGGCCAAAGTATTGGAGTTTCAGCTTCAGCATCAGTCCTTCCAATGAACACCCAGGACTGATCTCCTTTAGGATGGACTGGTTGGATCTCCTTGCAGGCCAAGGGACTCTCAAGAGTCTTCTCCAGCACCACACTTCAAAAGCATCAATTCTTCAGCACTCAGCTTTCTTCAGTCTAACTCTCACATCCATACTTGACCACTGGAAAAACCATAGACTTGACTAGACGGACCCTTGTTGGCAAAGTAATATCTTTGCTTTTCAATATACTATCTAGGTTGGTCATAACTTTCCTTCCAAGGAGTAAGCGTCTTTTAATTTCATGGCTGCAGTCACCATCTGCAGTGATTTTGGAGCCCCTAAAAATTAAAGTCTGACACTGTTTCCAGTGTTTCCCCATCTATTTCCCATGAAGTGATGGGACCAGATGCCATGATCTTCGCTTTCTGAATGTTGAGCTTTAAGCCAACTTTTTCACTCTCCTCTTTCAGTTTCATCACGGCTACTGCTAAGTCACTTCAGTCGTGTCCGACTCTGTGTGACGCCATAGACGGCAGCCCACCAGGCACCCCCATGCCTGGGATTCTCCAGGCAAGAACACTGCAGTGGGTTGCCATTTCCTTCTCCAATGCATGAAAGTGAAAAGTGAAAGTGAAGTCTCTGAGTCGTGTCCAACCCTCAGCGACCCCATGGACTGCAGCCTACCAGGCTCGTCCATCCATGGGATTTTCCAGGCAAGAGTACTGGACTGGGATGCCATTGCCTTATCAAGAGGCTCTTTAATTCCTCTTCACTTTCTGCCATAAGGGTGCTGTCATCTGCATATCTGAGGTTATTGATATTTCTCCCAGCAATCTTGATTCCACCTTGTGCTTCTTCCAGTCCAGCATTTCTCATGATGTACTCTGCATATAAGTTAAATAAGCAGGGTGACAATATACAGCCTTGACATATTCCTTTTCCTATTTGGAACCAGTCTGTTGTTCCATGTACAGTTCTAACTGTTGCTTCCTAACCTGCATATAGGTTTCTCAAGAGGCAGGTCAGGTGGTCTGGTATTCCCATCTGTTTCAGAATTTTCCACAGTTTATTGTGATCCACACAGTCAAGGCTTTGACATAGTCAATAAAGCAGAAATAGATGTTTTCTGGAACTCTCTTGCTTTTTCCATGATCCAGCAGATGTTGGCAATTTGATCTCTGGTTCCTCTGCCTTTTCTAAAACCAGCTTGAACATCTGGAAGTTCATGGTTCACGTACTGCTGAAGCCTGGCTTGGAGAATTTTGAGCATTACTTTACTAGCGTGTGAGATGAGTGCAATTGTGTGGTAGTTTGAGCATTCTGTGGCATTGCCTTTCTTTGGGATTGGAATGAAAACTGACCTTTTCCAGTCCTGTGGCCCCTGCTGAGTTTTCAAGTTGGCTGGCATATCGAGTGCAGCACTTTCATAGCATCATCTTTCAGGATTTGAAATAGCTCAACTGGAGTTCCATCACCTCCACTAGCTTTGTTCGTAGTGATGCTTTCTAAGTCCCACTTGACTTCACATTCCAGGATGTCTGGCTCTAGGTGAGTGATCACGCCATTGTGATTATCTGGGCCATGAAGCTCTTTTTTGTACAGTTCTTCTGTGTATTCTTCCCACCTCTTGTTAATACCATCTGCTTCTGTTAGGTCCATACCATTTCTGTCCTTTATTGAGCCCCTCTCTGCATGAAATGTTCCCTTGGTATCTCTAATTTTCTTGAAGAGATCTCTAGTCTTTCCCATTCTGTTGTTTTCCTCTTTTTCTTTGCATTTGCTATTCTTTGGAAATCTGCATTCAGATGCTTATTATATCTTTCCTTTTCTCCTTTGCTTTTCGCTTCTCTTCTTTTCACAGCTATTTGTAAGTCCTCCTCAGACCTGACTCATAGATAGTACTAAATGTTAGCTGTCATGTCTCAAACATTCTCTGAATTCATCCCTGCCTCTCCAGTCCCACTCTCATTTACCAAAGGAAGCCCTTTTATCTCCTGCAAGAAATCCTATTTCCCCCATCTCTGATCTTCCCTTTCCCTTCAGAACATTTCTAGCAGATGAATGTTGCTTTATGAGCAAAAACATTTTCAGATGAAAATAACAGAAAGTTCTTTTCTAACTGTTATGGGCAATAAAGTGTGGATTCCAGGAGCTTAAATGTTACCTTCATCTCAACCATCAGCTCAATTCTCTGTGTGTTTGTGTTATTTAGTGGTTCTCATTATTTCCAGCTGTACCTGAAAAAACAGACAGACAAATTTGCCCCTTTTTCTTCTCATCAAGGATTAACTCCAATGGGACATGATTTTCTTGGCCTGAATAACCAAGCCAAATTTATGCAAAACCATGAATGCAAGCATTCCTTGTTCTTTCTCTGTTTAAAAACTCTATATGACTACTCATTACCTGTGATTCAAAATTCAGACTCCTAAATTGAAATACAATATCCTTCACCCTTCTCTGAAATCATATACCATATTCCGCTCAGGGTGAGCAGTTCGTTACCCCTTGTACTTTTGAACTTGCTGTTGCTTGTAATTCGAAATTCTTTGTCACGAATATTCTTAAGAGTCACCTCTATGAACTAACTCTTTACCACCTTCAAAACAGCATTCAAATATCTTTTCTCTAATGGTAACCTGAGACCTCCAGCTAGGTGTAATCTTTTTATCCTCTAAATCTGACCTTTCTTCTGTTCTTAGTAATGTCAACCTTCTAACTACTAATTGATAGATAAATTGATAGAGATACAGATATATATGTTATGAATCTGTATCTATATCTATCTATGCATGTCTCTGTTCTCCCTTTTTCTGTCTTTTTCTCACTAGAGTATAAGCTCTTCCCTTCATGAATCATAATTGGTTCTTCCAAAAGAGCCTAGAGCAGTAACTGTATTACTTAATAACGATTTGAAATATGTACTTCTGGCTTTGGCTGTTTTTCAGTTACAATTTTGTTAATGAAAATGTTACACTACACATAGTTTTTACCTGAACTGTGAATATGGGCACACACTAGAATAGGGGAGAAATAGACTATAAATTGCGGAGAAAGCAATGGCACCCCCCTCCAGTACTCTTGCCTGGAAAATCCTATGGATGGAGGGGCCTGGTGGGCTGCAGTCTATGGGGTCGCTAAGAGTTGGACATGACTGAGCGACTTCACTTTGACTTTTCACTTTCATGCATTGGAGAAGGAAATGGCAACCCACTCCCGTGTTCTTGCCTGGAGAATCCCAGGGATGGGGGAGCCTGGTAGGAGGCCGTCTATGGGGTCACACAGAGTCGGACACGACTGAAGCGATTTAGCAGTAGCAGTAGCAGACTATAAATTGTAGGATAGATTCTGAATCTGTACTGGGTTCTAATTCTAGGGGTGACATTTTAAATTGTATTAGTCTTGTCTTAGTCTCTGCCACTAATTTCTTTATGCAAGTGAAGAACTTAGTAAGGTGATCTCTTAGTGTTCTTGAAGTTTCAAATTGTTAACAATAAGCCATTATAATTAATGTATGTATTAAAGAAAACACATATTCTAGTAACTGTTTCAGGAGTCTCCTAGAAACTACATACTTGAATTAAAAAGAAGATACATGGATGAAAACATTTCATCACATAAGTACTCAGGGTTAAAATAACCCAAATGTCTGTTTTAATTAAAAGATGAGAGTAAAGATAAAAGAAAAGATAAACTAGGAGACTAGAGGCACCTATAATTTTACATGCTTGGTTCTTTTGCATCTCTTTCATTAAAGAAATTGCAACACATTTTAAATCTTACTGGAAAAGCATTCCTGGTACATTTAATGACAACATTTCAGTGCCTGATAAATTAAAATTAAATATATATATAAGATGTTGCCTTCTGCATTTTACCTGAAACTTTCCCCTTTTCTTAATTATGATTAACTTCATTGTATAACAATGATCACTATGTATAATAGGACATATGTACTAGTCTAAGCATTGTATGTGCAAATATATATTACTTTGGAATTACATATTTTTAAAGAATATAAATATATTGTCCAGTATCTTCTTAAAAAAATAACACCGGAATATGTCAAGTACCTAATTTTAAAATTAGATCAGCTGTTTGCTTTAGCAAGTATATCTTTTTTGAGAAGTTCCTGAGTCTTTTTAACAGAGAGAGCAATCTGTTTTTAAAAAAGTTCTGCTTCTAGTACTTTAAATATTAATATATCAGTTCATTTGGGTTAAAAAAACCAAAACCTAATTTGTTCAGGATACATGCTGTATTTGTCTAGATTTGAAAAATATGTTAATTGAAATAACCGTTTTGACCTTGGGCTACATCCAAAGTAACATGTAATAAGTCATGTGCCAATACTAAAAGAGATGTGTTGTTTCCTCCAATAGTCTTCAGTTCAGTTCAGTCGCTCAGTCATGTCTGACTCTTTGTGACCCCATGAACTGCAGCACCCAAGGCCTCCCTGTCCATCACCAACTCCCAGAGTTCACTCAAACTCACATCCATCGAGTCAGTGATGCCATCCAGCCATCTCATCCTCTGTTGTCCCCTTGTCCCCTTCTCCTCCTTCCCCCAATTCCTCCCAGCATCAGAGTCTTTTCCAATGAGTCAACTCTTCCCATGAGGTGGCCAAAGTACTGGAGTTTCAGCTTCAGCATCAGTCCTTCCAAAGAACACCCAGGACTGATCTCCTTTAGGATGGACTGGTTGGATCTCCTTGCAGTCCAAGGGACTCTCAAGAGTCTTCTCCAACACCACAGTTCAAAAGCATCAATTCTTCAGTGCTCAGCTTTCTTCACAGTCCAATTCTCACATCCATACTTGACCACTGGAAAAACCATAGCCTTGACTAGACAGAACTTTGTTGACTACGTTATATCTTTGCTTTTCAATATGCTATCTAGGTTGGTCATAACTTTCCTTCCAAGGAGTAAGTGTTTTTTAATTTCATGGCTGTGATCACCATCTGCAATGATTTTAGAGCCCAAAAAAATAAAGTCTGACACTGTTTCGACTCTTTCCGCATCTATTTGCCATGAAGTGATGGGACCAGATGTAATTATCTTTGTTTTCTGAATGTTGAGCTTTAAGCCAACTTTTTCACTCTCCGCTTTTACTTTCATCAAGAGGCTTTTGAGTTCCTCTTCACTTTCTGCCATAAGGGTGGTGTCATCTGCATATCTGAGGTACTTGATATTTCTCCTGGCAATCTTGATTCCAGCTTGTGCTTCTTCCAGCCCAGCATTTCTCATGATGTACTCTGCATATAAGTTAAATAAGCAGGGTGACAATATACAGCCTTGATGTACTCCTTTTCCTATTTGGAACCAGTTTGTTGTTCCATGTCCAGTTCTAACTTTTGCTTCCTGACCTGCATATAAAATTAGAGATACCAAGCGAACATTTCATGCAAAGATGGGCTCAATAAAGGACAGAAATTGTATGGACCTAACAGAAGCAGACGGAGAAGGCAATGGCGCCCCGCTCCAGTACTCTTGCCTGGAAAATCCCATGGATGGAGGAGCCTGGTGGGCTGCAGTCCATGGGGTCGCAAAGAGTCGGACCGGACTGAGCGACTTCACTTTCACTTTTCACTTTCCTGCATTGGAGAAGGAAACGGCAACCCACTCCAGTGTTCTTGCCTGGAGAATCCCAGGGACGGTGGAGCCTGGTGGGCTGCTGTCTATGGGGTTGCACAGAGTCGGACACGACTGAAGTGACTTAGCAGCAACAGAAGCAGAAGAATCTTACCTTCCGAAAATCTGTCTGTGTGTCTGTCTCTTCCCTCCCCCAAGCCTTGCCATATTGTCTCCCGTCTCCATATATATATATATATATATATATATATATATATATATATATATATATATATCTCCACACATGTATATGTACATGCACACTTTTATGTGATTATAATTTGAGCTTGTTGCTCTTTGAAGATGGAACACATCTTGCCATTGTCTGTTTTAAGTAATCAGACTAGTATACTTTAGAATTCTACATGAGAAATTATTGATCTTTTCCTTTCTGCCTACTTCTGAAGATGAGCACCAAGCCATCCCATGCTATGGAGCACAAATGATCCTAATTTGTAACTTGATCATAATTCTTGGATTTTGACATTGATGACTGAATAAACCAGTGTTTCTTTTTTTTTAATTTATTTATTTCTTTTAATTGGAGGCTAATTACTTTACAATATTGTGGTGGTTTTTGCCATACATTGACGTGAATCAGCCATGGGTGTATATGTGTCCCCATCCTGAACCCCCCTTCCACCTCCCTTCCCATCCCATCCCTCAGGGTTGTCCCAGTGCACCAGCTTTGAGTGCCCTGTTTTATTCATTGAACTTGGTCTGGTGATCTGTTTCACATATGGTAATATACATGTTTCAGTGCTATTCTCTCAAGTCATCCCACCCTCGCCTTCTCCCACAGAGTCCAAAAGCCTATTCTTTATATCTATGTCTCTTGCTGTCTCAGATACAGGGTAATTACTGCCATCTTTCTAAATTCCATATATATGCGTTAATATACTGTATTGATGTTTTTCGTTCTGACTGACTTCACTCTCTGTAAGAGGCTCCAGTTTCATCCACCTCATTAGAACTGATTCAAATGCATTATTTTTAATAGCTGAGTAATATTCCATTGTGTGTATGTACCCAAACTTTCTTATCCATTTGTCTGCCGATGGACATCTGCAGGTTGCTTCCATGTCCTGGCTATTGGAAACAGTGTTGTGATGAACATTGGGGTACACATGTCTCTGAATTCTGGTTTTCTTGGTGTTTATGCCCAGCAGTGGGATTCCTGGGTCATATGGCAGTTCTATTTCCATTTTTTAAGGAATCTCCTCACTGTCCTCCATAGTGGCTGTACTAGTTTGCATTCCCACCAACAGTGTAAGAGGGTTCCCTTTTCTCTGCACCCTCTCCAGCATTTATTGTTTGTAGACTTTTGGATAGCAGCCATTCTAACCAGCCTGAGATGGTACCTCATTGTATAAACCAGTGTTTCTTAAGAATCTTATTTGATCATATAGCCCCCAACTCTGGGCTGCAATAATTTTTTGCATATTTTGCATTTTAATTAGTTCATATTCAGAATTTCTTAACACTGATGTGCTTATTCATATGGTTGTTAGATAGAGTCCCTTAAATGAAAAAAACAAATAGATTTGATGATCTGAATATGCATGCTCTTTGTTGACACTAGATCTCAAAATATCAGTGCCTTGAATTTTCAGCTCTAATGTTGAGTGGGGGCTGAAAAGTTGGAGTCAGTCTCTCCATAAAATTCAAATAGAGATTTGTTATTCACCTGCTGCTGCTACTGCTAAGTCGCTTAAGTCATGTCCGACTCTGTACGACCCCATGGACTGCAGCCTACCAGGCTTCTCCATCCATGGGATTCTCCAGGCAAGAACACTGGAGTGGGTTGCCATTTCCTTCTCCAGAATATACTAAAATTGATAGGAATAGAAATGTATATTCTTTCCCTTTTAGCAATAGTAAGTTACATAAATTTAGTGTAGATGAGATGCTAGTTTTTGAAAGTGTCTCATCTCTTTTGGAGAAGGCAATAGCACCCCACTCCAGTACTTTTGCCTAGAAAATCCCATGGATGGAGGAGCCTGGTAGGCTGCAGTCCATGGAGTCGCTAGAGTCGGACACGACTGAGCGACTTCACTTTCACTTTTCACTTTCATGCATTGGAAAAAGAAATGGCAACCCACTCCAGTGTTCTTGCCTGGAAAATCCCAGGGATGGCAGAGCCTGGTGGGCTGCAGTCTATGGGGTCGCACAGAGTCGGACACGACTAAAGCGATGCAGCAGCAGCAGCATCTCTTTTATCTAGTAAATAATTTGACTTTATTTTGAATATAGAATATTGATAGTTTCAAATCTCTTTATACATTGTTAAAACAAAAATAACAAAATAAAAATAACAATGAACTAAATTAAAATTGATGCCAGAGTACAAAAGAACATTTATTTGCAGTATGTTTTTTATGCCTCACCATGATTGTTTTGTATACTTCCACTTTCATCTGTTTTGCTCAAAACAGTGACAATTCTTCCTACATTATAAACTCAAACATTGGCATTGTCTTGACTCCTGGCTTAGTTATGTTTAATTAATTGCTAAATGTTTTATTCTTTTCCAAGGTAATGAAACTTTTTTCTTCTTTCCATGCTAATTGGTATTTAAATGGGAAAGCTTTAATATAATTCAATGAATATTTACTGATAACCTATCAATTTTTGTTTCATAGTAAGGATAATTTTCAAATAAGAAAGAAAAGTAGTCTGTATGCAGGTAAGAGAATTATGTAGTGTAAAATCAAACAGATACTTTGAACATAAGTTATGTAATAGGTACCGTATTATTAAAGAAGAGGTGGTTGTGGTAGCTAATTATGCTTTGTCCTGACAGCCATATTGCAGTATGTATTGTTGCATTTAATTTCACCAATAATGATAGGTATGAATGTATAAAAGTTTTATTTCAATCCTGTTACTTCATTTTGATTCTCTCAGCATAAACTTTATAAAGTGACTGGAGCCCTACAGTTAATTATGAGATGTTTCCTAGTCTGCTTCTCTAATATTTCTGAGAATTTCTGGGGTTCTTAATTCTGTGAATCTCTCAATCTGAATTCCTCCTATGTTCTCAGCTTTCCCATCACCATCATCCCTCCCTTAGCAAATTATAATTTTCCTCTCACATAATTTAATTTATTGGACAAAATCTCCCTTCATAATTTCCCTAAAGTAGTCTTAATCTAAGGTCAAGAGGCAAAAGAGATTACTGAAACTTTCCAGAAGCTGGGCGATAGAGTAGAATGAGTTATCAGAGTTCCTAAGTAATCATCATTATAATTTCCTTCTGTAAGCAATCACTCTCTGGTTGCTGTTTCCTTAATTCCGTTATAAGTGACATCTTTACTTCCTAACCCTGAGACATCAGTAGCAGGCACAACTCATATATATCTTTCTTATTATGCATAGCAATTTAATTCTTTTCATGGTGATGCCCTCCTGTTTAGACTATTTTACGCAGACTAGTAAAAGATATATATTAAAAAAAGACAATTACCCCAGAAAAAGGCATTTCCACAGAATATAATTGCTTGGGGCTTTAAAACAGTACATTTTTACTTTCCTTCTCTGTGTGGCATGTGAATATATGTTTCTGTGTGTTTGTATATATTTGTGTGTGTGTGTGTGTGTGTAAGTCTGTGTCTACAGAAAACCATATCAAAAATAGAGCAGGAAGAATGCACTGGGAAAAGAAGAAAGTAACAACCACCACAAGCATTGAATAGAAAATTCAATATAGTGACCATAAAAGGAGAATACCAAAGCAAATGTCCAGATTTTGCTTGGGGGTCCTCTTTAACAACTTGGCAGCATATAGGTCCTACTTCATGCATTGTGTTTTAAATATCACTATAAACAACACTGAAATTTAACCAAAACAAGATGGTAGTGTTAATCTATTTATGTAAAACCTTTCCCTTAAAATTTGAAGCATTTATTTCCCACATATTGGAACATGAAAGTAGGGCTTATCTCTCTAATAAATGAAAACAAAAGAAGAAAATTAATAATTGTATTTTTCAGCTTTATGTGGAATTTTAAAACCATTTCCTTAAGGAATCAAATGAATATGTTCTTCTGCCTTCTTTTGTCAAGTTCACCATTTCATATCCTCTGATTCCATTTTAGATTGAAATCTTTTCATACCTTTTCCCTCGTAAATGTTGAATTTCATGTGTGTATATAAATTTGAGAACTCTGAAGTTAGGGTTTGGTTAAATCCTGAGATTCAACCAGGATTTCTCTGGCTTTTTCAGTTCTCTCTTCTTATGTTTGTATCTCTTTCACAGCTGGGTGTAATATAGAATTAGAATGTATTTTATTATATATTTTCCTACTTGATTTAAAATATTGATTAATGGGATATTTTTCAAAAACAACACAAAAATAAAGAGTAGATTTGAATTTTATTCCTTTTCTTTGTATGAGCCTAGAATAATTCTTTTTGACCCCTTGGATGGTGGCTTTTACTGCAACTAGGTTTTCCTAACTCAATCTAAAATGAAACCTGTCTCTATGGGTAGCAAGAGAGCATGAACTCAGGAAAATGTTTTCCTTTGATAAGCTTGAAAAGTCAATTTCAAGGATAAAGTGCCTTGATAAAAGTGAATCAGGGTAGATAAACACAAATGGAAACCAGGAGAAATAGAGTCATACATAGATATATGATATCTACTTTTCCTAAATAAGAAAGGTGGTACCATAAAATACAGGTACTTTGCAACATGGAAACATTCTTTTAAATAAAGAATAAATAGGAAAAATGTATAGAATGTGGAAGAAAATAATAAAAAAGACTACCAAGAAAGGGAAATATGAAAGTATTTTAGGCAAGTGTTTTGGAAGCGCTTGTCTGTGAGTTATATAAAATTTGAATAATTTCTATTAATTTTGAACATATCCTAGGTGTATTAACAAATATATCAGAAGTTTAGATTCATGCTTTCATATTTACAAAAAAATGATGATACAGCTTCATTTCAAAAGCAAAGAATCAGACACCACAGAAGTGACGGCGTGCACACACACACAGTGCACACATGTTAGCTATATTCACTATGAATTTCTTTGGTAAGACAGTTTTCCAAGCTCTAAACTGCATTATTGCAGATTCCAAATTAACTGAGTGATAATGATAGTTTTAAGCTCTATTCCTTTTTCCAATGGAAATTTTAAAATATATGCAGGGTAGTCATTGAAACATATATACTAACATCTTCTCCAGTGTATTTATTTTCTAATTTCATATACAATGATAAATCTATGTTCACTATACGAAGTGAAATAAAAATAAAATATCTGAATAATAGACAAATTGTCTAGCCTAGTGTGCTATGCAAACCTTGAAAATCTAATAGATCTAAGGATGCTATAGAATGATGGAACCTACCTTCTTTGAAAAATTAATATTTTAAGTATTATCAATAATATAATTTGGATCATATAAATAAGAACAATTACTCAAAGGATTAAATTGTCATTATTAAAACTATTCATTGTTATCTATGTTTTTTTTTTCTTGTTTTCCTTAACAAAAAATAGACTTATATACATGGTTATACTCCTTGTTACTCTTCAAAGCTCAAATGTAGGTTGTTATAATTATTAGTGTTAGAACTTTCAGTCCCACCTCTGACCACTGGGGAGGGGTGAGAAGCTTGAGATGGAGTTTAGTCACCAGAGGTCAATGATTTAATCAATTGTGCCCATCTAATGATGCCTCGACAAGACCCCACAAGGGTGGGGTTCAGAGTGACCCTGTGGAGACGCTGGAAGAATGGCTTAGCTGGAGAGGGCATGCAGCGCCTTGCCCTTTAGCACACCCTGCCCTAAGCATCTCTTCCATCTGATAGCTCTGTTCCCAGAACAAGTCCCTTATCTAAATTCTTTTAAACAGTTAAGAGAGAGGTAATAAGAAAAACTTCCTGAGCGTTCTTTAAAAAAAAGAAAAAACTAACCAGCCTATGTTAATCCTCGTGCCAAAACGACATATTTTATGGTGGTAAATTTTGTTCCCGTACGAGTAGAATGAGTTACACATTCTTAAGGCAGACCACAGATATATGTAACTTTCATTTAAAACACCAAGCTTAATGAACATAATCTTACCTGGTTAAAAAATGGAAGTTGGCATTCAAAGCACTGACATTTCTATGCAATCTTTATATTAAATAACTGGAATTATTGACTACCTCTCCTCACCTAATACCCCAAGTACTGTAGGAAACAAAACTCGGTTATGAAGTTGTAGTTATGAACTGAAGTAATTAGTTCTGCAATACACAGACTTAAAGAAAAAATTGACTTGCTTATTGAAATATATCAGAAAGATGAATTTGACCCTTATTTTCACTGGGTAGACACCATAATATTCAACCTCAGAGTGTACACATTCAGCTTTAATGTCCTAGAAATTTCTTTTTTTGTATATCTAATTTAAATTCCTTTTTAAGAAGCTCTCAAAAGCTTCTCTGATTATCTCTAAGCTATTTTGTCAGAAAAGTTCAAAAAGCATATATTGAACATGTCAGCAATTGGACTGAGTACTGAGGGCACAAGTGTTATTAAGGTCTAGTTTCTATACTTAAGAATTTCCTATGTGGCTGAGTAGTCAGAATATCCATCATTTCTCTGCTAGTCTGTAAGGGGAAATGTTCTACTGGGGCTTGAGAGTCAGTGGAGAACATCAATAAAGGGAGATTCAGTCTTGTCTACTAGAATGGGAAGAATTAGAAATCTTTCTTAAGGTGATGTCTAAACTAAGATTTGAAGGATGATCAGGACTTAATTGATTGGAGACAGTGTATGGGGCAGAGAAACCAGAATGAGCAGAGGCTTAGAGGACTAGAAATAGCATGTTGTTTATGAATGACAGAGGAAGTCAGTACTGCTAGAGGAAAATTGAAGACAAAGAAGGCACAGCTGTGGCTAGAAAGATACCAGGGAATGAAGCCCTGCTATGCTAGCTACAGAGCCGAGTGTCTCTTCCACTGTCCTCTTGGCCTGAGATACTGAGTTGAAAATTTTTGCCTACACTTAATAGGATTCAGTAAATATGTTCAACAGGGACATTAAATGCGCTTTTTTACCTGGAGAGATGGAATCACAGTTTAATGTACAAATAGTGCTCGCTCATTTTATCACATTGATCATAGCATAATATTTCTGAAGTCCTAGTCACTATAGGTCTGATTTTTTTTCTTAAACTTTGTATTTCTAATACAACATATAATGTTTGCTATGTGCTAGAGAAAAGTGGATATTCATCAGGTTTAAATATTGGGAAGATGGGGCCAGAGAGGCCAGTTTACATGTCAAGATTCTCTGATTACCAAAGGAGCTGGAAAGGGTTCAGGTAATCTGATCCATAAGGCACATGTTTAAAGAGTGGTCAAATTGAAGTCACCTGTATTTATGATTTTTTCTGATTATAGTGACCTTAAAAAAACCACAGGGTTTTTTAAAGAAAAAATCTTAAGAAAAAGCTAACTTTACTCGGACATCTAATCATTTTATTTGATCATTTCCATAGTTCATTATTCTAGAAAACAGGATAATCTGATAAGTAAAAAAAAAAAATTGTATGTGCCAACTCAGTTTATGTGATAATATAAACTAATAGGACTATTGGAGTGCCATACTATACCATTTTATTGATCTATGGAATAAACATTGCATCAAATTATGTTACCTGATTAAGCAAAGTTAACCTGGTGATATTTGCTTATGAAGTTTGAGTTGGGTAATGGAAGTGTTTTTATGTAGTTCCATGTTATTAGGTTAAAAATAGAAAGAATACATGTTAGCTTAAATTGCCAAATAAAATTTAATGATTTAACAGCAAAGATGTGCTCATGGAGGAATAAATATTTGTATTAATTCTAAATAACAATACAGGATCTTAGATATTTTTAAATAAAATGAATATTATTACAAAGAGTAAAGACACTTTATTGAAGGGACTGTGAGATCTCATAGAAAGATCTACAATTTTAACTATACAGTATTTTAATTTTTAAAAACTCCTTTAAGAACATTACTCTGTTTTATCTTTACTTCCAGAGAAGATATTTTGTAGATAATAACATGGTAGCTTAAGAGGTTAAATGACTTAACTAAATCATACACCTGATTAGTGGCAGAACTGGGGCCAGGAACTGTCAGTGTTGTTTTTCATGTCAATACTGCCAAATTCTACAAAATATTCAAATATTTAAGTCTGTGCTGTGCAGAAACATAAACTACACCATGCTCTTTGACTGTAGAGCCCAAAGGATATGAATGAATCAGTGCACTCAGACCAATCCTAGTAATTTGACACTGACTAGGAAAGTGGCTCAGGGAATATCTGGTTTCAAAAACTTATTTCCACATGCCAAATATAGAGGGGAGTTATCACTGTTTATCTACTTGTATGAGCCAGTTTCAGGAACAGAAACAGTTAGACATTAGCTAATTACTCTAACACTGCCTATTAGGAATATTTGATCTACCCTTAGCTTTGGAATTTTTATTTAAATTATACTTTTTTTTTCATAACTGTTCTTCCTTTTTATCCTGAGGACCTATGAATTGTTTTTGTTCCTCTGTGCACTTTTGTCCAAAGCATACATCTTGCCCTCATAAAGTGTGTATAGAATTATACTTAAGTACATTTATATATTATAGGATATTTAAAGGTATGATTATACAGTGGTTGTTTAACATTTGCCATTTTATAATAAACTTAAAATTTGATTTGTAGACACAAATGAAAGTTCTAAATAAAACAAACACATTTAGAAGTTGGATGTTTTCCAAGTAATTTTTATCACAGGAAAATTCACCCTGTGCTTATTTAGGGAAACCTAAATCATATTTGGAAGTGAATATAGTTGAATATTTTTAGAATTTGCTTCACCTAAACTTAATACACTTCCAGCAGAGAAAACAACTCACAGCTTTAAAATGAGTGTCATTTACACACTCAATAAAATACTCTGATACTTATTTATATCAATAAAAGTTCTACCCAAACATCATGATAATTGGGCAGCAAGAGCAGAGATCTAGAGATCATTGAAAAATACCAGTGCTTTTAAATGTTATTACATTTCCCTAGACGCTTACTCCTTGGAAGGAAAGTTATGACCAACCTAGATAGAATATTGAAAAGCAGAGACATTACTTTGCCAACAAAGGTTCGTCTAGTCAAGGCTATGGTTTTTCCTGTGGTCATGTATGGATGCGAGAGTTGGACCGTGAAGAAGGCTGAGCGCCGAAGAATTGATGCTTTTGAAGTGTGGTGTTGGAGAAGACTCTTGAGAATCCCTTGGACTGCAAGGAGATCCAACCAGTCCATTCTGAAGGAGATCAGCCCTGGGATTTCTTTGGAAGGAATGATGCTAAAGCTGAAACTCCAGTACTTTGGCCACCTGATGCAAAGAGTTGACTCATTGGAAAAGACTCTGATGCTGGGAGGGATTGGGGGTAGGAGGAGATGGGGACGACAGAGGATGAGATGGCTGGATGGCATCACTGACTCGATGGACGTAAGTCTGGGTGAACTCTGGGAGTTGGTGATGGACAGGGAGGCCTGGCGTGCTGCGATTCATGGGGTCGCAGAGAGTCGGACACAACTGAGCAACTGATCTGATCTGACCTGACTGGTCTTCTTCCATTCTCTAATCATAGAGAAGAAACAAACTTGCTTTAGTCAAGATGGTAACATTAGGAACAATCTATGTAAAGTTCCTTAAATCCTATAGTGCAGTGTTCACAGGTAAATATCTCTAGTAAGTGATCCACATTGCCCTCACAAATAACAGGATACCATGTAATCTTAATATTGATTAAAATAGCCTTTAGGTTTACATGTAGGTATATAGTAAGCACTTTGCAACTACCAAACTACTTTCTGTTACCTTTACTCACCAGACACACCAAATCCTATAGCAAATGCATCATAACATAGAAGAAATGCAACATAAAATCTCAACCTTCAATTAATTAATTATAATTGATATGAAAAATTGTAGGGTAGCAATAATTTGGACTGGATTTGTGTTCTTAAATCCTTTGTTTTAGATGTCTATAATTTGGCTTTGTCAATATATGTTCTGCATAATCAGTCACCTCTCTGCATTAGTCCTTTTTTCTTTTTCTTTTGTAAAAATCTTGACTCATGAGTTGAGTTTCACTTACAAGACCAGAATTTCTACTTCCATATGATACAAATCCTGAAGGAACACTAGTTTTTCAACTTGTTTTCTTTAATCAGTTCAGTTCAGTCGCTCAGTCGTATCCAACTCTTTGTGACCCCATGAATCACAGCACTCCAGGCCTCCCTGTCCATCACCAACTCCCGGAGTTTACTCAAACTCATGTCCATCAAGTCGGTGATGCCATCCAGCCATCTCATCCTCTGTCATCCCCTTCTCCTCCTGCCCCCAATCCCTCCCAGCATCAGAGTCTTTTCCAATAGAACTCAGTTTATCAGTCATCCAGAATGCTGAACTCTATATAAGGAATGTGCCCTCCAAAAAATTTCTTGTATCTATATAATTTTATGGAAGAAGATGGTTGCATTGAGAAACAGCATTGCCTAAATCACCCTTTAGAGAGCTTATCTAAGTCTTCAGCCTGTTCAGGCCGGATAACCATCTGTTGAGTTATGTTGTTGTTCAGTCACTCAGTGCTGTCCAAATATTTGCAACCCCATTGACTGCAGCAGGCCAGACTTCCCTGTCTTTCACAATATCCCAGAGCTTCCTCAAACTTATGTCCATTGAGTTGATGATGCCATCCAACCATCTCATCGTCTGTTGTCCCTTTCTCCTTCTGCCTTCAATCTTTCCCAGCATCAGTGTCTTTTCTAATGAGTCGGTTATGTGCATCAGGTGGCCAAAGTATTGGATTTTCAGCTTCAGCCTCACTCCTTCCAATGAATATTCAGGGTTGATTTTCTTTAGGATTGACTGGTTAGATCTCCTTGCAGTCCAAGGGACTCTCAAAAGTCTTTTCCAACTCCACAGTTCAAAAGCATCAAGTCTTCAACTCTCAGCCTTCTTTATGGTCCAACTCTCACATCCATACATGACTACTGGAAGAACCATAGCATTGACTATATGGACCTTTGTCAGCAAAGTAATATCTCTGCTTTTTAGTATGCTGTCTATTTTGGTCATAGCTTTTCTTCCAAGGAGCAATTGTCTTATTTTCATGGCTGCATTCACCATCTGCAGTGATTTTGGAGCCCCCCAAAATAAATTATTTCATTATTTCTATTGTTCCCTCATCTATTTGCCATGAAGTGATGGGACCACATGCTATAATCTTTGTTTTTTGTATGTTGAGTTTTAAGCCATCTTTTTTGCTCTCCTTTTTCACCTTCATCAAGAAGCTGTTTAGTTCCTCTTTGCCTTCTGCCATAAAGGTGGTGTCATATGCGTATCTGAGGTTATTGATATTTCTCCTGGCAATCTTGATTCTAGCTTGTGCTGCATCCTGCCCAGCATTTCACATGATGTACTCTGCATATAAGTTAAATAAGCAAGGTGATAATACACAGCCTTGATGTACTCCTTTCCCAATTTTGAACCAACCTACTCTTCCATGTCTGGTTCTAACTGTTGCTTCTTTACCTGTATCCAGGTTTCTCAGGAGACAGCTAAGATGGTCTGATATTCCCATCTCTTTAAGAATTTTCCAGTTTGTTATGATACATACAGTCAAAGGCTTTTGCGCAGTCACAGAAGCAGAAGTAGATGTTTTTGTGGTATTCCCTTTACAAGTTAAAGAAGAAAAATCATATACTTCTTTCAATAAATGTATAAAAAGCATCTGTTGAAATCCAACAACTTTTTCTAAAAAAGAAAAAAAATGGCAGAAACAATTGTTAGAAAACTAGCAATAGAAGGAAATTTCCTACTTGTGTTAAAAAGAAGAGCAAACAGAGATATCATCATACTTAATGAGGGGAAAATAGTGAATGATTTCTTTCTTAAGGAAGAGATGAGAATGTCTTTTTTTAACCAGGTCTATTCATCATCATACTGGAGATTCTAGCTAGTACAAAGAGACAAGGAACAGAAGTAAATGGCATCTTTGTTGAAAACAAAGAAATATAAAGGCTTTTGTTACAATTGATGTGATGATCTATGTAAAGAATCTAGTAGACTCTACAAAAGATTCTAGAATAATTGAGTTTAGCAAGATTTCAGGATAAAATGTCAATGTATAAAACAATTGTAATTCTATATATGGTCAACAAATACACAGACAATGCATTAGAGAAGAATCCCATTTGTAATAAAATTTTAAAATGAGATGCTACTATATGATGCAAAAGGAAATTTGACAAAAGATGAGAAAGGCCTGCATGGCAAAAAACTTTAAAATATTATTGAGAGAAATTAAAGACCTAAATAAGTGGAAGATATATGTGTTCATGAATTATAAGGCTCAGTATTATTAAGATCTCAATCGTCATCAGTTTAACTTATAGAGATTCAAATAAACTCATTTGAAATTCTAAATTATTTTGGTAAACATCAACAAGCTGATTCTAAAATTCATGTGGAAATATGAAGGAACTACAGTAGCCAAAACAACTTTAAAAGGAAGAACAAAGTTGGATGATCTCAAGGCTTATTGTAAAGATGGTGTGGTTTTCATGTAAAAATAGATTCATGGAACTATTATCTAGAATATAGATAAACCCACGTGTATATGGGACACCTCATTACTGGCAAATGTGTAAAGGCAGTTTATTGGCGAGAGAATAATTTTTTCAACAAAAGTTTCCATAATAACTGAATTTTCAAAATGAACCTTAATACATCCTTTGCTCCACAAACAAAAAATAACACAAAACTTATCATGAATTTACATTTGCATTTTCCTTGTGAGTAATAATGCTTAGTATCTTTTCATATGATTATTTACTATTCATATATCTTTTTTTTTGGTAAAGTTTTGTCCAAAGCTTATGAAGTTTTTATCAAGTTGTTTTCTCACTATTGAGTTTTGAAAATTCTTTACATACACTGGATACACACTTTTTTTCTTATCAAATATATGACTTGCAAATTTTTTGTCCCAGTCTTTCTTATTCTTTTATGTCTCTTTTAATAGAATTTTTTTTTAATTTTGGTAATGTGTATCATTTCTTTATTTTACAAATTGTGTTTTGGTGTTGTATTTAAGAAAGTTTTCCCTAATCTATGGTTACAAAGATTTTTTCTGTATTTTCTTCTACAAGTTTTGCAGCTTTGTGCAGCAATGAAAACATTATTTTAAAAAAGATATATTTGATTATATTATTTAAAAAAAGCTTGTTCTTTCAATGGCATTGACTGATAAAGGAATGAAAAGACAAACCATGGAAAGGAGAAAAATATTCGCAAATCTAGGATATGTAACGAATTCTCAACTCAATAATGATAAAATAACAATAAAATGTGGGTAAGGTTTAAATGAAGAAGACTCTTGAGAGTCCCTTGGACTGCAAGGAGATCCAACCAGTCCATCCTAAAGGAGATCAGTCCTGGGTGTTCATTGGAAGGAATGATGCTAAAGCTGAAACTCCAGTACTTTGGCCACCTCATGCGCAGAGTTGACTCATTGGAAAAGACCCCGATGCTGGGAGGGATTGGGGGCAGGAGGAGAAGCGGACAACAGAGGATAAGATGGCTGGATGGCATCACTGACTCGATGGACATGAGTTTGAGTGAACTCTGGGAGTTGGTGATGGACAGGGAGGCCTGGCATGCTGTGATTCATGGGGTTGCAAAGAGTCAGAGATGACCGAGGGACTGAGCTGAACTGAACTGAAGGTTTAAATAGACACTTCACCAAAGATATATGGAATGCAAATAATCACATGAAAATTTACTCAACATTAGTACTGTATTCGCCAGTTGCATCAGTTGTGTTCAACTCTTTGCGACCCCATGAACTACAGCCCACCAGGTCCTCTGTCCATGGGATTCTCCAGGTAAGAATACTGGGGTGGGTCGCCATGCCCTCCTCCAGGGAAATGCAAATTAAAACAGTGATGTACCACATGTGATGTACTACACACTTGTTGTTTATTAATGGCTAATATTAAAATGACTGACCACACCAATGCTGGCAAATGTGAATAGGTGGAACTCACATACTATGCGATTGGGATTGTAAAAGGTTACAAATGTGGCTAACAGTTTGGTGGGTTTCTTAATCATTAAAAATTCACCTATCATTATGATCCAGTCTCTCCACTCCTAGATGTTTACTAAGGAGAAATGAAGACTTTCATCTACTCAAAGACTGGTACACAAATTCACAGAATCTTATAGCCAAAAACTAGAAACAAGCCAAATGTCCACAGATAGGTGAATAGAGAAACACTGTGGTATGTCTGTATAAGGAATGAACTAAATGCTCACAATAACATGTTTGAACCTCAAAATAATTAGTCTTAGTGAAAGAAGCCAGACAAAAAAGAATGTGTGATGCTTGATTTCACTTACCCTGAATTCTGGAAAATGCAAACTAATCTATATTGACAGAGAGCAGATTACCTGGGAATGAGGGGAGTTGGGAGGGAGGAATCACCAAGCAGTGTAGAGAAACATGTGGGTGATGGACATGTCCTCTATCTTGGTTCTGATGATGGTTTCATAGGTTTGTCAAAATACATATCAATACATATTAAACTGTATGCTTTACATGCAGTTTATTTTTTAGTTAAACCTCAATAAAAGTGGTAATACAGGCTACTCTAATAATGCATATATTCATTTCCAAAAAGATCTTACTAGATATGCTATGTAAAATATATTAAATTAAAATTTTAATATAAAATGTTATTGAATTGCTTACTTTCCTTTACCATAACATATTGCTTTACTCCTGATTCAAAAATTCTATAATTATTCTATACTATTTCTTCATGAATTTAGGGATTAGAACAACTCCTTTTACTTTGAAAGCTTATATATTTTTGGGAGCTATATTATAATACCTAACACCTCACAGTTAGCAATTTAATTTGCAAAGAAGTTGCATACATTTTTAAATAATATATTCACAGCTGCCTGGAACCTAGGCTTTTAAAGAAGGTATTATCATTCTTAATAGCAGTAATGTACTCTGAAGTCAAGCTTTCTACCCTTCAGCTTCCTTGTGTATTAAATAGATACCAGAATGTCTTAGTGCTGTGAGAATTAAATCTGCCTGGCACACAGTAAGTATCAAATAAATAGCAGCCATTAGTATTAGTATAGCTTTTCAGTGTAATATATTTTCTTTTCTTACACATAAAATTGCAGTAATTTTTTAAGAAGTAAAACTTAAAGTTGTAAAGAATAAATGACATAAAATCTGTGCAGTAAACAAAGGTCAATGCTAGGATTCCCACCCAGGTGTTTTGCTTTAAATGTCACCACAATTAAATCCTATTCATTGTATCTGATGAGCATATATCCTCCTCATGAAATTCAACTGTCTAAAACGCATGCGGGTAGATAGTGTAGATGTTCTGCTGCTGCTAAGTCGCTTCAGTTGTGTCCGACTCTGTGCGACCCCATGGACGGCAGCCCACCAGGCTCCCCCGTCCCTGGCAAGAACACTGGAGTGGGTTGCCATTTCCTTCTCCAATGCATGAAAGTGAAAAGAAAAAGTGAAGTCGCTCAGTCATGTCTGACTCTTAGCAACCCCATGGACTGCAGCCCACCAGGCTCCTCTGTCCATGAGATTTTCCAGGCAAGAGTACTGGAGTGGGAGAGTACTGGAGTATTGCCTTCTCCGGTAGATGTTCTAGTATGTCCTAATTTGTTAGGTATTTGTGCCCTGCTTGGCTATCTCTACATAAATTTAAATCTGTGTCACGATGATTCAAAATTTCGGAAGAGGTAGAGGGAGACAAAGGAGAGAGAGAATGAGAGATATTGCCATTTTTGTAGTTTCCAAGCTGGCAGAAGAGGAAATATATGGCTTTCCTTATTTCCTTCAGAATATTTTAAATATTTAATATTGGATTTACTGTTGTCCAATAATTCTTATAAGTTTACCTCATTGTAAATATGTCTATCAATAGATTGCAAAGTGGAATAGCAAAACAGACACGTTTTTAGACTTTAGTTATATTAAAAAAATATATTTTTTTGAGATGTTGCACCAGCTTTAGAATCAAGTAATTTTACATCTGTTTGGGCTATTAATGGTAAATCTGTAATTTTGAAAAACCTTTCTAAGCACTTAAACTTAATGATTAAAAAAAAATCAAACCACATATTATGTAACTATCTGTTAGTGCCTGTGTTCTAATATTGCCTATGATTTCACATATCAAAAAAATTATATTGAAGATATCAGCTATTACCTTTATTAGGAGTATGGTGCAAAATAAATAGACTACATTGCAGCTATTTTTTGTTACTTGCTGAAATAATAATAAAATTTTGGCCTTCTGATTCTGCAATTTATACTTAAATCATATTTCAAGTTGCCAGGTTTTAAATTTTACAGAACATTCAAAAGTTTTATTTGAGCTGGAGAATCAAAGGAGTAATGATAATTAGGTTATATCTGAGATTGTATTTTTCATCTATTACATTCCAACTGCATTTGTATTCCACTCTTTTTTTAAAGAGAGATAATTTAATAAACAGTCGATTAGGAAGGTTAGGTTCCAGTGACCTCCCATGGTAGAACAACTTATAGTTGAACAAACTTAAAATTCAACTTGGAAAGGAGTGCGTCAAGGTCAAGGCTATATATTGTCACCCTGCTTATTTAACCTATATGCAGAGTACATCATGCGAAATGCCAGGCTTGATGAAAAACAAGCTGATTGCCTGGAGAAATATCAATAACCTCAGATATGCAGATGGCACCCCCCCTTACGGCAGAAAGTGAAGAGGAACTAAAGAACCTCTTGATGAAGGTGAAAGCGAAGCGAAGTTGCTCAGTCGTGTCCAACTCTTTGCAACCCATTACTGTAGCCTACCAGGCTCCTCAGTCCATGAAATTCTCCAGGCAAGAATACTGGAGTGGGTTGCCATTCCCTTCTCCAGGGGATCTTCCCAACCCAGGGATCGAACCCAGGTCTGCCACATTGCAGGCAGACGCTTTACCATCTGAGCCACCAGGGAAGCTCACCAGGGATGAAGGTGAAAGAAGAGTGAAAAAGCTAGCTTAAAACTCAACGTTCAAAAAATGAAGATCATGGGATCCAGTGGACATCACTTCATGGCAATAGATGGGGAAACAATGGAAACAGTGACAGACTTTATTTTCTTTGGCTCCAGAATCATTGCAGATGATGACTCTAGCCATGACATTAAAAGACACTTGTTTGTCTTGGAAGGAAAGCAATGACAAATTTAGACAGTGTATTAAGAAGCAGAGACATTACCTTGCCTACAAAGGTCCATCTAGTCAAAGCTATGGTTTTTCCAGCAGTAATGTGTGGATGTGAGAGCTGGACAATAAAAAAGGCTGAGAGCGGGAGAATTGATACCTTTGAGCTATGGTTCTGGAGAATACTCCTGAGAGTCTCTTGGACCCAAGGAGATCTAACCAGTCAATCCTAAAGGAAATCAATCCTGAATATTCATTGGAAGGATGGATGCTGAAGCTGAAGTTCCAATACCTTGGCCATCTGATGTGAAGAGCTGACTCATTGGAAAAGACCCTGTTTCTGGGAAAGATTGAAGGCAGGAGGAGAAGGGGATGACAGAGGACGAGTTGGTTGTATGGCCTCACCAACTCAATGGACATGAGTTTGATCACACTCTGGGAGCTGGTGAAGGACAGGGAAACCTGGTGTGCTGCAGTTCATGGGGTCACAATGTCAGACATGACTGAGTGACTGAACAACAAACTTAAGATTGCATAGGGAAATAGAAATGGGAGATCAAGGTTATAAATAAAGGATTAAGGCCTTTATTTTAAAAGCCTTAAAAATAATTAAAAATTCAATCCACAGTTAAAATCATATAAATGATATTACAGCCATTAATTAGTAGTCATGGGTAATATATAATTAGTGCCCATTTATTATACATAATTGATAAAATAAATTTTAGATTCCTTTGTGGGAAATTCCAAAAGCTATTTGTATCTTTTTATTTTTGCAGAAAATACCTATTTTAAAGGAATTATGAGTGAGTATCTGATCTTCCATCTTTCTCATTTTATGACTTGCTGTTAATAGTTTCTAGCTTATGGTCTTCTTATTGAATTCTGAAATGCAGAAGAGCTTGATCTTGCAGTTTTAAGACTGAACAAAGTTTATGTAACCTTTGCTTAAGGTACTCAGCTTTATTAAACTTTTTGAGCAATATGTTTCTAGACTTTTCTCCAACAGATATGTTTATATAACCCCAGGTCTCCCAAGATAGCTTCATGAATTTAACTTTCTTAGAAGTGGCTAGGTTTCCTCACTCCTCAATGAAATAGAGAAATTGTTTTCTAAGCCTTATGATATTTCACTTCATTTTGTTTTTATTCCTTAGAGCTCTTTTAAAACAATTCTCTTTTCCTTCTCCACCATCCATTTCTCTTTGTCTAAATTTGTCATTTTTGGTTTTCATTTTTTTCTGAAGATATTTCATAGAAATTATTCTTAATCTTACAAAGCCATCAATTTCCTGATAAATATGAAATACATACAAAATATTTGCATTCATAGACCTTTGAATTTGGAGTATTCACAGCAGAATTGATTGTTTATGATATTGATACTTGTCACACCTAGAATTTATCCATCCTAATTCCTTTCCATTTTTATGGAATTCCACAGGTAATACTTGAGAACACAAGAAATACTTTAAATTCCCTTTGCATTTTGAATAGGAATAATGTTGAGCTCACAAGAGGTTTAAAATTAAAGCAATAATTCAGTAATGAAATAATTTCCCTTCAGCAGAAATTCAGTGATTTTTGAGAGCATATGCAAAACTTAGAGAATAAAAAGCTTTTCCTGAAGACTATAAAAATAATACTGCTATCATCATTCTTAGATATAATACTTTATGAAATTATTAAATACTTAAATACTTTATGAAATTATTCACATTTTCCTACTCATATAACTAATGATGTATATGGTCAAGACACTGACCACTGCTTTTTATGTGAATAGATTTTGGCTATAGACCAGTTTTTTAATGTAAAAAATTGGAATGGCATTCCCAGTTTTTTGCAGCCAACTCTATTAAGCACTTTACTTTTATAAGCAACACGTTAGAATTCAAGAAAATTACTCTCTAACTTGTCCTAATTGCAAATTCTTATTATCCTATTATATGACTAATATAAAGGATAGTTTTATATTAATGAAATTTGTTGCACTTTTTTTAATTCCATTTTTGTTTTAATTCGTTTCATAAAACTCTTAATGATAGATTCCTTATATTTATCCTTGCCTTATTTTAATATATGTGAATAAATGAATTTTCACATTCATAAAATTATATTAAAGATGTTTCTGTTGGAAAAAAATCTCTGATTATAATATTATCAAAAGAAACTTTAAAACATTCAGAATAACTAGCACGTGTTTTCTTCTGATAATGAATTCAGCAAAAGATACTGTCCAACAAAGCTATTGTCATAGAAATAAACGCATATAATACCATACCAAAATCACAAAAATTATTTAAATAATCATAGTTGATTAAATGGTACAGTTTTGAAAATTTTGACTTTTAGAATGTGATTTATTAAAATTCCATGAACATTTTATTTTAGTCCAAAGCAGTATGCTAGGTCCAATCCTCAAGAAACTTTAGTTGATCAATAGTCCTTAAATTTTGATATTCAAGAGAATCATTTAGAGAACTTGCTAAAATGTGGCAACCCAGAATCCTACCCAATCTGCCAATTCAGAATATCGTAGGTTATTATCTGGAAACCAAAAACTCACTAGTGGTTCAAATGGACACAATTTCATTAAAGGCATTGTAGTAGATGATCATTTAAGAGAACATAAATGAAAGCAGAGCAAATAGAATTTAATTTTGATTTATTTTAAAATTCTGATTTAATTCATCTGTTTTAAAGCTGTCTCACATAATTTTCATAAAATAATGTTCATAACCATTTAATGGTATACCTTCCCTTTTTGATTAGAGAAATGTCTTTCTACTCCGATCAGATTTCAGGAATATCGTTTTGTTCTGAGCTATACGAGCTAAATTTGGAATCAAGAATTACAAATATTTAAATTTTATTTTAATACTGATGTTGACAAATGTATGCATCTACAAGAATAATACTGTAATGAGGCAAGGTCTGAAAATAATGTCTTCAGAGAATTGATTAAAGGAACTATCATTTGTGTTTTAAAAACATGAAAAGATTATGAGCAGTTACATTTAATTGAATTTTTCCACTTTGTCAAGTGTTATTTCCTTAGCATCAAGACATGAAATTAATGCTTTATACTTTCCATTCTAAAGGCTTTCTATTTCTGTCTTTTATTTAAGGGTTTTGCTCTTATACTTAAATTTTTTTTTGCATAAATACTTGAATTAACTATTAAACTCTAAAGTGTAAGTGTTCAGAGCCTACATATATAGAACTGAGTACGTTATTGACATTTATTGATCTATGGTTTGATTTTATGTTCATTTTTATGTTGAGACTGAGTTTCTGTGTGGTATTTTTCAGTGTGTTCATGTGTATGTTTGGCTTTCAGTTCATGTGTCATCTACACACTTCTGCCTGGGAGTCAACCAAACGACAAAATTTTAGGACACAGTTCTCTGCAGATTGCCCTTCCTTCTGACACCGATTGCAAGAGTTAGTTCAGGGGTGTCTCCTAAACCACTCTTAGATTCAGTAGTTTGCTAAAAGGACTCATAGGACTCATTTAAAGCTTTGTATTCAAAGTTACAGTTATTACAGGCAAAGGAGATGGATTAAAGAGGAAGGCAGAGGAAGAGACACAGAAGGATCCACCTGTGAGTCTTCCATCGTCTTCCCCAAAGAGCCAGTATGCATTACCCTTTCAGACCTAATGTGTGGCAATATGCATGGAGTATTGCCAACCAGGGAAATTTATTCAGGCTTCAATGTTTAGAGATTTTGTGTACCAGTCATGATTGATTGCCCACCTAATTGAAGTCAGTCTCCACATTACCTAATTCTGTGTAATCCAAAGCTCCCACCCTAAATTACGTGGTCATTCTGGTGTGACAAACTCAAGACTGTCTGGTATGGCCAGCTCCCACCCTGAATAAAGATGTTTCTATTTGTTATGGTGTAGGTATATCCCAGAATCTGAAAGTCAAAGCCAGAACACTCTTGGTCAAGGCTTATTTACTGTTGTGGTAGTTCACGCCCTAAGTCATGTCTGACTCTTTGCCGCCCCATGGACTATAGCATGACAGACTTCTTTATCCTTCAGTATCTGCTGGAGGTTGGTCAAACTCATGTCCACTGTGTGGATGATGTCATCCAACCATCTCATCCTCTGTTAACCCCTTCTCCTCCTGCTCTCAATCTTGCCCAGCATCTGGGTCTTTTCCAGTGAGTCGGCTCTTCACATCAGGTGTCTAGAGTATTGGAGCTTCAGCTTCAACATCAGTCCTTCTAATGAATATTCAGGGTTGCTTTCCCTTAGAATTGACTGGTTTGTTCTCCTTGCTGTTCAGGAGACTCTCAAGAGTCTTCTCCAGCACCACATTTCAAAAACATCAATTCATTGGTGCCCAGCCTTCTTTATGATCTAACTAAAACATCTATATATGACTACTGGAAAAACCATAGTTTTGACTATACAGACCTTTGTCAGAAAAGTGATGTCTCTGCTTTCTAGTATGCTGTCTAGATTTGCCATAGCTTTTCTTCCAAGGAGCAAGCATCTTTTAATTTCATGGCTACAACCACCATCTGCAGTGATTTTGGAGCCCAAGAAAAGAAAATCTTTCACTGCTTCCACTTTTTCCCCAGCTGTTTGCCATGAAGTAATGAGATTGGATGCCATGATCTTCATTTTTTGAATGTTGAGTTGTAGCCAGCTTTTTTACTCTCCTCTTTTACCCTCATCAAGAGACTCTTTAGGTCCTCTTCACTTTCTGCCATTAGGGTAGTATTATCTGCATATCTGAGGCTGTTGATATTTCTCCTGGCAATCTTGATTCCAGCTTGTGATTCATCCAGTCAAGGATTACATATGATGTACTCTGCATATAAGTTAAATAAGCAGGATGACAGTATACAGCCTTGACATAATCCTTTCCCAATTTAGAACCAGTCCATTGTTCCATATTCAGTTCTAATTTCTGATTCTTGACCTGCATAGTGGTTTTTCAGGAGACAGGTAAGGTGGTCTGGTATTCCCATATCTTAAAGAATTTTCCACAGTTTATTGTGATCCACAGAGTCAAAGATTTAGCATAGTCAATGAAGCAGAATTTTTTTTTTTAAGTCTCTTGGTTTTTCTATGATCCAGTGGATGTTTGTAATTTGATTTCTGGTTCATCTGCCTTTTCTAAATCTCACTTTTATATGTGGGAGTTCTCAATTCATGTACTGCTGAAGCCTAGCTTGAAAGAGTTTGAGCATTACCTTGCTAACATGTGAAATGAGGGCAATTTTACAGTAGTTTGAACATTCTTTGGCATTGCCTTTTTTAAGGATTGAAATGAAACTGACCCTTTCCAGTCCTGTGGCCACTGCTGAGTTTTCCAAATTTGCTGGCATATTGAGTGCAGCACTTTAACAATATCATATTTTAGGATTTTAAGTAGATCACCTGGAATTCCATCGCCTCCAGTAACTTTGTTTGTAGCAATGTTTCCTAAGACAAACTTGACTTCAACTCCAGGATATGTGGCTCTAGGGGAGTGACCACACATCCTAGTTATGCAGGTCATTAAGAACTTTTTTTTCTTTGTATAGTTCTTCTGAATATTCTTGCCACCTTTTCTCACAGCTCTTTAAAGCAGAAAGATAAAATCTTGAATGAGTTAGAGATAGCTAACATGGTCCCTAGTATAAAGAACAGTATAGGAAAAAAACTGATAATTTTGTGAAATTCATTGTAAATATTATTTAATAGCAATTTAAATGCATAGGTTTTGAAATTAATTACTCCCCTGGTTGTTCAGACAGTAAAGAATCCACCTTCAATGCAGAAGAACAGGATCTGATCCCTAAGTTGGGAAGATCCTCTGGAAATGGAATGGCTACCAACTTCAGTATACTTGCCTGGAGAATTCCATGGGCAGAGGAGCCTGGTGGTCTACAGACCATGGGTCACAGAGTCAGACAGAAGTGAAGGACTTTCACAGTTTCATTCAGTATGAGAACTTCCCAGGTGGCACTAGTGGTAAAGAACATGCCTCCCAGTGCAGGAGACATTAAGAATGGTGGATTAAATCTCTGGGTGGGTAAGAACCCTTGGAGGATGGCATGGAAACCCACTCCAGTATTCTAGCCTGGCGAATCCTGTAGACAGAGGAATCTGGTGAGCGATGGTCCATAGTGTTACAAAGAATGGACATGACTCAAGCTGCTTAGTAGACACACATACACATTCAGTATGAAACATTTTAGGAATATAACTGAACTAGGTAGTGAAGGAACATTTTGGAATTGAAATGTTGATAGAAGAAATGGTTTTTACGTGTTTTTTTAGCAATTCATATCACTTTATGGATAACTTGGATGCAATTGAAAGATATTCTTAATAAATAGTGTCATTTTATTAAAAGAATGCTCTAATCATCATATTAGTAGAAAAATAAAAAATTTAATCTTTTCCTAATAATCTAACATCTTTTTCATCAGAGGTGACTCTTTTTTAGTGTATTAGAAGAAATGTTGTATGTGTGTATTTCCACAATATATAATCAAAGAGACAAGTCAAGCTCAAGGAATAATAATCCAGTGATTGGAGAAAGAGGTATATAATTTCAGGATATTTGGTTGAAAATGTTTTCATATCACTCATTTTCCTCTTGTCAGTATTAAATATATAAGTGATTAGTTTAGTCAAGGCATATTGCTGTGTCATTAATCAACTTCATGCATAGTTCAAGAATCATTGGGACAATTCTGAAGCTATTTTTGTCTCACAATTCATTGCTTAGAGCTGAGCTCAAAATTTAATTCCTCTGACATATAGAAAGTGACACAATTTACATAGGTATGTTCATTACATAGAAGCTTTTAGCAAAGTACAAATAAGTATATTATTGTTGAACTCAGGTATCTGTCTAACTACTCTGAAAATGTACTGATAAATGATCAGAACAATATGACAGAATATTCTCTTCTAGAGGGAAAATCATTGTACAAATAAAACTAACTGTACTGCTGAGATTTCCCTGGCAGTTCAGTGGTTCAGACTCTGTGCTTCCACTTCAGTGGGCAAGGGTTCAATCCCTGGTCAGGAAACTAAGATCCCACATGCTGTACCACTCATTCAAAAACTACACTGAAACATTTGTACTGGATAATAAATTTGAGCTTTTTTTTTTTTTTTTTTTTTTTTAAATCACAAACTGCTGTAGTATATGGGCTTCCCTGGTGATTCAGTGGTAAAGAATCTGCCTGCCAAGACAAGATTGTAGTGTTCCATCCCTGGCTCAGGAAGATTCCCTGGAGAGGGAAATGGCAACCCACTCCAGTGTTCTTGCCTGGAAATCCTATGGTCAGAGGAGCCTGGTGGGCTATATAGTCCATGGGGTTGCAAAGCAGCTGGGCATGACTTAGCTACTAAACAACTACTACTGTAGTATATAAGTTATTAGAAAGTTGTTCTGTGCTGTGTTTAGTTGTTCAGTCATGTCCAGCTCTTTGCGACCCCATGGAGTGTAGTCCTCCAGTCTCCTCTCCATGGGAATTCTCCAGGCAAGAATACTGGAGTGGGTTGCCATGTCTTCCTCCAGGCAATCTTCCCAACCCAGGGATCAAACACAGGTCTCCCGCATTGCAGGCAGATTCTTTAGCATCTGAACCAACAGGGAAGCACTTAATTATAACAAACATGGAACTGTAAGCTGTAGAAAGAAAACTCTTAAGATTTTTAAAATATTGTTTAAAATTCTAGGGTAATTACTTAAATAGAAAATTACCATGTATTTCTTCTGGTAATGTTGATAGAATTTGCCCAGTCTATTCTATTTCTTTTGACTAAAAATGCAGATTTATTTTCACTGTATATATTTTAACTCCAGTTACTTCCAAACAGTGAAATTTCAATTTAAACTTGGCATTGAGAATTGTTCTCCTTTGCATTTTTTTTTTTTTTTTTTTTTTTTTTTTACTTATGCTCACACCAAGGATTTGAACTGTGTGAGAATTTCTTAATTGTTATTACTGGAAGCAGTTTTGTTGTCATGGTGTATAACTCAACTGCTGATAGCAACTGTCAGTTATACTCTTTGACAAAAAGATTGTACTTAAAACTAGCTGTTCTCACCAAATCATCAAATATGAGGTGGAAGCAATTATTTTTCTCCTATTTAAGTCACACAATTATTCATTTTTCTGACTCCATGACAAAAAGCTAACATACAAGGCTCTTTTTGTATTTCAAACTTTGAAAGGGATCCAAAAGAGTCTTGTACTAAACTCAAAGGTATGATGAAAATTATCATATTTTCATTAGTGGATATAAAGTTACCAAATAATTTCAATGTTAAGGCTATCAATGACTGAACTTACCTGTTTGACTTAGGACACAAATTAAAAAAGAAAAGAGATATTAGGATCTATTAAGGTAAATTATTGAGTTATGGCTGGTTTTGCTATTTGACAATGGTTCTGTGTGATTAATTATCTGGACGACTCCATATGAAACAAAATAATTGTGTTCTAAGTACTGAGATGAGAATACTATTTCTTTTCTTTCTGGAAACTATAAGATCTTCTTTATATTTCATCAAGAATTTAAATAATCCTTAGGAGATGACCTTTCTAAAGAAAAGGATGTCTTTCTTATTATTATTTGGTATCCTAAAGTTTCTATTGCTGTATAAATTTCCACAGAACTTTAAATAGAAATATTAAAGAACAGAACAGGAAGTACATTCATTAGAATAAAAAGTGTCTAGCTATATGACCCCAGTAAGACAAGGTAAATATACTAACAGTACTTATCCCATGTTGAAGGGCCAGATGGTAGCCAGGAAAAAAATCACTGAGCAGAAAGCCTAATTCAGTGTGTGCTCTGACACATAGCCACGATCCCATAATCGTTTATGGAAGTGATCAACAACAGCTTGCTCCTGTATTTCCTAACTCTGTTTTATGTGTCTTCTCTATGTTTGATTCTCTATATAAAGACAGCTTAATAACTAGAAGCTTGATCATTATACCTGTTCTAGCATTTAATTTAATAATTAAGCATATTACTATATGTAACACAGCAAAATTTGACGTATTTTACAAATAAAATATATATTTTGTTACCTATCTGTACCTAATATGCTTGCTAGAAATTATTTTACATATTTCATCTTACTTTTTAAAATATAATATTTCAAAGACATAATTTTCCATTGTGCATTGCATATAACTATAGACATTAGCAGAAACTCAAAAAATAAAAGGAATGGTTAACATTTTTGAAAAAAGCTTAACAAATGTCAACAGGTTTTACTACCTGTACCTTTTATAACACTTCTCAACGTCTTTGATTTAAAGTATAGTGTGAATTCTCAAGAGAAGAATAGAACAAGCAGAATTTTCCAAACAAATTTTACTTTCAAACTTTTACCTTTTGATTTATTCAAGAGGTGTATAATGAATACTTGAAATTCCATAGTAAACAACCCTGAATAAGTTTGCTGCTCTCATGGAGCTTATGTTGTTGTAATTAACCTCCTAGGACTAGTGCACTACAGAATCTTTATAGTGTCTTTCAAACTGGGGGCAAGGAAATACATTAAATGCTTCATATTTGTTATTCCATTTAATTTACAAAAAATAAAAAACTTGAGGCTTAAGAACTATTATCAGTCTCATTTTACAAGTGTGACCATGAAGCCTAATAGAAATTTAGTTCACATATTTCAAGGTCATGTGTCTTTGTTGTTCAGTCACTCAGTCTTGTCCAACTCGTTGCCACCTCATGAAATGCAGCATCAGGCTTCCCTGTCCTTCACTATCTCCTGGAGGATGCTTAAACTTATATCCATTGAATTGGTGATGACATCCAACTATCCTATCTTTTATTGTCCCTTTCTCCTACTGCCTTCAGTCTTTCCCAGAATCAGGGTCTTTTCCATGTGAGTAACTCCTTGCATCAGGTGGCCAATGTATTGGAGCTTCAGCGTCGGCATCCATCCTTCCAATGAATATTCAGGGTTGATTTCCTTTAGGATTGACTGGTTTGATCTCCTAGCAGTCCAACGGACTCTCAAGAATCTTCTCCAGCTCCACAGTCCATAAGCATCAATTCTTTGGTACTCAATCTTCTTTATGGTTCAACTCTCACATCCAAACATAACTACTGAAAAAACCATAGTTTTGGCTATACGGACCTTTGAAGGCAAAGTGATGTCTCTGATTTTTAATAAGCTGTCTAGGTTTGTCAAAAATTTTCTTCCAAGGAGCAAGCATCTTTTCATTTCATGGCTGCAGTTACCATCTGCCGTGATTTTGGAGCCCAAGAAAATAAAGTCTCTCACTGTTTCCATTTTTTCCCCCATCTGGTTACCACAGTGATGGGACTGGATGCCATGATCTTCGTTTTTTTGAATGTTGAATTTTAAGACAGCTTTTTCATTCTCCTCTTTCACCTCCATCAAGAGGATCTTTAGTTCCTCTTTGCTTTCTGCCATTAGGGTGGTGTCATCTGCGTATCTGAGGTTATTGATACTTCTCTTGGCAATCTTGATTCCAGCTTGTGCTTTATCCAGCCCAGCGTTTCTCATGATGAACTCTGCATATAAGTTAAATAAGCAACGTGATGATATACAGCCTTGATATACTCCTTTCCCAAATTTTGAACCAGTGTGTTCTATGTTCATTTCTAACTGTTGCTCCTTGACCTGCGTGCAGGTTTCTCAGGAGGCAGGTAAGGCAGTCTGGTATTTCCATCTCTTAAACTTCCAAACTCATTCTATGAGGCCACCATCACCCTAATACCAAAACCTGACAAAGATCCCACAAAAAAAGAAAACTACAGGCCAATATCACTGATGAACATAGATGCAAAAATCCTTAACAAAATTCTAGCAATCAGAATCCAACAACACATTAAAAAGATCATATACCATGACCAAGTGGGCTTTATCCCAGGGATGCAAGGATTCTTCAATATCCACAAATCAATCAATATAATACACCACATTAACAAATTGAAAAATAAAAACCATATGATTATCTCAATAGATGCAGAGAAAGCCTTTGACAAAATTCAACATCCGTTTATGATAAAAACTCTCCAGAAAGCAGGAATAGAAGGAACATACCTCAACATAATCAAAGCTATATATGACAAACCCACAGCAAACATTATCGTCAATGGGGAAAAATTGAAAGCATTTCCTCTAAAGTCAGGAACAAGACAAGGGTGCCCACTTTCACCATTACTATTCAACATAGTTTTGAAGTTTTGGCCCCAGAAATCAGAGCAGAAAAAGAAATAAAAGGAATCCAAATTGGAAAAGAAGAAGTAAAGCTCTCACTATTTGCAGATGATCCTCTACATAGAAAACCCTAAAGACTCCACCAAAAATTACTAGAACTAATCAATGATTATAGTAAAGTTGCAGGATATAAAATCAACACACAGAAATCCCTTGCATTCCTATACACTAATAATGAGAAAACAGAAAGAGAAATAAAGGAAACAATTCCATTCACCATTGCAACGGAAAGAATAAAATACTTAGGAATATATCTACCTAAAGAAACCAAAGACCTATATATAGAAAACTATAAAACACTGGTGAAAGAAATCAAAGAGGACACTAATAGATGGAGAAATATACCATGTCCATGGATTGGAAGAATCAATATAGTGAAAATGAGTATACTACCCAAAGCAATTTATAGATTCAATGCAATCCCTATCAAGCTACCAACGGTATTCTTCACAGAGCTAGAACAAATAATTTCACAATTTGTATGGAAATACAAAAAACCTCAAATAGCCAAAGCTATCTTGAGAAAGAAGAATGGAACTGGAGAAATCAACCTACCTGACTTCAGGCTCTACTACAAAGCCACAGTTATCAAGACAATATGGTACTGGCACAAAGACAGAAATATAGATCAATGGAACAAAATAGAAAGCCCAGAGATAAATCCACGCACCTATGGACACCTTATCTTTGACACAGGAGGCAAGAATATACAATGGATTAAAGACAATCTCTTTAACAAGTGGTGCTGGGAAATCTGGTCAACCACTTGTAAGAGAATGAAACTAGAACACTTTCTAACACCATACACAAAAATAAACTCAAAATGGATTAAAGATCTAAACGTAAGACCAGAAACTATAAAACTCCTAGAGGAGAACATAGGCAAAACACTCTCCGACATACATCACAGCAGGATCCTCTATGACCCACCTCCCAGAATATTGGAAATAAAAGCAAAAATAAACAAATGGGACCTAATTAACCTTAAAAGCTTCTGCACATCAAAGGAAACTATTAGCAAGGTGAAAAGGCAGCCTTCAGAATGGGAGAAAATAATAGCAAATGAAGCAACTGACAAACAACTAATCTCAAAAATATACAAGCAACTCCTACAGCCCAACTCCAGAAAAATAAATGACCCAATCAAAAAATGGGCCAAAGAACTAAATAGACATTTCTCCAAAGAAGACATCCAGATGGCTAACAAACACATGAAAAGATGCTCAACATCACTCATTATCAGAGAAATGCACAGCAAAACCACTATGAGGTACCATTTCACACCAGTCAGAATAGCTGCGATCCAAAAGTCTACAAGCAATAAATGCTGGAGAGGGTGTGGAGAAAAAGGAACCCTCTTACACTGTTGGTGGGAATGCAATCTAGTACAGCCACTATGGAGAACAGTGTGGAGATTCCTTAAAAACTGAAAATAGAACTGCCTTATGATCCAGCAATCCCACTGCTGGGCATACACACTGAGGAAACCAGAAGGGAAAGAGACACATGTACCCCAATGTTCATCGCAGCACTGTTTATAATAGCCAGGACATGGAAGCAACCTAGATGTCCATCAGCAGATGAATGGATAAGAAAGCGGTGGTACATATACACAATGGAGTACTACTCAGCCATTAAAAAGAACACATTTGAATCAGTTCTAATGAGGTGGATGAAACTGGAGCCTATTATACAGAGTGAAGTAAGCCAGAAAGAAAAACACCAATAACAGTATACTAACGCATATATATGGAATTTAGAAAGATGGTAACAATAACCCTGTGTACGAGACAGCAAAAGAGACACTGATGTATAGAACAGTCTTATGGACTCTGTGGGAGAGGGAGAGGGTGGGAAGATTTGGGAGAATGGCATTGAAACATGTGTAATATCATGTATGAAATAAGTTGCCAGTCCAGGTTCGATGCACGATACTGGATGCTTGGGGCTAGTGCACTGGGACGACCCAGAGGGATGGTGTGGGGAGGGAGGAGGGAGGAGGGTTCAGGATGGGGAGCATATGTATACCTGTGGCGGATTCGTTTTGATGTTTGGCAAAACTAATACAGTGTTTCAGGTTTAAAAATAAAATTAAATTAAATTTAAAAAAAAAAAAAAAAGAATTTTCCAGTTTGTTGTGATCCACACAGTCAAATGCTTTAGCATAATCAATGAAGCAGAAATAAATGTTTTTCTGGAACTCCCTTTCTTTTTTGATGATAGGTAGATGTTGGCAATTTTATCTTGGTTCCTCTGCCTTTTCTAAATTCAGTTTGTTCATCTGGAAGTTCTCAGTTCACTTACTGCTGAAGCCTAGCTTGAAGGATTTTTAGCATTACCTTGCTAGGAAGTAAAATGAGTACAATTGTGCAATAATGTGAACATTCTTTGGCATTGCCCTTCTTTGGGAATGAAATGAAAATTGACATTTTCCAGTCTTGTGGCCACTGCTGACTTTTCCAAATTTGCTGACATATTGAGTGCAGCTCTTTAACAGCATCATCTTTTAGGATTTGAAACAGCTCAGCTGCAATTACATCACCTCCACTAGCTTTGTTAGCAGTAATGCTTCCTAAGGCTCACTTAACTTCACACACCAGGATGTCTGACTCTAGGTGAGTGACCACACTATGGTGGTTATCAGGGTCATTATGACTTTTTATATAGTTCTTCTGTGCATTCTTGCCATCTCTTCTTAATAGCTTCTGCTTCTGTTAGGTCCTCACTGTTCCTGTCCTTTATTATGCCCATCTTTTCATGAAATGTTCTCTTGGTATCTCTAATTTTCTTGAAGATATCTCTAGTCTTTCCCATTCTATTGTTTTCTTCTGTTTGTTTGCGTTGTTCACTTAAGAAGGCTTTCTTATCTCTCCTTACTGTTCTTTGGAACTCTGCATTCAGATGGGTATATCTTTAAGGCTTCTCTTTTTGCAGCTATTTATAAGACCTTCTCAGACAACCATTTTGTCTTGTTGCCTTTCTTTTTTTGGGGGATGGTTTTGATCACCCCTTCCTGTAACCTTTGTTCATAGTTCTTCTGGCACACTCTCATATGTCTAGCAAGGGATAAAATCTGGATTCATGTCTCAGAACTCTAAAGTACCCTAAATTATATAAAAGACTGAGCCTTTATAATAACCTGCCCTGCATAAGATGCACCATATATATTGAATTTGAAGCTGTAATTTTAGTTTCATAAAATCAATAAACTGAGTTGAGAAAATAGTAGCAGGAAAACAGGCACTAGTGGGCTGTTGAACTTCTGACTTTAATGTTTCTCTCAACACTGAGAGTTCTGTGATTTTATGAAATATTCAAGATCCACTTGCTGAGACACTCTTTGTGGTTCCTGCCACCTTTATCCTCTGCCAGCCAGTGTGGTCCTATGTAGCTAACCATTTAATGCAAGTATAATGCCTGTATGTAGTTCAAGCTCTGATAAAATGCAGTCTAAATGGAACCTATTTGGAAAGAAGCAATCCATTATTTATATTACCTCTATCATTTGTTCTTCCATTGGTACAGTCACTGAGGAGTTAACTGGATGTGTTTTGAGTAGCTCTTGCCAACAGACTATTTAAGCTGATGCTATATTTAGTCTCTCCCATCATAGTGCTAACATTATGTAATTCAGGAGATTTTGAAACAGAGATTAGTCATGTACTGTCAACTGCCAAGATTAAAAAATGTAATCTTGCCACCTTGTGTTTTTATGTTTTGTTCATTTTCTAGTAAGAATTTCCTCAGAAACTTCTGTTTTATTTATAAACGTCTGTTTATCTATACATGCATGCTTTTATTTCATTGCAACTGTCTTGTACTGATATTTTAGGCAAGTTCCATTTCCCCATCACTTCACTGTAAATATTTCTGACCCATACAGATGTAAAAGGCCACTGAGACTTGCTAGTAGAATTAGGGCTAACTATGTAGACCCAGTGGAGAAGGCGCTGGCACCCCACTCCGGTGTTCTTGCCTGGAAAATCCCAGGGATGGAGGAGCCTGGTGGGCTGCCATCTATGGGGTCCTCACAGAGTCGGACACGACTGAAGCGACTTAGCAGCAGCAGCGGCAGCATGTAGACCTAGAACACAGAAGTTTACAATGACATTGGGATTTGTAGAGCTTACTGGAAAGACACAAAGAAAGTGAAAACTAGGCAGAGAATTACAGGTGCATGTGATGAGTAAATATTTATTGGTATAAGGTAGTGATTTGCTTGGATTTGCTTCCAATATAAAAGAAATTAGAACAAATCTTGGGTTATGCCTTTGATGTGCTTTCTTTAAAATGAAGGATGGAGGTAACGTTCGCATTCCAGAAACTGCATGTATCATTTAGTGCTGTACACTCCTCGCTCCTCATACATGAGACTGTGTTGTGTTTGAGAACACATTATCCAGGTGTTAGGGTGCAGAAACAGTTGAAAATCACTCATCTAAACATATCTGTTTGAAATGGGTCTCATTCCAACTGGTAAAACCATTATATAACATAAATTTCAATTCTACCTGAGAAGATACAGGTAAATCAGATCCTCCTGAGATTTCTTAATGCTCTGCTTCATTCATCCCTCTTACCATCTTATGTACGGTACCCTTGCTATCATATATTAAAAGCTGTACCTGTTCCTTCTTCTTATTAGCATTTAGTTTTCTGCAAGTTTTTCTGCCACTGTTTAGCTTATTCCTGTCTATGATACATGACATTCTTATTCTGGCATCAGACTGCTGCACTGGGTCTCTGGCGACCTGAAACTCTGTTGTCACACACACAGCATCAGCACCCTTTCTATCAGCCAACATTGCAGAGTATAACCTTTGATTTCCTGGTATCTCAGTTTCTATTAAGTTTTGTATCACCAAATTCAACTTTGTGATCATAGCTGTCTGAGTTGTAGATTCCAAATTAAACTAATAAACTTGATTTTTTCCATCAACTCCAACGTCCTAGCCATTCCATTATATATATATATGTATATATCTCCTAATTATTCTGCTTAATTTTCTTTGACCCTGATTTTTTATTCCTATTCTTTATAATTTTTGGAATAATCGTTACAATTATCCCATTATGAATCTGAAGACACAATATCCAACCCTACAGAAAGTGGACAAAAGACAACCCTTCTCCCACACTCCTACATGGCCTTGCTAACTAGTACCATCTTAAAATGCCATCTTCATTATGATAGTAGTGAGAGTGTGTACTGAAAATTTGAAAGGTACTCTTTCTTGAAGACAGTTGGTAATGTCATTTAGGACCATGGTTCCCTGGAGCTACAATAAGTTCATATACATTCTTTATGATGGAGTAATAACTCACTTATGACATTTTCAAAATTTATATTTACCCTTTTTATACTTAGGGCTTCCCTGATGGCTCAGATAGTAAAGAGTCTGCCTGCAATCTAGAGACCCGGGTTCAATCCCTGGGTCAGGAAAATCCCCTGGAGAAGGGAATTGCAACCCACTCCAGTATTCTGGCCTGGAGAATTCATTGGCCAGAGGAGCCATGGAGGGCTTCAGTCTGTGGGATCACAGAGTCGGATTCGACTAAGCAGCTAACACTTCCACTTTTTATACTTACTTAGAACTCTGACTGCATATTTCCTCTTTCCTCCTATGCTAATTTTGTCTGCAAGCTGAAATTGTAAATTTCACTGAGTGAATTGGAGGCAAAGGTTGTAAGTGAAAGAATAAAAGAGGGGAAACAGGGAAATGCATAGAAGAGTAGGAAATAAGAGTGGGATGAGTAGGCATGAGAAATTTCAAGGTGTTGAACAGATGGAGGGGTGTAGGTTGACATGAATGGGGTGGGTGTGGTGGGCAGGTTGGAGACAGAAAGCCTTCCTGAGAAGGACCTCTCTAGATTGTTCTCCCACATAGTCCTCCCTGTCTTTCTGTTTTCATGACTGTGTTTAGAGGAAGGGAGAAGAAAGAGAAAATAAATGTTTAGAGTAAATGACGCCAAAGACAGGAGACTGAAAGTGTTCAAATGAATGAGCTTATTGATTGGAGGTATTGGGACTCTCACTTTGCATCCTTTGAATGCTTATATCCATTGGACACTGATTTAATGCTATAATGCTTATTTTAGAACATTTAATATTCTGTTTTTCCTTTCACAGTTAGTTTTGGACACATATTATTTGTCTTTATTTGTGATTATCATAGCCTCTTCACTTTTGTATTTTAAACTCTTGATAATTATCTACTTATTGGCTATAATGTCATGTTGACAATATGTTACTTTTCTCTGAAAGGATAGTAAGTGTATTAGATTTTTCTAGAGTGGATTGAAATGTTATGAAATAGTTGTATTAAACAAATTCAGTCTGATTTCTACTTTTAAAATTAAGACCTTCATCTTAGTCTTCTTTTCTTATCTATCTCCATCTCCATGACATATCCTCAGCTCCCACATAACATCAGAATTACAAGCTTCTAGTTTCCATTTACTCTGGTCTCAATAGATTCTACTCTCTATGACAATTTTTAAATAATATGTTACATGATATTATGTTAATGGTATTAATTTCAGCACTATTATTTATATTTTATTACACCATTACATACTAATATTCACCCTAAATAACTGTAGCATGCTTTACATTAAATTATATTCTAGGATATTCTATCTCAGCACCCTTTTCTGTACATATTTTCCATACCTTACAAGACATAATAATTTATCAGTGAAAAACAATGTTGCTTTTTGGAGGCCCTAATGGTGTTATATTACTATATTTTGATGTAATTTAGTACTGGTTAAAATCCCAGTACATAGTAGGAACTTAGTAAATATCACTAAAATTCATTTCCATGGATTATCAAAGTGGGTATTATTCTAGCATTTTTGTGAATCTTATGCATATTTAGGAAATTAATTAAGCGAAAATTTTATGTACACTAGTTTTGCTCCTTAAAGTGATTTTCTGTTTTCAGATCATCAAGGTAACTTTCTTCTCAATTTATCAATATGGTAAGTATCAGTTACTTCTTCTGTACCCTGGAACATTCAGAACCCAGGCCTTACACCCATCTGCATAGGAGAGAGAATATCTTAAACTGCTCCACGGTTTCTGAGAAGGAATAGGTCTTGTGGATAATATGAATATGTGATGGTAATGACACTTTTTGCCTTGGCCATTTTAATGCCAAGTTCTCAGTTACATCTCAACAGGGCATATCACAAAAAATATTTTGTGACAGAGTCTCAATAGTAATGAGACTGACTCATCATATGTGCTAATGTATTAGCAATGAGAAATTCAGCTCCGTTTGCTCAGCAAGCCTTTCACCCAAAATTCACCTTGAGCATATTAATACTTTAATCCTTTACTTGAGAGAATGATAGTTCAGATAATCTTTCTGTGAATAAATTTCTTAAAATAAGTTGAGGTAAATACAGATTTTGTCAGGTGAACTGCTAATGAATAAGCAAAAAGATAGATAGCATATTGCTGCTGCTGCTAAGTCACTTCAGTCGTGTCCGACTCTGTGTGACCCCATAGACGTCAGCCCACCAGGCTCTCCTGCCCCTGGGATTCTCCAGGCAAGAACACTGGAGTGGGTTGCCATTTCCTTCTCCAATAGATAGCACATTAGACAGACAAATAAATAGACAAATAGACATACAGAGACTGGGACAAAGTTGTAAGCATCACTGTAATAGCTTGAAATCAAATTAAAGCTGCTTTGAGGAAATGTGAGAAGTTGCATTGAAGAATTGTGAAGTTCTTTCCCCAGAATGGTCCTGAAAATCAACAACATTCTTAACCAAGGTTTCTACATAATTTCTGATAGAAAATCAGACACTCTTGACAGGTTATGCTAAAAAGTGTAGAACAAGTAAGTTCTATTGACTTCAATAGTTAAATCAGTCCTAGCAAATCAGATATAGCTTACCACTGATACTTAGGGACAATGTATGACGTGTTGGTAAGAAAACAAAGATAGCATGCTAAAAACCTACTTGTGCCTTTTGGGTAGATAATTTCGGTTAGACTTTTAATTTTTCAAAGATGTTTCTCTTTTGGATATTTCTTTTATAGCTTTCTTCCTCAATAGTACCCCATAACATTAAACATGAATTTAATCGGCCTGTAAATGAGAATCAGAAAGAAAATCTTGCACCAGTATTTTCAGAGAAGGTGATTTGGATTTTCTGGGATCAGTGTTGGCAGCTGCTTAGGTTGTCAGCCTTCATATTGTTCTTGCATTTTATGTGGTCATTAGTGCTGAGTAAAGCATCCCAGTGCTTTATAATTAAATGGGGTAGCTTAACCCAGAAAAAATCACTGAAGGGGTTCTTTTTTTTCGGTACAGATAATAAAGGCACAGATGTAAAGGTAGCTGATAAAACTTCTTGTACCAAGGGCTTCTGTATCCATTTGTGCATAATTGAGTTCTGTATATGACACTGCTCGTGAATGGCAATCAATTGATATCTCCATGCCATCTGTTATTTTGTGTTTGTGCCAAGTGCTGGCACCATAGGGTAAAAACAGTGGTTTGTGAGCACTGCAGTGTTCTGCTACTCACTTGAAACCTGATATTCCAGGAAGGATTCCTCAGGGTGTCAAAGCTTTACAAAATGTAGTGATGCTTTTAAGTAGGCAAGGATAGTACTCAGAACGGTGGTGAATCACTTTTATGGAGCAATATGTAAAACCCAAGAAAACGTAATCCTTTATTTTCTTGGAAAAATGTCCCAGTTGCAGATAGTTAATGGTGACTTGATAAGGTGGATGACACCTGTGTTAATCCTGTAGGATAAGATGGTGAGAGCTGTGATTCTTCCAACAGTGCCTCCCTTTTCACTTGAATACATGATTATTGAAATAATGTAGAATTTGTGAAGATGTTCCTTATATATTTATAATCAATATATAATTCTGCCCCATATCCTCTGATGGCCAATTATTTATTAGCTCCAGGGTAAACCATTCAAGTACAGGTTTGCTCAGTTGTAGGAGAGATGCCATACCTACTCCAGTGTTCTTGCCTGGAGAATCCCAGGGACGGGGGAGCCTGGTGGGCTGCCGTCTATGGGGTCTCACAGAGTCGGACACGGCTGAAGCGACTTAGCAGCAGCAGCAGCAGCAGGAGAGATGCCATATTCCACTACTTACATGGAGAGTGGATTTTCCCATTGTGATCTCATTTTCTTTGTAAGTGCACAGTATCTTGTGTCCAACACAGGCTATTTTGGGTAGCAGTATGTCAGGGAGGGGATGAGTGTGCATTTAAGAAAACTATTAATAACCTCCCTCCAAAAACTTATCTGGCCTAACCACACTATAAATCATTGTAACATACACCCACTAGAATTTTTAAAAAATGAAACATTAGCAGGAACTTTAATAAGATAAAGCAAGATATTTGCACATCAGTTTAGCATCCTATGGCATCTAAATGCTTGCCTGTAAATTACTTATAAATGAATATTCCTTTATGGTCAGTTCACTTTTTTCCAACATTTTTTCTAGGAGAAACACTTATATTCACAAAATTGTACTGGCTTTCTCAAACAAAATAAGTTAGCAGAAAATAATGTTGACAAATCAATTATTCCCTGCCATGGTACTCTCTTATATTGTTATTACTTCTTTATTCAGTCTTCATATCAAAATGTATTCCTTATTAAAACTGCTAAATTAGAATAATACAACTGAATGTAATAGGAAAAATTAAACTTTTCTTAAAAATATTACTATATGCATGGACCTGAGCTAGATGTTCCCTGCAGTTTAAGAATAAGCTAAGCACAGCCTTTTGGGGCCAATATTGGATGACAGCTATTATTAAACAGGGCTTACCTAGTGGCTCAGATGGTAAGAAATTTGCCTGCAATGCAGGAGACCCGGTTCAATCCCTGGGTTAGGAAGATCCTCTGGAGAAGGGAATGGCAAGCCATTCCAGTATTCTTGCCTGGAGAATTTCATGGACAGAGAAGCCATAGTGGGCTACAGTCTGTGGGGTGGCAAAGAGTTGGATACAACTGAGCAACTAACACTTTCACTTTCATTATTAAACAAGGAAGAGAATATGATACTAATTTTGCACAGTAACAGTGGTCATCACTTGCTGAACATTTATTATGTCAACTATATATAAAGTCAGAAAATATCTAAATATTCTCTCTAATGCTTACAATCACTAATCTCTATATTTATTGAATGTCTCTATAAAATTTCTTAGCATGCATCTTTCATATGTGCTAATCTGTATAGTATGTACAGCATATATACTGATATTTTTATTACTTCTTTTTAACCACTTTCACATCTGTTTCATTCAATCTTCATGAGAACTCATTGACAAAGACAGAATTGAGTCTGTACCTAAAATTCACAAAATAGACTAGAAAATCGAACCTGATTAAAAGTATGTGACTTGCTCCCAGTCACCTAGACTCTCAGCTTCAGTAGTAGGAAGAGACTTCTGGTTCCTTGTCTATAGCTCTTTGTACTTTATTCTTCTCTTACTTCTATGTTATTGTCTTCGGAAGGCCCCAAAGCAGAAAATGAATGAGAAAAAATGAAAACAAAAACACACTACTGCATATTGAAGAACAATTCCTATTTAAAAGAAAATTTGTGAGGGAAATTCAACAAACGCTTACTTAGAGATTTCAGTACTAACTACAATTTCGAATGACTGTTACTAAGTTTATGCTAAAATTTTGTTGGTGAAATTTCACTGGTAGTCCATTGTTTAAGACTCTGTGCTCCCAATCCAGGTTTATTCCCTAGTTGAGGAACTAAGATCCCACATGCTACAGGGGCAGCTAGAAGAAATTTGTGGGTGACTTGAGTATTAGGGATGAAAGAGCAAAATATAAACTTCACTTGTATATAAATGTTGTAAATTTGTTAACATGAAATTTAAACATGAAAATAACTTCTAGTTCTTTTATAAGTTGGCAGTTGCAAGCATTTTTTATTGCAATATTTTGATATGGTTGCTAGAGCACATCCAGTTCAATAGGTAAGGAGAAACCACAGTGTTATAAATCAACTATATAAGATTTTAACTGGTGAATGGATGGACTGTGTAAATATTCTTGAGAAATGTGATGGAGATCACTGGATACAAGTATCCACTGGAAATCATTGTCCTGATTTGGACATGATGACATTGATCTACTGATTATAGACATGAGAGCAGGAATCATTTATTTTCCAAGTGGAAATTTTATGGGTGCTTTGATTATATTTTTCATATTTGTATAATAAGGACTTACACTCAACAGTCTTAGAGAAGAGAATACGCATGGAAAAGGGAGAGATTTCGTAGAAGGTATACTCATGTGTGGGTTTCCTCAGTCGTAAAGAATCTGTCTGGCAGTGCAGGTGACATGGGTTCCATCCCTAGGTTGGGAAGATTTCCTGAAGAAGGAAATGGTGACCCACTCCAGCATTCTTGCCTGGAAAATCCTATCAACAGAAAAGCCTGGCAGGCTGCAGTCCGTGGGGTCACAAAAGAGCCGGACATGACTTAGCAACTAACCAACAACAACATATACCGTGTTGCGTCTATAAGCTTTCATTGAGACATTTTCTTATAGGATAGTGCAAAACCTAGGCCAGAGTTATTTTTGGAAGATTTGGCTTCCCAGGTGGCACAGTGGTAAAGAATCTGTGTGTAATGCAAGAGACATAAGAGATGCAGGTTCAATCCCTGAGTCAGGAAGATCCCCTGGAGTAGGAAATATCAACCCACTCCAATATTCTTGCCTGGAAAATTCAAGGGACGGAGGACCCCAACATGTTACAGTCCATGGGGTTGCAAAGAGTCAGACATGACTGAGCACGCACCTTTACCATAAAATTACAGTTAGATAAAGTTAGATAAAGGTAAGCAAAGAAGCTTGAGGAAACCATATAACCTCATTTTAAACATTTCATAGAAAGTAGAAAATACTTATAAATGGAAATAGGATTATTAACACTTCCCTGGAGATTACAATTCTGCTTTATTTACCTACTACAGTTTGAAGAATTAGGAATACATGTCAGATACTGTTTTGAAATACCAGGAAAATTGAGTACTGCGTATAGTATAGTGTTTTAATAAGTGAAGAGTCAAGACTGAGGATGTAAAGGCCAGTAGGTATGTCCTGAAGTGTGGAAAGCAGAAATCTAATTTGAGATATTCATTGGAACCATGCAAATGTTTTATGTATTTATATTCTTGTGTGCTCAGTTGTTCACTCATGGGCAACTCTTTGCAAACCATGGACTGTAACCTGCCAGACTTCTCCATCCGTGGAATTTTCCAAGCAAGAAATACTGGAGTGGGTTGCCATTTCCTACTCCACAGGATCTTCCCAAACCAGGGATCTAACCTGCATCTCTTGCATTGGCAAGTGGATTCTTTACCACTGCACCACCTGGGAAGCCCAATCTATATTGTTACTAATATGCTTATAAAGTATCTTAAAAGTATCTTTAAAGTACTAATATACTTATAGTCTTAAAAGGAGTCTTATAAAGTATCTTCCCTGGATTGGGAAGATCCCCTGGAGAAGGCAATGGCTACCTGCTCCAGTATTCTGGCCTGGAGGCTTTGGACATGACTGAGAGACTTTCACATATAAAGTAATACCAATGCTATTAATTCTATGTTAATAATAAATTAATATTCAAAATAATTTCATTGAGCACCCCACTAGGTATTATGAGGTTGCATTTTGTTGAAGAAGAAAATTAGTCAAAACTCTCTTCTCTATGTTTTTAAATTTTCTATTGAAATGTAACTGATTTGTCACATTGCTTGACAGAACAATTAGCATTTGGTAGTATTATGATGTATAACTTATATTTTTATTTCTTATCTACTAGCTCGGGCTCAGAGTTTCTTAAAAGGTAGAAAAAAATGTCCTGTGTGGTTGTTTCACATAATTCCTCATCTCAGTGTATCTATTTATTGACATAAATATGTACTTTTTTCCCAAGGTAAGATAATAGGTACTTTAAAATCAGGGATGGTCAGAACTTTTCAAAATTTTGAATATAGACATTTTTATGAAGTCAAATACTAACCCAACTGTGTTTATGGTTCAGTCAATGCATCTATTAATGTATACAGGAAGTCTAGGAAAGGGCTTATTTTTAAAATTCAGTATTTAATATGAATGTACAGTTTCCAAAATACATCGAAAAATGTGTGAATGGAGATATAAATATTACCTTGCATCTCTGAATCGTTATTCAGGAAAGATTTAGCACTTTTTAATAGGGTTTCTGTAATATTTTTCCAGTGTTTGCAAATGTAGCATCGCTGACTTCGCAGAAGCAATAAAAACATCTCTTCCTCTGTTACCAACAATAACTCCCAGAAGCTGCAACTTCAGATTTATAGTTACTTGATATACAAAAATTTGGAGCAGATTAAAAAGTGCCTTGCTTCTTCTGCCATTATCACTAAGTAAAATATAGTGAAACAATAGGTGGGATTTTTTGGTAGTTACTAGCTGTTCTGAAGTATATCCTGAAAGCTCCACTATAGGGCCCTGTAATTAATGTCAATAGCATAACACATGGCTATCTAAATTACTACCTATATCTCCCACTTCTACCCAAGCATATTTAATGTACTTCTTGACTATTAGCATGTATGCTGAATGCTTTGTTAAATTATGATAAGTAGAGATGCTCTCCTCTCCCTGCCTTCCTCCCTCTCTCCATGTCTATAAATCTACTCTCTATGCCTGTTTCTCCATTGCTGTCCTGTAAATAAATTATTCAGTACCATTTTTCTAGATTCAGTATATATATGTTAGAGTATGGTATTTATTTTTCTGTTTCTGACTCACTTCACTCTGTATAATAGATACTAGGTTCATCCACCTCATCAGAATTGACTAAAATGAGTTCCTTTTTATGGCTAATATTCCATTGTGTATAAGTACCACAACTTCTTTACCCGTTCATCTGTTGATGGACATCTAGGGTGCTTCCATGTTCTAGCTATTGTAAATAGTGCTGCAATAAACAATGGGATACGTGTGTCTTTTTCAATTTTGGTTTCCTCAGGGTATTTGCCTAGAAGTGGGATTCCTGAGTAATATGGTGGTTTTATTCCTAGCTTTTTAAGGAATCTTCATACTATCTTCCATAGTGGCTGTATCAATTTACATTCCCACCAACAGTGCAAGAGCGTTCCCTTTTCTCCACACCCTCTCCAGTATTTATTGTTTGTAGACTTTTTGATGATGGCCATTCTGACTGGTGTGAGGTAATATCTCACTGAACTTTTGATTTGCATTTCTCTGATAATCAGTGATGTTGAGCATCTTTTCATGTGTTTGTCATCCATCTGTATGTCTTCTTTGGAGAAATGTCTATTTAGGTCGTTTTCCCACTTTTTTAGTGGGTTGTTTGTTTTTCTGGAATTGAGTTATATGAGCTGCTTGTATATTTTGGAAATTAATCCTTTGTCAGTTGTTTGATTTGCTATTATTTTCTCCCATTCTGAGGGCTGTCTTTTCACCTTGCTTATAGTTTCCTTTGCTATGCAAAAGCTTTTAAATTTAATCAAATTCCACTTGTTTACTTTTGTTTTCATTTCTGTTACTCTAGGAGGTGGGTCATAGAGGATCTTACTTTATGTCGAGTGTTCTGCCTATGTTTTCCTCTAAGACTTTTATAGTTTCTGGTCTTACATTTAGGTCTTTAATCCATTTTGAGTGTATCTTTGTGTATGGTGTTAGGAAGTGTTCTAATTTCATTCTTTTACATGTAGCTGTCCAGTTTTCCCAGCACCATTTATTGAAGAGGCTATCTTTGCCCCATTTTATATTCTTGCCTCCTTTGTCAAAAATAAGTTACTCATAGGTGCATGGGTTTATTTCTGAGCTTTCTATCTTGTTCATTGGTCTATATTTCTGTTTTTGTGCCAGTACCATACTGTCTTGATGATTATAGATTTGTAGTATAACCTGGAGTCAGGAAGGTTGATTCCTCCAGCTCCATTCTTCTTCCTCAAGACTGCTTTGGCTATTCGGGGTCTTTCGCGTTTCCATATGAATTGTGAAATTTTTTGTTCTAGTTCTTGAAAAATGCCACTGGTAATTTGATAGGGCTCACACTGAATCTGCAGATTGCATTTGGTAGTATAGTCATTTTTATAATATTGATTCTTCCTACTCAGAAACATGGAATATCTCTCATTTGTTTATGTCATCTTTGATTTCTTTCATCAGGGTCTTATAATTTTCTGCATACAGTTCTTTTGTTTCCTTAGGTAAGTTTATTCCTAGATATTTAATTCTTTTTGTTGCAATGGTGAATGGGATTGATTCCCTGATTTCTCTTAAATTCTATATACTAACAATGAAAAATCAGAAAGAGAAATTGAGATGCTCTTTTTGAAGCCTAAATTAGAGTAACTTATTAATTTAAATATTTTCTCCTTATGAGTGGTTCCTGTTAGTATTTTTCATCAGACTATTTATCTTTGTTATGATAAGTCAAACAAATAAAATAAAACAATGTGGTAACTATATTTGATGATGTAATTTGTAGCCACAGGTATTATAATCATTTTGGTTTTCTTGCTTTGTTTCATTTGTTGTTTTTGTTGAAAATATTTTTGTATAAATAGACAATACATGAAGAGTATTTAACCTTCAAAGAAAATAAGATAACTAAAGAATCCACTAAATATGTACCCCCAAAAAAGCACTTTGAAGGAGCCAGGAGCAAAAAACAGAAAACCATGCAACTTCTACTTTCTAATATTTTGGTGATGGAGTTCATTTTTTATAGCTCTTTGCTGCCTAAGTGAAAGTAAAAGTCGCTCAGTCATGTCCGACTCTTTCAGACCACATGGACTATTCAGTCCATGGAATTCTCCAGGCCAGAATACTGGAGTGGGTCACCTTTGCCTTCTCCAGGGGATAGTCCCAACCCAGGGATCAAACCCAGAAAGACTAAAGCAAAATATCTTCCACTAAGATTAGCCCAAGATTAGGCTTTTCAATTTCATAGCAGGGTTTTCAAGGATAATACTTTTTCTGAGTCCCTCTCTTTATTTCTGAAAATTTCTACATCTACTAAGTTTACTATAGTGTCATTGATCCATAGTATCTAGATATCTAATTTGTAAAGGATGAATGAATTAATATTTCATTTGTCAAAGTAGCAATCTATTAAGTATATTCCATTGACTTAGAGCAAACACAAAATGCCTATGTATAATAAGTCTATATATAAAATGCAACCTTTAAAATATATTTTTGGCAAATCCACATGGTTTCATGTTTTACCTATTGAGGCTATTTTCAAATAACCATTTCATATTTGGGTGTAGAAATATGGGGTGAAATAAAATAAGTGGATTTTTAAATTATGATTTCTTACATAAACATAGAAAATGAGCAATCTCTCTGTGTTTTTTATTATTAATATTTGTCTATGTGAAAGGAAGAAAATATTAAAAATTTTAACATTCTCATTTTAAGTCCATTTATTTAATGTTTTCAAAGATACTTTACATTATCCTTCAAAAAAAAAAAAAAGTTAGAGTCTTGAACTCTAGACTAACTACTAAAAGTAACACTATAAAGGATTTCTGAGGCTAGGATTTGAAAACTGACATTTTTTTCCTAAAGTTCTAGAGTTAACTTTTACTCTTTCTGAGCTTGACAATAGACATGCATGTGGTTGTGTTAATCCTAATATCCTACCTTATTAAATATAATTTATATAGCACATAATTGAAAACTTGGCCCCCATATTCTTAATAATGTAATTTGGATTGAATATCTCTCAAGTTCTTACCTAAATTCCAAGCAAATGATGACGTTTGAAAGATATAAAGCAACAGTTTGTGTATCACCTAAAACCAAATTTATTAAAATTGCAATCTCCAACTATCTGCAGATTATCTTTGATAATGACACATATAATCTTAAAGAGCAGATGAGTAAGAAAAGAATATTTCCTTCCTAATTGTTAAGTTATGTTTCAAAAAAACCCATTTTAGAACTATTTTCAGCAAAATATGAGAACAAAAACTGTATTAGGCAACTGAGAAAATGAGTGAGCAAATGGAAGACATTAAATAAAACAATAAAGACAACAACACTAAATGCAGTATACTAAACTAGTGGCATTATATGTGCTAATGTCTGACATTATAGAGACTTTTGAGGACCAGCCTTGTTTTATGTTTTCAAAGACTTAGTTGTAAATTTGTTTTCATATATTGCAGATATATAAGGCAAACTCCTGCCTGGCCCTCTAACCCACTGTTAGGCTGCTTTTTTACTTTTTGATTCAAATTATAAAGACACACCAAATGCAACCATTCGTTCCAGAGGAGCCTATTAAGTGACTGTTCACTATTAGTGGGTGAAAAAACTGGATTAGCCTTGGTTCAGTTTCTACAGTGGTGATGCACGGGTATCTTCGATCTACTTTATTCTCTTTCCTCTGTACTCAAGGAATATATCAGTCTCTCTTTATTGTGCCACAGACCTTTCCTTCCTAAAAAATGCAGGATGTCTACTCTGTTGAATACCTTAAACTTTCCCTCTTTCCTTTATTTTGCCAAAATACATTTTCATAAAATGTGTTCTCTGACCTTGCCTTCTGGTTACTTCACATTCCTATTTCTATTGTCTCTTCTCTTTTTTTTTTTTTTTTTTTTTTTGACATCTCCAATAGGAATCACATTTGCTAGAAGAATTCCTGTCACACATGTAAATTCATGTTTCTTATTCTTATATCTTACTTGCATATTGGAAATACAGTATTCAACAACCCTTTTTTTAATTGTTAAAAATATAATTTTCTATGTCCAAATAACTTTTATAGATCTCTCATTTCTTCTTTAATTCCATCAGAAACTAAATTCTCTTGGGAAACTTTTTTCATGAAACAATTAAGTTGTCACTTCTTAAATGTAAAACTTAATATAAAATATAAAATTTCCTATCCCAGATTTTAAGGTTTAGTTCAGTGATCATTGGTAAGCTACTACATCTTTTAAAAGCAGATCCTTCTGTGTTATAGAGTCATTTTTCATTATATAAAAGGTGAACTAGATGATTACCATGCTTTGTTGAGTCCTGAAACCTGTTCTAAGGTGATAGGTTAATGAGTCAATCCTGTTTATTTTAAGTTTATTTAAAATTTAATTATTTTTTCTTTTTATTTTTTATTGGTGTATACCTATTTTAGTAAATTGAACTAATTTTTAAACTAAAATTTTTTGGCATGCATCAAGTTCCAAAATATAAGGACAGTTACATGATATCATAGTCTATAGACCAAGTTCAAAATTTAGTAAAATCTAGTATGTTGTTTTTCATATGCTTTGTGTTATAAAATCAAACATGAGCACAAGTTGAGGGTATTGAAATTTTATTTTCTGAGAATGTTATTCTGCTCAATTGAACCTACTGGTTGGCTTAGAGTTTAAGTATTATAAAAGGCCAGTTTGATTGAAGTGACTCTTACTGCTTCTGAGTCTGAAATATTCCTTTCATTGATGAATACCAAGGGCAGTACAGGCTGAGGTTTTGAAGACTAGTTTCTTGTGGATCCTCTGCATCATCGCTAGAACTTCATCTCAGATATTGTTTGACTTTGTTGTTAGCAATTCAGTTTTCCAGCTTTCATCTAAGTTTTAATTTTAGCTTTGAGACAAGTTTGTTGAATTATATAGACCCACAAGATAGCTCTAAGAGGCTTTAAAGGGAAATCAGACAACTGACTTCATCAATAAAAATACATTGTATAATTGCTTTTACCAATTTCCTAAGTTTCCCACTCAAATTATCAGCTGAATTTAGCAGTGTGCTGTGATGTAATTAGTTTACATTTTGGTACAACCTCCTTATATTGTCACATAACTGTAACAGTTTTTGAACCAGACTTTAACCTCAAACTATACATTAATTACTAAAACTCTAGATGATTGACCTTAAAATATTTTCTGAATAATAATATTGAGGATACATTTTCTTCCTTTCATGTTGCCCTTTTTTCTCATAAGGCAAGTTCAGTTCAGTTTAGTTGCTCAGTCCTGTCCGACTCTTTGCAACCCCATGAATCACAGCACGCCAGGCCTCCCTGTCCATCACCAATTCCTGGAGTTTATCCAAACTCATGTCCATCGAGTCGGTGATGCCATCCAGACATCTCATCCTCTGTTGTCCCCTTCTCCTCCTGCCCCCGATCCCTCCCAGCATCAGGGTCTTTTCCAATAAGTCATCTCTGCACATGAGGTGGCCAAAATATTGGAGTTTCAGCTTTAGCATCAGTCCTTCAAATGAACACCCAGGACTGATCTCCTTTAGGATGGACTGGTTGGATCTCCTTGCAGTCCAAGGGACTCTCAAGAGTCTTCTCCAACACCACAGTTAAAAAGCATCAATTCTTCCACGCTCAGCTTTCTTCACAGTCCAACTCTCACATCCATACGTGACCACTGGAAAAACCATAGCCTTGACTAGACGGACCTTTGTTGGCAAAGTAATGTCTCTGCTTTTTAATATGCTATCTAGGTTGGGATGAACTTATCAGCTGAATGTTTCTACAATGTCTGTGTTAAATATACTTTCCTCCTAAATTAACAAAGAAGTAAATATAAAAGGTCACCCAGAAAGAATAGGTGTTATATTACTCTTATTAAAAATTCCTTTTACACTGGGAAATTATTACCAAATATATGTTGCCAGGAGTCCCTCAACATTAAACTATACATCAGATCAGATCAGATCAGATCAGTCGCTCAGTCGTGTCCGACTCTTTGCGACCCCATGAATCGCAGCACGCCAGGCCTCCCTGTCCCTCATCAACTCCCGGAGTTCACTCAGACTCACGTCCATCGAGTCAGAGATGCCATCCAGCCATCTCATCCTCTGTCGTCCCCTTCTCCTCCTGCCCCCAATCAATTTTTTAAATTGAGATATAAATCGCATATAACATTTCAGATGTATAGCATAATGATTTAATACTTGTATGTATTGTTAAATGATTGTCATTAGTCTAGTTAACTTCTATCACCACACAGTTATAATTTTTTAATAAAAAAGTAATACTTCAGAGTAATCATCTACCATTTCAAATGTAGGTTGTGCTCTTGCTCAGTCATATTCAACTCTGTGACCCTTTGGACTGTAGCCCAGAAGGGTCCTCTGTCCATGGGATTTTCCCAGGCAAGAATACTGGCATGGGTTGCCATTTCCTCCTCCAAGGGATCTTCCTGATCCAAGGATTGAACCCGAGTTTCCTGTGTCACCTGGATTGCAGGTGGATTCTTTATTTGCTGAGCCATATGTACATAGTTTTGAAGTAGAAATAGCTATTTTAAATGATTGATCCTGTTTCATTTCCTAATATTAGAAAAAGAGCACAAAGAATCTTTGGATACACTATTGTAATTTAGTTGGGCTTGTGCTCCACTTTTTTTTTTTTTACTTCCATTTTTATTTTATTTATTTATTTATTTTTATATGATATTATACACGTTTTAATGCCTTTCTCCCAAATCATCCCCCCTACCTTCCACAGAATCCAAAAGACTGTTCTATACATCTGTGTCTCTTTTGCTGCCTCGCATACAGGGTTGTCGTTACCATCTTTCTAAATTCCATATATATGCGTTAGTATACTATATTGGTGTTTTTCTTTCTGGCTTACTTCACTCTGTATAATAGGCTCCAGTTTCATCAAAGAGTGATATTGCAGTCAAATTTTCTCTTTTTTATGTTGGTCTTTTGAATAAAAGCGCTATATGTTTAATTTAAAAATTATGGAAATAGTCCAAGTGTTTTCTTCTGACTCAACATTTTTTCTTGTGTGTTTGCAACGTGTCAGAGAATTTTATTAACTAAAACTTGAGATAGTGTTGGAGACAGTGAGGCAATTGCACTGATTCCCCTGATCAAAGCAATGGAAAAGGGTGAAGAATGCTGCTTCCCAGGGGAGCTATACATAGTGAAAATATTACATGTTGAGGACATTTGGTCACAGTAAGAAGAATGTAGAGAATAAAATGAAACAAACTAATGAGTACAGTGTGGATGGAAAAGAGGATAAGAAGTTTTAACAGAGGAAATTTAGAAGAGAAACAAAGATTTTTTTTTCTTTTAACAAAAATGAGAAGCATAAGGTTTTGACAAGGTGAATTGTTTAGCATGCAACTCCTCAATTTTATTTTTTATTTAGCTTGTTTCTGTAAATCAATATTCAGTAAAGCTTTAATAAAGTCTTTAAACAGATGACTGAATGTGAAACCATGATTCTTTCTGACCCTATGTGTGATTTAATTATGTATGAATTGTATTCATTATATTGTTTCACCCTCATTATATTTTTATACAAAAGATCAAGTCAGAAACTGCAAAACTGTGAACAGATATAAATTTTGTCATTTATAAATCTTTTGGAGAAATCCTTCTCACTTAGTAGATGTTTTTTTAAACTTGTTTTTTTAAAATATTCAACTACAGGGAACAACAACAGAAGCAAGGAGATGGGAAAGGGGATACATCTTTTCAGGTAGCAGCTTTAAAAGAGAGTAACCTAAAGAAGGGCTTCCCTGGTAGCACAGTGGTAAACAATCTGCCTGCCAATGTAGGAGATGCAAGTTCAATTCCTAGGTTGGGAAGATCCCCTGGAGTGGCACCCACTCCAGTATTCTTGCCTAGGCAATCCCATGGACAGAGGAGCCTGGCGGTCTACAGTTCATGGGGTCACAAACAGCTGGACATGACTGAGTGACTGAGTACACAGGAGAAAGCTTCAGATTTGTTGTGATGAATGCTGAAAACAAAAAATGTTCTAGTTAAATCAGTGGCCATAATCATAAATCTTGAACACTAGTGTAACAAGTTTAATGTCCTTTGCGATTTTATCATGCTACTTCACTAAAATATCTCTTAAACATATCCACGTGCATGTATGTTAACTAAATAACTACAAGGATTTTTTTTTTTGGAATGTATCACTTTTTTGTTAGTAAGACACTGCTCATACATTTTAAAAAATTATATAGCTGTTAACAAACTTTCCCCACGTATATTACATCAGATCAGATCAGATCAGATCAGTTGCTCAGTCTTGTCCGACTCTTTGCGACCCCATGAATCGCAGCATGCCAGGCCTCCCTGTCCATCACCACCTCCCGGAGTTCACTCAGACTCACGTCCATCGAGTCAGTGATGCCATCCAGCCATCTCATCCTCTGTCGTCTCCTTCTCCTCTTGCCCCCAATCCCTCCCAGCATCAGAGTCTTTTCCAATGAGTCAACTCTTCGCATGAGGTGGCCAAAGTACTGGAGTTTCAGCTTTAGCATCATTCCTTCCAAAGAAATCCCAGGGCTGATCTCCTTCAGAATGGACTGGTTGGATCTCCTTGCAGTCCAAGGGATTCTCAAGAGTCTTCTCCAACACCACACTTCAAAAGCATCAATTCTTCGGTGCTCAGCCTTCTTCACAGTCCAACTCTCACATCCATACATGACCACTGGAAAAACCATAGCCTTGACTAGACGAACCTTTGTTGGCAAAGTACTGTCTCTGCTTTTGAATATTCTATCTGGGTTGGTCATAACTTTCCTTCCAAGGAGTAAGCGTCTTTTAATTTCATGGCTGCAGTCACCATCTGCAGTGATTTTGGAGCCCAGAAAAATAAAGTCTGACACTGTTTCCACTGTTTCCCCATCTATTTCCCATGAAGTGATGGGACCAGATGCCATGATCTTCGTTTTCTGAATGTTGAGCTTTAAGCCAACTTTTTCACTCTCCACTTTCACTTTCATCAAGAGGCTTTTTAGTTCCTCTTCACTTTCTGCCATAAGGGTGGTGTCATCTGCATATCTGAGGTTATTGATATTTCTCCCAGCAATCTTGATTCCAGCTTGTGTTTCTTCCAGCCCAGTGTTTCTCATGATGTACTCTGCATATAAGTTAAATAAGCAGGGTGACAATATACAGCCTTAACGTACTCCTTTTCCTATTTGGAACCAGTCTGTTGTTCCATGTCCAGTTCCAACTGTTGCTTCCTGACCTGCATACAGATTTCTCAAGAGGCAGATCAGGTGGTCTGGTATTCCCATCTGTTTCAGAATTTTCCACAGTTTATTGTGATCCACACAGTCAAAGGCTTTGGCATAGTCAATAAAGCAGAAATAGATGTTTTTCTGAAACTCTCTTGCTTTTTCCATGATCCAGCAGATGTTGGCAATTTGGTCTCTGTTTCCTCTGCCTTTTCTAAAACCAGCTTGAACATCAGGAAGTTCACGGTTCACATACTGCGGAAGCCTGGCTTGGAGAATTTTGAGCATTACTTTACTAGCATGTGAGATGAGTGCCATTGTGCGGTAGTTTGAGCATTCTATGGCATTGCCTTTCTTTGGGATTGGAATGAAAACTGACCTTTTCCAGTCCTGTGGCCACTGCTGAGTTTTCCAAGTTGGCTGGCATATTGAGTGCAGCACTTTTACTGCATCATCTTTCAGGATTACAACATCTTGCACAAAGTTGACCATTAACCATTTAAACCTCAAGAAAAATGTAAACAAGGCAATGAGAAGGAAACAGGAACAAAGAATAAGAAATAGATTTTTTCTACCTTATTTGGGTATCAGTTGCAAATAAAATTATAATATTTAAGATGTAACATGATTATTTGATATATGTATACATTGTGAAAAGATTCTTCCAAGAAGAAATAATGCATCCATTATATCATGTATTTACCTTCTGGGTGTGTGTGTGTGTGTGTGTGTGTGTGTGTGTGTGTGAAAACATTTAGTTATTCTGTCTTAGGAAATTTCAATTACACAGTACAGTGTCATTTACTGTCATGACAATATTATATATTAGATCCTCAGATCTTATTCATTTTATACTTGAAAATTGGTACCCTTTACCAACTTATTTATTCCACCTCCCAAGCCCTGCCAACCACTTTTTAGCTCTATTTTTATGAGTTTGACCTTTTAAATTATAGATATAATCATAGTTATAGATATATTCCATTTATAAGTGATATCATGCAATATAAGTCTTTCTCTGCCTGACTTATTTCCCTTAGCCTTCAAGGTCCTCATGTTGTTGCAAGTGGCAATATTTCCTTTTCTTCTCATGACTGAATAAAATAGTTCATATATTTTGAATATTAACTTCTTATCAGATATGTGGTTTGCAAATACTTTCTCCCATTCCATGGATTGCCTTTTCAGCTTGTTAGTGGTTTTTTTTTTCTGTTTATTTGTTTGGCTTTTTAAAAATTGTTTGTTTTCTGCTGTGCAGAAGCTTTTTAGTTTGATGTAATTCCACTCATTTGTTTTTGATTTTGGTGTCTTTGCTTTTGGATTCAAATCTAAAAACACATTGCCAAGATCAATGTCAAGGAGTTTACCCACCAAGTTTTTTTCTAGGAGTTTTATGGTTTCAGGACTTATGTTTAAGTTTTTAATCCATTTTGAGTAGATTTTTTTTACTATCAAGTAAGTTTTCAGGACACAAAATCAATATAGAAAAATAGTTGAGTTTCTATACACTAACAATGAACTGTCAAGAAAAGAAATTAAGAAAATAATCCAATTTACATGAAAAGAATAAAATACTTGGATATAAGTTTATCCAAGGAATTGAAAGATCTATACACTGAAAACTATGAGACACTGATGAAATAAAGAAGATACAAATTAATGAAAAGATATTAATAACTCATGCATTTGAATAATAAATGTTGTTAAAATATCTGTATTGCACAAAACAAACTATAGATTTAATGCAATCATGATCAAAATTTCAGTGCCATTTTTTACAGAAATAGGAACAACAGTCCTAAAATTTTATGCAACCAAAAAGACTCCAAGTATCCAAAGCATCTTGAAAAAGAAAAACAAAGCTGGTGTCATTGTACTTCCTATATTTAGACTATATTGCAAAGCTATATTAATCAAAACAATACAATATTGGCATAAAATCAGACACCAAACCAAGCATGTCTACTTGCTGGACATGTGGCAAAGCCATCCTATGGATTCTGGTAAAGAAAAGTACAATGTTTATTGAAGAGTACCAATCAAGGAGAATGGGTAGCCAGAGCTTAAGAGACCTGAAATACCCAATATCTTTTAAAAAGAGGTTTTTAAAAACAATGCAAGGGAGAAGGTTGCTGGGTGCCTGATAAGCTCATGCACATTTCTCTGATTGGTTGATGGAGAGGTAACATGGAGGTATTTCAGGAATCTCAATTATCAGTTATCTGGCTCCAACCACTTTGGGGTCTACTTACTGGTTGTCATCATGCAGTTAACTTCTTTTACCTGGTGGAGCATTTAATATGTGAGAAACAGGTCAAAGACACAGCTTAGAATATTATCTATAGCCCTTGAGGAGGAACTAAAGGTCTTTGATTTTGTTTTGTGGTTAAACTGTTATTATTTGATCTTGCTTGACTACTTTCTTTGTTTCTGAATTTTCTTTTAAAAATTGATTTTTCTGATTTAAACTATGACTTCTTTGATTAAATTTGATCTTTGGAACTTGGGGAAGGCCTAGGAGGCTTTTTTTTTTTTTTTTTTTTACAAACAAGAGGCAAGGGACTCTTTCTGTTTCAGCAGGTCCAATGGAACAGAATATTGTTGTTGTTCAGTCGCTCAGTTGTGTCTGACTCTTTGAAACCCCATGAACTGTAGCACACCATGCTTCCCTGTCCTTTGCCATCTCCCAGAGCTTGCTCAAACTCATCTCCACTGAGTCAGTGATGCCATCCAACCATCTAATCTTCTGTCATCACCTTCTCACTCTTGGCTTCAATCTTTCTCAGCATTAGGGTCTTTTCCAATGAGTCAGTTCTTTGCATCAGATGGCTAAAGTATTGGAGTTTCAGCTTCAGCATCAGTCCCTCCAATGAATATTCAGGCATGATTTCTTTTAGGATTGACTGGTTTGATCTCGCTGTTGTCCAAGGGGTACTTTCAAGAGTCTTCTCCAGCACCATTTGGAGAATGGAGCAGAATAGAGAGCCCAGAAATAAACCCAAGGTAATATGGTCAACTAATCTTTGATAAGGGCATCAAGGATATGCAATGGAGAAATGATAGTCTTTTTAATAATGGTATTGGAAAAACTGGAGAACCACATGTGAAACAGTGAAGCTGGACCCTTATCAGTTTAGTTCAGTCACTCAGTCATGTCTGACTCTTAGTGACCCCATGGACTGCAGCATGCCAGGCTTCCCTGTGCATCACCAGCTCCTAGAGCTTGCTCAGACTCATGTCCACCAAGTTGGTGATGCCATTCAACCATCTTATAACATACACAAAAATAAAAATAGAAATGTATTTCTCTTCTGGTTTAGAAGACCTTTATTATCATCATGAATACTGATGTTTCTAGATCTGTTTATACATATATCAAGAATCTAGTTGTGTGAGTTAGAAAGAAAATATTTTGAGCTCCATTTAGATTCTTTCTATGGCTATACTGCCTATATGGACAGATGCTAAGTCCATTTTATTCATAATTAATATCCTAGAAAAATCCAAATAATTAAATCAATTGTTTTATGACAAACATCCTTTAATTATTTAGAGTTGTTTTATTTGTCACTTTCTTTTACACTTAGGAACATTAGAGCTAAATAATAAATAGTATCTATAATCATAAGAAGCAAAACTTCCATAAAAGGTTTGAGTACTGAGTATACTATCATTTTTGTTATGAGAAAGAAATTGCAGCAGTTCTACACATTATGCATCATGTGCTTCATGTGAACAATACAAATGTACCAATATTTTCAGTCACATAACAATCATTCTACACTGTAACTCCAAATGTTATCCTGCTGAGAAAACTACTTAAAATATGAAGTAATGATTATTATCAATCTCAAAATGTTTATGAAAAGAGGCAAATAATAATTTTGTAAAGTGTATTACCAGATCTTTGGGGTTGCTTTCCTGCTAATTATTTACAAATGCTATAGACTATTTTATTGTTAAACTACATTTTCCAATATTGCCAGCTTCTATGTTCGATTCAGCTCAGTTCAGTTCAGTCAGTCAGTCATGTTCGACTCTTTGCGACCCCATGAATCACAGCACGCCAGGCCTCCCTGTCCATCACCAACTCCCAGAGTTCACTCAAACTCATGTCCATCGAGTCGGTGATGCCATCCAGCCATCTCATCCGCTGTCGTCCCCTTCTCCTCCTGCCCCCAATCCCTCCCAGCATCAGGGTCTTTTCCAATGAGTCAACTCTTTGCATGAGGTGGCCAAAGTATTAGAGATTCAGCTTTAGCATCATTCCTTCCAATGAACACCTAGGACTGGTCTCCTTTAGGATGGACTGTTTGGATCTACTTGCAATCCAAGGGACTCTCAAGAGTCTTCTCCAACACCACACTTCAAAAGCATCAATTCTTCCACATTCAGCTTTCTTCACAGTCCAACTCTCACATCCATACTTGACCACTGGAAAAACCATAGCCTTGACTAGACGGACCTTTGTTGGCAAAGTAATGTCTCTGCTTTTTAATATGCTATCTAGGTTGGTCGTAACTTTCCTTCCAAGGAGTGAGCGTCTTTTAATTTTATGGCTGCAGTCACCATCTGCAGTGACTTTGGAGCCCCTAAAAATTAAAGTCTGACACTGTTTCCACTGTTTCCCCACCTATTTCCCATGAAGTGATTGGACCAGATGCCATGATCTTAGTTTCTGAATGTTGAGCTTTAAGCCAACTTTTTCACTTTCCTCTTTCATCAAGAGGCTTTTTGGTTCCTCTTCACATTCTGACATAAGGCTGGTGTCATCTGCATATCTGAGGTTATTGATTTTCCCTTGGCAATCTTGATTCCAGCTTGTGCTTCATCCAGCCCAGTGTTTCTCATGATGTACTCTGCATATAAGTTAAATAAGCAGGGTGACAATATACAGCCTTAACGTACTCCTTTTCCTATTTGGAACCAGTCTGTTGTTCCATGTCCAGTTCCAACTGTTGCTTCCTGACCTGCATACAGATTTCTCAAGAGGCAGATCAGGTGGTCTGGTATTCCCATCTGTTTCAGAATTTTCCACAGTTTATTGTGATCCACACAGTCAAAGGCTTTGGCATAGTCAACAAAGCAGAAATAGATGTTTTTTCTGGAACTCTCTTGCTTTTTCCATGATCCAGCAGATGTTGGCAATTTGATCTCTGTTTCCTCTGCCTTTTCTAAAACCAGCTTGAACATCAGGAAGTTCACCGTTCACGTATTGCGTAAGCCTGGCTTGGAGAATTTTGAGCATTACTTTACTAGCGTGTGAGATGAGTGCAATTGTGCAGTAGTTTGAGCATTCTATGGCATTGCCTTTCTTTGGGATTGGAATGAAAACTGACCTTTTCCAGTCCTGTGGCCACTGCTTAGTTTTCCAAAGTTGCTGGCATATTTAGTGCAGCACTTTCACAGCATCATCTCTGAGGATTTGAAATAGCTCAACTGGAATTCCATCACCTCCACTAGCTTTGTTCGTAGTGAGGCTTTCTAAGACCCACTTGACTTCACATTCCAGGATGTCTGGCTCTAGGTGAGTGATTACACCATCGTGATATCTGGATCATGAAAATCTTTTTTGCACAGTTCTTCTATGTATTCTTCTCACCTCTTCTTAATATCTTCTGCTTCTGTTAGGTCCATATCATTTCTGTCATTTATTGAGCCCATCTTTGCATGAAATGTTCCCTTGGTATCCTCAATTTTCTTGAAGAGCTCTCCAGTCCTTCCCATTCTGTTTCCCTCTATTTCTTTACATTGATCACTGAGGAAGGCTTTCTTATCTCTCCTTGCTCTTCTTTGGAACTCTGCATTCAGATGCACATATCTTCCTTTTCTCCTTTGTTTTTCGCTTCTCTTCTTTTCCCAACTATTTGTAAGGTCTCCCCAGACAGCCATTTTGCTTTTTTGCATTTCTTTCCCATGAAAAAGAAATGGAAAAGCTTCTATGTTAGACTAACATTATGTTAGAGACTAATTTACAGTTTGCTTTTGGCACTGTTTCCTCAGTCTGCTGTGTTGGAAAGAACATGGACTTTGAAGTCATGTTGTTTTGGGTCTGAAGTCTGTCACCTGGGCTGTGTGGGATGCTTGAGAATATAGCATCTCACATTTAGTTTCTTTATGTGTAAAATGAAGATAATAACACACATTTTACAAGGTTCCTGTAAGGATTGAATGAGGTAATAAGTATGTGAAACGTGCTGGCACAGTCATATAGAGTAGATTAATGGATAAGTGTTGCCATTTCAATCTCTATCTTTTCTAGATACATTAGCCAGATCCTACAAACTTCTCAGTCATCTTTTTCCAAGTCCATTCTTTATAATATATTTCCCTATTGAATAAATTAAGCTTATTTAAGACTTGACTAGCAGTTCTGTTCTTTCTGATACCAAGTAAGAGGTGCATTTTCTAACACCTGTTCTCTGACTCTCTGATGTCATCTAGGTATCTAAAAATCAATTCACTTCTGACACTAACTGCCTAGCATTAGTGTAGAGCCTACCAGCTAAAGGGGTCAGTGCCATAAAACTGCTTCCACTTTAGACACCAGTCACAATTCCCAGTTGTCATTCTAACAAACCAACTATAAATTTGGGAGTTCCCATGACTTGGCAGTTCCTCCCATTTGATAATTTTGATAATTTTCTAAAAGGACTCACAGAACTTGAGAAAACACTTTTTCTTAAGCTTCCCAGTTTATTATAAAGGATACAGCTCAGAAAAGCTATGACCAACCTAGACAGCATGTTAAAAAGCAAAGGCATTACTTTGCCAACAAAGGTCCATCTAGTCAAAGTTATGGTTTTTCCAGTAGTCATGTATGAATATGAGAGTTGGACTACAAAGAAAGCTGAGCACTGAAGAATTGATACTTTTGAACTGTGGTGTTTGAGAACACTCTTGAGAGTCCCTTGGAATGCAAGGAGATCAAACCAGTGAATCCTAAAGAAAATCATGCCTGAATATTCATTGGAAGGACTGATACTGAAGCTGAAACTCCAATACTTTGGCCAATTACGGAAAGAACTGACTCATTGGAAAAGACCCTGATGCTGGGAAAGATTGAAGGTGGGAGGAGAGGGGATGACAGAAGATAAGATGGTTGGATGGCATCACCGATGCGATCAACATGAGTTTGAGTAAGCTCCAGGAGTTGGTGGTAGACAGACAAGTCTAGCATGCTGCAGTCCATGGGGTTGCAAAGAGTCAGACACGACAGTGACTGAACAGCTACAACGATGTTAAGGAAACTGAACTTTAAAAAGATGAATGAAAGTAACCTGTTTATGTCCATTGAGAGACACTAAACATATTTGAACCTAGGCTAATTTACCTTTAAGACAGCCATTTAGATCTGACCATGTGATACATTGAAGCTTTATGTTACTAAACAGATATATGTTCAAAATACCCATATTTTATTTTTATCAACCATGCCCAAACTTATAAGATTCTTAGATAATGTTGGGTGAGAGATTATATAATAAGATATTTTAAAAAATGAATAAAAATGACTCCTATTAACATGGAATTTATAGTATCAGTGTAAAGATAATATTGTAATATAGGTAAGTATACACAATTTAATATAATCAATGTGCAAATTCTTAGAAGGCAATAACTAATTGCTGTAAATTGATGAGATATATATCTATATAAAATCTTTGTTCTTCATTCATGGAACCAACCTCCTAAAAGTTTTAGAATTTCCTGAGTGAAAGGATCACCCTTTATTACTTATAACAAGCTCTTTCCAACCATCCTGAATTCATGCTAGTAAGGTGAATCTTGGCTGATCCCTAGATATCTTCAGGATGTGAGCTGGTCTCCAGAAAGACCACGCCATTGTTGGAAGATTGGAACTTTTAGCCCCACTCCTTGACTTTCAGGGAGAAAAGAGAGATAAGAGATCCAAAACAGTGTTCAAACACCAATGCAATTAATTTAATCATTTTTTTGGTTGCTAATCAATAATTTTTGTCACTAGATAAAAAACTAGGTGGAGTTTCTCAGGTGGCGTTAGTGGTTAAGAACCTGCCTGCCAATGCAGGAGGTATAAGAGAGATGAGTTTGATCCCTGGGTCAGGAAGATCCCCTAGAGGAGGTCTTGGGTAACCCACTCCAGTATTCTTGCCTGGGGAATTTAAAGGACAGAGGAGCCTAGCGGGCTGCAGTTCACAGGTCAGAAAAGAGTTGGACATGATTGAAGTGACTGAGCACACAAATATAATACTTGATGGATTCAGCGGGGTGATGCAATGACTGGGAATGTGTAAGTTTCTTTATAATAAAGCTAACACAAGAGGCAAATACAATGGATGATAACATTGTATTATTCACAGGAGGAGAGATGCTTCACTTGCTGTTGACCAAGGGTAGACTTTCTCAAGGTAAAAAATCTAAAACATGAGACTTATAAATAGTAAAAGAAAGAGTAAAAGGAAAGAATAAAGAAAAGAACAAATTAGGAAGGAAGAACATCAGAGGTTTGTTGTCCAGAAGGGTTTGTCATACAGAAGCAGGAAGAAAATATATAATTTTAAAGCACAGTGTTCAAGATGAGAGTAGATGGGTATATGGCCAGACCCAGAAATTGTAGGGCCTGGTAGGCCTGGTTAACAAGCAGGGGTGAGTCAATAAAATGTTCTAAGAAGGTGAATAAAGGAGCTGATTTCTCTTTTGAAAGAATATCTGGCCAATCTCAGAAGGTAGAGAGAAGGTCAAAAGAAGAAGCGTGTTGGCCTGGTTGAAGACTGTTGCAGGACATTTGTGGTGGCTCAGATGGTGAAGAATCCACCTGCCAATGCAAGAGGCCAGGATTCGACCTCTGGGTTGGGAAGGTCCACTGGAGAAAGGAATGGCTACCTCCTCCAGTATTCTTGGCATGGACAGACAAGCCTTGTGGGCTATAGTTCATGGGGTCGCAAATAGTCAGACATGATTGAGCAATTAACACACACATGTGAAAGGTAACAGTGGTGGTGTTGAAGACTGAGAGAAATGAACAAACTCCTAATGTATTTTGAAGGTATAATCAATGTAAGTAACCATCTTTTATAATCACAGACAACATTTTTGAACAAATAGCTGTCATTGATGACCTCTACTATTTAACCATCCTCACACATGCCAAAACCCTGTAAACCAGACTATAAATACATCACAGAAAGTGCTTTCACCATAATCATTATGATATTGAATTTGTCAAAAACAGTACATATTTTCAGTATTAATTCCTGACTTGCTAGGATTTGGCATATTTGATTACTTCCTGTTCTTAGAAACAAACGACTACTTTAATTTTTGTAACACAACTCTCTGGATCCGCATATATCTATGCTAGTTTATGTTTATTTTCTTTTAGGAACTTTTATTTTCCTCAAACTCTGTGATTATATTCAAGAGTAAATTCAAATTTGACATTCTCTATGCCTTTACTATGGGATTCCCAGGTGGTACAGTGGTAAAGAATCAACCTGCCTATATAGGAGACACATGAGACGCGGGTTTGATCCCTGGGTCAGGAAGATCCTCTGGAGTAAGAAATGCAACCCACTGCAGTATTCTTTGGTTATATATAAAACTTATTGGAGTATTCAAACTCCAATGTACAGAGGACTTTGGCAGGCTACAGTCCATGGAGACACAGAGTTGGACACGACTAAGCAATTGAACACCCACAGACACACAATGCCTTTGTTTATACTTACCTTGAGATATCTTAACAACACTATATCCTGCAGTCACTGCTCCATTCTGAAGTTTAGATCGATGGGTTTCCCAGTTGGCTCAGTGGATAAAGAATCTGCTTACCAATGCAGGAGGTGCAAGAGACGTGGGTTTGATCCCTGAATCAGGAAGATCCCCTGGAGGAGGAAATAAATGCCCACTCCAGTATTCTTGACTCAAATATCCCATGGACACACCAGCCTGGTAGGTGTCACAAGACTGCATGACTGAGCATGTACACACATTCCTCTTGGCAATATGAGGCATGCATTTCTGAGCATAAAATAGCCAAAATACGCCACAAACCCATTCAATGCTAACAACTGAAAATGCTAGGAAATATTCTTAAAATATTATGAAAGCATTAAAGTGGTAAAATATTATGAAAGCATTAAAGTGGTTGCTAAAAATGCCATGCCAAGTTTATGTGAATATAGTACAGTGAGACTACTTTTGTCCTGGGGGCATTTGCTGATACGGGCAAATTTGAACTTCAGTTTTGATGGCATCTTGGGGCAAGAGGAGTAGAATTCCAAACCCAGGGTGTTTCCTGGGAAAGTGTCTAACAATGGAAGTTGGAACTCAAAGGACTGTTCCAGAGAATAGCAAGGAGAGATAAGAAAACCTACTTACCTGAACAATGCAAAGATACCGAGGAAAACATTAGAATAGGAAAGACTAGAGATCTCTTCAAGAAAACTGGAGCTATCAAGGGAATATTGAAGCAAGGATGGGCACAATAAAGTACAGGAACAGTGAGGACCTAACAGAAGCAGAAGCTATTAAGAAGAGGTGGCAAGAATGCACAGAAGAACTATACGAAAAAGTCTCAATGACCAGGGTAACCACCATAGTGTGGTCACTCACCTAGAGTCAAGACATCCTGGAGTGTGAAGTTAAGTGGGCCTTAGGAAGCATTACTGCGAACAAAGCTAGTGGAGGTGATGTAATTGCAGCTGAGTTGTTTCAAATCCTAAAAGATGATGCTGTTAAAGTGCTGCACTCAATATGCCAGCAAATTTGGAAAACTCAGCAGTGGCCACAGGACTGGAAAAGATCAATTTTCATTCCAGTCCCAGAGAAGGGACACACCAAAGAATGCTCAAACTACCCTACAATTGCGCTCATTTCACATGTAGCAGAGTAATGCTCAAAATCCTTCAATCTAGGATTCAGCAGTACGTGAACTGAGAACTTCCAGATGTACAAGCTGGATATAAAAGAGAAGAACCAGAGATCAAATTGTCAATATTTGCTGGATCATAAGAAAGCAAGGGAGTTCCGGAAGAACATCTGCTTCATTGACTGAAGTAAAACCTTTGTGTGGATCACAACCAACTGTGGAAAATTCTTAAAGAGATGGGAATACCAGACCACTTTACCTATCTCCTGAGAAATGTGTTTGCAGGTCAAGAAGCAACAGTTAGAACTGAACATGGAACAACAGACTGGTTCAAATTGAGAATGGAGTATGACAAGGCTGTATATTGTCACCCTGCTTATTTAACTTATATGCAGAGTACACCATGTGAAGTACCAGGCTGGATGAATCACAAACTGGAATCAAGATTACTGGGAAAAATATCAACAACATCAGACATACAGAAGATACCACTCTAATGCAGAAAGTGAAGAGGAACTAAAGAGCCTCGTGATGAGGATGAAAGAGGAACATGAAAAAGATGTCTTCAAATTCAACATTAAAAAAGTAAGATTATGGCATCTGGTTCCATCACTACATGGCAAATAAAAGAGGAAAAAATGGAAGCAGTGACAGATTTTATTTTCTTGGGCTCCAAAATCACTGCAGATGATGACAGCAGCCATGAAATGGCTTTTAAGACACTTGCACCTTGAAAGGAAAGCTATGACAAACATAGATGGTGTATTAAAAAGCAGAGACATCACTTTGCTGACAAAGGTTTGCACTGTCAAAACTATGGTTTTTCCAGTAGTCATGTATGGATGTGAGAGTTGGACCAGTAAGGATGAGGGCCAAAAATTTAATACTTTGAAATCGTGGTGCTGTAGAAGACTTCTGAGAATTGCTTGTATAGTAAGGAAGTCAAATCAGTCAACCCAAAGGAAATTAACCCTAAATATTCATTCGAACAACTGATACTGAAGCTGATGCTCCAATATTTTAGCCACTTAATGGGAAGAGCTGACTCATTGGAAAAGACCCTGATGCTGGAAAAGATTGAAGGCAAAAGGAGAAGGGAGTGGCAGAGGATGAGATAGTCAGCTAGCAACTCCAAATCAATGAACATGAATTGGAGCAAACTCTGGGGGATAGTGGAAGACAGAGGAGCCTGACATGTTGCGGTCCATATGGTCACAAAGAGTGTCACACAACTTAGTCACTGAACAACAATGAGATATTGATGCTAAGAGCTGCCTGTGGACATGGATCTCTAGAGGATGAAGCCATAATCTTTGGCATGAAATATTCTCATAAATAATTTTAAAGGACAATGAGTAGCACAGAGTTAAAATTAACAAAGAATACACAGAAACAAGGTGCCCTGAGAGAAAGTTAAGAGAAAATCTGTCTCAACACTGTAATTAGAAATATCAGACAGTTTAAAACAATTACTTTGTTTAAAGAAATAAAAGGCAAGTCTTACTACCTTTGCAGGTAATGAAAATGTACTAAAACATTGGTATAAAAGTATACCAAAGGACTACACATAACATCTATAAATGAAAATTGATAATTAGTTATTAATAACTAATAACTGATGTAATAACATGATGGATGAGTTTAGCCTATTAAGCAGAGCTGAAAAAAAAAATTAGTGAATGAATTAGCTCAGAGAATTTATTCATAATGCAATGCAGAAACCTCAAATGGAATATTTGGAATAGAGATTGAGAGACATGGAAGACAGAATAAAAATGATCTTCAAGTGAGAGTAAAAAGAAAAACATACAGGGGTTATTTGAAGAGCTTATGATGAGAATTTTCCAAAACTTTCCTAGATGAAAGACATCAAACATAAATCAAGAGATTTAAGAAGCCCAATATATCCAAACTAAACATAGAAAGGAGCCTAAACCTAGAAACATTTTACTGAAGCTGTAGAACCTCAAAAACAAAAAAGATTTTGAAAGTAGCTGGAGGAAGAGAAAGGCATTCATTTCACTTCATTTCATTCATTTCAAAGTGTGAGACATTGAGCTTACTTCTCTACAGCAATAATGGCCTTCTGAAGAGAGTGGAATTATATCCTGATGTGCTGAAAAAAAAAAAAAATAACTGCCAACATGTAACCCTATATACAAGGAAAATGTCTTTTAAGAATGAAATTAAAAATAAATTTTTAGAAAATAAAGATCAGAAAGTTCACTAAAGATAATTCTATATGATATACTGTAGGCGAAAGGAAAGTGATCATAGATTTGGAAGGTCTATAATGAAAGAAGGAATTAAGTGCAAATAAGGCTTCCCTGATAGCTCAGTTGGTAAAGAATCAGCCTGTAGTGCAGGAGACCCCAGTCGGATTTCTGGGCCGGGACTATCCCCTGGAGAACGGATGGGCTACCCACTCAAGTATTACTGGGCTTCCCTTGTGGCTCAGCTGGTAAAGAATCTACCTGCATTTAGGAGACCTAGGTTCGATCCTTGGGTTGGGAAGATCCCCTGGAGAAGGGAAAGGCTACCCACTGCAATATTCTGGCCTGGAGAATTCCATGGACTGTATAGTCCATGGGGTCGCAAAGAGTTGGACAGACTGAGCGACTTTCACTTAACTTATCTTACTATAAGCTAGCATATATATGGGTAATTTAAAAAATAGTACAGGTTTAAGGTTATGATAATATTCAATAGTTGTAAAATCAAGACTCAGTAACATATGTGAGAATCGGATTTAAAGGAGCAATATGTTCTAAGATTCTTATTTTAAGAGGATGGTAAAGATATTAATTGATATTTTTAGATAACTTAAATATGTATGTTGCATGCTCTAAGACAATCAACAAAATAATAGAAACTGTTAAAGTCCCAATGAATATCTGGAAAAGGGTTACAATAATGATATAGTCCATTAATATGAAAAAGACAAAGAAAGGAAACACAAAAAAGAGAAATTATGAAATGAAAAGGAACACTTATACTCAAATATGTCAATATACTAAATGAATAAAGCGAAGTGTTCTGGGTAAAATAAAAATATTATCAGACTTTTTTGAAAAAAAAAAAATAGAATATAACTGTGTGCTGTTTAAAAGAAGTGCTTGATTTTTGCTTCCTGGACGTCAAGTGAGAGACTGAAAGTCCCAGACGCTATCACCCTACACTTCCGTCCATCACTCAAAGCCTGCCTGACCCACTGCTGTTATGGGTGATGGGAGGATCTGGTGTACCAGGAGGAGCTGGCCCAGCCAGCTGAGCAATAGGACGAAACGGTGGAATCCATGAAGAAAAAAGCAGGATTGGATGTGGACTTGACAGTTGAATAAAGAAATCTCTCATCTGTTGCATGTGAAAATGCTACTGGAGCTAAGAGAGCTTCCTGGAGAATAATCAGCAGCACTGAACAGAAAGAAGAAAATGAGGGAGGTGAAGGCAAACTCAAAATGATTAGGGAATATTGGCAAATGATTGGGGCTAAACTAATCTGTTGTGACATTCTGGATGTACTGAACAAACCCCTCATTCCAGCAGCTAACACTGGCATGTCCAAGATTTCCTATTATAAAATGAAAGGGGACTACCACAGGTATCTGGCTGAATTTGCCTCTGGAAATGAGAAGAAGGAGGCTACGGAGAACAACTTAGTGGCTTTAAAGCTCCTAGTGATATTGCAGTAACAGAACTTCCACCGACACATCCCAATTGCTTAGGTCTTGCTCTCAATTTCTCTGTATTCTACTATGAAATTCTTAATTCCCACAAACCATGCCTGCAGGTTGGCAAAAGCAGCTTTTGATGGCGCAGTTGCAGAACTGGATATGTTGAGTGAATAAAACTATAAAAATTACATTTACCATGCAATTATTATTAAATACGGAGAAGCTGATGACACCCCACTCCAGTACTCTTGCCTGGAAAATCCCATGGACGGAGGAGCCTGGTAGGCTGCAGTGCATGGGGTTGCGAAGTCGGACACAACTGAGTGACTTCACTTTCACTTTTCACTTTCATGCATTGGAGAAGGAAATGGTAACCCACTCCAGTGTTCTTGCCTGGAGGGTCCCAGGGATGGGGGAGCCTGGTGGGCTGCCGTCTATGGGGTCGCACAGAGTCAGACACGACTGAAGTGACTTAGCAGTAGCAGTAGCAGTATTATGTAATAATCTGGCACTGTGGACTTCAGACATCAGGGTGATGGTGAAGAGCAGAATAAAGAAGTGCTGCAGGATGTGTAAGATGAAAATCTGTGAGACATAAAAGGCAACAAGAGAAATCACCTCTGAACACTCCACACTCCCCATCCCACCCTTCTAGGAAATCCACCAATGGTCACTGAGAACCACAAAATCTGACTTTTTACCTTCAGTCTCAGAATTTAGGCTCCTGCCTTATTTGGTTTGTTGCTGTTTTTAAACGATTTTCATAAGTTCTTACAGGCAAGAGTGAATTTCTGTGGATTTCACTGGTCCCAAGCATTAGGTTCTTTAAAACACTAACAAGACTGCATAAGGGCCTTTTCAGCATTACTATATTGTCTCCTGCCAGATATGGCAACAGAGCCATTAGAAGTGAAAGTTACATTTGAAAACCATTAGACTTTCAGGTGATGCAAGCATGTACTGCTGTTACTGCTGCTACTGCTAAGTCACTTCAGTCGTGTCCGACTCTGTGCGACCCCATAGACGGCAGCCCTCCAGGCTTCCCCATCCCTGGGGTTCTCCAGGCAAGAACACTGGAGTGGGTTGCCATTTCCTTCTCCAATGCATGAAAGTGAAAAGTGAAAGTGAAGTCACTCAGTCGTGTCCGACCCTCAGCGACCCCATGGACTGCAGCCTTCCAGGCTCCTCCATCCATGGGATTTTCCAGGCAAGAGTACTGGAATGGGGTGCCATTGCCTTCTCCAGAGACAGGTAAATCACACTGAAGAGATGTGTGTGGTATCATTTTCACTTTTTCTGATTATTCAAGTAGAACTTTATGCCAGTGTTTAAAATTAATTGGATGTTAGATGGAGGTGATTAAAGGTTGTTTGGGGGATTGTTGTAATGGTTTTGCTATAAAAAAGGGTTTCAAACTCTGCTGAAATATTGCTAAAAAGTATGGTTCTAGTAACAAGTCAACAATCCATGCCTGCTCATCCTTGCCTAATTTTACTCTCCCTTCAAAGCAAGTTATCATTAGAGGTAGTATGAAAAAGCCTGCATCCATGTTCAGTTCTTTCTTTCTTCTCCTACCCTCTTAATCCAGCACTACCCCTCCTCCTTTGCTAACTCAACCTCTTGTTCAATATGCGTAACTTGTAGGGAATTTGTACTACTAGATATATGTCTGACTGGAGCCACAACTACAGAATTTGTATTGTTCTTACTGATACACAGCATGGATTAACATTAAATTTAAAACAAACCTGAATTTAAATGCCAAACATTATCGCAACTCCAACCTTTATCCTTCTAAGATAAAATCTCTACTCTAAACATACAATAAATAAATATAAAAATATAAGAGGTCCTTGTAAAATATAAGGTTACTGAAAGTGCAAAATAGTTTTAAGGGACCAGATCTGATAGACAGAGTGCCTGATGAACTATGGATAGGAAGTTCATGAGATTCTACAGGAGACAGAAATCAAGACCATCTTCAGGAAAAAAAAATGCAAAAAAAAAACCAAAATGGCTGTCTGAGGAGGCGTTACAAGTAGCTGTAAAAAGAAGAGGAGCCAAAAGCAATGGAGAAAAGGAAAGATATACCCATTTGAATACAGAGTTCCAAAGAAAAGCAAGGAGACATAAGAAAGCCTTCCTCAGTGATCAGTGCAAAGAAATAGAGGAAAACAATAGAATAGAAAAGACTAGATCTCTTTAAGAAAATTAGACATACAAAAGGAACATTTCATGCAAAAATGAGCTTGATAAAGGACAGAAATGGTATGGACCTAACAGAAGCAGAAGATATTAAGAAGAGGTGGAAAGAATACACACAAGAACTATAAAAAAAGATCTTCACCACCCAGATAATCATGATGGTGCAATCACTCACCTAGAGCCAGACATCCTGGAATGTGAAGTCAGGTGGGCCCTCGAAAGCATCATTATGAACAAAGCTAGTGGAGTTGATGGAATTCCAGTTGAGCCATTTCAAATCCTGAAAGATGATGCTGTGAAAGGGTTGCTCTCAATATGCCAGCAACTTTGAAAAACTCAGCAGTGGCCACAGGACTGGAAAAGGTCAGTTTTCATTCCAACCCCAAAGAAAGGCAATGTCAATGAATGCTCAAACTACTGCACAATTGCACTCATCTCACATGCTAGTAAAGTAATGCTCAAAATTCTCCAAGCCAGGCTTCAACAATACGTGAACCATGAACTTCCAGATGTTCAAGCTGGTTTTAGAAAAGGCAGAGGAAACAGAGATCAAATTGCCAACATCTTCTGGATCATCAAAAAAGCAAGAGAGTTCCAGAAAAACATCTATCTGCTTTATGGACGATGCCAAAAGACTTTGACTGTGTGGATCACAATAAACTGTGGAAAATTCTGAAAGAGATGGGAATACCAGACCACCTGACCTGCCCCTTGAGAAACCTGTATGCAGGTCAGGAAGCAACAGTTAGAACTGGACATGGAACAACAGACTGGTTTCAAATAGGAAAAGAAGTATGTCAAGGCTGTATGTGTCACCCTGTTTATTTAACTTATATTCAGAGTACATCATGAGAAACACTGGGATGGATGAAGCAAAAGCTGGAATCAAGATTGCTGGGAAAAATATCAATAACCTCAGATATGCAGATGACAGCACCCTTATGGCAGAAAGTGAAGAAGAACTAAAGAGCCTCTTGATGAAAGTGAAAGAGGAGAGTGAAAGAGGTGGCTTAAAATTCAACATTCAGAAACTAAGATCATGGCATCCAGTCCCATCACTTCATGGGAAATAGATGGGGAAACAGTGGAAACAGTGTCAGACTTTATTTTTCTGGGCTCCAAAATCACTGCAGATGGTGACCGCAGCCATGAAATTAAAAGACGCTTACTCCTTGGAATGAAAGTTATGACCAACTTAGACAGCATATTAAAAAGCAGAGACATTACTTTGCCAACAAATGCCTGTCTAGTCAAGGCTATGGTTTTTCCTGTGGTCATGTATGGATGTGAGAGTTGGACTATAAATAAAGCTGAGTGCCAAAGAATTGATGCTTCTGAACTGTGGTGTTGGAGAAGACTCTTGAGAGTCCCTTGGACTGCAAGGAGATTCAACCAGTCCATCCTGAAGGTGATCAGTCCCAAGTGTTCATAGGACAGACTGATGTTGAAGCTGAAACTTCAATACTTTGGCCACTTGCTGCAAAGAACTGACTCATTTGAAAAGCCCCTTATGTTGAGAAAGTTTTGAATATGGGAGAGGAAAGGGACGATAGAGGATGAGATGATTGGATGGCATCACCAATCAATGGACGTGAGTTTGGGTAAACTCTGGGAGTTGGTGATAGACAGGGAGGCCTGGCATGCTGCAGTCCATGGGGCTGCAAAGAGTCGGACATGACTGTTACTGAACTGACCTGAACTGAACCAAAGTATAAATGGATGGGGAAAACATAATATGTAAATATCAACTGAATGAATGCCAAAGTAACTTTATATAAATAGAAGACAGAGTTTTAAATGGTAAGATATTAATAAAGATAAAAGATTATATTTCACAATGATAAATGCTTCAAATAATCAATAACAAAAAGCAGTTTTAAATTTGTATGTAGAATATTTATAAACTTGTATGTAGCATCATTTGTAAATTTGTATGTAGCATCATTTGTAATAGCATCAAATATGTAAAGCAAAAAGGAAACAGAGTTACAAGAAGAAAAATTTTAAAAGCTACATCCGTTTAGAAGTGTTTGACACTTCTAAGTTAATCCAAGCAGAATAAATGGGTGGGGGAAAAAAAAACCCACAGAAAATGTAACAACTGTACAAGTGATATGGATAGAATTGTTATCAGACTTAACCCAATAGATTCTCATCACATTCCAAACAACAGACTACTCCTCCTTTGCAAGCACACACAGGACAATAATTAAAAATATACTTGACAATAAAACACTTTTAGCAAATTTCAGAAATTTGAAAACATACGAATTTTTTTCTCTTAATACAATTCATTTAAGCACAAAAACAGGGAGAAAATAAAACATAAGTATATGTTCGTAAAGGGGGGCTTCCCAGGTGGTGCTAGTGGTAAAGAACCCACCTGCCAAGGCAGGAGACAAGCGAAATGGGTTCGATCTCTGGGTCTGAAAGATTCCCTGGAGGAGAAAATGGCAAACCACTCCAGTATTCTTGCCCAAAGACCCCCATGGACAGAGGAGCCTGGCTGGTTAGAGTCCATTGGGGTCACACAAAGTCAGACATGGCTGAGCAACTGAGCACACATATGTTTGAAAATAAATAAGCACTTGCCTATCAATGCAAAGAAAGAGAGGAAAACAATAGAATGGGAAAGACTAGAGATCTCTTCGAGAAAATTAGAGATACCAAGGGAACATTTCATGCAAAGATGGGCTCTATAAAGGACAGAAATGGTATGGACCTAACAGAAGCAGAAGATATTAAGAAGAGGTGGGAAGAATAAACAGAAGAACTGTACAAAAAAGATCTTCACCACCCAGATAATCACCATGGTGTGATCACTCACCTAGAGCCAGACATCCTGAAATGTGAAGTCAAGTGGGCCTTAGGAAGCATCACTATGAATAAAGCTAGTAGAGATAATGGAATTCCAGTTGAGCTATTTCAAATTCTGAAAGACGATGCTGTGAAAGGGCTGCACTCAATACACCAGCAACTTTGGAAAACTCAGCAGTGGCCACAGGACTGGAAAAGGTCAGTTTTCATTCTAACTCCAAAGAAAGGCAATGCCAAGGAATGCTCAAACTACTGCACAATTGCACTCATCTCACACACTAGCAAAGTAATGCTTAAAATTCTTCAAGCCAGGCTTCAGCAATATGTGAACCGTGAACTTCCAGACATTCAAGTTGGTTTTAGAAAAGGCAGAGGAACCAGAGATCAAATTGCCAACATTCGCTGGATCATCAAAAAAGCAAGAGAGTTCCAGAAAAACATCTATTTCTGCTTTATTGACTATGCCAAAGCCTTTGACTGTGTGGATCACAATAAACTGTGGAAAATTCTGAAAGAGATGTGAATACCAGACCACCTGACCTGCCTCTTGAGAAACCTGTATAGCAGGTCAGGAAGCAATGGTTAGAACTGGACATGGAACAACAGACTGGTTCCAAATAGGAAAAGGAGTATGTCAAGGCTGTATATTGTCACCCTGCTTATTTAACTTATATGTAGAGTATATCATGAGAAATGCCGGGCTGGATGAAGCACAAGCTGGAATCAAGACTGCCAGGAGAAATATCAATAACCTCATTTATGCAGTTGACACCACCCTTATGGCAGAAAGTGAAGAAGAACTAAAGAGCCTCTTGATGAAAGTGAAAGAGGACTGGCAACTCGTTTCATACATAATATTTTACATGTTTCAATGCCATTCTCCCGAATCTTCCCACCCTCTCCCTCTCTCACAGAGTCCATAAGACTGTTCTATACATCAGCCAGTCCAGGTTTGATGCACGATACTGGATGCTTGGGGCTGGTGCACTGGGACGACCCAGAGGGATGGAATGGGGAGGGAGGAGGGAGGAGGGTTCAGGATGGGGAACACATGTATACCTGTGGCGGATTCATTTTGATATTTGGCAAAACTAATACAGTTATGTAAAGTTTAAAAATAAAATAAAATTTAAAAAAAAAAGTGAAAGAGGAGAATGAAAGAGTTGCCTTAAAGCTCAACATTCAGAAAACTAATATCATGGCATCCGGTCCCATCACTTCATGGGAATTAGATGGGGAAACAGTGGAAACAGTGTCAGACTTTATTTTTTGGGGCTCCAAAATCACTGCAGATGGTGACTGCAGCCATGAAATTAAAAGACGCTTACTCCTTGGAAGGAGGGTTATGACCAACCTAGACAGCATATTAAAAAGCACAGATACTACTTTGTCAGCAAAGGTCCATCTAGTCAAGGCTATGGTTTTTCAGTGGTCATATATGGATGTGTGAGTTGTACTATAAAGAAAGCTGAGCTCCGAAGAATTGATGCTTTTGAAGTGTGGTGTTGGAGAAGACTCTTGAGATTCCCTTGGACTGCAAGGAGATCCAACCAGTCCATCCTAAAGGAGATCAGTTCTGGGTGTTCATTTGAAGGACTGATCTTGAAGCTGAAACTGCAATCCTTTGGCCACCTAATGCAAAGCGCCGACTCATTTGAAAAGACCCTGATGCTGGGAAAGATGGAGTGCAGGAGGAGAAGGGGACGACAGAGGATGAGATGGTTGGATGGCATCACCGACTCGATGGACGTGGATTTGGGTGGACTCTGGGAGTTGGTGATGGACAGGGAAGCCTGGCGTGCTGCAGTTCATGGGGTCACAAAGAGTCGGACATGAGTCAGCAACTGAACTGAACTGAACTGCCTATTAGGTATCCCTACTGTGTGACTAATACGTGCACAAATCTAATATGTCTATCAAGTTCCAAAATACCTTTCCTTTTTTCCCCATCTTCATCTCATCCCCATCATTGTCTAAAGCATCATTTATGGTCCCATGATACTGCTTTAGTTCAAGTCTTCGAGTTTCTTCTCTTTGAGGTTCACACTCCTCCTATCTGCACACTATTTTTTCTAAAAGATTGGTTTACTCATATAAAGCTTTCATTTAAAACTTTTTAAAGGCCTTAAATACCAAGGATAAAATTCAAACTCTGTAACATGATGTTCAAGGATCCTTGACAATCTCTGCTTTTTTTTTTAATTTTTATTTCCTCCCAAACTCTCATGCACCTTTTGTACACTAGTTATACTATTATAACTTATACTTCCCTGAACACTCCCTGCTCCCTGTCTCCTCCCTACCTTTGTACCTACTTATCCTCTTACGTGAAATGTCCTTTCCTGTTGTTTACCCACATGACAATTTCCTACATATCCTGAGAGATACTGTTCAAGCATCACATTCCTTGCCTGATCAGTCCTTATGGTATTATTCACTTCTTCACTTTCTACCATAGAATATTTTTTCCTTCCAATTTTTAAATTAGCTATTTAAATCTTTATCTATTGTATTAAGTTGTAAACTACATGCAGAGAGGATTTTTTCTTGTTCATTTTTTCTGTTCTTAGCATTTATATAAGAAAGACTCAAAAGTTAAACTTATTAATAAAATTAAAATTGATGTGGTAGCTTAAACATATTTATTGAAAGAAGCAAGAAGGGTCAGTCAGTAGACTGGTTGTGAGAAAGGAGAGCAAAGCTATAAAAAGTAGATGGAATAACACGTAAAGAATATCAAATGGCACATTTGGTGTGATAGTCCTAAAACCTGTTAGCACCTTCAAGGAAGGGTTTTCCGGGTAGAGCTGTCCAGCATTGATACTGCGCAACTCAGGAGGGTGTCATACACATCTCGTCAAGGATATGGTTGTGTTGCATGGAGCAGTCCTGACTGCAGAAAACCCTGATTGGTTGTACCTGATTTCCTTGATTAAATGAATGATGTCATTAGATCCCAGAAAATAAATACTATTTATTATGACCATTGGGAGTCATCATTAAGTAAAGGCCTATATTTTGCCTAACCTAAATGATGAGAGAAGTGTGTCACACCTTTTGGAAATCTTCCCATCAAAAACAAAAAGATTAGGTACCTAATGTAGCAAGTTCTAATTGTACAGGAAAAAAATTCCCAATTAAGCCAAATAAATGAACCATTACAGTGGGTTGAAATCCATATCCACTTGTAGTATAATTTTCTTTTTCCTTAAAGCTTACACATGAATATTATAAATTGTTGTCACATTTTTTCTGACCAAATAATTTAGAAAATAAATTTATATACTTGTGTTACCCATATTATTAAATACTTGGTATCCAGAATCCTAAGGACTGAGATTCATATGGGATAATTAGAATTTGCTTACATGAACTAATGGCTTCATCTGCTGCAGAATTTCATGCTAGTGTGGATACTCTGTTTTTATACCTAGAAAATCATTTGGTTGCTAACAGTATAAACCAGAGCTTCCCTGGTGACTCAGACAGTAGATAATCTACTTGAAATGCAGGAGACCTGGGTTCAGTCACTGGGTCAGTAAGATCCCCTGGAGAAGGGAATCGCAACTCACTCCAGTATTCTTTCCTGGAGAATTCCATGGAAAGAGGAGCCTGGTGGGCTATAGTCCATGGGGTTGCAAAGAGTCAGACATGACCGAGTGACTAAGCACAACACACTATAAACCAAACACACAGATGACAGTTTTTTCTGGGAAGCAGCTAGAAAGAAAAAAAAAAAAAAAAAAGCTCTTCTAGATTCACCTGAGGCTTCCCAGGTCTCTCAGTGGTAAAGAACCTGCCTGCCAGTGCAGGAGATACAGGAGAACTTGGTTCAATACCTGGATCTGGAAGATCCCCTGAAGGAGGACATGGCAACCTGTTGCAGTATTCTTGCTGGGAAAATCCCGTGAACAGAGGATCCTGGAAGATGACAGTCCATGATGTCACAAAGAGTCAGACATGACTGAGAGACTAAGCACAGACACACGCACCTGCAAATGCTATTTTAAGGCAATTAATCCTATTCACTGCCCACTCTCAGGAATTATGTTTCCCTACCCAGGCCCTGGAGAAGGAAATGGCAACCCACTCCAGTACTCTCGCCTGGAAAATCCCATGGACGGAGGAGCATGGTAGGCTACAGTCCATGGGGTCGCAAAGAGTCAGACATGACTGAGCGACTTCACTTTCACTTTCACCCAAGCCAAAATCTCCTAACCTAAGTATGTTCTCCACCTATCTGATAATAGCCCTTTCCTTTGGCTAGATATATTCTTGAAAATAGCTTCTCACAGTAAGAGTAGCCATTGGCTTATTGCAGATCACCCGTTTTATCTGTTATAATATCTCTTTCTACAGATCCTCCTGCTGTGGAACCAGCATTTCTGGAAATCCGGCAAGGACAAGACCGAAGTGTCACTATGAGCTGCAGGGTCCTAAGAGCCTATCCAATACGGGTGCTGACCTATGAATGGCGCTTGGGCAACAAATTATTGCGGACGGGTCAGTTTGACTCTCAAGAATACACAGAATACCCAGTGAAGAGTCTTTCCAATGAAAACTATGGGGTTTATAATTGTAGCATCATAAATGAAGCTGGAGCAGGGAGATGCAGCTTTCTTGTTACAGGTAAGGTGCTGAATATTTTGCTTTTTTCTTTTTTTTTTTTTTAGATCATAGGAGCTTAGGCTCTTGACAGTGTAAGAATGAAAGCATTTTGCAAATCCACAGAGCATATTATGAACAGCTTGCCTGTTCTATTTAGAGTGTCTACTCATTTATTTTCAAGGCAAGTCTATTTTAGTAGTTAAGATAGTTTATGTGCCTATAAAATTGAACAGAAGCTTATGTGAATTTGAATAGATTTGGTGATGAGGTTGGTTATTTTGAGTATCACAGTAATAAAGTGACAAATCTTAACCAGCTTTTTTTTTTTAGATCAAATTGCAAATATTAACACATATTTTTTCTGCAAGTCTAAAAGCTCTTGCAATCCATTATCTGTGCTGGTTTTAAGAGTGCTTTCTTTTTCTTGTTTATTTATTAACTCAATGTGTGGTGAATGTACATTTTGTCATTGGCTTACAATAGGATCACAGATATTCAAAGGGAAATCAATATAGTTGTATTTGGTATATAATGAATTGAGAAAATTACCACTTTTGATGTCATTATATTTTACTGTATTTAAAGAGATAGTAAATCTGTGTTAAATTATATATATTTATTTAAATTATTTTTGTAATCTAAATCTCTTATTTTTGAGCTAGAGTTTAGGCATATCTTAAAAGAATATACTCCTTTTCATTATTATTTTGTCCTAGATAAAGTTTGTTGTAACAGTTATAGTGTTTATGCTACTAAAAGAAGAAACTGGATATTATATGTTATCTATAAAGCAATCACAAAAATTATGATTAAAATGTTTCAAACTTAATTAAATCTTGTTCATTGGTAATATAAATTCTTATTAATAAGTTCTCACGCATAAGAGAATTCTCTAATATGGATTGCCTTGGGACATTTAACTTCCTGAAATAGGATATTAGGTATTAATAGGTAAAATATAATTGACTAACCAAAGAATATGAAGACATCCTCTCCACTGGATCTTACCACCTCTTGGTTTTGCAATCTCTTTTATTAACATTCAGTTGAACTTAAGGCTTTTCTACTATAATTCTTCAAGTGGACTGTTAAAATTAAAAAATCCCTAGGACTGATACTTACATGATGATCTAATTTTTATCCCTAGGAATATTTAAAAGGGTAAGAGAATGTAATGTATTACTCTAGGGGTAATTTAAATGGCATGATATACTTTCATTCCTTATATATATATATATATATATATATATATATATATATTAATTCCAAAGAAATAAGAATCTTTCAAAAGCAATTATTTTTCACATAATGGTACAAATGGAGTACTTTACTTTCTTTCATTATCCCTCCAAAATAAAAATACCCCATAAAATTAACTAAACTCTTTTCTCCAATTCTTTCAGCTTTATACACATTCTGCTTTTCTTTGGTGACACTGTTTTCTAACTTGGACTATATTAGATTATGCTCCTCTGTGAGATTTTCATTTGTTCTTTATTATATGATCCAAATCCTATTTCTTGAGCTAGAAGACAAGCTGAGACTGGAAGAAACACTAGCTCCATTCTCCCATCCCAGATTCATGGGGTGCGGTAAGTAGATTTCAATAGCTGCAGAAAGGGATAAACCTGTTGTGGATTGCCCCATGGAGGGAAAGAAAATAACCCCAGGCATTAATTTGTTTCCAGTGTGCATTTTTCAGTCTTTGGGTCAGCTTCATTTTTTTCAAGATCTCCACATAAAATCTAACAAAGTTTTGAAGAAGAGAAAAGGAAATTATTGAATCCCAAATACAGTATAATTCCAGAAAATATATAAAGAAATTAATGTATCCATAGAATCAGACATCTGGAAGAAACTTTGAAAGGCCTTTTACTTTTTCTACTAAAACATAGCATAATTAGCAATACTATGAATTAGTATATAATATAGAATTAGTAGCAATTCCCCACAATTCAAAACTTTTTGAAGCTATGCAGAAGAGAACTAGGAAATATAATATATGCAAGGCTGCATATATTCATTATGCATGTGTCCTTTACCCAAAAAACTGGTCATTGAAGACAATTCTCTTTCCTTCCTTGAGGCCCAAATTAACTAAGAAACATTTAAAATTTCATCGTTAAAACTATTTTACCAAATTTAAGAACACACTTCCACTTGCTTGTTGTGAATATCATGTAGTCACCTGAAAGTGGATTTGGTCTGACTGTACATCAAAATGTATAAAGCTGAACACAAAGGCAATGGCAGCCGCATGTCTATATTTATTTTAGCTCCTGGGAAAGCTCAAAAGTTTGGGCCTGTTGTCTTCATATATATCATGAGTATGTGATATGTGTCAGTGTTCAGTGGTAGAAGAGGAGGGTTTTGTTTACTGAGAAGTCAGGCAGGGTGTGAGAATATTTCCCTAGAAAGGAAAACAAGAAAGTAAGCAAGGTATTTTAGGAACAATGACCAGCCTAGCTTGTAATCCACCATCTATGTTAGGAAATATTAACTATAATATTACAAAGTACTGTGTAGTTCATTTATTTTATTTTCTAGTATTGTTATAGTGAAGTTAAGCCTGGTGTTTATTTGTTTGTTTCTGTGGTTTAAGCCTTTGTGATCTATAGCAATAATGCAATCACCATTTTATCATATTTTTCTATTAAATAATTTTTAAAAGTTCTAAAAATAAATGTGGAATTTTAATTTATTAGAATAAATCCACTTTTTATGTGAAATTCTAAGTACATATGTATAAATACATAGACATAAGTATTTTTATATTAATAAATAGTTCTGTACTATTCAGCATGTCACTCCACTGGAGCATGGATTTCACTTTCTCACAGGTCCAAATGCTCCAAATTAACATTTGGAAGAAATGTTTTTAAATACTCCAAAATATGTAGGCACATTCATTATATTATAGATATGAGTGAATAACATGCTAGGTTAGATCCTGGCACACAGCTTGATCCAGAAAAGAAAACCAGGGAATCTGGGATGATGAAACAGATGGCCAAGATGAATGATTAGATGGAAGGACTCTTACTGAATATCATTTCTTTATTAGGAAACAATGAGGATAAAAGGATAGTTCAAGGTGAAAATATGCAGTGGCCTGAATAGTGTCCTGTGTGTGTGCTCAGTTGCTTCAATTGTATCAGACTCTTTGTGACCAATGGACTGTAGCCCACCTGGCTCCTCTATCTGTGGGATTCTCCAGGCAAGAATACTACAATGGGTTACCATGCCTTCCTCCATGGGATCTTCCTGACCCAGGAATCGAACCTGTGTCTCTTATGTCTCCTGCATTGCCAGGCGGGTTCTTTACCACTAGTGCCAGCTAGGAAGCCCAAATAGTGTCCCTCAAGAAGGTAAATCTATGTCCTAGTCCCTAAAACCTGTGAATATCATTTTACACAGTAATGCATGATTAATTTAAGGATTTTGACACAAGCAGCTTTTCCTGGATGGTTGATGTTGGCCTTAAATGCAATAATGTGTACCTTATACATAAGGCAGAGGGAATTTTGAGAGAGGAGAAGGCAATGTGAGTACAGAGGCAGGGATGCAGTTAAACCAGTGTTTCGATAAACTCCTTTCTTTAAAATGTTTCAAGTTAAATAGAACTGCTTTGCCAGATATCCTCAACTCTGATACCCTACTCAGGCTAAACCCCTGCACAATAGGCATAGCAACTTCTCACAGCTCAGAAAAGTTATAAACAGTGGTTGCTTTTACCTCCTAAAGAGCTAACTGAAACAAGGCTATAACTGCTAAAGCCTGGGAGGAAAAGCACCTTGGGAGGTTGCATCACCCCCTGCATCTGTCACTGATGTTGGTTTAAGCTCTACATTGGTAAAGACCCCTAAGGGATGCTTCAAGATTGAAATGTTATGCCCATTATATAATAAAGTGAAGATAAGATGTCTGCAGCAGCTTGATTACACAGGATAACAGAGGAGAGAGAATCTGTTGGCAGATTCTGTTGAAATGCCCAGGTTTAATGAAGATGCACTATGACTTCCTTGAATATGAAAAAATAGGCTATCTGAATTAAAATGCATAGCAACCCACTCCAGTATTCTTGCCTGGGACATCCCATGAATAAAGGAGACAGAGAGGCTAGAGTTCATGGGTTTGCAAAAAGTCAGACATAACTTAGTAACTAAACAGTAATGACAACAGTTGATTAATAAAATTTTAAATTACTTATGTCTTTTAAATTATTTAGTGATTGAGATGGTAGTTCTAAACTATCCCATAAGCATATTTCTTTCCTTCAACAAATTTGTTTCTGACAATATGTATCTGTTGAAATTTTATGGATGTTAGTAAATTAAGACTTAAAAGCAGATTGGACAAGGAAAGGAATCGAATTTTTCTGTTTACTTCTTTTAATTAGTTACTTGAATAAAATGTGGAAGCTCTCATGTGACAGTATATACATGGGTACTTATTAAACTATATTTTAAGTCAGTTAAAGTAAAAGCAGAATAACATGGTTGTCAATTATAGCCCAGGAGCAAAAACAGAATGTCTTTATAACTTCCAGAGGGTATATATACACAGTTACATATGCAGAAACTTGTGAATCATATAAGATTCAATCAATGAAGACAGTTTTAAATTCTATTAAATGAAAAATAATAAAACAGTGGTGTCTCTTTCAACAGGTAATATTATGTATACTATTAAAATTTTTTATTGCATAACTACAAATTATAATTCAGCATGAAACAACCATTATTGTCCCTTTGCTACTGATTTTCTTTGCAATCTGACAAATATTTAAGTTATTTACTATGTACCTACTGACTGTCAGGTACTAGATTACACCAGAAGTAAAACAATAAATATCCTCTTCTCAAAATCTTTCCCCTAGCATGTATATTTCTGAGTCTTGTCATTTTTATATTTGCACAGTACTCTGCAGCCACCATTTTCTTTTTAACCCTATTGCTCCTGTTAGCCTTATATTCTCTTATCTAAGATATTATGTCCTCTATATATATTTTAACTGCTAGCTGAATTTTTAATCTTTATCTCTTTCAATCTATTTTCTATACTACTGGCCTTTATTTTTCCAGGAAATAGATCTTACTCTTAGTGATAAATGTTTGCGGCTTATAGGTGAAATGCAAACTCATTTTCATGGATCTTTAAACCATTCATTAATATCCTAAAAAAAGTTTATCATTTCTCCTTCAATGCTATCAATTACTTTAAACTCCAGTCAAACTAGATTCTGCTGCCATCTCTTAAGTTACAGAATTTCAGGACTCTGTCCTTTGTTCACATGATACTCTATTCTAAAATACTAGCTCTTTGTGTATTCCTCTACTAGATTCATGATGACTTTTGTTTGTACCTTGACAAGGATTATATTGACCTTTGCTCTTCAGCCAGATACAGAAATGTAGGCTGTAATAATATATTATTTTACAATTTACAAATAAACTATATATGTTAATATTTATTGAGTATCTGAAAGTATCTGTAAAACTCCGAGTATGGCATCACCAACCGAATGGACATGAATTTGAGCAAACTCCAGGAGATAGTAAAGGACAGAGGAGGCTGGTGTGCTGCAGTCCTTGAGGTCACAAAGAGTCAGACTTAGGGACTGAACAATGAAACCATGATTTAAATAGAATAGAAAATTATTTCATTCAGGTTAAAACCTTGAAGTATTATTTCAGAAACTAATGTAGTAGCTCTGTCCCACAAAGTCCTCAGGGGTCCAGATTCCTTCCATCTTTCTACTTGACCATCATCCGTAGATGGCAATCTCATAGCTTTAACAGCTACTTAAGTAGCTACATCTTCTACTAGCATCTTCTAGCATGTAGAATATGGTTCTACATCTCAGCATATTCCTTCTTTTTTCCCCCTCTTTTTAATGATGCCACCAAGTAGTGTTTTTTTTCATTATTATTATTATATTTATCTTTTCTGCTTACATCTCATTGTTCAGTTGCTCAGTCGTGTCTGACTCTTTGTGACCCATTGACTGTAGCCCACGAGGCTCCTCTGTGCATGGGATTCTCCAAGCAAGAATACTGGAATGGATTGCCATTTTCTTCTCCATTGCATCTCATTCAGTTCAGTTCAGTTCAGTAGCTCAGTCGTGTCTGACTCTTTGCAACCCATGAACCACAGCACGCTGGGCCTCTCTGTCCATCACCAAGTCCCGGAGTCCACCCAAACCCATGTCCATTGATTTGGTGATTCCATCCAATCATCTCATCCTCTGTCGTCCCCTTATCCTCCTGCCCTCAATCTTTCCCAGCATCAGGGTCTTTTCCAATGAGTCAGCTCTTTGCATTAGATGGCCAAAGGATTGGAGTTCCAGCTTCAATATCAGCCCTTCCAATGAACACCCAGGACTGATCTCCTTTAGGATGGACTGGTTGGATCTCCTTGCAGTCCAAGGGACTCTCAAGAGTCTTCTCCAACACCACCGTTCAAAAGCATCAATTCTTCGTCGCTCAGCTTTCTTTACAGTCCAACTCTCAAATCCATACATGACCACTGGAAAAACCATAGCCTTGACTAGACGGATCTTTGTTGGCAAAGTAATTTCTCTGCTTTTTAATATGCTGTCTAGGTTGGTCAGAAAAATAAAGTCAGCCACTGTTTCCACTGTTTCCTCATCTATTTTGCCATGAAGTGATGGGACTGGATGCCATGATCTTAGTTTTCTGAATGTTGAGCTTTAAGCCAACTTTTTCACGCTCCTCTTTCACTTTCATCAAGAGGCTCTTTAGTTCTTCTTCACTCATTGGAGGCAACTTAATCATAGTGTGATAACTGCTATAAAAACTGTGGGTATAATTTTATTCTAGGAAGATTAGGTAACACACACACATATACATGAGATATATATATATATTTTTTTTAATTTGCCTTTATTGAAACTGTTTCATGAAATAAAATTGAGCTTGACAAGGAAACTTTAGGATCTCTGGTTTTATCTCTGTAATACTTAACACCATCATTGATCATCAGAATCATCTCTCAGGGGCATGGTCATTCAGATTTAGAATTTTTTTAAATTGGCTTAATACAGATTCTTGAGAGTTTTTAAGCTCTGGGAGATGGTGAAGGACAGAGAGGTCTGGTGTGCTGCAGTCCACAGGGTCACAAAGAGTTGGACATGACTAAGCAAGTGAACAACAGAGTTTTTACTGGTAAACAATGTAATTGAGGATACTGTGTTAGTTACTTATTACAGTTCAACCAATTAGTGCAAATTTAACATCTTTAAACAGCATACATTTATATCTCAAAATTTCTGTGGATCAGGAGAACAGGCATGACTTAGCTAGATACTGTCTTCTGGATCTCACAAGACTGCAATCGGAATGTTTGTGAAATTTTCGTATCTGTTGGCTCAACTCAGGTAAGAAGTTGAATCACTTCCAGACTTATTAAGGTTAGTAAAAGATTTAACGTTCTAAAGGTTGCATGGTAGAAGACCCTAGGATTTTGCTGGTTGTTGAGTGAAGACCACTCTTATGTATTAGAAGATTTCTGCAGGTCCTAGAGGTCACCTGTAATTCTTTGTCATGTGGGCTTTTCCAGCATGGCTGCTTCACTTATCAAGCTGTGAAGAAGAATCTCTAGCTCTAGTCTGTTAAGATGGAATCTTAAATGTGTTCCTATGTGCTCAGTCATGTAGAGCACAGCTCTTTGCGACTCTATGGACTATAACCTGCCAGGTTTCTCTGTCCATGGGATTTTCCAGATAAGAATACAGTAGTGGGTTGTCAGTTCCTCCTCTAGGGGATCTTCCTGACCTAGGGGTCCAGGGATCGAACCCACTTCTCCTGTATCTCTTGCATTGGCAGGTGAACTCTTTACCACTAAACCACCTGGGGAGCCCCAGAATCTTATATAAAATAACGTAATTACCAAAGGAACATCCCATCACAATTATTTGCCATACTCAAAAGGAGCGAATTATATACAAAGATATGAAAAGCAGAAGTGGAAATCACTGGAGTCCCCTTAGGTTCAGTCTGTCACATAATATCAACTTTTCTGGCTGCTAGGAATACTCTAAACACAACCTATGTATCAAACTGCTTTATCTATGGCAATATTTAAAGAAATCTCTCATAGTTTATTCCCTTGTCAATAGACATGGCAAACAGGGTTTTACCAACAAAAATTTGCTTGTGACTGTTGCTTTCACCTCTAATTTAGAAGTATATATAGTGGGATTATTCATCCTCTAATTTTCAATTGATATATTACAATATTCAGATTGACATTTTGCGATTACTCTTTTCTCCATATTCAGCACCAGCAGATCAGACAAATAAAAAATTAAATAGATCCTAAAGAACAAATAAAGCAAGAGTGAGACATTTCTTTGAAAGGAAGTACATACTATCACTCTGAATGTAAAGAAATCCAGAGATGAATGAGAACTGTAATGTGCCTAAGACAGGTGCTGGATTATTTTAGCATTATTTAGTTCTAAAGAATGAAAAGGATGAAACAACAAATCACATTAGACTCCAAATCAAAATGTTTTATTCTTGTTTTCTAAAGTCAGACTGAGTTGTATAGTAATGAGATAGAAAATATATTTTATTTTCTTGCAATGCATATGTTTGCACTATTAAGCTGAATACATGTTTGTTAAGTCTAAACATGAACAGCACAACACTATGGGAAAATCATTAGAACTACCAGAAGTAAGAGCAAATGAACTGATGCAAAAGTATATAATAAAATTCCCTGTGATAACTCTAGAAGCAAAATCATCAATGTCAAATCAAATATTTGGGGGGCTAGAATTGTGTTAAATTTATTAGAATTTACTTATGATGATAACAGATAGTCTAATGGATCCCAGTGTTTCTGTCAGCCTTATGAATTACAATTGTGTGAAAACTGGAGAGCAGAAAATTCATTATATGTGGTAACAACTCAATGTATTCTATGTTGTATAAACTGATTCCACTAATATTCTTTTTATTCAGACAATTCTGCCATGTGTGTAGAAGTGGTATCACCTTTCTATGATGGGTAAGCTAATAGAGGTTAAGGAAACCAAAAATAAAATATGTATCTTCTGACTGCAAATCAAGTTCTTTTTGACACACTTCAGTGACTGTTTTATTAGTGACTCTAAAGGAGTTGAATTTTTGGATAATTAAGCCAGATCAAATGTAGGTCCTGCCACTGCTTAATTGTGGTAGCCATGTCCACTCTATGCGACCCTATGGACTGTGGCCCACCAGGCTCCTCTGTGCTTGGAATTCTCCAGGCAAGAGTACTGGAGTGGGTTGCCATGCCCTCCTCCAGGAGATCTTCCTAACACAGGGATCAATCCCAAGTCTTCTGCATTGCAGGGCACATTTTTTTACCACTGAGCTACTGGAGAAGCCCCAAAATATAGGTGAGTCCATGATAACTCTGAAAAGGTAGAAATAAAAATGTAAATATTAGTTAAGGAAATTAATACTATCATTTAGCAAACATTTTACCAAACTCTTTACTTTAATATTGAATCTAACTTCCCAGGTGGCTCAAATGGTAAAGTGTCTGCCTACAATGTGGGAGGCCTGGGTTCAATCCCTGGGTTGGGAAGATCTCCTGGAGAAGGAAATGGCACCCCATTTCCAGTATTGTTGCCTGGAAAATCCCATGGACAGAGGAACCTGGTAGGCAACAGTCTGTGGGTCAGACACAACTGAGCGACTTCACTTTCACTTTTCTCTCTAACTTATACATTATTTTATACACCAGAGAAGAAAATGCTGATTAAAGAAAAGGTCATAGGAATTACTGTTGATTTCATTCTAGTCCTTTCCTGAGGATTGGGCTGCACAGATAAAGTGAAACCTTTGAGGCTTAGCACACTCTGCTATTTCAGCTTCAGGGCAGAAAAGTGATCAGTTCAGTTCAGTCACTCAGTCATGTCTGACTCTTTGCCACCCCATGGACTGCAGCATTCCAAGATTCCCTGTCCATCACCAACTCCCAGAGCTTGCTCAAATTCATGTTCATTGAGTCGGTGATGCAATCCAACCATCTCATCCTCTATCATCCCCTTCTCCTCTTGCCTTCAATCCTTCCCAGCATCAGGGTCTTTTCTAATGAGTCAGCTCTTTGCATCAGGTTGCCAAAGTATTGGAGTTTCAGCTTCAGCATCAGTCTTTCCAATAAATATTCAGGATTGATTTCTTTTAGGATTGACTAGTTTGATCTCCTTGCACCCACGAGACTCTCAAGAGTTTTCTCCAACACCATAGTTCAAAAGCATCAATTGTTCGATGCTCAGCTTTCTTTATAGTCCAACTCTCACATCCATACATGACTACAGGAAAAACCATAAATTTGACTAGACAGACCTTTGTCCACAAAGTAACATCTCTGCTTTTTAATATGCTGTATAGGTTAGTCATAGTTATTCTTCCAAGGAGCAAGTGTCTCTTAATTTCATGGCTGCAGTCACCATCTGCAGTGATTTGGGAGCCCCCCAAAATAAAGCCTTTCACTGTTCTCATTGTTTCCCCATCATTTGCCATGAAGTGACGTAGAGTTCAAGAAGTGCTGGAGAAAGCTAGATTTTTTCAGCTCATGAAAGAGGATATACTTTCTTAAAATTCCCAACGTCCTGCTGAGATATCAGAATGATTAAGCCTTAGGAATAAGGACCATGCTTAAGAATAAAGGCTTATTCTAGATACTCCTGAACAAAGACAAACTCCAAGCCCTGATAAGATTCATAAGGAAGTAGAATTTGGAAGTAGAGTTCCACCAATATAGATGAGCAATACTTTACATTCTATGTACATCTCATCCAAATAAAATATAAAAAGGCAGAATACAAAAGTGTAAGGTGGTCAGCAGGTAAGTGATTTACTTACTAGAATAAACATTGAAATTTTTCAGAAGTAACGGGCATAGTCCAGTTATCTGCATTATATAGCATATATTACAGAGGAATAATGTGGTAATAATTACTAAAATTGCTTAATAAATAATAAAAGTTATCTGACATGCAAAGAAAATAGGAAAATATTGTCCATAGTCAAGAATAACAGTGGTCTTTAAAAACTAACCCTGAGCTAGCCCAGATGCATATATCAAAACCTAGCTATTACAATAATATCTAAGTATTAAAGGAAAATATGTTCAAAGGTTTAAAGATAAATACAGCATTTATGAGCAAGTGGATAAGAAATTTCAGCAGAGGGAAAAAGTCCTCTAAAAACAAAACAAATGCAAATTCTTTAACTAAAATAGAAATGCAAAAATGTACATAGATGGAATAAACAACATATTGGAAAAGATAGAAGGGTCAGTGAAATTGAAGGCAAATTAAATGAGCTGAGACAATCTTATAGATAGAAAAATGATTGAAGACTAAAGAAAAGAGACCTAAGGACATGGGAGATAATAAAACATGGTCTGAGATCATTGCAATTGAAGTTCTATAAGAGATTGAGAGTGGGACCAAAAAAATTTTTTTTCAAGCCCATAGATTTCAAGTATATTGTGGAACACAAAGCAAGAAAAAAATGTAAATAAAATCACTTCTAAGCACATCATAATCCAATTGCAGAAAACCAAAGACAGAAAAATTTCAAAGCAGCCAGAATAAAACTGACATTTTGAATATATGCATAATAGTTGCCTTCTTGTTAGAAACAATGTTGGCTAGAGGACAATGAAACAACAATTTAAACCTTTAAACCTCTTTGAAATACTGTCAGTTCATAATTTTTTTTCCAGTGAAAACATGCTTTGAAAATAGTTAAATAATTTTTTCTGTAAAATAAAAGCTAGAGAATTAGTAGTCAATAAAACTGCACCACAAAATATGCCAAAGTATATTCTTCACACTAAAAGGAAAAGTTATCAGTGGAAACCAGGATAGCACAGAGAAATAAAGAAGATTCTTTATTTCTCATTTAAGATTTTTTCCTGTGTTTTTTTCTGTGAGTTTTATGTTTTCAGATCTTATGTTCAAATCTTAAATTTATTATGAGTTAAATTTTATGTGTACTGAAAGAAAGGCAAGGATCCAATTTCATTAATTTTGACAAGGGTCTAATATCATTCTTGAATGCAGATATCTGGTTTTTTCAACATCATTTTTTCAAAAGACTGTGCTTTCTCCATTGTATATTGTTGGTACCCTTGATGAAGACCAGTTGAGCACATATGAGTAAAGTTTATTTCTGGGCTACTACACACACACACACACACACATGAACACAAGGAAACTTTTATTTATTACCTGGATTGTGCTGATAGCAACATGAGGTGTACCTATGTCTAAATTTACCAAATTGTATTATGTTAATTATGTGCAGTTGTTTTATATACCAATTATACCTCAATAAAGCTGGGTAAAAATGGAATGATGTTCAGATCCGGTAAATAGGTAGGTAAAGATAAAAGACTGTGTTTGTTTTTTTGTTTTTGTAATTTCCTTAATAAACAGCTGCACAAGAAATGGTCAGAATATTACAGCTGGGGACCTGACAACTGTTTTTATAGATAAAGGTTAACTGGAACATAGCTCTATTCATTTGCTTATACATTGTCTGTGACTCCATTCATGCTACAACAGGAGAGGTGAGTAGCTGTAACGGCAACCACAAGACTCATAGCCTAAAATATTTACCATATAGCTCTTTGAGGAAAAGTCTGTCAATACTTGGTTTGAAGCAAAAACATTTTTATAAGTTTGGGTTTATAATATCTTTCTAACTGAAGTATTACAACAATAGCATAAATGATGAGGTTAATTTGAGTTACATTGTTCTAAGTTTATATTAGTTGTGAAGTGGGAACTGAGAAGCCAATGGGACCTCAGAGAAGCATGAAATATGAAGTCTGATATGTTCAATTCAGTTAAGTGATACCATATTGACTGTAAATGGAATCAGTAAGTTAAAGTTGCATAGTTTTTGCCATACAGAGACTTCCAAAAAAAAATTTTTTAAGGGTTGTATGGAAGAAACTAAAACACATTTGAATTTACTCAAAATATCATAAGAAAAGCACAATAGATGAACAACAAAAACACTGAAGGGACAATGAAGACAATGAGCCACATGGTAGACATTAACCCAATTATATTAATAATTACATGAAAGGTAAAAGAACTTAACACTTCAGTTATCAGAAGTCACTGGACTGGATTTAAAAAAGAAAAACAACAAAAAATAGAAGATAGACACTGCTATCTATTAAAAAAAAACCCAAAAATTAAATATAAAGACACAAAGAAACTGAAAGGAGAGGATTGAGGAATTTATAACATGTAAAGGACACATAAGAAAGCTGACTTGGCTATGTTATTACTAGACAAGTAGACTACAAGAAAGAACAATTGTAAGAATTAAGGAGGAAATTTTAGTAATAGCAAAAGAGGGATTTATAAGGAAGGTTGCTGTGCTGTGTTGTGCTGTGCTTAGTTGCTCAGTCATGTACAACTCCCTGCAACCCCATGGACTGTAGCCCACTAGGCTCCTCTGTCCATGGGGATTCTCCAGGCAAGAATATGGGAGTGAGTTGCCATTCCCTCCTCAGGGAAAATTACCCAGCTCTAAATATGTGTGGCTCAAAATCCTTCAATCTAGGCTTCAACAGTACGTGAACCAAGAACTTCCAGATGAAGAAGCTGAATTTAGAAAAGGCAGAGGAAACAGAGAGCAAATAGCCAACATTTGTTGGATCATAGAGAAAGCAAAGGAATTCCAGAAAAACATCTACTTCTGTTTCACTGACTACACTAAAGCCTTTGACTGTGTGGCTCACAACAAACTGTGGAAAATTCTTAGAGATGGGGATACCAGACCACCTAACCTGCCTACTGGAAAACCTGTATGCAGGTCAAGAAGCAACAGTTATAACTGGACATGGAACAACAGACTGGTTTCAAATTGGGAAAGCAGTACGTCAAGGTTTCTATGCAGAGTACTTCTTTAACTTCTATGCAGAGTACATCATGTAAAATTCCAGGCAGAATGAATCACACTCTAGAATCAAGATTGCCAGGAGAAATATCAACAACCTCAGGTATGCAGATGACACCACTCCGATGACAAAAAGCAAAGAGAAACTAAAGAGCCTCTTGATGAGGGTGAAAGAGGAGACTGAAAAAGCTGCCTTAAAACACAACATTCAAGAAATTAAAACCATAGTATCTGGTCCCATCACTTAATGACAAATAGATGGGAAAACAATGGAAACAGTGGCAGATTTGGTTTTCTTGGGTTCCAAAGTCACTGAGGATGAAGACTGCAGACATGAAATTAGAAGACACTTTCTCCTTGGAAGAAAAGCTATGGCAAACCTATATAGCATATTAAAAAGAAGAGACAGTTTGCCAACAAAGGTCCATATAGTCAAGGCTATGATTTTTCTGGTAGTCATGTACGGATATGAGAGTTGGACCATAAAGAAGGCTGAGTGCTGAAGAACTAGGCTTTCAAATTGTGGTGCTGGAAAAGACTTTTGCGAGCCCCTTGGTCAACAGGGAGATCAAAACCAGTTAATCCTAAAAGAGATCAACCTTGAATATTCATTGGAAGGTCTGATGCTGATGCTGAAGTTCCAGTACTTTGGCCACCTGATGTGAGGAGCCAACTCATTGGAAAAGATCTTGATGCTGGGAAAGATTGAGGGCAGAAGAAAGGGACAACAGAGGATAAGGTGGTTGGATGGCATCACCTACTCAATGGACATGAGTTTGAGCAAACTCTGGCAGATAGTGAAGGATAAGGAAGCCTTATGTGCTGCAGTTCATGGAATCAAAAAGAGTCAGACATGAGTTAGCGACTGCTCATGGAGTGCACATGGAGTGCTAACCAAGATAGACAATACACTGATCAAACAGTTTACTTCTAAAATTGGGAACTAGGGAAAAATATCCATTCTCATTAGTCACAAATATTGTACTGCAGGTCCTTACCACTACAGTAATACAAGGAAAGTAAATAATATACATAAAAAGCAGAAAAGAAGTTAAGTTACTTCTTTTCACAGATTATCTGATTGTTTTTGTAGACAATACTCAAGTGTCTATGAGAAAGTCTACTTGAATTAAGATAATTTAGCAAAAGCATAGGATACAAATTTAGTATATAAAATCAATCATATTTCCACATAATATCTATAAAAATGTGAAACTGAAATGCAAATGTAAATATACCATTTCCAATGACATCAAAGTGTGAATAAATTTAATAAAATACACACAAGAGATACACTAAAAACTACCCCCAAATTACTAAGGGAAAGGAGCCTAAATAAGTGGGGAAATATCCCTAATTCATGTTTTGGAAAAAATCAATATTGTTTTCATACTTATTCCCTCCACATTGACCTATTGGAAAAAGAACAAAGTTAGAGGACTTAAATTACACAATTTCAAGTCTTACTGTAAAGTCACAACAGTTAATATAGTGTGTTTTTTGTATGAACACATGGATCATTGAGATTGGATAAAGAATCTAGGAATAGACCTTCATGGTTATGATATGGTTATAATAGACCTTCAGATATAATACACATATGGTCAGCTGACTTTTTCAAAGTAGCCTGTGTAATTCTTTAGGAAAGATTAGTCTACTGAATACATTCTGCTAGAACAACTGGATAGTCATATTAAAGAAATAAATTTTAAACAATACCTCACATTACCAACAAGATTAATTTAAAATTGACTGTGCTATAAACAGGGAGAGCTAAAGTTGTAAAATTCTAAAAAGCTTTTTTTAATATAAATTTATTTATTTTAATTGGAGGCTAATTACAATATTGTATTGGTTTTGCCATATAAAAGAAAACTTAAGAGAAGATTTGGGCAAATTTGGAATAGAAAGTAAGCCAAAATATCACTGATCAATTAAAAATAATATAAATAATAATAGCAATACAAGCATCATTCAAACTACAGTCTTTCTGCTCTTCACATACATCATTATAAAAGGAGAAGCTTCCATGTAGAAGCAATACCATATGATGTTTGTCTTTCTTTGTCTGACTTCACTCAGCATGACAATCTCTAGGTCCATCCATTTTGCTGCAAATAGCATTATTTAATTCTTTTTTTTTATGGTAAAGTAGTAGTCAGCTGTGTATATGTACTACTGTATTGCACAGGAAACTCTACTCAATACTCTGTAATGACCTCCATAGAAAAAGAATCTAAAAATAAGTGGATATCTGTATGTGTATAATTGAGTCTAACACAACATCATAAATCAGCTATACTCAAGTAAATTTTCAAGTTATTGGTCTAAAGAAACAAACAAAAAAAAGGGAAAAGCAAGCCAGAAACTGGAAAAAAGAATATTTAAAATATATGTTTGTGACAAAAGGTTCTTATCCAGAGTATATAAATAATTCTTAAAACTCAATAATAAGACAAACCATCCAATTAAATTTGGTAAGATATTTGAATATACATTGCACAAAGGACATACAATTAAGTAACATTTGTATTAAAAGTGAGGCATCATTTGTTACCAGAGAAATGAAATTTAAAACACAATGAGATACCACTACGTACGCATTATAATGACTGAAGTTAAAAAGACTAACAATAGCAACTGTAGGTGAGGATATCATAGTCACTGGAATTATCACACACTATTACCAGGGAGTGTAAAATGGGATTTCTCTTTTTAAAATAGCTTGTCAGTCTCTCACAAACTTAAATATGTACTGACCAAGTGATCCAGCAATTCCGGTCCTAGATGATTACTCAACAGATGTGAAAGGCAAATGTCTCTACAGAGATTTATACTCAAACTTTAAGAGCAGCTTTATTTGTAATAGTGTCTAACTAGAAACAAACCAAATATCCATCAACAGCTGATTGGATAAACAACTTGTGATCTAATCTACTCATATAGCAAAATTTTACTAATTCATAAAAACTGAGAGAAAAATGCATACACAATACATGAATGAATGGATTTCAAAAACAATATGTTGAATAAACACAACCAGACACAGAAAGTGCATGCTTTATGATCCATTTATATGAACTTCATGAACAGACAAAACTAACCCTTAGTATTAGAAATTACATTCTTTGGGGCTGGAAAGTTCAGTTGATTGATTACAAAGGGGTAGGAGACAACTTTCGGCAGTGATGAAAATCCCCTGTATCTTGATGGGTGATTTTATAGTTACATAGATTTCTAGACTCAATGAAATTTGCACTTAAAACACATGCATTTTGCTGTATGTAAATTATACTTCAATAAAGTCTCACTGAAAAAATGGACAGTATTTGACAAATAAGCTAGGGTTGGGAATAGGAGGTGTTTAATGTTATTATATATACACTTTTTCTAATCCATGTTGTGCTGATTCTTTAAAAAAATCAATTGCTCCTCAAGAATCCTGTGTACCTTTTCCTTCCCCTAACCTCTAAATTACATGCTTTGGAGAAGACACGAAACTGGTTATCTTCATAGTAGTTCCCCTTCCCAGGATAACCGCTACTATCTTTGCCCAAATGTATATCCCTTTCTTTAAGAGATAGTGACTGTTGCGTTAAGAATATTGAACGACCCAGTTCGTTGGTAACAAAGGTCATGTATACAAAGTGAAATCAGAAAGATACGAAGCAGATTTTTGGAGAATTACCATTTTGTAAATGATACTGTCACTGCTGGGTAGAATAGAGAGAAGACAGAGATGTCAGCATAACAGGGTAGGACGCAATATTCCACAACTATCTCTCACAGCTTCCTCATATTATTTCGAGCAGGCATTAGATTCAGTTTGTAGAGGATAAGGAGTTTGAAATCACAAATAGCTTCCCCTGAGAGGAAAGAATCTTCATAATATTCTTTGACACCAGAAAAGAAGAAAACAAAGAAGCCCAAATATAGAACTGAACACGTTATGTATATGAATATTACATGTTTAGTATTTCTGTTCTTAAGAGAATGTATAACACTTAGTTCAGTTGGATTTTTTTTCAGTGGATAACAGGCAGTAATAAATCCATCTGTGAAAGAATCAAAGGACTTTTTAAATTCAATGTAATCACAGCCGTCTCCCAACCCCCACCCCCACTCCCAAGTGTCTATTTAAGCACCTGGCCTTTGTCCATCACCCTGGAGAGATGATTAATGGATGAGGACAGTGTAAAACTTGTTCCAAAGATATGCCAGAAACAAGACTTAAGGTAATCAGGTGAGAATTCCCACAGATAATTGCCCACAACCTGATTGATTGTCTTTTCTCAAGGGATATTTTGTGACGTAGCAGTAAGTTGAGAAAGTCAAAAGAGATCTTCTTTTTACAGATTCTTTTTGCATTTAGGACTGGAGGATATAACCAAAATCTTATAACTTTACATTCCTTATGTAAGTGTTACTTAAATCACCTTCTTTCATCATTCCAATGAACTTTGTCTATTTCTAAAGAACTCATCAAAATGACCGTTACTAGTAGCCTCAGGATCTAATTCCAGGCAGATACCAGCTCTGCAGTTGGATCTGGACCTGTGCTTCTTATCAATGTGGTAAGAGCGGTTATTTGTGCTGTAATCTTTTTCTTGCTCCAGGAGACATATTCACAGATCTTTTGGTTATTCTTAGAGAGTCACAGTTATTCAGTTTCAATAACTGGTTTTCTTTATTCACGTCTAAATCCACTTTATTAATTCAAGTTATATGTTTTGGAGAAAATAAATGTTCCTAGAAGATAAACAGCATACCTTCTGGGCTCCTTTCCAACTCTTGAACACCTCTTGCTCCCTGCCTAAATGATATTCAGCACATTCATATTCAGCAATGGACCACCCACATGCGCAGCAGCGGCTCTTGCCAAGAAGTTAATGTGCTTTATAAGTACACCATTGAACATTCAGTCCTCTCAGCCTGAGAGTGGCTGGGTCAGTTCATCCATCTGTTCCCCATCCATGCACACACCCCAACCAATGATCCTTTAAAGGAACACAGGCTTTTAGATACTTTAGAACTGCTATGTTCTTAGGGAATGTAAAGCTTTAGGAAAGACTGAATTATTTGCAGCTGATTATCTATTCATTACTTCTGAATTAAATACATGTAGTTCTCATTCTAGAGATTTAGTCAGTCCTTATCTTTAGAAATTCCTGACTTGATAATACTCTCAGATAATGATGTAGTATGGCCAATCTGGTTTAGTCCTATAGGTAAATTGTAGTTCAAGTTTCTTTATTCACAGTGGGCAGAGTAAGGAAGCAGGAATCCTTTTGAGAATAGTGGAAGTAGCATCTTATCAGGAAATCCACCAGCCTGCACAGATTGTGTGTGTGAATTAGTGAAAAGGTGCCCCTTTCTTCAAATAGTTGTAACTCCCATACCAGAACACAAGTGATTACAAGAGAAATAGAGCCTGGATTTCAGTCACCCATGGTAGTGGCAACCCTATCCAAAGACACTGGGGGTTAGAATAAAAGGGACTTCGGACATGGTTTCAGAACGCCACTTTGTTACTCCACAGTTGCTTACTACAGGGCAAGTCATTTAATATTTCTAATCCTTACTTTCATTTTTTTGTGAAAGGAAAATGATAAGAATATTCTCATCCTGCAGGGCATTTTGAACATTAAGAAACATAATGTAATGCAAGTGGTTGACATGGTACCTGGCAAATAGAAAAATCAACCACATGAGTGCCTTTAATAGTCTTATTTTTGCCTGGGAGAGATCAAGCATCTAGAAAGAATTGTTTTGTTCCCTAAACTTTCTCATAATGTCACAATCAGAATATTTTCTGTGTACAGATAGAACACTGGAAGCAGGCTTACAAAGAGGAAGACCCCAGAAGAAAGCATTTCATGAAAATTTTATGAGAAATTGTCCATATACAGACATACATGTGTTATATGAAAAGAAAGGAAAAAATCCTTCAGTATCTGATATTAAAAAGCTGAATAAAAGTAAATTGAATCTCTAATATAACATTGTGTGGTTTTTCTTAAATTCTATTTCAAATCTGAACATTGGTATGATTTTCATATACTGTTTCTTTTATGTAATTCAGATTTACATAAAATTTCCCCACACTATACGCTACCTCAAGGGAGAAATTCTCTGAGTGTCCCTTTGATAAAAACTGGAATAGGAAAGAAAAGGCAAGAAAGCCTAAAATCACTAGCTTTTGAATTACATATGAAATACCCTTTGGGGATTCCCAGAAAAAGGAAGAGAAATATTTTGGAGCTTTATAAAAATGTAGGCATTGGTAAATAAGCAGAGATTTTGGTTATTCCATATTTTGGCTCATAAATATTCATATTTAAGGGGAATGCAAATAGTATTTCTGTTTTCCTTCTGGGCCATATAAGTCTTAGTGATTGACTTTCTAAATAAATGATTGCTAGTTACTTCAGTGATTTTCTAGCAGCATTTCTTAAGTGAGGGATGTATAGGACTAGCCAGAGGAAATAGACATGGTCAGAGAGAAAAGGTGCACTCACTACTTTTACAAAACAGCATACTTGCTACAAAATGGATTTGTGCTTAGCCCAGGATTTGGGAGGCTTCCCTGGTGACTCAGCAGTAAAGAATCTGCTTGCAATGCTGGAGACCCAGGTTTGATCCCTGGTTTGGGAAGATCCCCTGGAGAAGGAAATCCCAACCCACTCCAATATTCTTGCCTGGAGAATCCCATGGACAGAGGAGCCTGGCAGGCTACAGTCCATAGGGTCGCACAGAGTCAGACACAACTGAAGTGACTAAGCAACAGGATTTTGGGCCCCATATATATTTAGTCATCTGCTGTTTCTTAATCTGCTTCTGTCTTTAATGAGTGGGTTGCATTCCCACCTCCAGGGGATCTTCCTAACCCAGGGATTGAACCCGCATCTCTTATGTCTCCTGCATTGGAAGGCGGGTTCTTTTCTGCTAGCACCACCTGGGAAGCCCTTTATGCCAGTACATACATAAATATTCTAGAATTGACTCATTAACAAGCAGAGTTGTGATATATGAAAGAAATGGTATAAGTCTTGAAGGGATAGCAAAAGAGAATGACAAAATCAGTCTACAGCTATGGTTGTGACATGGCCAAGTGTGGTTTTCCAGACAGCCACTCTGACCTTGTGCTTCCATCACCAATGACAAGAAAGTTTGGTCTGCCTTGGGAGTATTTGCAACAATATTTCCAAAAAGAGATTTCTAATAATTTTATTTTCTTCTAACATCTTTGAAATAAAATACATTGAGGAAGGTAGGGATGTAAGCCAGCTACCTTTGCAAATTTAAACAAATGGTGTAAACTCTCTTTCTTGTCACAAAATACTCATTTGAATCTTTTTGAGGGATGATCCACAGACTGGACAAAGATAGTAGTCTGCCTTTTATTTTGGTAATTATGTTATGCACATTAACTTCCAGGGCTTGCAGTTATATCCCTCTTATATCAATCCAAGTTATATCCCTCTGTATATTTGCCCTTCCAACTTCTGTGAAGACTAAAAAAAAGTGAATATTTGTGGAAGTGCTTTTTAACTGTAAATTCCTATACAAATTTAAGATACAGTTTTCATCTCTCAAGATTCTTCTTGCACCGTGAGCCCATGGTTGCAATGGTAAATTATAATGGAATAACTTTTAGTGGCAATCCTAGACAAATAATTCCAGTAGGTGTCTCGAATACTGGACAAAATAGTAGTGAGCAAAAGCCTTGGACCAGCTATATCTTATACAAAGATATAATTGAAGTGCAGAATGTAAGAGCTGACTTTTCATTTTCTTTATACACGTCTCTCATCCAAAAGTCAACCATCCTTTTTCCCAGAGGAGTGCTCAGATTATTTTTCTTTAAAACATGTGTTTTTTAATACACATAAAACTTACTTAGATATTTCCAAGTAAAATATCAATGGATGTATAATTTTTATTTCAAAACTTCCTCTAATTCCTTAACAATTTCCTATTTATATGCCTAATGTAAAAGCTATTTTTTTCATCAAATCCAAATCACCTTATATATTTTTGGACTAGATCCTAACTTAAGCCAATTTTGGAAAAAAAAAAAACAAACAAACCTTGAGATTATTCATATTTAGCATCATTTTTGACAAAGTACATTCAGGGATTTAGAGTAAAAAGGTCATTCATTTAATTTGAAATGTTATCTGATAAGTGCATACATTTACTTTATATTACCCAAGACAACTGTATATATTTGGTGTGTAAGCCAATAACTACTTTGCATATATTTTTTTTCTAGGCTGATGCCCAAAAGAGGTCAGAAGCAATTTAACTGTATTGAAATAGTGCTTAATTAAAGTTTAAAGAAACCAAATAGGAACTCATTTAACTTTGTCTAGTTTAGTTTTTTACATTGCTTCAAGTTTCTGTGCTTTTAAACAGTAAAAAGGAAACCAAACTATGGAACTTTTTCTAGAGAATTTTATGTTCTTTTTTTTTTCTTTGTGGGAGAGGGTGCAATGGAGATTAATGTTCAATAAATACTATTTCCCCAGTGTGATACTAGATATTTTATGTAGACTATATCCAGTAATTTTAACAGAATAAATTTTATATTTTGATCCATTTGCATCTCCAGTAATATCTTTTAACTGGGCTAACTTTATGAAATAATTATTATTTTTGAACCCCGAAAACCTAATTGAAATAGTCCTTACAGTTACACATGAATCTATCATTATTTGGCTGATTGTACTGTGCTCATTAACTCTTTGTGACTCTTTGCCACCCCATGGTCTGTCTGTCCATGGAATTCTCTAGGCAAGAATACTGTAGTGGGTTGCCATCCCCTTCTCCAGGGGATCTTCCTCACCCAGGGATCAAACCCATGTCTCTTGCATTGCAGGCAGATTCTTTGCCAACTGAGCTACAAGGGAAGCCATTAATTCTATATTCTATTAAATAAAGAATCTTGACTTTGTATGGTGGATCCCTACTCAAATAAAAGCATGAACTCTTCTGAGAAGTGTCATAAATTTGGGGCAGTTTTTTTTTTTACAGTGAGAAACAGATCACATTAGCTTCCAACTGATATGGATATGTGTGGCGTGAGCAGTTAGTTATTTGATAAAATGGACCTTTTTCTTGCAAGAAGTAATAACTAAGCCATAATACTTCTGAAAACCCTACTTGATTGCCTACCTATTTCAATCAGAGTGATTTGCTTCTTGACAACCAAAGGCAGAATTCTTGGTAAGTTCTATAGTCTTTGCACCTGATCATCATTTTCAGTTTTACTTCCTAGCGAATAGGCCTAGAGGCCATATTCTTTGGTCTTATTTTAATGGCCTCTGCCTTCCTAAAGATTAAGGAAAAGGCTAAATTATTAACAAATGAAGATGTCTTTAGGGAAATTTATAAAATTGAGTCTTATGTTCATTCCATGTTTCAAAAAACGAGTTAAAAATGATATTTTAATTTAGACAATTTGAACTCCTTATGGTTAAATAATTTTCCAAGTAGATATTTCTATAAACACATTTACTGTACATATCTAATCATTTTAGGAAGTATCTGTAAAGGAAAATTGAATTATATGCTGTTGCTGCTGCCGCTGCTAAGTCGCTTCAGTCGTGTCCGACTCTGTGCGACCCCAAAGACGGCAGCCCACTAGGCTCCTCTGTCCCTGGGATTGTTAAATTATTGAAGAAAACTGTAGAAAGACTAAGTTAAAGTTTTCCACACAAGTCTAAGTATCTTCTTTTAATGTTTTTTGTTTTTGTTGTCATTAATTAGGAAAAGAGCATTGGTATCTGTGTAATTTTAATGATTTAATAACTGTTACCCTTCATGGTAACACATTTTAATAAGTAGTATGAATTTTATGATGCTATTTCATTAGCATGTCATGAGAATCTTGCTATTTGGTGTTTTTTCCAAATGCATTTTATATGATTATGTTACCAGTCCTAATCAGCTTCACACCTATGCAGATCAAGCAAGAATAATTGAGATTTGTCAAGTTCTAGGTAATGTACAAACTCATTATTCTATTTTGCTCTGCATCAATTTTTGTTATTCCAGTAATATTATTTGATGACCTATTGATTATTCCAGTGACTTTCATTTATTTAAATAAAACTTAAAAGGAAATTTGCGGAAAGGCTTTCACTGACAAGACTACAACTAAATTGACATTACTTTTTTATCCTAAAAAATACTCTAAAAATAAATTGAAAGGAATTGGGCTAAAATACTCTTTTCTACATTACAACTGGAAAATGATGAAATAGTCTTTCAAGGATCGACAGAAATCGACAGTACATATTTGAGTGTTCTGTTCTGAGGAGATCTTTTCATCAATAATATTAACAAGTTTAAAAATCTCTTCCCGGTCAACAAAATTTCAGTTAATGTACTAGGGATGACAACTCTGAATAACTCCTCACTCCACCCCCCAAAAATACCATACAAAGGACCATTTGCATTAAAAATTGTAGCAGAGATAGTTTATGAGTTTAATTATTTTTCTTCAAAACCTCAACCGAAGGAAGAGTATATAAAAAGTGAAGTTTCTGCCATCAAGGTATTTATAATCTACTGAACATACAGTGAAAATAACTCTCTTCAATTTCATGTATGTGTGACTAGTGGAGTCTTGTACTTTAGCTTTTATTCATCATTAAACAAGGTCTTGTATAAAATGATTTAAGCATGAGAAATGAGTGCTTTATTTTAGTTATGTTTTCTTTTAAAGGTTTAAAATTGTGATGTTTTAAACATCTCATTAAATCTCTATTCTAAATATATTATTATTTACCAAAAAAATTTTCTTTTTATTTACTGATGTCAATATATCAGAGAATACCATACTGAATACCAAAAGGCTGTAATATAGCAATTGACCACTTTGGAAGGAAAATACACTAAGAACATATTAAATCTGGGCTTTCCAGGTAGCTCAGCTGGTTAACAAACCACCTGAATTGCAGGAGACCCTGATTTGATTTCTAGGTATGGAAGCTCCCCTGGAGAAGTGATAGGCTACCCACTCCAGTATTCATGGGCTTCCCTGGTGGCTTGGATGGTAAAGAATGTGCAAGCAATGTGGGAGATCTGGATTCCATCCGTGGGCTGGGAAGCTCCCCTGGAGGAGGGCATTGGCAACCCACTCCAGTACTCTTGCCTGGAGAATCCCCATGCACAGAGGAGCCAGGCAAGTTAAAGTCCATGGTGTTGCAAAGAGTTGGACACAACTGAGTGACAAAGCACAGCACAGCACAGCACATATTAAATCTACATCAATTTGCCCTAGAAAAAATTTTAAACTATTGCTTGTATGTATCTGCAAAGTATAATTGGTACTTTAATCAAATGTTTATGAGATATAAACTAAATTGTCTTCAGTTCAGTTCAGTCACTCAATCATGTCCAACTCTTTGCAGCCCCATGGATCATGCCAGGCTTCCCTGTCCATCTCCAACTCCCAGAGTGTACTCAAACTCATGTCCGTCGAGTCTGTGATGCCATCCAACCATCTCATCCTCTGTTGTCCCCTTCTCTTCCTGCCTTCAATCTGTCACAGCATCAGGGTCTTTTCAAATGAGTCAGCCCTTTGCATCAGGAGGCCAGAGTATTGGAGTTTCAGCTTCAGCATCAGTTCTTCTAATGAATATTCAGGACCGATTTCCTTTAGGATTGACTAATTTGATCTCCTTGCAGTCCAAGGGACTAAAGAGTCTTTTCCAACACCACAGTTTAAAAGCATCAATTCTTCCGTGCTCAGCTTTCTTTATAGTCCAACTTTCACATTCATACATGACTACTGGAGAAACCATAGACAGACCTTTGTTGGCAGTGTAATGTCTCTGCTTTTTAATATGCTGTCTAGGTTGGTCATAATTTTTCTTCCAAAGAGCAAGTGTCTTTTATTTTCATGGTTGCAGTCACCATCTGCAGTGATTTTGGAGCCCCAAAAAATAAAGTCTGTCACTATTTCCATTGTTTTCCCATCTATTTGAAATGAAGTGATGGGACCAAATGTCATGATCTTAGTTTTCTGATGTTGAGTTTTAAGCCAACATTTTCACTCTCTTTCACTTCTATCATGAGGCTCTTTAGTTCTTCTTCACTTTCTGCCATAAGCGTGGTGTCATCTGCATATCTGAAGGTATTGATATTTGTCCCAGCAATCTTGATTCCAGCTTGTGCTTCATCCAGCCCAGCATTTCACATGATGTACTCTGCATATAAGTTAAATAAGCAGGGTGACAATATACAGCCTTCACATACTCCTTTCCCAATTTGGAACCAGTCTGTTGTTCCATGTATGGTTCTAACTCTTGTTTCTTGACCTGCGTACAGATTTCTCAGGAGGCAGGTCAGGTAGTCTGGTATTCCCATCTCTTTAAGAATTTTCCACAGTTTGTTATGATCCACACAGTCAAAGGCTTTGGCATAGTCAATAAAGCAGAAGTAGATATTCTGGAACTCTCTCGCTTTTTCAATGATCCAACAAATGTTGGCAATTTGATCTCTGGTGCCTCTGCCTTTTCTAAATCCAGCTTGAACATCTGAAATTTCATGGTTCAGGTACTGTTGAAGCATGGCTTGGAGAATTTGGAGCATTACTTTGCTAGTGTGTGATATGAGTGCAATTGTGTGGTAGTTTGAACATTCTTTGGCATGCCTTTTTTTGGAATTGGAATGAAAACTGACCTTTTTCCAGCCCTGTGGCCACTGCTGAGTTTTCCAAGTTTTACTGGCATATTGAGTGTAGCACTTTCACAGCTTCATCTTCTAGGATTTGAAATAGCTCAACTGGAATTCCATCACCTCCACCAGCTTTGTCCATAAGTGATGTTTCCTAAGGCCCACTTGACTTTGTATTCTAGGATGTCTGGCTCTAGGTCAGTGATCACACCATCGTGATTATCTGGGTCTTGAAGATCTTTTTTGTATAGTTCTTCTGTGTATTCTTGCCACGTCTTCTAAATATCTTCTGCTTCTGTTATGTCAATACCATTTCTGTCAAAACAAGCTCATACAAATCATAAGTCTTTCACTAATATTTAGCCCAGTATACAAGCAAGAAATTTATGCAGATGTAGCATTTGTATATGAATCCCCAAATCCAACAGATGGAGCTTCTGATATTCCTTTTGCCTTTTTTGGTATTTCCTGTGACACATGTGATTAGCCCAGGAAATATAGGTTTGGTGTCTTGAGAGTTGGTGTGTAGCTAACTTCCCCTCTTCACTGCTGCCTTGCTTCATAAATATATTTATTAAAAATAAGCAATTTCATAGGGCAGATAGAGCTTAATCAAGGCATTTTCAGATGCTTATATACTGCATCCTGAATTTTTAGAAACAAACAATATTACAAACTCTAACATCCCCTAATGATTTATAATAGGGTTTATCATGGCCCATGAGACAAATCCAGCCCACCATCTTCTTTTGTATGTCCTGTGATCTAAAAAATAAATAAATAAATGCTTTTTAATATTTTTAAATGGTGGTCAAAAAATCAAAAGAGCAATAATAATTTAGTAAATGTGAAATGTATAGAATTCACATTTTAGTCTCCATAAATAGCATTTTATTGGAACACAGTCATGTCCATTCAGTATTGTCCATGACTACTTCCTCTTCAGAATATCACAGTTGAATAGTTGTGTCAAATATCTTATGATTACAATTTAAAGCCTAGAATATTTGCTATCAGATCCCTTACAGAAAATGTTTGCTGAAACCCTGGTTTAGAAGTTGGTCTGATAGAGTCACAAGCACCTCAGACATCCTTGAGGAGAAAGGGAGCAAGTTACAGAGTTGTTAACTTTTTCTTCCCTTACCTATAAATATTTATGTTAATGTATCCTTATCAAAACTCTCCAAATAATGTTTTAAATAACCATCAGAAATGAAAACATGTAAATCTGATATTCATATTACAATAACTATCCCATGTATTTTTCTTTGCAAAAATCACCCTAAATATTTCATTGACAGATTAATATGAAAAACACAGGTATGCCTAGGGTAAGTTTTTCTTGGCCAGTAGCATTAAATTTATTTAATGGCTGAAATTTAATTAAAACTGACTTTACTTAGAGATATTAGCTATTATAGCACAATTCTGATTTTTTAAAGTTTATATGTGTGAGAATTGAAACATCAAGATTAAAACAAGACTGTAGTTGCTTTACATTGTTCAGTCTGCTCTACTGGTGGCAATTACATTATATCTAAACCTGGGAAAGAGCCTCTAATCAGAAAAAAAAATGTTAATTAGAAAATGTTTTCAGGGGTACTTATATATCAGTATAATATTACAATGTGTTGTGTTTTCCTAATTAAGTGTTAAGTATGATAGTATAAATAATTATCATAGAAAAAAGATCAAGAAAGGAATGATAGTCATGATTGGGTACCAAAAGAATTGAAAAGCAGATAAAATATATACCAGGAAAGACATTCAGTTTAAGGAGTCAAAATGTGTGTGAGACTAAAACTAGAGTTTTAGGAAATTTCAGTCACTGGCAAGCTGAGTCACGAGACTATAGGCAAGAGAAGCACAAGCTGGAGAGAAGTTTACTGCTTCATTTATACAAGGAACACCGAGTTAGAAGTATTTTGATGGTGTGAAGTGATGAGCGAAATTAGATGCCATTAGAATAAACTATAATAGTTACAAACAATAGACAATCTAAGGATGAATCTTCAAATGCAACAGAGAAAAGAGGCAAAGATGAATGGGCAAAGTTTTGTTTTATAAAGGAATTTAGACTTAAATCCCATAACATTTCTTCCAAGTTCCCATTGTTTTATTTCCTTTATAAAAATGCATTGTGCATATTATTAGAAATTTAGCAGTTCATAAAGTAAATTCATGAACATATATGTATTGAAAATATTATTCCAGTGACTGGATTTTTAAAGAAAAATAGTGCTAAAATTTTTTTGAAGTTTTTCCATGTAGGAAATAGGAGAACTAACTGAAAACAAAATGTTTTTAATTAAGCCATTTTATTGAAGAGTGAGAAACCTGTTTTTTGGCTGTTTTATTTTGAAAGGACATAACCTACAAAAGAAATCACAGTGTAATCACAATGTAAACAAAGCGACTATTCCTTATACTTGAGCAAATTTAACAGCTTTCTACAAAGATCCAGGGGATTTGTAGAGACTGACAGTATTGTCAATATTTTTTGTTATTTATCTAATCAATACACTTGTTCTCCAGGGATATAAATTCTAAGGAAGTTCTTGAGTGCTAAAGTGTGGTCATAGGGCAGTCTGCCATTAATATGGTATTCATAGCTTTGACTGCGGCAGAAGAAAATGGATCCATGTGAGGATGGAATAAAACCAGTTGGGTTGCAATTTAAAAATAATGTCCCAATGTCTGCTTATTTGAAAACGTATGGGAAGACAAAGTATGGATAAACAGTTCTATGTTTCAAGTACAAAAGCACTTCACCTAAATGATTTAGTTGAGTTATAAATTGTCACGTCTTGCAATTTTTTTTTACAAACTTCAAATAATTATTAACTGAGAGATATCATTGACTTCCCAGCTATATGTTTTTTTATCTTGTGTTTTTGTTTCTTACATGCTATCTCCAAGTTACCATTGTTGAACAAACCCTTGATGGCATTCATTTTATTGCTTCTGGACTGTCACCTTAATTCTAAGATAAATTGTCACTTATCAGATACAATAATATTTTTGTTAAGTGTTATTTACATACTTTCAATTTTTTAATTCCTTCTTCATATTAATTTACACCTTTCTATTCATATGAAAATTGAACCACCAATTCAGTAATAATTCCTTTATTACTTTTAGTGAAAATATTCACTAAATATATTCACTAAATATTTAGGCCTAATATTCAATGTCAAATAACTAAATACCAAATATAGGTAATAAGATTAGGACATTGATTCTTTTTAAAACAATTTCCTTTGACTTCACAGATCAAATGTTGCAGCCTCAGAGTATGCCTTACACCATCTTCATGACACTTTTTACATGGCTTTGAATCAAAAGGATAAGCTTTCAGTAGAATAGGATCCAAAGAGTTATCATACTTCATTCTTCTTCCAGGATGAGATGCATAAAGTCATTTTTCAACTCAGAGACTCTGGTGTCCCTTTAGTCTTTGATGGTTGAAATTTAAGAGTGTATTCACAGTACTAGTCAGAGGACAAGTACTGGTCAGTTGTTTGTCTGCAATGATTTTTGAATTAATCAGCCTTTATTCATTTTCCAGATCACATTTTTCTTTTCTTTTTTTAAGACAGTCGCTTATTGAATTTCCTGCTGAGGGTTTCTTTCTAATCCAATGCGTTTTCTTCTTTCTCACCAGTTATAGTTGTAAAATAAAAGTAGATTTCTATCACATTCCTGATTACAAGCAGAAAAATCCACATTTCGGTAGAAGCATTTATTTTCTTTTTTAAAAAAGTATCACTTAAGATTCATGTTTAATTTCATGGCTGCAATCACTGTGTGCAGTGATTTTGGAGTACAAGCAAATAAAGTCTGTCACTGTTTCCATTTTTTCCCCATTTATTTGCCATAAAGTTATGGTACCGGATGCCATGATCTTTGTTTTATGAATGTTGAGTTTCAAACTAGCTTTTTCACTCTCCTTTTTCACTTTCATGAAGAGGCTATTTAGTTCCTATTTGCTTTCTGCCATTAGGATGGTGTCTTCTGCATGTCTGATGTTACTGATTTTTCTCCTGGCAATCTTGATTCAAGCTTCAGCTTCATCCAACCCGGCATTTCACATGCTGTACTCTGCATATAAGTTAAATAAGCAGGATGACAATATACAGCTTTCATGTACTCCTTTCCAATTTTGAACCAGTCCTTTGCTCCATGTAGGCCTAACGCTTGCTTCTTGACCTGCACTCAGGTTTCTCAGGAGGCAGGTAAGGTGGTCTGATATCCCCGTCTCTTTAAGAATTTCCCACAGTTTGTTGTGATCCACACAGTCAAAGATTTTAGCGTAGTCAATGAGGCAGAAGTAGATGTTTCTCCGGAATTCCCTTGCATTTTCTGTGATCCAGCGTTGTGGGTAATTTGATCTCTGGTTCCTCTGCCTTTTCTAAATCCAGCTTGTACATCTAGAATTTCATGGTTCACATACTGTTGAAGTCTAGCTTGAAGGATTTTGAGCATAATCTGGCTAGCAAGTGGTGGTGGTGGTGGTGATGGTTTAGTCGCTAAGTCATGTCTGACTCTTGCAACCTCATGGACTGTAGCCTGCCAGGCTCCTCTGTCCATGGGATTTTCCAGGCAAGAATACTGGAGTGGGTTGCCATTTCCTTCTCCAGAGGATCTTCCAAACCCAGGAACTGAACCCAGGTCTCTTGCATTGCAGGTAGATTCTTTACTGACTGAGCTATGAGGTAAGTCCCTGCTAGCAAGTGAAATAAGTGCAGTTGTGAGGTAGTTTGAACATTCTTTCGCATTGTCCTTCTTTGGTCCTAGAATGAAAACTGACCTTTTCCAGTCCTGTGGCTGGAAATTAGGGTTAGGGTTAGGGTGAGTTTTCCAAATTTGCTGTCATATTGAGTGCAGCACTTTCACAGAATCATGTTTTAGGGTTTTGCAGCTAAGCTAGAGTTCCATCATCTCCACTAGCTTTATTCATAGTAATGCTTCCTAAGGCCTACTTGACTTCATACTCCAGATGTCTGGCTCTGGATGAGTAATCACATCAACGTGGATGTGTAGGTCATTAAGACCATTTTTATACAGTTCTATGTATTCTTGCCACTTCTTACTTTATTCTGCTTCTGTTAAATCCATACTTCCAGTACTCTTGCCTAGAAAATCCCATGGGCAGAGGAGCCTACTAGGCTGCAGTCCATGGGGTTGCTAAGAGTCGGACACGACTAAGCAACTTCACTTTCACTTTCACTTTCTGTCCTTTATTGTGCCCATCATTGTATGAAATGTTCCCTTGGTATCTCTAATTTTCTCAAAGAGAACTCTAGTCTTTCCCATTCTACTATTTTCCTCCATTTCTTTGCATTGTTTGTTCAAGAAGGCTTTCTTATCTCTCCTTGCTATTCTTTGGAACTCTGCGTTCAGATGGGTATATCTTGTCTTTTCTCCTTTGCCTTTAGCTTCTCTTCTTTCTCAGCTATTTGTAAGGCCTCCTCAGACAACCATTTTGCCTTTTTGCATTTCTTTTTCTTGGTTTTGGTCAGTGCCTCCAGTACAATGTTACAAACCTCTGTCCATAGTTCTTCAGGCACTCTGTCTTGTCAGACCTAATCCCTTGAATCTATTTGTCACTTCCACTGTATAATCATAACATTTTATTCAGGTTGAATGCAGAGTTCCAAAGAATAGCAAGGAGAGATAAGAAGGCCTTCCTCAGTGATCAATGCAAAGAAATAGAGGAAAACAATAGAATAGGAAAGACTAGAGATCTCTTAAAGAAAATTAGAGATACCAAGGGAATATTTCATGCAAAGATGGGCTCAATAAAGGACAGAAATGGTATGGACCTAAAAGAAGCAGAAGATGTTAAGAAGAGGTGGAAAGAATACACAGAACTGTACAAAAAATATCTTCACGACCAAGATAATTGCAATGGTGTGATCACTCACCTAGAGCCAGACATCCTGGAATGTGAAGTCAAGTGGGCCTTAGAAAGCATCACTATGAACAAAGCTAGTGGAGATGAAGGAATTGCAATTGAGCTATTTCAAATCCTGAAAGATGATGCTGTGAAAGTGCTGCACTCAATATGCCAGCAACTTTGGAAATCTCAGCAATAGCCACAGGACTAGAAAAGGTCAGTTTTCATTCCAATCCCAAAGAAAGGCAATGCCAAAGAATGCTCAAACTACCACACAATTGCACTCATCTCACACGCTAGTAAAGTAATGCTCAAAATTCTCCAAGCCAGGCTTCAGCAATACGTGAACCATGAACTTCCAGATGTTCAAGCTGGTTTTAGAAAAGGCAGAGGAACCAGAGATCAAATTGCCAACATCCTCTGGATCATTGAAAAAGCAAGAGAGTACCAGAAAAACATCTATTTCTGCTTTATTGACTTTACCAAAGCCTTTGACTATGTGGATCACAATAAACTGTGGAAAATTCTGAAAGAGATGGGAATACCAGACCACCTGACCTGCCTCTTAGAAACCTGTATGCAGGTCATGAAGCAACAGTTAGAACTGGACATGGAACAACAGACTGGTTCCAAATAGGAAAAGGAGTACATCAAGGCTGTAAATTGTCATCCTGCTTATTTAACTTATATGCAGAGTACATCATGAGAAACGCTGGGCTGGAAGAAGCACAAGGTGGAATCAAGATTGCTGGGAGAAATATCAATAACCTCAGATATGCAGATGACACCACTCTTATGGCAGAAAGTGAAGAAGAACTAAAGTGCTTCTTGATGAAAGTGAAAGAGGAGAGTGAAAAAGTTGGCTTAAAGCTCAACGTTCAGAAAACTAAGATCATGGCATCTGGTCCCATCACTTCATGGGAAATAAATGGGGAAACAGTGGCTGACTATTTTGGGGGGCTCCAAAATCACTACAGATGGTGATTGCCGCCATGAAATTAAAAGACTCTTACTCCTTGGAAGGAAAGTTATGACCAACCTAGATAGCATATTAAAAAGCAGACACATTACTTTGCCAACAAAGGTCCAGCTAGTCAAGGCTAGACAAGATGGGTTTTTCCAGTCGTCATGTATGGATGTGAGAGTTGGACTATAAAGAAAACCGAGACCTGAAGAATTGATGCTTTTGAACTGTGGTGTTGGAGAAGACTCTTGAGAGTCCCTTGGACTGCAAGGAGATCCAACCAGTCCATCCTAAAGGAGATCAGTCCTGGGTGTTCATTGGAAGGACTGATGTTGAAGCTGAAACTCTAATCCTTTGGCCACCTGATGCAAAGAGCTGACTAATTTGAAAAGACCCTGATGCTGACAAAGATTGAGGGCAGAAAGAGAAGGGGACGTCAGAGGATGAAATGGTTATTTGGCGTCACCGACTCAACGGACATGAGTTTGGATAGACTAAGGGAGTTGGTGATGGACCGGAAGGCCTGGCATGCAGGGGGTCTCAAAGAGTCAGACATGACTGAGCAACTAAACTAACTGAACTGAAAGGCTGAGTGGTTTTCCTCCTTTCTTCAATTTATGTCTGAATTTTGCAATAAGAAGTTCCTTATCTGTGCACGAGTTAGCACAGTTAGGTTTTGTTTTTGCTGACTATATAGAACTTTCATCTTTGGCTGCAAAGAATATAATGAATCTAAATTCAATATTGACGATCTGGTGATGTCCATGTATAGAGTCATCTCTTGTGTTGTTGGAAGAGAGTGTTTGCTATAACCAGTACATTCTCTTGGAAAAACTACTGTTAGCTTTTGCACTGCTTCATTTTGTACTCCAAGGCCAAACTTGTCTGTTACTCCAGGTATCTCTTGACTTTCTACTTTTGCATTTCAGTCCCCTATGATGGAAAGGACAGTTTTTAGTGTGTGTTACTTCTAGAAGGTCTTGCAGGTCTTCATAGAACTGTCCAATTGCAACAAATGTTGGCAGCATATTAAAAAGCACAGACATCACTTTGCCAACAAAAGTCCTTATAGTCCAAGCTTTAGTCTTTCCAGTAGTCATGTATGTATGTGAGAGTTGGACCATAAAGAAGGCAGAATGCCAAAGAATTGATACTTTCGAACTGTGGTGCTGGAGAAGACTCTTGAGACCTCCTTGGACTGCAAGGAGATCAAACCAGTCAATCCTAAAGGAAATCAACCGTGAATATTCATAGGAAGGGCTGATGTTGAAGCTGAAGTCCAATACTTCGGCCACCTGATGTGAAGAGCTGACTCATCGGAAAATACCCTAATGCCGAGAAAGATTGAGGATAGAAGGAGAATGGGGCCAACAGAGGATGAGATAGTTGGATGGAATCATCTACTCAGTGGACATGAGTTTGAGCCACCTCTGGGAGATAATGAAGGACAGGGAAACCTGGTGTGCTGTAGTCCGTGTGGTCTCAAAGAGTCAGACACAACTGAGCTACTGAACGACAATGGTGATGGTCTAGTTGCTAAGTCGTGTCCAACTCTTGTGACCCCATGGTCTATAGCCTACCAGGCTCCTCTGTCCATAGGATTTTCCAGGTGAGAACACTGGAGTGGGTTGCCATTTCCTTCTCCAGGGCATCTTCCTGACCCAGATACTGAACCCATGTCTCCTGTACTGCAGGCAGTTTCTTTATCAACTGAGCTACCAGGGAAACCAGAACAACAATGAGATTCACTGATTTGAAGAGAAAATAGTTATGGTTTCAACAATTACATGTTCTTTCTTCTACCCTACAGAGAAAGGACTGAGTACTGCATAGATATTTATTGTATATTATGTCTAATAGATTGCTATGAGTAATCCACAGCTAGTCTTTGTGTCTAAATGCAGTATATACCTCTGGTTCTTAAGCAATTGACTATTTCAGTTAGCTTTTGCTAAAAATGCATAGAGAGCTGATTCCTGCATGCTTTTTAGAACTCTTTTAATCAGTGCATCATCAGTGTTGATATTTGCCATAGATCTATGTAGTTACTCTTTTTATACTAATAAAGACACATTTGAAAAGTCTTAGATTGAGATAAACAAGGTTCTACTGTATAGCATAAGGAACTATTTTCAATATCCTATGATAAACCATGTGGAAAAGAATATATTAAAAATAGAATGTATTTATATATATATATACATTCATACATATGTATATGCATGTTTATATCCACATCCATATAGCTCAGTCAGTAAAGAATCTGCCTGCAGTGCAGGAGACCCGGGTTCAATCCCTGGGTTGGGAAGATCCCCTGGAGAAAGAAATGGCAACCCACTCCAGTATCCTTGCCTGTAAAATCTCATGGACAGAGGAGCCTGGTTGGCTGCAGTCCATGGGGTCGCAAAGAGTCAGGCTTAACTTATCCACATCCATATACCACCCCATAACCATTCAGTTATATATGTATAACTAAATCATTTTGCTGTACAGCAGAAATTAACATTGTAAATCAACTATACTTAAATTTCAAAAAAGAGCAAATTGATATTGTATCTACTCAAGCCATCCTGTGGTATCATTAGCCAAGAATTATTTTTTGTTCATATGAATATATTTTTCATTTTCCTATGCTGGTTAGGTACACTTTTTTTCTAGTATATTCTACAGCTAAGAATGCTATTTTTCACTGATTATACTCATATGTGGGGTCTCGTTTTCAACTTATCTTGAGTTGGCCCATTAACCTCATCTCCTATGGACTTAAAATTCCAACTCCTAAGAGTACAAATGCCAAGAACAATTTTTCTCCCTAAGCTCCTATTCAATGTCTGATTTTCAGTTCTTTTTTTTTGACCCCTAATAAATAATTCCCTTTCAACTTGTAAACTTAGAAATGCATCTAAGAAAGATTTTTGTTGTACTTTAATCGAACATTTTTAGACTAGGAAAGTGACATGTTGCATATTCTTAACATCTCTTTTACTTTTGAGCTTTGTGCATAAAATATTTTGAAAACTCAGTATCCTCTTTTTTGAGAAGCTATTTGCAAAATAGAATAAATTTACTTTTACATAAATCTTATTTAAAAATTTGAACAATTAAATTTTTCTCTATATATGTATTTTATGAATATTTTAAAATTCAAAATCTATAGATAATCATGCATAATGTCTAAAGTTTATTTGCTACTTTAGATAATGACTGTAGTTTTAGGTCAGTTAATCTGAAAAGATGTAAACTCAAACAATGTTGCATAAAATAAAACTGGGGTATAAGAGAGAATGAGAAAAAAATTGGTGTGCTTGCTAAAAGAACAAAAAAAATGCCTAAAGGATAAAAAAAGAAGGAAAATTATGAGTTATTTCCCTGTTCAACCAGCAGATGTCATGTTTGTTTGTCAAAGCCTATGATTATTATAACAGTATTTCCTTAGTATCACTACGTGTACTATGTGCTTCGTACAAAATGAGTATATAAATATTGCATGTGAGTGGCTCTTAAAGCAGAGAGGAAATTTGTGGGTTTTTTTTTTTTTTTTTACTTTTAAGATAGATTTCTCAGATGAAGTCAGAAAGTATCTTTCTTTTATCACGTTTATCCAAAAGAGGTATATCACATTTATCCAAAATATAGATATGCTTTCTCTGAGATATAGCAAGCAAGTCCATGTTTAACCATAACTACTCAAAATCATTTCTTATCAGTAATTATTTATTGCTAATCAATATTCCTTATGAACTATCTAAAATGCTTTTTTCCTCTTTAATTCTAAAAACATTTCTAAAATTCTAAAACAAGGTGATGCAGTTATTCAACTAAAATAAAATTTTATATCAACATCCATATATTGTCACCTTTTCTATTCTGTTCCATAATGTATCTATCATACAAGATATTGGAGTTGGTAATCTTTATTTCTTTCTCTAATCTAATATTTCCTGAAGATATATTATATATGATATCACTCATACATAATGTAGATATGTCAGTACAAATAAAATATTTCATGAATATATTGAAAAGGCTTTATATTAATCTACCATTAAATATAATGATGGTGATGATATGTTATGGGAAAATGTGATCTACTTGGAATATTTAAATGAGGGTTAGATTGTATCTTAATTTTTCACAACCTTGAAAATGGGATTTTGATAAACAAATTCATATTATTCACATAGGTCAAGCCAATTGTTTTCTAACTTCAGTGTCAAACTGCTTCAATAATGTGAAAAGGATTTATTTAGATAAACAATCAGTTCTAGGATTATGCCAATTTGCGTTTATGACAGGCAGCCAATACTAATGTGCCAGTTACTCTTCTAGCAGTCAATATAAGATAGAAAATCCCATGGATGGAGGAGCCTGGTGGGCTGCAGTCCATGGGGTCGCTAAGAGTCGGGCACGACTGAGTGACTTCACTTTCACTTTTCACTTCCATGCATTGGAGAAGGAAATGGCAACCCACTCCAGTGTTCTTGCCTGGAGAATCCCAGGGACAGAGAAGCCTAGTGGGCTGCCGTCTGTGGGGTCGCACAGAAGCAACTTAGCAGTAGCAGCAGCAGACTATAGATAATATTGACTTGTCCAAAAAGTTCAATAGGGTTTTATCTAACATCTTTGGCCAATCCAATAGAAATATTAAATGGAATTTATAAGTAAATTCAATTGTGCTTAAAACAATTGAAGTAATACAAGAAACAGTAGGCAAATACTTCATAGCAACTTATAGACTTGAGACTGAGCCCTACCTTAAAGGCCATTTTGTTGGCAATCATCCACCCATTTCATCCCTGCTAAATGGTAGTTAGGTATTGACTAAATAACTCTCAGATCAGTTCAGTTCAGTTGCTCAGTCATGTCCGACACTTTGCAACCTCATGGACTGCAGCACACCAAGCTTCCCTGTCCATCACAACTCCTGGAGCTTACCCAAACTCATGTCCATCGAGTCAGTGATGCCATCCAACCACCTCATCCTCTGTCATCCCCTTCTCCTCCTGCCTTCAATCTTTCCCAGTATCAGGGTATTTTCAAATGAGTCAGTTCTTCGCATCAGGTGGCCAGAGTATTGGAGTTTCATCTCCAGCATCAATCCTTCCAGTGAATATTCAGGACTGATTTCCTTTAGGATTGACTGGTTGGATCTCCTTGCAGTCCAGGGGACTCAAGAGTCTTCTCCAACACCACAGTTCAAAAGCATCAATTCTTCAGTGCTCAGCTTTCTTCAAAGTCCAACTCTCACATCCATACATGACTACTGGAAAACCATAGCTTTGACTGGATAGACCTTTATTGGCAAAGTAATGTCTCTGCTTTTAAATATGCTGTATAGGTTGGTCATAACTTTTCTTCCAAGAAGCAAGCGTCTTTTAATTTCATGGCTGCAGTCACCATCTGCAGTGATTTTGGAGCCCAAGAAAATAAATTCTCTCACTGTTTCCATTGTTTCCTCATCTATTTGACAGGAAGTGATGGGACCAGATCCCATGATCTTAGTTTTCTGAATGTTGAGTTTTAAGTCAACATTTTCACTCTCTTTCACTTTTATCAAGAGGCTGTTTAGTTCTTCACTTTCTGCCATAAACATGGTGTCATCAGCATAGCTGAAGTTATTGGTATTTCTCCCAGCAATCTTAATTCCAGCTTGTGCTTCATCCAGCCCAGTATTTCACATGATGTAGTCTGCATATAAGTTAAATAAGCAGGGTGATAATATACAGCCTTCACGTATTCCTTTCCCAATTTGGAGCCAGTCCATTGTTCCATGTATGGTTCTAACTCTTGTTTCTTGACCTGCATACAGATTTCTCAGGAGGCAGGTCAGGTAGTCTGGTATTCCCATCTCTTTAAGAATTTTCCATAGTTTGTTGTGATCCACACAGTCAAAGGCTTTGAAATAGTCAATAAAACAGAACTAGATATTTTTCTGGAACTCTGTTGCTTTTTCAATGCCCCAGTGTATGTTCACAATTTGATCACTGGTTCCTCTGCCTTTTTAAATCCAGTTTGAACATCTGGAGGCTCATGGTTCACATACTATTGAAGCCTGGCTTGCAGAATTTTGAGCATTATTTTGCTAACGTGTGAAATGAGTGCAATTGTGTGGTAGTTTGAGCATTCTTTGGCATTGCCTTTCTTTGGGATTGGAATGAAAACTGATCTTTTCCAGTCCTGTGGCCACTGCTAAGTTTTCCAAATTTGCTGGCATATTGAGTGCAGCACTTTCACAGCATCATCTTTCAGGATTTGAAATAACTCAACTGGAATTCCATTACATCCACTAGCTTTGTTCATAGTGATGCTTCTTAAGGCCTACTGACTTTGCATTCTAGGATGTCTGGCTCCAGGTGAGTGATCACACCATCGTGGTTATCTGAGTCATAAAGATCTTTTTTGTATAGTTCTTCTGTGTATTCTTTCCACCTCTTCTTAATATCTTCTGCTTCTGTTAAGTCCATACTATTTCTGTCCTTTATTGCGCCCATCTTTGCATGAAATATTACCTTGGTATCTCTAATTTTCTTGAAGAGATCCCTAGTCTTTCCAATTCTATTGTTTTCCTCTGTTATTTTGCATTAATCACTGAGGAAGGCTTTCTTATCTCTCCTTGCTATTCTTTGGAACGCTGTATTTAAATGGGTATATTTTTCCTTTTCTCCTTTGCCTTTAGCTTCTCTTTTTTTCTCAGCTGTTTGTAAGAACTCCTCAGACAGCCATACCTTTAGTGAAGGGAAAATTCATAGTCCATATTCAGAGAGGATTGCTAGAACATTCCTAAATCAGAATATGCATCCTCTCTGAATATGCACTGGCTTTCATCTTTCATAGATCTGTTAAAATATAGTCTGATTCTCTTTCTCTGTGGTGGAGTTTCAACTCTCAGAAAACTTCATTTGCCAGGTTTTGAGGGATTTTTTTTTTTCTTTTTCATGCTAAATAGCCTCTGGTTATGATTTTATTCTTTTGTTATTTCTACTTGATCCTATTTTTTTTAATGAAAATACAAATGATAGCACTAAATCTAATACTCCTTGTATTTCCCTCATGGCTAAGTTACAAAAGCAATCCCCTCTTTCCCTGCTCCCCTCAATTAAAAAGCAAAAATAAAAAGCAATAAATGAAAAACCAACCATTGATACTGTTGCCTCCTCAATTCAATCTAGACACTAATTTCTAATGAAAACACTGTATATTGACATTACTCACTTAAACAGCTCATTACTTCATTTATACATTTTGGATATTTACTTTTAGTCAAAACCCCTGACTCATTATATAGGCTTCTATCAAATGTACCTCCTCAACAGGTTTGGGAAATTTTGTCTCAAATGCAAGTTGTCAATGACATTTTGGGTATTGATCCCTTCATTCAGTATATTGTGTTCCTCTCATCTAGATTTTACTAAGTGATGTGAACATGAATTTGCACTATCATTTAGTTAATAATAAGTAAAAAATATACAAAATACAGAAGCAATAAAACAAATGTGATGGCTCTTTTCCTCCTATGCAAGATAATTTGTATAGAATTAATAATCCATTTTCAATTAAAATGAATGAACATTCATAGAACATTTTTAAAAGCACACAATGTTGATGTAAGACTTTACCAAATGTTATAAAAATTCATATATTTAATTCAATGTATTTAATTTTACTAGTAAATTTATCAGAAATTAACTTCAGTTCATCTAACATTTTTTTCCTGGTAAACCTCTCTAGGGTAATAGAGACCATAAATTTCATTCTTAGTCTTCAAAATTCATTCTCTAACTATCTGTTATAAATTCTTATGAATCAGCTCTTGTTTAATCCCTAGATGTTAGGTGACTAATGATGAAGAAAAAGAAAACCAGGTAAGAAAATTCCCTGCAAATAGGAACCCAGGAGGAAAACCTCAGGAGGACATTTAATATTTAATCTAATTTCAAAAAAATAAAGTCTGTTGAATAATTTACAATTTATTAAATCATAAATCCAGTAAAAATTGTAAAGCTATCTGAAAGGTCTGAGAAAATGGAAGCAATTTCTAGGAAGACAAAGGCCATACCTCTTTGTTCATTGCCTAGAACACTACTCGCCATTCAATAGACTCTCAATAAATATTGATTTAATAAATAAATGTACTATTGGTAAAATATAAGGTGTAAAAAGTCTATATTTCAGATTATTAATGAGTTGGACCCATAATTCCCAATGATTTGTACATTTTTCAATTTGGCGATTAAAAGAAAAACCTGAGATGGTTTATGTAGGTTACATACACTGTGTACCTCATGTATGGGGACTTCCCTGGTGGCTCAGTGGTAAAGAATCCACAGGAATCTGCAATGCAGGAGATACAGGTTCAGTCCCTGGGTTGGGATAATCCCATGGAGAAGGGTGTGGCAACCCACTCCAGTGTTCTTGCCTGGAGAAATTCATGGGCCAGAGGATCCTGGCTCCTGTTAGGCTACAGCCCCTAGAGTCTCAAAGGGTCAGATACCTCTGAAGCGACTGAGCACACACACACCTCACATATCCTTAAAATCTTAAAAAGAAAAAAAAATACTTTTGTTATTGATCAGAGTTCTTGCATTGTTAAGGTTTTGTTTGGTTAGTTTCAATTTACTGACCAAAGACATGGATAATATAAACACAGATTGTCATATTCACTGATTTTTTTTTTTTTTTGGCAGACTTATCATTCACTTGCTGATAAAGTTTTTGGCTGTTCTGTGATGACCTAAATGGGAAAGAAATCCAAAAAATAGGGGATATATGTATATGTTTAGTTGTTTCACTTTGCTGTACAGAAGAAACTAACACAGCATTTTGAAGCAACTATGCTCCAATGAAAATAATTAAACATATATAAATTTGGCAAGATTATATTTCCAAGCCTGGCCCCTCATGCATTTTAGTCCAATGTAGCTCACTTGATGTCTCCATTTAGATCATTCAAATTGTTCAAAAATAATTTTCTGACCCCCCAAATTTGATCCTCCCATAGCTTTTCATGTCAGTTGATGGAAATTTGATTCTTCTGGTTGCTTACACCAAAAAACTTGTAGTCATTCTTGGGTCTTCTCTTCCTCTCACACTGTTCATCAAACCTACCAGGAAATCATCTTGCATCTGTTCTCAAATTCTCCATAAATTAATTTGAATTTAATCATATGACTTTTTAAATATAAAAATTACTTATGGAACATGAAGTAGAAAGTAATAAAAGGTACAAAAAGAGTAATTAGGTTTGACTGTAATATACATTTAAATTTAAGGTCTCTTTCTGTTTCTAGGAAAGGCCTATGCTCCAGAATTCTATTACGATACCTACAATCCTGTGTACTTTCAGGTCTCTTTCTGTTTCTAGGGAAGGCCTATGCTCCAGAATTCTATTACGATACCTACAATCCTGTGTGGCAGAACAGACACCGTGTTTACTCCTACAGTTTACAGTGGACTCAGATGAATCCTGATGCAGTGGATCGGATTGTTGCATACCGGTTGGGTATTAGGCAGGTGAGGCATTTAATTATCTTCTTTTGTGCTTATGTGATTCTCTTTGAAGATCTTGTTATGATGATGTGTTGATATAAATTTTAATCATTTTTCAATGAATTTCAGACCATATTTTTTCTAAATCAAAGGTAACAGTACACTACCAAGAACTGTTTCAAATTATTTACAAATCTTTGAAATTAATTTATGCATTTTTACTATGATGTGAGACATACTAAAGTGAGCTTTCTGGAATACTTCATCATTTAGATATGCTATATAAATTGCATGGTATAATTTCTGTGAAAGAAACTTATTTAACATGTGCTTACATTTACCTGCACTGAGTAATTCTTTGTCTCATTTCCTAGAAATCCTACATATTTTTATTCTCAGGGATTCAAAGTATATCTGATTTTTAAAAGCTAATTTAATGTATCTGAAGAATAGAAATATTTTGGTAAAATGAGAAAAAAACAATGAAGTAGGGTGTTTTCCTAAAGTAGCTGAAGATTATAGAGTCTGTAAAAATATCATAGCTTTTTCAAATGAACCAGTGTTAAATTCAGTTATCCTTTGCTGCTATAAATGATATTTTTTTTAAATTTAAATGTAGGTATTTTCATTATTTCCTGTTATATAGTAAGTTATCTGGAAAGATTGTTTCAGCATAATAAAACATTTTTGAAAATTTATTTGACTATCACATAAGCTGTTAGCTTTCTTTTACATGTTTGTTTTATGCAGAGATTTGTGAAATGTGTTTTCCACTTTCATAGCTAAATCATACAATAGCATTTTGAGTTTCGAAAGTAGAAAACATTGAATTTGCTTAGAGAAAGATTGATCCATCACCACCAATCCATTCAGTCTCACAATCATAAAACTATTGTTTGTTTTAATCTTGTTAACAAAGTTATAATAAAAGACTATGCAAGATATATCATTAAAATTAAGATACATTTTAAGTTAAATATTCTTATCCTTCTTGTCTAAGTATTCACAGATCACAGGCATGGTAGGCAGGAATTGTTCATTTGGAAATTTTCTCTATTACCCTTATTTATTTTGGTCCCTAAGTAAATACCAAATACATGTCAAAATTGTTCTATTATACTTGTTAGAATTTAATGGTAATTTTTCTTGATAGGAAGGATAGAAACAAAAAAGTTCAGCAGCCCTTTCTCCCCCGGTTTATTGGCTTATCTTTTTATTTTTCTTTCTCAACACAGTTAGTGGTTTTAGGTCCTTTATATTTAGAGCATCTTAGCACATTCTTGACTTTAGATACCTCACATTCCTTTCCAAGTCTTTACCCAGTGATTTGGGCAATCGTATTCATCTTTTATTACATGTTTTTAAAAAACAAAGGACCCCAGGTGGCGCTAGTGGTAAAGAACCTGCCTGCCAGTGCAGGAGACATAAGAGACGCAGGTTCCATCCCTGGTTCAGGAAGATACCTTGGTGGAAGGCATGGCAATCCACTCCAGTACTCTTGCCTGGAGAATAACACAGACAGATAAGCCAGGTGGGCTACAGTCTGTAGGGTCGCAAAGAGTCAGACATGCCTGAAGCGACTTAACACAACACACAATGCCAAACTGCAATGTAAAAATGAATCATTTTATTTAGGTGTCTTTTCCTTTTTTCTGGTTATAGGTTGTTCTCCAACATTTGAGTTAGAATTTCATCTTTAATTTCTCACTTTCTTCCTTGGTTATATTTTCTTAAAGTGTCTGGGTAACTGCCCTTTGCTTTCTGTATGCTGAAGAGCTGTCTGGTTACATCTGCAGAATTAATTTACCCAACCCTACTTATCATTCTCTTCTTTTATTCTAAAAGTATTAAAACTTTCATTCCCAAAGTGTCTATTATGTATGCAAATCACCTTCTCTATAAATCATATTTGACAGAAGAGTTACAAGCTAAGTCCTCCCCTCAAATGGAGAGATTTTAAACTTCCTCCTAAGAGGGATCCAACTATTTAAAGTCCTTCCTTCTTGTCCATATCTTGTACTCATTATTAATACACTATCTTCTGTAATATTTTTTCCTGGGATTGCCATGCTATTTTCCAATGAGTTTCTCTTTTTTTTTTTAATTTTCCTTTCCTGTCATGAACATCTCTAAATTCCTGTCTTTGCTTCCTGATCATAAACCTAGTCTATAACTCCCTGATATGTAGTGACACACACTTCCCAGTCACTGTGTTCATCCTTGTGAACAAATTAGTTAATTTCCCCCCATTCTGCTACACTAGAATGCATTATATTTGCATGCATGTAGTGTATAAATTTCTCCTTACTGTGTTTTGCTGAAATTATGAATTTCTTGCACACCTAGCTTCCAATTCTAGCCAATCTAGCCTTATCATATTGAGTTATATAACCTTGAGTACTATTCAGTATTTCTGAACATACTGAAGCCTTGACTCCTACCTGGGAAGTCAAAGATAATAATACTGTCAGGTAATTGGAGTGTGGAGTAAAATATATTCCCCACTTGTACCACAGGCCAGGTTCCCTTATGCAGGGCACTCCTTACACAAACATCTGTGGTAATTCTTAAATTCATCTTCCTGGGATGTGTTAACAGTTTTTGTTTTTGTTTTTAAGTGCATTTTAAGAGTTTAACATATGTACTATTTTTATTTCAGCTTTATTCAGAACACTGTATATCCTGGATCTAAGTAGTATTCCAAGCCATGATTTTCACAAAATAATTTCTAGCCATTTTTTTTCACTTGTCTTATTTTTATTTCAAAACTATTGTCTTCTCTAATATCCATTTTACTGATTCACATTTTTCTATTCCACTATCAGTTATTTTAAAGCTTTCTTGATCGGATCAGTAAGCCTGATGCTAATAGTATTCTTTCCAAGTTTGTGAGATTCATGCTATCCACCAGAGGAAGACATATTTCTGGTGTTACAAACCATGGTTCAAAAACAATCCTTTTTCTTACAGTTTCTGAAGCTAGCTCTTTACTTGCCTTAGCATTATTTTCTGGTTTTCTTTGTTGTTAGGATTTTCTTTTACATTTATAAACGAGTATTATTTTTTCCTAGGATGCTTTGTTTTTGTTATACTATATTTTAATTGGTAATTTACCCAGACACTGTATCTTGCCATGGAAGAAAAACTTTGATTTGTCTTTTGGGGATGTTTCAATAAAGAATAATGGCCTTCCACTGTCCTGCCAATGTGAAAGAAAGGAAATGTTTGTAGATATATTATAAGAACAGAAAGATCAAGTATAAACACTACTCTTTTTCCATATTCTACTCCCATATTCTTTACATTTAACCCTTTCATGAAAAATCTAAACATGCAAAAATGGCCTCAGTAGACATCATTTCTTTTGAAGATCCTCTTGCACACCAAAGTTGAGGACCGTAGGGCAGAAGCATTCTAGATACAATGAAATTGATATAATTTTTAAGAATATTCTCTGTTTAATAATAGGAAACAAAGTCATTAAGTAAAATCATTTTTCTATATTATCGTAGAAAATTTAGATTCCTACTTCCTCAAGTATGCACATTTAGATATTAACATTATTTTAAGACACAATCAAATACTAGCATTTAACATAATCCTTCTTTAATTCTGATCTGATGATTATTGTAGTGGAGATTTTATATGACATGAATATGGCCTTTTCATGTCCCAGAGTTAGAATTTTGAATCAATGAGCTTCAGAATGTAACCAACGTAACTTGGATGATGTTTAAAGATGTTAGGAATGTAGCAAATTTTATATTTCTACAAAATAAATTTTAAATTTAAGCAACATAAATTTTTAAAAAGGATTTCTTCTCTAATAATTAGTATTTATGTCTTTGACTATGAGACTGTTTTTTTAATGGATTATTAATTTATATTACATACTTTATGATTTTAAAATCATTATTTTACTCTATATTTTTATTTTGAGCCTATATATATAAATAATTTCTTTTATCCATAAATTATCTCTATTATCTAATGAAAAGTACTTTCCTTTTTAATATCAAGCATGACTTTAATTATACAACACATTTTTGATTTGCTGAAGCATGAAAAGTAAATTTGACCTTTAAAGACTCATGGTAAATTCAGTTCAAAAGAGCCCACCTTTTCTTTAATCCACAAACTGTTAGAAACTTATTTATTCTTAAATTAAGATTATAAAATCAGTACTGTATCATTAAACTCCTTGCTGGGTGGGTTTGGTAACTATACCCAGCATTCCTCCAAATTTTTGGTAAAATTAGCTGACTCTTTTGATTAAATTGTATGGTCTTTATTTAAATATAATGAGAAAAGTTATTTTAGAATTTGATTATTGGCTTATATACTTTTCATAAATGTTGCTGCAGTCTATCTATAAAAAAGCACTAGAATTCTGAAATCACTGCTTTAAAAAACTTAAAAAGAACAGATATTTCATGTGAAGTTAAAAAATTAATGCATGGAAAAAAATTTTCTAAAAATCTTAAAGTCCTTAAATTGTACTTTTTTAAGCTCAGCTAAGAAATTGTTTAATCTCTTTAGACAGCTACTAGCTTCCCAACTATTTGCTTCTTTTGTTGCTTAACAGGAAAGAGAAAAAAGTTATTTGAATGTCTGCTTTTTTAGTATCTAAAGAATTAAGAAACAAGCAAAACTATTTCTCAGAGAAGGCAATGGCAACCCACTCCAGTACTCTTGCCTGCAAAATCCCATGGGCGCAGGAGCCTGGAAGGCTGCAGGTCCATGGGGTTGCCAAGAGTCAGACGTGACTGAGCGACTTCACTTTGACTTTTCACTTTCATGCATTGGAGAAGGAAATGGCAACCCACTCCAGTGTTCTTGCCTGGAGAATCCCATGGACGGGGGAGCCTGGTGGGCTGCCGTCTATGGGGTCGCACAGAGTCGGACACGACTGAAGTGACTTAGCAACAAAAACTGTTTCTGAGTTATTCGAGTATACAAGACAACATAGGTATCATTTAACTCCATTTAACATATACACTCGGAGAAGGCAATGGCACCCCACTCCAGTACTTTTGCCTGGAAAATCCCATGGGCGGAGGAGCCTGGTAGGATGCAATCCATGGGGTCGCTAAGAGTCGGACACGACTGAGCTACTTCACTTTCACTTTTCACTTTCATGCGTTGGAGAAGGAAATGGCAACCCACTCCAGTGTTCTTGCCTGGAGAATCCCAGGGACAGGGGAGCCTGATGGGCTGCCGTCCATGGGGTCACACAGAGTCGGACACGACTGAAGGGACTTAGCCGCAGCAGCAGCAACATATACACTTGCAGAAGGCAATGGCAACCCACTCCAGTACTCTTGCCTGGGAAATCCCATGGACGGAGGAGCCTGGTGGGCTACATTCCATGGGGTCGCGAGGAGTCAGACACGACTGAACGACTTCCCTTTCACTTTTCACTTTCATGCACTGGAGAAGGAAATGGCAACCACTCCAGTATTCTTGCCTGGAGAATCCCAGGGACGGAGGAGCCTGGTGGGCTGCCGTCTATGGGGTTGCACAGAGTCGAACGACATGATTGACACGACTTAGCAGCAGCAGAACATATACACTATAGGTTCTAAAAATGAAGGATTTTAGACTTTTATAGTTTTCTTTTTATACTCTGTCTTAGAGACCCACAATGAATGTGATTTTTTGACTCTCATCTTTGGAATAGGGGATATTTAATTGAATAAAATACTTTAATTCACCCTGTTCCTGTCTTACTAAACCTTGACACTAAAATACTTAGAGTTATCATGTTCACATTCTTATCCAGTCAGTCAACAAAACTCTTACTAAATTAATCATCTCATAAATACTGGCTTCCTTGGTGGCTCAGATGGTAAATAATCTGTCTGCAATGCAGAAGATCCCCAGGTTCTGTCCCTGGGTCAGGAAGATCCCCTAGATAAGGAAATGACAACCCACTCCAGTATTCTTTGGAATGCTATGGACAGAGGAGCCTGCCAGGCTGCAGTTCATGGGCTCAAAAAGTTGGACATGGCTGAGCATACACACATATTAAGTTCCAACAAGAGATGCATTCTCTAGTTATGCCTGGATTGATGCATTTCCAAATCCAGTGATTAGTAAAATATTGTGCTCAGTCCACTATTAAGTTTCAAGATTTACTCCATGGACTGAGAACTAACCCAAATGGCAAGCAAATATTTTCTTTAGTTCTTTTGGGCAAGATATACTCAGTTCCTTAGACTTACATTAGAATATATTTCTAAGACTTATTTTTTAAATAACAAACATATTAATGAGATATTAAAAGTTACTTTATTATGGTATGTGCAAACTAAACTGTATTTGGTAATTCTGATGACTAATTCAGTGCTTTACATAGGAGTGTGACTACCTGAAAATACAACTTCTCAGTGAACATTCCCTCAAATTTCAAGAATGAATCTCAGAGTTGTCTTGAATTGATAACTATTTCCTATTGCTTCCTTTCATTTTAAAATATAAATTACTATTTGTTTAGCTTTATCATTTTCAGTTGTATTTCTTTAGGTTTCTTAAGTTGTTTTAAAATGTGGAGTCATACTTATTTTTACACTATTTCTTTTTTTTTAATTTATTTATTTATTTTACTTGGAGTCTGATTACTTTACAATATCGTGGTGGTTTTTGCCATATATTGACATGAATCAGCCACGGGTGTATATGTGTCCCCTATCTCAAACCCCCCACCTACATTCCTCCCCATCCCTTCCCTCTGGGTTGTCCCAGTGCACCAGCTTTGAGTGCCCTGATTCATGCATCAAACTTGGACTCGTCATCTATTTAATATATGGTAATATACATGTTTCAGTGCTGTTCTCTCAAATCATCCCACCCTCACCTTCCCCCACAGAGTCCACAAGTATGTTCTTTATATTTGTGTCTCTTTTGCTGTCTTGCATGTAGGGTCATCGTTACCATCTTTCTAAATTCCATATATATGTGTTAATATACTGTATTGTTGTTTTTCTTTCAGACTTACTTCCCTCTCTATAGTAGGCTCCAGTTTCATCCACCTCATTAAATTCAAATGCATTCTTTTTAATAGCTGAGTACTATTCCACAGCAATGTGTCACAACTTTCTTATCCATTCACCAGCCGATGGGCATCTAGGTTGCTTCCATGTCCTAGCTGTTGTAAATAGTGCTGCAATGAACACTGGGGTACACATGTTTCTTTTAATTCTGGTTTACCTTGGTGTGTATGCCCAGTAGTGGGATTGCTGGATTGTATGGCAGTTCTATTTCCAGCTTTTTAAGAAATCTCCACACTGTTCTCTATAGTGGCTGTACTAGTTTGCATTCCCACCAACGATGTAAGACAGTTCCCTTTTCTCCACATCCTCTCCAGCATTTATTGTTTGTAAACTTTTTGGTAGCAGCCATTCTGACTGGCGTGAAATGGTACCTCATTATGGTTTTGATTTGTTAGCTATCTGTATGTCTTCTTTGGAGAAATGTCTGTTTAGGTCTTTTCCCCTCTTTTTGATTGGTTTGTTTATTTTTCTGGTATTGAGCTGCATGAGCTACTTATATATTTTTGAGATTAATTCTTTGTCAGTTGCTTCATTTCCTATTATTTTCTCAAATTCTGAAGGCTGTCTTTTCACTTTGCTTATAGTTTCCTTCATTGTGCAAAAGCTTTTAAGTTTATTAAGGCTCCATTTGTTTATTTTTGCTTTTATATCCATTACTCGGGGAGGTGGGTCATAGAGGATCTTGCTGTGATTTATGCCAGAGAGTGTTTTGCCTATGTTTTCCTCTAGGAGTTGTATAGTTTCTAGTCTTACACTTAGATCTTTAATCCACTTTGAGTTTATTTTTGTGTATGGTGTTAGAAAGTATTCTAGTTTCATTCTTTTACAAGTGGTTGACCAATTTTACCAGCAGCACTTGTTAAAGAGATTGTCTTTTCTCCATTGTATATTTTTGCCTCCTTTGTCAAAGATAAAGTGCTCATAGTGCATGGATTTATCTCTGGGCTTTCTATTTTGTTCCATTGATCTATATTTCTGTCTTTGTGCCAGTTCCATACTGTCTTGATGACTGTAGCTTTATAGTATAGTCTGAAGTTAGGCAGGTTGATTCCTCCAGTTCCATTCTTCTTTCTCAAGATTTCTCTGGCCATTCGAGGTTTTTTGTATTTCCATACAAATTGTGAAATTATTTGTTCTAGTTCTGTGAAAAATACCATTGGTAGCTTGATAGGAATTGCTTTGAATCTATAGATGGTTTGGGGTAGTATACTCATTTTCACTATAATGATTCTTCCAATCCATGACATGGTATATTTCTTCCACACTATTTCTATACCAGAAATGTGTCTTCTTTTCAGCAGTTAAAATATTTCAACTGCTATATCTGAAACAATTTTACCTTCAAATGATAAATGTTGAATGTGACAATTATCAATAAAATTACATCAAATTACTGCTGCATGCTTGCTTGATTATGGATTGCTGTTTTTTTTTTTTTTTCCAAATTTCTGTTCTGTTTTAAAAAGTTCAAACAAGAAATGCAAAATATAACAAAGTGCTTCAGTTGCTTTGCGTGTGCTATTGCTTCAGTCATGTCTGACTCTTTGTGACCCTATGGACCTTAGCTCACAGATTCTTTACCACTGAGTCACCAGGGAAGCCCCTCCTCAGCTTTTAATTTTATAAGTTGTTTGATTATGATATGATCATATCTTTTAAAAATTTTTAATGATAAATGGAAATAGAATAATTGGATTCAAAAGAATAAAAATGTAAATTAGGAAAATATTTAAGTATAATATTAAATATCAAAACATTTTGTAAAATAGGTATTATCACTATTGTTTAGGTACAGAACTAATCTTACAGAAGTTAAGATGTAGTTCTTGTCTTCAGAGAGTTTAAAACATATGAGAAGAGGGACTTCCCTGGTGGTCCAGTGTTTAAGACTTCATCTTTCAATGAGGGAAGTCTAGGTTCAATTCTTGGTCTGGGAGCTAAGATCCCACATGTCTCACAGCCAAAAAACCAAAACATAAAATAAAACCAATATTGTAACAGATTCAACAGATACTTCTGAAAAGTGGTCCACTTCAAAAAATTTAAGAAAAACAAACAAACAAACATAAGAGGAGATAGTCAACCAAATAGATACAGGCATGCTCAGTCACTTCAGTCATGTCTGCCTCTTTGTGATGCTGTGGACTGTGGCCCACCAGGCTCCTCAGTCTCTGGGATTCTCCAGGCAAGAAAACTAGAGTGGGTTGCCATGCCCTCCTCCAGGGGATCTTCCCAACCCAGGGATCGAATCCAGGTTTCCTGCATTGGCAGGTGAACTCTTTACCACTGAACCACAGGAAAAGCCCAACCAAGTAGATATCAAACTACAATATAGTTTGATAAGTATGATAATAAGTGTGGTTGTAAGGTATTACTAGAAAACATTGGAGGGAAACCTAAGTTAACTTTTGGATGTGAGCAATGCTGAATGAAATAAATACTAGCAAACTGATACCAGAGGGTTGAAGAGAAGTTACACATATCAGGGGACTTGGAGAAATTAACAGGTGCCTGGGTACAAAGCCAGCTGGATAAAATTTAAGAAGTGAAAATAATACAGTATATCTAGACCTTTCCTGATAGTTCAAGAGAGAAAGAAGAGACAAAGTGGTGATACAAGGGACTGAGATCATGGAGGGCCATATGAACTGGTCCAAAGAAATTGGACTTTACATTGAGAGAAGTGGGGAGACACATGAAGAGCCAAAACAGAGGAGTCAAGTAATGGTACAAAATAGGGGACACCATAGAGTAAAAGCTGTTGTTTTACTTCGAGTGAAAATTAACAACCTGAATCAGTGCTGCTGCATTGGCAATTGAAGACAGATTCATATGGCAATATGAGAAGGATTTGATGATTAAGTGTAGGTTGCAGAAAAGAAGAGAACATGAAGGCAGAGATGAAGAAACTATTCACTACCTAAGTGCTTGTCTTTAGAAAATCTTAGGTTAAAACATGGTAATATTTGTTTTCTTATCTTTATATGTTAAGAAAATATTATTAAATATGATTGTTTATACTGAAAGAAAAATGAGCTGTTACTGAAATGAATATTAGGCATATATTTAATGAAATATTTTCAAGGAAGTATAAAATGATGAAATTTAAAAACATAAAATCTGAAGAAAGCTTCATCTTATAATGTAAAATAAAGAACTAATATATCTATGCAATATTTTTTAATGTTTTAAGTATGCTTAGCTTGCTGCTGCTGCTGCTAAGTCACTTCAGTCATGTCTGACTCTGTGCGACCCCATAGACGGCAGCCCACCAGGCTCCCCCTCCCTGGGATTCTCCAGGCAAGAACACTGGAGTGGGTTACTGTTTATTCTAAAAGATATGTGTCTTAATAAAATGACTTAAAAAATTGATAGGAAGTGTTCTTATATTTAGTTAGCTGCTTCTTTGCTTAGAGATACTAAATTCAAACATATACAATAAGGTCCCTGCATATGAACCTTAAAGTAACAAACTTTCAAAGATGCAAACGTGCCTCACGTATCCAACCTAGAGACCAGGGAGTCATAGCAACTTTCAAAAAATATGTCATGCTTTTCATCAGGCAGTAAAGGCAAGTGACAAATCAGGAACAACTTTGTGGCACTTTTGGAAGGACTATAACATCTACAAGGCCACAGAAACACGTTGACTTTGCTTGGTATAAGTTACAGCCATCACCATGAAAGGATTTGGAAGAATCTTTTCCCACAGTTTGTTCACTGTTTTTGTGGATTTGAGTAGGTGGTTGAGGAGTCCAAAGGGGTCTTCAACAGCTCAGTGACCCTCAGGGAGAACCTGGACCTAGGTTTGCAAAAGGATGACTTCACTGAACTCCATGCTGCGCCACTGGAAGAGCTTACAGATGAAGACCAGATGGAAGTGGAGGCCTACCGGGGTCCAGCCCAGGCAGGATTCAGGGGTTTCAAAGGGGAGATGGCTTCGGTGATCAGGATATGATAGAATTAAAGATATAAAGAGTGGTTAAATAAGGATAGCTCAGTGAGAAAATTCAGTGGAGAAAAGAGGCTGAATAACTTGGTTTACGTGGAAAGCTAATAAAATTCCAAGATAAGGAATTTGCGTCACCTACGTAAGCTGCAGGCGTCTTCCAGTTCTCCCGAAGCAGAGGAGACACTAAGGCCTCCCCAGTCAGATATTAGAAGCCCAGGCAAAATTAGTAGGCTTGACGAGCCTTCACAGTCCAGATGGGAATTCAGCCAGAAGGTGAGAGAAAGAACGACATGGGGAGACCAAGCTTCGGTGAACAAGGCCTGCACTTTATTTTCCAAAGTAGTTTTTATACCTTAAGTTGTGCATAGAGGCTAATGGGGGAAGGGGTAGAGTCATGCAGTAAGCCAGGCTTTCTTCCTGCAAACTTATCATATGCAAAAGTTTAGGTGATTTACATTATCTTCTGGCCAGGATGCCTGTTAACATTTTATGACCCTTTCTTCAGAAAACTTATTTTTCTCTAAAGGTGATTATTCTAAAGTCAGGTGCCACCCTCCAAAAGCATTAGATAAAGTTGCATTCCTATAGGGTAAAGGTGTGGTGGGCTATAACAAGAAAAGAATTAACTCAAGGGTCCAAGGTTACAAACATTAAAGCTACTATTTATATTCCTATATACCAATTATATTAATCAATACACTGCCAGGGACACAGTAGGTAAGGGATATGGAAACTTAGCAGCAAACATTGGCCCAACAAGTGAAAAACTCTTCACCAATACAATTTCTAATCAATCTTTTAACTGCTCAAAGGAATCTGTATTTAGTCAGTTTAGAACATCTCATGCCTCTCACAGTTGGGAGGCTGTGAACAATCACATGTGGCCAGAAGAACCTGTTCAGGCAGGCTAGAGGACTTCCAAAGGAGTTTGTAGGTTGAAACACTCTTGTCACGCCCAGGAACTTTATTAACTGGAGCTGTAAGTTAACTTTTTCAGAGAGAGGTGGTGGGGGACAGCCCCCCATAAAGTCAGAGGTGTAGGTGAGAGCACAAAGCAGTAAAGTAGGCAGACTCTGGTTTTGGGGGTAGATGCTCGAGAATTTCCAGGGGGACCCCTGAGGCTCCATCCCGCCTTTGCGTATGCCGAGCCTCCTTCCTCATGACCTTTGCCACAGGCAGAGTTCCTCACGCTGACTCCCAGCAGAGGCCGAGAGACAGGACAAAGAAAAAAGGAAGAAGTAACTGAAGAAGTGAAGAGAGTCATGATGCAGGAAATGGCAAAGGGATTTTCTTTATTTGAGGAAGCACTGTTAATTTTTGAGGCATAGGACCAGAACATAGAATAGCTACACAAAGGTTGCAGCTCAGAATGCAATCCAGTGCTATAGTGTCATTCTATGATGAGAAAAAAAGAGCTGCTATCCAGACGTCACTGTGGTTTTTTTTCAAGAGGGTAGCTAGAACTGAATCCAGCAAGGAACCAGAACCTGTGCCATCAAGGTGAAGAGGAATGAAATTGCAGCTTGCCCTCTAGCTGATGATCCTTCAGCTCAACCATCTTCCATCCCTCTCCCTTGTCCAGTTAGAAGCTCTTCTTAACTGTGCACTTAATGCCAGCCCCCGTATGCCAGTTATTGTACTGTACTGTAAGCTAAAAATGTTTTGGTTTTGTTTTTGTTTTTATGCACTATTTGTGTGAAAAATACTATCTACCTATTGCATTATGGTACTATATAGCCAATTGTGTTAATTGGGTACCTAGGCCAACTTTTTTGGACTTACAAATAAGTTGCACTTTCAAACATGCCCTCGGAACAGAACTCATTCATGTGTATGGGACTTACTGTATGTTTTTATAAGGTGCTGCAATAAAGGGTCCTAAATTTAACAAACAAAGTCTAGAAGATTTTTTGATAAGAATAGTTTCACTTAACACATAATTTTGTGGGTTTTTTTTCCCCATTATGTTATCTCCTCTGTACTTCTTGTATTATCCTTTCCTTGTGTGCATGCACATGAACCTATGCTGAGTTGCTTCAGTCATGTCCGACTCTTTGCTACCCTGTGGACTATAGCCTGTCAGCCTCCTCTGTCCATGGGTTTCCCCAGGCAGGAATACTGGAGTGGGTTGCCATGCCCTCTTCCAGGGGATCTTCATGACCTATGGGTCACTCTTTCCTTAAGTGTCCTGCTGCTGATAAGTAGCTTCAGTCGTGTCTGACTCTGTGTGACCCCATAGACAGCAGCCTACCAGGCTCCCCCGTCCCTGGGATTTTCCAGGCAAGAACACTGAAGTGGGTTGCCATTTCCTTCTCCAATGCATGAAAGTGAAAAATGAAAGTGAAGTCACTCAGTCGTGTTTGACTCTTAGTGACCCCATGGATTGCAGCCTACCAGGTTCCTCTGTCCATGGGATTTTCCAGGCAAGAGTACCTAGTATCCCACAAATATTGGTATACTAGGTTAAGTACTTCTATATTTTGATACAAAACAATCATTACAATATCAGTTGTTTTTTGGAGAGAGCATGCTGAAAATATGCACCAGGTTTTATAATCCTCCCTGAAAAGAGCGCATATCACTTCTGTTCAAATATCCTTGTCCAAAGTAAGCCCTATGACATGATCTGAGGCCAAACAAGGTAAACAAGTGTTATCTTCATGTACGGCAAGGAATATAAGGATCAAGTATTTGTGAAGAGCTCAAATTCCTACCCAGATCTGTCTCTATGGTAGGCAGTGTTTGACTGAATATATTAAAATATCATTTGAATTTATGCTGAAAATATAATCTCAGAAAGATCTGCTTCTTTAATTGACTTTTAAAATACTAAAAAAAAAGATTTATCTATGAAATTGTACCATTTATTTCAAATAATGAAAGCATAAAGAATTCAAAGACCTTCATGTCTTTACAGTGCCTGAGTCAATAAATAAAGATTAGATTATACATATGATCTACATAAAAGGATACTAAAATCTTACACAGGCTTCTCTAAGAATCTAAGCCTCAACATTAATTCTTATTTTGTAAGTAAATGTTATATACTATTATAGATACGTGGAATACAAAGTAAGCCAAGAAGAAAAAGTCCACAATCTCATGAACTTTGTATTCTGGTAGAGACCAGATCAAAGATACCATAAGATAAAGCAAAATAATAAATCAATAGAATATTACCAGAAATTGATTCATGCTATGCAACACACAGAGACAGAAGAAAACTGGTTATCTTAAAAATTTACTCTGTATTCAAAGAATCTTATGAAAACTTGAGAAGTAACAGGAGGTTTATCTACTTTTTCCACAAGTTCATAACTTTGAAACAATTTTTAAACCATGTTCTCATGAAGTGGACTTATAATTTAGTCTGGTGAAAAGGAATCTAATTTTTAATAATCAAGTACATTAGCTAAAATTAAACAATAATAAACTTTTCCTGCATTCATCATGTTATTTATTCCTAAAAACTAAATGAAATAAAGTAAATAACCCAAAAATTCAGTGGCTACATTCATAATCCTTAACTATGTTCAGGAATAAAAGGAAAAATCTGAGTTGGAATACAGTTTATATATGTTGAGAACATATTTTGACTGGTCAGTATGTAAAAACCCATGCAACACTTTGCAAGGCAGATCACTTGCATAACAAGAATTTGACAACTAAGAGGAACATATGAGATTCTAAGAGGCATTATTGTGTGGACAAGAAGGCCTACTTTCAAAAGGGTTGAGACTCCTAATGCTTCAATTATAACTGTATTTCCTTGCTTATTTAAATAATTATTTTGAATTTTGCATTCCAAAACTAAAGTTATTTAATTAGGATAATGAGCCTAAATAGCTCCCCAACCCCCCCCCCCCCAAAAAAAAAAAGTGACTCAGAGAAGAGTATCAAGCTGCTAAGAGACAGGTGACAAAAGATAAAACTGAGAAGGAAAGAGTTGCCCAAAGCAGCATGCATGATACTAAGAAATAGACAATTAGAACTGTAGCTACTCCCCACTTCAAGATGGCTCTAACTATGGCAAATGGAATTTTTTTGGTGACCTTTAATTTCTGAAATTCTGGATGAGGTCTTATGTACTCTGAGTTTTTAGCTCATATTTTCTTACAAACACAAAGAACAGTAATGTTAAAGATGATTTTGTTTTTATCACCAATAAATGGTTAAATAATATATGTGGCTTTATTAACATCTGGTTTCATTGCTAACAGTGGTATGATGATATGGGGGGACATCTGTGGGACATTGTATCAATGATGTTGCCTGGAACTCCTTCTGTTGCCTTTAAATTGGTACCTAATACCCTGCAGCTGAGAACAAAGATGTGCCTCCCACTCTTGAGTTGATAAGATAGAAACAGCCCTAACAATATACTCAGGTAAAGCTCCTTACCTTGTGAAACTTTCCTTTTTATTTATAAGGAAATCATATCCACAAACAACCATTATGATTTCAGATAGTTAAAAAAATGTTTTGGGGGTAAAATGTAGTAAGATCAAGGAGTAAAGAGTGATATTGGTACCATATGAGAGAGTGTGGTCAGGGGCTCCTTTCTTAGGAGTTGATGTTGAATACAGATATGAGTAAAGTCAAGAATTATGAGCCAGAAAAATATTGAACTTAGAGATGAAAGCAACACATAAGTATATCAGAGGGAAATAAATGCATATGTAAATTATGCATTTTATACTTAGTTTTGCAAGCACTTTATCTGTCAGTACCTATTAGAAAAATAGAGTAGTTTTATTAAAAGAAACAATGAAGGTCCAAATACAAAATTTTTTGTATGAATCTGATTATTATAATAACAAAAAGGCCAGCTGCAGAGAATAAGACATTTTGCTAATTAGAAACGTGATTAGCAGATGAGAGGACTGATAGAGGATATATTATATGGAAGATGAAAATGAAGAGTCCACAGCTGATTTTCCAGAAATTAAAACAAGCAAAGAATGAAACTTTGTTCATAATTGGGTTTGCTCAATGAGAGACAGTTGTTAATTAATTTTGATGTTGGACTTGAGTTTTTATTAGCTGTCAGTAATCTAAATAATGGCAAAACATTTTATTAGGATGGGCAAAATGTCTCTCTTCTTATCGAGAAAGTAAGATACATCTTTCTACTGAGTAACTGATACAATAATGCTTATATTAATACATCAATTCAGTAAGTACAAGGCTATCCTGTGGGAATATCACAGTGACAAAAAGATTGTTTGCTATGTGGAGTTTGCATTATAGAGGATAAATTAACCCAGTTTCAGACAGTTATAAAAAGCAGTGAGTTCTAATAAATTACACTCAAGTCACTCAGTCATGTCCACCTCTTTGCAACCTCATGGACTGTAGCCTTCCAGGCTTCTCTGTCCACAGGATTTTTCAGACAAGAATGCTGAAGTGGGTTGCCATTTCCTCCTCCAAGGGATCTTCCTGACCCATGGATTGAACCCATATCTCCTGTGTTTCCTGCATTGAATGCATATTCTTTATCTGTTGAGCTATTGGGGAAGCCCATGCTTATGAATGCTCCATTATTTATTTCTGTCACTACCTGAGCAGTTATATTGCTGCTAAAAGCAAATGGCAATAAAATAATTGTAGTTCACTATATTTTACTACCATTTTGTATAGCTAAATAATATTTTGATATATTTTAATATTTCAAAAATATTGTGCACTCCTCTGTTTTGATTGACTTACATTTGCTTCTATTTCCAGTGTGTATGGGTTTAGTTTGCCTATGCATAATGACACAAATTGATATCAATAATTACATATGAGACAGTTTGCATGCAATCAGAAGAATATAAATAAAAGTATAAAATGGATTTAAAAGATAATGAGTACATTTGGCAAATTAAAAAAAAATGAGGCATGGTTTTATTTGTGTTCATGTGAGGGTTACTTCCTAGTATTTTCACATAGATTTCAAGAAGTCCCACATGCTCAAAAATAGCTTTCCCAATCTTGACACTGCACCATAGGATATTGCTTTGAACATTTGAAATCTTTTCTGTCTTTATTCATCTTCTTCTATAAACTGAGTACTCCAAATAAGGTGAAATTCTGGACTTTTCATCTAATTTAAAGACTTAGCAGTTTATTTCAAAATAACTTAATGATCTTGTGAGAATGAAGTGAGATGAAGGATAAGCATCTAGGTGTAGAGAGGAGTCTTCTGGGAGATTGAAATTTTTTTCTGATTATCTGTTTTGCATGGGGTTATCATTATATGTTTCCATTAATTTTGTTTTAATAGAGCTGTGAACTTCTCAATGCCTTCTTGCAGCAGCAGAAATTCATATTTAGTTCCAATGGTTATACATGGTCTACCCTGGTAATACTACTTAGGAGACTAGGAAATAGACTTCTAAGAATTCAAGTGTAATTTTTTTAAAAAGCAAGTTTGTTGAGACCTTGTAGTTGGATAAGGAGAGTTCACTAAAGTCTGGAGCATTAAAAAAAAAAAAGTCTGGAGCATTTAGTCAAGTTTTATCTTATGAGTTTATGAATTTTTTTAGGAATGATATATGCTATTCATTATTTGTTGTTGTTGTCCAGTACCTAAGTCATTTCCTACTCCTTGCAACCCCAAGGACTACAGCACGCCAGGCCTCCCTATCGCTCACTATCTGCCAGAGTTTGCCCAAGTTCATGTCCATTGAGTCAGTGATGCCATCCAACTTATCCTCTGCCACCCTCTTTTCCTTTTGCCTGCAATCTTTCCCAGCATCTGGGTATTTTCTAATGAGTCAGCTTTTTGTATCAGGAGGCCAAGTATTGGAGCTTCAGCATCAGTCCTTCCAATGAATATTCAGAGTGGATTTCTTTTAGTATTGACTGGTTTTATCTCCTTGCTGTCCAAGGGACTTTCAAGAGTCTTCTCCAGCACCACATTTCGAAAGCCTCAGTTCTTCAGTGCTCACCCTTCTTTACAGTCTAACTCTCATATCTGTACATGATTACTGGAAGGACCATAGCTTTGACTATACAGACCTTTATCAGCCAAGTGATGTCTTTGCTCTTTAATATACTATTTGTCATACCTTTCCTTCCAAGAATCAAGTGTCTTCTGATTTCATGGCTGCAGTCATGAAAACATAGCATTAAGCCAGCTGTTTCACTCTCTTCTTTCACCCTCATCAAGAGGTTCTTTAGTTCCTCTTCACTTTCTGCCATTAGAGTGGTATCATCTGCATATCTGAGATTGTTGATATTTCTCCCAGAAGTCTTAATTCCAGCTTGTAGCTTATCCAGCCTGGCATTCTCATGATATACTCTGCATAGAAGTTAATTAAACAGGGTGACAATATACAACCTTCACATATTCCTTTTCCGGTTTTGAATTAGTCAGTTGTTCCATTTAAGGTTATAACTGTTGCTTCTTAACCCACATACAGGTTTCTCAGGAGACAGGTAAGATGATCTGGTATTCCCATCTCTTTAAGAATTTTCCACAGTGTTGTGATCCACACAGTCAAAGGCTTTCATATAGTCAATGAACCAGAAGTGGATGTTTTTCTGGAATTCTCTTGCTTTCTTAATGATCCAACAAGATGTTGGCAATTTGATCTCTGGTTCCTCTGCCTTTTCTAAACCCAGCTTGTACATCTGGAAGTTCTCAATTCAGGTGTGCTGAAGCCTAGTTTGAAGGATTTTGAGCATAACCTTGCTAGCATGGGAAATGGGCACAATTGTATGGTAGTTTGAACATTCTTAAGCACTGCCCTTCTTTAGGATAAGAATGAAAACTGACCTTTTCCAGTCCTGTGGCCACTGCTGAGTTGTCCAAATTTGCTGGCATATTGAGTGTAGCACTTCAATAGCATCATCTAATAGGATTTAAAATAGCTCAGCTGGAATCCCATTACTTCCACTAGATTTGTTCACGGTAATGCTTTCCTAAGGCCCACATGACTTCACTCTCCAGGATGTCTGACTCTAGATTGAGTGACCACACCATCATGTTTATCCCGGTCATTAAGACTTTTTTGTATAGTTCTTCTGTGTATTCTTGCCACCTCTTTTTAATCTCTTCTGCCTCTGTTAGGTCCTTACGTTTCTCTCCTTTATCGTGCCCATCCTTGCATGAATGTCCCTTCACTATTTATGGACCCCTAATTCTTTAAAGGGAAACTTGCTAATGTGAACATTGAAATATTTTAACTTGTAGATTAAAAACATCTAAAATATTTGATAAAAATAAATGTCTCACATATGAATTTTCTCAATTATTCTTAATATGTTAAAATAATTCTGTTTTTAGTTCCTCATCTGAGAATTATATTAGGTTCAGAAAAGTACTTAGTCTGCCTCACTGACATGCTCTGGGTATATATATATTCTTTTATGGGTTAAAATGTTTAAAATTATCACTTTTATTATTAATTCCAATGTTAATAAAGGCAATACTGGGATTTGTAACAAAATATTTCAAAGAAAATTTAAATTCTCATAAATTTTTCTTTTTATGAAGCTTTTTATAATCTTTTTTTTCTTTTTTAACAAATGTTTATTTTAAAACTACCTCTGTTTACAAAGTGATTCTAATTGACTCAGAATAATTTAAAAGCTTATTCATTTTAGCTAGTATAAAATTATTTTATATGTTATAGATTTGACAATTCTAATTAGATGAATACAAAAGCAACCATCAAAAAATTGCTGTATTTAGTATCACATCTACTTCAAAAAACTGTTCCTTGTAAACCAAACTAACATAATGAATAATCAAATAATGCTTAGTTAATTAGCAAAACCACAACACAAGATAAAGTAGGAACTTTTACACATAACATGATGAGCACATGTATTAGTCTAAGTTCAACTAGTTCTTGATGAAAAATAAGTAAATTATATTGGCCATCTGACACAGTGGCTCTGTAATGGAAGTGAGGAAGGAAAATACTTTCTTTGGAAACAGAATAAAGTTACCTCAAGTCAAGTATAGAATTGGACATTTTGGTCAAGATTAGAAAATAAAACTTTTGAAGTATCAAAATAAAAGTTATTATTTTGAGACAGTAAAAAGTCAAAACACATAACAAACCATCAATTTTATCTGTAAAGGCTACACTGGGCTAACTCTCCCCTAACACTGAAATTAAAAGAATATATTTCCTGACATAATAAAAATGATAATTGTATTTTCTGGTGAAATCTATTAAAATGGGAAATTAGGTTGTTTAAGAGAAAAGAGAAACACTGACTACGCTGTGTATATAGCTAGATCTGTATATTCTCAGTGCATTGGAGAATGCAGCAAATGAAGTACTGCCATACAAAGTAGTGTCAATCTTGAAAAAATGCATATTTGCTCCGCTGTAAAGTGCTCAATAGCATTACCTTGAACATGGAGCAGATTCTTAGTCATTATTAGTTGATAATATAAGGATATTATACCCATATATGAAACCGTGGACTGTAGTCTACCAGGCTCCTCCATCCATGGGATTTTCCAGGCAAGAATATTGGAGTGGGTTGCCATTTCCCTCTCCAGGAGATCTTCCTGATCCAGGGATTGAACCTGGGTCTCCTGCACTGTAGGCAGTTGCTTTACCATCTGAGCCACCAGGGAAGTCATATGAAACCATAAAGATAGACAAATAGCGGGAAGAATTCTGGTACTTGTGTATATACATTCTACATCAACACAATGCCATGACCATTTAGGTGCAGTTGTTTTGGAAAATAAAACAAAAACTCAGTTACAGAAAAATTATTATTATTTAAAATTGTTTTGTCTGCATAGCATGTGAGAACTTATTTCCCTAACCAGGGAACAAACCCAAGGCCCCTGAAGTCAAAGCCTAGAGTCTTAACCACTGGACTGCAAGGGAGGTCTTCGAATTTTTTTTTTATCATAGCAAAAAAGCTTGTATTTTGGAAGAAGATAGTTTTTTCTTTTTCAACCAATGTAACTTCTATGTATTCAAATATATGTTGGAAAAGTATAAAACCATATTTGGGAAAAGATAAAAAAGCACATCCCATGTATAGTTCTTTTTGTGGTGAGTGAAAAAAAAAATGTATCAGGTAAGAGGTAGATTGTGGGGTTACATAAATCTGTAAGATTTTATCTGTTTTTAAAGGATATCTAAGAAAAATATGATAAAATATTGATTTCACTTTATTGATAAATACATGGTTATTAGTTTATATATTCTCTATATGTTTCTGCATTTTAACCTTTTTCATAGTTTCAAAAGTATTTAAAATTAAAATGTTTCCATAGTACAGATGGTTGGTTTTTCTGGTCACAAGTCTAATGATCTTCAAACACTTACAGTAAGTATTCACCCAGCTCAGTTATTAGTAGAAAAAAATAGTCGATTATGATATAGCATGAATAATGGAGCTCATCTATAGAACTAGATAGTACATAATATTCAAATATTCATCAGTTTCAGTGCTGCAGTGGACTTTAAAGACCACCCTCACCACTACTGAAGAAACTGCAGCTCTCAAATTTCTTGATGGGTCCGATAAAGCAACTCATAGTTATAAAATAGAAATTAAAAACAACTAACTAGACTTAGGAGAAGGCACTGGCACCCCACTCCAGTACTCTTGCCTGGAAAATCCCATGGACGGAGGAGCCTGGAAGGCTGCAGTCCATGGGGTCACTGAGGGTCGGACACGACTGAACGACTTCACTTTCACTTTTCACTTTCATGCATTGGAGAAGGAAATGGCAGCCCACTCCAGTGTTCTTGCCTGGAGAATCCCAGGGACGGGGGAGCCTGGTGGGCTGCCGTCTATGGGTCACACACAGTCGGACACGACTGAAGCTACTTAGCAGCACCAGTAGCAGCAGCGGCAGCAGCTTTAGTGACATTATTCATTTACTGAGAAAAATTATTTTATCTTATTGGCCATAAACTCACTAACTGTAATGGTTTTGTATCTCAGGAAATTTTTAAATCTAAATTTCCCAAGACTCATAAAAAATGTACACAGAACTTGAAATTATATCTGAACTGTATTAAAAATGTTTTATGTCATATTTTCATTGTCTTGTTCCTCAACCATCCATTTTCAGTTCAACAGGTACAGTATCTGTTACAAGAATTTTGCTTAGTTTCTCCTTATTTTCATTTTTTAATGCCAGTCTAATTAGGTGATTTTTTTTTAATTTTATTTTATTTTTAAACTTTACATAATTGTATTAGTTTTGCCAAATATCGAAATGAATCTGCCACAGGTATACATGTGTTCCCCATCCTGAACCCTCCTCCCTCTTCCCTCCCCATTCCATCCCTCTGGGTCGTCCCAGTGCACCAGCCCCAAGCATCCAGTATCGTGCATCGAACCTGGACTGGCAACTCGTTTCATACATGATATTTTACATGTTTCAATGCCATTCTCCCAAATCTTCCCACCCTCTCCCTCTCTCACAGAGTCCATAAGACTGTTCTATACATCAGTGTCTCTTTTGCTGTCTCATACACAGGGTAACAAAAATAATGCTTACACAAATATATAAATAGAGATTAGCATCTCTTACTGCATTTTAGGAAAAAAACAATAATATTCTCTTTTCATAATAAACATTGCACAACAACATTGACAGATATTATTGCTCATTCATTAAAAAAATCAGAATGAGCAATAATATCTGTCAATGTTGTTGTGCAATGTTTATTATGAAAAAAGAATATTATTGTTTTTTTCCTAAAATGCAGTAAGAGATGCTAATCTCTATTTATATATTTGTGTAAGCATTATTTTTGTTACTGTCTTTTCTTCTATGCCTATAATTTGAAAAAAGTTTGATGATTAAGACTTTTGTCATATGCATATTGAAATGAAACTATAGTATTTAAATACATTTAACTGCTATATAGCTAGTTTCTATTATATAAAGTTTATGAAAATATATTAACTTGAGGCTTCTCTCTATAGGTGTCAAATTGATTGCCCAAATGGATAACTATTTGTCTATTTAAGTGGTATCATGCTAACATATTATAAAAAAACCTAAAAATATTCATGGTGATATTGTAGATTTCAACAAAGTTTAGCTGAATAGTTCATCAATGTACCCAGTAAGTGTTCAATAATGTTAGCTATTATTATAAATAACATTCCAAAATCATTGCACTCAGATAATTGGAGCAGGATAATAAGATTAAGTTACTTTGGTGGCAATGTATAGGATGGATAAGAATCAGAATTTACTGGTAGTAAATTTAATGAAAAGGCTGTTAGAGAAAGTTATTAATGAGATGCGGAGGGGTCAGGTAGTATTTGCAGGGTCAAAATACAAGGCTATCAGTTATAAATCCAGAGCATAGCAGTAGTAAAAAATAGATGCAAAGCAGTACACATGCATAAAAGGAAAGGTGTTATTATGATCCCCTTTATATCAGAGAAATGATATGCCAAGATGAAATGCCAAAATCAAAACCCTAAATAGTGATCTATTTTATATCCTGAAAAGAGTATCTTGTGAAGAAAGACGGTGCTTGAACTGCTTAATTCCAAGGTATCAGAGTAGAAATGCATGATGAATTAAGGTTTAGGTTGAGGCGTCCTTGCACCTGCTGATCTAAGCATGGCAAGAAAACAATTAGATTGTTAATTCCAAACTTGATAGGAAACGAGTTTTTCTTCTATAGTGATTTATCACTACCTGCTAAAGAATGATTATTTTTACTGTTATTCATGGTCTTTTGGGTAGTTTTCAGTTGTTTTGTTTCAACAGATGAAAGTAAAAAAAGCATGGTTGAAGGGATACACCAATAACACATGCAAATTTCTTCCTGAGGCAATATAAAATACTCTGTCATTTACTGATTTATGTAACAGTTATGAGCGCAGAGCTCAGCACAAACAGAGCATACATTCATTGGAGTCCTGAAATAAAATTCAAAAGCAGAATCTGAATTCTCTTAAACTGTCAGGACTCACAGAATCAAAACCTTTTGTATGCTTAACCTTCCTCCAAAAGAAAGATTCATTATCTTAAGTCTATCACCCATTGCTATGTAATTAAGTTCAACATAATTAGGCCTTCCTAAGTGTAAAAATTCTTTATCACTTTTCCAAGGGAATGCAAATAAAGTACACATTGATTTGAAAAATTTGTGAAGGTAACATATTAATATAAATAATAGGAACAAAATAATAGTGATCAAGATTAAAAGGGTAGCCTTGAAATTGAACAACATTGAGTTCTTATTTCATCTTTTTCTTCTTATCAACTGTGTCACCTAGAAAAGTTTATAAGTTCTTTAAGTGTCAGTTTCCTTGACTGAGGAAATAAATATAATAATTCTAACCTCATTGGAGTTTTATAAAAATTAAATGAAAAATAGTGTATAAAATCTTCAGTAGCTAGTATTTTTTAGTTCTCTTAGTAGACAAAATTACTTAAATAATTTAGTTGAGTATGACCAACTGTCTTACCAAAGTTCCATAAACTGTGGAAATGAATTGAACATACTTTTAGAGGATCAGCCTTTCTTGTGTTCAGGGGCTGAATTAAAAGGCGTACTATACAGAAGTCATCATTAATGCACCCAGCTCCCTGCAGTCAGAATTGGAGGGATCCTAATTATCACTGCAGATGGTGATTGCAGCCATGAAATTAAAAGACGCTTACTCCTTGGAAGGAAAGTTATGACCAACCCAGATAGCATATTCAAAAGCAGAGACATTACTTTGCCAACAAAGGTCCATCTAGTCAAAGCTATGGTTTTTCCAGTGGTCATGTATGGATGTGAGAGTTGGACTGTGAAGAAAGCTGAGTGCCGAAGAATTGATGCTTTTGATCTGTGGTGTTGGAGAAGACTCTTGAGAGTCCCTTGGACTGCAAGGAGATCCAACCAGTCCATTCTAAAGGAGATCAGTCCTGGGTATTCTTTGGAAGGAATGATGCTAAAGCTGAAACTCCAGTACTTGGGCCACCTCATGCGAAGAGTTGACTCATTGGAAAAGACTCTGATGCTGGGACGGATTGGGGGCACGAGGAGAAGGGGACCACAGAGGATGAGATGGCTGGATGGCATCACCAACTCAATGGAGGTGAGTTTGAGTGAGCTCCAGGAGTTGGTGATGGACAGGGAGGCCTGGCATACTGCAATTCATGGGGTTGCAAAGAGTCGGACATGACTGTACGACTGAACTGAACTGATACTCAAAGAAAGTATATAATTAAACAGAATCTTTATGTAAGCTCAATCTTCTTGATTAATTTCTTAATGCCTATGTAAAGAACACCATAGTTGTCAAGTTTGTTCCTAGAATTTTAGATATAGTATTGAAATATGAATATACTGTATTTGTATTTTTAAAATTAAAAATGAGTGTTGTATTATACTCTTTAAAAGAAACTTATATTCCATTTTTAACAGACTCATCACTTGTGTCTTTGTTTTACAATTTTACTTATTTCTTTATTTTTTTTATTTTTGGCTATGCTGGGTCTTTGTTGCTGTGTGGGGCTTTTCTCTAGTTTCAGCAAATGGGGGCTACGGCAACAGTATGCGGGGTTCTCATTACAGTGACTTCTCCTGTTGCAGAGCCCAGGCTCTAGGGCACACAGGCTTCAGCAGTTGCAGTGTGTGGGCTCAGAAGTTATGGCTCCCAGGCCCTAGAGCACAGGCCAGTTTGGTGCGTGGGCTTAGTTGCTCCACGGCATGTGGGATCTTCCCAGATGAGGGATCAAACTCATGTCTCCTGCATTGGCAGGTAGATTCTTTACCACTGAGCCACCAGGGAAATCCCTCTTGTGTCTTTAGAATTCATGTTTCTCATAATGGGACCACTTCACCACAGGTAGAGTTACGATAGTTTGACCAGGACCAAAGTGACAATTTTTCTGAGCTAGAACCACCCATATTAATTTGTATTACACATTAACACATGTGCTTAAGTTTGCTGCTAAATCGCTTCAGTCGTGTCCGACTCTGTGCGACCCCACAGATAGCAGCCCACCAGGCTCTCCATCCCTGGGATTCTCCAGGCAAGAACACTGGAGTGGGTTTCCATTTCCTTCTCCAATGCATGAAAGTGAAAAGTGAAAGTGAAGTCGCTCAGCCATGTCCAACTCTTCGCGACCCCATGGACTGCAGCCCACCAGGCTCCTCGGTCCATGGGATTCTCCAGGCAAGAGTACTGGAGTTGGGTGCCATTGCCTTCTCCATGTTTGTTTAGATGGGAGCTTTTCCATATGTTCAAATTTTGATAAACTTTAAAATATTTTACTATAATCATAGTATAAAGTGCATCATTATCCAAAAAATGTGAAACCATCAGAAAATGGTTTGGGAGATGAAGTGTAGTTATTAGGACTTTATATTACTAACTCAAAACAAAAAAACTACTCTTTATAAACTGAATCAAAGATCATTTTTGTATTAAATCAATATCTTCATATGTCCTATTAAATATAAGAACTTTTAAATTCTATCTAATTGTGAGTTTAAACTGTATTTTCTGATATAGTTTACATTTATGCCTACAATTCACCATTAAAGTATTACTAACTTCATAAAACCGGAGAAGGCAATGGCACCCCGCTCCAGTACTCTTGCCTGGAAAATCCCATGGACTGAGGAGCCTGGTGGGCTGCAGTCCATGGGGTAGCTGATGGTCGGACACAACTGAGCGACTTCACTTTCACTTTTCACTTTCATGCATTGGAGAAGGAAATGGCAACCCACTCCAGTGTTCTTGCCTGGAGAATCCCAGGGATGGCGGAGCCTGGTGGGCTGCCATCTATGGGATCACACAGAGTCGGACACAACTGAAGCGACTTAGCGAACTTCATAAAACAGAAAAGAAATTATCTCATATTCATATAACAAGATACACATATTCTGCAGGGTTAAGAAAAAAACTTTTTTCCCCTGAAGCATTCCCTAAATTGTGTTAACAGTTACCTTTCAAATGCCGAATATGTTAGAAAGTATCTAAAGTGTTCATTCAAGGGGCAGGAAAAAAAGACTAGCAAGATTCATTTGAAATTCAATTCATTCTATATGTCTTCTGAGGTACCATATTTAGTATTTTCTCCTTGTTTATATTGTTTTACTTTTATCAGATATTTTTATCTGGGAAACAATAATTATATGTATTTAATAGAATAAGTGGAAATGTAATAATAAATCTAAAGTTAATTATTTACCTACCACTTTGAATTGTTTGTGGTTAAATTAAATAACAAAATAGAATATCCTAGTACATAGCAATCACTCAATAAACATTAACTATTTAAAATATTCTTATGTAACTCTTCCATTATAAAGTCACATTGAGAATGTAAAGTCACATTGATAAATATGTACTAAGCATTTGTTGTTGTTGTTTAGTTGCTAGGTTGTGTCCAAATCTTTTGAGACCCAATGGACTGTAACCTGCCAGTCCATGAGATATCCTCAGCAGGAATACTGGAGTGGGTTGCCAATTCCATTTCCAAGGGATCTTCCTGTCCCAGGGATGAAACCTGCATCTCCTGCATTGCAGGCAGATTCTTTACCTCTGAGCCACCACGGAGGCCCACTAAACACTTAAGACTGTATAAAATTCTAGTCTTTACTCAATGTTTACCTACTACAGAAACATTCAGTTCAGTTCAGTCACTCAGTCATGTCCAACTGTTTGTGACCCCAAGGAGTGCAGCACACCAGGCCTCCCTGTCCATTACCAGCTCCCAGAGTTACTCAAACTCATGTCCATTGAGTCCGTGATGCCATCCAACCATCTCATCCTCTGTCATCCCCTTCGCCACCCACCTTCAAGCTTTCCCAGCATCAGGGTCTTTTCCAGTGAGTCAACTCTTCACATCAGGTGGCTAAAGGATTAGAGTTTCAGCTTCAGCATCAGTCCTTCCAATGAATATTCAGAACTGATTTCCTTTAGGATGGACTGGTTGGATCTCCTTGCTGTCCAAGGGACTCTCAAGAGTCTTCTCCAGCACCACAGTTCAAAAGCTTCAGTTCTTCGGTGCTCAGCTTTCTCTTTAGTCCAACTCTCACATCCATACATGACTACTGGAAAACTATATCTTTGACCAGATGGACCTTTGTTGGCAAAGTATGTCTCTGCTTTTTACTGTCTAGGTTGGTCATAACTTTTCTTCCAAGGAGCAAGTGTCTTTTAAATTTCATGGCTGCAGTCACCATATGCAGTGAATTTGAGCCAAAAATAAATAAATAAATAAAGTCTGTCACTGTTTCCATTGTTTCCCCCAACTATTTGCCACAAAGTGTTGGGACCAGATGCCATGATCTTAGTTTTCTGAATGTTGAGTTTTAAGCCAACTTTTTCACTCTCCTCTTTCACTTCCATCAAGAGGCTCTTTCATTCTTCGCTTTCTGCCATAAGTGTGGTGTCATCTGCATATATGAGGTAATTGATATTTCTCCCAGCAATCTTGATTCCAGCTTGTGCTTTATCCAGTCCAGCATTTCTCATAATGTACTCTGCATATAAGATAAATAAGTAGGGTGACAATATATAGCCTTGACATACTCCTATTCCAATTTGGAATCTGAGTCTGTTGTCCCATGTCCAGTTCTAACTGTTGCTTCTTAACCTGCATACAGATTTCTCAGGAGACAGGTCAGGTAATCTGGTATTTCCATCTTTTGAAGAATCTTCCGCAGTTTGTTGTGATCGACACAGTCAAAGTCTTTGGCATAGTCAATAAAGCAGAAGTAGATGTTTTTCTCGAACTCTCTTGCTTTTTTGATGAACCAATGGATGTTGGCCATTTGATCTCTGGTTCCTCTGCCTTTTCTAAATCCAGCTTGACCATCTGGAAACTCACAGTTCACATACTGTTGAAGCCTGGTTTGGAGAATTTTGAGCATTACTTTACTTTTTTATATTATTCACTTGTTTGCTTTTGGCCACGTTGTGTCTTCATTGCTGCATGGGCTTTTCTCTAGTTGCAGTGAGTGGTGGCTACTCTCTACTTGTGTGTGCAGGCTTCTTATTATGGTGGCTTTTTCTGTCGTGGATCAGGGGCTGTAGGGCACGCAGGCTTCAGTAGTTGCAGCATGTGGGCTCAGTAGTTGTGGCTTCCAGGCTTTAGAGCACAGGCTCAGGAGTTGTAGCACATGGCCTCAGTTACTCTGCGGCATGCAGAATCTTCCTGGACCAAGGATTGAATTTGTGTCTCCTCCATTGGCAGGTGAGTTCTTTACCACTGAGCCACCAAGGAAGCACAGCATTCAATTTTGTAGGGTGCTAAACTCCCTTTTGGAGAAGGAAATGGCAACCCACTCCAGTGTTCTTGCCTGGAGAATCCCATGGACGGAGAAGCCTGGTAGGCTGCAGTCCATGGGGTCGCACGGAGTCAGACACGACTGAAACGACTTAGCAGCAGCAGCAGCAGCAAACTCCTTTTATCTTATAAATAAAACTCCTTTTATCTGGAGTTCTGTTCTAATATTTGTCATCATTTTTCTAGAACTGTATTTTTAACTTCAAGCCGTATTGTTGTTCAGTCACTAAGTCATGTCTGACTCTTTGCGACTCCTGGACTGCAGCATGTCAGGCCTCCCTGTCCTTCACTATCTCCTGAAGTTTGCTCAAATTCATGTCGATTGAGTCAGTGACGCTATGTAGACATCTTATCCTCTGCTGACCTCTTCTCCTTTTGCCTTCAATCTGTCCCAGCATCAAGGTCTTTTCCAATGTGTCAGCTCTTCACACCAGGTGGCCAAAGTGTTAGTTTCAACTTCAGCATCAGTCCTTCTAATGAATATTCAGGACTGATTTCCTTTAGGATTGACTGGTTTGATCTCCTTGCTGTCCAAGGGACTGTCAAGAGTCTTCTCCAGTGCCACACTTCAAAAGCATCAATTCTTTAGCACTCAGCCTTCTTTATGGTCCAGCTCTCATATCTGTACATGACTACTGGAAAAACTATAGCTTTGACTATATGGACCTTTGTCAGGAAAGTGATGTCTCTGCTTTTTAATATGCTGTCTAGTTTTGTCATAGCTTTCCTTCCAAGGAGTAAGTGTCTTTTAATTTCATGACTGCAGTGATTTTGGAGCCCCCCAGAATAAAGTCTGTCACCGTTTCCATTGTTTCCCCTCTATTTTCCATGAAGTAATGGGGCTGGATGCCATAATCTTAGTTTTATCTGAATGTTGATCCTTAAGCCATGGCACACACTATATTTAGGAAATCTTAGACTTAGTTTTTTTTCTACTTCTATTTCTTCCATTTTTGGGATCACTGGGCAGTCCTATTTCATTAGGTTGTCACTAAAGACTTTGTTCTATGTACCTAATATTTAGTTCTCAAATTTTTAAATCATCCTTGAAAAATATTTACAAGGTCTTTCATCTATGTACCATGATGTTTGCCAAAGACTTCTGTATATCCACTTTGTAGCCCTCTGTCTGGCAGCAAAGGCTCACCAAGGTAGGCAAGGACAGAAAACTTCATGAAAGACAGATTCACTGAAGCTGTATACCCACCCCATGCTGTCTTTACATGAGGGTTTTTGTTTTGTTTTGTTTTTTAATCAGGTAACTATTTTGATAAGAAATATAAATTAGACAAACTACAGGGAGTAAGTTTCAAAATATTTAAAGCTAAATGCAGATTGACATTCATATACCATGTAAATTTAAAATGTTGATTTCAAAAGACAATTGGGAATTTGACATATTAACAAATGCACTTTTTATCTTGTCATTCTCTTTTATCTGCTACCGTCTCATTATTTAAAATCACAACAAAGGAGGATGAGGTTTATAGTCCAAGTACATGAACACAAACCCATAAATGCATAGCAGTATAAAATTAAAAAGATAGTAAATGAGATTTGAATAGATTTTATAAAACCTAAGGAACTCTGGTAGCTTCAGAAGCCTAGATTTTAAATCAAACAAGAGGTCATATAAGTGAGCTGGAGGTGGTTGAGTGAGGAAAGGCATTGAGTTTCAGAATAAAAATATAGGAAGATATTCCAGTGCAAATACACAGAATCCTCAGGTATAAGGAATATTTTAGTAAAGAACAAGAACATAAGTCCTAGAATTTTCCTGAGAAAGGTAACTACAACCACTTGAATAAGAAAGAAGTGGGCTCACTTTCCCATAGGTAGCTCTGAAAGACTACGGGAATTGCCTTTTTGGGTTCTGCCTGAGGGATCCCTTGAGTATTGTAGTATCCCTTGAGTATTCATAGACTGACTCTGATTTGCAGAGACTAGGGTCTAGTAAGTATTTTGCTTTACTGTGTTATAGGTGAAACAGGATTCCCCAAAGCCCTGAAAAAGGGCAGAGGTGGTGCTTTTAGACCAAAATAACTTATCATTTGTCTAAGAAAGATGCAGATTTAATACAAATATTGACCGTAGGCCAAGGCAGTTGCAAAAACTAGGGATGCTAGTACCAACAAGAAAGAGCCAATGAATTTGACTGAATCGAGAGAGTATCAGGAGGAAACAGTAATCCAAGCAACACTTGTCCCCTGCACCAGCAGGCCAAGGGCACTTAAGCTGGGGTATGGGCTTCCCCTGCCTCTGCCCCATCTAAGTACTTCCCTAGGTGATAACCACTACACAAAGTGATTGGGTTAAGTTTATCAAGTTCAAACCCTGAACATGTTGAGTTTAACTTGGATTGGCAAGAATTAGTATTTCATCAACAGAAATGAGGTAAGTAGAATTCAATTTTAGAAAAATAAAGAATATCCAATTTTGAGGAGAAGCACATTAGTGCATATGAAATTGATACTTTCTCCAGTTACTACTGAATATAGCTTTCTAATACTCTTCTATGTCATGCTATAAAATTATTCTGAGCCTTTCTAGAAGTCAGAATTTCCAGATAATGTGTGTGCTTCAGGTTACAGATCTTAGCATTCAGAAAAATTATGGCTCATTTCATCTTCAAATAGTGAAAAAGGTCCTCTAGACTATGCAAAAGGAACATATCTGCTAGGAAAAGAAGTTACATAATTTTTTTTTAAAAATTGAAATGATAAATACTTTATTGCTTTCATATCAACATGCTCACGGGTATGCTCTGGAACTGTCAACTGTGGTTATGGTTTGGGTCCTATGTTCTTTGGGGTTTTGTGGTATTGCCTCCAAACAGTGGGCTAATGTATTTTCTTTTGTGTATATGCATTTAATTTTCTATTTTTACATTTTGCACAGTTCACTGAGGTATGATATTAAGTGTTTAATTGCTTATTCCTCAACTGCTGAAGTATATACTTTCATTATAGCTGTAAGTTAAAGATTTAGAATCAGTTATTGCTTTTTTAATACACATATGAAGTTATATACTGAAGAGTTTTAATAAATAACAGCATCAATGTATCTGCCAACTAAAATTACTTGAGTAGAGCATCTCATTATAGAAACAGAATACCTACAGTCTCCTTTTGGGATCTGTTATAAATATTGAGTGATATTAAACGTATTTAACATCCAGAAAAGTATACCTTGATTAAAATTGCATGCCTTTAGATAATAAAACAATGTTAAAATTCTGTGGCTTTAAACTACTTTTATAATCTGAAATAATAGTACATTGCCCTTAGTTCACACATAATAATTTAAAGTCCAAAGACAAGGAAAGAAAATTTCAATTATATTATATTATTTTATAGAACTGTTAGTCTCCAAAACAGATAGGAACTTTGTAATGTCTGGTATCAGCTATGCATAAGTAAATTACTTTCTGTTGAATTAGGTTTTATGTACATTTTTACCAGTGTTTGTAAATATAGTGACTGTATGCAGTTATCACTGTTAGATTTCCTGCTCCACTCATTGGGTCAGTTGAATATACACTGTGTACTGGAATTTAATCTTGTCACATCGTTATGAAGTTAATGACCAGATGCTATAGGTAAAAAAAAATTAATAAGAAATTGTTCCTGTTTATAATCTATCTGCAAAAAAGTACTATTAACTGTATTATAACTAAATATATAAAAATACTACTGAAAACAAGGGAGTAATAAATTCTGGGAAAGCAAAGGAGAAGATGATGCTAGATAAAGTGATTTTGGGTGTAACCAAATTTTGTAGCTGCTACTCTCCAGACAACCTTAGGAGAGCTACAGAAACTTCCTTCTGCCTCAGTTTCCTCAATTTGTATAATAGGGCTGGTATTAGTTCCTGCTTACTAAGGGTTGTGCTAGACTAAATACAGTAGATATAATACAGTTAACATGGTGCCTGGCGGAAACATAGTTGCTGCTGCTAAGTCGCTTCAGTCATGTCCGACTCTGTGCAACCCCAGAGACGGCAGCCCACCAGGCTCCCCCGTCCCTGGGATTCTCCAAGCAAGAACACTGGAGTGGGTTGCCATTTCCTTCTCCAATGCAGGAAAGTGAAAACTCAAAGTGAAGTCGCTCTGTTGTGTCTGACTCCTAGCGACCCCATGGACTGCAGTCTACCAGACTCCTCCGTCCATGGGATTTTCCAGGCAAGAGTACTGGAGTGGGGTGCCATTGCCTTCTCCGACATAGTATGCAGATACATACAAATTAATGTAGCAGGATGTTTTTGTTGTTTATTATCTAATCTGAAATCACAAGTTAGACAGTAATCAATGTAAAAGTATAGAAGAAACCACTAGTATTAATGCTGTGATCTAGCCTGTCTGTGGAGAAGGAAATGGCAACCTGCTCCAGTATTCTTGCCTGGAAAATCCTATGGACAGAGGAGTTAATGGGCTACAGTCCATGGGGTCGCACGAGTTGGACAAGAGTTAGCGACAAAACTCTAGCCCTGCTGAGCTGCACCAAATACAGACCCTGGATCACCTGCTTCCAAATTACCCTGTAAAGGAGAAGGTGCTTTTTAAAAAATTATGTATTTCTAAACTCACCAAAAAATTGTTTCTAGACTTCACAGACGCAAAATACTTACTGGTAGCTAAGACTTGCAATTTTTGGTTTTTAATCACAATTGTCCCATGACTCTCATGCTTGCCTAAAAATGAGAACCATTAATACAGAGTATTAACCACACCAGATACAAAACTCCAGAGACTATCAACATTTTGAACTCAGGAAAAGGAAAAGCTGCACAGAAGTGGATGAGTAGCCACAGATGTAGATGAGGGAAGCTGTTGATACAAGGAAACAGTCTTAAAATTCAAGGGAGAAAAAGCTTTAAGAAAACTCATGGTTGCCTGTTTCTAACTCTTATTCTGAAATTCTCTCTTTGAAAAGCAAAGAAATATTTTAGGCTTAGGCAAAATAATGTATTTTTATATACCTGCTACCAATCTAAAAAATTAAAAATCACCTGAGTGTTTTGCTGCTGCTGCTGCTGCTAAGTCGCTTCAGTCGTGTCCGACTCTGTGCGACCCCATAGACAGCAGCCCACCAGGCTCCCCCGTCCCTGGGATTCTCCAGGCAAGAACACTGGAGTGGGTTGCCATTTCCTTCTCCAATGCATGAAGGTGAAAAGTAAAAGTGAAGTCGCTCAGTCGTGTCCGACTATTCCCTCACAATTGCAAATTCTCTTCTTGATGCTCTCCTATCCCACATGACCAAGTATTTACTATTTTCTGCATTTCTTTATACTTGACTATATATGTATGCATCCCTTTTCAAAGTACATATTTTGAACTTAAATTTTATAATACATCTGCTTTAAAGTTGATTTTACCTCAATATTACTTTTGTTAAATCCATCTATGATGATGTATTGTGGCGTAGGTTCATTTTTCATGCTCTATATTGATTTATGTTTTATTAAAAGTTTACAATTTGATTATCCTATCTCCTACTGATGTTTAGATAATTCTCTGTTTTCTATGCCATAAATATTTCTGTTTCCTGTGTATACAAGTTTATCTGTTCTCATTGTAATTGTGTTTTTATTGCCAAATTGCTCTCCATACTTAGACCAATTTACATACTCAAGACTATATTTTTAGAAGAGAGCTTTCTGTAGATCTCTTGATTTTTTGCATATCATATGTGCAGAGGCACTGTCTTTTTATTCCAGTCTATCTTTTCAAGGTTATTTTCATAGCAAACATCCTTAGAATATAGAGACCTCCTGTGGAGCAGAAGGAAAGCTTGTTTAATGTCTAGTATAATGAATATGTCTCCCTCTTGGGCAGTGGTTGGACAGATTTGGGTTCTTATTGTCACTTATAAAAGATTCAAGTCTTTTTAGCTCCGGATCCCAGAGATATGATACAAACAGAAAGTACATGCAAGATCCAACTAGTCACTTCTTCATCACGGTGGGGGAATAGGGAGACAAAGGGAACTGGTTTGAAAGTAAAGCTTATGCTGTCTTCTGTGTTGTGATGTGAATCCTTTTCTCTGCCCCAGTATTCAGAATTCTTCTGCTCATGGCCCATGATACTATTGCAGGCTAACTTGTTTGCTTGTAAGTAGACTAATATCTTACCCATCCACCATCCCCTGCTCCAGATTCTTTACAGGTATAAATATTCTCATTGTTTTGTGTTAACAACAAACCTTAATTTTATTATCTTTATAAGCTTCTGTTTTTCTGGGAAATAATATTGTGGTTTTAATTTTCACTTCCTTGATTCACAATGAGGTTAGGACTTTTCTGTAATTCTTTATTTGTGCTTTCTCATTTATGAAATACCTGTTCGTGTTAGACTCTTTGCTATTGAATTATTTTTCTTATTTTGTTATAGGGGTTTTTCATACATTCTGGTTAACTGTATTTGTTCTAAGTATCTTTTTTCCAAACCTCTGCCTTTATTTTACCTGTTTATTGGGCAGCACTGATGAGATGAAATGTTTATGTTAAAATTTTGAATTTAATGTTAATTTCAATTTTAAGATTGACTAATTTATCAGTCTTTTCTTTGTGCTTTTCTATTCTGTTTAAGAATATAACACCTTGTGTGAGATCATAATCACATTCTTCTGTGTTTTTCTAAAGATTTAACTTTTATCTTTTAAATGTATTTGATTTTCCTGAGACTATTCTTTCTAAGATATGTGATAGGGATCACATTCATGTATTTTTTTATATACCCAAGCAATTGAGTGGTATATATTTTCATGTCTTCTATGTGAACAATTCCCCACATAAATTAATATAAGGGCTTTCTGTTCCATTTCATTATTTTGTTTGTCATTTGTCTAATCTTGTGCTAATAGCATGTACTTGAGATTTTCATTTCTAGAAATATAACAGGCTAGTCTATATAATTAACAGTAACCCACCCTCAGAAAACAAGCAAATAAACAAATATATGAAAAAATATATATGTGTGTATATATATATATACACACACACATACATATATATGTTATTTCCGCCCCCCCTCCCCCTCCACCGGTTGCTTAGCAGTAAAGAATCTGTCTGCCAATACAGGGGACACAGGTCTAATCCTTGGGTTAGGAAGATCTCCTGGAAAAAAAATGGCAACTCACCCCAGTATTCTTGTCTGGGAAATCCCATGGACAGAGGAGCCTGGCTGGTTATAGTCCATGGGGTCCCAAAGAGTCAGACATGATTTAGTGAGTAAACAACAACAATGGTATATACATATTAACATATATAGTATATATATTGCTTTTGCCTTCAGTTATTAACCAACCCAGACAAACTTGAACTTTGATTCTTATAGTTTGGCAGTGGTAAGGAATGAAAACCCAAGTCCTATCCAAAGCAAGGGCTTCCCAGATGACACTAGGTATAAAGAACCCACCTTGCAACACAGGAGATATAAGAGACACAGGTTTGATCCCTGGGTTGGGAAGATCCCCTGGAGGAGGGCATGGCAACCCATTCTAGTATTCCTGCCTGGAGAATCCCATGGATAGAGGAGCCTGCTGGGCAACAGTCCATAGGGTCACAAAGAGTTGGATGTGACTGAACTGGCTTAGCATCCAAAAAAAGAGACCATCTTCATTTTAATCTGTGACACCAAAGGTTTGATATTTAAAGTAAAAGTGAACCATACTGTTAATGCCCCTTGCAGAATGTCAGAAACAAAGGTACATCTTTAATGAAATATAACTTTGTCCTAGGCCCTAAAGAATCTCCAGCAATAGTATTCTTAACCACATGATCAATATATAGTTAAAAATATCAGAAACATTATTATATAATTCTTTTAATTTCAGGCTGGACAACAGCGATGGTGGGAACAAGAGATTAAAATAAATGGAAATATCCAAAAGGGAGAATTAATTACATATAACTTGACTGAGCTAATTAAACCAGAGGCTTATGAAGTCCGACTGACTCCTCTCACCAAATTTGGCGAAGGAGATTCAACAATTCGTGTCATCAAATATAGTGGTAAGTAGCTTTTTGTTTAAAAGAATTTATTTATATACTAAACTATCTAAAAAGTTGTAACTATCTACCAAATATAGACACAAAGTAAAATTTAACATACTGATTTTCTGAGCCGTTAGTCAAGTGAGAAAAAATCCCGTAGTACTTAATCATAAATTGTAATATTTAGTTTTGAATATAGAGGTATAGACAAATGCTTAATTAACTTTGGACCTCAGAGATAATGTCATGAATGTCTTATTATTTTCTATGTCATAGTTATGAGGCAGTATGTATACATTTTTTACAAATTCTTAATGATTTTAAAATTTATATCATTAAGAAGTTAGGAAATGTGATTGAATTTTTAAGTTTTTTTCATTTTCTGGAGTAGTTTTAAATTCACATTAAACTGAGTAGGAAGTGCAGTGTTCCCATATATGCCCTCTCCCTTGTCACAGCTTCCCCTACAATCTACATCTTACATTAATGTGGCACATTGTTAACAATTGATTAACAAATATTGTACATTATAAAAGTCAATAGTTTATATCAGGAATCAGTCTTTATGTTACACAGTTTTGCATTTTCCAGAATGTTGGGTTGGAATCATGCAACATATAACCTTTCCAAACTGATTTACTGTATTTAGCAATATGCATTTAAAGCTTTTACATATATTTGTGTGGCCTGATAGCTCATTATTCTTTATTGTCAAGTAATATCCCATTGCATAGGTGTACCACAGTTTGTTTAACCATTCACTTATTGAACAACATCTTAGTTGATTTTTTTTCATCACTTTTTTTTCCTTTAGAACACTAAATTTAATGTGTATGTGTTAGTGATAGTTTTCCTTTATAAACAATATGCATTTACTATTTCTTTACTATTTAAATGTCCTCCTTAAACAAATGTAGAAAATAGTGTAAAACTGTAACAAAGTTGATCAAAAACTTTATAATAGTTCAAATAGGAATAATGTTGATTGATTTGATATTATTTTTTATATATAACTGACAGATTAATATTTTATCATTTGAAATATATATGCATTTTTCGGCTGAAATTTATAGTGTTCAAAGCCTAGCTCTAAAATCATCAATGTATTTTGCAAGGTTGTGTATGTTTTGTTACCTCAGTGGAATATTTTTCTTTTTGATCAAGGCTTGAGTTTAAAAGATAATAGAATGAGGGTTTTGGCAGCTGAAGTTTTCCATTCTGTTTAGCATTAAGTACGTTTTCCTACTTACGGGGGCAACAGTGAATACTGTCAAAGTAAAAAATAAAGTGAAATTATTAAAACCTCACTAGAGTTATAAGATTACCTGTATTTGCTCTCACCAGAGTACACATTGGGCATGACAAATTCAATTTTCATTAAAAAATGAAATATAGAATATATAGTGGAATATTCATACAAGATCAAGGAATATAAAAACATTATAATCACTGCATATATTTTCTTGAATATGATTCTTTTTAAAATGTACATTTTTATCTTAATGATATAAATATTAGAGCAAAATAGCAATTGTTATTCTGTAACTACTTTCATGATTTCATCCAACAAACATCTCAGTATAATTGTCTAAAGTTTTAGCATCAAATATTTTTATAAAATATGAATTATCTCCTTCTAATATTTATGCTCCCTGTCCTCCAAGGTGTAAAACTGTAAACTACGTAATATGGAGGGCACTGGAAACCATAATTAATACTCATTCTTTTAAAGGTGAAGATATTAAGACCCAGAAAGTTCAGTGTCCTGTCACGTTAAACAATTATATGACATGACTAACTGATGAAAACTAGAGATCACTCCTAAATGACAGAAATCTTGACCTGTTTGCTTAGTTTAGGAATTATAGAACTTGTCTTACAGAGATATAGGAAAAATCTTCAGAAACTCAAGTTAATTTTTATTGAAAACTCTGATGTAACAAACAGAAATGAAAAATACATCTGGAAAATCAGTACTGTGTTTAGTTCCAACTTTCTTTTAAACTAACTTTATAACTTGTCATGCTTATTAAAATCTTAAACATTTTAATTGAAATTTGCTTTAATATACTATGGATTTGGGTAAAGTATACTTTAGTGTGTGTAAGCATACATTGTATATAGGCATCCGTAAGAAATTCAACATGCTATTGATAGTTTTAAAGAAGAAACGAAGACTCACTGCAATATTTCAAATTAGAATAGCAAATTTTTACCAGATTAATCATGATGGTTGTAGTGCATTTGCTGACTAAAATATTGCAGAAGTCTCAAAATTCAGTCTGGTCACAGGTAACATATAGCTGTGACATTGCTTAGAACTAAATTATAATTCAAAGATGTTTACTTCTTTCAAAAACAACATATAAAATTAAAATTTATATTATCCTAATTATAAAATAAATTTAATTTCAATAATTAATTTTCAAATTAAAATATACTGATACCTTGAGGCTTTCCAGCTGGTGCTAGTGGTAAAGAACCCACCTGCAATGCAAGGGACATAATGAGATGCAGGTTTGATCCCTGGGTGTGGAAGATCACCTGGAGAAAGGCCTGGCAACCCACTCCAGTATCCTTGCCTGGAGAATTCCATGGACAGAGATTGGCAGGATATGGTCCATAGTGTTCCAAAGAGTTGGACATGACTGAAGCAAATTAGCACGCATGCACCTTGCAAGAAAGGGATTATTTTTGTTTGTTTTTCAGTGGAACTAATAAATGTATAGTCCTTTCTCTATGTTATTCATTTCATAATTAGCAATGGGGCAAGTACAAGTAGAACAGCTAAAATAATGGGAATATTCTGTCTTCTTGATGTAGAAATAGTAAAAAGTAATTTGTTGATAAACTAATCACTTTGTTAAAATTGATCTCAGTGTACTAAATGTAAAAATTTTATATGAAGATACTTTGTGCATGTTTGTACATTTATGACATTCATTTTGTATTTTACTACTATGTCCAAGTTTAACAAAAGTGCTTAATGGCAAACACTAGGAACCAGGGACAAAATAGACAATCTTCTGGAGGTTAGATTAGCAGCCCATTTTAGTCTTCAGTTAAGTTCAGTTCAGTCACTCAGTCATGTCTGACTCTTTGTGACCCCGTGAATTGCAGCACGCCAGGCCTCCTTGTCCATCACCAACTCCCGGAGTTCACTCAAACTCAAGTCCATCGAGTCAGTGATGCCATCCAGCCATCTCATCCTCTGTCGTCCCCTTCTCCTCCTGCCCCCAATCCCTCCCAGCATCAGAGTCTTTTCCAATGAGTCAACTCTTCGCATGAGGTGGCCAAAGTACTGGAGTTTCAGCTTTAGCATCATTCCTTCCAAAGAACACCCAGGGCTGATCTCCTTCAGAATGGACTGGTTGGATCTCCTTGCAATTCAAGCGACTCTCAAGAGTCTTCTCCAAACCACAGTTCAAAAGCATCACTTCTTCGGCACTCAGCTTTCTTCACAGTCCAACTCTCACATCCATACATGACTACTGGAAAAACCATAGCCTTGACTAGACAGACCTTTGTTGGCAAAGTATTATCTCTGCTTTTCAATATGCTATCTAGGTTGGTCATAATTTTCCTTCCAAGGAGTATGCATCTTTTAATTTCATGGCTGCAGTCACCATATGCAGTGATTTTGGAGCCCAAAAAAATAAAGTCTGACACTATTTCCCCATCTATTTCCCATGAAGTGATGGGACCAGATGCCATGATCCTCGTTTTTTGAATGTTGAGCTTTAAGCCAACTTTTTCACTCTCCTCTTTCACCTTCATCAAGAGGCTTTTTAGTTCCTCTTCACTTTCTGCCATAAGGGTGGTGTCATCTGCATACTGAGGTGATTGATATTTCTCCCAGCAATCTTGATTCCAGCTTGTGCTTCTTCCAGCCCAGCGTTTCTCATGATGTACTCTGCATAGAAGTTAAATAAGCAGGGTGACAATATACAGTCTTGATGGACTCCTTTTCCTATTTGGAACCAGTCTGTTGTTCCATGTCCAGTTCTAACTGTTGCTTCTTTAGGAGACTGTAATAATGCTTTCTTTCATCCAGAATGAAATTTTCTCTCAGAGTGATAAATGCTTAATCGATATATACAGATACCATTTTGTCTCTTAGGTTAGATATAGTTTTGTTTTTGCTTCAATAATATTTACAGTATTCATTTTGATATTTGGCAAAACTAATACAGTTATGTAAAGTTTAAAAATAAAATAAAATTAAAAAAAATATTTACAGTATTCATTTCTTTTCAGGTAGAAATCAATTGGCACTGTAAACACAATTAGTTTTTTGAGATAAATATTTCTTCTTGAGATAAATATTGTAAAAATGCAAATGCATTACCTATCATTTGAAAACTGTGTGTGTGTGTGAAAGTAATTAAAACAGCATCAAAGTAGCTATTTGTTTTGGCTCACACACAATGACATGATATGAGGATTGCTTTATTTTCATATATACCATATATTTCAAACAGAAGTAGACAATAGCAAAAAAAAACTAAAGTGTGTTCTCTGTTAGATAATTGCATTCATTCTTAGAACACCACGAGTATAGCTTGTCAGCCTCAGTTTTGATTACTTGGTTTTGTTTAACACTGGTTAAGACATAAAAAATCAGCTATTCTATACCTTGGAAAATGATCAAATCCCTTGAGCCATTTAGCATTGATCATTTGGGTACTTTGAGGCTGTTATTGCTGAGTTCCAAAGTAGATTCTATTCAGTCTTCTAGAACAAAATGGATTGCAGATATAATTCTCTCTGGCCACAGTGGGGAAGATCATTAAGTTTTAGTTAGGCACTTATGAGATGCTGATTAGACTTTTATTTATAAAAGACATTTAAGCCATGCTAACATTATTTTTTGCTTTTCTTGTAGCTCCTGTTAATCCTCATTTGAGTAAGTATATTTTCACTTTAAAAATGGCACTATACTTGACAATTTATACAAATAAAAAATGCATAAACATAAAAAGGTTGTTTATCAATTGTTCATATTTGGGTTGACATAGAATGTCTTAGAAATAGTAAAACTGGCGTTAATTGTAAACTTTGAATTCCAAAGCCTATGGACATAAAGACAAATAATTTAATATAGATATTTAACTTTTCCTAAATATTAAGCCATTTTTCCAACATGCTTAACAGTTATTATTTGTGTAACTGTGGTTTATTTATTCCTTTTGTGGCATTGTATATTATTTGTATTGCTATTATTTATTTCTTTAATTTTCACCATTTGATTTCTATATTCAACTCATGAAATATTATATTCACTTATAAAGTTGGTATTTTAATGGTTCAATCAAGATTTTTCACTAATCACTATTCCATATTCCAGTCTTATATGAAGAAAAAATAATTTGATTACATCCTCTTAATAATATTTCATTTTAAAATTAAGAATTGATTTTTGTCCCCTATTTTGTGTCTAGCAAGATATTGTTCTGGTCTAACAAAGAAAGAAGAGCAATCTTTGTACTCTTACTCCTATCCATTCAGCATTCTCAATTTCCTATCCTTAGTGAAGAAAATGTCCAAATCTGTTTTTTCATTTTACTGTATTCTCTTTTCTGTTTTGGCCTTTAACTGATTATATAACAAAGACCAAATTACATAACCTCCATTCCTGCTGTGTTTCCTCCCAAAGATCCTCTTTTACTCTGCTTTTGCATAGTCAAACACTAATACTGAATATTTTTATAGATCTTTATTGTTCACATCTTGCTTCAATGCATAAAAGTTCATTTAATCACCCCAATGACCTTTTAATGCAGCTATTCTTATCAGCTCTTTGAGGTTCATTTTTCTTATAATGTTTAGCACAAATGCTTCTTCCTCCACTAATTACTCCCTCATTCTGATTTTCAATTACAGTTTATCTTCATCTATGTGGAAGTTATTTTTTATTTTCTCATATCCTCCAGTAAACTGTAAGATACTTAAGAACTAAATCCATTTCTAGTTTCTCTCTATGTTTCACTATCTTTGTGTCTATAATGGCATCTCATGTTTAGCAGGTGTTCAGTGATCATTTGTTAAAAGAACAAAATACATGACAGTTTCAAGATGAATTAATGGCGTAAATAAAATTCTCCCTGGCTTCTACTCAGGGGACTATTGCTAATTAATTACTATATTGACTATGATTCCTTTAAAGGTAAGTTCTCTGACTGCACTTTCAGTGGAAATGTTTAAAAATAGTTATCACAGAAAGATTAAAAGTAAATACAGGGGAAAGTTGACAAGTATTTCAATTCAAGGCAAGAATTTTGAACAGTCTATCTACTGAACAAAATGCATACATATTTATAGACAGGAAGTGACTGCTAACTGATTACTGCAGTCCAATATAATGAGCACCATTATTTTATGGCAGCTGAGAAAATCTTACAGAAGAGATAATATCAAAGCTGGATCCTGAAAGTTTAATAGAGGTCCCTCAGATAAAGAAGGTGAAGAAAGGCTCGCCTGTCATTGAAAAGGAGATCATGTTCACATACATAATAACTGAACAAAGCTCCATTTGTCTGGTGCACAATGTTCAAAAGTTATTTAAGCCAGAAATGTGCCCTAAATATGGACAATATTTATTAGAATTTGAATGTTTCCTTTAAAACTTGTGTCCTTCAGATCACAGTTATCAACTTCTCTTCCTGAGCAAGGACTTCACATGTGTAAAATGGAAATCCAAATGATGCATTGGATTTTCTATTTTTAAAGTAATTTCCAACATAACATTCTATACCAAAATTTCCATTGGCTGTGTACCTTTTGAATTTTTTTTAATGATAGTCAATATGGTAGAATATGAGAGTTGTTTAGAAAAAAGAAATGAGTAAATATTACCTAATGATTTCTCTAAGTTATCAAAAGGAAGTAATTATTTTTATATTTTTGACAGTCAAATGCATTTTTTCTTATTAATTGATTTTTTTAACCTTCATTACTACCTCCAGATCCCAAACACAGATAACAGTACACTATCAAAGTCATTCGTTATAGATTTAGGTTCTTAATACACTAGCTATGCATTATTCAGTAAGAAAAGAAAATAGGCCAGTGTGTACAAGAAGGTCATGTTTTAGTTTAGATTTTTGCTAGGGAAAGTTAATTTTTCATTCCCTAAGACTACTTTTACCTACTTTCCTTAAATGCTACATATTTTAAATTTTGTCATTTATTTTCAAGGTATAACCTACACGTGATAAAATTTACCATATTTTGTGTACACTTATGAAAAAAGAGTTGACCAGTTTAAACAGTCATGTAAGCATCACCACAAGGTTTCATTACCCCTAAAATTTGTGTTGCTTTGTAGTTCAGCTTCCTTGTACCTCAGCCCCTGGCAAACTTGTTTTATGTTACTATTATTTTGCTATAAATTAGCTACAACTTACTTAGTATTTATTCTCCACAGTTTACTAAAAGGTACCTTCCCAGTAATGATATTGTTAATGAAATTGAAGTGAAAATGAAAATGAAGCAGTTCAAGGAAAAAAAAAATCTGAGAAAACACTGTAATTAAAACCATTATGCAGGACAAAGGCTAACAGAGTTTTGGAAGAACACACTGATCATAGTAAACACCCTCGTTCAACAACAAAAGAGACAACTCTACACATGGACATCCCCAGATGGTCAATACCAAAATCAAATTGATTATATTCTTGCAGTCAAAAATGGAGAAGCTCTATATAGTGACATAGAACAAGACCTGGAGTTCCCTGTGGCTCAGATCATCACCTCTTCATTGTAAACTTCAGGCTTAAATTGAAGAAAGTAAGGAAAACCACTAAACCTGTCAGGTATGACCTAAATCAAACCCCTTATGATTATACAGTGGAGGTAACAAATAGATTCAAGGGCTTAGATCTAATAATAGACAGAGTGACTGAAGAACTATGAACAGAGGTTTGTAACATTGTACAGGAGTAGGTGACTAAAACCAACCCCTAGAAAAAGAAATGCAAGAAGGCAAGGTGATTGTCTTGCCTTACAAATTATGAGGCCTTACAAATAGCTGAGAAAAGAAGAGAGGCAAAAGGCAAAGGAAAAAGGGAAAGATATACCCGGCTGAATGCAGAATGTCAGAGAATAGCAAGGAGAGATAAGAAAGCCTTCTTCAATGAGCAATGCAAAGAAATAGAGGAAAACAATGAAATGGAAATGACTAGAGACTTCTTCAAGAAAATTGCAGATATCAAGGGCACATTTCATGCAAGGATAAGCACAATAAAGGAAAGAAATGTTATGGACCTAACAGAAGTAGAAGAAACTGAAAAGAGGTGGCAAGAATACACAGGAGAACTGTACAAAAAAGGTCTTAATGACCCAGATAACCATGATGGTGTGATCGCTCACCTAGAGCCAGACATCCTGGAGGGCGAAGTCAAATGGGCCATAGGAAGCAGTACCACAGACAAAGCTAATTAAAGTGATGGAATTCCAGCTGAACTATTTAAAATCCTAAAAGATGATATTGTAAAAGTGTTGCACTCAATATGCCAGCACATTTGGAAATTCAGCAGTAGCCACAGGACTGGAAAAGTTTTTATTCAAATCCCTTAGAAGGGCAATGCCTAAGAATGTTCAAACTACCTTAAAATTGCACTCATTTCACTTGCTAGAAAAATAATGCTCAAAATCCTTCAAGCTAGGCTTCAACAGTACATGAATTGAGAACTTCCAGATGTACAAACTAGATTTAGAAAAGGCAGAGGAACCAGAGATCAAATTGTCAACATCTGCTGGATCATAGAATAAAGCAAGGGAATTTCAGAAAAACATCTACTTCTGTTTTATTTACTACACTAAAACCTTTGACTGTGTGGATCACAACAAACTGTGGAAAATTCTTAAAGAGATGGAAATAGACCATTTTAACTGGCTCCTGAAAAACCTGTATATAGGACAAGAAGCAACAGTTAGAACTGGACATGGAACAGCAGACTGGTTCAAAATTGGGAAAGGAGTATGTCAAAGCTGTGTATTGTCACATTGCTTATCTTAACTTATATTCAGAATACATGCGAAATGCCAGGCTGGATGACTCACAAGCTGGGATTGTGAGAGAGAAATATCAATAACCTCAGGTATGCATATGATACCATGTAATGGTGGAAAGCAAAGAGGAGCTAAAGAACCCCCTAGTGGAGTAAAAGATGAGAGTGAGAAAGTTAACTTAAAACTTAAAACTCAACATTTAAAAAATGAAAGTCATGGCATCCAGTCCCATTACTTCATGGCAAACAGATGGGGAAAAAGTGGAAGCAGTGAAAGATTTTATCTCCTTGGGTTCCAAAATCACTGTGGATGGTGACTGCAGTCATGAAAATAAAAGATGCTTGCTTCTTGAAGCTGAAGCGCCAGGACTCTGGCTACCTTATGGGAAGAAATGACTCTTTGGAAAAGACCCTGATGCTTTGAAAGATTGAAGGCAGAAGGAAAAAGGGACAGCAGAGAATGAGATGGTTGGACGGCATCACCTACTCAATGGACATGAGTTTGAGCAAACTCGGAGAGAAGGTGAAGGATAGGGAATCCTGGAATGCTGCAGTTAATGGGGTTGCAAAGAGCCAGACATGACTTAATGAATGAACAACAGCAATGATACAAACATTAAGTATTTCTATTATAATTCTAAGTTATTTCTTAAAATGAAGAAAATGTTGCCAAATCTTTCTTCTTATATATTATTTATAATTGATAAGTGACTTATGCATCATTAACTCTTAAACTACTATTTAGCAATATTTCTTCCAAAAAAGATCATTTGATAATAAAATTTTTAAATGGTTTGAATTTATGTTGGCTTACATATAAAATTATAGTTTATTTGCAATTCTGTTTAATATAATAAAATGATTTCAAGAATATATTTAAATATATATTACATTTAATATGATAATAATTGTGATATGAGACCTCATATATTGGCAATAAATCAAGTTACTCTTAAATGCCCTTTTGCATTTTATTGACTTACATAGTCTTTAAATCAACTTATTTATCCTAAATATCCACTTCCAAAATATTTATATAGAGTAAGTCTTGTTCTTCATTAGCCTCAAAAAACTTATGTTTTAAGTTTAATTGAGGAGGTCTTTCTATTCAGAAGGCTCTTTTAAAAAAAAACTCTTTTGATTGGCATTTTTAACTAAAACCAAATATCATTTGTTGTTAAGAGAACCATATTGTCCTCCAGGTTCATCCATGTTATTGCAAATGCCAGGATAATCATTTTCAAGGCTAAATGATATCCTATTGCATATATCTGCCATAACTTCTTTACTCATTTATCCATTAATGGAAACTTGGGTTAGGACTGTATGAGTCCATGGGGTCGCAGAGAGTCGGACATGACTGAACAACTTTCAAATAATACTATTTTTCAAATAACATTTGACTTCCAAATAATATTATTTTGCAAATAATACTGCAATGAATATGGAGAGCACATATCTTTTTGAGGTATTCATTTCATTTTCTTTGGATGTATGTTCTTAAGAGATATTACTGGATAATATTTTTTTAAGGCAACTTCATACTGTTTTTCATAATAGCTGTACCAATATATATTCCAACCAATAGTATACAAGTTTTCTGTGGTTCCATAAGAGTTTTAGGAACTTTTTTTTTTCTATTTCTGTTAAAAAAAAAAAATGCCACAGGTATTTTCAGAGAGGATGCATTGATTCTAAAGATCACCTTGGGTAGAAAAGATATTTTAACTATACTAATTCTTCCAATCCAAGAATGTAAGATGTCTTTCCATTTATTTGTGTCCTCTTTAATTTCTGTCATCAATGTGTTGTAGTTTTCAATGTATAAATCTTTCATATATTTTGCTAAGTTTATTCATAAGTATTTTATTCTTTTTGATGCTGCTGAAAATGAGATAATTTTATTAATTCCCTTTTCTGGCAGCTCATTGTTAGTGTGTAGAGACACAGATTGATTCAGGAGCATGGTTCCAACCTCAAGGGCTCCACTCCCAAGACTATGTCATAAATTTAACCCATTGCAGGGGGAAAATATGGGAGTCTTTATTATTTAGATGTCTATAACTTTGTGAATTGAAGGGAATCTGTACTCAGTTTTTACTTCATTATTTACTAGCTGACATTAGCCAAAACTTTCTTTTCTGTGAACCTCATGAGTTAGTATTTCTGTATTTTTATAGAGTTCTTAAAGATTGAATGAAATAATGCAAGCTTTCTTTATTTTTTTCAGTTAAAGATATTAGTTACTCCTGTGTTTCAAGCAGGGCCCATTCCAGTAAGAAAACCCTTTAATACCTAGAAATATTACTACCATTCTCTGAACTTCTTGTTTGGTCTGAGCTCAGCATGTGGCTGGCATCCAAGAAATCCCAGTTCTTCCACAGGTTCTTCATAAAATCTTTTCATTACTTTGAAGTGAAGCTGCTCAGTCATGTCCAACTTTTGTGACCCTATGGATTTCAGCTTACAAGGCTCCTCTGTCCATGGGATTTTCCAGGCAAGAGTACTGGAGTGGGTTGTCATTTCCTTCTCCAAGGGATCTTCCCAAGCCAGGGATCAAACCGGGGTCTTCCGCATTGCAGGCAGATGCTTTATTGTCCAAGCCGCTTCCCTTGCGGCTCAGCTTGTAAAGAATCTGCCTGCAATGCAGGAGACCTGGGTTCGATCTCTGGGTTGGGAAGATCCCCTGGAGTATTCTGGCCTAGAGAATTCCACAGACAGTCTACGGGTTGCAAAGAGTCGGGCATGACTGAGTAACTTTCATTACTTTATTTCTAGTGAATTGTAAGCATCTGGCAAATCCACATTCAAATAAAGTATGAAAGATAACTACTTTTTAAAAATAATTTGCTATTATCTTTCCTTAAGTAAGCCTCCATTTGTGCAAATGAGTATGCGTGACAGCATCTGCAGACGTGGTATGAAATACTGTAGGCTGAGGGTAGATAGCTAAAGTACCATCAGGTAATTTAATTAAGACTGTTTTCTAATTGTTCTGTTTGGATTGTTCCTATACTTGAAGAAGGAAAGTTGGGGAATTCTTCAGCCATAATTCAATCAGGCAGCACATTCTTTATTTTCAATTAGTTGGATATTTCAGAGGAAAATGGTTTGGGTTTAAATTGTTAAATAAGAGGCTGATTTACATATCAAGATTATTTTTCATTTCCATTAAAATTGAAGTAGCTTTAGGTTTAGTTGTCATATTGCACATTATTTTGGCTATGGTGCCATTATTGCAACCTTGCATTATTATTGCTGTATGTTTTAAATTTTTCTTAGAAGACTATTGCAATGTTTGTATTAATTTAACTTATTGTAATTAAAATTTGCCAACAGGAGAATTTCACTGTGGATTTGAAGATGGTAACATTTGTTTGTTCACCCAAGATGATACAGATAATTTTGACTGGACAAAACAAAGTACTGCAACAAGAAATACAAAATATACTCCAAACACTGGACCTAATGCTGATCGTAGTGGCTCCAAAGAAGGTATGAGGGTATGAAACGGTGTGTTCATATCAATCATACTCTAGCCTGGACTTTTAAAAATGCTATTATGCTAAATGTGAAATGCAAGAGAATGTTTAGCTATAGATTTAAATATTTTGGAATAAAACATGAAATTTTTTATTTACCGTATCAAGTATTCAGTTATTTCCAAAGTATGTAATCATTAATTTTCACTGAGAACTTACTGACCTGTATAAAGAGATTAGGAATTTTTTTGACAATTCAAGTTAAAAATTCCAGTTTTGCCTCATTTTTAAAATTTTATTTTTAATTATGTATATTATTTATTTTTGTATTATGTTTACATATATAGATTTTATAAATAAGATGCAGACTCGCCTATCAATTTTACTATTAATATATATGAAAATTCTAACCTCTCAGTGAATTTAAATTTCATGTCACCTACTAATAATTTGTCTACACATTTTGTCTTTTCAAAGGTTTTTATATGTACATTGAGACATCTCGACCCAGATTGGAAGGAGAAAAGGCTCGACTTCTCAGCCCTGTTTTCAGCATAGCTCCCAAAAACCCTTATGGACCCACAAACACTGCGTATTGTTTCAGCTTCTTTTATCACATGTATGGACAACATATAGGTGAGATGGCAAAAATTACTGTTTCTTCTAAAGTAAATCATAACTTGGAACAAAAAGGTTCACAAACACATAGGATGAAGTCAATTTTAGTCAATATCATCATTAAATTTTTAATGGCTCAACTGCACATTGACAATGAGATGCAAAGAATGTTAGCCCATCATGTTCTAATTTCCCAAATTTAGATTAGAATTTGAAATTTGGGTGCATTACCTACCTCCTCTGGAATCCTAATTTAGGCCAACCTAAATTAGGTTAAGTTCTTCATGAGATCTTCTTGGAACTCAATATCAGCATAATTTACACTGTTTCATTCCAAAGAAATGTGCCTGGATAATGACTCAATGTATATTAATGACCGTGAAAAGCAATATTGCCCCATTTGGAAGACAAGTGCTTTTAGCAATATGTACACATTTGAAATATTGGTGTGATAGCTTCTTGTTTGTAAAGTGTGCCTAACATACCTAGTAGGATTTAAGAATATCCTTGATCCTGAAAAACATACAAAGTTGAAGACACACTTCCTTCCCTTAAAGATCCTAAGAGTGACAGAAGCTAAGATGAGTAGTTACACAATCATGCTAGGCAGAATACCACATAACCTCAAGAAAGAACCTAATAAACCTGTTAAGAGTAGGGAGGTAGGGGACAGAAGGAGTTCATACAGATCTACAATTCTTTATGTGTAAAGAATTCTTTATAAAATCAAAACAACTGAACACAAACTGTTTTAAATTTAATTATTTGGCAACCACTTTCTAGCCTGATCTGCATATGTTAGAATGTAAGACCTGAACTGATATAAACCCATGTATAGTCTTTATTTATCCAAATGAATATGAACATATATACTATTTTCAGCAAAAATATTATTGTGTTTAATTGTGGGATTCTGTTTTAGTTCTTAAGAACTAAAGAACTAAACTTTAAGAACTAAAACAGATTATATATTACATAAGACACACTCTTAACTACAAAATAAGATAAAATTCTGAATGGTGAAGCGTATCTAGCTCTACAGAGCTTGGCACAGGACTGTGGATCTTTATCTATTTGGAGGATAAGGCAGTGCCTTGGGACAAAGGGAAACATTTCTCTATGAAGGAAGGGTACATTTTCAATAGACAGAGATAAGCATAGGGAAGATTGTTTTTGTTCAGTCACTCGGTCATGTCCAACTCTTTGCGACCCCATGGAGAGAAGGGCACCAGGCTTCCCTGTTCTTCACCATCTCCCAGAGCTTGCTGAAACTCATGTCCATCGAGTTGGTGATGCCATCTAACCATCTCATCCTCTGTCGTCCCCTTCTCTTCCTGCCTTCAGTCTTTCCTAGCATCAGGGGCTTTTCTAATGAGTTGACTTTTTGCATGAGGTTGCCAAAGTATTGGAGTTCAGCTTCAGCATCAGTCCTTCGAATGAATATTCAGGACTGATTTCCTTTAGGATTGACTGGTTTGATCTCCTTGCAGTCCAAGGGACTTTGAAGAATCTTCTCCAACACCACAATTCAAAAACATCAATTTTCTGGCACTTGGGTTTCTTTATGGTCCGACTCTCACATCCATACATGACTAGTGGGAAAACCATGGTTTTGACTATATGGACCTTTGAGGCAAAGTGATGTCTCTGCTTTTTAATATGCTGTCTAGTGTTGTCATAGCTTTTCTTCCAAGAAGCAAGTGTGTTTTGATTCCATGGCTGCAATCCACCATCTGCAGTGATTTTGGAGCCCAAGAAAATAAAGTCTGACACTGTTTCCATTGTTTCCCCATCTATTTGCCAGTAAGTGATGAGACCAGATGCCATGATCTTCATTTTTTGAATATTGAGTTTTAAGCCAGCTTTTTCACTCTCCCCTTTCACTTTCATCAAGTGGCTCTTTAATTCCTCTTTGTTTTCTGCAATTAGGGTGGTCTCATCTGCACATTTGAGGTTATTGATATCTCTCCCGGCAATCTTGATTCCAGCTTGTGCTTCATCCAGCCCGGCATTTCTCATGATGTAATCTGCATATAACTTAAATAAGCAGGGTGACAATATGCAGCCATTATGTATTCCTTTCCCAATTTGGAACCAGTCCGTTGTCCCATGTCCGGTTCTAACTGTTGCTTCTTGATCTGCATACGGTTTTCTCAGGAGGCAAGTAAGGTGGTCTGGTATTCCCATCTCTTTAAGAACTTTCCACAGTTTGTTGTGATACATACAAACAAAGTCTTTAGCATAGTCAATGAAGCAGAAATAGATGTTTTTCTCGAATTATCTTGCTTTATTTTGTGATCCAACAGATATTGGCAATTTCATCTCTCATTCCTCTGCCTTCTCTAAATCCAGCTTGAACATCTGGAAGTTCTTGATTCATGTACTGTTGAAGCCTGGCTTGTAGAATTTTGAGCATTACTTTGTTAGCGTGTGAAATGAATGCAATTGTGTGGTAGTTTGAACATTCTTTGGCATTGCCTTTCTTTGGGATTAAAATGAAAACTGATCTTTTCCAGTCCTGTGGCCACTGCTTTTTCCGAATTTTCTGGCATATTGACTGCAGCACTTTCACAGCATCATCTTTTAGGATTTGAAATAGCTCCACTGGAATTCCATCACCTCCATTAGCTTTGTTCGTAGTGATGCTTCCTAAGGCCCACTTGACTTAGGAAGATTAGGGTCTGGTAATGAAAAAACAAAATGTGGATGTGAGAAATATTAATTGTCTTAATATAAATTTAACAAATATAAAACTGAAAATTTGTTGTTTTTCTTTAGTCACTAGGTCGTGGTCAACTCGTTGAGACACTATAGACTGTAGCCCTCCAGGCTCCTCTGTCCTTGGAATTTCCCAGGCAATAATACTGGTGGGTTGCCATTTCCCTCACCAGGGGATCTTCCCAGCCCAGGGATGGAACCTATGTCTCCTGTATTGCAGGTGGATATTTTATCACTGAGCCACCAAGGAAGCCCCTAAAAATATAAACATTTTCCTATAAATTAATAAATTTGTGCACATATTACCAGCTATTATACTTATTTAAGTGAAGTAATCCTTTTAATAAGTTTGTAAAGATGAGCATCATTATCCATCTTTTACAGTTTAAGAAAGTTTAACCTTTGTGAATTTGTATGAATTACAAAATTGTTTATGCTGGTTTCAAATTCATAGCCAAAATTATTAACCAGTATTCTTTACAATGGAGTAGTAGGTGACAAACTCAAAAAAGGAAACTCCTGTGCAGTGAAAAAAAAAATATGCCCTCAACATGAAGTCAGGAAATCTGTGTGGGAATTTGGTTGTAGCACTCAGTCTTTGTAAGAATGTACAGAATTCACTTAAAATATCTGGATCTAGGTCTCCTCATCTTTAAAATATGAATAGTGATTCCTATTTCAGAAATTTGTAGTTTCAGAGCACCCCTGGCAGTCCAGTGGTTAAGACTATGCCTTCCAAATGCAGTTGGTATGTGTTCCATCCTTGGTCAGGGAATTAGTAATCCCACATATCTAACAGCCAAAAAAGCAGAACATAAAAAAACAGAAGCAATATTTTAACAAGTTCAATAAGACTTTAAAAAATGATCACATCAAAAATATCTTTAAAAATTAAGTATGAATTTTTTAAAAAAAAGACTGTTGTAATTCAAGTTAAATAAGATAATGTACATGAAATCTTCTCTCAGATGGTAGACACTCATGTTAGGTTACTTTGAATTTCAAAGAGGAGCAATATTAGCAATCATAAAATAATAGCTAATATTTATGAAATACTCATAATGGACCAGGACACTATTCCTAACATGTGATAAATTATTTCTCTTAATTTTTACAATAGACATTTAGACTCATTAAAAATGTTATCCTGTTTTATAGATAATGAAATTAAAATACCGAGAACATTAGTTACCATGCCGATCATATCATAACTGATAAGTGTGTGTTTGCACTTAGTCATGTCCAACTCTTTGCACCCAATGGACTGTAGCCCACCAGATTCCTGTCCATGGGATTCTTCGGGCAGGAATACTGGAGTGGGTTGTCCTAGCCTCCTCTGGGGGATCTTCTTGACTCAGGAATTGAACCCATGTGTAGTGAAGCCATAATACTAATCTGGGAAGCTGGACATGTAGTCTGCCTGCTTCACCTGCAAGGAGACTGTTGGAATATCCTGAAAGCTTAGCTGTTTTGTCAGTCAGGGAAAACTTACTACAGAGTTTCTACAGACAACATGTACAGTGACATCTATGATTTGAGGAAATAAATCTCGTAAGCATAGGTAAAAGTATTGAGAAACAGAATACAGACTGGAAAAGCAATTAAAAAGCTATGAGACTAGTCATGGGTTCACTGCAGCCTGAACTATGAAAGGAAATAAATCTCAACACAATTACCAGACCATATTATTTATTGTGAGATTACTGTTTTATTACCAATATAGGATTAGCTTAACTCTAATTCTTCTCTTTAATCAGGTATGATTTCACATACTCTATTTTGACTATATTTCATGGACTTTTTTTTTTCTTTTCTTCCAGTATACCTTGAAACAGGCATATTTTAAAATGTTTTCAAAAAATAATTTCAAGATGAATATTTTGAATTACTTTAATTGAGCAAGCTATGCATTTACCTTATTTGTGAGGCTGGCTTCTTTTGATTCCCTCTCAAATGTTTTGCATATTTATGCCGAGTTTCAAGATAATTTCAGTATACTTTTAACTTCACCACTGTTATTCTTATGCACTTTATTGTCAATGAATGCCAACTTGTTCTGCAGTTTTGTTCTGATTATTTCAAAGAAAAGGCAGTTCTCCATTTTTTCCATGTTCTCAAAAATCTACTATTTTGATACCTATGCCATTTCTCTGCTTCCTCAGAGGCCTAAAGTTTGCAGGTATTAGGTGTATCACTAGGGTCCCCTCTCAGCAGAAACAATCGAACTGCTAAAATCTAGGCAAAAATATCTGTCGCAGACATTGACTGCTCAGTCAATAACAGTTAGGTGAGTTACCTCATTAGAAAGATACTGCCTGTATCTAAAACCTTCCCTCTTTGCAAATATTATTCTAAGACATTCATTCATCTGTTAACTTGGGGTGGAGGGTGGGGGTGGGCATTTATCATCACTGGTTTTACAAACTAGTCTCAGTTTTATCCATTCTTTTGGAAAACAAGATTCAAAATGATTTGTCCTGGATTTCTAATCACGTACTTGCAATTATTACTTCTTGAGTAACCATGAGTAATCTTTGCTCTTTTGATTGGCACTAATGGACAATATATCATTGAAAAGAGTCACAAATTTTTAAATACTACAAAAATGGATGATCAGTTATTCATTATTTATTAAAGTTTCCTTTTTGAAATGAAGTCAAATATGTTATATTACTTATCTATTATTGCTGCATGATAAGATTCTCCCATGTTTCGTGACTTAAAACAATAAAGATTGATGATCTCACATTTTCTGTGGGTCAGGAGTATAGGTATGGCTTAGCTGAGTGCTTGTAGCTCTGGGTCTCTCATGAGGCTGCAGACAAGCAATCAGGTAGGACTTCAGCCTAAGTCAAAGACTTCACTTGGGGATGATACACTTCTAAGCTCACCTTTTAGCATTTTGGCAGGTCTCACTCCCTCACAGGTGTTAGACTAAGGATATTGATTTCTTGCTGTCTGTTGGCCAGAGGCCATTCTCAGTTCTTCACCATATGGACATCTCTCTAAGACTGTCTCATGGCAGCAGACTTCCTCCAAAGCAAGTGATCCATGAGAGAGAGCAAATACACACCTAACATTTGTTATAACCTAGTTACTCGAGTGACATCCCATAGCTTCTGTCTTTTTCTATTTATTACAACTGAGTTGATCACCCCAATTCACATTCGGGGGAGGAAATGATACACAAGTGTTAATCCTAAGAGGTTGAAATCATTGGGTGGCATCTTAGAGATTGTCTGCCACACTTTTACAGTTTCTTGTTAAGTTTTCATCAAAACTGATTTGAGAAAAAAATAAATGAGAGCTATAATGTGTCACCTTTAAACTAACTGTTGATTCATAGGTACATGACACAATATCTGACTATTTGTAATAACATAAGATTATTTCAGCAGTCCTAAACCACAAGTAAGCAATTTGATTCTTGATTAATCAGCTAAATTTCTAACTTTCTTGCAAAGAAATTGAACCTCATATGAGTTCACTGGATATGACAAAAACTTATTAAAAATCAGTAAAATATATATTTCATTTATTTCTAAAAATAAGAATGTGAAATATAAACATCAAACCATACCAGGAATTTAAATATAAAAATACAAAAGACACTTATGAATATAGTCATTGAACTTGATAACAATGGTTCAATACAGTTGTGTCTCTAGAAAGCTACCTTCACTATGAAACAAATAGGAAGTAAGGAAAAGGAGGAGTTCATTAATGAAATCTATTCTCATGAATCCTGAGAGGGAGCCAGAAGTGATACAGCAGAGTGAGGTGGATTGTATGACGTGGGATTGTAAATAAGAGGAAAAGAAGTTAATAGAAAAGGTAGGTTTAGAGATACATAAAGCAGCATGAAGCAAGTTTCTTGAAGAGATGAGAATTTAAAAATCTAGTGGGGGTTAGCCTTGAAAAAGATACTCATGTCTCTTCCACTGAATTGGGATAAAAACAATTAAAACTGCTTCTGATTCATTCTTTGTTGCAAAAACCAGCAAATAGATGCAAAATTTGTCTTCCTAACAGTTTGTTTTCTGTTTAAAATGCAAATGTTGCATTTTAAAGAGTAAGCCATTTTTAAAAAGTGATAAATGAAAAGAAATACTGATCAGGGATATAGAGAGCTGGTGAGATTAGAGATCAAGAAGTCATTCTTCAGCCTTTTTAAATGTATTTTGGTATAGAATGTTCAGTTTGACTCTCCATCACTTCTTTTTGAAAATACCTTATTTATTTTATTATTTTTTTTGTTCTTCAATTTTATTTTATTTTTAAACTTTACGTAATTGTATTAGTTTTGCCAAATATCAAAATGAATCCGCCACAGGTCGATGCACGATACTGGATGCTTGGGGCTGGTGCACTGGGACGACCCAGAGGGATGGAATGGGGAGGGAGGAGGGAGGAGGGTTCAGGATGGGGAGCACATGTATACCTGTGAAAATACCTTATTTATTTATTTGGCTGCACTGGGTCTTAGTTGTGACACAGGAAACTTTGAACTTCGTTTCTGCATGCAGGCTCTGAGCTGTGGCATGTGGGATCTAGTTCCCTGACCAAGGATCAAACCCCAGCCCCCTGCATTGGGAGCATATAGTCTCAGCCACTGGACCACCAGGAAAGTCCCTCTACATCGCTTCTTGTGTATTGTACCGAATTAGTCTGCTAACTACTTTCCTTGTTGTCTCTTTAGCCCCAAGTTTCTGGGGGTAAAGATCATTTTCTAAAACTAACAACATAAAGACCTCAGGGATGCATGATCCCCTGGCTTCTCCTTGGGGAGGCTCCCTCGTTTATTCCAATTCTGCATGAATTTCTCCAAATTGATCTGTGTTGTATCTAGAGCTTCTTTACAGTCTCTCTCCTGCTTTTTCTTTTTTTTTTTATCCTGCTTGAACTGTATGCTTGGGGAGAGCAGAAACAATGTTTCTTCCCATCACATGGTACTCTGCAAATGTAAATGTTTAAGTGACCTCTCCATCAATATTTATTAAGTAAATGAATGTTTTTTAAAACATATGGTAGAAGTAGTACTTCTCTTTAATCATATAGGTAACTCATATTCTTCCTTCAAAATCCATCTCAAGGACATCTGCTAAACTTCTTCCCCATCATCCCTGCTCATTCTGTTCTCATAACACTTGGTCCACATCTTCGTACACATGTTTGGTACACATGTTTGTTGTTACCCTGACCCCTGATAGACCATAAGCTCCTTGAGAGAAATAAGCATGATTTATTCATATTTAATCGTCTGGAAAAAACAAATTGCCCAATAGACTTTTGTAAATGATACAAACAGGTACTTTAACTTCTAACTTCTAAAAGAGTGAAAAAAAGAGGGAAATGAAAGCATGAGTTTAGGTTGAAAATTGAAAGTAGTTTCACCAAGACCTTATAGGATAAGTTGGAGAAAAAATAGGAGTTAATCATTGACAACTTGGTTGTGAATTCAAGTTTTATGGCAGCTTAACCAAAGACTAAAACAAAAGTGTCGCATATTTCTTAACAATTCAAAAGGAAACTTATCTTTATGAAAGTACTCAGTACTTGGTGAAAGGATTCAGTGCTGCTGCTAAGTCGCTTCAGTTGTGTCTGACTCTGTGGGACCCCAAGGACTGCAGCCCACCAGGCTCTAACGTTCATGGGATTTTCCAGGCAAGAGCACTGGAGTGGGATGCCATTGCCTCTCTGGAAAGGACTCAGTACCTATAAGCAATATAGATATTGCTACATGGATGTGTGCTAAGTCACTAAGTCGTGTCTGACTCTGTATGACCATATAGACTGTAGCCTGCCAGACTCCTCTGTCCATGGGATTCTCCAGGCAGGAATACTGGAGTTGCCATGCCTTCTTGCAGGGGATCTTCCCGACCCAGGGATTGAACTTACCTCTCTTACTGTCTATTGAATTGCCAGGTGGGTTCTTTCCCACTAGCGTCACCTGGGAGGCCCAAATATTTCTATACTATATAGATATTGCTATACTCTTAGCAATATCTTCACTTAGAACTTTAAGAAAAACCATAAAACATGTACAGTAAAATTGTATATACTAATAGGGCATAATACATTAGATAATAAAATTTGGGTTTTCAGCTGAAATATTGTGATACAGATATGTTGCATTATGAAGATCTAACAAAATGTAAAAATAAAATTTAATGAATCTGAAAAAATTAATGAATCTGAAATTAAACTCTTGATAAGTTTCTCTTAATATGATATTCAGTTTATCCCTTAGCAAGAGCTGAATCAAAGCTTTCTCCATGCTGACATTCAAAGGTTTTTAAATGGAGACTTAAATGTTTTTATATAAGATATAAAGAAAACAAAGGTGACAATCTTTTGCATGATTTTAGGAGTCTGATTTTTATTGTTGTTTTAGGCAAAGATCCTACTTCTTCTGATCAGTAATTTTAAATCGACATTTTTGCTTATATTTCAAATACATTCATCAAACAGAAAATCTGCTCATACACTTTTTTATCGCCTCTTTGGATTTAAACACCATGTGAGAGAGTTTGAGCTTAAAAAAAAAAATTAAGATGCTATTATTTTAGGGTCTTAATTACATTGACTATAGAAGTACTTCAGCAAAATAAATGTGTAATTTTGAGACACTTGCATTTGGACCACTTCTCAGAATTAAGGCCCTTGCAAAAGACAATTCTCAGGTAGCTGGGAGTCTAGATAAGGTTGTTTAATATTCTACACTTAAATACAAGAGAATAGTTACCAACAGTGGGCTATTTGTTAATAATTGATATTAAAGTACTCTTTCTGTTAAGAATTAGATAATGCTTCTAGCGAAGTCTTGTTTATAGTTAATACTGCTAATGCCAGTGTCATCAGTGAGGAAATAATGGTAGAAAGAAGACGTTAATTCCCTAAATTGCTTTGTTAAATTAAGCTGTATTTTTAAGGGGGTGGTGGATAGAATTTAACCCTGATTTATTACCACTTATAATCAAAATATTATTACAGAACCTTGTCACAGATTCTCCAACAAGACTATATGTAACATCTAGTACATTTACCTTTTAAGTCTCCGATTATGAACCACCAGTTACCCCTAAATATAGTTTCTTCCTACTTAATTATTCATTGATGATGGTATTGCAGAGGAGGAAGAAATTTAACTCTATCTTTCTGGGTTCTGACTGGTCTAAGAATTAAATTGACATGAGAAATGCAGGTCAGGAAGCAACAGTTAGAACTGGACATGGAACAACAGACTGGTTCCAAATAGGAAAAGGAGTTCGTCAAGGCTGTATATTGTCACCCTGTTTATTTAACTTATATGCAGAGTACATCATGAGAAACGCTGGACTAGGAGAAACACAAGCTGGAATCAAGATTGCCGGGAGAAATATCAATAACCTCAGATATGCAGATGACACCACCCTTATGACAGAAAGTGAAGAGGAACTCAAAAGCCTCTTGATGAAAGTGAAAGTGGAGAGTGAAAAAGTTGGCTTAAAGCTCAACATTCAGAAAATGAAGATCATGGCATCCGGTCCCACCACTTCATGGGAAATAGATGGGGAAACAGTGGAAACAGTGTCAGACTTTATTTTTCTGGGCTCCAAAATCACTACAGATGGTGACTGCAGCCATGAAATTAAAATTACTCCTTGGAAGGAAAGTTATGACCAACCTAGATAGCATATTCAAAAGCAGAGACATCACTTTGCCAACAAAGGTTCGTCTAGTCAAGGCTATGGTTTTTCCTGTGGTCATGTATGGATGTGAGAGTTGGACTGTGAAGAAGGCTGAGCACTGAAGAATTGATGCTTTTGAAGTGTGATGTTGGAGAAGACTCTTGAAAGTCCCTTGGACTGCAAGGAGATCCAACCAGTCCATTCTGAAGGAGATCAGCCCTGGGATTTCTTTGGAAGGAATGATGCTGAAGCTGAAACTCCAGTACTTTGGCCACCTCATGCGAAGAGTTGACTCATTGGAAAAGACTCTGATGCTGAGAGGGATTGGGGGCAGGAGGAGAAGGGGACGACAGAGGATGAGATGGCTGGATGGCATCACTGACTTGATGGACGTGGGTCTCAGTGAACTCCGGGAGTTGGTGATGGACAGGGAGGCCTGGCATGCTGCGATTCATGGGGTCGTAAAGAGTCGGACACGGCTGAGCGACTGATCTGATCTGATCTGATCTGAGATAAATTAACAGGAGAAAAATCACACAGAGTTTTGTAATCTGTATACAGGAGAGAGACCCTGTAAAACAGTAACCAAATGACCAAATGAGGAAATGACCAAAGTCCTCATTTTAAATAACCTTCTCTGCTAAAGACAAGAGGATGTTGAGGCTGGGGAGTCATTTATAAGAGGAAAAGCACAGTAATCAAGGGTGATTGTGATGCAGATTTAAGTCATTACCTTCACCATTGCTAAGCCTTTCCAGAGATTTGGTTGTCCTCTTTCTTATGTGGGCTTCCCAGGTGGCTCTAGTGGTAAAGACTCCACCTGCCAATGCAGGAGATTTAAGAAGTGTGGGTTAATCCCTGGGTTAGGAAGACCCATACCCTGGCGGAGGAAATGGCAACACACTGCAGCATTCTTGCTTGGAGAATCCCAAGCACAGAGGAGCCTGGCGGGCTGTGGTCCTTCAGGTCTCAAAGAGTTAGAAGCAACAGTTAGAACTGGACATGGAGTTACACAATTGAAGCGACTTGGCATGCATGCAGGCATGCATATGTATGCCCAGTCTTATAGATGGAGATTTCCCTTTTAAGTGTACATGTTTCTTACCAAGCAGCAGCTCCTACTTGCTTTTCAGAGAATTTCCCATTTCTGCTGATTTTCAGAAAATAAGAGGCTTAAAACAATTAATATGCCAAGGAGACATGTTTTAGAGTGTCAAATTCTGCTCCCCTACATTCTCTCAGGCAAGGTATAGTCAGTTCAGTCACTCAGTCATGTAGGACTCTCTGAGACCCCACAGAGTGTAACACACCAGGCTCCCTGTCCATCACCAACTCCCAGAGCCTATTCAAATGCATGTCCACTGCATCGGTGATGCCATCCAAGCATGTCATCCTCTGCGCTTCACTTCACCTCCCGCCTTCAATCTTTCCCAGCATCAGGGGCTTTTCCAATGAGCTGGTTCCTCGCATCAGGTGGCCAAAGTATTGGAGTTTCAGCTTCAGCATCAGTCCTTCCAATGAATATTCAGGACTGATTTCCTTTAGGATTGACTGCTTGGATCTCCTTACAGTCCAAGGGGCTCTCAAGAATCTTGACCAAACCACAATTCAAAAGCATCAGTTCATCGGTGCTCAGCTTTCTTTATAGTCCAATTCTCACATCCATACATGACTACTGGAAAAACCATAGCTTTGACTAGATGGACCTTGGTTGGCAAAGTAATGTCTCTGCTTTCCAATACACTGTCTAGTTTGGTCATAGCTTTTCTTCCAATGAGCAAGCGTCTTTTAATGTCATGGCTACAGTCATCATCTGCAGTGATTTTGGAGCCCCCAAAATAAAGTCTTTCACTCTTTCCATTTTTTTCCCATCTATCTGCCATGAAGTAATGGGACCAGATGCCATGATCTTAGTTTTCGGAATGATGAGTTTTAAGCCAAATTTTTCACTCTCCTCTTTCACTGTCATCAAGAGGCTCTTTAGTTTTTCTTTGCTCTTTGCCATAAGGGTGGTGTCATCTCCAATTCTCAGGTTATTGATATTTCTTCTGGAAGTCTTGATTCCAGCTTGTGCTTCATCCAGCCCGGCATTTTGCATGCAGTATTCTGCATATAAGTTAAATAAGCAGGGTGACAATATACAGCCTTGACGTACTCCTTTCCCAATTTGGAACCAGTCTGTTGTTCCATGTCCAGTTCTAACTGTTGCTTCTTGACCTGCATACAGATTTCTCAAGAGGCAGGTCAGGTGGTCTGATATTCTCGTCTCTTTCAGAATTTTCCACAGTTTCTTGTGATCCACACAGTCAAAGGCTTTGGCATAGTCAATAAAGCAGAAATAGATGTTTTTCTGGAACTCTCTTGCTTTTTCGATGATCCAGCAGATGTTGCAATTTGAGTTCTGGTTCCTCTGCATTTTCTAAATCCAGCCTGAACATCTGGAAGTTCACAGTTCACATACTGTTGAAGCCTAGCTTGGAGAATTTTGAGCATTACTTTACTAGCATGTGAGATGAGTGCAATTGTGCGGTAGTTTGAGCATTCTTTGGCATTGCCTTTCTTTGGGATTGGAATGAAAACTAACCTTTTCCAGTCCCATGGCCACTGCTGAGTTCTCCAGATTTGCTGGCATATTGAGTGCAACACTTTCACAGCATCATCTTTTAGGATTTGAAATAGCTCAACTGGAATTCCATCACCTCCCCTAGCTTTGTTTGTAGTGATGCTTCCTAAGGCCCACTTGACTTCACATTCCAGGATGTCTGGCTCTAGGTGAGTGATCACACCATCGTGATTATCTGGATCATGAAGATCTTCTTTGTACAGTTCTTCTGTGTATTCTTGCCACCTTTTCTTAATATCTTCTGCTTCTGTTAGGTCCATACCATATCTGTCCTTTACTGAGCACATGTTTGCATGAAATATTCCCTTGGTATCTCTAATTTTCTTGAAGAGATCGCTAGTCTTTCCCATTCTAGTGTTTTCCTCTATTTATTTGCATTGATCACCGAGGAAGGCTTTCTTATCTCTCCTTGCTATTCTTTGGAACTCTGCATTCAGATGCTTATATCTTTCCTTTTATCCTTTGCCTTTAGCTTCTCTTCTTTTCTCAGCTATTTGTAAGGCCTAGTCAGACAACCATTTTGCCTTTTTGCATTTCTTTTTCTTGGGGATGGTCAAGGTATTGTAGAAGGATGTTTAAACAAAATTAACAGTGTGACTGAGAAAGTCTGATGTTTCAAATATACATCTCATTTTCAATGTAATTAATAAACAGTATTATTTCATCAATTGAATTAATGGTAAGCAAATAAGTTGAAAGCTTTTGTTTCTCATCCAGTATACTTTTTGAAACTAATTTAACTTAAAATATAAATTTATTGTGATGAATATTTGTATCCTTAGTGATGCTGAAAGCTCAGCTTCTCTGTACACTGGTGCCTAATGAATCTTAGAGACAAGAGTTTTGGGTGAAGTAGAAAATGATAAGGCTTCCCTGGTAGCTCAGATGGTAAAAAAAATAAATAAATAAATCCCTGCAATTGAGGAGATCCGAGGAGCTTCCTGGGTGGGGAAGATGCCCTGGAAAAAGAAATGGTAACCCACTCCAGTATTCTTGCCTGGAGAATTCCATGGACAGAGGAGTCTAGTGGAATACAGTCCATGGAGTCACAAAGATTTGGACAGGACTAAGCAACTAAACACTCATTTATTCATAAAATGATAGCTTTATTACTTTGCCAGGCAAAGGGAGATGCAGTAAGCTAATGCCCTCAAAACTATGTGTCCCAACTTGGGGAAGATATTGAGAAGTTTTATAGTAATTATTCAAAGAAGGCATAATCATGATTTTTGATGGCCTCTACCTGCATCAGCTTAAAGTGGGGATTCAGTTCTCCAGCCAGAGATTGAGGCCAGGTTGTACAGTGAAAGCACTGAATCCTAGCCACCAGACCAGTGGTCAGTAACAAGACCCTGACCCTTGGCTTTGCAGAAAAGAATTCCCACAAAGACAGAAAGTAGTAAAGCAAGTAAAGTATTTATTAGGAGGAAAAGAATACTGTACGTGTGTGGATAGACACACAGGCAGACTTAGAGAATCCCTGAGTCACACCCTTATGGTGGTTTGAATTCTTTTATTGTATATCACTTTCTTTTTTTTAGCCAGTCTTTTGGATTTGCCTGCTTCAGAGTTCATATTTGGTGTATCTCAGGATCCACCCATGTGTGTACACGCATCTTTTAGCCAAGATGGATCCTACTGAAGAGGCCTATGGGTAGCCTCCATCAGTAGCATCTTTTCCCTTTTGACCTCCAAGGGGTCTTTCTGTGCTTCTGTATTTAGGGAAGTCTCTTGATTTCGAGAATGACAAATATGTGGTCTGAGAAGGACCTAGCCTCCTCTATTATTTGTACTGAGTTCTTGTCTTGGAGTTTTGGTTCACAACCTGTAGATAGGGGAAATAGGTATAGGAAAGCTGGCTTCCCAGATGACTCGGTGTAAAGAATCTGCCTGCTGATGCAAGAGACACAGGTTTGATCTCTGGATCAGGAAGATCCCTTGGAGAAGGAAATGGCAACCCACTCCAGTATTCTTGCCTGGAGAATCCCATGGACAGATGAGCCTGGTGGGTATAGGCCATGGGGCTCACAAAGAGTCAGACGAGATTTTGGGACTGAACAACAACAAACAACAAAACCTGGGGCTGTCGTCTGGAGAGGGCTGCACTCTGTTGCCATGTGCTTGTAGAGCCTTCCGAATCGGGCCTTGGTTTATAACGTATTTAAGATGAGCCGGGGTTTCTGGGTTAGTTAGCATGTCCAGAGTAACAATGACTCAATTTAGTGGATGTTTTAGGAGCTGCTCTGACCTTTAAGAGGCCTATTGGCAGCAGGCGATAGCATGACTGATATTTCCAGAGTTTGCCTGAGGTTTTCTTTATAGAGTATGATTAGTCTGTTCATCTTTTCTTGAGGACTGAGGTCTCTGGGACAAATGGAGGTGGTAAATTTAATTCCTAAAGCCTGCTAAAGCTGTTTTGTGATCTTTGCTACAAACGAAGGTCCATTGTCACTCTGAAGGTGGCAGGGAAACCGAAATCTACTTGAGTTGCCTTGTCTGTTCTAGTAGGGAAGGCCTCTATTCATCCAGTAAAAATGTCTTTAAAGACTAGTAAGTATGTGAAGCCCTGGAAGGAGGGCATCTGAGTGGAATCTATTTGCCGGTTTTCTCCTGGGTAAGTCCCTCATCATGGCTAACAAGCAGAGGAGGCTTGACATTGCCTCCTGGATTATGGGTGATGCATAGGGCACAGACTTAAGTGACTCTTTTAATTGTCTCTAGTAACTCTTCCCCTGTAAAAAGTAGGAAAACAATCATAAACATTGCATCTCTCCCCAGATAGAATTCTATAGCCCTTTAATAATTTTCCATTGGTCAGAAAGATTTATAAGCAATTTCTGATTTATGAGCCACCAGCCATCCGTTCCCTCAGTCCCCCTCTATCTGTTTCCCAGTTCTCTTTGGAAGTCAAGTACCCGAGTATAATGTTAGAAGGGCTAAGAGATGCGACTAGAGCCATTTTGGCTATGGGCATCAGGGCTGCTTCCTTCGCTTCCCCATCTGCCCTGTGGTTTCCTTGGGAACTTTGAGAATTTCCCTTTCGGTGCCTGTGGCTGTGGATGACTACTACCTGTTTCAGTTTTTGGATTCTTTCTGTGAGATGTAAGATCTCAGTCTCATATTTTATAGGGAGGTTTCTTGCATTTAGAAGTCCTCTCTCTTTCCAGAGAGCTATGTGGGTACATAAAACAAGGAAAGCTATTTTGAGTCTGTGTATGTATCAAAGGTTCATCTAGTCAAGGCTATGGTTTTTCCTGTGGTCATGTATGGATGTGAGAGTTGGACTGTGAAGAAGGCTGAGCGCCAAAGAATTGATGCTTTTGAAGTGTGGTGTTGGAGAAGACTCTTGAGAGTCCCTTGGACTGCAAGGAGATCCAACCAGTCCATTCTGAAGGAGATCAGCCCTGGGATTTCTTTGGAAGGAATGATGCTAAAGCTGAAACTCCAGTACTTTGGCCACCTCATGCGAAGAGTTGACTCATTGGAAAAGACTCTGATGCTGGGAGGGTTTGGGGGCAGGAGGAGAAGGGGACGACAGAGGATGAGATGGCTGGATGGCATCACTGACTCGATGGACGTGAGTCTGAGTGAACTCCGGGAGTTGGTGATGGACAGGGAGTGCTGTGATTCATGGGGTCGCAAAGAGTCGGACACAACTGAGCGACTGATCTGATCTGATCTGATGTATCCTTCCCCTAGGGTTAAGACTTGGGTTAGATCTATCAGTTCAGCCTTATGTGCCAAGGCGATTGGTGGCAAAGGTTTTGCTTTTGTGACACTATGAGTGCTCACGATAGCGTACCCTGCCCTCCTGACTCCACCTCTAACAAAACTACTGCCATCAGTGAACTGTTGGTTTTCTACGGCCTGGACTGTTAGGTCAGACCTACAGGCATAGACCTGGTCGAGGGTTTTGAGGCAAGAATATGTTAGCTCTGAGCTTTTGGCAGGCAGTAAGGTAGCTGGGTTAAGAATGTGGCAGATTTTGAGGGTTAGCTCTGGGAAGTCAAGGAGCAGAGCCTGGTACTTGATAAGGTGACCTCCAGTTAGCCCATGGTAGCCTTTTATCACTAAGACCCCTTGCACTTGATGAGGGGTTTGGATTTTCAGCAGCTGTTCAAAGGTAAGCTTATTCGCTTCTTCCATCAATAAATATGTGGCGGCTACCACCTGGAAGCAGGCAGGCCAACCTAGGGGCAGGGAGTCTATCTAGTTGCTTGGAAAAGTATCCTATAGGCTGAGGAGCTTCCCCTAGCTTCTGTATAAGGACCCCCAAAACTGTCCTTTGCTTTTCAGTGACATACAAGGTGAATGCCTTTCTCAAATTGGGGAGACCCAAAACAGGGACTCTGTTGAGAGCTTGCTTGATATCATTAGAAGTCTGTTCCTGTTCCCTGTTTCAAAGTAACAGTTCTGTGTCTGGACCTTTAGTGGCTTCATGCAGGAGCTTAGCCATTAGCCCAAATCCTGGAATCCAAATTCTATAAAGTCCTGCCATGCTCCAAAAGGTATAGAGATGTTTCTTTGTCTTTGGAACAGCTTAGGCCTAATATAGCTTGTTTTCTCTTTGGAGATAACTGTCTATTATGGGGTTTAAAATATATCCCAGATATTTAACTTGTTGCTTTGAAATGTGTGCCTCTTTCTGAGAGACTCTATAACCCTGGGCCCCAAAGAAATTAAGGCCTTCGATGGTATTTTGATCTGAGGACTCCATGGAGAGACTAGATATTAATATATCTTCTGTGTACTATAGAAGAACACCTCTTTTTAGGTTTCTTTCCCTTAGTTCCTTTCCTAGGGCCTGAGTGAACAGGTGTGTGCTGTCCCCAACCCCCTGAGGCAATACTGTCCAGGTGTATTGTTGCATTTGGCCTGAGTCAGTATTAGGCCACTCGAGGACAAATGATATTTTGATGAGGAATGAACTGGTATACAAGAGGAGGCATCCTTGAGATCGAGTACAGTGAACTGTTTTAACATTCTCAGGGATTTGGGCTAACATACTATAAGGATTGGCCACAAGGGAATGCATAGGGACTACTGCGTTGTTTACTGCTCTGAGGTCTTATACCATTCTATAGACCCGATTTGGCTCAACAACTGGAATATGAGTGTTGTATGGAGACCAGCAGAACACCAAGAGGCCTTCAGAATTTATCTACAAAGTGTTGTAAACCCTTCTTCGCTTTCGATTTTTAGGATATTGTCTCTTGTTAAGATAGGCAGTTTCTGCATGCATGCTCAGTTCCTGTCGTGGCTGACTCTGCAACCCCCTGGACTGTAGCCTACCAGGCTCCTCTGTCCATGAGATTTTCCAGGCAAGGTTACTGGAGTGGGTTGTCATTGCCTTCTCCAGGGGATCTTCCCTACCCAGGGATTGAACCCGGGTCTCCTGTAGCTCCTGCATTGGCAGGAGGCTTCTTTACCACTGAGCCACCTGGGAAGCCCAGGTCTGGCTCAGTCAGAGTTAAAATAAGGGGCTGCTTGGGGCCTCCTAACCTGAGTATGGTTCCAAGGGTACTCAGAAGATCCCTCCCAAGGAGAGGGGTAGGACACTGAGGCATAACTGGAAAGGCATCCGAAATCAACTGCTGCTAAAATTGGCAAGTGAGGTGTCCAGTGAAATGAGTGCAAGACTTTCCATTGACACCAGTCACAGTGCAGCTTTTAGAGGAGAGAGACCCAGTGTGAAAAATTAACACAGAGTAAGTAGCTTCTGTATCAATTAAGAAATTGACTTTCTTAGCTGCCATGTCAAGGACTCCCTGGGGCTCTTCCATTAAAATAGGCATCTGGTTGGGAGGAGCCACCAGAATCCCTGGGCCACCTCAGTCATTCAGTATGGCCATCTCTGGAGTGGGCACCCCATTTCTTCTTCCAGACTGAGGACAGTCCCTCTTCCAATGACCTGTTTGTTTTGCAGGTTGGGCATGGCCCAGGGGACTCTTTCTGGCAATCTCAGGCCCTGGGGCTGGTTGATGTGCATTTGTAGTAACAGCATTCCCCCTTGTTGGATGGATAGGTAGACTTCATCAGCCCCCTTGGGCTGTCCTGAGGTTGCAAGGCATGGCTGACAGCAAAGATTATCAGTTGTGCATGAACACTGGCCTGTCTTTTCTCTTGTTGGTTTCTCTCTTTCTCCTTATCTTGGTCCCCATCATTAAATACCCCAAAGGCCACATCTAATAGCTGGGGCATGGTTGTTTGTGGGCCAAATTGTAACTTTGGGAGTTTCCACCCAATATGAGTGGGAAACTAGCTAATAAAATGCTGTCCCAGCAGAGAATGACCTTTGGAAATGGGGGGACTGCATGCAATATATTGGTATATTATCTAAATGCCTCCACAAGCCACCCATGAAAGAGGGCTGGATTTTTTTCCCCCTTGGGTCACTCCTTTAGCCTTTTCATAGTTAACTCATTTTTTGATATGCTTTCTCATGCCTTCTAATATACATTGGATCATGTGCTTCTTGGCTTCTGTTCCCTCCCAAGAATTATGATTCCAAAAGTGTTCCTGATTCAGGACTACATCTCTACTCATAGCATAATGTTCAGATTGGACTCTGGCAAGCTGATCAGCATGCCCCTAGCTGGTGTCCAGATTCTCTGTGAGCTACTTGAACATCTTCCAAGTTAAATCATAGACCAGGGTGAGGGCATGAAACCCTTCAGTAAACTTACAAGGGTCTTCAAAAATTGACCCAGTTTCTATTTGTATTGAGCTAAGTCAGTTAAAGTGAAGGTCACGTGTACTCTAATTGTCTCTGCCATTTGTCACTTCCTTAAGAGGGCATAATTTCCCTGATCCTGGGTGATAGGAAGCTCCACTGTAACTTACCCCAGCAGGACTAACTTCTGTTTCTTGGGGTAACAGATGGTATGGAAGGATATAGGGAGGTGGAGTTTGGAATTGGAGGGAGGGACTGGGAGAAGTAGATAGCTCCAGAGATGTAGGGATATTGTCAGGAACAGGAAGAGCTAGGTTTCCTCCCTGGAGAGATGGAAGAGCTTAGAAAGAGATCATCTAAAATGTTGGGAGAGTTTTCTGGTTTTCCAGGTTTTAAATTACAAGAGCTGTGTAGGGCAATATTTTGGTAAAGGACCATGAAGTCCTGAACATAGGGAATCTCACTCTACTTAACCATCCTGCAGCAATAAAGATCCAATTGCAGAATGGTCTTATAATTTAGAGACTCATTTTCAGGCCATTTTTCTCCATTCCTCAACTTATACAAAGGCCAGGCATTGCTAGGGTACAATATAAGTTCCTCTTTTTTTAACTCTTTGATTTAAGAATTTCCAGTTCTTAAAGAAACACTCCAGAGATGTTTCTTCTGGCTTGGAGAGGGATCCTCCCATGTTGAGTAACTTGCAACCAAGAATAAGAGAGTGCTCCTAGAATGAAATACAGTGTCCTGGAACCATTTACCAGGAGGTTTTAACCTGAAGGGATTCAGAGCATTCCCTAAATCCCTTGGATCCCAATGAGGTTTCAAGCATCCTCTCCTCTCCCATCAATTTCTGACACTGTATCTGGCTCCCATGATACCCTGTGCAGGGCACCCAACCCAGAATGGCCAGAGAAGAGCTTTTGAATGAGAGTAGACCAGTTGCCAGGACTTGGAGTGATCCCTTGTCTATAGAGTTTATGTCCTAAGATAATTCTTCCTATTTTGGAGTTTATTCCTTGTGCCTGAGCAACTACAAAGTTTATAATTTGGGCTTCTGGGTAGTGGCCAGCCCAATAGGCTGTCACACATATGTGGTCAGGGAGGTCTCCTGACTTTGAGAACGAGAAATATGTGGCCTGGGCAGGACTCAGCCTCCTCCCTTAACTGTCCTGCTATTCTCATCTTGGAGTTTCAATCGATAGGGAATGAATCTCCTATCACTTTACCCTGGTGGGGCTCATCTACCTCCTATCTCAGTTTGAATTCCTCCTATGGGGCATTTTTTCTGGTTTTGATTTACCTGAACCATGTTTAGTTATATCTCAGGATCTTCACATATGTGCACTTGAATCTCTTAACCAAGATGGATTCTACTGAAGAGACCTGTGGGTAGACTAACATCAGTTAGCATTTCTCCCCTTTTGACCTCCAAGGAGACTTTCTGTTTATGTGTAATTGAGGAGTTCTCACGACTTTGAAAATGAGAAATATGTGGTTGGGAAAGGCCCAGTCTCCTTTCTTAGTTTCCCTGCTATTCTCATCTTCGACTTTGGGTCTACAGGGAATAAATTTCCTATCACCTTACCCTGGGGGTGGAGAGCATCTACTTCCTTCCTCAGTTAGTCCATGGGCATTCTTCTGATGCTGGGAAAGATTGAAGGCAAAAGGAGGAGGGGGCAGCAGAGGATGAGATGATTAGATAGTATCACCGACTCAATAAACATGAGTTTGAGCAAACTCCAGGAGAGAGTGAAGAACAGAGGAGTCTCGAATGCTGCAGTCCATAGGGTTGCAGAGTCAGACATAGCTTAGTGGCTGAACAACAACATTCTTCTGATGGGTTTGTGGTGAGGTAAGTAGGAATCAGTATCATCAACCTTCGGGTCTAACTGGTCTGGGATCTACATGCTTGTAATTGTTCATTTCTCTTACCTGGAAGGGTTTCAATATCTGGAATTAGCTCAAAGATATCTTTGTGTGTATCTGTTGATGGGGAATCAGGACCTTACCTCAAGGCTGCTCTTCACTGCTTATTTCTCCTTGGTCTCACATCCCCTCCCTTCCCTGAGTAACAACAGCTTGAATCTGTCCACTGGAATTCAGAGAAGGACATGGAGGCTGAATGAAGGCTGTTTTCTGTAATCAAAGAAATGGGGGGATACAGAAATACTTTGTGCCCAGGAGCCCTACAGGGCCCTTTGTGGTCTCATTAGGTCTTAGATTCACTCATTTCTAGTCAGTAAGATGAGTTCAACATGCTTTGTGCCTAGTTTAGAGAAATTTAAAGGATGATAGAACTATCCATCAAATAGTCTGTTATTTATTTGGGATAACAAATTGCTGAATAAAATAAAAGTCAAAATGTAATATACAGCAAAAACGCATGACAAGCCCATGCCATGGGTGAACAAGGGAGAGAACATCTAGAATAGCAAAGTTAAGGAAGAAAGGAAATGTAAGCCATCCTCTAAGAGAATTGTTGCTGAATACAAGCAAGTTAATGTGCCCTTAGAGAGAAGGAGGCCAAACAAATCCACATATCAGTTTGTAGCAGAGAAAAGTTTATTGCAGAACAGACAAGGAGAAAGCACAGCTCAAGCTAAAAAGCCCAAACTCTCTGAAGGTTTTCAAGGAAGTGTTTTATAGGTAAAATTTGGGGTGAGGACTGCAGGGTGTGAGACTTTCTTTTGATTGGTTGGTGGTGAGGTAATGAGGCGGTGCTCCAGGAATCTTGTGTTCAGCCTGGTGTTAGCATTCTCCCCTTGGGTGGTGGCCTTTGTTCCTGCAGAAGAATTCAAAGATATTGTTATGTATATTTCTTCAGGGTACCCAGGACCCTGCCCCATCATTGCCCTTCTGTTTTCTTGACTGTTCCTCCTTTGCTTCTGCCTTTCTTCACTTTTCTGATTAGCAACTATTTGAATCTGCCCTTTGGTAGACCCAGAAGGTCTAGGACACTGAAGCCTTGTTCCTATAAATAAAAAATGGCAGACTTGAAAAGGATTTGTACCTGGGAGGGCCCCATAGGGTCCTGCTCTGTTTTAGAAGCAAATAGTGACAAAATCTATAATGGTCTCTGACATATATTGGAGAAATAGAAAGTCTTATGAAAGCTATGTTTTAGTAAAATTTTGGATACTGATATAGAGGTTCAACTGGATACAAGAAGGCATGGTAATGACTGGAGAAAGTAAACTGACTTTTAAAATTTAAGATATCATTTCAATTATATATTTAAAAAATAACAATGAAGGGTTGCAGCTGTTTCTATTCAGGCAGAAAATAATGATTTTATAATTTCCCATTTTGTCTGTGTGTATAATACAAATGATGTTACCAATTACCTATCAATAGACATAGCTCTTGCCTGGAGCTAGATGATTTCAGCACATCTTGAAGCTCAAATTAATGAGTCTGTATTACTGATTAGAATGAAAACATAATTTATATGCAAGTGATTCCCTAGGCTTTGGAGTAAAGCAAGCTAGAGATTATATGAATTTGGTAATTTCAAATATCTATTCTAAAAGAGTATGCCCATTTTAGGACATATATTTAAATTATTTATCTAAAATATATAAAAAATACTTATAGTAAAATAATTAGAAGCAAGTTTATGTTTAGGACTTAATGAAGGAAGAGAACTTGGTAATAGTAATTATAAATAATATTTAAGCAAATTATATTTTATACTGCAGTTTATATGAAATAGTACTAAAATAAGAATTGTGTTATTGAATAGCACCAGGAATAACTCCAAAACGCAGGTCACAGCTCATGAGATAATACAGCATTTAGGTCATTTAGTCTTTCTGACTGTAATCCCCAAGCATGAGATAAACAAATGTGTCCTAACTCTGGCCCCTGACTCTTAAAGACTGGTGACCAAAAGATAAGAAATAGGAAACCCAGAAGAAAAATACAGTTAAGTTTTGCTTACCAACTTCAAACTTGTTTCATGCACTACATAATGTTTGAAAATCCTTCAGGATGATTAAAAACACACCTATTGATATCTGGTGCTTACTAAAGCATAAACACACTGCCTCTGAGGATTTAAAGTTACTTTTAAAGGGTATTAACACAATCCATTATATTCACTTTGGAATTTTCTTACTATAATACTATAATAATGGGCTGAATCAGCTTTGCTGAATTGAATTTCTCTTGAATAGCTTTATTCTGTTTCTCAAGTCCTCACTTTGTTGACCAAGATGATCTGGACATAAATTTAAGTAACTTCTGGTACTGAATTCCCTTTTATCATTTGTCTATTAATAGTATTTTTGTCATCAACTCTAAAATAGACTAGTGAATCAATAATTTGTCTTTATTGATTTGGATAATGGAATAGACATTACATTATAATATATTTGTAAGAACTTATTTAAATCAATTATATTTCTAGTGTCTTTTTGTTAAAACACAAGTAATACTTCCTTTTAAATAAAATCTACCCATAAAATCTATTCAAAAATTAATTCAAAATCTAGGATAATTCAGCCTGGCCTCTTTAGACCTAAGAAAAGTCTTTTCACATAGTACATATTTAGTAAATAGAAATAGAAATAATCCAAGTTTGAGTTTATATTACATAGGTAAAAATAAAATGTTAATAAAAAAGTAAACATGATCACAGGTAAAGCATATTCTCTGAGATAAAATGCATTCACTATTGATATAATAATTATTAGTATTGATATAGTAGTGGTAAGTCATATCTTTTAATATGTATATTATTTCAAAAGTCGGAGAAGGCAATGGCACCCCACTCCAGTACTCTTGCCTGGAAAATCCCGTGGACGGAGTCGGATACAACTGAACGACTTCACTTTCACTCTTCACTTTCATGCATTGGAGAAGGAAATGGCAACCCACTCCAGTGTTCTTGCCTGGGGAATCCCAAGGACGGGGGAGCCTGGTGGGCTTCCGTCTGTGGGGTCGCACAGAGTCGGACAGACTGAAGTGACTTAGCAGTAGCATTTCAAAAGTATGTATTTATGTAAGTAAATTATAAAAGACATGGAGTAAACAGTGCTTGGCTAGCCTAATTAAAATGAATAGATCTAAAAAGGATATCATCATTTTATTAACATTTAAGAGATATTGCTGTGTATTGATTTGGTGTTAGAATTGATTCCTCTCACTGCAATCAAAATAGAAATAAGACTGTGTATAAAATGTTATTTCACTCACTGCCATCTATTTACATTAGTACTTCATTTACTAAAGTATCCAGTGGTAATTTTTTAATGTATGGAATAACTTGAACTGAATTGGTAGCTTAGAGGAAGCACCTTTCATTTTTTTACATGCAAGCTATTGAAAGACCTCTACTGGGTAAAAAAGCTAAGGTGATACATTTAAGAAATACAAAAAAAAAAAAAAATTAATGTAAGATAATTGATACTTTCCTTTCTGGAAAAGCAATGCAGTTTAAGTAGAAATCAGTAGAAATGATCTTAGTTCAGCACAGTTATCACTGTTATAGCTAGAGGCAGGCCATGGAATTGACAAGCAGTCCTTTCCTATTTAATCCCCACACATATTATTTCACTACATAATTTTCAAAAGGTATTTGTTACATAACACTTTGTTCATCCAATGACAACAGGTTCAAAAAATTATTATCACTTTAATGTTTAACACAGTTTATTTTCATCTGGGCATGATTTCCTTGGGAGCGCTCCCCATTGTGGATTCATGTTTAAAAAGAGAATGCAATTACACCACACAGAAATATGTGCTGTGGTGACTTTTCCTTTTGGTATAAGATTGCATATCTGATACACAGGGACCACCACCAGCCAGCAAGAAAAACTGAGCCTCACTGAGTGTCTAGCAAAGATGAATTTAGAAAGCTACTCCCTGTTACAATAGCTCACGGAGTATAGGGGAAAAAACCCCAGAAAGTTCGACTCTTAAAAGGCTCAAAGGTACAAATGTTTTTCCATTTATTCTCGATTGTTGAATCATTATATAGTAGTGAAACCTTACATGCAGCTGGCCTATAGCTTTAAATTTTAGAGGAGGAGCTAACAATCCACACCCATGCTGCGCATATAAAAGAAGCCCCATTAGTGGTTTTAGGGAAAATGCCACAGGATTACTTAGAACTATTTAAGAAGAATAAAGAGGAAGAAGAGAAAAAAGAGAGAAAGAGAGAGAAAATCAGGCTTGATCCCACAGTATAAAAAGAAGCTAACAGGTACACAGTAAAATAAGCACATATTGTCAAAGAAGAATTACAATTTATATTTTCAAGAAAGTGTAAAATGAACTGTATGAAACAAACAAACTAAAAAGATAAGAATGATACAACAGTGGAATCATTCACTGTTTAGAATGAAATTAGAAAAGAAGGAATAGATAAAGGACCAAAATAAAGGGGAATTTGATAAGATCAGAAAAGAATGCAACATCAGAAATAATACAGCTGGATCAAGATGATATTAGGAGCAGAAGGATAGAATCCAAATTGTGGGAAATGAATCAGTACTGTACTATGAAGGACAAGCCTGAGATTATCTGTTACACTGATGGAAAAAGATAGAAGATGATAGAGTCTGAAGCAAAAAGTGAACATGCAACATGGAAAGGTAAAACAAGAAAGAAAAGTGGATAATATTATATGTAAATATAGATGCATTACTTCTAAAGACAATACTAGCAAATCAAATCAAACCTAATAAGAAAATAGTAGTCTATTACCAAGTTATTCCTGTAGTATACTCATAATTCAACATTAAGAAATGTATACTGATGTAATCTATTGCATTGAGAGAGAAATAAAGAGGTAGTATTTGATATCTTCATAGATAAAATATACTGAAGATAATGTTTGAGACAATTTATGGTTTATATACTATAACTAATTTCAGTTTCCACAGAAAACTTATGCTAGTTACGCTCATCATAATCATTTACTAGATGAGGAAATTAAGGGCGAGAGATTAAGAGACCACGTCAAGCTCATCCAGTTAGAAAGTGAAAGTTATGATATAAAGAATGCAATGTTTTTATTGTTTAAAAATTAGGTGTTTGTATTTATTCATTTGTGTATAATATGAATACAGGTGGTCTTATGAATAAATAATTAAGCAAAATTGATCTAAAAATCTGGAGGATAAATTACTTTATAACATATAATTGTACATAAGCTGTGCTCATCTCACACACTAGCAAGGTGGTGCTGAAAATCCTTCAAGGTAGCCTTCAAGAGTTTGTGAACTGAGAACTTCCAGATATACAAGCTGGATTTAGAAAAGGCAGAGGAACCAGAGATCTAATTGCCAACGTCCATTGGATCACTGAAAAAGCAAAGGAATTCTAGAAAAACATCTACTTCTGCTTCACTGACTATGTTAAAGCCTTTGACTGTATGGATCACAAAAAACTGGAAAATTCTTAGAGATGGGAATACCAGACCACCTTACCTGCCTTCTCAGAAACCTGTATGCAGGCCAAGAAGCAAGTGTTAGAACTGGACACAGAACAACAGACTGGTTCCAAATTGGAAAAGGAGTACTTCAAGGCTGTGTATGTCACCCTGCTTATTTAATTTCTATGCAGAGGATATCATGAAAAAAGCCAGGCTGGATGAAGTGCAACCTGGAATCAAGATTGCCAAGACAAATATCAGTCACCTCAGATATGCAGATGACATCACCCTAATGGCAGAAAGTGAACAGGAACTAAAGAACCTCTTGATGAAGGTGAAAGAAGAGAGTGAAAAGCTGACCTAAAACTCAGCATTCAAAAAACTAAGATCATGGCATCGGGTTCCATCACTTCATGGTAAATAGATGGGGGGAAAATGGAAGCAGTGACAGACTTTATTTTCTTAGGCTCCAGAATCACTACAGATGGTGACTGCAGCCATGAAAGTTAAAGACACTTTCTTCTTGGAAGAAAAGCTATGACAAACCTAGACAGTGTATTAAAAAGTAGGGACATCACTTTGCCAGCAAAGGTCTGTATAGTCAAAGCCATGGTTTTTCCACTAGTCATGTATGGATGTGGTAATTGGACCTTAAAGAAGGCTGAGCAACAAAGAATTGATGCTTTCAGTTCTTTCAATGAGAAGACTCCTGAGATTCCCTTGGACTGCAAGAGATCAAACCAGTCAATCCTAAAGGAAATCAGCTCTGAATATTCATTAGAAGGACTGATGCTGAAGCTTAAGCTCCAGTACTTTGGCCATCTGATGTGAAGAGCTGACTCATTGGAAAAGACCTTAATGCTGGGAAAGATTGAAGGCAGGAGAAGAAGGGGATGACAGAGAATGAGATGTCTGGATAGCACCACCGACTCAATGGACATGAACTTGGGAAAACTCCAGAAAATAGTGAGGGACCCTGAGGCCTGCCATGTTCTCTATCTTGCTGAATTGATGCTTACTATAATATATATTGATCAGATATTATTGACTTGTGCATTTAAAATGAATTTTATTGCATGTAAATTATACCTTAATAAAGCTGACTTTTTAAATTGCATCGATTAAAATACTGATTGCCTAGCATTAAAATACCAGATTTTAAAACTCAATGGGTTCAAATTCTGCCTCTGCTATCTTCTCATTGTATGATATAAGGCAAATTACTGAATCACTCTGTTTTCTTATCTATAACATGAGGATACAGTATTAAGCACTTCACAGAATTGTTGAGAGGATTCATTCTTACCTGAAGTGTTCAACATATCATATTATTATTATCATTATTACTGTTAGTACTATGTGCAGTACATGAGACTGTTGAGATACATCAAATCATGAGACAAAACCTGTTTTCATTTTCTCTTAAGACAATTCTTTTAGGGAAAAAGAGATTTGGATGAAAAGTAAACTGAAAATGAACTAAGACTGATGTTAACTGATGATAAAAAATTCGATAAACTTTGACCATTAAAGACAGTACATGACTACATGCTGTATTCGTTTTCTGTTGCCAGAAAATTACCACACACTTCATGACTTAAAACAACCACACGTGTTATCTTAAAGTTCTGGAGAACAGAAATTTAAAATGAGTATGCTGCTGCTGCTGCTGCTGCTAAGTCGCTTCAGTCGTGTCTGACTCTGTGCGACCCCATAGACGGCAGCCCACCAGGCTCCCCCGTCCCTGGGATTCTCCAGGCAAGAACACTGGAGTGGGTTGCCATTTCCTTCTCCAGTGCATGAAAGTGAAAAGTGAAAGTGAAGTTGCTCAGTCGTGTCCAACTCTTAGCGACCCCATGGACTGCAGCCTACCAGGCTCCTTCATCCATGGGGTTTTCCAGGCAAGAGCACTGGAGTGGGGTGCTGTATAATGGAGCTAAACTCAAGATGTCAGCAGGCTTGCTGTCTTCTGAAGGCTCTAGGGGAGAACCTGTCTCTCTGTCATCTCTAGCTTCCAAAGGCTGCTTGCATTCAGCTTGTAGCTCCTTCATTCATTTTTAAAACCAGCAGTGTTGCATCTTCTCATTCACATGACCTTCTCTCCTGTATCAAGTCTCCATCTTAGAAAAAAAGATATATGTGATTAAACATAGGGCCCACTGAGATTATTTGAAATAATCTTCCTGTCTCAAAATTCTTAATGTAATCATATCTGCAAAGTCTCTTTGCCATATAAGATAACATTCAGAGGTTCTATATAGATTAGCGTGAGATCATCTCTGGAGACCCGCCATGTATGCCAAGTGTCCTAAGAGGAAGATTGGAAATGAGAGAGGAAGAGAAGAGGAGACACTGGAGTATTCCATGAAATTTCATTTTTAAAAGTTTACAAGTGCTCAGTTAAGGAGAAACAAGTATGAAGCCAAAATAAATACACAGAATAAAATTACATTGTTATTTTTAGGTGTTTTAAATGTCTATCTACGTTTGAAAGGACAGACAACCATAGAGAATCCACTGTGGTCTTCAAGTGGGAACAAAGGACAACGATGGAATGAGGCACATGTTAATATATATCCAATTACTTCATTTCAGGTAAGAAAACAACAGTCGTGTCTGTGGATAAATTGTTGCACCTGAGCATAATGTTAAAGGCAGAACTTGAGCAAAATTAGAAAAATAGTATGTAAAAATTCTGATATAAGCATCACAAAAATCACATGATTGTTTCCCTTTAGTTCTAAAAGCAGTGTTATAAAGGGAAAATGCCCTTTTCTTTTATTAAGTAACATTTCTCAAGTAATATGTTTGAATAATGGTCTATCTGAATTCAAATGATTTGCCTGGAGAAAATGTTATCCATTTCTATAAAATCATATGTGTATATTTTGTTCCCTGAAGACAAACAACATAGATTCTTATATAACAGAAGCTGGATAATCAGTTCTCAATCTGAATTTTACTTAATGGAATTTTGTATGCTTTAACAAAATGTGTATCTTTGTCATTTTAGTAATTTATTACTTTGATTTTCAATGTCAGAGAACTTTAAACAAATTGCTTTTATTTGTTTTTATGTAGAAAAGAAAGGCTTAGATAGGATTAAGAGAAAGAACTAGTTGCAAATATATAAAAAATATTTTAGTGTTTATACTAGTGGTCATCATGGCTAGAAACAATTTATCATGAAGCTGTTTTAATGAAGAAAATAATGTAGTTTACTGATTTTAATAACTTTATATATGTGTTTTATATATCAGGTTGAGGTTTTTTTTTTCATACTGGGGAGTTCTTAATTGCATTTTATGTCATTTAGTAAGGGTATGAAAATTCAGACAGTGTCAATTATGCTAATTTTTAATTGGTGGAATATTCTTTTTTGGTAACCTAATCTATAAAGCTGTAATGATTTTGATTTAGAAATTGCATTACTAAAACTTACCAAGATGATAAAAATGCATTCAGTTGTTCACTCTGGTAAGGAATAATGGAGTAAGTCTAGTTGATTATCTAAAAACACATAAAAGCAACTCAAATAGATCCTAATAATTTTTTTCTATGAAAAAGAATAAAATAGTAAAAATGGAATATATGGCAGCATATTATTAAACTAAATTAAACTTGTAAAGATGGAACGCCAAAGCATTACTGATAGAAGTAACCTTAATATTAAAATGTGCATACCTCTATAGGCATCAAAAAAATCTTTCTAAAAAGACATATTTTTGCTTTCTATATCACTGCCTTAATTAACACAAAATTATTAAATCAAATATATATATGTTAAGCATTTAAGGAAATAGTTATATTAATGTTTCCTTCAGAGTCATTCCTTGATGCTGTAGACATCAATTTAGTCTAAGTACTTCCAAGATGGGTTTCCCTGGTGGCTCAGTGGTAAATAATCTGCCAACAATGCAGGAGACTTGGGTTCAACCCCTGGGTTGGGAAGATCCTCTGAAAAAAGAAATGGCAACCCACTCCAATATTCTTGCCTAGGAAATCCCAGGGACAGAGGGACCTGGCAGGCTACAGTCCATGGGGTTGCAAGGTCGGAGATGACTAAGCGACTAAACCAACACCACCACACCTTCAGGACAGTCATTTATTGTCACAGACAACAACTCAATACTTATTGAGCTAGTACCGTATGTCAGGCACATTGCTAGGCATAAAGATTTAATAATGATTGTTTACTTCAGATTGGTGGGAATACATATCTAAACACATGCATTACATAATGTAATAATGTCAGTAGTAAAATATGCAGAAGTTTCTATGAGAACACATAATGAACAAGAAGAGTATAGAGGAAAAGCAAGAGGAGCCTGTAGCATGGGGTGAAACCTGAACTGGAGAGAGGGATTGCAACTCAGAAAAGGGGCTAATACTAATATCAATGCAGAGTTCAGAGTAAAACATGAAGGTCATATCTCACAGGATTTGTCAGAGAAACATGGAGATGTTTATCTGGAATTTGGAATACAAAAATAAAGACTGATGTGAGATGACATTAAGGAACCTCAAGAGCATAGGCACTGGGGAGTCATGGAAGATTTTACTCAGGGGGTGGGATGGTGCATCACTTAGGTGGTTGTATGGAAGATGATTCAAGGAGGTAGAATTGGGCCAGCAAACCAGTTAGGACACTTGTAAAATTCACATAAGGGATATTGAAGGGACAAACCAGGGAAGTGGTACAAAGAAAAGAGGATAATTTCAAGATATCAGTTCAGTTCAGTTCAGTTGCTCAGTCGTGTCCGACTCTTGGCGACCCCATGAATCGCAGCACGCCAGGCCTCCCTGTCCATCACCAACTCCCGGAGTTCACTGAGACTCACATCCATCGAGTCAGTGATGCCATCCAGCCATCTCATCCTCTGTCGTCCCCTTCTCCTCCTGCCCCCAACCCCTCCCAGCATCAGAGTCTTTTCCAATGAGTCAACTCTTTGCATATATTTGGGTATAAAAACTAGCAGAACATTTTTATGTTGGGAATTTGGGAAGTAGCCATGAGTGACCAAGAAGTTTCTAACTAGAGAATCTTGAGTAATGCCTGTTATTTTACCCATTATCTTAAATAACAAAGAGAAAAAATTCCGGGATGATTAGGGTTATTTCTGTTCTGGACATGTTAATATAACACGCCTGTGCAATGTCCTCTTAACGATGTGCAGAGGGCTATTGTATATATTTTTCTGAAACTTTGAAGACAAACATGTGTGTAAGTCATTAGGCTTTATGCATTCCCCAAAACTATGGGAATGATTGATATTTCCAAGGAAAAGTGTACATATTTGAACAGTTATTAAAGACAGTAGAACCACATAGAACACAAACCAATCATCAATAATAAACTGTGGAAGAACAGTTTGAACCTAAGTAGTATTTTTTAGAGTTACAAGGAAAAGATCCAGGAAAGTTTGGTGCCCACAGAATTTGAAAACTGTGATTCTCAAACTGGAAAGCAGGTCAAGTCCAGATGACTGGTCCTTACAGAGAGTTCCCACTTAAGAAATGCATCAGGTGGTAAGAAAATTAGGAAACCACCATCTTATCTAAAATTATTTCACTATTCATAATTAATTGTCTTCACAGTCACTAATCATTTCTTTTGCAATATCTAATCTACTTTCAGGGGATTCCCAAGCAGTGCTAGTGGTAAAAGAACCCACCTGCCAATGCAGGAGACGTAAGAGACCTAGGTTCTTTCCCTGGGTTGGGAAGATCCCCTGGAGAAGGAAATGGCTACCCACTCCAGTATTCTTGCCTAGAGAATCCCATGAACAGAGAAGCCTGGCGAGCTCCAGTCCATGCACAGGACTGCGACTTAGCACTCACGCAATCTACTTTTAACTCTACTCGGAGTATTTTTCATCTTAGCTATTATACTTTCCATCTCTTTAAGTTCAGTTTGAATCTTTTTACAAAATACTTTTCATATCTTAAGTTAATGTTTTGAGCATATTAAGTCCAGTTATAATAACTAATGTCTGCTAATGATATCATCTGTGCCAGTTTTTGGTTGGTTTTGATTGATTAATGTTTTCTCATCTTTACAAGTCATTATTTTCTTGCTTTCTTACATGTCTGGTAGTCTGACTGGGTGTCAGACATTGTAAATTTTACCTTGATAGGTGATGGATTTTTTTTTTTTTTTTTGTATTTATTTTTGAGCTTATTTGTGGATGTAGCTTTTTTTTTTTTTTTTTCAAGACTTACTTTATTTTTGGCTCTGCTGGGTCTTTTTTTTTTGTATGTGGGCTTTCCCTAATTGCAGAGAGCAGGGGCTGTTCTCTAGTAGTAAGCAGTGTGCGGGCTTCTCATTGCTGTGGCTTCTCTTGTTGCAGAGCACAGGCTTCAGGCAAATGGACTCAGTAGTTGTGGCCCAGGAGCTTAGTGGCTCAGCAGCATGTGGGATCTTCCTGGATCAGGGATCAAACCCTTGTCCCCTGCATTGGCAGGCGGATCCTTAAACACTGAGCCACCAGAGAAAGTCCTGTGGATGTAGTTTAGTTATTAATACTCAGAAAATTTTTGATAATTTTTGTTCTTGCTTTAAAGATTTGTTAGGTGAGATTAGAATAGTCTTTGCTAGCAGGCTGATTGTTTCTCTTCTGAGTACTCTATCCAATGCCCCATGAATTATGAGATTTTCCCAAGTGTGTTAGCTGGACACTGCTCCCTTAATTGCATCCCTCTGGGCCTTTCCCAGCCTTACATACTTTTCTTTCATTCGAGTCCCAATCAGGACTTTGCTGAGAACTTCAGGGGGTTCCTCTGCAGATGTCTCTTTCTCTCCAGTTATTTTTTTGCTGGTTTTCTACCCTACATACTCTAGCTGCCTTGGACTCTCAGGTCTCTCTTCAACCCAGATTTTCTAGTAGGCTCTACCTTTGTTCTGCTTTCTTCATAATCTATAAATTCTGTATAGGGCAGTCATACAGCAGACCTCATTTGACTTCTGTCACTCAGGGTTCACTGTTCTTAATTACCTGATGTCGTCTAGTGTTCTCAATACCATTGTTTCAATATTTTTGTCAAGTTCTTTGGCTGTTTCAGTGGGGAGGGTAAATCTGGTTTCTGTTACTCTATCCTAGAGGGAAGCCAATCAAAAAATGAAGATTTTGAATCAATGAATTTCTAAGCTGTTTAAATTACTAATGAAAAATGAAGATAAAATATTTTTTATATTGGATCTCTAGGTTCTTCTATCTCCAAGACATTTCAAGGTCTATTGGCTAAGGATTACTTCACTTCATAAATTTTGATTGTTCAAGGAAACACAACTGCGGCATCCAACCCCATTTTTTAAAATTTAATTTTGTTTTCAAGTTTCTCGTTGCTGTCAACTTTTTTTCCAACTGTTTTTTTTTTTCCTCAAAAGCCATTTATAAACTATCAAGCTTCTCAAAAATCTTTCTTTGGTGTGTGATGCCTACCAGAAAAATATGGCAAAAAAAAGTATGAAATATATTGCCATATAAATTAAGTTGTGAGAAGTTTTAATATTATTCAAATGTAGGTTTGTGGCATCCAAGGATGTCTTTAATTCAAGTGGATAGGGTTTCTCTTACTTCTTGGAATTTTAAATGAAAAATAAGTGATTCTGAGCCTCTGTTAACATTTATACATTTTGTTTTATTTGTTAGGAGTTTGTATACATTCAAATTAGTTTGATCATAAACTCTAAAAAATAAAAATAAAAAACTACCACTTGAAAAGTTTCTTTGTCTAAGTCTGTCCAATATATTTGCTTAGCTGACAATAACATTATTGTGTAGTGCTTTTTCAGGCAAATAGAAATTTTCTCCTACTAAAATTTCTTTAGGGCTCTTTTTCTAGAATTAATTTAGCATGATCAGTGCTTGTAATGAAAATATATTTAGCTATATTCAGAAGGATTAGGGGGAAAAGTTTCTAAAAAGTAAAATTAATACAGTGTTAGTCTTCCAGTGTCCCTTTTGTTTTATATCCTACACCTAGGAAAATATTTAACTGCCCTTTTTAATCCTTTACTTCTTTCACAGTACCTTTCAGACATTTTCTGAGGGAAAAGTATAGAGGCATTATGAGACTGCCTTTACATTTTCTTAGTCACAGGCAAAAAGAATTCTGGAGATCTTCTATTCTTATACTCTCATTTAAAGATTTGGAAGTAGGCTTTGAGACAATTTATCTTAAATCACACAAATCCTTAACGTTAAATAGGGATTGGAAAAGAGATTATAATGCTCTCATCACATCATTCTGCTTTTATATTTATCTAAGAATAATAACAATCCAGAAAATGTTATCCTTAGTAGACATTGCATGCTTGTGTAGATATATATCTGACATTTTAAGCCAAATTCCAGGACAGTTATAGACATGATGATGGCTCCTGAAGTAACTAACAATTGAAAACATTTTCTAATTGCAGTTGATAGTGCCATCTAGTTCTTTCTGTTTTTGCCAGCAGCCAAAATCTCATGTTATTATTTGAGATTAGAAGCTTTGACAACCAACTGACATGTATCCAGCAAGTTGGACTGGCAGAGTCTTGAGAAGTTACACTCAGTGTTAATATTTATGTAGTTTCTCCAAAAAAAAAAAAAAAGAAAAACTAAAAATAAAAAATCAAAATTTAGGCTACCCACCTGTTTATTATGTTGTTGCTGTTATTGTTCGGTTGCCCAGTCATGTCAGACCCTTTGCAGCCCCATGGACTGCAGCACGCCAGACCTCCCTGTCCTATCCTGTTTACTATGTTACCTCTCTTCAAATCTCTTCTGTATTAGTTATGGATAGTTCTCCTGCTCTTTGCACTTAAGGGAAAAGGCCATACTCCCCTTCTGCGATGGCCCACACTCTGTGGAGTGCGCTTCTCTCTGCATCTGAACAAATCCACATGTTGCCTATCAAAAAAAAAAAAAAAAAAGGGAGCGGGGAAGGATAGTTATTTGCTGAACCAGTAATAAAATGAAGGTAAAATTATTAATGTTAATAGCTCTTTTCAAATTTATTCACATCCTGAAGTTTTTCCAAAGATGTACACTGTCAGTTTTAAAACTGCATTCCAAGTCTTTGCCTTAGCAGTAATGATCAGAACCAATATATGTCATCAGAAAGAAAACATTTGCAGAAGGCACCATTAATGTTGAAGTCAGATCATCAGAATTGTGTTGTAATCTTTGACTCCCCATCTGCTTTTACTCATTAATGCTACATGTAGCTCTTCCCACTTTTCTGAGAAGTTATATTTGAACATCAGCTCTAATAGCATCATCTGTATTTTCCTACATATTGATATCTATATCTTTATGCTTTAAAGCATTATAAATAAATGTAAAAAACTATCAATCGATGACTTAAATTAATTTTATGTAGTGTAGTTCTAATACAGAAATTCACATTTTTTTTTTAAACTCCCACTAGCATTTACTCACTAGGAATTAATTTTCTGATCATGCAATATTTCTCACATATTAAGTTTGCTGAATTGCATGCACACACTGTGAAAATATTACCATTTTAAATTTGTCACTTCAGTTAAGGGAAACCATTTTAAATAAGATCAGTGTGATTGTGTGAAGAACAGGCTCTGAGTAATTTGAACCCTCTTTCAGGAGACCTAAACGTCAACATTCTCTCCCTGAGAATCTAGATGCCATTAACTGCTTCTTGAAGGCAATTAAGCCAAATGTGTCAGAAGTATTGAAGAGGAAAGGAACGTAGTCTTATCCTTGCAATGTAATAGTAGTCAGAATCATGATGGTACTTAATTAAAATATGACATAATTTAAGCTATTAGAAAGAATTTCTTCTCTGAGTGAATATAATTCAGACTTTTTTCATTGCATACAGATCATATCTTCCAAGTTGAGATACATCATATTATAATGGACTATTATAGTTTCTCATCTTTGTATTTGAGGAAAAAGATGTTTGTCATCAAGGATTTATTTTTAAAAGCACTTGAAAGTTTGGCCAAGGTACATTATTTAAATTTAATATGTATACATCCTATCTCTGTTATCTATCTCGTAGTCAAAAACAATATAAAGGAGAAAGTGTCCCTCTAGGTCTCTGTCTCAAAGCCATTTATAAGTCTATTAGAATCTGTGTCATAATAATTCAGATAGCATTGTAGTTGGTGTTCAGAGCATAAAGAGAATAATGTAATAAATATTTCTTTGTGAGAATCTAGTGAGTTAAAAAGACAATCTATATCTTCCCAATAACAAAGCTGCTATGGAAATTAAAGGAAACAAATCAATACACTGCACAGTGTATTTTTCTTTCTTCTTGTCCAAGCAGGACCATCAGGAAGGTTACAGTGTTTCTCTAGCCTGTTGGATTGGATCTCCCTATCATCACAAGATTCAAATAAATATTAAAAATACCAGTTATAACTGTACCAAGAGTTTGATAGTCAAAAGTTATTTTTATCATCCCAGTAATAACTGCTACTAATTCTCTGATTTTTTTTCCACACAATAACTAAAAATATGGAAAGTAATCAACTTTATTCGAAGACAAACTGTATTATCTATAGTTGTACAGATAAATATAAACAATAAGTTTACAAATCAGTTTTTACTACTTCATTTAGGATCACCATGAAGTATTTCTATAAAAGAGTGTTCTGGATAGAGGCAGTCCTCTGGGCATATGACAATTCAACTTTTGCTGATTTGTATTTCTGCTGTTCATTCAACTACACACTTGTGGTCAACATTGCCAGTAGGCAAGCAGCACACATATTGAAATACATCAGTCAGTCTACTCCCTGACATTTACCATAAAAGGTTCCCCAATACTCCCTCTCAATCTGACCAGAAAAGAAGGGTGGCAGCATCCTTCACGGCCTTGCTGCTTGGAGAGCTTTGTTTTTAGCACAAGCCTAGGTTCAGTCTTGTGTTTTTGGTCAAGCTGCACAGGGAGGCAGAAAGAGGGGAAGAAAAAGAGAATTAATAGGAAAAATAGAAGTGTTTAATACTTTAAACTCAGTAACAGAAGTTATGAAATGCTTTGAGCAATGGCAGGATCATTCTTTTACTGAAAGGTAGAGTCTGGCTGCTCACTGCTTAATAGTCAATATAAGGCCAGGTTGGTGGAAAGGAAAGTTTGCATAATACATCCTTCTTCATGCTTCCTTCCAGGATTAAAATTTGACTGGGAGGCAGAAATCTACACTTTCTTCCATTCAATCTTTAAAATACACACATAAAAGAAAAAATTGTGATGATAACATCCTACTTCTATTCAGTAAAGTATTTGTCTTGGGGGAAAGTGGAAAATATTTGATTTTGTGGAATCAGACTCATAATAGCATGAATTTTGAGTTCTGACTTTCTCCAAGATAACATTCCATTCATGTTGTTATCTTCAGGAGAGAAGACTCAGCATCACATGACTGAAACTAAGAAGGGGGTGGGAATAACCATTGATTTACTCTTAACATTGATTCTTTACCAGGTAAGCAGCACGTGTTAAAAAAAAAAAAAAAAAAAGGAAAAAAGCCCCATTACTTAAAAACCCATGGTTAGGAAAAAGGCAGTACTTTCTCACAGATAGACTGCTGATAAGGGCAATTTAAAATGATCCTGAAGAACCATGTGTTCCAAATAATTGTGTATAATAATTATGTGAAATATATTCATTTCAGCCTTGTTCAGAATAACAGAAAATAATTTTATTGTCTAACAATAATAACAATACATACTGATTAAATAAATTTTGTTCTATCAATAACATGGACTATTCTGCTGCCATTAAAATGACTTCTCCTTTTCCATATTCAGTGCTTTTGAATTTTTATACCATTTATTTTTTATTTAAATCTTCTCTCTTGTAATTTAAATAGTCGTCTGAGGGTTTTTTAGCCACTACCCAGATATCTTCCAAAACACCACCCTAAGTCAAATGCAAATTATCATTCCCAGGCAGCCAAACTAAGGCTTCAGTCCTGATTCTGTCTAAGGATGGAGCATTTATACACTGCCAACTTGGTTCTAAATATTTTAACTCTGGTCTGCCATTTTATTTTGGCCTCAGTGATATAAGACAAATTGGATGCTTTTCAAAGAAATGGCTTTGGACACTATTAACATATAATACTTGTCTAAAAATAGGTAAGCAAGAAACCCTCTCCGTATCTAATTTAATTCTAAATTAAATATAATAATAATAATATAATAAAAAAAACTTCTCAAATCTTTTTATCCTATAAAATCATGAAACTTATCCTCATTCTTATGTACCATATTTAAGTAGGGAAAGGAAAGTCCTCAGAAAAATCACCACAAATTTACCTTTAAGGAGTCATATTAAACCCTCAAGATAAGACAGAAACAAAAAATTTTGTATTCATAAAAATAGACTTTTGCTGTAATTTGTTGCAAAGAAATAAGATTAGAGATCGAATTAAATTACACACATTAGTTTGATGTTGAACATAACTCTTTATTAAGCTAAGTTTTCTTCAGAAGGAACAAACTAGGTATTTCATTTTGGTACATAGAAATTTTTCTGGGAATATAGTCACTAAGTGCATAGGTTACTTTTTCTATCAAAAGGATACTGGAAGCAAGGCGAATTTGTGAGACAAGACAGAAAATTTACGAAGAGTCTTATGTCTATAAAAATGAAATAAAAAATTGTTAATTGTCCTTATATTGACTTTGTATCCAGAATTTAGTAATAAATGTAGATTGATTTCATTCCATCTACTCTTTCAACACTGATGTCTTAAGACTTAGTGCCATCCACTGTTCTAGATACTGGAAGTTTGAAGATCTGCCACTAAAAAGACATAAATATCTTCAAGTATTTAAAAACAAAGCATATGGGGAATATGATTAACTTATTCACTGTGTAAACACTTGTTCTGGGCTTCTGTAAACATAGTACTGGCACAGTGAACCTGGAACTGATTCATCCATAAAATGTATCTTTAATAGAAAGCCAGTGTTATGAGATATGTTTAGAGAACATTGGAGGGAATCTATTTTGAAGAAAAAAAAATTCTTTACCCTTGAAAGCAAAAAGTGATATAATTTGTTTTTTGTAGCTGTTTTTATTCTATTATTCAATTAGGTTTAGTTTCGTTTTAAAATTGTCACAGAGCTTATAAAATGGAAAACTGCTGTACAAGGAAGATCCTATTATTGGTTTTGTTGAGAAAGTTTTTTTGCAAACAAGAATTCTGAAGACTACCAATAATAAATGATACCAGGATTGTCAATTTTAGGTTTGGCTCCTCTATTTCTCAGTAAAAATTCATCTGCAAATCAAAGTTCTACATTTAGGTTTGTTTCGTTCATATTTGTAGCTCATTTTTGAAGGTATTCGAGGTCCTGGCATAGAAGGTGACATTGCCATTGATGATGTATCAATTGCAGAAGGAGAATGTGCAAAACAAGACCTGACGACTAAGAGTAAGTGTCTCTTCTTGGATCTGTTGGTGTGATGTTAAAGTAAAGTAATGACTATTAGGCCAATATGGTCTAATTGTTAAAATGAATTTATTTTTAGTTTGTTTATTCAAAAATTTCCTATGCATGAAACTCTAAAATTTCAAACATATTTTAAAATCAAATTATTAAATCCAGTGGTAGACATTAGACCTCAGTTATTTGACCTAAAATAAAAGTAATTTTGATTTTGGTTCATATAAGGCAAGCACACTTTGATTTTTAATTATGGTTTTTAAATATTTTTTGTTTATATTATTAATTTCAGAGGATTTTTAAACTATTATTAAAATATCTGGCTAATCCAAATAATCAACCTACATTTATATAGCCATGGCTATTTTTATTCCCCCAAGTTCATGAATGTATTTTATAGGTCTAACTTATGCCAACCATTTTAACAGATTCAATCTTGTGATGAGTCTTAGTATATATGTATTAAGTAATGGAGTAGCCTGATTTTTTTCCTGGTATGATTAATCTCCTATGTGCATCACAATCTTGTTTAGTAATTTGGTTTCACTGTTTATTCTGGTTTGAGTATTATGATATAATGATATATTCAAATTGTATTTTTTTCACCAAAAATTCATTTTTAGTAAAAGAGGTTTATATAGAAAATTATAAATAATGCAAAAAGTATCATTTATGTATTGGGCTGTTTTTTTTCTTAAATCCTCATTATGTTATTCATGTGAAGATGAGAAATTTAAAATTATTCTTATGAAAAATTCCTCCAATTGAAGGATTTTCATAGAACCATCTGGAATCTTTAATTTTGTAGTTATTTAAAGAGGTATCAATTAAACTAAATATGTACAAATAACTTATTAATTATTTAACACTTACAAAAACAGCATGAAAATCCACTTTATATAAGTCTAGAGCAAATCAGAGTCTTTGTTAATTGAGTATATTTGGTGAGAAATTATATCAGTCTGTATGTTGAAAGTCAAATTTATACAACTATCCACTGATTGCCCATAAAAACTGAATTGACTCCATTTTTGAATATTGTTAAGAGACAAAAATTAAAATTGTGTATAACAATGAGCCATTTTCCTCATTTTTTTCACCTTCTTGTCATTACACTTAACATTTCAAGTAACAATTTTAGTAAAAATTTCTCCTTATGACTGGGTAATTTTGCTTTAGAAAACCAGTAGCTAAATCCAAATGAAGTAGGTTTATCAAATACACAGAAAAGCAAGCATTCTTCTCAGAGGGAAAACAGATATCTTTTGAATTTCACAACATGGATCCATGACAGTAACATTATATTAACTGAAGATAGTTACCATCTTATACAGAAATCTTACATTTTGATAATTAAATCACTGAAAATTATTATAAATCAAATACACTTTCCAAATGTGGAAAGCAAGAGAACATAATTTACTTTTCCAAAAGGAGAAAGGAGAAATGTAGCCATAATGAAATGACCATAAAAACCCATAGGCATTTTATTATTATATGATGGAACAGTTTCATAATCAGTTTTGTTCTCCTAAACTACTAAGTCCAGAAAAATGTGTAACTATTTTAAGTAAGATATCTGTATTTATTGGCGGTATCTTTATTTACCCTCTGTAAATCAGAGAAAATAAATCTAATTGAACAAAAAAAATTCTTTGCTATGAGATAATATTCTATTACATTTGTTTCTCTTTAACTATCACTTTTAAAGTTCATTTTGATGAAAACTGTTGGATGAATATTAAATTTATGTTAATTTTTAAGTGCAAACCAGCTTGGAGACCAAAGGCCTCTTCCTAATTGCTCAGGCTCCCAATCCCTCTCTAGTAGAAAATGTAGCACTCTGGCCATGCTATCAAAAGCTGAGATTGTGTGTCTCTCTGTAACCCCAGCTCACTCCTAGGTGAGACCCATTTTGTAACTTAAGACAGGTTAATGAATTATTGGGTTTGTCCTTGTTAGTCCTCCTAGGTAAACTACACATTCTAAGAGGTATCATCTGGATATGAAATTTAAATTACCAGCTACAGGAGGCATCTCAAGGTTTATCGGTGTAACAATTTTTAGTTAGAACAGACTTCATAGCACTTTAAAAAATTACACTAAGGAGAATATTATTTACCTAATTTACAGATAATTGACTGATCATATATATATATAATCCACTATTTGCAGTAGTTAATTCCTTTACCCATAATAATCTCTACCTAGTTTTCATACAGTAGATTTTCTCTCAGTGGTCTTTAAGCTTAAACATCTCTGAAAACTTTTTTTTTTAAAGCTGACCTTTTAGATTTTTGAGAATTTTCTCTGTGTGCATGCCTTCATGTGGCCAAAAAAACTCAGGTTGAGCTAAGCCACAAATTCATATAAATATCTTCTGAACAGGTTTTGTAGCATATCATATCAATTCAAAAATCTGAAAATAGTTTTTTATCAAATTTCTAGGCATATATTCAAGTTATTTTCCTTTTCACTTGTCTTGGAAATGAATCTGATAAATAAAACAAACCAAACCAAAACAACAAATGTTTTCCAAAAATATCTTCTGTGCACTAAAATTGTTTTGTTAGTTCACTAAAGTTGTATTGGTAGCTACATGGGGTACTTAGTCTCGTTTTCCATTTGTTTCTTGGCATTTATTTCCTTGTCTTTAGATTCCGTTGATGGTGCTGTTGGAATTTTAGTACATATATGGCTTTTTCCGGTTATCGTCCTCATCTCTATCTTAAGTCCTCGAAGGTGACCTTACCCTGGCAGAGGCTATAAAAGATTCACCAGGCACTAGCATGAAGAAAGAGTCTTTGTAAATGGACACTGAAAAAACAAACTACCAAAGATTCCTCCACTGACTACTGACTCAAAAATAAAATAATAAAAACAAATTTTTTAAGCACTGGGGATAAAAAGACATCATGGAAATATAACTTATTCCACACTACAAATAAAAGAAACTCTTGACCTGAGTAGAGAAGAGACCTTCAGGTGCTTCTATGGCTAAAAAGATTACATACAGCATCATCTGGTCATCTGGTTGAACTCGGAAAAAAAAAAAAGAGCTATAGAAATCCTTGTCAAAGCACAAAGTCATGGCTGGTTTTGTTTCAAATGAATAGTTTGCTTGTTACTATGGAAACCTAATGGCCTGCCAACGAAAACCTCACTGTAAACAGGGTACGTGAAGAGCTGGCATTTATTTTCCTTTTGAGAAGGTTTTGCATAGAGAATTAAATAAACGTAGGCCCTTTTACCTTTGGTTGTTACCCTTCCTTGACAATAACCCGAACTCAGAATTATTTAAAACATTCTTCTTCCTCCCCACCTTATCCCTACCCCACTTTATTATTATTATTTGTTTTCCTCCCATGGCTAAGCTAGATAACTGTATGCTGTCTCTTTTTGCATGCACTACTATCCAGGATGGTAAACCTGGGCTTACACATTACACAGGCTTATCGGAGTTTGCTTGCGGCCACTTGAACACCCAAACTAAGTCATCTGTTCCAACGAAGAAACCAAACCACCATCTTTTATAAATTGCCATGGAAACCAAGTGCCTTCAATGAGACAAGCCTGAATAATTTTCAACTCAGAAGCTTGCACTGCTAAGAGTGGTTTGTGTAAAACTATTTTATAAACAAACTACAGAGCCTAAATGTGCAAATTACAGGCAAGACAACAAAGCCGCTTCTGAAGAAGAAAGGACCGAAGCTGCTGCGTAAGCCCATGCAGACGAGATATTTGTTGTTTGACCTCCTAGACAGCCATGGCCTTTTGGCTTATTGTCCATTAGAAAATAACTTCCATTGAGACCAGACATGGGAGCAACACTTTTTTTCTTCCAGGTTATTAAATGGGTCAACCAGAACAAAAGGTTGTTAAGATAATAATTAGCGCAGAAGGTGGTAAAACACAAGCGTGATTTTTTACTCTAACCTCCATTTGAAATGAAATTGGCCCTAGCTTTAGAGGGAACAAGAAAATGTCTGTGAATGCAGTGCATACAAACTCTACAGTGGAACTGGGCCTGAAAAATCTGGCTTTATTCTAAACACTGAGGGTAAAATGCCTCTGCCCTTTAGTCAGACTCTGTGCAAATTGTGAAATATTATTTTATTATTTTGCCAAGATTAAAAAACACTTTTACAAAAAAACAAAAACCTGTAAAAATGATTTTGAGCTACCTGAGGACAAATCATACCTTTAACCAGCCAGTTTTCCAATGCATTGTAAATTTCACTTAAACCTGTTGGTTATGAAAATTTGAAGATCTTTTTCCTTAAATTATCTCAGCTTTTAACTTCATTTAAAAAGACTTTGTCTAAAGAAGAATACTATTATTATTATTATGTTCTCTCAACACCCCAGGATTAAAAAACTGATTATGCAAGTAATTGGGATATAAGTATTAAATTATAACATTTGCAAATATTAACATAAAAAGCACAACAAAATGTAGTGGAAAAATGACAACGCTTGATTTTTTTAAAAGAAAATTCTGTAGAAATGTTTGTGCAAATTCAGTAATTCAACTTAAAAGATAATTTTACAGCTATGTTCAATAAAGCCTCTTTCCAGGTAAGGTATGAAAAGCAGTATGTGTGTTTGTTGAACAACGTTCACTTATCACCAAAATGAGCCTAGTTATACAATTTACTGGTTATGTTACCATGGGATAAATCTTCAGTGCTTCATATACTGTAATGCCTGCCGGAAGAAATTCTGATAGGGAATCTCTGATGCACTCTCCCTTATATGTAATACATGTTAAAAAAATCAAACTTTTGAAAGTAAAATATGAAACAAATATGAACTTGGAATTTAATGTGTATTTTCATAGTTAAAGAGGGGACCAGTCTGAATATTCCAGTAGTAATAGAATCAAGCTAACTCAAGTTCTTTAAATTAAGCAGAATAAACAGATGAATTTAAAAACATATTTGAACAGATCAGGCATATTGAAAAAAATTTCAAAATTATAGTCACCTATTTATTTTATCAAACCAAAGAAATTAAAGTAAACAATATTTGAGGCACTTAGCTTAATATTTACTAAATCTCCCTTCAGCTTGACTTCCATTTTATGTGGCAACTAACCACTTCTCTCCACTCTCCCATATTTGTGAATCATTTTTTTGGATTTATTTTCTGCATATTCATTTCTGATAATATCAATAAAAATATTCTAGATCAAAAGAGAGGCTTAACTCATTATACCTGGACTTCTTTCCTTGATCTTTATTTGAGTGAGGCTTTTGCAAAAATCACAACAAAACAAAATCTACATTCAGAATATTTGGATATGTATATGTCCTTCCCAGAAAAAGAATCAAGTCTTTTCTCCGAAGTCACCTTGCACAAAGAAACTGCTGTCAGCAAAAGATACAGTTCTACTACTTAACATTCACAAAATAGTAAAGTCTTTCTATAACCTTTCACACAGTAAGAATACACAAACCTTCAGAAGTTCATGAGAACTGGCTGGTACTCCAAAAAGTAATTTTGATTAAATGAGAAATTGCAGATGAGTGCCAAAAACAAAAGAGTAATCAGAACTGCAAATCAATCAACTTTATTGGTATGGTAATAAATTAAAATATATAACTCAAATGGGTTCTAGATTGCTTATATAAACCAACAAACATAGAATCAATGTTTTTCACTCAGAGTAAATGTTTAGTTGCTTTAATTGAAAGGCAATGGATAAAAATGCAGAAATTTTTAAAAGGTTGGCATACAGGAAATATAAATTGTGAGGTATTCCCTTCTTTAATATTAGTTATAATAATGACAACTTTAAAGCACTTAATCTGTTTACCAACTCCCTTCCTTTTCCTAATACTTTTGTATATGAGTTGAACTCTCCAGTGTATCCCCTTTTCCTTTTTGATAATATTTTAAGTGTAATTGATGCCAGTATTTTGTTGTTGTTGTTCTCTCATAGGAAGGCATTAGACAATGGAGCTTTTAATTTCCTGGGAGAAAGATTATATCATATGATCTACTGCCAGTAGTTGATCCTAATTAATAAGAAGCATTACTCTGTTTCATCAGTTCAAAGCTGCTTGTTTCTCCACATTCTAACATCTCTGCAATCAGGCATATTTTAATTACAACTAGCAGCATTTCTGTGTAGTGATATATAAAATAAGAGTGCATCCTAAAAACAATGGCATCTTAGTTATTGAAACTCACCAAAGTTTCCAAAAGTTTCAAATCCTGCCCAGTGTTATTACTTTTCAATAGAAATAATAGCCACTTCATATTTGTAGGATTTATATTACTTACTGAATACACATTATTTAAAAATAACATAACTTTAATTTTATTCTTTTTAAAAATCTGAGTCTTCTCTTACATACATTATAATACAAACCTAGACCTGCTTTTTCTTTTTTTCCTGCTACCTGTATTTTAGTTCTATCATGAATTACAATATGCCACGTACCCCTGGATTAAAATGTTTTCTGTTTTTCTGTGATTCATAGCACTTAATGTGTTAGAAGTTTGGCCTGCCATTAAATTTCTTTCAGAGATTTGAAAAATGCATGGTGCATCACAATATCATGTAATAGGCTAAACTAATGGTATTTCATTTCACCTACATCACAGCATCGACTTTGGCATGGCAATGAATTGTGATAATTACAATAATGAGAATTGCAAACCAGCTGGTCAGTTACATCATGTTAAAAATGGTAAAAAAAAAATACCATTCTTTACTTTTATATTTTAAAATATGACAAAATATGAATGACAACTGTACTAACTTTTCACCAAACATGCATTTTTATTTTAAAGACTTTATAATAAACTTATCTGTCAAAATGTGTAATTTGAAGAACAATTAATTTAGTTCCATACTTAAGACTGTATGAAACTGGCTGTGGTGTTTTTCATGATCAATTTTTGTTTGTTTTGATTAGTGAATTGAAAGATACTGACAGACTACATAATCAGAGTTGATAGAATGACTTCAGAGGATTCTATTGAATGCATGTTCTTTATCAACAAACTTTTTTTTTTAATGTGCCTTTCAAAGATCAGAGCCTCTCAACAGACATTTAAACTGGAAAAAAATTGTTCTGAATTCATTTTCTTCTTGGGTGATGGCTACTTCTTACTAATTGCTTCGTCTGCATCTCAACAAGGGAGAAGGTATACTCTTCTTGCAACTGGGTAGTTGATGTCAAGGAGGAGTTATTGCATTTTCTGTGAAAACAATAAAATCATAGGGTTCAATCCCAAGTTATTTCCTTTCCTAAAATGCTCCCTTTGTGACTAACTGGCTTGATTAGTTTTCTTAGTGCTTATTTTTAAAAAGCAATGTCTCTGGCATTTTCTACTTCTACTTAGAAAAGCTACTGCAGAATGATTAGAACTTTTTTTCAAATATGGTATAAAAAGTTCTCTGCTGATATCCATAATATTTATAAGTAAATATGTATGTTATTACATAGAAAAACTAAGACTTAAAAACTTGAAATTTTAATGTGAAATATGCCAGTTCAGAATCAATCCATCATATGTACATGTCTGTTTGGAAACAGAAGTGAAAGTTAGGTTAGGGAGAGATAAATATTCCATATATTTGTATATGGACTTCTTTATTAACATTAATATAAGGCTTAATAAATCATGATTGGTGATTTCATTATTCTGAATCTACATTGCGTATATTGGAATTAAGGAATTGGAATTCAAAATTTGAATAAGGCAAGGGTTAAACTCTGGGTAAAAACTGAAATAGTTTTTCTTAAAGGAACATTTACAACTGATGAATTTAATTTCAATTGTACTAGTTTTCCATAAATTGAGTTTAAATGTAATCTTATTTTTCAATAAAGTGATGGGAAATTCTATGAAATAGGGATTAGCCTATTAGTTTCAGTTTGTTTCAGTATGGCTCTCAATTGTTGTCCTGGATTTCCAGGATACCATTTTTACTTCTTGAGGCATCAGTATATTTAAATGTATACGTTCAATAAAATATATGCTGTTAAATTCATATCGAATATTAGTTACATTTTAGATCTCAAAGTTTAGATTTAACTTACTTTTCCTTTTGATATTTTCCTTCTGCTAATAGTTGCAGATAGCTGTATGTAATCTTCCCTTGGATTTTCTTTCAATAAATGAAATTATGTTAAATACTCTTCTAGTGTTTTGGGGAAATTTCTGCTGTTAATAAGCACTTAGGTTAGAAACAAAAAGATATTTCGAATAGCAATTATATTTTCAAATTAAGATGAAAATGCCATCATTTCTCTCACTATTGAACAGCTTTTATAGACTCAACACTGCAGTGAAGCACAATTAGCCCATTAAAGATATGTGTTGATTTTTACATCCTTTCTGAGGGATCATTTATAAGATTGTGTTAAACAAGTAAGCACTAAAATTTTCCTGAATAAACTGTGATTTAAGAATGGTGGCTCAATTTAGTAACTGTGGGTTTCTGTATGGTATGTGAAATAACTGACTACAGATTAACAGTACTACTGTTTTCCAGGATCAAAGTTTTAATCACATATTTCATGGAGGCACTGTGCTGAATGTAGGTCTTCCAAGGGAAAATAACAGCACTGCTTGGCAATGATTGGAGTGAAACAAACTATAAGTGGAATCCTAAAACTTGCTTATTATTATTTCCCTGTTGCCTATTTAGCTTAGTTTTTTCCTTCATCTTTGGTGTTATAGCTCTATATCCATTGAAACTTTGGAAATACAGTTAACAGTAATAGACCTATTAAGCATCCTCAGAAATCAACTACCTAATTGCTCCATAACTGCCTATTAAAGTCCTGGTTATTCTTCATGAGCGGTTTTAATAGTCAAATTAAAGACTTTGTCCATATTTGATTCCTATGGTACTTATGTTCTTTAAATTATTCTTTAGTTGTCGGCACATCTGCTTCCCAGCTGAAGTTGTTAACCACCTCCATGGCAAGGACTATGTCTTTTTACAGATTTAAGAGCTTCCAGTTTACCTAGGTTCTACAGAGGTTATTGAATTAATGATTACCAAATTAATTCTTGATTTAGACCTACATTTAAAATAGAACTTATTCAATGAACACAGGAAATAAGCAGTCATGTCAACTTTCAGTTATAAAATCAGTGACATTTCACAGACAGAAGACATCTCCTAGGTGCTGAGAAAAATAAGGAATGGAGGCAAATGAAATATTAGTTTACCCATTTCCAACACAATTTTCAAGCACTTCTTACTTTAAAAGAAAATGATTGTATTTCTTAATAAAAAGGCAAACCTTTTTAATGTTTCCACAAACAAACTAAGGAAAAGGAGTCTAATTCTGCATGTTTTGTGTTAGATGTTATCCTTATACATGAGAATAATATGACATAGAATCCCTTCTCTTAATCAAAATATATTAATTATAGACTGTTATGCTTAATTTTACATTCAGGAGATCACATGAGCTAAATTCAGCCTTAGCTCCTTTCTAGAGTTTGCTGTAGTATGTGTGTGTGTGTATATATATATATATCTTGGGATCCAATCATCCATTAGATTTGAAATGAAGTATATTTTAGTATGCAAATATTTTAGAGTTGAATAATAATGAATTATAAAACTAAGATATTTATTTAGTTCTGGATAATATTTTAGGTATCAAATACAAGATTCTTAAACATGGAACAAAATAATGAGAAATAATTCAATTTTCAAAATTGGTAACAGATGTCTATTAATTTTAATATTTTATTTTGATTCTGCTTTGAATTATATGTCTCGATTTCAAAAACTGACACAATTCAACAGCCCAATGAGCCCAAAATAAAAGATGGTACAGTGCTAGTATGTGGCAAAAATGATAATAAACAGTTAATTAAAAAATAAGTAGTACACTGTTATAATTTTTAATGAGATAAACTTGCATCCTTTCTTTTTCATTTACTTTTTGCCAGTATTGTATACAAGAGTGGGATGTTATATGTACTCAAAAGGCTTTTGCAGTACCGGAGTATTCGAGACACTGGAAGGGTATCCATTCTGAGTCAACTCCCACACCAGGGCATGCGATTCCTCACTCAGGAGCCCAGTCCTTTATGCCTGGTGTAGCTTCCTACATTTAATCTTCTTTCAAACTATAAATATTCCCATTGGGAAAACATACTAGTCCCTATTATTTGGGTGACATTTTATGAGCTCAGTCTTCGAACATCTAGCAACATAGACTGAGAAAACCCTGGACCTACTGGAAGGGGCTAAAGAGCAGGAAGGAGAAACATGCAGAGAGGAGAGGCGTGAGATTTCAAAGACTGCATTCATTTCACAGTTTTCCTGAGGACAGGTCCAGATTACTTATCCAGTATATAAATAAGAGGAATGTCAGGCTGTCAGACATAGGCAAGAGCTCAAAGAACAGAGTGGGAGAGCTTCTGGGATGGAAACATAAACAATGAGGTCACAGAGAGGGGACGATATAAATAGATGCGGATGCTGCTGCTGCTAAGTTGCTTCAGTCGTGTCGGACTCTGTGCCATCCCATAGATGGCAGCCCACCAGGCTCCCCCATCCCTGGGATTCTCCAGGCAAGAACACTGGAGTGGGTTGCCATTTCCTTCTCCAATGCATGAAAGTGAAAAGTGAAAGTGAAGTCACTCAGTTGTGTCCGACTCTTAGCGACCCCATGGACTGCAGCCTTCCAGGCTCCTCCGTCCATGGGATTTTCCAGGCAAGAGTACTGGAGTGGGGTGCCATTGCCTTCTCCAAATAGATGCGGATGGATGCATTTTAAAATGAAATTGATCGCACCAGATTGTTCACACTAGTAGAAAGGAGAAAAAGGGAAAATTGCACAATCAGATGTATTTTGTAGAGGCGCATAACCTAAAAAATGAAAATAAAATGTTTAGATTAAGTAAGTCTGAAAAGGAGCTACAATACATATATATACAAATATTCACCACATGCTCCTCTTGCTTTCTCTTCCTTCCTTTGCAGTGACTATGTTTACAACATGGCTTCTCTGTCCACTTTCTCTTTTCTGCTTCTGTGGACTCGTAGTACATAGTTTAGTCTGTAGAGTACATTTTCCTTTAAGATGTATTTCAACAAGCTAGTTTCTGTTTCAGACTGCCTCTGTTCATACTCTTTCTCCACCATTTTTTAATTATATAATTTTAGTTAATATTTAATGTCCCTAACAACTCAGTTTCCTCTTCTGTAAAATAGGGATAATATCATAGGACTGCCGGAAAGCTCAAATGACATAAGGTGCATAAGACATTTAATTTCCTAGAATATCAAAGCATTAATGAACACTTTTAAAAACTTTATTTTTTTTAACTTTTTATTTTGTATTGGAGTATAGCCAGTTAACAATGTTGTGATCCTTTCAGGTGAACAGTGAAGGGGCTCAGCCATACATATACACGTACCCATTCTCCCCCAAAGTGCCCTCCCATCCAGGCTGTCACATAGCATTCAGCAGAGTTCCTTGTGCTACACAGTAGGTCCTTGTTGCTTATCCATTTTAAATATAGCAATGTGTACATGTCCATCCCAAACTCCCTAGCTATCCCTTCCTGCATCCTCCCCCCCAGCAACCATAGGTTCATTCTCTATGTCTGTGAGTTTCTTTCTTTTTTGTAAGTTTAGTTCTATCATTTTTTTTTTTTAGATTCTGCATATAAAGGATGGCATATGATACTTCTCCTTATCTGACTTACTTAACTCAGTATGACAATCTCTAGGTCCATTGATGTTGCTGCCAATGGCATCTCATCCATTTTAATGGCTGAGTAATATTCCATTGTATATATGTACCACATTTTCTTTATCCATTCCTCTGTTGATGGGCATTTAGGTTGCTTCCATGTCTTGGCTGTTGTAAAGAGAACGAACACTTTTTATTGATAGGATGATATTCTTAGAGACAGAAGAGTAAAGCTGAGAATCATAATGTCTATCCTGTCCACAAGTGTCAGAGCATTTTCAAATTATTTTCACTTTCTCTAATGATTTTACTTCAAGCCCATTTATATGCACACATTTATATATGCCATTAATATGATTTATCATTTTCAAAGTGTTTTCACACACATTATTTCATCTATTCTAACCCAGGAGGATTGGTGACTTTTCCATGGTGTGTGAACTGAGGTGTGATAGATGATGTCCTGTCTTCTTTCCATCATCTTGCCTCTCAGTCTCACTACACGTAGGTGGCCGTCTGTTCAGAGGGATCCAGGACTGAAAATAACAATGTTTAATAAGCAATGTTTTTGGTATTTTATTATACAGGGAGCCTCCATATGATATGAAATCTAAAACAACATTATTTTGTGTATCACTAACAAGGGGAAAAAAACACATCTTTAATATGATTGCAAGACACCATCAGTTATAACAGGCAGTCCTATTTTAAAGATGTTAAATTGTGAAAAAACTGAATCTTAAGATTAATGGAATATGGCATTATTTTTAATGTACTAGATATTGCATTTGAAACTTACAGAAACCTGTCCTGTGTATTATTAAGCAGTTGGATTCTGCCTTAAATGTGAATAAAAATCTCTTAGACTGGTTGTTGAAAATACAGATTCCAGAGTCTTGGCACCAGAGGTTTTGATTCAGTAGGGCTGGAGAAAGGGGAAGACATGGGATCTTAAACAAGCCACTTGAAAATTCTTACATTTGTGATCAAAACAGCCACGATTTGATAGAGATTGGTATAGCACAAAGAATGGAAGTTCAAATCCTGATTTTTACTGCTAGTAGCTATGTGACCTTGAACAGATGGTTTAAAAGTCCTATGCCTTAGTGTTCCTGGGGACACCATAGAGCAGTCCAGATTCAGACAATCAGGTTCTTCATTACATCATCTCCCTCAGCTCCCTTATAGATAAAATGGGGTTATCTAATTAATGAACTAATATACGTTAAACATATAGGACACTGCTGGTCTTTAACAAGCACTACATAATTCCTTGAAAGTGAAAGTCACTCAGTCCTGTCCAATTCTTTGGGACCCCATGTACTGACTAAATGGTCCCTGGAATTCTTCAGGCCAAAATACTAGAATGGGCAGCCTTTCCCTTCTCCAGGGGATCTTCCCAACCCAGGGATCAAACCCAGGTCTCCCGCATTGCAGGCAGATTCTTTACCAGCTGAGCCACAAGGGAAGCCCAAGAATACTGGAGTGAGTAGCCTATCCCTTCTCCAGCAAATCTTCCACAACCAGGAATCAAACCCAAGTCTCCCGCATTGCAAGCAGATTCTTTACCAGCTGAGCCACCAGGGGAGCTCCAAAATAATTTCTTGCTCATCTGCAAAAACAGGATAATAATAACAGTACTTACTTCATAACACCGGGATGAGTAAATGAGGCAATGCAGCCTAAGAATGTGGCAAAAAGTGGTTTTTTGTTTTTTTGTTTTTTTGTTTTTTTTTTTAGATATTGGCTTAATAAAGGGAGATCTTTCAAATTAAGTTCTTTAAAACTTCTTTTCATGGCTAATCCGTATTTCCTTTTCCTTATCTTGGAGATGGCCAGGGAAGAATGTTCTATAGTATTTTAATGTTCTTATTTATCTGGCATGAAGTATATTAGCCCCTCAAATGAAGTAAGTCCCATGGCATTACTTTATAATATAAAATTTTTGAGTAGCTATGCTCATTTTAGGATACAAACAATTGTTAGAAAAATTAGACAATAGTAAATAAGTACAAGTTTGGCATCCTTCAAAGGTAACCACTCATATTTGCATATGTGTTTATATTCTAGACAGGGATGCTGTTCACTTTTTAAAATAAACTTTTATTTTGAGATAATTATAGATTCACATGTAGTTGCAAGAGATAATATAGGGAGATCCTGTTTCCCCAGTGATAACATCGTGTATTTGTATGTGTATATTTAGTTCTGTGTATTTTTATTACATTTGTAGGTTCATGTATTCACCACCACAGACAAGATACACATTTCTGTCACCATAGGAACCCCTATAGTGTTGTATTTTTATAACCACATTCACTTCCCTTCTGCCTCCCTCCTCCAATTCATCCTATAATCCTGACAACAGTTAATTTGCTCTTCATTTCCACAATTTTGTCATTTCAGGAATGTTATATAGATGCTATCACACACTATATAAATTTGGAGTATATTAAGTTTGCACTATATAAGTGCAATATCTTTTTGCATTCAGCTTAATTCTCTGGAGAATTATCCACATTGCAGCATGTATCAGCAGTTTGCACGTTTATATTGCAGAGCAGTATTGTGAAGCATGAACGTACCTACAGTTTGTGTGACCATTCACCCATTGAGGGACATCTGGGTTCTTTCCAATGTTGAATTATTACAGACAAAGCTGCTATGAACATTCATGTATACATTGTCTGGTGAATGGAAGTTTCCATTCCCAAGATACATGTTCAGGAGTGCCACTGCTGGGTGGCATGGTAGTTGTATGTTTAGCTTTATAAGAAGCTGTCAAGTTGTTTCCCAGAGTGATCACACCAGCTTCCATTCCCACCAGCAATGTGTGAATGATCTGATTTCCATGCATTCTCACCAAATTTAGTGTCACCACTTTTTTTTTACTTCAACTTTCCTGACTGAGGTGTCATGCTATCACATTGAGGTTTCGCATTTTCCTAACGTCTAATCAAGTTGAGCACCTTTTCATTTGCCATCTGAATATCCTCTTTTGTGAAATGTTTAGCTGTTTTCTAATTCTATTTTTAAATAGGTGAATTTTTAGAGCTCTTTTTATATTCTGTATGAAAGTCATTTGCCAGATATGTGACTTTTAAGTAGTTCCTCCCAACATACACCTTGTCTTGCCATCCTCTTCACATGGTATTTTGCAGATCAAAGGTTTTAGTCTTGACGAAGTCCAACTTATTTTTTCCTTTTGTGGGTCATGCTTGTGGTGTTGTCTAAGAATTCTTTGTCTATTGCTAGATATTAAAGATTTTCTCTCTGTTTTTTAAAAGCAATGTTGTCTTTATCCTACAATGGAAAATCGGATACATTTTAAGAGTCCTGTTATAATGTTAGGTACATTTATTTTAGTTCAAAAATACTAATATTTTCTCATAGCAATGGTGGGAGATGTTAAAGCAATAAAGGAAGTTAACAATTTCGATATTTTAGATATTAAATCAAAATTTTGAATGTTACATTTAAAGTTATATGATACAACCATATAAAGAGAAGAAAGTCATGTCTCTTCATCTCAAAACATACCCAAAGATTAGTGGTTTCATTTTTTTTTTAATTCTTCCTTAATTTCATTTATAGAAATTGTGTAATGAAAGTCAGACAGCCTGGCAAATAGTCATGTATTAGGTTATTGTGGCCACTTATAACAGTGAGAAAACGCGAAACAATATAAATGCCTATCAGTAGGGAATGTTGAATAAAACTTGGTTGTGCTCTTCCCAAGACTGCCAATTGTATGGGAGATTTCTTCGGGAGCTGAGATCTAACCATGCACTATTGTTCAAAAGTTCCAGGAAGTACCACCACCACAACCAACCCTTCCATTGCTCTGCACCAGCAATCCTCAACCAATGCACAATGTCCTAGCCCCAAGGAAGAGTAATGACAGGATGCCTGTTCTACAGATTTCCAGAATTCCAATAGGACTAAATTCATTAACAACAGTGTTCCTTCAATAAGAGAAATTTTTTTATTGATTGCCTTTCCTTCCCTTTATCACTTCCTCATATCCCTACTAGAATTTCTTGGAATCACCTTCCAGATAAAATATTGCACTAAACCTTGTCTTAAGGCCTGCTTCTGAAAGAACCAGACTAAGACAATTATTTGTAGGAGAAAGAAGCAGAAATCTCTTTTTTTAAATGGGCTTGAATTTCATATAACATAATTATATTTACTATATTTTGTTGGATTAAAACCTTACATAATATCACACATAGTTTGATATATTTATAAAAATATATATCTCTCAAATTCCTAACATTCTTCCTGTCTGGTAGGTTTTGTTTAGCAAAGTTTGATATTCTATTTCATTTCATTCCTGGGTTCTCAATTTTTTGGACATTAAACATATGCTAATTCTGTAGTCTGAAAAAAAACAAAACAAAAAAATGTAACAAAAAATCCTGGGGAGACAAAAGGAGGAAAATGACTCAGCATAGGGAAAGATTTTTTTTTTTCCTTTTTCAAAATTGGATCTTTTCTAGATTTAGATGGCCTAATAAAATATAGCTTTAGGCATTCTACATGGAGGCAAAAGAGAGTGAGGAGAAACACCATGTGCTGGCATAGTGAAGACAGGATAATTACCAGGCCAAAATATCACTGAATGTTGCCTGGGGAAATTGGATAATATTGTAGAGTCAAAATATCATCTACTTAATGCAGCATACTTCATTCAAAGTTTAGACTGAAAAATTAATTGAAAAAAAAAAGTGAAAACCTTGCTTATAAGTTAATGAAAATGATAACATGTGCATTGATTATGAATAACAATAAAGAGTTTGCATGCCAGGAGGAAATGGAAAATTCCTGTTTTAGAGTATAATATACAAGTTCCTTGAGACTATTTTTTTCTCTTCCCTCCTGTACACTTAATTATTTGTTGATCTCAATTATAATCTCTCTACTATATTTATTTGTTCTGGAAAATAGTGTCCTGCACATGGAAGTAGTCTCCATCACAAAGAGTGCATTTCTTTTTATCTTTCTGTCCTGGTTAGCTCTGTTGATTGGGTCTTGTGCTAATGAGGCCAGTCCTGCAGATTCAAAAACCCCTAATTAGCTGTGCATAGAGAGATGAACACTATGGATACACACTGATAGTCTCAGTCAAACTAACACTTGGTACTGGTCAGAAATAGGACTTTGATTGTGTGGCTAAATTGATGATTTTCATCATCACAGTAATAGAATAAAAATTTCAAAACCTTGTTTTACCTTGGTCACCACCCATCACTTCTTCAGTTTTCCTTATACCTAGAATAGCACTAACAGTCATTAAAAGTAAACCAGAAACCTGGGAATTATCCTTGATGCCTCCTTTTTCTTCACCCCTGTATCCAATCCATCACCATGCCTTGATTGTGCCTCTAAATAAATTCCGAATCTGTCTTCTTGCACCATCTCTGATGTCACTGCCCTAGACAGAGTGCCTCTGAATTCTCACTGGGATACTGCATTCGCCTCTTATTGTGGATTTCTGCATCTGACACTCATTCTTCACCCTGTAGCTTAGGTAAAAATACATTTTAAAATAAAAATATAAGTTCACTCCTCTTCTTGAACATTTTGAATGGCTTCCCATTGCTTGCCAAGGAAAAATGAATTCTTTAAAGTAGCATAAGAAAGATCTGTATGATCTGGCTTCTTTTCACCAATCTAGCCTCACCTCGGAGAAGGCAATGGCAGCCCACTCCAGTACTCTTGCCTGGAAAATCCCATGGATGGAGGAGACTGGTGGGCGGCAGTCCATGGGGTCGCGAAGAGTCGGACATGACTGAGCGACTTCACTTTCACTTTTCACTTGCATGCATTGATTGGAGAAGTAAATGGCAGCTGACTCCAGTGTTCTTGCCTGGAGAATCCCAAGGAGCCTGGTTGGCTGCCGTCTATGGGGTCGCACAGATTCAAACACGACTGAAGTGATTTAACAGCAGCAGCCTCACCTCACTTGTTCATTAGGCACTGGTACTTCCCAATACCTGTCATATTATGCATTCTGTCATTGTGATGTATGAACTTCTTTCAGTCATGTCTGACCCTTTGCCACCCTATCGACAGGAGCCCACCAGGCTGCTCTGTCCATGGAGTTCTCCAGGCAAGAATACTGGAGTGTGTTGCCATACTCTTCTCCAGGGGATCTTCCCCACCCAGGGATCAAACCCACATCTCTTATGGCTCCTGCATTGACAGGCAGGTTCTTTACCACTAGCGCCACCTGGGAAGCCCTCAATGTATTGGCATTCATAAATTAAGATGAAGGAATGAATGATTAACCACTCTCACACTTGCCCACGGTGCTTCAGACACATCATTTCTTCAGTTTCTCCAGTGCTGCCTCCACACTTAGGGCCTTTTGCTTGCTTTCCCATGTTTCAGATCCTCTCAGCCCTCGTTCCCCTTTGCCCAGTTTGTTCTCCATCTCAGCTTACACAAGAATTCCTCTGGGAATCCTGTCGTTATCATTTAGACCAAATCAGTTTCTTCTATTATATATTCCCACTATCTTGCCTTAAAACATTTCTCAAATGTTTAATTGAATATCTGTGCGTTGATTATTATGAATTCCCTTACTTTACTGTAAGTTCTATGAAGCCAGAGGAAACATGCTTATTTTCCTTACCATCTTTTAAACATTCAGAACAAGATGTCAGATATTTGTAAGGCATTGATGAATGAATATATTCTCCCCACTCTGATCATTCAGAAGCCACATCCAAAGACATTCCCCCTAAATCCATTCTCTTTACTTTTTGATAAATTCTTATCACACTTATAAAATTACCAACTTTTTAAAATACCCAACATTGTTGCATGTTATCATATTGGCAGGCTTTTCCTGCTTGCTTTGGAAACTAACACCTGCATGCCACCTGTTTCTTCTTCTATCTTCAAGTGTAAATATTTTCCAGTGGTCTAAATTTGTTTTTGTTAGTCCCATCCCATCCACTACCAGAAGAACTCTTCAATGGATGATGTCCAAATTGACATCATTCTGTAAGCCCGCATATTTTATATAGATTCAAGATTTAGGCTGAATATTATCTCTATAGTCCAAACCAATAATCCCCTCAAACATTCTAATCCCTGAAAACCAAATCTGTCTCCTGAATTCTCAGTTCTTCTCTTGACTTATCCATCTCATTAATTTGACCACCGTTGTTCTATCATTTTCCAATGAACCATGTTAAACTGTGTTCAAAACCTGGAGAGTTGTCTGTCTCCATTTACCTTGTGTCTTAAATTTAATCAGTCTTGCTTTCTCATTTCTGTCATCTTTAACTCTTTTTAACCTCCATTCTACTCTCACCAAAAATGACTTTTCTCCTGTATAGACAGTGTAATAGCATCCTAAATCATGTCATTGTTCTTAGGCACCCTGTTCCCAAATTCCTCACCGTAACTATGTCAAGTTGGTCTTCTTAGACTCCCACTGCTTTAGAAGAGTGTGGAGCCTTCGTGTATTGGTCCCCTCCTCATGGATTCTTAGTGTCTACCTTTTATATACTAACTAAGGTACAAATGCCTAAGTGTATACCCACAACTCTTCTTAAATGTTTCTAATACATCTTGCCAGATTTCTATATGTTGAAATTTTACTAGAGAGCATACATTTCCTAGAACATATTCATCCTCTCTAAATTCTTTGAGTTTTATCTTACTATCCCACTTGACTTAAGTGACTTCTAGCTTATGGTCTTGGGAGTTGGGAGTGAGGAGTGGTAGGGAGGGGAAAGTTCTACCCATTCTTGAACATTCATGTCAAATGCTACCTTTTTACTTGATATCTTTCTTGAAATTCATAACATCTTTTGGCATTTCTTTTATGGAATAGATATTTTGCTTTACATTATAACAATCAAGCCCCTGTCTTATTTCCTGAATAAAGACTATAAGCTCCTTAAGAGCAGGAATTATATTTTGTTCATTTTATGTTCCTTGCAATGCCAGTTTCAGGAATTGACATATATTAGGTGCTCAATTAATATTTGTTGAATTAAACTAAATATGTAGGAAATCAAACTAAGCAAAATGTATATATATAGCAAAAATATTCAAGAAATTACTGAAATTTGTTCAACAGAATGTATAGAATAAAGAATTTATTGTTCCTGCTGTATCATTTGTTTTATTATATGATTTAATAATATTATTTATGTTCATATGATTTAATTTTTTTCAAAATTTTTATAAAACCATTAATGTAATATTCCCAAATGTTCTGTCAGATAGAACAAATAATAGCATGCTCAGTCTATAGGTTAGGAAACTGTAGAACAGGGATTTTTATAACTAATCTACTAAAGGTAGCATAACTGATAAGAAGGTCAGAACTAAAATCAGGATCTTTTGACATTTGTCACCATAACATGAGCCTAAGGGTGGCTCAGATGGTAAAGACTCTGCATGCAATGCAGGAGACCTGAGTTTGACCCCTGGGTCGGGAAGATCCCCTGGAAAACTAAAAACAGGGTATTTTGACATTTGTCTCCATAACATAGTGTCTCCTAATCCCAGTATTATTTGTTTACAAATGTAAAGTGAATTAATGCACAAATGGAATGGAATGCTTTAAATTGTTTTATCTAGAGTTATATGTAGAATATATTTGCAGGATATTCTGAAATATGATAGGAACATTGGAAAAACTCTTTAACAGAGACTGCCAACAATGAGAATGTATCAGTTGTTCCAGTTAAGTATATACACACAGTTGGTTGTGTATATATATGTATATCAGCATGTGTGCATTATGCAACATCTGTAAATTCTAGGGACACAATAATCTTTCCCAACCTTTCTGTGATTTTAGAAGAACAGTTTTAGTGACTCTCTTAAGGGCCATATTCATCTCTTGACAATAAATCATCAATTCCTATATCATATAGTAACTCAAAGGAGACAAACTGAGAAAGATTTATTCTCATCAAAATATAATCATGTTCATTTTAGTTTGAAATTATCTGTAACATAGCAGCATAAAATAGGGCTCATATAGCTGTAACCAGTTCAATTTTCTAGCATTGTTTGTACACAGTTGCCTGAACATGAATAAACCAGATTCAGATTCTTTGTGACACTTTGCAATTTGGACCTAGAGCCACACTGGAAATTATACAAGGAAGATAGGGTGTTTAAACTTCAACAGCCATCTTCATTCATCCTCAGCACTGAACACAAGCTCAAAAGAAGAATTGGAAATGTCACAGTGGTAACATGAAATGTTTTGATACTAAAAAATATATAAAAGATTTTTTTGTCTGACACACTCACACTGAGAACCTGGTGGAAATAAGAGATTTAAGTGCATGCAAGTGCACTGATGTTGCCAAAGCAATGGAAAGAAAATCAATTTTTCCTCCCAAAAAGAGTTTGTTGAGAAGTACTATGACTATTTCTATATTTCTATCTGGCTATAAGTATCAAAAAGTATTTCTAAAATGTTAATTGTGTGTTGAAATTGATAGAGATGAGTTTCATGAGGTAGTGGAGATTGTTCACATTTATAAAAACCAAGAAGAATGTCATTTTTCTTTGTAAAAGATCTAATATTCTACAACTATTTCTTTAAATGAATTTATGTACTATCCTTTAGATTAAAAACATACTGATTTTGCAACTTGATAGGATAAGACCAGTGCCCCATATGAAACATAATCTCTTTGGTTAGAAAGGAAAGTTCTATTCTAAAAATTGCCGACAAACTTTTAAAATAGTTTTAATAGTACAATTTGGTTTGTCAAATGTTTCAACAAATTTGAATTTGTAATTTTTTTATATTTGGATTTCTTTTCTTTATATTTGTGATTTGTGCTTGGTCACTCAGTCATGTCTGATTCTCTGGCCCCATGGACTGTAGCCCATCAGGCTCCTCTGTTCATGGAATACTCCAGGCAAGAATACTGGAGCAAGTTGCCATTTCCTTCTCCAGGGGATCTTCCTGACCCAGGGGTCAAACTTGTGTCTCTTGCATCTTCTGCATTTGTAGGCAGATTCTTTACAATAACACCACCTGGAAAGCCCATTTGTGATTTGGTTGAGTCTTTAGTGTTATGGGGAAGGCAGGTAGATTGCCTATATTAACTAGATTATAGGCTTTACAGCTATGATGTTGAATTTATAACTATTCTACTTCCTTTTCACTTCTGGATTCATCTTTTCAAGTATGCATTATTTGAACAGATCTGTGTTAATATGCTACTATGAGCCAGGCAAGATGCTAAGAACCAGGAATGCATTGTGAATAAGATGGAAGACACTGCCCATTCTCAAGTTAATATTATCAATTAATTGGGCTTTTGCTTTGTTAAGGTAATCTAGTTTCAAATTTCTGGGTGGAAAATAGACAGTAATAAACTTTGAGTAAAAGATTTACATGTATGCCTTACAACAACTATTCAATTTTCTGTAAATATATTTTAAGTATACTCCACCCTAGTATTTCTGTATGTTGATTCCACTCTTGTTTTTCATGACAAAACTTATAGGGATCATATTGAAAATAGGGTAACACTCTATTCTCTTGGACCATTCTTAAAAAGTCTCAAAGGACTCAGCTCATTAACCCAGCATGTCTTTTATCAGCTTATGAACCAGTTACAGTAGCCAAAGTTGGGTGATCACAAGTGGAAGGAAAGACTCTTCAGATCACATGTGAGGAAAGGGTGCTGACAGGATCTGTGAAGGTACTTTCTGGGAGTTCTCTCATTTTTTAGTCCTGATACTTTGGAAACTTATTAGTAAAACATATGAAACAAATGTATTAAAAATTCTGAAGACATACCATAACTATCTTTTTGTGAGGTTAGCTCTGAACTGCAACTTAAAAAAAATAAATATACTTACCAGGAGCTTAATGAAATCTATGATGCTGTGCAGTCAACTGAGAAAGAAGCTATATTGAGTCTCTGGCTAAATATGCCTTTTTCTGAAGAAGCTATTACAAGACTGACTTTCCTTATCCTTAAGTAAAGTAATACTTATCTGATTAGCTATTGCAATCAAACCTTTCAGAACTGAGTTGCAACTATGAAGGAAGGATAATCTAGAAATAATATCAGGGGATTTAGACAACAATCTATATTTTATTGGGCTTCCCTGATGGCTCAGCAGGTAAAGAATCTGCCAAAAGAGATAAGATGTGGGTTCGATCCTTGGGTTGGGAAGATCCCTTGGAGAAGGAAATGGCAATCCACTCCAGTATTCTTGCCTGGAGAATCCCATGAACAGAAGAGCCTGGAGGGCTACAGTCCACGGGGTCACAGAGAATTGGACATGACTGAGCAATTAAGCACGTGCTATATTTTATTTCAACTCTATTTTGTCCCCAAACCATAAAAATTGCTATCAGATTCAATAACTTTGTGAAGTGACATTTCATAGTGACATTATGGTTAAAGGTATGTAACTTTTACTTGATTGATTTACTAAACTGTAATAAAATGTGTCTATTTACAACTAATGTGAGGGGCATCTTTAAGTTGATGGATGTATACATGCATCTGTCCATCTACCCACCAACCATCCATTCACTTAACAACACGAATGAGTGACTTCTGTGAGCTTAGCATTAGACCATATACTAATAACATAACCATATAAATAAACAAAAATCTACTATTATAGAGCTTATATTCTAGTGGAAGTAGAAATATAAGCATCACCACTGCCACAACAAACAACAAGGAGCATAACATCAACAAAGTAACTAAATTACATTATGTGTTAGAGGGACAGTGTTACTTAAACAAAAAGAAAAAGAAAAAAACAGCAGGGGAGAAGAAAGTATTGGAATTGTATGAAAGGAGATCAGTCCTGGGTGTTCACTGGAAGGACTGATGCTGCAGCTGAAACTCCAATACTTTGGCCACCTCATGCGAAGAGTTGACTCATTGGAAAAGACCCTGATGCTGGGAGGGATTGGGGGCAGAAGGAGAAGGGGACGACAGAGGATGAGATGGCTGGATGGCATCACCTACTCTATGGATGTGAGTTTGAGTGAACTCTAGGAGTTGGTGATGGACAGGGAGGCCTGGCGTGCTGTGATTTAGGGGGTCACAAAGAGTCAGACAGGACTGAGCGACTGAACTGAACTGATGCCATCATTTGCCCTTAATAAGTTGGAGAATAATTTATGAAATAAATGGATAACAATGAAAGATACAGCAATAATGATTAAAAAAAAAACATATTCATTCTCTATCAAATTACAAAACAATAAAAATTATCTGAAAATTCACCTTTTGTTTTTTTCCCATGTTGGGGGAATGAGGCAGAAAAAATGAAAATCAAGAGTTGCACATTATCTAGAACTGATTTGAAACTAAAAAGCTCTAAAATGATTAAAGTTGAAATTTATTTTTATTAAATAGGAAGTACAAAATCTTCATATAAAAATTTTCATATTTCAAATATGGAATGCTGCTACTGCTGCTGCTGCTAAGTCGCTTCAGTCGTGTCGGACTCTGTGCGACCCCATAGACGGCCTCCTACCAGGCTCCCCTGTCCCTGGGATTCTCCAGGCAAGAACACTGGAGTGGGTTGCCATTTCCTTCTCCAATGCAAGAAAGTAAAAAGTGAAAGTGAAGTCGCTGAGTCGTGTCTGACTGTTAGCGACCTCATGAACTGCAGCCTACCAGGCTCCTCCATCCATGGGATTTTCCAGGCAAGAGTACTGGAGTGGGGTGCCATTGCCTTCTCCGCAAATATGAAATATTGATATGAAAATCATTTGTGCACCTATGACTTCCTTCTGCTGTGTCACTTTTTTTTTTTTATTTAAGAGAAGAGGTGAAAATAGCAATTTTAAATAAGTTCTCACTTTTTGGCCACAGAATATTCAGATACATGTAAGCCATCTCAAACTTCCAATGTGTCAATTTAGAAAGAAGAAAATCAGAAATAAAAGTCAAATTACTGCCTACTTATAAAAAGTAGTTTAAACATTGAATTTCATATTTATTGTTAGCTTACATAAGAATGTTTTGCACTGTGACAAATCTGTGTTGGTTACTTGCAAATGTATCTCAATGATTTGTCTTAACTATATATTGCATACCAAGTCACAGCTGGGTGTCTAATGACTTTAGACTGTCCCATAAATCAGCAGGACATATATCACAGTTCTGTATATGGGGAGAAATTAAGTAGAAGTATGTGATGGTTTTTACAATCTTTATGCAAATGTGTGTAAACCTTTAAATATAGTAATCATGTTTAAAATTAGACTTCATTCAGGACAATCTTTTGTGCAAAGTGTAATTTAACCAACATTTTAAATCAATGATCACATCTCACAGGCAATGAACATTTTCCTACTTTACCTGATTTGATATGTAGGATAATACTATGAATTAAGTATTATTACTATGCACTATTTAAAGTAAATTTGTTAGGTTAAGGTTGACCAGCCTGGGTATGTCTTAGCTCCACTATTTACTAGCTTTTTGATCCTATTTATTTGCTGTTCTATATGTCTCAATTTCCCCATCTGTAAAATAGGATAATAACAGTATGTATCTCACAGACTAATTAATATGAGAATTAAATGGATTAAAACATGTACATTTCTCAGAACAATGCATTCACATATTTATCCCTTGAAGTAAAGTCGCTCAGTCCTATCCGACTCTTTGCGACCCCATGGACTGTAGCCTACCAGGCTCCTCGGTCCATGCGATTTTTCCAGGCAGAGTACTGGAGTGGGTTGCCATTTCCTTCTCCAGGGGATATTCCTGACTTAGGGATGGAACCTGGGTCTCCCGCATTGCAGCCAGACGCTTTACGGTCTGAACTACCAGGGAAGCCCCACTTATCCCTTAGCATTTGTTAACTACTATGATGTTAGTTGGAGAAGGAAATGGCACCCCACTCCAGTATTCTTGCCTGGAGAATTCCATGGACAGAGGAGCCTGGCAGGTACAGTCCATGGGGTCACAGAGTTGGACATGACTAAGTGACTAAAACATACACACACACAAGATGGTAGTAGTATCATAGATTAAGATCTAATGCTCAAAGAACCTAAGATAATGTATTGATAATTAGAAATGAGTTGAGCAAAAGCACAAAATCAAGACTCAAACCTTCAAATCTTCTATCTTTCCAAAATTCTATGTGATCTATTACAATTTAGATGGCTGAAAAGTTGAGTCCCTTCAGATGTACAAAACAAAATCACAGATGTAGGCATATACATCATCGGGAATCTCTGAAGTTAAAATTCTATTTAAAAATGTAAATTGACTTGGAATTACTTGAAATTTTTCTCACTTTTGATTTTTAAATTTTGAAGTGATTATTTGAGACTTCATCAGTTTTAGATATTTGTGCCTTTATTACATTACTGTATAACTACCTTTGAGAACAGATTCAAAGATGTAATATTTTGACAGAAAAAATAATAAATTAAAAGAACACAAAGCTTATTGAATTAATCTTATATATTTTCTTTATTTGCATAAATTAGAAATGAACTCTGAGCCTTAGAACTTAGTTGATATTAGTATAATATATACTTTATATACTTTCTTTTGAGCTTCCCCAGTAGCTTAGCAGGTAAAGAATTCATCTGCAGTGCAGGAGACGCAGGAGACACTGATTCGATCCCTGGATCAGAAAGATCCCCTGGAGAAAGAAACGGCAACCCACTCCAGTATTCTTGCCTGAAAAGCACCATAGACAGAGAAGCCTGAGGACTACAGCCTAAAGGGTTGGACACAACTAACCACACATATACTTTCCTTTGCTACTTCTCATGATATCATTTTTGGTGCTAGTTTGTAGTAGCATATACAAAAAAAAAAAAAAAAGACATTAACAAGGACTCATCATTCCTGACAGGCTTTCCTACCTTCACAGGGTGTGACTAGAGCAAAGGAACACAAGAACAACACATAACTATTTCTACTTTTCCATCATTCTCTTCCACAGACTTATGACTTGAAAATCAGCTCGGATTCCTTCTTAGTTCATCATTTTCCTTGATTTTGACTTTACTGAGTTCTAGTTCATAAAAGTAAATAAAATAACAATTCTGGAGTAAGAGTGGTCTAAACATATAGGGTCCATCCAAGAACATCAGCGAACTTCTGAAGCCTTTGGTATTTCTTAATGCATCACTTTTCTCTGTAGATATTTGAAAAATGCCTAGCAAGTAAAGGCAGAGAAGGCAACGGCAACCCACTCCAGTACTCTTGCCTGGAAAATCCCATGGACCGACGAGCCTGGTAGGCTGCAGTCCATGGGGTCGCTAAGAGTTGGGCACGACTGAGCGACTTCAGTTTGACTTTTCACTTTCACGCATTGGAGAAGGAAATGGCAACCCACTCCAGTGTTCTTGCCTGGAAAATCCCAGGGACTGGGGAGCCTGGTGGGCTGCCATCTATGGGGTCGCATAGAGTCAGACACGACTGAAGTGACTTAGCAGTAGCAGTAGCAGCAGCAAGTAAAGGATCTCCCTGCAATGCAGGAGAACAAGGTTCAATCCCTGGGTCAGGAAGATCCCCTGGAGAAGGAATGGCAACCTAATCCAGTATTCTTGCCTGGAGACTCCCACGGAGAGAGGAGCCTTGTGGGTTACAGTCCATGGGGCCGCAAAGAGTCGGACATGACTGAACAACTTTCACTTTCTAGCTATAGCAGTAAGGTAAGGCAACTCTCAGTTGAGTTCAGTTCAGTCACTCAATCATGTCTGGCTCTGTAACCCCATGGAATGCAGCATGTCAGGCCTACCTGTCCATCACCAACTCCCGGAGTTTACTCAAATTCATGTCCATAACACTGGTGTTGCCATCCAACCATCTGATCCTCTGTCATCCCCTTCTCCTCCTGCCTTCAATCTTTCTCAGCATCAGGGTCTTTTCCAGTGAGTCAGTTCTTCACATCAGGTGGCCAAAGGATTGGAGTTTCAGCTTCAACATCAGTCCTTCCAATGAATATTCAGGACTGATTTCATTTAGGATAGATTGGTTGAATCTCCTTGCAGTCCAGGGAACTCTCAAGAGTCTTCTCCAACACCATAGTCCAAAAGCATCAATTCTTCGTGCTCAGCTTTCTTTATAGTCCAACTCTCATATCCATACATGACTACTGGAAAAACAATAGCTTTGACTAGACGGACCTTTGTTGGCAAAGTAATGTCTCTGCTTTTTAATATGCTGTCTAGGTTGGTCATAACTTTCCTTTCAGGGAGCAAGCTTGGAAGTCTTCCTAATTCCAAGTCTTTTAATTGCATGGCTGCAGTCACCATCTGCAGTGATTTTGGAGCCCAATAAAGCAAAGTCTGCCATTGTTTCAATTGTTTCCCCATCTATTTGCCATGAAGTGATGGGACCAGATGTCATGATCTTAGTTTTCTGAATGTTGAGTTTTAAGCCAATTTTTCACTCTCCTCTTTCACTTTCATCAAGAGACTCTTTAGTTCTTCACTTTCTGCCATAAGGGTTGTGTCATCTGCATATCTGAGGTTATTGATATTTCTCCCAGCAATCTTGATTCCAGCTTGTGCTTCATCCAGCCCAGCATTTCTCATTACGTACTCTGCATATAAATTAAATAAGCAAGGTGAGAATATACAGCCTTGATACACTCCTTTCCTGACTTGGAACCAGTCTGTTGTTCCATGTTCAGTTCTAACTGTTGCTTCCTGACCTGCATACAGATTTCTCAGGAGGGAGATCAGATGGTCTGGTATTCCAATCTCTTGAAGAATTTTCCACAACTTGTTGTGATTCACATAGTCAAAGCCTCTGGCATAGTCAATAAAGCAGAAAGAGATGTTTTTCTGGAACTCTCTTGCTTTTTCTATGATCCAGCAGATGTTGGCAATTTGATCTCTGGTTCCTTTGCCTTTTCTAAATCCAGCTTGAACATCTGGAATTTCACAGTTCACGTACTATTGAAACCTGGCTTGGAGAATTTTGAGCATTACTTTGCTAGATGAGTGCAACTGTGTGGTAGTTTGAACATTCTTTGGCATTGCCTTTCTTTGGGATTGGAATGAAAACTGACCTTTTCCAGTCCTGTGGCCACTGCTGAGCTTTCCAAAGTTGCTGGCATATTGGGTGCAGCACTTTCACAGCATCATCTTTCAGGATTTGAAATAGCTTAACTGGAATTCCATCACTTCCACTAGCTTTGTTCGGAGTGATGCTTCTTTTTTTTTTTTTTTTTTTTTCCGTAGTGATGCTTCTTAAGGTCCACTTAACTTCGCATTCCAGGATGTGTGGCTCTAGGTGAGTGAACACACCATCGTGATTATCTGGGTCGTGAAGATCTTTTTTGTATAGTTCTGTGTATTCTTGCCACCTCTTCTTAATATCTGCTGCTTTTGTTGGGTCCATACCATTTCTGTCTTTTATTGGGCCCATCTTTGCATGAAATGTTCCCTTGGTATCTCTAATTTTCTTAAAGAGATCTCTACTCTTTCTCCTTCTATTGTTTTCCTCTATTCCTTTGCATTGGTCACTGAGGAAGGCTTTCTTATCTCTCCTTGCTATTCTTTGGAACTCTGCATTCAAATGGGTATGTATTTCCTTTTCTCCCTTGCCTTTAGCTTCTCTTCTTTTCTCAGCTATTTGTAAGGCCTCCTCAGACAACCATTACAGCCCCACCCATTAACAGAAAATTGGATTAAACATTTACTGAGCATGGCCCCACCCATCAGAATAAGACCCAGTTTCACCCTCAGTCAATCTCTCCCATCAGGAAGCTTCCATAAGCCTCTTAGCCTTCTCCATCAGAGGGCAGACAGACTGAAAACCACAACCACAGAAAACTAACCAGTCTGATCACATGGGCCACAGCTTGTCTAACTCAATGAAACTATGAGCCATACCATGTAGGGCCACCCAAGATGGAAGGGTTATGGTGGAGAATTCTGACAAAACATGGTCCAGTGGAGAAGGGAATGGCAAACCACTTCAGTATTCTTGCCTTGAGAACCCCATGAACAGTATAAAAAGGCAAAAAGATAGGACACTGAAAGATAAACTCCCCAGGTCGGTAGGTGCACAACATGCTACTGGAGAAATAACTCCAGAAAGAATGAAGGGATTGAGCCAAAGCAAAAACAACACCCAGTTGTGGATGTGACTGGTGATGGAAGTAAAGTCTGATGCTGTAAAGAGCAATATTGCATAGAAACCTGGAATGTTAGGTCCATGAATCAAGGCAAGTCGCAAGTGGTCAAACAGGAGATGGCAAGAGTGAACATCGACATTTTAGGAATCAGCGAACTACAATGGACTGGAATGGGTGAACTTAACTCAGATGACCAATATATCTACTACTGTGGACAAGAATCCCTCAGATGACCATTATATCTACTACTGTGGGCAAGAATCCCTTAGAAGAAATGGAATAGCCCTCATAGTCAACCAAAGAATCCTCCATGCGGTACTTGGGTGCAAGCTCAAAAAGGACAGAATGATCTCTGTTCATTTCCAAGGCAAATCATTCAATATCACAGTAATCCCAGTCTATACCCCAACCAATAATGCTTAAAAAGCTGAAGTTGAACAGTTTTATGAAGACCTACAAGACCTTCTAGAACTAACACCCCCAAAAAAGTGTCCTTTTCATTATAGATGACTAGAATGCAAAAGTAGGAAGTCAAGAAAACCTGGAATAATGGGCAAATTTGGCCTTGGAGTACAGAATGAAGCAGGGCAAAGGCTAATAGAGTTTTGCCAAGAGAAACCACTGATCATAGCAAACATCCTCTTCCAACAACCAAAAGACTCTACACATGGACATCACCAGATGGTCAATACAAAAATCAGATTGATTATATTCTTTGCAGCCAAAGAGGGAGAAACTCTATGCAGTCAGCAAAAACTAGACCAGGAGCTGATTGTGGCTCAGATCATGAACTCCTTATTGCAAAATTCAGACTTAAATTGAAGAAAGTAGAGAAAACCACTAGACCATTCAGGTATGACCTGAATCCAATCTCTTACAATTATACAGTGGAAGTGACAAATAGATTCAAGGGGTTAGACCTGATAGACAGAGTGCCTAAAGAACTATGGACAGAGGTTTGTGATACTGTACAGGAGGCAGGGATCATGACCATCCCCAAGAAAAAGAAATGTGAAAGAAAAAAAAAGGCTACTCTAGATTCTTACAAATTTATTTGATAGGTAACAAGGGCTTCTACCTGTGCCCTCTTAAATATATAAAGTCTCAGCTCATCTCATGAGGCTGACTTTTATTGTATAGAAGAGATAGAGAGATTATATAAAATCATCAAATATAAAGTGGGTCTTATTATTTGTTTACTTTGATTGGTTTTTTGTTTTTGTTTTTTTAATCTTGCCTCTCTCAAAGTTACAAGAATATGAGAAAGAATATGAGAAAGAATATGAGAAAGGTCCAGCTGCTCATGCTCAAAAGCTGGAAAGGAAAGTTTGCTTTATTTTGGATGCTGGCAACCAGGGAGTGGGGTGGGGTGTGGAGAACTGGATGTCTCATCAAAAGCTGACTTCCACCCCACCTCCACCCCCAACAATCAGGAGCAAGAAATTTTATATAGAGAGGGAAGGGGCTACATGCAGAAACAGCACAGTCAGCTCTGACAGTCATGTTCATATTGGTTGTTGCTGGTCTGACCAGTGTCATCTTAATTGTTTTAGGTACAGTTAATCTTCAGTTCCAGGGTTGGTTTGTTTCCATTTCTTGAGGCCAGTTCTTGAAATTGTGGCAGCTTTTGTCATGGCTACAGTCTGGTCATCATGTTGTTAACTTCTTCCACTTGGTGGGAGTTTCAGTATCTATAAGACAGCTCAGAGGACATGGCTTACAATATTATCTATAACCCTTGAGAAGGAACTAAAAGTTCTTGACTATGCTTAAGGATTACGTTATTAGTTGGTCTCCTTTGATGGTTTCCCTTTGTTTATGCATTTCCTCACTTCTCTGATTAAACTTATTCTTTGGCTAAAATTTTTCCACAGACAAAAGGCAGGCAAGTTCATAGACGTGGTAAGGACCTGCTCTGTTTCAATTACTCTGACTCCATTGGACTTCTGAATTTTTATCACTTGCCTTTATATTTATGGGGCTTCTCTGGTGGCTCAGATGGTAAAGAATCTGCTGGCAATGCAGGAGACTGGGTTTGATTCCTGAGTCAGCAAGATCCCCAGGAGAAGGGAATGGCTACCCGCTCTAGTATTCTTGTCTGGAAAATCCCTTGAATAGAGGACCCTGGTAGGTTACAGTCCATGGGGTCACAAAGAGTTGGACACAACCGAGCAACTAATACTTTCACTTTTTTATATTTAAACTTTTCTCTATGTCTCCAAATAAAATATTCAAAATTTTGGACAAGTTTCAACTCCTTTCTTTGTTTCCTTGTGTGTATTAGTAGCTCAGTCATTTCCAACTCTTTGCAGCCCCATGTGGTCCACCTGGCTCCTCTGTCCATGGAATTCTCCAGGCAAGAATACTGGAGTGGACTGCTGTTTCCTTCTCCAGGGGATCTTCCCAACCCAGGGATCAAACTCGAGTCTCCTGCATTGCAGACAGATAGATTATTTATCATCTGAGCCACCTAATTTTCTATTATCTAATTAGTCACAGATTCTACCAATGCATTCCTCTTCTCACCTGTTTTGCATTACTGATATTTATAGCCTTTGCCCTCCTGACAATGGGATTATATTTTTCCTTTCCAAGATATCTTTTCTTTGCTCACAAAATGGTCCTATGCATACTTTTACTTCGGTGTTTGTCTCAAATACTAGTTTTTTCAAGGATCCATCCTTCACTAACTATTGCCCACTAAAATCTCGTTTTGATTTCATGTTCACTTGGGCATGTTCTCTCATCATTCACTAGGGTAGTTTATATTGTTTCATCTTGTTCTAGTTCAGTACTGCTTTTTACTGATTTAATTCTTGGCAAATGCTGGATATGCTGTGGCTTAGTTTACTATGGTGGGAAAACAAAGCCCTAGAATTTCTACACATTCTCTGAGTGGATACTGGGGGAGGCTGATACTCTTGCAGGGGACAAAACCTAATCTTGCAACTCAAAATTTAATCACTCCATAAGATTCGATTTATACTCCCCCCTTCCATGATACATCTCTTCAGTTGATGAGTTTCAACTTCCTTAATGATCCCCAAATATAATGTATATCCACCTAAATTATTTTTAAGTATCTCTTTAGACATCTTTCTCTCTCGTGATTGTGGACTCCTTTTTCAAGTCTGCCTCTATAAGATTAACAAAGTCAGCACATAATGTTTAATGATTGATTGGTTGTTGAATTAAATTCCATTGAAGTAAAGCATAAATCAACTCCATTGGCAATAATGTTAACTTGATGATAAGCCACAAAATCCAGATTCAGGATCTTCTCAGTAAGGTTTTTGCCTGTCTTTTCACTGATTCTCTAAACCACAAAATAGATGAGACACAATGACCACCATGAAAAGGACCTCAGCTTAACTACCTTCAATGTATTGCTGCCCACATTACAACTCAAGGAATTAACTAAACTGTCATACACACTCAAAATCAAAACCTCTTTCTTTTCCTTATCCTATCTCCTGGGAGTAAAGACAGAGGAAAGGCAACATCGGAAGAAGCAGACCAAGTTCACCAACCCCTATAAGACAAGCTACTGGGGCCTCACTGAGCCTGCAGTGGGGGCATGGGAAGAACACTAAGTCAACCATGAACCTCTGTTTTAAAACATGGAGAACAGGATTTCAATAACTGAATAGAGCTGTTTTAATAACCTAAGGTGAATAACAAACCTGTAGAAGCAGATGAGAAGTCCAAAAGCAATTTTGATTTCCAGCAAAAATGGTGATTACAGAACAAAGTGAGTAACAATTATAAATAAAATAATTTTATGTCTATATCTGAGATGAAACACTTCACAGAGCACAGCAAAAAAATTTACAAAAGCATAGCATATGAAGAAGTTTCATGATCAGGCTTAAAAATTGAGTCATGCTCCATAAAGGCTACTCATACTGACACCAGTATGATAGATAGACACCTTAACTCTAAGGATAGCAGCAATTTCCAAGGATTCTAAACCATCAATTAAACTCAGCCCTCACATCAATTCCCCCTGGGATTACATAGCCTGGTTTACCTCTCACTAATTAAGAAGTGAATACCAGGAAATGAAGATACATAAAAACACATACTGAATTTTGCTGAGCTTTTAGAATTAGAACTTGGAGGGTGATTTAGATTTCCTGTAATATTTGCCTATCCTTGCTGCTGCTGCTGCTGCTGCTAAGTCACTTCAGTCGTGTCTGATTCTGTGTGACCCCAGAGATGGCAGACCACCAGGCTCCCCCATCCCTGGGGTTCTCCAGGCAAGAACACTGGAGTGAGTTGCCATTTCCATTTCCAATGCATGAAAGTGGAAAGTGAAAAGTGAAAGTGAATTTGCTCAGTCGTGTCCAACTCTTGGCGACCCCATGGACTGCAGCCCACCAGGCTCCTCCATCCATGGGATTTTCCAGGCAAGAGTACTGGAGTGGGGTGCCATTGCCTATCCTTAGGGAAATGCATATCCTAAAGATGCTTTTTCCCTGAATGTTACATTGACAAAGGTGCATCACACTGTAGTGAGAGATAATGAGTGGCCTTCAGTGAGCCATAAAGCCAGTCTATTGACTAAAACTAATTACTTGGCGCCGGTGGCTGCCTATGATAACACAGTACTCATTTAAAATTAACCATACAAAATTAGAATTATGTGATTATGCCTTCAATGTATGTTAAAAAAAAAACTATTATTTTTCTATTAAAAAATTTGTTTCCTACTTTGTGGATTGAGCCCCTTGTCAACCAAAACCATTAAATTCTTTACTGTGCCAATGCTTAAAGAGACTACATGATTTTTTCAAGTGGTAATTTGGTTAAGTATGAAAAGAGAATGAAAGTAAAGCACTGAAATACTAGAGTATATGTATGTGGTTTCTCTCACTGCAGGGAGAAACAGGAGTAAACTTTGTATTTTGAGAAGAAACAAAGTCTTTCGCCATGTCTGGTGAAGTATCTTTTATTTAGTATTGGATGGTAAAGGGGTTTATTATAAATTTAACAAGCCCTACATAATTCTAATAGCTAATCATGGATTTTGGGGGGACACAAATTCTTTCTTCATAATTATTGCTATGAGAATCTGAAAGCAAATGTACGGCCTTCACTGGCAGTTGCAAATGCCAAATTATTAGTGCATTAATGATTTTAGGCTATTGGAGTTCCACTTAATGCACCGGAGTAGCAATTTACTAAATGGACTCAAGTGGCCAGAAAAATCTAATGCACCCCACAAAGATAAGCACTCACTTTATTTCCACTTGGATCATCTGTATATTCAAGAAGAGCAGAATAAGGGGAGTTAAAAATGAGTGCTGAAAAACAAAAGAGACAAAAATACATAATATAAACAGTTTTGGAATTGCAGATTTTTGACAAGTCAGAGATTTTAAAAGCCTTATTTTTAGAATATTCATTAAGTTTGATGTGAAAAATTATAGTCAACGAAGTCAAGCTTTTTAGAATAATAAAGATTCCAAGGAAGAACTATCTTGTTAAACAGAATCTGAAGGTCCTCAAAAGTAAAGAAAAAGAAACCACTAGTGAGTAGAAAACTAAACATTAAAGGTCATTCATTTAATAAGAAAAAAATACATTTGACTTTAAGTCTACCTAGAATGCAAAAGAATAAATACAGTATATATATTGAATATTTACAGACATTTGAATTAACTTGGCTTGTTTTAATTTCATATTTCAATTCAGGCTTCAAAGAGAAGCCTGAATATGATCACTGCATATGATTCCCTTGGGTTTGCCTTTCTAAGTGAAAATAAGTATATCCTAAGAATTATTGATACACAGTCTTGCAACTAGTTATTTTTATGTAAATATATTTTGAAAAGTGGTTATAATTGATGAATATCAGTGAATATATTTAATAATCAAGTCTCTTGCATGAATATTCCTCAGTTATAATTTTATAAGTTCATTACATATTAAGTGAGATCTGAAATTCTTTTGAAGTAGATTTTATGAATACTTCAGTCCATAATCTAGTCCATTTCCTTATGTTTTTGCTAAATAATGTAAATCATAGGGAATAAAGACACGCAGGATGTTTCTGGCAGTGAAGAGTAAGATTAAGGACATACATGGGTGTAAGAGACCTGGCATGCCACATCCACGTAAGAGGAATTTTATGTGGCTGGGACTAGAATACCCTCTGAAGCCAAGGCTTTGGTAAGCACCTGGGCAGCAGGTCTTCAAGGATGTGCGTGATTGTGGCTCAACTGTTCTCTGTGTGTCTGTCTTTTTTTGCACATGATGGGGACATTCCTTGATTATGTTTAACAACTGTACTGTATCCTGATAGAATCTGTCTTCTACTATTTTACTCTCATTTCAGGTTATATTTGATAATGTTATAAAACCAAGTTCTTCAGATAGGACTACAGAATGTGCTAAACAATGGAATCATAGCAAGGTAAACTCACCAATTAACCCTTGAACAACATAGGGGTTACAGGTGCTAACTCCCCGTGCAGTCAAAAATCCACACAGAACTTTTGACTCCCCCAAGATGCAACTAACTGTAATAAATGTAGCTACTGTTAATTACCATACCAATAACATAAACAACACATATTTTGTATATATATGTACTGTTTTCTTGGGCTTCCCTGGTGGCTCAGATGGTAAGGAATGTGCCTGAAATGCAGGCAATCCAGGTTCTATTCTTGGGTTGAGAAGACATCTTGGAGAAATGTCAACCCACTCCAGTATTCTTGCATGAAGAATTCCACGGACAGAGGATCCTGGCAGGCTATAGTCCATGGGGTCACAAAGAGTCAGACGTGACTGAGCGACTAACACTTTTGCTGTATTCTTACACTAAAGTAAGCTAAAGAAAATAAAATGTTATTAAGAAAATTACAAGAGAAAATGCATTTACAGTACAGCAGTGTACCAATACCATAGCTTACATTGTCTGTTTATAAGATGAATTGTCTGTCAGTACTTACATTAATCTTGTCCTATATGATAGAAAACATTATAGATTTTATGCATATTACTGACATTACATCAAAATAAAAATAATGCAAAAAAGAAATTCATATTTCTTTACAATATAATGACTCATGCATTGATAACAAAGAAGTAGCAATAATATTGGATTATGGTAGCCTAGACTGTACACTCGGAGAAGGCAATGGCAACCCACTCCACTACTCTTGGCTGGAAAATCCCATGGACTGAAGAGCCTGGTAGGCTGCAGTCCATGGAGTTGCTAAGAGTTGGGCACGACTGAGCGACTTCACCTTCACTTTTCACTTTCATGCATTGGAGAAGGAAATGGCAACCCACTCCAGTGTTCTTGCCTGGAGAATCCCAGGGAAGGGAGAGCATGGTGGGCTGCCATCTATGGGGTTGCACAGAGTTGGACACGACTGAAGCAACTTAGCAGCAGCAGCAGCAGCAGCAAACTATACACTAATTAAAGAACTGTTATACAATTTTTATAGTATACACTATTACAATCATATTCATGAGAGAGTACTGGAAACATTGCTATCAGTTCAGTTCAGTTGCTCAGTCATGTCCGACTCTTTGCTACCCCGTGGACTGCAGCATGCCAGGCTTCCCTGTCCATCACCAACTCCTGGAGCTTGCTCAAACTAATGTCCATCGAGTTGGTGATGCCATCCAACCATCTCATCCTCTGTTGTCCCCTTCTCCTCCTGGCTTCAATCTTTTGCAACATTAGGGGCTTTTCCAAGGAGTCAGTTTTTCGCATCAGGTGGCCAAAGTATTAGAGCTTCAGCTTTAGCATCAGTCTTTCCAATTAATATTCAGGGCTGCTTTCTTTTAGGATTGACTGGTTTGATTTTCTTGCAGTCCAAGGGACTCTCAAGAGTCTTCTCCAACACCATAGTCCAAAAGCATCAATTCTTCGTGCTCAGCTTTCTTTATAGTCCAACTCTCATATCCATACATGACCACTGGAAAAACCATAACTTTGACTATATGGACCTTTGTTGGCAAAGTAATATCTCTGCTTTTTAATATGCTGTCTAGGTTAGTCATAGCTTTTCTTCCAAGGAGCAGGTGTCTTTTAATTTCATGGCTGCAGTCACCATCTGCAGTGATTTTGGAGCCCCCAAAAATAAAGTCTTTCACTGTTTCCATTGTTTCCCCATCTATTTGACATGAAGTGATGGGACTGGATGCCATAATCTTCGTTTTTTGAATGTTGAGTTTTAAGCCAGCTTTTTCACTCTCCTCTTTTTCATTTTCATCAAGAGGCTGTTTAGTAAAAAATAATTTACCTGTGAATAGGCTGATTTACTGCTCCCCAATTATGAGAGAGGTTTACTGTATGGTACTGTAATTTTTGAAGTGCTCAGTTGTGCCCAACTCTTTGTGACCCTATGGACTGTCCTCTGTCCATGGGATATTTCAGGCAAGAATACTGGAAGGGTTTGTCATTTCCTCCTCCAGGGGATCTTCCTGACCCAGGGATTGAACCCATGACTCCTGTATCTCCTGCACTGGCAGGCAGATTCTTCACCACTGAACCACTGGAGAAGCCCTAATTCTTTGAACAGAGTTTTATAAAACAGTAAGAAAACCAATACATTAATTTTATATTAAATATCACTCACATTATGCCTGTGTAAGGATAGACTATCCAATACAAGTCTTGTGTATAATAATTCACCCAGTGAATGCTTAGGTGATGATGATGACACAAAAATGTTTCATCCAATTCTTACCACACAGTTATTAGATTTTCACATGAAGACACATACAACAGATAAATTGTCTGTATGCATATGATGATGATTATTTACTATTCATAAAGTGGAAGTGGATCATCATAAAAGTCTTCAACTTTGTCATCTTCATGATGAGTAGGCTGAAGAGGAGAGGGAGAAGGAGGAGGAGGAGGGGACGGTCATGCTGTTTTAATAGTAGAAAAGGCAGAGGAGGTGGAAGAGGTGGAAAGGGAGGCAAGAAGACAGGCATGCTTGGTATAACGTTACAGAAATACAATGTGAAACACTGTTTTACTTTTTCATTTTGGATAAAATTGTTTCTATACAGTAAAGCCCTTCCCCTTTTTGATTCAGTTTCAGTACCTGTATCATAGAAGGGTCTATGGTGCAAAAGAAGTCAAAAGCAATCTTATATTGATATAATGGGATCTCTTCTGCTAGACTGTCAAATGTCAGTGTGGTATCTTCAATGGTGCCAGACTCTCATAATATTCTTTCTAATGGGGTTCTCTTCCATAGAGTTGACAATCCTTTCAATAAAGTACTGATGTAATAAGCCTTAAAGGCACTTTATGACCCCTGATCTAGAGGTTGAATTAGAAACATTGTGTTTTGGTACAAGTACACCACTTCACCAATTTTGGCATTGAACTTATGGGGTTCTGGGTGTCTAGGAGCATCATCAATATCAAAAGAATTTTAAAAGATAGTCTCTTACAGGCAAGGTACTTCCAGACTTCAGAGACAAAGCATCGATGGAACTAATGCAGATAAAGCATTTTTGTTATCTAAAGACTGGCAGCTGGTGTTAATCTTTTCCTTTCAAGTCTCAGGGGTTAATAACTTTAGAGATAAGAGCAGTCCTGATCACAAACCCAACTGCATTTGCACAAAAGAACAGTTAGCTATTCCATCCTGCTTTAAATTCTAGTTCTTGCTTCTCTTCCTTTGTGGCATTTTCTTCCAGAATAGGGCACTTTCATTTACATTAAAAACCTGTTCATACAGATATCCTTTCTCCTCAATGATTTTATGGCATCTGGGAACTCACCTGCTGCCTCTTAGTCAGCAGAAGCTGCTTCTCCTGTTATCTTGACATTTTTGAAGCCAAACCTCTTTCGAAAATCATCAATCCATCCTTTGCTGGCATTAAATTCTCAAGTTTTAGGTCCTTCACTTTATATTTACTTTAAGTTGTCATATAATGACTTTGCTTTTTCTCAAATCACGTTATGCAGACCTCAATCTGTGGTATCAAACAATTCAACTTCTAATAATGTCGTGACTTTTCTCTGCTTCTTGGGAGCACTTCCGGCATCACTACTGGCACTTTAAATAGGCCCCATGGTGTTATTCACATGAGTTTGTGTGCACTAAACACAATGAAAAAATACAAAAGAACTGCAAGAGATCATTTTCTACTGCAGTATGCACTATACTGGAGAGACCAACTGGTCAGAGAGATGATTGCCTTCACATGATCGTTTAAGCAGATACATGCATCACTTGACCTCACTTGAATAGCAACAGGAGGTGTCTAAAGAATAGTACAATAATACAATATGTGTCACAGCTAATTTTATGCAGTTATGATCGAACACAGCATCTTTGCATTTGCTTCATTTTTCACAACTGTGAATGGTGCCATGTATAGTCTATAAGCGTGTGCACGAGTTTTGATAAATTTTAACTTTTTATAGTAGATTTATGTATATTTATGTATATAGTCAGAGAAGGCAATGGCACCCCACTCCAGTACTCTTGCCTGGAAAATCCCATGGATGGAGGAGCCTGGTAGGCTGCAGTCCGTGGGGTTGCTAAAAGTCAGACACGACTGAGCGACTTCACTTTCACTTTTCACTTTCCTGCATTGGAGAAGGAAATGGCAACCCACTCCAGTGTTCTTGCCTGGAGAATACCAGGGACGGGGGAGCCTGGTGGGCTGCCGTCTCTGGGGTCACACAGAGTCGGACATGACTGAAGCGACTTAGCAGCAGCAGCAGCATGTGTATAGTAGAACATACACTTTTCTTAATGTTTTTGATGTTTCTAAGCTATGTTGTTTGTTTTTTCAAATTGTTGCAAATCTCCAAAAAATTTTCAGTATATTTATCTAAAATAATCTGCTTATAAATGAACTCACACAGTTAAAATCCATGTTCAAAGGTCAATTGCATATGCCTTTCTTTTAACAGCTATTAACATTTCAACACCTTGCTGGGAAAGAAACAGTATCACCACTGGCATTGGTAAAGTCATTTTCTTTTGTCTGTTTTCTTCTCAATCTCCTGATATAACAGACAAAAACAGTGGAAATTCTCAGAAGCCTAACTGAAAGCTTAAGTTCTCTTTTGTTTTGGTTTTTGTTTTCTTTTCCCCGTTGGCTGAAGAATGAGACAAGTTCCATGAAAACCGATATCATTCCTTCAACATCTTCCAAGCTAGGCCTATCTAATTTTAAATTATTGGATGCATTTTAACAGTTCAGATTTCCAATGAGAAAACAAGACACAGAAGAATATCTCTTCCAAAAGACTAAAACTAACAAAAATAAGCTAAGCAAACTAAAGTGAAAGTGCTAGTCGCTAAGTTGTGTCCTACTCTTTGCAACCTCATGGACATAGCCTTCCAGGCTCCTCTGTTCATAGAATTCTCCAGGCAAGAATACTGGAGTGGGTTGCCATTCCCTTCTCCAGGGTCTTTTCCCAACCCAGGGATCAAACCCGAGTCTACTGCACTTGCAGGCAGATTCTTGACCATCTGAGCCACCAGGGAAGTAAGCAAACTAAAGTCATATATATTATAAAATATCACTTCAAAGTAATTTTGGAAGTTTATCTGTTCCATATATATATATATGAATAAAATAGTTAACCGATATTTGAGAAATTGAGTCAGTTCTGTTTTAGGAAACACTGGATTTTTGTTGTTGTGTTGCCTCCAAAAATCGGAAAGACTTCAATCTGTGTAGACAAGCACATTATTCAAACTTTTTCTTATTAATGACAGTATAAATATAAGAAAAACTTCTTTCCTAGTAATTGTCATGTATAATCCAGGCAAGAATACTGGAGTGGTTAGCCATTCCTTTTACCAGGGGATCTTCTCCACCCACGGATGGAACCTGGGTCTCCCGCATTGCAAGCAGATTTTTTACCATCTGAGCCATCAGGAAAGCCCAATAAACAATTCTAATCACACTTTTTATCCCTGTGTGAGGTAAAATAAATAAATAAATGTTTGGTCTTTGTCCTAGCCCCAAACCTCTAGAATCTCTTGGGTGACAGTGGTATTTTTGGTATGTTAATAAGATGGCTCTTGGCTCAAGAACTCCTAGGAAGTTTCAGGAAGGGCCCTGGTTACCAGAAAGATCCAGTCTGACTAGAAGCTTGGAAGTCCAGTTCCATCCCCCAACCACCAGGGAGAGGACAAAGGCTAAAGACTGTGTCAATCCCCAGTGTTCACTGATTTAATCAATCATGCCTACATAATGAAATCCCCATAAAAATCCCTCTCTAAAGGGGTTCAGAGCAACACACAGATAGTGAGCACTTCAAGCACACTGGAGGATAGTGCACTCCAATTCCATGGGGATAGAAGCTCCTGTGTTTGAATCTCTTCCAGACCTCACTCTATGTACCTCTTCATTTGCACCCTTTATAATAAACCGCTGATAGTAAGTAAAGTGTTTTCCTGAATTCTATGAGCCATTCTACCCAATTTTCTGAAAGGATGGGGGATTATGGGTAGGAAAGGGGACTGAATCCTTTAAGTTGTAGAGTCTGGACAATAACTCCTTATAGTTGGTGCCAGAATTGAATTGAACTGTAGGACACCCAGTTTGGTGATTAGAGTGTTGGAGAATTGCCTGATGGTGTGGAAGAAGCCCATATATTTGGTGTCAGAAGTGTCATGAGTAAAAACAGATCATATAAAAATAATAATTTTATTATAATTGTATTACTGTCAATCATATAAACTGCATTAAACACAGTTGTGTTAATAACAATGCAAGTCATAATTTTTACTGAATAAATGTTTATTGAAGCTTTACTATATTCAAGCCTTAATGTAAGCACTGTGTCAAAAATGGTGGAAAAGAAATCACCTTGAAATTCTGTGGGAAAAGTAATGGGTAGACGATCTAAACAGACATTTCTCTGAAGAAGATATACAGATGCCTAAAAAGCACATGAAAAGATGCTCAATATTACTAATTATTAGAGAAATGTAAATCAAAGCTACAATGAGATATCACTTCACACTGATAAGAATGGCCGTCATCAAAAAAATCTACAAACAATAAATGCTGGAGAGGGTGTGGAGTAAAGGGAACCCTCTTACACTGTTGGTGGAATGTAAATAGGTACAGTCACTATGGAGAACAATATGGAGGTTCCTTAAAACACTAAAAATAGAGATACCTTATGGCTAGCAATCCCACTCCTGGACATATACTCAGAGAAAACCATAATTCAAAAAGATACACGTACCCCAATGTTCAACTGCAGCACTATTTACAATAGCTAGGACATGGAAGCAACCTAAATGTCTATCAGCAGAGGAATGGATAAAGAATATGTAGTACATATATACAATGGGTCATTGTATATATGTCAAGGCTGTATATTGTCACCCTGCTTATTTAACTTATATGCAGAATACATCATGTGAAATGCCAGACTGGATGAAGCACAAGCTAGAATCAAGATTGCTGAAAGAAATATCAATAACCTCAGATATGCAGATGACACCACCCTTATGGCAGAAAGCGAAGAGGAACTAAAGAGCCTCCTGATGAAGGTGAAAGAGGAGAGTGAAAAAACTGGCTTAAAACTGCACATTCAAAAATGAAGATCATGGCATCCAGTCCCATTACTTCATAGCAAATAGATAGGAAAACAATGGAAACAGTGACAGACTTTATTTTCTTGGGCTTCAAAATCACTACAGATGGTGACTGCAAGCCATGAAATTAAAAGATGATTGCTCCTTGGAATAAAAGCTATGACTAACCTAGACAGTGTATTGAAAAGCAGAGACATTACTTTGCTGACAAAGGTCCATATAGTCAAAGCTATGGTTTTCCAGTAGTTATATATGGATGTGAGAGTTGGACCATAAAGAAGGGTGAGTACCAAAGAATTGATGCTTTTGAACTATGGTGTTGGAGAAGACTCTTGAGAGTCCCTTGGACTGCAAGGAGATCTAACCAGTCCATCCTAAAGGAAATCAATCCCGAATATTCATTGGAAGGACTGATGCTGAAGCTGAAACTCCAATTCTTTGGCCACCTGATGTGAAGAACTGACTCATTAGAAAAGACTCTGATGCTGGGGAAGATTAAAGGCAGGAGGAGAAGTGGATGATAGAGGACGAGATGGTTGGATGGCATCACTGACTCAATTAACATGAGTTTAAGCAAGCTCCTGGAGTTAGTGAAGGACAGGGAAGCCTGGTATGCTTCAGTCCATGGGGTCACAAAGAGTTGGACAAGAATGAACAACTGAACAACAACAAATATACAATGGGATATTACTCAGCCATAAAAAAGAACCAATAAATGCCTTTTACAGTAACATGGATGGACTTAGAGATTGCTATACTAAGTGAAGTAAATTAGACACAGAAAGACAAATATCATATGATATCACTTATACATGGAATCTTTAAAAAAGGTACAAATGAGCTTATTCACAAAACAGAAGTAGAGTTACAGATGTAGAAAACAAACTTATGGCTACCAGGTGATGGTGGTGGAGGGATAAACTGGGAGATAGGGATTGACATATACACAGTACTATATATAATATAGGTAACTAATAAGAACCTTCTGCATAGCACAGGGAACTCTACTCAATACTCTATAATAGCTTACATGGGAAAAGAGTCTAAAAAAATAGAAAGGGTATATATATATATATATATATATATATATATATATATATAACAGATTCACTCTGCTGTACACCTGAAACTAACACAACATTGTAAATCAAGTTCTGTTGTTCAGTCATTAATTCATGTCTGACTGTTTGTAACACCATGGACTGCAGCAAGCCAGGCTCCTCTGTCCTCCTCTATCTTCCAGAGTTTGCTCAAGCATTAGGTTCTTTTCTAATGAGTCAACTCTTCACATCAAGTGGCCAAAGTATGGAACTTTAACTTCAGCCTACACTTTTCCCCCTTCTATTTGGTAAATCAACTATACTTCAATAAAAATGTTAAATTTGTAGGGAGAAAGACATTTATCAAATGAGAAAAAATTCTATTTTACATATATATATAATATATAGTCCTTTGGAAAGTTTGAGAATTTTCAACCATATAAAACTTCTGATGATTTTTATGTAATAGTCTGTCTCCTCACATTTTATTCTAAGCAGCAAGATACCACCCAGTCTGCATGCATCACTTAGGCTGGAAATATCCTTAGATAGATCATGTAGTTCATTAAGTATATTTTCCATTTTGTATATTATCAGAGGAGGCAGTATTGTTCTCTCCCATTAAATAATAAGTATCTACTTTCCTCCAATTTTCAATAGGATTTTTCTCACTTTTCTTTAAGTCCTCATCCACGGCCTCCTCAAAATCAATGGTGCTTCTATAAAGTTTCTTCTAGGCTTTTCTGGCTTTTACAAACAATCTTAAATTTTCCCAGATTCTTCCCATTGCCCGGTTTTAAAGCCACTCCTACCTATAGGATAATTTTATGCTCATTCCCTGCTTTAAGGTACCAGAATATGTATGAGTCATCTATTAGTCATATCCAATACCTTGGCCACCTGATGCGAAGAGCTGACTCATTTGAAAAGACCCTGATGCCGGGAAAGATTGAGGGCAGGAGGAGAAGGGGACGATAGACAATGAGATGGTCAGATGGCATCACCGACTCAATGGACATGGGTTTGGGTAGACTCCAGGAGTTGGTGATGGACAGGGAGGCCTGGCGTGTTACTGTTCATGGGGTCGCAAAGAGCCGAACACAACTGAGCAACTGAACTGAACTGAGTCATACCATATTACTACTAAAATCTAGTAGCTTAAAACAATAATTTGCTTCAAAGATGACTCACTCATCTGGTTGATGACAGGAGGTCTCAATTTCTTGATTCTTGCTGGCAGAAGGCTTTCATTTCTCTCCACATGGGCCTTTTGCAGCAGTTAATGTCCTCAAGAGAGAGTGATTGAAGAGGAATCTATAGGACCTTTATGACCTAATCTCTGAAAACCATTGCCAATTTATTTTATGCATTAGAAGCAAGTCATTAAGTCCATCCCATGTTCAAAGGACTGGAGATTAGGCTACATCTCATATAGGAGGACTAGCAAGGAATTTGTGGGCATATTTTAAAACCACTCCTCCTTTGTAATTCCTTCAATTACACAGGTATTATATTTGGCACTTGAAATTGTCCCTTAGCTAAATGATACTCTATTCATTAGATTTTCTATCTTTGTTTTTCCTGTGTTTTACTTTAGATAATTTCTATTGCTGTATCTTTAAATTCACTATTTTTTTTGGTAATACTTAATCTTCTGTTAATTGTATCATGTGTACTTTTCATCTTAGACATTATATTGAATAGTTTCATTTCTCAAAATTAAATTAGACATTATATTGAATAGTTTCATTTCTAAAAATTAAATTATATCTTTTTGATTCTTCTTTGTTTCTACTTATCATGTTCAGTCTTCCTCTATCCTCTTGAACGTATGGGATACAGTGACAGAAACTAAGCTAATGTTCTTTTTTATTCAACTGATCATCATTTTATACATTTGTCATTTCAAAGTCAATATATCTGATCAATTTTTTTCTTTATTATGCGTAGCACTTTCTTGATTCTTAGCATGCTTAGTAATGTTTTATCAAATTCCAGGTACTGTGAATTTTGCCATGTTATTCATCTTAATTTAGTTAAGATGCTTGGAAACATTTTGAAATGTGCAGATTAAGTTTTAATCTTTACTGAATGGGACCAGAACAATGTAATTACAGGGACAATTTGCACATTTCCAGAGACAAATACTTCTGAGCACTTTACTCAATACCCTGGGCTGATGATGGCTGTTGTGAAAAGGCACTTAGACCAGCTGTGCGGAAGCACTGGGATGTTCCGGTAATTCTTTCAGGTGTTCCTTCCTTCACCTCAAATTCCCTCATATGTAAATGTTAATTATTACTTAGCTGAATTCTGGAGCGATACTGACTACAAACGATCAGAGTTCATCCCATGAGCAGCTCTTTCCTTTCTATTATTCTGCCCTAAGCACTGTATTTTCTTTACCTCCCTGAACACAGAGCTTTACCTCATCCACTCATCTGGTCTGTTGTGTTTCTCTTAGCCTCACCAGCTGCTCTCTGGCCTGAAATATTTCTACATGCAGTAAGCTGGGGTCACCCCAGGGTTCATCTTTGTTGACTCCCATTTCCCACAAATCGCTGTTCTTGGTTGCCTCGTGTCCAGTGTCTTGAGAAACATTATTTCCTATATTCTGTAATGTTTTACTCATTCGAAGAAATGAATTTCTGTCACCATTGGCCAGAAATAGACATCCTCAGAAGACTATCTTATAGAATATGTTTGGTACTTCAAAATTTTATTTTGTGTTTAACAATTATATATGCATCAAATTAAATCCTATTGTGACTAAAAATTGTTAAGATATATTTGCCTATTAACATAATTTATTTTTACATAAGAAGTCATATATGTATTTACTTTTCATAAATATATATTTTTAATAGGAATTTTTAGTAAAGCATATGAAACAAAGCTTTCATTTTTAGTGAAAACATTCAATCAAGCAGTAACTTGCTAAGCTTCTGCACATCAAAGGAAACTATTAGCAAGGTGAAAAGACAGCCTTCACAATGGGAGAAGATAATAGCAAATGAAGCAACTGACAAACAACTAATCTCGAGAATATACAAGCAACTCCTACAGCTCAACTCCAGAAAAAGAAATGACCCAATCAAAAAATGGGCCAAAGAACTAAATAGACATTTCTCCAAAGAAGACATACAGATGGCTAACAAACACATGAAAAGATGCTCAACATCACTCATGATCAGAGAAATGCAAATCAAAACCACTATGAGGTACCGTTTCACACCAGTCAGAATGGCTGCGATCCAAAAGTCTACAAGTAATAAATGCTGGAGAGGGTGTGGAGAAAAGGGAACCCTCTTAACACTGTTGGTGGGAATGCAAACTAGTACAGCCACTATGGAGAACAGTGTGGAGATTCCTTAAAAAACTGGAAATAGAACTGCCTTATGATCCAGCAATCCCACTGCTGGGCATACACACTGAGGAAACCAGAAGGGAAAGAGACACATGCATCCCAATGTTCACTGCAGCACTGTTTATAATAGCCAGGACATGGAAGCAACCTAGATGTCCATCAGCAGATGACTGGATAAGAAAGCAGTGGTACATATACACAATGGAGTATTACTCAGCCATGAAAAAGAATACATTTGAATCAGTTCTAATGAGGTGGATGAAACTGGAGCCTATTATACAGAGTGAAGTAAGCAAGAAAGAAAAACACCAATACAGTATACTAATGCATATATATGGAATTCAGAAAGATGGTAACAATAACCCTGTGTATGAGACAGCAAAAGAGACGCTGATGTATAGAACAGTCTTATGGACTCTGTGGGAGAGGGAGAGGGTGGGAAGATTTGGGAGAATGGCATTGAAACATATAAAATATCATGTATGAAATGAGTTGCCAGTCCAGGTTTGATGCACGATACTGGATGCTTGGGGCTAGTGCACTGGGACGACCCAGAGGGATGGTATGGGGAGGGAGGAGGGAGGAGGGTTCAGGGTGGGGAACACATGTATACCTGTGGTGGATTCATTTTGATATTTGGCAAAACTAATACAACTATGTAAAATTTAAAAATAAAATAAAATTAAAAAAAATAAAAAAATAAAATAAAAGAGAACATCACTTTTAAAGTAAAAAAAAAAAAAGAAAAAGAACATTTTTTACTTTGAATTTTTTTCATATTTTAAGGCCCATCAAATATAAGGCCCAGTCTCACTTTAAAAAGAGGAAGAAAAAAAGAAAAGCATGCATCTGGCCCTATATTTATAGCAGAAAGTCTTTAATTTCTTTTTTATTAATTCCAAGTAGCAAATTTGTTTTTATCTTTGTGTAAGACAAGCTCAAACTATCTTTTCATCATGTAGTACTAACCAATCCCTGTGAAGTGCTTTCTGAGTTGTTTTTATAAATTACTTCATTTTGGAGCATATTGACTGCCGTGGAAATGAATTAAAACTGTCAGCCCTAGTTTATTCAGCTGACTTCATACATTTTAATACACTGGTCTCATATGTTTTGATGCTATGAAAGTAAAAATTCAATTTTAAGGCAAAAGAATGAGGGTAATGACCAAAATCCAACAATTTCTTAAAGATGAAGTGAGAGAATTATTCGCTTCCATACTGGGAGCTATTCCAAAAGTAATAGCGGTTTGTAAAGTGGTCTGGTCTGTATTGCTCATGAGAAAGTGCTCATAACAGTGAGCATGAGATCAGTGTTCTCCACTATCCTTCTGTCTGAATTCATGCACAATAGAACAAATGAAACTCAGCACAGACAAACCTTCCAACTCTCTGATACCATGTCTTAACAAACCAAGAAGGAATATTTTTTCTCTTAGTAGTAAATTTAGAGTTAAATAAAGAAAACAAAGGGTTTTGAAAGAAGATTCAGCCTGAAGTAACTATAAATGAAAACTATACTTTGGAAATAAGGCTACCATAACACTAGAAAATGGCTAGAATGTCCCCCAAAAAACCTGAAACACTCTTGAGACAGTCAGGCTTATTCATCATTTTATTAACAACAGTCTTCCAGAAAGAAGGTTAGCATCCTTTAAAGGAAAAAAATTAATTCCAGACCACAAGCAACATAGGATTGGCAATGTCTAGCATATAATTAATCACTGGAAATATGAAGATATAGGAAAACATGACCCATAACCAAGAGAGTCTCCTACCCCTCACAAAAAAAGAAAGAAAATGGTAAAGAAAAGAAAGAAAGAAACAAACAAAAACAGACTCATTTACTGTATAGTTTGAAATAAGTTGACAAGGAATTTAAAACCACAACTATAAATGATATAAAGGTCAATGGTATATAAAGGAAACAATGGATATAATAAGTAAAAAGATGGAAAATGAAAGAATATAAACAAAGAAGAAAATGGAAATCATTCAATGAAAAATTTACTGACCGTGCGTAACAGCAAATTAGGTACTGCAAAAAAAAAAGATAAGTAAAAACTATCCTAATTAAAACAGAGAGAATCTGTGTGGAAACTTAGTTAAGTTATCCAAAACTAACTTAGGTTCCATATTTCTTTTTTCATGGCTCATTATTTGTTTATATACACTGAAAATGAAAAATGGTACCTGCCGATCATATCAGTAGACAAAAGGATGTTGCAGCCACCATGCCATCACATTACAGTCCCCATCCCCATCCTAACAGTGAGTCCTGATGGACCACAGATGGACACAGGATGCCTGCTATCAAGCCATCGGCCACTGCAGCCAGCCCACCACCATATACCCTGAGGAGACTCAGGATGGGAAAATACCAGATACTGACCTCAGATGGCTGAGGTACATATCAAGGGAGTGACTTAAATGAGCCCAGATTTTTCTTACATAGAAAAGCCAAGTTTAATTTGAGATGTCTGGTTTTCTTTAATCATCAGTTATCTTTTGCTGTCTCCCTGGTGTCTGTCACATAAACTCTAATATATCCTGGTTCCTCCTTTAAGAGCAGTCCCTTAGAGCTATCTGAGAAGTTGTCTCTCAGGCTTGAATTCTTCAGAATGTCTGCTGAATAAAACATTATTCTCAACTTTTAGGCTGTGCAATTTTTTCAGTCAACAATACATATATGATCAAGCCTTAAGGAAACAAGTGGCTATATTAAAGAGTCTAAGAGATCTTTAATGGAAAGGAAGAAAATAAAAGAAGATAAAAATTGAGGTGGAAAAAATACTTGAAGAAATACCTTGATAAAAAATTTTAAGAAATTATTAACTCATAAATCCAAGAATTTCAGAAAATTTCAAACATGATAAACACACGTGATAAACACTCAGTTCAGTTCAGTCGCTCAGTCCTGTCTGATTCTTTGCGACCCCAAGGACTGCAGCACGCCAGACCTCCCTGCCCCTCACTGACTGCTGGAGTTTACTCAAACTCATGTCCATTGAGTCGGTGATGCCATCCAATCTCATACTCTGTCATCCCCTTCTCCTCCCGCCTTCAATCTTTCCCAGCATCAGGGTCTTTTCCAATGAGTCAGTCCTTCAATCAGGTGGCCAAAGGATTGGAGTTCCTGCTTCAATATCAGTCCTTCCAATGAATATTCAGGACTGATTTCCTTTAGGATGGACTGATTGTATCTCCTTACAGTCCAAGGGACTCTCAAGAGTCTTCTCCAACACCACCAGTTCAATGGCATCAATTCTTTAGCACTCAGGTTTCTTTATGATCCAACTCTTCTATGCATACGTGACTACTGGAATGATGGATGATAAACATTACATCTAGATAATTGATAGTCAAATGCTGAAAATCAAAATAAAGAAAAAAGTTATTTATACCAGCCAAAGAAGAGACATAATAAAAATGGACAAAAGCCAGTTTTTTTTTTACTTATCATCAAGATATCTTTTGGATGTTGAAGAGAAAACAAAAAGATCTGTCAACATAAAATTCTGTATCTATCAAAAATATCTATTAGTAGTGAAGCTGACAATTCCATTTCAGTTTACAATGTTGAAAACCCCAAGAAAATATTGTTACTTCACTAACAATGAAAAAAAGAGTTGAACAATATATAAAGTTTTGTTGTCTGTTTTAAGTTCATTAGAGATACAGGGTCACAAAACAATAAGTATTCTCAATTCTAGAGTGACAAATTTCCCTGGGAAGAGATGATATAAAGGAACTGTTTTACTTTGGACAAAGCACTGGAAGAAAAAGTGAATATTGTAAAATCAGTTAAGAAAAAACATCAGCTGAAAATTTAAAACATTCTTAAAGAGTAAATAGAAGCTAACAAGATAGCTTAGACAATATGAGTCTCCTGAAACCCTGTGATTTCATATTCAGTCTCAAGAGCTTTTCCATTAGTCATCACCAAATGCTTTTAAGAAAGACCAGGAGCAGAGCAAGAGTTAGAAAAGAGACCCAGACAGTTTCACACACCTTTCTCTCCCATGAAGCAAAATATAGGCCACAGGAAGAGTGATAGAAAACTCTCATAATTATGGGGACATGCAAAATCCATCCCCCATCCCCCAAATTCCTTTAACATTTCTTATAGTGTAGATCTACACTTGATGAATTCTCTCAATATTTGTTTACTTAAAAAGACATTTCTTAAAAGTGTTGTATACAATTTTTTTCAAATGTAGAACAGAATTGAAAGAATTATAGAGTGACGACCTATATACTTACTATCCATATTCCATCGGTAACATTTTATTATATGTGCTGAAGCACACAGGTATCCATACATCCATCTCTCAAGATTCTTGATATATTTTGAAGGTAGAGCCAATAGGACTTTTCTTGCTTGATAAGTCTTACAAATTATATTATAAAGCAAACTCTTAACAATATCTTATTTAGTTTATAATATGAGAAAAAAGGCTACAATAATAACACAAAGTATCAGAAGGAGTCAAAGGAAGTATGTTATTGTAAATTTCTTACATTATATTTAAAATGGTGAAATGGTAAAATCTCATACTCAAGGTGAGTATGAGATGTTAATGAGGTATATTGTAGTTACTAAAGTAATATTTTCTAAAAATAGCTATAAATAAGGAACCAAATCATGAGTCTAGAAAAAGAAAAAAAAAAAACAAAATAAGTAGAAGGAAAGAATAAAATACATGTGTAAATAAATCAAAGGGCTAGAAAAAAGGAGCTAGAGAACTGAAACCAAGTTGGATTTTTGAAGAGTTAAATTAAATTGAAAAATTATGATCATGGGAAAAAGACAGAAAACTGTCTTAATTCAGAAATAAGAATACACATCTACAAATTTTATTAACATTAGAAAACTACCAAGTATATGTCAATGAAAGTATATGTCAATAAATTTGACAAGTTATAAGATGTAAATATACCTAGAAAGAAAAAACTGTAACAAAGTAGACAAAAGGTAGAAAAGTCTGAACAGTGTTTGTTTTCAGAAAATGGGCTTTATGATTAAAAACTTTCTCAGAAACTAAACCTCAAGCACAGAAATCTTCATTGCTAAATCTTGCCAAACATTATAAAGAAATAATACCAGCTCATACATACTCTTCCACAGGAAAAAAAGAAGAGGGAATCCTGTCCAACCACACACAAAGAAATTACAAGAAACAAAATTATTAAGCAGCCTCTTTCACAACCACAGATACAAAAATCCTAAACAAAATATTAACAAATTGCACCTAGTTATAGATTCAATAAAAAGGATAATCGTGACTGTGATGGCTTTTAAACAAGTCCACAATTTTTTTCACTGTCTCACAACAAGAATATTTACTCTTCCCTTGGATATGGGCTGATTTAGTTACTTGCTTTTAATGTATAGGAAGCAGTATGGTTGATGCTTCATGGCTCTAGGCCAATTTTTAAAGAGCAAAGTAGCTCCTGTCCAGTTTTCTCTCAGGACTAAGTGCCTTTGGAATCCAGTCATTAAAGTAGGGAAGCCAAGACCACTTGGAGACATTTCCAGTAGCTATTACAGTTTGTGGGCTTCCCAGGTGGCACTAGTGGTAAAGAACCTACCTGCCAATTCAGGAGACACAGGAGACACAGGTTCAAACCCTGGGTCAGCAAGATCCCCTGGAGGAAGGCATGGAAATCCACTCTAGTATTCTTGCCTGGAGAATCCCATGGACAGAGGAGCCTGGCAAGCGATAATTTATAGGGTCACAAAGAGTCAGACATGACTGAAGCAACTTAGCATGCACACACACATTACAGTTTGCAGCCTCTGCTAAAGTCACATCCTACGGAAAGCATCAACTCCCTTACACATTGATGAAGATTGGGGGCACTCCAGCTGGACCACCATCTGACTGCAACCTTATGAGGCTGTGAGCAAAAAAAAATCCACCTGCACCATCAAATATAAATAAATCACTTTTGTTATTATAGCACCTGATGAAATGGTTGAATGGCATCACGGATTCAATGGACATGAACTTGGGCAAACTCCAGGAGATGGTGAGGGACAAGCATGTTGCATGGGGTCATGAAGAGTCAGGCACAACTTGGCAACAGAATAACAACAACAAGTTTAGGATGGTTGGTTATTCAATAGATAACTGGAAAACTGACCTAATGTGGTTTATTCCAGGAATATATGTTGGGTTAACATTTGAAAATCAGTTAATCTTATTCAGCATATTAATAGAATAAAGGAATAAACTCATATGATCATTTCAGTAAACAAAGTGGTCCAAAATACAAACATGTAACTAAAGTCAGAGAAAGAAGCTTATTTCCATGGTTTTTGTTCAATGGTATGTGGGAGAAAAGAGATCTTTTATCACTTATCACAAAGTTGTGAGTACATGATCCTAGAGTTGGAAAAGTAAATGCTAGTTTTTTTGAGAAATACACTTAGAATAAAGCCAGAATACAGAGGACACAGAAAGGAGAGTTGGAGATAGATCTCTAAATGCATTTTAATCGGAAGTTGTGCTCTCTGATGTACTTCTCACAATATTTTTATGTGTACTAATAAAATATCTCCTTAATGTTTTTTTCATCAAAGATGGCTCAGGTCAAGTCTTTGCATCTGCAAAGAAACTTCATCCTTTCCTATAATCCTCTTATAATTTCAATCTCCTCTTTCAATAACAAATATATTGAAAGTAAAAAGAGTAAGAGACTTGAAAAAATGACTACAATTGATTGTGATAATGCAAATTAATATTATTATAGAAGAAAAGATAATATTAGAGGCTTGTATAAATCATACACAGAACAAAAGACACAACATCTGAAGCTATTTTCCTTTTATTGTTTAGTTTTGTGTTTTTTCTGACTTGATGTGAAGAAGGCAAGCTAGAGAAAGTGCAGGTCCTGAAGAAAGAAAATGTTTAAGACTGCTTGATTACTCGTCTTGAAACTAAAAAAAAAAAAAAAAATCCTATGTAAGAATTTTACATATATATTAGGGAAAATTCCTAGAATAAGCAGAGCCTTTATTTTTTTCTCCCTAAAGATAAACAAACACAGTAATAATTTTGTGAAAGCAATAATGAAGGAAAGAGGATGGTGAAGAAAAACACAAAGAAACAGGAATAAATGATGCCAAGGCTTTCAGAGACCTACAATTGTGCTCCAGTAAAGACATTATAAGGTACAAAAGCAGAAGCCAGAGACCCCAAAAGGGAGCAGAATTTACAGTCTAGAAGCAGGAAGACTTGAGGAAGGCAATCATAAGTCTGAGGGAATTTGAGTCACTTGCTGCATGTTGAAACATGGATTTCATATTTGTTTTTGCTTCTTGCAGTTTTTCAGAAATTTCAGCTGAGTACTGCCTTCCCTACTTTTATTACATGATGCTTGATGTTTTTCTTGAATTAGATTTGTTTTTATTTAAAGAAACAAACAGAAAAAAAAAAAAGAATGAGTCTAATTCATCGGTGGCTCAGACAGTAAAGATTTTGCCTGCAATGCAGGAGACCTGGGTTCAATCCCTGGGTCCGGAAGATTCCCTGGAGAAGGGAATTGCTACCCACTCCAGTATTTTTGCTTGGAGAATTCTATGGACAGAGGAGCCTGACAGGCTACAGTCCATGGGGTCACAAAGAGTTGGACGTGACTTAGCAATTAACACTTTCACTTATTTTTAACTTCAATGAATCTATTTTTAAAACAGTGTTTTACAATAACACTCCCAGTTAAAAAATAAACAGTTTTTTTTACTTACTCATACATTTACCTTTTTTTAAGTATTGGAGTATAATTGCTTTACAATGTTTAGTTCTACTGTACAACACTGTGAATTAGCCATAGGCACACATATAGGCCTTCCCTCTTGAGCCCCCCACCCACCCTCCCATTCTACCCCTCTAGGCCATCAAATAGCACGGAGCTGAGCTCCCTGTGCTGTACAGCAGCTTCCAGGTAGCTTCTTATTTTACACATGGCAGTGTATATATGTCAATGCTACACTTTTATCTTTTCTTGTAATATTGCCTTATGTCTCATTTTACATGTCATTCTACTATAACTGTGAGCTGCTTATGAATCAGAACATTGTCTCCTCTTTTCAAAATATCTTTGCAACTTCAGTTCCTATTCCTACTAGAACTTGATTCTTGCTTAATAACTATCAAAGAGTAGCTCAGAAACTACTAAAAGGCTGAAGATTTAATTTACTCTGTCAGAAAATGGGCAAAGGTGGTGGCCTGGTCTGACAATGGAGTGTTAGGTATACTGTATACCTTTCTGGTGATTATCATTTTTTTAAATGTATAATTGAAGTATAATTGACATATAGTATTATATTCTTTCATTATTTTTGACTAATGTATTTGATTTCTGGGCTATAAAACAACTTAGGTTGTAGGAGAGTGATAACTCCGCACGAGCTTGTTGTATATAGTTATGCAAACACATTGCCCAGTAGCAAATACATATATATGTATATATGTGACATATATATGTCAAATTTGAATTTGAATTCATATCGTTTCTTTAATAATTAAGGAAATAAAATCTTTGAGATGAATTAATTTTTAAAGTCATGCTTTTATCTTTTTGAAAACTATATCAATACATATACGTAAGAGACAACCTCCTCCATACAGGTCATAACTCTAAATAAAAGCAAGAGTAGCAAGAGTGAGTTTTATTAAGGGAAAGCTCAAAATATTTCACAAGAAAAAGAGATTGCTCTTTTTAGTCAAGTTTATTTGACAGAATTGGTGGCTGCTGGGTTGTGTTTTGTTGGCTGATTGCTGACCTGTTAAGTGTCACAGGGTAACTTATCCATATGTACTTTGTAGCAAAATCAAACCAGAAGAGTGAGCCAAACCAAGATGGAGAAGAGCAGTGTGGTCAAATACCTTTCTCTTAATTCTTTCTGAGTTCTCATAATGTAACTCTGGACTTTACTGGTGGCTCACTGGTAAAGAACCCATCCACCTGCCAACGCAGGAGACTGCGGTTTCAATCCCTGGGTTGGGTTGGGAAGATTCCCTGGAGGAGGAGATGGCAACCCACTCCAGTATGCATGCCTGGGAAATCCCATGGACAGAAGAGCCTGGTGGCTACAATCCATGGGGTCACAAAAATTCAGACATGACTTGGCAATTAAACAACAGCAAGTAATTAAGGTCTTGTCTTACCTTTTTGTATTAATCATAAGGGGTTTGGAAATCCAAAGGACAGTTAGCATTTGTATTTTCCAGAGATTTCATGTAAAAGATAGAGCTTAACTGAGTCTACAAAAATGGGATGGGCAAAAGACAGGAAGTAGCATTTAATGGAAAGAAATGTTAGTAGCATTACAACAAGAAAGAATGAAATTGGTCTGGAATAGCAGAGAGTGGAGCTCAGAGCTAGAGTATTCTTATCAGACCTTTTGGGATGAAGGAAAACCTCTGAGGGGTTGGAAATGAATAGCTGCATCCATAGAGAAATGGAAAGTAGCTAAGTATGTGGGTGCCAGGCAAGAAGAAATGGTCATAGTGTGGAAAACAGCCTGGCTGATGGCTGGAAGGATAGGAGGCAGGAAACATAGAAATTTATAGAAATTAATTTTTGTGTGTGAAAAATCTCTGAGGAGAGATAAAGGTAGAAAAGCAAAATGGCTGACACACACAATCGAAGGGACTAAGAAACAGTTTGCTGAAAATGATCTGAGACAAGAAGTTATTTTTTTCTTATTATTCAAAACACAGATTATGCTTTTCAGAACAGGAATAATATTTAGTTAACAGACTTAGAGTTTTGAATCTCATAGCATTTATTATCAGGCAGATGGTAATATCTGTGAATAAATTTTCAAGTTTAAATTAAGTCATGTTTCTTTAAAAAAATTTGAAGATGATTATAAAGGTGACAGTTTACTTTAGAATTGAATTACATTATTCATGTTGATGCCATTATTTCTATCAAATTCTTTCTTTTGGGAAGTGTTTCTATATGATTCTTTCTCATTAAAAATCAGATTAATATAGTTTATCTTTTTATGTTTTAGACATGTATTTAGAGCAATAGAATGTATTAATCTGAAACAAAATAGTCCAAGAAACAGGCAGGAAAAGCAAAGATTTTTAAATTAATATCTGGGTGAGAAAATGCTGACTTCAAAGGTTTCTTTGATGTCCAAATATTACATTTGCATCAACGAACACAAGCCAAGACTTCCAGAAGTTGTTAGCTGAGTCCCCGTGCTTGTAATTGCTTCTATTTCTCATTAAAATATCCATGAAGTGTTAGAAAACTTAAGTAACAGATAAACAACTGTGGCCCTTTTCTCAAATAAGGATGCTTGTTAAGATATAATCCTACAAATGTGCGCTAAAGAAAGCACTTGAAGGGCCATGTCACTTGTCCTTTGTCTACATGGGCAATTCTTCCTTTAAGTGAGCTGATGAAAGGCACCATTAGAATCTGAACAAAATGGATACCATCAGTTATTAACCGAACAATAATATGAACTGCATGTTTGAATGGTTGAAGAATACAAAATGAAGAGTTAAAAAAAATCAGGATTTAAAATTAAGGTCTTCTATTGTTCTAACACCAGACTGGGAAATATACTTAAAACCTATAATCCTCAGTTTCAGTTAGAAAGGTGGATATGGTGGTATCAATTTTACAGAGTTCTTTTGACATAGTAGTAAAATAATGTATATAGATTGCTCAGCCCCGGTACTCAATGTTTTATTACGTTTAATTACTTTTGATTAGCAAGATAATTGCAAGCAAACATTAGCAAGGAGAGAAAAATAAATTTATAGACCTCGATGAAAATAACTATACTATCATTTAAAAATAAAGAAAATCATACAGAAAATATCAGCCTTTTAAAGCAAAACTCCCACAGGAAATGCATGAATATTTTTTAAAAAGAATTTTTGTTTATTCACATGCAAAGATAGGAAAATATCCATCATGATTTTTTTAATGTTGAATTTTTCTATAAAGAAATTAGAATAATCAATGAAACAAATAAATATAAGAATCAAAATGGCATAAAATTTGACTTATGAAACAGCAGATTTTCAGAATGTGGAAGGCACTAGCAGAGTGATGAAAACCAAGTAGAACAGGACACACTGAAAAGCACATAAGACAAAGTGTAGAGACATACACAGCAAACAACAGAAGTGTCTTAAAAAAATATCTAAAAGAGAATGCCAAATCAGGGAATAACTGATGTGTCTACAGAGGCTAAGGAATTGAAACTAGAATTGAAAGGGCTAATCACCTTGAGTAAAAAGTTATTATGGAAAAACAATACTGAGATATCATCTAGATAAAATTCAAGTTAGAAAACATCTATTAAGCACTAACTACATGGAAAATATTGTCAATCTTCCTTCTGCCCTAGACATCAGAAATGAGGACAGTTTCAAATGGGTCAGTTTTGTTGTCCAGTCATATATCATTTATGGGTTTTCTTTTTTGCCCAAGTTCTAGCCAGCTTTATTGCAAAGGTCCCCATATACATTTGTAGCAATTCTAAGGTCTTCTTGGTTACCTCACAAGTCAGCTCCTTATAGACGCAGGCATCATGAAAGAAACTTCACTCAATTCTGTGTATTAGTAGCTTTATCAGTTCCCCCAAAACACCAGGTCTATTAAAGTTACTCTTTCAAATTTATCCTGAATAAAAGATAAAATAATTAAGTAAAAATGCTATAAGTATTCCTTATAAAATAGTTACAAGTTAAAAATCATTGTTTTTACAACACTGACTACAAAATAGCCCTAAGACCATGTCCTGTTATGAATGCCTCTGCTCCTATAAAAGAGCTTCATTTAAAACCCTGCATATTGAATATTGGGTTTCCCTGGTGGCTTAGCTTGTAAAGAATCCCCCTGCAATTCAGGAAACCTAGGTTCAATCCCTGGGTTGGGAAGATCCCCTGGAAAACGAAATAGCTACCTACTCCAGTATTCTGGCCTGGAGAATTCCATGGACTGTACAGCTTATGGGGTTGCAGAGAGTCGGACACAACTAAGCAACTTTCACTTTCACCTTTTCATATTGAATACTTAGCCTAATTATTCTCATACTTCTTTTGGTGAGTAAACTACAAATCAGAATCAGCTCTAACACAAAAACAACAACAAACTATGCTTTATGTATACTTTATCTGTGGTCATTCTAGGTACAAGTTTCAATGATATTTGCAGAATTTCATTTAATCATGTGAATGTTTAAAAATATATTAATACTATTTATCTCAAAATGATTCTGCAGCGTAAAAGGAAACAGTATATTCATATATCAAAATACAAATCAGATAAAGGGGAAAAGTTTAAATAGTAGATCTTTGATTTGTCCTTGTAGGGGCTTTTTACCTTGAATATATGCTTACAACAAACAAACAAACAAACAAAATAATCTGATGCATGCTGAATACCAAATCTATAAGAAGCTTTTCTTAATGAGAGAAAGGGAATTAGTTTTCAAGTAGATTAGATAAGTACCATTCTCTGGACTTACATGCCTACAAATTAAGAGCAAAGCCAAAGAAGGAATAACTCATTTTTTTCCTACACTTACTATTACTCTTACTGTTTTTTCCTCTTACTGGAAAATTGCCTCCAGACATAGAAACCTCTGGGCTGGTCAAATGACTGGGTGACAGATCTTTTTTCAAGTGTGGTAGTTTCTCAATCTTTGCTTTTAGCAATAGTAAATAAACAATATTGTTAGCAAATCAACCATTAAAAATAATTCAATAATAAATGAAATTTATTAATATTATGAGCATGATAATAAGTTGATATAATAATAGATTATATGTGATATTTGACATATAACTCTGAAAGAGTTTAAAAAAGTAATTATTAAATCTTTTTCTAATGTTAACGAGTCTTCTCGGTTCTTACATCAAAAAAAAAATAAATGGAATTGATGATGAGTGTTGTCTCTTTTGCTCAATTACAACTTTTAAAACATAAATCATAACTCTTAAATATAAAATGAAGACCTCTCAAGGACTTTTCTAACTCTTTAATTAATGAGGAACTCGGTAACACTGTTCATATGAGATTTTGACTTAAGATTTACATTACTGGGACTTCCTTGGTGCTGCTGCTGCTGCTAAGTAGCTTCAGTCGTGCCCGATTCTATGCGACCCTATAGATAGCAGCGTACCAGGCTCCTCCGTCCCTGGGATTCTCCAGGCAAGAATACTGGAGTGGGTTGCCATTTCCCTCTCCAATGCATGCATGCATGCTAAGTCACGTAGGTTGTGTCAGACTCTGTGGGACGCCATAGATGGCAGCCCACCAGGCTCCTCTGTCCACAAGATTCTCCAGGCAAGAATACTGGAGTGGTTTGCCATTTCCTTCTCCATTTCCTTGGTGGTCCAGTGGCAAAGACTCCACACTCCCAATGCAGGGGATCCAAGTTAGATCTCTGGTTGGGGAACTGGATGCCACATGCTGCAACTAAGAGTATGCATGAAGCAACTAAAGATTCCGTATGCTGCAATGAAGACCTGTACAGCCAAGTAAGTAAATAAATAAATAAAATTTAAAAAACATTGAATTCAAATATCATCTTTAAAAAAAATGATTTACACTCCTTACCAGATAAAAGTCTTTTTCATTGCCATGAATGGGAATTTTATAGATTGCAATGCCTTCTATAATTTTTACTTTGGACATTATAGCCTTAGTTATAAATGGAGTAGTTAAGAGAAAGCTCTGCAAATCTGCCTGCCACTACAGAATCAGAGGATCTGTGGATTTCCACTGAAATGACACGTTGCAATCTCTTTTGTCCATTTACATGTCTTGAGAAATTTTTAATCATGTGTACTAGCAACAAGTAATATTATATCAACATAATGAATTACACGAGGAAAAAATAATACACAATCATTTTATTAAAACATGCATTCCATATAACATTGTACTTTTATGTTTAATAATCATTTTTCAAACAATTTGATATGCTTATGTTGTTTGGATCATTATTTATGTAACTGCAATGCTAAAATAAAGTCAAATTGCCAACATTTGTTGGATCATAGAGAAAGCAAGGGAATTCCATAAAAAACATCTACTTCTGCTTCATTGACTATGCTAAAGCCTTTAACTGTGTGGATCAACACACAACAATAAACTGTGGAAAATTCTTAAAAAAAAATGGGAAAACCAGACCACCACACCTGTCTCCTAAGAAATCTGTATGCAGATCAAGAAGCATCAGTTAGAAACGGAGAAAACCGACTAGTTCAAAATTGGAAAGGAGTACAACAAGGCTTTGTGTTGTCACACTTCTTGAAATGCCCAGCTGGATGAATCACAAACTGGAATCAAGATTTCCGGGAGAAATATCAACAACTTCAGATATGCAAATAGTAACACTTTAATGGCAGAAAGCGAAGAGAAACTAAAGAGCCTCTTGACGATGGTGAAAGAGTAGAGTAAAAAAGCTGGCTTAAAATTCAACATGAAAATAACTAAGATCCTGGCACTAGAAAAAGTGGAAACAGTGACACACTTTATTTTCTTATGCTCCAAAATCACTGTGGACAATGACTGCAGCCATGAAATTAAAAGACGCTTGCTGCTTGGAAGGAAAGCCACGACAGACCTAGATAGCATATTATTAATAAAAAGCAGAGACATCACTTTGTTGACAAAGGTCCATATAGTCAAATCTATGGTTCTCCCAGTAGTCACATACAGGTGTGAGAACTGGACCTTAAAGAAGGCTGAATGCCAAAGAACTGATGCTTTCAAATTGTGGTGCTGAGGAAGACTCTTGAGAGTCCCTGGGACTGCAAGGAGATCAAACCAGTCAACCCTAAAGGAAATCAACCTTGAATATTCATTGGAAGGACTGATGCTAAAGCTGAAGCTCCTATATTTTGGCCACCTGATGAGAAGAGCTGACTCACTGGAAAAGATCCTGATGCTGGGAAAGATTGAAGGCAAAAGAACAGGTCGGCAGAGGATGAGATGGTTAGCATCACGAACTCAATGGACATGAATCTGAGAAAACTATGGGACATAGTGGAGAACAGAGGAGCCTGGCATGCTGCAGTTCATGAGGTTGCAAAGAGTTGGACAAGGCTTAGTGACCGAAGAATGCTAAAATAATCCAGAAAACCATCTGTGATTCCTAGAGCCAAATAGTCATAAGAAAAAACATATTTTTCAAAATTTATGGCTGAGATACATCATAAGATAAACAGTTTAAAGACGTTCAGTCATAAATATATATTTGAAAAAGCACTATGGAAAATTGAAATACAAGTTCAAATATAAAAAAATTGTGTAAAATTTCAATTATTAAAAAGTGCCTATCAAGTTACCAACGGTATTCTTCACAGAGCTAGAACAAATAATTTCACAATTTGTATGGAAATACAAAATACCTCGAATAGCCAAAGCGATCATGAGAAAGAAGAATGGAACTGGAGGAATCAACCTACCTGACTTCAGGCTCTACTACAAAGCCACAGTCATCAAGACAATATGGTACTGGCACAAAGACAGAAATATAGATCAATGGAACAAAATAGAAAGCCCAGAGATAAATCCACGCACATATGGACACCTTATCTTTGACAAAGGAGGCAAGAATATACAATGGATTAAAGACAATCTCTTTAACAAGTGGTGCTGGGAAAACTGGTCAACCACTTGTAAAAGACTGAAACTAGAGCACTTTCTAATACCATACACAAAAATAAACTCAAAATGGATTAAAGATCTAAACGTAAGACCAGAAACTATAAAACTCCTAGAGGAGAACATAGGCAAAACACTCTCTGACATACATCACAGCAGGATCCTCTATGACCCACCTCCCAGAATATTGGAAATAAAAGCAAAAATAAACATATGGGACCTAATTAAACTTAAAAGCTTCTGCACAACAAAGGAAACTATAAGCAAGGTGAAAAGACAGCCTTCAGAATGGGAGAAAATAATAGCAAATGAAGCAACTGACAAACAACTAATCTCAAAAATATACAAGCAACTCCTACAGCTCAATTCCAGAAAAAAATGGGCCAAAGAACTAAATAGACATTTCTCCAAAGAAGACATACAGATGGCTAACAAATACATGAAAAGATGCTCAACATCACTCATTATCAGAGAAATGCAAATCAAAACCACAGTGAGATACCATTTCATGCCAGTCAGAATGGCTGCGATCCAAAAGTCTACAAGCAATAAATGCTGGAGAGGGTGTGGAGAAAAGGGAACCCTCTTACACCGTTGGTGGGAATGCAAACTAGTACAGCCACTATGGAGAACAGTGTGAAGATTCCTTAAAAAACTGGAAATAGAACTGCCATACGACCCAGACATCCCACTGCTGGGCATACACACTGAGGAAACCAGAAGGGAAAGAGACACGTGTACCCCAATGTTCATCGCAGCACTGTTTATAATAGCCAGGACATGGAAGCAACCTAGATGTCCATCGACAGATGAATGGATAAGAAAGGGTTGGTACATATACACAATGGAGTATTACTCAGCCATTAAAAAGAATACATTTGAATCAGTTCTAATGAGGTGGATGAAACTGGAGCCTATTATACAGAGTGAAGTAAGCCAGAAAGAAAAACACCAATACAGTATATTAACGCATATATATGGAATTTAGAAAGATGGTAACAATAACCCTGTATACGAGACAGCAGAAGAGACACTGATGTATAGATCAGTCTTTTGGACTCTGTGGGAGAGGGAGAGGGTGAGATGATTTGGGAGAATGGCATTGAAATACATATAATATCATATATGGAACGAGTCGCCAGTCCAGGTTTGATGCACGATACTGGATGCTTGGGGCTGGTGCACTGGGACGACCCAGAGGGATGGTATGGGGAGGGAGGAGGGAGGAGGGTTCAGGATGGGGAACACATGTATACCTGTGGCGGATTCATTTTGATATTTGGCAAAACCAATACAATATTGTAAAGTTTAAAAATAAAATAAAATTTTAAAAAAAGTGCTGTTTCATGATTTTGAAACAAAATGATACCTAAAATTGCTGTTGTATTAAGATTGCATTGAATACATTTAACAGTTTGATTTAAAAGTTTAATGTTAACAATATGTTATGTTCCAATAAACTTTATTTACCACTAGGAATCTAGTTTGCAAACCCCTATTTTAATCCAAAATGTTTGGGTTTGATTTCTGAGATGGCAAAAGAGCACTGAAACACCACTTTCTTTGAGAAAAGAGTAACTTCTCAAACTTTTCCAAAAGTTAAAAGCACTTTTACTTTATACTCAGGACAGTCACATGGTCAAGACTTACTGCGAAGAGGCTAATGTTTATTTACCCAACCTTTATAGTTAAAGCAAGGGAGAAAAAGGTTGGGATTAGATATTAACTAAACTTACTTTGGGTTTCCTGGGTAGCTCAGCTGGTAAAGAATTCACCTGCAATGCGAGAGACCTGGTTTCGATCCCTGGGTTTAGAAGATCCCCTGGAGGAGGGCACGGCAACCCACTCCAGTATTCTTGCTTGGAAAATCCCCATGGATGGAGGAGCCTGGGGAGGAGCCTGGTCTACGGAATCACAAAGAGTCCAACCTGACTAAGCACAACACAGCAGACTCTAACTATGTAACACAATGTCCCAGCTGTGTTCCAGTTTGCCCTTCTTTACATTGGGGAATTCTGAAGGAAGAATGAATTACTCCATTATTCCTTTCCTCTGCCAAACATCATATGATACTGAGAATTTTAAATTTCTTTTTGTGAGCAATGTAAATAAAAGTGTCAACTTAATTGAATTCTAAATGCAAAACTATTAATCTGTTTAAAATGATTATAAGGTATTGTTTGCCTAATCTTCCAAAGTGTAGTCCAGGTCTGTGATCACATGCTCCTATTACCTGTGAAGAACTTCATTAAAAAAAAAAAAGCTTACACTAATAAAACTTTTAAAAAGGAATTGGCATTCCTTTATTCTAATTAATACAGAAAGTAGTAGTCATAGTAGTGCTAGTCACTCAGTCATGTCAGACTCTTTTTGAGACCCTGTGGACTGTAGCCTGCCAGGCTCCCCTGTCCATGGGATTCTCCAGGCAGGAATACTGGAGTGGGTTGCCATTTCCTTCTCTAGGGGATCTTCCCAATCCAGGGATCAAACCCGGATCTCTTGCATTGCAGACAGATTCTTAATTGTCTGAGACACCAGAGAACCCCCTATATAGAAAGCTAAACATTATTTAATTTCTCATTGCAGTTGTAAAGATGACAATGTCAGTTTACAGTATTACCCAAAGAACCATTCACCAATTAACAATCCTAAAATAGGTAATGTTAATGAAGGCCAAATTCATATTTACTATTAAATACAATTGCCCTTGAAATACATTTCAGTTTTCTCCAAAGCTGACTAGCCAGCACTTCAATGCCCTTGAAGACCACAAAGTCAGGTACTCTATACTAAGAAGCTTGTATTTATTTAGAAATAAATTAAGCCTCAAATTCTAAGCACTTATTTGTGAATAAATAATAAAAACATATTTATATGCCTGAGGTGAACAAGCACCAAATAGTTTTAATAAATAGAATTTCATTTGAAGTACAAGAAATATACATTTTTAAATTTTACATAAAACTAAATCTGTAAGAGTTAACTGTTTTAACTGTTACTTATAGGCTATACTGACTAAAGTTATTTTATGTCAAAGAATATAAAGTTAAAACTGTAGCTCTAAACACTGTTCAGTTCAGTTCAGTTCAGTGCTCAGTCGTGTCCAACTCTGGGACCCCATGGAATGCAGCACGCCAGACTTTCCTGTCCTTCACCAACTCCCAGAGTTTGTTCAAACTCATGTCCATAGAGTCGTGATGCCATCCAACCATCTCATTCTGTCGTTCTCTTCTCCTGCCTTTAGTCTTTCCCAGCATCAGGGTCTTTTCCAGTAAGTCAGTTCTTCCCATCAAGTGGCCAAAGTATTGGAGCTTCAGCTTCAGCATCAGTCCTTCCGGTGAATATTCAGGACTGATTTCCTGTATCTGTAAGACAGCTCCTGTATTGCAAGGGGCTATTTATGTCTCTAATTCTGCCACTACTTAAACACATTTAATTTGGGTCTAGAATGAGGGATCCACATATCTCTTTTTATGGATTTATTGCACATTTTAGGCAACATTATATGATGGTGACATTTTCAAATACACAAGATTGAAATTTTATATTTAAGAGAGACTATCTATATAGCCTACCTAGATTCTATTATTAACCTTTTTTTTTTAATCTTCCATGTATCTATTCATCCATCAATTCATCAGAGTACTTTCTGCTAAACACTTCTGCATGCATGTTAACTTGTATTCAATATTCACTTACAGTCTTTTTCTGTTGAGGTAACATTTACATAAAAATGCACATGAAAAGCAAAAATCATAGGTGTACTTTGCTGCATGTATACATTAAAAAATGCATCAACCTGTGTAATACAAAGCCCATCAAGATACAGAACTATATCATAACCAGGAAATTCCTCCCACCCTTCCCAGGAAAACCTTAGTCTACCTTCCATGAAATAATAATTGTTTTTACTTTTTTCACAATTTATTTTTCTTTTGTTATAAATTTTGATATAAAGGTATCATAATATAGATGGGTGTATACTTGCCTGGCTCAGCAGATAAATAAACACACATATATACATATTAATACACACATACACAAATGCATACAAGGATACACAGATAAATACAGAGGTTGTTGCAGGTACTAGTAGTACATTCCTTTCCATTGCTGAGCAGTAGTACTTTCTTATATAGATGAAGTACCTCAGTTTGTTTATTCATTCTCTTATTGATGGGAAATGGGCTAGTTTCCAGTTTTTGCCTGTTGTGAACAAGACTGCTATGGATGGGGGCTTCCCTGGTAGCTCAAACAGTAAAGTGTCTGCCTACAATGAGGGAGATCTGGGTTCGATCCCTGGGTCGGGAAGATCCCCTGGAGAAGAAAATGGCAACCCACTCCAATGCTCTTGCCTGGAAAATCCCATGGATGAGAAGCCTGGTAGGCTACAGTCCATGGGGTTGCAAAGAGTCGGACACGACTGAGTGACTTCACTTCACTTCACTTCTGCTATGGATAAGCAGTCTTGCTTATGGATAAGTCTTAAAAGATTTTTAGGATTGCTTGTTTCCATTTCTTTGCAGTAAACATTTATGAATAGAACTGTTGAGCTAAAGGGCAATTATGTGCTCAAGCTTGTCCAGTGTAATCTTATTGTTTTACTATACATTTTACATAATACATATTCAAGTTAAAAACCTTATAAAATATAGATATAGAGGAAAAATAAAATTATATGTAATAGTGATAACTGCTGTTAACATTTTGACATATGTCTCTTAGAATTTTTTCTCTAAATACATATAAACACTGAACACTTGGATTAAATTTTTTAAATAGACAACATCCGAAACATTAAAAATCAATTATATTTAGGTATACAGTGGAGAGCAAAACAGAATTTACATGAAGTTTACAATGAAGAATAAAACTAATTCACTCATGCATATCTGTGTCAAGCATTTGATTGGTCTGCACATGCTTGAATTAGCTCATTTGATCTCCACATCAGCCCCATGAGGTAAAAATAAATTGCCTAAGTTTACACAGCTCAGACATGGAGACAGGGGCTAGAGGCAGAGCTCTTGCCCTTAACCCCTTTCTTCAGATATGCACCAGGCGCCATTCACACTGTATTGTAGGTGAATGGTGCTTCTGTGATTGTACAAAGTGGTGATTATTCCTGGTAGGCTGCAGTCCATGGGGTTGCTGAGGGTTGGACACGACTGAGTGACTTCACTTGTACTTTTCACTTTCATGCATTGGAGAAGGAAATGGCAACCCACTCCATTATTCTTGCCTGGAGAATCCCAGGGACGGGGGAGCCTGGTGGGCTGCCGTCTCAGGGGTCGCACAGACTCGGACACGACTGACGCGACTTAGCAGCAGCGGCAGTCATAATAAAAATACTGCGGATACATGTAATCTTTGTTGTTGTTTACTCACTAAGTCATATCGAACTCTTTTGTGACCCCATGAACTGTAGCCTACAGGCTCCTCTTTCCAGGCAAGAATACTGGATTGCCATGTGGGTTGCCATGCCCTCCTCTAGGGGATCTTCCCAAATCAGGGATCAAACCCATGTCTCCTGCCTTGCCAAATGGATTCTTTACCACTGAGCCACCAGAGAAGCCCATGTGTGATCTGCTTTCCTTTAATAATATATAATAAATTTAATACTGCATCACTTTTGATAATTTTAATGTATTTCACTTGAATATAATTTCTTTTCAAAATTGCCTCTAAATAAATAATTCCCTCTGTTTGGAACCACGCTTACCCAACATGTTTGAATCTATATCTTTGTACTCATGTTCTGTTTCTTTTAAGAATACAGTTTTGCAAGTAGATTGCCTGGATAGAAGGATATTCATATTCAAAAATTTTACACACATCTTTGGGTTTTCCTCTAAAAAAGACGTCAATTATACATTTGTTAGTAGAGTATTAGAGTTGTCATTTATCAAAACTCCTTTTAATATAGAATATAAGTTCCATTCATTTTTGTCAATCAAATGTTTGAAACAATTTTACTTACTGAACATTTCTTAAATTTCATAATTTTACTGGAACATTAATATTTACTTTTGCAAGGAAAGTGTTCATATGGTGGATCCCCTTTTAAATATAAGTATATATACATGATTGTCATTAATTACTTACAAGCAGGAAACAATAATTTTAGCACTTTGCTCACACATTCCCATCAAACTTTTAAGAGATTTTTTTCATTGATGAAATAAATACATTTAAAATATTTTATTATTTTTTTAATGTCTATAGAATTTGTACTAATGACTCCATTCTGGTATTATATCTACATTGGTTACTGACAGGCAAATCACTTTAATAACAGCTAATTCTGTCCTTCACTGGCATCAGATACACCAAAACTGTCACCTATACTGAACCTGTCACCTACACCAAACCAATCTGAGAATCAAGAAAGTAAAAAACCTGAGTCACCATAAATTCTTCTTTTTGCTTTTTGGAACTCATTCACTCATTTATATTTCTTGAAAGCTAATAAGAACCAGTCACTGCTTTCAGTGCTGGGCATAAATCAGCTAGAAAGAAAAATAGTAAAAATTCCCCATCCATAAGAATTGACACTTTAGTGGGTGAAGATGGAGATGAAAGATGTTAAATAAATAAATAACATAGTGGATTATAAGGTGACAAGTGCTTCAGAAAAAAAAAAAAAGAGTAAGGAGAATAAGGAATTCTGATGGAAGATTTTTGCAGTTTTTTAAGTTGAGAAGGTGAGGGAAGTACTAAGAATAATTTTCTAGCAAAACTTGAAGGAAGTACATTATACAATATGTTTATCAAATAGCAGTCTGGTTTATTAATCTACCTGTCTGGATCTTTGTTATCTCTTGGTGTTTATGTGGGAGACAGATGTGTCTCTAACAAATGTTGTCTGATAAGTGACTATATATATATATATTTTTTTTTTCTTTCAAACTCTTCAGAGTTTGAAATTCTCTAAGATTTTTAGGTGGACAAGGCAAAAGAAATATACAGCTGTGGATAATATGTTATAAAAATTCTGTAATTATAATAAAAACTCTAGAACTTTTCTATATATATTTTTTTTTAATTTTATTTTATTTTTAAACTTTACATAACTGTATTAGATTTGCCAAATATCAAAATGAATCCGCCACAGGTACACATGTGTTCCCCATCCCGAACCCTCCTCCCTCCCCCCTCCCCATTCCATCCCTCTGGGTCGTCCCAGTGCACCAGCCCCAAGCATCCAGTATCGTGCATCGAACCTGGACTGGCAACTCATTTCATACATGATATTTTACATGTTTCAATGCCATTCTCCCAAATCTTCCCACCCTCTCCCTCTCCCACAGAGTCCATAAGACTGTTCTATACATTTTAAGGTACAAAATTTATAGAACAAATACTGTTTTTGCTGTTTCAGTGAAAATTTTTGTCTTTTGTTAAATTCTGTTATAGAAATCTCAGTGGAAATCTGTTTTTCATTTAAAATGTTTTCACAGTAGCATTCTAAGGAAGCAATATGTATGAATCCCCCTTTTCAAACCGAACAATTTTGAGTACTACTAGGAAATCCATAATGCTCTATTGCATACATTAAACCACTTAGCAAGCTCAAGTGTAATTTTAAAGAAAATATTTATTATTAAAAACATTTCACTATTTGTCCAGCATTTTAGAACCTCTGTAACAACAGAACATCTCTTTCCTTCTGTGTTTGTGGTTTTACTTATCAAAGGTAATTATAAATAAAACTTGAAGAGGCATTCAAATTTTTGCATAAGTTTTTACTCCTTTGGAGTTCTGCTTATGAAAACTGGCACTAAAAACCTAGTTGGAATGAAACACTACTCTCACTTGAGCATCTCTGTAAAGTTCTATAGGTCCATTTGTTGCAGGAAGGGGGATCCCTTCCAGGGCCCAAAACTGAGCTTTTGTCTAACACTCAGAAATGAATTGTCTGAGGAGACACATGTGCTGACAAAGCAAGAGATTTTATTGGGAAAGGGCACCCGCGTGGAGAGCAGTAGGGTAAGGGAACCCAGGAGAACAGTTCTGCCACGTGGCTCGCAGTCGGGTTTTATGGTGAAGTGATTAGTTTCCGGGATGTCTTTAGCCAATCATTCTGACTCAGAGTCCTTACTGGTGGTGCACGCCTTGTTCAGCCAAGATGCATGCAAGAGAGAAGGATTCTGGGAGGTGGTCGGACATGTGGTGTCTCCTTTTGTCCTTTCCTTAACTCTTCCTTTTGGTGGTGGCTTATTAGTTCCCTGTTCCTTACCAGGACCTCCTGTCATTAAACAACTCATGCATATGGTTACTATGGTGCCTGGCCAGGGTGGGCAGTTTCAGTCAGTGTGCTTCCCGTAACACATTTATAATACACTGAATATTCTAAAATAAAATATTGCATACTTTCTATACACTAGAAAAGAGATTTACTGATTGTAATTTTGCTTGAACTCACAAATTGAAATTAATACATAAATGCAACATAATGTTTGCTTTTCTAATGTTACTCTGCTTAAAAGAATGACAATGGCAAGGTTTCTTAGACTATTAAAAACAAGAGAAATAACACCCTCCATTCCCAAAAGTTAGAAAGCTTTCAAATAACTGACCACTTATTACATTTTTCAGTTTATTCAATTAAAAATACAAATTAAATTCTACCTGACATCATGTGCTACTTGTTAGAAGACGAACACTGCCTGTGAAGTAATCTTGCCAAAACACCAATTTATAGAAAATACAGAGACAGAGAAATGTACTGAGTAGCACCACAGGGGATGAAATCAACAGAATCCATACTGTGAAAAAGATGCTGAACAAAAACTGGGTTTCATCATCGAATAACTTGCAAGAAAAAAAAAGGAAGAAATGGGAGAAATTATAGATTAAACAAAGATTCTGTGTGATTTATATGGCTCAAGATTTGAATGAACAAACTGTAAATAATATGACATTTGTGTGAGATGTTTGGAAATTTGAACACTAGCAGGATATTTGATGAAATTATGAACCTTGGTAGCTGTGAGAAAGATATTAAAATTATGTGTGCTTTTCATTTGGAATTTAGAAATGCATATTGAAATATTTACAAGTGCAATTGTATGAAGTCTGAAGAAATAGATCAAGATGTGCACTAAATCAGACTGGTATGAGTCAATTGTTGAAGTTAGATGATTTTTTTCATGGAAATTATGTTATTACTTTTCTTTGTTGTATATTTAATATTTTTATAATAATTTTAATGTGAATTAATTAATGCCTTTATATGAACAAACAATGTCATGCAGTTAGAATTTGATGAACTCACACAAGTATGACTCTGTGTCATATATCCCATTAATAAAAAAGCAACAAAAGTCATTCAGGAATAAATCCATATATTTAATATGTATTTATTGAACATTATTGCCAAATGGAATTTCTCTTCAGGAGATTATCTGTAGGAAACTGTATTTTAGAAACCATTATCATTCTATAAAAAACTTTCTAACACATTATTTCTGAATATAATTTTGGATTGGTTAGAAGCAGTTGTTTACAACAATGTACTGTTAAGTGTTATAAATGCAAACGATCTTTACTCATTACTTACGTGGTTCAGATGCCGTGTTTCACTGTCTAATTAGAATACAAAAAAGTGTTCAGTTCTATGGTACAATACAATTATAATTACATTAAAACAACTAGATTAGTCATCTGTTGATGTTTAACAATATAACCACAAATGTCATGCTTTAAAACAACACATATTTGCTGGCTCAGTTTCTGAGCCCTGTTTAGTTGGTTTGTCTGCAAGGCTCAAGTCAAAGGTGTCAACCTGGGTTGCAGTATCATTTGATGCTTGACTGGGGAAGACTCTATTACCATATTCATGTCTTTATTTGCTGCCTCTAGTTACTTGTAGACTGTGAGACTGAGGGCTATCTACACTTGCTAAGTAACTTCAGTCGCGTCCGACTCTGTGCAACCCCATAGATGGCAGCCCACCAGGCTCCCCTGTCCCTGGGATTCTCCAGGCAAGAACACTGGAGTGGGTTGCCATTTCCTTCTCCAATGCATGAAAGTGAAAAGTCAAAGTGAAGTCGCTCAGACATAAATACCAGGAGGTGGCAGTCATGGGGGACATCTACTAGCCAAATCAATAATATTTATAAAATAGAACAATAAATCTATGAAAATCATAGTGTAGTGATGCTTCATAAGGCCCAATTGACTATCGGGCCACCCGAACTGCCTCTTGAGAAATCTGTATGTAGGGCAGGAAGCAACAATTAGAACTGGACATGGAACAACAGACTGGTTCCAAATAGGAAAAGGAGTATGTCAAGACTGAATATATCATCCTGCTTATTTAACTTATATGCAGAGTACATCATGAGAAATGCTGGGCTGGAGGAGGCACAAGGTGGAATCAAGTTTGCCAGGAGAAACATCAATAATCTCAGATATGCAGATGACACCACTCTTATGGCAGACAGCGAAGAGGAACTAAAGAGCTTCTTGATGAAAGTGAAAGAAGACAGTGAAAAACTTGGCTTAAAACTCAACATTCAGAAAATAAGATCATGACATCTGTTCCCATCACTTCATGGCAAATTGATGGGGAAATGGTGAAAACAGTGGCAGACTTTATTTTGGGGGGCTCCAAAATCACTGCAGATGGTGACTGCAGCCATGAAATTAAAAGACGCTTGCTCCTTGGAAGAAAAGTTGTGATCAACCTAGACAGCATATTAAAAGGCAGAGACATTACTTTGCGAACAAAGGTCCATCTAGTCAATGCTATGGTTTTTCCAGTGGTCATGTATGGATGTGAGAGTTGGACTATAAACAAAGCTGAGCACTAAAGAATTGATGCTTTTGAACCGTGGTGTTGGATAAGACTCTTGAGAGTCCCTTGGACTGCAAGGAGATCCAACCAGTCTATCCTAAAGGAAATCAGTCCTGAATATTCATTGGAAGGACTGATGTTGAAGCTGAAACTGCAATACTTTGGCCACCTGATGCAAAGAATGGACTCATTTGAAAAGACCCTGATGCTGGGAAAGATTGAAGGTAGGAGGAGAAGGGGCCAACAGATGATGAGATGGTTGGATGCATTACTGACTCAATGGACATGAGTTTGGGTAAACTCTGGGAGTTGGTGATGGACAGGGAAGCCTGGTGTTCTGCAGTCCATGGAGTCGAAGAGTTGGACACGACTGAGAGATAGAACTGAACTGAACTCAACTAATCCTGAAAAGTCAAACAATGGGGTAAAGTTGTCTAAATACAATAGGATGCTTGAATATTTAACGAGTCAACCAATCAACAAAATCAACAAATCCAATCTAGCTAGTTTTATCAAAAAGTACATACTACAGAAAATTAGGTGTTTACATCATCATTTAGAGACCTGGAGGAGAAGTCTCTAGACTGTGCCCCCACCAATCACTACCAGCAACAAGAATTACTTTATCTCTGACACACTTGAGGAAGTTTCAAAAGCTGATGAATGGGAAGCTAACTGCTAAGAAAGAAATACTTTTTATCGATTCTGGCCACAGAAAATCACCTCCTCCCTCAGAAACTTGCCCTCTAATCTACATTTTTTTCTCCATCTGACTCATGGCAATGGAAATGTGTGTGCTCAGTCCTGTCTGACTCTGTGGTGTAATTAACTGTAGCCCACCAGGCTTCTCTGTCCATGGAATTCTCCAGGCAAGATTACTGGAGTAGGTTGCCATTTCCTCCTCCAGGGAATCTTCCCAACCCAGAAACTGAACCCTCATCTCTTGCATATCCTGCATTGGCAGGTGAATTCTTTACCACCAGCACTACCTGGAAAGCCCCCAAATCTCTCATGAAATGAAGTGAAGTGAAGTGAAGTGAAGTCTCTCAGTCGTGTCCAACTCTTTGCAACCCCACGGACTGTGTAGCCTATCAGGCTTCTCCATCCATGGGATTTTCCAGGCAAGAGTACTGGAGTGGGTTTCCATTTCCTTCTCCAAAAATCTCTCATAGGTGCACCTAATTTTTATCAATGAACTAATTCAATAACAAGAAAATAAACCCTAGTTATATCTTGCATTCTAATTTCAAATTACTTTTCCATCTTCAATGACACAATCTTGAAAGAATGAATTTAAGGAGTTAGTCTTATTGAAAACTTCTGGGGATTATTTCAATATGATAATAATTATTCATATTAAAATATGAATAGTATTATATATGTTACTTTATCACTTTAAAGAGATATTACATAATTATAACTTGTGTAGCATCACTCTACATTTATAAAAGTTGGAAAAGTTACTATAAAATCTACGTATGGGGATACAGAGGCATCAAAACACTTAAAGTAACTTGTTTAATTTACCTGTAACCTATAGATCTAGATCTAGTATACAAAACCACTGAAACAGTACTCCTTGTCCTTAAATTTATTCACTCTTATATGCAAAAAGCATCTACTGAAATCTTACTGTCCAAGCTGGCATTTTTTTCCCAAACAGGATTTCAGAATGTGAAGTTAAGCCCTTACAGGCAAATTAATTTGGAAAATAAACACTGAAATAAAAAGATCAAAAGCAAACAAAGCTATTTTGAAAAATCTTTATTAATATTTAGCAAATATGAGGATAATATGATTATAATTGTGTATAACTATAGTGAGTATAAAGTTTATATACAAATATAAGTAGAGCAAATGTAACTTTCTTAATTTGTCTATAACAAAACTCCCCTTTGCTCATGAGGCCCCATTTCTGTTAACTGAAAGAAAACTGAATTTGGTCAACTTTATAGAATTTTTTAAAATTTAAGTAAACTTAGCAATTTGAAATTTATAATTTAGTCAATTATATTAAATATTCATTAAAAGTTTCTTGCCCTTCCCCTCTCATCACCCAAGCATGAGGGCAAGGACATTATTTTCCACCAAGTTCCCATGAGCTAAGGCATTATTCCTCATATGCTCATTGGCCTGGGCTCTGGGTTAGCTCTATTTCAGCTTGCTGGTATCAACATGTGAGTTGTGACCAAACACCAAAGAGCATTTTTGTTCAAACTGAAGGAGCAAGTAATTCCCAGATTCAGCTACCATTAACGGGAATTTGCCAGATCTCTTGATATTTCAGGAGAGCAGAAATATGTACTTCTTTGTAATATTATTTTCAAATGCTGGTTATTTTATAAAAAAAAATATGGATGCACACAGAATATGTAAAACAGAGACTGCTGTTGGTGTACAGGATGTCTGTTCATCATATTGGACATTTTGTTACATTTCCCAATATTTCTATCTTATTTTTAAAGTTAATAAAGTGCTGCAGTATTTTTCAAATTTAACACGGAAAAGATTAGCACCTTTGTGATTATGCTAATACTATAATTTTTCTTACAAGCTGTGGAATATGTTCTTTGAGTTTCAGTCATTGGTCTCATTAGCAGTCATATGTTACAGTTATCTATTAATTAAGATTAGACAGTTCAGAAGCTACTCTCACTTCCTCTGCTCTATAGCTACCATTTCCTAGCAGAATCCGTGGATTTTTTAACAAAGATTTTTGACTATCATTTAGATTTCCATTCAGTCTTAATAGTAACAGATTTAATTCCATGGGCATAGCTCTGTTCCTTCTAAAAATCATTATAGGAATAGCAAAAGGATAATTTATTTTAAAAATTAATAATCATCTACAACCACAAAGAGAACAGAAGAGTAGACAAGGACAGGAGATTTCAACAGGTATTTTGGAAAATGGAAAGCAGTGGGAAGACATATTGACTGACACAGCAGAGCAAACAACAGTGAAGGGCCAGCGAATAGCCACTGCTTCATCCTAGAGAAACCTGGACTCAGAAACTGCTGCAAAAGGAGCCAAAGTGGGTGTGAGCAAGGAGCAAAAACTCGGATGGTGGTTTAAGACATTATAAAAAACAGTTAAACTTCCAGCTTGTCTGCAAATCTGTGCAGATGGAAACCACCAATCTCCCATATCTACAGGAAAAAAAAAAAAGGCTGAGACTAAGCAGCATGAAATGTTGAGGTACTTTACTGCAAATAATGGTAGCAAATGAAAGACAATATATACTGAACATTGACATCCTCACTCTGGCCTTGTCTCTGGCTCAGTTCGCAGCAACATAGTAGTTATGTATGTCTTCTTTAGGTAATAGATTACAGAATTCATCTATGTAAAAACTGAGGGGCTTTGGAAAGAAAAAGACAAAACAAAACCCTACACATAGTGAAACCTGATGTTCCAGTGAAATTCTAGAAAGTCACCATGAGCAATCATACACACACACACACACAGATGCACACACATATACACACACACACACCTTCATCTACTTCAGTCTTTTTCAGAATCTCACTCTAAATATGAAAGTCAAGTAACACCAGATATTAAAAGAAAGCATCCAGTACAGAAGACAGCTTAAGAGACAAATAACAATTGAAAACAGCAGACAAAAGTCTCAAGGCTATAATCAGTGTTCTTAGGGAGATAAAATAATGCAAGCTACGAGAAAAGAAAACTTTCAGAGACTAGGAATCAGCCTTGGAGAGTAAAATGTATAAAGTTAGAAAACAGACCATAGAAAGGTAAGAGAACGTTAATAAAATTTCTTCCAAAGTTAAATGACATTAAACACTGAAAAGAACAAAAAGGCAAGTATAGCCCCATCTAGGAGGCCAGCTGTCCAATGACAATTCCCAGAAATGAGAAACAGGAAATGAATGGAGACATAGAGGTAAAAATTAGAAGAATACTTTTCAGAGTCCAGCTCCAAAGAACTATGATTCAGGAAAATGAATCAAAATAGAACTAAATCCAGAACACACTGTGAAATTTTAGATAACCATAAAAAGAAGTGAAAACCTATACATTTACATCTTTAACAATTATCAGCTAATCACATGTATACCTTCCATCACTTCTTGCCTCTTTATATTATTTTACTTTCAATTTTTAAACAACTTTATTAAGAGAATTCAAGTATCAGAAAATTCACTTGCTGTGAATGTATGATTCAATAAATTTCAATGAATTATAGAGTTGCACAACTATACAACATTGCAGTTTAAGAACATTTCCACTGCCCTCAGAAGATCCTTCATGTCCAGCGGTAATTCCACTCCCACCCTCAACCCTAAGCAACCACTTCCCTGCTTTCTATGTTTGCCTTCTCTGGATATATCATACAAAAGGAAGAGTACAAGTATTTATTTTTGCATCTGGCTTCTTTCATTTACCATAATGTTTTTGAGGTTAATTCATGTTGTAGTATGCATCAGTACTTCATCTTTTTATCACTGAATAGTGTCCCATTTTATGGACACATCACATTTGCATTATCCATTTGCCAGTTGTGAACATTTGGCTATTATGAACAATGCTCCTATGAAAAACACATACATATCTTTGTATGGAAATATGTTTTCATTTCTCTAAGGTACCTTCATTCCTAGGAGTGGAACTATGGAATTTTATGCTCCATTCATGCTTAACTTTCTAAGAATCTGACAATTTTCTTTAAAGTGTCTGTAACCTTTTAGATCCTTCAGCAATGTGTAAGAGTCCCAGTTTCTACGTGCTCTTGCCATCACTTGTTATTGCCTACCTTTTTGATTATAACCGTTCTATTGGATGTATAGTGCTACCTTACTGAGATCTTATGGAGGAGGAAATGGCAACCCACTCCAGTACTCTTGCCTGGAGAATCCCATAGACAGGGAAGCCTGGCAGGCTACAGTCCATGGGGTTGCAAAGAGTCAGACAAGACTTAGCTACTATACAGATTGAGATCTTAGTTTCTATTTCCTTAATGTTAGGTAGTCAAACAGGAAAGGCAAGAGTGAACATTAACATTCTAGGAATCAGCGAACTAAAATGGACTGGAAGGGGTGAATTTAACTCAGATGACCATTATATCTACTACTGTGGGCAGGAATCCCTTAGAAGAAATGGAGTAGCCATCATGGTTAACAAAAGAGTCCGAAATGCAGTACTTGGATGCAATCTCAAAAAGGACAGAATGATCTCTGTTCATTTCCAAGGCAAACCATTCAATATCACAGTAATCCAAGCCTATGCCCTAACCAGTAATGCTGAAGAAGCTGAAGTTGAACGGTTCTATGAAGACCTACAGGACCTTTTAGAACTAACACCCAAAAAAGATGTCCTTTTATTATATTTTATTATAGGGGACTGGAATGCAAAAGTAGGAAGTCAAGAAACACCTGGGGTTAACAGGCAAATTTGGCCTTGGAATATGGAATGAAGCAGGGCAAGAGTTAATAGAGTTTTGCCAAGAGAACACACTGGTCATAGCAAACACCCTCTTCCAACAACACAAGAGAAGACTCTACACATGGAGATCACCAGATGGTCAACACCAAAATCAGATTGATTATATTCTTTGCAACCAAAGATGGAGAAGTTCTATACTGTCAGCAAAAACAAGACCAGGAGCTGACTGTGGCTCAGATCATGAACTGCTTACTGCCAAATTCAGACTTAAATTGAAGAAAGTAGGGAAAACCACTAGACCATTCAGGTATGACCTAAATCAAATCCCTTATAATTATACAGTGGAAGTGAGAAATAGATTTAAGGGCCTAGATCTGATAGATAGAGTGCCTGATAACCTATGGATGGAGGTTTGTGACATTATACAGGAGATAAGGATCAAGACCATCCCCATGGAAAAGAAATGCTAAAAAGCAAAATGGCTGTCTGGGGAGGCTTTACAAATAGCTGTGAAAAGAAGAGAAGCGAAAAGCAAAGAAGAAAAGAAAAGATATAAACATCTGAATGCAGAGTTCCAAAGAATAGCAAGGAGAGACAAGAAAGCCTTCTTCAGCGATCAATGCAAAGAAATAGAGGAAAACAACAGAATGGGAAAGACTAGAGATCTCTTCAAGAAAATTAGAGATAACCAAGGGAACATTTCATGCAAAGATGGGCTCAATAAAGGACAGAAATGGTAGGGACCTAACAGAAGTAGAAGATATTAAGAAGAGGTGGCAAGAATACACAGAAGAACTCTACAAAAAAGATCTTCATGACCAAGATAATCACAATGGTGTGATCACTCACCTAGAGCCAGATATCGTGGAATGTGAAGTCAAGTGGGCCTTAGAAAGCATCACTACGAACAAAGCTAGTGGAGGTGATGGAATTCCAGTTGAGCTCTTTCAAATCCTGGAAGATGATGCTGTGAAAGTGCTGCACTCAATATGCCAGCAAATTTGGAAACTCAGCAGTGGCCACAGGATTGGAAAAGGTCAGTTTTCATTCCAATCCCAAAGAAAGGCAATGCCAAAGCATGCTCAAACTACCACACAATTGCACTCATCTCACACTCTAGTAAAGTAATGCTCAAAATTCTCCAAGCCAGGCTTCAGCAATATGTGAACTGTGAACTTCCAGATGTTCAAGCTGGTTTTAGAAAAGGCAGAGGAACCAGAGATCAAATTGCCAATATCTACTGGATTATGGAAAAAGGAAGAGATTTCCAGAAAAACATCTATTTCTGCTTTATTGAATATGCCAAAGCCTTTGACTGTGTGGATCACAATAAACTGTGGGAAATTCTGAAAGAGATGGGAATACCAGACCACCTGACCTGCCTATTGAGAAATCTGTGTTCAGGTCAGGAAGCAACAGTTAGAACTGGACATGGACCAACAGACTGGTTCCAAATAGGACAAGGAGTACATCAAGGCTGTATATTGTCACCCTGCTTATTTAACTTCTATGCAGAGTACATCATGAGAAACACTGGGCTGGAAGAAGCACAAGCTGGAATCAAAATTGCTGGGAGAAATCTCAATAACCTCAGATATGCAGATGACACCACCCTTATGGCAGAAAGTTAAGAGGAACTCAAAAGCCTCTTGATGAAAGTGAAAGAGAGTGAAAAAGTTGGCTTAAAGCTCAACATTCAGAAAACGAAGATCATGGCGTCTGGTCCCATCACTTCATGGGACATAGATGGGGAAACAGTGGAAACAGTGTCAGACTATTTTTTTGGGCTCCAAAATCACTGCAGATGGTGATTGCAACCATGATATTAAAAGATGCTTACTCATTGGAAGGGAAGTTATGACCAACCTAGATAACATATTCAAAAGCAGAGACATTACTTTGCCAACAAAGATCCATCTAGTCAAGGTATGCTTTTTCCAGTGGTCATGTATTGATGTGAAAGTTGGACTGTGAAGAAAGCTGAGTGCCGAAGAATTGATGCTTTTGAACTGTGGTGTTGGAGAAGACTCTTGAGAGTCCCTTGGATTGCAAAGAGATACAACCAGGCAATTCTAAAGGAGATCCGTCCTGGGTGTTCTTTGGAAGGACTGATGCTAAAGCTGAAACTCCAATACTTTGGCCACCTCATGCAAAAGGTTGACTCATTGGAAAAGACTCTGATGCTTGGAGGGATTGGGGGCAGGAGGAGAAAGGGACGACATTGGATGAGATGGATATATGGCATCACCGACTTGATGGACATGAGTTTGAGTGAACTCAGGGAGTTGGTGATGGACAGGGAGGCCTGGCTTGCTGCGATTCATGGGGTCACAAAGAGTCAGACATGACTGAGCGACTGAAATGAACTGAATGTTAAGTATCTTTATACACACTTATTAGCCATTCACAAATCTTCTTTGATAGAATGTCCTTTTAGATATTTGCCTATATTTTAATGGTTGTTTGCCCTTACATATTCTGAATATATAATAGCAAAAAAAAAAAAGAATTTTCCCAAGTATCTTCTTAACGCAATTTAAATTTTCAAATGCTCTTTAAAAATATTGAAATCCAATTTGTAATTTTTGCTCTTTTACGGGTTGTCCTTTTTTTTTTTGGTCATATCTAAGAACTCTTTGCCTAATCCAAACTCATGGACGCTCTCTCCTGTTTTCTTCAGGAAGTCTTATATTTTTAGCTATTGCATTTAAGGGTTATTTTCCATTTTTAATTTCTGCGGGATTTTTTATAGGAATTTCACTGAATAAAGACATAAATTGGGGATGAACTGCTATTTTGACAGTACTCAGTCTTTGAATAATCATAAACAGTTTTTTTCTCAGCAATGTTATGTGGTATCAGTGTATATATTTTAAAATTAATTTTCTGTTGAACTGATTTCTATTTCTGTTTGAATTGTTTATTCTTATGATACTATTATACATGAAATTTCTTTCTTAATTTCATTGAGAGATTATTTGTTGCTAATACACAAAAATACAGTTGATTTTTGGACATTGATCTTGTATCAAAAAAAAACCTTACTAAATTTGCTTGTTAGTTGATTTTGAGGGATTCCTTGGATTTTCAACATGCCAAATAATGTTATTGAAAATAAAGAGAATTTTACTTCTTTTCTAATGTGGACATGGTAAACTTGTTTGTTATGCCTTACTGCACTGGCTAGAAACTCTAATACATTGTTGAATAGAAATGGTGAGAATATAAGCATTCAGTCTTTCACAAGTATGTTGTTAGCTCTGGGTTTTATTGTGAATGTTCTTTTTCAATTTGAGGAAATTCTTTTGTATTCCTGTTTACTAAGAGTTTTATTATGAATGGGTGTAAAATTTTCTTCAGTTGCTTTTTCTGAATTAATTGAGCTAATACTCTTAAGTATGTGTGGTATTTATGTAAGTGATAATTATAATCAAAATATATAATTTTTAATGTTATTTTACTAATATCATACTCTGGATTAAATACATATTATAAATTCTTAGCAGGAATAATGTCTCAGTGCTTTCCTATCTTTCTAATTGTAATCAAAGTGTTATTCATGAAGTAATGATCAGCTATAAGAAAAGAGAATTATAAACCAATGTGCTTAATGAACATAGATGCAAATTTCCTCAACAAAATATTTGCAAAATGAATCCAATATATTGAAAGGATCTCACAACCATGATCAAGTGGGATTTATTGTTGAGATGCAAGAATGGTTCAATATATGCAAGTCAATAAATGTGATATGCCACATTAACATACTAAAGTATAAAAATCATATAATCATTTCAGTAAATATAGAAAAGCATTTGACAAAACTCATTATCCTTTCATTATGGTAAGTGGATATAGAGAGAACGGACCTCAGTATAGTAAAGACAATATGTGAGAAGCCCACAGCTAACATCATACTTAACAGCAAATGGCTGATCAAGATAAAGACAAAGAAGCCCACTCTCAGCACTTTTATTCAACACAGTACTAGAAATGAAACAAAAAAGTTAACCAGAGATATTAGCCAAGAAAAATAAATAAAAAGATACATATCAGAAAGGAGAAAGTAAAATTGTCTCTATTTGCAGATGACCTAATATTATATATAGAAAACCCTAAATACTCCACCAAAAAAATGTTAGAACTAATCAACAAATTCAGTAAAGTAACATACAAAATCAGTGTAGAAAGTTTAGTTGCATTTTTATATACTAACAATGAACTATCAGAAAGAAAAATTAAGAAAACAGTCCCACTTACAGTATCATTAAAAAGAATAAAATACTAAGGAATAAATTTAACCAAAGAGGTAGAAAATCTGTACACTGAAAACTAAATGATATCAATGAAAGAAATGGAAAAAGACACAAAAAAATCAAAGACTTTCTGTGTTCACATATTGGAAAAGCTATTTTAAAATATCTATATTACCCAAAGTGATTTATAGATTCAATGTAATCCTTACAGAAATAAAGATTACTTTGGAATTACTATGGAATCAATAGTTTAAATTTTAAAGAGAATTTAAAGAGCACCTAGTTCAAGGCCACAATTGTCTCAAGACAAAGTACAATTTTTTATAAATTTTTTTATCTTAAAGTTATATGAGAACTCAGATCTCATTGATAAATATTAATCCATTAATATTTCTACTCCTGAGATCTTAAATTAGGGGTATGAGGTTGTGGTAAGCTATCTCATCGTACTTAATTCAGAATATTTAGTTTAGGGCCTAAAAGTTAACTAACAATGTAATACTGGCTAACTTGAAAGCAGAATTAAGTGGTATATTTTTCATTTTTCTTTTTATGCATTTCAGCCTTGTTTGAATGTGATACAAAGAACCTGAAATACTTTCAAAGTCTGAATAAGTGTATTACTTTTAAGGGAAGTGAAAAAAAGATGAAATGCTATATTTCACTTAGCCATGTTTTGTCTGGAAAAGCTACTTCAGTGTGATTCAAAGATTTGATGTGAATTTGATTTGAACTCTTAAGGAATTTGGAAAGTCTGAATTTGAGTATAAAAATTGGTCAAGCAAATAAGGAGTCTTTAATGTAGCTTAATACTGACTCATCAAATATCAAACGACCTTTTTTTCCCCCAAGTGTTTTGGAGTAAACATGTAGATTCAGCTTGGATAAGTAGCACATATATAAAATATTAGCATATTTCTTTCATTAATTTTTGTATGGTAGGAAAAATATTTTAAGAAATTATGTTTGTTTCATTTATATTCATGTATTTATGAATGCTTTAGTAAATGTCCTAGGTAGATCTCCAATTCTTAATGGTTTTATCAACTAGCACCCATCATCTTATTTAATAAAAATATATCATCCAGAGAATATGTAAAAGTAATACAATGGTAAGTAAGCTATCACCACTGTCCCCTTTATTTTCATATCTGTATGAGTCTAATCTATTGATTTCAGAATTTATTTGGAGCCTAGGCATATACGCCTGCAATGCAGGAGACCTGGGTTTGATCCCTGGGTTGGGAAGATCCCCTGGAGAAGGGAAAGGCTATCCACTCCTGTATTCTGGCCTGGAGAATTCCATGAACTGTATAGAGTCCATGGGTTGCAAAGAGTCAGACACGACTGAGCGACTTTCACAGGCATATAGTAAAGTTGAAGGAAAATTTTCATTGAGACTTAAAACAATATGATGCTCTTTGGAATTATTTATATTCTATGAAGGAAAATATTTGAGACAGAAGTTTTATTTAAACATAGTTACCACAAGTTTTAAAAATGTGGAGAATTGGAATGATAAGTAGCTTATTTACTGCAAAGGCCTACACAGGCTTACAAAAATCAGGAATGCTGAAAGCAGGAGTTTCTAACAGAGTAATAACTGACTTGATTTTATTTCTTTGCACACAAAATAAGGACAACTAACTTCAATTTAAAGGGGAAAATCATATACATTTAAATCCACCTAAATTTTCTCTATTTTTCTGAGAACTTTTATTGTATAGAATTATCCAGATAATTATTGAGTCTCTTCATCCTTATATAGCAATTGAAATGATCAGGTCTTTTCAAAAGGATTACAAATATAACAAAGTTTTAAATTCCTGCCATTGATTCCAGGTTGGTCATTCTTTCAAGGTACATTTTGACAGTTTTAAATTGGCATGAACAAGTTAAAATATTTAACACAATGGTTTTCATGAAATTCAATTATGAGGCAATATATTGGCTGCTGAATGAATCAATAATCCTATTTTATGTGAATACTTAAAGTCTTTTTTCCTCAAGAGACGTGACATATATTCAAAAGAGACATTGTAGGATAAAAATAATTAAAATTGTACTGTTCCTCTTAAAGTAGTTGACTCTGTATATAAATCTTTCTTAGAAAATCATTAGTCTTTTCCACAATACATTGGTTAGATAGATAGTAATAAAAGCCCACAAGATACAAATACTAACAGTGTTTTTTGATGTTTTGGCTGATATCTTAGATAAGAGTGAAATTTTAAACTGAAAGTGGCTTTCTTTCATAAAGGAATGGAAATATAATTTCTATTCTGTATTCAGTTTGATCTATGCTAAATAAGAATCATTTAGTTGATGCTAAATAGGGAGTTAACTTGTAGTGATAAGAGAAAATGTATGCAATCCCCATGGCTACATTAAAAAAAAAAAAAAAAAAAGAGCTTCTCATACCATGCAAATATGGCACTTTAAAATTTTGAAGCATTTTTTTAAATTAACACACATGTTCAGCAGAAATACAGTATCAGGGAGGTACATACCCTATCTCCATGGGGACAGAAGCTACAGAGTTTGAGACCCTTTGGTACTTCACCCTATGAACCTGTTCATCTGCCTATTCATTGGTATTCTTTATAATATCCTTTACAGTAAACCGGTAATCAAAGGAATGTGTTTCCCTGAGGCCTGTGAGCTGTTGTAGCAAATTATCGAGCCTTAAGAATGGACTATGGAATCTCTCAGTTCATAACTGGTTGGTGAGAAATACAGATGACAACCCAAGACTCACACTTGCATCCAAAGTTTGTCCGCCTGGGCCCTTAACCTTTGGGGTTGGTATTAACTCGAGGTAGTTTCTGTCAGAATTAAATTGTAGGATACTCAGTTGGTGTATAGAAACTTGGAGAATGTGTTGTTAGTATGGAAAAAAAACACACACACACATTTGGTGCCAGATGTATTCTGTGTGTAGAGAAAGAGCTTTCCTTTAACGTGTAAAAATACGAGTCTGGAGTCAGTAAGCTTTAGAGCTAATGGGCCTCAGTCTGCTTTGAAGAAATAAACAAGCTAAGGGCCAAAACACAGTGACCATCTTTGGTTCATTTACAGAATAGGCTGTACAACATGTGAGGGCAGGTACCATTTCTGCTTTGCTCACTGTTTTCCTCCTTTTGGTGATATATGGTAGATGCACAATAGTTTATGGAATGGTTTAATTACATAAGATCAGTTTGAAAAAAAAAATTAGAATGTTCCAGGTTATGTTATCATCTGATTTTACCAATTTGTGACCATTTTGGCTGACTTCAAATTTGTATTTTCGTTAGGGGCAAGATATTACATGGAAGAAGGAAATGGCAACCCATTCTTATTATTGCCTGGAGAACTCCATGGACAGGGAAGCCTGGTGGGCTACAGTCCATGGAGTTGCAAAGAGTTGGACACGACTGAGCAACTTTCACAAGATATTACAAGGCCTGCTATAGTCGGAATGCTTGTGTGTGCTATAATTATGTAAAGGACTTCCCAGGTGGCTCAGTGGTAAAGAAGCCTGTCTTACATCCTTTCCTCACATTACATTTTCTTCCTTATCCCATCAACTTATATTTAACCACACTGTATATGCTGAGAATCCCCAAATATATATGAACTTACCACCAAATCCCACCTGATTTTACCTCCAATATGTTGCTAAGGTCCTTCTCACACCATTAGTTGCATTCCATATCCTCATCATTTCTTGCCTTGAATATTGAAATGGTCTTTAATAATTATTGATTTGTTTCCTGCCTTCAAATTCACATTTCTCCTGTCCCTATTTTCACAGATCAGATCACGTTATTTCTTGCTCACTAGGCTGAAGAGTCCACACTCACTTCTTAAATGTGAAATTTAAGGATTTTTTCAGTTTAGGTTCAACCGGCCTATTTAATTTTTCCTCCAACATTTCATTTGGCCTCTACTCTGGCACACTGGGCTTCCTTGGTGACTCAGATGGTAAAATCTAAAGGTTCGATCCCCGGTCAGGAAGATCCTCTGGAGAAGGGAACAGCAAACCACTCCAGTATTCTTGCCTGGAGAATTCCATGCACAGGGCTACAGTCCATGGGGTCACAAAGAGTCAGACACGACTGAGCAACTAACACACACACTGGCAAGCTGGATTACCAGGATTCCCTGAGATGCCCCCACTCTACCCCTAGAAAAGGAACTAAATAGACATTTTTGCCAAAAACACATCGATATGGCCAACAGGTACTTGAAGATATGCTCAGTGTCATTTGTTACCAAGATAATGAAAATCAAAACCATAATATCACCATATCCTTTTCAGAAGGGCTGCCATCAAGAAGGTAAGAGATTACCATTGTTGGCAAGGACGTGCAACAATATGAAATGACCTTGATAGTATTATGTTAAGTGAAATAAATCAGACCAAAAAACCCAAATGTTGCTAATGTCACTTATATGTAGAATTAAAAAACAAACAAACAAACAAACTTGTAGAAGCATAGACTAGAATGGTGGTTACCAGGGGTCAAGGATACAAAATTGCACCTAGTAGAAAAATAAGTCCTAGAGATTTAATGCACAACACAGAAAGTATAGTAAAAATACTGTTTTATAAACTTCAATGTTCCTAAGAGACTACAACTTAATTGTTCTCACCACAAAAAGAAATAATATGTGATATGATAGAAGTGTTAATTAATACTATGGTGGTTATCATTTTGAAATATATAAGTGTATCAAATCAACACATTCAGTTCAGTTCAGTTCAGTCACTCAGTCATGTCCGACTCTTTACGACTCCAGGAATCACAGCACTTCAGGCCTCCCTGTTCTTCACAAACACCCGGAGTTCACTCAGACTCACGTCCATCGAGTCAGTGATGCCATCCAGCCATCTCATCCTCTGTCTTCTCCTTCTCTTCCTGCCCCCAATCCCTCCCAGCATCAGAGTCTTTTCCAATGAGTCAACTCTTTGCATGAGGTGGCCAAAGTACTGGAGTTTCAGCTTCAGCATCATTCCTTCCAAAGAAATCCCAGGGCTGATCTCCTTCACAATGGACTGGTTGGATCTCCTTGCAGTCCAAGGGACTCTCAAGAGTCTTCTCCAACACCACACTTCAAAAGCATCAATTCTTCAGCGCTCAGCCTTATTCACAGTCCAACTCTCACATCCATACATGACCACAGGAAAAACCATAGCCTTGACTAGATGGACCTTTGTTGGCAAAGTAATGTCTCTGCTTTTGAATATGCTGTCTAGGTTGGTCATAACTTTCCTTCCAAGGAGTAAGCATCTTTTAATTTCATGGCTGCAGTCACCATCTGCAGTGATTCTGGAGCCCAAAAAAATAGTCTGACACTGTTTCCACTGTTTGCCCATCTATTTCCCATGAAGTGATGGGACCGGATACCATGATCTTCGTTTTCTGAATGTTGAGCTTAACCCAACTTTTTCACTCTCCACTTTCACTTTCATCAAGAGGCTTTTGAGTTCCTCTTTACTTTCTGCCATAAGGGTGGTGTCATCTGCATATCTGAGGTTATTAATATTTCTCCCGGCAATCTTGATTCCAGCTTGTGCTTCATCCAGCCCAGTGTTTCTCATGATGTACTCTGCATATTAGTTAAATAAGCAGGGTGACAATATATAGCCTTGATGTACTCCTTTTCCTATTTGGAACTAGTCTGTTGTTCCATGTCCAGTTCTAACTGTTGCTTCCTGACCTGCATACAGATTTCTCAAGAAGCCAGTCAGGTTTATTATTATTATTCCCATCTCTTTCAGAATTTTCCACAGTTTATTGTGGTCCACACAGTCAAAGGCTTTGGCATAGTCAATAAAGCAGAAATAGATGTTTTTATGGAACTCTCTTGCTTTTTCCATGATCCAGCGGATGTTGGCAATTTGATCTCTGGTTCCTCTGTCTTTTCTAAAACCAGCTTGAACATCAGGAAGTTCACGGTTCACGTATTGCTGAAGCCTGGCTTGGAGAATTTTGAGCATTACTTTACTAGCATGTGAGACGAGTGCAATTGTGCGGTACTTTGAGCATTCTTTGGCATTGACTTTCTTTGGGATTGGAATGAAAACTGACCTTTTCCAGTCCTGTGGCCACTGCTGTGTTTTCCAAATTTGCTGGCATATTGAGTGCATCACTTTCACAGCATCATCTTTCAGGATTTGAAATATCTCAAGTAGAATTCCATCACCTCCACTAGCTTTGTTCATAGTGATCCTTTCTAAGGCCCACTTGACCTCACAGAAAACTAGTCAATCTAATCACACTAGGACCACAGCCTTGACTAACTCAATGAAACTAAGCCATGCCCGTGGGGCAACCCAAGATGGGCGGGTCATGGTGGAGAGATCTGACAGAATGTGGTCCGCTCGAGAAGGGAATGGCAAACCACTTCAGTATTCTTGCCTTGAGAACCCCATGAACAGTATGAAAAGGCAAAATGATAGGATACTGAAAGAGGAACTCCCCAGGTCAGTAGGTGTCCAATATGCTACTGGAGATCAGTGGAGAAATAACTCCAGAAAGAATGAAGGGATGGAGCCAAAGCAAAAACAGTACCCAGCTGTGGATGTGACTGGTGATAGAAGCACGGTCACATGCTATAAAGAGCAATATTGCATTGGAACCTGGAATGTCAGGTCCATGAATCAAGGCAAATTGGAAGTGGTCAAACAAGAGATGGCAAGAGTGAATGTCGACATTCTAGGAATCAGCGAACTAAATGGACTGGAATGGGTGAATTTAACTCAGATGACCATTATATCTACTACTGTGGACAGGAATCCCTCAGAAGAAATGGAGTAGCCATCATGGTCACAAAAGAGTCTGAAATGCAGTACTTGGATGCAATCTCAAAAACGACAGAATGATCTCTGTTCGTTTCCAAGGCAAACCATTCAATATCACAGTAATCCAAGTCTATGCTCCAACCAGTAACGCTGAAGAAGCTGAAGTTGAACGGTTCTATGAAGACCTACAAGACCTTTTAGAACTAACACCCCAAAAAGATGTCCTTTTCATTATAGGGGACTGGAATGCCAAAGTAGGAAGTCAATAAACACCTGGAGTAACAGGCAAATTTGGCCTTGGAATACAGAATGAAGCAGGGAAAGAGTTAATAGAGTTTTGCCAAGAAAATGCACTGGTCATAGCAAACACCCTCTTCCAACAACACAAGAGAAGACTCTATACATGGACATAACCAGGTGGTCAACACCGAAATCAGATTGATTATATTCTTTGCAGCCAAAGATGGAGAAGCTCTACACAGTCAGCAAAAACAAGACCAGGAGCTGACTGTGGCTCAGACCATGAACTTCTTATACCAAATTCAGACTTAAATTGAAGAAAGTAGGGAAAACCACTAGACCATTCAGGTATGACCTAAATCAAATCCCTTATGATTATACAGTGGAAGTTAGAAAAAGATTTAAGGGCCTAGATCTGATAGACAGAGTGCCTGATGAACTATGGAATGAGGTTCGTGACATTGTACAGGAGACAGGGATCAAGACCATCCCCATGGAAAAGAAATGCAAAAAAGCAAAATGGCTGTCTGGGGAGGCCTTACAAATAGCTGTGAAAAGAAGAGAAGCGAAAAGCAAAGGAGAAAAGGAAAGATATAAGCATCTGAATGCAGAGTTCCAAAGAATAGCAAGAAGAGATAAGAAAGCCTTCCTCCGTGATCAATGCAAAGAAATCAACACATTACACACCTTAAATTTATACAGTGTGAACTTACATAATGTTAGATGCCAACTATGTCTCAATTAAAACACCTATTATAATACACTTTTACTAACTGTGGTTGTGTTCATGTCTGCCAGTCTGCTTTTGTGTTTTTAGTGTCTAGACTACTGCCTGGAACATAGCTCTATAGTTGTTCAAACAATAAGTGCAGCAAAAGTTAAAACAGAAGTCATTTTGCTATTTCAGATATAATCTAACAAAGTCTTAGTACTTTCATGTGATCCTTACACATCTAATACCTGGTCTTTAAACATTGACATTGATTTTATTAATTCATCTTGAAGCAACTGGGCTTTGTGAAACAGACATGATAAATCCTGAATGATTGCTTTTCATTCTAAAAATGTATTAGTTTACACTGTTGAGTATAACTGCCAAGTGGACAAAAATTTTAAATAACATCATCAGCCTACTCCTTCACTCTTAAGGATCTTTATAAAGGAAATAAAATTATGACCCGAAGTTATTTGCTAAGCATAGGTATGATGAAGAATTGTAACCAAGGTTTTAATGCTAGATTGTCATAGTAGAGGGCTTCTTAAGTGGCTCAGTGAGTAAAGAACCTACCTGCCAATGCAGGAGACATAAGAGACACACGTTCAAATCTGGGGTTGGGAAGATCCCTTGGAGAAGGGCATTTGCCACTCCAGTATTCTTGCCTGGAGAATCCCCATGGACAGAAGAGCCTGGCAGGCTACAGGCCATGGGGTCACAAAATGTTAGACACAAATGAAGCAACTGAACATGCACTTCATACTAGAAACCCGATAAACTCTGATTAAATTTTTCAGGAGGATAAAAATCTTTGTAAGCTGGATAAGGTGTTTTCCTCTTGTTGAAGAGGTAATAACACTTCTAACTAACGATTTTTCTTCTGAATATCAGCAGCCCTTTACTTTGTCAAAATAACAGTTACCTAATTTATGTGGTCAATAGTTCTATTGATTATGGTGTTTTCAGAGGCCCCCAGATTCACTAGAGATGACAAAACATTTTCATTAAGAATTAATTTCAAGGTAGTCTCTTAGAATAAAGAACTTGAGTATTCTAATGTATGTACTGAATTTTACAGTTTTCAGTTTTAGAGGGCAGTCTTTACCTTGACATTTTTAACCCCAATTGAAAGGTTACCTAAGAATTATATAACTTAAAAGTATGCTGTATACAGATAAAAGAAAATTATTTACACTGTTGTAACAGGGTGGCAATATAATTAAATATTACAGGGTAAAATGACTAAGGACATATTGAGTACATACTTCTGAGTAATAGAATATATTTCTTCACTAAGAAATTTATTGGATTATAGAATAATTTCTCTTGGGATTTTCTATGGAAAAAAATAGGATATTTGTAGTACTGATTTTCTTTTCACCTAAGCAAGTGACTCATTGAATTCTATATTAAGAAAGAAGTAATCCAAGAAAAACTGCAAAAAATCTAGAATGTGATTTGCATCTAAGAGTAAAATAATTCATTAGAAAATAAGGTAAACCATAATAAAAATTATAGTCTTAGTTACATACATTCCAGGTTTTGCCCAACAACCAACCAGACAGCCATTTCTATACCAAGGTAATTAGTTTTGTGCTTGTTTTCTTATGAATATATTCATTCTGATTTCAAAAGAATATGCCTCAATTAAGGCATATTCAAATCAAATTCAGTTCAGTTCAGTCGCTCAGTCGTGTCTGACTCTTTGAGACCCCATGAATCGCAGCACACCAGGCCTCCCTGTCCATCACCAACTCCCAGAGTTCACTCAAACTCACATCCATCGAGTAGGTGATGCCATCCAGCCATCTCATCCTCTGTCGTCCCCTTCTCCTCCTGCCCCCAATCCCTCCCAGCATCAGAGTCTTTTCCAATGAGTCAACTCTTCGCATGAGGTGGCCAAAGTACTGGAGTTTCAGCTTTAGCATCATTCCTTCCAAAGAACACCCAGGACTGACCTCCTTTAGGATGGACTAGTTGGATCTCCTTGCAGTCCAAGGGACTCTCAAGAGTCTTCTCCAACACCACAGTTCAAAAGCATCAAATCAAATTAAGCTGTGATATTCTCACCAAAAGACAGCTATAGTGTAACACATGACCTCTTCCTCCCAGATAAAAAGAAAGCAATTTTTTTCAGTTTTATAATTTATATGTATTGCTCCACATTTTAGATACACTTTTTGAAAAACTAGTCTGAAAATAAAATGAGATTACTGCTGAGGTTTTAAGGGAGGTAGCTGTTTTATGTATGTGCTAGTTATAACTAACCATCTGCTTCCAGCTAGAAAACTCCTGTGGTCACAGCTAGACCTAATCCATTGGGTTATGTTCTCCATATGGAAAGTGAAATATCTATTGATATCCTCTCTACTATTCTCACATATGAGATTTTTTTTCCTTAACTGACACTAAGTAAATAGAATTTTTTAAAAGAGCAAGTTTCTGCCATTTTGCTTTAAATAAAATTTAAGGAGAAAAGATAGCACTGAAAAACAGTAGACTGTATAGGAATAAACTGCCATAACCTTAACATCTCTTTTCTCCCCACAATGTTTTCATTTTAAAATATCTGTTCTTACTCCACAGTGAAAAAGTAATTTCTCTCACAAATATTGTTCTTATTTTCCAAACATGTATTATTTTTAAAGATAAAAGGAATAAAAGATGAAAGATTCTCTCAGTAATCCTGGTGGAAATATGTATGTATTGATGGAATTCAGAATAAGTCTCTTCAGAATGTGTCACATTGGCATGCAGATTTTCTTGGCAACTGGGAGGCACAGATTTCAGCTAAGGTAGGGGAACTAGACGGAGAAGGCAATGGCACCCCACTCCGGTACCCTTGCCTGGAAAATCCCATGGATGGAGGAGCCTGGTAGGCTGTAGTCCATGGGGTCGCTAAGAGTCAGACACAACTGAGCGACTTCACTTTCACTTTTCACTTTCATGCATTGGAGGAGGAAATGGCAACCCACTCCAGTGTTCTTGCCTGGAGAATCCCAGGGACGGCGGGGCCTGGTGGGCTGCCGTCTATGGGGTCGCACAGAGTTGGACACGACTGAAGCGACTTAGCAGCAGCAGCAGGAGCAGGGGAACTAGAAGGCAAGGAGCAGGGCCTTAGGATACATGTTTGACTGGCAACATGTGCTGGAGGCATGAATGAGGTTGAAAACTCAAATCCCTCTGAATCTCTCCAGCTAGTATAGAAGCAAGCTGCTATCCACACCACTCCTTTGAGAACACCAACCTTCTTCATATAAGCCTCTGAATAACTGCATGTGAGTAATTTGCCACATATGGAGATCTACACTCACTATTGCATAACGTCTTCTGTTCCTTTCAGTGGACAGGCAAGACTAATCATCTTATGTTATCTTATTCCATACTATTTGCAGGAAATAGTCCTCTTATAAAACTCAGATTTCAAGATAAGATGTTTCTATAAAAAGACATAAAAAAATAAGCCATTAGTGATTCTTTTTTTCTTTTGGCAGAAGGATGGGTATAAACACAGATTTTGTTGACCCATCTCTTGAGCTTCAGCTGCTTGTGCTTTGAGTTTCAGAGAATTCATACAGGAGGTAGCTTTATTCCTCAGGGGTACTCTGAAAATGTCTTCTCCCGGTAACTTATTTCCTGGAAATGTTGTCTAGTAGGCTGGCACTTGGGGACTCTGTTCTCTGTCTCTTTGAGACATGTTTGTGCCCCTGGCCAGTTTCTTGTGGGTTCTGACTGAGCTGAATTATATCTCAATTCCTTTTGACTGAAAGATTAAATTCCACATTGGAATTAATGGGATTAACTGGGTCTAACCTCTATAGAATCCTCCCATGGTCCAGAGGCCTGAATGCCATGCTATTTTCTATATAACACCATTAAACACCCTTCAAACTGTAGCAACCTGCAATGTGACTCTTTAATCATTTTTTTTTAAAATGTGGGGTAAATGTTTCCTTTTTTAGACTTCACAACTCTTGAAGGTGTCAAGTGCACAAAAGAATACCTATTTGTCTTCTCCCTTTCTCCTACATGGGTTGAATTTAGTTTATTCTAGGCACCAGAAAGCCATCTTCCCTTTGGAACAACACTTAAAATAAAAGCTTAACATGTATCAGAATCACCTGGGAGGTGCTTATTTAAACATAGATTTCTCCCAAATGTGTGTTGGGGCCTGAGAATTTGGGCTTCTAACAAGTTCTCTGATGATGCTTATGTTTTTGGTTGGGTACATCACTTAGAGAATGATGCCTCACTTTTGTTTGAATAATATTATCAGAATCCATTCTGCCTGGTCAAAGTGAGTTTCAAAATTAAAAAGAGGGCTCTGACACAGAGGTATAGCTCAGATTGTGTTCAATCTTATTCATATTCTGGGAATTGGTCTTGGGGGTGCTATCATGCTATCAGTGCTCTCATGAGGGACATCAGTTATGAGGATGAAATGTCTTTGATATATTGAACAACTTTTATTCTCTGTAATCATTCAGGGACTCCTATTTCTCAATGAGAAAGAGTTTCAAAATGCTTAAAGTGCTTTTTCAATTCAATACAAGCTTGTAAAAAGCATATTCGAGGTTAGATATGGTAGTGATCATGGCACAAGCCGTTGAAAGTTCACCAAGGTAATGCTTAGAACAAGAAAGAAAAGAACATTTGTGTTTTGTTGATGTGGTTGCTTTGAGTGGGAAAAAAATTACAACTTCAAATAACATATGAGACCAGAGGCTATAGATACATTCAGGATACATAACTATGGGTATTTGAAAATAGCAGGATAAAAAGATCTCTCTCTATTCCTCTGTCTCTCAAGAGGTTAAAAGAAATAGTCAAGAAAATATAAATAGAATCAGACATTGCATTAGGTTTAAAAAATCTTTACCTGGACCTTTACCTTTAGGTTTAAAGGTTTAAAAAATCTTTACCTTTCTGCAAAACTGTGTGTTTATATCTTTTGTTCCATGGAATTTGAAGCAAAGAAAGCATCTTCTTTTTTTTTTTTTTTTGCCTACAAGTAAGAGAAGATAAGATATTCAAAAGTATTAATTGGATTTTAAGAATCATGGACTAGATCAGTGATTCTCAAACTGCCATTGGCTAAAGTAAACAGGAACAGTTAGGAAAAGAAAATCCCATGTCCAGGATGCACCTGAGATCAATCAAATCTGAATCTCCATGGAGGAGATGCAGATATGCTATTTTTTTAAAATTAATCTCCCTAGGTAATTCTACTTTACAGCCAAGATTTAAAACAACTGAAAGAGAATCTTAGCATAACCAATTGGATTTGCAGAAATTAGTCTGTGCCAAAGCAAGGAACAAAACTTCCATGGTCCAGTTTTACACGGAATTTGCTTTCAAACAGTTGGGATAGTCATAGTAAAATAAAGAACTTAAGCAAAGATATTTATATAGCAACCCATTTGTAAGTAGCAAGTTAAAGATAGCACTAAAATGATTAGTTCTGGGGCTTCGATTCAAATATGGGGCTATTCCATTCAAATATGGGACTTCCCTCGCATTTTCTTCAAGTATTTGCTGGAATCAGCTTTTAATCCTCGATGAAACGATTTAGTTCTGTTGGCCTGGAGTTTGTATCTTTATTTTGGATGTGATAGGCTTTTCAAGAGATTAAAAGCTGACACATTTGAAAACACTTAACTGGCCAATCAGCCCCAAGGATCGGGTGCCTACATAGTTCTTTAACAAGCAATTTCTAATATCATACTTTCTTCTTTAATGCATTTTTACATTGAAAAATCACAGTTCAATAACTGAAACCTGCGTCTCTTGTGTCTCCTGCATTGGTAGGTGGGTTCTTTACCACGAGCTTCACCTGGGAAGCCCAAATATTTGTTGCACAATATACTTTTTAAAATGACCTATTCCATGGTTTGCAGTAGCAGAAAAAAATATTTTGGGGTTAAATAGTGCGCTTCAATTATTTTCAAAGACACTTATCAACATGTTTGTTAAGTTTCTCATCACTACCAGAAAAACAAAGTAACGTTTACAAATGACTGAAAAAAATTTTTCATACCTGATTCACTAAAGCAAAGGGCCAACTTTAAACTCGATATTGAAACTCTAGAGTCATTTCTGTAAAAATTAAGACAACAGAAAAATAATGCTCACTATTCTGGAAATACTAGTCTGTCAATGACAATAAAAAGAAACCAGAGTAGTCAATATCAGAAAAGTGATACATATTTTTAAAATGTACATAGGACAAATTTTGTACCTGGAAACCCATGAAAATGAAGTATAAATCTATTCAAATTAATAAGAATTTACTATACCAGCAATAAATGGTTGAGAGATTTAACAAAAAACTATCTCATTTATAAAATAATAAGTACCACATGATATACTTCACAAGAAACATGCAAAATCTAAATGAAGAAAAAGTATAAATTTTAGTGAGAAGCCTAGAAGAAATCTCAAAAAATATGCACTCTACTTTCATGAATGGAGAAGTCATAAATTTTGAATCAATATCAAAAGTTATATATTTTTCTCAAATGAATCCATATATTTAATATCATCATACCAGGCAAAATTATAGTGAGTCAGGAGAGGTGCTTAACAAAATAATTCTGAAATTTAAGGGAAAATATGCGAAATACCTCATAAAATTTTGAAAGGAAGACTTGAAGAGTCTTTCCCTCTCGTATTTAACATTTTTATGATTAATCTGCCCCAGGCACTGGCAGAGTGCACATTATCGATACAGCTCTTACACGCATGAACTTGAAGTCAAAAATGAGTATAAAGGAGTCAGAAAATACAAAATTACAATTCAGTGGGGGTACGTAATATGATGGGATGAATAGACAGCTGCAGGAGAGCACACAGGAAGAACTACACGAGGAAAATCAATACTGAATTTGATGCAGAAGCAAACCAGTGGAACAGAAAACTCAGAATCATTAAGTATGAAAAATTTAACTCAGGATAAATTATCATTTTACATTCCTGCCAACAGTGTAGAAAAGAATAAGGTGTTTCTTCAAAAAATTAAAATAGAACTACCATTTGAAACTACATATTACTGGGTATGTAGTCAAAGGAAATAAAATCAGTATCTCTAAGAGACAGTTGCACCCCCATGCTCACTGCAGCTTTTCGCCATCCACCCAAGATATGGAAAAATGTTAAGTGTCCAAAGGATAAATGGATAAAGAAGGCATCAAATATCTATCTATCTACTATCTATCTATATCTATATCTTTTAGAATTTTTTTTCATTATATATCCATGAAAGAATAAATCATAAAATACATGAGTATGCTAAATCATGAGAGGAAGATCATCGATTAAGAAGCAGAATGATTTAAGAGGTAGAAATGGAAAAGTGGCACTAGCGATGCTGTTTATAACCATAAATAATATGTGATTTATGTTTTCTAAGTGTTTGATGGTCATCTTCAAGCAACACTGGCACAGAGTTTGAACTTAATATTCAATGGATCTCCTTTAGTAAAATTATAGCCTTTCCAGCATGCCTTACCATTTATTTCAAAATTAAATAATCAAGTTAAATTTTGTGCTATAGAAGCCATTAAAAATTAACTGTGTAACTAAACATCTTAATTATCCCATATCTAAACAGACTTTTATAGTGCTTGTTTCTATTTCTCTTATTAATATGAACTAAGTTAAACCACTCATATAATTTCGAGACCTTACACTTAGAAGGGCTTCCTTGGTGGCTCAGATGGTAAAGAATCCACCTGCAATGTGGGTGACCTGGGTTGGATCCCTGGGTTGGGAAGATGCCCTACAGGAGGGCATGGCAACCCACTCCAGTATTCTTGTCTGGAGTATTCCATGGACAGAGGAGCCTGGCAGGCTACAGTCCCTGGGGTTGCAAAAAGTCAGACACGACTGAATAACTAAGCACACAGCATACTTAGAATGTATCAAGGATAACTGTATTAAATTTTCTTGTTTGTTCTTACATTGCTCAGGAATATACATTAAATATTATGTAATATCTCAAATAGTAACAATGCATTGAGTACTTGTAACTTTCAGATACGAGACACTGATTATATCACATGAAATAGCGAATATTCTACTAGGTTTTAAAATGAAGGTGGGATACATGGTTTTAGAAAATAAAAAACAGCAAGGAAAGCTTTTTCTCATTTACTACCAATGTATTACATAGCACTTAGTAAGCTGCATCACACTGTGTATGTGTTTGTGGGTGAACTACAAATAAAATTGTTAACAACTATTTCAGGAAGTAGAAAATTGTCTATGCCTCCACTTAGGCCTCTTGACGAGGGTAAAAGAGGAGAGTGAAAAAGCCGGCTTGAAACTCAGCATGAAAATAACTAAGATCATGGCATCCAGTGCCATTGCTTCATAGAAAATAGAAGGGGAAAAAGAGGAAGCAGTGACAGATTTTATTTTCTTGGGTTTCAAAATCACTGCAGATGGTGACTGCAGCCATGAAATTAAAAGATGCTTGCTCCTTGGAAGAAAAGCTATCACAAACGCTAGACAGCGTATTCAAAAGCAGAGACATCACTTTGCCAACAAAAGTCCGTGTAGTCAAAGCTATTATTTTTCCAGTAGTCATGTATGGATGTGAGAGTTGGACCATGAAGAAGGCTGAGCACTGAAGAATTGATGTTTTCGAATTGTGGTGCTGGAGAAGGCTCTTGAGAGTCCCTTGGACAGCAAAAAAAACCAATCAATCCTAAATGAAATCAACCCTGAATATTCATTGGAAGGACTGATGCTGAAACTGAAGCTCCAATACTTTGGCCACCTGATGGGAACAGCTGACACATTGGAAAAGACCTGATGCTGGGAAAGATTGAAGGCAAAAGGAGACGGGAATGCAGAGGAAGAAATGGTTCAATAGTATCACTGACCCTATGGACATGAATTTGAGCACACTTCGGAAGATAGTGGACAGAGGAGCCTGGCGTGCTGCAGTACATGGGGTAGCAAAGAGTTGGACATGACTTAGCAACTGAACAACATCTTAGGCAAACAGTTTTTTAGTAACAGATCATGTGGTAATAGAAAAAGTGAAAACATTGGCCGAGGTTGTTTGAGGTATCAAGTTATTTTGCCTAGATTTCTCCAAAGTTTGGATGAATTATTCCCCACATAATGTCTAAAACTATTCATCATAACCATGAGACCAGTTTTGATATTTCCAGTTTTAATCTCAAATTCAGTCTCTGCTATTGCTAGATGATACTTTGATCATACTCATTCTAGAGCCAAGCTGATTTGTTTTAACAAAATCATTTTTGTCACTATGGCTTTTCTTCGGAGTATCTTTTTAAAAATTACCTTTTCAAGGCAAAAATTTAGTTTTACATTTGTGGCCATGCCTTGTATAAGATATATAAATCTTTATCTGAACTTTGTAAAAAAACAGCCAAACAAAACATACTTTTAAGAATTTTCATTATTCCTTCTCTTATAAAAACTACTGATTTAACAAATAGCTGTATTTTAGTATATACATATCAAGAATATAAAATTGTGTTCTGTAAACTCATTAATAAAATATTAGAGCTGGATCTCTGGGATACTAAAATTCCCTGTATGTTATTTAGACCATTATAGCTAATTGGTATTAATTTTAGGAGCAATTTTATTTAGCTAATGGATCTAATAATGATTTATACCTAATTTAGTAACAATGGATTTTCTACAAAATGACATTTAAAGTGTTAAACACTCTTAAGTGTGACTTTTAAAAATATCAATTTGCATATACACAAAGTAATCTTGCAGTAAATAAATATAATACTGTGTTGTATTATTAAATACTATACTCACCATAATTGCTGTGGAAATATAAGAATTGGGTAATTATTCCATAATTTTAATTTGTAGAGTTCTATATATCTCATTGGAGAAGGGAATGGCAATCCACTCCAGTACTCTTGCCTGGAGAATTTCACAGACAGAGGAGCCTGACGGGCTATAGTCCATGGGGTCACAAAGAGTCAGACACGACTGAGCGACTACATCCTATATCTTATTGGGCTTCCCAGGTGGCGCTAATGGTAAAGAACCCACCTGCCAATGCAGGAGATGTTAGAGACAAGGGTTTGATCCTGGGGTCAGGAAGACCCCCTGGAGAAGGAAATGGCAACCCAATCAAGTATTCTTGCCTGGAGAATACCATGGGGTGCAGTCCACAGGGTCTCATAGAGGCAGACATGACTGAAGAGACTTAGAACCCACACATACATCTAATTACTTGTTTGCAAACCACTCTGTTTGCCCCAAAACATTTTAGCATGAAATAAATTACCAAAATGGTAAACATTTGGGGAATCTCAAAAACTTCAAACAGTAATATAATAGATTCATATGCATATTTAACTTGCTTTGATTTTATTTCTTTCTCTAGGCTTTTACAAGCATTACAAACTTTCAACACTGTTCACATTTTTAAAGGCGTGCAATTTTGTATCAAAAGAGTGGACAACTTTATATTTTTAAGGTAAAAATATTAAGCAGTTGGTGAAATGTTGCTGAGAAAAACAAGCTGTATGCAGAAGATAGGAAGAACGGACTGCCTGGGGTGCAGGCCTGGAAATCTAAACAATTATGCATAAGATTAAAAGGTATTTTGGATCCAGATTCTGTAGTCTTTAGAGCCCCAGTGAGGAGCTCACAGTTTATTTAGCCTGTAAAGCCAGAGTTAAAAACAGTTGTGTTTGTTGTGTATATGTGTGTGTGCATGTGGATGTGTGTGAATTTAGATAATAGTAACTTCATCAAAATATTTATTATAGCAACAGTATTGAGACTCAATAAGATCAGTTTGTGCGGAGAGGTTGTTAATAATGAGTAATCAAGTAAGGATATTACTGAATGAGTTTAAATGTGTGGTGAAAGTTTCTAAACTGAAATAAATACCAGAAGTATTAAGAAATAACAAAATGGAAAATTTGAAGAACTAAGTGAAAAACATTCATATGGAGAATTAAAAAGGACAATTAAAATATGTTTGACATGTACATAATAAAATTTTAAAGATTCACTGAATGGTTGAATAAATTAATATATAAGTGAAGGAAAGAGATATTAAATCTTGAACCAGAAGTTCTTTTCATTCATTTTTTTGGTACATCAAAATCATTATTTAACATTTTAGTTTGAACAATTTTAAATTTACAGAAAAGTTACAAAAATAGCAGAGTCCTGTATACCCTTCTCCCAGCTCTACTTATAGTAACATCTTACATGACCAGGGCAAATTTATCAAATCTAAGGAATATTGCTACAATACTATTAACTAAACTCCTGTCTTTATTTAGATTTCATCTGTTTTCCAACTAATGTCCTCTTTTCCAGGATCCAGTGTAGAAGACCACACTGCATTCAGCTGTAGGTTTCCTTGTTGTTTTTGTCACTAAGTAGTGTCTGACTCTTTTGCAGCCCCATGGACTGTAGCCTGCCAGGCTCCTCTGTCCATGGGATTTCCCAGGCAAGAATGCTGAAATGAGTTGCCATTTCTGTCTCCAGGGTATCTTCCCAATCCAGGGATCAAACCTGCATCTCCTGCACTGGCAGGATTCTTTACGCTGAGCAACCAGGGAAGCCCACAGGTTTCCTTAGACAACTCCAATTTTTACCATTTCTGTTACTATTTTGGCTCAGCTGGTAAAGAATCCTCCTGCAATGTGGGAGACCTGGATTCGATCCCTGTGTTGGGAAGATCCCCTAGAGAAGGGAAAGGCTACCCACTCCACTATTCTTGCCTGGAGAATTCCATGGACTCTATAGTCCATGGGGTCACAAAGAGTCGGACACGACTGAGTTACTCTCATTTTCACTATGAACTTGTAATTTTGAATAGCATAGTATTGGTTAGGTGATTTGTAGACTTACCCCTCAGTTTGGGTCTGTGTTTTTTATAAAATGCTTATTTTTATTTATTTGGCTGCTCCAGGTCTTAGTTGTAATATTCTCTTTTTAGGTAGTTAGAATAGAGAAAGAGTCCAAAATGGCAGTAGCTAAAAGACAGACAAAGAAAGGGAAAAGCCGAGGAAAAAAAAAAAAAGGAACAAAGGGGAAATCCATGGATTGATTTCCTTTAGGATCAACTGGTTTGATCTCCTTGCAGTTCAAGGGACTCCCAAGAGTCTTCTACAATAGCACAGTTAAAAAGTATCAATTCTTCGCTGCTCAGCCTTCATTATGGTCCAATTCTCACATCCATACATGACTACTGGAAAAACCATAGCTTTGACTATACAGACCTTTGGTGGCAAAGTAATGTCTCTGCTTTTTAACATGCAGTCTGTGTTTGTCATAGCTTTTCTAAAAAGATAAATAGCAGAAAATGATGTCAATCTTGGTCACTTGATTAAGGTGGTGTCTTCCAGGTTTCTCTACATAAAGTTACCATTTTATGTTTCCTTAAGTTTTGGTTAGAATTGAGTCCAACTCAAATTCAAGGAAAGGGTGAATTAAGCTGCCCTTGCTAGTAGGGATAGTATCTACATATATTACTTAGAATTCTGTAAAATGAATAATCCTATCTCCCTTATTTATCAATGTGCCTAATCATTTATTTTTGTCAGCATGGATTCGTTGCAGCAAAAATAGAGAGGAAACTTTTCTTAAATGGAAATGAGACTTTTCTAATTAAGAAGGAAAATAAGGAAATGATGAACAGGCTGAGGAAACAACATAAACAGGCCTGAAAAAGGTAAGCAATCTTGGTTATTCCTTAGCTATTGCTGGTAACAAACACTTGTGGCTGGACTTTTCCTTCACAAGGCTGAACAAAGCTGATTGCTCTCTGACTCTCATATGAGCTGTTCTCTGCACCTGGCAGTCTTCCCTGCCTACACTCTCTTGTAGCATTTTGCATTTCAAAAAGAAGGTCACTGGCTGATAACTTCAGGAACAACAGACCTAGTTGCCTGATGCCAGCTGTGACCATTTTGAAATCTTGCAAAAGATAAAAAAAAAGCAAGACCTTCTGTGGGATGTAAAATCTCTCCCTATTCCCCAAAGAAAGGGGCACAGTTCTTGAGACACTAGCCTGCTGTGTTTTTTCCTTTGCCAGGCAAAGCTTAAAGCCATTTTTCTTGTTCCTCCAAAACTCTGTCTCTGTATTTCTTTCTGGCCTTGGTGCACAGAAAGCCAAGCTTTTTGGCATCAGATTCACAGATACTGATTTTATATTTGGGGTTATAATTCAATACCACCATTATTTTGTTCCAGATGTGACCATTAGGAGCTCCTATTTTTGAACTTTTAAAAACTGTACTTTAAAATCAAGGTAAATTGAGAAAACAGGCTTAGAAACCACATGGCTTTGTGAAGTAGCATAAGGTAAACAAGGGCTTCCCTGGTGGTTCTACTAGTAAAGAATCTGCTACAATGCAGGAGGCCCCAGTTTGATTCCTAGGTCAGGAAGATTCCCTGGAGAAGGGATAGGCTACCCACTCCAGTATTCTTGGGCTTCACTGGTAGATCAGATGGTAAAGAATCTGCCTGCAATGTGGGAGACCTGGGTTCGATCCCTGGGTCAGGAAGATCCCCTGGAGGAGGACATGGCAACCCACTCCAGTATTCTTGCCTGGAGAATCCCTATGGACAGAGGAGTGTGGTGGGCTACAGTATATAGGGTTGCAAAGAGTCGGACATGACTGAGTGAGTAAGCACAGCACATAAAGTAAACATAGTTGTAAACATCACTGAGAACATAGAGAATGTTGTCAAAAGTGAAATTGTTCAGTTGTGTCCAACTCTTTGTGATTCCATGGACTGCAGCCCACTAGGCTTCTCTGTCCAGGGGATTTTCCTGGCAAGAACACTGGAGTGGATTGCCATTTCCTTCTCCAAGAATGTTGTCAGCTACTCCAGAAATCCCTTCTTGATCCCTTTCACAACTCCTTTTTCCTGCTGAACTTCCAAGGCAATTAAATTACTTCCCTGAATTTCTTTAATACTTTTATTCAGTTCAGTCGTGTCTGACTCTTTGCCACCCCATGACCGCAGCACGCCAGGCCTCCCAACTCCCAGCCAACTCCCAACTTCCAACACCAACTCCCGGAGTCCACCCAAACCCATGTCCATTGAGTCAGTGATGCCATCCAACCATCTCATCCTCTGTCATCCCCTTCTCCTCCAGCTTCAATCTTTACCAGCATCGGCATCTTTTCCAATAAGTTAGCTCTTCGCATCAAGTGGTCAAAGTATTGGAGTTTCAGCTTCAACATCAGTCCTTCCAATGAACACCCAGAACTAATCTCCTTTAGGATGGACTGGTTGGATATCCTTGCAGTCCAAGGCACTCTCAAGAGTCTTCTCCAACACCACAGTTAAAAGGCATCAATTATTCAGCACTCGGCTTTCTTTATAGTCCAACTCTCACATCCATACATGACTACTGGAAAAACCATAGCCTTAACTAGATGGACCTTTGTGGTCAAAGTAATGTCTCTGCCTTTTAATATGCTGTCTAGGTGGGTCACAGCTTTCCTTCCAAGGAGTAAGTGTCTTTTAATTTCATGGCTTCAATAACCATCTGCAGTGATTTTGGAGCCCCAAAAATTAAAGTCAGCCACTGTTTCCCCATCTATTTGCCATGAAGTGATGGGACCAGATGCCATGATCTTAGTTTTCTGTATGTTGAGCTTTAAGCCAACTTTTTCACTCTCCCTTTTCACTTTCATCAAGAGGCTCTTTAGTTCTTCTTCACTTTCTGCCATAAGGGTGGTGTCATCTGCATAGCTGAGGCTATTGATATTTCTCCTGGCAATCTTGATTCCAGCTTGTGCTGCATCCAGCCCAGCATTTCTCATGAAGTCCTCTGCATATAAGTTAAATAAGCAGGGTGACAATATACAGCCTTGACATACTCCTTTTCCTATTTGGAACAAGTCTGTTGTTCCATGTCCAGTTCTAACTGTTGCTTCCTGACCTGCATACAGATTTCCCAAGAGGCAGGTCAGGTGGTCTGGTATTCACATCTCTTTCAGAATTTTCCACAGTTTGTTGTGATCCACACAGTCAAAGGCTTTGGCATAGCCAATAAACCAGAAGTAGATGTTTTTCTGGAACTCTCTTGCTTTTTCAATGATCCAGCGGATGTTGGCAATTTGGTCTCTGGTTCCTCTGCCTTTTCTAAAACTAGCTTAAACATCTGGAAGTTCACAGTTCATGTATTGTTGAAGCCTGGCTTGGAGAATTTTGAGCTTTACTTTACTAGCATGTTAGATGAGTGCAATTGTGCAGTAGTTTGAACATTCTTTGGCATTGCCTTTCTTTGGGATTGGAATGAAAACTGACCTTTTCCAGTCCTGTGGCCACTGCTGAGTTTTCCAAATTTGCTGGCATATTGAGTGCAGCACTTTCACAGCATCATATTTTAGGATTTGAAATAGCTCAACTGGAATTCCATCACCTCCACTAGTTTGTTCATAGTGATACTTTCTAAGGCCCACTTGACTTCACATTCCAGGATGTGAGTGTGAGGATCACACCATTGTGATCATCTGGGTCATGAAGATCTTTTTTGTATAGTTCTTCTGTGTATTCTTGCCATCTCTTCTTAATATCTTCTGCTTCTGTTAGGTCCCTACCATTTCTGTCCTTTATTGAGCCCATCTTTGCATGAAATGTTCCCTTGGTATCTCTAATTTTCTTGAAGAGATCTCTAGTCTTTTCCATTCATTGTTTTCCTCTATTTCTTTGCACTGATCGCAGAGGAAGGCTTTCTTATCTCTATATCTCTAGACAGTACAGTTTAGTCTTTCCCATGAATTTCTATTTAACTTGATATGTCCTTTAAATATCTGTTTGTAGGTCTCCATGAACTTTCCCTTGCTTTTAATTTTACCTATTAGAGAGCCCAGGGCATTTACCCATAAAGTTTCAGAAAATCTGGGCTTCACTGATGGCATACTCATGGCTTACTCAGCATGCTTATTGGTCCTCTGTATTTCCAATAAGTTGGCAACTGAATTCAGCGGGTTTATTAAACTCATATTCATTCCCTTTTGCAACACTATAAACTGTTATACTTTTCTATATGTACACATAATGTCTGGTTTCTCTTTTTTTTGTAAAATTACCAGTCTTTAATGTTTGTTGCCCAGATCCATTAATTCACTGGGGATTGCAAAATTTCGATATTCTAATCCTTTCATATTATTTCACTTATTAACCAAGTAGTTTTATACAGAAAGATTTTAAATGTGATTGATTCCTTCATTTTATTTGCATGGTTTTCAAGATAGTAAATTGTGTTTCTGTCATCCAAAGAAGTTAGCCTATTTGTGGCTTTTGACTATCAATATGAACGGAAAATTATAAGTGTATTTGATAAATATCATTCCATTGTGCTTCATATACCAAATAAACTGTAAATTGCCCTATCTTTAACCATAAAGAGCTTCTTCATTTTGGCTTCTGAGCCCTATTAACATAATAATCATGACCTCCTATAACTTCCTTGAGATCTTATTTTTCAGATTTTATAAAACTCCTACCCTCTATTACACAATTCCTGCTCTAGGCCAGATATTAGCATTATCCCAATAAGTTTTGTTTCTTCTATAGGAAGTTATATTTTAAGACTGCAATCTAGGGGCTTGGAATATTGAGTTGGTCATATTTCTGTACCTTTAAGTTATATGTATAAAGATATACATGAACAATATGTATGTATAAAGATAACTATAAATTCACACTAATACAACACAAATCCAAGGCTACAGGTTTTTACCTAGCTTCTCATCATATTTGTACCTCCCTTATTCCACACCAAGAGTGTGGTGTCTAATTCTTAAGGACACCAATTATGATAGAATTAAAATGCCCACAGTTATCAGCTTTATCTTATTTTATATATAAGATAATCTAATTTTGGGCTTCCCTGGTGGCTCAGTGGTAAATAATCTGTCTGCCAATGCAGGAAATAGTTCTATCACTGGGTTGGGAACATCCCCTGGAGGAGGAAATGGCAACCCTCTCCAGTATTCTTGCCTGGGAAATCCCATGGACAGAGAAGGCTGGCAGGCTACAGTCTATGGAATTGCAAAAAAGTTGGACACAACTTAGCGACTAAACAATTTTAGTTTAGTTTTGCTAACTACATGCTACATTTTTAATTCATTTTTAACGTGGAGACTTAAGATTCAAGACTGTATATTGTAACTCCTACTGTCTTTCTAGAATCTTCTTGTTCATTTTTTAACCAATACAAATTCATGACAAGAGAATATCATGTGTGTTAGATGCTCAGTCGTGTCCTACTCTTAAGTGACCACAGGGGCTGTAGCCCACCAGGCTCCTCTGTCCATGGGCTTCTCCAGGCAAGAATACTGGAGTGGGTTGCCATTTACTTCTCCAAAGAGAGAGAATATTAGTGAGTGATTAGGAACTCAGAAACAGGAGTTATGTTAGTATTGAAGAGATTCTCTTCACTTATCACTTGTCTGATCTTGTGGAAGTTAGTCTGCCTCCATCATGTTTCATTTTCCCCATCTATAAAGTGTGAATTGTGTTGTTGTCTAGATCATTGTATGGTTGTGAAGATATAATAAGTTAATAAAGGTAAAGCTCATAGAGTACTAAATAAAAGTGAGTGATGTTGGTGTGCACTAGGTCCAAGAGAGACTACAGAGGAAAGGACAGATATGGTTTCTTTTTTCAAATAGTAGTCTAATAGAGTAAAAAACATGCAACAGAGAATTCCTATTTAGTTGTATACCAAGTCCTACATATTACAGAGACAGTGCTTAATATTAAAGATGCACCAGATGGGTAAGATGAATTTATTGAGTGAGTTGCAGTGGGAAGAGTGTTCATGATGGAGAAACAAACAAAAGGAAGAGGATCTGAGGTTTTTTTTTTTTTTTTTTATAGTTATTTTTTCATTTATTTTTTTGAATTATGGGTGATATTTTCAAGTTCTGATTCCTACTTTATGTTATATTGGAAATTCCCTTTGTAATCTGGAACAGGTTGGAGGTAAGCTGAATTAGAAGTCTGGGGTGATCTGTTTATTTTACAGGTTTTTTTTTTTTTTTTAAATTTTATTTTATTTTTAAACTTTACATAACTGTATTAGATTTGCCAAACATCAAAATGAATCCGCCACAGGTATACATGTGTTCCCCATCCCGAACCCTCCTCCCTCCCCCCTCCCCATTCCATCCCTCTGGGTCGTCCCAGTGCACCAGCCCCAAGCATCCAGTATCGTGCATCGAACCTGGACTGGCAACTCATTTCATACATGATATTTTACATGTTTCAATGCCATTCTCCCAAATCTTCCCACCCTCTCCCTCTCCCACAGAGTCCATAAGACTGTTCTATACATCAGTGTCTCTTTTGCTGTCTCGTACACAGGGTTATTGTTACCATCTTTCTAAATTCCATATATATGCGTTAGTATACTGTATTGGTGTTTGATCTGAGGTTTAACAGAGGCAAATAAACAACACTGAACAAGGGGGTGGTGAGACTTTTCTGGGCATATGGCAGGGAATATTCTTGGCAGTTAGATATTTCTCTGGATGTAAAGAGATGGGAGATTTCTCAGCCATCTTTGTATTCTGTGATTATACAGTTCATGTAAATTTCAACACTGTCCATAATGTAACAATATCAAATGCGGTGATTGATTTAATCTAAATTTAAGAGTCAGGGAAAGCTCTTAAGAGAACATGGAAGATTTTAAAGGTTGGTTAGTAATAATTAAGTAGATGAATGAGGTGGAGGTAGGGGGAAGTTATAAAATTATGGGAGCTAGAGACCATGCAGACTTGGACAAATTACAGGTTAGTGTAGCTAGAGAGAGGTGGAGGTGGGAAAGATGAGGTAGATGGTCCTGGAAAAGTAAGTATAAGTGAGAGTATTTAGGGATTTATTGGGTCTATTTTAAGGAAGATAAATTTATTTGTAAGGCAATAGATTGATTCTCAAAAATTTAGAAACATAACATAATTAGATATGTGTTTCATATTCCCCACTCTTAGGAAAAGAAGCCAACTTTTCTCTGTTCACAGAGCCAGCTGAATTTTTCCAGAGAAAATCCAATATTTAATTAGACTTTCAGGCATTACCAAGGTGTCTAACTTTCACATTTTGAGTTGACAGTTGACATGGTTTTGTCTGATATGACTGTGCTCACTACTTGCTGTAAGACGGTGATATTGATTAAAAACACTTCTCTGCACATTTCAGTTAGTTACCTTCCCAAGTTCTTACAGAACAATGCCAATAATTCTACATCCAGGTACCTCAATGTCAATAACTTCACTGTGATGAAGGATCTACAAACACATATGGACCCTCTCCTAATCCACCTAGGTTGGGGTTTTGCCCAATTTCATTGAGATCTGGAATAAAAATCTAATTGGAATGAAACCTGATGCACCCACATGAATGGTATATGATGGTGGAGTTTTGCTTGGAACCATATTTGGAGACACATTGGTTACAGCCAACCAAAACACTCAGGTGATTGTTGTGGGAATGAATGAATGAGGTTCCTGTTCTTTCCAGTACCTCCAAGGGTGAACTTCCCACATCTATTCCGTGTGGTATTTCCTTGATGGTGACATCAACCCACTGTTTTATATTCCCCAAACTAGTCTGTCTGGCCGGAGAAGGCAATGGCACCCCACTCCAGTACTCTTGCCTGGAAAATCCCATGGACAGAGGAGCCTGGTAGGCTACAGTCCATGGGGTCGCTAAGAGTCGGACACGACTGAGCGACTTCACTTTTACTTTTCACTTTCATGCATTGGAGAAGGAAATGGCAACCCACTCCAGTATTCTTGCCTGGAGAATCCCAGGGACAGAGGAGCCTAGTGGGCTGCTGTCTATGGGGTCGCACCGAGTTGGACATGACTGAAGCGACTTAGCAGCAGCAGGAGCAGTCTGTCTGGCAGCTCTTAAATCTTGCAGGTTACAGTTAATAAAATGAATTGCAAAGTCATTTTCTAAAACCAAACAAATGTGATCTGTCAGAGCTGCTACCAGCTGAAGTGTACTGGACTTCAATGTTGGTGAGACTCTCTTGTCTCGACATCAAGGACAGTGGAGAAGGTTTCTTCTTAGGCTTGGAACTCAGGCTGGATGTCATGGAGCCTCAAATCTGCACAGACAAGTAAGGTGGGGAGGATACCACATTGCATCTGCCCCTTCAAAAACAGCAATCTTGCTGATATATAGGAATCTAGTCCTGCTGTATAATAAATTCCATATTCACTATGAAAAAAGAAAGAAGGGAGGAGGAAAGAAGGAAAGAAGGAAGGGAAGGAGAAAGGATCATTGTGGTGGCACGATAGGGAATTAGTTGAACTTCTAAAATTAGAGACTTAGACCAGAGAGAAGCTTGTTGTATATTCATATGAAATGATGAGAAACATAAAGAGAAATAGGTTTCATTACTGATATGTTTAATTTTAAATTATTTGGTTTTTGAATGTCTTAGATATTCACATGAAAAAATTCAGAAAGTAACCGAGTACATAGAAAAGAACCTAGGAAGAGAAATGTAGACTGGATATAAGGATTTGACCATCAACAGCATATAGAATGCTGTTGTCTTTCTTTATTTTCACTCTCTTCCAAACGCACACATACACACTCACTCACATCTATAACCTTTTGTAGCTCCTCTCAACTACTCACCTAATCAAGACTCACTGAGAAAAATTTCCTACAGCTTTTTTTCTCACTTAGAGTCCAGATCCAAAAGATAAGTCATAAAAACTACTGTAACTTGTTTATTTACCATAAGTACCCATTTACTATCAATGTTAATACAAAATATAATCAGATGCATATGCCATCTTAATGTGTTCTTAAAGCCATGTAAAAAGAAAAAAAAATGTTGTAGGGTTTTGTTTTCATCTTTGCTTTTCCTACCTGTCTTTTAGGTACTGTGATTTTTGGTTTGTTTACTTCATATGTGACAGAGAATTTGATTTTAGACATGTGCTTATAAATTCATTTTATCTTTTTCTTGTAGTTAAACTGCATATGGCCTAAAATAAGCTATTTCTATTGTTAAAAAATAGATTTAATTTTATATGGTACTCCAGGACTCTGGGAGGAAATTCCTAGAATAAATGAACCAGAGTTAAAAGAAAGACAGACAGGATAGCAAGAAAAAAAAAAAAAAAAAAAAAAGGAAAAGAGGGAGGGGCAGGTGGGGAAAAATAAAACTAAAAATGCTAAGATACTTTTGTTCCTACTCCTCAATGTGTGCCACTATCACAAAAGAAGACATGAGATTTGTAGACAGTGGATATGAACTATCTTCCTCAAAAAAGAAAGGAGAAAACTATAATTTCCAACAGGTATAGCTGAATAGTAGTAGAATTTAAGGAGGATAAAAGTTAAGTGAAGAATAAGAATAAGAATATACAGGTCTGAATTGTGCAGAGAACATCAAAGGCATATACTCATGTAACTACTACTGACGTAAAGAAACAGAATGCTGCTAAAACCCTAGATACCCACCACATGCCCCTGCTCGATTGCCATGTCTTCATTTACCCCTAGGACTGTTATTCTAATGTTACAATTTCCTTGTCTTTGTAGTTGTAATATCTTTGTACGCACCTCTAGGAAATATGGCTTAGTTCTACTTTTTGTATTTTTTTTTTATAATTTGAAACACACTATATTTATTTTCAGTGCCTTGCTACCTAAATATTCCATTTTTGAGAGTCATCCAGGTTATTTGAATGTAACTATGGCTTGTTCTCTTCCATTGCTATTTATCTACAGTTGAAGACATTGAATTGTTTGCTGGATTAATGCTTGATAGAATATTCTATATATGTTTTTATGTGTAGACTTTAAAAATACTTTGAAAATCTCAAAAATTCTGAAGCATCAAGGGAAGCAGCAAGTACTTTTGATTCAGATAAGAATAAAATGAGAAAGATAATCTGTGCAGTGTTATTAACACCTTACAAGTTGCCTAAAGCATTAAATTTAACGGTCACAAATCAATATTCCTCTAACTGCATCACTACTGGTGTTTGAAAAGTTCTAATAAATAGCTCTTCTTCCACGATCTTAAACACAGAAACAATTGAAAAGCAGTGGGAGCTCAGAATACATTTTTATTACCGATAAAGCTGATGTTGAAGAAACTGGCTTTTAGATGTATGGAAACAAGAAGCTTCTTAGTACTGAACCCCAGAATTAAGAGGAATTACTCAGCCTGACAACAGCCAGTAAACCATGCACCTCTTCATGTAGGGACTTATCCTTGTGAAACATTTGGTGTGAAGGATGGAACTGAATGTCTGAGTTTTGAGGGAGATAAATTACAAAGAGAAGGGGATGAAAAGAAGAAACTGGGCTTCCTTTCTTTAGCTGTTCATCTACCTCACTAATAGAATTCATTGTCGTCCAATCCCCTACCGTATCCCCTCCCCCTTCACGTATCTCCTATGAACCGTTAGGTAGGGTGAGGAAAAAAGGTAAAGAAAGGCCAAGTATGTTCCTTCAACTGAAGTCTCTCACACAGGAATTCAGAACAAGGGGAAAGGAAATTTCTCCTGCTCAATGCTTTACAGGAATAGTAGAGCCCTTTAGATTACTGTAAAACAAATCTAAGAGAAGTAGCTGAAGGAATCATTTATATCTGTTTTTCTAATGATCTTAGTTACAAAAGAGAATCTATATTTTTGTTCCCTTGCCAGGAGATTTCTTGAGCTCTCAGGTGAATAAACAATAGACACTTAGCCGACTTAGCCCAGTAACTCTTGAGATGTCCTTGGACATGCCTGAACACTACGCTGCACACACCTCACCTCAAGCTGCGCACTCTGACAGGAGAATTTATAGACCAAACTCACCTTGCTGGCTGTTTTGGCTCATGCTTTTCATTCAATTTGATGCATCTTCTCATTAGTAAAAGATTTCTAAATTCTACTTGACTTTCTATATGAGTCATAACTACAACTTCCTCTAAGATTTCTCTTAATCATACAACTGAAGATCTTACAAAAGAGCAACTCAGGGTCATCTATTTCAAACACACTTCTGACTTTTGAAGCTTCTGTATGATAATATGACTAAATGGTTATCCTGTTTCATTTCAAAATAATTTCCTTCTTCCTGAAGAAGTCCACTCATCTTTTGGATACTTTCAGAAAGTATGGTTCATATTTTGAGCTAATGTGCTGAGATCTGAATGTTTCTGTCCTCTGAAAGTAATATGTTGAAATCCTAATGCCCAGTGTGATGGTATTTAGTGGTGAGACCTTTGGGAGATATTTAGGCCATGAAGGTGGAGCCTTTATGAATGGGATTGATGTTCTCCTAAAAGAAATCTCACAAAGCTCCCTTCTACCATGAGAGGATGTGACAAGACGTTGATGACCTGGAAGATGGCCCTCAGCCAACCATTCTGGTACCCTGACCCTCCAGTATGGTGACAAATAAATTCCTGTTGTTTATAAACTACCCAGTGTGTGGTATTTTGTTATAGCAGCCTGAATGAATTAAGAGAGTATGACTTCTTATCATTTAAATGTGTTCGTTTTGTCTTTGCAATTAAAAAGAATAAGTTTATGGCAACTTCCAAATGACTTTTCCTCAAACATTTAAATATAGTTACCACAGCTCCTTTCATGAATTAAATATTTTTAGTTCTTTTCATTTTTGCTTCATTTGATTTTTTATCTTATTTCTATAACAATTCTAATTTATTTGGCTGAATATGCTACTCTTTGTAACTGAGTGTGATTCCTCGGACTGTAGGACTGTGTAAAAACACTCTGGTTGTGACTTGACAAGGTAATTCTTTTGAACTTGCATAACATTTTTTCTATATCTGTAATAATGCTTAGCAAGGTCTGAATTCTCTCTCCTTTCTATCTCATAAACTTCTCAATATAAAATCAGGTCTTTCTCAATTTTGTATTGCCTAAAACATCAGTGCATTAAAAAAAAAAAACAAAAAAAACTGATGCCCAATAAATATCAGAAAACAAAGGTGTGGTAGATGGCATATGTGTGTGTGTTCAGCCATTAAGTCATGTCCAAACTTTTGTGACCCCAAAGATGCATGACATTCCCCAAAGATGTCCACATCCTGATTCCTGGAACTCATGAAATGTTACCTTACTTTTGCAAAAGGGACTTTTCAGATGTAAGTAAATTAAGCATTTTAAAATGAGGAGATTATTCTGGATTATCTGGACAGGCCCAGTTTAATGACAAAAGAGACAAGACAGTATGAAAATAGAAGCAGAGGCCAGAGACTCAGAGCCACAAGCCCAAAGGTGCAGGAAGCCTCTACAAACTCAAAAAGTTAAGGAAATGGTTTCTTCCCTGAAGAAACATAGCCGTGTGACCCATTTCAAACTTCTGACTTCCAGATCTATAAATAATAAATCTATGTTGTCTTAAACTTCTAAATGTGTGTTAATTTGTTACAATAACAATAGCAAACTAAAATAGAATGGAATGATAAATAATTTATTTAAGTCTACCAAGTTGAATATTGTTTCAAAATAATATTTTTAGAAGACAGATATTCCTTCCATGGGTTAATAAAATACACATTAAGACGACTTTTAGAATGTGCTCTCCTCAGTCGTGTCTATTTGCAATCCATGGTATGTAGCCCGCCAGGCTCCTCTGTCCATGGGATTTTCCAGGCAAGAATACTGGAGCGGGTTGTTATTTCCTACTTCAGGGGATCTTCCCGACTCAGGGTTTGAACCTCTGTCACTATATCTTCTGCATTGGCAGGTGGATTCTTTACCACTGAGGCACCTGGGAGCCCAGTCTTTAGAATACACCCATTTTATTTAGGTATGTAATTTTATACAGTGTAAATGAGAAAAAGATTTAAGGGACTAGATCTGATAGAGTGCCTGATGAACTATGGACGGAGGTTCATTACATTGTACAGGAGACAGGGATCAAGAGCATCCCCAAGAAAAATAAATGCAAAAAAGCAAAATGGCTGTCTGAGGAGGCCTTACAAATAGCTGTGAAAAGAAGAGAAGTGAAAGGCAAGGGAGAAAAGGAAAGATATACCCATCTGAATGCAGAGTTCCAAAGAATAACAAAGGAGAGATTAAAAAGCCTTCCTCAGTGATCAGTGCAAAGAAATAGAGGAAAGCAATAGAATGGAAAAGACTAGAGATCTCTTCAAGAAAATTAGAGATACCAAGGGACTATTCCATGCAAAGATGGGTTCAATAAAGGACAGAAATGATATGGACCTAACAGGGGCAGAAGATATTAAGAATAGGTGGCAAGAATACACAAAAGAACTGTACAAAAATGATCTTCATGACCCAGATGTTCACAATGGTGTGATCACTCACCTAGAGCGAGACATCCTGGAATGTGAAATCAAGTGGGCCTTAGGAAGCATCACTATGAACAAAGCTAGTGGAAGTGATGGAATTCCAGTTGAGCTATTTCAAACCCTAAAAGATGATGCTGCGAAAGTGTTGCACTCAATATGCCAGCAAATTTGGAAAACTCAGCAGTGGCCACAGGACTCGAAAGGTCAGTTTTCATTCCAATCCCAAAGAGAGGCAATGCCAAAGCATGCTCAAACTGCCACACAATTGCACTCAACTCACATGCTAGTAAAGTAAAGCTCAAAATTCTCCAAGCCAGGCTTCAACAATACATGAACCGTGAACTTCCAGATGTTCAAGCTGGTTTTAGACAAGGCAGAGGAACAAGAGATCAAATTGCCAACATCTGCTGGATCATTGAAAAAGCAAGAGAGTTCCAGAAAAACATCTACTTATGCTTTATTGACTATGCCAAAGCCTTTGACTGTGTGGATCACAACAAACTGTGGAAAATTCTGAAAGAGATGGGAATACCAGACCACCTGACCTGCCTCTTGAGAAATCTGTATGAAGGTCAGGAAGCAACAGTTAGAACTGGACATGGACAACAAACTGGTTCCAAACAGGAAAAGGAGTACATCAAGGCTATATATTGTCACCCTGCTTATTTAACTTCTATGCACAGTACATCATGAGAAACGCTGGAATGGATGAAGCACAAGCTGGAATCAAGATTGCCAAGAGAAATATTGATAACCTCAGATATGCAGATGCCACCACCCTTATGGCAGAAAATGAAGAAGAACTAAAGAGCCTCTTGATGAAAGTGAAAGAGGGAAGTGAAAAGTTGGCTTAAAGCTCAACATTCAGAAAACTAAGATCAGGGCATCTGGTCCCATCACTTCATGGGAAATAGATGGGGAAACAATGGAAACAGTGGCAGACTTTATTTTTTTGGGCTCCAAAATCACTTCAGATGGTGACTGCAGCCATGAATTAAAAGACACTTACTCCTTGGCAGGAAAGTTATGACAAACCTAGACAGCCTATTAAAAAGCAGAGACAGTACTTTGCCAACAAAGATATGTCTAGTCAAAGTTATGGTTTTCCCAGTAGTCATGTATGGATGTGAGAGTTGGACTATAAAGAAAGCTGAGCACTGAAGAATTGATGGTTTTGATCTGTGGTGTTGGAGAAGACTCTTGAGAGTCCCCTGGACTGCAAGGAGATCCAACCAGTCCATCCTAGAGGTGATCAGTCCTGAGTGTTCATTGGAAGGACTTATGATGAAGCTGACACTCCAATCCTTTGGCCACCTGATGTGAAGAACTGACTCATTTGAAAAGACACTGCTGCTGGGAAAGATTGAAGGTGGGTGAAGAAGGGGACGACAGAGGATGAGATGATTAGATGGCATCACTACTCAATGGACATGAGTTTGGGTAAACTCCAGGAGTTGGTGATAGATAGGGAGGCCTGGCATGCTGCAGTCCATGGAGTTAGACATGACTGAGTGACTGAACTGAATTGAACTGAACTGAATTTTGTTTATGTAACATTTCACTGGAAACCAAGACTTTAAAAAAGCAAAGATTATTTAAATGTCTCCTTAGGTAGCAGTTTTTTTTTCTTTTTTAGGGAACCATTTTACTAGGAATATTTTATTTTTGTGGTTAAAAATACAATGAGTTGTGCTGAAACTCTAGGGTTCATTATTCCAATCTGTTAATTGAAAAATAACTGCAACCAAACTGAAACTAAAATCTTCTAGATTTATCTTTAAAATAACTACAATATAGATTGTTATAATTTCAGCAACTTTCTCACTAATTACTTTCTCTGGAGAGGCGAACAGAAAGTGATGTGTGATATTCTTAACGCTCAATTTGCTCCTGGAGTAATAATTTCTCATTTGTAATCTGAGTGCTTAATTCAGTGCATCATTTGTCAAATCTGACATAAGGGTATGAAATCTAACAGCTTTCCATAAGACAAGGGGAAACTTCATTCACCAACAGTCTATTATGGAACCAAAGTGTATAAAATTCCTTTAATTTGCTCATATTCACACTTGAATTACAATAGAAAATCAACTAAGATTTTATTTTCTAATTTATAGTTTGCATTTTTGTCATATATTACGTAAGCAGTTCCTTACTCTATGAGACAATATTCACAAAAGATTTTCATAGTAATAAAAAGAATCAAGTTCAAAGTATGTAATATGTAAACAGTGAAAGGCAAGAATTCACCAGTGACTATCAATATATATGCTTATCCATTCATTCTAGCAATCAGTTCTAGACTTTCCTTATATATTAAGCAGAAAGTGAAAATAAAAAAAGTATCTGGATAATCCATAATTTGTCAAAAATTCAACTGTTTAAATATAATATACAAAATTATATTGGTGATTCATACTCTTAATTATTAAAAGTTTTTTGTGCTTTGAATTATGCTTTGTGACTTAAATGGATCAAGTTTATACCAGAAATATTTGTACCAAATATTACAGTGGAGTAATATTAAAGACTGAAGCTAAACAATGGACCACGTGATCACACCCAAATAATAACTGAGGCAAATTTTAAACAAGTAAAGAGCAGTATTTAATTTAATTTGAAATGTTCAGATATCTAAAATTATGAAAAGCTTGATAATCAGAGATGTGGGTTTAACCATTTTCTAATTGTATGAGTCTGGGCAAATGATTTAGTTTTGGGGCTGTCATTTAATCATTTGTAGTATACAGAATAACAACAACAGATTTATATGATGTCTAAATAAAACAAAAGCATCGTAAGAGCAGGCCTTTTGTCCATGTTGTTCATATCTCCACTATGCAGTGCCTAGTGCAGTGTAAACAATAATCCTCACTTTAATAGTATTGAATAAATGACTAGCATATAGATCACTCAATAAATGTAGATATTAATGTTAGAGATATATAAATTCACTTCTCTACTTTATTAAGCTTTATTCTGCACTCAGAGATATCAAATATCAGACAAAAGCATTTAAATCACCATGATATTTGCTATTTCCTATATTGCTTTGTATATAAGGATGCATATGTGCTAATGTGTACTAATTAAAGTAACACTAAATGCTGCAATCTGTTAGCCTTGAAATCTCAGAGATTTAGCACAATGAAAATTCAACTTGTTCTCTTGTAAAGTCTAATCAGAGTGTGTGGGGGTTGGGTGGGGGGATTCTGGAGCAAGTCTGGGTGGTGCAAGAGGAAAATTGTCCTTCCCCGTTTCATACACCCTCACAGTCTTTTTCATCTGCCTAGTGGTTGGAGCAGTGATATGATTTATATCAATTCCATCCACTTTCCACATTCATAGTTAATGGTGATACCAAACTCCAAGTGAAGACAGGAAAAGGAGCTTGCCTCTGTATCAGAAGGAAGAGGAGCCAGGTTTGGTGAACAACTTGAACGACCAGCTTTTCTAATGCATTCTGCCCCTGAGGTCCACAATTATCTATTCATTTCTCCCCCACACATACTGAAACAAACTCACTTCTTCCCCAAGTGAAACAACCCCAAGCCCCATGCAGTCACTGTATCAAGCAAAAGTCCAGGATCAATCGCTGGAAGATATGCCATTCTCTGTATCTGGCCATAAGATCTGGAGGTACTTCTCTAAGGTCTAATGCCTTATTACCTAAAGGATAAGTTGTCTCTCTCCCCGATGCCTGATATGGAATGTCAAAATAGGACTAGGAAAACTGAAATAAAAACTTGCACTTGAAAAGGAGATGAGGGGAAACTGAAATAGTTACTGTTCCCTATCAATTCTGATATTCTGCCTGGCAGGTATTTGGCAGGTCCTCTTCCCTGGGACTAGTGCATGCTCCTTGATTATACTCCAAATCTATCTCTGAGAGGATCTTCCCAGACCATCATCATGTATGGACATAGGAGAAGTCAATATTGGGGAATATACTTTCCTGAGAGTATTGCAGGATTCACAGCTGGTTTTCTATTTAAGTGATTTTGGGAGATTGAAAAGTGAAAGTCACTTAGTTGTGTCAGACTCTTTGCAACCCCAGGGACTATACAGTTCATGGAATTCTCCAGACCAGAATACTGGAGTGGGTAGCCTTTCCCTTCTCCAGAGGATCTTTCCAACCCAGGGATTGAACCCAAGTCTCTCTCATTGCAGGCAGATTCTTTACCAGATGAGCCACAAGGGAAACCCAAGAATGCTGGAGTGGGTAGCTATCCCTTCTCCAGTGGATCTTCCCAATCCAGGAATCAGGGAAGCCCTTGGCAGATTGAGAACTACATTAAATTTCAAACAATCCAAGATGTTTTCTCTGGGCTTATATGTATGTGTGCACGTGCATTATGGTCTGAATGTTTGTGTTACCCCAAATTTACATGTTGAAATTTTAACATCCAGTGTGATGGTATTAGGAGGTAAAGTTCTTGAAAAAGTGCCTAAATCATGAAGGTAGAGTCCTATTGAGATTAGTGTTCTTGTGAAAGAAACTCAAAGAACTCCTTAGAACTTCTGCCATGTGAGAAATACAGAAAGAAGTCTGCAACTTGGAAGAGAGCCCTCAGCCTGACCTCAGAATTCCAGCTTCCAGAGCAGTAAGAAATAAATTCCTGTTTACAAGCTACCTGGGGCTTCCCTGATGGCTTAGTGGTAAAGAATCCGCCTGCCAATGCAGGAAATTCAGATTCCATCTCTAGGTCCAATATTCTTGCCTGGGAAATCCCATAGACAGAGGAGCCTGGCATGCTACAGTCCATGGGGTAGCATGGAGTCAGACACAATCTAGCGACTAAACAACATAAGGTCTGGTCTTTTGTTGCAGCAGTCTGAAAGGGTTAAGAAAGATAGCTGGTGTTGAGAAGTGGGTCTGCTCCTATAACAAATACATGTTCCATTATGTCTGAAAGGTGACAATTTTAAGGTTTTGTACTTGCTTGGGACATGTTATCCCTTTCTTGTTTCATATTTATCTTCTTTAGAATGACGGTGTTTATCTTATGTATTGTATTTTGGAAGCACATATTAATAACATGTTGAATTTCACAGATTAACAGCTACAGAGTAATTTGCCTCAAAATGAATCATCTACCCATATTTAGTTTAAGTGATATTTAGATGAGACTTTAAACTAAGACTTTTTAAGTTGGTGGTAGTATTCTGCATGTAAGAGGGACATGAATTTTGAGAGTCCAAGGGCAGAATACTATGGTCTAAATGGTTATGTCTCCCTAAATTTAATATGTTGAAATCTTAATGCCCAATATAATGATACTAGGAAGTAGAGGCTTCAGAGATAAAAGCATGGAGTTGTCATGAATAGGATTAGTTCTCTTACAAAAGAGACACTGCAATAAAGAAGATGTGGTGTATATATACATATATACACAATGGAATACTGCTCAGCTATAAAAAGCCACAAAAAAATGAAATAATGCCATATGCAGCTACATGGATGGACTCAGACATTATCATACTAGGTAGTCAGAAAGACAAATACCATATGATATCACTTATATGTGAAGTCTAAAGTAAGACATAAATGAATATATCAATGAAACAAACTCAGAGACTTAGAGAACAGACTTGTGGTTGCCAAGGGGCTGCAAAGGAGGGCTGGGCTGGGAGTTTGGAATTAGCAGATGTAAGGAGTTCGTCAAGGCTGTATATTGTCACCCTGTTTATTTAACTTATATGCAGAGTACATCATGAGAAACGCCGGACTGGAAGAAACACAAGCTGGCATCAAGATTGCCGGGAGAAATATCAATAACATCAGATATGCAGATGACACCACCCTTATGGAAGAAAGGGAAGAGGAACTCAAAAGCCTCTTGATGAAAGTGGAGAGTGAAAAAGTGGGCTTAAAGCTCAACATTCAGAAAACGAAGATAATGGCATCCGGTCCCATCACTTCATGGGAAATAGATGGGGAAACAGTGGAAACAGTGTCAGACTTTATTTTTCTGGGCTCCAAAATCACTACAGATGGTGACTGCAGCCATGAAATTAAAAGACACTTACTCCTTGGAAGGAAAGTTATGACCAACCTAGATAGCATATTCAAAAGCAGAGACATTACTTTGCCAACAAAGGTTCGTCTAGTCAAGGCTATGGTTTTTCCTGTGGTCATGTATGGACGTGAGAGTTGGACTGTGAAGAAGGCTGAGCGCCGAAGAATTGATGGTTTTGATCTGTGGTGTTGGAGAAGACTCTTGAGAGTCCCTTGGACTGCAAGGAGATCCAACCAGTCCATTGTGAAGGAGATCAGCCCTGGGATTTCTTTGGAAGGAATGATGCTAAAGCTGAAACTCCAGTACTTTGGCCACCTCATGCGAAGAGTTGACTCATTGGAAAAGACTCTGATGCTGGGAGGGACTGGGGGCAAGAGGAGAAGGGGACGACAGAGGATGAGATGGCTGGATGGCATCACTGACTCGATGGACGTGAGTCTGAGTGAACTCTGGGAGTTGGTGATGGACAGGGAGGCCTGGCATGCTGCGATTCATGGGGTCGCAAAGAGTCGGACACAACTGAGCGACTGATCTGAACTGATCTGAAACTATTATATGTGCGATGGGTAAACAAGGTCTTATTTCACAGCACAGGGATGTATATTCAATCTCCTGTAATAAATCACAATGGAAAAGAAACAATAAAATAGTTTATTTGGTAAAAAAAAAAAAAAAAGAGAGAGAGAGAGACCTCACAGAACTCCCTAGCCCTTCCACCATGTTACAAGAATTCTGTGACTCACAAGAAGGTCCCCCACCCAAAAACATACCAGCACTCTTGAGCTGGGAATTTCAGTCTCCAGAACTATGAAAAATACATTTCTATCACTTATAAGTTACCTAGTCTCTATTTTTATAGTAGCCCAAATGGACTAAGACTGTGTATGTGTGTATGTGTGCATGCATGCACAGTTGTGCAAATATTACAGTTCTCTCAACGATTTACTTTAGCTTCTGATCTACTGCAATGCCTTTCCATGTGCCTGGAATTATACTCACTTTTTCCTTGACATAATTGTCTTTGCTTTATTTCTTTGATTCCTTACTTAGAAATCTCTCTCAACTCAGTGGGTTAATTTAAGGTCATCTGGAATAGTTCTTGAGGGGACTATAATACCCCTAAGCTGATCTTTGCTTTATTGCAGAATTTCTTTGTTCAGTTGAAAAGTCTTACTGTGACATTGTGGCTCAAACCTTTTTCATCTTTATTTTTACCACTTAGATTCCCAGTGGCAGTTGGCTTCTCCAAGCCTGCAAAACCCATGTTCTCTCGACTCTTACTAATATCTTTGTTCTCTGAAAACCAGGCAGTTTTTACTAAGCTTATTCCTTTCATGAAATCTTTTGCTAAAACTAGAAATAAAAAGCCATACCTAACACTCCTTGAGTATTTCCAACCACTGCCCCCAGAGCTATAGGGTCAGTATGTTAGATTTATCCAACTAAATGTTTGGCACTGCCTAACACGGGTCTCCCTCTTTACAATTTACAGCAGTTTATTTATGACTTGAATTTATAAATCTATGTTAATCAGGCAGTACAAACCAACTCCAAAATCTCAGTGACTTAACACAAAAGAGGTTTATTTCTTGATCATATGAAGTCTACTCCATGGGAAAGGGTGTGAGTAGTGCTCCATTCAGAGACTTTGACTCTTTTTCTGTCACTGGGCTGTCCCCTCTATATTTTTGGAGTTCTCTAGAGCCAGCGAGATAAGAGTGGAAGGAGAGAGAATAACCTGGTTAATCATGAATCAGCCTGGAAATACACTACCTACTCTCACATTCCAATGTTCAAAGGCCACCTAGATTCAACTAATAAAGTAGTTTTTTTGCAAAGAAAGCTGGGCAATTTGTCTGCATGTGTGCTCAAAAGAAAACAGAAAACAGGATTGATGAATAATTAGCTATTCTTTGCCACCACAGTGTGTATGTAACATGCATTTCTTTACTACTTAAACTATTTAAAGTCTGACAAGATGGGTCACTTTGATAAGTTGTGACCATAGGACTCTCAGTCTAAACAACTTTTCTAAGTCTCTAGAATGGAACAACAGAAATTATGAGACTAAACAAAAACTGTTAAGTGATAAAATTTCAATTCTAAATCCTAACCACCAAACAGAATAAAAAATTAGCATATTCTTACCTTGTTTTAAATTTCATTCTGAAATAAGTTACTACTGTTATTCTAGCAACTGAATGCATACCAATCTATAAAAGTAAATGAGAAGAAAAGTATTCACTTATATCTCCATACTGTTGGTTTGATCTGTGTTAAACTGGTCCAGGAGTTTCTTTAGGAAACATTTGGGATGTTGGCTAATTTTGGCAAGGAAGAATACCTTGGCATCATGACACTAATAATTTCCAATGTCAAATAGAAAGCGTCCAATGTCAAATAGACAGCCAGTAAATCAATTTATTCTGTAATGACACAATGTGGTCTTATCCAGTTCCAATTCATGCTGAAAACTCTTTAATATGATTCTTACTGAAATTCAGACAATCTTAAGAGATCTTCTTCTTTGAATGACATTTGTTAATACTTTGGTAAAATCAAATCTTAAAATTTCTTAAATCCCAACACATATGTTCCACAATGTGGAATTCAAACAACTGATTTCATATACTAGTTCACGTATCTGAAAAGACAATCCTGTTTTCAAAATAAAGATTAAGGACGTCTTTGCTGGTATTGATGACCACTTTAGGACACAGGTCAGATAATATTAGGTATGAATTAAGTAATGAGTAATATTTCATATTTTCAAAACAAATATGCCAAATCTCCAATATATCTGACAAAATTTTACTATTCTTATATTCAGCTATAAAAATTGCTTCCTACTTTTACTTATTAAGGAGTAAATGAGCCTATACACTTTCTCTCACTGCAAATACTTATAAAAGTAAAGAAACACGAAAAAAAAGTTTTCACATATTGGACAAGAGTCAATGTCCAATTATGATCCATGAGAGAAGGGAAATACATAAGAGAAACTCTACAAATATCAACTTTCTAGTGAGATGAAATATTCTGATAGGGAAGGAGAGTCCAAAGAGCCTGGAAATCCTGATGAGGTGAAGAGACAGTTCAGAGTTTAGGGACACAAAGGAAGCCCGAGTTGCAGGACAAAGTATCAGAAACAAGGGAATGCTGAGAAAAAGCTTCAGAACTTCACAAGAGATCCCTTTTGAGTCTACATTCCTGAAACAATTTTTAGGTTTTTTTTGTACTAGAAAATGCAGGCAGTGTTTTCACAAAAGTAAATGTACAGTGATTTGAAATACAATAAATGAAGGCAATGCATGGCCTTCCAGAAAAAAAAAAAAAAAAAAAAAGAAATACTAATCTGCACATTAATAGGGGGAAACTCCATAGGACCAAGAAAACAATCACCAGGGAGCTATAAATTAAACATTTCTCTGAGTTTACAGTCTAGAAACTATTCAAATTTTCACCAGAGAAAAGAGATATGCTGAACCTAGGGAAAATCAGTAAAAACTCAAAAATATCATGCTTTAGGATTAGCCTTAAAGTAAAGGCAATTTTCGGAGAAGGCAATGGCACCCCACTCCAGTACTCTTGCCTGGAAATCCCAGGGACGGGGGAGCCTGGTAGGCTGCAGTCTATGGGGTCGCTAAGAGTTGGACACGACTGAGCGTCTTCACTTTCACTTTTCACTTTTCACTTTCATGCATTGGAGAAGGAAATGGCAACCCACTCCAGTGTTCTTGCCTGGAGAATCCCAGGGATGGGGGAGCCTGGTGGGCTGCCGTCTCTAGGGTCGCACCGAGTCGAACACGACTGAAGCGACTTAGCAGCTGCAGCAAAGGCAATTTTGACCCACTCAAACAAGCTTATCTACAAGTAACTACCTGCAAAACGAGTCAACACTCTTTTTTTAAAGAAACAGATAATGTAACCCATGTTGTTGTTTAGTCACTAAGTCCTGTCCAACTCTTTTGCAACCTGGTGGACTGTAGCTCACCAGGCTCCTCTGTTCACGAGATTTTCAGGCAAGAATATGGGAGTGGGTTGCCATTTCCTTGTCCAGGAGGTTTTCCCAACCCAGGGTTCAAACCTGCACCTCCTGCACTGGCAGGTGGGTTCTTTACCACTGAGCCACCGAGGAAGCCCAATGTAACTCATAGCCAACCGATAAAAACAGACATATATTCAATACATGACAGAGATGATAGCCAGGAAGCTTTGTTAAATAGTCATAGCTAAGTTGAAGGATTATTCACTTGCTAGAAGTGCCTCATAGAACTATCTTTCCATTTAATTTTTAATTGCTAATTGGCTCATAAGGTTTAATATTTTCTGTATTATAGTATACACCATAATAACATATGAAATAAGATTTAGTCCAAATATACCTCTAAGATAATAATCAACTGTGAAAATAATGTTTACAAAATCTTTTTTCTTATCACTACAGTGACACTAGGCTCCAAGGTAGGAATGAGTTTCATCTTGAAAATCACAAATGTAAGTCTGAATAGAAAATACACATTAAACACTAATTTCCTTTGGGAAAAAAGGCTAAAATTTTTAAGTCATGTGAAAAAATTCTCTTAACAATATAAAATTCTCCCTACTGTCATTTAAAAAAATATTGACCTCTAAGTTTTGAATGTTTTAAAATTAATTTCAATTGATTAATAAGAATAAGCTTTAAAGGTGGTGATTTTCCATTATTGAATGAGCATTATTGAATAGGTAGCAGAACATATTTAATTCCGATATCTATAGAGTCTTGCTACAATTTATCATCTGAGAAAATAGGTAAAAATTAACTCTTAATCCATATAAGTTCTACTATTTACAATAATGTACTAGATATCAGTGAACTTTTTTGAGGGATTAATTTCTTCTTATCAGCATTTCAAACACTGTTAAAAGAGTCTTTTAGAAAGTGAACTATAATTTCCATATGTAATCTTGAATCAGTGTAATTATTTATAAATGCCATTTTGGCAGTTGCCTTATGTCCATGCATTAATGTTACCAAGTTACTTCATTTTTATAAATCCAATTTAAAAATTATTGCTCGTAAATAATTATTGCTCCTGAAAATTGCATATAAAACCCACTGATGTATTTTCTAGGATTAATGACTATATTCAGATTAATTCTCAACTCATGATTAATTAAAAATATGATCCTGAAGAGGAACAAGATCATTTGAAAAATTATTACTAAAATTCCATGTAAAGTTTTCACTTATCAGAAAAGCACAGATTACTGAAACATTGATGTGGTTTGTATACAGTAGATGCAATTCATAGACACATACCCTCTCTTAGATACTAGGAAAGATACCAGAGTCAACTCTTGCTCTACAATTGGATTTCACTGATCACATTCCAGATGAAACCAGGTAATTGTATGTGGTATGTAACAGTACTTGAACTGCTCTATAATTTTCTTTAAAGGACTATTTTCAAGTGCTTTAACACATTTTCCCCTTAACAACATTTTAAAGTCTTATAGGTCAAAAATCTATTTCACAAAGTAACACTCTACCAAAAATTTCTAGATGAAAAGGTGTTTAAGCCTTAATAATGGTATACTTTCCAAGGAATAAAACAGCAAACAGGAGGAGAAAATTTTTTAAATCTTAAACTTTGTTGCAATAGGATTTAATTTTTACTTCTTGACCTTTTTCATGTATGCATGCTCAGTTGTTCAGTCGTGTCTGACTCTTTGTGATCCCATGGACTGTACCCCCCCAGGATCTTCTGTCCATGGGATTTCCCAGGCAAGAATGCTGGAGTGGGTTGCCATTCTCTTCTCCAGAGGATCTTCCCAACCCAGTGATTGAACCCATGTGTCCTGGGTCTCCTGTATTGGCAGGCATATTCTTTGCCACTGAGACATTGGGGAAGCCTTCTTAATTTCACTACTTATTACTAATATCATATTAGTTGTTCAGGCCCTTTCTGGTTCTAGAGGAATGTGAAAAAAAATCATCAAAAAGTCTTGGCAAAGACTACTTTTTTCTTTTACAAGTTGTTTCCTACTTTGTATTATTTATTGAAAAGACTATAAAATATATATTAATTTTAATGATCTTATTTAGGAAAATATAAACTTCAATCCTATAAAAACTTTAAACCACACCCTTTATTGATTCGTAGTATCACAGAAAATTAGTATACAATGAAGATAGAACATATGGATTGGAATAGGGAGACTACAGTAAGGACAATAGTTTAAACAAAGGTTTTAAAAGGCTAACTCTAAGGTAGGCATGGTGAAATTGTAGAAGAGATATATGAGGCATGTAAAGTTAAATTTAGTGGAGAATCCAAATTATGAAGAGAATGATAAATCAGAGAACTGATTTATTTTGGAAATAGATGACATGATGGGAGTTCACTTTATCCAACCTCTTACTTACTCACAGATGAGAAAAATGAGGAACATCTTAGCTACAGAAACTTGCACAATATGATTTAGCTCCTTAGAATCAGAAATGAAGTATCAGTGAAGACAAATGGCTGGTCAGAGTTCTAGACCTGGCCTCCTTGGGAATCTCAATGTCAAATTTAAGTTTTTATTCACTTGAAAATTTACTCACTTGAAAATATATTTTTTTAGTTTTATCCATAATTTTTGCTCAAGGTAAAATGACAGAGATAATTTTGATAATTATTTTGAAAGTATCACACTGGCATGTATTTTCCCAATATCTAGAGGTCATGATTTTACCATTCATTGAAAGATAAATATGCAACTGCTATATAAGTCTTATCAAAACAATCAAAGATTAAAACTGCTTAAAGTAAGGAGGAAGATCTAAAACATAGAAATTATTTCCTTTTCCTGTAGTCTGATTCAGTCAGATGATACCTTAGAAGAAGTAAGTACTGCCTGTGGCTATGGTGGAACTGCTTATTCAGAAGTGCAAATGATAAAACCTAAGTTATGACATCCTTTAGAGCCAGAAGAAAAATGTTGATTTCACGTGCAATTTTATTCCTAATATTTTAATGATTTCCAGGAAAACAAGCAAACATGAGGTAACACAACATTGTGTAGACAACAAAGGCATAGTTTTTATTTTACTCTTTATTGGAGAAGCTAAATATTTGTTCTATATCTCCTCCCAAATCATATGAGAAATCAAAAAGAATCTTCCGTTTTAAGAAATGGAAGGTACATGGTCTAGTGAGAGGCAGTAACTGACAGAGTTCAATATTTGGAGCTCAGGTTTTGATATCAGATGGGCCTGGGTTCAAAAACCAGTTCCTTCATTTACACTGTGTGACTTTAGGGAATTAATTTATCTATAAATATGCTTATATGAAAAATGAGAAAATTGTTGTGGAAAGACTAAATGAGATATTGGAGAGCTTTGCAAAGTACATGTGCTTAATAAGTACTTGATATTGTTATTAATAATATTGATATAGGTACCCACCCAGTAAGGAAAATCATCTTGACGCTGGGAAGACAGTTGCAAATAAGGCTAAAATTTATGCTTTAGTGTAAGAAGTACCATTTTTCCTCTGTTCACTCAGATACACCTTTCACAAGAGAAATCTAAAATCAGATTGAAAGAATTGAAATAGCAGACAAACTTTGTCATTTTTATATGCATGAGCTATCTTGTATTATTAGATTTTGTATATGATGGGGTAAGTGCTACAATGGGGGAATGAAACCCCTTTGATCAATGTACCATCATTTGAATGTAATCTTAATACAAACTTTGTATAATAACTTCAGAAGCACTGGACTATAGGCTGTGCTACACTGGGTGGGCAGCAGCTTGGTAGCAATATTTAAGTTTCTGTGGCACATTAGGGAACCATTAACTTGGGACTCTGGTTATCTAAGGTGGGATTAGATATGAACAGGGAAGAAGATATCTGAGGAAAATAATATTTCTAAGATTTGCTTGCTTAATAACTGAACATCAATTCCACGGATAAAGGAACCTGGTGGGCTACAGTCCATGGGGTAGCAAAGAGACATGACTGAGCACAAACACACACACACAATCTCCTTATCTTGGCCTCTATTCAAGGCTCTTTCTAATCCTGGTCTTTCATATCTTTTCAATGTTTGCTTTGTCTGCTTTGCCTATATTTCAGTCTACTGAGCTAATTTTATTCTCTAAACATGTGTGGATCACAATATACTGTGGAAAATTCTTAAAGAGATGGGAATACCAGACCACCTGGCCTGCCTCTTAAGAAATCTGTATGCAGGTCAGGAAGCAACGGTTAGAACTGGACATGGAACAACAGACTGGTTCCAAATAGGAAAAGGAGTACATCAAGGCTGTATACTGTCACCCTGTTTATTTAACTTTTATGCAGAGTACATCATGAGAAATGCTGGGCTGGATGAAGCACAAGCTGGAATCAAGATTGCCGGGGGAAATATCAATAACCTCAGATATGCAGATGACACCACCCTTATAGCAGAAAGTGAAGAAGAACTAAAGAGCCTCTTGATGAAAGTGGAGAGTGAAAAAGTTGGCTTAAAGCTCAACATTCAAAAACGAAGATCATGGTATCCAGTCCCATCACTTCATGGCAAATAAATGGGGAAACAGTGGAAACAGTGGCTGACTTTATTTTTCTGGGCTCCAAAATCACTGCAGATGTTGATTGCAGCCATGAAATTAAAAGACGCTTACTCCTTGGAAGGAAGGTTATGACTAAACCTAGACAGCATATTCAAAAGCAGAGACATCACTTTGCCAACAAAGGTCCATCTAGTCAAGGCTATGGTTTTTCCATTGGTCATGTATGGATGTGAGAGTTGGACTGTGAAGAAAGCTGAGGGCCAAAGAATTGATGCTTTTGAACTGTGGTGTTGGAGAAGACTCTTGAGAGTCCCTTGGACTGCAAGGAGATCCAACCAGTCCATCCTAAAGGAGATCAGTCCTGGGTGTTCATTGGAAGGACCTGATGCAAAGAGTTGACTCATTGGAAAAGAGCCTGATGCTGGGCAAGATTGAGGACAGGAGAAGGGGACAGCAGAGGATGAGATGGCTGGATGGCATCACTGACTTGATGGACATGAGTTTGGGTAAACTCCGAGAATTGGTGATGGACAGGGAGGCCTGGCATGCTGCAGTTCATGGGGTCACAAAAAGTCAGACACGACTGAGCAACTGAACTGAACTGACCATATATTCATGTTATTAAACTTATGTTTGACTTTCTCTTATCGATTTGTTTTACATCAATTTCATTTTTAGACCTAGCAAAATAACATAGAAGGGTAAAGGAAAATTATTTCTTCTAACACTCAGATTATGGGCATTTTCAAATGTGAAAACATCCAATTGTCAATCATCATAAAGCCAGCCCCATTTGGATTATGAATGCATGCATGCTAAGTTACTTCAGTTGTGTCCAACTTTGTGCAACCCTGTGGACTGTAGCCCACCAGGCTTTTCTGTCCATGGGATTCTCCAGGCAAGAATTCCAGAGTAGGTTGCCATTTCATCCTCCATGGGATCTTCCTGACCCAGGAATTGAAGCCTAGTCTTTTACATCTCCTACATTGGCAGGCAGGTTCTTTACCATGAGTACCACCTGGCAAGCCCCCACCTGACTTGAATAGGAAGCTTATCTGCTGCTTTGTCTGGGGTGTTTTATTTTGCATTTATAGAGGGATTTTGGTAGTCCCCATTTTCAGGATAAACATACTTTCTATGGCTTTTATCCAGTCTACCAGAATGACTGTTCCCTTGGGAATAAGCTCCTGTGTTACTAGATCATCTATAGCTACCTGTGATTGTTTTACAGTGAGCTGTGGGTTCTGTATCAACCCAACATGTTTCTCTACTCTGCAGCATTTAAAATAAAAAACACAGGTGCCCAAATTATTGCAAGGATATTCCAGGCTGATGTTCAAATGAAATATAGGCTTCATGACAGATTAAAAAAATGGCTCTTTGAATTGAGTATAACCAAGGTAGCAATTGATAACATTACCTCTGGCTGTTCACTGAGTCAATACAGAATATTTGAAAACATATCACTGCTATTTTCCTAGAAATTTAAGAGGATTTTCTAACTGTGAACTTGAAGGATATTAGACAATGTGCTATTTGCTCTCATTCAAATGTTGTTTAATTGGCCAAATATACCTCCATTGGGATTTTGGAATAGCTACTACCAGAGAGTGGTGCACTACTGGTTTTTATAGCTCACTTTAATTTAATAAACTATTTAGTTGTTCCTAAAATTGATGATGAGGATAAAACAATAAATAAAACATTCTGTTCTATGAGAATTTAAATCTGAGAGAACATAATGTTGATATAATACAGGAAACAAAAAAATGCAGCTAATTTTCTGGTTTAATCAACTAAAACATAAAATGGATTTCCATTGAAGCTATTAAAATAAGACTTTTTCTATATACTTACACTTTATTTAAAACAATGGACTATTGAAAGAAATAAAGGCTATATCTTTAGAAATATCAAGAGAAAAAGCAAAATCAAGTAGACTTTTTGTGTGTGGTTTTTTCAAGACTCATAGAATTATATCTGATTGCTATTCGACTACATTTAGGACCAAGTGAAAAAAGAAAATTACAATGGAGTCTGTGTTGCTAAAAGACTCTCTATAATGGAGGCTGGAGGCCCTTAAGGAAATGGTACATCTCAGTCTAGATGGAATCTGAGCCTTTGACACTAAATAGTGACAGCCTGTGCCTTAAGGGCAAGTGTTTCCTTTTAACATCAGTGAAAGTGTTAGCTGTTCAGTTGTGTCTGACTTTTTGCGACTCCAGAACTATAGGACTGTAGCCCACCAGGCTCCTCAGTCCATGGGATTCTCCAGACAAAAATACTGGAATGAAATGGCAACCCATTCCAATATTCTTGCCTGGAGAATCCCTTAGACAGAGGAGTCTGGCAGGCTACAGTCCATGCGGTCACAAAGAGTCAAATACAACTGAGTGACTAACACTTCAACACTTCAGCTACTCCCTTCTTCAGGAGATCTTCCCCACCAGGGGATCAAACCTGGGTCTCCTGCATTGCAGGTAAATTCTTTACTATCTGAGCCATCAGAGAAGCCTTTTGCATCAGAGGCAATTGTTATTCTCTCAAAACAACTTTAACAACACTGTTGCTTTAGCTTTTGTAACTTCCTGACTCTTTCTCTTCCCTGGAACACTCTTTCAGTATTACCCAAATCTGTGTTTCCTGAATTGCAATTCCTAAGACTTCAAAAAAAGATCTTTATTCTTTGCAGCCTTAATACTAATTATTGTTCAACATCATCATCAGGATAATAGAGAAGGAAAGAAAATAAATTTTAAACTCAGGTTCCATTAGAGAGGTTCACAATTGAGCACTATTATATTATTATTACATTTACTGTAAGGAAGCAATTGTATTGGTCATTACAAACCATCCAAAAAAAAAAAGCACTGTCTCACTAGTTTCATTAAAGTTCATAAGCTCAGAGTTTTGTCCAACTCTGAAACCCTTCAGATTGTAGCTTGCCAGGCTCCTCTGTCCATGGGATTTTTCTGCCCAAAGTTCCTATGGGGAAATGCAATGTTAATTGAGACTTTTATATTCACATATAAAATATTTTCCCTAGTCTTCTCTTAGAAGTATTTTAATTGAAAATTATGTTTACTGACAAATCTCATACATTTTTCTACTTTTAGTTTACACTTTAAAAACTCAATTTGTCTGAATTGGAGTTTTGGGGGCTCAATTTTAATTTTTTATTTCATTTGCCACTTTTGGAGGATAACATTTGGAGGATAATTATGCCTTATTATTTATATAGAATATAATATACTATTTAACAATTTTCTTAATAAAAACTTATGCCTCCCATCTTGTTGATTTTTTTGAAGATTAACTTTTTGTATTTAGTTATATCTTATTCTCTGATGTGCATAAACATATTTATATTTTCTAGGAGCAAATTATTTTCAAAAGCCTGTATAATTCAAATTCTGTTAAATAGTTTCTTTGCTGCTGAAGTACCTGAGAAGTTATTAAAATTCCCAATCATTTTTTTCTGTAGTACCTTTAAAGACAATATACTGCAAATGTATTATGATATGGAACTTGCTTTTAGTTTGGTGAGTAAACTAACACTTAGAAAAAAATAAAGGCCGAAATGCAAATCTTTGCTTCAAGACAAAAATTGTGAGGTTCATACAGAATTTTTACAGAGAAGTTAGATGAAAAAAAAGGGGGAGGGGGGCTTCCAGGTGGCTCAGCTGGTAAAGAATACACCTGCAATGTGGGAGACCTGGGTTTGAACCCTGGGTTGTGAAGATTCCCTGGAGAAGGGAACCCACTCCAGTGTTCTGGCCTGGAGAATTCCATGGACTGTATAGTTCATGGGGTCACAAAGAGACGGACACGACTGAGAAGCTTTCGCTTTCACTTTCTTTCTTTAGATAAAAATTAAGACAGATAGGGAATCACATTTTAGATACAAAATATAATTTTTTATGTAGTGACTAAATTTCAGGGAGTGTGTTTTTATACAAAGTGATTGTAAAGTGCCCTAAAGTGCACCCATTAGATAACTACAATATGTGTAGTTTGTGTTATCCAAACGTATGTCTGTGCCTGACATCTCTACAAAACATCTAGGTTAGAAATAAATGAGTGGAAAAAAAAAAAAAAGAAAGAAATGAGTGAACTGGTCTCCTTTCTGTTTTATTTAGATAATTAATGTGATATAAAAAATGTTCTCTATGCTCTAAAGATTCATTTTTTTCAACTTTGATCATAGACTGTTCAACTTGTGGTTCTTTGTCTTTGCTTATTTCCCTTCCTAGATAGATACCAATGAGATCAGAACTGATCTGAAAGTAGAGGGAATTTCATCAAATATTATAACTTCTCTACGTTAGTGAGTTCAGTTCCATCGCTCAGTCGTGTCCAACTCTTTGTGACCCCATGGACTGCAGCACGCCAGGCCTCCCTGTCCAATACCATCTCCCAGAGTCTACACAAACTCATGTCCATTGAGTTGGTAATGCCATCCAACCACCTCATCTTCTGTTGTCCCCTTCTCCTCCCACCTTCAATCTTTCCCAGCATCAGTGTCTTTTCAAATGAGTCAGTTCTTTGCATCAGGTGGCCAAAGTACTGGAGTTTCAGCTTCAGCATCAGTCCTTCCAATGAATATTCAGGACTGACTTCCCTTAGGATGGACTGGTGGATTGCCTTGCAGTCCAAAGGACTCTCAAGAGTCTTCTCCAACACCACAGTTCAAAAGCATCAATTCTTCAGTACTTAGCTTTCTTCCCAGTCCAACTCTCACATCCATACATGACTACTGGAAAAACCATAGCCTTGACTAGATGGACCTTTGTTGGCAAAGTAATGTCTCTGCTTTTTAATATGCTGTCTAGGTTGGCTCCTTGCTTCCAAGGAGCAAGTGTCTTTTAATTTCATGGCTGCAGTCATCATCTAATTTTGGAGCCCCCCAAAACAAAGTCTGCCACTGTTTCCCCATCTGTTTGCCATGAAGTGATGGGACCAGATACCACAATCTTAGTTTTCTGAAAGTTGAGCTTTAAGCCAAACAAAGGCAATGCCAAAGAATGCTCAAACTACCGCACAATTGCACTCATCTCACACACTAGTAAAGTAATGCTTAAAATTCTCCAAGCCAGGCTTCAGCAATACGTGAACCGTGAACTTCCAGAGGTTCAAAGTGGTTTTAGAAAAGGCAGAGGAACCAGAGATCAAATTGCTAACATCCACTGGATCATCGAAAAAGCAAGAGAGTTCCAGAAAAACATCTATTTCTGCTTTATGGACTATGCCAAACCCTTTGACTGTGTGGATCACCACATTAGTGAAGAACCTAGTATAATTGACAACTATCAAATGGGTTAAACTATCTTGATCTCCTAGGTAATTTGCTATTCAAATAAAACATAAAACATTAAATTCCTGGTCAAAATAATACAGCTTCATTCAAAAGCACTAATGAATATTTTGGAAGAACACAGCCTCTAAAATTTTTGACTAGCATGATGACAGTTAAAAATAGGGACCAAATAGAATTCAGTTGTTAATACTGATGAAAGGTTTTATATAATTTAAGAGAAGCATTAGGACTAACTCAAATAACATCTATATTTTTAAAGACAGAATAAATATATTCCCATGCTAACTTCCTGCCAACTGCATTGACATTAATTATGGCTATAATATCTATTTTCTTCATTTAGAAAACAGGTATTTTCTGTATCTGGACACAACTGAATCTTGAATATCATTTCCGTATTGAAAAATTCTTACTGTGAAAAATGAACTTTGGATATAATTATCCAAATACACAAAATCTTCATGACACTTTCAACTATGTTCATGTTCAGAGACACATTCTTAAAGGATTAGTCTGGGAACTTCAATTCCACACTTCTCTTGTGAGTAGATATTCATTCATTCAATAAGTAATTATTGATCTCCTGCTCTGTACCAAGGGATACAACAGGCACTATTATATAGTAGGGGGAAAATGCTCTCCGCCCAGGATTACCTCCCAATCCAAAGGCATACATGTTAGCAAATAATTCACAAGAGAATGAAGCAAATTTTTCCAAACAGTAAACAACAAAGTGCATAAGATCTGCCTGGAGGAATCATGGATACCTTTATTCAAGTTATCACTTGATGTGATATGTGTGAAGGAATTTGTCAGGCTGAGAGAGAGTCCAGAGCCTTCTAGATTGAAGAAATGGTATCTTGTAACACACAATGTAGATCCTCTATGGTGGGTTCCAGGTCCCTGTATATTTTGCACAAGATATGCCTTTCTTCAGCTAACCTCCCTGACATCTTTCTCCCACTGTTTCAAAGCTTGCCTCTGTGAAGTCAATTTTGGGCTTCTAACTGACCCTCCACATCTTCAGCTGCATCATAAAACTTGTTTAACGGCCTTATTACAGCTCTTATCTTATCACACTATGCTGTAACTGGTGTTTGGGTATTTATCCTCACAGTTATCTCTGTTATGCACCTACCTTAGAGCCTAAGTAGAGTAGATAGTTTCTAGATCTGAATAAATGAATGATATTCAGTTCAGTTCAGTTGCTTAGTCGTGTCCAACTCTTTGTGACCTCATGTAGTGCAGCACACCAGGCCTCCCTGTCCATCACCAACTCCCAGAGTTCACTCAAACTCATGTCCATTGAGTCAGTGATGCCATCCAGCCATCTCATCCTCTGTCGTCCCCTTCTCCTGTCCCCAATCCTTGCCAGCATCAGAGTCTTTTCCAATGAGTCAACTCTTCGCATGAGGTGGCCAAAGTACTGGAGTTTCAGCTTTAGCATCATTCCTTCCAAAGAACACCCAGGACTGATCTCCCCCAGAATGGACTGGTTGGATCTCCTTGCAGTCCAAGGGACTCTCAAGAGTCTTCTCCAACACCACAGTTTAAAAGCATCAATTCTTTGGCGCTCAGCTTTCTTCACAGTCCAACTCTTGCATCCATACATGACCACTGGAAAAACCTTAGCCTTGACTAGGCGGACCTTTGTTGGCAAAGTAATGTCTCTGCTTTTGAATATGCTATCTAGGTTGGTCATAACTTTCCTTCCAAGGAGTAAGCCTCTTTTAATTTCATGGCTGCAGTCACCATAACTCCTGGTACCTCAGAATATAAACTTATTTGGAAATAGGATTACTGCAGATGTAATTAGTTAAAACGAGGTCACATAGGAGTAGCATGGGCCCTAATCCAATAAGATTGGAATCCTTATTTAAAATAAAGGCAGAGACACAGAGAAGAAAATGTCATATGGAGAAACAGAGACGCATAGAGATAATATTGTGTGAGCAGAGAGGAAAAGATTGGAGTGATGTAGCAGCAAACCACAAAACTTCAATGATCAATGACTATTAAGAGAAGTTAGAAGCAAGGAAAAATTCTCCTCTACAGGAGCCTGGCCTTACCAACACCTCTATTCTAGACTTCTAGCCTCCAAAACTAGGCAATACATTTCTCTTGTTTTAAGCTACACACATTGTGGTACTTTGTTACAGAAGCCTTAGGAAATGAATACACCACTCCTGCCTGCCAAGTCTCTAGCTTTGGAGTTGTTGTTGTTGCTAATATTTAGTCACTGAGCAGTGTCTGACTCTTTTGCAACACCATGGACTGTAGCCCATCAGGCCTCTCTGTCCAGGGGATTTCCCAGGCAAGAAAACTATAGTGGGTTGCCATTTCCTTCTCCAGAGGATCTTCCCAGCCCAGGGACTGAACTCACATCTCCTGCATTGACAGGCAGATTCTTTACCACTGAGTCACCTGGGAAGCCCATCTTTGGATTTATATTTAAAAAAAAAAAAAATGTTGCCTGCCATATCAGTAAATGATGCTTGCAGCCATCAAACCATCACATTACAGCTGTCCCAACGGTGAGCCCTGAGGGAACTCAGGATAGAAACAGGATGCCTGCCATCTTGCAGTTAGCCACTGAAGCCATCATCCCCCAACTGGTGCACCTGAAAGACTCAGGATGAGAAAGCAGAGGGTACTGACCCCAGATAGCAGAAGTACATATCAAAGAACGTATTTCAATGAGTACTGATTTTTCCATCTTTCCATAAACAGATAAACACTAAATTCCTTGAGGTATCTAGTTTTCTTTAATTAATAGCAACTTTTTGATGTTCTGATTACTTGATCTTTGTTGCAACAACTCCTATATATCCTGCTTCCTTGCTTATCTCTTGGGAACAGTCTCTCAGTTATCTGAGATCCTATATCTTGGACTGAAGTCCTCAGCTTTGTTTGCTGAATAAAACATAATTCTCAACTTTTAGGTTGTGCATTTTTTTCAGTTGACACATTCCCCTTGAGGGGAGACTTACATTTATTTGTTTGTGAGACAAAGAAAGTGTGCAGAAGATGTGAAATATGTATTCTCAGTCTCTTTTTCAAACTCCCCAACCAGATAAAATATGTTATCTTTAGTGAAGAACAGGGAAGGAGAGTGAAGGAAGGGTGGAAACCACCTTCTCATCTTCTAAGAGGTTGGAAGTTTCTCTTTCATCATCTCGGCCAGTAACAAAGAGACACTGGAAACAGCTTCCCTTAGGCCTTGTAATCCTGAAAGATTTGGTGGTTTTATACAGGGCAATTAGAAAAATTTGAAGATTTTTTTATGTTTAATTTTGCTCTGACAGAAGTTATGGTATAGAAGCACACAATTATAATTTTATTTTGAAAAGATCACTTGCCTTCAGTGAGCAGAATGGATTAGAGAGGAACCAACGGGAACATAGATAACTCTTATAGCTTTAAAAAAGAGATTCTAGGAACCTGTCCTAATATGATTTTACTGGAAATTAAATAATTTAATAAGAGATTTAAACTTAACAACCTTCATAATTTGATGACAAATTGAATTAGAATAGGGTGGGGTCGCTAAGAGTCGGGCACAACTGAGCGACTTCACTTTCACTTTTCACTTTCATGCATTGGAGAAGGACATGGCAACCCACTCCAGTGTTCTTACCTGGAGAATCCCAGGGATGGGGGAGCCTCATGGGCTTCTGTCTATGGGATCGCACAGAGTCAGACATGACTAAAGCGACTTAGCAGCAGCAGCAGTAGGGTGGAGGTGTGAGACATGGTAAATCAGTGAGGAAATTTCAACAAAAGTTAAGTGTTGGGACTTTCCTGGTAGTCCAGTGGTTAAGAATCCACTTGCCAATGAAGGGAACATGGGTTTGATCCCTGGTCTGGGAAGATGCCATGTGCCACCAAGCAACTAAGCTGGGGTACCGCAATTCCTGAATCCTATGCTCTAGAGCCCGTGCTCTGCAGCAAGAGAAGCCACTGCAATGAGAAGCTCACACACTGCTGGGAAGAATAGCCTTTGCTCACTGCAACTAGAGAAAAGCCTGCATGGTAACAAAGATCCAGTGCAGCCATAAATAATAAATTAATAGTTTTTTTTTAAGCAGAGGAATGATAAACACAAAATTTTTAAAAAAATTGCTCTTAAAGACAAGAAGAAAAGCAATAAAAATAAGAAACAGAGTGAGATTAATTATACATACATTTTATGGTTACACTTTTCTAGATATAGGCTATATTGTTACCTCTGAGGTTTTTTAGGGGCTTCCTGGGTGACTCAGTGGTAAAGGATCTGTCTACCAATGCAGAAGACACAGGAGATCGGATTCCATCCCTGGGTCAAGAAGATCCCTGGAGGAGGAAATGGCAACCCACTCCAGTATTCTTGCCAGGAAGTCCCCATGGACAGAGGAGCCTGGTGGGCTATACAGTCCACAGGGTCACAAACAGTCAGGCATGACTTAGTGACTGAGCACTCATGAGGTTTCTAGAAAATTACTCAAAGAAGGAACAACATGATTTCTTAAAGTGAATCATTTTTTTAAAAGAAGCATAACAATCCCTGATATCAAGACTCAAGTGATATTAAATCACCATGATTCTCTATAAAAAATAAGCACTATTTCAGTAAATAACATGCTCACCAAAATTTTAGCAATAACTACATCATCAAGAAGCTTAAGCTCAGTTCAAACAAAGAATAAAATCTTCCACTACTTCAAAGTGCAAAATTTGGGGGAAGTGTTTTGGCAATCCTACATAAGCAATTACTCCCTCAGTGAAGTGTTAATTTTCTGTGGTTGGAGGTGATATACTTCTCACAGAAGAATGGACTATAACTCTCCTGTGTGGTTTTAAGTGACTCACCAGAGTTGCTTATGAAAGCTAAGACGTGTAACAAGAATATGCATCAAGATGTAGAACAAGAGCAGTTTTAGATAGAAGGATCTCCTATTACTGCTCAGAAAGTTTCCAGGATAACATCCTTGTCAGGGGGAGAGATGATCACGTGAAAAAAAAAAAAATAGAAGCAAGTGAAAAAAATAAAGGTGATTCTCTCCTGCACAGATAAACAGAAAACAATGGAGGCCCTTTGGTTCTATGTATGATAAAACTTGTCGCCACAAAATAAATAAATGTACATTTTGTATAAAAGAAAAAGAGTGTAATTTTCAGAAAAAGTAGCTGACAGTGTAGTCACAACTTCCTTGAAGAAGTAAAAACTTAGATAAATATGACCAATATTTTTGATAGTTTGAATTATTAACCAACTCTAGATCTATAGTTATTTTCAATGAAGAATCTGATTTTCTGGTAATGGAAATGAGAAACTGCATAATTTGATATACACACAGGTGACTCTTTTTGATATGATAACATCTCCATCAGTTGAATGCATTTGATTTTATTATGTTTATTATTAAAGCTTATAACAATGTAATATTTATTATAAGTAGACAAACATATTTTCAAGGCTACCTGTATAAGAAATTTGGATATGTCACATAGGTTTCTTTCACTGAAGACCCAAGTAAAAGTAGGCTAAATACTAGCCCTTTGTTTTTACACATAATGAAGTCCAGAGAAGAGGTCATTCCAGGGAAAGTTAATTCAGGACTCAGTGGTTTCAGGGCTCAATGGTATCGAGCATGTTCTGATCCTTTTTTCTTGCCCTACTTAGCCAGTGAAGTCTCAGTCTATTAATAAATGATGATTTCTACAATTTTAGGCAACACATGAGAAACATCATCTGATGTTGTACTGGGCTTTTTATTTATTTTTCTCATCTTTTGTCTAGCAAAAGAACACTTTCTAAGAAGTAAGATTTTTATCTCATCTCATTGCTTATGTTTGTGACACAGAGCTGTACTTAAACCAATCAATAGCTAGAGTAATAAGACTTTTATGATTGGCTTAGACCACTCATCATTCACCCCAAGGCCTCAAGGTAAGTAAGGATTATAACCATAACTTCTGAGATCCTGATTGCATGTCAGAAGATTACCCAAAGGAAATTAATTCCTCCTCTTTCCAGTGAGGAAGAATAATGGCAGATGGAGTGCCTACTGGGTGGAAAACCAGAGTGGCTGCCACAATGGATGAAAGCATTCATTATAAGAAATGAGATAGAATGACAATTGAGGATTTCACATACATATTTTATTTTGTTTCTGTTGTAGGGGAAAGATTTTGCTCATGATTGCTCACTTGAAGAGACAGAGGAAGAGTGTGAATGCAAAGGAGGGAATAAACGGATTAACTGTTATTCTAGGAGAGTTGTCAGCCCTTAGAAAAACACTTCAGTGATTAATATTGCTCTTGCTGTTGTTTTGCAGTAAGGAGATGGGTTTCTTGCTGATGAGAGGTCAAACTCTAATGTGAAGGTACAGAATGCACTCTTTGTGTTCCCAAGAGTTGTTAGAAGTTGCCAAAATCTGAGAACAAATCCTAGAAGATTAGGAAAAAGGACAAGGTTGGCAGATTTCACTGACGCTGATTTCTGAGACATTTAAATTCTTCTCTAGGATGTAAAAGCAATCAAGAGAAATGATCCCAGTCTAGCCTAGTTTAAATTCTTTATTTTCATAGAAAATAGAAAATAAACTCAAAATTAGAGTTACTGCATAATACAGTTTGTCTAGATATGTCCTGGGTCCTGGCCTGGTATATTTATTAATAGCTCATATTTTATTTTCTCCTAAAATTGTCTTAATTTGTTTATGAATTATATATTTACCTAGTCAAAACAAGGAATGCTTGTTTTGAAACCATGACAAGTATCCACTATGCTGTCAGTAAAAAATTTTAACTTAGGTCAAAACAAACTCTGTACCTTAACAAAAGATTAAACAAGAGAGAAGAATGTCTTGAAGTCTGCCCCATTGGACAGAAGGGAAGTTGAATGCAAACCATTGTAAAACTTTCCCTTTGATAATGTTACTTTCTATGGATTAGACTGGGCTACCCTTGTGACTTGGCTGGTAAAGAATCTGCCTGAAATGCAGGACATCTGGGTTCGATCCCTGGGTTAGGAAGACCCCCTGAAGAAAGGAAAGACTGCCCACTCCACTATTCTGGCCTGGAGAATTCCATGGACTGTTCTTCCCTGGAGAATCCCAGGGACAGGAAGCCTGGTAGGCTGCCGTCTATGCGGTCGCACAGAGTCGGACACGACTGAAGCGACGCAGCAGTAGTACATGGGGTCAACTACTAGACTATGGATTAGAATAGAATACTGACCATCAGTCAGGTGTTTTTCATAGTCTGCTCTCTTGACAATCTTATCAAACTGAGCTACAGCTCTAATATATAGTAATCTGATTTACACATTGAATAAAATTTCTCTGTTGAACTTCAACCTGTATAACCGAAGGTTATGGAATCTAAATACCCAACTTACTATTGGATATCTTAACATGAATATCTTTTATTAAATCATTCATTCTAATCATTAGAAGAATCAATTTCTAGCAATTGTACCACTGTGGTCCCCATTTTCTTATTACTACTACCTTTTAGAATATATGGAAGTAGTTGTGTTTTTCTCCCTCTCTGAAAGATCATTCTGCTGGCAACTTAGAATTTAGATCATTAGGTATTTACCATATGATAGAACCTGTCTTCTTTGAAATAAAAGAATTATCTGCCCATTGGTGAATAGGTTTAAGAGTTAGTTAGAAGGCTTAAAGGAAAATAGCCTGTATTTGGAAAAAATAGCCTGTATTTGGAAAAAAACAAGAGTGGGAGACTGAATTGACCAAAAACCAGTAAAATAATTTCAGAGGATAACTGGTGCTATCAGAAATTTGTAGTGACAATAAACTACTTATTTTGAAGATACATTATTTTTTTTTTTTCTAGCAACACTACTCAGCCTGGAGTAGAAGTAACCTGGATAGATCCTAAGACAGATTTAAAGTGATTTGTTCTCAAGTAAATATGATGAAATCAAGAACTGACTCACAGAGAAATTAGGGAGAGAATTTGAAATGGTTAATAGTTCTGAGCTCTGGAGAAACCGGTTTGCTCAGAAGACTAAATGTGAAAATGTGGAGGGATCAAGGGACTTATGTCCTCTACAATAATTTGATGGGGATGAGAAAACTGAATTGGGAGATTGTTGTTGGCTACTGAAATATGGGCATGAAAAAACAGAACAGCACAGATCTAAGAAAATCTCAGTTTATTTAAAGATAAGTAGGACGTACCACTGAAGATAGTGGGGATAAACTTTACTGCTACTTGCTATGTTGACAGAACTAAGATTATTCTTGACCTTTGTTTTTGTTTTTTGTTTTGGATAGACTTTGGGATGTGCATTTTTCCGGGTTTGTGTGTGTGTGTGTGGCAGGGGGTTAGTTCATACTTATCATCAGGTTTTCAAGGGATTTGGGAGCCTCAAAATGATAAGGCCAATTAGATTATTAGATGAGTCTATATTTAATGAAAATAATATTTCCACTTTCTTTGTGGTTTGCCTACATATGCATCTGTAATCATTTGGTTTCCTGTCTGTTACTTACTACCTACTCTAGCTTATTAGCCTTCCTTAGTAAGTTTCAGAAGTAATTTTGAAAAGGGTCCAGGACATATATGCCTTGCTTTCTCTTCAATAGTTAACATTTTTTTCCTAAGAATATGTCATTAAATTTGGTAGAGAAAAAAATCAATTCCTTTTAAATTTAAATTTAATGGGATACACAATAAGTTTATCTATGTAAGTATACTTAATCATCAGAAACAACCAAAATATATCTTGCTGATAATGGATCTAAATTTTAAAATTTCTGTTGTTCAGTTGCCCAGTCAGGTCTAACTCTTTGTGATCGCATGGACTGAACAATGCCAGGCCTCCCTGTCCCTCACCATCTCCCGAAGTTTGCCTAAGTTCATGTCCATTGCATCTGTGATGCAATCCAGCCATCTCCTCCTCTGATGCCCTCTTCTCCTTCTGCACTCCTTCTTTCCCAGCATCAGGGACTTTTCCAAGGTGACCAAAGTACTGGAGCTTCTGCTCAAATAGTTAATTCTGAATGCTAAATTTTACAATAAGACAATACAATAAGAAATAGATTAATTAGAATTTCCCTGCAGATGTATCCTCTTAGTTTGATTCTAGGAACATTTAAAGGCATTTTCTTTTCATCTCAAAAGATGATTTTATTTTTACTAATTCACTGGGATAATGATGAATATGGAACCTAAAGGAATATAGAGTTACTTGAAAATACCTAAAAGATACATATTATTGTGTACCTTTGCAGAAGAAGAAATTTAGGATGAATTTGGATTTTATAAACTGTTTCATGGCAAGAAGGAAATGATTCTCCTGAAAGGGAAAGAAGTGAACATTTGTAAGCTAGAAATGAAACATTTAGAAAGCTTACCTTTTGTAATGAAAATGTAATACTAAAATTGACAGGTGGTAGATTTTACAAATACCTCAGTGTACAAAAATCCATCAGGAAAGTGACAAAATGATAAAAGAGAATGTTGCACAGTAATATTAGTGAAGATTGAGACTTGTGCTAAAAAAGCCATCCTACCGCTGAGAACATCATTAGAGCTATTAACCAACCAGTATGCAATGCCAAACCCACATACTTGCAGTGATTGATGAGAAAGTAGCTGAATTTATACTTGGTACACTGGACCAAAAGAACAGAAACAATATAAACTTCCTACAAGCCACTAAGTTTTGTTTTTATTTTGTGTCAAGGAAGCTTGTACATTTAATGCAACGAAAAAGTGAAGTATCTTCCCCCCAACAAGTCATCAAGATTTTAAAAGGAAGAGGAAATAAAGTAAAAATAAATAGTAATAAGAATCCATGGTACAGAGTAAGTACATGAGCACCTGATATATTTTATTAGCTATCATCATCTTCATTATAATACCTGAAAGTACTAATCACGATTTGAAACAGTGTATGTACATTGAATGGCGCCCCACTCCAGTACTCTTGCCTGGAAAATCCCATGGACGGAGGAGCCTGGTAGGCTGCAGTCCATGGGGTTGCTACGAGTTGGACACGACTGAGCGACTTCACTTTCACTTTTCACTTTCCTGCATTGGAGAAGGAAATGGCAACCCACTCCAGTGTTCTTGCCTGGAGAATCCCAGGGAGGGCGGAGCCTGGTGGGCTGCCGTCTGTGGGGTCCCACAGAGTCGGACATGACTGAAGTGACTTAGCAGCATGTACATTAATCATCACCACAACTCCAGAAGTATTGTTGGTTTGCTTATTTTACAAAGACGGCATCAGAGGCAAAGAGCAGATAATTAACTTTTCCAGTGGCAGCTGGTCGGTAAATGGTAGAACAAGGATGTGGCAGCAATCTAATGGTAGGAAAGATTTTTTTTTTAACCACCTTACACTGATGGGCCTGGTCACTGCCCATACAAAACAGAACTTTATTCTTAAAATGAAAACTCTCTCTTAATCTTAGAAATCGAGGAAGGGAGACTAAGTACAAGATGTATGTTATCAATAGTTTTGGGATGGTGTTTTGATATGACAGCCTTTCAAAGGATATAGAAAAAAGTGTATATTGTAAATATAAAAAATTTTATAAAATATTAAAATCTTATAAAGAGTTGCAAACACAAGAATAGGGAAAGCAGCATGGTCTTTACATATAAGCAACAGGAATATTTCACTGTTATACTAAGTAATCCAAGCCTCCATTCTGAAATAAACCTACTGAAATCCCAACTTTGCTGCAGAGAAGTCATGTGATCTTTGATGGGCATTTAGCTTCAACAATGTTATCTATTAAACTGGAACAATGATCTATTTAACCAGGCTATTTTGATGACTGCATGAATTAATGTATTATAAATGCTTAGCAAAATACCTGACAATTAGTAAATAAAATAACCACCACAATTAATAACAATAGGTGGTTATTCTATTATTTCCATTTTAATAAACAGATGGTTATTCTATTTTTTCCATTTTAGTCAAGCATGGAAATACAAGAAATTAGAGGTTCTTTTATGAGGCAAAAATGTTTTTTAAAATAATATGCTACTTTCACTGTACTTTTAATCATTTATCTCTTTATCTCTTTTAACATTAAAATTGAGTCATACAAGTAAAATGAAATGTCAACAAGGACAGAGCTTTCAGTTCAGTTCAGTTCAGTCGCTCAATTGTGCCCGACTCTTTGAGACCCCATGAATGGCAGCACGCCAGGCCTCCCTGTCCATCACCAACTCCCAGACAGAGCTTTAGACTGTTAAAATATTACAGATGCACAAAGCACACAAAAAATCAGTTCACTGTCTTAGACTTGAGACTTTTCTGTACCAAACAAGAATTTTTTGTTCCAAATAGGAAATTTTAATTTAGAATTTATCTTTTAATTAAATGCACAGCTCTATTCATAACATCAGAAAGTAGGCCTAACATTATTCTATAAGCTGTTCTGTAATGCATACTTTAATAAATGGATTGATTTGCAATTAATATTTCCCCAAGCTAAGCTTCATCTTTTTGCTCTCTATGCTTATTTTGGGGCTTCCGTGATAGGTCAGCTGGTAAAGAATCTGCCTGCAATGCAGGCAACCCCGGTTGGATTCCTAGGTTGGGAAGATCCCCTGGAGGAGAGTATGGCAACCCACTCCAGTATTCTTGCCTGCAGAAGCCCCATGGACAGAGGAACCTGGCAGGCTATAGTCCATGGGGTCGCAAAGAGTCAGACATGACTGAACAACTAAGTGCAGCAACACAGCACATGCTTGTTTTAAGAATATTTCAATTTGTATATACTGACAAAAATGACATTGCCTAGGTCTATTCAACAGCATGTGTTTTTTACCTTGCCCTAAACATTTGCATTTGAGTTTTGCTAAAATAAAATATTTAAAATTTATCAAATATTATATTTTTAAAACTTCATATAAAAATGCCCTATATAAGAAATGTTTTCTATTATATATTTTAAAATATTTACTCCAACTTTTTGCCTTTAGTTCCATTAGATCAAATTTTACAGATAAACCAGTACATAAAATCCCATGTTTACACTATAATAATTTATTCTTAATAATCAGTTCAGTTCAGTTCAGTCGCTCAGTCATATCTTACTATTTGCAACCACGTGGCCTGCAGCATGCCAGGCCTCACTGTCCATCAACAACTCCTGGAGCCTATTCAAACTCATGTCCATCGTGTCAGTGATGCCATCCAACCATCTCATCCTCTGTCGTAGCCTTAATTATAAACCTTGTAATAAAAAAACCTTCTTAATAATAAACCTTGCTTAATCACATTGTTGACAAAGGTTCATATAGTCAAAGCTATGGTTTTTCCAGTAGTCAGGTACAGATGTGAGAGTTGGACCATGAAGAAGGCTGTGAAGTCGCTCAGTCATGTCCTATTTTTTGCGACCCCATGGACTGTAGCCTACCAGGCTCCTCTGTCCATGGGATTTTCCAGTCAAGAGTACTGGAGTGGGTTGCCATTTCCTTCTCCAGGGGATCTTCCCAACCCAGGGATCAAAGCCAGGTCTCCTGCATTGCAAGCAGACGCTTTACTGTCTGAGCCACCAAGGCTGAGCACCAATGAATTGATGCTTTTTAACTGTGGTGTTGGAGAAGACTCTTGAGAGCCCGTTGGACTGCAAGGAGATCCAACCAGTCTATCCTAAAGGAAATCAATCCTGACTATTCACTGGAAGGACTGATGCTGAAGCTGAAGCTCCAATACATTGGCCACATGATGTGAAGAACTGACTCACTGGAAAAGACCCTGATGCTGGGAAAGACTGAAGGCAGGAGAAGGGGATGACAGAGGATGAGATGGTTGGATGGCATCACCAACTCCATGGACATGAGTTTGAGCAAGCTCCAGGAGTTGGTGATGGACAGGGAGGCCTGGCATGCTTCAATCCATGAGGTCACAAAGACTCAGATACAACTTGGTGACTGAACAACAACAACATTTTCTATTGTGCCCAAGGAGAGTCACTGATTCTATTTTAAATTTTTACTTTCTTGATACACAAAGTGGAAGTACTTCAAAATCAGCTTGTGTCTGGTACTAAAGTTTAGGCTAAATCTTTGTGACAACAATTCGGAGTTTCAGCAAATAATATGAATCCACACATAACAGAGAACTCCTATGCATTATTTTATGACATGTTTCTTAAATACAATTTTGCCCCATAGACATTCAGTAGTGCAACAGATAGAACTTTAAATTTAACTTGACCAAATAGACAGTAATAGAATATAATGCAAGTATCACAATAACAAAGGTGATAAAATTTTATTTGGCAGTTAATCTTTTTTGTTTTTCTGTTCCATAATCAAAAAAACCAGTGAATCCTAAAGGAAATCAGTCCTGAATATTCATTGGAAGGACTGATGCTAAAGCTGAAACTCCAATACTTTGACCACCTGATGTGAAGAACTGACTCATTAGAAAAGACCCTGACTCTGGGAAAGATTGAAGGCAGAAGGTGAAGGGGAAGAAAGAGGATGAGATAGTTGGATGTCATCACCAACTCAATGGACATGAGTTTGAGCAAGTTTTGGGAGTTGATGACGGACAGGAAAGCTTGGCGTGCTGCAGTCCATGGGGTTGCAAAGAGTCAAACATGACTGAGCAACTAAACTGAACTGAATCAAAATACCAAAATGTATATTGTTATATTTTTCCACAAAAATGTTCAAACACTGTCTACTTGACTTAGTATGTTTATGGTATAGATTTCATGTATTTGAAAATGTGACTTACAACCAACTTGTGTTTTTTCCTGCCGTCTCAGTTTTAGAGTAGAACAAAATAAATATTAGAACCATTGATATGTACAATTTTAGTAAATAAAAAATCTTGCTAAACTTTTGTTCAATATAGAACTAAATGGTGTGAACAGCACATTAATGCTTAATAACATAAAATCACCAATCCATGACATTAATGAATCACATAACAGAAAAGTATGTCTTTAAATTTATCTTTCAGTTCATTAATTTAATAAGTGAAAATCAAATTTTGAGCAAGATGTCTAATTTTTATAACAAAAATTTATTATACTATTAATTATTAGGGAGTAAATAGAGAATTTTACAGGCAAGTAAAATATATAGGAATATAATAAATCACTGTCTTTCAAAATGAAAAAATTAATGCAGACTGTAAGTAATCAGTAGTTCTATTTTTAAACATTTGTATTCTCTTCAAAGTATATATTCAGTGTTGACATTCCTCATGTGAACGTATGCTACTGTTATAAATATGTCTTCACCATGACATGAAGACACTGATAAGCATATTCTTTTACATTATTTTAATGAACTTCAATTATTTTAAATGGGTTAGTTGTATTTAAAAGCAATTACAAAAAACAGCAGTAAAGAAGACTGACAGGGTCTTCTAGCAAGAAAAGAAATGAAGAAATCATTCTTTTTTTAGTACATCATTCCTACTGCCGGCTAAGTCAACCAGCTATAGGAAAGCCAGGAGTTTGAGTTTCTCTTTCTTTTATAATGAATGCCCCTCATTTCCTTTACTTTTGCCTGCTCCAGTTGCTCACTGCAGGTCCACTGAGGAATTCACCTTCAGCCTATACCCTGTGAAGTTCCAGAACAGAAGGGGCAATCCTTCTGGAAGAAGGAACTATATGAACTACAAACCTCTTCCCTCCGCATCTGAAGCATTTCTTTCCTCAGTCTAGGACTCAGTATACCCAGAAGGCCCAGTGCACTGCCTCTTCTGGTACATAAAATTTCCTTCTACAAATAACACACTGTCTTGAAAAATAAATCATATAACACAGACAAGTGTAAGCAGCACTTATAATCATTCTACATGGAGAATGTTAACATTTTGGTGTCCATTTCTATTGCCTTATATACATACTCACAAGCCATACAACACACACAAAAGTATTGTTTCACATTGGATTCTCCTATAAGCAGACTCTGAATAAAATTACAGAGGAATCTGTTTTATCTGGGAGGTGAATCCAGGAGCACCCATAGAGCAGAAGGGATATACGGACAGAAAGAAAGTCTACTGTTAATGGATTAGTTACCCCTGTGAGAGATTATGGGAATTAATGGATAAATTACTCCTGTGGGAGACAGAGACCAATCCATCTGGGAATCTCAGGAAAACTGTAGTGAACATGATTTGAAGCCCCAGCCAGTGAGAAACTAAGTGCATCCATGCTAAGTCGTTTCATGTTGGACTCTGCAACTGTGTGGACTGTAGCCCACCAGCCTCCTCTGTCCATAGGATTCTCTAAGTAAGAATACTGGAGTGGTTTGCTATGCACTCCTCCAGGGGATCTTTCCAACCTAGGGAATCAAACCTGTGTCTCCTAAGTCTCCTGCATTGCAGGCAGATTCTTTAACATCTGAGCCATCAGGGCCCAATAAAGTGAAAGTGTTAGCTGCTCAGTCATGTCTGACTCTTTGTGACCCCATGGACTACAGCCTGCCAGTCTCTTCTGTCCATAGGATTCTCCAGGCAAGAATAGTGGAATCATTCTCTTCTCCAGGGGATCTTCCAAACCAAGGGATCAAACCCAGGTCTTCTCCATTGGAGGCAGATTCTTTATCATCTGAGCCACCAGGGAAGCTCACAAACTCCCAGGTATTACTTAGGCTGTAGGATACCCACATGAGCATGAACTTCCTGGCATTTCAGGCTTGCTGAGCATATTCCAAAGGCCACAGAAATCTCTCAGGTGCTTGGACAAATCAGGTGGACAGTGCTTAGGGATTTTTACCTAGAATAATCCAATTTTTTTTTTTTTTACCTTGCTTGCTTATTTTATAGTCTAATTAACTCACATCAATGTCAGTGCAATCTTACCCTTTTAAACAATTTTAACATTCATTAATATAACAGCTTTAAACAGTATATTACTATATTATTTATTTCCTATTTCTTACCTTGGGACATATACATTTTCTATTAATTTTCTACTTTAGTTAAAAATACACCATCTTATCTATTTTTTCTTTAGAATAAAACTTTAAAGATACAATAGTAAGGTAAGAGTTTGCACATGATAAATTTGGGATTACAATTTCCTGATTATTCATCCTAAAAGGTATGCCATTTTATACTTCCATCAACAGAACAATTAAAATGCCTGCTTACACATATCTTTCCATTGCTATTTTTATCCACTTTTCTAAATGTTGCTTGTTTTTCCCTTAAATCTGTACTACTCTTACGATGAAGAGCCAATCAATCATTTATCCCTTTTACACATTATCCATGAGGATGTGAAGTTTGCTGCCGCTGCTGCTAAGCCACTTCAGTCATGTCCGACTCTGCTACCACACAGACAGCAGCCCACCAGGCACCGCGGTCCCTGGGATTCTTGTTGTTTTCAGATTTTATTCATGAGTATGATGCAGAAACATTTTAATTTGAAAGTTTAATAATAAGCCATTGATCACTGAAATGTCTGTGAAGAGCATCCAAACAATAGCTATCCGTTTTAACAAATTTAAAATCTAACACACTCCTAAGCTTTACAAGTGTTCAATTATTTTAAAGAGAATCTGTTTTCTCAACACTTCTATGTAGGAAGCCTCTGAATTAAGAAGAAGCATTGTAACACTAGGTTTAGCTGGAAATATATTTCAATAAGTATGCTATACACCCTAGGAACTACTTTGTTAAGCTGGTAGGCAGACTCCAAAATATCCTGTGACAATGAGTATGCTTTCTGTCAAAATATTTGATTGCTATTCATTTAAAAACTCATAAATTCTATTAAACTGGTGTGATATCTGACATCACTAAAATTAATTAGACTTGGTTAGGTGCCCTTAGAGCCAAATTAGGTCAGGCAGTTAGCTTAAAGCATCAGTTGAGTTAATTAATGCATATTTTAGAACTTCTACAATCCAAAAAGGTAATGTACCACATTTTACAAATGTGCATTCATTTCACTGTTTCAGTTCAGTTCAGTTCATTCACTCAGTCATGTCCGAACTTTGCAACCCCATGAATCCAACATGCCAGGCCTCCCCGTCCATCACCAACTCCCAGAGTTCACCCAAACCCATGTTCATTGAGTCATTGATGCCATCAAACCATCTCATCCTCTGTCATCACCTTCTCCTCCTGCTCTCAATCTTTCCCAGCATCAGGGTCTTTTCAAATGAGTCAGCTCTTCGCATCAGGTGGCCAAAGGACTGGAGTTTCAGCTTCAAAATCAGTCCTTCCAATGAACACCCAGGACTGATCTCCTCTAGGATGGACTGTTTGGATCTCCTTGCAGTCCAATGGACTCTCAAGAGTCTTCTCCAACACCACAGTTCAAAAGCATCAATTCTTCGGTGCTCAACTTTCTTTATAGTCCAACTCTCACATCCATACATTATCACGGGGAAAACCATAGCCTTGACTAGATGGACCTTTGTTGACAAAGTAATGTCTCTGCTTTTTAATATGCTGTCTTCAGTTCAGTTCAGTCCCTCAGTAGTGTCTGACTCTGCAACGCCATGAATTGCAGCATGCCAGGCCTCCCTGTCCATCACCAACTCCCAGAGTTTACCCAAACTCATGTCCATCGAGTCAGTGATACCATCCAGCCATCTCATCCTATGTTGTCCCCTTCTCCTGCTGCTCCCAACCCCTCCCAGCATCAGGGTCTTTTCCAGTGAGTCAACTCTTCGTGTCAGGTGGCCAAATATGCTGTCTAGGTTGGTCATAACTTTCCTTCCAAGGAGTAAGCATCTTTTAATTTCATGGCTGCAGTCACCATCTGCAGTGATTTTGGAGCCCCCCAAAATAAAGTCTGACATTGTTTCCACTGTTTCCCCATCTATTTGCCATGAAGTGATGGGACCAGATGCCATGAGCTTCATTTTCTGAATGTTGAGCTTTAAACCAACTTTTTCACTCTCCATTTTCACTTTCATCAAGATGCTTTTTAGTTCCTCTTCACTTTCTGCCATAAGGGTGGTGTCATCTGCATATCTGAGGTTACTGATGTTTCTCCCAGCAATCTTGATTTCAGCTTGTGCTTCCTCCAGCCCAGCGTTTCTCATGATGTTCTCTGCATTGAAGTTAAATAAGCAGGGTGACAATATACAGCCTTGATGTACTCCTTTTCCTATTTGGAACCAATCTGTTGTTTCATGTCCAGTTCTAACTGTTGCTTCCTGACCTGCATACAGGTTTCTCAAGAGGCAGATCAGGTGGTCTGGTATTCCCATCTCTTTCAGAATTTTCCACAGTTTCTTGTGATCCACACAGTCAAAGGCTTTGGCATAGTCAATAAAGCAGAAATAGATGTTTTTCTGGAACTCTCTTGCTTTTTCGATGATCCAGCAGATGTTGGCATTTGATCTCTGGTTCCTCTGCCTTTTCTAAAACCAGCTTGAGCATCTGGAAGTTCATGGGTCACATATTCCTGAAGCCTGGCTTGGAGAATTTTGAGCATTACTTTACTGGCATGTGAGATGAGTGCAATTGTGTGGTAGTTTGAACATTCTTTGGCATTGCCTTTCTTTGGGATTGGAATGAAAACTGACCTTTTCCAGTCCTGTGGCCACTGCTGATTTTTCCAAAGTTGCTGGCATATTGAGTGCAGCACTTTTACAGCATCTTCTTTTAGGATTTGAAATAGCTCAACTGGAATTCCATCACCTCCACTAGCTTCGTTTGTAGTGATGCTTCCTAAGGCCCACTTGACTTCACATTCCAGGATGTCTGGCTCTAGGTGAGTGATCACACCATCATGATTATCTGGGTCATGAAGAACTTTTTTGTACAGTTCTTCTGTGTATTCTTGCCACCTCTTCTTAATATCTTCTGCTTCTGTTAGGGCATTACCATTTCTGTCCTTTATTGAGCCCATCTTTGCATGAAATTTTCCCTTGGTATCTCTAATTATCTTAAAGAGATCTCTAGTCTTTCCCATTCTGCTGTTTTCCTCTATTTCTTTGCATGATCACTGAGGAAGGCTTTTTTATCTCTCCTTGCCATTCTTTGAAGCTCTACATTCAAATGAGTATACCTTTCATTTTCTTCTTTGCTTCTCACTTGCCTTCTTTTCACAGCTACTTGTACTGCCTCCTCACACAGCCATTTTGCATTTTTTCACTGTTTAGAACTGGTCAAATAGGAGTTGGCAAGAGTGAACATCAATATTTTAGGAATCAGCAAACTAAAATGGACTAGAATGGGTGAATTTAACTCAGTTGACCACTGTATCTACTACTGTGGGCAAGATTCCCTTAGAATATATGGAGTAGCCCTCATAGTGAACAAAAGAGTCCGAAATGCAGTACTTGGGTGCAGCCTCAAAAACAACAGTAAGATATCTGTTCATTTCCAAGGCAAATCATTCAATATCACAGTAATCCTAGTCTATGCCCCAACCAGGAATGCTGAAGAAGCTAAAGTTGAACATTTCTATGAAGACCTACAAGACCTTCTAGAACTAACACCCAAAAAGGATGTCCTTTTCATTATATGGGACTAAGATGGAAAAGTAGGAAGTCAAGAGATACCTGGAGTAAGAGGCAAATTTGGCCTTGGAGTACAAAAGGAAGCAGGGCAAAAGCTAACAGAGTTTTGCCAAGAGAATGCACTGGTCATAGCAAACACCCTTTTCCAACAACACAAGAGATGACTCTACACACGGACATCACCAGATGGTCAATACCAAAATCAGATTGATTATATTCTTAGCAGCCAAAGATGGAGAGGCTCTATGCAGTCAGCAAAAACAAGACCAGGAGCTGACTGTAGCTCAGATCATGAACTCCTTATTGCCAAATTCACTTAAATTGAAGAAAGTAGGGAAAACCACTACAACATTCATGTATGACCTAAAGAAAATTTCTCATGATTATACAGTAGAAGTGACAAATAGATTCAAGGTATTAAATCTGATAGACAGAGTGCCTTAAGAACTATGGATGGCGGTTCATCACATTGTACAGGAGTCAGTGATCAAGACCATCCCCAAGAAAAAGAAATGCAAAAAAGAAAATGGCTGTCTGAGGAGGCCTTACAAATAGCTGTAAAGAGAAGAGAAGCTAAGGGCAAAGGAGAAAAGGAAAGATACACCCATTTGAATGCAGTGTTTGAAAGAATAGCAAGGATAGATAAGAAAGCCTTTCTTAGTGACCAATGCAAAGAAATAGAGGAAAATAATAGAATGGAAAAGACTAGAGATCTCTTCAAGAAAATTAGATGTCCTAAGGAAACATTTCATGCAAAGATAGGCACAATAAAGGAAAGAAATGGTATGGACCTAACAGAAGCAGAAGACATTAGAAGAGGTGGCAAGAATACACAGAAGAATGGTACAAAAAATATCTTCATGACCCAGATAACCATGACGTTGTTTGCACTCACCTAAAACCACACATTTGGGAATGTAAAGTCAAGTGGGCCTTAGGAAGATTCACTATATACAAAGCTAGTGGAGGTGATGGAATTCCAGTTGAGCTATTTCAAATCCTAAAATATGATGCTGTGAAAGTGCTGCACTCAATATGCCAGCAAATTTGGAAAACTCAGCAGTGGCCACAGGATTGGAAAAGGTCAGTTTTCATTCCAATCCCAAAGAAAGGCATGCCAAAGAGTGTTTAAACTACTGCACGATTGCACTCATTTCACACGCTAGCAAAGTAATGCTCCAAATTTCTCCAAGCCAAGCTTCAACAATTATGTGAGCTATGAACTTCCAGATGTTCAAACTGGATTTAGAAAAGGCAGAGGAACCAGAGATCAAATATCTGTTGGATAATCTAAAAAGCAAGAGAGTCCCAGAAAAACATCTGCTTCTGCTTTATTGACTACGCAAAAGTCTGTTACTATGTGGGTCACAACAAACCGTGGAAAATTCTTCAAGATATGGGAATACCAGACCACCTTACCTGATTCCTGAGAAATCTGTATGCAGGTCAAGAAGCAACAGTTAGAACCAGATGTGGAACAATAGACTGGTTCCAAACTGGGAAAGGAGTACATCAAGGCTGTATATTGTCACCCTGCTTATTTAACTTATATGCAGAGTACATTGTGTTAAATTCAGGGCTGGATGAGGCACAAGCTGGAATTAAGACTTCTGGGAGAAACATCAAGCCTCAGATATTCAGATGACAGCATCCTTATGGCAGAAAGTAAAGAAGAACTAAAGAGCCTTTTGATGAAAGTGAAAGAGGAGAGTGAAAAAGTTGGCTTAAAACTTAACATTCAGAAAACTAAGATCATGACATCCAGTACCATCACTTTATGGCAAATAGATGGGAAAACAATGGAAACAGAGACAGACTTTATTTTTTTGGCTCCAAAATGACTGCAGATGGTGACTACAGCCATGAAATTAAAGGATGCTTGCTCCATGGAAGAAAAGCTATGACCATTCTAGACAGCATATTAAAAAGCAGAGACATTACTTTGCCGACAAAGGTCCTTCTAGTCAAAGCTATGGTTTTCCCACTAGTCATGTATGGATGTGAGAGTTGAACTATAAAGAAAGCTGAGTGCCAAAGAATTGATGCTTTTGAACTGTGGTGTTGGAGAAGACTCTTGAGAGTCCCCTGGATTGTAAGGAGATCAAACCAGTCAATCCTAAGGGAAATCAGTCCTGAATACTCATTGAAAGGACTGATGCTGAAACTGAAGCTCCAATACTTTGGCAACCTGATGCGAAGAACTGACTCACTGGAAAAAACCCTGATGCTGGGAAAGATTAAAGGCAGGAGGAGAAGAGGACAACAGAGTATAAGATGGTTTGATGGCATCACTGATGTGATGGACATGAGTTTGAGCAAGCTCCACGAGTTGGTGATGGACAGGGAAGCTGAAATTCTACAGTCCATGGGGTTGCAAAGCGTTGGATACAACTGAGTGACTGAACTGAACTGAATACAATCTCTGTGCAAAATAAGCCCTAAATTAAAAAGTCAGGGTATACATCCCTATTATATAACAGCTCAAATAGGTGCCTTTCCTATCTTTTCATTTTTTTCTTTTTTTTTTTCATTTTAGCTCTCCAGGTTCAGTATCTGAAGCTTTAGCATGTAAGTTAAATTTTCAAATTGACTTCTCTTTCCCCTGAACAAGAACTCTTTGTAGTCATTTTCACTCTACAACAGCTGAATGACAGAATAAATACTTCCCACTCCAGGGTGGAAGTACTTGACTTTATCAGAAATAGATAACTATCACCTCTAAGAAAAAGTCTCAGTCTGCCTGATAGTGAGGTCTAAAAAACCTGCAGAGTCCTTTCTTGACCCTGCTCTTGGTTCTAACTAAAAAAGAAGCTTTCTCAAATATGCCACTCCACTTGTCATTCTACCAACTCTTAATAGGGATAACCTATCACTCCTCCGCTGTTATCCAGAGATACCACATTCTTCCTCTTTCTCTAGCATGTCCACTGGAGAAAAACATTTTTCTTAAAATTCTGTGTATGATTATCTAAACTTGGCTGAAATAAAAGACATAAATTTGACACTTGTGAACCTGTGAGGGGGAAATTTTCCTCTATTAAATATATTGGTTTTATTCCTAAAACAGCTTAATTATGTTTTAATTAGATATTGTGGATAAGTAACATCAATATTAGTTAATACAATCTGGCTGGCTAGAATAATATTTTGATTTTGTTCTGCCTATTTTTAGTTATCATAACCTTGTCCTTCTACATCACACACACACACACACACACACACACACACACACACATACACACACACACACAAGCTGAGAAGTCCCAAGACCTAAAGTTGGCAAGCTGAGACCCAGGATAGCAGCATAGCTAATGGTGTAGTTCTGGTCTGAATATGAAGATCTGAGAACCAGCAGAAATGACAGTGTAAGTTTCAGTCTGAAAGCTGGCACCCATAAGACACCAGAAGAGCCAACGTTTCAGGTCTATTCTGCAGGCAAGGAAAGACTGTGTTCCAGCTCACCCAACCAGGAAGGAGGAGTTCCTTTCTATCTACTCTTGGGAGGTTCCACCTTTTATTCTATTCAGGCCATCAAGTGATTGGGGAAGGGTCACCCACACTAGGAAAGGCAATCCTGCTTTACTCAGTCTATTGATTCAAATGTTAATCTCATCCAAAAGCATATTTACAGACGCACCCAGAATAATCTTGACCAAATATCTTGGCACTTTGTGCCCCAGGCAAGTTGACACATGAATTCTCACACCATATCCATCTGACTTGAATGAAAAATTCAATAGAACATAAAGATTTTACTCTGGATATAATAACATGTGGAAGACAGGGTCCATGACAGCCTGACTATAGTATAAAGGACAAGAGCTGGGGGGGGGCGGGGGATGGCGTGTGGGGGACAGGGGTAGAACAAAGGGAGGAGGGAGCACTAACAAAACTAAGATCTGGGTTACAGAATGTAGCTGCTCAAGGTGTCCATGGTGAAACACAATAGCCACAACCACAACAACCCGGAAGCAAAATACAGTCACTTTCTGGTCCATCTGGGGTTACAAATATACACTGTTAGCCAGGTCTACTTTGAGAAAAATGCCCCAGTATTTGAGGATATCCTATCTTAGTATCATGAGTGGGGAAGCATCAAAGTCATTATTGTAATTTCTCTCCCCCAACACAGACTGATGATGCCTTCTCCACATTAGTGTTCTAAGCTGACATTGATGCATGAAGTATAGATGTGGGCTAGGGAGAAGAGAGGCAGAAACCATCCTGCTGCACGGGCTCATTTTCCTGGGCTTGAGAGTACCCTACAAAACCATTCACTTAAGGTAGATGCAATACAGGCACGGCTTTCCTTTTAAATCTAGCAATTTTTTACTTAAAAACAAACAAAAAAACCCTTTATAGAAGAATAGTATTCACATAAAAAGTACACATCTAGTAAATATAAAAATGAATTTACACCATCTGAGAACACCCCTGTGTAAGCACAACCAGTTCAAGAAAATAGAACATTACCAGCCCCAGAAGCACACCTTAACTCTATCACTAACTTCCTCTCTCCCCCTGTCAAGTGTAACCATTAACATGAAAGGGTAACCATTAACCTAACTTCTAAACTGATGGATTAGTTTTGCCTATTTGGTTGGTACCTATTTTAAATAGAAAATATACTAATTAATTGAAAAACAATTTTTAAGAGGAGTCTTTTAAAAAAAATCAAATATATTTTGAACTCACACTATATCACAGTTCTTAAGCAAGTTCCTCAGCCCAGAATGTTAGTCTTGTTTTTACATAATGCCCTCCTTTGTCTGGATTAAGGTTTCTTTCACTCTGTATTGTATTATTGTGACTACTTTCTTTTTTTTTTTTTTTTTTTTTATTTTTTATCAATATAATTACTATGTTATTAACAATTACAATTAGAAAAATAATGATTAAAACAACTACTTTCTTATTTACCTGACAGCCCAGCTCTGATATGTTTCTTTTGCCACTTCCCTATTGCAAGTCTTGTGTTCCTCTCCTTTTTCCCAATGCCCAACTGAATTGCCACAGTCAGAAACATTTATCCTACTAACAAGGTTAAAACTGCATTTTCTCCTGATTTGGTTTTAAGTATTACTGATAAATTTCTTAATTGTCTAGCACTAAGTTAAGGCAAACTTGTTCTCTTACCCTTTTCACCTAATCTGAGTGACATGAGCTTAAATGATAATGTAGAGAACCTTGTTAGTCTCAAACAAAACATGAATCATTTCTTCTATGCTTGATAGGGTATATAGGATATATTTAGTAGTTACTAATAAAGATAATCAAAATCACCATGCATTTGTTAATCACACAGTTATGTGACAAAATAACAAATAATAATAATTTAGTGTGCTATTTATCTAAGCTATTCCCCCTCAGAAAGACTTAAGTTGAGCATAATGCCAAACTTCTTGAAAGCATAAGTTATGTTAGGCAGAACCAAGGGCAACAAGTAGAAGTAGTTTACAGTATTCCATCAAGAGGTGATGTGCTGGAATGAAAAAATATTAGCATGGGCTGCAGACCTTCATGCCTGTCAAACAAAGTAATAGTTATCTAGCTAAGGTAGTTCCAGAAACTATAGAAAAAGACTCATAAAAAACATATATTTGCTCTCTAGAAGCAAGTAAACTACAAGAAAAGCTGATTCCCACTTTTCTTCCTATCAGAGGAAGACCTTGTTGAAGGTCCCCAGCCTGAGGTTCCAAAAACGAAATGGAGAAAAATGAGTGTATGCGTATGCCTCAACAGCTGTTCATTATTAACCATGTTGCAAATCTAATTTTTGTGCCTCATTAGTGATTATATCAAGACTTTTGTCTAAGCACTTCTTTCAAAAAAAAAAAAATGGTGTCATTCATTCTAGCAGGTTGTAGGGTACTGCCAATGGTAGAGAAAGAAAAGAGGAAGGGAGACTCTGGAAATACAGAAACTTTAAAAATAAGTTACCTGTCAGATACTATCAGACACTACTCAGAAATGTCATCTTTGAATAAACAAAAGAGGGCTCATTTGGGCTCATGATCAGACACTCTTCCATAAGATTTTGCATCACCTAATCTTAAGGAACTATTCAGTTCACTTCAGTTCAGTAGCTCAGTCATGTCTGACTCTTTGCAATCCCATGGACTGCAGCATGCCAGGGTTCCTTGCCCATCACCAACTCCTGGAGCTTGCTAAAACTCAAGTTCATCGAGTCAGTCATGCCATTCAACCATCGTGGGAGTTCTGTAATCAAGCCCCATTGGCCTCCAAAGTCAAATTTCCTGGGAACTATTACTTTTATTGAATTTTTATAGCTCTAACTGTGAATACTACATTGTACTAACTACATTGTACCATGTACCAACATGTACCCAAAGCACATGTTATATTACTACACGTGATTTGAGTTTTTAGTTATCTGTCATGTTCTTATGAAGTTCTTATCTTCCAAATTAGATTTCCGCACATCTATTCTTATAATGTTCTCCCACATATCTGGCACAGAGTAGAGAAGAACTGAGCATGTGGCACTCAACAGATCTCTGTTGATTAATTGACTGGATCATTTGAATTCTATACAAAAAACTTTACTAATTTTAATTTGATCCAAAGTCAACTGAAATTTCAATAAATGCATTTGTAAACAGAGATGTTACAAGGATGTTGTGAGAACGTATCTACAGTATTAATTTTGTAACACTGGCCTTCGACTCTTTCAAAACATTTCAAAACTATTCTACCTGTGGCTAACTAAATTAGGTAAAAAGCATGCAATTCATTCACAACCTAGGTTTTATCTTACTTTATATCTTAGTTTAAACCTTAATTAAAATCAGAGACTTTGTTTAAGAAATAAAGAAATGTCATTCCAAGCACTGAAATTTAATAAGCTTGAGGCTGACAGATTATGCAGCTGTATTCAAGAGAGAGAATCTGATTCACTGTACCACTGATTGAGTAGGTTCCACTTATCGAGTAGACACCACTGCTTGAGTAGGTACCGCCACTGTTATAATTACAAGAGAATGTGTGGATTTTGATGTGCCAGACAGTGAAATTCTTTCTGTTTCCTGGGAGGGTGAAGCTATCCATCACACAGTACTGATAAGTTTGGACTGCAACACAGGATCAATGAGAAGGATGAAAAGATGTGCTATAATATTTATGTCTTATATATTTCAACTTCAAATATTTATGCTATTAACCTGTTTTATAATAATTAACTGTTAACTATTTGATAATTGTTTTATCATAAGTAAATATCAGTTGATTACATTAGTGACAAAAATAATTTGTACAAAATCTAAATGCTACAACATCTAGAATATCAAGAATTATATCTTCTAATAATGATGTTTTATGGAAGAAAAATTGTGTCCTGAAACACTTGGTTGATGTTTTTCAAAATTAGTAAGAGCTAAACTAGTATCTCAGTAATTTGCTTAAGAGTATTATTCCACATTTATCCTAAGTAGATCAATAATCACTTCTTTCCTTAATATTTTAATATTTTATACTCCAAAGCATTTAGATTTAATTCTATCCACATTTTAATATTAACATTTATTTCTAGGAAGAGTTGAGCCTGAACAAAATCTGTATCATACAGTTTTTCAAAATACTATTTTTTCTTTTGTTAAACATATGTATTTTATTTGTATTAAAAATATCAAAGCATAAAGTAGAGGCAAGCTAGCAGGCTTGCAGGCTAGCTCCCCTATTGCAATATGTTATTAATGAGGACGCTCTGTACATCTCATGAATTATTTCAATTTGCTTAAAAACAATTGTTAGAATTGGTCCAATATATATTTTGATACATCCCAATTATGCTATGATTTGGTTTAAGTCATTAAAAATTTTGTTTAGAGAACACCATAGTTGAATCTTACATAAAATTAGCCAGAATATGTTAATCAGTTTGAATAGATATGCATTTAAAAGCACTTTCTCCTATTCTATAGGCATCTTTTCAGATTCAAGCCCCTTCATTTACACAGGTTCCTTCCAAGGCTCTAGGATGGGCCCTAGTACTGTGTTCACACATTGTTTTTATAAAAATTGCAGTCTCCTCTGCATTCCCACTTCCTTTCCTTCACACTCTGCCTGACGTCAGACAGTACTGAAATGGCTTTTGTAATTTGGGGTTCTGGCGAAAAGGAAGTTATTAGAGGATGCATTTAGTATGGCTTAGTAGGCACATTTATGTGGTCGACAGTCATATCAACATACAGATTAGTAGCTGCTAGTCGTTCTGGTGTTGAAATTGCTTCTAAGAATATTCTGATTATTCTGTATGCTGACTCGTCTACCATTGTGATTCAAAAACACATGGTCAAAGAGGTGTTTATTTAAATAACTGACACAGTTGAACATGTACTATTTTGACACAATTGAAAATATACTATTTTAATTGCAATCTGGAAAGACATTTTGGGACATCTCATTTGGCACAAGTGAAAACAACAGATTCCTCATTTGGCATTGCTTTTACTTATTAAATAAATGAGCAAAACAGCAAAAACTGATGGACTATAAGATACTGGAATAAAGATAGACAATATCATAGAAAGTTTTCTGTAATCAAGAAACAAATTATTGCCAAGATAAATTTCAGATCCCATCAACAGCTTTAATTAATTAAACAAAAATTGTAACTGAAGTTATAAATAGACCCTTGGATTGTTTCCAAATGCACCTAATAGAGAATAATAAATTGTTTGAACTTATTACCAAAAGATTTGAATTTCCAACTGACATGACATGGAGTGCTGATCTCAGTGAAGACCTGAGAGTAGGTATTAACAATGGTGTGTTGGTACACATGTAATAACTGGCTCTCTGGAAAAAAAACATAAAGAAGCTGATTTCTAGTTTTTGCTAGTGGTGTAAATACTTCCATCACAGCCAATCAACCTACCAATATGATATCACTGAGCTCCAAGTTGGAAGCAGAGGCACACAATCAGCTCTTTTGAGTACAGATGGAATTAGTGGAAGATATCTTCATATCTTCCCAACACCACATTGCAAGGACGATACCAACTGTACATTGGTTCACAGGAATTGTCCAATAAATTTTGCAGCCAATCGTGGCCGAAAGAAAACTGACGTTCTTAGATATATGACAGTTCATATGTGAAAAAGAAAGATTTCCCTCAATTTGACAACAATTTTAAAGATGTACATAGCACTAGTGATATTAGTTATGATGTTGAAAGAAACTTTTGCATTTTATCAATGCAAATTTCAATAATCCCACAGAAGGAAACTGAATTGAGTTTTTATTATTCATAAAAATATTAGAAAACAATGGCCAATAGAGAAAAGACCAAAGAGTATGCAGCCAGAAAATATAAGGAAGAAAGGTTTTAAAAGTGGATCAGGCAATTAATGAAAATATATTATTTTTGAAATGTGTGTGTTTTAAGTTTTAATAGCTAGTTATAATTTGCAATTTGTTTTCTCATTCTAAAATAAATATTTTCTTTGTCTTCAATTTTGTATTAATAATTTGCATCTTTTTCCTTAAAGAGGACCCTCAGAATTGTATCAGTTTCAGATCCAACAGGCCCTGAAGGGGCCTCATTATTGATTTACAATTCATCCTGCTGCTGCTGCTGCTGCTAAGCCTCTTCAGTCGTGTCCAACTCTGTGCGACCCCATAGATGGCAGCCCACCAGGATCCGCCGTCCCTGGGATTCTCCAGGCAAGAATACTGGAGCAGGTTGCCATTTCCTTCTCCAATGCATGAAAGAGAAAAGTGAAAGTGAAGTCGCTTAGTCGTGTCTGACTCTTTGCAACCCCATGGACTGCAGCCTACCAGGCTCCTCCATCCATGGATTCTCCTAGAGCCAGCTTAACCATCAGATGTTAAGTGAGTAGACTGCTGCAGTGTTGCTGACATCCAATGGCAAATTTTGAGGAAGAAAAAATTTTAGAAAAAGTGTTCACAAACGAATTGAGTTTTCTTCAAGATCTACCACTTACCAAATCTTACATTTTGGTGAGTATTGTTTCTGAGTATCAATTCACTTCACTTCATTCCAGTCGCTCAGTTGTGTCCGACTCTTTGCGACCCCATGAACCGCAGCACACCAGGCTTCCCTGTCCATCACCAACTCCCGGAGTCCACCCAAACCCATGTCCATTGAGTCAGTGATGACATCCAACCATCTCATCCTCTGTCGTCCCCTTCTCTTCCTGATCAATCTTTCGCAGCACCAGGGTCTTTTCAAATGAGTCAGATCTTCGCATGAGGTGGCCAAAGTATTGGAGTTTCAGCTTTAGCATCAGTCCTTCCAATGAACACCCAGGACTGATTTCCTCTAGGATGGACTGGTTGGATCTCCTTTCAGTCCAGGGGACTCTCAAGAGTCTTCTCCAACACCACAGTTCAAAAGCATCAATTCTTTGGCGCTCAGCTTTCTTCACAGTCCTACTCTCACATCCATACATGACCACTGGAAAAACCATAGCCTTGACTAGATGGACCTTTGTTGGCAAAAAAAAAAGTGTCTGCTTTTTAATATGCTGTCTGCTGCTGCTGCTGCTGCTGCTGCTAAGTCGCTTCAGTCGTGTCCGACTCTAAGTCATAACTTTCCTTCCAAGGAGTAAGTGTCTTTTAATTTCATGGCTGCAATCACCATCTGCAGTGATTTTGGAGCCCAGAAAAATAAAGTCAGCCACTGTTTCCACTGTTTCCCCATCTATTTGAGTATCAATTATTCACTTTGAAAATCAGGTTAACTTGCCTTTCCATGCCTTGCAAGATAATTATTTTGGGGAAGTAATGTATGGGAAAATATTTTTATAAAGAGATATATGTCATCCCTGAGCTCAGCTCTACTCAATTTATTAATATATACATGAGTTATGTTGTGGTATTATGGTGAACTTAACAAATGATCTTCAAAACTTACTAAATTTCCAGAAACAGCCTGGTAATATAATTTAATTTTGCTAAAATGACCTATTCAAATGAATTTGTTAAGACACACATTTTTACTAATAAAATACATGCAAAAATAGTTAGTCTACCTCATTCCATAAAGGATATAAGGTGGCTTTCAAATAAGATGGTGAGAAAATAAAGTTTTGGGATATGCTCTGCTCCTGAATGCCTTTAAATTGCCTATAGAACAATTTAAAAATATTATTTTACACAATCTGAAAGAAATATGAAGCAGCTATCTTCCAGATTGAGTCAGTATTTTACAAATCCTCCCACTGTCCAGTAAAGAATTACAAATTCTTATTTCTTTGAAATCAAGACTTTTACCAAAAACTGGCAGGCATGTCACGGACTTATTTTGCTCATTTTCATTTGTGCTTTTCCCTGCACCATCACTTTTCCTATGCTGATCACTAGCACTATTTGTAGCTAATCTCCGTTTTGCTGCTTAACTGACTGATATGCTCTTCATAGAAGGGGAACCGATTGCTGTTCCTAGACTGTTTTAACCAAAGCAAAGGAAAAGTAATTTAACATCTTGTGGATGGCTACTTCAGCAAATCATACCTGGGGCCTTTGTTTTTGTATATAAAAGAAAATATACTTCTAAAAAATAAATAAATAAATAAAGACTATTTTATCAGAAGCAGTGAGCCTGTATTTAGGCCTAATTAGCTCCTGAATGTTGACCTCAAGTTATCACAGTAAATAAGCTGAAGCTGCCTTTTATACAGTTCTGTGGTATTAGCTCTTGAATATATAACTAGCACAATGAAATGGACACCTAGAAAGTAAATATATCTATATAAGGATCTGTAACTAAGCACGTTATAAAATATATTTTGCCATTATTACAAGAATGTGAAAAGCATTCTTACAGAAACAGCTTAAGAAAAGAAAAATCAGGATATAAGAATGGTACATATAAAATTATTGCAAGAAAACACACCCAAATCTTGTTTATCTTTATATTTTTGTCATGAATTATATGCTAATTCTTCAATAAATTTGTATTATACTTTTAAGTAGAAAATACTATGACTTTTTAAGCCTATTATATTTTAACTCTACTAGATACTATAAACCAGATTTCATTCTCCTCTGTGTTTCAATGCCGCACCATTTATTTACAAATGGATTTTTAGATTTCTAGGGGTGAGGAACAGAAATCCCAGAGCTTTTGAGTCAACTACAAAGCGAGAACTCACAGTCCCCAAGACTTTCCTCACCTTTTACACAAACTGCAAGTTTGGGGGATTTCCAAAAATATCATCTGATTTGATCGTTCACTATAAGAATTCACAGAACTCACTGCAGGTGATTATGCTTACAGTTTGTTGCTGGGAAACAAGACAGACTATAATCAACCAAGGGAGCTTCTATTGCCTTCTCCCCATTGAATCAAGATGCATTATTCTTCTAACATTGATCTGTGACAGAATCAGCAAGAACCTAACCAAAGCAGAAGAGATTAAGAAGAGGTGGCAAGAACATACAGAAAACAATACAAAAAAAGATCTTAATGACCCATATAACTACATTGGTATGGTCCTCACCCAGATCCAGATATCCTGGAGTGTAAAGTCAAGTGAGCTTTAAGAATTATTACTATGAACAAAGCTAGTGGAGGTGATGGAATTCCAGATGAGCTATTTCAAATCCTAAAAGATGATGCTATTAAAGTGCTGCACTCAATATGCCAGCAAATTTGGAAAACTCAGCAATGGCCACATGCAGTGGCACTGGATAAGACTCTTTGAGAGTCCCCTGGACAACAAGGACATCAAAACAGTCAATCCTAAAGGAAATCAACCCTTAGCATTCATTGAAATGACTGACGCTGAAGCTGAAGCTCCAATACTTCGGCCACCTGATGCAAAGAGCTGACTCACTGGAAAAGACCCTGATGCTGGGAAAGATTGAAAGCAGGAGGAGAAGAGGGGATCAAGGGATGAGATGATTGGATGACATCACCAACTCAAAGGACATGAGTTTGAGCAGACTCTGGGAGATAGTGAAGGACGGAAAGCCTGGCATGCTGCAGTTCATGGGGTCTCAGTGAGGCAGACAGGACTTAGTGACTGAACAAGAACAACACTGCCAACCAGAAAATTTGCCCAAGCCCCAGAGTTTTTATAGAGACTCCATTATACAGCCATGATTGATTGACTGATTGCAAAAGGTTGCTGTAAGTCTCTAAGATAACGATACCTACATCACATTAGCGGTCTTTCTGGCACAGTCAGCCCTCACTCTAAATCACATTGTCAGACCAGCCAATATGACCAAAGTCCTTAGGCAAAAAAAGACACTAGAAATTACCTCCCAGAAGCTTTGTGAAGTGAAAATCAGTCGTGTTCGACTCTTTGCAACTCCATTAACTATACAGTCCATGGAATTCTCCAGGCCAGAATACTGGGGTGGGTAACCTTTCCCTTCTCCAGGGGATCTTCCCCACCCAGGGATCGAATCCAGGTCTCCCGCATTGCAGGCAGATTCTTTACCAGCTGAGCCACAAGGGAAGCCCAGAATCTTTCAGTTCAGTTCAGTCACTCAGTCATGTCCAACTCTTTGTGACCCCATGGACTGCAGCATGCCAGGCTTCCCTGTCCATAACCAACTCCTGTAGCTTGCTCAATCTCATGTCCATCGAGTTGGTGATGCCATCCAACAACCTCATCCTCTGTGATCTCCTTCTCCTGCCTTCAATCTTTTCCAGAATCAGGGTCTTTTCAAATGAGTCAGTTCTTTGCATCAGGTGGCCAAATATTGGAGTTTCAGCTTCAGCATCAGTCCTTCCAATGAATATTCAGGACTGATTTCCTTTAGAACTGACTGGTTGGATCTCCTTGCAGTCCAAGGGACTCTCAAGAGTCTTCTCCAACACCACAGTTCAACAGTATCAATTCTTTGGTGCTCAGCTTTCTTCATACTACAACTCTCACATCCATACATGACCACTGGAAAAACCATAGCTTTGACTAGACAGACATTTGTTGGCAAAGTAATGTCTCTGCTTTTTAATATGCTGTCTAGATTGGTCATAGCTTTTCTTCCAAGGAGCACTTGTCTTATAATGTCATGGCTGCAGTCACCATCTGCAGTGATTTTGGAGCTCAAGGAAAATACAGAAAATTGGGCAGGGCCAAATTCTTTACATAGGGATTAAGCAGGTATTTGTTTACCATGTATACCAATTAGCATGGTAATTTATCTCTCATCTACTTCTTAATGTTTGCTTCCCAGGGAAAAAAACAAAATATGAATGGATTAAAATGTTTGATAGGTGAAGCAAAGCTTTTTGAAAAGCCTTCCAAAGTCAGCACTTTATCAATTGGAATACTTATTTTGTAATTAAAGAATGCTTACATCTAATGTTAAGGATGCTTTCATAAAGAAACACTTTCATAAAGAAACACTTTCACAAAGAAAATGTTCAGTTCAGAGGATAAAGAGGTTATCCATTAAACATACAAGATTCATTCAACTTGAAATACAATTGGGCATCATGGTATGTCAATATGTAATCTCAGTATTTAACTAAACATTTGCTTTAAGCATGTCTGTAAACCTAGTAAACCACATAAAACTTCATATTAATACTATTGGCAAGAAACTTGGGCATCAGGGATAAAATAACAGCATTTTGCCTTTTAAAATAAATGAACGAAGACTTGGATCTAAAGGAGAGAAAGTCCATGTACTCAATATGTGGGAGGACAAGCTTCATACACAGCACCCTGATCCTAAATCTGTGTTTCTGAAATTTTCAGGCTGAATTAAGCCCTTTAATGAACAGGACCCTATGAGGCATTCCCAGGACAGACCCCCTCCTTCCCCACATCCTCTGCTTTAACTCCTCTCTGAAGTACACAGACAATAGTATCTAATGCACATTTCCTGAGTTGTTTTACAGAGGCCAAACTCCTCACCAAATGAAAGAAATTTACTACTTGATGACCAGCAACACAGGGCCCCCAGGCCCACTGAAGCCCAAGGATTGATAAGTTAACCCCTATGACACCCCCCTGTTACCAACAAGCAATCAGTGAATTGTGTAAGAGTTGATAACTGTACCTAGGGACTCCCCTGCCTCACCTTGCCCTGAAAATGTAAGGAGCATTTGAGCTAAAAGCCATCAGGGAGTTTGGAATTTTTGAGCATCACCAGTCCCAGACTACTTGTATGGCACCTTACAACACTGTACTTTGCTTCACACAGCATGGAGTCAGTAGACTAGCATTACTACACACCAGAAAGCAGATCCAAGTTTTGGTTTGGTAGCATTAAAAGAGAAGGACTTTTAAAGGTATAAGTAGATTATTTATGTTGAGTCAATTAATCTTTAGTATGAAAGTGAAAGTGAAAGTTGCTCAGTCGTGTCACACTTTTTGTGCTCCCATGGACTATACAGTCCATGGAATTCTCCAGGCCAGAATACTGGCGTGGGTAGCCTTTCCCTTCTCCAGGGGATCTTCCCAACCCAGGGATTGAACCCAGGTCTCTTGTATTGCAGGCGGATTCTTTACTAGCTGAGCCAGAAGCAAAGGCCCATCTTTAGTATAGCATTTTTATGTGTATGCTTTTCTATAACATTATGATTATTATATATTATAAATTATATCTTTGTTACAGCATTACTTAAATATTTATAATTTTAAAACTACACATTAACTAAATACCAAAACTGATTAATGGCTTATAAATTCTGTACAAGGATGAAACATGAACAAGTAAAGCTTACAAACTAAACTCAAATTCTAATGAGCATATTTATGCATTACTTCTTCCTGATTTAATCCTCATATATTTTTTCCCCAATTTTATGGAGCAATGTAAAAAAAAAAATTCACTCATCAGGGAAGAATTCATCCTATACCACAAAAGCATAAAGGTTAAGTATATATACTCAGTTCCTAGATACAAAATAAAAAACAGATTCACAAAAGGAGAATAATCAAAATGTATAAAATATCAGTCAAAGAAGAAAATTCACTAGGCCCCCGGGACTAAACAGTTAAAATCACCTGACTGTGTTTCTATTCAGAGAATATACATTTCTCAAACAGATAAAGAAGACCATTGTGAATCAGGTGTGTGAGACATGAGCTAAGCGGGACCACACCTTAGCCACGACAATAGACAAAATTGGCTCACTTGAAGAAAAGGCCAGCATAACCATGACTCTTTTATAGTCACAACTCAACTCTAGGAAAATGCAGCCAAGTTGCTCATCTAGACTCTTAAAAATATTGAGATTACAGCTCCCATGGTGAAGTTACTAAAAAACACAGATGAAAATGACTGTTCATCATCAGTGGAGGCTTCACACTTCATTGAGAGCCCAAGTGGGAACATGCTCTCTGAATCACAGTATATTGTCAAACACCAAGTGATGGAACGCTACTTAATGACTCAGTGATCAACAATGCAGGCGGTCCCAGCAGCAGGAGAAGGTATCCAGGGTGCACGTCAGTCAATACATTAGACTCCAGTGCATATTCTTTGAGAACAAAATCAGGTTTAGCTCTTTGTGAAATGTTTGAACTGTGAAATCAAAGAAGGAAAGGAAATACTGCACTGAACTGATACACAGAACTGTTCTTTTCTAGGCTTTGCATGAAGGCAGAGGATACTGGGAATTTGATTGTATTTTTAATACTATACAGTGCTAATTCTAAGTACATAAAGGCTGCCTTGATGAATAATACATAATCAGTAAGTACAGAATAGTGCAGATTTCTTCTATGGGAATTATGGAACAGGAATGTGAAACCATGGAGGAAAGACTTCACAGCCTGAATCATTGTCTAAACATGTTTCCCTGCCTGCTTTTTAAGGGCTCCAAGAAAATGATCTTTCCCTACCTATGCCAAAATGCATTATTCTAACATGATTATTAGCTTTAGTCAAATTTGTTTTTTCTATTTTTCTTGGGTATGCACAGCAAAATGGTAGCATGCTAGAGCCAGCTACCCAGTGACACACAGGAGCTTACTGTGTGTCTCTTGCCATTTCATGTTCATTATCACAGTGGTGGCTGAAACTGATAATGGAGTATCTACACTAGAGATATCAACAAGCACGACAAGTTGGGGGCCCCTCACCCCACTCCTCAAGGGGCAGGTTGTTAAGCATTGACCAACATAGTTGTCCCTCAGTAGTCCTGGGTACTAATTAAAAAACTGTACTATGGGTCACACAATTTGTCAAAAATAGGGAGCAAAACCAATGACCTAAACAAATTTCTTGTTCTCCTAGATCTAATCAATCTTATGCAGTTGCCATGCCCCTTTCTCACCTGATTCCTTACTTCACTTTCACATATTCTAATTATTCTTTAAGACATCTCTATTTTATATGTCACTCTTGCCTGGAAAATCCCATGGATGGAGGAACCTGGTGGGCTGTAGTCCATGGGGTCGCTAAGAGTTGGACACGACTGAGCGACTTCACTTTCACTTTTCACTTTCATGCATTGGAGAAGGAAATGGCAACCTATTCCAGTGTTCTTGCCTGGAGAATCCCAGGGATGGCAGAGCCTGGTGGGCTGCAGTCTATGGGGTCGGACACGACTGAAGTGATTTAGCAGCAGCAGCAGTGTCTCCCTTTGCTAAACTTTTATTGCAATTACCAAAGTAATAAATTTTATAAATGAGATCTAAATTATTTCCCATGTGTTTCTTCTTGACCATATTTCAGGTTATTTCAAAGCAGATAAGTTTTAAACTTTGTTGCAAGATTTGCTTAGAATGAAGCACATTGTGGGTACCAGGAGTTGGGAGACAGAGGAACACTCAAAACTTTGGAACTGATTGAGGATAATGCTTTTAATAGAAGAATAGTAGAATGGTGTAGCTCGGCCATTTTCCACAGGCTCCCCTCTAATATCTGTAGGACTAAGACGAAAAGAGTCTAAACAGAGAACCCCAGTCTGGCTCTCCCCTTCACTTCCCATCCTCTGACTCCAGCCTACAACTGTAAGGGGGCCCATGTTTAAATGTGGTAGGGTGATCAACCCCCTCATTTTGCCTTGGATTGAGGGGTTCGGGGGAATGCAGGGCTTTAAAACTGGTACAGTCCCAGGCAAACAGTGATCAGTCATCTTTTGGATTAAGGAAAGAGGGTTATGCAAGCAGGTCCAGATAGTCACAGATCTGCTGGTCAGAGATTTCTAGGGTTTTGAAACCACAAAGCATGACCTAGACAGGTGATGGTGAGTGTGAGATAGCACATGAACTGCAGCTGGGTACCTTCCTTTGACCTCACATATTCATCTCTTCCAGAACTATGATATATTCTGGGCATGTAGTAGTAAAAAAAAGATATAAATATGTTTTTAAAGTGAAAGATATTACAAACATATTCAAGGTACATTCACTTACTTTCTTCAGTGTTGAAAAGCCTTCCTTCCTGACTTCCCTGCATCCATTTTTTTGGCCCCTTACAGTCTATCGTGCGTGTGTGCTCTACTGCTCAGTCATGTCCATCTCTTTGCAACCCCATGGACTGTAACCTGTCAGGCTCCTTGGTCTATTGGATTTTTCAGACAATAATAATGGAGTGGGTTGCCATTTCCTTCTCAAGGGGATCTTCCCAACCCAGGGATGGAGCCTGCATCTCCTGCGACTCCTGCACTGGCAAGCTGGCTCTTTACCACTGAGCCACCCGGGAAGCCCCCACTCTATTGACTATATCATATATATCAAGTGATAAAACCTGTGTAAAGCTACTCTGTTCTCAAACAGAAGAGTAGGATCACTACCTTGTTAAAATGGCCCTTGTGACATGAAAGCCCCCCCCGCCCCCCTGCCGCTCCCACTGGAGTCACATTATGCCACTCACCCCCTCATTCATAGTCATATGGCCCTTATTCTAGTTCCTTCCTCAAATGGTCCATGTTCTTCCTGCTTTACTGTCTCTGCAAAACCAGGCTCCATGTGCTCTTATCACTATGTGAAGCCTGTTTCATTTTTCCTGTCCAATCCTCAGTCAAGATTAGGGTTTCATCCCAGGCTTTCAGACCTCACCTTGCCTTTCCTTTTTGCCATAATTTGTACTTTGTAATATGATGACATATTATCTGAATAACATATAGTGTATCCTGTAGACTTGTAAACCCAATGAGGGCAGTGCAATGTTACTTGCTGTTCTATTTCCACAGATAGTAGTTTATACAGTTAATAGAAGAGCAAAATAGAAAGGCAGAAAAGATGGAAGGAATGGGAATTAAGCAAGCTTCTACATAATGTGGGGAAGTTCACTACACTAGGAGTTTTAATATTTCTACTCTAACATGGGTATTTTATAAAACCTCACTTTAAGAGCAGGAGTTATTTTCTCACAACTTATGTTTCCCTGTTAAACAGAAAGCACTAGCAGAATATATTCACACTGGAAGGATTTTTTTCCATGATGTCATGGATTTGTGAAAGAGCAAAAAGGAATCAAACAACTAGAAAAATCCAAATAGAGATTCACGACCCAGATAAATAGGCTGATGTGATCACCAATATAGAGCCAGATATCCTGGAATGCGATGTCACATGGGCCTTAGGAAACATCACTACAAACAAAGCTAGTGGAGGTGATGGAATTCCAGTTGAGCTATTTCAAATCCTCAAAGATGATGCTGTGAAAGTGCTGCACTCAGTATGTCAGCATATTTGGAAAACTCAGCAGGGGCCACAGGACTCAAAAAGGTCAGTTTTCATTCCAATCCCAAAGAAAGGCAATGCCAAAGAATGCTCAAACTACTGCACAATTGCACTCATCTCACACGCTAGTAAAGTAATGCTCAAAATTCTCCAAGCTAGGCTTCAGTAATATGTGAACCATGAACTTCCAGATGTTCAAGCTGGATTTAGAAAAGGCAGAGGAACCAGAGATCAAATTGTCAATATCCACTGTATCATCGAAAAAGCAAGAGAGTTCCTGAAAAACATCTACTTCTGCTTTATTGACTATGCCAAAGACTTTGACTGTGTGTACCACAACAAACTGTGGAAAATTCTTAAAGAGATGGGAATACCAGGCCACCTGACCTGCCTCTTGAGAAATCTGTATGCAAGTCAGGAAGCAACAGTTAGAATTGGACATAAACAATAGACTGGTTCCAAATAGGAAAAGGAGTACGTCAAGGCTGTATATTGTCACCCTGCTTGTTTAACTTATATGCAGAGTACATCATGAGAAATGCTGGGCAGGATGAAGCACAAGCTGGAATCAAGACTGCCGGAAGAAATATCAATAACCTCAGATATGCAGATGACACCACTCTTGTGACAGAAAGTGAAGAAGAACTAAAGAGCCTCTTGTTCAAAGTGAAAGAGGAGAGTGAAAAAGTTGGCTTAAAGCTCAACATCAAGAAAACTAAGATTATGGCATCTGGTCCCATCACTTCATGGCAAATAGATGGGGAAACAGTTTTTTGGGCTCCAAAATCACTGCAGATGGTGACTGCAGCCATGAAATTAAAAGACGCTTGCTTCTTGGAAGAAAAGTTATGACCAACCTAGACAGCATATTAAAAAGCAGAGACATTACTTTGCCAACAAAGGTCCGTCTAGTCAAAGCTATTGTTTTTCCAGTAGTCATGTATGGATCTGAGAGTTGGGACTATAAAGAAAGCTAAGGGCTGAAGAATTGATGCTTTTGAACTATGGTCTTGGAGAAGACTCTTGACAGTCCTTTGGACTGCAAGGAGATCTAACCAGTCAATACTAAAGGAAATTAGTCCTGAATATTCATTGAAAGGACTAATGGTAAAGCTGAAACTTCTGTACTTTTGCCACCTGATGCGAAGAGCTGATTCACTGGAAAAGAACCTGATGCTGGGAAAGATTGAAGGCAGGAGGGGAAGGGGACGACAGAGGGTAAGATGGCTGGATGGCATCACAGACTCAATGGACATGAGTTTGAGTAAACTCCAGGACTTGGTGATGGACAGGGAGGCCTGTTGTGCTGCAGTCCATGGGATCACAAAGAGTCAGACACGACTGACCAACTGAACTCAACTGACTGACTAATTGTAGATTCTCTCCCTCTCATTTCTCTCTTTCCCCACACTCTGATCCTGATCATAATATTTTTATAAAATCAAATAATAGAAGAAAACAAACTATGAAGCTCTTTCTCAGTAAGGTGTAATACATTAATAAAGCATAAATAGCTACTTTGTGTGTGTGTGTGTGTGTGGCCTTGCCTCCTGGCTTGTGGAATCTTAGCTCCCTAACCAAGGACAGAACACAGACCCGACAGTGAAAGTGCCAAGTCCTAACAACTGGACCATGGAGGAATTCCCAACAGTTACTTTTTATACAGTTCCCAGAAGCAGCAACATTTGAAAATGCAAACAGCCTTAAAGTTAAAACGTTTAGTTGGTATTCCAATATTATGGATGACATTTTGACAATAAAATCCTTCCACGTGATTAATAAATAAATAAAACCAAACTCATGTTTCTAAAACAATTATCAAGCAACATGTACAACAGATAACTTCTCCTTCTCCCCCCTACTTTCATCTCTTCCTGAGCCTCACCAGGAAGCTCATACCAAGAAACCACTTTATCCATGAAGGTGAGCACATACTCTGACAAATAGCAATTGATCTACAATCGGTGATAGGAGATGTGAGCTCTTGCATTATTTGAACAAACCAGACACAAAGTATATTTACTAGGTAGAGAGCCCTTCCTCATTCAAATTCTGGGAAAGTACATATTTTATACCTATGACAAACCTTACAGCAAACATTTTAGGCTCAAGATGAACAGGAGGAAGGAAACAGCCTTACAGGGCCGCTGCTGGAAAGCTCACTGCTTCACCAGGATGCCTGCATGCCAATATATTCAATAGCCTCTCTGCTGCTAAGTCACTTCAGTTGTGTCCGGCTCTGCCTGACCCCATAAATGGCAGCCCACCAGGTTCCCCTGTCCCTGGGATTCTCCAGGCAAAAACACTGGAGTTGAGTCAATAGCCTCTCGGTCCTGCTCATTTTTCAAATCTCCCACACGCATGCGTAGAGTATATCTGCATCTATGGTGGGGATGTTGTGAAAGAGAGTCTTCAAGTACTCTATGGTTCCCGCACCTAAAGATGGGCAATGTACATATAGCACATGCGCAGGCATGAGCGAGAGCGCCTCCTTCACTACTACGCACTTCAGAGATTCCTCCTGTTGTCATGGGCCGCCGCCCTGCCCGTTGTTACCGGTACTGTAAGAATAAGCCTTACCCAAAGTCTCGCTTCTGCCGAGGTGTCCCCGATGCCAAGATCCGCATCTTTGACCTGGGTCGGAAGAAGGCCAAAGTGGATGAGTTCCCACTCTGTGGCCACATGGTGTCTGATGAATATGAGCAGCTCTCTTCCGAAGCCCTGGAGGCCGCCCGAATTTGTGCCAACAAGTACATGGTGAAAAGTTGCGGCAAAGATGGCTTTCACATTCGAGTGCGACTCCATCCATTCCATGTCATCCGCATCAACAAGATGTTGTCCTGTGCTGGTGCTGACAGGCTTCAGACAGGTATGCGAGGTGCCTTTGGAAAGCCCCAGGGTACGGTGGCCCGAGTCCACATTGGTCAAGTCATCATGTCCATCCGCACCAAGCTTCAGAACAAGGAACATGTGATTGAAGCTTTACGCAGGGCCAAGTTCAAGTTCCCTGGGCGCCAGAAGATTCATATCTCCAAGAAATGGGGCTTTACCAGGTTTAATGCTGATGAATTTGAAGACAAAGTGGCTAAGAAGCGCCTCATTCCCGATGGTTGCGGAGTCAAATATGTCCCCAACCGTGGACCTTTGGACAAGTGGCGAGCTCTGAACTCCTGAGGTCTTTGACAACACTGCCAACTTTGGCCATGCTGGTCTAAATTTTGTTCACCAATAAATTGTATTTACTGGCAAAAAGTAATTGTTGATTTTTTAATATTTTAAACATTTAAAAATATCCAATTTTTAAAACATAGACTACTAGAGAAATAATTTTTCTATTAAAATTATCAGAAAGAATTTAAATAACAAATGATAATTTACTTTCAAGTGAACGATTTGTTTGCCATTCATAGGGAAAGCTATTGCAGTTCTAATTCATGCTGTTAACCTAGAGAGCCAAGGGAAATATGTAAGAAGTTTTGTTTTTAGAGAAGTCATAAATTACACAGTTATTACCTTGAATAAAAAAGTAGGGAAGAATCTGAGATTTACAGAAAAGAATTACTTTTATAGAAAATAATAGGAATGAAAATCATGGTAGGCATTAGTCATGTTTCAACTATGATCTCTTTGAAATGAAAAAGTCTAATAAACTTGTTGCTTAGGTTTTCCTTATACATTTCTGCACATTGTCTTTCTTTAGAACTACCTATCAACTCCAACTATCAGCCTTGGGACAATTGGGGATCACTGCAAAAGATTTCCCCAGACAAGCCTTTCATTATCTCACACTCAAGAGAGGACAATCCAATCTTTTCTTCATCACAGAAAGGTCACAGGTTGACATCCAAGTTCATATTGCTTGACCTGAGTCCCAGTAGAATGAACAGAAAAGAAAATGACACTAAATCAGGTATCTGTGCAGATTTAAAAGATCCCAGAGATAATTTGCAATCTGTCGGTGCTTGCCCTACATTAGAGTTATGTTGTGGATGCAAGTGGGGTTTTTAGTTGTTTATGTTTTAGTTTAGAAATTACATAAACTAAAGTTTCTGGGTCTCTACTACATTTTAAAATTCTGGTTCTTAATGTTATTTAGTTTTCTAAATTTCAATCCTGCAAACAGTGCCCTCAGTTTTCTATAACTACTCATTTTCGAAGTCATTGTATTTAAGGAACAAAAGGAATACTAAATAAGCAGTATCGAAAGACATCCTTTTAAAATTATTTTCATTTAGTTAAAATTCCTATGTCAATCTTAAAATTTTGTGTCTGCCTTGATACTTCTTTTCTGCTCTTACTATATTACCTACTTGTGTAGTTGCTGTTTTAAGCTATACTTATTATTATACCTAAACAAGAAGGATGGCAGTGGTTTAGTCGCTTCAGTCCTGTCTGACTCTTTGTGACCCCATGGACTGTAGCCCACTGGACTCCTCTGTCTGTGGGATTTTCCAAGGAAGAAGACTGGAGTGGGTTGCCATTTCCTTTTCCAGGGGATCTTCTCGACCCAGGAATCAAACCCGCCTCTCCTGCATCTCCTGTATTGGCAGGCAGGTTCTTTACTGCTGAGCCACCAGGGAAGCTCAAACAAAAAGAATAGCAGGTACTAAATTACATGAATATATAGAAAGGACCTTTCAGCTTAAGTAGCACTTGACATGTTTTACTTGATATTAATACTTTAAATCTCCTGAAATTTTCTAGGAGATTAAGTACTATGCAACTTGCAAATTAAAGTATACTTGAGCCAGATCTTCTGACTCCTGTCCAGTCCTGTTAATTTTTTACCACATAATCTTTAAAAAAAAAAAAACAAAAAACCCTCAGCTTCAGAAAAATCAAAATGCCAAAGAAAGCACTTCCTTGGTCACATGTTAATACAAATATGATGCAGCTTTGAAAATATTCTCTATCTTCATTATTTATCCTTATCTTCAGTCTCAAACATTCTAAACATTTTAACCTTCATATATGGAGCTCTATACTCACTAAATACAGAACGCATAAGCCCATGAATGTCTTTGCTCTAAGAGGTTGGTAACTATGATTGTTATTGCGTATAGATAGGTGAATGAAAGGTGAATTAAAGATGAAAAATTAGTACATTAAACATCTAGGAGGAAGGTGTCATCAAGTTATTTCCTTTAACTTTGATAGAAGATTTTCACTTGTTTTTCTTAACAAACATCATGCTAACTTATGTTCTATAAGCCATAATTTTGTTTTATCAGCATTTTCCTATTTTCTAGTTATTAAAAATTGATAAGACATTTGAACTGAAATTTAATTTTATATTGTAGAGCTCTTCATTATTTTTCAATTTCTATTCAAAATGGAAAATTTAATTTTGGAACATATGTATTCAGAATTTCATCCACTACTGCAATGAAACAGAACTATCTGCCTATTTAAAATAAAAACCCAAATACAGTTGACTAAATTCAAGCAAATATTGCCTTGCAAAACCCTCTGATTTAGTTGTTGGAGTTCTTCAGATTTTATGGAAAATACTGGCCGAATCTGTTAGGAAAGAGACCATGTATCATTCCAATTTAGTTTTGAAAAACATATTCCACCAATAATTATTGTATAATCCACCATTTCTTTCCTTCTCTCAAAATATGGAATTATATTAAGCAAATCCTGCTTAAAATCCTTAATTTTTATGAAAATATACACCAGCTCTTACATGAATTGGTTATCAGTAATATTGGCAGGCATTTTATTTCTACTTTAGCAGCTTTGTACTGCCTGCCCTGACACAATTCAAGTTGGGCTTTTTGTCTCTTAAAGAGTGTCAAATACTGACCTAAGGATTGAGATGAGAGATCATTCCTGCCTTTATATTAATAACATATGCTTTTTTATTTTAGAGTAATGACTTCATTGTTTTCCTAAAAATATCTACACATTCTTTTTTTAAGTAAATAATGTAAAAATCAATGAGCAAAGCCAAAAGTATATTGCACCATTAATCATAATTCAAAGTGAGGTTATTATCGTGCTTAACAGTGGATAATAAGGGAAGATCTGATGTCAGGATGGCTGGATTTGAATCTCTTTACTTCACTTACAGGCAAGTTATTTAGTATAGCTATTCCTTAATTTTAAACTATAAAATAGGATTAGGACATTATAATTATAGGTTGTTTTTAGGACTATATGAGATAATTCATTGAGAAAATGAATAGGATTGTGGCTTGCACATAAGTACACAAAATCAATGTTAACTTATAACAGTTGAATCTGAAGTTATTGTTGTTACATTTGTTCTTGCCTCTCTCCTAATTGTTGTTGTTTGTAGTGTTACTCTTTTCATGATCAGGTCAGATCAGATCAGTCGCTCAGTCGTGTCCGACTCTTTGCGACCTCTTGAATCGCAGCACGCCAGGCCTCCCTGTCCATCACCAACTCCCGGAGTTCACTCAGACTCACGTCCATCAAGTCAGTGATGCCATCCAGCCATCTCATCCTCTGTCATCCCCTTTTCTCCTGCCCCCAGTCCCTCCCAGCATCAGAGTCTCTTCCAATGAGTCAACTCTTCGCATGAGGTGGCCAAAGTACTGGAGCTTCAGCTTTAGTATCATTCCTTCCAAAGAAATCCCAGGGCTGATCTCCTTCAGAATGGACTGGTTGGATCTCCTTGCAGTCCAAGGGACTCTCAAGAGTCTTCTCCAACACCACAGTTCAAAAGCATCAATTCTTTGGTGCTCAGCCTTCTTCACAGTCCAACTCTCACATCCATACATGACCACAGGAAAAACCATAGCCTTGACTAGACGAAACTTTGTTGGCAAAGTAATGTCTCTGCTTTTGAATATGCTATCTAGGTTGGTCATAACCTTCCTTCCAAGGAGTAAGCGTCTTTTAATTTCATGGCTGCAGTCACCATCTGTAGTGATTTTGGAGCCCAGAAAAATAAAGCCTGACACTGTTAATATTCTGTTTTGCAACCATAATTCCCTCTGGTTTTATATTCCTTAGTTTTATAAATTTCCATTTTCATATTTTTCTATTTTGTCATCTCTTTTTGGAACTTATTTTGAAAAAATGTTATGCTTTACCAGTTATCCTCTACATATGATTATTATTCACCATGGAGATTTGTTTTATTATCTATGTTTTCCTTCCAAACTAGATAATTTACCTTACCTATCTTTTTCATTCAATATTTATTACTTCTTTCTTTACTTCTCCTCTCCTTTTTCTCAAGAGACTGATTATATAGCTGTCCTGACATTATTTTCCTACTACATATGTGTGATATATATACTGTTCTACCCAGACCTCATATTTACTCTGAAATTTTAAATAGTGGAACATCTCTAGTCACCCTTTCACAAAGTTTTTGCAGTGTTTGGTTCATTTAGCCTTCTCTTTGCATGGCATTGTTTGAGGACTGGGTATTGCTATCTATCTTCTTTTCCATACCCTCAGGATGAGAGGGATAAGGATAGGAGAGAAATTGAAGGATTAATAGTTACAGCCTTTGATGGATGACAGACACCTCATCTGAAATCCCTTTAAATATTCTTACATCACAGCTCACTCCTGTCTTTCAAGTGTGCAGTCTGCTCGTCTATCTATGGTGTATTTCTTATCCTGACCTTGCGCCTATTCAGTGAGGAACCCTAGAAAATGGCACATCCAAATGCTGAGGATCTTTGGTGGTATTTGGAGCTACACTTGTCCATGAATTTTCCCAGTTTTCCCTTATGTAACAACTTATATGTACAGTACATTTCTCTCCATATTAGGACATTTGTGAGGCATTTTAAATTTTCATGTTTCTTCAGGAATGCTTCTAAGAATTTGAAGAAGTACATTTCATAAATCATCATTATATAATCTATTATTTCTCCCCACACATCAAAATATATAATTATAGTAATTATATTAAAGCTATTTAGCCAGAATTTTTTCTATATACATTTTATTGAAGTCAAATTTTTAATTAAAAAAAAAACAGTGCTAGAAGAACACATGAGAATACTGTCTTCATTTTATGTCTTCTCTCCTAAATTTATGACATGACCCTTTCCTTGGTGGGTTTTAGATGTATTTCTTTTTCTATATCATTCACTTCATTATATTGGAGAAGGAGATTCTTTGATCCTGTTTTGTTTCAGTTTATTCACCCAGAAGTTGTCTTAATATCATACTAAAAGTTATCTACTTCTGGAAATTTTAACTTTAAAACAAATCATGTAGAAATATGCTTCCACATGTTTTGTAGCAACTTCTGGTTATCTTTTATTGGTGTGGATCTCAAAAAGTTATAGGTAAAATGACTATGATAATCAAGATGAAGAATTTTTAATATAACATCTAGAAATACAAATTATGCATATATGTTCATACTGAAGAATTTTTAATATAAATTCTAGAAATATAAATTTTGTGTTCTGTTCATACATGTCTTGACAACTTTTATGTTGTTATGTAATAATTACCTAATCAGCTAATTACATAATTTAATTATATGTTAAAATGACACCTGAGAGTTATTGATATTTTTATGCTCCAAATACTTAAAGAATAGGTGTATATTCACGGTAGAAACTACTGTATTTTTAGATAATATTATCAAATTCTTCAAGTATCCTATTCATTAAATTCCCTGTTGTCCTAAAATGACTGGTCACTGATGAAGAGAATATTAGAGATTGTGAAGGAGGATAGTGTCTTTTGCACAAATGCAGAGTTCTTAAAGGAACAAGGATCCCTTCCCTTCTCTGGGTGAATGGAGTGGGGAAAAGGACGTTGAATTGTTAGGAAATGGTGACCTTTTTTTTTTTTTTTGGCCACACCACATGACTTGCAGTCAGTTCTCCAAACAGGGATTGAACCTATCTCCTCATCAGTGAAAGCACAGAGTCCTAACCACTGGACAACCAGGGAATTCCCAATGACGATTTTCTTTTACCTGAATGCTGTGAGTCACTGACCACCATCACCACCACCACCACCACAAACAAGAAGACGGTACTGGGGGTGAAGACAGGAAAGAGATGGTGGGACTGAGATAGAGTGTTGGGGGACAGTCCTCAACTTCTGGCATAGTAAGGATAAGACTTAAATATCCCATGATATGGGGCCATTCTGGTTCTTTATGTAACACTGCTGATTCTATGCCCCGGAGACTTCCTCTGTGGTGGCAGCTAAAGGCATGGAATGAGCCATGCTTTAACCAGATTTCTCTTGAGGGGATTTAATAGGGAGAGGAACTCCAGTCTCTTCTAAAGAACCTACAAAAAGACCTCGTAAGAGTGAGCATTTGGACATCAGATCCATAGAGAAGCAGGAGGCAGCGCTGTAAAGATCACCAGCAGTTCTGAAAAGGAACTAGTTTTCTGTGACTTGGAGCCTTCATTTAACACAGTGAATGTTGTCTATGCTCAGATTCTGTTGTCAGTAATACATATCAAGGAATGAGGGAGAGTGAGCTAGGGGAATAAGAGCAGGCAATTTCTTCTTTCCTGCTCTAAGAAACTGAAACTACTAGTCTAGGCTGCTTTAAAGTAACAGATGGGAGGTTTGAATAGGAATTGAAAGTGATTGAAAAGTTGCAGATGAGGGTTAGATATTATTAAGGAAACATGCTAATGTAAAAGCAATATGGTTTCACTGGAGCACAGTTGGTAGTTTTTCCAGGAAAATAAAATTTCATGTTCACTTCAATATTTCTCCTGTCAAACCATTTGGATGAAAAAATTCCACACACCATGCCAGTAAATGCCTGAATTACTAAAATTTAGAAGGCATTGAAATTTCACCAGACTAAAATAAAACCTCATTCAACAAAAAGAAATTTCCATATCGCTTCTAAACAACTTCCATTTACCTGTGGCCCCTCTACTTTTCTACCATATCTGAGCACCTTAAGTGTGAGCGTGCTTTAAATTTCTGTCACTGAAGCCCATGTTCACGTGGCTCTATTCAAATTACCCATAAACAATGTCTATTAATTTTATTTTCTGTCTAGTTGGTAGGGATTTGATTTATGTACAATGGACTGCTTCAATTTATGAACTACTTGCTCTGTGATTACAAGTCATGTTCTTGAAGCAAAACTGGATTATTGATAAAAATGCCATTTCCACAGTTTTATATATTTTTCAAGACATTGAAAATAATAGAAAATCATCAAAATATAACAGTATGTACAAAGTCCTAACCCAGTTTATTTAAAAAGCAAATTTGAGGTTATATAAATTTGATTCTTAACTACATCTAATGACATATTTGTGACAAGTGCCACCACTTATTAAATGAATTAATGAACTTGAGGTCTATCAACCCTCTAACTTCAGAAAATAATTTTAAAATTACATAATATATTTGAAGAGGCTTGTGCCCTAAGAGAAAGAAATACCACTTTTAGATATCTATACTAGAAAAACCCAATAGTGAATCAGAAGATGTATGCAAGAGCTTTGATATCACTGTTCATCATAACAAAAAGTGAAGAAAGCCCAAAACTAACTCTTAATTCCTAAGATAAATCCACAAATATAATCACTGGGGTATATTCACAATGGGGGATATATACAGAGTGAAACTATATGAACTACAGATACAGCATAAATAAATCTCTATGAGACTTACATAAGAAATAAAGTGTTAAGTGAAAAAAAGAAAATAAAAGACTGTAAATAGTGTAATGAGCTTTTTTAAGCTAACAAACAAGGAAAACTAGAGGAAAAAAGTATAAAACATGATAAATCTAGTTTTCTTAAAGAATGCTAAGAACAACAATTCAGGCTAATGGTTGGTTGGGTGGGACATAGTGTGGCATGGGAGTAATAGACATGGTCTATGGAAGGTACACACAAGAGATTAAATGATGTTAGTAATTTTTTAATTTATATTTTGGAGTTTGAGTTCAAGGGTATCTATTTAGTTATTGTAATTCAAAATGGACAAACCTGTGGCAGACAGACTTTTATGTGACTCTCTAGATTCCTACCTCCAGATATTTCATGCCCATGTATCTCTTCCCCTTGAGTGTGGGCAGGACCTGTGACTTATTAATATTTCTAACTAACAAAATATAACCAAAGTGATGGAATGTCACTCCCAGAACTATGATACTACATATAAGACTATGGTAGGACATTTTCCTACTAAACTTTTCTGGAGTCTGGTTCTCCTTACTGGTTTTGAAGAAGCAAACTGCTAGGAGTCCTAGAGCTACCAATAAGCAAACTGTCAACAAACTGAATGAATCTCTAAGTTGACCCTTCCCAAGTCCAGCCTCCAGGTGAAAACTCAGCCCTAGCCAACACTTTGCAACTTTACAGAAGACTAAGGATAAGCTATGCTCAGACGCCTGACTCACTGAAACTGGTAACACAAACGTGTATATTTTAAGACCCAAAATTTGTGCTGAACTGTTATGCAATAACAGATAACTAATAAATAATAGATTGCAATACATATATTCTTAGTTATAGTGTAGTAGAATTTATCAATTTTTTCTTTAGTTGCTAGCATTTTTTTTCTGTGTTGTTTAAGAAATTATATCTATCCTGATATTGAAATCTAGTACTCTGATTTATTTACAAAGGTTAAATCTTACTACTCAGATTTAATCTTTAACCTGTGAAATTTGTTGTTTTGTATAGTTTACCAAGAGATCCTTTTCTTCCCCATATGACTAGCTAATTATGATAACTTTATAATAAATATTTTCTCTTTGAAAGCGAGCTTTTGCAGCTCATTATTTTCATTATGTCAGGACTATTCTTGGAACTTTCCCCTTCCAGATAAATTCAATAAACAGCTTGTGAAATTATCACACTCAACAATACCTAATAAAGTTTTTATTGAATTTATAGTAACTTTCTTGAGTAATCTGAGAACTGACATCTCTATGAAAATGAGTCTTCCTCTTTCCAAATTGTACCTCTAATTTATTAGGTCTCCTTTAATGTTTTTCAATATATACTTTATAATTTTCTCCATCATTGTTTTACACATCTTCTGTTAGATTTGCTCTTATGTTTTGTTGTTGGTATTGAAAAGGTCATCTTACTTATTACATTTTAAAAGTGCTCTTTTACTAACTCTTTAATAGTCTTTCTGTTGATTCTCTTGCATATTTTGCATAGACATCAAAATATCTGCTAATATTAATAATTTTGCCATTTGCTTTCAAATATTTATATTTTAATACATTTCTTATTCTTACTGTTGCTTCTATATGATTTAAATCATATGATGATTCTATATGATTTGAATAGAAATAGTAGGAGTGAATGGAGAAGGAAACGGCACCCACTCCAGTACTCTTGCCTAGAGAATTCTGTGGACAGAGGAACCTGGTGGGCTGCTGTCCATGGGGTCGCACAGAGTCAGACACGACTGAAGCGACTTAGCATGCATGCATGCATTGGAGAAGGAAATGGCAACCCACTCCAGTATTCTTGCCTGGAGAATCCCAGGGACAGAGGAGCCTGGTGGGCTGCCGTCTATGGGGTTGCACAGAGTTGGACACGACTGAAGCAACTTAGCAGCAGCAGGAGCAGCAGTGAACAGTATTCTTACATTAATCCTAAACTTTCTCCTCTAACTTCCCACTTTTAAGGATGATATTCCTTGTATCTTTGTGACAGATGTTCTTCCATAGGATAAAAAAATTTTGAAATTTTCAATTTTGGCCAAAATTAGCTTCTTTTATTTGTTTTCTTTTTTCTCTCTTCAGTCTTTTCAAATCTAAAAGTTGAATGTTTTTCATGTCTTTGTGTGTCTGTTTAGATGACTTCAAGTTTTTCTGTAGTAATATCTAAATGATGTGATTTGCATTAATATATTTTTACATAATAAACCACCCATTTGTTCATGGGATAAATCTAATTTGGTTGTGCAATTTTTTAAACACTCAGCTTGAATAAGTTTGATATTATACTATTATTTCATGTTCATTTCAAAGATATTCTTGCCTCATAAATTGAGTTAGTATGTACTGTTCCCTCGTTTCTATTTTAGAAGAGACTTATAATACTGTTATAATTTTCCCTGAAAGGTTTGTTAGAACTCTGTTTTGAACATTTGATCCTGTTGTTTTGTGTGTGTGTGTCTGTGTGTGTGGGTGTGTGTGTGTGTTTGTGTTAGGGAAGATTTTTACCTTAATCTAACGTTTAAAGTGCTTAGAAAATATTCTGACTTTTATATTTTTGTGGAGGTATATATATATATATATGTATGTATATTACATAGGAATATATATATATATATATAAAATCTAAAACAACAAACACCTGGTTGCTCTATTTAGAGCACTGAAGAAACCAAGTGGCATGTGACCCAGACAGTAGGGGCACTGAGCCTCTGGTCATGTTGCAATGTAATTAGGCAGAAAGAAATTGCAGAAGCAAATGATTGGAAGGAAAAAAAATTATATCTAAGGAAATATGACTAAAATTTTTCCATTTACAATAACCGGAGGGTAAAAGTGCCCAACACAATATTGAAAAAGCCAAATAAAAACAAAAGATTTCTACCGAGGCAGGTTTCTAAGCTTGGAATTATAACACAAAAAGGTCAGAACTGTACCACAGTCTGTCCAGGCTGACCCTAGGCTACTCCCACTGACTCTAGCTTGGGAAGTGTCCTCAGTCTCTTGAAGCAAAGATAAAATTGAGAGCCAGCAGTTAGCTCCTGTGGCATTTAGATGCCACAGGATACCTGTAGGCCATCCTCCACTGAATCTTCCTGGAATGCAATGTGCAGGAAAGAATCATGGAATTGGAAGCAGTGTCCTTCTGCCTAGCACTGGTCTCTCTCCCACCTCTAGCTCACAGATGCTGAAGTTTGCAGGTCTAAATGGTATTGAATGAGGATGTTGGTGACTCCTGAATGTTTCCTAGTAATGGGTTATCACAGCCCCAGGGCCCTAGCTATTCTGTATTGTTCTATCATCTATCTCTTTTTTTTTTTTTTTTTTTTTTTACTTTCTCTTTTTATGTAACACTGGTTGCTGTAACCTATTCTTTTTTGTCTCTGATTGTAGAGCTCTTTTTTTCAGATCTGAAAATTTCTCATCTATTGTTTCTACAGATATTACTATTCTTCTAATTTCATTATTCTCTTATTCTGGAACTCAGATTATGTATTAGATATTATTGTACCCTCCCCACCCCTCCCCCCCTGCCATGTCTCCTGATATTTCTTTCAGGTTTCCATCTCTTTGTTTCCTTGCATGTAGTTTGCATAATTCTGAATATACTATTTTCCGGTCCATTATTATTTCTTTAGCTTACTTTAGACTGTTGTTTAACCAATCTGTTAAGATTTTAATTTCTGGAATTGCATTTTTTATTTCAGAAGCTATAGCTTTTTCTTAAAACAATAACATTTTCACTACTCCTTTTCTTTATTCCATATGTATTTCTTCCTTCTTCTTATACATTATTGCTTTAATTTTATAATTAATAATTTCAGTATCTGAGATCATAGAGGATCTAAATTTATTATTTGTTGCTTTTACTTTCATTGTTATTTCATATTGGCTTGTTTTCTTTTAACATTATTTGTCATTGTTAGATATATCTTGCTTAAGTTATTCTCTGGCATACCAAGGTCTACGTTGGGTATTTTTTCCACCAGAAAGGATTTGTAGTGGATTTTTCCTGTTCCCTGGGACACTATCATACTGGAACCAATTTATTTTGTCATGAGGGATCAAGACTGTGGAGTTCTCAGGCCAAGCTTTCTGACTTCGCTACATGTAGGTTCTGTAAAGATTATATATTATTGTGTGAGTCTGGAAAATATATCCCCTCCACTTTGAATGCTCTAACCATTCACAGGTTTCTGCTTCAATATCAACTTGCTGCTGTTTGTTTGCTTCTATTTTTAGGTCTCTTGAGATTTCTTATTTTCTAGGCAACCTAGAAATGTGACTAAAGTTAAGATTATAGGCAGAAACTAATTATATTTTACTTGGAAGTACACTTATGGTCTTCCTACTAAGTGGAAATTCTGTGATATTTTAAAATCTGGTGCATGTACCTTGAAAAAAAAAAAAAACTATGTAACTTAACCCTACTTTATATATACAGATTTCATATTATATTATATTATAAGGTTTTTAATTGCATTGCCTACTTTCAAAATTTAGATCTGAATTACTGTGTGCAAAGCAATGGCTTTTTACTATGTTATCTTACTCTACAAAAGCTGAAAATATGTTTCCCTTCTTCCTAGCATGCTTGATCACAAAGAAATTTGCATGATATTTGGAAGGCAAAAGGAAAGCAACAACAATTAAACTCTCGAAGTTGGTGCAGAGTCACAGGCTCCTCTGTAGTTCATGAATGTTGTCTTTGATATGCTGACTCACCTCACTGATGGATGGCAACATCCTCACTTCAGTTTATAGCCCCTGCTAGATTTTCCCCGGAGAAGGCAATGGTGCCCCACTCCAGTACTTTTGCCTGGAAAATCCCATGGACGGAGGAGCCTGGTAGGCTGCAGTCCATGGGGTCACTAGAGTCAGACATGACTGAGCTACTTCACTTTGACTTTTCACTTTTATGCTTTGGAGAAGGAAATGGCAGCCCACTCCAGTGTTCTTGCCTGGAGAATCCAAGGGACGGGGGAGCCTGGTGGGCTGACATCTATGGGGTCGCACAGAGTCGGACACGACTGAAGCGACTTAGCAGCAGCAGCAGTAGATTTTCCCGTTTACTTTCTTTGAGACCCAGGCCAGGCACGTGTGCAATTGTGCTGAAGGGAACAGACTAGTGTTTAGTAACACTGTTGGAATTTGATACACAGACAGACTTGGATTCCAGATTGTTCTTGTGGAGTTCCATTTGCCCTCATGAATTTCATTTGCCTATGGGATCAAGTTTATCCATATTTCTCTTCACTTTGCATTTAGATTTCTCCCTCCCTATTGCCTGTCTTTCTGGCTTGGGATAATTTCAGGGCCCTTGCAAGGAGAGAGGCTGTAGACTTCATTATGGTTCCTGGTTTGTGACTTTTGTCTGATCACCCTACTATCCCCTTCAGAATTATTTTCCCAGCTGTTCTCATTATTCTGCAAAGTTTAATTCCTAAAATACATTTCTTATTCCATATTACACTTAGTATACCCTAAGCAAACTCTAGCTGATATAGGAATGATTGCTAAAATCAAGAACATGTCAAAAATTAGTTTGGTGAAGCTATTGAAAAAATAAAGCATTTGAAATACCTAGACTTTTATTTGGATTCTGGTTCTATCCTCTAGGTACTCTTTCACCTTGAGCAGTTTATTGAAGTTTTCAGAGGCTTAGTAAGTTGTCTAAACTTCAAAACAATCTCAACCATAACTGAAGCTTATTGTGACAGTTATGAGAGCATGCATTTAACACAGTTATTGTTGCATAGTATGCTCAGAATAAGTGTTGCTTATTATCATCATTTATTATTAAATGATTAGAACTTTAAAGGAGTTCACTGTGTATTAGCTATGCTTATTAATATAATTATCCTGACCATGAAGTAAAATCTAAAATATTAATATACTTATTTCTAATTGCAGAATATCAAAATATTTTTATGTTATTTTAAAAATTCATATTTAAAGTATACATTACACCTATTTTTTTCTGTGTAAGCTCAATAATGAAATATTTGAATCCAAGTGTGAAAATGTCTAATAGCTTTCATACTCAGTATTCCCTGGTAAGTTAATTCTGATTTTCTACTGAAGGCACCTAAAATTTCTGTGAAATAACTATTGCAGCCTGTACAATTTTGCCATATTTTAACCTTTTACTTCCTGTTACTATATTGTTTGAAGCACTTAGATATAACTGTAATTATGTAAACAATTATTGGTGTGGAATATTAAAAATTAATTATTTTAAAGAAGTGTAAAATGTAAAAATTTACTATTTCCAACTTATAACTTATAGGAGCATATTGGTATATATTTTTATAGGTTTGATGAAGCATGAAAACTTATGATCATGTTAGAAAAATAATTTTTATTTATCATCATGCATTTTAAAAGGTATATTAAAATGTAATAATGAACTGTATAAATTAAAGTCATAAAACACATAGACTCCAATCATAAGATCATAAAGAATGCTAGCCTAAACATTGTCTTTCATTTTGGACTTAACCTTAACCTTACCAAGGCAACTAGTTCACACACAATTACAATAAGTCTTCATGCTAAATTCTGATTTGGAAACATTTTCTCTCTCTCTATGTGAATATATATGACAACATATACACATACATTCGAAATTGTCAGTAAGTCAGTACTCTAGCAAATTCAGTAGTATCATATTCCATCCAATCTAATAACATACCAATCAACTAAAAGGAAGAAAGAAAAAATCACTTCTTCTGGAACAAAAAATTTTACATATGAATCATTTGCCTAAATATTTATAATGTTTATAAGATTAAGTATTATGTTTTGAATCTTGAGCAGTAAATAAGAATTGCAATGCTGGTAAATTTTACCCTATAATAAAAATGAATTAAAATTTACTTTTAGAAGACCTGGTTGAGCTTACTAACTGATTACAATAATGTCCTTGAGGGGTCTTATAACAAAATGCAGTCTGAATACTATAATGAAGCTCATTCTTACCAACAAAAAATGAATGCATTGTTCATGAAAATATGAAGTATCTTTTTAAAAGGTAGATAGTATTCTGTTAAGATGAGTGTGCTTTTGGATCAAATAGTTATTAAGTGAACCTGTGCAGTATACTGAGTATCTATAGTGGGATGTGGCAGACCAAGACCAAGACCTAGTGAAATGTGGAAATACAGTCACTAGAATGATAGTAAAACTTTTAGAGGGTAGAGAATATGGAGACAAGTAACACTTGGTAAATAGTCAATAGAATTGATACAATTTCAAGAAAGTTCTAGGCATCATTATAGGCTGGTGGAGAAAGACTATGGGAATTCTAAGACTAATGAGGTTTAGTAATCTCAGTGCAAGAAAGGTTTGTCAATAGATATTATGACATAATTCCTGAGAATTGGAGTAAGCCACAGGATTTCAGCTCCTGATAGAGGTATTATCAAGAGTAAGATTCTCTTGGGTATTAAAAAAAAAAGTGTATTAGACTGGTTATCAATATAGAAATTGATCAACTCAGAGTTGGTATAAATGATCAAAATGAGGTTCATGATTCTGGGATATATTCCTGCCTTTAAACTTGGGTAGAAAGAGGTTCTTGGTCCAAGCAATGTGCTTTCAGCTGAAGCTGAATCCAGGCTCTGTACCCTGACATCAAATTAAACGTCAGAGAGAGAGTTTTGGGTGAAGTAGAAAAGAATAACTTCATTGTTTTGCCAGGCAAAGGGGACCACTGCTGGCTAAGGCCTGCAAAACAGTACGTCCCAACCCAGAGTAGTTTGTGAGGAATTTTATAGTCAAGGAGTGGGGTTACTGATAAGGATCAGGGTGTGTGCAGGGCCCTCATTCCTTCAATCTAGATTGTCTAGTGTAAGGTGGGCAAACTGTGACTGTCTCTGGGATGAAGAGGGCTTCATCATGTAGTTGTGGCTGTTGTTGTTCAGTCCTTAAGTCATGTCTGACACTTTGCGACCCCATGGACTACAGCATGCCAGGTTCCTCTGACCTCCACTATCTCCTGGAGTTTAGTGTTTCAAATTCCTGTCCATTGAGCCAGTGATGTTGTCTAATCATCTCATCCTCTACCACCCCCTGCTCCTTTTGCCTTCAATCTTTCCCAGCATGAGTGTCTTTTCCAATCAGTCAGCTATTTGCATCAGATGGCCAAAGTACTGGAGCTTTATCTTCAGCATCAGTCCTTCCAATGAATATTCAAGGTTGATTTCCTTTAGGGTTGACTGGTTTCCTTTAGGATCTCCTTGAAGTCCCAGATCAGATCAGATCAGATCAGTCACTCAGTCGTGTCCAACTCTTTGCAACCCCATGAATCGCAGCACGCCAGGCCTCCCTGTCCATCACCAACTCCCAGAGTTCACTCAGACTCATGTCCATTGAGTCAGTGATGCCATCCAGCCATCTCATCCTCTGTCATCCCCTTCTGCTTTTGCCCCCAATCCCTCCCAGCATCAGAGTCTTTTCCAACGAGTCAACTCTTCGCATGAGGTGGCCAAAGTATTGGAATTTCCAGCTTTAGCATCATTCCTTCCAAAGAAATCCCAGGGCTGATCTCCTTTAGAATGGACTGGTTGGATCTCCTTGCAGTCCAAGGGACTCTCAAGAGTCTTCTCCAACACCACAGTTCAAAAGCATCAATTCTTTGACGCTCAGCCTTCTTCATAGTCCAACTCTCCCATCCATAAATGACCACAGAAAAAACCATAGCCTTGACTAGACGGACCTTTGTTGGGAAAGTAATGTCTCTGCTTTTGAATATGCTATCTAGGTTGGTCATAACTTTCCTTCCAAGGAGTAAGCGTCTTTTAATTTCATGGCTGCAGTCACCATCTGCAGTGATTTTGGAGCCCAGATGACTACTGGAAAAGCCATAGCTTTGACTACATGGACCTTTGTCTGCAAAGCAGTTTTCCTTCCAAGGAGCAAGCATCTTTTAATTTCATGGCAGTCATGATCTGAGGTGACTTTGGGGCCCAAGGAAAATAAAATCTGTCACTGCTTTCACTTTTCCCCCTTCTTTTTGCCATGAAGTGATGGGACTGAAAGCCAATCTTAGTTTTTTGAATGTTGAAATTCAAGCCAGCTTTTCAATCTCTTTCACCCTCACTTAGAGGCTCTTTAGCTCCTCTTCACTTTCTGCTATTAGAGGGGTATCATTTGCATACTTGAGTTTGTTGATTAAATAGGCAAGGTGACAACTAGTTAACTTCTTCCCTTGGGTGGGAGGTTTTGGTTCTGTGGAAGAGCTCAAAGATGTTGCTTTGTGTATCACCTGAGGGGGAACTAGGACTCGGCCCCAAGATTGTTCTATTGTTTCTTGGCTGCTCCTCCCTTGTCTCTACACCCCCTCCCTTCCCTGATTAGCAACTGTTTGAACCTGTCCTTTAGAACTCAAGGAAGATCATGGAGGCTGAATAGAAAGCCTCTCATGCCCAGGAAGCCCAAGGGGTCCTGCTCAGTTTCAGTACTATTTTTGTGAGGTACAATGAGTCCCCTACAAATGAACTCTCAAGTTACAAACTTTCAATCATGTGAATATGTACTTACATGTCCAATCAGGTAAGGCGTGAGTGAAATCGCACCTTGTTCTCTGTAGCCTACTGCTAATGATCTTTTGGCTCTACCATCTCCCACCATCTCTCCCTCCTCCTCCAGTCAGTAACTCTCTTGTTTGTTGACTCGATGCCAGCCCCTGTATGCCAGCTATTGTACTGTACTACTGTACTTTTCAAGGTACTGTACTATAAGATATAAAATGTTTATTTTTGTATTTGTTTTTATGTACTGTTTGGGTGAAAAGTATTTTAAACCTATTACATTACAGTACTATATAGCCAATTGTGATAGTTGAGTACCTAGGCTAACTCTGTTGGAATTACAAACAAATTGAACTTACAAATGTGCTGTCAAAACAGAACTCATTCATTCATGGGAAACTTACTGTATAAGCAAGCCTACAATTGTAACAGTGACAAAAAAAGGAAGTGAAGCAAGGTAAGTTGCAAAAACAACAAGATACCATAAATACAATGTGTTACAATGAGCCACTGTTTCCCCATCTATTTCCCATGAAGTGATGGGACCAGATGCCATGATCTTCGTTTTCTGAATGTTGAGCTTTAAGCCAACTTTTTCACTCTCCACTTTCACTGTCATCAAGAGGCTTTGTAGTTCCTCTTCACTTTCTGCCATAAGGGTGGTGTCATCTGCATATCTGAGGTTAGGGATATTTCTCCCGGCAATCTTGATTCCAGCTTGTGCTTCTTCCAGTCCAGCATTTCCATTATGTACTCTGCATATAAGTTAAATAAGCAGGGTGACAATATACAGCCTTGACGAACTCCTTTTCCTATTTGGAACCAGTCTGTCATTCCATGTCCAGTTCTAACTGTTGCTTCCTAACCTGCATACAGATTTCTCAAGAGGCAGGTCAGGTGGTCTGGTATTCCCATCTCTTTTAGAATTTTCCACAGTTTATTGTGATCCACACAGTCAAAGGCTTTAGCATAGTCAATAAAGCAGATATAGATGTTTTTCTGGAACTCTCTTGCTTTTTTGATGATCCAGTGGATGTTGGCAATTTGATCTCTTGTTCCTCTGCCGTTTCTAAAACCAGCTTGAACATCTGGAAGTTCAAGGTTCACATATTGCTGAAGCCTGGCTTGGAGAATTTTGAGCATTACTTTACTAGCATGTGAGATGAGTGCAACTGTGTGATAGTCTGAGCATTCTTTGGCATTGCCTTTCTTTGGGATTGGAATGAAAACTGACCTTTTCCAGTCCTGTGGCCACTGCTGAGTTTTCCAAAGTTGCTGGCATATTGAGTGCAGCACTTTCACAGCATCATCTTTGAGGATTTGAAATAGCTCAACTGGAATTCCATCACCTCCACTAGCTTTGTTCATAGTGATGCTTTCTAAGACTCACTTGACTTCACATTCCAGGATGTCTGGCTCTAGGTGAGTGATCACACCATCATGATTATCTTGGTCATGAAGATCTTTTTTGTATAGTTCTTCTGTGTATTCTTGCCACCTGTTCTTAATATCTTCTGCTTCTGTTAGGTCCATACCATTTCTGTCCTTTATCAAGCCCATCTTTGCATGAAATGTTCCCTTGGTATCTCTAATTTTCTTGAAGAGATCTCTAGTATTTCCCATTCTGTTGTTTTCCTCTATTTCTTTGCATTGATCGCTAGGAAGGCTTTCTTATCTCTTCTTGCTAGTTTCTGGAACTCTGCATTCAGATGCTTATATCTTTCCTTTTCTCCTTTGCTTTTTGCTTCTCTTCTTCATGGGTAATAGATGGGGAAACAGTGGAAACAGTGTCAGACTTTATTTTTTTAGGCTTCCCCATCACTTCATGGGAAATAGATGGGAAAACAGTGAAAACGGTGTCAGACTTTATTTTTCTAGGCTCCAAAATCACTGCAGATGGTGACTGCAGCCATGAAATTAAAAGATGCTTACTCCTTGGAAGGAAAGTTATGGCCAGCCTAGATAGCATATTGAAAAGCAGAGACATTACTTTGCCAACAAAGGTCTGTCTAGTCAAGGCTATGGTTTTTCCTGTGGTCATGTATGGATGTGAGAGTTGGACTGTGAAGAAGGCTGAGTGCCGAAGAATTGATGCTTTTGAACTGTGGTGTTGGAGAAGACTCTTGAGAGTCCTTTGGACTGCAAGGAAATCCAACCAGTCCATTCTAAAGGAGATCAGCCCTGGGATTTCTTTGGAAGGAATGATGCTAAAGCTGAAACTCCAGTACTTTGGCCACCTCATGAGAAGAGTTAACTCATTGGAAAAGACTCTGATGCTGGGAGGGATTGGGGGCAGGAGGAGAAGGGGACGACAGAGGATGAGATGGCTGGATGGCATCACTGACTCAATGGACGTGAGTGAGTGAACTCTGGGAGTTGGTGATGGACAGGGAGGCCTGGCGTGCTGCAATTCATGGGGTTGCAAAGAGTCGGACACGACTGATCGACTGAACTGAATGACTGACAATGAGCCACAAAGAATCGTAGCGTATTGATAATTAGGTGTGGCATGTGGGGCTTTTCCAGAGAAGGAGGGACTACATGCTAGAATCTTCTCCAGAAGAGAGGGGAGGAGAATTTATCTAGCCCTCTCCTGTTCCTTACTTTTCGCCAGCAAGTCCCACTCTTGATGGAACTTCTGCTTTATGTTATCTAGTGGCTACTCTGGAAGTCAGATCCCATGTCCTATGCTATTGTTTGTATCTGTATTAAGTGTTTTGTCTAAGTCTGAAACTGGAGGGGTGTTAACCAAGAGGGAAGAAGAGGCTCAAAGGAATTTGAAAAGCCCTACAAGGCTTCTAGCCCAATAGAGCAAGCATCTTTGTTCTGCTCATAATTTTATGAATTGACGTTAACATTTACCATTTGCTTTATATTTGCTGTGTGATTCAATAGATACATCATTACATCATATCAGATTAAATAAGTCCTTTTCTAGTCATCATAGAGTTTTATCTAGAATAAATATTATAGAAGACATACAGATGCCAAATAACCATATGAAAAAATATTCCATATCATTTGTCATCAGAGAAATGCAAATTAAAGCAACAGTAAGATACCACTCACACTTATCAGAATGGCCAAAATCTAGGACACTGACACCAAGTACTGGTAAGGAAGAGGAACAATAGGAACTCTCATTCATTGCTACTGGGAATGCAAAATGGTATCTTATTGTGGAACACAGTTTGGAGGTGTCTTACAAAACTAAACTAAAGCAATCATGCTCCTTGGTATTTACCCAAAGGAGTGCAAAACTTGTGTTCACACAAAAACCTGGGTGTGGATATGTATAACAACTTTATTCATAATTGCCAAAACTTGGAAGCAAACAAGATGTCCTTCAGTAGGTGAATGGATAAATAAACTGTAGTATACCCAGACATTGCAATATTATTTCTCCCTGAAAAGAAATGAGCTCTCAAGACATAGAGGAAACTTGTATGCATAAGTATATGATTCCAAACGTATGATATTCTGGAAAAGCAAAACTATTGAGATACTAAAAAGGATCATGGTTTGTCTGGAGTTACTGTCAGTGAGGGGTGGTAGTGGAAGGATAAATAGAAGGAGCACAGTGAATTTTTAGGGCAGTGAAAATACTTTGTGTGATATTATAATGATGGGTACATATCATTATAAATTTGTCCAAACCTAGAGAATGTATAATACCGAGTGAATGGCAATGAGAACTATGGACTTTGGGTTATTATGATGTGTCAATACAGATTCATCAGTTATAATAAATGTACTCCTCTGGTGGGGGATGTTGATAATGCACAAGGCTATAAATATCAAGGCAGGAGATATGTGAGAAATCTCTATACTCTCTGTTCAGTTTCTGTGACCCTAAAACTTCTATAAAAAAAAATTGACTTAAAAAAGTGAAGGTTGGGTTTTATACGATTTTAATTACATTAATATACATGTTATTTGAGGACACTTATTTTCCTCTTCTGTGAAATGATTATGTCTTTTGTCATTTTCCTAAAGAGCTAACAGTCAAATGTCTATTGATTTGAGGAAGTTCTACATGTATACCAGATATTAATCTACTATCAAATTTTCAAATTGAATTTAGCATTTACTTTCAGTTATATAAATACTTGATATAGTACAAAAGTAGCATTACAGATCACTGAGTAAATGATGCACTGTTTCAATACGTGGTGGAAGAACAACCAACAAACTATAGTTTTAAAATGAAATTAACTTTTGTTACTTGTGAATTCATAGAGGATTTATAAAAACATATATGGGCTTTCTTGGTAGCTCAGCAGTAAAGAATCTGTCTGCCAATGCAGAAGATGTGGTTTCAATCCCTGGGTCAGAAGATTCCCTGCAGCAGGAAATGGCAAACCAACTCCAGTATTCTTGCCTGGGAAGTCCCGTGGGCAGAGGAACCTGGTGGGCTACAGTCCATGTGATTGCAAAAGAGTCAGACGCAACTTAGCAACTAAACAGTAACAACAATAAAAACATAAACAGAATTTAAAGAGTAATTACAAGGAGAAAACATCACGCAGAATAAGAAATGAAAATTGCCAGCATCTTAGAAATGGCCTGTTTATCATTCACAGATCCCCTTTCCTACCTCTTCCTTAAAAGGACTCCATTCTGATTTTTATAATTCCTTTGCTTTGCTTTTAAGCTTGCTGTCAATGTTTGTACCTATAGTCATTATATTATACAGTCTTGCCTACTACTTTGTGTAAACAAAATCTCAATGAGACTCCACTGTCTACTTGTCTCTATAAAATCCCAGGTCTTCTTCCTTTCTTTTTTTCTGAGTTGTCTCTCATTAAAGAATGCTGTCCTTATTGCAATAGCCTGAATAGAATCATCTCATTAAGGAATTTTGTCTTCCACAAAATGCACACACAAACACATACACACCATCACACATAGCTTAAAAGTTGAGAAGGTGGAGAGGGGAGAAGAAATGTTTTGAGCAAGAAGGAAGGAGATTTACATACACGAGTGGTGGCTTTGTATGGTTAATTGTGATATCATTGTTGAGAGAACTTTTACTTTTTCAAAATTGATAAAATTTTGACTCCTACACAGATATCAATATGAGTGCATGATAGATGTATTCGTTAGTTGTTAATGAAGACAAATGATGTATTCGAAAATAGACATGAGCTCCATATCCATTTTTGTGTGATTGTTGTGTGAATTTGGAACCCTGGGCATTTTGAAGCTGCATTTTTATAATGGTGACATACTCTCCTGCTGCATTTCAGGGTTTGTTTCAAGACTGTTCTTGTTTATCATTATTTGAAAGCCTTTTTATATATGAACACATTTTAATTTGATTTTAGGGACAGCTTTAGTTTAAACAATTATAAGCCACTTTTGAATTTTATTACAGTTATCATTAGCTTAGAATAACATTTTTACTAATTTTTTTTCTAACTTATGGCAGGACCCAAGACAAAGGTTGGAGTGTGTTTAGGAGAGGGTCCCACTTCCCACTCACTATATATGTAAAATGCTCTTCTGCCTAAGTTCATTTCCTCATATTTTAGGTGTTTTTATTTCTTTGTTGTCTAAACAACTCAAAATCAATCCTCCTTTCCTTTGCGGCAATTGAGCTCATATGCCCAGAGCTCATGAGTTTCTGTGGGCATCTGGATGTGTTTTGTTTCCCCCATCACTACCACTGAGTAGTTGTGAAAGTTCCTGAAATGTGAGATTCTCCTTGTGTAAATTTGGAGCAAAGTTAAAAATGAGATAATCTCTGTAAAGTGCTTCATGTTGTTGTTGTTCGGTCACCCAGTTGAGTCTGACTCTTGGCGACCCCATGGACTGAAGCATGCTGAGCTTCCCTATCCTTCACCATCTCCCAGAGTTTGCCCAAGTTTGTGACCACTGCATCGGGGATGCCATCCAGCCATCTCATGCCCGGCTGCCCTCTTTTCCTTCTGCCCTCAATCTTTCCTTGCATCAGGGACTTTTCCAGTGAGTCGGTTGTTTGCATCAGATGACCAAAATACTGGAGCTACAACTTCAGCATCAGTGGTTCCGATGAGTATTCAGGCTTGATATCCCTTAAGATCGATTGGTTTGATCTCCTTGATGTCCAAGGGACTCAGGAGTTTTCTCCAGCACCACAGTTCAAAGACATCAATTCTTTGGCATTCTCTTCTTTAAAGTCCAGCTCTCACAACCATACTCAACTACTGGGAAGACTATAGTGCTTCACACAGTGATCATAAAATAATAAAAATAATCATTAGCTGTTGTATTACAATCATCTGCTTGCTCCTTACCCTTGCTCTTGGGCCCTAATGTACCTTTGAAAACAAAATTAGGGAACTATTTCTACTGGAGAAAATAATAATCATATAGTATTAGCTGATAATTATTGGGAATTCACTATATACAACTTCAGTTCAGTTGCTCAGTCGTGTCTGACTCGTTGCGACCCCATGAATTGCAGCACACCAGGCCTCCCTATCCATCACCAACTCCCAGAGTTTACTCAAATTCATGTCCATCGAGTAGGTGATGCCATCCAGCCATCTCATCCTCTGTCGTCCCCTTCTCCTCCTGCCCCCAATCCCTCCCAGCATCAGAGTCTTTTCCAATGAGTCAACTCTTTGCATGAGGTGGCCAAAGTACTGGAGTTTCAGCTTTAGCATCAGCCCTTCCAATGAACACCCAGGACTGATCTCCTTTAGGATGGACTGGTTGGATCTCCTTGCAGTCTAAGGGACTCAAGAGTCTTCTCCAACACCACAGTTCAAAAGCATCAATTCTTCAGTGCTCAGCCTTCTTCACAGTCCAACTCTCAAATCCATACATGACCACTGGGAAAACCATAGCCTTGACTAGACTTAATATATTATTATTTTTTGTATGTCTCTAAATGGAAAATATTTTCCCCTGAGTAAAAAAAACAAATTCCATTTGTAATTTAATCTTTATTTTAATGACACCTTGAGATATAATCACACACAATACAGTTCACAGATTCAAAGTTCAATCCAGTGATTTTTAGTATACTTAGTGTTATGCCACTATTACCACAAATAGCTATATATTTTCATCACCCTCAAAAAGAAACATCGTGCTCATTAGCAATCACTCCCATTTCTCTCCTACCCTCAATTCTAGGCAAGCATTAATCTATTTTCTCTATATATATATTTATGTATATATATATATAGTCTATTTTTGACACTTTATATAACTGAAATCAAGCAATGTGTGGCTTTTTGTGTCTGGTTTCTTCGTATAGCATGTTTTCAAGGTTAATGCATATTGTAGCATGTATCAGTACTCCATATATTTTTTTATTCCTGAATCCTTTCTATGGTAATGATATAACACATTTTGTTTATTCATTTATTAGCTGGTAGACATTTGAGTTATTTCAATTTCCGGCTGTTACAAAAATGCTTCAGTGAATATTTGTATATAAGTTTGTGTGGGCATATATTTTTATTTTTTCTAGGTATATATCTAGGAGTAGAATTGCTGGGTCATATAATAAGTCTATGTATAACTTTTAAAATTTTACTAAAAATTTTTGATGTACAAAAAATCTGTATACAACTAATATATACAACTTGATGAATTTGGAGACAAATATACTTCCAGGAGGGCTTCCCTGGTAGCTCAGCTGGTAAAGAATCAGCCTGCAATGCAGAAGACCCTAGTTTGATTCCTGAGTTGGGAAGTTCCCCTGGGGAAGGGATAGGCTACCCACTCCAGTATTCTTGGGCTTCTCTCGTGGCTCGGATGATAAAGAATCTGCCTGCAATGTGGGAGACCTGGGTTTGATTTCTGAGTTGAAAAGCTCCCCTGGAGTAGGGCATGGCAACCCACTCCAGTATTCTTGCCTGGAGAATCCCCATAGACAGAGGAACTTGGCAGGCTACAGTCCATGGAGTCACAAAGAGTCGGACATGATTGAGCGTCTCAGCACACAGCACAGCGTACTTCCTAGAAACTATCCTTACAATGTAGGCCACATAACTATTTCTCTCTTCCAAATGTTTCCACTCACCCTTTTATTGATTGTTATATCTTTTGGCAAAAGGAATACAATGTCAGATTTACCTCTTTGGAAGTTTTAAGATATATTAATACAACACATATTTTATGTTAAATGAGAAGAGGAAGATAGAATAAAGCTGTAGATCAGATAATACTGCTAATATCCAAATTTAAGGTTAGGACTTTCCCTGGATTATCCAGATGCTGGCATGGTCCACAGTAAGAAAGAAGGAGGCAGGGGATTCAGAACTGGAGAGCAGGCTTGTCCATGAGAAAGATTCAGCTGATCATTGCTAGCTTTGTAGAAATAAGGGGACCTCTAGCAAAGGGAAAGATCAAGAAATGGATTATCTCCAGAGATTTAAGAAAGGAATCCAGCTGCCATCACCTTGATTTTAGCCTAGTGAGACCCACTTTAGATTTCAGATCTCCAGAACTAGGAAAAATTTGGTTGTTTTAAGCCATTAAATGTACACGTGCTTATTACAGTAGCAGTAGCAAATAAATACAGAGATGACTTGGAGTAGAATGGGGGAGGGAAGAAAGAGGATTGAAGAGTGTGAGGAGATATTTTGGAGCTAGTTTCCATAAAACATGAAGGTGGAATAGTAGTGTGGGGATAAGAGAAAAGGATATAAATCAAAATTTTCTCTAGGAAACTTGGTGCTATTAGCAGAGATGAAAAGTACTGGATCAGGGCGAAGTATCAAGATTTCCATTGTGTTTGGGCTCACTGACATCCTTGAAGAAAAGAAGAACGTTTCAATAATAAACCTTTAGGAAAATTCTGAGATTACCATAAAATTACTGGGCTTAAAAAAAAATCCAAATATTTAGTATGACACAGACCAGAAGTTGGCAAGCTTTTCTATAAAGAGCCAGATAGTAAACTTTGTGGGCCAGATGGTCTTTGACATGACTACTCAACACTATCATGCAGTAGGAAAGCAGCCAGAGACAATGTGAGAACAAATGGGCATAATTGTGTCAAAGAAAACTTGATTTATGTGATCAGGCTGCAAGTCAGAGTCAGCTCATGGTGTGTAGTTTCCCAACCTATGATATAGACTATCAGAGCATTTATTTGAAATTTCCATTTGCTTAAAAATGTGCATCACTTCATACAGATCATACTAACATCACAAAAATAGGGGGGAAAAAACCTTCATCATGAAAGACATTGCAAGCTAAACAAATGGCCTATAGATATGATATGTTATTATTGTTAGTAGTAGTAACAGTGTTAACTTTCGTTGCACAGTTACTCTACTTAGAATTTTTCAGGTAATGTCTTATTTAAGGGCTTCCCTCATGGTTCAGACAGTAAAGAATCTGCCTGCAGTGCAGGAGACCTGGGTTTAGTCCCTGGGTTGGGAAGATCACCTGGAGGAGGGCATAACAACCCACTCCAGTATTCTTGACTGGAGAATCCCTATAGATAGAGAGCCCTGGTGGGTCTGTAGAGGTCCATGGGGTCGCAAAGAGTCAGACACTTCTGATCGACTAAACACAGCACATCACATCTTATTTAAGCTTCTCAAAATCCAACGAGGTACTTATTAACATTATATTATCCCTAAATTTACAAATGAGGTTAACTGACGGTTCCAGCGGTCACGTATGGATGTGAGAGTTAGACTATAAAGAAATCTGAGTGCCGAAGAATTGATGCTTTTGAACTGTGGTGTTGGAGAAGACTCTTGAGAGTCCCTTGGACTGCAAGGAGATCCAACCAGTCCATCCTAAAGGAGATCAGTCCTGGGTGTTCATTGGTAGGACTGATGCTGAAGCTGAAAATCCAATCCTTTGGCCACCTGATGCAAAGAGCTGATTCATTTGAAAAGAGCCTGATGCTGGGAAAGATTGAGGGCAAGAGGAGAAGGGGCTGACAGAGGATGAGATGGTTGGATGGCATCACACACTTAATGGACATGGGTTTGGGTGAACTCCAGGAGTTGGTGATGGACAGGGAGGCCTGGCGTTCTGTGGTTCATGGGGTCACAAAGAGTCAGACACGACTGAGTGACTGAACTGAGGGGATTAGTAAATTAATCATGGATTAGAGAGCATATCTATTTTTTGTTAAATAATCCTTCATTGATTATTAAATCAACATTTTTATAGTCAATGAGTGGCAGAGTTGTGAATTTAATCCAAATGTGCCAAACCTAAGTGTATCACTTCACCATTGCACTGCACTGTGGGGTGCTTCAATTTATGAGGTCACACATCCAGAAATCTCTAAGAATTATATGAGTGTTTATAAGAATGTAAAATATATAAATTTTGAAATGCTCATATAAGGTCCTGTTAAAAATGTAATAAGATGTTTTTATTTTTTTATTTTTTAAATTTTATTTTATTTTTAAACTTTACATAACTGTATTAGTTTTGCCAAATATCAAAATGAATCCGATGTTTTTAACATCACTAATGCTAGACTGTGAAAACCTCTCATCTGAATTGAGAATACTTTTAAGAGACATAATTAGGATATATATGTAGTTATTTCCATTCTATATAAAGAATGAAAAGACATTTACTTCCATTCTGTGTAAAAGACTTGCAGATATAGGAAGTAAATTAAAATCCTAGACAGTGATTAACTGTCAAAAAAAAAAAAAAGGAACATATCTCAGCCTGTTACCATTTAATATCCTCAAAATCATTTCTTCATCTATCTTAAGAGCTATTCTAAAGCATTTCCCTGCTTACCTCTTTTGTTAAAAAGAAAGGCATTCATTCATTTTTCAACTAAGTTGTTTCAAATCCTCTCTGAGAAATCAATCTGTGAACCAAACACACTTTTCTTATGTTTCTTTTTAAAACATGAAACTCATGATTAAACAGGCTGATTTTAGATTAAAAGGCAATATTAATTGAATTTTGTCCAAAAACATTTACTTTCAAGTGAAATGTATCAGTAGAGTTGATTTTCTCTACTCATTTCTTGGAATACAATTGAAAGGATAATGCAATATGAACATATGAAGTTTTAAGATGAGCAGGATTGTGATTTCTAACATTAAATAAAGTAGCAACAAGAGAGATTCCTAATGAGAGCCTATGGATGTTTATAGAGATCTTCTGGTTTACAGCTTTCACTTACACTATTCAACTCAAAATACACTTTCACATGAATTTTATACTGGGAAAAATCTGTGCAAGAGAAAATCTAAAGTTCAGTATTTGTGGTTAGTCATATCAAAGGAGTCAGTCCTAAAGGGAATCAACCCTGTATATTCATTGGAATGACTGATGCTGAAGCTCCAGTACTTTGGCCACATGATGTGAAGAGCCAACACATTGGAAAAGATCCTGATGCTGGGAAAGACTGAAGGCAGGAGGAGAAAGGGACAGCCGAGGATGAGATGGTTGGATAGCATCAGCGACTCCATGGACATGAGTTTGAGTAATCTCTGGGAGTTGATGATGGACAGGGAAGGCTGGTGTTCTTCAGTCTATGGTGTCACAAAGAGTTGGACACAACTGAGTGACTGAACTGAACTGACCAGGAATATAATGAAAAAAGTTGTTTTTTTTTTTTTCTCTCAATACCAAAACTGTTATTTCTGCAAATGTTTGTGATCACTAGCATGATAAAGAGATTTTGACAAAATAAAATATAACTTTTTTCCTTTAAGACAATATTATCATTTTTAGGATATCACTTGCTTTGAAGGCCGCTGCAACTTCTGTCTATAATGCATTTTAGCTAAAAATTTTGTCATATTTTCCCTCAACAGTATAAAGTAGGTTGTGCAAGCCTTATTGATTCATTAAAACAAGGGAATAAATGTGAAAATAGGTGAGCAGCCTTCATTTTGCAGTTAATCTGTATTGCAGAAACCACAACAACATTGTAAAAATTAAAAAACAAAAAAATAATTTCTAAAAAATGGGCAGAGTAAAAAGATGAAAAAATGGAGTTTTGAGACCTAGTCACTCACATGTGTTCACTCACATCATAAAATGAGGTGATGACTTGGAAGAATGCTCCATTGGACTAAACTGTCTTGGATCATACAATAGTTCAAGCTTTTGGAAAATATGATAGAACAGTGAATATAAGGACAATGGAATTGGCTGGTGGTTAATAAATTGTGTTGACCTCTAAAAAAAATTAAAAAACAAAAACAGAAAACCAGCATATATTCCTACAACCCTAAGACTGAAAGGCCTGGAAGGATGAGATAGTGAAAAGTGGGTTTGAGGGGTAAGACTTTAGTTCTCAAAAAATCTAGATCAGGGTTATTGTGAAAGTAACTAGGTGAGAAATATCAATCAGACAACAAGTATTTGCCTAGAGATAGCTAATATGGAAAAAGCAAAACCGTTAGATAAGCAGAGGAGGAAAAAAGCATTGTCTTGCTCACAGTAATGGCTCAGCAGCTTTCTAGCACACTAAAACTAGCTGTAATCACACATTTTCATTTGCTACTCTCTATCACCCTGATGGCCAATTTATCCACAGTAGCATATTTACAGGCCTGTTTACGAAATTGAAATTCTTCACCGGAGCTGATGCTACATTGCCTCCGAGCACTATAGGATTTAATTGAACCAGCATGAAAGAACTGATGAATGGCTTTGCTTGCAATGAAGAAAGTGGTGCAGGGCAGAATTTCAATGGAAGATTTTAGCCAATACTTAGTGGCTGGGATACAAAATTGCCGACTACTGAAGTGTTATCTTCCCTCCTTCTCTCTGAGCTTCCATGTGCCTAATTACTATTTTCTCTGCCACATCCTCTTGTTTTTCTTTCCATTTATGTGCTGAGCCATCCTCCCTCATCTCAAATCTGTGTGGCAGGGTCAATTCAGATGTGATTGCAAACCTCCATCTCTTTACTGTACTATGCTTCATTAAAATATCCCCAAAGAATAGCAATTTTCAGCTTTCTGCCACTCATAGAGTTATTGAGATGAAACATTGTAAACCAGCTGTAACCAAATTATGTGTACCTTATATATACTTTGTCTTTGGACTGAACAATAAGTACATGATACCTTTGTGCCCTATTGCATTCATTTTAAAAATGCCTCTCTCAGCTATTTAAGTTCCTTGTTCTCTTCTTTAGGTGATTTTCTCTATTAAATATTTACTATTCCATTGGACTTTTCTCTATTTTCCCACCCTCAGAATCAAAATCCCTTTTCCTATCCTGAGACTGCTGTTTTTGCCTTGCTTTTCTGAGGTGATGTTTATTTAAAATCTCCTAAGAACACAATTATACAAGTATTTCCTGAAAATCAACAATTTCCTAAATATTTGTTTCTAATCATGAGGTTTCAAAGTTCGGTCATCTTCTCGTTCGCCCATTATACATTTCTATTTCCCTTACTATGTGGAATTGTTTTCATTTAATTGCTCTTGTTCCCATGTAATAAAAGCTAACCAGGAGTTATATTTGTTTTCTTTCTGTTTCTTTACTATTCTAATACCTGTTGCTTTTATCTTTGCCTTTTCAAATTTTCCTGAACATCAAAATTGGTTAATAAAAGTGGTATTCCTCAATTTTATTTGTTGAACTGCACAGCTAATCCATACTTGTTTTCTCTACCATCTTACTACAAGTGGAAATAATTTGTAATTTGTATTTTCTTTCCTTTCCCACTGGATATCATTTTTATCCCACCTTTGGGCTGCCATCTTTGTCTCCCTACATTTCAGTGATACAATTAAATTTTGTTTTGATTTAATGCTTCCTGGCTTTGCTTTTTAGTCTTTTTTTTTTTTTTTTTTTCATTTTTCACTCCATTCTACCTTTATAACCCTCTGTTTTGAATATGGCTTCAAATTTGTCCTGATTAAGCACTGATCTTTCTATGTATTTGTCTTTACATCTATCTCCATTTCCTCACTTTTAAAAATGTTTCTTGGTCAGTTATGATTTGCCTCAACTCCTTGACCTTTGGACTTGTTGCTTGCCAGTTACATCTTCTGGTTTCTTTACTTTTTCATTTACCTGCCAACCTCAAACTCCACAAATTCCTATCCTAATTTTATCCTGCAGTTTTTATGCCTCTTTTGTTCACATGCTGCTTTTCAAGTTTAAGACACATGTGTTCAATCAAGACATAATTACTACTGAAAATGTCCTCTAGTTATTTACATGGCTCAATGGAACCATATGGCAATCTCCTCTTACACATTAATAAATACATCCATCTAATAGTCTTGACAGCTCTAGGAGTAGAAGAGTGATAAAAATGACATGTAATGCAAAATGTCCTTTCTCTTGGCATGGAGACTATCAAAATTACTTTTGAAGTTGTTTAATGTTCAGAAACTCACCTTGTACATAATCTTCGGAATTTGTTCTTCAGTTAGCTGATTTCTTTGCTGTACATTTTATTTATAACCTCTCTCTTTTTCTTTTTCTTTTTCCTAGGAATGAACCAGACAATGAAGGATGCAAAGCATCAGTTTAAGTAGAATTCATATCCTTCAAACTTTCACTTGAAGACATGTCAGTGTACTTTTTCGTATGTTTTATTTATTTATTTATTTTTGAGAAATATTTACATCGTGAAAACAAAAAGTAAAGTCTGCCTTTCACCAAGCAAGGAAATATTAAAAATCACAGAGACAAAATGGAGCAAAATAGATAAGGATTCCAATATAGAAAATTGGGGGAAAAAAGAGTAATGCTTGGTGATTGAATATGGAACAACACTTTCTTTGGATTACTTCTCTTCTAGTCAAACGTGTTTGTTTTTCTTGAAATTTACTTTTATTTCTTGCTTTCTTTTTTTTTTTTTTTCTTGCTTTCTTTCTAAGTTAAATGAATAATCAGTACACGTTTCTCCTAAATCTTACTAGTGGCCATTAAGAACACACATTTTATATATTAAATGTATAGCCAGAAACATAGGATAGTCAGTACCTGTGAAATAATGGGCTTTCCTAAAGCACACAGCTCCAAGAATCCTTATACATTCCTAAGTGATAAAAGCATTAGGGAACATCTCTTGTTCTAATATTTGATCCTGTCTCTGACACAGGGTTCTTAAACCTATGTAAATTCCTAAATGATAAGAGCACTAGGAACATCTTTTATTCTAATGAGGTGACTTTGGGTCAGCTGCCTAATGGCTCCTGGGTGGGAGCTGATCACCAGGAAGACCAAGTCATGATTTAAAGTTCAGACTTTTCAGTCCATCACAAATCCTCCAAAGAAGGGAGTGGGGCTGGCAGTGGAATTAATAATTGGCTGTGTCTATGTGAGGAAGGTGCTTCGCTGGTGACCCAGAGAAGCCTGGTGGGCTACAGTCCTTGGGGTTGCAGACTCAGACACAACTTAGTGACTAAAGCCCCCATAGGCTGTGTCTATGTGAGGAAGCCTCCATAAAATCCCAATAGAGCAGGATTTAGAGGGTTTCCAGATTAGTGATCATATTCACATGCTGGGAGAGTGACACACCGAAAGCCCCATGGAGTTAGATATTCCTGTCCTTGGGACCCTCCCAGGTTTTGCTGTATGTATCTCTTCATCTGGCTATTCATCTGTATCCTAAATCATATCCTTTGAAAAAATGGGTAAACATAAGCGTGGGCTTCCCTGGTGTCTCAGCAGTAAAGAATCTGCTGCAATGTAGGAGTCACAAGAGATGTAGGTTTGATCCCTGGGTTGGGAAGATCCCCTGGAGGAGGGGATGGAAACCCACTCCAGTAATCTTGTCTGGAGAATCCCCAAGGAGAGAGGAGCCTAGTGGGCTACACTCCACAGGGTCACAAACAGTCAGATGAAACTGAAGTGACTTAGCGTGAAAGTGAAAGTCGCTCAGTTGTGTTCGACTCTTTGTTACCCCATGGGCTATACAGTCCGTGGAATTCTCTAGGTCAGAACACTGGAGTGAGTAGCCTTTCCCTTCTCCAGGGGATCTTCCCAACCCAGGGATCAAAGACAGGACTCCCGCATTCTTTATCAGCTGAGCCACCAGGGAAGCTCAAGAGTACTGGAGTGGGAAGCCTATCTCTTTCCCAGCAGATCTTCCTGACCCAAGAATCAAACAGGGGTCTCCTGCATTGCAGGAGGATTCTTTACCACCTGAGCTATTAGGGAAGCCTGTGACTTAGCATCAGTTCAGTTCAGTTCAGTCGCTCTGTCGTGTCTGACTCTTTAAGACCCCATGAACCACAGTATGCCAGGCCTCACTATCCATCACCAACTACCGGAGTCCACCCAAACCCATGTCCATTGAGTCGGTGATACCATCCAACCATCTCATCCTCTGTCATCCCCTTCTCCTCCTGCCCTCAATCTTTCCCAGCATCAGGGTCTTTTCCAATGAGTTAGCTCTTTGCATCAGGTGGCCAAAGCATTGGAGTTTCAGCTTCAACATCAGTCCTACCAATGAACACCCAAGACTGATCTCCTTTAGGATGGACTGGTTGGATCTCCTTGCAGTTCAAAGGACTCTCAAGAGTCTTCTCCAACACCACAGTTCAAAAGCATCAATTCTTCAGCACTCAGCTTTCTTCACAGTCTAACTCTCACATCCATACATGACCACTGGAAAAACCATAGCCTTGACTAGTTGGACCTTTGTTGACGCAGTAATGTCTCTGCTTTATAATATGCTGTCTAGGTTGGTCATAACTTTCCTTCCAAGGAGTAAGCGTCTTTTAATTTCATGTCTGCAATCACCATCTGAAGTGATTTTGGAGCCCCCCAAAATAAAGTCTGACACTGTTTCCACTGTTTCCCCATCTATTTCCCATGAAGTGATGGGACCAGATGCCATGATCTTAGTTTTCTGAATGTTGAGCTTTAAGCCAACTTTTTCACTCTCCTCTTTCACTTTCATCAAGAGGCTCTTTAGTTCTTCTTCACTTTCTGCCATAAGGGCGGTGTCATCTGCTTATCTGAGGTTATTGATATTTCTCCCAGCAATCTTGATTCCAGCTTGTGCTTCCTCCAGCCCAGCGTTTCTCATGATGTACTCTACACATAAGTTAAATAAGCAGGATGACAATATACAGCTGTGACATACTCTTTTTCCTATTTGGAACCAGTCTGTTGTTCCATGTCCAGTGCTAACTGTTGCTTCCTGACCTGCATACAGGTTTCTCAAGAGGCAGGTCAGGTGGTCTGGTATTCCCATCTCTTTCAGAATTTTCCACAGTTTCTTGTGAGCCACACAGTCAAAGGCTTTGGCATAGTCAATAAAGGAGAAATAGATGGTTTTCTGGAACTCTCTTGCTTTTTCGATGATCCAGTAGTTGTTGGCAATTTGATCTCTTGTTTTTCTGCCTTTTCTAAAACCAGCTTGAACATCTGGAAGTTCACAGTTCACGTATTGCTGAAGCCTGCATGCACATGCACAAATATAAGTATTCCCTCAAGTTCTATGAGCTGTTCTAACAAATTAGTCAAACCTGAGAAAAGAGTTGAAGGATCCTCTGATTTATGGCCTGTGGTCAAAAGCACAGGTGATAACTTGGGTTTGCAAAGGGCATATGAAGTAAGTGTGTTCATGTGTGTGTGTGTGTGTGTGTGTGTGTGTGTTAGGGGTGGGGGCAGTGTTAGTATTATGGGATTTAGTCTTTAGCCTGTGGGATCTGATGCTGTCTCTCAGTCGATAGTATCAGAATTGAGTTAAATTGTAGCATGCACACTGGTGTCCAAGAATTACTTGTTGGTATGGGAGAACATGACCAACCTAGATAGCATATTCAAAAGCAGAGACATTACTTTGCCAACAAAGGTTCGTCTAGTCAAGGCTATGGTTTTTCCTGTGGTCATGTATGGATGTGAGAGTTGGACTGTGAAGAAGGCTGAGCGCCAAAGAATTGATGCTTTTGAACTGTGGTGTTGGAGAAGACTCTTGAGAGTCCCTTGGACTGCAAGGAGATCCAACCAGTCCATTCTGAAGGAGATCAGCCCTGGGATTCCTTTGGAAGGAATGATGCTAAAGCTGAAACTCCAGTACTTTGGCCATCTCATGCGAAGAGTTGACTCATTGGAAAAGACTCTGATGCTGGGAGGGATTGGGGGCAGGGGGAGAAGGGGACGACAGAGGATGAGATGGCTGGATGGCATCACTGACTTGATGGACGTGAGTCTCAGTGAACTCCAGGAGTTGGTGATGGACAGGGAGGCCTGGCATGCTTCGATTCATGGGGTCGCAAAGAGTTGGACATGACTGAGCGACTGATCTGATCTGATCTGATCTGATGGGAGAGCATTTACACACATTTGGTGACTAGAAGTGTCAGGAGTGAAGTGTTCTTTTCTGTGAAGATAAAGAAGACATACAGAATAAAGAAATATACAGTAGGTAAGGACAGGGTTTTTCCCCATCTAGGAAGGAGAAAAACTGAGAGGTTTTGCTTTATAATGCCACAAAAAGAAGTAATAAAATGGGCGAATCTTAATTTTCACATCCCATAGTAGAGTATGTGTGTGTGTGTGTGTGTGAAGGGATGAGAAAGGGATGGCAAAAAAGGACCAAAAAGAGCTTTTTGAATGAAAGATAAAGTTTCCATGGAAACTTTAGGAATAAGAAGAAAATGAAAACAGGTTAAAAGAGGTTTGGGCGTAGGTACCTGAAGTAAAAGGAGTGAAGGAGATTTCATTACAGTGAATGAGTTCAGGGAGAAAAACAGTGAGTAGACTCAAAAAGATTTTTTAAGGTACAGTGAAAGACCTAAGTCACCTTTAAGTGAAGTTAACATGGGTGGAAAGAAACCATTACAGGTACTGTACTACTTAGGATACTTCATGTGTGATTAAATAATTCAACTCAATGAACACTCCTTGAGTTCCTAATAGGAACTATGCTGAGCAAAGATGTAAGCATAAATGTAGCATGCATCCTATACTTCAGAAGTTTATAGCTAAGTATGATGAACTAAGACATATATGAAGATAAGAAATACATGACATAATTTGACAAATTCTATATTTCAAATAAAGTACAGAGAATAGTGTGTTGTCATTATTTCCTGCTGAGATATGGAGGGAAATTGTTCTTTTTAAAAATATTAATTTATTTACTTGACTGCACCGGGTCTTAGCTGTGGTACTTGGGATCTTCGATCTTCATTGCAACATACAGGTTCCAGTATCCTGACCAGGGTCAGAGCCCCAAGGCCCCTGCATTGGGAGCATGGAGTCTTAGCCATTGGACCACCAGGGAAGGCCCTAATGAGGGAAATCTTAAAGCATGAAGTTAAATGTGAATTAAATCTTAAAGGATGGGTTAAATTGTGGTTTTGGAAGATGAAAGGAAGAGCATCCCAAATTAAATATATACAGCCAAAACCTAAGTGGTCAAGATCTAAATGGATAAAATAGTGCTTACCTGTATAAATAGTGACTAGTTTATTGAAGCTCTGCAGACATAATAGGAGGAGGTGATCAGAACTAGACTTATCTGTTTCATATTTTATTATGTTGGCCATTTAAAAACTAAGAAAATCTTTGACTCAGGGTATTCATGTGATCATAGTTTTTGCATTAGAAAGTGTTAGCTATAGAGGTGATGATAAATTATATGTGGAAGGAGATTAACAATAAGTTGATACAAGAGTTCAAACAAAAGATAATAAGAACAACATTATTTTTTAAATGGAAAGAATTGACTTTTAGAGAATGCAGAATTGATTGAGAATTGAATATATGCATAAGGAGTAAGGGGCTTCCCAGGTGGCACTAGTGGTAAAGAACCTGCCTGTCAATGCAGGAGGCATAAGAGATTCAGGTTTGATCCCTGGGTTGGGAAAATCTTCTGGAAGAGGGCATAGCAACCCACTCCAGTATTCTTGCCTGGAGGATCCCATGAACAGAGGAACCTAGTGGACTACAGGGTCTATAGGGTCTATAGGGTCACAAAGAGTTGGATATAACTGGACGGAATTAGCACACACACACACATAAGGTAAGAGAAAGAAAAATGGACTCAATGTGTCCAAGTTTGACTGGCTGAAAGATGTAATCCTCACTCTTAGACATTGTTTCAATTTAATATTTTAGTTACATGTATTAAATATGGTTGTGTAGTTCCTAGTAATAATATAATTTCAAATTCCTGTGGAAGAACACTCCACAGAGTAGTTTAATATAATTTGTATATACTGTACATACACTTCACTCAAATAGTAAGTACAAGGAATTTTCTTAAAGGAGATGAATATATTTTAAACTTTAATAGGCATTTGCTTAGAAAATTACAGATGTGTTGGGATTCCCTTAAAATTATGCAATGATATGAGACATAAAACTATTTTCTCTTAAAAATCAGAAAAAAATCTGAAAAACCTTTGAGAACTTCTCAAACCAACTGTACATGCCTATGGATGGGCAAATTGAAATACTTAATTAAAGACTTCATGTATTTTTGCTTGGAATGTATATGATTGAGAAGAAACATCTGCAATATGTTTTGTGTTGAATTTTCTTACATTTTAATTTTATATCTTTTATGTAGGCCTCTGCATGAAACAAAATGTTTTTCTGTGGTTAAGCAGTACAGTACTATTTGGAAAATATGTATCTCATCAAGATCTAGCCAAGAAAGGGAGAACAGGACGGGGCAATGCCTTGAATAGAATAACTCCCAACAGCTAGACATTGATTACCAGAGAGCCAACAAACAACATGCCAAGCAACAGAAACAGCTCCATTACAGCTGTGTCCTATGCATGGCTGGAATAAAAAAATTCCAAACTGGAGCTGGTTCAGCCTGAGTGCAGGCAGAAGACACTTTCACTGAAGTGCCATCACTGGCCCTGTTAGAATGTAGAACCTGAAAGCAAAGCTATCTGTGTGTTTAGTTGATCAGTCATGTCTGACTCTTTGTAACCCTTTGGACTGTAGCCTTCCAGGCTTCTCTGTCCATGGGATTTTTCAGGAAAGAACACTGGAGTGGGCTGCCATTTCCTCCCCCAGGGAATCTTCCCGACCCAGGGATCAAACCCATGTCTCCTGAATTATGTGTCTCCTGCATTGCCTTTGGATTCTTTACCATGCTGAACCATTGGGGAAGCCCCTGAAAGCCAGGCTAGGCATTGGCATAGGAGAAGGACTAAGACAAAACTCTCTCATGTGTGTAGAAAACTATCAAGATAAGTAGGCTGCCCATTTATTAGTGAGTTTGCTTTATGTTGGCCTGTGCTTTGAAGTCCTGAAAATTTTCTGAGGGTGCAGAAATGACTCTAGGTGATATAGGCACAGAGCATGGGGGTGAAACTCTACCAGACACTTTCCTTTTTCAGTCAGAGAATCTTTTGCTAATGTCTTCTCTGTATTTGGTTTCTCTAAAGATTTTGTTTGAAGAAAAGCTTCAAAGGCTAGTTTTTTTGTTTTTTTGGTTTTTTTTTTTTTTTGGTCTTATTTTCTTGGAGAACACTTGTTTAGACACCATAGTGCTGGGGAAACTAATCAAAATGTTAAAATGTAAAGAGGTAATATTTTCTAATCTCTACATTTGACTTAAGTGAGATGGTGAATTCTTTGGAGAGACAATTAAGGAGACTCAAGGGGTGAGTAATTCCCGATATTCTTACACTGTATTGTACATTTTAAATGTTTACAATTTTGTACAAAAGAAGGCAAAGTTATTAACTTGAAGAGTTTTTTTTTTCCTCCTGAAAGTAGAAAATTATATTCAGAACTACAAGAGTATACTTAAGGCATTAAATATTTATTTCTTTGTTCAAAAGTAAGCAGCTGAATCTTATCAGTTTTTATGCCAAGAGCATTTTTTAGCTCCTCTTTGTCAATTATAATTTTTACAGAGTGATACACACAAGAATACACCGATGCAAACACACACGTAGATACAGACACAGGCATTTGCATGCAGGAAAGGGAAGGGAAGAAGGCAGGGAGGACAGAGGGACAGAGAAAGACAGAGGGAATAGGTGAGGTTTAAAGCCATTATTTTGTGAATAAAAATACATTTTTCATTTGCCCATTTTGTTTCCTTTCTTCTCAAAAGAGCACTTCTGCAGACATGTAGGAGAGTACTGAGGAAAGATAAAGCCAGAAAAATATTTGGTTCCATGAACTGTGACTAGTAATTTAAGAAAGATTTGTAAACATGAAGCTTAAAACTTTCATTTAATTTTATTTTTCACTTCCCTTTTTAAAATTAATTTTTATTGGAGTATAGTTGCTTTACAATGTTGTGTTAATTTCTACTGTACAGCAAAGTGAATCAGCTGTATGTATACATATACTCCCTCTTTTTTGGATTTCCTTCCCATTGAGGTCACCACAGAGCACTGAGTAGAGTTCCCTGAACTATACATATATACATATATACTAGGTTTTCATTAGTTATCTATCTTATACATAGTATCAATAAGGTGTATACATTGATCCCAATCTTCCAACTCATTCCACACCCTCTTCCCCCCTTGCTGTCTATACATTTGTTCTCGATATTTGTGTCTCTATTTCTTCTCTGCAAATAATGTCATCTATATAATTTTTCTAGATTCTACATATACACATTAATATATATTTGTTTTCCTCTTTCTGACTTCGTTCTGAATGACAGTTTCTAGTTAGACAATGTACAGTGTCACAATGTATTCCCCATTATCTATCTCATTCACTAGGAAATGCTACTCTTACAGTTTGATCTTAAATGCAGGCAAAAGAATGGAAATGCAGAAGGAGTCACTGGGATGATGTGTACAAAGTCCACATGCAAGAGTGGTTTTAAAAGGACACAAACACACTGGGATGACCCAGAGGGAGGGTATGGGGAGGGAGGAGGGAGGAGGGTTCAGGATGGGGAGCACGGATATACCTGTAGTGGATTCATTTCGATGTTTGGCAAAACTAATACAATATTGTAAAGTTTAAAAATAAAATAAAATTAAAAAAAAAAGAAAACACTACAGAAAAATCCAGAAAAAAAAAAATAAATAAATAAAAGGACACAAACAACTAGAGGGAAACACCAAGCGGATGAGGTGTTTGTTATCATCGCTGTAATCCCACTACTCCAGTGCCTCAGTAGCTACCCTCGGGACCCATTTCCCTGCTTGTTTTCTGAGTCTGGCAAGAACTATCACCATTAACATACAAATAGAGGAGATCATGAGCCTTTCCCCCTCAAAGTAGTTCTTCAGTACATATTCAAACATCTGTGAGAAAAGAAACAGAAAGAACATCTTTTCTGCACCTACTTGTGCCAGACGCTTCCATTTTACTGGTTTAGACATTCCCTCTGAGAGAAGTCTCTTGCCCAATGCACACAATTCAGAAGAAGCAGAATCTGGATTTGGGCTCAGAACTTGCTGAAGAGAAGGTTCATCTTTTACATGGACTCCCAGTTCAGTTCAATTCAGTTCAGTCGCTCAGTCGTGTCCGACTCTTTGCGACCCAATGAATTGCAGCACACCAGGCCTCCCTGTCCATCACCAACTCCCAGAGTTCACTCAAACTCACATTCATCGAGTAGGTGATGCCATCCAGCCATCTCATCCTCTGTCATCCCCTTCTCCTCCTGCCCCCAATCCCTCCCAGCATCAGAGTCTTTTCCAATGAGTCAATTCTTCGCATGAGGTGGCCAAAGTACTGGAGTTTCAGCTTTAGCATCATTCCTTCCAAAGAACACCCAGGACTGATCTCCTTTAGAATGGACTGATTGGATCTCCTTGCCCAGTGCCAATCAAAAATAAAATTCAACTAGAAACAAGAATAATTCTAACATAACATAATAATAGGTAACATAAGCACTGCTGCTGGCTGGTTGTTACGTTTGGTTTAGGAAGTGTCCCTCCAAGCATTTTATACATTTTCATCTCCCCTCATCACGTACCATGTCCTTCTGAGGGAGACATGTGTTCACAGAAGAACTGGAAATGGGATGTACTTCCTAGATAGAACTACCAACAGAAGTTTTGTAAAGTCTCAGGACAAATTAAAAATGCATTGAAATGATATTTTGTTAAATTAAAATGACATATTGTTCACGGTGTTGCTTTACTTTTAATTAAGCTTATACATGATTGATGGGTTTAAAAAAAAAAAAAGACAACAAAGATTTCATGCTTCTACCAAGATATGATCATCTAAAGCTTACTGGTTCTCTCCTCTGTTGCAAAATTGAACTGACATGCTTTCATTAAACATAATAATTTCCTTAAATTAAACAAAAAAAAAAAGTTTTATGCAGTTCCAAATTGCTTCCCTGGGTATTTTCAGCTTGAGAACAGCAGGTGAATATGAGCAAGTTCAAATCTATTTTTATTTTTCAGTAAATATCAAATGCCTTAGATTTGCAAACTAATAGCATCCAGAAAGCATGCTGATCTCAGCAGGAAGGAGAATCCTGAGAGAGACCAGGCAGAGTGAAGGAATACAACTGTGGGCTTTTGTGAGAAAATTTAAAAGCAATTAATGCAAATATGAAAACTTTAAGGCTTAACTCTTCCTAATACCAAAATTTGAAACAATATGGGCTTCCCAGGTGGCGCAGTGGTAAAGAATCTGCCTGTCAGTGCAGGAGACGCAAGAGACATGGATTGGATCCTTGGGTCAAGAAAATCTTCTGAAGGAGGAAATTGCAACCCACTCTAGTCCTTTTGCCTGGAAAAATCCATGGACAGAGGAGCCTGGTGGGTTACAATCCATAGACTAGCAAAGAGTTGGACATGCCTGAGTGCTGAGCACACATACATACTAAATCAATTAACCTGAGTTTCTTTTCAAACTAGATCAAAACACATTTCAGACTAAAACAAGGTGAAGTGACACAGCAACAAACGTCAGGTACACACAGTATCATGAAGAAATAAATAAAATATAGTCCTCTAAATCAATATATACATTTTAAAATCAAAGTAATGAAGACTAAGTGTAAAACTATGGAAATTATACAAAATCATTTCCTACTATGACATTCAGAGTCTAATTTCTAAATTCACACTACTTTGGTGAGAATGTGTTGTTTGAATTTTGTGACCCAGAAAAACTTATCTTCCAAAAAACTGAAGATTTTATTTATTTTATGCTCCTTCTGTTTTATGTTTCTAAAAGTAACGGTAATTGTGATTAAATACCTTTTCTCAGTTTGATGTTTGTTCAATTATTTTGGTGCAAGAAAATTTCTTGTAACTGTAATATAAATAATATATATTTTAAATGAACTGAAATTCCCATTGGAAGATTGAATGAATCTTCCCATTAGAAGATCGATATTGCTGATTTTTTCCTCACATATAGCTTGGAGTATTGAAATTCCTGGCTCTTTTAGGAATAATTCCTTTATTAAAAATAGCACATTACTCTTTTATGACAGAGGAAGTATATATTTTACATATTTTGAATGCCTAGCAGAGAACTATTCAAATGAGACTCCTTTACGTTTTGATAAAGATGACAATGATGATGATAAAAATGAATTTTCTCTTTGAAAAAGCCATGTGGACTCTTAGGAAAGGATACGTCTTCAATAAAAGCTACAAAGTTAGAGTAAGTAAAATTATAAGTGTTCATAAGAGTAATGTCAAAGCAAATTCTATAGCAAAGGACGGACAGCACAAAGATATTTCAAGTGAGACAATGGAATTTTTTCTTCAACCCCTATTTGGGGCATATTTCAAGATTGTAAAGAAAAATGAGGAACAATTCAGTTCACAGCTAATGTTTCAGAAGTTGAAAGCCCAGTTCTATTGATAGATGACTTGGAACCTTATCTTTCAGACAGATGACCTGGGAATGAGCCATGACCTTACTAGGGAAGCCAGGGAGGTATAAGAGCTCACAATGCTGCTCCAAACAGGAATTTCACTTTTTTCATTATCATGTTTGTCAAAATATATGAATCTCCTTTTGTATAGTTCCTTGACACACACTCAAAAATATGTTAAATATATACTGTTCTTCCCTTCTATGAGTAATATATTAATGTTTATAAAAGAATTACTCACAGCAAAGGGAAATTATTTCAATGCATCAAGCTACATATAAAGTAAAAATCACCAGCAGCAATCACTTATTCACCCAATGGGGAATTAGATTTACTCTAAAATTATTATTTAGGTTATACTTTCAAGAGAATTTCTTGGAGAAGTTGCAAAGGGAATTTATTGCACCAAATAATTACATAAGCAGTGAGTCCATGGGAGCATATAAAGATCAGAAAAAGTATGTAATATTTGATCTGGATTTATGCCTTTTAGGTCTTTGGTACATTCAGGTTGCTGTTTGCAAATGGTTGTAGATATTCAGTTATGGAAGTCAAGGTTCTGTTCAACAATCAGTTAACAAACATAGCTGAATGTCAGAAATGTGCCTAGAATGCTAAAAACCATTGTGGCACACTGGTGAATTCAATGGACTTGGCACTCTGTATACTAACATGCTAGTGGTAAAGATGCGGTAGTGACCATATAATTTGAGAAAAGAGCTACGATTTTAAAAAATAATTATATATTGTAGAATCATGAGGCCCAATTCATCTGGAAAATATGAAAAGGCATCTCTGAGGATCTAACATTTATGGTGGGGCCAGAAAGAGAGAAATGTGGACTGGCAGTGTTTATTTGTATCCTCAGTGATGAGGCCTCAAGCATTGATGGTTAGTTCAGAGTGACGACAAAGAAAAGACAGATAAAATAGTTATTGCCTATTAAGAATATTGTACACAGGAAAGAAAGTGAGTGTAGAACTAACATGTTACAATGTAGGGGGGAAAGTCAGAAATGTAAAGAAAACCACGAGTGGAAGTATAAAAAGGGAAGAAGAAATTAATAAGGAGGAGAGGTGCCACAGAATTTAAATAAAAACTGAAAAGAGGCCACTGGGTTTTACAAATGGAGGACAAAAAATAATCCTAATACTGAACAAGAAAGTGTGGGGTGAGTGATGCTAACGCTATATAGCAGTGGGTTGAGAGATGTGAGAGATGTGAAAGATGAGAAGATAAATACAGCTATTCTCTTCACACACTTGACTCTCATGATGCTGCTGGTAGCAGGGGGAAAAATAAAGATGACAAAATCCTACTTTTCCTTAATATGTAACAAACTGTTTCAAGTAATTCACATGCATTAATTTATTGAACGCTCAGAGATAAATTAAATAAATTAGATAATTTGTTTATAGATGAGGAAATTAAGGCATAGAAAGTTTAAGCAATTTTCCCAAAGGTTGTAAAGCTAGTGAGTGGAAGACCAGGAATTTGATCCAGACAGCCTGAGTCCAGAGTATGTGTTCTTAACTTCTATACCAGTAAAGAAAGAATTGCACAGACTAGTAATTTATTGAATACATACTATGCTAAGCACTTTACATGCGTTAGTCACTCAGTCGTATCTGATTCTTTGTGACCCCATGGACTGTAACCCTCCCAGCCCCTCTGTTCCATGGGAATTTCCCAGCAAGAATGCTAGAGTGGGTTGCCATTTCTTCCTCCAGGGGATCTTTCCGACCCAGGGTAAAAATCCACCTCCTGATTGAAGGTGGGTTCTTTACAGCTTAGCTAGAAGGGAAACCCTAAGTACTTTATATACCATATCTCAATTAAGACTCAGAAGAATCCCATGTGGAGGTGAAATTAATATTCCCACTCTAAATATAAAGAAACTAAAGCTTATGAAATTAGATGAGTAAGTACAGAAGTCATATTCAGGTTTGTCTAATGTCTTATCCACTCCTCCTCCCTGTGTCTTCAAACTCTCTACCCCAACTTGACTTTGGCATAAGAACAAGCTCAAGTACTTTTCATATTTAAACACCCTCCTTACACACAATATCTCATAATGTTTCTTTTCTTTAGCTTAATGCTACCATTCATCTCTACTAAACTTTGGCTTCCTTGCCTCTAACTGAATTGTTGAGCAAGTACTAATTATGATTCTCTGAAGGGACATTATGTCTCTTAGTACCATCATATAGCAATCACTCGTGGAAACTTCAGAAACCATTACAGATATGTAACAGGTACCATATTATCAAATATGCAGATGTTATCCAACATAAATTATGCAATGGGTATGATGAGTGCGTATGTCACACATTTCTGAGCATACTACCATGAAGTATTACCCAGTACATGCATGCTGCTGCTGCTGCTAAGTCGCTTCAGTCGTGTCCGACTCTGTGCGACCCATAGACAGCAGCCCACCAGGCTCCCCCGTCCTTGGGATTCTCCAGGCAAGAATACTGGAGTGGCTTGCCATTTCCTTCTCCAACGCATGAAAGTGAAAAATGAAAGTGAAGTCCCTCAGTCGTGCCTGACTCTTAGTGACCCCATGGACTGGAGCCTGCCAGGCTCCTCCATCCATGGGATTTTCCAGGCAAGAGTACTGGAGTGGGGTGACATTGCCTTCCTTCTCCATAGTACATGCATACATGTGTGCTAAGCTGCTTCAGTCCTGTCCGATTCTTTGTGACCATATGGGCTATAGTTCACCAGGCTCCTCTGTCTGTGGAGATTCTCCGGGCAAGAATACTGAAGTGGGTTGCCATGCCCTCCTTCCCAACCCGAGGATCAAACCCATGTCTCTTATGTCTCCTGCACTGGCAGGTGGGTTCTTTCCCATTTTCAGTTGAGTGATAATAAATTCTTAGAGAATTCCCCTCCCTTGTAATTTTGAAATTAAATATAATAAGTAGGAGACACTAACTATAAATTTTCAGATGAGATTCACTTTATCCTTTGAAAGTCAACCATCAGTGATAAAAATATCAGAAAAGAAATTGATTTATATGGAATTTAATTTTGTTTTAATAGATGAACCTTTTGGTCATTGAGATAAATCACCTGAAAAAATTGATTAAGCCCTAAATTCAGTGTTATCATATAAATAATTTGCTTTTACACTAAATTATCACTTGACCTTTTATATAGCCTATAAATAAGGTTGTATCTCTACACAGATAACAAGGGAGACAATGTAGTATATTTGTTAAGCAAATATGTATATGATGCTAGTGATAGTTAATTTGTCAGATGAGCAGTTTAATAACATAATTGATTGTAGGTCAATTAAAATGACATTCTTTATAAAGACATTTTGACAGATACTTAAGCATAGAAATTACAGAACTGAGCAGAAGGTATATATTTCTCCTAAAGGTTTTATTTATTTATAGCTATGGGAGAGGAGAGTCTACAAAGACATGCTCCAAGAACTTCTGAGATCCCAGGCTTGTTAAGCAACTGTTCCTTTTTGGCTCATTCCAGTTATTAATCTGCAAATCAAGTATAACACATAAATTCATTACAAGGAACAAGGTGAATGTTGTGTAATATTTAACTTCTGTTTTCCAGATGAGAAGGGTGAAATAGTACAGAAAGTCACATTTGGCAATGTCGCTGAGTGGTGAGCTAGACAGGATGACCTTTTCAGTCAAAGCACATTAAAATTCTATGAAAGTCAATTGTTTGCAATGGAAATGGAATAGGCTTTGGCTTTGATGTTTACCAGCTAGAAAACTTTTTGAATCTCAGATTATTCATCAATGAAATGGGGTAGCAATAATAGTCAGGGTTGTTTTAAGATTTATAAATTTTGGTAAAAACTTAAAACTGGGTTTTGAATATTAAATGTTCAAGAGTAGCCACTATTGTGTTTTCACCCAGTGGCTTAATCATTTTAGCATTATAATTTTTCACCTATTCATACTTATTTAACATAATCTCATACTGGTGGTGGAAGTTTAGTTGCTAAGTTGTCTCAGACTCTTGTGATACCTTGGACTGTAACCCACCAGGCTCCTCTGTGCATGGGATTTCCCAGGCAAGAATACTGCAGTGGGTTGCCATTTCCTTCTCCAGAGTATCTTCCCAACCCTGCACTGCAGGTGGATTCTTTACCAACTCAGCCACCAGTGAAGTGAAGTCGCTCAGTTGTGTCCGACTCTTTGCGACCCCATGGACTGTAGCCTACCAGGCTTCTCCGTCCATGGGATTCTCCAGGCAAGAATACCGGAGTGGGTTACCATTTCCTTCTCCAGGGGATCTTTCCGAGCCAGGGATCGAACCAGGGTCTCCCTCATTGGAAGCAGACACTTTAACCTCTGAGCCACCAGAGAAGATTTTCAGCCACCAGGAAAAACCCAAATTTAGAATCCATTTTAAACCCCTGTTTAAGATTTTGAGTTACATTTTAAAAATAACCTTATTTGAAAGTTTAAGACTTCTGCTGCTGCTGCTGCTAAGTCGCTTCAGTCGTGTCCGACTCTGTGCGATCCCATAGACAGCAGCCCACCAGGCTCCCCCATCCCTGGGATTCTCCAGGCAAGAACACTGGAGTGGGTTGCCATTTCCTTCTCCAATGCCTGAAAATGAAAAGTGAGAGTGAAGTCACTCAGTCGTTTCCGACTCTTAGCGACCCCATGGTCTGCAGCCTACCAGGCTCCTTCGTCCATGGGATTTTGCAGGCAAGAGTACTGGAGTGGGGTGCCATTGCCTTCTCCATTAAGACGTCTAAGAAATTATAAAAATAATACAGAGTTCTCATATTCCTTTTAATCAACTTCCCCAATATAATATCTCAAATAACAATAGTAACTTTGTCAAAACAAGGATACTGATGTTGGTATAAAACATCTAATTAAACCAAATAGTTTTCTACCATGAGCCAAAAATTGTATGCATTTTAACGTTATTTTAGTATTGCCATTCCAACATATAATGCTCGGTATCAAATATCAACACTGTATTTACCAGCTGTGTAAACCTGAGTTAGGGATCTTAATTTCCTTTTGCTTTAGTTTTCTTATCTATGAAAAGAGATTATGATAGCCTGCGGTCAGTTGTGTTGGTAAAATTGAGTTAATATGTGAGTGCTGGTAATTTACCTATTGTTTTTCTGCTCCAAAATATTCTATCCTCTGCTTTGCGATGCTGAAACAAGAGCTCTGTAAAGTACATTTCTTGAACTTCTACACCAAAAGAAGGCCAAACATATACACATGCTTTCTTAGGTTCTACCAATGGAATGTTCACAAAGGAGATTGGAAAGTGGAATGACAGTAGTACTCCTAAGGAAGACACTCCTTCCTGTTTTTAAGTCCCCATCAGAATCATTTCATCATCCAGCTTATAGCAGTCTTAGCCTTCATTGTACCTCTTTGTTAATCAGAGTGCAGCCTTGCTCATCCCTCTTCTTCCAGAGTCTGACACAGCTCCCAATGAATATTTATGGGTCACATCTCTTCTTCAATATTTGAGCATCAGCTACCCAGTTTTCCCTAAAGAGTCAAGCACTATCCCTGCAGGTCCCCTGAGTTCCAGGTTCTGGTCAAGCAGATTCTGTTGTGTCCTTGTGGTGGTAGATGTTTCATGCAGTTCTCTCTATGAATTCAGCATCCCTTTTGCTCTTTCAGCCTGCTAACACTCTGCAACAAATTCTGTACATGGAATATCCTATTTTTGAGATACCTAGTATTTCTTACAGGGAAGGCAATGCAACCCACTGCAGTACTCTTGCCTGGAAAATCCCATGGATGTAGGAGCCTGGTAGGCTGCAGTCCTTGGGGTCGCTAAGAGTCGGAAACAACTGAGTGACTTCACTTTCATGCATTAGAGAAGGAAATGGCAACCCACTCCAGTGTTCTTGCCTGGAGAATCCCAGGGACGGTGGAGCCTGGTGGGCTGCTGTCTATGGGGTCACACAGAGTCGGCCCGACTGAAGTCAGTCGCACACAGTCGCACGACTGAAGTGGCTTAGCAGCAGCAGCAGTATTTCTTAACTGGGCCTTAACTACAATAATTTGTGGTAGGAAGAGTCTTCTAGGGGTAGTATTGATTTGCTTCTGTCTTTGACCTTGAAACAAAGATCAGTTTTGGCTCAGCTCTTTGCCAATGGAAAATAGGATTCTGGTAATCTCTTACATGCAGTGTCATCACATAAATTATCACCACAAGTAATTTGGATAGAATATCTGTTAGAATCAAGTCTTTAGGAAAGCAAGTGGTCCCAGAACTCAACTATTATGGTAGGAATTCTGATGGTAAGGGCTCTGAGGTGTGATGGCTGCCTCTAACTACAGTAGAGAGTTTTTTTAAAAAGAAAGCAAGAAACCAAAGGGTTTAAACTGTTAATATTATGTCAGAGAACTGGAAGAATTCTATGACAACTTTAATCTCTAACTTTTTGTAGCCACAATAAATTTATAGCTAAAAGTCAGACCTGTATTTTGAGGTACAGTTTGCAGAAAATAAATTGATATGCTTCTTTTGTGAATATTGGGGCAATGATTAGGAGTAATGAAATCATAAGACTTGGAATAGTAATATATAGTTGTACTAGGATAGAAATGATAACCTTGAACTGCTAAGCTTTCCTGACCCTCTCTTTCCCACTGAAGCAGCCCAGCTTTTTCTCAGTTGAATGTGGATTTCAATCTTCCTCTGCTTGAAGATCCTTGTAATAACTGCAAAGGGAAGATTATTTTCCCTAAGGGCATATCCCCTTCCCCATTAACTTTCATCAAATACTCAAAAATGAAACACCAAAACCAACTAAATAACAAGAACCAAATAAAACAACAATACTTCAATCTATCCTTTACATTTATCTTATCTCATAACCCAATGTTAAAATGCTATTGACTCTACCTAAAAATATGTATTAAAAATACATCCAAATCCAACCACTTCTACTCTCGTTCAAAAACACCTCTTTCTCTCTCTCTCACCTTCTCTTTCTCTCTTTCCTAAATGATTGCAATAAGCATCTAACTCATATCCTTACTTCTTCCTTTGTCTCCGAATGTTTATTTTTAAATAGCAATGACCTTTTAAAAACATGTTAGACCATGACCTGCTCCTGCTCAAAATCCTCCTCAAAATGGCTCCCCTTTCCTCTATATTGGGATAAAAGCAAAAGTCTTTAAAATGGTAAATGATGCCCTATGTCATTAGCTGTGGCCATGTAGGGCCATTGCTGTTTACAATTACAAAGGTTCCCCCTTCTCAACAGTACTCCTCACAGCACTAGTACCCTAGACCCTGCTTTATTTTTTCCCCACAGTACATACTTAGGCTTCTCAGAGCAAAGTTTCCACTGGGCAAGGTTGAATAGGTAAGAAAGACTTTATTTTAGGCTATTGCAATAGGGGAAAGAGACCAAAATGATAATTTAAGCATGGAATATATGGAAAGCATTTGTATTGACAAAACTTTACATTTAATATAATATTTTAGAGATTAAGTATTAGTAGGAAAACATCATATGCATTACCTGAACAATCTTCTTGGTGGAAGTTCTTGGTATTTTATAAGAAAGAAAAACGAGGCTCCCAAAAAATCAAATATTTTGCTCAAGATCAAATAACCAGTTAAATGGGAAAAGGGACTAGAACAAAGGTTTTCCAAAGTGGTACTGAGATAGTTGTTGCAGAGCTCTTAATTAGAGTTGGAGTACATACCTATGTGACTCAGGAAAGCTTACGCCAGAACTGACTTCTCATTTGTGTGCCTTATCTACTTTTAAACCTCTCTTCTGGTCCTTGATGTAAATGCATACCTCATTGGGAGAAATTTATAGTATCACTGTCATTAAATATTATCTTCATGAAGCAAAGCAATCCCCATTATTCAAATCCTCATAGGCTTATATTCAGAGTAAGCACATTCCAGTTATGTCTACAAAGAGTTAATCTTATAGATTCTGTTTTAATTTGTTCTAATTCTTAATCAATAAGCTATAAATACTCAAAAGAACTTTTAAATGAGAGCTACACTTATTTCTCCTTGAGAAAAGAAGTATTGCAACATAATCTGACAAGCTATGAAATATTCATCATAAAGTAGCCTCTTTGCCTCTAAAAACAAAAAGGACTAAGGCTTGAATCCCACTTTTTAGCTACAAAAATGAATTTCAAACACATTTTAAAATGCTTAAATATAATTCTTTCTTATTCTCTGAAACTCTTTAGAGAAAACCCTTTGTGAGTTATGGAGAAAAGACTATTAAAATCACAAAATCGGCCTGAAGTTCAGCAACCAAGAGGACTTTCACCAGATACTTTCTGATTGTTCAAACCACTTGAAACAACATTTTAAAAAGCAAACATATGGAATAGTAAAAAAATTATTTTAGGAGCGATTTTTATCCTTTGAATTTTGAGAAACAAACTGATGTCTAATAGGTGGTAAGAAGACATATGGAAACAAATTAAATAAAACCATTGGAACTGAATGAAATTTTTATTAGATATATAAATCTTCTGTTCTTTTATTAAGTCCTACAAAAATTTATTAAATTTTACTTGATTTGAGAAATACTGCTGAATTGTAATAAAAAAAAGATGGATGGATTTTAATCCAGTTTTCATAATGATCCAATGGGTTGATTGCAGCATTTTGATGTAGAGAATATGAAGATGTTATAAAAGAAGATTTATTTTTAAAGTACAGTTTTTGAAACTTATAACAGTTTCTTCAGTATATTCAGTGGCATTAGCCACTAGGTTTTCTCCCTAAAGTCCTCCTATCAATGATCAATTTTTAATTCAGATAAATTATAAGGGACACATTTATTTTTAAAAAATCTATCAAAATTTAAATCACATGGAAACATTGCATTCTTGATGTATATACTATCATAAATATTATTGCTGTTTACTGTCATTATACTATATAATCCTTTTATTTGATCTCAGAGAAAAACATTTTCTCCATTTTCAACCCAAAATTAACTGTGCTTTTTACAAAGCTTTTATTTATTTTTTTGTATCAACATTGTATATTATGCATGTGTGTCCCTTAGTCATGTTTAAAAATTTAGTTATGTTTATAATTCTAGTAACAGTAAAAGATTATAATATACACCAGAACAGGGCACTGCCCTGCCCTGATCATACTGTTTTCCACTAATTACCCAAATCACTCATACCAGATTCCATTTGGAAGAATCTCCTCTCCTCTCTAGTAGCTCATTAATTCAATGATACAGACTGAACTGGAACTGTCATCTTCTTTCATCCATCTCCTCTCATTCATTCAACAAATATAGGGTGTGAGCCTTCTACCTGTCAAGCCCTCTTGGAGGTCTTGCAGCTCAGAAATAAAGAAAGCAAAGTATCTCTTCCCTTCATAAAGCTTACATTTTGGAGACAGAAGAAAGCCAATAAACAAACAAATATATATGCAAGTAATAATAAGTGCAACGACATTTACTAAAGAGGTTAAAGAAATATGGAAGTTGTTGCACATGGTATTCTCAAAAGGCATCTCTGATTCTGTGACTTGATGAACCTGTATAATAAGTGAAGGTTTGAAGTATGTAGATATTTGGGGGAATATGCTTGACTTATTCAAGGAAAGCAAGGAGATCAGTGTTGCTAGAATGAAGTGAAGTAGGGATAGAAATAGAAGAAAAATAATCAGGTTATGAATATTTTAATAGGCTATCATGAGTACTGGCTTTTCCTCTGAGTAGTTTAGTAAATTGTTGGAAGATGAGCAGTAGAGTGTTACATTTGACTGATGTTTCTAAGGATCATTCTCAGCACTATGTAGAAAATAGATTTTAGGACAGCAGGTGTGAAGAATGGAGATTATCTAGGGTACTACTGAACTATTCAGGCTGCTAGAAATAAAGATAGCAAGATATGGTTGAATCTTGAGTAAAATTTTGAAATTTTGTTGATTGATTACTGGAATTTAAAAGAAAGAAAGATGTCTCAAAAAAGAAAAATATCTCAAGGATCACATTAGTTTTGGAGCCTGAACAATTAGGAAAATGTAATTGCTGTGTATTGAGATGGGGCAGGGGCGACTGTGAAAAATGCAGGTTCAGAAAGGGTACTGAGAGTTTGGCTTTGGACTTGCTAAATTTGAGATGCCTACTAGACTGACAAGTGACTTCAAATAAGCATTCAAAAGTCTGAAGTACAAGCAAGAATTCCCAAATACAAATGATTTTTAAAGACGTGAGACCACAATGACATCATTCAGGAATGTGTATAAAAAGAGAAGACATGGAAACCACATTCAAGCTTACAGTTGGTGAATAAAGGGGAATAAGAACTATTTTTTTCAATTATGGTTATAACTAGAAGAACCAAGAGAAAACTAATTTCCTGGATACAACAGTTGATTAAGTGATGGATATCTTAGTTTGTGTTCCCTTGAAAACAGGGTCTGAGGTAAGGGTTAGGTAAGGCTAGTTTGTTTGGGAGATAATCATGAAGCCAGAGTACAAAAGTGGCAAGAATCAAGGAAAGAGCTACATAAAAAGTGAAAGTGAAAGTGAAGTCACTCAGTTGTGTCCGACTCTTTGTGACCCCATGGACTGTAGCCTACCAAGCTCTTCCATCCATGGGATTTTCCAGGCAAGAATACTGGAGTGGGTTGCCACTTCCTTTTCCAGGAGATCTACATAAAGGGGTACTATTAATCTGGTTACCTCTATGGGAAACTAGGGCTTCTAAGAATTAACTAATGATGGCTAGAGCACTTTCACATCGGCTTACTTTTCTGTTGATGGAGGGGAGTTTCCCGGGACACTAACTCACCTATCTCATGAGGCTTCTTATGTGTATGGCTCCTGTGCCTTCATGGAGGGTCCTGAGAATGAAAGCAGGAAAAAAAATCTGGATTTTGCCCAAGGAGGGATAGTTTCAGAATAAGTCTAAACTTGTATGGAATTGTCTACTGCTATCACAGATGAAACCAAAACCAAGGGAATTAGATCCAGGGATAGGAAATGCCCAAAAGAAATTGCCAAAGTATCTGACCCAAAGTAGCCAGCATTAGTATTTTACCCCTACAGTCACACTTATGGTTTTATGACTGGGTACATGACCCAACTTGAACACCAGTCTTCTCTAATTTTATTTTAATTTAGCTTACCTCCTTTGCTTTCTGGTTGTGGATTTTTGAGAATGTAAACCCTTGGCCAGGTAAAGCCATTCTGCTAACATGTGAAAAAAACTATTTCAGTAGAAAAAACAATCAATAAAAAAAGAAACAACTATGAGTGACAAGATAGTCCTTAAAATATTTCTGTCCCATGATCTATTAGCTGAGGATTTTAGAGTTGCCCTTATCTTGATGCTTCATGATGCTGGTTTTCTATAATCTCTGACCTACTCCAGTGTTCTTAACTCATGATTAGCTCAACTTGAGCTGTATTTCTGTGATCAACAATTAAGAATCCTGACTTATACAAATGCTTTTGTGATACATTTAAAACTTTTTTCTACTTTTACTTTTATCCTTGTACCAATTTCCTTAGCTCCTCATTCTTATTTAGTACTAATGACATATTTTGAAAATTTGCATAAGCCCACTTTATTTGGTAAATAATTTAGATTATAAACAAATGATTAAAAATTAACTGTTTCCTTCATGATAATAACTTTAAATTAAAATAAAACACCAAAAATAAAACTCACATGTCATATTAGCTACAGCTTTGTATTGACTCTAGGGAAAAAAACTGTTTAATTTATAGGCAATGTTTTTATTATACACATTATATAAATTTATCATTAAAAAAATCATAAGATAGGTCTCTTCTTGAAGGCACACAAGTGAGTTAATTTAGTCATTGAGGATAAAAAAAACCCTCATAATGCAGTCCCACAGACCAGGCCTGAAAGCTGCATAATGTTGAAACTTTAAATACTGGAGAAACAAGTATGCTATAAGAGACTTGATCCTGCAAAGAGAAAAAAAAGAAAATCTGCCCCCTCATGGATAAGTTGTTTGTGTAGTTAGACAAGCAAATTATTTAAAGATAATGACTATTTTTTCCTGATTAGCCAAATCAAAGTTACATTGTGTTCAGTTTTAATCCCAATTCAGATAAGTTAATTTTATTTATTATTTCTTTTTCTTGGGGTTAGTTATTTACCCAGGTGATTTATAATGTATTTAAATGATATGCCAACTCCTGGATGATACTGATGAAGGGGCCTGGAGCAGAGCTGCTCAGAATGTGGTTTCTGGAATCAGACTGCCTGGATTGGTGGCCTGGTACCCCCAACTACTAGCTGTTTTCTAAGGCAAGCTCCTTACCTTCAGCAATATTTATAGAAAGGTGTGGGTATTTAATGAGTTAACACATGTAAAACAGTGTCTTCAGGATAATAAGTAGACAATAAATGTTAGTCATTATGTGCTAATGATTAATGATAATGGTGATCAAGAACATTTTAATTACTCTATATCACACTGGGCCTTAGGACATTTATTCACTAGACTTCTGGCAAAGATTCACTATTTTCTAAATACTATCCTTTTCTCTCTCTTGATTTACTCCCTTATTATATGCCGCTTATCTTCCAGTAACGTATTCAGAAAGGATCTATGTGCGGTAAACCTTTTTGAGAGTTGGTATCTCTAAAATGAGTTTAATGTGTTCTCTTACTTGAGTGGCTGTTTTCTGGTTGTAAATCCTTGTATCTGTATGTGTTTCTGATATATTTGAACTCCTGCATCAGGATCCTGCTGTGTTCCATGAGTTTGTTCACTCAGGTTCCAGTATATCACCTTGTTATCAATTTTTCTGGAGAATACAGACTTCCTTTGTCACTGTTCAGAACTTAGATCAGAGAAAGGGAAACATGGAGGTATATTAGGTGAACCTGTCTTCCAGCTCCCACACCACAGCTGACACATGGCATAGACATAGTGTATAAATGAAGTGGCTCATGCCTTTGCTACAGTCTGCAGACATCCCAGACTTTGTACCTGGGAGTTTCTGATCAATGCTTCAAAATTCTCTTTGCCTATTTCTTGCAGTACTGAAATGTACCCAAGAAAGGGAAACTGTGCCTTGACTGATTATATGCCATTTTGGGGGTTGGGGACCAAATAGGTTTTTGTGCAGAATTTGTAGACTGAAGATTACATCTGTTCTAAGTATAGCATAGATGACATAAACCTTTCTATTTCCATTTGTGCTAAGTCATTCCAGTTGTGTCTGACTCTTTGCAACCCAATGGACTATGGGATGCCAGGCTTCCCTGTCCTTCACCATCTCTCAGTGCTAGTTCAAACTCATGTCCATTGAGTAGTGATACCATCCACCTCTGTATGTCCCCTTCTCTTCCTGTCTTCAAACTTTCTCTCTTTCCCAGTATCAAGGTCTTGTCTAGTGAGTCGGCTCTTTGCATCAGATGGCCAAAGTATTGGAGCTTCACCTTCAGCATCAGTCCTTCCAATGAATATTCAGGGTTGATTTCCTTTAGGATTGACTGGTTTGATCTCCTTGCAGTCCAAGGGACTCTCAAGAGTCTTCTCCAACACCACAGTTCAAAAGCATCAATTCTTTGGTGCTCAGCCATCTTTATTGTCCAACTCTCACATCCACACATAACAACTGGAAAAACCACAGCTTTGACTATACGGACTTTTGTTGGCAAAGTAATGTCTCTGTTTTTTAATATGCTGTCTAGATTTGTCATAGCTTTTCTTCCAAGGAACAAGGGTCTTTAAATTTCATGGCTGCAGTCAGCATCAGCAGTTAGGATACGCTTTTATATTACTATATAAACACTCTCACTTTAAAAGAGAATCTGGACTCTTCTAGATGTGAACCTAATGAAATGTTGCTGTATATTGGGGTTTATTTACTTACAAAATGCCTCAGTTTCCTGCTCATGGAGGGAATATTTCCATTGCTAGTGTGTATTGCACATATTACATCATTTCTATGACAATACTGGCAGAATACAGGGATGTAGGGCTATTTCTTAAAGTATTATAAGGAGCAGTCCCTCAGCCTTTCAAAAATGTCCTTGACATTTGTTGATCACCTACTATAGCAAAGTCTGTAAGACAGCTCGCAAAAGTATTTGAAGAATATCTGTATTCTGGCAAAAAGTATCAGTAGTTTTACAACTTTCAAAACTACTTTTGTTCATATTCCTTAGAAAAGAAAACAGTGATGATCAGTTAAATTTTAACAGTGGCTCAGATATATAAAATAGTATCACTGAGAGAAAATGTTGGAATGATAATTTGAAGAAATGGTTTTTTTGTTGTTTATTTTATTTTATTTTTGAAGGTATCCTTTTATTGACATCTTTCAGTTAGTTAATTAAGAAACTGATTTATTTTATTCAAATAAAAATATACAGACCAAAAGCTCTAAAGATGAGCAACAGAATTAACAGAAATTATTCTGTTAACACTGACTCAATGGACATGAGTTTGAGCAAACTCAGGGAGATATGAAGGTCATTTATATATTGTGATATGATTATCACCATAGCTTTAGTTAACACCTCTACTGTATCAATTATCATTTCTTTTTTGAGGTGAAAACATTTATGGTCTAGTCTCTTAGCAACTCTGAAGTACATACTACAATATTAATGATTTTAATCATGATACTGTGCATTAAATATCTAGAACATTTTTATCTTCCAGTTGCAATGGCAGTTTTTAAATATCCCCAGTTCTCCCATCTCCTAGGTCTAGTGACTACCATTATTCTCTGTTTTTGCAAGTTCAACCTTTTTATATTTCACATATAAGTGATAACATACAATATTTGTCTTTCTCTGTCTGATTTATCTCACTAAGCATAATGCCCTCAAGGCCCACCTATGCAGTTGTAAACGGCAGGATTTTCTTTTTCTCATTGCTGATTATATCCTATTGCACCACATTGTTTTTATTTATTCATCCCTAGACAGACACATAGGTTGTATTCATATCTGTGATATTGTGAATAATGCTGCAAGAAACAAGAGAAAACATTTAACTTTTCAATATCCTGTTTTCATTTTCTTTGGATATGTACCCAGAAGTGGGATTGCTGCATCATATGGCAGTTGTATTTTTAATTTTGGGGGGAACATCTACATTGTTTTCAGAGTGGGTGAACCAGTTTACATTCCCAAGAACAGCATACAAGAGTACCCTCTATTTTGTTAAGAAAATAGATCTTAAAAAAAACAAAAACCCTAATCTTATACCACACATAACTACAAAAAGAAGTATAAACTAAGTCCAAAGTGAACAAGAGAGGAAACAATAAACATTAGAGCAGATATAAGTTCAAGAACATATTTAAAGCTTCCCACCATGACCAAGTGGGATTTATCCCTGGGATGCAAGGATGGTTCAGCATACCAAATCAATAAATGTGATATCAGTTCAGTTCAGTCACTCAGTCGTGTCTGACTCTGCGACTCCATGGACTGCAGCATGCCAGACCTCCCTGTCCATCACCAACTCCCAGAGTTTACTCAAACTCATGCCCATTGAGTCCATGATGCCATCCAACCATCTCATCCTCTGTCATCCCCTTCTCTGCCTTCAATCTTTCCCAGCATCAGGGTCTTTTCCACCTTCATATCAGGTGGCCCAAGTATTGGAGTTTCAGCTTCAACATCAGTCCTTCCAATGACTATTCAGGACTTATTTCCCTTAAGATGGACTGGCTGGATCTGCTTGCAGTCCAAGGCACTCTCAAGTTCAAAAACATCAATTCTTCAGCGCTCAGCCTTCTTTATAGCCCAACTCTCACATCCATACATGACTACTGGAAAAACCATAGCTTTGACTAGATGGACCTTTGTTGGCAAAGTAATGTCTCTGCTTTTTAATACATTGTCTAGGTGATATAATAACACATTAGTAGAATAAATAAAATAGAATTAGTAGAATAATAAATCATAAAAATAATATAATCATCTCAATAAATACAGAAAGAGCATTTGATAAAATACAAATCAGTTCATAATAAAAATTCTCAACAAATTATATATAAAAGGAATATTTCTCAACATCATAAAGGCCATACTTCAGAGCTAACATCATACTCATTGTGAAAAGTAAAAACTTTTCTCTAAGATCAGGAATAAGATATGAGTGTTCATTCTCACAATCCTTATTTAACATGATACTGGAAGACCTAGTTAAAGCAATTGGGCAAGACAAATAAAAGGTATCCAAGTCAGAAGAGAAGAAATAAAATTGTTGTTATTTGCGAATGATATGATCTTATATATAGAAAATCTGAAAAACTCAATGAGGAAACAATTGGGACTAATCAATGAATTCAATGAAATTGCAGGATATAAAATCAACTTACAGATATCAGTTGTGTTTTCATACATTAATAATGAAATATCTGAAAAGGAAATAAATAAAATGATCCCATTTACTAATACAATTTTGTAAAGTTTAAAAATAAATTAAAATTAAAAATAAAAAGATAAAAAATAAAATAATAATAATAAATTAGTTAAGAATAATTTGGCCAAAGAAATGAAAAATGATACAACAGAAACTACAAAACACAGATGAAAGAAATTGAAGAAGGCACAAACAAATGTAAAGATATCCTGTGTTGATGGATCAGAAGAACTGATATTGTTAAAATGACCATACTACCCATAGCCATCTATAGATTCAATGTTATCACTATCAAAATCCCAATGGCATATTTCAAAGAAATTAAAAAATAATAATCCTAAAATGTATATGGAGACAGGTTTTGAGAGTCCTTTGGCAGAGGAGTTTAAATCAAAACTAGAAATTAATGAAGGGTCATTAAAAACTTTTAAGAATAGTGTTGTAATGAGATTAATTAGTACAATTAAATGTAAGAAGCGATACAGTGTGAAATAGACCTCATACCTCATGTCATAATCTAATTGAATACATAAATGTTATGCTTAAAAGTCAGTCAAGAATTATTATATAGCAGGCAAATGAAGATACATAGTGTTTTTATTCAATCAGAAGAAGGATGGTTATATATTATAACATTCTAGTACAAAATACATACACTAAAACATAATGAAAATAAATATTAAAAGGAAAGCAAGAAAATATGTTAGGAACATAACAGAGAATTGCCATTATTCAAATGTAAAAAATGTATTCAAATATATTAGCTAAATTCAATTATATTTAAAAGTCAGAAAAAGAAATGTTTAGTTGGAATGTATTTGTTATTGTTAGATATTTGCATACCTGATTATGCAAATATGTAAGTTTCCTGACTCAGAATTATATCATGTTAGATTTTTGCCTCCAGTTAATAGAATGTTGTGTTATATTAGAGTACAAAATAACTAGTTGAATTGAGTATGATAAGCTTAATGTAAAAAGTAACTTGATATCCTCATTAGCAATTTTAAATAAATAAATAAACATATACATACATATATGTGTGCATGTATGCTAAGTCACTTCAGCAGTGTCCAACTCTGCAACCCTGGGGATCATAGCCTGCCAGGCTGCTCTGTCCATGGGATTCTCCAGGCAAGAATCTGGAGTAAGTTGCAATACCTTCATCCAGAGAATCTTCCCAACCCAGGGATCGAATCTGCGTCTCTTGCAACTCCTGCATTGCAGACAAATTCTTTACCAATGAGCCACTGGGGAAACCCTACATACATACATAAATCTCTGTATAAAATTAGATAATTTTCTTTCAAACAATAGAAAGCTACTGACAAATTTAGGTAAATAAAGGATCATTATTTGTATATTCAAAAAATTACTCATATATTCAAATGAAAAGCTACTGACACAGGCTCAGGAAAAACAATGTGATGCAGCTCTGGAGATTTGGATGTCCAGATTAAAGCACAATCTTACCAATATTCATCCATCAGGACGAATCAATTGCAGTCACTTTTAGTCTTAAGCTCAATGCATAATGTTTAGGTAAGAGCCAATGTTAGGTCTGTCCACCCAAACCACGTGGAATTAAGAGTAGGTGATTGATTCTGCAGAACATCTGACTATTACCAGAACAATGGGACACTGGACAGCTCAAAGCCATACCAGTCAAGTACAGATATCATTATTCACCAATTAAAATAATAAAAGTAAATCACATATAATTTAGTGTTGTGATGAGAGAATGAATATACTTATGTGTTGATAGTAATTTGTCTCAGTATTTTAAAATGGCAATTTTACTATGTGTTATATGAACTATACAGTCATGTATTTCCCCAATAAAGTGTTACTTGGGAACTGTACTCCAAGGAATTTAGGCTTCCAAGGTGGCTCAGTGATAAGAATCCACCTGCCAATGCAGGAGATGCAGGAGACAAGAGCTCAGTCCCTCGTCAGGAAGATCCCCTGGAAAAGGGAATGGCAACCCATGCCAGTATTATTGCCTGGGAAATCCCATGGACAGAAGAACCTGGGGGTTTATAGTCCAGGGAATTGCAAAGAGTTAGACATGACTGAGCATGCACTTCAAGAAATTTATCCCCCACTTCCCTACTCTGTCCTTTGTTTTATTGAAATACTCCTAGAAGTGATATTATCACTGTAAAGTAAAAAAATACTCAAATGGCCAATAAGACTTGGCTAAGCAAACTACAGGCTTCGCAGGTGGGGCTAGTGGTAAAGAACCTGCCTGCTAATACAAGAGACACCAGTTTGATCCCTACATAGGGAAGATCGCCTGGAGGAAGGCTTAGGAACCTACTCTAGTGTCCTTTCCTGAAGTAGCCCATGGGCAGAGGAGCCTGGTAGGACACAGTCCATGGTGTCGCAAAAGAGTCAGATATAACTGAAGCAACTTATAATGCATGCAAACTATTTTTTTTAATATTCTGCATAATATGAAATTATGCCTACGTGAACAATGAAAGCCCTACAAAATAAGTGACTATACTTTTGTTATTTTCTCTTATTTTCTTCTTATAAGTAAATATTTTTATTCAATTTTATGGGTAATGCAATGTAGTCTGACTTCTAGTATGGCCTAGTAATCTTTTAATAGACTAATCCTCTCTTAGACAGCATGTATAAACACCCAACAAATTTTAAATAGCAACTACTTGAAGACATTCAAAAGTAAACCTGTAAAAGTAGATACTGAGAAGAATTTACTCTTGGAAAAAGGAAATGAAAGGAATTTAAAATCGATTGTTATAACTCTTATTCTTAGGTTAGTTACCAGTCTATGCCATGTGGGTTATCTAAAACTTCAATGAAAAATGTGTGGTCTTACTGGCTTAAAGAACCACAGAATAGAACTTGAAAAAATGCATAACTATACAGAAGATAGTCAGAGAGGAGCAGCACCAAATTCTGTGTCTAATCTATACCTCAACATCTGGCTGATACCTGACCATATTTATCAGCTTCCAAGTCCTTCTTATATAAATCACTGCACAACTAGGGGTTCAAAACAATGTAAACTTAATATCTTACAGTCACAGATGTTATAGGTTTGAGAGGTGTCTCACTGGACTAAAATCCAGTATTGTTGCTGTTCAGTCACTAAGTTGTGTCTGACTCTTTGTGAACCGATAAATTGCAGCACACCAGGCTTCCCTGCGGAGAAGGCAATGGCACCCCACTCCAATACTCTTGCCTGGGAAATCCCATGGATGGAGGAGCCTGGTGGGCTGCAGTCCATGTGGTCCCTAAGAGTCGGACACGACTGAGCAACTTCACTTTCATGCATTGGAGAAGGAAATGGCAACCCACTCCAGTGTTCTTGCCTGGAGAATCCCAGGGACTGGGGAGCCTGGTGGGCTACCATCTGTGGGGTCGCACAGAGTCAGACACGACTGAAGCGACTTAGCAGCAGCAGCAGCAGCAGGCTTCCCTGTCCTTTACTATGTCTCAGAGTTTGCTCAAACTCATGTCCATTTGGTTGATGATGCCATCCAACCATCTCATTCTTTATCTCCCCCTTCTCCTGCCCTCAGCCCTTTCTAGCATCAGGATCTTTACCAATGAGTCGGATTGGAAAAGACTCTGTATCAGCTTCAGCATCAGTCCTTCCAATGAATATTCAGGGTTGATTTCCTTTAGGATTGACTGGTTTGATCTCTTTACTATCCAAAGGACTCTAAAGAATCTTCTCTAGCACCACAATTCGAAAACATCAGTTCTTCAGTGCTCAACCTTCTTTATGGTCCAATTCTCACACCCATACAGGACTACTGGAAAAACTACAGCTTTGACTAGATGGACCTTTGTCAGTAAAGTGATGTCTCTGCTGTTTAATATGCTGGAGAAGGAAATGGCAACCCACTCCAGGATTCTTGCCTGGAGAATTCCAGGGATGGGGGAGCCTGGTTGGCTACCATCTATGGGGTCGCACAGAGTCAGATACAACTGAAGTGACTTAGCAGCAGCAGCAGGTTTCCTTCCAAGGGGCAAGCATCTTTTAATTTCAGGCTGCAGATACTATCTGCAGTAGTTTTGGAGCCCAGTAAAATCTATCATTGCTTCCATTTTTTCCCTGTCTATTTGTAATGAAGTGATGGGACCAGATGCCATGATCTTAGGGTTTTTTTGTCCAGTTCCGTTGCTTCTTAATCTGCATGCAGGTTTCTCAGAAAGCGAGTAAGGTGATCTGTTACTACCATCTCTTCAAGAATTTTCCCGTTTGTTGTGATCCACACAATCAAAGGCTTTCACCTACTGAAGCAGAAGTAGATTACTTTTCTGGAATTCTGCTTTTTCCATGCTCCATGAATGTTGGCCATTTGATCTCCAATTCTTCTGCCTTTTCTAAATTCAGCTTGAACTTCTGGAAGTTCTCGGTTCACATACTGCTGAAGCCTAGTTGAAGGATTTTGAGCATTACCTCGCTAGCATGTGAAATAAGCACAGTTGTACCATAGTTTGAGCACTTTTTGGCATTGCTCTTCTTTGGGCTTGGAATGAAAACTGATCTTTTCCAGTCCTATGGCAATGTTCTAGAGGAGAATTTACTTGCTTGCCTTTTCCACCTTCTAGAGGCTGTCCACATTCCTTGGCTTCTGGTCATCATTTTTTATCTTCAAAGTCAGCAATACTGCACTTCTCTGACCATTTTTCTGTAGTAACATCTCTGACTCTGATCTTAGCTGGGAAAAGTTCTCTGCTTTCAGGCTGCATGTGATTAGACCAGGCATACTTTCAGAAAGTCCAGTACAATTTCTGTAATATATGTAGCAGAAGGAATTAAGTTGAAGGAAAAGGCCATCAATGCTGGAATACCAAAGACTTCATGTCAGAAAAGCAATGATTCCCACAAAAATATGTAAGTAATCCACCCCCCACCCCCCCAATATATCCCAACCTAAGGACAACAGTTGTTAAGAGTACAGTTTCAGGTGGGAAGCTGTATGAAAATTGTGTGGGGACAAACTGAATAAAATTGGGTGACCTCAGCAAGTGTACCACACGGGCTACTCATCCTTAGACTTTACTGAATCACTCAAAAGGCAAAGCAAGGAATTAGCTATTATAGGATTCTGATATTGCTAATATGAAAATGAGAAGAGGTGAAATCTCTAATTTTATGTTGTTAAAAATCAGGAGCAAAAGCCACCAAGGTGATTTAGTATATCTATTTCCCCTAATAACTATAACTATAGCTCTTGCTGAATGCAACTACTAAGAAACCACAGCAGAGGCTCAATGGTGCAAGCAGGTGAGGGTGTCATCATGATGTAAAGAGAAAACTGAATGACTTTAGGAAGTTCTAAGGACCTAGCCACCAGAGAGCCTGGCTGTAGCATTTAATTTCCAATTATACTTGTTAAGGAAAAGACATTGAATGAATTAAGCTTTAATATGAAACAAGTCTCACTGCCACTCCCTGAAGACAGATGAGATCGTCTTGAGACTCACAAAGGAAAATCAATGAAATATTGATTTATGCAATACAGTAGTCCAAAAAAGTTATCACTATGTCAACGTGACCTACTTTTCCTTAGTCAGAGGTATTCATAATGCCCTGAGCAAGTTTCTCAAAATATACTGGCTCATAGGCCTCTCTGGGCATTCTGATTCTTAAGACAAACCAGTTGTGTCCAGGATATGATTTTGAAGTACAGTGTATTTTGAAAATTACTGATATGAATTTTCATTTTCAAATAGAAGCAGAAAATGAAAAATCAATTTAATTCCTGTGTCTGGAAGATCACCTGGAGAAGGAAATGGCAACTCACTCCAGTATTCTTGCCTGGAGAATCCCATGGGCAGAGAAGCCTGGCAGACTTCAGTCCATGGGGTCACAAGAGTTGGACATGACTTAAAGACTAGACCAACTAACACCATGAAGAAAAACGAGGATTCAAAAGAGGAAAGCTTAGCTAGTATAGCAGTTGTGGCCCTCAGAGAAGGAGAGATGACACAAAATGGAGAAAATAATTTTAATAGTTTATGTATTCTTATATGGCTCAAGACGTCACTAAATTAAATAACTGGTAAACACTAGTAGAGTGATGGTTAAAATTCTCCAAGCCAGGCTTCAGCAGTACGTGAACCATGAACTTCCAGATGTTCAAGCTGATTTTAGAAAAGGAAGAGGAACCAGATATCAAATTGCCAACATCTGGTGGATCATTGAAAAAGCAAGAGAGTTCCAGAAAAACATCTATTTCTGCTTTATTGACTATGCCAAAGCCTTTGACTATGTGGATCACAATAAACTGTGGAAAATTCTGAAAGAGATGGGAATACCAGACCACGTGACCTGCCTCTTGAGAAACCTGTATATAGGTCAGGAAGCAACAATTAGAACTGGACATGGAACAACAGACTGGTTCCAAATAGGAAAAGGAGTATGTCAAGGCTGTATATTGTCGCCCTGCTTATTTAACTTATATGCAGAGTACATCATGAGAAATGCTGGACTGGAAGAAACACAAGGTGGAATCAAGATTGCTTTGAGAAATATCAATAACCTCAGCTATGCAGATGACACCATCCTTATGGCAGTAAGTGAAGAAGAACTAAAGAGCCTCTTGATGAAAGTGAGAGAGGAGAGTAAAAATGTTGGCTTAAAGCTCAACATTCAGAAAACTAAGATCATTGTATCCAGTCCCATCACTTCATGGCAAATAGATGGGGAAACAGTAGAAACAGTGGCTGACTTTATTTTTCTGACCAACATAGACAGCATATTCAAAAGCAGAGACATTACTTTGTCAACAAAGGTCTGTCTAGTCAAGGCTGTGGTTTTTCCAGTGGTCATGTATGGATGTGAGAGTTGGACTATAAAGAAAGCTGAGTGCTGAAGAATTGATGCTTTTGAACTGTGGTGTTGGAGAAGACTCTTGAGCATCCCCTGGACTGCAAGGAGATCCAACCAGTCCATCCTAGAGGAGATCAGTCCTGGATATTCATTGGAAGGACTGATGTTGAAGCTGAAACTCCAATATCTGGCCACTTGATGCAAAGAGCTGGTTCATTTGAAAAGATCCTGATTCTGGGAAAGATTGAGGGCTGGAGGAGAAGGGGACAACAGAGGAGAAGATGGTTGGATGGCATCACCGACCGACTCAATGGACATGGGACTCTGGGAGTTGGTGATGGACAATAAGGCCTAGCATGCTGCGGTTCATGGGGTCACAAAGAGTCAGACACGACTGAGCGACTGAACTGAACTGAACTGAAGGTTAGCCTAGCTGCCTTATGGCTTCCTGGGTGGTGATAGTGGTCAAGAGCTCGCCTGCCAATGCAGGAGATATAAGTGATGTGGGTCCAATCTCTGTGTCAGAAAGATCCCCTGGAGGATGGCATGGCAGCCCACTCCGGTTTTCTTGCCTGAAGAATCCCATGGATAGAGGATGCTTGCCGGCTGCAGTCCATAGGATCGCAAAGAATCTAATACAACTGAAGCAACTCGGCATGTGCACGTCTAGCAGCCCCACGGGGTTTCAAAGGATGAGAAGTGGAGGCAAAAGTGGAAAATACATGATCAGTAAAGAAGATTCTGCAATAGTCCAAGAGAAATGATGGATGTTTTTGGTTATATGGAAGCAGTAGGGTGGGAATACTTGGATGAATTAGAGATGAATGTGAGAAGAGGTCATGGTTATCTGTTGGTTATAAAAAATGAGAGAGGAGAGAAAACAAGCACCTAGGACCATTCACTGAAACATAAATCTAGGAAGAATAACATATTCTGGTAAATGAAGCCACAGTTTATTTTGGAAATATTGAATGTGTGATCCTAATTAGACATTCAAATGGGAATGTCAAGTAGACTGTCTCGATTTCAGAGACAATGTCTGGCCTGTGGATATAAATTCGGGAACTGTCACCACCTAAAGTCATAGGAATAGACTTCTATTCCTATAACACTAGGCTAATGTTTAAACATCCCTTTTATTTCCCTATGATTAAGAAAGTCTCTTTGAGTAATACATATGTACAAATGCATATAGTTAATGAAGTTAAGATGTCATGATCTTAGAATTTTATCATTAGGCTCTACATTGCCTTACACCTGTTAGATTGACAATAAATTTTTTTTTGTTTTATGAGAAAATAATTAATTTCACTTTTGTAGGGAAGACTTTTTTAAGCCTAATTATGACACTTTTAAAGTATATTATTCTACCATCACACAGTTAGCAAAAAATAACTTCTTACAAATTATTTATTTGATACCTATCTGAATACTCAAGTAGTTTTTATCTTATTATAAAATTAAAAAGTACTTGGAGAACTGTAATCTTACTTTCTGTGTTTGAAAGACACAACCAGTTGATAATACTAAAGTTATGATAGCTTCCTTGCTTACACTCAGTAGAATCTATTCCTGAGAGGAAAGACTTTAGGTAGGTTCTTTTGTAGTGTCCTTCACTGCTTTCAAGGACAGCTCCCAAACTGGCTTCCCAATAGGACATTCAATTCTCTACTTGACCAGCATCCAGACCCCAACAACTCAGTTCCATATCTCCCTCCAACATCATTCAGCAGTCTGACACCATATTTCAAGTCTGGTTATTGTTGTTCATTTGTTATTGTTATTGACAATTATAGACATCAGATTAGTTTCTGGTGTTGTTCCACCACACTGCTGTAGGTCTATATATTAATCCTAGTCCACAGAAAACAATGACATGTTTAGGAATTTCAATTTTTACTATCTTCAGAAAAAAGATTTACTTTCATAACAAAAATGTCAATATCCAAGACAAAGTCCAGTGAGACGGATCCTCACTGTCCATCACCAACTCCTGGAGTTCGCCCAAACCCATGTCCATTGAGTTGGTGATGCCATCCAACCATCTTATCCTCTGTTGTCCCTTTCTCCTCTAGCCCTCAATCTTTCCCAGAATCAGGATCTTTTCAAATGAACCAGCTCTTTGCATCAAGTGGCCACTGGAAGCTGGACACTCTCTTGTGCTGGTCCAATATTCTTCTATTCTCATGGATGACTGCCCATAAAATCCCAGTACAAAGGCTTATTATTTGTTTAAGCAAGAATATACCAACACTTTCCTGAGACATGTTTGCTTAATGTTTACAGAAATACACTATGATTTATGAAGAATTTTAAAACAGCTTATCTCTACTGTTTTGAGTTATCCTTTTTATTTCAGATCTACAAACCCAAAGAAGTATTCTAAAAAGCAGGTGCTTCCAATATGCTTCTATTTCCTTCTTAGGTATGCCAGAAGTTTAGTTCCAAAAAGGAATTTTCCTTCTATTTTTACTTGATGTGAAAGAAGGGAATCTTGTTATTGATATTGCTACTATAGCAAATTTTGCAAATTACAAATTCCTGAAGGTAACTTTTGTTATAAAGTTTAAAGGCCTTTGCTCTTTGTTTATTCAAAAATTAATACTGACATAAATATAAACCAGATTATCCTGAAAACACTTTCTGAATTATTCACATGGATATTGTAAATAATAAAGTATTGTTATAGTTAAGTCTCAGCTGACATGTACAAGTTTTAGATTAACTATTATATATATTATACATATAAAATACATATTTTATATGTATATACATATACATATAATACAATATACATATATTATATGTATATTATAATATGATATATACAATATAATATACACATTATAATATATATACAATATAATATACATGTTAGATTTAGTGTTAATGGCCACAGAATGCATTATTCAATTACAAACACTGAAGGATGAACTGGTAAACTAATTATGGAAGTTATATTTTGAGATTTTTTTCTTGAAATTTAGAAAAATTAAACTGTTAGCTGTTCACTGAATAATTTTTTGACCCTCTATGCTGTTCTGTGAATCTGCTATACATATCGGTTATGTGTTTTATCATGCTGAATTCCTTATTGCAGCATTATCAAGTGTCTACCGCTATATTAAATTTTTCACCCTCTGATGTTACAGTCATCAATAACTACAACCCATTGGTTTTATCACCTTTTCCCTACCCTCCTAAGCCATCTTAAATTCCATGGCCAATTACTATAATAGCTCCCTTACATGACTCTTAACTTGGTTGTCTTATTCTCACTTCACCACATTTACTTGGTAAAACTCAAGCCTTTATTTGTACCCCCTCCCCCACACACGCAGCCAGATTGATTGCTTTTACCTTAAATTCAAGGACAATAACCTCATAGAGGTCCTTAAGGCTGCTCAGCAAATACGCTGTCTTGTGCTGGTCCAATATTCTTCTATTCTCATGGACGACTGCACACCTTCTGCTCCTTAAACTACTCACACTTCCCCCGCTCCATTCTAATCATCTTCCATCTTTTGTGAGAAAATAGGGTAATCAGAGGAGAACATTCTTAACTTCCACTATCATAGTTACTGAATAACCAGAATCTGTGCCTGTTTCCTTCTTGACCATGGTTGTATTACTGTTGTACTTATCCAACACCAACTCCTCTACTTGTGCCCTCTCATATAATCAAGGACATTGTTCAGAAATTTCTTATGTATTGTTTCCATTAGCGTACACCTATCCTATAGTTTCTTCCATCTTAAAAAAAAATATATCTATTTTCTATTAACTGTAGTTCCACATCTGTGCTCTTATTACACCAGTTCCCTTGGAAAGAGTGGTCTATATTCACTCTTAAATTTTCCTGCCCATTATCTCTTAAAATTATACCAGTCAGGCTTTCATCCTCACAACTCACAGAAAATGTTGTTTTGGGTGTCACTAGTTCCCCAGGGCTTCCCTGGTGGCTCAGCTGCAAAGAATCTGCTTGCAATGCAGGAGCCACAGGATCCCTGGGTCAGGAAGATCTCCTGGAGGAGCGCATAATAACCCACTCCAATATTCTTGCCTGGAGAATCCCATGGACAGAGGAGCCTGGTGGGCTACAGACCATGGGGTCACAAAGAGTTGGACATGACTGAAGAGACTTAGCATGTGTGTGCGAGCACACACACACACACACACACAGTGTCTTCTCCATTGATAGATCCAGTGGTTATTTCCTGGTCTTCATCTGGCTTGACTTCAGCAGCCTTTGACACAGATAATCAATCTGCTCCCTGAAATATTTTGTTCACTTCTTACACAGAACACACACTTTTATATGGACTTGGTTTTACTTCAGTGACTACTTCTTCACAAGCTCCTTTACTGATTCTTCTTTATCACCTCAATCATTTCCTTTGTCCTGCTTCAGGGTTCAGACTTTGAATCTCTTCGCTTTGGATCTCTAATGAATATAGATAAAGTGGTTGATTGGCTCTTGTCCCATTGCTTTAAATGCTGTCTGTACAGTTAAGACTCAAAAAAATTACATCTCTAACCCAGACCTCTCCTTTAACTTCCCAACTTATATAGCTATCTGTCTGCTGAGCAGATTGGATGATCTCAATTGTTTTGTCATTCCGTATGAAATTATGCTACCTTGAAAACATTATTTTGATAGAGTCTCATAAGAAGCAAGTAACAAGTATTTTAGATGATTTAGTGCAACATATGGAAGCTAGATAGATATTCACAGAAAAAATCACACAAAATCAGGGCCCTTCACCACAGTGGATTTTCTGATGTTCCAATGATAAAAGAGTACTTACTTCCCCACAATTTAAAAAACAGAATATGCTTTCTATAATTTGAATTTTTAGTTTGCTGATATGAGAAAAATGGTATCTTACAATAGTTTTCATTTGAATTACTTCTATAATAATTGAATTTTAAATTTCATCTCAGGATTTTAGCATTTTTATTTTATTTTTTAAGAACAATATAGAGTTTTGCATTTTTAAAATATAAATTATGCTGATTATACCAAGGGAAGACAATTTGTTCTCACACATGGACAAGAAATCTAAAAGAGAAACATTCAGGGTTCTTGTCCTGCACAGTAGATATTTCAAAGGAAAGGAGAAACTTGGAGAGAGAGGAACTCTTTGATCAGCTTCTTCCTTCCACATGGAAACTCTTCTAAAAGTAAAACTTGGACTTTGTGGATATTATTTAATGCAAGAGGTTTCTTTTAAAGATTCCAAACATAGATATTGTATATAGCTGCAATTCTTTGCATGGCAAATTTATTTAGTGAGTTGTTTGCTGCAGGTATTTTCCTGGAGGATTTAGTTATTCTCTGGACATTATCAGCAACTTTAAAAATAATATATTATGTACTTCTCTCTGATGACTCACTGCCTCTGGAAAATGCTGTGATCAACTGATCTATTATTTACAAAGAAACAGTTCTTCAAAATGTGATGCCTAAACTTTATAGTTGAATGCTGGCATGAAGTCATGAGCTTTTGTGGTTTGAATACTCATAATCATGTATATAATAAGAAATACTTCAGGAGTTTCTATACTCAGTATTGCAAGTATCCTTGGATTCTAACTGCTTATTTTTTCTTCTATTTATCAGCAGAGCTATTTGAAAGCATAATCTGGAAACAAAGGTAAAAAGAAGTCAGGTTATATCTAAGCCACATTATGCATCTTGCAAGGGTGCGGCCAGAACACTAAGCCAGATACCTGATTACAAAATTCATGAGATAGTACTACATAAAAGAAATACTTAAAGAAAAGGTAACATGAATAAAATTTAGGGGTAGCACATTTTTTGATTCATCACTGATGTAGTTCAAGCTGCTGAAACAAATTACCATAGACTGAGTGGCTCATAAATAACAGAAATTTATTTCTCTCAGTTCTGGAGACTGGAAGCCTGAGATCAGTCTACTAGCAGATTTGATGTCTGATAGGAAACTTCTTCCAAGTTGCAGACAGCTTACTTCTTGCTGTACTCTCACATGGTGGAAAGAGCTCCCTAGAGTTTCCTTTATAAGGGAATTAATCATAAGGGCTCTACCTCATGACCTAAACACTTCCAGAAGACCTCCATCTACTAATACCAACACACTGGGGGCTAGGATCTAAACACATGAATTTTAGGGAGAAACATACATTCAGGGCATAATAATCGCTCAAATGACAATCACTGAAACCAATTCAACAGTAATTTTAGCTCTCTCTTGTAGATCATCTGTGCCAGTTAGTTTGGTGAATATGGGAATAAACATGGCAGAAATCCTTGATCTGAAGGATACAAAAGGAATATAAGACAATTGCAATAAACTATGCACGCTAAGTCACTTCAGTCCTGTCTGACTCTTCTCAACCCCATGGACTGTAGCCTGCCAAGCCTCTGTGCATGTAATTCTCCAGGCAAGAATACTGGAGTGGGTTACCATTTCCTTCTCCAGAGGATCTTCCCAACCCAGGGGCCAAACTGGCGTCTGTTACATCTCCTGCACTGGCAGGCAGGTTCTTTACCACTAGCGCCACCAAACTATAATGCAAGCATAATCTGTCACACACTAGTGACAAACTGATGGCACTTCATATGAGGGAGGTATCACTAATGAAAGGGAATTATGAAAACATAAAATGTACAACATTATAGAGGCAAACATCTGTACAGAAAAAGATATAGGATAAAAATGATGAGCAGAGAATATCAGATACAAAAAATATTAAAATGTATAGGAAATTGTGAGTACTTCAGTTGTTCTGGAGTCTCAAACACTTGTGAGTAGAAAGAGTTTATGAAAGATAGGTTGAGGGGCATAGTTGTGGAGGGCTTTGGATATGAGGCTGAAGACTGTTTCCTTAAATTGGAATGTGGTAGAGAAGCAACGGAGAAGGCAGTGGCACCCCACTCCAGTACTCTTGCCTGGAAAATCCCATGCACGGAGGAGCCTGGTAGGCTGCAATCCATGGGGTTGCTAAGAGTTGGACACGACTGAGCGACTTCACTTTCACTTTTCACTTTCATGCACTGGAGAAGGAAATGGCAACCCACTCCAGTGTTCTTGCCTTGGGAATCCCAGGGACGGGGGAGCCTGGTGGACTGCCATCTATGGGGTCGCATAGAGTCTCAACAAGTGGCCTGACACCCCATTAACAACTCGAGAGGCAAGCGGAGTTCCGTGCCTCAACACATAGCATATTTTTTCCTATCCTTTTACTTTTAATCTTTTAAATTTTTTTTTTTAATGTTTGAAGTGCATTTCCCAAAGACTCATATCAGTGGGTCTTGCTTTTTATTTAATCTCCCTGAAGGATTCCCTTTAAATTTCTTATAGTAAGAATCTGATGGTGATAGATTCTATCTTAGCAGCAGCAGCAAAGAAGCAAAGTTTAACGATACAAAGGCAGATGATGCGAAATACTCTCAGTAATGTAGTACGTGAAAGTGAAATCGCTCAGTCGTGTCCGACTCTTTGCGACCCCATGGCCTGTAGCCTACCAGGCTCCTCCATCCTTGGGATTTTCCAGGCAAGAATACTGGAGTGGGTTGCCATTTTCTTCTCCAGTAGATCTTCCCAACCCAGGGATTGAACCCGCATTGTAGGCAGAGGTTTTACTGTCTGAGCCACCAAGGAAGTCAACAGTAATGTAGTAACCTGGCGACAAGTTAGACTCTTAAACAATAATCTAGACAATGTAGACTATTTACAGTAATAGGGATTTTGTCCAGGATCATGGCATAAAGAATAAATGTATGATTTGACTATTTCTACTTCAGATCTTTCAAGTCTTGCTTGATGGATTTTGAGGTGCACCACTTTTTAAGATTTTTATATCTTTTTAAAGTGATCCCTTTAGCATTAGGAAATTGAATTCATCATTCCCCAGGGTTTTTTTGTTCTTGAAACTACTTTGAAATTAATATAGTCATTCCAGTTTCATTTTGCTTAGTATTTGCATAGCATATTTTTTCCTATCCTTTTACTTTTAATCTTTTAATTTTTTTTTTAACATTTGAGGTGCATTTCCCAAAGACTCATATCAGTGGGTCTTGCTTTTTATTCAATCTCCCTGAAGGATTCTGTTTAAATTTCTTATAGTAAGAATCTGATGGTGATAGACTCTATCTACTTTGTATATCTAAATAAGTCTTATATTGCATTTATTTTTAAATTTATTTTTAATTGAAGGATAATTGTTTTACAATATTGTGTTGATTTCTGCTATAAATCAATAAGTCATAGGTATAAATATATTCTTTCCCTCTTGTACCTCCCTCCCATCTCCCACCCCATCCCACCGCTCTTGTTGTTACAGAGCTCTGGTTTCAGTTCCCTGAGTCATACAGCAAATTTCCATTGGCTATTAATTTTGCATATTGTAGTGTATTTGTTACCGAGTTTTACTCTCTCCGTTCATCCCACCTTCCACTTTCTCCCCTGACCTCTGTGTCCATAAGTCTGTTCTCTATATCTGCATCTCCATTGCTGCCCTGCAAATAGGTTTATCAGTATTATCTTTCTAGATCCCATATATATTTGTGCTTAGTCACTCAGTCATGTCCAACTCTTTGTCACCCCATAGACTGAAGCCTGCCAGGTTCCTCTCTCCATGGGAATTCTCCAGGCAAGAATGTTGGAGTAGGTTGCCCTGCTCTCCTCCAGGGGATCTTCCCAACCCAGGGACCAAACCCAGGTCTCCAGCACTGCAGGCAGATTCTTTACCCTCTGAGTCACCAGGGAAGCCCCCATATACTATTTATATTGCATTTACTTTTGAAAGATATTTTCAATGGATGTCTTGGTCATTTTGTGCTGTCATAGTAAAATAACATGGATTGGTGACTGAGCAATAGAAATTTATTTTCTCACAGTTCTGTAGGCTGAAAGCCCAAGACCAAGGGGATAGCCTGGTTGGTTTCTGGTGAAGGTTATCTCCTTGACTTGCTACATTTTTGCTATATCTTCCCATGGCTGACAGAGAGCACAAACTTTCTGGCATTTTTCCTTATAGGAGTGCTAATCTCATCATGAGGACTCCACCCCTGTAAACCTAATTTAATTCTAATTATCTCCCAAAGGTCCCCATCTCCAAATGGTGTCACATTTTGGTGGGAATGCCTTCAGCATTTGTTATCTGGACACCTGTAATCTTTAGTGGCCTTCCTTCCTTCTTTTCCTCAGTCTGGTCTCTCATTCTTACTCCCTAGGATCCACTCCCAATTAAAATACTTGCACGCAGCATTTCTTTCAGTTCTGCTTTGAGGGAACCTGGGGCAAGACAGGAGGGATATAGACCAAATAATCCCCCCAGTAAATATGCAATTAGAAAGAACATACATGTAAAGAGTTTATATCCTCCACATAAATGTATTAATATGATTACAAAGAATATTTTGGAAAGCTATATGGCCATACTGCTGAAGTAGTTCCCAAGTCTAAAGGGTCATGGAAGGGATCTGAGGAAACAATGCCTGAGCCGAGATTTGAAGAAGGCCTTGAGGTTAACAAGGCAAGTTAAGGGGAAATCCAGGCAGAGGGAACAGTATGTACAGAGACCCTGAGGACAGATGTAGCATTACAGTGCTGGGAGAAGGAGAAGCAGTCAGTGTGACTGAGATGTAGGAAGCCAGTAATTAGAGAGGAGAGCAGGCCCTGCAGGCAGTACGAGTCAATTAAAGATGTTGATTATTTTTAAAAGCCTAGAAGTTCACTTAAGGATTTTAAACAAAGAGCTTTGAAATTTGCTATTTTGTTTGTTTGTTTTAAAGTTATTATGGCCACCTAATATGTACAAAGATAGTAACCATAGAACAACACAAAGCAGTTTCAAGACAAAAACCACTATATATTCCCCAATACTATAATTAAACCAAACGTTCTTATTTGCTAATTCTCATCTTCTATTTCCCTATCTGTAAAAAATGGGGGATCTTTAAAGCTTCCAATTCTGTCAGCTGTTTTCATTTTTTATACTTCAACATATGATTTTATGACCTGAAAAAAATTATTTCCTTATTACCTGTATACTTATTTCAGTCATATTCGACTCTTTGCAACCCCATAGACTGTAGCCACCAGGCTTCTCTCTCCATGGGATTTCCCAGGCAAGAATACTGGAATGGGTTGCCATTTCCTTCTTCATATTACATGTAGAAACCTAAGTAAAAGTAAATACTAGTTTTGAGTTCCTGCCCTTTATAGCCCTTAGCAACTGCAGACACTAATTAAGGTAACACTTTACTTTTCAGCCTAGAGTTTTTGAATCATTTATATTAAAGTCTTTAACCTCGTGAACTTTCAATAAATATAAGCTTTTATTAACAAATAAATAACACAAATTTTTAAATTATTTTTCTACTAGATTTAAAAGAAGTTGAAGATAAATGGTGTTTGATATACTTTTATCTTTAGCATGTAGCATAATTTCTTATATGTGGTAATCTTTTAATAGGTGAATTGAATAAGTGAGTAACTGAGTGAATGAATTCTTGCACATCTGAATAAGGACAACCTATTTGGACCTCAGCCAAGTGGGCAGAAATTCATTTATTCACATATAGAGTCACTATCAGAGCCATATAGCTTAGTCGGCCACCGCCTTAGGTTCTTCCTACTTCTTTCTGTCTTTTCTTTTCCCAGATATCTTATTTGGCTCTGCCTTGCCAAAATGATCTGCCTTGCCACAGATGATCAGGACTCTTTACTTCAAATGCTATCTACAAATTATGATGGTCCTAACATTTTATAAATGCCAATACTTTTCACTTTTGTGTCTATGGTTTTTTCCCTTCTGCCAAGTTAAAATAGAGACCAGAGACACTACTTTTGATTCCATATTTAAAATCACCTTTTCTCTATGTGATGCTTTTAAACAAATGTAACAAATATTTTAAAAGGTTGTCTATAATTCAATGCATGTTTTACACTTCCATAATATTAACACTAATTCAAAATCTTTTATGATTGAATTGCCAAAGTGAAATCTACTTTTGTGCAGATGGTTTCCAGATCTCTATCTAGTTCAACACTCTTGTCCAATATATCTAGTTGTCCACTAGATGTTTCTGCTTGATTAACTCTGCTCATGGTCAACGGCAGCGCTCTTGGAGAGAGGTATATACATTTATGTCTCACTGTCACAAGCTGAAGAGAATCCGAAGTATTATTCAGAAAGCACTTTCTATATGATCCTCACAATAATTCTGTAGGGTAACTTATTTCTAGTTATATAAATAAGTTATGATGAGGAAATAAGTATTTAAGTGATTTCTTTGAGAGACCATAGATATTAATGTAAAATTAGCAAATAAACAAGGTCATCTATTTGTAGCTCTTTTGTTCTAGATTCTCCATCCCTCATTACTTTCAAAGAAGACACCAAATGTTTGAAGACACCCAGAAACCTAATGCTACTCACAGTTCCCCAAACTCATCACATAAATTCTCCTTCGTATATCACTGGTCAAAAGAGCCCCTTACTTTGGATTTAAAATCCTTGAAAAACTTTTGGATTTAAAGTCATAATGAACGTGTATGAAAAACTGTGAACACCAGGTAAGAAAGGTTTTGAGCTAGGTGTGGGAACCATAGGAATTCATGAGTGTTCACATTTAATCTTATTAAACATATAAGTGGGCTCAAAGTTTAATTAAAATTTCTGATGAAGAGGTTAGGTTCCACAATGAAGATTTGCTTTAGAGAATCATGTTTCAGATATTTTAGAAAATGTTGCCAATCCCTGCATCATCTTTCTCTCTCCTTTTAAAATCTGGCATGATCTGCAATGAACTCAAATACCAGACTTGCCAAGATTTCTATGTGAATTAGAATTAGGACTTACATTACATTTCTCACCTCACTGTTTCATGCCTGGCTTCTAATTAACAGAGAATTGTATCTCTGTGGTGTTGACTTCCACTTGACTTTGAACCAAAGGGCTGTCTCATGGTTTACAAATATGATGTGCCAAGTCCTGAGTCATAAAAGAAACTATAGTCCTGAGGTCCTACCCACTTCTTAAAAAACCCTGAATCTAGAAGGATCTGATTCTGCTCCCCATATTCTCTAACCACTAAGTGATTATTATAATAGATAGGTGAATCCTTCATTCCATTCCAGAGCAAGACTGGATGACTCAGAATTTTAGCATTTTCAAAGCTGCCACTACCATGTCTGACTTAGAAGATAAGACTTCTCACAGAAAATTGTTAAGTACTGAATTAACTTGAAACCACTGTGCCCGTAGAAGAGTGTGTATGTTGAATAATGATATGTTGAACTCTTTGGCTATCTTCAGGGAACTGAAGTTTTTATGTAGTTTTTATGTATGTTAAATTCATTCAACTCAGATATATAAGCTCTGACTTTCTTCATTACCTCTGCTTCCATAAGACAATGACTTAGACATTTGACATCATCTTCCTAGACATGCATAAATTATATTAAAACAGTTGTTTTAAAACATGAAGGTACATAAAATACATTAGTGAGGCTTATTTAAAATGACAAATTTTGGACATTGTATATAGATTATGATTATATAGTGCGGGTATAGTCTGGTAATCTGTATTTTTTAATGAGTACCTCAAATGACTCCAGTGGACATATTCTAGGAACACAGTTTAAGTAACATTAACCTGAAAGTTATATAGTTTAGATACAGAATTTTCAATAAACTGATTAATCAAATAATAGTTTATTTGTAAAGTATATCTGTTCAGCATAACTCTTTTTAGATCTCATAGGAGGTATCAAGAAAAACATATATTCCAACATGATAGTATGAGATTTTATAAAATGTCATCAATTTCCTTATACATTTTTAGTCATAAACCACCACTAGAAAATCCATATTTTGTTCTTTCATGAAAACATGCAATGGGTATTTAGTGGGTCCCTAGTATATGTCTAGCACTATGGTAAATTCTGAACAAGGCTGAAGGATGATGCTGAAAGTGTTTATTTTAGCCAGATGCTTAAAATGATAGACTGTAAAATTTTGGTTCAAGTGTGAAGAAATACAAAAGACGCCCCCCCCCCAACGCCAAAAAAATCCATCCTTCCTGAATCTCAAGACTATTCCAATAAAGTAAATGATCTAATCTTTCATTTGAGAGTGGCCACATGCTGTTTAAAAATGTAATTAAAATTAGCAAGTAAGAGAATCACCATCTTCATTATCTTTCAGATAGGCACACATATTTAAAACAAGGATATGATTTAACATATAAGAAGAGAAAAGCTGACTCTAATCTTTATGAGTTCTAAGAAATTACACAGTAAAGCTTTTATCAGTTTGGCTTACATGTATATATAATCTCCTTCCTTATTCACTTTGAGTTATTTTTGTTCATTGACATTCTCTTAAATGTTTGTTATTATTATATTTCAATTTTTCTCATCTTCTTTCAATGGAGGAACTTTTTCTGAGCAGTAGAAGTTTGACTATTTAGATCTCATTGCTACACGAATGGCCTCAATAGGTACACACCTTCTGTGAACATCCCCAAATTTTCCAACAAACTATAGTATAAGGAAACAAATACTAGGACAAATATGACAAGAATTATGCACAATTCTTAGCATATCTACTGTGAAATAACTAGAATCACTCATTATTCACAAAATGTAAAAATGATTTCCAGAGTAACAGTTTTATAGAGATGACAGTCAATACAAGACAACGTCACAGTAATCTGATTAATTTGAGATTATCTAGAAAAGCAATCCAGATAACTCAGGCAAATAAATTGTATATTTGCCATCACACACCGGGGTGATATAGCTACTACCAAAGTCTGATTACGAAATAATTTTAGGCCAGTGACCAGGAAGGGGGAAGTCTAGCCTGTGTACTCCGAAAAACAAAGATTTTTCTCTTTCCATTGATGAAAGATAGATTAATGTTGTACACTTTATTCAAAATCTCCATTTGTAGCTAAGAATCATCATTTTTTAAAAAGGTCACATTACAGTAGTTAAATTACTAAGTTGGCTAATTTTCATAGAAATAAAGTTTAATGGTGGTGTGAGTTGAACCATGCCTCCCACCCTCAAAAGATAAGTTCAAGTCCTAACCCTCCAGTACCTGTGAATGTGATCCTATTTGGAAATAGGTCTTTGCAGCTGTAATCAAATTAAGATGCCATCATACTGAATACGGGTTGGCCCTAAATCCAATGACAGATTTCCTTAAGACTCAGACACATAAAGAGGAAAGATGGCCCTGTGAAGATGGAGACAGAGACGAGAGTGGCACAGCTACAAGCCAGGAGACACTGGGGCTGTTAGCGATCACCAGAAGCTAGGGAGATGCAAGAAAAGATTCTGGCCTAGAGCCTTCAGGCAGACCCTATTGTGCTAACACCTTGGTTTCAGATTTTTAGCTTTAAGAATTGAGAGAGATTAAATTTCTGTCTTAAGCTACCCAGTTTGTGGGGATTTGTTAGGACAGCCCTAGGAAACTAATACAGGTGTTTTCTTCTTGCACTTCACAGAAGCATCATATATTCAACAGATCATCAGACTCACATTGAAATGTAAATACTGACCAGTAAACAAGGCTTATTCACTATCAGAAGGATGAGAAGGATTCAATACATTAGGCAAAGCAATAAAAGCCAAATTTGTGCCTCAATATAATTTACTGCATATCTTAGAACTTTAATAGTGACTATTCCACAGAACAGACGTTAGACATAGACTCATTATTTTCCATCCAATGATAACCTTGTTATAATTCAAGAATCTGTGTGACTTTTCTGATTACAAAGGACTAAACCTTCAATTCTGAAAATTCTCTAATTACCCTATACAATTAATTACTATAGTACCAATGGAATTTTTATAACTATAAAAATAGATCAGTTATTTATCCTAATTATTATGGTCAATTTAGATTCATGAACTTTAGAGAAAAAGAAAATAATATTTAAATTTTACTTCAATTTTTCATAAATTAAAACTAAAAGCCAATCTAAACAGATATTAAAGAGATTTCCAAACACAGTCTCAATAGTTATATATATATATATATATATATTTTTTTTTTTTTTTTTAAATAAGGCTTCCCTGGTGGCTCAGAGAGTAAAAAATCTGCCTGTTTGGAGATATCTTTAATGACTGTTTAGATTGGCTTTTAGTTTTAGTTTTAGTAAATGATTTACCATGATCTGACTCTTTTAAAACATTTTAAAAAACTTATCTGAAAGAAAAAAAATCATTGTGAATTTTTATTATTTGGTAATAATAAGAATACTTAAATGGTTCTGTCATTTAGCATATGAGTAATGATCATAATCAGGATAAATAACTTATTTATTTTTATAGTTATAAAAATTCCATTGGTAGTATAGTAATTAATTATATAGGATAATTAGAGAATTTTCAGAATTGAAGGTTTAAATAAAGACTTCTTTAAAAATTCTTGAAATTTAGTGATCATTAAATTTATGCTATGGCAAAAATTTACTTCTTTTTTTATTAAAAGTCAAAACTTAAGGTCATTATCCCAACAGAATATTATAACTTTCTTCTAAAGGAAATAAATAGGCCCACTGAGGACTGGCAAGGGTATCCTACAAAGTCAAGGGCATTAGCATTGCCAAAGAGCTAAGTAATTCTTTCAAAGTATTCATGAGAGACATTAATGTTGCAAATTAATCATGTAAGGAATCAATTATTTTACAAGTTACTGAGGGTTAGGACCACCTCTATGATAAAGGAGAAATATAAGACATATGTATGCATCCAGGATTTGGGATGATTCAATCTTGGGATAATAAAGGAACACAAAAAGTGTCTTTTTTATAACACTGTATTTAGAAAAAAGTTATTACATCTGACCAAAAAAATGTTTATAACTAATCATTGAGAAGATGAGAGAAAATGTATAATCATGAAATTATAAAAATAAAAATTAACATAAAAGTGACATACCATGAAGAAGATCATATGAAGCTCACAAAATATGCTGAAAATATACATGAGACTTTTAAAGGTTAAGCTTAATGCTTAAAGATAATTAAGGAAATACTGCTCTAATCATCAACAGCAGGAGAAAACCACTCTGAAATTAATCACATTATTCTGATTCCCTTCTTTATTGGGATTTAGGCAATGATATGAACATTATGCATCTGGATTTTGGGAAAGTATTTATGAAATACTTATGAACAAGTGGAAAATTGTGGTCTGAATACTGATATAATTATGTAAATAGTTTTTACTTAATTGGGGCTTAAGAGTTCTAGTAAAAATAGATAACTTACACACTATCACTTTCGCGTTCTCCAGTTAATATTTTTCCAAATTTTTGAATGACTATGTAAAATATATGATTACTAAACATTAAGTTTACTCAAAAATAGAAGCATTAAAAAATAGGTATCAAGTATTAAAAAAAGGGATCAGTGTGGAAGCAAAGCAAATTTCTTACCTTTGTGTCCTAAAAGCCAATCACCATAGTCATTTTTGGTAAGAGATTTATATGAGCTGTTTAACTTGAAATGGAGAAGGCAATGGCAACCCACTCCAGTACTCTTGCCTGGAGAATCCCATGGAGGGAGGATCCCCTGGTAGGCTGCAGTCCGTGGGGTCGCTAGGAGTCGGACACGACTGAGCGACTTCACGTTCACTTTTCACTTTCATGCATTGGAGAAGGAAATGGCAACCCACTCCAGTGTTCTTGCCTGGAGAATCCCAGGGATGGTGGAGCCTGATGGGCTGCCGTCATGGGGTCGCACAGAGTCAGACACGACTGAAGTGACTTAGCAGCAGCAGACAGCCTTTAATGTCACCCTCAGATTAACTAAATAGTAGACAGGCTTCTTTCTGACTGTAGGTTCCTGACTTCACTTTTCTTAGAACATAAACTTTAGAAAACTTATAATTGTAAATTTTTCTCTGCTCCTTTGAGATGTAAACCTTCTCAGAGCCTCTTGCTAGTTTTATTACCCAGGAAGGTCTTTTGCAAGGACCTGGGAGTCAATAGAGTGAAATTTAACCCTTAAGATGGTATGTCTATCTTCCAGTGTCTATAGGAGAATAAGGGCCTATCCTGTGAGCACCATTTAGCAAACATAGATGGCTTCTCCTCTTTGACCAGCCTTCCCTCAATGTACTCCAGGACTTTTTCACCAGCTCACGTTAGTAGTTAAAAATAAACTTTAATGCCTTTTGTTTCAACAGCGCCTCTCTCCTGCTATAACAGCATCGAATAAAGTTTTCTTGCTATTTTAACTTGCCTGGTACAATTTGTCTTTGGTAAAAGCTCTAGGAACCATATATCCAAAACACCTTTAAACAAATGTACATACATAGAAAACAGACAAAACTGTAATTAAGAAGCTGAGTGAAATAGCACTGAAAATGATGAATATTTCTTCCCTTCCTCTTGTCAGCCTTTTAGTTTTAGTGTAACCTGAGGAAATCCAGTCTCACAAGATCACTTGAGAACATGTTGTACATCAAGAACCCTAAATTTGTCCATCTTTAAATTTAACTAGAAGTGTATACCCTGTGTCCAATCTCCCTTCATTTCCCCCACTTTCAATACCTGGCAACTACTCTATTTCTCTGAATTTGTTCTTTTTAGATCCCACGTGTGAGTGGTATCATACAATATTTGTTCTTTTCTGTCTGACTTACTTTACTTAGTAAAATGCCCTCCAGTTTCATTCAAGTTATTGCAAACAGAAGGATGTCTTTCTTTCTCACTGGATATTATTCCTTATTATTATGTATCTACATGTAGATACGCATGTATATCACCTCTTTATCTACGTATATCACCTCTTTACGTATATCACCTCTTTCTAATGGAGCTGAGTTTAACACAATGATTGAATGTAGAAATAACTAGCTTGAAATACAAGGGGTGGAGATGGTTACTGGCAGTGAAAAATGAATTAGGAATTTTTGAGGTTCTGCTTGTTTCCATTTCATGCAAGTGGTAATACTAGAGCACCCAAAACTCTCAATTTCATTGGAAACTTTGACTCCATAACAAATGATGTGCAAATGTCTAGTAAATGTAGATGTTGACATTGTGATGGAAAGGCTAGGATCCACTTTACTATTATGCTACAATGGAATGAGGGGTCCCAGTCAGAACCTGAGCAATGTCTTGCCTGGAAAGGGAATGCACTGAACTGCTGTGTCTTATTCTGGGATCTTTATAAGGACAGAGAGTGATAGAAAAGAAGCATGGAGGCACTCTCTTTTTAGACTACTTTTCTCTCCTTTAAAGTTGAAACGGATTCTTTGTGAACACAACGATATAGTAAAGTAGTAATCCTTTCTAAATTTATTTCCATGATAAGATTTGTGGAGTTATTTTAACAATTATTTTGTATTCATAGTAAATAGTAATACAAAGTTTCCTCCTAAAAGGGGAAAAAAATGCAAACAATATAACAGAGAAACTTGGTGAGCTATAAAAATTAGATTATAATAATTTTAAATTATTTTAATCACTTTGTGGTCATTTAAAAACATGAAGGTAAAGTAAAATTTTCAAGCCACCAGAGACTTTTTAAAAATTTATGCACCACAAAATCAAATTTTGGCACTTTATTGATCTGTGGTAAAGACAGAGCCTCACTGATTTAAATGTCTTACCCTTGCTTTTAGCATTTTAAAAATATAATAGCTTTTAGCCACTAGATATAAACACATAGAGCAATTAAATGAACTGAAATAGTTATTTTTAACAGCATGCACAGGTGTATACACAAGTGTAAACCCAAGTATAAGACACAGAGGCTGTTGCATAAAGTGATGGGTACATATTGTCAATCATAAAAGTCTAAAATAACAGGAAAATGACAGCCAAATTATTTTGACATTTTGTCAGAGAACAGTAAAAGTAAGTACTTTATAACACTGAAACGTTATGGTAAGAAAGCAACTCAATAATTCTAAAATTTTCAGTGTCAAGTGAGATTTTCAATATACTTTGATGAAATATAAAGAGAATTATACATTATTATATATTATATTATATATATATTATATATAATATAATTATATATTATTTCCAGGCCAGGGCATGAGTGTGCATGGATGTGTGTATTCACAGGCAGCAGATTATGTAGCATTTAGTCACTAACACATGAGGGACCATGTGTGAACTTGGTAGATCAGATGCTGTATCACCCTGAGATCTTGGAGTCTGACTTTGGATTGTTTACCTTGAGGTGGGGGTTGAATGCTTCTCTTGCTAAAGAAGGCTCTAAAAGCAAATGATGACCAGAAGAGCAGATGGTTACATGTTCCCAGTTTCTCTTGCATTTGTGTGTGGTCATGTAACTTGTACTCACTAACAGACTATGACTTAAGATGTGTGCATCAAGGCTAAGGATAAGGCTTTTAGAGGTGAATATGCCTCCTCCATATTCTCTTGGCCTCCTCTGCTTTGCACTGATGTTTGATATTAAAATGTGTCTGAGGTTTATTTGATGGCACTGTAATGGGAAGAAAATAACTGGTAAAACTGTTCTTCCAACTTCTCAGAAAGTAGAAATAACTTCTCAGGAAGAATATGCTTTAGGAGAAAATATAGTAAAACTAAAAGGCAAAAAGAATTGCTTAAGAATGAAAGGAAACATTTGATTAAATACTAGAAGTATTTTTATAAATACAAACCCTTCATACTAATAATAATTTTATTATTTTTAAATTAATTTATTTTAATTGGAGGATAATTACTTTACAATATTGTGATGATTTTTGTAATACATAAAGATGAATTGGCTACAGTAAACATGTGTCCCCCCATCCTGAACCCCCTCCCAACTCCCTTCCCACCCTATCCCTCTGGGTTGTCTCAGAGCACTGACCTTGGGTGCCCTGCTTCATGCATCAAACTTGCACTGGTCATCTATTTTACATATGGTAGCGTACATGTTTCAATATTACTCTCTCAAATCAGCCCACCCTCACCATCTCCCACTGAGTCTAAAAGTTGGTTCTTTACATCTGTGTCTCCTTTACAGCCCTGCATGTAGGATCATTGGTACTGTCTTTCTAAATTCCATATATATTCTCTAATATCCAGTATTTGTTTTTTATCTTTCTGACTTCATTCTGTATAATAGACTCCAGGTTCATCCACCTCATTAGAACTGACTCAAATACATTCCTTTTTATAGCTGAGTAATATTCCACTGTGTATATGTGCCACAACTTCCTTATCCATTCATCTGCTGATGGACATATAGGTTGATTCCATGTCCTAGCTATTGTAAAAAGTGCTGCAATGAATATGGGGGTAGATGTGTCTCTTCCAATTCTGTTTTCCTCTGGGTTTATACCCAGTGGTGGAATTGCTGGATCATATGATGGTTTTTATTCCCAATTTTTTAAGGAAACCCCACACTGTTCTCCATAGTGGCTACACCAGTTTGCCTTCCCCCCGACAGTGTAAGAGGCTTCCCTTTTCTCCACACACTCTCCAGCATTAATTGTTTGTAGACTTTTTGATGATGGCCATTCTGACCAGTGAGAATGAGATGATACCACATAGTAGTTTCAATTTGCATTTCTCTAATAATGGATTATGTTTAACATATTTTCATGTGTTTATTAGCTATCTGTCTGTCTTCTTTGAAGAAATGTCTGTTTAGGTTTTTTGCCCACTTTTTGATTGGGTTGTTCATTTTTCTGGCATTGAGCTGCTTATATATTTTAGAGACTAGTTCTTTGTCAGTTGTTTTGTTTGCAATTATTTTCTCCTATTCAGTTCCAGAGAAATAATAATTTTAATAATATATTTATAATTTATAAAGTATTAAACATATAGTATTATCATATTTATCAGCTCATGACTTGACTTGTCACCATAGTGATAAAGTTAAGCAATGTCGCATGAATGTTGCAATAACTGATTTGCTATTGTTGTTCAGTCACTCAATCATGTCCTACTGTTTGTGACCCCATGGACTATAGCGTTATAAATATAAACATTTATTGTAAGATATCTTGTTTATATCTAGCTTGGATAACTCATTAAGACTACAGGGTTCAGAGGAACAAAAAATATTTGGAAGTAGCATAAACTTAATAAATCTTGATAATTATAGAAAGGTGTTTACCTAAATGTTTATCTAAACGTTAATTTAGACATAACCTATGCAGTTTTCGGCTCTAAACTCCAGTGATGAATGGAAATAATTTTTAACATCAATATATCATTTAGTCATTCAATATTAAATAGCTTTCTGGAAAAACATTTAGAAGGAGTCCTTTTTAATTCTTTTATATTGCTTATCTTGTTTGATTCTTTTATATTGTTTGAACTGTGGTGTTGGAGAAGACTCTTGAGAGTCCCTTGGACTGCAAGGAAATCAAACCAATCGATCCTAAAGGAAATCAATCCTGAATATTCATTGGAAGGACTGATGCTAAAGCTCTAATACTTTAGCCACTGGATGCAAAGGGCTGACTCATTAGAAAAGACCCTGATGCTGGGACAGATTGCAGGCAGAAGGAGAAGGGGACAACAGAGGATAAGATGGTTGGATGGCATCACTGACTCAATGGACATGAGTTTAAGCAAGCTCCAGGAGTTAGTGATGGACAGGGAAGTTGGGCATGCTGCAGTCCATGGGGTCATGAAGAGTCAGACATGACTGAGCAACTGTACTGACTGATATTATTTACATTGTTATTCTTGACCAGTAGAAGTTGACTGAGCAGTCTCGTAATGTACTGTTTAGGTGCAAGTGACATAAGATGTCTGCTACAATCCTTAACAAATTCCAATGGCATTTTTCACAGAACTAGAACAATTTTAAAATTTGTATGGAACCATAGAAAACTTGAACAGCAAACAAAATGTTGAGAAACAAGGAAAAAGGTAAAGGGATCACATGATTTCAAGCCATACTACAAAGTTATAGTATTACAATATTATGGTATTGGCATAAAAACAGATACAGAGATCTGTGGAACAGAATTGACAGCCCATAAATAAACCTACACACATATGGCAATTAATTTACCACAAAAGAGTCAAGAATATGCAATACATGAAGGACAGTCTTTTCAATAAATGATGGTGGGAAAATTGGACATTTATATGCAGAAGAATGAAACTGAACTACTCTCTTATACCATACACAAAAATTAACTCAGGATGGATTAAAGACTGAATATAAGACCTGAAACCATAACACTTCTAGAAGAAAATATAGGCAGTAAGCTACTCAATATCAGACTTGGTGATGATGTTTTGTATTTGACATCAAAAGCAAATAAAAAAATTAAACAAGTGGAGCTACAACAAACTTGAAAACTCTGCACAGCAAAAGAAAAAAAAAATCAGCAAAATGAAAAGGCAACTTCAGGGGAAAGGGACAGTTAAAGAGCTTGTGATGGGCAATATATACAATGCTATATTTTAAATGGATAACCAACAAGGACCTACTGTATAGCTCATGGAACTCTGCTCAATGTTATGTGGCAGTCTGGATGGGAAGGGAGTTTGGGGGAGAATGGATACATGTATATGTATAGCTGAGTCCCTTTGCTGTCCACCTGAAACTACATAACATTGTTAATCGGCTATATCCCAATAGAAAATAAAAGTTCTCAAAATAATAAAAATATTGATATACTTTAATAAAATAAAATATCAATATTCAAAAAAAGAAAAGATAACCTATGAAATGAGAGAAAATATTTGCAAATTATATATCTGACAAAGGGTTAATATCCAAAATATATAAAGAACTCATACAACTCAATAGCAATAAAAAATAATTCAATTAAAAATGAACAAAAGATCTGAATAGATAATGTCCCAAAGAAGACATACAAATGGTCAGCAAGTACATGAAAAAAAAGTCATCATTAATCATCAGTTCAGGTCAGTTCAGTCCCTCAGTTGTGTCCGACTCCTTGCGACCCCATGAATCTCAGCACGCCAGGCCTTCCTGTCCATCACCAACTCCCGGAGTTCACCCAAACTCTTGTCCATTGAGTTGGTGATGCCATCCAGCTATCTCATTCTCTTCTCCTCCTGCCCCCAATCCCTGCCAGCATCAGAGTCTTTTCCAATGAGTCAAATCTTCACATGAGGTGGCCAAAGTATTGGAGTTTCAGCTTTAGCATCAGTCCTTCCAAAGAACACCCAGGACTGATCTCCTTTAGAATGGACTGGTTGGATCTCCTTGCAGTCCAAGGGACTCTCAAGAGTCTTCTCCAACACCACAGTTCAAAAGCATTGATTCTTCAGTGCTCAGCTTTCTTCACAGTCCAACTTTCACATCCATACATGACTACTGGAAAAACCATAGCCTTGACTAGATGGACCTTTGTTGGCAAAGTAATGTCTCTGCTTTTGAATATGCTATCTAGGTTGGTCATAACTTTCCTTCCAAGGAGTAAGCATCTTTTAATTTCATGGCTGCAGTCACCATCTGCAGTGATTTTGGAGCCCCAAAAAATAAAGTCTGACACAGTTTCCCCATCTATTTCCCATAAAGTGATGGGACCAGATGCCATGATCTTCGTTTTCTGAATGTTGAGCTTCAAGCCAACTTTTTCACTCTCCTCTTTCACTTTCATCAAGAGGCTTTTTAGTTCCTCTTCATTTTCTGCCATAAGGGTAGTATCATCTGCATATCTGAGGTTATTGATATTTCTCCCAGCAATCTTGATTCCAGCTTGTGCTTCTTCCAGCCCAGTGTTTCTCATGATGTACTCTGCATATAAGAAATGAAAATAAGAATCATTGTGAGATATCACCTCACACTTGTTATAATGGCTATCATTAGAAAGACAATAAATAACAAGTGTTGGCAAGGATATGGAGAAAAGGAAACCCTTGTGCAGTGTTGGTTGGAATGTAAATTGCTCCAGCCACTGTGAAAAGCATTATGGAGCTTTCTCAAAAAATTAAAAATAAACTTACCATGTGATCTAGCAATTCCACAGCTGAGTATTTACTCAAAGAAAATGGAAACATTATAAGTTGTAAAAAGGGGGGAGGAGCCAAGATGGCGGAGGAGTAGGACGGGGAGAACACTTTCTTCCCCACAAATTCATCAAAAGAGCATTTAAACGTTGAGTAAATTCCAAAAAACAACTTCTGAATGCTGGCAGAGGACATCAGGCACCCAGAAAAGCAGCCCAACTCTTCGAAAGGAGGTAGGAAAAAATATAAAAGACAAAAAAAGAGACAAAAGAGGGAGAGATGGAGTTCCATCCTGGGAAGGGAGTCTTAAAAAGAGAGAAGTTTCCAAACACCAGGAAACCTTCTCACTGCCGAATCTGTGCCAAGCTTTGGAAGCACAGAGGGCAACATAAAAGGGAGAAAAAAAAAAAAAAAAAAAAAAAACAATAAAAAATCGCAGATTGTGAGCCCTACGGTAACTCCCCCAGCGGAGAAGCAGCGCGGATGCCTGCACAGGGCATTAGCAAGCGGGGGCTGGGCAGGGAAGCGCAGTGAGGGCTATGTCCCTTAGAGTAAGAATCGGGCCTGAATGTCCTGAGCGCTATCTGAGCGAAATAATTTGGGCTAGCAAACCAGACTGTGGGATATCTACCACGCGAAAAGCCAGCCCTAACCTAATACACCGCCAGGCCTGCTCACAGAACAAAGGACTGAACAGAGATAGCCGGCTGCAGACCTTCCCCCTCCGGTGACAGGCAGCCAGAGCCGGAAGGGGGCAATCGCAGCCCCAGAGCGACACTATCTATAAAACTGTAAGCAGGCTTCTTTGCTAACTAAAACTTCTTGGGGGTCTGGAAGGTCAACATCTACCTGAGAAGGTGCGCCGGTTTTACACCCAGATAACCGAGTGGCAGGGAGGCGATAGGTCGCAGCATTGGCGCCCGCCAAACACCTCATCACCTGAGCTGCTCAGATCTGGGAAGAGCACAAAACGCAGGCCCAACCGAGTCTGCGCCTCTGAGGACTACCCCAGTGCCTGAACCTGCGCGGCTTGGACCTGGGAGCTCAGCCCAGGGCCGGCCTCTGATTGTTCCCGGCGGAACAACCTAGAGCCCGAGCAGTGTGGGCAGGGAGGCTACACGCGCCGTGAGCGGGGGCAGACCCAGTGTGGCTGAGGCACTGCGAGCGCACGCCAGTGTTATCTGTTTGCAGCATCCCTCCCTCCCTCCCCACAGTGCGGCTGAACAAGTGAGCCTAAATAAAAAAAAAAAAAAAATAGCGTCCTCCACCGTCCCCTTTGTGTCAGGGCGGGAACCAGACACTGAAGAGACCAGCAAACAGAAGAAGCTATAACAGAGGGAAACACCTTGGAAGCTACAGGCCATAGATTAAAACCCTGTGGTTACTACGGGCTACATAGGAAGGGGCCTATAGATCTTGAGAAATATAAGTCGGACCAAGGAACTAGCCAAAAATGAACTGAACCCACAATACTCACAACAAAACCAGAGAAAGACCTAGATATATTTTTACTATTTTTACGATCAATCTCTCTTTCTTTTTCTTTTTTAATTTTTTTTTTAATTTTAAGTCCTCTATTGTCCTTTAATTTTCACTTTTATAACTATTACTTTACAAAAAAAAAAAGACCCTATTTTTTTTCTTCTTCAGCAAACTTCATATATATATTTTATAATTTTTGGACCGTGTTTTTTTTTTTTTTTCTTTTTCTTCTTTTCTTTAACATTGTATTTTTGAAATTCCAAACTCTACTCTAGATTTTTAATTTTAGCCTTTTGGTATATGTTATCAATTTTGTACCTATAGTTTTTTTTTATAATTTCTGTGACTTTTTTTTTTCTTTTTTTTCCCTCTGTTTCTTTCTCTTCTTCTTTTATATAACATCGTATACCTGCAATTCCAAACTCTACTCAAGATTTTTAATTTATGCTTTTTGGTATTTGATATCAATTTTGTACCTGTATTTTCTTTATAATTTTTGCGACATTGTTTTTGTTGGTTTGTTTGTTTTCTCTCTTTATTTTTCTTCTTCTTTTTTTAACATTGTATTTTTGAAATTCCAAACTCTACTCTAGATTTTTAATTTTTGCTTTTATGTATTTGTTACCAATTTTGTACCTTTAAGAACCCAATCTTCAGGACCCATTTTTCACTAGGGAACGAGATTACTGGCTTGACTGCTCTCTCTCCCTTTGGACTCTCCATTTCCTCCACCAGGTCGCCTGTATCTCCTCCCTAACCCCTCTCTACTCTACCCAACTCTGTGAATTTCTGTGTGTTCCAGACGGTGGAGAACACTTAGGGAACTGATTACTGGCTGGATCTGTCTCCCTCCTTTTCATTTCCCCCTTTTATCCTTCTGGCCACCTCTGTCTTCTGCCTCCTTCTTCTCTTCTCTGTATAACTCCGTGAACATCTCTGAGCGGCCCAGTTGTGGAGTGCACATAAGGAAGTGATTACTGGCTAGCCCACTCTCTCTACTATTGATTCCACCTCATCTCATTTGGGTCACCTCTAACTCCCTCCTCCCTCTTCTCTTCTCCATGTAATGCTGTGAACCTCTCTGAGTGACCCTCACAGTAGAGAAACTTTTCATCTTTAACGTAGGTGTTTTACCAGTGGTGCTGTATAGAAGGAGAAGTTTTGAAACTACTGTAAAAATAAGACCGATAACTGGAAGTAGGAGGCTTAAGTCCAAACCCTGATTCCAGGGAACTCCTGACTCCAAGGAACATTAATTGACAGGAGCTCATCAAACGCCTCCATACCGACACTGAAACCAAGCACCACACAAGGGCCAACAAGTTCCAGGGCAAGACATACCAAACAAATTCTCCAGCAACAAAGGAACACAGCCCTGAGCTTCAAGATACAGGCTGCCCAAAGTCACCCCAAAACCATAGACATCTCATAACTCATTACTGGACATTTCATTACACTCCAGAGAGAAGAAATACAGCTCCATCCACCAGAACATCGACACAAGCTTCCCTAACCAGGAAACCTTGACAAGCCACCTGTACAAACCCACACACAGTGAGGAAACGCCACAATAAAAAGAACTCCACAAACTGCCAGAATACAGAAAGGACACCCCAAACTCAGCAATTTAAACAAGATGAAGAGACAGAGGAATAGCCAGCAGATAAAGGAACAGGATAAATGCCTACCAAACCAAACAAAAGAGGGAGATAGGGAATCTACCTGATAAAGAATTCCGAATAATGATAGTGAAATTGATCCAAAATCTTGAAATTAAAATGGAATCACAGATAAATAGCCTGGAGGCAAGGATTGAGAAGATGCAAGAAAGGTTTCACAAGGACTTAGAAGAAATAAAAAAGAGTCAATATATAATGAATAATGCAATAAATGAAATTAAAAACACTCTGGAGGCAACAAATAGTAGAATAACAGAGGCAGAAGATAGGATTAGTGAATTAGAAGATAGAATGGTAGAAATAAATGAATCAGAGAGGTTAAAAGAAAAACGAATTAAAAGAAATGAGGACAATCTCAGAGACCTCCAGGACAATATTAAATGCTACAACATTCGAATCATAGGGGTCCCAGAAGAAAAAGACAAAAAGAAAGACCATGAGAAAATACTTGAGGAGATAATAGTTGAAAACTTCCCTAAAATGGGGAAGGAAATGATCACCCAAGTCCAAGAAACCCAGAGAGTCCCAAACAGGATAAACCCAAGGTGAAACACCCCAAGACAAATAGTAATCAAATTAACAAAGATCAAACACAAAGAACAAATATTAAAAGCAGCAAGGGAAAAACAACAAATAACACACAAGGGAATACCCATAAGGATAACAGCTGATCTTTCAATAGAAACTCTTCAAGCCAGGAGGGAATGGCAAGACATACTTAAAATGATGAAAGAAAATAACCTACAGCCCAGATTATTGTACCCAGCAAGAATCTCATTCAAGTATGAAGGAGAAATCAAAAGCTTTTCAGACAAGCAAAAGCTGAGAGAATTCTGCACCACCAAACCAGCTCTCCAACAAATACTAAAGGATATTCTCTAGACAAGAAACACAAAAACGGTGTATAAATTTGAACCCAAAACAATAAAGTAAATGGCAACGGGATCATACTTATCAGTAATTATCTTAAACGTAAATGGGTTGAATGCCCCAACCAAAAGACAAAGACTGGCTGAATGGATACAAAAACAAGACCCCTACATATGCTGTCTACAAGAGACCCACCTCAAAACAGGGGACACATACAGACTGAAAGTGAAGGGCTGGAAAAAGATTTTCCATGCAAATAGGGACCAAAAGAAAGCATGAGTAGCAATACTCATATCAAATAAAATAGACTTTAAAACAAAGACTGTGAAAAGAGACAAAGATGGTCACTACATAATGATCAAAGGATCAATCCAAGAAGAAGATATAACAATTATAAATATATATGCACCCAACACGGGAGCACCGCAGTATGTAAGACAAATGCTAACAAGTATGAAAGGAGAAATTAACAATAACACAATAATAGTGGGAGACTTTAATACCCCACTCACACCTATGGATAGATCAACTAAACAGAAAATTAACAAGGAAACACAAACTTTAAATGATACAATAGACCAGTTAGACCTAATTGATATCTATAGGACATTTCATCCCAAAACAATGAATTTCACCTTTTTCTCAAGCGCACATGGAACCTTCTCCAGGATAGATCACATTCTGGGCCATAAAGCTAGCCTTGGTAAATTCAAAAAAATAGAAATCATTCCAAGCATCTTTTCTGACCACAATGCAGTAAGATTAGATCTCAATTACAAGAGAAAAAATATTAAAAATTCCAACATATGGAGGCTGAACAACACGCTGCTGAATAACCAACAAATCACAGAAGAAATCAAAAAAGAAATCAAAATTTGCATAGAAATGAATGAAAATGAAAATAAAACAACCCAAAACCTGTGGGACACGGTAAAAGCTGTCCTAAGGGGAAAGTTCATAGCAATACAGGCACACCTCAAGAAACAAGAAAAAAGTCAAATAAATAACCTAACTCTACACCTAAAGCAACTAGAAAAGGAAGAAATGAAGAACCCCAGGGTTAATAGAAGGAAAGAAATCTTAAAACTTAGAGCAGAAATAAATGCAAAAGAAACAAAAGAGATCATAGCAAAAATCAACAAAACCAAAAGCTGGTTTTTTGAAAGGATAAATAAAATTGACAAACCATTAGCCAGACTCATCAAGAAACAAAGGGAGAAAAATCAAATCAATAAAATTAGAAATGAAAATGGAGAGATCACAACAGACAACACAGAAATACAAAGGATCATAAGAGAGTACTATCAACAATTATATGCCAATAAGATGGACAACGTGGAAGAAATGGACAAATTCTTAGAAAAGTACAACTTAACAAAACTCAATCAGGAAGAAATAGAAAATCTTAACAGACCCATCACAAGCACGAAAATTCAAACTGTAATCAAAAATCTTCCAGCAAACAAAAGCCCAGGTCCAGACGGCTTCACAGCTGAATTCTACCAAAAATTTAGAGAAGAGCTAACATCTATCCTGCTCAAACTCTTCCAGAAAATTGCAGAGGAAGGTAAACTTCCAAACTCATTCTATGAGGCCACCATCACCCTAATACCAAAACCTGACAAAGATGCCACAAAAAAAGAAAACTACACGCCAATATCACTGATGAACATAGATGCAAAAATCCTTAACCAAATTCTAGCAATCAGAATCCAACAACACATTAAAAAGATCATACACCATGACCAAGTGGGCTTTATCCCAGGGATGCAAGGATTCTTCAATATCCGCAAATCAATCAATGTAATACACCACATTAACAAATTGAAAAATAAAAACCATATGATTATCTCAATAGATGCAGAGAAAGCCTTTGACAAAATTCAACATCCATTTATGATCAAAACTCTCCAGAAAGCAGGAATAGAAGGAACATACCTCAACATAATCAAAGCTATATATGACAAACCCACAGCAAACATTATCCTCAATGGTGAAAAATTGAAAGCATTTCCTCTAAAGTCAGGAACAAGACAAGGGTGCCCACTTTCACCATTACTATTCAACATAGTTTTGTAAGTTTTGGCCACAGCAATCAGAGCAAAAAAGGAAATAAAAGGAATCCAAATTGGAAAAGAAGAAGTAAAGCTCTCACTGTTTGCAGATGACATGATCCTCTACACAAAAAACCCTAAAGACTCCACCAGAAAATTACTAGAACTAATCAATGACTATAGTGAAGTTGCAGGATATAAAATCAACACACAGAAATCCCTTGCATTCCTATACACTAATAATGAGAAAACAGAAAGAGAAATTAAGGAAACAATTCCATTCACCATTGCAACGGAAAGAATAAAATACTTAGGAATATATCTACCTAAAGAAACTAAAGACCTATATATAGAAAACACTGGTGAAAGAAATCAAAGAGGACACTAACAGATGGAGAAATATAGCATGTTCATGGATTGGAAGAATCAATATAGTGAAAATGAGTATACTACCCAAAGCAATCTATAGATTCAATGCAATCCCTATCAAGCTACCAACAGCATTCTTCACAGAGCTAGAACAAATAATTTCACAATTTGTATGGAAATAACAAAAAACCTCGAATAGCCAAAGCGATCTTGAGAAAGAAGAATGGAACTGGAGGAATCAACCTACCTGACTTCAGGCTCTACTACAAAGCCACAGTTATCAAGACAGTATGGTACTGGCACAAAGACAGAAATATAGATCAATGGAACAAAATAGAAAGCCCAGAGATAAATCCATGCACATATGGACACCTTATCTTTGACAAAGGAGGCAAGAATATACAATGAATTAAAGACAATCTCTTTAACAAGTGGTGCTGGGAATTCTGGTCAACCACTTGTAAAAGAATGAAACTAGAACACTTTCTAACACCATACACAAAAATAAACTCAAAATGAATTAAAGATCTAAACGTACGACCAGAAGCTATAAAACTCCTAGAGGAGAACATAGGCAAAACACTCTCTGACATACATCACAGCAGGATCCTCTATGACCCACCTCCCAGAATATTGGAAATAAAAGCAAAAATAAACAAATGGGACCTAATTAACCTTAAAAGCTTCTGCACATCAAAGGAAACTATTAGCAAGGTGAAAAGACAGCCTTCAGAATGGGAGAAGATAATAGCAAATGAAGCAACTGACAAACAACTAATCTCGAGAATATACAAGCAACTCCTACAGCTCAACTCCAGAAAAATAAATGACTCAATCAAAAAATGGGCCAAAGAACTAAATAGACATTTCTCCAAAGAAGACATCCAGATGGCTAACAAACACATGAAAAGATGCTCAACATCACTCATTATCAGAGAAATGCAAATCAAAACCACTATGAGGTACCATTTCACACCAGTCAGAATGGCTGCTATCCAAAAGTCTACAAGCAATAAATGCTGGAGAGGGTGTGGAGAAAAGGGAACCCTCTTACACTGTTGGTGGGATGCAAACTAGTACAGCCACTATGGAGAACAGTGTGGAGATTCCTTAAAAAACTGGAAATAGAACTGCCTTATGATCCAGCAATCCCACTGCTGGGCATACACACTGAGGAAACCAGAAGGGAAAGAGACACGTGTACCCCAATGTTCATCGCAGCACTGTTTATAATAGCCAGGACATGGAAGCAACCTAGATGTCCATCAGCAGATGAATGGATAAGAAAGCGGTGGTACATATACACAATGGAGTATTACTCAGCCATTAAAAAGAATACATTTGAATCAGTTCTAATGAGGTGGATGAAACTGGAGCCTATTATACAGAGTGAAGTAAGCCAGAAAGAAAAACACCAATACAGTATACTAACACATATATATGGAATTTAGAAAGATGGTAACAATAACCCTGTGTACGAGACAGCAAAAGAGACACTGATGTATACAACAGTCTTATGGACTCTGTGAGAGAGGGAGAGGGTGGGAAGATTTGGGAGAATGGCATTGAAACATGTAAAATATCATGTATGAAACGAGTTGCCAGTCCAGGTTCGATGCACGATACTGGATGCTTGGGGCTGGTGCACTGGGACGACCCAGAGGGATGGAATGGGGAGGGAGGGAGGGAGGAGGGTTCAGGATGGGGAACACATGTATGCCTGAGGCGGATTCATTTTGATATTTGGCAAAACTAATACAATTATTTAAAGTTTAAAAATAAAATAAAATTAAAAAAATAAAAGTTGTAAAAATATTTGCATCCCTGTGCTTATTGCAGCATTATTGATGGATGAATGGATAAAGAGACTATGATGTGTATACACACACACACACACTGGAATGTTATTTAGTCATGAAAAGAACAAAATTTTGCCATTTGCAAAAATATGAATGGACCTTGATAGCATTATGCTAAGTGAAATAAGTCTGAAAGAAGAAGACAGATATCATATGATATCACTTGTATGTGTAATCTTGAAAAAAAAAAAAAAGTTCATAGATACAGAGAACTGATTGGTAGTAATAGTTGCCAGAGATGTGGCGTGTAGAGTGGGAAAGAGGGTGAAGGTGTCAAAAGGTACAAACCTCCAGTCATAATATAAAGAAGTCATGGGGATATAATGTATATGGAAACTATAGTTAATAATAGAGGCCTATCTCATTTTATTGTGTTTCACTTTATTGCACTTTACTGGAGCTGTGTTTTTCACAATTTGAAGATCTGTGGCAACCCTGCACCAAAAAAAAGTGCATTTTTTTCCAACAGTATTTGCCTACTTTATATCTGTGTCACATTTTTGTAATTTCTACAATATTTCTAACTTTTTCATTATTATTATATTTGCTATGGTGATCTGTGAACTTTGATGTTAAATTTGTAATTGCTTGTTGGCACCACAAACCATGCTCACACAAGGAGAACTTAATCAATAGATTGTGTATTCTGACTGCTCCATTGACCAGCATTCTCTCATCTCTCTCCCTCTCCTTGGGCTACCCTATTCTCTGAGACACAACAATATTGAAATTAGGCCAATTAATAAGCCTGTAATGGCTTTTAAGCATTCAAGCAAAGAGTTATATGTCCCTCACTTTAAATCGAAAGCTTAGTGAGGAAGACATGTTGAATGCCCAGATAGGCCAAAAGGTAGCCTCTTGTGCCAGTTACCCAACTTGTGAATGCAAAGGAAAAGTTCTTGAAGGAAATTAAAAGTGCTGCTCCAATGAACACAGAATGATCAGAAAGTGGAACTGCCTTACTGCTGACAGGGAGAAAGTTTTAGTGGTCTGGATAGGATATCAGATCAAACACATTACCTTAAAAGCCAACACAATATTGTAAATCAATTATATTTCAATTAAAAATAAATAAAAAAGAATTAATCCAGAGCAAGGCCCTAACTGTCTTCAATTCTAGGAAGGCTGAAAGGTGACAAAGCTGAAGAAGAAAAATTTAGGGCTAGTGGAGGTTGGTTAATGAGAATTAAGGGAAAAACCCACCCTCATATCATAAAAGTGAAAGGTAAAGCACCAAAAGTTATGATGTAGAATCTGCATCAAGTTATCCAGAAAATCTAGCTCACTAATGAAGGTGCCCACACTGAAAAACAGATTTTCAGTGTAGATTAAACAGCCTTCTACTCCAAGACTTTCACTGTTAGAGAGGAGAAGTCAATGCCTGGCTTCAAAGCTTTTTTAAAGAAGTATGAGATGGTTAGATAGCACACTCTCTCAATGCACATGAATATCAGCAAACTCAGGGAGATAGTGGAGGACAGAGGAGCCTGGCATGCTATTGTCCATTGAATTGCAAAGAGTCAGACATGCCTTAGCAATTAAACAACAATAACGACAACCAAAAAACGTTTAACAAAGTTCCATCAAAAAGTCTATCATTAAAAATTTTTATTAAAAAATTAAAATTAAAAATATAGATCTTGAAATTGAAAATTAAGAAAATATGAGAAAGATCAGCAGACTTGGGTGACTCTGAAGCTGAAATACAAAGTTGAATGAATAATACCTCAAAATATCAGGAAAACAATTATTAACATAATTCCCTTTTAGAGTTGAAGTTAAAACTGCAATAAACCCATTTAGATCTAAGACTATCAGTGGGAATCATATGAGCCTAGGCTAATTCTCCACTCAAAGTTCTGCAAACTTAAAAAAAAATCCTTGCCTTAGAGGCCTGAGAGTGCAAATTCAGCAGCTCAGTGATGAAAGTTCTTTCTCTTGCACATTCCTGTTAAAGTGCTGCCTGGGTATCATTTCAGTTAGGGCAAATTCAATGGACCAGTGTGCCTTTTGCAATTTGATACGGTAAAATGGAACTGATTAATTAAGTGAGCTTTAAAAATGTCTTGTACAGATGGCTGATCAGTCTTGTCCATTTTCTGTCAATGTTTGCAACAGAGATTTGTTCTCTAAATATCTTGCTAGGTTTTCATTAGCATGAAGAGAAAAATCCACATATTTATATTTCTGTAAATGCCTGATTTAAAAAACAAATTAAGAAAATATATTTATTTTTATATGTAAAGTAAACTTTGTAGTAATCAAATTGAATAATTTCAATACATTTTATATACATAACATATAGTTTGAGTATGCTAGTACAGTTTATATTAAAATGTATTGAACTCAGAGAACAAGATGGCGGAGGAGTAGGTGTACGTGGAGTACATATCTCTCCATGGATACATCAGGAATACACCTTTAGACGCAGAAGTGCATGCAGAACACCAGCTGGGAGCAGACAGGAGTACCCGACCAGCAGAAAAGAATATATAGAACCATGCAAAACTCTGTAGGATTAAGGAACTAGGGGGAAAAACAGGAGTGTTAATAGGACTTGACCTGCCCTCAGCCGGTGGGGGAACTGAAGCAGGGATCCAATCCCCACATGGGGGCAATCGTCTGAGTCAAAGGAGAAACATTTAAGGATGAGAGTGAAAGAGCTGATCTGTGGCAGCCTAAATGGAATGAGAATCAGACAGTCCTTACTGCAACCATACATACCCTGGACAGGGACGCAGATCCCCTGGAAGGTACAGCAGCTGGGAGCTGGGGTTTAGGGATTGTGGAGCAATCCCAGGGCAAGGGCTGCTGTTGACCGCAGAGTGACAGATTGAGGGGATGTGAGGGAGGGGATTGTGGTGGGAAATGCCTGTGGAGGAAAGCCAGGCAGCGATGGAAGCAAGGCAATACTGCTAAATCATGCATAGGGGGTGGAGCCATCACCATAGCTTCTCTCTCCCCACACACCAGCATTAGCAGCTGAACAATAGGGAGGCTGGCCATCAAATGCCTGATGCACTGAACTACACTGAACTACAGAGTAGGACCCCACCCAGGGTGCCCTTTTAAGTGCCTGATATACAGAGTAGGACCCCAGCCAGGGGGGCCCCCTCTATGTGCCTGATGCCCCAAACAACAGAGAAGGATCCCAGGCAAGGGAGCCCTCTAAGTGCCTGAATGGAGCTACAGAGAAAAATTGGCCAAAGAGACCTTCTGATCGCCAGCTACAACAGGCTCGAAAAAAGACTCTGATAGGGCCGTAACTCCTGCAGTGGAGGCAGTTTGTGTCCCTGCACGTTTGGCACCACCAGGGTCCCCACAATCCAAGCAGCTGCACCACCTTCCTGTTCAACTCTCATTGAGGCAGAACTGCAACAGGCAAAAAAAGTCTTGGATCTATGCACGTAGGGTCACTTTGGTTGTGACCAACTCTTTGCAACCCTGTAGACAGCGGCCTGCCAGGCTTCTCTGTCGGGGGCGGGGGGTTCTTCAGGCAAGAATACTGGAGGGTATTGGCCAATACTAGTTGTCATATCCTTCTAGAGCACTGTATTTCCTGCTGCCCTAGCCACCAATGCCGCCTGAGTACCTGGTGCTGCTAGAACCCCTGAAACCCAAGCAGCTGCACCACCTCCACACCTGGCCCTCACAGGGGCAAACCCAAGTCCTCCAGGGCAGAAGAAAACCCTAATGATGACCTACATGCAGAGGTGGAAATAAAACCACAATTGAAAGCCAGGGGCAGTGTGGCTAAGGAAGAAGACCCAAAACCTTCCCACCAACTGTACAAGCTGCAGATTAAATCCACACAATCAACTAGGCAGACTCTATGTCTATGGAATATATGAAAGGACATTAAGAGCTCCCACAAAAGTTGAGTTCACTCAGACTCACGTCCATCGAGTCCGTGAGGCCATCCAGCCATCTCATCCTCTGCCGTCCCCTTCTCCTCCTGCCTCCAATCCCTCCCAGCATCAGAGTCTTTTCCAATGAGTCAACTCTTCGCATGAGGTGGCCAAAGTACTGGAGTTTCAGCTTTAACATCATTCCTTCCAAAGAAATCCCAGGGCTGATTATCCTTTAGAGTGGACTGGATGGATCTCCTTGAAGTCCAAGGGACTCTCAAAAGTCTTCTCCAACACCACAGTTCAAAAGCATTGATTCTTCGGTGCTCAGCTTTCTTCACAGTCCAACTCGCACATCCATACATGATCACTGGAAAAACCATAGCCTTGACTAGACGGGCCTTTGTTGGCAAAGTAATGTCTCTGCTTTCCTCTTTTAGTTAATCTTTAATGTATATAAATCTTCTTTGCTACCTCTACTTAACTTCACATATTTATTCTTTCTTTCTTTTCTTTCCTTTCCTCTCAACATATTTGTTTGTTTTATTTTCATTGCTTTATTCCCCAATTGGCACCTTGATTTAGTTTTGTTTTCCAGTTTGTGCTTTAGTTAGTTTTGTTTGTAACTGGTAGATATAATTTTTGGTTTCGTCTGTTTGCCAGGTCAATCTATTGTACTTTATTTTTGTTGAACTGTTTTGATTTTGCTCATGGGTGTATATGTATATGTGTATATTCAGTCACACTTTTTATTGTTGTCATAAACCTCTGTCTTTACATTGGGCTTTTGCAGTTCTGTGGCATTTTCCTTTTTTTTTTCTTTCTTCTTCCTTTTATTTTATTTTCTCTTTTTTATAAATACAATTTTTAATTTTTTTAAACCTATTATATTTTTTCTACATTTATTCCTTTTTTTTTTTCTCCTTTCCTACTGTTATTTTCCCCTTGGAGTTAATCTTTAATGTATATAAATCTTCATCTACCTCTATTTAACTTTGCATATCTGTTGTTTCTTCTTTCCTCTCAACATATTTGTTAAATTTGTTTTCATTGCTTTATTCCCCACTTGGCATCTTGTTTTAGTTTTGTTTTCCAGTTTGTGCTTTAGTTAGTTTTGTTCTTAACTGCTAAATATAATTTTTGATTTCCTTTGTTTGCCAGATCAATCTATTGTACTTTATTTTTGTTGGACTGTTTTGACTTTGCTTATGGATGCTGTGAAAGGGCTGCACTCAATATGCCAGCAAATTTGGAAAACTCAGCAGTGGCCACAGAACTGGAAAAGGTCAGTTTTCATTCCAATCCCAAAGAAAGGCAATCCAAAAGAATGCTCAAACTACCACACAATTGCACTCATCTCACACACTAGTAAAGTAATGCTCAAAATTCTCCAAGCCAGGCTTCAGCAGTATGTGAACTGTGAACTTCCTGATGTTCAAGCTAGTTTTAGAAAAGGCAGAGGAACCAGAGATCAAATTGCCAACATCCTCTGGATCATCGAAAAAGCAAGAGAGTTCCAGAAAAACATCTATTTCTGCTTTATTGACTATGCCAAAGCCTTTGACTGTGTGGATCACAATAAACTGTGGAAAATTCTGAAAGAGATGGGAATACCAGACCACCTGACCTGCCTCTTGAGAAATTTGTATGCAGGTCAGGAAGCAACAGTTAGAACTGGACATGGAACAACAGACTGGTTCCAAATAGGAAAAGGAGTTCGTCAAGGCTGTATATTGTCACCCTGTTTATTTAACTTATATGCAGAGTACATCATGAAAAACGCTGGACTGGAAGAAACACAAGCTGGAATCAAGATTGCCGGGAGAAATATCAATCACCTCAGATATGCAGATGACATCACCCTTATGGAAGAAAGGGAAGAGGAACTCAAAAGCCTCTTGATGAAAGTGAAAGAGGAGAGTGAAAAAGTTGGCTTAAGGCTCAACATTCGGAAAACAAAGATCATGGCATCCAGTCCCACCACTTCATGGGAAATAGATGGGGAAACAGTGGAAACAGTGTCAGACTTTATTTTTCTGGGCTCCAAAATCACTACAGATGGTGACTGCAGCCATGAAATTAAAAGACACTTACTCCTTGGAAGGAAAGTTATGACCAACCTAGATAGCCTATTCAAAAGCAGAGACATTACTTTGCCAACAAAGGTTCGTCTAGTCAAGGCTGTGGTTTTTCCTGTGGTCATGTATGGATGTGAGAGTTGGACTGTGAAGAAGGCTGAGTGCCGAAGAATTGATGCTTTTGAACTGTGGTGTTGGAGAAGACTCTTGAGAGTCCCTTGGACTGCAAGGAGATCCAACCAGTCCATTCTAAAGGAGATCAGCCCTGGGATTTCTTTGGAAAGAACGATGCTAAAGCTGAAACTCCAGTACTTTGGCCACCTCATGCGAAGAGTTGACTCATTGGAAAAGACTCTGATGCTGGGAGGGATTGGGGTCAGGAGGAGAAGGGGACGACAGAGGATGAGATGGCTGGATGGCATCACTGACTCGATGGACATGAGTCTCAGTGAACTTCGGGAGTTGGTGATGGACAGGGAGGCCTGGCGTGCTGCGATTCATGGGGTCGCAAATAGTCAGACATGACTGAGTGACTGATCTGATCTGATGGGTGTATATGTATATGTGTATATTCTACTATTTTAATTATCATTTGCCTGATTTTTTAACTGCCATTTGTCTGGGGTTCATCTTTCATTTCTCATTTTTGGGAATTTGTTTTAATCTCACTTAGTGCCATAACAAACCACTTGTTGAATCTTCATTCCTGACCAGAGATCAAGCCCTGAGCCTTTGGAGTGGGAGCAATGACTCCAAAACCCTAGAATACCAGAGAACTAACCCTAGAGAGTATCAAACAGTGAGAACTCACACAAAGGAATCCATTTCAATACAAGACCCAGCATCACCCAACCAAAGTAGCAACCTGTGCAGGATGCCTCATCTAAACAACAAACAAAACAAAAATACAAACCTAATCATCAGCAGACAGGATTACTACCTCACTCAGCCTCGCTCATCAGAGGAAAAACAAATAAACAAAAAACTGAGCACAAATCTCACCCTATATGAAGCTTACACAAACCACTGGACCAAACTTAGGAGTGCAGAAACCAAAAGGAAGAAAGAATTCAACCTTGAAGCCTGGGAAAAGGAGACCTTAAGCACAATAAGTTAAAAAAAAATAATGAAAAGGTACAGAAACACTACACAAATGAAGTAACAAACTAGAAAAAGAGAAGTCCAAATAAATGAAGAGGAAACAGGCAAACTACCTGAAAAAGAATTCAGAATAATGACAGTAAAGATGATCAAAAACCTTGAAAACAAAATGGAGAAAATGCAAGAATCAACTAACAAAGACCTAGACGAATTAAAGAATAAACATACAGAGACAAACAGCACAACTACTGAAAGTAAAAATGCTGCTGCTGCTAAGTCACTTCAGACGTGTCTGACTCTGTGTGACCCCATAGACAGCAGCCCACCAGGCTCCCCCGTCCCTGGGGTTCTCCAGGCAAGAACACTGGAGTGGGTTGCCATTTCCTTCTCCAATGCATGAAAGTGAAAAGTGAAAGTGAAGTCGCTTAGTCGTGTCTGACCCTCAGTGACTCCATGGACTGCAGCCTTCCAGGCTCCTCCATCCATGGGATTCTCCAGGCAAGAGTACTGGAGTGGGGTGCCATTGCTAGAAGGGATCAATAGTAGAATATCTGAAATAGATGAACGAATCAGTGAACTGGAAGATAAAATGGTGGATATAACTTCTGAAGAGCAGAATAATGTAAAAAGAATGAAAAGAACTGAAAGAACTGAAGATAATCTCAGAGACTCTGGGACAACATCAAATGCAACAACCTTCAAATTATAGGGGTCCCAGAAGAAGAAGCGGTGAAGGCAATGACACCCCACTCCAGTACTCTTGCCTGGAAAATCCCATGGACAGAGGAGCCTGGAAGACTGCAGTCCATGGGGTCACTGAGGGTTGGACATGACTGAGCGACTTCACTTTCACTTTTAACTTTCATGCATTGGAGAAGGAAATGGCAACCCACTCCGGTGTTCTTGCCTGGAGAATCCCAGGGATGGGGGAGCCTGGTGGGCTGTCATCTACAGGGTCGCGCAGAGTCAGACACGGCTGAAGTGACTTAGCAGCAGTACCAGCAGCAGAATAAGAAGAGAAAAAGAAAGGGTATGAGAACATTTTTGAAGAGATTATAGTTGAAAATTTCCCAACATGGAAAAGGAAATAGTCAATCAAGTCTAAGAGGCACAAAGAGTCCCATACAAGATAAACCCAAGGAGAAACATGCCAAGACAGATACCAATCAAACTAACAAATACTAAACAAAAAGAAAGACTATTAAAAGCAGCAAGGGAAAAGCAACAAGTAATATATAAGGGAAACCCCATACACTTAACAGATGACCTTTCAGCAGAAACTCTGCAGGTAGAAGGGAATGGCAGGATATATTTAAAGTACTGAAAAGGAAAAGTCTACAGCGAAGATTATTGTACCCAGCAAGGATCTCCTTCAAAATTGATGGAGAAATCAAAAGCTTTTCAGACAAGCAAAAGTTAAGAGAACTCAGTACCACCAAACCAGCTTTACAACAAATGTTAAAGGAACTTATATAGTCAAGAAATACAAAAGTAGAAAAAAGATCTACAAAAAATCAACCCCAAACAATTAAGAAAATGCCAATAGGAATATATATATATATATATATATCTCAATTATTACTTTAAATGTAAATCAATACTTACTTTAAGTGATTAAATGCTCCAACCAAGAGACACAGACTGGCTGAATGAATACAAAAACAAGACCCATATATATGCTATCTACATGAAACCCACTTCAGATCTAAAGACACATATAGACTATTTTCCATGCAAATTGGAAGCAAAAGAAAGCTGGAGTAGCAATTCTCATATCAGACAAAATAGATCTTAAAATAAAGAATATTAAAAGAGATAAGAAAAAAAAATAGATAGATAAGGAAGGACCCTACATAATGATCAAGGGATCAATCCAAGAGGAAGACATAACAATTGTAAATATCTGTGTACCCAACATAGGAGCACCTTAATACATAAGACAAACATTAACAGACATAAAAGGAGAAATTGACAGTAACAGAATAAAAGCAGGAGACTTTAACACGCCACTCACACCAATGGACAGATCATCAAAACAGAAGAATAATAAAACACAAGTCTTAAATGATACATTAGATGAGATGAATCTCATTGATATCTTTAGAACATTCCATCCAAATGCAGAAGAATACACCTTCTCAAGTGCACATGGACATTCCCCAGGATAGACCATATCTTGGGTCACAAATCAAACCTCAGTAAATTTAAGAAAATTGAAAGCATCTTCTCCAACCATAATGCTATGAGACTAGATATCAATTTCAAGAAAAAAACTGTAAGAAACACATGCACATGAGGATTAAACAACACATTTCTAAATAACCAAAAGGTTACTGAAGAAATTCCCAAAAGGGTAATCAAAAAATGTCTAGAAACAAATGATAATGAAAACACAACTCAAAACCTATGGGATGCAGCAAAACGGTTCTAATAGGGGAGTTTAAAGCAATAGAATCCTACCTCAAGAAACAAGAAAAACATCAATAGGCAACCTAACTTTACACCTAAAACAACTGGGAAAAGAAGAATAAAAACTCCCAAAATTAGTAGAAGGAAAGAAATCATAAAGATTGGAGCAGAAATAAATGAAAAAGAAATGAAAGCAACAATAGTAAAGATTAATGAAACTAAAAGCTGGTTTTTTGAGAAGATAAACAAAATTGAAAAACCTTTAGCCAGACTAATCAAGATAAAAAAGAGAGAAGAAGCAAATCAACAAAATTAGAAATGAAAAAGGAGAGGTTACAACAGACAATGCAGAAATACAAAGGATTATAGGATACTGTTATGAACAACTATGTGGCAATAAAATGGATAACCTGGAAGAAATGGACAGATTCTTAGAAAAGTTCAATCTTTCAAGACTGAACCAGGAAGAAATAGAAATTATGTACAACCTTATTACAAGCACTGAAATTGAAGCAGTGAACAAAAATTTCCCAAAAAACCAAAGCCCAGGACCAGATGTCTTCAAAGGACAATTCTATCAAACATTTATAGAAGAGCTAATGCCTATGCTTCTAAAACACTTTCAAAAAATTGAAGAGGAAGCAACACTTCCAAACTCATTCTACGAAGCCATCATCACCCTGATACCAAAACCAGACAAAGACAACACAAAACAGGAAGCTATGGGCCAATATCACTGATGCACATAGATGCAAAAATCCTCAACAAAATTTTAGCAAACAGAATTCAGCAGCACATCAAAAAGCTCATACACTATGATCAAGTTCGGTTTATTCCAAGGATGCAATGATTCTTCAATATATGCAAATCAATCAATGTGATACACAATATTAACAAATTGAAAGATGAAAAACATATAATAATCTCAATAGATGCAGAAAAAGCCTTTGACAAAACTCAGCACCCATTGATGTTTAAAACTCTTCAAAAAATGGGCATAGAAGGAACCTACCACAACATAGTAAAGTCCATATATAAGCTTACAGCAAACATGATTCTCAATTGTGAAAAACTGAAAGCATTCCCCCTAAGATCAGGAACAAGACAAGGGTGTCCACTTTCAACACTATTTTTCAACATAGTTTTGGAGCTCCTAGCTATGGCAATCAGAGAAGGAAAAGAAATTAAAGGAATCCAGATTGGAAAAGAATTAAAGCTTTCACTGTTTGCAGATGACATGATACTGTACATAGAAAATACTAAAGATAATATCAGAAAATTACTAGAGTTAATTAGTGAATTTAGCAAAGTTGCAGGATACAAAATCAATACACAGAAATCACTTGCATTTCTATGTACTAACAACAATGAAAAATCAGAAAGAGAAATTAGGGATTCTTTCCCATTCACCATTGCAACAAAAATAATTAAGTATCTAGGAATAAACTTATCTAAGGAGAAAAAAGAACTGTACACAGAAATCAAATCTCTTATGATTATACAGTGGAAGTGAGAAATAGATTTAAGGGACTAGATCTGATAGACAGAGTACCTGATGAACTATGGATGGAGGTTCATGACATTGTACAGGAGAGAGGGATCAAGACAATCCCCATGGAAAAGAAATGCAAAAAAGCAAAATGGTTGCCTGGGGAGGCCTTACAAATAGCTGTGAAAAGAAGAGAAGCGAAAAGCAAAGGAGAAAAGGAAAGATATAAGCATCTGAATGCAGAGTTCCAAAGAATAGCAAGGAGAGATAAGAAAGCCTTCCTCAGCAATCGATGCAAAAAAAAAAAAAGAGGAAAACAACAGAATAGGAAAGACTAGAGATTTCTTCAAGAAAATTAGAGATAACAAGGGAACATTTCATGCAAAGATGGGCTCAATAAAGGAGAGAAATGGTATGGACCTAACAGAAGCAGAAGATATTAAGACAAGGTGGCAAGAATACACAGAAGAACTGTAAAAAAAAGATCTTCACGACTCAGATAATCACGATAGTGTGATCACTCACCTAGAGCCAGACATCCAGGAATGTGAAGTCAAGTGGGCCTTAGGAAGCATCACTATGAATGAAGCTAGTGGAGGTGATGGAATTCTAGTTGAGCTATTTCAAATCATGAAAGATGATGCTGTGAACTACTGCACTCAATATGCCAGCAAATTTGGACAACTCAGCAATGGCCACAGGACTGGAAAAGGTCAGTTTTCATCCCAATCTCAAAGAAAGGCAATGCCAAAAAATGCTCAAACTACCACACAATTGCACTCATTTCACACGCTAGCAAAGTAATGCTCAAAATTCTCGAAGCCAGGCTTCAGCAATATGTGAAACGTGAACTTCCAGATGTTCAAGCTGGTTTTAGAAAAGGCAGAGGAATCAGAGATCAAATTGCCAACATCTGCTGGATCATCGAAAAAGCAAGAACGTTCAAGAAAAACACTTATTTCTACTTTATTGACTATGCCAAAGCCTTTGACTGTGTGGACCACAATAAACTGTGGAAAATTCTGAAAGAGGTGGGTATACAAGACCAACTGACCTGCCTCTTGAGAAACCTGTATACAAGTCAGGAAATAACAGTTAGAACTGGACATGGAAAAATAGACTGGTTCCAAATAGGAAACGGAGTATGTCAAGGCTGTAAATTGTGACCCTGCTTATTTAGCTTATATGCAGAGGACATGATGAGAAACGCTTGGGTGGAAGAAACACAAGCTGGAATCAAGATTGCCGGGAGAAATATTAATAACCTCAGCTATGCTGATGACATCACCCTTATGGCAGAAAGTGAAGAGGAACTAAAAAGCCTCTTGATGAAAGTGAAAGAAGAGAGTGAAAAAGTTGGCTTGAAGCTCAACATTCAGAAAACGAAGATCATGGCATCTGGTCCCATCAATTCATGGGAAATAGATGGGGAAACAGTGGAAACAGTGTCAGACTTTATTTTGGGGGGCTCCAAAATCACTGCAGATGGTGATTGCAGCCACGAAATTAAAAGACGCTTACTTCTTGGAAGGAAAGTTATGACCAACCTAGATAGCATATTCAAAAGCAGAGACATTATTTGCCAATAAAGGCCCGTCTAGTCTAGGCTATAGTTTTTCCAGTGGTTATGTATGGATGTGAGAGTTGGACTGTGAAGAAAGCTGAGCACCGAAGAATTGATGCTTTTGAACTGTGGTGTTGGAGAAGACTCTTGAGAGTCCCTTGGACTGCAAGGAGATCCAACCAGTCCATTCTAAAGGAGATCTCTCCTGGGTGTTCATTGGAAGGACTGATGCTAAAGCTGAAACTCCAATACTTTGGCCACCTCATGCAAAGAGTTGACTCACTGGAAAGAGTCTGAAGCTGGGAGGGATTGGGGGCAAGAGAAGTAGGGGATGACAGAGAATGAGATGGCTGGATGGCATTACCGACTTGATGGACATGAGTTTGAGTGAACTGTGGGAGTTGGTGATGGACAGGGAGGCCTGGCGTGCTGCGATTCATTGGGTCACAAAGAGTTGGACACAATTGAGCAGCTGAACTGAATGAAAGAAATCAAAGATGACATAAACAGATGGAGAGATATTCCATATTCCTGGGTAGAAGATTCAATATTGTGAAAATGACTAGACTACGAAGCACAATCTACAGATTCAATGCGATCCCTATCAAATTACCAATGGCGTTTTTCACAGAACTGGAATAAAAAAAAATCACAATTCATATGGAAACATAAAAGACACCAAATAGCCAAAGCAGTCCTGAGAAAGAAGAATGGAGCTGGAGGAATCAACCTACCTGATTTCAGATTATAATACAAAGCTACAGTCATCAAGACAATATAGTACTGGCAAAAAAAACCAACCAAACAAACAAACAAAAAAACACTAGAAATATAGAGCAATGGAACAAGATAGAAATCCCAGAAATAAACCCATTCACCCATGGGTACCTTATTTTTTACAAAGGAGGCAAGACTATACAGTGAGGTAAAGACAGCCTCTTCAATAAATGGTGCTGGGAAAAATGGACAGCTACATGTAAAAGAATGAAATTAGAATACTTAGTAACACCATGAACAAAGATAAACTCAAAATGGATTAAAACCTAAATGTAAGACCAGAAACTATAAAACTCTTAGAGGAAAACATAGGCAGGACACTCGATGACATAAATCAAATGCAAGGTCCTCTATGACCCTCCTCCTAGAGTAATGGAAATAAAAAACAAAGTAAATAAGTGGGATCTGATTAAACTTAAAATCTTTTGCACAGAAAAGGAAACTTTAAGTAAAGTGAAAAAACAACCCTCAGAATAGGAGAAAATAATAGCAAATGAAACAACTAACAAAGGATTAATTTCCAAAATATACAAGCAGCTCATACAACTCAATAAGAGAAAAACAAACAACCCAATAAAAAAGTGGGGAAAAAACCTAACAGGCATTTATCCAAAGAAGACAGACAAATTCCAAACACGTGAAAAGATGCTCAATGTCAGTCATTATTAGAGAAATGCAAACCAAAACTACAATGAGATGTCACTTCACACCAGTCAGAATGGCCATGATCAAAATGTCTACAAACAATAAATGCTTTGGAGGGTGTGGAGAAACACTGTCACACTTTTGGTAGGAATGTAAATTGATGCAGCCACTATGGAAGATTATATGGAGATTCCTTTAAAAACTAGGAATAAAGCCACCATATGACCCAGCAATCCCACTCCTAAGCATATACCCTGAGAAAACCAAAATTGAAAACAACACGTGTATCCCATTGTTCATTGCAGCAGTATTTACAATAGCTAGAACTTGGAAGCAAGATAGACGTCCATCAACAGGTGAATGGATAAAGAAATTGTGGTGCATATACAATGGAATATTACTCAGCCATAAAAAGGTGAACATTTGAGTCAGTTCTAATGAGGTGGATGAACCTAGAACCTATTATACAGAGTGAAGTAAGTCAGATAAATATTGTATTCTAACACATATATATGGAATCTAGAAAAATGGTACTGAAGAAATTATTTACAGGGCAACAATGGAGAAACAGACATAGAAAATAGATTTATGGACATGGGGAGAGGTGAGGAGAGGGTGAGATTATGGAAAGAGTAACATGGAAACTTACATTACCATATGTAAAATAAATAGCCAACGGGAATTTGTTGTATAGCTCAGAAAACTCAAACAGGGGCTCTGTATCAACCTAGAGGGTTGGGATGGGGAGGGAGGTGGGAGGGAGGTTCAGAAAGGAGGAAATATATGTATACCTACGGCTGATTCATGTTGAGGTTTGACAGAAAACAACAAATGTTTGTAAACCAATTATCCTGCAATAAAAATTAATTAAAAAAAGTATCAATGGCCTAGATACATAGTTTAGACTCTAAGTGGTCTATAAGGCAACACTTTCTACTTTATCCAGTGGCTGTATTATAATTATTTTAAAAATTAATTTATTTATTTTAATTGGAGGCTAATTACACTATTGTAGTGGTTTTTGCCATACATTGACATGAATCAGCCATGGGTATACATGTGTTCCCCATCCTGAACCCCTGTCCCACCTCCCTCCCCATCCCATCCCTCAGGGTCATCCCAGTGCACCCACCCTGAGCACCCTGTCTCATGCATTGAGCCTGGACTGGTTCGATTTCACATATGATAATATACATGTTTCAATGCTCTTCTCTCAAATCATCCCACCTTCACCTTCTCCCACAGAATCCAAAAGACTGTTCTTTACATCTGTATCTCTTTTGCTGTCTTGCATATAGGGTCATTGTTACCATCTTTCTAAATTCCATATATATGCGTTAATATACTGTATTGGTATTTTTCTTTCTGGCTTACTTCACTCTGTATAATACACTCCAGTTTCATCCACCTCATTAGAACTAATTCAAATGTATTCTTTTTAATAGCTGAGTAATATTCCATTGTGTGTATGTACCACAGCTTTCTTATCCATTCATCTGCCGATGGACATCTAGGTTGCTCCCATGTCCTGGCTATTGTAAACAGTGCTACGATAAACACTGGGGTACACGTGTCTCTTTCAATTCTGGTTTCCTCTGTGTGTATGCCCAGCAGTGGTTTTGCTGGGTTGTACGGCAGTTCTATTTCCAGTTTTTTTTTTTTTTTTTTTTTTTTTTTTTTAAGGAATCTCCACATTATTCTCCATAGTGGCTGTACTAGTTTGCATTCTCACCAACAGTGTAAGAGGGTTCCCTTTTCTCCGCACCCTCTCCAGCATTTATTGCTTGTAGACTTTTTGATGGCAGCCATTCTGACCACCGTGAGATGGTACCTCATTGTGGTTTTGATTTGCATTTCTTTTTTCCAGTGGTCATGTATGGATGTGAGAGTTGGACTGTGAAGAAAGCTGAGCACTGAAGAATGGATGCTTTTGAACTGTGGTGTTGGAGAAGACTCTTGAGAGTCCCTTGGACTTCAAGGAGATCCAACCAGTTCATTCTGAAGGAGATCAGCCCTGGGATTTCTTTGGAAGGAATGATGCTAAAGCTGAAGCTCCAGTACTTTGGCCACCTCATGAAAAGAGTTGACACATTGGAAAAGACTCTGATGCTGGGAGGGATTGGGGGAAGGAGGAGAAGGGGATGACAGAGGATGAGATGGCTGGATGGCATCACTGACTCGATGGACGTGAGTCTGAGTGAACTCCGGGAGTTGGTGATGGACAGGGAGGCCTGGCATGCTGCAATTCATGGGATCACAAAGAGTCGGACACAACTAAGCGACTGAACTGAACTGAACTGAACTGAAAGAGTCGGACATGACTGAAAGACTGAACTGAACTGATAATGAGTGATGTTGAGCATCTTTTCAGGTGTTTGTTAGCCATCTGTATGTCTTCTTTGGAGAAATGTCTTTTTAGTCCTTTGGCCTGTTTTTTTAATTGGGTCATTTATTTCTTTGGCATTGAGCTGCAGGAGCTGCTTGTATATTTTTGAGATTAATTCTTTGTGAGTTGCTTCATTTGCTATTTTTTCTCCCATTCTGAAGGCTGTCTTTTTACTTTGCTTATAGTTTCCTTCATTGTGCAGAAGCTTTTAAGTTTAATTAGGTCCCATTTGTTTATTTTTGCTTTTATTTCCATTACTCTGGGAGGTGGGTCACAAAGGATCCTGCTGTGATTTATGTCAGAGAGTGTTTTGCCTATGTTTTCCTCTAGGAGTTTTATAGTTGCTGATCTTACATTTAGATATTTAATCCATTTTGAGTTTATTTTTGTGTATGATGTTAGAAAGTGTTCTATTTTCATTCTTTTACAAGTGGTTTACCAATTTTCCCAGCACCACTTGTTAAAAAGATTGTCTTTTCTCCATTGTATATTTTTGCCTCCTTTGTCAAAGATAAAATGTCCATAGGTGTGTGGATTTATCTCTGGGCTTTCTATTTTGTTCCATTGATCTATATTTCTGTTTTTGTGCCAGTACCATACTGTCTTGATGACTGTGGCTTTGTAGTGTAGCCTGAAGTCAGGCAGGTTGATTTTTCCAGTTCCATTCTTCTTTCTCAAGATTGCTTTGGCTATTCAAGGTTTTTTGTATTTCCATACAAATTGTGAAATTATTTGTTCTAGTTCTCTGAAAAATACCATTGGTAGCTTGAGGGGGACTGCATTGAATCTATAGATTGCTTTGAGTAGTATACTCATTTTCACTATATTGATTCTTCCAATCTGTGAACATGGTATATTTCTCCATCTATTTATGTCATTTATTTGTGTCATGTTAGATTTTTTTATCAGTGTTCATAGTTTTCTATATATAAGTCTTTTTTTTTAGGTAGATTTATTCCAAAGTATTTTATTCTTTTCATTGCAATAGTGAATGAAATTGTTTCCTTAATTTCTCTTTCTGTTTTCTCATTGTTATTGTATAGGAATGCAAGGGATTTATGTGTGTTAATTTTATATCCTGAAACTTTACTATATTCACTGATTAGCTCTAGTAATTTTCTGGTGGAGTCTTTAGGGTTTTCTATGTAGAGGATCATGCCATCTGCAAACAGTCAGAGCTTTACTTCTTCTTTTCCAATCTGGATTCCTTTTATTTCTTTTTCTTCTCTGATTGCTGTGGCTAAAATTTCCAAAACTATGTTGAATAGTAGTGGTGAGAGTGGGCACCCATGTCTTGTTCCTGACTTTAGGGGAAATGCTTTCAATTTTTCACCATTGAAGATAATGTTTGCTGTGGGTTTATCATATATAGCTTTCATTATGAAGAGGTATGTTCATTCTATGCCTGCTTTCTGGAGGGTTTTTTTTTTTTTAATCATAAATGGATGTTGAATTTTGTCAAAGGCTTTCTCTGCATCAATTGAGATAATCATATTGTTTTTATCTTTAAATTTGCTAATGTGGTGTTTCACATTGATTGATTTGCAAATATTGAAGAATCCTTGCGCCCCTAGAATAAAGTCCACTTGGTCATGATGTATGATCTTTTTAATACGATTTTGGATTCTGTTTGCTAGAATTTTGTTGAGGATTTTTGCATCTATGTTTATCAGTGATATTGGCCTATAGTTTTCTTTTTTGTGGCATCTTTGTTTGGATGTGGTATTAGGGTGATGATGGTGGCTTCATAGAATGAATTTGGCAGTTTACCTTCCTCTGCAATTTTCTGGAAGAGTTTGAGTAGGATAGATGTTAGTTCTTCTCTAAATTTTTGGTAGAATTCAGCTGTGAAGCCGTCTGGACCTGGGCTTTTGTTTGCTGGAAGATTTCTGATTACAGTTTCAATTTCTGTGCTTGTGATGGGTCTGTTAAGATTTTGTTTCTTCCTGGTTCAGTTTTGGAAAGTTATATTTTTCTAAGAATTTATCCATTTCTTCCAAGTTGGCTGTTTTATTGGCATATAGTTGCTGATAGTAGTCTCATGATACTTTATATTTCTGTATTGTTTGTTGTCTGATTTCTCCATTTTCAGCTCTAACTTTGTTGATTTGATTCTTCTCCTTTTTTTTCTTGATGAGTCTGGCTAATGGTTTGTCTATTTTATTTATCTTTTCGAAGAATTAGCTTTGTTGATTTTTTGCTATGGCCTCCTTTGTTTCTTTTTCATTTATTTCTGCCCTAATTTTTATGATTTCTTTCTTTCTACTAACCCTGGGGTTCTTCATTTCTTCTTTTTCTAGTTGCTTTAGGTGTAGAGTTAGGTTATTTATTTGATTTTTCTCTTGTTTCTTGAGGTAAGCTGTATTGCTATGAGCATTCCCCTTAGCACTGTTTTACTGAACCCCATAGGTTTTAGTTGTTGTGTTTTAATTTTCATTCATTTATATGCATATTTTTATTTCTTTTTTGATCTTCTGTGATTATTCAGAAGTGTGTTGTTTAGCCTCCGTATGTTTTTATTTTTAATAGTTTTTTTTTTTTTCCTGTAATGACATCTAATCTTACCACATTATGATCAGAAAAGATGCTTGGAATGATTTCAATTTTTTTGAATTTACCAAGGCTAGATTTATGGCCCAGAATGCGATCTATCTTGAAGAAGTTTCCTTGTGCACTTGAGAAAAAGATGAATAGATTGTTTTGGGGTGAAATGTCCTATAGATATCAATTAGGTCTAACTGGTCCATTGTATCATTTAAAGTTTGTGTTTCCTTGCTAATTTTCTGGTTTAGTTGATCTATCCATAGATGTGAGTGGGTATTAAAGTCTCCCACTAGTATTGTGTTACTGTTAATTTCTCCTTTTATACTTGTTAGCATTTGCCTTACATATTGTGGTGCTCCTTTGTTGGGTGCATATATATTTATAATTGTTATATCTTATTGTTGGATTGATCATTGTGTAGTGTCCTTCTTTGTCTCTTTTCACGGCCTTTATTTTAAAGTCTATTTTATTTGATATGAGTATTGCTATTCCTGCTTTCTTTTGGTCTCCATTTGTGCGAAATATATTTTTCCAGCCCTTCACTTTTAGTGTGCATGTGTCCCTCGTTCTGAGGTGGGTCTCTTGTAGATAGCATATATGCTAATGTTAATGCTAAGTCGCTTCAGTCGTGTCTGACTCTGTGCGACCCCATAGACGGCAGCCCACAAGGCTCCCCCGTCCCTGGGATTCTCCAGGCAAGAACACTGGAGTGGGTTGCCATTTTCTTCTCCAATGCATGAAAGTGAAAAGTGAAAGTGAAGTTGCCCAGTCGCCTCCGACTCTTCGCGACCCCATGGACTGCAGCCCACCAGGCCCTTCCGTCCATGGGATTTTCCAGGCAAGAGTACTGGAGTGGGGTGCCATTGCCCTCTCTGAGACAACATATATAGGGGTCTTATTTTTGTATCCATTCAACCAGTCTTTGTCTTTTGGTTGAGGCATTCAACCCATTTACATTTAAGGTAATTATTGATAAGTATGATCCCTTTGCCATTTACTTTCTTGTTTTGGGTTTGAGTTTACACAACTTTTCTGTGTTTCCTGTCTAGAGAAGATCCTTTAGCATTTGTTGAAGAGCTGGTTTGGTGGTGCTGAATTCTCTCAACTTTTGCTTGTCTGTAAAGCTTTTGATTTCCCCTTCATATTTGAATGAGATCCTTGCTGGGTACAGTAATCTGGGTTGTAGGTTTTTCTCTTTCATCACTTTAAGTATGTCCTGCCATTCCTTTCTGGCTTGAAGAGTTTTTATTGAAAAATCAGCTGTTATCCATATGGGGATCCCCTTCTGAGTTATTTGTTGTTTTTCCCTTACTGCTTTTAATATTTGTTCTTTGTGTTTGATCTTCATTAATTTGATTAATATGTGTCTTTAGGTGTTTTGCCTTGGGTTTATCCTGTTTGGGACTCTCTGGGTTTCTTGTACTTTGGTGATTATTTCCTTCCCCATTTTAGGGAAGTTTTCAACTATTATTTCCTCAAGTATTTTCTCATGATCTTTCTTTTTTTCTTCTGGGACTCCTATGATTCAAATGTTGGGGGCATTTAACATTGTCCCAGAGGTCTCTGAGGTTGTCCTCATTTCTTTTAATTCATTTTTCTTTTTTCCTCTCTGCTTCATTTATTTCCACCATTCTATCTTCCACCTCATTTATCCTATCTTCTGCCTCAGTTATTCTATTGTTGGTTCCCTCCAGAGTGCTTTTGATCTCAGTTATTGTGTTATTCATTATTGATTGAGTCCTTTTTATTTCTTCTAGGTCCTTGTTAAACATTTCTTGCATCTTCTCAATCATTGTTTCCAGACTATTTATCTGTAACTCTATTTCGTTTTCAAGGTTTAGGATCATTTTTACTATCATTATTCTGAATTCTTTTTCAAGTAGACTCCCTATCTCCTCCTCTTTTCTTTGGTTTGGTGGGCATTTATCATGTTCCTTTACCTGCTGAATATTTCTCTGCCTTTTCATCTTGTTTATATTGCTGTGTTTGGGGTGGCCTTTCTGTATGCTGGAAGTTTGTGGTTCCTCTTTAATGTGGAGGTTGCTCCCTGTGGATGGAGTTGGATGAGTGGTTTGTCAAGGTTTCCTGGTTAGGGAAGCTTGTGTCAGTGTTCTGGTGGGTAGAGCTGGATCTCTTCTCTCTGGAGTGCAATGAAGTGTCTAGTAGTGAGGTTTGAGGTGTCTATGGGTTTGGTGTGACTTTTGGCCACCTGTATTTTAATGCTCAGGGGTTATGTTCCTACATTGTTGGAGAATTCGTTTGGTATGTCTTGCTCTGAAATTTGTTGGCTCTTGGGTGGAGCTTGGTTTCAGTGTAGCTACGGAAGCTTTTGGATGAGTTCTTGTCAATTAATGCTCCCTGGAGTCAGGAGTTTTCTGGTGTTCTCAAGTTTTGGATTTAAGCCTCCTACCTCTGACATTCAGCCTTATTCTTACAGTAGCCTCAAGATTTCTCCATCCATACAGCACTGATGGTAAAACATCTAGGTTAATGGTGAAAAGATTCTCCACAGTGAGGGACACCCCGAGAGGTTCACAGAGTTACACAGAGAAGAGAAGAGGGAGGAGGGAGATAGAGGTGACCAGGAAGAGAAGAGGGGGAGTCAAAAGGGGAGAAAGCAATCTGGCCAGTAATCAATTCCCTATGTGCTCTCCACAGTCTGGAACACTTAGAGAGGTTCATGGAGCTACATAGAGAAGAGAAGCGGGAGGAAGGAGATAGAGGTAACCAGGAGGAGAAGAGGTGGGATCAAAAGGAGAGAGACAGATATAGCCTCTAGATCTAGTAATCTGTTCTGTAAGTGTTCTCCACAGCCTGGAACACCCAGAGAGATTCACAGAGTTGGGTAGAGAAGAGAAGGGGGAGGGAGGAGATACAGGTGACCTGGGAGAAAAAGGAGAGTCAAAAGGGGGAGAGAGCAATCAAGCCAATAATCACACTCCTAAGTAAAACTGTGTAATGAAGATTGGATTCTTAAAGGTACAAAATTGATAACAAATACCAAAAAGCAAAGATTAAAAATCTAGAGTAGAGGTTAGACTCTCAAAAATAGAATATTAAAAAACAAAACAAAATCACAAAAATTATAAAAAAATATATATGTGAAAGTTGCTTTACAAATAGGGTCTTTTTTTGCAAGGTAGTAGTACATTATAAAAATGAAAATTAAAGGAGTAAGAAAGAACTTAAAAATAAAAAAAATTAAAAAATGATGATAGCAAAATATATCTAGGAATTTCTCTGGAGCTGTCGAGGGCAGTGTGGGGTTCAGTTTCAGATAGTTCCTTGTTCCAGCTTATACTTCTCAAGGTCTATAGGCCCCTTCCAATGTAGTCAGTGCTAACTACAGAGTTTTAATCTGTTGCACCTGTCACTTCCAAAGCAGTTCCCTCTTCTTTGTTTATTTTGGCTTCCTCTGTTTGCAAGTCTCTTCAGTGTCTAATTTCTGCCTTGACACAAGGGAGCGAAGGTGGTCACTTATTTAGGCTAACTTGTTCAGTTGTGCTGTGGGGAGGGAGAACACTGCAAAAAAATATCACTGGCATGTGTGTGGGGTGCTTGCAATGTCTGGGCCACACTGGGTTTGCCCCTGTTCACGGCGTGTGTGCTTTCCCAGTCTATACTGCTCAGGATCCAAGTTGCTCTGCAGGGGAACTGTTTAAAGCAGGCCCTGAGTTGTGTGCACTTCCCAGGTCTAAGCCACTCAAGTTCATGTTCTTGGGTACTCCACAAAGGCACAGACTCAGTTGGGCCTGTGTTTTGTGCCCTTCCCAGTTCCCAGCAGCTCAGGCGACCAGCTGCTTGATGAGCGCACTCTTCCAGGTGGGTGGTGCATCTTATCACCTCCCCGGTCCCTAATGGCTGTATTATTAAATAGGTTGAAGTTCATATGATAGTCCAGTCAATGGAAAGGGAATCAAAGGAGGTCTCCATGTTAGCTTGAAATCCACAATTTGGTTCAGTTCAGTTGCTCAGTCGTGTCCGACTCTTTGCAACCCCATGAATCACAGCACGCCAGGCCTCACTGTCCATCACCAATTCCTGGAATTCACCCAAACTCATGTACATTGAGTCGGTGATGCCATCCAGCCGTCTCATCCTCTGTTGTCCCCTTCTCCTCCTGCTTCCAATCCCTCCTAGCATCAGAGTCATTTCCAATGAGTCAACTCTTCACATGAGGTGGCCAAAGTATTGGAGTTTCAGCCTCAGCATCAGTCCTTCAAATGAGCACCCAGGACTGGTTTCCTTTAGAATGGACTGGTTGGATCTCCTTGCAGTCCAAGGGACTCGCAAGAGTCTTCTCCAACACCAGGGTTCAAAAGCATCAATTCTTCGGTGCTCAGCTTCCTTCACAGTCCAACTCTCACATCCATACATGATCACTGGAAAAACCGTACCCTTGACTAGACAAACCTTTGTTGGAAAAGTAATATCTCTGCTTTTTAATACGCTATCTAGTTTGGTCATAACTTTCCTTCCAAGGAGGAAGCATCTTTTAATTTCATGGCTGCAATCACCATCTGCAGTGATTTTGGAGCCCCCCAAAATAAAGTCTGACACTGTTTCCACTGTTTCCCCATCTATTTCCCTTGAAGTGATGGGACCGGATGCCATGATCTTCATTTTCTGAATGTTGAGCTTTAAGCCGACGTTTGCACTCTCCTCTTTCACTTTCATCAAGAGGGTTTTTAGTTCCTCTTCACTTTCTGCCATAAGGGTGGTGTCATCTGCATATCTGAGGTTATTGATATTTCTCCCAGCAGTCTTGATTCCGGCTTGTGCTTCTTCCTGAAACCCACAGGTCTGGAGCAATAATAGAAAGCACAAAATTAGATTGCTTGATGACTATGCCTAGGATATTTGGAAACCTTTAGCTTTGAGTATGAAAGGGAAGCTCCATTATGTACTGGCCATCCACATGTAAAATATCATGTATGAAACGAGTTGCCAGTCCAGGTTCGATGCACGATACTGGATGCTTGGGGCTGGTGCACTGGGACGACCCAGAGGGATGGAATGGGGAGGGAGGAGGGAGGAGGGTTCAGGATGGGGAACACATGTATACCTGTGGCAGATTCATTTTGATATTTGGCAAGACTAATACAATTATGTAAAGTTTAAAAATAAAAAAAAAATGTACTGGCCATCCACACCCATTGAATTCGATGGGTTTCTTTAACAGCCTCGGCTTCAATGAATCAACCAAAGTTCTGGCATAAAGTCAGGAGTAGTTCCAAAACAAATTCTAGAATATGTAGTATTGTATATAAACAACTGCAAAAGTTTTTTAAATTGGAAAAGTAAAATGAAAAGTGGATAGATATTGTACCATGTTACAAAATTGTGAAAATTAAAGAAAGAACACAAACTGGTGTTCATGTAAAATACCATTTAAATAGTATGTTAATTCTGAATCTTGTCATAATTCTATTGCAAAAGTCAGTGAGCAGAGTTTCAAAGGTGATCTTCAATATTTATTAAACTCATAAGCAAATCATAGTGTGTTTTAATTTCCTACTTTTATTTTTAGGAATTTTGCTTTGACTATATTTCTTATATTAACACACAAATTATTGAATTTAATGTTTCTGACCCACAACAACTTTTAGTCATAATATTTTGTGGTCGTTCAGTCACTCAGTCATGTCTTACTCTTTGTTACCCCACGGAATACAGCATGCCAGGTTTCCCTGTCCTTCACTATATCCTGCAGTTTGCTCAAACTCATGTCCATTGAGTCAATGATGCTGTCCAACCATCTCATCCTCTGTTGCCCCTTTTCCTGCCCTCAGTCTTTCCCAGCATCAAGGTCTTTTCCAAAGAGTCAGCTTTTTGCATCAGGTGGCCAAAGTATTGGAGCTTAGGTTTCAGCATCTGTCCTTCTAATTAATATTCAAGATAGATTTCCTTTAGGATTGACTGGCTTGATTGCTGTATAAGCAGAATCAAACAGATGTATCTGATTATTGAAAGTGAAGTGAAAGTATTAGTCACTTAGTCATGTCCCACTCTTTGAGACCCAATGGACTGTAGCCCACCCCTCTGCTCTGTCTATGGGATTCTTCAGGTAAGAATACTGGAGTGGGTTTCTATTCCCTTCTTCAGGGGATCTTCCCAACCCAGGGAGCAAACCAAGGTTTCCTGCGTTGCGGGCAGATGTTTTACCATCTGAGCCACCAGGATTATTATCTATCATAAATGTCTGTTTTTATTGGGCTATAACAGAGGAATGTATAATTAACATTATAAATGAAAAGTTAAATAACAAACAACACATATTGAAGATAATCCTAAAACTATTTATGGATAAATCACTTCTCCACTGAAACTTTTAAAATTTTCCTACGTAATATAAAAATTAAAATACTAGAAATAACTAGAAAATGAAATTTCAGAACTAAATAAGCAAGTCCTAGGGTAATTGAGTTAAAATATCTATGTCTAATCATCCATGTAAATCACTGGAATAATATGTGTAGGGAGAAATCTAATATTATGAAAGGCCAGCTTCAAATGAGTGCACAAAGAGAAACTAATACTACAAAGCAAAAACTGGAAGCATGAAGACAACAGTTCCCAGTGGGATGATGTTAGCTAGAGTATATTAAATAAGAACAATAAAGCTAAAGAAGCTCTTGTAAAGTTCTTAGACAAGGATAAATGTGTTTATCAGTGGTCAGCAATGAACTCTGATGTGTCTGGAATGAGCTGAGACATCATGTATAAAACATAAGATCAACAATGCAATATACTAGATTTTTGGTGTTCTTTCATTGTTACATTGCAAGGTTCCTTGAATATGTTGAACAAATCTATTAATCATTGCTGCTGAGAGGGCCATTCTACCAGACATGTGGAAGACTGAATGACTTCTTCCTCTGGCTAATGCAAATAGAATTATATCCAGTAAACAAATCAACTTTTACAACTTCCCTTTAATAAATAATAGAGACTTGTTGAAATATAAACTTAGCGGAGGTTTTGCATTATTCTGAATAGATAACAAAAAATGTCAACTTGAATATATTCACTAGGCATCTACTCTAAGGAATTTTTGAATAGAACAAATGGGTGTGAACATGAATTGTAAAATACAAAGCTTTATTCAAACATTAGTCATGTATTGTAAAAAGCTTCAGTGCTTACTGACCCTTGGGCAGTGGATGGTATGTTTGAATGCAGACGTCAAGATGACATAATCTGTACTATCCAAAGCCTTAATGATTAATCAGAGAGACATACACATTAATCAACAATTGAGCGAGCTTGTGGGACTTCCCTGGTGGTCCAGTGGCTAAGACTCTCCTGGGGGCCTGGGTTCAATTCCTGGTCAGGGAGCTAGATCCCACATGCTGCAACTAAGACCTCATGCAGCCAAATAAGTAAATACTTAAAAAATTGAGAAAGCTTATGAAAAATGTTGTCAGAGAAGTGTGCAAAGGGTGCCCTGGGATACAGAGAAGTGACTATATTGGGCTCAGGGTGAGGGAAAGCTTCTTTGGAGAAGAGAGACTGCTTTAGGAAGTTACAGTCATAGATAACTGGGTATAAGCATTGTGAGTTAATGCCAAAATTTCTGACCTGAATATTTCCATGTCATAGTGATATTTACTTAACCATGAGTATTGGAACCTGTTGCTTCAATTACACTTTCCAATTTTACCTTTTTATAAGCAAGAAGATTCATGGACTCATTAAAATCCTACCTGGAGTGAGAAGGCACTTGCAGCTGGACTATGTATAAAATACAGATACTACTGTAGAAAACATCTGTGCTGCCTTATCTGGGGCCCCTTCAGATTACAACTCCATTTAGAGTTTAGACTTTGCCATCTTGCCTAGACAACCAGTAATCCATGCCCCAACTCACCACTTCCCATCATACACAACACTTAATACTAAATTTACCCTCAAAGGAAACCTTAGAACTAAGATGATTCTACTTCCAGTTTGCCTTGAGGAATGCTAGTTAACCCTGGGATGTTCCAGCCAAAGTATTAATAAAAACACCTCACTTTCTCCTCTGGAAAATCTTGGGTTAGTCAAAAACACTATATGGCCACTCCATGTAAAATTAACTTGAATTCCTGCCCATCATGTAGTCTCCAGGATGCTGGGGGAAAAAATAAATGCATCGTCACACTCTCCTGTTTTTGTTCTGCTGTGCTCCTCAACTACTGGACCAATTCATTGTTCTGAGGCTTTCCACTGGTATTTTATTTTCTTCTAATCTAATGCCAATGACCCAATCTCCACAATAGTAATAAATAATATTTAATATGCTAAGAGCATTCGGGTTTGCCTTAGGATAGCAGTCCAGTGAACTGTTTACAAGTAGTAAAGATGGATTTTACAGTGATGATACAGCTTAATCCTCCAGCTATATGAATTAAAAATGACACAATATTATCCTTCAGGCTGTTACATAGAATTTAGTGTTATGCCTGAAAACAGAAATAAAGGGGGCTATTTCAATGTCTTTTCCTCACAGCACTGTCATAAACTACATTTTAGTACCATGTTTTTATGTACATAACTGCAAGAGAGAAATAAAGCACAAAAAGATAAGACTGCAAGTTATTAGGATGAACAAAAAGAGAAGAATTGACACGGAGGTTATATATACACACATATATATAATATTCATCAGAAATGTAAATATGCATATATTGCACAATTGGTATCTTTTGGATGCGTGCATGCTAAGTCACTTCAGCTGTGTCCTACTCCTTTTGACACTATGGATTGACTCCACTGACCATGGGATTCTCTAGGCAAGAATACTGGAGTGGGTTGCCACTTCCTCCTCCAGAGGATCTTCCCAACCCAGGGACTGAACCTGCATCTCTTATGCCTCTGCACTGGCAGGTGGGTTCTTTACCATTTGCACCACCTGGGAAGCCCATATTTTAGAATAAGAGTATCTAAATTTATCCATGTAATTTCTGGTTCTTAGTATTCTACGTGTACAAAAATACATTTTTTCTCTCAATAAATGTGAATAGTAGGTGATAGTTAATATGGGGAAACTAAAAATGAGAAAAATAAATGATTTGCCCAAGATCACAGAACTTATAAGTTGTAGGACAGAACATTCAACTTCCAGACTGTATTTCTAACTACCACAAGTATGATAATTTTTATAGTAAATACTTGGAGTATGATACACAAACAAAAATGTACAGCTCAATGATTTTGTAAAACTGATTAAAAAAAAAACACAAATATATTTGCTTTTCCAGTACCCCAAATAAGAATGAACACTATCTGCACCAGAGAAATTCTGCTTATATTCATTCCTGGTTATATCTAACTGTACTCAGATATAATTACTAGATTAGTCTTGTCAAGTTTTTTTATATTGATGTAAATTGATTTACAATGTTGTATTAATTTCTACTATACAGCAAAGTGACTCAGTTATATACATATATGCATTCTTATTTTATGAAAATACTCTTTTCTATTATGGTTTGTCCCAGATTGGATACCATTGCCTGTGCTGTACAGTAGGATGTTGTTTATCCATTCTAAATGTAATAGTTTGCATCTGCTAACCCCAGCCTTCCACTCGATCCCTCCCCTCAGGCCCCTCTCCCTCGGCAACCATGAGTCTATTCTCTATGTGCATGAATCTATTTCTATTTCATAGACAGGTTCATTTGTGTCATAGATTCCACATATAAGTGATATCATATGATATATGTCTGTCTCTGACTTACTTCACATACTATGATAATCTCTATTTGCATCCATGTTGTTGCAAATGGCATTAAAATGGCTTGTCAGTTTTTTAACTTTATAAAATGAAATTGAATCAAGTGTGACTTTTTTTTCTTAACATTGTTTGTGAAAATCATCCATTTTGTTTATAACAACAAGGGATGTCCAGGTTCCAGAGTGTTCCATGTACATTTTGGTAGTTCCATATCTGAGAAAGATGGAGATAAATTAGGACCCTAATTAGACCTGGGATTAGAACTTAAGAGGAAAGGGGGAAGAAATAAGGAAAGAGAAGATATTAGCCTAACAGGAACATGTTCATATACCTGGGTGGTATGCCCCACCCCTGGTGGTGGTGGTTTAGTTGCCAAGTCATATCTGACTCCTGCAACCCCATGGACTGGAGCCCACCAGTTTCCTCTGTTCATGAGATTTCCCAGGCAAGAATACTGGACTGGGTTGCAATTTCCTTCTGCATTCCATCTGCCCCACTGTAAGAATTCAAACTGTGTACATTTAAGCATGCAAGCAGTAGTGCCCTACAGGCTACTGATGCTCAAGAAAGAAGAATAGAATGGAAAAATAAACCCCAAATCTGGAGTTCTTAAATGCTTTGGTTTTTGCTTTTCATAGGGGAGGGAGATTTTGTGACCTGCAGAATAGTTCTGGCCAGAGGGTTTGCAGGAAATGGAGTAGTGGATGCCAGGTAATCCAGCTGCTTCTCTGAGCATTTCCTTTGCTCCTCACTGGGTACAGGTGGCAGTGATAAAACCAACTGTCAGTGGCTCTGGCAGGGGCTGGAGGGGTGTGAAAGAAGCCTGAAAGGCAGGGCACCTTCAGGATAGTCTCCAGGATAATTAGTGATTGTGCCACACAAAGATCCATTCTTTGGTTCTATGATTTGACTATTTAAGACAACTCAGTCAGTGGGATCATGTAGTATTTGTCTCGCTAACACTGGCTTATTTCACTTATCATAATGTCCTCGATTTCATCCACATGCAGAATTTCCTTCTTTTATTATTGCTGAAAAATATGCATATATATATAGATATAGATATCTATCTATATATATATATCACATTCTTTTCATCACCTTGAAGGACACAAGTTGTTTTCATATCCTGGGTATTGTGAATAATGCTACAATGAACATGGGAGTACAAATATCTCTTTGAGATACTTTTATTTCCTTTGGATAAATATGCAGAAGTGGAACTGCTAAATCATATGGTATTTTTACATTGAATTTTTGAGGAATCTCAATACTATTTTCCATAATGACTGTACCAATATCTTATCAATACTTCTTAAAACATAGTATCTGCTAGTCTATACATTGATCTGGCAATATTTAACTCCAGAAACTAGATGCATAATGTGTGAAAATGTCACCAGGAATTTTTATCTAAATTCCAGCTCTCTGTTCCTAATTTTCATACTTAAATGCCATATAAAAGCAAATAGCTTCTGAGAGAGTAAGCTCAGGGAACCAGCACTTCATAATTCAGTATTCATTTTCCTCCTGTCAAGAGGAACTCAACCGACCACTAAGTGAGTTTTATGAAATAATTCACCAAATATGATCTAAAAAAAGTTCTCATACTTCACTTGTCAAACACTTCCTTTTGCTAGGGTGACTATGTGATCTTTAGAAGCAATACATTTACAGATTATTGATGCCAGTAGTGCTTGATGCTATGGAAGCACATACGTCAGTCTTGTCAAATATAAAACCTTATAACTAAATAGTATATGTGGCACAATGGTGTTGGCTTCCCATCATGGTGTCATATGCAGCTCTATTGGAAAACCAGGTCTTTCAACTTTGAGAGACTATAAAGCAATCAAATTGTCAGGAGATCACTCCAAGTTATCTCACCCTGTATAGATGCAACCCTATCTTAACATCATTTGTAACAGCCACTAATCTAATGCACAACTAAATCATCACCAAGGGAGCAACTTCTCAAAGGGAAAATAAATTCTCTTTCCTGAAGAGCTGTGCAATACCTGAAAATAGAATTGGAAAGATAAAAGAAATAAAAGAGTAAAAGAGCATCTAGAAGGAAAGCTAACAAGGCAATAAAGGGAAGCAGAGTTTATTTGAGGAATATTAGGAGCCCTTCGAGACACTGATCGAAAGGTAAGCAAAAGCTAAATCCTGTGCTCCAAGGCAGAAAAGCTGATTTAGTACTAAAGACTTATGTCAAGGGCTGGTAATGGTAAAAAGTGAGGAATTTCAATATTAGAAAAAGAAAGGAGGAAAGAACATTTTCAAAGGTAAAGTAAGTGGGGAAACATATAAAGATGAATTATTGTGCGGTAGGTATAATGCAAGACCTTAGATTGCATAGAAGTATTCTTAAAACACAAAGAAATTTGGGGCCTAGGTTGACTTTAGATATACCCTAATCTAATTTTTTTTTAATTTTATAGATAAAGGCAACACATCCTCAAGAGAATACATCACTCCTTGAGGCACTAGAACTAAAATATATCAATAACACAGTTGAGACCACAATTGACCTAGAATACTTGGTCATACTTTCAACCTGAAAAATTTATAATCATTCTTTTTGAGTTATCTTATGCATCTTCTCCTCTTTGACAGCTAGATATGCTACTCTTTTTAACACCACTATAACCAGATCATATTTTGTATTTGGCTTCTGATATTGCTTAGTACTATGCTGTTTACTTTCAAAAGACTGCTTGCACCTTGAAGTCCAGAGTTGGTTTATTAATCTTTGATTTTGCTAGAATCCAACATCATATGTGACACATAGCAAGTGAGAAAGACATTTGTTAAATTTCTACATCTGTTATTATTTAATTTCTATTTAATTTTGTTTATTGCAGCCAGGTGAGCCACTTTGGGTTTGCTGACTCCATCAGCAACTTGGGCCTTGGCAGCTTCTTGGAGACCTGTTGGTTACTGTCCATACTGCCTTAGCGCCTATCACTGCTGGCTCTCGGCCACACTTTAAGTGAGGGCTGGTCATCTTCAGGGAGTCTAACCATCAGGCACTTAGAGAAGCTAATGGTCTCTCTTACTACTTCTGAGTTATGATGAATTCTCCCAACATGGGGCATGAAATTTGGCTTCTGTAGTAGATGTCCCAAGGTATCAGGCAACACAAGCTGCAAATGAAGCTGAGGGATAAGATGAATGTCTCTTGAAATAAAATATGGAGATGAGAAGGGACTGACAGTACATTTTCCTTCCTTCCTTTCCCTGATGGACTGTTCTATGGCACAGTGGTTCCACATGACCTGTTGGGAAAAAAACACAGCATTTTTTTTGTGATGCTCTTGGCCAGCTTGGGAACACACCATCTTGTATTTGCTTTCCATTCTTCCCTACTTTATATCCCTTCTCTCCCTAGATCTTGCTGCTCTAGATTATACCTCCCAATATACCTTAGTATTTATATGTTTGCCACAGGCTATTTCCCAGGGAACTTCATCTATGAGAATTTCAATCTCTAATGGTTCCTGTTATTTGAGCTTCGTGAAATTTATGAAAAGTTAGTGATATATCACAATTCAAAGTAATTTTCTTTGTAATTTTCTTTGGAAGACGTCAGTTGGATTTTTGTCAAGGTTTTCTTAAAATGGGGATGAACCAACCCTTAACAAGTTTTTTATGTTCTGTTGGATTTCATTTTATTCCTAAAAAAAAAAAAAATGTGATCATTCTTCATAGTTCCTAATTGGAAAATAAAACATATTTCAGATTGTCTCCACAAAACTATGAAGAGTGATTCCCTACTTCACTATTTTAATCTTCTTGAAAAATGTAATACATTGCTTGAAGCATGAATGCCATGTTTATTGAAATAAGTTGTCTCGTGGAATCATATATTTTTTTTAACATGTACTCCTGCAGTTTGTAACTTATTTATATTGAAGTCTTGCAAAATAGCCCATGGCTGTACAAAGGGAGATGAGGATGGAAGGTATCATATCTTGCATAGTCTTTGTCACTTCTCAGTCTCTGACAGTTTCATCCTTATAACCTTTAACTCCAACTTCCATTCTCACTTTCTACAGAGTGCCCCTCCTAACTCTCCTCTGTAGAAATTTTGAAGCTACCCTTGGCAAGAAGACTAAGCCCTGAGTCTCATTTATCTCATTTAAACAATGATAAAGGGTGCTTTGCAAACAAGATAGCTGTAAGAGTTCAATGAGATAAAATATATGAAGATTTTTTTATAACTGTACAGTACAATGTAATATTATTATTTCATTGAGTTCTTGGATCTTCTGAGTGTGTGTGTATGTGCTCAGTCATATCTGATTCTTTGCAATCCTATGGACTGTAGTTCACCAGATTCCTCTCTCTATGGAATTTTCCAGGCAACAATCCTGGAAAACCATTGCCATTTCCTACTCCAGGAGATCTTCCCAACACAGTGATCAAACCTATGTCTCTTGCATTTCCTTCATTGACAGGCAGACTCTTTACCACTATGCCACCTGGAAAGCCCTTTTGGTTCTTCTAAGTTCTTTATTTACCCTTCTGGTATCATTTCATTAACTCTCAAGTATTCAGTCATCTGCAATATGCCATAGAATTAAAAATGTGCCTCTCAAGATATCTTTACTTCACAATCCACAGAAATCTAAAGCACTTGCTTAAAACAAAGCTAATTATATTTTCATCCATGTTGCTTCTCCTTCTCCTCACTTTTTGTTCCAGTGAAAAACCCTAGAGTGATCTTGTCACAACTCTCTCTTACCACCTCTCTCGCTCATATAAGCAATCACCAAGTCCTGTCAACTCTACCTTATATATAGATTTCAAATCTGAGCATTTATCTCCATCCTTGTGGTTTCTATCATATTTCATGCCACAATGAATCAAACCCAAATATCACAACATTTTTCTAAATTTTCTCCACAAAATATTTGAGGGATTATCTTAAACACAGGTATGTATCACTTTCCCTGCTAAAAACTACCATTTAATAATATCAAACTCTAATATAGTGCTTAACATATGCCAGGCACCATTATAAGCTGCTTAAATATCATACTTTATGTAGGTTTCTTGACTATGTGGAGTGGGTACTACTGTCTTTTTTTGTAAACTGATCAACAAACTAAAGCACATAAATAACTTGGCGAAGGACACAGAGAGCAATTAAAGTGAACAAAGTCAGGATTCCAAATCAGACTGTATCCACATGTGCTATTCAATAAAGTAGCCATACATTCATAGGTGCACATGTATGTATGTTATGTGTGGTGTATACATTTGTCGTTCATTCAATAAGTCATATCTGACTCTTTGCAACCCCATGGACTTCTCTGTCCTGCACTATCTCCCTGAGTTTGCTCAGATTCATGTCCATTGAGTCCGTGATGCTATCTAACCATCTCATCCTCTGCTGACCCCTTCTCCTTTTGCCCTCAGTCTTTCCCAGCATCAGGGTCTTTCCCAATGAGTCAGCTCTTTGCATCAGGTGGCCAAAGTATTGGAGCTTTGGCTTTAGCATCAGTCCTTTCAATGAATATTCAGGGTTGATTTCCTTTAGGATTGACTGGTTTGATCTCCTTGCTGTCCAAGGAATTCTCAAGAGCCTTCTCCAGCACCACAATTCAAAAGCCTCAATTGTTTGGTGTTCAGCCTTCTTCATGGTCCAACTATCACATCTGTACATCACTACTGGAAAACTATTGCTTTAACTATTTAAACCATTTAGACCATTGCTTTAACCATTGCTCTAACTGCCTACAGATCTTTGTAGGCAAAGTGATGTCTCTGCTTTTTAATATGCTGCCTAGGTTTGTCAATATATACAGGGTAAGTATACATGCTGCTGCTGCTGCTGCTAAGTCACTTCAGTCGTGTCTGACTCTATGCAACCCCGTAGACGGCAGCCTACCAGGCTCCTCCGTCCATGGGAGTTTCCAGGCAAGAGTACTGGAGTGGGGTGCCATTGCCTGCTCCAAGTATATATGCATATATGTATATATTTAAATATATATCTACGTGTGTATACACATTGTTGCTATAAGGACTCATATAAGACACACACACACACACACACATACATATAAATGATGGATTGTGACAATAGTTTTTAAGCCAGGTCATATATTCACCTCTACATCATATGTTTTTAGTTTTTTCATGTATATATTATTCTCCATTACTAATACAAGATTTAATTATTTAAAAAATTAATATAAAATCATCTGTAAAGAATGAGCACATGATTTTCATTCAATATTTCAATCAGTTATCATAACAACATTGTTAAAGTTGGCACTTTTACCTATATATTACAGATGAGGAATCTGAGAAGGAAAGTTAGCTTTTCAAAGGTAACAGAACTAGAAATGTTGATATAAGATTCAAGAATGTGATTTCAAAACTTGTACTTGCTTTTGCTATTTGCTAAACATCATTTTAACTTTGTTTTAGACAGTTTTGATTTCTAAATTCATCTTTTTATTTTATTAAAAAGACTTATTGTACTTATAAGATGGTGTTTTTAATTATTCAGCTTCTCAATATAATAATTTTAAAGGTTAGTATTTGTATTATTTGTAGCTTATTTAATTGCTACTATTTTATAGCTAATTTTTTTTTTACAAATAAAAGTACTTTAATAGGTGTTAGCAATAAAGAATAATATAGAAAGACAGAAAATGGAAAAAAGTAAAAAAGTATATTGGGGCCTCCGTAGTAGCTCAGCAGTAAAGAATCTGCCTGCTGTTCAGGACACGCAGGAGACACAGGTTTGATCCTTGGGTTGGGAAAATCCCCTGGAGGAGGCCATGGCAATCCACTCCAGTATTCTTGCCTGGAAAATCCCTTGGACAGAGAAGCCTAGTGGGCTAAGTCCATAGGGTCACAAAGAGTTGGACACAACTGACGTGAGCATGCATATAATAAATTTTATTACTCCGTTAGTCCAGGGAAAAACCTATTATCTAGATCTGCACTCTTCAATGTGGTAGCCACTACCTATAGCAGCTATTGAGCATGTGAAATGTGGCTAGTCCAAAATTGTGGATTGTGAAGTACTGGTATACATAGGTCATTAAATGTACCATGGATCATATTTATATGATTTATTTATATTGATTACATGTTGAAAAGATACTATTTTAGACCTATTGAATTAAATAAAACATATCATTAAAACATATAATTTTAATAATTACATATTGATGCTTTTGAATTGTGCTGGAGAAGACTCTTGAGAGTCCCTTGGACTGCAAGAAGATAAAACCAGTCAATCCTAAAGGAAATTAACCTTGAATATTCACTGGAAGGGCTGATGCTGAAGCTGAAGCTTCAAAACTTTGACCACCTGATGCAAAGAGCTGACTCATTTGAAAAACCCTGATGCTGGAAAAGATTGAAGGCAAAAGGAGAAGGGGTCAACAGAGGATGAGATGGTTTAATAGCATCACTGACCAACGGACATGAGTTTGAGCAAACTCCAGGAGATACTGAAGGACAGGGAAGCCTAACATGTTGCAGTTCATGGGGACAAAAAGAGTCCGACATGATTTAGCAACTGAACAACAACAATAATTATTAAAATAATGTTCACCTGTTTGTTTTTACTATCTTTAATGTGGCTACTCAGTTCGGTCAGTTCAGTTCAGTCACTCAGTCGTGTCTGACTCTTTGTGACCCCATGAATCACAGCATGCCAGGCCTCCCTATCCATCACCGACTCCCAGAATTTACTCAAACTCATGTCCATTGAGTCGATGAAGCCATCCAGACATCTCATCCTCTGTCATCCCCTTCTCCTCCTGCCCCCAATCCCTCTCAGCATCCGAGTCTTTTCCAATGAGTCAACTCTTCGCATGAGGTGGCCAAAGTATTGGAGTTTCAGCTTTAGCATCAGTGCTTCCAAAGAACACCCAGGCCTGATCTTTAGAATGGACTGGTTGGATCTACTTGCAGTCCAAGGGACTCTCAAGAGTCTTCTCCAACACCATAGTTCAAAAGCATCAATTCTTCAGACTCAGCTTTCCTCACAGTCCAACTCACATCCATACAGAACACTGGCAAAACCATAGCCTTGACTGCTGCTGCTACTGCTGCTAAGTCGCTTCAGTCGTGTCCGATTCTGTGCAACCCCATAGACGGCAGCCCATCGGGTACCCTGTCCCTGGGATTCTCCAGGCAAGAACACTGCAGTGGGTTGCCATTTCCTTCTCCAGTGCATAAAAGTGAAAAGTGAAAGTGAAGTCGCTCAGTCATGTCCGACTCCTAGTGACCCCATGGACTGCAGCCTACCAGGCTCCTCCGTCCATGGGATTTTCTAGGCAAGAGTTCTGGGGTGGGTTTCCATTGCCTTCTCCTAGACGGACCTTTGTTGGCAAAGTAATTTCTCTGCTTTTGACTATGCTACCTAGGTAGATCATAACTTTCCTTCCAAGGAGTAAGCGTTTTTTAATTTCATGGCTTCAATCACCATCTGCAGTGATTTTGGAGCCCAGAAAAATAAAGTATGATATGGTTTCCACTGTTTCCCCATCTATTTCCCATGAAGTGATGGGACCAGATGCCATGATCTTTGTTTACTGAATGTTGAGCTTTAAGCCAACTTTTTCACTCTCCTCTTTCACTTTCATCAAGTGGCCTTTTAGTTCCTCTTCACTTTCTGCCATAAGGGTGGTGTCATCTGCATATCTGAGGTTATTGATATTTCTCCCAACAATCTTGATTCCAACTTGTGCTTCTTCCAGCCCAGTGTTTCTCATGATGTACTCTGCATATGAGTTAAATAAGCAGGGTGACAATATAAAGCCTTGATGTACTCCTTTTCCTATTTGGATCCAGTCTGTTGTTCCATGTCCAGTTCTAACTGTTGCTTCCTGACCTGCATACAGGTTTCTCAAGAGGCAGGTCAGGTGCTCTGGTATTCCCATCTCTTTCAGAATTTTCCACAGTTTATTGTGATCCACACAGTCAAAGGTTTTGGCATATTCAATAAAGCAGAAAGAGATGTTTTTCTGGAACTCTTTTGCTATTTCCATGATCCAGCAGATGTTGGCAATTTGATTTCTGGTTCCTCTGCCTTTTCTAAAACCAGCTTGAACATCAGGAAGTTCACAGTTCACGTATTGCTGAAGCCTGGCTTGCAGAATTTTGAGCATTACTTTACTAGTGTGTGAGATGAATGCAATTGTGTGGTAGTTTGAGCATTCTTTTGGATTGCCTTTCTTTGGGATTGGAATGAAAACTGACCTTTTCCAGTCCTGTGGCCACTGCTGAGTTTTCCAAATTTGCTGGCATATTGAGTGCAGCACTTTCACAGCATGATCTTTCAGGATTTGAAATAGCTGAACTGGAATTCCATCACCTCCACTAGCTTTGTTTGTAGAGCTTTCTTTGGCCCTTTGCTTTCTAAGGCCCACTTGACTTCACATTCCAGGATGTCTGGCTCTAGGTGAGTGATCGCACCATTGTGATTTTATTTATCATGAAGATCTTTTTTGTACAGTTCTTCTGTGTTTCTTGCCACCTCTTCTTAATATCTTCTGCTTCTGTTAGGTCCATACCATTTCTGTCCTTTATCGAGCCCATCTTTGCATGAAATGTTCCCTTGGTATCTCTAATTTTCTTGAAAAGATCTCTAGTCTTTCCCATTTTGTTGTTTTCCTCTATTTCTTTGCATTGATCACTGAGAGATCTTTCTTATCTCTCCTTGCTATTCTTTGGAACTCTGCATTCAGATGGGTATATCTTTCCTTTTCTCCTTTGCTTTTCACTTTCTTTTCAGAGCTATTTGTAAGGCCTCCTCAGACAGCCATTTTGCTTTTTTGCATTTCTCTTCCATGGGGAAGGCCTTGATCCCTGTCTCCTGTACAGTGTCATGAACCTCCATCGATAGTTCATCAAGCATTCTATCAGATCTAGTCCCTTAAATATATTTCTCACTTCTACTGTATAGTTATAAGGGATTTGATTTAGATCATACCTGAATGGTCTAGTGGTTTTCTCTACTTTCTTCAATTTTAGTCTGAATTTGGTGATAAGGAGTTCATGATCTGAGCCACAGTCAGCTCCTGGTCTTGTTTTGCTAACTGTATAGAGCTTCTCCATCTTTGGCTGCAATGGATATAATCAATCTGATTTCGTTGTTGACCATCTGGTGATGTCCATGTGTAGAGTCTTCTCTTGTGTTATTGGAAGAGGGTGTTTGCTATGACCAGTGTGTTCTCTTGGCAAAACTCTATTAGCATTTGCCCTGCTTCATTCTGTATTCCAAGGCCAAATTTGCCTGTTACTCCAGGTGTTTCTTGACTTCCTACTTTTGCATTCCAGTCCCCTATAATGAAAAGGACAGGTTTTTTGGTTGTTAGTTCTAAAAGGTCTTGTAGGTCTTCATAGAACCGTTCAACTTCAGTTTCTTCAGCATTACTGGTTGGGGTATAGGCTTGGATTACTGTGAATTTGAATGGTTTGCCTTGGAAACGAACAGAGATCATTCTGTCATTTTTGAGATTGCATCCAAGTACTGCATTTCGGACTCTTTGTTGACCATGATGGCTACTCCATATTCTAAGGGATGTAGAAGGCCCACAGTAGTAAGGCCCACAGTAGTAGATATAATGGTCATCTGAGTTAAATTCACCCATTCCAGTGCATTTTAGTTTGCTGATTTCTTGAATGTTGACGTTCACTCTTGCCATCTTCTGTTTGACCACTTCCAATTAGAAAAGGCAGAGGAACCAGAGATCAAATTGCCAACATCCACTGGATCATGGAAAAGGCAAGAGAGTTCCAGAAAAACATCTCTTTCTGCTTTATTGAATATGACAAAGCCTTTGACTATGTGGATCACAATAAACTGTGGAAAATTCTGAAAGAGATGGGAATACCAGACCACCTGATCTGCCTCTTGAGAAATTTGTATGCAGGTCAGGAAGCCACAGTTAGAACTGGACATGGAACAACAGACTGGTTCCAAATAGGAAAAGGAGTATGCCAAGGCTATATTGTCACCCTGCTTATTTAACTTATATGCAGAGAACATTATGAGAAACACTGGACTGGAAGAAGCACAAGTTGGAGTCAAGATTGCTGGGAGAAATACCAATAACTTCAGATATGCAGATGACACCACCCTTAAGGCAGAAAGTTAAGAGGAACTCAAAAGCCTCTTGATGAAAGTGAAAGTGGAGGGTGAAAAAGTTGGCTAAAAGCTCAGCTTCAGAAAATTAAGATCATGGCATCTTGTCCCATCACTTCATGGGAAATAGATGGGGAAACAGTGGAAACAGTGTGAGACTTTATTTTTCTGGTCTCCAAAATCACTGCAGATGGTGACTGCAGCCATGAAATTAAAAGACAGTTACTCCTTGGAAGGAAAGTTATGACCAACCTAGATAGCATATTCAAAAGTAGAGACATTACTTTGCCAACAAAGGTTCATCTAGTCAAGGCTATGGTTTTTCCTGTGGTCATGTATGGATGTGAGAGTTGGACTGTGAAGAAGGCTGAGCGCCGAAGAATTGATGCTTTTGAACTGTGGTGTTGGAGAAGACTCTTGAGAATCCCTTGGACTGCAAAGCAATCCAACCTGTCCATTCTAAAGGAGATCAGCCCTGGGATTTCTTTGGAAGGAATGATGCTAAAGCTGAAGCTCCAGTACTTTGGCCACCTCATGCGAAGAGTTGACTCATTGGAAAAGACTCTGATGCTGGGAGGGATTGGGGGCAGGAGGAGAAGGGGATGACAGAGGATGAGATGGCTGGATGGCATCACTGACTCGATGGACATGAGTCTGAGTGAACTCCGGGAGTTGGTGATGGACAGGGAGGCCTGGCGTGCTGCGATTCATGGGGTCGCAAAGAGTCGGACACGACTGAGCCACTGAACTGAACTGAACTGAATTTGCCTTGATTTGTGGACCTAACATTCCAGGTTCCTATACAGTATTGCTCTCTTTAAATCACAACTGTGGTTGCGTTTATGGCTTGCAATCTCCTCCTATTGATAGTGCTCACTAGATTAAGAAAGTTAAGCTGACATATCAATGTTTATTAACAACCATTTTTAGAGGATAAAGGGAAACTGAGTCATTCTAGAGCAACTCCTTTATTAACAGATGGTAAAAGTTAACTCCAGAGAGGTTAGCTTTGACCAGGATGACATTGATAGCTAAGGAAGAATCATTTTGATGAAACTAAAAGCAGTCTCTTCAGTGGAAAATATTTCTCTTCTGGTTATTTGTTATCACAGATCATCTCTTCTACATTTTGATCTCGCAGTTCTGAAGTGGAAAGACTCCCAGGCTTGCCAAGTGGCTTCTTATTATCTAATAGCAATGGGAAGAGATTTTTGGTGAAGAGAGGCTGGGAAAAAGGAAGACAAATTCTGCTTCTGGTCTTTGTTGTAGTATAGCCTCACAATAGCAGTAGGGATAGAATGTGACCTCAAGACTACTGTCCTTCAGCAGTTCTAGCACGTCCAGTGGCTGTGGCTCCAGCTGCGTCACAGGTGGTTTAGATTCCTACATCCTCATCTAGAGGTTTTAGTAGGTTTCTGATATCTGGATGTCACCAGATGCAAGGCTGTGGGAGACGAAGTGTGTGCTGAATATGAAAATAAAACGGACAACAATGCCTTTAACACTATGAGGTGTTCTGGACACTTTTAGTTGCACTCTAAGCTTACAGAAAAAAGTATCAAACTCAGGGCTTTACTATTAAGCCCAAGGTAGAATGAGAACACCAAACAGTTTCTAATCACATATCTTCTGTAGATATGGGGCTAAAATATCTGGAAAATGAAATGTCAAAGTTAATGTTGAGGGTTTCAGAATTAAAACATTTGTTTTAATTTTTTATGTGTCTTTGGTGAAAATTAGTGCATTACCCAGAAATCAGTGGAACCCAGTGAGTAGAAAGGTAACTATATGGGTAGATTCTGGTGACTGAACATCTTGGAATGCTAAACCCCCACTATGACCCTCTTGCCAGCAAAAGAAGACTCTCTTGCCATTTTTGAAGAGAATACATTTTTCTTGTGTTTCAGTTATCTTTTGCTTCCAAAAAGACTTTGACTTCCAATGCAGGGGGTGCAGGTTTGATCAGAAGCTAGGATGTGTTGGGGCCAAAAAACCAAAACATAAAATAGAAGCAATATTGTAACAAATTCAATAAAGACTGTAAAACTAGTCCACATCAAAAAAAAAAAATCTTAAAAGAAAAGTTGACAAAGGGGTGGACTGAGCTGGCTGTATGTATCTCACCTGTTCTACACTCGTCCTTTTACATTTGACACTGCACTGTTACAGTTAAAAGTCTGCAAGCTGCATTTCCCAGACTCCCTTCAGCTTTCTGATGGTCTGTCATTGTCAGACCCTGGCAGGTAATTTGAAAGCTGGAAGGCTGGAGAAGTTTTAGCTCAGACAGCAGTGATAGATGCTGGTCATTGCTAATGTTGCTACAGGACAGATGAGACACTGTGGCTGAGAATTCCATGAGTCCCATCATAGTTGAACTTTGGTGCTTGCTTCCAGCTCTGCTCTCTGTGGAGCTCTACCAGCTTCAGCCCTGGCACAGCTGCCCTCCAGCAGCCAGGCAGTAGGTGCTGCTTCATGGATTCTAGTCCAGTGGCATTAGTAGCTTTCTGAACTCAAGGTAACATATATAATCCTTTTTGTTCTACCAGCACCTCTCCCTTTCCCTAAAGCAGTGTCTTTCTAACATTGTAACCATTTTCCTGTTTCACTTGCCTTTGTTTTAAATAGGTAGCATGTTTCTAATTTCCTAGCTGCACCTTGGTGGATATAATTTCTAAATCATAAAATCATGTTTACATTGAAAGAAAAGCACAAATTATAATCAAATCATTTATGTCTGATATAGTCAGTATATTTTATCATTTTAAGAATGCCAAAACATGCTCAAGAAAAGAATAGACTTGATAGACCCATATTTGATGCGTGCATGTGAAACCTGGATGCCCCTAACTTTCCATAAGTAAACATCCTTCATTCTTAGGTGAAAGTGAATAAGTTTATTTATTTATTTTTTTTAATATAGATACTGCCAATATAAACTTTGTCTTCATTGCATGGGTTTAAGGGGAATGTTAAAATCCTCAGTAGCAGAGCTACTCAAAATGGGGTCTGCAAACCAGTGCCCATCTGCAGACTATTTCTAACCTGTGAGGAAATAGCTTATTTCAGAATGGAATTACACATACTCTAGCCTTCATAGATGGACTCCCTTGGTGGCTCAGTGGTAAAGAATCCTTCTATGACACAGAAGATGCAGGAGACCCAGATTCAATCCTTGGGTTGGGAAGATCCGCTGGAGGAGGGCATGGCAACCCATTTCAGTATTCTTGCCTGGAGAATCCCATAGACAGAGGAGACTTGCAGGCTGCAGTCCATAGGGTCACATAGAATTGGACATGTCTAAAGTGATTTAGCATACACGCATCCTTCATAGACAGTCTCTCTCTCCCCTCGAAATATTAGTGAAATAATCAATTTACATTTGTTGTAAGCTCTAAACCTCCCAGAACAGTGAGAATCAGTTCATAAACTAGTGACTAGGCCTATTATTTAAAAAGGGAATTAAATTTGGTATCACTGAAATAGCAAAAAGTAGAACATAGGTAGATTTCCTTTTAGAAAAAATTTCTTTTATAAATGTATATATATTGTGTTTTTGGAAAAAAATAATAAGTGCACAATGAAATGTGGAATGACTTATCCCTGAAAATAAACTAGTATCTTAAAACCATATGCTTAAGTGATCAGATTGCAGTCCATAATAGTCATCTTCACTATTCTACAAGGAACAGAAATGATTTGATAAAGAGGTAGATACTCAAGAAAAAAAGATTTAAATGTCACTTTCTTAAAAAGACAGTGAAAAACTGATTTGATTTCACAGAAATGAAACAAAAGGATATGAAAAATAAAAACCAAGAACAAGGTTGAAAGAGTTATTTTTTTATTCAAACATTTCTGTACTTAACTCAGAATGGGATGAAAGAATTGACAGGATATTTGGAAAAGAATGAAGAACTTTAAATATTTGGATTGGGGAAAATCTTTATGGTACATTGTAATACAATAAAAACAAATCAGAATTTAAATGGATTGTTATTTTTATATTCTATTATAGTGGAAGATTCCTACTCACAATTTAAATAAATTATCTTGATCACATGTTATTTCTCTAGAAACAAAGAAATACCAATATTATATTCTGTATAAGGTAAATTGTTGGGAATACAGTATCACAGTTAAGTAAAAGCTAATTTTCCTAACATATTTGATGTTTGTGTTGTCCCTTTGTTCTCATGAGTTCTTTTTCTGAAAATTTGTTCCAGATGCTAACTACAAATGAAGCCTGTAATTCTTAAATAATTTCAGCCTATTCTATAAGCTCAAATAAATAAGGCTTTTGATTTAAGATTGTTTAATCTCAAAGAGACCAGTATAGAAAACAGATTAGAAATATGGATGTAGTGGCATTCAAAAAGAAACTCTATTCATTTACAAAGCTAAGCAATGGCAGTTCTCAAAAGATGGCCTCATGATGTGAAATGGAATCAAAGAAATACCACATTCCTTTGAATTTAAATGAGCTTTTAAATCAGAGGGTAAGGGTATCAAAACCTGTTCTTTGTGAAAGAATGAATATGAGCCGATGCTAATTTTACATCTCTGTTCTCTCAGGAAACTTTAATGTTTAGAGTGAAAAGAAAAATGAAGCTCTCTTCATGTTTTAAAATTAAAATTCATACTGACAAAAATATTTTATTGGAAAGTCTGTGTTTCACTGCTAAGTTATCTTGGTGCCAAAGAATAACAACAACAATAATGACTGCAAAAACTGACAACATTTATTGAGTGCATACTATATGCCAGGCATTCCTTTCATACATTTTGCATGTATTAATCCTCAAAGCAACACTGAACAATTATCACCATTTTACAGAAAAAGAAATAAAGTAATGAACATTTATCCTAGAAATCATTGAGTTATATTCTTCTGGAAATTGGCTGCAAAAATCTTTGCTTCCCTTCCTCAGAATTAGAATGATGTGATACATAAAAAAATAAAATGTATATGCTTCTAAAAGGCTTTAACATAATAGAGCTGTTAAACTGAGACAGGAAAGAAAATCTAAATCATAGAAAGAAGTATATGTATTTTTGGAATTAATAACAGAAAATATTTCATATGAATGCATACTTAACAGATAGCTAGAAGTGATGCATGCCTTAAAAAAAATTAAAAAAGACTTTTAGTGAGTGTCGAATTAGAAATAGAAAATAAATCTATTTCATAAAAGAATAATTTAACCACATTAAATCTATTATAAGACCATGAAATATTTTTATGTTTAGACATTAAATTTACTCTATTTCCAAGCATTCATAGCAGAAATGTAAATGAAGGATAATGTCATTCTAACTTTTTCAGGAAAGCCAAATCTTACAAAATAAAGTACTATCTAGTTTTAAGCCTTAAAACAAGTATCTCTAGAAAGATTTATGTCAGAATGACAGGAACATAGATTTGCAGACCTGCTTCCCAGTGAAGAAACCATTAACTGGTGAAAATTTCTTAAAAATAAAAAAACCAGAAACAACCATTCAAAAATCTCTGAACTGTCACAAAGGAATAGAACAAATGAAAACCACTTAATCATGAAAATCTACTAAATCTCTGTAAGAACAGCTAGTGCATCACCTTCTCCTTCTGCTCCCCAGTTCAGCATGGTAGAATCTCCACCTTAGGAGAGCTGACACGAGACAAGGCCCTTTCTCTCCTCAGCTCCCTGTCAAAGACTAGTATCTCACCAGGAAAAGCAGGTTGCCAGAATTTCTCAGTCTTTCCATGCTTGTTTCTCAGAGGCTAAATGCAGTGTGTTTGGCCAATATCAGACTCCATTCTTTCACCTGGTGCTCATTCAGAAGGCAGAGACTCTACCACAGGCACCACAGGCCAAGAAAAATGAGGCTCCAACATCTTCACCTGAATTTCTTACCATATGAAAGTTCCACACAGGAGAGGCAAGTTGGGAAGACCAGAGGATACTACTCCTACTCAGCACCCTGCTCAAGATGTAGGGATGTTCTCCATGAGACTGGCCACTGTCTTGCCCCTAGCTCTGGGAGAATGAATCAGAAATTTTGCTCAAGGGGAATCATGTTATAGGAACAGAATGCACTGAATCTCACCCCAAAGGACTTGACTTTGCAATGGCACCTGACTCCAGTACGCTTGCCTGGAAAATCCCATGGATGGAGGAGCCTGGTAGGCTGTGGTCCATGGGGTCGCAAAGAGTCGGACACAACTGAGCGACTTCACTTTCACTTCTCACTTGCATGCATTAGAGAAGGAAATGGCAACCCACTCCAGTGTTCTTGCCTGGAGAATCCCAGGGACGGGGGACCCTGGTGGTCTGCTGTCTATGAGGTCATAGAGTCAGACATGACTGAAGCGACTTAGCAGCAGCAGCAGCAGCAGAGCAAAGCAGGGGAATTTCAAGCCTAAGGGCCTCTCAAACACAATAGAGATTTAGGTGATAAGCAACTAAGAGGAGGCTGGTAGCTCTTTGAGCTCAGAAAGCTAAACTGCTAGTTTATAAGAGAAAACCATTGGCCAGGGAATGATATAGCTTAAAACTGCCATCTGGGGTCAGAACAAATCCCACAGAATGACTGCAAAACCTATTCCTGCAATGGTGTCAACATTTAATTGGATCAGATTGTGAAATCATTTATGCTTCAGAGAAAGATTAGGAAAAAAGAGAGAGAGATCAGCTGAAAATATGAGGGGCTTAGCCCATTTGGAAATAATCAGTGTATCAAGTGAGAAATCATATGTTAGAAATTAATATAAAAATAGAAAATATTTTGGGATAAATGAAAATAAAGACATACTATATTATCAACTGATGAACAGATCAATAAAATGTAGTGTGTTCATGAAATAGAACAGTGTTTATCAATAAAATGTGATTAAGTATTCATACATGCTACATCATGAGTGAACCTTGAAAACATGCTAAGTGAAAGAAGCCAGTCACTAAGGACCATATTGTGTGATTCTATGTATATGAAGTGGCCATAGTATGGAAATATATTAAGATAGAAAGTGGATTAGTAGTTGCCACATGTGTTGGAGATGTTGGAGGAAATGAGGAGTGACAGCTAAGCTTTTTTTTTGGGGGGGGGGTAATAAAAACATTCTAAAATTTATTGTGATAGTGATTGCATGACTGTGCTTATATTCAAAAATCGCTCAATTTTATACTTTAAATGTCTCAATAATATGTTTTTAGAATAACTGTACAAGGGCAATATTGAATTAAATATCTAAATTTTACATAGTATAGATATTAGCCACAATACACAATTTGTGGCCTACTTAAGTTTAGTTTTAAACAAATGCACTGAGTCAATTAAGATTTTGTAGTTAAAATCTAGACATTGTAAGAAACATAATGAAAACAAAGCAGTGGATTTTTGCTTTTAAATGTTTAATACTGTTAAATGAATTGCAGAAGAATATTATGTTTATCCTCATTGTCCTAGAATTATCCTTTTTAGTATTGTTCTAGGACTTCACTAGAATTTTATAAATTACAGTAAATATTCATAGTTCTTCTGAGTATTTGAGATAAGAAAGCCTTCCTCAATGATCAATACAAAGAAATAAAGGAAAACAATAGAATGGGAAAGACTAGCGATCTCTTCAAGACAATTAGAGATAGCAAGGGAACTTTTCATGCAAAGATGGGCACAATAAAGGACAGAAATGATATGGGCATAACAGAAGCAGAAGGTATTAAGAAGAGGTGGCAAGAATACACAGAAGAACTATACAAAAAAGATCTTCATGACCCAGATAACCACAATGGTGTGATCACTCACCTAGAGCCAGACATCCTGGAATGTGAAGCCAAATGGGCCTTAGGAAACATCACTACGAACAAAGCAAATGGAGGTAATAGAATTCCAGTTGAGCTATTTCAAATCCTAAAAGATGATGGTGTGAAATAGCTATACTCAATATGCCAGCAAATTTGGAAAGCTCAGCAGTAGCCACAGGACTGGAAAAGGTCAGTTTTCATTTCAATCCCCAAAAAAGGCAATGCCAAAGAATGCTCAAACACATGCTAGCAAAATGTTCTTACATGCTAGCAAAGTAATGTTCAAACTTCTCCAAGCCAGGCTTCAACAGTACATGAACCATGAAATTCCAGATGTTCAAGCTTGATTTAGAAAAGTCAGAGGAACCAGGGATCAAATTGCCAACATTCACTGGATCATCAAAAAAGCAAGAGATTTTCAGAAAAGCATCATCTACTTCTGCTTTATTGACTATGCCAAAGCCTTTCACTGTGTAGATCACAACAAACTGTGGAAAATTCTTCAAGAGATGTGACTCCTGAGAAATTTGTATGCAGGTTAGGAAGCAGCAGTTAGAACTGGACATGGAACAACAGACTGGTTCCAAATCAGTAAAGGAGTAGGTCAAGGCTGTATATTGTCACCCTGCTTATTTAACTTCTATGCAGAGTACATCATGAGAAATTCTGGACTGGATGAAGCACAAGCTAGAATCAAGATTGCTGGGAGAAATATCAATAACCTCAGAATGCAGATGACACCACCCTTATGGCAGAAAGTGAAGAATTAAAAAGCCTCTTGATGAAAGTGAAAGAAGAGAGTGAAAAAGTTGGCTTAAAGCTCAACATTCAGAAAATGAAGATCATGGCAGATGGTCCCATCACTTCATGGCAAATAGATGGGGAAACAGTGGAAACAGTGGGAGACTTTATTTTTAGGGGCTCTGAAATCACTGCAGATGGTGATTGAAGCCATGAAATTAAAAGACGCTTGCTCTTTTCAAGAAAAATTATGACCAACCTAGACAGCATATTAAAAAGCAGAGACATTACTTTGCCAACAAAGGTCCATCTAGTCAAAGCTATGGTTTTTCCAGTAGTCATGTATGGATGTGAGAGTTGGACTATAAAGAAAGCTGAGAGCTGAAAAATTGATGCTTTTGAAGTATGGTGTTTGTCAAGACTCTTGAGAGTCCCTTTGACTGCTAGAATATCCAACCAGTCCATCCTAAAGGAAATCAGTCCTGCATATTCATTGGAAGGACTGAGGCTGAAGTAGAAACTCCAATACTTTGGCCACCTGATGCAAAGAACTGACTCATTGGAAAAGACCCTGATTCTGGGAATGATTGAAGGCAGGAGGAGAAGGGAACGACAGAGGATGAGATGGTTGGTTGGCATCACTGACTCAACGGACATAAGTTTGAGTAAACTCTGGGAGTCAGTGATGTACCAGGAGACCTGGAGTGCTACAGTCCATGGGGTCACAAAAAGTTGGACAAGACTGAACAACTGAACTGAACTGAACTGAACTGAACACTAATGATCCTAGTTGTTATTAATATTTATGTTACCAGTGATAAGAGGATAAAAACCAGAGAAACAGTAATTGCACATTAAATTAATCAGATAGTGTGTTAAACATGGTTGCTTAGACACATATTTGAATCCTGGTCTCCTCAAACCAGGCTTCCAACATGCCTCAGTGGTAAAGAATCTGCCTGCCAATTCCGGAGACCCACGAGATGCCAGTTGGATCTCTGGGTAAGAAAGATCCCCTAGAGAATGGAATGTTAACACACTCCAGTATTCTTGCCTGAAAATCCCATGGCAGAGGAGTGTGGAGGGCTAAAGTCCATGGGCTCACAAAGAGTCAGACACGACTGAGCATACATGAACATACCCTCCTCAAACCACACTAATGTGAGAACGTAGTTTTCAAAGGTCAAATCCACAGGACAAAGAGATTGGGAAGGAAAAAAGAAAAGACAACTTTAGAACCCAGAAAGAGGAAATTCAGTGGTTAACATTGCAGATTGGAAAAAGTGATACCCAGAATCTATGTGGAAAGGATTTTGTGTGAAAGAACTTAATGTTTTCTTGTTTTTTTCCCTCAGAGTAAGATTTAAAGGGAGAAAATCTAAAACTGAGAAATGGGATTTGTCAGTAATCCACAGCTACCAAAATTGAGCACAACTGTTGGGTACCACTTTGATTAGGCTGGCCACTGTGAATGCATTTTTGGTCTTTGTTATTCTTTAGCAGGGATCTAGGATTCAGTGTCCCAGATAACACGCACATGCTCTAGCTGTCAAGTGGTAGAAATAGGGCATATGGGGCCCTCCTTGGTGGGTGAGCCATGTCTATTCCCACACTGACACAAATAGAAAACAGGGGTGGATGCTGAGAAGCAAACATGATGACAGATATTCATGATATGGAATTGTTAGGAAAGTGAAAGTTGCTCACTCGTGTCCAAGTCTTTGGGATCCCATGGACTATACAGTCCATGGAATTCTCCCAGCCAGAATTCTAGAGTGGGTATCCTTTCTCTTCTCCAGGGGATCTTCCCAACCAAGGGATCAAACCCAGTTCTCCTACATTGTGGATGAATTCTTTACCACCTGAGCCACAAGGGAAGCCCAGGAATATTGGAGTGGGTAGCCTATCCCTTCTCCAGTGGATCTTCCTGACCCAGGAATCAAACCAGGGTCTCCTGCATTGCAGGCAGATTCTTTACCAACTGAGCTATCAGGGAAGCCCCCCACCTCCTTAAACAGGAACATACCCTGAATGCTCTAACCATGGTTTAAAGATAATGCACAACTGTCACTTCATCCAGTATTCAGCTAATGAGAAAATCTACTGTGAGTTTAGATCTGAACAATAATTAGCTCCACCTTGGGGTTATTTAAAATTACCATAGAATATGTAATGTTTGTATTTGAAGATGTATTCAAATATGGAAGTAGAGTTCTCAAATTAGAGAGAAAGATGAAGAAAGGAACTGAAATATTCTGCAACCATTCTTTGGTATACAATTCAAGCAGACAATCTGTATTTTGAACAGTATGCTGGAAGAGATAACCTTCTTATCAAGACAGTACCAACATTTTCAATAAAAGTACAGGCTGTAAATAAAAATATGGTGGTAAATTCAAACACTGGGCCAAAAACTGGGAGACTAAAAATAGAAATAACAGAAGGTGAAAGAAGAAAAATCCAAAGTGAGCCATAAAAGATCCTGGATTCTAAATATCTTTATAGAACTAAGCGTTTTCACCTACTTATTACTGAAGAAGCACTGCAAGCTGGCTATTTTAGAGTTTCATGCAATCTTTGTTCGATGGTTCAATATTTATGGTTAAATTTATTGAAGAAGGAAAGGATAACCCACTCCAGTATTCTTGCCTGGAAAATCCCATGGACAGAGGAGCCTGGTGGGTTACAGTACATGGGGTCGCAAAGTGTCGGTCATGACTTAGCGACTGAGCACACACAGCACATTATGGAAAACAGATGCAAAGGAATGATGCTTTAGATCTTATTCCTTTATTTGAGGACTTTATCCATCTCTACTTATTGTACCTACAGTCCTGCCCTGGTGCCAATAGAACTAGGAAATATCAAAGCAGGTATGAAGGATCCTGAGGATAGCAAGCTAGTGGCTGACTTCCTCTGGCCTTGCCTGAAGGGGTTGCAGGACTGCAGAAGGAAGATGCATTCACGTGGGTATCACTCACTCATCACTGAGGGAGAGGGATACCAGATGCAATGTTCCACAATGATTAACCCAAGACAGAGGAACTCCCCATAAGCGCCATCGTCTATGTTATTTCCCCAAATTCACATGTACCTCAGAAAGTGCTGAGAGGAGAGGGTGAACTAACAGAAACCTGGTTAGCCATATGTAGGGATTTTTCAATAGAAAAAAGATCAAAGTCTTCAGTGGTGTGTGCCAGCACAGTGATCAAAAAGACTAGTGGAGTCCACTCACATCCCAGCTATTATCAACTTGATGGACCAAACCGCACCTTGTAACTGCTGTAAAAATTACCTATATACCCAGACAACCTCTCAGAAAGGAGGAGGTAGAGAAGAGATGAGAGGTGAGGTTGTGCACAGAGCATAACTAGGAATTATCTGAAATAAACAGCCAAATAAAACAGATTAGTTACCTTCAAATGATGCTGATACCATTAACTGGCAAGTTTAAATGTGTTTCTCCTACTTTCCCTATTGACCATCATGGCACATTTAAAAGGAAAGTTTAGTTTGATCATAAAAAAGAAAGCATATTTTCTGAGTATGGAGTAGTAAATGTAGTAGATTTGCCATCACATTACATTTAAATATTGTATTTCTTAATGCTGATTCAAACATACTAAATAAATCCTATGATATCTTTAAAGGCACTTAAGTAAAGAAATCCTCTGGTTATTTCTTTATATAGAGATATCTGGACTGGGGATATCTGATCTGATTATTGAAACCTCTAGCAATATCAGGGCTTCCCTGGTGGCTCAGCGGTAAAGAATGCTCCTGCAATGCAGGAGACACAGGAGACTTGTGTTTGATCCCTAAGTGGGAAAGGTCTCCTGGAGGAGGGCATGGCAACCCACTCCAGTATTCTTGCCTGGAGAATCCCACGGACATAGGAGCCTGGCGGGCTATAGTCCAAAAGGTTGCACAGAGTCACACACTGCTGAAGCGACTGACGCTAGTCGTATCCAGCTAAATTTCCATTTTGCCAAGTCGGATAGTTTTTCCCTTTCATTCTCAAAAATAGCTTTTTCAAATATTCTTCATTTTCCTTAACTCAGAGCCCACAATAGCTATCAGCACCTGCCATGCCCTCATGATTCTCAGAGAAAAGACCCATTCATTAGGAACATTGGAATTCCAGATTTACAAGCTTAACACATCTACATCCAAACTTCTCTTCTCCTATATTACCATCATGACATTAGACAAACAATAACATCAAATATCATTCACTTGGAATCTCAATATATTAGTTCAGTTCGGTTGCTCAGTCCAACTATTTGCGACCCCATGGACTGCAGCACGCCAGGCCTCCCTGTCCATCACCAACTCCCAGAGTTTACTCAAACTCACATCCATTGAGTCCGTGATGCCATCCAGCCATCTCATCCTCTGTTATCCCCTTCTCCTCCTGTCTTCAGTCTTTCTCAACATCAGGGTCTTTCCCAATGAGTCAGTTCTTCGCATTAGGTGGCCAAAGTACTGGAGTTTCTGTGTCAGCATCAGTCCTTCCAATGAATATTCAGGACTGATTTCCTTTAGGATGGACTGGTTGGATCTCCTTGCAGCCCAGGGGACTCTCAAGAGTCTTCTCCAACACCACAGTTCAAAAGCATCAATTCTTCAGTGCTCAGCTTTCTTTATAGTCCAACTCTCATATCCATACATGACTACTGGAAAAACCATAGCTTTGACTAGATGGACCTCTGTTGGCAAAGTAATGTCTCTGCCTTTTAAGGTGCTATCTGGGTTAGTCATAACTTTATTTCCAAGAAGCAAGCGTCTTTTAATGTCATGGCTGCAGTCACCATCTGCAGTGATTTTGGAGCCCCCCAAAATAAAGTCAGCCACTGTTTCCATTGTTTCCCCATCTATTTGCCATTAAGTGATGGAACCATCTGCCGTATCTTAGTTTTCTGAATGTTGAGTTTTAAGCCAACTTTTTCACTCTCTTCATTCACTTTCATCAAGAGACTCCTTAGTTCTTCTTCGCTTTCTGCCATAAGGGTGGTGTCATCTGCATATCTGAGGTTATTGATATTTCTCCCAGCAATCTTGATTCCAGCTTGTGCTTCATCCAATCCAGAATTTCTCATGATGTACTCTGCATATAAGTTGAATAAGCAGGGTGATAAGGGTCTGGCTTTTCTGTCCCTGCATTTCAAGACCCTCCTTGGTTTCATCTGCTCTTTTGTCCTTGGGTCACTACACTTGCTGGAAATGCAGAGCCTCAGGCTCCACCTCAGGTGTACTGACTTGCAATCTGCCTTGTACTAACAGACTCAGGTGATTTTCATGCACATTTTAAAGAACTGATAAACGGTGTAGTGCCTTTAGGATGAACTCCTCCCACCTGAGACTGTGACTCTCAACCTAACCAATCACTATTTTTCCATCTTCCTTACTGCTACTAATGTAATTTTACAAACCTGTGTTGGGTGAGTTTCCCATTGACAAGGTGAATTATGACCAACACCCCCATGATTGTGCAGGAACCCAGTGTCTCTGTGTATGTACATCTCACATTTGTTTCTTTTTTTTTAAATAATTTTTATTTATTTTTGACTGTGCTGGGTCTTCGATGCTGTGTGGGCTCTTTCTGTAGTTGTGGCGAGAGGGTGCTACTCTAGTTTGGGTGCAGGGGCTTCTCATTGCCGTGGCTTCTCTTGTTGTGGAGTATGGGCTCTAGGGCATGTGGGTTTCATTAGTTGTGTGCATGGGCTCAGTAGTTGTGGCTTCTAGGTGCAAGAGCACAGGCTCAGTAGTTGTGGCTTAGTTGCTTTGTGGCATGTGGGATCTTTCCAGATCAGAGATAAAACCTGTGTCTCCTGCACTGGTGAATGGATTCTTTACCGCTGAGCCACGAGGATAGCCCCCATTGTTTCTTGGTATATCTTTTGCACAAGGTCATTTCAACTATGTCAGCATACCAAAGGAATATTTCTTCATGCTCTTGGCCATGATCTGATGTGGACTTGCATGACAGGCAGCCTGAGGATCCATGATGGATGAGTATACTCAAGTTCAATGAAACTATTTAGGTGCTTCATTAAGCACCTAATGTTGGTCCACAGTAGGTGATCATCCAACACATATTTCATCAGCATTTATTATGGAGAAGGTGTTAAAATTAGACCAATCTAGGTGAACTCAACCCAAGAACTTCTGTGGTGGGTAGGACCAGCAGTACTGGTCTGGACAGTAACCAGTAAATGGTTTGTTGCCATAAATCCATCCCTGAAGGAGTAGGACTCCAGCCAGTGACTGAGTCCACAAGTTAGGTCCAACCATTGCAGGGAAGGGACTAATAAGACATATATGAAGTCTCAGTCAGTAACTGCATACATTCAGGATAGGGCTACATCCCCAAAAGGAGGAAACTGACACATTAACCTGGAGACCCTGGTAGACAAGCCTTTGGACCCAGGTGGATAAGCAGTGCCATAGAAGGAACATGGGTTCTAGAATCCATGGGTCTAGATGACCTTGAGTAACTTTTTCCTCAGATGATCTTCCTAGGCAAATGAAAATGCATGTCCAGGGTCTAATAAAGGACTTGAATAAGAGATGCTTAATTAAATGATAGTTACTATTTTGTTTATTTCAAGAGAAAATCATATTCATTTTTTAAATTTAGTTTTAACTGGAAGATAATTGCTTTACAATGCTGTGTTGGTTTCTGCTGTGAAACAGTGTGAATTGGCCAGAAATATACATATATGTACCTTCCGTCTAGAACCTCCCTCCCATCCCCTTCCCCAGTCTCACCTTTCTAGGTCATCACAGAGCAGTAGGTTGAGCTTCCTGTGTTGTACAGCTTCCCACTAGCTATCTGTTTTACACATGGTAGTATATATGTTTCAGTGCTACCCTCTCGATTTGTCCCACCCTCTCCCCCACTGAGTCTATGTCTTTTCTCTATGTCTGCATCTCTATTCCTGACCTGCAAACAGCTTCATCAGTACTTTTTTTAAGAGGGAATCATATTCTTACATGAGCCTGTGGACCTCAGGGATGCTCCAGGTTCTTTGAATTCTGACCTGACTGGTTGGAGGGTTGGGTGGCTAGGGTAACACCTTGTTAAGGATCTGAGCAGAAGGAAGCACACATGCTCAAAGAACAAGTGCTTAGTTAGATATATTGGAGGACTTTTATCTGCCCCCCTTTTTTGTTCTCTTCTGCTGTGATTTGATTACTGTTTTTAGCATAGTGTTTGGATTCTTTGTTTTCTTTTTGTGTGTATATCTATTATAGATTTTTGGTTTGTGATTTTGGTATAGTATTCTGTATATAAATGTGGTTCTTTTAAGTTGCTGATCTGTTAATTTCACATTCATTGTATATATCTTGCATTTGTATGCACCTCATCTCCTGCCTGGAAAATCCCATGGATGGAGGAGCCTGGTAGGCTGCAGTCCATCGGGTCGCTGAGGGTCGGACACGACTGAGCGATTTCACTTTCACTTTTCACTTTCATGCATTGGAGAAGGAAATGGCAACCCACTCCAGTGTTCTTGCCTGGAGAATCCCAGGGACGGGGAAGCCTGGTGGGCTGCCGTCTATGGGGTTGCACAGAGTCGGACACGACTGTAGTGACTTAGCAGCAGCATCTTACAATTACTAGTTTTGATATCATATTTGTTTATGGATGATTTCCTGTTTTACTGTTTGCCAGTGAGCGTTCCCATTTTGTAGTTTTCTTGTTTTTAATTGTGGCCTTTTCTTTTCTGTCTAGAGAAGTTTTTTTAGCATTTGTTGTAAAGTTGGTTTGGCGGTGCTGAATTATTTTAACTTTTTTTAAATTAATACATTTTTTTAACTTTTAATTATTTTTATCAATTTTTTTATTGACGCATAGTTGGTTGATTAATATGTTGTGTAAATTTCTGCTATACAGTGAAGTGATTCAGTTATACATATATATGCACATTCTTTTTAAAAAATATTCTTCTCCCTTATGGTTAATCATAAGATATTGAGAATAGTTCTCTGTGCTATACAGTAGGACTTTATTGTTTATCCATTCTATATCAAAGCTTAACCCCAAACTCCCAGTGCATCCCTCCCCACCCTCCCTTCCTCTTGGCAACCATCGATTTGTTTTCTATGTCCGTGATTCTCTTTCATAGATAGATTCATTTATGTCATATTTTAGATTCTGCATACAAATGGTATCATATGATATTTGTCTTTCTCTTTCTGACATTCTTCACTTAGTATGATAATCTGTAGTTACATCCATGTTGTTGCAAATGGAATTGTTTTATTCTATTTTATGACTGAGTAGTATCTTTTAGCTTTTGCTTATCTGTAAAGCTTTTGATTTCTCCATCAAACCTGAATGAGATCCAGAGGCCAGCTGTTCCCAGGGTAGGTTCTGTCTGAGATTACAGATTCAGTTCTGCAGGCTGCAGGAGTGCAGGTTTTTTTTGCTTCTGGGGGTCTACCCGCTGGTGGTCTGGAGGATGGTCTGGAGACTCCTGCAAGCTTCTTGGTGGGAGGGACCAGTGCCTACTCACTGGTGGGTGGAGTTGCGTCTTGGCCTTCTGGTGGGCAGGGCCATGTTAAGGGAAGTACTTCCCTGGTGGCTCAGAGGTTAAAGCGTCTGCCTGCAATGTAGGAGACCTGGGTTCTCTCTCTGGGTCAGGAAGATCCCCTGGAGAAGGAAATGGCAACCCACTCCAGTATTCTTGCCTGGAGAATCCCATGGATGGAGGAGCCTGGTGGGCTACAGTCCATGGGGTCGCAAAGTCAGACATGACTGAGCGACTTAACTTTCTTTCTATGGGTTCAAGAAGTCTTTAGGAAGGCTGTCTACTGATGGGTGGAGCTGTGTTCTCACTCTGTTGTTTGGATCCTTCAAGCTGTTGGGTGGGGCCAGGTGTTTATGACCCAGGCAAGATATTTGCCTTCAGTAAGAGTTCATGTAGATGACACTCTTTGATATCTCTGCCACTGGTGTCCGTATCCCCGGGATGAGCTATAGCCACCTGCTACCTCCTAAGAAGACCTTCCCAGACCAGCATGTAGGTCTGGCCCAGGCTCCTATGAAGTCACTGCTTTTGCCCTGGGTCCTGGTACACATGAGACCTTGTGTGTGTCCTCCAAGAGTGGAGTCTCTCTTTCCCTCAGTTCTGTTGAGCTCTTGCAATCAAGCCCCATTGGCCTTCAAAGCTGAATACTCTGGGGGCTCTTCCTCCTGATGCCAGACCTCTAGGCTGGCGAGACTGACTCCCCAGTTCTGAGTGGGGCTCAGAACTCTCACTCATGTGGGAAAACTTCTGCAATCTAATTGTTCTCCAGTTTGTAGAGAACCCAGGTGGTATGGGATTTGATTATACTGCAAGTGTTGCCCTTCTACCATCGTGTTGTGGTTTCTTTTTTGTGTCTTTGGACATAGGAGATCTTTTTTGGTAGGTTCCAGTCTTTTGTATCAATGATTATTCAGCATTAGTTGTGATTTTGGTGTGCTCATGAGAGGAAGTGAGCTCAGGGTCCTTCTACTCCAGCATATTGTCCGTCCCAGTTTCTGTAGTACTCTTCTATATACTGACAGCATACAAGTCCAATGACTCTTTATTCTTTCTGGTACTCACTGGATTAAGCCAATTCTAAGTTATCTTAAGAGGTAGTCTGGTCCCAGATTTTTGTAACTTTCTACAGAGTATGGCTTGCTTAGTTCTTTTTTGTCTTCAGATTTATATCAAAATGATAGGAAAAGTCCTACTCAGTATCATAGTACATTTCCAAAAGATAAAAACTGGAAATAATAGACATGCCTTCAGTAAAATGGTTTAATAAATCCTTAGGCCTCAATGATATAGAATACTTTCAATAGTTAACAAGATTGAGGATAACATCTGTGTACTCACATGGAAGAATACTCATATAACATTATTGATAAAAATAGTAATTTAAAACAACTTGTGTCATATATTCTCACTTTTGTAAATAATCCTGTACACTCATATTCATGCATGCACCCTTCTTCTCTACTTAATTATCATAAGGACTTGGTCAAAGTCCTCTCTCTTATCTATAAGAAAAACACATTTTCACAAGATGGAATGATGATAATAGCAAATTAACACATTATTTACTGGGAGATTTTCACAGAAACCAATGCCTGTGGCTGGCTATTTGTTACATAAGTGAATATTGAAACACTCCAGTCAATAACATTGGAATAACAAAAAACATATTAATATGTCTCTGGTCAGTAATGTGTTATATTACTGTGAAAATATTCTGACTTATTATAATCAAGAATTAAAGAATATAATTAAAATCTTCCTTTAGAAATCAAAAATGACCACTCAGAAAGAAACATTTTTGCTGTTGACATGAAAATTGTCAGCTGTTTCCAGTAAGAGATATGTTATCATTATTTTAGTTGAGAGAGGATTGAAAGCCACTCAGAAGTAAGAAAGAACTATAGAAAGCCTCAATGGCTGCATAGCTTCATGTATAATGAAGTACAATAATTGTATTTAGATTGAATTATACTTCTAGCCACCTAGGAATCATACCTCACTTCACCAGCAGGTGTCCAATGCTGAGAGCTCTGTAGTTCCCAAGATAGTGATTCAGCAACTCCTGCTTCTGCTTTTTATGTCTGCTGCTTCTTTCAGTGTCCATCTCCTCTCTATTCTATTGCTCCACTTTGTGGTTTTTGCTTACTTAAGGTTTCTGAGGTTTCACTCCTTTGATTTTCTGCCCCTTCTGTATATGTTTCTTTGAGTCTGCATTAATTCACTTCCTGTTAAATCTCTTGGTCAAAATTTAACCCCTGCCCCAAAGAGACATTCATTAGCTCAATCAGTCACTAGGGTAATTTAGAATCTCTTTGTTTACCTATCAGTGTACACTTGGCTGCCCAGACCCATTGAGCATTGGCAAAGCTACAGTGTAAAGTACAAAAGCATTTTTATTTGCAAAATCCTTCAAAAAGGGATGTGGGTGTGGCAGATATCCCAAGGTTTCTAAGGAGAATTCCATCATCTAGGTTTTTTCTTATATTACATAATAAAAGGTGTTTCACATGCTCCTTCCAGAAGATCATTCTTGTGGTTTATGTGGAAAATTTGTCCTGATATCTGTTTTTTGTCAATAAGGCAAAAATAATTCTAAAAACTCAATCGTGGTATTAGACTTAGCTTTAATTACTAATAAATATAAATTCTTGTTTAATATCTGTATGTCAAAAATTAACCCCCTACCAAGGTAGATAATTTAAAGTCACTAAGCAGCATAGAATCTCTTTGTGAATACAAGAGCTCCCCCATCACTGCCAGAAATATTTGTTAATAGCAATCTACTGGACTAAATTTGGATTTGAATAAAAATTCTAATAGTTTGAACATAAAAAATAAATTCTCTTTTTTCTTCTGTGAATTTTATGGTTTTAAAATTTGACTTCCTTTCAAAAATAATCATTAGAGATTGGTCTCTTAACTGCAGTGATTGGTAACCCAATGCCAAAATATTATAATATATTTCTGGTTGTTTAAGAGTTGAAGGAAACAATGGTTATTAAGAATCAATGCAAAACAGTGTTGATGGGAAAGTATTGTTTTCTTTGTTTGAAGATCTGTTGATTCAGGGTTGGATTATTTTCAAAGCTATGAAATATTAATGTCCAATAAGACCAAAGTGATAATATGAATATCAAAATGTAGAAATAGAAACAGGATGGAAATGCCCCTTATCTCAGTTGGCACAATGAAAGTTTATTTCTCACACACGAGCAGTATAATTAGTTGTAAGGCAAAGCCAGGATAGAGGATGGGAAAAGGAATCTGCTATGGACCCCCCAAGCTAAAGACTGCTCTACTATCTTCAACACAAGGCTCTTCAATGTGGCTCTGGGTGTGAACTTCTAGACTGAATAGAGGAAACAAGAGAATAGTAATCATTCAGGAGGTTTTTATAAGACAGGCTGCTAACATTCTGTCACCCCCTCTCCCTTAGTCCATGGCTATCAGTTCAGTTCAGTCTCTCGATCGTGTCCGACTCTTTGTGACCTCATGGACTGCAGCATACCAGGCTTCCCTGTCCATCACCAACTCCCAGAGCCTGCTCAAACTCATGTGCATCATGTCAGTGATGCCATGCAACCATCTCATTCTCTTTCATCCCCTTCTCCTCCCACTTTCAATCTTTTCCAGGATCAGAGTCTTTTCAAATGAGTCAGCTCTTCACATCAGGTGGCCAAAGTATTGGAGCTTCAGCTTCAATGTCAGTCCTTCCAATGAACAATCAGGACTGACTTCTTCTAGGATGGACTGGTTGGATATCCTTGCGGTCCAAGGGACCCTCAAGAGTCTTCTCCAACACCACAGCTCAAAAGCATCAATTCTTCAGTTCTCAGCTTTCTTTCTAGTCCAACTCTCACATCCATACATGACTACTGGAAAAATCATAGCTTTAACTAGACGGACCTTTGTTGGTAAAGTAATGCTCTGCCTTTTAATATGCTGTCTAGATTGGTCATAGATTTTCTTTCAAGGAGCAAGCATCTTTTAATTTCATGGCTGCAGTTACCACCTGCAGTGATTTTGGAGCCCAAGAAAATAAAGTCTCTCACTGTTTCCTCTGTTTCCCCATCTATTTGCCATGAAGTGATGGGACTGGATGTCATAATCTTAGTTTTCTGAATGTTGAGTTTTTTTTTTTTCTGATTGTTGAGCACCCCCCCCGAAAAGGGGGCTAGAAAACGTTACCTTGTTTTTCTAAAAAGAAAAGGAAAACAGCCGATACTTTCATTTTATTCTACTACTGTAAAGGAGGGCTTCTCTGGTGGCTCAGACGGTAAAGAATCCACCTGCAATGCAGGAGACCTGGGTTTGATCCCTGGGTTGGGACGATCCCCTGGAGAAGGGAGTGGCAACCCACTCCAGTGTTCTTGCCTGGAGAATCCCATGGACAGAGGAGCCTGGTGGGCTGCCATCTATGGGGTCGCACAGAGTCGGGCACGACTGAGTGACTAAGCACACAAGCACTGTAAAGGGAGACCTACCCAGTTTTCTACCAGCGTGTGGAAAAACTCAGTGCTTCCCTACTCTGTGTCTTCCCTGTGAATCTCCTTTATGACTTACACCTAGCACTTCACTTTGGTCACCAAATATTTGGAGGCTGTTCCCCACACCAACAAGCATGCCTCTGATACCAGTTGGGTGTCTTCCAATTCAACTCAATTTTACACTATCTACCCAGAAATAGCATAGCATTAGATCCCATAAATTAAGAGCTCAGTCCCACAAGACTATCCTCCCACCTCAATTCCCAGCCCCCCTCTACCCCTCAACACACACTTCAGAAGCCAGTCACAACCACAGACTGTCACCTCCTGGCTGTAGCTGAAAGGTTCCAACAACTTCCTCCTTGGGTATGATTAATTTGCGAGAGCTGCTCACAGAGCTCAAGGGAACACTTGTTTACAAGTTTATTAAAGGATATGATAAAGAACACAGATAAGGGGCTGGATGGAAAAGTACATAGAACAAGGACTGGATGGATCCTGAGCACAACAGCTTGTATCCCCATGGAGTTGGGGTGTCTGATGTTGCATGTGTGGAGGTGTTTGCTAACCTGGAAGCTCTCTGAACCCTGTATTATTGTGATTTTATGGAGGCTTCCTCACCTAGGCGTGATCAATTATTAACTATTTCCAGTCCTTTTCTCTTCTCTGGAGGAAGGATGGTAGGTTGGAAATTCCAAGCTTCTAATCATAGCTTGCTAACATCTGCTGGATCACTGAAAAAGCAAGAGAGTTCCAGAAAAACATCTATTTCTGCCTTATTGACTATGCCAAAGCCTTTGACTGTGTGGATCACAATAAACTGTGGAAAATTCTTCAAGAGATGGGAATACCAGACCACCTGACCTGCCTCTTGAGAAACCTGTATATAGGTCAGGAAGCAACAGTTAGAATTGAGCATGGAACAACAGACTGGTTCAAAATAGGAAAAGGAGTACATCAAGGCTGTATATTGTCACCCTGCTTATTTAACTTACATGCAGAGTACATCATGAGAAACGCTGGGCTGGAAGAAACACAAGCTGGAATCAAGATTGCCAGGAGAAATATCAATAACCTCAGATATGCACATGACACCACCCTTATGGCAGAAAGGGAAGAAGAACTAAAGAGCCTCTTGATGAAAGTGAAAGAGGAGGGTGAAAAAGTTGGTTTAAAGCTCAACATTCAGAAAACTAAGATCATGGCATCTGATCCCATCACTTCATGGCAAATAGATGGGGAAATAGTGGAAACAGTGGCTGACTTTATTTTTGGGGGCTCCAAAACCACTGCAGATGGTGACTGTAGCCATGAAATTAAAAGACGCTTACTCCTGGGAAGGAAAGTTATGATCAACCTAGACAGCATATTAAAAGGCAGAAACATTACTTTGTCAACAAAGGTCCATCTAGCCAAAGCTATGGTTTTTCCAGTAGTCATGTATGGAAGTGAGAGTTGGACTAGAAAGAAAGCTGAGCACTGAAGTGATGCTTTTGAACTGTGGTGTTGGAGAAGACTCTTGAGGGTCCCTTGGACCGCAAGGAGATCCAACCAGTCCATCCTAGAGGAAGTCAGTCCTGATTGTTCATTGGAAGGACTGACATTGAAGCTGAAGCTCCAATACTTTGGCCACCTGATGCGAAGAGCTGACTCATTTGAAAAGACCCTGATCCTGGAAAAGATTGAGGGCAGGAGGAGAAGGGAATGGCAGAGGATGAGATGGTTGGATGGCATCACTGACTCAATGGACATGGGTTTGAGTAGACTCTGGGAGTTGGTGATGGACAGGGAGGCCTGGAGTGCTGCGGTTCATGGGGTGGCAAAGAATAGGACATGACCGAGCAACAGAAATGAACTGAAGCATAGCTTGATCTTTCTGGTGACCAGCCCCTATCCAGGAACCCACCAAGAGTTGTCTCATTAGAATCAAAGATGCTCCCAGTGCTCTTATCACTAAGGAATTTAAAAGGGTTTTAGAATCCCTGTCAGGGACAAAGACAGTTATTAGAACTAAAGTGTTCCTAGAGTTCTTATTACTGAAGAAATTGCAAGAGTTCTTAGGAGCTCTGTGCCAGCAACTAGGGACAGAGATTATGTGTATATATATATGTAGTTTTTTTCCCCTATTATCTCACACCCACCTACACTTAGAAAACACTCACTTTCTCTCTGGATGAGCCAATCCAGAAATCTATTCAGTCATTGGATGGCTCAGTGTCCTCTTTAACTGATTAAGATGTGGCTCCATATGGCCCAGAAATCATCTATTTCTCCAGACACCCAATCCAATAATACTATTCAATCATTTAAACAATTCCATTTTGCATAAATATTTAGTAACATGGGGACATAATCATGATCTCTTAAGTAACAGTTAATGATATATAACTATTTATAGTATGAACTCAGTTTATTTGTATTAATGGGGAGAAAGTGAAAAATAGGCAACATGTGCAGTGATTCTTTATGTAATTTTGAAAGAGGCTACAGATTCTAAGAAGAGAAACTGAATTGTTTCTAATGTGCCTTGCATCCTTAAGAGTCACTATACCTCCTTTGCAGGATGCACAAAGGGCATAATTCAAATCCAGTTCTGCTAAACCCAGCCTATTTAGCCCACCTATGTTTATGCAAGAGGCTGGTGTTTAGGAGGCTGAGAGGACTAGGTAAGGTAAGTTTCTCTTCTGAGAGACTTGTTATTATGCTCTGCACATGGAGATGGCTTCTCATTGCCTCTAGTGAACATTCAGAGGGTAATCTTAGAATGTGAGAGACAAAGTGTATGTCATTTGACACACTTTACAAACCAAGAGGCAAGATTATGTGTCTGGAGCATCTCTGATCTGGTAAGGAATAAGAATGTAGTGCTATCCTCAGTGAGTTTTGTACTTCCAATGAAGACTAGGCAAAGGCCTGTGGTTCCCAGGGTCCAAATGTGGACCCTGTCAAAGTGATTGTCTGCAGTCACCTTATAAGGGACATCGCCAACAAGACTACTAGGTACTAAGGGAGTGAAATGAAAGGGGCACTGCCAGAAAGCCTGAAGAGCAGGCTGAGAAGCCATACAGAGAGGAGGCAGGTCTATATCAGAGATCAGAGTAGTCCCTCTGAAGATAATCTCTGAGAAATCCCAGAATAACTCATGAAAAAGAGCTAGGAATTGTCCACCTGCTATACAGAGAGCCAACCTCAGATTGCAATTGATCCAGCTAATTAAGAGCTTGATCTGTTCACCTGATGTTCTGCCCTGACTCTGGAGGAATCAAAAACAGTCTAAGCAGGAAGGAGAGAAGTCAGAGCCAGACAGAGGCAGCCATGCCCTTTGTCAGGATAGGCTCCCCAGTCTGAGACAGGCAAGCATTCACATTCATTGAAGGTATGAATTTGGAATTTTCGTTTATGCACTGAATGGAGATTAATTACCTAAAATCTGCTTCTGCAACTAACATGATCAGAGTTGGTAATTTTGAAAAATAACGAAAAAGCTTGGTATTTCATTCTATGCCCAGAAATTGAAATTAGAGAAGTTTAAAAATTATTTTCTGCTTGCAACTTAAGAAGATCATCTCATGCTATGAACTAGTCATATTCACAGTTGCATGGAATTTTGTAGTTTTCTACAATGAATAAAAACTATTATAAAGCAGAAAAACTGCCACTGTTTAAATGTGTATAGGTGTATGTGTATGTGGGTATGTATGTATGTATGTGTGAATATCAGTGTATCTGATGTCAAGACAAACGATCAATTCAGACAATTCAGTCCAAAATGTCAGACTAGATGTTTGGCATAAGATGGGTATAAACAACTTCAGCATTGACTGAATTTTTAACATTTCAACCAGTTATCTGAATGTCATGGAGATCAAAATATGAATGTAGTGACCTAAGATCTTTAGCAGAAAGGTTGCGCTTTTTAGAAATTTACAGTCTATGCAGTATAGATTAATTTGCTAAATAAACAATTTCCCCCTGTTTTGCCTTTTAATAATTCACAGGAAGCTCATCGGTTGCAGATAAAATGTTCACAACATTTTGTTTCAAGAAAATATTTTAGCACACGATAGCCTGATTACTTTGCAATAAACATTTACCAAGATTAGAGTACATCTTTCATCCAGTCAAGGCTACAAATTAATTACCTAACATTTTGCTCTCTTCACAAACCACACAAGCTATTCTTGCATTCCCTGTTGAACTATTTACAAAGCCAGAGGTGGTGAAAACAGTAGCAACCCTCATAGGACATACTTTTAAGATGTAATATGAGCTGTTGTTAGTCTCTAACCTTTGTCTTGTACTTCACAGCAAATATATGAAAATATTAACATTTATGAGATTCTTAAATCTTTCCTTTCTTGTGTCTTTTATCTCTCAATAATTTTTTATAAAACCTCTATTAAATGTGTGCTGGGCTTCCCAGGTGGAGCAGTAGTAAGGAATCTGCCTGCTAATGCAGGAGATCTGTTCGATCCCTGGGTTGTAATGATCCCCTGAAATAAAAAATGTCAACCCACTCCAGTATTCTTGCCTGGAAAATTCCACGAACAGAGGAGCCTGGAGGGCTATAGTCCCTGGGGTCACAAAGAGTTGGACACAACTGAACACATGCACACAGACACAAATATGTGCTGTTAGCATCTAATAAATACATTTTTATTTTAGGTAATAAGGATACATGAAGGAATACAGAAATGCTCTTCTCATAAAATATTTAAAGCCTTATTAAGGAAAAAGGCATGCAAATAATTATAATTCAAGCTAATATATACTAAAATAGGGGTGCATGAAGAAGAAAGAGTAAACTCTTCATGTTTTCTAGGAGAACTGAGGACAGCTTCATAGGGGAGGCTATACACTGACTCTACATTTCACACCTTTTCAGAGACTGCTCCCTTTCACGTGCTAATTTTATTTTTTTCATTAAATTATTTACATGGTAAACACTAACTCTTTATTCACTTATATTTACTGAGGCCCAACTCTACGCTAGACAAAGAAATAAAGAACTTGCTGTCTTTTTATAGTTAATTTCAGTAATAATGGATCCTTAAATTTTTTGAAAGATAGGTTAATATTAAACAACATATTTGAAAGCTATGAGTAAAGTTTGTTTCTAGGCAGCTTAAAAATATTACAAACTCCATATTTAACTCTAATTTTAGATCCAATTATTGCTAATTTTTCAATATTTTACACATTCTATAATTTATTTCTTTTCCTTCATAAATGAACATATATATTTAATCCCAAGCACCATGTGACTGAGGCTAAAGATTTTGAAAAGCATGTGTGTGTACTCAGACATGTCTGATTCTTTGCAACTCCGTGGACCGTAGCTGGTCAGGCTCCTCTGTCCTTGGGACTTCTCAGGCAAGAATACTGGAGATACTGCTGTTTCTTCCTCCTGGGGTCTACCCAACCCAGGGATTGAATCCATGTCTCTTACATTTCCTGTATTGGCAGGTGGGTTCTTTACCACTAGTGCCCCCCAGGATTCCCTTGAAAAGCACAGATTTCTGTTTTTGCTTAATTCACATTCGGATTATGAGATACTGCATATTATTAATACTTCTTACTAGTGTTGCTTATTCCTAATAAAGAAAAATACAAAGTAAAGCTCAAACAGTCACATAGACACTGTCTTTAGACAAATGCATTGAAATTGATCTTTCTGCTGGCCGACAGTAATGCAACATATGAGTATCAATTTGTCCTCTCTAAGTGGGTGGTATTTTTACATTGGTATAAAATCCTTTCTATCATTTAAGAGAATTTTCATCATCTTCCATATATTAATCATAGTAAAGCATAGCAAGTTGGATTTAGAGTAGAAGATATCCCTCAAATCAAACTAATTATATACATTCAGATGATTTCTACTGCATGAAATAAGGAATAATGTGGTTACAAAATAGTCTGCTTGTCAAAAAGATTATTTATTTTGATCGTCCCAATGGATAATGCCATATGATCTTAAAATATTTCTAATTCTTAATTTAATAAAAAATTAAAAGTATCAAAGCTGCATAATTTAAAATCCATTAAACAAATATTTATTCACTGAATACTATGTAGGGGTTAGCTAAACAGGAAAAAAATGCCCTGTTCTTACTTTCAAAGAAATTTCAGAGTAGAGGAGGATAAGTTAAATTCTAGGATTAAGAATTCTTTTCCACAGAAACACATGAAAAGACTCTTCAGAGAATCTAGTGAAATTTCCTTAACAGTAGCATCAGATAGAGTTGTGGATACATTTCTGAAGTCATTTCCCTTTTCTGAAAACAAGAATATATTTAAAACCAACTGATCTTGAAACTATTCAAATTGCTTTCCTGCCTAGCTTTTTTAATCTTCCATCATCTGTCCATTTCTGGGACAGTAATTGTTCTTATATGTTTGATCACGCCTATTACTTTTATGCCTTAGTTCTTTTCCCTTCATAGTATCAAATAATCTTAAAGTTGTATTACAATCACTCCAGACATCTGTGATTGTATTTTCCAACAAAAATTTTAAAACAAAATCCAAAACAACATCAAAAACTACACATTTTTCTCTATCAAATAACTGTGCTATTTGTCACCATGTCCTATTTTCAAATCCTTCATATACCTCCCTATTTTACCCTTCCCTTGATCCTTTCCTGAAAAGATTCTTTTCAGGAAAGATAATTCTAATGTGCAATTCCATTTTTATTCTAAGCCTTTATTCAGAAAACAATTGTAAAGGAAGACAAATTGTCTAAAAATTGTTTTCAATTATTTAAAATGTAATGCTTTTCTCTTCAGAAGAACTTTTAATCATTCTCTTTCTGAAGACAGGAGGTATTTCACGATTGATTTTTCTATCAAGAGTGTTCAATGTCATGAAATTTAGTATAAAATTAAAATTATCTAGCTCTTTGCTATTCATTAATCAGAACCTAATTCGTTCCTTGAAGAAGACATACATTTTCTTTCTTTGGACTAACTAAATATCTGATTGCTTCAAAAAACATTTTGAGTAAGTGAAATTCCTAACCTAAATGGAAAATGCAATCCATCTCAAACTTGCTCATAGTTAGCTTTTATCTTTTTTCCTGTAATGCTACAAGTTCATCGATTTCTCTTTCTCTCCCCCTCTCATCTCACTCTCCATCCCTCTCTTTCTTCATCCTTATTAACTTTTTTCCCCTCATGGCAAAAGACAAAAGATCTAGAGTTAGAAGGATGATGTTTTCTATTTTAAGCCAGGAAAAAAATTAAAAATAAGTGAATAATACATTGACATTTTCAGAATCCCTTGTAAGCATTTTATTGAATGTAATAGTCTTCAAGTGCAAAGGGATTGTCTTTTACATCTCTGACTAGAAAAGTCAGAGATTCAGTTAGAGACTATTCATAGAAACTTAGGTGCATCAATTTTTCTTACTGGACAGGATTTTAAGAAGTGATATAATGACATCATTATAGAGATAAGGTCCTGGAGGTTCAGGGGTAAGAAGTGCCTTTCCCCTTGTCATCCAGCTCACTGGCTTACCATCTGCTGGCAAACAAGATCCAGCTTTGCGCCCCTCCTCAGAGGAGACAGGTTTATCCGGGCTTGGCGATCACAGTTACTCCTCTTTGGGTCACGATTCCTCCATGAACCATGAGGAGCATTCAGTGAGGAAGAATTTCCAGAAATTAACTTGGAGCAGTTTGACCCCCAACTTGTCCTGTATTGTGGGTTGAGCCCACATGGAAAAGGGCTCTGCACTGGTAACCCTTGGCTTTGCAGAAATTGTCCAGAATTAAGCAACTAAAGAATATTAGTGTGTTTTTGTGAATCTATACAGGTTTTACGATGGTAATTTACTAGTTTCTGCTACAATAACTAGATAACAGTTTAAATTTTACTAAATATGCTTAGTCATGTCCAACTCTTTGGGACCCCTGGGACTGTAGTCCATCAGGCTCTTCTGTCATTTTTGAGATTGCACCCAAGTACTGCATTTCAGACTCTTTTGTTGACTATGAGGGCTACTCCATTTCTTCTGAGGGATTCTTGCCTACAGTAGTAGATGTAATGGTCATCTGAATTAAATTCACCCATTCCCATCCATTTTAATTCACTGATTCCTAAAATGTTGATGTTCACACTTGCCATCACCTGCTTGACCACATCTAATTTACCTTGATTCATGGACCTAACATTCCAGGTTCTTTTGCAACATTGTTCCTTGTAGCATCGGACTTTATTTTTATCACCAGACACATCCACAAGTTAGCGTCCTTTCTGCTTTGGCCCTGCTTCATTCTTTCTGGAGCTATTAGTAATTGCTCTCTGCTCTTCCCCAGTAGCATATTGGACACCTTCTGACCTGTGGGACTCATCTTCTGGTGTCATATCTTTTTTGCCTTTTCATACTATCCATGGGGTTCTCCAGACAAGAATACTGGAGTGGGTTGCCAATCCCTCCTTCTGCTGCTGCTGCTAAGTTGCTTCAGTCGTGTCCGACTCTGTGCAACCCCGGAGATGGCAGCCTACCAGGCTCTTCTGTCCCTGGGATTCTCCGGGAAAGAACTTTGGAGTGGGTTGCCATTTCCTTCTCCAATGCATGAGAGTGAAAATTGAAAGTGAAGTCACTCAGTCATGTCCGACTCTTTGCGATCCCATGGGCTACAGCCTACCAGGCTCCTCTGTCCATGAGATTTTCCAAGCAAGAGTACTGGAGTGGGGTGCCATTGCCTTCTCTGATCCCTCCTTCAGTGGACCACATTTTGTCAGAACTCTTCAATATTACCTGCCTGTCTGGGGTGGACCTCCACAGCACGGCTCATAGCTTCACTGAGTTACACAAGCCCTTTCACCATGACAAAGCTGTGATCCATGAAGGCAGTAATAGCCTATAATGGAGTATAATCTGTCAAAATGCAGCACTATGCTGTATACTTGAAACAAATATAATATTGTAAATCAACTGTACTTTAATAAAAAAAGAAAAATATATATTGCTTTTATAATCAGAAAAGGCTATATATATATATATATATACACAAATGGGCTAATGCAGTGTTATAATTGTTCACACTTTTGAACATTTACTTGAAAGTGTGCTTCTCAATTATGTCCGACTCTTTGCGACCCCATGGACTGTAGCCCACCAAGCTCCTCCATCCATGGGATTTTCCAGGCAAGAATACTGAAGTGCGTTGCTGTTTCCTTCTCCAGGGTATTTTCCCAACTCAGAGATCGAATTCAGGTCTCCTGCTTTGCAGGCAGACTTTTTACCATCTGAGCCAGCAGTGTAAGCATATTAAAAGATATAATGAAGTAACAGTGTCAGACTTTATTTTTCTGGGCTCCAAAATCACTGCAGATGATGATTGCAGCCATGAAATTAAAAGACACTTACTCCTTGGAAAAAAAGTTATGACCAACCTAGATAGCATATTGAAAAGCAGAGACATTACTTTGCCAACAAAGATCCGTCTAGTCAAGGCTACGGTTTTTCCTGTGGTCATGTATGGATGTGAGAGTTGGACCGTGAAGAAGGCTGAGCGCTGAAGAATTGATGCCTTTGAACTGTGGTGTTGGAGAAGACTCTTGAGAGTCCCTTGGACTGCAAGGAGATCCAACCAGTCCATTCTGAAGGAGATCAGTCCTGGGTGTTCTTTGGAAGGAATGATGCTTAAGCTGAAACTCCAGTACTTTGGCCACCTCATGTGAAGAGTTGATTCATTGGAAAAGACTCTGATGCTGGGAGGGATTGGGGGCAGGAGGAGAAGGGGACGACAGAGGATGAGATGACTAGATGGCATCACTGACTCGATGGACGTGAGTCTGAGTGAACCTCGGGAGTTGGTGATGGACAGGGAGGCCTGGCATGCTGCGATTCATGAGGTCGCAAAGAGTCGGACACAACTGAGCGACTGAACTGAACTGTTTTAGGAAAATCCACCCTCAAAGTCCAATCCAAACTCAAATAGCCCTTTGAACAGAAAACAGTACTTCCTTCTAGAGAAATCTTACAGTTGGAAACAATTTTATTTAAAATGTTATGATTTGGAAACTTGAAGCTGGTTAGTTCATTCCCTAGTCTGTGCTTAGTTATATGTTACCTCAATCTGTCTATGCTCCTCTCTATATCAAGTCTCCCAGGGATTATAACTATATTATGGGTGGCTTTGGGTTCTATCTTCTAATCTCCCACTGTTTTTTTATAAACAGGTAATAATTATGATAATAACAATAATAGTAATGATAATAAAACATCTATTATTTACCATCTGCATTAGACATTCTAGTGCATCATCTCACTTAATTGTCATTACAACCCAATGGAATATCATCATCATTTACAGATGAGAAACATGTGCAAGATAAATAATTTGTCCATGAGGTGGTAGAACCTAGATTCAAAAGAAATCTTTTTTGTGTAAAAGAATGTAATAAACATATCTAAATCCTTTAAATACAAAATTTCTCTTTTGGGAAACATTGAAATCCTTAATGATTGAGGAATACAAGATCTGGCAGGCATGTGTCTTCTGCTGAGTTATATGCTCTTTCTGTACCACAGAGCACACAGAGAGATTTGAGTCTAATACTAGATATGACAGAACTTGTATTAAACATGAACATGTTTCATGGGGTGTAAAAGCTACTGATTACCTCAACAATGACTGAAGTCAAATCTGCTTCCTTCTTGCACATTCCCCACAGGCACACCCTTGGCAAACGCCACATCTCTAGCACTTCCAAAAAGTCTCCAAGGAAGAATTACAATACCGTATGTTAAAATTCCAAATATTTAAAAATCATTTCTCTTCTTAAAATCATGTCTGACATTTATCTATGAGAATGTGCCACCTGCTGTAATGAACTGATCAGAAGAGAAGGAAGGAAAAGTGAATCAACAGAGTGAGAATAATGTGTTATTATGAAAATGAATTACTTTGTAGAGCACACTCAGGAACCTCGACACTGGGAATTACCCGCTGTGTGTGTATGTGTATTCTTTGTATGCTCCCAAAGAATCCAAGCTACAGTGTGTGTATATGTGTGTGTGTGAGTGTTCCTTCTTAGAGAACTAGTTCCTTATCTGTTTCCTCACTACCACCTCGAGAGAGAGAGTGAGAGTGAAAGATACAGAGAAGATTAGATTTGTCTTCAAACCTGTTCTGAAAATAGCTTGGCAATAATTTCAGAGGCCCCAGTACCACTGAAATATAAGCAGTACAGATTTGCATATTTAGAATTTCTCTTTAAAAAAATAGATTTATTTCTTTGGCTGCATCAGGTCTTATTTGCAGCAAGTGGGATCTTTGTTGCTTTGTGTGAGATCTTTGGGTGCAGTGCTGGACACTCTAGTTGTGGGGTTGGGCCTCCGGAACATGTGGGCTCAATAGTTGCAGTGCATGTGAGTTGCTCTGAGGCATGTGAGATCTTGGTTCGCCAACCAGGAACCATCCCACATCCCCTGCATTGCAAGGGAGATTTTTAACCTCTGGACCAACAGGGAAGTCCCAGCTCTTTAAATTTTGTTTTTACTTGAATGAGTACCCTAGATTGCCTGAGTTAGAAATGTTTTCTTTTCTGTAGGAAAAAAAATTTACTTTTCTTTCCCTTTTTTGGAAAAGATCAATAGACTTGTATAAATATCAACAAATTGTTTTCCAAAAAGTTTAAATTATTTTACTTTTGAACAAGCAGTGTGATAGTTGACCTGTATCACTGAAGCTTTAAATATTGTTAATTATTGCTAATTTGATAGTTTAAAAATTTACTTCATTTCTGTTAATTTGCACTTTTTTTCTATCAGAATGAGTACATTTTCATGAATTTATCAATCATATGTATTTCTTCTTTTGTGAACTCTCTCCAGATTTGTCATTTCCATTATTTGTGGGTTTTGACACTTTCTTTAGAATATCCTCATAGACTCTAGGTATTATCTGATTGCTTTATTGATTACCAATAGTTAATATTTTATTTTCATCTTGTATTTTATTTTTTTATTCATACATTTTTAATGTTTTAGGTCAAGTCTATTAATCTTTCATTTTATGATACATTCTATCATTTTGACATACAGAGTGTTATTCCCATTCAGAAATAAGGCAAATATTCACCTACATTTTTTCCAGCTTTTTGAACTGTTCATTTTTTTTTTAGTTAATACTTTTTACAATTGGAATTGTTTTGTGAATGTGAGAGAATGCATCAATTTCTTGCTAATTTCTCAATGTATTTTATTGAATGAAACAAAATTTCACCAACTATGATATTTACTAAAGAAAATCATGTGCACCAGCAGTCAAGTCAGGCATCATCAAAAGAAAGCCATCAGGCAGCTCCTACAACTTTTCTTAGAAAGGCAATTCCATGATGAATTTGCTGTATTTCAGGGTCTGACTTTCTGCTTGCCATCGTCCAAGTCCTGATTTGTCAATACATCAAAAATAGGTTTTTCTTCTAGGAATGATATATCTAAATCAAATTCACACAGGATTGGTACCCAAAGTCATATGTCAATGAATTTACTTACAGTGAGAAGTGTTAACTGCCACAATGACCATGCACTCATGTCACCAGGATCAGTGCTTTTATTTCAATAAGGCAGAGGGGCACATAGCTCAGAAAAATGATAAAAAATGGCTGGGATGGAAATTTCCGGGAGGTCCAATGGTTAGGACTTTGTGCTTTCACTTCCTGGTGGTGGTGGTCACTAAGTCAATGTCTGACTCTTGAGACCCCATGGACTGTAGCTTGCCAGGTTCCTCTGTCCATAGGATTTTCCAGGCAAGAATACTGGAGTGGGTTACCATTTCCTTCTCCAGGGCATCTTCCTGAACCAGGGATTGAATCCGGGTCTCCCACATTCCACACAGATTCTTCACCAACTGAACTACCAGGGAAGCCTTCATTTCCTGGGGCTTCATTTCCAAGGTTCAATCCTTGGTTGGGAATTAAGATCCTGCAAGCCAAGGGACATGGTTTAAAAAAAAAAAAAACCCCAAAAATTGCTTGCTTTGTTTGTCATTAGTCAACTGATACTTTACAATGTACCCAATGTACCCAATTGTACTTTACGGTAATTTTATATGCATAATTATATGCTAATTTCACAATTCAGCTCTTTGAGAGTAAGCTAATTTCCAAGTTCTTAAAAATATGATTAACTCTAACACCAAAATGCTGATAATAATGTTGCTTCTTCTTATCTTTTTCTGTTTGTGTTAAATTCCTGTTTATTCTTAAAATAGTTCAACTTTCTTTTAACTATGTGCGTGTATGTGTGCTAAGTCAGTTCAGTTGTGTCTGACTCTTTATGACTCTATGGACCCTATACAACACTGTAACCTGCCAGGCTCCTCTGTCCATGGGGATTCTCCACGCAAGAATACTGGAGTAAGTAGCCATGTCCTCCTCCAAGGGATCGTCCCAACCCAGGGAAAGAACCCATCTCTCTTACCTCTCCTTCATTGTCAGATGGGTTCTTTCCCACTAGCGCCACCTGGGAAGCCCTCTTTTAACTACAGTATTGGTTAGATGGGCTTCCCTTATAGCAGTCGGACACGACTGAGCGACTTCACTTTCACTTTTCACTTTCATGCATTGGAGAAGGAAAAGGCAACCCACTACAGTGTTCTTGCCTGGAGAATCCCAGGGACGGGGGAGCCTGGTGGGCTGCCGTCTATGGGGTCGCACAGAGTCGGACACAACTGAAGTGACTTAGCCTATAGCAGTTGGTAAAGAATCTGCCTGCAATGCAGGAGACCCTGTTTCAATTCCTGTGTTGGGAAGATTCCCTGGAGAAGGGAAAGGCTACCCACTCCAGTATTCTGGCCTGGAGAAGTCCATGGACTGTATAATCCATAGGGTCGCAAAGAGTTGTGTTTTCATATCTGGTAGGAAAATTTTAGTTTTACCCTGTTTCAAACTATTTGTAGCTATTTTTGCCTCTTATTTAAGAACAGTTTTAGAAGCACCTTAGTTTTTGAATAAGAAAAAATGACATTTTGAGATTATTATTATTCGAGATACTTTGACCTCAAGTTAAATAAGTAAATACTAGAACTGAGATCTTTATATTCTTAGGCCTTCCATCCAGCAAAGCATGATTTGTCTTTTCATTGATTCAGTGCTTGTATATTAATAAAATCTTATTTCACTCAGGTTCTACATAATGTTGTACTAGTTTATATATTTTATGAGGGTGGGTTATGGATAAGATTTTTTTCACTGTAAATTTTTATTGCTGGTATCCAGAAAAGTTATTCTCACAAATAGTCATTTGAGATAGTCTTATATCCAGGCCATTTGTTGAACTGTCTCATTATACTTTATCCATTTATGCCTGCTACTGCTAAGGCACTGCAGTCGTGTCCGACTGTGTGTGACCCCATAGACGGCAGCCCACCAGGCTTCCCCATCCCTGAGATTCTCCAGGCAAGAACACCGGAGTGGGGTGCCATTTCCTTCTCCAATTCCTTCTCCATTTATGCCTACTAGGTCCAATTTCATCCAGATATTTTTATTCATAAACAAAGATTTATGACCAGTTACCAGGTGCAATGTGAACATAATAAGGAACTTATAACCAGTACATGAAGGGAACTTGTCCTAGTGAATGCAAATAAATAAAAATAAAAATGGATAAAGAGATAACATTAAAAAGAAGAAGAAGAAATATCTAGCCTAGAGATTCAGTACATTATTATGTGATGCTTTATGCATTTTCTTCAAGCAACTGTCCTCACCTTCAATTATAGATTTGCTTTTCCTGGCTAATACATGCAGTTGCTCTATCTCATTTGATTCAGTGTTGCACTTTTTAAAAGGCATAATTTTATAATATATAAAATATAATTTTAAAGAATCATTATCAAAAAGACTTGACTCTAGATATCACTGTTCAGATATCTGAATTTCAGGCAAACTGTGAATATTGATAGATCCTACAAGAATCACAGTTTATCCAGTAGAATACAGTAAACTAGTAAACACTGTTTTACTTTTGGCAAGTTTTAAGCTATGATTGATCTCTTTGGATTGAAGATGTTGAAAATATAGAGTGTATAAAAGTAGTTCAAAACTTGGGAAACCATGCATTGTGAACTCAATGGGCTTTCTAGGTAGCCCCGTGTAGTCCTAGTGGTAAAGAACCCGCCTGCCAGGCAGGAGATGCAGGTTTGGTCCCTGGGTCGGGAAGATTCCCTAGAGTAGGAAATGGCAACCTGCTCCAGTATTCTTGCCTGGAAAATTCCATGGCCGGAGGAGCCTGGCAGACTTCAGTCCAAAAGACCACAAAGAATCAGACATGATTAAGCACACAAACACAAACGAAATTTTTCAAATCAAGGGCCTGAAGAGTACTACATATAACTAACAGAATTGGGACTGTTTTCATACAGGAAATCTCTAAAGAGACTGTCTTAATCTATTTACGATGTTATAACAAAATACCACAGACTGGGAGGCTTAAAAACAACATTTTATTTCTTTCAGTTCTAGAAGCTGAAAGTCCAAATTTAGGGTGCCAGCATGGAAAAAGTCAGTTTTCATTCCAATCCCAAAGAAAGGCAATGCCAAAGAATGCTCAAACTACCGTACAATTGTACTCATCTCAGTTCAGTTCAGTTCAGTTGCTCAGTCGTGTCCGACTCTTTGTGACCCCATGAATCGCAGCATGCCAAGCCTCCCTGTCCATCACCAACTCCTGGAGTTCACTCAGACTCACGTCCATCGAGTCAGTGATGCCATCCAGCACTCATCTCACACGCTAGTAAAGTAATGCTCTAAATTCTGCAAGCCAGGCTTCAGCAATACATGAACCGTGAACTTCCAGATGTTCAAGATGCATTTAGAAAAGGCAGAGGAACCAGAGATCCAATTGCCAACATCTGCTGGATCATCGAAAAAGCAAGAGAGTTCCAGAAAAACATCTATTTCTGCCTTATTGACTATGCCAAAGCCTTTGACTGTGTGGATCACAATAAACTGTGGAAAATTCTGAAAGAGGTGGGTATACCAGACCACCTGACCTGCCTCTTGAGAAACCTATATGAAGGTCAGGAAGCAACAGTTAGAACTGGACAGGGAACAACAGACTGGTTCCAAATAGGAAAAGGAGTACATCAAGGCTGTATATTGTCACCCTGCTTATTTAAATTCTATGCAGAGTACATCATGAGAAACGCTGGGCTGGATGAAGCACAAGCTGGAATCAAGATTGTCGGGAGAAATATCAATAACCTCAGATATGCAGATGACACCACCCTTATGGCAGAAAGTGAAGAGGAACTAAAAAGCCTCTTGATGAAAGTGAAAGTGGAGAGTGAAAAAGTTGGCTTAAAGTTCAACATTCAGAAAACAAAGATCATGGCATCTTGTCCCATCACTTCATGGGAAATAGATGGGTAAACAGTGGAAACAGTGTCAGACTTTATTTTTTGGGGCTCCAAAATCCCTGCAGATGGTGACAGCAGCCATGAAATTAAAAGACAGTTACTCCTTGGAAGGAAAGTTATGACCAACCTAGATAGCATATTCAAAAGCAGAGACATTACTTTGCCAACAAAGGTGGGTCTAGTCAAGGCTATGGTTTTTCCTGTGGTCATGTATGGATGTGAAATTTGGACTGTGAAGAAAGCTTAGTGCCGAAGAATTGATGCTTTTGAACTGTCGTGTTGGAGAAGACTCTTGAGAGTCCCTTGGGCTGCAAGGAAATTCAACCAGTCCATTCTAAAGATCAGTCCTGGGTGTTCTTTGGAAGAAATGATGCTCAAGCTGAAACTCCAATACTTTGGCCACTTCATGCGAAGAGTTGACTCATTGGAAAAGACTCTGATGCTGGGAGGGATTGGGGGCAGGAGGAGAAGGGGACGACAGAGGATGAGATGGCTGGATGGCATCACTGACTCGATGGACCTGAGTTTGAGTGAACTCCAGGAGTTGGGGATGGACAGGGAGGCCTGGCGTGCTGCAGTTCATGGGGTCGCAAACTGTTGGACACAACTGAGTGACTGAACTGAATGGTCAGGTGAGGGCCCTATTCCAAGTTGCAGACTTCTCATTATATAGGTCAGAAGGGGCTGGGAGTCACTTGGAGCCTCTTTTAATAAGGGCACTGACGTCATTTATGAGGGCTCTGTGCTCATGACCTAATCACATCCCAAAGGGTGACATAAATATGCAGGGACTTCCTTGGTGGCTTGGGCTTCCCTGGTGGCTCAGAGGTTAAAGCATCTGCCCGCAATATGGGAGACCTGGGTTCGATCCCAGTTCGGCAAGATCCCATGGAGGGAGGAGCCTTGTAGGCTACAGTCCACGGGGTCGCAAAGAGTCGGACATGACTGAGAACCTTCACTTTCACTTTCCCTGGTGGCTCAGTGGTAAAAAATCTACCTGCAGTGCAGGAGAGGTTCAATCCCTGGGTCAAGAAGATCCCCTGAAGAAGGAAATGACAACCCACTCCAGTATTCTCGCCTGGGAAATCCCATGGACAGGACAGCTTGGTTGCCTACAGTCCGTGGGGCTGCAAGAGAGTCAGACGTGACTTAGCAACTAAACAATAAATATTTAAACCATAGAAGATAGACTGATCTTTTTCAAATAAAAATAAACTATCCATTTAATCAATATTATCTCTTTAAAAAAGACCTGAACCCAGAACGTTTTCACAGTTCGTTGTGCTTTTTTTCCTGCAATTTCTCCTTTTGTATATTCATAAAGAAATATATTCATAAGCTAGAAATTGGTCCAGATAATTTACATTCAGCTTTCTATTTTCACATTTCTTTCTAGTCTGATGTGACTAGTATGGCAATTCATATTTGATGGGGTAATAGAATAGTATTATCTGCCCTTTTGTGCCTCTATTTTAGCTACAAATAGCAATTGCATGAAAATACAGAAAAAAATTTCAGATGGATGTGGGGAAGTATTTTTGAGGTATTACAGAACCAGTGAAAAAATTTTATCTGCTGGCTCAGTGGGGATGTAATTCTTTGCTATATTATTGGTACTGCTGTGCTTCTAATTGAAAACAAAATTGAATAATGTTACTGGGCCAGCTTTTGGATGTATGACCAATTTGTATTTTAAAATTTCCTGGCTCAGAGAGGAATCCTATACATTTATTTACTATTTTGCTTTTGAAATTTCTAGAAATGTGTTTATCACCTGAGTGATACTACAGGTTTTATATTTTGTTATATTATACACAATGTATATTTTTTTAGTTCATGAATTATTTTCAAGCAACATTTTAAATTCTAAGCTGAAATCACAACACACAATCAGATGAGCCATCAAAGTGTTACATCAAGAGCAATGTCACCCCTTTGCTTTTGTTTAGTTGCTAAGTCATGTCCCACTCTTTTGCAGCTCCTACATTGCAGGAGGAATTCTTTACCACAAAGCCACCAGGGAAGCCCCAGTGTAGGAAGCCCCTACACTGGGCTATCAGCTATCTGTCAAAGATTTAAGAGCCCTCAAACCAGGAATTCATTTTCTTTTTCTTTTTAAATTACCTATTTGCATTTCCTGTTGTTGTTTGCCCAACTCTTTGCGACCCCATGGACTGCAGCAGGCCAAGTCCTTCCTTGTCTCTCACCACCCCATCTCCTGGAGTTTGCTCAAATTCATGTCCTTTGTGTTGTGATGCTGTCCAACCATCTCATCCTCTGTCACCCCTTTCTCCTGCTCTCAATCTTTCCCAGCATCAGGGTCTTTTCCCGTGAGTCTGCTCTTCGCATTAGGTGGCCAAAGTGTTGGAGCTTCAGCTTCAGCATCAGTCCTTCCAATGAATATTCAGGGTTGATTTCCTTTAGGATTGATTGGTTTGATCTCCATGAGAGTTCTCCTTGGGCGATCTCCTTGAGAGTTCAAGGGACTTCTCAAGAGTCTTCTCCAGCACCACAATTAGAAGGCACCAATTTTTCGGCACTTAGCCTTCCTTATGGTCCAACTCTCATATCTTTACATGACTAATGGAAAAATCATAGCTTTGACTATATAGACTTTTGACAGCAAAGTGATATCTTTGCTTTTTAATAAGCTGTCTAGGTTTGTCATAGCTTTCCTTCCAAGGAGCAACAAGTGTCTTTTAATTTGATGGCTGCAGTCACTGTCTGCAATGATTTTGAAACCCAAGAAAATAAAATCTGTCACTGCTTCCACATTACTCCCTCCTATTTGCCATGGAGTAATGGGATGCCATGATCATAGTGTTTTGAATGTTGAGTTTTAAGCCAGTTTTTTTCTCTCCTCCTTCACCCTGATCAAGAGTCTCTTTAGTTCCTGTTCACTTTCTGCCATTAGAGTGCTGTCATCTGCATATGTGAGGTTGTTGATATTTCCGTGGACAATCTGGATTCCAGTGTATAATTCATCCATCCTGGCATTCGCATGATGTTCTCTGCATATAAGTTAAATAAACAAGGTGACAGTATAAACCTGATCACTCCTGTCCCAATTTGGAACCAGTCCACTGTTCCATGCCTGCTTCTCACTCTTGCTTCTTGACCTGCATACATGTTTCACAGGAGGCAGATAAGGTGGTCTGGTATTCCATCTCTTGAAGAATTTTCCAGTTGGTTGTGATCCACACAGTCAAAGGCTTTAGTCTAGTCAATGAAGCAGATATGTAGATGTTTTTCTGGAAGTCCCTTGCTTTCTCTATAATCCAGTGAATGTTGGCAATTTGATCTCTGCTTCCTCTTCCTTTTCTAAACTCAGCTTGTACATCTAGAAGTTCTTGGTTCACTGCTGAAGCCTAGCTTGAAGGATTTTGAGCATAACTTTAGTAGCATGTGAAATGAACACAATTGTACCATCATTTGAACATTCTTTGGCACTGCCCTTCTTTGGGATTGGAAAGAAAACTGACATTACTCCAGAAAAATCACCATGTTAAGTCATCTACAGACTAAGAATTTAAAATAGTATCAAGATACAGTGTTATGTAGAGGAATAAATCTTAATCTGGAAATCAGAAGATGTAGGCTGTAATCATATTTTCACAGTGAATTACTTGATACTAGATAAATCAGTCCTTCTGGCATTCAGACATCCTCTACAAAATGAAGCGGTTGCATAAAGTAATTCATATAAAAATACTTTGACATTCTTGTATATCCATGTTCAATAGCTGTTGGATGTTGTACAGCAGAAATCAGAGGTGAAGTGGTCATTAAATTTACCATAATGAATAATCATATGCTAGAGCTTATATTAGGAAATGTTTGAATAAAAAAATTTTGAGATTGTTGAACAAAATTATTTTAGCTCTTCTACTTTCATTTTCTTTTGTAACTATGACTATGTGATCACATGAATTATGATTAATTTATAAATAATAGTCAACATATTTTACTACACAGCAACATATGGAAAGTAGCCTTTAAATAGATTTCTTCTAATTGTGAGGTGGTAATAAAATTCAAAAGACTGGAGTTTGAACTCCTATTGCCTTCTTGCATGTATAAATAGCCTTCTGAGAAAATGATTTGGCCCCTCTAGAGGCAAACTTTGGAATATGTAGTAAGATACAAGAGGACATTTTACTATTACAAAGCCCTGGTTTTGCTGACTGGAACTCTACCATAATACTTCCTGATTCAGAAAAGAGTAAACAGTTCATAAGTTGAGCTCTGCTGAAGTAATTGTCTTCATTAGCAGAATTTTCATCTGACCCTGTATTGACCCTGGAGCTCTAATTACATTAAGTTTAAGCGTAATCATGAACATACCGTAAATGAAGAATACATGAACCTGAGTGAATTTACAAAGTTAGCTATGTAAAAACAGACGCTTAGAGGTCAAACTAAACTAATATGTAAATATATAATGATTTTCACCTCCAGAAATAGAGGTTATTCTCTCTCTGAAAAGTAATTGCTATCATTCTAGCTTCATAAGTATGTGTTGTTATCACTTTGTAAGTCAAGCTGATTTCAAATCTTACCTTTCTTTCTATTTTATAATCCTTATTATAGTATTTTACGTTGATCTCTTCTCATTTAAAAATGTACCTATTTTCTTAATGCAGACACAATTGACCTTGTCCAGCACAATCCTGTTTTTATACAAAATTTTAAGCTGGTGAAGGCATATATACAAGGAAAAATGCCTAAAGCAGTAAATGGTGCTCAGTTTACATTCTCCCAAATCAGAATCTCTAAATGTCCCTCCTTACCCCATAAGTATTCATCTATGCTTTCTCTTTCCACAATGGTTTCAGCTTCTTTAACATCCAAACTGCTTACTATCATTTCATAGGGTAGAATTCAAGTAAATACAAATAAATAATTGATATAATCATAAATAATGATTATGCAATTCAATCTTCAATTATTATATATGGATGAGGATGTTCATACAGATGATTTTTATTTCTATTTTATGTTTTAATGTAAAGAGTATTTGTGGAAGTATTAAGTATATTTTAATTCCCTCCTTTGCTATTTTGGAGTAATGTGTGGCCATGAAAAATGTATATTTACTGACTAGCTCCTTTATTGTGAATAATTCAATGAAATTCTTTTGTACTTCAAATAGTTAACATTCTAATATCTTTGTATTATCTGATGTATGCTTATAGAGAAATCATCACAGTAGCTTACCACCAATTATGGTATTAGTGATATAGAAAACTAAAAAGCACATAAGAATGATTATAGGAAAGTAATTGTGAGACATTTGAAGTTACTTCTGATGGAATTATTAATTGAAAGGCAAAGAAACTTGATTTAGATCAAGCAAAGAGAATCTTCTTAACTCAAAGCTTCAACCTCATTTATTTATTTTTTTTTAATTGGGGTACAGTTGCTTTACAATGTTGTGTTAGTTTCTGCTGTACAATAAAATAAGTCAGCTATATGTATACATATATCCTCTCCCTCTTGCACCTCCCTCCCACCTCCTGCCTCCATCCCACCCATCTAGGTCACCACAGAGCACCAAGCTGAGCTCCCTGCTCTATACAGCAGGTTCCCAATAGATATCTGTTTCACACATGGCAGTTTACGTACATCAGTCTCAATCTCTCAATTCATCTCACACCGCCTCTCCCCTCCCCCATTATTAAAACATTAAAGTACCTGACAGGAAGTTCCAAACCCATTTGCCAACAATCTAGTCATGTTTACATTTTAACAAAACTATGGCTTCTATTCTTTCCCAGATCTGAAGTCCAAATGCATTATCCAGCTCTTCAATTTTCTAGCAAATCACCTGACAACAAAAGAAGACTAGGTTCAGAATATGATAAAGCTAGAAAGCACATGCATGAATGATCACACACCTAACATTGTGCTTGGAACAGAGTTTATAGCATATCGTTCACTGAACTAATGACCAACACTGATACAATGACCATGAATGACTTATCCACCTAACAACAATGACCCTGCATGCAATGCAAACACATTCAGCCACGAGGTTGTTCTAATCCCCCAAAACCATGGCAAAAACATAAATTAGAACAACTTATGAGCATCTTTGAATTATAATATTACAGATTTCACTCTTAAATTTTTTGTTTCCTTAACTGAAGAATAAAGTGACTTATTAAAATCTTAATTCATTTTTCAGCTATTAGCTTAACTCTAGATACTCAAATCTATCCAATAATAACTGTGTTAGTCCTCTGCAGTACTCACAATAAACAGTTTTATAAGGTCCTGTGAAACAGGTACACATAGAAATATAAAGGTAGAAAAGTCACTCCTGTCATCTAAAAACTATTTTACAGGGGATTCCTGATTTTTAATAGTATAAAGAGAAATAATTCCACATGCCTTCATTCATACAATGTTTATATTTTATTCATACTGGCAAAAAGGATTATATTGAGTATGTGGAATGCTTTTGTAAGATTAAAAAAAGAATGTTTCTATAAACATGGCATTTTGAATTCTATCCTGAAGAGATATTTAGAAGCAGTGATGTTTCATATTAAACTGTAATTTTTATTTTCCTTAAATTCCCTGTTAGGTATTCTCCCTGTAACTCATTTAAACATCTTAAAGTATTCTAAGTGAGGATATTTTATAGTTTTCTGCTTCAGATAAAACTCATCTCTCTCTTTTCTTCTGAATGTAGAATATCTGGCCTCTAATCTTTAGAATATATGCATAAATTCTTTGGCGAACATTATCAAGCAACACATTAGCCCTAGAGTGCCTGTGTACAAAAATTTGGGCAATGAATGAGACAGTTAAATCAGTTTTTTTTTTTTTTTCCTTATGTTGAATTTTGTATGTTCTAGCTATATTGTTCTTGGAAATAGTGATACTTTTCTTATTGGCTTTGTTTTCCCACTGGATTTCTTTTGCAATGATCTTCTTTCTGATTTAACACTTTTTTATTTTATTTTATTTTTTAACTTTACAATATTGTATTGGTTTTGCCATATATCAAAATGAATCCGCCACAGGTATACATGTGTTCCCCATCCTGAACCCTCCTCCCTCCTCCCTCCCCATACCACCCCTCTGGGTCATCCCAGTGCACCAGCCCCAAGCATCCAGTATCGTGCATTGAACCTGGACTGGTGACTAGTTTCATATTTCAATGCCATTCTCCCAAATCATCCCACCCTCTCCCTCTCCCACAGAGTCCAAAAGACTGTTCTATACATCAGTATCTCTTTTGCTGTCTCGTATACAAGGTTATTGTTACCATCTTTCTAAATTCCATATATATGCATTCATATACTGTATTGGTGTTTTTGTTTCTGGCTTACTTCACTCTGTATAATAGGCTCCAGTTTCATCCACCGCATTAGAACTGATTCAAATGTATTCTTTTCAATGGCTAAGTAATACTCCATTGTGTATATGTACCACAGCTTTCTCATCCATTCATCTGCTGATGGACATCTACATTGCTTCCATGTCCTGGCTATTATAAACAGTGCTGCGATGAACATTGGGGTACATGTGTCTCTTTCACTTCTGGTTTCCTCAGTGTGTATGCCCAGCAGTGGGATTGCTGGGTCATAAGGCAGTTCTATTTCCAGTTTTTTAAGGAATCTCCACACTGTTCTCCATAGTGGCTGTACTAGTTTTCATTCCCACCAACAGTGTAAGAGGGTTCCCTTTTCTCCACACCCTCTCCAGCATTTATTGCTTGTAGACTTTTGGATCGCAGCCATTCTGACTGGTGTGAAATGGTACCTCATTGTGGTTTTGATTTGCATTTCTCTGATAATGAGTGATGTTGAGCATCTTTTCATGTATTTGTTAGCCATCTGTATGTCTTCTTTGGAGAAATGTCTATTTATATCTTTGGCCCATTTTTTGATTGGGTTATTTAGTTTTCCTGGAATTGAGCTGTAGGAGTTGCTTGTATATTTTTGAGATTAGTTGTTTGTCAGTTGCTTCATTTGCTATTATTTTCTCCCATTCTGGAGGCTGTCTTTTCACCTTGCTTATAGTTTCCTTTGCTGTGCAGAAGCTTTTAAGTTTAACACTTCTGATAAAAATTAGGAGAGTTGTCAGACGGTGGCCCAGTAATTTATTACAATTCCGTATATTTTTCTGTGATTTCTCAAATTTAAAGAATTGTAGAAAACTGTGAGTGCATAAGGAGTCACTGCATAAGGAGCACCTAAGACTTTGCCTTCTTTTTTGTTGTAGAAACCTTTTATGTTTTTAAGATGAACATTAAATATGGCTTTACACAATAACATTATAAGCTATCTAAAATATCTCAGATTCCTCCACTAAGACAATAATACTACTCCCTCCCTGTTTTTTTAATCTTACTAACTTTGATCATACTATATACTAACAAAATTATTAATATTTATTTTTAAAATAAATAAAAATAGGCCATGAAGTCTGAAAGGAAGCAATGTCAGGAAAATAGAAATAAAAATTTATCAATTATAGCCACATTAAAATAAAGTAATATTTAGGAAAAGCTTTGTCAAACTCATGAAAACTGTAGATATATATACTGCAAAAAATAAATTTATCACAAAATATTTTTGAAAACAGAAAATAACTACAAAAAATTTTACAGTAGAACAGATTGAAAGAAAATTCAAACAAGCAAATAATGTAGATAAAAGCAGATATTAAAAAATAGATGCAAAAACAAAGATTAAATTTTATGCTTGTTCTTTGAAGAAAAAATTACAAATGTCCAGCAATAATAGTTAAAGGGAATTAAAAGGGGAAGGCACAGATAAATACAATTAAGAATGAAAAAAAAATCAAATAAAAACTGGTAAATAGAAATGGAAATAGATGTGAAACAATAACCAGAATAAACTCTATGCCAATAAATTAGAAAACCTAAGTGCAATTGATAGCTTTCCAGGAAGTTTTAAATTACCAAATCTGATTCATAAAAGTACAGCACACTTAAACAAAATATAAGCATTAAAGAATTTGAACTTACATTAAAAAATTTCATAAGGACCTTCAGAAAGAGTTTTCTTAAGCATATTTATCATATCTTCAAGGGCAATTAATTCATAATTCACACAAAATATTTCACAGAGAAAGTGTGAAAGATATCCAACTAATTTTCAAAGTTAGCATGTTTCAAAGTTAACATGATTAGCAAATTCAGTGTACAAAAATGTACAACTTTTATGTAAAGTGAAAAATGTGCCAATAACTTGTAATCTTTTAAATTTATAGATATAAACCTAAAAAAACTCCAGATAAAAATGTCTTCGGACAAAATCAAGAAGAGTGCCAAAAATAATATATCAGGATCAGTTCAATCGTTTAGTGGTGTCCAACTCTTTGTGACCCCCATGGACTGCAGCATGCCAGGCTTCCCTGTGCATCACCAACTCCTGGAGCTTGCTCAATCCCATGTCCATCCAGTCACTAATGCCATCCGACCATCTTATCTTCTGTCAGCCCCTTCTTCTCCTGTCTTCAATATCAGGATAAAGTAGTACTAATCTTCTGACTATAAAAGCAATTCACCTTCACAAATCTATCAATGCAACTTACCTCATCAACAGAAAAATTATTCTACAAAATCCAACAACTCTTGTTGATATTAAAAAAAGAAAAACTTAGCAAATCAGGCATATATGAGATTTCCACTAAAAATTGCAACAAATATACATTTTATACACTTTGTATATTTATGCTTTATCTTTTTTACTGAGCTGAACATTTGTCTAATATATATATTTCAAATATCACTTAACTTGATTTACTCTCTTTACTTCAGTAATGACTGATTTTATCTTTATTATTTTTTTTATAATTTTCCCAAGTTTGGAGATTTAATTTGTCTTATATATATGTGTGTGTGTGAATATGTACATAGTATATGATTAAGTGTTTAAGGCTATGTTTTCCTATGATCATTGGCTTTATGTTTATTTATTTATCTTTGGTTGCATTGGGTCTTCATTGCTGTGTGGGCTTTCTCTAGCTGTGGCGAGTGACGGCTCCTCTCTAGCTGTGGTGAATGGGCTTCTCGTTGTGGTGGCTTCTCTTATTGCAGAGCGCAGGCTCTAGGCTTGGGGATTTCAGTGCTGCACACTGGTTCAGTAGTTGAGCATGAGGCCCTAGAGCCACAGGCTCAGTAGTTGTAACACACAAGCTTAGTTGCTTCACAGCATGTGGAGTCTTCATGGACCAGGGATTGAACCCATATGCCCTGCCTTGGCAGGAAAATTCTTATCCACTGTACCACCAGGGAAGTCCCATTGGCTTTATATTTAAATATTAGATTCTGATATACAGTGTTTTAATTATTATACTATCATAGGAATTGGGATTCTCAGTCATATCCAAATAATTAGTCCATTAAATAGCTATCTTAAAAATTTTTTAAACAACTTTATTAAAACGAGTTAGTATTGACTGGTTTGAAAATATAAGCATAAATAAATGGAACAGAAATTGGGTCAGAAAGACATTCAAAGGCATATAAATTAGTTGACTATTTGGTAAATTGGCTTTTAAGTTTAGCTGGAGAAAGATGGACTATTTAATAATAAGGAAAGTTTGGACATTTGATTGCATATTTGGAAAAAAACAAAAGCTAAACTATTCAAAGCTTTATATCTTTAATTCATCAGAAACTTGTTATATACAAATAATAGAGCATAAATATACTATAAGGAAGCAGATGGCTTTATTTTGTAGTGCTGGAATGTGGAATGTTTTCCTAAAAATGACCCTATATATACTATATGTAAATAAACACACGAGACTTTATAACATAAAATTATCCATCTTTACTTAAGAAAGAACTAATGATGAAATAAAAAACACTAGTGGCAAGCTGGCATAAAAATTTGAAATGTGCAATTACAAAAATTATTCATATTAACAATATATAGAGATCTCTTACCAATGAATAAAAAAAGAACAAACAACCCCCAAAAACTGAGCAAAATGCACTAGCAAAATCAACTTCACTATTTCAGCAATTTTTTGAGCATTTGCACAAATACATACTAAATGTGAAGTCAGTGGGCCTTAGGAAGGATCACTACGAACAAAGCTACTGGAGGTGATGGAATTCCGGTTGAACTATTTCAAATCCTGAAAGATGATGCACTGAAAGTGCTGCACTCAATATCTAGCAAATTTGGAAAACTCAGCAGTGGCCACGGGACTGGAAAAGGTCAGTTTTCATTCCAATCTCAAAGAAAGGCAATGCCAAAGAATGCTCAAACTACCACACAATTGCACTCATCTCACACACTAGTAAAGTAATGCTCAAAATTCTGCAAGCCAGGCTTCAGCAATACGTGAACCGTGAACTTCCAGATGTTCAAGATGGATTTAGAAAAGGCAGAGGAACCAGAGATCAAATTGCCAACATCCTCTGGATCATCAAAAAAGCAAGAGAGTTCCAGAAAAACATCTATTTCTGCTTTATTGACTATGCCAAAGCCTTTGACTGTGTGGATCACAATAAACTGTGGAAAATTCTTCAAGAGATGGGAATACCAGACCACCTGATCTGCCTCTTGAGAAACCTGTATGCAGGTCAGGAAGCAACAGATAGAACTGGACATGGAACAACAGATTGGTTCCAAATAGGACAAGGAGTAAGTCAAGGCTGTATATTGTCACTCTGCTTATTTAACTTATGCAGAGTACATCATGAGAAATGCTGGGCTGGAGGAAGCACAAGCTGGAATCAAGATTGCTGGGAGAAATATCAATAACCTCAGATATGCACATGACACCACCTTTATGGTAGAAAGTGAAGAAGAACTAAAGTCTCTTGATGAAAGTGAAAGAGGAGAGTGAAAAAGTTGGCTTAAAGCTCAACATTCAGAAACCTAAGATCATGGTATCTGGCCCATCACTTCATGGCAAATAGATGGGGAAACAGTGGAAACAGTGGCTGAGTTTATATTTTTGGGTGCCAAAATCACTGCAGATGGTGATTGCAGCCATGAAATTAAAAGACGGTTACTCCTTGGAAGGAAAGTTATGACCAACATTGACAGCATATTAAAAAACAGAGACATTACTTTGTCAACAAAGGTCCGTCTAGTCAAGGCTATGGTTTTGCCAGTAGTCATGTATGGATGTGAAAGTTGGACTATAAAGAAGCTGAGTGCAAAAGAATTGATGCTTTTGAAGTGTGGTGTTGGATAAGACCCTTGAGAGTCCCTTGGACTGCAAGGAGATCAACCAGTCTATCCTAAAGGAGATCAGTGCTGGGTGTTCATTGGAAGGACTGATGTTGAAGCTGAAACTTCAATCCTTTGGCCACATGATGCAAAGAGCTGACTCACTGGAAAAGACCCTGATGCTGGGAAAGACTGAGGGCAGGAGGAGAAGGGGATGCAGAGGATGAGATAGTTTGATGGCATCACTGACTCAGTGGACATGTGTTTGAGTAGACTCTAGGAGTTGGTGATGGACAGGGAGGCCTGGTGTGCTGCAGTTCACGGGGTCACAAAGAGTTGGACACGACTGAGCGACTGAACTGAATTGAACTGATAGTTGAGCATGTGCACAAATATATACAAGTATACATAAATATATCTACTTATATTCACATACATGGGCTTTCCTGGTGGCTCAGACAGCAAAGAATCTTCTTGCAATGCAGGAGACCCGGTCCAAATCCTGGGTTGGGAAGATCTCCTGGAGAATTAAATGGCAACTCACACCAATATTCTTGCCTGGAGAATTTAATGGACAGAGGACCCTGGAGGGCTACACAGTCCCTGAGGTCACAAAGAGTTGGACATGACTGAGTGACTAGCACAAAACAGGATTGGATACAGATACACGTATTAATATTTATGTGCTATGGTTACAATAAAAGAAAGAAAAAAATGAGTGACTTCTTCTGGGGTATACAGTGTGATGGGCAAGGAAGAATTTTCTTATCTTAATGTGTGTAATATTTAGTGTGATATTTTTACAACATAGATACATGATTTTAATTTTTTAAATTAAAGGATCAATGTAAAAATATTAGAATCAGATACTTTGTGATTCATTGTTACTTCCTATATTTCATATCTAGTGGATGTTATAAATCTTCAATGTCTTTATGTATGTATATCTAAATTTATATACTTAGAATTTGTAAGATCAGGGAATTAAAATGGAAGGGAGATACTTAAAACTTATTTTTATATTTATGGAAAGGATCATCCATTTTTGTATCCTCAGCAGAGTCTGGAAAGGAGTTAATGATCCATGAGTTTTTGTTTGTTTTCTTTTGCTTTGCTTTATTTTGGTTTACTGCATAAAATATTCAGTTCAGTTCAGTTCAGTTATTCAGTTATGTCTGACTCTTTGTGACCCCATGGACTGCAGCACGCCAGGCTTCCCTGTCCATCACCAACTCCCAGAGCCTACTCAAGCTCATGTACATAGAGTTGGTGATGCCATCCAACCATCTCATTCTCTGTCATCCCCTTCCCCTCTCACCTTCAATCTCTCCTAGCATCAGGGTCTTTCCCAATGAGTCAGTTCTTCACATCAGGTGGCCAAAGTATTGGAGTTTCTGCTTCAGCATCAGTCCTTCCAACGAATATTCAGGACTGATTTCCTTTAGGATGGATTGGTTTGATCTCCTTGCAGTCAAGGGGACTCTCAAGAGTCTTCTCCAACACCACGGTTCAAAAGCATCAATTCTTTGGTGCTCAGCTTTGATTATAGTTCACCTCTCACATCCATATATGACTACTGGAAAAACCATAGCTTTGACTAGATGGACCTTTCTTGGTAAACTAATATCTCTTCCTTTTAATATGCTGTCTAGGTTGGTCATAACTTTTCTTCCAAGGAGCAGGCATCTTTTAATTTTATGGCTGCACTCACCATCTTCAGTAATTTCGGAGCCCAAGAAAATGAAGTCTCTTATTGTTTCTGTTGTTTCCTCATCTATTTGCCATGAAGTGATGGGACCAGATACCATGGTCTTAGTTTTCTGAATGTTGAGTTTTAAGCCAACTTTTTAACTCTCCTCTTTCACTTTCATCAAGAGGCTCTTTAGTTCTTCTTCACTTTCTGCCATAAGAGTGGTGTCATCTGCATATCTGGTGTTATCGATATTTCTCCCAGGAATCTTGATTCCAGCTTGTCCATCCAGTCCAGTATTTCGCATGATGTACTCTTCATATAAGTTAAATAAGCAGGGTGACAATATACAGCCCTGACGTACTCCTTTCCTGATTTCAAGCCAGTCTGTTGTCCCATGTTCAGTCCTAACTGTTGCTTCTTTACCTGCATACAGATTTCTCAGGAGGCAGGTCAGGTGGTCTAGTATTCCCATCTCTTTAAGAATTATCCACAGTTTGCTGTGATCATGAAACATTACAACATAGGAGAATACGATCACTAATAGTATGAGAGTGTGAAATGAATGTGGTGAGTAACTGGAGAAAAGCTTTATGTTGAGCTTTGACAGTCACAAAACATTAGGAAGATGTTTAAGTAAAAATATATATATATATATATTTAAAATTCATTTAATAGACTTACAGAATATTTGTTGCATTAAAAGGTCTCTATCAGTTCAGTTCAGTCCAGTCGCTCAGTCGTGTCCGACTCTTTGTGACCCCATGAACCACAGCACGCCAGTCCTCCCTGTCCATCACCAACTCCTGCAGTCCACTCAAACCCATGTCTATTGAGTCGGTGATGCCATCCAACCATCTCATCCTCTGTCATCCCCTTCTCCTCCTGCCCTCAATCTTTCCCAACATCAGGGTCTTTTCCAGCTCTTCGCATCATGTGGCCAAAGGATTGGAGTTTCAGCTTCAACATCAGTCCTTCCAGTGAACACCCAGGACTGATCTCCTTTAGGATGGACTGGTTGGATCTCCTTGCAGCCCAAGGGACTCTCAAGAGTCTTCTCCAACACCACAGTTCAAAAGCATCAATTCTTCTATGCTCAGCTTTCTTTATAGTCCAACTCTCATATCCATATATGACCACTGGAAAGTCCATAGCCTTGACTAGAAGGACCTTTGTTGGCAAAGTAATGTCTCTGCTTTTGAATATGCTATCTAGGTTGGTCATAACTTTCCTTCCAAGGAGTAAGCGTCTTTTAATTTCATGGCTGCAATCACCATCTGCAGTGATTTTGGAGCCCAGAAATTTGCCTAAAATGTTCCTTTGGTTCTCTAATTTTCTTGAAGAGATCTCTAGTCTTTCCCATTCTATTGTTTTCCTCTATTTCTTTGCATTGATCGCTGAGGAGGGCTTTCTTGTCTCTCCTTGCTTTGGAAATCTGCATTCAAATGGATATATCTTTCTTTTTCTCCTTTGCTTTTTGCTTCCCTTCTTTTTTAATTAATACCAAATGATTGTTAAAATAATTTTCTAACGTATATAAAATTAAATGTGTGGCTATATAATTGACTAACTACATAAATAATCAAAGTTCAATAAAAATATAAAATTGAAAGATTTTAAATAGTTGATTATTAAATTAGTTTTTAAATTATCTGATACCTTGACTAATATGCAGTAAATGTTCAATAACATTAATTTAAAACTGAAAATAATGACTGGTGTTTACTCTACATTCATTCTGTGCTGGATTTGTGGTAATTATGATACGTGCATTTTCTTCTTGTCTCATCAGAACCATCCAAGGAATTGCTTTATGGATCAATGATCCCTGACAAGGCTACCATCTAGTGGTGATTAATTTAAGCTTTTGTCAGGTACCATGGAATTATTCTGGCACCCAGGGAAGAAAACTAAGGAATTTTATTAAGTGGACAATAATCAGATTGCTGAATAATACCAGAATAGCATATTATTCTCAATTAACAATGTTGTAGCCTATTTCTGCATATTCAAATATGCTCTATTTTAATAGATTGAGTTAATGGACCTAAACCCTATGAAAATGGAAGATATCTAATGTTGGACACAAATTTTTCAAAAATATATTATTTTTATTAAATCTTTATCAATATTATCTAGACTACAACTATGCTCAATTCACTGGTCATTATAGAAGGTTAAAATAATTTTCTTTTATGGATAGTTAAGAGAAAGGAAAAAGGAAAAATCTGAAATAGCTATTGGGATAAATGAAGAAAGAAAGAAGATGAAACATTCTAATGACACAGAAAACTGATAGTTTTCTCAAGCAATGTCTCTTGAAAGCAAATCTGTTGGTACATAGATTTTTAGGCATAGCGTATAACAAGTTCATAAATGGTTTCCATGAAACAACCCAAATCCCACCCCAAATTCCATACACTTGGAATTGCGCAACTGATCTCGTGAGACTTCACACTCAATTACAGAATACTCTGAAGGGTGCCTTGATGCTGGTTTTCTCAATTAACTACAGCGAGTGTCACCATGGGCAGCTTGCTTCAGTTAATTTAATTTTTTTTTAAATTTTATTTATTTTTAAACTTTACATAACTGTATTAGTTTTGCCAAATATCAAAATGAATCCGCCACAGGTATAAATGTGTTCCCCATCCTGAACCCTCCTCCCTCCTCCCTCCCCATTCCATCCCTCTGGGTCGTCCCAGTGCACCAGCCCCAAGCATCCAGTATCGTGCGTCGAACCTGGACTGGCAACTCATTTCATACATGATATTTTACATGTTTCAATGCCATTCTCCCAAATCTTCCCACCCTCTCCCTCTCCCACAGAGTCCACAAGACTGTTCTATACATCAGTGTCTCTTTTGCTATCTCGTACACAGGGTTATTGTTACCATCTTTCTAAATTCCATATATATGCGTTAGTATACTGTATTGGTGTTTTTCTATCTGGCTTACTTCACTCTGTATAATAGGCTCCAGTTTCATCCACCTCATTAGAACTGATTCAAATGTATTCTTTTTAATGGCTGAATAATACTCCATTGTGTATATGTACCACAGCTTTCTTATCCATTCATCTGCTGATGGACATCTAGGTTGCTTCCATGTCCTGGCTATTATAAACAGTGCTGCGATGAACATTGGGGTACTCGTGTCTCTTTCCCTTCTGGTTTTCTCAGTGTGTATGCCCAGCAGTGGGATTGCTAGATCATAAGGCATGTCTATTTCCAGTTTTTTAAGGAATCTCCACACTGTTCTCCATAGTGGCTGTACAAGTTTGCATTCCCACCAACAGTGTAAGAGGGTTCCCTTTTCTCCACACCCTCTCCAGCATTTATTACTTGTAGACTTTTGGATCGCAGCCATTCTGACTGGTGTGAAATGGTACCTCATAGTGGTTTTGATTTGCATTTCTCTGATAATGAGTGATGTTGAGCATCTTTTCATGTGTTTGTTAGCCATCTGTATGTCTTCTTTGGAGAAATGTCTATTTAGTTCTTTGGCCCATTTTTTGATTGGGTCATTGATTTTTCTGGAGTTGAGCTGTAGGAGTTGCTTGTATATTCTCGAGATTAGTTGTTTGTCAGTTGCTTCATTTGCTATTATCTTCTCCCATTCTGAAGGCTGTCTTTTCACCTTGCTAATAGTTTCCTTTGATGTGCAGAAGCTTTTAAGGTTAATTAGGTCCCATTTGTTTATTTTTGCTTTTATTTCCAATATTCTGGGAGTTGGGTCATAGAGGATCCTGCTGTGATGTATGTCAGAGAGTGTTTTGCCTATGTTCTCCTCTAGGAGTTTTATAGTTTCTGGTCTTACGTTTAGATCTTTAATCCATTTTGAGTTTATTTTTGTGTATGGTGTTAGAAAGTGTTCTAGTTTCATTCTTTTACAAGTGGTTGACCAGATTTCCCAGCACCACTTGTTAAAGAGATTGTCTTTAATCCATTGTATATTCTTGCCTCCTTTGTCAAAGATAAGGTGTCCATATGTGCGTGGATTTATCTCTGGGCTTTCTATTTTGTTCCATTGATCTATATTTCTGTCTTTGTGCCAGTACCATACTGTCTTGATAACTGTGGCTTTGTAGTAGAGCCTGAAGTCAGGTAGGTTGATTCCTCCAGTTCCATTCTTCTTTCTCAAGATCGCTTTGGCTATTCAAGGTTTTTTGTTTTTCCATACAAATTGTGAAATTATTTGTTCTAGCTCTGTGAAGAATGCTGTTGGTAGCTTGATAGGGATTGCATTGAATCTATAGATTGCTTTGGGTAGTATACTCATTTTCACTATATTGATTCTTCCAATCCATGAACATGCTATATTTCTCCATCTGTTAGTGTCCTCTTTGATTTCTTTCACCAGTGTTTTATAGTTTTCTATATATAGGTCTTTAGATTCTTTAGGTAGATATATTCCTAAGTAGTTTATTCTTTCTGTTGCAATGGTGAATGGAATTGTTTCCTTAATTTCTCTTTCTGTTTTCTCATTATTAGTGTATAGGCATGCAAGGGATTTCTGTGTGTTGATTTTATATCCTGCAACTTTACTATAGTCATTGATTAGTTCTAGTAATTTTCTGGTGGAGTCTTTAGGGTTTTCTATGTAGAGGATCATGTCATCTGCAAACAGTGAGAGCTTGACTTCTTCTTTTCCAATTTGGATTCCTTTTATTTCTTTTTCTGTTCTGATTGCTGTGGCCAAAACTTCCAAAACTATGTTGAATAGTAATGGTGAAAGTGGGCACCCTTGTTTTGTTCCTGACTTTAGAGGAAATGCTTTCAATTTTTCACCATTGAGGATAATGTTTGCTGTGGGTTTGTCATATATAGCTTTGATTATGTTGAGGTATGTTCCTTCTATTCCTGCTTTCTGGAGAGTTTTTATCATAAATGGATGTTGAATTTTGTCAAAGGCTTTCTCTGCATCTATTGAGATAATCATATGGTTTTTATTTTTCAATTTGTTAATGTGGTGTATTACATTGATTGATTTGCGGATATTGAAGAATCCTTGCATCCCTGGGATAAAGCCCACTTGGTCATGGTGTATGATCTTTTTAATGTGTTGTTGGATTCTGATTGCTAGAATTTTGTTAAGGATTTTTGCATCTATGTTCATCAGTGATATTGGCCTGTAGTTTTCTTTTTTTGTGGGATCTTTGTCAGGTTTTGGTATTAGGGTGATGGTGGCCTCATAGAATGAGTTTGGAAGTTTACCATCCTCTGCAATTTTCTGGAAGAGTTTGAGCAGGATAGGTGTTAGCTCTTCTCTAAATTTTTGGTAGAATTCAGCTGTGACGCCGTCTGGACCTGGGCTTTTGTTTGCTGGAAGATTTTTTATTACAGTTTCAATTTCCGTGCTTGTGATGGGTCTGTTAAGATTGTCCATTTCTTCCTGATCGAGTTTTGGAAAGTTGTACTTTTCTAAGAATTTGACCATTTCTTCCTCGTTGTCCATTTTATTGGCATATAGTTGTTGATAGTAGTCTCTTATGATCCTTTGTATTTCTGTGTTGTCTGTTGTGATCTCTCCATTTTCATTTCTAATTTTATTGATTTGATTTTTCTCCCTTTGTTTCTTGATGAGTCTGGCTAATGGTTTGTCAATTTTATTTATCCTTTCAAAGAACCAGCTTTTTTGGTTTTGTTGATTTTTGCTATGGTCTCTTTTGTTTCTTTTGCATTTATTTCTGCTCTAATTTTTAAGATTTCTTTCCTTCTACTAACCCTGGGGTTCTTCATTTCTTCCTTTTCTAGTTGCTTTAGGTATAGAGTTAGGTTATTTATTTGACTTTTTTCTTGTTTCTTGAGGTGTGCCTGTATTGCTATGAACTTTCCCCTTAGGACTGCTTTTACCGTGTCCCACAGGTTTTGGGTTGTTGTGTTTTCATTTTCATTCGTTTCTATGCAAATTTTGATTTCTTTTTTGATTTCTTCTGTGATTTGTTGGTTATTCAGCAGCGTGTTGTTCAGCCTCCATATGTTGGATTTTTTAATAGTTTTTCTCCTGTAATTGAGATCTAATCTTACTGCATTGTGGTCAGAAAAGATGCTTGGAATGATTTCTATGTTTTTGAATTTACCAAGGCTAGCTTTATGGCCCAGGATGTGATCTATCCTGGAGAAGGTTCCATGTGCGCTTGAGAAGAAGGTGAAATTCATTGTTTTGGGATGAAATGTCCTATAGATATCAATTAGGTCTAACTGGTCTATTGTATCATTTAAAGTTTGTGTTTCCTTGTTAATTTTCTGTTTAGTTGATCTATCCATAGGTGTGAGTGGGGTATTAAAGTCTCCCACTATTATTGTGTTATTGTTAATTTCTTCTTTCATACTTGTTAGCATTTGTCTTACATACTGCGGTGCTCCCGTGTTGGGTGCATATATATTTATAATTGTTATATCTTCTTCTTGGATTGATCCTTTGATCATTATGTAGTGACCATCTTTGTCTCTTTTCACAGTCTTTGTTTTAAAGTCTATTTTATCTGATATGAGTATTGCTACTCCTGCTTTCTTTTGGTCCCTATTTGCATGGAAAATCTTTTTCCAGCCCTTCACTTTCAGTCTGTATGTGTCCCCTGTTTTGAGGTGGGTCTCTTGTAGACAACATATGCAGGGGTCTTGTTTTTGTATCCATTCAGCCAGTCTTTGTCTTTTGGTTGGGGCATTCAACCCATTTACGTTTAAGGTGATTACTGATAAGTATGACCCCGTTGCCATTTACTTTATTGTTTTGGGTTCGAATTTATACACCATTTTTGTGTTTCCTGTCTAGAGAATATCCTTTAGTATTTGTTGGAGAGCTGGTTTGGTGGTGCAGAATTCTCTCAGCTTTTGCTTGTCTGAAAAGCTTTTGATTTCTCCTTCATACTTGAATGAGATCCTTGCTGGGTACAATAATCTGGGCTGTAGGTTATTTTCTTTCATCATTTTAAGTATATCTTGCCATTCCCTCCTGGCTTGAAGAGTTTCTATTGAAAGATCAGCTGTTATCCTTATGGGAATTCCCTTGTGTGTTATTTGTTGTTTTTCCCTTGCTGCTTTTAATATTTGTTCTTTGTGTTTGATCTTTGTTAATTTGATTACTATGTGTCTTGGGGTGTTTCGCCTTGGGTTTATCCTGTTTGGGACTCTCTGGGTTTCTTGGACTTGGGTGATTATTTCCTTCCCCATTTTAGGGAAGTTTTCAACTATTATCTCCTCAAGTATTTTCTCATGGTCTTTCTTTTTGTCTTCTTCTTCTGGGACCCCTATGATTCGAATGTTGTAGTGTTTAATATTGTCCTGGAGGTCTCTGAGATTGTCCTCATTTCTTTTAATTCGTTTTTCTTTTATCCTCTCTGATTCATTTATTTCTACCATTCTATCTTCTAATTCACTAATCCTATCTTCTGCCTCTGTTATTCTACTATTTGTTGCCTCCAGAGTGTTTTTAATTTCACTTATTGCATTATTCATTATATATTGACTCTTTTTTATTTCTTCTAAGTCCTTGTTAAACCTTTCTTGCATCTTCTCAATTCTTGCCTCCAGGCTATTTATCTGTGATTCCATTTTAATTTCAAGATTTTGGATCAATTTCACTATCATTATTCGGAATTCTTTATCAGGTAGATTCCCTATCTCTTCCTCTTTGGTTTGGTTTGGTGGGCATTTATCCTGTTCCTTTATCTGCTGGGTATTCCTCTGTCTCTTCATGTTGTTTAAATTGCTGAGTTTGGGGTGTCCTTTCTGTATTCTGGCAGTTTGTGGAGTTCTCTTTATTGTGGCGTTTCCTCGCTGTGTGTGGGTTTGTACAGGTGGCTTGTCAAGGTTTCCTGGTTAGGGAAGCTTGTGTCAATGTTCTGGTGGATGGAGCTGTATTTCTTCTCTCTGGAGTGTAATGAAACGTCCAGTAATGAGTTATGAGATGTCTATGGTTTTGGGGTGACTTTGGGCAGCCTGTATCTTGAAGCTCAGGGCTGTGTTCCTTTGTTGCTGGAGAATTTGCTTGGTATGTCTTTCCCTGGAACTTGTTGGCCTTTGTGTGGTGCTTGGTTTCAGTGTCGGTATGGAGGCGTTTGATGAGCTCCTGTCAATTAATGTTCCTTGGAGTCAGGAGTTCCCTGGAGTCAGGGTTTGGACTTAAGCCTCCTACTTCCAGTTATCGGTCTTAATTTTACAGTAGTTTCAAAACTTCTCCTTCTATACAGCACGACTGATAAAACATCTACATTAAAGATGAAAAGTTTCTCTACTGTGAGGGTCACTCAGAGAGGTTCACAGCGTTACATGGAGAAAAGAAGAGGGAGGAGGGAGTTAGAGGTGACTCAAATGAGATGAGGTGGAATCAATAGTGGAGAGAGTGGGCTAGCCAGTAGTCACTTCCTTATGTGCACTCCACAACTGGACCGCTCAGAGATGTCACGGAGTTATACAGGGAAGAGAAGAAGGAGGCAGGAGACAGAGGTGGCCAGAAGGATAAAAGGGGGAAATGAAAAGGAGGGAGACAGATCCAGCCAGTAATCAGTTCCTTAAGTGTTCTCCACCGTCTGGAACACACAGAAATTCACAGAGTTGGGTAGAGTAGAGAGGGGTTAGGGAGGAGATACAGGTGACCTGGTGGAGAAAATGGAGAGTCCAAAGGGAGAGAGAGCAGTCAAGCCAGTAATCTCGTACACTAGTGAAAAATGGGTCCTGAAGATTGGGTTCTTAAAGGTACAAAATTGGTAACAAATACATAAAAGCAAAAATTAGAAATCTAGAGTAGAGTTTGGAATTTCAAAAATGCGATGTTAATGAAAAGAAGAAGGAAAAGAAAGAGAGAAAAAACGAACAAAGAAAAACAAACAAGGTCGTGAAAATTATAAAGAAACTACAGGTACAAAATTGATAACTAATACCAAAAAGCAAAAATTAAAAATCTAGAGTAGAGTTTGGAGTTTCAAAAATACAACGTTAAAAAAAAAAAAGAAGAAGAAGAAGAAAAATAAAGAGAGAAAACAAACAAACCAACAAAAACAATGTCGCAAAAATTATAAAGAAAATACAGGTACAAAATTGATATCAAATACCAAAAAGCATAAATTAAAATCTTGAGTAGAGTTTGGAATTGCAGATATACGATGTTATATAAAAGAAGAAGAGAAAGAAACAGAGGGAAAAAAAAGTCACAGAAATAATGAAAAAAACTATAGGTACAAAATTGATAACATATATCAAAAGGCTAAAATTAAAAATCTAGAGTAGCGTTTGGAATTTCAAAAATACAATGTTAAAGAAAATAAGAAAAAGAAAAAAGAAAAAAAAAAACGGTCAAAAAATTATAAAATATATATATGAAGTTTGCTGAAGAAGAAAAAAAAATAGGGTCTTTTTTTTTTTTTTTTGCAAAGTAATAGTTATAAAAGTGAAAATTAAAGGACAATAGAGGACTTAAAAAAATTTTTTTTTTAATTAAAAAAAGAAAAAAAAGAAAGAAAGATTGATCGTAAAAATAGTAAAAATATATCTAGGTCTTTTTCTGGTTTTGTTGTGAGTATTGTGGGTTCAGTTCATTTTTGGCAGTTCCTTAGTCCGACTTATATTTCTCAAGATCTATAGGCCCCTTCCTATGTAATCCGTAGTAACCACAGGGTTTTAATCTATGGCCTGTAGCTTCCAAGGCGTTTCCCTCTGTTATACCTTCTTCTGTTTGCTGGTCTCTTCAGTGTCTGGTTCCCGCCCTGACACAAAGGGGATGGTTGAGGACACTATTTTTTTTTCTTTTTTTTTTTTTTTTAGGCTCACTTGTTCAGCCGCGCTGTGGGGAGGGAGGGAGGGATGCTGCAAACAGATAACACTGGCGTGCGCTCGCAGTGCCTCAGCCACACTGGGTCTGCCCCCGCTCACGGCGCGTGTAGCCTCCCTGCCCACACTGCTTGGGCTCTAGGTTGTTCCGCCGGGAACAATCAGAGGCCGGCCCTGGGCTGAGCTCCCAGGTCCAAGCCACTCAGGTTCAGGCACTCGGGTAGTCCTCAGAGGCGCAGACTCGGTTGGGCCTGCGTTTTGTGTTCTTCCCAGATCCGAGCAGCTCAGGTGATGAGGTGTTTGGCAGGCGCCAATGCTGCGACTTATCGCCTCCCCGCCACTCGGTTATCTGGGTGTAAAACCGGCGCACCTTCTCAGGCAGATGTTGACCGTCCAGACCCCCAAGAAGTTTTAGTTAGCAAAGAAGCCTGCTTACAGTTTTATAGATAGGGTCTCTCTGGGGCTGCGATTGCCCCCTTCCGGCTGTGGCTGCCTGTCACCGGAGGGGGAAGGTCTGCAGCCGGCTATCTCTGTTCAGTCCTTTGTTCTGTGCGCGGGCCTGGCGGTGTCTTAGGCTAGGGCTGGCTTTTCGCGTGGTAGATATCCCACAGTCTGGTTTGCTAGCCCAAATTATTTCGCTCAGATAGCGCTCAGGACATTCGGCCGGATTCTTACTCTAAGGGACACAGCCCGTGCCGCACTTCCCTGCCCAGCCCCCGCTTGCTAATGCCGTGTGCAGGCGTCTGCGCTGCTTCTCCGCTGGGGGAGTTCCCGTAGGGCTCACAATCCGCGATTTTTAATTGTTTATTTTTTTTTTCCCCTCCCTTTTATGTTGCCCTCTGTGCTTCCAAAGCTCGGCACAGATTCGGCAGTGAGAGGGTTTCCTGGTGTTTGGAAACTTCTCTCTTTTTAAGACTCCCTTCCCGGGACGGAACTCCGTCCCTCCCTCTTTTGTCTCTTTTTTTGTCTTTTATATTTTTTCCTACCTCCTTTCGAAGAGTTGGGCTGCTTTTCTGGGTGCCTGATGTCCTCTGCCGGCATTCAGAAGTTGTTTTGTGGAATTTACTCGACGTTTAAATGCTCTTTTGATGAATTTGTGGGGGAGAAAGTGTTCTCCCCGTCCTACTCCTCCGCCATCTTGGCTCCTCCTCCAGTTAATTGAATTTGACGGGCTACTTGAGAGCCCTATTCACTGAATGTACTGGGGAACTGGAATGAGCAAAAGGACTGGCCAGGACAGAAAACAGAAGACTCAAGCGGAAAAAAGCAATAGTGGAGTCAACATTAAGTAGCTTAGAAATATGTATTCCCCAAAGAAGAGAATGACCAGAGAACACATCTGTGAGATGTCATTTCATTATTCTTAAATTCTTTAGGTTGCCCAATTTGCTTCTCTTTTGGATATTTCTGTACTAAGATTGTGTAATTTCAGAGATTGAGAAAATATTTTAAGAGCTACATGAAATTAAAATATACTGTTATTTCATATTTCCAGTTGGCCACATCCAAAGGCCATACAGTTTTAAGTTCAAAATTGATCTCATTTTTCTTCAGCCACTCTAAAATTATTGTTTCCTGTTTCCTGATATTTGTCAAAATGCTAACATCAGAACAACCAATAACTCCAAACATCATTTTTGACTTCTTATTTTACTTTTAAAAGTCTTTCAGTAATTACCATTCCTTCTATTGTTTGAATCTCTCTGAAATCCCTTTTCTAATCCTATTTCCATTTCTCTGCTTCTGAATCTCAATTACACTGTGAATATAATAATAATTCTTTAAGGCTTTGTGTCTAATATCTTGCCTTCATTTTCTGATTCCTCTCTGCTCCTGCCCTTGTGTCCATCTTCTGCACAGTTTCAATGTGCGTCTTTCTAAATTGCAGAACTGATTGTTATTTCCATCTCCAGTGAGACTGTTATATTAAATTTAATTGATTAGTCCAGAATACTAAATAGGTACACATGACTGCACAGTTTTCCTAACAACATTTATTGAAGAAACTGTCTTTTCTCCATTGTATATTCTCGACCCTATTGTCAAAAATTAATTGATCATGTCTATATGGGTTTATTTCTGGGCTCTCTATTCTATCCCATTAGTCTATGAGTCTTTTTTTGTGACAGTATCTTACTGTTGAACTAGCTTTGTAATACTCTGTATTACAAGTACTCTGTAATACTTTGTAAAACTAACTTTGAAATCAGGAAGTGCGCTACCTCCAGCTTTGCTTTTCTTTCTCTAAATTCCTTTGTCTTAAAAAAGGCAGCCTGTGAAATGGAAGAAAATATTTGCAAATCATATATCTAACAAGGGGTTAATATCCAAAATATATTTAGAACTCATAAAATTCAACAGCAGAAAAACAAATTTTAAAATAGAGGATCTGAATAGATATTTTCCCAAGGAAAACATTCAGATGGCAAATAGGTACCTGAAAAGATGCTCAATATCATTGATCATCAGAGAAATGGAAATCAAAATCACAATGAGGTACTACCTCAAACTTGATAGAATGGCCACACACAAATAATAGATATATTATGACTTCATTTATATGAAGATCAAAGACAGGAAAAACTAATCCGCTTGGCTAGAAATCAAAATGGTGGTTGCTCGAAGGGAACATGAGAATTTTTGGCGTCAGAGAAAGCTTTTATACCTTGATTGTAATGGTGTTTATTTGAGTATATGCATTTGTTAACACTCAATATTTTGTATGTTTTTTCTATGTAAATTTAACTTCAGTTGTTCAAAAAGGTTAAGCTTTTAAAATTCTGAAAATACTAAAAAAGAAATATAAATTGCACTATGAAATTGCTGTTTTTATACTAAAGGAAATTCAAGTGAAAAACAGAAATATGCCATTTTTATCTACCAAATAAAAAGATGTAAAATAATAATACTATGTACATAGGAAGATACCATAATCTTTTAGCAAGACATTAAGTTCACATACTCTTTCTAAACAATACTTTTATGAATCAGTAAATCAGCTTAAAAATAAATTATTTAGACAATTGTTCATATTCCTATATATCCATTGTGGGCATTTTTTTATAAAACTAATTTATAGACAGTTGAAATTTCTCAAAATTTCATTGATTAACTGAATTAATGCTAAATCATTTGGAAAAGGTCATTAACTGGGTTTTTAAAAATTAAATTTTATTGTTAGAAATTCTCCTAATACAATGTAAAAAGAAAAAAGTTTAGAGATCAAAAAATACATTCAATATGATCATAATTTATGAAAAATTGTGCATTCTGATGTTAAAATTTAAAAGCAACTGAAGCAAAACATTCAGTTTTTGTGGGTGATAGAATTACAGTGGGTTTTTATATAATTTTCATATTCTTTTTCATATTCTGATATCTGAGATAAATATTATTTTCCTAAATTCTTCTATTTATCAACTATTATAGATAAGTACATTTCAAAAACACTTTACTATTTATTGCTGAGATTATCTTTGGACTAAACACTGTTTAGAAATTTGTCATTACCATTTTCCAGACAACTTATGTGATAATACATTGCATTAGTGGTTCTTGGGAGTTAATACTTATATAGACCTCATCCCAAAGTTTTATGGAAATCCAAGTGGCTAAATTATAAAGGATTGAATTAAAAGACAAATGCCTATGTCAGTATTTAAGGTAATGAGCATTCAATGGAAGATTTTCCCAAGATTTTCTTATAATTTCGATTTCTCTAATATTAAATTAATCCCCTTTTTTGACTTTTTTTAAATCAAAGTATAGTTGATTCACAATGTGAATTTCTGCTATACAGCTGCTGCTGCTGCTGCTGCTGCTAAGTTGCTTCAGTCGTGTCCAACTACAGCAAAGTTATTCAATTATATATATATATATATATATATATATGTATACTTTCTTTTCTATATTCTTTTCCATTATGGTTTATCTCAGGATTTTGAATACAGTTCCCTGTGTTAAACAGTAGGGCCTTGTTGTTTATCCATTCTATATGTAATACTTTTCATCTGCTAATCCCAAACTCCCAGTCCATCCCTCCACCACTCTTCCTCACCTTTGGTAACCACCATAGAGTGGTAAACCACTCTATGAGTCTGTTTCTCTTTTGTAGAGAAGTTCACTTGTGTCATATTTTAGATTCTATATCTAAGTGATATCATATGGTATTTGTCTTTCTTTTTCTTTTCTGACTTACTTCACTTAGTATAATAATTTATAGTTCCATTCATGTTATGGAAAATGGCATTATTTCATTCTTTTTATGAGTAGTATTCCATTGTACATATATATATGTATATATATGTATGTATGTATATATATGCATATGTATGTATATATGTATGTGTATGTATGTGTGTGTGTGTATATATATATATATGTATATACACCACATCTTCTTTATCCATTCATCTGTTGATGGACATTTATGTTGTTTCCATATCTTGACTACTATGAGTATTGCCGCTAGGAACATAGGGTATCTGTATTTTTTTGGATTATAGCTTTGTCTGGATATATGCCCAGGAGTGGGATTTCTGGATCATATATTAACCTCCTCTTTTTGTTGAACTATTCTGTGTAGAGTTCAAGATAAGATAATAAAATATTTTACTTTTTAAATGAAGGTTTTTTCCTTGTGTTAAGAACACTTAGGATTTATTCTCTTAGTGATTTTCATATATAACTGACAGCACGCTAATAATATTTATACTTCTGTACATTCTTAGTACCTATCATATAACTGGATAGTGGTGATGGAATTCCAGTTAAGCTATTCCAAATCCTGAAAGATGATGCTGTGAAAGTGCTGCACTCAATATGCCAGCAAATTTGGAAAACTCAGCAATGGCCACAGGACTGGAAAAGGTCAGTTTTCATTCCAATCCCAAAGAAAGGCAATGCCAAAGAATGCTTAAACTACTGCACAATTGCGCTCATCTCACACGCTAGTAAAGTAATGTTCAAAATTCTCCAAGCCAGGCTTCAGCAATATATGAGCTGTGAAATTTCTGATGTTCAAGCCTGTTTTAGAAAAGGCAGAGGAACCAGAGATCAAATTGCCAACATCCCCTGGATCATAGAAAAAGCAAGAGAGTTCCAGAAAAACTATCTATTTCTGCTTTATTGACTATGCCAAAGCCTTTGACTGTGTGGATCATAATAAATTGTGGAAAATTCTTCAAGAGATGGGAATACCAGACCACCTGATCTGCCTCTTGAGAAATTTGTATGCAGGTCAGGAAGCCACAGTTAGAACTGGACATGGAACAACAGACTGGTTCCAAATAGGAAAAGGAGTTCGTCAAGGCTGTATATTGTCACCCTGTTTATTTAACTTATATGCAGAGTACATCATGAGAAACGCTGGACTGGAAGAAACACAAGCTGGAATCAAGATTGCCAGGAGAAATATCAATAACCTCAGATATGCAGATGACACCACCCTTATGGAAGAAAGGGAAGAGGAACTAAAAAGCCTCTTGATGAGAGTGAAAGAGGAGAGTGAAAAAGTTGGCTTAAAGCTCAACATTCAGAAAACGAAAATCATGGCATCCAGTCCCACCACTTCATGGGAAATAGATGGGGAAACAGTGGAAACAGTGTCAGACTTTATTTTTCTGGGCTCCAAAATCACTACAGATGGTGACGGCAGCCATGAAATTAAAAGACGCTTACTCCTTGGAAGGAAAGTTATGACCAACCTAGATAGCATATTCAAAAGCAGAGACATTACTTTGCCAACAAAGGTTCGTCTAGTCAAGGCTATGGTTTTTCCTGTGGTCATGTATGGGTGTGAGAGTTGGACTGTGAAGAAGGCTGAGTGCCGAAGAATTGATGCTTTTGAACTGTGGTGTTGGAGAAGACTCTTGAGAGTCCCTTGGACTGCAAGGAGATCCAACCAGTCCATTCTGAAGGAGATCAGCCCTGGGATTTCTTTGGAAGTAATGATGCTAAAGCTGAAACTCCAGTTCTTTGGCCACCTCATGCGAAAAGTTGACTCCTTGGAAAAGACTCTGATTCTGGGAGGGATTGGGGGCAGGAGGAGAAGGGAACGACAGAGGATGAGATGGCTGGATGGCATCACTGACTCGATGGATGTGAGTCTGAGTGAACCTTGGGAGTTGGTGATGGACAGGGAGGCCTGGCGTGCTGTGATTCATGGGGTGGCAAAGAGTCGGACACGACTGAGCGACTGATCTGATCTGATCTGATCATATAACTAGAAGTTTGTCCCTTTAAAAAACTTATATTTAACTGGAAGATAAATTTTTTACAATGTTGTGTCCATTTCTGCTGTACGATGAAGTGGGTGAGCTATACATACATCCTCTGTGTCTTGAACCTCCCTCCCACCCCTCACCCTCATCCCACCCACCTAGGTCACCACGTAGCACTAAACCAAGCTCCCTGTAGTACACTGCAGGTTCCCACTAGCAATTTGCTTTACATATGCTTTACACATACCTCAAACCCAATCTCTCAATTCATCCCACCCCCCGACCTGTGTCCACACATCTATTTTCTATGTCTGTGTCTCTATTGCTGCCCTGCAAATTGGTTCATCTGTACTATTTTCTAGATTCCACATACATGTGTTAATATATGATAATTATTTTTCTCTTTCTGACTTACTTCACTTTGTATGACAGACTCTGGGTCCATCCACTCCTCTACAAATGACCCACTTTTGTTCCTTTTTATGGCTCAGCAATATTCCCTTGTATATATGTATGACATCTTTTTAATTCATCTCTCAATGGCCATTTAAGTCGCTTCCCTGTCCTGGCTAGTGTGCATAGTGCTGCAATGAACATTGGGGTGCATGTATCTTTTTGCATTAGGGCTTTCTCAGGGTATATGCTCTGTAGTGGGATTACTGGGTCATATCATAGTGGAAAAGAAATGGCAACCCTCTCTAGTATTCTTGCCTGGAGAATCCTGTGGACAGAGGAGCCTGACAAGCTACAGTCCATGGGGTTGCAAGAGTCGGACATGACTTAGCGACTAAGCCACAGTCATTGTAATTCTATTTTTAGTTTTTTAAAGAGCCTCCATACTATTTTCCATACATTCCCAGCAACAGTACAAGAGGATTCCATTTTTTCCCACATCCTCTCCAGCATTTATTGTTTGCAGATATTTTGATGATGGCCATTCTGACTGGTGTGAGGTGATACCTGATTGTAGCTTTGATTTGCATTTCCCTAATAATTAGTGATATCTTGCACATCTTTTCATGTGCTTCTTGGTGATCTGTATGTCTTCTTTGAAGAAATGTCTATTTAGGGCTTCCACCCATTTTTTGACACTGAACTTCATGTACCATGCCATGCTAAGTCGCTTCAGTTGTGTCCAACTCTCTGTGACTCCACAGACTGTCACCCACAAAACTCCTCTGTCCATGGGGATTCTCCAGGCAAGAATACTGGAGTGGGTAGCCATTTCCTCCTCCAGGGTACCTTTCTGACCCAGGGATTGAACCCATGCCTCCTGTGGCTCCTGCATTGCAGGCAGATTCTTTATGAGCTTCACAGCTGTTTTTATATTTTGGAGATTACTCCCTTGTCAGCTGCTTCATTTGAAAATATGTTTTCCCATTCTGAGGGTTGTCTTTTCATCTCATTTATGGTTTTCTTTGCTGTCAAAACTCTTTTAAGTTCAATTAAGTCTCATTTGTTTATTTTTGTTTTTATTTTCATTACTCTAAGAAGTGAGTCAAAAAGATCTTCTTGTAATGTTTTCCTCTAAGAGTTTTATAGTATCCACTCTTACATTTAGGTCTTTAATCCATTTTGAGTTTATTTTTGTATATGGTGTTAGTGAGTGTTCTAATTTAATTCTTTTTTTTTTTTATTTTTGGCTGCACCATGCCACATGTGGGATTTTAGTTCCCTTACCAGGAACTGAACTTGTACTATCTACATTGGAAATATGGAATCTTAACAACTGCACCACCAACCAAGGAAGTCCCTCTAATTTCATTCTTTTACATATACTGTTCAGCTTTCCAAGCACCACTTATTAAAGAGACTGTCTTTTCTGCACCATATATGTTTGCCTCCTTTGTCATAAATTAGGTGATCACAGTTGCATGGATTTCTCCCTTGGCTTTTTATCCTGTTCAATTGATCTGTATTTCTGTTTTCGTGCCAGTAACATAGTGTCTTGATTACTGTAGCTTTGAAGTATAATGTGAAATCAGGGAGCCTGATTTCTCCAGCTCTGTTTTTTTAAGATTGCCTTGGCTATTCAGGGTCTTTTTGTTCCCATACAAGTAGTAAAATTTTTTGTTCTAATTCTGTAAAAAATGCCATTGGTAATTTGATAGGAATTGCATTGCATCTATAAATTGCTTTGGGTAGTACAGTCATTTTCACAATATTGATTCTTCTAACCCAAGAACGTGGTATGTCTCCATCTGTTTGTGTCATGTTTGTATTCTGTCATCAGTATCTTATAGTTTTTCTCAGCACAGATCTTTTGCCTCCTTGGGTAGATTTATTCCTAGGTATTTTATCCTTTTTGTTGCAATGATAATTGGGGTTGTTTCCATAATTTCTCTTTCCGATCTTTTGTTGTTAGTATATAGGAATGCAAGAGATTTCTGTGCATTATTTTTGTATCCTGCAACTTTATCAAATTCACTACTGAGCTCTAGTAGTTTTCTAGAGGCATCCTTAGGATTTTTCTTTTCTTTGATCCTTGATCATACTGGAAAAAAAATGAAAGTAATATGAACATTATTGGAATAGGAAACCTTTAAAATGTATGTTAGGTAATATTGTTCAAAGTTAAATTTCTTGACTATGATCACACTGGGATTATATAGATTTTTTTCTTCTTGGCAGTTAGTATGCTAAATTGTAAGGGTGAAATATTTATTATTTGGTCTGCTGCTCACTAACAAATGGCTTAAAATAAAGTATCCATTTGTTTTCTGTAAACAAACCACCCAAAACTCAGTGCATTGGCTTAATATAACAATCAGTTATTAATGTCCAAATTTCTGATTGGCAATTGGATCAAAGCTCAGATGGATAATTTTGCTCATTCTCCCTGGGTTGTCTCATGATACTGACACCTATCACCTCCTCTGGGGCAGATGATCTGAGATCATCTTATTCACATTCCTAGTGGTTGTCAGGCTGTTGACTACAGCACCTTAATTTTCCTCTATTTGGCCTCTCAGAAGGTTGGCTAGAACAGGTTCAAATGATAGAAAAATTTTAACAGTAAGAGAGGAAATATCAAAGCCTAGATTCATAACTCACATGATAGCACTTATATGGAATTCTATTGGTCAAAACAAGACATAAGACCATCCTAGATTCACGGGTTTGGAAGCCAACCTCATATCTTGACATGAGAAGCTGAAAACTTCTGTCATTGTTTTAAACTCACTGTATCATCTATTTGTCTGTTTATCTATTATCTGTGCATTATCTAAATACCCATTCATCTGTCTATCCATCTATCCATAGATAAAACAAATATGTCCCTTTTAAACAATTTGTCATTCTGAGTAGAGTTATGAATACTTATTGTAAAGTTTTGTACAATTAAAATTTTTAATTGAGGAAAATTAAAAATGAAATAAGATTAAAAAAAATCTTACCTCCTCTTATTATTACTCTCTGATTAATTTTTCCATCATTGACCCTCACGTAATAAGAAAATCATTCAAAAGCTATCCTGATTCTGGGGTTCTAGTGAATACTTGTATAGGAGGATCTATCCATATACAGGAAGATGTGAATTGGACAAATGTAGTCTTCATTCTACTCTAATTCAATTGCCATGCAGAATAACCCTGTGGATCAGTTTGCCTAAGATAGTTTTCAGACTAATTTCTGTAATAATTTTGCTAACTTGGAGTATATCAAAGAAACTATTTTCTATTAATTCTGTAATGTGACAGATAATAAATGTGCTTACTCTTTTAGTCCTCACTGTAACTGTCTCTAACTTTTTCTGTAATAGATTGTTTTCAGATACTATTAAATTCAGTCCAAATTTACTAACATCACACACATTTATATCATGTGTAAACTTGTACTTTCTTATAAGTGCAAAAGCAGAAATGTGGTCAGTAAAAGATAAATTTTAATGCATTTAATTATTACTATAAATACTTAAAAGTATTTATAATTTATATTTAACTTTGTGGCAGTTTGTACTCTTGTCAATTTATTAAAAGTTAAGGTAGCTTAGATGGTAAAGCATCTGTCTGCAGTTCAGGAGACCCAGGTTCCATCCCTGGGTTGGGAAGATCCCATTCCAAGAGGTTGGAATGGCTACCCACTTCAGTATTGTTGGCTGGAGAATTCCATGGACAGAGAAGCCTGGAAATCTACAGTCCATGAGGTCACAAAGAGTCGGACATGACTGAGCGACTAACTTTCAAGCTAAAATTATGTTTTTCAGAAGTCCATGCCCTATATGTTCTATATTAAAGTTGGTAGATAAGGAATTGCTTGAGAATTGGGAGGCAGAAATGAAGCAGCTGCTTTTCCTCTTTGGAGATCATTGGATTAGATGCTGTGAGAGACAGAAAAAAGCAGGTTTCATCTTGTTTTAGTCTTATCATGGCGAGCCATGCTGATTAATAGCAATTAAAGCCCACCATCAGATGTTTGCCTGGAGACCTTTTAGTAATGAAATTTGAATAATTTGCCCTATCCTTTTTCCTTAACTTCTTTTACATCCTCATTTTATTTTGTAGCTGGATGTGACTGGTTTCCCAGGATCCTCTGAAATTCCTGACTTTGTGCCCATGTCAGTTATGTAGTAGTACTGATTAGTGACTTCCCCTGATCTCCCAAATCTCCCTTTCATACCTTTCCTTCTCTGGTCTTTTCCACATGTTAGGTAGTTAAAATGGGAAACAGGAGCCCAAAATGGTGGTGGGTAAAAGACAAGGAAGGGAAAAGCCCGTGAAAATAGAACAAACGAAGGTCTAAGGTCTGAGGACCTGAGTGAGGACCTCAGGTAGAACAAACAGCACTCCTGGCTAGCCCAATTTACATAGGTCAGGTGGGGAGAGCAGGGGGGAGGAAAAAACATATAAAAGAGGAGCCAGCTCTCTTTCTCCCACAGGTGTGCACTCTTTGTCTCTCTCTGTCTGCTCCCCGCCCCACACTCTCATGCACTCCCCCGACTCTAATCTTCTTGTCTTTGGGTCAGCATGCCCTCACGCCTCAAGGATGGATTTTTCTGCTATTTTTCTAAATAAAATAGAGCTGTAACACGGAGCTATAACACTGATCTGTTGAAGAGCTATAACACTGTCCGTCCAAGACCTGAGAGCTGTGACGCACCGAGGGCTTTAATGCCTGTCACTCCAAATCTTTGCTGTGACGAGACAGAACCATGGAGAATACACTCGCCTGACACATAATTATGTAAGGTCTTATTCTCATAATCAGACTCTAACAGGTAATTCTCATGATAATTTTTTTCCTTTTTCAAATCCTATTTATAGTTATTTTATAAACAATAATTTAACATTTCAGAGTTTTACACAGTGTTGGGTTATAAGATGCTGTACAATATAAAATATAGCAATTGTTCTACTGTTTTTGGTTTTGCTAGATTTCTTCAGAGTATGACTATTCCAATTTTATGTATGGAAATAATTGTAAACCTTTCCTTTCTATAAGTTTAAGAAATAATTCAGCAGAACAATCCTGTCATTTAATAAACTTTATTTCAAGTGCGGTATGGATTGGAAACTTAACTTTCTAAGGCAAATAATTAGTTATGGGAATTTCTATCTGATAATTAGCAAAGGAGTCAAAGTTCATTTTTACAAAGCCTTAAAGATTCACTTAACTTTAGATAACTTAAAGAAAATCTTTTATTGTTAAGACTAATTCATTTTTTCTCCTTTGTGTACATTCCTTTGTGATTTTCAAGGTCATAGTTAATACACAATGAACAATACCTTTATTTCACTGGGGGAACATAATAAATGGTAAATTTACACTTAAAAGCAAAAGCTCTGTCTTCAGTATGGTGAGATTCAGCTTCCTTCTTTGTACTTCAATTCCCAGTTCTTTGCATTTCCTCTCCTATACAAGTATTCATTATCACAGGGAGGAAGTCTTGTCACATGCAGTGACAAATTGTTTCATTTATTTAAAACGGACCCTTTGTATTTCACTCCATATGCTAATGCAAACACATCTTTAACGATTAAGAAAAGATAAAATCCTTAACTAGTAGGAGCAGAAATTTCTCAGTGTTCACAGGCTTATAAGCAAACCACATACTGAGTTGCCAATCCAGCTGCCTGAACAGCAATTCCCCTTTAATCAGTAAATCAGTGTGCCAGTAACATCAACAGCAACAAAAAGTTGTTCTATCTAATTTCACACTTTGCTTTGTACTTTCACAAAATTTATCCTGGAGGGAATCCCATCATCCCACTGAATCAAAAATTCAGACTTTAGAAATCAAGGCAAGGGTCCTATTCTATCTTTAAATCCAGGCCCAAACCATGTTGCTTATGAATTTGCTAAATCACGATTGTCAGACATACCTTTGGCATTGAATCTTGTCAAATGGTTGCTCCCTAAACATCATCAATACAAGCTGTCAATAGGACAAAGGTGTTTAAGAGTTTACTACTTCCTGTGATCAAGGAAACTAACACTGGAGGGGGATACATAAGGCAAGAAGTTGCAGTAATCACAATTAGTTTTGATGTCCCTTGGTTTGTAAGCTACTTTTGTCAGTCTGATATGCACCACTTGTCTTTTTTTAAATACATTTTTAAATTTTTATGTACTTATTTTATTGTTTTTGGCTGTGCTACATCTTCATGGCTGCATGTAGACTTTCTCTAGTTGCAGTGAGGGCGGGGCACTACTCCGTTTTGCACAGGCTTCTCTTTGTGCTGGCTTCTCTTGTTGCTCAGCGTGGGCTCTAGGCACAGAGGCTGCAGTTGTTGAGGCTTGTGGGCTCTAGAGCTTGGGCTCAGCAGTTGTGGCACATGTGCTTAGTTGCCTCGCAGCATGTGGGATGTTCCCAGACCAGGAATTGAACCAGTGTCCCTTACATTGCAAGGCCGATTCTTGATCAACAAGAAGTCTAAGATTTTTTTTTTTTTTAATTTCAAAAAGGTTATGGGAATAACGGTGTCCATAGGTCAGGATGTATTATTAATATAAGAGAAGTAAAGCATTGCCTAGACAATGGCACCCCACGCCAGTACTGTTGCCCTGAAAATCCCATGGATGGAGGAGCCTGGTAGGCTGCAGTCCGTGGGGTTGCTAAGAGTCGGACACGACTGAGCGACTTCACTTTCACCTTTCACTTTCATGCATTGGAGAAGGAAATGGCAACCCACTCCAGTGTTCTTGCCTGGAGAATCCCATGGACGGAGAAGCCTGGTAGGCTGCAGTCCATGGGGTCGCACAGAGTCAGACACAACTGAAGCGACTTAGTAGTAGTAGCATTCTTCTACTTCCCTTGAATACCTTCTGCTACATCCTTCCAGATCTTTAGCTTCTGAAGGTAACCAGGCTGATCTGTGACTGTTCCAAAGACTATCCCAGATCTGGATGGGAAAGAATAAAGTGTTAGAGTTACTTTTTTTTTTGTAGTCAAACTAAAGTACCATTGTTTTAAAACAGTAGATAATGGCCAAGGAGCATTCAGCAGTGGAGGAATTCCTAATTGCTCTTTCATACCTGCTTCAAGAGGCTTCCCAGGTGGGCTAGTGGTAAAGAACACATCTGCCAATGCAAGAAACATAAGAGAAACAAGTTAGATCCCTGGGTGGGGAAAATCCCCTGAAGGGAGGGCATGGCAACCCACTCGAGTATTCTTGTCTGGAGAAGCCCATGGACAGAGGAGCCTGGCAGGCTACAGTCCATAGGGTCACCAAAAGTTAGACACAACTGAGGTGACTTAGTGTGCATGCACACACACACACACAGGCACACATACATATATATATACATACCTGGAGAGCCATCTCCTCTAGGAAATCTTGAATCCTTCATCTTGAATTAGGAATTCCCCCTATATTCTCTCATGGATTTGTAGTTATCCAACTACAACTTTTTTTTTTTTAATAACCATAAGTATATTTCTTCATATCCCTTACCAGTCTGCTAATCCTTGAAAGTAAAATATGCCTAATGATGCTCAGTATCCACAATATCAAGAAATGCTCCTTAAATAAATAAATGAAGTAATTCATACTGATTTGTGAAATACTAATTGTCTCCTATGAATCTAACAATGAAAATACTTCTACTAATTGGAAAGGGAGAAGTTATATACAAATATTTCTAGATAGTTTTATATTATTGGATTCATCTGAATGGGAGTATAAAAAGCATGATCACAAGTCAATTTTTAATCACTTGTTATTTAAGAATCAGCAGAAAGACAGGATAGGATTTAAGGATAAGGGAATAATGAATCCAGTGGGAAAGAGGAATCCTGAATTTAAAATATCAAGTTAGAAATAAGACTGATACAATACTAAGACCTTAGGGTGGTTACTTTGAAAAAGTAAATACATATATCACAACAAAGGTTTTTACAAACTGACATCAAAAATTAAAAGATACTACATACAAGATTTAGACTTTTATCACTGTTACTCAAACAAGAATACATCCTCTTATAGAACTGAAAAATTACAAGGCAGCTTTATTAGAAAACACTCTAAAACAATGGTGCACATTGTTCTGCTCTGTGAACCATTTTCAGTCTGCTACAAGGTAGACAGCTTACACCAGAATGTAAATCACTTATATTTCTAAGATTACTATTTTTGTTCAACTGACATTTTCTTCCTAGCAGGACTTTCTTGGTAAAGATTTAGATTCTGGTGAGAGCACCTTATCCCACTGAGAACCAAAGACTTCATGGACCAGCAAGTCATATGGTAGAGGTGGAAGTGCTTTTTAATTGTCTTTTGCTTTTTCCTCATCTGGGTATGGCTCTGGAAGTTTTCTTAATTATTATTATTATTTTTTGGAGAGTGAATATGGATAAAGAGCTTCATTAGACCTCAGATTGATAGTGAATTATAAGTAGAAGCAGACTAAAACAAAACTGTGCCATAATATTTTTTTATTTAAGAATCATATGAGTTCTTCAAAATAAATCCAGGACTACTGTTGTTTAGCTGTTGTGTCCAATTCTTTTGTGACCCCCATGGACTATAGCCTGCCAGGCTCTTCTGTCCATGGAATTCTCCAGGCAGGAATATTGCAGTGGGTTGTCATTTCCTTCTCCAGGAAATCTTCCCGACTTAGGAATTGAACCTGGGTCTCCTGTGCTGGAGACAGATTCTTTACCACTGAGCCACCTGGGAAACTCAGGACTACTGTAGTGGACTGAATAATAGCCCCCACAAACGTATGCTCATGTCTCAGTTCCCTAAAGTAACATGTTAATGTTGCCTGGTTTGTATTAAAAAAAAAAAAGAGGGGGGGGGGTTGCAAATGTAATTGAGGTAAGGATTTGAGATGAGGATATCATTCTATATTATCCTGGTGGGCTTTAAATCCAATGACAGGTATCCTTTTAAAAATACACACAGAAGAGAAAACAGACATAGAAGAGAAGGCAATGTAAAGACAGAGGCAGAGATAGGAGATTAGTCTCAAGTCAAGGAAGCTGGCAGCCACCAGAAGCTAGAAAAAGCTAGGACCAGATCTGACCATTCTAAATTTCAGTCTTCTAGACCAGAAATGTGAGACAATAATTTTTTTTTAGTTGTTTAAAGCCACAAAGTACATGGTATTTTGTTACAGCAACCTCAAACATCTAATAAACTAGTTTTACATATTTTCCAGAATTGAAACTCTGTAACTCGAGATTAACACTTGACAGGTGTAGACAGTTGTACCCAGTAGTATAAAAGACATGTTTCCTTCATGACAGATATCCTATTATGATTCCTTAAATAAAACTTAGTTTCACTTTTATAACCAATGCATTTATCTTATGGCTAACATTAATTTGTGACTGTTACTCAGATAATACTTCTGTTACTATTGGTTTCTCATACTGAAATGAAACACTAAGAACCATCAGCACTGGACAGACTGAAATCTGATAAATTACTTTGAATGATATAAAGTTGCCAGGTTTTGTAGTTTCAAAATGGTTGCACACTGGCATTTTCATGTAGCTCAAATTTAATGATAAGTAGGATTTATTTAAGGGAATAAATAAAACATGGTCTGTAAATACAGTGATAGCTTGATTATTATTCCCTTTCTTTAATGGGTTTTGTCAAGACTTTTTAGTGGTTTGAAAGTACAATCCTTTGACAGTGACAGTGTCTTCTATGAATAAATCATACACTTCACAACACACTACACAGAGGAGAAATAGAGCAACAGATAAAATAAGCTAGTGAACCGTTAGAGATGCCTGTTCTTGTTCATAAGTTCTCATCACTGGCTGATTAAATTTTCTCTTGGCCAAAATGCTCCTTATTCTGGCGATGTTCTGAAATAAAACCATAAACATTGATGCATGTTCAAACAAAAGTGAGGTCTGGTTCATTAAAAAATGCTTACTAGCTGACAACATACACTCAGCTGGTTGTTTTTATATATGATTCAGAGACAAGATATAAACATGAATCATAGAAGGAAAACAACTTGGGATAGTTATCTTCTGAAATACCAAAACACTGCCATCCACAGGCCATTTTCAAAGATTCTTCTGCCTATTATGTATAACTCAAAGAGAGATTTCTTTTATCTCAAATATTAGCAATTCTACCCACTAATGGAAATCCCCTTTTTTTTTTAAATAAAAACTTACAACACAATAAAGCAGTTTGAGAATTTGAATGATATAAAAATTTTCATAGCTAAACTATTTCACATATTACACTGATCTGAATTTTTTCAAATATAGATTTAAATAATTTTTGGACTTACAAATGTAGATAAATTATAAAGGGTTTGCCATACGTATTTAACTATGGAATTCATGTCTCAAAATACAGCTAAAGTAATTTGAAAAAACACATTTGATAGTAACTATTATATCATATTGGAAGATGTACATTGAGAAACTAAATAGGTGTTTGTGTTCTTTGAAAAAGGGAAATTATACCAAGACATAGAAAATATGTTGAAAAATGAATGGAAACCATCATACCACAAATTATTATTTGGTATTTTGTGATTAACTCAATGAGTTTCTATGCACTCATCAATTGAAATTATTTACAGATATCTGATTTTTTTTTAACTCAATCCTTATTCAAGTTAATTGTATGAGACAATTAGGAGGGGTAATCAGAGATTATCATATCTAAAAGTTATTGCTGCTGCTGCTAAGTCGCGTCAGTCGTGTCTGACTCTGCGTGACCCCATATGGCAGCCCACCAGGCTCCATGGTTGCCATTTCAACCATACATACATTTCATACATTTCTCCAATGTATGAAAGTGAAAAGTGAAAGTGAAGTTGCTCTGTTGGACACAACTCTTCGCGACCCCATGGACTACAGCCTACCAGGCTCCTTGGTCCATGGGATTCTCCAGGCAAGAGTACTGTAGTGGGTTGCCATCGCCTTCTCCATAAGTTATTGCTATGCTATCTAATTGGAAAACAGAAAATATGTGTTTTATTTGGAGAAAAGAAAATATTTTTCACACAAAATCTAAAAGCCGAGGAAAAAACCTATTATATTATTATCTCATGTTGATCACCCATGGTATTAATACTTCATCTATAATACTTTGACTCTTTCATTTTTCCTCACTTGCAATGGATAGATACCTGTGTACATGTTATATCTCCCTTGCTAGATTATAAGGTCCTATATATATATATATATATATATATATATATATAAAACATTTGTTTCTTCGTTTATATGCACAAATATCTCAATTTTAAAAATAACACATGCCTAAATACAGAGATGGGGGATACATACAACTTATGATTCCCCTCTCTGGAAAAAACTGCTGTCAAAATTATGCTATATGTCTTTTGTTTATATACATATATTTCTTTTAGAAAAAGTAAGTTTTATGTATGTTATTTTTGTATCACTCAGATCTCAGATCAGATCAGATCAGTCGCTCAGTCGTGTCCGAGTCTTTGCGAACCCATGAATCGGAGCACACCAGGCCTCCCTGTCCATCACCAACTCCCGGAGTTCACCCAGACTCACGTCCATCGAGTCAATGATACCATCCAGCCATCTCATCCTCTGTCGTCCCCTTCTCCTCCTGCCCCCAATCCCTCCCAGCATCAGAGTCTTTTCCAATGAGTCAACTCTTCCCATGAGGTAGCCAAACGACTGGAGTTTCAGCTTTAGCATCATTCCTTCCAAAGAAATCCCAGGGCTGATCTCCTTCAGAATGGACTGGTTGGATCTCCTTGCAGTCCAAGGGACTCTCAAGAGTCTTCTCCAACAACACAGTTCAAAAGCATCAATTCTTCGGCGCTCAGCCTTCTTCACGGTCCAACTCTCACATCCATACATGACCACAGGAAAAACCATAGCCTTGACTAGATGAACCTTTGTTGGCAAAGTAATGTCTCTGCTTTTGAATATGCTATCTAGGTTGGTCATAACTTTCCTTCCAAGGAATAAGCATCTTTTAATTTCATAGCTGCAGTCACCATCTGTAGTGATTTTGGAGCTAAGAAAAATAAAGTCTGACACTGTTTCCACTGTTTCCCCATCTATTTCCCATGAAGTGATGGGACTGGATGCCAGGATCTTCGTTTTCTGAATGTTGAGCTTTAAGCCAACTTTTTCACTCTCCACTTTCACTTTCATCAAGAGGCTTTTGAGTTCCTCTTCACTTTCTGCCATAAGGGTGGTGTCATCTGCATATCTGACATTATTGATATTTCTCCCTGCAATCTTGATTCCAGCTTGTGTTTCTTCCAGTCCAGCGTTTCTCATGATGTACTCTGCATATAAGTTAAATAAACAGGGTGACAATATACAGCCTTGACGAACTCCTTTTCCTATTTGGAACCAGTCTGTTGTTCCATGTCCAGTTCTAACTGTGGCTTCCTGACCTGCATACAAATTTCTGAAGAGGCAGATCAGGTGGTCTGGTATTCCCATCTCTTGAAGAATTTTCCACAGTTTATTGTGATCCACACAGTCAAAGGCTTTGGCATAGTCAATAAAGCAGAAATAGATGTTTTTCTGGAACTCTCTTGCTTTTTCCATGATCCAGCAGATGTTGGCAATTTGATCTCTGGTTCCTCTGCCTTTTCTAAAACCAGCTTGAACATCAGGAAGTTCACAGTTCACATATTGCTGAAGCCTGGCTTGGAGAATTTTGAGCATTACTTTACTAGTGTGTGAGATGAGTGCAATTGTGCAGTAGTTTGAACATTCTTTGGCATTGCCCTCATCTTCCGTTAAAAATAAGATTAATGTAATATATGTCTTTACTGCTTTGTTTCTCCTATGACTGCTGTTTCATAATTAAAATCACTCAACTGATTTTTAAAAGTATGTTTAACCCAAGAACACCACCCATTTGTCACACTAGGAAGATGATATTAAGAGGAAAGTTTTTTGTCCTTACACAATATTTTAGATTTTGCCAATTAAAACAACAAAGCAGGCACAAAATCATTGCTCTGCTTTAAAACGCATTTGTAAAAATAGACAAAAAATGTTTTTTTAATGTTAACAGCAAAGAATCCCCTCAAAAATGTTATGGTTGTTTAAAGATCTAGCTTGTCCTCAGTTCAGTTCAATCACTCAGTCATGTCCGACTCTTTGAGACCCCATGGACTGCAGCACACCAGGCCTCCCTGTCCATCACCAACTCCTGCAGTTTACTCAAACTCATGTCCATTGAGTCGGTGATGCCATCCAACCATCTCATCTTCTGTCGTGCCCTTCTCCTCCTGCCCTCAGTCTTTCCCAACATCAGGGTCTTTTCCAATGAGTCAACTCTTCACATCAGGTGGCCAAAGGATTGGAGTTCAGCTTCAACATCAGTCCTTCCAATGAACACTCAGGACTGATCTCCTTTAGGATGGACTGGTTGGATCTCCTGCAGTTCAAGGGACTCTCAAGAGTCTTCTCCAACACCACTCTTCAAAAGCATCAACTCTTCAGCACTCAGCTTTCTTTATAGTCCAACTCTCACATCCATACATGACTACTGGAAAAACCATAGCTTTGACTAGATGGACCTTTGTTGGCAAAGTAATGTCTCTGCTTTTTAATATGCTGTCTAGGTTGGTCATAACTTTTCTTCCAAGGAGTAAGTGTCTTTTTATTTTATGGCTGCAGTCACCATCTGCAGTGATTTTGGAACCCCCCAAAAATAAAGTCTGCTATTGTTTCCACTGTTTCTTCATCTACTTGCCATGAAGTGATGGGAATGGGGTCCACTGGAGAATGTGGTCCACTGGAGAAGGGAATGGCAAACCACTTCAGTATTCTTGCCTTGAGAACCCCATGAACAGTATGAAAAGGGAAAATGATAGGATACTGAAAGAGAAGCTCCCCAGGTCAGTAGGGGCCTAATATGCTACTGGAGATCAGTGGAGAAATAACTCCAGAAAGAATGAAGGGATGGAGCCAAGCAAAAACAGTACCTAGCTGTGGATGTGACTGGTAATAGAAGCAAGGTCCGATGCTGTAAAGAGCAATATTGCATAGGAACCTGGAATGTCAGGTCCAAGAATCAAGGCAAATTGGGCATGGTCAAATAAGAAATGGCAAGAGTGCATGTAGACATTCTAGGAATCAGCGAACTAAAATGGACTGGAATGGGTGAATCTGAATTTAACTCAGATGACCATTATATCTACTACTGCAGGCAGGAATCCCTCAGAAGAAATGGAGTGGCCATCATGGTCAACAAAAGAGTCCAAAATGCAGTACTTGGATGCAATCTCAAAAACGACAGAATGATCTCTGTTGGTTTCCAAGGCAAACCATTCAATATCACAGTAATTCAAGTCTATGCCCCAACCAGTAACACTGAAGAAGCTGAAGTTGAACAGTTCTATGAAGACCTACAAGACCTTTTAGAACTAACACCCCAAAAAGATGTCCTTTTCATTATAGGGGACTGGAATGCAAAAGTAGGAAGTCAAGAAACACCTGGAGTAACAGGCAAATTTGGCCTTGGAATATGGAATGAAGCAGGGCAAAGACTAATAGAGTTTTGCCAAGAAAATGCATTGGTCATAGCAAACACCCACTTCCAACAACACAAGAGAAGACTCTACACATGGACATCACCAGATGGTCAACACCGAAATCAGATTGATTATATTCTTTGCAGCCAAAGATGGAGAAGCTCTATACAGTCAACCAAAACAAGACCAGGAGCTGACTGTGGCTCAGATCCTGAACTCCTTATTGCCAAATTCAGACTTAAATTGAAGAAAGTAGGGAAAACCACTAGACCATTCAGGTATGACCTAAATCAAATCCCTTATGATTATACAGTGAAAGTGAGAAATAGATTTAAGGACCTAGATCTGATAGATAGAGTGCCTGATGAACTATGGCATGAGGTTCATGACATTGTACAGGAGACAGGGATCAAGACCATTCCCATAGAAAAGAAATGCAAAAAAAGCAAAATGGCTGTCTGGGGAGGCCTTACAAATAGCTGTGAAAAGAAGAGAAGTGAAAAGTGAAGGAGAAAAGGAAAGATATAAGCATCTGAATGCAGAGTTCAAAGAATAGCAAGAAGAGATAAGAGGTCAATGCAAAGAAATAGAGGAAAACAACAGAATGGGAAAGACTAGAGATGTCTTCAAGAACATTAGAGATACCAAGGGGACATTTCATGCAAAGATGGGCTCGATAAAGGACAGAAGTGGAATGGACCTAACAGAAGCAGAAGATATTAAGAAGAGGTGGCAAGAATACACAGAAGAACTACACAAAAAAGATCTTCATGACCCAGATAATCACGATGGTGTGATCACTCATCTAGAGCCAGACATCCTGGAATGTGAAGTCAAGTGGGCCTTAGAAAAGCATCACTACAAACAAAGCTAGTGGAGGTGGTGGAATTCCAGTAGAGCTATTTCAAATCCTGAAAGATGATGCTGTGAATGTGCTGCACTCAATATGCAAGCAAATTTGGAAAACTCAGCTGTGGCCACGGGACTGGAAAAGGTCAGTTTTCATTCCAATGCCAAAGAAAGGCAATGCCAAAGAATGCTCAAACTACCACACAATTGCACTCATCTCACATGCTAGTAAAAAAAATGCTCAAAATTCTCCAAGCCAGGCTTCAGCAATACGTGAACCGTGAACTTCCTGATGTTCAAGCTGGTTTTAGAAAAGGCAGAGGAACCAGAGATCAAATTGCCAACATCCGCTGGATCATGGAAAAAGCAAGAGAGTTCCAGAAAAACATCTATTTCTGCTTTATTGACTATGCCAAAGCCTTTGACTGTGTGGATCACAATAAACTGTGGAAAATTCTTCAAGAGATGGGAATACCAAACCACCTGATCTGCCTCCTCAGAAATTTGTATGCAGGTCAGGAAGCCACAGTTAGAACTGGACATGGAACAACAGACTGGTTCCAAATAGGAAAAGGAGTTCGTCAAGGCTGTATATTGTCACCCTGTTTATTTAACTTATATGCAGAGTACATCATGAGAAACGCTGGACTGGAAGAAACACAAGCTGGAATCAAGATTGCAGGGAGAAATATCAATAATGTCAGATATGCAGATGACACCACCCTTATGGCAGAAAGTGAAAGGAACTCAAAAGCCTCTTGATGAGAGTGAAAGAGGAGAGTGGAAAAGTTGGCTTAAAGCTCAACATTCAGAAAACGAAGATCCTGGCATCTGGTCCCATCACTTCATGGGAAGTAGATGGGGAAACAGGGGAAACAGTGGAAACAGTGTCAGACTTTATTTTTTGGGGCTCCAAAATCACTGCAGATGGTGACTGCAGCCATGAAATTAAAAGATGCTCACTCCTTGGAAGGAAAGTTATGACCAACCTAGATAGCATATTCAAAAGCAGAGACATTACTTTGCCAACAAAGGTTCGTCTAGTCAAGGCTATGGTTTTTCCTGTGGGCATGTATGGATGTGAGAGTTGGACTGTGAAGAAGGCTGAGGGCTGAAGAATTGATGCTTTTGAACTGTGGTGTTGGAGAAGACTCTTGAGAGTCCCTTGGACTGCAAGGAGATCCAACCAGTCCATCTGAAGGAGATCAGCCCTGGGATTTCTTTGGAGGGAATGATGCTGAAGCTGAAACTCCAGTACTTTGGCCACCTCATGCGAAGAGTTGACTCATTGGAAAAGACTCTGATGCTGGGAGGGATTGGGGGCAGGAGGAGTAGGGGACGACAGAGAATAAGATGGCTGGATGGCATCACTGACTCAATGGACGTGAGTCTGAGTGAACTGCTGGAGTTGGTGATGGACAGGGAGGCCTGGCGTGCTGTGATTCATGGGGTCGCAAAGAGTCAGTCACGACTGAGCGACTGAACTGAACTGAAATTAACTGATGGGTTTGGGTGCCATGATCTTTGTTTTCTGAAGGTTGAACTTTAAGCCAACTTTTTCACTCTCCTCTTTCACTTTCATTAAGAGGATCTTTAGTTCTTCTTCACTTTCTGCCATAAAGGTGGTGTCATGTACATATGTGAGGTTATTACTATTTCTCCCCGCCATCTGGATTCCAGCTTGTGCTTCATCCAGCAGAGCATTTCTCATGATACTCTGCATATAAGTTAAATAAGCAGGGTGACAATATACAGCCTTGACATACTCTTTTATTGATTTGGAACCACTCTGTTGTTCCACGTCCAGTTCTGTTGCTTCCTGACCTGCATACAGGTTTCTAAGAGGCAGGTCAGGTGGTCTGGTATTCCCATCTCTTGAAGAATTTTCCACAGTTTATGTGGTCCACACAGTCAAAGGCTTTGGCATAGTCAATAAAGCAGAAATAGATGTTTTTCTGGCACTCTGTTGCTATTTCCATGATCCATCGGATGTTGGCAATTTGATCTTGATTCCTCTGCTTTTTTGAAAACCAGCTTGAACATCTGGAAGTTCATGGTTCACGTATTGCTGAAGCCTGGCTTGGAGAATTTGGAGCATTACTTTACTAGCGTGTGAGATGAGTGCAATTGTGTAGTCCAGTGGTCCATTGCAATTCCAGTCCCGTGGCCACTGCTGAGTTTTCCAAATTTGCTGGCATATTGCGTGCAGTACTTTCACAGCATTGTCTTTTAGGATCTGAAATAGCTCACCTGAATTCCATCACTTCCACTCGCTTTGTTCATAGTGATGCTTTCTAAGGCCCACTTGACTTCACATTCCAGGATGTCTGGCTATAGGTGAATGATTGCACCGTCATGGTTATCTGGGTCATGAAGATCTTTTTAATACAGTTTTTCTGTGTATTCTCACCACCTCTTTTAATATCTTCTGCCTCTGTTAGGTCCATACCATTTCTGTCCTTTATTGTACCATCTTTGCATGAAATATTCTCTTGATATCTCTAATTTTCTTATGGAGATCTCCAGTCTTTCCCATTCTATTGTTTTCCTCCATTTCTTTGCACTGATCACTGAGGAAGACTTTCTTATCTCTCCTTGCTTGTCCTCAAAACATCATAAAATATGCTCTCTGCCTAGTGACATAAATGGTAGGAATGAGAAATACCTCACAACTACTGGGAAAGGGGCTTGTCCAACTAGTAGAATTACCCAAAAATGAAACCTGGACCTCTCAGTGCCTAAGTTGCAAGCTCTTATTGAGGGGAACTGCATATAAAATCAACTTCAGATGGGCCTGGGGCTTCTTTCCATGGACAGAAAAGTACAAATATCTCATAACTCTCCAACCCCCAGGTTCTGGGTAGCTACCTTTCCAGTTGACTCCTTAAGTGTCTCATCTTCCAAATGCAGATGCCAAGTGTCAAGTTTCTGGCATATTCCCCAACGATAAGGCTGCTTTTTCATATTTAATGTCTTATAAAACTTAGACTAGCAGAAAATAACGTCCTTCACTGGAGGACCTACCCATACTGCAGGCCCAAGTAATCCCAAATATCACAAACACAAAACTTTAGTTTTTAGTAATAATACAAGGTAGCTCTGCCATTGCTCCAGTGCTCAGTACCAAAACAACAGAACTCTAAATCTCATCATTGTCTCTTATGATAAGCATCATACAGGTGCTAAATGATTCTCCTCATGTCTGGTCCTCTGTCCTTGGGCCAAAGGCAACTAGTCCAAATGCAGATGAGTTAGAGGTGAGCAACCTTCTACAGAGTAGCAACCCATGCTGGAGATATTTCAGGATGAAAGGAGTTTTAATCAAAAGAAGTATTTAAGAAGAGAAAGCCAAATTAATTAATTTTAAAACCTTCTATTTCAGAGAGCTAATACAATTGATTCCTGCATAAAGCACTATATCCCAATGGAAAATACTAAAAGCAATTGTAAGAGGGGAGTTTCTAGTGACATAAATTTAGGAAACAAGAAAAATCTCAAAAACCTTTTCTTACTACTAAAGGAACTAGGAAGAGAAAAGAAACAAAACCCAAATTTAGTAAAAGAAAAGAAATCATAAAGATCAGAGCAGGAATAAATGAAATAGAGACTTAAAAATATATATTTTAAAGATATCACCAAAACCAAGAGATGGTTTTTTGAAAAGATAAAACAAACTTTTAGACAAACTCATCAGGAGAAAGAGAGGGCCCAAATCAATAAAATCAGAAAAGAGTTTACCGAAAAAAACTAAAAATAGAACTACCATATGATCTAGCAATTCCACTCCTGGGTATATTTTCAAAGAAAATGAAATCACTAATTTGAAAAGATAACCCCAATGTTTGTAGCAGTATTGTTTACAGTTGCCAAGATATAGAAGCAATCTGTGTCCATCAACAGATGAATGGGTGGAGATGTGGTATATGTATATACAAAGTAATAATTATCAGCTATAAAAGAATGAAACTGCCATTTGCAATAGCATGGACGGGTTTGGATTAATAAGATAAGTCAGTCAGTGAAACACTGATGTTATATGTTCACTAACATGTGGAATCTAAAGAACAAAACTCGTGAATAAAACAAAGAAACAGACTCACAGATATAAAAAAAAAATTAAGTATTAACAGTGGAGAGTTAGAAAGGAGGAGGGACAAGATAAAAGTAGAGGATTAAGAGGTGCAAACACAAGGATATATTGTAGAGCAGAATGCATATAGCCAATATTTTATAATAACTTTGATATAATCTTTAAAAATTGTGACTCACTATGACGTACACCTGATATGTATACAGTATTGTAAATCAGTTGTGCCTCAGAGAAAAAGAACTACTCCCCAGTAGTTAACGATCATTCATTTACTTGCTTCCCTTTTTCCTATTCATTGTATAGAGTTACTCATGAATTACTGTGCAGTCACAAAAGTTGCACCTGGAAAATGAACAATGCTTTGTAATATTAAATATATTAGCTTGAGACATTATTTAATTTGGTGATCATGCAGACTTCAAATTTTTTAATGTTAAAAATTAAATTTTTCAATTAAAAAAATGTTTAAAATTTATAATTGGTTAATTAAAATTATATTTAACTCTTTGTTTTAATAGATAATTTTGAATGCTCTAAAGAAAAAACTTTTTACAACATACAGAATAATTTTAATTTTAAAATGTTTATATTTTACTTTAATGAAAATACTCAAACTTCATATACTTTAAATAAATTACATTTATACTTTAATTATCTTATTGCTATCAATAGGCTACAAATATTGAAAATTATAACTATAAATAACTATAACTATAAAATTATAAAAACATGGGTTTCATTAAAATTAAAGGTAATAAAAATAAATTTAACAGAATAGATAATAGCATGAATTATTCATGTATTTATTTATTACTTCTCTAAATATTGTTGGCCCACCAACAATATTTCTGGACCTCCAGAAATGCATAATAAGGATTAAATTCTGTTATATTTGATATCTTGCCAATCTTTATTTACATAAGAAACATACACACATTTAAACTTTGTCTTTATGAAGGTATATTTGATAAAACAGAGTAACAGAAAATGTCTTATTTATCTGTTTGTTGCTTTATGCTTCCAAATAGACATTTAGCATACACATATCAAATATCAATTTTTTTCCTTCTCATAGTAGGCTATTCAAATGTAAGGGGTAGACCTGGTTATAGTATACTTTGAAGTGCTTTAACAATTTTTCAGATAAGTAGAAGTTGGTATGGGCTTCCCACATAGCTCAGTTGGTAAAGCATCTGCCTGCAGTGTGGGAGACATGGGTTCAGTTCCTGGGTCAGGAAGTTCCCCTGGAGAAGGAAATGGCAGCTCACTCCAGTATTCTTGCCTGGAGAATCCCATGGACAGAGGAACCTGGCAGGCTACAGAAGTTGGTATATAAGTGCTCTAACCTGTCACAATTTGAAGGCCTTTGACAGAAACAGAAGGTGGTAGGTAGAAAATCTTGAGTCACAAATTTTTTTGTATAAAATTTTGTTAGCACAGTTTCCTTTGGCATTTATAATATCCAGCTGCCTGTTGAACATTTGAAAGCAGCTCATTTTCAATCTCTTAGATATTGCCTGAAGAATCCCAGGGACAGGGGAGCCTGGTGGGCTGCCATCTATGGGGTCGCACAGAGTCGGACATGACTGAAGTGACTTAGCAGCAGATATTGGTAGACTTTTTTCTTTAAAAAAATTATCTTTTGGAACATTTTACCCAGTTTTATAATTATAGACCTTTTGGTAATTTTCTAAATATGATAAAATTCTTTAACCTGACATTATTCCAGAGTGGAAACACATTTTAAAAAATAATTATTTGGCTTGATTTTTTGTGGTTTCTTCATTAAGAACATCTTTTATTTCATTTCTCCATTGTGCCCTCCTTTCTGTTCTCCATATTGTCACCTCTCTCCATGCATCCCCACGTTCAGTGAGACCAGTTGTGATATCTTGACTTAATTTGCCCAGTGGTTCATTAATGAACCACTTTTGTTCATTAAATGGGGCTCCCCTGGCAGTTCAGATGGTAAAGAAGCTGCCTGAAATGCAGGAGACCCAAGTTCAGTCACTGGCTTGGGAAGATCCTCTGGAGAAGGGAATGGCAACCCACTCCAGTATTCTTGCCTGGATAATTCCATGGACAGAATAGCCTGGTGGGCTGCAGTCCATGGGTCACAAAGAGTTGGACATGACTGAGCAACTAGCACTTTTTTCATTCAGTTCAGTTCAGTTCAGTCACTCAGTCGTGTCCAACTCTTTGCGACCCATTTAATCGCAGCACGCCAGGCCTCCCTGTCCATCACCAACTCACGGAGTTCACTGAGACTCACGTCCATCGAGTCAGTGATGCCATCCAGCCATCTCATCCTCTGTCATCCCCTTCTCCTCCTGCCCCCAATCCCTCCCAGCATCAGAGTCTTTTCCAATGAGTCAACTCTTTGCATGAGGTGGCCAAAGTACTGGAGTTTCAGCTTTAGCATCATTCTTTCCAAAGAAATCCCAGGGCCGATCTCCTTCAGAATGGACTGGTTGGATCTCCTTGCAGTCCAAGGGACTCTCAAGAGTCTTCTCCAACACCACAGTTCATAAGCATCAATTCTCTATACATGACCACAGGAAAAACCATAGCCTTGACTAGACGAACCTTTGTTGGCAAAGTAATGTCTCTGCTTTTGAATATGCTATCTAGGTTGGTCATAACTTTCCTTCCAAGGAGTGAGCATCTTTTAATTTCATGGCTGCAATCACCATCTGCAGTGATTTTTGGAGCCCAAAAAAATAAAGTCTGACACTGTTTCCCCATCTATTTCCCACAAGTGATGGGACCGGATGCCATGATCTTCATTTTCTGAATGTTGAGCTTTAAGCCAACTTTTTCACTCTCCTCTTTCACTTTCATCAAGACGCTTTTGGGTTCCTCTTCACTTTCTGCCATAAGGGTGGTGTCATCTGCATATCTGAGGTTATTGATATTTCTCCTGGAATCTTGATTCCAGCTTGTGTTTCTTCCAGCCCAGCGTTTCTCATGATGTACTCTGCATATAAATTAAATAAGCAGGGTGACAATATACAGCCTTGATGTACTCCTTTTCCTATTTGGAACCAATCTGTTGTTCCATGTCCAGTTCTAACTGTTGCTTCCTGACCTGCATACAGATTTCTCAAGAGGCAGGTCAGGTGGTCTGGTATTCCCATCTCTTTCAGAATTTTCCAGTTTATTGTGATCCACACAGTCAAAGTCTTTAGTGATCTAAAAGTTTTCTTATTAATACAGATATTTATAATGACTTATTATTCTATCTATTTTCCTTTTCCTTTTTATTTTGTTGCCTCTATGTCAGCTTTTATGGCTTCCTACTTGTTTTACTTAGGCTAACAACATTGTAATTTAGTGGTCCCCAAACTTTTTGGCACAAGGCACCAATTTTGTGGAAGACAATTTTTCTACAGACCAGGGAGGGGAGGATGGTTTTGGGATGATTCAAGTACATTACATTAATTGTGAACTTTATTTCACTTATTATTACATCAGCTATACCTCAGATCATCAGGATTAAATCCCAGAGGTTGGGAACCCCTGCTATAATTCATGCTTGAAGGAAGTTGATGTTACAAATGTAGTTTCTCCATAATGCATATAATAGACTCCTTGTGCTTAGAACCCTGGACAACACTTAATCACTATGCTTGGGGGTCATTGTACATAGCTGCTATGCTGTGCTTAGTGACTCAGTTGTGTCTGACTCTTTGTAACATCATGGTCTGTAGCCTGCCAGGCTTCTTTGTCCATGGGATTTCTCAGAGAAAATACTGGAGTGAGTTGCCATTTCCTTCTCCTGGGGATCTTCCTGGCCAAGGGATCGAACCCAGGTCTCCCACATTGCAGGTGGATTCTTTACCGTCTGAGCCACCAGGGAAGCCTGGTGTACATAGCTAGGTCACCATTAAAAAGCACATTAAAATAAAAATCATGACACTAAATAGACAAGAAATAAGATTCTTATTATTGTTGTTTAGTCACTAAATCGTGTCTAATTTTTTGTGCATACAAGACTGTAGCTTCTGGAGGTTCCTCTGTGTATGGTATTTCCCAGGCACAAATATTGGAGTGGGTTGCCATTTCCTCCTCCAGGAAATCTTCCAAACCCAGGGATTGAACTTGTGTCTTCTGCATTGGCAGGTGGATTCTTTATCACTGAGCCCCCTGGGAAGCCCACTTATTTATAGTTCAGTTCAGTTCAGTCACTCAGTCATGTCTGAATCTTTTCAACCCCATGGCCTGCAGCACACCAGGCTTTTCTTGTCTATCATCAACTCCTAGAGCTTGCTCAAACTCATCTCCATTGAGTCGGTGATGCCATCCAATCATCTCATCCTCTGTCATCCCCTTTTCCTCCTGCTTTCAATATCTTTCCCAGCATCAGGGTCTTTTCCAATGAGCCAGTTCTTTTCATCAGGTGTCCAAAGTATTGGAGCTTCAGCGTCAGCATCAGTACATCCAATGAATATTCAGGACTGATTTTTTTTAGGCTGGACTGGTTTGATCTCCTTGCAGTCCAGGGGACTCTCAAGAGTCTTCTCCAACACCACAGTTCAAAAGCATCAATTCTTTGGCACTCAGCATTCTTGATGGTCCAACTCTCTCATCAATACATCATGTGCTTAGAACCCTGGAAAAACCATAGCTTTGACTAGATGGACCTTTGTTGGCAAGGTGATGTCTCTGCTTTTTAATATGTTGTCTAGGTTTGTCATAGCTTTTCTTCCAAGGAACAAACATCTTTTAATTTCATGGCTGCAGTGACCATCTGCAGTGATTTTGGAGCCCCCCCAAATAAAGTCTGTCACTGTTTCCATTGTTTCCCCATCTGTTTGCCATGAAGTGATGGGACTGGATGCCATGATCTTCATTTTTTGAATGCTGAGTTTTAAGCCATCTTTTTCACTTTCCTCTTTCACCTTCATCAGGAGGCTCTTTAGTTCTTCTTTGCTTTCTGCCATAAGGGTGGTGTCATCTGCATATCTGAGGTTATTGATATTTCTCCCAGCAATCTTGAGTCCAGCTTATGGTTCATCCAGCCTGGCACTTTGCATGACGTACTTTGTTTGATATATTTATAGTAGGAGATCTAAAAATAAGAAGGAAGAATGTTGCTTTGACTTCTACTGGTAGTGTGCCTGTTAGAGATGAAGTTTTGCTGTGTTCTGTGTGTATCTGCAAATAGTTATTAAAGTCCTGCAAGTATTGATTTGGGGGTTACACATAAATTTAGCAAGTAGGCAAAATCACAAATATTGAATCTATGAATAATGAGAATCAAATGTACATTGTTTTCCATTTAACTACTTTCTAGCTCTTAGCTTACTTGTATATGAAGTGTGTATTTTGGAGACAGCATAAGGTTTGGTCTTTCTTTTTTTTAGTTCATTTTGATAATCTCTTTTAATTGAAGTTTTATTTTGTTACTGTCGTACTTACTAGTACGGTGGAGTTTTATCTAACACTCTATCATTTGTTCTCTCTTTAACCTCTTTTTTTTGTGCTTCTCTCTTCCATTCTTCTGCATACTTTTAGATGAATTAAACATTAATGTAGAATTCCAAATGGGAATTTATATATTAGAGTTTTAGCAGTACTTCATATTATTTTAGAATTTGCTTTTGTGATTACAGTATGCAACCTTGTTATTTCAGTCTACTTAGACTTATTGTCATACCACTTCTTGTAAAGTATAGCAACATAGCAATTAAATAGGTTGTTGGCCTCCTTCCATCTTTTATTCTAGAGGCACGTAAATACAACAGGTTTATTTTTTGCCAGTTTGTTTGTTATTGGTGCACAAAGGTGGCCGTAGATAGCATATCAAAGAATGGGCATAACTGTGTTGCAATAAAAGTATTTACAAAAATAGGCCCTAATATGCTGACCCCTTCTTCACACTTCATGTTATTTGTTGTTGTTCAGTTGCTAAGTTGTGTCTGGTTCTTTGCAACCCCATGGACTGCAGTACACAAGGCTCCTCCATCCTCAACTATCTCCCAGAATTTGCTCAAATTCATGTCATGCTGTAGTTTTCATATATATTAATTCTACATATTGCATAAACCCTACAAGGCCATGTTTTAATATCTCTAATGTATAATATGTATTTTAAAGAAATTAAGAAAATAGCAGTCTTTTATACTTGTGTGTGCGTGTGAAAGTCGCTCAGTTGTGTCTGACTTTTGCGACCCCATGGACTGTACAGTCCATGTAATTCTCTAGGCCAGAATACTTGAGTGAGTAGCCATTCTCTTCTCCAGGGGATCTTCCCAAACCAGGTCTCCCACACTGCAGGTGGATTCTTTACCAGCTGAGCCATCAAGGAAGCCCAAGAATACTGGAGTAGGTAGCTTATCTCTTCTCTAGTGGATCTTCCAGGCCTAGGAATAAACCTGGGTCTCCTGCATTGCAGGCAGATTCTTTACCAACTGAGCCTCTTTTCTGGCTTACCAACCAGGGAAGCCTCTTTTATACTTAATTATATCTATATGTTTACCATTTCAGAATGATTCATTGCTTCCAGGATATCTGAGTTTTCACTAGTATCATTTCCCTTTAGCCTGAATAACTTCCTTTCATAATTTTGTAGTGTAAGAATACTGATTACAAGTTTTCTTATTTTTTGTCTTAACCTGAAAATATCTTTATTACACTTTCATTTATAAAAGACATTTTATTAATATAAGATAGAGAATTTTGGTTGGATTGATTGTTTTTGTGTTGTGTTTTCTCCCCAATTCACCTTTTATGATATTTCTTTCACAGTTTCTTGCCTTCATGGTTTCTGATAAGAAGCAATTGTTAATTAAAAAAATTTTTGATATGTCATATATTGTAGCTTCTGGTTTCATTTTCAGTTTTCTCATCATTTGGATTTTAGCCATTTTATTACAATGGGTCTAGGCCCAGTTTTATTTTTAGTTATTCTTCTTGGGATTTGTTTACTTCTTAAAGCTGTTAATTTGTGACTTTCACAAATTCGGGGAATTTTGAAATATTATTTTTTTTAGATGTTTTTTCTACCTCACTGTACTTCCCTTCTTCTGGGACTCCAGTTAAACATATGATAAATCTCTTTTGAGTTTTTAATTTTATCCTTTTTTCTTCCTTTAGATTAGGTAATTTCTAATAATCTGTCTTCAAGTTTACTGACTTCCTCTATTGTCTCCATTTTTGTGATGAGCCATTCAGTGAAATTTTCATTATTGGCATCTTTTTGGAAATTTTCTTTGTCTTCATTCATTATGAGGATATTTTCCTTTAGAATCATTGTGCAGAGTTAACAGAGCTACTTTAAAGTCTTTGTCTGAATAATTAAAATAAATCATATAGGGGCTTTCTATGTTGATATTCTTTAAGTTACATATTCCTGGTTACTTTATTGCAAGTAATTTTGGATTGTGTCTGTAACTTTGTGAAAATTATGCAGTGCACACTCAGATTATGCTATATTTCCCTGAGAAGTATTGTTATTTATTTTTATTTCAAGAAGCAACTTGATTATTTACAAACTATAAATTATGCTTTTTGGGTAGCAGCTAAAATTTTAGTTCAGTTCTTTTATTTTTAGTTAGATCACCGAGAGATTTTTTCCTGTGAGTCAGCCAAAAATTTGAGCACAGTTTATATTCACAACATGCAGTAGTCCCCCTGCCCAAGCTGTCTCTTTCCAGAAGCTTGGGTTCACCCAAAGTTCCTATTCACCACTGTTTTACTCTCCAACAGATATTGTTGCCCCAAACTCTGTTCTTTGATTCTTCCTTTGGAGTCTTAGACTCTTAATTGTTAGCTGCAGCTTTCTTCTAGTCTAAAAGCCATAGAAATGAGATTCTCTCCATTCCCTGTTCCCCTTTACCGTGTGCTTATTTTCCTATAGATGTGGAGTGCATTTTTTCCACTTTTTAGTAATTGGGGAAGAATGTTTTGTTTTGAATTTTTCTTTCTTTTTTTTTTTTTCTGTCCAGAATTCAGCATTTTTATCTCTAGGTGGATCAGTTCAATAAGAGCTTGTTCAGTCATACAAAAAGCAGATTTCAGAAACCTGGATTTTGGTTTTTAAACTTTTTGAACTACCTTAATGTTTTCCAGAATAGCTCCTTCTATTGCAAAATTATTCTTAACAGGTTCAAGTATATTTTTTTAATTCATAAGTCTCTTGTTATATTAAAACTGAATATGATTTGCATGTCTCTTAGAAGTCCTACTCAATATTCTTCCCGCACACCAAAATATTTTTGCCCTTAAAACTTACAGTAATCACAGAGTGATATAAGGCAATGATGAAATTAATAGCTAAGTTAGAGTTACATGGTGAAGAAGTTTGGTAAAGCGGGAATAAAATAGCTTCGGAATCAGAATGCTTATATTGTGTTTCTCTCTTCCCACTTAATTATTGCACGGCATTAGGTGAGCTTCTAAATGTTTCTGAGCCTCAGTTTTCTCACTATGAGAGAGAGAGACAGATATTTTAAGGAATTAGCTTAGACAATAGGGCAGGGGATTGGAAAGTTTGAAATTCATAGGGAAGGTTTGCAGACTAGAAACTTAGGCAGTTGCTGATGCTTCAGTTTTGAGGGAAAATTTCTTATTCTGTAGGAAACTTCAGTTTTTGTTCTAAAATCTTTTAGTTGATGGGATGAGGCCCACTTACATTACTGACATTAATCTCCTTAAAGTCAACTAATTGTAGATGTTAACCACAACCTCAAAATACCTTTACAGTAACACCTAGGTTAGTTTCTGATTAAATAACTGGGTATGATTGATAGCCTAGCCAAGTTGAAAAGTAAAATTAACTATCACACATGCCATGTAAAAAATTAAATATACTAAAAAATATATTGGCTTTTAATGTCATAGTTCTAATGAAGCATTGAGGCCATTATAGGAAAGATTAGAGAGAATTAACCGAGTTCAGTATTCGCTGGCTTGACTTGCCTGTGTTTAGAACAGCAGCAGAGCTCCAAATAACTGTCTAGAGCTTGAACAACCCCAGAGGCTCTCCTTTTCTAAAACCTGATTACTCACCTCTTCCTCAGTACTGTAAAGCTGCTTTTACTTGGATAATAGCATGAATGAGTAAGAGGGTACTGACTTTGACCTATTTATAGTGGAACAATAATCAGAAATTAAATGATGGTCAGTCCTTAGAAAGCATCACTATGAACAAAGCTAGTGGAGGTGATGGAATTCCAGTTGAGCTATTCCAAATCCTGAAAGATGATGCTGTGAAAGTGCTGCACTCAATATGCCAGCAAATTTGGAGAACTCAGCAGTGGCCACAGGACTGGAAAAGGTCAGTTTTCATTCCAATCCCAAAGAAAGGCAATGCCAAAGAATGCTCAAACTACCACACAATTGCACTCATCTCACTCGCTACTAAAGAAATGCTCAAAATTCTCCAAGCCAGGCTTCAGCAATATGTGAACCGTGAACTTTCTGACGTTCAAGCTGGTTTTAGAAAAGGCACAGATATCAAATTGACAACATCTGCTGGATCATGGAAAAAGCAAGAGAGTTCCAGAAAAACATCTATTTCTGCTTTATTGACTATGCCAAAGCCTTTGACTGTGTGCATCACAATAAACTGTATAAAATTCTGAAAGAGACTGGAATACCAGACCACCTGATCTGCCTCTTGAGAAATCTGTATGCAGGTCAGGAAGTAACAGTTAGAACTGGACATGGAACAACAGACTGGTTCCAAATAGGAAAAGGAGTTCGTCAAGGCTGTATATTGTCACCCTGTTTATTTAACTTATATGCAGAGGACATCATGAGAAATGCTGGGCTGGAAGAAACACAAGCTGGAATCAAGATTGCAGGGAGAAATATCAATAACTTCAGCTATGCAGATGACACCACCCTTATGGCAGAAAGTGAAGAGGAACTCAAAAGCCTCTTGATGAAAGTGAAAGTGGAGAGTGAAAAAGTTGGCTTAAAGCTCAACATTCAGAAAACCAAGATCATGGCATCTGGTCCCATCACTTCATGGGAAGTAGATGGGGACACAGTGGAAACAGTGTCAGACTTTTTCTGGGCTCCAAAATCACTGCAGATGGTGACTGCAGCCATGAAATTAAAAGATGCTTACTCCTTGGAAGGAAAGTTATGACCAACCTAGATAGCATATTCAAAAGCAGAGACATTACTTTGCCAACAAAGGTTCATCTAGTCAAGGCTATGGTTTTTCCTGTGGTCATGTATGGATGTGAGAGTTGGACTGTGAAGAAGGCTGAGTGCCGAAGAATTGATGCTTTTGAACTGTGCTGTTGGAGAAGACTCTTGAGAGTCCTTTGGACTGCAAGGAGATCCAACCAGTCCATTCTGAAGGAGATCAGCCCTGGGATTTCTTTGGAAGGAATGATGCTAAAGCTGAAACTTCAGTACTTTGGCCACCTCATGGGAAGAGTTGACTCATTGGAAAAGACTCTGATGCTGGGAGGGATTGAGGGCAAGAAGAGAAGGGGACGACAGAGGATGAGATGGCTGTATGGCATCACTGACTCGATGGACGTGAGTCTGAGTGAACCTCGGGAGTTGGTGATGGACAGGGAGGCCTGGCGTGCTGCGATTCATGGGGTCGCAAAGACTTGGACACGACTGAGCGACTGATCTGATCTGATCTGATCCCAAGATTGCTGCTGCTTCTACTGCTGCTAAGTTGCTTCAGTCGTGTCCGACTCTGTGCGACCCCAGAGACGGCAGCCCACCAGGCTCCCCAGTCCCTGGGATTCTCCAGGCAAGAATACTGGAGTGGGTTGCCATTTCCTTCTCCAATGCATGAAAGTGAAAAGTGAAAGTGAAGTCTCTTAGTCGTGTCTGACTCTTAGCGACCCCATGGACTGCAGCCTACCAGGCTCCTCCATCTGTGGGATTTTCCAGGCAAGAGTACTGGAGTGGGGTGCCATTGCCTTCTCCACGATTAATGGAAACAAATCTAGCTTACCCATTAGACTTGGGTCAGCTTGCATATCTGAGCAGACTGTAAGAGAGGTGTGATTCATTTTCAGGAGATTTTTATGGAATGCTGCTTAACTGCAGTAGGTATGCCAACCTTGAAAATGGACACGTGAGATGCTTCACTTCAGAAAAATAATGAAAGTTGCTATCTTAATTAAGTATTGAAAATATTTGGAGGAATGTCAGATTAATACAAATGTCAAATTAATTTTGATCAGATAAGTTAGACAAAACGAAGAATATATCATTTAAAAAAATAAGGTGAAAGCTGCTGATTATTTTAACATCATTTCTCTTAAATTTTTCCATAGAGTGGTTTGCTTATTATGTTCAGTTGATACATACACTAATGTTGTCAATTCCTAACACAGTAGATGTAAAAGAGGAATGAAATATTGAAGAAATTCAATCATGTTTGCTTTTTTTATGAAAATCTTCATATAAGTCATTAAAACTACCAAAAGTATTTCTCAAAAACGTCTCTAATACTATCCATAAATATCAAGTGAAGCACTTTGAAAAACTCCATGCATCATCACTTCTGCTGTCAGTTAACCCCTCTTAATCTCCAGATAGCCCAATGCTCCAGCATATTTTTTACTGAGCTTATAAAGTGTCATGTTCTCTAATATGTCAGCTGTGTCAATTATTTGGATATTTTAAATGCTTGAATGGCAGTTTACATAATACCTATTAGAACTCTATGATAAAATCAATCTCTTATGGAACTTTTGGAAAGAACTTATGTTTAAACATAAACAACACAGTTGAAATAATAGTTATATGTATGTATGGCTATCTATATATAAAGACACAACTAATTTTTTGAGAGTCAGACCAAACTGAGGGAATGAACTGAATTGAATTGTTAATGTGGTATATTAATATATTTTTTAATATGTTGAGCCATCCTCACATTCCAAAAACAAATCTCACTCTATGATTGTGTATAATTATTTTAATGTGTTGTAGAATTCAGTCTAGTATTTTATTGAGAATTTTTACACCTATATTTATCAAGGATATTACAGTTGTTGTTGTTGTTTTTTTTCTTAGACTATCTTCACCTGGTTTTGGTAACAGGGAAATGTTGGCCTAATAAAATGAATTCTAAGGTGCTCCATCTTCAAATTTTTGGAAGACGTTGAGAAGGATTGGTGTATTTCTTTAAAAGTTTCATTAAATTATCCAATGAAGGCACCACGTCCTGGGAATATTTTTCCTAGGAAATTTTTGATTATTGATTTATTCTCCTTACTAGTGTAGTGACAGGTCTGTTCAGGGTTTTATTTCTTCTTGATTAAATCTTTGTAGGTTGTATGTTTCTAGGAATTTATTAATTTCTTCTAACATCAAATTTGTTGGTATATCTTTTTTCCCCTGTGGTATCAGTTGAAATAGCTCCTCTTTCATTTCTGATATTGTTATTGAAATCTGTTTTTTCAGTCAGCTTTCTAAAGGCTTGTCAATTTTTTTTAAACTATTTTGTTTATTTTTTGTTGTTGTTTTGCCTTTCTAGTATCATTTTATTCCTTCTGCTGAGCTTAGTTTATTCTTTTTCTGACTGTATGAGGCTTAAAATTAGCTTGTACAATTGAGATCTTTTTTATTTTTATAGTGTAGGTATTTGCTGATAGAAACTTCCCTCTTAGTACTGCTTTTACTCACTTATGAAGCTCATAAATTTTGTTATTTTCATTTTCATTTATCTCAAGATAGTTTCTAAATTCCCTTGTGATTTCATCTTTGATCAATTGGTTGTTTAACTGTGTTTTTTTTTAATTTTCACATATTTGTGAATTTTTCTTCTGGTGTTGCTTTCTAGTTTCATGCTGTTCTGGTCAGAAAAGAACTTGGTATGATTTTAATCTTCCTAAATTTCTTAAGACTTGTTTGTTACCTAACATGTGATCTATCATGAAAGAAGTTTTATGTGCACTTAAGAAAAAAAGTGTATTCTTTCGTATTAGAGTGGAATATTGTGTAACTATGTTCAGTTCAGTTCAGTTCAGTCGCTCAGTCGTGTCAGACTCTTTGCGACCCCATGAATTGCAGGACGCCAGGCCTCCCTGTCCATCACCAACTCCCGGAGTTCACTCAGACTCATGTCCATTGAATCGATGATGCCATCCAGCCATCTCATCCTCTGTCATGTTGTCCCCTTCTCCTCCCGCCCCCAATCCCTCCCAGCATCAGAGTCTTTTCCAATGAGTCAACTCTTTGCATCAGGTGGCCAAAGTATTGGAGTTTCAGCTTTAGCATCAGTCCTTCCAAAGAATACCCAGGACTGATTTCCTTTAGGATGGACTGGTTGGATCTCCTTGCAGTCCAAAGGACTCTCAAGAGTCTTCTCCAACACCACAGTTCAAAAGCATCAATTCTTTGGCACTTGGCTTTCTTCACAGTCCAACTTTCACATCCATACATGACTACTGGAAAAAACATAGCCTTGAGTAGATGGACCTTTGTTGACAAAGTAATGTCTCTGCTTTTGAATATGCTATCTAGGTTGGTCATAACTTTCCTTCCAAGGAGTAAGTGTCTTTTAATTTCATGGCTGCAATCACCATCTGCAGTGATTTTGAAGCCCCCCAAAATAGAGTTTGACACTGTTTCCACTGTTTCCCCATCTATTTGCCATGAAGTGATGGGACCAGATGCCATGATCTTCATTTTCTGAATCGTGCACTTTAAGCCAGCTTTTTCACTCTCCTCTTGCACTTTCATCAAGAGGCTTTTTAGTTCCTCTTCACTTTCTGCCATAAGGGTGGTGTCATCTGCATATCTGAGGTTATTAGGTCCAATTAATCTACACTTCTGTTCAAGCATCATGTTACCTAACTGAACTTATAACTGATTGTTCTATCCATTATTAAAGTGAGGTGTTGAAATCTACTGCTTTGTGTTACTCTCTATTTCAATTTTGTCAGTGTTTTCACCATTTATTTGGGAACCCATGTTAGGTTCACATAAATCTATAATTGTTATATTTTCCTGTTGAAATGATCCTTTTATCATTATATAATATCCTTTGTCTCTCTATAGTTTTTGACTGAAAGTCTGCTTTGTACCATATAAGTATTGTCACTCCTGCTTTCTTTTGGTTACTATTTCTATGGAATATCCTTTTCCATCCTTTCAATTTTATTCTGCATGTGTCCTTACATATAAAGTGAATCTCTTGTAGATAGTATATAGTTAAATATAAGCTTTTTATCTACTTAGTCTACTCTGTGTTTTGATTAAGGAATTTAATCCATATACATTTAAGATAATTACTGCTGAGAAAGCTTACTATTGCCATTTTGTGGATTTATTTCTATATTGCTTGCTGGTTATTTGCTCTATTGTTCTTTCATCACTTTCCTGATTTTCTGATTTTCTTTAGATATCTATCTGTGGTCTCTGGGTAGGTCATTGAGCTTCTTTCATACTTATTAAAAAATTTTAATTAAATATCCACAATGATTTTGGAGTTAAGAAAATCAAGTCTAACACTGCTTCCAATTTTTCCCCATCTATTTGCCATAAAGTGATGGGACCAATTGCCATGATCTTGGTTTCTTGAATGTTGAGTTTTATGCCAGCTTTTTCATTCTCTTCTTTCACCTTCATCAAGACGCTGTTTAGTTCCTCTTCATATCTGGGGTTGTTGATATTTCTCCCAGCAATCTTGATTCCACCTTGTGCATCACACGATGTTCTTTGCGTATAAGTTAAATAATAAACAGGGTGACGATATACAACCTTGATGTACTCCTTTCCCAATTTGGAACCAGTTTATTCTTCCATGTCCAGTTCTAACAGTTTCTTCTTGACCTGCGTACAAGTTTCTCAGAAGGCAGGTCAGGTGGTCTGGTATTCCCATCTCTTGAAGAATTTTCCACACTTTGTTGTGATCCACACAGTGAAAGGCTTTAATGTAGTCAATGAAGCAGAAGTAGGTATTTTTCTGGAATTCCCTTGCTTTCTCTATGATCCAGTGGATGTTGGCAGTTTGACCTCAAGTTCCTCTGCCTTTTCTAAATCCAGCTTGTACACCTGAAAGTTCTCAGTTCATGTATTGTTGAAGCCTAGCTTGAAGGATTTTGAGTGTTACCTTGCTAGCATGTGAGATGAGCACAAATTGTGTGGTAGTTTGAACATTCTTTGGTATTGCCCTTCTTTGGAATTGGAATGAAAACTGACCTTTTCCAGTCCTGTTGGCACTGCTGAGTTTTCCAAATTGCTGGCATATTAAATGCAGCACTTTCACAGCATCATCTTTTAGGATTTGAAATAGTTCAGCTGGAATTCTGTCACCTCCACTAGCTTTGTTTGTAGTGATGCTTCCTAAGGTCCACTTGACTTCACATTCCAGGATGTCTAGCTCAAAGTGAGTGACCACACCATCTTGGTTATCTGGGTCATTAACACCTTTTTGTACAGCTTTTCTGTGTATTATTGCCACCTCTTCTTAATATAATACCAGTCTTCTGCTTAATATATTCTGCTTCTGTTAGGTGCATATCCTTTCATAAGTTTCTTCTTAGGAGCTTGTAATTTCTTGCTCTCTCTTGTGTTTGTCTATGGTACTGCAGGTTCTCTGATGCTGCAACAAGCTGCAGAGCTCTCTGTTCTTAGTTCCTTCTGGGCATCCAAAGCATGATAGTTTACAAGCAATGCTCTGTGCTAGATGAGGCAGGAACCAGTCCCTCAGGCAGCCCCCTAAAAAGCTGGAAAGTGCATTTCTTTTTTCTTCTTGTCAACAATGGAAGAGGCACCAATTGGGCTTTTTCTCCCCATAAGCTCAGATTTGTTGGCTTGGGGAAAATGAGATCATGTGTAAAAAATAATAGTTGTTTTATTTATTTATTTATTTTTAGCATTTCAATGTGGCTATTCTTGTCTGGGGCTATTGTGACTTAGCTGGTGTCTGGAGTTCTCATAAATTCTTTTTAGACAGTATATTGTTATTAAGTTGATGCCTCTCAGGAGAAGAATGTTTGCGAATTCTTTCTCCCATCTTGCTGATGCTACCATGAAAGAACTTCAATATGCATAATCAAAATGTGGATAATATTGAATACTTTCTTCCCTAATAGAAAATACTGAATGATATTGAGCAAAGTAGGTTGTATAGAATTAAGCCACAAAGAGAGATATAGTGGCCACAGTGGCTGATCTATTGAATTTCAATCTTTAAAACTGATGTGAAGAGCCAACTCATTAGGAAACGCTGATGCTGGGAAAGATTGAAGGCAAAAAGAGAAGAGGGTAGGAGAGGATGAAATGGTTAGATAGTGTCACCGACTTAATGGACATGAATCTGAGTAAACTCTGGGAGATAGTGAAGGAGAGGGAAATCTGGCATGCTGCAGTCCATGGAGTCACAAAGAATCTGACATGACTTAGCAACAGAACACACACACACACACACAAAATCATCCCATGAAAGAGTAAGTAAATAACATTCCTAGAGTAAGTAAATAACATTCCTATTTCTGTTCTTGATTTTTGACACAGAGAACCCAGTTCAGTCAGACGCTCAGTTGTGCCCGACTCTTTCAATCCCATGGGCAGCAGCATGCCAGGCTTCCTTGTCCATCACCAACTCTTGGAGCTTGCTCAAACTCATATCCATTGAGTAGATGATGCCATCCCACCATCTCATCCTCTGTCATCCTCTTCTCCTCCTGCCTTCAATCTTTCCCAGTGATATTCCAATGAATATCCTTTAGAGTTGACTGGTTTGATCTTCTTGCAGTCCAAGGGACTCTCAAGAGTCTTCTTGAATACCACAGTTCAAAAGCATCTGTTTTTCAGTGCTCAGCTTTCTTTATGGCCCAACTCTCACATCCATACATGACTACTGGAAAAACCATAGCTTTAGTTAGAAGACTTTTGTTGGTAGAGTAATGTCTCTGGTTTTTAATATGCTGTCCAGGTTTGTCATAGCTTTTCTTCCAAGGAGCAAGTGTCTTTTAATTTCATGGCTACAGTCACCATCCACAGTGATTTTCAGTTCAGTTCAGTCACTCAGTCATGTCCGACTCTTTGTGACCCCATAAATTGCAGCACGCCAGGCCTCCCTTTCCATCACCATCTCCCAGAGTTCACCCAAACTCATGTCCATCGAGTCAGCGATGCCATCCAGCCATCTCATTCTCTGTCATCCCCTTCTCCTCCTGCCCCCAATCCCTACCAGCATCAGAGTCTTTTCCAATACGTCAACTCTTTGCATGAGGTGACCAAAGTATTGGAGTTTCAGCTTTAGCATCATTCCTTCCAAAGAACACCCAGGGCTGATCTCCTTTAGGATGGGCTGGTTGGATCTCCTTGCAGTCCAAGGGACTCTCAAGAGTCTTCTCCAACACCACAGTTCAAAAGCATCAATTCTTTGGCACTCAGCTTTCTTCACAGTCCAACTCTTGCATCCATACATGACCACTGGAAAAACCATAGCCTTGACTAGACAGACGTTTGTTGGCAAAGTAATGTCTCTGCTTTTGAATATGCTATCTAGGTTTGTCATAACTTTTCTTCCAAGGAGTAAGCATCTTTAATTTCATGGCTGCAATCACCATCTGCAGTGATTTTGGAGCCCAAAAAAATAAAGTCTGACACTGTTTCTACTGTTTCCCTATCTATTTGCCATGAAGTGATGGGACCAGATGCCATGATCTTCATTTTCTGAATGTTGAGCTTTAAGCCAGCTTTCTCATTCTCCTCTTTCACTCTCATCAAGAGGCTTTTGAGTTCCTCTTCACTTTCTGCCATAAGGGTGGTGTCATCTGCATATCTGAGGTTATTGATATTTCTCCTGGCAATCTTGATTCCAGCTTGTGCTTCTTCCAGCCCAGCGTTTCTCATGATGTACTCTGCATAGAAGTTAAATAAGCAGGGTGACAATATACAGCCTTGACATACTCTTTTTCCTATTTGGAACCAGTCTGAGCCCCCCAAAATAAAGTCTGTCACTGTTTCCATCGTTTCCCCATCAATTTGCCATGAAGTGATGGGATTGGATGCCATGATCTTAGTTTTTTTAATGTTCCCAGTTTTAAGCCAGCTTTTTCACTCTCCTCTTTCATTTTCATCAAGAGGCTCTTGAGTTCCTCTTTGCTTTCTGCCTTAAGGGTAGTGTCATCTGCATATCTGAGGTTATTGATATTTCTCCAGGCAATCTTGATTCCAGCTTGTGCTTCATCCAGCCCTACATTTAACATGATGTACTCTGCATATAAGCTAAATAAGCTGGATAACAATATACTGCCCTGATATATTCCTTTTCTAAATTTTAAGCAGTTTGTTGTTCCATGTACAGGTCTAACTGTTGCTTCTTGACCTGCATACAGGTTTCTCAAGAGGCAGGTAAGGTGGTCTGGTATTCCCATCTCTTTCAGAATTTTCCACAGTTTATTGTGATCCACACAGTCAAAGGCTTTAGCATAGTCAAGGAAAGAGAAGTAGATGTTTTTCTGGAATTCTTGTGTCTTTCTATGATCCAACGGATGTTGTCAATTTGATCTCTGTAACCTCTGCCTTTTCTAGATCCAGCTTAAACGTTTGGAAGTTCTTGGTGGCATACTGTTGAAGCCTAGCTTGGAGAATTTTGAGCATTACTTTGCTAACGTGTGAGATGAGTGCAATTGTGCGGTAGTTTAAACATTCTTTGGCATTGCCTTTCTTTGGGATTGGAATGAAAACTGAACTTTTCCAGTCCTGTGGCCACTGCTCAGTTTTCCAAATTTGCTGGCATATTGCATGGAGCACTTTCACAGCATCATCTTATATGATTTAAAATAGCTCAGCTGGAAATCCATCCACCTCCAGTAGGTTTGTTCATAGCGATGCTTCTTAAGGTCTACTTGACTTTGCATCCCAGGATGTCTGGCTTGAGGTGAGTAATTGCACCATTGTGGTTATCTGGGTCATGAATATCTTTTTTGTATAGTTCTGTGTATTCTTGTCATTTCTTCTTAATATCTTCTGCTTCTGTTAAGTCCATACTGTTTCTGTCCTTTATTGTGTCCATCTTTACATGAGACAGTCCTTTGCTGTTTCTCATGGTCTTGTGGGATGCAACTCTTAACCTGTGGAAACTGATGCCATCTTCAGATAAATAGTGTTAGAACTGAGTTAAATTATAGGATACACAGCTGGTATATCCTATAATTACTTCATGTGGGGAAAAAACCCTACACATCTGGTGTCATAAGTGTTATGAGTATGAAAGTAATGTGAGACTTAAAGGAGAAACACATAGGAGAAAAGCTGCGTTTTTTCTGCGCACATCCTCAGGCAGAAACTGCCATTTTTCTAAGCAGAGGAATGAAATTCAATGTACTGTGTGATTTTCTTTATTACAGATTTTGTAAAAGAAGCTCAAGCAGATTATGAAATAATTGGAATTTCTTAACTTCAAGCTTACAAAATCTTTTTATATGGCCATAAATTGAATTATTTTTTTGCTCAGTGCTTTTATTTTTTAAATTTGTTTTATTTTATTTTGTAGTTGACTTACAATATTGAGTTAGTTTCAGGTGTACAGCAAAATGATTCACTTATACATTTACATATATGAATTCTTTTTCAGATTTTTTCTGTTACTAAAGGTTATTGAGTAGAGTCCCTTGTGCTCTATACAGTAGGTCCTTGTGGATTATTTTATATGTAGTAGTGCTGCTGCTGCTAAGTTGCTTCAGTCATGTTCAACTCTGTGCGACCCCATAGAAGGCAGCCCAGCAGGCTCCCCAGTCCCTGGCATTCTCCAGGCAAGAATACTGGAGTGGATTGCCATTTCCTTCTCCAATGCCTGAAAGTGAAAAGTGAAAGTGAAGTCGCTCAGTCATGTCCGACTCTTAGCCACCCCATGAACTGCAGCCTACCAGGCTCCTCCATCCATGGGATTTTCCAGGCAAGAGTACCAGAGTGGGGTGTCATCGCCTTCTCTGATGTAGTAGTGTGTATTTATTAATCCCAAACTCTTAATTTATCCCTCCTTCCACCTTTCACCCCTTTGGGAGAGAGATTTATAAGTTCTCTAAGCCTGTGAGTATGTTTATTTTGTAAATAAGTTCATTTGTATCATTTTAATTAACTTCCACATCTTAGTGATATCATATATGTCTTTCTTTGTCTGACTTCACTCAGTATAACAATCTCCAGGTCCATCCACATTGCTTCAAATGGCATTATTTCATTCTTTTTCGTGGATGAATAACATTCCATTGTACATATATGTGGAGAAGATAATGGCACCCCACTCCAGTACTCTTGCCTGGAAAATCCCATGGATGGAGGTGCCTGATAGGCTGCAGTCCATGGGGTCGCTAAGAGTCAGACATGACTGAGCAACTTCACTTTCACTTTTAACTTTCATGCATTGGAGAAGGAAATGGCAATCCACTCCAGTGTTCTTGCCTGGAGAATCCCAGGGACAGGGGAGCTTAGTGGGCTGCCATCTACGGGGTTGCACAGAGTCAGACACGACTGAAGTGACTTAGCGGCATCAGTACATATATGTACTACATCTTTATCCATTCATGTATCAATGGACATTGAGTTTTCTTCCATGTTTTGGCTGTTGTAAATAGTGCTGTAATGAACACTGGAGTGCATGTATCTTTTTAAATTATTACTTAATTCAAAAAGAGTAGGATTGCTGGATCATGTGGTAGTTCTTAGTTTTTTAAGGAACCTCCATATTATTGTCCATTATGGTAGTACCAATTTACATGCACACCAAGAGTGTTCAAGGGTTCATTTTTCTCCACACCCTCTCCACAATGTGTTGTCTGTATTGTTAATTCCTATTTATTTTATCCTTTTTGATGTGATGGTAAATAGGGTTGTTTCCTTCATTTCTCTTTCTGACCTTTCATTGTTAGTGTATAGGAATGTAAGATATTTCTGTGCATTGACTTTGAATCCTGCAATGTTACCAAATTCACTGATGAGTTCCAGTAGTTTTCTGGTGGCATCTTTAGGATTTTCTATATATATTATCAGGTCATCTGCAAACAGTGATAGTTTTACTACTATTTTTCTAGTTTGGATTCCTTTTCTTTTTCCTTGCTGATTGCTGTGGCTAGGACTTCCAAAACTATTATCTTGAATAAAAGTGGTGAGACTGTACATCCTTGTCTTGTTCTTTATCTTAGAGGGAATGCTTTCAGATTTTCACCCTTAAGAATGATATTTGCTGAGGGTTTATTGTATATGGACTTTATTATGTGGAGGTAGGTTTCCTCTGGGCCTGCTTTCTGAAGAGTTTTTATAATAAATGTGTGCTGAATTTTATGAAAAGCTTTTCCTGCATCTATTGAGATGATCATATGATTTTTATTCTTCAATTTGTTAATGTGAAGAATAAAACTCTAATTCTATTTGTTAATATTAAAAAAAAATCCTTATACCACTAGGATAAATCCCACTTTTAATGATTCTTTTACTATATTGGTGGATTTGGCTTGCTAGTATTTATTTGAAGATTTTTGCATATATGTTCATCAGTGATACTTGCCTATAATCTTCTTTTTTGTAACATGTTTGTTTGGTTTTGGTGTCAAGGTGATGGTGATGGTGGCTTCATAGGATGAGATTGGGAGTGTTCTTTCCCCTGCAATTTTGGAAGAGTTTCAGAAGGACAGGTATTCACTCTTTTGTAAATGTTTGATAGAATTTGCCTGAGAAGCTAACTGGTTCTTTAATTTTGTTTGTTGGGAATCACAGTATCAATTTCAGTACTTATGATTGGTATCTTTGTATTTTCTATTTTTTATGTTTAAGTCTTGGGAGATTACCTCTCTAAATATTTGTACATTTCTTCTTGGTTGTCCATTTTATTGGCATATAGTTGCTTGTAATAGTTTCTTATGGTCCTTCATTTGTATTTCTGTGGTGCCCATTGTAACTTCTCCTTTTTCATTTCTAATTATATTAATTTGAGCCCTCTCCCTTCTTTTCTTAATGAGTTTTGCTAAATGTTTATCAATTTTGTTTATCTTTTTGAAGAACCAGATTTTAATCTCATTGATCTTTGCTATTGTTTTCTTTGTCTCTATTTCATTTATTTCTCCTCTGATTTTTTATTTCTTTCCTTCTACTAACTTTGGGTTTGTTTTGTTGTTGTTCTTTCATTAGTCGCTTTATTTGTAAAGTTTGGTTGTTTGAGATTTCTCTTGCTTCCTGAGGTAGGATTGTATTGCTTTGTTCTGCAGCCTTTGATCTATCTTGAAGAATGTTCATGTGCACTTAAGAAGTTGTGTATTCTGACATTCCAGGGGAGGCGGTCTAAGGTGGCGGAGGAATAGGATGGAGAGACCACTTTCTCCCCCACAAATTCATCAAAAGAACATTTAAACGCTGAGTAAATTCCACAAAACAACTTCTGAATGCCAGCAGAGGACATCAGGCACCCATAAAAGCAGCCCTTTGTCTTCAAAACGAGGTAGGAAAAAATATAAAAGACAAAAAATAGAGACAAAAGAGAGAGGGACAGGGCTCCATCGCAGGAAGGGAGTCTTAAAGAGAGAAGTTTCCAAACACCAGGAAACACTCTCACTGCCGAGTCTGTGGCAAGCCTTGGAAGCACAGAGGGCAACATAACAGGGAGGAAAAATAAATAAATAATTAAAACTCACAGATTACGAGCCTAATGGTAACTCCCCCAGCAGAGAAGCAGTGCAGATGCCTGCACCTGCCACTAGCAAGCGGGGGCTGGGCAGGGAGGCCTGGGCTGCATTGCTTAGAGTGTGGACTGGGCCTGAATGGCCCAAGGGCAATCTGAGGGAACTAACTTGGGCTAGCAAACCAGACTGTGGGATAGCTACCACACTTAAAGCCAGCCCTAACCTAAGACACTGCCATGCCCATGCAGAGAACAAAGGACTGAACAGAGATAGCTGGCTGCAGACCGGCCCCCTCCAGTGCCAGGCAGCCAGAGCCAGAAGGGGGCAATTGCAGCCCCAGAGAGACATTATCTACCAAACTGCAAGCAGGCTTCTTTGCTAAATAAGACCTCTTGGGGTTCTGGACAGTCAACATCTGTCTGAGAAGGTGCTCTGGTTCTACACCCAGAAAACCAAGTGGCAGGGATGGGGGAGGTGATAAGCCGCAGCAACCATGCTCGCCAAACACCTCATCACCTGAGCTGCTCGGACCTGGGAAGGGCACAGAATGTAGGCCCAACCTAGTCTGCACCTCTGAGGACGACCCGAGTGCCTGAACCTGAGCGGCTTAGATCTGGGAGGTGCATGGAGCCCAGGGCTGGCCTCAGACAGTTCCCGGCAGAGCAACCTAGAGCCTGAGCAGTGTGGACAGGGAGGGCACATACGCCACGAGCAGGGGCAGGCCCAGTGTGGCTGAGGCACTGCGAGCACACACCAGTGTTATTTGTTTGCAGCGTCCCTGCCTCCCCACAGCGCGACTGAACAAGTGAGCCTAAAAGAAAGTGTCCACCACCGCCCCCTTTGTATCAGGGCAGAAATCAGACACTGAAGAGACCAGCAAACAGAAGCTAAAACAGAGGGAACCACCTTGGAAGTGACAGGTGCAATAGATTAAAACCCTGTCATTAGCACCAACTACATGGGAAGGGGCCTATAGATCTTGAGAAATATAAGCCAGACCAACTGCTACTGCTACTGCTACTACTAAGTCACGTCAGTCGTGTCCGACTCTGTGTGACCCCATATATGGCAGCCGGACCAAGAAACTATCCAAAAATGAACTGACCCCACAATACCCACAACACCACCAGAGAAAGTCCTAGATATATTTTTACTATTTTTACAATCTTTTTTTTATTTTTTTTAAATTTTAAGCCTTCTATTACTCCTTTAATTTTCACTTTTATAACTTACTGTTACTTTTCAAAAAAAAAAAAAGACCCTATTTTTTAAAAGTAAACTTAATATATATATATATTTTAAAATAATTTTTGTGACTTTGTTTTTTTCTCTTTATTTTTTTTTTCTTCTTTTCTTTAATATTGTATTTTTGAAATTCAAAACTCTAGATTTTTAATCTGTGCTTTTTGGTATTTGTTGTCAATTTTGTACATTTAAGAACCCAATCTTAGGTACCCATTTTTACTTGGGAGCGAGATTACTGGCTTGACTGCTCTCTCCCCCTTTGGACTCTCCTTTTTCTTCACCAGGTCACCTCTGTGTCCTCCCTGCTGCTGCTGCTGCTGCTAAGTCACTTCAGTCGTGTCCAACTCTGTGTGACCCCATAGACGGAAGCCCACCAGGCTCCCCCATCCCTGGAATTCTCCAGGCAAGAACACTGGAGTGGGTTGCCATTTCCTTCTCCAATGCATGAAAGTGAAAAGTGAAAGTGAAGTCGCTCAGTCGTGTCCGACTCTTAGCGACCCCATGGACTGCAGCCTACCAGGCTCCTCCGTCCATGGGATTTTCCAGGCAAGAGTACTGGAGTAGGGTGCCATTGCCTTCTCCGGTCTCCTCCCTACCCACTCTCTTCTCTACCCAACTCTGAATCTCTGTGTGTTCCAGACGGTAGAAAATACTTAGGGAACTGATTACTGGCTGGATCTGTCTCTCTCCTTTTGATTCCCCCCTTTTATCCTCCTGGCCACCTCTGTCTCCTTCCTCCCTCTTCTCTTCTCTGTATAACTCCATGAACATCTCTGAGTGGTTCAGTTGTGAAGTGCACATAAGGAAGTGATTACTGGCTAGCTTGCTCTCTCCTCTATTGATTCCATCTCATCTCATTTGGGTCACCTCTAACTCCCTCCTCTCTCTTCTCTTCTCCATGTAACTCCCTGAACCTCTCTGGGTGTCCCTCACTGTGGAGAAACTTCATCTTTAACCTAGATGTTTTATCAATGGTGCTGTATAGAAGGAGAAGTCTTGAGACTACTGTAAAAATAAGACTAAAAATCAGAAGCAGGAGGCTTAAGTCCAAACCCTGAGAACACCAGAGAACTCCTGACTCCAGGGAACATTAATTGACAGGAGCTCATCAAACGCCTCCATACCTACACTGAAACCAAGCACCACACAAGGGCCAACAAGTTCCAGAGCAAGACATACTATGCAAATTCTCCAGCAACACAGGACCACAGCCCTGAGCTCCAAGATACAAGCTGCCCAAAGTTACTCCAAAACCATTGACATCTCATAACTCATTACTGGACACTTCATTGCACTCCAGAGAGAAGAAATACAGCTCCACCCACCAGAACACCAACACAAGCTTCCCTAACCAAGAAACCTTGACAAGCCACCTGTACAACCCCACCCACAGTGAGGAAACTCCACAATAAAGAGAACTCCACAAACTGCCAGAATACAGAAAGGCCACCTCAAACTCAGCAATATAAACAAGATGAGACAGAGGAATACACAGCAGGTAAAGGAAGAGGATAAATGCCCACCAAACCAAACAAAAGAGGAAGAGATAGGGAATCTACCTGATAAAGAATTTTGAATAATGATAGTGAAATTGATCCAAAATCTTGAAATCAAAATGGAATCACAGATAAATAGCCTGGAGGCAAGGACTGAGAAGATGCAAGAAAGGTTTAACAAGGACCTAGAAGAAATAAAAAATAGTCAATATATAATGAATAATGCAATAAATAAGATCAAAAACACTCTGGAGGCAACAAATAGAATAACAGAAGCAGAAGATAGGATTAGTGAATTAGAAGATAGAATGGTAGAAATAAATGAATCAGAGAGGAAAAAAGAAAAACAAATGAAAAGAAATGAGGACAATCTCAGAGACCTCCAGGACAGTGTTAAACACTCCAACATTCGAATCATAGGAGTCCCAGAAGAAGAAGACAAAAAGAAAGACCATGAGAAAATACTTGAGGAGATAATAGTTGAAAACTTCCCTAAAATGGGGAAGGAAATAATCACCCAAGTCCAAGAAACCCAGAGAGTCCCAAACAGGATAAACCCAAGGCGAAACACCCCAAGACACATATTAATCAAATTAACAAAGATCAAACACAAAGAACACATATTAAAAGCAGCAAGGAAAAACAACAAATAACACACAAGGGGATTCCCATAAGGATAACAGCTGATCTTTCAATAGAAACTCTTCAGGTCAGGAGGGAATGGCATGACATACTTAAAATGATGAAAGAAAATAACCTACAGCCCAGATTACTGTACCCAGCAAGGATCTCATTCAAATATGAAGGAGAAATCAAAAGCTTTTCAGACAAGCAAAAGCTGAGAAATTCAGCACCACCAAACCAGCTCTCCAACAAATACTAAAGGATATTCTCTAGACAGGAAACACAAAAACGGTGTATAAACTTGAACCCAAAACAATAAAGTAAATGGCAATGGAATCATACGTATCAATAATGCCCTTAAACATAAATGGGTTGAATGTCCCAACCAAAAGACAAAGACTGGCTGAATGGATAAAAAAACAAGACCCCTATATATGTTGTCTACAAGAGACCCACCTCAAAACAGAGGACACATACAGACTGAAAGTGAAGCGCTGGAAAAAGATATTCCATGCAAATAGAGACCAAAAGAAAGCAGGAGTAGCAATACTCATATCAAACAAAATAGACTTTAAAACAAAGGCTGTGAAAAGAGACAAAGAAGGACACTACATAATGATCAAAGGATCAATCCAAGAAGAAGATATAACAATTGTAAATATATATGCACCCAACATAGGAGCACTGCAATATGTAAGACAAATGCTAACAAGTATGAAAGGGGAAATTAACAATAACACAATAATAGTGGGAGACTTTAATACCTCACTCACATCTATGGATAGATCCACTAAACAGAAAATTAACAAGGAAACACAAACTTTAAATGATGCAATAGACCAGTTAGACCTAATTGATATCTATAGGACATTTCACCCCAAAACAATGAATTTCACCTTTTTCTCAAGCGCACATGGAACCTTCTCCAGGATAGATCACATCCTGGGCCACAAATCTAGCCATAGTAAATTCAAAAAAATAGAAATCATTCCAAGCATCTTTTCTGACCACAATGCAGTAAGATTAGATCTCAATTACAGGAGAAAAATTATTATATATTCCAACATCTGGAGGCTGAACAACACGCTGCTAAATAACCAACAAATCACAGAAGAAATCAAAATATGCATAGAAATGAATGAAAATGAAAACACAACAACCCAAAACCTGTGGGATACTGTAAAAGCAGTGCTATGGGGAAAGTTCATAGCAATACAGGCATACCTCAAAAAACAAGAAAAAAGTCAAATAAATAACCTAACTCTACACCTAAAGCAACTAGAAAAGGAAGAAATTAAGAACACCAGGGTTACTAGAAGGAAAGAAATCTTAAAAATTAGGGCAGAAATAAATGCAAAAGAAATAAAGGAGACCATAGCAAAAATCAACAAAGCCAAAAGCTGGTTCTTTGAAAGGATAAATAAAATTGACAAACCATTAGCCAGACTCATCAAGAAACAAAGGGAGAAAAATCAAATCAATAAAATTAGAAATGAAAATGGAGAGATCACAACAGACAACACAGAAATACAAAGGATCATAAGAGACTACTATCAGCAATTATATGCCAATAAAATGGACAACGGGAAGAAATGGACAAATTCTTAGAAAAGTACAACTTTCCAAAACTCGACCAGCAAGAAATAGAAAATCTTAACAGACCCATCACAAGCACGGAAATTGAAACTGTAATCAGAAATCTTCCGGCAAACAAAAGCCCAGGTCCAGACGGCTTCACAGCTGAATTCTACCAAAAATTTAGACAAGAGCTAACACCTATCCTGCTCAAACTCTTTCAGAAAATTGCAGAGGAAGGTAAACTTCCAAACTCATTCTATGAGGCCACCATCACCCTAATACGAAAACCTGACAAAGATGCCACAAAAAAGAAAACTACAGGCCAATATCACTGATGAACAAAGATGCAAAAATCCTTAACAAAATTCTAGCAATCAGAATCCAACAACACATTAAAAGATCATACACAATGACCAAGTGGGCTTTATCCCAGGGATGCAAGGATTCTTCAATATCTGCAAATCAATCAATGTAATACACCACATTAACATATTGAAAAATAAAAGCCATATGATTATCTCAATAGATGCAGAGAAAGCCTTTGACAAAATTCAGCATCCATTTATGATCAAAACTCTCCAGAAAGCAGGAATAGAAGGAACATACCTCAACATAATCAAAGCTATATATGACAGACCCACAGCAAACATTATCCTCAATGGTGAAAAATTGAAAGCATTTCCTCTAAAGTCAGGAACAAGACAAGGGTGCCCACTTTCACCATTACTATTCAACATAGTTTTGGAAGTTTTGGCCACAGCAATCAGAGCAGAAAAAGAAATAAAAGGAATCCAAATTGGAAAAGAAGAAGTAAAGCTCTCACTGTTTGCAGATGACATGATCCTCTACATAGAAAACCTTAAAGACTCCACCAGAAAATTACTAGAACTAATCAATGACTATAGTAAAGTTGCAGGATATAAAATCAACACACAGAAATCCCTTGCAGTCCTATACACTAATAATGAGAAAATAGAGAAATTAAGGAAACAACTCCATTCACCATTGCAACGGAAAGAATAAAATACTTAGGAATATATCCACCTAAAGAAACTAAAGACCTATATATAGAAAACTATAAAACACTGGTGAAAGAAATCAAAGAGGACACTAATAGATGGAGAAATATACCATGTTCATGGATCGGAAGAATCAATATAGTGAAAATGAGTATACCACCCAAAGCAATCTATAAATTCAATGCAATCCCTATCAAGCTACCAACGGTATTTTTCACAGAGCTAGAACAAATAATTTCACGATTTGTATGGAAATACAAAAAACCTCAAATAGCCAAAGAAATCTTGAGAAAGAAGAATGGAACTGGAGGAATCAACCTGCCTGACTTCAGGCTCTACTACAAAGCCACAGTCATCAAGACAGTATGGTACTGGCACAAAGACAGAAATATAGATCAATGGAACAAAATAGAAAGCCCAGAGATAAATCCACGCACATATGGACACCTTATCTTTGACAAAGGAGGCAAGAATATACAATGGATTAAAGACAATCTCTTTAACAAGTGGTGTTGGGAAAACTGGTCAGCCACTTGTAAAAGAATGAAACTAGAGCACTTTCTAACACCATACACAAAAGTAAACTCAAAATGGATTAAAGATCTAAACGTAAGACCAGAAACTATAAAACTCTTAGAGGAGAACATAGGCAAAACACTCTCTGACATACATCACAGCAGGATCCTCTATGACCCACCTCCCAGAATATTGGAAATAAAAGCAAAAATAAACAAATGGGACCTAATTAAACTTAAAAGATTCTGCACAACAAAGGAAACTATAAGCAAAGTGAAAAGGCAGCCTTCAGAATGGGAGAAAATAATAGCAAATGAAGCAACTGACAAACAACTAATCTCAAAAATATACAAGCAACTCCTGCAGCTCAATTCCAGAAAAATAAACAACCCAATCAAAAAATGGGCCAAAGAACTAAATAGACATTTCTCCAAAGAAGACATACAGATGGCTAACAAACACATGAAAAGATGCTCAACATCACTCATTATCAGAGAAATGCAAATCAAAACCACCAAGAGGTACAATTTCATGCCAGTCAGAATGGCTGTGATCCAAAATCTACAAGCAATAAATGCTGGAGAGGGTGTGGGAAAAGGGAACCCTCTTACACTGTTGGTGGGAATGCAAACTAGTACAGCCACTATGGAGAACAGTGTGGAGATTCCTTAAAAAACTGGAAATAGAACTGCCTTATGACCCAGCAATCCCACTGCTGGGCATACACACTGAGGAAACCAGAAGGGAAAGAGACACATGTACCCCAATGTTCATCACAGCGCTGTTTATAATAACCAGGACATGGAAGCAACCTAGATGTCCATTAGCAGATGAATGGATAAGAAAGCTGTGGTACATAAACACAATGGAGTATTACTCAGCCATTAAAAAGAATGCATTTGAATCAGTTCTAATGAGGCAGATGAAACTGGAGCCTATTATACAGAGTGAAGTAAGCCAGAAAGAAAAACACCAATACAGTATATTAATACATATATATGGAATTTAGAAAGATGATAACGATAACCCTGTATGTGAGACAGCAAAAGAGACACAGATGCATAGAACAGTCTTTTGGACTCTGTGGGAGAGGAGAGGGTGGGGATGATTTGGGAGAATGGCATTGAAACATGTATAATATCATATATGAAACGAATTGCCAGTCCAGGTTTGATGCATGATACTGTTTGCTTGGGGCTGGTGCACTGGGATGACCCAGAGAGATAATACGATGAGGGAGGAGTGAGGGGGGTTCAGGATGGGGAACACGTGTACACACATGGTGGATTCATGTTGATGTATGGCAAAACCAATACAATATTTTAAAGTAATTAACCTCCAATATAAGTAAACAAATCTATTAAAAAAAAGAGAAGTTATGTATTCTGCTGCTTTTGTATAGAATTTTCTATAAATATCAATTAAGTCCATCTGGCCTAGTTATCACTTAAGACCTGTATTCCCTTATTGATTTTCTGTCTTACAATTTTCCCACTGATGTAAGTAGGGTGTTAAATACTCTACTATTATTGTTACTGTCAATTTCTCCTTTTATGGCTGTTAGTGTTTGCCTTATATAGTGGATTGCTCCTATATTGGGTACATATATATTTAAAATTTTTTATCTCCTTAGATTTATCTCTTGATCATTATGTAGTGTTCTTCTTTGCCTCTTACAACAGTCTTTTTTAAAAAGTCTACTTTATCTGATATGAATATTGCTATTCACATCAGCTTTCTTTTGGTTTCCATTTGTGTAGAATATCTTCTTCTATCCTCTTACTTTCAGTCTGTATGTGTTCATATGTCTCAAGTGGATCTCTTGTAGACAGTATAGATATAGGTCTTGTTTTTGTTTGACTTCAGCAGTTTATGTGTTTTGATTGGAGCATTTTATCAAGTTAAATTTAAGGTAACTACCAATATGTATATTCTTATTGCCATCTTGTCAATTGCTTTGGATTTGTTTTTGTGGGTCTTTTTCTTCCCTTCATCTTTTCTGTCTTTTGTGATTTGATGACTATCTTTAGTATTGTTGGCTTCCCTGGTGGCTCAGATGGTAAAATTTCTGCCTACAATGAGGGAGACCCAGGTTCAATCCCTGGACTGGACAGATCTCCTGGAGAAGGAAATGGCAACCCACTCTAGCATTCTTGCCTAGAAAATCTCATGGACGGAGGAGCCAGGTAGGCTACAGTCCATGGGGTCACAAAGAGTCAGACATGACTGAGTGACTTCAATTTCACTTTATTGTTGTGTTTGGATTCTTTCCCATGTGTTACCTACTGTAAATTTTTTGTTTGCAGTTACCATGAACATATATATATATATTTCTTTAATTTATTTTTAATTGAAGGATAATTGCTTTACAATATTGTGTTGGTTTCTGCCATACATCAACATGAATCAGCCATAGGTATACATATGTCCCCTCCCTTTTAAACCCCCCTCCCACCTCCCACCCCATCCCACCCCTCTGGGTTGTCACAGAGCCTCATTTAAGTTCCCTGAGTCATACAGCAAATTCCCACTGGCTATCTATTTTGCAGCCTTCCCTGATATCTCAGTTGGTAAAGAATCCACCTGCAATGTAGGAGACCTGGGTTTGATCACTGGGTTGGGAAGATCCCCTGGAGAAGGGATAGGCTACCCACTCCAGTATTCTGGCCTGGAGAATTCCATGGACTTATAGTCCTTGGGGTTGCAAAGACTCAGACATGACTGAATGACTTTCACTTTCATCTATTTTACAAATGGCCGTGTACATGTTTCTATGCAACTCTCTCCATTCATTTCACCCTCTCCTTCACCCCCCTCCCCTTCACCCCCCTCCCCATGAACTTCTGATACAGCAGTGTATGTATATGTGTGCACATATATATATGCACACATATATGTATATGTGCACACATATGTATACACAAGATAGTTTTAAGTTGTTGCTGTTAATTTCAAATGCATTTCTAATGTTCTTTACTCTTGGTCTTTAACTCCATTCTTTTTTCAAGATCTTGGGTAATCCTTACTATTGTTACTATGGATGCTTTTCCAGGTAGATTGCTTATCTCCACTTTACTTTGTCATTCTTCTGGAGTTTCATACTTTCATTTGGAACTTATTTCTTTGCCATCTCATTCTGCCTAACTTTCTGTGTCTCTGGTCTCCATTCCTCAGGATTCAACATTGTGATTCTTCTTGGTTTTCTCACCCCTTTGTGGCTGAGGATGATCCAGGGGCTTGTGCAGGCTTCCCTGTGGGAGGGACTGGTGCATGCCCACTGCTGGGTAAGGCTGGATATTGTCCCTCTGGTGGCAAGACTGTGTCAAGGCATCTGTTTAGAGACAACTATTGGCTCAAGACAACTTTAGGCAGCCTATCTGCTAATGGGTGGGGCTGTGTTCCCACACTGTTGGTTATTTGGCTTGAATGCCCCAGCATTGGAGCCTGAAGGCTGTCAGTGTGGCCAGTTCCCGACATCAAAATGGTGACCTCTGTGGGAGCTCAGGTCAATGAACAATCCCTGGGGCATGTGCCACCAGTGTCCTTGCCTCCACAGTGAGCCACAGTTGACCCTGGTTTCCCCAGGAGATCCTCTAAGACCCACAAGTAAATTGGCTCAAGCTTTTATGGAGTCACTACTTTTCCCTGGGTCCCAGTGCATTGAAACCTTGTCTGCACCCTCCAAGAATGAAGTCTCTGTTTCCCCCAGTCCTACAGAGCTCCTTCTTTCTGGCCCTGCTGGCCTTCAAAACCAAATACGCTGGGGGCTTTTCCTCCTCTTTATGCTGGACACCTTGGCTTGGGAGCCTGACAAGGATCAAAACTCTCAGTCATTGGGCTTCCCTTGTGGCTCAGCTGGTAAAGAATCCACCTGCAATGTTGGAGACCTGGTTTGATCCCTGGGTTAGGAAGATCCCCTGGAGATGGGAAAGGCTACCCACTCCAGTATTCTGGCCTGGAGAATTTCATGGACTGTATAGTCCATGGGGTCTCAAAGAGTCAGACATGACTGAGTGACTTTCCTTTTCATGTGGGAGACCCTGGTAAATTGTTTTCCAGTTTGTGGGTTTCCAATCTGGCAGGTATGGGATTTGATTCTGTTGTGAAAGTGCCCCTCCTGCTGTCCCACTGTGGCCGCTTCTTTGTCTTTGGGTGTAGAATATCTATTTTGTAGGTGTGAGTCTTTTCTGTCAATGGTTGTTTAGCAGTTAGTTGTGATTTTGGTGTTTTCATGGGATAAGTTAAGCTCAAATTCTTCTATTCTATCACTGTGTCTCTCCTTCAAATATTTCTTTGAGTTATTTTAATTAACTCATTGAGTAAACATTGTCAGCACCTACTTCATGAGAGATGCTGTTCCCAGTACTAGATCAAATAATAGTAGTAATATATGACAGCTAGTTAAATAGACTTAAAACATATTTATTTCATGTACCCAAAATTCTTTAAACCAATTTATATATCCCTTTTAATTTAATCAGGAAAACTCCCTTTAGATAAGTCCTATTATTATCTGTTTCATAAATGAGGAAATGAAGTGCAGAATAAAGTATAAAGATAAATATAATAGTCTCCACCATCACAGACCTTACAGTGTAAGAAAAAGATTTACCAGAAACTATAATGGTTTAGTTTAGCCTGATGTGGCCCAGGGAAATCTTCACAGAAAATATGATGGGTAATCAGTTTAGCATCTGTAATATAGGAAATTTCCGGAAGATGAGGTGGGAGTGAGGGTGAGATGAGGATGGATTGTGGATGGAAATGTAGGCAGTGGTTAGCATTATAAGCAAAGGAAGTTAACTGCCATCGAAGGAGAATGTAGGATAGCTTCTAATGTTACTGAGAAAACTTGTGTCACCTTGTTCTTCAGTTATTTTTTTAAAAATTCAAATGTTAGGTCAACATCCAAGAAATATAGTAATCTTTTATCCTATTTTTTTAGTATCCATGAAACATTGATTCACTTACTCTTCAAAACAACATTATATATTAATAGTACAACATCTGCAGGCTTTAATAAAGTTTTGTGTTGCAAGAAGGGTTGTATCATTGTCCTACACAGATAATTTACAGCATTTCATATCCTAAAAGTGCTAACAAACCTCATATAGAAATTCTTCAGAAAACCTCATATAGAAAATTCTTCATAGAAAACCTCATATAGAAATTCTGTCTCTTTCAAGCAAGATCACATCTTTCAGACTTTGCTAGGGTTAGAATTGTTAATTTTTAATCAGAAGAGTTTTGCCAACTTTATGTGGTTATCTTCTCATATTGGTTATGAAACATGATTATGAAATCTCTTTTATCCATGGTAAGGAATCTAACTTTTTTTAGAAACACTTGTTTCTCTGAAGTGTTTAGGAAATGCTGGGTCAGATGAATGGTGGTATAATTTCTGGAAAAGAGCTTTGAGAGAGAAGCATAGTCATTTACATTAGGACATAAAACTGAGTTATACAGGGGCAGCCAAATCAAAATATCCTGTAGGTGGAATGATCTACAGCTCTTAACCAGATCAAAGTTTAAAATAAATTTGGAAAAAGAGCCATGTTTGAGTAAGATGAAATGTACTTATTTTTTCTCCCTTATGAGCATGACTTTTGTACTCTTTTTGTCTTTTGCTTTTAATGTTTATATTTTTACGTAATATACAGTTTTATAATATCCTCTTTTATCTGAAGAATTTGAAACTTTACTGCAAGAACAAACTTCAGCACAACCTAAGAAATGAAACTGGATATTTTCAGCTCACTAATTACCCATATAAATCCTTTCATTGCCCTAGGAATAGGGCCCTCCACCCGGTTCTAACTTTAGTTACAACTAGTTTTAACTTTAGTTCTCCACTTTAAAACTAAAGTTAATATGAAAACTAAAGTTCTCATATTGCTTACAAAACATGATTATAAAATCTCTTTTATCTGTGGGAATCTAACTTTTTAAAGAAACATTTGTTTCTCTGAGGTGTTTGAGAAACTCTATCTAGGTCAGATGTCCTCCACCTAGTTCTAACTTTAGTTCTTCACTTTAAAACTAACCTTCTCAGCTAGTATCTTGATAGGATTAAGACCAAAACTGGATCTTATCAGGGTCTTACATAGGTTTTTGGACTTCCCTGGTGGCTCAGACCATAAAGCGTCTGCCTACAATGAGGGAGACCAGGCTTCAATCCCTGGGTCAGGAAGATCCCCTGGAGAAGGAAATGGCAATCCACTCCAGTACTCCTGCTTGGAAAATCCCGTGGACGGCGGATCCTGGTAGGCTACACACTTCATGGGGTTTCAAAGAGTCGGACACGACTGAGAGACTTCACTTTCACATAGGTTTTTAGGTACCAGAATTTACTGGGACAACTGCTCCATAAAAATATTTCAGGCTAAAATTCTGTCTTGTATAATTTATGGAATAACATAGTGGGTTCTTGAAAAATCTTTGTGCAGAAATTTAAAGTTGATTGTAATTTATATTTTATGAACTATATCTAGGTGTACTTTTAAAGAATTACTTTCTCTTTAATTTTGCACTCTGAGAGTAGAATCAGTGGGATAGTCAAACAATTGGTAAACTCCAGTAAATTAGCAAACATTTTATCATATGTATAAAATGATAAATCAGTATATTTTTTATGTACAAAATGGTGAAAATTTACTTTGTTTCTTAGAATATTTACATTTAGGTACATTAATTAAATACTAATGCATTTTTTCAATTTATACTAGGTGTAAATTTATACTAGGTGTACAACCACAAATAGAATAATCAAAAAATAAAATTACACAAGCAATAAATACATACATCATGTACACCATTACTAATTTATATTAAAACTTGAAATTTTGGCTATTCATATTTGTTTTAATTTGACAATTACCTTTTTAGTTAGGTAATTACCGTGCTACTAATTCCATTTTATTTATTTTTTGGCTGGGCTGGCTCTTCATTGCTGTATGTGAGCGTCTCATTGCGGTGGAGTCTCTTGTTGCAGGAGTAAAGGCTCCAAGGCAGGCGGGCTTCAGAAGTTGCTGCACATGGTCTCAGTAGTCATGGCTGGTGAGCTCCAGAGTGCAGGTCCAAGTAGTTGTGATGCACCGGCTTAGTTTCCTCACAGCATGTAGGATTTTCCTAGACAAGGTAGCGAACCAGTGTCCCCTGCATTGCAAGGTAGATTCTTAACCATTGGCTCACCAGGGAAGCCCTAATTCAATTTTAAATAAAATTTCAGATGATGGCAACCAAAATCTATAGAATGGATTTTTAAAAATATTTACATACAAAGAAAAAATGTTGAGTGACTAATTTTCCAAAACTAGCAGGTTATTTTCATTCTTTTGCTAAATATTTGAAAAACTAACCTGTTGCATATTGAGCAAAGATTAAAAATTAGGAATAATATGAACTTATAAGGTAACTAATTGTTCGCTTTTAAAAATAAAAACTCCTATTACCTAAACCTAGATACTAAATATTCCTCAAAATTTAAAAAAAAAAAAAAGTTGGAACTATTTCTTTAAAAGAATATGTCTTAGTTTAACTGAATTTAGAATTGTGTGTTAAAATTTACCCCTTAAAGACCCAATCAGTTATCTTCTTGTAGTCATTATTTTCATCTACCCAAATGAAGTTTTTTTTCTTTTTTTTTTTTAACTTAATAATAGTCACATTTTCCTGGGAATCTTCTACTTGGGTAACAAGTTTTAAATCTAAAATTTAATTACCATATCTGAATTCAGATCTCTAAGAGGTGAGGATTTGGCTTTGTCTCAAATCCTGAAGTTCAGACAAACTTTTATAGTTCTGTGTTAAAATAAGTGTTACAGTATGTGCATGAACAATGTTATGGTTACAGTGTAACAATAAAGCACAAGTATACTCAGTAACTAAAAAGGGGATAAATTGTGAAAATATTTTTGGACCCCAGATAACAGTAACAACTTAATTTTTCAGTCCTGTTTCTAGTTTGAAAATAACCTAGGACTCCTACAGATTGCTCAATTATAATTTCATCCAGATTTAGCCCTAGGGTTTTCAGTAGCAGTTATGATATTTTTGTGTTTATGTTCACTCACTGAAATAACTGTGGGAAAAATACTCAGTAGACTTCAGGTATACAGTGGTGAACAAGGCATCAGTTTCCTTTCTTCAAAAGACTTAGACTGTTTCTGGTTAGTAAACAGATGACTCCAAAGGATGTGATAAATGCTCATTAGCTGTAACTATAGGGTGCTACATGAGAACAAAGTGGAACACCAAATTCAGTCTGATGTTGGCAGGTGCTTTTCACTGGCAATGATGTCTTAGTTGTAGCATCAGAAAGTGGATGAGTTATCTAAGTGAAAAGAGAAATTAAAGTAGAATGCTTTGATAGGAGGAGCATTATTCACAAAGCTATTGACATAACAGACAGCATGGTGATTTCTGGAAAAATAAATTAATTCATTATCACTGAAAAATAATTTGAGGTGGATAATAAATGAGATGGAACTGGAGAGCTAACAAATAAGAGATTTGTATTTCATTTTAAGCTTAATGAAAAGATTCAAAGAGATGCCATAATGCATTTGAGGCTTTTAAAAAAGATTACTGTGGCTGTCATATGGAAATAAATTTGAGAACAGGAAAATCAAATGCAGAGATTTTTCCTTGATTAAATCCAAGAGAAGAAAAGAACCAGCTATGAAAAAACTGGGGAAATTAAATTTGGACTATATACTGAATTACAGTATTCTTTCAGTGTCAAATTCTCAAAGCATGATGATTGCATTGTGGCTATGTAAGAGGATGTCCTAGTTCTTAAAAACAAATGATGGACTATTTAAGAAAGAACAGTTATTAAGTATGCAACTAAATCCCAAAAAATTGAGGGAAGAAAGGCAGGGAGGGGAGAAAATGAATATATTAAGTCTTAACAATTGGTCAATCAAGGTGAAGAGAATGTAGTGGTCAAGAATAGAGAAGGCTATTCTGGTGATCCAGGCATTGGGGTGTGTGTGTGTACACTTTTTTAAAATCTGAATGCTAAGAAATTAGCTCCAAGGTAGTATGACATATTCCCTCTCTCCCCCACCTTCCCTTACAAACCACTTGGATTATTTTTTTCTCTTATGGTTTGCTGAGAACAAAAGTTATTTAAGAGATGATTTAAGTATCTAAGGATGTATCTTAGAACAACTGAAATACCCAGCAGATGGGCTCAACTCAGAGTGACTCCATCAGCCTGTCACTTGACTTTGTACTGCTATATCTTTTATAATTACTACATAGCTGTGAAAGGTCATCCTTATGTACAGTAGGAAAGTAAATGCAGTTCTGGCATTGTGATTGTGCCATTGGTGATTCTATTGTATAATTTTTGGAGGAGGTCTTTTTTTGTTGTTTCAGTAAATAGGAAAGTTTTCATCTGGGGTCTTGTTATCTTAGTCACTGAACAATTCAAATATGTTAAAATACTGCTCTTCTGCTGGTAAGTAAAGCAGCACTTAGTGAATGAACTTCAGACATTAAACAGAATCTGACTGTATCTCAAACTTGACATAAATTCATACTAAAACTTTCAAAAAATTGAGTTTAGAAATTGTTCGCTATCTATTTGAAGAAGAATCAACAAATGGCATTTTTAACAGACCAAAACCAAAAAATTTTCAAATTTATATAGAAATATAACAGTATGAAGCTTCCTCAGAAAACTAAAAATAGAAATACCATATAATCAAACAATCCCACTCCTGAGCTTGTATGCCTGGGCATATAACCAGACAAAATTACAATTCAAAAAGATACATGTACCCCTATATTCATAGCAGTACTATTTACAATAATCAAGATATGAAAACAATCAAAGTGTCCACTGACAGATGAATGGATAAAGAATGTGTAGTACATATATACAATGGAATGTTACTCACCCATAAAAAAGAATGAAATAATGTCAGTTGCAGCAACATAGATGCAACTAGGGATTATCATACTAAGTGAATTCACTCAGAAAAAGATTGACAAACACCATATGATTTCGTTTATGTGTAGAATCTATGAAACAGACTCACAGACATAAAGAACAGATTTGTGGTTGCCACGGGAGTGGGAGTTGGAGAAGGGATGGAGAGGGAGTTTAGGCTAAGCAGGTGAAGACTATTGTGTATAGAATGAATCAAGCACAAGGTCCTGCTGTATCACACAGGGAACTATATTCAATATCCTATGATAAACCATAATGGAAAACAATATTTGTAAAATGTGTACATATATGTATGTATATCAGAATCACTTTGCTGTATAGCAAAAATTAACACAATATTGTGAGTCAACTATACTTCAGTTATAAAAACAAAAAACCTGAAAGTACATGGCAAAAGAAATGGGCAGAACACCTCAACAGAAGTTTTTTCCAAAAGACATACAGGTGGCCAATAGGCACGTGAAAAGATGTTTAACATCTCTAATCATCAGAGAAACATAAATAAAAATAACAAGATATCTCAAATCTGTCAGAATAGTCGTCATCAAAATGTCTTTGTAGGATCCAGTAATCCCTATCCTGGGCATATATCTGGTAAAAACAAAAATTCTAATTAAAAAAGATACATGTACTCCAATATTCACAGTAATACTATTCACAATAGCAAAGACATGGAAGCAACCTAAGCATCCATACACAGACACACACACACAAACACAATGGAGTATTACTCAGCCATAAAAAGACTGAAATAATGCCATTTGCAGCAACATGGATGGACCTAGAGGTTAAAATGTTAAGTGAAGTAAGACAAAGAAATATATGATATTATTTATATGCAGAATCTAAAAAAGTGATACAAGTAAACTTATTTATAAAAAAAATAGATTCAGACATATAAAACAAATTTATGGTTACCAAAGGGGAGGGGAGGGATAAATTAGGAATTTTGTATTAAAATTCCTATATATAAAATAGACAAACAACAAGGACATACTGTATAGGACAGGGAACTATATTCAATATATTGTAATAACTTTACAATGGAAAAGAATCTGAAAAGTATATGTATGTTTGTATATATATACCTCATGAGAAGAGTTGACTCATTTGAAAAGACTCTGATGCCGGGAGGGATTGGGGGCAGGAGGAGAAGGGGACGACCGAGGATGAGATGGCTGGATGGCATCACTGACTCAATGGACGTGAGTCTGAGTGAACTCCGGGAGTTGGTGATGGACAGGGAGGCCTGGTGTGCTGCGATTCATGGGGTCGCCAAGAGTCGGACATGACTGAGTGACTGAACTGAACTGAACTGATATGGATGTGAGAAATGAACAAGTTGACTGGTTCAAGGCAGGCAAAAGTGGGAGGAAGGACATATTTGCTTACAATGTAATTTTAAAGATTAGAAACACTCACCCAACATACAATCTTTTGCCTGACAGATAAATATATTGCATGTATTAAAGAGACATCACACAAGAATATATATGTGTGTGTGTGTGTATATATATATATATATACACATATATATGTACATATATATATGTATTTGCTGTACATGTGAGACATAATATATCAAATATACTTCACTAAGGGCTTCCCAAGTAGCACAGTGGTAAAGACTCTGCCTGCCAATGCAGGATACACAAGCCATGTGTGTTCAATCCCTGGGTCAGGAAGATCCCCTGGAGTAGCAAATGGCAACCCACTCCAGCATTCTTGCCTGGAAAATTTCATGGACAGAGGACCTGACAGACTACAGACTAAGGGATTACAAAGAGTCAGACACAAACTGAGCGACTGAGCACATACACACATACTTCAGTATAAAATGAACTAAAATGGGAAATCAGTCCTGAATATTCTTTGGAAGGTCTGATGCTGAAGCTGAAACTCCAATACTTTGGCCACCTGATGAGAAGAACTGACTCATTTGAAAAGACCCTGATGCTGGGCAAGATTGAAGGTGGGAGGAGAAGGGGACGACAGAGGATGAGATGGCTGGATGGCATCACTGACTCAATGGACATGAGTTTAAGTGAACTACAGGAGTTGGTGACGGACAGGGAGGCCTGGCGTGCTGCAGTCCATGGGGTCGCAAAGACTTGGACATGACTGAGCGACTGAACTGAACTGAATTGAAAATAAATTTTGAAAGAAGAATTTAGTCCCTCAGCAAGTTATAAAAGTTCATTATTAGTAGTAAAAAGACAGGAAAAAACATATGTCATCTTAGACATTCAAAATTCAACTGGTAATCTTTTGTGTATGTGTGTGCCATATGTATTCTAAAGATTCTACCAGTTTAAACAATGGTCCCGCCAGTGGGGGAGAGTAGTAAACACTTACAATGAATTTTCTACCTGCCAGGCATTCTTTTAAGAGCGTTACTAGAATAAATTCACCTAGTACTCACCACAAATCTACAATATAGATAAATTATTACAATTTTTATTTTACAGAGAAGAAAATTGAGTGTAGACAGTTTAAGTTCACAGAGAAAGCATTGGCGTGTGACCTCAAACTTGGGCAGTCTGGCTGCCGATTCACAATAGGAGGCAGGGTGTGTCTTTGACAGAGGCTGGGAGTTATAAGAGAAAGACCTTGGCAGTTACATTTCCCAATTTTTAAAGATGTGATATGACTTGAAAACTTGTGTGATGTCCCTTTGATACATGGAATATATTTCTCTTTCAGGCAAAAAATTGCATGTTGGGTGAGTGTTTATAATTCTTAAAATTACATTGTAAGCAGATGTGTCCTTCCTCCCACCTTTGCTTCCTTGAACCAGTCAACTTGTTCATTTCTCACATACCTAACATCTCTTTACTGAGTTTTATTTTCTTGAAGATTAAGACTAACTTAACATAACTAACTTACATGTTAATCTCTCCGAATAGCTTTCCGTATAGGATTTGGTCTTTGGCTTGACAATTATGAATAACCATTTGCCACTGCTGACATTTTAGGGCCCACTGTAATACAGCAGTAACTATCAATGTTCATGTTTTTGAATACAAATAATTCATAAAAGTATGAAAATTGGATTCCTGAAATACATTTCTGAAATAATTCTGTTTCATCATCCATGTCTTAAAAAAAAAAACCTATTGTTTATTTATTTGATTGTGCTAGGTTTTAGCTGTGGCATGTGGGATCTAGTTCCTTGACCAGAAATTAAACCCGGGCCCCCTGCATTGGGAACATGGTGTCTTAGCCACTGGACCACCAAGGAAGTCCCCTCCATGTCTTTTTCATGGATCTTTATGGACTATTTAAATATACAAATCCTAATAATATGTCAAGTTCATTAGACATAATTAGGTGCAACTTAATATTACAAATATTAAAATATTTTAAATAGAAATTCATTTTCAAATTAAGCTATTCCTCTCAAAACAGTAAGCAAGAGAGTCTCATAATTCAATGAAATAGCTGTTAAAGCTTGTGAACAAAACAAAACATAATATTGCAAGATTGATGATCAATTTCTCATTCCTAAGCACAAGAGATCAAAATACAAATAAGACACGTGCATTGCTTGTCCATAAAGAAGCATACAATTAATAGCAAGAACTGAAAAGAAGCAGCACGAGACATCAAAGGGGAATCTACAAGGAATATGCAAATCTATAGTACGGACTCAGGAAGGGCATCCCAGAAGGAGTAAATACATACCTTGAGACCAAGGCAGCTAGGCTTTGGACCTACGCTCTAAAAGTGTACAATATTATTCTGTTTGAATTAACACAGAACGATCAGAAAATAGTTAAAAGATTTGCACAATGTCTGCAGGAAGAAATTAAAATTTTCTAATTTAATCATTAAACTCTTCAACTTATTTAGTTCGAAGATATTTACATCTTAGTTCCAAGGATTCTCATTAAAAGCAAAATTGATGCAAATAGTTGCGTATAGCATTTGAACAGAAAATAAATGTTCATTCACACTGAGCAAGCAACCTATAATAGATTATTTTTGTCCAATTTAAACTACATAAAAAGTTAGTGTTCATTAATACTCAATGCAAGGTGAATGTCGGCAATTATAGGAAAATTACAGAAAGAAAAAATTCACTGATTAGGACCTCAATTTGTCACAGAAGATTCCTCTCACCAAATTGTAAAATTCTCTTTTCATTGTCATAGTGGACTAACGTGGAAGTCATAGCTATGTGATTGCATGCAATCATTTAAGTAGAAAACAAAGTTTTAATTTATGAACTGTCATCTCTCCAGGGGAATAATATCCCCAGACAGTCAGAAATAATTAAATTTAGTTTCATGAAAAAGAGCACTTATCCACTTTAATTGTATTTTGTTAGTGTAGAAATCTTGAGGGCTGGATGAATGGTTACTCCTCCTCAGAGCCCCTGCACCAGCACACCTCCTAATACAGAAAATGCACTCAGTAAAACAAAACAGATTCATCAATTATATTAGCTCTAAATATTTCTAATATTTATAATGATGCAGTTTTCTCTTCAGGGTATTGGATTTTTGTGCTTCTATACATTGCTACCAATTTTAAAGGGAAATTAAGAGAAGCAACATTTAGAAAGCACCAATTAAACACCACTTTTAAATTCTATAACTTGAAAACTTATTTTCCATCTCCTTTATAATTTTTTCCACATTTTTATAAAAGTAATGCTAACATTAGTTTTCTTTTATAATTGTATATTTGATATGTACTATAATATGTATACACATAAACATATATATGGTTTAGTCACTAAGTTGTATCTGACTCTTGCAAACCCATGCACTATAGCCCACCAGGCTTCTCTGTCCTCTGTCCATGGAATTTCCCAGGCAAGAATACTGGAGTGGGTTGCCATTTCCGTCTCCAAAACTTATATATGTTTGTGTGCAAATATAATAATGTTATTAAATCAAACCTCTAAGATTTAGACATACATGATACGCTGAGATATCTTTAAGACTGGACATGGGGAGCATCTTATGTCACCTTACTCCTTTTTTAAAAATTCAGTTATCTTTATTATTTTAGCAACTCATTTATAAAAATATTCTTTGACAAAGATGAATCTTATAAGATGTAAATGAGAACTGGTTTTGAATAAAAAAGAGCATAGTTACAAATCAGGAGACTAACCAAAGGAAATGCTACAGAAAAACGTTTTAAACAAGTACCTCTTTTAAACTACTCACATATTCACACAGAAGAGAAAGTCTTCCTTGAATAAGCGCACTGTTGATTTATGAAGTCATAACTAGGCAGAAAGTAGGACAATCTAATTGGTATGATGTAAAACCATTCACTTGCAATTTTATGATTTGGTGAAAGGCACATTCTTCTGAATTTTAAAGGAATCAGTAGCACTATTAGACTATTAGCATTTGTAAATGTCTACACCACTGAATTAAATATAAAGAAATGTTTAGAGACAGGTTAAAAAAATAAAAGTGAACTTTTACAAGACAACAGCATCTCTGACTAGCCTAGAAAACAATCTTTTTACTTTTAGAAAAGTGTGCCATCTAAATAGGTTGAAAAGAGGGGTAAAGCAAAATCATCTTATTAAATTTTGGGGCAAATAACCTAATATGAAACATTCCAAACTATAACTCACAAATTGAGACCCTAAAAAGGCATAGAGATCAAGGGGGAAAAATTATAAATATAAAGGGCACAGAAATGTTTCACAAAGCTGGTGAATGCTAATTCAAATTACTGTTTAAACAGTCAAATCTGCCTTCTAGACATAAAATTTGTGTCAGCCTAAGTTTGCTGCAGAGATCCTATGAATATAAAACAATCTTTTTCTTTACTTTTCACAATAAAGACTGTGAGGTTGAAATATTAGCAGCCATTTTAAAAACATGTTATATTATTTCTCATCCCTCATGAAAACATTCAGCTTGTATATTTGGAAATATCTGAATAAATAAAAATGTTTTCAATTAAGTGTTTCTACAAAATACATCCATGATGAATTTGAAACAACTACTATGTATTAAATTTCAGCACATCAACTCATTCAACTATATTTTTGAAATATTTTTGAAACTAAATATATATTTTAAAATGTTACTACTTAAAGAAAGTAGAAAAATACCATACCCAAGAAGGAAAACAGAAGCTTTCCAAAGGTATGCTTAGTACAAGTCAAATATTGTGAAGTAAATACATGATTTTCTGTAGTTTTACATATTTCCAAAGATTGAGTAGTACTTGTATATCAAGAAAAAGGTTTTTCATTGATAATTATGAAATATTTAAAAATTTTAGACTTAAAGTTTAATCTAGATAAACTAGTAATTTGAAATCCTCAATTGTTTATGTAAAAAAAGAATGTATAGAAAAATATATTTACTAAAAATAAGATGATTTTGCAATTTATTAAAATAAAAATACATATCTTAAGAATCTAATTAAAATATACCCAACTCACTTTTATTTTAGAAAGTTTTTTTTTTTAGTTTTCAGGTATGCTTTACTCTTTTTTTTCAGTTTCTAGTCAATTTACTCATAGATCACAGAGTTTCTGAACATCTTTTGAAGAATTAACTTTGATTTTTCAATAAATACATTTTCCCAGAGTGGGTACATACACCTGAAAGCAAATTATAGTCCATTTGAATTCCCTGTTTGTCTAATGCTCTGTTTGTCTAATGTTTGTCTAATAATCTTCAAACAAACACCATTCCATTGGCTCTATCTTTAGTAAAAATTGGTGATTAGGAATTCACACTAGGAGATAAAGGAGAGAATATGGGTTTTTAGTGACTTACGGCCAAAAAACGATACGTTCAAGTACATCATGCCTGATTGATTTTATTTTCTGTGAACAATTAAAAGAATATATATATTACAGAAGTATAGGAAGAAATCCAGCATGTGTCCTCAGACACAGAAAGTCATAACTATTCCTACTATATGGGCTTCTATTAAAAAAAAAAAAAAAAGAGATACATTTGTAGCTCAGGGCAGAAATAGAACATCAAGTGATTCAGCCTTTATCATTCTTTGTGCACATGTGTGTGTGTGTGTGCATGTGCACGCACATGTGTGAGCTTTTCACATGCAGTCGCGATTTTTTAAAGTAAGGATAAATCCTAAAATAATTATTTCTCCAACAGATATGCTCTAAAGTGGCCAAAATCATAAAATACAGTATAACCCTCACAATAATATTCTAGCTTTTATCATAAGGGAATTTCAGGAGAATGTCAACTGATATGTAACTAACAATCTATTTACCACCTAGACTAATTCTTCCTGTATTTTTTCCATATTTGTATTTTTTTCTTAGTTACATAAAAAATGCAATTAATGGAGTATGATTTCCATTCAATTCAGGAAATTATAACCACTACCTCAAAAATGTTTGTTAAATGAATAAATTATTTACTTGATACCATCCAAAAAAGCTTTAAAAAGCTATTCTTCTATAATTTAGCTTCAGGATATTCCCTTAGTTATCTTCAAGCATAATTCTAATACTTTCTGCCTGATGTTGAAAAAGTGATTTTTTTATGTTGTGAACTACAAAGGAGGACATTTTTAGAACTGCTGAAATATCGCTGTGCAGTGGGAACATCAGATCAAATAGAAATAATGTCACTAAAATAGGTACCACATGTGCATCAATATATTGCCCTGGTTTGCATGACTGAATATTACAAAGCATACTCCAGTAACCATGGGTCTTTGAATATTAAGTCTGTGACGACTAATTGCAATTTATTGAATATGTCAGTGAAGCAGAACTTCAGTAAATCAAGTCCAAATAGTAGGTAGGTTATAGTACTTTTCCCTTGCTCTTTTTAACCAAATGACAGTTTTAATTTATTTTTTTTTCAATCAGAGAAAGTTACAAATAGTCTAGGAACTAGCTGCAGTGGAAGAGTAATGATTGAAAGACCAGATGATTCTGTTTTATGACCCTTGGCACAAAGATTAAACCCTCTATTTCCAGCAATGCACAATTTCATGCTATTTCAGGGAGCTTGACCCTGAACTGAACTTCTTCAGCCTGTTCAGTTCAACCTGAATTTATAAGAGCAAGTGACGGTCTGTAGAACATAATGAAAAAAAAAAAAAAAAATGGAGGGACAACTGTTTCACAGCCCTGTCATTGGTGTTGAGAAAGGAAAAGCTGTGGGGCTGGTGGATTCAGAAGAAAATGAGCTAGGATTTAACATTTGTAAAGAGGAATCTTTTTGTTATGTACTGATTTGGGGTAAATCTCGAGCAGTGGAAGCAAAAGTCATACTTGGGACAAAAAGGAATACAGTGCAGAAAAGAATATAACCAAATAGCTGATTGTGTTCCCTGTATCTGGGCACCTTATCAAATGTTATGTTATTTATCTTTCTTAAATTTAATACCATTTTAAATACACAGAATACAATTTTGAAAGTTGGCAAACATAGAATCACCAATTTGGGATATGATTGTTTTAAATTCCTTATAGAAATACTCTTTAATGAATGTTCAGTATTCTTGGGGATAAAATCCCCCAAAGTAACCTGTGCAAAGAAAGATTGTTGTCTATATATTCTATGAATATTTTTGGCACAGCTTATTAAAAATAGGTGGTTTCGGGCTTCCCTGGTGACTCAGTGATAAAGAATCTGCCCTCCAATGCAGGAGACATGGGTTCACTCCCTGTTCTGGGAGGATCCTGCATGCCCCAGAGCAACTAAGTCTGTGCTTAAATTATTAAAATTAAGCTGTTGATTTCCTTTTGAATCATAGGTATCTCAAGTAAACAATGATTTTCCTGAATACTTCCAGGGTCTGACAGATGACATCTTATCATGGAGTAGACCAGGGATGGTAAAACGGAGTTACATACATGGCTCCTCTACAGCACATTCAGTACGTGAAGGGCCAGTAGAAATCATCCATATATGTTATACCCTAAGACGGTCAGTGCTTAACAAACATATACATCTTTACAAAGTTTATAGTCTAAATAAGGTGATTAAGTATAATGCCATTAAAATGAATGATAAAGTCAGTAATGTTTAGAAATAAATCAGTGGTTCATATTATGTGCTATAGAAACAGTTTTAAATATTTTTTACTTCAGTGATTAAAAAATCATTGACAAGATTTCAACTGCCTATTATAAGATTTTTAGGAGTTCAGCATTTCCTCTTGTGAAATATTTCCAAATGAATAATTTATGAATAAGAAAGTCTAGATTATGTAAAGTTCTGAACTATGTGTTCCTGTAATGATTAGCTAAGCCATGTTTAAGGCACAGCACACTAGTTTTCAAGTACATTCACAAAATGGAATAATAGATATGAAACAGATATATTTGATCAGTTCATGTACTTTTTATAAAATCATAAAATATCATCTTAATTAGTATAAATGGTAACATTAAAAAGAATTAACCTTTACTCACAGGGCTATGTTATTTGTTATTTGAGAGCTAAAAACTTGGGGAAAAAAGCAATTGAACTTTGACAAATCATATTAAATGAAACAAATGACTTCTCCATTTATTAATACAAAAGCCAACTAGTTCAGACTTTTTTGTTTCTTTTTCTTACTCTCTTAGGGTAATATGATTAAGTATTATAGTGCAGGTTTACCTTGTTTTATTGTGCTTTATATTAATTCACCTAGCTGATACTACATCTTTTTTTCATAAATTGAAGTTTTGTGGAACTTGAATCTATGGGAGCCATTTTTCCAAAAACATAATTTTTGATTAAGGTGTGTACATATTTTTAGACAGAATATTGCACACCTAATAGACTACATTGTTGTTGTTGTGCAGATGCTCAGACGTGTCCAACTCTTTGCAACCCCATGGACTGCAGCACACCAGTCTTCCCTGTCCTTCATCATCTCCCGGAGCTTGCTCAAACTCATGCCTGTTGAGTTGGTGATGCCATCCAACCATTTTATCCTCTGTCATCCCCTTCTCCTCCCACCTTCAATCTTTCCTAGCATCAGAGTCTTTTCTAATGAGTTGGCTCTTCACATCAGGTGGCCAAAGTATTGGAGCATCAGTGTCAGTCCTTCCAATGAATACTCAGGACTGATTTCCTATAGGATTGACTGGTTTGACCTCCTTGCGGTCTGAGGAACTCTCAAGTGTCTTCTCCACACCACAGTTCGAAAGCATCAATTCTTTGGCACTCAGCCTTCTTTATGGTCCAACTCTCACATCCATACATGACTACTGGAAAAACCATAGCTTTGACTAGATGGACCTTTTTTGGCAAAGTAATGTCTCTGCTTTTTAATATGCTGTCCACGTTTGTCATAGCTTTTCTTCCGAGGAGCAAGCATCTTTTAATTTCATAGCTGCAGTCACCATCTGCATTGATTTTGGAGCCCCCCAAAATAAAGTGTCACTGGTTCCATTATTCCCCCATCTATTTGCCATGAAGTGATGGGACTGGATGCTGTGATCTTAGTTTTTTTAATGTTGAGTTTTAAGCTAGCTTTTACACTCTCCTTTTTCACCTTTGTCAAGAGGCTCTTTAGTTCCTCTTCGCTTTCTGCCATAAGGGTGGTGTCATCTGCATATCTGAGGTTATTGATATGTTATCATATCAATTGACAGGTTATCTCCCGGCAATCTTGATTCCAGCTTGTGCTTCATTCAGCCTCACATTTCACATGATGTACTCTACATAAAGTGAAGTGAAAGTCACTCAGTCATGTCCAACTCTTTACAACCTCATGGACTGTAGCCCGCCAGGCTTTTCTGTCCATGTAATTCTCCAGGCAAGAATACTGGAGTAGGTAGCTGTTCCCTTCTCCAGGGGATCTTCCCAACCCAGGGATCGAACCCAGATCTCCCACATTGCAGGTGGATCCTTTGCCAGCTTACCAGGGAAGCCCTCATAAGCAGAGTGACAATATACAGCCTTGAAGTACTCCTTTCCCAATTTGGAACCAGCCCATTGTTCCATGTCTGGTTCTAACAGTTGTTTCTTGATCTGCATACAGGTTCTCAGGAGGCTGGTAGGGTGGTCTATATTCCCATTTCTTGAAGAATTTTCCACAATTTGTTGTGATCCATACAGTCAAAGACTTTGTTGTAGTCAATAAAGCAGAAGTAGATGTTTTTCTGGAATTCTCTTGCTTTTTCTATGATTCAATGGTCATTGGCAGTTTGACCTCTGGTTTCTCTGCCTTTTCTAAATCCAACTTGAACATCTGGAAGTTCTCACTTCATGTACTGTCAAAGCCTAGCTTGGAGAATTTTGAGCATTGCTTTGCTAGTGTGTGAGATGAGTGTATTTATATGGTAGCTTGAACATTTTTTGGCATTGCCTGTCTTTGGAATTGGAATGAAAACTGACCTTTTCCAGTCCTTTGGCTACTGCTGAGCTTTCTAAATTTTCTGACAGATTGAGTGCAGCACTTTAACAGCATTGTCTTTTAAGATTTGAAATAGCTCAGCTAGAATTCCATCACCTCCACAAGCTTTGTTTGTAGTGATGCTGCCTAAGGCACACTTGACTTCACACTCCAGGATGTCTGGCTAGGTGAGTTATTGTACCATCGTGATTATCTAGGTTATTATGATATTTTTCTGTACAGTTCTTCTGTGTGTTCTTGCCACCTCTTCTTAATATCTTCTGCTCCTGTTGGGCCCATACTGTTTCTGTCCTTTATTGTGCTCATCTTTGAAAGAAATGTTGCCTTGGTATCTCTAATTTTCATGAAGAGATCTCTAGTTGACCTCTGGTTTCTCTGCCTTTTCTAAATCCAACTTGAACATCTGGAAGTTCTCACTTCATGTACTGTCAAAGCCTAGCTTGGAGAATATTGAGCATTGCTTTGCTAGTTTTCCCATTCTGCTGTTTTCCTCTATTTCTTTGCACTGATCACTGAAGAAGGCTTTCTTATCTCTTCTTGCTATTCTTGGGAACTCTGCATTCAGATGGATAATCTTTCCTTTTCTCCTTTGCCTTTTGCTTCCCCTTTTCTCAGCTAATAGACTACAGTGTAAACATAATTTTTGTATGCACTTGAAAATCAAAAAATTTATATGATTCTCTTGCAATGAATTTATTGTGGCTGTCAGGAACCAAGCCTGCAACATCTCTGAGATATGCCTGTACATCTCTGGGTGATATAAATCACAGGCATCTTTCTACCTTTATAAAAGTTAATAAATATATATAGAGAGGACATATGTAATCTGACTTCAGGTTAAACTCATAGTCCAGACTTATGCAATCAGAGTTCCTGTTTCTGCAGTTTACAGTGATTGGTTAAAGAGAAGATCATTTGAGCCAAACAGAGCCAATCAGTCTCTCTCTGAAAGTTGACATATTAAAGCTAGTGGTAAAAGCCTCTTAATATGTAATTGTAAGAGGTAAGGCTCACATGATGCTAAAGCTGTCAGAAGACATGTTTCCCTGTACACATGTGTGCACACGTGATAGGAGAGAAAGACTGACTGACTTAAAAGGCAACAACAAAAGAAAACTGGGGGCAAGTTGAGTTTTAAATATTCCACACTGCTAACTAACCCAGGCACAACTGGGTTGTTGTCATGTTCTAACTTCTCTATAAAATCCTTATTTTTCATTCTGAAGGCCCTTTAAAAATTGACCTTTCATCTTTAAGAAATCAAGGCTTCCTTTGTGATACTGTATTTGTTCTTTAGGCATGTTCATAATCCAGGAAATAAGACTCATAATTAAAAAGGGTTTTATGTGTACTTTTTAGAAATGCAACCCCCCAAAATAATTACCAAAAATAGACAAAAAAAAAAACAACAGAAGGAAGTATACATATATTACTAATAGTCCAACCTATTTAAAGATCACTGCTTTTTAAAATGGGCATGTCTGAGCTTTTGAAAGATTGTTTTTCAGGGCCCGAGGTAAATTGACATTTTCCCTTCATTTTTGAATGCCACAATTTTACTTCCATAGTATTCTGCAGCTCACTTGTTTCCTTCTTGCTTTCTTATACACACCCACACACACACATCCTGAAGGGGCTCTTATCCTTCTCCAGCAAGTGAAAACTCAATGACGTGATATATACATCTATATATATGAAATTCAGAATAAAATGCATTTATTTTACTCACTGTCTGTTTCAAACACATCAGAGAGGTGGCATTTCATACCTCTATAATCCAATATATTATTTACTACAAAGTACAAATGCAACCATCCATAAAATAACACCTTGATAAAGTGTTAAAATATGGTCTGTTCACATGAAAAAAAAATCTGTTAGAAATAGCAACTACAGATATAGCAACTGGTTCAAACAAGGTAAATATTCATCCACTATATAATTTTAAAGGGCAGTGAAAATTATTTGGGCCTTTGAACGATGATTTCAGTAGTTAATTGTTTTAGAATGCTGATGATTTTGATGTAACTCTTACTTAAAATGTTTTAAATGATAATTTGCTTATTTGGGCATAAGAGTAAGCTGAAAGAAAACTTTCCAATTAAATAATTATTCAATTATTGTGGAATACAAGTAAATATCCCGTTCCAATATATTCCACTAATATGTTCATATTAATGAAACAAAGAATAACTGAGAAATTACAAAAATGAATCATGTGATAAACCAAAAATTGACATATAAATGGATTACTACAGTAAAATCTGGAAAGGAAAATCAGTAATAAAATATTAAGCTATTTATTTTGTAGTCATGTACAACAATGCAAAAATACTCTGATTTACTTCAACTCAGTATTGTGACTCTTTGTTAACTACCTAAATAAAGGTCACACAGTTTTTCCTGCATTGGAGAAGGAAATGGCAGCCCACTCCAGTGTTCTTGCCTGGAGAATCCCAGGGACGGGGGAGCCTGGTGGGCTGCCGTCTATGGGGTCGCACAGAGTCGGACATGACTGAAGCGATTTAGCAGCAGCAGTTTTTCTGTGTTTGCATATAAAATCCAAATAATAAGTTTTAGCTTTTGATACAGTATTCCATAAAGTAGTAAATGATGTTCCTATACAAAATACTTTTTAAAAAGGAATTTGTATTTGTCTTGCACCACTTACATCCTAGTCAGAATTCAAAAAGCCCTGTTTTCAACAGAGATAATTTAAATACAGGGACTTCATTAAACAAGTGTTGGAATAATGAAAAAATAAATATTCAACTGACACAAGAAGTAGCTATCACTGCTAGGATTCAGAGAAGAAACAAAACTGTTTGAGGGAGAATTTAAAGAACTCAGAGGGACTAAAGAAAGGATACTCAGAATTCTAAGGAGGGAATTTTTTTTTTTTTTTTTAGTGCCTCAACAGCTAAGAGGAAGGTTTTGTTGAAAGAGAGCTGAGACTTCCACGGAAGGATAGAGCTGGCTGGCTGGCTCTTATGAAAGGTTTTGGTAAACTGATTCTAGGATTATGGAAGAAGCTGGCTACTGTAGCTGCCTACTGTTGCCAGAGCAGTGAACCATCACTAGGGCAACGCTGGCAGAACAGCAAACAAACGGGAAAAAGCAAATCCTTTTTTCTCTTGCCATTCAGTATCCCTTAGTGTTTGCAATTTATAGAACCCAATAGAAATCCAGCCAACAAAGTGGAAATAGAATTTGTAGAACTTCAGGTAGAGAATCACAGATAAGATAAATCTAGGAGAAGGCAATGGTGCCCCACTCCCAGTACTCTTGCCTGGAAAATCCCATGGATGGAGGAGCCTGGTGGGCTGCAGTCCATGGGGTCGCTAAGAGTCGGACGTGACTGAACGACTTCACTTTCACTTTTTCACTTTCATGCATTGGAGAAGGAAATGGCAACCCACTCCAGTGTTCTTGCCTGGAGAATCCCAGGGACGGGGGAGCCTGGTGGGCTGCCGTCTATGGGGTCGCTCAGAGTCGGACACGATTGAAGCGACTTAGCAGCAGCAGCAGCAGAGGTAGGAAGCAGTGGCTTGATTATAGGTGCCTTTAAGTTGTCTGGAACATGTAAATGTCAAAGAATAAAGGTTCTTGTAAATTTAAAATAGTTAAAAATAGTTTATGGCTACTCATTACTTTCTATGATGTTAGGTTCCATTTTTATCAGTGTTTTTTTCTCTTTTACTCTTTCTGATGATGATTATGATTGGATCAGTTAGGGGTCAACCAGAAAAGCAGAACGACTAAGCTTTAAACACAGGGTGGTTAAATAGTGTGAGGTGTTTACTTCTGTTGCTTGAGGTCCACAGGGTGGCAATGAAGCAGGAAAGATGTGTAAAGTGGGCAGAGCAAGACCAAGCTTAAACCCCCAATCCATGGTGTGGAGTCCCTGAGCACATCTGGCTGGAAACCAGAAGGATAGACAGGAACCTTGAGTCTCAGAAGCTGTCACTCTTCACAGTGCTAAGCACACCCTGACCCAGGAGTCAGCAAAGCTAGAGGAGGATCCAGGGCAAGGGGGTGTGTTCCTCTGCCTGCTGCCCCGTGGTGAGTGAGGCAGCAGAAAAGTGGTAACACCTGAGAGTTACAAAAGCCCTTGTTCCAACCTTCTGAGCACAAAATAAATAACTACTGTTCTACTCCCATCCTCCAAATCAGGGCAAAAGCATTTCCTGTTTTTGAAAGATCATTATAGAGCTCAAAAGCAACACAGATATGCAGAAATGGATTCTTTCAGAGGAAATGAAAAATATTTTGGATGTCAAGGATGTTGGAAAATGAGAAATTTGTTAAGAGAATATTATAGACTTTGACTTGAAAAAATTACTTCTTGTTGCTTAAATAACACTAGATCTATAAATAAAATATTTGATATTTATCATTTTAATTGCCTTAAAATATTTATTTGACCATTTGGTAGCCTTATTCAGTGAAAGGTATGAAAATCATTTGGTGCAGTTGCAAATAAAAAATACCTTATTTAATAACTTCTTCTTCAGATAATATCTGTACAGTTTAATATCAAAATAACATTGTATACATATATGTATATAATTTGCTTTTAACCTTATTTTATTTTATTTAGGAAATTATATTTCTATAGTACATATAAATGTAAACACGTATATTTTTATAAAAATTTTCCCCAGACGAGAATATTCAGGTGATTTTCCAGGATATAATGCAATATTTTTTGGTGTTTGATTTTATTACTTGTTATTTTTAGAGATCTATTTTAAGTAGCTCTTCAAACTGAAGCTTTTTTAAAAAGCCCCCAAAAGACTATTAAAGAAAAATAAAATAACACTTTTCTCTTCATGTAAGTATCTACAATTATCTATATTTTAAACCATTAAGCTTTAGTGACTGCACAGACTCAGTATTATAAATACCTTGTTTCTAATAAAAAGAAATCACTCAAAGCCACTCATGTGAAACACATTTACTATGCAGTTTTCTTTAACATGTATTCTATATTCCTTTCCTACAGTACGTCCAGGCAAGCCTTTTGAGAATACAGAATATTCTAAATTGATCCCAGCCCATTTTATTTTTGCCCTTCTGTCCTAAGGAATTTGATACAGTTTTCAACTTCTCACCATCTCATTAAAAATTAGTAGAGGGAATGTCAGCAGGCACACAACCTTACAAATGCAGGTCTAACTTTGTAAATTAAACATGCTTTGCCTGTATGTATTATTAATTCCTATTTGCTTTTAGGTGTCATCATGTGCATACTCACAGACACTATCTTTGCATTTGGAAGTTCTCTGGATTTAGGGGAAAAAGCAAATGACTTATATATGAATCAAAATTATGAATTATGTAAATCAAGCCACCAAGTCAGGGCAAAGGGGAAATTAAAGTTACACTCTAAGGAGCTACTGTGAGAATCTCTTAAAAAAGAAAAGAAAATGCAAGAAAAATTCAGTCTTTAATAGGTAATCCCACTTAACTACAAAGATTTCATTCAACCAATATGAAAAGCTCTATTTATATGGAAGTTTCTTCCTCCTAAGTGTTAGTCGCCCTGCTAAGTCACCCAGTCATGCCCAACTCTGCGACCCTGTGGATTGCAGCCCACCAGGCTCTTCTGTCCATGAGATTTTTCCAGGCAAGGATACTGGAGTGGGTTGCCATTTCCTTCTCCAGGGGATCTTCCCAACCCAGGGATAGAACCAAGGTCTCCTGCCCTGCAGGCAGATTCTTTACCGACTGAGCTACAAGGGAAGCCCTTTCTTCCTACTCTCAAGATAATTAGATATGAAAGTAGTGTTTGAAGTAATATCCTAGAGCAAATCATACTAGAAATCTTTTTGATACACATTTTCTAAAGAACTTAACCTCCAGAAAAAAATAAGCAATAGTAAGGGAGGGGGTCAATAAATTTTCATAAGTGACAGGCTAGAATTCTAAGTCAGATTTTGTGACTTCACTTGGGGTTAGGGTTTACACAAACCAAATTTATATCTTAAGGGCAAAAAATAAATAATAAGGGCAAAAAAAATAAATAAATAAAGGACAATAGAAAAAGGGAACAGACAGCAACAAAAGAAACCAGCTACAGAATGCCTGCCAATTCCAACCTCTTGTCCAACGTTCTGTTTATTTTTAACACATAACATTGCATTCGTTTTATCTGACATTGTCTAGATAAAATTAGATATATAATGTGTAATATGTTAAGTATCATATTATGTAATATATTATGTATCATGTAATATATTTTATGGAGAAGGCAATGGCACCCCACTCCAGTACTCATGCCTGGAAAATCCTGTGGACGGAGGAGCCTGGTAGGCTGCAGTCCATGGGATCACTAAGAGTCCGAAAGGACTTCATTGGAAGTCCGAAAGGACTTCACTTTCACTTTTCACTTTCATGCATTGGAGAAGGAAATGGCAACCCACTCCAGTGTTCTTGCCTGAAGAATCCCAGGGAGGGGAGAGCCTGGTGGGCTGCTGTCTATGGGGTTACACAGAGTCGAACATGACTGAAGTGACTTAGCAGCAATATATTTTATATTACCAGTAATAGTTTGATATTTTTATATACTGCAAAATGATTACCATATTAAGTTTAGTTAACATCTATCACCTCACAGATTTTTTTCTTGTGATGAGAACTTCTAAGATCTACTCTCTCAGCAATTTTCCAATATACAATGATATTGTTAAACATAGTCACCATACTGTGTAATACATCCCCAGAACATATTTAGAACTAGATATTTGTATCTTTTGACACCTTTCTCCCACTACCCATCCCCAACCTCTGGCAACCAGCATGCTGTTCTCTCTGAGTTTGTTTGTTTGTTTGTTTGTTTTTCGTTTCCACATGTAAGTGAGATAATTTAGTATTTGTTTTTATCTGATTCATACACTTAGCATAATGCCATCAAGGTCCATCCATGCTGTCAGAACTAGCAGGATTTCCTTTTCTAATGACTGACCAACTTTTCCTGTATTATTTGGCCCTTTGTATGTTTTCATTGGAAAAATGTCTATTCAGGTCTTCCCCATATTTTAATCAGATTGTTTTTTGGTTTGGGGGCTTTTTTGCTGTTGAATTGTATGAGTTCTTTACATATTTGGGGTACTGAATTTTACATATATAGTTTCTTTATCCATTCATCTGTCATGGACATTTAAATTGTGTCTATGTCTTAGTTAACGTATATAATCACTTCAGTTCAGTTGCTCAGTCGTGTCCGACTCTTTGCAACCCCATGAACCGCAGCATGTGAGATGAGTGCAACTGTGTGATAGTCTGAGCATTCTTTGGCATTGCCTTTCTTTGGGATTGGAATGAAAACTGACCTTTTCCAGTCCTGTGGCCACTGCTGAGTTTTCCAAATTTGCTGGCTTATTGAGTGCAGCACTTTCACAGCATCATCTTTCAGGATTTGAAATAGCTCCACTGGAATTCCATCACCTCCACTAGCTTTGTTCGTAGTGATGCTTTCTAAGGCCCACTTGACTTCATATTCTAGGATGTCTAGCTCTAGGTGAGTGATCACACCATTGTGATTATCTGGGTCGTGAAGCTCTTTTTTGTACAGTTCTTCTGTGTATTCATGCCACCTCTTAATATCTTCCACTTCTGTTAGGTCTCTACCACTTTTGTCCTTTATTAAGCCTCTCTTTGCATGAAATGTTCCCTTGATATCTCTAATTTATTGAAGAGATCTCTAATCTTTCCCATTCTTTTGTTTTCCACTATTTCTTTTCATTCATTCTTTTCTTTTCTTGGGGATGGTCTTGATTCCTGTCTCCCGTACAAGTCACGAACCTCTGTCCATAGTTCATCAGGCACTCTGTCTATCAGATCTAGTCCCTTAAATCTATTTCTCACTTCCACTGTTTAGTCATAAGGGATTTGATTTAGATCATAACTGAATGGTCTAGCGGTTTTCTCCACTTTATTCAATTTCAGTCTGAATTTGGCAATAAGGAGTTCATGATCTGAGCCACAGTCAGCTTCCGGTCTTGTTTTTGCTGACTGTATAGAGCTTCTCCATCTTTGGCTGCAAAGAATATAATCAATCTGATTTCAGTGTTGACCATCTGGTGATGTCCATATGTAGAGTCTTCTCTTGTGTTGTTGGAAGAGGGTGTTTGCTATGACCAGTGCATTCTCTTGGCAGAACTCTATTAGTCTTTGCCCTGCTTCATTCCGTATTCCAAGGCCAAATTTGCCTGTTACTCCAGGTGTTTCTTGACTTCCTACTTTTGCATTCCAGTCCCCTATAATGAAAAGGACATCTTTTTTTGGTGTTAGTTCTAGAAGGTCTTGTAGGTCTTCATAGAACCGTTCAACTTCATCTTCTTCAGCATTACTGGTTGGGGCATAGTCTTGGATTACCATAATATTGAATGGTTTGCCTTGGAAACAAACACAGATCATTCTGTTGTTTTTGAGACTGCATCCAAGTACTGCATTTCAGACTCTTTTGTTGACCATGACGGCTACTCCATTTCTTCTAAGGGATTCCTGCCCGCAGTAGTAGATATAATGGTCATCTGAGTTAAATTCACCCATTCCAGTCCATCATAGTTCTCTGATTCCTAGAATGGTGATGTTTACTCTTGCCATCTCCTGTTGGACCACTTCCAATTTGCCTTGATTCGTGGATTTAACATTTCAGGTTCCTATGCAATATTGCTTTTTACAGCATTGAACCTTGCTTCTATCACCAGTCCCATCCACAACTGGGTGTTGTTTTTGCTTTGGCTCCATCTCCATTCTTTCTGAAGTTATTTCTCCATTGATCTCCAGTAGCATATTGGGCACCTACTGACTCTTTCAGTGTCCTATCTTTTTGCCTTTTCATACTCTTCATGGGGTTCTCAAGGCAAGAATACTGAAGTGGTTTGCCATTCCCTTCTCCAGTGGACCACATTCTGTCAGACCTCTCCACCATGTCCCAGTGTGTCTAATGAACATTATTTATTCTTGCAGATATCTCTGAGATAGTTGCAGATACCTGTTTGAGATGGTGATTTTGTTTCCCATGAACATATATGCAAAAGTAGAATTGCTGGATCGTGGTAGTTCTAGTTTTAAATTTTTGAGGATTCTCCATACTGTCCATGTAGCTGCACTGATTTTTATTCTTATCAAGAGTATACAAGTGTACCCTTTTCTCCACATCCTCACCAACCCTGGTCATCTCTTGTCTTTTTGATGAAAGCCATTATATTAGTCATGGGGTGATATCTTACTGTGGTTTTAATTTGTATTTCATGATAATTAGTGATTTGGACCATCTTTTCATATACCAGTTGGCCCTTCATATGTTTTCTTTGGAAAATTGACTATTCAGTTCCTCTGCCTATTTTTAATCAGATTTGGGGGGCTGTTTTGGCTATTATGTTGAATGAGTTCTTTATACATTTAGGGTACTAATTCCATTTCAGATATGATTTACAAATATTTTCTTCCATTTGGTAGGTTGTCTTTTCATTGTGCTGATGGTTTCCTTCACTACGCAGAAGCTTTTTAGTTTGCTGTTGTCCTGCCTATTTGCTTTTTCCTGTGCTGCCTTTGCTTTTGGTGTGTGGTGAGTCTCTTAGCAGCAGCATAGAGTTGAGTCTTGTTGCTGTTGTTTTTCATCCATTAAGCCACTCTATGTCTGTTGGAGATTTTAGTCCATTTATATTTAAAGTAATTATCAATGGGTGTGGGCCTTCTGGCTGCTTTGAAATTCCTTTGATCCTCTCTTCCCTTTGTCTCTTTGTTGTGATTTGATCATTTTCTGTGGCAGTATGCTCAGATTTCTTTCTTTTTACCCCGACATTTTATTATGTGCCATGTGTGGATAGGCTAATGGTGGACAGTTTGGCAGACATTTCTAATGAACAATGTTTCAAATTTATGGCTCCAGTTAAGTGAGGACAAAATCAACTTCAGATAACAAAGAGTATGCCGAAGTGGAGGGAACACTGCAGTCAGGGTTACCTAAAATAAGCAAGGGTTGGTAGGGGAGCTGCTTGGCAAAGCCTGACAGGAGGGTGAGAGGCCATGGCAGTGGGGATCTTGTGGCTGAGAAAAGACAGAATGGAAGAGCTTTGGCTCTGCTTTGCACCACATACAGTTGGGATACAGTCTAAACTATACATTTTAGTTGTCTAGGACAATGGATTAGTAAGTTAAACTCTGTGCCTCAGCCCTGTCATCTGTAAAGTGAATGAATAATAATGACCTTCATGTTGTTAGGAAAATTAATTGAGATTATACATGAAAATAAGTAGCTAAAGCACTTGGCGCACAGCAAATAGTCAGTAAAGGTCAGCAGTGGTGATAGTACAGATGGCGATAGTGATGATAATTGGGAAAACGAGGCACTCAGTAAGAGAGGGTCGATTTCAAGAAATATACTATTTCCTGGAGAGAATGCTTCAAATTCAGAATAGGAGTGCAGTTTATTAAAAGATTGAGGCACTGGGCAAGTTATCCGGGAAAGAATCCCCATAGAGAAAAACAATGCTGGCTTTTAACTGCTTGGAATATAGATTTGCTCTTGGAAATAACAGAAAGGGTAACTTGGTCTTAGGAATAAGACCTAATAAAACTTTCTAAAAATGGGTCACATGTTAAGGCTAGATTAAAAAGCTTATTGGTTGACCTGTGCTCTAAGTCTTATTCATTTTTAGTTTATTAAAATCCAACATTAATAACTTTGAACCATGTTAACCAATAGCTAAAGAATGAAGTTAAACCTGAGCAGCTTGACTGTGCATATTTTTCCAGAAATGTGCAGAAGATTGCTGGCATATACCCTTGAAGAGAAATGAATAACATGCATAACAGATGATAGCCATATTTTTAAGTGGTGGTATTACAGCAGATCTAGTTTGCCATTTGAAGTCTGTGATGCTTTTTATTTTTTATTTATATTTGAACCTCAAATTTTGTCTATATTTTCTAAATTGAGTCTGTCAGTTCAAAATCTACTTAACAGCATTTTAAGATTACATGAGTTTTACTGGTGGGGAGTAGATTTCCATTACTAAAAATATCAGAGTAACTTTCTAGTATGAGAACAGCATTTCTTGAAGTCTCAAAATTTACCAGAAACAAATGAATATAGCAAGTTTCATATAGTGTTATTTTTGGAAAAAAATGCTGCTAAGGGAAATTTGAATAAGGTATGTATATAATAATATAGTATCAATGCTAATTGTCTTATTTTGATAACGGTACTGTGGCTTTGTATAAGAATATCCTTATGTAGGAAATATACACTGAAGAATTAGGGGTAAAAGGCATGATTCTGCAAGTTACTCTCAAAGAGGTCAGAAAATGTGAGAGAAGCAGGGAAAAAGAACCAATAATAAAGAAAGTTAAATTAATTAAATGTTAATAAAAACAATAATTCTCCTGGAATCTTGATAGAGAGTACCCCTGTATTATTGGTACTGTATTTGTGGCTTTTCTGTTCTGAAATTACTTCAGGATAATACATAACCAACAAGAACCTACTGTATAGCATATATAGCACAGGGAACTCTACTCAATATTCTATAATAACCTAAACGGGAAAAGAATTTGGAAAAGAGTAGATACATGTATGGGCCTTCCTGGTGGCTCAGTCGGTAAAGAATCTGCCTGCAGTGTGGGAGACCCAGGTTCAACCCCTGGGTTGGGAAGATCCCCTGGGGGAGGGCATGGCAACCCACTCCAGTATTCTTGCCTGGAGAAACCTCTGGGACACAGGAGCCTAGTAGGCTGCAGTCCATGGAGTTTCAAAGAGTCGGACTCAACTAAGCACAGCACAGACACGTGTGTGTGTGTAACTGAGGCACTTCACTGTGTACTTGAAACTCACACAACATCGTTAATCAATATAAAACGAAACAAAACAAACAAAACTACTACTCAGTGCTAGTCTCCCAATGCTATGCTGACTGTATGGGAAATGGTATGAAAATAGATATAAGACTTGCATGCTGCAATATCACTTATCATATTAATTATTTAGCATGTGTAGTGTGGGAAATCGTACACTATTTTCTAATATTCTAATGGCAGTATGCTGTTACGCTATATGTGCGTTAAACTTACTTTTGAATCCTCATCAACTTTTTTGACTTTGATTTTTTCCTATTAATGATACCTACATTAGATGCCAGAAAAAGTTCTTGTTAACTTAACAGAAAGAAAATTAATAATATTCTCATATATTTTTCTCATTAAATTCACATTATAGGAGTAATGGTTGTTTTAAATGGGCATAATTATTAATAAGAAAAATGCACACATTAATTTTAAACCCTAATGGCTCTGGTACTTTTTAACTTTTCTAGAAATAATTTAGGCACACTTCCATGAATTTCAATTCTCATTTAGCCATCCATGCTTTTTAATGGTCCTGTGGCAAACATAAGACAATGTATAGCAAAGGTCTTTGGAAGGAGACATATATAGTTTCTGTGCTACTATAACACTATTATCTGTCATATGCTGCTATTTGATTTTACTTTAACTAAAGTATATCTAATAATATAATGTCCTCAGTGAAAATGGCTATCCACAAAATGACTTTCTCAACATAGTTTTATTTTATCTGGAAAGTCTTTCTATTTACTTTCCTTCTCCACCGCTTTTCTTTTTTCCTTTAAGCCCTAAGGCAGTTACATGGAACAATTTTAGGTATTCTTTTTTTCTGTAAAGGGAATAAAATGATATAGAATGAGTCAAAATGCTAATTTAATACTTCATTTCTTTAATACCCATTTACAAGTTAGCACTTTTTAACCCACTTGTAGCCCCCTATATTCTACTGAAACGTTATTCTAAGTCATGAAATTAAAAGTCATTTTCTTCATCGCCATTTATTTTGATCTCTCAAATATCTCAATATGAGGTAATGGAAATAAGAAGACTTCATAATCAGATACACCATTGTTTGAATCCTGGACTTGCCATATAAAGAAGTTTGTTGGTATTTTGAAAGCTGGTTGGGTTTGGATTTTATTTTTGCAATTGATGCCCCAGGACATGTCCCGAGGACAGCTGTCATTAACAGACCCCAACGCTTGAGAAATAGAGGTGCCAGTAAGTGCCAGAGGTGCGGTTGTAGTTACAGAACGCTTCCACAAGGTGGCAGCAATTTCCCCCGGCCACCTCTGGCTCCTTGGATTTCCTAGCGGCTCAGTTGGTAAAGAATCTGCCTGCAAAGCAGGAGAGCGGGGGGGTTTGATACCTGGGTCTAGAAGATCCCCTGGAGAAGGAAATGGTAACCCACTCCAGTATTCTTCCCTGGAGAATTCCATGGACAGAGGAAATTGGCAGGCTACAGTCCCTGGGGTCGTAAAGAGTTGGGCTTAGTCACGTAAAGCGACTAACTTGCACTTGCAGGTTCTATCTGAAAGACAAAGATACAATATGTATATGTTGGGAGGAATTAAATGAAATAATGGATGCCGAACAAATAAAAGGAGCCTAAAACATATTAAACTCTTAAAGAAGTTTTAAGGAAAATGTCATCAGGCAACAGGTCCTCTAAGGGTTTAGAGGATGGTGTAGCCTGGAGAAGGCAATGGCACCCCACTCCAGTACCCTTGCCTGGAAAACCCCATGGACGGAGGAGCCTGGTAGGCTGCGGTCTATGGGGTCTCTAGGAGTCGGACATGACTGAGCGACTTCACTTTCACTTTTCACTTTCATGCATTGGAGAGGGAAATGGCAACCCACTCCAGTGTTCTTGCCTGGAGAATCCCAGGGACGGGGGAGCCTGGTGGGCTGCCGTCCATTGGGTCGCACAGAGTCGGACACGACTGAAGTGACTTAGCAGCAGCAGTAGCCTCGAAAGTTTCACTGGAAGTGTAAAACTTGCGTTAGCTATTTAAAAGACAGGCTTCGGTTAAGCTAAGGTGAAAAAAAGGAATATATTCTATGTGTAAGTGAGAAAATCATACTGTAGAAGTAGTGAATAGACCAACTCAACTGAAGTAGAGATTCAGGGGAAAAAGTCTGGGGGCTGATTTAGAGATTTAAATCTTGGATTGCTATATCAAGAAGTTTAAACTTTGTCTTGAGAAAAGGAAAAACTATCGAAGTTTCCTTTTTGACAGGAGGGTGACTTTATTGATTAATGTAGATTGGTTTAGAGGAGCATTAAGCAGTATGATCTGAAAATTTGAACGGATAACATTGCTGCTGCTGCTAACTCGCTTCAGTCGTGTCCGACTCTGCGACCCCATAGACGGCAGCCCACCAGGCTCTCCCGTCCTTTCGATTCTCCAGGCAAAAGCACTGGAGTGGGTTGGAAACAATTATGCGTACATGAGTTTGTAAGAGTTTGCCTTTAACGTTTGCTGTAAGAAGTGACAATAAGGAATAACTTAACTTGGTCAATGATACAAATTAGTAAAATTAGTATTTGGCTAATTTGGGGGATTATAGAAAAGAAAATTTCACAGAGAATTTGGAGTTTTTTCCTCCTAATTGCTCAAGAGAAAAAATTTTGTCAAAGACAGAAATTATAGAAATCACTGTGGAAAAAGGTACTTCGGTCTAGAAGAGATTTTGGTTTTTAAGATGAGAATGGGTTGAAATGACTGCAGAGACAGTTTGTCTTACAAATCTGGAACTTGAAAGAAATGGTATATAGAAAAAATATGGATATATATATTTATTCTCATGGTAGTAAATGAAGGCTAAAATTTCAGTGCATATCCCTGAGTTAGAGGAAATGGGCTTCCCTGGTGGCTCAGCTGTTAAAGAATCTGCCTGCAATGCAAGAGACCTGGTTTCGATCCCTGGGTTGGGGATATCCCCTGGAGAAAAGAAAAGCTACCCACTCCAGTATTTAGTCCATGGGGTCACAAAGAGTCGGATATGACTGAGCAACTTTCACTAAAGGAACTAGAAAATCCCCCAATTTTAAACTGGTAAGATAATCTGAATAGTACAGTATGACAAAGGCCAGAGTAAGAAAGAATATCAAGATACAAGGGAGAAGTATGATCATGGTAACTTATACTGAGTGTCCAGAATATTCCACACACTAAGCCTGATTTTCAGTATCTCATTTACTACATTCAACAATCCTGGGAGGAAATATTTTACATCTAACCACACAGCCAATGAGATTATTTTCCTATTCAAGAAATTAGCCTAAGACCCAAATAGAAGGCAAAAATCATTACCTTCTCCCCCTTTCAAGTGTAGAAAGTCACCATCAATTGAAATAAGCCACATCCCAGCAGCATTATTAAAAACTGCCTTATAGAAATCACGTCCATTCTACCTAGTCCAACTCAAGTCAACTTACTGCAAAGTAAGGATGTTATTAGGTTTTTGGTAAGTGCAGTGGTTATTAGCTATTACCATGCCTCCAAAGGAGAAGGCAATGGCACTCCACTCCAGTACTCTTGCCTGGAAAATCCCATGGGCGGAGGAGCCTGGTGGGCTGCCGTCTATGGGGTCACACAGAGTTGGACACAACTGAAGCGACTTAGCAGCAGCAGCAGCCTGCCTCCAAAAGCCAAGAGAAATGAGCTCCATAGAGAATCGCTCATACAAAGAAGGAATCCCTAAAAGAAGTGAACAGTAGCATTTTGTTATGGGTGAGGGTATCAATTAGAGTTTGAAAGTCTCTACTTGATGATTTGTCCCTGGACTAACTGATCAGGGGAAAAGAGAACTGGGTTATTTCCCAGGGGATCTCAAATAAGGATACAACTAGATGCTCCTCAATAAGTTCTGTTTCTAAAAAAAAAAAGAAGAAGGTAAAAGCTAAAAGCCAATGCAATCTGGGTTGCTGGTTAAGAGAGCTAGATAAATTGGGATATAGAGTGCATATTAGAGGGAGGAGACATGAATGTCACCAGATAAGGTCAGCAGAAAGATGTGGAGGAATAGATAACACACGCTTGTAGAGAAGCAGCAAGTATAATAACTCTCCAAAAAAACTTAGTATGACGCCTGTTGGAACTGTTGCCTGCTCCCTTTTAGCTGACAGTCACAAAGATAATCAGAATGTGTTTATGCCCAGCAAGGAGAGAGCAACAAGCTTACCAACTGTATATTTTTACACATCCCTCTGTTTCTTCCCTCTGTCTCTATCCTGGCAACACACCTTAAAGCGGAGAGGAATATAAAGAGGTTTATAAAAAGCTTAACCCTGCCTCCCCTTTATGCTAGCCCTAAATCAAGATAAACCTAGTTACGATAGGCAGCGAGGAAGAGAAGAGGTGGAAATTCAAGTTTTTAACTTAATAGGACTTAATCTCTATACCAAAGTGAAACTGTTCTGTTTTGGTTTGTGTTAAAAAAAGGAATTGCAAAGTTATTGAATCTAGCCAGGACATACAAAGGGACTCACTAACAATTGGATGAAGGAAGAGTCCAGCATGGTGTATTTGGAAGATTGTTATAAGTATGTGTCTGATATTTAACTATGGAGATCAGCCCTGGGATTTCTTTGGAGGGAATGATGCTAAAGCTGAAACTCCAGTACTTTGGCCACCTCATGCGAAGAGTTGACTCATTGGAAAAGACTGATGCTGGGAGGGATTGGGGGCAGGAGGAGAAGGGGACGACAGAGGATGAGAAGGCTGGATGGCATCACTGAGTCAATGGATGTGAGTCTGAGTGAACTCCGGGAGTTGGTGATGGACAGGGAGGCCTGGCGTGCTGCGATTCATGGGGTCGCAGACAGTCAGACATGACTGAGTGACTGAACTGAACTGAATAGATAAAGAAGTAATCCTTGTATTTAATTAAATTCTCAATTTGCTATAAATATTGACGCATTCTATCCTTCTCCATTACTGGGGCATTTTGACAGTTATATAGTACTTTGATATTTTCAAGTCACTGTTAATATTTCCATTCTCTTCTAGTTTCTACTAAGTTTATGCTCTAGAACAAATTTATGCTTTTTGTATAAATTTCATGTTTTAAAAACTAACAACTTTTAAAGGATGCTTTACTGGATATTTTAAGGGGACTTGATATGCAGAGATAGGGATGAATTATTTAAATGTCAGAGGCTTAATATCTTGACCTAATAAAGCTTTCTTTTAACACTTACTAGGACCACCATTAGCCAACCAAGATGGTCTTAATATTTCCTTCAGATTGACTACCCTTTTGACAGGATTCTTCTTGCCTCTAGGCCCCTGACTTTCCTCTTACTAAAGTCCTTAAATTATTAAGACAGTCTAACCACAGAGGTCTCTACTCTTCCTTTTCTTAGAGTTATAACTGAATACTTCACTTGCCCCCTTAACATGTCAATCTTTTTAAAGGCCTTTTGCCAACCTTGGATCCTGACACTGTCTTAAGGACCTAGGAGCCATCACGCTGAAATGTAATCCTCGAGGAAGATAATGTCTCTTCTTCCAGTCTCTGCCGGAGGGCAGGAGCCCCAGTTCAATAGGTCGTTCACTCCAAGTTGTAAATATACTTCTTGTCTCTAAAATATTTAAAAGTTCATTTTTCTTTTAGGGTGAGGTCAGTTAGCGAATGCAGGTAGCCTCTATTCTGCCCCTGACTTCTCGTCACCCATCCCTGCTCTTAGACACTCCCATGCCCTTTGTTAGCAGAGTTGAGCTCAGGGTGCATCCTGCTGCAATAGCCTTGAATAAAGTCTTCCTCACCTGCTCAACTTTGCCAGTGCAGCGTTTGCTTTGACACTGCTCTCACCTTCTCTCTACTGTTCTCTAAATTATGAAGTTAAAGAACATCAACATTCTGTATGTAAAAATATGTCCAGTGCATCACCAATTCAATGGACAGGAACTTGGGCAAACTCTGGAGATGGTGAGGCATAGGGAAGCCTGGCATGCTGCAGTCCATGGGGTCACAAAGAGTTGGACACGACTTGGTGACTGAACAACACCATGTAAAGAATATATGCTAAGTCCCTCCCAGACTGATCCCAGTGAAATATTTTGTTAAAAACTGCAAACTAAGAGAAGCTTATTCTATTACAAAAATGGTGTTAGTATTAGTAATAGATTTAGAGGATGTTTTTGAGGGGAAGGGGATTACTAGCCACTGTAATCTACCAAATGCTTAATACTGAATGCTTTATTCCAACAGTACCATGGATATTTTCTTTCCCACAGCACATGTAGAACTGCTGATTTGACCATTTATATAGCAGCTTAAATATGCATTCACTGGATCCAGACTTCTCTTTTGAGAGTGTTCCAGATATTATAGCATTACCAGAAATCCGTTTTTCTGTTTTCTTTCCTTTTATGCCTTCCTCCCTCCTTCCCTTCTCTCTCTCCGACTTTCTCTTTCTTGCCATGGATATTTCAACCAAGTCTTTTGTTGTCACTGTGAATCTTCAGCTTTTCTCTTTACCCTGACAAGCACCTGTGTTAGCTCCTCCACTCAACATAACTTTCCAAATGTAACTCTTTAAAGTGGGAGACAGCATCTCTGAGAGGCTTCTTGTCCACTGACTAGAAACTGAGGAAAATAGTATAAATATCAAGCATATTTGGGTAGTTCAAACAAAAATTTTTAGTTTGAAAAGAGTAATGTGGAATTTATAATAACAACAGTATTTACTAATTTCTTAATAAGCGCTAGGCAGTGTTCTAAATGTCTTGTGTGAATTATATGCCTTAATTCCTATAGCTATCCTATGGAATAATTACTTTTATTAGGCCCATCTTATAGATGGGGCTGCCAAGGCACAAAGAGGTCCGAAACTGAGCATTGACTCTGGATTCAAAACCAGACCATCTGACTCCAGTGCCGTATTCTTAGTCTTTCATTTTCTGGTATGGTTCATACAGAACGTTTTTCTGCCTTACACTTGAAATAAGTCATTTATGAAGAGACAGAGGCCAAGTTTATCCTTTAGAGGGGCTTCCCAGGTGGTGCTGGTGGTAAATAACCCACCTGTCAATGAAGGAGACTTTAGGGGTGCAGGTTTGATCCCCGGGTAGGGAAGATTCCCTGGAGGAGGCCTGGAGGAGGGCATGGCAACCCACTCCAGTATTCTTGCCTGGAGAATCCCATGGACTGAGGGGTGGGCTACTGTCCATAGGGTCACAAAGAGTCAGACACAACTGAAGCAACTTAGTGCACACCCTTCATTCTTCCTGCCACTTGAAACTACGTGTTCTCACTCCTCTGTGGGGACAAACTTCCTTTAACTGTTTTCACCTGCCAAGACTGAAGGCAGAAGGAGAAGAGGGTAGCAGAGGATGACATGGGTAGAGAGCATCACTGAATCAATGGACATGAATTTGAGCAAACTCCAGGAGATAGTGGAGGACAGAGGAGCCTGGTGCTCTACAGTCCATGGGTCGCAAAGAGTCGGATATGACTTAGTGACTGAACAACAACTCCTCTCCCAACCTATCACACATAATGCCACTACCAGGAGGCAGATAAAAGAGATCTGAATACGATCTGTTTTTATGTCTGAAAGCCTATCTCTTGTTCAGTTCTTCTCTATTTTATTAGAGAAAGGAGTCTAAAAATCTTACTGAGTAGAGCATGCTGTTCATTCATTCAGAGACTTATATAGACCTTATGTGTTATTTCATCAGTTCTTTAAAGACAATCTTTATAACTCTACCTGATTGAAATGTCCACTTAATTCCTATGAGAGTGACATTTTTTGTATTCTTCTGAAAGAAACCTTAAGCTTGTTATATAACTTTAAACATAACATCCTGAGATGGATTATTTTGTTTCTTGAGGTATGCTATAGATTCATCCTTTCCAAAAGGAGGAAGAAAAATAAAGTCCCTGTGTAATGAAAATAGTTGCAAGTATTGTCCAAACAAATAAACAAATGCTAACAATTATATAAAAGATACAGTTGTGCTATGCCATTCTTTTATTTCTTCTTTAAAAGAAAACATTTTTTAAAGTATCCAGAAGAATTTTTTGGCAGCTGGATACACATTCTTCATATTAGATAGAAAAACTAACAAAATAAATATAAATTGAGAAAAGAGTAGGAAAGAAATTTAACACAAAAATAAGCTCAGAATTCACCCTCATATAATGCTGACAAAAATCTAATTTTCCAGGTAGGGAAAAGTTCAAAGCTCTTAGTTAATAACAGTTACTCTTTAGGTTACCAATTATTTTTTCCTTTAATCTGAATTTTAATAAAAATTTAAAAATTGATTACACCTATTAATAGCACCTTTGTTTCCCTAAGCTCTGGTATTTATTTCTTACTCAATATTTGTACAAATTAGCTTGCCTGTACATGCTGCTCTTATCCTTTGTTAAAAAACAAAATTTAACTGAGTAAATTTGAATTGGCTTCATTAAGCGATTCATGAATTAGGCAGCATCTCATCTGGCAAACAGAGAAATGAGGTTATACAACATGGAAACCTTTCATAGTGAGAGGGAGAGAGGGTGAGACAAGAAAAGAGTCATCAGCAATTAAAAAAAAATTAAAAGTCCTTTGAAGGAAAGTAAAAGTTCAGATGACCGTGGCTTCTCATTGGCCTAGCTGCAGCATTTCCCACTGTCTGGATTTGTTAATGGGCAAGAAGGAAGTCTTCCTTTCTCCTGCTTGGGGAGTAAAGTAGTTGCATACTTCCCATCTTTGAATGCAAGATACCTCTCTTTCTGGTGGGGCCTGTAACTGACGTCTTCCCTTTGCAATAATCAACACTTTCTTTGGGGTAATTGATGATTGGAAGGACTGATGCTAAAGCTGAAACTCCAGTACTTTGGCCACCTGATGCGAAGAGTTGACTCATTGGAAAAGACTCTGATGCTGGGAGGGATTGGGGGCAGGAGGAAAAAGGGACACCAGAGGATGAGATGGCTGGATGGCGTCACTGACTCGATGGACGTGAGTCTGAGTGAACTCCAGGAGTTGGTGATGGACAGGGAGGCCTGGCGTGCTGCGATTCAAGGGGTCGCAAAGAGTCGGACACGACTGAGCGATTGAACTGAACTGAACTGAACTGAGGGCGTGAGAGCGCCCTCTACTGGTCTTCCTGACTCCAATTTTAGTTGACATGTCCTTTCATTTTCACATCTTACACACTTCAGTTTATAACATTAATTGTCGAACCAGAGGAATCAACTTTTGTTTCCTACAGCAATTCACGTAAGCATTTTTTAACCCGCAATTTAACAAGGCCAACACCTGGCACATAGATTTTGCACTTCAGATAAAACAAAAAGCTATTTCTATTGACAAGATTTTCAGAGAAGTACAAAGAAAGTAATTTTGAAAAAAAAAATCCTAAGTTTACATGACTGGATGGCTAAAATGTCCTTTTAGACGTGACTATAATGTGGTATCTGACTCATTAATGTGGGCTAATAGGAAGTGACAGTATGTCATCCTAGCCCTAGTGACAGGGATATATAGAAAAATGGCTTGTTGGGTAAGCACTGCAATGAGATATTGAGTCCAACATCCGATGTATAGCATTTTAAAAACAGTTAAAGTGCAACACAGTATTCAAATTAATACTCTCTACTAGCTTAGGGTCTGAGCAAATTGGCTAATTTCTCTACATATAGATTTCCTCATTTGTAAAGTGAAGGACAGGGAAGCCTGGCATGCTGCAGTCCATGGAGTCGCAAAGAGTCAGACATGACTGAGAGAATGAATGGCAGCAACAAAAGGGGATAATTACAGCTCCCTTCTCATAACATTGCTGTGCAAGGTATCTTAAAAAAAATGTGTAAAGCATTTAGCACAATGTTTGACACACAAAAGAATAATAAACATTAGTTGTCAATTATTGTGGCCATTTTTTCCACATTATCATTGTCACCCTAGTTAGTTAGTTAGTTCAGTTGCTCAGTCGTGTCCAACTCTTTGCGACCCCATGAATCGCAGTGCGCCAGGCCTCCCTTGTCCATCACCAACTCCCGGAGTTCATTCAGACTCACGTCCATTGACTCAGTGATGCCATCCAGCCATCTCATCCTCTGTCGTCCCCTTCTCCTCCTGCCCCCAATCCCTCCCAGCATCAGAGTCTTTTCCAATGAGTCAATTCTTTGCATGAGGTGGCCAAAGTACTGGAGTTTCAGCTTTAGCATCATTCCTTCCAAAGAAATCCCAGGGCTGAACTCCTTCAGAATGGACTGGTTGGATCTCCTTGCAGTCCAAGGGACTCTCAAGAGTCTTCTCCAACACCACAGTTCAAAAGCATCAATTCTTCAGCGCTCAGCCTTCTTCACAGTCCAACTCTCACATCCATACATGACCACAGGAAAAACCATAGCCTTGACTAGCCAGACCTTTGTTGGCAAAGTAATGTCTCTGCTTTTGAATATGCTATCTAGGTTGGTCATAACTTTCCTTCCAAGGAGTAAGCATCTTTTAATTTCATGGCTGCAGTCACCATCTGCAGTGATTTTGGAGCCCAGAAAAATAAAGTGTGACACTGTTTCCACTGTTTCCCCATCTATTTCCCATGAAGTGATGGGACCAGATGCCATGATCTTCATTTTCTGAATGTTGAGCTTTAAACCAACATTTTCACTCTCCTCTTTCACTTTCATCAAGAGGCTTTTTAGTTCCTCTTCACTTTCTGCCATAAAGGTGGTGTCATCTGCATATCTGAGGTTATTGATATTTCTCCTGGCAATCTTGATTTCAGCTTGTGCTTCTTCCAGTCCAGCGTTTCTCATGATGTACTCTGCATATAAGTTAAATAAGCAGGGTGACAGTATACAGCCTTGATGCACTCCTTTTCCTATTTGGACAGCAAATAGAACAAGTCTGTTGTTCCATGTCCAGTTCTAACTGTTGCTTCCTGACTTGCATACAGATTTCTCAAGAGGTAGGTCAGGTGGCCTGGTATTCCTATCTCTTTCAGAATTTTCCACAGTTTATTGTGATCCACACAGTCAAAGGCTTTGGCATAGTCAATAAAGCAGAAATAGATGTTTTTCTGGAACTCTCGTCCTTTTTCCATGATCCAGCAGATGTTGGCAATTTGATCTCTGGCTCCTCTGCCTTTTCTAAAACCAGCTTGAATATCAGGAAGTTCACAGTTCACGTATTGCTGAAGCCTGGCTTGGAGAATTTTGAGCATTACTTTACTAGCATGTGAGATGAGTGCAATTGTGTGGTAGTTTGAGCATTTTTTGGCATTGCCTTTCTTTGAGATTGGAATGAAAACTGACCTTTTCCAGTCCTGTGGCCACTGCAGAGTTTTCCAAATTTGCTGTCACCCTACACACATCTAAACCAAGGACCTAATTGTCTATATCCTTGAAGCGTTCTCTGCCAATATTCTTATATAATTTTTCTCACCAGTAAGCTGACTCTATTTCTTTCTTCTTCCATTCCTTGCATACACATTCCTTGTATATCACGACACAAAACCAAATTGAACCTCTCAAGTCTCTCTTCAAATGCACTCAGCCACTCTCTTGAAAGCATCTTGGGAGATCATATAACTTATATTAGATATGATTTTCAAGATATAGTTGTATTGAGTCCCCATTTAACTCTTACTACTGAAAAGCAGAGAATGTCGTCCAACCTCATAATTTTCATTTTAATGTCTTCCAGGAATGTGTTATCAGTTTGAAGGTAAAATACTAAGCAATAGTAGCACCCTGCTTCTAGAATAGTAGAATGTGACCTTATGAAAAGCCTGCTACAGCTAGCAGCTACAATTCATGATAAAATACAAAGAAAACACATACACACAACTATTTGAGGTTTAGGAACTGAACAAATCAAAGCAGACTATGTCAAATGGCCCAAATTTGGAAGAAAGGACCAACAATGTTTGAGTTTCCAGGTGTTTTTTTTTTGCTTGGCATGAGTGTTGACCATAGCAATACTAAGGATTATATTAATAAAATAATGACTAAACTAAGGATTGAATGTAGCTGTGAAGGTAAATTGTATATGTCAACTTGACTAGATCATGGGGTGCCCAGATACTTGGCTAGACATTATTTCCAAGTGTGTCTGTGAAGATGTTTCCAGATGAGATTTACATTAGAAGGTATAGACTGAGTAAAGCAGATTGCTTCCCCAATGTTGATGGGCATCACGTTCTAATGAGGGTCTGAAATAGAACAGAGAGATGAAGAAAGGAATATTTATTCTCTCTGCCTGACAGTCAAGCTAGGGCATCAGTCTTCTGTCTTCAGACTGGAACTTACACCATCAGCATTCTTTCTTTGTTCTCTGACATTTACACTGAAACTTGAGCTAGAACTTATGCCATTTTCCTGGTCCCCAATTTGAGGATGATGGATGTGGGATTTCTCAAGTATACTACGTGAGCCAATTACAATAAATCTACGTATCTATACATGAATCTTCTACTGGGCCTGTTTCTCTCGAGAACCCAGACGAATATAGGGGCATTGCTAAGCTTAAAAAAAAAAAAAAAAACAAAAAAAAAAACACTTGTGGGCTTCCCTCGTGGTTCAGTGGTAAAGAATCCTCCTGACAATGCAGGAGACATGGGTTCCAACCCTGATCCGGGAAGATCCCACATGCTGGGGAGCACCTAAGCTCATGCACCACCACTGTGGAGCCTGTGCTCCAGAGCCAGGGAACGGCAACTACAAAAGCCCATGTGCTCTAGTGCCCGTGCTCTGCAACAGGAGAAGCCACTGCAGTGAGAAGTCCATGCTCGCTGCAACTGGAGAAAGTCTGCACAGCAGTGAAGAGCCAGCACAGCCAAAAATAAACAAATAAAAATAATTTTTAAAAATCACTTGTATTTTGTATACTAACAGCAGACAAATGGTAATTAAACTATAAAAACTTCATTTGTAATAGTATTAAAAAAAAACCTAAAATTTCAGAAAATGTATACAAGTCATCTCCACTAAAATCTAAAATATATTGCTGAGAGATATTAAAGACCTAAATAAATGAAGAGAGATACTATTTCATTAAGCAGAAAACAATATTATTTATATATTATTTCTCTCCAGATATATAGATTGAAAGCAATCACACCACCACCCTCCAAATTCCAATCAATTTTCTGAAAGAACTTCATAAGCTTATTATAAAATTCATATTGAGATGAAAAAGATCCAGAAAAGTCTAACCAATTTTATTAAAGAAAATTAAGTTTTGATGACTTACAGTAATTTAAAATAATATAAAGGTATATGATAGTCAAGGCTTTGTGGTATTAGCATAATGAAGATTATATAGCTTAACTGGACAATACAGAATACAGAAGATGTTAAAAATATATGGTCAAATGATTCTTAAGTAGGATTTTAAGGCAAACTTTTTTCAGGATATCTTAAAACTTTTTGATAGGACAATTGGTATCTGTATTGAATTAAAAAAAAAAAAAACACTGACATTAAAATATACACAGAATTCACTCAAAAAAGAGAATATACCTAATTGTAAAAGTTAAGACTATAAAACTTTTTGACAAGAAAACTTAAGACAAAATCTTCACAGCCTTAGAGTATGGACCAATTTGTTAAAAAGCATAAAATAAAATATTGAAAAATTGGTGTTTATTAAAATGTGAAATATTTTTCTTGAAAGTCTTTAAGAAAATTAAAAGAAAATCACAGAATGAGAGCAAATATTTTCAATACCATTTCTTACATGGAACTTTCATTCATAATTTATAAAACAGTCTTACAAAGTGCAGAGGATTTTAATACCATGCCTTGTTCATCAAATAAGTTATACAAATAGCAATTAAGCAAATGAAAATATGTTCAGCATGCTCAACTGACAGGGAAATGCAGATTTAAGTCAAAACATGATACCATTATATAGACATTAGGATGGCTAAACTTAAGAGACATACAAATACCACATGCTGTCAAGGATGTGGAACAATTGGCACTCAAATATCTCTGTACAATGGTACAACATTTTGGAAAAGTTTGAAAGTTTTTTTAAGTTAATTATGCACCTACCATAGGACTCCATCATGCACACTTGTCCAAAAGAAATAAAATCATATGTCTACATAAAATTGTGGACACAGATATTTACAGGAACTTTCATAATACACAATGTTCATAATATGCAAAGCCTTGCAAAAATCCAAATGTCAAAGAATAAGTAAATGTTGAATACTTGTGAAAACTCAAATGATTGATAACACTCATCAATGTAATAAATATCAAAATTATGCCAAATGACTGGAGCCAAACACAAAAGAATGCATATTCATTTTTAGAAAAAAATGTTACCATGTGCAAACTAGTTTATAGTGATAAAAAGCAAACCAGTGGTTCCCCCAGGGTCAGGGACAGAGGGGCACACAGATTGCAAGGAGTATGTGGAAGTCGGCTTTCAAGTTGGCCTACAAATTTCCTGCTTCACGTATTCCTACTCTTGTGCAAACTCCTCCCACAATCATCAGGGTTGGTCGGGATGACCAATAGGGTATAGTGATGGTGTGCCAGTTCCCAGGTTAGAATAGTAAAGACCACAACTTCTGTTGTAGGTCCTTCTTGGTCTCTTTTCAGGTCACCCCCTCTAAGAGTAGTCAGCTGCCATGTCATGTGGAAATTCAGGCAACTCATGGAGAGGCCCACATAGCAAAGACATGAGCACATTTACCAGTGTGGGCTAGTGAGCAACTTTGGACTTGGATCACCCATCACCAGTTGACTTTCAGATGATGGCAGCCAAGGCATTATTTTGATAGCAACTTCATAAGAGACTCTGGAATCCTACTTCCCAGCTAAGGTACTCCTAAATCTCTTACCCACAGAGAGTGTGAGGTAATTAATATTTGTTGTTTAAAGATGCTGAGTTTGGGGATAATTTGTTACATAACAATAAAGAACTAACATAGACTTTGCTAAGAACTGTGGTGTTATCATCACAAACACTCATAATATGAACACTGCTTTAGAATAAGGCTGTGAACTTTGAGACTAATGTTAGTAAACACTTAAAGAGGCTTGAAAGCATTATTTATAAAATTTGGACTTTAAGGAGGCTGTCAGTGAAGAGTGAGGAGAATCTTGTTAGAAACTAGAAGAAAAAAAATTATCATGCGCTGGTAGAAAGCTTAGCAAGACTCTCACCTATAATTCTATAGAAGATAGAAAATGTGTCTAATCAACCAAGTGATCTAGCTTGATGTGGCTTAAAGTGTGTAGCTTTCCATCTACTGAAATCTATGAGTTATCTTGTCCTTTTATGGATCTCTTTCCTATATATAAATTTAAATGTATGAACCCCTGAAATATTTGGGGATTCCTTGGGTTCCTCACTCTCCAGAAAAAACTTTACTGACAACACTTTTTTTTTTTTAAGTGATAGTAGAAACATAATAGAAAATCTACTGGAAAGATTTAAAATATAAGTGTTTAAATATTAAACAAATATCCCATTGAAAATATATCAAAGTTTGATTTGTCAGAAAAACAACTTGATATTTGTCTACCTATGATTTGTTGAAAAATAGAAAGAATAATCAGAGGCAAATTAAAGAAATTAAATTATTATCTTGGCGAATAAAGAACAAATATGTAAAAACTCCTAAATAATGAAGCTGATTTGGAACTTTGTAAAAAAAAAAAAAGAAAAAGTAAAGAGGGAAATAAATTAATTCTCATCCTGAACTCATTTATTTCTGATAAATGAAACTAAATTAAAAAGATAAATCACAAAATAACTAGCATTTTATTTTTAGGGTTTTTTTTTTGTTTTTTTTTTTTAAACTTTCATATGGTCATTTACATTAATTGAAAACAAACTTGTAAGCGTGAATATTTTCATGTTTATTTTGGTTCCTAGTGACAAGAATAAAAAAGAGATGTCATACAATCATTTCCTTGAGCTAACATGCTATAGCAATTTGAGGAAAAAATTAATCTTTACATAACATTTTAATTACCAATGGAATTTGAACAGAATAATATTCACATAAGCTTGTATCATTTAATTTATAATTATGAAGGGATGAGCAGCCACTGAAGTTGAACTTGTAAATAACTATATAACTGTATCACAGAAGGAATAGTTTGAAGAAAGGCAAGGGTCAAGTCTTATAAATTAAAATACATTTGGGTCTTCTATCATATAAACTTATATTGAAGTTAAGAGTTAATGGACTTTGGGTTTCCCTGGTGGCTCAGTGGTAAAGAATCCACCTGCCAGTTCACGAGACACAGGGTATAAACACTGGCCCGGGAAGATCCCGCATGCTGTGCAGCAACTAAACCCATGGACCACACGAGCTTGTGCTGTAGAGCCTAGGAGCTGCAGCTACTGGAGCCTACTGTGCCCCAGAGCCTGTGCTCCACAATAAAAGAAACCACACAATGAGAAGCCTGTGCACAGCTAGAGAGTAGCCCCCACTCACTACAGCTAGAGCAAAGCCCACGCAGCAATGAAGACCCAGAACAGCCCAAAATAAATAAAATAAAGAGTTCACTCTTTAAAATAAAGCTAATGAACATTCATGGTTATTGTGGAAGGAAAATAATCTATTGTTGTACTTGCTGGGTGCTTTACATTTATCAAAGGAATCATATTCATATTTACAAAGGCCTGATACTCAGTATACTGAGATTAATATCAAAGTAGATTTGGAGATGATTTCAGACAGATAACTTGATGTTTACCATTCTTCTCTCAGTATTTTTAAAGCGAGAACGGTTATATGTGACCAGTTATCTGCATAAATAACTTCCTTTCATTCTTTTCCATCCTCCACTAATGGCCGGGGACTTCTGCTATTAAGTAAACTTTCAAAGATTTCTCAGCCTTATTATTAGCATTTTAGGCCAAATTGTTTTTTGTTTTGAGGGGCTGTCCTATGAATTGTCAGCATGTTTACCAGCATTGCTGGCCTCTACCCACTGGATACTAGAAACCCCTCCCACTCCCTGCAACACACACACACACACCATCTCCCCAGTTATAACAATCCAAAATATCTCCAGACTTTGTCTAGTGCCCCCGGGGTAACTCTTCCTTCAGCTTTTAAGAATCTTCACTCTAGGAGAAAAAGGAGACATTAGAAAGGATGAGATGCATTTTCCCAATGATTTGCAAAATATCAGTCCCAGAAGCTTTCATAGTTGGACACCAGTGAGTTGCTTAGGACTTAATTTGAATAGCAAATTAGGTACAGCAAATTTCCTACACAGAGGAAATTCTTTGTACAGAAAAATATCAATGGTTTCTTTCTTTATATTTTCTTGCTTTCCACAAGATGGTAAGATCCTGCTGAGATGGTTAGTTGTGATGTGTTAGAGCCTGTCCATGGGATTCTCTAGGCAAGAATACTGGAGTGGGTTGCCATCCCATTCTCTAGAGGGTCTTCATAACCCAGGAATCAAACCTAGGTCTCCTGCATTGCAGGAATATTCTTTACCATCTGAACCACCAGGGAAGTCCAGATAATTGTGATAGTTCAATTTATAAACTTTGGGAAACTCTACATTTGGATGGGGCCATGACTTGGCCTGAATCACACGGCAAGGAACGACTGGTTTAGGGACCATAATATCCCTCAATGATTTTCTTTGTTAATAGGTTTAATTCTATATCCTTATAAGTTATTCAGCTATTCGCAAAGTGATCTACAACATATGCTTTTCCAATTAGTTATACTCAACTGTAAGCTCTTTGATGGTAGGGAATCTGTTTTGTCTGTGAATAGCAAGTATACTACCCTCATCTTGCTACTGAGACTGCCGGGACCTTGCTTCCTTGCTGCTCGTATTCAGTATCGTATAACACAAAATAACAGTAGCATTCTTTTCCCATGTGATTCCTCCATTGCCCCAGAATCCTCACCAGAGCGCTCTAGGAAATCTCTGTGGATCTCTTGCAGTTCCTCTATAAAATGAAAACTCTAATTTCTGGCCCACAAGATAAGGATGGACAACAACTAACATTTACATTATTCTTTAAAAATAGAAAATTTAAAACTCTCTTTTATTTGAGTCTCAAGGGAGCCTGTGATTTATAAAAAGAAAGCCTTATTATATAGCTGTGAGTGAAGTTCAAATCCGTGTGACAAGTCCAATGTATCTTAATTCTGCTGCTGCTACTGCTAAGTCGCTTCAGTCGTGTCCAACTCTGTGCGACCCCATAGACGGTGGCCCACCAGGCTCCCCCATCCTTGGGATTCTTCAGGCAAGAATACTGGAGTGGGTTGCCATTTCCTTCTCCAATGCATGAAAGTGAAAAGTGAAAGTGAAGTTGCTCAGTCATGTCCGACTCTTAGCGACCCCATGGACTGCAGCCTACCAGGCTCCTCCATCCATGGGATTTTCCAGGCAGGGGACTGGAGTGGGGTGCCATTGAGAAATTTCATATCTTCACTTTTAAATAACATCCATTTTAAAGCAAAATGAAACAATGATGTACTTTGTATATTTCTTTGATGGTATTAACAACAATCTTAATTTAGTAATTTATTCACTGATTGAATGTCTCCAAACAGCCCTGAGGGCAGAAGACTCACCTAAATAAATTATATTTATGAATTTTGACATATAACAAAGGTATTTAAGTGGATTTCAGTAAGTCAAAAACAGAATTTCACTGTTTTTACAAAACAAGCCATTTGTATATAGCAGGACTCTCAACTTGAAATCAGGCAGTCTTTATCTCAAGAGTCACAATTGTCTGGTTGTACTTTAAAAACTGCTGACATCAGAGTTCTGGGATGGTTAGGTCTGCCTGGGGTGTAACTGGATGAGGGTCAAAGGAAGGAAAACAAACAACAGACAAATCTGACTTAGTACAATTTCTCATAGAGGAGACAGGATTCCAAGTATCACACCTACCTCCCTCAAGTTACTGTGTTATCTGAAAAAGTCCTAAAGGATTTACTCTTGAATTCTTTGGAGAGACTCAGTATCAGCAAACAAAGGAAAAGGCTAACAAATTAAAAAAATGGAAATCATTATCAAAACCAAACCCAATTGAGAAAGATGCTGTGAACCCAAACAGCTGTGAACTTGGTATGGGAACTTAGCTAACAGAAGCACCCAAAGGAGGGACAGAGGGTATTCGCCCATTGTCCGTGAAGAAAGCTGCATGTTTTGGCCTTTGCAGGGCTCTAGGGGATGTGATAGTGATGCATCAGACATGCACAACTGTGACTTGGCAGAACCACTCTCTGCATACAGGGCTGGCAATGAATGACTTGGCAGCAGCAGCGACAGCTTCAGCACATGGCAGAAAGTACTGCAAAGCTGTTTGAAGGGCAGTGCAATGTGGGGAGTCCCAGAAAGAAGGAAAATAACACATGCCACAGGGCAGCTGAAAGAGTATGTTCATATATATATGCAACATGCCTGAAATACTTCACTTTTCTGGTAGTGTATGCTGCTGTAAAGCAGAGGAAGCTCAGCAAAGTTCTCTGTGATAACTAAGCAGGAAGGAGGTCGAAGAGGGAGGGGATATATGTATGCATATGGACTGTGAAGAAAGCTGAGCGCCGAAAATTGATGCTTTTGAACTGTGGCATTGGAGAAGACTCTTGAGGGTCCCTTGGACTGCAAGGAGATCCAACCAGTCCATTCTAAAGGAGATCAGCCCTGGGTGTTCATTGGAAGGAATGATGCTGAAGCTGAAACTCCAGTACTTTGGCCACCTCATGCGAAGAGTTGACTCATTGGAAAAGACTCTGATGCTGGTAGGGATTGGGGGCAGGAGGAGAAGGGGATGACAGAGGATGAGATGGCTGGATGGCATCACCGACTCAATGGACATGAGTCATCGAGTTTGAGTGAACTCCAGGAGTTGGTGATGGACAAGGAGGCCTGGTGTGCCGTGATTCATGGAGTCGCAAAGAGTTGGACACGACTGAGTGACTGAACTGAACTGAACTGATGACTGATTTACTTTGTTGTACAGCAGAATCTAAGACAACATTTTAAAGCAATTATATTAAAAAAAACAAACAAACTTCACTTTTCTTTCCTCAAGTTGATGTGACTTTAGAAATCTATGTTGGAGAGAGCTGAATTTATTTAAAGTTTCTTCTTTTTTCTTAAACACAGTACCCTAAAAATGACATGCAACTAATTTGACTACTACTTGACTAAAGCTAGGGCTTCCCAGGTGGCTCTAGTGATAAAGAACACGCCTGCCAAGGCAGGAGATGTGAGAAACATGGGTTTGATCCTTGAGTCGGGAAGATCCCCTGGAGGAGGGCATGGCAATCCAATCCAGTATTCTTGCCTGGAGAATCCCATGGAGAGAGGAGCCTGGTGGGCTACAGCCCATAGGGTCACACACAACTGGACATGACTGAAGTGACTTAGCATGCAAAGCTAATGAGAATCACTTCAAAAGTGAATGAAGCAAATGGTTTCATTTCACTGGTCAACCTCAAGTCAAAACGGTCACTCTGCTGATGTGTCCTTTTGAAATGGAGCACAGTCCTATTGTCCTTGACCCCAAGACCTCAGCCTGTATTTTGTCGGCAGAAAACCTTTAGCCAAAGAATGAGTTTAATCAGATAAGTGAAAAAAATGCAGAAACAAAGGAAAACAGTCAAATGAGACCAAATATTAATAATTTAGTCATTAAACAAAGTCAAGGACTTTTAATACCTCTTCAAAAGCTATAGGTAATACTCTGAATCCGCTCCTTTTGAGCTGTTTTATGTATCTTTCAGTATCTTATAGATATTGAAATCCCCAACAAGTGGAAGAAGTTAACTACATGATGACCAGACTGTTGCCAAGAAGACATAAGCTGCCACAATTCTGAGAACTGGACTCAAAGAAATGGAAGCAAACTGACCCTTGACTGAAGACTAAATGTACATAAACAAGATGATCCTGATCAGACCACTGCAAGGTCAATTTCAAGATGACTGTCAGAGCAGACTGTGCTGTTTCTGAATGTAGGTGCCTCCCTTTCTCTATAAAAGCTCTTGCCTACTGATTGTCAGTGTTGAGGGAGTAGGCCTTTGGACAGGAGTCTGCCTCTGCACCTTTCTCCAGCTCTCATCCCCACCAGGTTGCTGGCCTCCAAAATAAAGCAAACTTTCCTTTCGACCATCCTTGCCTCTTTATTGGCTTAGAATAGCAAGCAGTGCGATCCCTACTTTTAGTAACACTTTCTTAAAATAATAGATCTTGATTGATTTCCAAAAGTACTGCACTCAATATGCCAGCAAATTTGGAAAACTCAGCAGTGGCCACAGGACTGAAAAAGGTCAGTTTTCATTCCAATCCTAAAGAAAGGCAATGCCAAAGAATTCTCAAACTACCACACAATTGCACTCATCTCACACACTAGTAAAGTAATGCTCAAAATTCTCCAAGCCCGGCTTCAGCAATACGTGAACTGTGAACTTCCAGATGTTCAAGCTGGTTTTAGAAAAGGCAGAGGAACCAGAGATCAAATTGCCAACATTCTGTAGATCATGGAAAAAGCAATAGAGTTCCAGAAAAACATCTATTTCTGCTTTATTGACTATGCCAAAGCTTTTGACTGTGTGGAACACAATAAACTGTGGAAAATTCTGAAAGAGATGGGAATACCAGACCACCTGACCTACCTTTTGAGAAACCTATATGCAGGTCAGGAAGCAACAGTTAGAACTGGACATGGAACAACAGACTGGTTCCAAATAGGAAAAGAAGTACATGAAGGCTGTATATTGTCACCCTGCTTATTTAACTTCTATGCAGAGTACATCATGAGAAATGCTGGGCTGGAAGAAGCACAAGCTGGAATCAAGATTGCCAGGAGAAATATCAATAACCTCATATATGCAGATGACACCACCCTTCTGGTAGAAAGTGAAGAGGAACTAAAGAGCCTCTTGATGAAAGTGAAAGTGGAGAGTGAAAAAGTTGGCTTAAAGCTCAACATTCAGAAAACAAAGATCATGGCATCTGGTCCCATCACTTCATGGGAAATAGATGGGGACACAGTGGAAACAGTGTCAGACTTTATTTTTTTGGGCTCCAAAATCACTGCAGACGGTGACTGCAGCCATGAAATTAAAAGGTGCTTACTCCTTGGAAGGAAAGTTATGACCAACCTAGATAGCATATTCAAAAGCAGAGACATTACTTTGCCAACAAAGGTCTGTCTAGTCAAGGCTATGGTTTTTCCAGTGGTCATGTATGGATGTGAGAGTTGGACTGTGAAGAAAGCTGAGCACTGAAGAATTGATGCTTTTGAAGTGTGGTGTTGGAGAAGACTCTTTAGAGTCCCTGGAACTGCAAGGAGATCCAACCAGTCCATTCTAAAGGAGATCGGTCCTGGATGTTCTTTGGAAGGACTGATGCTGAAGCTGAAACTCCAGTACTTTGGCCACCTCATGCGAAGAGTTGACTCATTGGAAAAGATTCTAATGCTGGGAGGGTTTGGGGGCAGGAGGAGGAGGGGACAACAGAGGATGAGATGGCTGGATGGCATCACGGACTTGATGGATGTGAGTTTCAGTGAACTCTGGGAGTTGGTGATGGACAGGGAGACCTGGCAAGCTGCAATTCATGGGGTCACAAAGAGTTGGACACGATTGAGCGACTGAACTGAAGTGAACTGAATCCACATATTAATTATCTTCTCTTTTTTAGGCTTTGGGAATAGAGTGGTGACAAGACAGAAATGGTACCTCTTCTCATAAAATGTACATCCTACTGGGAAACCAAGTAAACAAACAAACAAAAGAAAACAGATAATTTCAGATAAAGCTAAGTACAAAAATAAAATTGAGTGGCATGTTAGTGACTGGAAGGTGAGGCATCTATTTTGCACTGGAGTTGGGGGAGACATAAATTGGACCTAAACAATACAACAGAGCCAACCAAGCAAAAATCTGGGGGAGGAGGAATGCTAAGTACCAAAGCTGAAAGACAAGATTGGCATGTGCAAAGAAGAAGAGAGAGGTCATCGTGGCTAGAGCTTAGTGAGACAGAGAAGGGAGAATTCAGTGAGTCAGGGACAAATCATATGAGGTTTAGAGATCATAATGAAAGGGTAATGAGAAACCATCAAGGAATTTGAGGTAGGGGAATTACATGATTTTATTAGCTGTTCTGTGTGAAGACTGGATTTAGGAAGAAATGTGTAGTATTTCCACTAAAACAAAACAATGACAACTAACTCTTTAGAGTCCAACACTGAGGACTATATAATTCATACTATTTTTTTTTCTTCTTTTAAAGATGATTACATTCATTCATTAATGCCAAGCTTAATGACAATATTATGGCTTAACAGTAATAGTAAGGAAAAGAAAATTACTGTCATAACTTCATAGCTATAGTTTCATATTTCAATATCAATCACATTTATAACTATGATGCTATAAAATTCAATCATAAGAGAGTATCTGTAATAATTATAATAGTAATTATTGTGCCATTCATTTTAAGATCAGTAAGACAATTGTGTTTTTGACTTGAAGATGTGTGTAAAATCAACCATTCATCATTTTATTACCAATTATTGACAAAAGAAAGCCAATATTGCCTTCAATAAATCAAAGCTTTTGTGATAAATCCAAGTAAAGGCAATTAAGCTTTCAATAATGTATCTTTATAAATTACAAGGTTTCCTATATTTTAGAACTTGAATAATTTGATCCACCAATTGTTGATCACTTACACCTATTTTTACAATGTGAAGTAAATAAATCAATAATTGCTGTGTTAGAAAATTAGAAAATTCTAGTTTTAATAGAATAGTGTCTACATTTTTTCTACAAATATAGACACTTGAATGACCATTAGTAAATCAGAGCCTATTTCATCTCTATTACCTATCCAACAGAAACATAGTTGTTTGCTAATTTTTTTAATTCAATAAATGTTTGATGTTATTGTTCTAAACAAAATTTTAAATTTTAATTTTCTGTAGAAAGACCAAAAGCACATAAATCTTATTTCTGTAGGTGATCTCACAGTTTTGGGAGAGTCATTTCCATAAGAGTAAAATTCTAGAATTCTAAAAAATAATTTATTAAAAGGAACAGTTGCTTCTTCTTATCTTTCAAATATAGAAAAACAACTCTGTAAATTTTGCCAGTGTTTCCTAAAATTGTCTTCAAGTTTGAATAATAGTCCACCATGATACCTTGGGGCAAAAAGATGTATGATGAAAGTAAAATGGGAATCATACATTTTAATGTAACTATTTTACAATTTTAAAGTGAAATCATATGATCTACAAGTTATTTAAATCAACTTTCTGCCTTCAAGCATAAGGAACTATTTTTAAAACTGAACTTGAGTGTTTGCCGTATCAAAAAATTAATGACAAATAAATCACAAGAACAGAAGTATCTGAGCTAAGGGAGAAAGATATTTTGATGTCTAGCATTTCAAATGATAAAGAATCAGACATTATTATCCCCATTTTATAGATAAGAAATATAGGACTCAAGTGGTTAAAACACAAGTTGAGAAGCCCAGGTTGATTTAGTCCTAAAAATTTTATGGTATTTCCTAAAATACAATTCTGCCATTGCAGCTATTATATATATACTTGTTTATTAAAAATAAATCCTTATATATCCTTAAATAACATTTATATTTTGGCTTATAAGTAAGATGTTTTTATTATACATTTTTATTATACTCATGTCTAATATAGGGTAGATACATTGGAAATATACTATTTAATTAGCTGATATAATTTTTCAGTAGTCTTCTACCTATAGAATTAGGCTGTATAAAATTGTCATATTTAAACATTATTTATGTTCATTTAGAAATGGTGGAAAAATATTTTCTGTAACTTGTTATGGTGATTGTGTTGGACATTGCAAAATAAATCAGTCTATTAAAATGTGCATAAATTCCAATAGTTTTTCAGAAAGCCCACCAGAAACTCATGGAAAGATATATGCGTGCACTAAGTCACTTCAGTTGTGTTTGACTCTTAGTGACCCCATGAACTGTAGCCCACCAGGCTCTTCTGTCCATGGGATTATCCAGGCAAGAATACTGGAGTGGGTTGCCGTTTCTTCCACCTAGGGATCTTCCCAACCCACAGACTGAACCCTGATCCCATTTTGTTTCCTGCATTGGCAGGTGGGTTCTTTACAACTAGTGCCGTCTGGGAAGCCCTGAAAGATATATACATCCAAGCTAGGGAAAACAATGAAACTCAAAAGTCTCATTCCACTCACATTCAGATCCTTTCAAATCACTTCCAACATGTTTTTTTCATGCTAATTCCCTTCATAAGTCCTCTACTCCAGTGAAATCACATGCTTTGAATTCTTTTTTGTTTTTTTTTTTTGGCCTTATGTATCTTCATCACTGAATGACACAACTCATCCCCTCCCTTCTATGCCTGCTTAAATCCTTCCTGCCCTATAGATCTATGTCAGATATCACTGACCTAACCATGATGCATTTCTTCATAAACTCTTTCTCCTCAGTAATTTAACAGCATTCAAAATTATGTTGGTATTTTTGTACTTTTGTTGGTATATGTGTTTTAGGGCAGATGGCTCAGATGGTAAAGAATCTGCCTGCAATGCAGGAGACCCGTGGTTCAGTCCCGGGGTCAGGAAGATCCCCTGGAGAAGGGACAGCAACTTACTCCAGTATTCTTGCCTGTAAAATTCCATGGACAGAAGAGCCTGGTGGGTTACAGTCCATAGGCTCACAAAAGAGTCAAACAAGACTGAGCAACTAACACTTTCACTTTCTATATGTCTTTTGAACAACTAGTATAAGTTAATATTATAAAATGAAAGCATGTAGGACTGTAGTTTATATACATAAATATAACTATCTTTCTATAGTATCTTTATACATTAAAACCATAATCACTAAATATTTCTCTAAATATAAATGTATAAAAATTTATGATTTTCTCTTTATATTCTTTTATGTGTTTTTTACATTTCTGTACATTACCATGTATATATTATCTTCATTTCTCTGAAAAAATAATTTTTACTTTGTTCACTGACATATCCCCAGTGAATAAACAAACAATGCCAGATGCATATGTGGGGCTCATATTTGTAGGATCCCTACTCAGCAGCTATGTTATGCCAAAAGGCAGAAAACAAAAGCTTAGTCAATGTTAAATAAACCCAAGAATTTAAAATTTAAGATTTGCTAATTCAGGATTTCCAATACTTTTTTCATTCTCCCTCAGGTTGTAGGGGACTATGCAGTGTAGAGAAAATGGAATGGGGGAAGGTCCTTTGTTAATGTATAGGTCACTGCTTTGTATATTACTGTGTGTGTGTGTGTTAGCCATTCAGTCATATCCAACTCTTTCTGACCTTATGGACTGTAGCCCACGAGGCTCCTCTGTCCATGGGATTCTCTGGGCAAGAAATGGAGTGGGTTGCCATTCCCTTTTCCAGGGGATCTATCGTCCTGACCCAGGCATCAAATACAGGTCTCCTGCATAGCAGGCAGATTCTTTACCATCTGAACTACCAGGAAAGCCCTACTCTCATGATTGTTCTTACATGGATTTGTCAAGATGTTCAGTCTTTCTCCAAAATCTTGTGAAATAGTCTACAAACTTGGGGTGGGCACTCCATGCCTACTTGTCTATACTCAGGGACTCTTTGAATTTCTCATCCTTCTCTTAGTCACACCTACCTTCAATTCAGTTCAGTCACTCAGTCGTGTCCAACTCTTTGTGACCCCATGAATTGCAGCATGCCAGGCCTCCCTGTCCATCACCAACTCCTGGAGTTCACTCAAACTCATGTCCATCAAGTCGGTGATGCCATCCAGCCATCTCATCCTCTGTCGTCCCCTTCTCCTCCTGCCCCCAATCCCTCCCAGCATCAGAGTCTTTTCCAATGAGTCAACTCTTCACATCAGGTGGCCAAAGTATTGGAGTTTCAGCTTTAGCATCAGTCCTTCCAGTGAACACCCAGGACCAATCTCCTTCAGAATGGACTGGTTGGATCTCCTTGCAGTCCCAGGGACTCTCAAGAGTCTTCTCCAACACCACACTTCAAAAGCATCAAATCTTTGGCACTCAGCTTTCTTCACAGTCCAACTCTCACATCCATACATGACCACTGGAAAAACCATAGCCTTGACTAGACAGACCTCTGTTGGCAAAGTAATGTCTCCGCTTTTGAATATGCCATCTAGGTTGGTCATAACTTTCCTCCCAAGGAGTAAGCATCTTTTAATTTCATGGCTGCAATCACCATCTGCAGTGATTTTGGAGCCCCCCCAAAAATAAAGTCTGACACTGTTTCCACTGTTTCCCCATCTATTTTCCATGAAGTGATGGGACCAGATGCCATGATCTTTGTTTTCTGAATGTTGAGCTTTAAGCCAACTTTTTCACTCTCCACTTTCACTTTCATCAAGAGGCTTTTTAGTTCCTCTTCACTTTCTGCCATAAGGGTGGTTTCATCTGCATGTCTGAGGTTATTGATATTTCTCCTGGCAATCTTGATTCCAGCTTGTGCTTCTTCCAGCCCAGCGTTTCTCATGATGTACTCTGCATAGAAGTTAAATAAGTAGGATGACAATATACAGCCTTTTTTCCTATTTGGAACCAGTCTGTTGTTCCAAGTCCCTATCTTAGAGATTATTAAAGAAAAAAGAAAAAGACAAATACCTTTGTGCCCTCCAACTCTGAATCTTATGAAGACTCATTCACATAACCCACTACCTAATCCACATTATTAGCCAGCAACTACATAAACTCTTTATTGAAACTTCTTACCTCCTACTTTTGCTCATGCTGTCATTCTCTCTCTTCCTTCTATGAATCATTTCCCTCCTCTTCTGTCTGTAACTTGTAGTTTCAGAGCTAGTCCCTAAAAAGGAAGAACAACAATGAATGGATTCCATGTTGGTATTGTAAGTCATGCCATTACATAGGGTTTCCTACTTCCTGAGCCCATTTGTACTCATAGTTAGAATGGTAGGAACAGGAAAGAAGTATTGGCATGAGTGTAAAGATCTGCTGAGTCCACTGACTTTTTTTTCCTTACCTAAAATTTTCTTTAATTGATTATTTACTATAGTCATAATGTTTTTAACCTCAAAATAGAAGCCTGCTGTTGTTTCTTATCCAAAATTATAGATAGAATATGGCAAGACTTCTTTGTACAGGGCTTTGAAATAATAATAGACCTGCATCACACTCATAATTTCCTTCAAAATGGCTGCCTTGTGGACTTTAGGCCAAGTTTCAGAAGCAGATGCATGTTTAACCAATAAGTTTAACCAATAATTGTGATTGTGGAAGGTCAGGTCCCTGTAATAAATCACTCATCTTCCCAGGTGGTGCTAGTGGTGGAGAATCTGCCTGCCAATGCAAGAGACATAGAGACACAGATTCAATCCCTGGGTCAGGGAAGATCCCTTGGAGAAGGAAATGGCAACCCACTCCAATATCCTTGCCTGGAGAATCCCATGGACAGAGGAGTTTGGTGGGCTACAGTCCATGTGGCCACAAAGAGTCTGACACAATGGAGCAACTGAGCACACACACGCCTGTATCACACCCAGGGCCTCTGCATCTGGAACAAACCCTGAATGACACACTCTCCTCCTTCCTTTTTTTTTTTTTTAAACAAATTCCTAGCATGCCTGCTTTTTCTGTTTTTATGTATAAAAATAACTGCAAAAAGAAGGCTTGTTATACATAGCTTGTACCTAATAAGCACTCACTGTTTTACTAAACTGACCTTAAAAACCAGAAATCGATACAAGCATTAATGTTCTACACAGTCATGAATCTCTTGATAAATGTGGTCAGGAAAGAGCAAAAGGGTGAAGGGACATTCGAATAACTTTTGGTGCATGAGTAAAACCTGTTAAAAAGAATTCTCCAACAAGTATCCATGCTGAGAGAAGAGGCATTCTGGTGTGCCATCATGATAGTGTCATGAAGGAGGCTAGCAGAAGATTGTTTCTCAGATTTTAAACATCCACTGGACATTTAATGAACATACAAAACAAAAAATTTAACACAAAAATCTCCATTTTTAAAGGATAAAAATATATTCAAAATTATAATAGTCACTAGTAATGGTAATAACAAAAGTGGTCTCACATAAATGTTGGAACACATGTATACCTGTGGCAGATTCATTTTGATATATGGCAAAACAAATACAATATTGTAAAGTTAAATAAAATAAAATAAAAAAAAATGTTGGATAAATTGCACGATGTTTTCATCATGACTCCTATATTCAGTTTAATGGCAAATAGCTATAAGTGAATGTCCACACCTGATGGGTTTTGTTTTTTGTATTTTTTCTATTAAGTTAGAAAACCTTAACCCACAATAATTCAGCATAAACATTTGGTGGCTTTGTCATATTTCTGGGCATCATTATTAAAAAAAAAATGCCTGAGAATAGCACAGTGCTTTCTCATTGAAGAAAACTTGTCCTCTGTATACAGTAATTTGATGAGCATATTAAATTAGGGAGAATTTGGCCTGGAAAATTATTTTTTCATATTCTGTGGTATATAATTCAAATGTGATTTAAAAATATGAATAATAAAGTTTCTGAGGGGCAAAAAACAATGATTGAGTGGTAGGAGTTAAACCTTAATCAGAATTACTTTCTTCGTTCTTCAGAAACTTTATTGCAAATATTTTAAAAGACAGTGCAATATACAAACGGATTATAATACAGTCAAACTCTATCTTTAAAATACTGATATATTTAACAAACAAATTCCAGTAGTTTTTCTCTGAAGACGTAAATCAGACTCTTCATGATTCAAAATACATCACTAAGACCCACTAGTATGTCGGTTGAAGATGGCATCAAGATTCTTTTAAAGCCTATTTTCAGCTCAGAAATTATGAGAATATTTTTCCTTCAAAACAAATAAACTTTAGTCACTGTACATGTCTTCACACAGTACTCTGAAAGGACACACAATCATTATCTGTGAGTTGATAATATTCACTGTTTTCAGAGCTTTCATCCACACTGAACAAAATCTCACAGGTAATGCTCTTTGTCATCAGTTCTGAGGAACTAAGTTTCTGTAAACCTGCATATAGATGCTAGCACGTTTTGAGAAGGAAGAATCTGCTTTAGAACTTACAACTAAGAGTGTTCCACAAGTGTTGATGCCCTGCCCTCTGATCTTGATGAGCCTTTTCTAGTCTACACACCATGGATCATACATTGATAATTTAACCAAATAACCAAAATTATCTTGTATCTTGGTTTCCAGTTATAGAGACAGCAATAGTGTTCAATACTTCTTCATCACATACATGTAGACATGTAAAATTGAGTCTTAGTTTGCTTAACAGTAACTTAATTTAACTGGGAAAGTGTTAGTCATTCAGTCATGCACAACTCTTTGTGACCCCATTGATTGTAGCCCACCAGGCTCCTCTGTCCATGGAATTCTCCAGGCAAGAATACTGGAGTGGGTCGCCATTCCCTTTTCAAGGGGATCTTCTGGAACCAGGGATAGAACCCAGGTCTCCTTTTTTTCAAGTGGATTCTTTGAAATATGAGCCACCAGATCAACTGAAAATATTAAATCTTTTTCCCATCCTCAGTTGATGTTATTCTCCACATTGAATGTTATTAACATTATGAAACATCCAACGGTGACATCCAATAGAGGATATTTGCTAATAGTAATATTCCTGCTTTTTTTCTCAGAGTGATAGTGCTGAAGTGGTGGTTTAAATAGCTCCTCAGTTAAGGAATTATCTTCCAATTAAAGATAAATTAAAACAAATAGCTTTTCAGAAGCCTAGGACAGGTAACTATTCATGACATGAATGAATTTTTAAAATACATTATTTCTCTTTACATTTTGTTTAAATTTTGCTATCTCCCACCCTAACAGTGCAGTAATATTTAAAGAGACAACTGAATAATTTTCTATGGTGAATTTCACTTTGCACACATAACTAGAAAAAAACTCAGATGATTTATGAAAAGTCATGTACAGAGCTTTAAAGCTTTTCAAAATTTCATAAAGAAACTATATTTGACACTATCAGTGAATAACTATTGGTTTCCTATCCAATAAAATCTAAAGATTATGAATAAAGCTACTAGAGGTGATGGAATTCCAGCTGAGCTATTTCAGATACTAAAAGATGATGCTGTTAAAGTGCTACACTCAACATGCCAGCAAATTTGGAGAACTCAGGAATGGCCACAGGATGGGAAAAGGTCAGTTTTCATTTCAATCCCAAAGAAGGAAAATACCAAAGAATGTTCAAACTACCACACAATTGCACTCCTTTCCCATGCTAGCAAGGTAATGCTCAAAATCCTTCAAGCTAGGCTTCACCAATACGTGAACTGAGAACTTCCAGATGTTCAAACTGAATTTAGAAAAGGCATAAAAACCAGAGATCAAATTGTCAACATTAGTTGGATCATAGAAAAGGACAAGGAATTCCAGAAAAACATCTATTTCTGCTTTCTTGACTATGCCAAAGCCTTTGACTGTGTGGATCACAACAAACTGTGGAAAATTTTTAAAGAGATGGGAATACCAGTCTACCTTATTTGCCTCCTGAGAAACCTGTATACAGGTCAAGGAGAAGCAGTTAGAACCAGACATGGAACAATGGACAGGTTCAAAATTGGGAAAGGAATATATGCTGTATATTGTCACCCTGCTTATTTAAATTATATGCAGAGTACATCATGAAAAATACTGGGCTGGATGAAGCTGAAGCTGGAATCAAGATTGCAGGGAGAAATATCAGTAAACCTCAGATACGCAGAGGAGATCACCCAAATGGTAGAAAGTGAAGAACTAAAGAGCCTCTTGATGGTGAAAAAGGAGAGTGGGAAATGATGGCTTAAAACACAGCATTCAGAAAACTAAGATCAAGGCATCCAGTCCCATCACTTCATGCAAATAGATGGGAAAAACATGGAAAGAGTGACAGTCTATATTTTTGGTGGCTCCAAAATCACTCTGGATGGTGACTGAAGCCATGAAAGTAAAAGACTCTTGCTCCTTGGAAGAAAAGCTATGACAAACCTAGACAGCACCTTAAAAGGCACATTAAAAAGAGACATCACTTTGCCAACAAAAGTCTGTATAGTCAAAGCTATGGATTGTCTAGTAGTGGTGTACAGATGTGAGAGTTGGATCATAAAGAAGGCTGAGTACTGAAGAACTGATGCTTTTAAACTGTGGTGCTGGAGAAGTCTCTTGAGAGTCCCTCAGACTACAAGGAGATCAAACCAGTCAATCGTAAAGGAAATCAACCCTGAATATTCATTGGAAGGACTGATGCTGAAGCTCCAATACTTTGACCATCTGACGCAAAAAGCCAACTCATTGAAAAAGACCCTAATTCTGGGAAAGATTGAGGGCAGGAGGAGAAGGAGCAACGGAGAATGAGAATTGATGGCATCACTGACTCCATGGACATGAGTTTAAGACAACTCTGAGAGATACTGAAGGACAGAGAAGCCTGGAGTGCTGCATTCTGCTGCCGCTGCTGCCAAGTCGCTTCAGTCGTATCCGAATCTGTGCAACCCCAGAGACGGCAGCCCATCAGGCTCCACCATCCCTGGGATTCTCCAGGCAAGAACACTGGAGTGGGTTGCCATTTCCTTCTCCAATGCATGAAAGTGAAAAGTGAAAAGTGAAAGTGAAGTTGCTCAGTCATGTCCGACTCATAGCGACCCCATGGACCGCAGCCTACCAGGCTCCTCCATCCATGGGATTTTCCAAGAGTACTGGAGTGGGGTGCCATTGCCTTCTGTGGAGTCTCAAAGAGTCAGACACAACAGAGTGACGGAACAACAAAAGATATTCATCTTCACTGTTTCCTGTCCAGTTACGTGTGTGAAATAATCACCAATATAATAGTTATTTTTCCCAGTGTCAGGAGACATTCCCTATGGGTGTCTCAGATCTCTGCATGCTTTCTGAACAAAGGCATTACCAGTTTTTCCTCTGGACTACCTTTTCATATATAGGGCCTCAATTCTGACTAACATTTGGCTTTCTTATTCCCAGTCAGCTTCACATATTTTAGGAATGAAATGTTCAGTATGGTCTCTACACTCACATGGAGAGATGTCTGATGTGTAAGTCGGTCTTCTGAAATATCTGGGACAAGGCATTCACTCTGTCCTCATGTGACACCTTCACATATGTAGCTTGAGCCTCTTTACAGCATGGGCTTCTTCATAGTGGAGTAGTCTCAGGTAGTCAGGCTTCTTACCTGGTGGGTGGTGGTTTCTTCCCTCTGTCCACCTCAAGCAAATCCCAAAAGGCCAGGGTGAATACTGTGACTCTAAGACCTAACCTTGGGAGGCCCAGAATCCTGGAAGCCTACAGCCTTCTATTGGCCAAAGAAGTGGTAAGAGCATTCTAGATATAAGAAAGGGAACCAGTCCTCACTGCTTAATGAGAGAAAAAGCCAAAAGTGTGTAGTCATCTGTATTTTACCACACCCATATGTACATTCCTGAAACTTGGGAAAAAATTACCTCAGCAATATTGAAATGTTTGTGATTTAGGTTTGCCATGCCAACACCTTCTTACAAATATATATAACATTTAGTCATTTACTTCCATAATATCTATCCTTGGCTCCCTTAATAAATTCTTAAGCTATATAAGTCAATTGAAACCTCTCATGCAATTTCCATGTAAGTAAACTGATATTAAGAAATGGCTAGGCTACCTTTAACGTTTTCCAGAGGGAATCCTAGAAAATAGTATTTCTAATATTTTCATGCAAATTTTCAATATAATAATCCACATTGGTGCCAATAAAAACCAGCCAAAGTGGGAGTACACCTGGGAAGAAAATTGATAAAAGTGATAAAAATGCAAAGTTATCTTGCTGACTTTAGAACTTTATCAAAGCAGAATAAGACCAAAGAAAAAACTGCCTTAAAACCTCACTTTTGTGGAAGGTAATGGACATGAACAATTGATGAGAAATAAGAATTTAAAAACTAAATTCAATTAGAGATGAAATGTAATGAATTGGAAATATTAAAAAAAAAATCAGGTTTCCCTGGTGGCTCAATGACAAAGAACCTACCTGCCAATGCAGGAAACACAGGTTCAATTCTTGGTCTGGGAAGATCCCATATGGTGCAGAGCAACTAAAGCCATGCACCACAACTACTGAGCCTGTACTCTAGAGCCGGGAAGGCATAACTACTGAAGCCCAGGCACCTAGGGCCCATGCTCCACATTAAGAGAAGCCACCGCAATGAGAAGCCCACACATTGCACCTAGAGAGTAGCTCTCACTCAACGCAACTATAGAAACTTTGCACGGCAAAAAAGGCCCAGCACAGCCAAAAATAAACATTTTTTTTAAAAGGAAAAATATCACACAAAAATTTCATTGATACAATGATTACAAAAGGGAAAGTGAGAAAGTAAATCTAAAGTCACATTATATAAATAAAAATAGGTATTTATAGAGAAAAATGTGGAAGTAACCCTACACTGACTTATATAGATTCTAATCTCAGCTTGTTTTAATATGCTGTCAAAATTAACATGGGTAAGTCAAAACCTCTTCAATCTTTCACTGGTTAAGTTAGAATCACAAACACTAAATATTTTTCCACTTTACAGACTTTTCTGTATACATATTAATGTGTATATATATATATATATATACTGTAAATAAATATCCATTTATAACCTTTATAAAAAGCAAGCATACATGCATATGCTGAAGCTTAAACGCCAACACTTTGGCCACATGATGTGAAGAACTGACTCATTGGAAAAGACCCTGATGCTGGGCAAGATTGAAGGCGGGAGGAGAAGGGGACGACAGAGGATGAGATGGCTGGATGGCATCACTGACTCAATGGACATGAGTTTGAGTAAGCTCTGGGAGTTGGTGATGGACGGGGAAGCCTGATGTGCTGCAGTCCATGGGGGTTGCAAAGAGTCAGACACGACTGAGCGATTGAACTGAACTGAACTGATACATGTATGTGTACACTTGTACAATGTGTGTGTATATAGTCATACACATACACATATAGGTATGTGTACACCCATATTCACACATATATAACATTCAATATATAAGGTTCATAAATACATGAAATTAGTTTATGGATATATAATTTCTAAGTAGATACATAGCTTATAGATGCATAATAGGTCAAACAGTTTGTACTTATAAAATAATGTATTTGTACAGCAAAAATTATAAAGATTAAGTATATATATATATATATATATATATATATATATATATACTACAAAGTTAATTTTCCTCCCATCTCAGTCATCTGGTTCAAATTCCTAGAGTAGAACTGGGATAATAGTTTATGTGTCTTCTCAGAAAGTTTCTGTTTGCATGCATGTGTACACACACACACATCTATATACATATATTTCAAAATAAATGGAGATGTGTTTTCCAGAGTGTCACAAATAGATTTGTTATATTCTTTTCATGACTTATTTCCATAATTTACCTACAGTATTTTTTATTTTTTATGATATGCTGTTATAATTCACTTTCCTTTCAGTTATTTAACTTTTTCTTAATTAATTATGAGTATTTCACATATTTTATGTGTGTAGTAACTGTGGGGTTGTTTTCAAATTTTGTTTGCCTTACAATTTTTCATATTAAAAACAATTTTTGCTACATAGTCTTAAAAATCATTTTGTACACATTTTATATTTTGTCTAATTTGAAAATTCCAAATACCATGTTATACTTGCTGCTGCTGCTGCTAAGTCGCTTCAGTCATGTCCAACTCTGTGTGACCCCACAGACGGCAGCCCACCAGGCTCCCCTGTCCCTGGGATTCTCCAGGCAAGAACACTGGAGTGGGTTGCCATTTCCTTCTCCAATGCATGAAAGTGAAAAGTGAAAGTGAAGTCGCTCAGTCGTGTCCGACCCCCAGCAACCCCATGGGCTACAGCCCACCAGGTTCCTCCGTCCATGGGATTTTCCAGGCAAGAGTACTGGAGTGGGGTGCCATTGCCTTCTCCGATGTTACACTTACACTGCTTGATTTCTGACACTCCTTATAGCTTTATCTTTTAAAATTATTACTTGTCATTTCTAAACTTAGAAGACAGATCAATAATCAAGTGACCCTTTCTGAAGTCTCAGAAGGAAACCCAACATATAAAATCCAGGAAACACAACAAAATTTATCCTAAAGTTCTTCAGTGGTGAATAATAAGTATGAACATTTAGTATCTTGTCTTAGTTCTAAACATTGTACTTCACTTTATTCTAGAGTCTCTAACAGAAAATTCATGTTTTCCCTGAACACCATACTCTTATCTATGATTGGAAACTATATTTCAGTCATTAAAGCAGTAAGTATACTACTGACTTACATATTACATGCCTGGAAGGGTTCTAAGTATGCAAATGGTGACAAACAATATAAAAGTTAACTTCTATGTATTTAAGGTATAGAATTTCTCATTTGGGGGTGGGGTGGAACAGATTACAAACATTAAAACAACTAGAGAATAAAAATCTTTTGTCTCAGAGTCTAATTATATATTTTAAGTGACTGGACTTGACTATGAGGGTCAAGTTGGATGAGGAGAACATCCTAGAGTTTGAGCAGTAAATTAACTTATTTCTATTCTGTATATAGGAAGAAAATAAGTTTGGAAGTAAAGGGAGTTAGAAAAAAAAATGAATTAGGGTAGATGTAAAAATTAACCTTCCTGGACTGTGATTTTGTCCTGAAAAGTAAAAAGAACAAAGATGGAGGTTAGGCAGAGTCTTAAGTTGTATGGAAGGAAGGAAAGATCCACATATGTTTTTCAGATATTGCATGATAAATTTTAGTGAGATTAGGTTTACCATTTAATGTGATATATATTGGAGGGGGAGCTAGAAGGGGGGAAATCCATTGTTTTAGCGACATTTGTGCCTTAGCTGGCAAATACCTCATATAAATTAATGATGGTAGAAATGGGGCAAGATGATAAAAGTCCTAAGTCATTACAATGATTTGAGAATGAGACAAAACTAAAGCCGAGCATTATGGTTTAATCTATATTCTATGTATTGAGAAGAATGTTAATTGAAAAAAAGAATGTAGTTTTAGGAAATAAATGATGTATCTGTTATGTTTTAGTGTGGAAGGATATTGCTTTTCTTTTAATTTGATGCTTTTCTAATTTTGACATAAGTAATAACATTTTCAAATTGTTTTATGGTAGTTGTAATGTGGCTTAAACTACTTTGTAAAATTCGTATTTAATTGGGATAGTGGGCTAACTTTCTGCAAATTGCCTTTGATGATTAGAAACAGGCAGCATATCTCTCATATTTGGCACAAAAGCATCTTTAGACATTTTCTTCACCTAAATTAAGTCAGAAGAATTGTTTAGGAAATATTCAAAAGGCTTTTTTAAGGTTGCAAGTCTTTTTTCAAGGTGTCTTTTGGATAAAGATATCTTCTTCTCTTTTTGTCTTGTAGAAAGTGAGAGAAATAAGAAATTTACTAAATATTTGCCTTCCTACTTTCTAAATATTATTCATTAAAATATGAAAAAAATGTCTAGCAATATAATCTGTCTCTGAAAATCTTGCTCCCCAATGTTATTTTATGGGAAATTATGCATGTTTGCCAGTCACCTTGATGCCCACCTTAAAGTTAGGCCTATTCTCATAATATCTCTCCTTTCTATCAATCCAAAATATTCTACAATCATCTATTGCTAGGTATTACATGAATATAAAGAAATAAAAGTTACAAGTTTAACTTTGAGAACCTATTAAATATTCAACTCAATTCCTATGTCCTTTTAATACAGTGGGACTTCAAAATTCACCATAAGTGCCCATTTTGATAAGCATTCTCTTAATTGATGATGGAAACATTCACACTTACAAGTGAGTAATCTTGATAGGGATTTCTATGAGTTTCAAAGAAAAAAAGATCAAATATATATTCTCTCTCTCTCTCTCTTTTTTTTTTTTTTTTTTTTGCCATGATGAGAAACGTGGAATTTTAGTTCTCCACCAGGGATCAAATCTCTGCGCCCTCTGTAGTGGAAGCACAGAGTCTTAACCACTGGGCTGCCAAGGTTTTATATATAAACTCTTCTTATATTTAAACTTTACTTCATGTGTAACATTAAAAAAAATTTGCCAGCAATTCTAGAATGACTAATTATCCTACTTTGCCCAGGAATGAGGGACATTCTGAGACTTTCAGTTTTAAAACTAAGCTGGTTACCCTATAAGACTGGACTACTTTATTACGCTATTTCTATATATTCTGGTTAAGTAGCAGAGATACCAAATGCTGGTAACATGTCTTCCTTGCTTTTATGTTTTACTTTTTCATTCATCCAAGATTCATGTTTCTTTTCTAAGTACACTACAAATTTCTAAACTGTATTAACAGGTATTTTTCCTTCATAGGAAAATTATGGAGAAAAGTTAGAAGCTCCTAACTTGTCTAGACGAGTGAGAACTTTCATCCGGCTACATGGTAGTCACAGACAAGAAGAGGGAGACAAAACAGCATCTCTTTCCTTTTGCAGTCTTATGGAATAAGCAAGAGCAATGGATTTTTTGAATGACTTAGAAAAAAAAAAAAAACTCAAGTTGTGTTGTAAAGCATATGCTAGGGTTTATTTCTTTAAAGTGTTAGAAGCCATCAAAATGGAAGGGAAAGACTTTTTATGAATAATATATGTTATTACATTGAAATGTACTTTATCAAAACACTGACATTAGAAAACATGGGATTTTCAACATGCATTTTAATTAAGATCACCCTGGCAGGTTTAAAAGTGTAAATATCACCAAAAAGACTTCACTTGTACAAAATTTATCAATTCCTATACTTAGCCTCTTAAATAACCCTCTAGGGTTGCTCACTATTATGATTCTAATATTAGCTAAAAACCATATTTGGTATGCTGTGCTGATAACGTAAAAATGCAAAATTTTAGAAATTCATATTCCAAATGACTTATTGCTGCTGCTGCTGCTGCTAAATCACTTCAGTCATGTCTGACTCTGTGCAACCATAGACGGCAGCCCACCAGGCTCTGCCATCCCTGGGATTCTCCATGCAAGAACACTGGAATGGGTTGCCATTTCCTTCTCCAATGCATGAAAGTGAAAAGTGAAAGTGAAGTCACTTAGTCATGTCCGACCCTTAGTGACCCCATGGACTGCAGCCTACCAAGCTCCTCTGTCCATCGGAGTTTCCAGGCAAGAGTACTGGACTGGGTTGCCATTTCTTTCTTCAAATGACTTATTCAGTTCAGTTCAGTTCAGTCGCTCAGTCATGTCCAACTCTTTGCGACCCCATGAATCACAGCATGCCAGCCTCCCTATCCATCATCAACTCCCAGAGTTCACTCAGACTCATGTCCATCAAGTCAGTGATGCCATCCAGCCATCTCATCCTCTGTCGTCCCCTTCTCCTCCTGCCCCCAATCCCTCCCAGCATCAGAGTCTTTTCCAATGAGTCAACTCTTCACATGAGGTGGCCAAAGTACTGGAGTTTCAGCTTTAGCATCATTCCTTCTAAAGAAATCCCAGGGCTGATCTTCTTCAGAATGGACTGGTTGGATCTCCTTGCAGTCCAAGGGACTCTCAAGAGTCTTCTCCAACATCACAGTTCAAAAGTATCAATTCTTCAGCCCTCAGCTTTCTTCACAGTCCAACTCTCACATCCATACATGACCACTGGAAAAACCATAGCCTTGACCAGATGGACCTTTGTTGGCAAAGTAATGTCTCTGCTTTTCAATATGCTATCTAGGTTGGTCTTTTCTTCTAAGGAGTAAGCATCTTTTAATTTCATGGCTGTAGTCACCATCTGCAGTGATATATTAAGATTATCTAAAGCAGCAAACTTCAGTATTCCCAAGTTCTCGACACTTTAGTTTATTCAAAATACAACAAGATAGAAAGTCCAGAGATAAACTCACACACCTATGGGCATCTTATTTTTAACAAAGGGCACAAGCGTATACAATAGAGAAAAACAGCCTCTTCAATAAATGCTGCTGGGAAAACTGGACAGTTACATATAAAAGAATGAAACTAGAATACTTTCTAGCACCATACAGAAAAATAAACTCAAAATGTATTAAAGATTTACTGTAAGGCCAGAAACTAAAAAGCTCTTAGAGGAAAATATAGGCCAGTACACTTTGACATGCATCCCAGCAAGATCCTCTTTGACCCACCTCCCAGAGTAATGGAAATAAAAATCAAAGTAAACAAATGGGACTTAATTAAACTTAAAAGCTTTTGCACATCAAAGGAAACAATAAACCAGATTAAAAAATAACCTTTAGAATGGGAGAAAATAATTGCAAATGAAACAACTGACAAAGAATTAATCTCCAAAATATACAAGCAGCTTAATACCAGAAAAATAAACAGCCCAATCAAAAAATGGGCATAAGACCTAAATAGACATTTCTCCAAAGAAGACATAAAGATGGACATCAGACACATGAAAAGATGCTCAACATCACTCATAATTAGAGAAATGCAGATCAAACTACAATGAGGTAACACCTCACACCAGTCAGAATGGCCATCATTTAAAAAAATCTACAAACAATAAATACTGGAGAGGATGTGGAGAAAGGGGAACATTCTTGCACGGTTGGTGGGAATGTAAATTGATACAACCTCTATGGAAAACAGTATCAGTTCAGTTCAGTTGCCAGTTGTGTCAACCCTGTAGAGAACAGAATGGAGATTCCTTTAAAAAAAACTAGGAATAGAACTACCATATGAATACCAGACCACCTGACCTGCCTCTTGAGAAACTATATGCAGGTCAGGAAGCAACAGTTAGAATTGGACATGGAACAACAGACTGGTTCCAAATAGGAAAAGGAGTACGTCAAGGCTGTATATTGTCACCCTGCTTATTTAACTTCTATGCAGAGTACATCATGAGAAACGCTGGGCTGGAAGAAGCAGAAGCTGGAATCAAGATTGTCGGGAGAAATATCAATAACCTCAGATATGCAGATGACACCACCCTTATGGCAGAAAGTGAAGAGGAACTCAAAAGCCTCTTGATGAAAGTGAAAGAGGAGAGTGAAAAAGTTGGCTTAAAGCTCAGCATTCAGAAAACAAAGATCATGGCATCTGGTCCCATTACTTCTTGGGAAATAGATGGGGAAACAGTGGAAACAGTGTCACACTTTATTTTTTGGGGCTCCAAAATCACTGCAGATGGTGATTGCAGCCATGAAATTAAAAGACGCTTACTCCTTGGAAGGAAAGTTATGACCAACCTAGATAGCATATTGAAAAGCAGAGACATTACTTTGCCAATAAAAGGTCTGTCTAGTCTAAGGCTATGGTTTTTCCAGTGGTCATGTATGGATGTGAGAGTTGGACTGTGAAGAAAGCTGAGCACTGAAGAATTGATGCTTTTGAAGTGTGGTGTTGGAGAAGACTCTTGAGAGTCCCTTGGACTGCAAGGAGATCCAACCAGTCCATCCTAAAGGAGATCAATCCTGAGTGTTCATTGGAAGGACTGGTGCTAAAGCTGAAACTGCAATACTTTGGCCACCTGATGCGAAGAGTTGACTCATTGGAAAAGACCCTGATGCTGGGAGGGATTGGGGGCAGGAGGAAAAGGGGACAACAGAGGATGAGATGGCTGGATGGCATCACCGACTCGATGGACGTGAGTTTGAGTGAACTCTGGGAGTTGGTGATGGACAGGGAGGCCTGGTGTGCTATGATTCATGAGGTTGCAAAGAGTTGGACATGACTGAGCAACTAAACTGAACTGATGACCCAGCAATTTCACTGCTGGGCATATACCTGAGAAAACCATAACTGAAAGAGATGCATATACCCCAACATTCGTTCCAGCACTTTTTGCAATAGCTAGGACATGGAAGCAGCCTAGCTGTCCATTGACAGATGAATGTATACAGAGATTGTACATATATAAAATGGAATATATATGTATATAGGATACATATATATGTATAAATATATATATATATAGGTACATATATAAAATGGAATATTACGTGGCTTTAAAAAAGAACACATTTGACTTAGTCCCAATAAGATGGATGAACCTAGAGACTATTGTACAGAGTGAAGTAAGTTAGACAAATATTGTATATTAATACATGTGTATGGAATCTAGAAAGGTTTTACTGATGAACCTATTTGCCGGGTAGCAGTAGAGATACAGACATACAGAACACACTTGTGGACATAGTGTGGGAGGGAGACAGCAGGGCCAATTGAGCGAGTAGCATGGAAACATATGCAATCTACAGTGTGACACAGGGAGCTCAGCCCAGTGCTCTGTGACAACCTTGAGGGGTGGAAGATGGGAGGGAGGTTCCAGAGGGAGGGGACATATGTATACCTGTGGCTGATTCATATTGATGTATGGCAAAAACCAGCACAATATTGTAAAGCAAATATCTTACAATAAAAAAAAATTTTAATGTGTTTATTATATAGTTAACCTAAACTGAATCTAAGCCTGCTGCTGCTGCTGCTGCTAATTCACTTCAGTCATGTCAGACTCTGTGCGACCCCATAGATGGCAGCCCACCAGGCTCCCCCGTCCCTGGGATTCTCCAGGCAAGAACACTGGAGTGGGTTGCCATTTCCTTCTCCAGTGCATGAAAGTGAAAAGTGAAAGTGAAGTCGCTCAGTCGAGTCCAACTCTTAGCAACCCCATGGACTGCAGCCTACCAGACTCCTCCATCCATGGGATTTTCCAGGCAAGAGTACTGGAGTGGGGTGCCATTGCCTTCTCCAGAATCTAAGCCTAATAGAGTACAAAAGCACAAAATCTTGTATAGAAACATATTTGTGATTAAACACCATTATAATTTATCAATTACATTCTTATAATACTAATTGCATCATATCATTTTCTTCTTCAAATACTCTTTTCTCCCAGACATCCCCTGTCACTAAAAATTAAAGCCCAGGATTTTCAGCTTTTCATAAAGCTGTAACCTAGATGCATTCTTCTGATTCACCACTTAAAAATTCTTCTCTGAATTCTATGCACAGTCCATTTTAGAGTCTATAGATTTGGGTTTTCAGTGTTCTCAGATATATTGGGTAACTTAATTCTTCTCTGCATCAAATCAAATATCAAGGTATGACTCAAATCACTTTCTCAATAACATTTCTATAACAATTTCATCTGAAATTCTCTCTTCTTCCTCTGTATTCTCATATCATGTAATACATATTCTATTGCTGAAAAATCCATGCTTCTTAAGACATCTGTGATATATTTATTTTTAGTTATCAGTAAAAGCACATAATAGATATCCAATAAAGGTTAATGAGTTAACTTATGAATAAATTCAACTAAACTGTGATAATAATAAGTTTATTATCTACAAGTGATTTGATAGAGTTGTTGTCAATTGTTCAAAGTAGATGTATATATATATAAAACCTTTTGATATATTTTTGAAAATTTGGCAGAAGAGAGAAAGTGACACTTTTCTACTCACAATATGGAGCAATTTAATTTGCTGTATTCAAAACAGAGGTGATTTGTAGAGATGATACAGGTTTCTCTGTCATTAAGAGACCATTTTACTTTCATTTCTCTTAATTGCACTGCTAAATATAGGTAAGGTTGGGCGTTTGAACAAAAGATTATTGATTGAAGAATTCTGTGTAATTACGAAAAAGTAATAACTATTTTCATCAGTTGGTGAAGTGATATATAAACTCTGCCATATTCATAGACTATTATGTTAATGAAAACTAATCAATGCATATATCAATATATATATCAAAATTTTAATGTTGAGTGATATGTATTGTATATATATTTCAAAAAACATTAAAAATTTAAAAAGATATATGTTTTAGATATCTCTACATAAGTATATAAGTTAAAAACTTATTTTTTTAAAGGGAAAATGATATGGCATAATTGAGAAGAAAAAAACTATTTAAATGTTTCTATATTATTTTTCAGTTCAGTTCAGTTCAGTCATTCAGTCATGTCCGACTCTTTGCAACCCCATGAATCGCCGCACACCAGGCCTCCCTGTCCAACACCAACTCACCAATGTGAGTTCACTCAAACTCACATCCATCGAGTCAGTGATGCCATCCAGCCATCTCATCCTCTGTTGTCCCCTTTTCCTCCTGCCCCCAATCTCTTCCAGCATCAGAGTCTTTTCCAATGAGTCAGCTCTTTGCATGAGGTGGCCAAAGTACTGGAGCTTCAGCTTTAGCATCATTCCCTCCAAAGTACTTTGACGTAAAAACACAAATTAAAGTTTATTAATATTTGGAGAAAGTCTAGGCATATTTCTTTTGTTATTACTGAAATATTTCAATATTTTTATACAATTCAAAATAAAAATATTTTGCTCCTCAAAAAATTAGTGCCTATGCATGTTGTTGTTGTTATTTAGTCACCAAGTCATGTCTAATTCTTTGGGACCCCATGGCCTGTAGCCTGCCAGGCTCCTCTGTCCATGGGATTTTCCCAGGCAAGAATACTGGAGTGGGTTCAATTTTCCTGTCCCAGGGATTGAACCCATGCTTCTTGCATTAACAGGCAGATTATTTACCACTGAGCAACCAGGGAAACCCAATGTGTATGCATACATTGAGAAAATTCTCATTTAACTCAAACACCAACCCTTTCTGTTTGTATGACAGGTGTTAATTCTGATGATTTCCCAAAGGTCACATAAGGAGTAAAAGATCCAGATCCAGATAATAAATCTGAAGGCTTGCTCCTATTCTAAGGCTTCTTTTATCAAATCAGGCTCAAGCATGTTATATCTTATTTTATATTACCTGCATATAATTTTTTTAATCATTTTCACTGGAAGCCTCACAAAAAAAAGAGTGGAAAACTCTATCATAATAAAGAGTGCTTAGAGAAGGAGAAAGCAGATTGGTGTCAGTGATGTAAAATAGACAACAGAGTAAATGTAAAGTCTTCAGATATTTTGTACCAGTTTTTCAACTAAAAAAAAAAAAATGATGGTCAACCTGGAAAGGTAGACAAACATTGTTGAGAGAAAAATTAAAAGTGAAGATTGATGAGGGACTTCCTTGCTATTATAAATTAGCTTAAACATCTCATGTGGAGGGGATTAAGAGTATTTGTTTAAGTGAGGCCATGGAACTGATATTGATATATATATTTATATATATATGGATATAGACGAGGTTTCCCTGGTGGTTCAGTAGTAAAGAACCCACTTGCCAATGCAGGAGATGCAGAAGACATGGGTTCTGTCCCTGGGTTGGGAAGATTCCCTGGAGTAGGAAGTGGCAACCCACTTCTGTATTCTTGCCTGGAGAATCCCCATGGACAGAGGAGCCTGGTGGGTTATAATCCATGGGGTTGCAAAGAGTCAGACATGACTGAGCAACTAAGCACACACATAAGTAGGAATATATACAGTTGACCTTTGAACAGCAGAGGTCCACTCGTACAAGGATTTTTTTCAATAAGTTTGTGTCATGTTATGTTGTTAGTCACTCAGTCACATCCAGCTCTTTTCCCATTGACTGTAGCCCACTAGGCTCCTCTGACCATGGAACTCTCTAGATAAGAATACTAGAGTGGGTACTCATTCCCTTCTCCAGGGAATCTTCCTGACCTGAGGATTGAACTCAGGTCACCTGCATTGCAGGCAGATTCTTTACCATCTGAGTCACCAAGGAAGCCCATGTCTGTACTACAGTACTACACAATCTGCAGTTTTTTTCATTCACAGATGCAGAGCCATGGGTAAGGAGGGCTGACAATAAAGTTATATGCAGATTTTCAACTGTGCAGAGGGTCAGCATGATTAACATTGGCTTTGCTCGAGGGTCAACTACACACACTGATCATATATATATATATATATACATACACACACACACACCAGATATACATGATATGTATAAATAGAGAGCATGAGATTGGCAAGGAATAAAATGATAACCAATATTAATATTTTATACATTTTTTTCACTTAATCCTCTCAATAGAGGAATAACACTAGCACAAAATGACTTAAATTATTCAAATTCACATAACTTTTGAGCAATAGAAATGGGATTCAAGCCCAGACAACTTGACTTCAGAGCCCTAATTTTCCTGCACTCTTTCTTCCTATTTTCAAAAGGCCTATTTTGAAAAATATTTAGATCAGTGATTTTGACACCAATTCCTGGCAAATGCTGAATTGATTGTCACAGAGATGATCTGTGGGTTCCTAGAGTGTTAATTTATATGGTTGACTAAGCTGCTATGGAAAGGCCTGCCTCACCTGATATAAACACTTACAAATGCTGGACACAATATAAAAAATCATTACCCTGTACAAGGAATAAAGCAGGCACTCTTCATCACAATGCTTATAATGAACAATTTTGCCCATAATGACCAAGTGCAGCATCCATGAATTTTCTAATTAACCACAGGTGAAACCTAGTCATTTTGACACTGCCATAAATATCACTAGCAACCGTGTACCTCTTGTGAGATAAATTTCCTAGAAGGCCATCATTACAGTTGAGCAGAACACCATCGTCAATTGAATTTGGGGAGATACATAAACTGGGTGTGTACAATTTCCAATAAGCTAGCACAGAAATTTTAAGCTCATGCCGGACAACACAAGCATATCAGATCATTCTGTTGAGACCAGAGCTTAAGTGCTGAGAAATTATAGTCTAAGAATTTTGGGGAAGAGGATGTCTGACCCCTCTATAAAACTGGTAGCCTCAAAAGATTTTCCTCAGTAAAAACTAGCCGAGAAAAATTGCTAACTGGCTAAGGAAAACTAAGGAGTCTATGGAAGTGGCAAAGGCTGTGAATAGAAGTAGCAAAACTCACTTATGGATGATAAAAATCCCAGGCTAGTTTCTAAATTTATTCTCTCCACAGAGTTTGCTCAGAGCAGACAACAACAACAACAAAAAAGGCTCTTTAGGTCATCCACAATGTGCCATAGAGAGCTGGGCATAAAGAAAAAGACCTCTTGCCAGAGATGAGTTCATATTCAAAATCACAGATCACACAGGATGACAAACTACCATGAAGGAAAAAGCCAACAGATATAAGAAAAAGATTATTAGAATCACCACAATAAAAGAATAATATTTAAAGTGTATATGATTCTTAAAATATCTATACAACTAAGGAAAATAAATGTTCTAGAAATTAAATAACACAGTCACTAAAATTTTAAAACTTAAAATGATTTCCAGTTTTCAGTTTAAACTCCACTGTAAATACTGAAAATAATGTTTTTTACCTTAAGAAAAATGCACAAAAAAAATCCATACACTTTCCTAAAATCATGACAAAGAAACTCACAGGGCAATGAGCTAACATAACATCTGGGAAGAAACAGTTACCTGTCTACAGGGAGAAACAGAATATGAGCCCTTGCCTAGCTGAAACAGTTATCAGATAACAATAAGAACTTAGCAAGAAAATAAACTGGTAGTATGTACACTGGCAGGTGAGCATGGTAAGTGCAGATGTAGGAGGAGCTCACATTTTCTTTCAGTTCTGTTCAGTTCAGTTGCTCAGTTGTGTCCGACTCTTTGCGACCCCATGAATCGCAGCACGCCAGGCGTCCCTGTCCATCACCAACTCCCGGAGTTCACTCAGACTCACAGTCCATTGAGTCAGTGATGCCATTCAGCCATCTTATTCTCTGTCGTCCCCTTCTCCTCCTGCCCCCAATCCCTCCCAGCATCAGAGTCTTTTCCAGTGAGTCAACTCTTCGCATGAGGTGGCCAAAGTACTGGAATTTCAGCTTTAGCATCATTCCTTCGAAAGAAATCCCAGGGCTGATCTCCTTCAGAATGGATTGGTTGGATCTCCTTGCAGTCCATGGGACTCTCCACATTTCTTTCAGCTCTTTTTAAATAACCCTCAGCAAGTGCTGCTAGAAGAGACTAGAGAGAGTTCTGTGAAAACTCACAAGCTGGTACAGAAAAGAGAAGGGAAATAGTAGCTGTGGTGGAAGTGGTACAAATCTCCAAGTTGAACAGGATACTGAAGAGTTTAATGTAGATTAACATCCATTAGAATAGATGTCTGAACAAAGAATCTCATTACAGATTAAAGGGGACTTACAGAGTGATAAACTGGGCAATTGTCCAAGAAGACAAAAATCCAAACATATGTGTAACTATCAACAGAGCTTCAAAATAGATACAATAAATGCTGATAAAGAAGAAGAAGAAATAAAATTCACACTTATAGTTGAAGATTGCAATGATCTTTCATTACTAATTGATAGAACGAGTACGTAGATATTTAGTAAGACTGCAGAACACCTAAAGAACACAACCCACTGACTTGACCTAATTAATATTTATAGATCAGTCCACCCTATATCAGAGTACACTTTTTTTTTTTCAGATACACAATGAATATTCACCAAAGTAGATTATATTCTATTGGGTCCCTCTGGACCATAAAACAGACATTAACAGATTTAAAGAACTAGAAAACATTAAAAAATATGTTACTGGATCATAACAGAAAACTAGAAATCACTACAGAAGAATATATGGAAAATCCACAAATGTTTGGAAATTAAACTTTGACAATTAAATAATATACTATCAAATAACATGGGATCAATAAATAGGTCTCAAAAGATATAAAAAAAATTTTTTTTGCTGAATGAAAATGAAGCAAAAATTTATGGAATGAGGGGAGAATAAAATGGTGGAGGAGTAGGTGGACTTAGAGTATGTCTCTCTCCATGGATACATCAGGAATACACCTTCAGACACAGAAGTGCATGCAGAACATCAGCTGGGAGCAGACAGGAGTACCTGACCAGCAGTAAAGAATATATAGAACCATGCAAAAGCACGTTAGGATGAAGGAACTAGGGGAAAAACAGGAGTGTTACTAAGACTGGACCTGTCCTCAGTGGGTTGGGGAACTGAAGCACGGGTCAGATCCCCACATAGGGCAATTGTCTGAGTCAGAGGAGAAACATTCAAGGCTGAGCGTGAAACAGCTGATCTGTGTCAACCTAAATGGAATGAATCAGACAGTCCTCACTGCCGCCATATGAACTCTGGACAGGGATGCAGGTTCCCTCGAAGGCGCAGTGGCTGGGAGGTGGAGCTTAGGGATTGTGGAGCAATCCCAGTGTGAGGGCTGCTGTTGACTGTGGAGAGACAGACCTAGGGGATGTGAGGGAGGAGATTGTGGTGGGAAATGTCTGTGGAGGAAAGCCAGGCAACCATGGAAGCAAGGTGATACTGCTGAGTCACGCGTAGGAGGTGAAGACATCACTATAGTTTCTTTCTCCCCACATGCCAGCATTGGCAGCTGAACAATAGAGAAACAGGCCCATCAAGCACCTGACGCAGCGAATTAAAGAGTAGGACCCCACCCAGGGTGCCCCTTAAGTGCCTGACGTGCAGATCTACAGAGTAGGACCCCAACCGGGGGGTGGGGAGGCTCTTCTATGCACCTGATGTGTGGAATAACAGAGAAGTAACCTAGGCAAGGGAGCCTTCTAGGTGCCTGAATGGATGGAGCTATGGAGAAAGACTAGCCAAAGAGGCCTTCTGGTCACCAGCTACCAGAGGCTTAAAAAAATACTCTGATAGGACCATAACTCCTGGACCTGAGGCTGTCTGTGTCCCTGAACACTTGGCATTGCCAGGGTCCCCGCAACCCAAGAAGCTGTGCCACCTTCACGTTCAGTCCTCACTGGAACAGAGCTGCCACAGGCCAAAAAAAAAAAGTCTTGCATGTGCGTTGCTTCTGTCACATCCCACTCTTTGAGACCCTGTGGACTGTGGCCTGCCAGGCTTCTCTGTCGGGGGGTGGGGGGTCTCCAGACAAGAATACTGGAGTGTATTGACCAATTCAGGTTGCCATACCCTCCTAGACCGCTATACTTCCTGCTGCCCTAGCCACCAATGCCCCTAAATACCTGGTGCAGACAGAACCCCCGTGACCAAAGAAGCTGTACCACCTCCACACCCGGCCCTAATAGGAGCAATCCCAAGTCCTCCAGGGTAGCCTCAGGATCAAACCCGAGTGGATGATTCACATGCAGAGGTGGATATAAAACTGCAATTGAAACCCAGGGACAGTGTGGCTAACGAAGAAGATTCAAAACCTTCCCACCAGCTACAAGCTGTAGATTCAGTTCAGTTCAGTTCAGTCGCTCAGTCATGTCCGACTCTTTGCGACCCTGTGGACTGCAACACACTCTGCCCATCACCAACTCCTGGAGTCCACTCAAATTCATGTTCATCGAGTCAGTGATGCAATCCAATCATCTCACCCTCTGTCGTCCCCTTCTCCTCCTGCATTCAATCTCTCCCAACATCAGGGTCCTTTCAAATAAGTCAGTTCTTTGCATCAGATGGCCAAAATACTGGGATTTCAGCTTCAACATCAGTCCTTCCAATGAACACTCAGAACTGATCACCTTTAGGATGGACTGGTTGGATCTCCCTGCAGTTCAGGGGACTCTCAAGAGTCTTCTCCAACACCACCATTCAGAAGCATCAATTCTTTGGTGCTCAGCTTTCTTTATAGTCCAACTCTCATACATGACTACTGGAAAAACCAGAGCCTTGACTAGACAGACCTTTGTTGGCAAAGTAATGTGTCTGCTTTTTAATATGCTGTCTAAATCGGTCATAACTTTCCTTTCAAGGAGTAAGTGTCTTTTAATTTCATGGCCATAGACACCATCTGCAGTGATTTTGCAGCCCCCCCAAAAATAAAGTCAGCCACTGTTTCCACTGTTTCCCCGTCTATTTGCCATGAAGTGATGGGACCAGATGCCATGATCTTCGTTTTCTGAATGTTGAGCTTTAAGCCAATTTTTTTCACTCTCCTCTTTCACTTTCAACAAGAGGTTCTTTAGTTCTTCTTCACTTTCTGCCATAAGGGTAGTGTCATCTGCATATCTGAAGTTATTGATATTTCTTCTGGCAATCTTGATTCCAGCTTCTGCTTCCTCCAGCCCAGCGTTTCTCATGATGTATTCTGCATGTAAGTTAAATAAGCAGGGTGACAATATACAGCCTTGACATACTCCTTTTCCTATTTGGAACCAGTCTGTTGTTCCATGTCCAGTTCTAACTGTTGCTTCCTGACCTGCATATAGGTTTCTCAAAAGGCAGGTCAGGTGGTCTGGTAGTCCCATCTCTTTCAAATTTGTCTGCAGTTTTTTGTGATCCACACAGTCAAAGGCTTTGGCATAGTCAATAAAGCAGAAATAGCTGTAGATTAAATCCACACAATCAACTAGTCAGACTCTGTGTCTATGAAACATGTAAAAGGATATTCAGAGCTCCCACAAAAGAAAATGCATTAGTTCTGATAGCTGTACCTTGGAGGCAAGAACACAAGTAGTAGGACCAGATTAGAATCTGAGCTTCCCCCACAGCAGGTCCAGAGACGAGTGCAGTGTTGGAGGGCATTCTAGGGAGGTGAAGTGGACTGTGACTCCCAGCAAGGGAAAGGACCCTGACAGCAGTGACTCAAGAAAAACATTTTTTATTCTTATGTTTTGACTTGTTCTTGTAGTTTCTTTTGGATTTTTTTTTCTTTTTCTCCCTCCAACCCTCATTGTAGCTGTCAATTTTATTGGAATTATGAAAATCTAATTAATCTTTTGAGCTTCTTGTATTTTGTCTTCAATCACACTTTATTGTTGTTATAAACCTCTGCTTCTCCATTGGGCTTTTGCAGTTCTATGGAGCTTTCCTTTTGTTTTTCTCTCTCTTCCTATTTTTTTTCTTTTCTCTTTTTTTTAATTTTAATTTTTAATATCTACACCTATCAGCATGTTTTCAATATTTATTCCTTTGTTTGCTTTTCCTATTGTTTTTTCCCTCTTGCAGTTAATCTTTAATGTATATTTATTTTCTTCAACTACCTCTATTTAAATTTTCATATCTATTCTTTCTTTCTTTTCTTTCTTTCCTTTCTTCTCAAAATATTTGTTTTGTTTTCACTGCTTTATTCCCCACTTGGCACCTGCATTAGTTTTGTTTTCTAGTTTGTGCTTTTGTTAGTCTTGTTATTAACTTGGTAGATATAATTTTTGGTTTCCTCTGTTCACCAGGTCAAACTATTATACTTTATTTTTGTTGGAATTTTTTATTTTGCTTATGGGTATATATGTATATGTGTATATTCCATTATTTTAATTATTATTTGCTTGATTTTGTAACTGCCATTATCTGGGGTTCATCTTTGGTTGCTCATTTTTTGGGTATTTGCTTTAATCTCACTTAATGCCATAACAAATCACTTATGGAATCATCATTCCTGACCAGAGATCAAGCCCTGAGTCTTTGGAGTGGGAGCACTGACTCCAAGACCCTAGACTATGAGAGAACTAACCCCAGGGAGTATCAAATAGTGAGAACTCACACAAAGGACCACTTGAATACAAGACCTGGCATCACCCGACCGCCAGTACCAGCCTGTGCAGGACACATCATCTAAACAACAAACAAAACAAAAATACAAACCAAATCATCAGCATGCAGGATTACCACCTCACTCAGCCCTGCCCATCAGAGGGGGAAAAAAAATCTCAGCACAAATCTAACCTATATAAAGCTTACGCAAACCACTGCATCAACCTTAGGAAGGTAGAAACCAAAAGGAAGAAAGAATTCAACCTTGAAGCCTGGGAAAAGGAGACCTCAAACACAATAAGTTTAAAAAAATAATAATAAAAAGGCAGAGAAATACTGCACAAATGAAGGAACAAGTTAGAAACACAGAGGTCCAAATAAATGAAGAGGAAATAGGCAAATTACCTAAAAAGGAATTCAGAATAATGATAGTAAATATGATCAAAAACCTTGAAAACAGAATGGAGAAAATGCAAGAATCAATAACGAAGACCTAGAAGAATTAAAGAACAAACATACAGAGACAAACAGCACAATTACTAAAAGTAAAAATACTTCAGAAGGAATCAATAACAGAATATCTGAAGCAGAATAGTGAATCAGTGAGCTGGAAGATAAAATGGTGGAAATAACTTCTGAAGAACAGAATAAAGTAAAAAGAATGAAAAGAACTGAGGACAGTCTCAGAGACCTCTGGGACAATATCAAATGCACCAACATTTGAATTATAGGGGTCCCAGATGAAAAAGAGAAAAAGAAAGAGTACGAGAAAATTTTTGAAGAGATTATGGTTGAAAAGTTCCCCAACATGGAAAAGGAAATAGTCAATCAAGAGTCCCATACAGGATAAAACCAAGGAGAAACATGCCAAGACACATACTAGTCAAACTAACAAAGACTAAATACAAAGAAGGAATATTGAAAGCAGCAAGGGAAAGCAACAAGTAACATACAAGGGAAACCCCATATGTTTAACAGCTGATCTTTCAGCAGAAACTCTTCAGGCCAGAAGGGAATGGCAGGATATATTTAAAGGACTGAAAGGGAAAAATCTATAACCAAGCTTATTGTACCCAGCAAGGATCTCATCCAAAACAGACATAGAGAATAGACTTATGGACATGGGGAGAGGGGAGGAGAGGTGAGATGTATGGAAAAAGTAACATGGAAACTTACATTACCATCTGTAAAATAGATACCCAATGGGAATTTGCTGTATGTTTCAGGAAACTCAAACAGAGGCTCTGTATCAATCTAGAGGGGTGAGATGGGGTGGGAGATGGGAGGGAAGTTAAAAAAGAGGGGATTATATGTATACCTATAGCTGATTCATGTTGAGGTTTGGCAGGTTTGACAGAAAACAACAAAATTCTGAAAAAGCAATTATCCTTCAATTAAAATAGAATAAATTTTTAAAAATTATGGCATGTAATTAAAGCAGTACTGAGAAGGAAATTTAGCATTCAGTGCTTCTGTTTTTAAAAAGAAAAAGAAGAAAGATCTCAAAAGAGTATTCCGAGCTTCTACTTTAGGAACTAGAAAAAGACAAGCACTTATACCCTAAGTAATCAGAAAAAAGCAGATCATAAGGATAAAAGTAGAATGTAATGAAAGTTTAAAAAGAAAAATAATAGGGATCAATTAGACAAAAAGTTAGTTCTTTGAAAAGATTAATAAAGTAGATGAAACTCTTGTAAGATTAATGAAACTTTTAACAAAATTGAAAAGAAAATGAAGACAAAATTAGCAACACCAGGAACGAAAAATAAAGCCTCACTTCAGAACTCATACACAATAAAAGATAGTAAGAGAATACTATTAAAAATGGTTTTCCATAATTTGAAAATTTTGTTAAAATGGACTGATTTTAGGAAAGACACAATCTATCTAACCTTACTAAAAGACAATAGACAAATGATAAGGAAATTTAATTTGTAATGAAAAACTTATTTTTAAAAAATACTCCTAAGACTAGAGGTATTTAGTGGTAAACTTTACGAAACTTTTAAGGAAAATAGCACCAATGCCATACAATATCTTTCAGAAAATTAAAGAGTAAAACTCTTCCCAAAAAATTGTATAAGATCAACACTATTATAATATTAAAACTAGACTGAGACATTATAATAAAACCACAGATCAGGATCTCTCATGAATATGGATGTAAAACTCTTCACAAACTATTTTGACAAATTTATTCCAAAAAACATATAAAAAGGATAAAACATTATAAGAAAAGGGAGTTTATCCTAAGACTATAAGGCTGGTTCAAGATTCAAGAACTGATCAATAAAGTTAACAATATTGGCAGCATATTAAAAAATAAAAATCATGATCAGTTCAATAGGTGTAGAAAAACATTTGAAAAAAATTCAATATCTACTCATGAAAATAAAACCACATATTAGGAATAGAAGGAAACTTCCTTAATTTATTAAAGGACATACACAAACATATTAAACACATCATAATTTTGGTGATGGAAAGTTCTCAGCCAAGATTGGAAACAAGGAAATATAATACTGGAAGTCTTAGTTAAGATTAAAGGGATATGGGGTTGAAAAGAAACAAATTATAATGTCTCTCTTCATAAATGTGATTATCTCCATATAAAATCCCAGATATCCTTACAGGTTCTGAACCAATAAGTAAATTTTTATAAGTTTCAAGATAAAAGGTTACTATATTTCTACATACTAGAAATAAGTAATGGATATTTTAAAGACAAAAACTCCACCATTTTCAATAGAACCAAAATAATAAAATACTTACATATTTACTAAAAACACACACAGGCTTCCATATTCTGCCCACTCTCTGCTGCACATGGCGAGGCGCTTCTCCAGGATCTTGCTCCAGACAAGCTATGGTCCAGCCCTGGAGGATCCTGCCCCTGGACCAAACCCTCTCTAGGATGGCCAAGAGTTGGAGCATCCCTTCAAGAGCTCAAGCTCTAATCCTTTGGAGTGGGAGCACTGACTCCAAGACCCTAGACTACCAGAGAACTAACCCTAGGCAGCATCAAATAGTGAGAACTCACACAAAGAAAACCACTTGAATACAAGACCTGCCATCACCCAACCACCAGTAGCACCCTGTACAGGATATCTCATCTAAACAACAAGCAAAACAAAAATACAAACCCAATTAACAGCATACAGAATTACCCCCTCACTCAGCCCTGCCCATCAGAGAAATAGCAAACAAACAAACAAAAACTCAGCACAAATCTCACCATATATATATGAAGTTTACACAAACCACTGGACCAACCTTAGGAATGCAGAAACCAAAGGAAGAAAGAATTCAACCTTGAAGCCTGGGAAAAGGAGACCTCAAACACAATAAGTAAAAAAAAAAAAAAAAAAAAAAAAATGAAAAGGCAGAGAAATACTACACAAATGAAGGAACAAACTAGAAACACAGAAGTTCAAATAAATGAAGAGGAAATAGGCAAACTACCTGAAAAAGAATTCAGAAGCTTTTGAGTTAGTTCTGATGAGGTGGATGAACCTAGAACCTATTATACAGAGTGAAGTGAGTCAGAAAGAGAAAGATAAATATCTTATTCTAATACATATATACAGAATCTAGAAAAATGGTGCCAAAGAAGTTATTTATAGAGCAGCAATGGAGAAATAGACATAGAGAATAGACTTATGGACATGGGGAGAGGGGAGGAAAGGGTGAGTTGTATGGAAAGAGTAACATGGAAACTTAAAAACAAAAAAACACATGTAGGTTTCTATATGCTTAAAATTATGTATTTATTGAAATAAATCAAAGAAGACCAAAATAAAGCAAAAGCTATTCTGTATTCATAGAAGACTCATTAAGAACTCAGATCTCTACAAGTTAAACTAGAAATTAAATGTAATATCAAAATTCCAATGAGAATTTTTCTTTTAAATATATATCGACAATCTGATTCTAAAATTTATGTGGAAAGACAAATTAGAATAATCAAAATAACTTTTAAAAAGAATTAAAAAGTTAGATGACTCATACTTTCAGATATCAAGGCTTACTAAAAAACTAGATTAATTAAGACAGCAAGCTATTCACTAAATCATAGATCAATGGAACAAAATAGAAAACCTAGAAATTGACTCATGCAAATGTAATCAATTGATTTTTTAACTACTATATAATGGATACTAACAGATTTTTGGAGAAAGACATTTCAGTAAAGAAAGGATAATCTTTTCAACAACTGGAACTTGAAAATTGGATGTTCATATCTACAAAAATGAATTTCAACTCATGCCTTGAATCTTATAAAGTTAACTTAAAATGTAGCACAAACAAATTTAAAAAATAAAACTAAAAAATTATAGATAAAAATTCAGGGAAAATATGCATAAGCTTTGTTTAGATTAAGTATATTTAGATATAACAAAGCATGATCCATAATAAGTGCACTCTATAAAAATCTAAATATTTTAGTGCCACTAAAGAGTTATAATAATGAAAAGACACAGACTGAAGCAGTAACAATTCTACTCTAACAAAGAGAAATTTAACTTATGTCCACACAACACATGCATGAAAATGTTTCTAACAGTTTTATCTATAACTGCCAAAAACTGGTAACAACAAGGATGTCCTTCCCACTGAATGATTAAGTAACCTATTTGAAATACTACTCACAATGTAATACCAATCAGAAACCCAAAAGGGAAAAAAAAGAAAGAAAACCAAAAGGAACAAACTATTGATTCATACAACATGAATGAATCGTAAACACACTTTGTAAAGTGAAAGAAAATAGATCCAAAAAAATCCACATCAAAGATTCTCAGTTTGTGCATTATTGAATTTGAATTTTGGGGCTGAGTAATTGTGTACTGTAGAGTATTTAGGAGCAATCCTGATGCTCTTAAAGTGCTGCAATCTATTTGCCAGTAAATTTGGAAACAGCAGTGGCCGCAGGACTGGAAAAGGTCAGTTTTCATTCCAATCCCAAAGAAGGGTGATGCCAAAGCATGTTCAAACTATCACACAATTGCTCTCATTTCCCATGTTAGCAAGGTAATGCTCAAAATCCTTCAAGGTAGGCTTCAACAATACATGAACTGAGAACTTTCAGATATACTATACAAGCTTGAAAAGAAAGCTGTCTTTAGAAAAGACAGAGGAACCAGAGATCAAATTGCCAACATCCTTTGGATCATAGAGAAAGCAAGGGAATTCCAGAAAAACAATTTACTTCTGCTTCACTGACTATGACTTTGACTGTGTGGATAAAAAAAAAAAAAACTGTGGAAAATTCTTAAAGAGATGGGAATACCAGACCACCTTACGTGCATCCTGAGAAACCTGTATACAGGTTAGGAAGCAACAATTAGAATCTTACATGGAACAATGGGCTGGTTCAAAATTGGAAAAAGAGTACAATAAGACTGTATATTGTCACCCTGCTTATTTAACTTTTTTGCAGAGTGTATCATGGGAAATGCTGGGCTGAATGAAGCTCAAGTTGGAATCAAGATGGCTGGGAGAAATATCAACAGCCTCAGATATGTAGATGACACCACCCTAATGGCAGAAAGCAAAGAGGAACTAAAGAGCCTCTTGATGAAGGTGAAAGAGGAGAGTGAAAAAACTGGCTTAAAATTCAGAATTCAAAAAACTAAGATCATGGCATCCAGTCCCATCACTTCACCGCAAATAGATGGGAAAAAGTGGAAACAGTGTCAGATTGCATTTTCTTAGGCTCCAAAATCACTCTGGATGGTGACTATAGCCATGAAATTAAAAGGTTCTTGCTCCTTGGAAGAAAAGCATTGATGAACCTAGACAGCATATTAAAAAGCAGTGACATTACTTTTCTGACAGAGGTACGTATTTTCAAAGCTATGGTTTTTCCAGTTGTCATGTACAGATGTGAGAGTTGGACCATGAAGAAGGCTGAGTGCCAAAGATGTAATGCTTTTGAACTGTGGTGTTGGAGAAGACTCTTAAGAGTCCCTTGGACTGCAAGGAGATCAACCAGTCAATCCTAAAGGAAGTCAGTCCTGAATATTCATTGGAAGGACTGATACTGAAGCTGAAGCTCTAATACTTCACCCATCTGATGTGAAGAGCCAACTTATTGGAAAAGACTCTGATTCAGGGAAATATTGAGGGTAGGAGGAGAAGGGGCAACAGAGGATGAGATGAGTGGATGGCATCATTGACTCAATGAACATGAGTTTGAGCAAACTTCAGGAGATGGTGAAGAACAGGGAAGCCTGGAGAGCTGCAGTCCATGGGTCGCAAAGAGTTGGAGACGACTGAGGCCCTGAACAGCCACTGATCTCCATGCGCTAGAGGCCAGTAACACCACTTCCACTATAGTCAATAAAAACACCTCCGGACATTGTTAAATATTCCTTGCAAACAAAATTTTCCTTCATTGAGAACCAGTGGTCAGCATATTGCATATTTCTATTTCTATGACATTCCTGGAAAAAGCCAAATAAGTGAGATATAAAACAGATCAGTACTTGCCATAGATTGGGGGAAAACAAAGTGCTTAACTACAAGGGAATGTATGGGGAGACTTCAATGTGACTGTTTTGTGCCAAGACTATGTTGGTGGATATATTACTCCATGCATTTTTCAAGCTTATGCCCAAAAGAGTGAATTTTACTGTTTGTAAATTTAAAATAAGTTTTAAAAAAATGTGACATAAATACATATTAAAATACAAACCAAGATATAAGAACCTAAATTTATTACAAATAATAACAAACCACAATGTAGAGAGTGGGAAAGAAAAAATCTAATTATGGAAAATGTGCTAAGTCACTTCAGGCATGTCCAACTCTTTACAACTACACAGACTGTTGCCTGCCAGGCTATACTGTTTTTGGGGACTCTCCAGGCAAGAATACTGGAATAGGTTGCCATGCCCTCCTCCAGGGGATCTTCCCAGCCCAAGGATTGAATCCACATCTCTTATGTCTCCTGCACTTGGCAGGCAGGTTCTTTACCACTAACTCAACCTGGGAAGTCCCAAGGTGGAGCTAGTGGTAAAATCTGGAAAATAGTATTTTGAATAATATGAGGCTAAAGATAAAAAGAATAGTAGACAAGTAGTATACTATGCTTAGTAAATTTGTTTCTCAAATGCATATGAGTTATGAGTTCTGAAGTCAATTTATGAATATAATAGGGCTGAAAAATTAAGTTAATTGCTGATAATGAGAGCCTAGTTTCTTGATGTCAGAGAAAGAAATAAAATGTTAAACAAAAAGTTTAGAATAAGACCTGTGGAGTTGAACTGTAAGTGGAAATATTATGAACTCATGGTTATTAATATACATATACAAATACTTAGATACAAAAATGAAGCTAAATATGTTTTTTATGTGCATGCACTTAATAGAAGTTTAGTATGTGAAAAGTTCTATAATCAATGATACCCCAGCAGCAATGAGCACACCAAGCATTCAGATCTTAGTGTTTATATAGCTTTTTCCAGTAAAAAGAATTTGAGATTCCTAGAGAAGTATTGATTTCAGGTCTAGTGAAGGAAAAATACAAAATTAGTCTGGAGAATCTTATGGTTTCAAAAGGAAAATAGTGTTCAGAAAGAGATGGGGACAGAAAACTATATGAAAAAGCGCCAATGACCAGCCTGGACAAATCTGAGCAAAAAGATGAATAATAATAATATTAGATTATAACCCATTTCTATAATATAAATACTCATGCATGCAACTACTAGAAATAATTAGATAAGTAAACAGATGTGAGAGAAGGGACAGCTCTTCCTTATAAAAATAAAAAATGAAGAAAACTAAAAATTTCTACTAAGACTTTCCAACAATTATTACTGATGGCAAGATTACATGATAAAATTACTATGCAGCCTTTTGAGTAGAAATAAGATCTGGGATATTGGTAGAGTGTCAAAGTATCTCTCCCCAGATAGTTATTAATATAATACATAATGTAGAAACAGTAACATTAGAGTGTTTTAACGTGACATGCTGCTGCTAAGTCGCTTCAATCGTGTCCGACTCTGTGAGACCCCATAGATGGCAGCCCACCAGGCTCCCCCGACCCTGGGATTCTCCAGGCAAGAACACTGGAGTGGGTTCCCATTCCCTTCTCCAAAGCATGAAAGTGAAAAGTGAAAGTGAAGTCACTCAGTCGTGTCCGACTCTTAGCGACCCCATGGACTGCAGCCCACCAGGCTCCTTGGCCCATGGGATTTTCCAGGTAAGAGCACTGGAGTGGGGTGCCATTGCCTTCGAACCTGATATATACCATATCAAATAAGCAGTCAAAGTTAGCATCACCTAAATCAGAAAGAGAAAAATAAACATCATATATTCACATATATATGTAGAATCTAGAAATACAGTACAAATGAACCTATTTGCAAAGCAGAAATAGGTACACAGACATATAGAATAAACATATGAACACCAAGAGAGGGGGAAGGGGGCTGGCATAAATTGGGAAATTGGGATTGCCATATACAGACTACTATGCATACAATAGATAACTCATGAGAACCTACTGTATAGAACAGGGGAATGGAAAAAGAAGGTATGATCTGTTTGTAGGACATATATTAAGTTAACCTTAAAAATTCATTGCAATATGCATTAGGTCCAGACAAATACTCTTTGATTCCACTTATAAGAGATACCCAGAATAGTTAAATTCATAGAATCAGAAAGTACATTGGTAGATGTCAAGGGTTGGAAGGGTGCAGAGCAGGAATGGGGACAGAGTTTCAGTTTAGGAAGGTAAAAAATTCAGGAGATAGACTATGGTGAGAGTTGCACAGCAATGTGAATGTACTTAGTGCCATTGAACTTTATGGTTAAAATAGTGTGTTTTACATGATGGGACTTTAACCACAATTTTCAAAAAAATGTTTTAAGTGTTAACATCACCAGTTATGACATCTAATGTTTTGTACCCAATGATATGATGTACTGAGAACACATCCCTTCTGTGATATTCTTATCAAAAATACATAAATTCAACCTAATCATATGAAAACATCAGGCAAGATAAGCCTTTACATCTCATCCAGAAAAAAAAAGAAAAGAAAATGGTGGAGAGTAGTAATGACTTAGTAGCTTTATGTTATTCTATTTTTTAATTTAAATTTATTTATTTTAATTAGAGGCTAATTACTTTACAATATTGTATTGGTTTTGCCATACATCAACATGAATCCACCATGGGTGTACACGTGTTCCCAATCCTGAACCCACCTCCCACCTCCCTCCCCATACCATCCCTCTGGGTCATCCCAGTACACCAGCCCCAAGCTTCCTGTATCCTGCATCGAACCTGGACTGGCAATTCATTTCTTATATGATATTATACTTGTTTCAATGCCATTCTCCCAAATCATCCCTACCCTCCCTTTCCCACAGAGTCCAAAAGACTGTTCTATACATCTGTGTCTCTTTTGCTGTCTCGCATACAGGGTTATCATTACCATCTTTCTAAATTCCATATATATGCGTTAGTATACTGCATTGGTATTTTTCTTTCTGGCTTACTTCACTCTGTATAATAGGCTCCAGTTTCATCCACCTCATTAGAACTGATTCAAATGTATTCTTTTTAATGGCTGAGTAATACTCCATTGTGTATATGTACCACAGCTTGCTTATCCATTCATCTGCTGATGGACATCTAGGTTGCTTCCATGTCCTGGCTATTGTAAACCGTGCTGTGATGAACATTGGGGTACACGTGTCTCTTTCACTTCTGGTTTCCTCAGTGTGTATGCCCAGCAGTGGGATTGCTGGATCATAAGGCAGTTCTATTTCCAGTTTTTTAAGGAATCTCCACACTGTTCTCCATAGTGGCTGTACTAGTTTGCATTCCCACCAATAGTGTAAGAGGGTTCCCTTTTCTCCACATCCTCTCCAACGTTTATTGCTTGTAGACTTTTGGATTGCAGCCATTCTGACTGGTGTGAAATGGTACCTCATTGTGGTTTTGATTTGCATTTCTCTGATCATGAGTGATGTTGAGCATCTTTTCATGTGTTTGTTAGCCATCTGTATGTCTTCTTTGGAGAAATGTCTATTTAGTTCTTTGGCCCATTTTTTGATTGGGTCATTTATTTTTCTGGAATTGGACTGCAGGAGTTGCTTGTATACTTTTGAGATTAGTTGTTTGTCAGTTGCTTCATTTGCTATTATTTTCTCCCATTCTGAAGGCTGTCTTTTCATCTTGCTTATAGTTTCTTTTGTTGTGCAGAAGCTTTTAAGTTTAATTAGGTCCCATTTGTTTATTTTTGCTTTTATTTCCAATATTCTGGGAGGTGGGTCATAGAGGATCCTGCTGTGATGTATGTTAGAGAGTGTTTTGCCTATGTTCTCCTCTAAGAGTTTTACAGTTTCTGGTCTTATGTTTAGATCTTTAATCCATTTTGAGTTTATTTTTGTGTATGGTGTTAGAAAGTGTTCTAGTTTCATTCTTTTACAAGTGGCTGACCAGTTTTCCCAACACCACTTGTTAAAGAGATTGTCTTTTCTCCATTGTATATTCTTGCCTCCTTTGTCAAAGATAAGGTGTCCATAGGTGTGTGGGCTTATCTCTGGGCTTTCTATTTTGTTCCATTGATCTATATTTCTTTCTGTCTTTGTGCGAGTACCATACTGTCTTGATGACTGTGGCTTTGTAGTAGAGCCTGAAGTCAGGCAGGTTGATTCCTCCAGTTCCATTCTTCTTTCTCAAGATAGCTTTGGCTATTCGAGGTTTTTTGTATTTCCATACAAATTGTGAAATTATTTGTTCTAGCTCTGTGAAAAATACCGTTGGTAGCTTGATAGGGATTGCATTGAATCTATAGATTGCTTTGGGTAGTATACTCATTTTCACTATATTGATTCTTCCAATCCATGAACATGGTATATTTCTCCATCTATTAGTGTCCTCTTTGATTTATTTCACCACTGTTTTATAGTTTTATATATATAGGTCTTTAGTTTTTTTAGGTAGATACATTCCTACTTTATTCTTTTCGTTGTGATCGTGAATGGAATTATTTCCTTAATTTCTCTTTTTATTTTCTCATTATTAGTGTATAGGAATGTAAGGGATTTTTGTGTGTTGATTTTATATCCTGCAACTTTACTATATTCATTGATTAGCTCTAGTAATTTTCTGGTGGAGTCTTTAGGGTTTTCTATGTAGAGGATCATGTCGTCTGCAAACAGTGAGAGTTTTACTTCTTCTTTTGCAATTTTGATTCCTTTTATTTCCTTTTCTGCTCTGATTGCTGTGGCCAAAACTTCCAAAACTATGTTGAATAGTAGTGGTGAAAGTGGGCACCGTTGTCTTATTCCTGACTTTAGGGGAAATGCTTTCAATTTTTCACCATTGAGTTTGTCATATATAGCTTTTATTATATCGAGGTATGTTCCTCCTATTCCTGCTTTCTGGGGAGTTTTTATCATAAACGGATGTTGAATTTTGTCAAAGGCTTTCTCTGCATCAATTGAGATAATCATATGGCTTTTATTTTTCAATTTGTTAATGTGGTGTATTACATTGATTGATTTGCAGATATTGAAGAATCCTTGCATCCCTGGGATAAAGCCCACTTAGTCATGGTGTATGATCTTTTTAATGTGTTTTTGGATTCTGATTGCTAGAATTTTGTTAAGGATTTTTGCATCTTTGTTTATCAGTGATATTGGCCTGTAGTTTTCTTTTTTGTGGCATCTTTGTCAGGTTTTGGTATTAGGGTGATGGTGGCCTCATAGAATGAGTTTGGAAGTTTACCTTCCTCTGCAATTTTCTGAAAGAGTTTGAGTAAATTTTTGGTAGAATTCAGCTGTGAAGCCGTCTGGACCTGGGCTTTTGTTTGCTGGAAGATTTCTGATTGCAGTTTCAATTTCCGTGCTTATGATGGGTCTGTTAAGATTTTCTATTTCTTCCTGGTTATGTTATTCTAATTTGAACCTAGAAAACTGAAACCAGGGACAACTAATTTGATGACCCTGTGCATGTGAGTGGATCCCTGAGCCAGGCTTGTCAGCACTATGCTTGGCAGAGGATGAAGGTAAGCTCTCTTCTCCACTCTCCCTTTAAAATACACTGGGGAAAAGTACATGAAAAATTATATTTTCAGGTGTACATGTGTGCTTTTCTTTCTCCACATCCTTTTAAAAATGACCCAATTCTTTTTAATCCAAGATTATTCAGGTTCATTAAAAAGACAAAACAAAACAAAAACTGTGGGACTACTGATTCTCTGAAACCTTTTAAACGTCTCAGAGGGAGGCGGAGAAGTCACTAAGCATTAGAGAAAAATTCATTTCTTTTTGTACTGACTTCAGAAGGTGAACTGAAAGTTACCTTCAATTGAATATTCACTTTCAACATCAAGGCCCAGTGAAAGACTCTGAAACTGGATTTGGATATATTTAATTAGAGCTAAGTTCTTTCAAGGACTTTAGATCCTTCTGGTAAAGATCTAATAAAATAGCGTTAGACTGAAGCATTTGGATAGTTTAAGCTCCGCAAATAGCCTGTTCAATTATTAAGCCTTTCACAGTCCCTTAAACTATAATCAATAATCCCTCCATCCCCTGGGCTCATCTCAACTCTAGAATTTATATATCATTTAATGTATTATACCTTGACCCCACCCTTAGTATATAAGCCTGATCTCATCTACTAGACTTTATATTTCTTAAAGTCAGAGGAATCTTATCTACCTAAACTGTCACAATGCTTTTACTAATGCCTTGTATATATTGGAGGACAGATAAAGGTCCACTGAATAAACAAATCATCAGTAGTTTTATTACCATTTCTTGCAAGATAATTGCTATCTCTATCTCTATATCTATACTTTTACTGATATCTAGTATCTACCTACCTAGATATATATAGATATATATGTAGGTATATAAATGGTATAGACACAAACCTGTATGTGAAATATTTCTTAGTATTTGATTATTGGGGGATTCCCAGGTGGCACCAGTGGTAAAGAACCTGCCTGCCAATGCAGGAGACATAAGAGACATTAGTTTGATCCCTGGGTCAGGAAGTTCCCCTGGAGGAGAGCATGGCAGCCCACTCCAGTATTCTTGCCTGGAGAATCTAATGGACAGAGGAGCAGAGGAGACTGGCTGGCTATAGTCCATGGGGTCACAAAGAGTTGGACACAACTGATGGGACTTAGCATGCACACATTAAACTGTTGTGTCTCTAAGAATACGCAATCTCCGTATATGTAACTTATAGTGGTTCTGCTATAATAACAGGTTTAACTCAGATTTAGAGAGTGATGCAACAGTATTATAGCAAACGTTTACACAAAACCATGTTTTAGAAGTTTTAAATAAAAGATCAGAGGAAATTCATGTATTTGATCATTTACAAATCAATGAATTGATACTTTTGGCAAATCAAGGAATGAAATATTTAGTAGAATATGAACTCTGGAGGGAAAGAATTCCTGTTTTATTTTTTGATGTGTTTTTAGAGGCTGGAGGAGTGCTTGAAACATAACGGGATATCACTAAATTCTTCTGAAATGAAGGAATGTATGAACTCTAAAAAACAGATATAAATAGAAAACAAAAATAAACAGAAAATAGATAAAATAGATATAAATAGAAAATAAATATAGATATAAATTAGAGAACATTTTCCTGCAAACCTTCTTTATTCTTTAATAAGAAGCAATAATTATATATTGCCTGGATGGATTCTTTGCTATAAAAATGTTTTTATTAAATTTTTCTTAAACTTCCAGAAGATATTCAATTTGACCCTATCCCAATCTTAGTAAAGGAAGGCAAAAGATGCTCATCTATAGAGAGAATCCAATCACTACTTTTCCACTTAGAGGTGAAAGGCTTCCTTTTGACAGATAAAGTGATTGACAATGATGATATCCGATTATAACTTTTTTTCTAATTAGGGGGTATAAGGAGTTTTTCTCTCCTCTCAGCTGGCCTGCCCTGATTTTTTATGATAAGTATAAAGGTATATCCTTTATAAAATAAAGATTGCCCTTCCCATTTGTTCACTTTTTGCATATATTATCTCTTGAGAATAGATATTGTGCTGACACATATTAATTTGGATTTCTGTAAATTCACTGATGAGGAAACATGTCACAAAGCATAAGGCCCAAAATTGCACTGGTTCTGTTCAAATGGTCCTAACTAAGAACCATCTCAACTCATAGGCAACCTTTCTTTGCTTACATCAAAATATCAGAAACATTAATCAGTGTAGATATAACAAACATAATGAAACACTTTTTAAATGCTACAATTTTGATATCATTTTATACGATACACACTAGAGTGTAAAACGGAAAACTCGGTTGTTGTTCAGTAGACCTAATACCCAGCCACAGCTTTGTCAATTATTTGCTGTTTTATGCTGCCCAGAAAAGAGCCTCTTTCTACATCACTTTGCTTATCTGTAAAGAGATGGAATTATTCTCTCTCTATAAGCAGTAACAAATGCTAAAACTTATATAAATCAATACTTTTCAGTAGAATCACTAACAGTGACTAATTACATGGATATATACCATATCCTATGGTATATTTGAATGGGTATTTGAGTACAAAAATGGGATATACCGATTTGAATGCAGAGTTCCAAAGAATAGCAAGGAAAGATAAGAAAGACTTCCTCAGTGATCAATGCAAGGAAATAGAGGAAAACAATAGAATGGGAAAGACTAGAGATCTCTTCAAGAAAATTAGAGATACCAAGGAAACATTTCAGGCAAAGATGGGCACAATAGAGGACAGAAATTATATGGACCTAAAAGAAGCAGAGGATATTAAGAAGAGGTGGCAGGAGTACACAGAAGAACTATACAAAAAATATCTTCATGAACCAGATACCCATGATGGTATAATCACTCACCTAGAGCCAGATATCCTGGAATGTAAAGTCCAGTGGGTCTTAGGAAGCATCACTACAAATAAACTAGTGAAGGTAATGGAATTCCAGTTGAGCTATTTCTAATCCTAAAAGATGATGCTTTGAAAGTGCTGTACTCAATATGTCAGCAAATTTGGAAAACTCAGCAGTGGCCACAGGACTGGAAAAAGTCAGTCTTCATTCCAATCCCAAAGAAAGGCAATGCCAAAGAATGTTCAAGTGAAAGTGAAAGTGAAGTCGCTCAGTCGTGTCCAACTCTTTGCGACCCGTGGACTGTAGCCCACCAAGCTCCTCCGTCCATGGGATTCTCCAGGCAAGAATACTGGAGTGGGTTGCCATTTCCTTCTCCAGGGGATCGAACCTAGGTCTCCCACATTGCAGGCAGACGCTTTAACCTTGCACCACCAGGGAAGCCCTTAAATACAAGAATACAGTCTCTCAGAAAACCTCCTATAGAGACACAGAACTTCAGATCCAAGTACTAACATCAAAGATTTCAAGGGAGGAAAGGAAGCCAGGTTGAAAGAAGAAGGGGGAGGAGGCGGGGGGGGAGGGGGGGCAAAAGGGGTGGTCTTACAGACGTCTCCTGCCACCTACAGATACCCAGGAGTTATGAGACTTTTCCCTGGGCCTCCAGAGAAGGGAGGACTGGAACTCAGTCTTACCAGAAATCAGACCAGACCAGAACCAGAATTCGAGTTCTCTGCCAAGAGGAGGTGATCAGTCTCCAATCAAGCTACCACACAATTGAACTCATCTCACACACTAGTACAGTAATGCTCAAAATTCTCCAAGCCAGGCCTAAACAGTACATGAACCATGACTTTCCAGATGTTCAAGCTGGATTTAGAAAAGGCCGAGGAACCAGAGATCAAATTGCTAACATCTGTAGGATCAAAGAAAAGGCAAGAGAATTCCAGAAAAACATATACTTCTGCTTATTGATTATGCCAAAGCCTTTCACTGTGTGGATCACAGCAAACTGTGGAAAATTCTGAAAGAAATGGGAATGACAGACCACCTTACCTGCCTCCTGATAAATCTGTATGCAGGTCAAGAAACAACAGTTAGAACCAGTCATGGAACAATGGACTGGTTACAAGTTGGGAAAGGGGTATATCAAGGCTGTATATTGTCACCCTGCTTATTTAACTTATATGCAAAGTACATTATGCAAAATCCTGGGCTGGATGAAACACAAGCTGGAATCAAGATTGCCGGGAGAAATATCAATGACCTCAGATACACAGATGACACCACTCTTATAGCAGAAATTGAAGAGGAACTGAAGAGCCTCTTGATGAAGGTGAAACAGAGGAGTTAAAAAGCTGGCTTAAAACTGAACATTCAGAAAACTAAGATCATGGCATCTGGTCCTGTCACTTCATGGCAAATCGGCAAACAATGGAAACAGTGATATACTTTATTTTGAGGGGCTCCAAAATGACTGCAGATGGTTACTGCAGCCATGAAATTAAAGATGCTTGCTCCTTGGAAGAAAAACTATGGTCAACCTAGACAGCATATTAAAAAGCAGAGACATTACTTTGCTAACAAAGGCCCGTCTAGTCAAAGCTATAGTTTTTCCAGTAGTCATGTATGGAAGTGAGAGTCAGACTATAAAGAAAGCTAAGTGCCAAAGAATTGATGCTTTTGAAGTGTGTTGTTGGAGAAGACTTTTGAGAGTCCCTTGGACTGCTAGGAGATCCAACCAGTCAATCCTAAAGGAAATCAGTCCTGAATATTAATTGGAAGAACTGATGCTCAAGCCAAAACTCCAATATTTTGGCCACCTGATGCAAAGAACTGACTCATTTGAAAAGACCATGATGCTGGGAAAGATTGAAGGCAGGAGGAAAAGAGGATGAAAGAGGGTGAGATAGTTGGATGGCATCACTGACTCAATGGGCGTGAGTTTGAGCAAGCTTCAGGAGTTGGTGATGTACAGGGAAGCCTGGCATGCTGCATTCCATGGGATCACAAAGAATTGGACAAGACTGAGTGACTGAATTGATACCATACTAAGTGTCATGTTTACCCTACATGGTAAAATATCTGATATAGCAAATGAAACCCATGATGTTGTAATCAGTCTTGTGAATCCACACCAACATATAATTTTTAAATGTTTGCTGTTTCTAATATTCTTTGTAGCTGACCCTCCAAGGTAAGGAGCAGCAAGGTAAGTAGATGACCCTCCAAGATCAGGAGCAGTGGCTGCGCTTTGCTGGAGCAGCCATGAAGAGATACCCCAAGTCCAAGATAAGAGAAACCCAAGTCAGATGGTAGGTGTTGCAAGAGGGCATCAGAGGGCAGACACACTAAACCATAATCACAGAAAACTAGTCAATCTAATCACACTAGGACCACAGCCTTGTCTAACTCAATGAAACTAAGCCATGCCTGTGGGGCCACCCAAGATGGGCGGGTCATGGTGGAGAGGTCGGACAGAATGTGGTCCACTGGAGAAGGGAATGGCAAACCACTTCAGTATTTTTGCCTTGAGAACCCCATGAACAGTATGAAAAGGCAAAATGATAGGATACTGAAAGAGGAACTGCCAAGGTCAGTAGGTGCCCAATATGCTACTGGAAATCAGTGGAGAAATAACTCCAGAAAGAATGAAGGGATGGAGCCAAAGCAAAAACAATACCCAGTTGTGGATGTGACTGGTGATAGAAGCAAAGTCTGATGCTGTAAAGAGCAATATTGCATAGGAACCTGGCAATGAATCAAGGCAAATTGGAAGTGGGCAAACAGGAGATGGCGAGAGTGAACGTCAACATTCTAGGAATCAGTGAACAAAAATGGACTGGAAAGGGTGGATTTAATTCAGATGACCATTATATCTACTACTGCGGGCAGGAATCCCTCAGAAGAAATGGAGTAGCCATCATGGTCAACAAAAGAGTCCGAAATGCAGTACTTGGATGCAATCTCAAAAATGACAGAATGATCTCTGTTCGTTTCCAGGGCAAACCATTCAGTATCACAGTAATCCAAGTCTATGCCCGGAACAGTAACGCTGAAGAAGCTGAAGTTGAATGATTCTATGAAGACCTACAAGACCTTACAGAACTAACACCCAAAAAAGATGTCCTTTTCATTATAAGGGACTGGAATGCAAGAGTAGGAAGTCAAGAAACACCTGGGGTAACAGGCAAATTCGGCCTTGGAATACGGAATGAAGCAGGGCAAAGGCTAATAGAGTTTTGCCAAGAGAATGCACTAGTCATAGCAAACACCCTCTTCCAACAACACAAGAGAAGACTCTACACATGGATATCACTAGATGGTCAACACCTATATCAGATTGATTATATTCTTTGCAGCCAAAGATGGAGAAGCTCTATACAGTCAGCAAAAACAATACCGGGAGCTGACTGTGGCTCAGATCATGAAATCATTATTGCAAAATTCAGACTTAAATTGAAGAAAGTAGGGAAAACCACTGGACCATTCAGGTATGACCTAAATCAAATCCCTTATGACTATACAGTGGAAGTGAGAAATAGATTTAAGGGCCTAGATCTGATAGATAGAGTGCCTGATGAGCTATGGATGGAGATTCGTGACATTGTACAGGAGACAGGGATCAAGATCATCCCCATGGAAAAGAAATGCAAAAAAGCAAAATGGCTGTCTGAGGAGGCCTTACAAAGAGCTTTGAAAAGAAGAGAAGTGAAAAGTAAAGGAGATAAGGAAAGATACAAACATCTGAATGCAGAGTTCCGAAGAATAGCAAGAAGAGATAAGAAAGCCTTCCTCAGTGATCAATGCAAAGAAACAGAGGAAAACAACAGAATGGGAAAGACTAGAGATCTCTTCAAGAAAATTAGAGATACTAAGGGAGCATTTCATGAAAAGATGGGCTCGATAAAGGACAGAAATGGTATGGACCTAACAGAAGCAGAAGATACTAAGAAGAGGTGGCAAGAATACACAGAAGAACTATACAAAAAAGATCTTCACGACCCAGATAATCACGACTAGATTACAGTGTGATCACTGACCTAGAGACAGACATCCTGGAATGTGAAGTCAAGTGGGCCTTAGAAAGCATCACTATGAACAAAGATGGAATTCCAGTTGAGCTATTTCAAATCCTGAAAGATGATGCTGTGAAAGTGCTGCACTGAATATGCCAGCAAATTTGGAAAACTCAGCAGTGGCCACAGGACTGGAAAAGGTCAGTTTTCATTCCAATTCCAAAGAAAGGCAATGCCAAAGAATGCTCAAACTACTGCACAATTGCACTCATCTCACATGCTAGTAAAGTAATGCTCAAAATTCTCCAAGCGAGGCTTCAGCAATACATGAACCGTGAACTTCCAGATGTTCAAGCTGCTTTTAGAAAAGGAAGAGGAACCAGAGATCAAATTGCCAACATCCACTGGATCATGGAAAAAGCAAGAGAGTTTCAGAAAAACATCTATTTCTGCTTTATTGACTATGCCAAAGCCTTTGACTGTGTGGATCACAATAAACTGTGGAAAATTCTGAAAGAGATGGGAATACCAGACCACCTGACCTGCCTCTTGAGAAACCTGTATGCAGGTGAGGAAGCAACAGTTAGAACTGGACATGGAACAACAGACTGGTTTCAAATAGGAAAAGGAGTAAGTCAAGACTGCATATTGTCACCCTGCTTATTTAACTTCTTTGCAGAGTACATCATGAGAAACGCTGGGCTGGAAGAAGCACAAGCTGGAATCAAGATTGCCGGGAGAAATATCAATAACCTCAGATATGCAGATGACACCACCCTTATGGCAGAAAGTGAAGAGGAACTAAAAGCCTCTTGATGAAAGTGGAAGAGTGAGTGAAAAAGTTGACTTAAAGCTCAACATTCAGAAAACGAAGATCATGGCATCTGGTCCCATCACTTCTTGGGAAATAGATGGGGAAACGGTAGAAATAGTGTCAGACTTTATTTTTTGGGGCTCCAAAATCACTGCAGATGGTGATTGCAGCCATGAAATTAAAAGACACTTACTCCTTGGAAGGAAAGTTATGACCAACCTAGATAGCATATTGAAAAGCAGAGGCATTATTTTGCCAACAAGGCTATGGTTTTTCCAGTGGTCATTTATGGATGTGAGAGTTGGACTGTGAAGAAAGCTGAGTGCCGAAGAATTGATGCTTTTGAAGTGTGGTGTTGGAGAAGACTCTTGAGAGTCCCTTGGACTGCAAGGAGATCCAACCAGTCTATTCTAAAGGAGATCAGTCCTGGCTGTTCTTTGGAAGGAATGATGCTAAAGCTGAAACTCCAGTACTTTGGCCACCTCATGCGAAGAGTTGACTCCTTGGAAAAGACTCTGATGCTGGGAGGGATTGGGGGCAGTATGAAAAGGGGATGACAGAGGATGAGATGGCTGGATATCATCACCGATTCAATGAATGTGGGTTTGGGTGAACTCTGGGAATTGGTGATGGACAGGGAGGCCTGGTGCTTCAGTTCTTGGGGTTGCAAAGAGTCGGACACGACTGAGCGATTGAACTGAACTGAATATTCTTTGTAGTGTATTTAATGGGTTTACTAACTATTTATCTGATAAATCTGGATAGGGAGGTAAGTTTAGTTACCCAATCATTTTTGATTCTTTGCAGGCCCATGGACTGTAGTCTGCCAGATTCCTCTGTCCGTGGAATTTTCCAGGCTAGAATATTGGAGTGGGTTGCCATTTCCTACTCCAGGGCACTTCTCAACCCAGGGATTGAACTTAGGTCTTGTGCTTGTTTTTATTCCAATTCTGATGATGCAGAAACTCAAGTTCCAAGATGGTAAGCAAGATAAAACTGCAGGGAATGTAAGCAAGGAGCCAGGACTGGTTCCCATGAATCCTAGAGCTCTTTTCACTCTAATCCACCTCCTGTGTTCAATTTTTTAAAGAGTCCTTTTCAAGAAAGCAATAAACAGTCTCATAGTCATATCAACTTATTTCTGCCCCTTCCCAAATTATGGATTTGAAGAGCAGGAAGATGGGATTGTGACAATATCCACATTCTTTTCTACCAGCTCATCTGACAGCTTCCTTACATTTTGACACCAACCCAAGGAGTCCACACAGAATTGCACAATTAGTGGCAACATTAATTAGGATTTAAGCTTGGATTAAATTTGGTTTTTCTTCAGAAATGCCTTGATATTTAGGGTTAAAAAAATAACGTGAACTTTATATGTCTTTGAGTCAACTTTGGAGGACAAATGTAAGCGATAGAAATAAAACTGAGGGACTTTTTGGAAGCCCAGTGGTTAAGATTTCACCCTCCAATACAGAGGGTGCAGGTTTGATCCCTGGTTAGGGAGCTAAGATCCCACATGCCTCTCGGCCAAAACACCAAAATATAAAACAGAAGCAATATTATAACAAGTTCAATAAAGGCATTTTAAATAGTCCACACTAAACAAATAAACAAACAAAAAAACTTTAAAAAAGAAAGGAAAGAAAGCTTAATGGTCAGTTTGATCTATATTTAAATTGCAATGTTACAACTTATAAGCTGTCTTTGGAGAAGGCTAATATTATTTTAACACAATTTTCTTATTGTGAAATGAAGGTAATTCCAATCACACAGGTTTTAGTCTGCCCAAATTTTTAAGATGGGTGTATAGTGGAAAAAAAAAAAACAGGCCAGTCTTAATTAGATTTAGAAAACTACATTAAACTGACTTAAATGGGCCTCATCAATAAAGTCCTTGATAGCATCTTTAATATATTAACATAAATTATAAACTCTAATAATGAGATAATATATGTAGCATTCCCTACATATTTTCTACCAGAAAACACTGTGCCCTTATTTTGAAAATATTGTACTGCAGCTTATTGTCTCTCTGTAACTGATACAGATTGTAAGAAGACCAATACACATATAAGAGGATTTAGAAATATTTAAATAATAGTGCTTAAGCAAACTCTTGATTACCCACAGGGTGCAGGTATAGAAATATCCCTGCTACTGGGTGTGCTTCTTCATTCTTCTCATTCTTTGTTGTGTGTCTTAGGGGAAGAAAAGCACTTTTAGGTAATTGTGCTCTACTGTTATTATTGGGTATACTTCTTGAATGATGCTTTTTGAAGAAGCAACAACACAGCAATTATAGCATGAAAAATAAAAAGGAATCAGTTCAGTTCAGTCGCTCAGTCGTGTCTGACTCTTTGTGACCCCATGGACTGCAGCATGCAAGACTTCCCTGTCCATCACCAACTCCCGGAGCTTGTTCAAACTCATGTCCATTGAGTTGATGGTACCATCCAACCACCGCATCCTCTGTCATTCCCTTCTCCTCCCCTCTTCAATCTTTCCCAACATGAGGGTATTTTCAAATAAGTCAGTTATTTATATAAGGTGGCCAAAGTATTGGAGTTTTAGCTTCAGCATCAGTCCTTCCAATGAATATTTAGGACTGATTTCCTTTAGGATGGACTGGTTGGATCTCCTCACAGTCCAAGGGGCTCTCATGAGTCTTCTCCAGCACCACACTTCAAAAGCATCAATTCTTCGGTGCTCAGCTTGCTTTATAGTACAACTCTCACATCCATACATGACTATTGGAAAAACCATAGCTTTCACTAAATGGACCTCAGTTGGCAAAGTAATGTCTCTGCTTTTTAATATGCTGTCTAGGTTGGTCATAACTTTCCTTCCAAGGAGTAAGTGTCTTTTAATTTCATGGCTGCAGTGATTTTGGAGCCCCCCAAAATAAAGTCTGTCACTGTTTCCATTTTATCCCAATATATTTGCCATGAGGTAACGGGACCGGATGCCATGATCTTTGTTTTCTGATTGTGGAGCTTTAAGCCAACTTTTTTACTCTCCTCTTTCACTTTCATCAAAAGGCTCTTTAGTTCTTCTTCACTTTCTGCCATGAGGGTGGTGTCACCTGCATAGTTGAGGGTATTGATATTCCTTGCAGCAATCTTGATTCCAGCTTGTGCTTCCTCCAGCCCAGCATTTCTCATGATGTACTCTGCATATAAGTTAAACAAGCAGGGTGACAATATACAGCCTTGACGTACTCCTTTTCCTATTTGGAACCAGTCTGTTGTTCTATGTCCAGTTCTAACTGTTGTTTTGTGACCTGCATACTGGTTTCTCAAGTGGCAGGTTGGGTGGTCTGGCATTCCCATCTCTTGAAGAATTTTCCAAAGTTTGTTGTGATCCACACAGTCAAGGCTTTGGCATAGTCAATAAAGCAGAAATAGATGCTTTTCTGGAACTCTCTTGCTTTTTGATGATCCAATGGATGTTGGCAATTTTATCTCTGGTTCCTCTGCCTTTATTAAAACCAGCTTGAACATCTGGAAATTCATGGTTCATGTACTGTTGAGGCCTGGCTTGGAGAATTTTGAGCATTACTTTGCTAACATGTGAGATTAGTGCAATTGTGCAGTAGTTGAGCATTCTTTGGCATTGCCTTTCTTAGGGATTGGAATGAAAACTGACCTTTTCCAGTCCTGTGGCCACTGCTGAGTTTTCCAAATTTGTTGGCATATTGAGTACAGCACTTTCAAAGCATCATCTTTTAGGATTTGAAATAGCTCCACTGGAATTCCATCACCTCCACTAGCTTTGTTCATAGTGATGCTTCCTAAGGTGCACTTCCTTCACATTCCAGGATGTCTGGCTCTAGGTGAGTGATCACACCATTGTGATATCTGGGTCATGAAGATATTTTTTTGTACACTTCTTCTGTGTATTCTTGCCACCTCTTCTTAATAGCTTCTGCTTTTCTTACATCCATACCATTTCTGTCTTTACTGAGCCCATTTTTGCATGAAATGTTCCCTTGGGATCTCTAATTTTCTTGGAGAGATCTCTAGTCTACCCTACTCTGTTGTTTTCCTCTATTTCTTTGCACTGATCACTGAGGAAGGCTTTCTTATCTCTCCCTGCTATTCTTTGGAACTCTGCATTCAGATGCTTATATCTCTCCTTAGTTTCCTTTGTTTTTGGTTTCTCTCCTTTTCACAGCTACTCATAAGGCCTCCTCAGACAGCCATTTTGACCTTTTGCTTTTCTTTTTCTTGGGGATGGTCTTGATCCCTGTCTCCTGTACAGTGTCACAAACCTCCATCCATAGCTCATCATACACTCTGTTTATCAGATCTAGTCCCTTATCTATTTCTCACTTCCACTGTGTAATCATTAGGGATTTAATATAGGTCATACCTGAATGCTCTAGTGGTTTTCCCTACTTTCTTCAACTTAAATCTGAATTTGGCAGTAAGGAGTTCATGATCTGAGCCACAGTCTGCTCCCAGTCTTGTTTTTGCTGACTATATAGAGCTTCTCCCTCTTTGGCTGAAAAGAATATAACCAATCTGATTTCAGTGTTGGCCATCTGGTGATGTCCATGTGGAGAGTCTTCTCTTGTGCTGTTGGAAGAGGGTATTTGCTATTATCAGTGTGTTCTCTTGGCAGAACTCTATTAGCCTTTGCCCTACTTCATTCCGTACTCAAAGGCCAAATTTGCCTGTTACTCCAGGTGTTTCTTGACTTTTTGCATCCCAGTCCCCTATAATGAAAAGGACATCTTTTTTGGGTATTAATTCTAGAAGGTCTTGTAGATCTTCATAGAACCATTCAACTCCAGCATGTTCAGCTTTACTGGTTGGGGCATAGACTTGGATTACTGTGATATTGAATGGTTTGCCTTGGAAACGAACAGAGATCATTCTGTCGTTTTTGAGATTGCATCCAAGTACTGCATTCTGGACTATTTTGTTGACTAGGATGACTACTCCATTTCTTCTAAGGGATTCTCGCCCACAGTAATACATGTAATGGTCATCTGAGTTAAATTCACCCATTCCAGTTCATTTTAGTTTGCTGATTCCTAAAGTTCAACATTCAGAAAACAAAGATTATGGCATCCTGTCTCATCACTTCACAGCAAATAGATGGAGAAACAGTGGAAACAGTGTCAGACTTTACTTTTTGGGGCTCCAAAATCACTGCAGATGGTTACTGCAGCCATGAAATAAAAAGATGCTTACTTCTTGGAAGAAAATTTATGATCAACATAGATAGTATGTTAAAAACCAGAGACATTACTTTGTCAACAAAGGTCCGCCTAGTCAAGGCTATTGTTTTTCCAGTAGTCATGTATGGAAGTGAGAGTTGGACTGTAAAGAAAGTTGAGGGCCAAAGAATTGATGCTTTTGAACTGTGGTGTTGGAGAAGACTCTTGAGAGTCCCTTGGACTGCTACAGATCCAACCAAAATCCATCCTAAAGGAAATCAGTGCTGAATGTTCATTGGAAGGACTGCTGTTGAAGGTGAAACTCCAATACTTTGGCCACCTAATGATAAGAGCTGACTCATTTGAAAAGACCCTGATGCTGGGAAAGATTGAAGGCAGGATGTGCATGGGATGACAGAGGATGAGATGGTTGGATGGCATCACCGACTCAATGGACCCGAGTTTGAGTAAACTCTGGGAGTTGGTGATGAACAGGGAGGCCTTGCATGCCACAGTCCATGGGGTCACAAATAGTCAGACATGACTAAGTGACTGAACTGAACTGAACTGAACTGATTCCTAAAATCTTGATGTGTCTGTGTTAAGTCGCTTCAAATTGTGTCCAACTCTTTGCGACCCTATGGGCTGTAGCCCACTCATATGGCTCCTCTGTCCATGGAATTTTCCAGCAAGAATACTGGAGTGGGTTTGCTATGCCCTTCTCCAAGTGATTTTCCCAACCCAGGGATTGAACCTGAGTCTCTTACAGGTGGTTTCTTTACCATTAGCGCTACCTGGGAATTATAAGTACTAAATCCCCACAACAACCATATAAATTACACATGCTTGTTATCCCATATTAGCAATGTAGAATCTGAGCCTTACAGAAATTAAGTGGAGCCATGGCTTAAATTATTGGCTGTGTATTAATTACTTACCACTCTATAATAAATTATCCCAGAATTTAGTAACTGAAAAAGAATTATCTGAAACTTTCAATGGGTTAAGAATCAGATAGTGGCTTAGTTGGGTGTTTCTGATAAGGGTCCTTCAAGAGCCTGCAATACAGGTGTCAGCTGGGACTTCAGTTTTCCCAGGAATTGTGTATAGCAAGATCTCTTATAGACTCACATATGTGGCTTCTGGCAGGTCTTAGAAGATCTGCTTTCAAGCTTGCTCACATGAAACTCTCCCCAGAGCTGCCTCAAAACCTGGCAAAGTCCTTCAGGTTGGGCAATCCAAGAGAGTAAGAAAAAGCACCATGACAGACGTCAAAGACTTTTTATAACCTCATTTTGGAAGCAGCATCCCATCATTTCTTCCATATTCTGTTCCGAAGCAAGTCAGCAAATCCAGTGTGCACTCAAGGGGAGAGGGTTTCATAAAAGCCTGAATACTAGGAACTAAGGACTCTTGGGGGATAATTTAGAGGATGCCCACCATAGTATGCATTACCTCTGAAACTATATCCTCAGCAAAAAGACTCTATCACCTTTCTCCAAATTTTTAAACTCTGAAGTTCTCCTGTTTGGATTTTTCTAACTACACAATCATAGACCTATAATAACACAAGACAAGCAGAATAGCTAATTCCTCATTTTTTGCTTAGTTGATAACTGTCCTTTATAAAAGATGAACGAGTATGCAAAAGCTAGCGAGTTCAGTCTTCCTGAAGCATATATTTTTTTCAGTGTATAGCAGCTCCCTGCTATTAAGATAAGAAATAAAGTGAAACTGAGCTTTCAACCTTGCCTGTGAGGCAAGCTTTTTTTCCTCTGCTACTCTCTTTGTGAAATGTAGATGCAGGAGTAAAATCAATGCTTCTTCTATAACAAAACCTGAGTGAATGCATGGTGCCTACATTTATAAACCCCAGTGCATACATTTTTCATCTTTATTTTATTATATATAATAAATTTAAACTTAGGAAGCTAAGTTACAAAATTATTTTATTTCTACATGTGTGATACAATTGCATTTTGTGAGCAATTAGTTTTTCATGTACTCTGATTTGTTAATGGAAAACTAATTTATTTCCTACCTAGTACAGAAAGGGGGGAAAAATCAATTCTACAAAGGTAGTGAAATTTTAATAATTTCTTTTTCAAAACAGTAAAAGAAACTCAATTTCATAAATATTTAAATCCTACTTTCCTTTAAAAAAGTAATGGCTCTAAGCAATGGTATTCAAACACCTTGCTCTATCTCAATTCTTGTTTGGTTTACCAAGGATTTAGATTTTCTTCAAAGAAATAATTAGTTTCATTTAATCATTTCTTAACCTTGAAAGAATAATCATACTAGCATTATATAACATAAAAATAAAATGTGAATCAATATTTTACCAATAATCTATAAAAGTGTAAAAAAAAAAGCTCATAGGACTTATGAGAGTGTGTCAGACCTGATTTCACTTTTCAATTAAATTTTGATCAAAAATATACAAACATACTTTAAAAGGCAAATAGCACTACCAAGTTTATAACAGAATGTAGCTATTTCCTATTTCTCTCTTCCCAGTCTATCAGTCTTATTCTCCAAACAGAGGGAATATCCCGTAACACACCTTTAGTTGTCTCTTCAGGCTTTTAACATTCCTGTGTGCTGCTTCTTATGTTTTCGATTTTAGGCAGTTACTTAGTTTTAAATGGAAAATGAGAATTTGTTCTTTTACAAATAACATTCACCCCACAGACAGAAACACAAGCACGCTACACATGTACATAGTCCCTCTAGCTTCCTAATGTAGTTATATCATGACATTTGCTTAAGCAGTGTGCAGTGCTGACAGAGTTCTGATTAACAGTGAGACTAAGTGGTATACTATGATTGCAACTCTTTTACAACGTTGTGTTTCTCCTGAAGAAAATAATTGCTGTATTGCTTTTCATTTCCTATCCCATAAATTCAGATGCATTTACAAATTCCTGCTAGTGTGCTTTGAGCTACATAAATGTGCATGATATATCTACTTGGACATACGTAGGATGATGTGTAGTGTTTTTGTCACTTCAGTCTTATTTCCTCAGATTCCACTCAGAAATTGTTTCATTCAGGGGAAATTTTTATCTGCAACTGCCAAAATTTGTCAGGACAAGATGCTAAGTTATAAGCCATACAACTTTACATTCAGATGTATTATGTGTGTGGCATTGCATATACAAGTAAATGCCCTTAAAACACAGGAATTCAGATAAATTGAATTTTTGCACAATTTTTATCAAAAAAAATTTGTCATGTATTTAAAATTATGAATTCTATATTATCCAGTACATTCCTGACTGAAGAGAATTTCCGTTTCTTTCTGTGCTTTGATGAGAATTGGATGCTCTGCTTACAATTTACATGCATGATGTTTGATAGATTTTTCTGCCTCTGTAAATTTCACATCCTCCATCTCCTTCTGTACCTAGACTCTTCTGGTGTCAGTTGTAAAAGAACACACTCTTACCGTGATAAACCTCTAGCTCTGAACTTTGATGCCACCAAGGCAGTTAGCATAATGGTAAGAGGAGAGTACTAGAAGCTTCTTACAGTTGCAGCTGGCAAAACTTTAAATACACATGAAAAAGACATAAGCCTCATAAATAAATCCTTGGTTGTATTAGTCACCCAGTCATGTTCGACTCTTTGTGATCCCATGGACTGTAGATCTCCAGGCTCCTCTGTCCATGGAATTCTCCAGGCAAGAATACAGGAGTGGATTGCCATTCCCTTCTTCAGGGGGTCTTCCCAACCTAGGAATCAAACCCAGGTCTCCTACATTACAGATGGATTAGTCACTATCAGGGAAGCTATCAGGGAAACCCTAAATATATCCTACTAACAGCTTCTTCTCAGCTGAATCCCAAAAATGCCTCCAGCCAAATTGTTCAAGCACTACTCCACAAGAAAATGTTAGTTTCAACCAACAGTGGTTATCTTTCTTTCAGATTTTTACAAAATCATTTGGTTGTGCTACCACAGTGTTAGGGCCCTTTCCATCCATTGAAACAGGGACTTGTGCAAATGAGGGATTCTAAAGTTGAAGATTTCATTAAGTTTTGGTAAATCCACGGATCCCCCACCCCCTGCCATTTTTATTAAGCAGATGTACCAGGGACTTCCTAAGAAAAGATCAGGGAAATTTAACACTTGAGTCTTTGCATGTCTAAAGATGCCTTCACCTTTACATGTCGTTATTAGTTGGTTGTGCACAGAATTCTAGGTTGAAAATCATTTTCCGTCAGAACTTCAAGGGTATATTGAGAAGTTCAATGTCATTCTAAATCTAGATCCTTCTATGTGATCAGTTATATATATATATATATATTTTTTTTTTTTTTTCTTTCAGGATGATTTTAGGACTTGTTGTAGGTTGAATTGTATCCTTTTAAAATTCATATGTGAAGTCCTTATCCCCATTATTTCAGAATATGACCTTATTTGGAAGTAGTGTCATTATGAATATAATTACTGAAGTCAATAGGGTCAGCTCTAATCCAATATGGTTGATGTTCTTATAGAAAGTGAAAATTAGAACACAGAGATAAACACAGATGGGGGCAGATAATATGAAAATAAGCCAAGCAGAGAGGCCTAGAACTGGTCCTTCCCGCAGAGCCCTTGAAAGAAACCAGTTCTGCCATACCTTGATCTCGTGCTTCTAGCCTCCCAAAGGAAAGACAATACATTTTTTTAAAGTAACAAATACAGAATCTTCTCTTGATTTTCAATGTTCTAAAATTGGATCATATGAGATTTTACTTTTTATTTTTTTCTGATGTCCCTTTTAATATGGAAATACATGACCTTCACTTTGAGTTTTTTTTTTTAATGTTTTTAATAAGCTGTTAACCCTCAACTTTCTGGTTTTTTTTTTTTTTTCCTGAAATTTATGTTCACATCTGAATTGAAATTCTTGGTTTAATCCTTTAAATTTATAGATTGAAACTTATGTGTTCTATATCAGTGTCTTTTTTTTTTTTTTTTTTAACCACTTACTGAGTAGTTTCCTCAATTTTACATTCTAACCCTTCTTTGAATATATTTCTACTGTATTAGTTCCAATCTCTAAGTCTTGTTTCCTAACCGTTCATTCTTTCACATCATCTTGGGTTTGTTGCTGTATCTTCTTTTCCTTTTTTTTTTTTTAATTTTAAATTCAGAAGGCAGGAGGTTTGGATTGGGATCAGTTTGGCAGATCTAACTGGTCTTGGCTTTTTTCACTCATGTATGGGTGATCAGCTACTGAGTGATTTAGGGATATTTTTCTGCTTCACATGTTATTTCATACTCATACTTTGACTTCCAACAGGCCAGTCAAAAATTGTTCACATGAAGCTGGGCACCATTTCTCTCCACGGATTTGCTGTTGAGTGCTCTGGATCATGTTTGGATCTCTAACACTCCACTGAAATTCTCCTGTGTAAGGTACCAATGGTTTCATGTTGCTAAGTAAAATGATGCTATCATAATCTTGTCTTACTTAAACTATCCGGAGTTGCTCAAATACTTTTATTTAAATTTTTTTTTTTTTTTAATGTTGAATCCAGTTAGAAGGACTACATTTTCTAATACATCTCTGGGTGATCCTTGTAAGTGTCCTTTGCTGGTTGTTCCTTATTATTATATCTTTAAATATTGATGTGCAACAGAATTTAGTCCTTTAGAGTTCTTACCTTTTTAATTTATACTATGTTCTTTTGTCATATCCAGTCTCAGAACTTGGGAAAATCCTATTAACTGGATGACCTCCAAATTTATCTCCAACCCAGTTTTCTCCCCTAAACTCCAGACTGTTACATCCAGTTGCCTACCCAACATGTCAACTTGAATGTCCAAGAGGGTTCTGAGAGTTACATTTATAGACTGAGCTCCTTAGAGTCCCACCGCTTAAGCCTATTCCTCTTGCAGCCTTCCCCATTTCCTACAATGGCAACCTCACTTTTTTCATTTCTCAAACAGAAAACTTTGCAATCCACCATGACTTTTCTATTTCTTTACAGTTAATATCTAATCAATCACTATAACCTGTTGGTGCTAACTTCAAAATATATCCATAATCTCACTATTTTTCTCTATATCCAATTCTATATTCCCAGTGAAGTCATCGTGTTCTTTTTCCAGATTATAGTAATAGCCTCCTGAATGTTCTTATTCCAGCTTTGCCCAACTCCCATCATTGTCTATTCATCCAGAACAATCTCTTTAAAATATGGCCAATACCATGTCACTCATTTGCTCACACTTTGGTAGTATCTTCTCAACTCATTGAAAGTGGTAGTCAATTTACATTATTTTTTCATCTTTTTTGAGATATAATTGACATATACCCTTGTGTAAGTTTAAGGTGTAAAATGTTGATTTGATACATTTATATATTTCAACATGATTACCACTGTTGTGTTAATTAACACCTTCATCATGTCACATAATTATTTCTTTTCTGTAGTGAGAACAATTAAGATCTAGTCTCTTAGCAACTCTGAAGTTTATAATACAGTACTGTTGACTTAATCACTATGCTGGTGACTGGAACTCTAGGATTTATTTGTCTGTTAGTTGAAAGTTTATATCCTTAAACAAATCTCCTCAATTCCTCCCCAACCTCTGGTAGTCACGATTCTACTCTTTTTACAAGTTGTTTTGTTTTGTTTTTAAGATTCCACATATAAATTATAGCTCATAGCATATTTGCCTGTTTGGTTTCTCTCACTTAGCTTAATCCCCTCAAGGTTCATCTATGTCCCTTTACAGTATCATGAAAAAAGTAAGTTTCCAAGGAATAAATCTTACATATAATGTAAAACTTATATAAAGTCATAAAAGAGGACCAGAGTAAACTTTGGAAGACCTAGATCTAGTCCATGTTTATAAATAGGAAAAGCCTTATAAGAAAGAATAAAATATCTCCAAAAATTGATCTGCTTTTTTTCTGGTTAAAACCTTTAATAGATAAAAGAGAAAAGTGACAAAAATAATCAAGCCCTCTGAAAAATAATATCAAGGATGATATCATATGTTAAAATCTAATGTAAACTTATATCACTAAAATATTGAATTATTAACAGAGTGGTATAATACTGACCAATGCAAGAAGAGAGAGACTGGAAATAAAGTAAAAAAAGTTTATACATGACAAAAGTATATATTGTTTTCCATCAAGAAAAGAGTATGCCAATTCATACACTTATAACAAATTCAGATAGATTATGGACTTAAGTACAAAAGACAAAAGTAGGGAAGGTAAAAATTTTTAACTCTTAGACATTACACCACAAAACTCCTAGAAGAGATCATAGGCAAGACAACCTCTATCATAAATTGTATCAATGTTTTCTTAGGTCAGTCTTCTAAGGCAATAGAAATAAAAGCAAAAATAAACAAATGAGATGTAATCAAACTCATAAACTTTTATTAAAAAGAAAGAAAGACAGCCTACAGAATGGTAGAATATAAGCTGGTATGGCCACTATGGAAAACAGTATAAAGATTCCTCAGAAAACTAAAAATAGGATTACCATGGGATCCAGCAGTCACACTCTTGGGCATATGCACAGACAAACAATTCAAAAATTACACACCCCTATGTTCATAGCAGCACTATTTACAATAGCCAAAACATGGAAACCTAAATGTCCATTGACAGATGAATGGATAAAGAATATGTGGTACATATATACAAAGGAATATTACTCAGCCATAAAAAGAACAAATTAATGCCATTTGCAGTAACATGGATGGACCTAGAAATTATCATACTAAGCCAAGTAAGAAAAAGACAAATACCATATGACATTGCGTATATGTTGAATCTAAAATACAATACAATGAACCTGTCTATGAAACAGAAAAAGACTAGAGAGAGAACAGAGTTGTGGTTACCAAGGAGGGGCTGGGTTGGGGAAGGGAAGGAGTAGGAGTTTGGGGTTAGGAGATACAAACGAGAACATATAGGATAGATAAATAACAAGGTCCTACTCTATAGCCCAGGGAACTATATTCAATATCTTGTGATAAATCATAGTGGAAAGAATGTGAAAAAGTATATAAACATAGACAACTGAATCATTTCACTATATATAACGCTAGTTTAATTCTTAAGGTCTGATTTGCATAGATTCAGAGAAACAATAATATTTCTTATGAAAAAACATGGGCTCTACTTCCCCAGTACCTCAGATGATAAGACTCAGACTGTAAGGAATCTGCTTCAGTGCCAGAAAACTAGGTTCGATCCCTGGGTCAGGAAGATCCCCTGGAGAAGGGTATGAGTACCCATTCCAGTATTCTTGCCTGCTGCTGCTGCTAAGTCGCCATCAGTCGTGTCCGACTCTGTGCGACCCCATAGACGGCAGCCCACCAGGCTCCCCCGTCCCTGGGATTCTCCAGGCAAGAACACTGTAGTGGGTTGCCATTTCCTTCTCCATTGCGTGAAAGTGAAAAGTGAAAGTAAAGTCGCTCAGTCGCGTCTGACTCGTAGCGACCCCATGGACTGCAGCCTACCAGGCTCCTCCATCCATGGTATTTTCCAGGCAAGAGTACTGGAGTGGCTTGCCATTGCCTTCTCCAGTATTCTTGCCTAGAGAATTCCAAAGAGAGAGAAACCTGGTGGGCTAGGGCTATAGTCCATGGGGTCCCTAAAAGTCAGATATGAATGAGTGACTAACTCACACTTATTAAAAATAAAATCAGACAAAAACTTTGAAATTAAATATCCAACTTGTCCATAACCATTGTTAGTTTTAAAACTGATTATTTTGAAATGAATATCAGCAAATAACATTTGTACCTGGGCCACACATCTACACATTTCAAAAGCTGCTGACATTCAACATGCTTTAGATTTTAAAAAATCACTATTTACTTATGCAGTTTCAACTTAAAACACATTGAAAAAAATGTGAAGCCTTATATGTATTTATAATTTTTTTAAAATTATAAAACAGATTATATTAAAATAAAATATGGCCAAGATCATGACTTCTACCCTTTTTTATTGCTTTGAATGTTTTTCTCCAATTGTATAAAGTTTTTTGAATTCTCAATTATACTTATTTTCATTACTGCTCTTTGTTTCAGCTTAGCTTTTTGAAATTTTTTACTGTGTGCCAAGTAATATAAAACTGGGATACACAAACAAGAAAACATTAGTGACAATATATTTTCATCAAGTATCTCTAAAATGTTCCCATGTAGGCAATTCTGTTTTGATAGGAGGCTCATTTACAGAAAATCAATCTACTTTTAATTATAATGTCTAAAGTGATACAATTTCTGTCAATACTTTCTATGAGAAATATACATGACAAAAGAAAGTACATGGTTAATGGAAGCAGAAAAGGATTTAGAGATTTTGAAGCATATCAATAATTTTGGATTTCTTCCAGGAACTAACTCCTAATCATGAAAACAATCATAAAAATAATTCTGATTTTAATTTTGCTCTAGTCCTTTTCATTATATTTGAAAGGGCTGAGTTCTAATGTTTGTGATTCAAAGTGCATTAACAAAAGGCAAAGAATTATCTCTAAAGCTTATTGCACCATAATGTTTTCCTGGGTTGTTGACAATATGTTCTGGTGAAAAGGCTCACATGTTTATGCATCAAAGACTTATCATCTGAGTTAATTAAGCATGAAGCAGAAAACACTTATTGGAGCACTTGTCACTTGGGCCTTTTTCATTTCTTTGTGGTGATTCACAGCACATACTGTTTGTGACAGCCACTGGGTAGCTAATAACTGAATGGATTTTCAAGTTTGAGAAGTCTCATGAGCTTCTTGTCTCATGAGGCCAAAGTACGTAGTTACTAAAGCTACCAGGCTGCTGTTGGTACAGTGGAAAGAAAAATTAACAGATGAGAAGAGCAAGAGCAGATGGGGGAAGGAGTAACAGAACTTTTTCTTTTAATTGGGGAAAGACATCTACAGTAGTATTTTCCCTAAGCTCTGCTGTCAGAGACCCTGTCATCACCATGACAGGATTGGACTCCACCAATGATTCTGTGATGCTGTAACAGTAGCCTTGAAAAATACAGAAACAATACTACTTAATATCTGGTATTAAGTGATCAAAAGCCCACGTAGGCAAAAGGTCTAATTAAATAACATTCTATTTGAGGGCAGAAGCCACAGATAAAAGTAACTGAAGCTCTGACATGGTCTTTAAAAGGCTGAAATAATTAAATTGTGCACATATCAACATACTTGAAATCTCATACCTTATTGATATAAAGTCTCCCTTCTTATAAACTCTTGTATATTTCACATATTTAGTAATTTCAATTTTCTGAAGGAAACACATTTTAAAAGATTACATAATGACAAGTTTATTCTATAAGCTAACAAAGTTAATTTCTCAATTATAAGCACAAATATATATGAGATTCTTTCTCCTTCCTTGCTGCTGCTGCTACAGCTAAGTCGCTTCAGTCATGTCCGACTCTGTGCGACCCCATAGATGGCAGCCCACCGGGCTCCCCAGTCCCTGGGATTCTCCAGGCAAGAACACTGGAGTGGGTTGCCATTTCCTTCTTCAATGCATGAAAGGAAAAGTGAAGGTGAAGTCGCTCAGTTGTATCCGACTCTCAGCGACACCATGGAACCCTACCAGGCTCCTCCGTCCATGGGATTTTCCAGGCAGGAGTACTGAAGTGGGGTGCCATTGCCTTCTCCATTCTCCTTCCTTAGAGCTAACTAACTGGTAAATATTACTGCTTATTCTGAAAAGAGGTGAGCCTGATGTTATTTGCAAGGTGAAACAACTCCATTTCTGAGTTTTTAGGGGACTATATACGTTCTTTTCTACATATTATATTTTCACAAGTTTTCATAAAAGGGCAGTTTTTATTCCAATCCCAAAGAAGGGAAATACCAGAAAATGTTCAAACTATTGCACAATTGTGCTCATTTCACATGCTAGCAAGGTAATGTTCAAAATTCTTCCAGCTAGGCTTCAACAATACATGAACTGAGAACTTATACATGTACAAGCTGGATTTAGGAAAGGCAGAAGAACCACAGATCAAATTACCAACATCTGTTGGATCATAGAAAAAGCAAGGGAATTCCAGAAAAACATCTACTTCTGCTTGTATGCATCACAACAAACTGTGGAAAATTCTTCAAAAGATGGGAATACCAGAACACCCTACCTGCCTCCAGAGAAATCTATATGCAATGGTTAGAGATGCAATGGTTAGAACTGGACATGGAACAATGGACTGGTTCAAAACTGAAAAAGGACTATGTCAAGGCTGTATATTGTCTCCTTGCCTCTTTAACTTCTATGCAGAGTACACCATGCAAAATGTCAGGCTGGATGAAGCACAAGCTGAATCAGGATTGCCAGGAATAATATCAAGACTCTCAGATATACAGATGACACCACCATAATTGCAGAAAGCGAAGAGGAACTAAAGAGCCTCTTGATGAAGGTGAAAGAGGAGAGTGAAAAAGCTGGCTTAAAACTTGGCATTCAAAAAACTAAGATCATGGCACCTGATCCCATCACTTCATGGCAAACAGATGAGGAAAAAATGGAAGCAGTGACAGACTTTATTTTCTTGAGTTCCAATTGCTGCAGATGGTGACTACAGCCATGATACTAAAAGATGTTTCCTCCTTGAAAGGAAAGCTATGACAAACCTAGACAACATATTAAAAAGCAGACACATCAGTTGCCTGACAAAGGTCCACCTAATAAAAGCTAAGGTTTTTCCAGTAGTCTTGTATGGATATGAGAGTTGGATGAAAAAGAAGGCTGAACCCTGAAGAATTGATGCTTTTGAACTGTGGAGCTGGAGAAGACTCTTGAGTCCCTTGGATAGCAAGAAGATCAAACCAGTCAATCCTAAAGAAATCAATCCTGAATATTCATTGGAAAGACTGATGCTGAAGCTGAAGCTCCAATACTTTGGCCACATGATGCAAAGAGCCAATTCACTGGAAAAACCTTGAAGTTGGGAAAAATTGAGGGCAGGAGGAGAAGAGGGAAACAGAGGATGAGATAGTTGGATGGCATCATTGACTCAATGGACGTGAGTTTTAGCAAACTCTGGGACATTGTGAAGGACAGGGAAGCCTGAGGTGCTGCAGTCCATGGGGTTGCAAAGAGTCAGACACAACTGAGTGACTGAACAATAATAATTCATAAAATGGATTCAATCTTTCATTACCTGTAAAATCAAATTAACAAGCTTTCATCTTGGAAGTTAACTTATACTGATATAATTTCAAGTCTTCAAAGTTAATTCAATATAATATGTGCACGCTGCTAAGAAGACCAGTGTGACTTTCTCAATAACCTCTGAATTTCCCAGTTAGGCATGCAAACAGTCAGAAAAATGAGAGTATCATTTTTATAGACTTTGAAAACAGGATATTCCATTTCAAATTATTTGCAAAGTATTTCAAAAATATTTTCAAATGATCTCTAGGTCTCTTATCTCTTTGGACCAAAGCAATTGTAAAATAGGAGAAAATAAAATCAAATATACTAAGGAAATGGTTGTTTGCAGGATGTCTGTTTATGAACATATAATTTTAAGAAAATTTAGATATCTAAGGCCAAAGGAAGGAATTACCTAAACCAGGGAGGAGGAGGGAAGAAAAAAGATATATAATAAAGTCACTAAGCAAGTCAGTATGTTTTGGCCAATTTTTTAGTTTAAAGAGATGAGTGATAAACTATTAAAAAGTGGAAATATGCAGAATACACCTTGAGATAACATGAAATTTAAGTTTGTATAAAAAGTCAAGGAATGCAGTAGATCATGTGAACATGGAATGGCCATTCCTGCAGGTCCTTCTTTCACCATCTCAAGCACAGGATTTGATCACCCATGTGTAGATGCAACTGAGAGTAAGATCAGGTTCAGTGTGGGAAACGTCTGGATGCATATGCATAGTTACTTGCAGTCACCAAATGTTTAAGTAGGTTACCAGATGAGTTGTAACTTGTGAAGAAGTTTCTTTTCTTGACCTGTGGTTGACTCTCTCCAGTATGAAAATCCTTCTTATTTGCTTTTCAGAAAAAAATAAATGAAATTCCTAAGTAAAAAATAATAATGACAAAACTGCCAAATTCCAAATTTTAATAGCAGTTTGAGAAATTTTCTACTTCAGTTCAGTTCAGTTCAGTCACTCAATCTTGTCCGACTCTTTGCGACCCCATGAACCGCAGCACGCCAGGCCTCCTTGTCCATCACCAACTCCCAGAGTTCACCTAAACTCATGTGCATTGAGTTGGTATCCCATCCAACCATCTCATCTTCTGTTGTCCCCTTTTCTTCCTACTCTCAATTTATCCCAGCATCAGGGTGTTTCAAATGAGTCAGCTCTTTGCATCAGGTGGCCAAAGTATTGGAGTCTCAACTTCAACATCAGTCCTTCCAATGAACACCCAGGACTGATCTCCTTTAGGATGGACTGGTTGGATCTCCTTATGGTCCAGGGGACTCTCAAGAGTCTTCTCCAACACCACACTTCAAAAGCATCAATTCTTCGTCACTCAGCTTTCTTTATAGTCCAACTCTCACATCCATACAGGACTACTGGAAAAACCATAGCCTTGACTGGACAGACTTTTGTTGGCAAAGTAATGTCTCTGCTTTTTAATATGCTGTCTAGGTTGGTCATAACTTTTCTTCCAAGGAGTAGTGTCTTTTAATTTCATGCTTGCAATAACCATCTGCAGTGATTTTGAGCCCCCCAAAATAAAGTCTGTCATTGTTTCCACTGTTCCTCCGTCTATTTGCCATGACCAGATGTCATGATCTTACTTTTCTGAATGTTGAGCTTTAAGCCAACTTTTTCACTCTCCTCTTTCATTTTCATCAAAAGGCTCTTTAGTTCCTCTTCACTTTCTGCCATAAGAGTGGTGTTATCTGCATATCTAAGGTTATTGATATTTCTCCCAGCAATCTTGATTCCAGCTTGTGTTTCTCCCAGCCCAGCATTTCTCATGATGTACTCTGCATATAAGTTAAATAAGCAGGTGAGAATATACAGCCTTGATTACTCCTTTTCCTATTTGGAACCAGTCTGTTGCACTATGTCCAGTTCTAACTGTTGCTTCCTGATCTGCATATAGGTTTCTCAAGAGGCAGGTCAAGTGGTCTGGTATTCCCATCTCTTTCAGAATTTTCTACAGCCTCGTCTAACTCAGTGAAACTAAGCCATGCTGTGTGGGGCCATTCAAGATGGACAGGTCATGGTGGAGAGGTCTGACAGAATGTGGTCCACTGGAGAAGGGAATGGCAAACCAATTCAGTATTCTTGCCTTAAGAAGCTCATGAACAGTATGAAAAGGCAAAAGATAGGACAGTGAAAGATGAACTCCCAGGTTGGAAGGTGCCTAATATGCTACTGGAGATCAGTGGAGAAATAACTCCAGAAAGAATGAAGGGATGGAGCCAAAGCAAAAACAACATCCAGTTGTGTATGGGACTCATGATAGAAGCAAGGTCCGATGCTATAAAGGGAAATATTGCATAGGAACCTGGAATGTAAGGTCCATGAATCAAGGCAAATTGGAAGTGGTCGAACAGGAGATGGCAAGAGTGAACGTTGACATTCTAGGAATCAGAGAACTAAAATGGACTGGAATGGGTGAATTTAACTCAGATGACCATTATATCTACTACTGCGGGTAGGAATCCCTTAGAAGAAATGGAATAGCCATCATAGTCAACAAAAGAGTCCAAAATGCAGTACTTGGATGCAGTCTCAAAAATGACAGAATGATCTCTGTTCGTTTCCAAGGCAAACCATTCAGTATCATGGTAATCCAAGTCCATGCCCCAAACAGTAACGCTGAAGAAGCTGAAGTTGAATGGTTCTATGAAGACCTACAAGACTTTCTAGAACTAACACCCCAAAAAGATGTCCTTTTCATTATAGGGGACTGGAATGCAAAAGTAGGAAGTCAAGAAACACCTGGAGTAACAGGCGAATTTGGCCTTCGAGTGCTGAATGAAGCAGGGCAAAGGTTAATAGAGTTTTGCCAAGAGAACACACTGGTTATAGCAAATACCCTCTTCCAACAGCACAAGAGAAGACTCTACACATGGACATCACCAGATGGCCAACACCAAAATCAGATTGATTATATTCTTTGCAGCCAAAGATGGAGAAGCTCTATCCAGTCAGCAAAAACAGTACTGGGAGCTGACTGTAGCTCAGATCATGAACTCCTTATTGCCAAATTCAGACTTAAATTGAAGAAAGTGGGGAGAACCACTAGACCATTCAGGTATGACCTAAATCAAATCCCTTATGATTATACAGTGGAAGTGAGAAATAGATTTAAGGGCCTAGATCTGATAGAGTGCTGACAAACTATGACAGAGGCTCGTGACATTGTACAGGAGACAGGGATCAAGACCATCCCCAAGAAAAAGAAATGCAAAAAGGTAAAATGGCTGTCTGAGGAGGCCTTACAAATAGCTTTGAAAAGAAGAGAAGCAAAAAGCAAAGGAGAAAAGGAAAGATATAAGCATCTGAATGCAGAGTTCCAAAGAATAGCAAGGAGAGATAAGAAAGATCTCTCAGCAATAATGCAAAAAAATAGAGGAAAAAAACTGAATGGGAAAGACCAGAGATCTCTTCAAGAAAATTAAAGATCCCAAGGGAACATTTCATGCAAAGATGGGCTTGATAAAGGACAGAAATGTTATGGACCTAACAGAAGCAGAAGATATTAAGAAGAGGTGAAAGAATACACAGAACTGTACAAAATATCTTCATGACCCAGATATTATGATGGTGTAATCACTCACCTAGAGCCATACATCCTGAAATGTGAAGTCAAGTAGGCCTTAGGAAGCATCACTACAAACAAAGTTATTGAAGATGATGGAATTCCAGTTGAGCTATTTCAAACCCTTAAAGACGATGCTGTGAAAGTGCTGCACTGAATATGTCAGCAAATTTGGAAAATTCAGCTGTGGCCACAGGTCTGGAAAAGGTCAGTTTTCATTGCAATCCCAAAGAAAGGCAATGCCAAAGAATGCTCAAGCTACCACACAATTGCATTCATCTCACATGCTAGTAAAGTAATGCTCAAAATTCTCCAAGCCAGGCTTCAGCATTTCATGAACCATGAACTTCCAGATGTTCAAGTTGGTTTTAGAAAAGGCTGAGGAACCAGAGATCAAATTGCCAACATCCGCTGGATCATCGAAAAAGCAAGAGAGTCCAGAAAAACATCTATTTCTGGTTTATTGACTATGCCAAAGCCTTTGACTCTGTGGATTACAATAAACTGTGGAAAATTTTCCACTTACATGAGCAAATGTTTCTTTTCTTTTCTTCCATCTTGACAGTGATAAAATATTCCTAATGTATGTTTTAAATACATATTTGTTTTCCCATGGGCTTTAGCATACAAGGAATATTCATGTAAATAAAAGCTTCTATTTAGACATGTTGGTAGACTTCCTTCATTTATCATTAGATAACTTTAAATATTAAACTTTTATGTCCTTTTCATAAATATTACTGGTTTATTTTAGTCAATGAAAGGTTTCTTTTTATAGTACATGTCAGTAGACCCCCACTTCAGGCATATTTAAAATTGCTATGTAATACATGTGTTTTTATTATTAAAATAATGCTATTTTATTCAGGTCTACATTATTCAACCTATTTGTATTATCTCCTATTTTATGTAGAAAGAAACGATGAGCTTTCCTCCCCAATTGTCATCTTGTGCCTGTTTGCTTTAGCAAGAATCAGTGGTCTGGGAATTGGATACCATTGTAACTATTTATGTACTTTCATCTCTTATTTTGGTCCTGTGTCTCAAATCACTGGGAAAGAACAAAGGATTGCCTGATTTGTCTTGGGGCCAAACTTCATTGACTGACCCAAAAAATACGTAGAAATTAAAAATCCTTCTAACCAAACTGAAACAGCATTTTGAAAGGAGTGAATATGAGCATTGATTTTATACCTGCAAGCTAACCTCTATGCCCATTTATTAGTTTCACCTTATCCATAGTCCCTTAAGAAGAAAGAAATAGAAAGCTGCAATTTCTAGAGGCTAGAATCAGACAATAAACAAATTGATCAGCATACAGTTTCAGATTTTTATTTCCTGAGGCTGGAAGAAGGAAAATCAGATAAACAGCTTAAAAAATCTAAGAGAAAAATGAAGACTTAGTGATGGGAATCCTAAGGGATTTCATAGGCATTTGTGACTAACCTAACACATTAAAGGGGAAAAGAAATCTTGAAGACCCTTTGTATCAATGAGTACTAAATCTGCCTATTCATTATAAATGGCCTTAGGAACTTTTATAATATGCTAATGCTTAGACACCATGTCCCAGATATTCTAATGGACTGTATTTGGAATGAGGCTCAGGCATAGCATTTTTTTTTTTTTAAGCTCACTGGTGATTCTATTTTGCAGGCAGGGTTGAGAATCATTGATTTAAATCACCAGATAAGAATTACCTTGGGGTCTTATAAAATGCAAAATTGGATTCAGTAGCTCTGTGGTGGAACCTGATAGCCTAACAAACTCCAGGGTAAAGCCCCTGCTACCATTATTGTACACATGTGACAAGCAAAAGTCCTGTACTCTAATGAATTTTCATTCCTTCTGGAGGGAAGGTACTGTATCGGGTACATACCTGTTCTGGTCCATTGGCCAGCAGGTTGTATATTTTTCCCTTAAATCTAAAAACATTTCTTTTTTAACTTCTATAAACTGACCCTTTCAGCATTTATCCCTCAAAGTAACACATCACTCAGGTATGTGTGTGTGTGTGTGTATATATATATATATATATATTTTTTTTTTTATTAATTCATTAACTGCTCTGTGTTATTGCTGGGTTTCCCGAGAAAGGAGACAAAGACTGAAATTAGCATGTGGGGATGTGGGGAGTAATAAGAGACTACTTTTGGAATCAACAGCTATAGAAAGGGAAAAAAGTAGAAGGGACAGGGAGAAGATGATCAGTGGGAACAGGCCTTTACATTCCTGAATTGAAGAGTCACTGGCTCTTCAATTCAGCCCACGGCAGTGTGGGCTGCCGTGTGTGGTAAGTTGCTTTAGTCATGCACGACTCTTTGAGATCCCATGGACTGTAGCCTGCCAGGCTCCTCTGTCCATGGGATTCTCCAGGCAACAATAATGGAGTGGATTGCCATGCCCTCCTCCAGGGGATATTCCCAAAACAGGGATAGAACCTGCATCTCTTACATCCCCTGCATTGACAGGCGGGTTCTTTACCTAGTACTAGCACCACCTGGGAAGCCCTAGGGATGGGAATATGACTTTGGGTGAGATGACAACTGAAGGTTATCTGACAGTACTGTTCCCCAGAGGCTGAGAGAGGCTGAGAGAGTAACTCCTTCAACCTTAAAGAAGGATCTGAGCAGTGCAGCACAAAGTTTACTAAAGTCTATTTCTTTGCTTCTTGATATCTTTATAAATTCTGGGAGTGACTCATAGACGATGATGGCTGTCTTCTTATTCTAGTGGAAACTTAGAAAAGGATGATTCCTGGGACAAATGACAGTCGTCAGCATGGCAGCTGCTCTCGGGATTATAACTGACATCATAACAGTCTTCTACCATCCACTGTAGATTCTTCTCTCCTAAACTAGCACCTCTGCTTGTCTCAGTAACTTACTGGGTAGTATGACATAGTACCTCATCCTTGAAGGATCTGAGCCTTGGACATTATGTTCCCAGGTTGTGGCTGCTACAGCTGTCCACTTACCATTAAAATTGTATAAGGAACTACCAAGAACTTCCTAAGTAGATGAACATATTCTTCCCTATCCCTATTGTGTAATAGCAGGCCTACCTTCTGATATTGCAAGTCAACTGTCCCTTCCAGGATGATGAATCCTCCTCTCATGTGTCAGTCCCTGAACAGGGGAAGTCCAAAGTTCCACACAGATGACACAGCCTATAGTTTGAAAAAGCCAGTGCTGTGTCCATGGTGAACCTGTTGTATACCTTGGAGAAACAGGAATTGTAAACCCTCAGAACCCAAGGCACGCTTGAAAAGAATTTGTATTCTGCTGTTGATGGTTAGGAGTTTGATATCTATATGCATTTATTTTGTCCTGAAAGTAAACACGAGGTATCTGGATAAGGGAAGATTATTAATACAATAGCACATTTGTTCCCCATACCTCATTTCCCCCCTTCCAGGTGATTTTAACACAATGAAAGCCAGATGGTTGGGCCTGCAAGTGCACAAAGGATGTTTTCTTCCCCAAAGGAGAGAAAATCCAAACTTATAATTCTGGGAACATATATGGGTTACACACCACCCAGATGCCACTCTCTCCTCCAGAGAGACAGAAATAAACTTTATCTTCCTGAGATAAAACTTCACTGGGAAGCAAAGATAAGTTTCCTGATTTTTAACCATTTGGGATGTAAATAAATGACTGGCATCAGATTTTATCTGCCTTCGTAATATAAATACACACCCCTAGGAAAGAAATTTTTCAATCTCTCCAGAGGTCTCTATCTATTCAGTCATCTAAATTCCAGATCTGTCAACTAAGATCCAGGTACAGAAAAACTGGGAAATGATTATCACAAAATTGAGAACAGAGCTCCCCTTGGAGAAAGGAGATGAAAAAGAATATGAGGGGATGCACACAGGGCTTCAAAATATCACTAATGTTCCATTTCTTAACCTGGACACATGAGTTTCATGTTTTTTTTTGTTTTTTATAGGTTCTATATAGTTTATATTTCTGTATAGGTATAAAATATTATGAAATACATAGTAAATTTAAAAGTTTTGAAGAATATCAGGACTAGTTTTCCATGCCTCATGTTGCTTTTTATTTACATTACCAGCAAAAATCCTCACTCACAATTCATACCACACTGCTTTATACATCTCCTAACTTGACAACATCTATCACAGCTCTTCAGCATCCCAGTGTTTTTCAGATTTGTCTGAAATCCAGGGTCAGCTATCCCCATTCAATCATCATCATCACTTTATCTTGTTGCCTTAACTGAGGAGTCCACAAACTATAGCCTGCAGGTCAAATGCAGCCTGCTGCCTGTTTTTTATAAATAAATTTTATTGAATCATTCATTCAATTACATACAGTCCATGGCTGCTTTCCCACTTTAAGAGGAGGGCTGAGTAGTTGTAGCAGAGACCAAATGGCTTACAAGGCCTAAAATATTTGCTATGTGGCTCTGTAGAGAAAAAGTTTGCCAAGTGCTGCCTCCTCTAACTCCTGGTTCTTGCCTGCGGTCACTGCCTCCACCTAGGCCCCTCAAGAAAAGGCTGTTTTAAAAATTTTCCCTTCATATGTGCCTCACAACTAGAAGATAACACAAGGGTGTTATTGACACTTCTAAACCATGCTTCTTCCTTCTTCTTTTTAAAAACACAAAATTTGTAGAAATGTGAGTTGGCCTAGAGTCTGCCGTACAGAGTGAGGTAAGTCAGAAAGAAGAAAACAAATGTCATATATTAACACATATATGTGGAATCTAGAAAAATGGTACAAATGAATCTATTTGCAGGGCAGGAATACAGACGCAGACATGGAGATCAGACTTGTGGACATGAGGTGGAGAATGGAAGGGTGGGATGAATTAGGAGACTGGGATTGACATATATACACTGCTGCTGCTGCTGCTGCTGCTGCTGCTGCTGCTAAGTCGCTCCAGTCGTGTCCGACTCTGTGCGACCCCATAGACAGCAGCCCACCAGGCTCCCCCGTCCCTGGGATTCTCCAGGCAAGAACACTGGAGTGGGCTGCCATTTCCTTCTCCAGGGCATGCAAGTGAAAAGTGAAAGTGAAGTCGCTCAGTCGTGTCTGACTCTTAGCGACCCCATGGACTGCAGCCTACCAGGCTCCTCCGTCCATGGGATTTTCCAGGCAAGAGTACTGGAGTGGGGTGCCATTGCCTTCTCTGATATATACACTAGCAAGTGTAAAGCACATAGCCATGAGAACCTGCTGGAGGGTGCAAGGAGCTCAACTCTGTGTTCCATGATGACCTAGATGGATAGGATGAGGGTAGGGGTCAGAGGAAGGTCCAAGAGGGAGGGGATATATGTATACATGCAGCTGATTGACTCTGTTGTACAACAGAAACTAACACAACGTTGTAAAGCAACAATACCCCAATTAAAAAAAAAACATAAATATACACATAAAATATTTGATACTCATGTCATTGCCCAATATATTTACTTAACGATAACCCTGAAAGACCTCTCACAGATGAATCTACCATCCAGATTACTGCCAGCCAACCCTATTGTGATTGTAAATGTGACCATGCCATTATCAACAACCTCACTAACTCACCTTAAGTTCAGCATCCCTCTCTCTGGCCACGCTATTCCACCCTTCCATTTAATTTATTCTACTGCCCACACTATAGTATTATATCAATGTTAGCTACACTGTTTCACTCTTCACTACCCATCCCAACTGCCTTTGAAGTCTAGTTTCCTTCTCTAAGTAACCTAATGTAGTACTTCTCAAACTTCAGTGTGTCTACAAATCCCCTGAGGATCTTACTAAAAAGGCAGATACTAAGTAGGCCTGAGGTGGGATCTGAGCTTTTCTCATTTCCAACATTCCAACCCAGAAGGCCATTGTTGCTGGTCCTCAGATCACAGTAGCAAGAACCTAAATGTCATGTTGCATACTTTAAGATAAGTTAGAAGGAAGATTAATCAATGGGAGGTGTTGAATTCAGTGAGTTATTTCTGAGTCTGCAAATATGAAACTCTCTTTGTGTTTGCTAAGTGTTGCCCATTGAAGTTAACTTCCTATTTTCCTCTAGAAACAGAGATAAGAACTTTATCTTTCCTGATGGTACTTCAAGGGGATGCCCCCAGATCCTTGAGAATGTCATTCATGGGTTATAAAACTGGCAAAAGCCTTTCAAAAGATTTACATCTTAAGGGGAATTTACAAGTGTTCTAAAGTAAATGCTATAGAAAAATGGAGATTAGGAGCTTAGAGTAAAAAGTCAGTCTAAAGTTTAGCCAACCTGAGGGGAATTTTAAAGCCTTCTTGGTCAACTGCCTCCCATTTATCTCCCTTTCTAACTTCTCACTTGAATCAATCACCAGCCAATCTCCCTCTCTTTTCAGACACACACACACACACACACACACACACACACACACAGACTAATATTTAACAGTCTGGTATAAAGTAATTTCCCCCAAAATCCTACTCCCATGAAAGCCCATTTCTACTCCAATATTTTCTGTGTCAATAAATGCTACCACCATTTACACCAAATGTTCAACCAAAAACCTAGGAGAAATCATTATTTCCTCTCTAAACCTTCATATCAAATTCATCAGCAAGTCCTACATAGATCTTTTTCAAAAATATATTCTTCATCCACCCACTTATCTCCATTTCTATTTCTCCAAGAGATATATAAGACAAGGATCCATTAACTCTCATTGGACTATCACAATATCCTGCTAAGTAGCTTTACTAACACTGTTCAAGTGATCGTTTCTATTAGATTTCCCAGTTAAAGGCATTATTAACCTTTATGTAGCAATATATGATTACCAGTCACAAGTTATTAGATTCAGCCTTTATTCTTAAAAAGTAAGAAATACCAATAAATATAAAAATCAATGATCAATTTTTGACATAGATTTTTTGATGTTTTTTGCAAAGTAAAACATTTTACAATAATCAAGGCTATTTCAAATTAACAGTTTCAGAAACAACTCAGTTTAAGATATCTGTCTTTATTTCCATTCCAAAATTCTTAGACGATAGATCTCTTTCCTTACCTCTTATCAGAAACCTATCCCCAGACTACAAATTTTGCTAAATACACTGGAGTTTTTTCATAGTAATTATGAGGATAGGTGAAAGGTAGTTCTAGAAAAGTAATACAACTGATCAGATAGAATAATGTTTATAGATTTAAAGATTCAATAGTATAAAGATGTCATACTACCGAAAATGATTTATTAAATCAATTCAATCATTAAAATTCCATATTTGATGAATATAAGCACATTCTAAAATGTATTTAATTTCTCAAAGGACTAGAATAAATAAGCTACTGCTGAGAAATAAGGTAGAGGAAGGACTAGTTTTCCAAAATCAATATTTCCTATGAAGCAAAATAATTAAGACAGTTGAGACTTCACTGCAGTGTAGAAATCAGACCAATTAAGTAGAATAGAGGTCCCAGAAATAGACATTATGTCCACAATGCAAACAGGGACATTTGACATATGCTGGAGATGACCCTAAAGGGCAGTAAGAATCATGGTCTTTTGAATCGGTTGTGTTAGGAAAACAGCATGTCAACTGTGGAAAAAAATTCTTTATGCCAAACAAACAAACAAACAAAAAACAGTCATCACCATGTAACATCTTGTTCCAAAGAGATCTTAATTTTTTAGAGTTTTAAGTCATGTTATGGATAATTTTAGAACTAAGAATAAAGAGATATTTAGAGGCTATTTTATTGGAAATTTTAATGAAGATATAAACACAGCTAAAAGTAAAAGTGACTCAGTCATTTCTGACTCCTTGCGACACTATTGGCTATACAGTCCATGGAATTCTCCAGGCCAGAATAGTGGAGTGGGTAGCCTTTCCCTTCTCCAGAGGATCTTCCCAACCCAGGGATTGAACCCAGGTCTCCTGCATTGCAGGCAGATTCTTTACCAGCTGAGCTATAAACAGGGTTAGTCCAGATTTATTTCTATATTTTCCTAGTTTTGAAGATATATGTCAAAAATGCACAATATCTTCTGAATAAACCAACTTCTCATTATTGTAATGTATGAATGACAAACATATCATTTGTGAATATTGGTTCCAGATTTTGAATATGCCTCTAGTCATTTCCGGAGAAGGCAATGGCACCCCACTCCAGTACTCTGACCTGGAAAATCCCATGGATGGAGGAGCCAGCCTGGTAGGCTGCAGCCCATGGGGTCGCTAAGAGTTGGACACAACTGAGTCACTTCACTTTCACTTTTCACTTTCATGCATTGGAGAAGGAAATGGCAACCCACTCCAGTGTTCTTGCCTGGAGAATCCCAGAGACGGGGGAGCCTGGTCGGCTGCCTTCTATGGGGTCGCACAGAGTCAGACACGACTGAAGCAACTTAGCACCAGCAGCGGCAGCTAGTCATTTCAAGTTCACCATTACTTCTCATTCATCTTTTAGCACTTACATAATCAATACCCAGTATAAAAGATTTTTGGAAGTTTAACAGCTCAGAGTGGTTTTATTTTGCTCCAAAATTAGACTGCAGTCTCAGTTTTAGGTTTATGAATACAAACTATATTGATGAAACCAGTGGATTTTGTTTCACGTCTGCAACATCTATTTCCTTCCAATGTCTTTTTCTAATATTACTCTCAGCATTTGTCCACTTATGAGCATTTCAAGAACACTTTGGTGAATAAACATAATAAAAGATGAAGGAATATTGTCACACATACTTTCCAAAAAGTTTAGATTCTTTGCTAATTGAAGTATAGTTGAAAACAGTATCATATTGGTTAAGTGCACAACATAGTGATTTGACTTTTATATACAAATGTCAATTTGTATATATTACAAATTGATTACCACAATAAGTCCAGTAACGACCTCTCAATATATGAAACTATTGCTATATTATTGTCTATATTCCCTATCCTGTAATTATATCTCTGTGACTTATTTTATAACTTGAAGTTTATACCTCTGAATCCCTTTCACCTATTTTGCCTAATCTTCCCACTCCCCTTCCCTCTGGCAACCAAGTTTCCTGTATCTAGGTGTCTGCTCTGTTTTGTTTGTTTGTTTGTTTTGTTTTATAAATTCTACATGTATGTGAAATCATACACTATCCACCTTTCCTTGTCTGACTTAGTGTAATATCCTCTGCTGCTGCTCCTGCTAAGTCGCTTCAATCATGTCCGACTCTGTGCAACCCCATAGACAGCAGCCAACCATGCTCCCCCTTCCCTGGGATTCTCCAGGCAAGAACACTGGAGTGGGCTGCCATTTCCTTCTCCAATGCATGAAAGTGAAAAATGAAAGTGAAGTCGCTCAGTCGTGCCCGACTCTTAGCAACCCCATGGACTGCAGCCTACCAGGCTCCTCTGTCCATGGGGTTTTCCAGGCAAGAGTACTGGAGTTGGGTGCCATTGACTTCTCTGGTAATATCCTCTAGGTTGATCCTAAATATGTCCATATTCTTGTCGCAAAATTTTGTGTGATGATGTCATTCCATTTGAATGACTAACTGAGTGAGAATGTCATATTTTCCTTTTTATCCTTAAAAATATACTTCAGTTGTTGATTCTTGAATTTGAGAAAGTTCATCTAAGATGTCATAATCTGAAGACTCATAGCTGAGATTGTGCTTATAAAAGCTATTTTATCATTATTATTAAAAGCCCAGAGTTTACTGTGGTGCTGCCTCATCTTCTGATTTATCTCCTGACTCAAATATTTGTGAAAATTCTTCTTTCATAAATTTTCTTCTCTTCACCATTATGAGCAGAAAGTTCTCAGCTAGGCTTAAGAATGTTAAGGTAAGACAATACTACAGAGATGATGTTTTAAATAATTTTTTATACATTTTGAGAAATAGTTATAATATTTTGGACAAGAAAATAAGAACAAATAAATGGTGAAGTTTTGTTTCCAGCATGAGCCTTGTAGAAAAAACCATTATTCTTTTTTCTTATTATTTCAGTCTTTTTTTAAAGCATCATTGGTAATAAATGATGAGCAATGAAATAATCTCCACTCTGATAAAATAGCCAGGTGTTTCAAGATATAATAAAATAAGATCATTGAGACCCTATTATGTAACCTTAATTTATAAAGGGATTCAATGTATCAGACTACAGATAGCATGAGTTTTGTTTATTAAAAATACTTTTTATTCTTTGGAATATATTTAATAAAAAATAAAGTCCCTAATATATACAGTTGAAAACAGTCAAAAAAGAAACTCAAAAACTAGAAATGAGTTCAATGAATGCTGATGCTGTCTCAAAAGTTAATTTGAGCTCCAAACTTTCTTAAAGGAATTAAAAACTTAAATGTGAAAGATAAAGCACTAATGCTTTTAGAACATACTCTATAAGAATCTTTATGATCTAATTTACCTGGGACTTGTCCTGGGCTTTGAAGTTTTAAAACATCTCCAGTGGATTCACCAGGCTTCCCCTGTGGCTCAGAAGTAAAAAATCTGCCTGTAAGCAAGAGACTCAGCAGGAGTTCCAGGTTCCATCCCTGGGTCAGAAAGATCCTCTGGAAAAAGAAATAGCAGTGGACTCCAGGATTCTTGCCTGAAAATCCCCAGGATAGAGGATATTGGGGAGCTATAGTCCATTGGGTCGCAAAGAGTTGGACACGACTTTGTGACTTTCTTTGTGACTAAACAAACAAGAGTTGATTCTAATGGGCAGACAAGCTTGAGCAACAATGAGCCCAGGGAGATTTTTTATTTTTTTATTTTTATAAAGATCAAAGTTAGATTTGTCAGCTTTTTGCTTTTAAATGCATCTTTTCCTTTTTTTTTTTTTTCTGCTTTCATTAAACAATTATTTAAGAAAGCATACTAGATAAGCCATCCTGAGGAAGTTTATATTAATGTATGTCTTTAATTTGCTCTAATATTGCTGTATGTCTGTATCTCTATCTGACGCAGACAGACATATTATTATATATTATGAAGACACATACATTTACATTTATATCCAAATAATTATCTATGGGAAACAAATATCAGTACAGAACTGAAAATGTACCACATTTGAAATCACTTTGAAAAGCTAATCAGAATATCTTCTTTTTGGCATGATCATACATATTCTATTTTTGTAGTAACAATATTTCAACTCATAAGGAGGCACTTTTTTAAAAAGTAGCTGGGTGCTGAGAAAGGAGAGAGATTTTTCTCTTCTGAGTTTCAGCAAAATATATTTAATTATGCCATGTTTAAATTTCCATCATTGCAATTCCATCAGACAATAGCATTGCTGTGATTAACAGATGAGTCAGAGAGATAAAATGAAAATTGAAACAGGAAATGTCTTCAGATTAGAAGCTTGGTTGCCTTGCCTCCCTTGAACTGATTAGACATAATCATTTGAAATGTTCTCTTCTGTTGCAATGAAAAGGCAGCTCATTGTCACCAGAATCAATCAGTCAGAGGTGAAAAACAGGCCAAATCTATAACAGCATAACATCCAATGGAAATAACTTCTTATTTTGGAGAGACCAATGATCAATCAAATGGGAGGAGGAAATGGTAACCCTCTCCACTATTCTTGCCTGAAGAACCCCATGGACATAGGAGCCTGGCAGGCTGCAGACTATGGGGTCACAGAGAGTTGGACATGACTGAGTGACTAAATAGCATGATCAAATGAGATCCTTAAAATTACTGCTAACCAAAAGAATTAGGGTCTGTTAATACACAAACTAGACTTCCATATATATTTTATATATGACAACATGTCCAAATTCCCTTATATATGTTGCTTCATGAATTATATTGCATAAGGAATCGGATGCCATGCAACTGCTATATTATTGTGTATCTGTCATTTTCTATTTCTTTTGTGGAATATTAAGTCTTCAACATATGGATATCAGCAGGACAACAATGACAATTTCATTTTACCCTTTCAAGAGAGGTTTTATTTTAGGAACAATAATAACCAATCAACAAAAAAGGAAACAATCTTTACTAATGATTGTGTTCATGGCACATTAAGGAATGTGTGTGTTGATGTGGAGGAGTTAGAACTCATGATGAGTAATGAGCAGATTAAAAAAAAAAAATCATTATTAGGAAGTTGACTGGCAAAAAACCACCACAGGCCCGAGGTGAAAGAGAGAATGGGGTCTGAGGTAAAATATTAAGGCTGTATTGAAAGTATCTTTTTCTCCCCATTTGGTGGTGTGATATACAATGCCGGGAGCCAGCACGGGAGTTCCCACACATGACAAGGTCATGCAGGAAAGCCCTGACAGGCAAGGCAAGTCAGGGCTCGAGGGCCCCCACCCCCACCCCCAGCCCCCCCCGGATCTGCCTAAGTGTCTACCCCAAAACCAGCATCTGTCTGTTTTACTATTTTATGACTTTCACCAACTCCTCTGACATTAACAGGGGGCTATCCCCAACCACCTTTCTCTGAAGAAAATCAACTTAGAGCTCTAGTTAATAAGTCTCCTGGGCATAATAGGAGTGTTTCAATCTAAACCCCTCAGATGGCTCTCTAACTTGCCTGACATGTTTATCCAGACTCCTACAGCTACGCATATGATTGTTTACAGTCTCCCAACCGTGAGAGGCACGGGAAGCTTAAGATATTCAAATAGTATACAGCCTATCAGAGAGTTAGAAATTGTTAGACTAGAACTAGTAGTAGATTTCATTGTTGAGCCAATGCTTGCTGCCAAGTTTCCACATCCCCTGTATTGTATCCTTGGAAATATATTAATTAATATAGTTGGTATATAGAAAAAAATAAGTAGTGGCCTTGGTGCTAACAACTTTAGACCCTTAAGGTAATAAATTCTTTCTTTGTTGTAAACCCACTGCACCTCTGCCCTATAGGAATGCAACTTTATCTAACACCTTTGGAGGATGGCACCAAACTTTAAAATAATTACTCTTAGAGAAAAGAAGTCTTATGGTTGACAAACCTTTATCAGAGTCATAAAATGTTAACAGGCCTTCTGGCCAGAAAATGATGTAAATCACCTAAACCATTTGTATACGATAAGTTTGCCGAAAAGAAAGCCTGGTCTCGGTAAGGATCTAAGACTGCTGACTTTGCATGATTTCACACCCCCTATTATCCTCTATGCACAACTTAAGGTATTTAAGCTCCCTTTGAAAATAAAGCTACGGGCCTTGCTCAAAGCTTGGTCTCCCCATGTTGTTCTTTCTTGCTTCCTTTTCTCTCCTTTTCTTCTCTGTTCTTCCTTCAGGGTGACTGACTTGGAGCGTGGGGACTCTCTGAGACCACTTACTTGCCTGGGCTTCTAAGACCCACTCAAGAAGGTACCTAGGGTGGGGCACCTTCTGCTATTCTAGAGGGTGCCTGCGGCCTCCGTGGTCAGAGCAAACCTGGTGTCACAGGTTTTATTAGTTTCCCACGTAAACCAGTTAGTTAACTTCTGTCTCTTTTTCCTTTTATCTATTCTTAATTGCCAACACCGTCCTCCCAAGAGAATCCCTAGATTCAACCGGGGCTGGACCCTGGTAATACACAAAGTGAAAAAGTGAATGTTAGTGACTCAGTAGTGTCCAACTCCTCCACATCATGGACTATAGCCTGCCAGGCTCTTCTGTCCATGGAATTCTCCAGGTGAGAATACTGAAGTGGGTAGCCACACAGGGATTGAACCAGGTAGGCAGATTCTTTACAGTCTGAGCCACCAAAAAAGCCCAGTGTGACACACACTGGGGTGGAAAAAAAGGCAGATGTATTGAATTGGCCAAAAATTTCATTTGGGTTTTTCTGTAACATTTTGTGGAAAAACCTGAACTAACTTTCTGGCCAACTCAATATAAAAAGCTGAATTTAAGTTCTGTAACACTATAGAACTCTAAACTATATCTCTAACAAAACATGGAAGATGGATGCAATTCTGCCACTTGCCAAAGCCATCAGAGCACTATAAAAGTAGAATACGCCCATCAGCACCTGGAGAGGTCAGCAGCGTGTAAACTTCACTGGTAGATCTCCAGCTCATAAACCACAGAATAACAAGCTCCAAGTTACGTAAGTTTATTCAGTTCAATTCAGTTCAGTAGCTCAGTTGTGTCTGACTCTTTGAGACCCCATGGACTGCAGCATGCCAGGCCTCCCTGTCCATTACCAACTCTTGGAGTTATAAGTTTACTAGGAAGTAAGAATATATGAATATTTAAATATATTTAACATATAACTTTGTATCCTATTTTTATAAAAAAAAATTAAAAACTTTTTAAGCTTTGGCATGTTTTTTTCCTTATTTCCAATCTTGGTTGATTTTTTTTTTTTTTTTTGCATTTTTAATCTCCTATGATCAAATTTTCCAGATATTTGCTGGCTTTTTTCTTTTAATTATTCATTCAATAGGCTAGTTATTAGTCATTCCTCTATTCTGCTTTTTATTTTCTAATCAATGTGTCATTCTATATTTTATCCAATTCCATGAGTTTTTATAAGGTTTCATCTTTTTTAAACCTTTAAAGAGTTAATTTACTACACCCATCTTTTATTAAAGCAATTTTAAAGGCAAGAAATTATGGATAATATTTGGGCTGCATTCTATTAGTTTCAAAATGCAGTGCCATTATCTTTCTTTTTAAAAAATACTTTTACATAACAAATATTGTTTTATTCAAGGGTCTGTTTAAACAGATATAATTTAACTATATTATTTTTAATTTTTTTAAAAAAGGTAAATCATATGATCAATGGGCACAGAAAGGACTGTCATAGTGCTGCCCACCTCATAGCTACATGAGTCAATTCTTTGGTCATTTTCATTTTCATGTCATTATAGGAAAGGTGTGGTTTTATTATCTATGCAGTCCAGCTAAATACCTGTCAGTATTACAATAAATATTAAAGACTACTGAATAATCTTAAGTCCAACTGCTGCTGCTGCTGCTGCTAAGTCGCTTTAGTTGTGTCCGACTCTGTGCAACCCCATATACGGCAGCCCATCAGGCTCCTCCATCCCTGGGATTCTCCAGGCAAGAACACTGGAGTGGGTTGCCATTTTCTTCTCCAATGCATGAAAGTGAAAAGTGAAAGTGAAGTCACTCAGTCGTATCCGACTCTTAGTGACCCCATGGATTGCAGCCTACCAGGCTCCTCCATCCATGGGATTTTCCAGGCAAGAGTACTGGAGTGGGGTGCCATTGCCTTCTTCGAAGTCCAACTGGTTTCTTCCAAATATCTGAAAACCATGTGAAGCATTTGTGGAAAATTTATGCAAAAACCTTAAGTCCTTTAAACATTATCTCTAATAGAAGCCAGTTAATGTTAAGCATAAATACATTAAAATGTATTCTCATTTATAATACATCCCATCATGATTCATCAAGAGAGAGGTTTTCATGGTTATCATTGCAATTGATTAGTAAAAATCCATCTTTTGGGTTTGGATCAACAATAAGCAGAGGATTTATTTGTGTTTGAAGAGACATAATAGACAACCTGCTCTGCCATAAGGCAAGCTAAGTTTGAATAATTTTTTTTTTTTTTTGCCTTGTCTTTCTGAGTATGGAGCTAATGCAACTTTACCCCTGCTACACCCTACCAGTGATTCATCATTCACTATTTCAGGTACACTGGGGGCATTATAACAGGAACATGGCTATATAAATGGTACACAAAGAATGTATAGCTTCAAATGGAACCTGAGGATTAATATCACTAATTTTTATAGTACAAATAAAGTTAATTATTTAATTATTTAAGATACGTAAGTAAATAAGGACATTTATGGTTAGATGGAATAAAAATAGACTTTATTTTTAACAGTGAGTAGCTGGTTGTTTAGAAACATCTAACATCATACTTTCAATATTAATATCTTAGATAATTTAATTTATAATAATTAGTAGCATGATTATTTAAATAGTCATGTGGCATGGTTACATTATAGTTTTAGAAGATACAATCTCCAAATGCAAATGGTTTAATTACACTTATTCATAGAAATTGTATCATATTGCTTTTAGTCCATTTAAAAAGTGAGATAAATGTTCTTTGAAAAATCTTGTATTCTTGATATGGAACAAAATCCAAATAGTGTGTTTAAAAGTTAAAAGAAGCTAATTACCAGTCCCTTGAAAGTCTTTTTGAAAATAGCTTTTAAAGCTTGCCAGATAAGTAGCAGCTTGCCCAAAAGGGGAATAGAGAAATTATTCATAAAGTGGCATTTTACATCTAGGAATCTTTCCTGGAAATTAAAAGTTGTTTGGAGAGATTAAAAGGCTTTGGGGAAATGGGCAATAAATTGTAAACATCTTCCTAGATTACGGGACAAGATGTAAGGTCATTTTCAATTTTAAATGAGGAAATTGTTTTGGAAAAAAATTGAAAAAGATTGCATCGAGATATATTAAATAGAGTTTTATTTCAGTTCCTACAGGAAATAGCTACTCATATTTAATAGCTATTACTTTTACTCTTGCCTGGAGAATCCCATGGAGGGAGGAGCATGGTAGGCTACAGTCCATGGGGTTGCAAAGAGTCGGACACAACTGAGCGACTTCACTTTCACTTTTAAATTTATTATAATATATTCTTTTATAATTATACATCTATGTATTTGTTTCTGTGTTTGTGTATGTGTATATATATGTATATCCATATATATTTAGGGTAAAATTATTTCCACTTTTAAATATAAAAATTGATGAAATCATGTGCCTAGAAATTATCAGATCAGATCAGATCAGTTGCTCAGTCGTGTCCGACTCTTTGCAACCCCATGAATTGCAGCACGCCAGGCCTCCCTGTCCATCACCAACTCCTGGAGTTCACCCAGACTCACGTCCATCGAGTCAGTGATGCCATCCAGCCATCTCATCCTCTGTTGTCCCCTTCTCCTCCTGCCCCCAATCCTTCCCAGCATCAGTGTCTTTTCCAATGAGTCAACTCTTCCCATGAGGTGGCCAAAGTACTGGAGTTTCAGCTTCAGCATCATTCCTTCCAAAGAAATCCCAGGGCTGATCTCCTTCAGAATGGACTGGTTGGATCTCCTTGCAGTCCAAGGGACTCTCAAGAGTCTTCTCCAACACCACAGTTCAAAAGCATCAATTCTTCCGTTCTCAGCCTTCTTCACAGTCCAACTCTCACATCCATACATGACCACAGGAAAAACCATAGCCTTGACTAGACGGACCTTTGTCGGCAAAGTAATGTCTCTGCTTTTGAATAAGCTATCTAGGTTGGTCATAACTTTACTTCCAAGGAGTAAGCGTCTTTTAATTTCATGGCTGCAGCCACCATCTGCAGTGATTCTGGAGCCCAGAAAAATAAAGTCTGACACTGTTTGCACTGTTTCCCCATCTCTCTGCCATGAAGTCATGGGACCGAATGCCATGATCTTCGTTTCTGAATGTTGAGCTTTAAGCCAACTTTTTCACTTCCCACTTTCACTTTCATCAAGAGGCTTTTGAGTTCCTCTTCCCTTTCTGCCATAAGGGTGGTGTCATCTGCATATCTGAGGTTAGTGATATTTCTCTTGGCAATCTTGATTCCAGCTTGTGCTTCTTCCAGCCCAGCGTTTCTCATGATGTACTCTGCATAGAAGTTAAATAAGCAGGGTGACAATATACAGCCTTGATTACTCCTTTTCCTATTTGGGACCAGTCTGTTTTTCCATGTCCAGTTCTAACTGTTGCTTCCTGACCTGCATATAGGTTTCTCAAGAGGCACATCAGGTGGTCTGGTATTCCCATCTCTTGAAGAATTTTCCACAGTTTATTGTGATCCAAACAGTCAAAGGCTTTGGCATAGTCAATAAAGCAGAAATAGATGTTTTTCTGGAACTCTCTTCCTTTTTCCATCATCCAGTGGATGTTAGCAATTTGATCTCCGGTTCCTCTGCCTTTTCTAAAACCAGCTTGAACATCTGGAAATTCATGGTTCACGTATTGCTGAAGCCTGGCTTGGAGAATTTTGAGCATTACTTTATTAGCATGTGAGATGAGTGCAATTGTACAGTAGTTTGAGCATTCTTTGGCATTGCTTTTCTTTGGGATTGGAATGAAAACTGACCTTTTCCAGTCCTGTGGCCACTGCTGAGTTTTCCAAATTTGCTGGCATATTGAGTGCAGCACTTTCACAGCATCATCTTTCAGGATTTGAAAGAGCTCCACTGGAATTCCATCACCTCCACTAGCTTTGTTCGTAGTGATGCTTTCTAAGGCCCACTTGACTTCACATTCCAGGATGTCTGGCTCTAGGTCAGTGATCACACCATCATGATTATCTTGGTTGTGAAGATCTTTTTTGTACAGTTATGTGTATTCTTGCCACCTCTTCTTAATATCTACTGCTTTTGTTAGGTCCATACCATTTCTGTCATTTATTGATCCCATCTTTGCATGAAATGTTCCCTTGGTATTCTGATTTTCTTGAAGAGATTTCTAGTCTTTCCCATTCTGTTGTTTCCTCTATTTCTTTGCATTGATCGTTGAAGAAGGCTTTCTTACCTCTCCTTGCTATTCTTTGGAACTCTGCATTCAGATGCTTATATCTTTCCTTTTCTCCTTTGCTTTTCACTTCTCTTCTTTTCAAAGCTATTTGTAAGGCCTCCCCAGACAGCCAATTTGCTTTTTTGCATTTCTTTTCCATGGGGATGGTCTTGATCCTTGTCTCCTGTACAATGTCATGAACCTCTGTCCATAGTTCATTGAACAACACAGGAAACCATTAAATGTCCAAACATAGAATTTTGCTTGAGTATACTATGGTAAGCAAGCATAAAAAATACTGTGCATATTTAAAAATAAGGAGCAACTATAAAAATTATTGTGGAATGATTTCAAAGATATATTAAGTGTAAAGAGCAATCCAAACAAATATCCATACCCACCCATCCACCCACACTTGTGTGGAAAAAAGAAGAAAACATGCATAATTTGCTTATATTAGCAGATTGAAACTGAAGGACTCGGCTTCCAGTAATGATGTCATGAGGCAGTATTGTAATTCCCTCTGCAGAAAACTAATATAAAATTGGAAAATATTATTTAACATCACCTTTTCCAGCACCAAAAAGAACTAAAAAATTCACATAACAACATGAGAAGTATTTATTCATGATAATTTGTAACTGTGTTTTGTGAGCACACAGAGCTTGTGATATTCTTGCCTCATAATCCTACCTCACTTAGAGATGCAAAACTTGCAGCTTTACCAGCCAGAGGTACTGAGTACCTTTTGAGGCAAGAATCAGGAGCTTCAAGTATTTTTAAAAGGCAGATTTCAGAAATGAGAGACCTGAAGACTGAGAAAATAAACTTACCACATAAGACTCCCTGGCTGAAGGTTAAATACATACACCTAAGGGAGATCCTTGAAGCCCAGTGAAAAGTGGGCTTTATGTCTCATGTCTGAGGAGACATGAGAATATTCTGTCTTTTTTAATGTGTTCCTGAAGTCATACACACACCTCAGAGAGCAAAGGGTAAATGAAGACTTAATTGCTTGAAGCATCTGAGATTAAACCTTGACTGACTCTAAAGTATGCAGGAAGAAGCTATGCTATTGCAGGAAAAAAAAAATAAACACAGAGACCGAGTACCAGTGGGAGACAGATTTCACAGTATGAGTCCAGAAATTTTCATTGCCTGTTCAACAACTAAAAAATAAAGCAAATAAACAAATAAAAATACAGAAATTCTCAGAAAAATAGGATCAGAGCTTGCTGCACTCTATTGTTCACAAGGTCCAATTTTCCAATAATTTTTAACTGTGCAAAGAAATATGGAATTTTCATGAACAATCAGGGGAAAGAAAAAGGAGCCAACAAGAATAACTGAACATCTGAGTGTGATACTGTACTGAGCAGACAAAGACTTCAAAGCAGCTTTTATATATATGCTCAAAACAAAGAATTATAAAATAATGCATTAAGAGTTAGTGAACAAATAAGAGTATCTCATTAGAGAAATAGAAACTATGAAATAATCAAATGGAAATTTTAGAGTTGAAAAACACAATAAAAATTCTCCAGATGGGATTGACAGCAAATTTAAGATGTCAGAGACAGACTTTTTGAATTTCAAAGCAGAATAACAGTAATTGTGTAACATCAAAAACAAAAGAAAAATTGCTTGAAGAAAAATGAAAGAATTTCAGAGATATGTGACACAATATCGAGCATTCCACAGCATATGAAAGTGGAGTCCCAGAAGAAGGAAGAGAGAGAGCAGCAGAAAATTACTTGAGGAAAAAATGGCCAAAACATCTCCAACTTGCTATAGAGCAACAGCTTTCAGATTTAAGAAACTTAACAAATCTCATGTAGGAAAGATACAAAGGAAATCAATCATAGATCCATCACAGTCAAAGTGCTGGAAGCTAAGATACAATATCAATAGCAAAAGAAAATTAATACAAAACATTTAAGGCAGTGAGTATTATTAATGACTGGCACTCCATCAAAAACAATGGATGCCAGAAGAATGATATATTAAAGTGATGAAAGAAAAAAATTAACTGTCAAGTAAGAATTTAATATCCAATGAAACTATCTTTCAAAACTTAAGGGGTAGAAAGAGACATTTCTAGCTAAAGAAAACCTGAATTTGTTGCTACCAGATCTGTGCTGTAAGAAATGCTGCAGGAGTTCTTGAGACCGAAGAAAAATGCAACAAAATGTAATCTGGATCCACAAGAAGGAATAAGGCATTGGCAATAGTACATATGGAGGTTAATATAAAAGTATATGTTTAGTTTCTTTTGCCGTGTAAAAGCTTAACTAGGTCCCACTTGTTTATTTTTGTTTTTATTTCCCTTACTCTAGGAGGTTGGCCAAAGAGGATATTGCTGTGATTTATCTCAAGGAGTGTTTAACCCTTCCCTGGTGGCTCAGTTGGTAAAGAAGCTGCCTGCAACAAAGGATACCCAGGTTTGATTCCTGGGTCTGGAAAATCCCCTGGAGAGTGAGTGTCAACCCACTCTAGTATTCTTGCCTGGAGAAACCACAGACAGAGGAGCATGGCAGGCTACTGTCCATGGGGTTTCAAGGAGTCAGACACGACTGAACGACTAACACTTCCTCTTCCATTGATCTACAATGGAATACTACTCAGCCATAAAAAGGAACACATCTGAGTCAGTTCTAATGAGGTGGATGAAACTAGAGCCTGTTATACACAGTGAAGTAAGTCAGAAAGAGAAAAGCAAATATCATATATTAATGCATATATATATAATCTAGAAAAATGGTACTGATGAATTTATCTGCAGGGCAGGAATAGAGACAAAGACATAGAGAACAGACTTTGGACATAGCAAGGGATAGAGATGGTGGGACAAATTGAGAAAGTAGCATTGAAACATATATACATTACCATATATAAAACAGATAGCTAATGGGAAGTTTCTGTATAACACAGTACTCTGTGACAACCTAGAGAGGTGGGAGCAGGGAAGATGCGAGTGAGGTCTAAGAGAGAGTGAACATATGTATAGATATGACTGATTCATGCTGTTTTATGGCAGAAGCCAATAGAATATTATAAAACAATCATCCTCTAATTAAAAATAAAAATTTTAAAAGCATACGCACAGTGTTTTCTTCTTTTGCTTTCTTTAAAAGCTGTAAGATTGCTTAAAACAAATTTTTTTTTACTTATACTGTTATTTTAAATCTTTAATCAGATTCCATTCATGATTATCAGTCATATTACATGCCATGATTAGCTTTCTATAAACAATTTTGCTTTCTGTGTACAAACTGGTATCAATAAAATAAAAAATAAAACCATATACTAGGCAAAGAATTTTATTTATCTTTGTCTCAAACTTTTTTCTTAGGCTTCTTCAGCTTCATTAGCTGCAAAGAATGAATTGTATATAAGCAAAAACTGAAAAGAGCTGCAGTGTCCAGGGGCTTAGGCATAAAAATATTAGAGATCTAGATTTTATCAGATCCATAAACAAAATTTTAAAAAGCAGTCATAATATAAAATAGCAGCTCCCAGTAACTTCTTCAAGATTTATCTTCTTCAGAAGTTAACTCAATTCAGTTTACTCCATTCTTAGAAGCCTCATCAAAATTCTCCCCAAGATCTGGAACTTCATCATCATCCTCCTCTCCAGTGGCAAGTGGTGCTTTTCCATCCACAGATTGTTTGGGCAGAGCTTCAGCCAGAAGCTGAACTGGTCAGACTGTTGGCACCAAGCTGGTTTAAGATGCTGGGGAGCATCATAAAATAAATTTTTGGAGTTGATTCTGTATATGCATGCAATACCCATCACAATAACAGAAAAGAAACAGGAAATGAAACTAAACTAGTACAAAGTTTTTATATTTTAATGGAAGTAAATATGTATCCATTTGAAGGATGTTGTGATAAATTAAATGTATATTATAAGCCTCAGAGCAATTATTAAAAACAATGTTAATAAGAACAAATAAAATTTTAATAGAGGAATTAAAATTATAATAAAATATTTTTACACAAAAGAAAGTAGTAAGGAAGGAACAGAGGAACAAAGTTATGATATAAAATAAATATTAAAATGGTAAAAAATCAATCATATCAATAATTACTGTTTACGGTTTAAATAACATAGTACAAAAGACAAGTATTGTTAGACTAGATTAAAAAAGAAACCTCCAACCACATATTCTCTGAGAGATTCATATTAAAAGCAAACACACCGGGATTGAAAGTTACAGAATGCAAACACAAATCAAAGGAAAGAGGACCAATTATATTTATATCAGAAAATTAGGTTTTATAACAAGAAATATTAGTACAGATAAAGATGGAGATTTTCATGATTATCCAAAAGTTGATACAGCAGGAAGATGTAACAATTATAAACATGCCCAGTGCCTAAGCTTCAAAATACATGAAACAAAAACTTAGAAAATTAAAAGAAAAATTAAAGAAATAGACATTTATAGATGAAGATATCAATACTCTTTCTTAGTAACTGATGGAAAACATAGTTAGAAAATCAGTAAGAATATAGAAGACTTGAAAACAATATCAACCTGTATGACCTAACTGACAGATGTAGAACACTTTACCCAACAACGCAAATGTATATGTTCATTGCAAAGAGCCGTGGAAAATTCACCACAATAGAACATATTCTGGGTCATAAAACAAATCTTGATAGATTTAAAAGGTCTTACATAAAACACCAGCCAAAGTGACTTACAAGCAAATTAAAAATTTTAATAGCTGTGTATCAAGATTGCAGGTTTAAAGATCAATACACGAAATTGTATTTTAATAACTTTCATTTCTATATACTAACCAAAAGCTTAAAATGAAATTAATACACAGATTCCTTTCATAAGAGCATAAAAATAAAAGTTACATATTTAACAAAAAGATTATAAAACCTATAACCTGAAAACAACAAAATTCTGTTGCAAGAAATTAAAGAAGACCAAAATAAATGGAGAGATGTATCATGTCCATGAACTGGAAGACTTAATAAATGTTAAGACGTCAAATTTCCTGAAATTTTTATAGACTCTACAAATAAACCAAAAAAATCCAAACTCCAGCAACCTTTACATAAAATGACAAATTGACTCTAAAACTTTTGTAGAAATGCAAAGCACACAGTATATTCAAAACAATTTTGAAAAAGAATAATAAAATGGGGGAATCTACTACCTGATTCTAAGACTTACTATGAATCTACAGTGGCAGCCTGGCGTGATGCAGTCCATGGGGTCACAAAGAGTCAGACATGACTGAGTGACAGAACTGACTGAGAGTAACAAGATAATATAATATTGGTGTAAAGATTATAGCAATACTATATTGTCTTGAAAGATGTCATACATATACATACTTACTATATAAATTTATATATCACCTACACACACACACATATATGCCTATTGTGTGCTAAGACACTTCAGTCATGTTCAACTCTCTGCAACCCTATGGACCATAACCCACCTGACTCCTCAGTCCAAGGGATTCTGCAAGCAAGAATACTGGAGTGGGTTGCCATGCCCTCCCACAGGGGCTCTTCCCAACCCAGAAATCAAATCAGCATCTCTTACATTTCCTGCACTGACAGGTGGATTCTTTACCACTAGTGCCACCTGGGAAGACCATATGCTTATTAGTGGAACATATAGAGTCAAAAAAGAAATCTATACAAGGTCAACTGATTTTCTCGAAAGATGCCAGATAACTCACAGGTATTATTTCACAACCTCAGGAGTTCTCCAGGTGAATTTGAAACTGGTTCTCAAACATAGAGGGAGAGAAAAGACCAAAGAAAGAAGACCGCACCAGATTGGCAGGTGGTAGGTTTAATAAGCAAGGGAACTTACACATGAGGCTTATCTTGAGTGGCAGCAAGATGAGTAGATATCTGCACTCACCTTCAGAATTTTAAAAGTTTATATAGAGGCCTTACTTGGGTTCAGTCATGTATACTGTCAAGATGGTCTCAACACCACCTTATTATCTCAGGGTGGTTGAGATATGTATTATCAAAGTATCAGTGCTAAACTTTCTAATTTTCATAATTATCTTATGATTTTAAAAGAAACCTATACAACATATTATAAGAAATAAAAAGTTGTAAAGACATAGCTATAAAGCAAATATATCAAAATTTAAAAATTGGTGAATTGGTAAAGGATATACTGAAAAGCTTTATGTATTATTATTATTATATTTTGTAAGTTCAAAATTATTTTAAAATAAAAATTTAAAAAAAAACAATAACCATATTTTAGGTATCACAAAACCCAGGATATTTCAACAACTGAGAGGGAAATCTTAAGGAAAGTCAATTTGTGAAAAAAAAAAAATCAAAACCAAAACTTAAAAAAAAATTAATGTAAGGAAATAGCGGGCTTTTCTCACCTTAACAAAATATGAGTAAAAATATGAATATAAGCCTCATGAAAAAGGAAACATATGAAAATAATTTTTCTTTTACATTCCAAAGGGTTGAGCAACAATCTATATGTGGATAGATAAAGATAATCAATGAGTGTAGCCGAAAGACATAGATTTTTTTGTGTGTCAAAATAGTCTGTTAAATTTTTAACCTTTGAAAAAAATGTTTGTATGTGGAACACTCTCAAATTAGTTTATCCCACTACATTGTGTTAGAATAATACCTCATAATATATAATTAAATTAAAAGATATGCACTTTACTAATTAACCTCAATACCCAGCTGTTCTCTAAAATGGTTTGGAGTTCATGCACAGAAATTAGTGTTCTGATGCATTTATACATACTTACGGTAATCTTACTTGTTAAAATCAAATATTTTAATCATGTCAGTGCTCATATTTATTAACCAAAACACATGAGCTTGGGCATAGAATATAAAAATAAAGTTTCTTAAAATTATGGGATAGAAATGGGATAAAAGAAAATGTTCCTTTCATCCTCTGTGTTAGATAATATTATAATTAAATTTAGAGTTGTGCCTTCAGTTCAGTTCAGTTCTCAGTCGTGTCTGACTCTTTGAGACTGCATGGACTGCCAGACGCCAGGCTTCCTTGTCCATCACCAACTCCCAGAGCTTGCTCAAGCTCATGTGCATTGAGTCAGTGATACCATCCAACCATCTCATCCTCTGTCGTCCCCTTCTCCTGCCTTCAATTTTTCCTAGCACCAGGGTCTTTTCCAATGAGTTAGTCCTTCACATCAGTTGGCCCAAGTATTGGAGCTTTAGCTTCAGCATCAGTGCTTCCAATAAATATTCAGGACTGATTCCCTTTAGGATTGACTGGTTTGTTGATCCCCTTGCAGTCCAAGAGACTCAAGAGTCTTCCACACCACAGTTCAAAAGCATCGATTCTTCAGTGCTCAGCTTTCTTTACAGTCCAACTGTCACATCCATACATGACTACTGGAAAAACCATAGCTTTAACTATATGGACTATTTTTGGCAAAGCAATGTCTCTGATTTTTATTATGCCGTCTAGGTTTTTCATAGTTTTTCTACCAAGGAGCAAGCGTCTTTTAATTTCATGGCTACAGTCACCATCTGCAGTGATTTTGGAGACCAAAAATATAAAGTCTGTCACTGCTTCCATTGTTTTCCCATCTATTTGCCATGAAGTGATGGGACCAGATGCCATGATCATAGTTTTTTGAATGTTGAGTTTTAAACCAGCTTTTTCACTCTCCTCTTTCACTTTCATCAAGAGGCTCTTTAGTTCCTCTTCACTTTCTGCCATAAGAGTGGTGTCAACTGAATATCTGAGGTTATTGATATTTCTTCCAGCAATCTTGATTTCAGCTTGTGCTTCATCTAGTCCAGCATTTCACATGATGTACTCTGCATATAAGTTAAATAAGCAGGGTGACAATATACAGCCTTTACATACTCCTTTCCCAAATTTGAAGCTGTCTGTTGTTCCATGTCTGGTTCTAAATGTTGCTTCTTGACCTGCATACAGATTTCTCAGGAGAAATGTAAGATGGTCTGGTATTTCCATCTCTTTAAAGATCTCTGACTGGTACTTAGAAAATTAATGAAGTTAGATGTATGAAATACAGCTCAAGGTCCTTTAACAAGGAAGCAGAGAAAACAAAAATGTACACATATCTCCAACTTCTGTTTAATGCTCCCTTATCTATATCTTGCAATGGCAAAGTAAAATGGCAGTGTTAGTCCTTCAGGGGTGTCCAACTCTTTGTGATGCCATGGACTATAACCTCCCAGGCTCTCTGTCCATGGAATTCTCCAGGCAAGAGTACTGGAGTGGGGTGCCATTCCCTTCTCCAGGGGATCTTCCTGACCCAAGGATTGAATCCAGGTGTCCTGCACTGCAGGCAGATTCTTTACCATCTGAGCCACAAGGGGAGCCCATCTATAACATACTTACTGTTCACTGAAGTTAAAAATCCTATAGACAAAATTCTAACAGATATAGAAATACTTTATAAATTATTTATGAGTCTATGTTTTTGCTGTGTTTCACAGAAGTAATTTTTAATCTGGTGAAACATTTACAATAAGAATATCTTGTATTAAAAATCAGGGAAATAATTTTTACACTTTTATTACAATAACATAAAAAATTAAAATGCATTAAATCTCATGCTAAAATATTTACATTTCAGATCATCAAATTTACATTTTCTTAATATACCCCTAGAGTCATGGAGCACGAGTAGAGAAACATTTAATGCAGAGAAACATTTTCTATCTGAAAAGCCTACTCTTAATGTGTTATTATTAAGAGACTGAGGACAGAGCACTAAATGACCTTGAGACCAGTGAAATTTACTATGAGCTGGTATTAACAGATCTACCAAATAACAAGACTGGGTGGAGATGGTAGAAAAACACAGAATATGGTGAAAACAATGCATTGGTAAACATGCTCAAATGCATGCCAGTTTGCCTACCTCTTCAGCAGTGCTGCTTCTCCATCAATTCACACCAATGGCCTCTATGTTTCTTATAATAAACTAAAGTAAAACAGAACGACTGATTCACAAATGTGACAGAGCAGTATGTTGGCTGAAGCCAGAAATGGATGACTGCCTCCCTTAAAGGGCAGACCAGAAGGATTTGATTATAGATTTATGTGAAAGAAAAGTTGGCCTTATGTGGATTTATAGTAACTCTTGGGGAATGGTATCATGTTAGTTAGTGGGCCAAAAACCTGAAAGAACCAAAATTGTAAGATTGGGGACAAGAAAGTCTAGGAAAGAAGTATGTGGATCCATATATGGAAGAGTGCACAAACATGTGTGTCTTTATAACTCATATAATGCCAACCATAGAAGATACACTTCAGAGAACAGAGAATGACCTGTCATGATGATATCAGACAGGTACTGTCAACAGCCACTCCAGTGATTACACTGTGGGCGCATAAAAGGAGGATTATGTTTGTAAAAATGGTAGCTGCTGATGAGTTAATAGCATAGATTTCCTCTTACTATGTTGATCCAGCCATTGATCCTACTGAATAAACAATCTGGCAATAGCTAAGACTGATTTTGAGTCCCTTTTATAGCACCATTCTTCAGGGGCGACATCCAACTATCTGGTGACAAGTCAATTACATTATACACTTTCAACCTTGAAAGGGTCAGTGAAACTCCCTCATGAGAATTGATAAATACTCCAGATGTGATACTCTGGATCACTCAACAATACAAATGGCCTTATGTGGATTTATAGTATCTCTTGGGGAATGGTATAAGGTTGGTTCAGGTCAGATCAGATCAGTCGCTCAGTTGTGTCCGACTCTTTGCAACCCCATGAATTGCAGCACGCCAGGCCTCCCTGTCCATCACCAACTCCTGGAGTTCACTCAGACTCACGTCCATCGAGTCAGTGATACCATCCAGCCATCTCATCCTCTGTTGTCCCCTTCTCCTCCTGCCCCCAATCCCTCCCAGCATCAGAGTTTTTCCAATGAGTCAACTCTTCGCATCAGGTGGCCAAAGTACTGGAGTTTCAGCTTTAGCATCATTCCTTCCAAAGAAATCCCAGGGCTGATCTCCTTCAGAATGGACTGGTTGGATATCCTTGCAGCCCAAGGGACTCTCAAGAGTCTTCTCCAACACCACAGTTCAAAAGCATCAATTCTTCGGCGCTCAGCCTTCTTCACAGTCCAACTCTCACATCCATAATGACCACAGGAAAAACCATAGCCTTGACTAGATGAACCTTTGTTGACAAAGTAATGTCTCTGCTTTTGAATATGCTATCTAGGTTGGTCATAACTTTCCTTCCAAGGAGTAAGCGTCTTTTAATTTCATGGCTGCAGTCACCATCTGCAGTGATTTGGGAGCCCAGAAAAATAAAGTGTGACACTGTTTCCACTGTTTCTCCATCTATTTCCCATGAAGTGGTGGGACTGGATGCCATGATCTTCTTTTTCTGAATGTTGAGCTTTAAGCCAACTTTTTCACTCTCCACTTTCACTTTCATCAAGAGGCTTTTGAGTTCCTCTTCCCTTTCTGCCATAAGGGTGATGTCATCTGCATATCTGAGGTTATTGATATTTCTCCCGGCAATCTTGATTCCAGCTTGTGTTTCTTCCAGCCCAGCGTTTCTCATGATGTACTCTGCATATAAGTTAAATAAACAGGGTGACAATATACAGCCTTGACGTACTCCTTTTCCTATTTGGAACCAGTCTGTTGTTCCATGTCCAGTTCTAACTGTTGCTTCCTGACCCGCATACAGATTTCTCAAGAGGTAGGTCAGGTGGTCTGGTATTCCCATCTCTTTCAGAATTTTCCACAGTTTATTGTGGTCCACACAGTCAAAAGCTTTGGCATAGTCAATAAAACAGAAATAGATGTTTTTCTGGAACTCTCTTGCTTTTTCCATGATCCAGCGGATGTTGGCAATTTGATCTCTGGTTCCTCTGCCTTTTCTAAAACCAGCTTGAACATTTGGAAGTTCACAGTTCACGTATTGCTGAAGCCTGGCTTGGAGAATTTTAAGCATTACTTTACTAGCATGTGAGATGAGTGCAATTGTGCGGTAGTCTGAGCATTCTTTGGCATTGCCTTTCTTTGGGATTGGAATGAAAACTGACCTTTTCCAGTCCTGTGGCCACTGCTGAATTTTCCAAATTTGCTGGCATATTGAGTGCAGCACTTTCACAGCATCATCTTTCAGGATTTGGAATAGCTCAACTGGAATTCCATCACCTCCACTAGCTTTGTTCATAGTGATGCTTTCTAAGGCCCATTTGACTTCACATTCCAGGATGTCTAGCTCTAGGTCAGTGATCACACCATCGTGATTATCTGGGTCGTGAAGATCTGTTTTTTGTACAGTTCTTCTGTGTATTCTTGCCATCTCTTCTTAATATCTTCTGCTTCTGTTAGGTCCATACCATTTCTGTCCTTTATCAAGCTCATCTTTGCATGAAATGTTCCTTTGGTATCTCTGATTTTCTTGAAGAGATCCCTAGTCTTTCCCATTCTGTTGTTTTTCTCTATTTCTTTGCATTGACCTCTTATCTCTTCTTGCTATTCTTTGGAACTCTGCATTCAGATGTTTATATCTTTCCTTTTCTCCTTTGCTTTTTGCTTCTCTTCTTTTCACAGCTATTTGTAAGGCCTCCCCAGACAGCCATTTTGCTTTTTTGCATTTCTTTTCTATGGGAATGGTCTTGATCCCTGTCTCCTGTACAATGTCACGAACCTCATTCCATAGTTCATCAGGCACTCTATCTATCAGATCTAGGCCCTTAAATCTATTTCTCACTTCCACTGTATAATCATAAGGGATTTGATTTAGGTCATACCTGAATGGTCTAGTGGTTTCCCCTCCTTTCTTCAGTTTAAGTCTGAATTTGGCAATGAGTTCATGGTCTGAGCCACAGTCAGCTCCTGGTCTTGTTTTTGCTGACTGTATAGAGCTTCTCTGTCTTTGGCTGCAAAGAATATAATCAATCTGATTTCAGTGTTTACCATCTGGTGATGTCCATGTATAGAGTCTTCTCCTGTGTTGTTGGAAGAGGGTGTTTGTTATGACCAGTGCATTTTCTTGGCAAAACTCTATTAGTCTTTGCCCTGCTTCATTCCATATTCCAAGGCCAAATTTGCCTGTTACTCAAGGTGTTTCTTGACTTCCTACTTTTGCATTCCAGTCCCCTATAATGAAAAGGACATCTTTTTTGGGTGTTAGTTCTAAAAGGTCTTGTAGGTCTTCATAGAACTGTTCAACTTCAGCTTCTTCAGCGTTACTGGTTGGGGCATAGACTTGAATTACTGTGATATTGAATGGTTTGCCTTGGAAACCAACAGAGATCATTCTGTCGTTTTTGAGATTGCATCCAAGTACTGCATTTTGGACTCTTTTGTTGACCATGATGGCCACTCCATTTCTTCTGAGGGATTCCTGCCCGCAGTAGTAGATATAATGGTCATCTGAGTTAAATTCACCCATTCCAGTCCATTTCAGTTCTCTGATTCCTAAAATGTCGACATTCACTCTTGCCATCTCTTGTTTGACCACTTCCAATTTGCCTTGATTCATGGACCTGACATTCCAGGTTCCTATGCAATATTGCTCTTTACAGCATCAGACCTTGCTTCTATCACCAGTCACATCCACAGTTGGGTATTGTTTTTGCTTTGGCTCCATCCCTTCATTCTTTCTGGAGTTATTTCTCCACTGATTTCCAGTAACATATTGGGCACCTACTGACCTGGGGAGTTTCTCTTTCAGTATCCTATCATTTTGCCTTTTCATACTGTTCATGGGGTTCTCAAGGCAAGAATACTGAAGTGGTTTGCCATTCCCTTCTCCAGTGGACCACATTCTGTCAAATCTCTCCACCATCACCCGCCCGTCTTGGGTTGCCCCACGGGCATGGCTTAGTTTCATTGAGTTAGACAAGGCTGTGGTCCTAGTGTGATTAGATTGACTAGTTTTCTGTGAGTATGGTTTCAGTGTGTTTGCCCTCTGATGCCCTCTTGCAACACCTAACGTCTTACTTGGGTTTCGTTAGTGGGCCAAAAACCTGAAAGGACCAAAATTGTTAGATTGGAGACAAGAAAGTCTAGGAAAGAAGTATGTAGGCCATATATGGAAGAGTGCACAAACATGTGTGTCTTTATAACTCAGCCAAAGATCAACTGGCTAAAGGTAATTAACTTTAGAATGAGGTCTGAAAAAGGGAGATGGCAAGTAATAATTATGGCCCAAGTACCATTTGTAATTCAATCTTATAATTCTCTATATCCTTTTAAAATACACTGCAAATAGCTAGAACAATTGCAAATACCTTGAACAATTAGACCTGCAACTTCCTCTTCCTTAGAAGGAGAAGTGAGGGCAACTTATTCTTATTCTACAAACCATAACGGGGCATCACTGAAGTATGGGAGAGGATCTGAGTAGTCCATTGAGTAGATTGTATCACATCAAATTCTCATGTCTCCTTTGCCTTGCTTGGCTTTACCTGCTTCCTGATTCCTCAAGCATTTGCTTAATGGAGTGCCCTAACTCCATTGCTCTGACCTCATCTCTCAATATTCCTAAACATTGTAAGGTTTCCCAGAGTGAGGGCCAGGCTCTGACAAAGTATCAATTACCCCAGCAGAGGAGGAGCTCCAACAGCTATGGCACCGGGAGCCGAGACTGATCCCACCCACAGAGATTTTGTCTTGTTCCACAAATTCCAGAATCAAATGAAGTGCCATGCCAAAGGTTATGATTCTGGATTCCTTAGCAGCTATCAGGGAGGTGCAGGCAATACAATCTGGAAAGGTGAGGGAATAAACACCCTTTGGGCAGATTTTGACCCATGAGAGTCAGTATATGTGAAGGAGCCATGGAATGAATTCCTCATATTTGCTCTCCAGAGGTTATTTTGAAGCACAGTAGCTCCAGATGGCCTATCCAGAGATTTTGTGTGACTGAGAACATAGTTGTATTTATAAAACTGTAGCCACTTTAGTAATATACCAGCATTTGATTTTCTCTTATGCCTCATTTCCTTTTTCTTCCACAATTGCTTTTCTGTGTTTGTACTCCTCAATAAAACATCATTGCATTGGCCCTGCTTTTGAGAACCAAAGCTAAGACACATTAGGATAAAATAATATTTCTCTATTCTACACTTCCAAGAAATTTTGTAGGCAAAAATGAAGTGGCTCTCCTACTATAGCTTTAGGATTACAGATTATTCTATTTATATTCTATTTATTGCTGCAGAACAAAAAATTCAAAACTTAATGGCTTAAAGAATGAATTACTATTACTCATAGATCTAAAAGTTGACTGAATTCAACTGGTAGATTATCTCTTGGGGTTTCTCTTGTAGTCACAGTCAAATATCAGTTGGGGCTATGGCCATCTGATGGCTTGACTGGAATAAACATATAAAATGGCTCATATAAGTGGTTGGTAGTTGCTGACTGTCAGGAGCTCCACTGGGATTGTCTACTAGAATGTCCACACATGACCTTCAGTGGCTTTGAAATTCTGTTTGGTAATCTGGTATCCAGAGGGAGCATCATATGAGTGAAAGTACCAAGAGGTAAGAATTTTCCATATCAATAAAGTGACTCACTGGAAATGGATATACTATCTCTCTGTCATACTGCATTCTGCTACAGTGACATTATTAACGTCTAGCATTTTGTTGTTCAGGCACTCAATCCTGTCCGACTCTTTCTGACCCCATGGACTGCAGCACACAAGGCTTCCCTGTCTTTCACCATCTCCCAGAACTTGCTCAAATCCACGTCCATTAGTTGGTGTTGCCATCTAACCATCTCATCCTGTGACCTCCCTTTCTCCCCCTACCTTCAATCTTTCCTAGCATCAGGGTCTTTTCCAATGAGTCAGCTCTTCACATCAGGTGGCCAAAGTATTGGAGCTTCAGCATCAGTCCTTCCAATGAATATTCAGAGTTGATTTTCTTTAGGATTGGCTGGTTTGATCTCCTTGCTGTGCAAGGGACTCTCAAGAGTCTTCTCCAACACCACAGTTCAAAAGCATCAATTCTTCAATGCTCAGCCTTCTTTATGGTCCAACTCTCACATTCATACATGACTACTGAAAAAACCATAGCTTTGACTATACGGACATTTGTTGGCAAAGTAATGTCTGCTTTTTAATACACTGTTTATATTTGTCATAGCTTTCAGCTTTCCTCCCAAGGAGCAAGCATCTTCTAATTTCATGGCTGCAGTCACTGTTCACAGTGATTTTTGAGCCCCCCAAAATAATTTCCATTTCTATTTGCCTAGCATAGACATGAGCAAAAGAGGAGAGCATTGTAAAGCCATAAGTGAGGAGCTCCTTCTACTGCAGACATTTACAATAAGAGAGGACATTTCCTCTCCTTAAACATACACTTTTTCATAGACCAAAAAAAAAAAAAGTTCTATTTCTTACCACGTATTTCTTCTATTTTGGTAATTCTCAACTTTAAATATATTTCTTGGCATTAAGTGTACTATCTAGATTATTACAATGCTATATATATTTTTACCATATGATTTTAAAGATTTTGCTCGAGCATACCTCATGAGTTTTCACCTTCGATAGTTAAAGATGTACTGGCATCAAGTACATTGAAAGATTGGGACACAGGGTACAATCATAAAGCCATGAAAATTTTTCTCTTGACAAATTTTGTAAACCATTCTTTTGGACTCACTCATTAGCCCTGATATAAAATTAGCCAGTCCCCCATTCTTACATCTTAGAAAATTAAAATTCCTCTAACCATTTTAGTCCCCATTCAGTCAGTATCATGCAAGGATTTAGACTACCTAGCCCAGTGTGAAAACCATACTTCCAAACTTCATTCATTCACAATTAATATTTCTCTCCTTTCATATGGGCTTGTGGAAGCCAACATTTAGAAAAGGGTCACAGAGATCTTTTTTTCCTCTCCTAGAATCCCCTTCTCTCTTTCCTCAGTTTTCTAACCTGAGTTTTGACCCCTCCAGCATGGGGGTTTCCTAGGTAGCTCAAATGGTAAAGAATCTACGTGCAATGTGGGAGACCTGGGTTCGATCCCTGGGTTGGGAAGATCCCCTGGAGAAGGGCATGGGAACCCACTCAGGTATTTGTGCCTAGATAATCCCATAGACTTCCAGATGTTCAAGCTGGTTTTAGAACAGGCAGAGGAACCAGAGATCAAATTGCCAACATTCGCTGGATCATTGGAAAAGCAAGAGAATTCCAGAAAAGCATCTATTTCTGCTTTATTGACTATGCCAAAGCCTTTCACTGTCTGGATCACAATAAACTTTGAAAAATTCTGAAAGAGATGGAAATACCAGACCACCTGACCTGCCTCTTGAGAAACATGTATACAGGTCAGGAAGCAACAGTTAGAACTGGACCTGGAGCAACAGACTGGTTCCAAATAGGGAAAGGAGTACATCAAGGCCGTATATTGTCACCCTGCTTATTTAACTTTTATGCAGAGTACATCATGAGAAACGCTCTGCTGGAGGAAGCACAAGCTGGAGTCAAGATTGCCGGGAGAAATATCAATAACCTCAGATATGCAGATGACACCACCCTTATGGCAGAAAGTGAAGAACTAAAGAGCCTCTTGACAAAAGTGAAAGAAGAGAGTGAAAAAGTTGGCTTAAAGCTCAACATTCAGAAAACTAAGATCATGGATCTGGTCCCATCACTTCATGGGAAATAGATGGGGGAACAGTGAAAACAGTAGCTGATTTTATGTTTCTGGGCTCCAAAGTCACTGCGGATGGTGATTGCAGCCATGAAATTAGAAGATGCTTGCTCCTTGGAAGGAAAGTTATGACCAACATAGACAGCATATTAAAAAACAGAGACATTACTTTGCCAACAATGGTCCGTCTAGTCGAAGCTATGGTTTTTCCAGTAGTCATGTATGGATGTGAGAGTTGGACTATAAAGAAAGCTGAGCGCCAAAGAATTAATGCATTTGAACTGTGGTGTTGGAGAAGACTCTTGATAGTTCCTTGGATTGCAAGGAGATCCAACCAGTCCATTCTAAAGGAGATCAGTCCTGAGTGTTCATTTGAGAGACTGATTTTAAAGCTGAAACTCCAATACTTCAGCCACCTGATGCAGAGAGCTGACTCATTTGAAAAGACCCTGGTGCTGGGAAAGACTTGGGGCAGAAGGAGAAGGAGACTACAGAGGATGAGATGGTTGGATGGCATCACTGACACAATGGACATGGGTTTGTGTGGACTCCAGGAGTTGGTGATGGACAGGGAGGCCTGGAGTACTGCCATTCATGCTATCGCAAAGAGTCTGACCCGACTGAGTGACTGAACTGAATCCCATAGACAGAGGATCCTGGTGGGCTACAGTCCATGGGGTCGCAAAGAGTTGGACACGACTGAGTGGCTAACTTTCACTTACCAGTCTGAGACAAAGCTAGAGGAGCAGGAACAATGTTATTTGATTGGTACTGTTTCAGATGGCTTCAAGGTTTTAAAAGCTAATCTTTCACAGAGAAATTTTGTGGGTTATGGATACGATTGTGTTTGTCAAGGATGTATTATCTGCAGCATCCTAGATGCATGTTAATGTGACTTCCGTCTTTGGTCATTTACAATACTCCCCTCAGGCCATGGCCAGTCAGAGAAATTTTCTAAATTCTTTCTGCTGAGGTCTTCACAAGTTTCCATATGCAGCCCTCTTGTTCAGGACTTGAGAAGAACTAAGTCCAGCCTCAACATGACCTGCACATAGGATCACGTTAAATAGGACTAATGGCCCACTCTCACTGTTACTGTAGAAACTTTCCAAGGACAATCCTCTACTCTATAATCATGAGTTACAGGCGTTAGCCTTCTGTCATTTACATTTTTATGACCACAGTTCACTGTCTCCCAAACTCCAAGTTTCTGTGATTTTATATGAAATTGAAAAAAAAAAAAGTTGAGACTAATATCTCAACCTCTCCAAAATAATCCCATGTACAATGCACAGCCTCTCAACCTAAACTATAAATAAGAAGTCAACTACAGTTAGTAAAACTCTTAGTTATCTCATTTATAGTGTTGCTTAGAGTCCAGAACTTGCTTTGCTTTGGAAAGTGAAAAGGATTGTCATCTATTGTTTTATGGCAAAGGAAATCTTAGTACTAGTCTTTCTTTTTTTTATTATTTTTAATTAATTTATTTATTTATTTTACTTTACAATATTGTATGGGTTTTGCCATACAGTGACTTGAATCCATCATGAGTGTACATGTGTTCCCCATCCTGAACCACCCCCCCAACCTCCCTCCCCATCCCATCCCTCTGGGTCATCCCAGTGCACCAGCCCTGAGCACCCTTTATCATGCATCAAACCTGGACTGACAATTCATTTCACATATGATATTTTACATGTTTCAATGCCATTCTCCCATATCATCCTGCCCTCGCCCTCTCCCACAGAGTCCAAAAGACTGTTCAATACATCTGTGTCTCTTTAGCTGTCTCGTATACAGAGTTATCATTACCTTCTTTCTAAGTTCTATATATATGTGTTAGTATACTGTATTGGTGTTTTTCTTTCTGGCTTACTTCAGTCTGTATAATAGGCTCCAGTTTCATCCACCTCATTGGAACTGATTTAAATGTATTCTTTTTAATGGCTGAGTAATACTCCATTGTGTATATGTACCACAGCTTTCTTATCCATTCACCTGCTGATGGACATCTAGTTCTAGTCTTTCTTCCTAAATCTAAACTTAGGAGAAAAATCCTAATTAATATCCTGTACATAAAATGAAAGTGAGACCAAGAAAGACAGAAAATTAACATTTAAGTGAAATCTCAAAGCAGTCCCCTAAGCCTATAAAAGCAGCAGCTGGTGTCTACTGTGACATATCTAACTATCTCTAATTTGAGTATGTAGATGATTTAAATAGCAGATACATATATTGCAGTTACAGGAAACAGGGTACATACTGTCATTACAGTTTGCATATCAGCTCCTTAAGAGTTTGGCTAACAAGGATCTATCCCATGTAGAATGCTCATTTTTTGTAAATCTATAACATTTTAATTTTTTGTTTTATTTTAATCTAGGAGCCATACCCTGGGGTGTGGCTACCTCGACATTATTGTCAGCCTTATTGCATTGCTTTCCTATTGATATGCACTAACTATGATCCAGCATACAAAAGAAAAATATATTTGAATAGATCTGTTGTATAAATGTTAGTGGTCATATACCTGTGAGTGGAAATATATTCTATAATGGAATTCTATAATTTACAGATAATATTAAATAGATTTTAAAAATATAATTTATATGGTTGCATCAAACACTTAATAAAACTAAAAATAATTTTTTTATTCTTTCAAATAAACAACTAAATTTTACTTAGTTATTTACACATCTTTTGAATAAGTAATTGGAGATTTTACTCCTTGTACTCACATTATCACTGCTGACAGCTCGACTACAACTCAGAGTAGAAGGTTGAGTAAACTGGGAAATGTTCATTTGTTTTTCCTGTATTTTACCTTTTCTATAATATACTGTGATAACAGAATAGTATATAAGGTATGTAAATTTGTATTGACTAAATAATCAGTGATTTAGTAGTTTTAGAAATTTTTAAATTATTGAATAAACAAATTGACAAACAATTGCTAATAAAGACCTATTAGATTTATCATCTATCAGGTTTATCAGTCTTTATTGATAGAAATAGACTTTATTTGAACTGATAAAATACAGTGTTTTTACTTTCTTTTCTTAAGAGTAAATCTTTTGAAAATAGTTTTTGTCCTCTAATCCACCCCTTTTCCTATGGCTCACAGATTCTATCTAACAACCTGTTCAGCTACCCACAGGTAGTTGTGTCTTCTTAGTGTCTGGAAAATTTATTCTGCTATTTCTCTGACTGTTAACCTTCAGGGATTATCTACCCAATTTTATTTTTATCCTCAGCCAAACATTATTTATTTATCCAGCTCTCCTTCACTTTCTATGAATAAAAAACAAAATTATAAAATACTATAAATGAAACAATTGCAAGAATTCCTTATTTAATTATTATTACTGTTTCTTTCCAGATTGTATGCAAAATTTTAAACTTTCTTAGTAAGAACTGTCTCATAGGAACACGAGTAGTATCTTATATTGGAGGGGTGGGGATGGGTGAGAAGACCTGATGGTGACAATGGATAATCTAATCTGAGATGCCCTGTGTGACTATACACCTCCAGGCAAGATTCATAACCTTTTCAGTTTCAGCATCTCCAAAGGAGTATAATGGGGCTGTTTCAGTTCATTTCAATTACTCAGTTGTGTCCAGCTCTTTAAGACCCCATCCACTGCTGCACACCAGGCTTCCCTGTCCATCACCAACTCCCAGAGCTTACTGAAACTCATGTCCATAGAGTTGGTGGTGCCATCCAACCATCTTATCCTTTGTCATCACCTTCTCCTCCCTCCTTCAATCTTTCCCAGCATCAGGCTCTTTTCCAGTGAGTCAGTTCTTTGCATCAGGTGGCCAAAGTATTAGAGTTTCAGCTTCAGCATCAGACCTTCCAATGAATATTCAGGACTAATTTTCTTTAGGATGGACTGGCTGGATCTACTTGCAGTCCAAGGAACTCTCAAGAGTCTTCTCCAACATCACAGTTCAAAAGCATCAATTCTTTGGCACTCAGCTTTCTTTGTAGCCCAACTCTAATATCTGTACATGACTACTGGAAAAACCAGAGCTTTGACTAGGTGAAACTTTGTTGGCAAAGTAATGTCTCTGCTTTTTAATATGCTATCCAGGTTCTTCATAACTTTTCTTCCAAGGAATGGGGCTGTTACAAAGAGTAAATTCCTGATATTGGATGCTATCTAGCTTTTGGTAGGTCCTTGGAAATTACGTATTTTATTCTCTTACATAACCCTTCCAATATTTTCATGTCTCTGTGTGTGTGTGTGTGTGTGTGTGTGTGTGTGTGTGTAAGTGGGAAGGGATAGTGTTGAACTACTTTTATTATGAATTTCAGAGCTCACTGACCTATGGCTTGTTTTTAGGGTAATCCAGACAGGTAAGTTTCCCCCTCAGTCAGTCTCTCCCATCAAGAAGCTTCCATAAGCCACTTGTCCTTTTCCATCAGAGGGCAGACAGACTGAAAACCACAATCACAGAAAACTAACCAATCTGATCACATGGACCACAGCCTTGTCTAACTCAATGAAACTATGAACCATGTTGTGTAGGGCCATCCAAGACAGATGGGTCATGGTGGAGAGTTGTGACAAAACATGGTCCACTGGAGAAGGGAATGCCAAAACACTTCAGTTCCAGCCTTGAGAAGACATGAACAGTATGAAAAGGCAAAAAGATAGGACACTGAAAGATGAACTCATCAGGTCAGTAGGTGCCCAATATGCTGCTGGAGATCAGTGGAGAACTAACTCCAGAAAGAATGAAAAGACGGAGCCAAAGCAAAAACAACATACAGGTATGGATGTGACTGGTGATGGAAGTAAAGTCTGAAGCTGTAAAGAGCAATATTGCATAGGAACTTGGAATATTAGGTCCATGAATCAAGGAAAATTGGAAGTGGTCAAACAGGAGATGGCAAAGGTGAACATCGACATTTTAGGAATCAGAGAAATAAAATGGACTGGAATTGGTGAATTTAACTCAGATGACCATTATATCTACTACTGTGGGCAAGAATCCCTTAGAAGAAATAGAGTAGCCATCATAGTCAATAAGAGTCTAAATGCAGTAGTTGGATGCAATCTCAAATACTACAGAATGATCTCTGTTTGATTAAATACCACAGTAATATAAGTCTATGCACTGACCAATAATGCTGAAGAAGCTGAAGTTGAATGATTCTCTGCAGACCTACAAGACCTTCTAGAACTAACACCCAAAAAAGATGTTCTTTCATTATAGGGGACTGGAATGTAAAAGTAGGAAGTCAAGAAATACCTGGAGTAACAAGCAAATTTGGCCTTGGAGTACAGAATGAAGCAGGGCAAAGGCTAACAGAGCTTTGCCAAGAGAATGCACTCGTCATAGCAAACACCCTCTTCCAATAACACAAGAGAAGACTCTACACATGGACATACCAGATGGTCAATACCAAAATCAGATAGATAATATTCTTTGCAGCTAAAGATGGAGAAACTCTATACATACAATCAGCAAAAACAAGACCAAGAGCTGACTGTGACTCAGATCATGAATTCCTTATTGGCAAATTCAGACTTAAATTGAAGAAAGAAAGTGGGAAAAACCACTAGACCATTCAGGTATGACCTAAATCAAATCCCTTATGACTATACAGTGGAAGTGAGAAATAGATTCAAGGGATTAGATCTGATAGACAGAGTGCCTGAAGAACTATGGATGGAGGTTCATGGCATTTTACAGCAGGCAGTGATCAAGACCATCCCAAGAAAAAAAAATGCAAAAAGGCAAAATGGTTGTCTGAGAAGGCCTTACAAATAACTGAGAAAAGAAGAGAAGCTAAAGGCAAAGGAGAAAAGGAAAGATATACCCATTTGAATGCAGAGTTCCAAAAAATAGCAAGAAGAGATAACAAAGCCTTTATCAGTGATCTATGCAAAGAAATAGAGGAAAACAATAGAAGTGGAAAGACTACAGATCTCTTCAAGAAAATTAGAGACAGCAAGGGAACATTTCATGTAAAGATGGGCACAATAAAGGACAGAAATGGTATGGACCTAAAAGAAGCAGAAGATATTAAGAAGAGGTAGCAAGAATACACTGAAGTACTATACAAAAAAATTATTTGACCCAGATAACCACAATGGTGTGATTACTAACCTAGAGCCAGACATCCTAGAATGAGAAGTCAAGTGGGCCTTAGGAAGGATCACTACAAACAAAACTAGTGGAGGTGATGGAAATCCAGATGAGCTATTTCAAATCCTGAAAGATGATGCTGTGAATGTGCTGCACTCAATACGCCAGCAAATTTGGAAAACTCAGTAGTTGCCACAGGACCAGAAAAGGTCAATTTTCATTCCAATCCCAAAGAAAGACAATGCCAAAGAATGCACAAACTACTGCACAATTGCACTCATCTCACATGATAGCAAAGTAATGCTTAAAATTCTCCAAGCCAAGCTTCAACAGTACGTGAACCATGAACTTCCAGATGTTCAAGCTGGTTTTAGAAAAGGCAGAGGAACCAGAGATCTAATTGCCAACATCTGCTGGATCATCAAAATGCAAAAGAGTTCCAGAGAAACATCTATTTCAGCTTTACTGACTACACCAAAGCCTTTGACTGTGTGGATTACAACAAACTGAAAAATTCTTCAAGAGATAGGAATACCAGACTACCTGAGCTGCCTCCTGAGAAATCTGTATGCAGGTCAAGAAGCAACAGTTAGAATTGGATACAGAACAACAGACTAGTTCCAAATCGGGAAAGGAGTACGTCAAGGCTGTAAGTTGTCACCCTGCTTATTTAACTTATATGCAGAGTACATTATGAGAAATGCTGGACTGGAAGAAGCATAAACTGGAATCAAGATTGCTGGGAGAAATATCAATAGCCTCAGATATGCAGATGACACCACCTTAATGGCAGAAAGTGAAGAAAAATTAAAGAGTCTCTTGATGAAAGTGAAAGAGGAGAGTGAAAAAGTTGGCTTAAAGCTCAACATTCAGAAAACTAAAATCATGGCATCTGGTCCCATCACTTCATGGCAAATAGATGGGGAAAGTGTATACCATGACAGATTTTATTTTGGGGATTCCAAAATCACTGCAGATGGTGAGTGCAACCATGAAATTAAAAGACGCTTGCTCCTTGGAAGAAAAATTATGACCCTTCTAGACAGCTTATTTAAAAGCAGAGACATTACTGTGCCAACAAAGGTCCGTCTAGTCAAGGCTATGCTTTTTCCAATGGTCATGTATGGATGTGAGAGTTGGACTATAAAGAAAGCTGAGCACTGAAAAATTGATGCTTTTGACCTGTGGTGTTGGAGAAGACTCTTGAGAGTCTCTTGGACTGCAAGGAGACCAAATCTGTCCTGAATATTCATTGGAAGGACTGATGCTAAAGCTGAAACTCCAATCCTTTGGCCACCTGATGCAAAGAACTGACTTATTGGAAAAGACCCTGATCCTGGGAAAGACTGAAGGTGGGAGAAGGGAATGACAAAGGATGAGGTGGTTGGATTGTCTCAATGGACATAAGTTTGAGTAAACTCCAGGAGTTGGTGATGGACAGGGAGGCCTGGCATGCTGCAGTCCATGGCGTTGCAAAGATTTGGACATGACTGAGCGACTTACCAGAACTGAACAGACAGGTTATATATATTCAATATATATTCAAAGGTAATTATTATATTCAATAGTAATATATATTCAAATGCATATGAACCACTCTTATAGTTGAGGTTTAAAATACAGTTTCACAACACAGTAGTTCTTTGACATGGTCTGGAACTCAGTAAAGCTCTAGCTAAATTCATTTTTTAAGTTTGTTTTTTCTGTTACAACACTTAAAGATTTTATAAAGCATTGCTTTTCCCTATTTATAAACCATTTAAAAATTTGTAAAGCTGACTGTAGCTGGGAAATAATAAACTGCCTTTAAAAAGGCTTCAGAAATGTTAAAGTTGACACTTTACAATATGTAGAAAAAATTGAGGTGAAAATTGTGAAGCAATTTGGATGCAGAGTGAATAAATTCCTACATTTAAGCATCAAAGCCAAATTGGAGATATTTTCACAAAGAACTCTAAGGAAAAAGAAAGGGTGACTTATGGGTATCATTTAATTAAAAGCTTGTCCTCTGATGTCATACTGATTTATCATTTCTTAGCCCTGGCACTTATATTGAAAAAGACAAATAGCTTAGTGCCTTCCTGCTGGAGCTCCACATTGGTGCTGACATATTCTTATGCATAAGAAACAGTGAAGGATTATTTAAATCTGGGGTTCATTTCCTAACACACGAGCCAACCATGGAAAAGTTATATAAATATGTCATATTAAGAAGTACTTTTTCTCATTAGTCAGGTTTTCCCAACAGGCATAAAATGTGACAACACATTGTCTTGATTAGGTTCATAATTTGCCATAAAAGATCTATTTTTATGGTACCTAAGGCTTTCAATTTAATTCAAAACCATCAGAATAAAAACTGCCTAAGAAAACAAACAAAAAGTCTACTAATTATTTTCAGGATAACATGAAATTAATGGGGATTTTTTTTTCATATGAAGTCTCATTTATTCTTATGGGGATTAACAAGGAAAAAATACATAATTATAAGATCTTGCTCAAATGATCCCCACAAAATCATTGTCACCAACACACTTTTTAAATATGAGTATATGAATATACAAGTACACATATAAAATACAGGTTTGTTAATGACATACAATTTATACTTTTGTCTCCTAGCACACCAAGAGCCCAGGTTTACTCACCTATGTCTATAGTCAAGAATGCTTGGAGCTCCTAACAGATAGTTTTGGACTTCTGTGGACCACTGACCCCCTGATAAAATGTCTGCAATGGAGATACACTTATAAACTTATTCACAGATACTTATTTAGTATTTATTATATACATTCCCCCTTTGTTGTGTAGAAAACAAAGAAATAGAAGAAAGTATTCCTTTAAGGAACTAAAAAATCAGTTAAAAATCTAGTATAGATATTTAAAATACTCAATATCCAGAAAAGGCAGGACACAACTAAATGCCTTTAAGAAGGATGAATAGTAAAGTCATTAAGACTTCAGTGAGGTAGAAGAAAATGGAAAAAGTTTTCTTGAAGACATGGTTAGCTTTTATGCCAAACCACTGATTCTTTGGAATCAATGACCCCCTCATTTCAATACCTTTGTAATAGGAAAGAACATGTTTGATTCTATATTGGATCTATTTCTTCAATCTTTGTATTCTACTGCCTTTGCTGCAAATTAATCACTAAAGCAATGTTGCCTATAACTTAAAACATAATGGCCCATCTTCAGGTACTCTGCCTCCCATTCGTGCATGGTGCTAAGTCATTTCAGATCAGTTTCAGTTCAGTCGCTCAGTCGTGTCAGACTCTTTGCAACCCCATGAATAGCAGCACGCCAGGCCTCCCTGTCCACCACCAACTACCGGAGTTCACCCAAACTCAGTGCATCAAGTTGCTGATGCCACCCAGCCATCTCATCTTCTGTCATCCCCTTCTCCTCCTGCCCCCAATCCCTCCCAGCATCAGGGTCTTTTCCAATGAGTCAACTCTTCATATGAGGTGCCAAAGTATTGGAGTTTCAGCCTCAGCATCAGTCCTTCCAATGAACACCCAGGACTGGTCTCCTTTAGGATGGACTGGTTGGATCTCCTTGCAGTCCAAGGGACTCACAAGAGTCTTCTTCAACACCACAATTCAAAAGAATCAATTCTTTGGTACTCAGCTTTCTTCACAGTCCAACTCTCACATCCATACATGACCACTGGAAAAACCATAGCCTTGACTAGATGGACCTTTGTTGGCAAAGTAATATCTCTGCTTTTGAATATGCTATCTAGGTTGGTCATAACTTTCCTTCCAAGGAGTAAGTGTCTTTTAATTTCATGGCTGCAATCACCATCTGCAGTGATTTTGGAACCCAGAAAAATAAAGTCTGACACTGTTTCCACTGTTTCCCCATCTATTTGCCATGAAATGGTGGGACCAGATGCCATGATCTTCGTTTTCTGAATGTTGAGCTTTAAGACAACTTTTTCACTCTCCTCTTTCACTTTCATCAAGAGGCTTTTTAGTTCCTCTTCATTTCTGCCATAAGGGTGGTGTCATCTGCATATCTGAGGTTATTGAAGTCATTTCAGTCATGTCCAGTCGTTTGTGACTCTATGTAGCTCACCAGGCTTCTCTGTCCATGGGATTCTTCAGGCAAGAATACTGGAGTGGGTTGCCATTTCCTTCTCCAGGGGATCTTCCTGACCCAGAGAGTGGACCCCCATCATTTATGCCTCCTGCATTGACAGGCAGAGACATAATTCTTTACCACTAGCACCACCTGGGAAGACCCACCTCCCCTGCCTGAGTGTTAAAGCTAAAATACCTTTGTTATACTCATAGGAAACATCCTGACTAGGCCCACTGGTGAATAGGTATAGACAAGAAGAATTTAACACATTCCCTGCCAGAACCAGGAAATATCTTCAGCAATTTATCTGCTTTTTGAAGTTTTACTTCCTTACCACACCCACCCAACCATAAAAGAAACTAGATTCCAAATCTGGGGAAGATGATCCTTTAGGATATTAGTCTACCATCTTCTTGGTCTGATCAATTTCTGAATAAAGTCACTATTCCTCACCTTCACACCTCATCTCTTGATTGATTGGCCAGCCCTGCAGCATGCAGTCGGAGAAGGCAATGGCCCCCTACTCCAGTACTCTTGCCTGGAAAATCCCATGGATGGAAGAGTCTGGAAGGCTGCAGTCCATGGGGTCACTAAGGGTCGGACACGACTGAGCGATTTCACTTTCACTTTTCACTTTCATGCATTGGAGAAGGAAATGGCAACCTACTCCAGTGTTCTTGCCTGGAGAATCCCAGGGACGGGGCATCCTGGTGGGCTGCCGTCTATGGGGTCACACAGAGTCGGACACGACTAAAGTGACTCAGCAGCAGCATGCAGTACTTATGATAACAGCTTGGCTACTCCCATATCTTCAGACATCAAGCCCTAACTCTATAAATGATAGAATGTTAAAATTTAACACCTTCTGTTTAAAGTTAGGGAGTACTTCCATATTTCAAATATCACCTATGTGCAAATATGCAAGGATCTAAAAATATCTGGCAATTCTTGGTTCAATAACCATCCCCAAAACAAAAGAAACAGAATGATATTAGCCAAAAACAGGGAAATAATTTGTTTAGAGAAAGACTGTGAGTTTCTGTTACATATTTTCCTCCCAGTCACACCCTTATCCCCACAGGAAAGAGATGAAGGAATCATGGAGACCAGAGAACATGACCTATGACCCCAGCAGCATGAGTTACTAAAGTCAAAGCAAGAACCAAATTCAAAATGGTGCCTGACTGGCTTTTTTTTTTTTTTTTTTTTTTTTGACAATGAAGGAGAGTGAAATGGCAATGCTGAGAACAGCCTGTCAAAGCATAAATTTGTTATGGACAAGATGTGACCACAAAGAGAGAAAGAACTGTTCTGGAAGGGTTGTAAAGGGATTCTTTTCTCCCAAAACAGATACTTGGAAGAACCATAAGACCCAAACAAAATGCATATATGTGGAAGTTTGTGGAAGGACCATAAAAAGAAAGCAAGCAAAACTATAAGCAAAGAAGAATTTATTTGAATTAAGGAAATCAAAGGTAGCAAATCCTGTGATGAAGAGTTTTCCAGAAACCCGAAAATCCCTCTACAAAAGAAAGGACCAACTCTCAAGATCTTTCTCACACCCAGAGGCTCCTTAAGTTCATATGCCAGGCACGGACAGAAGTGACACCAGAAAAAGACAGTGCCAGTCAAGCAAAATTTTGCTTCACCATTCCTGTCTCCTAGTTCCAATATATAAAGGGATCAGAACGCATAGTCAGGTTGCTGGTGTGGAGGAACAGAAGAAAAAAAGTGAGAAAATGAGATGATAAGCCACTGCTTTCCCTTTATCACGCTGTAGATTCTCAGGTTTAAAGGCAGTCCAAGGAGGAAAGCAAGAGATTCAAGCTTTGATATAATTTAGAACATTGATTATTATTCTGAGCCACTCATTTTAAATTGGTTTATAAAATAATTGGACATGAAATGGCTATCATGTCTAGAAATCGCTAGAGTATTTACTATCTAAGAGTAATAGAAAGTGTGGTGGTTATATGTAACAAATTTCCCTAAGGATAGTGAAGAAAGTAACCTATGCAGGGAGACAAGAGGTGTGAAAGTCAAATTGTTTTCTATTTATACACAATAGAGTTCCATATATTTCAAAATGAGTGTTGCATCTATTTTCAACTAAGTAAGGATTCTAAGTTGAGATCCTTGGCAAAGATCTGGGAGAACAATATCCCTTGATATCTTTCCAAAATCCCGAATGTCTTCCACTGGTTATTTATTCTCTAACTTTAGTTATAAAGATAATATTAATAAAGATTTCTTTAACATCAACTCTTCTCTCATAACAACCAATATGTATTTTCTGGACTTTTCTTTATCCCTGCTATCTTTTATTTTTTACATTTAATTAGATGTTTCGAGAAGTTCAGTTTTGCATTACCTTAGCCTTAATACTTTCTCTGAAAGTATATTTAAAGGCCAAAAACATTTTTTACATAATAAAACTGTCATAGAAAATGTCATACAAATTATGAACACAAAACATCTATTTTATATGTTTCTGAGTCTGTATTTCTTTCCAAGTGTTTAGTAATATTAAAAGTTGTGCTGTTCACCAATTTTAAGTTAGTAATCTGTTAAACTCATATCCATAAACTCATCTCAGAGCTTTTTCTCTAAAATAAAAATGCCTGTAATTTAACTTAGTTGCAGCCAAAATACTTAGGCAATTGACAAAGAGGTAAACTTAACTTTAAATAAGCAAGTTGTAACTCTAACGTGGTTTGGTTCACAAGAACCATCTCAAGGTTTCGCCATAGACCTGCTGTCACCTTTACTTTATTCACAAAATGTTATCGCATCCATTCAGTAGAGATTCAACTCAACAATATACTTGTAGGTAATGTGGCTCTTACTAAAAAATTCATCTGAAAACTAGGAAGAAACTTTGCACTGCACATCACATTGCGAAGTCTCTTATAATTCTTATTAGGTGTCTCAGGCCTTCCTCCCAAGCCCAGCTCTGAGTAAAAGCCTGTTTTGATGCTCTTGGAAGCTATTTATCACTGGCCTATCATTTTTCTTCACCCACCAATAAAAGTCCTCTTATTACCAGACCATGACTTCTCAGAGAACAGTTTATATATTCTAACTTATATATATATAATCTAATTCTCCACTTCAACTGACTTATCAATATATTGACTCAATAATAAGAGGTCTCTTCCTAAGAAGGGATTAGATTACTAAGAAAAATATTTATTCATTACATCACCAACTCACATTCATACACAGAAGCACTTATGCTCACATGCACATACCACCTGAAAATACATCAAAGAATATATATACCAGACATGAAGATAATCATCTTATATAGAAAATGATTTTCCTCTCTACAGTAGGATTCAAATAGGGTGATTTTAAACAGAAAACACTCCTGTATATATTATTACCAGAATATACAATTTATAAACACAATTTCAGATATATTTCCATTATATAAGACCAAATGTTCAAATTTTTAAATGATTTCCATGCCAAGTTATATCAATCAATCATTATGTTTTCATATAATATGTAAACTTTTCTTAGAGTTCTGGTAAAGCCAAAATATAAATGATTAGATGAGACCTTTCTGAAATGGAAGTTGTTGAAAGTTTTAGTTAATATTCCTTACCAAGCACAACATCAGTATGTTAACTTTGACAAGTAGAAATAATGGCTTGTCTATTCATCAGCCCAGTGACTGATTCTGGCTTCTGAGAAAAAATCAGAACAGCCTGTTAACCTTAGAAAGATGTTTCATTTCCTTACACTCCCATATTTGCATCACATAAGCAAAGACAGAAAGACCAGTCTGCGAAACAGAAGAGAAATAAACTGAAAATAAAAATGGAAGCATGAATGACTTTAACAGCTACTTCATATTCATCTAATGGTTTGTCACACTGAACACCTGGAATTGTGTGTGAAAAGTACAGAAATTTTACTGTTACACTTGCTTCTATGAAGTTTATATGTCTCTGGTCACCTAGCGGTATGGAGACAAAATTGAAAAAAGGAAATAAGACGTCCAAAATTGAAAAAAGGAAATATGCCATTGTGCTTGCAAAACAATTAGAAGCAGCAAAAGATAACAATTAAGTACACATCACCAATGCCTAAATGCTGAAACTAGGAATCATTCCAATATTATGCCACAGAAATTGAGGATATCTTGCTAATACAGTATACAAAAAAACAATACAAACAAGAACAGAATTAAATGATGCTAAAAGTGAAAGAGGACATGCTGAAATGATATAAAATTACTTTTTTTTTTTTACCAAAAGCAGAGCATTTTGATAGAATATAAATGTTACCTTTTTCTAAAAAAGACAATAACAATAAAGACAAAAAGGAAAACTGGGACTTTACTTTCCTTCACCCACTTAGGAAAATAAAGTACAATCCTTTTGGATAGCACAATCCTTTTCTTTAGAGAGCAATTCAACTATTAATATTCTAATTGTGGGAACTGGGCAAAAGAGCTTTTCTTATACATCTGGAAGACATTCTCCATGCCCAAAGTATAGAGCTAGCCATGCCCTGACATATTCATGAATTCAGGCGCTCATTTATTCATTATGTCTGGGCTCACCACAATGTGAAGCAGTCAAAAAATGTGAAAGCCTTCATTCAAAAGTAAGAAATATTTGCTCAATTGGATAGAACTGGCACTGAATTTCTGTGCTTTCAAGAATCACATAAAGAAAAGCAGGACGAAGATAAAAATGTTGCCTGGAAATTTCTATGGCCACACTCACCTTTCTAAACCATGTAGCTAGTGAATATCATCCTTCAATTTACAGAATTCCAATAAAAGCTCTAACTAAAGGATTCAAGCTATATCTTGGTAAGGGGCTTCCCTTGTAGCTCAGTTGGCAAAGAATCTACCTGTAATGCAGAAGACCAAGGTTCTATTCCTGGGTTGGGAAGATCCCCTGGAGAAGGAAATGGCAAACCACTCCAATATTCTTTTGCCTTCAGAATCCCATGGACAGAGGAACCTAGCAGGCTTGAGTCCATGGTGTTGCAAGAGTCAGACACGACTTAGCGACTAAACCACCACCATATCTTGGTAACATGCAAAGATGGGCACAATAAAGGACAGAAATGGTATGGACCTGACAGAAGCAGAAGATATTAAGAAGAGGTGGCAAGAATACACTGAAGAACTGTACAAAAAAGATCTTCATGACCCAGATAACTACGATAGTGTGGTCACTCACTTAGAGCCAGATATCCTGGAACGAGAAGTCAATGGGCCTTAGGAAGCATCACTATGAACAAAGCTACAAGAGGTGATGGAAATTCAGTTGAGCTATTTCAAATCCTAAAAGATGATGCCATGATAGTGCTGCACTCAATATGCCAGCAAATTTGGAAAACTCAGCAGTGGCCACAGGACTGGAAAAGGTCAGTTTTCATTCCAATCCCAAAGAAAGGCAATGCCAAAGAATGTTCAAACTACCACACAATTGCTCTCATCTCACATGCTAGCAAAGTAATGTTCAAAATCCTCCATGTCAGGCTTTTTCAGTACGTGAACTGTGAACTTCCAGATGTTCAAGCTGAGTTTAGAAAAGGCAGAGGAACCAGAGATCAAATTGCCAACATCCATTGGATCATAGAAAAAGCAAGAGGGTTCCAGAAAAACATCCACTACTGCTTTATAGACTACATCAAAGCCTTTGACTGTGTGGATCACAACAAACTGTGGAAAATTCTTCAAGAGATGGGAATACCAGACCACCTTACCTGCCCCCTGAGAAATCTGTATGCAGGTCAAGAAGCAACACTTAGAACTGGACTTGGAACAACAGACTGGTTCCAAATCGGGAAAGGATACGTCAAGGCTGCATATTGTCACCCTGCTTATTTCACTTATATGTAGAGTATATCATGCAAAATACCGGGCTAGATAAAGCATAAACTGGAATCAAGATTGCTGGAAGAAATATCAATAACTTCACGTATGCATATGACACCACCCTTATGGCAGAAAGCAAAGAAGAACTAAAGAACCTCTTGATGAAAGAGAAAGAGAAGAGTAAAAAAGTTGGCTTAAAACTTAAAATTCAGAAAACTGAGATTATGGCATCTGTTCCCTTCACTTCCTGGCAAGTAGATGGGGAAACAGTGGAAACAGTGGCAGACTTTATTTTTGTGGGGCTCCAAAATCACTGCAGATGGTGACTGCAGCCATGAAATTAAAAGATGCTTGCTTCTTGGAAGAAAAGCTATGACTCACCTAGACAGCTTATTTAAAAGCAGAGACATTACTTTGCCAACAATGGTCCATCTAGTCAAAGCTATAGTTTTTCCAGTAGTCATGTATGGATGTGAGTGTTGGACTATAAAGAAAGCTGAGCGCTGAAGAATTGATGCCTTTGACCTGTGGTGTTGGAGAAGACTCTTGAGAGATCCTTGGAATGCAAGGAGACCCAACCAGTCAATCCTAAAGGAAATCAGTCCTGAATATTCAATGGGAAGGACTGATGCTGAAGCTGAAACTCCAATACTTTGGCCACCTGATGCAAAGAACTGACTCATTTGAAAAGACCCTGATGCTGGAAAGATTGAAGGCAGGAGGAGAAGGGTATGACAGAGGATGAGATGGTTGGATGGCATCACCAACTTGATAGACATGAGTTTGATTAAGCTCTGGGAGTTGGTGATGGACAGGGAAGCCTGGTGTGCTGCAGTCCGTGTGGGCACAAAGAGTCAGACACAAAGAGTACTGAATTGAACTGATATCTTGGTAAATAGGAAGGGAAGCCAAGAAAATTCTATCCCGAGTATTTTTTTCAAATATAAACATTGGACAGAAACTACTCCATTGACAGCAATGAGGAATTATGGAAATAAATTAAAAGTATGTACATTGCATATTGTTGTTGCTATCGTTCAGTCACCAAGTCTCATATTTGACTAAGACTTCATGGACTGTATCATGCCAGGCTCCTCTGTCCTCCACTATCTGCTGGAGTTTGCTCAAATTCATGTTCACTGAGTTGGTGATGCTACCTAACTACCTGCCACTCCCTTCTCCTTTTGCATTCAATTTTTCCCAACATCAGGGTCTTTTAAAGTGCAAATAAAGAATCAAATCAGGAGATGATGAATCTCTGAGAACTGGAAAACAGATAAAAGGTCTAACTGAATGAGCACTCAGAAATAATAAAGAATAAGCTCAACAATGCAGAAAACCAATCAAAGATGTGAAGACAAAATCACTGATAAAATCACTTATAATGCAAAGCAAAGGAAATGATAGATGAAAGAGGTATTAGAAAGACCTCCAAGACTGACACTAAGATAAAAATCAAAATGGCTTGGATAATTGGAAAAAATAATAGATAAACCAGAAACAATAAAATATCATTTATATCTAATTTAGAAAAGAGAAACTATCAAAAATAATAAAATTTTAAAATAACATCATATTTTAAATATCTGGGAAAAAAAATTGAATGTGCAAATCCCAGGGGCTCCCATGTAACTAGAAAAGTTAATGAACTTAATTCTATTAAAAATTAATAAACAAGCGAGTAGAACCAGTGGCTTAGTGAATTTCTGGGATATAAACACAAAAATCTTATCTCAAAACAGAAAACAGTCTACTTATTACAGATTTAGTCTTAAAAATCAAACCCATCTTAAACTTCTCCTATACATCACTAGAAATCATATGTTATTGTCCATGTTTGAAGTCAACAAAAAGGACCAAGATCATACACTCAAAAATATACCAAATCTATCTGAAGATACTAGTCAACTAAACTTAATCTGATTAATCCAAGTGAAAATTTTGTCAATGGAGGAAGAAATCTTGCTACAAAAATCCTTGCAATGAATACTGACTTAAGTAAAACATAATTAAATATAAATAACTGTCACTCTAAGGTCTGTAATATGTAGGTTAATTTAAACTTTCCTGGCACTTCTACTGTTCTTTTTTCATTATCTGTTATTTATAGACTGCACAGAGCAGGTCCTGTGATGGGCCCCTCTTAGTGAAAATTGAGATGTGTGTACATGTGGTGTAAGAAGAGTAAATGTTCAGTATTCAACATTAATAATTTTCCCTTATCAACTTTATGGTCATTTCTTTAACATGACATGGGGCAGCAGTAGGAGGGCATGTTTTTATTTTAATAGGAGACTGATTATTTAATGTGACTATTTCTATTCTAGAATTATCCAAGTAGTAGAGAAATATATTCTATGTGACCTACATATGGAAATAATCTTTTTTGTAGATGAAGACATGAAACTGATGCTACTGCTGCTACTGCTGCTGCTAAGTCACTTCAGTCGTGTCCGACTCTATGCGACCCCATAGACGGCAGCCCGCCAGGCTCCTCTGTCCCCGGGATTCTCCAGGCAAGAACACTGGAGTGGGTTGCCATTTCCCTCTCCAATGCATGCAAGTGAAAAGTGAAAGTAAAGTCGCTCAGTCGTGCCCAACTTTTAGCGACCCCATGGACTGCAGCCCACCAGGCTCCTCCATCCATGGGATTTTCCAGGCAAGAGTACTGGAGTGGGTTGGCATTGCCTTCTCCGAAAAGTGATGCTAGGAAAATATATATTTCCTTCAAAGAACGCTTACCGAAGTATAAGCCACAACTACTGTCTATTATTGTGGTGCATGTATGTCTGTGTATATGTGCATTTTTTTGAACACCATGAACTAACAACTCTTGTATGTTTTCCCTTCCTCAGCAGAATAATTATATTTGTACTTAATTCTGAGCTTGTTACATATAATATGTTGCCAAATATGATGATTTAAAGTCATTTTCACAGGCATAACATCATAAATATTGACTGTGTAAGAATACAGACCATATTTGCCTAAAATGAGGATTTTGATCCAAGTACATGAAAATTTGAAATTGAAAATATGCAAAACTCTCATTTAGTCCAAGATCTTCAGAAGCATTTGATGGATGTGACTTGTCGTCACTGCCAATGCACTCAGTTTAGATGTTATTTCAAGATTTATCCTCTACTGTGTGGCAGATTGTAGTCACTGCTGTGGGCAATCAAATTATAATAATCAACCTACAAACCAAAACCAGAAGGATAATAATCCTGTACTGTCTAATCTTCTTTCTGTCTCTCTGGTATTTGTTTTCTAGAAACAAAAACAAAACAAACACATAATGAATCACTGACAATACAAATATCTCTAAAAACTTTCTTCATACTCCTGTACTCATCTATTCCACCCCCCACAAGAACCCTGTGATTAAACAGACTAAAGTGACCTCAAACGTCACTGAGCACATTTAAATCATTCTCTGCATACTTTGTTTTTTTATTACAAAATTACTGTTTTCAGCAGCCTCTAGTTAAATGTTACTTAAGGAGGTGAAATAATGAGTGTATCCAAATGTATGTGGGTAAGTGTCCAACTCACTCCCCTAACAAAAAGACAAGTATTCTCTGAAATTTTAAATAATGGTATTGCTTCCTTTTTGCTTTGCTTTCTCTTTTCTTTCCTCCATGTATTTCTTTTTTCATCCTCCTCTCTCTCTTCCCTTCATCCTTCCTTCCCTCCCTCCCTACCTTCCTTCTATCCACTTTCCTTTCTCCCTCTCAGTCTAAAGCTATTATGTGGCCTGAATAAGTTAGGAGTCTTTGGGGGGATGGAGCAGTGATACAGGTCTGGGGATGAAACCCAAATAGAGTGAAAAGCATTTGGGAGGAAGAGCATCAGAGACTATACATATGTCATCAGAGTCTATGAGAAGCATATATGACAGGAGCATAGAGTGGTGTCTCAGAGCCTGAACAGAAAGAGCAAGGGTTTGAGAAAGAGAAAAAAAGTGCTGAGAAAACATCCTGATTGGTTGCTAGAGCCCACATAGAGGAGGGGGCGCCTTTGCAAAAGGAATGGCAGCTATGAAAATGGAAAACTGGGTTATATGATGGGAACATCAACTCAGGAGTAAATATACTGTGGATGAGTGGAGCTAGATTTCTTATTATTTAAAGAAGAGGTTCAGTTCAGCTCAGTTCAGTCACTCAGATGTGTCTGACTATTTGTGACCCCATGGACTGCAGCATGCCAGTCTTCCCTGTCCATCACCAACTCCCAGATCTTACCCAAACTCATGTCATTAAGTCAGTGATGCCAATCCAACCATCTCATCCTCTGTCATCCCCTTCTCCTCCTGCCCTCAATCTTTCCCAGCATCAGGGTCTTTTCAAATGAGTAAGCTCTTCACATCAGGTGGCCAAAGGATTGGAGTTTCAGCTTCAACATCAGTCCTTCCAATGAACACCCAGGGCTGATCTCCTTCAGAATAGACTGGTTGGATCTCCTGGGAGTCCAAGGGACTTTCAAGAGTCTTCTCCAACACCACAATTCAAAAACATCAATTCTTCAGCACTCAGCTTTCTTCACAGTCCAACTATCACATCCATACATGACCACTGGAAAAACCATAGCCTTGACTAGACAGACCTTTGTGGACAAATTAATACTCTGCTTTTAAATATGCTGTCTAGGTTGGTCATAACTTTCCTTCTAAGGAGTAAGCGTCTTTTAATTTCTTGGCTGCAATCACCATCTGCAGTGATTTTGGAGCCCAGAAAAATAAAGTCAGCCACTGTTTCCACTGTTTCCCATCTATTTGCCATGAAGTGATGGGACCGCATGCCATAATCTTAGTTTTCTGAATGTTGAGCTTTAAGCCAACTTTTTCACTCTCCTCTTTCACTTTCATCACAAATTGGTATGTCTTTTCTTTTTTCCTTTGCCTTTTGCTTCTCTTCTTTTCTCAGATATTTTTAAGGCCTCCTCAGACAACCATTTTGCCTTTTTGCATTTCTTTTTCTTGAGGATGATCTTGATCACTGCCTTCTGTACAATGTCACGAACCTCCATCCATAGTTCTTCAGGCAGTTGTCTATTAGATATAATCCCTTGAGTCTATTTGTCACTTCCACTGTATAATTATAAGGGATTATATTTAGGTCACACCTGAATCATTTAGTGGTTTTCCCTACTTTCTTCAATTTAAGTCTGAATTTTGCAATAAGGAGTTCATGATCTGAGCCACAGTCAGCTCCTGGTCTTGTTTTTGCTGACTGTATAGAGCTTCTCCATTTTTGGCTGAAAGGGATATAATCAGTATGATTCATTATGATCATCTGGTAATGTCCATTTGTAGAGTCTTCTCTTGTGTTGTTGGAAGAGGATGTTTGCTATGACCAGTGCATTCTTTTGACAAAATTCTGTTAGCCTTTGACCTGCTTCATTTTGTACTCCAAGGCCAAATTTGCCTGTTACTCCAAGGATCTCTTGACTTCTTACTTTTGTGTTCCAGTTCCCTATAATGAAAATGACATCTTTTGGGCGTGTTAGTTCTAGAAGGTCTTGTAGATCTTCATATAACTCTTCAACTTCAGCTTCTTCAGTATTACTGTTTGGGACATAGACTTGGATTAATGTGATATTGAATTATCACATTATTGGAAACGAACAGAGATCATTCTGTTATTTTTGAGATTGCATCCAAGTAGTGCATTTTGGACTCTTTTGTAGATTATGAGGCCTAATCCATTTCTTCTAAGGTTTTCTTGCCCACAGTAATAGATAAAATGGTCATCTGTGTCAAATTCACCCATTCCAGTCCATTTTAATTCACTGATTCCTAAAATGTTGATGTTCACTCTTGCCATCTCCTATTTGACCGCTTCCAATTTGCCTTGATTCATGGACCTAAAATTCTAGGTTCCCATGCAATATTGCTATTTTTACAGCATTGGACTTTACTTCCATCACCAGTCACATCCACAACTGGGTGTTGTTTTCTCTTTGGCTCTGTCTCTTCATTCTTTCTGGAGTTATTTCTCCAGTGTTCTCCAGTAGCATATTGGGCACCTACTGGCCTGGGGAGTTCATCTTTCAGGGTCCTATCTTTTTTGCTTTTCATACTGTTCATGGGGTTCTCAGGCAAGAATACTTAAGTGGTTTGCCATTGCCTCCTCCAGTGGACCATGTTTTGTCACAACTCTCCACCGTGACTCGTACATCTTGGGTGGCTCTACATGGCATGGATCATATTTTCATTGATTAAACAGGCTGTGACCCATGTTGCCAAAATCCGCTGGATCATTGTAAAAGCAAGAGAGTTCCAGAAAAACATCTATTTCTGCTTTATTGACTATGCCAAAGCTTTTAACTGTGCAGATCACAATAAACAGGGGAAAATTCTGAAACAGATGGGAATACCAGACCACCTGACTTGCCTCTTGAGAAACCTATATGCAGGTCAGGAAGCAACAGTTAGAACTGGACATGGAACAATAGACTGGTTCCAAATAGGAAAAGGAGTATGTCAAGGCTGTATATTGTCACCCTGCTTATTTAACTTATCTGTGGAGTACATCATGAGAAACACTGGGTTGGAAGAAGCACAAGCTGGAGTCAAGATTGCCGGGAGAAATATCAATAACCTCAGATATGCAGATGACACCACCCTTATGGCAGAAGTGGAACTAAAGTGAAGAGGAACTAAAAAGCCTCTTGATGAAAGTGAAAGAGGAGAGTGAAAAAGTTGGCTTAAAGCTCAACATTCAGAAAATTAAGATCCTGGCATCTGGCCCCACCACTTCATGGCAAATAGATGGGGAAACAGTGGAAACAGTGTCAGACTTTATTTTTGGGGGCTACAAAGTCACTGCAGAGGGTGATTCAGTTCAGTTCAGTTCAATTCAGTTCAGTTCAGTCTCTTAGTCGTGTCCAGCTCTTTGCGATCCCATGAATTGCAGCACGCCAGGCCTCCCTATCCATCACCAACTCCCGGAGTTCATTCAAACTCACGTCCATCGAGTCGGTGATGCCATCCAGCCATCTCATCCTCTGTCATCCCCTTCTCCTCCTGCCCCCAATCCCTCCCAGCATCAGAGTCTTTTACAATAAGTCAACTCTTCGCATGAGGTGGCCAAAATACTGGAGTTTCAGCTTTAGCATCATTCCTTCCAAAGAACACCCAGGACTGATCTCCTTCGGAATGGACTGGTTGGATCTCCTTGCAGTCCAAGGGGCTCTCAAGAGTCTTCTCCAACACCACTGTTCAAAAGCATAATTCTTTGGCATTCAGCTTTCTTCACAGTCCAACTCTCACATCCATACATGACTACTGGAAAAACCATAGCCTTGACTAGACAAACCTTTGTTGGCAAAGTAATGTCTCTGCTTTTGAATATGCTATCTAGGTTGGTCATAACTTTCCTTCCAAGGAGTAAGTGTCTTTTAATTTCATGGCTGCAATCACCATCTGCAGTGATTTTGGAGCCCCGAAAAACAGAGACATTCAGAAAACTAAGATCATGGCATCTGGTCATATCACTTCATGGCAAATAGATGGGGAAAAAGTGGAAACAGTGTCAGACTTTATTTTGGGGGGCCACAAAATCACTGCAGATGGTGATTGTAGTCCTGGGTGTTCTTTGGAAGGAATGATGCTAAAGCTGAAACTCCAATACTTTGGCCGCCTCATGTGAAGAGTTGACTCATTGGAAAAGACTCAGTCAAGAGGTTATGTGTGGTGATATTTGCCAACAGAATGTCAAGGCAGAATAGATAGGTTCTAGAAGAGCTTTTATTCTACATAATTTTTAACAATTTAATAATATAGATTAATAACCAATTGCTGGTCTTGAGAAATCCAAACTAGCTTTTTGTCATCCACTTGAGAATTTATTGATAGGTAGAGAGAATTTCCAATTTTAAGCCAGTGGTCCTTCAAAATCATATGCTAGAGGAAAGTTCAGAGACCAGTTTTTTTGCTAAGCCAATAAAGGATAATAAAGAGAGAATATCACATTAACTCAGAATAGATTCACTGTTTCCAGTTCTAAGAATAACTCATTGAAAGGTTTTTAATTTAATTGACATTATATATACATAATTCAGCAGAGATGATAACCATAGGATAACAGAATTAGAGATGAAAAATCTCAACATGGTGCCGACCAGAGAGGACATCATTTATCTCCTTGAATTTGGGTGTTCTACTAAGTCAGATGTGAAAACCTCTTAGAAAAATACTGCGTAAGTGGAAGATATAGGTTTTAAAATTATTCAAGCAGAAATACATTTTCAAGGAGGGATACCATTAAGATTTTGTACTGATAATCTCTAAGTTCCAGAAGCTATAACAGGTCTCATTAAATGTTTAACTCTTTAGCTTCCTTCATGCATCAGGTTTAGCCAAAATTGGAAAGTAAAGCATTTTAGACTCTTCCATTCCTCAATTCAGTGCCCTCTGACTTATGTTTTTATATCATAAAACCTTAGAAGTCAAGCTTAGTCTCAGATCCATTCTATATATTCTTATTAGCGAGTGAGTGAAAGTCGCTCAGTCGTGTCTGACTCTTTGCGACCCCATGGACTGTAACCCACCAGAGTCCTCTGTCTATGGAAATCTTCAGGCAAGAATTCTGGAGTTGGTTACCATTTCCTTCTCCAGGAAATCTTCTCAACCCAGGGACTGAACCCAGGTCTCCTGCATTTTAGGCAGATTCTTTACCATCTGAGCCACCAGAGAAGCCCAAACAGGTTTCTAATTAACTCCTTAATATTAAGGAATTGGAAGTTAAAGACTGTAACTTTAATATTTTCCAGTAATAACTGTATTTGGAAGTCAGATGTATGACAGTTCTCTGAGAAAGGTGTAAATCTTCAACAAGTACAATATCAGGGACCTGAGCTGATCATGCTCCATCCCCATTAATTATTTCTTGTGGTCGCATAGCTGGAAGTTAACATAGATATGAAAATAATTCCTAAAACAATACAACACACACACAACAAACACTTGATAAGTATTTACTATCAATTTTGAAAATTGTCTATCTGGACAATTACCACAATCTGGAAAATTATTTTAATTATTCCAGTGTTTATAACTGTATAGTTATTGCAATATCAATATTTATCAATATCTTTGTGCTTCAATTTATCAGTAAAAGCAAGAAATTACTAAATAGGAAAATGTTTTAATAATTTTAAAAGCATTCTAGTTAGGACATCAACAATCTGTTGCAATAAACAACAAGGTCTACTGTATACAACACAGACCTATATTCAGTATCCTATGATAAACCATAATGGAAACAAATATAATAGGAATGTACATACATACATGTATAACTGAAGCACTTTGTTGTACAGCAGAAATTAACACAATATTGTAAATCAACTATACTTCAATTAAAAATTTGTTGAATAGTTTTGTTAACGTTTTGTCACCAATTTATCATTAACTATAACTGATTTAAATGAATACTGTCAATATCAGAAAGGAAGAGTCTAAAATGTTTCTGCTTTCCAATATTTGCATTAATTTGAAGAAATTTGGGACAGAAGTTTTTAGTATGCTGGTTTTCTGTTCTCTCTAGCAATCTTCCAACTAGACCTGGCCAGATAAACCAGTTCTGCCAGTGAGAAATAGCAGAAATTAACAACTAGAATTTCCAAAGGAAGCTTTTTCAAAAAAAGACAGCCTTGGCAGGCTGGCAGCAGTCTATCTTTCTATTTATCTGGCATGTGGACATGAGGCCTATAGGTTGAACAGTCATTTTGCACCAGTGCTAACAAGCATCAGGGTCAGGAACACATGCCAAAGACTGGCTTCCCTGATGGTATTTTGGGGGAGAGTTTGCCTTTCCCAGGTCTTCATACTGCTATGAGATTAAAACATTTTTTCTCATTTAAACCATAGTTCCTTGGGTTTTATGGTATTTATTTCTAAATACAATCCTAACTGATGCAATATAAAATGACCTATTTTTATTACACAATCTAATATGAAACAGTTAATCCTCACCAGTAGGAAAACAACTATAACAGAAATTTCACCTTAGCACAACCAAAATGTCAACAGAGAACTACACACTTATCAGATAGCAAAGAAAACTTAGTTCAAGTTTTTCTATCTCCTCATAATTTTTGGTTCTCTAGATTTTTATTTTTAAATTAAAGATAGGTAGGTATTCTAATGAGGATTAATATTCCATAGCATAAAATATTCTGCCATTGCTTTGCTACCCTTCTCTGCTCACTTTCTTTCCTTTGGATTCTCCTCTGGAGCTTCAAATTCTCTTTCAATTTATCAGAGTGGTTTCTTTCTTTCTTTATAAAACTATTTTGAGCCAATAAACAGGCCCTAGGGACTCAGTTTCTATACCAAGGACTAAACCTATTTTCCAACCATATATGGCTCTTTGCCTGAGAGAATTTTTATATAAATGAAATCCATCCTTTCTAAGTGTTTATGCAACAGCAATGAGCTACTGTAATGTTCTCATTGTGCTAGCATCCAGTATGCTCTCATATAGAATGGGTGAGAATACATAGTTATTTCTTTCATATTGGTAGGTTTTTCTGCCATACCCTTCTGTTCAATTTCCTGCATCTTTTCTTGAAAAGAACAAAAGCAAAGAGAAAAATATGCACATCACAGCCAAACCACATTGTCTTTTGCAGAGAGCAAAATGGCTACCCAATCTTAGCAAAAAAAAGTAGGCATTTCCTTTACCCATGCAAGCACGAAATGACAAAACCAGTATAACACGATATAGGTAGATAAAAGACCAATAGAAAAATTATTTCTTCTTTCAGAAATTAAATGAAGTGAAAGTGTTAGTCATTCAGTCATGTCCGACTGTTTGCGACCCCATGTACTGTAGTCCACCAGCCTCCTCTGACCATGGAATTCTCCAGGTAAGAATACTGGAGTGAGAGGTCATTCCTTCTCCAGCAGATCATCCCTTCCCAGTGATCCAACTCAGGTCTCCTGCATTATAGGCAGATTCTTTACCATCTGAGCCATGAAATAATTTGCTGTAAACTTGTGGCGTCATCAGCCACTCAACTTCCCAACTTCCTTAAATAATTCAAACTGTGAAAAGTATATTACCATGGCTTTTACTAGAATATTTCAATTATGCTGAGTGATTGCTATCTTTTCTATGTGCATCTGTGCATTAAACCAATTAATCAGTGTTCACATACAGTTTCCATATATCTGAGGTATTTATATCTTCAGCTGAATATAGAAAATGAATTCAGTTGAATATGAAAATTCAGTTGAATATAGAAAATGGCTAAACACCATTTGCCCTAGACTTGCAGTGCCTTAATTTTTGAAGTCCACACTCAAGTAAACATTTCAAAAATGTTTTAGAGAATAGAATGATTTTTAAATTTTGCTTAAGAAATTTAAAAATAAAAATCTGTTCTTTAATGTGAGTATTTTTATTGTATTGCTTTTCCAAGTAGCACAGTGGTAGAGAATCTGCCTGCCAATGTAGGAAGTGCAGGAGATGCAGGTTTGATCTCTGGGTTGGGAGGATCTCCTGGAGTAGGAAATGGCAACCCACTGCAGTATTCTTGCCTGGAAAATTCCATGGACAGAGGAGCCTGGCAGGCAACAGCAAGGTGTCAGACATGACTGAGTGAGAACACACACGTAATCCTTATCTTTATCAAGTTGCAGCCAACTGATAAAAACTTTGTGAACTGATGCCAGTTTTGGCCTAGTATTAGGGGGTGGGAAGGCTAGGTTCATAAACAATCTCATACAGTGTTAATGCATCAAGAATGTATATTTACATTAAAAATATATAATAGATTTTGCCCCCCCTGGGCTTGAGTTTCTCAACCTTAGCAGCAGTCCATTTTTCTGTTCCTACTACTTATTCACTGTCTGTATTTGCCCCTTTTGGTAGCAATCTGGAGTTTCAAGTCTCTCTTTATTTCTCTATACAAAGTTATCTTTTCCAAAGATAATGGTAGTAACTAGCATTAATTACTCATCAACTATATAAAAAACATTTCAACTTAAATTTTCAGAGTATTTTCAGCTTGATTTTTCAAGATTTCTAGATTGTATATACAAACTGTAAAGAAGGTTAAAAACAAGCAAACAAAAAAACCACCTAACTCTCTAATGTGTATCCTTAATATAATAAAATGTTTTGGTAAAGAGATTTTTACTCAGTTTGGTATCACATAGATCTGATTTATATTCTTGTTTATTATTTTTGTGTATGAGTTTAAGTTTTCTTGTGGTCACATTTTTGAGAAAAAAAAAACTGAGGAAATTTCATAAATAGTTCTCAATAAGTTGCTTTGAATAGGTTGTGATCTTAATAAATTGATCAAGCAACAAAAAGGAGGAATTTTAATTTGAGGGTGGGGCCATAAAGTTTGCAGAAATTTAGACCCTGATTAAGGAAAGCTGTATAAAGTAAAACCTCAAGTAGAATCCTGGTTTGAAGGCACTTTCAAATAAGTTATTCTAACTTATCTACTATACAGTATAGCAGTCCTTCTCAGATGTAACATTGCAGCCAGTGCCAGTCCAGGAACTGTTTGATATTGGTCCAAAATGCGACAAGTATTTAGAAACTCTACAGTAATCTCTTATCCTTATGATATAAAATTGTTGTGCTTACTTCATCAGTGATCATGTAACAAATAATTTGTGGTCAGGCACCCATTTATGGAACTCACTATATATAGCACAAACATCATATGTAAACCCCTCTCTGTCTCTATTACAAAACATTTGTAAGTTCAATTTGCTCAATAGGTTTGTTTGCTTTTTATTTTTTCTTTTTAAATAGATGTATATGGGCAACCTGAAGAAATCTTGCCTGTATCCAGTTTAGCTGTGAACAAAACATTCATTTGAATACAAAGACTTAAATTGCTAAGGATGAGAAGACAAGATATACTTCGATTACACATGGATTAATATCAATTGTATGTGCTTCATAAAAACACTGGATTAGATATGAGGGGCCTATATGCAGACTAGCAAACATCAGAATTCAATATATGTTGCAAATATTAATTCAAAAATAAGAAATTCGATATTAACAAATCAAATAAGGAAAATTAATCCCATGGAAAATAACTCTAAAATGTTTATAAAAGTGAAAGTGAAAGTGAAATCACTCAGTCATGTCTGACACTTCACGAACCCACGGACTGCAGCCTACCAGGCTCTTCCATCCATGGGATTTTCCAGGCAAGAGTACTGGAGTGGGGTGCCATTGCCTTCTCCGCAAAGGTTTATAAAGTAACAAGCTATTGTCTTAAAGGTGATTCTATATATTGATTCTTGTTTTCTTCTAAAGAATTGATAGATGGCAATTCTGACAACCTCTAGTGTATAGCTCTTCAGTTGACTTAACCTTTATTTTCCTCCTAGCCAGAGTGATCTAAGTGATCTGTTTGAGGTAGTGACATGGAATGTGTTACATAGAGTGACAAACAGAAAAAAAATCCCTAAAGCCAATGGGTAATTTTGACACATTCCTATTAAATAGTTATGAGAGAGTCAATTCCTAGTCAGGTTGATAAGAAGTCCAGGGGTCCCGAAGGAGAGAGGGGTCTGGAATTCTCAAGGAGGAGGAAAGGACAAATGTTTTTTTTTTTCCTCTATGTTCCTTAGTCTTAGCCACGTAAAACGTTTTATCTTAAAGCCTCAAACTGAAGATTACACAACAAACAACTCAATTTAAACTCTGTCAGTTCAGTTCAGTTGCTCAGTCCTGTACAACTCTTTGCAACCCCATGAATTGCAGCACGCCAGGCCTCCCTGTCCATCACCAACTCCCGGAGTTCATTCAAACTCATGTCCATTGAGTCGGTGATGCCATCCAGCCATCTCATCCTCTGTCGTCCCCTTCTCCTCCTGCCCCCAATCCCTCCCAGCATTAGAGTCTTTTCCAATGAGTCAACTCTTCGCATGAGGTGGCCAAAGTACTGGAGTTTCAGCTTCAGCATCATTCCTTCCAAAGAACACCCAGGACTGATCTCCTTTAGAACGGACTGGTTGGATCTCCTTGCAGCCCGAGGGGCTCTCAAGAGTCTTCTCCAACACCACAGTTCAAAAGCATCAATTCTTCGGTGCTCAGCTTTCTTCACAATCCAACTCTCACATCCATACATGACTACTGAAAAAACCATATCCTTGACTAGACAGGCCTTTTTTAGCAAAGTAATGTCTCTGCTTTTGAATATGCTATCTAGGTTGGTCATAACTTTCCTTCCAAGGAGTAAGCGTCTTTTAATTTCATGACTGCAATCACCATCTGCAGTGATTTTGGAGCCTCCCAAAGTAAAGTCTGACACTGTTTCCACTGTTTCCCCGTCTATTTGCCATGAAGGGATGGGACCAGATGCCATGATCTTCGTTTTCTGAATTTTGAGCTTTAAGCCAACTTTTTCCACTCTCCTCTTTCACTTTCATTAAGAGGCTTTTCAGTTCATCTTCACTTTCTGCCGTAAGAGTGGTGTCATCTGCATATCTGATGTTACTGATATTTCTCCCAGCAATCTTGATTCCAGTTTGTGTTTCTTCCAGCCCAGCGTTTCTCATGATGTATTCTGCATATAAGTTAAATAAGCAGGGTGACAATATACAGCCTTGATGTACTCCTTTTCCTATTTGGAACCAGTCTGTTGTTCCATATCCAGTTCTAACTGTTGCTTCCTGACCTGCATATAGGTTTCTCAAGAGGCAAGTCAGGTGGTCTGGTATTCCCATCTCTTGAAGAATTTTCCACAGTTTATTGTGATCCACACAGTCAAAGGCTTTGGCATAGTCAATAAAACAGAAATAGATGTTTTTCTGGAACTCTCTTGCTTTTTTGATGATCCAGTGGATGTTGGCAATTTGATCTCTGGTTCTTCGGCCTTTTCTAAAACCAGCTTGAACATCTAGAAGGTCACGGTTCACATGTTGCTGAAGTCTGGCTTGGAGAATTTTGAGCATTACTTTACTAGCATGTGAGATTTGAACTCTGTACTAAGATTTGTACTAAATCCTTAGTACAGATTTAAACTCTGTACTAAGGATTATATAACAACAATGTATCCTGCTTGAGGACAGTGTCTTGAAAAATCCTTCTGGCTAATCCTGTTATCTTAAATGTAAATTATGGGAGTGGGTCTAGTAAGATGTTTATAACCTCCAGACATTCTTTGGATTCATTGTAATAACTAATTAGAAAGTATATAACTCCATTGCTAACACTAGTGAGGGGGCACTCTTTCTGCCCCCTTCTGATGTCTGTATCAGAAACTTTCTCTATCTCTTCTATACTTTAATAAAACTTGATTACACAAAAGCTCTGAGTGATCAAGCCTTGTCTCTGGCCCCGAATTGAATTCTCCTCATGAGGCCAAGAATCCCAGTGTCTTTCATGGTTTAGCAACAACCTTTCAGTTACTTAACTGGAAAAAAAAAAGTCTAAGCAATTAAATCACATTTTCTTGCTTTGTCTTTATATATATACATATATACACATACATACATACATACAAAGCTGGGTAGCCCAGCTATGCATGAAAATAGTGCAGAGAAACTGAAGAGTTAATTAGGTTTTTTAATGTGGATAATAATAGTACCCTGAAACATATAGGATAAAACTGCAATGGTTATCAATCTTCATGATAAAATGATCTACAGCTAGGAGTGAGGAAAGGTATTTGGCCATCCTCTGCAGTTTTTATGGATACAAAAGAACACAATTTTCATTTATATTCTAAACATGCAGCTCTTATGGTCCCACAAGTACTTGGAAACCCCTAGACATCTCCTGCACTCTTTAAGAAGAAAAGCTATAGAAGACATAATAACGAACTCCCCCTCTACCTGAAGGCATTCATGTCGTACCCCCAAACTGGGAATAAGTTCCCCTACATGACGAAAAACAAAAAAGACTTTACAGATGTGATTAAGTTAAAGGTCCTAAAATGAGATTATCCTGGATCATATGGATGGTCCAAAATGTGATCACAAGGGTCCTTATGAGAGGGAGTCAGAAGCATCAGAGACTGAGAACAAATAGAAGAATGAACAGACGTTGGAGTAATGGGTTGTGAACTGGAGGAAGGGGCCAGGATGCACGAATTCCAAGAGGTCTCTGCTGCTGCTGCTGCTGCCGCTTCAGTAGTGTCCAACTCTGTGCGACCCCACAGACGGCAGACCACCAGGCTCCCCCAAGCTGAAAAATGTAAAGAAATGGATTCTCCCCTAGAGCTTCCAAAAGAAACATAGCTCTGCTTACACCTTTGTAATAGGCTATAAGGTCATTTTGGACATTAGAGCTCCCAAACTGAAAGATAATAAACTTGTATTGTTTTAAGCCACAAAGTTTATGGTAATTTATTACAGAAGCATTAGGAAATACATATTCAAGATAAAACTAAATCATCAAATGAAATATGACTATTATTGTTCAAAGAAAGAGAGATCATTTTCTTTTAAAATCATTAACATCTACCTATAATTTATTTCTGGATTGAATAAATAATTTTAACCAGTTCTCTTTTTAATCAAAGTCATTTCAACTATCTTCAAGAACTTTGTGTTTACCATTTTAGGTATCACAATTTCCTCACATGACCACATAAAGGAATCCATTTGGAAATTCACCCAAGTAACAGGTAAAACCCTAAATCCTGAGCAGGTACATAAGCACACAGTTGGTACTCAGTAAATATTTGCAAATGTTGTCATTATAATTTTGCAAGCTTAAATTATATCACATTTTATTTTCTTATAATACCATGTTCTTTAAATCAAGAATTCAAGCTTAATTTTTCAAAAGGAATCATTATCTATACAACATTCTAAAAATTATATGCTTGCCTGCTGTATCAACTTAGGAAGATAGACATTCATGAAGCAGAATAACACAGAAACCAAATCACATCTAACTTTGTATAATGTTATAATAACTATTTAAATATGATTTCCTTTTTAATGGCACTTTAATCAAAAGCTAGTCGAGGGTTACATTTTTCACAAGCATCTTTTGGTCATCTGGAGGTTTCAGTATGATAAACTAAGTTCTATTCACCAATATTTCGTGTCTCTCCTTGAAGGAGGATGAAGCCTGTTACCACATAAAGTAGGTGCTTCAGCTAATAAGCTGTGAACAGAAGTGAGGCAGTCACTTCCCAGAAGAATGATTAAGAATCAGCCCATGCGTCACCATGCTCATCCTACTCTCAGTGACTGGCAGTGGCTGTTCAGACAGCCTGCATGCCTGAGCAAAGCCTCCAGCTGATTCACATAAAATGCAGCATGAACAGGGAGCAAGTCTTTGAGGTTTGGGAGGCATGTGTTGTAAACTACTGAGATTTGGAGAGTCTAGGATAATCTATAGAGAAGGCAATGGCAGCCCACTCCAGTACTCTTGCCTGGAAAATCCCATGGATGGAGGAGCCTGATGGGCTGCAGTCCATGGGGTCGCGAAGAGTCGGACACAACTGAACGACTTCACTTTCACTTTTCACTTTCATGCGTTGGAGAAGGAAATGGCAACCCACTCCAGTGTTCTTGCCTGGAGAATCCCTGTTGGGCTGCTGTCTATGGGGTCGCACAGTGTCGGACACAGCTGAAGCAACTTAGCAGCAGCAGCAGCACCAGCGGGGAAAACTACTGAATACAAGCTCGGTGTAATACCTTCATAATCACTTCTGCCATGATTTTATAAGCAAAACCTCTTCTCAAAGAATGTTAAGGTACTATTTGTAAATTTGGGTCTATAATTTTTCCTCAGTGAAAAACCAAGCATATGTTATCTGAACAACTTGTGTTTAGAAGATATTTTTTCAGCTCCTACTGTTAGAAATCATTCAGCAATTGGTTTAAAAAAAATGATTCCTACATAGATCCATAATAATTAGTTCCAGTCAGATCAGAGTTCATATATTCACAGGAAATTATCAAAATTGGCTCTAGAAGTGATTGTGGTACAATTCTGAATCGTGACTAAAATATTTAGTAAATATTCCTTCTCAGTGGCTGAGGCCAGCATATTTAGCCACAACTGAATTGTAAATCTGTCAGCCATTTTCCCCTCTAAAACCAATAAGTACACATCCACTTAGGAATTTGTTTTGAATTTATCTGCATTGACCAAGCACTCAAACTATGAGTGAACGAGTGCTGAGATGAATTTTGAACATTTTTATGATCTTCAGACTAGCATTTAAAGTCTGATATAGACAGCTTATCCACTTATATATATAGCTTCTCTTTTCTACTAATAGATATTCCCCTACACATAAAAAAGATTTTAAATTAAATAACAAATGAATTAGAAATTTCACATAGAGTATAAACATGTGATCTGAAATGAATCACCACTAAGTGCATTGATCCAAAATAATATAGAAAATTCTTTTATTCATCAATACTATATGCAAAAGAAAACCAAAACCCCTAGACCTAGAAATCATTAGACCAAAAAGAAATTCAAGATGTTAAAATTTTCAAATTATAGCTAAATTAGCAATGAGACTCTTTATTCTGAGGCTTTTCTGCATTAACTATCCATACTATTACTTTTATCATTATTTTAAATGCATAACAAACAAATAGCATTTTTGAGTCTCAAAATGCATATGACAACATCAATACCATCAAATTTAACCTCTTCTGTGATAGAATAGTAATGGCAGATCTGACTATTCATTTCTAATCAGTCTCAGAAATGCTATGTGTACTAAGCAAGGGTACTCAGAACTGACTATATCAGAATTGCCTGAGACTATATAAAAATATAGATAACAGATATAGATGGAGATATACTATAGATGAAGATATGTATATACGGGTTCTAGATGTAAATGAGATCTAGATCTCAACCCATTCTTCTTGCCTGGGAAATCCCAAGGACAGAAGGAGCCTGGTGGAGCTCCAGCCCCTGTGGTCACAAAAGAGTCAAAAAGGACTTAGAGACTAAACAATGACAACAAACTCTCTCTTGACCTGAGTCTCTTTAAAGAAAGAGATCAATGCATCCAGATGAAGATATATAGATGCTGTCTCTATATATGATCTAGATAATTCTATTTCTTTCTCTAGATACCTAGAGATAGTTACATGATGAGTGATACGTAGATAGTCAGACTCCACACACCTCACACACCCCTAATTTCCTCACTTCAATTATTAGGAGAGAGCTCAGAGAGTAAAGCGTCTGCCTCCAATGCAGGAGACCCGGATTCGATTCCTGGGTCGGGAAGATCCCCTGGAGAAGGAAATGGCAATCCACTCCAGTACTCTTGCCTGGAAAATCCCATGGACGGAGGAGGAGTCCATGGGGTTGCAAAGAGTCGGACACGACTGAGCGACTTCACTTTCACTTTCACTAAGAGATCTAATTCTTAGGTAGGAGGAAGGGGTCCAGGGCCTTCGAGGAAGAGAAAGGGGTCCTGGGCTTTCAAGAAACAAAGGAAAAACTATTTTTTTCTACATTGCTTTGTCTTAGTCACAGAAGACACAAATTTTTTTTCTTAAAGTCTGAGTTGTTATGACAACAATCTTTAAGACTAACCTTCTTTAAGTCTAGGGCTGATGATTACAAAACAAAACAACTCATCTTAAACTATAATATATCCTGCTTTCTCCTTCTTAACAGGAAACTTCTGACTAATCCTTTTATCTTAAAATGCATATTGTGGGAGTAGGTCTAGTAAGACCTTTGTATTGTTAGTCTAAGATCTTGTTAATTTAAGATGTATGTTGTGGGAGAGGGTCTGGTAAAAGTATACAAGGCCTTGATTAGACTAGCTAGGGGGGCACTCTCCAGCCCCCTTCTGCTGTCTATGTCAGAAGCTTTCTCTGGCCTTTTGCACTTTAATAAAACTCTGCTACACAAAAGCTCTTGAGTGATCAATCCAGGCCCCTGTTCCTGAAGCTAAATCTTCTTCTTTGGAGGTCACAAATCTGGCATCGTTCACCGGAAGCTATCAATTCCATGACTTCTGCCTACCAAGTTGACTTGTAAATTAGAAGAATGGTCAGAACTCTCAATAATTCTCACTGAGTAGAGCTAGAGAGACTGAGAAATATATATTTTTCATAAGATCCCCAAGTATCCCTGTGCATGAGTCCGTGCTTAGTTGCTTCAGTTGTAGTTTGACTCTTTGCGACCCCATGGACTGTAGCCTGCCAGGCTCCTCTGTCCGTGGGGATTCTCCAGGCAAAAATACGGGAGTGGGTTGCCATGCCCTCCTCCAGGGGATATTCCTGACCCAGGGATCGAACCCACATCTCTTATGTCTCCTGCATTGGCAGGTGGTCTCTTTACTACTAGCGCTACCCGGGAAGCCGCAAGTGTCCCTGACATACAGCCAAATCTGGAAACCTATAACTTAGAGTACATGACAGTTCTCAGGAAATTTTTTCCTTTTAATTGTATTACTTAATGTAGAATTTACAGGTTTTGTTCCACAAGTAAGAAACAGAAAACATGTGTTTAGACACATAATCTCAGGTGTTAGATATAAAGTCTAGGTGTGTTTGCTATGTTCAGATTTGTGTATGCTCAGTTACTAAATTGTGTCTTACTCTTTGTGACCCCATGAACTGTGGTATGCCAAGCTCCTCTGTCTATGGGATTTCCCAAGCAAGAGTACTGGAGTGGGTTGCCATTTCCTTCTCCAGGGGATATTCCCAACCCAGGGATCTAACCTGCATCTCTTGTGCCTCGTGCGTTGGCAGGTGGTTTCTTTACCACTGAGCCACCAGGGAAGCCCTATTTTCATATTCAGTTCAGTTCAGTTCAGTTGCTCAGTCATGTCCAACGCTTTGTGACCCCATGAATCACAGCTCGCCAGGCCTCCCTGTCCACCACTAACTACCAGAGTTCACCCAAACTCATGTGCATCAAGTAGGTGATGACATCCAGCCATCTCATCCTCTGTCGTCCCCTTATACTTTTGCCCTCAATCCCTCCCAGCATCAGGGTCTTTCCCAATGAGTCAACTCTTCACATGAGGTGGCCAAAGTATTGGCGTTTCAGCTTTAGCATCATTCCTTCCAATGAATATCCAAGACTGATCTCCTTTAGGATGGACTGGTTGGATCTCCTTGCAGTCCAAGGGGCTCTCAAGAGTCTTCTCCAACACCACAGTTCAAAAGAATTAATTCTTTGGTGCTCAGCTTTCTTCACAGTCCAACTCTCACATCCATACATGACCACTGGAAAAACCATAGCCTTGACTAGACGGACCTTTCTTGGCAAAGTAATGTCTCTGCTTTTTAATATGCCATCTAGGTTGGTCATAACTTTCTTTTCAAGGAGTAAGTGTCTTTTAATTTCATGGCTGCAATCACCATCTGCAGGGATTTCGAATCCCAAAATATAAAGTCTGACACTGTTTCCGCTGTTTCCCTATCTATTTCCCATGAAGTGATGGGACCACATGCCATGATCTTTGTTTTCTGAATGTTCAGCTTTAAGCCAACTTTTTCACTCTCCTCTTTCACTTTCACCAAGAGGTTTTTGAGTTCCTCTTCACTTTCTGCCATATGAGTGGTGTCATCTGTATATCTGATGTTATTAATATTTCTCCCGGCAATCTTGATTCCAGCTGGTGCTTCTTCCAGCCCAGTGTTTTTCATGATGTACTCTGCAGATAAGTTAAATAAGCAGGGTGACAATATACAGCCTTGACATATTCCTTTTCCTATTTGGAACCAGTCTGTTGTTCCATGTCCAGTTCTAACTGTTGCTTCATGACCTGCATACAGGTTTCTGCATACAGAGGCAAGTCAGGTGGTCTGGTATTCCCATCTCTTTCAGAATTTTCCACAGTTTCTTGTGATCCACACAATCAAAGGCTTTGGCATAGTCAATAAAGCAGAAATGGATGTTTTTCTGGAACTCTCTTGCTTTTTCCATGATCCAGCAGATGTTGGCAATTTGATCTCTGGTTCCTTGGCCTTTTCTAAAACCAGCTTGAACATCAGGAAGTTCACGGTTCACATATTGCTGAAGCCTGGCATGGAGAATTTTGAGCATTACTTTACTAGCGTGTGAGATGAGTGCAATTGTGTGGTAGTTTGAGCATTCTTTGGCATTGCCTTTCTTTGGGATTGGAATGAAAACACATTTTCCAGTCCTATGTCCACTGCTGAATTTTCCAAATTTGGTGGCATATTTAGTGCAGCACTTTCACAGCATCATCTTTCAGGATTTGAAATAGCTCCACAGAATTCCATCACCTCCACTAGCTTTGTTTGTAGTGATGCTTTCTAAGGCCCACTTAACTTCACATTCCAAGATATCTGGCTCTAGGTGAGTGATCACACCTTCATGATTATCTGGGTCGTGAGGATCTTTTGTACATTTAGTCTCATATAATTAATAATCATTTTGGGGAGGAAAATTTTTCTAGATTCTGTGGCTTGTCTACCAATTACAATGATATATGACAGATTAACAAGAGAAAAAGCTATTTAATTGTGTATATAAGGAATCCCCTAAAGATAAGAGACTGAAGATGGAGTTAGGCAATTGAGATACAAAACTTCTTGAGCTATAAAAAAGGGTAGGGGTCTGAGATACAAAAAGGAAGACAATTCACAGGAATGTGAGAGGAGGAAGTGTTTGGCAAACAAAGTTTAACCTGTTATGAAAATAAGTTTCTTAGGTAAAAAATTATTTTTGGTTTTAGCTCTCTTCCAGGTATAGGCCCCCTTTCCAATGTAAATTTCTTTTATTATTGCAGATTTTCCCTACAAATATAGAAATTTATATTTCTTTTAGATATTTACATGGAAAGTAAAGAGGTTTTCCTGGGTCAGCTGGTCTTGATTCCCTTTAGCTCAAAGTAATCCTCAAGGGAAACTGGCAAATTTGGGGGACACTTATTCTGAACCCCTTCACCATTGAATAAGTTTTCATGTAAACACTATGTATATTGAAGTGCAATTATTTTTATGCTACAGATAAGAAATATGCCCCATTTTGTAAGCAGATAAGGTACTTGTCCCCAGAGAAAGAGAACCAGGCATGGCTTTCTTGACTAAAGAGAAAGCATTTTGGGATGGAGCCATTTTGTGATCTAAGCCTGGCCGTAATGCTTGCCCTTGAGCAGGTCCCAGTAATCAATGATGTTAAGGGAAGTAAGGGAAAGCAGAAACAAAGGAAAAGCAATCAAGAAACAATAGTTCGGTGACAAAACTGGTCCTAGTTTCTGATTCATGTCTTTGAGTTCTGCAAGAACTAAGGCCTCCCTGATGCTGATACTTGCAACTTCAGTCAACTAAAGCTGGGACCCTGTTGACCTTGGCCCCAGTTCTATGCTGAATTCTCCTGTGACCAAGTCCCTTCATGAATATGCATGTACCCTTAGCTTAAAGTTTACCCAGTTTTGCTGTTTGGAGAGACATTGTTTGGGGAAAGATCCACAGTGTTCTTAGTTGCTGCAAATAACAATAGTTTCTTCTTTCTCCCTGTCTTTAGCTCAATACTCACCAAGAGGTAAACCCAGTTTTATTATAATTTCTCAATGACACAAAAAAGAAAAGATGCTACAAAATGATATACAACTTGGTGCCAGATCTACATACAGCAATCAGGATACATTTCAAAATAAATAGATATTTGAGAACAGTTAGGAAGAGAGTGAAATTTAGAATAAAGATGTTTTTACTGCTTTTAAACACACACATAGAATAGTGAGGTTGTTTTTCAGTTCTATACTTACATGTATATAAATATATAAAAATAAAGCTTGACATACATATATTAAATTCATAAGAATAAGAAAACTATGGGACTGAGGATGGAAAATACAGTGAAAATAACAATAAAAAGAGAACAAATAAAGCATCTTGCACAGATGAGTATAACAGCATTTCATGAAACAGTAGAATCAACTTAATTCTATGAATCTGAGTTTAAAATGTTAGAAAATAATATCTGTAATATGAAAATGGAAAGGTTTTATTTCTCACACCATAGTACTTGCTTACACTAGTGTAACTGAGCAGGACCTTAAAGGGCCTTCTTGGGACAGACCCCTCTCCCCATGTCCTCTGCCTGCCTCTTGTTTGTAGAAAAGTTGCAGTCTCCCAGGCCTCCCTTGAGTTCACAAAAGCCTGGCTCAAGAATTAATGACTGAAAGTGAGACTGAGCAGGGCCATGTGGGGCTCCTGGCCACAGAAGCCTTTCTGCGTTCCCATTTCCTATCTGCAGGGAATAGACTTAGGCCTCCATGACCTGCCCTGAATCCCAAAGGGTATTCTGAACAGTTGCTAATCAGGAATGGGAGGGGATGCAGAGACAAGGAGGACATCACTGGAGGTCAGATTAAAGGAACCAGAGAAGTTCATAAGGAGACCACCTGAGGCCATGTTAAAGGAGCGCAGGCCCTGCACACACTTTGATCCTTATCAACAACTCTGCCATCTAACCACTGCTAGAAAACTACTCACCAAATTCCCTTGTTTTTGAAGCATAAGACCACTGTCTCCCCTTTGCCTGACAAAGCAAACAAAGCAATTAAGCTGTTCTTTACTACCTCACCCCAAACTCTGACTCTGAGATTCAATTTGGCACTCATGCACAGAGGCTTGAGGGGACGGAGGTGGAAGGGGAATTCAGGATGGGGAGGACACATGTATATTTATGACCAGTTCATGTTGGTGTATGGCAAAAACCATCACAATATTGTAAAGTAATTATCCTCAAATTAAAATAAATAAATTAATTTTTAAAAAACAAGTATGTGAACATGTAGCAACAAAAATAAAAGTTGTACCAGGAGAACTGGTAAGAATTTAAGCAGTAAATCAACCATAAAGCAGTCAGAAGGTCTTTGGTTCTTCTATAAAGTGCCTACATTACATAATAGTACTTGATGCACATTCCTGAGTTGTTTTGCAGACGCTAAACCCTTCACCAAATGGAAGACATTAACAACTTGAGGACCATGAGAATGTAGCCCCTGGATCTACTGATGTCTAAAGATTGATAATTTTACTCCCTTTGACACTGTCCTATTTCCTCATCAACCAGAGAATTGTGCACGATCTGATCACTTGCCTTTAAACTCCCCCCCTCACCCACCCCGCCCCAACACTTGCCTTTTAAAATGCCTTCCTGAAACCCATCAGGGTGTTTGGGTTTTTTGAGCATTTGCTGCTTTGGACTCCTTGTCTGATGCCTGCGGTGTCATTAAATAAGGGCTGTATGTCTCAAGGACCTCATATAGGAAAAGAGATGGCAAATCCAAAGATAGGTAATTGGGTCTACATAAAAAGTCAGCAAAAAATGTACAGAGCTTGTGAAAGAAGAGGAAAGGAGGTTGGATGTCTAAGATGAGAGCAGGGAATCAGGGGAGGGAGGGAGAACAGAGCATGGCCCGGAACTGGAGCCTGAAGACAAAGGTGGCCAGAGGAAAAATGCCAGTGGGATACCCAGCAGACTTTTTTTTTTTTTAACAACAAAATATTTTAATATTCAATTTTAGTTTTGTAGTGCTTCAACATAAACACCTATCTTGCCCTGAAAATTTGTAAGCAAATTCAGCCCAATGTTGCTGCTATTTAAAGATAAAGAAGGCTGATTTTCAAAGCTTAGAGACGCCTGCACAGAGCAAAGAAATTCCACAAATGGAACTAATTCCAAAATAGCAGGGCTAGAAAAGAAGGCAGGAGAAATATGTCTGTTCCCTGTCCCTTATCCTCATATATGTAACCCATATTCCCCCACCACTAATTACTCTGGGAGAGATTAAGAGAAAGTCCAAGTTCACATGTGAATTAGAGGAATGACCAGGACCTTTTAATTCTGTAATAAGCATTTACATATTATCTCATGTGATTCTCACATATATAAATTAAAGATTAGAATATGATAATTCAGGTGAGAGAAATGGCTATGGAACCTGTGACATATTTCGTGAAGTCATGAAGTCACTCAGTCATGTCCGACTCTTTGTGACCCCATGGACTGTGGCCCACCAGGCTCCTCCATCCATGGAATTTTCTAGGCAAGCGTACTGGAGTGGGTTGCCATTTCCTTCTCCAGGGGATCTTCCCAACCCAGGGATCGAACCCAGGTCTCCCGCATTGCGGGCAGACGCTTTACCATCTGAGCCACCAGGAAGGTATAAATAAAAGCTAAACAATTTAATACAAATCTTCTAATTTACCATGTAATTTTAATCTTCCATGTTCTCTTAGCTATACTACCTCCAAAAGTTACTAGGGAAGAAATACACACCATTTTCAAACTAAAACTTTAAATGTTCTTTTTTTTTTTTTTTAAATGAGAGTGGGTAAACAAGCTCCTTAAGAGTTTATTTTAAACACAAGATAGCATTCTCTTCCTGATCTGTGAGCATATTTTAGAGATTGTGCTGTTCCTTATTATTCCAGTAACAGAATGCTGTAAATAGAGTCTAAGATGGTTCTGCTTCAACAAATGGCTCTGCTAAAGTCATAACACAGATTCAATATGCATTGACTTTGCATGACGGGAATATAAAAATACTTCTCAGAGGCTAAAATTGAATAAATACATAGTACAACAGGGCCTATATCCATGTTTCAAATCTATACTTATAGGTAAAATTAGATAAAAACTTGGCAAGTATTTCTCAAATTCATAAAGCAGACTTATTAAATTAATTATATCTAAATTTGACTAAATTAACAAGTCAATTTGGTCAAAATAGATCTTATTTCCATAGATAGATTCAATCTTAGTGACAGTTAATTTTATCAAATCCTAATGTATGCCTAAAGTCCTTAAAACCCATGTCCACCAAGAGCCTAGGATTTAAATTCTGAGGGGCATACTATTCTCTAATAGAACCTACTATCTGTAAGAAGACAAAATAAGAAGTGCATGACATCTAGTGGTAGCTGCGGCAATGACAGTTATTTGGAAATTTATTTTTAAAGGCGTACCTTGAAGATATTGTCTGCAATGAGGGAGAGCTGAGTTCCATCCCTGGGTGAGGGAGATGCCCTGGAGGAGGGCGTGGCAACCTACTCCAGTATTCTTGCTTGGAGAATTTCATGGACAGAGCCTGGCAGGCTACAGTCCATAGAGTCACAAACAGTCAGGCTCGACTGAGTGACTTTCACTTCACTTCACTTGAAGATATCGAGGGTTCAGTTCCAGGCCACTGCAATAAAGCAAATACAGCAATAGAGAGTCACAGAATTTTTTCTGTTTCCCAGTGCATTTAAAAGCTAAGAAAAAGGAACCCTCTTACACTGTTGGTGGGAATGCAAACTAGTACAGCCACTATGGAGAACAGTGTGGAGATTCCTTTATAAACTGGAAATAGAACTGCCATATGACCCAGCAATCCCACTGCTGGGCATACACAACGAGGAAACCAGAACTGAACGAGACACATGTCCCCCAATGTTCATTGCAGCACTGTTTATAATAGCCAGGACATGGAAGCAACCTAGATGTCCATCAGCAGACGAATGGATAAGAAAGCTGTGGTACATATACACAATGGAATATTACTCAGCCATTAAAAAGAACACATTTGAATCAGTTCTAATGAGGTGGATGAAACTGGAGCCTATTATACAGAGTGAGGTAAGCCAGAAAGAAAAATACCAATAGAGTATACAAACACATATAGAAGTACAGAATGAAGCAGGGCAAAGGCTAATAGAGTTTTTCCAAGAGAATGAACTGGTCATAGCAAACACCCACTTCCAACAACACAAGAGAAGACTCTACACATGGACATCACCAGATGGTCAACACCAAAATCAGATTGATTATATTCTTTGCAGCAAAAGATGGAGAAGCTCTATACAGTCAGCAAAAACAAGACCGGGAGCTGACTGTGGCTCAGATCATGAGCTCCTATTGCCAAATTCAGACTTAAATTGAAGAAAGTGGGAAAAACCACTGGAACATTCAAGTATGACTTAAATCAAATTCCCTATGATTATACAGTGGAAGTGATAACTAGATTTAAGGAACTAGATCTGATAGACAGAGTGCCTGATGAACTATGGACTGAGGTTCATGACATTGTACAGGAGACAGGGATCAAGACCATCCCCATGGAAAAGAAATGAAAAAAGCAAAATGGCTGTCTGGGGAGGCTTTATAAATAGCTGTGAAAAGAAGAGAAGTGAAAAGCAAAGGAGCAAAGGAAAGATATAAGCATCTGAATGCAGAGTTCCAAAGAATAGCAAGCAGTGATAAGAAAGCCTTCCTTAGTGATCAATGCAAAGAAATAAAGAAAAACAACAGAAGGGGAAAGACTAGAGATCTCTTCAAGAAAATCAGAGATACCAAGGGAACATTTCATGCAAAGATGGGCTCGATAAAGGACAGAAATAATATGGACCTCGGAGAAGGCAATGGCACCCCACTCCAGTACTCTTGCCTGGAAAATCCCATGGATGGAGGAGCCTGGTAGGCAGCAGTCCATGGGGTCGCACAGAGTCGGACACGACTGAGTGACTTCACTTTCACTTTTCACTTTCATGCGTGGAGAAGGAAATGGCAACCCACTCCAGTGTTCTTGCCTGGAGAATCCCAGGGATGGGGAAGCCTGGTGGGCTGCTGTCTAGGGTCTCAGAGAGTCAGAAACGACTGAAGTGACTTAGCAGTAGCAGCAACAGAAGCAGTAGATATTAAGAACAGGTGGCAAGAATACACAGAAGAATTGTACAAAAAAGAGCTTCACGACCCAGATAATCACGATGGTGTGATCACTGACCTAGAGCCAGACATCCTGGAATGTGAAGTCAAGTGGGCCTTAGAAAGCGTCACTGCAAACAAAGCTAGTGGAAGTAATGGAATTTCAGTTGAGCTATTTCAAATCCTGAAAGATGATGCTATGAAAGTGCTGCATTCAATATGCCAACAAATTTAGAAAACTCAGCAGTGGCCACAGGACTGGAAAAAGTCAGTTTTCATTCCAATCCCAAAGAAAGGCAATGCCAAAGAATGCTCAAACTACCGCACAATTGCACTCATCTCACACGCTAGTAAAGTAATGCTCAAAATTCTCCAAGCCAGGCTTCAGCAATATGTGAACTGTGAACTTCCAGTTGTTCAAGCTGGTTTTAGAAAAGGCAGAGGAACCAGAGATCAAATTGCCAACATCCACTGGATCATCGAAAAAGCAAGAGAGTTCCAGAAAAACATCTATTTCTGCATTATGGACTATGCCAAAGCCTTTGACTATGTGGATCACAATGAACTGTGAAAAATTCTGAAAGAGATGGGAATACCAGACCACCTGACTTGCCTCTTGAGAAACCCATATGCAGGTCATGAAGCAACAGTTAGAACTGGACATGGAACAACAGACTGGTTCCAAATAGGAAAAGAAGTACGTCAAGGCTGTATATTGTCACCCTGCTTATTTAACTTCTATGCAGAATACATCATGAGAAATGCTGGGCTGGAAGAAGCACAAGCTGGAATCAAGATTGCCAAGAGAAATATCAATAACCTCAGATATGCAGATGACACCACCCTTATGGCAGAAAGTGAAGAGGAACTAAAAAGCCTCTTGATGAAAGTGAAAGAGGAGAGTGAAAAAGTTGGCTTAAAGCTCAAAATTCAGAAAACTAAGATCATGGCATCTGGCCCCATCACGTCATGGCAAATGGATGGGGAAACAGTGGAAACAGTGTCAGACTTTATTTTGGGGGGCTCCAAAATCCCTGCAGATGGTGATTGCAGCCATGAAATTAAAAGACACTTACTCCTTGTAAGGAAAGTTATGACCAACCTAGATAGCATATTGAAAAGCAGAGATATTACTTTGCCAACAAATGTCTGTCTAGTCAAGGCTATGGTTTTTCCAGTGGTCGTGTATGGATGTGAGAGTTGGACTGTGAAGAAGGCTGAGCACCAAAGAATTGATGCTTTTGAACTGTGGTGTTGGAGAAGACTCTTGAGAGCCCTCAGACTGCAAGGAGATCCAACCAGTCCATACTAAAGGAGATCAGTCTTGAATGTTCATTGGAAGGACTGATGCTAAAGCTGAAACTCCAATACTTTGGCTACCTCATGCGAAGAGTTGACTCATTTGAAAAGACCCTGATGCTGGGAGGGATTGGGGGCAGGAGGAGAAGGGGATGACAGAGGATGAGCTGGCTGGATGGCATCACCGCTTTGATGGACATGAGTTTGAGTGAACTACGCGAGTTGGTGATGGACGGGGAGGCCTGGAATGCTGCAATTCCTGGGGTCGCAAAGAGTCAGACCTGACTGAGCGACTGAACTGAACTGAACTGAACGCATATATATGGAATTTAGAAAGATGTTAACGATAACCCTGTATGCGAGACAGCAAAAGAGACACAGATATATAGAACAGTCTTTTGGACTCTATGGGAGAGGGAGAGGGTGGGATGATTTAGGAGAATGGGATTGAAATATGTATAATATATGTGAAACGCATCGCCAGTCCAGGTTCTATGCATGATACAGAATGCTTGGGGCTGGTGCACTGGGATGACCCAGAGGGATGGTGTGGGGAGGGAGGTGGGAAGGGGGTTCAGGATGGGCAACACGTGTACACCCGTGGTGGATTCATGTTAATGTATGGCAAAACCAATACAATATTGTAAAGTAATTAGCCTCCAATTAAAATAAATACATTTATGCAAAAAGAAAAAAAAAAGGAAAAATAAAAAAAACTATGGGGTAATATAAATCTTAATGTTTAATTCCAGGAGAATGTAAAATAAGAGCTTCCCCATTTTGTTTTCTTTTGCCAATAATTTACACAACATGTCTTACATTTTTGTACCTTATTAAAATAGTGAACTGCAAAAAAAAAAAAAAAGTTATGTTATACTATACTGTAGTTTATTACGTTTTCAGTAGCAGTAGGCCTAAAGAAATGTACATGTCTTAATTTAAAAATAATAGCCACCATGTGAGCTTCCAGCAAGTCATAATCTTTCCAATAGTGTCACCACTGTCATGTCAGAGACCACTGATCACAGGACACCAAAGCAAATATAATAATAATGAAAAAGTTGAATATTTTGAGAATTACAAAAATGTGACATAGAGATAGGAAGTGAGCAAATGCTGTTGGAAAAATGGCCCCAGTAGACCTGCTCATGCAGGGTTTGCCATAAAGCTTCAGTGTTTATGAAATTTGCAAGATCTATGAAGTACAGTAAAGCAAAGTGCAATAAAACGCCTGTAATACAGTCTGTACAGGTGAAGAAGAAGAAGTGAAGTGAAGTCGCTCAGTCGTGTCCAGCTCTTTGTGACCCCATGGACTGTAGCCTACCAGGCTCCTAGGTCCATGGGATTTTCCCAGGCAAGAATACTGGAGTGGGTTGCCATTTCCTTTTCCAGGGGATCTTCCCGACCTAGGGATCAAACCCAGGTCTCCCGCATTGTGGGCAGACGCTTTACCGTCTGAGGTAGTAGGGAAGTCCCTCTGTACAGGTAGGTTTGAGCTAATTATTTACAATTTCTTTTTTTCCCCTCATTACTACCATTATAGATTCATGACATATGAAAGCTATATGGTCTTTTTATACAACTTGGTCATATGGTAGTTCAGATCCATACCTCAAAAAAAAGACACAGTATGTTTTTTCCCCAAACACACTTTGCCCTTTGATTGTTTTCTCTAAGTACATTCCTTCTGAATACACAACATGCTGCTGCTGATGCTGCTGCTAAGTCGCTTCAGTCGTGTCCGACTCTGTGCGACCCCATAGACGGCAGCCCACAAGGCTCACCAGTCCCTGGGATTCTCCAGGCAAGAACACTGCAGTGGGTTGCCATCTCCTTCTCCAATGCATGAAAGTGAAAAGTCAAAATGAAGTCCTTCAGTTGTGTCTGACTTTTAGCGACCCCATGGACTGCAACCTACTAGGCTCCTCCGTCCATGGGATTTTCCAGGCAAGAGTACTGGAGTGGGGTGCCATCGCCTTCTCTGAATACACAACTTAGAGTCAACATATTTCTCATCTGATAAAATCGGTTACTTCCCACATTTTAATATATTGAAAATTGCTTCAAAGGTAACATGTTAAAGCTGACATCTTCTCTTTCATTTGCCTTTTCACACAGTTCATGGGGTTCTCACGTCAAGTGGACTGTGGCAGTTTGCCATCATCACCGATGCAATAGACATGAACTTGGGCAAACTCCAGGAGAAGGTGAGGGACAGGGAAGCCTGGCGTGGTGCAGTCCATGGAGTCACGAAAGTTGGACATGACTTGGCAACTGAATGACAACATATTTCATTTTAGGTGCAAGCTATTCTAGTTAAATGGAGAAGGCAATGGCACCCCACTCCAGTACTCTTGCCTGGAAAATCCCATGGATGGAGGAGCCTGGTAGGCTGCAGTCCATGGGGTCGCTAAGAGTCAGACACGACTGAGTGACTTCACTTTCAATTTTCACTTTTCACTTTCACGCATTGGAGAAGGAAATGGCAGCCCACTCCAGTGTTCTTGCCTGGAGAATCCCAGGGACGGGGGAGCCTGGTGGGCTGCCGTCGATGGGGTCACATAGAGTTGGACATGACTAAAGTGGCTTAGCAGCATTCTAGTTAAACAAATAAAAAAGAGCCTCACCTTTATTACTTAGAACTCTTATTTTCAAGCCAATCAATATATTTGTGAAAAAAATACAAATGCATGAAGAAACTTAGGGGAAGAGCATTAAGTGATGAAAATAAAATTAACAACAGCTAATATTTATTGTGAGCATATCATCTTCCAGGTAAGAGTGACATAAGTGATTTATCTATATCTTTCATTTAATCCTCACAAAAGCTCTTTGAGATAAGGTACTGTCTTTATCTGCATTTCTATACGAGAGCACTGAGATTGAAAAGATGAGGCAACTTGTCTAAGATCAAAGAAAAAGGGCTAAGGAATTGTCTGACTCCAGACATGGAGTCAAATCATTTCAAATCTGATTTCACTAACTCATTCATTGTTTCTTTAACTTATTAAACAATATTTATCAAGCACTTAGAATGTGCTAAGAAACTTTCTTGATGCAGGGAACATATTAATAAGACAGAAACACATATTTAAGCAGAAACTTTATAGAAGTTAAGAACAAGCCTTCTTAGTCTCTAGGAAACCAAAGTGAGGAGCAATATTTATAAACAATAACAACAGTAACAATACAAACAAAGAGGAAGAAAAGAAGGAGAAAATGACAATTTCAGTAGAGTATAAGAGAGGAGAGTAAAGAGGAAACCCCTTGGCATACTTTGTTTCAATTACTCCTGTGATTTAAGTACCTTGGGACCAGTGACAAGATGGCATATTTTTTGCAGAGTGGCTTTAATATTATTTATTACAAATTCTAGGAAGTATTCAAAAACTATTCCTTTCACTTTATCTGGTTACCCTATGGAGTATCTTCCCCAGTGGCCATCACATAGTTGATGTTTGAGCACTGCATATTTTTCTCTCCTTGGAACTCTGTTCAAAGCAAGTAATAATTCTAGTGAATGCAAATGTGCATGTTTGAGCTGATAAGCATTAAAAGACAATCAGCAGTAATAGAAGACAGACCTTTTAAGCAAACTGATGACATCTTTCTCTTTCTTTGACTATATACTTCATTGCTTATTGATTTAGAAAATAGGTTATAAGATTAGCATATGGAAGAAAGACACTGAAACTATTTTTTATGGGCACTTATTCAACAACTAATTAGATATTGGATGAAAGTTATTTCTTTCAACTTGCTAAATATGTTTCCCTGTTGGGGTTAAGAATTCCAGTTAACAACTCTATTTTTAGCTGATAGAAAGTGTTCAAAGGGCTGCATCAGCTTGCCCGACAGCCTATGTGATTCTGTGGATAAATCACCATGAGTAAAGCCATGCAATCTTAAAATGATCTATCACAACTGAAAATCAATATATCAAGCACATAAAATAGTGTAAGATAATTCGCTTGCCAAGTGATAAATTACACATGCATATCAATGCCACATGTAATGCAATGCTCATAAAAAGTAAGCTTAAAATTCTTAAAATATATGATTAATGAAACTAGCATAGTCTGAAAAAATATATATTATACTGCTTACACTAACCAATATATTATACTCAGAGTTTTATGCTTCTGAGAAGTGGCATTTACATATACAGTATCAACATTGCAGATAAATCAGGATTTCTTGCCCTGAAGTCCAATTCTTTGGGTAGTGATTCATGTTTAACTTTTAAAAATGGTGATTTACACTAATGTATTTATCATAAAATATTTAATACTCCCTACAATTATTGCCAAAACTATGTTCTAACCCTCTCTATCAAGATGTCCACAGCAATGCTTCCCAAAGCAATAATAAATTTGTGAACTTTGATATTTTACAATAAAGCAACAATATTTCAAACAGAAAATTCTTGTGCTACAAACCTGAGCCTCCTCCTCGGCCTTCCCATCTGCTATAGATATCCATGCTGATTATGCATAGGGCGGGGAGAATTTACTGGTTTAATTTGATTTTGGGTCTATTCCATTTCACTTTCTGCACTAACCATAGTATTCATAAACGTAACCAAAAACAGCCTTTGGGGGAATTCTAATTAACAATTAGATTGTTAATTAGAATTGTCAATTCTATTGACAATCTTGAAGGTTACCTGAACCACATACTCTTGGAAAGAAGTGATGGTTAAGAAAAAAATCTCCCAGTGGGAACTTCCCTGGTGGTCCATGGGTTAGGACTCCATGCTTCCAAAGCAAGGTCGGGATTCAATCCCTGGTCAGGAAACTAGATCCCATATGCCACAACTAAAGATCCTGCCTGCTGCAACTAAGACCCTGTGCAGTCAAATAAATAAAAAATGAAAAAAGAAGAAGAAATAGAAATATCCCACTGCTTTGTGTCCCAGGAAACAATTACTGCAAAGAATCACTCCTCTCTATGTGACTTAGATAATATTGTTCCTCTTGTTTACCAATGGCAAGGCCAAAAATAAACTCTCCAAATCCCAGTCACTGTTTCATAAACGATTAGCTGAACTGCGTGTCCTTGCCAACTAGTCTGGATTAAATGTCCACTAATTTAAATTGATCCACCTTTAGTCATGCTTCAGCATGTCCCTCAGGATCCTAAACTTTGGCCCATCCTTGAGCATAATAAGGCATTAGAATACTGAACAACCTCCCCTTCACTGCTCCTCCTGGGAACCAGCTGACCACAGGAAAGACATTTCCTGGTCAACTGTCCCACCATGTCACCTACTCATCCTCTCTAGCCACATGTATTCCTCCCTATAAAAACATTTTCTGCCTGACTTTGAGATACTTAGAGCTCTCCTGAGTGGGCATGTCCTCCCTATTGCAATAATATTAGCTACTCAGTCACGTTCAACTCTTTGTGACCCCATGGACTGTAGCCCATCAGGTTCCTCTGTTCAGGGAATTCTCCAGGCAAGAATACTGGAGTGGGTTGCCATTCCTTTCTCCAGGGAATCTTCCCATTCCATAGACTGAACCCAGGTCTCCTGCATTGCGGCAGATTCTTTACCATCTGAGCCATCAAGGAAACCCATCACAATTGTTCTCCTTCCCCCATTGCAATAGTCTTTTAGAACAAAGTCTCTCCTTACCAAAGTCAAGATTTGTTTGTTTATTTGACAGCATCAAAAATATAGAAAACAAACCATTGCTACTGATAGCTGAATATTTTTCTCTTTAATTGCTGCATTAGAACATTGTTTTTTGTTTTGTTTTTTTTTTTTAGTAACAGCCTTACTGAAATACACTACATATAACATAAAATTTACCCTTTTAAAACATATAATGGGCTTCTTCCCAGAGGTGGCGCAGTGGTCAAAAAAGCCACCTTCAATGCGGGAGACCTGGGTTTGATGCCTGGTTTGGGAAGATCCCCTGGAGAAGGAAATGGCAACCTACTCCAATATTCTTGCCTGGAAAATTCCATGGACAGAGGAGCCTGGTGGGCTACAGTCCATGGGGTCGCAAAGAGTCAGATATGACTGAGTGACTTCACTTTCACTGCATGAGATTCCATGAACAAGGCAATCTGATCTAGTAGGGGGAGATGGGAGTGTGATCAGAGAAAATTTTCCTGAAAACAAAACAAACCATTTGGTATGACCTCCAGTTAACTTGGACAAGATCAGAAGTGAATTGATCTGGAGGTCTGGAAAGAACTTCCATGAATAGGAAATAGCAAATGCCCATGGGCCAGAATGCGGTTACTAGGTCTGGGTCAAGAAGAGCTACAGATCAGTGTGGTCTGCAGTCAGAATGAACAAGACAGTTACACTATGCAGGACTGCAACATGTCAAGTATCTGGGGTTTTCTCTGGAGAAGGCAACGGCACCCCACTCCAGTACTCTTGCCTGGAAAATCCCATGGATGGAGGAGCCTGGTAGGCTGCAGTCCATGGGGTCACGAAGAGTCGGACACGACTGAGCGACTTCACTTTCACTTTTCACTTTTATGCATTGGAGAAGGAAATGGCAACCCACTCCAGTGTTCTTGCCTGGAGAATCCCAGGGACGGCAGAGCCTGGTGGGTTGCCGTCTATGGGGTCGCACAGAGTCGGACACGACTGAAGCGACTTAGCAGCAGCAGCAGCAGCAGCCCAAGAACAAAGGGAAGCCATTGAACAGTTTTCTGCAGGGCAGTGACAAAATGAGATTTGCATTTTAAACAGATCTCTCTGGCTCTACTGCTGAGAAGAGATTGGAGCGGAGCAAGAGAGGCTCCAAGAGCACTATTAAGGCTATGTTTTCAGTCCAGTGATTTGGATCTGAAATGGTTTTTCATCATAACTATACAATATAATATTCTTGTTATTTATGATCTTCCTCAGAGAGAAGCAGTTTCATAATATGATGTCCTCAGACTTTGGTTTTGGCCATCCAAATTTGAAAGGCACTATATTGCCTGTTGGCAGAAAAACCTTTCCCAGAACTCCTGCGTATTGGGTGAATTTGGCAAGTTTCATGGCAGACCATCTGTGCAAAAATTCTCTGCTTTTCTAGCACATTTAGCTCTGTGGCCCCATTCGGAATTGCCTCAAAATACTGTTTCATTATTTCACTTCAGTTTCAAGCAGAGAAAACAAAAATTAAGAGTTTCTTTAAAAGGTTTATACTCAGCAAATTTTAATTTTTGCTCCTTTATTTTTATCAGTATAATTTCTGAAATAGGTCGTGTTAATTACCAATTGATAAGTGTTGAACATATAATTTTTAAACTTCAGCTTCTTCTAAAGTGTCTCATATTAATAATTAAATCAATGATTCTATGAGAGGACTTCCCTATTTCTTTCTGGCCCTTTCTATATGTGTGACATATAGCAAATCAGGCAGATTTCATATTTACTTGCAATAAATATCTACATTTCTATAATGAATTGTTGTAGACTTAAATCTTCAATGTAGTTTCCTAAAAAATCAATATGGTAAAGATATTGTGAATAAGAACATAAAGCTAACAAGTTATTCACAAGATATGTTTCTGTGAATAAAGAAATAACAGATATGAATTTCTGAGAAGGAAGTAAAATTTAAGTTTAGTATTTTTCTTATAAAAGCAGTACACATTATTAACTCATGCTTTTCCAAATAACAAGTAAAAAATACATTGTGTGTATTGTTTTCAAATCTGGAATTCATAATTTAGCACTTAATCCATAAATAAAATTAGGTGTTACAATTTAGGGTATGATTTCATATTTCTAGTTATTTCTAGAATAAAACAACTATTTACAAGCATTCAAAAATGTTCATAAAGTAAGTTTAATCACTGCCTTATATACATTGTTATTAGTTGCTAAGTCATGTTCCACTCTTTTGCGACCCCATGAATTGCAACCCACCAGTTTCCTCTCTCCATGTGATTCCCCAGGCAAACATACTGAAGTGGGTTCCCATTTCCTTCTCCAGGGGATTTTCCCAACCCAGGGATAGAACCTACATTTCCTACATTGGCAGGAGGATTCTTTATCACTGAGCCACCAGGGAAGTCCCACATCAGATATATAATCTAAAATTTTCATGACTGAAAATAAATATTAGATGATTTCCTCAACCCACAGCAGGCTAAACCTTAAAGAAAATTAGTTTTTTTAGCTAGGTCCATTGGTAAATGGACTCCAAGTACATGAGTATAGAAAAAAGAATAGAACTTTCCAGAGAGCTCTAATTGTAGGAGAAGAAAGCATGAACTGCCATAGTTATACTTAGAAAAGTGAGGAGAGAGAGAGGGACTAGAAAAAATTTTAGAAGGGAAAGATAGAGTGTAAGTAGAAAGATTATTACAAGAGTTACCCTGTGAAAGGAACCATGGTGGAAGTCTGGTATTTAAAGAGGATTTTTATGATGTCCACTCTTCTCCACTGTATCATGGAAATTTCATTAAAAATATATATCATCCATTAAGGTTTTTGGAGTAAGGTATATGCTTTTGTGTATGTATTTATGTGTTTCCCTTTGAGTGTGTGCTGTGGGGCAGGGAACAACGTAAAGTCTGCCAAGACTGAACCCTGGGAAGCCCAGTTGCTCTTGGGCTAAATTCAAGAAATATAAAAAGAAGCAAAGGTAGGTTTTTTTTTTTTTTTTTTAAATCAACTTGTTAGATTTGGTTGGCAAATTTAAAATAAATCATTACCAGGTTAAACCTAGGGAGTGGTTTGGGTCAAAAACTTTTATCTCGAACACACCAGTAGTTAGAAACCTCGCTCTATCATTCAGGATGCAGAGATCTTGCTCAAATGATTGAGTCAGTCAGTTTTGGCATCTATAAATGGGAATGAGAAAATGATAAAACCAGGGATATAAGGATTAAAGTGGATAACAGATATGAAATTCTCAGCATGGTGTTTGGAACATAGTAATTGCTCAATAAATAGTGGATTGTATTATTTTAATTAACTTTCCAAAAGAGAATCAATATTTTTTTATGTATATGCTGCTTTAAGACTTTGTTTTTTCTAAATAATATGATTTCCTCAAAAACAGACAATAGTTTAAAATAGTATAGTACGTGTTCAAGTACCTGGAAAAGGTCAGTGTTCATTTCAATACCAAAGAAAGGCAGTGCCAAAGAATGTGCAAACTACCACACAATTGCACTCATTTCACATGCTAGCCAAGTAATGCTCAAAATTCTCCAAGCTAGGCTTCAGCAGTACATGAACCTAGAACTTCCAGATTTTCAAACTGGATTTAGAAAAGGCAGAGGAACTAGAAATCAAATTGCCAGCATCTGCTGGATCATAGAAAAAGCAAGAGAATTCCAGAAAAACATCTACTTCTGCTTCATTGAAGTGCTAAAGCCTTTGACTGTGTGGATCACAACAAAATGTGGAAAATTCTTCAAGAGATGGGAATACTAGACCACTTGACCTGACTCCTGAGAAATCTGTATGAAGGTCAAGAAGCAACAGTTAGAACCAGACATGGAACAATGGACGGATTCTAAATTGGGAAAGGAGTACATCAAGGCTGTGTATTGTCATCATGCTTTTTAACTTATGTGCAGAGTGCATCATGCGAAATGCCAGACTGGATGAAGCAGAAGCTCAAATCAATATTGCTGGAAGAAATATCAATAACCTCTGATATGTAGATGACACCACCCTTATGGCAAAAAGTGAAGAGGAATTAAAGAGCCTCTTGAGGAAGGTGAAAGAGGAAAGTGAAAAAATGGATTAAAACTCAACATTCAAAAAACTAAGATCATGGCATCTGGTCCTGTCACTTCATGGCAAACAGATGGAGAAACAATGGAGACAGTGACGGACTTTATTTTTTTTGTCTCCAAAATCACTGCAGATGGTGATTGCAGCCATGAAATTAAAAGATACTCGTTCTTTGGAAGAAAAGCTATGACCAACCTAGAAAGCATATTAAAAAGCAGAGATATTACTTTGCCGACTAAGGTATGTATGGTAGAAACTATGGTTTTTCCAGTCATCATGTATGAATGTGAGAGTTGGACCATAAAGAAGGTTGAGCACCGAAGAATTGATGCTTTTGCACTGTGGTGTTGGAGAAGACTCTTGAGAGTCCCTTAGACTGCAAGGAGATCAAACCAGTCAATCCTAAAGTAAATCACTCCTGAATATTCATTAGAAGGACTGATAAAACTGAAGCTCCAGTATCTTGGCCACATGATGTGAAAAGCTGAGTCATAGGAAAGACCCTGATGCTGGGAAAGATTGAAGGCAGGAGAAGTGGACAAAAGAGCATGAGATGTATGGATGGGATCACCAACTCAATGGACATGAGTTTGAGCTGGCTCCAGGAGATGTTGTAGGACAGGAAAGCCTGGTTTGCTGCAATCCATGAAGCTGCAAAAAGTTGGACATGACTGAGTCACTGAACAACCCACTCAAGTATTTATGCTGATAGATATCAGCCATTCCTTAGCTACCTTTATAAGACACAAGGTACTTCATGTTATCATATATAGAGATAGATAGATAGATAGATACACACACACACACACACACACACACACACACACACACAAACATATTATTGGGTTAGCCAAGAAAGTTCAACAAACCTTTCTGGCCAACTCAATATACAATATGTATTGTGTATATTGCTTCAATGCCATATATAAAATACATTTATATATAGGTCAAAGGCTACACACAGCACACAAAATTTAATAGGCACTTTTGCTGTTTAAAAACATCCATGGTAAACAAAGGGCTTCCCTTGTGGCTCAGATGGTAAAGAATCTGCCTGCAATGCAGGAGACCCAGGTTCGATCTCTGGTTTGGGACGATCCTCTGGAGAAGGGAATGGCAACCCACTCCAGTATTCTTGCCTGGAGAATCCCATGGACATAAGAGCCTGGAGGAGGACAGTCCATGAGGTCTCAAAGGGTGGGACACGACTGAGCAACTAATACTTTCACTTTCATGGTACACAGACCACTATTCTACTTAGATTCCCCAAACAATCCCACACATTTATTTCTTCTCTCAATAATATCATATTCTTCACAATGAAACATGACTATTCTTAAATTCTAGTCTTCATAGGTCAATTTCTAATCATCCTCTTTTCCTACGCTCTCTGTGAAAGTTTGGCAACAAATTTTGTCCAAAGTCAACCCTCTGTTGCAGTAGTTCTCTCCTTACCTTTCATCCTCCACCTCACCCTTGCCTCTGCCATCACTTTTCCTTTCGGTGGAATTTGTTCTATGTATTCTCTCTCTCTTCAGATACTTCATCTCATGGATAATGGGGAGAAAAATAGTTTTGTATATATTTCCTAAAGTAATTTATATCAAAAACATTTTCTAATTTAAAAAATTCTTCTTCCTTTGTTCACATTGAAAATTCCTATTAACAAATGCTACCTCGTCTACGAAGACTCTATGATTCCATTAGAGGGAGTTAGAAACTATGTTCTCTGTGCTTCCAAAGAATGATGTGCATATTTTCATTATCTTCTGATTCCTTTATGCTCCCAAAATGCAAGCATTTTATTGGCAGACTGTGTCCTGAAGCATTTCATATCTTTCACCCTTCCCCCTTTATTTTGTGTCCACTTGTCACAGGTTGTGCTACACCCACACATATGTATGCGTGTATGAGTATGAGAAGCCTCAAACTTTCTTTCATTTGAGATTAGATTACATTTTCACAAAAATGATCTCAATTTTTCTTGTACAAATTGCTCTTGGATGTCTATGTGTTTTCTTATATCCCACTGACCAGAACTCCTTGTTAAAACCAATCGTATGCTTTTTCCTGGACCTCAAAGAAAGAATTTAGACTATTAGGGCCATTAACAATGTATATTGTAATAGTTTTGTATGTGTGTGTTTCTTCTTTCTTTCTTTCTAGAATATGAGCTTTTTGAAACCATGAAAATTAGGTCCAAATTAAGATTCAGTTTAAATTCTGTTCATTTTCTGTCCCTTCTATTTTGTTTTCTGAGTTAATATCATCATCTCTTTGGTTTCAGTTCCCTCCTATATGTAGATGTCCTATCCATTCAGGCTGATCTAATAAAATACCATAGATTGGGCAGCTTATAAACAACTGATAAGTATTTCTCATCATTCTGGAAGGTGGGAAGTCCAGTACCAAGGCACTGCTACTGCGGCTAAGTCGCTTCAGTCGTGTCCGACTCTGTGCAACCCCATAGATGGCAGCCCACCAGGCTCCGCCGTCCTTGGGATTCTCCAGGCAAGAACACTGGAGTGGGCTGCCATTTCCTTCTCCAATGCATGAAAGTGAAAAGTGAAAGTGAAGTCTCTCAGTTGTGTCCGACTCTTAGCGACCCCATGGACTGCTGCCTACCAGGCTCCTACGTCCATGGGATTTTCCAGGCAAGAGTACTGGAGTGGGGTGCCATCTCTGGTGAAGGCTCTCTCCCTGTTCATAGCTGGCACCGTCTCCCTGTGTCCCTACATAGAATAGGCTAGAGAATCTCTCTTGATCATCTTTTCCAAGGCATTCAGTGCAGTTCAGTTCAGTCACTCAGTCGTGTCCAACTCTTTAGGCAACCCCATGAATCGCAGCACGCCAGGCCTCCCTGTCCATCACCAACTCCTGGAGTTCACTCAGACTCACGTCCATCGATTCGGTAATGCCATCCAGCCATCTCAACCTCTGTCATCCCCTTCTCCTCCTGCCCCCAATCCCTCCCAGCATCAGAGTCTTTTCCAAGGAGTCAACTCTTCGCATGAGGTGGCCAAAGTACTGCAATTTCAGCTTCAGCATCATTCCCTCCAAAGAATACCCATGACTGATCTCCTTTAGAATGAACTGGTTGGATCTCCTTGCAGTCCAAGGGACTCTCAAGAGTCTTCTCCAGTACCACAGTTTAAAAGCATCAATTCTTCGGCACTCAACTTTCTTCACAGTCCAACATCCAAGGCATTCAGTTCAGTTCAGTTCAGTCGCTCAGTCGTGTCCGACTCTTTGTGACCCCATGAATCACAGCACGCCAGGCCTCCCTGTCCATCACCAACTCCTGGAGTTCATTCAGACTCACATCCATTGAGTCAGTGATGCCATCCAGCCATCTCATCCTCTGTCGTCCCCTTCTCCTCCTGCCCCCAATCCCTCCCAGCATCAGAGTCTTTTCCAATGAGTCAACTCTTCGCATGAGGTGGCCAAAGTGCTGCAGTTTCAGCTTCAGCATCATTCACTCCAAAGAAATCCCAGGGCTGATCTCCTTCAGAATGGACTGGTTGGATCTCCTTGCAGTCCAAGGGACTCTCAAGAGTCTTCTCCAACACCACAGTTCAAAAGCAGCAATTCTTCAGCGCTCAGCCTTCTTCACAGTCCAACTCTCACATCCATACATGACCACAGGAAAAACCATAGCCTTGACTAGATGAACCTTTGTTGGCAAAGTAATGTCTCTGCTTTTCAATATGCTGTCTAGGTTGGTCATAACTTTCCTTACAAGGAGTAAGAGTCTTTTAATTTCATGGCTTCAATCACCATCTGCAGTGATTTTGGAGACCCCAAAAATAAAGTCTGACACTGTTTCCACTGTTTCCCCATCTATTTCCCATGAAGTGATGGGACCAGATGCCATGATCTTTGTTTTCTGAATGTTGAGCTTTAAGCCAACTTTTTCACTCCTCTTTCACTTTCATTAAGAGGCTTTTTAATTCTTCTTCACTTTCTGCCATAAGGGTGATGTCATCTGCATATCTGAGGTTATTGATATTTCTCTTGGCAATCTTGATTCCTGCTTGTGCTTCTTCCAGCCTAGCATTTCTCATGATGTACTCTCCATATAAGTTAAATAAGCAGGGTGACAATATACAGCCTTGATGTACTCCTTTTCCTATTTGGAACCAGTCTGTTGTTCCATGTCCAGTTCTAACTGTTGCTTCCTGACCATATACGTTTCTCAAGAGGCAGGTCAGGTGGTCTGGTATTCCCATCTCTTTCAGAATTTTCCACAGTTTATTGTGATCCACACAGTCAAAGGCTTTGGCATAGTCAATAAAGCAGAAATAGATGTTTTTCTGGAACTCTCTTGCTTTTTCCATGATCCAGCGGATGTTGGCAATTTGGTCTCTGGTTCCTCTGCCTTTTCTAAAACCAGCTTGAACACCCAGAAGTTCACAGTTCACGTATTGCTGAAGCCTGGCTTGGAGAATTTTGAGCATTACTTTACTAGAGTGTGAGATGAGTGCAATTGTGCGGTAGTTTGAGCATTCTTTGGCATTGCCTTTCTTTGGGATTGGAATGAAAACCGACCTTTTCCAGTCCTGTGGCCACTGCTGAGTTTTCCAAATTTGCTGGCATATTGAGTGCATCAATTTCACAGCATCATCTTTCAGGATTTGAAATAGCTCAACTGGAATGCCTTCACCTCCACTAGCTTTGTTTGTAGTGATGCTTCCTAAGGCCTGCTTGACTTCACATTCCAGGATGTCTGGCTCTAGGTGAGTGATCACACCATCGCAATTATCTTGGTCATGAAGATCTTTTTGGTACAGTTCTTCTGTGTATTCTTGCCATCTCTTCTTAATATCTTCTGTTTCTGTTAGGTCCATACCATTTCTGTCCTTTATCGAGCCCATCTTTGCATGAAATGTTCCCTTGGTATCTTTAATTTTCTTGACGAGATCTCTAGTCTTTCCCATTTTGTTGTTTTCCTCTATTTCTTTGCATTGATCACTGAGGAAGGCTTTCTTATCTCTTCTTGCTATTTTTTGGAACTCTGCATTCACATGCTTATATCTTTCTTTTTCTCCTTTGCTTTTCACTTCTCTTCTTTCCACAGCTATTTGTAAGGCCTCCTCAGACAGCCATTTTGCTTTTTGATTTCTTAATTAATGGCATATAATTTTGCTAGTTAAATATATCAGACACTTTGGGTCAGCCTTTACTTCCTTATGCAACCATCACCAAGTCCTATTGATTTTACTTGCTAAATACATATTTTTCATTATCTGGAGGCTGGGAATCCAGGATCAAGGCACTAGCCTTGTACAATTCTCTCTTCCAACTGTACAGGTATCCTTAAATAAGTAACCATTCTTTTTTCTTAGGAATTCTATCCTAAATTTTGTGCCTACTTCCAATATTGACTCCCATTAATAAATTCTCCAAAATTATCTGGTAGCCAGGATTATCTTCTCAAAGCACACATCTAAAGAATTCACCTCTGCTTAAAACATTTCAATGGTTTGCCCTTTTCTTAAAAGTAAATCAAAACTCTATAATTTGTCCTATAATTTTCAGAAAGGTCTAGCTCATTCCTCTCTAGGCACACTAGCCTCTGTCTAAAAGTTAGATGTCATAAGAAGTCAAAGAATGTAAATATAGTTTCTGCTATTAGATTACTAATTTTTTTTTTTCAATTGTTGCTCAAAAGTTGTTATTCTCATCTGTTATACAAGCTCTGCTGCTGCTGCCGCTGCTAAGTCGCTTCAGTCGTGTCCAACTCTGTGTGACCCCATAGACGGCAGCCCACCAGGCTCCGCTGTCCCTGGGATTCTCCAGGCAAGAACACTGGAGTGGGTTCCCATTTCCTTCTCCAATGCATGAAAGTGAAAAGTGAAAGTGAAGTCGCTAGTAATTGTTAATATCTCTGAGCTATCAATTGTACTCAATAATTCATCATTATTTTCTAAAATCAGAGTAAATAAGGTCAGAATAAATAGAATGTCATTGATTAATTCATCTTTACATGGAGTTTTGTCACATGGACAATTTAATGCATCATGATATTCTATATGGAAAAGACATTAAAAATTCTCAGCTGAGTAACTAATAAACCTTAGCTATTCTATAAAAATATACCTACATTCTAATAGCCTTTGTTTTTTAAAGAGACTGCGCTAAATGGAGGTGCATTAACTGACTGCTGAGCATAACTTCAGAATCTTTATTCAAGTTTATTTAAGCAAACTAATTCATTTAAAAATTCATGTATCTCATAGTGGTGAACTGTGTTGATTTTGATTGGGTTTACTTTGTCTATGTTTAAAGAAAGACCTCGTGGCATTTGCTTTGCCTCACATGGAAATTAACTTAAGACACAGCCTGCTGGTTTTCAGTGAAACAGAAGTAATTGCTTATTAAATGAGCTTTAAAGCCATGCTATACCTTGATTAAATGTTCTTGATTTTAAATCTGTTGTAACATTATTCATTAACAAATATGGTTCTTAATAAAGAATTTTGTATTATGCAGTTTTACTTGTTTTAATGTAATCATCTGAAATTTTATTCAATAATTTACTTTATTAAAGTTCTTTAGAGACAAGAACCATATGCACATTTTTCAGATTTTGTAGAAAGTTTCTAAAGTTCTCTAGAAGAAAATAAGATATTATCAATTTAGTTTCTAACACAAATTATACTTTGAAAGCAGAATGCAGGTTTCAAAAACATGATGTGAAGAAAGTACTCATTGAGAGCAAACTCCCAAGCACCTATTGTAACTATAACTCTGTTCAAATCTGTATAATGAATTTCTGAAATATCTTTCATTTCTGAAAAATTTACTTAACTCACATCTGTAATTAAAGCCCAAAGTTACATTCTACTCTCTAAGATAACATAAATAACCCAATATAAGTATTGCTGGGCTGTAATGGATTCAAAGCATAGTTATAAAAATATAGAGGTTCAGTAAAATTCATTGCAAAAAAAAAAAATCAACATTTGGGAGTTGACAGGGAAATTTCTCCCACTATGTAAATACGATGTGTGGTTTTATCAGGAGTATTTAATTTTTTTTTTCTGCTAATATGTGATGACAATCTATTCTAGACTAGAAGTATAGGTAAAACTCACTTCCTAAAATTGATGAAAATGTGATATCTAACTGGTTTTCCAAGCACTTTATTTTAACATTGACATTTATATAAAATTAAGGCATGTGTTCAGAGAAAGAGCTCCAAGTCTTGGAACTGAAGCATTTTGTGAAGAAATGAGAAGCTGGAGCCAGCCTCCAGCTGTGCTGCTCCGTGCAAACCGCCAGTGCTATGGCTGCTAGGCGCTTTCACTACTGCCTCCTGTTATTGTTTTCCTTTGTTTGTTTTTTCCCATTGGATTTAATATATCTTCCTTCAATCTTTAGCCACTGTTCTTTTCTTAAGGCTGGAAAACCAGATATTTTTACCCTGTTTTCAAATTCCTATAACATACTTAATATTTACTTTATTGTGCTCCCTCTATGCCTCCTTTTGCCACGGATGATAATGTCAAATACAGTTGGGCTGGGCTTTTATATATTATTGTTAAAAGTTCCACCTAACAAAAATCCATACAAGATATCATGTCATCTAAAATGAGGAAAAGACTTGTGTTTTAGTTTTATATGTTTTTTCCACATATAAATTTAAAAGGGCTTAGATGAGTGCAACATCCAATGGTAAGTGGTATTGTTTAGTTTTATAACAATTAATTTTTATATAGGTAAAACATTTAAAGTGCATGGAATGAGGTGTATCAATATTATAAAATACAATAATAGTTTGATTTAAGTTATATCTGGCTGAATATCTGGTTATTTTAAATATTCATCAATTGGGAGGCTTTCAAAACACACATTTGTGAGTATATAAAATATTCAATTAATTTTACAGGGAGATATTTAAAAATCTATCCTTGGAAATAATCAATCTCATGTGGCAAACACAGTTTAGAGCTATGAATCATAATATCAGAGAATCAGACTAATAAAAGCAAGCTGCTATTCCAGATATTTTTCTTTGGTGATTTAAGAGCTTTATATTTTAACCTCTTTTTAGGAGTGTGTCCAGCTAAAGCTTTTTCAGAACATATTTGATTCCACTTTTAGATAAGAGCAGAGTCCATTGTTTTTAGCATACCACAGGAGCTCAATTAATGTTAAGTGAACAAGTGGACATTAACTTGGATGGATAAATAATCCTACTTGAATGATATTTACACAGTGTCCTTGCTTTCAGGCTTTCCCCAACTCTAAGTCATTATTGGACACTATTACATCAATCTCCTTGGTAGGATATCACAAGGTTTTTTTTGAAAAAAGCCCGAGTTTCATAAAGCCATAAAGCATGGACTCTATATGACATTCATGGTTCTCCATAAAATAAACCCACATTTGTTTTTCATATATATCTTTCACTATTCCCCTACAGGAATCTTTGATCCACACAAACTGATATACTCAGTGTCTCTCCAATTTTTTCAAGTTGTTTTCTTCTCTGCCTTCCTGCCTTGGCACACTACTTTCTAAACCCTAGTTGTCCTTTAAAGAACTGTTGAGATTCTTAATCTTAAGCAAAGTTTTTCCTGACAATCACAAGGCTGTCCTCAGGAGGAGTGATTAGGAATCACTGCCTGAGCCCTGTGTTTTTTAAGTCTCCAAGGATGCAGGGGAAGGACCTAGTCTTACACATATTACCCAACCATCAAGCCCCCATCACGAGGGATACAGCTGGACTGTTCATATGCAACTAATACCACCCCAACCAACACCCAGTCCACCAGTGAGCATTGCCTGCTGTGAATCCAAAATGCATTCTTTCTATCCACTAATGGCTCCTTAGGATGATTTGCATCATCACTTGCATGGATGATGACAGTGTTTCCACTCTGGTGTTCGTATATTCCCCATTCTTTACCAATACTCACCCTCACTGCCGATTCCATTCTCAAAGCAAGCTTTTTTTTAAATGTAAATCTGATAGACTTAAATATAAACTTGATAGCTTCTAGAATCTTTACTATGCCAATAACTTCCTATCATATTTAGAATGAAGAACAAACTTCTCTCCATGACATACGAAGCTGTAGTGTGTTGGTCTCTAGTCGTCTAGACTATCCTTAATTTCAGTTCCCACCCTTCTCTCCTTGCTTTCGATGTAGTTTCATGAGCTTTTCACTGTTCATAGAACACAGCAACTCAGACACATCTTGGGGAATTTATACTTTCAGTTCCACTGAGCTGTAATTTTCCACCCACCAAACTTAACATGGCCATCTCGTTGTTGTCTTTTGGATTCCTACCTGCTGTTTGTTTCTGAGAGAAGACCTCCTTAAGCAATGTCCCTGACACACATACCGACACCACTTTCTTTCATATCCTTTACTTTGGAACATTTACTACTACTGAAATAGTACTATGATGTTTACTTTTTTTTTTTTTATCCTGTTTATATTGACTAGATTTTGAGTTCAAAGAGAACTAAGACACCGTGGTCTTGTTAACTTCTATTATATCCAAAACTTAGACCAGCGTTTGTCATAAGACAGTGGACAGTCAAAAAATGCTCTTTGAAAACCTAAATGGGAAAAAATGGATGAAAGAATTAGATAAAATTGCTCATGTAAAAGCATTTCATATACTTAAAAATTATGTTAATATCACCACCATCTATTTGATACTCAGCTAAATATTGCCTTATACTCATTGTTGTAACATTATAGTATCTTAAATTCTTTCATTTATTCATTCAGTTAAAATTATTAAGTGGTACTACGGGCCTTGAGAGATACAGCAGTAAATTCTACAGATTCATTACCAACATCAGGCAGGTGGGATGTACTGGAAATCCAGCCTAGGTTGGGGTAGTGGCAGCAGTTAGGAAAATCTTTCCAGAGGACCTAACATTCAAATGGAGATCTGAAGAATGAACAGGAAGCAACAAATCAGAGGTGGATGAGGTAGAAGAATAACATGTTTACTAACTTCTTTATCCCTCATATGACCCAGCAATATCCTCTGAACCAGAACTAGAATATAAAGAAAATAGATACAGCACATAGGCAATAAATAGTGACTGTTATATTTGATCTCCTATTCTTTAAAGGGCTATGATGTGGAGGCATGATGCAGAAAAGAATAAAAAAATATTTATTAATGCCCATTACATGCCAAATTCTAGGCCATCAGTTTTCACACGAATAATTTTATTTTATTCTCTTGATGGCTGTTTCGAAGGCTGAGCCTCATCAGGTTTTATTGACCCTCATAAATTATACTTACAGCTGAAGCTCTAACTGGGTGTATTCTCACTCTTGAAAATCCATGCTCCTTTCTGTTACCTGACTGGGTCAGTTGTTCTCAAGCTAACTGTACATTAGAAACAGGAAACTGAGGCTATGCTTGAGACCAATAAAATCAGAGTACCTGGGCGTGGAACCCAGGCTTCAATAGCAGCTAAAGTTTCTCAGCTGAATTTGATGTGCAGCCAAGTTTGAAAAAATCACCTGTTTAGGCCAAGAACAAATCTCCAGCTAGTTTAATTAATTCATTTTGGCTTTCTCATTCATATTTCTGTCTTCAACCAAGATGTCACCCAAATGACAATAAGCAAAAAAAAAAATTATTCTCTTCTTTGGAATGGCCTCTTTAAAGCATTAGTCCTGAAAAGTCAACTGTGAAGGTTGAAACAGCATAACTAAATAATTAAGCCACTTTTATCTCTCAACATACTACATACTGTGCTTGTTTTAACAATTCCTGACTCTACCAACATATGCTATCAGATTTAATTCTCTATGGTCTGGCACTACATATTTTTAGTAACCTTAGCTTCCAAAGAAGAACAGAAGAAAGTAACACCATTTACATAACTACAGGAACATGATTTATTTAAGTTTGCAAAAGAATATCACAGGGGAATCCATAAAACTTAAAAATTCATTTTCTTTATACTTGCTACTACAAAGGATCAGCTGGCACTTAACAAAAATTCTGTGGTATATATTATTATTAGATTAGGCTTTTGCAGCTTAATATAAAAGGGGTTAACAGTGCTGGTAGCCATTGTTCTCAAATGAATCAATATTCTCCTACTTCCCTGGGCTACAAAACATTTTCCTGGCTTAAAGATAATATGTGATCCTTGTCTTACAGTTGTCATTATGAAATTTAATACCACAAGCAGTAGACTCTGTAAATAAATACCTCATACAAATTCCCTCTTAGTCCCTTGAGATAAAGCAATGAGTCATATTTTAGAAAAGTATTTTTCACCAGTCAATACATATCCTGATCTTTGGATCATCATATCAGTTCCTATGACTGATAACTACTTAGCACAGAGATCACTGAAAATTAAAACTATATGATGTCATTATGTGACCCTCTAACCCAATGATTCCTCTTTCCTCTGTATTATATCCATATTCATTAATCATGACCTTGATTTATTATTAGGAATATTTGAGACAGAGATAGAATAATTTATCTTGTAAAAAGTGATTTGCTACACAAAGATGTCTTTAGCAGCTTTATTCACAATAACCCAGACTTGGAAATAAATAAGATATCCTCCATTATATGGAAAGATAAACTGGTACATCCAGACAATAGAATGTTATGCAGTGCTAAAGAGAAAAGAGCTATAAAGTCATGAAAAAACAGGAGGAATCTTATTTTTAAATACATATTACTAAATGAAAATAAGACAATCTGAAAAGACAATATATTTGTGTGATTCCAATTCTATGAATTGGAAAAGACAAAACTATGAAGACAATAAAAAGATCAGAGGTTTCCAGGAGATAGGGTGTAGTAGGGGGATGAACAGGTGTAGCATAGTGGATTTTTAGAGCAGTAAAAATACACTGTATGACTCTATAATGGTGGATTGATGTCATTACGCATTTATCCAAACCCATAAAATGTACAACTCTAAGAATGAAACCCAATGTAAAATATAGACTTTAGGTGATTATGATATACAATGTAGTTCATCAGTTGTAGCAAATGCATCATTCTGGTAGGGGGTGTTGATAATCAGGGAAGCTATGCATGTGTGGAGGAAGGGGATATATGCGAAATTGCTATACTTTCCTCTCAATTTTAGACTAAAAATTGAGTCTACAAAACAATTATATATACAACATAATATATATATTATATATATAGGGAATGAACTACAGAAATACACCTCAACATAGAGGAATCTCACAAACATACATACTGCACAATTGCATTTATATTAAGTTCAAAAGCAGACAAATATAAATTATGGTTTTAGAACAAATATTCATTATCTCCCACATGTGAGGCTTTATGATGATAAAATTTAAAAACTGTGGTGTTAAAAATTAGGATAATACTTAACTTTGGGGAGAAGAAGAGATAGTGACTGCACGGGACTCTAGAGAATGGTCTATGTTGTTGATCACATAACATTTCTTGAGCTGAATTGTGACTACTGTGATATCTTTACTTCAAGGTACTTTATTGTTTATTAATTGTGTGTATGTAAGATGGTGTTGGTCAGTTCATTGTCTCTTTTCACCATTTTGTTAACATCATCCCTATTGGAAAAATAAAATGGTTTTTTAAGGAAGTCATCATTTCTTTTTTTTTTTTTTAATTTTATTTTATTTTTAAACTTTACATAATTGTATTAGTTTTGCCATCAGGTTGTGGAGTAAGCAGGGCTGAGATAAGAATAAGAAAAGTTTTATCCATAGTTTTAAAATGCTTATAATATGATTCTTTTATACTTACAAATAACACTATGATTATAAAGAATTGATTTAATCTATTCATTTGGGAAGTCTTGATATTAACTAGAAACACTTTTGATGGCTAACCTAACATATATAACAAAATGTAACAAAGCTGCATTTCTTTTAAAAATATTCCAATGAAAACTATCTCTTAAATCTTAACTAACCTTTAGTCTTCATAGCTTAATCTGAATCTGAAAGTATTAAAATATTTATTATATAAATTCAGCAGTATGAAACACATGTAAAAATACCTCAAAGGTTAATCTTAAATCATATTTTAAAGATTATCAAAATTACACTGACCTTAGCCATTTTATAGCACCCTCATCTTCTAACCAAAGAAAATTCTCCTGATTTGTCACTTAACATTTAAAATTATATGTGATTAAGCAAGATTTGACCAAGAAGTGACAGGTCAGATTTTCTCATGGTATGTTGAAAATGTGGCACTGCTGCATTGCATCTGCAAACTGTGGCGCTGACTCAGACGTGTGTCGGGCAGAACCGACGTCATCTGTCTCAAACAATGGAGAAAGATTCTCAGCATGTGGCCTAGGGCTATATTACGCTGACCACAAAATGGCTGACATTTATTGCTTGAGGTCAGTTCAATAATATAATAGGATTAGCCATACATGCCCCCACTTTCATTAAGCATTATTTGCTTATTCACTTCTATAACATCGCTGCTTTGTTGCCGTTTTTAGCCTTCTTATTGTATCCTCCCTTCTTACTCCTTTCACTGGACTGGCTACACTTTAGATATTTGGCATGCATCTGTGTGTGTGGTGCTCCAAATATAAGAAATGTTTTCTCTTAATTAGACTAGCCACATTAGTATGTGTTTCCTTTTATAGGCGATTTTCGTTTATTCTATAGTTAAAATATATTTGGAATATCATCAAACAGAAAAGAGAGAAAAGAGACATTTCTTTGTGCTAAAATGTAGCATTCTTTTGTTTCTTCTTCCACACCGTATTTTACTGTTTTTCTGTGTATACTAAACTTGTACCAATCATGTTTTAAACAGTAGTTGCCATGCCAAGCAATGGAGATAAAAATATAAGGGAGAAGACATGATTGTGAAATAGACAAAGATCAACACAAATATAGACAAAATAGGTATAATAAGTTGTTACAGTTGATGAAATAGATTAAGGAGCTATAATCATGGCAAATGGATGAGGATATCCTCATATGAGGATAAAAAGAGATTTCAAATAAAGGTTGAAAAGTTAAAGCAGGATACGTATTCATTAGCTGAAAGGTGAGATATGATAATGTAGGCATACAGTGTAGCTTAAATATAATCAAGATCTAAAGTAATCTTGCTGTGAATGGTAATTCCCAGTTGCAGGAGCAAAGACTGTGACTCTTTGGATTAGAGAAAGAAGTATAATAATGAATGTGATCACTAGATACATATAAGCTTGGAGAAGTAGGGAGGAACATCATTGAGACTGTGTATGTTGTTTTAAGGGGTTTCATCTCTTGCTGTAGAAAATCAAAAAACACTGAAGCATCTTAAGCAGGGGAAATAATATAGCCAGCTATCTCTGGCAGCAGTGCAGAGGGAAGACTGGATTGGAACAAGGCTCTAATGAAATGATCCTAATGAAAGGCCTGAAGGTATAAACAAAGCTTTGTAAATACAGAGAAGAAAATGGAAATTAGACATGTTAAGGAAAAAGAAAATGCAAAATTTAGTGATCATAGCAGGTGGGAGTAGGAATCTTGGGAGAAATCTAAGATGACACCTGAGCTTTTGGCTTGAGTGATTCTGTTTTCTATTTGATTCATCTGCTCTTGTCATGTATTTTTTCTATTTTCCTGCTTTCTTTTGGATTAACTGATTATTTAGTTAAAGATATTTTTATCAAATTTACTGATTTATTATTATACTGATTTCTAGTATTTGCTTATTTAAGACAATAGTTCTCAACTTTTGAAATAGGGGACATTTGGCAATGCCTGAAGACACTTTCAATTCAGTTAAGTTCAGTCACTCAGTCATGTCCGACTCTTTGCGACCCCAGGAACTGCAGCACGCCAGGCCTCCCTGTCCATCACCAACTCCTGGAGTTCACTCAAACACACGTCCATCGAGTTGGTGATGCCATCCAGCCATCTCATCCTCTGTCATCCCCTTTTCCTCCTGCCCCCAATCTCTCCCAGCATCAGAGTCTTTTCCAGTGAGTCAACTCTTCGCATGAGGTGGCCAAAGTACTGGAGTTTCAGCTTCAGCATCATTCTTTCCAAAGAACACCCAGGGCTGATTTCCTTTATTTATTTATTTTTTTTCTGATTTCCTTTAGAATGGACTGGTTGGATATCCTTGCAGTCCAAGGGACTCTCAAGAGTCTTCTCCAACACCACAGTTCAAAAGCATCAATTCTTCGGCGCTCAGCTTTCTTCACAGTCCAACTCTCACATGCATACATGACCACTGGAAAAACCATAGCCTTGACCAGACGGACCTTTGTTGGCAAAGTAATGTCTCTGCTTTTCAATATTCTATCTAGGTTGGTCATAACTTTCCTTCCAAGGAGTAAGCGTCTTTTAATTTCATGGCTGCAATCACCATCTGCAGTGATTTTGGAGCCCAAAAATATAAAGTCTGACACTGTTTCCACTGTTTCCCCATCTATTTCCCATGAAGTGATGGGACCAGATGCCATGATCTTAGTTTTCTGAATGTTGAGCTTTAAGCCAACTCTTTCACTTTCCTCTTTCACTTTCATCAAGAGGCTTTTTAGTTCCTCTTCACTTTCTGCCATAAGGGTGGTATCATCTGCATATCTGAGGTTATTGATATTTCTCCCGGCAATCTTGATGCCAGCTTGTGCTTCTTCCAGCCCAGCGTTTCTCATGATGTACTCTGCATAGAAGTTAAATAATTTAGTTTCACAGTTAAAGGAAGTGCTACTTGCATCTAAAAGATGATGCTGTGAAAGTGCTGCACTCAATATGCCAGCAAATTTGGAAAACTCAGCAGTGGCCACAGGACTGGAAAAGGTCAGTTTTCATTTCAATCCCAAAGAAAGGCAGTGACAAAGAATGTTCAAACTACTGCACAATTGCAATAATCTTACACGTTAACAAAGTAATGCTCAAAATTCTCCAAGCTAGGCTTCACCAGTACATTAACTGAGAACTTTCAGATGTTCAAGCTGGATATAGAAAAAGCAGAGATCAAATTGCCAACATCCATTGGATCATAGAAAAAGCCAGAGAGTTCCAGAAAAACATCTACTTCTGCTTTGCTGACTATGCCAAAGCCTTTGACTGTGTGGATCACAGCAAACTGTAGAAAATTCTTAAAGAGATGGTAATACAAGACCACCTGACCCGCCTCCTGAGAAATCTGTATGCAAGTCAAGAAGCAACAGTTAAAACTGGACATTGAACAGACCAGTTCCAATTGGGAAAAGAGTATGTCAAGGTTGTATATTGTCACTCTGTTTATTTAACTTATATGCAGAGTACATCACGGTAAAATGCCGGGCTAGGTAAAGCACAAACTGGAATCAAGATTGCTGGGAGAAATATCAATAACCTCAGAAATGCAGATGACACTACCCTATGGCAGAAAGCAAAGAGGAACTAAAGAGCCTCTTGAAGTCAGTGAAAGAGTAGAGTGAAAAAGCTGGCTTAAAACTCAACGTTCAAAAAACTAAGATCATGGCATCCAGTCCCATCAATTCATGGCAAATAGAGAAACAATGGAAATAGTGATAGACTTTATGTTGAGGGGCTCCAAAATCACTGCAGATGGTGGCTATAGCCATGAAAGTAAAAGACACTTGCTCCTTGGAAGAAAAGCTATGACCAACCTAGACAGCATTTAAGAAGCAGAGACATTGCTTTGCCAACAAAGGTTGTCTAGTCAAAGCTATTTTTTTTTCCCAGTAGTCATGTATGGATGTGATAGTTGGAGCATAAGCTGAGCACTGAAAAATTGATGCTTTTGAACTGTGGTGTTGGAGAAGACTCTTGAGAGTCCATTGGACTGCAAGGAGATCAAACCAGTCAATCCTAAAGGATATCAGTCCTGAATATTCATTGGAAGGACTGATGCTAAAGCTGAAGCTCCAATACCTTGGCCACCTCATGGGAAGAACTGATTCATTGAAAAAGACCCTGATGCTGAGAAAGATTGAAGGCATGAGGAGAATGGGACGACAAAGGATGAGATGGTTGTATGGCATCACTGACTCAATAGACATGAGTTTGAGCAAGCTCTGGGAGTTGGTGATGGACAAGGAAGCCTGGCATGCAGCAATCCATCGGTTCGCAGAGTTGGACAGAATTGAGCAACTGAACTGAACTGAACTTGCATCTAGTGGCCAGTCAGAGATGCTATTAGACATCCTACAATGTATAGGACAGTCCTCAACAACAATGATTTATCCAGCCCCAAATATTAATAGTTCTGACGCTGAAAATAATGTATATAAAATACATATTTAGCTTATCACAGGCTACCTTCCTAAATATTAATGTACTTCACACATAGGTAGAAAACCTTATATCATCATGTTTTCTTTCTCTATCCCACTCCCCCCAACACACTGCTTTTTTGGTGTTATTGTCATATTCTAATTCTACTATTTTTATAAATGGAAATGTATTTTTATTTGCTTTAAATAGTCCTTTTAACTTTTCAGATGTTATTTTGTATCTGTTTCCTAGGTACATATTATTTAAAATATGTAGTTGCTATTAAAAGATACATTTTTAATTGTTTCCAAAGCCACACTTAAAAAATTGAAGCCTGAGCAGTCCACTAATTTGTAATGTTTTCACACTCATTATCAGTCAGCAAGACATCACATTGGTGATCTGCCCCAATCACTAGTATAGCTAGATAAATGGATCTGCTGTCCTGTATTCAATGCATTGCATCTTTTAAGTATGACTTAACTTTTCACCAACTCTTCCTACAAATGTGAAGCTGCTGGGTTATGTATCTTTAAAACTTCAGCAGTTTCCTTGAAATATACCATATGTCACTAAGTTAAATATTGAGGCATTTTAGGATTTTATCTTATGTTCCATGTTTTTAAATATTTATATTTCTCAAAGTTAAAAATTATATCATACTTTTATTATTCAGTACATGCATTTTTATTGCTTCAGGCTTTTATGTAAATACACTTGCTAATTTTAGTTTATTACTAAATCCATTTCTTTTATTGAGCTCATATTTTGAATTATTATACATTTAACATTTAGTAGAGAAAAAGTGACAATTTTATTAGAATTAATAAAAATACAAAATCTTAATTTTTAAAAAATTTTGAAGTATATTGATTTTATAAAAAAGTGAACATTAAAAATAGGGAACACTGTTAGGGCTTAAAATCCTAATCCATTGTAAAATATTAAAAAGGCCGTTTCATTTTCTTTTAACAAAGAAACCGAATCTTGAACTTTTCTGTATGTCATGGTCTCTTCACATTCCAATTCCAGTAAGGTGATCTTACTAAGAATCTGTTAAAAACAGCTTTAGTCCTTAATGTCACTGCCCCTCTACTTTATGATTGAGATAGTGAGCACTTTAGAAATCAAGGCTGGGAATGACTATTTTTTGCATATTCAATCATCCTTTTACTGAAAAAAAATACTTTTCTCTGATCCAATGTCCTTTGCCTATGTACAGTTTTAGTTTTTCTTCTAGTTTCTGACATAAAACAAAAATCTTCAAAAGGTCCAGAATAATTATTAGCTAGCAACAACAACAACAAAAAGCTCTCTGCCTTCAACTGCCTATGAACAAAACTTAATGAACTTGAATCTTAATGTTCCTCTAAACCATTCATTTGCTTAAAATCTTAAATTGCTTTAGTATTAAAGTGGACTTTTACATTTTTTAGCTATTTATGGTTATTTGAGCAAAACCATATTTTAATGCTTCTCTCTTCATTATATAATTTTCTCCTACACAACATTATAGCCCCTTTCAAAATATTTGATGTACTGTAGTAAATATTTATAGTATTTGATGTATTATAGAGCCGACTTTTAATGTTACTGCAATGAACAGGTTACCTATATCGACAAACTTAAAGATAATAATAATGGAAATGTTTTTAAAAACAATAATGTTTGTTTTTACACTTGACACATTAATTAGACCATATTAACAAAGATAATGAATCAAGCATTTAAAACCACATGAAATCTTGCAAAGTTTTATATAAAACAAAATATATGAATTATCTAGCTATAGAGGAATTGAACAAGATCTCTTCATGGAAGTTATACCTGTCATCATAGTAGAATCTATATCTGGAAATGATGGTACTTCTCCAGAAAGCACTGTTTCCATAGTTATATTGCACATTGAACATGGTTTTTTAAGAGTTGGATTGATTTGTTTATGAAAAACGGAAAATGGAACTAAAACTGTCTATGAAAACTGTATCAGTTCAGTTCAGTTCAGTCGCTCAGTCATGTCCGATTCTTTGCGACTCCATGGATCGCAGCACGCCAGGCCTCCCTGTCCATCACCAACTCCTGGAATTCACCCAGACTCACGTCCATCTAGTCAGTGATGCCATCCAGCCATCTCATCCTCTGTCGTCCCCTTCTCCTCCTGCCCCCAATCCCTCCCAGCATCAGAGTCTTTTCCAATGAGTCAGCTCTTCGCATGAGGTGGCCAAAGTACTGGAGTTTCAGCTTTAGCATCATTCCCTCCAAAGAAATCCCAGGGCAGATCTCCTTCAGAATGGACTGGTTGGATCTCCTTGCAGTCCAAGGGACTCTCAAGAGTCTTCTCCAACACCACAGTTCAAAAGCATCAATTCTTCATTGCTCAGCCTTCTTCACAGTCCAACTCTCACACCCATACATGACCACAGGAAAAACCATAGCCTTGACTAGACGGACATTTGTTGGCAAAGTAATGTCTCTGCTTTTGAATATGCTATCTAGGTTGGTCATAACTTTCCTTCCAAGGAGTAAGTGTCTTTTAATTTCATGGCTGCAGTCACCATCTGCAGTGGTTTTGGAGAATTAATTGGTTTGGGTAACTGAAACTAATGTAAGTTTCTATAAACAGAATAGCTTGCTCAGAACTTCACCAGACTAGGAAATGTAGCCTTCCTAGAAAATTTATCATTCTCTAATGTCTGAGCTTTTCTGACTCCAAACTGCCTAGTTCTTCTAAACAAGGCACTGAATACTTCGCTAATACTTTGTATTAGCATTGTCTTAATACATCTTTCTCAAAGGATAAAGATCCCTGTTTTATAGCCTTTGAATGAAACGTTCCCAAGTATCCCATTCTCCTGCCTGCTGATAATCTCACCTTTTCCTGCTGTCAAAGTGTAATTTAAAAAAGTCAAAAACATGATTCATGCAAATAGATAGAGAACAACCTCATGTTAAAATTTATGTAATTAATTAATGAACAACAAGCCAAATGGTAAAGCTAATTCAAAAAATTTAAGAGGCCAAGTATTTTCAGTGAATAAAAGCAATGTAGAGAACAAGATAGTTAAATAACATCTTGTTTTGTTTTTTTTTTTCCTAGCACATACTTATGTATGTGTATATTCTAAGAGCTCACCAGGAAAATATATAAAGGGATCTTACAAGGTAAGGGTAGAAATTTTAAGACAAACTTTATTTGACTTATCTATACTTATCATGACAAACCTAGATAGCATATTCAAAAGCAGAGACATTACTTTGCCAACAAAGGTTCATCTAGTCAAGGCTATGGTTTTTCCTGTGGTCATGTATGGGTGTGAGAGTTGGACTGTGAAGAAGGCTGAGCGCCGAAGACTTGATGCTTTTGAACTGTGGTGTTGGAGAAGACTCTTGAGAGTCCCTTGGACTGCAAGGAGATCCAACCAGTCCATTCTGAAGGAGATCTGCCCTGGGATTTCTTTGGAGGGAATGATGCTAAAGCTGAAACTCCAGTACTTTGGCCACCTCATGCGAAGAGTTGACTCATTGGAAAAGACTCTGATGCTGGGAGGGATTGGGGGCAAGAGGAAAAGGGGATGACAGAGGATGAGATGGCTGGATGGCATCACTGACTCGATGGACAGGAGTCTGAGTGAACTGCGGGAATTGGTGATGGACAGGGAGGCCTGGCGTGCTGTGATTCATGGGGTCGCAAAGAGTCGGACACGACTGAGCGACTGATCTGATCTGATCTGATACTTATCATGTTTTCTCTAACTGGTCCAATTCTACATCAGAAAGAGTTACATTGTAAGACAGCAAGGAAAGAGAAAACCGGGGAAATCTAATTGATAAAATCTTTGTAAAATCACTTTTCATTTAAAATTTGCATAGATATCCATAACATGAGATATGCCATTTGATCAGTGAAATATCCCAAATTATTTTTCTAAGAATGTCAAGCTAATTTTAATATGTACATCTAACCTTAGGAACTACAGTTATGGGGAAATCTATTTACATATTAAAGAAAGAATATTCATTGGAAGGACTGATGCTGAAGCTGAAGCTCCAATACTTTGGCCACCTGATGTGAAGAGCTGACTCATTAGAAATGACCCTGATGCTGGGAAAGATTGAAGGCAGGAGGAGAATGGGACAGAGGACAATATGATTGGGTGGCATCACTGACTCAATGGACATGAGTTTGAGCAAGCTCTGGGAGATGGTGAAGGACATGGAAGCCTGGCGTGCTGCAGTCAATGGGGTCGCAAACTGTCAGACAGAATTGAGCAAATGAACAACAATTTGCTTTATTTAAGTTAACTTAAATATTATAAGATGTACGTATCTTAAGAAAAGAGTAGCATGAGTTTGACAAATGTCTATACTCATGTAATCAATTTCCCAATCAAGAAAAAGAACATTTCTATCAACCCAGACATTTCATTTCACTCTCCAATAAAGCTCTGCTCCTGGAGGCAACCACTAACATGGTTTCTATTACCACAGATTAATTCTGCCTATATAAATTATATATAAATGGAGTCACTTCTTTATCCAACATGTTTCAAAAATTCATCTATCTTATCATATGTCTCTGGTTCATTAATCTGTACTGCTACATGTTATTCTATTGAAATTCACATACCAGAATTTATCTATTTAACTGTTGATGGTTATTTGAGTTACTTCTAGCATTGAGCTATTATAAATAAAATTGATAATTAGTCATGTACAATATTTCTATGGCATGTCTTCATTACTTTTGGGCAAATACCAAGGTAGGGAATAAATAGGTCGTAGAGTAGTTGTATGATTGCTTTGCAAAAAATTGCCAAAATGTGTTCTAAAAGACTTGATTGTTTTACACTCCCATCAGAAATATATGAAAATTATTTTGCTCCACATCCTTGCCAACATTTTGTGTTGTATTTCCAACTTTAGTTACCAAATGAATAGTTAGCAATATCTCATTGTACTTTTTATTTGCATTTCTGTGTTAAGAGTTTTTTCAAGCAATTTTTGAGCAGCAAAATATTTTTAGAAGGGTCTACTCAAATATTATTTCTTTTTATATGACAGTTTGTATTATAATTATTATTGATTTGTAGAGTTTTTTTATTATATCCTGGATATGAGTCCCTCATCAGATACATGTTTATAAATGTTTTCTCCCAGTTTGTGATTTATCTACACATTTTATTAGTGACATGCTTTGCTGAAGCCTTAAGGCCATTGGATATCCTTATGAGAAAGATGATAGAAATACCAAAAAACTTTCTAAAGTATGAATATATCTGCATATTCAAAGCTCAATGAATTTTTAAAAATAGTTTAGTCATGGTAGTGTCTAAAAATAAAAGACTGAAGGCAATTTTGGAAGGGAGCACTTAAAGGCTTTAGGAAAAAGGGGCAGGTCGAAGTAAAAGGAGGGCCGCAAATGAGAGGTGCCACAATTTGAGCTTCAAGTTGAGCAGGAGGAGAAGGTAATAATGTATGGGCAGGAACAGGATGGCCAGAAGCGGTGTTCCAACTGAGGGAAAATTTACTGTGGCAGTAAGACTAGCAGCAAAAACACGTGTGAAGAATCTCCTCCAGAGGGGGAGAAGAACCCTGAGGCCCTCTGCTCCCATTTCTACTCCTTGCACTAAAAAGGAATGAGTAAAGGCCCATCTCAAAATAAGTGGAGGTGGCAAATCATTAAAAATATAAAGTCAGATTTAGCCACAGTTTAACTCAGTATCAGACAAGTAAAGACAAAAAGAGGTTGCTTTACACCCCAGGTAGGTGATGAGAGTAAGATTTGCATGTGTTTGTGTGTGTTTGTGTTCAGTCGTGTCGGACTCTTTGCGACCCCATGGACTATATAGCCCACCAGGCTCCTCTGTCCATGAAATTTTCCAGGCAGGAATACTGGAGTGAGTTGCCATTTCCTTCTCCAGGGGATTTTCTTGACCCAGGGATTGAACCCATGTCTCTTGTGTCTCCTGCATTACAGGAAGATTCTTTACCTTTCCACATGCATGCACAAGGCAATTTCCATAAAAAGTAATGATGTCACTGGGGAGAAAAGCAATAAACATAGAAAGCTTAAAAAAAAAATCATAAAATGGGACACGCTTTGATCCAAGACCAAATCACTCTTTGGAATTCTTTTGAGTTCCTGGATCTAATTCCGCTACCCACTTCCCACACAACACCAAGCAATTCTCCGGCATCAGGATAGTGTCAAAAATTCCACTTGATTCTGACACCATCTAACTAGAGAGAGCATCAGATTCCACACGTGAAGGGCTCAGTAACACAAGACTGCCCCTACCCTGCTTCCAAGTCCAAGTTGTTGTACTTGGACCAATTGGCTAAAAATCAAAGGTGTCCATGCCTTCCTCCTTGGGCTCAACTAATTTGCTAGAGCTGCTCACAGAACTCAGAGCAAGTTTACCAACTAGATTTCTGGTTTATTATAAAAGGATATAATTTAGGAACAGCCAGGTGGAAGAGATGCAAACAGCAAGGTAGGCAGGAAAGGGAAAAAAGCTTCCATGCCCTTTCCAGGCACTTTTTCACCAACTCAGAAGCTCTCCACAGTCCTTTTTGCAGTTTGTTTGTTTGTTTGTTTTTTTTTTTTTTAATTTTATTTTATTTTTAAACTTTACATAACTGTATTAGATTTGCCAAATATCAAAATGAATCTGCCACAGGTACACATGTGTTCCCCATCATGAACCCTCTTCCCTCCTCCCTCCCCATTCCATCCCTCTGGGTCGTCCCAGTGCACCAGCCCCAAGCATCCAGTATCGTGCATCGAACCTGGACTGGCAACTCATTTCATACATGATATTTTACATGTTTCAATGCCATTCTCCCAAATCTTCCCACCCTCTCCCTCTCCCACAGAGTCCATAAGACTGTTCTATACATCAGTGTCTCTTTTTGCAGTTTTATGGAGGCTTTATCACATAGGTACAACTGATTAAATCATTGGCTATAAGCAATCAATTCAGCCTCCAGTTCTTCTCCTCTTTCCTGAGGTTGAGAGCACCAAAGGTAAGAGAAGATAACTTTGGTTGTTTCTAAATATTCCAAGTCTTTAATTATGGGGTTGGTTGTTTCCCCTACCAACTGCCCTCATCCTTTGGCTACCTAAAGACTTTCCAAAAGTCATCTCATTAACATAACAAGACACCTTCATTGCTCCTATCACAGGAAAGATCAAAGGCCAAATGTATATTTCTTACTATAAATCATAATATTACAATAAGTTTTCAAAGAAGGGAATCACAAGCTGACTTGGACAGGCAGTCATGTGCTTCCAGAAGAACATGTCATTGGTTCTACCTGTGGTTGGGCAAATGTTAATGTCAACTTAAAAGAAGAATATTCAAAATGAGAATTGTGAGTTTAAGTTGTATTCAGGATTTAATCCTCAGCACAGGACTAGAGCCCAGAAGACAGTCACTCAGTTAAGTCTGAGTGACTGCTCTGAAGAAGCAGGGGGAAAGCCAGTTTATATGTGACTTTCAGCTAGGAAATACATGCAGCTAATCATGTATCTTGGTAAGATTGCTGCTAATGACAAAGAGTAGATATCTCAAAAAATTTAGAGCTTTTTTATGAATGAAAAGAAAGAAAGTGAAGTCACTCGGTCGAGTCTGACTCTTTGCAACCCCATGGACTGTAGCCTGCCAGGAACCTCTGTCCTTGGAATTTTCCAAGCAAGAATATTTGAGTGGATTGCCAAGCCCTCCTCTGGGGGATCTTTCCAACTCAGGGATTGAACCCGGGTGTCCAGCACTGCAGGAAGACTCTTTACCATCTGAACCACCAGGGAAGCCCTTTTTATGGTAAGATGCAAAAACTTGAGGTCATTAAAATTCTTCCTAAGGTATCTAAGGGTCTGCTTGTCAAAAGTACAAAATGCCTCATCCTGTCTTTCATCCTGAAGCCCTTTCAGGGTGCACTGTTGGGCAGCTCTGCAGCAGGTTACACCTTAGCCTTTGCAGAACTGGGTTGTGAGCAGTGCTGTTTGTCTTAGTGATCTTAATTTTTTTTTTGCATCCATATTGGACAGGAGCAATTAGGATGAAAGTAGAAAAACTTCAGGGGCAAAGCATTCTCTTGGGATCTATCTCTCATCAGTAAAAAGGTTATTTATTGAGTACATCAATTTTCTAAGATAATTGTTGATTTAAACATATACATGAGGTAATTTTTTACTTACAAGAAAATTATGAAGCAATTTCTTCTTATCTAAAACTAATGCTTTTTATATATGTCAATAACTTTTTTCCATAATATAAAAGTCTATCTTGAAACCTTGACTCTTTTCTTACTAGCTATACAGCTTTATTGATTTGTATTGTGAGATATATAATTAAAGCATGCATTATAAATACTGTATCATTCAATGAAATAGATTGTCTTTATACAAAATACTTTATTTTCAAAATGACATTGACCTTTTTGTTCCTGGCCCAACGAAATGCATCCTGAAAAGGATAAAAGAAGTGGTTTGTCTTTCAATACATTTAAGTTAAAGTCTGAATTCTATAACTATTATTTAAACATATAATATTTGTCTTCTTTTAAGCTACATTTTTTTATCACCAACACTGTGCAAGATACTTTTGAAGGAAGGTGCTTTTAATATAATGTCTCATTTAATTCTCATGACATCTTTATGATTAAAGTTCAGAGAAATTAGATATTTCCCTTATAGTACAGAGCTGCAAACTAAAACTCAGAGAAGTGAAATAGCATCTCCAACTACCAAGTCTGACTAAACACAAGATCCTCTCTCGAAATGTTAACTAGTGAATTAATGAATTTTCATATAGGAATCATTTGTATTAATCTTCTATAATTTTGAAATTATTTCAAAATTAACATAAAAACTTTTAAAAAGTAGTAAAAGTCATTAGTATAAAATATTGCCATGCATTCATTTTAGTGTTTGAAAGGCTGAGTTCATCACTTATAGTTGCATAATATATAGCCAATATTTGTAATATTGTCTTCCAAAGTAATAGAAACACTTTGCATGTAAATAATATTCTTTTCAAATCATTTACAATTTTGTTTACTGTTTTAGATATTTTCTGACATAATATTGAAATGTTCTGCAAAGAATATCCATTTTGTAGTCATTTTAATAGAAAAAGCCCCCAGATTTTAGAAGGGTTCATTAATATCTTGTATGTACATGAAACAGATTTAGTGCCTATAGCTGTATTCCTTGTTCTTAAATTACCATGAATGATATGCTGCTAATTATAGATCAAAAGAATATTTCTTTTATAGTTCCTTTTCTCCCTAAGGTTATATTTTCTCACTGAAGAGGATGATATGTAAAATTGGTGGTTATGAAATAATACTCACATAAAATCATCTCTGCAAATAATGTAAGAGTTACTATAGATCAAGTAGAGAAAGATTTTCCCTAAGAGGTATAATCACCACAAAGACTTTCTAGAGGATGATGGTTTTTCTTTCCAAGGAATAGCCTTAATTTCTTTTTTAAAATGCCAGCTGAAGAACAGCAATATTTATTTTTCTCTTGCCTTAATGCCAGCAGTAATTGAAAATGCACAAAAGTTCATAAATAGTTAAAATATTCTCAGTTTTACCATAGCTTTTCATATGTCAGTTAGAGGGTAACTATTTTAATTTGTTAATTTAGTCCAAATTTGTTACTGAATATTTTAACATTAAAAAAAAAGATGATATTTTATACATAAATAATACATTAATTAAACATTATTATTTAGTTTTTAATTGTTGGTGTGACCATTCAGAAATTTATTGGATAGGGGTGATCTTGTTCATGTGAGAAAATTAATAGTTATTAGATACCTATACTAGTGTTAATACCTTATATACTTTAAAATATTGAAAAATTGGTTTATAATTAATATGCCTTAAAACTGAAAGTACATAAAACTAACTTATACTGCCTTTATCACTTTCCTAAGAGAAAATTTCCCAGGAAGACAGTTAGACTATTTCAACTCTTCAGATTTATTCTTACTTTATGGAAAATAACCAACTCTATGGAATGAAGACTTATGTCTGATGTACAGTCCTATACTTTACTAGTTGTTTGACTTAAGTTACTAAATTTTTCATAACTTCTGATTCCTAATAAATAAAACAGGCGTATTATACATATTGGCTTCCCTGTTAGCTCAGTTGGTAAAGAATCCACCCTCAATGCAGAAAACCCCAGTTCAATTCCTGAGTCGGGACTATCCACTGGAGAAGGGATAGGTTACTCACTCCAGTATTCTTGAGCTTACCTTGTGGCTCAGCTGGTAAAAAATCCGCCTGCAAAGCAGGAGACCTGCATTCAGTCCCTGGGTTGGGAAGATCCCCTGGAGAAGGGAAAGGCTATCCACATCAGTATTCTGGCCTAAAGAATTCCATGGACTGTATAGTCCATGGGGTCACAAGTAGTCAGACACAACTGAGTGACTGAAAAAATATATATATATATACGTATTACATACATCTGTTTTCAATATTGCCTGTCATAAATCAGTATTAAATTATGTAAAGTATAGAAACAATACAATGTCTGGCATGTGATAATACTCAAAAGTAGTTATGGATTATGTTATTACTATTTTTCTTTCTCTCAGGTGAAATGTGCAATTAATTGTGCTTACAGTCTGAGATTAGCTATATTCACCTCAAGCAATATTTTTGTCTTTAATCCTCTCCTTTCTTGTTTCCTTCAACATTTGTTCAACTGCCTAAGAAAATTATCTTTCCTTGTGTGTTTTTCTTCCTTATTCTATTAACAGTTTTAACTTTTTAAGAAACCTAGATGTCCATCAGCAGATGAATGGATAAGAAAGCTGTGGTACATATACACAATGAAGTATTACTCAGCCATTAAAAAGAATACATTTGAATCAGTTCTAATGAGGTGGATGAAACTGGAGCCTATTATACAGAGTGAAGTAAGCCAGAAAGAAAAACACCAATACAGTATACTAACGCATATATATGGAATTTAGAAAGATGGTAACAATAACCCTGTGTACGAGACAGCAAAAGAGACACTGATGTATAGAACAGTCTTTTGGACTCTGTGGTGGGGCGGATGATTTGGGAGAATGGCATTGAAACATGTATAATATCATATAAGAAACGAATCACCAGTCCAGGTTTGGTGCATGATGCAGAGTGTTCAGGGCTGGTGCACTGGGATGACCCAGAGGGATGGTATGGGGAGGGAGGTGGGAGCGGGGTTCAGGATTGGGAACACGTGTACACCCGTGGCAGATTCATGTTGATGTATGGCAAAACCAATACAATACTGTAAACTAATTAGCCTCTAATTAAAATAAATAAATCTAAAAAAATAAAAATAACACAAATTACTGTCACCAAATACTGGTGCTTTTGATATACCAGCTTATTGGAAAATAAATTCATAAGCTTTTAGATAACATAGCAGCAATGTCTTACTAATCCAAGGCAGTATATATGAATACTATTCATGCCAGAGACTTGTATAGTTAATATGTAAGAAATAGAAATTTCAACTTAAAATGCCCTTAACAATAAGGGGAATTTTTTGTTCAAGGACAAAAAATAAAATAAAATTATTATGTAGCACAAAGGTGAACCCAGATTAACAATTTTAACAAAGGACCCAGTGTTTTCCATAGCTTCACTCTGCCTTTTCTATCACCAGCTTTGTTTAAAAGCTTGCTCCACCTATGATCATAAGATGACTAGCAATAGCAATCTGTTATCTGCTTCTTGGACAGTCAGCAGGAAAATAAGTGTCTCCCCTTAAACTAGTACTTCTGAAATTTAACGTGCATGTGGATCACCTGGGCAGGTATTTTGTTAAATTGAAAATACAGATTCAGTAGGTCTTCAGGTTCAAAATCCTGAATTTCAAACAAGCTCCCAAGTGAGGTCAAAGCTGTTGGTATGAGGATCACACTTTGAGTAGCAAAGCCCCAAACCAGTGATCCTCGGAATGTGATCTTCCAATTAGCAGAGTTTTGAGAATTCTTAGGCCTCATCTATGACCTCAGAAATTCTGGGGATGAGGTTCAGAAATCTGTATTTTAATAAGTCCACTAGATGATTCTGATGCACAATGAGTTTGAAACCCACTGACCTAAATGATACATAAGAGACCTGGGTTTGCTCTTATGGAAACCTGATGACTGCCGTGCACTGATGAACTTCAGCCTGATATACTTATTCACCATTTCTGAGCCAACCACTGGGTGATAACATTGGAATAATTCTAATTAGTCCTTAAAAATCGAACTGTTCTTGTAGCTGGAGGTGAGATTTACACTTCATGATGACAACACAATAATAAAAGTGAGGAATAGCAGCTGTGGAAAAAAATGTCATTTTCCATTGGGTTTCAGCATAAACCCCTGGGAACAAACTGTGTAACAAGGAAATTGATCTAAGAATCAAAATAATTCAACAAATGGTTACTAAATGCTTACTAAACCCTGTATGTGCATGCTTAGTTATTCAGTCATGTCCAACTCTTTGTGACCCCATGGACTATAGCCCGCCAGGCTCCGCTGTCCACGCAGATTCTCCAGGCAAGAAGACTGGATGGGTTGCCATGCCATCCTCCAACCCCCTGAATAGGAAGCATTAAATTAGGTATTGTGAGGCATAAAAGGTAAGATGCCATATAACTGAGAAAGTGTGAACCAAGGGACACTCAACAGTCTCACACCTATGTAAGTGTTAAAATAAAGTGATCCCAAAACTTACTGACCATGAGACAGTGGGACCTGAGCTGGAACTTGATGCACACTTATAAACTAGATATCAGGAGGGGAAGAGACAGACATGTTAGGTTAAGTGAACTGTAAGGACTTGGATATAGATTCAGAAGACAAAGGAAAACCCAACTAGCCTTTCTAAAAAAGATTGCTTGAGGAACTAAAATAGTTCAGATACAGTTGGGCCAAATTTTGGAAATCCATTAATGTTGTGTTTTGAAATCTAGAGCAACCCTATTAGGTAGATATTATTATCCATATTTTAAAGCTGATACACTGGAAGATAAATTAATCTGTTAGGGTCACATAGCTAGGAAATGGCAAATTGGAGTGTAATCTGGGGAAGTGGAAGTTAGGAGAGAATAATTAGGCATTAAGGCAGTAATCCAAACATTTAAAGGAAAGTGTAGGCCAGGGTAGTGGCAGAGAAAATTACACAGGAATGCAGACTGGTGGGTAACTCATAGAAACTTATTTTTAAGCCGGAAATATTACCAAGGGAGAACAAAATTAGTACCAAATGTGAGGGAAAGAAGTAAGTTACAAGAAAGAATCATGAATTCCAAGTAGGACTGATCATGGGAATATAAGAAATATATAAGTTAGGAGACATCCCTGATGGTAGAGTGGATGGGAATCCACCTGCTATTGCAGGGGACATGGGTTTAATCTCCGATTTGGGAAAATTCTACACACTGTGGACAACTATTCAGAGAAGGCAATGGCATCCCACTCCAGTACTCTTGCCTGGAAAATCCCTTGGACGGAGGAGCCTGGTGGGCTGCAGTCCATGGGGTTGCTAGAAGTCAGACACGACTGAGCGACTTCACTTTCACTTTTCACTTTTATGCTTTGGAGAAGGAAATGGCAACCCATTCCAGTGTTCTTGCCTGGATAATCCCAGGGATGTGGGAGCCTGGTGGGCTCCGGTCTATGGGGTCGCACAGAGTCGGACACGACTGAAGCGACTTAGCAGCAGCAGCAGTGGACAACTAAAGTTTGTGTGCCACGATCATTGTAACCCACATGCTCTAGGGCCTGCGAGCCACAACTAACGAGCCCCTGTTCTGCAGCTACGAAAGCCGGCAACCTGAGCCTGTGTTCCACAATAAGAGAAGCTACCACAATGAGAAGCCTGTACAGCACAACAAAGAGTAGCCCCCACTCACTGCAACTAGAGAAGCCCACATGCAGCAATGAACACGCAGCACAACCAAAAATAACATTAATAAATTAATTTAAAAAGGAATATAAATGCTAGAGAGAGCTCAGATTGGGATTTTTTTTAAAAAGTGAGTTTGTATATTCTGAAGTAATAGACATTTGAGTGAAATATAAGAAAATAGAGTTTAGAGGTTCTATTATAGGCTTTATCAATAGATAATATGAGCTGAAACTCTAGCTCTGTCCATAGACTTAAGTAGTCTGGCCAATTTCTACTAATTTTAGTTGGTTTTTATTTACAAATAGGGTTAATGATAATAATAATATGGGAACCGAGAACTTTCAGATGTACAAGCTGGATTTAGAAAAGGCAGAGGAACCAGAGGTCAAATTGCCATCATCCATTGGATCATAGAAAAAAGCAAAAGAATGCCAAAAAAATCTACTTCTGCTTCATTGATTACGCTAAAGCTTTTGACTGTGTGGATCAAAACAAACTGTAGAAAATTCTTCAAGAGATGGGAATACCAGACCACCTTACCTGTCTCCCGAGAAATCTGTATGCAGGAAAAGAAGAAACAGCTAGAACCAGACATGGAAAAAATGGACTGGTTCCAAATTGGGACAGGAGTACGTCAAGGCTGTATATTGTCACCCTGCTTATTTAACTTCTATGCAGAGTACATCCTGAGAAATGCTGGGCTGGAAGCATAAGCTGGAATCAAGATTGATGGGAGAAATATCAATAACCTCAGATATGTAGATGACACCACCCTTATGGCAGAAAGTGAAAAGGAACTAAAAAGCCTCTTGATGAAAGTGATTGAGGAGAGTGAAAAAGTTGGCTTAAAGCTCAACATTCAGAAAACTAAGATCATGGCATTTGGTCTCATCACTTCATGGTAAATAGATGGGGGAAAAGCGGAAGCAGTGGCAGACTTTATTTTCTTGGGCTCCATAATCACTGCAGATGGTGACTGTAGCCATGAAATTAAAAGAGGCTTGTTTCTTGGAAGAAAAGCTATGACAAACCTAGACAGTGTATTCAAAGCATATAACTTTACTGACAAGTTTCTGTAGTCAAAGCTACGGTTTTTCCGCTGGTCATGTACGGATGTGAGAGTTGGACCATAAAGAGTGCTAAGTAATGAAGAATTAATGCTTTCAAACTGTGGTGCTAGAGAAGACTCTTGAGAGTCCTTTGCACAGCAAGGAGATCAAACCAGTCAATCTGAAAGGAAATCAACCCTGAATATTCATTGGAACAACTGATGCTGAAGCTGAAATTCCAGTACTTTGGCCACCTGATGTGAAGAATGAACTCATTGGAAAATACCCAAATGCTGGGCAAGATTCAAGGCAGGAAGAGAAGGGGACAACAGAGGATGATATCACTGGATGGCATCATTGACTCAATGGACGTGAGTGTGAGAAAACTCAGGGAGATAATGAAGGACAGGGAAGTCTGGCATGTTGCAGTTTCTGGGGTCACAAAGAGTTGGACATGACATCGACTGAACAACAACAGTAAGAAACATTGCTATCTTGTAAATTAAACAAAATAATGAATGTAAAGTACTTGAAAATATTCCTTCTGCTTGACATATGCCCAATGAATTTGTTTTTCTTATTTTTTTTATTAATAAATGTCTAAATGATGGTTTTAGATTTAATAGTATAATTTAAATCCATAAATATAAAAATTGAGCTCATGTAATGAATGAAGACTCAATGGAAGAAGTTTAAGCAAGAACAAAGCAAAAATTATGACAGTCAACAATCCACATTGTTGTAAGTATAGAAGAAATCAGTAATGAAAATAAACAGCTCTCTAATTTTAATAAAATTGTTACCAAATCAAACTTGGGTCTACTAGCTCATATGCAGTAAAGCCAATCTACTGACATTGAGCTGTGGTGAAGGAAAGTGCAGCACTTACTTCAGGGGCAAGACAAGGAGTCCAGGGAAGCGACTGTTCAGAAAACAAAACAAAACAAAACAAAACCCTTCTGAGTGGTTTCAAGAAGCATTTTTAAAGGCGAGGTGAAGGAAGGAATTTATCCAGGTATGATCAGTTAGTGCACAATTCTCTGATGGTGAGGTAACAGGGTGGTGTCACAGGGGTTAAAACTGGTATCCTCAGGCTGCAACAGGTCTGCAGGCTACATGCTCATGGTTACCATTTGGAGGAGGCTTTAGTAATTGCAAGACAATTGCAGGAATATGCAAATATACTCTTATCTATGTATTTCAGGAAGGCACTAAAGGTTCTGTGACTGCCACATTGCTAGCTTATTGTTTAAGTTGGTACCAGCTCTCCTGGCCCAACTGTCTGTCACCACATGTTCACATCCTTTCAATCATTAGTTCTTGATCAGGGAAGGCATGGAAGACTACAGCTTTTTTACAAACAAGAGACAGGCAGATGAAATGGGGAGAGCAGTCTTTCCTGGGAAGGGTTCTTGTTCCATACAGTTAACAAGTGCTGACATAAAGAAATAGAGCCAAGACCAGCTATGTAGGAAAGGCTACTATTTGTTGAGCACTTATATGTGCCAAACATTAGTATGTATATTTCATTTATCTAACAGCCCATTCTATTATTATCTCCATTTTATAAGTGGGGACATTGAGGTATGGACTATTTTATAAGTTGGTCCAAGTTGCACAGCTTATACATGATAGAGCAAAGATCTGTCCACAATCTTACACTAGAATCCGGATGCTTAGACACTACACTATACTCTGTAATCCAAGCTACATATAAAGAAATATGTAAAAAATACAGCTAAGTTGCTTTCAACAAGTCTCTTTAACACCCCATTAGAATGTAAGTATTTGATGGTTTAAATGAAACAATTATGTAGTCTTTCTCTATCTTACATCTTATGCCTATCTAAGATATGTTAGATATCTTAATAACTTTAAACTCATCCCAACATAATGGTAAAGGGAAGGCAATTTAAAATTCATATATGCAACTTAACACTTTTAAGTTACTACATTTTCTTCTTCAAGGAAACCATGGCTTAGAAACATTTATTATGGAGAATAAGTTTTAGTTGATAGGAAAACATCAGAGACCCCACAGCCACAACTAAAATATAATTCTGCTGAAATCTGTAAATAATAATCTAAAACTCAAGAGAGTTTTATAATAATATTTTGCCTGTGTATAACAACTTTTCTTGAAATATCTCAGTGGATCTTATTATGAATCATAATTATAATTAAGCTTCAGAATATCCCTTTTATATTTTTGTTGTTGTTTTGTTTTTTTACCTTGAGAGATAGTAGGAGGAATACTAATTTTTCAGGTCATTGAAAGAGTCAGAGGCGGAAGTAGGAATGGAATAAAGGTTTCTTACACAAGTCATCTGATAAATATCACCATGGGTTTACAAATGTTTTGGCAAAGAACATTAAAGTGTCAGAAAAAAATCATAACTGAAGAAAAGAAGTATACCACAGGGAAGTCAAAGAAAGCAACTTTGAAAGTTTTCATTTGTGAAACTTAAGAATATTCCTACCTCTACACTCTCCACATGCATCCTACTTGCTCCATAAATCAAAGTAATAAAGAAATTAGGGGGAAAAAAAACTTAAATTGGACTTCCTCTGAATATCTGTATATCTAACTGAAATCCCTGTGATCAGTGATCAGAAATCTCTCTGTAAGATGAAAAAACTAGTAGACTATATATTCTATATAGAACCCCAGTAGTAAATATATTAATAAGTATTTTTTTTGTTTGTTTGGAATAGTATAATCACTGAAACCTAAAACAAAAATAAAATTAAAGGTAAATATAAAATTAAAAAGTTTTAGTTGTAGAAAGCAAAAGATTTTTATGGAATCTTTACATCAATATATTAAAAAGTAATTTTAATTTGGTTTCATAATTTAAAAGCCAAGAATTGTTACATCCCAGAAATAGATAACCTTCTATAAAGGTAAGATACCTTACATACACTACACTCAATTTCAACTACTGACCCCTCCCTTTTATAGGTCTTTCGGTGGACACAGTAAAGGATTAATGAGCTAAACATTTACAGATAAGAAATAGTTAAATAAATTTCCATTATTCTGTAACCCTGTGCATTAGTTTTACTCACTATGTTTTAAAGTACTCATAATGATATGGGGTGGGGCTTCCCTGGTGGCTCCGTGATAAAGAATCCACCTATCAATGCAGGAGATGAAGGTTTGATCCCTGGGTCAGAAAGATTCCCTGGAGGAGAAAATTGCAACCCACTCCAGTATTCTTGCCTGAGAAACCCCATGGACAGAGAAGCCTGGCAGGCTACAGTCAGGATTGCAAAAGAGTCGGACACAAGCTAGCAACTAAAACAACAAAGATATGAAGCAAAAAATAGCTCTTTTACTCACCAAATTAAAGAATGGAAACATAGCTTTATCACATTTGTACACGTAAAAACAATATAAAAATCTCATGCATGTAAAAATCAACATAAAATTAAGAACAAAAATGTTAATATCAACACATTCCATTTACTTAATTAAATTTGGAAATTATCCTCTAATAGATATCACATGGTATTATCAAGATACTAATAATTTAATGGAGATTAGAGATAATTTTTTCTCGAATTTTCTCAAAGGTCAGATTTGTCTAAATTCTCAGGATTAGTTAGGGTAGAGTTAGGATGAACTCCAAGGTTATGACTTTCTCCACTATAAATCGTAACTTGTTTCTTTTTCTTTCTGCACAAATGCTTTTAAGAAACATAGATATCATCAAATCACCAGTTAGATATCTTTTTCCCAAATGCTATCACAATTTTCTGCTTCTATCTCATTTTAACTGATGAAATGAGTGTCGGATAATGAAAGTTCATAAGAGCAAAGGAGATTCCTGAGAACAAATGTGATTGCAACAATCATACAATGCCCTAAAAAAGATACAAAAGAATGATTCATAAGAATTCCATGAATAAACTCTTTTTTTTTTCAACATAAAACCTTTTCAATCCTAGCCACTTTGCAATCAGTTCAATTTCTCTTGACACTCTTTGAAGGACAAAAAGTCAAATCATTTTGCAGTTTTCTGCAAAATCCAATTTTACCCACACAGCATAATTTATACTTATTTAATTAACAAAATAGTAGCCATCCGACCTTCAAACTGACACATTGGTGCTAAAAAGAAAATGTATTTTAATCCATCAGGAAAAAGAATAATTTCAGGTAACATTAACTGAGCAATTTCTTTGTGAGAGGGACCACACTAAGTTTTACATGTCATTTGGTGGTGTGGATATAATGGTTAGCAACTCTGACAATTGAATCTGATTGCAATAAAGGTGATCCTATCATACATTAAAAACATTCCATGTCTAAAGAAATCCCTACATTACTTGAGAGGCTTCTCTAGATCCTCAGATATATTTGATATGTTATTTTATTTTTTCTAAATCTATCATTCATAATTAGTTCTTGAAAGTATTAAATACAATACTGAAGTTTGACCAGTGTGGTAAGGCAAAATTATAGAGGGTCTCCACAGTTATGTTATCAGCCTCTAGTGTCAATGTCCTGTATAATCCAGGCCCCTCCCACATGGGTAAGCCATATGAATACAATACTTTAAGGTAGAATACCACTCCTATGATCAGGTCATACTATATGGCAAAAGCTGACAAATTTTGCAAAAGTAATTAAAACCTTTAATCAGCTGACTTTAAATTAATCAAAAGGGAGATTACCTCATGCAAAGAGTTGATTCATTGGAAAAGACTCTGATGCTGGGAGGGATTGGGGACAGGAGGAGAAGGGGACAACAGAGGATGAGATGGCTGGATGGCATCACTGACTCGATTGACGTGAGTCTGAGTGAACTCTGGGAGTTGGTGATGGACAGGGAGGCCTGGTGTGCTACAATTCATGGGGTCGCAAAGAGTCGGACACGACTGAACTGAACTGAACTGATCCTAAGGGAGCCTGACTTACTCAGGCAAACCCTTTAAAGAAATTAGGAGTGGAGGGATTTTAGAAGTTGAAGAAATTCAATACAGCAGAGATATGCTCCTTCTGGCCTTGAAGAAGCTAACAGCCATACTGTGAACTGCATGTGAAAATGACCATGTGGCAAGGTCCTGAGGATGACCTCTAAGAAATAAGTGTCATTTCTGGTCAACAATAAGTAAGGAAACTGGAGCTTAAGTCCTATAACAAGAAGCTGATTTCTGTCAACAAACAATAAATTCAGAAAGGGTCTTTGAACCTCAGATGATATTGTAGCCTAGCCAACACCTTGATTTCAGCCTGGTGAGATCCTCGGCAAGGGAGGATCCTAAGCAGACAGTGCATCTACCCATAATACTGGTCCACAGAAACTGAGATAATAAATTTGTGTTGTCTTAAGCCACTAAATTATAAAATTTGTTACCCAGCAACAGAAACTAATAGAACCAGTAATCTAATTTCTGATACAATTCTAAAACATTTAGATTGACTTGGGACCTGGGTACACCTCCACTCTCATCTATTGAGTAAAATACTTAGGGAAATACTTTTGTGATTAGAGTTCCTATTGGTAAGGTTACATTACATTTACATTAAATAAATTTTATAAAATTAGCTTTTGTGTCCCATTAAGAGTGTACACTTAACAAAAACCCAATAATGTACTTATTTTTATTCTAACATTTTAATACAATAAATTTCAAATATTAATGCTATGTATTTTGCTGGATACTCTTGTAGGGAAAAAGAAGGGATTAGACCCAGCCCTAAATGAGTTTCTAATCTAATTTAGAAGGAGCAATTAACTTAAAATTTAGAAAGTGACTTTATATACAACTATTAAGCAATAACCATTCACAACACTCACTGGCATCCTGTTTGTCTTGTTCACCTCCACTGTGAGATGAGAGAAGACAGGTACTTGCCTGTCTCAAAGTAGCTCAAAGTAGTCATATAATAGAATTTTGCTCATCAAGATTCAAGTGGAACTTCCCTGGTGGTCTAGTGGTTAAGAGTCTGCCTGCTAATGTAGGGAACACAGGTTCAATCCCTGGTCTGGGAAGATTCCATATTCATGGGGCAACTAAGCCCATGCACCACCACAACTGAGAGCCCACGTGCCCTAGAGCCCATGCTCCATGAGAAGAGAAGCCACCACATGAGGTCAACACACCACAAGTAGAGAGAGCCCCTCTTGCTGCAACTAGAGAAAACCCTCATGTAGCAATAAAGACCCAGCACAGTCAAAAACAAACAAACAAACAAATAAAATTCAAATGGAACTCTGCTGCTACTAGTCTATTCATCAGTTTATTCCTTTCTGGAGTATAGATACCACACTTGGGATTGTGGCAACCATTTTTCAGCCATAAGGGAAAAGCCAAGAAATTTTACAAATATGTCAAATATCTATCTCTACACTTGCTTTCAGTTGAGGAAAAAAATCTATTTAGGTTGACGTTAGTTGAGTTTTCCATTACTCGTGGCAAAAGTTTTCGTAACAACCGTAATACAATTTCAAAGGCACTGCGCATTTACACAGAGTAGAGCACACGAACCTCAAAATCTGTTGTTACAAGTGAAAAGGCAGTACAGAGTGGGAAAATCTCAGGTCCGTTTCCCATTTCCTCATCTCTTCATCTATGCATGCTAAGCGTTAAGGTCTTCTTTACTTTATTGTACTATCTAAGCTTATAAAAGAATTAAAGGTATCATGGAAGAAAACTCAACTATTTTGTGTTTAATCACATAAAATGTGACTCTTTATACATTTTTTTAAATTAAAATGAAAAAAAGCTTTAGCAATAGCTATTCAAAGCACTTTTTAGTTTGTTTTATCTAATTGAAAGGTTTTTTTGTATCCTTCATTCTTTCAAAAGCAGGGCTTGATGGCTTACAGAAATATGTATTTTATTACACCAAGTAATGATTAGTGAGTTAAAAGGTTGAAATTAATGGAATACATGATAAATCTAAAAATGTAATTAGAAGCAAAAATACCATAATATTCTGTGTAATAACTAATGATAGTCTGAGTTCAATTCTTAACTTCTTAAAGAAATGAGTAACAAAGCCAGCCTCAATGTCTATATCCAATGGCTAATAATATACTAACCATTCAGAAGTGCTATAATTTTTATTTCTGAGATTAAGCAAAATTTCTCCAGTCTCAGAAGAAACACTCACTGTATGATGCCTGTACATCACTTTAGACGGCACCCTATCACTAAAGTCAACAGCCCATTCTTAATAGCTGGTGCTCTTGAAGCATTTGAAGGGACAGTTCCACAAATGGCTTTTGTATATAAAAATCTCATTAAATCAATAAATAAAATATTAAAACCTTTAAATGAATAATGTACAAATAGTATGAATCTTTAATATTTATATTGAGGACAGTAGATGTTTTATATATAGAAAAAATGTATACCTACTAGTAATCAAAGGTATGCAAATTAATGAAGGAAAATATGTATTTGCTTTACTATAGAATTTTTAAATAAATAATAATGGATTGATTACAGTACAACTTAGATTCAATCACTCTGTTACAGAGCAAATTGTTCATTTTTCAGAAAATATAATTTGCCATCTGTATTTTGGAGCCCTAAAAGTGTTTACCGCTTTTGACTCAGAAATTTACTTGAAGAAAACTTCCCTAAAATATTGAAATCAAATTTTGAGAAGACCTTTTTTTGTAATACTAGTTACAACAAAAAACACTTAAAAGTACCTTAAAGTCTAATAGAATGTTAGTTCTCCTTTAGGATGTTTGTTTAAAATGCTTGAAGTTATTTGGTAAATATTTATAGTCTTAAGACAAAAACAACCCTGATACATACTTTACAGTTACATTATATTTTACAACTATTTGAGGATATACACATACAAATATGGATATTTAAATATAAATATGTAAGATATAATTTAAAATAATATGGAGTGTTTAATGCAAATAAGATTATAAATCTATAACTACAATATTAGTATAGGACTTAGTAACTATGGTAAAGTGGAGATTGGAAACAAATCATAGGTGTAGCACATAATAAATAACTGATAATGAACCTGATATTGTTTTATGATTTTTTTTTTAAAGGCTGAAATGAAATCAAGCAAAAAAAAAAAAATAAGAGGTCATTATTATGTTTGGTTAATAGATATTTATAGCTAATTTTGGAGAAGGCAATGGCAACCCACTTCAGTACTCTTGCCTGGAAAATCCCATGGGTGCACGAGCCTGGTAGGCTGCAGTCCATGGAGTCTCTAAGAGTCAGAAACGACTGAGCAACTTCACTTTCACTTTTTCACTTTCATGCATTGCAGAAGGAAATGGCAACCCACTCCAGTGTTCTTGCCTGGAGAATCCCAGGGACAGGGAAGCCTGGTGGGCTGCCGTCTCTGGGGTCGCACAGAGTCAGACATGACTGAAGCGACTTAGCAGCAGCATAGCTAATTTTTATCATCTACCTACTTCTACGTTAAAATCTTCTAAAAAGAGAAAATACTACTTCTAAGGAAAAGTTAAACTTTAACTAAGGTGAAATCAGTTCAGTTCAGTTCAGTCACTCAGTCGTGTCTGACTCTTTGCAACCCCATGAATCACAGTATGCCAGGCCTCCCTGTCCATCACCAACTCCTGGAGTTCACTCAAACTCATGTCCATCGAGTTGGTGATGCCATCCAGCCATCTCATCCTCTGTCATCCCCTTCTCCTCCTGCCCCCAATCCCTCCCATCATCAGAGTCTTTTCCAATGAGTCAACTCTTTGCATGAGGTGGCCAAAGTATTGGAGTTTCAGCTTTAGCCTCAGTCCTTCCAATGAACACCCAGGACTAATCTCCTTTAGCATGGACCAGTTGGATCTCCTTGCAGTCCAAGTGACTCTCAAGAGTCTTCTCCAACACCACAGTTAAAAAGCATCAATTCTTCAGCGATCAGCTTTCTTCACAGTCCAACTCTCACATCCATACATGGCCACTGGAAAAACCATAGCCTTGACAAGATGGACCTTTGTAGGCAAAGTAATGTTTCTGCTTTTTAATATGCTATCTAGGTTGGTCATAACTTTCCTTCCAAGGAGTAAGTGTCTTTTAATTTCATAGCTGCAATCATCATCTGCAGTGATTTTAGAGCCCCCAAAAATAAAGTCTGACACTGTTTCCACTGTTTCCCCATCCATTTGCCATGAAGTGATGGGACCAGATGCTATGATCTTCGTTTTCTGAATGTTGAGCTTAAAACCAACTTTTTCACTCTCCTCTTTCACTTTCATCAAAAGGCTTTTTAGTTCCTCTTCACTTTCTGCCACAAGGGTGGTGTCATCTGTATATCTGAGGGTATTGATATCTCTCCCAACAATCTTGATTTCAGCTTGTGCTTCTTCCAGCCCAGTGTTTCTCATGATGTACTCTGCATATAATTTAAATAAGCAGGGTGACAGTATACAGCCTTGACGTACTCCTTTTCCTATTTGGAACCAGTCTGATGTTCCAGGTCTAGTTCTAACTGTTACTTCCTGACCTGCATATAGGTTTCTCAGGAGGCAGGTGAGGTGGTCTGGTATTCCCATCTCTTTCAGAATTTTCCACAGTTTATTGTGATCCATACAGTCAAAGGCTTTGGCATAGTCAATAAAGCAGAAATAGATGTTTTTCTGGAACTCTCTTGCTTTTTCCATGATCCAGCAGATGTTGGCAATTTGATCTCTGATTCCTCTGCCTTTTCTAAAACCAGCTTGAACATTTGGAAGTTTATGGTTCATGTATTGCTGAAGCCTGGCTTAGAGAATTTTGAGCATTATACAGTACTAAAACCTCATGTTTTCCTCTCTCTTCTTCATTAAAAATCACAGTAAATTGGCTTGTTTATTATGTTATAGATCTTTTAGCAATTTGTTCTAAGTTAAGAATGCCAGTTAATTTAACCCATAAAAGGAACATATGCATTAAACTGATTCAATTTAATATTTACAATTATAAAAGTCCTTGTCCCCCACTCACAAATGCACCCAACAGAATATAAATTATTTGGAATAAGTTTTACTTAATGATGAGCATCTAGAATAAAAACCTATGAAAATTTAGGAAGAACATAGAATTTTCAAAGTTCTATTCGATTATATATATATATATATATGATCAATTTTTATGGACTAGAGGTCTAAAATACCTAATCAAGGAGTTTTGATCACAAAACACTATGAGCACAGCATGAGACCACAGTCTGAGCACATACTCAGCCCCAATTCTAAGCTAGAGTTGTGTGCAAGGTGCAAAAAGCTGACAAAGTCAGTGATTTGTACAGTAAAACCATATCTCTTACAGAAGCAAGATCAAATCATAGCTGTGTTCAAAGCAAAACAATGCTAACTCAAAAAAGGAAAAAAAAATATGTAAACCTGTCTAAAACATGAAATCAATAACCTCAGATATGTAGATGACACCATCCTTATGGCAGAAAAAGAAGAACTAAAGATCTTCTTGATGAAAGTGAAAGTGAAAGAGGATATCGAAAAAGTTGGCTTAAAACTTGACATTCAGAAAAGTAAGATCATGGCTTCTGGTCCCATCACTTCATGGCAAATAGATGGAGAAACAATGGAAACAGTGACAGATATTTATCTTTTGAGGCTCCCAAAAGACACTTGCTCCTTGGAAGAAAAGCTATGACCAACCTAGACAGCATATTTAAAAGCAGAGACATTACTTTACCAACAAAGGTTTGTCTAGTCAAAGCCATGGTTTTTCCAATAGTCATGTATGGATGTGAGAGTTAGACTGTAAAGAAAGCTGAGCACCGAAGAATTGATGCTTTTGAATTGTGGTGTTTGAGTAGACTCTTGAGAGTCCCTTGAACTGCAAGGAAGTTTAACCAGTCCATCCTAAAGGAAAATAGCCCTGAATATTCATTGGAAGGACTGATGCTGAAGCTGAAACTCCAATACTTTGGCCATATGATGCGAAGAACTGACTCATTAAAAGACCCTGATGCTGGGAAAGATTGAAGGCCGGAGGAGAAGGGGACGGCAGAGGATGGCGATGGACATGAGTTTGAGTATGCTCTGGAAGTTGGTTATGGACAAGGAAGCTTGGCATGCTTCAGTCCATGGAGTTCAAAGAGTAGGACATGTCTGAGTGACTGAACTGAACTGAACTGATCCAGAACATGAGATAAGCTTCAGGAAAGCAGATTTCTAGTCAATATTGATCACAAGTGGGAATACAGTAGAGAAAATAACAACAAAATTTAATTCTATTTAGGTAAAACTTTTGAGATTCCCTTGGATAGCAAGGAGATCAAACCAGTCAATGCTAAATGAAATCAACCCTGAATATTCACTAGAAGGACTGATGCTGGTGCTGAAGCTAAAATACATTGGCCACCTGATGGGAAAGCCAACTCATTGGAAAAGACCCTGATGCTGGGAAAGATTGAGGGCAGAAGGAGAAGGGGGTGACAGAGGACAAGATGGCTGGATGGCATCACTGACTCAATGGACACAAGTTTGAGCAAACTCTGGGAGATAGTGAAGGAAAGGGAAGCCTAGAATGCTGCAGTCATGGGGTCACAAAGAGTCAGACAGGACTGAGAGACTGAATAGCAAAGATTTTGAAGGTTATTCAATTTTAAATTAGAAACATTCAGAAGTGATTGTCCATTTGTGATGTCATGAGATCACTTATCATAATTATAAAAGTAACATCAATCACTAAGGGTAATTTTAGTATTTTTAAAACTAGATGTGATAGGCAGAGTACTTATAGACAGTTGGGAGAGAGTACAGACTTCCATTTGGAGAGATATTCATATTCCAGAATAAAGAATAGGCTAGTAAGAACTCAGTACTGAACTTTTGAATTAATGTGTGTTAATTAAGTTCATTTTTTTTTTCAAGGAACATATCAATAATTTTCTACCTCATTTCTGAAAACATCAAGAATGAAAATACTTCAAGGATAGTACAGATATAATACCTTCTTTAATGTCAAGGAGAAATGCAAATTTAAATGCATTTCACCTGATTTTATTTTCCTCCAAACGATACTTTAAATAGCTCAGAAATACCAAACTGGGCCAAGTAGTTAAAATGATAATGATTATTTCATTATCTTATTAAATGAAAAACAAGAGATACCACACACAGTCTATACATATTAAGAGGAAGAGATGGATAGAGTGTTATTTACAAATGTCTAAAATTAAAAATAAACCCTCTGACACATGTCTGAGAAGTTGACTCATATGTTATTGACATAGCTCAGTGAGTCTTGCATCTTTACATATCAGTAAATATGTAAAGAATCACTAGCATTATAGGAGAGAACACTTTAAAAAGAATTTCACAGTACCAGAAACCCAGTTCTCATTTTTCTGACAGTAAACATTTCAATAATGGATGAAAATCCTCATCACCTATAGAACTGATACTTGAATGAAGGAGTTGTTTTTGATTACTGAATTCAAACTATTTTGAGTTCAGTCCAACTAATATTTTTCACTGTGGTAAATATTGAGGGGTACAAGCATGAATATTACCCAACAATTTGTACCTGGAAAAAAAAAAAAAAACAAGGAAAAGGGCAAAAGTATACAATAAAAGTTCAAGGCACAGACTCTTTAGATTGTTTGAGCTTACACTTTTGTAAAGACCACCTTATTTCTTCTTAAGTGCAAAGTAAAAAACCTTTCAAAGATTAAAAATTGAGATCTTTTTTTTTCCCCCTAGTGGCTACCTGGTTATGAAGTATAGAAGACTAAAATTGACTTACAAGTTCCTAAAACTAGTGTCTTTCAAAGAAATAAAAATGTAGAGAAATGACATCTCATATATACATACACACACACACACACACACACACACTCATAAACAACAAAAATCACCTAAACTCTGATGGATATGGTTAAGATTTGAAATAAGAATTAGATCATACTAATTCTGTATACTCCTTTTCCTATTTGGAACCAGTCTGTTGTTCCATGTCCAGTTCTAACTGTTGCTTCCTGACCTGCATACAAATTTCTCAAGAGGCACATCAGGTGGTCTGGTATTCCCATTTCTTTCAGAATTTTCCACAGTTTATTGTGATCCACACAGTCAAAGGCTTTGGCATAGTCAATAATGCAGAAATAGATGTTTTTCTGGAACTCTCTTGCTTTTTCCATGATCCAGCGGATGTTGGCAATTTGATCTCTGGTTCCTCTGCCTTTTCTAAAACCAGCTTGAACATCAGGAAGTTCACGGTTCACATATTGCTGAAGCCTGGTTTGGAGAATTTTGAGCATTACTTTACTAGCGTGTGAGATGAGTGCAATTGTGCGGTAGTTTGAGCATTCTTTGGCATTGCCTTTCTTTGGGATTGCAATGAAAACTGACCTTTTCCAGTCCTGTGGCCACTGCTGAGTTTTCCAAATTTGTTGGCATATTGAGTGCAGCACTTTCACAGCATCATCTTTCAGGATTTGGAATAGCTCAACTGGAATTCCATCACCTCCACTAGCTTTGTTCATAGTGATGCCCACTTGACTTCACATTCCAGGATGTCTGGCTCTAGGTCAGTGATCACACCATCATGATTATCTGGGTTGTGAAGATCTTTTTTGTACAGTTCTTCTGTGTATTCTTGCCATCACTTCTTAATATCTTCTGCTTCTGTTAGGTCCATACCATTTCTGTCCTTTATCAAGCCCATCTTTGCACAAAATGTTCCCTTGGTGCTCTAATTTTCTTGACGAGATCTCTAGTCTTTCCCATTCTGTAGTTTTCCTCTATTTCTTTGCATTGATCACTGAGGAAGGCTTTCTTATCTCTTCTTGCTATTCTTTGGAACTCTGCATTCAGATGCTTATATCTTTCCTTTGCTCCTTTGCTTTTCACTTCTCTTCTTTTCACAGCTATTTATAAGGCCTCCCCAGACAGCCATTTTGCTTTTTTGCATTTCTTTTCCATGGGGTTAGTTTTGATCCCTATCTCCTGTACAATGTCACGAACCTCATTCCATAGTTCATCAGGCACTCTATTTATCAAATCTAGGCCCTTAAATCTATTTCTCACTTCCACTGTATAATCATAAGGGATTTGATTTAGGTCATACCTGTATGGTCTAGTGGTTTTCCCTACTTTCTTCAATTTAAGTCTGAATTTGGCAATAAGGAGTTCAAGATCCAAGCCACAGTCAGCTCCTGGTCTTGTTTTTGCTGACTGTATAGAGCTTCTCCATCTTTGGCTGCAAAGAATATAATCAATCTGTATATTGTCACCCTGATTATTTAACTTATATGCATTGTACATCATGAGAAATGCTGGAGTGGAAGAAACAGAAGCCGGAATCAAGATTGCTGGGAGAAATATCAATAACCTCAGATATGCAGATGACACCACCCTTAAGGCAGAAAGTGAAGAGGAACTCAAAAGCCTCTTAATGAAAGTGAAAGTGGAGAGTGAAAAAGTTGGCTCAAAGCTCTACATTCAGAAAACGAAGATCATGGCATCTGGTCCCATCACTTCATGGGAAATAGATGGGGAAACAGTGGAAACAGTGTCAGGCTTTGTTTTTTGGGGCTCCAAAATCACTGAAGATGGTGACTTCAGCCATGAAATTAAAAGATGCTTACTCCTTGAAAGGAAAGTTATGACCAACCTAGACAGCATATTCAAAAGCAGACACACTACTTTGCCAACAAAGGTTCATCTAGTCAAGGCTATGGTTTTCCTGTGGTCATGTATGGATGTGAGAGTTGGACTGTGAAGAAGGCTGAGCACCAAAGAATTGATGCTTTTGAACTGTGGTGTTGGAGAAGACTCTTGAGAGTCCCTTGGACTGCAAGGAGATCCAACCAGTCCATTCTGAAGGAGATCAGCCCTGGAATTTCTTTGGAAGGACTGATGCTAAAGCTGAAACTCCAGTACTTTGGCCACCTCATGCGAAAAGTTGACTCATTGGAAAAGACTGATGCTGGGAGGGATTGGGGGCAGGAGGAGAAGGGGACGACAGAGGATGAGATGGCTGGATGGCATCACTGACTCGATGCATGTGAGTCTGGGTGAACTCCAGGAGATGGTGATGGACAGGGAGGCCTGGCGTGCTGTCAGGAAGGTCATCGAGGGAGGGGGTCACGAAGAGTCGGACACGACTGAGCGAATGAACTGAACTGAACTGAATTCCTTATAACTTTCTTCTTAGTTTCCAACCATTATTATAAGGAGAAATAAGAATTTATTGTCACTCTAGCAATAATTTAAGTAATATAAGAAATTTTATTATCAGTGATAACAAAGAAAGTAAGTTTACTATGAACCAGTTTAAAATGAGGAATAAAAGACACATATAATCAGCTTTAACCTCTGGATGTCACCAGGAAGGACTGGTGATTTTATCACATTTCACAGACAAACATATGAACATTTACCATGGTTTCTTGACCCCCACAAACTTAGGCACTTGATTTTATTAGCAAAGTGAGAAGAATTTCATCTCTCAAGAGGGTTCCCCAAAACTGAAATGACTAATGCATAAAGTCATGCTGTGGTTTAATTGATTTACAATGAGAAACATGCCTCTCCTGGCAGGTGGCTAAACCACATGGTCAGATCTAGACAAGAGCGAATTTCTACACAGATGGATACTTGTCAGGCATAAGATCAGAACAAAGAGAGATTAATGCAGGTAATTATGGCATCCAGGTGAGACTGGAATGAGCTTGCCAATGGGAACGGGAAACGGAAAGCCCCTTGAATAGGATTCTCTTCCCCTAGACAGTGATTGGATAGGCACTGACAAGGTTCATTCATTGCTGATGGGAATGAAAATGTTACAACCACTTTAGAACACAGTTTGGCAGCTTCTTACAAAGGTAAATATAGTCCTATCATATTTTACAGGTTGAATTGTGTTCCCCTCAAACTTACATGTTGAAGTCCTGGTCCCCAATACCTCAAAATAGGAACTTACATGAGAATAGAATCATGACAGATATAATGAGCTAAGATGAGGTCATACTCCAGTAGGGTGCGGCCCTAATTCCATATGACTGGTGTCCTTAAAAAAGAGACATTTGGATGCAGAGAAAAGGACAAATGGAAATGAAGGCCAATTTCAAAGTAATGCTTATACAAGCCAAATAATGCCAAAGATTGCCAGCAACCCACCAAAAGCTAGGGAGAGGCATGAAAATTCTTCCTCACAGGCTTTAGAAGGAATCAACCCTCCCAGCACCTTGATCTTGTACTAAAAGGGGCTGGTTTCCAGTATCATCTCTGATAGAGAAATGCAACTATAGAAAATGAGTACTGTTAAAAATGTTAAATACTGCTTAAAAAGTTTTTTTTTTCTTTTTTTTTAAAGAAACTGTTTTCCATCATGGCGCACTAATTTACATTTCTATGAACAGTATGCAAAGGTTCCCTTTTCTCTACATCCTTGCCAACATTTGTCATCTCTTGCCTTCTTGATAACAGCCATTCCAACAGGGTGTGATAGACTATGATTCAGCAATTCCACTTCTGGTTACATACCCAAAGAAAGTGCAAACAGGGTATCAAAAAGATATTTGCACTCTCATGTTTATTGCAGCATTATTTATAATAGCCAAGGTATGAAAGAAACCTAAGTGTCCAATGATGGATGAATAGTTAAAGGAGATGTGAGGGGGAAAAAAAAAAAAAATATATATATATATATATATACACACACACACACAAGCATTTGCCAGAGCCTTAGACTTCTGCTTTATTGAGTATGCCAAAGTCTTTGACTGTGTGGATCACAACAAACTGTGGAAATTTCCTAAACAGAGGGGAATACCAGACCACCTGACCTGCCTCCTGAGAAATCTGTATGGAGGTCAAGAAGCAACAATTAGAACAGGACGTGGAACAGCAGACTAGTTCCAAATCGGGAAAGGAGTACGTCAAGGCTGTATATTGTCACCCTGCTTATTTAACTTATATGCAGAGTACATCATGCGAAATACCAGACTGGATGAAGCACAAGCTGGAACCAAGATTGCTGGGAGAAATATCAATAACCTCAGATCACCACCTTTATGGTAGAAAGCGAAGAAGAACTAAAGAACCTCTTGATGAAAGTGAAAGAAGAGAGTGAAAAGCTGGCTTAAAACTCATCATTTAGAAAACTAAGATCATGGCATCTGGTCCCATCACTTCATGGCAAATAGATGGGGAAACAATGGAAACAGTGACAGATATTTATTTTGGAGGCTCCAAAATCACTGCAGATAGTGACTACAGCCATGAAATTAAAAGACACTTGTTTCTTGGAAGAAAAGCTATGACCAAACTAGATAGCATGTTCAAAAGCAGAAACACTACTTTGTGAACAAAGGTCTGTCTAGTCAAAGCTATGGTTTTTCCAGTAGTCATGTATGGATGTGAGAGTTGGACTATAAAGAAAGCTGAGCATCATAGAATTTATGCTATTGAACTGTGCTATTGGAGAAGACTCTTGAGAGTCCCTTGGACTGCAAGGACATCAAATCAATCCATCCTAAAGGAAATCAGTCCTGAATATTCTTTGGAAGGACTGATGCTGAAGCTGAAGCTCCAATACCTTGGCCACCTGATGTAAAGAAATGACTTATTGGAAAAGACCCTAATGCTGGGAAAGATCGAAGGCAGGAGAAGAAGGGGGTTACAGAGGATGAGATGGTTGGATGGCATCACCGACTCGATGGACATGAATTTGAGTATACTCTGGAAGTTGGTGATTGACAGGGAAGCCTAGCGTGCTGCAGTCCATGAGTTTGCAAAGAGTTGGACAGGACTGAGTGACTGAACTGAACTGATAGACACAAAATAGCAATGTGCACTGATATATGCCAAAATAGTAATTGTTATAATATATAGATTTGGGGATTTGAGATTTTTTTGCTTGCTTCAGAACCTGATTTCTTTAGCAGTACACAGAGAGTAATTATCATAACATAAAAAATACATATTCAACTTCATTAAGATTAAAATCTTCTACTTATTGAGTAACTCCATTATTCGGCCTACCACTTTTTTTTCAGCCTCTTGCAGAAATACAAGAGACTGGCATTTTCCCTAATCAGATGAAGTGTTTCCAGGATTCTTTCTGAAAGTGAAAGTGTTAGTTGCTCAGCTGTGTCTTACTCTTCGCGACCCCATGAGCTGTAGCCCTCAATGGCTCCTCTGTCCATGGGATTCTCCAGGCAAGAATACTGGAGTAGGTTGCCATTTGCTTCTCCAGGGGATCTTCCTGACCCTGAGTCTCCTGCATTGCAGGCAGATTCTTTACCATCTGAGCCACCAGGGAAGCCTGATTCTTTCTGAGAGGGAGTATTTTTTCTCCTAGCAATGTTATACCTCATGCATTTCTGCTACATTATACAATACTATTATTCAGTTATTATCTTCTTTCTGTATTAAAGCTGTACTCTGTTAGTATCAATGTTTTTTGGGGGTTTTCTTGTGGCATGGTCTGGCTTTTACTTGTCTCTACACTTTGGTCTTTAAAGTAGAGCCAGTCAAAATTATGTATCTACAATTCCAGATGTTCTCTCTATAGTTAGATGTTTCCATCAAACATAAATGATTACAGCAAATGTGATGGAAAGAAATTCTACTATTATCACATAGCAAAAAGATGAGCTACTGCTCAGTATACTAAGTTGTCTAATCAGTATACGGAAAGTATGTTTATATATTTATAATTTTGTTTTAATTTTTAGTTCAGCTTTTCATGATATCATCTTCTTGAGTCTGCTTAATATGATTTATTTAAACATGGGATTATGTGGGAAATATAATTGCTTAGCACTTCTGGAATGGTTTATGTAAGATCACTTCTTCCAAAGATCACAAGATGAGAGAGCTTTCAGATGTGTACCGCTGCTTTTCCTACTTTATTATTGACTTTCTGACATCCAAAAGGCAACTGGCTCTTCTTTCTATACTGACTTACTTAGTGCAGGAGTCCTACTTTTTTCAAATTATCAATGTGCTTTTTATTTTCTTGCAGTGTTTTTTCTAAAAGGTGTATAATTACAGACTGCAATTTTGTCTTTTCATTTTTAAAATGGATACATTTTTCTATAATTAAGCCTCAGATTCTCTGCTTCATGTATTGAGGATTGACAAAGTACCAATAAAAGTAATTTTAGAACAAAGGAATGCTGTGGTTACATATGGTGTCATAATAATATGATTGATTGGGAAAATATTAAACAATCAAGAATTCAGGTGGGTATCAAAAATAATCCCATTATTTAGAGTTTTTTTGTTTTTTTGTTTTTTACTGTCAGCCCTAAACTGATTATTATCTGTTTGACTATATAGATGTTCTATATTTCAAACTAGGGCTTCCCTGGTGGCTCAGTGGATAAAAGAATTCACCTGTCAATGCAAGAGATGCAGGTTCAATCTTTGCTCCAAGAAGATCTCCTGGAGAAGGAAATAGTAACCCATTCCAGTATTCTTACCTGTAAAGCCCCATGGACAGAGGAGCCTGGTGGGCTACAGTCCAGGGCATCTCAAAGAGTCACATACAACTTAGCAATTGAAAAGAAATGACAAAAAATTTTCAAACTACAAATACAAAGAGGAAATTTGCTCATATTCTTTCTCCTCAAATAATAATAGGTTATAAAATAAGATGTTATGAAATTCAAAGAGAAATATAAAAAGCTGGTGAGAAGAACTGTGTAGGTTTATGTCAAGGGAACATAAATTCAGCAGAGTGTGGTTGCCTAGATGCTTCATCTCACCCCACACTACATCATCACTTAGTTACTTGAATCATTCATTAATGTATCTGGATCTCAAGGTTGTATCTGTAAGAAGGGCGTAACAATGCCTGTCTGCCTGAAGAAAAGGGGTTGACTCTCTCAAAGTTTGTCCAAATATGGGATTTTGTGAATAGAAAAGAAGGAAAAAGTCTTATGGTTAATTTCTCTAAGTGAAACAAAATTTTTTCAGAACATAATTTCAACTCTGTAAGACTAAGTGAAAAAATAAGTATACAAGAGAACCTTTATACAGACTCACATAAGTAATGTGTACTATTTATATAGCATTTTATACAGCATTTAAGGATGAATTATATGCAATGGTAATTATAAATTTAATATATATTTTATATAAAAGTATAATGCAGTCAATCATCTGTCCATTGGGAAAGAAACAATGGAAGAAAATTTTCTTGTATTAACATTGGTCCTCACTGAATGATAGAGCTATGTATAGTTTTCATTTTCATATGTTCTTCTATATTTTTGAAATTTTCTATAGTGATTAAATATTATTTTGACTAATCTATTTTTATTCATCTTGGTTATATATACCCACACCTGAAATTATATATAATAATAAAAAATTGTTAGAAGGTGGGTATTTGGGAACTTAATCCTAAGAAGTTGGAGACTTGATGATTCTCAATAATGGGAAGATTGTTAAATAGATTATTTTATTATTCTCTTTCCATTAGAAGATAATTTAAATAAATGTACTGATGAGTTTTAATGAAGTTAAATTAAGTTAGCAACATAAAATAAGTAAAATACCACATAATATGTATAACATATACAATCTTTGAAAGTGAAAAGTGAAGGTTACTGAGTTGTAGCCAAATCTTTGTGACCTCATGGACTGACTGTAGCTCACCAGGCTCCACTATCCATGGAATTCTCCAGGCAAGAATACTGGAATGGGTTGCCATTCCCTTCCCCCAAGGGATCTTCAAAACACAGGGACAGAACCCAGGTCTCCCTCATTGCAGGCAGATTCTTTACAGTCTGATCACTTTCTTGAAAATTCCTTTCATATAATCCTTAACATATATATAGATATATATAATCTTTATATAATATATAACCTTTAACATGTATAATCTTTATATACAAAATATTTAACATATATTACAAATAAAAGATGTCCTTTTCATCATCAGTTTCAGTTCAGTTCAGTCGCTCAGTCATGTCCGACTCTTTGCTACCCCATGAATTGCAGCATGCCAGACCTCCCTGTCCATCACCAACTCCCGGAGTTCACTCAAACTTATGTCCGTCGAGTCGGTGATGGCATCCAGCTATCTCATCCTCTGTCATCCGCTTCTCCTCCTGCCCCCAATCCCTCCCAGCATCAGGGTCTTTTCCAATGAGTCAACTCTTTGCATGAGGTGGCCAAAGTATTGGAGTTTCAGCTTTAGCATCAGTCCTTCCAATGAACACCCTTGGATCTCCTTGCAGTCCAAGGGACTCTCAAGAGTCTTCTCCAACACCACAGTTCATCATAGGGAACTGAAATGCAAAAGTAGGAAGTCAAGAGATACCTGGAGTAACAGGCAAGTTTGGCCTTGGAATACAAAATGAAGCAGGGCAAAGACTAACAGAGTTTAGCCAAGAGAACGCACTGCTCACAGCAAACACCCTCTTCCAAAAACAAAAGACAACTCTACACATGGACATTACCAGATGGTCAATACTGAAATCAGATTGATTATATTCTTTGCAGCCAAGGATGGAGAAGCTCTATACAGTCAGCAAAAACAAGACTGAGAGTTGACTGTGGCTCAGATCATGAAATCATTATTGCTAAATTCAGACTTAAATTGAAGAAGGCAATTGTGCAATAGTTTGAATATTCGTTGGCATTGCCTTTTGATTTAGGTATAACCTAAATCAAATCCCTTATGATTATGCAGTAGAAGTGACAAATAAATTCAAGGAATTAGATCTGATAGACAGAGTGCCTGAAGAACTATGGATAGAGGTTCGTGACTTTTTAGAAGAGGCAGTGATCAAAACCATCCCCAAGAAAAAGAAATGCAAAAAGGCAAAATAGTTCTCTGAAGAGGCCTTACAAATAGCTGAGAAAAGAATAGAAGGTAAAGGTAAAGGAGAAAAAGATGCACGATACTGGATGCTTAGGGCTGGTGCACTGGGACGACCCAGAGGGATGGAATGGGGAGGGAGGAGGGAGCGGGGGTCGGGATGGGGAACACATGTATACCTGTGGCGGATTCGTTTTGATATTTGGCAAAACTAATACAGTTATGTAAAGTTTAAAAATAAAATAAAATTTAAAAAAAAAAAAGAAAAAGAAAGATATATCCATCTGAATGCTGAGTTCCAAAGAAAAGCAAGGAGAGGTAAGAGAGCCTTCCTCAGTGATCAATGAAAAGAGGGATGAAAACAATAGAATGGAAAAGACTAGAGATCTCTTCAAGAAAATCAGAGATACCAAGGAAACATTTCATGCAAAGATGGACACAATAAAGGATAGAAATGGTATGGACCTAAGAGAAGCAGAAGATATTAAGAAGACATGGCAAGAACACACAGAAGAACTACACAAAAAAGATCTTCAGGATCCAGATAACTACGATAATGTGATCACTCACCTAGAGCCAGACATCCTAGAACTCGAAGTCAAGTGGGCCTTAGGAAGCAACACTACAAACAAAGCTAGTGGAGGTGATGGAATTCCAGTTGAGCTATTTCAAATCCTAAAAGACTATGCTGTGAAAGTGCCACACCCAGTATGCCAGCCAATTTGGAAAATTCAGCAATGGTCACAGGACTGTAAAAGATCAGTTTTCATTCCAATCCCAAAGAAAGGCAATGCCAAAGAATGTTCAAATTACTGCACAATTGCACTCATTTCACATGCTAGGCAAGTAGTGCTCAAAATCCTCCAAGTTAGGCTTTAACAGTACATGAACCAAGAACTTCCAGATGTTCAAGCTGGATTTAGAAAAGCCAGAGGAACCAGAGATTAAATTGGCAACATCTGTTCACTCATAGAAAAAGAAACAGACTTCCAGAAAAAAAATCTGCTTTATTGACTACACCAAAGCCTTTGACTATGTGGATCACAACATACTGTGGAAAATTCTTAAAGAGATGGGAATACCAAACCACCTGACCTGCTACCTGAGATATGTAGATCAAGAAGCAGTGGTTAAAACCACACATGGAACAATGGACCAGTTCAAAATTGTGAAAGGAGTCCCACAAGGCTGTATATTGTCACCCTGATCGCTTAACTTATATGCAGAATACATCATGTGAAATGTTGGGCTGGATGAAGCACAAGCGTGAATCAAGACTGCAGGAAGAAATATCAATAACCTCAGATATACAGATGAAACCACCTTTCTGGCAGAAAATAAGCAGAACTAAAGAGCCCCTTGATGAAAGTAAGAGAGGAAAGTGAAAAAGTTGGCTTAAAATTCAACTTTCATAAAACAAAGATCATGGCATCCGGTCCCATCATTTCATAGCAAATAGATGGGGATACAATGAAAACAGTGAGAGACTTTATTTTCTTGGGCTCCAAAATCACTGCAGAAGGTGACTACAGCCATGAAATTAAAAGATTCTTGCTTCTTGGAAGAAAAGCTATGACAGCATATTAAAAAGCAGAAGCATTACTTTGCCAACAAAGGTCTATCTAGTCAAAGCTATGTTTTCCAGTAGTGATGTATGGATGTGAGAATTGGACCATAAAGAAGGCTGAGCACTGGAGAACTGATGCTTTTGAACTGTGGTGTTGGAGAAGATTCTTGAGAGTCTCTTGGACTGCAAAGAGATCAAAGCAGTCAATCCTAAAGGAAATCAATCTTGAATATTTACTGGAAGGACTGATGCTGAAGCTGAAACTCCAGTACTTTGGCCATCTGATGCGAATAACTGACTTATTGGAAAAGACCTTGATGTTGAGAAAGATTGAAGGCAGGAGGAGAAGGGGACCACAGATGAGATGGTTGGATGTCATCACCGACTGAATGGACATGAGTTTGAACAAGCTCCAGGAGTTTGTGATGGACAGGGAAGCCAGGTGTGTTGCAGTCCATGGGGTCGCAAAGAGTTGGACGTGACTGTGTGACTGAACAGCATTGAATGTATATAATATCCACATAATATTATATGAGAAAAATAATATTGAATTTTTCTTTTTTCTGATATTTATTATTATAATACCATAGTTATTTCCATAGGGAAGCAAAGTCATCATAACATGAAAATTTCTCATTCATCCCCTTTTGATATTTACAAATATGAACAAAAATAGAAATAAAAACTGGTCATTGCCTAATCATTTTTACCTTTCTGGTTCAGGACTCTGTTTTATGATTTGAAAAGCATTAATCTAAATTATTTAAGCATCTATATATATGTATTTCAAACTCAAGATAGTTGAACCAAAAACTCCATGCATATTTATGAAGTTCCATAAGTCCTTAAAAACAATACATGAAACATATAGTCCTTAAGGAGACTTTCATCTTTAAATAAATAATACTACCCTGAATTAGCATCTTATTCTTTGGTTAATACTCTTTTGTCTGTGGGCCAGAAAATGTCAATACAGGATGGGTGAAGACATACACATTCATTTAGCTATGGAAACTTTATATTTGTGTCTATGAAGAAAAATTCTTATCTCATCCAAAGAAATCAGTGTCACTAGTAGTAGAGGTATAATTGTAGACTTGTATGCACTGGAGATAGATATTATATTAATATATATGTAGATATATACTGTTCACACCAAGGATAAGGCTTCATTCAATGTGATGCAAATAATCCTAATAAACAATGACTACTAAACCTTGAAAAATGTTAACACAATATAGTCCTTTAAAAAGAAAAGGCAGAGTAACAGGGAAAACTGTATAACCCAAAAGAAGGCAAGAGCTTTATTACTTATGCAAAGATATGTGAAAAGTTTTATCCCAGAATTATAATATTATCATAATATTGAAACAAAATTATATCAGAGAGATTCCTTCTGCAAGTTAAATTGAATACAGATCAAATCATTTGACAAATTCTATAGCAGAAAGTATTTGAACTACTTTAACTTGTATTTTACTTCTAAATATGTGTTTGTATCATATTATCTGGTCTCTCTTAAAACTCCTGAAAAATTGGTGGAGTTTATCTTAAGTGTTGTATTTCTAATTTATCACTTTCCCATCATATTCTTGTTCTTTCTCTTTCAAGAGTATTAATATATTCAAATGAACAAAGTTCTAAATATCATAAGTTATTTTGTATTTAAGTTCTAAATATAATAAGAAAAGTGTCTAGATAAAGTAGGATACAAGATAAAGGCAATCTCTGACCATCTGGTCACAATCCAGAGGATGTAGGAATTGAGGGGTATCTGTGAGGCATACTGGCCACAAACTGAAATGTGCTCTTCCTTGAACACAAATGTCAAAGACTGTGATGAAAAGATGTCCCAGATAAACTGTAATTAGAACTATATTTATATATTGTTGTTCAGTCACTGAGTCGTGTCCGACTCTTTGCGACTCCATGGACTGAAGCAAGCCAGGTGTGATATAAAATATAGTGATCCTATATTTATATAGTATATAAAGAAGTGCTTCCATTTACCAAAATCCCCCTTCCCCCTCTATATTATTTATATTTTAACAATATCCCAAATAGATACACCATTATTCATCTTTGAATAATAGTATATCTAGAGCAGTATTAAAATAATATAAATAAAAGAACAATAACCAAAATGAACTTAAATAACATCTATGCATATATATAGGAGCAAAAGCATATGGGTGGAACATGTGGGAAACAAAAATGGCAAATGTAAAAATTATAATATATGTTAAAAAATCTATTTTAAATTATTTGACATAAATCTAAGCAAATGCACGACTAATCATTGCCAACAATATGCAAACACTGTAAACCCTGGCAAGATTAAACAAGTAATTATATATTGGAAATTATGGGAAGATTATGTCACAAAGAAGGTGAGGGTAAATACATACTCAATTCCTTTCATTTCATGCTTGAAGACAGTAGATATCTGCTCCAAACTAAAAAATTTATTAAGAAAATAAAAATTAATTACCTCGATATATCAATATTTTGCATATATTTTGACCATTACAGAGGTATTTTAAAAACTAATATCTCATTATAGGGAGATATAAAAATTATATAAAAAATAAATAAGGAGACTTTAAAAATTAAAGACAGGAATTTATACAGCTTAATTTCAGATGGTCTTTCTTCTTTCAAATGCCATCAAATAAAACTTTACTAGTTTTGGAAAAAATTCTTGTATGTAGTCAAATTATTTTATCAATATTTAGCTGTCTGTATATATGCATAGAAAGAAGACTAAAGTTACGGTCATCAAATGTTAAATATTCACCTCTCCATCATAGAATTTGGGGATGATACATTTGTTTATATATAGTTAACCCCTGAACAATGCAGGAGTTACTAATAGATACCAGTAAAGTCAAAATTCCTAATATTGCTATCTCTGATTCAAAAACAAAAGAATTGATGCAGTAAATGAGTCACCCAAAGGCAGGAAGTTGAAACAGTTTGGATAGAATCAGAGCTAAAACCCTAGTTCTTTTGATTACATATAATGTGATCTTCAATCAAACAAACTTTTCCCCACAATTAGTAATTTAAAGATTAATAAAAGCAAAGTACAAGTACTATCTTTACAGGAAAAAAAATCCATGTATAAGTGTATTCACAAAGTTCAAACTCCTGTTGTTCAAAGATCAGTTGTAATGTTCTTGTTGCCTGTATTTTATAGAATTATAAAATACAATGTTATAAAACTATTTTAATAGGGTAAAAATATCTAGTTTTAAACAGCTTTTAGTTGAATGAATATACTCATAAACACAGAATCATATAGAACATTCTTAAGTAGAGTCAACTCTAGTGCCTAATCTAAAATTGCTATCAAATACCATATACCCATATGCAAACTGAAGGTCCCCTGAACCCATTGATTTGCTGCTTCAAACATGATATGAATGCTTTATACCTGCTGAGCATCCTCAGAATTTTATATAAATAAATTGTTTTATAATAATTAACAATAAACTCATTGGATTATTATTGCAGAAAGGAAATCAACTTGATTTATTTTAGTATTCTAAAGCAGTTCTATTTAAAAACCAAGTTAGTATGGAAACACTCATTTTTGAAGCTTGCATTATAGTGAGGATAAATAAACTACAAAAATGAATAAAGATCAAATACAAACAGACTGGAAGGCAAGAGTCCAGGGAAAAGGATGCCAAATGTTCATACCATGTGCTTCACGCATTCCTAGATGTCTGCCCATCAGTTAATCAGAAACTGGCAACTAATTTAAAATGAAATGAGGAGTGACCAAATTTCAGAAAAATCTGTAAATTAGTCTTTATTTTTCCTTCTGATTTCTTTCAGAAACTGCAGTTTTGAACTTATTGATTCAGTTCAGTTCAGTTGCTCTGTTGTGTCTGACTCTTTGTGACCCCATAGACTGCAGCATGCCAGGCCTCCCTGTCCATCACCAACTCCTGGAGTTTACTCAAACTCGTGTCCGTCAAGTCAGTGATGCCATCCAGCCATCTCATTCTCTGTTGTCCTCTTCTCCTACCGCCTTCAATCTTTCCCAGCATCAGGATCTTTTCCAATGAGTCAGTTCTTCGCATCAGGTAGCCAAAGTACTAGAGTTTCAGCTTCAGCATCAGACCTTCTAATGAATATTCAGGACTGATTTCCTTTAAGTTTGACTGGTTGGATCTCCTTGCAGCCCAAGGCATTCTCAAGAGTCTTCTCCAACTCCACAGTTCAAAAGCATCAATTCTTCGGTGCTCGGCTTTTTTTTATAGTCCATGACTATACATGACTATTGGAAAAACCGTCATAGCCTTGACTAGATGGACCTTTGTTAGCAAAGTAATGTCTCTGCTTTTTAATATGCTATCTATGTTGGTAATAGCTTTTCTTTCAAGGAGCAAGCATCTTTTAATTTCATGGCTGCAGTCACCATCTGCAGTGATTTTGGAGCCCCCAAAAATAAAGTCTGTCACTGTTTCCATTGTTTCCCCATCTATTTGCCATGAAGTGATGGGACCAAACTGCATTTTTGAACTTTCTGATTATTTTAGGTAAAGTATTTTTTTTAAATACCAAAAGATAAGTATAAAAATATCTTTTCTCATAGCTTAGAAGTTATGCATATGTTAAGAAATACAGCAAATATATATAAGCAATGGAATGTGTTATAGCATATATATTAGGAATTTAAATAGCCTGCTTGTACATGGGAACTTTTCAGTTACCTAAGAAGACTGGTTGTGGAAGAATATACAAGCTGAGTCACACCCTACACTGGCTGTTGGTATAAATGAGAAACCTGGAAACCATAGAATCAAAAGGCAGGGTAAAATATTGGTTTTAACACTTCAGGGATGTTAAGCATGGAAGACCATCAATGTTAACTTAGCATGCAGAGTTGCATGCTGTCAAGCAATCTCCTTTAATCACATACATAAGCCAGCTACCAATACCCATTTACAAATGAGGAAAAATTAGGCAGTTTCAAATTTTGATATAAAGAATAATTCATTTTTCATTCTCTAAATCAAGCCAGTGAGTCTCTAACTTTGTGTGAAGAGTGGCTTAAATCTGAGTGTGATCATCTGCTATAAGTTATTGTTAGACATAATCAGTAAGTAAAACAAACCAAAACACACAGATACCTATATGTCTGATTCTTCGCCACCCCATAGACTGTAGCCTGCCAGGGTGCTCTGTCTACAGAATTCTCCAGGCAAAAATACTGGAGTAGGTTGCCATGCCACTTGTGAGGTCAAGTGGGCCTTAGGACGCATTACTATGAATAAAGCTAATGGAGGTGCTGGAATTCCAGCTGAGCTATTTCAAAATCTAAGTGATGTATCTGTGAAAGTGCTGCACTCAATATGCCAGCACATTTGGAAATTCAGCAGTAACCACAGGACTGGAAAAGGTCAGTTTTCCTTCTTATCCCAAAGAAGGGCAAAGTGAAAGAATGTTCAAACTACCACACAGCTCAGTTCAGTCACTCAGTCCTATCCAACTCTGCAACCCCATGGACTGCAGCACACCAGGCTTCCCTGTCCATCACCAAATCTGGAGCTTGCTCAAACTCATGTCCATCGAGTCAGTGATACCATACAATCATCTCATCCTCTGTAATCCCCTTCTCCTCTCGCTTTCAGTCTTTTCCAGTATCAAGGCCTTTTCAAATGAGTCAGTTCTTTGCATCATATGGCCAAAGATTTGGAGTTTGAGCTTCAGCATCAGTCCTTACAATGAATATTCAGGATTGATTTCCTCTAGGATTAACTGTCTGGATATTCTTGCAATCTAAGAGACTTTCAAGAGTCTTCTCCAATACCACAGTTCAAAAGCATCAGTTCTTCAGTGCTCAGCTTTCTTTATAGTCCAGCTCTCACACCCATACATGACTACGGGAGAAACCATAGCTTTGACTAGGTTGACCTTTGTTGGTCAAGTAATGTCTCTGCTTGTTAATATGCTGTCTTGGTTGGTAATAGCTTTTCTTCCAAGAAGCAAGCGTCTTTTAATTTCATGGCTGTAGTCACCATTTTCAGTAATTTTGGAGCCCCCCAAAATAAAGTATCACTGTCTCTGTTTTTTCCCCATCTACAGCCATGAAGTAATGGGACCAGAAGCCTTGATGTTAGCTTTCTGAATGTTCAGTTTTAAGGCAGCTTTCACTCTCCACTTTCACTTTCATCAAGAGGTTCTTTAATTCTTCTTCACTTTCTGCCATAAGTGTGGTATCATCTGCATATCTGAGGTTACTGATATTTCTCCTTGCAATCTTGATTCCAGCTTGTTCTTCATCCAGCCCCACATTTCACATGATATATTCTGCATATAAGTTAAATAAACAGGGTGACAATATACAACCTTGACATACTTCTTTCCCTATTGGAACCAGTCTGTTGTTCCATTGCACTCATTTCACATGCTAGCAAGGTAATGCTCAAAATCCTTCAAGCTAGGCTTCAGCAGTATGTGAACTGAGAAATTCCAGATGTTCAAGCTGGATTTAGAAAAGGCAGAGGAACCAGATATCAAATTGCCATCATTCACTGGATCATAGAAAATGCAAGAGAATTCCAGAAAATCATCTACTTCTGCTTTATTGACTACTCTAAAGCCTTTGACTGTGTGGGTCACAACAAACTGTGGAAAATACTTAAAAAGATGGGAATACCGGATCACCTTACCTGCCTCCTGAGAAACTTGTATGCAGCTCAAGAAGCAACAGTTAAACCTGGACATGGAACAACTGACTGATTCCAAATTGGGAAAGCAGTATGTCAAGACTGTACATTGTCACCCCGCTAATTTAACTTAAATGCAGAATACATTATGCGAAACGCTGGGCTGGACGAAGCACAAGCTGGAATCAAGAGTGCCGGGAGAAATATCAATAACCTCAGATATTCAGATAACACTATCCTAATGGCAAAAAGCAAAAAGGAATTAAAGAGCCTCTTGATGAAGGTGAAAGAGGAGAGTGATGAAGCTTGCTTAAAACTCAACATTCAGAAAACTAAGATCATGGCATCTGGTCCTACAACTTCATGGCAAATAGATGGGGAAAAAATGGAAACAATGACAGACTTTATTTTCTTGGGCTCCAAAATCACTGCAGATGGTGACTGCAGCCATGAAATTAAAAGATGCTTAGTCCTAGGAAGAAAAGCTATGACAAACCTAGCATATTAAAAAGCAGAAACATGACTTTGCCAACAAATGTCCGTCTATAGTCAAAGCTATAGTTTTTTCTAGTAGTCACGTGTGGATGTGACAGCTGGACCATAAAAACATTGGGCACTGAAGAACTGATGCCTTTGAAATGTGGTGCTGGACAAGACTCTTTAGAGTCCCTTGGGCAGCAAAGAGATCAAACCAGTAAATCCTAAAGGAAATCAGTCCCAAATATTCATTGGAAGGACTGATGCTGAAGCTGAAGCTCCAATACTTTGGCTACCTGATGCAAAGAACTGACTCTTTGGAAAAGACCCTGATGCTGGGAAAGATTGAAGGCAGGAGGAGAAGGTGGCAACAGAGGCTGAGATAGTTCATGGCATCACCAACTTGATGGACATGAGTTTGAGCAAGCTCAAGGAGTTGATTGACAGGGAAGCCTGGAGTGCTGCAGTCCATGGGGTCACAAAGGGTTGGACACAACTGAGTGACTGAACCAGTTGTCACTTAATATAATTTATAGTTTCCTATTTGATATTAGAAAGTAAAGACACCTGGATATCCATATTGTTCTAGTATGTATTTCCCTGTGTCATGATTTGGTGCATGGATTATACATGGTCCACTGAATTAATTTTAATACTTCTAAATTTCTACTCTTTAAGACTTGTGATGCAAATTCAGTCTTTATTAAATGTCAGAAGCACAAACTTCTAACAACTGCCATAAGTCTGAATGCATGTAAGGTCCTTTGTTAAATTTTGAAATCAAGGAAAAAATTAATTCTAGTTGTAGAGGATGAATTCAAGAAATCACTGGTGCATTTTAATGACTGACAAAGGTAAGAGTATAAAAAAATTTTAATTTTCAGAGATTTCTATGCTCGAGTAAACATAAAAATATGTAATTATATTTACAGAGCTTAGCTGTGTAGAAAGATAAGGGATAATTACATTCATGCCTGATGGGAAAAAGACCACACAAATTATGCAGGTTTTGTATGTTAACAGAATTGTAATATTAGAAATTCAATCAAATGTTAATTAATTACAAGAAACAGTACTATCTATGAGTGTGTTACAGCAAGAAAATCTATATATTTTACAAGAATTGAAAATATTTTCATTTCTCCCTATTATAATTTATTCTGTCATACATAAGTATGGCATAATTAGTCTTTCACATCAGGCAGATAATTAAGATTTAAATAATATTTATGCAGCTTTCCCAGGCAGGTAAAGTATAAACTATGAGAATTAATTCCTAGTTTTTACACAGGTATTATATCCATTGTACTACAAAATTATGAGTTAGATTTTTCTTATAGTTTCTAATACTATTGTTATTGATCAGTTGCTGTAGTGTCCGACGCTTTGCAACCCCAGGGACTGCAGCAGTCCAGGCTTCCCTGTCCTTCACCATCTCCTGGAACTTGCTCATACTCATGTTGATGAGTTTATATATCTCCACAGTATTTTTTATGGACTTTAAACAATGCATTCTATAGAATCATGTATTAATTGAAAGAAGTGACGTGAAAGTATTATAACTAAGTCATGTCAACTCTTTGCAATCCCATGATGTTTTGCCCACCAGGATACTGGTAACTAAAATCTCTAGTTTTTATTTCAGTTCAGTTCATTTAAGTCACTCAGTCATGTCAGTCCGTGACCACATAGACTGCAGCACACCAGGCTTCCCTGACTATCGCAATACCTGGAGCTTGCTCAACTCATGTCCATCAAGTCAGTGATGCCATCCAACCATCTCATCCTCTGTAATCCCCTTCTCCCCGTGCCTTCAATCTTTCCCAGCATCAGAGTCTTTCCCAAAGAGTCAGGTCTTTGCATCAAGTGGCCAAAGTATTGGAGTTTCAGCTTCAACATTAGTCCTTCCAGTGAGTATTCAGGACTGATTTCCTTTAGGATTGACTAGCTTGATTTCCCTGCAATCCAAGGGAGCCTCAAGAGTCTTCTCCAACACCACAGGTCAAAAGCATCAATTCCTCAGTGCTCAGCTTTCTTTATAGTCCAGCTCTCACATCCATACATGACTACTAGAAAAAACAGCTTTGACTAGGTGGACCTTTGTTGGTAAAGTAATGTCTCTGCTTTTTAATATGCTGTCTAGGTTGGTCATAGCTTTTCTTCCAAGGAATAAGCATCTTTTAATTTCATGGCTGCAGTTGCCATCTGCAGTGATTTTGGAGGCCAAGAAAATAAAGTCTCTCACTGTTTCCATTGTTTCCCCATCTATTTCCCATGAACTGATGGGGCCGGATGCCATAAGCTTAATTTTCTGAATGTTGAGTTTTAAGCCAACTTTTTCACTCTCTGCTTTCTCTTTCATCAGGAGGCTGTTTAGTTCTTCTTCGCATTCTGCCATAAGTGTTATGTCATCTGTGTATCTGAGGTTATTGATATTTCTCCCGGCAATCTTGATTCCAGCTTGTGCTTCATCCAGCCTGGACTTTCTCATGATATACTCTGTACATAGGTTAAATAAGCAGGGTGACAACATACAGCCTTGGTGTACTCCTTTCCCAATTTGGAACCAGTCTGTTGTTCCATGTCCAGTTCTAACTGTTGCTTCTTGACCTGCATATCTTAGCAAGCAGGTCAGCTGGTCTGGTATCTCTTTAAGAATTTTAAGAATTCTCTTAAAATTAAAGAAATCTCTTTAGGAATTTTCCACAGTTTGTTGTGATCCACATAGTCAAGGCTTTGGCATAGTTAATAAAGCAGAAGTAGATGTTTTTCTGGAACTCTTTTGCTTTTTTGATGATCCAATGGATGTTGGCAATTTAATCTCTGGTTCCTCCGGCCTTTCTAAATCTAGCTTGAACACCTGGAATTTCATGGTTCATGTTCTGTTGAAGCTTGGTGTGGAGAAATTTGAGCATTACTTTACTAGTGTGTGAGATGAGTGCAATTGTGTGGTAGTTTGAACATTCTTTGGCATTGCCTTTCTTAGGGACTGGAATGAAAACTGACCTTTTCCAGTCCTGTGGCCACTACTGAGTTTTCCAGATTGCTGGCATATTGAGTACAGCACTTTCAAAGCATCATTTTTTAGATTTTTAAATAGCTCAGCTGGAATTCCATCACCTCCACATGCTTTGTAATGATGCTTTCTAAGGCCCACTTGACTTCACATTCTAGGATTTCTGGCTCTAGGTGAGTGATCACATCATCATGATTATCTGGGTCGTGAAGATCTTTTTTCTATATTTCTTCTGTGTATTCTTGCCAACTTCTTCTTAACATCTTCTGCTACTCTTGCTGCTGCTGCTGCTAAGTCGCTTCAGTCATGTCCGACTCTGTGCGACCCCATAGATGGCAGCCCACCAGGCTCCCCCGTCCCTGGGATTCTCCAGGCAAGAACACTAGAGTGGGTTGCCATTTCCTTCTCCAATGCATGAAAGTGAAAAGTAAAAGTGAAGTCACTCAGTCGTGTCCAACTCTAGCGACCCCATGGACTTCAGCCTAGCAGGCTCCTCCGTCCATGGGATTTTCTAGGCAAAAGTACTGGAGTGGGGTGCCATTGCCTTCTCCGATACTCTGCTTTAGATGTAGCCTAACTTGTCCAAGGTCTCAGACCTCAGTGTCTGCTACTCTTAGGTCTATACAATTTCTGTCCTTTATGGAGCCCATCTTTGCATGAAATATTCCCTTGGTATCTTTAATTTTCTTGAAGAGATCTCTAGTCTTTCCCATTCTGTTATTTTCCTTTATTTCTTTGCATTGACCACTGAGGAAAGCTTTTTTACCTCTCCTTGGTATTCTTTGGAATTCTGCATTCAAATGGGTATATCTTTCCTTTTCTCCTTTGCCTTTTACTTTTCTTCTTTTCTCAGCTATTTGTGAGAACCATTTTACCTTTTTGCATTTCTTTTTCATGGGGATTATCTTGATAACTGCCTCTGATACAATGTCATGAACCTATGTCCTAGTGTTTCAGGCACTCTGGCACTCTTTCTATCAGACCTAATCCCTCAAATCTATTTGTCACTTCCACTGTATAATCGTAAGGGATTTGATTGAGGTCATACCCGAATGGCCTAGTGGTTTTCCCTACTTTCTTCAATTTAAGTCTGAATTTGGCAATAAGCAATTCATGATCTGAGCCATAGTCAGTTCCTGGTCTTGTTTTTGCTGTATAGAGCTTCTCCATCTTCAGCTGCAAAGAATATCATCAGTCTGATTTTGGTGTTGACCATTTGATGATGTCCATGTGTAGTCTTCTCTTGTGTTGTTGGAAGAGGGTGTTTGCTATGACTAGTGCATTCTCTTGGCAAAACTCTGTGATCCTTTCCCTACTTCATTTTGTACTCCAAGGCCAAATTTGCCTCTTACTCCAGGTAAGCTCTTGACTTTCTACTTTTACATTCTAGTCCCCTATAATGAAAAGGACATCTTTTTGGGGTGTTAGTTCTAGAAGGTCTTGTAGGTCTTCATCGTTTTTATTTACAATTCAGAAAATTTAATAAAAGCCTACAGAGTTTCATTTTTTGCCAGGTTCATTTCAAAACACTTTATAAATAATACTTGTTCAGTCTTCATAGCAACACTATCGCCATTTTACATACAAGAAAACTGGGGCACAGAGAAAGTATATTAATTGCTTAAGGCTTATATCAACACACAGTTAAGAAGTGAGAAGGTGGCTTTCAAACAGAGGCAGTCTGGTTTCTAGAGTCCATGATCTCCATTCTACGTCTTTGAGTCACAAGTTGAGAAAAAAACTCTGTTTCTAGCTTTTGCTCACTGGTTGTTCAAATGCCACCACCCCTGTTGTTCAGTTGTGTCTGAACCCATGTGTCACAACCCCATGGACTACAGCACGCCAGGCTTTTGTGTCCTTCCCCATCTCCCAGAATTTGCCCAAGTTCCATTACTTGATGATAATATACATTTATTACTTTTATTCCCTGTGAAAGTGGTAAATAGTATAGAGGTGTCTGTATTATAGCATGTGCAAATCTGCTTATTGATTTAACAAAAATCATTGTGGAAGTCATTCCAACAGGGCAGAATTAATCTAGTTGTCAAATTTGCATTACGATAGAGAAGATATTGCAATATGTCTGAAATCCAACTGTCTATGTGGTTTTCTGCTACTTACTTTGGTTTCACTTTGAGCTTCTTTCTACCTTTTTGAGGAGAACTCTTAGGCCATTAATTTAGGGTTTCTTTTCTTAATTTAATCATTTAAAGCTATACATTTTCCCATATGCACTGCATTAGTAGCAAACTACATATTTTGATATGGCAGATAGCCTTGTCAATCAGATCCAACAACTTTTTAATTTTCTTATGATTTGTTTCTTGACCCATGAATTATTCAGATATGTTGTATTTAGTGTTTTCCTGGATAACTTATTGTTAACTATTTCTAAGTAAGTTCCAAGATCTGCTGCAGAAGGGATAGGCTATCCACTCCAGTCTTCTTGGGCTTCCCTGGTGGCTCAGCTGGTAAAGAATCCGCCTGCATTGCAGGAGGCCTGGTTTCGATTCCTGGGTTAGGAAGATCCCCTGGAAAAGGGAAAGGCTACCCACTTCAGTATTCTGGCCTGGAGAACTCCATGGACAGTATAGTCCATGGGGTCACAAAGAGTTGGACACAACTGAGTGACTTTCACTTTCAAGTTCCATCGTGATCACAAAGTAGACTGTGTACCTATATTTTTGTCTTTTTCCTCTTAAAATCCCTTAGAAAGGGCAATGTTTGCCAGAGGGTATTTGATTGATTTTGAATGTAAAATGAAAACTACTTTACTTAATAAAGTCAACTCTCAGATATTTATATTTGATATTGTAGGAGTGAAAATAGTCCCCAGTTAAATGCTGGCTGGATGAGTAACCAACTAGCTTTTGTCCTCTTATAAGTGGGCTGCCATGCAATATGAGTGCAAGTTTTATTATTTTTATTTTTCTGTTTTGAGTGATGGTCAGGTCACAAGAATAAGATGAAGTTGTTGTTGACTTTTATGTTCTCCAAAATATTCAGTCCTCCAGGAAAAATTGCCTGCACTTGGTATTTTTCAATGATGGCTCAAAGCCCACAACACTTCTAAGCCATTAAGGTCATAGCATCTTTTCTTTTTAAAGAATAAAAGGAGAATATGCTGTGACCCAAGGGATCTATTAAACATATAGGTATCTTCCATTGTAAAGAAAAATGTTTTTTACATGCAGAAATAGATTTTGAAAATATTGTCTTAAGAGGGAGGAAAAATCCTTAGATACTGCTATTTGACCTCCTCAGTGTTACTAATGAGAAACATTGCTTGTCTCTAAATAAATAAATGCCTACTGCTAAACACCCTAGGGCATTGCTACAAGGCTATCTGGTGCCACCTGGGAAGCTACTCCATCACAGATCAACCTCATCACAAATCTGCTCTTCTGACAGCCTGATCCTCTCCCTGAAGTCTCTATCCTCAGGGTCCCCAGTAGGGATACTGTGTATGACACCATAGCCATACTTCAGGTCAGATAACCCCAAACTTGCTCTTTAAAGGTGAAAATCCTTCCAGGTTTATCATTTCCTGATGTAGTAAGTGACACATAGAGGGATATTTTTCTAAATAAGAAGAGGAGCACATTGTAATTGAAAATGTATGGTATTCAGGAATAGACTTAACAGACATAGAAAACAAATTTATGGTTACCTGAGTGGAAGTGGGGAGGGATAAATTAGGAATTAGGGATTAACAGATACACACTACTATACATAAAATAGGTAAACAAATAAGGAGCAACTACCATAGAACAAGAAACTATATTCAATTTCTTGTAATAACCTGTAATGGAGAAGATTCTCATAAAGAATATCTGTATATGTATATGTGTAACTGAATCACTTTGCTGTACACCGGAAACACTGTAAATCAACTACACTTCAATTAAAAAGGGTAAAATATTAATTATAAAAGCAATCATTGTGCTACAAAGCTCAATCTCTTGAAGCTTTTTTCTATATCCCTCTAAAGTATAACCTCTATCTCACAAACGTGTTGTAAAAACTAAATAAGATAATAAATCTGAGAACAGCTTGTAAACTATGTTCTAAATGTTAATCTTAAACTTTCAGTTACACTAAAGAGAGAGCAACCACTGAGGATATACACTAAACTACATCTCAAATGTTTATGAAGTAGAAATTTTAGTCAGCAAATAAAGCTATTAAAAAGTAAATGTATTATTTTAATAAAGATTGGTTTTTGATTTACAAAATATGCCCTGTAATATTAATCAAATCCTAGAAAGTTAACTTGATAAAGAGAACTGCAAGAATTTCTAAACAGTCTCGATCATGTTAAAATAATTTTGGAACAAAACAAAACACTTTTTTAAATGAAAGAGATTTATACCATGCTAAGGATAATCTCATTTGTACAAGGCTGTTTAAAAAATTCTGGGCATACACACCAAGGAAACCATAATTGAAAGAGACACGTGTACCCCAATGTTCATAGCAGCACTGTTTATAATAGCCAGGACATGGAAGCAACCTAGATGTCCATCAGCAGATGAATGGATAAGAAAGCTGCAGTGCATATACACCATGGAATATTACTCAGCCATTAAAAAGAATACATTTGAATCAGTTCTAATGAGGTGGATGAAACTGGAGCCTATTATACAGAGTGAAGTAAGCCAGAAAGAAAAACACCAATACAGTATACTAACACATATATATGGAATTTAGAAAGATGGTAACGACAACCCTGTATGTGAGACAGCAAAAGAGACACAGATGTATAGAACAGCCTTTTGGACTCTGTGGGAGAGGGAGAGGGGGATGATTTGGGAGAATGGCATTAAAACATGTATAATATCATATAAGAAACGAATCACCAGTCCAGGTTTGATACAGGATAGAGGAAGCTTGGGGCTGGTACACTGGGATGACCCAGAGGGATGGTATGGGGAGGGAGGTGGGAGGGGGTTCAGGATTGGGAACCCGTGTACACCCGTGGCGGATGCATGTTGATGTATGGCAAAATCAATACAATATTGTAAAGTAAAAATAATAATAACAAAATAATTTTAAAAAATTCTGAAAGAAATGTATAAATGCATAAAAACTGAATCAAGTATTTTTAAAATGGCATCATCAGTTTTGAATTGCTTCCCTAGTGTCTCAGAACGTAAAGAATCCACCTGCAATGCAGGAGACCTCGGTTTGATCCCTAGGTTGGGAAGATCCCTTGGAGAAGGGAAAGGCTACCTACTCTAGTACTCTTGCCTGGAGAATTCCATGGTCAGAGCATACAGTCCATGGGTTTGCCAAGAATCAGACATGACTGAGTGAATAACACTTTCATGTTCAGTTTTAATAGGTATATTTTATACATTAATATAAATTATTAAATATTATCATTTGTTTTAGAAAAAGTAGCATTTCATATTTACATCTTAGGATATAAAAACATTTTTACACTGATGTAAATTAGTAAGTTATTATTTATGCAAACACTTCATGTGATCTAAATATAACCTAAGACACTAGTAACAGATTATGTCCATCCTTAATTTCATCTACTCCTTGCCCCATGTTTTATAGAGTGATCAATGTCGAGCTGGCTATATGCAAGTTCAGCAGACAAGCATAATAAATGTAAACAGTTTTCTCTTTGATAATTAAAGGAGTGTTAGAGCTAATGTGAGAAAAGTGTTTTGCTTGCTTTTCTTTTTTTTTTTAATTTACTTATTTTAATTGGAGGCTAATTACTTTACAATATTGTATTATTTCTGCCACACATCAACATAAATCTGCCATGGGCATACACGTGTTCCCCATCCTGAACCCCCCTCCCACCTTCCTCCCCATACCATCCCTCTGGGTCATCCCAGTGCACCAGCCCCAAGGATCCTATAACGAACCTGGACTGGCGATTCGTTTCTTATATGATATTATACATGTTTCCATGCCATTCCCCCAAATCCCTCTCCCTCTCCCTCTCCCACAGAGTCCAAAAGACTGTTCTATACATCTATGATTCTTTTGCTATCTTGCATACAGGGTTATCATTATCACCTTTCTAAATTCCATATATATGTGTTAGTATACTGTATTGGTGTTTTTCTTTCTGGCTTACTTCACTCTGTATAATAGGCTCCAGTTTCATCCACCTCATTAGAACTGATTCAAATGTATTCTTTTTAATGGCTGAGTAATACTTCATTGTGTATATGTACCACAGCTTTCTTATCCATTCATCCAGACATTTCTCCAAAGAAGACATACAGATGGCTAACAAACACATGAAAAGATGCTTAACATCACTCATTATCAGAGAAATGCAAATCAAAACCACAATTAGGCACCATTTCACGCCAGTCAGAATGGCTGCGATCCAAAAGTCTACAAGCAATAAATGCTGGAGAGGATATGAAGAAAAGGGAATCCTCTTACACTGTTGGTGGGAATGCAAACTAGTACAGCCACTATGGAGAACAGTGTGGAGATTCCTTAAAAAACTGGAAATAGAACTGCCATTTGACCCAGCAATCCCACTTGCACTAAATACACAAAAAAGAAGACAAAAACTTTTTCTCTACCTTGATAAAGCTTACATATAATAGAAAAGATAGTTCAACCAATTTATCATTTCTAATATGATACTGATTAAGCTGGAGATATGCATAGGGTTCTGTGGGAGAGCAGAAGAGCATAATAGAGAATATGCTACGTGCTTAGCTGCTCAGTCCTGTCTGCCAGGTTCCTCTGTCCAAGGAATTCTATAGGCAAGAATACTGGAGTGGGTTGCCTTTTCCTACTCCAGGGGATCTTCCTGAGGCAGGGATTGAACTCACATCTCCTGAATTGGAGCCTGATTCTTTACCACTGCATAACCTATGAAGCCCATAATAGAGAACAGAGATGACTTAAAATTGTAATCAATAATTACTTCTAAGCTTAAATGTTCCCAAATCATCAGAAAATAGAAAACCCAGATTTTGAAATCAGATCATTCTGACATTATGATCATACTGTAAACTACTCATTAAATTTAGGGTGTTTGGAATTGACATGTACACACTGTTATATTCAAAATGGATAATCAACGAGGACCTACTATATAGCACAGATAATGCTGCTAAATATTATGTAACAACTTCAATGGGAAAATAATTTGAAAAAAGATAGATACATGTAAATGTATAACTGAATCATTTTGCTGCACACCTGAAACTAACACAACATTGTTAATCAACTATGCTGCTGCTGCTGCTAAGTCACTTCAGTCGTGTCCAACTCTATGTGACCCCATAGATGTCAACCCACCAGGCTCTCCTGCCCCTGGGATTCTCCAGGCAAGAACACTGGAGTGGGTAGCCATTTCCTTCTCCAATGCATGAAAGTGAAAAAGTGAAAGTGAAGTCACTCAGTTGTGTCCAACTCTTAGCGACCCCATGGACTGCAGCCTACCAGGCTCCTCCATCCATGGGATTTTCCAGGCAAGAGTACTGGAGTGGGGTGCCATTGCCTTCTCCGAATCAACTATACTCCAATATAAAATAAAAAGCTAAAAAAAAAAATTCCATATGATTAACATTTTTAAATTCTAAAGATATAAAATATATTTTAAAGATAAACACAAGATTCAATGTTAAGTTTCATCTTGTTGATTTCAAACAAATATTCCAAAAAACCAAAAAAATAATTTTGAATACAAACTTTGTTACCTTTTGTCTTAACAATCTCTTTCATCTTAAATCCAAATTTTATGACAATTGTATTTTCTTTTAATTCTGAAGATGTACTCCTCCAAGGAAAATGCAATATAGAAGTCCTTTAGAGATATTTCTCCACTTTGTCCTGGAGGGATTAATGTTCTATATTCTATTGTTTAACCCACTATACAAAGCAAATACTTCACCCTCTTTCTCAAAATAAATCTCTTTGTCAATGCTTCAAAAATGATCATGTTTATAATATTCCCTGCTCAGTTGCATAATACTTTTACCACACACAACAAAACTGAGGTTAATTTGGCATGACATTTTCTTCAGAGCTGTTATTGGCTTTTTTCCACATTCCTTCACTTCATGTCACATTCTTTCCTAAGGCCTCATAAACCTTCTGCCAGATGAGTACTCAGAGAATATGTTAAGGGATTAATTTAAGCTGTTGCCCTTTTAGTTAATCAGAGTAACATTTACCGAAGTCCCAATTTTCTGGCCCTTGTCCCCCTCTCCAGGAAATCACAAAGATTACTAACTAAAATTACAAGGGCAATTATCTAAATTTCTTTAGGGCCCTGCATTTGTCTTCTTATTTGGCAGTAAATGCACGTAAATTTATTATAAGCTTCTCAACTAATTTAGAATAATTTTTTTTTCAAAAGTTTGTTTATTCTTTCCTGTATAATTTCAAGACCCTTCTTAGAGGAGAAAATGGAAGAAATATTATTTTGGTAATTATTCTTCATCATGATGTCTGTATCACTGTAGATGTGATCTTTTTTCTCCCTTTTGGCCTTCTGTAGGATTTAATATAATCATTTCATTGCTAAGTTATCTTTTTCAACTCAAGCCTCAACTAGTTTTAAGCTGTGTATTCCCTGAGATAATCCAAATATGTTTTTACTACCATTTAGAATTTTTCACTAGGTACTTTCTACTGTATCTTTTCTAAATGTTATTTAGAATTTTTTTTTCAATTTTTTTAAAATAATTAGATCTTCAAAGAACTCCTTATACAATCCACTGGCTTCCTTAGATACTCTTTATATTTCTAAATGTACTCCCCATCAGTCCCAGCTGCCACTCCATCACACAGACACACAGAAGGACACATTTCTCATTGGTTTCAGTATCATGGATCTCACTGAGCAATCTGTAGTATTTGTCTGTAATTCCATTACTCTTGTTTTCCTTTTGTAGCACTAATTCTCTTCCATTGGGATTCTACTTCCATGCTAAAGATTTACAAAAATAAATTCCCTTTATTAAAAATTTCCTTAGAATAGAATTACATCACCACCATTGATGTAATTATACCAAATTGCAATGGTACACGTGAAATTGAATTTGCTTTCTTTTTCTTAGTTTTTTTAATTCACTGGTATGCAGATATATGAGGCCATAAATATCATTCATTATCAGTTTTCTTGCTATTTTCATTAGGAGCTGTCACTTAGGAACAACAAAATGCATCTTCCTATAAGTTGTTTCATACTATATCAAATATATTTCCATTCTTCAAAACTAGGGCTGAATGATCAAATTGGAAGTGAAGCAATAACAATAATTCAGATTAGAGTAGGTGACATCAAGGAGCCTAAGTGAACAGTTGGAGCATCAGCAGATTATAGAAGCAGGAAATTGTGTTGGGAAAACATAACTAAAGTCAAAAAATTTCTTTCAAACCAGAAAACCTCTCAACAGAGATAGAAAACAATTGTATTATTGAATAAGCATTAAACCAGAATATAACATGCATCACAGGCAATCCACCAAGAGATTGTAGTTATAGAAAGAAATTTCACTCTTCAAATAGCCAAATAAGTTCAACTCATATACATGCCAAGATAAACAATAGCTAGTCTTCAATTAAGAGGTATTGACAGCATCCATTTATTACACATAGTTGATAATTGGAGTGACTAACTCTGTTAATTGATTTTAAACAAGAAAAAATACACTATCCCTATATTTATGACAGAAAGTAGGTATTTTGCAACTTTGAACCAAGTGTCTGTAGAAGGCAGAATCCTTACAAAACTGGGGGGTTCTATCTCCCTTGAAGTTTATGTTTCAAAGCTATGGCTCCCAAGTCCTTCAGAAAGACCTTTCTGAACCAGCTTTTTAGTTTTTAAAAGATCTGCAAACATTTCAAAGACCCAAAGAAAGAACTTATAATTTTAAAAAATGTAATGCAAATGTTCTTAGTAAAGGGCATGAAAGGAAATCTCTTCTCTTGTTTACTCTAGGAGAATTAAGCCTCCTATTTTTATTTTGTATTCGTATCCACAGAAAGACTGACCACTGGAAACAGAAACTGGAGTTTAGGAACTAGTTATGGTATAAGAAAGCAAAAATAATCTAAATACTGAAAATGGGGTACAAGATTTGATAAGGAAGGGCCAATTTGGAATTGAGATAAAAGGAGAGATTGTATCAGGCAAATCAAGCTAATTTAGAAGTTTGGAGCTACTGGTCCAGAACTTATTTCATTCCTTCTAACTAGGAGAAGGCGTAATCCCAGAACCTATGGTGGAGTGAATCTTCATGAGTGACTAACGAGATCTGGGGTGAGTTGATGAGTTTGGAAACGGGGAATCAAATATCTATATATGTGAGTATATATATATATTAATATATATATATACATTCGGAGAAGGCAATGACACCCCACTCCAGTACTCTTGCCTGGAAAATCCATGGACAGAGGAGCCTGGTAGGCTGCAGTCCATGGGGTCGCAAAGAGTCAGACACGACTGAGCAACTTCACTTTCACTTTTCACTTTCATGCATTGGATAAGGAAACGGCAACCCACTCCAGTATTCTTGTTTGGAGAATCCCAGAGACGGTGGAGCCTGGTGGGCTGCCATCTATGGGGTCACACAGAGTCGGACACGACTGAAGCGACTTAGCATTAGCATATATACATATATATATATATACACACATACATACATATGTATGTATTTTGAATACACAGTTTTGTAGTTTTAGCTGGAATTTTATCTCTCCTTTCTTAAAAATTTAACTTGATTAAATTATCTAATTAATCAGTCCACCAAATCTTCTTTCAGAAATTTCATTTTCATTCTATAACAGCACTTTTCATTTTCATTTCATCAGTCTCATTTAGAAAATTAAATCATTTGCTTCAATTATACCTGTATAGTTGTTCACCCACTATTGCATCTATTCTTTTAAACAGAATTAAAAAGAGGTGGAAACACCACCTGCTCCCTCAAATTCCCTTTCTTCCTTCTCAGAAATTCACTAAAGTTTCATACCCTATTGTAATGGACTTTGTAGTTTTTCCCTACATGAAAGAATAAGTGTGTGCTCTTATAATGAAAAACAAGAACCTCGTCATTTGAATACATGCATTCAATTCAAAGAGCCTGCTTTTCACATGGCTTTAGCAGACTGTCATTGTTCCCTTAAGGGGGAAAATAACCAAACACATAAATACTGCCAAGGTCTCATTACTACTGTGTCAAATTTCCTCTCAAATTCCAGGTTCTGCAAATTCATTTCTTATTGTTTGACTTGAAACAACCATTCCGTTAAATTCTCTAGAATCATGCTCCTCCTGGTATTGGATAAAGACATTGGAAACTGCTCACTATCGCTGTGTAACAAAATGGAGATGATAATAATGGTACTTATTACATAATATTGTTGTGACTTTTGCTTGAGAGTATACACATAGAGAGTCGGATCATAAAAAAAGGTTGAGCACCAAAGAATTGATGCTTTTGAACTGTGGTGCTGCAGAAGACTCCTGAGAGTCCCTTGGATAGCAAGGAGATCAAACCAGTCAATCCTAAAGGAAATCAACCCTGACTATACATTGGAAGGACTGATGCTGAAGCTCCAGTACTTTGACTACCTGATGTGAAGAGCCAACTCAATGGAAAAGACCCTGATGCTGGGAAAGGTGAGGGCAGAAGGAGAAGAGGGAAACAGAGAGTGAGATGTTTGGATGGCATCACTGACACAATGGACATGCGTTTTGAATAAACTCTGAGATAGTGAAGGACAAGGAAGCCTGGTGTGCTGCAGTCATGGGGTTGCAAAGAGTCAGACATTATTTAGTGATTGAACAACAAAAAGTGCTGAATATAGGACCTAGAGACTAGTGAAAGCTCAAAGTAATCCAAGTATATTCCCTAACCACTGATGACAAAGAAGCTGAAGTTGATCAGTTCTATGAAAACCCACAAGACCTCCTAGAATGGACACCAAAAAAAAAGATGTCCTAGTCATCAGAGGGGATTGGAATGTAAATGTAGAAAGTCAAGAGATACCTGGAGTTACAGACAAGTTTGGCCTTGGAATACAAAATAAAACAGTGCAGAGGCTAGTAGAATTCTGCCAAGAGAATGCATTGGTCATAGTAAACACATGGACATCACCAAATGGTCAATACCAAATCAGATTGATTACATTCTTTGTAGCCAAAGATGGAGAAGTTCTATACAGTCAGCTAAAACAAGACCTGGGTGTGGCTCAGATCATCAGCTCCATATAACAAATTTCAGGCTTAAACGAAAGAAAGCAGGGAAACCACTAGGCCAGTCATGTATGACCTAAATCAAACCCCTATTGCTCCTTGGAAGAAAAGCTATGACAAATCTAGACCGCATATTAAAAAGCAGAGACATTACTTTACCAACAAAGGTCCATCTAGTCAAAGCTATGGTTTTTCCAGTAGTCATGTATGGTTGTGAGAGTTGGGCTATAAAGAAAGCTGAGCTCCGAAGAATTGATGCTTTTGAACTGTAATGTTGGAAAAGACTTGGACTGCAAGGAGATCAAACCAGTCAATCCTAAAGGAAATCACTGAAAGGACTAATACTGAAACTGAAGCTCCAATGTTTTGGCCACCTGATGTGAAGAACTGACTTCTTAGAAAACACCCTGATTCTGGGAAAGATTGAAGGCAGGAGGAGAAGGGTATGACAGAAGACGAGATGGTTGGATGGCATCACCAACTTGATGGACATGTGTTTGAGCAAGCTCTGGGAGTTGGTGGTGGACAGGAAAGCCTGGCACACTGCAGTCCATGGGGTCGCAAAGAGTCAGACAGGACTGAGGGACTGAACTGACTGATGATTATACAGTGAGATGATGAATAGATTTAAAGGATTAGAGCTGGTAAACAAAGTGCCTGTAGAGCTATGGATAGAGGTTCATAATATTGCACAGGAGGCAGTGAACAAAAGCAAACCAAAGAAAAAGAAATGTAAGATGACAAAGGGGTTGCCTAAGGAGGCCTTTACAAATAGCTGAGAATAGAAAAGAAGTGAAAAGCAAGGAAAAAAAGGGAAAAGTATATCCAACTGAATGCAGAGTTCCAGAGAACAGCAAGGAGAGACAAGAAGGCCTTCTTCAACAATGTGAAGAAACAGAGGAAAAAAACAGAAGGGGAAGGACTAGAGGTCTCTTCAAAAATATTGCAGATACGAAAGGAAAATTTCATGCAAAGATAGGCACAATAATGGACAGAAAAGTAAAGGAAGACTTAACTAAAGACAATTTCAAGATGGGTATTGCAATAGGGGAAAGAGGTGGGGTTCAACTCTGAATATAGCCAAGACAGCTGGGGATTTATAGCCAATGAACAGAGAAGGGGGTCAGTGAATGGAAAATTGCTAAAGATAAGTCATCAAATATAGGAAGATTCTTGCTAAAATGGCCTAACAGGATTCTTGCTAAAAACAGACCAAGAACATAGGTATTAAGTGTGGGGGATGAGGAACTTGATCAGATATCAAGGGGGACTATATAAAAAGAGTGGGAGAATTACAGCTAAACTAACTTCTCAGGATCTTGCTAAAACTGGCCTAGGCAGGTCAAAGAAGGATGGGGCCAAGACTGAGACCTAGCAGAGATGAAAGCTCAAAGGAACCTGACTAAAGTTTGGTCAAGGAGTGAGTCTTTGGCATATATTGTGAGCTACTACAATACCATTCCATGTGTTCACATTTTAGCCTAAATCTACTTGAAAAACTGCCAAAAATATCTGTATTTTTTCAATGATTAGTATCAACAAAATAAACTTTTTAAAAGTTACTTAATCTACTTTCCTATGGAGTTTAAATTATAAATAGCTAATGAGTTTTGTTTGGGCTTCCCAGGAGGCACTAGCGGTAAAGAAGCTGCCCCCCAGTGCAGGAGACATAAGAGACACGAGGTTGATCCCTCTGATCCCTCCATCAGGAAGATCCCCTAGAGAAGGGCACAGCAACCTACTCCAGTATTCTTACCTGGCAAATCCCATGGACAGAGGAGGCTGGAGGGCTACTGTCCACAGGATCGCAAAGAGTTGGACACAACTGAAGCAACTGAGTACCGAATGAGTTTTGTTGATTATTAAAATATCAATTATCCCTCCTAGAAGACACAGACAGACACATGTGTACACATATATACACACAGATAAATAGGATTCTTTGGTCAAAGGGTAGTTTGGGATATACTACATAATGTATCACTCTTTTGAAAGCCCAACATTGCTACACATATAAGGCTATGAGAGATCCTTTTGTTAAAAAATTAGTGAAAAAGAGTAAAGGAAGAAAGCAAACCTCTAAATTTTACTGAATCCAATATTTCTCAATCTCTTTCCCTTATAGAGACTTTGTCTTTACATCTGTTGATATCTGTAAGTCAATTTTTCCTTAAGACTAATTATGGAAAGATTGGCCCAAGCATGACAAACATTTTAAAAGAGCCCTCAAGTACAAACAGTGAGGACTTTTATATTAAGTCATACATATCTAATACCTAGCAGCCTAAGCTTCCACTAATATTTCTTGAGCAACTATTTAACAGATTCATGCCAAAACTTTACAAAATTCAAAAGTTTTATGCCAAAATTTTTATTTATGCCAAAATTCACGTCAGCTGATAAAAGTTGAATGATTTTTCGAAATATGGTTTTGCAAAATACATGGAAACATCATTCACATGTACATTCTGTATGTCAACTGTCCATAAAAGTAGATAACACATAAAGCATTTGTCTATAAAGGCCATTTTCTTTGAATCTAAAACTATATCAATAGAGATAGAGATGTATATTATAGTAAATATACTGAGTTTACTGATGATCATACTTAATGTATTTTAAGATTGAGGTTAATTCACATGTACTTGAACTAGACGAGTTTAATCATGTATGAACTTGAGTGCCACATAAGTGCTTTCATTTTCCCTTGTAAAATGGGGGTAATGATTATGCTTAAAATAATATCTGATATATCATAAGTACTATGTGACTGTTGGGAAAAATATAAAAATTAAAAAGCATAACTTGAGCAATCAAGAGTTAGTAACATTTGTTAAGTGTTTTAAAACAACACTTAGACAAGTGTTGACTTGACCTCCCGAGACTTGACAACTGTAGGATAGTAGTTAATTCATAATTGGATTATTTGATAAGTAATTGAAGTACTGTGTCTTAATGTTGTCAGTTTAGAAGAAACTATGAACTGATATGTGGAAGAAAACTTCTATGACAGTTTGGAAGCCTTATTTATAGTCTCATTATATGGAAGGTAAGCACATTTTAGATGCAGAAATAATTCTGAAGAGAATCAATATATTCCCACCAAAGAAAATTGGCTTGATTATTAGAATAAAAAAATTAAGACCATATAATTCTACTACATAAAACAAAAAATATATACACAATTTTTCACGGAAAAAACTTAGGACATATATTATTAATCAATCAGCAGACTCTAGTATAAGAGAAACTTGGCATGACACTTGGAGAACATCTGACTTTTAATATAATAGTTTCTGCTTTTTACCAAGGATTAATAACATGCAAAAATATTCTAAATATTATTGTAAGCTGACCATTGGAATGGGGTTCTTAAGTAATATATTTAAGTAACTAAGTTTAAAAGTTTATTCTTTATGCAGATTCAGTTGTTTCATAAGTCCATGTTCTTTGAGATAATTTAGTTAAATCATCAGCATAGATGATATTTTTTAATGGACTCAATTCTAATTCCTACAAGACTAATAAATTGTTTCTATTTAAATTAGGGGAAAAACTACTCAAACTTTCATTTCTTCTCAGATTGATATGGATTGTTGCTATTTTGTAACCTTGGCTTACATTATTTTTCACAATAAGCATATCTACTTCAACATCACTCACATATTTTGCAATAATATTTCTAATAATCTAGCACAGACTCTCAAATATTCTCCTCATTCTAGAATCCTACTTCTCTTTCTAGAATTTTGTTTAGCACCATAGTCTGCACAGAGGAATTCCACCAGCACTAGTCATCCTTTTTTCCCCCAATACTATTGCCTAGAAACTCCCTCCTACTCAACAAAATATTTACCTCCCAAGACTACAATATATATAACTTTCAAGATGACAACTACTTGTTTTTTTAAAACCAGTACATGGAGACACACTAAGTGACAAAGGCTAGAGAACTGTGTCACTAACATAACATACATGCAATTTTCAAAGAATTTTGTTGACATAATGATCATACTGTGTTGATGAATTCATAACAATAATTTTAGTGGAGGGGATTCCATGCCATGTGAGAAAGTATAACACCCAGACAGGCAGGTGGGGAGGATAAATGCGGTGAGTCAGGACCACATTTGACTTTCAGCATCAAAACAGTTATCAGAATCCACAATTTAACCCAAAGTAGAAATACATATTTTTTGTTCTCTCTCAAATATATTTTGCGCAAAATGATGGCAATTGCCATGTGTAAAATTTGGAATGTATGCCAGTCGACTGTGATAACATGTTTTGAAGATTAATATTAACTAGCAGTAACCAACAAATCCATAAATTCTTGGGTATCACTGTATTCTTCATTCCCCACTTATCTTTTTTTCCTATTGAATTTTAAGAATGGTAATGGCTCTGAGAAAATTACAGTTATCTTTAAATAACAAGTCAGTTTAGCAACTCATCCATTATTGGCTTATCTTCATTCTTGGGTACTTGAACTCCCATGGAAAGCTTATATATGGAACAAAGTCACCTCTGTGACAATTAAAGCAGAATCTGTAATGAATTTCTCCTCAATTAAAGGTTAACTCACTCAATTCTATTCTTAAAGAAAAATATGGCCTATATGCAAACTTCTGATAGCAAGAATGACAGCCATACTAAGCCAGTGTAAGGTGTAAACTTACATTTGTATACTTATACCCTGCTGGAGAGTACTTGTTTAACTACTACAAAAGTGGTTAAAAGAAGTTCTGTGTTGGTGCTCTGCATGATTATTCCTTTGAACAAATATGATTCCAGTCTGCCAATGCCTAATATTTCACTCATTCATTTCAATCATAAGCATGATATATGCCATATGGATTCCCTTCCACCTAGTTTTTTCAAACAGTTTATTGAGATACAATTTATATACCATAAATTCGCTGATTATTAAGTGAGCAAGTCAATGATTTTTAGTGAATTTACAGAATTGTGCAACCATCAGCATAATTCAATTTTAGAACATTTGTATCATTCTCATAACTACATGCCAGACACTCACATGCATTATGTCCACTACTAATCTGAAAGGTGGATTTTATTAAGCTTTTTATTAAAATTTATGACAAATAATTTGTTTGTAGTCCCACAGCAGAGTCAGAAGCTAGCAGAAACAGAATTCAAATCAAGATTAATGCCAAAATCCAAGATCAGCTCATGACACATGCCATCACACCCCTATTTCTCCTTATAACTCCTGCTGCCTTATTCCTTCCACTCCTCCCAACTCCCCAGTCTCACACAGTAATAAGTACATAAAAATATTCAGTAAGGGCTTATTGCTTGAAATGAAAGTATTCAAAGTATTTAAGTACTGCAACAATTCAAGAATTTGAGAAATCTTCCTCTGAATGAACAACATTAATAAGTTAATTAATTAATTAAGCAATTACTCTCCCATGTGTGAATCAGATTAATGGTCTCTAAGAGGAGTGTATCTAGCTTGACAAGTTTTCAAGTGGGTTTTGGAAACAAACTTTTTACATTCACAGAAAATTCAAGTTGTAAAAAATCCTTTAGCCAATAAAACGCAATGACTAAAGATGTCAGCAATTTGTTAAACCACATGAACTATATTCAGGGGATGATAGAAATGGTTAGTCAAGAAATTTAAAATCTAAGCATTTTAATTCCCTTTAAACAATGTAGGACAATGTGGAAAACTGATGAAAAATCTGCTTATGGTAACCACTCATACAAATGTTAGTGGGTCTGTGAGCCAGGAATCTTTCCAATCTTCGCCTGAGTTTCAGAAAAATTTGTGTAAGAAGTACAGAAAATATGCCCATCTGAAAATTTCTACTACTTTAACAATCACAAAATGAAATAAAATGGAAATTTTGATACTCTAGAATATGTGCAATTCAATATGAGTCCACTGACTTTATATTCAAAAGCAGAAGCAAATATCTCCATACAGGAGATCCAACTAAATAAAGGAAAGCTTCCTTTATTCCATCAAATGTGTATCAACTATCTTTTGAACTTTCTTAACATTGAAAATATACAAAAAGCCCAGCAAAAATTTCCCAGTCCCTACACTATTCCTGTAGAAAAGATTTTCTTTGAGTTTTTTATAGCACAAAACATAATCACTTTAGTATCACATACTCAACAGTGAAAGCAAATCCCCATCTACATTTCTGTCCCTATGCTTAGCCCCAGGCAACAAGTCTACTTTCTGTTTCATATATATTTCTCTATTTTGGACATACCAAACAAATGAAATAATACAATATGGGTTCTTTTTTATTTTCACATAATATTTTTGAGGTTCATCCAAACTGTCTCATGTATCAATATTTCATTCATTTATATTGCTAAGTAGTATTCCTTAACACTGAGTTTTAAAACTTAAATTGTGATCAGAAAGACACAATTATCTTTAAAAATGAACTCAGTTCCCCTAGTCTGTCTCTTTTTCAACATAAATCAGAAAAAAAATTTATAAGAGAGATTGTTTTGCTTTACAATAACAAACATTTACAAAGGGATGCAAGGGATTATTTACATTTAAGTACTTTAAAGCAAATTGTTGTATTAATTTTTAATTAAATAAATATATAAATATTGACAGCATTTCCCTCATGTAGCCTTCCTCAGAGCAGAATTTTTTACTATGATATTCTAATTGTGAGACTCATCTAGTAATTTTATTAACTCTCTGGTTTAAAAAATATTTCAATAAGTCACTGTCAAACAGAGTCCTAACTCAAGAGGAAATAGTTACTGCAGAATCATGTAATGTCTTTGAGACCTTTCATTCTTTAAATGTAATCATGTAATTAAACTCATCACATTTATAAAAAATAAGCAAGGTTGAATTTCTATGATAATGTTATATTTAATCAAATATATTAGTAAATTCAAATATCTATGGCATTATGTAAAATGCTGTTATTAATACATTATTAAAAGTGATTATGAGAGAGTACTAAACAAAATCTACTTCCCCTGATCTGTGATAAATGTTATATGCTTTTTGTACAATCTATTTGAAATATTAAGATATAATTTCATCATTTTTGAAATTCTATTTTACTTCCCACAGCAATTGTTTTAATACTTGACTCTCTTTTAGCACACAAACCCATGTTCATTCTTGACATTCAACAGACAACACTGTCTCCTATTTAAAAAAGAAATCACAGCATTCCAGGTAAATTACTAAATTTCCTGGTTCTTTCATTGAATCGTCCCAGGTCTTAATTGCATTTTCTTGTGCAATGTGGTTTGTAAAGTGTTCCTTGTTTTTAGCAAATACAACCCTTTAAGCTTTATCTATCATTCCATCACCTTTTTCTTCCAATAGTCACTCTAACATCTTTATCACTTCTATTCATCTCTTCTGTCCATAAACAATTACACAATATATTTCCTTTATTGAAAATCATAACATTTCTCAACATACTACTTGAACTTGCTTACTTGCCTTTAACTTGTAAATTCTTTATTGAATAGACTACCTCTCTTTTCTTATTCCCTGTTAGTCCTTAACTGCATACTATATGGCTTTTTTCTTTTTTTTAATTTTATTTTATTTTTAAACTTTACAATATTTTTTTGGTTTTGCCAAATATCAAAATGAATCCGCCACAGGTATACACGTGTTCCCCATCCTGAACCCTCCTCCCTCCTCCCTCCCCATACCATCCCTCCGGGTCGTCGCAGCTCTTGCAGCTGTCTTCATAGTGGTCCAGAATGAATGCCCAATTGACAAATTTGAAAATATTTTCTCAATCTTCAACTTTCTGGAACAGGTAACTATTGATTAAAATTATTGATTTTTTTCCCTTGAATCTTGACTTTTTCCTTATTGAGCCTTGTTATGTACACCTTGTTCTCCCTACTATCTCCCTTCCTGCTTTCTCTCTCTCCCTCTCTTTTGTTAGCCCCTTTCCCTTAACCTATCCCTTAAATATAGATTCTCCTAGCTCTATGTTCAGCCCACTTTCTTCCTCTGTAAAAGGAGCTTTCTGAACAAATACCTAAATGTATATATATATACATATATATATATTCAATATACATACAAAAGTTTGCCTACTTTAAAGGGGTTCAATAAGACCTGAAACACAGCCTCCAGAAACATTCTATAAACCCTAGGTTAAGGCACTGTACTGCAAAAGAATCCCTGCTATAAGCTCTGTTTCAGAACCTGATCCACATTTTTGTCCTGATATCTAAATTAAACTTCAAAATTAACATCACTGAAGCTTTTATTGATCTCAAAATCCCACATTCCCTATTACATGTGGGATATATACTAAGATGTATGAGCAGGTCCTCATACTCTATATACTCAAAACCAATTTTATTATCTGCCACCCAGAACCAACTGTCCTGAATTATGCATTTCTTAGTGTTTTAATATTTTTATCAAAATGAAATATACAAAAAAGTACAATTTATAAATACACTGTGAACAGCTCACTGAATTTTCACAAACATACTGGTTAAGTCCCATCTGATTTTCTGTTTTCTTTATCCTATCAAGCCTTGGAAATTATAAGAAAGGAGCATTTCTTCAATAGCATTTTTTACTTTATACTGAGGGTTCAAGGACAAGACAGCATTCAATTGGCTTATTGCAGGATTACTGAAATTCAGAAAAAAGGACAGGATTTTATAGTTAAAGTCTTAGTTATAATAGTGAAGTACTGAATGACCCTGAAGAGCTCTTAACACTCTAAGACTCAGGGTTTTTATTTTCATTTTTAATTTATATATAAGAAACCCATTCCCTTTGTTGCATGGTTCTATGAGTTTTAGCAAATGCACAGTCATGTAGCCACAGTCACAATCAGAATACGGTACAATTCCATACTCCTCCTCCTCCTCCCAAACTCCCTCTTCTTATCCCTTGAAAGTGAAACTTTAAGCTCAACCTCAGAAAACTGATCTATTTCTCAATGTATAGTTTTGCTTTTTCCAGAATGTTAGGTAGGTGGGATAACACACTGTGAAATCATTTTAGTCTGGTTTCCTTCAGTTAGCATAATGCATTTGAAATTCACTCACATGGCTGCATATATCAGTAGTTCATTCCTTTTATTGCTGAGGGGTATTTCATTGGATGGCCCACAGTTGTTTATCCATTTCCCCAGCTAAGGGTCTTTGAGTTATTTCAGTTTGAGGGTGATCCTACTGAAAACTTCTATAGTCACGTACCGTGTTTTGTTTCTGTTTTAAACATAGGTTAGCACTTTACTTTGGCAAATAGTAGAATTACTGGATTGTGCTGTAAATGTGTGTTTAGCCTGAGGAAACTTCCAAAATGCAGACTGTTTTCCAGAGTGGCCGTATAATCTTGCTTTCCCACTAGCATTGTCTGTGCATTCCAGCTGCTCTGCATCTTTACCAGTAGGCTGATAGTCATTTTGGTTTGTTTGCTTTTGCTCTTCCAAATCCATGTGTATTGGTAACTTATGGTTTTAGTTTGCATTTTTATAACACTTAATGATACTAAGCATCATTTAATGTGCTTATTTGATATCTGTATATCTTTGGTGAAGCCCAGTTCAAACTGAAATTTCCTTTAGTAGCATGCCATTTGCTTTTTCTCCCCATTTTTCTAGCCTTATTGAGATATAATTGACATGCAACATTATATAAGTTGAAGGTGTACAATGTATACATCTATAGACTGAAATGATTACTATAATAAGGTTAGTTAACACCTCCATCACCTCATTTAATTAGCATTTGTGTATGTATGTGGTGAGAACATTTAAAATATACTCATCTATGCAGCAATCTGACTCATCTTCTTTCCAAGTCTGATCTTGACAGATCCCAACTAGCTTCATTCAGTTCTTACTACCATAACTGTAGTTCAAGCACCATAATTGCTGTACCTTATTTATGGGACACCTAGTTTACCTTGTATGCTGATGCTGCTAAGTCACTTCAGTCGTGTCCGACTCTGTGCGACCCCACAGACAGCAGCCCACCAGGCTCCCCTGTCCCTGGGATTCTTCAGGCAAGAACACTGGAGTGGGTTGCCATTGCCTTCTCCAATGCATGAAAGTGAAAGTGAAGTCACTCAGTCGTGTCCGACTCTTCGCGACCCCATGGACTGCAGCCTACCAGGCTCCTCCGCCCATGGGATTTTCCAGGCAAGAGTATTGTGACTTATTTACACTTTTCCCCATCACACTAACTAGATTATTATTTTTGCCATAACTTCTAGCACAGAGCTTTAAAATATATTTACTAGAAAAATGAATTACAACCAATGTTCATGTATATTTATTGGTTTTTGCAGAGTAGTATTTTTTTAACTCTATTTAGTTGTGACAGTTAAAACAATGGTCACAAAGTAGCATCCCAGATATCACAGAATCTAATATATAATATATAAGCAGGTCAGCAGGAAAAGCGATCTCAACTTGGGGCAGAAATAAGCAGCTTCTACTCATTTCCCCTCTCATCTGAAGAGAATAAGTAGTTTACATTAGAGCAACACAATAGGGAAACAATGGAGTAACTGACATATCATTTTGTAATATCCCAGCAATGACCTTACAATACTATCAATTGTATCACAAATTGCTGTATGTGTGTGGGTGTGTGTTAGGTAGGGTTTGAATGATTTAATAGGTATAATATTTTTGTAGAACCATAGTGGTACCAAGAATGGTTTAATCTCCAGGGATCTTGGTCTGTTAATAATTTGGCCAGATGTTTAAGTATGGAAACAATAAGATGGCAAGATTGGTTCTGGGGAAGAATTAATGGATGGCATTCTTAGACTGTGATCATTATTTAAAGATATTTATGTGCTAGCAATAGGCTCAGCAATAGATCATCACTAAAAATGAGGTTCTCAATAACCCAATGGATAAGATGGTTCATTTTGCAGATGCTCGTCAGCATCTTTCAGCAGTTACTCCAATGTTTCCCTATGGCTCATGAACAAAAAGCTCAGTTCACTAGTATGGAAGTTATGTAGACCTTGTTATTAACTACCACTACCATGGAATAGTCAATTATGGATGGGTGGCAATGTTTCTTCACTGAAATATACTATTCTGAATACAGATGGTCTTCCATGCTGACATTCTTGCAGTATGATCATGAATTTATTTTAAGCTCATTCATGGTTATATTCTCCCAACAGTGTAATTTGTTTTACAGGAAAATAAAAAAGTGAGAAAATTAACTGATAAATTCACTGACACATTTTTCATCACCCAAAACACCTGGTCTAAAAATAATAGAAATGGAAAAAAAAAATGTGGTTGCTAGGGGTTAGGGTCAGCATTGGCTTAAGTGTTAGGAAAAATAAGTGGACACATGACTATAAAAGGTCAATATCTGGGATCCTTATACTGGTGTGTGTTGTTTGGTACTTTGATTATGGTGATAGATACATTACCCTGCTGCTGCTGCTGCTAAGTCGTTTCAGTCGTGTCCGACTCTGTGCGACCCCATAGACGGCAGCCCACCAGGTTCCCCCGTCCCTGGGATTCTAGATATGTAATAAAATTGCATAGAACTTAACATGCATATGCAAAAAGTAAAACTGGGGACATATAAATAAGATTGGTGAAGTATATCAATATCCTGGCTGTGATAGTGCACTGTGGCTTTGCCAGAGGTTACTCTTGGGGGAACTTTGGAAAAATGTACAGAGGATCTAACTGTATTATTTTCTAATAACTGCATGTGAATTTATAATTATCTCAAAATAAAAAGTTTAATTAAAATTTTTTAAAAAACATCTGGTCTTATTGAAAGATTGACTAGCATATTGATGATTTCATTTCAGTGTCTCTGGAGGGTACACTGGAATATTGAAATATTATCCCACAGGATGGGGTGTATGCTCAAGTGCGAGTGCCCATCTTATATCTAACTGTGAAAACACATACTTCCCAACTGTCTAACCTTAGGCTTTAATGTTGAGAAGGCTTAGTACACAAGGAATAAATACATCCATCAGGAGAAAAATAAGGAAATAAAAAAGTATTATAATCTTTCGTGAATTGCTTGGTTAATTTTTCCCCCTAGAGATACAAGAGTTCTCAAACATTAGAAGCACATTAGAGACAAGCTTGTCATTACACGTTGCTTTTAAAATTACTTAGCAGTCATTTTCCCTCAAGTCAGAAATCAATGATATCTTGTACTCTATTAAAATTATGCCAAATGATTAATTATCATAGATATATTTCATTTATGGCATTATGGCATAATTATTGAACATTATGGTATTAAAATTTTTTACTAAACAAATAAACAAACTTTTGAGATTAAATAGAAAATTGCTTCATCTCTCTGGGGAGAGAAAATGTACAGATATAAAACAATAAGAAACAAAATGTACACAAAAAAGTAGAAAATGAGTACTTTAGGAAGGCAAAAGGAGAAGAGATCATTATAAGCTGCCTTAGCAAGAAGATGGGATCTGAGAGATTTTCAGAATTTATAATGTCAAAAAAAAAAAGTAGTGGGTAAAGGCACCCAGGCAAAAGGAACTAAATGAGCACAGAACAAATATGTAGCACATTCCCAGAGATCGATAAAGGGGGTAAAGGGGAAATGATAGACAGACAGGATCAGAGACAGTCACCTTCAAGGGAAAAGAGGAAAAACAAAGAATGTAAAAGGAAAAAATAGCCAAAGGTGGAGGGAGATTACAGAACAAAGAAGAAAATAGAAGGGTACTAAGTAACACAAACACATACGACTTGGTTCAGGGTAGAGGAGGTTTGGTGACCTACTGCATTGTAGAAAGACAGGTCGTGAGTGGGACTATGGAGAAGAATAGAATAACAATTCATATGTTAAGATCTTGCCCAATTTTTATATTTTAGAGGACTCTACGAAGGTAATGTTGTCTTAAACACTGCCATGAAGAATTTTTTATGTGCCTAGGAAAGAGGTTTCATCAATGTCTAATACATTATTTTATCTGACAGGAAAATGTAGAATTTGCTGTTATGGATCTTTTCAGAACTGGAGTGACCATTTTACCCTCATCCCATTCCCCAAATGGATTATCTTTTGTTCAGCATGTACACAATTTAAATTACCTGATTCTGCATTCATCTGACTGGCTGATATAGATAGTTCTCAGAATGTCTGACAATATTTCTTGTAAGCATCCGACATGATAGGGAGAAGGGTACTGATGAAGCAAAAGACTTTGAAATGTCATTTTGGATCAGTGCACAGCATGATTCAAGGTTGTACAGACAGAGGAGCTTTGAGGAGCTATTACAATTGTGTGTGTCAATATCTTGAAGTGCAATGTGGATCTAAACTGGCCACTCTTTTTTTTAAAACCAATTGATGTGCTTACCGCAGCCTTTCCCATGAGAAATTTTATGCTGAGAACTAGAATTTCTTAGTAGAATGAATTAGGATTAATAATTTAATTATTTGAGACAAAAGTCAACATGCAGATTTATTACCTTATTTTGATGACTGATAGATATTCCCTATTACTACAAGGGCTAGACAAATCAATCTAAAATCACACATACACACACAGACACAGTACCTATAAAAATTAAACTTAATTCAACACATTAAGCAGCCTACATAACCTTAGAAATTCACAACTGATATACTGATAAGATCCCATGTGACTCCCAATTTGTAATATCATTTAGGATTCATACATATATATAAAAATTTGCCTTGTACTGAAAATAGTGTATGAAATCCTTTTATTGGTACTGTGTTTCTGCAAATTAATCATTGCAACTCTTGTAGTTTCTCTTTTATAAAGTAAGTTGATGTGTTATTTGGTACATAGATATTCATAACTATTATATCTTAAATGTGAATAGTAGCTACTAGCATTAGAAATTGCCATTGATATTAACTTTAATGCCTTTTAGTTTGAATTCCACCTTGATATTAGAATTGCAACCCCTTTCATATGGTTTATTTTGCCTAGTATGTCTTTGTCCATTCTTTTGTTCAGCCTTTGTGATGTATTATTTTAGCTGTATTTTGATACAATACACAATTCAGACCTTCTCTGCAGTTCTTTCAATAGATGGGTTAACTCCATTAATATTTTTTTGGTATGATTAACATGGCTGGTTTCAGTCTTGTCATATACATTTATGTTTCTATTCCTATATTCTATCTGTATGTCCATAGCCCTCTATTTCATTATTCATTCTTTTACTCTGTAGCAATGTACTATCAGCAATTATTTGCCAATAAAATGGACAACTTGGAAGAAATGGACAAATTATTAGAAAAGTACAACTTTCCAAAACTGAACCAGGAAGAAATAGAAAATCTAAACAGACCCATCACAAGCACAGGAATTGAAACTGTAATCAATTTTAATGATATATTTTAATCTCTCATCTCTTTCCCAGATAACAATACGTGAACTTCTTTTGCAACTTTTCCTTTCACTTCTCTCCTCATTTTTTTACTTTCATCATTTTTTTCTGTGTCATAACATATATTTACACATGATGATTCCAATCTCTTCCCACTTTTGTTTTGATCTTAAAACTATATGTAATATAGTATAGTATAGTATATATACATATATATATACACTATATGTATATAGTATAACCACTCAGTTCAGTTCAGTCACTCAGTCGTGTCTGACTCTTTGCAACCCATGGACTGAAGCATGCCAGGCTTCCCTGTCCACCACCAACTCCCAGAGCTTACTCAAATTCAGGTGATCATGTCAGTGATCCCATCCAACGATCTCATCCTCTGTTGTCCCCTTCCCCTCCTGCCTTCAATCTTTCCCAGAATCAGGGTCTTTTCCAATGAGTCAGTTCTTCGCATCAGGTGCCCAAAGATTGGAGTTTCAGCTTCAGAATCCGTCCTTCCAATGAATATTCAGGACTTATTTCCTTTAGGATGGACTGGTTGGATCTCCATGTAGTTCAAGGGCCTCTCAAGAGTCATCTCCAACTCCATAGTTCAAAAGCATCAATCTTCAGTGCTCAGCTTTCATTATAGTACAACTCTCATCCTTACATGACTAGACTGGAAAAACCAGAGCTTTGACTAGATGGACCATTGTTGGCAAACTAATGTCTCTGCTTTTTAATATGCTGTCTAGGTTGGTCATACCTTTTCTTCCAAGGAGAAGCGTCTTTTAATTTCATGGCTGCACTCACCATCTGTAGTGCTTTTAGAGTGCAAAAAAATAAAGTCTGTCACTGTTTGCATTGTTCCCCCATCGATTTGCCATGAAGTGATGGACCCATGATACCATGATCTTAGTTTTCTGAATGTTGAGTTTTAAGCCAATTTTTTCACTGTACTCTTTCACTTTCATCAAGAGACTCTTTAGTTCTTCTTCACTTTCTGCCATAAGGGTGATGTCATCTGCATATCTAAGGTTATTGACATTTCTCCCAGCAATCTTGATTCCAGCTTGTGCTTCCTCCAGCCCAGCATTTCTCATGATGTACTCTGCATATAAGTTAAATAAGCAGGGTGACAACATACAACCCTGAAGTAATCCTTTCCCAGTTTGGAACCAGTCTGTTGTTCCATGCCCAGTTCTAACTGTTGCTTCTTGACCTGTATACAGGTTTCTCAGGAGGTGGGTCAAGTGGTCTGGTATTCCCATTTCTTTAAGAATTTTCAACAGTTTGTTGTGATCCACACAGTCAAAGGCTTTGGTGCAGTCAATAAAGCAGAACTAGATGTTTTTCTGGAGAAGGCAATGGCAACCCACTCCAGTACTCTTGCCTGGAAAATCCCATGGGTGGAGGAGCCTGGTAGGCTGCAGTTCGTGGGGTCGCTAAGAGTCGGACATGACTGAGCGACTTCACTTTCACTTTTCACTTTCATGCATTGGAGAAGGCAATGGCAACCCACTCCAGTGTTCTTGCCTGGAGAATCCCAGGGACGGGGAAGCCTAGTGGGCTGCTGTCTATGGGGTCGCACAGAGTCGGACACAACTGGAGCAACTTAGCAGCAGCAGCAGATGTTTTTCTGGAATTCTCTTCCATTTTCAGTGATACAACAGATGTTGGCAACATGATCTCTGGTTATCTGTCTTTTCTAAATCCAGCTTGAATGGAAGTTCATGGTTCAAGTACTGTTGAAACTTGACTTGGAGAATTTTGAGCACTACTTTGCTAGCATGTGAGATGAGCACAATTGTGCAGTAGTTTGAGCATTCTTTGGCATTGCCTTTCTTTGGGATTGGAATGAAAACTGACTTTTTCAGTCCTGTGGCCACTTCTGAGTTTTCCAAATTTGCTGGCATATTGAGTGCAGCACTTTCAAAGCATCATCTTTTAGGATTTGAAATACCTCATCTGCAATTTCATCACCTCCACTAGCTTTGTTTGTAGTGATGCTTCCTAAGGCCCACTTGACTTCACAATCCAGGATGTCTGGCTCTAGGTGAGTGATCATACTATCAGGGTTATCTGGGTCATGAAGATCTTTTTTGTACAGATCTTCTGTGTTTTCTTGCCATGTCTTCTTAATATCTTCTGCTTCTTAATATCTTCGGTTAGCTCCATATCATTTCTGTCCTTTATTGAGCCCATCTTTGCATGAAATGTTCCTTTGGTATGTCTAATTTTCTTGACGAGATCTCTAGTCTTTCCTATTCTATTGCTTTCCTCTATATCTTTGCATTGATCACTGAGGAAGACTTTCTTATCTCTCCTTGCTTTTCTTTGGAACTGTGCATTCAAATGGGTATATCATTCCTTTTCTCCTTTGCCTTTCACATCTTTTCTTTTCTCAGCGATTTTTAAGGCCTCCTCAGACAACCATTTTGCCTTTTTGCATTTCTTTTTCTTGGGGATAATCTTGATCCCTGCCTCCCATATAATGTCATGAACCTCTGTCCATAGTTCTTCAGGCACTCTGTTTATCAGATCTAATCCCTTGAATCTATTTGTCACTTCCACTGTATAAATATAAGGGATTTGATTTAGGGCATACCTGTATGGTCTAGTGGTTTTCCCTACTTTCTTCAATTTAATTCTGAATTTTGCAATAAGGAGTTCATGATCTGAGCCACAGTCAGCTCCCAGTCTTGTTTTTGCTGACTGTATAGAGCTTCTCCCTCTTGGGCTGCAAAGAATATAACCAATCTGATTTTGCTATTGACCATCTGGTGAGGTCCATGTGTGGAGTCTTCTCTTGTGTGGTTGGAAGAGGGTGTTTGCTATAACCTTGCATTCTCTTGGCAGAACTCTGTTAGCTTCTGACCTGCTTCGTTTTATACTCCAAGGCCAAATTTGCCTATTATTCCAAGTATCTCTTGACTTCCTACTTTTGCATTCCAGTCTCCTATAATGAGAATGACATGTTTTTTGGGTGTTAGTTCTAGAAGGTCTTTTAGGTCTTGATAGAACTGTTCAACTTCAGCTTCTTCAAGCATTGCTGGTTGGGGCATAGACTTGGTTTACTTTGATATTGAATGGTTTGCCTTTGAAATGAACAGAGATCATTCTGTCATTTTGAGACTTCATCTAAGTCCTGCATTTCAGACTCTTTTGTTGACTATAATGGCTACTCCATTTCTTCTAAGGGATTCTTGCCCACAGTAGTAGATATAATGGTCATCTGTGTTAAATTCACCCATTCCAGTCCATTTTAGTTTGCTGATTCCTAAAATGTTGATGTTCAGTCTTGCCGTCTTCTCTTTGACCACTTCCAATTTACCTTGATTCATGGATCTAACATTCCAGGTTCCTATGCAATATTGCTCTTTACAGCATTGGACTTTCTTTTCATCACCTGTCACATCATCAACTGGGTGTTGTTTTTGCTTTGGCTCCATCTCTTCATTTTTTCTGGAGTTATTTCTCCACTGATCTCCAGTAGCATATTGGGCACCTACCGACCTAGGAAGTTCATCTTTCAGGATCCTATCTTTTTGTCTTTTCATACTGCTCATGGGGATCTCAAGGCAAGAACACTGAAGCGGTTTGCCATTCCCTTCTCCAGTGGATTGCGTTTTGTCAGAACTTTCCACCACGACCCGTCCATCTTGGGTAGCCCTACACGGCATGGCTCATAATGTCACTGAGTTAGACAAGGCTGTGTTCCATGTGATTGGATTGTTTAGTTTTCTCTGATTGTGGTTTTCATTCTGTCTGCCCTCTGATGGGAGAAGGATAAGAGGCATATGGAAGCTTCCTGATGGGAGACACTGACTGAGGGGAAACTGGGTCTTCTTCTGATGGACAGAGCCATGCTCAGTATATCTTTAATCCAATTTTCTGTTGTTGAGTGCAGTTGTACTCCCTCCCTGTTGTTTTACCTGAGGCCAAACTATGGTGGAGGTAATGAAGATAATGGCAACTTCCTTCAAAAATTTCCATGCAGGCACTGCCACCCTCAGTGTCCCTGGCCCTGCAGCTGGCCACTGCCCACCCACGCCTCTGCTGGAGACTCCTAGATACTCATGGACAAGTCTGGGTCAGTCTCTTGTGGGGTCCCTGCTCCTTTCTCCTGGGTCCTGATGCCCACAAGGTTTTGTATGTACCCTCCAAGAGTGTGTTTCCCCAGTCCTGTGTAAATTCTGGCGGCTCTATGGTGGGGTTAATGGCAACCTCCTCCAAGAGGGCTATGTCATACCTAGGTCTACTGCACCCAGAGCCCCTGCCCCTGCAGCAGTCCACTGCTGACCCGTACCTCCACAGGAGATACTCAAACACAGTTCTGGCTCAGTCTCTGTGGGGTCTCAGGGTCCTGGTGCACACAAGGTTTGTTTGAGTCCTCCGAGCATTTCTGGCAGGTACGCAGTTTGATTCTAAACACGATTTCATCCCTCCTACCATCTCATTGGGTCTTCTTCTTTGCCCTTGGACATGGGGTATATTTCTTTGGTGGGATCCAACATTCTCCTGTCGATGGTTGTTCAGCAGTGAGTTGTAATTTTGGAGTTCTCGCAGGAGAAGATGAACGCACATCCTTCTACTCCACCATCCGGCATCATGGACTTCACCATTAGTGAATTGTTTATCTTTTCCCAGTCATTTCTTACTTGGATTAAACTTACAAAATTCATATCTAGTAGATTCCTAAAGAAGAATTAATGTGTACTGTGTTTCTTAGGTGCTTCTATATTTAGAATTGTTTTTTTTAATAGCCTTAATATCCAAAGAACATATTGGTTAATATAAAACATGGTTGATTCTTGTTATTCATGGTAGTTTTGCTCTATAAAATTGTCATGAATGCTGTATTAGTGACTATTGAATCACTGCACTAGGAAAAATACAGGGTAAGTTTCTTATGAACCTTTGGTCAGAACATTTACATCAACTGATCAACTGTAATTTTGTTTTACTTTCTACTTCTTACCCTTTTCAATGCCCTAACTACTTACCTCATGGGCAGGGGGTGGGGGGAAGCTATCAAAGGAAAATATTTACATTTTTCCTCTGCCAAACTTATCTGCATGTGTCCCCATATTACTCTGAAATCCCTCCTTGTATTGATACGATGAATAGACAGTTATTACTCCATTAAGACCTTCTATTTGTGCACTAGACACCATCTCATCTTATTTACTTGGAAATTCTCTCTTGAACATACTGCCCTCTTTATTTCATCAGAGATTTTTCCCCCTCTATGGATCATTCCCATAAGCTTACAAATATATTATAACACCTTTAAACAGAAAATGCTGTTTATGATTCCATAGCCACTTCAACTTACATCACACTACTTAACAGTCTCAAAAGTGTTATGCATGCTTAATGCCATTATTCTCTTTTGCATTATTCTTACATCTGTCCCAATTAATCTTTCATCCCAAAATCCAAACAAACTTGCTTATGTCAAGATTATTAATGACATCTACATTGCTAAATCCAATGGTCAATTCTTCGTGCTTGTCTTATTTTAGCTCTCAGCAACGTTTACATATTTGACAGTTCCTCCTTCTTGAATTATTAATATACATGTTTTAAAATCAGTTTGAATGACAAAAAGACTTTCTTTTAAGTTGCTCTTTGCTTTATTGACATCTTTTAAACCTTCTTTTCTAGATGTCTCATCCTCTTCTTAGACTTAATGCTGGAGTATCCCAAGACTTGTTGTTATATCTATTTTTCTTCTTTTGCTAGATGATAACTCAGATGGTAAAAAAATCTGCCTGCAATGCAGGAGACCAAGGTTCGATCCCTGGGTCAGGAAGATTCCCTGGAGAAGGGACTAGCTACTCACTCCAGTATTCTTTTTTTTTTTTTTTTTTTTTAATTTTATTTTATTTTTAAACTTTGCATAACTGTATTAGTTTTGCCAAATATCAAAATGGATCCGCCACAGGTATACATGTGTTCCCCATCCTGAACCCTCCTCCCTCCTCCCTCCCCATTCCATCCCTCTGGGTCGTCCCAGTGCACCAGCCCCAAGCATCCAGTATCGTGCATCAAACCTGGACTGACAACTTATTTCATACATGATATTTTACATGTTTCAATGCCATTCTCCAAATCTTCCCACCCTCTCCCTCTCTCACAGAGTCCATAAGACTGTTCTATACATCAGTGTCTCTTTTGCTGTCTCGTACACAGGGTTATTGTTACCATCTTTCTAAATTCCATATATATGCGTTAGTATACTGTATTGCTGTTTTTCTTTCTGGCTTACTTCACTCTGTATAATAGGCTCCAGTTTCATCCACCTCATTAGAACTGATTCAAATGTATTCTTTTTAATGGCTGAATAATACTCCATTGTGTGTATGTACCACTGCTTTCTTATCCATTCATCTGCTGATGGACATCTAGGTTGCTTCCATGTCCTGGCTATTATAAACAGTGCTGCGATGAATATTGGGGTACTCGTGTCTCTTTCCCTTCTGGTTTCCTCAGTGTGTATGCCCAGCAGTGGGATTGCTGGATCATAAGGCAGGTCTATTTCCAGTTTTTTAAGGAATCTCCACACTGTTCTCCATAGTGGCTGTACTAGTTTGCATTCCCACCAACAGTGGAAGAGGGTTCCCTTTTCTCCACACCCTCTCCAGCATTTATTACTTGTAGACTTTTGGATCGCAGCCATTCTGACTGGTGTGAAATGGTACCTCATAGTGGTTTTGATTTGCATTTCTCTGATCATGAGTGATGTTGAGCATCTTTTCATGTGTTTGTTAGCCATCTGGATGTCTTCTTTGGAGAAATATCTATTTAGTTCTTTGGCCCATTTTTTGATTGGGTCATTTATTTTTCTGGAGTTGAGCTGTAGGAGTTGCTTGTATATTCTCGAGATTAGTTGTTTGTCAGTTGCTTCATTTGCTATTATCTTCTCCCATTCTGAAGGCTGTCTTTTCACCTTGCTAATAGTTTCCTTTGATGTGCAGAAGCTTTTAAGGTTAATTAGGTCCCATTTGTTTATTTTTGCTTTTATTTCCAATATTCTGGGAGGTGGGTCATAGAGGATCCTGCTGTGATGTATGTCAGAGAGTGTTTTGCCTAGGTTCTCCTCTAGGAGTTTTATAGTTTCTGGTCTTACGTTTAGATCTTTAATCCATTTTGAGTTTATTTTTGTGTATGGTGTTAGAAAGTGTTCTAGTTTCATTCTTTTACAAGTGGTTGACCAGAGTTCCCAGCACCACTTGTTAAAGAGATTGTCTTTAATCCATTGTATATTCTTGCCTCCTTTGTCAAAGATAAGGTGTCCATATGTGCGTGGATTTATCTCTGGGCTTTCTATTTTGTTCCATTGATCTATATTTCTGTCTTTGTGCCAGTACCATACTGTCTTGATAACTGTGGCTTTGTAGTAGAGCCTGAAGTCAGGTAGGTTGATTCCTCCAGTTCCATTCTTCTTTCTCAAGATCGCTTTGGCTATTCGAGGTTTTTTGTTTTTCCATACAAATTGTGAAATTATTTGTTCTAGCTCTGTGAAGAATGCTGTTGGTAGCTTGATAGGGATTGCATTGAATCTATAGATTGCTTTGGGTAGTATACTCATTTTCACTATATTGATTCTTCCAATCTATGAACATGGTATATTTCTCCATCTGTTAGTGTCCTCTTTGATTTCTTTCACCAGTGTTTTATAGTTTTCTATATATAGGTCTTTAGATTCTTTAGGTAGATATATTCCTAAGTATTTTATTCTTTCCGTTGCAATGGTGAATGGAATTGTTTCCTTAATTTCTCTTTCTGTTTTCTCATTATTAGTGTATAGGAATGCAAGGGATTTCTGTGTGTTGATTTTATATCCTGCAACTTTACTATAGTCATTGATTAGTTCTAGTAGTTTTCTGGTGGAGTCTTTAGGGTTTTCTATGTAGAGGATCATGTCATCTGCAAACAGTGAGAGCTTTACTTCTTCTTTTCCAATTTGGATTCCTTTTATTTCTTTTTCTGCTCTGATTGCTGTGGCCAAAACTTCCAAAACTATGTTGAATAGTATTCTTGCCTGGAGAAATCCTTGAGCAGAGGAGTCTGGCAGGCAGTTCATGGAGTCACAAAGAGTTGGACACAACTGAGCAACTAACACTCACACTTGCTAAGCTCATCCATTCTTGTGGTTTTAAGCATCATATATATGCTGATCATTCTTAAATTCCTTAAACAAACTTTCTCCTGAACTCCACTGGCAGTCTTAACCCCATACTTAACATTTGCCCTTGGAAGTCTAAGATGTATATCAAATTTGTTATATCTAAACTTGGTCCTTTTATTCCCTATGCTTCCGTTCCCCATTAACAAAATATGCTCAGTTTTGGAAATTCACCTCTCATCAAATGGCAACACCATTCAATGAGTGGCCATAGCCAGAGTCTTTAGAGATATATTTGATTCTATCTTTTCTTTACATTTCACACCCAATTTGGTTGTTACTATCTTCAAATATTTTAAGAATCAGACTACTTCTCAACAGTGCCATTAACACATAAACTCAAGTTATTCCTATCTCTCACTTGGCCTACTTCTCATCCTTTTTAATCCATTATCATGCAGTAACTACAAAAAAAAGGTAAGATTGTTTCAAACCTCTGTTTAAAACCATTTTTTTGTGTCTTCCATTGCACATGCATACAAACTCAAGTTCCTTACTCTGATCTATAATTCAATGAATGACAAATTCTTGCTTGTCTCTCTAACAGTATCTCTCTATTCTTTTCTTGCTTATTTTCTTCTAGTCACATAAGTATCCTGGAGTACAATAAGTTTTTAATGATAGACATAAAAAACCCTTGTCTCTGATGGTTGCTTATGAATTTTGATATTAATTTATTTATTCAACCTTATTAACTACATTGTCCAGATTCTATATCATTTTTTATCCACTTTAAATGACAAAAATACAGAGAGATATGCCAGTGTTTCCCACTATAATTGTTTTTGTATTAATTTTAAGATATTTTGCTTTATATTTTTGATGCTAGGTCCAGTTCAGTTCAGTTCAGTCACTCAGTCATGTCCGACTCTTTGTGACCCCATGAATTGCAGCATGCCAGGCCTTCCTGTCCATCACCAACTCCTGGAGTTCACTCAAACTCATTTCCATCGAGTCAGTGATGCCATCCAGCCATCTCATCCTCTGTCGTCCCCTTCTCCTCCTGCCCCCAATCCCTCCCAGCATAGAGTCTTTTCCAATGAGTCAACTCTTCGCATGATGTGGCCAAAGTACTGGAATTTCAGCTTTAGCATCATTCCTTCCAAAGAAATCCCAGGGCTGATCTCCTTCAGAATGGACTGGTTGGATCTCCTTGCAGTCCAAGGGACTCTCAGGAGTCTTATCCAACACCACAGTTCAAAGGCATCAATTCTTCTGCGCTCAGCTTTCTTCACAGTCCAACTCTCACATCCATACATGACCACTGGAAAAACCATAGCCTTGACTAGACGGACCTTTGTTGGCAAAGTAATGTCTCTGCTTTTCAATATGCTATCTGGGTTGGACATAACTTTTCTTCCAAGGAGTAAGAGTCTTTTAATTTCATGGCTGCAGTCACCATCTGCAGTGATTTTGGAGCCCAGAAAAATAAAGTCTGACACTGTTTCCACTGTTTCCCCATCTATTTCCCACGAACTGATGGGACCAGATGCCATGATCTTCGTTTTCTGAATGTTGAGTTTTAAGCCAACTTTTTCACTCTCTTTCACCTTCATCAAGAGGCTTTTGAGTTCCTCTTCACTTTCTGCCATAAGGGTGGTGTCATCTGCATATCTGAGGTTATTGATATTTCTCCTGGCAATCTTGATTCCAGCCTGTGCTTCTTCCAGCCCAGCATTTCTCATGATATACTCTGCATATAAGTTAAATAAACAGGGTGACAATATACAGCCTTGACGTACTCCTTTTCCTATTTGGAACCAGTCTGTTGTTCCATGTCCAGTTTGAACTGTTGCTTCCTGACCTGCATACAAATTTCTCAAGAGGCAGGTGAGGTGGTCTGGTATTCCCATCTCTTTCAGAATTTTCCACAGTTTATTGTGATCGACACCATCAAAGGCTTTGGCATAGTCAATAAAGCAGAAATAGGTGTTTTTCTGGAACTCTCTTGCTTTTTCCATGATCCAGTGGATGTTGGCAATTTGGTTTCTGGTTCTTCTGCCTTTTCTAAAACCAGCTTGAACAACTGGAAGTTCACGGTTCATGTATTGCTGAAGCCTGGCTTGGAGAATTTTGAGCATTACTTTACTAGTGTGTGAGATGAGTGCAATTGTGCAGTAGTTTGAGCATTCTTTGGCATTGCCTTTCTTTGGGATTGGAATGAAAACTGACCTTTTCCAGTCCTGTGGCCACTGCTGAGTTTTCCAAATTTGCTGGCAAATAGGATGCTTGGTTATTTCTGGACAAAAGGTTTATACAATTATTGTATCTTTTTTGACATCTATGCCAATATAAATCAAGCCTTTTACCATATTTAATTTTGTGTTCTTGAATCATAGTCAGTCTATTATTGAATTACCCCATGCTTTTTTATTTGGTTGTGCTCTTGTATTTACTTAATATATTTTTACCTATTTTTAATGGTTAATCTTTATGTGTAATTTGTTTTATATGACTCTTTCAAAAGTATTATGAGATTGAAGCTTGTTGTTTTAATTCAAATGCTATTTAATTTTATCAGAGAGTTCAAATTCATTTATATTTTGATAACTTTTATCTATCAAAGCTTGCCTTGTAGCTCAGTTGCTAAAGAATCTGCCTGTAATGCAGGACACCTGGGTTCGATTCCTGGGTCAGGGTTATCCCCTGAAATAGGAAATGGTAACCCACTCCAGTATTCTTGCCTGGAGAACCCCATGGACAAAGGAACCTGGCAGGCTATAGTCCATGGGGTCGCAAGAGTCAGACACAATTTAATGACTAAACCACCACGTCTATCTTTTCTCATTTATTTTATTGTCTTTGCTTCTTTACTTTTCTTCTTTATGTTTTCTTCTCTTTAACATCTTAGGCCAAATTTATTTTCATATCTGGTAAGGTCATGAATGGTCAGATTCTCACCTACTTTATTTCATTTCTTCATTGATCATTTTTATGTCATTTCACATTTTTTATGGCATATATCTATAGAGAGATAGATAGATATCTCCTTCATGGATCACAGCCTTGTCGTGGTGAAGGGGCTTGCATAACTCATGAAGCTATAAGCCATGCAATGCAGGGGCACCCAAAACTGACAGGTCATAATGAAGAGTTCTGACAAAATGTGGTCCACTGGAGGAGAAAATGGCAAACCACTCCAGTATTCTTGCTGCAAGAACCCCATGAACAGTATGAAAAGGCAAAAAGATATGACATCAGAAGGTAAGCCTCCCAGTTTGGAAGGTGCCCAATATGCTACTGGGGAAGAGCAGAGGGCAGTTATTATTAGCTATGAATTTGAGCCTGCTGCAGTCCATGGGGTCACAAAGAGTCTGATACAACTTAGCAAATGAACCGTATAAATATATATAAACAAATATATATTATATATAGTTTTAGAAAAAAGATGTCCTTTATAATTTGGTAAATTTATCAAAATTTATTTAACCATTTTTTCAAAATATGACATTCAACATATTCATCTTTTGAGTTTACTCCACATGGTAAGGAATTAAAAGAAACTCCAACACCTATTCCTATTCTTCCACTTTAAAGTAAGATTCAGCTCTCATTCAGCTTGAGTATATCTGCAAATAACTTTTTAAAGAGCTTGCATATTTTATGTGTATTTTTATGTCTGATAATGACTGTTGCATTCATATGAAAGACACATTAGCTGGGTAAAAGTAATAGAACAAACTCTATAAGGGGTCCATTAGATTCTGGAACTTTAAGGAGAGAATGTCTGATACAAATCTAACTTTTTCCTCAGTACTATTTTCACTCAGAAATGTATAGGTTTTGTTCTCTACCTTTAAAATTCAAATATTTGTCAGACACATCTAATTTGTGGCTCTCTTTTCATTGATTTTTGCCTAGAGCAACGTGAATTTTCAATCTGGACAGTCAGATCTTTTTAAGTTTATGACTCTTTTCTTCAATATTAGGTATTATCATTTTCTCTCTTCAGTTTTATTGTTCTTCTCAATTATACAGTTACTTTAAAAAATAAATCAAGAAGCTTTTTCCTCCATACTGATCACATTCTTTGTCATTGTTTCTTCTCTGACTTTTTCTACTACATCTAAGAGACTCTCAAGTTTGGACTCCGCAACTCTGCTATTTCAGAATGACAATTCTCTCCTTAGGGTCATCATTGTGGGTTTTCACTTTGCTACTACACTTTTAGTTTTCAAAAATCCATCCTTGGGTGATTCATCTCTCAATTTAACCTTATGGTATTTTTATTTCTGCATTTTTTTAACCCTCATAACTTGCTCCTATTTCATAGATAGAATAATGCCTTTGCTGCATAGAGTGGATAATAACGATGTCTCTGAAACTGCCTTTGTTTCTTCATCATAAAAATTTTAGAGTTGTGCATTATTTATTCTTAAACATGATTTTCCCCTTTTTCTGGTTCAATGATATTGCATTTTAGCTATAAATTGCATGTGTGTGCAAACATATCTACATACACACACATATATTCTTTCCTCCTCCCTCTTCTCCTCCTCCCCCTCTTCCCATCCCTTTCTCCACTTCTTCTTGCTCTCCTCCTCTTAATTCATTTTCAGGGGAGTTAAATCTATTTGTATTCTATGTTTAACCCAAGCAGAATGTATAGTTAAGCTTCAACCTGTTTTGCTGTACTTCTGGGTGCTGATCAGCTTTCAGTTCAATACTTGCTTTTTTTGGTATTCATTTGGTTCTCTTCTGACAAATTTATTAGTAACTTATTCTATTCCACTATCTAGTTAGCTGATATTTTGAACTGAGTACACTAAAGCACACAACGTACAGAAAGCCTTGCTTCTAGGGCTCTATATGTTCCACTACAGTAGCTTGCTTGGGAGAATTTAAACTTTCATAAAGAAGCTCAATCCTGACAGCTCTTTTCTACCTAAAGCTCTGTTGTATTCTGGATGCTACAAAATCTGAAGGTCTATAAAAAAGAGACATTGAAGAGGGAAAACTTGTAGTGAAAGAAAGCAGTACTTGGGCCCAATTTAAAAAAAAAAGCCAAAATAGCATGGTAAAAGTATGCGATTTCAAAAACATAATTTAGCATATTAAGATATAGAAGAAAAAATATTATGTTAGACATATGTGTATATATATAACTATCATATGAGTTCTCTGTATGTGACAATTCACTCAGTCATTCATTTATCAATAGTTTATTGAGAAACTACTTTATGCCAGCTATTATTTTTTTTGTGCTGGGATATAATAGTGACAAAAAATATGATTTCTTACTTAATTTATAGTACAGACAGCCATTAATCAAATAATCACACTAAGGAATATTAAATTAGATATTAAAATAAGTACTTTGAGTGAATGATTCATAAAGGACCAAGCTAGATGTAGTGGCGGGTGGGGATTAGAAAATATATCCCTAAGGAAGTCTATCTTTTATCTACATTAATACAATTTTATATAATATAGAAAGTCACAAACACAGTTGAGTGGCAATGTCAGATAAATATTGCATATGTATCTATAATTCTGAGTATTATTTTGTCTTTTAGAGTAAGCAAATATAGGTTTTAGAGTTTTACATCATAGGGTAATTTTAATTCTCCTGTTAATTTTCTTTCAATTGTGGAAAACAAATTTATGTTAAGGAAAACTTATTTGCAAAAATAAGTTAGTTTTAAGTCTTTCCTCAAGACTTTCTAAAACTAATATGGACAAACCCAAGTTAAAGAGATGTTAATTCAACCAAATCTGGATACATTTGCATTCTTATTCTAGACAGCCTATCAGCTTGATGGTATGCAAACAGCTCTGCAGAGAAACTAGGTCACATCTTTCACATTTTATTTTCACAAATAATGTAGAATTTCAGTGATTAAAGTTGAAATGTGGCATTCAGATTAGCCTTTGCAAACACTGATGTATTCAGGTAAACCAATATTGATAATGCCCAAACAAGCTTAAATAAATTTTCATTAATTTTTTTTAATGTTTTGAGGAGAGAAGTGGTGAATATAAAGCAAAGCGCAACCACAGACAATAATATTTATGGTGCAAAACCCAAAACACAATTACTATTAGCTTCAGTGTAATAATTGTTGTTCACTAATATCTTTGGAAAAGAGAGAGAAATTGCACAAAATAATCTCATGTACATAGCACACAGACTTGCTCTTGGCCACAGCCTTGCTTAATTTATAGACACACCCCTGTGCATGTATTTGTGCATGTGTGTTATTGGGGATGAGGACGGTGGCTATAACAACAAATTCTGTGGACATTGGTTGTTTCTGATACTCAACTCTGACTGTCCAGCATGTTGGGACTTAAGGACCGAGTCTAACTAGAGCTGTGGAATAGAGGCAGAAAATCAAGTTCTATAGTCCAGAAATCTGGGTTAAGTTTCACTTCCTGATTTATTCCGAGTAGTGTGAGCTATGAAAAATTTATTTTCTTCTCTGAATGTCAATATCTCCTCTGTATAAACTGGGGCTAAAATTTTTGCCTATTCAATATTTTTCATAGGAATTTTATGAGCACCGCATGAGATCATAGGCGTGAAAGTGCACTGTCGATGGCCATGTGTCACATAACTGCTTGCTTAATTCATTAAATGTGAATAGTTGCCTCTACTCTGCCCTTTGCTCCTTAGCCATAAGGTGTGATGCTCTGGAAGATTCATGAATACCACGAGGGGATGAAGAGACAGGGTAAATCAGATTCAATAAATGTCTTCCAGTATATGTTTAAAAATTAAGTCACCTATTTTCTAGACTTAGACCTATTTAGCATACATTTTATGTGGTTACATACTAACCTTAAAACTAGACCTTGAACCTGCTGAGAACAGGGACCTTATCTTTCATCTTCCATTCAAGACTACATATACAAAGAATTTAATGTCATCCTGTTGATAGAAAGATTTCAATACATAGTATCTGTTTGGTATTTATAATTTAAGTGCTCTGAATATAAAAAATATATTAATAATATATCAAGGATATGTATCTCTATGTACTTGGAAAACTGTTTATTTGTAAGGATTTATTCATTTCTTTGTTCAACATACTAGCTATTGACCACAGACACTTTGATTTGGCAATAGGAGTTTACTCTGGTCCAAGCCATCATCATCTCTTGACTGGATTACTGCAATCACCTTCCTGCATCTTACTTTGCCTCTTTCAGATCATCATCAGTGCGGCAGCAAGTGTGATATTTTAAACATAAAAATCATATCATATCACTTCTGTTTTCAAAACTCAGTGACAGTCCCTTTTTTGTTCCCAGCCACACCCGCCTTCTCACTATCCCAGGCAGATACCAGTCATGATCCTGTGATAGAGCTTTTTGTGTTGCCTGTTCTCCCTGAATATAGCACTATTCTCCCAAGGAACTGTTTTACTGACTTTCTTTCCACTCTAAGTGTTTATTTAAATGAGGTCTACCTTGACCATGTAAATATTGGAACATTCACTCTCCGCTACCATACAGTTCTCATCAACTTTATCCTGTTCTCCTTTTTTCAATAGCATTTGTTATCTTCTAACATACTATCCCTTATTTATTTTTGTGGGTATTTTTTATTGCCTGTCTCCTTCTACTAGGATGTGAGCTTCAGGTTGGCAGGGATATTTGCTTTGTTCACTATTATATCCCAAATGCCTGGAGCTTCCCAATTGGCACTAGTGGAAAAGAATCCACCTGCCAATGCAGAAGATGTGAGACCTGGGTCCAATCCCTGAGTCAAGAAGATGCCCTGGAGCAGGAAGTGACAACATCTCTAGTATTCTTGCCTGGAAAATTCTTTGGACAGAGAAGCATGGTGAGCTGCTGTCCATGGGGTCACAAAGAGTCAGACACAACAGAGCACATATCCCAAATCCCTAGGGAACTGTGCTTGGCACAGAACAGCCGCTCATGAGGTCCCTCGACCTCCAGTCAATTTATGTGCAGTCTCTAAGTAAAAGCATGCAGTGAGGGTGAATGAAAAGTAAGCACTCTTTAAACTAGAGGAATAAACATGCTTTATCTCTTCTTCCATCTCTGTTTATGTCTATTTTACACTCTCTCAGGAACAATATTTTAACTTGATATAAAATTCTGTTCTGACAAGTATTTATTATGTGTACTTTGATGATGACATTCCATTTCTTCTATCACCTAATTTTTATGCTAGGAAGTCTGCTTTAAGACTAAATGTTGTTCCATTGTAGGTCATCTTTTTCTTCTAGTTGCTTTTTGGCTTTCTTTATCTTTGATGTTCTAGTTTCTCTAAGATGTATCTATGTGTGGATTTATTTCCATGTGTCTTCTTCAGAGTTGACTTTAGTTCCTATATCTGATGGTATTCCATTATCATTTCAAATGTACTTTTTCATACTATTTGCTACTTTTAGAATTCCTATTAAACATATGATGAACTTCCACGTTCTATCTTTCTTGTTATGTCTCACTTTTTCCATCTCTTTAACTCCCTGTACCTCTAGGCACATGCCCATTCCATTCCCTTTCCCCTGAATAGTTGTGTTCTCCTGTTCACCCACCGAACTCATACTTAAAGAGGTAGCTAAAATGCCTTTTTAGAACCTTCTCTAAACAGTTTGAATAGCTGAATAGCTGTGAAAGTGCTGCACTCAATATGCCAGAAAATTTAGAAAATTCAGCAGTGGCCACGGGACTGGAAAAGGTCAGTTTGCATTCCAATTCCAAAGAAAGGCAATGCCAAAGAATGGTCAAACTACCACACAATTGCACTCATCTCACACACTAATAAAGTAATGCTCAAAATTCTCCAAGCCGGACTTCAGTAATACGTGAACCATGAACTTCCAGATGTTCAAGCTGGTTTTAGAAAAGGGAGAGGTACCAAAGATCAAATTGCCAGCATCTGCTGGATCATCAAAAGAGCAAGAGAGTTCCAGAAAAACATCTATTTCTGCTTTATTAACTATGCCAAAGCCTTTGACTGTGTGGATCACAATAAACTGTGGAAAATTCTGAAAGAGATGGGAATACCAGACCACCTCACCTGCCTCTTGAGAAACCTGTATGCAGGTCAGGAAGCAACAGTTAGAACTGGGCATGGAACAACAGATTGATTCCAAGTAGGAAAAGGAGTACGTCAAGGCTGTATATTGTCACCCTGTTTATTTAACTTATATGCAGAGTACATCATGAGAAACGCTGGGCTGAAAGAAGCACAAGCTGGAATCAAGATTGCCAGGAGAAATATCAATAACCTCAGATATGCAGATGACACCACCCTTATGGCAGAAAGTGAAGAAGAACTAAAGAGCCTCTTGATGAAAGTGAAAGAGGAGAGTAAAAAAGTTGGCTTAAAGCTCAACATTCAGAAAACTAAGATCATGGCATCTGGTCCCATCACTTCATGGGAAATACATGGGGAAACAGTGGAAACAGTGACAGACTATATTTTTCTGGGTTCCAAAATCACTGCAGATGGTGATTGCAGCCATGAAATTAAAAGACGCTTACTCCTTGGAAGGAAAGTTATCTAGGACCAACCTAAATAGCATACTAAAAGGCAGAGACGTTACTTTGCCAACAAAGGTCCATCTAGTCAAGGCTATGGTTTTTCCAGTGGTCATGTATGGATGTGAGAGTTGGACTGTGAAGAAAGCTGAGCACCATGAACTCCGGGAATTGGTGATGGACAGGGAGGCCTATGTGCTGCGGTTCATGGGGTCGCAAAGAGTCGGAGACGACGGAGTGACTGAACTGAACTGAATGCAAACTCTTAGTTACAACTGAGCACAGAACAGTGCTAGCTGATTATGATGCAGTAACTCCACTGAATGCCCATTCCAAAACACTGGACAGGACCCTCCTATTCTTAAAAGGACACCTATAGTCTCAATTCCTTGGTATACTCCCTGATTTGAATATTAATGTTGCAATAGCCAGAGAATTTCAACACTTTCCCTGTTGCTGAAGTCACAGTCATGCAACCTTTTGTTGGGAACTGCACATAGAAATTGTGTTATAGTATTTCACTAGCCAGTGAGCAAGTAGCCAGAGCCAATGTGAGTGTCAGACATCAAGCTCTATACAACCTATAAAACTGATCCAAATAAACAACCTAGTTAAAATCACTGGTATCATATATCAACCTGTCATAACACCAATAAAGCATCAACAGAAGGTAGTTTTCTGGGTTTGGGATAGTGGAAACTGTCAAATGTGCAGTGATGAGAGAAAAGAGAATTTTCTTAGAAAGAAATGATAGGTGTGAAAAGAAATGCTTGTCTTTTCAACAAATGGTGTCAGAACAACCAGACAACCATACACAGAAAGATGATTCTAGAGACAGCCTTACATCTTTCACAATAACTTAACTTAAAATGGACTATCAGCCTAAAGGTAAAATGCAAAACTACAAAACTCCTAGAAGATAACACAGGAAATCTAAGTGACCTTGGGTTTGGTGAAGGTTTACATACAACACCAAAAGGATGATCCATGAAAGAAAAACTTGATAAATTGAATTTCACTAAAACTGAAAACTTCTGTTTTGTGGAAGACACTGTTAAAAGGATGAAAAGCCAGGCCATAGAGAAAGTATTTGCAAAATATCTATCTGATAAGGACTGGTATTCAAAATATATAAAGAGCCCTTAAAACTAAGCAAAAAGAAAGCAAACTAATTTTAAAATGGCCAAAAGCTCTAAGCAGACTTGTCACCAAAGATATAAATACAGTAAATAAGCAAATGAAATAATGCTCAACATCATGTATCACTATGAAAATACAACTTACAACAATAATGAGATACCACTACACACTTATTAGAATGGCTAAAATCCATAGTACTGACAACCCCAAATGCTCACAAGGATATGGAGCAACAGAAGCCCATTTATCACTGCTGGGAATGAAAATTGGTACAGCCACTTTGGAAGACAGTTTGGTTATTTCAGGTAAAAATTTCAGGAAGAAATTATAACATACATGGAATGGGGAGTGGCAGCAAATAAAACTAGAATAGACTGGAACGGTAGCTTGGTTCTACAAGACTTCAAATACCAGGTGGAAAACTATATTAAACCAGTTTGTAATAGATTTTGAGCTAAAGAGACCCATGATCTACTTTTCACTTAGTAAAGAAGTCTCAGTTGAAAAACACTGTGAAAGATGAGTTGGAATAGACAAAGGGGCAAAAAAGTGACAGAAAAGAAATATTTAATCATAGGTTATCATTGAATTTAAAGATCACCAAAATCCTTCTATAACATGCAGTCCAAACTATGATGAGCCCATTAGTACCTTTTGAGGAAAAGGCTCTGACTGTTGGAATCTCCTTTTCTATTAGTTTCTGCTCATTCTTCTTAATCCTACTTTTTAGATTTATACAGAATAATCTAACATTTGATCCTCATGACAGAACTGCAACTTTTCTTTAAGAAGCAAGTATGTCTGTACCAAGATGAATACTATCAATAGTTTTGAATATTCCTTATATGTATTTAATTTGTTCATCTGTGACCAGAACTAAAACAGGCTGTCTATGTTTCCTGAAGATTGATGCTTAGAAGTTAAACCTCATTAAGTTTTGCCTAGGAAAGAGAAGAACAAGCTCCTGTGTCCACATTCTAAATCTGATAATTCTATTGCTACAGTTCAACCTCTGCTAACATTTTTTTGAGCATTGACTATATCCAAAGTTTCATGCCAAGCACCCCACGTGCAAAATCTTACTCAGTTTTCACAACATCCCCTAAGAAATAGGTACTATTATTGTCACCTTAAAGAAAAGAAAACTCAGGTCAAAAGAGATTAAGACCACATATCTTGAAAGAGTAGAGTTGGGACAAAAACACTTTTACCTTATACTAAAGCCCATGCTCCTATAATGACCCGTGTTCCTTCTCTTTAGATTACACCAGCATTTCTTTTTCTATCATTCTTTTCTTTTCCTTTTTTTCTTTTTCTTTTAGCTTTTCCTTTTCTTCCTTCTTTCCCCTCCTTCCTTACCTCTCTCCTCTTCCTTCTTTTCTTCCTTCCTCCTTCCCTCCCTCTCCCCCTCTTTCTTTCTCAGAAAGGAGGCAATCATATCACTCAGCTAACTCATAGCATGCTAAAATTAGTGGTTATGAAACTTGGCTACATGTATGAATCAACTTGAAAGCTTTTAAAAACTTATGCTTGGGCATTATTCCATACCAAATAACATAAATTTCTGAGGGTGGATCCTATGTACTGGGACACTTAAAACTCCACCCGGGTGATTGTCATATGTAGTCTGAGTCAAGATCTACTGCCTTAAGTCCTTTTTATGCATGCTACTAAGTACAGTCTATTTTATACCTAAGTAGCTGATTTGAAGATACAAATACAGGACCTAACATATGTCACAATTTAACTTCATCTTACTGGACTTGGTCCATTATTCCAGCCTGTCAAGATCTTAATGGAACCTGATTCTGTCACCCAGAATATTTTCTAACCTTCCTAGTTTCATGTCATCAAAAAATGACACAAGGATTCCTTTGATATTTTTATTTAAATCTTAAAGAAAGTCAGTGAACAGGAAGCAGCCTTCAAGCATGTTGGTTTGATATCCTTAGACACAGGCATCCAAATATAAATTTACATAATTATGTTTGCCTCTGATTCATTTCCTCATTTTGTTCACTGGAATGCCATTAATAACCTTTAAAAAGACTTGGTAAAATACAAATATACTCTTGGTAGCACATTTCTCTGTTCTTCCAATTAACAGCCCTCTAACAAAAAGAATTACTGTGTTTCTACAATGACTTGTTCCTAGTTACGGCTTATTCTCATTCTTCCTTCCTAAAAATCCTCTTGCACATGTTCCCCATCTCAGAGTCTTCCTCCCAGGAAACTCAACCTACAGCACACGAGGTTCAGTCTGGGTCTGAACCTCACAGAGTAGGATAATGGGAGTGTGTGAGGCCCTGAAAAGAAGAGTGAAAAACTGAGCAATAAGATGGCAGTGGACACATACCATGGAATAACCATATTTAGGGGCCTGGTGGAAAAAGTTTTGCATTGAAAGGTGACTGTAGATTTGGGACAAAGTAACATAAAGAGTGGAGTGTCATAGTGGCCAAAGTAGAAACAATTTAAAGAAGGGAGGTGTCACCAGTATCAAATGATGTGTGAAGGTTGATGAGAATGACAGTTAAGCAAAGGTGGTATCTCTGTTTCCAGGCCTATCCACTGGAGGTGTTTTAGGACGTGCTATGGGGATCAAAGCCTGTAGAAGGGAAGAAAAGGTGTAGAATTGGTAGAAGAGAAGCTGCTGCAGTCACGATACAGTCTCAAGGGAAGACTGAGCTGACCCTGCAAGAAGTTCCAAAGGTGAAGTTGGGGTAAGAGAGATGGGCCTTTGTGCTCACTTTTGATCAATCACTAATTGTGGGTATCCTAGGAAAGAAGCAATGGTCTGGCTACCCACGGTTCTCCATAGAGCATCCTTGGTGACCTTTAAAACAAAATTTAGATCATGTAACCTCTCTAATTTCTCCAAAGATGTCTACACATGCTACCCAGACTGACTGATCCTGGTCTCTCTCTGACTTTACCGCGCCCCCCATTCGCAAGCTTATTTCCTGTGGCCTAGCCTTCAGGTTTACTTCTTTAATCAGCCAGATGAATTCCTACCTCAATGCCTTTCCACATGCTGTTCCTTCTACCTTATTTAATCTTCACACTAACTTCATTCATGTCACTCCCTCAGAAAGTCCATTCTGCATTAGACTAAAATAGATCCACCCCTGACAGTCTGGTCCCTGACACTGATTGAGTTTTCCTCATTAGCAGTTATTATTTCCAAACTGAGTAGTGTAGTTATATAACATGAATATATAAAAATAATAAATTAATATTATACATAAATAGGTGAATCTTTGCCCTCAGCTGAGCTTAATACTTCCCTAGGTTGAAAAGATCCCCTGGAGAAGAGAATGGCTAACCACTCCAGCATTCTTACCTGGAGAATTCTATGGACAGAGCAGCCTGGTGGGCTACAGTCCATGGGGCCACAAAGAATCAGACACGACTGAGAAACAAACACTCTCAAGCTTAATAAATTTGGCCTGGAATTCATCATGTACTATGCTTTGGCAATGACATTTATTAATATAAAAGACTTTATTTTAAAGTTTTAGTTAATGATAAATACTGGATGAATGAGCCTATATATCCTGAGATAAAGAAGGAAAATGGAATCATTTTGCTTCCCATCAAAAAGAGGAATTATTATTTTCCTCAAATTCACTCAGATTTGTTGACTGTTGTGTAAAATATTGAACTATAAATAGTACCATATCATTTTAATATGGAGGAAGCCACCTTGTTCTGACTTCATTGCATTATATTTTATACAAGTGAAAAATTCATTTTGTCTCAAATATTGTCTTTTTTTCTTTCATAAAATATGTTTATTTATTTATTACTTATATCCACTGCTGGAAAATAAGCTCCATTATAGGAGTAACTTTGTCTTGTTCTCTACTAGTCTTGTTCACAGTACTAGGAAGCGTCTGGAATATAGAAGGCATTAAATAAATTGTTTTCAAACACATGTTGAATTTGTTCTCTAGGAACTTTGAGAAATATGTTTTAGAAGAATTGCAAAAATAAAAGCAGAAATGCAGAGGCCTAGTACATGAGCAAGCAATAACAATGTGAAGTCAAATAGTCTAGTCTAGAAGAAAGATACTTCTCAATTAAAAGAAGGAAAGAGAGTCCTGGTATGACAGAGAAGGAAAGTTTCCCTACTGAAAGGGATGAAAAGGGATATTTGGGTGTATCTGTACTGACAGATGGACTCCCCTGGTAGCTCAGCTGGTATAGAATCTGCCTGCAAGGTGGGAGACCCTAGTTCAATTCTTGGGTTGGGAAGATCTCCAGGAGAAGGGATAGGCTACCCACTCCAGTATTCTTGCCTGGAGAATCCCCATACATAAAGGAGCCTGGCAGGCTACAGTCCATGGTACGCAAAGAGTCAGACATGACTGAGTGACTAAGCACAGCAGAACACATACTGAGAGAAGTTATTAAATGAATGGGAGGGAATAAACAGTCAAATAAGGAGACATTCTATTGTTCAAGACTCTTTGCTACAGAAACTCACATTGAACTAAATTGGACAAAAATAAATGAATAGCTTGTCTCAAATCATCAAATTGAAGGAAGAAGTATGGTGTTGTCTTCAAAAGTTAAAATTAGTAATATGTATATTGTCAATATATTTCCTTTTTCTCACTAAACTCATTTTCTCTGTCTTTCAGACAGTTCCATCATTATCTACTGTAGACTGACTTTCTTCACATGCATATAAGTACCAGTGGCTCCTAAACTGATACCCCTATAACTGAGCAGGATCCTATGGGGTCTTCCAGGGACAGCCATCCCCTTCCCTACCCCATGTTTTCTGCCTGCTTCTTATTTGTAAAAAAGCTTTAGTCTCCCAGGTCTCCCCTGAATCACAAAAGGCTGGTTCAAGAATGAGTGATTGAAAGAATGTGAACATGTAATAACAAAAAAAAAAGCAGTTGGGCCAGGAAAACTTGTAATGATTTAAATGATAAGTCAACTATATAGCAGTCACAGAATCTTTAGTTCTTCCCTGAAGGACATAGGTAACAATGTCTGATACACATTCCTGCGTTGTTTCACAGATACTAAAACCTTCACTAGGTGGAAGAAGTTAACTGCATGATGATCAGGAGCGGATAGCCTCCAGACAGACTGCAGCTTGAGGACTGACGATACTAATCCCTATGACATCATCCTGTTACCTCACCATGAACCAACAAGGGAACTGTGCATGAACTGATCACACAGCTTGAGACTCTTTCCCTCCTTTGCCTTTAAAAGTGCTATAGACACAAAAGGGAAAGTGGAGGGTGGGATAAATTGAGAGTAGCATGGAAACATCATATGTACAATTAGATCACCAGTGGAAATTTGCTGTATGATGCAGGGAGCTCAAATCAGGTGCTCTATGACAACATAGAGGAGTGGGATAGGGTGGTAGGTGGGAGGGACATTCAAGAGAGAGGTGACATATGTATATCTATGACTGATCATGTTGATATATGGCAGAAGCCAACACAGTGTTGTAAAGCAATCATCCTCCAATTAAAAATAATTTTTTTAAAGTGCTTTCTTGAAATCTATCATAGAGTTCAAGTCTCTTGAGCATTAGCCTCCTTGCTTGGGCTTCCCAGGTGGCTCAGTGGTAAAGAATCTTCCTGCCAATGCAGAAGAAATGGGTTTGATCCCCAAGTCATGAAGATCCCCTGGAGAAGGAAATGGCAACCCACTCCAGTATGCTTGCCTGGGAAATTTCATGGATAGAGGAGCCTGGCAGGTTAAAATCCATGAGGCTGCAGAGTTGGACATGACTTGGCAACTAAACTACCACCACCCTTCCTTGCTTGGCACCCTGCAATAAGCACTGCACTTTCTTTTACCATAACCTGATGTCAGTCAATTGGCCCTACTACATGTGGGCAAGTAGATGCAAGTTTGGTTTGGTAATACCCTCACAATTTTTTAACAAGTGGAAAGGATTTGTTCTCCAGAACCTGATCACAAAACAATGAGAAAATCTGTTTGGCCCTCCTTGGGTCAGATGCTTACCCATAGGCAAATCACTGTGATGAAGAAAGAAGTAAGAGTATGAGTCCCCTTTGAAACAAAAAGTCAAAGAAAAGACAAAAGTAGCTCCTCTTAAGAAGGAATGCATACAAAACAGCTTAAAGAGATCACAACTTTCATACAAAATTTAATAAAAAGCAGTTTGTCTAAACATACTGGCATTTTCAGGTGACACTGTTAATCACAATTTTAGATATATGGAAAAGAAATGCCATGACTTTAAGGGATGACTGTAACTAAACCCACTGAAGGACATAACCTAGCAGCAGAGTGTTGTGAAATCTCTTCTAATGGGCTTTCAATTTCTAGTGTAAACCAGGCTTAGTAACAATTCCAGGAAATGAAATATCAAAAAAATGTATCTTGAAAGAAATATTGATTTATCTGAGTGAAAACTTTTTCAGAACTACATCCACATACAAAACAGCAAGCTATGTATTTTTTCTTTGATTTCTTTTGGTATCCAAAGTTCTGATCTCTAATCATGCAAATTACCAGCTTTTTTCTTACTCCATCTTTGTTACATTCAATATTATTAATTTCAAATGTTTTAAAAAATGGAAAATTGTTCTTCTCCTCAGGCTCATGCTTATCATCCATATTAAACCTGTATGTTTCTATTTCTTAAATGTCTCTAGTTGTATAAAATTGTCTGCAAACAATTAAAGTTAATTAAGATAATTTATCACTTGAAAGTAAAGCCATCTTATCAGCAGGTATCAGCTTGTTCAGCAAACAAAGAATAAGTTTCTGGGAAAAGAGTCAGCCCTAGTTACCATGGAAGGCACAAGTGGGAAGGAAAAAAAAAAAAGGGATCCTTTCCTAATTCTTCCAGTTTGGAGGAGGTGTTATATTTTCAGAGTCATTAGATGCAATTAGCTAATCATGCTTCTCTAGCAGCTTATTTTGCAACACAACACTATGGATAATTTACACTTTGGCAATCTTCTTGCATATGAATTATGATAAAATTCTATAAAAACAGCAAGTCTTTTAACTGCCAAGAGAGATCTCTAACCAGAGTCCTTTGGAAATTAAATTTTTTTAGTGTATGCAACAAGGCAATATTCATTATCAGTAGTTATACCAACTTTAGATAGGCTTCTGTGTAGGTTTCTTATATAAATAAGCAATTTAAAAAGAATTGAAAATTCTGAGATTTTTCTCTGAGTATAAGACAGCCTAGTAAAGTATTGCATACTTAAAATTTATGAGATGGGCAAGAGAAACCTTCTGAAGAGCACTGAAAAGAAACTTACCAGAATACCAAGTACACTGTAAAATTGCAATAAATGGTAATAACATTATAAGTATTGATGTTAGGAGGTGAAAGAACATTTTAATTTAGGAAAAAATTCCCTGGCTGATGAAACAGTTGATTCTAAAACTTCATAAATTAAAAATTTCATATCAAATTTGTCCTATAGAGAAGAGGAAAAATAATTTTTCCTCTACCTTTCTGAGTTCTTAGCTGAGATCCTTGTAATAAAGGACAGATTAACAAGAGAAAAACAAACAGGAGTTCATTAACATAAATACCTCATGTATACATAGGAGATAGCCATGGAAAAATGAGTGACTCCCTGAGGTAACTTTGAATTCAGGTTGAAATAGCATCTTAATAGGGAAAGGGGAGGCCTCTTAGGGGAGCATATATAGTTTTTAGGAAAGGTGAAGGAACTCTTAGAAGAACAGATGGGAGTTATGATTTGCTCTTGTTCAGTTGCTAAGTCATGTTAGACTCTTTGCAACCCCCTGGACTTCAGTACTCCAGGATCCCCTGTCCTTCACTATTTCCCAGAATTGGCTCAAATGCATATCCTTTGAGTTGGTGATGCTATCTAGCCAACTAATTCTCTGCTGCTCCCTTCTCTTTTTGCCTTCAATCTTTCCCAGCATCCAGCTCTTTTCCAGTGAGTCAGGTCTTTGCATCAGGTGGTCAAAGTATTGGAGCTTCAGCTTCAGCATCAGTCCTTCCAATGAATATTCCTTTCTATTTGCAATGAAGTTATGGGGCCGATGCCATGATTTAAGTTTTTTGAATGTTGGGTTTCAAACCAGCTTTTTTATTCTTCTTTTTCACTCCCATCAAGGGGCTCTTTAGTTCCTCTTCACTTTCAGCCATTTGAGTAGTATTATCTGCATATCTGGTCCCATCACTTCGTGGCAAATAGAAGGGGGGAAAGTGGAAGCAGTGACATTTTCCTGGGCTCCAAAATCACTATGGACTGTGACTGCAGCCATGAAATTTAAAGATGTTTGCTCTTTGGAAGGAAAACTGGCAAACCTAGACAGTGTATTAAAAAGCAGAGATGTCAATTTGCCAACAAAGGTCCGTATAGTCAAAGTTATGATTTTTCCAGTAGTCATGTACAGATACGAGAGTTGGACCATTAAAGAAGGCTGAGTACCAAACAAAAGATGCTTTCAAACTGTGGTGCTGGAGAAGACTCTTCAGAGTCCCTTGGGAAGCAAAGAGATCAAACCAGTCAATCCTAAAGGAAATCAATTTTTAATATTCATTGAAAGAACTGATGAGGTACCTGAAGTTCCAATACTTTGGCCACCTGATTCAAAGAGCCGGTTCATTGAAAAAGACTCAGATGCTGGGAAAGATTGGGGCAAAAGGAAAAGTGGGCAGCAGAGGATGAGATGGTGAGATATTAATAGCATCACCGACTCATTGGACATGAATTTGAGCAAACTCCAGGAGATAACTAGAGGACAAATGAGCCTGGTGTGCAGCAGTCCATGGGGTCACAAAGAGTCAGACATGACTTAGTAACTGAACAATAACATTTTAATATGAGTTTCCAAGGAAAATGCAACACAGTCAAACAGTAGATGAAACAATCCATTATTTATACAGAGGATAGACAAAGCAAGGTCATCTTCAGTAATGGGCATCAGTCCTTCATGGCTAGCAAATCCCTCCTGGTCATCAACACAGGACTTAAAAATAAGTCTCTATTTTAAAACAACATGTTGAACTATGTTCAAGTACTGTTTTACTTTCTACAATTTAAGAGAAGTTTCTTTTTTATACTGAAATACAGTGATTAGCTTTTAGTTTGTATCAGCTTTTATTTGGATCCCCTGTTAAAGACCTTTGAAACTCAACTCTCATGTCTTCAACAGTAATAGAAAATGTTTTCCACAACTAGCAATGTTCTACATGTATCAAAGAAAGAATCATAAAATCTTTTTAAAGACAGCTAGTTATTTTCTGGCAGAGAAGGCAATGGCACCCCACTCCAGTACTCTTGCCTGGAAAATCCCATGGACGGAGGAGCCTGGTAGGCTGCAGTCCATGGGGTCTCTGAGAGTCGGACACGACTGAGCGACTTCACTTTCACTTCTCACTTTCATGCGTTGGAGAAGGAAATGGCAACCCACTCCAGGGTTCTTGCCTGGAGAATCCCAGGGTCGGTGGAGCCTGGTGGGCTGCCGTCTATGGGGTCGCACAGAGTCGGACACGACTGAAGTGACTTAGCAGCAGCAGCAGCAGTTATTTTCTGGAGGAATTCTTTTTTATTGTGTAGAGAACTAATGAAGAAGCATGAGAAAGCCAGCTAAATTATCGTCCAAATTTTTACGTAGCTGACAAAATCCTAAGGGCATGTTAAAAGCAAATGATATACATGGGAAATTAGACCTATCAAATCTGAAACAGATGAATTTGAAAAATACTGATCGGTTCAGAAAAGAAGTCACTTTCCCTAAGCTTTTCCATTTTCAGTTTGGCATGATCTAGGATTACAAAATGCTGAAAGCATCAATGTTTAATTCATCTTGAAAATACTTGGAGACTAAGCACGGTAAAAATTCTTGTGAAAGTACAAGCAACAAATACTTACCGCCCAAATTTGGTGTTACTGATTGCAATTTTCAAAGTAAACAAACTCCCTATTATTAAATCCCCAAAACAGATTTAACTGTTAAAACACAACCCCAAAAAAGAGGTACACTGTTTAATTAGGTCTTTCTGTAAATGTTGTATATTTGCATTTATAAAGGCCTTTAGCCCATCAGGATAAACTGACTTAATGCTATGCTAAAACTGCCAAAAGGCAATGAGGAACAGTCATTTAAAAAATTAATTTAAAACAATTTTTGAATGTGCCATGGGAAAACAAAAGTCATTAGACAGTATTATTAATATTCACAGCAGCTGTTACACAATCATGCAGCAAGTCTCAATGTTCAAACTTGCTTTCTAATATAGTATCTTCAAATATTCTATTAGTCTATAGTTCATCATATACCAGTAAGCTGCAAAGAGCTTTAATTTCAATTTCTTATCAGTTTATCAGATTGTTCACAGAGAAGTGTTTGCTCAACATATGTTTGGGATAAATTGTTTTTCAGTTACCTTAAAGAAACCTACCAAAAAGCCTACTGTTACTTCCAAACGTACTCCTGTAAACAAACTGAGATTACTTTTTCCCATCTCCCTGACTTCTCTGTTCAGTATGTCCAGGCAGCCCTTAGCCTATGAAGCATAATGTTCTACTGTATCTTCAGTAGATACAGTAGAACATTATGCTGTATCTTCAGTAGATACAGTGGGTACATCGGTTACCTATGCTTTTATTTATGCTGGTTTCACCCTTAAACGGGCTTCCCTGGTGGCTCACAGGTTAAAGCGTCTGCGTCGAATGCGGGAGACTCAGGTCGATCCCTGGGTCGGGAAGATCCCCTGGAGAAGGAACTGGCAACACACTCCAGTACTCTTGCCTGGAGAATCCCATGGAGGGAGGAGCCTGGTAGGCCCCAGTCCATCGGGTCGCAAAGAGTCGGACACGACTGAGCGACTTCACTTCACTTCTTCACTTCACCCTTAAACAATATCCAAAGTATCTGCAGTTCTCTACACAAACTGAAATGTTTGTATTAAATCTTACAGTTGAAAATATACATCAATGTATATGACTGGCCAAACTGGCTCTGGGTTAGACTTGGCCTAGACCTGGGTCGAGTCAGGTTCTGAATCAGCATTTAAGATCTTATGTTCTTGCTTGTGCTCAATAGAAAAGTAAGATAATCCCTTCCCAAGGAAATATTTGCCTTTATGAATCATTTTAACACTATCAAAACCAAGATTTCAAAGTCACCTCTTCCTTCCGGGACTCCCTGGTGGCTCAGACAGTAAACAATATGTCTGCAATGCAGGAGACCTGGGTTTGATCCCTAGGTTGGTCGGGAAGATCCCCTGGAGAAGGGAACAGCTACCCACTCCAGTACTCTGGCAGCGGGAATTCCATGGACTGTATAAGTCCAGGGGTAGCAAAGAGTCAGACATGACTGAGTGACTTTCACTTCACTTCACTTCTTCTAGTGGACTTTATCATTTTGTTTCTTATAAATAAGCTGTAACTTTTATTGCTAATATTTTTCTTCTAAAACACCTTTTATTGTATCTGTTTTATAGTAGTGTCCTAAGTATTTCAATAGGCTCAAACAAAAAATTTTAAAAGATAAAATTTTTTAAAGATTTTTATCTATACAACAATATAAATGCATTTTTTGAACAGACTCTTGCATAAATGTAAAACTGGCCAGGATCCTGGATTTTAAGAAAGTTATAGAATCAGTTCAGTTCAGTTCAGTCACTCAGTCATGTCCTACTCTTTGCCACCCCATGAATCTCAGCACGCCAGGCCTCCCTGTCCATCACCAACTCCCGGAGTTCACGCAGACTCACGTCCATCGAGTCAGTGATGCCATCCAGCCATCTCATCCTCTGTCGTCCCCTTCTCCTCCTGCCCCCAATCCCTCCCAGCATCAGAGTCTTTTCCAATGAGTCAACTCTTCGCATGAGGTGGCCAAAATACTGGAGTTTCAGCTTTAGCATCATTCCTTCCAAAGTAATCCCAGGGCTGATCTCCTTCAGAATGGACTGGTTGGATCTCCTTGCAGTCCAAGGGACTCTCGAGAGTCTTCTCCAACACCACAGTTTAAAAGCATCAATTCTTCGGCATTCAGCCTTCTTCACAGTCAAACTCTCACATCCATACATGACCACAGGAAAAACTATAGCCTTGACTAAACGGACCTTTGTTGGCAAAGTGATGTCTCTGCTTTTGAATATGCTATCTAGGTTGGACATAACTTTCCTTCCAAGGAGCAAGCGTCTTTTAATTTCATGGCTGCAATCACCATCTGAAGTGATTTTGGAGCCCAGAAAAATAAAGTCTGATACTGTTTCCACTGTTTCCCCATCTAGTTCCCATGAAGTGATGGGACCGGATGCCATGATCTTCGTTTTCTGAATGTTGAGCTTTATGCCAACTTTTTCACTCTCCACTTTCACTTTCATCAAGAGGCTTTTTAGTTCCTCTTCACTTTCTGCCATAAGGGTGGTGTTCATCTGCATATCTGAGGTTATTGATATTTCTCCTGGCAATCTTGATTCCAGCTTGTGTTTCTTCCAGTCCAGCATTTCTCATGATGTACTCTGCATATAAGTTAAATAAGCAGGGTGACAATATACAGCCTTGACGTACTCCTTTTCCTATTTGGAACCAGTCTGTTGTTCCATGTCTAGTTTGAACTGTTGCTTCCTGACCTGCATACAGATTTCTCAAGAGGCAGGTCAGGTGGTCTGGTATTCCCATCTCTTTCAGAATTTTCCACAGTTTATTGTGATCCACACAGTCAAAGGCTTTGGCATACTCAATAAAGCAGAAATAGAGGTTTTTCTGGAACTCTTGCTTTTTCCATGATCCAGCAGATGTTGGCGATTTGATCTTTGGTTCTTCTGCCTTTTCTAAAACCAGCTTGAACATTTGGAAGTTCACAGTTCACATATTGCTGAAGCCTGGCTTGGAGAATTTTGAACATCACTTTACTAGCATGTGAGATGAGTGCAATTGTGTGGTAGTTTGAGCAGTCTTTGGCATTGCCTTTCTTTGGGATTGGAATGAAAACTAACCTTTTTCAGTCCTGTGGCCACTGCTAAGTTTTCCAAATTTGCTTGCATATGAGTGCAGCACTTTCACAGCATCATCTTTCAGGATTTTAAATAGCTCAACTGGAATTCCATCACCTCCACTAGCTTTGTTCATAGGTGATGCTTTCTAAGGCCCACTTGACTTCACATTCCAGGATGTCTGGCTCTAGGTGAGTGATCACACCATCGTGATTATCTGGGTCTTGAAGGTCTTTTTTGTACAGTTCTTCTGTATATTCTTGCCACCTCTTCTTGATATCTTCTGCTTCTGTTAGGTCCATACCATTTCTGTCCTTTATCGAGCCCACCTTTGCATGAAATGTTCCCTTGGTATCTCTAACTTCCTTGAATCCCTCAGAAGAAATGGAGTAGCCATCATGGTCAACAAAAGAGTCCGAAATGCAGTACTTGGATGCAATTTCAAAAACGACAGAATGATCTCTGTTCGTTTCCAAGGTAAACCTTTCAATATCACAGTAATCCAAGTCTATGTCCCAACCAGTAACACTGAAGAAGCTGAAGTTGAACGGTTCTATGAAGACCTACAAGAACTTTTAGAACTAACAACCAAAAAAGATGTCCTTTTCATTATAGGGAACTGGAATGCAAAAGTAGGAAGTCAAGAAACACCTGGAGTAACAGGCAAATTTGGCCTTGGAATACGGAATGAAGCAGGGCAAAGACTAATAGAGTTTTGCAAGAAAATGCACTGGTCATAGCAAACACCCGCTTCCAACAACACAAGAGACATGACCAGATGGTCAACACCGAAATCAGATTGATTATATTCTTTGCAGCCAAAGATGGAGAAGCTCTATACAGTCAACAAAAACAAGACCAGGAGCTGACTGTGGCTCAGATCATGAACTCCTTATTACCAAATTCAGACTGAAATTGAAGAAAGTAGGGAAAACCACTAGACCATTCAGGTATGACCTAAATCAAATCCCTTATGATTATACAGTGGAAGTGAGAAATAGATTTAAGGGCCTAGATCTGATAGACAGAGTGCCTGATGAACTATGGAATGAGATTCATGACACTGTACAGGAGACAGGGATCAAGACCATCCCCATGGAAAAGAAATGCAAAAAAGCAAAATGGCTGTCTGGGGAGGCCTTACAAATAGCTTTGAAAAGAAGAGAAGCGAAAAGCAAAGGAGCAAAGGAAAGACATAAGTATCTGAATGCAGAGTTCCAAAGAATAGCAAGAAGAGATAAGAAAGCCTTCCTCAACGATCAATGCAAAAAAATAGAGGAAAACAATAGAATGGGAAAGACTAGAGATCTCTTCAAGTTATAGAATAAAAGGATCCAAATACAGTAACATGATGAAATCCTAAAATGATTCTTTTAGAGTTCATTATTATGTGTATAATAGTAATCATCTTGTTTTAAAACGATGTTAAAGATTTATGCTTATATAAACTATCTGGCATAATATACCTAGTAATACCTTAACTATGAGTGTTCATAAGTCAATAGTCTGTTCTAGATCAGTGCAAATTGAAGAAAAGTTTTATTCTTTATTAAGAGTGCTGAAGATAATCTATGAATAAGAATAGAAAAGATTCTGGGGGAGAACAAGATGGCAGAGGAGTAGGTGGACGTGGAGTACATCTCTCTCTATGGATACATCAGGAATACACCTCAGACACAGAAGTGCATGCCAAACACCAGCTCAGAGTGGACAGGAGTACCTAACCAGAGGGAAAGAATATATAGAACCACTCAGAAGGAACTAGGCGGGCGGGGTGGGGAGGGGGGTACTAGACAGGAGTGCTAGTAGTACTGGACCTGCCCTCAGCAGGTGAGGGAAGCAGGGGTCTGATCCCCACATCAGGGCAATTGTCTGAGTCAGAGGAGAAATATTTAAGGCTGAGAGTGAAACAGCTGATCTGAGGCAGCCTAACTGGAATGAGAATCAGACAGTCCTTGCTGCAGCCATGCATACTCCGGACAGGGACACGGGTCCCCTGGAAGGTGCAGTGTCTGGGAGCTGGAGTTTGGGGAGGGAGTGATCCCAGGGCGAGGGCTGCTGTTGACAGAGGAGAGACAGATTGAGGGGAGGGGAGGAAGGAGTTTGTGATGAGAAATGGCTGTGGAGGAAAGCCGGAGAGCCATGGAAGCAAGGTGATACTGCTGAGTCACGCTTTGGGGTTGGAGCTATTGAGAGGATAACAGGCAGGAAGGCCAGGTGTCTCCAAACAGAGGAAATAGGCTTCAAGTGTCAGACATTTTTTCTCTCTCCCTTAAGTGGCAGGGGGAAGCAAACTCTCTATGGAAATGTTTTTATCTTAAGCTATGCTAATGAAATTATGCTTTGGAATTTGCCTTTCTTCAAAATGGTTCCACCTAAGACTAACTTTTTTTTTCTTTTCTCAAATCTTGGGCTGATAATAGTTCAACAAACCAGTATTCATATCAATTGTTTTATGGCTGGGGGATGACACACCTCGTGCCATCCTATCTCAAAAATGTGTAATGTGGGAGAGGGGCCTGGTGAAACTCCCTCAGCCTTGAGGTGTCTCTCTTATCTGATTAATAGCTTTCTAACAGATATAAAACAGCTGGCTAGAACTAGCAGGGGGGCACTCTCCATCCCCCTTCTGATTGTCTATGTCAGAAGCTTACTCTGTCCCTTTTCATACTTTAATAAAACTCTGCTACACAAAAGCTGTTAAGTGATCAAAACTGGTCCCTGATCCCGAAGATAAATATTCTTCTTTGAAGATCACAAATCCAACACCATTCACCGTAAGCTATCACCATCACCATAGCCTCTCTCTCCCCACACGCCAGCATTGGCAGCTGAACAATAGAGAGGCTGGCTCATAAAATGCCTGATGCACTGAACTACAGTGCAGGACCTCACCAAGGGTGCCCCTTTAAGTGCCTGATGCACTGATCTACAGAGTAGGACCCCAGTCAGGGGGGCCCCTCTGTGTGCCTGACACGCCAATCTACAGAGTAGGACCCCAGGCAGGGGGGGCCCTCTATGTGCCTGAATGGTCAGAGCTATGGAGAAAGACTGGCCAAAGAGGTCTTCCGATCACCAGCAACAAGAGGCTCAAAAAAATCCTCTGATAGGGCCATAACTCCTGCAGCAGAGGCAGTCTGTGTCCCTGCATACTTGGCGCTACCAGTGTCCCTGCAAGCCAAGCAGCTGCGCCACCTTCACGCTCAACTCTCACTGGGGCAGAGCTGCCACAAGGCAAAAAATGTCTCATATTTATGTGCACAGGGTCACTTCGGTATGTCCAACTCTTTGCGATCCTGTAGATTGTAGCCTGCCAGGCTTCTCTGTCAAGGAAGGAGGTTCTCCAGGCAAGAATACTGGAGCATACTGGCCAATACGTGTTGCCATACCCTTCTAGATCACTATATTTCCTGCTGCCCTAGCTTCCAACTCCCCTAAGTACCTAGTGCTGCCAGAACCCCTGTGACCCATGCAGCTGCACCACCTCCACACCTGGCCCTCATGGGGCAAACCCCATCTCCAGGGCAGCCTCAGGAGCAAACCCCAGTGGACGACCTACATTCAGAGGTGGAAATAAAACCATAATTGAAACCCAGGGGCAATGTGGCTAAGGAAGAAGACCCAAAACCTTCCCACCAGCTGTACGAACTGCAGACTAAATCTACATGGTCAACTAGGCAGACTCCGTGTCTATGGAATATATAAAAGGTCACTGAGAGCTTCCACAAAAGAAAACATACTAGTTCTGACAGCTGTGACATTGGAGGCAAGAACAAAAAGGAGTAAGACCAGATTACAATCTGAGTTGCCTCCACAGCAGGTCCAGAGATCAGGACACTGTTGGAGGGCATCCTAGGGAGGTGAGGTGGACTGTGACTCTCAGAGAGGGAAATAACTCAGACAGCAGTGACTCAAGAAAAACATTTATTACTCTTATGTTTGATTTTCTCTGTAGAGTCTTTTGGATTTTTTTCTTTTTTTTTTTTTTTCCTTTCGCCCTCTATTGTAGTTGTCAATTTTATTGGCACTATTAAGTCTAATTAAGCCTCTACATTGGGTTTTTGCCTTTTGTGAAGTTTTCCTTTTTTTTTTAATTTTATTTTATTTTTTAACTTTGCAATATTGCATTGGTTTTGCCATATATCAAAATGAATCCGCCACAGGTATACATGTGCTCCCCATCCTGAACCCTCCTCTCTCCTCCCTCCCCATACCATCCCTCTGGGTCGTCCCAGCGCACCAGCCCCAAGCATCCAGTATCGTGCATCGAACTTGGACTGGTGACTCATTTCATATATGATATTATACATGTCTCAATGCCATTCTCCCAAATCTTCCCACCCTCTCCCTCTCTTACCAAGTCCAAAAGACTGTTCTATACATCAGTGTCTCTTTTGCTGTCTCATATACAGGGTTATTGTTACCATCTTTCTAAATTCCATATATATGCCTTAGTATATTGTATTGGTGTTTTTCTTTCTGGCTTACTTCACTCTGTATAATAGGCTCCAGTTTCATCCGCCTCATTAGAACTCAGTCAAATGTATTCTTTTTAATGACTGAGTAATACTCCATTGTGTATATGTACCACCACTTTCTTATCCATTCATCTGCTGATGGACATCTAGGTTGCTTCCATGTCCTGGCTATTATAAACAGTGCTGCGATGAACATTGGGGTACACGTCTCTCTTTCCCTTCTGGTTTCCTCAGTGTGTATGCCCGGCAGTGGGATTTCTGGGTCATAAGGCAGTTCTATTTCCAGTTTTTTAAGGAATCTCCACACTGCTCTCCATAGTGGCTGTACTAGTTTGCATTCCCACCAACAGTGTAAGAGGGTTCCCTTTTCTCCACACCCTCTCCAACGTTTATTGCTTGTAGACTTTTGGAACGCAGCCATTCTGACTGGCATGAAATGGTACCTCATTGTGGTTTTGATTTGCATTTCTCTGATAATGAGTGATGTTGAGCATCTTTTCATGTGTTTGTTAGCCATCTGTATGTCTTCTTTGGAGAAATGTCTATTTAGTTCTTTGGCCCATTTTTTGATTGGGTCATTTATTTTTCTGGAATTGAGCTGTAGGAGTTGCTTGTATATTTTTGAGATTAGTTGTTTGTCAGTTGCTTCATTTGCTATTATTTTCTCCCATTCTGAAGGCTGTCTTTTCACCTTGCTTATAATTTCCTTTGCTGTGCAGAAGCTTTTAAGTTTAATTAAGTCCCATTTGTTTATTTTTGCTTTTATTTCCAATATTCTGGGAGGTGGGTCATAGAGGATCCTGCTGTGATGTATGTCAGAGAGTGTTTTGCCTATGTTCTCCTCTAGGAGTTTTATAGTTTCTGGTCTTACGTTTAGATCTTTAATTTATTTTGAGTTTATTTTTGTGTATGGTGTTAGAAAGTGTTCTAGTTTCATTCTTTTACAAGTGGTTGACCGGTTTTCCCAGCACCACTTGTTAAAGAGATTGTCTTTAATCCATTGTATATTCTTGCCTCCTTTGTCAAAGATATGTGCGTGGATTTATCTCTGGGCTTTCTATTTTGTTCCATTGATCTATATTTCTGTCTTTGTGCCAGTACCATACTGTCTTGATGACTGTGGCTTTGTAGTAGAGCCTGAAGTCAGGCAGGTTGATTCCTCCAGTCCCATTCTTCTTTCCAAGATTGCTTTGGCTATTCGAGGTTTTTTGTATTTCCATACAAATTGTGAAATTATCTGTTCTAGCTCTGTGAAGAATACCATGGTAGCTTGATAGGGATTGAATTGAATCTATAAATTGCTTTGGGTAGTATACTCATTTTCACTATATTGATTCTTCCAATCCATGAACATGGTATATTTCTCCATCTATTAGTGTCCTCTTTGATTTCTTTCACCAGGGTTTTATAGTTTTCTATATATAGGTCTTGGCATCTGGTCCCACCACTTCATGGGAAATAGATGGGGAAATAGTGGAAACAGTGTCAGACTTTATTTTTGTGGGCTCCAAAATCACTGCAGATGGTGACTGTAGCCATGAAATTAAAAGACGCTTACTCCTTGGAAGGAAAGTTATGCCCAACCTAGATAGCATATTCAAAAGCAGAGACATTACTTTGCCAACAAAGGTCTGGCTACTCAAAGCTATGGTTTTTCCTGTGGTCATGTATGGATGTGAGAGTTGAACTGTGAAGAAGGCTGAGTGCCGAAGAATTAATGCTTTTGAACTGTGGTGTTGGAGAAGACTCTTGAGAGTCCTTGGACTGCAAGGAGATCCAACCAGTCCATTCTGAAGGAGATCAGCCCTGGGATTTCTTTCCAAGGAATGATGCTAAAGCTGAAACTCCAGTACTTTGGCCACCTCATGTGAAGAATTGACTCATTGGAAAAGACTCTGATGCTGGGAGGGATTGGGGGCAAGAAGAAAGGGACGACAGAGGATGAGATGGCTTGACTTGATGGACGTGAGTCTGGGTGAACTCCGGGAGTTGGTGATGGACAGGGAGGCCTGGCCTGCTGTGATTCATGGGGTCGCAAAGAGTCGGACACGACTGAGTGACTAATCTGATCTGATATATAGGTCTTTAGTTTCTTTAGGTAGATATATTCCTAAGTATTTTATTCTTTTCGTTGCAATGGTGAATGGAATTGTTTCCTTAATTTCTCTTTCTATTTTCTCATTATTAGTGTATAGGAATGCAAGGGATTTCTGTGTGTTGATTTTATCCTGCAACTTTACTATATTCATTGATTAGTTCTAGTAGTTTTCTGGTGGAGTCTTTAGGGTTTTCTATGTAGAGGATCGTGTCATCTGCAAACAGTGAGAGTTTTACTTCTTTTCCAATTTGGCTTCCTTTTATTTCTTTTTCAGCTCTGATTGCTGTGGCCAAAACTTCCAAAACTATGTTAAATAGTAGTGGTGAAAGTGGGCACCCTTATCTTGTTCCTGACTTTAGAGGAAATGCTTTCAATTTTTCACCATTGAGGATAATGTTTGCAGTGGGTTTGTCATATATATCTTTTATTATGTTGAGGACTCTAATGTTGGGATGGATTGGGGGCAGGAGGAGAAGGGGACAACAGAGGATGAGATGGCTGAATGGCATCACTGACTCGATGGACGTGAGTCTGCGTGAACTCCGGGAGTTGGTGGTGGACAGGGATGCCTGGCGTGCTGAGATTCATGGGGTGGCAAAGAGTCGGACACGACTGAGTGACTGATCTGATCTGATCTGATGTTCCTTCTATTTCTGCTTTCTGGAGAGTTTTAATCATAAATGGATGTTGAATTTGTCAAAGGCTTTCTCTGCATCTATTGAGATAATCATTGGCTTTTATTTTTCAATTTGTTAATGTGGTGTATTACATTAATTGATTTGTGTATATGAAGAATCCTTGCATCCCTGGGATAAAGCCCACTTGGTCATGGTGTATGATCTTTTTAATGTGTTGTTGGATTCTGATTGCTAGAATTTTGTTAAGGATTTTTGCATCTGTGTTCATCAGTGATATTGGCCTGTAGTTTTCTTTTTTTGTGGGATCTTTGTCAGGTTTTGGTATTAGGGTGATGGTGGCCTCATAGAATGAGTTTGGAAGTTTACCTTCCTCTGCAATTTTCTGGAAGAGTTTGAGCAGGATAGGTGTTAGCTCTTCTCTAAATTTTTGGTAGAATTCAGCTGTGAAGCCGTCTGGACCTGGGCTTTTGTTTGCTGGAAGATTTCTGATTACAGTTTCAATTTCTGTGCTTGTGATGGGTCTGTTAAGATTTTCTATTTCTTCCTGGTCGAGTTTTGGAAAGTTGTACTTTTCTAAGAATTTGTCCATTTCTTCCACGTTGTCCATTTTATTGGCATATAATTGCTGATAGTAGTTTCTTATGATCCTTTGTATTTCTGTGTTGTCTGTTGTGATCTCTCCATTTTCATTTCTAATTTTATTGATTTGATTTTTTGCCCTTTGTTTCTTGATGAGTCCGGCTAATGGTTTGTCAATTGTATTTATCCTTTCAAAGAACCATCTTTTGGCTTTGTTGATTTTTGCTATGGTCTCTTTTGTTTCTTTTGCATTTATTTCTGCCCTAATTTTTAAGATTTCTTTCCTTCTACTAAACCTGGGGTTCTTCATTTATTCCTTTTCTAGTTGCTTTAGGTGTAGAGTTAGGTTATTTATTTGACTTTTTTCTTGTTTCTAGAGGTATGCCTGTATTGCTATGAACTTCCCCTTAGGACTGCTTTTACAGTGTCCCACAGGTTTTGGGTTGTTGTGTTTTCATTTTCATTCATTTCTATGCAAATTTTGATTTCTTTTTTGATTTCTTCTGTGATTTGTTGGTTATTCAGTAGCGTGTTGTTCAGCCTCCATATGTTGGAATTTTTAATAGTTTTTCTCCTGTAATTGAGATCTAATCCTACTGCATTGTGGTCAGAAAAGATGCTTGGAATGATTTAATTTTTTTTTTTTTTTTTTTTTTTGGAATTTACCAAGGCTAGATTTATGGCCCAGGATGTGATCTATCCTGGAGAAGGTTCCATGTGCACTTGAGAAAAAGGTGAAATTCATTGTTTTGGGGTGAAATGTCCTATAGATATCAATTAGGTCTAACTGGTCTATTGTATCATTTAAAGTTTGTGTTTCCTTGTTAATTTTCTGTTTAGTTGATCTATCCATAGGTGTGAGTGGGGTATTAAAGTCTCCCACTATTATTGTGTTATTGTTAATTACTCCTTTCATACTTGTTAGCATTTGTCATATATTGTGGTGCTCCTATGTTGGGTGCATATATATTTATAATTGTTATATCTTCTACTTGGATTGATCCTTTGATCATTATGTAATGACCTTCTATGTCTCTTTTCACAGCCTTTATTTTAAAGTCTATTTTATCTGATATGAGTATTGCTCCTCCTGCTTTCTTTTGGTTCCTATTTGCATGGAAAACCTTTTTCCAGCCCTTCACTTTCAGTCTGTATGTGTCCCCTGTTTTGAGGTGGGTCTCTTGTAGACAACATATGTAGGGGTCTTGTTTTTGTATCCATTCAGCCAGTCTTTGTCTTTTGGTTGAGGCATTCAACCCCTTTACATTTAAGGTAATTATTGATAAGTATGATCCCGGTGCCATTTACTTTATTGTTTTGGGTTAGACTTTATACACCCTTTTTGTGTTTCCTGTCTAGAGAATATCCTTTAGCATTTGTTGGAGAGCTGGTTTGGTGGTGCTGAATTCTCTCAGCTTTTGCTTGTCTGTAAAGCTTTTGATTTCTCCTTCATATTTGAATGAGATCCTTGCTGGGTACAATAATCTAGGCTGTAGGTTATTTTCTTTCATCACTCTAAGTATGTCTCACCATTCCCTCCTGGCTTGAAGAGTTTCTATTGAAAGATCAGCTGTTATCCTTATGGGAATTCCCTTGTGTGTTATTTGTTGTTTTTCCCTTGCTGCTTTTAATATTTGTTCTTTGTGTTTGATCTTTGTTAATTTGATTAATATGTGTCTTGGGGTGTTTTGCCTTGGGTTTATCCTGTTTGGGACTCTCTGGGTTTCTTGGACTTGAGTGATTATTTCCTTCACCATTTTAGGGAAGTTTTCAACTATTATCTCCTCAAGTATTTTCTCATGGTCTTTCTTTATGTCTTCTTCTTCTGGGACTCCTATGATTCGAATATTGTAGCATTTAATATTGTCCTGGAGGTCTCTGAGATTGTCCTCATTTCTTTTAATTCATTTTTCTTTTATCCTCTCTGATTCATTTATTTCTACCATTCTATCTTCTAATTCACTAATCCTATCTTCTGCCTCTCTTATTCTACTATTTGTTGCCTCCAGAGTGTTTTTGATCTCATTTATTGCATTATTCATTATATATTGACTCTTTTTTATTTCTTCTAGGTCCTTGTTAAACCTTTCTTGCACCTTCTCAATTCTTGTCTGCGGGCTATTTATCTGTGATTCCATTTTTATTTCAAGATTTTGGATCATTTTCACTATCATTATTTGGAATTCTTTATCAGGTAGATTCCCTATCTCTTCCTCTTTGGTTTGGTGGGCATTTATCCTGTTCCTTTACCTACTGGGTATTCCTCTGTCTCTTCATCTTGTTTAAATTGCTGAGTTTGGGGTGTCCTTTCTGTATTCTGGCAGTTTGTGGAGTTCTCTTTATTGTGGCGTTTCCTCGCTGTGTGTGGGTTTGTACAGGTGGCTTGTCAAGGTTTCTTGGTTAAGGAAGCTTGTGCCGGTGTTCTGATGGGTGGAGCTGGATTTCTTCTCTCTGGAGTGCAATGAAGTGTCCAGTAATGAGTTATGAGATGTCTATGCTTTTGGAGTAAATTTGGGCAGCCTGTATATTGGAGCTCAAGGCTGTGTTCCTGTGTTGCTGGAGAATTTGCTTGATATGCCTTGCCCTGGAACTTGTTGGCCCTTGTATGGTGCTTGGTTTCAGTGTAGGTATGGAGGCGTTGATGAGCTTCTGTCAATTAATGTTCCCTGGAGTAAGGAGTTCCCTGGAGTCAGGGTTTGGACTTAAGCCTCCTGCTTCCAGTTTTCGGTCTTATTTTTACAGTAGTCTCAAAACTTCTCCTTCTATACAGTACCATTGATAAAACATCTAGGTTAAAGATGAAAAGTTTCTCCACTGCAAGGGTCACCCAGAGAGGTTCACAGCATTACATGGAGAAGAGAAGAGGGAGGAGGGAGTTAGAGGTGACCCGAATGTGATGAGGTGGAATCAATAGAGGAGAGAGTGGGCTAGCCAGTAATCACTTCCTTATGTGCATTCAACAACTGGACCGCTCAGAGATGTTCTCAGAGTTGTACAAAGAAGAGAAGAGGGAGGAAGGAAACAGGGGTGGCCAGGAGGATAAAAGGGGGGAATGAAAAGGAGGGAGACAGATCCAGCCAGTAATCAGTTCCCTAAGTGTTCTCCACCATCTGGAACACACAGAAATTCACAGAGTTGGGTAGAGTAGAGAGGGGTTAGGGAGGAGACACAGGCGACCTGGTGGAGAAAAAGGAGTCCAAAGGTGGAGAGAGCAGTCAAGCCAGTAATCTCACTCCCAAATAAAAAATGGGTACTGAAGATTAGATTCTTAAAGGTACAAAATTGGTAACAAATACCTAAAAGCAAAACTTAAAAATCTAGAGTAGAGTTTGGAATTTCAAAAATACAATGTTAAAGAAAAGAAGAAGGAAAAGAAAGAGAAAAAGAAAAAAAAGTCACAAAAATTATAAAGAAAATATAGGTACAAGATTGATAACAAATACCACAAAGCAGAATTAAAAATCTAGATTTTGGAATTTCAAAAATACAATGTTAAAGAAAAGAAGAAGAAAAAGAAAGAGAAAAAACAAACAAACAAAAACAAACAAAGTCACAAAAATTATAAAGAAAATATAGGTACAAAACTGATAACAAATACCAAAAAGCATAAATTAAAAATCTAGAGTAGTGTTTGGAATTTCAGAAATACAATGTTAAAGAAAAGAAGAAGAGAAAGAAAGAGAGAAAAAAAGAAAAAAAAAAAGTCACAGAAATTACTTAAAAAATATATAGGTACAAAATTGATAACAAATACCAAAAAGCTAAAATTAAAAATCTAGAGTGGAGTTTGGAATTTCAAAAATACAATGTTAAAGAAAAGAAGAGAAGAAAAAAGAAGAAAGAGAAAAAGAAAAAAGGGGAAAAAAAACAAGGTAACAAAAATTGTAAAAAATATATATATGAAGTTTGCTTTTTAAAAAAAATAGGGTCTTTTCTTTTTTTTTGCAAAGTAATAGTAGTTTTATAAGTGAAAATTAAAGGAGTAATAGAGGACTTAAAATTTTTTTTAACATTAAAAAAAAAGAAAGAAAGAAAGAATGATAGTAAAAATAGTAAAACTATATCTAGGACTTTCTCTGGTGGTGTTGTGGCTATTGTGGGGTCAGTTCATTTTTGGCTAGTTCCTTGATCCAGCTTATATTTCTCAAGATCTATAGGCCCCTTCCTATGTAGTCGGTACTAATGATAGGGTTTTAATCTATTGCCTGTCGCTTCCAAGGCGGTTCCCTCTGTTATAGCTTCTTCTGTTTGCTGGTCTCTTCAGTGTCTGATTTCTGCCCTGATACAAAGGGGGCGGTGGAGGACACTTTTTTTTTTTTTTTTTAGGCTCATTTGTTCAGTCGCACTGTGGGGAGGAAGGGACGCTGCAAACAAATAACACTGGCGTGTGCTCGCAGTACCTCAGCCACACTGGGCCTGCCCCTGCTGACGGCGTGTGTAGCCTCCCTGCCCACACTGCTCAGGCTCTAGGTTGCTCCACGGGGAACCATCTGAGGCCGTCCCTGGGCTGCCTGCACCTCCCAGGTCTAGGCCGCTCAGGTTCAGGCACTCGGGTAGTCCTCAGAGGTGCAGACTCGGTTGGGCCTGTGCTTTGTGCCCTTCCCAGGTCCGAGCAGCTCAGGTGATGAGGTATTTGGCGAGCGTGGTTGCTGCGACTTATCGCCTCCCAGCCGCTCGGTTTTCTGGGTGTACAACCAGCACACCTTCTCAGGCATATGTTGACCATCCAGAACCCCAAGAAGTCTTAGTTAGCAAAGAAGCATGCTTACAGTTTTGTAGATAATGTCTCTCTGGGGCTGTGATTGCCCCCTTCCGCCTCTGGTTGCCTGTCACTGGAGAGGGATGGTCTGCAGCCAGCTATCTCTGTTCAGTCCTTTGTTCTGTGCACGGGCCTGGCAGTGTTTTAGGTTAGGGCTGGCTTTTCGCGTGGTAGATATCCCACAGTCTGGTTTGCTAGCCCAAATTAGTTCGCTCAGATAGTGCTCGGGGCATTCAGGCCAGATCCTTACTCTAAGCGATGCAGTCCACACAGCACCTCCCTGCCCAGCCCCCGCTTGCTAGTGGTGGGTGCAGGCGTCTGCTGCTTCTCCACTGGGGGAGTTACCGTTGGGTTCGTAATCTGTGGATTTTAATTGTTTATTTATTTTTCCTCCCTGTTATGTTGCCCTCTGTGCTTCCAAGGCTCAGCACAGACTTGGTAGTGAGAGTGTTTCTTGGTGTTTGGAAACTTCTCTCTTTTTAAGACTCCCTTCCTGGGATGGAGCTCCATCCCTCCCTCTTTTGTCTCTTTTTTTGTCTTTTATATTTTTTCCTACCTCCTTTCGAAGACAATGGGATGCTTTTCTGGGTGCCTGATGTCCTCTGCTGGCATTCAGAAGTTGTTTTGTGGAATTTACTTGGCGTTTAAATGTTCTTTTGATGAATTTGTAGGGGAGAAAGTGGTCTCCCCATCCTATTCCTCTGCCATCTTAGCTCCTCCCCCCAAGTTTTCCTTTTTTATTTTTTTTCTTTTCTATATTTTTAATTTTTAATTTTTCAAAGCTATTATTATTTTTTTCTACATTTATTCCTTTGTTTGCCTTTCCTACTGTTCTTTTCCCCTTGCAGTTAATCTTTAATGTATACAAATCTTCATCTGCCTCTATTTAACTTTGCATATCTATTCTTTCTTTCTTTTCTTTCTTTCCCTTCTTCTCAACATTTTATTAGTTTTGCTTTCATTGCTTTATTCCCCAACTGGCACCTTGACTAGTTTTGTTTTCCAGTTTGTGCTTTAGTTAGCTCTTAACTGGTAAATATACTTTTTTATTTACTTTGTTCACTAGGTCAATCAACTGTACTTTATTTTTGTTGGGCTGTTTTCACTTTTCTCATGGGTTGATATGTGTATTGTATATTCCATTATTTTAATTATTATTTGTCTGATTTCATGACTGCCATTTGTCTGGGGTTCATCTCTGGTTTCTCATTTTTGGATATTTCTTTTAATCTCACTTCATGCCATAACCAACCACTTATGGAATCTTCATTCATAAACAGAGATCAGGCCCTGAGCCTTTGGAGTGGGAGCACTGAATCCAAGACCCTACACTACCAGAGAACTAACCCTAGGGAGTATCAAAGTGAGAATTCAGACAAAGGTAAACACTTGAACAAGACCAGGCATCACCCAACCACCAGTAACACCCTGTGCAGGAGGCCTCATCTAAACAACAAACAAAACAAATATACAAACCCAATCATCAGCAGACAGGATTACCACCTCACTCAGCCTTGCCCATCAGAGGAAAAACTAACAAAAACTCACCACAAATCTCACCCTATAGGAAGCTTACATAAATCACTGGACAACTTTTACAGTACAGTTCAGTTCAGAGGCTCAGTCATGCCTGAAACTTTGCGACCCCATGTACTGCAGCACGCCAGGCCTCCCTGTCCATCACCAACTCCCGAAGTTTACTCAAACTCATGTCCATTAAGTTGGTGATGCCACCTAACCATTCATCCTCTGTTTTCCCCTTCTCCTCCCACCTTCAGTCTTTCAAAGTATCAGGGTCTTTTCCAATGAGTCAATTCTTTGCATCAGGTGGCCAAAGTATGGGAGTTTGTGTCTCAACATCAGTCCTTCTAATGAATACTTAGGGCTGATTTCCTTTAGGATGGACTGATTGGTATTCTGTGCAGTCCAAGGGACTCTCAAGAGTCTTCTCCAAAACCACAGTTCAAAAGCATCAGTTCTTCGGCACTCAGCTTTCTTCACAGTCCAACTCTCACATCCATACATAACTACTAGAAAACCATAGCCTTGACAAGACGGACCTTTGTTAGCAAAGTAATGTCTCTGCTTTTTAATATGCTGTCTAGATTGGCAATAACCTTTATTCCAAGGAGTAGGTGTCTTTTAATTTCATGGCTGCAGTCACCATCTGCAGTGATTTTGGAGCCCAGAAAAATAAAGTCTATCACTGTTTCCACTGTTTCCCCATCTATTTCCCATGAAGTGATGGGACCAGATGCCATGATCTTAGTTTTCTGAATGTTGAGCTTTAAGCCAACTTTTTCACTCTCCTCTTTCACTTTCATCAAGAGGCTCCTTAGTTCTTCTTCACTCTGCCATAAGGGTGGTGTCATCTGCATATCTGAGGTTATTGATATTTCTCCCAGCAATCTTGATTCCAGCTTGTGCTTCATCCAGGCCAGCGTTACTTATGATGTACTCTGCATAGAAGTTAAATAAGCAGGGTGACAATATACAGCCTTGACGTACTCCTTTCCTGATTTGGAACCAGTCTGTTGTTCCATGTCCAGTTCTAACTGTTGCTTCCTGACCTGCCTACAAATTTCTCAAGAGACAGGTCAGGTGGTCTTGTATTCCCATCTCTTTCAGAATTTTCCAGAGTTTATGGTGATCCAGACAGTCAAAGGCTTTGGCATAGTCAATAAAGCAGAAGTAGATGTTTTCCTGGAACTCTCTTGCTTTTTCCATGATCCAGTGGATGCTGGCAATTTGATCTCTGGTTCCTCTGCCTTTTCTAAACTCAGCTTGAACATCTGGAAGTTCGTGGTTCATGTACTGCTTAAGCCTGGCTCAGAAAATTTTCAGCAATACTTTGCTAGAGTGTTAGATGAATGCAATTGTGTGGTAGTTTGAGCATTGTTTGGCATTGCCTTTCTTTAGGATTGGAATGAAAACTGACCTTTTCCAGTCCTGTGACCAGTGCTGAGTTTTTCAGATTTGCTGGCATATTGAATGCAGCACTTTAACAGCATCATATTTTAGGATTTGAAATAGATCAACTGGAATTCCATCACCCCCACTATCTTTGTTCATAGTAATGCTTCCTAAGACCCACTTGACTTTGCATCACAGATGTCTGGCTCTAGGTACTTGATCATACCATCGTGATTTTCTGGGTCATGAAGATCTTTTTTGATTAGTTCTTCTGTGTATTCTTGCCACCTCTTCTTAATATCTTCTGCTTCTATTAGGTCCATACAATTTCTGTCCTTTATTGAGCTTATCTTTGCATGAAATGTTCCCTCGATATCTCTAATTTTCTTGAAGAGATCTCTAGTTTTTCCCATTCTATTGATTTCCTCTATTTCTTTGCACTGATCACTGAGGAAAGTTTTCTTACTTCTCCTTGCTATTCTTTGGAACTGTGCATTCAAGTGGGTATATCTTTTCTTTTCTCTTTTTCTTTTTGCTTCTATTCTTTTCACAGCTATTTGTAAGTCCTCCTCAGATAGCTATTTTTCTTTTTTGCATTTATTTTTCTTGGGGGTGTTCTTGATCCCTGTCTCCTGTACAATGTCATGAACCTACATGAATAGCTCTTCAGGCACTCTGTTTATCAGATTTATTCCCTTGAATCTATTTATCACCTACAGTGTATAATCATAAGAGATTTGATTTAGGTCATTCCTGAATGGTCTAGTGGTTTTCCCCACTTTCTTCAATTTAAGTCTGAATGTGGCAATAAGGAGTTCATGATCTGAGCCACAGTCAGCTCTCAGTCTTGTTTTTGCTGACTGTATAGAGCTTCTCCATCTTTGGCTGCAAAGAATATAATGAATCTGATTTTGGTATTGACCACCTGATGATGTCAATGTGTAGATTCTTCTCTTTTGTTGTTGGAAAAGGGTGTTTGCTATGACCAGTGTGTTCTCTTGGCAAAACTCTATTAGCCTTTGCCCTGCTTCATTCTGTATGCCAAGGCTACATTGGCCTGTTACTCCAGGTATCTCTTGACTTGCTACTTTTGCATTCCAGTCCCCTATAGTGAAAAAGACATCCTTTTTTGTGTTCATTCTATAAGGTCTTATAGGTCTTCATTGAACCATTCAAATTCAGCTTCTTCAGCATTACTGGTCAGGCCATAGGATTAGATTACCATGATATTGAATGGTTTGCCTTGGAAACGAACAGAGATCATTCTGTCATTTTTGAGATTGCATCCAAGTACTGTATTTTGGACTGTTTTGTTGACTATGATCACTATTCCATTTCTTCTAAGGGATTCTTGCCCCAGTAGTAGACATAATGGTTATCTCAGTTAAATTCACCCATTCCAGTCCATTTTAGTTCGCTGATTCCTAAAATGTCAACATTCACTCTTGTCATATCCTGTTTGACCACTTCCAATTTGCCTTGATTCATGGACCTAACATTCCAGGTTCCTACTCAATATTGCTCTTTACAGAATCAGAGTTTGCTTCTGTCACCAGTCACATCCACAGCTGGGTGTTGTTTTTGCTTTGGCTCTGTCTCTTCATTCTTTCTGGAGTTATTTCTCCAGTAGAATATTGGGCACCTGCTGACCTGGGGAGTTCATCTTTCAGTGTCCTATCTTTTTGCCTTTTCATACTCCTCATGGGGTTCTCAAGGCAAGAATGCTTAAGTTGTTTGCCATTCCCTTCTCTAGTGGACCAGGTTTTTTCAGAACTCTCCACCATGACCCAGGTGGAGAGTCTCAGGGTCTTGGGTGGCCCTTCATGGCATGGCTCATACTTTCATTGAATTAGACAAGGCTGTGGTCCACGTGATCAGATTGGTTAATCTGTATTGTGCTTTTCAGTCTGTCTGCAAACCTTAGGCAGGCAGAAACCAAAAGAAAGAAATAATTCAACCTTGATGCCTGGGAAAAGGAGACCTCAAATCCAAGAAGTTAAATGTTCCTATACAAATGAAGGAACAAACTAGAAACAAAGAAGCCCAAATAAATGAAGAGGAAATAGGTAAACTACTTGGAAAAGAATTCAGAAAAATGATAGTAAAGATGATCAAAACTCTTTAAAACAAAATGGAGAAAATGCAAGAATCAATTAACAAAGACCTAGAAGAATTAAAGAATAAACAAACAGAAACAAACAACACAATTACTGAAATTAAAAATACTCAAGAAGAAATCAATAACAGAATATCTGAAGCAGAAAAACGAATCAACAAGCTGGAAGATCAAATGGTGGAATAACTTCTGAAGAGCAGAATATAGTAAAAAGAATGTAAAGGACTGAAGATAATCTCTGAGACCTCTGGGAGAATATCAAACATACCAACATTCGAATTATAGGGGTCCCAGAAGCAGAAGAGAAAAAGAAAGAGTATAAGAAAATTTTGAAGATATTATAGTTGAAAATTTCCCCAACATGGAAAAGGAAATAGCCAATCAAGTCCAAGCAGCACAAGGAGTCCCATACAGGATAAACCCAAGGAGAAACATGGCAAGACACATACTAATCAAACTAACAAAGACTAAACAGAAAGAAAGAATATTAAAAGCAGCAAGGGAGAAACAACAAGTAACATACAAGGGGAACACCATATGCTTAACAGCTAATCTTTCAGCAGAAACTCTGCAGGCCAGAAGGGAATGGCAGGATATATTTCAAGTACTGAAAGGAAAAAAAAAAAAAAAAAAAAACTACAACCAAGATTACTGTACCAGGCAAAGATCTCATTCAAAATTGATGGAGAAATAAAAAGCTTTTCAGACAAGCAAAAGTTAAGAGAATTCAGTACCACTAAACCAGCTTTACAACAAATGTTAAAGAGACTTATATAGTAAAGAAATGCAAGAGAAGAAAAAGATCTGCAAAACAAACACCAAATAATTAAGAAAATGCAATAGGAACATAAATATCAATAATTACTTTAAATGTAAATGGATTAAATGCTCCAACCAAAAGACACAGACCGAATGTATACAAAAGCAAGACCCATATCTATGCTCTCTACAAGAAACTCACTTCAAACCTAAAGACTCATATAGACTGAACGTGGGAGGATGGAAAAATATATTCCATGCAAATGGGAAGCAAAAGAAAACTGGAGTAGCAATCCTCATATCAGACAAAATAGACCTTAAAATAAAGAAGATTACAAGAAATAAGGAAGGACACTACATAATGATCAAGGGATCAATCCAAGAGGGCGATATAACAATTGTAAATATCTATGCATGGAGAAGGCAATGGCACCCCACTCCAGTACTCTTGCCTGGAAAATCCCATGGACGGAAGAGCCTGGTAGGCTGCAGTCCATGGGGTCGCTTAGAGTCAGACACGACTGAGCGACTTCACTTTCACTTTTCACTTTCATGCATTGGAGAAGGAATTGACAACCCACTCCAGTGTTCTTGCCTGGAGAATCCCAGGGATGGGGGAGCCTGGTGGGCTGCCGTCTATGGGGTCGCACAGAGTTGGACACGACTGAAGCAACTTAGCAGCAGCAGCAGCATGCATGCAACATAGAAGCACCTCAATGTATAAGACAAACACTAACAGACATAAAAGGGGAAATTGACAGTAACACAATAATAGTAGGGGACTTTAACACCCCACTAACACCAATGGGCAGATCATCAGAACAGAAAATTAATAAGGAAACACTAGTCTTAAATGATACATTAGATGAGATGTATCTCATTGTTATCTTCAGGACATTCCATCCAAATGCAGAAGAATACACCTTCTTCTTAAGGGCACATGGAACATTTTCCAGGATAGACCACATCTTGGGTCACAAATCAAACCTAAGTAAACTTAAGAAAATTGAAATTATGTTAAGCATCTTCTCTAACCACAACACTATGAGACTAGATATCAATTACAAGAAAAAAATGTAAGAAACATAAACACGTGGAGATTAGATAACACATTTCTAAATAACCAACAGGTTACTGAATAAATCAAAAGAGAAATAAAAAAATTTCTAGAAAAAAACATGACAACAAAAACACAACAACTCAAAACCTATGGGATGCAGCAAACACAGTTCTAAGAGGGAAGTTTATAGCAATAAAAACCTACCTCAAAAAAACAAGAAAAACATCAAATAGACAACCTAACTTTATACATAAAACAACTGGGAAAAGAAGAACAAAAAAAATCCCCCCTAAAATTAGTAGAAGGAAAGAAATCATAAAGATTCAAGCAGAAATAAATGAAAAAGAAATGAAAGAAACAATAGTAAAGATTAATAAAGCTAAAAGCTGGTTCTTTGAAAAGATAAACAAAATTGACAAGCATTTAGGCAGACTCATCAAGAAAAAGAGGAGAATCAAATCAACAAAATTAGAAATGAAAAAGGAGAGGTTACAACAGACAATGCAGAAATACAAAGAATTGTAAGAGACAATTATGAACAACTATATGGCAATAAAATGGATAACCTGGAAGAAATCAACAAATTCTTAGAAAAGTTCAATCTTCTAAGACTGAACCAGGAAGAAATAGAAATTATGAACAAAGCACTGAAATTGAATCTGTGATCAAAAATCTCCCCAAAAACAAAAACCCAGGACCAGATGGATTCACAGGAGAATCCTATCAAACATTTAGAGAAGAGCTAAAGCTCATCCTTCTAAAACTCTTTCAAAAAAGTTGCAGAGGAAGGAACATTTCCAAACTCATTCTACAAGACTACCATCACCCTGATACCAAAACTGGACAAAGACAACAACAAAAAGAAAACTACAGGCCAATATCACTGATGAACATAGATGCAAAAATCCTCAACAAAAGTTTAGCAAACAGAATTCAGCAACACGTTCCAAAGCTCATACACCATGATCAAGTTGGGCTTATTCCAGGGATGCAAGGATTCTTCAATATATGGAAATCAATCAATGTGATACACCATATTAACAAATTGAAAGATAAAAACCATACGATCATCTCAGTAAATGCAGAAAAAGCCTTTGACAACATTCAGCACCTATTTATGATTAAAACTCTTCAAAAAGTGGGCATAGAAGGAACCTACATCAACATAGTAAAGGCCATGTATGATAAGCCTACAACAAACATTATTCTCAATGATGAAATACTGAAAGCATTCCCCTTAAGATCAGGAACAAGACAAGGGTGTCCACCTTCACCACTATTTTCCAACATAGTTCTAGAAGTCCTAGCTACAGCAATCAGAGAATAAAAAGAAATAAAAGGAATCCAGATCAGAAAAGAAGGAAAGCTCTCACTGCTTGCAGATGACATGAAACTATACATAGAAAACCCTAAAGATAATATCAGAAAATTACTAGAGCTAATCAGTAAATTTAGCAAAGTTGCAGGATACAAAATCAATACATAGAAATCACTTGCATTTCTATATACTAACAAGGAAAATTCAATCCCTTTCACCATTGCAACAAAAAGAATTAAATATCTAGGAATAAACTTACATAAGGAGACAAAAGAACTGTACACAGAAAATTATAAGACACTAATGAAAGAAATAAAAGACATCATAAACAGATGGAGAGATATTCCATGATCCTGGGTAGGAAGAATCAATCTTATGAAAATGACTACACTACCAAATGCAATCTACAGATTCAATGTGATCCCTATCAAACTACCAAAGGCATTTTTCACAGAACTAGAACAAAAAAATTCACAATTCATATGGAAACACAAAAGACCCTGAAAAGCCAAAGCCAAAGAAAAGCTAAAGTATTCAACCTTCCTGACTTCAGATTATACTACAAAGCTATGGTCATCAAGACAGTATGGTACTGTATTGAAATATTGACCAATGGAATACAATAGAAAGCCCAGAAATACATCTGTGCACCTATGGGTAACTTATTTTTTACAAAGGAGGCAAGAATATACAATGGGGCAATGACACCTCTTCAATAAATGGTGCTGGGAAAACTGAACAGCTACATATAAAAGAATGAAATTAGAATACTTCCTAACACCATACACAAAGATAAATTCAAAATGGATTAAAGACCGAAATGTAAGAACAGAAACTATAAAACTTGTAGAGGAAAACATAGGCAGAACACTCAATGACAGAAATCAAAGCAAGATCTTCTATGACCCATCTCCTAGAGTAATGGAAATAAAAACAAAAGTAAACAAGTGGGACCTGATTAAGCTTAAAAACTTGTGCACAGCAAAGGAAACTATAACTAAGGTGAAAAGACAGCCCTCAGAATGGGAGAAAATAATAGCAAATGAAACAACTGACAAAGGATTAATTTCTAAAATATACAAGTAGCTCATAAACTTAATGCCATAAAAACAAACAATCCAATCAAAAAGTAGGGAAAATACTTAAATAGACATTTTTCCAAAGAAGACATACAGATGGCTAACAAACACATGAAAAGATGCTCAACATCGCTCATTATTAGAGAAATTCAAATCAAAACTACAATGAGATATCACTTCACAACGGTCAGAATGGCCATCATCAAAATGTCTACAAACAATAAAAGCTGGAGAAGGTGTGGATAAAAGGGAATGCTCTTGCACTGTTGGTGGGAATGTAAATTGATACAGCCACTATGGAAGATGGTATGGAGATTCATTTAAAAATTAGGGATAAAACTACCATCAGTTCAGTTCAGTTGCTCAGTCATGTCCAACTCTTTGTGACACCATGAACCGCAGCATGCCAGGCCTCCCTGTCCATCACCAACTTCTGGAGTCCACCCAAACCCATGTCCATTGAGTCAGTGATACCATCCAACCATCTTATCCTCTGTCGTCTCCTTTTCCTCCTGACCTTAATCTTTTCCAGCATCAGGGTCTTTTCCAATGAGTCAGCTCTTCGCATCAGGTGATCAAAACATTGGAGTTTCAGTTTCAACATCAGTCCTTCCAATGAACACCCAGGACTGATCTCCTTTAGGATAGACTGGTTGGACCTCCTTGCAGTCCAAGGGACTCTCAAGAGTCTTCTCCAACACCACAGTTCAAAAGCATCAATTCTTCACTGCTCAGCCTTCTTCATAGTCCAACTCTCACATCCATACATGACCACTGGAAAAACCATAGCCTTGACCAGACAGACCTTTGTTGACAAAGTAATGTCTCTGGTTTTTAATATGCTGTCTAGGTTGGTCATAACCTTCCTTCCAAGGAGTAAGTGTCTTTTAATTTCATGGCTGCAATCACCATCTGCAGTGATTTTGGAGCCCCAAAAATAAAGTCAGCCACTGTTTCCACTGTTTCCCCATCTATTTCCCATGAAGTGATGGGACCAGGTGCCATGATCTTAGTTTTCTGAAGAGCTTTAAGCCAACTTTTTCACTCTCCTCTTTCACTTTCATCAAGAGGCTCTTTAGTTCTCCTTCACTTTCTGCCATAAGACTGGTGTCATCTGCATATCTAAGGTTATAGATATTTCTCCCAGCAATCTTGATTCCAGCTTGTGCTTCTTCCAGCCCAGCATTTCTCATGATGTACTCTGCATAGAAGTTAAATAAGCAGGGTGATAATATACAGCCTTGACTGCTCCTTTTCCTATTTGGAACCAGTCTGTTGTTCCATGTCCAGTTCTAACTGTTGCTTCTTGACTTGCATGCAGGTTTCTCAAGAGGCAGGTCAGGTGGTCTGGTATTCCCATCTCTTTCAGAATTTTCCACAGTTTATTGTGATCCACACAGTCAAAGGCTTTGGTATAGTCAATAAAGCAAAAACAGATGCTTTTCTGGAACTCTCTTGCCTTTTCGATGGTCCATCAGATGTTGGCAATTTGATCTCTGGTTCCTCTGCCTTTTCTAAAACCAGCTTGAACATCTGGAAGTTCATGGTTCACATATTGCTGAAGCCTGGCTTGGAGAATTTTAAGCATCACTTTACTATATGACCCAACAATACCACTCCTAGGCACATTCCCTGCGGAAACCAAAATTGAAAAAGAGACATGTATCCCATTGTTCATTGCAGCATTATTTACAGTAGCTAGAACATAGAATCAACCTAGAGTCCGCCAACAGATGAATGGATAAAGTTGTGGTACACATTCACAATGGAATATTACTCAGCCATAAAAAAGAACACATTTAGTCAGTCTTGATTTGGTGGATGAACCTAGAAACTATTATAGAGTTAAGTGAGTCAGAAAGAGAAAGATAAATATTGCATTCTAATGCATATATGTGGAATCTAGAAAAATGGTACTGAATAATTTATTTACAGGGCTGCAGTGGAGAAACAGATATAGAGAATAGACTTATGGACATGGGGAGAGGGGAAGAGAGAGCAAGATGTATGGAAAGAGTAATATGGAAACTTACATTACCATATGCAAAATAGATAGCCAACAGGAATTTGCTGTATTGCTCAGGAAACTCAAACATGGGATCTGTATCAATCAGGGGTGGGGGGGGTGGGAATGGGGGGAAGATGGGATGGAGGTTAAGAATGAAGGGATATATGTATACCTATAGCTTATTCATGTTGAGGTTTGACAGAAAAAAAAAATTCTGTAAAGCAATTATCCTCCAATAAAAAATAAATTAAAAAAAAAGAATCATTCAAAGGTAACTTTAAAGACACTTGAGACACTAACTGCAGAACCTCCAATATAGAATTGCAAAGTGAGCGAGCTTGCAACGTAGACCATGTCATTAATCATGGTGTGGGCTTTATCAGTGCTTATAATATGACACATCAAGCATCTTCCACATGCTTATCTCATTTCTTACAAAAACTCTATAGGGTGGGCCCTATTTTAACACCACCACATTATTCTTTTTCCCTTTCTCCCCTCCTCTCTCTTATTTCCCAGCAAAGTCAGCACTGGGACATGGGCTTATGCATGTCTAACCCATGTACTTTTATCCAAACCACACTGCCTTCATAAGGCAGAATGAAAGATAGTTTCTAAGTCTGGGAGGAAACTGTCATTCACAAACAACAGAGGATTAGGACAGGAGTTTGTCAGAGAAAGGAACAAAGGAAGCAATAGGAATAAATGACCCCAGAAATTTCTGTCTGCAAGGACACTGTTCTGGTATCTGTTCCAAAGTTATGAAAGCCTGACAGTGGTCTAAGTTTGCCCCCAAAGTGAGGTATGAGTACAATCAGACAGTCTGTAAGTAGCATTAGAAGATGGCACTGAATTGCTCTTTCTTCTGAGAAGTGTCATGACTGCTGTTAAATTATCACACCGCAAAGAGCTCTTTGTCCTGATTCTTGATGTGCAAATCTAGTTGCACATTAAACAAATGTGACACACTAATAGGTTAGAAAATGGCTATTATTATCTATGAAAGTAAAAATATTTATGAAGTTTTGTGAAGTGCTTCAAGAGACCCCCAGAGGCACTGTGGCAAATAAAAATTGTTAATAATGTTACTTTGGATTTATGTAATGCCTTGCTCCAAACCCCTGGAAACCCTCTCAAGTTTCATTTACTTATTTAATGTCTTTAGTGTGCTTCTTCTGAAGAACCTAATTCCTAAAGTTTTCAGCATGAACTTAAATTATAAGGCTTCAGATTTTGAAAGATGACAATCCTTCTAAATCATTCACTTGTACAATAAATATAGCATTTCTATGAGATGAAATAAGTTATAAAAGTGGCCACAATCAGGCACAAAATTTGGTCAGCATCCCAAAGCACCTACTTCTAATCCAAAGCAATGTTTCACCTGTTTTTTGTTTCTTCTTGGTTTTTGCTTTTGTTTTGTTTTCTAACATTGTGTCTCTTTTCTAACAGAGAATTTAATGAAACTGACTGGTATAAACCTAATATTGTGTATTTTAAATTATTATTGTTACCAAACTGATCAGTTCAGTTCAGTTCAGTCACTCAGTCGTGTCCAACTCTTTGCGACCTCATGAATCACAGCACACCAGGCCTCCCTGTCCATCACCAACTCCCGGAGTTCACTCAAACTCATGTGCATCGAGTCAGTGATGCCATCCAGCCATCTCATCCTCTGTCGTCCCCTTCTCCTCCTGCCCCCAATCCTTTCCAGCATCAGAGTCTTTTCCAATGAGTCAACTCTTTGCATGAGGTGGCCAAAGTATTGGAGTTTCAGCTTCAGCATCAGTCCTTCTAATGAACACCCAGGACTGATCTCCTTCAGAATGGACTGGTTGGGTCTCCTTGCAGTCCAAAGGGCTCTCAAGAGTCTTCTCCAACACCACAGTTCAAAAGCATCAATTCTTCAGTGCTCAGCTTTCTTCACAGTCCAACTCTCACATCCATACATGACCACTGGAAAAGCCATAGCCTTGACTAGACGAACCTTTGTTGGCAAAGTAATGTCTCTTCTTTTGAATATGGTATCTAGGTTGGTCATAATTTTTCTTCCAAGGAGTAAGCGTCATAAAGTAGGCCAATTCAAGTTTAACCTTAAATATTAAACTATAAATATGAAAAAGTTGTAATATAACTAAATACTCATTCCCTACAAGCAAATGAATTGCCTATGGTAGATAGAAATTGAAAATTTGAAAGTAACTTCTTTATCAATAGAACTTTTTATGCTAAATAACATTTTCCTGCTAAAGATATGGATGATCCAATCATTTTACCAAAAATAACCATTTTTTTTATTTTATTTTATTTTTAAACTTTACATAATTGTATTAGTTTTGCCAAATATCAAAATGAATCCGCCACAGGTGATTTTTAAATAAAGCACAACTTTATTTGAAACTTTAAAAAGCAAATATATGGTATTTTGTATTGTGTTTTATACAAAAACTGAGAAATTACCTAAGAAACTGTTCTTTAGTCAACAAGATGTGTCTGACTGTTTTGCAATTCCATGGACTGTAGCTGGACAGACTCCTCTGTTCTTGGGATTCTCCTGGCAAGAACACTAGAATGAGAAGACTTTTCCTTCTCCAGGGGATCTTCCTGACTCAGGGATCAAACCCATGTCTCCTGCATTGGCAGGTGGATTCTTTACCACTGAACCACAAGGAATACCCTCACCTAAGAAATTATTTTCCTATAAATGCTCTATTTGAATATCATAGAAGAGGTATAAGAGAAATGCACCAGTAAATACCAGGGATGGGAAGAAGTTGGTACATCAGAGAGGTGTTGGCTGCAATTTTGCTGTTTCAGAGTCTTACCTGTTTATGCTCCAGTGGCTTAACATGGTAAGCATTATTTCTCACTTACACCAGTTTTGGTAGCTGCAAGAACTGCTGGGTCCAACTGAAATATTCTGAGCATGGCTCTAGGCTATGGCTTGTGTTCAGGCTACTCCTTATGTCTTCTCATCCTCCTTGGACAATAGCTACATTCAGGCATCGCCTTCTCATGGCAGATGGCAGAAGTGTGAGAGGACAAGTCAAAACATGGACACAGAGTAAAGCCTCTGTTCCTATTACACCTACTAATACTGTGTTGGCCAAAGCAAGCTGCATGGAGAAGCCCAGAGTCAATGGTGTGGGGAAAATACACCTGATTTACTCTAGTGAGACTTTGCAGAACTGCAAAGTGACATGGCAAAGACTGTGCATGAATAATTCTTTTACTGAGAAGGAGTGAAGGACTGGGAACAATAACCCAATATACTATTTTGGGGAAATCACCATTCCCATATTTCTTGAAGAATAATGTCGGCCTGCCTAATCATGTGTTTTCAGAAATGCAAACATTTTCAGTCTTACTATATAACATGCAGAGATTTGTTTCTTGTGGGGACCTAGGAAACTAAATGCTTGGGTTAATTTTCCCATTCATTTCTGTAGTTCAAAATCAGAGAGAAAATTTCCCAAAGTAAAACAACAACAAAAAAATTATTTGTGGTAAAAGTGAAAGTAGACAGTAAGCAATAAGCTCTAGATATTCAAATTAGTTGTTTTTGGAGGCTCCTTCACGGAAATATTTATTAATATCTCTATCTATGTCTCTCAATCTAAAACAAAAATTTTCCATAAAAAGAGAGTAAAGTATAACTGAAAATGTAAGTATCCTACTTATGTTTTAATGAGTTCATAAATACTGCACTAAAATTTTGTATAAGAATATTAAATTATTATACCAAACAAATTCTAGATAGCTTCTTCTTATATCATTTACCATAGCAATAACAATGAACATATTTAATCTGTTTAACTAAAGCAGTGACATGAAGTCGTTTTCTTTGGTACATCATAAGTGTTCATCAAGACATTTCTGTCCAACAGACTGATTCCAAGTACAAGTAATCTGTGTTCTATTCTATAATGCTTATCTTCTATGAGTATCTTAACTTAGCAGAAAATACTTAGGCAGTAACATGTTCCACTAAAGCCATTTCTAGTAACATTATGTAAGTGGAATATCACAGATAACAACAGCTTTAAGTACAAATGAGTTAAAATATATAAATATCCCTTATATGATGCTCCAAAATCTTGCCCTGATTAATTGCAATCTAGTCTTTTTGCTTGATTTATCTCATAATATTTTAAAGAATTTCCAGGCATATTTATATACACCTAGGAATCGGCAATGATGTACCTCAAGGACATCAATGATATCCAGATAAGCAATACAGAGACAAATATCTGGAGGATAGAAGCTGTAATGATTAGTTTTGATCATCACTCTATCTTGATATGCAAAGATATTGCACTTACATTGCCTCTCATGACTCAAAGTTCTGGAAAAATTTCACAGAGGAAGGGTTACCATGATCTCCATCTGTGAGACATTCCATGAAAGGAGGCCACAAAAACTATCTCAGGATGGTAGGAGGCTTGTGTCTGATTTATTAAATTTTCCAAAGCATATGTGCATGTAGAATAGTCAGGTTTGAACTGGTAAAAAGTAGCCACCATGGTACTAGTAACCAAAAACTTCCAATTCTTCAAACCATTTTGTCTATCAAGACAAAAGAGTTTCCTCTTCAGGTCTTTTTATTTTCTATTCTCTGACAAAAGTTGAAGACTACTCCATTCCATATAATATTTTATACACCCAAACTACACTGGGTCAGAGTAAAAAGTTCATAAATTAATAGCTACAAACAGAAATGTAGAGCAATCAGTAGTACTGAAGTCCCATTTTAACTTAATATGTTTGAGGAAAGATAGGGTTTAACTTGGCAAGTCAATGTCTTGGCTACAGATGACCAACTAAATGCTGGGTTACATTCGTATTACACACACCAATGCATGTTTTTTACATGTATAAATGCTTCTTAAAATTTAAGAGCTCATGTTTACTCATGTAAAAATACACTGGTAGCCATAATCATAGTTTCCCCTGGACATTTTCTTACCGCGTCTAACTTCCTCTCTGAAAATGTGACTCTACAATGACAAGTTTTCTTACATATAAGCAATCATAAGAACATCTTGACTTTTGATAAAGTGCAATAAAATAAAGCCTATTATTATCACTTTAAACAAAATTTAAATGAAGTCAAGAAATGGTTGAGTTTTAAGCAAAATATTATATATATATATATATATATATATACACACACACACACACAAACACACACATGTATATGCCTACGTATATATATATATATAAACTATTGAATAAATGGTGACTTGGGCTCATGGATTGAATAAGTTCAACTTATTAGACCACATGAAACTATTTCATTAAGTGTATGAAATGTTGCAAAAAGTATTCATCTGGTGTGAGATTCATTGTATTTTCCCAATGGGACAAAGTTTTTATTTTATATGTAGGATATTCCCCAATTTTTTTCAATACATATTTAGTGGATGCCTACCATGTGTCAAGTAAAGAACAGATAGGTTGTGAGAAACAGCCTAGCCAGAGAAAACAGCAAGTGAATAAAATCAAATAAGTATATGAGAATAAAGATTTTAGGTTGTTTAATAGAGCAGAAGTTGAGAATGAGAGAGAATGAGTGACAATAAATTAGGCCATTTGCAAGGATCAGAAAATAGTAGAATTTTTAAGAAGCTTGAACTTTGTCTTAAGCATAATGGAAAATCATTGAAGTAGTATATCCAGGTAAATGACATGACTAAATGTGTATTTTAGAAAGATTACTGAAGTATAGAGGGTAGATTAGCGGGAACGAAATGAAAGAAAGGATACTAGCTAAAAGGTTACATAATCTACACAGAAGAAGTTATATAGGATTAAATTTAGCATACTGGGAAAGAGAGAAGTTGGAAAGTGGAAGCTGTATTTTGGAGGTAGCATCAATACAATTAAGTGATTACTTGGATTATAGGATAAGAGGCATAGAAAGACCACACCTGGGTTTGGATATCAAATAGAGGAGTGTATGGTGTATGACTCATAGGTAGAGGTATCCCAAAGTGAGTTATATGTTATGTGAGGAGGAGGAGGAGTGTGATGGGGCATACATGAAACCAAGATGGCTATGGACTTCCATGTGGAAATATCCAATAAGTAGATGGAGTATAAATTCTAGTAAGAAAACTGGGCTAGGAACATCCACATGAGCATCATTAACATAGCTGTATTACTGGAAGCTCTGGAGTAAGCAAGATAACCCAGAGTTGATGTTCAAGAGAAGAGTCCTAGAATGTAGAATGGAATCCCCAAATTATCCAATACTTTAAGAAAGAAAGGAGTAAAAAAAAAAAAAAAAAGAAAGAAAGAAAGAAAGGAGTAAGGATGCAACAATGGGCATTGATAAGTTGGGGCCAGCGAGGCAGACAGAACAGCAGGACAAGATGTTGTGCACCCCACACACACACACACAAAATGAGTTTGTTTCTAGATTAGTAGTTAATCTGTTAGGAGGCTAAATATAATGATGGATTAGTATCTACTGTATTTTGTAACATGGAATTAGTAGCTTAACTTTATAAAATGAATACCAATGAAGTTCTGTGGGCAGCAACTAGATTGCAATGGTTTTAGAAATTAACCATTCCTAAATGAAAGAGATGATTATACAGTGGAGGTGATGCATAAATTCAAGGGGCTAGACCTGGTAGACAGAGTGCCTGAAGAACTACAGACAGACCTTCATAACATTTTACAGGAGGAAGTGACCAAAGCCATCCCAAAGAAAATGAAATGTAAGAAGGCAAGGCGGTAGTCTAAGGAGGCTTTGCAAATAGCTGATGAAAGAAGAGAAGCAAAAAGCAAGGGAGAGAGGGAAAGACACACTGAACTAAATGGAGAGTTCTAGAGAATAGCAAAGAGAGTTAGAAGGCCTTTTTCAATGAACAATGCAAACAAGTAGAGGAAAATAATAGAAATGCGGAAGACTAGAGATCCCTTCAAGAAAACTGGAGATATCAAGAGAACATTTCATGCAAGGATGGGCATTATTTAAGACAGAAATGGTAAGGACCTAACAGAGGCAGAAGAGATTAAGAAAAGGTGGCAAGAATACACAGAACTATACAAGTAAGGTTTAATCACTCACATAACCACAATGATATAGTCACTCACTTAGAGCCATACATTCTGGAGTCTGAAGTCAAGTGGGTCTTAGGAAGCTTTACTCAAACAAGGCTAGTGAAGGTGATGGAATTCCAGCAGAGTTATTTAAGATTCTAAAAGAGAATTCTGTCAAAGTGCTGCACTAAATATGTCAGCAAATTTGGAAAACTTAGCAGTGACTACAGGAATGGACAATGTCAGTTTTCATTCCAATTCCAAAGAAGGGCAGTATCAAAGATTGTTTAAACTACCACACAATTGTTCTCATTTCACATGCTAGTAAGATTATGCTCAACATCCTTCAACCTTGGCTTCAACAGTATGCGAACCAAGAACTTCCAGATGTTCAAGTTGGATTTAGAAAAGGCAGAGGAATCAGAGATCAAATTGCCAACATTTGTTGGATCATAAAGAATGCAAGTGAATTCTAGAAAAGCATCTATTTCTGCCACATTGGCTATGCTAAAGACTGTGTGGATCACAACAAACTGGAAAATTCCTAAAGAAATGGGAAATATCAGACCACCTTAACTTTCTCCTGAGAAACCTGTATGTGGGTCAAGAAACAACAGCTAGGACCTTACATTGAACAACTGATTGGTTCAAAATCGGAACAGGAGTAAAACAAGGTTGTATATTGTCACCCTGTTTATTTAACTTACATGAGGAGTACATTATACAAAATGCCAGGCTGGATGAAGCACAAGCTGGAATCAAGATTGTCAGGAGAAATATCAACAACCTCAGATATGCAGATGATATCACTCTAATGGTAGAAAGTGAAGGGGAACTAAAGAGCTCTTGATGAAGGTGAAAAAGGAGAGTGAAAAATCTGGCTTAAAACTTAACATTCACAAAACTAAGATCATGGCATCTCTTCCCATCACTTCATGTCAAAAAGAAAGGGAAAAGTGGAAGCAGCAACAGATTTTATATTCCTGGGCTCCAAAATCACTGTGGATGGTGATGGAAGCCCTGAAATTAAAAGATGCTAGCTCCTTGGAAGGAAAGCTATGACCAATCTATACAGTATATTAAAAAGCAGAGACATCATTTTGCTGACAAAGGTCTGTAAAGTCAAAACTATATGTTTTTTCCAGTAGTCACATATGGATATGAGAGTTGAACCATAAGGAAAGTTGAGCATTGGAGAATGGATGCTTTTGAATTGTGGTGCTGGAGAAAACTTCTGAGAGTCCCTTGGCCTGCAAGGAGATCAAACCTGTCCATCCTAAAGGAAATCAGCCTTGAATATTCATTGGAAGGATTCATGCTGATGCTGAAGCTCCAAGACTTTGGTCACCTGACTCATTGGAAGAGACCCTAATGCTAGGAAGGGGACAGCAGAGAATGAGATGGTTGGTAGCATCACTGACTCAATGAACATGAATTTGAGCAAAGTCTAGGAAATAGTCAAGGACAGGGAAGCCTGGCATGCTGCAGTCCGTGGGGTTGCAAAGAATCAGACACAACTTAGCGACTGAACACACACACACACAAATGAATGAAGAGGAAGCTGAGCCAGTAGACAAGTTCCACAATCACACTAGAAGGAAGAACAGCAAGTGTCTAGGTCAGGGGAGAAAGAATTGAGATGGCAAAGATATAAAACAAAAATTATATTGCTTTGTTCTAAAGTTAGGTGATTTTTATTTCAATCACTTACCATACTAACATATTCTTTGGAAGATTTACACTTTGCTACATGCAAAGCAATTAAAAATCTATCTCAGGAGTAGTGGAAATAAGAAGCCCTAAAATACTATAACACTGCTGTCAACTCTACTAGACCTGTATCTGTAACATCTAAAAATATTATAAAACCCAAAAAACAGTTGTTGCAAAGGACTTAGGCTTTAAAGTTAGTAGATTAGTAATAAATAAAATATATTGCTAACAAAAAACATTTATATTATCAGTAACCTCATTTACTTAAACTTCAACACCAGATTATAAATGGTCTTTGGAACATGCTTTATTTTCAAAGTCATATTTTACCTGATCTCTGGCCAGTAAAACGCTCTTCTAATTATTTAAGACGTTTTGTTTTGTTTTGTTTTTCAGAATAAGCCCATTCCTATTACATACATCTTTATAATAAATTTTAAATTTTGTTTCTAAAATAGTTTCATTTATTAATTTATGTGTTAAACTCATTTATTCATTGATTCACTCTATCTTTCTTAAGGGTCACTATGTACAACACACTGTAATAGGGCTGAAGATTTTGTGAGTAAATTAGAAAAAAATAGTTCTTTTTCTTATGAAGTTTAGCATTTAGGGATGATGGCTACATGGAACATGTAAATTCAAAAAGAAGGAATGTTAAGTTTTATTGAAGTATATAATGGGGTTATTTAGTCTACTTTGAAGACTTATGGAAGAGTATGAATGGCCAGAGGACATCATAACCTCATAAGCCTGTATGAAAATGTAAAACTATAATTGTATTGTACACCTTTACTTCACATGAATCTATATTAGAATTAATCAGAGTAATCAAACCCTTATAAAATTATTTTTAATGAAAGAAGCTCATTATAGTTACCAGTTACCAAAAAGGAGATTGTGTAATTAATGTAATATTAAAAGCTAAAAAAATGGAAATCTTTAGAAATAAGATGTGGATAATTGCTTTTCTGGTTAATTGAGTGCTAAGAGTTTTTACTGCAATGTCACATCTGAACTGAAATTTCATTTTTGGATAATCATATACTTCATAGGCTACAAGAATATAATCTGAAAGATCCCTCATTTTTCTTACTGTAAATGTAGCATTTGGGAGGCAGGCATTCTAATCACCTTTCCATGCAACTGAAAGAAAAGCCAAGGTAGATATTTTAAATATAGAGGTACTTTAAATTTCTTTTTAAATTCACTCTTTGATTTGTTTTTTAGGTAGGACTGCCACCTGCTCTACTATTATTTAAATGTTGGCAGTAATTTAAACATAGGGGAAATTTTACAACGGGGACCTAACCCTTCTTATAAATCATCCCAGAGAACACATATTTTAGCTTGTCATTTCACAAGAAGATATTATTAAAAGTGAGCTTGGTACAACACACAATTCAAGACAAATTTGTTGCTGATGCCTTCAACATGCATTACTTTTTCATTAGTTGCTGATAGAGGTGGAGGTGGGAAGTAGCACTAGCTGATTCATCTGCCTGAATGAAAATTGCTTTCCCTTCAGCTAAGAGCAAGTCAGCTGTTTTTCTTCATTAATACTGGATGTGTGCATTTCTATGGGAGCTCTTCTCTGTTAATGGGTATAGGAATGATAGATTTATTGGTTAGACACATTGGTGGAACTAACATAGTTATTGTGTTAACTTTTGTCCCTAAGAGGTCTTTCACCAAGTTTTAAAGATATTAACATTTTTGAAACACCACTAACACACTTTACTTTCCTGCCCCCTCCCCTCCCCATCTCTTCCCCCCACCCTCCCTTCCCTTTCTCTTTTGCTTAATAAATCCCATTGGCTCCCTGTAAATAGATATTATTGAGTTTATTTGTATTCTTTTCCAATGATATTTTGGGGTGACTCTCAACAAAATGCATATCAAGTAATTTAGTAAAATAAAGACACACTGTTATGGTGAAGGCACATATATGTGAAATGAACATGGTCACTGAGTAAATCTGTAGTTTTGCCCAGTACTTTCTGGCATCGTGGCAAAAAATAGAAAGCAAATTATGTAGTTCGTATTACCAAAAAGGAAGCAATACACCATCATCTCAGGAGACAGAAAATTCTTCCTGTCATAAGTTCCAAAGAAATTTCTCACATGAAAAATGATGTAGAAATGATACAATGCATACAACTAATGAAATAATTAGCAGATATAAAACAAAGCAAAACAATGATTTCATCATGATGTTCCTTTAAAAATGAAATGGATTTATCGTTGTTGTTTAGGCACTAAGTCCTTTGTGACCCTACACAACTCTTTTGTGACCCTACAGATTGTAGCTCACCAGGCTCCTCTATCCATGGGATTTCCCAGGCAAGAATACTGTAATGGGTTACCAATTTCCTTTTCCAGGGGATCTTCTGACCCAGGGATCAAAACTGCATCTCTTGCATTGGCAGGTGGATTCTTTACCACTGAGCCACCAGGGAAGCCTGAAGTGGATTTATCATTTACTTAAATCCTTATCCTTTGTCTGGGTTCTAGGGCCATTATATACATGGCTTAGGTGAAAACACCCTAATTTTGGTTCCATGAGTACATAGTAGTTTTAAATTTATACATACCTCAAAAGGTCAGTTGTTCTACATAGTAAAAATGTAAGTGAATTTTATTTCCCAGCATACATCTCTTGCTTTTTAAAAAAAAAAGCTTAGTAAATGTTGCTAATAAAAAACAAAATGTCGTTATATTTCAAGCACAATTATTCTGTGCCAGTATTATGGAAACAGTGACAGGAGCTCCAAAATCACTGGGAACAGTGACTACAGTCACAAAATTAAATAATGCTTGTTCCTTGAAAGGAAATCTATGACAAACATAGACTGTGTTAAAAAACAGAGCTATCAGGTCCATATAGTCAAAGCTATGGTTTTTCCCAGTAGTCATATATGGATGTGAGAGTTGGACCATAAAGAAGACTGAGAGCTGAAGAATTGATACTTTCAAACTGTGGTGCTGGAGAAGACTCTTGAGAATCCCTTGGACTGCAAAGAGATCAAGCCAGTCAATCCTAAAGGAAATCAACCATGAATATTCACTGGGGGTATTGCTGCTAAAACCAAAGCTCTAATTCTTTGGCCACCTGATGCAAAGAGCCAACTTATTGGAAAAGACCCTGATGCTGGGCAAGACTGAAGGCAAAATAAGAAGGTGCTGGCAGAGTATGAGATGATTAGATAGCATCATGTACTTAATGAACAAGAATTTAAGCAAATTCTGGGAGATGGTGTAGGACAGGTGAGCCTGGCTTGTCCATGGGGTCACAAAGAGTGGGACACGACTTAGTGACTGAACAACATCAACAGGACATCTGAAATCATCCTGCACTTTGACTGCTTGGAATGCTCTTGTGTTACAAAATAAAACAGTGAAAAACAAAACATATATCTGAGGAAATGATTTAATCTTTTACACTGACAGCAGATGGCAACTTTTTAAAGTAATCTTTCTTTATCCTCCTACCATATATGAAAAGAGATATATTTATAATATGATGTTTATAACCTGCCTCCCCTCACCCAGTCCCATACGTTAGACTCAATACAAGATTTAGAGCAGAGGGGTAGGGACGATAAAAACAATAATTGAATTTTCACTTGTAGGAATGAGTCGTTTCTATCAATCACATATTTAGCACTATACTTCAGTCTAAAAAATTAATATGGTATATATGTCCCATTTTAAAGAGTATGTATGAGGGAAATTCTTATAGAATAGAAACTTAGCAACTGAGAAAAGTCTTCCTTTCCTAATAAATTTTATCTTTAAGACTGTATATTTAGAAAGATGGTAACAATAACCCTGTATACGAGACAGCAAAAGAGACACTGATGTATAGAACAGTCTTTTGGACTCTGTGGGAGAGGGAGAGGGTGGGATGATTTGGCAGAATGGCATTGAAACATGTATAATATCATATATTAAACGAGTTGCCAGTCTAGGTTTGATGCACGATACTGGATGCTTTGGACTGGTGCACTGGGACAACCCAGAGGGATGGTACAGGGAGGGAGGAGGGTTCAGGATGGGGAACACGTGTATACCTGTGGCAGATTCATGTTGATATATGGCAAAACCAATATAATATTGTAAAGTTACAAAATAAAATAAAATGTAAAAAAATAATAATAATAATAATAAAAAGACTATATCAGTAGGTGGCGTCCGCAGCAGTGGGTGGGGGAAGATAGTGGAGGTTGGTAAGGGTACTGAGAGTACTGCCTGGCCAAGGAGAGCCTGTTGTGCTTCCACTGAGCAAGTGTCAGGACACGGAGCAGTGCCCAGAGTACTCCTTGACCGGCACTGAGCTCAGCCTCCACTGCCACTACCATGGCTACTGTTTGGGGGAAAAGCCAATTCTGACTCCATGTTGGAAATGTTTCTCTGACTTGCTCTTCATTGATTTTGTTATTATAATCATACATACTGGCCGGCCTCAGAGAATCCTGCTTCTCTGCTTGCCGGTTAAACTAAAGTGCCTTTGTTTGACATTTGGCAAAACTAATACAGTTATGTAAAGTTTAAAAATAAAATTAAATTAAAACAACAACAACAACAACAACAACTCTGTCCACCTGTAGATGGCAGGAAGGAAGAAATTAACACATCTCCTGCCTGAGGCTTGCCATTCTAGGAGACATTTGCAAGATTAATGGTCTTTTTTTTTTTTTTTTTAAATTTTATTTTATTTTTAAACTTAACATAACTGTATTAGATTTGCCAAATATCAAAATGAATCCGCCACAGGTATACATGTGTTCCCCATCCTGAACCCTCCTCCCTCCTCCCTCCCCATTCCATCCCTCTGGGTCGTCCCAGTGCACCAGCCCCAAGCATCTAGTATCGTGCATCGAACCTGGACTGGCAACTCATTTCATACATGATATTTTACATGTTTCAATGCCATTCTCCCAAATCTTCCCACCCTCTCCCTCTCCCACAGAGTCCATAAGACTGTTCTATACATCAGTGTCTCTTTTGCTGTCTCGTACACAGGGTTATTGTTACCATCTTTCTAAATTCCATATATATGCGTTAGTATACTGTATTGGTGTTTTTCTTTCTGGCTTACTTCACTCTGTATAATAGGCTCCAGTTTCATCCACCTCATTAGAACTGATTCAAATGTATTCTTTTTAATGGCTGAATAATACTCCATTGTGTATATGTACCACAGCTTTCTTATCCATTCATCTGCTGATGGACATCTAGGTTGCTTCCATGTCCTGGCTATTATAAACAGTGCTGCGATGAACATTGGGGTACTCGTGTCTCTTTCCCTTCTGGTTTTCTCAGTGTGTATGCCCAGCAGTGGGATTGCTGGATCATAAGGCATGTCTATTTCCAGTTTTTTAAGGAATCTCCACACTGTTCTCCATAGTGGCTGTACTAGTTTGCATTCCCACCAACAGTGTAAGAGGGTTCCCTTTTCTCCACACCCTCTCCAGCATTTATTACTTGTAGACTTTTGGATCGCAGCCATTCTGACTGGTGTGAAATGGTACCTCATAGTGGTTTTGATTTGCATTTTACTTTGTTTCCTTGCCTCCCCCTTCTCTGATCTATAACAGAACATGGCATCCAGACCCCAGACAAGATGGTTATTTTGAGACATATCTTCTCAGGTCAGCACAGAAGGAGGTGGACTGGGTAACTCTACCAGCTGGTGGGCGAGGGGTACTTCACGGTGTGGGGGCTTGAGGCTGAAGGTGGCTGGACCAGCCAGGAGGAGCAGTTGCTGCTGGATGCCATAGAGAAGTTCGGCTTCAACAACTGGGAGAATATGACTACTCAGGTTGGTGCTTCCTGAACTCCCCAGGAAGTGATGGCTGGGCAGCAGCAGCTGGGCTACGTGCTGCTGAGGGATGACTACTAAATTGAGTGTGACCAGGATGCAGAGGCACTCATTAGCTGGCTTTCCATCAACTACCACAACAATCAAGCTGAAGCACATGCACGTGGACATGCACATGCAGAAGCTCAAGGAGCTGCAGCAGCGCAAGACCATCACCCATGACTACAACCTGGTGCCCGCCTTCCTGGGCAAGGATGAGAAAGAGGAGGTGGCCAAGCACAAAGTCACCGAGGAGTAGAAGGGGCTGCAACTGAAGCTGTGGTTACTCTCCCAGTTCATGTCCTGCAAGTAATTCCACTATCTGTTCGAGAACATGCAGGAGAAGAGGCTGTGCACCAAGATCCGGGAGCTGCAGTGGTACTGGAGTGACAGCATCACGAAGATGGAGGAGGCAGCCGAGTAAGAGGCAACCTGGCACAAGAGTGAGAGGAGGAAGGAGAACAAGAACCTAGGCAGCTCCAAGCCCAGCAAGGAGAATTTTAAGGATAGCAAGTTTGCCACCGTTAAGAAACTGCCTGTCTTCAAGCTCTTGTCAGACTGCCTTAAGGTGCTCTGCAGCTCGCTGAACCTCAGCCCCACATGCTATGTGACTGCGAAGGCCATCATCATCAAGGGCCACCTCCAGGAAAAGCAGAGCATCCCCTCCAAAATCCACCTTCCCAGCTACCCAGACAACGTTCTTAAGGATTTTAAACTTCCTCACTCAGAGAGAATGGGTGGATATCCAGGGGTGCTTCCTGAAGCTGAGTTGCTATGAAAGCTGGAATGATGGTATAAAGTTTGAGTCAAAAGGACCAGGGGAGAGGAAGTAGGGGAGAGAGGAAAAGCTTTTCCCCTAACTATTGCTCTTTTTTAAACAAATTGAGGGCTTATTTTAGGATATAAATTCTTCTTATGGTCCTCTGAAGAAGCAATAGTAACAATCTTAGGTCAATTCAGTTCAGTTCAGTCACTCAGTCCTGTCCGACTCTTTGCGACCCCATGAATCGCAGCACGCCAGGCCTCGCTATCCATCACCAACTCCCGGAGCTCACCCAGACTCACGTCCATCGAGTCAGTGATGCCATCCAGCCATCTCATCCTCTGTCGTCCCCTTCTCCTCCTGCCCCCAATCCCTCCCAGCATCAGAGTCTTTTCCAATGAGTCAACTCTTCGCATGAGGTGGCCAAAGTACTGGAGTTTCAGCTTTAGCATCAGTCCTTCCAAAGTAATCCCAGGGCTGATCTCCTTCAGAATGGACTGGTTGGATCTTCTTGCAGTCCAAGGGACTCTCAAGAGTCTTCCCCAACACCACATTTCAAAAGCATCAATTCTTTGGCGCTCAGCCTTCTTCACAGTCCAACTCTCACATCCATACATGCCCACAGGAAAAACCATAGCCTTGACTAGACGAACCTTTGTTGGCAAAGTAATGTCTCTGCTTTTGAATATGTTATCTAGGTTGGTCATAACTTTCCTTCCAAGGAGTAAGCGTCTTTTAATTTCATGGCTGCAGTCACCATCTGAAGTGATTTTGGAGCCCCAAAAAATAAAGTCTGACACTGTTTCCACTGTTTCTCCATCTATTTCCCATGAAGTGATGGGACCAGATGCCATGATCTTCGTTTTCTGAATGTTGAGCTTTAAGCCAACTTTTTCACTCTCCACTTTCACTTTCATCAAGAGGCTTTTGAGTTCCTCTTCACTTTCTGCCATAAGGGTGGTGTCATCTGCATATCTGAGGCTATTGATATTTCTCCTGGCAATCTTGATTCCAGCTTGTGTTTCTTCCAGTCCAGCGTTCCTCATGATGTACTCTGCATATAAGTTAAATAAGCAGGGTGACAATATACAGCCTTGACGTACTCCTTTTCTTATTTGGAACCAGTCTGTTGTTCCATGTCCAGTTCTAACTGTTGCTTCCTGACCTGCGTACAAATTTCTCAAGAGGCAGATCAGGGGGAGACAAATACATGTATATTTTATTAATAACTTAGCCGTAAACATAGTACTTTAAGATAATTGCCTTTAAGTGTTCAGTTTGTAGAATATTATGATGAGATTGTGAAATTTCCTTTTATTTGTGTTTGTTTCCACTGGTATATAACTGTCGTGCTGTTCCTGTCTGGCCACCAGCTTTCACCCTCTGACCTAAGATCTGCCCACTGCCCAACAGCCACCCATGACAACAGGCACAGCCACATGGCACTTTAGGTGGGAACAGCGCAGGGCAGGTAGAAGAGAGGCTGGGGAAGGGCAGGATGGGCATCCACAGCAACTTGTGAAGAGGAATCAGATATTGAACAATTTGGCCAAACAGAGCTTCCCCATGACCAGTGGCAGTGACAGAGCCTGGAGCTCTGAAATCCAACTGCTGGGGAGCTCACTGTGGGAGGCACAATGATGCTCAGCAGGCTTCCCAGGGTTTGGGGTGGCAGGGAGCACTGAGCCTCCCCTCCTGGGGAGGTTGCTGGTCTTAGAACTTGCTGCTCTTAGAACTTGTGTGCATCTTACTTGGAAGAACTCATTTTAGAAAGTTCACAACCGAGAGTTCTGGCATTATCTCCCTCCAGGGTTTTCACCCCACTGGCAAGTACCACTTCCACTGAGAATGCCCATGGATCTTACTTGAGTGGTGTGTGGGGCTAGGCGCTTGGCTAGGTGAGGGCTAGAGGAGCCCCTGGAGGCCTTAAATCCTAGGCACCGCTTTTTTGGTTCACTGCCTTGACCCATTCAGGGGTGTATTTGCCAAGCCCTATTTAGAGATGTCCAAGGTAAGGAGCAGTGGATACACTTTACTGGAGCAGCCGTAAAGAGATACCCCACGACCAAGGTAAGAGAAACCCAAGTAAGATGGTAGGAGTGGAGAGAGAGCATCAGAGGGCAGACATACTGAAGCCACAATCACAGACAACTAGCCAATCTGATCACATACCACAGCCTTGTCTAACTCAATGAAACTAAGCCATGCCATGTGGGGCCACCCAAGACAGACCGGTAATGGTGGAGAGGTCTGACAGAATGTGGTCCACTGGAGAAGGGAATGGCAAACCACTTCAGTATTCTTGCCTTGAGAACCCTATAAACAGTATGAAAAGGCAAAAAATATGACACTGAAAGATGAACTACCCAGGCCAGTAGGTGCCCAATATGCTACTGGGGATCAGTGGGGAAATAACTCTAGAAAGAATAAACAGATGGAATCAAACAAAAACAATACCCAGATGTGGATGTGACTGGTGATAAAAGCAAGGTTTGATGCTGTAAAGAGCAACATTGCATAGGAACCTGAAATGTCAGGTCCACAAATCAAGGCAAATTGGAAGTGGTCAAACAGGAGATGGCAAGAGTGAACGTCAACATTCTAGGAATCAACAAAGTAAAATGGACTGGAATGGGTGAATTTTAACTCAGATGACCATTATATCTGCTACTTTGGGCACGAATAGCTTAGGATAAATGGAGTAGCCATCATAGTCAACAAAACAGTCCAAAATGCAGTACTTGGATGAAGTCTCAAAAATGACAGAATGATCTCTGTTCATTTCAAAGGCAAACCATTCAATATTAGGGTAATCCAAGTCTATGCCCTGACCAGTAACGCTGAAGAAGCTGAAGTTGAATGGTTCTATGAAGACCTACAAGACCTTCTAGAACTAACACCCCCAAAAGATGTCATTTTCATTATAGGGACTGGAATGAAAAAGTAGGAAGTCAAGAAACACCTGGAGTAACAGGCAAATTTGGCCTTGGAGTACAGAATGAAGCAAGGCAAAGGCCAAAAGAGTTTTGTCAAGAGAACTCAATGTTCATAGCAAACACTCTTTTCCAACAACAAAAGAGAATACTCTACACATGGACATCACCAGATGGCCAATACCGAAATCAGACTGATTATATTCTTTGCAGCCAAAGATTAAGAAGCTCTATACAGTCAGCAAAAACAAGACTAGGAGCTGACTGTGGCTCAGATCATGAGCTCCTTATTGCCAAATTCAGAATTAAATTGAAGAAAGTGGAGAAAACCAGTAGACCATTCAGGTATGACCTTAATAAAATCCCTTATGACTATACAGTGGAAGTGAGAAATAGATTTAAGGGACTAGATCTGATAGACAGAGTGCCTGATGAGTTATGGACAGAGGTTTGTGACATTGTACAAGAGACAGTAATCAAGAATATCCCCAAGAAAAAGAAATGCAAAAAGGCAAAATAGCTGTCTGAGGAGGCTTTACAAATAGCTATGAGAAGAAGAGAAGCGAAAAGCAAAGGAGAAAAGGAAAGATATTCCCATTTGAATGCAGAGTTCCAAAGAATAGCAAGGAGAGATAAGAAAGCCTTCCTCAGCGATCAATGCAAAGAAATAGAGGAAAACAATAGAATGGGAAAGACTAGAGACTAATTTTCTCTTCAAGAATATTAGAGATACAAAGGGAACATTTCATGCAAAGATGGACTCAATAAAGGACAAAAATGATATGGACCTAACAGAAGCAGAAGATATTAAGAAGAGGTGGCAAGAATACACAGAAGAACTGTACAAAAAAGATCTTCACAACCAAGATAATCACGATGGTGTAATCACTCACCTAGAGCCAGACATCCTGGAATGCGAAGTCAAGTAGGCCTTAGGAAGCATCACTACAAACAAAGCTAGTGGAAGTGGTGGAATTCCAGTTGAGCTATTTCAAATCCTAAAAGATGATGCTGTGAAAGTGCTACACTAATATGTCAGCAAACTTGGAAAACTCAGCAGTGGCAACAGGACTGGAAGTAGGCCAGTTTTCATTCCAATTCCAAAGAAAGACAATGTCAAAGAATGCTCAAACTACCGCACAATTGCACTCATCTCACACACTAGTAAAGAAATGCTCAAAATTCTCCAAGCCAGGCTTTAGCAATAGCTGAACCATGAACTTCCAGATGTTCAAGCTGGTTTTAGAAAAGGCAGAGGAACCAGAGATCAAACTGACAACATCTGCTGGATCATTGAAAAGGCAAGAGAGTTCTAGAAAAACATCTATTTTTGCTTTATTGACTTTGCCAAAGCCTTTGACTGTGTGGATCACAATAAACTGTGGAAAATTCTGGAAGAGATGGGAATACCAGACCACCTGACCTGCCTCTTGAGAAACCTGTATGCAGGTCAAGAAGCAACAGTTAGAACTGGGCATGGAACAACAGATGGTTCCAAATAGGAAAAGGAGTACATCAAGTCTGTATATTGTCACCCTGCTTATTTAACTTATATGCATAGTACATCATGAGAAACGCTGGGTTGGAAGAAGCACAAGCTGGAATCAAGATTGCCGGGAGAAATATCAATAACCTCAGATATGCAGATGACACTACCCTTATGGTAGAAAGTGAAGGAGAACTAAAGAGCCTCTTGATGAAAGTGAAAAAGGAGAGCGAAAAGGTTGGCTTAAAGCTCAACATTCAGAAAACGAAGATCATGGCATCCAGTCTCATCATTTCATAGGAAATAGATGGGGAAACAGTGGAAACAGTGGCTGACTTTATTTTGGGGGCTCCAAAATCACTGCAGATGGTGATTTCAGCCATGAAATTAAGACGCTTACTCTTTGAAAGGAAAGTTTCGACCAACCTAGACAGCATATTAAAAAGAAGAGATATTATTTTGTCAACAATGGTCTGTCTCGTCAAGGCTATGGTTTTTCCAGTAATCATGTGTGGATGTGAGAGTTGGACTCTAAGGAAAGCTGAGTGCCGAAAAACTGATGCTTTTGAACTGTGGTGTTGGAAAAGACTCTTGAGAGTCCCTTGGACTGCAAGGAGATCCAACCAGTCCATCCTAAAGAAGATCAGTTCTAGGTGTTCAATGGAAGGACTGATGTTGAAGCTGAGACTCCAATACTTTGGCCACCTGATGCGAAGAGCTGACTCATTTGAAAAGACCCTGATGCTGGAAAAGATTGAGGGCAGGAGGAGAAGGGGACTACCAAGGATGAGATGATTGGATGGCATCACTGACTCAATGGACATGAACTTGGGTGAAGTCCGGAAGTTGGTAATGGACAGGGAGGGCTGGCGTGCTGTGGTTCATGGGGTTGCAAAGAGTCGGACACCACTGAGCAATTGAACTGAACTGATTTAGAGATGTTCTCAAAGGCACTCTTTTGTGGACGTGCAGGGTACCTTCCTGCTGGAACTTGAGGGGTCCTTTGTCTTCCAGCTGCTGGTGGTTCTTCTGTCCAAGGCCTTGCCCTAGAGTGGGTGGAGTGGCCACACGCCGTTCCTCCCCAGTCTCATCCTGCCTCTCCTCCCACGTAGCTATCAAGACTTTTTACTTCCCAGAATGTTTGGGCTTGAAGTTACATTAAAGCGAAGTTATTTGGGGAAAAAAAAAAAAAACTCATTATTTCCAACTTTTTCTTCCTTTTTACATTATTCTGTCCCCTACGGTAAACTCTCAGCATTAAATAAACACTTCAAATGTATTTTGCATGACTTTAGTTGTAAACTGCTTCACATGCTGGCAGAGCAGTGCTCCAGTGACCTGACAACAAGCCCAGGACTTCTTTCTGACCATAAGTAGCAGGCACTGGTGTCCATCCTGAGCAGCCCCTCCACGCTGTCCCTTAGCAGATAACCATGGCTGAGAAGTGTGGACCCTTGTCTATGTTGAGCAGAGATGGAGACAGCGCTGTGTTCTTACAGTTGGACAGTGGTTCTCACCTAGCCTTCCTGGGCTAGCAGCACAAGCATCCCCTGGAATGTGCTAGAAATTCAGGGACTCAGGCCCCATCCAGTCCTCAGAAACTCTAGGAGTGGGGCCTTCCAGGTGACTGGGATGCAGGCTGAAGTTTGAGAACCACTGTCTTTAATTACTCCTATGCTATAGATTTTCTACATCAGATTCCCAGTATGGTGAGGTTTTAAATTTAGTCTTATTTTTATATAAAATAATTGCCAAACTTTCATTAAGTTTGAGAAGCAAAAGCACTCTGTAAATTCAGGGCCCTAGCTGAGCGCTGTCGAATGAAAAAGTTATTTTTTTTTAAGAATATATATGTAAAGCAAACTTTTGAAGAGCTTTAGGCTCTAGACTCAAACTTCCCAATTGATCTGGGTTCCTGTCCACTGACTGAGTTGATTAGTTAGACAAGTTCCTTGAATGCTCTTACCTCTAGATCTCTTATCTATAAAATATGATAATCTGTAATTAATAGCACTGTTGGGACAAGTAAGGTAAAGCATTTAGAATAGTGCCCAGAGTAAGTGGATAAAAAATGTTAGACAATTTACAGTGATTCATAATATTTTATATGGGAAACTATAGGTTTTCCTTTAAAGATGATGAGGGAAATAATAACAATTTCAGATCAAGAGTTGCTTATTGGAATGGTATTGCCCAGGTAATACTTGGAAATAGGTGTGTTGGTGAGGGCTGAGTTGGAGTTATCTTATAGGACTCAGGAATGTAGGCAAGTGGAGTGCTTGCTACTGTCATTTAGAGAATAGAGAAAGGAGAGGCTAAAGGTTGTTCGCTGTGAAAGAAGGGACCACAAAACAATAAATATCTTGCCCCAAATGCCAATAGCTCCCTAGTTGAGACACATTACCACGGGAACCCAGCTTTAAGACACAGTGAAAAGTCTCTATAGCTGAAGAGGCAGCTTTTAAATTATTATTATCTTTAGGGTTATATAAGTTGTGTCTTAAGAAATATATTAGTCTGTTAAGATTTTCTATTTCTTCCTGGTCGAGTTTTGGAAAGTTGTACTTTTCTAAGAATTTGTCCATTTCTTCCTCGTTGTCCATTTTATTGGCATACAATTGTTGATAGTAGTCTCTTATGATCCTTTGTATTTCTGTGTTGTCTGTTGTGATCTCTCCTTTTCATTTCTAATTTTATTGATTTGATTTTTCTCCCTTTGTTTCTTGATGAGTCTGGCTAATGGTTTGTCAATTTTATTTATCCTTTCAAAGAACCAGCTTTTGGTTTTGTTGATTTTTGCTATGGTCTCTTTTGTTTCTTTAGCATTTATTTCTGCTCTAATTTTTAAGATTTCTTTCCTTCTACTAACCCTGGTGTTCTTCATTTCTTCCTTTTCTAGTTGCTTTAGGTGTAAAAGCCCAGGTCCAGACGGCTTCACAGCTGAATTCTACCAAAAATTTAGAGAAGAGCTAACACCTATCCTGCTCAAACTCTTCCAGAAAATTGCAGAGGATGGTAAACTTCCAAACTCATTCTATGAGGCCACCATCACCCTAATACCAAAACCTGACAAAGATCCCACAAAAAAAGAAAACTACAGGCCAATATCACTGATGAGCATAGATGCAAAAATCCTTAACAAAATTCTAGCAATCAGAATCCAACAACACATTAAAAAGATCATACACCAGGACCAAGTGGGCTTTATCCCAGGGATGCAAGGATTCTTCAATATCCGCAAATCAATCAATGTAATACACCACATTAACAAATTGAAAAATAAAAACCATATGATTATCTCAATAGATGCAGAGAAAGCCTTTGACAAAATTCAACATCCATTTATGATAAAAACTCTCCAGAAAGCAGGAATAGAAGGAACATATCTCAACATAATAAAAGCTATATATGACAAACCCACAGCAAACATTATCCTCAATGGTGAAAAATTGAAAGCATTTCCTCTAAAGTCAGGAACAAGACAAGGGTGCCCACTTTCACCATTACTATTCAACATAGTTTTGTAAGTTTTGGCCATAGCAATCAGAACAGAAAAAGAAATAAAAGGAATCCAAATTGGAAAAGAAGAAGTAAAGCTCTCACTGTTTGCAGATGACATGATCCTCTACATAGAAAACCCTAAAGACTGCACCAGAAAATTACTAGAACTAATCAATGACTATAGTAAAGTTGCAGGATATAAAATCAACACCCAGAAATCCCTTGCATTCCTATACACTAATAATGAGAAAATAGAAAGAGAAATTAAGGAAACAACTCCATTCACCATTGCAACAGAAAGAATAAAATACTTAGCAATATATCTACCTAAAGAAACTAAAGACCTATATATAGAAAACTATAAAACACTGGTGAAAGAAATCAAAGAGGACTAACAGATGGAGAAATATACCATGTTCATGGATTGGAAGAATCAATATAGTGAAAATGAGCATACTACCCAAAGCAATCTATAGATTCAATGCAATCCCTATCAAGCTACCAACAGCATTCTTCACAGAGCTAGAACAAATAATTTCATAATTTGTATGGAAATACAAAAAACCTCGAATAGCCAAAGCGATCTTGAGAAAGAAGAATGGAACTGGAGGAATCAACCTACCTGACTTCAGGCTCTACTACAAAGCCACAGTTATCAAGACAGTATGGTACTGGCACAAAGACAGAAATATAGATCAATGGAACAAAATAGAAAGCCCAGAGATAAATCCACGCACATATGGACACCTTATCTTTGACAAAGAAGGCAAGAATATACAATGGATTAAAGACAATCTCTTTAACAAGTGGTGCTGGGAACTCTGGTCAACCACTTGTAAAAGAATGAAACTAGAACACTTTCTAACACCATACACAAAAATAAACTCAAAATGGATTAAAGATCTCAACGTAAGACCAGAAACTATAAAACTCCTAGAGGAGAACATAGGCAAAACACTCTCTGACATACATCACAGCAGGATCCTCTATGACCCACCTCCCAGAATATTGGAAATAAAAGCAAAAATAAACAAATGGGACCTAATTAACCTTAAAAGCTTCTGCACATCAAAGGAAACTATTAGCAAGGTGAAAAGACAGCCTTCAGAATGGGAGAAGATAATAGCAAATGAAGCAACTGACAAACAACTAATCTCGAGAATATACAAGCAACTCCTACAGCTCAACTCCAGAAAAACAAATGACCCAATAAAAAAATGGGCCAAAGAACTAAATAGACATTTCTCCAAAGAAGACATCCAGATGGCTAACAAACACATGAAAAGATGCTCAACATCACTCATGATCAGAGAAATGCAAATCAAAACCACTATGAGGTACCATTTCACACCAGTCAGAATGGCTGCGATCCAAAAGTCTACAAGTAATATATGCTGGAGAGGGTGTGGAGAAAAGGGAACCCTCTTACACTGTTGGTGGGAATGCAAACTAGTACAGCCACTATGGAGAACAGTGTGGAGATTCCTTAAAAAACTGGAAATAGACCTGCCTTATGATCCAGCAATCCCACTGCTGGGCATACACACTGAGGAAACCAGAAGGGAAAGAGACACGTGTATTCCAATGTTCATCGCAGCACTGTTTATAATAGCCAGGACATGGAAGCAACCTCGATGTCCATCAGCAGATGAATGGATAAGAAAGCAGTGGTACATATACACAATGGAGTATTATTCAGCCATTAAAAAGAATACATTTGAATCAGTTCTAATGAGGTGGATGAAACTGGAGCCTATTATACAGAGTGAAGTAAGCCAGAAAGAAAAACACCAATACAGTATACTAACGCATATATATGGAATTTAGAAAGATGGTAACAATAACCCTGTGTACGAGACAGCAAAAGAGACACTGATGTATAGAACAGTCTTATGGACTCTGTGAGAGAGAGAGAGGGTGGGAAGATTTGGGAGAATGGCATTGAAACATGTAAAATATCATGTATGAAATGAGTCGCCGGTCCAGGTTCGATGCACGATACTGAATGCTTGGGGCTGGTGCACTGGGATGACCCAGAGGGATGGAATGGGGAGGGAGGAGGGAGGAGGGTTCAGGATGGGGAACACATGTATACCTGTGGCAGATTCATTTTGATATTTGGCAAAACTAATACAGTTATGTAAAGTTTAAAAATAAAATAAAATCTAAAATTAAAAAAAAAAAGAAATAGATTAAAATAACACTAACGTGAAAATGGCTTAAATGGTATGGTAGAGAAGAATATCAGCAGGCATTTTTATATATTCAATTTCAACTAGTTACTCAAGAAGAGTGTTCTTACACAAACCTAGTGATTCAGGAAAACAACACTATTGAAGTTTACAGAAGTAAATTCAGTATGCCCATAGCATGACTTAGTATGTCACCTGGGTTTAAAAATAAAACTACACAGCCTCTCTTTAGGAAATAAAGTAGGTAAGCAAATATATTTTTTGAATTATTGGAAACAAAACAATTTTTGAGATGTAAAAAATTTTTATTTATTGGTTTGAGGGCTAAACACATTTTTTTCCTCAAGAATATTTGTGTGTTGTGAATTGTTGGTAATCACATTAATTGCAAGGCTTTTCTCTGATCTAATTAATTATTATTTTCCCTGTTACTAACACCTGTTGGTGGCTGTCCTAGATTTAAAAGCTGAGAAACATTTCTTAACCTACAGATAAGAAGGTTAACAGTAAATTGAAATAGAGAAAATTTTTCTTGTTGGAAGGTTCATTCAAGTAAGCTAGTCTTCAAAGTAAAAGAGATTTATTTTTTTTTAAATATGTTCAATTCTAAAAAAAATACACAACAGCACTATCCAATAGAAATATAATATAAGCCACAGATGCAAGGCATACAACTAATTTTAAATCTTAAGTTTAAAATTTTTCTAGTAGCCATATTAAAGTTAAAAAAATAGGTGAGGTTAACTCACTAATTTCAATAATATATTTTATGTATCCAAAATTCTATTTCAAAATACAATCAATATAAAACTGTTGATATATTCTTTGTTTATACTGAGTCTTCAAAATCCAGGATGTCTTTTACACTTAAGGCACATCTCCATGTGCACAGCCACATTTCAAGTGCTTGGTAGCCTCATGTGGTTAGAGGCTACTGTATTGGACAGTAGAGGTCTCGAGGGTCTTCATCCCCTACCAACTCTTTCCAAATCTTTTGTTCTTTTATTTTTTTAAAGGATATACATGCCTTCATATATCCTACTGTGTTTTAAAAACTTAATGAAGAACCAAATAGTTATTGTAGATACCAGCTCTTTATTACTCTCTCTGACCTCAAGAATCTTACATAACAATGAAAGAAGTAAAACATATATAGAAATAACCATAAGATACAGGATATGATGAATACATTAAGAATTAAAAAATAATGCCATAGGATGTATGTCTTGAAACAATATTTCTTCCATGCCTCTATTTTGCATCATCTTCCTTCCTATTCATATTTCCACATCAAATTATTTCTTCTCACTATATAAATAAGTGATAATAGGAATTTAATTTATCGTAGTTTCAATGAAGTTAAATAAAATCAAATATAATCCTCATTTTAATAATCACATGAACCTAGGGAACTCTAGAATATATTTTATATGATAAAAAACATATATCCCAAAATAAAAAAGTCAGTGCTAGCAATCATCCAGGAGAAGGCAATGGCAACCCACTCCAGTACTCTTGCCTGGAAAATCCCATGGACGGCAGCGCCTGGTGGGCTGCCGTCTATGGGGTCACATAGAGTCGGACATGACTCAAGCCACTTAGCAGCAGCAGCAGCAGCAGCAATCATCCAGAGAAGATTATAAAGAAAAATAAATAAGAAAAAACTCATTAGGAATAATTTACTCCCAAAGAAATTGTTATGTGATCATTATCTTCCACTTCCTAGTTCTTAGTTGGTAGAAAATAGTCGTTCATTGTTAACAATATCAAGTTTTACAGGAAATTTCTGACTGATTATTCCTCCTCCTGCCAAGTCTGCGTACTCCTTTTTTGATGTTATATACAGGAATTCTATTATGTCCTCTTTTTGTATATATAAATACTCTTAGCAACAAGAAAAAAAGCTGAATGGATTTACTCTGTGCTGTCTCTGAGATTTAAAGCTTATCTGTAAGAGGTATATGTGCATGCCAATGTTTAATTCAAGAGTTATTCAACTGAGGACCTTTAAGAATGAACAGATATGTTTGCATCTCACATAAGTGGGGAAGCCACTTGGGGATACAACTTGGAGTTGAATGTCGAACATTATAACTGGACTGTTTTCTTGTACTTGAAGTACAAAAGACCTGTTTGACATATCTTTCTGTTATTTATACTAAATAAATGATGCTTGGAGTATTTTCTGTTGGAGGGTACTGTGTCTCCCAGATTATTTACTCAGCAGGCATGAATTGGGAGAGGAGGGAAGATCCAATGGCCAAATTTCTGTGGATATGAAGTAGGGTTTCCCAAAGCGTTGAGGACAGGGATACAGACTATAGAGTTTTGAGAAAGAAGGTCCTCTTTGAGAGGTAGGAACACCTACCTCTCAAAAGCATTATGGCTAGAAACTAGATTGAGTCCATAAGAGAACTCCCACAGGTGGGGTTTAACCCCTGTATGCTTACCATTGGAATAAGGAAAGAGTCATATTTAGAAAACAGTTTTAAACGTGGAAACCATTATGTATTTATTTCACACTTCAGCGAAATCTGACACACCTGGCCAACCTTCAGTTGACACTGGTGGAAGAGCAATGGAATGGAACAGAGAAAGAGATGTGGCTTGCTTTGTATCCATCTCCTCAGCCCAGGCCCATACATAGCACACAGTGGGAGGAGTGACAGGCTGCAGGAGTTTGGGAATCCTGCACAAAGAAAGCGCCAGGCCCCAGTGAAGTTAGAGACCACACGGAGGTGCAGGCACCCCGGGATGGAATTTTCAGATATGGGCCAGAAATGGATATGGAACAACCTTCCTTTTTCTTATGTATTCAAAGGAGGGTACTTTTATTAGAGAGATGGTGTAGCATGTAAGAGGGAGGCTGGAGGAAGATGCACCTACTTTACACTACTGTTATCCATAATTAGGACAAGATAGTGATGAACAAGTTGAGCTCTTAAGTTAGGATAGATGTATGTTTGTATCCCATCACTACCAATAAATAGCTGTGTGAACTGAGGCAAGTATCTGCTCTTGGTTTTCCATCAATAGAAGGGAAATAATAGTAATATCTCTTTTGTAGTGTTGTGAGAAATAAATAATACATAAGTTTTTAGTACAGTACCTATCAGAATCAAATGTTTAATATTATCTAATATTGCAATTGGTCTTTTTACTTTAGTCTTTATATTTTTATGTTTATATACTGACTGTTTATTACATTAATACTCAGAAAATAATTTAGTATATCATGTTGAATAAATATATTTCCATGCTGTGGAAAAGAAAAAGAGAAATTGACCATTAAGGGGATATTCTGAAATGTAAAAGCAAAAGACTCTTACTTTCAGCTGAAGTTTCTGGCACTTAAGAATTCTCTATTCAAGTTGTAAATTACTTTCAAACTATATTTCTTTAATTTTTAATTATCAGTAATGACTGACCCTGAGAAAATTTGAGCCATTTATAAGAAGTCATCTTTAGAGAGGTTGTAGTTGAAACATGTAAATAAATCTAGGAAACGTGAAGACAGCCAAGACAGGGTAAATAAGAGACAGACTAGAAGTTTTAGAGAGCTGAAGAATAAAAAGAAGCACAATATGTTAGAAGCAAAAAGGAGAGAATTTCAAGGAAGAAAAGATAATTAGTTTCAAATTCTACAGAGAGAAGAGAACTGGCAGGATTGTTAAATTTGACAAAATGCCAAATTGAAAGAATTTTTTTGAAATAACCAGAAAGTTTTATAAATATCAGTATTAGGCTATTTTCCAAGAACTTTGAAAAAGAGGGAATAGATAGTGAAAAAATAAACCACAGGAGGGTAAGTAAGGGAAAGATATTTTTGGTGCACAGGAAAGCCAATCGGTTTGGAGGTGGAAGGCAATTTGCAGGTTGGCACTAAGGTTTTAAGGTCTTCTACATGTTTTTAGTACCTGAAGGGACATAAAACCACTGAACTCAAGAAAGGGGCCCCAACATCTCAAAGTAATAAATCTTACAAACAATCTAAATACAAAAAGGAGCACGCATGTTTCTCACCCTCTGTTCAGTGTGGGCCTAGCTGCCTGGGGTTGTGCATAACAGTTCCCAATTCACAAACCAAAGCCATCAATATCATTTATCTGGATTTACCGTCTCTGACAAGGCTGCACAGACTTATAGGTCCCTTTGGTTTCCTTCCTAAACTCCCTGTTCTGGAAAACAGTACATCCTCTTAATAATCAAAGAAATTTCTCTTCAACTAGTGACAGAGAGAAACTAGTGGTACAATTTGTTTTTCCTCTTTGAATTTCGTAAAATATGCAAAGGTTTTGAAAAGGGTTGAGAGAATCTTTCATCCAGCCCCCTCCCCCATATCAGTTATAATACTCATATTAAGCTTTTTAGAGAAGTATCTTCAGAATCATCATAATCATCAACTTTAATGTGTGTCTTAGAAGATGGAAACTTAGACTGAGTGACTTGTCCAAGGAAATTAGCCACTGGATAGCAAAGCTCCTCACCAAATCTGTGCTTTCTAACTGTTGGTCAAGGGTTTTCAAATTAACCAGACTGTCTCTTAGTTTTTGTAATGACTAAATTCTTAGTGATGTGCATGCTCAGTCTCTGTGTTGTGTCCAACTCTTTGTGACCCCATGGACTACAGCCTGCCAGACTCCTCTGAATATGAGATTTTCTAGGCAAGAATGCTGGACTGGGTTGCCATATCCTACTCTAAGGGATCTTCCTAACCCAGGAATTGAACCCACGTTTCTTGCATCTCCTGCATTGGCAGACATATTCTTTACCACTGAGCCACCAGGGAAGTACAAGGCAACAAATTGTGGAATGTTTTACTGCAGAACTGAATCTTCCTATTATCCATGAATATATTTCTAGTAGGCAAGATTCTCTTCAATCCTTCCTACTTTAGACCTTGACACAAACTGTTTGCTCTTTCAAGAAAAATTATCCTGTTTTTCCTGAAACTCATCATATGATAACTCCTCCTCACATTTCATACTGAAAACTGCTTTCTTCTGTAGAATTCTGTAACATTCAGACACAAGTCACCATACTCTCTATTTCTATACCATGTTTTAATAATTATTTGTGGATTATTATTTAAAGTCAGTCTTACAGACTGGACTTCAGCTATGTGCATCCATTTTCTGTTCTTCAAAAATGCCAAGCGCACTCCTGTCTCAGGGCCATTGTGCTTGCTCTTCCCTCTACCTGGAAATTTCTCTCCTCAGATGTCCACCCTCTTCCTTCTCATCTCTGCTGCAATGTTACATAAGGGAAAGCCTGACCATGCTAACATAAAATCTCCTTCTCCTTGTTCCATCACTCAGTATCTCCTTGATTCTGCTTTAATATTCTTTATAATGATTATTACCATCTATATTATTATTATTAAATATGTATATATATACATATATACTTAATATATCAGTGTGTATATATATATAAAGCTTCCAGGTGGCACAAGTGGTAAAGAACTTGCCTGTTAATACAGGAGATATAAGAGACAGGGGTTTGATCCCTGGGTCGGGAAGATCCCCTGGAGGAAGGCATGGCAACCCACTCAAGTATTCTTGACTGGACAATCCTATGGACAGAGGAGCCTGGCGGGTAATAGTCCATAGGGTTGCAAAGAGTTTGATAGGACTGAAGTGACTTAGTATATATATATATACACACACACACACACACACACACACATACACACACACATCTAAAAAATGCTGCTTTCTTTCTTCTACAACTAGAATAGAAGCTTCATAAGAATTGAAACTGAGCTGTTTTTTTATTGCTATTTCCCTAGGATCTACAAAAATGCTTGATACATAGTACATGCTCAATAAATACTGTAGCTGTTGAATGTATTACTAGATTAGTCATACTTCCTAGTTCACATTTCTGTTTTGATTACTTGTACAAAATCAACAAACTAAAAAGTGAACTAAATATGAATTTGAATTCATATTCTATATTCACACTGAATTTCACTTACTAATACATTCAAAATGTTTTTCAAAATTGTAATATTTACTTTATTTTCAGCATTATTTTACAAATTTATAAACTACATTGAGAAATTGATTTCTTTTTGTAAGCTGGAGATACAATGCATTATATCAATAACAGCAAAAAAGAATCCAAAGTTAGACAAAAGCAGTATAATCCAAATGAACTAAAACATGTTTCCTGAGATGGTAAAAGTAAAAGAGCATTGCTCAGTCATGTCCAACTCTTTGCAACCCCATGGACTATACAGTCCATGGAATTCTCTAGGCCAGAATACTGCAGTGGATAGCCTTTCCCCTCTCCAGGGGATCTTCTCAACCCAAGAATTGAATCCAGGTCTCCCACATTGCAGGCTGCTTTTTTACCAGCTGAGCCACAAGGAAAGACCTCAGATCAATGTTAGCTAAATTATCAATTCAGTGCCTATGGTCTATGTGCAGCCTTAAAAATGCAATCATTTAGAAGAAAATGATGTTTTCATAAAATCATAATCTCACATTTCAGATTTATTATGGGTATGTAAACAAAAATTGTTTCAACTTCTTTTCTTCTAAAATGACCAAAATACCCAGCCCATTTGCTAGACAACCAATGGTTTAACAGATTAGAGTAGATATTTTTAAGATAAGAGCTTCTCTGGTGGCTCAGATGGTAAAGAAACTGCCTACAATGCAGGAGACCAGGGTTCAATCCCTGGGTCCAGAAGATCCCCTGGAGAAGGGTATGGCAACCCAATCCAGTATTCTTGCCTGGAGAATTCCACAGACAGAGGAGCCTGGCGGGCTATAAGTCATAGGGTCTCAAAGAGTCAGACACAACTGAGCAGCTAACACTTTCACTTTCCCATATAAAAACCTAGCTCAGATCCATAATCCATGCCTCCTTATTATCTCAGGTTTTGCATTTTTTTAAAAGCATATTTTATAGATAATATGTCTGTCACTTGTTTCATCAGGATATTGATGACAGATATATCCAGTCAGCCACTTCAACTAGACAACTAATAATCAATTATTACAGAACATTCTGCTGGGGAAAAATGGATTGGACTTTAGATGGACAAGACTATTTTATTGTAAAGTTATTCAAAAGAAGAGAAACATGGGTAATAAAAATTCAAGAGAGAGGCGTACTTAGAACATTTTTTCCAGACCATGAATTATTTCATAGAATATAAATGGATAAAACATGTAAAACAGCTTTCATACAGTACAAAGTTAGAATTTGTATAAATATAAATATAATATAAATATATAAATAAATATAGATATAAGTGCATTTATATCCATTTATTCATATGCTTATTCATCTATTCAAAAAATAATTGAAAAATTATTACACGCTAAGCGCTAGGGATCTACAAATGAAAAAGATCATCCTTGAGTAGAAAGGTCGTACTACAGACTCTCTCTTCTTAAATATTTATTTTTCTGCTGATATTTTCCTGTCAGTATTCTACTCAAATACCTTTACTATAAAGTATCAAAATAATCTTTTGAATTCTAGAGAAGGTATCGTATATATGTGATTATACTGTTATTTTTAGGTTTTTTTTAAAGTCACTAATTATAACAATAGTTTACCAGTTAGAAATAACTTATTCAAAAAAAGATTTAGAACTACTATTCATAAATAAATCTAGGCTAAGACAGCAGAATCCACCTAATAAGTATTCTAATGTGATTCAAAGGACACATATTAGAAAGGTAGCAGCCCCCATGCAAAAGTAGTAAAGGAGAATTACATTGCTTAATGGTTTGATGGATGTGTAGAATACCTATTTGAATGTTTAAATGGCAGTGTTTTGCAAATGGAATGCATTAGTGCTTAAGCACCAATATCACCTGAATAAATCCAAGCTTATAAGAGTACAAGCCTGGATACTCTCTTTGTATATGTATAATCCAGGTGATTTTCTACAGATAATGTGACACAATATTCCTTTCTTCCTTAAACATGCTGCTGGCTAAATAAAGCAAGAAAGTATCACCTGTTCTTGCTAAATTGAAACACATGTAATAACTGTGCACCTTCTAACAAAAAAGACATCAAGGAAAGTTTGAGTTAGTACTTTTAAATTTTGTTTGAATCAGATCAGAGCAGATCAGTCATGTCTGACTCTTTGCGACCCCATGAATCGCAGCACGCCAGGCCTCCCTGTCCATCACCAACTCCCAGAGTTCACTCAGACTCACGTCCATCGAGTCAGTGATGCCATCCAGCCATCTCATCCTCTGTCGTCCCCTTCTCCGTTTGACCCCAATCCCTCCCAGCATCAAAGTCTTTTCCAATGAGTAAACTCTTCCCATGAGGTGGCCAAAGTACTGGAGTTTCAGCTTTAACATCAGTCCTTCCAAAGAAATCCCAGGGCTGATCTCCTTCAGAATAGACTGGTTGGATCTCCTTGCAGTCCAAGGGACTCTCAAGAGTCTTCTGCAACACCACAGTTCAAAAGCATCAATTCTTTGGTGCTCAGCCTTCTTCACAGTCCAACTCTCACATCCATACATGACCACAGGAAAAAACATAAGAGTATAGAAATAAATTATTTTCTTTCTTCCTTTATCTACTTATATTGAACTGGGAATGCTTAGTGTTTTGTTGTCTATAAATATATTAAAATATTACTATAGCCAAAACCCATCACTTTCTTTTTTTTTTGGCCATTAAAATAATGAGACTTTAATAAAAAAAATCATAAGATATTACATATAGTAGAAATAAGAAGATGGAAAATTTGCTGTAATAAATGCTTTGTTTAAGTTTATACTTTGTAAAGAAGTGTCACAAGGCAAGTTTAACGAAAGCTCTATTTTTAAGTAAAGAATAAAATAAAAGGCATTTACAGACAGGAATAATTTGGATGACAGTTTGGATGCAAAAGCTGGCAAGATAATCATAATAATGTTAATAATAATAATGATAGCTGATAATCATAGAAACAGCAAATCCACATATAGGAAATGCAAATACATGAGGTTCTAATAATCCTTGATTTGAGAAAAATCTATAAAAAATATGGCCTTTAGTAATGAAAGCAATTCAACAGTTAGTGTTCCTGAGAACTCTTGATTTTTGTTTGTTTCATGTTTGTAATTTATTTTACTGCATTCCATTAGGGAAGAATGCTGCTGAACTTCACAGTGAGGATTTTGGTTGGCCAATGTACCAAGATTGAGATTTGAAACCAAGAGTGCATTGATGGATAGTATGCATTTTTCTTTTTAATGGAAGAATTTGAAGTCTGATATCACTTAAAACATATTTAATCTTCCATTAGAAAATATGGTGACCCTGTGATATCACTTTCACATTAACAATTGACACATACACTCTTTCATAAGTCAATTATTTAAAATTCTTACTTGAGGTTTGCTCTCAGCCATGACAGATTAGTTAATACTAGGCTATCTCTCCCATGAAGAAAACTTCTAAACTAGAAAAAAATGTATGCAGTCCATTAAAGAATATTTGAGAGGGGAGACAAACAAATGGAATGCTTGATAGTGGATTGTATCTTGGACAAGGAGATTAAGAAAACTAACATGACAAAAGTTTAATATGTAATGTGATTATATACATAAAACATCAATATAAAATTTTTTCTTTGAAATTTATACTGTAGCTATATAAGAGAATATCTTTCTTCCTAGTAAATGCATACTATTTAGTAGTAAAAGAGCATTGCTCAGTCGTGTCTAACTCTTTGTGACCCCATGGACTATACAGTCTGTGGAATTCTCCAGGCCAGAACACTGGAGTGGGTAGCCTTTCCCTTCTCCGGGGGATCTTCCCAACCCAGGGATTGAACCCAGGTCTTCCACATTGCAGGCAGATTCTTTACCATCTGAGCCACAAAGGAACCCCAAAAATACTGGAGTGAGTAGCCTATCCCTTCTTAGTGGATCTTCCCGACCCAGTAGTTAAACTGGGGTCTCCTGTATTGCAAGCGGATTCTTTACCAACTGAGCTATCAGGGAAGCACTAAAAGAGCATTATATCTCCAATTTACTTACCAGTGATTTAGGAAAAATGTATAACTATATTAAGCCCTGTGTATCTGTGTGTAATACATGTGTCTTAATGTGTGTATATATAGAGAGAATGATAAAGCAAACAGAAATGCAAAAATATATAAACAAATATTGAATCTGAGTGAGAATGTTTAGAATTTTTTTATTTTATTTTATTTTATTTTTTAACTTTATAATATTGTATTGGTTTTGCCATATATCAACATGAATCTGCCACAGGTATACACGTGCTCCCCATCCTGAACCCTCCTCCCTCCTCCCTCCCCATACCATCCCTCTGGGTCGTCCCAGTGCACCAGCCCCAAGCATCCAGTATCGTGCATCGAACCTGGACTGGCGACTCGTTTCATATATGATACTATACATGTTTCAATGTCATTCTCCCAAATCATCCCACCCTCTCCCTCTCCCACAGAGTCCAAAGACTGTTCTATACATCTGTGTCTCTTTTGCTGTCTCGTATACAGGGTTATTGTTGCCATCTTTCTAAATGCCATATATATGCGTTAGTATACTGTATTGGTGTTTAGAATTAAATTGTACTGTTCTTCCAATTTCAAACTAAGTTTCAAATTATGTAAAAAAATTAGAGAGAAAAATTCTTTCTTTGTAACAGAACTGTGTCTATGAAAAAATTTATATGTGATACAAAAAATATCTAGAAACTAAAAAGGGTGTTTTAATAGATATCTCAAGGAATTTCTGAACATTGTGACAGAGTACCTAAGCCTACTACTTGATGAAAAATGCCCAGGAAAATAGATTCATAAAAAGATAATACAAGACCCACAGCAATAAATTTAAAATTCAAATTGCAGCCTATGTGGTAAAGAATTAAATATACAAGTAACAATTTCTATTGTTTAGGCTTTGATGAATGAAGTATCTATTTTTAAACTGAAATTTCTGAGTAAGATAGCCACTTTTCTCAACTGAATTTTGCTAGCACCAGTTAGGATTTAATATTTATATTATTTTTATTCACATCTATTATGAAGATGGACATTGATCAATGATGTAATTATTTGTTCCAGAATGAAATTAACTTATATCTAAATGGACAGTATATGGGTCCGTCACCAAGGAATGTACAATTTAGACTGAACAATAAAATTATACTTTGCCTCCATTATACACAGAAGCCCAATTTTATTAGGCCTTCAATTGCCGTTACACATCATTACCCAACTGGGTAAGCTACTAGCCCATGAGTTTCAAAGCAACACATGGGATTTTGCCACATAACTCCTACCAAAAAAATTCTTGCTTTATGCAATGAAACTATAGGGTTCATAGATTTTGGGAATGGAAATGTCTCATTAGATCATCCAGTTCATTATTTTGAAAGATTATTACTCATTACATGGTCTCTATTCCCAAGTGGTTTACCCAGTCAGATTTTTAACTTCTGTGCCATTACAACTTTCTCTGCTGACTTCTGAAGACCACTTTATAATGCCCCAGGGATTTCTTTATAGCCTACATGTATATTTTCCTCAAAGAATTTAAAGGATGAAGTCCCAAATTTTCTTTTATCTCCATAAAAACTGAATCTCTCTACTGATTTTTTTAATGTATTTTTTTTCCTTTCTACTGAGACTCACAAAGTTTTGCTTCAAATTTGCACCACAAACAAAAAAGAATACCACTGGTAAGATTTTTTTTAATGCTTATGATTTCACTTGCCAAGATATATACCATAGAAATAATATGGCTGTAAATGCTTCAGCCATTAAGAAGGGTCCCATTAATAACCACTTGAAAATTAACACAACAACAATATTGTTCTCCAGAGAAAAATTTCACAGCAAAATCAATTTTAATTTATTATGTAGTATGCCCAGATAACAGAGAAGGCAATGGCTACCCACTCCAGTACTCTTGCTTGGAAAATCCTATGGATGGAGGAGCCTGGTAGGCTGCAGTCCATGGGGTCCTAAGTCGGACACAACTGAACGACTTCACTTTCACTTTTTGCTTTCATGCACTGCAGAAGGAAATGGCAACCCACTCCAGTGTTCTTGCCTGGAGAATCCCAGGGACAGGGAAGCCTGGTGGGCTGCCATCTATGGGGTCGCACAGAGTCAGACATGACTGAAGTGACTTAGCAACTTAGCAATGCCCAGATAAATAAGACACAAAACAAAGCTTAGTTTTCCTCAAATGAAATTAGATTTGAGAAATCTTATATCACATCTTATGTCAAAACTAAAGTGGCCAATTTTATTTATTTCAGTTACATTTTTGCCTTATTTATGAACTGGCATTTTGGAAACTGTCTTGTATTCTTATTTAGGTCTTGCCTCTAGTGATGGGTTCCACAAAAGGATCTGAGATCAAGGATTATAGTCACCATCAAAGCATTCTAACATTTAGGAATACCCTATTCCTAAATCAATTAGTAATTGAGTTTCATTATTAGTGAAGGCTATGGTTTTTCCAGTAGTCATGTATGGATGTGAGAGTTGGACTGTGAAGAAAGCTGAGCACCGAAGAATTGATGCTTTTGAACTGTGGTGTTGGAGAAGACTCTTGAGAGTCCATTGGACTGCAAGGAGATCCAACCAGTCCATCCTAAAGGCAATCAGTCCTGGGTGTTCATTGGAAGGACTGATGTTGAAGCTGAAACTCCAATACTTTGGCCACCTCATGTGAAGAGTTGACTCATTGGAAAAGACTCTGATGCTGGGAGGGATTGGGGACAGGAGAAGGGGATGACAGAGGATGATATAGCTGAATGGCATCACCAACTCGATGGATATGGGTTTGGGTGGACTCTGGGAGTTGGTGATGGACAGGGAGGCCTGGCATGCTGTGATTCATGGGGTCACAAAGAGTCAGACACTACTGAGAGACTGAACTGAACTGACTGATTTCTATATTATTCTCATATTAATGTAATATAAATATAATCTTTTGATTGTGTCTGGAAAACATTAGTGCTCTCTGTGAGAAAGTAAATTTAATCTAATTATTTGGTTTTCATTTTTAAGCATCCTGAAATATTTATTTTCAAGTGTTCTAAATAGTGTATTAATTAAATGATTTAATTTCTATTTTCTTAAATATATTTTAATTTAATCCATAAAGGATATCTCAATAAATTCCCCAAATTAAAAATAGTATAAAACATATATTCTTACTACAGTGCAGGACATATAATATTTAAGAGAAAAAATTAAGTAAAATAGTTAAATCTCAATCATGTATGAAGTAACAAAATAACACAAACCTCTCTCTGACTCTTAAGAAAAAAATTCAAACCCACAGTTATGAATTTCTGACAAAAGTTTACAGAAAATCTACATTTTAATGGATAAATTTATAATCGTATTTAATCAGAAAGAGAGCTCTCTGTTAAATAGAAGCTGTAGGAAATATCTAAAAGTAGAAAGCAAATAAGAAGCTCCACAGTAATCTTCAGTTGCAGACAATAATTCTACCACAGAATATTAGAACAAACTCATGAATTATCAATATTTTTAGGAAAGTCAAGACACTGAAATAGAACCAGCAAATACAATATGCAGAATTTACATCTAAGGAAAGAGACTTAAAAGAGTAATCATAACAGTAATGTAAAACAAATGCATTTCATATGTGCCTAAAAAGAATGAAGCATATTCACAGTAATAAAGCAGGAAAAGTTATGAAAAGCATCACTTACAAAGGTATAAATTTAATTGAAATTTAATTGTTGAATTAAACATTTCCTCAGATTTTAAAATGGCAGAATGGACACAAAGACGTAGTGTCTTTAAAGTTCAATCTGAAAAATCATTCCTAAATATCATTAATACCATAAAAGTTGACAAATAAGAAAAGTATCAAGAAGTTTCAATATCTTTTACTTACTCTCTAAAATGAAGACTTACTAATGAGATTTGACTTACTCTCCAAAATAAATGTGAAGAAGACCATGAGCATCCTACTAATGAGATCAGACAAGTCAGCTTCTTGGTTCAGAGAGCACAGTGGAGGGGAAAGAAGTCCATCAGGAGGGAGTTTCCACACAATGACTTTTGTCCAATTCTAATTGGATTGTCTCTTTCTTGCTGCCTTGCAAGATACAAAGTTTTTTGTCTTCTCCCTGTTTGCAGCTAACCTTTTAACTCTCTTTGTAGTTCCTTTTCACCCACAGAATGACTTGATTTTTATAGAATTATACTTAGAACATTTCTCTCTACATAGTTTTTCTTTTTAATTAAGTTGTGTGTGCATGCTGAGTCATGTCTGACTCTTTACAACTCCATGGACTATACCACCAGGTTCCTCTGTCCATGAAATTTTCCAGGCAAGAATATTAGAGTGGGTTGCCATTTCCTCTTCTAGGCAATCTTTCCGACCCAGGGATCGAACCCACATGTCCTGTGTCTCCTGCATTGGCAGACAGATTCTTTACCACTGAGCCACCTGGGAAGCCCCTTTTACTAAATTATTCTATTTCAATATTTTTGTAATCCATACAGAAAGCATCTGCTTTTCTCATTCTACAGATTAACAAAACAGCCTTCAAATGTTGATATATGGCAAAACCAATACAATATTGTAAAGTTAAAAAATAAAATAAATAAATAAAATAAATAAAAATCTAAAAAAAAAAAGGAACAAATAACTCATCTGTGAATTTTCATTCAGACATTTTGAATCCAAAGCCTACACTCTTACATTTTCTGCTATATGACCCATATTGAATAGTTTGCTGAACGCAGCTGTACAATTATACATGTCTCTAAAACTCCTAAATTTAGACTTACAGTATCAGACTGTATATATTTGAAATTCTGATGAATATTGCCAAATCTCTTTCCTAATTTTTCTACCCACTTGTTATCTTTGAGTACTATCATTTAAAAGGAATATTATGCTAATCTTATAAGTTTAAGTGATGTTATATCTTAATTTGCCTATATTTAGTTATGAGTTAAGTTTAATATATTAAGATTTGTTATTTTTTTATAGTTATTTTTTCCCCTGAGGAATTTTTTTTTAAATATATTTTCTCCTCTTTCTACTTGGCAGGTATTCTTTGTCTTTTTGGTACTGATTTGAAAATTTAAAATGTTTCCTCCTTGTCAATACCTGTTCCCTCCACTGCCATTTTGTTTTTATTTTCATATTCTTTATTGTTTTTGACAAATGAAAGATAAAATTTCTAAGATAAAATTTCAATCTATAAAATTTCTATTTATTACTTTTCCTTTATAATTTTTTATGGATTTTGTAACATACAAAATTCTGTTATGTTATTGCTAGTGCTGCAAATGGTATTTTTATTATATTTTAACTGATTATTAATTACTGTATATAAGCTTTTGAAAAATAACCATGTGTCTATCTCCTTAATCAAATTATTTTATTATTTCTTATAGGTTGTTCAGTTTTTCCTCCTAGAGTAGCAAATACAAATCATATCACTTAGAAACAGTCATTCTTTTTGATCTTTATGGTAGTGGGAATTCCTCTAATGTTTTACCACTATGCAAAGTATTGTCTTTCATTTCGAGATAAATTTCAATATTTAGTCCAAATCCATCAGTTCCTTTTCATAATTTTTTAAAAAATAGATGTTAATATTTCTCAAATGTTTTACTAACATTCCACTGTATATATTTATAAAACATTATATTATATAATCAGTTTGACTTCCTATTTGTCAAATATAACATTATATTATCATTAATTTCCAGTTCTGAGATAACTATATCATTAGTTAAACATTGTATTCTACGGATATAGCAAAATTTATTTTAAAACTGTCTTGTTGTACATCTGGTTAGTTTCCAATTTTCTTCTATTATAAATCAATATTGCAGGACCATTCTACCTTTCTAGATTCTACTTTTGCATATGCTATCCTCTCTTTTCTGACTGTATTTCATCTTCCTATCTAAAACGCATCTACTCACTTTTGAACACCCAGCTTAACGGTCAGTTTTGAATATATACATGCTATCTTTGTAAATGTACTCTCTTTCAGTCTTCTCATAGTAATTGGTTTATGAGTCTTCTATGACATTTGTTAATTTATGGTATCATTAATTTCTCTGAATGTCAACCCCTGTGAGACCACCAGATCAATTACATCAGCAATTTTCTCTTATTCATTGATCTTTTCCTAATACCTACCTCAGCATCTAACACAGAATAGGCCATCAAAAACATCTGTGCAATATTAAATGATCAGATGAAATAGTGAATAAATAAAGGATTGAATAAAGAAACATGAATAGAAAGACAATGAAGGACCATGTTGATAAAGGTTATATAGGTTCTTTAAAGATGTCTGGAAGTTAGTTGTAGATAATTATGAGCCAATGAAGTGTTGAGCAAGTTAGTGCCATGGTTATCATGAATTTCTCTTTACCATCACTTTTGTATTCACAATCTATCCACTTCTCATAAATATCTTTTGTGTGCTGTGCTTAGTCTCTCAGTTGTGTCCATCTCTATGCAACCCCATGGAGCCTGCCAAACTCCTCTATCCATGGGGATTCTCCGGGCAAGAATACTGGAGTGGGTTAGCACACAACACAAAACCAGGTAAGTCTAACACATGTGTAGCATAGAAACACAAAACCAAGTAAGTCTAAATTCCATCACAGAGGTGACTTGTTACAATGGAAGAATTTAATAATTCAATATAATTTTTGATACTAATAATAGAAACAGCAATAAGAATGATCATTTAATGGATGCCTTCTCTAAAGAAACAATGAAATACCAGATTGTTTTAAAATATTTATATAAAAACCGATTAAATATATTTTAATTCCAATTATAGAGAAAAAAATACAGATTTAAAAAGAATAAATAGGCTACATAGGGCTTCACTGGTTAAAAATCAGTGAAACTAGTATCCAAACCCAAATATACTTGATTCTGAAGTTAATCTGTCATCTCTAATGCACAAACACAATTCTAATCTATGTTTTACATCTCTTACTACAACAGTATGTTTTCTTTTAAAAGTAAATCATTTTGATATTTGGCAAATCTAATACAGTTATGTTAAGTTTAAAAATAAAATAAATTAAAAATAAAAAAAAAAAGTAAACCATTATATTCCATTTACTCCATAAAATTCCATATAATCCATTTAATAAATGATTTCAAGATCTTTATAAAAATAATTTCTGAGAACACAAAGCAACTTTTCTGAGGTTACAAATTAGACAAATTTATTAAAAGAGCTAAAGCAGTTAAATGTCAATTCATCTCCTAATTATTGTTAATCTATTAACTCTTTCATTTTGAAAGAAAAAAAGCAGTTCAATTCTCAATTATTGTAATAAACTTGCTCAGAAGAGAGCTTTGAGTAAGGGCGGTTCATGAGATAATTGCGTCTCCTCTCTTGGTTTGGTACTTCCTTCAAGGTGGACAAAGTTCTGGTCACACGAGAGAGATGGAAATGTTCCCTAATGCCATAGTCACCAGCATTAAGGAAAAAAAAGCTAAAAAAAAAACAAAGGTCTTAAGCACAATGGGCACTTCAAGTAATTTTCCTGAAAATTTTGGAGTATCATGCTCTTAAGATGTCAATTATACGGTATTTCTATAACAAAGAATTTTACAGAATTGTTTTAGAAAGAGATTATTGTAATTGGGGACTCATAAATATCTTATGGGGAACTTAAGATTCAAAATGCACGGTTGCTAAGAAAAGCTATATAAAGAGGGTGCATTGATTATATATTTATTATAATTTTTCAAATAGTATAGTGTCTTTTTGAATAACACTGAGAAAAATGTTTTTATGCCAAAGCCCATTTAATTAGCTTTTCTGTATACATTATCATGCCACAGAATTACTGATGAGTTCTTTATGTATTCCATTTATAAAACATAATTTCAAGAGCTTATAGTCAAGCTATCATTCAAATCATTAATGTTATACTGTTCTCTCCCTTGTGAATACTCAAGATGTACTTTTTCTAATCCTTGAATAAGTTTTTTTTTAAGTCTATGCTAAGCTTTTATATTACTGAATATGCTAACAAATAGCAGCAGCCTGATGATTCTGTAGATATTTTATGTAAAAATTTGCCAAATGTTCCCTGTAGAAATTCTTCTCTTGAATGTGATGGGGGCTTTGGGAAAATTATTTTAGAATCAAAGTTGGTTCCCTATTTTCTGAAGTGAATGACTTTTTAATTCCCTAGTGCAAAATAGCCTTTTGTGAGTTTTGAATAATGCTTTTCTAAGGCAGTGCTTATAATTATGCTCAAGCATCAGTGGAGAAGAAGAAAATAAAATCAGACAATGAGAATAGAATGTCAGAGCATTAAGCTGTCAACATATTTATGTTCCCAAGATTATTCACATTAGGACATTATATTTAAAGACCAGGATAAAGTTCAGTGAGAGCTGTAAGTTTTTAAATTTCTGCCAAAGCTTTTAGTAAATGAAATGGAAAATGCATTGTTTCAGCTTAGAATCACTTTATAAGATGAAAGCTTTCAATGCTTTCAAGTTTAGACCTATATAAGAACAAACCATCCCTCTAAAATTCCATCATCTTTCCTATTTCTGACCCTAAGGTCATATGCTTCTTCCTATTATTGCAATTCTATCAAATTCAGCAAACTGATCCTGGAAAAACACATCTATAGAGCAGGATCTCTCACTCAAGAAAAGTTGACAGATGAGGACAAAATGGATTATGCTATAATTTGTTAATGTATTTTCTTAATCATTTAGTAATGACACTGAACTATAGAAGCCCTTTTACTCCTTTAAAAAAGAAGTACTACTCTAAAATGGATACATATTTTCTAAATTAAATAGGAGGAAATCATACTGCCCAATCTTACTGTTTGAATTATCTTTTCCATGAGTTAGCCCATTCATAAATGTTCAAGATATTCCTTAAAAGATAAGATTAGTAAAGTCATATTTTGTAAACTAAATCATATTGTCTACCTACGACAATAACATTTAAGAAAGATCTTCCTAAAGACATGTGAGACTGGAGAATTCACTGTAGAAGAATGGAGGACAACAGAGAGATTCCTATTTCTAACTCTACTACTTTTCAGAATGATTTTGGGCAAGAACATTAATGCCTGTATGCTACTGCTTCACCTAATGTAAAATGAAGGAGTTTATACTAATCAGAGATGGCAAATAGGTTTTTATTTATGGGTCAATTCTTAATTAATAGAAGTGGTTACATGAAGTACATGTTGAAAATTAATCAGAGGCTATGTGACCTTGAAGATCAGAAGGTGAAAGTGTGATATATTAGAATCATCTGCCTAATCATGGGATGGGTCAGTGGTGACATCTATGCCTGAAAACAATCATCTGGAGGCTACAGGACAGTCAAACCTCTCCTGCTGCTGCTGCTGCTAAGTCGCTTCAGTCGTGTCCGACTCTGTGTGACCCCATAGACAGCAGCCCACCAGGCTTCCCTGTCCCTGGGATTCTCCAGGCAAGAACACTGGAGTGGGTTGCCATTTCCTTCTCCAATGCATGAAAGTGAAAAGTGAAAGTGAAGTCGCTCAGTCGTGTCCGACTCTCAATGACCGCATGGACTGCAGCCTACCAGGCTCCTCCGTCCATGGGATTTTATGTCTATAAATATAGTAGCTCTGTAGATGCACTTCAGGGACTACAATAGAGAAAGAAATAAGATTAAGATATTAAGGTTCCAATTGCTTACACACACACACACACACACACTTCAATCAGTACACCTCTTTAAATTTTCTTTCAGGTTATTTTATATGTCGTGCTTTTAGATGAAATTCTCAATTCAGTCATTCCACTGCACACCTACACTAATACTTTAAGTCACTGTATCAGAGTAAAAGATAAATTTATTTTTATGAAACTGTAGCAAGTTTCTTATAAATAGATGCTATGGAAAACAATTCTATGTGACTGAAAAGATTTAAGCTCTCCCATCTCCCAAAGTCTGAGGTAATTAAAGAGAGATTCTAAAGGGAAAGTGGTCAGTTCATTTCTCACCCCATGAATGGGCTCTGAGGTCCAACCACTGCTCTCCCTGTAATCCTCTTAAAATTAGAGATTATCTTTCCACTGACATCATTGGAGGATCCAGGTTTTATTTTGTGATACGTTTTGGTATGCGATATATTTGGTATGTGATATATTTTGGTATGCGTTTCCAGGAGTGAAATTAGTAAGTGATCCTCAAGAAAAAAGATGAATGTTGAAGATAAGAGCTGAGACTGTAGGGCTGAGCCATTTTCTGCAGAGGGTTTCTTTCAAATCTTAAAAATGTGAAGTTATTTAAAAGAATCAAAAGTTTCTCTTACACAAGAATGTCAATAAATAGATGGAACGGGCTCTAGTGTATTCAACCTCATTTTGTCATAAGGAAAAAATACTGAAAAGAACTAAACACATTAAGTTATATAATAAATATTAGATAATTATTGAGACATAAAATAAGAGATCCTAATGTAATTTCTGGGAGAAATAAGAAATTCTTCATGAGAAAAAATATCGTTAGTGTGAAGAGTTTACCAGGTAAAAAAGATAGGGAAGAATACAGTTAGGTGAGAAAGCCATGTACTCATAGCAGTGAGCTTCTACATAAGATGAAATGGAAGAAGTACAGGAGTAAAGGGAGAAATCAGAACAAATGGAGAAGGCCAGAAGATTATAGGAAATGAGACTGGTGACTTAGAGCTCTTATTTTAAAGAACTTTTGAATGACATGGGATTCAACTAAAGCAACAGATACATTTTAAGCAACCAAATGATTTGATCAGATTTAAAGCAATGTTATCTGTGTATATATATGAGATTTTAAATAGAAAATGTCCTTTTTTGTTTTCTGATTACTATGAGAATAATATAAATTTAGACATATTTTCATTCTTCAGGTGCTAAAAAGAACAGAGTTGTGAAAAAATAGATTATTGTTATTCCCAGAGTGTCCTGGAAATTTTCTAGTTGGATTTCAATTTTTAATATTTTTCCACACAGAAATATGATATCTGTCAAGATGAGAAAGCAGAATCATGTTGACACTGCCTAAATAATTGCAGCATTGTAATAAATATGAAACCAGTGAGTCTGCATCCTTATAATAATATCATACACAATTATGGATTAATTGAAATTCTTATAATTGTATTATGCAAATGCCTGTGCTGAAAATTCTATCTAGAAATACATGTGGGGGGAATACTTAGCAGCTGTATTTCTAAACCACCAGCTAACTAGAAGTAATAGCACAATATTTGACTATACTTAAGTGCAATATGAAATCACAAGGCAAAACTAGAAAAAAAAAAAAAGTTGACTCGAATCTACTCTAGTTTCAAAGTCATTACCAGAAGTATTATATCTAAACAGGTAATATTCCACTACACTCATTTTGAGACCATGTCTGGCAACTACATTTTTCCCATTAAGGCAACTGCTTTAAAAACTATAGTGATATAACTGATGTACTGTCTTTAGCAACTTGAGTTACAAAGCAAGGTCAGAGCAACCATTCATGAAATCATGGAAATCCATCTTTCTTCCCAGCACAAGATTCCTTCCTATGATGATAACTTTATTTTGTGCTATGGAAGTGGAAGTGTCTGTCACTCAGTCATGACCAACTCTTTGCAACCCTATGAACTCTAGCCTGCCAGGCTCCTCTGTCCATGGAATTCTCTAGGCAAGAATACAGGAGTGGGTAGCCATTCCCTCTTCCAACGGATCTTCCCGACCCAGGGATTGAACCCGAGTCTCCTGAATTGCAGGCAGATTCTTTACCATCTGAGTCACCAGGGAAGCCCTATTTTGTGCTAAGCCAAATATAAATGAGGGTGCTTGTCATTTCTACAGCACTCAGTCCTGCATATATTTCCTCAAACAAAGGGAGGAAAACAACTTATTTATCTGGCAAACACCACTGATCTCTGAGGGACTGTCTGAAAGTTGTCTCCTAACATATGGGGAACTTCCCTCTATATTATTCTAAATTATAAAAGCTGCATTACAGGTGTATGTGATACATGTCCTTTCACTTGACACAATAGTCATTGCCTATCACCATAATGTGTGTATCATGGTACCAGGGTGGCTGTGTATGGAAAGGAACCAAAATACAACCTCAAAAAACCTCTTCCTTGAGCCATTTCTTCATAAGACACCTTGAGTTGATTCCTTATCATCTGACTCACTAGAGTTGTTTCTCTCCTAATTGAATGAAAGGTCTTTGCTGGCTTTGGGGAGCCTTTTGTATTCCATGTCATTTTCCTATAGTTGGGGTCATCTCAGTCCATAGAGACATTATAACAGCTTTGAACTGCAAAATAAAAGGTTCTCCATAGCAGTCCTCCAAAAACAGTCCTTAGCCTCTCTGTGAATTTGCAGCTCACAATCTCAAAACACTAATTCTTGGGCCTTTAAAAATTTAACTCAATATAGCTACAAAGCTGGAATTGCAGTCTGCATATTTCACCCTGAAAGAGTTTGTATTTGTTCATTTTTTATGTACATAGTCAAAATGAGCCACATAGATAGATAAATAGTTATTGTGTTGTAGAAACCAGGAATCAAGAAACCAAGCACCACACTCAGAGAGGTGGAGAACTCAGGTTTATTATGCTGACAGGCCCAGAGGAGTTAACACTCCAAACTCTGAGCCCCAAACAAAGAGGTTACAGAGTTTTTATAGACAGACTAGAGTGGGCAACACTAGCTGCTAATAGACTGGTTTAAACTAAAGGGGTTTCATGTGCACAGGAACAGCAGTCAAGACAGGGAGGGGGATGTCTAACCTTTACATGGACAGGCATGATTAAGCAGGTTTGCAGGGGCTGGGCAATTGCAAAGAGCAGGACAAGGGTGAATGAGATAAGATCCAGTTCCTAGTATTGTAAGTCCCCACTTTCTGAGACTACGTGACCTACACGATCCAGACTTTACAAGGAGCAAGCTGAGTTACAGAGGCAGAATGAGCAGGAGGTTATGTAAAATTTTAATTTTTGCCCCTCAATTTCAAGAGGGACTTGATGTCTTCACATTTAGAAACAGAAATGGCTAACTTCCTTTGAAAAAATACAAATAATAATACCAACAACAAAGAGAAGAACAATGACCACTTACTTGAAGTTTCAGAATAGGTATTCAACAAATATTTGATGATCAACTAATAAAGACAATGTGAGATTATAATGTAGTCCAAGTACAATATGCACACTACTGTTTATTTTTTCAATTTTTAGCCAGGATTAAAAAACACGCAAAATTTCATTAAATATGTTATTAGCTTGAGGGTTGAAAGGTTTGATTATAACTATATTTCTAACTAGAGTATTATAAACAGACAAGATCTAAGATTCTTTTAAAGCAATGATTTCTAAATGACAGTGAAATGTACAAAAATGGAGAAGGAATGAAAGATCAGTCCTAGAGACATATATCAGGGAATCATTTGCATGTGGATGATGAAGAACTAGCACTTACTTGGCACTGCAGACCAAGAGCCTAGAAAAAGTTCTGCCTCCTTCTTATCCAGTTATAATTACCTGAAGAATTTATTTTAAGAAAATATTTCAAAGAAAGAAAAAGCTGTTTACTGATGGATATTAATAAAAATAAATAAATATATAAATAAATAAGAAACAGACAACACCAAATGCTGGCAAGGATGTGGAGGAAGAGGAACTCTCATTCATTGCTGGTAAGCATACAAAATGGTATGGCCACACTGGAAGACAGACTGGCAGTTTCTAACAAAATTAAATATACTCTAACCATACCAATTCAGTGATTATGCTCTTTGGTATTTACATGAATACATTGAAAACTTATGTACAAACAAAAATTTGTATACGAATATTTATTAGCACATTTGTCCACAATCACCAAAAGTTTGAAGGACACAAATTGTCCTTTAGTAGATGAATGGATGAACAGTAATGCACCCATACAATGGAATATTATTCAATCCCCCAAAATTAGATATTAAGTTATGAAAAGACATAAAGGAACCTTAAATACATATTAGTATGTATTCACATTAATACATATTATTGAGTATTCATAATAATACGTGTTACTCACTTAAAGAAGCCAATTTGAAATGGCTGCATACCATGAGTCCCAATGATATGACATTTTGGAAAAGGCAAAAACTCTGAAGAAGGCATAAAGATCAGCTATTGCCAAGAGCTGAAGGGAATGAATAGGTGGCACTGAGGATTTTTGAGGCAGTGACGCTATTTTATATGCTATATGTCATTATAATGATAGACACATGTCTTGTGTTTGTCAAAACCCATAAAATGTTCCCTTATAGCTCAGTTGGTAAAGAATCCACCTGCAATGCAGGAGACCCCTGTTTAATTCCTGGGTCGGGATGATCCACTGGAGAAGGGCTAGGCTACCCATTCCAGTATTCTTGGGCTTTCCTTGTGGTTCACCTGGTAAAAAATCCACCTGCAGTGTGGGAGACCTGGGTTCAATCCCTGGGTTGGGAAGATCCCCTGAGGAAGGGAAAGGCTACCCACTCCAGTATTCTTGCCTGGAAAATGCCATGGACTGTGTAGTCCATGGGGTCGCAAAAAGTCAGACACGACTGAGCAACTTTCACTTTCACACTTCACATAAAATGTTCAATACCAATAATGAATCCTAACATAAACTGTAAACTGTGGACTCCGGGTGATAATGCTGTGTCAGTGTAGGTTCATCACCTCTAACAAGTGTGCTACTCTGGTGCAAGGTGTTGATAGCTGGGAAGGCTAGGGGTGCGGAGAGGTATCAGAGGGTAAATAGAAGCTGTACTTTCCATTCATAATTGTTGTGAACCTAAAACTGCTCTAAAAAATAAAGCCTATTTAAGGAGAAATAAGAAACATCCATATGATGTATCATAAGCATCAGGGTAATTAGTATACACCAGCCTAACATAAAGATTATGAGTCATATAGAAACATATGAAATGTTTTACAACACAGTAAGGAAAAGATCTAAATCCCAAGGTTTATATTTCCTATGATTACAGCTATGAAAAAAATCTATAAATAGAAATCCTTAAAGGGAACATGGACTTTTTGAGTAATTTAAGTGAAATTGGGAATATAGGTTATTTTTGTTGCTTTAAATTCTTGCAATTACTGTACTATGTTGTTCAGAATAAATGTATTTCCAAAGGAGGACCATGTTATTGGAGGGTTCATTCAGTTGGTATTTCAGTGAGAAATAATATCAATGCTCACTCTGGATAAAGTCTTACTTTATTTGAGGACTCAGAATTATAATTTTCAACAAATAGTAAAATAACATTAGCATATTATACATATTGCTGATTCACTTTGTTGTACAACAGAAACTAATGTAACACTGTAAAGCAATTCAGTTCAGTCGTTCAGTCGTGTCCAATTCTTTGCGACCTCATAAATTACAGCACGCCAGGCCTCCCAGTCCATCACCAACTCCCAGAGTTCACTCAAACTCACATCCATCGAGTCAGTGATGCCATTCAGCCATCTCATCCTCTGTCATCCCCTTTTCCTCCTGCCCCCAATCCCTCCCAGCATCAGAGTCTTTTCCAATGAGTCAACTCTTCGCATGAGGTGGCCATAGTACTGGAATTTCAGCTTTAGCATCAGTCCTTCCAAAGAACACCTAGGACTGATCTCCTTTAGAATGGACTGGTTGGATCTCCTTGCAGTGCAAGGGACTCTCAAGAGTCTTCTCCAACACCACAGTTCAAAAGCATCAATTCTTCAGTGCTCAGCTTTCAGTATAGTCCAATTCTCACGTCCAAACATGACCACTGGAAAAACCATAGCCTTGACTAGACAGGCCTTTGTTGGCAAAGTAATGTCTCTGATTTTTAATATGCTATCTAGGTTGGTCATAACTTTCCTTCCAAGGAGTAAGCATCTTTTAATTTCATGGCTAAGGCTTAAATGTAAGGTCAGAAAACATAAAGCCTTTAGAGGAAACCATGGGCAGTATACTCTTTGACATAAATCACAGCAAGATCCTCTTTGGCCAACCTCCTAGATTAATGGAAATAAAAACAAAAATAAACAAATGGGACCTAATGAAACTTAAAAACTTTTGCACAGCAAAGGAAACAATAAACAAGACTAAAAGACAACCCTCAGAATGGGATAAAATAATTGCAAATGAAGCAACTGACAAAGGATTAATCTCCAAAATATATAAGCAGCACATACAGCTCAATATCAGAAAAACAAATAGCCCAATTAAAAAATGGGCAGAAGACCAAAACAGATATTTCTCCAAAGAAGACATACAGATGGTCAACAAACACATGAGAAAATGCTCAACATTGTTCATTATTAGAGAAATGCAAATCAAAGCTACATTGAGGTATTACCACACACCAGTCAGAATGACCATTATCAAAAAAATCTACCTACACTCCCTGACCTATACAGGCCTCTGCTATGGGGGTGATGGCCAGTCCTTGTGTCTGAGTGATTCCCTGGGCCCAGCAAAGGGACCAAGTTTCCAGGTCAGCAACATTGGATGCCTTCCCTCTGCCTCTGGGAGTGGTGGGTTGGCATGAGGTGGGGTAGAAACCCAACATGGCCTGAGGCTCACTCTGGAAATTGTGGGGAAAGGGAAGGGAGGCACTGCCTTAGCTAACACCGTTGAAGTTTCTGATCTTAAAAGTCTCCACTGAATATTCTTCTCCCAGAGCCTTGAAGACAAGGGGTAACATCCCAAAATACAGACTCATTTTCCACTCTACCTTCATTGGCCGAGCAGCTGCCAAGAACAAAGGTTGCATCTCCCGATACCTGGCAAACAAATGCAGTATTGCCTCACGAATAGATTGCTTCTCTGAGGTGCCCACCAGTGTTTTTGGGGAGAAGCTTCGAGAACAAGTTGAGGAGCGGCTGTCCTTCTATGAGACTGGAGAGATCCCCCAAAAGAATCTGGATGTCGTGAAGGAGGCAATGGTTCAGGCAGAGGAAGCGGCTGCTGAGATTACTAGGAAGCTCGAGAAACAGGAGAAGAAACGCTTGACGAAGGAAAAGAAAAGGCTGGCTGCGATTGCCCTGGCTTCTTCAGAAAATAGCAGTGCCCCGGAGGAGTGTGAGGAGACAAGTGAAAGACCCAAAAAGAAGAAAAAGCAAAAGCCTCAGGAGGTTCTTCAGGAGAATGGAATGGAAGGCCCTTCTGTCTCTTTTTCCAAACCCAAGAAAAAGAAATCTTTTTCCAAGGAAGAGCTAGTTAGTAGTGATCTTGAAGAGACAGCTGGTACTGGAAGTCTTCCCAAGAGGAAGAAATCTTTTCCCAAAGAGGAGCCAGTTACTGACCCTGATGAATCAGAAAACAAGAGGGTCACCAAGAAAAAGTGGAAATTGTCTTCCAAGGAGGAGCCACTCAGCAGTGGACCTGAAGAGGCTGCTGCCAGCAAGAGCAGTGGCTCCAAAAAAAAAAGAAAATCTCCGAAAGCTATCGGAAAAGGAAAGTTAGAATGGACCCTAGTGGGGCATAACTTAACACAGGTATTCCCCATCCCATTCCCTAGAGCCGAATAAAAATAAAAACAAAACAAACAAACAACAACAAAAATCTACCTACAATAAATGCTGGAAAGAGTGTAGATAAAGGGAACCTTCTTGCACAATTGGTAGGAATGTAAATTGATGCAATCACTATGGACAACAGTACGGAGATTCCTTAAGAAACTAGGAATAAAAACTACCAAAAGACCCAGCAATCCCACTACTGGGCATGCTGCTGCTAAGTCACTTCAGTCGTGTCCGACTCTGTGTGACCCCATGGACAGCAGCCTACCAGACTCCCCCATCCCTGGGATTCTCCAGGCAAGAACACTGGAGTGGGTTGCCATTTCCTTCTCCAATGCATGAAAGTGAAAAGTGAAAGTGAAGTCGCTCAGTCATATCTGACTCTTGGTGACCCCATAGACTGCAGCCTACCAGGCTCCTCCATCCACGGGATTTTCCAGGCAAGAGTACTGGAGTGGGGCGCCACTGCCTTCTCTGACTACTGGGCATATACCTGAAAAAAACATAATTGAAAAAGATGTATGTACTCCAGTGTTTATTGCAGCACTATTTACAATAACTAGGACATGGAAGCTACCTAGATGTCTGTCAACAGATAAATGGATAAATAAGGTGTGGTACATATATACAGTGGAGTATTACTCAGCCATAGACAAAAAATGAATTTGAGTCAATTCTAGTGAGGTGAATGAACCTAGAGCCTGTAATACAGAGTGAAGCATGTCAGGAAGAGAACCAAATATTATATAGTATCACATATATATGGAATGTAAAGAAATGGTACTGATGAACCTATTCACAGGGCAGAAATAGAGACGCTGACACAGAATACAGACTTGTGGACACAGTGTGGGAAAGAGAGGGTGGGATGAATTTGAGAGAGTAGCATTGAAACAACATACATTACCAAATGTAAAATAGCTAGCTAGTGGGAAGTTGCTATATAATACAGAGTGTGCAACCCACTACTCTATAACAACCTCGAGGGATGGAAGGGAGTTTCAGGAGGAATGGCACATATGTATGCCTATGGCTGATTCATGCTATTGGATGGCAGAAACCAATACAACATCATAAAGCAATTATCCCCCAATGAAAAAAAAATTTAAAGATCTAAGTTGTCACATAAATATAATATAATTTTATGTGAAAAAATAAATCAGGGAAGGAAAATAGGAAATGCTTGGTGAGAACAGTGTATAAATTTAAGTGAGATGTGAAGACTTATTGAGAGAGATGGTCTCTAACATTACAATATATTCATTTACTACTCATGTATTCATTTGCTCAACCCTACTTTACTTTTGTTTTATTTTGAAGAAAAAAAAGCTTCAGAATAAGTCAAAGAATAGTAAAATGAATAACCTCATAGTTTTCACCTGGAGTCCTCAATTATTAACATTTTGACACATTTGCTTTCTTGTAAAACTGTTTTTGCTTTGTTTGTTGGTATAGGATATCATATGTTTCATTATCGCCTGCTTCACTAAAGAGTTTTAGTTGCTTTAAACAATAATGATTTATTATTTCACATGACTCTGTAGTCTGAGATTTAGGCAAGTTCAACTGGTTTTTCTATTTGGTGTACATGACACTAGCTGAGTTCACTCATGGCTGCATTCGGATGAGAGTTAACTGAGACAAGAATATCCAAAATGACCTCTCACTTCATGGGACCTTTCTCCATGTGGTCATCAATCACTTGGGAGTGTAGCCTGAATTTCTTAAAATATAGAAGTTGGGATCCAAGAGCAAAGGCTGAAGGTTCTTGGATGAGGAAACTTAAACTCAAGCCAAAAACCTTGCCTGGGAATGGATACTGTCTTGCTTCTGCTGCAGTCTATTGTCAGAGCAATTCACAAGGCTGGCCTAGGTTCAGGGACTAGGGAATAAACTTTGCTTCATAATGGAAGGAGAGGGAAAGAATTTGTGGCCATTTCAATTCTATTATATCAAGGATCAGTCATTGCATTAAGTTGTTGCTTTGCTGTAAGCAACTTTAATTTATTTTTTTGTTGTTGTTGTTTTTGTTTTTTAAATTTTATCTTATTTTTAAACTTTACATAATTGTATTCGTTTTGCCAAATATCAAAATGAATCTGCCACAGGTATACATGTGTTCCCCATCCTGAACCCTCCTCCCTCCTCCCTCCCCATACCATCCCTCTGGGTCGTCCCAGTGCACCAGCCCCAAGCATCCAGTATCGTGCATCGAACCTGGACTGGCAACTCGTTTTATACATGATATTTTACATGTTTCAATGCCATTCTCCCAAATCTTCCCACCCTCTCCCTCTCCCATAGAGTCCATAAGACTGTGCAACTTTAATTTAGAACAGCTTTTTTTTTTTTTTCATTTTTAGACAATATATTTCAATCAACTGTATTCATTATTCTTTGTGATGCTCAAATGATCTCACAATTGGCTAGTAGGTCCTTCCTTGACTTCTATGTGCATTAAACATATATTGACTTCTATGTTCATTAAATATAGGGTTTAATATATGTTCATTCATTAGAAGGACTGATTTTGTCATTGGAAGGGCTGACGCTGAAGCTCCAATATTTTGGCCACCTGATGTGAAGAGCTGACTCCTTGGGAAAGACCCTGATGTTGGGAAAGATTGAAAGCAGGAGGAAAAGGGGGCAACAGAGGATGAGATGGTTGGATGGCATCACCAACTCAATGGACATGAGTTTGCTGAAACTCTCAGCAAACTTTGGGAGATAGCAAAGGACAGGGAAGCCTGGTGTGCTGCAGTCCATGGAGTCACAAAGAGTTGGACACAACTTAGCAAATGAACTGAATTAAATATATGTAATTTATAAATTCTAAAAAAGATGTTCTGCACATGCCATGCATTGTTTTCTTATTCTTTTTAAAGTGTTGAACACACACAGAATAGCTTTTCACAATATTATCTTCTTTTCATTTGTAGACAAAGACAATGTCAAAGTTTTTATATGTATGGGGGAAAAAAGAACAAATAATAGTGTTGAACACACACAGAACAGCTTTTCACAATATTGCCTTCTTTTCATTTATAGACAAAGACAATGCCAAAGTTTTTATATGTATGGGGGGAAAAAAAGAACAAATAATAGATGTCTTTAATCTAGTTAGGAATGTAGAAAAATAATTCTCCAGGAAGAAGATATGACCTGAGTTCAGAAGGATAAGTCAACCTTAATTAGGAAGAAAGGGGATGAAAAAGCACTCCAAATAGAATGTTCCAAACATGGATTCCCTGGTAGCTCAGGTGGTGAAGAATCCGCCTGCAATGCAGGAGACTCTGGTTTGATTCCTGAGTTAGGAAGATCCGCTGGAAAAGGGACAGGTTACCCACTCCAACATTCTTGGGCTTCCCTGGTGACTCAGTGGTAACGAATCCACCTGCCATGTGGGAGACCTGGGTTCAATACCCGGGTTGGGAAGATCCCCTGGAGAAGGGAACGTACCCACTCCAGTATTCTTTCCTGGAGTATTCCTTGGACAGAGAAGCCTGGCAGGCTACAGTCCATGGGGTCACAAAGTGTCACACAAAACTGAGCAATTTTCACTTCACTTTAAACATATAAAAATGTTTGGGGGTGAAAATAACAGGGTATATGGATAAGATTTAGACAAAGTTGGTATAACTACAGAAAGAACTGAGGTTTGAAAGAGAAGTAGGGCCTAGTCAATGCAAGGCTTCCGGGACATGTTGAAGATTGTCATCCTAAGGATGACATAGGAGGCATTTCAGAGTCCTACACGAAAGACTGGAATATTTTAGCTAAGGTGGCAGAGTCAGACAAAAGTAACAGATCTGAGATGTAAACAAAATTCATCTAGTGAATTGACCACAGACTAAATTAAAGAGGTTAATAGGTCACAGTTAAGCTATCTTAGCATGTCCCAGAGGGATGTTCTAAAGTTCTTTTCCAAACTGCCACCATCTTCATATTCCACCACTTCCTTTCTGCCACATATGTTCCATTCACATGGAACGATTAGTTTGGCCACCTCATGCGAAGAGTTGACTCACTGGAAAAGACTCTGTTGCTGGGAGGGATTGGGGGCAGGAGGAGAAGGGGACGACAGAGGATGAGATGGCTGGATGGCATCACTGACTCGATGGACATGAGTCTGAGTGAACTCCGGGAGTTGGTGATGGACAGGGAGGCGTGGCATGCTGTGATTCATGGGGTCGCAAAGAGTTGGACATGACTGAGCGACTGAACTGAACTGAACTGAACTGAAACATGGTTCACTCTAACATATCTGGTTTTTGCTTTACACTGTTTATACACTTTTGCTCAAGATTTACTAGCTTAAATTTTACCTCTTCTGTGAGTTTATTTAAATTTTATTTATATAGATTTATTTGTTCTCAAGAACACCATCGAAAACTTTTCTGATGTATGGCAAAACCAATACAATATTTTAAAGTAATTAGCCTCCAATTAAAATAAATAAATTTAAATTTAAAAAAAAAGAAAATTTTTCTGTGCCTTACTGAACTGTGTCCTGTCAAATTTCATATGTTGAAGCCCTAACTCCCCAGTGTCTTAAAAAGTGACTGTGTTTGCCAACAGGGACTTTATATAATTAATTAAGTTTAAATGAGGTAATCAGGATGGGACCCTAATCCAATTGGCCTGGTTTCCTTAAAAGACACAACAGGGATGCACATTCAGAGAGGAAAGTTCATGGGAAGACAAAGGAAAGAAGACAGCCATTGCAAGTCAAGATGAGAGACTTCAGGAGAAACCGAACTTGCTGACACCTTGATCTTGGACTTCTAGTGTCTAGAACTGTGAAAAGCCTGTGTCACTCCAGGAGTATTCAAAGTCAATTGTCCATTACCTGTCTAAGTTAAATAAGCAAGGTGACAATATACAGCCTTGACGTACTCCTTTTCCTATTTGGAACCAGTCTGTTGTTCCATGTCCAGTTCTAACTGTTGCTTCCTGACCTGCATACAGATTTCTCAAGAGGCAGGTCAGGTGGTCTGGTATTCCCATCTCTTTCAGAATTTCCCACAGTTTATTGTGATCCACACAGTCAAAGGCTTTGGCATAGTCAATAAAGCAGAAATCGATGTTTTTCTGGAACTCTCTTGCTTTTTCCATGATCCAGTGGATGTTGGCAATTTGGTCTCTGGTTTCTCTGCCTTTTCTAAAGCCAGCGTGCACATCAGGAAGTTCACGGTTCATGTATTGCTGAAGCCTGGCTTGGAGAATTTTGAGCATTACTTTACTAGCATGTAAGATAAGTGCAATTGTGTGGTAGTTTGAGCGTTCTTTGGCATTGCCTTTCTTTGGGACTGGAATGAAAACTGACCTTTTCCAGTCCTGTGGCCACTGCTGAGTTTTCCAAATTTGCTGGAAAAAATACAAGCTGGAATCAAGATTGCCAGGAGAAATATCAATAACTTCATATATGCAGATGACACCACCCTTATGGCAGAAAGTGAAGAGGAACTAAAAAGCCTCTTGATGAAAGTGAAGAGGAGAGTGAAAAAGTTGGCTTAAAGCTCAACATTCAGAAAACTAAGATCATGGCATTCGGTCCAATCACTTCATGGGAAATAGACAGGGAAACAGTGGAAACAGTGTCAGACTTTATTTTTTTGCACTCCAAAATCACCGCAGATGGTGACTGCAGCCATGAAATTAAAAGACATTTATTCCTTGAAAGGAAAGTTATGACCAACCTAGATAGTATATTGAAAACCAGAGACATTACTTTGCCAACAAAGGTCCATCTAGTCAAGGCTATGGTTTTTCCAGTGGTCATGTATGGATGTGAGAGTTGGACTGTGAAGAAGGCTGAGCGCCGAAGAATTGATGCTTTTAAACTGTGGTGTTGGAGAAGACTCTTTAGAGTCCCTTGGACTGCAAGGAGATCCAACCAGTCCATTCTGAAGGAGATCAGCCCTGGGATTTCTTTGGAAGGACTGATGCTAAAGCTGAAACTCCAGTACTTTGGCCACCTCATGCGAAGAGTTGACTCATTGGAAAAGACTCTTATGCTGGGAGGGATTGGGGGCAGGAGGAGAAGGGGACGACAGAGGATGAGATGGCTGGATGGCATCACCGACTCAATGGACGTGAGTCTCAGTGAACTGCGGGAGTTGGTGATGAACAGGGAGGCCTGGCGTGCTGCGATTCATGGGGTCGCAAAGAGTCGGACACGACTGAGCGACTGAACTGAACTGAACCTGTCTAAGGTCATTAGAATATGGAAATTTGGTTCTGAAACTTACCTCAAAATAAATATTGGAAATTATTTAAAGTAGCACTCATTTTTTTTATGCTAACAAATGTCTCATCAGAAATCTCTTGCCCTTTTCTGAAGTTGAACCTGGAGAAAAATCAGCTGACCAATTCTGAAGCTAAGATAAGTGGACAACTAAAACTTATTAGATGTCTTAAGTTGTTGGTCAACTGTCAGTTCATTGACAAAGAGAAGAAAATGAAGTAAAACAGTTTTCCATAAAATTGATGCCTATCTTCAAAACCAGTTAAAATAGCATTTTATAACATTTGTGAATTAGCCATCTTGGTATAAAGTTAATAGTAAACTTTATTACTAAATCAAATGTTCCACTGATCAATCAAATTCAGAGATAATCTCTCAAACATCTTTTTTGCCCAATAGCAACAACAAATGACATTATGTGAGCTATGCACTCTTTGGTTAATGCAGTTATAATGTCTTTACTATTATAGTTTGAAAAGCAAAATGATGAACAAATAGGAAACAGACTGGCATTGGGAAGGGGGCAAAGGAGGTTATCCCCAATAAGGTAGTCAATTTTCAGGTAACCAAAAATTGACTGCATACAGAGTCTGCATCTTGCTGATTTATAGTAATAATTCTTAAATGTGGCAGTTCTCCACTTACATTAGCCTTGAAATTGGTCAGCTGATTTTTCTCCAGGTTCAACTTCAGAAAAGGTAATGGACAACTGACTTTGACTATTCCTGGAATGACACAGGCTTTTATTTTTGACTATTATTTATTTTCTACCTTCTACATACATATTTAGGTAACTTGGATTTTTTATTTTTGGTGTCAACCTCCATGAAGTTTTTTTAAAATCAGTTTAAATGCCAATTATAAAAGCATTGAAACATTTAATCTTCAATTCAAATATTTTATTTTAAAATCTACAATAACAAATCAAAAATAGCCTACCTGAATTCACATGTTATTATTGCAATGGCTTCCTCTCCAGTCATTATGTTTCTAGCTCTAATATTTTAACATCAAAACAACTGATCCCACATCTTATTTCCTCTTTGGTTAAAGTTTATGTGAAATCCCCTTCGATGTTTTCATATGCGGGGATTGAAGAGATGAAGGAAAGGTGCAGCCTATTATGACTTGCTTCAGTTTTGTTTTTATTATTATATTTTTATTTTTTCTGAGCTCAACTTTCTAGAAAAAGAAAATAATTTGTGATCAATACACCCACTGGGATCAAAGATTTAACTGACAAGTGGTTTCTAAAGTGTTCACTTGAACATCAGGCAATAACATCTGTACAAGGATTGTATACTGAAGATAAACTATCAGACAGGGTAGGCAAGCAGTCTAAGCTATTTTTAGTGCAAAAAATATTTTAGAAATAATTTTTCATAGATTTTTAACCCTTAGAAATATTTCACTGACCATTTCAGAGCTACGTGAAGAATTACTAAAATTTTCAGTAAACTGTTCAGTCAGAATATCTTTCATGCTTATCATTATTAGCCCATTACTTTGCAAATTTGAGGTCATTTTTCTGACTCCATATTCTCAGCCACCATTTATTTCTTTATTCATATCTGCTGCATGTCTGCACAGACACTGGGCACCTGTGCTTAAGTAGGTCTAGTCAACACTGAAAAAAATAATATATAAATTAGCTTTAATAGTATCCCTCAACATGCTATTTTAAGTGACTACAGACTCCATTTTTATCTGCTACACTATAGCCTTTTACAGTACAGACAGCATGAAGCCAAGTTTCACAGAGATTTTTTTAATAATACAGGCATCATGACACATTTATTAATAACTATGCATCCTGAAATAAGCAAAGTTATTTTTGCAATATGATCTGCATAGTGCAAACAAGTAAAAGATTTTTAAAAACCCATGCAGTACACACAGCAGGTTCATTGGAATAAGGATTCATAGGTGCACAAAATTTAGACAAGCATGAAAAACATCTCTCACTTGGTAATTTTTGCTTTTCTTTCTATTCTTTACCTTCCTCAGGAAAGACTGAAAAATATTTTTGTAAGAGCTGATAAGCCTTTCATTTTTTGTCTTTTTTTCTCTGACAATAAGAATTTTTACACAAAAGCGAGAAAAGCATTTCTAATAAGTAATGTGTTGCTAAGGGCAGTCCAAACTGTCCAAAAATAAACTGTAGTGAATCACATACTGTTTTCAATGATTAAGGAATTTAAGTGTTCTAAAAGCAATACCTGAACCGTGAACTTCCTGATGTTCAAGCTGGTTTTAGAAAAAGCAGAGGAACCAGAGATCAAATTGCCAATATCCGCTGGATCATGGAAAAAGCAAGAGAGTTCCAGTAAAACATCAATTTCTGCTTTATTGACTATGCCAAAGCCTTTGACTATGTGGATCACAATAAACTGTGGGAAATTCTGAAAGAGATGGGAATACCAGAGCACCTGACTTGACTCTTGAGAAACCTATATGCAGGTCAGGAAGCAACAGTTAGAACTGGACATAGAACAACAGACTGGTTCCAAATAGGAAAAGGAGTACATCAAAAAGGCTGTATATTGTCACCCTGCTTATTTAACTTCTATGCAGAGTACATCATGAGAAACGCTGGGCTGGAAGAAGCACAAGCTGAAATCAAGATTGCCAGGATCAATAACCTCAGATATGCAGATGACATCACCCTTATGGCAGAAAGTGAAGAGGAACTAAAAAGCCTCTTGATGAAAGTGAAAGAGGAGAGTGAAAAAGTTGGCTTAAAGCTCAACATTCAGAAAACTAAGATCATGGCATCCGGTCCCATCACTTCATGGCAAATAGATGGGGAAACAGTGGAAACAGTGTCAAACTTTATTTTGGGGGGCTCCAAAATCACTGCAGATGGTGATTGCAGCCATGAAATTAAAAGACGCTTACTCCTTGGAAGGAAAGTTATGACCAACCTAGATAGCATATTCAAAAGCAGAGACATTACTTTGCCAACAAAGGTCCATCTAGTCAAGGCTATGGTTTTTCCAGTGGTCATGTATGGTTGTGCGAGTTGGACTGTTAAGAAAGCTGAGAGCCAAAGAACTGATGCTTTTGAACTGTGGTGTTGGAGAAGACTCTTGAGAGTCTCTTGGACTGCAAGGAGATCCAACCAGTCCATTCTAAAGGAGATCAGTCCTGGGTGTTCTTAGGAAGGACTGACGCTAAATCTGAAACTCCAATACTTTGGCCACCTGATGCGAAGAGTTGACTCATTGGAAAAGACTCTGATGCTGGGAGGGATTGGGGGCAGGAGGAGAAGGGGACGACAGAGGATGAGATGGCTGGATGGCATCACTGACTCAATGGACGTGAGTTTGAATGAACTCTGGGAGTTGGTGATGGACAGGGAGGCCTGGCATGCTACGATTCATGGGGTCGCAGAGTCGGACACGACTGAGTGACTGAACTGAACTGAACTGAAAATCAATTTATACAGAGTGAAGTAAGTCAAAAAGAAAAACACCAATACAGTATATTAATGCATATATATGGAATTTAGAAAGATGGTAACGATGACCCTATATGCGAGACTGCAAAAGAGACACAGATATAAAGAACAGACTGTTGGACTCTGTAGGAGAAGGTGAGGGCGGGATGATTGGAGAGAATAGCACTGAAACATGTATATTATCATATGTGAAATAGATCGCCAGTCCAGGTTCGATGTATGAGGCAGGGTGCTCAGGGCTGGCGCACTGGGATGACCCTGAGAGATGGGATGGGGAGGGAGGGTCAGGATGGGGAACACATGTACACCCATGGCTGATTAATGTGAGTGTATGTCAAAAACCACCACAATATTGTAAAGTAATTAGCCTTCAATTAAAATTTTAACATATTCAGTCATTTAAAACTAATATATGTAGTCATGGTTATTTCCAAAGGAAATAAAAAGTGATAGATGCTCTCTCTATGGATTTGGAGGAAGTGTATAAAATGCAACCATCATAATAAATATACCTTTTATTAATCTTTTATTGTCTACCCTGTAGCCCAAAATAACTCATGTTCTTTCCAAGTACAAAATACATTCAACCCTCTGAAGTTTGTCAAAAGTTTCATTCCATTACAGCAACAGGTCACAGTCTAAATTTTCATAATCTCATCAACTCACAGTCCAAAACCTAAATCAGACCCAGGGAAAGAGGAGTCTTCTCCATAATAAAGGACACCTGCTAAGGAATATTTCCTCTCCATCTATTGACATGTGAAACTAAAGAGACAAGTTAGCTGACTACATCTGAGACAACTCAATTGAGGTTGAAACAAAGAGTAATAGTTATAAAAATTCCAGTTCAAAAATTGGAGAAGTGAATGTGAAAAAGACATAATAGTTCTGAATTCCAGCTGGAAAAATGTTAGGTTTTTCTGGATTAAGTTTCAAACTCTGGGAAATTTTTCTAGTGATTCTCAGCTCTACCTTCTTGGCTCTTGGTTCTGACCTTGGAGTCATCCTTCCATTTTCATGAAAGACAGTTCATTTTTCATAACTTTCCAAAAAAATCTAAATCATAAACTGCATAATGTTTTAAGTGACAAAAGATTTGTCTTCTTAAATCAAATATTTTCTCAATCTTCTAAATATTTGCATAATATTCCATTATATAAATGTAACCATTTTTAATTTAACTAGTCCATAGCAATGATTATTTTGATTTCTAACATATTTTAATTATAAACAATGTTGTAATTAGCATCCTTGTATATGTGTGTATATATATATGTGAAATATAGGTATATATATAGATATATCTATGTAATTATACAAGTATTTGTAGTGAAATAGGCTGGGACCTAGGACTCTTTGCTGTAGTGCTTGCACCTGGACAAACATCTCCTAAAGTAACAAAATACAAAGAAACTATAAGGGTCTAAAAACAACCATGTGCATACACAGTTGGGTCAAATTATGGACAATAAGATTAAAAAAGACCAAAAGCCCAACTGCTACTTCTGAGAAGCTGGGAGCCAAAGCAGGGTACTGCGGATGTACCCCGCAGATAGTACCACCAAAGAGGTGGGCAGGCCATCTAAGCCACCCTTCTGGCCTGACCTCTGGACCCACCTCTACCATCACCCCATATAATAAACCAGCTTGCCCACCTAAGTAAGTGAGCTTGGGAACCTGTTACTTGTTTTCCTCCCCACTGCTGCAGCAGAAACTCCAATGAAACCTTGCCTGAATTTTTTGTCTGGCCTCTTACCAATTTCTATTGATTAAGGCACACCAGCAACTCTGGTCAGTAACAGTAGGATAAATTTCTAGAAATGAAATTACTGGGGTAAATGTTTTGCTCACTTAAAATTTTAATAGATATTACAAAATTATTCTTAAAGGAGTTAAAACAATTTATATTCCCACCTGTTAGTCATAGTTTCTGTGTTCCACAAACTCTGTGTAATATTTTTTAAAAATAAATCTATCATGTTTCAATATTATGCAAAATTTTATATTTCATTATGTTTTAGTTTGCATTTAAACTACTAGTAAATTTTAGCAATGCTATTATATTAACTTATTGGTAAACATACATGCATGTCTTTTGTTCTCCTGTCTTTGAGGTTGTTGATCCTTTTCATGTTGATTTAGATAAGCTTTTATATAGCAAGAAAACTGCCCCTTTGTCATATGTATCATCAATGTATTCAAGTTTATATTTCATTATTAAAATTTTATACAAGTAAATTTTATTCGTATTACTATGTAAAATGTATAGATGTGTTCTTACTCATATGGGAAACACTGATCATAATTTTATTAAATAGGCCATGTTAAATCCCAATAGAGAACACTGACTGTTCTTGATTCTGATATTGATGGATACTGTAATAAATTAACCTGAGACATTCAATCTTATCAGCAATTCTTAGTGTTTTTCTCAAGGCTCTGCTATAAGATGTTGGCAAGAAATTGAGTCTTTAACAAAGAAGGACCATTTCAAAGCTTTGGTAGAAAAGCATGTATTGGATATGCTAAACTATTCTGCTGTGAGTAGAATTTTGCTTGTTTGGAGTTCTAAAAAAAAAAAAAAAAACTGGCTGAAATAGTTCAAAGAACTCAGGTAACCAGGTAAACTGGGGTCATTACCATGTATGGAGCACAGTGAGCTGGCACCAGGTAAACAACTTTTAGAACTCTTTTTAGTCTGAAACCAGATGATATTAGAAAGGATAAAGGTAAACCAAGATCCAGAAGGACAAGAAATAATCAAAAGGACTGAATTAAATGAGAAAGATTAATTGTGCTTATTTGTTTTAGGACATTGTTGGCATTTAAATTTTTTTCTATCTCCTGACAAGCATCTCTGGAAGTTGTTTCTCTTACTGATATATCTCTAAGTCTCACTTTAGACATACAATTTTGTTCGGTTTTGTTTTTTAGATTCTTTGGCAGTTTGAATGTAATTTTTATTATTTTGATAAACTGACAGAATAGTCTTGAGTAATTAACTCCTAATAAAAATGAAAACATTTCAAAAATAAAAAGATTCTGATTCTCCCACAAAATGAAAACATTTTGAAGCAATAATAATAATAATTGGTATAATAAAGTATTCATTCAATAAATGTATTTGAATTTCTACTTATACAAGGTAGTTATCAGACTAAAAGAATACATAGAAAAGTAAGACATAAAATTTCCTTTTTTCTTTGCTGCTCTGCCCAGCTTGTGGGAATTTAGTTCCTGGACCAAGGATTGAACCCCAGACTTGTGGCAGTGAAAGCCTAGAGTCCTAACAACTGGATCATCAGGGAACTCCCATAAATGAACCTATTTACAAAACAGAAAAGAGTCACAAAAGCAGAAAACAAACTTATGGTTACCAAGGGGGTAAGAGAAAGGGGAGGGAAGAACTAAAAGACTGGGATTAACATAAACACTACTATACATAAGAAATTACTCTACTTAGTATTCTGCAATGACCTGTATGGGAGCAGGACCTAAAAAAGAGTGGTGCTGGTTTAGTCGCAAAGTCGTGTCCGACTCTTGTGATCCCACGGACTGTAGCCCGCCAGGTCCTCTGTCCATGAAGTTTTCCAGGCAAGAATACTGGAGTGTGTTCCCATTTTCTTCTTCAGGGTATCTTCCTGATCCAAGGATCTAACCCAGGTCTCCTGCATTGCAGGTTGTCTCCTGCACTGCAGGAAGATTTTTATGGACTGAGCCACCAGTGGATATATTTATCTATCTAAATAAACATACAACAGATTCATTTTGCTGTACAGCAGAAACTAACACAATATTGGAAATCAATTATACTCCAATAAAAATTAATCTAAAAAAGCATAAAATAATCTTATCTTCATTGAACTTACATTCTGATAACAGGAGACAGATAATATTTAAGTCAGTAGACAAGTAATCAAGAACATTTTCCAATGTAAAAAGTATTTGGAAGGATGTCAACAAGATTAAAGAACCTGGAAAAACAAGTAGACAAATCAAGGAAAACCTATTTAATGAGCTATGACCTCAAAATGATAAATATTCAGCTGTGTAAAGATGCTAAGAAAGAATAACAAAATAAATGTTAGATAAATTAGAACATCAATGCTTTAAAAGAAAGAATATATTAAAAAATAGAAAAATATATGAATACTGCATATTCTAAGCATAAAAAAACAAAGTAAAACACATATGAATAAAATTTTGATGGATTTGACTGCCTGAAATAGATATTTTACCTGTGGGAAAATGTAACCAGAGGGAAAAGCAATAAACTGGACAAAGTATTTGCTGTGGCTATAACTGAAAAAAAAAATATTGCTGTTAATATATAAATATGCTATAAGTCAATTTTAAAATAAATAGTAATTTCTTAATAATAATAAATTCTTCTTTCCCAGTAGAAAGTGGCCAAAATACATGGAAAGGAAATTCTCAAAGGAAAAACGAAAGAAACCATGTCTAAAATACTCAAATTCTGAATTAATCACATGAGCAGTAAACTAGTTACATATAACTAAAAAGATAAAACATGATGTTTGTAAGCATGAATAAAAATCTTAGATATACACCTGAATAGACATTTCTTCCAAAGAAAGCACACATGGCCAACAGGCACATGAAAAGATGCTCAGCATCATTAATCACCAGAGAAAGGCATATCAAATCACAAGATATAGAGGCTTCGCTGGTGGCCAGTGGTAAAAAATCTGCCTGCTAGCACTATTTACAATAGCCAGGACATGGAAGCAACCTAGATGTCCACTGACAGATGAATAAAGAAGCTGTTGTACACGCACATGCACGTGCACACACACACACACAAACATATATATACATATAAATACATGCATTCAATGAATATTACTCAACCATTGAAAAGAATGAATTTAAGTCAGTTCTAGTGAGGTGGATGAACCTAGAATCTGTTGTACAGAGTGAAGTCAGAAAGACAAAAACAAATATCATATATTAATGCATATATATGGAATGTAGAAAAATGGTACTGATGAACCTATTTGCAGGGCAACAATAGCGACACAGACATAGAGAAGAGACTTATGGACACAAGGGGAAAAGGAGAGGGTGGGACAAATTGAGAGAATAGCATTAAAACATATACATTACGATATGTAAAATAGATAGCCAGTAGAAATTAGCTGTATGACACTGGGAGCTCCACCCTGTTTTCTGTGACAACCTAGATGGGTGAGATGGGGTGAGAAGTGGGAGGGAGTTTCAAAGGAAAGGGGACATATGTATACATATGCTAATTCATGTTGATATATGGCAGAAGACAACACAACATTGTAAAGCAATTATCCTCCGGTTGAAAATTAATTTATTAATTTAAAAAAAAGAATCCACCTGCCAATGAAGGAGACATAGGTTCAACTCCTGGTCCAGGAAGATCCCACATGCCATGGAGCAACTAAGCCCATGCAACCTAACTACTGAGGCTGTGCTCTACCGTCCTGGAGCTGCAACTATTGAGCCCATGTGCCACAACTACGGAAGCCCGTGCATCCTAGAGCCTGAGCTCTGCAATAAGAGAAGCCACCACAATTAGAAAGAAGCCTGTGCACTGAAACTAGAGTAGCCCGCACTTGCCACAGCTAGAGAAAAGCTTGCACAGCAATGATATTTGACATTTTGAGTTACAGTAGTACTTTTCACATACTCTTAATTTTTCTTTAATGACAAGTTATGAGCTTGCTATATTAGTTTATGATCATTTTAATATTTGCTAAACATTATGAGATGCATGCTGTAAGCATTTAAGGCTACTCCTATATAGTTCAAGTTTCTATGAAATCTGCTATACAGATTTGTATATGTAGATATAGTCCTGTATTTACATATACATTATTTGTCAGAAAGAACCACTCTAAGCTTTTACTTTTTTTATCTAGCACATCCATCTCTCATGGTAATGAACTAAAAGCTAAGCTGATGGTTCACAAAATCCCCTGAAGTAAATTCATTTTAGGTTGCTCTCCCAATTCATTTTTGCACACGACATGTTTTACAGAGGCCATCAAAGTCATGTTTTCATTTGGTGTGAATTAAAAAAGATAAAATACAAAATCCGGCAGCACAAAAATCTAAACATCTTGTTGCTGTGCCATTTAACAAAGCTATTTATCATCTCATATTTTATTCAAAACAATCATATGCCACATTTTGAGATTTTCTTGTTTGTGGATGGAGGCAAGTCTGAAAAACACTCAATTAACCTTTGTGTAAGTAGTGTGATATATGGGGGGAAAAATGTGGACTTCAGATGGGTAAGGGTTTCAACACCATCTTGAATACTTAACCTCTTCAAATGACAATCTTCTTAGCCATTAAAACACAAAAATTTGATTTTGAAAAGTTGTTTTGAAGACTTAATGAGATAAGATAGGTAAAGTGCATAACAAGTGACTAGTGTGCAATGTAGAAGCAGACTCTCCGACAGGGAGTTGTAGGTAATCATGAACTTACAAAATCTAATATTGCAAATAATAATAATAATCCTTTACATTAAAAAATAATTTTATTTATATTGTCATAACAGTACAATGATGAAAACTTTGTAATGATGTAAAATGTAAAACTTCACATTTTACAAAAAGAAAAATGAGGGACAGAAAGCTTACCTAAACTGAAGCAGGGTGATGATATAATAAAATTAAATTTTAGTCTTTTTTAGAATATTTCAGTGCAGTTCAGTCACTCAGTCATGTCCAACTCTTTGCGACCCCATGAATTGCAGAATGCCAGGCCTCCCTGTCCAACACCAACTCCCAGAGTTCACTCAAACTCACATCCATCGAGTTGGTGATGCCATCCAGCCATCTCATCCTCTGTCGTCCCCTTCTCCTCCTGCCCCCAATCCCTCCCAGCATCAGAGTCTTTTCCAATGAATCAACTCTTCACATGAGGTGGCCAAAGTATTGGAGTTTCAGCTTTAGCATCAGTCCTTCCAAAAAACATCCAGGACTGATCTCCTTTAGAATGGACTGGTTGGATCTCCTTGTAGTCCAAGGGAATCTCAAGAGTCTTCTCCAACACCACAGTTCAAAAGCATCAATTCTTTGGCTCTCAGCTTTCTTAACAGTCCAACTCTCACATCCATACATGACCACTGGAAAAACCATAGCCTTGACCAGACGGAACATTGTTGGCAAAGTAATGCCTCTGCTTTTCAATATGCTATCTAGGTTGGTTATAACTTGCCTTCCAAGGAGTAAGCATCTTTTAATTTCATGGCTGCAATCACCATCTGTAGTGATTTTGGACCCCCAAAAAATAAAGTCTGACACTGTTTCCACTGTTTCCCCATCTATTTCCCATGAAGTGATGGGACTAGATGCCATGTTCTTCATTTTCTGAATGTTGAGCTTTAAGCCAACTTTTTCACTCTGCTCTTTCATTTTCATCAAGAGGCTTTTGAGTTCCTCTTCACTTTCTGCCATAAGGGTTGTATCATCTGCATATCTGAGGTTATTGATATTTCTCCTGGCAATCTTGATTCCAGCTTGTGCTTCTTCCAGCCCAGCGTTTCTCATGATGTACTCTGCATATAAGTTAAATAAGCAGGGTGACAATATACAGCCTTGACGTACTCCTTTTCCTATTTGGAACCAGTCTGTTGTTCCATGTCCAGTTCTAACTGTCACTTCCTGACCTGTATACAGGTTTCTTAAGAGGCAGGTCAGGTGGTCTGGTATTCCCATCTCTTTCAGAATATTTTCAACACCCCAAAAAGTAACTCCATACCCATTATCAGTCACTCTTCATTCCTCTACAATTCTCCCACCTTCTAAAAGAAAATATTTAACTATTTTCATCTCTATGCTGCTGCTGCTAAGTCGCTTCAGTCATGTCCGACTCTGTGTGACCCCATAGAAGGCAGCCCACCAGGCTCCTCCGTCCCTGGGATCCTCCAGGCAGGAACACTGGAGTGGATTGCCATTTCTTTTCTCCAAAGCATGAAAGTGAAAAGTGAAAGTGAAGTTGCTCAGTTGTGTCCAACTCTTTGCGACCTCATGTGGGTTGCCATTGCCTTCTCGGTTTCATCTCTATACAGCTGCTTAAACTAGACATTTCTCATAAATGGAGTCATATAATGTGTATTTTTTTGTGAGTGGCTTTTCACCTAGCACAATGGTTTGATGTTGCAGCATGTATCATTCTCTTTTTACTAACAAATAATAACCATTCTAATAATATACCATATTTTGTTTATTCATTAGTAGAAGAGTATTTGGCAGGTCTGCTGCTCTCTACCCCATTACCCATTCTGTCTTCCCTCTTACTAACTAAGCCCTTTTCATTGTTGAGAATGATAATTTTGCTTGATAGAAAACATTTCCAATCCATTTTTCAGATTGCTACTGCTAAGTCACTTCAGTTGTGTCCGACTCTGTGTGACCCCATTGATGGCAGCCCACCAGGCTCCTCTGTCCCTGGGATTCTCCAGGCAAGAACACTGGAGTGGGTTGCCATTTCCTTCTCCAATGCATGAAAGTGAAAAGTGAAAGTGAAGTCGCTCAGTCGTGTGCAACTCTTAGTGACCCCATGGATTGCAGCCTACCAGGCTCCTCTGCCCATGGGATTTTCCAGGCAAGAGTACTGGAGTGGGGTGCCATTGCCTTTTCCGATTTTGCAGATTAGTTGGCCACATAACATAATTAGAATCAATTAGTCAAGGTTAAAGTTGTTGAGTGGGGCTTTAGTGCCTTAAAAGATACTATCAAGAAAGTAAAAAGATAACCTTCAGAATGGGGATATTATTTGCAAATTATATACCCAATAAAAGACTTGTATCTAGAACATATAAGGGACTCTTACAACTCAACAACAAAAAACAACCCAATTTAAAAATAGGCAAAGGTTTTGAATAGACATTTCTTCAAATAAGACATATCTAAGTTACCAAGAAGTACCTGAAAAGATATCCAGCATCATTAGTCATTAGGGAAATGCAAAATCAAACCACAGTTAGGTACCATGTCACAAGCACTAGGATGGCTATACTTAAAAAGACAGACAATGTGTTGCCAGTGATACTGAGACATTGGAATTATTTTGCATTGCTGATGGGAATGTAAAATGATGCATTCACTTTGGAAAGCATTTGGCAGGTCCTCAAAAAGTTTAACATAGATTTACTATATGACAGAAAGTGAAGAATTTAAGAACCTCTTGATGAAAGTGAAAGAGGAGAGAGGAAAAAGTTGGCTTAAAGCTCAACATTCAGAAAACGAAGATCTTGGCATCCGGTCCCATCACTTCATGGCAAATAGTGGAAACAGTAGCTGACTTGATTTTTCTGAGCTCCAAAATCACTGCAGATGGTGATTGCAGCCATGAAATTAAAAGATGCTTACTCCTTGGAAGGAAAGTTATGATCAACCTAGACAGCATATTCAAAAGCAGAGATATTACTTTGCCAACAAAGGTCTGTCTAGTCAAGGCTATGGTTTTTCCAGTGGTCATGTATGGATGTGAGAGTTGGACTGTGAAGAAAGCTGAGCACCGAAGAATTGATGCTTTTGAACTGTGGTGTTGGAGAAGACTCTTGAGAGTCCCTTGGACTGCAAGGAGATCCAACCAGTCCATCCTAAAGGAGATCAGTCCTGGGTGTTCATTGGAAGGACTGATGTTGAAGCTGAAACTCCAATACTTTGGCCTCCTATAGTGAAGAGCTGACTCATTTGAAAAGACCCTGATGCTGGGAAAGATTGAGGGCAGGAGGAGAAGGGGTCGACAGAGGATGAGATCATTGGATGGCATCACCGACTCAATGGACATGAGTTTGAATAAACTCCGGGAGTTGATGATGGACAGGGAAGCCTGGCTGCTGCGGTTCACGGAGTTGCAAAGAGTCGGACATGACTGAGCGACTGAACTGAAAAAGACAGGTATAAACAGTAGGGGGAAAATATAACTCTTATAAACTAACACTACAGTGGTCGTTGTAAATGTAACTATTGCACTTCTCATGTTTGTGTCTATACTTTAAAGAGTGTTGGATTTGCTGCAAGTGAGTATGTTTCACTTTTGAAATAAATATTTCTGCTTAATCCAGTGTTCCAGTTCATATAGCATACTTTATACTCATCTTATTCATCAACATATTCAAGAAAATTTTTTCATTTCCAGCAAGATCAGTGAATTTTTGCCATGGATCCTATATGAGATATATGAGACTATGTCAACATATATTTAGTACACAGTGTTTAGAGAAAAACTACTGAATCTAAATTGAAATGTAATTAATATCATAATTAACGTACTCAGAACAACAAAATGTATTTACATGAAGGATAGGCTTATGAAAGATACTAATATTTATCTATTCAAGAATGTAATACAAGAAAATAAATTTTAGTACAGGTTAAATCCTATATAACATTTGATAATTTGGAGAAAAATCTGATATATTTTTTCTTAAATTTGAAATAAATTTTAATGCCAAGATGTGGAACATCAAGAACATGTCCTAAAAAGGATGTGTGAAGTGTCATATGATAAATCAAGATTTCTTTAAATTGGCAAAGCTCTTGAATGCCATTGTGCACATGCATAAGTCACGTCCTACTCTTTGTGACTCTATGGACTGTAGCCTGCCAGACTCTTCTGTCCATGAAATTATCCAGGCAAGAATATTGGAATAGGTCATACCCTCCTCCACGGGATCTTCCTGACCCTGGGATTGAACCCACATACCTTAGGTCTCCTACATTTGCAGGCAGGTTCTTTACCACTAAAGCCACCTGGGAAGCCCACTTGGACACCATTATGTAACATCAATCATCTTTTTGAAACATCCTGCCTTCATTGAATTGTTATAAATTCACAGTGCTTTATCTTCCAATGTAGACAATAAAATACACCATGATAAGAGTTGCAAAACATTTACATTTAATAGAATTCTAGTCTCAGAAATGAATATAAATGTGCTTTCTGCTAACATATGACTTGTAACATCTGTAGTAGATTGGATTGGCCCAAAACTTCATTCAAGTTTTTCTGTAACATCTTACAGAAAAATTCAAACAAAGTTTTTTGGCCAACCCAATATATAAATTGTGGAGAAGAATTTTATATAGTATACAATTCTAACCATTGTTATATTTATTTTATAGTCACATTCACCCAATTTGAACACACTGATCACATGGTCTATTATTTGTGTTTGACACATTGACTTCTCCGAAGTCTACAGCATCTCAGTATGTTATGAAGGCATGTTTATTTAAACTATTAAGTAAATTAGGAAAAATACAACATATTTTTAGTTTACTCTCTTTACCATTTTAAACTTCTACTTTAAATCTTTTTTCCTTCTTTGACACAAAGGTTTGTCTTTTTCCTTTAACTCTGGAAAAGTAGTCAATGACTTCTCTGGAGTTTTCAACATTAGGTATCTATAAATGACATATAAATACTTAAAATATACTTTGCTAGCCAGTTATAGTGTTCCAATTACAAGACTGATAATAACCAGATAGAGATGACAAGACCTTGTAGGAACTCTCTGAATGTAAATGTGGTAAATTATTTTATTATCTCATATCTAAATACAATTTAAAGGAAGCTATATTATTTCATTGACGAGGGTAAAATTTTTAATATCTTAAAAATGTTTATCAAACATGTGTTTCACAGATATTTTTCAAAGTCACAGAAAATACATCCAGTACAAAGAAGTGCTCCATGTCAGTGGGCTCTGGAATCAGAAAATCCTATGTTCAAATCCTCATTTATCATGTAATCCTGGTAAAATCAATCAACTTCTCAAGATAAATATCTCATTTGTAAAGTAGGAGTAATATTACGTACTTACTTCATGGTATTTTTGGGAGGATCAGTTGCAAACACAAATGTAAAGAGTTAAGCAAGTGCCTAACCAAGGATAAACACTTAATAAATGTTAGATTTTCTTTTCATCAGAAGGCTTAGAGATAGACATGACAGTAAAAGAAGTAAATAAATTCTGACTATAAGACTATTAAGATAATAAAGAGAACTACCAAGGATCTTTTAAAATTTCCTGTGTTTTCCCAAAATAGGTAAAACTGTTTCTCTAATAGACTAGGTAATAACCTTATATCTCAACAGATTCAGTTGCCTCTTTGTTGAACTTCAATTTCCTGTTGCTTCCACGTATGATTTAACATCTAGAAGCAGCTTGCTTAAGGAAGAAAAGAGTTTCTATTTCCAGAGGAGTGAAGAGCTCTCAACTCAAAATTCATGATATGAACATAAAAATCCTTCACTATTGCTCCATCTTTATCATGTTTATCTCCTGAGCTTATGGTTCAATATATTGGATTCTTTCATATTAATTTCTTGCTGGTTAACTCTTACCAGAATGCAAAACAAAAGAGCATAGGTTTGAAATGAAGAACTTAATTTTATTTTATTTTTTTAAATCACAAGCATTTTTTTAATTAAAAGTTCTTTTTTGTTTTCCAAGGGTCCAAAGTTTTGATGGCAGAAATCTTACCCAATATAGAGAAAAATGTTAAATGGAAAGACACAGCGACAGTTTCACTACATGTTTTCAACAGTTGACTTTTGTTTTACATCATCCACTACACAACAGAATATAACAGAAATACTGTTAACAAAAGTGAATGTTCTATTTTTCTACCTATCTTGTTCCAAGAACTTAATTTTAGGTCTTGGCTCCAGCATTGTTCCTGAGCATCAGGCTCTACATTTGTGAAACAATAACTACCCTTCCTCCATCACAGGAGAAAATCAGAGTTCACGTGATGGAGAAAGTAAAAGACATTGAAGATATGACATGAAAAACATTTTAGACAAAGCTTAGACTGTTAATAGAGAATTCCAGGCAAGCAATCAAGTCAGGGTGAAGGGTGCCATGATGAGCGAAGCTTATGCTTTAGTTTTATGTACTATAAACCTAATATAGGCTATCTCTTCTGCTACTAAGATATTTTTTTCCTGTTTTCACTAAAATGTTCTAATTTAAACTAGGTAAGATCAACAACTAAATAAAAGTCAAAACTCACCAATGCCATCTACAAAAGCTTCCATGGGCTCCTTTTACTTTTCTGTGTATGTGTGTGTGCATGTACATACAAACATATCCATTTGTTTATCTAACACTAAGGCTGATTTTAATTACATGGACATTTTTACTTGTATATTTTTGTCTTTTTGCTTTGTCCCTCTTATTATGTAAAGTATTTCACTTTCCTTTATGACTCCTCATTATCCTAAAGTGTTTCAAGTAATAGTGTTCTTAAAAAATAATTTCCCCTTGGAATTTGGTAAAGGAAGCAAATATATTAGATAGATATATAATTTTTCTTGACATTCATTTTCAAATTTTAAAAATAAACTATGAATTCTAGTTTCTTAAGCACTCAATTTTCACTAGAACACACAGTGACAATTCCAGATCAAACTTAAGGCAGAAATACTTGTTTTATAATATTCAAACTTTTTAAAAGTTTTACTTGTATATTATATATCATTATGTAAGCAATACACATGTATTGTTTAAAAAATAGTAGAAACTAAAGAGAAGTTAAAAAGAATCACCTCTAATTCTACCACACAGCTTAGATTTTACAGTATATGTTTCACAATTTTTATGTGCATGAATATACCATACTTTGAAAATGTAATCCTATTACTCCTAGTTTTATAATTAGTTTATTTCACTTATACGTGCTGTCTCTTCATGACAATAATAATGTATGTATATAGTAATTTATAATGCCTTCATTATATATTGCATATACCAAGTTTTATTTATCAATTCAACAAAACTGGACATTTACATTGCTTTTTTATATAAACAATATTATGATAAATATATCCAAATCTTTGAATGATTGTCCAATTAATTCCCTTAGGATAAGTGTCTAACATCAGAGTTACTTATGCCAAAGGAATAATTATCTTTTTAGCTTTTTAGTGTAGTTTGCTTAACTCACATATCATTTATTACTATTAAGGTTGATCTTAGTTAGCCACTTGATTTTGCCCTATAAAATGCCATTTCCCATCCTTTGCTTATTTTTTCAAATGGTTTTCTTTGTATTGCTTAATAAAGAACTTTTTATGTGTTAATGTAGATAACCTTTTATTTTGTATTATATATTTGTTTTTCAAGGTTTTCTCCTTTTAAGTTTATTTACTGTAGTTTTTAATATATAGAGGACATAAAATCATATATATATGATTATATATATTATATATATATTTCTGTCATAATATAGTATATATTTATTATATGTAACATATATATTATATATTATATAATAATATTATATATTATATTATATATCATAATATATATATTTCTGTCATTTTTATATATATATAAAAATGACAGAAATATATATATTTGGGTTTTAGATTCAGAGTTAGTGTCCCCTCCCTAGGACCCTTGCTTGGTCTGAGGGCACACCTGTTACACATCCAAGGCTCCTCTGCTTCTCAAACACAACATTTAGCAAACTATACTACCAATGTCTGCTTACTTTTCTGTCTCCACCTCTGACTATAAGCTCCTTTAGGTTATGAACAGTCTTACCTATATATTGGCATAAATGGAAACTTTCCTAAGTTAGCGCTCTCAGTTATTGTTTAGCAGCATTCATAACCTGTGTTTGAACTTGCTGGCATAAGTTGCATTAATTCTGCATTACTGATACAAGTATTTAATTACATAAGTGCTTGATAACCATTGTACTTCTCCAAAATATGTCATAATTATATTAGTTATATAAATGCTATGTTAATACTGGCTGCTTCTCAAGAGAGAAATTGTCTATTTTTTACATTTCTGGATCATCATTTTATTTCATTAACTGAGAATAACTGAGAATTGTAAATGAATGAATCAACAAATAAATACACAGTTCATAATCAAGGACCTCTAAACAAAATATATCATAATTGCTCTAAATTTCCTGAAATTAATTTAAAATATTTTAGTTTCTCTATCCATATTATGATAGGACAGACCATAAAGAAGATTTCTAGTTTAATTTCTGCATTCATTATTGTGTCATATTGAAATAACCCAGGGAGCCTACAATATTTAAATTTCAAAATAGCCATCAATGCCATGCTATCAAACACTTTACAGCAAAAGCATTTTGTCTCAAGTTGCCAATGAACTTTTATATTTTTTGTTAAATCATGGACTCATATGTATAAATAGCCTAGTGCAATGCTGGACAGGAGAATAATAAAAACAGATGGAAGACATTTTCAGTTGAATGACCTTTTAGTTCACAGGCTTGAATAAGGCTGAATCTAGTTATGCAAAATAACCAGTGGTACCTCTGAGCACCTGTTCAGTCTTCTAATGTATTTAACCTTTGCTTCTAGGTTGTTGAGAATAACTGTGTTCTGTGATGGGAGACAGATGTGACTTGATGTTGATGTGGCTGTACAAGCCTATTCTAGTAAATTCTCTAGGGTAAAAAATGTACAACCTTGAAGATAACAAACATTTGCTTCCGGCCTTTTCTCACTATGGAAAAAAATTAAATGAGGAGAGTAATGCTATATTTATTTTTCATCTTTTAGCATGAGAGGCAACAGCAAAACCAAATTGGGTTTATTCACAATTTTTAACAACATATACAAGATTAAGAGTATGTTAAAGTCACTTTTAGCAAACTAAAACACTGATTTATTTAACAGAAGAGGACAGTAGCTCAGATGCTAGAGTCAGTATCCCCAACCCCAAATCTTGGTTCCAGCTCTTTACTGTATTAGCTGTATGAACTTGGAAACGTTCTTCAAATTCTAGGTCTTCTCGGCTATAAAATGGGGTTTATAATACTATTAATCATTACCTCAATTCTTTAGACACTTAACATTAATAATTTTCATAGTGCACATTTAAGCATTCAATAATTATTAAGGTTATTTATTATGTGAATGAAAGCCTAAATTATAACAGCTTCATGAATTCTTATGTATCCTTCAAAATCCAGATCAAAAGTCACTAGTTTTGAGAATCTTTCTTACCCAGAGAATATCTAATTTTCTATTCATCTGCACTTCTATTTCTTCATTATCAGTTAATATGAGACTAATTTGTTGGATTACTATTTCAAGAAGCATTTGGGCTAGGGTAAAACCCTTCAAATGGGATTCCTTGAGGAGCACCAAGTATTCACAGTTCCATTAATTTGGGGGCTTTTGCTTTACGGAAAGAAGTGGCCAGGCAAAACTATTAGTGTAATTATGGAGATGTAGCAAGTCTGTATATAAAAGGAAAAAATGAATAAATGAGGTGGCAGAGAGACTTGAGAAACCTTGGAGAGAAAAACCTGTATACCAGAAGAAATCTGTTAACTTTCTGGCATATATTGTGCAATGTGAGTTCTCTTCTCCACTAAATATTTAGTAAAATATCTATTTCTTATCAAAACCTTGTCAAGTTTGATGGGTTTGGAACAGTGGTATAACAAAGTACCATGTTCATCCTGAATGGTTCAAAGAGAGAAAGAAGACCGCAAATGAGCGTTCTGACATCTGCCTATTTCCATGGCTAGCCTGTGAATTTCTGCAGCTGAGACAAAGTCTTTGATAGTTGATCCCTGCCAAAAGGTCTAAATACGTGCTAGGGATTAGAAGAAAAGTTCCTATGTGTCTTTAACCATTCCAAACTATGAAATCCCATCTTCCATTAATATTGTAAGATGAACTTGTAAATGTAGTCATATTATTCCTTTAAAAGGAAGTGAGATTCTGATAATATACCTAAACAAATCATAAACACATATAAACAGAAATACCCATGATCACATACATAAATAAGAAAATATTAACCTATTTTTAAGCTTTATATAAAGTTTTCAAAAAATTTAGAGTTTGAACATGGCATTCCAAAGGCTGATTTTTAGAGCCAGGGTTTATGTTAAAAACCAAACAGTGTTTATGGTAAAAAAAAAAGAAATTATTAGTTACACAGGTATTTTCCAACATTCTTTAATTAAATACACCAAACATACTCTTTGCCAGCTAAATATTATGCCTATTTCAGCTGGGTGGGACTGATGAAGCTAAAGCAAAATTAAGGGCTCAAGAGTGCTAAAGGTGGGTGAAAAAACATATGAAATATACCATTAGGGCAGAGGCAAACTACAGAAGCAAACCTAAACACATTGCAATACACGTTTTTGTTTGCTCTTTTTTTTAAAGTATAATTGACTTTTTATATTAGTTTCAGGTATATAGCATAGTAACTTGGTATTTTTATACATTATGTTCCACACAAAGCTACAATAATACTATTGACTATTTTTCCTATGCTGAACATTACATCCTTGGGACTTATTTATTCTATTTCCTCCATCCCACACCCCATTCCCCTCTGGCAATCAATAGTTTGTTCTCTGTGTCTATGTCCATAGTTGTTCTTCAGATTCAGCATATAAATGGAACTATACAATATATGTCTTTCTCTGACTTATTATTTCACTTAGTATAATGCCATGTGTGTCCATCTATGTTGTCACAAATGGCAAGATTTCATCCTTTTTTATGGTATATGCACACACAATGAAATACTACTCACAATTATTCACCATCTCTTCATTCATTCACCTTTTGATGGACACTTAGGTTGCTTCCATATCTTGACTATTGAAAATAATGCTAAGTGAATATGGGGGTGCATATCCCTTTTCAAATTAGTGTTTTTCTTTTCTTTAGATTAAATACTCAAAAGTGGAACTGCTGGGTAATGTGGTAGTTCTATTTCTAATTTTTTGAGGAATCTCCATACTGTTTTTCAGAGTGGCTGCACCAGCTTACATTCTCAACAACAGTGCACAAGCATCTCTTTTTCTCCACATCTCTGAATTCCAGGTAAAGTTTTTTAAATTACTTCTAAAAATTGTCATTCTTACCAGTTTATTACAAAAATCCTTTGGTGTTTGCAGTTAAAACATTAACACCTCTTGCACACCTAATTATTTCATGGCAGATTTGTCAATATATACACTTTCAATAACATAGACAGACTTGCTAGATTGTGTTTGTTTTGTGCATCGTCTACCAATGAATTTAGGCAAGGATAGTTTTAGCTACAGCATGAAGAAAATTGAGGAATGAGACCAGTAATACGGTACTCCACTCGGGATGGTTACACCACACAGTGTCTCAACACATGGCTTGGCCACTTGACTGAACTCATATTCAAAGTGCCACCAGTTTTGCTATTTAGAGCTGCTGAACCAAAGTTGATGAAACCAGCATCCATGGAAAGCAAAGAATTCTGGAGCTACTCATTCCTGACACTCCACAAGACATTTTAGAGATGAGCAAACAACTAGGAAAGGTAAAAAGTCACACACATGACTTTTAATGTTTCCATAGTCTCTGTGTGCATATTCTAGCAACGTCCATGCCTACACCCAACTGCAATGCTATCTCTAAAGGCTTAAGGAGATTACATAACTGAACAAAATTGTCACATCTTTTAAAATTACTAGCTGCAGAAAGTTTTTTTTTTTTTTTGTCTTCAATCAACCAAAGCCTTTTATATTAGGATCCTACTACCTGGCTTTGGGATGATGACAATATATTAATAGCTTGGTCACTTCAATTGCAGCATTTTGTCTGTCGTTTTCCTCTCATGCACTTAATGCCTGCTTTGTACAAGATGAAAGACACTTAGTGCAAATCCCCCTTGAAAACGGACACAAATAAGTTGACATAGTCAAAAATTAAAGACAGACAATCTTTCATTTCTACCTGTTTGTATCCTTTTGTCTGCGTGCTCCATTAGTCCCTCTCATCTGAAGTTTCAAATAAAGAAAATGCAATGCCACCTTTAAGTATAATTAGAATGGATAAATGAACAGAAAAGGAAGAAGCATTCACCGTCATTAACTGTCCTAACGGGTTCAATCTTGGAAACATGAATAATGGATATCCTAAACAAAAGAGAAAGTGCACTTTATGCTTAGAAGCAAAGTAAAAATCAGTGAGAGGATTGGCAGACAGGAAAAAAATACACGGTGCACATTACTAGGCATCACTTAGAAATGTATGCTCCCTCCTTATGACATTGTTATCATAATGGAATGACGGCCATACTGATAGAAAGCTTTGGGTTTGAGTGAGATCTGGAAAACTCCACTTACTGAGAGGGCTATTATTAAGATGCTAAATTCTTTCCTTAGACTGTGTTTACATATTCAAACCATTTGATCATTTTTTGTTTGGCTAAAAAGAGATTCTGTTCTTTGTATGTGTTAAAAGATGAAGTGTATAAAAGCTTTTGAGTTCATTTAGGCAGCACCAAACTGAAAGTGGTTAGGAGTGTTCTACCCAAAGAAGCTTAGAGAGACTTTCACAGAGAAAAGGCAGAAGCAAAGCAAGGGATATGATTGGCTATACCTAAAAGCCTAGTTAGCTGTGATTGGCTGTCCTTTGAATTCAATATTGAGGCATTTGAAGGCTTAGATTTTGGTTGACTCCTGTAGTGCCGGAGTCCAACTTTCTGCGACCCTACCGACTGTAGCCTGCCAGGCTCCTCTGTCCATGGGATTCTCCAGGCAATAATACTGGAGTGGGTTGCCATGCCCTCCTCTAAGCGATCTTCTGGACCCAGGGATCAAAGCCCTGTTTCTTGTGTCTCCTGCATTGGCTGCGAATAACCCCTAACTGCGCCTGGGAAGTCCGTCTCCTGTAGGCTGCTGCTGCTGCTAAGTCGCTTCAGTCATGTCCGACTCTGTGCAACCCCATAGACGGCAGCCCACCAGGCTTCCCTGTCCCTGGGATTCTCCAGGCAAGAACACTGGAGGGGGTTGCCATTTCCTTCTCCAATGCATGAAAGTGAAAAGTGAAAGTGAAGTCGCTCAGTTGTGTCCGACTCTTAGCGACACCATGGACTGCTGCCTACCAGGCTCCTCTGTCCATGGGATTTTCCAGGCAAGAGTACTGAAGTGGGGTGCCATTGCCTTCTCCGCTCCTGTGGGCTACCACAGCGTTCAAGCCACCTCAGTTTAATGGTCTCCATGTTTAATTAATTTAGCACATATGTTTATGTGCTAAATTAATTAAATAAACACGTGTTTATTTGTATCTGTGATTATGTAGCAAACTTTTGAAGTAGGCTCAGTTGCTAGCATTCTGGTAAATAATTTACAGCAAGAGATGAGGGAGAAACTGCACATCCAAAAACCAAAATCCATAAATTTTTTTCCTATCAGAGAAACAGTGTGGTGAGGGAGTTAAGATTTGGAAAGCCTTATTCCCGGGGACTCAAATCTCAGCTCTGTCACATTCTCAGTGCTCTTGACCAAATTGTTTTTTCAGTATGCCTGTTTCCTTTGCAAACTGAGGATGTTAGTAGGTAGCTAATAGGATTTTGTGAGGAATGAATGATTGAATATACAAGCATTTGCTTGGAACAGTGCATAGCCCATGGCAAACATCCCTTACCTATCAGAATAAATATAAAAATTCATGATGATACATAGTACTGACAGCTGTGTTCTGGTTGATGTTAGAAGGTGGCATTAAGTTTTTCTATGATAACCCAGGATTAAAGTAATCTATCCAGAGTCTGAAGGGAAAGGCATTTGCAAAATATAAAAATACTAATTATTATTTATACTACAGGACTGATACATTGAGCTGGCAATAGTAGGTTTTCAGTTCAGTTCAGTGGCTCAGTTGTGTTCGATTCTTTGCGACTCCATAAACCACAGTAGGCCAGGCCTCCCTGTCCATCACCAACTCCTGGAGTCCACCCAAACCCATGTCCATTGAGTCAGTGATGCCATCCAACCATCTCATCTTCTGTCATCCCCTTCTCCTCCTGCCCTCAATCTTTCCCAGCATCAGGGTCTTTTCAAATGAGTCAGCTCTTGGCATCAGGTGGCCAAAATATTGGAGTTTCAGCTTCAACATCAGTCCTTCCAATGAACACCCAGGACTGAAGCCCTTTAGGATGGACTGGTTGGATTTCCTTGCAGTCCAAGGGACTCTCAAGAGTCTTCTCCAACACCACAGTTCAAAAGCATCAATTCTTCTGTGCTCAGCTTTCTTTATAGTCCAACTCTCACATCCATACATGACCACTGGAAAAACCATGGCCTTGACTAGATGGACCTTTCTTGGCAAAGTAATGTCTCTGCTTTAGAATATGCTTCTAGGTTGGTCATAATTTCCTTCCAAGGAGTAAGTGTCTTTTAATTTCATGGCTGCAATCACCATCTTCAGTGATTTTGGAGCCCAGAAAAATAAAATCAGCCACTGTTCCCACTGTTTCCCCATCTATTTGCCATGAAGTGATGGGACTGGATGCCATGATCTTAGTTTTCTGAATATTGAGCTTTAAGCCAACTTTTTCACTGTCCTCTTCCACTTTCATCAATAAGTTCTTTAGTTCTTCTTCACTTTCTGCCATAAGGGTGGTGTCATCTCCATATCTGAGGTTATTGATATTTCTCCTGGCAATCTTGATTCCAGCTTGTGCTTCTTCCAGCCCAGCGTTTCTCATGATGTATTCTGCATATAAGTTAAATAAGCAGGGTGACAATATACAACCTTGACGTACTCCTTTTCCTATTTGGAACCAGTCTGTTGTTCCCTGTCCAGTTCTAACTGTTGCTTCTTGACCTGCATATAGGTTTATCAAGAGGCAGGTGAGGTGGTCTGGTATTCCCATCTCTTTCAGAATTTTCCACAATTTATTGTTATCCACACAGCCAAAGGCTCTGGCGTAGTCAATAAAGCAGAAATAGATGTTTTATTGGAACTCTCTTGCTTTTTCAATGATCCAGAGGATGTTGGCAATTTGATCTCTGGTTCCTCCGCCTTTTCTAAAACCAGCTTGAACATCTGGAAGTTTATGGTTCATGTATTGCTGAAGCCTGACTTGGAGAATTTTGAGCATTACTTTACTAGCGTGTGAGATGAGTGCAATTGTGCGGTAGTTTGAGCATTCTTTGGCATTGCCTTTCCTTGGGATTGGAATGAAAACTGACCTTTTCCAGTCCTGTGGCCACTGCTGAGTTTTGCAAATTTGCTGGCGTATTGGGTGCAGCACTTTCACAACATCATCTTCCAGGATTTGAAATAGCTCAACTGGAATTCCATTACCTCCACTAGCTTTGTTTGTAGTGATGCTTTCTAAGGCCCACTTGACTTCCCATTCCAGGATGTCTGGCTCTAGGTGAGTGACCACACCATCATGATTATCTTGGTCGTGAAGATCTTTTTTGTACAGTTCTTCCGTGTATTCTTGCCACCTTTTCTTAATATCTTCTGCTTCTGTTAGATCCATACCATTTCTGTCCTTTATTGAGCCCATCTTTGCATAAAGTTTTCCCTTGGTATCTCTAATTTTCTTGAAGAGATCTCTAGCAGATTTTCCCAAGATCATAAAGATAAGTTTTTTTTATTATATAATAGAGCCCATGGGGATATTGCTTTTCCTGTTATCTCTGAGTCTTTCTAGTTTTAGTTAGAAATGTGCAGTAAATCAAATTTCATGTAAACTTATAGCCCAATGTAAAATGGGTAAGTCTAAAAGTGCCTAATTCATTTTGATATGCCCCTTGTCTTGTGTTTCAGGAATTCATCAATAGACAAAAAGTGACAAGTTTTCACCATAAGTAGAGAACTAGCCCTATATGGAGAATCATTTTGGAGTACATCTTAACATAATGGTCTTTATTAGTAAGCAGGTTTCTCCCTCTTGCCCCTATCCACCATCAAGACAATGAAGCAGAGCAAATGAGGCATTAGAAGATATGACTTAGTCAGAGATCTACCAGGCATGAAGAGGAAGTAGGAAGCAATGTATACATCCTGTGGATTTTGGAAGGAAAAAGCAAAATGGAGAGAAATTGAGGAAAGCATGCTTCTATTCCTATCTCTTATTCTAGTTTAAACCTGATGTGTTCCTTGAAAGGGGGATAGGGAGCAAACTATAGAAATATCCAGATAGGAATAGGGAAGCATGCCCTGGACATGGCATGAGGGAGTCTATAAGCTCCTAAGAGACAGCCTTCAGAGACCTCAGCAAGACATCCTTTATGACATGCAGTTTTCACAATTGCCATAGGGAACATACAAAGGTGCCAATGGGCTTCCCAGGTGGCACTGGTGATAAAGAACCTGCCTGCCAATGTAGGAGACTGTGTAGAGACTTGGATTTGATCCTAGGTTCAAAAGATCCCCTGGAGGAGGGCATAGCAATTCACTACAGTATTCTTGCCTGGATAATTCCATGCACAGAGGATCCTGGTGGGCTACAGTCTACAGGGCTGCAAAGAATCGAACATGACTGAAGTGGCTTAGCATGCGCATAAAGCTGCCAATGAGGACACAGAAGACTGCAGTTGAGAAGAGCAGCCAGTGGCAGAGACCCAATATCTGAAGGCAAGGGCCAAATTAGCCCTCATGGACCAGTACATTCCAAAAGGCAAAGTGACACACACAGCCCAGCAGAGCAAGTTCAGAGATGGAGCTGACTGGGCCAGCCCTCCTAGATGGACAAGGGCCAGGTTACACAGACTGAAACCTCTCTCCAGTGTTGCTGGGGACCAACTCACCGCCCCCCTCCCCAAAGACTTGAATGCATTCAGGGTGCTTAAGACCAAAAGAGACTAATATATTTTTAAGTTTTAGTTGAAAATACACTTGTATACCTCTATGCAACACTGCCCCCAATCCAGCTAGTGGGGTTTATATTAATAATTAATTCACATATACAAAACAGAGAAACCACATTTTCTTTCTTGGTATCAGTGTTCATAAAAAGTGTGACCCCTTACATTCCTTCACCATGAAAGGCAATTGTACTGAAATATATGAAAATTGATTTTCTCTACACTATCAAATGGCCAAATGTGTTCTCACTTAAGAGTCAAATAGTGGCTTTTCTTAGTACAAAGAAATATTTGTACTATTGTACTTTTAATCTTTACATAAGATGAAAAAACTTATGTATCTTTCAATAAATGGAGAATTGAGATTGTTTTAGGTTTGGGTTGGTTTAGGGAGATCGGTTTCAGGGTGTTTTAAACTCAGTCATAGCTTTTGGTTTTCTTAGATACATAAAGTGTCCAAGGTACAAGAAAGCAAAGAGGACACACCAGAAGAGAATAGTAAGGTTTCCCAGGTCAGAATTTGCATGCAATTTGTAAGCAGTGGGAACTCAGGGGCCAAGAGTGAATGTTTGGTTTGCATTACTTAACATGCTGTGCTGTGTTGTACTTAGTTGCTCAGTCATATCCAACTATTTGCAACTCCATAGACTGTAGCCATACAGGCTCCTCTGTTCATGGGGATTTTCCAGGCAAGAATACTGGAGTGGGTTGCCATGCCCTCCTCCAGGAGATCTTCCCAACCCAGGGATCGAACCAGGTCTTCCACATTGCAGGCAGATTCTTTATCATATGAGCCACCAGGGAAGCCCAAGAATACTGGGATGGGTAGCCTACCCCTTCTCCAGTGGACCTTCCCGACCCAGAAATCGAACCAGGGTCTGCTGCACTGAAGGCAGATTCTTTATCAGCTGAGCTACCAGGGAAGCCCATTTAACATGCTGGTTTTCCCTTAAACAGTCTACAAAACAGAAGAAAAAAAAAAAAAACCCTCTTTTTAACTTTTCTTTTTACCGAATATTGCTTAACAAATCTTTTCCTAGAAAAAAATGGGAATCATACTTCTCATTTTGAATTATAACCTCTGATACTTACCCAATCAAAAGCCAAGATTATTATAATCTATGAGGAAAAAGGGAGAAAAAATATTCTTAAATTTTCCAATATGACTCATACAAAATTTAGCCAGATTGTCTTAAATAACTATAAGATATCCCCAAAATTTTTTAAGTAAATAAAAACAAAGACAATTTTGTATTGGTTTAGGGAGATGGATTGTTTACTTTTCTTACTAATATTCCAAAATATGTTACTTAAACTGTCATATATAATAGTATATGTAATCTGAAGTCTGAATATTTCTCAGAATTATACTATGGAAAGAATACAGATTTAACAATAATGTTGATTCAAGTTCAATAGGGACACAACTTAATATATTCACAACTCACAATTTCAAAGACATGAATATCCAATGAATGAATTAAGAGAATATGAGTTTTTCAAGAGAAACACAGTAGATATGTGTTTCTAGATAGATACAAAAGCTCGGTCTCTAGAGTTGAGTCTTAAGAGTCCAGCAGGCTTTACTGGAATAGGAGATATCAGGCATATCTTAGGGCTTTCAGTTTCAGCCATCCCTGAAGGACTACAGCAAACCTAATAGTCCAGTGAGAAGTTTAAAGCCAGGTGTTCTTGGTATATGTGGAGCCAAATCCACATCAGAAGTTGGGCAATTTCTTGACTCCTTTGACTCCTTGTTTGTTAAAATCTTGTATTGGTCTATATGCTCACTGTCTTATCTATCTCCTTCCAATACATGCAAGAAAAGCATGATTTGTAATAAAATCAAAAAATAATAAATGAGATGTTGCTTTTTATACCCAACCTCATCTTTTCCTTAGGTATCTATATAGAGAAATTTTAAGGAATATCATTATAAATGAGTAAGGGTCAAATTCATAATTAATAACATGACTCATCAAGTGATAAAAAATTTTTATGCATGCAGGATGGAGAATATTAATACTATATTTAGCCTTACCACAAGCAAATCTATTTTTAAACCCCTGTTCTATTTTCCTTTTTTTTTGTAACTTTTGTCTTCTTACTCACTCTTGACTCACTGCATTGTTTTATTGACTCTGAGCTCATGAATCATAAAGGAACCTACATCAACTGTTCATGGATGGTATTGTGGTTAGAAAGGTCAATATATTCTTCAGCTGAAACCTAGACAGAAGCAATAGAGAACAAAAAATTTGAAAAATTTACTCCTCGGAGGTAAAATTCTAAGAAACAGACTCTTCTCACCTACCTGTATTCTTTTGCAAATAGACACATTCTTGGTGTATTTGAATGTCTGTTTTTAACTCTTGCCAGGAAAATCATTTTATAAGAATTGTTCAAGCCTTTGTCTTACTGTTAAAGTAGAAGATTCTTAAAAATTTTATGTGTGACTCAGAAAAGTCATCAAACAACCTGGAATTCAGCATTAATCCACTAACAGTCTGTTATATTTAATGTGGGAAAAAAAGAACCTCAGGTTTATAGTTTCCAAGATTTAAAAAGTGACCACGTTTAAAAACTGTACTAACTAGTACCCATTTGCAAGAAACAACAGCATTGGTCTACAGCAGAAACGTGGATCAATATAACTTAAGCAGATTGTTAGAATTATGATTATCATAGTCACAGTTGAAGAAAGATTCCTCTATAAGTCTATAGTTTTAAAAAAATTTTATCGGATGCTACTCTCAAACTGATAAGATAGTAAGTATAACAGCCTTTTATCAGCCTTTTATTACCCTCACTCTTGACTGCATGCATAAAAATTTTTTATCACTTGATGAGTCATGTTATTAATTATGAATTTGACCCTTACTCATTTATAATGATATTCCTTAAAATTTCTCTATATAGATACCTAAGGAAAAGATGAGGTTGGGTATAAAAAGCAACATCTCATTTATTATTTTTTGATTTTATTACAAATCATGCTCTTCTTGCATATTTTATATATGATATCATACATTTTTTATGATATATGTACTAAGAAAAATGTACTAAGATGTAGTTTCTTAAACTATGGAACATAACACATTTGCCCATATTCATTAATTAGGCATATTCAGTTCAGTTCAGTCGCTCAGTCTTGTCCAACTCTTTGCAACCCCATGAATCGCAGCACTCCAGGCCTCCCTGTCCATCACCAACTCCCGGAGTTCACTCAGACTCACGGCCATCCAGCCATCTCATCCTCAGTCGTCCCCTTCTCCTCCTGTCCCCAATCCCTCCCAGCATCAGAGTCTTTTCCAATGAGTCAACTCTTCGCATGAGGTGGCCAAAGTACGGAGTTTCAGCTTTAGCATCATTCCTTCTGAAGAACACCCAGGGCTGATCTCCTTTAGAATGGACTGGTTGGATCTCCTTGCAGTCCAAGGTACTCTCAAGAGTTTTCAACACCACAGTTCAAAAGCATCAATTCTTCGGTGCTAAGCTTTCTTCACAGTCCAACTCTCACATCCATACATGACCACTGGAAAAACCATAGCCTCGACTAGACGGACCAAATTTTCCTCTAAAACACATACTACTAAAAGGAAAAAATTCTAGCTCAATTAACTCTCATTTATATGGAATATAAATTATTTCAACCACTATGAAAAATTATTTTTAGACTATTAAAGATAAATACATGCATATTCTACAACCCAGAAAATTTCACTTTCAGGTATATATCCAACAGAAATATGAATATATGTTCACCAAAGAACATGAACACAAATGTTTAGAGCATCAGTACTTGTAACAGTTTCAAATGCAAAACAATCCAAATTTTCATCTATGGTAGAAAATACAAAACATTTTCTGTATTTGTACAATACTAAACAGCAATAAGAATAAATGAACTAGAATCATAAGCAACAGGGGTAAACCTCACAAACACAAACTTGAATGAAAGAAGCCTGACCACCCCTCCAAAAAAAGGGTGTATGACTCCGTTGACTCCATTTTACACAAAGTTCAAAGACAGGTCAAATGAATCCATGGTATCAGAATTCAAAACAGTTTCCCCTTGGTACAGGATAGGAGGCGGATTGATGTGGTGAGTAACTGTAGAGAGGAAAGGACTTCCTGTTATGCTAATACTCTGTTTCTTTATCTGAATGCTGGTCACATAGGTGAGTTCACTTTTGTGAAAATACTTTTAGATATACACTTACTACATTGCACTTTGGGGATATATGTTTTATATCCAAAGAACTGATTTATATTAAACATAGAAATTTCATCCACATAGTCAGGCAAAGTCCCTAGGGATCATGGAATAAATATCACTTTCAAAGTGGCCTGCTGTTGCTATTTAGCCATTAAGTCGTGTCTGACTTCGAGACCCCATGGACTACAGTCCACCAGGTTTCTCTGTCCATGGGATTTCTCACAGAAAAATATTGGAGTGGGTTGCCATTCTCTTCTCCAAAAGTAGCCTGATACAGGGATAAATTTATGAAATTTCAATTGGTCAAGGAAATCTTTGGCATTTATCCCAACACATCCTAAAATGTCCATGGTACATATTCAAAAGTATACATACCTGTACCTTACAGCACAGTCTGCTGTAATCCACCAGGTACTCATTTCTATCATTTTCAATTCATTCAGTTCTTTTTTATTCATTACCAAGCAAATTTTCCATACAGTTTATACTAACTTTAACTAAAAGATATTAGACTATTTAATGAACATCTGTGTTTGAAGAAATAAATTACAATATTACACCTTCAGTTCAGTTCAGTCACTCAGTCATGTCTGACTCTTTGCGATCCCATGGACTGCAGCATGCCAGGCCTCCCTGTCCATCACCAACTCCTGGAGTCCACCCAAACTCATGTCCATTGAGTTGGTGATGCCATCCAACCATCTCATCCTCTGTCGTCCCCTTCTCCTCCTGCCCTCAATTTTTCCCAGCATCAGAGTCTTTTCAAATGAGTCAGCTCTTCTCATCAGGTGCCCAAAGTATTGGAGTTTCAGCTTCAACATCAGTACTTCCAATGAACACCCAGGACTGATCTCCTTTAGGATGGACTGGTTGGATCTCCGTGCAGTCCAAGGGACTCTCAAGAGTCTTCTCCAATATTACACCTTACCTTTTGCTATTAGGGATGTGTTAAAGCTAACAAAAAAGATATTATCTCTGGCAATATAGTATTTGCTTTTCTTAACTGAATTCACAGGTGATGAACAAGTATTACTCCTAAATCTATATTGATGTTGGACTTTGCACTCAATATATCATATTTAAAAAGCAGAGACATCACTTTGCCAAAAAAGATCTGTATAGTCAAAGATGTGGTTTTCCCAGTAGTCATGATGGATGTAAGAGTTGGACCATAAGGAAAGCTGAGCACTGAAGAATTGATGCTTTCAAACTGTGGTGCTGGAGAAAACTCTGAGTTCAAATCAGTCATTCCTAAAGAAAATCAACCCTGAATATTCACTGGAAGGACTGGTGCTGAAGCTGAAGTTCAGTACTTTAACTATTTGATGCAAAGAGCCGACTCATTGGAAAAGACCCTGATGCTGGGAAAAATTGAAGGCAGGAGAAGAAGGGGGCAACAGAGGATGAGATGGTTGGATGGCATCACTGACTCCACAGACATGAGTTTGAGCAAATTCAGGGAGATAGTGAAGGACAGGGAAGCCTGGTGTGCTGCAGTTCATGGAGTCACAAAGAGTCAGACACAACTTAGTGATTGAACAATAATATCAAATTTAACACACTCTTTCAAAATACAGTGATGGAGAGGTTACCATATGGCAGGCACTGAAGTAGGTTCCAACAATTCAAAGAAGAAATGATGTCCCTTAGTGAACTTTCATTCTATTAGGGGCAAGGGACAAATCAATAACTACAGTGAAGTGTAAGAGATAACTGAAGAAATAAGCACAATATTTTGGTGTACTGATAAGAGCACAAAGAAAAACAAAGACTCCATATTTAAGATCTTCATAGTACAGGTTACCTTTGGGCAAGGATTTTAGTAAATATGTCTGTGGAGGGAAGAGAATGAGGACTAATTAATCAACTAATGGAGGTAGGGAGGACTCCAGCAAGTAAGAATGGCATATGACTAGACACAAATTTCAAATCTTTCTGGTCCCTCAGATGATATTTAAGTATGACACCCAACTTTCATATAAGTCTGACTATAAAATAGCAGGATGACTACAAATAGTTTTTCAAAATGGTAGAATGATTTTGTGAGGTCAAGTGGCAAATGATGAGGTTAGAGTTATAGGCAGGAATTAAATCATGAAGGGCCTGTGTAGCAAGTTAAAGAGTATCTTTATCCTGAAAAATAACTTCTTCAAGATCTCATGACAGATGAAAAGTGCACTAGGATTTCAATCCTGATGTGATTCCAGAGGGGTTTCCCAGGTGGTAACAAACCTACCTGTCAATACAGGATATATAAGAGACACAGGTTTGATCCCTGGGTCAGGAGGATCCCCTGGAGAAGGGCATGGCAACCCACTCCAGTATCCTTGCCTGGAGAATCCCATGGACAGAGGAATCTGGCAGGCTACATTCCATGCACACATTTGGACATGACTGAAGTGACTTAGCACACACGCATGCACGCACTGATTCCAGAACTCACACTCTTAACCACTGAGTTACTTTGCATTGTATTTTAGAAAGATGGCATCAGTGTGAATTGTACTTCGAAAAGATGTGGACTGTTAATACATTGTCACGGCAATTAGGAAGCTCTAACAGAGATTGAGATAATGAAGTTCTAAGTGGAAAAGGAATTGAATCGGGTAAGGATTCAAAGGAAAGAGATTAAAAGCCAGTTCAGAGATTTAAGGGTATTGATAAGATAGCTCCACAAAATTCAGTTTAAATCAGGTCTGTAACATTACTTAAACTGTCACTGAGATAAAGAAAATATTTAGGATCAAGTAGACTAGTGTCCACCCCGATTTTTTATTTACTAGCTGTGCATCATCGGAACAGGAATTTAACCACACAGAGCTTTGGTTAATTGTCTGTAAAATGGGAGAAGGTTTAATCTCATGAAAATGTCATGAAAATTAAATAAAGGAATAAATTTTACAACATCTATCATTATGTCTAATGCATGGTGAGTGAAAGTCACTCAGTCATGTCCAACTCTTTGTGACCCCATGGACTACAATTCCATGGAATTCTCCAGGCCAGAATACTGGAGTGGGTAGCCTTTCCCTTCTCCAGGGGATCTTCCCAACACAGGGACCAAACCCAGGCAGGTGGGTTCTTTACCAGCTGAGCCACAAGTGAAGCCCCTAATGCATGGCATGCTTTCTCAAATCAAGGTTATAATCCAGGTTCAACAAATGTGGATTATGTTTCATTCTAATGCTGTCTCTCCCAAAAGAGTATGTAAGGGAGCTTGTGTGCTACACACTGTTTACTTACAAAGATAAATAGGAAAGTCGTTCTACGTGTACAGATGACACTTGTTTGAATATGCATGTCATGACCCAGCTTCCTGGTGACATAAAAGTTTAGGAATGATTTTGGGAACTAGTAATTTTAGGGGAAGGACATGTGTGAGATTTTATGTCTCCTCTTAATGCTCCTTTCTTTATGCCTTCAAACCAAGTCTTTGAGATTTATTTTCTTTACTTATAACAAATAATTAAATCATCGTTGTTTTCCTCTGCTCATGTAATATCAAAGGTTAACATTTATTTTGTTGTTAGCAAATTGAGAAACTACACAAAACTGATTTATAAACCAAAAATTACCTCTCCTCATTTAGGAGAAAAGTGTAGGTACAAAGTTTAAATCTGTCTAAACAACATGGATATACAAACTAGAAATATTTAATAGCACAAAGGATGTGAATTTAAATTCATTCATTTGTCACATAGATAAATATTTTTAAGTCAAAAAAGAGCTTCATCAGAAAATAATGGGAAAACTCTGAAATATCAGCATTAGAGTACTTTGACAGGAATATTTATTTTCCTTAATTATAATAGCTTTTCTCTGATTTTCAAATGCAACATGATTTGCAAAGTATGAAAGCCATATTGAAATTTTATAATGGAAAATAAAACCACTGATCACTACTTCCCTGAATATCTCCAAATTAAAACTGTCAGGTTAGAAATATATAGATGATAAGACAAATAGATTATAATTATGGAAAATCTTAAAAGACTTTCATTTCCTTATCTGAAGGTCTTTAAAAGTAGACCCATCAACCATCTAAAACACATCCTCTCTTGCATCCTCTCATTCTTAAATGAATTAAAGAAAAAAGAAAAATTCAGCCTTGACAGCCCAAAAAAGATGTGTGGGCCTCAAACTTTCACATGTTTGTAATAATGCATTCTCTTTTCTAATAGCAAGCTACAATTTACTTTTCTAATCCAAATTAGCTTTGCTTAAAGGTCAAATAGACAATGTTGTTAGAAACAATAGGAATGATATTTCCAACACTAATGCTTTGCTTCTGCAATGTGATAAAATTCATATTAACCATAGAAATTAAGGACACAGCATAGCTACTTTAAATATTGCTATTCTAGAAAAAAATTGTAGCTAGACATACACATCAAAAAATCACAAACAGTAGCACTGACATATATATACTACATATGTAAAACAGGTAACTAGTGGGGAGCTTCTATATAACACAAGGAGTATAGCCTGGTGTTCTGTGATAGTCTAGATGGGTGGTATGGGCTTAAGAGGGAGAGGGTACATATATAATTATGACTGATTTGCATTGCTATACAGTAGAAACCAACACAACACTGTAAAGCAATTATCCTCCAATTAAAACTTTTTTTAAAAAAATTTAACAAATAGCTACTGCTAGTAAATATTACCATGCAATCAGAATATTGCTTATGAGTTTTCAATGCAAGATATTCATTTGAAACATATATTTCTTTCTGGCTTAGAAATAAAATTTTCCTTCTTTGGAGAATTAATTTATACTCCCAAGTGTCCTTCTTTCAATCTTTATAAATATCTTTCATTATGAGATATATACACTGAGAAGAATGCACAATACATAGATTCTCAAGTTTAAAAAATTATTAAGATAATATAGCTATAACCACCTCTGAGATTAAGAAATAGAACCTTTGTTTCACTGCTAAAGCACACTCTTTTGTCCTTCCCAGTCAAAACTATCTACTTTTGTCCAGAGCTAACCACTTTCTTGACTTCTATAATAAATTTTTTCTTGGTTCTTATTATGATTTTACCATTGTTATAATTCCCTAAAACATATTACTTCATTTTGCCTACTCTTTTGCTTTATAGAAATGGGATCTATTCTATATATTCTTCTGAGAATTTCATAATTGCTCAACATTATGTTTGATTATCTGTGCTATTGTGTGCACAGGTTTTGAGTTAATACTAAGCTCTTAAAGTGAATTGAAGAGTTTTTCTCTTTCTATTCTCCAGAGGATTCTGTGCAAGATTAGGATTGTTTTTTTTTTTTAATGCTGTGAACATTTTTTCAGGAAAAATTATTATGTAGTAATGATAATAATTCATTAATTGTTTCATATACTTGTATTACCTTACATAATTTAAAATTTAATTATTATAAATATTAACTGTGCTATATGTATCAATAAATGTACATATTAACTTGGTTTGGAATAGAGCTCAGTCCGTTTTTGTTGTTGTTGCTCTTTTCTCTCATTTTTAAAAAAAATGAATCAAGGTGTTTTTAAATTCTTTAGTGATTTATGATTTTCAAAATTTTCACACACATGATTTCATATAATCCCACAGTAACTCATACTTTCCCCCTACCCCAATGTTGGTTATGTAAAATCAATCCTGTATTGCCCCTACCCCTTTCCTCTCTCCATTGGTAACCACTAGTTTGTTCTCTGCATAAGTGAGTCTGCTTCATTTTTGTTTTATTCACTAGTTTGTTGTATTTTTAGATTACACATATAAGTAATATTATAAAGCATGTGTCTTTTTCTTGACTTAGTTCACTTAGCATAATGCCCTCCAAGTCTATCCATCTCATTACAAATGGCAAAATTTCATTATTTTTATGGCTGAATAGTATTCCATTATATATATAGATACACACATACACATTTTCTTTATCCATTCATCTCTTGATGGACACTTACTTTGTCTCCATATCTTGGCAATTGTAAATAATGCTGCTATGAACATTGAGGAACACATATCTTTCTGATAGTGATTTTGGCTTTTTCAGATATATATCCAGGCGTGTCATTGCTAGGTCATGTGGTAGTTCTATTTGCAGTATTCTGAGAAACTTTTATACTGTTTTCCCTAGTGGCCACACCAATTTACATTCCCTCCAGCAGTGCATGAGGGTTTTCTTTTCTCCATATCCTCTCCAACATTTGTTTTCTGTGGTCTTTTTGATGATAATCATTCTGACAGGTGTGAGGTGATGTCTCACTGTATTTTTGATTTGCATTTCCCTGATGCTTAGCCATGTTGAGCATCTTTTCATATGCCTACTGCCCCTATGCATTCCCTCTGGAAAAATGTCTCTTCAGTTTTCCTGCCCTTTTTTTAATTGAGGATTTTTATGTTGAGTTGTATGAGCTATTAATATTTATATTTCCAGATATTAATCCCTTATTATTTGCAAATATTTCTCCCATTCAGTAGGTTGTCTTTTCATTTTGTCAATGGTTTCCTTTGCTGTGCAAAATCTTTTAAATTTAATTAGGTCCTACTTGTTTATTTTCACTTTTATTTTCTTTGCTTTAGGAGATGTATCCAAAATAATACTGCTGCAATTTATGTCAAAGAGTATTCTGCCTATGTTTTCCTCTTGGAGTTTTAGAGTATCTGGCCTTATATTTATGTCTTTAATCCATTTTATCTTTGCAAATGGTATTAAGGAATGTTCTAATTTCATTCGTTTACATGTAGCTGTCCAGTCTTCCTCGTACCACTTATTGAAGAGACTGTCTTATCTCCATTATATATTCTTGCCTCCTTCGTTGTAAATTAATTGACCATTAAGTGTGAGGGCTTATGTCTGGGCTCTCTATTCTGTTCCATTGATCTCTGTGTCTGCTTTTGTGTGAGTGATTGGTTGGCTTTTAATTGAGTAGGTCTTTCTTTGACTTATACAGCTATTTAAAAGAGTAGACTAATAAGTAGAAAAGGTTTGATTATTTCAATATAGAGATAAAAAGCTTTTCTTCCACTAAATAAGTGAATATAGAAACTGTCTTATAGTTTTTAAGGTCTATTTTTAAATAACTTGTATGGATATTTTATCTTTATTATAAAATGATAATGCAATACCCCTTTCAGTATCAAATGCTGAGTCATATTCATCTGCTTACTCTATCATAATGCTGAGGACTCAGAGTCCATCTTTTCATGTTTTGGTGGAATTTCATATTATCCCAAAAGGGATAACCCCTATACCAAAATCAGTCTCATGGTGCATTGTGAGAGATAGAAATGCCTGTTAAATAAAAATAGAGCAAACACTGATGGCCAACATGATTGAGGCCCAAAATTAATATCACTATCAAAAATTGAACTAGTAAGTCATGAATTTGTGAATCTATTTAATACCTTGCATTTCATGTTTTCAACTTCTTTGTGCTCTGATTTCATTTTTAAAGCAAATCCCTCCTGGATTAAATTAACTTTTAAAAACTTCATAGAAAACAGTATCCTCATCTATCAACAGGGTCTTTTTTATTTTGGAAACATAAAATACTTGCCTCTATTATAATTTGAATAACAAATTACATAATATCATTGGATAGTTTCAAAGACTTAAGTAGATTTTTGTCAAAGGCCTATACATATATTTCCCCCAAGGGAAAAATAAAGTGTGGTGTAAATCACAGACACATAAACCTAATAGCAATTAAAATAAAATACTGGCCATATTAATTATCAGGTACTCCAGCAAAAGACTAAATAAACAAATGAAGGTTAGAGGAAATGAAAATTCTGCATAATTCTATCTTGGGATAGTACTAACAGTCATGTCAAAGCCAAGGCATTTGTACATCATGTTCATTTTTTTTCCATCTTGGAAGAAATTAATCACTTTAAAGTGGCTACCACTGTCAAACTAAAGGTTATAGATCTTTTCAAAATTGTTAGTTTCTCAAGAGAAAATAGTCCTCATCTTAACCAGAGAGATATATTTTTGTGATCACAACATAACTACCTCACAATCTGTCAAAATACAGAAAACTTCATGGCACAGAAATCACATTCCTTTTACTCATGTTTTTCTCTCAATAGCCCTTTCTTGCATCTTTCAACAATCTGAATTTAATCCTATACCCTATAAATAAAAGTATCCCTGAAATAATTCCCTATACTTAAGTAAAATAAACAGAGCATCAGAATTTTTCCTCCTAAGAAAAATCATTGTATAAATTTATAAAACAGCTTTTTAAAACAGAATGTCTTTCAACATTTTATGTATTACTCCATTAAGTAGTTCAAGGGAGTCAAGTTTCAGGCTGATTTAAAAAGTGAGAAAGTACATGTGAAACTTTCACATCCCATCCCTGTTCTCACATCCGCTAGACCTATAAAGATGGCAAAATTATTGTGAAAGCCTAGATGCCTAATTTCACCATCTAGCCTTTCTCAAATTAGAAAAAAAAAATTCAAGAGAGCTAAATGGGTTTCTACCTACTGTGACGCCTCATCCCCTATTTAAGCATTAAGTCCCTACTGATAGAGAGGAATGAAGTTGCAACATCAATCACTAGGAAGCTCTGCTCTTGCTCTTAAGAATTGGAAGGTATACAGTCTGACCTAACTTTGCCTCTGATGGAATGTAGCACAGATTCAAGCACTAAATACAATTCACACTCACCTATGATAATTTTCATAGAGGTAATTTAGGGCCTGCCTCTACATGATTTTTATGTATTTGGAAGAATCAGATTCATAGTCATCACTTTCAATATTTAGTTATTTGAAGAACAGGGCATTTCCTGTTGTTTTGACGTCCATATGTAATTAATTTATAGGCATTCAATACTGATCATTTGTACTTAAGGTATCTAAATTTTCCTTAGCTTCTGTTTAATGTTGGTTAATACATTCACCCCTTGTGCCTTCTGGTGCCTCAGTGTACTCTGAATGGTAAGGATTTCTACTGTATCCCAAAATCTAACACTAAATTTTCAGTGAGTTCATTGAATATAGAAATTATACCAACACAAATTTAAAAACTTACAAACTATTTAAGGTGACCTATACCCAACATTCTAGAAGACAATTTTAGTTTCTTAGTTAGAAATATAGATTATTATTGCTGACAATTCAACATCATCCAACTATTCTTTTCTGATGATCCCAACAGTCTAGAGGTTAACAATTTCCCAAGACAAAAAGCTGTGCTTGAATACTGCTCTATAATTTATTTACTATTTGTGTGACTACCAATAGATTCTTTAACTTCATTAAGTTTTATTTTTTCTCATATATAAATTCTTCATATTTGTATTATCTCACTTGTTTACTACACTAGATGGAACTTTCAGTACAACATTATTATAGAAATGATGAGATTAAACACACATACCTTATCTCTATTATTAGGGGGAAAGTGTTTGACATTATCAATGAGTTTTAGCTGTAGGGTTTTGTGGACTAACAGGAATATATTAATTAGAAGATTTCTCAATATTTTAAGCCATTCCATCCCTTTCATCTCATTGTTACATGAGTTATAATGTTGTATTTCAAATGATATAACAAGAAAATAAAATGATAAGTAACAGTTTAGTGATATTTTTAGTGTCACTTTAAAAGCTGAAAAATACAGCTTTTTGTTTTTAGTCAATGGAATAATATGCACCACAAAGTCCATTATTCTTTCCAGAAAACCTACATCATTTATCCCTTTCAATTATCAAGCATTTCAATTTCCTCTGATAATTTGATCCCAAAATTAAAATGCATGTTGATGAGATATAATCCTTAGCTTTTTTTTTTTTTTCTGTTGGGCTGCTCAAAACTGAGAGAATTTAAAACCTTATTCTTCCTAGCTTGATTGAACCCATGAGAAAATGTTCTTCCTTCTTAACAGATCAGTATAAAATATTATCCACAGAGACACCAAGCTCACATGGTATACCTGTGGCGGATTCATTTTGATATTTGGCAAAACTAATACAATTATGTAAAGTTTAAAAATAAAATTAAATTTAAAAAAAGAGAGAATACACTATCCCTCCATTGTTAACAAAGATAAATTACTACCTCATTATTTCTCTCTGCATGACAAATCAGCTCTACTTTTTAGGCTGCTTCAAATCCACAGATGTCTTAAAGGATTGCTCTTTCATTTGTGTTTTAGGTACTCAATAATTCTGAATCTTGATTTATATTGGTGGTCTTCTCAAAGAATAGCATATGTGCTAAATGAAATTTCCTGTGATCTACTGAGGTGCCAAATCTCCCTATTTGAAGACAGTTCCTTCTCTTTTTTGAATGTTATAAAAAGAAAGGTTGTAAGTTCTTTGAATTTGACAGTGAAATCTGCAGTTGCTTCTGATGGTGTGAGGCACTATTAGTCAAGTTTCTCTGATTCATATTGCTTACTTCTTTAATACCAGAAATTAGCATGATTTAGAGTTCATTATAAAAAAGTAGGTGGGGGAGAGTATTCTAGGTTTTTGGTAAATAAGTGGTCATCCAAATTTTAATATCTTCAAATACTATTTAAAAATCAAATCACTTGATAAAGAGAGCAAACAGAACCATCTGTAATCCATGCCTATAGTATAGATGATAGAACATACTAGAAAACTTAACTTGCATGTATATAGGTGAAATAAACATCCCAAACCAGGAGATCCAGCACTAGAGGCCAAGATGGACCAGAAAGTCAGGCAAACATCATGCCAAAAATAGAGTTCTGGGCACCTAGGAGTAAAAAATGAGAAATAAAATGATCATCATCCTCAAGAAAGATGGCTGCCCTTTGGGGGACAAAATACTGAGAAGAATCTGATACCTCTGACTCAGAAAAATGGCTACAGAAAAACTGAAAGCAGCGGAGTTAAAAGCATGTGAATTGCAGTTTTGGGAAAGCACAACTTTGTAAGAGGGAAGAGACTTTTAAAAGTGCTTCTTTAGTGAAGCAAAAGAAAGAAACAGGCAGTAGAGTTTAAAGATCCTACAAAAGCAAATCACAGAGCTAGAAGATACTCCCTGAAGTCACCATATAGTAAAGAACTTGAATGCTATATTAATAGAAGAGCACAATCCTAAACAAAAATACAAATAAAGACCTTCTAATTTCTCACATCTGCAGAGATGGCATCACCTGTTAACTGTTGATCCAGGAAATATAATGTTGGAAAAAAAGAGAAAATCCATACAGGTAAAGTTATACAAAGTCACTGTAAAATGAAAATGAGAATCAAAATAGTTCATTGGATAAAAAGTCTCCCCTTAAAATCAACCATGAAATAAAAGGATAAATATTATACAACATGGCAATCTGAATTAAATATCATTAAATAAGCATTTATAGAGATGAAAAATTTAAATCTGAAAGGAGAAACAGGTAAAACTAGAAAATGTGAAATTATAGGGTTTAAATTCAAGAAGAAAACTGAGGGAAAAAGAATTATCTCAGATTTGGAAAATGAATGATTAATTAGAAAGTGCCAAAGGGGAAAAGCCATGATTAAAAACCAGACATGGAACAATGGTTCAAAATTGGGAAAGGAGTATGTCAGGGTTGTATATTGTCATCCTGCTTATTTGACTTACATGCAGAGTACATCATGCAAAATTCTAGGCTGGATGAAGCACAAGCTGGAATCAAGGTTGCCAGGAGAAATATCAATAACCTCAGGTATGTGGATGACACCACCCTTATGGCAGAAAGTGATGAAGAACTAAAAACCTCTTGATGAAAGTGAAAGAAGAGAGTGAAAAAGTTGGATTAAAACTCAATATCAGAAAGCTAAGATCATGGCATCCAGTCCCATCACTTCATGGCAAATAGATGGTGAAACAGAGACAGACTTTATTTTGGGGGGGCTCCAAAATCACTGCAGATGGTGACTGCAACCATGAAAATAAGAGACACTTGGTCCTTGGAAGAAAAGCTATGACCAACCTAGACAGCATATTAAAAAGCAGAGACATTACTTTGCCAACAAAAGTCCATCTAGTCAGAGCTATGGTTTTTCCAATAGTCATGTATGGATGTGAGAATTGGACCATAAAGAAGGCTGAGCACCAAAAGAATTGATGTTTTTGAACTGTAGTGTTGGATAAGACTCTTGCAAGTCCCTTGGACTACAAGTCCATCCTAAGCAAAATCAGCACTGAATATTCATTGGAAGGACTGCTGTTGAAGCTGAAGTTCCAATACTTTGCCCACCTGATGCGAAGAGCTGACTTATTATAAAATACCCTGATGCTGGGAAAGATTCAAGGCAGGAGGAGAAGGGGACAACAGAGAATGAGATGGTTGGATGGCATTACCGACTCGATGGACGTGAGTTTGAGCAAGCTCCAGGAGTTAGTGATGGACAGGGAAGCCTGGCGTGCTGTAGTCCATGGGGTTACAGAGAGTCAGACGTGACTGAGTGATTGAACTGAACTGAACTGATTGAGGAAAGTACTGTAACGAAAAAAGCCAAAAGAACAGAACACAAAATAAAAACATAAAAGTATCAGAGAGAAATTAATAGATTGGAAGATGTGTGAAGAGCATCCAACATATTTATAGGAGTCCCAATGAAGAAAACCAAACCAAAAATGAAGACAGTAATAGAGAACCCCAAAATATATCCACATAAACATGTCCAACTGATTTCTGACAAATTTTCAAAAGTAATTCAATGGAGGAAGGATAGTCTTTACAACAAATAATGCTGGAGTAATTGAACATCCAAAGGCAAAAAAATAAGCATTGAATTAAATATTATGCCTTATATAAAATGGATCATATATTTAAATATAAAACTTTTATGAGAAGATCAGATAAAATCTACAGAACTCAAGATTAGGAGTTCTTGGATATAGAAACAAAAAGTACGATCCATAACCCTGTTTTGTAAAAGTTGTTGTTAAGAGAATGAAGATAAGCCACAAACTAGGAGAAACTGCAAATCTCATAGCAAAGGACTCATACCTATAATACAGAAAGAATTACCTATATGTAAAAGTAAGAAAATAAGTAATCCAATTAGAAAATGAGCCAAGGAATTGAACAGATGCTTCATTAAACACAGTGGGAAATAAGCACATGAAAAGGTGTAAAACATCATTAACTCTTATGGAAATGCAAATTATGAGATACCATAACAGACCTATTAGAATGACTATAATAAAAAATATTAACAGTGCTAAATTCTGATGAAGATGCATAGAAACTTGATCTCTTACACACTGATACTACAGATGTAAAATGCTACAACTACTTTGGAAATTAGTCTAATATCATCAACCAAATAATTAGCTTGATTTTTTAATAAATTCATTGTAGATATCTAGTTATTTATCCCTCTAGTCAAAATAAATTACCTGGTATACTTTTCAAACTTCTGTCCACTGAGAGATTTTCTTATAGGACTGTTCTTCAGGAAAATATCAGAGAGGGATTTCAGTGCTACAGCTGAACCATCTGTTGACCAAGCCCAACTATGTTTTTAGTGAGTCCATGTGGCAACCCACTCCAGTGTTCTTGCCTGGAGAATCCCAGGGACGGGGGATCCTGGTGGGCTGCCGTCTATGGGGTCGCACAGAGTCAGACATGACTAAAGCAACTTAGCAGCAGCAGCAGCAGTATCATAGAGAACTCTCTATATAGCCACAGGTAGAGACTAAGAGAGGCAGGAGACAATGTAGCCAGATTAGACGATTATGACACCTGGGCCACTTACTCATCCAATTCACTTGTCCCTTCACAACTTGCTCAAGCCTGATCTTGTTTATGCTACTTCTATTTGATGATGGAGTGTTCCTATGCATGCACACATTTATGGCTAGTTTGCAACAGGGTAACTGAGTAGACAGTTATCCAGCATTGAATAGTTACTGTTTGCAGCTTTAGAAATTTCCAGAGGATAACACATTTTGTTCCAAAATCCTAGAAGCCTGTGCTATGGTTCACTGTTAGAAACATGCTGGAGGTCTGCTACAGCTTTCTGCTACAGACATTTCAACCACCATTGCATTTACTGAGACACATGTTCCAAATACAGAGCAGCTGGCATAGAAGCTTGCACCTACTACAAATTCTCCTCCTATTCTGGGCATTACTCAAAATCATTAGTCTTTCAGTTACTTCATAAAAGACAGTAGCTTTCCCAAAATGTATATGTCGCATCAAAAATCCAAAGCTTTGCTAGGCATTGTCTCTGTCTTGGCAGTAGGATGGCCCACATGCAGCACATTTTCATTGCCGAGGTTTATCAACATAATGCAGATCACTGAGCCTTTAGAAATTTTATGGAGGTGACATGTCTCTGAAGTTTCATAGAATTTATTTTGTATTCATAATAACCCATGCATGAGGGCCGGGGGCTTCTCCAATGGCTCAAATGGTAAAGAATCTGCCTGCAGTGTGGGAAACCCGGGTTCAAACTCTGGGTCAGGAGGACTCCCATCCCCTGGAGAAGAGAATGGCTACCCACTCCATTATTCTTGCCTGCAGAATTCCATGGACAGAGGAGCTTGGCAGGACACAGTCCATGGCATCACAAAGAGTCAGACACAACTGAGTGACTAATACTTTCACTTTTTCACTTAGAGTTGTTGCTACTTCTGATCAGCAGGTCTATTAAGCATAGTATCATAAATGTAATATACCTTCTACTATGGATTTCTGTTAAATGAAGCAATCAAATTCACTGTAGATTATATTTTGACATAGGGCTGGAGAGTTGATGTGGTCCTGAGTCAGGACACTGAAGGTATAATGTTGGCTCTACCTAGTAAAAGCAACCAGCCTCTGATAGTCTTCACTAGCAGGTAACAAGAAGCACTTCCCATATTTGAATAAAGAGTACCAAAAGATATGTGAGTTTGACCTAGCAGATGAATTTAAAAAACAAAGCATATCTGGATGAGCACCTACAACAGGGTTCATCGCCTTCTTAAGCTTATGGTAATCCATTCTTCAAGGCTCCATCTGTCTTCTGCACAGGCCAAATAGGCAAGTTGTGTTAAGTGGTAGGAGTACCACCTCTACCTTTTTCAAGTCCTAGATAAATGGCACTGATCTCTAAAATACCTACAAATGTGGTATTGCTTTCATTTTACTACTTTAGAAGGTACAGGTAGAACATCATTCAAGGTTTTCCAGAAAAACAGAATCAATAGGACGTGTGTGTGTGTGTGTGTATACACACACATATATATGTGAGTGTGAATGTATGTATTGTTTGTATGTTTGTGTACCCACAAACACACACAGCAAGTTAACTATCAGTTCAGTTCAGTTCAATTGCTCAGTCGTGTCCCACTCTTTGCGACCCCATGAATCGCAGCACTCCAGGCCTCCCTGTCCATCTCCAACTCCTGGAGTTCACTCAGACTCACGTCCACCGAGTCGGTGATGCCATCCAGCCATCTCATCCTCTGTCATCCCCTTCTCCTCCTGCCCCCAATCCCTCCCAGCATCAGAGTCTTTTCCAATGAGTCAACTCTTCGCATGAGGTGGCCCAAGTACTGGAGTTTCAGCTTTAGCATCATTCCTTCCAGAGAAATCCCAGGGCTGATCTCCTTTCAGTCCAAGGAACTCTCAAGAGTCTTCTCCAGCACCACAGTTCAAAAGCATCAATTCTTCGGCGCTCAGCCTTCTTCACAGTCCAACTCTCACATCCATACAAGACCACTGGAAAAACCATAGCCTTGACTAGACGGAACATTGTTGGCAAAGTAATGTCTCTGCTTTATAATATGCTATCGGTCATAACTTTCCTCCCAAGGAGTAAGCATCTTTTAATTTCAGGGCTGCAGTCACCATCTGCAGTGATTTTGGAGCCCAGAAAAATAAAGTCTGACACTGTTTCCACTGTTTGCCCATCTATTTCCCATGAAATGATGGGACCAGATGCCATGATATTCATTTTCTGAATGTTGAGCTTTAAGCCACCTTTTTCACTCTCCTCTCTAACTTTCATCAAGAGCCTTTTTAGTTCTTCACTTTCTGCCATAAGGGTGGTGTCATCTGCATATCTGAGGTTATTTATTTTTCTCCCGGCAATCTTGATTCCATCTTGTGTTTCTTCCAGCCCAGCGTTTCTCATGATGTACTCTGCATAGAAGTTAAATAAGCAGAGTGACAATATACAGCCTTGACGTACTCCTTTTCCTATTTGGAACCAGTCTGTTGTTCCATGACCAGTTCTAACTGTTGCTTCCTGACCTGCATACAGATTTCTCAAGAGGCAGGTCAGTTGGTCTGGTATTCCCATCTCTTTCAGAATTTTCCACAGTTTATTGTGATCCACACAGTCAAAGGCTTTGGCATAGTCAATAAAGCAGAAATAGATGTTTTTCTGGAACTCTCTTGCTTTTTCCATGATCCAGCGGATGTTGGCAATTTGATCTCTGGTTCCTCTGCCTTTTCTAAAACCAGCTTGAACATCAGGAAGTTCAAGGTTCACGTATCACTGAAGCCTGGCTTGGAGAATTTTGAGCATTACTTTACTAGCTATAGATTAATGCAAATCTATTTAAGTTCTTGGAACATCATGATTAACTACGCAATGGTAAGATCATTGCAGTTCAAATTATTTGATCACTGCTTCAGATCAGCTGTTCATTATAATATTCATGACCATCTTGACTTTGGTGATAAAGTCCTATCACTTGCTGAGATACTGTCATCCACATGGAATTCAGGAAATTCAGCTGATTTCAACAATTCTTACTGTAATTTTTGCCTGAAAGAAAAACCAACACATACCAAACACATACTCACAGAGTAAGAGAAGAGCAAGAGCAACAGAGAGGGAGAGAAGGGTTAAGATTACACCTTCTCCTCAAAAGCATATGAGATTACAGCCTTGAGGACAATAAAAATTGACCATATATTAGGCAATTAAAAAAAAAATCTCAGAAAGAGTGATAAGGTAGCAATACAAAAATTATCTGCTCAGATTACAATAAATTTAGAAATTAATAACAAAATCAAAAAAGTACTCACAACTGGGAATATGAAAACTTCTGCATTAAACAACTCTTGTTTTAAATAGGGACTCAATTACAGCATTTCTAAAATATAATGATAACAAATGTATTTCATTCAATGATCAGATTCAAGTTCTTAGGTTTTTATGGTGATAAAATTGAAAAATAAAATAAAAATGAATTCAAGTCCCAAATAAAATTTAGAAAAATAATATTCTATGAGTATCTACTATATGCCAGGTATTCTTGGCAACTTTATTATTAAAGCCATTCATTGAGTATTTCGTCTGCCTAGACATATTTACTAGGTATATTTAAAACATATCCCATTTCATCCTTACAATAATTTCATGGGGTAGCATTATTCCCATTTTGAAGATGAAGAAAATGAAACCCAGAATAATTTATCCAAGATCTGTAGCTCATAAGTAAGAGAACCAGGGTTTCAGAGATCCATCTGACTCCCCAACCTCTGTTCTCAGCCTTACTCTCAGCATACTTACTGTGGCAGTGAGAAAATATTTACGGTATTATTTACAATACATGATTATGTTTGAACAATCAAACACAATTGAGGGAATGTAGTTTCTGTTGCCTACCCTAATTTTTAGCCTATACTTCTTATATGTTTAAACTTGAGAACATGAAACTTTAGCACTTACAGAAAAAAAGGATCTCTAAAAGCACCTTAAAACATTCATTAAAAAATGCTTCATGACCAATAAAGAATTAAACATCATTTAGTGTACCAAGGGATACAACAACAGCCAAAATTTACTCTCATGCCACTCATCTGAATTTATGTGACTTTCTGTCTTTAAAAAATCCTCAGAAATCATTCAAATTAAGTTTTAAATATTAAATTGACCCTTTGTGCTAACATGCATATGATTTACTAACTTCGCTCAAATGTATAGAGCTTCCAGCTGGCATGTCAATAGACTCACATCTGGTTGTTTCATAAAATATGAGACAGCTTTCCTTTCGGTTCCTAAAGTACTGGCATTCCAGTGTGAAAATATGAACTGTAAGTAGAGTATGTATCAAGTGTGCATCATGGCAATGCTATAGGAATGTGATTGTGCCACCTAAAATCTGCTATTACAGATAAGTACTAGTGTTTAAAATATTCCATGTAAACCATTTTAACATCAGTTGCAAACCAGTAATAGTGTTAGTCGCTCAGTCATGTCTGACTCTTTGCAACTGCCATGGACTCTAGCCCACCAGGCTCCTCTGTCCATGGGATTTTCCAGGCAAGAATACTGGAGTGGGTTGCTACTTCCTTCTCCTGAAATGTGAAAGAGTCCATGGTAGGAATAGTAGGAGACACTGTTCAAACTGATGTGGTCATTTCTTTCACTTCCTATTGAGATGCCATCTGTCTTAGTCCATCCAGGCTACTATAATACCATGACTGAATAGTTTATAAACAACATAAATTTCTCACAGTTCAGGAGGCTGGAAATTCCAAGATCAAGGCACCAGCATGGTTGTATTCTGGTGAACAGTTCTGGTTTGCAGCTTCTCACGGTGTCCTTACATAGTGAATGGGGTAAGGGATCTCTATGGGGCCTCTCTTTAATAACACTAAATATTCATTAAAAGGGCTGATACTGAAGATTAAGCTCCAATACTTTGGCCAACTGATGCAAAGAGCTGACTCAGAAAAGACCCTGAAGCTGGGAAAGATTGAAGGCAGGAGAAGAAGGGGGTGACAGAAGATAAGATGGTTGGATGGCATCACTGACTGAATGGACATGAGTTTGAGCAAGCTCCAGGAGATGGTGAAGGACAGGGAAGCCTGGCGTGCAGCAGTCCATGGGGCAGCAAAGAGTCAAACACAACTGAGCGACTGAACAACAGCAAAAATCTCATTCGTTAGTCTTTTCCCTCATGACCTAAAAACTGCCCTAAGGCTCCAACTTCTATCACATTGGACATTAAGATTTCAACATAAGAATTTTGAGGACACAAAATTGTGAGGACTGTACACAAACAGTCAGAACATAGCACGAGCCTATTGCTTGTCTCTAAAAGGACACAGAAGAACTGTACAAAAAAGACCTTCTCAACCCAGATAATCACGATGATGTGATCACTGACCTAGAGCCAGGCATCCTGGAATGTGAGGTCAAGTGGGTCTTAGAAAGCATCACTATGAACAAAGCTAGTGGAGGTGATGAAATTCCAGTTGAGCTATTCCAAATCCTGGAAGATGATGCTGTGAAAGTGCTGCACTCAATATGCCAGAAAATTTGGAAAACTCAGCAGTGGCCACAGGACTGGAAAAGGTCAGTTTTCATCCCAATCCCAAAGAAAGGCAATGCCAAAGAATGCTCAAACTACCACACAATTGCACTCATCTCACACACTAGTAAAGTAATGTTCAAAATTCTCCAAGCCGGGCTTCAGCAATATGTGAACCATTAACTTCCAGATGCTCAAGCTGGTTTTAGAAAAGGCAGAGGAACCAGAGATCAAATTGCCAACATCCGCTGGATCATGGAAAAAGCAAGAGAGTTCCAGAAAAACATCTATTTCTGCTTTATTGACTATGCCAAAGCCTTTGACTGTGTGGATCACAATAAACTGTGGAAAATTCTGAAAGAGATGGGAATACCAGACCACCTGACCTGCCTCTTGAGAAACCTGTATGCAGGTCAGGAAGCAACAGTTAGAACTGGACTTGGAACAACAGACTGGTTCCAAATAGGAAAAGGAGTACGTCAGTTAGGTTATTTATTTGACTTTTTTCTTGTTTCTTGAGGTACGCCTGTATTGCTATGAACTTTCCCCTTAGGACTGCTTTTACAGTGTCCCACAGGTTTTGGGTTGTTGTGTTTTCATTTTCATTCGTTTCTATGCAAATTTTGATTTCTTTTTTTATTTCTTCTGTGATTTGTCGGTTATTCAGCAGCGTATTGTTTAGCCTCCATATGTTGGAATTTTTAATAGTCTGGTCAACCACTTGTAAAAGAATGAAACTAGAACACTTTCTAACACCATACACAAAAATAAACTCAAAATGGATTAAAGATCTCAACGTAAAACCAGAAACTATAAAACTCCTAGAGGAGAACATAGGCAAAACACTCTCTGACATACATCACAGCAGGATCCTCTATGACCCACCTCCCAGAATATTGGAAATAAAAGCAAAAATAAACAAATGGGACCTAATTAAACTTAAAAGCTTCTGCACAACAAAGGAAACTATTAGCAAGGTGAAAAGACAGCCTTCACAATGGGAGAAAATAATAGCAAATGAAGCAACTGACAAACAACTCATCTCAAAAATATACAAGCAACTCCTACACCTCAATTCCAGAAAAATAAATGACCCAATCAAAAAATGGGCCAAAGAACTAAATAGACATTTCTCCAAAGAAGACATACAGATGGCTAACAAATGCATGAAAAGATGTGCAACATCCCTCATTATCAGAGAAATGCAAATCAAAACCACTCTGAGGTACCATTTCACGCCAGTCAGAATGGCTGTGATCCAAAAGTCTACAAATAATAAATGCTGGAGAGGGTGTGGAGAAAAGGGAACCCTCTTACACTGTTGGTGGGAATGCAAACTAGTACAGCCACTATGGAGAACAGTGTGGAGATTCCTTAAAAAACTGGAAATAGAACTGCCTTATGATCCAGCAATCCCACTGCTGGGCATATACACTGAGGAAACCAGAAGGGAAAGAGACACATGTACCCCAATGTTCTTCGCAGCACTGTTTATAATAGCCAGGACATGGAAGCAACCTAGATGTCCATCAGCAGATGAATGGATAAGAAAGCTGTGGTACATGTACACAATGGAGTATTACTCAGCCATTAAAAAGAACACATTTGAATCAGTTCTAATGCGGTGGATGAAACTGGAGCCTATTATACAGAGTGAAGTAAGCCAGAAAGAAAAACACCAATACAGTATACTAACGCATATATATGGAATTTAGAAAGATGGTAACAATAACCCTGTATACGAGACAGCAAAAGAGACACTGATGTATAGAACAGTTTTATGGACTCTGTGAGAGAGGGAGAGGGTGGGAAGATTTGGGAGAATGACACTGAAACATGTATACTATCATGTATGAAATGAGTCGCCAGTCCAGGTTTGAGGCACAATACTGGATGCTTGGGGCTGGTGCACTGGGACGACCCAGAGGGATGGTATAGGGAGGGAGGAGGGAGGAGGGTTCAGGACGGGGAACATATGTATACCTGTGGCGGATTCATTTCGATATTTGGCAAAACCAATACAATATTGTAAAGATTAAAAATAAAATAAAAATTTTTTAAATAAATAAATAAAAATAAAAAAAAGAAAAGGAGTACATCAAGGCTGTATATTGTCATCCTGTTTATTTAACTTATATGCAGAGTACATCATGAGAAGCACTGGACTGGAAGAAACACAAGCTGGAATCAAGATTGCCGGGAGAAATATCAATAACCTCAGATATGCAGATGACACCACCCTTATGGCAGAAAGTGAAGAGGAACTAAAAAGCCTCTTGATGAAAGTGAAAGTGGAGAGTGAAAAAGTTGCTTAAAGCTCAACATTCAGAAAACGAAGATCATGGCATCCAATCCCATCACTTCATGGGAAATAGATGGGGAAACAGTGGAAACAGTGTCAGACTTTGTTTTTCTGGGCTCCAAAATCACTGCCGATGGTGACTGCAGCCATGAAATTAAAAGATGCTTACTCCTTGGAAGGAAAGTTATGACCAACCTAGATAGCATATTCAAAAGCAGAGACATTACTGTGCCAACAAAGGTTCATCTAGTCAAGGCTATGGTTTTTGCTGTGGTCATGTATGGATGTGAGAGTTGGACTGTAAAGAAGGCTGAGCGCCGAAGAATTGATGCTTTTGAACTGTGGTGTTGGAGAAGACTCTTGAGAGTCCCTTGGACTGCAGGGAGATCCAACCAGGCCATTCTGAAGGAGATCAGCCCTGGGATTTCTTTGGAAGGACTGAGGCTAAAGCTGAAACTCCAGTACTTTGGCCACCTCATGTGAAGAGTTGACTCATTGGCAAAGACTCTGATGCTGGGAGGGATTGGGGGCAGGAGGAGAAGGGGATGACAGAGGATGAGATGGCTGGATGGCATCACTGACTCGATGGACCTGAGTCTGAGTGAACTCCGGGAGTTGGTGAAGGACAGTGAGGCCTGGTGTGCTGCGATTCATGGGGTCACAAAGAGTCGGACATGACTGAGCAACTGATCTGATCTGAAAAGGATAATAACCACACCTCTCTTCCAATCATGTTAATTCTAGTAGTCCAAGTGAAATTTCCATAGAATTGATGGTCCTCATTGTGGTGGCTCCTAGAAACCAGACTTCCATAAGATAATATAAAAATCAATTTAGCAAAACATGCCTATTCACAATACATATGAATATACAGTTAAGACCCAGAGGCCTCAAGGTAATGTAGCAATGTTTAATGGAGAATGGCATACAAATCTAGAGAGTTGAATATATTTCCACTCAACCATGAACTCAGAATATGACCATAGATAAGGTATTTAGCTAATCACAATTTACCTTTTCTGAACTATCCCATGAAGAAAAAAATTATATATAATCTGCAAGGTTTGATTGAGTTATGAGATTCTATTGTATATTATTCTTGGCAAGATGGAAAAAGAATATGGCTGGCTATCTCGCTTCTTGAAATCAAGTTTGGAGAAAGTATGACTTCCAGAAAGAAATATAAATTCAAAGAACTAGAAAGAGAAAGGCACACAATACTGGGAAGGAAAGTTTTTTGAACAGTTTTATGGGGATTGCATTCAGTTCAGTCCAGTCACTCAGTCGTGTCCGACTCTGTGCGACCCCATAAACCACAGCAACACCAGGCCTCCCTGCCCATCACCAACTGCCAGACTCTACCCAAATCCATGTCCATTGAGTCAGTGATGCCATCCAACCATCTCATCCTCTGTAATCCCCTTCTCCTCCCGCCTTCAGTCTTTCCCAACATCAGGGTCTTCTCAAATGAGTCACCTCTTTGCATCAGATGGCCAAAGTATTGGAGTTTCGGCTTCAACATCAGCCCTTGCAATGAACACCCAGGACTGATCTCCTTTAGGATGGACTGGTTGGATCTCCTTGCAGTCCAAGGGACTCTCAAGAATCTTCTCCAACACCACAGTTCAAAAGCATCAATTCTTTGGCTCTCAGCTTTCCTTAGAGTCCAACTCTCACCTCCGTACATGACTGCTGGAAAAACCATAGCCTTGACTAGATAGACCTTTGTTGACAAAGGAATGTCTCTGCTTTTTAATATGCTATCTAGGTTGGTCATAACTTTCCTTCTAAGGAGTAAGCGTCTTTTAAGTTCATGGCTGCAATCACCATCTGCAATGATTTTGGAGCCCAGAAAAATAAAGACAGCCACTTTTTCCACTATTTCCCCATCTATTTCCCATGAAGTGATGGGACCAGATGCCATGATCTTCATTTTCTGAATGTTGAGCTTTAAGCCAACTTTTTCATTCTCCACTTTCTATTTCATCAAGAGGCTCTTTAGTTCTTCTTCACTTTCTGCCATAAGGGTGGTGTCATCTGCATATCTGAAGTTACTGATATTTCTCCCAGCAATGTTGATTCCAGCTTGTTCTTCTTCAAGCCCAGCATTTCTCAGGATGTACTCTGCATAGAAGTTAAATAAGCAGGGTGACAGTATACAGCCTTGACATACTCCTTTTCCTATTTGGAACCAGTCTGTTGTTCCATATCCAGTTCTAACTGTTGCTTCCTGACCTGCATATAGGTTTCTCAAGAGGCAGGTCAGGTGATCTGGGATTCCCATCTCTTTCAGCATTTTCCACAGTTTATTGTGATCCACACAGTCAAAGGCTTTGGCATAGTCAATAAAGCAGAAATAGATGTTTTTTCTAGAACTCTCTTGCTTTTTTGATGATCCAGCAGATGTTGGCAGATCTCTGGTTCCTCTGCCTTTTCTAAAACCAGCTTAAACATCCGGAAGTTCACAGTTCACATATTGCTGAAGCCCGACTTGAAGAATTCTGAGCATTACTTTACTAGCGTGTGAGAGGAGTACAATTGTGTAGTAGTTTGAGCAGTCCTTGGCATTGCCTATTTTGGGATTGGAATTTCTTTGCTATTTGGATTGCATTACTTTTGGACAATTACTACCCAAAACATTACCACAGGTATTATTAGCAACAGCCTAGAATACTGGTGGAGGTGTACACAGAGGTGCTGTGAAGGCAAAACAAAAGTCCTGCAGGGAAGAGGAGAGGTCCCACCAGCTGCCCACTTCCTCATCCATTCTTTGTACTTCAACTCGCAGAGCTGGGGAATAACATAGTCAGAGGATATGATTCCCTTCAGTGCTCCCTCTCCCTCTGGGTTTAAAGGTAAAACTCTGAACAGAGGAATTATCTGGCAGAGTGAGAGCAAATGAAAGCCATTAACAGTAGTTTCATCAGTTGAAACCATCTATTCTGGGGCATATAAGTTCACTCTCTTTAAACTATATAGGACTGGCATAAACTAGGGCCCTTTCATAGTCTGGAGTACCAGAAAGAACTCACAGACAGAAAGTATCAGAAAGAACTAGCTCAGAGGCAAGATAACTAAACAGCTGATGAGGAAAACAACTTTGAGAAGTTTGAAATTTAGGAAATTCAGCTTGGAATATAATTATTAGAAGAGACAGACCAATAACTGAAGTAAGAATGATGAACACACATAAAGAGATAAAGGTATTAGCATATAAAAAGAATAAGAAATTATTAACAAAAGAATCTGCTGAGCCATCGGGGAAGCCAGGAGTTATCAGGTATAAAAATAATAGTTGAACAAAGGAAACACTTTAGATGGGACACAGGCAAAGATGCAGCCTGGGAGATTTTCTGGCAAAGAAACAATAAGCCCTCTAAAGATTCAGATTGTTTATTAACATATATACAGTGAAAATAAGAGTGATCAAAGGTTCTAGCTCTCTACATCACTTATCCCACAGGATGGCTCTGCAAAGAGAGGATATAGGAATGTAACATAAACGACAGGACACACTGTTGTTAAGAAGCCATGCTACAGCTAATTAGTTTAATAGCCTCGTATACACCTGAGGATAAGTAAAGCAGGCATTTTCATAACTTCACTGGAACCAGGAAAGTGATGAGAAACTGCATCATGACATGTTCCTTGATAGTTAGAGAGATGAGTGGGAAATGGTCATAAGCTCTCACAGTTTCATATTCTAGGTGGATGAGAGAGCATTCTGTCAAGACTCAGATCAACTATGGTTTAAGCCTTTTCTCCATGACCTATGTGGATACATGCAAAGTTGTCAGGCTGTCACAGTAGAGTCATTCTCCTACAAATAGCATATATAAAAGAAAATAAAGAAACATGGATAACATAAATAGAAATGCCAATGTTTGGATAATAAAAGATAAAGAAAGAAGAGTAAAAATGAAGAGGAAGAAATAATTGAAAAAGTAATGGATAAATTTTATAGAGTTAAAGAAAGTTAAAGATCTCAGATTGAAAACAAATCTAATAATGTTAAATAAGGAAAGGGAATGGAAAAATCACCTGTGAACATGAAAGAGGAAATTGGAGAATATCAAAAAGATTTTGAAAATGTCTAAAGTATGGATATAAGAGCTGGACTGTGAAGAAAGCTGAGTGCCGATTAATTGATGCTTCTGAACTGTGGTGTTGGAGAAGACTCTTGAGAGTCCCTTGGACTGCAAGGAGATCCAACCAGTCCATTCTGAAGGAGATCAGTCCTGGGTGTTCTTTGGAAGGACTGATGCTAAAGCTGGAACTCCAGTACTTTGAACACCTCATGCAAAGAGTTGACTCATTGGAAAAGACTCATGCTGGGAGGGATTGGGGGCAGGAGGAGAAGCAGACGAGAGAGGATGAGATGGCTGGATGGCATCACTGACTCAATGGACGTGAGTTTGAGTGAACTCCAGGAGTTGGTTATGGACAGGGAGGCCTGGTGTGCTGCGATTCATGGGGTCCCAAAGAGTTGGACACGACTGAGCGACTGAACTGAACTGAAAGACAAAGAAAGTTAACCAACAAAAAAATTCAAGTTTACATTCAAATTTCCAACAAAAATGTGAAATAACTTCCAATCTTATAACCCCATGTCTAGCAAGAATATCTTTCAAAAACAAACACAAACTAAAAATATTTTCAGAAAAATAAAAGCTGATGAAACAGAATTCCAACACTTCAGTCCAATAAAAGTGATCATAAAGAGAAATACATAATGTGGAAATGAATAAAGAACATCAAAAAGGGTAACTATAGGATAAATATAAAGTAACATTGACTAACTAGTAAGTAACTTTACTAGCTAGTAAAGTAATGCTCAAAATTCTCCAAGCCAGGCTTCAGCAATACGTGAACCATGAACTTCCAAATGTTCAAGCTGGTTTTAGAAAAAGCAGAGGAACCAGAGATCAAATTGCCAATATCCGCTGGATCATCGAAAAAGCAAGAGAATTCCAGAAAAACATCGATTTCTGCTTTATTGACTATGCCAAAGCCTTTGACTGTGTGAATCACAACAAACTGTGGAAAATTCTGAAAGAGATGGGAATAACAGACCACCTTATCTGCCTCTTAAGAAACCTATATGCAGGTCAGGAAGCAACAGTTAGAACTGGACATGGAACAACAGACTGGTTCCAAATAGGAAAAGGAGTACGTCAAGGCTGTATATTGTCACCCTGCTTATTTAACTTCTATGCAGAGTACATCATGAGAAACGCTAGGCTGGAAAAAGCACAAGCTGGAATCAAGATTGCCGGGAGAAATATCAATAACCTCAGATATGCAGATGACACCACTCTTATGGCAGAAAGTGAAGAGGAACTAAAAAGCCTCTTGATGAAAGTGAAAGTGGAGAGTGAAAAAGTTGGCTTAAAGCTCAACATTCAGAACGCTAAGATCATGGCATCCGATCCTATCACTTCATGGGAAATAGATGAGGAAACAGTGTTAGACTTTATTTTGGGGGGCTCCAAAATCACTGTAGACGGTGATTACAGCCATGAAATTAAAAGACACTTACTCCTTGGAAGGAAATTATGACCAACCTAGATAGCATATTCAAAAGCAGAGACATTACTTTGCCAGTAAAGGTCCATCTAGTCAAGGCTATGGTTTTTCCTGTGGTCATATATGGATGTGAGAGTTGGACTGTGAAGAAGGCTGACTGCTGAAGAATTGATGCTTCTGAACTGTGGTGTTGGAGAAGACTCTTGAGAGTCCCTTGGACTGCAAGGAGATCCAACCAGGCCATTCTGAAGGAGATCAGCCCTGGGATTTCTTTGGAAGGAATGATGCTAAAGCTGAAACTCCAGTACTTTGGCCACCTCATGCAAAGAGTTGACTCATTGGAAAAACTCTGATGCTGGGAGGGATTGGGGGCAGGAGAAGAAGCAGACGACAGAGGATGAGATGGCTGGATGGCATCACTGACTCGATGGACATGAGTCTGAGTGAACTCCGGGAGTTGGTGATGGACAGTGAGGCCTGGCGTGCTGAGATTCATGGGGTTGCAAAGAGTCGGACATGACTGAGTGACTGAACTGAACTGAACATTGACTATAGTTTTTGCCTATTCATAAGCCTGAGAACATTTGACCTGAATTATTAGTGCTTGCATGTTTAGTCGTGTCCGACTCTTTGTGACCCTATGGATTGCAATCCACCAGTCTCCTCTCTCCATAGAATTTTCCCAGCAAGAATAATTGAGTAGGTTGCCATTTCCTTCTCCAGGGGATTTTCCTGACCCAGGGATTGGACCCACATCTCTTGCATCTCCTGCACTGGCAGGTGGATTCTTTACCACTACACCACCTGGAAAGCCAGCAGGTTTCTCTAAAATGTGAGGTTTTCCATACCTCTTTGGACTCAGCTTTGGGCCCTAGTCATCAATTCCAGATGAGTAGAAAAATAATGAATATTATCCCTCTCTTGGGAAGATCCTCTGGTGGAGGGCATGGCAACCCACTCCAGTATTCTTGCCTGGAGAATCCCATGGACAGAGGAGTCTTGTGGGCTACAGTCCACAGGGTCACAAGGAGTCAGATACGACTAAAGCAACTTAGCACACACACATGCATGCATTCTTATAAAAGCCCTCAAAACACATGAGACAACATTTCAAATATATACAAAATCAATGAGAAAAACAACTTGTACCCAAAAGATGAGAAGAAAAGATTCCTTTATCCCAGAACTTTCAGAATATAGATTTGATGAAGGAAGACAACCTGAGTTGAGGTTAAAGAAGAGTTATACCATCAATGAAGAAGCAGAGGGAGGATAGTTCATGTTTTTTCAGTAACATGTTTTTTCATGTTTTTGATAGTGATTTGCAGTACACATGATATTTGAAGACATGTTGGAAGTAGACACAAAGAAATTGCATGGACTGAAATGAAAATTATTAAACCTGAGTGATAAGGAAAATAATAAAAGAATTTGAACAAATCAAAGAAGCATGGTAGAGTAACTAGGAGTAATATAAAGTTTTCAGTTTGAGACACATTCAACTTCATGTGATGGCAATGAATAAATTCAGTAGTTAAAAGAAAGACACTATCCATTTGTTTATTTTTGTTTTTATTTCTATTTCTCTAAGAGGTGGGTCAAAAAAGATCTTGCTGCATTTTATGTCAAAAAGTGTTCTGCCTACATTTTCCTGTAAGAGTTTTATACTATCTAGCCTTACATTTAGGTCTTTAATCCATTTTGAGTTTATTTTTGTCTGTGGTGTTAAGGAGTGTTCTAGTTTCATTCTTTTACATGTAGCTGTCCAGTTTTCCCAGCACCACTTATTGAAGAGATCGTCTCCATTGTATATTCTGACCCCTTTTATCATAAGTTAGGTGACCATAGGTGTATGGGTATATATCTGAGATGTCTATACTTTTCCACTGATCTATTTTTCTGTTTTTATGCCAGTACCATATTGTCTTGATTACTATAGCATTGCAGTATAGTCTGAAGTCAGGGAGCCTGATTTGTGCAGCTCTTTTTCTTTCTCAAGATTGCTTTGGCTATTCAGTGTCTTTTGGATATCCTAACAAATTATTAAAACTTTTTTTTATTCTGTGAAAAATGCCATTGATAATTTGATAGAGATTGCATTGAGTCTGTATAAATCTTTGGGTAGTAAGAGTCATTGTCACAAATAAGCCAATGAAAGCTAATTAAAGATAAAAGCTTTTGTCCAGCAAAGGAAACCATAAACAAAATTAAAATTACCCTCAGAATGGAAGACAAAGCAACTGACAAAGGATTAATCTCCAAATTACACAAACATCTCATATAGCTCAGTACTAAAAATCAAACAACTCAATGAAAAAATGGGTGGGAGATCTAAACAGACATTTCTCCAAAGAAAACATACAGATGGCCAACAAATACATGAAAAGATGTTCAACATCACTAATTATTAGAGATGCAAATCAAAACTACAATGTAGTATCATCTCATACCAGTCAGAATGGCCATTTTTAAAAAATCTACAAACAGTAAATGTTGGAGAGCATGTGGAGAAAAGGGAACCCCCTACAGTGTTGGTAGGAATGTAAATTAATGAAGTCACTATAAAGAACAGTATAGAGGTTTCTCAAAAACTAAAAATAGGACTACCATATGACTGAGCAATCCCACTTCTGGGCATATACCTGGAGAAAATCATAATGCAAAAAGATACATGGAGCCTATTATACAGAGTGAAGTAAGCCAGAAAGAAAAACACCAATACAGTATACTAACACATATATATGGAATTTAGAAAGATGGTAACGACAACCCTGTATGTGAGACAGTAAAAGAGACACAGATGTATAGAACAGTCTTTTGAACACTTTGGGAGAGGGAGGAGGGGATGATTTGGGAGAATGGCATTAAAGCATGTATAATATCATATAAGAAACGAATTGCCAGTCCAGGTTCGATGCAGGATACAGGAAGCTTGGGGCTGGTGCACTGGGATGACCCAGAGGGCTGGGATGGGGAGGGAGGTGGGAGGGGGGGTTCAGGATTGGGAACACGTGTACACCCGTGGTGGATGCATGTTGATGTATGGCAAAACCAATACAATATTGTAAAGTAAAAAAAAAAATAATAATAAATTTAAAAAAAAAGATACATGCACCCCAAAGTTCATTGTAGCACTATTTACAATAGCCAGGACATGGAAGCAACCTAAATGCTCATCAACAGAGGAACGGATAAAGAAGACATAAAAAGGAGCAAAATAGTTCCATTTGGAGACACATGAATAGACCTTATTGTTGTTGTTCAGTTGCTAAGTCACGTCTGAATCTTTGCAACCTCATGGATTGCAGCATACCAGGCTTCAGTATCCTTCACTGTCTTCTGGAGTTTGCTTAAACTCATGTTGATTGAGTTGGTGATACCATCTAACCATCTCATCCTCTGCTGCCCTCTTTTTCTTTTGCCTTCAATCTTTCCCAGCATCAGAGTTTTTTCCAATGAGTCGGCTCTTCCCATCAGGTGGCCAAAGTACTGATGCTTCAGCTTCAGCAGCAATCCTTCTAATGAATATTCAGGGTTGATTTCCTTTAGGATTGACTGGTTTTATCTCCTTGCTGTCTAAGGGACTCTCAAGAGTCTTCTTCAGCACCACAGTTTGAAAGCATCAATTCTTCAGCACTCAGCCTTTATGGTCCAATTCTCACATTCATGTGAAAGTGAAAGTTGCTCAGTTGTATCTGACTCTTTATGACCCCATACACTGTACAGTCCATGGAATTCTCCAGGCCAAATACTGGAGTGGGTAGCCTTTCCCTTCTCCAGGGGATCTTCCCAACCCAGGAATTGAACCCAGATCTCCCACACTGCAGGCAGATTCTTTACTAGCTGAGCCACCAGGGAAGCCCAAGAATACTAGAATGGTTAAGCTATTCCTTCTCCAACAGATCTTCCTGAGCCAGGAATCAAACTGGGGTCTCCTGCATTGCAGGTGGATTCTTGACCAATTGAGCTATGAGGGAAGCCCATACATTTTGCTAGTGGGTGGCTGGAGGTTATAGTAAGGAGTGCAACTCCCATTCTCCCCTTTCACTTCTGTATCTGTGAATGTTGGCTGCCTGATAAACAGCACCATACATGTGTATGGATGTGAGGGAAGCTCATGTCCATACATGACTACTAGAAAAACCATATTTTGACTCTACAGACCTTTGTTGGCAAAGTGATGAACTGACCTAGAGACTATTATATAGAGTGAAGTAAGTCAGAAAAAGAAAAACAAATATCGTGAAATATTGCTTATTTGTAGAATCTAGGAAAAAATGGTATTAACCATTTTTGGATTTAACCATTATGGTTAACATATTTGCAAAGCAGAAAGAGAGACACAGATGTAGAGAACAAACTTATGGATATCAAGGGGGGAAAAGGGAATGGTATGATGAATTGGGAGATTGGTGTTGACATATACACACTATTATGAATAAAATCCTAGAGTAGGAAATGGCAACCCACTCCAGTATTCTTGCCTGAGAAATCCTATGGATAGAGGAGTCTGGCAGGCTAGTTCATGGGGTCACAAAAGAGTCAGATATGATTTAGCCACTAAACAAGAACAATGCATAAAATAGATAAGAACCTACTGTAGAGCACAGGGAACTCTTCTCAGTGCTCTGTTGTGACCTAAATGGGAAAAAAATCTAAAAAATAAGGGATACATGTATATGTATAACTGACTCATTTTGCTGTACAGCAGAAACTAACACAACATTGTAAAGCAATTATACTCCAATAAAAATTAATAAAATAAAAAAGGGAGATGCTAACAATGAATGTAAAGACAAGGTCAAGGATGAAAATGATCGATTTGCATTATAAAATTCTTCTTTGTAAAAATGATTCAAATCAACTGCATTAGAAATTCATGTACTGGAAGCAAGCTTTCTTGCTACATTAAACTTACTCAAAATCTCAAATAAGACCTAAAAATGTATTTTAGCTGGTTATTTATTGCAATCCTATTCAACAACTTCTTTTGCAAAAGAAGAGGCCTTACTTTAAAATAACTTGATACTGTGAAACTTTTATTTTGAAATGATTCACTAATGTATGAGTCATTATGGATGATTAAATATAAATTAGAATTAGTGAGTATTTGTTCTGTGGAGTATGAATTCTAAAGTGGCCTATTAAAAAGGAAACTAAAATTTCAAACAAAATACATCCTTCAATACTATTGATGACTTTATCACTTTAGCAAAGAAGAAATAAAAAGTATAGCATTCATATTCCATTATGTTGTTTTTCAAGTACTTAGAATTAATGACTCTAAAGAGTTTTTTTTTAATAAAAGTTTTTTTTATGAGAAATGAAATCTATTGAAACCTAATTTAGACAGCCATATGCAATCATCTAGGTAGTTTCCTCATAATACTCTTATCTAGGTGATATTAATTCTTTGAAATTTTCATAAAATATATTCCCAGAAATAATAAAGCATGAAATAAAAGTAGTATACTGATATTTTGTACAAATATGGTAGAATATTATATGTAATAACAGAGAACATTTGTTATTAGTGGTGCTTACACATTTGTATGGAAAATTCTCACAATAGTTCTAGTTACTATTTAACAACTTAATATAATATAAAATTTGAAGCATGCAGAATAAAACACAAAGTAATAAAGTATAAAATAAATATTATTTTCTTTATTTACATTTTCCTTCAAAGAGAATGACTTTGCATCACTCATCATCACACTCTATGCATGGAGAGTGATGATCTTTCCTGTCAATCAGTCTACTCCAAGAGTCAAAGATAAAGTTACAGTCACAAGGACTGAAATGCGGAAAGATAGATCACAATCCTGCTGGGACACTCCTACATGAGCTTTTGATTTGGCCATTAAAAGGGATTATATCAATCAGAATAATATTAGGCTGGAAACAGTGGAAAAGTTCATGAATAGTGGAAAACTTTAGTAGTTTACTTGGTTCATGTGAAAGTTTAAAAGTTTGGAGGTCAGTACTATAGGGTGATGCAGCTGCCCAAGAACACTTACCTTCCTGAGTTACCACTCAGCTTTTATTCATTTGTACTTGATGGCTACTGCCATCTAGGTGCCACATCATTGTCTTGGGCTTGAAAAGGGGGAAAGGACAAGGCTAGTGGGGCATGCCAGCCTAACCAACCCCAGAATGCCCACTCAGGGCATTTCATTATTTGGAACTAGATCACCTTTAACTGAAAAAAAAAAAAAAAACCCACCTCTGGAAGGATTTTAAATCTGCATATTAAATACTGCAAGAAAGCAAAGGGAAAGTAAAGTAGAATAGCATTTGGGCCACTAACATATAGCACAGAGAACACTGGAGAGCTGCAGAGGGTCTCTTCAAGTATTCAGCTGAGTACACAGAGTATACATGAGTTTACTACCAGGGTATGCATCGTGTAGGCATAAAAGTCCAAGAATAGAATCATCTGAAAGGATTAGAGGTAACTGTCCAGTACTCAGAAAGGTCTGCAGATGGTGCTTATTCCCACAAGCCAGTTAGAAAACATCATAATTACATAAGACACTGGGTAGAGCATAGGGAGGTTTTGCTCCAGGAGTGGGGAACTATTCGCTCCAAACTGAGTACTGTTCCAGTGTCACTTTTTAAAAATCTTAATAGTAAGACCCCAAAGGATCAACTGTCTCTACATATCTTAACTATTGGTGTTGTTCAGTCTCTCGGATTGTGTTCAACTCTTTGTGACCCCATGGACTGCAACACACTTGGCTTCCCTGTCCTTTAACCAATCTCCTGGAGCTATATCTTAATTATAACCAAAAACAAAGGCCAAAATCTTATCAGGCATTCAAAAAAGGAGGAAAACACTATCCATTAAGAAAGGAGGAAAAAGACAATCCAATTAAAGACATAGATGTCAGTAGACAAGAACATTACAAGTTATCAAAATCATATGCCACATGTTCACAAGGTGGAGACATGGATGATATTAACAAAAAATACTCAAATTTAAATTTTACAGATGAATGTTACAATGTGTAAGATAGCAAATACAGTGGGGAAGAGATTAATGGCAAATGAGACATTGTATAAGAAAACATGCATGACTTGGAAAATAGCAATAAAACATTTCAAATTGAAGAAAAGAAAATAGAATCTAAAATATGAAAAGAAAAGCAGTGAGTTGTGGGATAACTTTACGAAAATGTATATAAATGTAAATGAAGTCTCTGAAAGAGAGATATTCTGGAGAGATGCAGAAAATATTAAAGAAATAATGTATCATTATACACAATACCCAATATATGGAAACAACCTATGTTCATTGACAGGTAAATAGCTAAAGAAAATGTGGCATATATTCACAAAAAATATCATTCAGCCATTAAAAAAATAAAGAAATTCTGTCTTTTGTGACAATGTGGATGGACTTTGAAGGAATATACTAAGTGAAACAAGTCAGAAAGACAAATACTGTATGTTCTCACTTACATGTGTAACCTAAAATTGCTGAGTTCACTGAAATAAAGGATAGAATGGTGGTTGCTGGGACTAGGAGAGATGTTCGTCAAAGCATACAAACTTCCAGTTTGGGGTTTTAATGTACATCATAGTGACTATAGCTAACAATATTGTATTATATATCTGAAAGTTGTTTAGAGAGTAAATTTTAAGTTATCATCACACACAAAAATGGTAATTAGATTAGGAAATGAAAGTGTTAATTAACTGGACTGTAGTAATCATTTCATAATATGTATGAATATAAAAAAAGTATTATCTTTCATACCTTAAACTTCAATAATACTTCAGTAAAGTTTATTCAATAGCTATTATTCAGTAATAATTCAATAAAGGTGAACAAAGAAAAATAAATAAAAACTATACACCAAGATTCAAGAGCTTCAGCAAAACCCAATCACACATACACACACCACTCCAAGGCACATTATAGGTCACAATCAGAATAAAAGAAAATCTCCAAAGCAACTAGAGACAAACTCCATAGAACAAAGATAAGGAAGACAGCGGATTTCTTATTATAAAAGAAACAATATCAAATGATAAAATAGTAGAGAAACATATGTAAAGTACTGAAAAAAAGTTAACTTAGAATTCTAAACCTAGAAAAACATATCTGAGAAACGAAGATAAAATAGACTTTTTACAAACATACAAATTCTGAAGGAATTCATCAGACAGAAAATGGTATCATATGGAAGAACAGAACTAAGCAAAGACATAAGGAACACTGGGAATATAATTGCCTAGGTAAATATATTAAAATTTTTTTATTGTTCACATTTCTTTAAAATGTAACTGCCTGTTTACAAAACTAAAAATAATATTGTGTGGGTGCTAAAGGAAAATAAATGAAAATACATGAAGTTGGAAGTAGGAGAGTAGGGGAAAGGTATCCTGTGATAACTTAAAGATATAAAGATAACAAAACTATAAAAAGCATGAGGCAGCAACCAAATAAAGCATAAATATAATAAATGAACAAAAGACATAAAAATGGAACCATAAAAAATTCAAATAATTCAGAAGTAGGTGGAAAAGAGATTTAAAAGGAACAAAGAATAGCTGGGACAAATGGAAAGCAAATTTTGAGGTAATAGATTTCCATGTGGATAATTATTGCATCATGTGAATAACAACATCAAATGCAAATGGTACAAATATCCCCAATAAAAGGGACAGATTATTACACTGGAGTTTTAAGAAAGCAAGATCTGATTTCTACCCACTACTGCATCAATCAAGTCTAACCAGGGAAGCATCACGTGTGTGTGTGTGTGTGTGTGTGTGTGTGTGTGTTTAGGGCAGGCACTTAAGAAAGGAAGATCACAATGAATACAGAATTCCGTGTACACTAACCAAAGCTATTGGTCACAGATAGAATTTCTTCTCTTCCCAGTAGAAACCTCATGCCTGCTTTCAAGGCCTCTTAGTTCGTTGCATCATCAGGCACTCAGATAACCCAAGATAATTTCCCTTAACATTAATGATCAATGACTTTAACTATACCCACAAATCTCATTCACAGCCACTCCTAGGTTCAGATGATTTGGAAATGAAGTCTAGTCAAGTTGATGTTTAATTTGTGAAATACAGCTAAATCATTACTTATAAAAAAAAATTACAGTACTAAATTCCTACATTAGAAATGAAAAAAGGTTTCAAGTCAATTATCTCAACTACTGCTTTAAGAAACTAAAAATAAATAAATAAATAAGCTAACAGTAAGTAGGAGAAAGGAAATAGTAAAGATCATAATTGTTGTTGGTCAGTCACCAAGTCGTGTCTGACTCTTTGGGACTCTGGCACTGCAGCACGCAAGGCTTCTCAGTCCATCACTATCTCCCTGAGTTTGCTCAAAGTTAAGTCAGTGATGCAATCCAACCATCTCATCCTCTGTCGCTCCTTTTCTCTTGCCTTCAATTTTTCCCAGCATCAGGGTTTTTTTCCAATGAGTCAACTCTTCACATCAGATGGCCAAAATATTGGAGCTTCAGCAACAGTCCTTCCAATGAATATTCAAGGACTGATTTCCTTTAGGATTGACTGGTTTGGTCTCCTTGCTGCCCAAGGGACACTGAAGAGTCTTCTCTAGCACCACAGTTTGAAAATGTCAATTCTTCAGGACTCAGCCTTCTTCATGGTCCAACTCTCATATCCATACATGAGTACTGGAAAAATCATAGCTTTGATTATGCGAAACTGTCAGCAAAATGATGTCTCTGCTTTTTAATACACTGTCTAGGTTTGTCATAGCTATTCTTCCAAGGGGTAAGCATCTTTTAATTTTGTGACTGCCATCACCGTCCGCATTGATCTTGGAACTCAAGAAAGTGAAATCTGACACTGTTTCCACATTTCCCCATCTATTTGCCATGAAGTGATAGGACCAAATGCCCTGTAATCTTAGTTTTTTGAATGCTGAGTTTTAAGCCAGGGTTTTCCTGGTGGCTCCGGAGAAGGCAATGGCACCCCACTCCAGTACTCTTGCCTGGAAAATCCCATGGATGGAGGGGACTGGTGGGCTGCAGTCCATGGGGTCGCTAGGAATCGGACACGACTGAGTGACTTCACTTTCACTTTTCACTTTCATGCATTGGAGAAGGCAATGGCAACCCACTCCAGTGTTCTTGCCTGGAGAATCCCAGGGACGGCGGAGCCTGGTGGGCTGCCGTCTATGGGGTTGCACAGAGTTGGACACGACTGAAGCGACTTCGCAGCAGCAGCAGCAGTTCTGGTGGCTCAGATGGTAAAGAATCTGCCTGTCATGCAGGAGACCCAGGTTCAATCCCTGGGTCAGGAAGATCTCCTGGAGAAGGGAATGACAACCCACTCGAGTATTCTTGCCTGGAGAATTCCATGGACAGAGGAGCCTGGCGGACTGCAATCTATGGGATTGCGAAGAATCGAACTCTAGTGAGTGACTTTCACTTTTCACTCTCCTCTTTCACTTTCATCAAGAGGCTCTTTAGTTCCTCTTCACTTCCTGTCATTTAAGTGGTATCATCTGCATATTTGAGGTTGTTGATATTTCTCCTGGCAAGCTTGATTCCAGTTTATGACTCATCCAGCTCGGCATTTCACATAGCGATCATAAAAATCATAGTAGTCATTAATAAAATGGAAACGCTACGCACACAGACTAATTCGCTTCAGTCGTGTCCGACTCTGTGCGACCCTATGGACAGCAGTCCTCCAGGCTCCTCTGTCCACAGGATTCTCCAGGCAAGAATACTGGTGGGTTGCCATTTCCTTCTCCAATGCATGCAAGCATGCTAAGTCGCTTCAGTTGTGTCCAACTCTGTGCAACCCTATGGACAGCAGCCCACCAGGCTCCTCTGTCCACAGGATTCTCCAGGCGAGACTACTGGAGTGGGTTGCCATTTCCTTCTCCAGTAAAATGGAAAACAGAAAAGCAATTGGGAAAAATCAAAACCAACCAAAAACTAGGTATATTGAAAAAATTAATCAAGAGTAAGTTAATCTACCAATAGTGATCAGAGAAAAAAGAGAGGACACTAACTTTACTATCAAGGATGAAAGAGTGGACATCACTATAGATTCCAAACATATTAGAAAATAATAAAGAAAAATTATGAAGACTTCTATGCCAGTAAGTTTGACAACTTTAGGCAAAATAGACAAATTTATTGAAAGAGGCAAAAACATCAAATCTAAGTCAAAATGAGAAAGATAATAGGGTTCATCTATTAAAGAAAATTAATTTGTAGCTTAAAACATTCCTATCAGGAAGACTCAAAGAGCAGACAGCTTCATTTGTAAAGTCTCCTGAACATTTAAGGATGAAAGAATATCTAATTTTCACAAACTTTCCAGAAAACTTAAGGAGGGCACACTCTTCAACTCATTATATATACTCAGACTGACCCTACACAAAGCCATTATCAAAAAAAAAACTATAAATAAATATCTCTTATGAAAAGTAACATGAAAGTGTTATTAACTCAGTTGTGTCCAACTCTTTGCAAACCCGTGGACTGTAGCCCACTAGGCTACTCTGTCCATGGAATTCTCCAGGCAAGAATACTAGAATCGGTAGCCATTCCCTTCTCCAGATCTTTCTGACCCAGGGACTGAACCTGTGTCTCCCACATTGCAGACAGATTCCTTATCATCTGAGCCACCAGGGAAGCCCCAAATATCTCTCATAAACCTAAATTTAAAACTTGTAAACAAATTTTTTAATTGAATCCAAAAATATATAAAATGGATAATACATAACACCCCAATTTTTTTTATCTCAGAAGCAGAAGGTTGGTCTAACATTCAAAAGTCAATGAATATAATTCACCAAATATATCAAAACTTTGATAAAATCCAATGTTTATTTCAAATAGGAACTTTTAGTAAAGTAGGAATAGAAACTTCAACCTGTCAAAGCATCTGCTAAAAACCTAGAGCTAATCAAACTTAGTAGCAAAATGATAATTCCCCCAAGATTGATAACAAGATTAGGATTCTACTTTTCAACATTTTTATTATTGATTTTAATCCATGCAAAGCGGCAATAAAAACAAAGCCATCTAGATTTGAAAAATAGCATTGAAATATCTCTACTCTAAGGTAACATGAACATCTATTTTAAAAATCCAATGGAATATACAAAAATCCACTAGAATATATAATTTTAGAATACTTGCAGGATACAAGATTATATGCAAAATTAATTGCATATACTAGCAATGTTCAATTAGGAATTTAAAACAATATTATTTATAATGCATCAAATATGTGAAATACTTGAGCATAAAATATGACAAAAAATGTTACAATGGCCAGATTTTAAAAATTACAAAACATTGACAAAACCAAAGTAGTAAATGGAGATATATACTGCATTCATGGTTTAGAAGACATGCTATTGTTAAAATGTCCTTTTTATTCAAATTGATCTGTTAAGTCTCCTCAAATACAATCCCAATCTCAATCTCAGCAGCCACTTTAAAAATAGAAATTGACAAACTGATCTTAATATCTACATGGAATTGCAAAGGACTAGGTTAGGCAAAACAAGAACAATATTGAAAGACCACCTGGTTTCAAGATTTGTTGTAAAGGTACAATAATCAGATAGTGTGGTGCTGGCAGAATTATAAACAAAACAACAAATTAGTCAAATGTACATAGTAGATTCCAGAAATAGATCCACACACCATATGGAAAGCTGATTTTTAGTTTTGCCAAATATCAAAATGAATCCGCCACAGGTATACATGTGGTATTTGGCAAAACTAATACAATTATGTAAAATTTAAAAATAAAATAAAAAAATAAAAAAAAAGGAAAGCTGATTTTTGACAAAGGTATTCAATAGTAAACAGAATCGTTTTAACAAATGGTGCTAACACAATTGGATATCTATTTGCAAATAACAAAACAATCATTGAATGCAAAATTAACCCCCTAAAAGGTCATATAACTCAAAAAGCAAAATCCAAAACTAAAAATTTTTAGAAAAAATATTGGAGAAACCTTGGATTTGCAAATTTGGATTATTCAAATATGTGTTAGATAACATTCAAAAAAGCATAAGCCACAAAAGGACAAATCGAGAAATAAGAATTAATCAAAATTTAATGGTTTTCAAAAGACTATTACAAGACTGAAAAGACAAGTCACACATTTGGGGAAAATATGAGTGTACCATACAAACGAAGATGAAGATACATAGAAACAAAGATAAGCACATGAAAACATGTTCAATATCATTAGTAATTAGGTGCATGCAAGTTAGAATGACAATGTGATAACATTACACACATTGCTTCTTCCATTCTGCAGGAAACCTCTCAGAAATAATTTTGACTTATATGGTTCAGAGTTTTAGAATAGACAAAGAAAAAACTTGGAATTTTTTTGTCCAATATTATTCTGAGGATATATATTCCAAATTATGCTAAAGTATTTCTTTAGATATAAAATTTTATAAAAGAAATTGATTTTTATGAGTATTTTTATGCTATAATTAGAAGTATTGTCAGAAAAATTTAAAAAATTCTGATTCTGAATTTACTGTCTGACACAAAAATCATCTTAAGGATAGGAATCTGAGTTGTATACATATCTGTGTCTAGCGCTTAGCAACATTTGTAAAGCACATAGATGTGGAAACAAACCTTGAATATGGTTCCCACTGAACTCCACACCTCCTGATATTGACTCCCCACCCTGTACCAAGGTTGACCTATGTAACCAACAGAATACAGCAGATGTGATTAATGTCACTTCCAAGATCAGTTATAAAAGACACTGTAGCTTTTGTTTGGAGTATGTTGTCTTCCTTTTCCATCTTTTGATCTAGAAAAAGGGAACTCTTACACCATGAACAGCCCCACATGAGACATTCATTTTTTCCACCAATAGCCACTGAATGAGCCTGGAAACAGATTTTCCAATTCAGCCAAGCCTTCAGGTGACTGCAGCCCTAGCTGATATTTGACTGCAACATTATAAGAGATCTTAAACCAGAACCATCTAACTAAACTTCTTTCAGATTCATAACTCTCAGAAAGTGTAAAATAAATGTTTGTTCAGAAGAAGATTCACAGAGTTAGAAAATGAACTTATGGTTGCCAGGGGGATGGGATAGGATAGTTAGAGAGTTTGGGATGGAAATTGTACAGACCACTATATTTAAAATGAGTAACTAACAAGGAACTATGTACTGGATTAAAGATTTATTGAGCATGGCCTGCCCACCAGAGCAAGACCCAGTTTTCCCCACAGCCAGTCCCTCCCACCAGGAAGTTTCCGCAAGCCTCTTATCTTCATCCATCAGAAGGTAGACAGAATGAAAACCACAATCACAGGAAACTAACCAAACTGATCACATGGATCACAGCCTTGTCTAACTCAATGAAACTATGAGCCATGTAGGGCCACCCAAGATAGACAAGTCATAGTGGAGAGTTCTGACTAAACATGGTCCACTGAAGAGAGGAATGGCAAACCAGTTCAGCATTCTTGCCTTGAAAACCCTATGAACAGTATGGAAAGGCAAAAAGGTAGGACACTGAAAGATGAACTCCCCAGGTTGGTAGGTACCCAATATACTACTGGAGAAGAGCAGGAAATAGCTCCAGACCGAATGAAGAGGCTGAGCCAAAGCAGAAACAATATCCAGTTGTGGATGTATCTGGTGGTAAAAGTAAAGTTTGATGCTATAAAGAACAATATTGCATAGGAACCTGGAATGTTAGGTCCATGAATCAAGATAAATTGGAAGGGGTCAAACAGGAGATGGCAAGAGTGAGCATTGACATTTTAGGAATCAGTGAACTAAAATGGACCAGAATGGATGAATTTAATTCAGATGACCATTATATCTACCACTGTGGGCAAGAAGGCCTTAGAAGAAATGGAGTAGCCCTCATAGTCAACAAAAGAGTGTGAAACACAGTACTTGGGTACAATGACAAAAACAACAGAATGATCTCTGTTCATTTCCAAGGCAAGCCATTCAATATCACAGTAATCCAAGTCTATGCCCTAACCACTAATGCCAAAAAGCTGAATGGTTCTCTGAAGACCTAAAAGAACTTCTAGAACTAACACCAAAAAAAAAAAAAAAAAGACTTCCTTTTCATCTTAGGGGACTGGAATGCAGAAGTAGGAAGTCAAGAGAAACCTATAGTAACAGGTAAGTTTGGCCCCAGAGTATAAAATGAAGCAGGGCAAAGGCTAACAGAGTTTTGCCAAGAGAACACACTGGCCATAGCAAACAGCCTCTTCCAAAAACAAAAGAGATGACTCTACACATGGACATCACCAGATCGTCAATACTGAAATCAAATTGATTATATTCTTTGCAGATGAAGAAGGAGAAGCTCTATAAGTCAGTAAAACAAGATTGGAGCTGACTGTGGCTCAGATCATGAACTTCTTATTACAAAATTTAGACTTAAATTGACGAAATTAGGGAAAAGCACTAGTCTATTTAGGTATGACCTAAATCAAATCCCTTACCATTATATAGTGGAAGTGACAAACAGATTCAAGGGATTAGATCTAATAGACAGAATGCCTGAAGAACTATGGATGGAGGTTCATAACATTATACAGGAGACGGTGATCAAAACCATCCTCAAGGAAAAAAAGGCAAAAAGGCAAAATGGTTGTCTAAGGAGGCCTTAAAAATAGCTGAAAAAAGAAGAGAAGCTAAAGGCAAATGAGAAAAGGAAAGATATATCCATCTGAATACAGAGTTCCAAAGAATGGCATGGAGAGATAAGAAAGCCTTCCTTAGTAAACAATGCAAAGAAATAGAGTGAAATAATAGAATGGGAAAGACTAGAGATCTCTTCAAGAAAATTAGAAAAACCAAGGGAATATTTCATGAAAAGATGGACAATAAAAGACAGAAATTGTATGGACCCAGAAGAAGCAGAAGATATTAAGAAGAGGTGGCAAGAAAACACAGAAGAACTATACAAAAAAGATCTTAATGACCCAGATAACCATGATGATGTGATTACTCTCCTAGAGCCAGACATTTTGGAATGGGAAATCAAGTGGACCTCAGGAAGCAACACTATGAGCAAAGCTAGTGGATGTGATGGAATTCCAGTTGAGCTAGTTCAAATCCTAAAAGATGATGCTTTTAATGTGCTTCGCTCAATATGCCAGCAGATTTGGAAGACTCAGCAGTGGCCACAGGATTGTGAAACGTTAGTTTTCATTCCCATTCCCAAGAATGGCAGTACCAAAGAATGTTCAAACTACCACACAACTGCATTCATTTCACATGCTAGCAAAGTAATGCCCAAAATTCTCCAAGCTAGGTTTCAACAATGCATTAACCAAGAACTCCCAGAAATTCAAGTTGGATTTGTAAAAGGCAGGATCTGTTTGTCAAAATCCACTGGATCATAGAGAAAGCAAGAGATTTTCAGAAAACCATCTACTTCTGCTTCATTGACTATGCTAAAGCCTCTGACTATGTGGATCACAACAAACTGTGGAAAATTCTTCAAGAGATGGGAATACCAGACCACCTTACCTGCCTCCTGAGAAATCTGTATACAAGTCAAGAAGCAACAGTTAGAACTGGACATGGAACAACAGACTGGTTCCAAATCAGGAAAGGAGTACGTCAAGGCTGTATATTTTCACCCTGCTTATTTAACTTATATGCACAGTACATCATGCTGGGCTGGAAGAAGCACATGCTGGAATCAAGATTGCTGGGAGAAATAACAACAACCTCAGATATGCAGATGACACCACCCTTATGGCAGAAAGTGAAGAGGAACCAAAGAGCCTCTTGATGAAAGTGAAAGAGGAGAGTGGAAAAGCTGGCTTAAAAACTTAATATTCAAAAAACTAAGATCAGTGCCTGTCATCCCATCACTTTTTGTCAAACAGATGGGGAAATCTAAACAGTGACAGACTTTATTTTCTTGAGCTCCAAAATCCTGCAGATGACTACACAGCCATGAAATTAAAAGATGCTTGCTCCTTGGAAGAAAAGCTGTGACAAACCAAGATAGTATATTAAAAAGCAAACATTACTTTGCTGACAAAGATCCAAATAGTTAAAGCTATGTTTTTTCCAGTTGTCACATATGGATGTGAGAGTTGGACCATAAACAAGGATGAGTGGCAAAGAATTGATGCTTTTGAACTGTGGTGCTGGAGAAGACTCTTGAGAGTCCCTTGGACTGTGAGGAGATCCAATCAGTCCATCCTAAAGGAAATCCACCTTGAATATTCACTGGAAGGACTCATGCTGAAGCTGAAGCGCCAAAACTTTGGCCACCTGGTGGGAAGAGCTGACTCATTGGAAAAGACCCTGATGCTGGGGACGACAGAGGATGAGATGGTTGGATGGCATCACCAATCAACGGACATGAGTTTGAGCAAATTCAGGGAAATGGTGAAGGACAAGGAAGCCTGGCGTGCTGCAGTCCATGGGGTCGCAAAGAGTCGGATACAACTGAGTGAATGAAGAACAACCTACTATATCAGTTCACTTCAGTTCAATTGCTCAGTCATGTCTGACTCTTTGCGACCCTATATTTGGGGATAATTTGTTGTAAAGGAACTGGGACGACCCAGAGGGATGGAATGGGGAGGGAGGAGGGAGGAGGGTTCAGGATGGGGAACACATGTATACCTGTGGCAGATTCATTTTGATATTTGGCAAAACTAATACAATTATGTAAAGTTTAAAAATAAAATAAATTTTAAAAAAATAAATAAAGGAATGGGTAACTGAAACAGTTGAGGAGTAATTTTTCCTAATTAAACAAATAAATGAACAAATAAGCATTTTCAAATAAACTATAACTTTCAGTCCTTGATTAATCTAAAAAAATTGAATAATTCCAGGGCCACTAAAATCCCTAATTCATACATATGTGTTTTGAAACAGGACAGACAAACTAAGTTATGGCAGTATTTCTATTTTAATTCAAATAAGTAGTTGTTTAAGTCTTAATTTTATTTTCTTGTATCTGAAAGGGACTTTTATTTTTTATAGGATCTTACTATTTGAATCACTCTGCTCCCCATCAGAATCTCTAGTCTAATGATGAGTACAAGATAATAAGTGCAAGTTTCATTTCAACCCTTGTCTGTATTTCCTGTTGTATAAACAAAAAGAAAAAAATGTGAGCAAAGAGAACATATTATGGTCAGTATGTTCCAACTTAAAAATAAGATAAATCTTTACAGTTAGCTACCTAATTATTTTCTTGGAAAACTAAAATCTATTTATTGAAACATATATCAGTCTACATCTACCAAAATTACCTCTGCATGCTCTTTATCAGAGACTTCCCTGGTGGCTCAGATGGTAAAGAATCTGCCTGCAATGCATTTCTTTTTCAGACGCATAAACCCTTATTTTAAAAGAAAGAAAAACTTAGACCTCAAAAACTTTCATATTAAAATGATATAGAATCCTTCATGCAAGTCAGACAAATGTGTTTTAAAGGAGTTCTTCATTATACCCGAGTCATGAAACACAATTTCCAAACTGTGATTCACATCCAATTTAAAACATTTTTCTATTATATGCATACTTGGTGACACTCTCTTTTTCAACTTTGAGAATAAAAATTACAGAGAAAAAAGATAGAAAGCAAGCAAAGATTAATAGGATCCAACTTCAGTGGTTTGATATTTTCTCAGTTGCTAAAATAAATCAACAAATAGGTCAAGAAAGCCACCATCTCATCTTAAAAGCATCAACCATAGAGTATAATGGGATTTATGCATATCAAAGCAGCAGGCTGAAAATGCCAACAGATAGCACATTGTCATTTAAGAGGAACAAAAAAGAGCACCACTATCCACTACACAAAACAAATTAAATGGAAGATCACAGCTATTTAAAGGGCTTGCATAATAGTACAATCAATTTAACTTTAGTAGAATTGTAGTCTTTGATTTTTCACTAGACTTAATATATTCATCCAAAGCCATCATTTTAACAATATATGAGTAGAAGTGATTACTAGCAGTGACAAATGTGTTTATTTATAGCCTAGTTATTTATTGATATTTCATTTTATTTTCTCCTTGTAAAATGCATCCATTATAGATAGTGCTTCTAGACATGTGTGAATACAATTAAATATAAATATATATCTTCCCCAAAGACAAAAACTAAAATAAGGGATATTAGATACCAAAGCCAGATGAATTTAATTGTAATATAGTATCTGACCTCTTCAATTTGCTTCAGAACATCTAAAATGGCCACAGTTTCACAAGGTGGTTAGGACATAGGGTTCCTAGACTGTAAACAGCATTGAAATTGCTGAAGGAAAAAAAATGAAGTTTTCAGTTCAGTGCTTTAGATGAAAACTTATAATTGGAAAAACAAACTTGAACACCTTTTTACATATATTTGAGCATTCTCCTTTCTCACCAGAAACAACCATAGTGTCTTTGCCTTCATAAATCCCATTTTGGCTTCTTCAGATTCTTCTGATTCCATACAAATTCTCCAAATGATCTTTGCTTTCTCCCCTTAAGCTGACTTTCAAAAATCCTCATTTCTTTAGTTTTATAAGGTATAAATGCACACAGCATGATTAAATTTACTCACATAAATATGTGAAGGACTGCCCTCATTTCAACCTTTGAGAGGATTTAGCAACGAAAGATTCTCTTTAGAAAAAATGTGACTAGTCAGTCTCTTAAAAATATGTGGTATTCTCCAAAGAAGACATACAGATGATTAAAAAGCACATGAAAAGATGCTCTTTAACACCAGTAATTATTAGAGAAATGCAAATCAAAACTACATTGAGGTATCACCTCACAATGATCAGAATGGCCATCATCAAAGAGTCTACAAACAATAAACGCTAGAGAGAGTGGGGAAAAGGAAATCCTTCCTACACTGTTGGTAGTGATGCAAACTGGTATAGCCACTGGGGAGAACAATATGGAGGTTCCTTAAAAAACTGAAAATAGAACTACCATATGATCCAACAACTGGAGGTGGGCACAGCATGCCTGGAGAATCCCATGAACAGAGGAGCCTGGCAGGCTGTAGCCCATAGGGTCTCGTAGAATCAGACACAACTGAAGTGACCACACACATGCACACACGATCCAGCAATCCCACTCCAGGACATATATTTGGAGAAAACCATAAGTTGGAAAGATACATGCACCCCAATGTTTATTGCAGCATTATTCACAATAGCAGTACATGGAAGCAACCTTAATGTTCATCAACAGAGGAATGAATAAAGAAGATATGGTACATATACACAATGGAATATTACTCAGTGTCAGACAGAAAAAGGCCGATACCATATGGTATCACTTATATGTGGAATCTAAGAAAAGCTACAAATGAACTTATCTCCAAAACTGAAATAGAGTTACAGACATGGAAAAGAAACTTATGGTTACCTGGGGCGGGGGTTGGGATAAATTGGAAGACTGGGACTGACACATTCATACTGCTATATCTAACACAGATAACTGATAAGGTTCTACTGTTTAGCACAGGGAACCCTCTGTAATGGCCTATATGGGAAAAGAGTCTAAAAAAGAATAGATGTATCTATTTGCATAGCAGATTCACTCTGCTGTACACCTGAAGCTAACACAACATAGTACATCAGTTAGATGCCAATAAAAATTAAAAAAATTAAATATGGTATTTAGTGGCCCCTAGGTTCACCTTCAATCACCAGGTTTATATTGCCCACTAAATATAGTGAAAACCCTTCTTAAAATATTCCATTTAAATCTAGGTCAAACCCTTGAAGTTGGGAGTTGAGACAAAACTGTATAGTTCACTGAAGACCAGAGAAGCACATCATGGAAATTTGATTTCATTCTCTCTTGATATTGATTCTTGACTTGTCAAGATAAAATATGTAAAAGAACCTTGTACTGGGTACCTACACATGATACCACATTTATTATAACAAATCTATCAAGTATGCATTATTATACCAATTTTTTATAAAATGGAACTGAAGCTCAGAAAGATTAAGTAGTCTATCTAAAATAGCATAATTAATAACAAAGAGATTCATAATCATGGAAATCACTTCAAAGCTTAAATAGTCTCTCCATCCCAGTATGCATCTTCCTTCTTACCTTAAAACATATATTAAAATGACTTTTAAATTACCAGTTTAAGTAAATCACCATAAGACTACAATTGTATCATTCTGGTACACTGGAACTTCATGATTCCCTTTTATGCACTAGTAACATTTTCTCTGTATTTCAGTGTGAGAGACCAGTTCTGTCTTCAAATGTTCAAAATACGCGGTGAATTACCTATTTCCCAGAGAAATAAGTGCTTTTGTAAGTAATAAATTTAAATTGCACTTTGGAAGATCATTTAAAAGCTGCATAGCTACAGCTTTACAAAAAGATAGCTATCTATCCATATATTTCTTCTCTATCTCTTTTTGCATATTACTAAAAATTATGAATTACCATAATAAAATTTAAGTGCCCAGTGTAAAAATACTAATATCTTATATAACTAGTTTTATCTGTTTCTTTTTATATAATTTCTACCAAGTATTTAATGCCTCCACTAATAATGTCAAGGGAAATTTATGAAAGACAATAATGTATTTCATATCAATGGTGCAAATCAAATGTAAACTTCGAGTTTGCAAAATGATTCAACCAAAGCAAGAAAGAATATTAAGGGTGGATTAGTATAGAGAAAGCAACAAGACAAAAAACTGAGTAGTAATTGATAGTTCAGAAATAAATAGGTAATTTTATTTTTAAAATAAGATTAGATCAAAGGAAATTGAATCAAAGGTAATCATTTGTGAGAGATGAGTAAATATATGGAATAAGAAATTATACTTAACCACATAAATATTTAAAAATAAAAGAAACATTCATCCATTGCAACCAAGTGATATATATTATTGAGAAAAAGAAAATACAACTGTATATAAACATCTTGACTTCTCATTAGATTCCATGAAACATTAAAATTGAAAATCAAGATTATTATTTTTATGATTAATTTATAACAATCAATCTTTTAATTTATAACCATTTTTAATTTATTGTTAATTTAGTACAGTCTCTAGGATATAAATATGCACTTTACTCATTTTTATTAAACCTAAATACAAATAAATTATATTTAACTTACTGATTAAAAAGTTTCAGTAATTTCTACAAGTTTTTACTACACTACTACAATAATTGCAACTTTTGTCACTCATTGGATGGCTTGCATGAGTCCAAATTTGATACAACTAGTATTTTGAATTAATTTATGGATTCTTGCCATTTGTGAAGAGATGATAGTGACAGCCATTCTAGTTTTAGTCATAACACTCAATTTCAGTTTAATTTTGTAATTTAATTTAGAACCAACTTTTCTCAATTATTCTTAGTAAGGAAGAGACTTAGAGGATTTTGGCTTCTCAAAAGCATAACTTATTGCATGAAATAATTTACAAATGGTGACTTTTAGCAAAGACATTGTCACATTTACTGACTGTCTATAGAGGCAGTGTCTTATCATGATGCCTTTCTGGTCTGGATCGAAGAAGAGAAGACAGGAAAACTCAAGGGTTTCTTTCATAAACTTTGAGACACATCATCCTGAGTTTTATAATTATTCTGAAATAGATAATCTTCAAAAGGAGACAAATCTTCAGGATATAAACGTAGTACATTCAATCCACTATGTGATATAAAATTTGATTTTATCCTTTACTCAAATACATAGGTTACATTTCTCTTTTCTGCAACAGGAAACTTTTTGACAACATGTCTAGCAATTACTTATTCAAGAATTTCAGATTATTCCTTAAGATGGCAGAATTATAGCTATCTCTGGGTCAAGCTTAGGATTCTTTTAATAACAGTATCAAATTTTCCATAAGGAGTTTGTGATCATACATTCTCTAACCTTTTAATTTTTTCTCTTGAGAAAGATTATCTGGGCTAGGCCTCAGTTCAGTTCAGTTCAGTCGCTCAGTTGTGTCCGACTCTTTTCGACCCCATGATTCTCAGCACGCCAGGCCTCCCTGTCCATCACCAACTCCCAGAGTTCACTCAAACTCATGTCCATCAAGTTGGTGATGCCATCCAGCCATCTCATCCTCTGTAGTCCCCTTTTCCTCCTGCCCCCAATCACTCCCAGCATCAGAGTTTTTCCAATGAGTCAACTCTTCGCATGAGGTGGCCAAAGGACTGGAGTTTCAGCTTTAGCATCAGTCCTTCCAATGAACACCCAGGACTGATCTCCTTTACAATGTACTGGTTGGATCTCCTTGCAGTCCAAGGGACTCTCAAGCCTTCTCCAACACCACAGTTCAAAAGCATCAATTCTTTGGCGCTAAGGTTTCTTCACAGTCCAACTCTCACACCCATACATGACCACAGGATAAACCATAGCCTTGATTAGACGGACCCTTGTTGGCAAAGTAATGTCTCTGCTTTTGAATATGCTATCTAGGTTGGTCATAACTTTCCTTCCAAGGAGTAAGCGTCTTTTAATTTCATGGCTGCAATCACCATCTACAGTGATTCTGGAGCCCCAAAAAATAAAGTCTGACACTGCTTCCACTGTTTCCCCATCTACTTCCCATGAAGTGATGGGACCAGATGCCATGATCTTAGTTTTCTGAATGTTGAGCTTTAAGCCAACTTTTTCACTCTCCTCTTTCACTTTCATTAAGAGGCTCTTTAACTCCTCTTCACTTTCTTGCATAAGGGTGGTGTCATCTGCATATCTGAGGTTATTGATATTTCTCCTGGCAATCTTGATTCTAGCTTGTGCTTCTTCCAGCCCAGCGTTTCTCATGATGTACTCTGCATAGAAGTTAAATAAGCAGGGTGACAATATACAGCCTTGACATACTCTTTTTCCTATTTGGAACCAGTCTATTGTTCCATGCCCAGTTCTAACTGTTGCTTCCTGACCTGCATATAGGTTTCTCAAGAGGCAGGTCAGGTGGTCTGGTATTCCCATCTCTTTCAGAATTAGTTTTCTTCAAAAACAGAACCGGACAAGAATAATTAAAATATGGCTCTGCACTTTTTAAAAGCAGTTTTTATCAAACTTAGTATATACAAAGCACCTGAATGCAATCCTACATTTTCTATAACTCAGTTAAGACCAAATTCAGGAGCTACATTTTGAGTCTTTATTCAAGTCCCTTTCTGAGACAAGGTGAGTTGTATTAACTGTACCATAGTGCCTGCCCTTCAGGTGCTCAGCATCTAATTTTATGAAGACCATTATACAATGCCTACATGTACCTTGAAGAAAGATACTGGTGAATGGGGGAGGGGAGTCCCTGGCCCACCTCTATGATTTCTGATCTGTAAGGCATGGCTGGAGAAATGTTTCAGGTGGGGTGGGGAGACATGCTAACTGCTTAGAAAACAAAGCATGCACTGAGACTAAGTACTCTGCACATAACTCAAACACATCTTCCTTTTAGTCTATTATCTAGGATAGGCAGCACTTACCAAGAGCAATGGAGAAAAAAATTAAAAACAGCTTCTCCTATGTTATTTCATACTAGAACTCTAAATTATATCATACCAGAGCCAATGCATGGATACAGATTCTCAGAAATCTTTCCCAAAAGTACTCTTGTACTTCTTTACATTAGTAACCATTACCATCAAATGAATATTTTGAGAGCTACATCCTTGAGATGTACTTATGATTTACCTTAGTGCTATGAAAGTCTGGATGATAATGTTGTCCCCTAGATTCTCATTCTGTACAGTTGCCTAATTTCCAGTCTATATGCACGGCAGTTTTCTCCATCACGTAATGAAAAGGCATTACAACAAAGTCCCTCTGGAAGTTAATAGAAAAGCCATGCTTCCACAAACTTGGCATATTTCATGGAATTGATGCCTACTAACACAGTGCATTTTAAGCCAATTACTCTAATGGGTCTCAAAGAATGTGTTTGAATATCATCATTCTGCATTATTCTCAAGAGCCAGTCTTTATGTACAGTGGCTACATACATTCTTAAACAACAGATGCCTTAGGTGGAAGTTGAACCTGTCATAAAGTATCTGCCACCTGCTTTTGCCCATCATTATTCCCTTAATAGCTTACTACCTGTGGGCACTGCGAGCCACCAAAGAGAAGTGTCATTCCCAAAAGTATCACCGCACTAACAATACATATAAGGTTGGCATCAGAAAGCCAGATGAATAGCATTTCCCAGTACACTGCTGCAATATGTCATTTTTTAAAATGCCATGTTAGTGGATATGACTTTGGGAATTGGCTTAATAACAATAATAACAATAAAAATGGTTAGCATTTAGCAAGGAAAGTGTTTTTCATCTCAAAGGGCCCACAAGTGCTTCAGACTCAAATATGCAGTCATCTCTAAGAAGGGCGATGGCACTCAGCACAGTAACAAAAGCTCAGAAAATGATCAAGGAGAGCAACACAAACCCTCATCTAAAAGAGATACCATACGCTTTTTATTTTCCACATGGAGTGATATAACCTTGGATTTTCATCTCCGTAGAAGGGTGCCAATACATCAGAAAATAGGCTTTTATATCCCACTCTAGGTACAAACTATTCAGTGGTAAGGAAAATTGACCTTGCAGCTATGGAGTTCAGGTTTAGAAAGTATCAAAATGGATCCAAATCACCTTGGCATACTTTTTTACTACCCAGGATCTCAGCATAGCCATCCTATTATAGGGATGTACTGGTAAAATATGAGCCAAGTGGGTTTCTACTTTAAAGACAGAGAGGTAATGAAGATTGAATTGCTGGATAATTCTGAGCCTTGCAGACTATGGTCACAGAAAAGGTTTCATCATGCTGGCAAATGGCTTTTTGGATCCTGCTGAATGAAACTGCTGTAGTTGAGGCTGGCTGAACTCAGGCTCACTTATTATAGTCAGGTATAGTACTGGCTCTGGGTATGTTTTCTCTGATACAAACCATGAAATGCTTGTACCTAAGTGATTGTCAAGAAAATCACTTAAGCCATGAATACTTATTTTCTCTTATTTAACATAAAAGTGTCTTAAGTACTTATTTTTGAGGTATCTATTGGCAAATTTGATCTGAAATTACTTTGATTTAGTACATATCAAGCAGCAACAGTTAGAATTGGACATGGAAAAACAGACTGGTTCAAAATTGGGAAAAGAGTACATAAAGCTGTATATTGTCACCTTGCTTATTTAACTTACGTGCAGAGTACATCATTCAAAATGCCAGGCTGGATGAAACACAAACTGAAATCAAGATTGCTGGGAGCAATAACCTCAGATATGCAGATGACGCCACCCTAATGGCAGAAAATGAAGAAGAACTAAGGAGCCTCTTAATGAAAGTGAAAGAGTAGAGTGAAAAAGCTGGCTTAAATCTCAACATTCAAAAGCTAAGATCATGGCATCCAGTCCCATCACTTCACAGCAAATAGATGGGGAAGCAATGCAAACAGTGACAGACTATATTCTTGGACTCTGAAATCACTACTGATGGCAACTGCAGCTATAAAATTAAAACACACTTGCTCCTTGGAAGAAAAGCTATGACAAATCTAGACAGTGTATTAAAAAGCAGAGATATCACTTTGCTGACAAAGGTCCATATATTCAATGTTATGATTTTTCTAGTAGTCATGTATGGATGTTGAGTATTGGACCATAAAGAAGACTGAGTGCCAAAGAATTGAATCTTTTGAACTGAGGTGCTGGAGAAGATTCTTGAGAGTCCATTGGACTGCAAGGAGATCAAACCAGTCAGTCCTAAAGGAAATCAACCCTGAATATTCATTGGAAGGACTGATGCTGAAGCTAAATTTCCAATATTTGGCCACCTGATGGGAAGAGCTGACCCATTGGAAAAGACCCTGATGCTGGGAAAGACTGAGGGTAGGAGGAGAAGGGGGCAACAGAAGATTAGATGGTTGGATGTTATCATTGATTCAATGGACATGATTTTGAGCAAACTCGGGGAGACAATGAAGGACAGGGAAGCCTGGCGTACTGCAGTCCATAGGGTTTCAAAGAGTCAGATACAACTGAGCAACTGAACAAGTACATATCATACTATTAAAATGACTTGCTGGAGAGGGTGTGGAGAAAAGGGAACCCTCTTACACTGTTGGTGGGAATGCAAACTAGTACAGCCACTATGGAGAACAGTGTGGAGATTCCTTAAAAAACTGGAAATAGAACTGCATTATGACCCAGCAATCCCACTGCTGGGCATACACACCGAGGAAACCAGAATTGAAAGAGACACGTGTACCCCAATGTTCATCGCAGCACTGTTTATAATAGTCAGGACATGGAAGCAACCTAGTTGTCCATCAGCAGATGAATGGATAAGAAAGCTGTGGTACCCATTAAAAAGAATACATTTGAATCAGTTCTAATGAGGTGGATGAAACTGGAGCCTATTATACAGAGTGAAGTAAGCCAGAAAGAAAAACACCAATACAGTATACTAATGCATATATATGGAATTTAGAAAGATGGTAATGATAACCCTGTATGCGAGATAGCAAAAGAGACACAGATGTATAGAACAGTCTTTTGGACTCTATGGGAGAGGGAGAGGGTGGGATGATTTGGGAGAATGGCATTGAAACATGTATAATATTATATAAGAAACGAATCACCAGTCCAGGTTTGATGCAGGATACAGGATGCTTGGGGCTGGTGCACTGGGATGAGCCAGAGGGATGGTATGCAGAGGGAAGTGGGAGGGGGCTTCAGGATAGGGAGTACGTGTACACCGTGGTGGATTCATGTTGATGTATGGCAAAACCAATACAATATTGTAAAGTTAAAAAAAAAAAAAAGACATTACTGTAAAAAAAATATATAAATAAACAAAATAAAGCAAAAAAATTAAAAAATAAAATGTCTTAGCCAGTTGGCCCTCTGACTTTGTTTATAACCACAAATTAACCATATAAAATGAATTTCTTTGAAAAGGTTTGACATTTCTCGATAGGTTTCCAATTTTCAGGAATATTCCACTATTTTGACAATATGATACCTTATTTTTCATTTCTGCCCAACCCCATTCTTGTAAAACTGACAGTCCATCTAATATTTTTTCCTCCAAATATAAATTTTCTTCTTGAAAATGTAGCTATTGACCCATTGATGGCAGAACAAGCATATACATGATGTTTCACACAGTAGTTTCTTTCACTGTCTCTCTGACACTTGACAGGAATTTGTCTCTGGAACTGACAAAGATCATTTGTATTCTAGAAATAAATTTCATGACCCAGAGACCTATAGCATTATAATCTAGCAGAGTTGATCCAACCTTAGTTGGCCTGGGGCCTTGCCCAGTGAATGAAAATCTCTGAAGTTGGGGCCTATATCTTCAAAACTCTCCGTAAGAACAGATCTATCAGTTAAAATTTACATATAGCACACATGCATGCAAAGTCATGTCTGACTCTTTCCAACCCTATGGACCATAGCCCGCCAGGCTCCTCTGTCCATGGGATTTTCCAGGCAAGAATACGAGAGTGTGTTTCCATTTCCTGCTCCAGGGGATCTTTCCAACCCAGGGACTGAACTCAAGTCTCTTACATCTCCTGCATGGGAGGTGGGTTCTTTACCACTTCCCAAGCACCACTTGGAAAGCCTATATAATTGTTAGTAATAAAAACTTGAACTAAGTGTGCTTAAACAAAGTGAAAAGCGACTTTTTTTCTGTTCTTCTTTTAGAAGTTAGGAGAAAGGGAAGGCCCAGCTGGTACAGAAGCAGAATGAAGGCAGTGGAGCCTCAGGCTCCTTTCTCATGCTCCGCCATTTTTAATCATGGCTTCCATCCTCAAGGTCACTTGGAGAATCAAAGTAGCAACTCAAATCCTTCCCCATTACAGACAAGAAACAGGAGAAGAAGAGATGAGAAAAAAAATGAAGCACTTCCAAGTTGAAGAATTTCCCTTTAAACATCCTTCCCAGTGTTCCAGACAATATTTATATATACATTTAATAACAGAGTTTATACAAGAGACTTTATATTTTATACATTTTGTCACACCTGGCCACTCTTATATCCCAAATAAAATTGGGTCCACTTTCTAGGGAAGACAAAGAAAACGAATACTGGATAGGCAATTACTAATCACTCCTCCAAATTATTATCAGATTTGAAAAGTAGAGGTTCCAGTTCAATATGATGACATGGGATCCCCCTGAACTCACCTCCTCACACAGATACCTTGAATCTACCATTCTACATGATGCAATTCCCTCTTAAAGAAATCCAGAAACAAGTTCAGTGGCCCCTTCACAGCAAGTGAAAAAGAAAATACACACCTCATCCACATCAAAACCAGTAGGAAACACTGAGACCATTCTCACCAGAAACACCATTCCCAGAATACTGCCATACAGTTTGGAGAGAGCTGCCACATCCCAGCTTCTCCATGAGGAGTAAAGGGGGTTTGAACCTCACATCTGGTACTACAACTTTAAAGACTCCACCTAAGGGATGGGCCCCCAAAACAACTAGCTCTGAAAGCCAATGGAGCTTGGAGTCCACAAGACTATATCAAAAACGCAATAAATAAATTTAAAAAGCAAAAAATCTCTTCTGACCAGTTCTCATTTGATAGGCATCTAAAGGCTAACTGTGATCCTCCACAGGGACTGGGAAGGAAGCAGACATTATGCTCCCCTTTTCATTTAAGCTTCCTCTGTTCAGTTCAGTCACTCAGTCATGCCCTGCTCTTTGCGACCGAGTGGACTGCAGCATGCCAGGCTTCCCTGTCCATCACCACCTCCCAGAGCTTGTTCAAACTCATGTTTATCGAGTCAGTGATGCCATCCAACCATCTCATCTTCTATCCTCCCACACACTGACAATATCATCCTGAAATAACCTTGTAAAGATACCTGGGAACGAAGCTTTCTTGACTGCTGCCAAAGGGACAGCACCTGAATTACCTGGCTCTAATAACAAAGAGACTTACATTCATGAGCCCCACAGAAATATAACAAAGTTATTAATTGACACAGGAGCACCCATCCATATGCTTTTGGACCCAGCATAAAGTAACAAAAAGCCCATCTCACCATTTCTCCTATGAAGGGCAAATATTACATATTTTCCCTACAGCTTCCATCAGCCTCAATCAAAATTCTGACCAAAATCTTCCCCTTTGGGACACTGACAGGTCTTAGCACATCCTCAGCTACTGGATGCCACTAAGAACAAAGGAGGCATCTTTGACAGACAGTCATAGATACTTGAGAGATAACCAAGAGTTTGGGCTAAACCAATTGATAAATTTCATCCTCTACACAAGATTGCTCAATCAAGATTGAGAGACATAGCTATGTCATCTAATGCACAGAAGCCAACATAGACAGTAAAGGAAAATGAAGAAACAGAGATACGTGCCTTCCAAACAAGAACAAGATAATATTCCAGTGAGATGGAAAAAAAAAATACTTACCTAATAAGAGTTCAAAATAACAGTTATGAAGAGTTATGTTCTCCTGAGGCCAGGAGAGCAATGCATGACACAGAGGTGAAGAATAGAATAACTGAACTGAAAAATTCAGTCCCTGAATTCAGGGCAGACTAGATCTAGCAGAAGAAAGGAGCAGCAAGCTCAAAGGGAATTAGAATTCAACCTGAGAAGGGAAGAGAAAAACCAAACAATAAGTGTTGGCAAGGACCCTATGTACAATGTTGGCGGGAATGTAAATTGGAGAGTCACTGCGAAAAACATTATGGAGACTCTCAATAAACAAAAAGTGGAACCATCACGTGATTCAGTGATTCCTTTCCTAGGTATATAGATAGAAAAAAGTGAAAACACTAATTTGAAAAGATATATGCACCTCAATGTTCATAGCAGCATTATTTACAATAGCCAAGCCATGGAAAATACCTTGATGCTGGGAAAGATTGATGGAAAGAGAAGGGGACAACAGAGGATGAGATGGTTGGATGGCATCACTGACTCAGTGAACATGAGTTTGAGTGAACTCTGGAGATAATAAAGGACAGGGAAGGCTAGTATGCTGCAGTCCACAGGGTCACAAAGAGTTGGACACAACTGAGCAATTGAACAACAAACGACATGGAAATAACCCAAGTGCCCTATCGGTACATGAATGGATAAAGAAATGTGGTGTACGCAAACACACAGGAATATTACACAGCCATAAAAATTAATTTTTGCCATTTGTAGCGATGTGGATGGACCTAAAGAATATTATGCTTAGTGAAGTAACTCAGATAGAAAAGAATACTGTATGATATCAACTATATGTAGGATATAAAAATAATACAAATAATGTATATGCAAAACAGACACAGATTCATGATAAAGAAAATAAACTAGTGATTACCAGTGGCGATAGGAAAGGAAGAAGGGGCAAATTCGGGGTATGGTATTAAAAGATACAAGCTATCAATACTATGTATAAAATAGATAAGCAACGGGAGATGCTGTATAGCACTGGGAATTACAGTCAATATCTTGTAATAACTTTGATTGAATATAACCAGTAAAATTACTGAATCACTGTTTACTTGAAACATAATGCTGTAAATCAACTATACTTAAATTTTAAAAGTCAATGGAACAGAACAGAAAGACAAGAAATAAACTATACATATATCATCAATTATTTTTGACAAAGGAGCTAAGAACAAACAATGGAGAATGGAGAGTCTCTTCAATAAACGGTGCTGGAAAAACAGGATGCTGCTAAGTCACTTCAGTCGTGTCCGACTCTGTGTGACCCCATAGACGGCAGCCCACCAGGCTCCCCCGTCCCTGGGATTCTCCAGGCAAGAACACTGGAGTGGGTTGCCATTTCCTTCTCCAATGCATGAAAGTGAAAAGTGAAAGGGAAGTCGCTCAGTCGTGTCCGACTCTTGGCAACCCCATGGACTGCAGCCCACCAGGCTCCTCCATCCATGGGATTTTCCATGCAAGAGTACTGGCGTGGGGTGCCATCGCCCTCTCCAGAAAAACAGGATAGCTGCATGCAACAGAATGAAAGAGAGCCCCTATCTTATACCATACACAAAAATTTGCCAAAAATGAATTAAAGACTTGAATGTGAGACATGAAATCATAAAACTCCTAGAAGAAAATATAGTCAGTAAGATCCTTGACATCAGTCTTGGTGATGACTTTTGGATCTGATACCAAAAGCAAAGTCAAAAAAAGAGAAAATAAATACATGGGATCGTATCCAAATAAAATGCTCTACACAGCAAACAAAACCATCAACAACAAAATAAAAAGGCAACCTACCAAATGAGAGAAAGCAGTTCCAAATCATAGACATGATGTGGGTTAATATCCAAAAAATATAACAAAGTCATACAACTCAATAGCAAAAACATAATCCAATTTAAAAATGGGCAAGGACTCAATAGACATTTTTACCAATCCATTAGATACATGAAGAGGTGTTTAGCATAAGTAATCATCAGGGAAATGCACATCAAAGCCATAATGAGATATCACCTTATACCTGTTAGAATGGTTATTATCAGACAGACAAGAAAAAAATAAATGTTGGGGAGGACGTGAAGGAAAGGAAACATTTGTGCACTACTAGTAGATGTAACCCAGTGCAGCCGCTGCAGAAAACACTATGGAGGGTCCTTAATTTTTTTTTAAATAGAACTATCATATGAACCAGTAAGTCTCACTCCTAGGTAAATATCCATAAGAAATGAAAACAGGAAATCAAAGAGGTATCTGCACTCCCATGTTCACTAGAGTGTTATTCACAGTAGACAAGATGTGGAAACAACCTAAATGTCAACAGTAGAAGAATGCATAAAGAAATGTGCTATATGTATGCAATGGACTATTATTCACCCATGAGAAAAAAAGATAATCCTGCTGTTTACTACAACACAGATGGAACTTGAGGCCACTATGCTAAGTGAAATAATCCAAATATAAATACTGCATGGTATGAATCACATGTGGAATCTGGAAAAGAAAACAAAAGTCAAAATCATAGAAACAGAGAGTAGATTGTTGGTTACCAGGGGATGGAAGGTAGGGAAATTACAGCGAGGTTGGTCAAAGGGTACTAACTTTGAGCTATAAGAGATATAAAGTCTAAGGATCTAATTACAAAAAATAAAGGCTGAATGAAGCACAAGCTGATATTAAGATTGCCAGGTGAAATATCAATAACCTCAGATATGCAGATGACACCACCCTTATAGCAGAAAGCCAAGAACTAAAGAGCCTCCTGATGAAAGTGAAAGAGAAGAGTGAAAAAGCTGGCTTAAACTCAACACTCAAAAAACAAAGATCATGGCATCTGGTCCCATCACTTCATGACAAACAGATGGGAAAACAATGGAAGCAGTGAGAGATTTTATTTTCTTGGACTCCAAAATCACTGCAGATGGTGACTGCAGCCATGAAATTAAAAGACACTTGCTCCTTGGAAGAAAATCTATGCCAATCCTAGACAGCATATTAAAAAACAGAGACATTACTTTGCTGACAAAGGCCCATCTAGTCAAAGCTATGGTTTTTCCAGTAATCATGTATGGATGTGAGAGCTGGACTATAAAGAAAGCTGAGCACTGAAGAATTGATGCTTTTGAACTGTGGTGTCGGAGAAGACTCTTGAGAATCCCTTGTATGCAAGGAGCTCAAACCAGTCAATGCTAAAGGAAATCAGTCCTGAATATTCAGTGAAAGGACTGATGCTGAAGCTAAAGCTCCAAACTTTGGCCACCAGATGTGAAAAATTGACTCATTGAAAAGCCCCCAGTGCTGGGAAAGATTAAAGGCAGGAGGAGAAGGGGACAACAGAGGATGAGATGGTTGGATGGCATCACTGACTGGATGGACATGAGTTTGAGCAAGCCCTGGGAGTTGCTAATGGACAGGTAACCTGGCATGCTGCAGTACATGGGGTCACAAAGAATTGGACACAACTGAGCAACTGAACTGAACTGAAGGATCTAATGTATACATGGTGACTATTTACTTTATTGTAAATTTGAAATCTCCTGAGACAGTAGGACTTATATGTTCTTAGGGGAAAAAAAAAGATTAATATGTGAGGTTATACACACATTCAGAAACTAAATGGGACAGATCCTTTCTCAGTGTGCACATATGTCAAATCATCACAATGTACATTTTAAAACATCTTATTGTGCTTGTCAATTACACTCAATAAAACTGGGGGGAAGAAAGAAATTCAGTCCTCTAGTTCACTTAACTAACAGTGATGAGCTAATGGATTTTTCTATCATAAATTGTTAAATAGTTGAATCAAATAATACTAGCACTAACAAGTACTGAACACTTACTAATACTAGCTAGTATTGAACAGCTTGTCAAGTACTCACCTAAGAACTGTACATGATGTCATTTAATCCTCACTCAAATCCTATGAAATACCTTCCATTGTATCTCATTTATATGCTGAGGAAACAGGCACAGAGAGGTTTAGTAATTTGTCCCAAATCACACAGCTTGCAATTTGTAGAGGTTTGGGCCTCAGATATCCATCAAACAAAAGAGTTTAACTTATTTATTTCCAAATTACACACTTTTTTATGACAGGCCTTGCAAAAGTTCTGAGTATCTTTCATGTAATTATAACTAAGGCAGAGCAAGTTTACTGCTTTTCTAGCCACCAGCTATTTGCTGCCTTAAAACCCTCATTTTGAAATCCCAAAAAGGCAAAACTGTAATTTATCTTGATAGAGAAAATTCCCCTAAGAAAAACTGACAACTTTACACAGTTATTAAGATATTTTCATGTCAAAATACTTTTTATCCCACAGAAATTGCCTTTTCTAGTAAAATCCCTGAGGTAAATCTGCCAAAGTTATTTAGGTTTATAATGCATGCTTTCTTACCATCCCTCCATCTGTAAAACCGTTTTTTTCACAGCACTTAAAGATGAACCTGAAATTAGCAGAATTGGATGTTACTGAAAAATTCAATGGATTCAGTCTACTGTAGCTAGAAAATGACTTTTTATAAATATAGGGAAGCACAATTCTATTATCACTAACATGTCAGTCTTTCACTACTGCAGTAGATGGAGTCCAGCAAATTTTTTCGTTGTACCAAGTCTGTCCATATAACCCATCACATATAACATGAGAACGTTCTATCATCTTGGGCGTGTTTCTCTGTCATTAAAAACATTGTGAAATTGCCTAATCTCCTGAGAATTAGGGTAATCATTTATGAAAATAGGTTAGGATAAATGAGCCTTAGCTTCATTGGCTTAGCAGTAAAGAATCTGCCTGCCAATGCAGGAGACACAGGTTCAACCCCAGAGTCAGGAAGAGCCTCTGGAGAAGGAAATGGCAACCTACTCCAGTATTCTTGCCTGGGAAATCCCATGGACAGAGGAGCCTGGCAGACTACAGTTGATGGGGTTACAAAAGAGTCAGACACAACTTAGCAACTATAAAACAACAGCAAAAATGAGCCTCAAGCTTTCTTTGAGCTCCACAATTCTGTGTTTTTGTGGCCTTGCCTTAAACACAATATTCTCCAGTGATATGCACACCATTTGTGAGAGCTCAGTATATATGGCATCATTGGACAAATAGATGTTTGAATGCTAAATTAAATGAATAGAGATGGTTAGAGAGATGGAAAGCATATTTATTTACAAAGCAGTTTTCTTACCCAGAAGAAATGTATATTAACTAAACTTTTATATTTTTTAATCCCTTAACACATAACTTCCTCAAACATAGCTTTATATATTTTTTAACTTTTTATTATGGAATTCAAACACAGATGGAAAATAAAAACACAATGAATGTCCTCATGCCCATCACCCAAGTGAAAGACATTATGCTGCTACCATTCTTTACAATAAAACATTCTTTTTACAGCAAAACAAAGCAAATCTTAGATATAACATGTTACTCATAAATAAAAGTTAAAATTAACTATAGCAAAGATAAATTCTGCTTTTCAGTTTACCATAGAAATTGGAATATTCTACCCCAGTTGACTTGCTGGTGATTCACCTATTATTCTCTGCTTATTTTAAATGCAGTCAGAATCAAAATGAAAAAATTCCTTAAAAATCTAAACTCTTACATAGCATTTGTACTTTCAGAAGGATTTGAAAGGAATAAGAATGTTTAGCTTGTAATTTTCATTAATCCTACAGACAAACAATTCAGTTGGTGTAAACCAAAGAAGAGAGTGATAAAAATTCAGGAGAGGAAAGTGGAATAAATTCCTGAATCAGATCTTTATGAAATTTATATTTTACCTTATTTAAATTCCAGACCCCAAACACAACCATATTACATTAAGCTCCACATTCAGCTTATAGCTCCAAACACACTTTCAAAGCTAACTATAAATATTTAAAAGTTATCCACCTTTCATAATTGACCATATTTCTATTCCTACTTATCATCAAAGAAAATAGTAAAATTAACTAAACTCTGTGGGTACACTTCTTACTTTGCTCACTTTTTCATATCCTTATCTATATATTCTTTCTTGGGATTATTTTATTGGATTGGCCAAAATTCAAAATATTATAGAAAAACCCAAAATTTTTGGCAAATCCAATATTTGTAGTTTCAAATTCTGGTTAAATATCATTAATCATTAAATATGCCTCCTTGGTAGCTCAGCTCGTAAAGAATCCACCTGCAATGCAGGAGACCCAGGTTCGATTCCCAGGTCAGGAAGATCTGCTGGAGAAGGGATAGGCTACCAACTCCAGTATTCTCTGGTTTCCCTGGTGGCTCAGCTGGTAAAGAACCTGCCTGCATTGTGGGAGACCTGGGATTGATTCCTGGGTTGGAAAGATCCCCTGGAGAAGGGAACGGCTGCCCACTCCAGTATTCTGGCCTGGAAGTTTCCATGGACTATACAGTCCATGGGGTCCCAAGAGTTGGACATGACTGAGTGACTTTCACTCACTTTCACTTCACAAATACCCAATAAACTCAGAAACATCCTTTCTTATAGCTTGCTAAATTGTCTTTGATTAACACAGTTATTTCTTCCTGAACTATGCAGATCAACACAATGTCAAATGAAATGGATTTTATACTGTGCAAAATTGTTCATTATAAGTAAAAAGCAATAAGATGCACAACAGATATGTTAATACACTGTATAAATTTGCTGAGCAGCATTCTTCATGTAGCCAAAAATAGAAACAACCCAAGTGTCCATTAACAGGCAAATGGATAAATAACACATAGCAATAAAAATGAGGTGACATAATGCAGTAGCATAAATAATCATACACACACAAATACTGAGCTAAAGCAGCAACAAAACAATACATGTATACATACACGCATGCATATAGACAAAAATACAATTTCACTAACAAAAAGTTCAAAAATAGGAAAACCTAACCTCATTTTTCCTGTCTCAGTGGTAAAGAACCCATTACCAATGTAGGAGATGTGGGTTTGATCCCTGGGTTGGGAAGATCCCCTGGAGATGGAAATAGCAAACCACTCCAGTATTCTTGCCTGGGAAATCCCATGGACAGAGGAGCCTGGCCAGCTACAGTCCATGGGATTGCTAGGAGTCAGACAAGACTTAGCAATGAAACAGCAACAAGCTCATTTTAATTCTAGCTGCTATAATGTTCTATTTCTTTATCTGAATGATGATTTTCTGGGCATTTTCCTAATAACTAAGTAAAGTGCATATGTACATATGTACTTTATGTTCTCCTCAGTATGTTCTCCTCAGAATATTTTATTTCACTGTAAAATTTTTTTTTTTTTAATTTTATTTTATTTTTAAACTTTACATAACTGTATTAGATTTGCCAAATATCAAAATGAATCCGCCACAGGTTTACATGTGTTCCCCATCCTGAACCCTCCTCCCTCCTCCCTCCCCATTCCATCCCTCTGGGTCGTCCCAGTGCACCAGCCCCAAGCATCCAGTATCGTGCATCGAACCTGGACTGGCAACTCGTTTCATACATGATATTTTACATGTTTCAATGCCATTCTCCCAAATCTTCCCACCCTCTCCCTCTCCCACAGAGTCCATAAGATTGTTCTATACATCAGTGTCTCTTTTGCTGTCTCGTACACAGGGTTATTGTTACCATCTTTCTAAATTCCATATATATGCGTTAGTATACTGTATTGGTGTTTTTCTTTCTGGCTTACTTCACTCTGTATAATAGGCTCTACAAGAGACCCACCTCAAAACAGGGGACACATACAGACTGAAAGTGAAGGGCTGGAAAAAGATTTTCCATGCGAATAGGGACCAAAAGAAAGCAGGAGTAGCAATACTCATATCAGATAAAATAGACTTTAAAACAAAGACTGTGAAAAGAGACAAAGATGGTCACTACATAATGATCAAAGGATCAATCCAAGAAGAAGATATAACAATTATAAATATATATGCACCCAACACGGGAGCACCGCAGTATGTAAGACAAATGCTAACAAGTATGAAAGGAGAAATTAACAATAACACAATAATAGTGGGAGACTTTAATACCCCACTCACACCTATGGATAGATCAACTAAACAGAAAATTAACAAGGAAACACAAACTTTAAACGATACAATAGACCAGTTAGACCTAATTGATATCTATAGGACATTTCATCCCAAAACAATGAATTTCACCTTCTTCTCAAGCGCACATGGAACCTTCTCCAGGATAGATCACATCCTGGGCCATAAAGCTAGCCTTGGTAAATTCAAAAAAATAGAAATCATTCCAAGCATCTTTTCTGACCACAATGCAGTAAGATTAGATCTCAATTACAGGAGAAAAACTATTAAAAAATCCAACATATGGAGGCTGAACAACACGCTGCTGAATAACCAACAAATCACAGAAGAAATCAAAAAAGAAATCAAAATTTGCATAGAAACGAATGAAAATGAAAACACAACAACCCAAAACCTGTGGGACACGGTAAAAGCAGTCCTAAGGGGAAAGTTCATAGCAATACAGGCACACCTCAAGAAACAAGAAAAAAGTCAAATAAATAACCTAACTCTACACCTAAAGCAACTAGAAAAGGAAGAAATGAAGAACCCCAGGGTTAGTAGAAGGAAAGAAATCTTAAAAATTAGAGCAGAAATAAATGCAAAAGAAACAAAAGAGACCATAGCAAAAATCAACAAAACCAAAAGCTGGTTCTTTGAAAGGATAAATAAAATTGACAAACCATTAGCCAGACTCATCAAGAAACAAAGGGAGAAAAATCAAATCAATAAAATTAGAAATGAAAATGGAGAGATCACAACAGACAACACAGAAATACAAAGGATCATAAGAGACTACTATCAACAATTATATGCCAATAAAATGGACAACGAGGAAGAAATGGACAAATTCTTAGAAAAGTACAACTTTCTAAAATTTTTAAATTATGTTGACCTCAGATGCTCCAATATATATCTTCCCTTGTTATTACTTAAGTAATAATATCCATGTGGTTATGAGTTTTAACATTTTTAATATAAGAATTTTAAAATGTAGCTCTAAAATACATTTTAACATACAGAATAATAGAAAGGGTACAAGATTAAAGTGTTAATTTTTACCATATTTACTTCAGATTAATATATTTAAAAATAAAATTATAAATGTAGCTAAAGCCACTGTCTTATCCATTTCTCTTCCCTCCCTCCTGAGATAATCATTTTTCATTTTTGTGAAACTAGGGAGTATCATTATAACATGTAATTTTAAAAATTCACATATATAACTTTAACTATAAATAATATAGAAAATAGGTTTTAAATTTATATAAGCTATCACATTCAGCTACATTTTTGTACCTAATTTTAGTTTGCTTCCAAATTATGCTTTTGATATTTATGTTAATGAATGTTCTAGTTTCTTTTCCATTTGATTTGATAAAGAATATTCTATTGTACCAATAAAACAGTCTATTAATCCATTTCTTTACTGAAGGATAATTAGTTATTCTACTTGTTTGCTATGACAATGCAGTAATAAAATTTACATATGTCTCTTGTATACATGTTAAAACACTTCAAGGATTAAAAGAAAAATTAAACATCAATAAAATAAAATTTAAATCACTCAATCTCACCACAGATACTTGCTTCAAATACATCTATACAGCCTATTTTTTCAGACATAATGAAATTGGGAAATTGTATAACATATATCCATACATATATGGTGGTTCTATATCCTTCTTTTTATTTATAATGAACAATTTTACATAGTACAAAATAGCCTTTAGAAACATGCTCACTAGTGGCTACATTGTGTTCTTTTATACAAATAGACCATAATTTAATTTATAAAACTGTTTCTTGTCATTAGACATGTAGCTATTTCCAGTTATCCTGTTGTCTTTCCTGTTTCCTAAGCCAACCTAGCTTTCTTTCAGGTGCTCCCATATAACTGCTTCTTTCATGCATCATAGCCTCTATATATACGGTTCATTCTTCTTTCCTAAACTTTTCACATGGCTGGTTTCTTCTCATTTTTGAGATCTCAGTATCAATATCACTTGGCAAAAGAGACATTTTCTAATAGCTCTTTCTAAATTATTATTTTCTTTTTGGTGCTTTTTTTTTCTTTTCCCAAATAATATTTAATCTGATTGCATAACTATTTCTTTATATATCTTTATTTTTGTGCCTCTCTATGAGGTCAAGGATAAACTTATTCTTGATCACCTTCAGTATTGAACACTATGCATCTATACAAGTTGTGCACTAATTATATTATATTAATTATATTATATACAATTATATTAATAGGAGGAACATTCATTTCATAATTATTATATTGGGTTGGTTCAAAATTTCATTCAGGTTTTTCTATAAGATGTTATGGAAAAACCCAATTGAACACTTTGGCCAACCCAATAAATTCATATTTTTATTATAACAATGTTCAAGCAGAAGGCCATAAAGTATCTTGAGGAAGAAGTCCCTTTAAATTTCAATCAGTGTTAGCTTTGTGATACTCAATAGCTGTTCAATGAATAAATGAACTCATAGCTTACTGGCTATTTCCAGAACCAATATTTTTCATGTCTTCTTTCTCTCTACAGTTCCCCAGAACTCCCTATTGCCCTGATGTTCACCACACTAGATGAGCGCAGGAAACACAATCACAAAATCTTTGTGGCATTTAGCTCAAGGTCATAATCTGGTATACAAAAAGATTGTATGCAATGCTATGTATTTTTGATACTTAAAAATGTGAGGCATAAATCACACAAACATCTAATTAAGTCAGTAAAAAGAACTTAAGTAGGTGATCAACATGTAAAGAGCATTTAAGAGGTTTAAGACTTCTGTTCAGCTTGCACAAGACTAAGAATACAGTGTGCTTGTTGTAGTAAAGCTGGTTTGGTGGTGCTGAATTCTCTTAACTTCTTCTTGTCTGTAAAGCTCTTGATCTTAAATGCAAAACAATTAAGAAAATGGTAATGGATCATACATATCAATAATTTCTTAACTGTAAATGGATTAAATGCACCAACCAAAAGACATAGACTGGCTGGGCAATGAGAACATGTTCGTGTATGCACTTCCACTTACTACATCACTCTATTAACCCCCCAAATTGTATGCAGTTATTTTATAGTTAGGTTAATAATGTTTCCATTATGGCTTGAAATTGTAATTATCCTTTATTTTTTGTCTGGCTCTTTATTGTGAAAACTGATAAAGATTTGTTACTACTGTGGAAAAATAAAAGATTTTCTGCAAATTAAAAAAGGACTGTGTACATTACTTGTGTAATTAAAAATATCTTGTTAGTTCAAAAAAAAAGAATACAAGGTGCTTTGAGGGCATTGTTTTCATACTGATTATCTAAAAATTAAATTTCATTATCTATAAAGAAAAATTATCAAAGATTGGTTAATATTGAAATTACAAATTTGCCCAATTATGAGAATACTATGCACTTACCCTTTTTTAAACCACAAGAATCTATTCCATTTTCATTAAAGCAAACACCATAATATGCTTGTAAAACCAAGAATAGTGAAGGTATATCTGGCCCACTAAGAATAAGACTTTCTACATCTGACAGTACAAAAAATAAACTTTGGCAGCTATATTTCAGCTATGATAGGAACTTTCTGACAGCTTTCCTCTCTACTGCTCGTAAGTAGAGAACTTAAATGAGTTAATGTCAGGTGGATTAGTCAGAATCTGTTCAAACTGACAGAAAATCATGTCTGTACAGCTACCTTAAACTCTCAATATTAGTCTAAAGAAAAGGAGAATATCCTGTATTTAAAAATTGAGTGAATGTTTTAATATCCAATATGTTTTTTTTGAGAAAAGTAGGCATTACCCCTAATTTGGGGGGGGGGAATGATAGAGCTCAATTACAATACTAGGGCAAAATAAAATAGTTTACATTCTGATGCAGTTGAGTTTTCACCTTATAGACTCATAATTGATTAGGATCAGATGAAACAAAATAGCAGTTTCATAAAAAGCAACTTAAAATGTCATTTTTAAGAGTGACAAAGATCCTTTAAGATAAAAGAAAGCAATTGCTGTATTTTATGGATAAGAGATGAGGTGAAGAACAGAGAAATGAAGAGTTATCTGAAGAAATATGACTAGTTAATTTCAGAGTCAGAAAAATAAAAAGTTTGATAGACTAGTGAAGAAATTGTATTTATTAGAGCTTCTTCAATGATCAATGGGCACCAAAGAGCAAAGAGTACCGTATCTACAATTATGGAGCAATTTCATTATTTTTTAAATAACTGCTTTTAACAATTTGTATGATGGTATTAAAACCTGACATTTAAGATTTTCTAAATTGAACTTTAAATATTTGGGGAGTCATGTGACATGATCCAAGCTTCATTAAATATTTTGGGGAGTCATGTGACATGATTCAAGCTCCATACAATTTATAGGGCTTCAGTGTATAGGATGCATTGGAATGAGGACAGATGGGAAACCACTTAGGATATTACAGTAGTCAAGCAAAACAAGTAACAAAGGAAAAATTATGGTGAATTAGGTTAGAAATTGACAAATCACTGGACTGGCAAATAAGAAATAACATTCCAAACAAAGGATTCCTCAGAGCATTAGGAGCAGAAGCCATATGGTACTACTGCTGCTGCTGCTGCTAAGTCGCTTCAGTCGTGTCCGACTCTGTGCGACCCCACAGACGGCAGCCCATCAGGCTCCTCTGTCCCTGGGATTCTCCAGGCAAGAACACTGGAGTGGGTTGCCATTTCCTTCTCCAATGCATGAAAATGAAAAGTGAAAGTGAAGTCGCTCATTCGTGCCCTACTCTTAGCAACCCCATGGACTGCAGCCCACCAGGTTCCTCCGTCCATGGGATTTTCCAGGCAAGAGTACTGGAGTGGGGTGCCATTGCCTTCTCCGATATGGTACTACACTGGGGAGTATATAGGAAGGGTAAAAATGAAATCAGTGACTCTGGAATACATTCAAGACTTCCTAAAAGTTAAATGAAAGTGAGAAATAAGAGAATATCTGGGAGGTAGAGAAATTTTTTTGTGTTAAATATGGCCACATTGGCAGGCTAGTAGACATTTGGTAATAAAAAGGAAAGGGGATAGATGATAGTGCATGTTATTTGGAAAGGAAAGAGATGTTCCTTTCCATCTAAGCCAGAGAAATGATAGAGAAAACAAAAATGGTTCAAGGCTGGTGATTTCTCTTTTCTGAGAAAGAAAGGCATGGAATTGGTAAAGTCAGGAAAAATAATGATAGGAAAGGGAATTGAAGAGAGTAAAAATAATTTAAAATATTTACACACATTGGACAGTGACAGCAAAGGACAGGGAAGCCAGGAGTGCTCCAGTCCATGGGATTGCAAAAAGCTGGACACAACTGAGTGACTGAACAACAGATACACATTGGGAACTTCCTTCTCAACTGGACCTTTCATACACTAATATTAACTTTCTCCACAGAGAAAGCCCCTTACATATGAAAAGCAATGCTATGACTGAGAGACTCCAAGATGGCCCCAACAATCTTCACCTTCTGATATTCATGCCTTTGTGTAATCCCTTCCCTTTAAGAGTGGACAGGGCATGTGACTTGATTCTAATGAACATAACTAAGGTGGACATGGTGTCACTTCTGTGATTATGTTACAAAAGACTGTAACTTTCATCATTCTAGCAGTCTGTCTCCCTTGCCAGCATTAATGAAAAAAGCTACCATTTTGTGAGCTGCCCTATGGTGAGGGTCACTTGTTAAGGAACTGAGGATGGACTCTTTTGGCTTATTAATTATACTTCTTTTAAAACTATTTCAGTTGTTACTCTAGAGTTTACAGTATAAATTTTTAACTAATGAAAGTCTACTTTCAAATAGTGCTATTCTTCTCCACATGTAGTGATACTTAATACAGAGTGCTCCATTTCCTCCCTCCTATCCCCTGCACAACTGCCCAATACAACCGTTACTACTATTACTTTGAGTTATCTTTTAATCAAATGTTTTCTTTAAAGATCTTATATATCTCTTCTGATGCTTGTTTTGAGATTTAAGTTTGTAATCTATCATTTTCCTTCTCCTTCAGGAATTTCTGTTAACAGCACCTGCAGGCCAGGCCTACTAGATATGAAGTCTCCCAGTTTTTGTTTGAGAATGTCTTAAACCTCCTTCACTTTTGAAGGATTGTTTCAGTGGATATAGAATTCTAGGTAGGTAATATTTTTTCTTTCATCACTTTAAATATTTCACTCCACTCTCATCTCACTCACATGGCTTCTGAATTACAGTGCAATGAAACTGTTAGTCCTTGTTCCTCTATGGGTAAGGTGTAGTTAACATTTTCCTCTGATTTCTTTCAAGATCTTCTCTTGTCTTTGGTTTTCAGCAGTCTGAATAAGATATGCCTGGGCATAATTTTGCTTTGTTTTGTCAGTACTCATCCTTTTTACTGTTCTGAACTTCCTGGACCAATGGTTTTACATCTGTTGCTAATTTTGGAAGTTCTCAGATAATATTACTTAAAATATTACTTCTTCTGTTTTTCCTCTTCTCTATATGGTACACTAAAATTATACATATGTTACACTTTTTGAAAATTTCCCACAGTTCTGGTATGTGTATTTTCTTTTCTTTTTTTTTAATCCTTTTTTCCTTCACATTTCAGTCTGGAAAGTTTCTTAGACCCATCATTAAGCACACTGACTCTTTCCTCAGCTGTATCATGTCTTCTAATGAACTCATCATAGGCATAATTTGTCTGCTTTATATATATATTAAAATTCCCTACCATTTTCTTTCAGATCCTTTCTGAGATTTTCAATTTATCCAATTATATTATCTCTCCCTCCATTCTGCATTTCTTTTCCATTAGATCCCTACATGTAATCATATATATATATTTTAATTTCCTGTCTATTACTTCCAACATCTGTGTTATGTCTGAGTCTGATTTCTGATGATTGTTTTAGGTCTTCTAATTCATTCTCTCTGGGCTTTTAGGGTGCCCTGTGATTTTTTGTTGAATGCCAGGCATGTTATTGGGCAATAGGAAGTGAGGTAAATAGGCCTCTAATGTAAAGATTTACAGTAATCTGGCTAATAATTGGGCCTTGTTTAATTTTTCACATAGCTATAGGTGCCAGAAGTTTCAATTTCCCTTGCATTTTGTTTTTGTCTTCTATCTTAAGTATTCTTCCTCAGAAATAGTCTGTTTTGATTAATGCAACTTCAGACTATACTACAAAGCTATAATAATCAAAATAGTATAATGCTGCCATAAAAACAGACATAGATAAATGGAACAGAATAGAGAGACCAGACACAAACCTTCACACTCATGGTCAATTAATCTATGACAAAGAGGCAAGAATATACAATGGAGAAAAGACAGTATCTTCAATAAATTGTGCTGATAAAAATAAACAGTTCCACATAAAAGAATGAAATTAGAGCTTCATCTAATATCATATACAAAAATAAACTCAAAATGGATTAAAGATCTAAATGTAAGACCAGAAACCATGAAACTCCTAGAAGAAAACATAGGCAGAACACTCCTGATATAAATCACAGCACTATTTTTTAGATATCTCCCAAGGCAAAAGAAATAAAAGCAAAAATAAACAAATGGGACCTAATTAAACTTAAAAGCTTTTGTACAGCAGAGTAAACCACTGACAAAACAAAAAGACAACTTATGGAATGGAAGAAAATAATTTCAATTGATGCAAAAAGTAAGGAATTAATATCCAAAATATATAAACAACTCAACATCAAAAAAAAAAAAAAAAAAAAACAACCCAATTTAAAAAATGGGCAGAAGTCCTCCACTGACATTTTCCCAAAGAATACATAGAGGGCTAATCAGCACATGAAAAGATGCTAAACATCATTAATCATCAGAGAAATGCAAAATAAAACCACAATGAGATATTATCTCACTCTTGTCAGAATGGCTATCATCAAAAAGTCTACTAATAATAAAAGTTTGAGAGGATGTGGAGAAAAGGGAATCCTCATACACTGCTGGTAGGAATGTAAATTGGTGAAACTACTGTGAAAAACAGCATGGAGGTTTTTCAAAACACTATAAATAGAACTCCACTACTGGTTATTTATCTGTAAAAACAAAAACAGTATTAATAATTTGAAAAGACACATACACTCCATGTAAAAAAGATAACATAGCAGTACTATTTACAATTTCCAAAATATGAAGCAATCTAAGTATCCATCAAAAGATGAATAAATAAAGAAGATATGGTAATATACACATAATGGAATACTACTCAGTCATTAAAAAGAATGAAATGTTGCCATTTTCAACAACATAGATGGACTTGAAATTCCTGTAATATTATCACTCCCAAAATTAGTATCTCCTTATATGTTTTGAATAAAATTTAGTAATATTTTAACTAGAATTTAATCATACTATATTTTTATACTTAATGTCATATTGTTAGCATTTTCCCCATGCCTTTAAACATGCTTCACACTTTATTTTTAATAGTTTTATAATAGCATGGCAGCCTCTAATTTCATTGAAAAATTTCTAACGGTAGGATTTCTATTTTGAAGAGCATGAATATTTGCACAGTTATTTATACACAGTCAGCCTCCAAACACAGATAAATACAAATATTGTAACAATTTACATTCCCAACAGAAATTAAAGTACTCATACTCCTCAAAATTGTTTTTTTAAGTCACTGATAATTTAATTAAAAAGTCATTGTCTGTTTTTAATTAACATTTAATTATTATGTGGTAGGATTTTAATGATCTAGTTAAGTATTACTCTAAGGACAATCTTGAAAACTTTTAGGTTTAAAACACTTGCCTGTTTAATTCTGTGACCTACCATTTTAGACACATCTCTTGATAAACATTCTGAAAACATAGAAACACAACTAAATGCATGAATGATTGAGCCTGGAAGAAAGTGTAAAACCCTTCTACTATACTCATAGCTGCCCTTCAAGGCATAGACATTGTTACTTTCTTGAAGACTCTGGAAGCAAACTGTGCCTCCTCTTTAAATATATCTGAATTTTCTATCTATTCCTATCTTGTACCAGATTCACTTAAAATATATATTTTAGAGGAAAAGTTGACATGAATTACAAGAAATGCAGACACTTGATACACTCTGTCTTCCCCCTAAACTGTTCCTAACAAAGAGATGTAGTAAATTTCCATGGTAATTACTGGTCTAATTAGTAAGTCAGGGTTACATACCTAACAAAAGTAGAAAAGGGAATGGTTAACACAAATCTTAAGGTATGCAGAAATACAGACCCATCACCATTTCAAAAGTCCACAGATGCGTAAGCAAGAAAAACATATATTCAGGGATAGGATGATGTAGTATTTAGCTGCTTCTTATATTGATTAACTTTTGCCTTGCTGTTGCCAGCTGAGTCAAAATCAGCAGAATACAAGATTTATATACTTTTCAAAGATAAGAAATTTTCCAGTAGCAATTTTCCATTATTACATAATTCTCTTTTTAAAATAAGGTTTAGTATAGTACTATGATGCAGTTTTATTTCAATTATTCCACATGAATTTACTGAATGTCAGGAACTACCTGAATCATTAAATACAAAGATAAGTAAGACATGGTTCCAGCTATTTAGGGAAATTTTCATCTATAAGTTTAGCATTTATAAGAGAACCTATTCTGCTAAATTCCAGAGGGTCTTTTCTTGGTCTAAAGAAAGCAAAAAGAAAATGAACGTCATTGTTTCATATTGCAGGAGTGCATATTGCACTCCTGCGAAAGGAGTCAGTTCACTTGCTCTTGGCTGCTTTAGGCCATATTTCTTAAAACTGTAGCATATTATCCTATTTAAGCAATTTGTCATTGTAACTAAACTAGTCATTACTTGCTTAATAATTATTTGACAGTATTTTAAACTTGCTATTAGAAAATAGGTTGAAACAATATGTAAAAGAAAATTTCAGAGTATCATTACATTTTGTTTTATTAGTAACTGCTCTAAGTTCTACATTGTAGAAATAATTTTAGTATAACTAATTCTATTTAGTTTGCTATTCTTATTTTATTCTTTTCTTAACAAAATTAAAATCAAATATTTTTCCAATACAGCTCCCTTTAGTAAATTTTTACTCTTTAGTACAGCCAGATTTAAAATACGTGTACCATGTTTCAAACTATGCAATGTTAAGATACAATGTCTTTTTTTTTTTTTTTAAGATACAATGTCTTAAGAATATTTAGAATTTTCATGAACTTTGTACAGTTTAGATTTTTGCTTGGTAGCATTTCTTTACAAATTGTATTTGTATTTTATAAGTACATCTTGATGTTTTAAGTTTCCACCTTAACACTAAGGAAAAAGTCTCAATAAGTACAATCACATTTGCTAAAAGTTTAGGTAAACAAGACTAATCTTGACAGCTAAAAGTGTAAAGAAATAGACTCATTGATTCACAAATGTTTCCCTCCTTTCACTTAAGCCTTTTATCAGCATCAAAAGGTTTTTTCCTTACAAGAAAGAAATTTCCCAAACAAAATCATTTATGACACAAAATAAGTATCAAGGTAAGAATCATGAACGATTGACAGCTAAGCATTCTCCCAAAGGGACATTCAATTATATATTTTAGTAATTCTGTTTACACATCTGATATCAATTCCAAACATGACTATCTGCTTGAACCTCTGCTTTTATCATTAATAAAAGATTTTATGCAATTGAAATTTCTACATCTTACATTCTACAACAGAAAAGAACTAGTCGTATTTTGAGCAGCCATAAGGTCACAAAGAGTCAGACATGACTGAGCAACTTTCACTTTCACAATCAAGATGCTAAGACTAATTTAAGCTAAGAGCTGATTATTGTTTATAATGGAATAATGATCATATATCACTAGTTGCTGAATATGGAAATAACACGGCACTCCTTGGATACATGCTTAGAGTTAAGGAATTGCTGCTCTTTTTAGTGTTCTTAGGTAACAGTAATAAGAGAATATTGAGCAAGGAAAATGCTATCCTATTAGAAAGAATTTCATTGCAATGTACATTTAGATAAACTGTGAAATATTTATTGTAAAAGATGAGTGTACAACCTAAAAATAAAAATGGTTCCTTAACAAATGCAAACATAGCCAAAATTTAAAAGGAATTATATAGGAAGCTTTATTTTTGAAATTTAAATAATTACTTTTACATTTTCTTTTCAATGACATAACTATCATTTTTTTTAGCCAAATATGACAGGTGGCAAAGATATTAAGATCTGGAATAGTTATCTGAGTTCAACTGGCTTGGTGAATTTGAGAAGCCAATTAATCCTCTATGCCTCAGTTTCCTTCTCATTACCATTGAATGATATAACAGCACCTATTCCATCTATTTGTGGTAAAAATGAAATATGGTACTACATGTAAAACATTTAGATTTCTGCCTCAGCACATAGAAAGTACTCAATAAAAATAGCTATCAAATATACATATACTGTTCTAGTTAATTTATGCTGCTGTAACAAAATATGACATATTGGGTAGTTTAAACAACTATGAGTTTATTTCTCACAGTTTCAGAGGCTGGAAAGTCCAAAATCAAGGTGCTCACAGGTTAGGGGTCTGGTAAGGGCCTCTTCCTGATTTGCAGAGGCTTGTCTTCCCCTCACATCCTTATGTATCCTTCCGTTGGTGCTTGGATGAAGGAAGAGAGATCCCCGTCTCTCTTTTTACAAGAATCCCACCTTCGTGACCTAATCTAACCTTCACTACATCTCAAAGGCTCCACCTGCAAAGACAATTACATTGGTAATTAGGGCTTCAACATCTGAATTTCAGGGGGATACACGCAGTTCATAGCATATACAAATACCTGACATATATATATATATGATACACAAATAATAAGATATGTAAATAAGAATGAGGAAAATTTCTTTGAACTAGAAAGTAAAATGTCATTAATATATATATGCTTAGTACATAACTAGGCATTGAATAAATTATTGCTATTATTATTGAATATCATTACTATAACTTAACAATATATGTTATTATTGACTAAATATTAACTTATTCTTTGTACATATTTCTCATACTCTGACTCAGTTTTGTTCTTAAATTTTAGTTCAAAACATTTAAGCCTTATAAAAGATGATACCCACATGGTTGACCAAGTATCTGACATTCCACTGGATATAATCTAAATTCCATAAAAAGATTGAAAATATACACTTGTATCAGAAAAACTGTACTTGTACAAAATAAATATGATATACTGTGGCATCTTCTATATAGGCCATTTCATTAATAATATAGTTACAAGTAAATTTCAAAATATTCAAAAAACAAAAAAGTTATAAATATTTCATGACAGGTTCAGGTTATTCAATCACATTTACATAGAGTTCAGTAATCCACAGGCCAGACAGAAGTAATGACACTTAACATCAAAGTGTCAAAAGAGTCACCAGATAAGGAAAAAATAACCCCATTTTATTTAAGCAGGGGGTCAATGTTCAGAATGCTTTTTCTCCCTGGAAGAGTAATGATTTCAGTGCAATTACCCCTCAGTTGTTGGAATCCAAAGGTCAGATTTGACCATTTGCTATTTTTAAATGCACTTACTGGGCCTATATATCAGCTAGACTGAAATTTGCAGTATCTGTACAGCTAATTTTGAGTCCTGGCAAGAAAGGAGGGAATCATGAAACACAAACTATAACTTAACCTGTGAAATGGAGTCAATAACACATATAATGTGCTAGGTAGTTCTGAAATATTGAAGTTTGGAAATTGAAATTCTACTTATCTCCAGTTAATGAGAAGGTAAATAACTTTATTTTAACTAATCTACCAGAGAATCAGAAAAAAGTATTTGTTTCCCAAATTACTTTTAACTCAAAGAATTTTTGTTTGTTTTATTGTTTCTTCGTCTCTTTCTTTCTATAACCTCAAGCAGATTACTTGATCCTTCTTGGAGTTGTACTCCTAAAAGAATTCAGTCTCCTTCACAAATTACCTGAGGTATAAATTCCATAAGATACTTATGTTATTAGGTTGTATACAATTTTTTTCAACCAATAATTTGAAATATCCTTCCTCTTCAAGAGTTAAGGTGTAACTAGCCCTTCCAATAACAAACATCTGTTCCAAACTTTTACTTTACTTAAGGTAAAGGGGTTCTTTACCCTCTTTTTCTTATTTACAGCATTATTGAGGTACATCCATACCTCTCATGGAGTTTTTGTCAGTGACACTGAAGCATATGAAAAGGCAGAGATATTATTTTGCCAACAAAGTTCCTTCTACTCAAAGCTATGGTTTTCCAGTAGTCATGTATGGATGTGAGAGTTGGACCATAAAGAAAGCTAAGTGCCAAAGAATTGATGCTTTTGAACTGTGGGTTGGAGAACACTCTTGAGAGTCCTTTGACTGCAAGGAGATCACCAGTCAATGCTAAAGGAAATCAGTCCTGAATATTCATTGGAAGGACTGATGCTGAAGCTGAAGCGCCAATACTTTGGCCACCTGATGGGAAGAACTGACTTATTGGGAAAGACCCTGATGCTGGAAAGATTGAAGGCAGGAGAAAAAGGGGACAAGAGAGGATGAGATGGTTGGATGGTATCACCAGCTTGATGGGCATGAGTTTGAGCAAGCTCTGGGAGTTGGTGATGGACAGGGAAACCTGGCATGCTGCAGTCCATGGGGTTGCAAACAGTCAGACATGACTGAGCAACTGAACTGACTGACGTATAATTTACACTAGATAAAATCCACCTATTTTAAGTGTATAAGTTGATAGATTTGGGGAATTACACACAGCTATATAACCATCACTACAAAAATACAGAAAAATTCCAGCACCATAAAACATTTCCTCAGTCCCTTAGAGTCAATCACCTCCCTTGATATCACCCACCTGATCCCAGGGAAACAGGATACAGATTGGTAATGATATAACATTAGTATGATCTTAGCCGAAGGCTAAGTATGATCTTAGCTTAAGGCTTCATGTTTTTTATATCTTGTTTTATATTAGAAAGTGTGCATGTGTTTGTTAAATACTTTTGAGTTAAAATGAAGAGAAAGATTGGATTAATAATAGGGGTTTACTGAAAGGGTACACAGCAGCTCTCATCTAATGCTCGGCCATCCTGATATCTCCCTCTACATCCACACTTCTCATGGAGGTTTTGTCAGTGACACCGCTAACAGCGTTCTCTCTCACTTCTCTTCGTAAGTATTGATGTTGAGGTACTGAGTCTCTTTTGTCATTGGTGATTCAGATGCTCTTGGGTCTTGGGTTTCTTTGGCCTGAGTTTGCTCAGTAATGGTAAATCTTTGACTTTACCATTAACTGCTTCTGTTACATTCCTGGATATTTCTATCTACACTCTTAATCACCAACCAGACAGACTTCTCTGCACTTTCCAGTCTTAATTCCAGGGAAAATAGGCTGACTGATTTAACTAAATGTGTTCCACACTTGAAATATTTGAAGGAATACAAATTCTTCATGGGTTAGGTCCAGTTCAGTTCAGTTCAGTCACTCAGTCATGTCTGACTCTTTGAGACTGCATGGACTGCAGCACACCAGGCTTCCCTGTCCAACACCAACTCCGGAGTTTACTCAAACTCATGTCTGTTGACTCAGTGATGCCATCCAACCATCTCATCCTCTGTCATGCCCTTCTCCTCCCACCTTCAATCTTTCCCAGCATCAGTTTTTTCTAGTGAGTCAGTTCTTCGCATCAGGTGGCCAAAGTACTGGAGTTTCAGCTTCAGCATCAGTCCTTCCAAAGAACACCCAGGACTGATCTCCTTTAGAAGGGACTGGTTGGATCTCCTACTGTCCAAGTGACTCTCAAGAGTGTTCTCCAACACCACAGTTCAAAAGCATCAATTCTTTGGCACTCAGCTTTATAGTCCAACTCTCAAATCCATACATGACTACTGGAAAAACCATAGCTCAGAGTAGAAGGACCTTTGTTGGCAAAGTAATGTCTCTGCTTTTGAATATGCTGTCTAGGTTGGCCATAACTTTCCTTCCAAGGAGTAAGCGTCTTCTAATTTCATGGCTACAGTCACCATCTGCAGTGATTTTTGGAGCCCAAAAAAGTAGTCTGTCACTGTTTCCACTGTTTCCCCATCAATTTGCCATGAAATGATGGGACTGGATGCCATGATCTTAGTTTTCTGAATGTTGAGCTTTCAGCCAATTTTTTCACTCTCTTCTTTTGCTTTCATCAAGAGGCTCTTTAGTTCTTCTTCACTTTCTGCCATAAGGGTGGTGTCATCTGCTTATCTGAGGTTATTGATATTTCTCCTAGTAATCTTGATTCCAGCTGGGGTTCATCCAGTTCAGCATTTCTCATGATATACCCTGCATATAAGTTAAATAAGCAGGGGACAATATACAGCCTTGACATACTCCTTTCCGTACTTGGAACCAGTCTGTTGTTCCATGTCCAGTTCTAACTGTTGCTTCTTGACCTGCATACAGATTTCTCAGGAGGTAGGTCAGGTGGTCTGGTATTCCCATCTTTTTAAGTACCACTGCTCAAGTCATAGTGCAGGACCTCTTCTCTGAACAGAGAAGAGGAAAAGTTACTGAGAACATATCTGAAACAATAAATATTCATGTGTGTTTTTCACATGTACATACATATGACATCACACTACCACACATTGGAAGTTTATAGCATTTTGCCTGTTTATTTTAATATATTTAACATTTAATGAGAAATGTTCTAAGTGAATGTGGAGCCCTAACCTACAGTAAGTAACTCAGCAATATACTCCTTTGTAAAGTCTGCACATTTGTAACCATGATACTTCTATTCTGAATTATGAAAGTAATGCCTGGAAAAATATATCATGGTATATACTCAATGGTAAGCACATATAATAATATGTCAAAACCTAACTTTATGCAGTTTTAGTTGGAGAAATCATGATACAGTAGGTACTAACTAGGGAACTTGGCAATCATTTCTGAATTCATAGATCTGTAGACTCATGTCTTCTAAGGACATGAACATTAAGAGAACCACTCCAAGATGTACAGTTTGAGGAAGTATAGAGTGGGACCTAGGGTTCTATATTTATAAAAAGAATTTAAGTGGCTGAAGTATGAAGCCATGTTTGCATGGCCTAAGAAATCACTGTGGTCACTTGGACTCACTTCATCCACTTTTTCCTGGTTTGAACATCACAAATGAAGCTTAATCACAACATAATCTTTTTGGTGATCAGCCCCAAGGCAGGATCCCACAAAGAATTGCTTCACTAGAACAGCAATCAAAAATTCCTATCACTCAGAAAATTTCAAGGGATTTAAGGGCTCTGTGTCACATGCTCCTATAACATAGGAAATTATAAGAGTTGTAGGAACTCTATGTCAAGATAGCATATTCAAAACCAGAGACATTACCTTGCCAACAAAGGTCCATCTGGTCAAGGTTATGGTTTTTCCTGTGGTCATGTATGGATGTGAGAGTTGGACTGTGAAGAAGGCTAAGTGCTGAAGAATTGATGCTTTTGAACTGTGGTGCTGAAGAAGACTCTTGAGAGTCCCTTGGACAGCAAGGAGATCCAACCAGTCTATTCTGAAGGAGATCAGCCCTGGGATTTCTTTGGAAGGGATGATGCTAAAGCTGAAAGTCCAGTATGTTGGCCACCCCATGGGAAGAGTTGGCTCATTGGAAAAGACTTTGATGCTGGGAGGGTTTGGGGGAAGGAGGAGAAGGGGATGACAGAGGATGAGATGGCTGGATGGCATCACTGACTCAATGGATGTGAGTCTCAGTGAACTCCGGGAGTTGGTGTTGGACAGGGAGGCCTGGCGTGCTGCGATTCATGGGGTCCTAAAGAGTCAGACACGACTGAGCGACTGAACTGAACTGAACTGAACTGAACTGACTGGAGGAGGGAGAGGAAGTGGGAGATGGTAGAGCTGAAGGACTGTCAGCAGTAGCAGACAGAGGGCAAGTTGCAATTTCACTCATATCTGACCTTGATGAAACAGGTTCTGGTTCCCTTGCTGGATTCTATTCTATCTAGCCTCTTGAGAAAATTATCCAATGATGTCTGAGTAGTAACTCTTTTTTTCTTGTCTTCGATGACATGATAACACTGGACTGAATTCTGAATGGCTGCTGCAACCTTCATGTACTCTCTACATTCAGGTCCTGTGCCTCAAAAACTAACAATGCCTCCTCAAATAAAGAAAATCCCCTTGCCATTTCCTATGTCATGAATAGTGACACCAGCTACATCACCACTGTTCTTATGCTTGCTTCTGGACATCCTGAGCTTGAAACAAAGATACTATACTACTGTACTCTATACAGCACTGCATGTTAAAGTACACAAAAGCACAACCACTTTAAAGGGTACACACATGTGACAATGAACATCAGACACATGAACTAACTTACATGACTGGACATCTGAATGCAGGTTCACATCTTTCAAAGTTTGCAATTTGAAGATCTGAATATAAGGGACTCACTGGAGTTAAACACATTTTTTTTTCCAATTTCATTGAATACTCATAACAAATTTTAGATAATATGAAGCTTAGGGCTAGGACTAATGACTTCAGCAAAATTACACTAAGTAGATCCAGTTTATTCTCACTTAATAAAACAGCATTTTAAGGGAAAGAAGTAACAAAAAGTACTCTGCTATTTAGAGAATAGACTAAATTCATGGTGGAAAAAATCAGACCCATCCATTCTTTCAGTTATTGTAATACCATCACTTTGCATATATTCACCTAGTCTTCAGTTCAGTCCAGTTCAGTTGCTCAGTCGTGTCTGAATCTTTGCGACCCCATGAATCGAAGCACACCAGCAGGCCTCCCTGTCCATCACCAACTCCCAGAGTTCACCCAAACTCATGTCCATTGAGTCGTGATGCCATCCAGCCAGCTCATCCTCTGTCGTCCCCTTCTCCTCCTGCCCCCAATCCCTCCCAGCATAAGAGTCTTTTCCAATGAGTCAACTCTTCACATGAGGTGGCCAAAGTACTGGAGTTTCAGCTTCAGCATCAGTCCTTCCAAAGAACACCCAGGACTGATTTCCTTTACAATGGACTGGTTGGATCTCCTTGCAGTCCAAGGGACTCTGAAGAGTCTTCTCCAACACCACAGTTCAAAAGCATCAATTCTTTGATGCTCAGCCTTCTTCACAGTCCAACTCTCACATCCATACATGACCACTGGAAAAACCATAGCATTGACTAGACGGACCTTTGTTGGCAGTAATGTCTCTGCTTTTGAATATGCTATCTAGGTTGGTCATAACTTTCCTTCCAAGGAGTAAGAGTCTTTTATTTTCATGGCTGCAGTCACCATCTGCCGTGATTTTAGAGCCCAAAAAAATAAAGTCTGACATTGTTTCCACTGTTTCCCCATCTATTTCCCATGAAGTTAAGAGGGTAACAGGCAGGAAGGCCAGGGGTCTCCAAACGGAGGAAATAGCCTGCAAGTGTCAGACATTTTTATCTCTCTTAAGTGGCAGAAGAAACAATCTAGGGATATTTTTTCCTTCTCTATACAATTTAAAAGGAGGTTTCTCTTAAAATACTGTGTTGCCATAATGACAACTGGTTTCACCTGAAGTTAACTATTCTCAAACCTAGAGATAACCAATGCCTTTTTATTATGGAAATGTTTGTCTTAAGCTATGCTAATATACTATTCATTTACCCCAAACTCTGTCTTCAAGTCGGTTCCCCCTCTTGGCTCAGAACCTACTTGACAAACCAGTAAGTTATACTCAGATATTGTTCCCCTAATCTATATAAATGAAACTATTTGTATGCTGGTCTGCCCTTCTTCAAGATTCAAGTTAATCATTTTATGGCCCAGGATGAACCATTTGATGCCAAGATTATCCCAAAATGCATCTTATGGTTGAGGGGCCTGGTGCCATTCTGAGTTTTAAGACATTCCTTTCTTTCATTAACAGACTGCTAGTGAATATATACGGAGAAGGCAATGGCACCCCACTCCAGTACTCTTGCCTCAAAAATCACATGGATGGAGGAGCCTGGTAGGCTACAGGCCGTGGGGTCGCTGAGGGTTGGACATGACTGAGCGACTTCCCTTTCACTTTTCACTTTCATGCATTGGAGAAGGAAATGGAAACCCACTCCAGTGTTCTTGCCTGGAGAATCCCAGGGACGGGGGAGCCTGGTGGGCTGCTGTCTATAGGGTCGCACAGAGTCGGATATGACTGAAGTGACTCAGCAGCAGTGACTATATAACATCCAGCTGAAGACTAGCAGAGGGGTACTCTTTCTGCCCCCTTCTGATGCCTATGTCAGAAGCTTTCTCTATCTCCTTTATACTTTAATAAAACTTTATTACACAAAAGCTCTGAGCAATCAAGCCTCGTCTCTGGCCTTGGATTGAATTCTTCTCTTCCGGGGGCCAAGAATCCCGGCATCTTTGTGTGATTCAACAACATTTCAAAGTGATGGGACAAGATGCCATGATCTTCGTTTTCTGAATGTTGAGCTTTAAGGCAACTTTTTCACTCTTCTCTTTCACTTTCATCAAGAGGCTTTTTAGTTCCTCTTCACTTTCTGCCATAAGGGTGGTGTCATCTGCATATCTGAGGTTATTGATATTTCTCCCAGCAATCTTGATTCCAGCTTGTGCTTCTTCCAGCCCAGTGTTTCTCATGATGTACTCTGCATAGAAGTTAAATAAGCAGGGTGACAATATACAGCCTTGATGTACTCCTTTTCCTATTTGGAACCAGTCTGTTGTTCCATGTCCAGTTCTAACTGTTGCTTCCTGACCTGCATATAGGTTTCTCAAGAGGCAGGTCAGGTGGTCTGATATTCTCATCTCTTTCAGAATTTTCCACAATTTGTTATAATCCACACAGTCAAAGGCTTTGGCATAGTCAATAAAGCAGAAATAGATGTTTTTCTGGAACTCTCTTGCTTTTTCCATGATCCAGCAGATGTTGGCAATTTGATCTCTGGTTCCTCTGCCTTTTCTAAAACCAGCTTGAACAGCTGGAAGTTCATGGTTCACGTATTGCTGAAGCCTGGCTTGGAGAATTTTGAGCATTACTTTACCAGCGCATGAGATGATTGCAATTGTGTGATAGTTAGAGAACAGTAAAACTGTTTATCTTAGAAATAGAATTCAAATCATTAAACAGAATATTTCCCTCCAGTATAAATCAACTCAATACTTATGAATTCTATTTTAATAAGTAAATTTCTTCAATATGCAGATCAAATTCCAATGTTAATTAACATCTTTGTATAAAACCCTGAATAATAATATTCAGAGTTTAAATTATAATTTATATGAACCTTGATTTCTATGTTAATAAACTACTTTCTCATAATTATTTGCATTTTAATTGGGAGGGTAATAATTTTATGTAATCAAGAATTTTGGTTGTGAAAAATTTGAGCCACTAAAACTTAAAATCTAAAAGAGAAGTACAAAGCTTAAGTTGAATTAGCTAAGGGAAGCAACAAGTGGCTCAAAATAGAAGAATTAAAGAGAAAAAGAAACAAAAAGAGGTTTTTTATAAAGGCAAAAAAAATCAGAGATGCAGGCAGGTTGCCCAACTGTGGGACTGGGAGAGAGGAATAACTTTTTACTCCTTATTCTTGAGCAGAATATATTTTGTGGACACAGCTAAGAACATCATGAAATTTCCTAAGACATTAGGCCCTCCTTTTTCTGTCCTGGTAAAAAGTCTCTTGATGAAAGTGAAAGTTGGCTTAAAGCTCAACATTCAGAAAACTAAGATCGTGGCATCCGGTCCCATCACTTCATGGGGAATAGATGGGGAAACAGTGGAAACAGTGTCAGACTTTATTTTTATGGGCTCCAAAATCACTGCAGATGGTGACTGCAGCCCTGAAATTAAAAGACACTTACTCCTTGGAAGGAAAGTTATGACCAACCTGATAGCATATTGAAAAGCAGAGACATTACTTTGCCAACAAAGGTCCTTCTAATCAAGGCTATGATTTTTCCAGTGGTCATGTTTGGATGTGAAAGTTGGACTGTGAAGAAAGCTGAGTGCCAAAGAATTGATGCTTTTGAACTGTGGTGTTGGGGAAGACTCTTGAGAGTCCCTTGGACTGCAAGGAGATCCAACAAGTCCATTGTAAAGGAGATCAGTCCTGGGTGTTCTTTGGAAGAACTGATGCTAAAGCTGAAACTCCAATACTTTGGCCACCTCATGCAAAGAGTTGATTTATTGGAAAAGACCCTGATGCTGGGAGGGATTGGGGCAGGAGGAGAAGGGGACGACAGAGGATAAGATGGCTGGATGGCATCACCGACTCGATGGACATGAGTTTGGGTGAACTCTGGAAGTTGGTGATGGACAGGGAAGCCTGGCGTGCTGCGATTCATACGGTCACAGAGAGTCAGACATGACTGAGTGACTGAGCTGAACTGAACTCCTGTCCTGGAATCTGGGCACAAGCAGCTACTGATGAAGAAAAGGGAGAAAAAAAATTAGAAAAAATTCCAGTTTAAATAATTGCCCATACTCAACCATAAAAAAGAATGAAATAATGCCATTTGCAGTGACATGGATTGATCTAGAGATAATCATGCTAGGTGAAGAAAGTCAGAGAAAGACAAATATATGATACGACTTATTTGTGGAATCTAAAAAAGTGTTATCAGTGAACTTACTTACAAAATAGAAACATACAGTCATAGAGAACAATCTTATCTGTTACCAAAGGAGAAAAGCAGGGAGAGAGACAAATCAGGAGTTTGGGATTGAGAGAAATACACTAGTATATGCACACAACTATACACAAAATAGATGAACAATAAGGACTGACCATACAGCACAGGGAACTATATTCACTACCTTGCAATAGCCTATAATGGAAATATATATATGTATATATCACTTTTCTGTACACCTAAAACTAACACAACATTGTAAATCAACTATACTCCAATAAAAAACTAAAAAACAGCAACAACATCAATGGCCTAGCTGCTTGCCTAAAATTGACAGAGGTGAAGCTGGCCGACTTTTAGCTAGGGGGCCTCAGTGTTGGGGTTGATGATACTATGCTAAAGGCACTTTTCATGCAGTTGCCTAGAGCTCTGAGTGCAAACAACATTATGAGAGAAACAATAGATTTATTTATAGTTGATGCTGCAGCAACACTCCCCAAATTAAGGCAATTTACAGAATTTTTCAGGCATAACCAATTCATTAGTTCACAGACCTTTTTAATTCCCTGACTAACATGCTAATTATTCCCAGCATGACCAGATGAAATAGGCACAGGTTGACAATGGAGCATAAGAAGACAAGGATAATGGCAGAATTTAGAACAACACTTCCCAAATTTAAAATATGTGTATGGATCAACTGGGGATCTTGGTGAAAAGCAGATTATTATTTTTTAATTTAATTTTGTATTTTATATTGGAGGCCCTCCAAGACCTTCAGGTAGGCCTGGCCCTGCCCAGGCTCCTCCAGAGTCACTGCTTTGCCTGAGTCCCAGGGCACGTGAAATCTTGGGTGTATCCTCCCAGAGCGGAGTCTGTGTTTCTCCTAGTCATGTGGAGCTCCTGCACACAAGACCCACTGCCCTTCAAAGCCACATGCTCTGGGGGCTCCTCCTCAGCCAGACCCTCAGGCTGGAGACCCTGATGTGGGGACTCAGAATTCTCAATCCTGTGTGAAAACCTCTGTGAGATCATTATTTTCCAGTTTGTGGGTAGGCCACTTGGTGGATACTGGATTTGATTATGTTGTGAAAGTGCCTCTCCTACCATCTCACTATGCCTTCTTCTTTGTCTTTGGATGTAGAATATCTTTTTTGGTAGGTTCCAGTCTGTTTTGTAGACAGCCGTTCAGTAGTTAGGTGTGATTTTGTGTTTCTCTGAGAGAAGGTGAACTCAAGCCCTTCTACTCCATCATCTTGTCTTCTCCTTTCTAATTCAATGAATGGATTATTTCACTGGAAAAGTGAATTGTGGTGATCCTAGGTTATCTGATGCCAGCAGGGAGTCTCTGAGACCCTCAGTCACACAGCAGCGACCCAAGCAGCAGTGAGTGCTGGACTCAGGTTTCCTCAAGGATAAAGTACAAACGGAAGCAGACATGAACCTAGGACTAGGAGGGTCACAGGAAGTAGGTGACCTCAGTTTCCTCTTCTCTGGTTAATTTTTATATTAGACTGGGCTCACTCAGCTATAAGTGACAGAATTCTAACATTTTCAGATAACCTGAATAAAAGAGATCGTGGCAGCACAAGTCATCCATGCTAGCTCCAGGCTCGTAGCACACACAATCCACTCAAACAGATTCTTATTCAGCAGGTCTGGGGCTAGGCCTAAGGTTCTGTGTTTCTAACAAACTCCCAGGTAATTCCAGTACCACTGGTCCTTGGAACACGTTTTGAATGGGCTCAGAGAATAGAAACAATTTCTAGGAATAAGAAAAACAATTCTTGGCTTTGGGTATGGACTAATACAAAAGATAGGATAACATACAAATTCTTTTGTTAAAATATAGCAAGAACACAGCCAAACAACAGTATGTTGCACCACAATTCTGGTCACCACAACCTTCTTAGCAATTTCTATTAGTATGGGAAATCAACACACAGCAAATGCAAGACTGGTCCAGTAAAGACAAAAAAAAAAAATGTGTACGTTTCTTTACAGTGTAAGCTGTTATTGAATAACACATTTTCACACTAGAATTATTTTAACTAATAATAAATCTTTATGAGCTTTAATTAATTTTACAACTTCTCATTAATATTATCTTCTAAGACCAATCAGAAACATTGTAGACTCTTGGTAGATTTATGCATTGTTAGGAAGGTAAATTACCTTATATAAAAAGATATTCCAAATGATTTTCCCATTAACCTTCAAAGAAACATAGATATGGCATGAGATCAATATGTAATGACTAGAGAAGAGATTAGACGAATGGAGCACAAGATAGAATTCCACAAAATCCAAGCTTAGCCAAGTCTGTCCTGAAACAAGATCACTGTTAGAAAAGAAGTGAAAAAAATAAGATAACTCAAAAGTACAAAAAGTCAAGAGTCTGTGACACCATGTATAAATCAAATGAAAGCTACACATACAATTAATAGGTTGCTGCAGAATATATTATATAAATAATAAATTAGCACAAAGAATTAGGAAACAAAGGATGATCTACAAATTCTATTATCACCACTGTGCAGAGCTTAGAAAGTTTTGCTTGCAAGGTTGGCCCTTGACTGGCATCTGGGAGCTTGGATTTGAAGGGGATTTCTCCACCATTTTGAGAACTGATGAGTCACTCACCATGCCTAAACTCTGTTTAAAAAATGTGGTTTAAGCTGAATATACACTTCACGCCTGGGAGATTAGAAATTTGGTATAGTCTAAGTAGAAGGTGACAAAATGCCCAGCCCCAGTCAAAATCCTTGACACTGCATCTAATGAGTTTCCGTGATGGACAACATTTCAAACAGTCATCACAACTCAGTGCTGGGGAGCTAAATGTCACCCTCTGTGACTCTAATAAAAGAGGACTCTTTATAAACTTACATCTGATTACACTGAGACTTTGACCCATGCACCTTTCCCTGTGATGATTTTTTAAGCCCTTTTGCTGTAATAAAATGTAGCTGTGAGTATAAACTCTATCTTGGGTTCTGTGAATCCTTCAAGAGAATTACCAAACCATGGAAAATTCTTGAGGACACCTGACGTGCCATTTACAGTCATAATACATAAAATAACGATGGAGAAAAGTGAAACCCTGAATTTAGTTTATGCAAATATCCTTCAACTTCACTGCCCAATAGCACTAGTAGTCATCTGTGTTTAACAATTATAGCTTCTTGACAGTCTTCATTTTTCTCACTACCAATCTCTGCTCTATTTTCAAACCCTGAACTTCAAACACTGCCTACCTTCTTACCACCTTACATCATGGGTCCTATTTCTAATTCAATCTAATTCCCCAAATCTCAACTAGTTAATCTTTCTTTCCCATGTTATTTCTATCCTCATTGCTTACTAAAATATTTAGATTTGTTCTTTAAGTAAATAACTATTAGAAACATCAGATCAGATCAGTCGCTCAGTCGTGTCTGACTCTTTGCGACCCCATGAATCGCAGCACGCCAGGCCTCCCTGTCCATCACCAACTCCCAGAGTTCACCCAGACTCACGTCCATCGAGTCAGTGATGCCATCCAGCCATCTCATACTCTGTCGTCCCCTTCTCCTCCTGCCCCCAATCCCTCCCAGCATCAGAGTCTTTTCCAATGAGTCAACTCTTCGCATGAGGTGGCCAAAGTACTGGAGTTTCAGCTTTAGCATCATTCCTTCCAAAGAAATCCCAGGGCTGATCTCCTTCAGAATGGACTGGTTGGATCTTCTTGCAGTCCAAGGGACTCTCAAGAGTCTTCTCCAACACCACAGTTCAAAAGCATCAATTCTTCAGCGTTCAGACATATTACATACTAATAGGATAAAGACTAAATTTTTTATTTTTTATGGAAATATAGTTGATTTACAGTTCTTCATATGTACAAAGTGATTCAGTTATATATTCTTTTCCAAATTCTTTTCCATTGTAAGTTATTACAAGATATTGAATATAGTTCCTGTTCTATACAGTCAGTCCTTGTTATTTACCTATTTTATAAATAATAGTGTGTCTCTTTACCCTAAATTCCCAATTGATCCCGCCCTACATTTACCATTGGTAACCATAAGTTTGCTTTATATGTAAATGAATCTGTTTCTGTTTTGTAATTTCATTTGTGTCATTTTTTTTAGATTTTGCACTTCGGTTCAGTTCAGTTCAGTTGCTCAGTCATGTCCAACTCTTTGCAACCCCATGAATTGCAGCACGCCAGGCCTCCCTGTCCATCACCAACTCCCGGAGTTCACTCAAACTCATGTCCATCGAGTCAGTGATGCCATCCAGCCATCTCATCCTCTGTCATCCCCTTCTCGTCCTGCCCCCAATCCCTCCCAGCATCAGGGTCTTTTCCAATGAGTCAACTTTTTGCATGAGGTGGCCAAAGTGTTGGAGTTTCAGCTTTAGCATCAGTCCTTCCAATGCTGTTCTAAAGGTCTGATCTCCTTTAGGATGGACTGGTTGGACCTCCTTGCAGTCCAAGGGACTCTCAAGAGTCTTCTCCAACACCACACTTCAAAAGCATCAATTCTTTGGCGCTCAGTTTTCTTCACAGTCTAACTCTTACATCCATACATGACCACTGGAAAAACCATAGCCTTGAATAGATGGACCTTTGTTGGCAAAGTAATGTCTCTGCTTTTGAATATGCTATCTAGGTTGGTCATAACTTTCCTTCCAAGGAGTAAGCATCTTTTAATTTCATGGCTGCAGTCACCATCTGCAGTGATTTTGGAGCCCAAAAAATAAAGTCTGACACTGTTTCCACTGTTTCCCCATCTATTTCCCATGAAGTGATGGGACCAGATGCCATGATCTTAGTTTTCTGAATGTTGAGCTTTAAGCCAGCTTTTTCACTATTTTGCACTTAAGTGTTATCAAATGATATTTATCTTTTTCTATCTGACTTACTTCACTTAGGGTGATAAGCTCTAGATCCATCCATGTTTCTCCAAGTGACATTATTTCATTTTTTATAGCTGAGTAATATTCCATTGTGTGTATCACATCTTAATCCATTCATTTGTTGATAGACATTTTGGTTGCTTCCATGTCTTAGCTATCGTAAGTAGCACTGCTATGAACACTGAGATGCATATATCTTTTCTAATTAAGAGTTGCTGTTTTTACAGATATATACCCCAAAATCAGATTTCAGGATCATATGATAACTCTATTTTTAGATTTTAAGGAACCTCCATACTGTTCTCCATAGTGACTGTACCAATTTACATTCCCACCAATAGTGTAGGATGGTTCCTTTCTCTCCATACTCTCTCTAGCACTTATTATTTGTAGACTTTTTGAAAGACTAAAATCTTAACATGATTTATAAGGCCCTAAATTGGCTAGAAGTGGCCTACTGTCCCAGTTTTACCTTACATCCCCTTCTCTGAGTTCCAACTATGTTGCCTTCTTTCTATTGCTCAGATGCAGCTAATTGTTCACCAGATCAACACATCTTCTCTCTGCCTGAAATGTCCTCTCTCTTTCCCTTGTTTAAAGCTAATTCTTCCTCCATATCTCAGCTCAATAGGAAGCTGCTCCTTTTATATGCTTCCATAGCATCACGTTTGTAGATTTTTTTTTCTTTTTTTTTTTAATTTTATTTTATTTTTAAACTTTACATAATTGTATTAGTTTTGCCAAATATCAAAATGAATCTGCCACAGGTATACATGTGTTCCCCATCCTGAACCCTCCTCCCTCCTCCCTCCCCATTCCATCCCTCTGGGTCGTCCCAGTGCACCAGCCCATGGTGTCCATTATACTTATAGTTAGAATTAGTTTGCATTATTATCAGATAAATGCCTTTATGAGATGAGACACTCTACAAAAGTGGAGATTATGTCTTTTTTCTTGGCAGTTACTCTACTGTGCTTAAATAACCTGAAACATGCTAAGAGCAAAGTATCTATAAATGAAGAAATGAATGAATGTAGTCACTGTCCTAGATAACATAGCAGATAAGAAGTTAAATAAAATACAAAGTATTTCTCTAAGGAATTCTACCTACAAGGTGAAATAAGTAAATATAGGTTACTGAAACATAAGAAGATGATTTGTAAATGGAGATAGAAGAAAATAGAAACATTTTAGAAAGGTGATAAAAAGAAGGAAATAATGCAATGTAAATGAATCCCTTGTCCTAGTTCTTTCCACAGCAAACATTCTATCCAAAGCTGCACATCCTATCTAGCCTGCACTCAAGCATCTTAACTAACCTTCTATCTTTCATTCTTGTTCCTGTGGCTTCAAAAATTTCCGCTAAGTTCAGTGTATATATACAAACATATATATATATATATATATATGTTTGTGTGTGCATATACACACACATATACATCATACACACAGATATAATCATATATCGGAGAGGGCAATGGCACCCCACTCCAGTACTCTTGCCTGGAAAATCCCATGGACAGAGGAGCCTGGTGCGCTGCTGTCCATGGGGTCGCTAAGAGTCGGACACAACTGAGCAACTTCACTTTCACTTTTCACTTTCATGCACTCGAGAAGGAAATGGCAACCCACTCGTGTTCTTGCCTGGAGAATCCCAAGGTTGGGGGAGCCTGGTGGGCTGCCGTCTATGGGGTCGCACAGAGTCGGACACGACTGAAGCGACTTAGCAGTAGCAGCAGTATACATTATATATATATTTTTATATATATATATGTGTATATATATATATATATATATATATAGTATACTGTGTTTAGTTGTGTCCAAATCTTTGCAATCCTATGGACTGCAGCCCACAAGGTTCCTCTGTCCATGGAATTTTCCTGGCAAGAATTTTGGAGGGGGTTGCCATTTCCTCCTCCATGGGATCTTCCTGACCCAGGGATCACACACACATCTCTTGTGTCTCCCTGCATTGGCAGGCAGATTCTTTACACTGAGCCACCTGGGCAGGCATTCTAACCTGCACTCAAGCATCTTACCTAAACCTCTATCTTTCTTTTTTTTTTTTTTTTTTTTTTGATGGTTGTTTTATTTATTTATTTTTTTAATTTTATTTTATTTTTAAATTTTACATAATTGTATTAGTTTCTTTCATTCTTGCCTTCTGCCCCTTCAAAAATTTCCCCTATGTTCAGTAAGGGATATCTTAATAAAATGTGATTCTAATAATACCTCTCTACTTAAAACAACTAACAACTTTGTAGGCCAGAAGGCAAATCAGTTTGTATGACTATGTTAAGTAGGTAAGAATTAAAAGAAAGAGGAACAGTCCCATAATTCTGCATTGTTACATGCTCATGTCCACAAATGCTGGCATTCTGTCAATTATAAGGACCAGAGCAATATAAGCAGAATCTATGATCACTTGCAAGCTCTTTGTGCCACTAAAATTCCACCTATAGGAGTAACAGTTTGAAGAGTGGAGAGAGAGGTTGTCTAACAGTCCCAGTGCCTGTTAGAAAACTGGGTGACAGCTTTGAGGTTCCCTGCAGGCTTCTCTTTGCTCTTAGAATAAAATCCCAAAGTGCCATTATAACCTACGGAGAAATGATCATTTGACACTATGGTAATTTACCAGTCCCATTACTCATCACTTACTTGTCACTGTACTCTAGACTCACTGATTACTTTCAGTTCCTACAAAATCTTGTTGTTTCCTTCCTTGGGTTTTTTTCTCAAGTTGCTCTTTCTGCCTAGAAAGATATCTTCCATATGCATTTTATCCAGCTTACTTTACAACAGCTTATATACTCAAATCTAATATTCTGGGTAAATGAATTCTAAAGTCTATGATAAGGCTGCATAGCAAGTACACTTTAAGACAGTGTGCCTCTCTACTGTTGCTAACACAGGCATAATTAATATTTATGTGAATTTTTTGTTAAATTTCTATCTTCTCCACTAAATTTTAAGTTCCATAATGTGACGGAACCTACTTTGTTCAGTCTTATAATTTTATAAATTAAAATGGTGTCTGGCATGCCTAAGGCACTTAATAAATGTTAGTTGAAAAAAATAATTTTGAAGACTCAAAGCATTCTACATAAGATAAACAACATAAGGAAACTTAAGGAATTACACTTATAGGTATGCTAGTAACTATGGTATATATGAGAGAATCAGTCAGTTCAGTTCATATCAGTCTCTCAGTCATGTCTGACTCTTTGCAATCCCATGGACTGCAGCATGCCAGGTCTCCCAGTCCATCAACAACTCCTGGAGTTTACTCAGACTCATGTCCACTGAGTCAGTGATGCCATCCAACCATCTCATCCTCTGTCGTCCCTTTCTCCTCCTGCCTTCATCTTTCCCAGCATCAGAGTCTTTTCAAATGAGTAGGTTCTTCGCATCAGGTGGCCAAAGTATTGGAGTTTCAGCTTCAGCATCAGTCCTCCCAATGAATATTCAGGACTGATTTCCTTTAATATGGATTGGCTGGATCTCCTTACAGTCCAAGGGACTCTCAAGAGTCTTCTCCAACACCACACTTCAAAAGCATCAATTCTTTGGTGTTCAGCTTTCTTTACATTCCAACTCTCACATCCATACATGACTACTGCAAAAACCATAGCCTTGACTAGACAGACCTTTGTTGGCAAAGTAATGTCTCTGCTTTTTAATATGCTGTCTTTGTTGGTCATAACTTTTCTTCCAAGGAGCAAGTGTCTTTTAATTTCATGGCTGCAGTCACCATCTGCAGTGATTTTGGAGCCCAAGAAAATAAAGTGTGTCACTGTTTCCATTGCTTCCCATTTATTTGTCATGAAGTGAAGGGACCAGATGCCATGAACTTAGCTTTCTGAATATTGAATTTTAATCCAACTTTTCACTCTCCTCTTTCATTTTCAAGGTGCTCTTTAGTTCTTCTTTGCTTTCTGCCATAAGGGTGGTGTCACCTACATATCTGAGGTTATTGATATTTCTCCTGGCAATCTTGATTCCAGCCTGTGCTTCATCCAGCCCAGTGTTTCTCATGATGCACTCTGCATATAAGTTAAATAACAGGGTGACAATATACAGCCTTGACATATTCCTTTCCTGATTTGGAACCAGTCTGTTGTTCCATGTCCAGTTCTAACTGTTGCTTCCTGACCTGCATACAGATTTCTCAAGAGGCAGGTCAGGTGGTCTGGGATTCCCATCTCGTTCAGAATTTTCCACAGTTTATTGTGATCCACACAGTTAAAGGCTTTGGCATAGTCAATCAAGCAGAAGTAGATGTTTTTCTGGAACTTTCTTGCATTTTCTGTGATCCAGCGGATGTTGGCAATTTGATCTCTGGATCCTCTGCCTTTTCTAAAACCAGCTTGAACATCTGGAATTTCACGGTTCCTGTATTGCTGGAGCCTGGCTTGGAGAATTTTGAGCATTACTTTGCTAGCGTGTGAGATGAGTGCAGTTGTGTGGTAGTTTGAGCATTCTTTGACATTGCCTTTCTTTGGGATTGGAATGAAAACTGACCTTTTCCAGTCCTGTGGCCACTGCCAAGCTTTTCAAATTTGCTGGAATATTTAGTGCAGCACTTTCACGGCATCATCTTTTAGGATTTGAAATAGCTCAGCTGGAATTCCATCACCTTCAATAGCTTTGTTCGTAGTGATGCTTCCTAAGGCCCACTTGACTTCACATTCCATGATGTCTGGCTCTAGGTGAGTAATCACACCATCATGGTTATCTGGGTCATGAAGATCTTTTTTTGTATAGTTCTTCTGTGTATTCTTGCTACCTCTTCTTAATATCTTTGGCTTCTGTTAGGTCCATACTATTTCTGTCCTTTATTGTGCCCATCTTTGCCTGGAATGTTCCCTTGGTATCTCTAATATTCTTGAAGAAATCTCTAGTCTTTCCCATTCTATTTTTTTGCCCTATTTCTTTGCACTGATCATTTAAGAAGTCTTTCTTATATTTCCATGGTATTCTTTGGTACTCTGCATTCAATGGGAATATCTTTCCTTTTCTTCTTTGCTTTTTGCTTCTCTTCTTTTCACATATATTTCTAAGGCCTTCTCAGACAGCCATTTTGGTTTTTTGCATTTCTTTTTCTTGGGGATGGTCTTGATCCCTGCCTCCTGTACATTGTCACGAACCTCCATCCATAGTTCATCAGGCACTCTGTCTATCAGATCTAGTCCCTTAAATCTATTTCTCACTTCCACTGTATAATTATAAGGGGTTTGATTTAGGTCATACCTGAATGGTCTAGTGGTTTTCCCTACTTTCTTCAATTTAAGTCTGAATTTCACAATAAGGAGTTCATGATCTGAGCCAGAGTCAGCTCCCAGTCTTGATTTTTCTGACTGTATAGAGCTTCTCCATCTTTGGCTGCAAAGAATATAATCAATTTTATTTAGGTATTGACCATCTGGTGATTTCCATGTGTAGAGTCTTCTCTTGTGTTGTTGGAAGAAGGTGTTTGCTATTACCAGTATGTTCTCTTGGCAAAACTCTATTAGCCTTTGCCCTGCTTCATTCTGTACTCCAAGGCTAAATTTGCCTGTTACTCTAGGTATTTCTTGACTTCCTAATTTTGCATTCCAGTCCCCTATAATGAAAAGGACATCTTTTCTGTGTGTTAGTTTTAGAAGGTCTTGTAGGTCTTTATAGAACCATTCAACTTCAGCTTTTCAGCATTACTGGTCAGGGCATAGACTTGGATTACTGTGAGGGAATAGTAATATATGGGAATAGTGGTAGATAAAGCTATAATATCATATAGAGATCATTTGAGTTTTCTTATTAAAGAGTACAGATTAAGTAATTAGTAAATAACTTATATAAACAAATGAGATAATTAAAGTTATATGAGTTGTGAGAGACTAGTTAGAAAGATACAGACATCACAGAAATTTGGGCAAATCATGGTCTCAGGATGGTAGGCAGTGATCACAGAAATGATTGGAATAGACATAAACAGCTTTGAGAAGAAAGAACAAAAGATTTAGTTTGGACTGGAAGCCTGAATATAAGAAAGGAATCAAAAAAATATTTTAAGGTTTCAAGACTTCTGGCTTGATGGAATAACTGTTATCAAAGTAGCCCTTTACCTATAAACTGCCTCCTTTTGTAAAATTATAGAATTACAAAAATACACACAACTCTTCTTGGGCACTAACAATAGTCAGTTCAATCCTATGATTCCCGAGATGGGAAGCTCATTTGGGAAACTATAATTGCCCTCTCTCTGGCTGAGGACAAACTCCCAATCACAACACTATGAGCTGGAGGCCAAGCAGAGTACAGCAATTCCACTGAGCTAAGGATAAAGATTAGAGTTCATGGCAGCAGGGGAGTGGCAAGAATTTGTGGGACAAGGGACCTGTAGATATAATGGGACACAGAATTTCATGTGGGGCTCCCACATGGTCCTTGGCTGAAGAATGGGCTGCACATACACATGGAAAGACTAAAGTTTATCAGAGTGCATCTGCTACAGGTTAAGAGTGAAGAAATATATGAGAGAACAAGAAGCACAAGGGGACACTGGAGTTCAAGTCAACCCTAATGGAAAGGTTAATATTTAACCCCCTGAAAAATGAGACATTAGAAAGCTTGTACCTTAAGAGTAAGAACCACACCATAAAGTACAGCCTACTTTTAGCATTCAATAACAAATCTTAAAACCAAAGATCTTCAGGAGAAAAAGTTTAGATGCGAGTTCTGCCAGGATATAGAGAGCTGGGAAACAACTTGGACTTTTCATAAACCTGTACTAACAAGGTGTAAAATAAATCCTACACAAGTTGAAAGTGATCATCCAATAATTAAATCACTGAATAGAAAAAAAACAACACTTTTCAGAGAAATACAAATAGAGATGTATCATTCACTATGTCAAGTGTAAAATAAAAATCACAAATAGAGAAACAGGAAATGTGCCCCAGGGTCAAGGAAAACAAAACAAATCAAAACAATGAATAGAAACCAAACCAATCATGGTTCAGATGTTAGACTTAGCACTCAAGAATTTTAAACAGCTATTAAAATTTTGTACAAAGAATAAATATACCCATAATGAATGAGTAGACACAGACTCAACGAAATGGAAATTATTTTAAAACATGAAATGAAAACTAAATACCTGAAAATTGTAATTTAAATTAAAAATTCACTGGTTGAGCTTAACAACCAAAAGAAAAAAGAGTCAACAAACTTAAATATAGATCAACACAAGTTGTCCCATCTGAAGAACACAGGGAAAACAGAATGAAACATAAACATAACTGAACAAACTTAAATGAGGAAATGGTAAAGCCTAGAAGAAACAACATCAAAGGAAATGAATAATATTTTTGAGAAATTAAAAAAAATAAGAAAAAATATATTTAACAATATGTTAGAAGTCAGCATATTGATGAGATGCTAGAGAGGAATATTTGAATATTTGAAGGCCCTCCAAACTAAGGCAAGTCTATAAACTGTTAGAGTAAATGAGTTTCCAGAGAGAGAAGGGAAAATGAGAGGAAAGAATCCAACCTTGGAGAATTCCCTTTATAAAAACAACTAAAGAGTGAGAAGAGATAAACAAATTAAACAAAGAAACAGGAGGGAAAATAGATAAAGTGTCAGGAAAACTGAAGAAGGGTAGAGTGTCAAGAAAAAGAAAGCTCCTGACAAGCCAGGGGAAAAAAGAGGGTTACTAATAATAAGAATTAATATTGGTTTTAAAAGTGAGGAAGTCATTGATGACATCTGAATAGGTAAGTAAAGGGGGAGAAAAGGTAAGAAGTAGGAAGATTTTAGGGGACTAAAATAGTAAGAGAGCAGATACAGCAAATAGAGCATAAAGAAATCTATAGATGAAAATAGAAATTACAATTTAAGAAGTTCAGAGGAAAGATTTACTGTTTATAAGAGTTCTTAACATACTGAGAAGAAAGAATGAGTCTATGAGAATGACTGAAAATTCAAAAGAAAAATGATTATTAATAAAACAATATTTGGTATTAAACAAAAAGTGAGTGAATGACTAAAAGCAAAGTAAGGCAAATAGTTTTATAAAGGAAGAGAGTTGCTTCTTTAATATACAAGTAGAGAATGAGTGAAGAAAAAATTGAAATATAGGGAAAGGAAATTGAAAACTTTCACATCGAGTGGACTGAATTTTCTCAAAAATATTAAATATAAACACCTCTTCTGGATCCTTCTTAAGGTGGCTAAAAAGGTTTTAAAACTGCTGCTATAATCAATAGTAAGAGATGAATAAAATAATTTTTAAATAGAAAAGGATACAAGTCAACATTAGAAAAATGACAGCAGTAACCAAAAAGCAGCACAATTTCACAGCTTTCTTCAACAATGCTCAGCAGACCACCATAAAATAGAAGAAAGAGTGAGAGTGAACCAGAATAGTCTGCTACCCCAGCACTGAATAATGTGAGTATCACTGGAGACACCTACTAAAGACCCAGATCAGACAGAAACAGAAAACCAGGAGAATGATACGTTACATAAATACGTTAGCACTCAGTGAACAGAGGAATACAAAAAAGGGAAATTTCTGTAAATAAGAGTAAAAACTTAGTAAGTTCTTAGTAAGAACTAAGAGTGTGAAGTTATTGGGAAATAAGAAGGCTATGATCACAGAGAACAATGTCAAGTCTAAGATCTCAAAAGTGGAGGTACTCAACTTTACAATTTTACAAATTCTCTCTGGTTGTTATTTCAAGTATCATGTCTACAGTCATTTCTATTTTGTTGACACCTAAATTTGCCTGCCTATATAGCTGTGAGCCCTAGATTAATACCTTCAGATATCACCAGAGAGAGAGCTCACTAACCACTGTGGTGGATTCATTTTGATATTTGGCAAAACTAATACAATTATGTAAAGTTTAAAAATAAAATAAAATTTAAAAAAAATAATCAGGAAAAAAAAAGTGTTAACTAAAACCAAATTTAACTTATCAAAAAAAAAAATTTGTTCTTCTTATATTCTTTGTACTGATTAATATCAGGAAATTGGTCCATTGTCAACTTAAGATGTTTGTGGAAATGAAAAGGCAGAGGTGAACTTTACATTCTTTTGCCCACTGAAAGTTTCCCAAGGATAAAGGAGACCACTTTTTAAAGTATTTTGATCCTCTATTCAGTTAATCAACTGCTCTCCTTTGAGTATAGTAATATTGACTTATTAAAATGGCAATCACACCATATAATCCATTTCTATAGCAGTGTTTCTCAAGCTTTAATGTGCATAGGAATTTCAATAATACCAATGACTAATACAGTATTTGTTGAATGCTTATATGCTAGGCACTATTCTAAGAACTTTCAACAGCTATTTCATTTAAGCATCACAAAGGTAAAACCACTCTTATGTAAGCATGTTAAAAATGAAAATCTTGATATAGTAAGTCTGGTTGGAGGCCCAGGAGTATATATTTTTCTAAATATTTAAATTCTTTGATGCTCATAGGCATTTGATTCACTGTTTTATAGAATCTCTTTAATGTGCCACTAATTTTCAATTCTTGTTATTACTATGTTAATAACCCAACTTCCTCCCTATATATTTCTACTTTTTTTTTCAGAATTGCAATCATTTCTTACTGTTAAAATCCTGTACTTTCTGACCAGAAAGTTTTTTCAGTTCACTAGAATACAACTTTGGTAACACACAGCCATACTGTTTCCAAACATACTCAACTAGTAGAGCTCTATTACAATGGATAATGCAAAACAGTTCATGTATTCTCACACATTCAAAACTTCTAGCCTTTAATATAAAATACAGCTTATAAGTGGCATTGATTGTATTATAACTATTTTCTCAATTCTGAGAAAATCCTGAAATATGTCATAGTCAACTACATGTTAGGGGCAGGATGTGGTAATCTGCTTCACATGGTCACCTGGGGACCCGGGAACCTTCTAACTAGTTATTCAACTATCTTCTAGGAGTCTCTTTTTATAAAAGCAGCATACGTATTCAATTCTTCAAATGAGTCCCTAAAGCCCTCAGACTCTATTTCCATTTCATATGAAGTGTTAAGATTGCATTTTTCTGAAAGAAAATCACAGAATCTAATAGAAAAACTTCAATAGAAAATCTCTTTATAGAATAATTTCACAGCAGGATCCTCTATGACCCACCTCCCAGAATATTGGAAATAAAAGCAAAAATAAACAAATGGGACCTAATTAACCTTAAAAGCTTCTGCACATCAAAGGAAACTATTAGCAAGGTGAAAAGACAGCCTTCAGAATGGGAGAAAATAATAGCAAATGAAGCAACTGACAAACAACTAATCTCAAAAATATACAAGCAACTCCTACAGCTCAACTCCAGAAAAATAAATGACCCAATCAAAAAATGGGCCAAAGAACTAAATAGACATTTCTCCAAAGAAGACATACAGATGGCTAACAAACACATGAAAAGATGCTCAACATCACTCATGATCAGAGAAATGCAAATCAAAACCACTATGAGGTACCATTTCACACCAGTCAGAATGGCTGCAATCCAAAAGTCTACAAGCGATAAATGCTGGAGAGGGTGTGGAGAAAAGGGAACCCTCTTACACTGTTGGTGGGAATGCAAACTAGTACAGCCACTATGGAGAACAGTGTGGAGATTCCTTAAAAAACTGGAAATAGAACTGCCTTATGATCCAGCAATCCCACTGCTGGGCATACACACTGAGGAAACCAGAAGGGAAAGAGACACGTGTACCCCAATGTTCTTCGCAGCACTGTTTATAATAGCCAGGACATGGAAGCAACCTAGATGTCCATCAGCAGATGAATGGGTAAGAAAGTGGTGGTACATATACACAATGGAGTATTACTCAGCCATTAAAAAGAATACATTTGAATCAGTTCTAATGAGGTGGATGAAACTGGAGCCTATTATACAGAGTGAAGTAAGCCAGAAGGAAAAACACCAATACAGTATAATAATGCATATATATGGAATTTAGAAAGATGGTAACAATAACCCTGTGTACGAGACAGCAAAAGAGACACTGATGTATAGAACAGTCTTATGGACTCTATGGGAGAGGGAGAGGGTGGGAAGATTTGGGAGAATGGCATTGAAACATGTAAAATATCATGTATGAAATGAGATGCCAGTCCAGGTTCGACGCACGATACTGGATGCTTGGGGCTAGTGCACTGGGACGACCCAGAGGGATGGTATGGGGAGGGAAAAGGGAGGAGGGTTCAGGATGGGGAACACATGTATACCTGTGGTGGATTCATTTTGATATTTGGCAAAACTAATACAATTATGTAAAGTTTAAAAATAAAATAAAATTAAAAAAAAAATTCCTAGCATAGATATTATGAAAAGCCTTGTAGACAGTCTAACTTGCTTAAAAAGTTGTTTAATATTAGAGATGTTACAAGGAAGTCTTATTTCATTTCAAAATAAAAATTAGATAAAAGAAATATGAAAAAAAAAGAATAATTTCTCAGCATGCAAATATGGTAAACATAGACATTAATGTATAAAACTATGGTCTAATTTTTGATAGTAACTCACCTTTAAGGGATAAAAGAAGGCTATAATCTATAGCCCCAAAACTTGCACATCTTGCAGAAAAGAAACAATACTTTATTTCACCATACCACTGAGGCCAAAAATAATTAACTGTATAAAATATTATCACAGTTATTAATGTCTCACATGTCCTAACTTTGTAAATCCTACAAAGCTAGTGAAGTCTGATATACTAAAATGAATGTCCAGATAGTACAGCAATGCTTTAACTCACATGGTCCATTTAGTGAGCTATGATGCTTGGGTACAGAAAGCCAATTAAAGAGGAGTTAGGAAGTATTTTCCAGAATTGTGAATTAGGACAGACTCAGTGCACTCTATTGCCATTTGGTTCCTAAAGCTTATCTAAATTATCCGACCTATTGGAGACCTTATAAAGTAAATGCAACTCTTGTGATTCAATTCATGGAAAACTATTCCTATAGGAGGCCTCAATATTTTCCACCAGACTTTTGTCTTTTTACAGTGGTTATTTCAAGCAGCTTTTTCCTCTCTCTAGTAAATAATCCAAAATCTATGGAAAATTGCATTTGGCAAGCTAAGCTATGGTTTTCTAATTAACAGTCAAGTTGGTCATAATGAAATGGGACAGTTTCAAATATGTATCTGAATTTTCTGAAAGAATTCTCTGAAAGAACCTTCCTATCCCTGGTTCTTGGGGCAATGTTAAGAGGAGATACTCCAGGCAAACGTACATGTTATAGAATGTCAAAATGTAAATCTTTCCATTTCAATTGAGACAAAAATATGATACACATCAAATACAGAAATGAATGCAAGACAGATGACCATATATAACATTTATAAAGAAAATCTCAGTGTCAACAATTCTTAGATTCCTCAAGCAAATCATATATAATAAGCTGGGTCAAGGTATGGAGAGTAAATTTCTGAGAAGACTCATTGGTACCCAGGTGGTCCTAGTGGTAAAGAACCTTCAATCAGTGCAGGAGATGTAGGAGACACAGGTTCAATCCCTGGGTCAGGAAGATTGCCTGGAGGAGGGCATGGCAACCCACTTCGGTATTCTTGACTGGATAAACCCATGGACAGAGGATCCTGGTGGGCTACAGTCCATAGGGTCGCAAAGAGCTGGACACAACTGAAGTGACTGAGGAGGCATGCACCCATTGGTAGAAATCCCCAGCCTCTCCCAAGAAGGATGGAATAAGTGTGGAAGGTTCCAACTCTTCATCTAAAGCCTCAGAATGGGGATTTTCATTATACTACTCCCAGATCCTGGAATGTCAATTCCCTGAAGTTTGGAGTTGCAGAGAATGCCTCAGGATCTTCCAGTGGCTTGGGGTGGGAGAATAAATGTAGTTCTGTTTGGACTGGCCTTCACATCCAGAGACCGTCAGGTCCAAGGTGTTGAGTCATGCCAGAAAGAAAAAAAGCAAGACTGGAGCCATTTTAAATCCAAGTGTTAAGTCCAGGAGTAAAAGTAGAGAGCACCAATAGTTTATTATTTGTGGAGTGGCCTACCAGAAAAACAGAGGCCAAAGGAAAAGCAATATATTGGGAAATGGATTGTTCTGCTCATACCATGAGAGGTAGAACTGAACATGTCACCATGTTCAGAGAAACACACACATATATATACATGTTCAAGAAACACACACATATATATACACAGGCACCATAAGAGAAAGAAATCAGCATTTAACATCTACCAGACCTCAAAAGTTTAAAATCGGCTTCACCAGATGTCACCCAAGTAAGATATTTCTCTGTTCTATGTCATTTTTTTTCCCTTCTCTCCACCTGTTTCTTTTTTTTTCTTTGAAGCTAGAGAGTGGAAGAAGTGAGGTAAGAAGAGGGATGGAAAAAAGAAGCTGAGTATACTATTTTCTCCTTATTAGATCAAAGGTTTCCATCTGCTACAGGTCTTAGGTAAGGAAGAGGATAACTATCAACAGTTAGTTGGACTTTCCTCTTATTGTTTTTCAGGTGCTCGATCATGTCCAGCTCTTTGTGACCCCATGGACTGCAGCACACCAGGCTTCCCTGTCCTTCACCATCTCCCGCAGCTTGCTCAAATTCCTGTTGATTGAGTCAGTGATGCCATCCAACCATCCCTTCAACAAAGATTAAAATATTACTATGCACAGTGAGATTTTTACTTAATGAATGAACACTGTATTTGTAATTTAAAAGGACTAGAACCATAAGATTGCTGTTACCAGAGATTAATAAGAAATGTCTTAAGCCTGTCAAGATTTCATCAAGGGTCAGCAACACTGCCCCTTCTGAACAGATTTTCATGGACATAGAAGATAAAAAATAAAATTGTTCTTTGATTACAAATGAACCACATATGCTAAACATTCAAGTGACACAATATTTATAATTAAAAAGAACTTGACCCTAAATGACTCACCTCCCCCCAGCTTTAATAAGTGGGCTAAACTACCTATAAATCATGGCTCATCTTCTTGTTTACAATATGCAGGCCAAAGTCATCAAGTCAGACCCTAAGGTTGTTCTTTGGTTATCAGTATTACATCTTGCTAATTTTAATAACTCTTGAGAATCCCTTGGACTGCAAGGAGATCAAACCAGTCAATCCTAAAGGAAATAAACCCTGAACATTCATTGGAAGGACTAATGCTGAAGCCCCAATTCTTTGGCCACCTGATGCGAAGAGTCAGTTCACTGGAAAAGACCCTGATGCTGGGAAAGGTTGAGGGCAGAAGGAGAAGCGGGCAGCAGAGGATGAGATGGTTAGATAGCATTATCAACTCAATGGACATGAATTTGAACAAACTCCAGGAGATAGTGAAGGACAGGAAAGCCTGACAAGGTGCAGTCCACGTGGAATGCAAAGAGTTGGACACAACTTAGCAACTGAAAAATAACAATGCTAATAACACATTAAGGAGAAAACCAGTTTCTCTCAAAAACATAAAGCATTTGACTGCTGTTGGTGTTGTTCAGTTGCTAAGTCATTGCTTTTCAAACCTAAAGTAGGTGAGAGAGAGTCATGATGCCCACATTCTCAAGAGACATCCATAAGATAGTCTTTTGAAACAATTAATTGGGAAAAAAAATTCCAAAAATGTACATGGTATAACAACCATGAAAAGGGCCACTGAATAGATAAAGCATCCCAACTGTGTCTTGTTCTAATACTTGCTCTGTCTCTTCAAATTATGTTCTTTGCCTTTTAATATGCCTTGCAAACTTTTTCTTGACAGCCAAATATAAGGTACCAAGTAAAAGAAAAGGCTATAAAAAAGACCCTTAGTAATATGCCATGGGAGGGATAGCCGTTTTTATTCTTCTGATTAAATCTCAGTCTTTTAGAGCCTGTGCCTCTGCACTTCACCACTGTTTCTCAGCCACAGTCGCCCTATCCCCTCAAACCCCCAACTCTTAAGTGAGACAGGATAGCTAGAGATACTGAAGTATTTCCCTTCCCCAGGTCAGTCAGGCTCTAGTTATCTAGTTTCTCCTGAGGACAGGTCTTGTTAAGAAGAACAGAATGTTCTGGGCATTTTTAAATGGTTCCTTACTCTTCCCCCTCCTGCCAGAAGTGAAAGTCGCACAGTCAGGGTCTGATTCTTTGTGACCCTATGGACTGTAGCCTGCCTGTCTCCTCAGTCCATGGAATTGTCCAGGCAAGAGTATTGGAGTGGGTTGCTATTTCCTTCTCCAGGGGATCTATATTTTTCTCCCACATTTACTGTGGGAACTTGACCAATCTCCTGAGGATAAATCTCATAATAGTGTGCACCTCTCCTCCCCTCACCACTGTCAGCGGGTCTAGTTTTTCACCCTCAGAGTTGTCTTCCCAAAAAAGTGAATTGAAAAAAGAAGCCCTGGTGGATCAGACTGTAAATAATCTACCTTGTGGGAGACGTGAGCTGGAGCCCTGATTGGGGAAAATCCCCTAGAGAAGGGGATTGCAATCCACTGCAGTATTCTTGCCTGAAGAATTCCATGGACAGAGGAGCCTGGAGGGGCTACAGTCCAGAGGGTCACAAAGAGTTGGACACTAAGCCACCAGCAATTTTTCAATTATAGTTTTCCTGAGGTGGTTTCCACTCCCAAGTCTCTATTCCCTGTACCTGCCTGACTCTTCAATCGTGGGGGCAGTGTTTGTGTCTCACCTCTCTTACAGATCCAAAAAAAGATGTTGACTTTTTTAGTCTGTTCAGTTTTTACTTTTTTTTTTTTTTTTTTAAGGAAGACTGGTGATTTCCAAGCTCCTTATATGTGATGCAGAACCAGAAACTGGGAGTCTTAAAATAGACTTTAATCTCTTCCAGAATTATACAAAATACTTAACTCACCAAAATTGTTAATCAATAGTATCCTCATCTTTGACATATTAGCACTCCTCTCAAAGGTCACAGTGAGAGTGAGGCAGGATGAATGCCCCTGAATTGTATTAAAAAGATGTCTTCTAGAGCAGTGTAGTGAAAGAAATATGGGCTTGAGCAAAAGCCAGATGTTGCAACTTTCTTCATTTTATGAAATTGATTAAACAGCAACAAAGTGGGTTTTATTTGCTATTATCAAGTTCAGGGTACAAGTTGAAAGGGCTCATAAACTGAAATTAAAAATGAACATCTATTAGGTTGGTGCAAGTGTAACTGCGGTTTTTGCATTGTTGATATTTGCCATATGAACTGGAATACATTCTCAGTAAATGTGGTTATGTTATACATCATTTTAATGCATATTTCTCATGTCATGTTTTTTGCTAATGAATTATTACTTGCTGTTTGTTTTGTATTTATCTTAGACTATGGAAATGATGTTAGACGAAAAGCAAATTCAAGCAGTTTTGAGTTCAAAATGGGTTGTAAAGCAGGGGAGACAACCAGAAGCATCAACAACGTGTTTGGCCCAGGAACAGCTAGCTAACATACAATCCAGTGATGGTTCTAGCTGAGACCAGAGCCTTGAAGATGAGGAGCCTAGTGGCCAGCCATGGGAAGGTGACAACAACAAATTGAGAGAAATCATAAAAGTTGATCCTCGTACAACTACTTGAGAAGTTGCCAAAGAACTCAGTGTCGACCATTCTACAGTCACTCAGCATTTGAAGCAAATTGGAAAGGTGAAAAACTTGATAAGCAGGTGCCTCATGAGCTGACCAGAAATCAAAAAAATCATGATTTTGAAATGTCAATTCTCTTATTTTATACAACAACAATGAACTATTTTTTGATCAGATTATGATATATGATGAAAAGTGATATTATATGACAACCAACAGGCAATGACCAGCTCTGTGGTTGGACTAAGAAGAAATTTCAAACCACTTTCCAACGCCAAACCTTCACCCAAAAAAAAGGTCACCGTCACTGTTTGGTGGTCTGCTGTTGGTCTGATGTACAGCTTTCTGAATCCCGGCAACACCAATACACATCTGAGAAGTCTGCTCAGCGAGTCAACGAGATGCACTGAAAACTGCAACGCCAGCAGCCAGCATTGGTCAACAGAAAGGGCCTGATTTTCCTCCACAACAATGCCTGACCTCATATCACACAACCAGCATTTCAAAAGATGAACAAATTGGGCTATAAAGTTTTACCTCATCTACAGTTAGAACTGGACGTGGAACAACAGACTGGTTCCAAATAGGAAAAGGAGTACGTCAAGGCTGTATGTTGTCACCCTGCTTATTTAACTTCTATGCAGAGTATATCATGAGAAACGCTGGGCTGGAAGAAGCACAAGCTGGAATCAAGATTGCCAGGAGAAATATCAATAACCTCAGATATGCAGATGACACCACCCTTATGGCAGAAAGTGAAGAGGAACTCAAAAGCCTCTTGATGAAAGTGAAAGTGGAGAGTGAAAAAGTTGGCTTAAAAGTCAACATTCAGAAAACGAAGATCATGGCATCTGGTCCCATCACTTCATGGCAAATAGATGGGGAAACAGTGGAAACAGTGTCAGACTTTATTTTGGGGGGCTCCAAAATCACTGCAGATGGTGACTGCAGCCATGAAATTAAAAGATGTTTACTCCTTGGAAGGAAAGTTATGACCAACCTAGATAGCATATTCAAAAGCAGAGACATTACTTTGCTAACAAAGGTTCATCTAGTCAAGGCTATGGTTTTTCCTGTGGTCATGTATGGATGTGAGAGTTGGACTGTGAAGAAGGCTGAGCGCTGAAGAATTGATGCTTTTGAACTGTGGTGTTGGAGAAGACTCTTGAGAGTCCCTTGGACTGCAAGGAGATGCAACCAGTCCATTCTGAAGGAGATCAGCCCTGGGATTTCTTTGGAAGGAATGATGCTAAAGCTGAAACTCCAATACTATGGCCACCTCATGCAAAGAGTTGACTCATTGGAAAAGACTCTGATGCTGGGAGGGATTGGGGGCAGGAGGAGAAGGGGATGACAGAGGATGAGATGGCTGGATGGCATCACTGACTCGATGGACATGAGTCTGAGTGAACTCTGGGAGTTGGTGATGGACAGGGAGGCCTGGCATGCTGCGATTCTTGGGGTTGCAAAGAGTCAGACACGACTGAGCAACTGAAGTGACTGACCCTATTCACCTGACCTCTCGCCAACTGACTACCACTTCATCAAGCATCTCAACAACTTTTTGCAAGGAAAACACTTCCACAACCCGCAGGATGCAGAAAATGCTTTCCAAGAGTTGATCAAATCCCAAGCATGGATTTTTATACTGTAAGTATAAGCAAACTTATTTCTCATTAGCAAAAATGTGTTGATTGTAATGGTTCCTATTTTGATTAATAAAAATATGTTTGAGCCTAGTTATAACGATTTAAAATTCACAGTCCAAAATCACAATTACTTTTTTCACCAACTGAATAGGGCTTCCCTGGTGGTACAATGGGTAAGAATCTGCCTTCCAACGCAAAGGACATGGATTCCATCTCTGATCCAGGAAGATTCCACATGCTGCAGAGCAACTAAGACAATGTGTCAAAACTACTGAACCTGTTCTCTAGAGCCTGTGAGCCGCAACTACTGAAGCCTGCACACCTAGAGCTCATGCCTCAAAGCAAGAGAAGCCACTGCAGTGGGAAGCCTATGCAGCTCAACTATAGAGCAGACGTTGCTCTCCACAATAGAGAAAGCTCTCGTGCATGCAAAGACTGATGCAAGCCAAAATTAAAATAAAATAAATATAAATAATTTTTAAAATAAAGTTATTTAAAGTGAGCATATTGATCTAAGAATAACTTTTCATCAAAGGCTTCTAATCTCACATATGTATAAATATAAAACTCTTACTTCAAGAATACTTGCAGTTTGCAAGTTTTCTTCATTTATCTTCTAATATCTGGTCCAATCAAAAAACAATCAGCTTAGGAAACTATGGTTTTGAATACAATGGCGTCATAGCCATGAACAATGTCCCAGTATGCTTACAATTCTGAGGGCACCCTCCTAATTGTTCTGAACAGAGAGACAGCCAACTCCAAACACACAGACATAAACTAAATTAACTAAAGCAGATAAGGAAAACAGGCAACCCTACTGTCATTCTGGTGATTGAAGATGTTTCTTAGAATCAGAAATTCACTGTGACACAATAGCAAATGAGTTTGTAGTTATCCCCACACCCACAGATCAGGAAGTTGGTCTCTTGCTAGTGAACATTATGCTATCAGATACAAGAAGAAAAATAATACATCCAGTGTGTGATAGATAATTACAGATAACTCAGTGCCTGAGACTAAGGAAATAATGGTCACTCAGTGATCATGGCCGGAGAAGGCAATGGCAACCCACTCCAGTACTCTTGCCTGGAAAATCCCATGGGCGGAGGAGCCTGGCAGGCTTCAGTCCATGGGGTCGCTAAGAGTCGGACACGACTGAGTGACTTCACTTTCACTTTTCACTTTCATGCATTGGAGAAGGAAATGGCAACGCACTCCAGTGTTCTTGCCTGGAAAATCCCAGGGACGGGGGAGCCTGGTGGGCTGCCGTCTGTGGGGTTGCACAGAGTCGGACATGACTGAAGCAACTTAGCAGCAGCAGCAGCAGTGATCATGGCAATTGAGGAATTTCATAGCAACATAAAACATCATTGTTAGTTTAGTTGTTGTCATCCTTTAGGCTGTTGAGACAATGTTCTCTCGCTAGTTTGGGGCTCATAGCATTTAAGGATTTCTGGTTTACAAATATGTTCTTTATTCAGCAGCTAACTCTTTAGAATTATACCTTTAAGAATCCAAAGTTTTTGGCTTAAGACAGTGACACATAGCCAAGGCTTTACATTAGACTCACCTGGGGAGTTTTTAAACTTCAATATTCTACAAATCTACATCCTTGGAGTTTCCCATTTAATTGGTTTTGGGGTAGGGTCCAAGAAATATTTTTTAATAGCAAGCAAAGACTTAAAATGGGGTTTATTTGGGCCTCAGATCAGATCAGTAGTTCAGTCGTGTCTGACTCTTTGCGACCCCATGAATCGCAGCACGTCAGGCCTCCCTGTCCATCACCAACTCCTGGAGTTCACCCAGACTCACATCCATCGAGTCAGTGATGCCATCCAGCCATCTCATCCTCTGTCATCCCCTTCTCCTCCTGCCCCCAATCCCTCCCAGCATCAGAGTCTTTTCCAATGAGTCAACTCTTTGCATGAGGTGGCCAAAGTACTGGAGTTTCAGCTTTAGCATCATTCCTTCCAAAGAAATCCCAGGGCTGATCTCCTTCAGAATGGACTGGTTGGATCTCCTTGCAGTCCAAGGGACTCTCAAGAGTCTTCTCCAACACCACACTTCAAAAGCATCAATTCTTCGGCGCTCAGCCTTCTTCACAGTCCAACTCTTACATCCATACATGACCACAGGAAAAACCATAGCCTTGACTAGACAAACCTTTGTTGGCAAAGTAATGTCTCTGCTTTTGAATATGCTATCTAGGTTGGTCATATGCAGTCTTTATAGAGAAAGGAAGAATTATATCAGGTGCTATGCATGTCAGAGTAAATAGAAGTTGAAATCCATAGGCATACCATAGAGGACAAGAGAAAGACACAAAAAGTCAAGGCAGAAATTTAAACTATCCACTGCAGTATTTTACCCAGAACCAACTCTCACTCATCATCATGGCTTATCTAGAGTGCAAAAACATGATGAAGATTAGATGGACTTGGAAAAGTTTAGCACATGGTGAATTTTAGAAAACTTGTTCTGAAAGTCTATTTATCATGGCTGGTTTCTTTCTGAGAAGTAGCACATAAAATGTTTGACACGCATTGTCTTCACCATAGTCCTTAGCTCAGCAGGTATTTTCTCTAGTTCAGACGGAGAAAATTTTCATGAAGACAATAAGTAACCCTACAAAGGTCACCCAGCATTCTCTGTCACTCCAACTGGGAAAATAATAACAAGTTAAATTTAAGTAAAGCCTTCTTTTCAAAGAGAACTAACACACATTTCCAAGTAGAGGAAGCTGAAAGAATTACCACTCTCTCCTAGGTCACTTAAACCCACAGATTTAACACAACACAAAAGAGTTTATGGCAGACCTTTCTTGTCCATTTCAATCTCAAAAGCTATGGCACCAGTAAATAAAATATAAAACCTTTTCAGAGTACTATAAATGTTTGTGGAGTAAAGATTTATTTTAAAAATATAGCAAAACTGCTTCCACAACAAAAGGACAATACTGGCTTTCTAAAATATTAAAAGTTTTGTTCAAAAATCAGGGCCATTTAGAGTTCAGTTTTAAAGTGTAGGAATTTTTCTTTTTAAAATCCAAAAGCAAAATTTTAGCCCTCTGTAACTTATTTATATTGAGATGCAAATAAGATACAATGTGTTCTTTGTAATCTACAAGTAAAAATTCTTCACTTACTAGAGCATATCAGCGCTGAGTTCTTAAAGCAATCAGCTGAGTCTTAGATGTTACACCAATGCCAGGAGATTATAATGGCAACATGTTGCAAATTAAATAGCTCTGAAATAAAGATTTTACTTTTCTGTTTTAACAGAAATTAGATTCTGGACTAAATTATTTAGCAACCAAATAGAGAATAAGCAAAAGTATGATTCCATTACCTTTAGATGATTGTTAGCAACCAAGACTAATGGCTGAGACAAACAAATTACTGCCGCAAGGTGAGCTGCAAGTCCATCTGCTCCTCCCTGTTTGATTTCTTGAAGCGATTCTAACTGCTAATTAAGCATGAAAAGTTGTGCTGTGAACCTTTCACCTGACATTCGTAAAAGGTAGAAGTTCTTAAGGAGCCCTCAGAGCAATGTATATGTCATCAATTGCTATCTCAGCGACGACCTGCTGTCCTGCAGTACAGGGTCTCAAACTGTGATTGTTCTGCTCTTGGGGAAGAAACTTTCTTTTTTACTTTTTACTGGCTAATATACACAGACACATCTACTAACTGTTTTGAGTGAATTGGTTTGCTTCTCGCATAAACCTTAGTTCATTAGATGCTCAGACACAGGAGGAAGGCAAATCTGACTCCCACCTTACGTGCAGACAGTGCCAAGGTGATCTGTCTTAGCGTGCAGAGCCTAGGCTCCAGAGCCAACATTTCTTGCTACTTCTTCTGGCCTAAAGCCAGAAAACTGGCTCTCTGCCTTGGCTGCACATTGGAAACACCTGGAGAACTTTTAAAAATGCTGACATCTGGGTCCCACCCCTAGAGATTTTAATTTCATTGGTTTGGGGTGAAGTTTGAGCACTGGAAATTTTTAAAGTTCCCCCAGGTGATTATAATGTGCAGCCAAGGCTGAGACCTGATTTAGAAGGAGGCCCTAATTAAATCTGATTATCACCTCTGAAGACACTGTTAAGATGTCCCGGCTGCTTTCAGAAATCACAGGGAGCCTATGACTGTAAGTCCCTCTAACTGTGATCCCTGTGATGCACTTCCATACAATCCCTCATCTAACACATTTTCCCATTCCTTTCTCATTTCCACATGGTCTTCTACTTTGCTCTGGGAAACTCACAGTCTATCATAAGCAAAATCACCTGACTCAGTAATCACAACTTGTTATTATTGATAACTACAATCATTCCACTCTTGGTTTCTAATATCCCACTCTCCAAAACTAAGATATTGTTGGATGCTCTTTATCCCAACTCTAACAATTATTTGCCACACTGGAGCCTCTATTGATTTTTGTTCTCTATAATTTCCTTCATAATATTTTTTTCATCCTTACCCTATTTAGAGTTGATGGTTCATCAAAATACTTCTTTCTTCATCTTTCCCTTCAGGATACTAAGTTCACAAGATTCCAACTCTGGTTAACTTCTAGTTCTCATCCAACTTCTAGTTCTCACCTACTTTCTAACTTTACCTGAGTAGCTGAGTCTTGCTAACGAAAATCTTGGAGCCATGCTGGTCTCAGCTTAAGTAAATGACCATAGATTTCAAGGGGAGAGGCAATGTTGCCTGGAATTACATGAAAGCATCATTGTAAAACTATTCTCCCACTCTCCTAGATGCCAATTTCTCACCTTTATCTGACAACATCCAAAACCCACCTTCCCTCCTAACCTTTACTAAATTTCTTTGCACTTAATTCTATAGGGAAAACAAGAACACCAAATAATATCCTCATCTGTCCACCACCTCATCAAGGTCAAATGTGACCTCCACATTGCAAATCCAAATGTCAAGGCTGTTTTCTTAACTGATATATCTTAAATATCTAACATAAATTCCATATTTAACATGCTTCAAACAAAAGTATTGATCTAATTATAAATTCTAAAACAAGTTTTTCCCTAATCTTAATAAAATGGCAATTTCATTTTTATAAATATCCATATCAAAGACACTGAATCCTTCCACAATTCCTCTCTTGCTCCCTATATTTAAAATAACACTATAACCCAAACCATTTTTCATATCATCCAGCATTATCAACCTTGCCTGTACTATTGAGATTCTTCTTAACAGGCTACCTATTTCCATCATAGCTTCTACTACAGTCAATGAGAATGATATTTTCAAAATGTAAATCAGAACATGGCACTGCTCTGCTCCAGAACCTCCAGCGGCTTCCATGCCATTCAAAAGTATCCCATCAAGAATCTTCACCAAAGCCTCCAAAGGCCTGACATACTTAACCCTTCTCCTGTATTTTATAATACTCTGTTCCATCTTGTACTTGTTTGCCATAACTCTCATCCACAGTCATGCCTTTCCAACCAGACTGTCCTTTTTAGCCCAAGCAAACCACTGCTTCAAAACTTTTGGGACCTTTGAATTTATTTTATTCCCTCTTACTAGAACACTCTTTCCCTAAATATTATCCTGGCTCTCTCATTCTTTTCATTCAGAGAGAAAAGCCACATAGACAGAGAGGTCTTCAATTATACTAACGGAATCCTAAGACCTCCATCCTCAGTCTCACAGTATCTACCTCATTATTACACTATATATTGTCTTAATAGCCCTGAAATTGTTTTTTTTGTTTGTTTGTTTGTTTGTTTTGCTATCTACCCCCAATTGCACTCATCTCACACGCTAGTAAAGTAATGCTCAAAATTCTCCACGCCAGGCTTCAGCAAAACGTGAACCGTGAGCTTTCTGATGTTCAAGCTGGTTTTAGAAAAGGCAGAGGAACCAGAGATCAAATTGCCAACATCTGCTGGATCATGGAAAAAGGAAGAGAGTTTCAGAAAAACACCTATTTATGTTTTATTGACTATGCCAAAGCCTTTGACTGTGTGGATCACAATAAACTGTGGAAAATTCTGAAAGAGATGGGAATCCCAGACCACCTGACCTGCCTCTTGAGAAATCTGTATGCAGGTCAGGAAGCAACAGTTAGAACTGGACATGGAACAACAGACTGGTTCCAGATAGGAAAAGGAGTACATCAAGGCAGAGTACATCATGCAGAGTATATGCAGAGTACATCATGAGAAACACTGGGCTGGAAGAAACACAAACTGGAATCAAGATTGACAAGAGAAATATCAATAATCTCAGATATGCAGATGACACCACCATTATGGCAGAAAGTGAAGAGGAACTAAAAAACCTCTTGATGAAAGTGAAAGAAGAGAGTGAAAAAGTTGGCTGAAAGCTGAACATTCAGAAAACAAAGATCATGGCATGTGGTCCCATCACATCATGGGAAATAGATGGGGAAACAGTGGAAACAGTGTCAGACTTTATTTTTCTGGGCTCCAAAATCACTGCAGATGGTGACTGCAGCCATGAAATTAAAAGACGCTTACTCCTTGGAAGGAAAGTTATGACCAACCTAGATAGCATATTCAAAAGCAGAGACATTACTTTGCCAACAAAGGTCCATCTAGTCAAGGCTATGGTTTTTCCAGTGGTCATGTATGGATGTGAGAGTTGGACTGTGAAGAAGGCTGAGCGCCAAAGAATTGATGCTTTTGAACTGTGGTGTTGGAGAAGACTCTTGAGAATCACTTGGACTGCAAGGAGATCCAACCAGGCCATTCTGAAGGAGATCAGCCCTGGGATTTCTCTGGAAGGAATGATGCTAAAGCTGAAACTCTAGTACTTTGGCCACCTCATGCGAAGAGTTGACTCATTGGAAAAGACTCTGATGCTGGGAGGGATTGGGGGTAGGAGGAGAAGGGGATGACAGAGGATGATGGCTGGATGGCATCACTGACTCGATGGACATAAGTCTGGGTGAACTCCGGGAGTTGGTGATGGACAGGGAGGCCTGGCGTGCTGCGATTCATGGGGTCACAAAGAGTTGGACACGACTGACCAACTGAACTGAACTGAACTGACCCCCCAATAATAAAAGCTCCATAATAGCAGATATTATTTATTTTATTCATTATTTTATCCTCGTACTATATTTTTAATAATATTAAATGACAGAAAAGTTAACATTTTTCAGTTTTTTCATTTATAAAATGGAAAATAATACCTGATTATAATGAAAATTAAAAGCATTTATATATGTAGAACACCAGGCATACAATAAGCCTTTGATAGAAGTAAAAATAAAATTATGGCAAGAAATATGCTAATTTTTGGCCAAAATGGCCAACATAAGCTATTCATATATATATATGAATATATATATATATTTTTTTTTTGCTGTTGTTCAGTTGCTAAGTTGTGTCTCACTCTTTGCAACCCCATAGGCTACAGTACGCGAGGCTTCCCTGTCCTTCACTACCTCCCAGAGTTTGCTCAAATTCATGTCCATTGAGTCAGTGATGCAATCTAACCATCTCATTCTCTGTTGTTTCCATCTCACTTTGCCTTCAATCTTTTCCAGTATCAGGGTCTTTTTCAATGCGTCAGCTCTTTGCATCAGGTAGCCAAAGTAATAGAGCTTTAGCTTCAGTATCAGTCCTTCCAATGAATATTCAGGATTTATTTCCTTTAGGATTGACTGTTTTGATTTCCTTGCTGTCCAAGGGACTCTCAAGAGTATTCTCTAACACTACAGTTCAAAAGCCTCAATTCTTCAATACTCAGCCTTCTTTATGGTCCAACTATCACATTCGTACATGACTACTGGAAAAACCATAGCTTTTACTGTAAGGACCTTTGTTGGCAAAGTGATGTCTCTCCTTTTAAAATGCTGTCTAGGTTTTCATAGCTTTCCTTCCAAGGAGCAAGCGTCTTTTAATTTCAGGACTGAGTCACCATCTGCAGTGATTTTGGAGGCCAAGAAAAGAAAATCTGTCACTGTTCCACTTTTTCTCCTTCTTTTAGACATGAAGTGATGGAACCGGATGCCAATGATCTTCGGGGTTTTTTTAATATAGAGTTCCAAGCTGCGTTTTCACTCTCCTCCTTCACCCTCATCAAGAGGCTCTAGTTCCTGTTCATTTTCTGCCATTAGCATGGTATCATCTGTGTATCTGAAGTTGCTGATATTTCTCCTGGCAGTATTGATCCCAGCTTGTGATTCATCCAGCCTGGCATTTTGCATGATGTACTCTGCATATAGGCTAAATAAGCAGGGTGACAATACACGGCCTTGTCATACTTTTCTCCCAGCTGTGAACCAGTCCGTTGTTCCATGTCTGATTCTAACAGTTGCTTCTTGACCTGCGTATAGGTTTCTTAGGAGACAAGTAAGGTGGTCTGGTATTCCCATCTCTTGAAGAATTTTCCACAGTTTGTTGTGATCCACAGTCAAATGCTTTAGCATAGTCAATGAAGAAGAAGTACATGTTTTTCTGGAATCCTTTGCTTTCTCCGTGATCCAACCGATGTTGTCAATTTGATCTCTGGTTCCTCTGCCTTTTCTAAAACCATCTTGCACGTCTAGAAGTTCACGTACTGCTGAAGCCAGCTTGAAAGATTTTGAGCATAACCTTGTTAGCATGTGAAGTGTATGTAATTGTACAGTACAAATTCAGAATACTATAATGTGATGATGTGATAACCAAGGTTAATGGACAGAAGTATTAAAAATAGCTATAGCTTTAATAATCTGTGAATGTATACTAACAGAAAAAGAGGTAAATTTTAACATCAAAAACATAAAGATGATAGAGCTTTATATGTGATCAAAGTTAGCTGGTTATTGGCATAAAATAGACTTGTATCTATAAGGCATTTTATATAAACCTCATGGTAACCACAAATCAAAAGATATATGAAAAACAAAGAAAAGGAAATCAAAGCATACTGTTACAGAAAATTATCAGTTCACAAATGAAGACTACACAAGAGGAAGAAAAAAACAAGAAAACTACAAAGAAGAGAAATATAAGATGGCATTAGAAAGTCCTTACCTATTAAGAGATATTAATAATCATTTTATTAGATGTAAATGGATTAATTCCCAATCAAACCATTTTAAAGATACACATAGGCTTAACATGAAGAAATGGGAAAAGATATTCCAGCCAAGTGGAAACTAAAAGAGAGTAGGGGTAGCTATACTTGTATCAGACAAACAGACTTTAAATCAAAAGCATGTAAGAAGAGGCAAATTTCCTTCAGTTCAGTTCAGTTCAGTCGCTCAGTCATGTCTGACTCTTTGCGACCCTATGAACCACAGCATGACAGGCCTCCCTGTGCACCACCAACTCCTGGAGCCTACCCAAACTCATGTCCATTGAGTCAGTGATGCCATCCAACCATCTCATCCTCTGTCGTCCCCTTCTCCTCCTGCCTTCAATCTTTCCTGGCATCAGGGTCTTTTCAAATGAGTCAGTTCTTTGCATCAGGTGGCCAAAGTATTGGAGTTTCAGCTTCAACAGCAGTCCTTCCAATGAGCACCCAGATGAGCACTCAGGATTGATCTCCTTTAGGATGGACTGGTTGGATCTCCTTGCAGTCAAAGGGACTCTCAAGAGTCCTCTCCAAAACCACAGTTCAAAAGCATCAGTCCTTCAGTGCTCAGCTTTCTTTATAGTCCAACCCTCACACCCATACATGATCACTGGAAGAACTATATCCTTGACTAGACAAACCTTACATAATGATAAAGGGTTATATGTGTGTGTGTGTGTGTGTGTGTGTGTATACACAAAATATTATGATTTGAGTCAACATAGATACACAAAAGATCTTCACGACCAAGATAATCATGATGGTGTGATCACTCACCTAGAGCCAGACATCCTGGAATATAAAGTCAAGTTGGCCTTAGAAAGCATCACTATGAATAAAGCCAGTGGAGGTGATGGAATTCTAGTTGAGCTATTTCAAATCCTGGAAGATGATGCTGTGAAAGTGCTACACTCATATGCCAGCAAATTTGGAAAACTCAGCAGTGGCCACAGGACTGGAAAAGGTCAGTATTCATTCCAATCCCAAAGAAAGGCAATGCCAAAGAATGCTCAAACTACCGCACAATTTTGCACTCATCTCACACGCTAGTAAATTAATGTTCAAAATTCTCCAAGCCAGGCTTCAACAATATGGGAACCGTGAAATTCCAGATGTTCAAGCTGGTTTTAGAAAACGAAGAGGAACCAGAGATCAAATTGCTAACATCCGCTGGATCATCGAAAAAGCAAGAGAGTTCCAGAAAAACATCTATTTCTGCTTTATTGACTATGCCAAAGGCTTTGACTGTGTGGATCACAATAAACTATGGAAAATTCTGAAAGAGAGGGGAATCCCAGACTACCTGACCTGCCTCTTGAGAAATCTGTATGCAGGTCAGGAAGCAACAGTTAGAAATGGACATGGAACAACAGACTGGTTCCAAATAGGAAAAGGAGTATGTCAAGGCTGTATATTTTCACTCTGATTGTTTAACTTATATGTAGAGTACATCATGAGAAACACTGGGCTGGAAGAAGCACAAGCTGGAATCAAGATTGCCGGGAGAAATACCAATAACCTCAGATATGCAGATGATACCACCCTTATGGCAGAAAGTGAAGAGGAGTTAAAGAGCCTTTTGGTAAAAGTGAAAGAGGAGAGTGAAAAATTTGGCTTAAAGCTCAACATTCAGAAAATGAAGATCATGGCATGTGGTCCCATCACTTCATGGGAAATAGATGGGGAAACAGTGTCAGACTTTATTTTTTGGGGCTCCAAAATCACTGCAGATGGTGACTGCAGCCATGAAATTAAAAGACGCTTACTCCTTGGAAGGAAAGTTATGACCAACCTAGATAGCATATTGAAAAGCAGAGACATTACTTTGCCAACAAAGGTTTGTCTAGTCAAGGCTTTGATTTTTCCAGTGGTCATGGGAAAACCATTTATGGATGAGAGAGTTGGACTGTGAAGAAAGCTGAACACTGAAGAATTGATGCTTTTGAACTGTGGTGTTGGAGAAGACCCTTGAGAGTCCCTTGGACTGCAAGGAGATCCAACCAGTCCATTCTAAAGATCAGTCCTGGGTGTTCTTTGGAAGGACTGGTGCTAAAGCTCAAACTCCAGTACTTTGGCCACCTCATGCAAAGAGTTGACTCATTGGAAAAGACCCTGATGCTGGGAGGGATTGGGGGCAGGAGGAGAAGGGAACGACAGATGGCTGGATGGCATCACCGACTCGATGGACATGATTTTGGGTGAACTCCGGGAGTTGGTGATGGACAGGGAGACCTGGCGTGATGCAATTCATGGGGTAGCAGAGTCGGTCATGACTGAGTGACTGAACTGAACTGAGGTAAATTTGAGATCATTAGGCTAAGTGAAATAAGTCAGAGAAAGACAAATATCGCATGATCATGTTTACATGTAGAATCTAAAAAAGTTGAAATGATAGTAATAGAGAGTAGAATGATGGTTGTTAGGGGTGTGAGGTCAGAGTAATGAGGAGTTGTGGTCAAAAGGCACAAATTTCCAGCTATAAGATTAATAAAGTCTGGTGATCTAATGTACAATATGGTGAGTATAGTTAACAATACTATATACTCAACAATTGCTAAGCGAGTATATATTAAATTTTCTCACCTCACAAACACAGAAAAGGTAATTATATGAGGTAATGGAGGTGTTAATTAATCATATTATGGTAATCATTTTGCAATATATATGTTCAAATCATCACATTATACACCTTAAACCTATACAATTTTAAAAGTCAATTATATCTCAATGAAGCTGGAAAAAATAAAATAGCAAATATTTAGCCCATGCTTAGGTGTTAAAATTATTAGGTATAAAATGAGAGGCTGCATATATTTCAAATACTTAAATATTACATCTAGAAACTAACGACTCAAAGATTCCAATTTAAAGTTAAAAAAAAACAAGCAAGATAAAATATCTTGTGTAGATAATTTTACATTATGCATTTAATGTGAACTGTTGGCAATTCTCATTGTTCCCACAACCACAGAAAGTCTCGTTTTTGTATGATTTTATACAAAACAACCAATCAACTGAATTCAAAGCTGAAAATATTTTATATAAGTATATTTTACTCCTGACATTTTAAAGGATCTATTTATGGAATAAACGTTTCACTTTAAATTTAGTTCCCTGCTTTTTTGCCGCATCTACTGCGAGAATGAAGACCATTCTCAGCAACCAGACTGTCGACATCCCAGAAAATGTCGACATTAACTTGAAGGGACAGACAGTTATTGTGAAGGGCCCCAGAGGCACCCTGCGGAGGGACTTCAATCACATCAATGTAGAACTCAGTCTCCTTGGAAAGAAAAAGAAGAGGCTCCGTGTTGACAAATGGTGGGGAAACAGAAAGGAACTGGCCACTGTTCGCACAATCTGTAGTCACGTACAGAACATGATCAAGGGTGTTACACTGGGCTTCCGTTACAAGATGAGGTCAGTGTATGCCCACTTCCCCATCGATGTTGTTATTCAGGAGAATGGTTCTCTTGTGGAAATCCGAAATTTTGGGGGTGAAAAATACATACACAGGGTTCGAATGAGGCCAGGGGTTGCCTGTTCAGTATCTCAAGCCCAGAAAGATGAGTTGATTCTTGAAGGAAATGACATTGAACTTGTGTCAAATTCAGCTGCTTTGATTCAGCAAGCCACCACAGTTAAAAACAAGGATATCATAAAATTTTTGGATGGTATCTATGTTTCTGAAAAAGGAACAGTTCAGCAGGCTGATGAATAAGATCTCAGTGATCCTGCTGCAGAAACAACAAGATAGCAGATGGCTCTATGGACTCAGTTGTGATATTTTAAAGAGACAATAAAAACTCTTGATTTGAAAAAATTTAAAAAAATAAAATAAAATTAGTTCCCTTTGCAATTTTTTTACCACAACCAGGGCTACACTCACAGGTCTGGCTTCTAATTCTGTGAAATTGCCTACAATTAAACTGTTAAATTAGACTATAAGATAAAGTGGCAGTTAAACTGAATAAAGTTTAACATGTATGTTTGTAATTAAGGGCTGTAACAGAGAAATTTTAAATCTGATGAAAGTAATATAAGCATAGAACCTAGGGACTTCTGTAAATGGAGAACCTCCATTATTCCCTAAATGTCAATGGACCCCAGACTAAACCCACAGTTAAATAGGAAAAAGACATATAGATGTCTGTATAAAAGACTATTTACTGAATCTGGAAAAATTACCAGGTATGGTCCTAGGCACTTTATATATTTTATTTAATCCTCAAAATAATTTCTGTAAAATATAGTAGTATCACTACTTTATGTTTGTTGCTGTTCAGTCACTAAATTGTGCCTGACATTTTGAGACCCCATGGACTGCAATGCGGGGAGCCAGCGGGAGGCACTCCGCCCGTGGCAAAGGTCATGAGGAAGGAGGCTCAACATACGCAAAGGCGGGATCGAGCCTCAGGAGTCCCCCTAGAAATCCTCGAACATCTACCCCCATAACCAGAGCCTGCCTACTTTACTACTTTGTGCTCTCACCTACACCTCTGACTTTACCGGGGGCTGTCCCCCACCACCTCTTTCGGAGAAGGAGTTAACTTAGAGTTCCAGTTAATAATAATTCCTGGACGTGACAAGAGTGTTTTAACCTACAAACTCTTCTGAAGATTCTCTAGCCTGCCTGACAGGCTTGTCCGGCCACACGTGATTGCTCACAGCCTCCCAACCGTGAGAGGCACGAGATGCTTTAAACCTTCTAAAAACAGGTTCCTTAGAAAAATTAGAAAACCATTAGTATAAGTATAGTGGGCTGATTAGAAATTGTATTGGTGAAGGGTTTTTCATTTGTTGAGCCAATGTTTACTGCTAAGTCTCCACATCCCCTGCCCTTATACACATTAATGAATATATAGAAGAAATAAGTATTAACCTTTGATATTAATCACGTTAGACCTTAGGCTAAGTAAATTCTTTCCTTAACTAAAACCCACTACACCCTCACCCTATAGGAATGTAACTTTATTTGGGTGGCGTCTGTTTTAAGAATAATCACCCCTGGAGAAATAAGTGTCCTGGTTGACTGACCGCTGTCACAAGGAGAGGGTCGTAAATTGTCAGCAGGCCCCCTGGCCAGAAGATGATGTAACACCCCTAAGACCTCTGTATACATTTGTATGAAGCACCTGACTTTGATAAAAGTCAGGACTGCTGACCCCGCGTAACTTTTGCATAACATCTCAGTGTATAAAAGTAGACCATGGAAAATAAAGAATTGGGATCAGTTCCTCAAAAGTCTGGTCTCCCCATGTAGCACTCTCTCTCTCAAACTCTGGCTGAGTCTCCAACTGGAGTGCGGAGCCTGCCATGCTTACTAATTATGCCTGGGCTTCTAAGATCCGACCAGGGAGGCCTCAGTGTCTCCTCTCCTTCGGGAGAACGGAAGGACGCCTGCGGCCTACGTTAAGTGGTGCAAGCTTCTTGTCTTGAAGTTTTATTGGTCTCCCGCGTAAACCAAGCTACTCAGCCTCTTTTCTCCACCGAATTTTCCTACTGAGCTATCCTCATTCTATTACTCTTTATATCTCTAATTAATATCTAATTGAAGCTATTGTATCCTGATCCTCGCCGATGCTGTCCCCGCTTCGAACTCCCTGGATCAGCCGGGGCTGGACCCCAGCACTGCAGCATGCCAAGATCCCCTGTTTTCCATTATCTCCTGGAGTTTTCTCAAATTTATGTCCAATGAGTTGTTGATGTGCTTTATAGATAACAAAATTACAGTTAAGAGAGTAAATGACACAGGTAGTATCACACAACCTAAAAAGATAAAATCTGACAGTCTTTCAATCATACTATTTTGCTAACAATTTTTCTAGATTATATGAATACTAACAGAAAACCATAATCTGAATTTATACCCCTTTGCTTTGTACTTTACCTTAATAGCACCAATTTTTTCTATAAGGCATATTTCATAAAATAGACTACACTGGAACTCACAATGGGTCCAATTTCCCATCCCTACTCCCAAGACAGTATTTAAAGCATATTAACTAGATCATTGTGTTTTTATACATTTCTTATCTATCCTCAAGATTCTTAGAGCAAATATAAATGAAAAAGACACTAAAAATGCATTTGAAGTCATTTTAAGTACACTGTAAAAGTCAGCAGTCACTCAACAATAAGTTTTGTTTTCTGTTTTAAACAATGAACTACCTATTTTCATTCCCAGGATCTTGAAAGAAAAAACAAAACGGGATTGTTCAGCAATGAAGAGTTTATAACTTTAAGCTTTTTTAAAAAATGTTAACAACCTCTTACATGTTTTCATAAACACCATACTCGAGGCCAACTAATTCTCAGGGAATAAGCACTTAGGTCTTTAATAAAGATGGAAATTATCTTGTCAGCCAGGTCCTAGCATTCACTTATTAAAATGAACCATGACTGGGTCTTTACCTTTCTGATAAACTAAGCAGCAACCTGGATTTCAAACTCTTTCCATCCTCCCATTGAAAACTGATGATTACATGCTGAATGAAAACAGCACTTGCAGCTTAAGTGAAACAACATATACTTCTCTTCAACCCTACATGTTGCATTGTAATTTGAATGCATTCATCATTGTGTATTTTCAGATATAAATTACAAACTTGAATTAATGAAATAGATGTACATTTTCATTACGATCAATCATGAATGAAAATTTATCACCATGTATATACTGCAATAAGAATAGGCAAAACAAACTCCTGAAATTGAAAATAATTCATCATTCAAGGTGATTTAAAACTAGTCATAACACTATAATGGAAACCTATTTTATGAAATTAATATAACATTCCAAGATTTCTTTTTCTTGATATACAGAAAATTCATACAAATCTATGAAGCAAAACCTGAAACTTTAATAAAAAATAAGAGCTATGACTATAAGTAGATCATGCCCTTCTCTGAAAGTATAAGAGTCAAGGTTCAACATTAAGAATTTGGGAAATATATATATGTATATTTATGCAGAGAAAATTTTCAAAAATTTATGACTTAAGAACCTCCCAAAAGTATTATATGTCCTGAAATTCACTTTTATATATTTGTTTAATGAGTTTAATTATAGATGGAAATGATACTGTATTTATAATTTTGTTTCCCTTTGCCATTCACCTTGTGATCATTTTCTCATGTCATTAGGCATTCCTTGAAAACATCCTATAGACATTAAAATGAACAGAGCCTTTAGGGAATATTTGGGAAGTATTATAATGGAATATTCAAATGACTTCCTATCACACAGGTTTTAGACCATAAGGGATTCCCAGTAGGGTGTAAGGACAAAGACTTTGTCCTCTATAATGCTTTCTCAGTCATCATAATCTTTCCAATTGACAACAGTTTTTCTCAACTTTAGTCCTAGATTTAATTTTTCTGAGTAAATGTCACACTACCTATGCAGAATTTTGTTCTTTAACGTTACCATCCTCAGAGAGTTCCCTCTTTGTGATTCCAGAAAAATTAAAATTCCATAAATTATATTTAGATAATTACCAGAGTTTTCTTAAACTAACCTGACTTTTAAAAATTATTTATTAAATATGTGGATATTGGCCAAAACTGCCAGTTTATTTTTACTTATAGAGTTCTGACCACAGTGTGCATGGTATTATCCACACTGACAAGGCAGGCTTCCTTGGTGGCTCAGGCGGTAAAGAATCTGCCTGCAGTGCAGGAGACCTAGGTTCAATCCCTGGGTTGGGAAGATCCCCTGGAGGAGGGCATGGCAACCCACTCCAGTATTCTTGCTTGGAGAATCCCCATGGACAGGGGAGCCTGGTGGGCTACATACAGTCCATGGGGTCGCAGAGTCATACACAACTGAGCGACTAAGCACAGCACAGCTCACCAACAAGGAAACAAATTCCCACTCTTATTATAGAGACCAGCTCAGGATTGTATGTAACAGCTCAGAGGTCAGCATCCAGTGATCTTCAATCATCCTGGAAAATTGCATTTTATCCAAATTATGAACATCCGAAAGTTCTAATTTTAGCACATATTCTTTTAAAAATAAAACTATTGTAAGACTTTCATAAAGGCTACACATTTATCTCAGAATTTTTATAAAATATTAGACTAAGAAGAAATACCAATCAATTTGTATCCAAACTTAGAGTTTCTTGTCCTCCACATATTTGTGTGGATCAGGAAAAATAAACATGTGGATTTATTTAAAGTTATTTGTACATGACATGAAAAAAATTCTCATGACTTTAATGGTCTGGGACTCACAACTACTGACTTCCTACTGCGTAATGGATAGAGTTCAGAGTCCTTCCTGGACAAGGATGTGCATGACAGGTCAAGCATCATCAGGTCCCAGTAATGGCTGAGGCTTCCCTTCCCTGTACCTTCTCTGCAGTCCAGCTGACCTCTTCAGTTTCTTACAACAATCACACTAGTTCAGCACTCACAGTTTCACTTATGAATTTATGATCCATTTAGTCTATTCCACTTTGTCAAGTTCTAGGGAAAAGCCAGGCCTTTAATCTGTTCTTGGATTAAATTCTTCCATTAAACCTTCCCTGAACTGTTACTGTACTAGTCACACATACCGCTGCTTGGTTAAAGTCAAGTGGTCATTTTTGGATTGTATTCTAATTGCCTAATGTGCACGAATTCCCCCTCTCTGACAAGACTGTAAGATAATAAGAGGCAATTATAAATACCCCATGTGCAGCACATTAAGATGCAGTCTAGTAAGAATGCAATAAATACTTCTTTATTTGAATTTTTCTTCTTAGGTAATCAATGAGACTACTGCTGCAAATGCTACCACAGCTGTGAAATCTGCCAGTATCAATGTAACCAGAAGTAGAAATGAAAAGCTTTTGAAAGATTTTTTGACTGATATGTAAATATAGTCAAAATGCTTGTAATAAATTTTTATCATATCTCTACACTTTAAAAAAGTTATATAAATAAAGTAAATCATTGATAAGAATTTAATACTTTCAATACCCATCCTCATGGTAAACACAGTATAAATATGCTAAAAATTAAAATACAAAAATGTTCGTCTGAATCCAAATAATGTAGGATTTAATATTAACTAAATGAAAAGACTGGCCCCCAAATTATAGGTTCATGATACATAAAAATATGCCTTGCATGCATGCATGCATGCTAAGTCGCTTCAGTCCATCCACAAAATTCTCCAGGCAAGAATACTGGAGTGGGTTAGGCAACTTTAAATTTGATTACATAGTATTTTATTTATATTCAGCCTCTTCTTTCTTTTGAAACTTATTTCCAACTAGTCCTATATTTCCTTGGCACATTCAAATTTTTAAATACTTTTCTTTTAGTTAATGGAAAATATTCACAGAATAAGCAAAGTTGTATTATTTTAGGATATTCAGAACAACAAAAACACTAAAAGATTAAGTACTTGCTAGACAAACTCACTCAGGTGAATAAATCAAATTTCTTTAAGTAAAATATTAAGTATTTTCCCCCTTCACTGGCAAATAGTTAAAACCATGAATTGTAAATCTGTAAATGTTTAGAATCTACTGTATTCATGATTTTGTTATGCAGAGAAGGCAACCATCACTACAGAAGCTTCAACTACTTTAAATATGAATCCCAAGCCTAAGATCAAGTGAAAATACTATCTAGAGCTTTGCCTCCCAAGAAACAGCAAGGCAAATGAAAGTATACAGTCACTGGAAGCACTAATGAGCATTTGATTTACTCAATAACCTAGTCTCTTTGATTTCAAATCTAGTGACCTATCTCTAAACATCAAAGATGTTCATCAGTCATCTTGAATCTCTTCTTTGATATGTATATGTGTATGTTAACTTAGTATTTTCAAGTGTAGGCTCCCTTCCCTCAATTAATAGCAGTTCCTTCAGAATAAAGTCTTTAATTCCATTATTTAGTTATTCAAGTAGCCAAATCTATGCTTTAAAAGCAATAGATGTTTGCAAAATACAAATTGGAAACTGGAAAAAAGTCAGTATATTTAAATTCACCCATGACAGATTTACAAAGAGGGAAATTTGGTAGAGGTTATTGAAGAAACTTTTTTTGCCCAAGTTTTTTTCATGTGTTTTGTTCATTCACATATCTTTAGTGTCTGGCACATTGTAGGTAAACAAATAATTGCTGAATGAATAAATGAATATTTTCTTAAATTAATGGAAGACATTTTAATCGTGGATTTATATTACAAACACTATATACTATAAATGTTTAACTAAAAATCTATCCTGTCAAACTCTTCATGCCTTTTCCTGACTTCATCAAAATTATTACACGGTGACAGGAAATGAAAAAGACCCTGATGCTGGGAAAGATTGAAGGCGGGAGGAGAAGGGGACAACAGAGGATGAGATGGTGGGATGGCATCACCGACTTGATGGACATGAGTTTGAGCAAGCTCTGGGAGTTGGTGATAGACAGGGAAGCCTGGCATGCTGCAGTCCATGGGGTTACAAATTCACAAAGACGTGCACATAAAGCAGTTAGAAAGCAAGATAGAACAGCACAGACTCTAATGTGAAATTGTGGTCTAACAACTATAAAACTATTACTCAGTCTTTGGACTTTAAAAATAATATTTAGATTACTAGTAACTTATCTTGTTTGTTAGCATGAAGTGCAGGGCTCACAATTGTAAAACTCTATATGCATTTTTATTTTTTTATTTATTTATTTTTTAATTTTATTTTATTTTTAAACGTTACATAATTGTATTAGTTTTGCCAAATATCAAAATGAATCCACCACAGGTATACATGTGTTATTTTTAATGGTCACTAGGTAAGCACTATGATAAAAAATTAAGACTAACTTTTAAAGTTTATAACTGAGATACAACAAATAAGTGTGAGCTGATCTTACCTGATATTCCCTAACTGTTCTCACCTACCGAGGCTGTACTCTTTGAAATTAAAAACTTTTATTTTCTACTTTTAAAAAGACTATGTTGATTCAAGAAACCATGGATAAAGGACTTAATTCCTAATTGTGTCCTTTTTCTCTAGAAATAGCTTTTGGCAGCACAGGACTTTGTTATCCATAGAAATAAATACTTCCAGTCATTTTTTCCATACAAAAATGTCTTTAGTATCTCTATGTGAGGCATTGTTATAGGGACAGGATGAAACAGTTAAGCAGAGAGAAAACGTCCTTGCTTTACAGGTTCTTTCCTAAATTATAGTCTAGTAAGGATGCCAAAGATAAATAAGTTAACGAACAATTTAAGTGCTAATTAGTACAGGGGGATAAAAAGCAACTAGGACACCACTGAGGGGAATTGCCGCTGGATATGACAGCCAAGTAAAGTATGTCTAAGGAAATGGCACTGATATAGAACTGTCATGAAAAATGTTCCATGTGACTATGGGAGTGAGCGAGCCACTCAACAATCTTGTTGAGGAGATTTTGTAAATAAAAGAGAAAACAAGTTTAGAGATCCCTGGAGGGAGGATGCTTAGCACCATTCAGGTATAGCAAGAAGCCTAGGGTGACAGAGGAATATGAAATATAGGGAAAGAGTTATGCAAGAAGGCACTAACACAAGTGGACAGATTTTTGTAAAGGCATTGTAGGACATCTTCAGTGGTAAGCAGCAGTTTTGATTCTAAGTACAATGGAAAGCAGTTAGAGAGTTCTAAACAGAGAATATTATATTATTTGATTTAATACCATTTAATGGATTTTCCAGATGGTGCTAGTGGTAAAGAATACACCTGACAATTCAGGAGACTTAAACGATGCAGGTTTGATCTCTGGTCAGGAAGATTCCCCAGAGGAAGTCATGTCAACCCACTCCAGTATTCTTACCTGGAGAATCCCATGGACAGAGGAGCCTAGTGGGCTGTAGTCCATAGGGTCACAAAGGGTTGGACATGATTGAAGCGACTCAGCATGTACACAATATGTGTTTACTATGCGATTACTAGGTAATTTGCTAAGTGATTTACAAATGTATTTAATCACTGTATCAATTCAATAAAGCCATTAGGCAGAACTGAGTTAGAGGGGAATTATGAAACTCAAATAAAATGCCAAGTGCTGGGAGGGATCTTCTAACATAAGTTCTCCACTATAGACTCTGGACTCACAACTGCCCTATACTCCTAGTGAGGCTAGGTTCTTCAGGGGACAGACAATACAGTTGAATAGGGCCAAAGGGGAAAGTCGTAAGTCTCACACAGACCACAAAAGAGAAACAAATATATAACTAGAATAAAATATTACTTGAAGCGAACTATGGGATATTTTAGTTCTCTGTATAAGTCATGAGTTTGGTTTAAATTAATTTTGACAAGCTTTCTTAAAGATGTCAGCAATTGTTACTTTCTATACCTGTTTTTTCTCCTTAAGGGTATGATAATTACCTCAAACATCTTTGAATCTTCTACATTCCCTAGCACACAGTGCCTTGCAGGAAGTGGGACTTTAGAGTACTTGTTGAACAAATCATACATTGCAAAACTACAAAAAAAAAAAAAAAAAAAAAACCTCTTCTTCAGTACCTGGCACCATGGGAAACCTTAGACCTAACAATCAGTTGATGCTGGTTCTCAGTGAAACCATTTTTCACAGAGTTTGCATTGAACTTGAAACTGTACTTTGAGAAAACTTGAAAGTGTCTTCAAAAGTTTTTCAGCATTTGGCCTTAGACATTTTTCACTTTAAGCATTTTTAGATGTGTTTCCCTGATTTTTAAAACATCATTTACCCAGTAGATATATTAAAGCTTTTGCCTTTTGTTTGAATTAACTAGAAAATTTCACAGGACTATTGTCAACTGAATAAATATATCTCCTCCTCTGAAAATTTCCTACTCCCTTCTGAAATTCTCAGAAAGATTTATAATAGTAACCCCTTTCCGTTAAGTTCTGATCCTTTCTGGTAATTTCTTTCAGGATAAAATGTATTGGCAACAGCTTTGATGTCTTTATCTTGCTTTATCCTTTCTTCTTTAAGAAGCAGTTTTTGTTCATCCTTGGCTCTTAGGACATGCTTTATGTAACAACAGCATGAAAAGAATTAGAATGGAAATGTATATCCTTTTTTGGAACTGTGTCTATTTACCTAATATAAAAGATACAGCAGTTTTTCAAAAGCATAGCAGAACAATGCTGTACTCTTCTCAATTTCACAGTAACATCTGAGCCGTGACCAAACTATTTGACAAGAATGAATATTAAATCAGGACAGGAAGAAAGATAATACAGAGTTTTCTTACTGAAATAACAAATTAATGATAGATGTATTTAAAAATAAAAACAACTAAAACATGACTTAAAACAGGAGACAAAAATGATCAGAAAATAATTTTGAAATGGTTTGTTTCTCCAGTCTTTACACAAAGGACTTAATCTTCTCAATGGTTATGACATATATTTTCATATCATCCATCCATTTTTTTCTTTTAATTTGTTCCCTTCCCACCCCAACCTCTCAGGAATTGTAATCAACCAATATTTATGGGATATCTACTATGTGTCTATAATTACACTAGTCAAAATTATCCATAACAGAACTTCCTCTCAAAAGACATCTTGTTGAAAAAAGAGTAACATAACAGAAGTAGTAACAAAACAAAACAAAAGTTAAGGGCTAGATCATATGCCATGGTTACAAGTGTAATAGGATTTCTAGCACAGGAGTTAACCATATGAACTGGACTAGTCTGGGGTAGAATTATGAAAGAAAATATATTTTGAACTAAATATTTAAACATAAAGACAGATAAATTCACAACTCCTTTTCTATAGATAGAGACCATATACATTTTGCTCCCTGTTAGTTCTCAGACCTCATGTCCTGGCAATCTGTCTTGCCACAACTGCCTTTCTGTCATTCATTGAACTCATACACATTGCTCAGACCAATGTACTACAAAAAGTTAAAAAAAAAAAAAATGAGTCTGAACCCCACTAAAGAACTAATAGTCTAAATTACCTTTTATTGTTGTCTATAAAAACCCTCATCATACCCTGGATCATAAATTGAGTGTGAAAGTTCTATGTGAACCTTCTGATTAAAACTCTAACTAAGGGTAAAAATATTTCACAGAGATTAAATGAAATAGTAGAGAAAAGCAGTCTCTTAGATCACTTGCTTTCAAAGTAATAATATTAGCACATTTTCAGATATACCTGACTCATATAAATATATTCTGATTTAGAAAATCTGTAACAAAGAAAAAAACAGATTTCAGTGTATTCACTGGCCTATCACACCACCTTGCACTTATACTCAGTAAATATCTATGAAGTAAATGATGCACAAATGAAGAAATGAATGAGTCACATCATGTTTGTTTTAACCAGGATAAGCTATTATATCCTGAGAAAATGACCTAGCTTTGTACACTTACACTCATAAGATTTTAACCTGTATAACTAATACTAATATATTTGAAAAAGAGGGTCACAAATTGGGCATTGTGAAATTTTTAATGTTCTTTATATTTCAAATAACCTAATATCTCATTAATTTAGGTTTCAGGAAATGTAATATTGTTGTTCACTTCAGAGTCTCCATCCGATTAAATCTGTCTTATTCTTTAAAACCTAGCTCAAAACTGATATTCTCTGTAAAATCTTATCTAGATCCAGCAATTCCACTTTTTAAACTTTATCCCAAGGAAATAATTGGTCTTGTATATAGAAATGTGCAAGGGTGCTTATCTCAGCATTGTCTATAAAATGAAAAATAAACCTGAATCAAAGAAAATTACAATACTACATGAATTATAACTTATTCATGGCCACCGTATAGTCAGCAAAAATAATGATTAATATTTTTTAGAAAAATGGTCATAAAATATTGGTAAGTAAAAAAAATTGGGAAATATAATTCTATTTTTAATGTAGATTTATATAAATGGAGGCCAAGAAAAATGATGCTTTCCAACATCTAATTACACTGAAATGTTAAAAGTGATTTGCTCTGAGTGGAGGGATTATCAGTTCAGTTCAGTCGCTCAGTTGTGTCCGACTCTTTGTGACCCCATGAATCGCAGCACACCAGGCCTCCCTGTCCATCACCAACTCCCGGAGTTCACCCAGACACATGTCCATCGAGTCAGTGATTCCATCCAGCCATCTCATCCTCTGTCGTCCCCTTCTCCTCCTGCCCCCAATCCCTCCCAGCATCAGAATCCTTTCCAATGAGTCAACTCTTCACATGAGGTGGCCAAAGTACTGGAGTTTCAGCTTTAGCATCATTCCTTCCAGAGAAATCCCAGGGCTGATCTCCTTCAGAATGGACTGGTTGGATCTCCTTGCAGTCCAAGGACCTTTCAAGAGTCTTCTCCAACACCACAGTTCAAAAGCATCAATTCTTCGGCGCTCAGCCTTCTTCACAGGGATTATACATGATTCAAAAGAATTATTATCCATTTTTTTAGTTTTTCTATAATAATCATGTTTTGCTTGAGTTATTTCAAACTGGGGCAAATAAAAAGAAAAGAACTATTTTACTTGAGTTATTTCAGAAAGGGACAAATAAAAAGAACAGAATCCTTACCTTATAAGATTTCCTCACTTTGATTTGCCTTCTAAGAAGCACAGGTTCAAGACTCAAATTTAAAGTCTGTCACTAGCAATATATCAGATCCTATGACATACAGTTTGTATACTAACGTTATTCGTGTGTGCTAAGTTGCTTCAATTGTGTCCGACTCTTTGCAATCCTATGGACTGTAGCCCACCAGGCTTCTCTGTCCATAGGATTCTCCAAGAAAGAAATGGAGTGGGTTGTCATGCCCTCCTCCAGGGGATCTTCCCAACCCAGAAATTGAATCTCCATTTCTTGTATCTCCTGCATTGGCAGGTGGGTTCTTAACCACTACGTGCCACCTGGGAAACCCATACTAACCTGATATCTGGCTTCATATTACCTTTACACATTGTTTTCATCCACTTCCTTCAACTCATTTTATCTTCCTATCTTTTTTATGCTTGTATAAATTCTGTGATTTCAAATATCACAGCACTTTACCAATAGTGCAGTTCAGGGAAGGCTGGTACCAGCTCCAACAGAGTAAAACAAGGCCAACATTTATCTTGGTGAATCTAACACAGTTTAGTCTGGTCTTCAGCCTTGTTGACCCATGAGACTGATTTTTATCAGTCTACTAAAAATGGATTTGTCTTTAGAGGCCAAGTTCCCGGAGATCAATGTAGAGAAGAATGGCAGTGTATTGATTCACAGAAAGAAATAAATCTGTCATTTGTACCAAATGCCATATTGACATGACCAGCTGACTCTCATCCTGTAGGAAAACTACAGAGGGAGCCAAATTATCAAAAGGTTGCTTGGTTGTCATGGAATCAGAAAAAGGAACACTTCTAAGGAATGGCTCTAAGTTAAGGTATCTTTGGGCATTCTTATATACTGTAGGAAAGAAATAGCCTTGCCAAGGATCTCATAATTTTAGAGAAACACTGAGGCACAGTGAAGTGATTAAGAGCATGGGTTTGAGAAAGGCAAAGTGGTTTCAGATCCTATTTCCACCATTTTCTCTGTATTTGAACTTGAACTCTAAGCCTTTGTTTTCTGAAAATCAAGTATTTAGGTAACAACTGAGGTGGCTTAAATTTAAATCCATTTAGGCTGAGGATTTGCTGTACCAATTCTAATTGTTTTAATAGGAAGTGTTATCTAGTGGTGGCTCAGTGGTAAAGAATCTGCCTTTCAATGCAGGAGAATCAGGAGATGCAGGTTCAATCCCTGGGTTGGGAAGATCCCTTAGAGGAGATGGCAACCCATTCCAGTGTCGATGCCAGGATAATCCCATGGACAGAGGGGCCTGGCAAGCTGCAGTCCTCAGGGTTGCAAGGAATCAGACACAACTGAAGCAACTGAGCATGCACATTAATTAATTAGGCTATAAAACTAAAACGGTTATTTTGTAAATACGGCAATCTGTCATATCTCTGTATTCCTATTAGATATTGGGCTCTCTTAGCCCAATAGGACATCTCAAATAACTTTAGTCTCTTTTAGTTATTTAAACAGTCTCAGTTTCATATTAATACTTCATCCTGTCATTTTGAAGTTTCAAATGCATAGTTACTTGAAGGCTTTCTGTGTACTCAAATAGTTTACTGTGGTTCCAGAACAATTACTAAAAACATGATCCATGTAATGGTGCTTATCTGATAACTGATTGTTGCAAGCAAGCCAAGTGACTTCAGTCATGTCCAGCTCTTTGCAATCCTATGGACTATAGCAAGCCATACTCCTCTGCCCTGGGATTCTCCAGGCGAGAACACTGGAAGAAGTTGCCATACCCTCCTCCAGGGAATCTTTCCAACCCAAGGATTGAACCTACATCTTTTATACCTCCTGCATTGGCAGGCGGATTCTTTACCATTAGCGCCACCTGGGAAGCTCAACCTTTGTTACCACACAGCTATAGGATATGGAGCTTGCAACCAGAATGAAAATCAATTTCATTACTAAGCACAGCTTGTAGCTCAAATGAAAGAGGAAATAGACAAGCCCAAAATCACAGTTATAATTTCCATACTATTCACTTGATAATTAAGAGAGTAAGTAGAAAACCAATAAAAATGCAGAAGACTAAAATACTATCATATAAATTGACCTAATTGGTGTTTACAGAGCATGCCATTCAACAAAAGCAAAACGCAAATTCTTTCAGTTGTGCCTGGATAATACTTTGAACTGGATGAAAATTAAGACATAATAATTAAAATGTATTTAATACAACTAAGATTGCTTTTAAAGAGAAATTTATAGCTATAAATGCTTATGTTAGTACAAAACAAAACCTAAAACCTTTATCTAATCTCCTACTTTTAAAAAAAGTTTACAGAGAAAAGCAAATCCAAAGTAGGAGGAAAATAATCAAAATAAGAGAAGAAATTAATTAAATGAAAATAAAAATAGAGGGAAAAATCCAAAAACGTCTTTGAAAATAATCAAGAGATATAAAACTCTAGTTAGAATAAGAACAAAAAGAGAAAACACAAACTATCAATGTCAATTAAAAAAAAGAAATCAAATCTCTGTTAAACCAATAAACTGACAAAACATATTCAAGGGATATTACGAATAGCTTTTTGCCAATAAATTCAACAGTTTAGATAAAATGGCCATCACTAAAGATACCATCACTATGAAAAGAACAATAAGACAAATTTATGAACAACTTCATGGCAATACTTTTGAAAACCCAAATGAAATAGGAAAATTTTATGAAAGGCACAAGTTACCAGTATAACACAGGAGATCCAGATGAGTTACTTGGTGAATTTTAGCAAGCATTTAAAGAAGAAGAAGAATACAATTTGATACCAATGTTTTCAAAGAAGGGGAAATTTTCCAACTAATTTTATGAAGACAACATTATCCTGAAACCAAAATCAGACAAAGACACCATTCAAAAAGAAAACTTTAGTGAAATACCCCTCAATACAGATGCAAACATAGATACAAAAGTCCTTAAAATATTAACAAAGCAAATTCAACAATATATAAAAAGAATAATACATTACACCTGGGGTTTATTCCAAGAATGTAAGGTTACCTCAACCTCTGAAAATCATTCAAAATAATTTACTCTATCCACATACTGAAAAAGAGCTGCATGATCATCTAATAAATACAAAAAAGTCATATGACAAATTATAATAACCATTCGTTACAAAAATCCTAGCAAACTAGTAATAAATGGAAAGTTTAACAACCTGATAAAGATCGTTTACAAGAAAACCTACAGCTTACAATATATTTAATATGAAATACTGAATTCTTTTCTCTTAAAATTAGGAAAAGAGCAAGAATATCTACTCTCATTATTACTATTAATGAAGTATTCAAAGTACTAACCAGTGCAATTAAGTGAGGAAAAGACAAGGCAAACTGATTGGAAAGAAAGAGGTAAAGTTCTCTTTATTTGCAAACAAAATGATGGTGTATGTAGAAAGCCAATGGGAGAAAAGGTTGTTAGAATTAATAACAGTTTTTGTCAGGGTCATGGGAAATAAGGTGATCCTGAGAAATAAAAGAGAAATGAAACACTTATCCATGAAAATTTGTATTTAAATGTTCTTAGCAGCTTTATTGGAGAAGGCAATGGCACCCCACTCCAGTACTCTTGCCTGGAAAATCCCATGCGTGGAGGAGCCTGGTAGGCTGCAGTCCATGGGGTCACTAGGAGTTGGACACTACTGAGTGACTTCACTTTCACTTTTCACTTTCATGCATTGGAGAAGGCAATGGCAGCCCACTCCAGTGTTCTTGCCTGGAGAATCCCAGGGACGGGGGAGCCTGGTGGGCTGCCGTCTATGGGGTCACACAGAGTAGGACACAACTGAAGTGACTTAGCAGCAGCAGCTTTATTTATAATTACCAAAAACTAGAAATAGTTCAAATTTCTATCAAGTTGAATGGATAAACAGAATGCAGTATATCCACACATGAACATATAATTTAATAAACTGTAAACATGTTCAACAACATTATGCAGAGAAAAAAAATCCAGGGGCAAAAGTATACATACATTATAGCTCCATTTTTTATTAAATGCTATAAAAGATAAATCTATCATAACAGACTGCTGATCAGTGTTTGCTTGAGGCTGGAATAGAGACTGACCAGGAAGATATGCACCTGGAAAGGTCATGTGTAGGTGATCCGGTCAACAGACTCAGTTGAGCCCAGATTCTAGGTCACCCCAGCATCCATACCAGATTTGTTAGAGAAGCCTTCGAGAGGATCCCAGTTACCAGTCATTTCAGTGTTCCCAGGTGAGACCACAGACATCCTGGGAAGAAACCAGACAATCTGGATGTGCTGTGTTCAAATTCCTGGGTTGTTGATTTATGTCACCAAATACTTTTAAAAACCTAAATGAAAGGGGAAATTTTCACAAAAGGTATAAATTACCAAAAATAACACAGGAGAAATGAAAATCTGAATAGCTTTCTTACATTAAGACTATTGATTTCAATTTGTAAACAGTCCCTAAAAGGTAACTCCAGGACTAGATGGCTTACCCAATAACTTTTATTCAGCAACAAACAGAAATGAATTACTAATGCATGCAACAACTGAGATGAATCTCAAGGATATTGTGCTAAGTGAAAAAAGCCAAGAATAAAGACTACATATCGATTCCATTTATATGAAATGCCTATCTTGTAAAAGAATAATTTATAATAAACCAAGCAGAACAAAATGGAACTAGAGTTCACCTGCATGAGGAAACTTTTGGGAGTGGACAAATTGCTCTAAAACTGGATTGTGGTGATGGCTGCAAATCTTCATAAAAATTCATTGGAATTCACTAAATGAATTCTATATATATATACTTATAATAGATGATCTTTATAGTGTGAAAATTAAAGCTAAAAAACTGTGGGAACAAAAATGATTACAGGTAAAATCTTACAGAAGAGTAACTATATGCCAGGAAAATGCTATACCAAAAGGAATGTCAAATCACAATATTAATATCCAAACATAGTACATGTGTACATAATGCATGACTGTTTTTCTATAATTTTCCAAAAAATTACTGAAACTGATGCACTGTATTCAAACACTATTTTAGAATATATTCCATCTTCTGTATGACCATTATTTATTGAAACTACTCCTAAAATACTGGTGCTAAGCTCCAGTTATTTCCCTAATGTTATTCATATTCTCCTCTATCACAGTTTTTCCTCATTAGTTTTCATAAAGTTGAATGATAAATAGTTCTAGCATTTTTGTTTTAGAAGTGGGAAACTAAAGCTCAGAGAAGTGGAACAAATTTCCAAACATGACTCTAGTGGGTTTCTTAATTAAGAATATCAAACCCAATATCCCTTAGGCACATTGCCTTTCTGCTGCTGAATTAGGAACATTTTCATTTCAGATACAAATTAAGAATACAAACATTTATTGTCCATTCTCTCCTTATTCATGAAAAAAAAAACAGACTCTACCAGCATATATAAAAAAGAAAAATCATAATCTATTCTGATAGTTGTTACCTTCAGTTTTTCTGGGCTGTGTATGTTATTTTAAAGTTGTAGCCAACCTCTCTTTGATGCTATAGAAGATATTAGAGACATAATCAAATGTACTCTTGTCCAGGGCTATAAACAGAAGACGACAGCAAGGGGAACCAACCTGCCTAAGATAACAGTTCCATAGGGCAGCATTTTCTGTCAAGCCATAATTATGAATATTTTTATGATCCTGATTGAGTCTTCAGTAACTCTCCTAATCAGTCTCAACAGTCATCCACAGGACCTGAACAAAGCAGCAGAGGAAACAATATGAACATTTTACGACAGCTGCTTTCTTCCAGAATGCATAATTAAAGTCAAGCTCCCCACTCCCCAGTCAATTGAAAGATGGTCAGAAAGACAGATCAACCACTGAGAGCAATAGACGTGTTATATAACTATCCATGGATTTTGTAGGGAAAGGATGTGAGATCATGTATGGCATAGGAAAAAAAAATAATCTGATATACCTTTCCAGTAATCTAGAAAAACAGTACTAGAGCATACATGAGAGAGAGAGAGAGAAGTGACAGAGAAGGAAACAGATTGTGTAACTTTTAGGTTATCCCCATGTTCCTGTGCTGTGCCATGCTAAGTCACTTCAGTTGGATCCAACTCTTTGCGACCCTATGGACCATAGCCCACCAGACTCCTCTATCCATGAGATACTCCTGGCAGAACAACAATGGAACTATAGTTCACCTGCATGAGGAAACTTTTGGGAGTGGTCAAATTGCTCTAAAACTGGATTGTGGTGATGGCTGCAAATCTTCATATAAATTCATTAGAATATAAATTCATTCAGTAAATTCATTCATTCATATAAACTCATTCAGTACTCAAGAATACTGGAGCAGGTTGCCGTGCCCTCTCCAGGGGATCTTCCTGACCCAGGGATCGAACATGCATCTCTAAAGTCTCCTACATTGGAAGGCAGGCTCTTTACCACTCGTGTCATCTGGGAAGTCATTTGTTCCTGATACTTGCACTAAAATAATGTATCTTGTGCATACAACAAACTCCTTAAAAAATTAAAAAAGGAGGATAAAGGTAATGGGAAGCTTCCAGGAATAATTCATAGCTGCTATAAATACTTGAATCACTGTCATTGTAGTGAACTTTTTTTCCTTTTGTGAAAGATAAACAATATTAGTATGGATTGCATATAGCGAAATGTAGCAGACTTGGGGAGAAAATCTCAAAGGATTAAAATTATATGCATTTACAGTAAGAAAAAAAAGAAGATAAAAGGAGATTCTGACTGAATCTAAGTCTATCAAGGTACTAAATACTCCAGAAAGGGATAAATTTTCATATTTCCTGCTTTACTCTGTACAAATACATACATTGACCTGGGTCACCATGAACTAAGATGAAAGAAGTAAACTCATAACCCCATTAGGTCAGACAGATGTCTTGGCTGAGTGAGCATCAAAAAAGGAAAATTGTGTGAAAAAGCATTTCCTCTATGAGCAGATCTATAAAAATGATCTTTCATGAAACCAGCCAGAATATCATGGAGAGAAAATACTCTAGGTGAAGGCTTCCTCAGTAAATGATAACTTAGAAACACTGATGACAACATTAGTGAAAACATTTCCTTCCTCACTGAAATAACTGAAATTGTAGCAGGGAGCTATTAGGGGTGAAACGTGATCATGTCACAAAAATATCTTGGTTGCCCAGCAAGATTCACAGAGCTCCAGAAAGGGATAGTCTGGACCTGAAAATTAGGACATAAAACCTACCAACATTGCATTTCCTCAGGGTAGTGGGCCTTTCTTTAAAGTATTTTGGAAAATTAAGAAAATGTGGTAACTTGACAGAAAGACTTAGATAAAAGAAATAATCTGCCCTACGAGGTACTGTTGACTTAATGGGGTAAAAATTTATTAGTAACATTATTAACATCTTGGCCACTGTAAGATTTGTTCAGAAAATGTGAGAATCTATATGTCATACTGGCAAAAATCTCATCTTGATTTTTCAGATACTATTAGATTAGAGAGTCATAATTTCTAGACAAGAAAAGAATGTCCAACCAGACATTTTGAAAAACACAACAGCTTCAGTATGGCTTTTTTTTTTTTTTTTTTTTTTTTCTATGGCATATGCATTCTTTTTTTTTTTAATTTTATTTTATTTTTAAACTTTAAATAATTGTATTACTTTTGCCAAATATCAAAATGAATCCACCACAGGTATACATGTGTTCCCCATCCTGAACCCTCCTCCCTCCTCCCTCCCCATTCCATCCCTCTGGGTCGTCCCAGTGCACCAGCCCCAAGCATCCAGTATCGTGCATCAAACCTGGACTGGCAACTCATTTCATTCATGATATTTTACATGTTTCAATGCCATTCTCCCAAATCTTCCCACCCTCTCCCTCTCCCACAGAGTCCATAAGACTGTTCTTATTATTATAGTCAAATCCCTAGTCTATGTCAAACTCTGCCCAAACCAAAGTCAGTAAGTACTTATTGCAATTCCAGTATTGTTGATCAAGGACAAGTTCTAATAGTTTTCATTCCAGTACATCTTTTTACCAAGAGTTTTATATACCCAGAAAGTGCCAACTGAAATTTACACAGTGAAAGTTCACATAAAACTGTGAATAAGAATGCTCTAAACAGAATTCATCAATTTTCCCTATAATCAAGGCCCTTTCCCACCTTCCAATTACCATCAGCAGCAGACTCCCCTCTCCCAGCTTGATTGCCCTTCACAGTTAATCAAGCACCTGTCTATTCCTCCTCTGAAAGAAACTGTGGTCTGTGAATGACCTGCATCTGAATCATCTTGACTCCTTGCTAAAATACACATTGTTGTGTCCCTGCCCCAGACCTATCAAATATGAACACGTGAAAGAGAATCCCTGAATTTGCATTTTAAGACTCTCTACCAGTACTCATCTGTACTCCAGAGTTTCAAAATAATCCATCTGAATCTCACTTTTTAAATTCCTCCTGCTCTTCTCCAGTCTAGATTGTTATACCATATGGAGAAGCTGATAACAGTCTGGCAGCTTATCTCTTTGCCTCCAGTGCCTTCTCCAGAATTCCCCTGTATACCACTGTATAAAAATCTCAAGATCCTTTTCACCAAATATGCTTTCTGCTCAAAATTCTTAATTTTTTTTACCCTATTTAGGGACAAATCCAAACATCACAGCTGAGCATTTAAGGATTTCTATGAAAGGATCCCAGTGTGTATGGTGCATTGACATGTCTTATGGCTTCAGTCTAGAGTTCTTCTCACCAGTTCTGATCAGACTAAACACTAACCTTATTTCTTGAATGTCCTCTTCTTTTCCATCTCCACTTATCATCCATCTTTCCCTTCAAATGCCCCAAGGCTCTCCCTAGTTTTCCAAAATCTGATACTTCTTCTAAGAAGGAAATTCAGAATCACCTTCTTTAAATTGGTAGAAAATATAAATACCATGAGTTACTAGGCAGATTCAAAAAAAATATGAGTTGTACCACTCACCACTATTGTGATTTGAAGCAAATTTATTTGATAAATATGAAATAATATACCAGATGCCTGGAACTTTACAGGAACTCAGTGAAAACAAATTTCTTTTCTTCACTCTGTGTGGAAGTTATGGTCTTTGTCTACATTATTTTTCTGCGTAAACTATTTCTGCTGAAATAAGTCAATTCTAATTTTCATATGAAACACATTCCATGTTGTCAAGGTGGAGTTGACCTCATCCTATCATTATGACCACTGGAAAGTGAAAGTCGCTCAGTTGTGTCTGACTCTTTGTGATCCCATGGACTATAGAGTCTATGGAATTCTCCAGGCCAGAATACTGGAGTGGGTAGCCTTTCCCTTCTCCAGGGGAATCTTCCCAACCCAGGGATCAAACCCAGGTCTCCCTCATTGCAAGCAGATTCTTTACTGTCAGAGCCACCAGGGAAACCCTATGACAAACAGAGTAGCCAGAAATCCATCTATTCCACTGCCACCTCCAACACACACACCCCCCACACCACACCACACCACACCAAACTGCAGCAACTGGCTCACAGATGGACAATTTTCCCAAGTCAATCAGATCAGTCCCTGGAAATTTTGTTGAATACTGAAGAAGTGGACACTAATCATTGGAATTGCTGGATGTGCCATTGAGTTAAGCATAGAGAGACTTCTGGTCAGTTTTGCTACCATTTAGGAAAAAAATTGCCTTCATATTAAAATGATTATGAGGAAAATAGGGCTCCAATAGGGAAGATGATATCCTGACAGCATCATTTTAATCCCTGAATTCATGATGCCTGAGATCCAACTGTAGAATTTTCATTTATAGGAGTCAATGAACTTCTTTTGAATTAAAATAGTTTTCACTATTTTTCTGTCACTTTTATATGAGAACTCTTTACTAATACAGAAATATTAGGAAGTAGAATGTTGCAAGTAACAAAAGTTTAAATGTAATGGGATTAAATTAACATAGGTGAGGGCAGGGGAGCTGTAGGTAGCATCTGAGTGAGACATTGACTTTCCTCTCTTTGGGAATGAGTGAATTATTGGTTTTAAGTCTACTACTTCCATTGTCATGCAGTGGCATTTTGAAATGATGCATATGAGAAGAAAATTTGTTATTGAGCAGTCAATAAATAAATAGTAGTGGATTGCAGTAATCATAGTTTTTGTTGACTATGCTTTTTCTCATATAAGCCTTTTTTATGAAAATCGGAGTTTATGAGCACCCTGATACCTGGTCACAGGGATATCCAGGGATGGCACATGATTTAGTTCAGAACAATCACAACCTTTCCTGGGACTTCAGCTACAAGTATCAGAAAGTGCATTTTCTTTTGATTGGAACTGCTAACTACAAAGGTAACTGAGTTTATAACTTTCCTCCATTAGCCAATTATACCACAAAGTAGAAAGATATTGCCTGAGATTAAAGCCTGGGGTGTTGGAGAAGACTCTTGAGAGTCCTTTGGACTGCAAGGAGATCCAACCAGTTCATTCTGAAGGAGATCAGCCCTGGGATTTCTTTGGAAGGAATGATGCTAAAGCTGAAACTCCAGTACTTTGGCCACCTCATGCGAAGAGTTGACTCATTGGAAAAGACTCTGATGCTGGGAGGGATGGGAGCAGGAGGAGAAGGGGACGACAGAGGATGAGATGGCTGGATGGCATCATGGACTCGATGGACGTGAGTCTGGGTGAACTCCAGGAGTTGGTGATGGACAGGGAGGCCTGGCGTGCTGCGATTCATGGGGTCGCAAAGAGTCGGACACAACTGAGCGACTGATCTGATCTGATCTGAATGGCATCCATTTATCCAAAATGTAACTCTATTCCCTATACTTCTCAGTTATGTGGACCAATAAATCCATTTTAATGGTAATCTCATTAGTCTAAGCTTCTGTCATTTGCAACTAAGAATCCTGAGTAACCCATTTGGTCACCTTACAAATGTTTTCTAGTTTTTTCATACACATATTCCTTCCCACTAAACAGTAATACCTTTGAGGAAAATATATTGTGTCATTGATATCTTTTCTAATCCCTACAGTTGCAACAGAAACTACAACTCATTAGATGGAAATATGAGAGAACAGTCAACAAATTAATTCATAAGTATGATAAAAATCCACAGTCATCTATTTCTTTCAGTTGCACAGACAGATCTAATTAATCTTCTCCAAAAGTATTTTACGATACACCATCCCAGACAAAATACCATACAAAAACTAAATAGCTCTGTCTTCCATTCTCTTAAGTAGCTTTTTCAATGTTTTCAGCTTTTGTGTTAAAAGTTCATTTCAAATAGCACATTTCTTAATACATACAAAGTGTTTCGAATTCACAAAATAACTAGACACCTGTAATTACAGCATAATCTCCAATGTCACATGACATTTTCCTATGTCTTTAAAAGCATGTATTCCAACAGCAGTATTTAAAGTTCACCTCTCATCCCTGTGTCATGATTTGAGAAGTATTTACTTCTGTGACTCTGCTCTCCTAAATACTTTTGATTTAATAATTTTTATTCACAACAAAAGGTTCAAGGCTAAATATTTTTGAACTTAGGGCAAAATATTCCAATTTTATTTCCCAAACTAATTACTGATGAACATAACACATTAAGGCAAAATGACATAACAAAACCTATGCCTCTTTTTTCTCTTTTTTATCCATTTAAATGAGTAAAAACATATACTTTCATGATACATGCTCCTATAAGCAAATATATAATTAGAACAATGAAAAATTCCTATTTTTTCTTCATGTAGAAACTAAAGAATAAAAGACCATTCAGGTTGGACATTGTATCAGTCAAGTCCCCTCGCAGGAAACAGAATTTACTCCCAAGTGATTCAAATAAAGAGACTTTGGTAAAGGGACTCTTTTAAAAGATGAGAAATGTGAGCTGAGAAAAGAGAATAAACAAAGAATCGAGATACCCTCAGAGGCTAACTTAATGGAAAGACCCTCAGAGGCTAACTTAATGGAAAGTCATCACTAACACCAGGGCTGAAAGGACTGAAAGAAATGCATTACCTGAACCCATGGAGAGCTGGAACTGTGGAGGAGGGGGCCACCTGCGGAGGCAGTGGGGGGGAAACAGTGATTGCCAGAGATGCTGAGGGAAGAAAGAGGAGAGAAATATTTGAGCCTCTCTCCCTCAGCTCTTTAGTCTCCTGCCAACGCCTCCTGTTGGTGAAATACAATCCAACCAAGCAACTTAGGAAGGGAAGCAGTTCACACAGAAATCATTCCTGGTGGGGCACAGAGCTGGACAGAAAAAAAGTGAAGTGGATCAAGGGTGTGAGAAGAAACAAAGGAAGAATAACCAGATAGTGAGTGTAGTCTTGACTTTTTGGAATAGCCAAGGAGAAAGAGCTGAGGGTTCAAATTTTTCCAACTAGATTTCACCTCACTGAACCCTTTTCCATTACAGGAAGGTGGTAGATGTATTAGAAAGGGGATGGAGCCTGTCACAGAACTACAATTCTGGAGGTTATACATTTTTGTGAAAACCTCTAGCTCAGGCAGGCAATGGGTTGCCTCCCATTGCCTCCATAAAACCTCCCAAAGAGACTTAATAAACTCTCTTAAATTTCCAATAAAATCTCTTAAGAGTCTCCCAAAGAGATTTAATTGTTACCATAGGACCTTAGCAGTCAAGATTGAGGGCAGGGCTGTGGCATCTTGTAGCTCATGGCTTAAGTTTCACATCTTTTAGTGGCCACGATATTTCTTTGGTTGTTGCTTGTCTCTTTCAGTCTTTCTTTCCTGCTCAGTTACAGCCAGTTATGCCGTTCACTCTCTGTTCACTCTTTGTATTGCATCACATGGCTCCTCTCACTTGTCTCATCCAAGTTCCATCTGTCAGATATTGCCACAACAGATTTTATACCTCATTGTTTCAAAAACCTAATTTTACCTCTTAATTGACATTTGGCAGTATTAGTGCTCCCTTCTTTGAATTGTATGTGAAGACTGGAAAATTTGAGTCCTGTGTGCTTTTATGCAACTTCCTTTCTCTTCTCACTTGTATTTGGAAAGACAATTCTGACTTCTGGTTTTTTAATATTTTATCTCTCAAAGTTTGTTACTTTGCTTTATGTCTTAGACTGCTTTGTAAGGTAGAATAGTTGCCTTCTTTAAATCAATGCAGTGGCTATTTACTTCATCTCTTTCTTGATAAAATAAAAAAGATTCCATCTTCAGGTGAAAATTTTGTATTAGGGAACTAAGAACTCCAAGACTAAACTGTCTCTGCCCAGGAATCTTTAGGGATTTTTTTTTTTAATCAGTTCAATTAATTAAACACAATACTATTTAACAGACATAGAATGCTGCCCGTAAACCACATATGCTTTGGAAAAATGTGCAAGTGATTCATTGTAGAATAATAGCGTGGGATGATGGTTATTTGGATTAACCATACAAGAACATTAGTCAATAGGTTGCTAGAGAAATGACTAAAAGAAAAGGGTGAAAAGCAGACAAGCTTAGCCAATGAATTTTTTCCTATGGAATGTTCCTGAAATTCCAACAATGCCCTCACTTGCTAGATTACATTGCCTTGGCATCTTGATTTTCTCTTCAGATCATATCCCTATGCCTACTAGAGCAAACAAAATAATTCTTCTGATATAACAAGACAGATAAGAAATGTGATGAAACAGGAAGGACAGACACTAAAATGTTTGAAATAGCAATGCCGGTGGCTCAAAGTTTCAAAAATTGCTTCCCAGAGTTTGCATCACAGCAATTTTTGCTCACTTTGAAGGTTTCTCAAGGGTAAAGAAAGCTTTCCTCTGCTAGCAAACAATTCCACTTGCAGCAGGAATAAGGCACTCTGTGTATACCTAGACACCAAAGCTAATAAAGCAAACCTGATAAGAGAAGGTTTGGAATTGAATCTCTTCCAAATGGTCTTGTTCTCTCCACTGGGGAAGAAGCAGTTAGTGTATTGTCACACATTAGCCAACTATGCAAGCAGAGCTCATCAGTGAAGGGAAGATGGTTTTAAATGAAAATCAGAAATCTGAGATTAAACAAGAAACTGACAGAGGTCCTGGATCCTTTCCTCACTCATTTCAACAGTATTATGGAAAATGTTTGACTTATTCTTGCCTATTTTGTTCCAAACTTTAAGAGCCCAGTTCTATTTAAAAAAAAAGGGGGGGGGGGGATAATAAAGACATCTATCAGTTAATGTCACTAAAGCACTGTGAAGGTTTTATTGAAAGATAATTCTAAAGTGAATGATACTGTTATCTGGGCAACAACCCGTGTCACTCTCTAACATTATCCATAGAGAACTCCCTAATAAATACAGTCCTATTAAAGCAGATGAGACCCTACTTCAGCAAATATGGAAAAGAAAAGTTGGCCAAGTGTAACTGAGGCTGGAAAATAGAGCTAGGCAAATTGAAAATGGTAAGATCACTAGAAATATCACACTAGAAATATGCAACACATATTTCCGTTATAGCACTCCTATCTAGCCAAACAGAATAAAAGAGAAAATCTAAAATCAGATCAATTTTGCATAAAGAGATAAAGCATAGATTCAGAATCCTTCTTATCTTAGAGATTGCTACCAAGCAACACAATTTAAAAGTTTTCCTCTTCTTCACGTAAAATAATACATACACAGGAACTTACTTAGCATGGACTCACCAGTTTTGCTACAAAGGAAACCCACTGGAGAGGGAAGAGGTAACTCACTCCAGTATTCTTAGGTGGGAAATCCCATGGACAGAGGAACCTGGCAGACTATATAGTCCATGGGGTCACAAAAGAGTTGGACACAATTTAGCAGCTAAACAACAACAAATTATCTGTCTAGTTATCATCTAAATATCCACTTATCTATCTACTACTATCCACCTTGTCTTTTACTTATATTTTTAACTCTGCACCTTTCTTTTTTTTTTAATTTTATTTTATTTTTAAACTTTACATAACTGTATTAGTTTTGCCAAATATCAAAATGAATGCACCTTTCTTATCCATCTTCATTTTCTACCAGTCCTCTTCCACCCTCCTCTGCCCTCCTCTCTACAAGTAAGACTAAACTTTTGGTGAAATGGAATTGTATTTTAAAAAACTGTAAGCACACAATGAAGCTATTGCAGATATCTGATGGTGGACTGTCACCATAAAAATGATAACGTGAGCAGTTTGTGAGCTGGAATGAGGACAGAACTAGGAGTGTGGGGGAGATGAAAAGATTTGTAGTGCAACTGATTAAGCACAAGGTAATATGGAGAATGTATGAAATGCAAGGCTTGAAAATCTGTATGTGGCCCACATGTATCATAATATGAGGAACTGTCACAAGGATTACACACATTTATCAGGAAATGAGCTTTGTCACATGGGTTGCATCAATTGTCCACCTCATTGGCATTCTGTCTCTAACAAAGTAGCAATAAAAAAACACTTTCTGGTGTTGCACTAAGTACTAAAGCAGGTAGCGAGCTATCTCTAATCTTCACAACATCCTAAAATGCTAGGTATGTTATCAACCTTATCTGAAACCATTCTATTCTTTTCAGCTTATTTTTAGTTATAAGCTTTGCTTGCCTTTTATTAAATATTAGGACCAGAACTGCATACAATATTCTGCCACATTTTATATAAGGATAAAGCTAAAAGAAGGTAGGTATAAAAAAATTCATCAAACACATTTTGAGTAAATATTTGTGCAGTATTTAATTTAGCATTCCAAGGGTTACATTTAACCCAGATAATAATAAAATTAATCATAAAAATTCAGTTATCTTTATTGCCATAATTTTCACTATGAAAAATATGCCCAACTTCCTTGCAGCTACTGTTTTCCATTAGGCACACTTACAAGAGACTTGATTTCTAAACCAAGGTAAGTTGGAGAAAGGCAAGCGCAATGCATTCATTTGCTGGGGTGGACTATAGGTGAGATGACGAAACCATTTGATAGAAGCAGGAGCAGCAGCAACTTTGCAGCCCATTTCTGTGGCGTGCCTTTGGGAGTCTATTCTTCACAATAATTCTATAAGCTATTTAATAGTAGTAAATCTCATTATGTTTAAACTAGAACTGTTGATTCAGTTCTCTGCAACTGAATTTATTTTCATATGTAATAATTAGGGTAGGGAGTAGGATAAAAAGATCATCTCTGAAATATTTTTAAATGGGGTTAACTTCTTATGTTGCTGTTTTTCCAAAATTCAAAATGAAAAGAACTGACAGAAATCGTCTATATTCAGGAGCTTATTTTTTCTTTCCAGAAGAAAATCATTTCATACCGAGAGCTCTCATAAACAGAATCACCTTGAATTTTTTTTCAAGTGCGTGTTGAGGTGGAACAGGAGCAATGTCAGTCAGTCTGCGCACCAGAGGTGGGAAAGTAGACTACAGAAGAGTCTTGTATCCCCTCGAGGTGGTATTTATTTTGGCATTATTTTTATGCAGCTAGGCAGCTTCAAAGCTGCTATTTGTTATTGATACTGCAGTAACCCTTTTCAGTGGCTGTGTCTCCATGTGGTGGTTGGGGAGCCCAAAACAATTTGGTTTGCAGAATCTTAAGAAATATTGGCTTCTTGGTGCCTATAAACATTTTGGGAACAATATGCGAAACAGCTCAAATTCAGCTCACATGTATAAACTTCCTCTCAAGTGTATATCAGTTATAAACACAAGCCTCCACCTAACCACCTAAGGCAATCACTTCCCAGGTTCAGATACCCCACCTAACATCATAAAAAATGAATCCCATAATTAATAAACAGTTCCAACATTATGAGGAAACACATTCTTCATCATCGGTTGAGAGAGGCTTGCTATTACTAAGTCAGTAACTTTTTTTTCTTATAAGTTTTGGCATTTTGTAATATAAACAGTCTCCCATTAGCACTGGGTACATTCCAGGTGAATTCAGGCTGAATTATAATCTTAGCACCCAGATTATCACTTAGATATAATGATTTTCAAAATTATGTATATCTTACTTATCAAATGAAGGAACTGTTTAACAGTCTAATTTAGCTTCTAACAGTTTAATTTTGAAAGGTGACTTCAAAGAAGAAATGTCATTTATCCCCAGATGACCCTATCCATAGATAAAGATAGGCAAAAAAATAAAGAATATAAAAGCACCATCTATGATGACAAAAAGAAGACAAATGTAAACTCAGGCAGCATTTGAAATGGGTGTTAGCTTCAAAGCTCTGTCTCTTAGGCTGTACCTCAAGAGTAGGTAATCCAATGTGGCTCTAATAATACCATCTCCTTTCATAAGCTGTGGAAACATAATGGTTTCTTAGAGGTTTGTCCTGGGTGAGTGACTATCAGCTGCAGTACTACTACCATGAAAGACAAAGAAAGAAAGCAAGAGGAGAGAGAGAGGGAGGTGAGGAAAGAGGGAGGGAGAGGGAGGGAAGGAGTAAAGGAAGAACCAGAGTTTGCTTTCCTAAGGATTTTAACAAGTGTGTACCATCAAGAGCATTGCTGTTGTTGCTGTTGTTTAGTCACTAAGTCATGTCCAACTCTTTTATGACCCCATGGATGGCAGCCCGCCGGTCTCCTCTGCCTGTGAGATTTTCCAGACAAGAATACTGGAGTGGGTTGCCATTTCCTTCCCCAGGGGATTGAACCCACATCTCCTGCATTGCAGGCATATTCTTTACCACTGAGCCACAAGGGAAGCCCCATCATTGAGAGCATATCAAATCCTTATCAAGTAGAATCTAATCATTTAAGTATCTACAAGGGCAAGCCTGGTGAAGGACAGAGCTGACTGCTCCTCATTCCTCACTCCACAGAGCCATGGTGACCGGAACCTCTGATATATCTAGATGTAGAGTCCCATCTGTTAGACTGCATCTTAGCTTATCTCTGACCCTCATGAATAAAATAAATGAAACCCACAAATGAGGCAGTACCTTCCTGAGTGATTATGAATAACCTCAAATTAGAGTTATAAAACAATTGGTTCTCTGCCTGAGGAGTATTGTAAATCCCATGCAATCCATTGTTTCATTACTTCGGTTTAGTAGAAGCTGTAAATAACAAGAGGAAGACTTGGACCCTGCTCTGTGTGAGCATTATTTGCATCAGTGATCAGAAAACAGGATTTGTGCTTAACCTAGTTACAAGATTTAAAATAATTCCAGCTACCTATCCAGGCACATATTTTAAAATGCTCTGAAATTCTGCCATCTTGTGGGAATTTGGAAATATAACAAATTAGGTTCAAAGTTTCACACTTTACATAATTTAAAATGCTCTTGCAATTGTAAGCATAAATGGATATAGTATCTATAACAGCATCTAACATGCCAAAGAAATTTTTATCTTCCTTTTATTCCACATGTCATTTAAAAATAAATTCAAGTAACCCTTACTCTCTTGATCTGGACCAACCAGATCCATAATTTGAAATAATTTAGACCTGGTAGAGACTTTAAATAAACTGTAACATTTTCTATTTTTCTGAAATGAAGGCTTATTGTTACCATTTGCTAATCAGATTTTTTTCATATAGTATAAAATTCAAAATTAATACTATATTTTATATAAATTATTTGAACATTTTGTTCTTTTTCACTCTATTCCTCCCTCCCTTATACTTTAGAGAATTTAAATAATTATCATTCTGGTATTCCTATCTATTTACCTAGCTGTTGTACTCTACATAAATCTATTTTCCTAGCTGAATATTATTTGAGATCCACATCATATTTTGGGAAATAGAAAACAAATAAAATTAAATATCTACTATTGTGTATATGTAACAAAGTCACACAGGATGTTTTTTCAGAGGCTGTGCTGAAGATGAGACAATGAGCATAATCTGCTGGTTGCCTGTTCATATCACTGCAGGGAAATGAAGCATGGAATATGAACCCTACTCATGCAGAGTTTATTTTCTAGTATAGGAAGATGCTCCAAAAAGTACATGAAAAGAAGAATTTTTGTGTCTACTCAAATTAAAGTATGGCTATTATAGTCTCCTATACAGGTAGTTTTCAGTACAGTGTTTTCATGACACTAGGTTTGGATAAAATAATCTTCAAATAGAATTCAGATTATAGGATCAGCAGCTCAAAATGATCATAAACCATCCAATGAGTGTATGAAGGTAATGAAGGATAAAACACAGGTCCTTGAAGAGATATCTTTAAAAGGGATTAAACAACAGAATTTTTAATAGGATTAGGAATGAGAAGAAATACCTCAACCCTTTTTTGGTTTCTATAATGATGTTTTGTTCATATTAACTGACAAAAATAAAGTTTAAAAATATAAAAAATATATATGCTTGCTAAGTAGTATCTTTTCCTGTCATTTTAGGACAGATAATTGTCCTAATTAAAGGAAACTTCAGACACTCTTAAAGTCACTTTCCATTTGCTCTTAAAACACATTTTAACTATTTAATGAGACAGATTTTCAAAATGTACATTAATTAAACTAATAATTATATGAACCTTTGTTATCTGAACCTAAAACAGGAACCCCAATGTGGAAGAGATGAGAAACTTAAGCAAGATTTAAAATTAACCACTAAGGACCTAGTCACTTATAAAAATAATTGACTGATATGATAAACTGGTACTTTGTTTTCAAAACAACATCAACACACATGCAGACCAGGAGTGTTCGCACCTTGCCAGAAGTAAATTCACAAGCCTGGATCCCTCTACCTGAAAGATAAAGTGAGTCACTGAACTTTCACTCTAAGGAGTATCAGAAAACACGCAGATTTATTTTTTTCTTGCTTCTCCTGATGTCTTCTACAAGGGTTTAGGAAACAGTCTAGCGTATAGTAAGCACCCAATAAATTTTGTTTATTATTGTTACTTCTACAGAGTGCACATGAATCAAAATGTCAGGTAATGGTAATGTGCAGGAATTGAGGGGGAATGCAGAGACAGCAAGGAGTGGTGGCCATTTAATAACATAATAAGTTGAATAATGGCACTTTATGTTAAATTTACCAAAAGGTCAAAGAGAATCCTTTATGCAGCTTGATACATAGAAACCCAAGACTTGACAGTTCCTATTTTCTTTTCCAACTACAACTATTTAAATAAATTAAAGAGAATAAAAATCAATATAAACAACTAACAAGTTTGTGTATTTTTGTTATTGTTAATAAGAAACCTTCCTTTGGGATAAATGATTATTTAAAAGAGAAAAAATGAGAATTCCATCACAGGTGAACTTTAGGAACTGAAAAATATTAGCACAATACATATAGGTTGCTGAGAAGGAAGCAGCAGATGATTAAATTCTCCATCACATTCATATTGGCTTGGTTAGTTCCTTTTCTCTCATAAGGTGGCTATAAAATCCATGTTAATTACCCACTTACCTCAGGGGGATGGAGCCAGAAGTAAATGGTATGGAAGCAGCTGGAAACCCTTGTGTGTTACATATTCATGGGGACAGGAGACTTTGTCACACTTGATCTGGCAAGGCCCTAGACCTAAACCCGCATCCTCAAGAGACTGCCAACAGGAGCACCAGGTGCACTGCAAAGCAACAGCTCTAGAACAAGAGCCCTCTGGGAGCAGACAAAGTACACAGAAGCAAACACCTATCCTACCAGGGAGCAGCATTTATCCAGCCTGTTCTGCAGAAGGCTGAGATCACAAATGTCTTGAAACCAGGTAATTCAGGTGCAGATTTTTGTCATTTGTGGTTTTCTTTGACCATTTCCCCTCAACATTAGCAAACACAGCTAACATATTGAATGCTTATTATGTAATATTTATTTTGTATTCATTGTCTGATTTAATTCTTATAACAACTCTATGAGATAGTCATTTTTATTATTCCTTATTTATGGATAAAGTAACTGAGACTGGAGAAATTAATTTGCCCAAGGATTTGCAACGTGGAACATAAACTGCAGAGCCAAAATTAGAATCTCATATCTCTAGGACCTGCCGTCAAAATCATGATGGCTTCCATTTTCCCAGGACCTCATTTTAATTTCCAAATATTTAATTATTACCTTCTTGTCCTTCTTTTTAAGCTACTATAGCTCTCTGATTGGTACAAGGGTAGAACAACACACATGCACGCACGCACACACACACACACACGCACATCACACATGCATCTATTAATTGGTTCCCAACTCTGGGCTCAGTTGATAGCAGAAAAACACTCTGTGAGGACAATAATTTCCTAGGTCTGAAGTTGGAAAGATGTAAGCCACAAATCTCTCTGTTTAACCGTAATCTAAAAAGAAAGTTCAATATATGCCCACCAGAAAAAAAGAGTCTTTTTGAATTTTCTCTGAAGGACTTGGCAAAAATTCAAATACTTGAATTTATTTTATGATCCCATTCTGAGACTGTGAAATACTTTTAAGTGTCTGTTAAATTATTCTCTAATGTAGAACAGTAGGGAGGTGCTCTACCTCCTGGGAATCACTTGAAAAGCTCACTGAAGCTGTTTATCCATGAAGTGAGTTTAAGAAACAAACCTGAAAAGTGCCACAAGTCCAGTCTGTCTCTCCCTTCAGAGGCATTGGCAGGCCATGGACTATGCTGCCAGAGAAAGTAGCAGCCCACATAACTTCACAGCAACTTCTCAAGGGAATTCTACATTTACCTGTGACCAAAGAGAGAGGAGAAAGGCTAAAAAAGAATTAAAATGGGCTTTACCTGGCCTCGCACATTTCTTTTTAGCATGAGTTTTCACAGACTTGTTTAGCTATCAAAGCAATGTATCATGGGTTTTATCTTATAAAAAAAAATAATATGATTGGAAGGAAAAAGTCTTCCAGCAAATATATCTCCCCTTACTGCTTTTAACTCTGAAGAAATGCAAGAGAGCATATATAACTATCAAATAGTCATGAAATAAGAATGTATATTCACATGAATAAGGATGAAGTTTATCTCTATTCACTCTTTTAAAAAATAAATAAGTAGGGACTCCTAACAGTTCTCAGTTGACTGTTATAATGTTTAATCACAATTTGGACCCAAAAAAGAATCTCTAAATGAATTATTCCTCTTGCTGCAAATTAAGCCCCTGCTTCTCCTTCAATCCCCAGTAGAGATGAAACATAACTGAATACAGTCCTTTTTACAATTCCCTTTCGAATGTTTGAAAACAGTTATGGATCTTTTCTATCCTACTAAAAATGACCTAAATCAAATCCTTTATGATTATACAGTGGAAGTGAGAAATAGATTTAAGGGACTAGATCGGATAGATAGAGTGCCTGATGAACTATGGACAGAGGTTCGTGACATTGTACAGGAGACAGGGATCAAGACCATCCACATGGGAAAGAAATGCAAAACAGCAAAATGACTGTCTACGGAGGCCTTACAAATAGCTGTGAAAAGAAGAGAAGCGAAAAGCAAAGGAGAAAAGGAAAGATATAAGCATCTGAATGCAGAGTTCCAAAGAATAGCAAGGAGAGATAAGAAAGCCTTCCTCAGCGATCCATGCAAAGAAATAGAGGAAAACAACAGAATGGGAAAGACTAGAGATCTCTTCAAGAAAATTAGAGATACCAAGGGAACATTTCATGCAAAGATGGGCTCCATAAAAGACAGAAATGGTATGGACCTAACAGAAGCAGAAGATATTAAGAAGAGGTGGCAAGAATACACAGAAGAACTGAACAAAAAAGATCTTCATGACCAAGATAATCACGATGGTGTGATCACTCATCTATCTAGAGCCAGACACCCTGGAATGTAAAGTCAAGTGGGCCTTAGAAAGCACCACTATGAACAAAGCCAGGGGAGGTGATGGAATTCCAGTTGAGCTATTTCAAATCCTGAAAGATGATGCTGTGAAAGTGCTGCATTCAATATGCCAGCAAATTAGGAAAACTCAGCAGTGGCCACAGGACTGGAAAAGGTCAGTTTTCATTCCAATCCCAAACAAAGGCAATGCCAAAGAATGCTCAAACTACCACACAATTGCACTCATCTCACACACTAGTAAAGTAATGTTCAAAATTCTCCAAGCCAGGCTTCAGCAGTACATGAACCATGAACTTCCAGATGCTCAAGCTGGTTTTAGAAAACGCAGAAGATTCAGAGATCAAATTGCCAAGATCCGCTGGATCATGGAAAAAGCAAGAGAGTTCCAGAAAAACATTTATTTCTGCTTTATTGACTATGCCAAAGCCTTTGACTGTGTGGATCACCAGAAACTGTGGAAAATTCTGAAAGAGATGGGAATACCAGACCACCTGACCTGCCTCTTGAGAAATCTGTATGCAGGTCAAAAAACAACAGTTAGAACTGGACCTGGAACAACAGACTGGTTCCAAATAGGAAAAGGAGTACGTCAAGGCTGTATATTGTCACCCTACTTATTTAACTTCTATGCAGAGTACATCATGAGAAACGCTGGGCTGGAGGAAGCACAAGCTAGAATCAAGATTGCTGGGAGAAATACCAATAACATCAGATATGCAGATGACACCACCCTTACGGCAGAAAGTGAAAAGGAACTCAAAAGCCTCTTGATGAAAGTGAAAGAGGAGAGTGAAAAAGTTGGCTTAAAGCTCAACATTCAGAAAACAAAGATCATGGCATGTGGTCCCATCACTTCATGGGAAATAGATGGGGAAACAGTGGAAACAGTATCAGACTTTATTTTTCTGGGCTCCAAAATCACTGCAGATGGTGACTGCAGCCATGAAATTAAAAGATGCATACCCCTTGGAAGGAAAATTATGACCAACCTAGATAGCATATTGAAAAGCAGAGACATTACTTTGCCAACAAAGGTCTGTCTAATCAAGGCTATGGTTTTTCCTGTGGTCATGTATGGATGTGAGAGTTGGACTGTGAAGAAAGCTGAGCACCGAATAATTGATGCTTTTAAACTGTGGTGTTGGAGAAGACTCTTGAGAGTCTCTTGGACCGCAAGGAGATCCAACCAGTCCATTCTGAAGGAGATCAGCCCTGGGATTTCTTTGGAGGGAATGATGCTGAAGCTGAAACTCCAGTACTTTGGCCACCTCATGTGAAGAGTTGACTCATTGGAAAAGATTCTGATGCTGGGAGGGATTGGGGGCAGGAGGAAAAGGGGACAACAGAAGATGAGATGGCTGGATGGCATCACCGACTCGATGGACATGGGTTTGGGTGAACTCCGGGAGTTGGTGATGCACAGGGAGGCCTGGCATGCTGCAATTCATGGGGTCGCAAAGAGTCGGACATGACTGAGCGACTGAACTGAACTGAAAAATAATCTTAATATTGACTCTTTTAGAATACTTTTTCAAAGTGTGCCTTATTATATTTCACATATATTTTGACTCTCTCACTTCTCTAAAAATTTCCTAAAACTCAAAGATCAAAATTAGAGTAATTCCCTAATACAAGTTTTAAATAATAATAAGTATCCTGGATATGTTACTTCTAGCTCTCTAGTATCAACTATTTCTGATAGCTTTAAAAAATCAATACTATTAATTACTCATTTTGAACTTATAATTCCAGCTAAGTGACTAATTTTTTCTTGTCAAGGTTTTTTGGATATTTTATATAATATAAATTAAAAATATCTCTGACGCATGAAATCGTACTGCTCCCTTAAATATTAATCTCAATTTGGTGAAACATTAATTTATCATGTGACACATGGAATTCTCCCTCTCTCCTTCAAAGCATTAGAAAGTTAATCAAAAGAGTACCACCTATTATTTAATGGAAACAATATCAAGTCTATCATTTGTCACATTGTTAAAAACAAGATGTGAAATAGCCCTTTAGAGGCACCAGGTCCAAATCACCCACTCTGGAAACAAATCAATGGGAGGACAGAAGATGAAAGGTTCTGCCCAATTCTTGGTAATCTAGGCTGATCTCCAGGCTGTTCTTAACCTCCACTCTGCTACACAGACATTGTCATTCAGAACACCACGGAAAATATTCTGTGTATGGCCTATTCTACATCCTTTCCCTGCTGTTTCAGATACAGAAAGACCCTTATGCTTTTTCTGCTTCTCTTTCTTCACCTAGGTAACCTCTGTATATAAATTAATCCTGAAACTATTTATTGTCACTCAGCAAACGTCAAGAGCATTGACAAGACAAAGTGTAATACAGTAAGGCAATGCTGTTGTAATTACATGCTAAGGAGTTCTCAGACTCTTCCACCCTTTCAAAAGAGGACTAAGTGCATGGCCTTGACAATCAAGATATCCAAGATGCTGATAGGTGAAGCAAGAGGAGAGTGGAGACACTGCCTGAAGAAGATAGGTCAGCTACTAGGGATAAGTGGGCACAAGAAGCTTGGATGAAAGTATATCAAAGTACAGGAGATAAGTGTAAAGTCTGGTGATATGGAATCAAAGAGAAGTCCATTTAATAGTTCCTTATTGTTTCTGGATTTTTTTAAGTTTTTTTTCAATCTCTTTCCTATTATTCATGTCACATCACAGACTAATTAATATAAAAATACATGTGCATAGTAAAACACCTATGAAATAGAAGCTTGTCATATCTAGGGAGTTATACTTAAGTTATATAGGCTTTGATCTACCAGGGAATTATTCATTTAATAAACATGTATTTAGTCTATTTTCTGTGCTAATTTTTGTTTCCTTGTAATACCAAATATGACTATTGTGATGATTCAGTAACTTTTATCACATTAATCAGCCATATGTGATATTTCACTGGGGCTCTCTCTCTCTGTGTAATTTACTCATATCCATTAACAATCTTATTAAAAGCAACAGTTGTTTAAGGAAAACATTGCAAGCCCTTTGTAGTATGTATACATGTACCTAGAAATACATCAGACCTCTACATATTCAAGAATCTGAATTATATACAGGATCATGTATATGATCAACAAGGTAAGCTATTTCTATTTTTAATTCTATATGAATGAACTATATTTCTAATTGCTTGGACTAGTGCCTCTGGATTTCTTATTTTTCAAATGTTACCATGTATTCCACCACTCATTACCCACTAGAGGATATCCTGTCACTTTAGTATATTACTGAAATCTTTCCCTGGATTCAAACAAGTGTGCTAAAAAAAGATTAAGACGTTCTTGTAAGAGATCTGCAGTTTTCATTTATCTCCCTTCAAATAATTTGTCTGTGTTCACCTTTTAAATCATGTCAAAAATTAGATCAAATAATAGCAGACAGAGTATATCAAGTAGGCTTCCATCTCTCTCCCCTCACACTACTGCTTGATTCAGTGTAGACTCTTCTACAAATAAAATCCTGGAATTAGAGAGGCATCCAATTCCCAAGTCACTGTGTCATTGCCCGGAGCCACTGCTCAGACATCAGAATGGGATATGAACAGTACTGATTCCTGGAGTGGTGATTAACGGTGATAATAATGTCACTGGCTACCATTCACTATGCAGTGACCACCTACTGCATCTCAGGGGCTATGAAAAGTGCTGGGCAGATATACATTACCTCATTTCATCCTTTCACAAATCCTGAAAAGCTAGCACAATATAGGAGATTCGCCACTTCCTGAATACTGATCTCAGCACCACCTGGAAACACAGGACACTGGAAAAACATTCACACTGACTTCAGGCCTAGCTTCTGGCAACATTGCGCATAGTGAATTAACAGAAGCTCTTCAGATTTTCATTATTTAGGGAAATAACTTTCATTATCCATGTGCCTATCACTATGCTAAATATAGCACATAAAAAAATTATACTCAGTCTTTTCAACAACCCTTTTAAAATATGAATTATTATACACACATTTTACCAATAAGGAACCCAAAGCAAAAAAAATAAAGAGAATCTAATACAGTAAGGGGTAGTGTCAGAGCCAGGATTTAAACTCCAGTCTGTCCATATTTTTCTACACCCACACCGTTATGAATAAAAGGTGTAGTGCTATAGGACAGCAGTACTCTTTTTCAGTCACAAGATATAAAAATCAATTTTTTCATTCCTTGCAAAGTTGGAAAAGAGCAGTATATGTTGAGATGAAATGTATATTCAAAACACTTTTTCTTTATGAGAGTATGTCAGTCAAATTAAAAACTATTCTATCTCAGCTGACTTATGTGTCAAGAATAAAAAATTTCAGTGAACTGGAAAAGAGAGGTAAGAGCAGCGTTTTAATTTATGAACACATGATTACTAACAACTGTTTAGCTCAATCAAAAAATACTGGGAAATAGAATACGTGAAGCTTTGCTTTCCTCTTAATAAAAAATGGTCAAATAAATAGATTTAATATGAGGAAGGAGTTAATACCCTTCCCATACCTTCCCCATAGAATTATACATACTAAAATATCTATACTCATTGTGAACCCTCTTCAAAGAAAAAAAGGCACAAAAATCTGTATAGGCAGGCCAGTACTAAGATTAAGATCAGATCACCTTGCTCTGAACCATTAGAGACACTAGTCTGTAAAAATATGCTATAAAATGATGAGCATTCCTTTGAAATAATCATAAATATTATGAATTAATATATATTAAAACATAATAATTCACATAAAATTAAAATTTAGAAAAACAAGAAGCAGCTCAGTTGATCACTATGTCATTTTCCCTGACTATGTGCATGGTGTTCATAATAAAGTAAACTTCACAATAAAGTCACCACATATAAGGAACTGGTGTAGGTCTAGTCTCTTGGCCTAGGTCTCCAATGCATTTACAATCTAATCACCAAGTTCCCTACACAAGGACGTTAAAACAGATGATCACAAAATATTTAATTTAATCCAGATGATTAAATTAGGTTACAGTATTAGTAACAGTAGGTTACTGTATTAGTCTGTTCAAGCTGCCATACACAATACCACAGACTAGGTGGCTTAAACAAGAGAAACTTACTTTCTTACAGTTTTTGAGGCTGTAGCTTTAGAGTGTCTTCAGGGTAGGTTTCTGGTGAGACCTCCCTTCCTTGCTTATAGATGGTTGCCTTTCTCACTGGTCTCTTCTTTGTTTGCTTAGAGACAGAGGGAGGAGGGAGGAGAGAGACATGGAGGGCGAGAGAGGAAGAGAGAAAGAATAACTTTTGGTGTCTCTTTTTTCTTTTTTTTCTAGTTTAATTTTATTTTATTTTTAAACTTTACAATATCGTATTAGTTTTGCCAAACATCGAAATGAATCTGCCACAGGTATACATGTGCTCCCTATCCTGAACCCTCCTCCATCCTCCTTCCCCATACCATCCCTCTGGGTCGTCCCAGTGCACTAGCCCCAAGCATCCGGTATCGTGCATCGAACCTGGACGGGCAAGTCGTTTCATACATGATATTATACATGTTTCAATGCCATTCTCCCAAATCTTCCCACCCTCTCCCTCTCCCACAGAGTCCATAAGACTGTTCTATACATCAGTGTCTCTTTTTTTTTTTTTTTAATTTACATAATTGTATTAGTTTTGCCAAATATCAAAATGAATCCGCCAGAGGTATACATGTGTTCCCCACCCTGAACTCTCCTCCCTCCTCCCTCCCCATACCATCCCTCTGGGTAGTCCCAGTGCACTAGCCCCAAGCATCCGGTATCGTGCATGGAACCTGGACTGGCAACTCGTTTCATACATGATATTTTACATGTTTCAATGCCATTCTCCCAAATCTTCCCACCCTCTCCCTCTCCCACAGAGTCCATAAGACTGTTCTATACATCAGTGTCTCTTTTTCTGTCTCATACACAGGGTTATTGTTACCATCTTTCTAAATTCCATATATATGCCTTAGTATACTGTATTGGTGTTTTTCTTTCTGGCTTACTTCACTCTGTATAATAGGCTCCAGTTTCATCCACCTCATTAGAACTGATTCAAATGTATTCTTTTTAATGGCTGAGTAATACTCCATTGTGTATATGTACCACAGCTTTCTTATCCATTCATCTGCTGATGGGCATCTAGATTGCTTCCATGTCCTGGCTATTATAAACAGTGCTGCGATGAACATTGGGGTACACGTGTCTCTTTCCTTTCTGGTTTCCTCAGTGTGTATGCCCAGCAGTGGGATTGCTGGATCATAAGGCAGTTCTATGTCCAGTTTTTTAAGGAATCTCCACACTGTTCTCCATAGTGGCTGTACTAGTTTGCATTCCCACCAACAGTGGAAGAGGGTTCCCTTTTCTCCACACCCTCTCCAGCATTTATTACTTGTAGACTTTTGGATCGCAGCCATTCTGACTGGTGTGAAATGGTACCTCATAGTGGTTTTGATTTGCATTTCTCTGATAATGAGTGATGTTGAGCATCTTTTCATGTATTTGTTAGCCATCTGGATGTCTTCTTTGGAGAAATGTCTATTTAGTTCTTTGGCCCATTTTTTGATTGGGTCATTTATTTTTCTGGAGTTGAGCTGTAGGAGTTGCTTGTATATTCTCGAGATTAGTTGTTTGTCAGTTGCTTCATTTGCTACTATTTTCTCCCATTCTGAAGGCTGTCTTTTCACCTTGCTAATAGTTTCCTTTGATGTGCAGAAGCTTTTAAGGTTAATTAGGTCCCATTTGTTTATTTTTGTTTTTATTTCCAATATTCTGGGAGGTGGGTCATAGAGGATCCTGCTGTGATGTATGTCAGAGAGTGTTTTGGCTATGTTCTCCTCTAGGAGTTTTATGGTTTCTGGTCTTACGTTTAGATCTTTAATCCATTTTGAGTTTATTTTTGTGTATGGTGTTAGAAAGTGTTCTAGTTTCATTCTTTTACAAGTGGTTGACCAGAGTTCCCAGCACCACTTGTTAAAGAGATTGTCTTTAATCCATTGTATATTTTTCCCTCCTTTGTCAAAGATAAGGTGTCCATATGTGCGTGGATTTATCTCTGGGCTTTCTATTTTGTTCCATTGATCTATATTTCTGTCTTTGTGCCAGTACCATACTGTCTTGATAACTGTGGCTTTGTAGTAGAGCCTGAAGTCAGGTAGGTTGATTCCTCCAGTTCCATTCTTCTTTCTCAAGATCACTTTGGCTATTCGAGGTTTTTTGTATTTCCATACAAATTGTGAAATTATTTGTTCTAGCTCTGTGAAGAATACCATTGGTAGCTTGATAGGGATTGCATTGAATCTATAAATTGCTTTGGGTAGTATACTCATTTTCACTATATTGATTCTTCCAATCCATGAACATGGTATATTTCTCCATCTATTAGTGTCCTCTTTGATTTCTTTCACCAGTGTTTTATAGTTTTCTATATATAGGTCTTTAGTTTCTTTAGGTAGATATATTCCTAAGTATTTTATTCTTTCCATTGCAATGGTGAATGGAATTTTTTCCTTAATTTCTCTTTTGGTTTTCTCATTATTAGTGTATAGGAATGCAAGGGATTTCTGGGTGTTGATTTTATATCCTGCAACTTTACTATAGTCATTGATTAGTTCTAGTAATTTTCTGGTGGAGTCTTTAGGGTTTTCTATGTAGAGGATCATGTCATCTGCAAATAGTGAGAGTTTTACTTCTTCTTTTCCAATTTGGATTCCTTTTATTTCTTTTTCTGCTCTGATTGCTGTGGCCAGAACTTCCAAAACTATGTTGAATAGTAATGGTGAAAGTGGGCACCCTTGTCTTGTTCCTGACTTTAGAGGAAATGCTGTCAATTTTTCACCATTGAGGATAATGTTTGCTGTGGGTTTGTCATATATAGCTTTGATTATGTTGAGGTATGTTCCTTCTATTCCTGCTTTCTGGAGAGTTTTGATCATAAATGGATGTTGAATTTTGTCAAAGGCTTTCTCTGCATCTATTGAGATAATCATATGGTTTTTATTTTTCAATTTGTTAATGTGGTGTATTACATTGGTTGATTTGCGGATATTGAAGAATCCTTGCATCCCTGGGATAAAGCCCACTTGGTCATGGTGTATGATCTTTTTAATGTGTTGTTGGATTCTGATTGCTAGAATTTTGTTAAGGATTTTTGCATCTATGTTCATCAGTGATATTGGCTTGTAGTTTTCTTTTTTTGTGGGATCTTTGTCAGGTTTTGGTATTAGGGTGATGGTGGCCTCATAGAATGAGTTTGGAAGTTTACCATCCTCTGCAATTTTCTGGAAGAGTTTGACCAGGTTAGGTGTTAGCTCTTCTCTAAATTTTTGGTAGAATTCAGCTGTGAAGCCGTCTGGACCTGGGCTTTTGTTTGCTGGAAGATTTTTGATTACAGTTTCAATTTCCGTGCTTGTGATGGGTCTGTTAAGATTTTCTATTTCTTCCTGGTCAAGTTTTGGAAAGTTGTACTTTTCTAAGAATTTGTCCATTTCTTCCTCGTTGTCCATTTTATTGGCATATAATTGTTGATAGTACTCTCTTATGATCCTTTGTATTTCTGTGTTGTCTGTTGTGATCTCTCCATTTTCATTTCTAATTTTATTGATTTGATTTTTCTCCCTTTGTTTCTTGATGAGTCTGGCTAATGGTTTGTCTATTTTATTTATCCTTTCAAAGAACCAGCTTTTGGTTTTGTTGATTTGTGCTATGGTCTCTTTTGTTTCTTTTGCATTTATTTCTGCTCTAATTTTTAAGATTTCTTTCCTTCTACTAACCCTGGGGTTCTTCATTTCTTCCTTTTCTAGTTCCTTTAGGTGTAGAGTTAGGTTATTTATTTGACTTTTTTCTTGTTTCTTGAGGTGTGCCTATATTGCTATGAACTTTCCCCTTAGGACTGCTTTTACCGTGTCCCACAGGTTTTGGGTTGTTGTGTTTTCGTTTTCATTCGTTTCTATGCAAATTTTGATTTCTTTTTTGATTTCTTCTGTGATTTGTTGGTTATTCAGCAGCATGTTGTTCAGCCTCCATATGTGGGATTTTTTAATAGTTTTTCTCCTGTAATTGAGATCTAATCCTACTGCATTGTGGTCAGAAAAGATGCTTGGAATGATTTCTATTTTTTTGAATTTACCAATGCTAGCTTTATGGCCCAGGATGTGATCTATCCATGTGCGCTTGAGAAAAAGGTGAAATTCATTGTTTTGGGATGAAATGTCGTATAGATATCAATTAGGTCTAACTGGTCTATTGTATCATCTAAAGTTTGTGTTTCCTTGTTAATTTTCTGTTTAGTTGATCTATCCATAGGTGTGAGTTGGGTATTAAAGTCTCCCACTATTATTGTGTTATTGTTAATTTCTCATTTCATACTTGTTAGCATTTTTGTCTTACATACTGTGGTGCTCCTGTGTTGGGTGCATATATATTTATAATTGTTATATCTTCTTCTTGGATTGATCCTTTGATCATTATGTAGTGACCTTCTTTGTCTCTTTTCACAGCCTTTGTTTTAAAGTCTATTTTATCTGATATGAGTATTGCTACTCCTGCTTTCTTTTGGTCCCTATTTGCATGGAAAATCTTTTTCCAGCCCTTCACTTTCAGTCTGTATGTGTCCCCTGTTTTGAGGTGGGTCTCTTGTAGACAACATATGTAGGGGTCTTGTTTTTGTATCCATTCAGCCAGTCTTTGTCTTTTGGTTGGGGCATTCAACCCATTTACGTTTAAGGTAATTACTGATAAGTATGATCCCGTTGCCATTTACTTTATTGTTTTGGGTTCAAATCTATACACCGTTTTTGTGTTTCCTGTCTAGAGAATATCCTTAAGTATTTGTTGGAGAGCTGGTTTGGTGGTGCTGAATTCTCTCAGCTTTTGCTTGTCTGAAAAGCTTTTGATTTCTCCCTCATACTTGAATGAGATCCTTGCTGGGTACAATAATCTGGGCTGTAGGTTATTTTCTTTCATCACTTTAAGTATGTCTTGCCATTCCCTCCTGGCTTGAAGAGTTTCTATTGAAAGATCAGCTGATATCCTTATGGGAATTCCCTTGTGTGTTATTTGTTGTTTTTCCCTTGCTGCTTTTAATATTTGTTCTTTGTGTTTGATCTTTGTTAATTTGATTAATATGTGTCTTGGGGTGTTTTGCCTTGGGTTTATCCTGTTTGGGACTCTCTGGGTTTCTTGGACTTGGGTGATTATTTCCTTCCCCATTTTAGGGAAGTTTTCAACTATTATCTCCTCAAGTATTTTCTCATGGTCTTTCTTTTTGTCTTCTTCTTCTGGGACCCCTATGATTCAAATGTTGTAGCATTTAATATTGTCCTGGAGGTCTCTGAGATTGTCCTCATTTCTTTTAATTCGTTTTTCTTTTATCCTCTCTGATTCATTTATTTCTACCATTCTATCTTCTAATTCACTAATCCTATCTTCTGCCTCTGTTATTCTACTATTTGTTGCCTCCAGAGTGTTTTTAATTTCATTTATTGCATTATTCATTATATATTGACTCTTTTTTATTTCTTCTAGGTCCTTGTTAAACCTTTCTTGCATCTTCTCAATCCTTGTCTCCAGGCTATTTATCTGTGATTCCATTTTAATTTCAAGATTTTGGATCAATTTCACTATCATTATTCGGAATTCTTTATCAGGTAGATTCCCTATCTCTTCCTCTTTTGTTTGGTTTGGTGGGCATTTATCCTGTTCCTTTATCTGCTGGGTATTCCTCTGTCTCTTCATATTGTTTAAATTGCTGAGTTTGGGGTGTCCTTTCTGTATTCTGGCAGTTTGTGGAGTTCTCTTTATTGTGGCGTTTCCTCGCTCTGTGTAGGTTTATACAGGTGGCTTGTCAAGGTTTCTTGGTTAGGGAAGCTTGTGTCGGTGTTCTGGTGGGTGGAGCTGTATTTCTTCTCTCTGGAGTGCAATGAAATGTCTATGGTTTTGGGGTGACTTTGGGCAGCCTGTATCTTGAAGCTCAGGGCTGTGTTCTTGTGTTGCTGGAGAATTTGCTTGGTATGTCTTGCCCTGGAACTTGTTGGCCCTTGTGTGGTGCTTGGTTTCAGTGTCGGTATGGAGGCATTTGATGAGCTCCTGTCAATTAATGTTCCTTGGAGTCAGGAGTTCCCTGGAGTCAGGGTTTGGACTTAAGCCTCCTACTTCCAGTTATCGGTCTTATTTTTACAGTAGTCTCTTTTGCTGTCTCGTACACAGTGTTATTGTTACCATCTTCCTAAATTCCATATATATGCATTAGTATACTGTATTGGTGTTTTTCTTTCTGGCTTACTTCACTCTGTATAATAGGCTCCAGTTTCATCCATCTCATTAGAACTGATTCAAATGTATTCTTTTTAATGGCTGAGTAATAATTGTGTATATGTACCACAGCTTTCTTATCCATTCATCTGCTGATGGACATCTAGGTTGCCTCTTTTTTCTTATAATCACACTAATCCTATAGGATTAGGATCCTACCCTTGTCACTTAACATTAACTACTTGCCTAAAAGCACTGTCTCCGAATACAGTCACATTGAGGGTTTGGGTTTCAATGTACAAAATTGTATGCACCACCCTTATGTAATGGTTCAGAAACCACGTGCATGTAATGGTCTGAGTTATCAGCTAAGTGACTCTAAGACCTCTGTAGGTACCCACTACATATAAAGAGTGAAAGAATAGATTCTGATGGTTGTATTTTACTTCATTTCTTTAAGATATTTTTTAAATCACAATAGCCCTACTGTGAAAACAGCAATGCTACATAATAAAAACTTTCTTATAAATTAAAAACAATCAAATTCATATATAGACAAAGAACCCATCAGAATTCTCACAAATACTAGTAATTGATAAACAACCCAGAGAGAAAAATAAAAATTTAACTTCATGTTGCTGTTCCAAAAAGCCTTTGAGAGAATTATTGGTGTTCAAACTATTTGAACATCATAAATGCTTTAAGCATATCTTTGCATTTACATGAATATTTAGAATATTCAAAACATTATTGTGATTGGTTTACAAAATGAAATCATAAGTTAATTAAAAATTTAATCGTTATTTCAAGATATAGAAAAGATTTTTCCCCTTTTAGGGAGCTACTTATAATTAACATTTTTCCTGCCTTCCTTCCATGAAATGTTTTATAAGTTATCAGGACCTTTAAAAACTTAACTTCTTTTCTAATTTTATTCTGCTAAACTAATTACAAAATGAATTTTTTATTTCATAATTCTTTACCATTTGTATTCACCCTCTGGGTACTGAATTATAATTAATTCTGCTTTTCTTTCTCTAATAGATTTATGTGTATTATCATATATATTAAATTTTCCATTCTGTAACTTTTTTCATTTTATTGCTTTGCACATTGACAATGTGCACTTCATTAAAAACATGTAATCCCTTAGCTTCCATCAGGGAATAATTACAAATCTTTATAATAACATGCATGGTCTTCATATTTTATTAGAAGACACCCCATTCCACTAGAAAATTCTGGAGTTCTCTCCTTTTAAATTGCAACAGGAAAATAGGATATAAGAACTCCAAGTTCTTAATCCAAAACTATCTATAAGTATATCTGTCTGTGTTTTTGTCTCCCACCATTTTAAGTTAAAATGTAGAGTTGGCATTCCACATCTGTAGGTTTCACATCCATAGATACAACCAACTTCAGATTAAAAATATTTTTTTTTAAATTTCCAGACAGTTCCCAAAAGCAAAACTTGAATTTGGCATCTTCCATCACCCATTTACATAACATTCACATTGCATTAAGTATTATAAGTAATCTAAAGATGATTTAAATATACAGGAGGATGTGTGTACATTATATGCAAATATTCAACCATTTTATATAAGGGAACATCTTCAGATTTTGCTAACTGTGGAGGTGCTGAAACAAATCCCCCTCAGATACCAAGAAACTACTTATTCATCTATTTATATTTGTCAATATGATATTTATATTAATTTAGATAATTAACACAACACACAAAAGGACTCAAGATGTTTATCTGAAAGTGATGGACATCTTGTGATAAGATTAAGCAATAACATTCTGCTATTCTTTGACCCAATTCACTTTTTCTAGAAGAAGTTAAGTTAGAGGTCCAGACAAAAAAATACAAAGTGCAAAAAGTAGTGTAATAAAACAGGAAACAGTGGGCCTCAAAAGGGGTTCTCTTTGAAGATAAATGCTATTATGCTCTCCTTCATCCCATATGAATTTTGGTAACATTCTCCTAATAGTCGAGAACTCATACAGTCCCTTTGGAGTTTGCAGGATAGAAGCAGTACCATCTAAATTTGCCAGGTTTTCTTAGTGAGGGGAAAGGGCAGGAAGAGAATCTAGGAAACAACTAAAATCACTCTGAAAAAATTCACTGAAAATTGCAGTAACAGGTAATCACTGCAATCAGGTCATAAACTGCTTAGTACCATAATCCATAAAATAAAACTGTAAAATAATCCATAAAATAAGACCAGGCTAATAAATCAACTACTGAAATTAGTCCTTTTTTCCAAGTAAGTGACAACTAAATTTAGAAAAAAATTATTTTCTCCAGCTTAGAGCTCTTTCTACTCTGTCTACACAAAGTAACTTCTTTACTGGAAAATAAGACCATCTTAAAAGGTCAACAAAAGAGTACACATGGACATGACCAGATTGACCCTGAAATCAGATTAATTACATTCTTTGCAGCCAAAGATGGAGAAGCTCTATACCGGCAGCAAAAACAAGACCAGGAGATGACTGTGACTCAGATCATGAACTCCTTATTGCCAAATTCAGACTGAAATTGAAGAAAGTGGAGAAAACCACTAGACCATTCAGGTATGACCTAAATCAAATCCCTTATGACTATACCGTGGAAGTGAGAACTAGATTTAAGGGACTAGATCTGACAGAGTGCCTGATGAACTATGGACGGAGGTTCATGACATTGTACAGAAGACAGGAATCAAGACCATTCCCAAGAAGAAGAAATTCAAAAAAGCAAAATGACTGTCTGAAAAGGCCTTACAAATAGCTATGAAAAGAAGGGGAATGAAAAGTAAAGGAGAAAAGGAAAGATATACCCATTTGAAGGAAGAGTTCCAAAGAATAGCAACGAGAGATAAGAAAGCCTTCCTCAGCAATCAATGCAAAGCAATAGAGGAAAACAACAAAATGGGAAAGACTAGAGATCTCTTCAAGAAAATTAGAGATCCCAAGGGAATATTTCATGCAAAGATGGGCTCGATAAAGGACAGTAATGGTGGAGATCTAACAGAAGCAGAAGATATTAAGAAGAGGTGGCAAGAATACACAGAAGAACTGTACAAAAAAGATCTTCATGACCAAGATAATCACGATGGTGTGATCACTCATCTAGAGCCAGACATCCTGGAATGTGAAGTCAAGTGGGCCTTAGATAGCATCACTATGAACAAAGCCAGTGGAGGTGATGGAATTCCAGTTGAGCTATTTCAAATCCAGTGAAAGTGCGGCACTCAATATGCCAGCAAATTTGGAAAACTCAGCAGTGGCCACGGGACTGGAAAAGGTCAGTTTTCATTCCAATCCCAAAGAAAGGCAATGCCAAAGAATGCTCAAACTACCACACAATTGCACTCATCTCACATGCTAGTAAAGTAATGCTCAAAATTCTCCAAGCCAGGCTTCAGCAATACGTGAACCATGAACTTCCAGATGTTCAAGCTGGTTTTAGAAAAGGAAGAGGAACCAGAGATCAAATTGCCAATATCCGCTGGATCATGGAAAAAGCAAGAGATTTCCAGAAAAACATCTATTTCTGCTTGATTGACTAAGGCAAAGCCTTTGACTGTGTGGATCACAATAAACGGTGGAAAATTCTGAAAGAGATGGGAATACCAGACCACCTGAGAAATCGGTATGCAGGTCAGAAAGCAACAGTTAGAACTGGACATGGAACAACAGACTGCTTCCAAATAGGAAAAGGAGTACGTCAAGGCTGTATATTGTCACCCTGCTTATTTAACTTCTATGCAGAGTACATCATGAGAAATGCTGGGCTGGAAGAAGCACAAGCTGGAATCAAGATTGCCAGGAGAAATATCAATAACCTCAGATATGCAGATGACACCACCCTTATGGCAGAAAGTGAAGAGGAACTAAAAAGCCTCTTGATGAAAGTGAAAGTGGAGAGTGAAAAAGTTGGCTTAAAGCTCAACATTCAGAAAACTAAGATCATGGCTTCCGGTCCCATCACTTTACGGCAAATAGATGGGGAAACAGTGGAAACAGTGACTGACTATATTTCTCTGGGCTCCAAAATCACTGCGGATGGTGATTGCAGCCATGAAATTAAAAGACGCTTACTCCTTGGAAGGAAAGCAATGACCAACCTAGACAGCACATTAAAAAGCAGAGACATTACTTTGCAAACAAAGGTCCATCTAGTCAAGGCTATGGTTTTTCCAGTGGTCATGTATGGATGTGAGAGTTGGACTATAAAGAAAGCTGACCGCCGAAGAATTGATGCTTTTGAACTGTGGTGTTGGCGAAGACTCTTGCGAGTCCCTTGGACTGCAAGGAGATCCAACCAGTCCATCCTAAAGGAGATCAGTCCTGGGTGTTCATTGGATGCACTCATGTTGAAGCTGAAACTCCAATACTTTGGCCACCTGATGCGAAGAGCTGACTCATTTGAAAAGACCCTGATGCTGGGAAAGATTGAGGGCAGGAGGAGAAGGGGATGACAGAGGATGAGATGGTTGGATGGCATCACCGACTCAATGGACATGGGTTTGGGTGGACTCAGGAGTTGGTGATGGACAGGGAGGCCTGGCGTGCTGTGGTTCATGGGGTCGCAAAGAGTCGGACACAACTGAGCGACTGAAGTGAACTCAGGAGTAGAAACACTCAAAATGATCAACAATTGAACATTTTCCCTGAGGTTTAAAAAAAAAAATGTCTCCTAAAAGGTAAATTTCCTCAAGTTTAGAACACGTTTGCTCTTAGATGTCCTTAATAATCTCAAATAAGGCTTTTTAAGTGGGCACTTCCAAACATCTTCTTACATTGCTGTCAACCCTCCTAACTACCTCACTTCTCCATTCTTTCTCTATCCTTACTTGTTCTACCTTGTATGTTAAATAGTCTCACTCATACTAAGTTTATTAGATTGATACAAGATTCCCTGGGTTTTTACTACCCATTTCTTTTGAGCCTCATGAAAGCTGAAATCTTGTCTATTTCTTGTAATGCCATTGCCTCTAGAATGCAGCAGTAAAATATACGAAAATGTATTATTCATTAACCTCTACAATTCCACACACAGTCCTTTCTTGAAAAGGACTGATAACATCTTAGGTGTAATTCTCTCTGGGACATCGTGCTTTAAATTTCAATGCTAAGGAGGGTACCCCTTGAGATCCCTCCACATCCTGTCTCACTCCTATGGCATTGTGTAACTGTCTTTTACTCTACTGCAACATCTTTGGGAATAGAGACTCTGTCTTAACTTTTATTTCCTCAGTACCTAGCACCTGGTGGCTCAGATGGTAAAGAATCTGCTTGCATTGCCAGAGACTAGGTTCAATCTCTAGGTCAGGAAGATCTCCTGGAGAAGAATATGGTTACCCACTCCAGTATTCCTGCCTGGAGCAACTAACACTTACCTAGTACAGTATCTGGAACACAATAAAAATCCTATATTTGCCAAATCCATAGCAGGGAAAAAAGTAGCTCTTATGAAATCGTGACAATCCTCCCCCCAAAATAACATAGGAACTATGCTGTAGAAATGAGATCCTTCCTGGAACTGGGTCTGTATCTCTGCTCTGCCAGAGAACTCAAGGTTAGAACCTGTGAGAGGGAGAGTAATATTCCTTAAAGATATTCACACCTTAATTCCCAGAAGTTTTTTAATATGTTACTTTACATGACAAATGGGACTATTTAGATATAACTAAATTTAAGAGCCTTGAGAACAGGATATGAATCTGGATTATCCTGTCACAATGTGACCCCACCACATTTCACATTCAATGGAAACCGGATCCGAAAAATGCTACACTGGTGGCTTTTTTTTTTTTTTTTTTTTTTTTTTATTTTTAGACTTTACATAACTGTATTAGTTTTGGACTGGTGGCTTTAAAGATGGAGGAAGAGGTTCAAAAGGAAGGAATTTGGGCAGGCTTGAGAAGCTGGAAAAGACGGGAAAATGGATTTATAAGAAGCCTCAAGAAAGAAATGTTGCCCTGAAGACACCTACATTTTAACCCAGTGACACAAATGCAGGACTCTCACAGAACTGTAATAAATTTGTGTTTTTTAAGTGCCTCTAAATTTGAAATAATTTGTTAAAGCAGCAATAGGAAGCTAACAGGAAACTCTGAAGCTGCCTTCTCAGAAACTGCATCCCTATTGCTTCTAGTGCTGCTTATAATATAATGATTTTTTAAAAATTTTTAATAAAATCATTTGCTTTAATAAATTTTTTTTTAATTTTATTTTAAACTTTACATAATTGTATTAGTTTTGCCAAATATCAAAATGAATCTGCCACAGGTATACATGTGTTCCCCCAGAATAAGCATATTGATATAGGTACTGTTTATTTTGATAAACACCTTGGTATATTAAACACATTCAAATAATGACTGAAGACTTTTCCTCAAAATAAGGTATCTCTACCTATACCTGCTCATCCTACTTGCTTTAGAGGAAGACTCATTTAGACTGAAAAAAGTTCATTGTTTAAGGTTGTTTGGGTAGGCTCCGGGAGTTGGTATGGACAGGGAGGCCTGGTGTGCTGCACTTCATGGTGTCACCAAGAGTCGGAAACAACTGAGTGACTGAACTGAACTGAATATGTGACAAAGTTTACACTTTAACCAAATGTTTTTCATTCTTGTTCATATGTGTGCCCATATTTATTACATCATGTAAAACAATTTACAAGTTCCTAAGTTCACAAAACATGATTATTCAGAGATGTTTGCGGGGGAGAAACTCCTTATTGCACTCCACTTGAAATGTCATGAGCCATAAGGTACCACAGAAAGTGAGGATGAGACAAAGAAGGACTAAGGTCAAAGTTTTAGAACTCTGCCTTCCTCCACATAGACCAGCAACTACCCTACAGTCCAGCTCCACTTCAGCAATGGATAGATTGGATCATTTTTCCTCTGAGCTGGATAAATTGAGCTGAGAGGATAAACTTGGGGCCTCAAGAACATTAGGTTTGGTAGAGGGGTCTAGACTTAAGATTGGAAATAGGGGCATTAAAGAGAAAGCTGCATCCTGAATGCTAGGCCCATAGCCCCCTTCCCCTCGTCCAACCGCAAGAAGGCTGATGAACAGAATCACACTCTTTAGGCAGGGGCCCAAATGACTTCAGGAGGGAAACATTCTCCCAAACATTGATACTGAAGTTTGCTAAAGTAAAAATGTCAGATGCAATCACCCTACAGTTAAACTCACTTGTCAAAAGAAACTGCTTCCCAACACAGAGCTCCAAACCAATATTTCAGTGACTTCTAAAGATGAACAAAGTGTTAAGGTCATCAGACTCTTGTGAAAATATTCAAAAACAAAAAGCTGAGACTGAAAACAAACAATTTTTAGTAGTGGCTAACTACAAATATGGCCAGGTTCGATGCCTGGGTCAGGAAGATCCCTAGAGAAGGAAATGGCTACCCATTCTAGTTTTCTTGCCTGGAAAATCCCATGGACAGAGGAGCCTAGTGGGCTGCAGTCCACAGGGTCACAAAGAGTCAGACATGACTGAGCACACATAAAGCACACCTGCGAAGAATCAAAGAGGGAATAAAGGATATTTTACCTTTCAATATGCAATTCTGCATTCTTTGGGCACAATTTCAGTAAGCATACATTCATTTAGTTTAAAATTTAAGGTGTATATAATTGCTTAAGAGAAATATGCTTTGCTTGTCTGGGTGACTATCCAGTCCATGGGGTCGCAAAGAGTTGGACACAACTGAGCAACTAACACTTTTGCTTTTACTGGGTGACCACAATGGCAGAGGGCAGCAAGCCAAGCTTCAGAAAAGAAGTTCTATTTCTCTAGGGCCAGACACCATGAACTCTCTAATATCTGTCAGAATTTGAGACTTTGCAGATATCCACTGACTCCAAAACCACCACCATTCAGTCCCTTGGCTATTTCACAACATACCAATTAGTGCACCATATTTTCTTTCTTTGTGCAGCAGATGGTGTCAGAGACAGTTTGCAAGACTTTTGCCTTCCAGAAAGATTTGATTTAGCTTGATTGGTTTCATGAATTGGTTATCAAGGGACAAAATGAAGACAATAAGGATATTATGGCTAGACTTTCCAGTTGGTGAACATACAGTAATCAAATTATTCCAACCAATCATATAATATTTTCCTACATACACATAGAATGTTCCATAGTAGAATAGTCAAATTAACCATCCCTGTGGGAACAGGCAGTCCAGACTCAATTTATTATGACTCTGAGTTGATTTTTACTAACTAACAACACTGGCATAATAAAAGAAATCATGAAATAGTGAAATATCATACTTGATTTGATTCAGTAAGCCTTTTAAAATAATGCACAATTAGAAAGTTAAATTGTGCTTGTATCAGTACCTGTGGCGGATTCATTTTGATATTTGGCAAAACTAATACAATTATGTAAAGTTTAAAAATAAAATAAAATTAAAAAAAATAAGCATTTAAACTTCCTAATTTATATATTCAGAATATTACCAATTTGACTTTTAGATTCTTGCATTAGTTAGAGTACTCAAATTGCTATATAAACAAATCTGACAACATAACAGCTCAGGCACAAAACAAATTCCTCTCTTGCTGTCAATCTAAAGTGGGCAGATTAGCAGCTCTCTCCCATGTGGCAACTCAAGGACTGAGGACTCTTCCTTCTTGTGGCTACACAATCTGTGGTGTGAGACTTTTGGAGTCACAGGACTTATCTTCCATGTGCTATGGAAGAAGAAAAGCCCTACCATGCCATGCAGCATCTATAAAATGTGTCTAAACTGGGATTCTTTAGGAAGGAGAAGGGCTACTAGTCAGACTTGAAAACAATAAGTGTAACCCATAAATATCCTAAACACACTAAGATGATAATATGGACCAGGCCTGGGCACTAGTGTTCACATACCAATTTATCACATGACCACTCCCAAGTGCAATGTAAAGACTGAGAAATATTGATTCAGCACGTCCCCTGAAGAGAAGGATGAAATTTCCTTCAAAGCTAGTTAGGCAGTCTCGTTGCAGTGAAAAGGAAAAAAAGAGGAGTTTTCTTTTCTTTCCTGAGAACAAAGAAGATAGAACAATGAGCAGGCCTCATCACTCCTACTTTTTACTTTAACTGGTCCTAATCTGTTGTCTGCTCAGATGGTAAAGAATCTCCCTGCAATGCAGGAGACTCAGGTTCTATTCTTGAACTGGGAAGATCCCCTGGAGAAGGGAATGGCAACCCACTCCAGTATTCTTGCCCCTCCAGAATTTCATAGACAGAGGAGCCTGGCGGGCTATAGTCTATGGGGTTGCAAAGAGTCAGACACAACTGAGCAACTGACCAACACAATCTGTTGTCCATAACTAAGTTTGCTTTTCACCCCCCTAACTCTGCATGAGCTCATTTTGCACCTATTATCCTTTGACTCTATGCTAATCACATCTTGTATCTGGTGCTCACCTTTACAACACTCTCTTAGCAGACCACCCCTTGTAGTTTTTCTCCTTTTGCATTATAGAAAGAAGGCACAGTGCGACACAAAAAGGACAATGGAAAAAACTACCAGGCCATGGGACTGCCAGACTCAACTACTGGGCTACCTGATGCCAACCTATGACCTTGAAACAATGCAAGAAGAAGAATACAAGATCCTTACACCTTTATTCCTTATCACCAACCCCTGAGTGCTAGCCCTCATCGGTATAATCCCCCAGATTCCTCATGGAAGGAGGCACAGTTCTTCAGGCAGGAGCCTGTTGTGCGTTATCCCCTCTGCCAGCTGAGGATTAAAGCCACCTTTCTATTTCCTCCATGCTCTGTCTCCGTATTCTTTTTTTTTTTTTTTTTAAGATTTCCACTCAAATATTTAAATCAACTGTACACGACACATGGAGGTGAAATAATTGACAATAGTTCACTATGTAGGAACATTTGTGTTCATTTCCCCACTAATTAACATTGGAGTGTAAAACTCTTCTCATTTTCTTTGCACAGTTAATAGATTCTTAACATGTTCCTGAAAGTACTGTGTAGCCAGTGCTTTAAGAGTCACGCTCAGCAGACCAGCAATAGATCTTGTGTTGTCACTCAATCACTTATATTTCAAATGTTCATAGTTCTTCATCTTGCATTTTATTTTTAATTCCATGTTTCTCCCAGAGAGTCCCAGCTTCATTTCCCCAGAATCCCAGGGTGTCTGATGCCCTGTTATTTGAAGACATTGAATGGTTCTCAGTACAGCACCATATTGTGATCTCCAATACTCATCAGAAGTATTTATGGATGAAGAAGGAAATGATGGATCTTCTCAATGTCCTTACATCTTTGCTCTTCAACACTGGGTGTGGGTTATAACTTCAAATTAGTTTAGAAAATCCAATCAAATTGAACAGGGTGTGGCTCATAGACTGCAACCCTATTAAGCTCAAGATCCGATAGGGTGGATCGTAGCCCAGATTGTGTTATAAACTGCTATCTTTATTCAGCTTCAGTGGACACAGAAAGCCAAGATTTTGGTGGCAACAGCCTGTCTTTGCTATTTTTTATTTGCCACATTTAAGTTTCAAAGTAAATTCTACCTAAAAAGATTCTCTTATTAATAATATTGATACAGATTCCACATTCTCATGGATCTTCTTTCTAGTGTAGAAAATAGTGATAAACAAATAAATCAACATATAAAGAGTATAGTGTGAAGTAGTTACATATTCCATGTAATAAAAAGTAAGACAGTAAGAGGGTAAAAATAAGTAGGGTACTTTTTAGAGAGGAGAGTTAGGGAAAGCCTGACTGTGAAATGGAGCAGACACATGAATGAAGTATAAGAGAGAGACGTTTGAGTATTTGGAGGAAGAGCTTTCCAAGAAGAGTGAAAATAATATATTTTTTTAAAAGTGTCAAACCACTCAGTCAATAATAGTTTTCCCTTGTGTTTTAGAAAATTCTTATAGTGAATTACAACTATTACTGACTACTAAACCACATTTTCATAAAATCCTTAAAATAAATGGATATTTCATTTTGCAGCCTCTCAGAAATTATGACTGAAGATTTTCATGTAATTAATTTTTCCTCTTTAAGTACAAAATTATTTTATTTTAAACCCTTATAATAGATGTTTATTACAATAGAGAACACTTTCACTCTATATTTCTAAAAGCAGTAACTGATGACTTTTTATGCTTTCTTTTTTACTTTCAGTTGTAAGTAACAGAAATACAAATCAAATTAGTTCACACAAACGAGGGAGTTACATTGGCTTCCTAGACTATATGTAATTTGATTCAGGAACTTCTATCATCAGGACTTTTTTTCATTCAGCATTTAGTTTCTCCCTGTATTGACCTCATTTTCTCTTAGTTTAGGTGACTTTCTCCAAATCTGCGTAGGGAGCATGGCTTACATTATCAATTTTTATTCAGCCTCTAGAATATTAAATTATCCTATTATACCAATCCTAAAGGAACTAGAAGACTTCTCACTACCCCATACATAACACAAGGACATGTTCTGATTGGCCTTACTTAAGTCACAAGCCCTCCCTTTGTACTAATTCCTGTGGCTAGATGACAGTTCCATCAGTTGAAGTGACTAAGAGCTAGTTTTCCAACAGAAGTGAAACGCTGTTAATGGAAGGGGGAAAGTGTCTCTGGACGGACCAAACAACAGATGTCCTCTCCAGCCATCATTGCAAATGTTGATCATTATAGGAAAGGTTTGTCATAGCTTTCCTGCCAAGAAGTAATCATCTTATAATTTCATGGCAGCAACCTAGACAGTGACAAACCTAGATGGTCTATTAAAAAGCAAAGACATCACTTTGCCAACAAAGGTCCATATAGTCAAGGCTATGGTCATTTCCACTAGTCATGTATGGATGTGAGAGTTGGACCATAAAGAAGGCTGAGCGCCAAAAACTGATGCTTTTGAATGGTGGTGCCAGAGAAGACTCTTGAGAGTCCCTTGGACAGCAAGATCAAACCAGTCAATCCTAAAGGAAATCAAACCTGAAAACTCACTGGAAGGACTGAGGCTGAAGCTGAAGCTCCAACGCTTTGGCTACCTGATACAAAGAGTCAACTCTTTGGAAAAGACCCTGATGCTGGGAAAGACTGAAGGCAGAAGAATAGGGTGACAGGGAATAAGATGGTTGGATGGCATCACAAATTCAATGAAAATGAACTTGGGCAAACTCAAGGAGATGGCGAAGGACAGGAAGGCCTGGTATGTCATAGTCCATGGGGTCACAAAGAGTCAGATACAACTTGGTGACTGAACACTTGCATGAGAAAAGTACCAAGTATTAAGTATGATGTACTATGTGGAACAAACATCAGGATCAGGTGGACTTGGGTATGCCCCCTGGTTCCACAGATTACAAACTAGGTGACTTTGGGTATGTTGGTAAAATTATTTAGCCTTAGTTTTTCCATTTATTAAATTCTGATAACAACAGGACCTAGCCCATGGTTGTAGGTACAAATTAAGGGAACATTTAGTTGGAGTTCAATAAATGGTTGCTATTATTTTAATTTCATATATTTTTCAATGAATTCTCACAGTAGTTTTATGAAAGAATCTGTTGAAAGCCACATAGCTAGTAGTGACAGATCTGGAATAAGACTCAAATCCTATGTATTCAGCATTTCAAAGCCCATCTTCTTTCCACCATACTATGTTGCCTTAATTATTACATATGTGTGTGTGTGTTCATTCACTCATTCATGTCTGACTCTTTGTGACCCCACCAGACTCCTCTGTCCATGGGATTTCCTAGGCAAGAATACTGGAGTGGGTAGCCATTCCCTTCTCCAGGGGATCCTCCTGACCCAGGGATTGAACCCCATCTCCGTGACTCCTGTATTGACAGGCAATTCTTTAGTAAAGAGGGTTATTGTTCTCTAAATTAAATGAAATCTCCTTTGTCCTCTTTACATTGGATTTTCATGCCTTCAATGCAGTCATCTGTCAGTTCCTATACTGAATCCATGAGCTGTGAATACGGAGAAAATGAAATGGTTAAGCAGAAACAGTCAGTTCACTGAAGACAAATGACACTAGAAATTCCACAATCGGAAACTCATTCTCCTAGCTTAAGTTTTTTATCTCTGCAAACATTATATTCTCTTAAGACAGCTGTAACTATGGAAAGTCAGAGTTTAGAGACCTGAAGCCCAGTTTTACTATCTGAGCTTTGTTTTCATTATTCATAAAGTTGAGATGCTATGTTCTTTACAGAGTAGTAGTGGTGATTAAATGATCCAGAGTATATGAAAGTTTTTTGCAAGGTATAAAATGATATTCATAATATTAAGAATAAAGCATTTTTAACAGTTCTTTAAATCTTAGTATGAACAGGTTTTACATACTACAGTAAGAGTAGCCTATGAAAGAAGAAAGAGTCTGGGCCCTAAACAGTTAAGGCAACAAAAAGGAAAGTCAGTTCTCCGGTAAAGCAAACGTAAGTAAAGGGAAGCCTGAAGATACCACAAGACAAGTAACCCTTCACAATTCTGCCCATGGCCCTGGCAGTTCTTACTTTGCTATATATAAAACATAAATACCAATTACACAAGGTTAAGAGGGAAAGGTTCTCTCCAGCCCTCACACAAATTTAACTAAATGAGAGTTAATTTTTTTAAATGTGCAAATTCAGAAACAATTTATAGTATATATTAAAACATCCATTTCAATGGGTGAACTTTGTGCATCTGCAAATGAAAAAATTAACACCAATAAATTGCTTTGGATACAGTATTGTCACTTGTGTGCTCTATTAATTTACTGCACTAATTATCTTACTGTCTCACACCAAATCAACATGCCCTCGCTGGAATGAATTCATATTAACATGGACTATATATGATATGCCTTTACAATTTAAAAGTCTTCCTCAATCTATAGACAGATATTTCTAAGAATTTGTCTATAGGGCAAAAAAATTCCATTATACAAACCATTATTCCAATGTATGTTCCATGTTGTTTTAATTTTCATATGTCTAACTTAAGTGCTGTCAGTCCAAACATTGGACATATGAAAATTACTTATTAGGCAATTTTTTTTCAAATTCTTTTTCCATTTAGGTTATTACAGAATGTTGATCAGCGTTCCCTGTGCTGTACAATAGGTCCTTGTTGGTTACCTATTTTAAATATAGAAGTGTGTACATGTCAATCCCAAACTCCTAATCTATCCCTCCCTGCAACCCTTTCCCCCTCATAACTATAAGTTGGTTTTCTGTGAGTCTATTTCTGTTTTGTAAATAAGTTCATGTGTATCATTTTTTTAAGATTCTGCATATAAGCAATATCATATGATACTTTCTTTCTGTGTCTGATTTAATTCTCTTGGTATGATAATCTCCAGGACCAACCATGTTGCTGCAAGTGGTACTATTTCATTCTTTTTAATGGCTGTATAATATCCCCCTGTATATATGTGCCACATCTTTATCCATCATTAATCTGATGATGGACATTTAGGCTGCTTCCTTGTCTTGGCTATCATAAACAGTGCTGCAATGAACATTGGGGTACATGTAACTTTCAAACCATGTTTTTCTACAGATAGATGCCTAGGAGTTGGGTTGCTGGATCATATGGTAGCTCTATTTTCAGTTTCTTAAGGAACATCAGTGCCTGTACCAATTTATATTCCCACCAACAGTGAAGAAGGATTCCATTTTCTCCACACCCTCTCTAGCATTTATTATTTATAGATTTTTTTATGACAGTCATTCCAATAGCTGTGAGATGGTATCATGGTATCTCATTGTGGTTTTGATCTGCATTTCTCTAATATTTAGCAATGTTGACATCTTAAATATGCTGCTTGGCCATTTGTATGTCTTCTTTGGAGAAATGTCTATTTAGATCTTCTGCTAGTTTTTTGGTTGAGTTTGTTGTTGTTGCTTTATATTGAACCACATGAGCTGGTTGTGAATTTTGGAGATTAATCCCTTGTCAGTCACATCATTTGCAAATATTTTCTCCCATTCTGTGGGCTGTTTCTTTTCCATTTTGCTTATGGTTTCCTTTGCAAAGCAAAGGCTGTTTCATTAGGTCCCATTTGTTTATTTTTGCTTTTATTTCTATTAATCTAGGAGACAGCACAGAAAAGATATTGCTGTGATTTATGTCAAAGAGAGTTCTGCCTATGTTTTCCTCTAAGAGTTTTATATTAGGTTGCTGTAAAAGTAATTGTAGCTTTGCATTGTTGAACTTTGCCCTTTGATATTGGAATACATTCTTAAATAAATGTAGTTGTGTTATGCATCATTTTAATGCACATTTCTCTATTTTTTTTTGCTAATGACTTACTATTTGCTGTTTATTTTATATTTAGACTACAGAAATAATGTTAGACATAAAGCAAATTTGAGCGACTTTTTTATTGGAGTTCAAAATGGATCATAAAGCAATAGAGACAACTCAAAACAGCAACAACATATTTGACCCAGGAACTGCTAGTGAACACACAGTGCTGTTGTGATTCAAGAAGTTTTGCAAAGGAGACAAGAGCCTTGAAGATGAGGAGCACAGTGATCAGCCATTGGAAGTTGGCAATAAACAATTGAGAGCAATCATCAAAGCTGATCCTCTTACAGCTACATGAGAAGTTGTCCATGAACTCAAGTAGACCCTTCTGTGGTCATTTAGTATTTGAAGCAAACTGGACAGGTGAAAAAAGTTTGATAAGTGGGTGCCTCATGAGCTAACTGAAAATCAAAAAATCATTGTTTTGAAATGTTCTCTTATCCTATGCAACAACAACAAACCATTTCTTGACTGGATTGTGACATGAAATTAAAAGTGGCTTTTATATGATGACCGGCAATGACGAGTTCAGTAGTTTGATGAAGAGGAAGCTCCAAAGCACTTCCCAAAGCCAAACTTGCAGAAAAACAAGGTCATGGTCACTATTTGGTGGTCTGCTACACTTCTAATCCAGTACAGCTTTCTGAATCCTGGTGAAACCATTACATCTGAGAAATATACTCAGAAAATCAATGAAATGCACCAAAAACCACACCTATAACCAGCACAGGTCAACAGAAAAGGCCCAATTTTTTTCCACAATGGCCTGACCACATGTCACACAACCAAAGCTTCAAAAGTTGAATGAATTGGGCTACAAAGTTTTGCCCCATTCACCATATTCACCTGACTTCCCACCAACCAACTACCACTTCTTCAAGTATCTCAACAACATTTTGCAGAGAAAAGGCTTCCACAACGAGCAGGAGGCAGAAAATGCTTTCTGAGAGTTTGTCAAATCCTGAAGTACAGAATTTTATGCTAGAAGAAAAAACAAACTTATTTCTTGTTGGCAAAATTGTGTTGATTTTAATGGTTCCTATTTTGATTAATAAAGTTGTGTTTGAGCCTAGTTATAATGATTTAAAATTCATGGTCTAAAACTGTAATTACTTTTGCACTGACCTAATATCTGGTCTTACATTTAGGTCTTTAATCCATTTTGAGTTTATTTTTGTGTATGGTATTAAAGAAAGTTATAATTTCATTTTTTTTTTTTACATGTAGAAAAGACCAGAGAAACCAAAAGTTGGTTCTTTGAAAAGATAAACAAAATGGATAAACCCTAACCAGGCTCATCAAGAAAGAAAGAAGAAGGCTCAAATCAATAAAATTAGGAATGAAAAAGGAGAAATTACAACATACACCCCAGAAATAAAAAGGGATCATAAGAGACTACTACAAGCAACTCTATGCCAATAAAATGGACAACTTGTACTTTTTATTCTTTGTTGCAAATAACAAAGACATTCTGAACCTACTATGCAAATCAAGGATGGTATAGCAGAAAAACAGAGATCCCACATAATTGAAGAATAGGACATATTGTAGCCAGTCCAAGGGACTAGAAATAGGATGTTTTTTCTATCTTTTGAAAATCACAGAAATTCTTTGATGTTCCTTCTCTTTTCCTTTGCTTACCTACTTTGCTCTTCACACCCATGTTCCATTCTTTTCTTAACTTATCTGTGTTTTTGCTCAGAATGGCTAACTCAGCTGGATCTCTATGATCCTTCATCTCAAGTGTCTAATTACAGTATTAGTTCAAATTCTTGAAAAATCTGATTGACTCAACCCATAGTAATTGATTTTCTGCCTTGAGAAAGTTGCTTGTCCCAGATCCAACCAATCACAAGCAGGGGAAAACATGTGGTAAAAACATGGCCACCCAGATTTCCCTTTCATCACAGGTTGAATAGAGAAGGAGATATGAGACTCTATTAATTTCAAAAGGCAAACTTAGAATCTGTCTCTCTTCACCCCTTAGAAGTCACTTAAATTCAATAAGAAGAATAAGAAATAGAAATGTGTATTCATATTTAACAAAAATCAGAGACAACTATCAATAAAATTACAAGTTAAAAAATAGATGAAATTACTATTAAAAGCCTTAAAGATCAAATAGTAGTTCACAAAAGTGTGGAGGGAAAATACATAGTGCTGCTGATCTCAGAAAAGCAAACAATCCAGGATTAAAGACTTCTCTTTTCCTTTTAAAAACTAAAATTCCTTATTTCCAACAATGGAAAGGGCTGAGCAGATTGGCAGAATGAGATTTCAAGAAAGCAATTTGGTTTTGAGAACAATAAGATAGTTCTGGAAGAAGAATTACATCAATAAGGCACATTTGTACATTTGTACAAATTTATCTATTGGTGATTAGCAAAGTAAAAAGAAATAGCATTAAAAGCCCAAAGCTTAATCATTCCTTCGGGTGGGGAGAAGTCAAGGTTAAAAGAACCCACGTAACAAATGCCTAGGCAACAGAGAAAAAGCTCCCTGCTAGCTTTCAACCCTGTTCTGGCATCTTCCTTATCCTACAAACAGCTAGGAAGGGAAGAACTCTCTCCAAAGATGTGAAATCAAAAAAAGACACAGCATCAGATATTTGCATGACCAAAAAATGGAGGAGGAGAGGTAAGCAAAAAAATTACTCATAAGACAAATGTTTCTATAGTGCAAAGAAAAGTTATGAAAAAACAACACTAAGATAATGCAATGAAAGAAAGGAAGTGTTATTGATAGTGTTTAAGAAAGAGGGAAAATTAAAGTATCATAGAAATGATGGTGAAATTGCAAGTAATGTACACATTTATATAAAACAGAAACCACAGATATGCTGAAATAACAATAAAGCAATTAGAATAAAAGAAAAATATATCAAGATGAATGGAAAATAAAGTTTAAAGTGTTGTTAATATTATTTATGCCTAGGATCAAATACAAAATTTAAAGCTGGTAAATTAGGTATAAAAGTTATAAATATGAACAAATTTGGAAACAGAGAAAGAAAGAAAGAGGATGGTAAAAAAAATAATAATAATAGTAATAATCTTCTCATTGATCAAGTGAAGTCAACAGAAACTAAAAAGGAGCTTCCCAGGTGGCACAGTGGTAAAGAATGCTTCTGCCGATGCAGGAGACACAAAAAACTCAGTTTGATCCCTGGATCAGGGATAGGAAATGGAATGGAAATAGCAACCCATTCCAGTATTCTTGCCTGGAAAATTCCATGGACAAAAGAACCTGGCACACTAGAGTCCATGGGGTTGCAAAGAATCAGTCATGACCGAGTAACTGAGTACACATGAGCAGAAAAGCAGAGGATTATGAAAATTCTATGAAGTATAGTTTTAAAAATGACCACTAAACTAAAATATAAATCTTTCAAATTATTATTAACAAAATAAATACACCCTCAAAAAATTTTTAATGTACACTATATAGTGAAAAGTCTTAAAATTTAAGGCTAAAATACATAAATTTTAACAAAGTAAAATACAAATATAATGTCAAACATATTATCCATAATTATAAATGTAAAAGACTGTTTATCTATTAAATTAAAAATGCTTTCAGAAAGAATCAGAAAAAAATTATGCCCTATGCATAATACATACTTTAAAAAAACAGTGATTCAAAATCGCTGAAAATAGAAGGTTGGGCAAAGGTAAATATAAGTAATTTGAAATTAAATGAGTTTTAATTCAGAGCAAAAAAACTGTTAAATAAAAATTTTAAAGACTTCTTTATTCTTAAAAAACACAATTTTCAATGAATATTAAAGTTATGATTATCTGTATATCATATAAATAACACCAACATACATAAAAATGCTACAAATACATTAGGGAAAAATAGAGAGCAACATATTAATAACAGCAAGCATTGACTCATCTTTCTCAGTCTATTATAGATCAAAGGGACAGTCTTCAATAGATCAAAATAATAATGCATGAGGTAAATTTATATAATAGTCATCAACTTCTGTATTCTGAAAACAGCCTACATTTTATGATGCTAACATTACCATGATACCAAAACCAGGCAAGGAAACCATGAGAAAATAAAAACAAAAAACCAGAGGCCAATATCCCTGATGAACACAGATGAAAAAAGTCTTCAAAAAATATTAACAAACCAAATTCAATAATACATTAAAAGTACCACATATCACGATCAATTGGAATTTACTCCAGAAATATGAGGATAGTCCAACATCCTCAAATCAATCAATGTGATACACCACATTTAAAAGAATGGAGGATAAAGTTACTTGATAATCTCAATAGACACAGAAAAAAAATATGACAAAATCAATTCTTGACAATAAAAATCTCAATAAAGTGTGCATAGAGAGAACATATCTCAATATAATAAGGGCTATATATGACAAGCCCATAGCTAATATCATACTCAACAGTGAAAAGCTGAAAACTTTTCCTCAAAATCAGGAAGACAAGTATGCCCACTCTTGCCACTTTTATTCAATGGGGTACTGGAAGTCCTACCAGAGAAATTAGGCAGAAAAAAGAAAGAATAAAAAGGCATATAAATCAAAAGGGAAGTAAAACTGTCATTATCTGCAGATGACACAATATTATGTATAACAAATTCTAAACACTTCACTAGACTCCTGTAAGGGAAAAAAAAATCAAATTCCATAAAGTTGCAGAATAAAATATCAGTATCCAAAAATTAGCTGTTAATTCTATACACTAATAATAAACGATTTGAAAAGATTTTTTTATATTCACATTTATGTTATATAAAATACCTAGGAATAAATATAATTACAGTAATGAAAAATCTGTACACTGAAAACTGTAAAACATTAAAGAAAGAAACTAAAGAACTTAGAAATAAAAAAAATATATCTAATGCTCATGATTTGAAAAAATTAATATTATTAAAATGTCAAACAACCCCAAACAATTTACAGATTAAATGAAATCTGTATAAAAGTTCTAATGGCATTTTTTACAGACTTTGAAACACATAATTCAGAAATTTGTATGGAATCACACATACACACAAAAAGAAAAAACCTGAAGAGCCAAAGCAATCCAGAGAAAGAATAAAGCTGGAAGTACCACATCCCTAATTTCAAACTATATTGCAAAGCTAGTAATCAGAACAGTGTGGTACTGTCATAAAAACAGACACATGCGTCAGTGGAACAGAATAGAGAGCTCAGAAATAAATCCATATATGTACGGTCAATTAACTTACAACAAAAAAGCCAAGACTATAAATATGAAAAGGACAATCTCTTTAACAGATGGTGTTGTGAAAGCTGGACAGTCAAATGCAAAAGAATAAAACTAGACTACTATCCCACACCATACACAAAAATTAATTCAAAATGGATTGAAGATTTAACCTAAGACCAGAAATCATAATTCTTTTTTTTTAATTTTATTTTATTTTTAAACTTTACATAACTGTATTCTTATACAAGAAAGCAGTTGGTAAGTTCCTTGACACTGGTCTTGGTAATAATTCTTTGAATTTGACACCAAAAGCAAAGGCAAAAAATAAATAAATGGGACTACGTCAAACTAAAAAGCTTTTGCACAGATACAGAATCCATCAACAAAATGAAAAGGCAAGATGCAAAATGGGAGAAAATATTTGAAATTATATATCTGAAGGGATTAATATCTGAAACATATAAAAAAACTTATATGACTCAATGTGGTTTAGTCACTAAGTCGTGTCCGACTCTTGAGGCCACATGGACTGTAGCCCACCAGGCTCCTCTGTCCATGGGTTTTCCCAGGCAAGAATACTGGAGTGGGTTGCCATTTCCTTCTCCAGTATTACTCAATAGCAAAAGGCAAACAATTTGATTTAGAAATGGGCAGAGGATTTAAACAAAGGGCTTCCCTGGTGGCTCAATGGTAAAGAATTCACCTGCCAATGCAGGGGATGTGGGTTCAATCCCCAGGTCAGGAAGATCCCCTGAAGAAGGAAATAGCAACACACTCCAGTATTCTTGCCTGGGAAATCCGAAGGACAGAGGAGCCTAGCAGGCTACAGTCCATGGGGTCACAAAGAGCTGGACATGACTTAGACACTAAACAACAACAACAAATGGATTTGAATAGTTTTCCAAAAAAGACATACAGGTAGCCAACAGGTATATGAAGCTCAACATAACTAATCATCAGGGAAATGAAAATCAAAATCACACTGAGATAGCACCTCACACCTTCAGTTCACTTCAGTTGTTCAGTCGTGTCCAACTCTTTGTGACCCCATGGACAGCAGCACGCCAGGTTTCCCTGTCCATCACCAACTCCTGGAGCTTGCTCAAACTCATGTCCATCAAGTCAGTGATGTTATCCAACCATCTCATCCTCTGTCGCCCCCTTCTCCTCCTGCCTTCAATCTTTTCCAAAACCAGGGTCTTTTCCAATGAGTCAGTTCTTCGCATCAGGTGGCCAAAGTATTGGAGCTTCAGCTTCAGCATCAATCTTTCCAATGAATAATCAGGAATGATTTCCTTTAGGATTGATCGGTTGGATCTCCTAGCAGTCCAAGGGACTCTCCAGAGTCTTCTCCAATACCACAGTTCAAAAGCATCAGTTCTTCGGTGCTCAGCTTTCTTTATAGTCCAAGTCTCACATCCATACATGACTACTTGAAAAACCACAGCTTTGACCAGACAGACCTTAGCTGGCAAAGTAGTGCCAGCAAATTATTGCACTTCATACCTTAGAATGGCAATTATCAAAGAGATAGGAAGTAACAAGTGTTGAGGATGTGGAGAAAAGGGAACCCTGTGTATTGTTGGTGGGAATGTAAATTAGTAAATTGGTGCAGTCACTATGAAAACAGCATGGAGATTCTTCAAAAAGTTAAAAATAGAACTACCACATTATCCAGTAATTCCACTGCTGAGTGTTTATCCACAGGAAAAGGAATCACTGTCTCGAACAAATATCTGCATCCCTATATTCATTGCAACATTATTTACAATAGTCAAGACCTGGAAGTAACCTAAGTACCCACCTAAAAATGAATAGATCTTTTAAAATTTGATATTTATATATTATTTTTATTATTTTATACATGTATTATTTTATTTTTTATATTTTAATATATACATTATTTTATTTTCAGCCATAAAAATAATAAAGTTTAGTCATCATAAAGAAAGAAACTGCCATTTGCAACAACACAGATGTATCTTGAGGGCATTATGCTAAGTGAAATAAGTCAGAAAAAGAAAGACATTGCATTATCTCACTTTAAATGTAGAATCTTTAAGAAAAAAAACTCATAGAAATACAGAACAGATCAGTGATTGCCAGAGGCATAGTTAGGAGTGGGCAAAATGGGTGAAGGTGGTCAAAATGTACAAACTTCCAGTTAGAAAATAAATAAGTTCTGGTATGTAATGTCTAGCATGGTGACCAATAATACTGTATCATATATTTGAAAGTTGCTGAGAGGATAAATCAGGAAAGTTCTCATCACAAGAAAAAATATTGTATCTATTTCTGCTTTATTGACTATGCCAAAGCCTTTGACTGTGTGGATCACAACAAACTGGAAAAGTCTTCAAGAAATGGGAATACCAGACCACCTGACCTGCCTCTTGAGAAACCTGTATATAGGTCAGGAAGCAACAGTTAGAACTGGACATGGAACAACAGACTGGTTCCAAATAGGAAAAGGAGTATGTCAAGGCTGTATATTGTCACCCTGCTTATTTAACTTATATGCAGAGTACATCATGAGAAATGCTGCACTGGATGAATCACAAGCTGGAATCAAGATTGCTGGGAGAAATATCAATCACCTCAGATACGCAAATGACACCACCTTTATGGCAGAAAGTGAAGAAGAACTAAAGAGCCTCTTGATGAAAGTGAAAGAGGAAAGTGAAAAAGTTGGCTTAAAGCTCAACATTCAGAAAACTAAGATCATGGCATCCAGTACCATCATTTCATGGCAAATGGATGGGGAAACAGTGGACACAGTAGCTGACTTTATTTTTCTGGGCTCCAAAATCACTGCAGATGGTGATTGCAGCCATGAAATTAAAAGACGCTTACTCCTTGGAAGGAAAGTTATGAAATATGCTAGACAGCATATTAAAAAGCAGAGACATTACTTTACCAAAAAAGGTCCGTCTAGTCAAGGCTATGGTTTTTCCAGTGGTCATGTATGGATGCAAGAGTTGAACTATAAAGAAAGCTCACCGCCGAAGAATCGATGCTTTTGAACTGTGGTGTTGGAGAAGACTCTTGAGAGAGTCCCTTGGACTGCAAGGAGATCCAACCTGTCCATCCTAAAGGAGATCAGTCCTGGGTGTTCATTGGAAGGACTGATGCTGAAGCTAAAACTCCAATCCTTTGGCCACCTGATGTGAGGAGCTGACTCATTTGAAAAGACCCTGATGCTGGGAAAGATTGAGGGCAGGAGGAGAAGGGGACAACAGAGGATGAGATGGTTGGATGGCATCACCAACTCGAGGGACATGAGTTTGAGTAAACTCTGGGAGTTGGTGATGGACAGGGAGGCCTGGCGTGCTGTGGTTCATGGGGTCGCAAAGAGTCGGACACGACTAAGTGACTGAGCTGAACTGAACTGAACTATGTGAAGTGATAGATATTAACTAGATTATAAGAAAAAAATATTGTAAGTAACTAGACCTTTACTCCGGGAGCTTTCAATCATAAATACCAATAGTCCATGCCTGCCACAGCTTTGTCAACTTAGGTTTCTAGTTTCCTCAGTAATATGTCAAAGATGGTTCAAAATAACTGGTTGTTTATCCGGAGTAAAAGAAAGTTTAAAGAAATAGAAGAACACGTAATTTAGGTATTTTAAAAGTTTTTCCTATCACACTAATTTGAACTGAATTCTAAAATTAAGTATATATATATTAACAATATTGAATCAGGATTCATTAAAGGAGTATCTTTAGGAGCTGTCCTGGACATTCCTCCTGAGTTAACCTACCTAAGCAATTATGTAAATTCCTTTTATCTGAAAGGATTAAGATTTTCACAATGTTGAACTGTGATAATAGAAACAAAGTAGGAAGGCTTTGTAATGAACAGAATGAATGACAGAGAAATGTTGAAAGCTGTCTAGAAGAAACAAAGAATAGAGTATCAGCACTGAAATTACAAAGGAGCCTGTAAATGCCCTGTGGGTCTACTGAAGACTCATTTGCCATCAGGATAATGGAGATCACTCAACATTAAACCTTAAAGCACTTCACTGGCTTCACAAAAGGCTATCTGTTCTCTGGCTAAAGGCTATCTGTTCACTAGGACTTCCCTGGTGGCTCAGATGGTAAAGCATTTCCCACATTATAGGGAAACCTGGGTTTGATCCCTGGGTACAGAAGATCCTCTGGAGAAGGAAATGGCAACCCCCTCTAGTACTCTTGCCTGGAAAATCCCATGGATGGAGGAGTGTGGTAGGCTACACCTCACAAGATTGCGAAGAGTCAGACAGGACTGAGTGACTTCACAATCACTTTCACTTTCTCTGGCTAATACTTTCTGCTGTTTTCAGTTAAAGCCTCCGAGCCAACAGCAAAAAAATTTTCCTTAAACGTTATTTGTCCCAAAGAATAGACAAACTAGTCTTGGGATTTATTCACTTAAATTTGCTTAGGTCAAATAAGAAACTAGTTTACCTGAAAATTTCCAAACTAATGAGATTTTTCCATAATAATTTTTTCCTTTAAGATATTAGCAGCTGTTTTCATGCTATCATGCAGGTGCTATCTAGAAAGGACATTCAAGGGATGATTCTGCACCAGAAAGAGAATATCTCAGTCCTTCTCTGCATGAGCAGAATAATGGAAAGAAGGGACAATAAATCCTTCCATGATCACCAGGACCACTGACAGTAATGCAGACCTGATTGTTATTAAAACCAATACCCAATTACTGGAGGTGCCAAAACTCTGAAATGGACACCTCATTTATGTAACAAACACAAGGAAGCACCATAGTCTGGGAGTGAGTACAACATGTACACCACCACAGCAAATCACTTCCTAGAAAATCCAAAAACAGACAGCTGAGAACTTATTAGTCATCGTGTTGGATTAAATTCCCTGCTTCACTCTCCCCTTTGACCCAAGGATCCTCAATACTTTTCTTTAACATAAGAAAAGTGATATCCTTGTGGAAGCCGAAATCAAACTGAAGGAAATATTTGCGATATATGTTAGCTTTTACGAATCTGTAATTTGTTGTGATTTCTTTTTATTGTAAATAAATACATACTTTGGTACTCCATTTTATATTCATAATTTTTAATTATTTTTGTTAGAAGGAGTCTCTAAAACTGAACAAACTTCAGGCCTCACAAAACCTGGAGCAATTGACTGTAATTCCAAGACATTTGAAAGTGACAATTTGACATCTGTTTCCCATTGGTTCAAATACACTAGAGGATATATGGATAAACATGCTATTTTATCTGTGAGATCCTCCTCTGAAGAGAAGTGCTTTAAACTGAACAGATAATATCTAGCCAACTCATTAATCACCTAAACCATATAATCCTAGGGAACTTATCTCAACAAATAAACTTATAGGCTTTCTTCTTTCAAAAAACTGTGTACTTTAATGTGCATCCACTTTTCACCTGGGCTACCAAGCTTTCTTATAAATGTAACTCTGATTAGTTTATCTGATTAGTTTATCTTAACTAATAAGAGTTAAACTAACTCTTAATAGTTCATCTTAAGTTTACTTAAGATAAACTTTATATTTATTACTTTTATGCTCCCTCTGTTCTAGTTTTTAATCTGAATTATGCCATTTTATTTTATAATATATCCTATCAACCCATCTTTCTAAATGTCTGCAAAACTGAAATCCAGAAAAATTCCTCCAAACCTGAAGTAGTTGAAAAAAGGAGTCATTAACCAATCAGTTTTTATCTGCAGGTCAATATCAAAGATTGCCTTTGATAATCAAGGTAAACTACACATTGGTCCACACAAATAGCCAATAGACAATCTATAATAGGAATAAAAAAGAGTTTTATCTGAGCCAAACTAAGGACTCTAGCCCAAGAGACACACATAAAGAAACCCATAAATATACTTTAATGCTTACTATATGTTGATTACCAGCAGGTGAAAAGAATACTGTCCTAGTATTAGTCAAGAGATCAAGTGAACTGTGAAAATCACTCAGTTGTGTCCAACTCTTTGGGACTCCATGAACTGTATACTCCATAGAATTCTCCAGGCCAGAATACTGTAATGAGTAGCTGTTCCCTTCTCCAGGGTATCTTCCCAACCCAAGGAATCAACCCAGGTCTCCTGCATTGCAGGCAGATTCTTTACTGCCTGAGCTATCAGGGAAGCTCAAGAACACTGGAGTGGGTAGTCTATCCCTTCTCCAGTGGATCTTCCCTACCCAGGAGTCAAACCAGGGTTCCCTGCATTGCAGGTGGATTCTTTACCAGCTAAGCTACTAGGGAAGTGATCAAGGGCACCTTTAAAATGATGTGGTGGTTTTTTTTTTTTAATTTTTATCATAGAACAAAACACTAATATTTGAACGTAGTTACTACTCACTAAATATCTGAGGTTTTACTATAATTTAATATTTCATCAATGGAAAAAAATAATCTTGGATCCAGAAATCCTTTATATAAATCCTAGGTCTGCCATTTTCTTTCTAGCTATAAGACTTGAGTGAAGCCATTTAATAGCTGTACATCAATTATAAAATGTGACAATAGTTATCCTTTACGTGCATAAAAAGATTTTTGTGTAACTGTGAGGCTTAAATGTATGAGCAAGTCCTGGAGAAAGTGTGTGGTAGAGTTGACGATCACAGTCCCTTCTGTGATTATCGTAGTGGGAATATATTGTAGTGGGAAAGACAGAAATGTATCATGATAATTACCATGATGGAGGACTCTTTATAGCACAGTGGAACAAAGTGTCTACATCTACCTTTGGAGTCTGTGAGGATTAAGAGAAGAAGCATCTTCGAAGTGAGACTTGTAGTAAGTAATTAGCATATCAAAAGAAAAGAGAGTGCATTCTGGACAGAAGGAATCACTCCTGCAAAACATAGTGGCAAGAGAATCTGTGATGTGTTTGAAAAACTCTACATAGTTCATAATTTGGGAAAACATAAGTGAGGAAAAGGTAGAGTAGACCACAAATTAAGGGAAAAGAAGTAAAAGATGGTGGAAAAGAATGGGCAAATAAGGCAAGATCATTAAGAACCAACATGATATACTATGAAAGAGTTTGGATTCCATGAGTTCAGACATGGGACACCAGTGAAAGATCTGTAGGAAGAGAAAGGAATATAGGTTTTCTTATTAGAAAGACTATTCTAACTCCAGTGAAGTGAAGTGAAAGTCGGTCACTTGCATCTGACTCTATGAGACCCCATGGACACCCATGGAATTCTCCAGTCCAGAATACTGGAGTTGGTAGCCTTTCCCTTCTCCAGGGGATCTTCCCAACCCAGGGATCGAACCCAGATCTCCCATATTGCAGGCAGATTCTTTACCAGGTGAGCCACAAGGGAAGCCATCTGACTCCATGCTACTGCTGCTGCTGCTAAGTCACTTCAGTCGTGTCCGACTCAGTGTGACCCCATAGACGGCAGCCCACCAGGCTCCTCCATCCCTGGGATTCTCCAGGCAAGAACACTGGAATGGGTTGCCATTTCCTTCTCCAATGCATGAAAGTGAAAAGTGAAAGTGAAGTCGCTCAGTCGTGTCCAACCCTCAGCGACCCCATGGACTGCAGCCTACCAGGCTCCTCCGTCCCTGAGATTTTCCAGGCAAGAGTACTGGAGTGGGGTGCCATTGCCTTCTCCGATCTGACTCCATAGAGATGAACAAATTGGAGATGGAAATATTAGTATTAGAAAAAGTAATCGTTCCTCTTACAGACTTTCTTCCTAATCCTCTCTCCATGTTTCAAGCAAAGTTTACTGCCAGATTTTCCCGTCTCTTGCTCCACAAGACCAATACCTGCCCACTAGGACCTTATCAATGCTGTGTATTGGTAGTTTCATCCCTCATCAGTTACACTTGCATCCCTCTGCAATTATTAGACTTCAATGTACATAAGTTTGTGTGAACTCCAGGAGTTGGTGATGGACAGGGAGGCCTGGTGTGCTGCGATTCATGGGGTCACAAAGAGTCGGACACAACTGAGTGACTGAACTGAACTGAACTGAAGAACTAAACAAGATGACACTAGGAAAAGTATATTGGTCTGAAAAATTCATAGATTACAATGACGGTATTAATAACAACATTTACTGAGTACACCTAGGTGCCATATATTATGTTAAGCATTTTACATGTACTGTTGTTTTAATCCACACAATCACTACACAATTATAGTGATGATCACTGTCACCACTTTACAAAGAATGAAAGGGATAGGAAAAATTTAGAGAAGTTTCATAATCTGCACAAGCTCACACATTAAGAGCTAAATTCAGCCTCAAATACAGGATAATCTGACATCAATACTCTTACCATCCTAGAAGGGAAACCAGAAATGACAAGATGGACATTGCCTCATGCTTTTTGGTATTAAAGAAACAGGATTACATCTGTTTCTTTGTTAATAAAGCCTGAGATACCACAATAACATGCATTCTTCTAAATTTTCCACTATTAATTGTATAATTCAAAAAAAATTAGCAAACATTTGCTCCTTTGACAACTACATTTATTCAAAACAAACAAACCCAGTAAGCTGTACAGTTATAAAAATCTCAAAAGTGCTCCCATTTAGTATTGTAGAACTGATCACTAAAAAATCCATCAACAAAAAGACACTAGACATCTAGTGGAATCAATGAGAGGAAACGTGACTCAGATAATCTAAAACTGTGGACATTCAAATATTCATGCTGATTTTGGAAAGAAAAAAGTTTTCTTAATATTTATTTATACCTCATTAGTTTCAGAATCTAGATTTGGGTATGTTTACAAAATTTTATGAAATTAGGCCAAAATCAATAAATGAGGGAAATGGGACAAAGGAAACTATTTTTTTTCTCAGCAGATTTGAGTCCTTAGTTATTTCTTTCTCAGTTTAACATGAAAATGAATTTGTAGTCTGTAACATAGACTATAAAATTGTTGGCAGAATGCTATACTCCTTTGCCCATCCCATGATCCCCACCCTAGGTGTACATTTCCTATATAATCACCTCTGCTTGAGGGTTGGCTAGACTGTAAATATGATAGATTTCAGTATTTTCATTAAGTGAACTATTATGATAAAGATGAAGGAGTTTTGCATATGTAATTAAAATCCCAAATTAGTTTATTTGGGATTAAATAAAAGAGGGATTATCCTGGATGGGCCTGACCTAACTAGGTGAGTTCTTTTAAGGGAATGAGGCCTTCGAGAAGGAAGAAATCTAAAGCATGAGAAACTTTCCTGCTGGCTTTAAAGTGGTAAGCAATTAGGCTGTGAAAGACTCACAGGGTTAGGTCCTAAGAGTATCCCATAAGTACTGAGAATAGTTCCTGGCAGATAGCTAGCAAGAAAGTGAGGACTTCAGTCCTACACCTGCAAGAAACTGAATTTGGCCAACAATCATTAGAGCTTGGAAGAGGCCTAAAGCCTTAGATGAGGACACAGCCTGACCAACACCTGACCAACAGCCTTTTGAGATATTGAGCAAAAAAAAAAAAGAAAAGAAACCCAGCCACACTGACCCAATCTTCTGATTTACAGAACTGTAACATAATAAACAGATAAAGATTGTTTTAAACTCTTATGTTTGTGTGAATTTATTATACAGCAATAGGAAACTAACACACTGAGGCAGGTATGTGACCCACTGTATGCTGAACACATGAAAAACACTGTCCTCTGACATCAGTGCCCCAGAAACACTGAACCAATTGCCCTCAGGTAATCCAGAACAAATCACACACATAGAAAAGCATACATCTCAAGCAAATCTTAGATAATCTGAAGTGTTTACTGATTTGCATTTTCACCAATACATGTTTCATTATTGAAATAATGTGGGCAAATAACAAGGGTCAAATATAAGTTTAACAGCTCTTATAGCAAATCTGCATAAGTATTACATATGCAGATTTGTACTACTTAAGCAAGTCAACATAAGTGTTACTCTTTCTTTCTTCATACTATGAACCCCAGATTTCTATAGGATTAAGTTTCTGTCTTAATAACTACATAAATACTAAAACTCACATCTGCCTATTCTCTTTTCTCTTTAGTACTGACACTTCATTCACTCTGACTTGATGCAAGTTTACAAGGACCTCTTTTCTCTGCTCTTCTCAATCGGCAATGCCTTAGAATTGGGAATGGGAATTGCATAGTGATTGAATAACAGAGTGAGAAAAATTAGATCCTATTCAATTTTATATTCCTGGAGCTCATATATCCCTATCAATCATTTTTTAATGTTAAAAATATGTCAGCAAGAGATGTTGAGAATTAGCGTGTTTTGTTCTACCCTCTCCACCACACCATCCCCACAATACCTACACTTTTATTTAAATGATAGTTTTGAGAAACAAGGCTGAAAAACTTAAGTTATTATTTTCCAGTGGTATGAAAAATAAACATAGTCAGAATTCTGACCAATACAAAAATGTTCTATAACTTCTAAAGTCCTTCAGGTAAAAGCAATCTATTCACCATTTCAGAAGATAAATCTGAATAAATACTGAAACTCCACAGATAGATTAGAAATGTGAATTCCACCTGGGAGCACACACAGCAAAGTACATTTGGAATTTATTTCATTCACTGAGGAAGGTTAGGGCTCATCCCACTGAAAACCAGCATTGTTAAAAGGTCTAGATTCCACAGAATGTTTGGTTAGAAAACCCAAAAACCATTTCTAAATTTATAGTAGTTCTCTTTTAATGAATTTAGTTGTTAACAGATCACTATACATCTATGGAAAATGACTGGAATCTGCATTCCAGGATAACCTGGAATTATCCTATTACCACAAAGATAAAACTGTGCAACCAAAAAAACCAAATCCCTTGGTACACTGTAAAACATTATGGGTATAAAATATACATAAATATAAATGGGAGGTCAAATGATATCCATTTTTCCATAGAAAATAGCATTTTTAGCAATATAGTGATGTAAAAAACAAACCCAAATTATATGTAAACACCAGATTTCAAAACAGAAAAAACAAAAACTAGGCTTAAAGTACTTTTACTTTATTATGAGAATATTAATTTTGGAATGCCATGCAGGGAGCACGCAAGAAAGAAGGAAAGAAAGAGAGAGGAATAAATGGAGGAAGAAGGAAGAAAGAAAGTAGGGAAGAGAGGGTGAGGAAGACAGGAAGATGGGTATTAGAGGAAAGAAGAAGTAATGGAAGTAAGGAAAGAGAGGGAAAACTTCCAGATGAAATTACTTTGCAACTTAAAATTTATTTACTCATCCAACAAAGATGTAATATGAGCTAGGCACCATGTGTGTCAATAAAGATACAAAACAGCTTAGGACAAAATTCAGTGAGAATAAAAATACATAAATAGGGACTTCCCTGGTGGTCCAGAGGCTAAAGTTCCATGCTTCTGATGCAGGGGCCCTGGGTCCAATCCCTAAAGGGGGACCTAGGTCTCTCATACAGTAAATAAGACCTGATGCAGCCAAATAAATATTTTTAAACATACACACACACACAAATACAAATAATTACAACAGAGTAGGAAAAAGGTTATAATGCAGACTTCACCATCAGCTATTAGCTCTGCCTGGAAGCTTAAATTCTCTTTCCAGAGATGACATTTTAATTGGGTTATCACATCACACCTGTCAGAATGGACATCATCAAAAAAATCTACAAACAATAAATGCTGTAGAGGATGGGGAGAAAAGGTAACCATCCTGCACTGTTGGTGGGAGTATAAACTGATACACTCAGTACTATACACTGGAGTACTATTTTTAAAGCAGACATTGATGTATAGTTTACACACAATAGAATCTACCTATTTTAAGGCTGATGAGTTGGTAAATGTATACAGTATTGCAGTTATGTTTAGCTGAAATGTTTAGCTTCCACATGCTAGTATTCATAACAAGGCTTCCCTAGTAGCTCAACTGGTAAAGAATCCACCAGAGACCCAAGTTCAATTCCTGGATCAGGAAGATCCTCTGGAGAAGGAATAGCCTACCCACTCCAGTATTCTTGAGCTTCCCTGATGGCTCAGCTGGTAAAGAATCCCCGTGCAATATGGGAGACCTGGGTTCGATCCCTGGGTTGGGAAGATCTCCTGGAGAAGGGAAAGGCTACCCATGCTAGTATTCTGGCCTGGAGAATTCCATGGACTGTATAGTCCATTGGATCTCAAAGAGTCGGACACGACTGAGCAACTTTCACTTCACTGTAACAGTATTATGATAATAGCTCAAAAGTGGATATAGTCCAAATGTCCATCAACAGGTAAATTACAGATGAAAAATGGGATATTAATACAATGAAATACTACTCATCAATAAAAAGGAGTAATTGATAATACAAAATTTAGATGAATCTTTTAAAAGTGTTAAGTAAGAGAAGCTAAACATAAGCTATGCAAAGGGGTGTGAGGAAGCGTTGTGGCCTGATGGAGGTGTTCTGAATCTTGACTGTGTGGTGGCAGCTGCGGTATTGCACACATTTACCAACCCATCAAACTTAAAGTAGGTACATTCTACTGTGTGTAAATTATACCTCAATAAGTCTGCTTTAAAAATAGTACTCCATAATGGCCGTATCAGTTTACACTCCCTCCAACATTGTAGGAAAGTTCCCTTTTCTCCACATTCTCTACAGCATTTATAGTTTGTCGATTCTTTTGATGATGTCCATTCTGACTGGTGTAAGGTGTTTTGACTTGCATTTCTCTAATAATTAGTGATGTTGAGCATCCTTTCATGTATTTATTGGCCATCTGTATGTCTTCTTTGGAGAAATGTCTGTTTAGGCCTTCTGCCCATTTTTTGACAGGGCTATTTGTTTTCCTAATATTGACCTGTATGAGCTGCTTATATATTCTGGAGATTAATCTTTTGTCAGTTGTTTCATTTGCAATTGTTTTTTTCTGATTCTGAGGGTTGTCTTTTAATACTGTTTATTGTTTCCTTTGCTGTGCAAAAGCTCTGAAGTTTCATTAGGTCCCATTTGTTCATTTTTGCTTTTATTTCCATACTCCTGGAAGTGAGTCAAAGAGGATCTTGCTGTAATGTACGTCCAAGAGTGTACTGCACGTGTTTCCCTCTAAGAGCTTTATAGTTTCTGGCCTTATATTTAAGTCTCTAATCCACTTTGAGTTTATTTTTGTGTATAGTATTAGGAAGTGTTCTAGTTTCATTTATTTGCATGCAGCTGTCCAGTCTGCCCAGCAGCACTTATTGAAGAGACTGTATTTTCTCCATTGCATATTCTTGCCTCTTTTGTCAAAATAAGGTGCCCATAGGTCTGTGGGTTTATCGCTGGACTTTCTATCTTGTTCCATTGGTCTATATTTCTGTTTTTGTGCCAGTACCATACTTTCTTGATGACTATGGCTTTGTAATATAGTCTGAAGTCAGGAAGGTTGATTCTCCCAGCTCCATTTTTTTCTCAAGATTGTTTTGGCTATTCATGGTCTTTTGTGTTTCTAAACAAACTGTGAAATTTTTGTTCTGGTTCTGTGAAAAATACTTTTGGTAGTTTTATAGGGATTGCACTGAATTTGTAAATTGCTTTGGGTAGTATAGTCATGTTCACAATATTGAGTCTTCTAATCCAAGAACATGGTATATCTCTCTATCTGTTTTTGTCATCTTTGATTTCTTTCATCAATTTCTTTTGTCTCTTTAAGTAGGTTTATTCCTAGGTATTTTATTCTTTTGGTTGCAATGGTGAATGGGACTATTTCCTTAACTTCTTTTTCTGACTTTTCATTGTTAGGGTATAGGAATGCAAGGGATTTCTGTATAATAATTTTATATCCTGTGACTTTATTATATTATGGAAAACAGTATGGAGGTTCCTTTAAAAATTATGAATAAATCTACAATATGACACAGCAACCCCCCACTACTGAGTATATACCCTGAGAAAATCACAATTCTATAAGACACATGTACCGCAATGTTCACTGAAGCACTATTTACAATAGCCAGGACATGAAGCAACTTAGATGTCCACTGATAGAAGAATGGATAAAGAATATGTGGTACATATACACAACGGAATATTATTCAGCCATAAAGAAACTGACCTAATCTAGTGAAGTGGATGAACCTAAAGCCTGTTATACCAAATGAAGTAAGTCAGAGAGAAAAAAAAAACTATTATATATTAACACATATATGGAATCTAGAAAAATGGCACTGGTGAACCTATTTGCAGGGAAGGAATGGAGACACAGATATAGAGAATGGACTTGTGGGCCCAGTAGGTGAGGGAGAGAGTGAAATGAATGGAGAAAGTAGCATCAACACATATTCAGTTCAGTTCAGTTCAGTCGCTCAGTCGTGTCTGACTCTTTGCAACCCCATGAACAACAGCACACCAGGTATCCCTGTCCATCACCAACTCCCGGAGTCCACCCAAACCCATGTCCATTGAGTCGATGATGCCATCCAACCATCTCATCCTCTGTCGTCCCCTTCTTCTCCTGCCCTCAATCTTTCCCAGCATCAGGGTCTCTTCAAATGAGTCAGCTCTTCACATCAGGTGGGCGAAGTATTGGAGTTTTAGCTTCAGCATCAGTCCTTCCAATGAACACCCAGGACTGATCTCCTTTAGGATGGACTAGTTGGATCTCCTTGCAGTCCAAGGGACTCTCAAGAGTCTTCTCCAACACCACAGTTCAAAAGCATCAATTCTTCGGCTCTCAGCCTTCTTCACAGTCCAACTCTTACATCCATACATGACCACTGGAAAAACCATAGCCTTGACTAGATGGATCTTTGTTGACAAAGTAATGCCTCTGCTTTTTAATATGCTGTCTAGGTTGGTCATAACTTTCCTCCCAAGGAGTAAGCATCTTTTAGTTTCATGGATGCAATCCCCATCTGCAGTGATTTTGGAGCCCAGAAAAATAAAGTCAACCACTGTGTCCACTGTTTCCTCATCTATTTGCCATGAAGTGATGGGACCAGATGCCATGATCTTCGTTTTCTGAATGTTGAGCTTTAAGCCAACTTTTTCACTCTCCTCTTTCACTTTCACCAAGAGGCTCTTTAGTTCTTCTTCACTTTCTGGCATAAGTGTGGTGTTATCTGCATATCTGAGGTTATGGATATTTCTCCCGGCAATCTTGATTCCAGCTTGCACTTCTTCCAGTCCAGCATTTCTCATGATGTACACTGCATATAAGTTAAATAAGCAGGGTGACAATATACAGCCTTGACATACTCCTTTTCCTATTTGGAACCAGGCTGTTGTTCCATGTCCAGTTCTAACTGTTGCATCCTGACCTGCATACAGGTTTCTCAGGAGGCAGGTCAAGTGGTCTGGTATTCCCATCTCTTTCAGAATTTTCCACAGTTTATTGTGATCCACACAGTCAAAGGCTTTGGCATAGTCAATAAAGCAGAAATAGATGGTTTTCTGGAACTCTCTTGCTTTTTCAATGATCCAGCAGATGTTGATAATTTGATCTCTGGTTCCTCTGCCTTTTCTAAAACCAGCTTGAACATCTGAAAGTTCACAGTTCACATATTGCTGAAGCCTGGCTTGGAGAATTTTAAGCATTACTGTACTCGTGTGTGAAATGAGTGCAATTGTGTGCAGTAGTTTGAGCATTCTTCGGCATTGCCTTTTTTGGGATTGGAATGAAAACTGATCTTTTCCAGTCCTGTGGCCACTGCTGAGCTTTCCAAATTTGCTGGCATATTGAGTGCAGCACTTCCACAGCATCATCTTTCAAGATTTGAAATAGTGGCCCAGTGGGTGAGGGAGAGAATGAGATGAATGGAGAAAGTAGCATCAACACATATTCACTGTCAGGTGTAAGCTAGTGTGCTAAGTTACTGTAGCATAGGGAGCCCAGGATGGCACTCTGTGATGACCTGGAGGGATGGAGTGGAGGAAGGGGAGGGAAGGGAGGGAGGGAGGGGATGTATGTATAATTATGGCTGATTTGCATTGTTGTGAGGCAGAAACCAACACAACATTGCAAAAATTAAAAACAAAAAAAGGAAAAAATAGTACTGTATTCAGAATTAGTAAAAGATGCTTTTATTCTCCAGTAAACATGACAATCAGTTCAGTTCAGTTCAGTCACTCAGTCATGTCCGCTCTTTGCAACCTCATGAATCGCAGCACGCCAGTCCTCCCTGTCCATCACCAACTCCCAGAGTTCACCCAGACTCACGTCCATCAAGTCAGTGATGCCATCCATCCATCTCATCCTCTGTCATCCCCTTCTCCTCCTGCCCCCAATCCCTCCCAGCATCAGAGTCTTTTCCAATGAGTCAAGTTGTTTTACTCTAGGACAAACATATATAAAATATGTATCAAGTAATGAGTGGCAGTGGAATAAGAATAGGGTTTTCAATCCAAACACATCTGGAAATAAAACTGGTTCTTCTATTCTATTTTTGATCAGACTACACTCTGATCCTTGATTTCCTCAACTGTAAGGCAATGGCACCCCACTCCAGTACTCTTTTTTTTTTTTTTTTTAGAAGATTCAGTAGGTGATCTTTATTAAATCCTTAGTACATTCACTAGTATCCAGAAGATACAGATGTATAATTAATTTTAGCTATAACAAATGAAATTACTAAAGTCATTATTAATTAATATTATTATTAGTCATTTATCTTGCTCTTCAAGTTGCTCAGGCTAAAATATTAGAGTCATTTAAAAAAAATTTTCCTTCTATCATTCTTCATGTTCGATGTATCAGTATATCCTTTTATGTTATAATCCAACCACTTGTTTTTCTTAAGTCTCTCCACTGTTATAGTGCATAGGTGCTAAGTCACTTCAGGCATGTCGAACTCTTTTTGACCCCATGGACTGTAACCCACCAGGCTCCTCTGTCCATGGGATTCTCCAAGCAAGAATCCTGGAGTGGGTTGCTATGCCCTCCTCCAGGGAAACTTCCTGACCCAGGATCAAACCCAAGTCTGTCTCCTGCCTTGGCAGGCAGGCTCTTCACCACTTGTGCCACCTGGGAAGCCCATCCGCTGTTATCATGGTGTAAAGCATTGGCGTTTCTCCTTTGGATTGCTGCAAGAGACATTTAACTGGTTTCCCTGCTTTACTTTTACCTTCCTTCAGTTTATTTCTATCTAGCAGTCAGTGCGATCATGAAAACTTGAGTTACTCATGATACTTTTCTTGTTAGAATTCTCCACTGTCTTTACATCACACGTATGGTGAAGACCAAAGTCTTTACAATGGCCTTCAAGGTCTTACAAGATTTTTGACTCATCTCTTCATTTCTCTGATATGATCTATCACTTTCCCTCCTTGCCGTGACCTGACCTCCTACTCAATTCTGTGTATTCTTAAAACGTGTGTGTATGCTCAGTCGCTCAGTCATGCCCAATGCCTCACGACCCCAGGGACCATAGCCCACCAGGCTCTTCTGCCCATGGGATTCTCAAGGCAAGAATACTGGAGTGGGTTGCCATTTCTTTCTCCATTTAAAGCAATAACAGCTATTGTTTATTTAGCTCCTACTATGGGCTGGAGACATTCTAAATACTTTCTCAATATCATACAGATAACAAGTGTTAGAGGTAAGATTTTATCTCAGCCAGACTGAAACCAGAGCTTGGACACTGAATTTTAACACCATATTGCCACCTGGTATGTGTCTACAGGGATGGTCTATGTCTAAACAGTGTTTTCTAGTAACTAAAACAGGGTTTAGGAAAATCCCATGGACGGAGGAGCCTGGTGGGCTGCAGTCCATGTGGTCTCGAAGAGTCAGACACAACTGAATGACTTCACTTTCATCTTCACTTTCCTGCATTGGAGAAGGAAATGGCAACCCACTCCAGTGTTCTTGCCTGGAGAATCTCAGGGACGGGGGAGCTTGGTGGGCTGCCGTCTCTGGGGTCACACAGAGTCGGACACGACTGAAGTGACTTAGCAGCAGCAGCAGCAAGGCATATTTTGTAGTATGGCCTTGTGAGACTTAGGGGAAGAACTTTGCAAAGCACCTAATATTATCCCCTATGCAGTCACATAATTATCATGAGCTTTCTTATAAATACCCAATATTTTGCAAAGCCAGCTTATAGATAATATCCTTAAAGATACAAGTTTATGGATGGCTATTCTTCAGAATTGCCAAGATCCCCAGATTGTTCTTCAGTAATCACTTAATTTCTCTCTCTGGCAAATTAAAGGTAATTTTGCCAATGAAAATTCATTAGGATTCCATTTGACCATGTAAGAAATCTTCTCTTGGTTAATAGACTTCAGAACATATGAGTACTTAAGAAGATAGAATATGATTACCTCTTTCTACTAAAGCCAATATATAGCATTCATTACCAATGTGTTTCCATTGTATTTACTTATCTGAAGGAAGTCACTAAAAATAATTATATAATATGGATATCAAACCAACCATTGATTTCATTACTAGCCCCAATCCTTCCCCACCCCTTCCTCGTAATCACAGCCTTTATCATATGACTTTTGACTTCCTCCTATCAAAAGGTGTATTTCCCCATCCTTTGATTCTGAGCATGACCATGTGACTTACTTTAGCAAATGAAATTCTAGAAGACATTATGTAAATATGTAAATTTAATTTGTTTAAGCTTATGTTCTTCTGCCATTCTGAAGGAGATCAGCCCTGGGATTTCTTTGGAAGGAATGATGCTAAAGCTGAAACTCCAGTACTTTGGCCACCTCATGCAAAGAGTTGACTCATTGGAAAAGACTCTGATGCTGGAAGGGATTGGGGGCAGGAGGAGAAGGGGATGACAGAGGATGAGATGGCTGGATGGCATCACTTACTTGATGAACGTGAGTCTCAGTGAACTCCGGGAGTTGGTGATGGACAGGGAGGCCTGGCGTGCTGCGCCTCACGGGGTCGCAAAGAGTTGGACACGACTGAGCGACTGATCTGATCTGATCTGATCTGATGTGCTTCTGCCATAATTATGAAAACATGCCTCAGTTAACCTACAGATGAATGAGAAACACATGATAAGAGCTGATTTTCACTTGCCTAGCCAGGCCAGTCTAAATCAGCCTAATGCAGCTGACCCAAGTGTGCAAGCCCAACTAAGACCAACAAATCTGCCTAGCAAACCACCCCACACACTGAAAGCAGTAAAAGCTTGTTGTATGCCCTGAGCTTTTGAGGGCGTTTGTTACCTAAGATAACTGCAGTGGTAAATAGGCTTTGAACACATTCAACTTGAAGTTTTTCTGAAAATATTTTCATCCATTAAGTGTATCCTATGTTCATTTTGATTTGAGAAAAGAAAGGCAGCCTTTGCTTTTTCATAAGGATTAATGGCCAACAATTATTAATAAACTAAGGAATGATGCTGAAGCTGAAATTCCAGTACTTTGGCCACCTCATGCGAAGAGTTGACTCATGGAGGTAGTGGGGGCAGGAGGAGAAGGGGCCAACAGAGGATGAGATGGCTGGATGGCATTACTGACTCGATGGACGTGAGTCTGAGTGATCTCCGGGAGTTGGTAATGGACAGAGAGGCCTGGCGTGCTGCGATTCATGGGGTCGCAAAGAGTCAGACGCGACTGAGTGACTGAACTGAACTGAAGGAATGTGAAATAAGAACAAACAACGTGTCATTTATAACTAATCGCTACCTTTGTTTTTTTCAGCATATTTATAGAACTTTGTGTTTCAAATTGATTTTTTCTTTAACATTGTAAGGTGTATTGCTGTACTTCAGATTTCAGAGCTGCCACTATATTCTGATACTTATCCTTCTTATGTATCTTATAGTTTGGGATTTGTTCAATTTTAAGATAGATTTGAAAAGATTTTCAGTCTATAGCAAATGAAAGAGCAACTGTGGACTAAATACTCAGTTAATGAGATACTCATCATGGCTGATAGAAGGTCTCCGGAATTTTCTATCAACTCTTTTGCTGTTTTCTTTTAGTAGCATATGGTAAGAGACAAGGCTATCCACTCCTCTTTGCAGGATAGCAATTGGGTATGTGCAAAAAAAGTAAGTGCATATATACATACATACATATATATATATATACATATATGATACATACACGCACACAAACAAAAAATATTCATTCTATAATAATGGAAATTGGTCAATACCCTAAAAGAACACCAATAAGGATTGTTTAAACAAATTATGGTATGTTAATTCAATGGAAATAATATGCACCTATTAAGAATTAATGATTAAGTATTAATGATTATTTATTGTAGAAACTACAATGTGTTTTTACATGATGACTCATATTATCAAATAATATGAAGAAAATGACTTCGTTTTAAAATGTTCATAGGAAAACAACTGGAAAGGCAAATTTGTTGTTCAGTCCCTCAGTTGTGTCCAACTCTTTGTGACCCCACAGACTACAGCACACTGGGCTTCCCTGTCCTTCTCCATCACCCAGAGCTTACTCAAACTCATGTCCATTGAATCAGTGATACCATCTAACCACCTCATTTTCTGTCATCCCCTTCTGCTCCTGCCTTCAATCTTTCCCAGCATCAGGGTTTTTTCTAATGAGTTAGCCCTTTGCATCAGGTGGCCAAAGTATTGCAGCTTCAGTTTCAGCATCAGTCCTTCCAATGAATATTCAGGACTGATTTTCTTTAGGATTGACTGGTTAGATCTCCTTGCAGTCCAAGGGACTCTCAAGAGTCCTCTCCAACACCACAGCTCAAAAGGCAAATAATGATTACTAAATAGTAAGATCTTCTTTGTGCCTTCTATATTTTCCAAAATTTCAGTAGTGAACATTATTACTGTTACAGGACTTCCCAGGTGGCTCAGTGGTAAAAAGAATCCGTCTGCCAATGCAGGAGCTGTAGGTTCAATCCCTGGGTTGGAAAGATCCCTGGTGGAGGAAATGGCATCTCACTCCAGTATTCTTGCTGGGATAATCCCATGGCCTGAGGAGCCTGGTCGACTCAGTCCATGGAGTTGCAAAGAGTTGAATGTGACTGAGCACACATGCATTACTTTTATAATACTATTATATATTTATCTAATTATATTTTAAATTTTATTCAAAATTTCACTCCATAATTTCCCTATATTTCATGTATACTCAATTATGTTTAATGTATTTTTCTATTGTACATATTTACTTTGCCTACTTTCCCAAAAAATTTTCAAAGCATCATTTTAAAAAAACTTTTATCATAAAAATCAAGTTAAAGATTTATAAATTTGGATGACTTTATATCCTTTATGAATGTGTGACATTAAAGATCTAACCCCCAGAACTTCAGGGAGTTAAAAGTGTGCTGTGAACACAAGTGCCTATTTTTTAAATGCATGAAGGAGCTAATCAAGTTTTCTTAATTTATTTTTTAGTACAGAGATTTATAATATATTTTGCAATTACATCAGCCAAGTTCTTCTCTCCAACAGATATGTTTATCAAGTATTTTCATAGACATAATCATTATACACAATGACCAGGTCTTTCATCTGAGTAAGATAGGTAAGAAAGTTCACTGGAAAATATAGAATCCTGAGAAGACTAAGGAAAGCCAGGGCTATCACTATGTTATAAGGCAATTGTTATGTTATTATTCTGCTATCCCACTATTCCAAGTTGATTTTTAAGAACTACAATGCTTATCTCACGTACTTTCTGCTCGAGCAGAAGTACTAGAAGACTCCTGAGAAAGCCCAGGCATCCAAAATTTATAACTCAATTCCTCTAACTGGGAAAGTTTGAGTAAATAGCTAAACTTGTATTTGTTTCTTGAGACTTTATAGCGGAAAACTGTACTATACTGTCTTCAATCAAGCATAGTAATAAGACCATTAAATGATACCACAGCAGACAATTTTCCCAAGCTTCTACCTCATTCAAATAGCCATAAATTAAAGTTCATACTGGACTGCAAAACGTACTTGATTGGGTGAATGCTCTGAGTGAAAAGAAAACAGCCAGGCAAGGTTGAAAAATTCTGTTTGTCATCTTGTAGCAATTAGTGATACATAATAGGTGATAAATCCCTTCTTAGAACTAGGATTTTTTTAAAGTTCTACTGGTTGCTTACTGATCTTATTTTTATTCTGTCCATTATTTTTTAAGTTGCTTTGATAACTGCTAGAGCTGCAACTCATCGGAAGAGTAACAGTTATTGTAGTCTATTGCTTCTTTGCACACACATCTCACTAATAGCTTCCTAAATCCACAGGGATAAAGTGAGGGAAATGTAGGATAAAAGTAATTTTCCCCTAATTTACAGCCCTCAGCTAGCTGAGGCTGAGTTCCATCAATCTTCTTTAATCAATTGGGAAGAATGTTCAATAAAGGCTTACCCTCCTTTTTACTTAAATGATATCAATTGCTTTAATTAGCAAATGTTTTAAATATTCTTCTATTTATTTACCAGATACTCATAACCTGATTCCTACAATTGGCAATGATGAGTAATCTGTGCAATGTTTGAGGATCTTAGTTACTCATGTAAAAGGGGGCAAATACAAATTCTTCTGCATCTTAGTGATATTTTAAATTAACCTGGATATTCTAAGAAATACAATTATGGGTGCTCTGTATCCGAAGTCCTGAGTTCAAACTCTAAAACTGTTAACTATTATAGAAATTCCATGTGTTGTGTGTTTAGTCGCTCAGACACTTTGCAACCCCATGAACTGTAGCCTGCCAGGTCCTCTGTCCATGGGAATTTTTCAGGCAAGAACACTGGAGTGGGCCTATCCCTCCTCCAGGAGATCTTCGCAACCCAAGGATCAAACCCAGGTCTCCCACATTGCAGGCAGATTCTTTATTATCTGAGCCATCAGGGAAGCCCAAGAATACTGGAGTGGGTGGCCTATCTCTTCTCCAAGGGATCTTCCCGACCCAAGAATCAAAATCAAATCCTGTATTGCAGGCAGATTTTTTACCAGCTGAGCTACCAGGGAAGCCCAAAGAAGGCTCTTCTGTCTACAGGGATTCTCCAGGCAAGATACTGGGAGTGGGTTACCACACCCTCCTCCAGGGAATCTTCCCAATCCAGGGATCGAACCCAGGTGTCCTGCACTGCAGGTGGATTCTTTACCATTTGAGCCATCAGGGAAATCCAAGAATATTGGAGTGGGTATTTTTCTTCCCCAGGGGAACTTCCCAACCTAGGAATCAAAATGGGGTCTCCTGCACTGAAGGTGGATTCTTTACCAGCTGAGCTACCTGGGAAGCCCAGACATTCTATATCTCTCCTTTAAAGAAATAATATTTGCTTGTTTGTTTAAGGCAAAAAAACAACTGAATATTTAAAATATCCTGCCTCAATGAGAAGCATTATATTTTAGAAAAATTAGTCTGATACAGTGAAAAAAACAATACCTTAGTTTTTAACTACTCTCAGTCTGTGTGACAATGTAGAAGTTACTTAACCTCTCTGAGTCTCAATTTCTGCATTTAATTATTGGCTTAAAGATAGCAGGATAGACTAAATGGTATCTGGAGGTAACAAATGGTATATGGAGTTATCATTTGGCTGTAGAAGTCCTGTTATACAAGCCCTGGAATTCTAACTTAAGGTCAAGAGAATAATACAGTGATCTGCAGGTTTGTAGAGTCATTTCCACAAGTTATTTTCTCTGCATCTCATTTGTGCCTTAAAGCCCCTTATGTGATATCCAGGCTTAGACTATTAGCTAAGACTACTTCCGCCACATAAAGAAACTGGGCCACAAAGAATTTAATAACTTCACCAAGATCACAAGCCTAGTAAGTTGAGTGACCATGATCAGCTCCTGAGCCTTTCAACTCCTAAGTCTAATAATACTTTTTCCACTGGACCACATTTTTTCTCACACAGATCTGATATCTAAATTTCTGAAATTGCATTTTCAAATACATTCTGTTAGCTTTTGAAAAAAGTGTACTTTTTAGTTTACTTGGAAAGTTATTTTACAAACCTCAAAATGAAATTGAGCAGTGAGGAATGCGTCCTGGGTTTATAAGAGCCATCAAAGAAAAACTTTCCCAGCCTTCATATATCTCTAAAGATAATAACTGAAAGTCAGCTGTATATAGCTGAAGTATAAAATCAGGTTTAAAAATCCTCTCTCTTGCTATCTTAGATCTCTGTCATCTGGAGAGATGGTTCATGGACATGGTGATAGTATGAGTATGGCCAACTCACAGATTTCAAACCAATTAAGACATTCAGTCATGAAGTGAGGGACTAATCTAAGAAATAACCAACTAGAATAAATATATAGGAAAATTATATAAAAGGCAGATAAGAAGCCATCAGTTTGTTATAATCTTATGCCTTTCTATTAGACTCCCATGGCTGCTCAAGCTTTCACTAAGTTCCTTCTCCTTGGAGCTCTGTAGTGTATACTGTCTCTTCCACACAGGTTGTGACATTTTATTGTTGATGTTGAGTCACTAAATCATGTCTGACTCTTTGTGACCCCATGGATTGCAGCATGCCAGGCTTCACTGTCCTTCACTCCTCCCAGAGTTTGGTCAAACTCCTGTCCAATGAGTCGGTGATTCTATCTAACCATCTTATCTTCTGCTGCCCTGTTCACCTTTTGCCTTCAATCTTTCCCAGCTTCCAGGTCATTTCCAATGAGTTGTCTCTTCACATCAGGTGGCCAAAGTATTGGAGCTTCAGCTTCAGCATCAGTCCTTCCAACAAATAATCAGGATTGATTTCCTTTAGGATTGACTGGTTGGATCTCCTTGCTGTCCAAGGGACTCTCAAGAGTCTTCTCCAGCACCACAGTTCAAAAGCATCAATGCTTCAGCACTCAGCCTTCTTTACGGTCTGACTCTCACATCCACACCTGACTACTGGAAAAAACATAGCTTTGACTAGATGGACCTTTGTCAGCAGTGAAGTCTCTGTTTTTTTAATATGCTGTCTAGGTTGGTCAGAGTTTTCCTTCTGAGGAACAAGCGTCTTTTAATTTCATGGCTGCAGTCACCATCAGCAGTGATTTTGAGGCTGGATCACAGTCTTGCTGTGGTGAAGGGGCTTGTATAACTCAATGAAACTATGAGCCATGCCATGTAGGGCCACCTAAGATGTCAGGTCATAGTGGAGAGTTCTGACAAAATGTGGTCCACTGGAGGAAGGAATGGCAAACTACTCCAATATTCTTGCCTTGAGAACCCCATGAACAGTATGAAAAGGCAAAAAGATATGACACCAGAAAGTGAGCACCCCAGGTTGGAAGTTTTCCAATTTACTACTGGGGAAGAATGGAGAAATAGCTCGAGAAAGAATGAAGAGACTGGGCCAAAGCAGAAATGACACTCAGCTGTGGATGTGTCTGGTGGTGAAAGTAAAGTCCAATGCTATAAAGAACAATATTGCATGGGCTTCCCTGGTGGCTCAGACGGTAAAGCATCTGCCTGCAATGTGGGAGACACAGGTTCGATTTCTGGGTCAGGAAGATACCCTGGAGAAGAAAATGGCAATCCACTCCAGCACTCTTGCCTGGATTCAGATGACCATTATACCTACTACTGTGTGCAAGAATCCCTTAGAAGAAATAGAATAGCCCTCATAGTCAACAAATGAGTTTGAAATGCAGTACTTGAGTGCAGTCTCAAAAACAACAGGATGATCTTGATTTATTTCCTCAGCAAACCATTCAACACCACAGTAATCCAAGCCTATGCCCCAATCACTGATGCCAAAGAAGCTGAAGTTGACCAGTTCTACGAAGTCGTACAAGACCTTCTAGGACTTAACCCCCCCCCCCAAAAAAAAAAAGGATTCCTTTTCATCATAGGGGATTGGAATGCAAAAGTAGGAAGTCAAGAGATACCTGGAATAACAGGCAAATTTGGCCTTAGGGTACAAAATGAAGCAGGGAAAAAGTTAACAGAGTTTTGTCAAGACAACATGCTGGTCATAGCAAACACCCTTTTTTACAACCTAAGAGACAACTCTACACGTGGACATCACCAAATGGCCAATACTGAACTCAGATTGATAATATTCTTTGCAGCCAAAGATGGAGAAGCTATATACAGTCAGCAAAAATAAGACCTGGAGCTGACTGTGGCTCAAATCAAGAGCTCCTTATTGTTGAGACCTTATTATCCTTAAATTCCCCAACATGAATACCTGGCTTTGGAAACCATCTTCACATCCAGTCACACCTTTTACTTTCACAGTTCTCATTTATCCCTGCTGCTGCTGCTGCTGCTGCTGCTAAGTTGCTTCAGTCGTGTCCGACTCTGTGCGACCCCATAGACGGCAGCCCACCAGGCTCCCCCGTCCCTGGGATTCTCCAGGCAAGAACACTGGAGTGGGTTGCCATTTCCTTCTCCAATGCATGAAAGTGAAAAGTGAAAGTGAAGTCGCTCAGTCATGTCCGACTCTTAGCGACCTCATGGACTGCAGCCCACCAGGTTCCTCCGTCCATGGGATTTTCCAGGCAAGAGTACTGGAGTGGGGTGCCATTGCCTTCTCCGATCCCTTGGCTACTAAAGACATATCTCAGCCTTTGTGCTAGAGAAGATGTGTTTCAATTACCTTAATTAGCATTTAGGATTATCTTCTACTGGGAGTTAAGTTCTAAAGCACTATTAATCCAATGAATTATTAGCATAAATAGCTTTTCTAGAATAGTTTATTGTGGCCACACAATATTTTCTTGTATGAGGAAAAAGTATTCTGATTTCTAAGTGTCTATCTCCCAAATAATCTTGAAATATAGCCTATTTATAAATTGGAAGCAGTCCACATTCCAGCTTGTGCTGCTCACTAAAATCACATCTTCCTTAACTACACTGCTCTATTCTACTAGACTTTCCAAAACTCTTATTAAAGTCCTGAGTCTATAGCACATGCTCAAGAAAAAAGAAAAAAACAGTGTTGACTGATCAAAATGCAGAGCTGTTCTTCAAATGTAAGGTCACAAGAAATCTTATAAATCACAGCTGTCCCAAAACAACAATTATACCAGCATATGTAGTCATTCAAGCTATGTAAAGGTTTCAGAGTACTCTCTCTCTCTATATATATATATATATAGAGAGAGAGAGAGAGAGCTCTTGAACTTACTGTTTTAGAAGAGTAAGCAGAAAGGCAAAATGGCATCAAACTTTTAAAGAGGTAGAGGGAGATAAGATAAAGACAGGAGACTGAGAGAGAATGAAACAGAGAATAACACATGTGGGGAAGAGAAAGTAAACAAGAGGAGAAACCCAGGGAAAAGGAGAGAAGCAAAGGGAAACAGACATTAAAATAAAGCTGAAATGCTATGAATAAAAATTACCCAAAGATGTGCAGTTATTGTTTCTAGACTTCCTTATTTTGGTTTTCACATCAAAGAGCAAGGGAAGGGGAATTAGAAACATAAAACAGAAAATATATGTAAAGGATGTTCCTGAAAGGGTATTTTTCTGGGAAAACTGAATTAGATTGCGGGTGTCTATTTCCCCAACCTTCCAGTTAAGTACCCCTTCCACTTTCTTAGAGTCTATACCTCCTCCTGATCTGATTTTTAACAGAAATATTTGTGGGAAAGGTCCTAAGTTACATTCACACTGAAGTATAAAAGTCTAGTGTCCAGGGGAAATGATTAGAAGTAGTGTATCCAAATAATTTCTTATCAAAACAAGAATACTTCTTGAGTAAAAAGAGATGCTATTAATAATTATGCCAGGGAAATAGATGCAATGCAGGACTGGTCTGTTAAAAAGGGGAAGTGTGATCATTTCTTAGTAGGAGAGAGAAATTTGGGGAAAAGAGCTCTTCCCTGAGTCTCTAAAACCAGACAGGTTATTTATGCCATGTAGTGAAGACAGCTATACATCAGAGTCTCATATAGATCAAATTACTACACTGAACTACTTTGTATAGTCTCAGACTGTTATGTAACAACAAGACATATATCACTTCAAATTACAATCTTATCACAGAGTTATTCTAATATGTTCTGCACTCCTGAATACGTAATGTGATAATTTACAAGAGTGCTGGCTTGTATGGCTACAAATATCTGCCAATTAGCAGTGCAAATGGAAATGCTAGCAATTTCCTGATTTGCATTCATATGTGATTTTAAATAAACTGGGTCAAGACCTCTCCTATTTTTCCTAATTATAGAAAGTTCATGTTCGAATGCAAAATATGTATTCTTAAAATAAACCAGAGACATTTCTAGCAAATAGAACTTTTACAATAACATATGTGCTCAGTCGCTCAATCGTGTCCAACTCTGTGACTCCATGAACTGTTGTCTGCCATGCTCCTCTGTCCATGGTATCCTCCAGGCAAGAATATTGGAGTGGGCTGCCATTTCCTTCTCGACAATAATATATACATACACATAATTCATTATATCTTTGAAGGTTAGGTCCACAAACAAACCACATAATCTGCCAGAAAATTTAATCTGTTGATACTAAAAATTGGCAAAAACATATATTAGAATTAATAATATAATTTTACTGCAAATCTAAGCTTTATAGAATATCCTTCTCTTCAGTATATATTTTTCTAAAATTTTCCTGCCCCCATTTCTTTAGCTGTCTTCAGGTTGAACTACTTTCATTGAAAAGAAGAGGACTAAGATAATGGCAGGATCATAAAACTTATTTCTATCAACCATACCTGGTGTTCTCTTAATTTATAATAGACTGACCTATTCCCTGTAGGCTTTCTGCAAGATTTCTCTAAAATTCAAAATTAGCTCACCAGGCTCCTCTGTCCATGGGATTCTCCAGGCAAGAATACTGGAGTTGGTTTCCATGCCCTTCTCCAGGGGATCTTCCCAACCCACGGATCAAACCCAAGTCTCCCGCAGTGCAGGTAGAGTCCTAGTTGAGGTGTCAAAAATCAGCATACTTTACATTTAAGAAAATTTTTAAATGATATAATTAAAAAACATTAATTCATTATTTATTCAAATATGTATATATGTATCAAAAATATTCCTAATGTAGTGACACTGTTACAGGATCTGCATATTGTAATGAAGCAAACAACAAAATCATTGTCCCATAGCGTTTATATGGCATAGAGGAAGAGCCAGAAAAAATCAGTCAGAATTGCACTGTTCACATTTCTCTACTGTGCCAAATAGAAAAAAAATGTAAACCATTCTAAATCTATATAAATTAAGTGATATAAAATGCCTAGCATACAATACATTCTTATTTGGGTCAGCAAAGGTAAGTAAAGGTGGGTAAACAAATTCTTATTTGCTGTGTACATGGACTACAAAGCTACCGGCTTAGATTTACAAGTGTTAAGAGGGCTTTTCTCCTTCTTAATCAGTTCAGTTTAAAACAAAAGACCTAACCTTTTAACATTGAAGTCTTATAATATATCATGATGCAGTTAAAAATATAATAATTCTGCTAAGTTCTCCACAAATAAGCAAAACAGTATAAACTATAAAGCACCAATATTATTTATCAAATAGCACAAAGATGATAACATGTACTATAGACCTGTCATTCACTGAAAAATAGACTGTTTAATGCTCTTCAGTTTCCCACAATTTCAATTCACACCTATCCCAGAGAATTCAGGAAGTAGAATTAAGCTGCTCTCTCAAGATGTCAAGCTCTTTAAAGTATTTTGTAAGAGAATTTGCATATTGAAATGAGTCCTGAGACTTGTCATTAACAGAGTGAGTTTTTAAATGGAGAATCTTTATGGAAATAGGATCAGCACTCTAAGATTAAAAACCAAGTTGGTGTCATTATAGAGTCACAAGTTAAATCTTATTTCATCTTCAAGTGCCAGGGCTATGGCTACATTTGTTCACTTTTGTCTAAAACACAGAGATCTTGCAGAAGGTGTGGATGGCACTGAAATTCAATCTCTGCTCTCTGCTGTCTAAATGCTATGCTCTTGTATAGGGCTGCAGCAGTTCAGTTCAGCTCAGTCACTCAGTCGTGCCCGATTCTTTGTGACCCCATGGACTGCAGCACACCAGCCTTCCCTGTCCATCACCAACTCCCGGAGCTTGCTCAAATTCATGTCCATCATGTTGGTGATGCCATCCAACCATCTCATCCTCTGTCGTCCCCTTCTCCTCCTACCTTCAATCTTTCCCAGCATCAGGGTCTTTTCCAATGAGTCAGTTCTTTGCATCAGGTGGCCAAAGTATTGCAGTTTCAGCTTCAGCATCAGTCCTTCCAGTGAATATTCAGGACCGATTTCCTTTAGGATTGACTGGTTTGATCTCCTTGCAGTCCAAAGGCTCAAGTCTCTCCAACATCACAGTTCAAAAGAATCAATCCTTCTGCACTCAGTTTCTTCATAGTCCAACTCTCACATCCATACATGACTACTAGAAAAACCATAGAAAAGCTATGACCAACCCAGACAGCATATTAAAATGCAGAGACATTACTTTGCCGACAAAGGTCCGTCTAGTCAAAGGGCTGCAACAGCCTCCAGGAAAAGGACATCGCTTTCCAATTATCTTCCTAGAAAATCTTCTAGAGAGATTTTTATAATTCTGCCAAGGATTCTGTATAGACTAGCAGAACCTAGACAAGTGCCACTAGCTCTACCACTTATCATACAACTGAAATCAGCAAAAACTCCATAAAGAAGGTTCCACAGACCAAGCGTTTTTCTTGTCAAGCATCCAGGAATAATTTTGTAAATAAGAGTTGAAATTCAAATAATTAGTTTCCGTAACTGTAAGCCTAAAAGAACAAAAAATTTCTCAGAGGTGAAAATGTGCTTTGTACCAAAAGATGATACTACTAACCACTTAGCTACATGTTTCAGAGAAGTTTTCTCCTTAGCAGTAATGAATGACTGAACACAAAGTCACATGTAATCTATCGCCAAGTCTCACTTGTGATCTGCATCGTAGACCTGGGAGAGGCCATAGAGAATAGTCCACTTGACTAAATGGACTGAAAGAATTAAATCAATTATCTTGACCTCAGAAACAATGTGACCTAAATTTTGAACTAATCTAGCATCTAATTCAGCTAAATATCCATAAAGATACCCTGTATTGGTATCCCCTTGAGGGCCTAGGCTCTTTAATCACCACTCTCTGTCCCTAGCTCCCAGCACAGGACTGCACATGTAGGTTCAATAAATGTTAGCTGAACAAATAAGAAACATTTAGAAATAGTCATTTAATGATTCTTAATATCCATATAGTAAGCTCAACAGTGAAGGTAATTAAAATCCTATCTGTTGCGGAATATAACCTCATTTCCTTCTAATAGGCTCTCAATTAAATTATATAAATATGTATTGAATACCTATTAAGTATAAGGTACTACACACCTAAAACTATGAGGAAAACAATGATAAATTCGTTAAAAAATGCCACTTTTAAGGTGATTATTGTTTCATTATGGTGACAGAGGTACAAAGGCTGAGTGTATCAACTAGCATGTTGCCATTTTCTACCAATAGTAAGTCTAGAAACCTACAGACAACAGAATTTATTTCAGTCACCTTAGAAACTTGAGCTGAGTTGCTATAGTTCACTTTGAACCAAAGTGAATAGCAAGAGCTTTAACTTTAGTGAGGGGAGTTTGTTGAACATTGTCACCTCAGATTTCCCAAGATTCCTACACTCAGTTGTTCTCCCAGGGAAGACAGAGTAAATGCCATGGTACCAAAAAGTAGAGTGATTATCAAGGTGATAAGAATGGAAGATCTTTCAGCAGGAAGATGAAATAGGAAAAAATAGGGAGCCCCAACTACTGCCCAATGGAACTGGAAGTATGTTACAAGCTTCTTGCACCCTGATTCTTTTCCATGTCCCAGGGCCACTGCCACCTCCAGGAGGATTTACAAGACTTTATGCCCAGTAATTGATACTTAACCTTCTAAAATGTGACAGTATGATCCTTGAGCATCTTATCCCTTTTGTGCCCATATTAAAACTGATTTAATTACGCAATGGCCTGTCAACACTACAGCACACTTTGAGAAACAAATGCAATAAATTATCTTGAGTAGGATTGGTTTCAACTTGCTCTTTGCCCAATTTGAATAACAATCATCTAGCAAGAACAGTTCATATTATGATATTGGCATATCTCACTACGATTTCATTTTAATGAGAAAATTGCATTGTGAGATTGATGTTGCCTTTGAATTATAGGTTCTTAGCATTCTGCATTTGGGTTATCTGATTCTTTGAACCATAAGTCAGAATGCTGCACAGTGAAATTGACTGAGGCAGTTGGCTAACAATACAGTGCAGACACACACACACACACCATTCAAAATATTACTGCATTTGGCAATCATTCATAAATGTAATATGCATTTCACAATTTCATATTCTCATCACAGAGAATATAATGAAAAAGAAAATGTCACTTGATTAATCATTTTTCCTGATAAAAAGTTTAATAGAAAAGGGAGAATGTTGTATTACCAATGTAAATCAGTAATTATGGCTTTAAAGTTATATTTCCATGGCTATGTTCAAGAGAGTCTGAATCTCCCTCCTCCATAGGCATCAGCTGGTTTTGAAATAGCTCCAAGAATGTGACAAAGCTCAAGAACAGCAAAAAAAAAGTATAAGAATGACTAGTGCAACAAATGACTTGCTCTTAATAATACATAACAGCTGATCTTTCAATAGAAACTCTTCAAGCCAGGAGGGAATGGCAAGACATACTTAAAATGATGAAAGAAAATAACCTACAGCCCAGATTATTGTACCCAGCAAGGATCTCATTCAAGTATGAAGGAGAAATCAAAAGCTTTTCAGACAAGCAAAAGCTGAGAGAATTCTGCACCACCAAACCAGCTCTCCAACAAATACTAAAGGATATTCTCTAGACAGGAAACACAAAAATTGTGTATAAATTCGAACCCAAAACAATAAAGTAAATGGCAACGGGGTCATACTTATCAGTAATTACCTTAAACGTAAATGGGTTGAATGCCCCAACCAAAAGACAAAGACTGGCTGAATGGATACAAAAACAAGACCCCTACATATGTTGTCTACAAGAGACCCACCTCAAAACAGGGGACACATACAGACTGAAAGTGAAGGGCTGGAAAAAGATTTTCCATGCAAATAGGGACCAAAAGAAAGCAGGAGTAGCAATACTCATATCAGATAAAATAGACTTTAAAACAAAGACTGTGAAAAGAGACAAAGATGGTCACTACATAATGATCAAAGGATCAATCCAAGAAGAAGATATAACAATTATAAATATATATGCACCCAACACGGGAGCACCGCAGTATGTAAGACAAATGCTAACAAGTATGAAAGAAGAAATTAACAATAACACAATAATAGTGGGAGACTTTAATACCCCACTCACACCTATGGATAGATCAACTAAACAGAAAATTAACAAGGAAACACAAACTTTAAATGATACAATAGACCAGTTAGACCTAATTGATATCTATAGGACATTTCATCCCAAAACAATGAATTTCACCTTCTTCTCAAGCGCACATGGAACCTTCTCCAGGATAGATCACATCCTGGGCCATAAAGCTAGCCTTGGTAAATTCAAAAAAATAGAAATCATTCCAAGCATCTTTTCTGACCACAATGCAGTAAGATTAGATCTCAATTACAGGAGAAAAACTATTAAAAAATCCAACATATGGAGGCTGAACAACACGCTGCTGAATAACCAACAAATCACAGAAGAAATCAAAAAAGAAATCAAAATTTGCATAGAAACGAATGAAAATGAAAACACAACAACCCAAAACCTGTGGGACACGGTAAAAGCAGTCCTAAGGGGAAAGTTCATAGCAATACAGGCACACCTCAAGAAACAAGAAAAAAGTCAAATAAATAACCTAACTCTACACCTAAAGGAACTAGAAAAGGAAGAAATGAAGAACCCCAGGGTTAGTAGAAGGAAAGAAATCTTAAAAATTAGAGCAGAAATAAATGCAAAAGAAACAAAAGAGATCATAGCAAAAATCAACAAAACCAAAAGCTGGTTCTTTGAAAGGATAAATAAAATTGACAAACCATTAGCCAGACTCATCAAGAAACAAAGGGAGAAAAATCAAATCAATAAAATTAGAAATGAAAATGGAGAGATCACAACAGACAACACAGAAATACAAAGGATCATAAGAGAGTACTATCAACAATTATATGCCAATAAAATGGACAACGTGGAAGAAATGGACAAATTCTTAGAAAAGTACAACTTTCCAAAACTCGACCAGGAAGAAATAGAAATCTTAACAGACCCATCACAAGCACAGAAATTGAAACTGTAATCAAAAATCTTCCAGCAAACAAAAGCCCAGGTCCAGACGGCTTCACAGCTGAATTCTACCAAAAATTTAGAGAAGAGCTAACACCTATCCTGCTCAAACTCTTCCAGAAAATTGCAGAGGATGGTAAACTTCCAAACTCATTCTATGAGGCCACCATCACCCTAATACCAAAACCTGACAAAGATCCCACAAAAAAAGAAAACTACAGGCCAATATCACTGATGAACATAGATGCAAAAATCCTTAACAAAATTCTAGCAATCAGAATCCAACAACACATTAAAAAGATCATACACCATGACCAAGTGGGCTTTATCCCAGGGATGCAAGGATTCTTCAATATCCGCAAATCAATCAATGTAATACACCACATTAACAAATTGAAAAATAAAAACCATATGATTATCTCAATAGATGCAGAGAAAGCCTTTGACAAAATTCAACATCCATTTATGATCAAAACTCTCCAGAAAGCAGGAATAGAAGGAACATACCTCAACATAATCAAAGCTATATATGACAAACCCACAGCAAACATTATCCTCAATGGTGAAAAAATGAAAGCATTTCCTCTAAAGTCAGGAACAAGACAAGGGTGCCCACTTTCACCATTACTATTCAACATAGTTTTGGAAGTTTTGGCCACAGCAATCAGAACAGAAAAAGAAATAAAATGAATCCAAATTGGAAAAGAAGAAGTAAAGCTCTCACTGTGTGCAGATGACATGATCCTCTACATAGAAAACCCTAAAGACTGCACCAGAAAATTACTAGACCTAATCAATGACTATAGTAAAGTTGCAGGATATAAAATCAACACACAGAAATCCCTTGCATTCCTATACACTAATAATGAGAAAACAGAAAGAGAAATTAAGGAAACAATTCCATTCACCATTGCAACGGAAAGAATAAAATACTTAGGAATATATCTACCTAAAGAATCTAAAGACCTATATATAGAAAACTATAAAACACTGGTGAAAGAAATCAAAGAGGACACTAACAGATGGAGAAATATACCATGTTCATGGATTGGAAGAATCAATATAGTGAAAATGAGTATACTACCCAAAGCAATCTATAGATTCAATGCAATCCCTATCAAGCTACCAACAGCATTCTTCACAGAGCTAGAACAAATAATTTCACAATTTGTATGGAAAAACAAAAAACCTCGAATAGCCAAAGCGATCTTGAGAAAGAAGAATGGAACTGGAGGAATCAACCTACCTGACTTCAGACTCTACTACAAAGCCACAGTTATCAAGACAGTATGGTACTGGCACAAAGAGATATAGATCAATGGAACAAAATAGAAAGCCCAGAGATAAATCCACGCACATATGGACACCTTATCTTTGACAAAGGAGGCAAGAATATACAATGGATTAAAGACAATCTCTTTAACAAGTGGTGCTGGGAACTCTGGTCAACCACTTGTAAAAGAATGAAACTAGAACACTTTCTAACACCATACACAAAAATAAACTCAAAATGGATTAAAGATCTAAACGTAAGACCAGAAACTATAAAACTCCTAGAGGAGAACATAGGCAAAACACTCTCTGACATACATCACAGCAGGATCCTCTATGACCCACCTCCCAGAATATTGGAAATAAAAGCAAAAATAAACAAATGGGACCTAATTAACCTTAAAAGCTTCTGCACATCAAAGGAAACTATTAGCAAGGTGAAAAGGCAGCCTTCAGAATGGGAGAAGATAATAGCAAATGAAGCAACTGACAAACAACTAATCTCAAAAATATACAAGCAACTCCTACAGCTCAAGTCCAGAAAAATAAATGACCCAATCAAAAAATGGGCCAAAGAACTAAATAGACATTTCTCCAAAGAAGACATACAGATGGCTAACAAACACATGAAAAGATGCTCAACATCACTCATTATCAGAGAAATGCAAATCAAAACCACTATGAGGTACCATCCTACACCAGTCAGAATGGCTGCGATCCAAAAGTCTACAAGTAATAAATGCTGGAGAGGGTGTGGAGAAAAGGGAACCCTCTTACACTGTTGGTGGGAATGCAAACTAGTACAGCCACTATGGAGAACAGTGTGGAGATTCCTTAAAAAACTGGAAATAGAACTGCCTTATGATCCAGCAATCCCACTGCTGGGCATACACACTGAGGAAACCAGAAGGGAAAGAGACACGAGTACCCCAATGTTCATCGCAGCACTGTTTATAATAGCCAGGACATGGAAGCAACCTAGATGTCCATCAGCAGATGAGTGGATAAGAAAGCTGTGGTACGTATACACAATGGAGTACTATTCAGCCATTAAAAAGAATACATTTGAATCAGTTCTAATGAGGTGGATGAAACTGGAGCCCATTATACAGAGTGAAGTAAGCCAGAAAGAAAAACACCAATACAGTATACTAACGCATATATATGGAATTTAGAAAGATGGTAACAATAACCCTGTGTACGAGACAGCAAAAGAGACACTGATGTATAGAACAGTCTTATGGACTCTGTGGGAGAGGGAGAGGGTGGGAAGATTTGGGAGAATGGCATTGAAACATGTAAATTATCATGTATGAAATGAGTTGCCAGTCCAGGTTCGATGCACGATACTGGATGCTTGGAGCTGGTGCACTGGGACGACCCAGAGGGATGGAATGGGGAGGGAGGAGGGAGGAGGGTTCAGGATGGGGAACACATGTATACCTGTGGCGGATTCATTTTGATATTTGGCAAAACTAATACAGTTACGTAAAGTTTAAAAATAAAATAAAATTTAAAAAAAAAGTAAAAATAAATAAATAAATAAAAAAAGAACAGATTTTAATAAATTTAAGCACTAATGCAAAAACTAACTTTCCAAATGTCAAGAACAGACAATACATTATTTTTTTAAATAAACAATTTTTAGGATAACCCAAGAAAAAAGAAGTAAAACTGGAAGCAATGTGAATATAAAATGGTTCATTATTAAATGAAATGGCCTGACTATAGGGTATACTCCAAATTCAATAAGCAGAAGATTACAGTTTTCACTAATAAGAAGAAAGCAATTTCCTCTTAAAAGAAAGATCAGAAAGCTTTGTCAGTTTCAGATCCCAAAGCTAATATATCTAGTTTGCATCAAACTGAAAACAGGATAAAGGGAAAATAGTGAGCAATTATAAAAAATCAATAAAATTGAAGAAAAGACCAAAAATCAAAAAGAGGTATTGGATTGTGTTTAAGGCTGAGATAATATTGATTAGAAGATGAAATAAAATACTAAAAATATATTATAAGTTTATTCCTATAAGTTATTTGGGAATTTCAAAGCTAAATACAAATTGTAATTCTGTTCCTTTAATAGAGGCCTTTAATATAGGAGACGTTAAGCTAACTTGATGGCATTGGACTAAAAATGCATGTCAAGAACTGAAAGAATATAATTAATTTGGCTTTCTTCCATTCCACGGATCCAAATGAGAACATATGCCAAAGACACCCGAAGACAAAAGACAACTGCTATTCCCAAAGATATTCATCCTTGATTTGAAAAAATATCTGCAGAGGCAGAAAAGGCAGTGGATCGGGCACAGAGGTGGGTGATAATGAACAGCAATGGGAAAAACAGCCACAAAAAATATTCCCAGAACATTCCAGTTGTTTTGACTCTTCAACCAATCACTTGATTATACAAAGAAATACTAATAATCTGTATATCTTGGGCTGAAAAGTAAAAATAGCATAAAAAATGTTAAATCTCTATCTTTGAAGAAAGTTATTGAAGGATTTTAATGGCACAAAACCTAACATTTTGGTCTCAATTAAATAATTGGAAATACAAAAACCATAGAAACAAAATACTATAAACTATAGGGTAAGAAGAGAACAGAAAGTTCCCAGCCAGGGATTTTGTGGCAGCTGAGAGCTGTGCGCTGTGATGTGCAGCAGGGCCGTGGGATTAGACACAGCTCCTGGAGGGCTGCTGTAAATTATACACCAGCATATGTGCAAGGGGAAGAAGCAGCCCATTAGTAAACCTTTCAAATATAGATGGGCTCCCAAGAGGTTAGTTTGTACATTATTCACAGAAATAACTTTGACTGCACAAAGATTTGTGGAGCATTTCAATTGCCCTGAGATAATTAAGAATTTGTTCAGTGAACAAAAATGGAAACCTTAAAATCACAGTGGCTGAACAAATTATTCCAAAATGGCTTCATTTATTTGATAGTAAAATAAATCTGGGCAAAAATTAACAGGAGGTTTAACTGTGGTCACTTAAAAAACTGTCTGAAAGAATACAAAACAAAGAACAGAGGGCCATTGAGTTGTTGTGTTCCCCCTTCAAAGAAGGGTAGAGAGCCTCCATTGATAATTACAACACAACATGTACCATATCTGATTGAATTTCAATGTATTTCTTGGCCTGTAACTTGGAAACTTCTCAAAATAGATTCCCTATAATCATAGCATTGGTACAATCTGCTATAATGCTCAATAAAGCAGTTGTGCTTGGACAATAAGCAACATACAATATTCATTTCTGCTCTGTGAATGAATGGCTGACTCTGGCTAAATTCTTCTGGTTAAATGTGGCTTTGAATAATCAATTCACTGTGCTTTAAAAGAGAGTGCCGAATGTATGAAATGAAGAATGGTTTTCACTTAAACTAAGTTCCATTAATGCATCTTAAGTGTATTATCCCTGTGCTTATGAGGGAAATATTCTTGATGCAACATAGAGAGAAGCTACTTTCATCATATAAGCAGAGTATTCTGTTATGCAAAAGAACAGCTACAAATATAGACATCAAGAAAAAAAAATGAATTTAAAAAGCAAAGACAAGCACACAATTGAAAAATAAATGGGATCAGAAAAGTCAGAGAGCAAAAGTTCAGGAGTAAAGCATACATGTTTTCAGTATCTAACTACTTTCCAACTTTTTTTCACAGTATCTTTATGACTTCTCAATTTTTCTTCTAGGAGAAGAAGTTTTTGATAACAAATATACTAACATTATCACTGACCAAGCCATTAGATCATACTTACTAGTTGTAATAACAGATAATGTCCCCTATTCACAGGGCTTTTTCCTCTAACCAGGTTACATTTCAAAAGCCAAAGATGTCAGAGGAGAAAACCCCTGGGGTCAGAGTTCAGATCATTATTCTTCCTCTGACTTCTTTTAGTGCCATGAGTGAATTACATAATCACCAACAGAGCAAAGAAAAACGGAGAATAGCACTGGGGCTTGACACATAAGCCTAAAACCATACCTGCTGCCCATTCCTTGAGTCTAGTAACATCATCCACAGTGTTGACTCCAAAATCCCCAAAAGTCACTTGCTCACTCAAATCTAAAGCTAGGATTATTTCATTAGCATAGTAAGTAATGAGTCCAGCAGACCCGAATGAAACCATTACAGCTTACATTTCAAAAGCTTCTTTTATAATTAATAAGTTTTGTTATGTATTCAAACAGAGAAGGATTGGTATTAGTAGTAGTTAAACAAAATATTAGTGGTTAAACATATCCTAGGATTTTTCTAACATACACCAATCATAATGATCATAATATTTTCTCTACTTCCTTTCAGTTTATGATACTTAATATTCTATTCTAAATGGTGATAAGACTTAGGCCAGTTCAAGAAGATCCATGTCGATTTTTTGCAGCTGTAAACATCAGCTCTATTTTTAATTCCTCATGCTTGGGGCTGGTGCACTGGGATGACCCAGAGGGATGGAGTGGGGAGGGAGGAGGGAGGAGGGTTCAGGATGGGGAGCACATGTATACCTGTGGCGGATTCATTTGGATGTTTGGCAAAACTAATACAATTATGTAAAGTTTAAAAATAAAATAAAATAAACCTTTAAAAAAAAAATAGATCTGTGTAATCAATCCTGACCTTTAAGTAAAATCAAATACTCTATTTCCAGTGTCAACTGGACATCATCACTGACTGGTTCATCTTCTCCAAACTCTAGATTCTATTTCCAAACATAATTGTCTTCCCTCTTTGAATCAACTCAACTTCTTCTAATTTGAATAATATATGAAAATGAATAGAACAGTTCCTGGCATATTAACCAGTGCTTCCTAAGAGTTAGTTTCTTTTATCAAATTCCCTATTTATATAATACCCTACAATGCTGTTAGTTCCCAAACTTCATATCTCAGATCTTAGGCTATACCTTCTGCTCTATTGTCTTTATCAAGTCACTAGCATTTCTCTATTCCTGCTTCTATTGTAAGCCAGCTTTCTTCACACCTGGATTACTGCATTGTTGTTATTGTTGTTTAGTTGCTCAGTCGTGTCTGACTGTTTTGTGACCCCATGAACTGTAGCCTGCCAGGCTCCTTTGTCCTTGGGATTTTCCAGGCAAGAATCCTGGAGTGGGTTGCCATTTCCTCCTCCAAGGGATTTTCCCAACCCAGGGATAGAACCCATGTTTCTTGCATCAGCAAGGCAAATTCTTTATCAGTGAGCCTCTGGGGAAGCCCAAGGATTACTGCATTAGCATTCTATAATTTACCTCCATCTAAATTCACTTATTCCCATCCTGTTTCTTACCACCTGCAATCTGACATTTCTCAGTTCTCAGATTAATGTTAATAAAGATCTATTTTCACATATTGTTCTTTTTTACAAAACTTACAGCAGACATGTATCATATAGTAGTCTGAATATGTATGTAAGAGACAGGCTAAATAGCCTGTCTTAAATAAATGGCAAGGCACCAGTATTCCATGATGGAATTCCTTCCTGGCATTTCTTGGGAAACTTATGTTTGCCAAATCCTCCCCCTCAAAAAAATCAGTTAAGAAATCAAAAAGGTAAAAGATAAAAAATTATTATAATTCTAATGAAAAAATTATAGCTTAACAATTAACATAGAGATATTACTAATGAGCAGGAAACACTGATATCAAGTTGAAAGTAAGACCGAAAATATGTTCGGTTAATCTTGCTTGGAGCTGAAGCTGTTCCCTTGCTCTGAATGTATATGTATTCATGTATTCTTCTCTACTGCTAATGGTCAGTCATTCTTTCAAATAAAATAAATATTAATATGTTTACATGCATATTATACTGTAAACATTTCAAAAAATAATGAGTGAAAGCCCAAAAATAACAGATAATAGAAGCAAAATAATAGCTTAAACAGGCAATTTTGACAGGAGATTCTCTGTGTGCTATTAATATTACTTGGAGATCCAAACTTTATACCATTTGAACACTACCCAATAATGTTGACTGGCATTTTTCAGTGTTTAAATATTTACTGTAGGCTATTAGACTTGTAAGTACTCCTAAATTAATATTTCCTGTACAACTTCTAAAGAAATCCATGCTGCACTTAGTTGCTCAGTCATGTCCAATTCTTTACAACCCTATGGACTGTAGCTCACCAGGCTCCTCTGTCCATGGGGATTCTCCAGGCAAGAATATTAGAGTAGGTTGCCATGCCCTCCTCCAGGGGATCTTCCAACCTAGGAATCAAACCCAGGTCTCCTGCATTGTAGGCAGATTCCTTACTGTTTGAGCTACCAGGGAAAGTAACATAAAACATATGAAGTATATTAAGTATGAAGTATTTTAAGACTTCAGGTGGCAAGAATACACAGAAAACTATACCAAAAAGATCTTCACAACCCAGATAATCACGATGGTGTGATCACTTACCTAGAGCCAGACATACTGGAATGAGAAGTCAAGTGGGTCTTACAAAGCATCACTACAAACAAAGCTACTGGATGTGATGGAATTCCAGGTGAGCTATTTCAAATCCTGAAAGATGATGCTGTCAAACTGCTACACTCAATATGCCAGCAAATTTGGAAAACTCAGTAGTGGCCACAGGACTGGAAAAGGTCAGTTTTCACTCCAATCCCAAAGAAAAGCAATGCCAAAGAATGCTCAAACTACTGCAAAATTGTACTCATCTCACACGCGAGTACAGTAATGCTCAAAATTCTCCAAGCCAGGCTTCAACAGTGTGTGAACTGTGAACTTCCAGATGTTCAAGCTGGATTTAGAAAAGGCAGAGGAACCAGAGATCAAATTGTCAACAACTGCTGGATCACAGAAAAGCAAGAGAGTTCCAGAAAAGCATCTATTTCTGCTTTATTGACTATACCAAAGCTTTTGACTGTGTAGATCACAGTAAACTGTGGAAAATTCTGAAAGAGATGGGAATACTAGACCACCTGGCCTGCCTCTTGAGAAATCTGCATGCAGGTCAGGAAGCAACAATTAGTACTGGACATGGAACAACAGACTGGTTCCAAATCAGGAAAGGAGTATGTCAAGGCTGTAAATTGTCACCCTGCTTATTTAACTTATATGCAGGTTACATCATGATATATGATGGGCTGGACAAAGCATAAGCTGGAATCAAGATTGCTGGGAGAAGTATCAATAACCTCAGATATGCAGATGACAACACACTTATGGCAGAAAGTAAAGAACTAAAGAGCATCTTGATGAAAGTGAAAGAGGAGAGTGAAAAAGCTGGCTTAAAGCTCAACATTCAGAAAACTAAGATCATGGCATTTGGTCCCATCACTTCATGGCAAATAAATGGGGAAACAGTGACAGACTTTATTTTGGAGGGCTTCAAAATCACTGCAGATGGTAACTGCAGCCATGAAATTAAAAGACACTTGCTCCTCGGAGAAAAGTTATGACCAGCTTGGATAGCATATTGAAAAGCAGAGACATTGCTTTGTCAACAAAGGTCCATCTCTCAAGACTATGGTTTTTACATGTGAGAGTCAGACTATAATGAAAGCTGAGTGCTGAAGAATTGATGCTTTTGAACTGTGGTATTGGAGAAGACTCTTGAGAGTCCCTTGGACTGCAAGAAGATCCAACTAGTCCATCCTAAAGGAAATCAGTCCTGAATATTCACTGGAAGGACTGATGTTGAAGCTGTAACTCCAATACTTTGGCCACCTGATGTGAAGAGCTGACTCATTTGAAAAGACCCTGATGCTGGGAAAGATTAAAGGTGGGAGAAGAAGGGGACGACAGAGGATGAGATGGTTGGATGACATCACCGACTCAATGGACATGAGTTTGAGTAAACTCCAGGAGTTGGTGATGAACAGGGATGCCTGGCCTGCTGCAGTCCACGGGGTCACAAAGAGTCGCACGCTGAGCGACTGAACTGAACTGAACTGAAGATGTCAGAAATTCCCAAGAGTTCTGTGAATTTCAATTTCTTATTCCTCAATCTCAAATATTAACATCTGTCAAGAATTTGAGGAGGGCTTCACATCTGGGGAAAAACTGGTGGCAGCTGGTGGCAGCGAGGGCATATCATGGAGCATCTTGAAGGTGTCATCAACAAACCAGAAGCAGAGATGTCCCCACAAGAGCTGCAGCTCCATTATTTCAAAATGCATGATTATGATGGCAGTAATCTGCTTGACGGCCTAGAACTCTCCACGGCCATCACTCATGTTCATAAGGAGGAGGGAAGTGAGCAGGCACCAATGAACGAAGATGAGCTGATCAACTTAATAGATGGTGTTTTGAGAGAGGATGACAAGAACAATGATGGATACATCGACTATGCCAGGGGAATTTGCAAAATCCCTGCAGTAGACCAGATGTGGCCATCTCCCAGTTCAATGCAAATCTGACCCATTATAATGTGATCGGACACTTTATGTAATGCAAAATAACTCATTTCCAAAATACTGCTTTGGTATTTTGGTAAAAACCTGTAGCAACTTGTTACACTGGGGTGAGAAAGAGAAATCAAGAGAAATGAAAAAGCAGAGGAATGGGACTGACTGTAGTCCCCAAGTACTGTTAAATATCTTATTGGACAAGAGCTTGATTAAAAAAAAAATCCTTTTAAGAATATTGGATGATTGGAGCTGAGCACTCAGGAACTTGGATGGAGAATGCTGCTAGGCTCTTGGTTTTAATTCATGCTACCTGAAAAGTAAGACAAGCTTTTGCTAACGACACACTTTTCAGTAACTGAAGGAATGGAATGAATGCCAAATGTTTTCCCTGAGGGCATCCTGACTCTTCAGAGGAACTGTGGTCAGTATTTTGTAAAGTTCCCCTGGCCTAAATGATTACTCATTCTGGTCAAGGGAGTATTCAAAGCCACAGATCAGAAGAATGTCAAATAGTTGAGCTAGCCAGAGTCTAAGATCTGTATCTCCTGGGACTTTGGGAACACCACACCACTGACCTAAGTGATTCACCTTTTTCAGTTTTTCAATATTTCATAATACTACTGCCACATCCTTACACTATCTTTTTTGTCTTCAACCAAGGAGAGACCTCAATTCTAAAAGTGTTCTCTACTTCTCATCATTAGCAAACATTTTAGCTTTCTAGGTATTTGTATTTAACTCTTGTTTCTAGGGTTTTGTTTTTGCAGTTTAGAAACTCTTAAGAATGTAAGGACCAAAAGTCTACAAGTAATAAATGCTGGAGAGGGTGTGGAGAAAAGGGAACCCTCTTACACTGTTGGTGGGAATGCAAACTAGTACAGCCACTATGGAGAACAGTGTGGAGATTCCTTAAAAAACTGGAAATAGAACTGCCTTATGATCCAGCAATCCCACTGCTGGGCATACACACTGAGGAAACCAGAAGGGAAAGAGACACGTGTACCCCAATGTTCATCGCAGCACTGTTTATAATAGCCAGGACATGGAAGCAACCTAGATGTCCATCAGCAGATGAATGGATAAGAAAGTGGTGGTACATATACACAATGGAATATTACTCAGCCATTAAAAAGAATACATTTGAATCAGTTCTAATGAGGTGGATGAAACTGGAGCCTATTATACAGAGTGAAGTAAGCCAGAAAGAAAAACACCAATACAGTATACTAACACATATATATGGAATTTAGAACGATGGTAACAACAACCCTGTGTACGAGACAGCAAAAGAGACACTGATGTATAGAACAGTCTTATGGACTCTGAGAGAGAGGGAGAGGGTGGGAAGATTTGGGAGAATGGCATTGAAACATGTAAAATATCATGTATGAAACGAGTTGCCAGTCCAGGTTCAATGCACGATACTGGATGCTTGGGGCTGGTGCACTGGGACGACCCAGAGGGATGGTGTGGGGAGGGAGGAGGGAGGAGGGTTCAGGATGGAGAGCACATGTATACCTGTGGTGGATTCATTTTGATATTTGGCAAAACTAATACAATTATGTAATGTTTAAAAAATAAAATTAAATTTAAAAAAAATTAAAAAAATAAAAAAAAAGAATGTAAGGACTTTATCCCTTCTGCTTGATACAGCAGAGGTGAGCTACTAGCCAGTCTAGCTTAAGTGAAAAGTGAAAAGTGAAAAGATTCTTCACCAAGCACAGTGATTAACCTGACACACATGAGATGTAGAAGAAATGTTGTTTAAATTACCTCTTCTACCTGAATACATGAATTCTTTCAGATCAGCAGAAAAAGAAGCCTAAAACCTCTTAACAGTGTGAATCTCAATTGTAATTCAAAATCAGAAGTGGCTGCAGATTATAAGTTGGTTTATGGAATGTGATGGATATGCTGTGATAGGAAATGTGAAATGATGGTTGAATGGGTTAAAAAAAAACTGCATAAAATTTGCTGTAAGATATATAGACTTATTTTCTGTACTAAAGTATTCTTATAAGAAAAATAAGTATTTGTAAAAATGGTTTCCTGTGTCAAATATTTGTGCAATCAGAGCTGAATTGTAAACTATTCTTGTAATAACTGGTTATTTTGAAAGATTTATATAATGAATTCTGGATATATGCCCAATAAAACTGATGAAATGAAAAAAAAAGAATTTGAAACACTAAGAAATATAAAACACAATCCTAATAAGTTTAAAGGAATAAAAATAACACAGAAAAGACCAAGAAAGCAGAACTGGAGATCCATTACAATCACTAAGGTGTAAAGGGTTCTATAAATACAAGGGATACGTTAGATATAGAAAGACGAGCACATTAACAGCTTATTTGGAAAGCAGTGAGTCATCTGGTTTCTTTACCATGTGGAGGACAGAAAGGGACTAGGGTAGATGAGACTAAAATAGAAAAATGTTGAGGCTACATTTTGAAAGGCATTGAACACTTAAAAGCCAAGCATACATATTTGAAATTGGTTTGACTAATAGTTACTGAATGTTTCCTATTTTCTCCATGAAGTCTTCTCCAGTGATTTTCACACCTCCTTCTTTGAACATCTATAGAATTTAACATTTTTACCAACCAAGTTAACAGCTGTGAGCCTGTAAGGATCTCAGGCACAGGTTTTAGTACTACTTGATTGTAATACCATTTGGGACCAAGAAATGCCTGCATCCTGTCATGCCAAACACTTTCTTCCCTGTGGGATTCCTGGGGAAGCCCTATGTACTAAAGAAAAGAGCAGAGTAGAAATCAAAGTCCCATTGTATTTACAGCTCAGAAAGCCCTCATGCTTAATTGAATCTAACCTATATCAAGGGGTCTGGAGGAAAGTTCAGGGTCATCTAAAATGATAGAACATAAAGTGAGCAAAAAATTCAGAAGAGATCCTAGAGAAAAGAAAAAGAAGAGGAGATAGTTGAATTTTTCCCCAAAGCTATAGGTTCTGCCTAGGTGTACTAAATATTGGGATTAAAAATCTCAAGACAACACATAGAGTAGTCATGACTTATAGGTGTAAAGTTCTGCTCACTAGTAAGCCTTAAAGCAAGTGAAAATTCTGGACTCTGACCAATTTTGACTCTTTTTTGTGAGTGTCAGAGAGCATCTAATAAAAGAGAACTTATGTGGGTATATAAATTAGCTATTACCTTAAAATATAATTTAGAGAAACACTATTGACATTTGGGGGCAAGACTATTCTTCATAGTAGGTTCTGTCCTGTGCATTGTTGGATATATATTATCATCTTGGGCTTCTACCCACTAATTGCCAGGATTACCCTTCAAGTTGCGATCACCCAAAATAGTCCCAGACATAGCTAAGTGTCCCTAGAGGGGCAAAATCATACCTGGTTCAGAAGTATTACCTTAAAACAGCCATTATTTATTTTCAGCTGGCAGGGTACTTGAGCTTCATCCTGCAGGTTATCTATTTTCTACAGGTTACACTCAGGTCTGCACTAAGTATGTTCATACTGGTGTCCACGCCAAAAGAACAAGAGCTATCTAAGGAGAACTCTTCACATGACAGTGGGAAGGACACTTGCCAGCAGTAGAACTTCTATTCACATAGCAAAGTGCATGGAAATAAGGAGAGGTGAAGAATTTAGGGAGATAATTCACTCTATTGCAGTGTATCTGCTGAGAAAAGAAGTCTCTTGTCCACAGATGCCATATCTTATAATTCTCTTGTTCTTTATGACATCAGGTAAGTTAGCTGTTCTCAGGTGGCACAAGTGGTAAAGAAGCCACCTGTCAATGCAGGAGATACACAAGATGTGGGTTCAATCCCCGGGTCAGGAAGATTCCCTGGAGGAGGAAATGGCAACCCACACAAGTATTCTTGCCTGAAAAATTTCATGGACAGAGGAGCCTGGTGGGCCATAGTCCATGGGGTTGCAAAGAGTCAGACACAAACATAACTGAAGTGACTGAGCACACACATGTTAGTTATAAGTGTCTAAACAAAATAGCTGCATGTATGTCTGCTTTCTCCTTCAGTCTGTGTCTCCAAGGCAATGTCTCATCAGATATGAAATGATTCAAAAGGAAAACCCTTTGAGGAAAACCTTTTAAGGATTTTGCTTAGATCACCACAGGGCCTAGAAGATTTGAAATAACAAAATAAGAAAGGAGTTCACACATAGTAAGAACAAACTATTCTCTTCTGCTTTAGAATTTTCACCATGTGAGAAAAGTTTACAGGTTTTACACCAGAGCTCTCAATATCATTTATATTTGTCTGGATATAATACCACTCAACTCAGAGCAAACTGCGCTTAAGTTCTCTTCCTATGCAGTGGATTCAGTTATCCTACACCCATTCTCCTGCGGTCTTCAAGATGCCTAAGCTAAAGAACTTACCCAGGTTTTATTCAAAATGGATATCTGGATTAGGGGAACCACACATGAGCATTTGGTAAACCACCTTGTGATGATTCCAATCTGGATAATTTACACATTTCAGCTATTCAAGATCATTCTGGAGGCATCAGGAAAAATTTCACATAAAATGTGAATCCAATATGATGTGGAACACATTTCTCCAGTTAAAAACCAAAAGAAACAAAGTGATAATACCTTATGCTATTTAAATATGCTTTTCTAACTGTGAGTTTTTCAATTAGTGAAGTATATATTATGATACATGGGACAGTATTAACTGTTACTGAGCTGTCCCTAACCTTAACAAGAATTCCAAGTAAGTGCTATAGCTAAAGACTGATAATATCCAAGGATCTCCATCTTCTCACCATATTTTCCAGTGTTTTTATAAAATATAGACTCTGGAGAAAATGTTACCTAAGATTGAAGTAGATTCTGTATTATTGATCTTTATGACTTCATGCTTCCTTTGTTATGGTATTATAAAAGAAAAAGTGAAATAAAAGATGACAAAAACATTCATTGAATTTCCCTCTCACCCAACCTCTTATCTGGAATTTCTGAGTCTCTCAACCTTTTTCTAAAACTATTAATATTATTGCTGTGTTGACCTTTGCTGCTGTTTGCCATTTTGAAATTTACAGATCAGCAAGCACCAGTAAATCTTGTCAGAATTAATGCAAATATAAGAGACAGTCATTACCAGATCCTCTCAGTAAAGAATAGCTTGCTACAATGTTATTACTGAGGCACAATTTATCCTGATTGCCAGAAAGATAAGACACCCTGAATGAAAGCAGTAACTTGCTCTGAGAAATATATTTCACTGGAGTTGCCCACACAGAAGTTTGCTCACGGATGAATGCTGTCAGGGCAGCGAGTGGCAGGAGAGATTGATTCACTCCTAAGTATCTCCCATCTCCCCCTGCTGGAAAATGAAAGTTAATTTGCTCTCATTCATTCTCTTCACTACACTAGACATTTTTAGGGGCTGAACTCAGAAAATGAAGACAGGTAAATCATGGTCCAGACAACTCCTCCCCACCCCCACCCCCGGGCTCTGAACATGCCTTTCTATTTCAGCCCTGTACATTTCTTTCCTAGGACTCCCTAGGATTAATACACCAGTGAATTCCAAGTCAGATGGAAAGTACTTTTTGTTGTGCTGGATGCGTTTATATTTTCGATATATAAATAAGTGGTTCCATAAAAGAGCTGACAATATACAGGTAGCAAAATTCCTGTTTATGACAATTCCATCTCTTCAATGCATTTCTAAAGCTCTATGAAAAATTCTTGTGATGAGGTTTATTGAACTAAGAATTTTAATGCAGTAGTCTTCTCAGAGAAAGAGTGCGAATAAATGAGTAAACCATGGAAAATAAAGCTGCTGCTGCTGCTGCTAAGTTGCTTCAGTCGTGTCCGACTCTGTGCGACCCCATAGACAGCAGCCCATCAGGCTCCCCCATCCCTGGGATTCTCCAGACAAGAACACTGGAGTGGGTTGCCATTTCCTTCTCCAACGCATGAAAGTGAAAAGTGAAAGTGAAGCCGCTCAGTCGTGTCCGACTTTTCGCGACCCCATGGACTGCAGCCCACCAGGTTCCTCCATCCATGGGATTTTCCAGGCAAGAGTACTGGAGTGGGGTGCCATTGCCTTCTCTGGGAAAATAAAGCTAAGGAAGAGATATTATTATGTTTCCATAATATAGCTAAATGAGGGTGTTTATCAAATCTTGGAGAAAGGAAGAAAGTTCAAAAGAAATTTGTTCTAAATATAGATATAGAGAAACTTGGATATATGACCAAAGAGAGTGTGGACACTACATGAACTCATGCTCCTGTTTTGGTTTCTAGTCGAAACCAAGTACCTCTGGCTTCAAAGAACATGAGTCATGACCATAAATACCACAAGGGGATGCTCTCAAGATCAACTACCACAGGGGGCAAAAATGTCAAGATTAAGACAATGAGAGCATATTTATAAAAAGATACATTAGGAGGCAGGGTAGATCAAAATGGCAGAGGATACAGAACTCACCTCCAACCACAAACACATCAAAATTACATGTATAACATGGGGCTATTCTCATGGAAAACTACCTAGAACCTGGCAGAAGAACTCCCACACAACCAAGGCTATAAGAAAGATAGACACATAATCAGGCAGGATGGAAAGAAAAGCATCAGGACAGGACCTGAAGCCTGAGAGGAGACTAAGAGGAAGGGGAAGATCACATGGGTGGATACTCACCCTGTGGAGTGAGTGGGTTGAGCCACAGGCTGGGTGTTCCAATCCTGCAGTCCAGTGCATAGGAGAAAAGCTCCCTTGGCTGCTTTGAGATCTGCTGGTACAGATATAAATGCTAGAAACTGAGACTCCACCTGTGAGGAATGCACAGGTGCTGCCTTGCTCCAAGCAGAGAGCACAGAGGCCTGCCTTAATGACTGCTGCCTCACCACACTCCCCACTGTGAGTTGAGAGAGTGCCCTGGCCCCTCACTCCATGCCACAACTTGGCACTGGATCTAAGGTGTTGAGGACCTGGGAAAATGTTCCATCTGGGGAAACAGAGGTGATCTGGGGGCCCAGGACATCCTAAGTTGCAGGACTTTCATTTTAGCACTTGGAGCATATCATGCCACTCCCTTCTGACCTGCAATGTTTCTGCAGAGAATCAGCTGATAGCCTTATGGGGATGCCCTTATATATGACTGTTTTTCTCTTGCTGCTTTTAGAATTCTCTCTTTATCCTTAACTTCTGCCTTTTTAAATTATGATATGTCTTGTTGTGGGTCAGTTTGGCTTCATTTTGATTGAGACCCTTTGTGCTTCCTGTACCTGGATATTTGTTTCTTTCTTTAGGTTTGGGAAGTTTTCAGTCATAATTTCTTCATGATATGCTCAAAATGCTAAAATGAAAATCCTACAACTTAGGATACTCTACAAAGCAAAACAATCATTTAGAATAAAATAGAAATAAAGAAATTCTCACACAAGCAAAAACTGAAAGAATTCAGCAATACTAAACCTACCCTAAAATAAATGTTGAAGGGTCTTCTCTAAATGCAAGAGAGGAAAGAATCTAGAGGAAAGGGAAAAAAACCAATTGGAAAGACATATAGAAAAGACTAAATATGACTTAAGTCAGTACCTAGATTAAAATAAAACTGTAATAGCAGCTATAACTAATAAATAACAAAGGGATGAGGATGAAGATATAAAATATGACATCAAAAACACATGTGGGAAGGGAAATAAAAAATGGAGCTCAACATATACGCAACCTATTCTGACCACAAGTCAAAAACCAATCGATACACAAAAACCAGAAAGAAATCAAGCAACAAAAAGAGTTAAAGGCATTAGACTTTGAAAAAAAATAAATAAAACAGATGAAATAATTTTATAAAGAGAAAATCCTACACCAAAAATTTGTTAGATCTAATCAACAAGTTCTCAAAGTTGCAGGATACAAAATTAATGTACAAAGATCAGTAATGTTTCTAAATATTAAAATAAATTATCTGAAAAAGAAATAATAAAACAATTCCATTTGTAATATCAGCAAATAGAAGTATATAGGAAGAGATTTAACTAAGGAGATGAAAAATGTCTAAACTGGAAACTCTAAGACATCGAAAGAAACAGAAGACACAAGTAAATGGAAAGGTATACCATGTTTATGGTCTGCAATAATTAATATTGTTAAAACATCTGTATTACCCAAAGCTACCTGAATTCAATGTAATCTCTATCAATATTCAAATGACATTTTTTACAGAAGTAAGAAAGAACTATAAAATTTATATGAAACCACAAAAGCTCTCATAGCCAAAGCAATCCTGAGAAGGAAGAGCAAAGTGGAAAGTACCACACTTCCTGATTTCAAGCTATATGATAAAGCACAGTAATCAAAACAGTATAGGACAGACATTAAAAAAAGAAACAAAAAAAAAACACAAAGGCCTATGGAACAGGATTGAGAGCCCAGAAATAAGCTTATACATGTAAGTCAAGAAGAAAACATATTGTTTTAAAAGCTCATTGACATGGGTTATGGCCATGATTTTTTTGGATATGACACCTAAAGCATAAACAAGAAAAAAAATAAACAAATGTTGACTATGTCAAACTAAAAATCTTCTGCACAGCAAAATGAACAACAAAATGAAAAAGATAATCTAAGGAATGGGAAATATTTTTAAATTATTTATCTGATAAGGCTTTCACATCCAAAATATACAAAGAACTCAATAACTCAATAGCAAAATAATGTAACAAATAATCCAGTTTAAAAATGGTAAAGGATCTGAATAGAATTTTTCTAAAAAAATATGCACAGATGGCTAACAGGAACATGAAGAGGTACTCAATATCTGCAATCATAAATGAAATGGCAAATCAAAACCACAATGAGATGTCTCCTTATGCCTGTTAAAATGGCTATCATCAAAAAGACAAGAGATGAGAAATGCTGGTAAGGAGGTGGAAAAAGGAAACCCTTATGCACTGTTGGTGGGATTGCAAATTGGTTAAGATACTACAGAAGACAGTATGGAGGTTCCTCAAAAAATTTTAAAACTGAATTACTGTATGATCCAGAAGTTCCTCTGCCTGGAACACATCAAAAGTAAATAAAACACTATGTTGAGGGATATCTGTACTCCCATTTTTATGAAGTATTATTTACAACAGCAAGATGTGGAAACAACATAAGTGTCCATCTCCAGATGAATGAATTTAAAAAATGTGGCATATAATCAATGGAATATTATTGAGCCATAAAAAGAAGGACATCCTGCCATTTGTGACAACATGGATGGAGCATGAGGACATTATGCTTAGTAAAATAAGCCAGACAGAAAAAGACAAATAATGTATGTTATCAGATATATGCCAAATTTGAAAGAAAGAGAGAGAGAAGGAAACAAAAAAAAAGGAAGGAAAGAAGAAAAGAAAGAGGAAATTTTTAAAAATAAATAAAAGCAAGGAAGGCAGGAAAAAGGAAGGGAGGGAGGGGAAAAAAAAAAAAAAAAAAACCTCATTGTAAGAGAAATCAGATTTGTGGTTGCCAGAAGCAGGGTATAAAAAAGTGAGAGAACTGAATGCAAGTGTTCAAAGGTACAGACTTCTAATAAGAGAAATAAGCACTGGAATTCAGTGTATAAAACATGATAACTATAATCAACACTGCTGTATGGAATGTTTGAAAGTTGTTGTAAAACTTCACATCACAAAGGGGAAAAAAAAATTTCTCTCCTTGTTTTATATCAAAATGAGATGATGAATGATAACTAAAGGTGCTATGGTAATCATTTCACAGGATATGCAAGTTATTTTTCTCCATACCTTAAACTTACACAGTGCCATATGACAGATATATCTAAAAAAAAACTGGGGGGAAAAGGTTATAAAATTTTAAAGGTAACTTTCACTTTGATAAAGCATCATCTTCTAAGAATAAATTGCAAAGATAGGAGCAGAAAAATGCGACTATGTGTCTGCTTATAAAGACAGGTAACATTTCAGAACTCCATTTATAAATGAAAAAGTAATTAACCAACATATCATTATGCTGTTTTACCTGCAATAAGAAATATAGTTTTAAATAAGATTTTGGGAGCAGCTAAACAAAACAGATAAGAGTTATTTACTTCTAATGTCAGTAAGAAAAAAAAAAGTGATTCACAGACTGGGCATAGGACTCCATGATGCACTTGTCTTATGGTGAAAAAAACAAAGAAAACACAACCCAGCACCCAAGTCATTACCTCATGAGTTATTCTGTCCACCCAGACAAATAATAACCATGCTTTTTCCTCTTCTAAAATGTAAGGAATACCTATACTATTTCCAGTGGGCATAAATTTCTGGCTTTAAAAAGGTGAAATTACTAAATGTAAACTTTTGTTTTGTTTTCTTTTTAAAATGTGTTTGTTTTGTTTTAACACATCTCAAAGACTTTGGGGAATGAAGCAGGCATGACTTAATAATAAATAAGCATAAAGAACAGATATAAAGTTTTAAGATTGTTTCTAATTTCTCCTACCTTTAAAAAAAAATCTACTAACTAGGTTTTCCTACCAAGTACTGTCCCATTTCTTAAATTCCTCTTGCAGCAAAACACTCATCGGATTTCCCACTCTACCTCCTGCCACACACCGCACCAAAGGTCACATGGCCTCCCTCACTGCTAAAACCACTGGTCAACCTTTAGATATGCCTTCTTTACCTGGTTTCCAGGATATTTCTCTCCTTTTTCTTCCTACCTTTCCTGTAACTCTTTTTCTTTGCTAATTCACCCTCTTCTCCTAGACCTCTTAAATTTGAAATGCCCCAAGGCTTCATCCTTCATCCTCTGCCTTTCTCCATCTAAATATGATATATATGCTTTAATATCCAGTTTTATATATTCAGTTCAGATCTTTCTACCAAGCAATTCCAGATTCACATATACTAATGCCTTCTTAATAACTAGGCATCATTATTACCTCAATATCCAAATATGGATATCTGATCTTCTCCACCTTCTCCAAAATAAATACATTTTTTATTGCACTGAATGCTAATTCCATCCTTCCAGTTGCTAAAGCTGATAAACTACATCACCCTTGAATCATTTCCTTTATTCATGCACCATATGCAATCAATAAACAAATTCTGTTTGTAGAATATTCAAAATATATTCAGACTCTGACCATTTGCCATCAATCATCCTTCACTCAATCATCCTAGTCTGAATCCAAGTCAGTGCTCAATTGCATTACTGTAATAGCTTCCAACATATCTTTCTGTTTAACTCTTGTTTTCCTACAGTGTATTATCCACACATCTGCAATGATCCTTTTAAAATAAAAGTAAAGTTGTGACATTTCTCGCCCTAAAAAATCATTTCGCTTGAAATAAAAAAATAAAAAACAGTACTTAAAATGGCTCAAACAGGCCTCCCCTGGAGCCTCCCAGACCTTGTCTCTTACTATTCTCTTCTTGTTAACCCTAATCTATCAAAATCACCTCCTTATTGTTCTCTGCATATGTCATAAGGCATTCTCTTGCCTTTGAGATCTTTGCAATGACTGTCCTCTCTTCCTGAAGGACTCTATTGCCAGATAATCAATTGGCTAATTATCTTATTTCCTTCAAGTCTGTCCCACATGACAATTTGTCATTGGTACCCTAAGACCCAGAATCCCAATCTCCGTTATCTTCTTCTATGTCTCCCATACCATTCATCATTTTCTAACATACTACACAGTTTACTTATTTACTACTTCTCTCTATGAGAATGAAAGCTCCAGAAATGCAGAAAATTTGACCTGCTTAGTGGATATATCTAGCCAAGCATTCATAAGAATGCCTGGAAATAGTTGAAGATCAATAAATTATTGATCTTGGAATCAATAAATATTATTGGAATCAATAAATATTATTGGAATCAATGAATATTGCTCTGCAAGGAAACTTCAGACAAAAGGAAAACATAGGGAAAATAAAAGGCATTGGTAAGATTCTCTGACTCATACCACCCTTAAAGGAAAAATTCACTGAAAATGAAAAGCTACCAATTCAAGGAATAATAGCAGTAGAATGGATTTTGTAGCACAGCAGTGACATTCACCTGGACTTCTAATTTCAAGCCAAGTCACTAGAATAACAATATACTGCATCCTCTGTGTTATCTGCCTCCTATAAAAATAGAGGGCTTGTCTTTTAAGTAAACTGACATAAAGTTTAATCAAAGTCTAACTAAAATAGGACTATAAATCTTATTATAATAAAATTTCATCTTCTTATAATCCCCAATAAAAAGTACATCTTATAAGTTTAGTTTCAAAGATATAGCACTGGAAAAGGATAATAAGTGTATAGAACACTTGAACAACAATTTAAACCAATTTGGCCTAACTAATTTGTCTGAAAAATTATATTCAATGCCTACACAAAACAACCTTTTCAAATACACATATAATGGTCAACATAACAGACTATACAGTGTACCATAAATTCACAATGAGTTTTAAGATATCAAAATAATACAGAATATGTTCTCTGACCATAAGAGAATTAAATTTAAATCAATTAAAATATCTCTAAAATCTCCAAATAAATTAAGCAACATCTTATAATTAACAGGTTAAAGAAGAAATCACTAGAAAAAGTAGAAAACATTTTAATTTAATGATAAATCCATAAGATATGAAAATTATGTGATGGACTAAAGTGTTTCAGAGGTGAATTTATAGCTAAATGCTTATATTTGGAGTAGGAAAGTTGCAAATGAATGATGAAAGCTTCCACTATAAGAAGCTAGAAAGAAAAAAGTAAATTAAATCCTAAGTAAATAGAAAATTTTTAAATATTAGGTATGCACAGAAATTGAAAAAATAAAAGACAATAAAGAAAATTAACAGTCAAAAGTTGATTCTCTGAACAGATTAATAAAATTGATACATTTCTAGAACTAACAAATGAGTAAGAGATAAAATATTAATTATCAATATTAGGAATGAAAAGAAGCACTATGACTAGAGATCCTACGGACATCAAAAGGAAAATAACCAAACATTATGGAACATTTTTATGCTAATACATATGACAAACAGATGAAAAGACCAAATTCATTCAAAAGTATAATTTGAAAAAGCTGATAAAGAATGAACAGGAAGTTTGAATAGCCCCATATATGTAAAAGAAATTAAATTCATAATTAAATCTCATCTCACAAGGGAAGCTGCTGCTGCTCCTGCTGCTAAGTCGCTTTAGTCGTGTCCGACTCTGTGCGACCCCATAGACAGCAGCCCATCAGGCTCCCCCGTCCCTGGGATTCTCCAGGCAAGAACACTGGAGTGGATTGCCATTTCCTTCTCCAATGCATGAAATTGAAAAGTGAAAGGGAATCGCTCAGTCGTATCCGACTCTTAGCGGCCCCATGGACTGCAGCCTACCAGGCTCCTCTGTCCATGGGATTTTCCAGACAAGAGTACTGGAGTGGGCTGCCATTGCCTTCTCTGCACAAAGGAAGCTAGAGGCCCAAATGATTTCATTAATAAAAGCTATCAACATTTAAGGAAGAAAAAGAAGAATCTCACTAAAATTAGTAGAGACCACTCAAAAAATCATTTTAACAACAGACCAGCCTAATCCCACTACCAAAATGTCACAAAAAATATTATAGTGAAAAAAATATTATACTCCCCATGAGAGTAGATGCAAAACTTATAAATGAAATATAAGTAAATCAAACCCAGAAATATATTAAAAAAAATCATAACTAAGTAGAGTTAGTAGTTTTAAAACATCATTATATTTGTATATTGAACTAATAAAGAAAAGGCAGCTAACAAAATTGAGGGCCAAATCAAGATAAAATATCACAAGCTAAAAATGGATTCATTTTGATATTTGGCAAAACTAATACAGTTATGTAAAGTTTAAAAATAAAATAAAATTTAAAAAAAAAAAAAAAAAAAAAAAAAAAAAAAAAAAAAAAAAAAAAAAATAGAAGTGGATCTCCATTTCTGATAAAGGGCATCTGTGAAAACCTATAGATAACATTATAATTATGGGTGACATATTGACCTTTGTCCCCCAAGTTCAGAAATCCTGTGCTATGCTGTGCTTAGTCACTCAGTCATGTCTGACTCTTTGCAACCGCATGGACTGTAGCCCACCAGGCTCCTCTGTCCTTGGGGATTCTCCAGGCAAGAATATTGGAGTGGGTTGCCATGCCCTCCTCCAGGGAATCTCCCCAACCCAGGAATCAAACTCAGGTTTCCCGCACTGCAAGCAGATTCTTTACTATCTGAGCCACCAGAGAAAGCTAGTCAGTGTGAAAAAAAATTAAAAAGTATAAAATTTGAAAAAAAGCATTAAACTGTTTTTTATTCACAGAAATAAAAATTATATAAATTGATCATATGTTATAAATATGAAATGCAAAGTAAACTACAGAAAGATTTAACCTCTGAGCTACCAGGGAAGCCCACAGAAAGATTACTAAAACTAATAAGTAAATTTAACAAGATGTAGAACAAGAAGTTAATACAGGAAAAAAAATGTACTTGTGTATACTAGCAACAAGTAATTGAAACATAAAATTTGAGGAAAAAAAAAAAAACTTCATCTGCAATAAGGAAAATCTGCAAAATATTTGCACATTGAAATTACAAAACATTTTAAAAGATACTATTAATGACCTAAATAAATAGAGAGAGAGACCATGTTTTGGATTGAAAGAATAAACATTGAAACAATGTCAATTTTACCCAAACTATCTACAGATTCAACACAATTCTGATAAAAATCCCAGCAGGTTTTGTTATACAAATTTACAACATAAGTTTAAAATGTGTAAATACCCCAAAGGACTTGAGATAAATAGAAAGAAAAGAAAAACTTGAAGAAAAGTGAACTTGGAGGACTTACACAACCTGATTTCAAACTATATTACTATAAAGTTCTAGTGATCAAGATAGTGTGACATTGGCCTAAGGAAAGAAAAACATATCAATGGGATAGTTTAGAGATTCCAAAAGTAGGCCAATACATATAAGGTCAGTGGAGAAAGGAGAGTCTTTTCAATAAATGGTGATGAAACAACTTACCAAAATGCAAGCTACTTCAATCCATAATAAAGCTTAATTCAAGATATATCATAGACCTAAAGATAAAAGCTAAAATTATAAATCTGTAAGAAAGCATGGTAGAATATGTTCACAGTCTTGGGGAGGCAGTAACTCTTAGCACACAGAAAGCACTATCCATAAAAGAAATAAAATGATGATAATAATTTGGACATTATAATAAAATTTGAAAAGTTCTTGTTTCTAAAGATATGATAAAAATGATCAATAAAGATGCAAGTACACATATACCAAGTATCCAAATACAGTAAAAAAAAAAAAACCTGCTAAAAATTAATTTAAAAATAGCCCAAATTTTTAACAGGGAAAAGACAATACCACAATGGAAATAAAAAGCATATTAAAAAGTATTCAGCATCTTTAGTCATCAGTTCAATTCAGATCAGCCACTCAGTAGTGTCTGGCTCTTTGTGACCCCATGACTTCAGCACACCAGGCCTCCCTGTCCATCACCAACTTCCATAGTTTACTTAAACTCATGTCCACTGAGTCAATGAGGCTATCCAACCATGTTATCCTCTGTCGTCCCCTTCTCCTCCCACCTTTAATCTTTCCTAGCATCAGGGTCTTTTCAAATGAGTCAATTCTTTGCATCAGGTGGCCAAAGTATTGGTGTTACAGCTTCAATATCAGTCCTTCCAATGAATATTCAGGACTGATTTCCTTTAGGATGGACTGGTTGGATTTCCTTGCAGTCCAAGGGACTCTCAAGAGTCTTCTTCAATACCACAGTTCAAAAGCATCAATTCTTCAGTGCTCAGCTTTCTTTTTTTTGTTTGTTTGTTTGTTTGTTTCAGCTTTCTTTATAGTCCGACTCTCACATCCATACATGACTACACGGATCTTTGTTGGCAAAGTAAAGTCTCTGCTTTTTAACATGCTGTCTAGGTTGGTCATAACTTTTCTTCCAAGGAGAAAGCATCTTTTAATTTCATGGCTGCAGTCACCATCTGCAGTGATTTTGGAGCCCAAAAAATAAAGTTTGCCAGTGTTTCCACTGTTTCACCTTCTTTTTGCCATGAAGTGATGGGACCAGATGCCATGATCTTAGTTTTCTGAATGTTGAGTTTTAAGCCAACTTTTTTACTCTCCTCTTTCACTTTCATCAAGAGGCTCTTCAGTTCTTCTTCACTTTCAGCCATAATGGTGGTGTCATCCACCCTTACATCCATATGTAAGGTTATTGATATTTCTCCCAGCAATCTTGATTCCAGCTTGTCATACAGCCCAGCATCTCTCATGATGTATTCTGCATATAAGTTAAATAAGCAAACAGGAAATGGCAAAGTGAACGTCGACATTTTAGGAATCAGTGAACTAAAATGGACTGGAATGGGTGAATTTAACTCAGATGACCATTATGTCTACTACTGTGGCCAAGAATCCCTTAGAAGAAATGGAGTAGCCATCTTAATCAACAAGAGTCTGAAATGCAGTACCTGGATGTCATCTCAAAAATGACAGCATGATCTCTGTTTGTTTCCAAGGCAAACCATTCAATATCAAGTAATCCAAGTCTATGCCCCAACCAGCAATGCTGAAGAAGCTGAACAGTTCTATCAAGACCTACAAGACCTTCTAGAACTAACACACCAAAAAGATGTCCTTTTCATTATAGGGGATTGGAATGCAAAAGTAGGAAGAAATATCTGCAGTAACAGGCAAATTTGGCCTTGGGGTCCAGAATGAAGCAAGGCAAAAACCAGTAGAGTTTTGCCAAGGGAACGCACTGGTCATAGCAAACAGCCTCTTCCAACAACACAAGAGAAGACTCTACACATGGACATCACCAGATGGTTAACACCAAAATCAGATTGATTATATTCTTTGCAGCCAAAGAGGGAGAAGCTCTACACAGTCAGCAAAAATAAGACTGGGATCTGACTGTGGCTCAGATCATGAACTCCTTACTGCAAATTTCAGACTTAAATTGAAGAAAGTAGGGAAAACCACTAGACGATTCAGGTATGACCTAAATCAAATCCCTTATGATTATACAGTGGAAGTGAGAAATAGATTTAAGGGACTAGGTCTGATAGACAGAGTGCCTGATGAACTATCTGATAGACAGAGTGCCTGATGGACAGAGGGTTGTGACATTGTACAGGAGGCAGGGATCAAGACCATCCCCAAGAAAAAGAAATACAAAAAAGCAAAATGGCTGTCTAAGGAGGACTTACAAATAGCTGTGAAAAGAAGAGAACTGAAAAGCAAAGGAGAAAAAAAAAGATACACCCATTTGAATGCAGAGTTCCAAAGAATAGCAAGGAGAGATAAGAAAGCCTTCCTTTGTGATCAGTGCAATCATCAATAAATTGCAAATTAAAGCCACAGAGGTAATACTGTTTCACACTCACTAGAACAGTTAAAATTAGAAGGACTGACAACCTCCAATGTTAATGAGGATATGGAGCCACTGGAAATCCCATAACAATGTTGGTGAAATTATAAAGTAGTACAACTACTTTGGAAACCTTTGGAAGTTTCTAAGTAAAATTAAACATACATGTCCTATAGCAGCATTTCTGCTCCTGAGTATTTACTTAGAAAAAAAATGAAAACATATCCACACAAAAACCTGTGCAAAATGTTTCCAATAGCTTTATTCATACTAGTCAAAAACTAGAAACAACCCAAATATCCATCAGTAGGAAATTAGATAAATATTTTGGTACAAAAATAAGGAAGAAAAAAAAAGGGGGGGCAAAGTACTGATTAAAGAAACATGACAACTTGCAAAAACATATGTATATGAAAAGAAGCCGGACACAAACAGTACATGTTATATTATCTACATAAATTTGTATACAATCCAAAGTAGTCTATAGTGATAGAAATCAAGACAGTGGTCACCTATGAAAGTGAAAGTGAATTCACTCAGTCGTGTCCAACTGTTTGAAACCCCATGGACTGTAGCCTACCAGGCTTCTCCGTTCATGGGATTTTCCAGGCAAGAGTACTGGAGTGGAGTGCCATTTCCTTTTCCAGGTCACCTATGAGAGTGATGTATATAAGGAACTTACTACAGAGGTTGAAATGTTGTATATTTGGGTTGAGATAGTATTTATATATGTGTGATATATGTATATGTGTGTTATATATATATAACATTTGTGAAAATTCATTGAATCATTTAAGATCTATGCATTTCACTTTAAGCTAATTTTATCTTAATAAAGCATTTTAAAATATAAATTGTCTTGGTTCATTAGTCAAAAGTCATTGCTGAAATGACATTCCAAGGTGCCACTTAGGAATGTATGTGTTCTCAAAGATAAAATATTGTTGAGGAATTCTGTGATATTTGAAAGCTTTGGATATATTTTGTGGCTGGACATGGAAAAATCTTGGCTGATGCTCAAACATGCAATGTTATGTTCTTACATATTTTATTATGGACATAGGTACTATAAAGGAAAAATCTACCTTTGCCCAAATTATATCACCAGTTTATTTGTGATTAGAAGTCTAGGTATGGAAACCAAGGTATCCGACTAGCATAAAGTATGGAGAACATGGTCTGTATGCTTTGTATTTTCTGGTAATCAAATCTGAGTTTTCTAGGAAATACAAAGCTATCTAAATCTTCTGTGTTTCTGTATCTACAAGTTCTGAATGTTTTTTAGCATTTCCATAAGTCAATGACAACACATGCTTGAATTTGTTTCACAGGTAAAAATATTGAAGCAAAGGGAAATCAAATTCATAATCACTTGACAACAGTGTGACTCGTTTAAACAGGAACAGTTCTAGCACTCAGTCAACTGTTATCTTAATTGTTCAAAACTGGACAACAAATAAAATTTATTTTTAATTAATAGACCATTTTTTAAATAAACATCACAACCTGATCTCCTAATTTTAAATAATCAAGCAATGGAAAAAGAAACTTTTAAACCAACCTCTCAGCTTCTGGTCTATAGCATTTCCTCCAGGAAATGTTAGCTCCTTATATCACCAACAAAGCCTTTCTGAAGTCCCAAAGAAAAATAAGATGGAATCTAGCCTAATCTACTTGCCTTTAGGGGGTCAAGTGCAGAGGCCTTGCACCTAACCTTAAGGATTAGGGTTCCCAGCACAGAACCAACCATTCTGTCTGATACCTCAATAGGCTGTATGCAGAGACATTGCACTCAAGATACTCAGTTAAAGATGTCAGTGGCAGACCATGTGCAGAGATGCTGTGTCAGGCACTGTAATCTGAAACATGAGCAGTATAACTGTACCTACCATGCAACAGTTCTGCCCCTTCCCACTGCTGATAAGGACACTATAAAGCAGAGCCAATGACTGTCAGTTAGGGATAGTATGCAGTCTAGAGTGAAAGTTTGAATTTCTTCATTCTATGATAAAAGAATAAAGCTTTCCTTTGCTTTTGAACTGAACTCAGTCTTGTTCTGCTGACGCGAGGGACACTGGGCAGAAGGACCTTTACTGGGCGGGGACTCAGAAGCGTGGATGACACAAACACAGAAGGCAAAATAAAAGTGAGTTAACTATAAAAACAGCTTGGTATTGGCAATAGTTCTCTAAAAGAAAAAATGGAATATCTGAGTTTTCCTTATCTCTAGGTAATTTGCTGAAGTATGGCACTGTCTCTTACAAAAGCAACCTACAAAAGTTCATTACATGCTGACTTGGACATCTTTTTATAATATAATTCATTCTACAGTAATCCAGAGTATGCCCACTCTTTGAAGGTTTATCTCTTACCCACATAAAGTATTTCCCAATCATGTTATGGTCACAGACACTTTTGTTAACTGGATGAACACTGCTATGAATTCTGTCTTCAGAAAAAAAATGAACATAGATTTGTAAACATCAAATTTTGTAAGTACTTTCTCAGGGCCCATAAACTTGTGACTAAGAAAACCTGCTTTTAAAAAACTCATATCTGAAACTCACAGTGATTCTTTTAATGACCAATTTAATTCTAACTATTATTCAACATGTTATATACAGAAGTGGTTCACACTGAGGATTAGGGTTCCCAGCACTTAATGGGAAACTCATTTTTAGATTTACATGTAAAATAGTCATGTAATACAAGTAATACTTTGTGAACCTGTTAAGAAAGTACATAGTAAAAAAATATTTACTATGACTTCCTTTCAGTTTTAAATAAACAATCACAACTTCTGTTATATTTAAAAATTATGGTCCATGAATGGGAAAAACAGGTTATTCAGTGTAAGGACAATGCTTGTTGAATAGATGGATTTGCAGACCCTCTGGAATAACTCTAAGATCCTACCCCTCTGTCCAACTTCCATCAAAGTCCAGAGGCTCAAAGTTAACTGATTGGGGGAAAAAACAGAAATTAATTAAAAGTTTCAAAGAGAAAATATTTTAATTTAAATAAACAGAAGAATATCTTCTGACACACAGAGAGACTATTAAGAAAAAATGTATTGTAATATAACTGCTGTAATTACATTGCACTGCTCTTTTAAAATAGCCTTTGAGTGTTTCAATATGTTATTTGCATTTTGTTTCAGAATGATTTCTTAACAGCAAATTGTTTCCATTTTCATTTATAACCTGCGGTGACACAAAGTGAACTGGGCTCTATAAATTACTGTGGAAAGCCGCAAGTTAACAGTTTGGTAAAACAAAGCCCCAAGGACATGACAAATAAATGGGGAATGTGGTGTTTGCAATTGCGGACTAAAAAAAGAAAAACATCTGAATTCCAAATACCGTATTAAAAGTGGACACTGCTCATGACTGCTTTATGCAATAGTTTTGCAGGCCTGAGGTGAGAAATAAAAAATTGGTCACTCAATTTAACCATTGAATACTTGGACACTATTGTATCCTTGGGCTTCCCTGGTGTCTCAGATGGTAAAGAATCTGACAGCAATGCAGGAGATCCAGGTTCAGTCCCTGGGTCAGGAACATCCCCTGGAGAAGGAAATGGCAACCCCCTCTAATATTCTTGTCTGAAAAATTGTATGGACAGAGGAGCTTGGTGGACTATAGTCAATTGGGTTGCAAAGAGTCAGACATGACTGAGCAACTGAACTGAACTGAACTAAGTGAACGTGAGGATCCAGCGGATGTTGGCAATTTGATCTCTGGTCCCTCTGCCTTTTCTAAAACCAACTTGAACATCTGGAATTTCACAGTTCACATACTGTTGAAGCCTGGCTTGGGGAATTTTGAGCATTACTTTACTAGCATGTGAGATGAGTGCAATTGTGCGGTAGTTTGAGCATTCTTTGGCATTGCCTTTCTTTGGGATTGGAATGAAAACTGACCTTTTCCAGTCCCGTGGCCACTGCTGAGCTTTCCAAATTTGCTGGCATATTGAATGCAGCACTTTCACAGCATCATCTTTTAGGATTTGAAATAGCTCAACTGGAATTCCATCACCTCCACTAGCTTTGTTCATAGTGATGCTTTCTAAGGCCCACTTGACTTCACATTCCAGGATGTCTGGCTCTAGGTGAGTGATCACATCATCATGATTATCTGGGTCTTGAAGCTAAGTATCTAGTTAATCACTAGAAGCATACTTTATAGTCATTTACCCTTGATTGCCTTGAGCTAGTAAATATTTTTAAGGAGTTTTAAAGCTTTAGTTTGGGTAGAGGCATGATCACCCAAAGACCCCACAGACTGAGACAGAACTGTGTTTGAGTGTCTCCTGCAGAGTTACAGGTCAGCAGTGGACTGCCACAGGGGCAGGAGCTCTAGGTGCAGCAGATCTGGGTATGGCATAAGCCCTCTTGGAGGAGGTCTCCATTAACCCCACCACAGAGCTACCAGAACTTACATAGGACTGGGGAAACAGACTCTTGGAAGGCACAAACAGAATCTTGTACACACTAGGACCCAGGAGAAAGAAACAATGACCCCACAAGAGACTGACACAGACTTGCCCATAAGTGTCCAGTAGTCTCTGGCAGAGGCATGAGTCAGTGGTGGCCTGCTACAGGGTTGGGGGCACTGAGTATAGCAATGTATGCATGGGACCTTTTGAAGAAGGTCCCCATTATCTTCATTACATCCACCATAGCTTGGCCTCAGGTAAATAACAGCAAGGGAACACAGCCCCACCCATCAACAGAAAATTGGATTAAACATTTCCTGAGCATGGCCTCCCCCATCAGAACAAGACCCAGTTTCCCCCTCAGTCAGTTTCTCCAATCAGGAAGCTTCCATAAGCTTCTTATCCTTCTCCATCAGAGGGCAGACAGACTGAAAATCACAATCACAGAAAACTAACCAATCTGATCACATGGACCACAGCCTTGTCTAACTCAATAAAACTATGTAGGGTGAACCAAGACTGACGGGTCTCTCTGATGGTGGAAAGTTCTGACAAACATGGTCCACTGGAGAAGGGAATGACAAACCACTTCAGCATTCTTTCCTTGAGAACCTCATGAACAGTATGAAAAGGCAAAAAGATAGGACACTGAAAGATGAACTCCCCAGGTCAGTAGGTGCCCAATATGCTACTGGAGATCAGTGGAGAAATAACTCCAGAAAGAATGAAGAGACAGAACCAAAGCAAAAACAACACCCAGTTGTGGATGTGACTGGTGATGGAAGTAAAGTCTGATGCTGTAAAGAGCAATATTGCATAGAAACCTGGAATGTTAGGTCCATGAATCAAGGCAAATTGGAAGTGGTCAAACAGGAGATGGCAAGAGTGAACATCAACATTCTAGGAATCAGCAAACTAAAATGGACTGGAATGGGTGAATTTAATTTGGATGACCATTTTATCTACTACTGTGGCCAAGAATCACTTAGAAGAAATGGAGTAGCCATCATAGTCAACAAAAAGTCTGAAATGCAGTACTTGGATGCAATCTCAAAAATGATAGAATGATCTCTGTTTGTTTCCAAGGCAAATCATTCAGTATCACAATAATCCATGTCTACGCCCCGACCAGCAATGCTTAAGAAGCTGAAGGTGAACAGTTCTATCAAGACCTACAAGACCTTCTAGAATGAACCCAAAAAAGATGCCCTTTTCATTAAAGGGGACTGGAATGCAAAAGTAGGAAGTAAAGAAATACCTGGAGTAAAAGGCAAATTTGGCCTTGGAGTACAGAATGAAGCAGAGCAAAGGCTAATAGAGTTTTGCCAAGGGAACACAGGGGTCATAGCAAACAGTCTCTTCCAACAGCATAAGAGAAGACTCTATGCATGGACATCATCAGATGATCAATACTGAAATCAGATTGATTACATTCTTTGTAGCCAAAGAGGGAGAAGCTCTACACCATCACCAAAAACAAGACCAGGAGCTGACTGTGACTCAGATCATGAACTCCTTACTGCCAAATTCATACTTAAATTAAGTAGGGAAAACCACTAGATGATTCAGGTATGACCTAAATCAAATCCCTTACCATTATACAGTAGAAGTAAGAAATAGATCCAAGTCATTAGATCAGTTAGAGTGCCTGAAGAGCTATGGATGGAAGTTTGTGACTTTGTACAGGAAGCAGGGATCAAGACCATCCCCAAGAAAATAAATGCAAAAAGGCACAATGGTTGTCTGAAGAGGCCTTAAAAATAGCTGTGAAAAGAAGAGAATTGAAGGACAAAAGGAAAGATGAACCCATTTGAATGCAGAGTTCCAAAGAATAGCAAGGAGAGATAAGAAAGACTACCTCAGTGATCAGTGCAAAGAAATAGAGGAAATCAATAGAATGGGAAAGACTAGAGATCTCTTCAAGAAAATTAGAGATACCAAGGGAACATTTCATGCATTAAATGTGCACATTAAAGGCAGAAATGGTATGGACATAACAGAAACAGAAGATGTTAAGAAGAGGTGGTAAGAATAGACACAAGAATTATACAGAAAAGATCTTCATGACCCAGATAACCACGATGGTATGATCACTCACCTAGAGCCAGACATCCTAGAATGTGAAGTCAGTGGGCCTTAGGAAGCATCACTACGAACAAAGCAGGTGGAGGTGATGGAATTCCAGTTGAGCTGTTTCAAATGCTAAAAGATGATGCTGTGAAAATGCTGCACTCAATATGACAGCAAATTTGGAAAACTCAGTAGTGGCCACAGGACTGGAAAAGATTTTATTCCAATCCCAAAGAAAGGCAATGCCAAAGAATGCTCAAACTACCACACAATTGCACTCATTTCACACACTAACAAAGTAATGCTCAAAATTCTCCAAGCCAGGCTTCAACAGTACATGGACCATGAACTTCCAGATGTTCAAGTGGGATTTAGAAAAGCCAGAGGGACCAGAGATCAAATTGCCAAGATCTGCTGGATCACAGATAAAGCAAGAGACTTAAAAAAAAAACATCTACTTTTGCTTTATTGACTATACCAAAGCCTTTGACTGTGTGGATCACAACAAACTGTGGGAAATTCTGAAAGAGATGGGAATATCAGACCACCTGACCTGCATCCTGAGAAATCTGTATGCAGATCAGGAAGCAACAGTTAGAACTGGACATGGAACAACAGACTGGTTCCAAATCGAGAAAGGAGTACGTCAAGGCTGTATATTGTCACCCTGCTTATTTAACTTCTATGCAGAGTACATCATGAGAGACGCTGGGCTGGAGGAAGCACAAGCTGGAATCAAGATTTCCGGGAGAAATATCAATAACCTCAGATATGCAGATGACACCACATTTATGGCAGAAAGCAAAGAAGTACTAAAGAACCTCTTGATGAAAGTGAAAGAGGAGAGTGAAAAAGCTGGCTTAAAACTCTCAACATTCAGAAAACTAAGATCATGACATCTGATCCCATCAGTTCATGGCAAAAAGATGGGGAAACAATGGAATCAGTGACAGATTTTATTTTCTTGGGCTCCAAAATCCCTGCAGATGGTGACTGCAGCCATGAAATTAAAAGATGCTTGCTCCTTGGAAGAAAAGTTGTGACCAACTTAGACAGCATATTCAAAAGCAGAGACATTACTTTGCCAATGGAGGTCCATCTAGTCAAATTTATGGTTTTTCCAGTAGCCATGTATGGATGTGAGAGTTGGACTATAAAGAAAGCTGAGCCCTGAGGAATTGATGCTTTTGAAGAGACTCTTGAGAGTCCCTTGGACTGCAAGGAGATCCAACCAGTCCATCCTAAAGGAAATCAGTACTGAATATTCATTTGAAGGACTGATGCTGAAGCTGAAACTCTAATACTTTGGTTGCGTGATAGGAAGAACTGACTCTTTTGAAAAGACCCTGATGCTGGGAAAGATTGAAGGCAGAAGGAGAAGGGGATGACAGAGGATGAAATGGTTGGATAGCATCACCTACTCAGTTGACATGAGTTTGAGTAAACTCTGGGAGTTGATGATGGACAGGGAGGCCTGGCGTGCTACATACAGTCCATGGGGTCGCAAAGAGTTGGACATGACTGAACAACTGAACTGAACTGATGATCAGATAGCTTAATAAGGCACTTTGTGCAAGACCATAACTAAGTTTTGTTGTTTTTTACAGGCATTTTGTCACAGAATTAAAGTTGACTTCTCTTGATTTTCTTTACCACAGAGGAACCCAGACATGCTCTATTTGCAAACTGACTGCATGAAATGAAAAGCACAGTAATTCTGAAGCTGTTGGCTTGGTAAAATGAGAATGTAATTAAAAAGAAAAGGGTTAGTAAAAGAACATGCTGGGAACTGAAAATTAAAAAATCTGAATTGATGTCCCTGACTGCTCATAGGTCTTTTGCACAGTGTAGAAAGCTATCTCAAATGCTTTGCTTATCCTAGAGTCCATACTCTTCTCCCTCTATTGCCTATTCCTATATTTTCTGTCCTTAACAATCCCTGCAAATAAACAAAATTATTTGCAGTCAAAATATCTCCTCTATTACTCTGATGTTAATGATTACCTCAAATTATTTGTTCATTTGCATAGTAGAGATAAAAAATAATTTTTAGAAGTCTGCTATCTTTCTTTGCATTCTAAACTCTTTGTCACTCGCTCTTTGCCCATCACCATGTTATTTCCGTCAAGCACATAATGTCTTCAGGAAAATTATAGTCCCGTATTTTAAACTGATTCTTAATATGAATATACTTGAAAAGAAGGAAAGTCTTTTGTTTTTCCCCACACCAGTAATATGTGAAACACAGAGGCTTTTTAACATGTTTAACAGTGATCATTGACTTAGAACAGAGGGGGACCTTGAGGGTCATCTAGTGAGACAGTCCCATTTTGCACATAAAGAAGATGTGGCCCATATGATTTACCGAGGGTGACACAGTTAGTGGCAGAGCTACTGCCAGATGGTTCCCAGGTCTATAAACCAAAAGCCCTGGTGATGCTAAATGTGTGTAATGGAGTCAAAATCCTCCCAGTTGGTAAAGAGTAATTCAGTTCTTCCACTTTCTACTTCCACTATAATTCCCCCAGTTTAGATTTTATTTTGTATGACTTCAAATTCTCATTTTCCTAAGTTAATTATCTAATACACCAATGCCACATTAATCTCCTTAAGAGTCTCCTTTTGTCTACTTTGACAAAGCTAGTCTTACTTTACTCGAGGCCTCCTCAGAAAATGACGGCAACAAAAATTCACATCTAATCTGAAGTCTGGCATCCAGGACAATTTTTCCCCATTGGGAAGAGATAAAATCAGCTTCAATGACTGAGCAGAGGAAGACACCTGCTCAGTGAAAGGAAGAGGGAAAGCAGGCTCCACCTGAAAAGAAAACTTTGATCTCTGACACATTTTGTTATAACAATTCAACTTTCAGAATTAGGAGACACCTGGTCATTAGGTATTCCAACATTTCTCAAAGAGTGCTACTTGGAATTCTAAGGCAAGGGATAACACTGTTAATGATTGTGTGGTCACGTAGATTTAGAAGACTGCAGTTACACCAAGTTAAATGGATTTCTTTCCTATAAAATTCTCAGAGCTTCTTATCTTAACAGGTATAGTTATACTCCAAAACAAACAGAAAAACATATAGGAAATATGTCTCAAGTTTATTTGAACAAGAAACCTTTTTCAGGAGATCCCACAGAAAACAGTTTTGAGGGAAAACACTAATCTAGGCCAATTTGACAAATTGTAATTTAGTGCCATGAGTCAGAACAATAGCAACAACAAAAAGATCACTTTATTTTCAATCTACCGCTATTGACAAAAATATTTCTGTTTGTCTTGAGTTTTTTTGATTGCAGAAAATTCTGTCAAGCTAAATAAAATAAGAAGAAAACAGTTAGAGAGGCAGAAACAAGCAGGGAGCCTCATCCAGGGTGAGCTGATCACAGGACTCAGGAAGGGCTGCCCTTAGAAAAAGGATGGAGATTGCCATCTCTAGCTCAAACTCCAATTAAAAGGCTTAATTATTAGTTGAGTAATAATAAGCACTGAGGAATTCATTGCATACAGAAAGATAAAGCACTAAAACTATTTAAATTAAACTTCAAGTAAAATTGCACACACACATATAGTATAATTTTTAAAATAGGTTTACAATTTTGTAACTAAACTCCTACTAGCTAAAAACAGAGCATTTTAAGCAATATTAAGAATAAGAACTGCAATTGATTGAAAACTTCATTTTACATTTAAGTTAATGAGCTCACTAAATAAATACACACACGAATATACACAATGTATACTACATGAAAGAATTACATTGATAACATTTTTCCTATACAAACTACACTGAGATAACCAAATAATAAGAAGCTTCTCTTTAATGAAAGTGAAAGTGAAAGTCTCTCAGTCATGTCCGACTCTTTGCAACCCCATGGACTGACTATACCACCCATGGAATTCTCCAGGCCAGAATACTGGAGTGGGTACCCTTTCCCTTCTCCAGGAGATCTTCCCAACCCAGGGATTGAACCCAGGTCTCCTGCATTGCAGGCAGATTCTTTACCAATTGAAGCTCTTCTCTTTAATGAAGTTTTCCAAAAAATAAAGAAGGAATGGTAGAATTATTGTGTTACCCTAAGGAAATGATAAATCTAGTCAGTGAACATCAAAGCCCCAAATTTACAAAAAAAGAGACGTACAGAATATTTATCTGTCTCCTACTGGATCCTCCTAAAAAGTACTATTGCCCTAAAACTGAATATGAATTTGATCAATCCTCTATTTCCAAATACCTTTTGTACTAAATACAGGAAATAAAGGAGCATGTTAAGTGACGCCAGTGTGATACAGTTAGCAACATTTAACAACACAGGGAACTCTACAGGGTAAAAACCTTGATTTCTTCAACAAATATTGCATGGATAAAAAGAGGGACAGAAAACATTCAGATTTTAGAGAAATAGCAACTAATTAAAAATTCATGTCCTTTATTTGGATTCTGACATTAATTTTTAGGTGTGATAATGCTCTAAAGTAGTCACCTTTTAGAGACATATACAGATGATGTTTGATTTAAAATAATCCAGATATGTAGATGACACCTTCCTAATGGCAGAAAGTGAAGAGGAACTAAACAGCCTCTTGATAAAAGTGAAAGAGGAGAGTGAAAAAACTGTCTTAAAACTCAACATTCAAAAAACTAAGATCATAGCCTCTGGTCCCATCACTTCATGACAAATAGATGTGGAAACAATGGAAAGAGTGACAGATTTTATCTTCTTGGCCTCCAAAATCACTGCGGACAGTGACTGTAGCCATGAAATTAAAAGACACTTGCTCCTTGGAAGAAAAGTTATGAACAACATAGACAGCATATTGAAAAGCAGAGATATCACTTTGTCAACAAAGGTCCGTCTACTCAAGGCTATGGTTTTTCCGGTAGTCATATAGGGATGTGAGAATTAGACCATAAAGAATTGATGTTTTTGAACTGTGGTGTTGAAGAAGACTCTTGAGAATCCCTTGGACTGCAGGAAGATCAAATCAGTCAACCATAAAGGAAATCAACCCTGAATATTCATTGGCAGGACTTATGCTGAAGCTGAAGCTCCAATACTTTGGCCACCTGATGTGAAAAGCTGACTCACTGGAAAAGACACAGATGCTAGGAAATACTGAAGGCAATAGGAGAAGGAGGCCAGAGAGGATGAGATAGTTAGACAGCATTACTGACTCAATGGACATGAATTATGAATTTGAGCAAATTCCAGGCAATAGTGGAGTACAGGGTAAAGGGGCATGCTGCAGTCCTGCTGTTGCTAAGTCGCTTCAGTCATGTCCGACTCTGTGCGACCCCATAGACGGCAGCCCACCAGGCTCTGCCATCCCTGGGATTCTCCAGGCAAGAACACTGGAGTGGGTTGCCATTTCCTTCTCCAATGCATGAAAATGAAAAGTGAAAGTGAAGTCGTTCAGTAGTCTCCCGACTCTTCGCGACCCCATGGACTGCAGCCTACCAGGCTCCCGTCCATGGGATTTTCCAGGCAAGAGTACTGGAGTGGGGTGCCATTGCCTTCTCCTGCTGCAGTCCATGGGGTCGCGAAAAGTAGGACATGACTTAGTGACTGAACAACAACAATGACCAAAGTTTGACTATAAAATTAGTCATTTACTCTTCAAATATTCTCTTTTTACCCTAAGAATTTTAAATTCATCTGTTTCCCACTGAAAAAATCATATAATAATAACTACTACTTATTAGATATGATTTATTCAGAAACTAGCACAAAGACAAAATATAAAACTGATTTGACCTAGTTTTTCTAGTACTTTTCATTTTATACTTGATATGTCATTTTGAATTTTGATAAAATTTAAAATTATACATCACAAAATTTAGAAGAAAAATACTATGTTTTAACTCTTTCCAGGTTAATTGCTTTTTATGATACTATCTTTTCTGTTGCATTCACTGTACGTGCAAAATTGTGCTTGGGTATACAAAATCTGCAGCTCAATATCACGGACTCATTCTATATTTCACCAGCTATTTCACAAAATACTTGTTCTCCACCATGGACTGTAGCCTGCCAGACTCCTCTGTCCATGAAATTCTCCAGGCAGGAATACTGGAGTGGGTAGCCACTCCTTTATCCAGGGCATCTTCCTGACCCAGGGATCAAACCCTGGGTCTCCTACATTGCAGGCAGATTCTTTACCATCAGAGCCACCAGGAAAGCCCACTCCCCGCCTTTTATATGGTAAATAATCCAAGGACAAAGTTCCTTATAAATGATATGGAAAAACCCCTCGGTCTGAATAAATCCTCTTGCATAGATGAAAGAGAAAAATTATTGTATATTTTTAAAATACACTTTATTCCAATGTGAACATTTTTTTAATTAAGTTTAAAATGGTGGTCTTGTTGAAAAAATATGTGAAACCAAAGCTCTGCCACTAATACTGTCATCTTATATAAATAAATCATTTAATAATAAGGAAAAAGTTTAAAGACATAGAAAAGTATAATGTAAAATCATAAAGTAGATAAATGACATTCCCTACAGGGAACACTTTATACCAGAGGTCATCAAGTTTTTCTCTATAAAAGATTAGATAGTAAATATAATATTTCAGGCTTTGCAGACCATATGAACTCTGTTGCAACTACTCAGCTCTGCTGATGTAGCATGAGAGCAGCAACAGACCATGTATAAACAAATGAGTGGCCATGTTCCAATAAAACTTAGCTTATGACAATGAAATTTTATTTTTCTAGCATCTTCATGTATCAAGCAGTATTTTTCTTCTGGTGTTTTTCAACCTTTACAACTGTAAAAATCATTCTTAGGTCACAAACCCTGCAGAAACAGGTAGTAGGCCAGATCTGGCAGACAGACTCTGTAGTTTGCCAATCCCTGCTTCATACATACCCTCTCGCAAGTCCGGTCAACAATCAGAATTGGTTTTCTTGTTCATGTCATTCTGTTTCTTCTAACTCTGCAGAATAAGCCATCTTTATTTACACATTTAGTACCTAGTAGAAGGCAGTGGCAGCCCACTCCAGTACTCTTGCCTGGAAAACCCCATGGACGGAGGAGCCTGGTAGGCTGCAGTCCATGGGGTCTCTAAGAGTCGGACACGACTGAGTGACTTCACTTTCACTTTTTACTTTCATGCATTGGAGAAGGAAATGGCAACCCACTCCAGTGTTCTTGCCTGGAGAATCCCAGGGACGGGGGAGCCTGGTGGGCTGCCGTCTATGGGGTCGCACAGAGTCAAACACAACTGAAGTGACTTAGCAGTAGCAGCAGCAGAAGTATATTATGTATTTGCAACATCAGCAACAAATGACTTTAATGTGAAGGATCATCAAGCAGAATTCAGGTTGCAAAACAGTTGGAAGAATTAGAGGCTATTAAAAAGGTAATCTTAAGTGACTTAAAACAATTATATTTATACCAATGCAGATAACAATGGCCAGGGGAGAATGAGTTTAACTTAGAGATTCTTAATGCAAAGGAGTGCTTGATTAGAAAGAGACTATGAAGGAGAGAAATTTCCAGTCTACTCTATGAGTGGGATAAGGGGTTGTATGTATGCTTGTGTTGAGTTCTAGGGTAGAGGATGAAGAAAAAGAAGCCAGCAGACTTTCATGCAACAGTTGCAACTGTGCAGAGAAAATCAAAGTGCAACAATATGCAGTTCTCAACAACAATAAAAACAATATGCAGTTCTCACTAGTAAAAAGTAGATAAGGGTTGGGGAACATTAGAAAATGACTTTAAAGATGACTGCTCAAAATGCAACTTAATACCTTCACTCTGAAAAAAACTGCAGGCAAATCATCTGAAGACAAAGTAAAATCAACCCATACTCCTGAATCCTTAAGCTCTAGACTTCAATTCTAAGAAAAGATTCAAAGTGAAAATATTTTATTAATCAACACTTGAATAATAAAATACCTATTATTTATAAACTGCCTACCAGGCCCCTGTCAGTGTTTCAGATGACACAACTGGTGAACAAAGTTCTCACCTTTGTAATGAGGGTTGAAGAAATAAGTAATCTTCCTAGGCTTACATAATTAGGAAGGTGAAGAAATCTGAACTCTACTTTGGCTCCAAAATTAAAGCTCTTTCCCATTATTTAGCAAACAGTGTAAGCCTTTCTTGATATTCCAGAGTTGCCCAACCATGTTCCTTAATGTGCAAAATGGCAACGCAGTATAAATAACCCAGCAACTCTGCAGCAACACACAGGAGTGCTAGGTCCAGAGTCTGGAACCCAAAAGCTATTTTCAAGCCCCAATGTTTGCAGCAGATAATAAAAGAGAAATCACACAAATGGTAGTTAAAAATCAAGTTAAATTTGGGCTCCTGACTATGATGTATTTCACCACTTTGAATCTCCAAACCTTTTCCCTAGAGCTATAATTAAAAGAGTAGAAGGGTAGATAGTCCAAACCTCCATTTGAGATCTATGATTTTTATTTATAGTTAGAAATTTGATTACAAAGATTTCATTTTCCTTAATGAAATGAGCTTAAATTCTAATTCACAAAGGAAAAGCTTGAACTGCAGCTTTGACTTCCAAAGACATGACAAAGAAAACTCTTTTGGCCTGAGCGCTACAAACAATTCTCCAAGCACTTTTCAAACTCTTCCTTTAATTAACAGGATGATTTCTTCCCTGTAAAGAAACAGAAATGGTACTATTTCCCCTGTCTGTGTTTCTCTACACAAATGGATACCTTGGATCTTGAGCTCAGGACTTCAAAAGTAGGCCAGTGTTAATAACCTCCAAGGCCCATCAGGTTGATTAGCAGAACTGTGGTTAAGAACATCTCTAAAGGACCAGGTCATGTAAGCAGAACTGTCAATGTGCAAAATATGTGGAACCAGAAAGTCTGAACATTTCTCACATTTAGGGAACTAATATCAGAGGCAAAGTTTTCTGTTAGAAAATGGCTTATCATATTAATGAATTATGGGAAATGGATCTACTTAATATGAAGATAAATGGGATATTTGTTCATCTACATTCTCTATTTCTTTTTGAGTATTTCTCTCTCTCTTTGATTAATCCTATTTCTTCACCTTCTTACTGTTAATTTTCTTTTTTAAGCATTTTTCATTTCTGGTTTTTACAGTTCCTAAAGTTTACTACCTCTTTGCTAGAACTTGTTTGTGTATTATTTCTTACTTTCCCGAATCTTCTGTCCTGCCTTCCTGGCCAATAATGGAAATCAGGGACTAAACAGACGTAGGAAAAATACACCCCCGGGACTAAAAAAAAATCCGCTACTACCTCACCCCCACCATCACTTCACCCCAACAAAGTGATTTATGTTCCCAAGTTCTTCTTGAAGCTCTTCCAGGGATTTTAAGGCCAAAATAAAGTGTGGCACGCTGGGATTGAACACATCACAACAAAAGGATTTAGGCAAGTTGATTAGCCTGGAAATATGCTGACAGCTGGTAAACTAAGGATCTGAAACTGCTGGGACCAGTAGCTGGGCCACATCAGTGTATGAAAACAGACTTTGTTGCCTCAGTTAGTCCTCCTCTCTGGCCAAATTCACTACCTTATTCTTTATTCAAAAGCTATTCCTCTAAGTGGATGGGCTATGTCACATTACACAAATCATTCTTATTTAACATTAAATTCTTTGGTTGCTTGAGAATATACACAGACATACATGTATACACACACACACACACACACACACACACACACACACCCATACCAAACAACTCCAAAGAAAAGTGTCAGCAAAACTGTGTTTGTTTGTTGGATTATGTAGACTTTGTCTCACTGGCAGGTAAATGAGATGCTAATTCAAGAACTTTTTCAGAAAATCTAGTTTATATTTAATATCTTCTGGAATGCAAATGGAATTCTGGAAAGCATGGAAGAATGGAAGCATTAGAGTACATATGAGATTGTAACAGAAAAGAAGTGTTCCACTTTTTGACAAAACACCAAATATCCCAAACTGAATGACCTGCATCCAAAATATGCTAAGGGTAAAGGAAGGGCATTTCTTTAAAATATTTTCTCAGAGACTTTCATCCTCTCTCTTCCTTTCTGATTGCTTTTAAAAATACAGGGAAACCCACTCTATCATCACCTTTTTGCACCATGTAAGATTTCTGGAATAAAAATATGAATGTGGACTAAAATCTGTGTGCCCATTAGATTCTAATGTATTTCAAATCTCTTTGGTACAGTTTTATGTTTTTGAAACTTTTTGTTGTTATTTTAATATTGAAACTGAATTTCTATTGATCAATTTGTGTGGTAGGTCTAGATGTTAGTCATGTAACATCCTTAGTTATCAAAAAGAAGTTAATATACTCTTCAGGGATAGACTCCATTCAGTTTCACAATATCACAGTTGCACTTCTGAAACTTATATCAAAGCCACAATGAGCCACATACTGTAAGGTGAATGACATAACCATATAACTTTGATTGGATAAACTACAGAACTATTGACCTTCACATATAGTTTCTAACATAGACTTTGATTTTAATCTTAAGTATGTCCATGATTTTAAAGTATTTATTTTATTTTTAAAGGTCATTTAAAATTCCAGATGTTATAGCCTATGTATTTATATTATTTTTAGAATTCCCATTAAATTGCAAATTTTATGCAAATTACACATCAATTCATTCTATAAAATGATATTTTATCTCTTTCACAAAAAGTCCTTTCCATACTGAAAACAATTATATACTGAATTTCTACTTTGCTGCCTTGTTAAGATTTTGCTATAAATTTAAATAATAAATACTGCCTGTTATTCAAACACAAAGTGACCCCCCCCAAAAAAAAAAACCAACCTAATGGGACATTGTAATAGTTTAATTTGCAATATGGGTTAATACATGATCAAAAACCCCTGCAGACTACAAGGCTATTTCCAAGGAATTGTAAAAACTGTGAGCCTTTTTCATTTTCAGGGATTTGATAAGAAGAAATTGATTTTTCCAAGAATCATCATTTCCTTTCACCAAAATACATCTCCTACCTATAAAAGGCCAAAAAAGCAAGTTAACTCATTGTTGTATGGCAAAGTTCAATGCAAAAGTGAAAAGAATTTTAATTAGAAAATGTCATGTCCCCGTGTCCTAAAGAATTAATTTACTTTCCACTGTGAAAGCAAATTGAGGAGAGGGATTTAATACAATATACTCTTATACAACATTTCACTTCCTATTTCACTGGAATAAAATGCAAAATCCTTACCATGGCCTGCAAAACCTTATGTAATCTGCTCTCACTCGCACTCCAGGATCCAGCCTTGCCTCCAATCACTCTCCCACTCTTCCCTCTCCTTCTGCCAATCATTCCCCATATTATTCCTTCTGTATCAAAACACACCCTGCCTCAGAGCCTTTCCACTTACTGTGTCCTATGCTTGAAATGCTTTCCCCCAGAGAGCAACATGGCTTCATCCATCAGTTCATTCAGTTCTCTGCTCAGCATTACTTCAGAGAGTTAGTCATCCTACCAAAAATCCCCCTTTTAACCCTAACACTCTCTATTCTCTTCCTGTACAAAGTAAGTGCTCAAATATTTGAAACTTCTGAGTGACGGTTACAATAAAACCCTGACAGCCAAGATTAAACAACTCTTCCCAAGTATCATAGATATCTTCATAAAAATCCTTAATATGGGTCGGGAAGGATGAATAGAAATCCACAAAGCACAAAACAGCATTCACTTGTGCAAAATGGCCAGTGGTTCAGGAAACTAAAGTAAAGAGTAAAACGGAGTGATTAGTTAGTGATGTGACTTTGTCTGCCTTGACAAAGAATTTAGTGACTGGGGAGCAAAGTGAAGATTTAACCCCAGAGAAAAGGTGATATGAGAAAAGATCAGCTCTTTTGGAGGGACCTCACAGATAAAAGTATGGAGAACAGATTTGGGGTAGGTAAGAACAGAATCCTTGGACAGCAAGGTCAAACTAGTCAATCCTAAAGGAAATCAACCCTGAATATTCATTGGAAGAACTGATGCTGAAGCACCAGTACTTAGGCCATCTGAAGCAAAGAGCCAATTCACTGGAGGAAGGGAAAAAAAACAACCTGGGAAAGATTGAAGGCAAAAGGAAAAGAGGGTGGCAGAACATGAAATGGTTTGATAGCATCACTGACTCAATTGACATGAAAGTGAAAGTGAAACTCGCTCAGTTGTGTCCAACTATTTACAATACCATGGCCTATACAGTCCATGGAATTCTCTAGGCCAGAATACTGGAGTGGGTAGCCTTTTCTTCCTCCAGGGGATCTTCCCAACCCAGGGATGGAACCCAGATCTCCCACACTACATGAGGATTCTTTACCAGCTGAGACACAAGGGAAGCCCAAGAATACTGGAGAGGGTAGCCTATCCCTTCTCCAGTGGATCTTCCTGACCCAGGAATCAAACTGGGGTCTCCTGCATTGCAGGCAGATTCTTTACCAACTGAGCTATCTAGGAAGCCCCAATTGACATGAATTTGAGCAAACTCCAGGAGATAGTAGATGACAGAGGAGCCTGGCATGCTGCAATCCATAGGGTCACAAAAAGCTGGACACTACTTGGCAACTGAAAAGCAACAACAGCAGCAAAGAACAAAGCCCAAGAGACAGTTTAGTAGGCTAGCCTAATAATTTCAGACATGATCAGGGTCTGAACTTAGGCAATATAACATGGGATGTTAAGTGGGCGATGGCTTTTACCTATGAAAAATTTTAGTAGTGATAACTATTCTCTATAAATAACACATGTCCAAATACCATTTTTAGGATGATTTTTTTCCTTTATATTAACATAATTTGTTGAGCAGATGCAATATGAAAAAAAAGAGAAATACATATCAAAAAATATCTAGTTCATTGAACAATTTACTGCATTTTTCTAAGAGACAGCAGATGAATTGTGACAGTCCCACCAGATGCTGCTATACCTTGAAATTGCAACTACTGAAATACACACTAAAAAATGCTTCTGGAGCTTTTGGATTCCTGTGAGACAAACGCATTTGAAAAGGCTTGCAGGTTATACATGGAAAATAATTGTAAGCTGTATATAGGGAATCTGATGAGTAGGAAAGGCTGTTCACAGCAAGATTAATATACAGTATTAAACTTAAATCAATGAAATTCTCTCTGGACTCAAGCACTATCTGGTCTTCATTTGGGAGGTAAAACTGAAAGATGAAACAAATCATTCCATCACTTTGCTAGATAGTGATACAGAATTATAGCCCAAAGATGAAATTGTTAAAATAGTAGAAATTTTTCTCATGCTCAAAATAGCTTCAGATCAGATAGGATTGTACTCAAATACACCATTTGTATAAAGAAAAGCAAATGGGTCCCTATTTCTGGCCTTATTTTCTAGTATATCAAAATTACTCTGTCATAATGAACCCACATGCCAATGCAGGAGACATAAGAGATGCAGGTTCAATCCCTGGATTGGGAAGAGCCCCTGGAGAAAGGCATGGCAACCCACTCCAGTATTCTTGCCTGGAGAATCCCATGGACAGGGGAGCCTGGTGGGCTATAGTCCAGGGGTTGCACAGAGTCAGACATGACTGAAGTATATTAGCATGCATGCAATATTAAAAAATACACGGATGTCTGGCTTCTGATTGGACCATGTGTGACATACTATGTTTCTCAATATGTCACATTAATATTTATCATCTGCTACAGTATTACTGGTAGTTAGAAAACTAAAAGACAAATTCAGACAAGGTATCTGAGGAATCTGAATATGCATTTTCATTAATCCAGTAACCTGGACTGTGCCATGCTTAGCCGCTCAGTCATGTCCAACTAACATGACCCCATGGACTATAGCCCACCAGGCTTCTCTGTCCATGGGGATTCTCCAGGCAAGCATACTGTAGTGAGTTGTCATCCCATCCTTCAGGGGATCTTCCCAACCCAGGGATCAAACCCAGTCTCCCACACTGCAAGGAGATTCTTTACAGTCTGAGCCACCAGGGAAGCCCCAATCCAATAATCTACTTAGAGAAAATTATATTACAAAAATAATTGAATAAATGGCTCAAAATTCATATTTAATTCATCAAAGTTGAAAAGAACAGAAACAGACTGAAACTAGTTTAAACTAAAAAAAGAGACTTGTGAAAGGATATCTAAAAGTCACAAATGCCAAGTACTACAAGTGAGAAGGGCTAGGCAGGATTTGTGCAAACTGAAACCATTAACAGGAGAGCTACCAGAGCCAACGCAGTGGCTTGCCCTATTTTTCTTGCAAGAGGCACATCAACCATCTTTCTAGATGTTTTCTTTCCAGAGCACTCCAATGTGCTGTACAGCTCATTTAAAATGCCAACTGTTTATTGCCTTCTGGTATATATGCTTCATTAAAGCAGAAGTCTTAGTTTTATTCACTGATATGTTCCAAACAGCTCAAATAGTGAGTGAGTGGTACACGGTAGATGCTCTGTATATCTGTTCCATTTTTTGTTTGTTTGTTTGTTTCCTTGCTATTTCTTCTTGCTTCCCCACCCCCAACTATTTCTTATTATCTTTAGCGTGCACGTGGTCACATTTGGCTACTTCAGCCCCCAACTTCAGCTATCAGTGGGGGGCAGTCCCAAGATGACAGAGGAATAGGATGGGGAGACCACTTTCTTCCCCACAAATTTGTCTAAAGATCACTTGAATGTTGAGCAACTTCCACAAAACAACTTTTGAACGCTGGTGGAGGACACCAGTCACCCTGAAAGGCAGCACAGTCTCCTCAAAAGAAGGGATTTGATTACTGGCTTATTTGCTCTCTTGCCTTTTGACCCTCCCTTTTCTCCCCCAGGTCACCTCTATGTCCTTTCTCCCCCTTCTCTTCTCTACTTAACTCTGTGAATCTCTCTGGGTGTTCCAGGCTGTGGATAACACTTAGGGAACTGTTTACTGGCTAGATTACTCTCTCCTATTTTGACTCCCCATCTTCTCCTCCTGGTCCCCTCTATCTCCCTCCTCCCTCTTCTCTTCTCTATGTAACTCTTTGAATCTCTCTGGGTGTCCCTCACTGTGGAGAATTGTTTCACCATTAACCTAGATGTTTTCTCGTCTGTGCTATATGGATGGAGAACTCTTGAGACTACTGTAAGAGAAGCACAGAAAGTCAGAGGCAGGAGGCTTAATTCCAAAACTTGAGAACATCAGAGAACTCTTTATTCCAGGGAATATTAATAGAAAAGAGCTCACCCAAAAGTCTCCATACCTACACTGAAACCAAGGTCCACCCAAGAGTCAACAAGTTCCAGTGCAAGACATACCATGCTAATTCTCCAGCAAAGCAGGAACACAACCTTAAGCATTAAAAGACAGGCTGCCCAAAGCCATACCAAACCCATAGACACCCAAAAACTCCATACTAGACACTTCTTGCACTCCAGAGCAAAGAGATCCAGCTCTACCCACCAGAACACAGAAGTAAGCTCCCCCAACCAGGAAACCTTGACAAGCCACTAGTTCAACCCCACCCACAGGGAGCAGATTCCACAATAAAGAGAAACCATGAACTTTCAGCCTACACAAAGGGCACCCCAAACACCATAATCTAAACAAAATGAAAAGGCAGAGAAATATCCAGCAGGTAAAGGAACATGATAAATGCCCACCAAACCAAACAAAAGAAGAGGAGATAGAGAGTCTACCTGAAAAAGAATTCAGAATAATGATAGTAAAGATGACCCAAAATCTTGAAAACAAAATGAATTTACAGATAAATAGACTAGACACAAGGATTGAGAAAATGTAAGAAATGTTTAACAAGGACCTAGAAGAGTCAGTCAGTAATGAATAATGCAATAACTGAGATAAAAAGCACTCTGGAGGAAACCAACAGTAGAATAACTGAGGCAGAAGACAGGATAAGTGAGGTGGAAGGTTAGAATGGTGGAATAAATGAAGCAGAGATGGAAAAAGAACGAAAAGAAATGAGGACAACCTCAAAGACCTCTGCGACCATGTTAAATGCCCCAACATTCAAATCATAGATGTCCCAGAAGAAGAAGACAAAAAGAAAGGGCATAAGAAAATACTTGAGGAGATAATAGTTGAAAACTTCCCTAAAATGGGGAAGCAAATAGCCATCCAAGTCCAAAAAACCCAGAGAGTCTCAAATAGGATAAAACCAAGATGAAATACTCCAAGACACATATTAATCAAACTAATGAAGATCAAGCACAAAAAGCCAATATTAAAAGCAGCAAGGAAAAAGCAACAAATAACACAAAATGGGATCCCCAATAGGATAACAGCTCATCTTTCAATAAAAACTCTTCAGGCCAGAAGGGAATGGCAGGACATACTTAAAGTGATGAAAGAGAAAAGCCTACAACCAAGATTACTACACCTAGCAAGGATCTCATTCAGATATGAAGGAGAAATCAAAAGCTTTACAGTCAAGAAGAAGCTGAGAGAATTCAGCACCACAAAACCAGCTCATTAACAAATGCTAAAGGATCTTCTCTAGACAAGAAACACAGAAAAGGTTTATAAAATCAAACGCAAAACAACATTTTCACCTTAAATGCAAATGGGTTGAAAGCCCCAACCAAAAGACAAAGACTGGCTTCTGCTGCTGCTGCTAAGTCGCTTCAGTCGTGTCTGACTCTGCGACCCCATAGACGGCAGCCCACCAGGCTCCGCTGTCCCTGGGATTCTCCAGGCAAGAACACTGGAATGGGTTGCCATTTCCTTCTCCAATGCAGGAAAGTGAAAAGTGAAAGTGAAGCAGCTCAGTTGTGTCTGACTCTTCACTACCCATGGACTGCAGCCTACCAGGCTCCTCAGTCCATGGGATTTTCCAGGCAAGAGTACTGGAGTAGGGTGCCATTTCCTTCTCTGAAAGACTTGCTGATTGGATACAAAAACAAGACACCTATATATGCTGTCTACAAGAGACCCACCTCAAACAAAGGGACACACACAAGACTGAAACTGAAGGGCTGGAAAAAGGTATTTCATGTAAATGGAGACCAAAAGAAAGCAGGACTAGCAATACTCATATCAGATAAAAGACTTTGAAATAAATATCACAAAAGAGACAAAGAAAAACACTACATAATGATCAAAGGATCAATCCAAGAAGAAGATAAAAAATTATAAATATATATGCACCCAACATAGGAGCACCTCAATACATAAGGCAAATGTTAACAAGTATGAAAGGGGAAATTAACAGTAACAAAATAATAGTGGGAGACTTTAACACGCCACTCACATCTATGAATAGATCAACTAAATGGAAAATTAGCAAGGAAACACAAGATTTAAATGATAAAATGACCCAGCTAGACCTAATTGATATCTATAGGGAATTTCACCCCCAAAACAATGAATTTCACCTTTTCCCAAGTGTACAAGTAACATTCTTCAGGATAGACCACATATTGAGCCATAAATCTAGCCTCGGTAAATTCAAAAAATTGAAATCATTTCAAGTATTTTTTCTGATCACAATAAGGTAAGATTAGATGTCAACCACAGGGGAAAAAAAATGCAAAAAAGCAAAATGGCTGTCTGGGGAGGCCTTACAAATAGCTGTGAAAAGAAGAGAAGTGAAAAGCAAAGGAGAAAAGGAAAGATATAAGCATCTGAAAGCAGAGTTCCAAAGAATAACAAGGAGAGATAAGAAAGCCTTCCTCAGTGATAAATGCAAAGAAATAGAGGAAAACAACAGAATGGGAAAGACTAGAGATCTCTTCAAGAAAATTAGAGATACCAAGGGAACATTTCATGCAAAGATGGGCTCGATAAAGGACAGAAATTGTATGGACCTAACAGAAGCAGAAGATATTAAGAAGAGGTGGCAAGAATACACAGAAGAACTGTACAAAAAAGATCTCCATGACCCAGATAATCATGATGGTATTGATCACTCACCTAGAGCCAGACATCCTGGAATGTGAAGTCAAGTGGGCCTTAGAAAGCATCACTACGAACAAAGCTAGTGGAGGTGATGGAATTCAAGTTGAGCTATTTCAAATGCTAAAAGATGATGCTGTGAAAGTGCTGCACTCAATATGCAAGCAAATTTGGAAAACTTAGCAGTGGCCACAGGACTGAAAAAGGTTAGTTTTCATTCCAATCCCAAAGAGAGGCAATGCCAAAGAATGCTCAAACTACCGCACAATTGCACTCATCTCACATGCTAGTAAAGTAATGCTCAAAATTCTCCAAGCCAGGCTTCAACAATACGTGAACTGTGAACTTCCAGATGTTCAAGCCAGTTTTAGAAAAGGCAGAGGAACCAGAGATCAAATTGCCAATATCCACTGGATCATCAAAAAAGCAAGAGAGTTCCAGAAAAACATCTATTTCTGCTTTATTGACTAAACCTTTATTGCCAAAGCCTTTGACTGTGTGGATACAATAAACTGTGGAAAATTCTGAAAGAGATGGGAATACCAGACCACCTGACCTGCCTCTTGAGAAACCTGCATGCAGGTCAGGAAGCAACAGTTAGCACTGGACATGGAACAACAGACAGGTTCCAAATAGGAAAAGGAGTACGTCAAGGCTGTATATTGTCACCGTGCTTATTTAACTTATACGCAGAGTACATCATGAGAAACGCTGGGCTGGAAGAAGCACAAGCTGGAATCAAGATTGCCGGGAGAAATATCAATAACCTCAGATATGCAGATGACACCACCCTTAAAGCAGAAAGTGAAGAGGAGCTAAAGAGCCTCTTGATGAAAGTGAAAGAGGAGAGTGGAAAAGTTGGCTTAAAGCTCAACATTCAGAAAACGAAGATCATGGCATCTGGTCCCATCACTTCATGGGAAATAGATGGGGAAACAGTGGAAACAGTGTCAGACTTTATTTTGGGGGGCTCCAAAATCCCTGCAGATGGTGACTGTGGCCATGAAATTAAAAGATGCTTACTCCTTGGAAGGAAAGTTATGGCCAACCTAGATAGCATATTAAAAAGCAGAGACATTACTTTGCCAAAAAAGATCAGTCTAGTCAAGGCTATGGTTTTTCCAGTAGTCATGTACGGATGTGAGAGTTGGACTGTGAAGAAAGCTAAGCATTGAAGAATTGATGCTTTTGAACTGTGTGTTGGAGAAGACTCTCGAGAGTCCCTTGGACTGCAAAGAGATCCAACCAGCCCATCCTAAGGGAGATCACTCCTGGGTGTTCATAGGAAGGACTGATGTTGAAGCTGAAACTCCAATACTTTGGCCACCTCATGTGAAGAGTTGACTCATTGGAAAAGACCCTGATGCTGGGAAGGACTGGGGGCAGGAGTAGAAGGGAATGACAGAGGATGAGATGGCTGGATGGCATCACCCACTCGATGGACATGAGTTTGGGTAAAATCTGGGAGTTGGTGATGGACAGGAGGCCTGGCGTGCTATGGTTCATGGGGTCACAAAGAGTTAGACATGACTGAGTGACTGAACTGAACTGAACAGGAAAAAAAAACTATTAAAAATGTAAACATATGAAGGCTAAACAATACACTTCTGAATAACCAACAGATCATGGAAGAAATGAAAAGTCAATATACACATAGAAACAAATGAAAATGAAAACACGACAACACAAAACCAATGGGATTCAGTAAAAAAGTGCTAAGATGAAGCTTCATAGCAATACAAGCTTACCTCTAAAAATGAAATAAATGACCTAACTTTACACCTAATGCAACTAGAAAAAGAAGAAATGAAGAATGCCAGGGTTAGTAGAAGGAAAGAAATCATGAAAATCAGAGCAGAAATAAACGAAAAAGCAATAAATGCTGGAGCGGGTGTGGAGAAAAGGGAACCCTCTTACACTGCTGGTGAGATGCAAACTAGTACAGCCACTATGGAGAACAGTGTGGAGATTCCTTAAAAAACTGGAAATAGAACTGCCTTATGATCCAGCAATCCCACTGCTGGGCATACACACTGAGGAAACCAGAATTGAAAGAGACACGAGTACCCCAATGTTCATCGCAGCACTGTTTATAATAGCCAGGACATGGAAGCAACCTAGATGTCCATCAGCAGATGAATGGATAAGAAAGCTGTGGTACATATACACAATAGAGTATTATTCAGCCATTAAAAAGAATACATTTGATTCAGTTCTAATGAGGTGGATGAAACTGGAGCCTATTATACAGAGTGAAGTAAGCCAGAAAGAAAAACACCAATACAGTATACTAATGCATATATATGGAATTTAGGAAGATGGTAACAATAACCCTGTATACGAGACAGCAAAAGAGACACTGATGTATAGAACAGTCTTTTGGACTCTGTGGGAGAGGGAGAGGGTGGGATGATTTGGGAGAATGGCATTGAAATATGTATAATATCATATATGAAATGAGTCGCCAGTCCAAGTTCGATGCACGATACTGGATGCTTGGGGCTGCTGCACTGGGACGACCCAGAGGGATGGTATGGGCAGGGAAGAGGGAGGAGGGTTCAGGATGGGGAACACATGTATACCTGTGGCAGATTCATTTTGCTATATGGCAAAACCAATACAATATTGTAAAGTTAAATAAAATAAAATTTTTAAAAAAAGAAAAGGAAGAAACAATGGAGATACAGAAAAAATCAAAGAAACTAAGAGCTGGTTTTTTGAGAAGATAAATAAGACAAACCATTAGCCAGACTTATCAAGGAAAAAAAGGAGAAGAATCAAATCAACAAAATTAGAAACGAAAATGGAGAAATCACAACAGACAACACAGAAATACAAAGGATCATAAAAGACTACTATCAGCAACTATATACCAATAAAATGGACAATTTGGAAGAAATTGATGAATTTTTAGAATAGTATAACCTTCCAAAACTGAACCAGGAAGAAATAGAAAATCTTAACAGACCCATCACAAGCATTGAAATTGAAACTGTAATCAAAAATCTTCCAACAAACAAAAGTCCAGGACCAGATGGCTTCACAGGTGAATTCTACCAAAAATTTAGAGAACAACCAGCACCTACCCTACTCAAACTCTTCCAGAAAATTGCAGAGGAAGTGAAGGTAAACCAAACTCATTCTACAAGGCCACTATCACCCTAACACCAAAGCCAGACAAAGATGCCACAAAAAAAGAAAACCACAAGCCAATATCACTGATGCACATAGATGCAAAAATCCTCAACAAAATTTCAGCAAACAGAATCCAATAACATTGAAAAGATCATGACCAAGTTGGCTTTATCCCAGGAATGCAAAATTCTTCAATATTCGCAAATCAATCAATGTGATAAACCACATTAATAAATTGAAGGATTAAAACCATATGATTATTTCAATAGATGCAGAGAAAGCCTTTGACAAAATTCAACACCCATTTATGATTAAAACTCTCCAGAAAGCAGGCATAGAAGGAACATATCTCAACATAATAAAAGCCATCTATGATAAACCACAGCATACATCATCCTCAATGGTGAAAAACTGAAAGCATTTCCTCTGAAGTCAGGAATAAGACAAGGGTGCCCACTCTCACCACTAATATTCAACATAGGGTTGGAAGTTTTAGCCACAGCAATCAGAGAAAAAAAAGAAATAAAAGGAATCCAGATTGGAAAAGAAGAAGTAAAACTCTCACTGTTTGCAGATGGCATGATCCTCTACAGAGAAAACCATAAGGACTCCACCAGAAAATTACTAGAGCTAATCAATGAATATAGTAAAGTTGCAGGATATAAAATTAACACACAGAAATCCCTTGCACTCCTATACACTAACAATGAGAAAACAGAAAGAGAAATTAAGAAAACAATCCCATTCACCATTGCAACAAAAAGAATAATATACTTAAGAATAAATTTATCTCAAGAAACAAAAGACATATATATATATATATATAAAACTATACAACAGTGATGAAAGAAATCAAAGATGACACCAAAAAAGGGAGAAACATACCATGTTCATGGATCAGAAGAATCAATATAGTGAAAATAGGTATACTATCCAAAGTGATCTGTAGATTTAATGCAATCCCTATCAAGCTACCAGCAATATTTTTCAAAGAACTAGAACAAATAATTTCACAATTTGTATAGAAACACAGCTCAGTTCAGTTCAGTTGCTCAGTTGGGTCCAGCTCTTTGCGACCCCATGGACTGCAGCACACCAGGCTTCCCTATCCATCACCAACTCCCGGAGCCTACTCAAACTCATGTCCATTGAGTCAGTGATGCCATCCAACCATCTCATTCTCTGTTGTCCCCTACTCCTCCTGCCTTCAATCTTTCCCAGAATCAAGGCCTTTTCAAATGAGTCAGTTCTTTTCATCAGATGGCCAAAGTATTGCAGTTTCAGCTTCAGCATCAGTCCTTCCAACGAATATTCAGGATTGATTTCCTTTAGGATTGACTGGTTGGATCTCCTTGCTGTCCAAGGGACTCTCATCTTCTCCAACACCACAGTTCAAAAGCATCAATTCTTCGGTGCTCAGCTTTCTTTATAGTCCAACTCTCACATCCATACATGACTACTGGAAGAACCATAGCTTTGACTAGATGGACCTTTGTTGGCAAAGTAATAGGAAACCTCAAATAGCCAAAGCAGTCTTGAGAAAGAAGAATGGTACTGGAGGAATCAACCTGCCTGACTTGAGGCTAAACTACAAAGTTACAGTCATCAAGACAATATGGTACCAGCACAAAGACAGAAATATAGATAAATGAAACAACATAGAAACCCCAGAGATGAATCCATGCACCTATGGACACCTTATCTTTGACAAAGGATGCAAAAATATACATTGGAGAAAAGACAATCTCTTTAACAAGTGGTGCTTGGAAAACTGCTCAACCACCTGTAAAAGAAAGAAACTAGAATACTTTCTAACACCATACACAAAAATAAACTCAAAATGGATTAAAGATCTAAATATAAGACCAGAAAATATAAAACTCCTAGAGGAAAACATAGGCAGAACACTTTCTGACATAAATCACAGTAAGATTCTCTATGACCCACCTCCCAGAGTAATGGAAATAAAAGCAAAAATAAATAAATGGGACCTAATTAAACTTAAAAGCTTTTGCACAATGAAGGAAACTATTAGCAAGGTGAAAAGACAGCCTTCAGAATGGGAGAAAATAATAGCAAATGAAGCAACTGACAAAGAATTAATCTCAAAAATATACAAGCAGCTCATGCAGCTCAATACCAGAAAAATAAACGACCCTATCAAAAAATGGTCCAGGATGGGGAACACATGTATACCTGTGGTGGATTCATTTCGATATTTGGCAAAACCAATACAATATTGTAAAGTTTAAAAATAAAATAAAATAAAAATGGTCCAAAGAACTAAACAGACAGTTCTCCAAAGAAGACATACAGATGGCTAACAAACACATGAAAAGATTCTCAGCGTCACTCATTATCAGAGTAATGCAAATCAAAACCACAATGAGGTACCATCTTACATTGGTCAGAATGGCTGCCATCAAAAAGTCTACAAACAATAAATTCTAGAGAGGTGTGGAGAAAAAGGAACCCTCTTACATTGTTGGTGGTAATACAAACTAGTACAGCCACTATGGAGAACAATGTGGAGAATCCTTTAAAAACTGGAAATAGAACTGCCATTTGACCCAGAAATCCCACTGCTGAGCATGCACACCAAGGAAATCAGAAGTGAAAGAAACATATGTACCCCAATATTCATCGCAGCACTGTTTACAATAGCCAGGACATGGAAGCAACCTAGATGTCCATCAGCAGATGAATGGATAAAACAGTTATGGTACATTTACACAATGGAATATTACTCAGCTATTTAAAAAAAAGAACGCAGTTGAGTCAGTTCTAATGAGGTGGATGAAACTGGAGCCTCTAATACAGATTGAAGTAAGTCAGAAAGAAAAACAACAATACAGTATATTAATGCATATATATGGAATTTAGAAAGATGATAATGACCACCCTGCAGCAAAAGAGACACAGATGTAAAGAACAGACTTTTGGACTCGGTGGGAGAAGGTGAGTGTGGGAGGATTTGAGAGAATAGCATTGAAACATGTATGTTACCATATGTGAAACAGATGACCAGTCCAAGTTCAATCCATGAAAGAGGGCACTCAAAGTCGGTGCACTGGGACAACCCAGAGGGATGGGATGCAGAGGGAGATAGAAGAGGGGTTCAGAACGGGGGTACATATGCATCCGTGGCTGATTCATGTCAATGTATGGCAAAAACCTCCATAATATTTTAAAGTAACTAGCCTCCAATTAAAATAAATAAATTAATAATACTTTTTTTAAAACTTATGGTTACCAAAGAGTAAAGTGAGGAGGGGATAAATTGGGGATTAACAGATACACACTACTATATATAAAATACATAAACAAGAAAGACCTACTGTATAGTACAGGGAGCTATATCCAATATCTTGTGATAACCTATAATGGTAAAATCTGAAAAAGAATATATATATAGAATCACTTTGCTATATATCTGAAACACTGTAAATCAACTATACTTCAATAAAAAATAAAATATTTTTTAAAAAAGAATTTGCTTGCAAAAGCAGGGGACACAGGTTTGATTCCTGGTCAGGGAAGATCCCTCAGGTTCCTTAGTTGTCATTGGACAATTAAGCCCATGTATCACAACTACTGCACCCTAAAAAAAAAAATGCTATCAGTGACTACAGCAGTTTGTTGGTTCACAATTTCACAATTATAAAATTTTTAAGAAGAAATCTAATTGCTACTACTCATCTCATCACTTTGAATTAAGTCACAAGTTATGGAACCCTAGATTAACCCCTCAGTTGTGTGGAGGGAGAGGCAATGCACAGTCTCATTGCTGTTGTCTGCCCTGAGTCTTAATTGTGGCACACAGGATCTCCTTGTAGCATGTGGGCACTTAGTTGCAGCATGCAAGATCGACTTCCCTGGCCAGGGTTTGAACCCAGGCCCACTGCATTGGGAGCTCAGAGTCTTGACCACTGGACCACCAAGGAAGTTCTGACCGTTTGCTGTCTTCTACTCCGCTACCCATTCAGAAATTTCTAAGGAGGTATGACTGGGTCAGGAAATGTCCTGCATTTCTAATACAAAAGCAATTATATATGATAGCATTATTTTCAGTAATTATTCAATAGCATTATTTTTGGTAGAAAAATAGAAACTGTTTACATATCAATTTATATTCATACATTAAAAATGATGAGACAGTCTGTATTTATTCACATGAAAATATATTTATCACATACAGATTTTTAAAGGATAACATTAAGTAGAATCAAATATGATTTTATTTCTACATATTATGCACAGAAAATTCTGGAAGGGTATTGATCAAAATGTTAACAGTGGTTAGTTCGGGGTGGTGGGATTATAAATTCGTTTCATTTTCTCTTTTAATGTTTTTATGTATTTATGATTAAACATGTTTTTCTTTTATCAAAACAATAGAATAAAGCCACTTACATTCTGTAGAAGGAGACAGAAGAATAAACTCTATAAACAAATGAGTGATTTAAAACACAAAAACAGGGGGAGGAGCCAAGATGGCGGAGGAGTAGGACAGGGAGAACACTTTCTCCCCCACAAATTCATCAAAAGAGCATTTAAACGTCGAGTAAATTCCACAAAACAACTTCTGAATGCCGGCAGAGGACATCAGGCACCCAGAAAAGCAGCCCAACTCTTCGAAAGGAGAGAGAAGAAATACAGCTCCATCCACCAGAACATCGACACAAGCTTCCCTAACCAGGAAACCTTGACAAGCCACCTGTACAAACCCACACACAGCGAGGAAACGCCACAATAAAGAGAACTCCACAAACTGCCAGAATACAGAAAGGACACCCCAAACTCAGCAATTTAAACAAGATGAAGAGACAGAGGAATACCCAGCAGATAAAGGAACAGGATAAATGCCCACCAAACCAAACAAAAGAGGAAGAGATAGGGAATCTACCTGATAAAGAATTCCGAATAATGATAGTGAAATTGATCCAAAATCTTGAAATTAAAATGGAATCACAGATAAATAGCCTGGAGGCAAGGATTGAGAAGATGCAAGAAAGGTTTAACAAGGACTTAGAAGAAATAAAAAAGAGTCAATATATAATGAATAATGCAATAAGTGAAATTAAAAACACTCTGGAGGCAACAAATAGTAGAATAACAGAGGCAGAAGATAGGATTAGTGAATTAGAAGATAGAATGGTAGAAATAAATGAATCAGAGAGGATAAAAGAAAAACGAATTAAAAGAAATGAGGACAATCTCAGAGACCTCCAGGACAATATTAAACGCTACAACGTTCGAATCATAGGGATCGCAGAAGAAGAAGACAAAAAGAAAGACCATGAGAAAATACTTGAGGAGATAATAGTTGAAAACTTCCCTAAAATGGGGAAGGAAATAATCACCCAAGTCCAAGAAACCCAGAGAGTCCCAAACAGGATAAACCCAAGGCGAAACACCCCAAGACACATAGTAATCAAATTAACAAAGATCAAACACAAAGAACAAATATTAAAAGCAGCAAGGGAAAAACAACAAATAACACACAAGGGAATTCCCATAAGGATAACAGCTGATCTTTCAATAGAAACTCTTCAAGCCAGGAGGGAATGGCAAGACATACTTAAAATGATGAAAGAAAATAACCTACAGCCCAGATTATTGTACCCAGCAAGGATCTCATTCAAGTATGAAGGAGAAATCAAAAGCTTTTCAGACAAGCAAAAGCTGAGAGAATTCTGCACCACCAAACCAGCTCTCCAACAAATACTAAAGGATATTCTCTAGACAGGAAACACAAAAATTGTGTATAAATTCAAACCCAAAACAATAAAGTAAATGGCACCGGGGTCATACTTATCAGTAATTACCTTAAACGTAAATGGGTTGAATGCTCCAACCAAAAGACAAAGACTGGCTGAATGGATACAAAAACAAGACCCCTGCATATGTTGTCTACAAGAGACCCACCTCAAAACAGGGGACACATACAGACTGAAAGTGAAGGGCTGGAAAAAGATTTTCCATGCAAATAGGGACCAAAAGAAAGCAGGAGTAGCAATACTCATATCAGATAAAATAGACTTTAAAACAAAGACTGTGAAAAGAGACAAAGAAGGTCACTACATAATGATCAAAGGATCAATCCAAGAAGAAGATATAACAATTATAAATATATATGCACCCAACACGGGAGCACCGCAGTATGTAAGACAAATGCTAACAAGTATGAAAGAAGAAATTAACAATAACACAATAATAGTGGGAGACTTTAATACCCCACTCACACCTATGGATAGATCAACTAAACAGAAAATTAACAAGGAAACACAAACTTTAAACGATACAATAGACCAGTTAGACCTAATTGATATCTATAGGACATTTCATCCCAAAATAATGAATTTCACCTTCTTCTCAAGCGCACATGGAACCTTCTCCAGGATAGATCACATCCTGGGCCATAAAGCTAGCCTTGGTAAATTCAAAAAAATAGAAATCATTCCAAGCATCTTTTCTGACCACAATGCAGTAAGATTAGATCTCAATTACAGGAGAAAAACTATTAAAAAATCCAACATATGGAGGCTGAACAACACACTGCTGAATAACCAACAAATCACAGAAGAAATCAAAAAAGAAATCAAAATTTGCATAGAAACGAATGAAAATGAAAACACAACAACCCAAAACCTGTGGGACACGGTAAAAGCAGTCCTAAGGGGAAAGTTCATAGCAATACAGGCACACCTCAAGAAACAAGAAAAAAGTCAAATAAATAACCTAACTCTACACCTAAAGCAACTAGAAAAGGAAGAAATGAAGAACCCCAGGGTTAGTAGAAGGAAAGAAATCTTAAAAATTAGAGCAGAAATAAATGCAAAAGAAACAAAAGAGACCATAGCAAAAATCAACAAAACCAAAAGCTGGTTCTTTGAAAGGATAAATAAAATTGACAAACCATTAGCCAGACTCATCAAGAAACAAAGGGAGAAAAATCAAATCAATAAAATTAGAAATGAAAATGGAGAGATCACAACAGACAACACAGAAATACAAAGGATCATAAGAGACTACTATCAACAATTATATGCCAATAAAATGGACAACGAGGAAGAAATGGACAAATTCTTAGAAAAGTACAACTTTCCAAAACTCAATCAGGAAGAAATAGAAAATCTTAACAGACCCATCACAAGCACGGAAATTGAAACTGTAATAAAAAATCTTCCAGCAAACAAAAGCCCAGGTCCAGACGGCTTCACAGCTGAATTCTACCAAAAATTTAGAGAAGAGCTAACACCTATCCTGCTCAAACTCTTCCAGAAAATTGCAGAGGATGGTAAACTTCCAAACTCATTCTATGAGGCCACCATCACCCTAATACCAAAACCTGACAAAGATGCCACAAAAAAAGAAAACTACAGGCCAATATCACTGATGAACATAGATGCAAAAATCCTTAACAAAATTCTAGCAATCAGAATCCAACAACACATTAAAAAGATCATACACCATGATCAAGTGGGCTTCATCCCTGGGATGCAAGGCTGGTTCAATATACGCAAATCAATCAATGTAATACACCATATTAACAAATTGAAAAATAAAAACCACATGATTATCTCAATAGATGCAGAGAAAGCCTTTGACAAAATTCAACATCCATTTATGATCAAAACTCTCCAGAAAGCAGGAATAGAAGGAACATACCTCAACATAATCAAAGCTATATATGACAAACCCACAGCAAACATTATCCTCAATGGTGAAAAATTGAAAGCATTTCCTCTAAAGTCAGGAACAAGACAAGGGTGCCCACTTTCACCATTACTATTCAACATAGTTTTGGAAGTTTTGGCCACAGCAATCCGAACAGAAAAAGAAATAAAAGGAATCCAAATTGGAAAAGAAGAAGTAAAGCTCTCACTGTTTGCAGATGACATGATCCTCTACATAGAAAACCCTAAAGACTCCACCAGAAAATTACTAGAACTAATCAATGACTATAGTAAAGTTGCAGGATATAAAATCAACACACAGAAATCCCTTGCATTCCTATACACTAATAATGAGAAAACAGAAAGAGAAATTAAGGAAACAATTCCATTCACCATTGCAACGGAAAGAATAAAATACTTAGGAATATATCTACCTAAAGAATCTAAAGACCTATATATAGAAAACTATAAAACACTGGTGAAAGAAATCAAAGAGGACACTAACAGATGGAGAAATATACCATGTTCATGGATTGGAAGAATCAATGTAGTGAAAATGAGTATACTACCCAAAGCAATCTATAGATTCAATGCAATCCCTATCAAGCTACCAACAGCATTCTTCACAGAGCTAGAACAAATAATTTCACAATTTGTATGGAAAAACAAAAAACCTCGAATAGCCAAAGCGATCTTGAGAAAGAAGAATGGAACTGGAGGAATCAACCTACCTGACTTCAGGCTCTATTACAAAGCCACAGTTATCAAGACAGTATGGTACTGGCACAAAGACAGAAATATAGATCAATGGAACAAAATAGAAAGCCCAGAGATAAATCCACGCACATATGGACACCTTATCTTTGACAAAGGAGGCAAGAATATACAATGGATTAAAGACAATCTCTTTAACAAGTGGTGCTGGGAACTCTGGTCAACCACTTGTAAAAGAATGAAACTAGAACACTTTCTAACACCATACACAAAAATAAACTCAAAATGGATTAAAGATCTAAACGTAAGACCAGAAACTATAAAACTCCTAGAGGAGAACATAGGCAAAACACTCTCTGACATACATCACAGCAGGATCCTCTATGACCCACCTCCCAGAATATTGGAAATAAAAGCAAAAATAAACAAATGGGACCTAATTAACCTTAAAAGCTTCTGCACATCAAAGGAAACTATTAGCAAGGTGAAAAGACAGCCTTCAGAATGGGAGAAGATAATAGCAAATAAAGCAACTGACAAACAACTAATCTCGAGAATATACAAGCAACTCCTACAGCTCAACTCCAGAAAAATAAATGACCCAATCAAAAAATGGGCCAAAGAACTAAATAGACATTTCTCCAAAGAAGACATACAGATGGCTAACAAACACATGAAAAGATGCTCAACATCACTCATTATCAGAGAAATGCAAATCAAAACCACTATGAGGTACCATTTCACACCAGTCAGAACGGCTGCAATCCAAAAGTCTACAAGTAATAAATGCTGGAGAGGGTGTGGAGAAAAGGGAACCCTCTTACACTGTTGGTGGGAATGCAAACTAGTACAGCCACTATGGAGAACAGTGTGGAGATTCCTTAAAAAACTGGAAATAGACATGCCTTATGATCCAGCAATCCCATTGCTGGGCATACACACTGAGAAAACCAGAAGGGAAAGAGACACGAGTACCCCAATGTTCATCGCAGCACTGTTTATAATAGCCAGGACATGGAAGCAACCTAGATGTCCATCAGCAGATGAATGGATAAGAAAGCTGTGGTACATATACACAATGGAGTATTATTCAGCCATTAAAAAGAATACATTTGAATCAGTTCTAATGAGGTGGATGAAACTGGAGCCTATTATACAGAGTGAAGTAAGCCAGAAAGAAAAACACCAATACAGTATACTAACGCATATATATGGAATTTAGAAAGATGGTAACAATAACCCTGTGTACAAGACAGCAAAAGAGACACTGATGTATAGAACAGTCTTATGGACTCTGTGGGAGAGGGAGAGGGTGGGAAGATTTGGGAGAATGGCATTGAAACATGTAAAATATCATGTATGAAATGAGTTGCCAGTCCAGGTTCGATGCACGATACTGCATGCTTGGGGCTGGTGCACTGGGACGACCCAGAGGGATGGAATGGGGAGGGAGGAGGGAGGAGGGTTCAGGATGGGGAACACATGTATACCTGTGGCGGATTCATTTTGATATTTGGCAAATCTAATACAGTTATGTAAAGTTTAAAAATAAAATTAAATTAAAAAAAAAATAAATAAAACACAAAAACAAAAAATGCAGTACATCCATAATACTCCTCAATATAAATTTTTTAAAAATCAACTACTGATTCAGGCAATAACATAGATGAATTTCAACATTATGCTGGATGAAGAAGCCAGATATATATAAAGCCAGATATATATTTTGTGTCTGAAGAAGCCAGACACAAAAGTGTTAACAGGGACAAACTTCTGGTTACAAAATAAATATTGGAAATTACAACATGATGATAGTAAATAAAACTGCTGTATGATAGAAAGGAAAGTTGTTAAGAGTGCAGCTCCTAAGAGTTCTCATCATAAAAAAAAAAAAAAAAAAATTTTTTCTGTCTTTTTTATTTGTATAAGATGATGGATGGTGACTAACCTTACTGTGATAGTCATTTCACAATATATGTAATGAAGCCATTACGCTGTGCACAGTGCTAGATGTCAATTATATCTCGATCAAACTGGAAAAAATTTAAAATAAAAGTATAAAAGTTAAAAAAAGACTCAGTTACTACAGAAGTCATCCCTAGATGGAAAATAATGACTATATCCAATAGAAACATAAGGATTGAATAATTTAATCATACAGTACGTGAGCTTCAACAGTGATACAAATTGCAATGGCTTGAAATCTAACTGTATGTTCAAATTCATGAGTCATAATAAAATGTTAAATATTGATCACCTTCAGATAATGATAGGGACCTAACTCATTATCTTGAAAACTAATACATAAAGGCACAGCAGCAAATATGATCTAACTTCTTTTATATGAACAGCACCCTTTAGAACCCCACAAACAGTATGAAAGATTCAGACACGACTGAGCAATTGAACAACTAGGTAATCAAATGGGAGATAAGGGGAAGTGTCTCTATAAAAGTATCCCAATCAACAATGAAAAAAGAAGTAATAAAGTAGAAAATACCATTCATAACTACCAATGAATGACCGATATAAGCATTAAATATCAATTGTTGCCCAAAAACATTACAAAAAGAGAGAAAACTAGACATGTACCTCCTATAACTATTAATACAAATATTATGTATAGTCTTGACAAAGGAATCAAGTCTGCATCATATCCTCCCTCTGGATTTAGCACCCAACGTGTTAGAAATATCCATGACAAAGAAACACACTGAACTGTACCAAAGGATAGGATCACTAAAATCCAGAAAATGTTTATGGGAAACTCTACATATCAAATTTTCCAACTTTTTAAACAGATAGAATGAAATGAAAGGGATGGAAAAGGTATGGGGTTAAATACAGATTTTAAGAAGACTTATAAGCATGTCAAATTTTTTAAAATGTAAACCAAACTAGAATGTCTAGGGATACATATTTTAGTGTTAAAACTATAAAAAAAATTCAAGGAAGTCACTATTACTGTAAAAGTTAGGATAATGGCAGGAGGAAGAGGGTTAAAATAGGAATGGTACAAATAGAACAGGGTTCTCGGGTCACCTCCTCTCTCACCTCTGGAAAGCTTCTATTTCTTGACCTGGACAATGCTTACCTTATTATAATTCATTGCACCATATACTTTATTTGGATAATTTTCTGAATCTGTGTTTTATTTACAATAAACATGGTTTAAAATGTAAATAGAGTTGACATAAATTTCAACCTCCTATTTTTTAGGAGGAGCTCCAATTGGGTAAAATGAAAGAGAAGGAACTCTGAAACAACAAGATGTTAGAGGGAGGGTCTGAAAATAAAGTAAAATGCCATATGGGGAAGTTAAACGTGGTATGAAAAACTTCCCTAATCTCACAGTTTTGTTTTGTCCAACTCATATCTCTTTTCAGAATCTATTGTGCTATCCATGAGGTACAATCACATGGGGGACCAAGAGTGAAATGATCTTTCCCAACCTGATTCTAGAAGAGAGTTTCTCAGACTATCATATTTTCTTAGATATCAGATGTAATCATGCATAAGTGAACATTAAAATGCCAATAATATTGCAGATACATGTATTCCTAGACTGAGTCATCACTCATTGGTTTCCGAAGCAGTGACATTATCTGCAATTTCTGACAGAGGAAATCAGTCCAGCTCATACTCCTCACTAGATAAAACCATCTTGAGGAACTTAAGATAATATGTGTCCTTTGATATTTAAAGGAGATTGGTTCCAGGACAGGACTCCCACAGATACCAAAACCTGTGGATGCTCAAGTTCCTTATGTTAAATGATACAATATTTGTATATAACCTACACATATCCTCCCCTGTAGTTTAAGTAACATAATATTTAATACAATGTAAAGTGCTATGTAAATAGTTGCCACTGTGCACAACAAATTCAAGTTTTGCATTTGAAAATTTCTGGATTTTTTTCAAATATTTTCAGTTTGCTGACTCCACATACATGGAGCCCACAGATAGAGGGCAACTTGTATTTCCATATTGCACACAAACCAAGTAAACTGTAAACTATATGCCCTGAGTTTCTAAAAAGTCAAATTTATCTCTTATAGTTGTTTCACCTCCTCTTTTACCATCTTAAACATTTTTCTTTTTTTTTTTGTACCCTTTTTTGTCCTCCATTGACCATTACCCCAAACTTGTGGATGCCAACCAAAAAAGAGACTGAAATGGAAGTGGGAGGTGGAGTACAGAGGAAGAACACATGGCTGGCTGGTGAGCAAAAGAAGTGTGGCACAAATAAAAGTATATTTTATAAATATCTTTTTAAATTTGTGAGGGATGTACAGGGGAAGGAAGGAGGCAAGAGGCAGACTCATGGAAAGATCAATGCAGAAGACAGTCCAAATTGAGCCAAAATACCTGGTTTCCTCTAAAACTAGACATGATCAGGATGCACTCAGCTACTATCTAGACGTATTTCTAAAATATTATGCCACAGATGAAGCCCATAGAGAGAAAAAAGGTCCCATTCAATCCAATATATGCTAATATAATGGATGTTTAACCTGCCCTCACCAGCTTTCCCAAGCAGGAGGAACAGCTCGGTGAATGACACATTGCACCCTGAAAGGATATATAATCTTCTTAAAACTTAACACCAAACTAATCAAATCATAATGTTTCTTTAATGATTCAGAAGTTCTTCAATATGTAGCAATAACTAAAACTCATCACTATAAAAATAAAACTCATCACTATAAAAATCAATTATCACTGCACGTGTGATTTACAGAAATGCTATTTGAGATTCTGGTAAACAGAATTCTGAATAAAAAACTGTACACTATAAACACTTTAGTGGGTTTCCTTTTTTCATCTTTCCTCCTTTTTCTCCAGTCAAAATTAAAATACTTACTAAGAATATAAGTCTTCCAAAGCAAGTAAAATGACAATAAAAAAGCCTAACAACATTTTCCAAATCTAGGACACATGCTATTTTTAAAATATTTCAGGCCATAAATAAATATATTGAGCACATTAATAAATGCTCCTTTCAAAAGCACTTCACTCACAAGAATGTTAAATAACTGTTCAGAAAATAAAGGACTATTGGGAATTTGAAAAGTAAGCATAATTCAGCCCTTTCCAAGTTATTCTGCATTTTTTCAAGGTTAGTTGTTCTTTTAAAACATATAAATATGCATATCTTATCTCTGAGTCAGACTCATTTCAATGTCCTGAAACAAAAGGAAATAGGAAAGTCGTACGAGACTTTCAGACACTAGAACCTGAATGAAACTTGAATACCTTCTATGAGCTGTGTCATTAAGTATTTTAATATTTTTTCAATACATGGGCTGCATTTGCATCTGGCTGCAACACATTTATGTCGGCTCAAGGCTTGGCAGCAGCTGAGCAAGCTGTTTTCAGTGGGCATTTTGATTAATCCACCTCTACGCAAAAGCTGAATCTCTTTGGGTTAAAGAAACGGTGTTTTTATGTAAAAGACCAAACAAATATAATCCTGCTCTTCCCACTATATTAATAGGACAGAATTCAACCAGTTGACTATTATTTGGGACGAATTTTTCTTTACAAATCTACTTTTGAGTTCATGACAATATTCAGTCTCCTGAAAAAAAGTACAGCATGGAAATAAAGGACCAAAAAGTTAATATTCAAAGCTAAAGAAAGATTTCACAAACAATTGCCATATTTGGAGGGTTATCCTATTCAGGAAAGAAGTGAGTTCATCAATTTAAATTTCTCCTCTAATTTCAGTGTTGTTGTTTTTTTTTAATTATTGAGCTAGAGTCATTGAGATTAAAATTAAAAAGCTCCCTTTCTCCATATTTTAACAAGCCAAATGATTTTTTTATTTATTGTTTTTAAGTCAAATTTCCTAAACTATTAAGAAAACCAAAGAGGCAGAGAGAAGAAAGTATCATGAAAACCCTTCTTACAGTGATGTGTAAGACATACCAAATTTAAGCACCTTACCAAATAAGATAAAGCAAAGACATTGCTTGCCACACTGAAAAATTTTAAGTGCTCAGACCCCAAGTCCTATCTTTCTTTAAAGTACTGCTGTTTAGTCTTCTCACATTTCACATTGAAAACTGCTGTAACATCTAAGAGAACAATGCTACACATCATAAAAGAGAGTTCCAGAAAAACATCTACTTCTGCTTTACTGACTACGCCAAAGCCTTTAACTGTGTAGATTACAACAAACTGTGGGAAATTCTTCAAGAGATGGGAATTCCAGACCACCTTACCTGCCTCCTGAGAAATCTGCATGCAAGTCAAGAAGCAACAGTTAGAACCTGACATGTAACAACAGGCTGGTTCCAAATCAGGAAAGGAGTACATCAAGGCTGTATATTGTCACCCTGATTATTTAACTTACATGCAGAGTACATCATGAGAAATGATGAGCTGGATGAAGCACAGGCTGGAATCAAGATTGCTGGGAGAAATATCAATAACCTCAGATATGTAGATGTCAGAAAGTGAAGGGGAACTAAAGAGCCTCTTGATGAAAGTAAAAGAGGAGAGTGAAAAAGCTGGCTTAAAACTCAACATTCAGAAAACTAAGATCATGACATCTGGTCCCATCACTTCATGGCAAATAGATGGGGAAACAATGGAAACAGTGACAGACTTTATTTTCGGGCTCTCCAAAATCATTGCAGATGGTGACTGCAGCCGTGAAATTAAAAGACGCTTGTTCCTTGGAAGAAAAGTTGTGACCAACCTAGACAACATATTAAAAAGCAGAGACATTACTTTGTGGACAAAGGTCCATCTAGTCAAAGCTATGGTTTTTCCAGTAGTCATGTATGGATGTGAGAGTTGGACCATAAAGAAGGCTGAGCACTGAAGAGTTAACATTTCTAAACTGTGGTGTTGGAGAACACTCTTGAGAGTCCTTTGGACTGCACAGAGATCAAACAAGTCAATCCTAAAGGAAATCAGCCTTGAATAGAGTCATTAGAAGGACTGATACTGAAACTGAAGCTCCAATACTTTGGCCACTTGATACGAAGAGCCAACTCAGTAGAAGAGACCCTGATGCTGGGAAAGATTGAAAGCAGGAGGAGAAAGGGGCAGCGGAGGATGAGATGGTTGGATGGTGTCACCGACTCGATGGACATGAGTTTGAGCAAGCTTCAGGATTTGGTGATGGACAGGGAAGCATGGCGTGCTGCAGTCTATAGTGTCTCAGAGAGTTGGACACAACTGAGAGACTGAACTGAACTGAATGCTACACAGAGACTAGTAAACAGGACACCAACAGGATAATTATCCAATTGCATGTAAGTCATTTTAGCTGCAATTTCCAAGTCAATGAATGTAATAAAAATATGCTTTGGTGATTTGTCCAGAAGTTCTCAGACTACTCTCGGGACTTGTCCCTATACTAATGTGGCAGAAACACTGGTGTAGCCCAGAACATTATATGTCCAAAATCATGCACTGCCTCCTTCTTTCATAGAATACCAGTATTTTGCATATATACTCTGATATTATAGCCAATATGTAATACTGGATGAAGTATATTCAACTATTAACTTCAAATAAGAGGATGAATGACATTGGAAATTCTGCTGAAATAGTCAAGTAAGATGATCTAAATTGAGCCCAGTTTTTCCATCTAAATGCATCCATTCTCAAAAAGAATAACCGAAGTTTTAGCAGAACATGAGTCTTTCACACTAAATCAATTTAACAATATTTATAATACACAGAGTACCATGTACTAGGCACTATGACATATTAAAAATAAAATATAATCTTTAAAAGCTGGAGTGGGAGGCCTGAGTATATTCAACCAAAAGGCAAATAATAGAAGATTCAACTTAAGTTCTTTTCAGTGAACAGTGATATATAAAATTAAAGAATTCATAATCTGATAAATTCTAAAACTGCAGACCTTCTTTACAATATTTTTCATTTAACAACAAAAAAAATGTAACCACCAAATGAAAAGTGTAGAAAAGTGGCTACTCTATGTATTAAGTTGAATAAACTCTTCAAACCAGCATTATTTAGAAGTACAAAGACTCACTTTGTGAAATGTCTAAACCAGTTGATAACGCACAGGGTCTACTTGATATTTTTAAGTCTAAACAAAATGCTTTTTTGTCTTTAGACTCAGCACATAGTATATGTACAGTGACTGCGTGCGGGCTGTCATTTCAGTCGTGTCTGACTCACTGCGATCCTGTGGACTGATCCTGCCAAACTTCTCTGTCCATGGGATTCTCCAGGCAAGAATACTGAAGTGGGTTGCCATGCCCTCTTCCAGAGGATCTTCCCAACCGAGGTATCGAACCAGTGTCTCTTGCAGCTCTGCACTGCAGGCGGATTCTTTACCACTGAGCCACCAAGGAAGTCCATGTGTACAGTAGATTCTTTTAATTAGAAATTATTGTCAAAGTTAAAAGCATGTATATCAAGTGGAAATATTAAGTGACCTTATCCCACAGGCCCTGGAAAATTATTAGGAAAAAGAATTTGGCAAAAATCAAAGGATACACAGAGAAGGCAATGGCACCCTACTCCAGTACTCTTGCCTAGAAAATCCCATGGATGGAGGAGCCTGTTAGGCTGCCATCCATGGGGTCGCGAAGAGTCGGACACGACTGAGCGACTTCACTTTCACTTTTCACTTTCATGCATTGGAGAAGGAAATAGCAACCCACTTCAGTGTTCTTGCCTGAAGAATCCCAGGGACGGCGGAGCCTGGTGGACTGCCGTTTATGGGGTCTCATAGAGTCGGACACGACTGATGCGACTTAGTAGCAGCAGCAGCAGCAAAGGATACAAATTAAAGGCAAAGTTCTCTTCAACTCTATGTATCATGATTTTCTCAACAAAGCAAGGAATGTTAGACATGCAGGTCTTGTGCACTTTCATTGAACAGTCTTTGTATTCAGTGGGATGCTGACACAAACAAGAGAGCTATTCTTCTGAATTTAAATCAATCAGAAGAAAATAATACACCCTCACAGTTTATTTTTCCCATTGTGTTCTGTCAAAAATACTCAGCTATATTTAGCTATATCCTATACTAGTAATGGTAAATACTAATGACTGATATTCCTTGAAAGTCATAAAATATGTGTCTACTAGAGCTTAGCTATATATAGAACAAGACTGTTTCTTCTGTGTAATTTTCCATCAATACCAATGATTGAAATTCTAGGAATGCCTGTCTTTCCACAAGTACATCATTAAGACAACCTCCAGGGAATTGAATAGCCAACAGCATAAGAAAATTATTATGACAAAAATAATCTTAAAATGTTATTCCATATCTATGAAGTGGGTATCTGCCTAGATCTCTAACCATCTCTATTCATGTTTAATTTAAGCACTCCAGTTTCAGCATAGGAACAAAAAAAAAGAGGTTGCCTATAGCTTTGAGTACATAGGTAGCAACGTTATTAAACCTGAGCACTTCTCCATCCTTAGAAACGAACTTTAAGTCTAGCAAGAAAAATAAATCTAAAAAACCAACCATGATGCACTGCTTCCACTATTTAGGCAAGAGTATTAATTGGATTAATACTCTCAGTTATACTATTAACTATAATATAATATCATATAATTGTTCTATTAATTATAATAATACTCAATTATAAACACTATTAATCGAAACACTGGATTAACTCATTGTCTTAAAGAGGAACTTTCATTTTACTTTTATCAAGAGAAGAGATCATTTCATCTGCTGGGACAAAACAGCTATTTTTTTCAGACCTTTGTTAAAGAGACTTCCAACTGACCTCATCCAAGATGGATACAGTAGACTGGTGAGTCTCTTTCTTGGTATAGACAAGTACATTAGCCATTAAATTATTTTTCATATAAATTTAAGGCATAGGTACTCTTGTTCAGTCCTCCCATGGAGACAGTCTAAGGGCACTTTATGTTACTTACATCAGGAACAGTCATTTGGGCAGAGGCATCTTTTTGTAAAGACATTATCAGATTCAAAAATTACAATGAAGAATTTATGCAAATTTTTCTGTTTCAACATGATGTTGAAGCAGCATCTCAATAACTAAAGAATGCCTTCACTGAATCCAAAAAAGCAAACTGTGCATTACAAGGCAAAATTGTTATTTCAAGTTTAAACTAAATAGTGTTTTTTAAAAATCTAACCTAACTAGTAAATAAAGTAACAAAAAGAGAAACAGCTTTTGAGAAGCCTAGGAAGAACTAAAAGAAATGACTAAATGAAAATTTAATAAATGTATCAATATTATAAAAGCAAGTACTCATTTTAGTAATTAAAGTCATAGAGTAATATTAAAAGGATACAAATTTTAATTGAATTTTTGAGTTTGGAAAAACTTTAAGAGTGTATTGATACACATCATCTTCTTTTGGCTATGTATAGAACAAATAAAACAATTTCTAGCACATTATTTTACAATCATTAATATAAATGAACAGAACACAATTAAGGTAGAGGATTGATTTTAGAAGCTGATACACTGATTTCTTTTCATGCAAAAAAAAATTGTTAAAAAGACAGATTCCATCGTAAAGAAAATTAATCTACTCTAATATTTTCATAATCATTTTAAAATTAAGAAATTAAATTCATATATCAAGTAAATATTATCTGGACTTGAAAACAAATTTACTATTAACGACAAAAGTAGCAACCAATCTTCGACAATTCAAATCACTGTGGCTTCTTATAATTCTATTTAGCAAGCACTGGAACATAACTAATCTGTGATAGAACAATAACAATTATGTAACCCAAAAGCTTCCTTTTAAAAAATCAACAAAAAGCACCAGTATTATCCTATTAAAGGAGACCAGAAACAAGCTTTTATACCTCCAACTTTGTGGATGTAGCATGGCTTAGAATTACTCTGATAAAAATCAAATTTGCCCAAAGGCATGCTTAAACTAAACATGAAATGTTTCAAAGCTGACCAACCATGAGGTGAGCCAAAAATAAAGTAACTCAGGATAGAGAATAGCCTATTTCTGCCCTTAAAGTAAGAGACTGGGAAAAATCTAATTACTGATCTGTTTCAACTCTGAGATTTTATCTTTAATCCACTACAAGTTAAAAGGCAATGCATCAAAACTGTATGCCTGTAGGGGGAAAGGTTGCTATGGACCTGGTTTCACATCCATATATTTAAAGGTTCACTTTTATTCTCTTTTCTCTTTTTGATCCTCTAAGACTTGCTCCACTAGAGACTTATGAGTACTATTTCATTGCAGTGACTTAAAAAATCACATATAATAGACACTTGGTTAAAACACATTAACAACCTTACAATTAAGCAAAACGATTGTTTCAAGGACAGATTTTTCACTGTTAAGTACAAGAAAAAAAAATGAGGATCAGATAGGAGGAAAGATTCAAATTTTTAAAAGGGTAAAAATAAGGCAGCAGGAAAAGAGGAAGACAGAGGATGAGTGGTTGGATGGTATCACCAACTCGATGGGCATGAGTTTGAGTAAGCTCTGGAATGATGGTGATGGACAGGGAAGCTTGATGTGCCACAGTGCATGGGGTTACAAAGAGTCGGACACAACTGAGCAATTGAACTAAACTGAATTGAAAAATAAGAGGAAAAAAGACATAAATAATAAATACCTATAGGCTTTTCCCTCACCATCTTTCTAGCTTTATCAGCCATTTCTCCCCAAAAGATTGTTGGCCATTTCCTCAACTGTGCTTTCCTACCTTTGCACCTCTGGCCATCTGTCAATTAAATGTCATCCATTCTCAGACACAACAGAAATTCCATTTCACTAATCTTATCAGTGCTCTAAGCCCTAAATACATACTCAACAAAATGTTCTCTCTTTTCCTGAAACTTTTAGCCTTTTGTTTCTTTCTTTGTCGTAAATCCTTAACCTATTATGGTGTGTACTGTAGTTGCATATATATATTTGTCATACTCCTACACTCAGTGCCTGAAACAGTCTAGAAAGCAGGGATCAGTGGGCATGGTCATTTCTGTATCACCTACAGTGCTCAGCACAGTGCCTCTCCTACAGTGCTTATTGAATAAATATTAATCAATAAACTCTCAGTTTTATTTTCATTAGCCATTTATTATTATTTTTACAATCAACAAAAACTGTTCATTGTATGCATTTTGTGCTCTACATCTTCCTCCATTTAGACCCATTGCACAAAAGGAATTGTGAACTCTTAAAAAAAAAATGAAATTTTTCCTTCTCAATCTTCAGTGATCGTCAGTACCTTGTCAACAGTCCACCAGTGATGTAAATATAATTCTGCCCTTTATAGATAAATCTTGTGAAAATTATTTGGCAAACATTTTGTCCATAATTTAATAATAATTTTCTTATTGGTCAGGGGGAATGGGAAAAATGCCTACCCTACAACCAACCATTCTCACCACTGCCCCTACTAAACTGAGAAACTTGACCTTACCTTAAAGTAAATGGTGTTGATGAACAGCTAGGAATTGGGAATGGTATGTGAACTAAAAGAATTCTTGTCAAATCCTACTTTTCTCCAATAAAAACACACTAGAAATTTTAAAATTGTTGTTGATTACATTTCGCTGACTGCACTTGTACATTAATACGCTGTGCTAACATTGTTCACTGGCTTACAAAGTATTCTGGAGCAGATACTCAATACCATTGTTTACCTCAACCACAATATCCTTGAGGATCAGGACTATGTCTTTAATCTGCTTGTCTCTTCCAGGGCCCAGCAGAATACATCCAGGACCAGTGAATAATCACTGGATGAATGAATGATTAGTGCTATTTTACTACATTCCCTGGATATTTTTATGATTCCTAATCCTTTAACACTATTAACAAATACTTAGGTTCAGATTTTTAATTTTCCTAGTTTCCCAGTTCATTCAGACTGTTATAACAAAATATCAGGATCTAGGTGGCCTATAATACCCCACTCCAGTACTCTTGCCTGGAAAATCCCATGGATGGAAGAGCCTGGTAGGCTGCTGTCCATGGGGTCACTAAGAGTCGGACATGACTGAGCGACTTCACTTTCACTTTCTACTTCCATGCATTGAAGAAGGAAATGGCAACCCACACCAGTGTTCTTGCCTGGAGAATCCCATGGACGGAGAAGCCTGGTCAGTCCATGGGGTTGAACAGAGTCAGACACGACTGAAGCGACTTAGCAGCAGCAGCAGCAGCAGGTGGCCTATAAACAACAAATATTTATTCCTCACAGTTCTAGAGACTGGGAAGTCCAAGATCAAAGTGCCAGAATGGTCACTTTCTGGTGAACGACCTCTTCCTGGTTTAAGTGGCAACTCTTTGCTGTGTCCTCACATTGTAGGTGGGCAAAGGATTTCTCTGGAGACTCTTTTATAAGGCACTCATTTCATTTAGTAAATCAAGCAGTTCCTAAGGGCTCCACCTCCTAACATCACCACCTTAGGAGGTTAGGATTTCTATATATGCATTTGGGAGAAAACTAACATTTAGGTCATAGTACCTGGGATTCCCTCAAGAGTCAAGTTTTGCCATGGTTACATGGTTTTAGGGGACAGATAGAAGTGGAAAATTTGATACTTACTGATCACTTTTAAATCATAACATTCTAGGAAGTCATTATCTCCAGCTACAGATTCTCTAGCTTCCAGGTAACCTGGGGCCAGAGTAAGTCTAATTGGGAAACTAAATTATAGTCAGATTCCCATCTTCCCAACTTGCAGAGAGCCCTGCAAATCTTATGAGTCCCTGAATTAGCCTAGACATAAAAGATTCAGACTGAGGTCAATGCTTCATTCGCTCCTACCCCCACTGTGATCCTAGGAAGCATCACCTGGCATTACACCTGGCTTCACAGCTCTCCCTGTGCAATGCTGAACCATCTGGCATTCCTTTCAGGCTGCCTATTTTAGCTTCCCTTCAGAAATCTACATCATTGCAATAGCAGGATTTTTAACAGAATGATGTTTCTACAGAATGAGTCTCTTAGTGTAAGAAGTGAGTATATAAGTTACATAATTTAATAGTTTCCTTCCAAGGAAGGTAAAAGTATATTAATTATCATTATATTCACCAGATCCATCAGGCATGAACAAAATTAAAATTTTGTAAAGAAAATGTGAAAATGTGGCATGTATTACCTGAGAAAAGGTTTCTACAATCTATAACACTTTGTATTATTATCTTCACTTAATTTAAAACTTTCGCTAGAAAATCACAGTTATCATTAGTAGTAGACATAAAATTCATAGTCCAAGAACAAAATATAGGTAATCTCCTATTTTTCTGTATATGCATTTGAAAGTTAAATGTTGGAAACTTGAGTCTACATGGTTCCCAGTTGGCTTCATTCCCAAAGAATAAAAAACATTATTATGTTTCAACACTATATGAAATATATAAAAATATTATTATTACATAATTATAATACTAATAGGGCAATACTACTTTCCAAGGTCCAAAGAACATGGTGACAAAAATCTCTGCAGACCCGTGAGATTGTCAGGAATTGGTGACAGATGACAAGAATGCTAGGCATTCCATCAAGCTGCAACAGTCTGTTCCAGGCTTGTCCACTTCCCATGGGCCTAGTATGATTTCACATGGGTGTTAAAGCTGCCCCTTAAAGCTCTGCCAGCAGGGCTCAGTATGTCCTGGAAACAAGACAAAAGGAGGCTGCCTCCACCACCACTGCACAGTAGATTTGCTCCACCACTCTCCACCAGCAGCTGTGGCTTCCACAAGCTTGAGCCTGCAATTAGGAGTAAGTGGAGGAAGAAGTGGGATGCAAAGAACAGAATACAGAGGAAATTTAGGCTGAATAAAAAAATAATTACAATGTGAGTATACATGAGCCAAGTCACTGCTGCCCTAAGAGGCCCTGCATTTCACAGAGTAAGAAAGATTTGGGTACAACTGAGGAAGATTTGGAAATGGTTAAAAAATCTTGTACTTCAGTACTGAAATCAACTCCCTTATCCTAGGGCCAGGATCAGACTATATTACAGTTGGTATCTTGAAACTGATCAAACCAGTAAATCCTAAAGGAAATCAATCCTGAATATTCATTGGAAGGACTGATGCTGAAGCTGAAACTCCAATACTTTGGCCACCTGATGCGAAGAACTAACTCATTGGAAAAGACCCTGATGCTGGGAAAGATTGAAGGCAGGAGGAGAAGGGGACAACAGAGGATGAGATGGTTGGATGACATCACCAACTCAATGGACATGAGTTTGAGCAAGCTCGGGAGTTGCTGATGGACAGGGAAGCTTGGCGTGCTGCAGTCCATGGGGTCACAAAGAGTCGGACACAACTGAGCGAATGAACTGAACTGATCTTGAAATTACATTTCATCAGAACCATATGAGAGATACAATCCACTGAGTGAGAAATTATCTATATATAGGTGGACTGTGTATTATATGAATGTGTGGGCTGTATAAAAGATGAATGTTGAAGTCACATAATACAAACCACACACTTCCTCAACCATTGTCCCTCATTCATTAAGTGTTTTTATGAGTTTCTAACACGGACAAATCTATACTTGTGGTTTGGGTTATACAATAAATTATAAAAGTCATGGCATCACAGTGCTTATACAACCCATGCAAAAGAAAGTTCAAAACAAAAATGAAGAAGTGGAATGGAGTGGAATTCTAAGAGTAGAATGAGCAGTACAGAATGCAAGTTCATTAGGTGCCAGAAGAGTTAGAGATTTGGATGTGAGAGTTGGACTGTGAAGAAAGCTGAGCGCCAAAGAATTGATGCCTTTGAACTGTGGTGTTGGAGAACACTCTTGAGAGTCCCTTGGACTGCAACGAGATCCAACCAGTCCATTCTGAAGGAGATTAGCCCTGGGATTTCTTTGGAAGGAATGATGCTAAAGCTGAAATTCCAGTACTTTGGCCACCTCATGCGAAGAGTTGACTCTTTGGAAAAGACTCTGATGCTGGGAGGGATTGGGGGCAGGAGGAGAAGGGGACGACAGAGGATGAGATGGCTGGATGGCATCACTGACTCGATGGACATGTGTCTGGGTGAACTCCAAGAGTTGGTGATGGACAGGGAGGCCTGGCGTGCTGCGATTCATGGAGTCGCAAAGAGTCAGACACAACTGAGCAACTGAACTGAACTGAACTGAACATGGACAGGGCATTTTTCAAAGAACTGAAGATTGAGCAGTAAATAAAATTGATAAGGAAAATGCCTATATGGTTGCTATTAAAGAGGCTCTTTTAATGCTTACTCTAAAAATCAGAAAGAATATAAAAAGTAATAGAAATCACTCTTTTCCCTCTGCTCTAAGAACAACCTTTCTTTCTCCATTTCATCCATGAATCCTTCCTGAGCACATTTAGCCAGAAATCTCTAACTCTTCTGGCACCTAATGAACTTGCATTCTGTACTGCTCATTCCACTCTTAGAATTCCACTCCATTCCACTTCTTCATTTTTGTTTTTCACTTTCTTTTGCATGAGTCGTATAAGCACTGTGATGCCATGACTTTTGTAATTTATTGTATAACCCAAACCACAAGTATAGATTGGCACAAATTAAGGAATCCATGAAGCTTGACTAGTGAGAACAAAATATAAAACAAATTAAAAAGTAAAATAATGATATTTTCAAAAGATAAACTTCCTGTAATTCAGAATACACTGGCACAGATTTGTTGGTCTTCAACTAAGTCTTATTGTATATGAGATAATTAAGGGTCATTACATGTGATCTTAAAACAAATCTATCTATCAGAAGAAAATATTCAGTATGTCAATAGGACTGGAAAATATGACCCCAATGCAAGAAAGAAGATAATAAAGAATACTTCAAACAGAATAAAGATAATTTATCAAAAGGTTTTGTCTTTGGTGACAGTGCTATGTATAATTTAGTAAACTAGGAACTGAGAGATCTAGTTCTAGTCTTAATTCTGCTACCAGTTACTGGAAACAGCCATCCATCCACCTTGACACCTCGAGCATCTCTCCACATTCTTGCCAAGTATGCCAAAAATGAAAGGCTGTAATGGCCAGTTTCATCAGGACCATGTTTGAGCAAGCAGCCTTAAAAAATGAGGTAATACCTCTCTCTACACAAAAAATATGCTTGTTTGTTTTTACTATAAAAGCAGTGACTCTTCACCAAGTCCCAAGCTTAGTGTTCCTCTCCTATAATGCAGTCGACTGCACGTGCAGCCATCCACTTGGGCCTACCTGCATGGGTCTTGGGGGACACGGAACCAATTCAAGTGAACATGAAACCCTGACCATTGCTTTAGTAATTAGTAATAAAGTCCTTTGTCTTTGAAGCAGGAGTATCGTGTTTTATACCAGCATCTCTGAAGCAGTAGAACACAAGCTTGTTAGCTTGCAAGTAGGGTAAAATTTTAGATCCTGACAATACCTAGTTGGGTAAATTTTGATAATACTTAGAAAAAGATGTAGTCTTCCCTCTACTATTCTCTGCCACCTCCATCTTCAAGGATAAAAACAAAATATTCTATAAAATGTTGTTATAAGTATTTGATCTCAAAGAGATTAGGAAAAAAGAAGAGTAAGTACCATACTACATACAGATAGCTTTTTTAAAAACTCTGATGCAATAAAGCCATACTCTGAAAAAAGGAAAAATAAAATATGGCTTGGTCAATTATGATTGGTATCATAAATCAGTGATGATACAGTATTTTTCAGTAATATTTTTATTACTGAATAAATGTCCTTTATTTCTCTATGTTGGCTAATATTAAGTAAGAGCCTCTCTGAATTTACTCTGCAGAAATATGTACTACTAAGCAAATACCACTCTGCTTCTTATTTCCTACCTCTCTTACATTTAAGAGCCAATAGATAGCTTCATCTTCCCTTCTGAACAAAGCATCAGGATATATGTTGAAATAGTAACATTGTAAAATGAAGGAGCCTTGTTCAGACTGAGTCTGTTAGAAACTATATTGTACAGAGACTTTTATTTCATTGGACATTTAATACGAGCAAGAAATAGACCAGTGTTAAGTTAAGCCAACTGTATTTCAGAGCAAATTTATTAACATAGCATAGTCTACAGCCTATCTAATGAGTACAGAATTCATGCCAGGAGTAGGAGTGGGGTGCTCCCACAACAAAAACCTAATATATGTCACTGGCTTAGTGGTCAAACAAAACTTAGCAACTGAACAACTATTATATGCTTTCCCCCTGGTGGCTCAGTATAAAGGATCGCCTGCCAATGCAGGAGACACAGGTTCAATCCCTGGGTCCAGAAGATCCCCTGGAGGAGGAAATGGCAACCCACTCCAGTATTCTTGCCTGGAAAATACCATGGACAGAGGAGTCCAGTGGGCTACAGTCCAAGGGATCACATAGAGTTAGACACGACTTAGCGGCTGAGCACATACACACACATACCTACCTATTATTCTAAAGTTGGATTCAGTGTATCCATCATTAAGTAAGAAAGAGAAAGTTTGAGATGAGTATGTGAGAGAAGAAACACAAAGAGATATGGGAGATCTAAGAACTGTCTTAAATATAACTGTTGGTTTAATTACTAGATTATATAACTGGCCTGATTCAAATGAAAGCCTATTAAGTTCTCAAGAAAACTGACTATGAAGGAAAACTGCAAGTTTGTGAGGTATAAAATGATCCAGGCTCCCAAACTTCAAGAAATAGGAATTGGACTTCAAAAGCTATGAAAGTGAACGTGTCAGTCGCTCAGTCATGCCCGATTCTTCACAATCCCATGAATTGTAGCCCACCAGGCTCCCCTGTCCATGGAATACTCCAGGCAAGAATACTGGAATGGGTTGCCATTCCTTTCTCCAAGGGATCTTCCCAACCCAGGGATCGAACCTGACTCTTCCACTTTGCAGGCAGACTCCCTACCGTCTGAACCACCAAAGAGGCGCCACCCCTCAAAAGCTATATGCCCTCCAAAAAGATAATATTATCCAAAGCCTGCTTCAGAAGTGACTGAAGAAGATAAAGAAGAACATCATAAGGGGCACAGTCAGGGCCAGAGAGAACATGGACAAAGAAGCTCTTTCACGAAAACCAAGTCTCTCCAGGGAACATTCCTCTGCCCCAGGGTAGGGATAGAGGCCCCCCTCCACTTCCCCAGTGTCTGCCTTTGGGATTTCAAAATTGCTAAAGACCAGTGACTGCCATGCCTTCATTTTTCCTATTTCTAAATGAAAGGGCTCATTGTAGTTATCCTGTACATATTCTACTACTTCAGATCAGGTTTCTAAGAGGGAGATAATTCATCTTTTAGTTCATAGGACTCTACACTAAGAAGAACACATTCAGACCTGATATAGAGATTGATTTGTATCATTCTAATTTTTGAGCTTAATGCTCAAAGTTGTATGGAACTTGAGCTTTGTGCTTAATGGTCAAAATTGGATGGAATTTTGTCTTTTTTAAGGAGATATTCTATGTTTAAAAGGAACAAAGAAGAGAATATTAATGACCAAAAAGGAATATTATATCAGATACATTTATTGTTCACCAAATATCCACACGTTTCTCGTGTCACAATCCCCTAATAGCTCCTTGCTGCTGCTAGGTCACTTCAGTCGTGTCCAACTCTGTGCGACCCCATAGACGGCAGCCCACCAGACTCCCCCGTCCCTGGGATTCTCCAGGCAAGAACACTGGAGTGGGTTGCCATTTCCTTCTCCAGTGCATGAAAGTGAAAAGTGAAAGTGAAGTCACTCAGTCGTGTCCGACTCTTAGCGACCCCATGGACTGTAGCCTTCCAGGCTCCTCCGTCCATGGGATTTTCCAGGCAAGAGTACTGGAGGGGGGTGCCATTGCCTTCTCCAAATAAAATCCAGAGTTGCATTAATAGAACCAACCAATGTTGGCACCTTAGTTAACATTAGGGATAAAGTGTATATGAGAAGCCTCTATACTATCTTTGCAACTTTTTGGTAAATCTAAAATTATTCCTAGACAAGTTTTTAAAAATCTGAACATAAAAGCTGCTTCTACTGATATCTGTACATTTATGATAATGAATTAAATATTTTACACAGACATTAGGATATGTCTAATTCTGACCAATGAGCTATGAGCAGAAGGACGTGTGTCATTTCTAAGTCAAAGCTTTTAAAAGTCAATGCACAATCCTCCAGTTTTCTCTTTCCCTGCTGTAATAACATGAAACCAAAAGGCAAGAGAATTAAAAAAAAAAAAATCTACTTCTGCTTCATTGACTACATTAAAGCCTTTGACTGTGTATGTGTGTTAGGCTCTTAGTCGTGTCCAACTCTTATGACCCTTTGGAATATACCCCACCAGGCTCCTTGTCCATGGCATTCTCTGGGCAAGAATATTGGAGTGGGCTGCCAGTTCCTTCTCCAGGGGATCTTCCTGATGCAGGGATTGAACCCAGGCCTTCCACATTGCCAGCAGATTCTTTACCATGTGAGCCACCAACAAACAATGGAAAATTCTTAAAGAGTTGGGAATATCACACCAACTTACCTGTCTGCTGAGAAACTTACATGCAGGACAAGAAGCAACAGTTAGAACCAGACATGGTAAGACAAACTGGTTCAAAATCGGGGAAGGAATATGACTAGACTGTATATTGTCACCCTGCTTATTTAACTTACATGCAGAGTACATCATGCAAAATGGTAGGCTGGATGAAGCACACCCTAGAATCAGGATTGCTGGGAGAAATATCAACAACCTCAGATATACAGATCAGTTTAGTTCAGTTCAGTCCCTCAGTTATGTCCAACTCTTTGAGACCCCATGGACTGCAGCATGCCAAGCTTCCCTGTCCATCACCAACTCCCGGAGCTTGCTCAAACTCATGTCCATTGAGTCGATGAGGCCATCCAACCATCTCACCCTCTGTCATCCCCTTCTCCTCCCACCTTCAATCTTTTCCAGCATCAGGGTCTTTTCCAATGAGTCAGTTCTTCGCATCAGGTGGCCAAAGTATTGGAGTTTCAGCTTCAGCATCAGTCCTTCCAATGAATATTCCATACTGATTTCCTTTAGGATTGATTGGTTTGATCTCCTTGCAGTCCAAGGGATTCTCAAGAGTCTTCTTCAACACCACAGTTCAAAAGCATCAGTTCTTTGGTGTTCAGCTTTCTTTATGGTCCAACTATCATATCCATACATAACTACTGGAAAAACAATAGATTTGACTAGATGGACCTCCATTGGTAAAGTAATGTCTCTGCTTTTTAATATGCTGTCTAGGTTGGTCATAGTTTTCTTCCAAGGGGCAAGCATCTTTTAAATATACAGATCATATACAGATATATGGATGATGTACAGATATACAGGTGATACCACTCTAATGGCAGAAAGTAAAGAAGAACTAAAGAGCCTTTTGATGAGGGTGAAAGAGGGGAGTGAAAAAGCTAGCTTAACACTCAACATTCAAAAAATGAAGATCATGGCATCCAGTCCCATCACTTCATGGCCAGCAGATGGTGGAAAAGTGGAAACAGTGACATTTTATTTTCTTGGGCACCAAAATCACCACAGATAGTAACTGCAGCCACAAAATTAAAAGGCTCTTGTTCCTTGGCATAAAAGCTATGACAAACCTAGACAGCATAGTAAAAGGCAGAGATACCAGTTTGCCAATAAAGTTTGCCAGTATAGTCAAAGCTATGGTTTTTCCAGTGGTCATGTATGGAGGTGAAAGTTGAACCATAAAGAAGGCTGAGCACCAAAGAATTGATGTTTTTAAACTTTGGTGCTAGAGAAGACTTTTGAGAGTCCCTTGGACTGCAAGGAGATCAAATCAGTCAATCCTAAAGGAAATCAACCCTGAATATTCATTGGAAGGACTAATGTTGAAGCTGAAGCTCCAGTCTTTGACCACCTGAGGTGAAGAGCCTACTCACTGGAAAAGACTCTGATGCTTGGAAAGATTGAGGGCAGGAGGAAAAGGGGGAGATAAAGGATGAGATAGATGGACAGCATCACCAACTCAATGACATGAGTTTGAGCAAACTCCAGGAGATAGTGAAGGACAGGGAAGCCTGATGTGTTGCAATTCATGGGGTAGCAAAGAGTTGGACAGAACTTAGGGACTGAACAACTGAACAAAAACAACAACCACAGTTTGGTAGCTCAGCCAGCATGAATCCCTGAACAACTATATGGAGCAGAATCCCATACACCATCACCACTGACCTTCACCAGACATGAAATATAAACAAGAAAAAAAAATCTTTGTTTTATTAAGCCACTGATATTTGGGGCTTAATTCATTACTTCAGTTTACCCTAATAATACTAATTTATATTCTTCCATGGAATCAGTGACAAAAACGAGGGGTCACAGACAAGGACTATGGTGATCAACTTATTTCTAACACCCTGTGAGGAAGAGATTTCCTGAGAACTAAAACTTCCACCTTAGTCCCAGTGGCACAGAAAGCAGAGCAATGGACCAAGGGGAGCCATTAACACTTGCATCCATCATCATCATCAGACACATAATGCCACCTAGAAGAGAAAACACTGACAAGTGAGAGAATGTCATCTCAGAACCCATGATAGAGGAAAAGGATGGGAACATTAACGCCTTCTTTACTGACCCAGCAAATAAGACTAGCCTTTTTTTTTTTTTCCTTGTTTTTTGCTTTTTAGTATCTGTTATTTAAAATGTCTAATTCCATCAGCTACGAGGATAGACCAGATAGGATTTGACAAACCTTAGTCTAGAGCTTGTCTACAACAAAGTCCCAAAGGGACACTTTGAAGTTTATCTTTTAACAGGTCATTAAAAATGTGTCTGGGCTTCCCTGGTGGCTCAGATGCTAAAGTGTCTGCCTGCAATGTGGGAGACCGGGGTTCAATCCCTGGGTGGGGAAGATCCCCTGGAGAAGGAAATGGCAACCTACTCCAGTACTCTTGTCTGGAAAATTCCATGGACAGAGAAGCCTTGTAGGCTACAGTCGATGGGGTCGCAAAGAGTCGGACACGACTGAGCGACTTCACTTCACTTCAAAAATGTGTTCTAACAAAGACAGTTAATAGGCAAAATTAAATTCTCAAAATAGTATTTATGTTTTTTGTATCTAAAAACTACTTATACTATAGATAGGGGAATGTCATTAGAGAAAGTAATTTAAATATTATTAGAAAAGGTGTGTTTATTCATATTTAAGCTGAACTAATTTGTTTAAAATAAAGTTGGAAAAAATGTAACTGTCTTTTTTGTTATTTAAATAGTAAAGTTTCCATTTGTCATTCCTTTAGGGAACTGATTCTATTCTTCCCAGGTTTGGCCTTTTGTATACACACTGGAGAAAATTATATGTTGTGAATCAATTATCAGTGAAGGCTGAACAGAGATCGTTCAAATTCAACCTTTCTTGTTTTCTCTAAACATTATCCTAGAAGCCATAAAATTAGTTACTAATGCATTAACTCTTCTTCACAGAGAAAAAAGAAAACAATTCTGAATTTTTGGTATTCATTTTTTAAATCTGACAGATGTCAATTTTTGAAAGAAATTCAGTAGATTACCAAATTAAGCCAAAAGATAAACTTTTCTAATTCCTTTATGTCTCCCTTTTATTGAAGGATTTTTTTTTTAATTTGGCACTAAAGGACATAACCAGAGTTCACAAAAGCAAATTTATTTGCACCACTGATTAAACTAAAAGGACTGTGTACGTCCCAAACAGCAGATAGTATTTGATAAAACATTTTGATCTATAAGTAATCTGTCATAATAGCTGCCCTTAAATTAGTTCTTGAAATTTTACCTATAATTTTGAAATTGTAGTGGATAATATTTGTTGGGAGTTTTTGTGCTCAGATTTACATGTTTCCCAAGCAACAATTTCCGAATAGAAGGGAATTATGACAGATTTCACAGATCCTGAGTGACATAATTTAGTTCCTCTTTTTTGACCAAGCTTAAAGTAGGAGATGGAAAGTCCGAATAGAATTTCTTCTGTTCATTTCCAGTTAAACTTTAATGCCCATCAAGTTATTTCAGACAATCTTTCTCCCCAAATTGTGACCACTTTGACCACTAAAAATTTGTTGTGCTATTACCAGGTACCACAGGGCTTTACCCTTCACATTGAAGAAAAAAGGAAGGAAAGAAGGAATGGAGGAAGGAAAGAAGGAATAAAGTGAAAAGGAAGGAAGGGGAAAGGCATCCAATCCTTCAGCTGATTTAGAACGCACTGTTTGATAAAAATTTAATTTGAATCATAAACTTGAGGCACATGCTTAATTTAAGCTTTCTAACAGCTATAGAAACTGGAGTCGATTATACAGAGTGAAGTAAGCCAGAAAGAAAAACACCAATGCAGTATACTAACACATATATATGGAATTTAGAAAGATGGTAACGACAACCCTGTATGAGAGACAGCAAAAGAGACACAGATGTATAGAATAGTCTTTTGGACTCTGTGGGAGAGAGAGAGGGGGGGATGATTTGGGAGAATGGCATTGAAACATGTATAATATCATATAAGAAATGAATCGCCAGTCCAGGTTCGATGCAGGATACAGGATGCTTGGGGCTGGTGCACTGGGATGACCCATAGGGATGGTATGGGAGGGAGGTGGGATGGGGGTTCAGGATTGGGAACACGTGTATACCCGTGGCAGATTCATGTTGATGTATGGCAAAACCAATACAATATTGTAAAGTAATTAGCCTCTAATTAAAATAAATAAATGTAAATTTTAAAAAGATAAATTTAAAGAAACAAAATTAACTTCAATACCATATTTTATTTTATATAGACTGATTTCTAAAAATATTGTATCTTAGGCAATCAATAGAAAAATGGTAAATTTTTAATTTTTTTACTAAAATTACTGAATTTCTGTGTATTTTATACTTAGAGCACATTTCAATTTGGGACTACCCACATTTCAAGTAGTCAACAGCCACTGTAACCATCAGCCAACATACTGAACAATATACACCGAAGAGGAGAGTCGGGGCAGGGGTGGGGGCGGGGAGAGGAAAGGAAGAAAGACAGTAATGCACACAAATGGTATAAAAACATGCACACACAGATACATTACATATTTGAGAAAGGGAACAGGATCAGTCAAGAAGTACATGTAGGCATTAAGTGGTGCCTCAAGAATAGTCTATTTCTTCAATTTAAATAATGCTCTTCCTTAGAGTATTGCCATTATGCACTTAAAAATACACCCTGGTATCCCTTACAGTAAATTCCTGAATGCTGAGAATAAATATGAAGCAAACTTAATCCTCAAATTCTTGAGTATTAAATTTAAAGTTTTCAAACAGATCATGTTGCATTATCCCCATCTCCACTCTCATAAAATTATCAACACAGTATTAAAAAAGGAATACATTTACAAAAGAAAATTTAAGGCAATATTCTAGGAAGTCTAATTATAAATTCAGGACACACACAGAGCAAGGAGGGCTAAGAGGACAGTGTAGAACAGTCACAAAGGAGGAATATTCCCGAGCTCAGAAGACGATAAACACTTTCAGAAAAAGGAAACGTCTAAGCAAAAACAGTAACTCTTAACAGTCAGGTGAAATGGAATTTGCTAAATTATTGATGGGTACCTAGAACTATATATAAAATTGTTGCACATGGAAGACATTTGTCCCTACTTTTTGAGAGCATTGCAAAATATAGCAAATACCACGTGGACATGTAAAGACACTAAAGCAATAAAAATTTAGGACAATGAGAGATCGGTGTAGTCTAGCAACACCAGTATAGTCTAGTAACATCAGTATGGTCTAGTCTTGAAACAAGGCTTTCAAGAAGAACTGGATTAAGCCTGATCTAAGAAATGGAGGGCATTTTAAAGATATGAATTCAGAAGGGGAGGACATATAAAGAAATGAATTTGGAAGGAAGACATTCCAGGAAGGGGTAGCTTATATACCAAGATAAACCCTCAAATAGCAGTGATTATTTCATGTAAGTCAGTTTTGGTCTTCCTACTTATATTATAATTTTGCTCAGTGTTACCTGATAAATTTAACATGATTCCCAGCAATTCTAATAAGAACTGTTACAGACATAGGGGCAATTTGTGAACACTTAGAAAAGGAGGTGGTAATCACTGGAATCCAGAATGTGACACAAAGAAACAAGATAAGTCAAGTAACCTATGTAAATCCAAGAGTCTAATAAAAGGAAGGCCATAAGCAAGTGCAGATTAGTCTCTGTAAAGAATTTAATAAAAATCTCTTCTGTGACATTTTTCTAGTTGAAGAAAAGAAAAATAATCCTAAAAATACCTTAGAGAGAGCCAATGAGTACGGGCATACACAGAAAACACAAAATTAGTATTTTGAGATGTCATCTCTCTTATTTTCATTATAAATTGATTCATTGTAAAAAAAATTAGTCATAAACAATATCACTCTTTAAAAATTTCACACAAAAAAATCAATCTTATTACCCACAAAACATCACTTTTAACATTTGCACATATATCTTTAAAAATTTTAACTGTGTGTATGTATCAATAACATTAGAAAATATGAGTCAAGCTATTTATAAGCTGTCTCTTTTACTTGATATTTGTGGTAGATCATCAAGTGAAGTCGCTCAGTCGTGTCCAACTCTTTGCGACCCCATGGACTATAGCCCACCAGGCTCCTCCATCCATGGAATTTTCTAGGCAGGAGTACTGGAGTGGGTTGCCATTTCCTTCTCCAGGGGATCTTCCCCACCCAGGGATCGAACCTGCCCTGCCCGCATTGCAGGGCAGACGCTTTACCATCTGAGCCACCAGGGAATCCCAGTAGATCATGAACATGGCAACAAATTATTTGTAGCTCTGTCCATCAAGAGGTAGAGTCTATTTCCTCATGTCATGGCTCTGGTCTGGTCTTGTGACCTGCTTTACCAGATAAAATGTGACAGAAGTGACATTGTATAAGTTTAGGAGCCTCAGAGAACTGAGGCACCACAATCGATAACAGAAACTATCATTCAGGTAAGTGAGGCCATCATAGCCTCTCCACCACCAGTTAAGTCATCAAATAACTACCCCTGTATACGTAATCTCAGAGAAGACAAGCAGAACCACCCAGATTGTTAACCCACAGTATCAGGAGAAATAAATTGCTTTTAATTCAATAAGTTTTGGGGATATTTATTAGGCAGAAAGAGAAAATGGAAACAACCTTATAAAATAAACATTATCCCCATCAGTAGATATGCTTATGCAGTATTTTAATGGCATTTCAACATACCATCATATGAACATTTCAAAACTTACTTAGTTAATTTATTAGGGATATTTAAATCAGAATAACTTTTCAACTTTTATAAATTACTATTTTTCCACACAATGTCTTAAGTCTTATAGTTTCATGTAATTATTTCCTTAGGATAAACTCTTAGAAGTGTGATTATTTAGGTAAAACATTAGCAGGGTTTTGATGTGTACTGCTGAATAGTGTAGAGTGATTTTAAAGGGTCATTCACAAATGATTTGGTTGGCAGGGGAAAAAAGATAAATCAACTCAAGAGATTACATCAAAAGACTTGACAACAGTATTCAAGTATTGAAGAACTACATCATCTAAGAATGTTTGATTACATGGAGTCCCTATAAACCTGGCTTCCCAGATGGCTCAGTGGTAAAGAATCTGCCTGTCAATATAGGAGGCACAGAGATGCAGGTTCAATCCCTGGGTTGGGAAAGATCCCCTGGAGAAGAAAATGGCAACCCACTCCAGTATTTTTGCTTGGGAAATCTCATGGACAGAGGAGCCTCCTAGGCAATAGTCCATGGGGTCAAAAAAGAGTTGGACATGACTGAGCAAGTAAAGCAACAAAAACAGTCTTATTAAAGGCCATGGGAAACATTTGACAATCTTTTACACATTAGAGATATTTGCTTAATCTAAGATATGGAATTCAAACATAACCCACTGGCACTTGGAAAACATTATTAGCACTGTAGTGAGAGTGTCTACCCTCTGGTAAATATATGTTAGTCTCATGGTTACATGAGACAGTCTTGGCAAAGTTCCTGAAGAAATATACTCAGGTTCGGCAAGGTCTTCCTGGAATGGGATTGCTCTACAGTTGCTCTGCACATTCTATTCTGGTAGTTCCCAAGTGCTGGTGAAGCGAACATCTGCTACCTCACCAGCTTCTTCCTCTTTCCTTTAATACTTCATAACTGTTGCTACCCAGTTGCTCCTATCTCCTTGTTCTTGACATTTCAAAGTTCTGTGTTCATATCGGGGGGTGTCAGCTGGTGACTTTAAGGCCTTAGTTATGGGTATGGGTGGGTGATGGTGGGGAGGTGACAGTTGGGGTCATTTTGCTATATCTCATAGTTTTAAAAGGCAGCAGTATGCTTGGTTATAGAACAAAAAGCCAGTTTAATAGTAGGTATTATTAACTACATATTCTCCAAAGTTTACAACCATTGGTTAATGAAATTAACAGCCCAAAGTACAGTTTAAACAGAGAAATAATATTCTAAACAATGAGTCTTTCTTGGCACTCAGGATTTATAGCCTCCAAAGGCAGTGAAGGTGAGATCCAGCTTACATTTTCTAAACAAACTAGTCAGTCTTGTCATAGTCAACTACAAACCGCCACGGTTCTGAAAGAAACAGTAAGGGGTCAGAAACAAAACAGTGATTATGATCTTTCTATATTTTACTCATGTTCTCTTAGAAGTCAACATTGTGTCCTGGTGGAGCAGCTGAGTTAAATTAGCAGGGAAGACTAAATAGAGGTCACATTCAAAACAAACAAGGTGATATGAAGTATATGTGTGTGAACCTTCCTTTGCAATCAAACACCTGAGAAGTAAATTTATTTGCAAATGAAAAAAATGCTTTTCCTTTTGAAGGACATGAACTGGCAATCTCTTAAGAACAGAATAGATAGTTCACTAAGATACCACCTGATATACAACACTGTTGTGAGTCATGACTCCTCTTCTAGTTTTCAGATCTCAGACAGTTCATATACCTATCAGTTCAGTTCAGTCACTCAGTCATGTCCGACTCTTTGCAACCCCATAGACTGCAGGACGCCAAGCCTCCCTGTCCATCACCAATTTCCAGATTTTACCCAAACTCATGTCCATTGAGTTGGTGATGTCATCCAACCATCTCATCCTTGTCATCCCCTTCTCCTCCCACCTTCAATCCTTCCCAGCATCAGGGTCTTTTCAAATGAGTCAGCTCTTCACATCATGTGGCCAAAGTATTGGAGTCTCAGCTTCAACATCAGTCCTTCCAATGAACACTCAGTACTGATCTCCTTTAGAGTGGACTAGCATGATCTCCTTGAAGTCCAAGGGACTCTCAAAAGTCTTATCCAACACCACAGTTCAAAAGCATCAATTCTTCGGCCCTCAGCTTTCTTTACAGTCCAGCTCTCACATCCATAGCCCCTTGAATTATAAGGGAGGCTATAACATGAGGAAGGTCCCTCATATTACCATTGTAGTCCAGTTGTCAGAATGGGAACTTATAGAAAAAGAGGGATAAAAAAATTTCAACTTAAGTTCACCTCCTTGTTGACCAGTAAGACTCAGAATACTCCTCAGCTAATACTCCATTAGCTACCCAATCCTTGGAGAATTACTACCACCAGCACCACCACTAATAATAATACTTACTAACACTCGAATACTTTTGATGTGTCAGACATTGTTATAAATTCTTTATATGAATTACTTATTTAATCTCACAGCAAACTTTTACTATCATTATCTTTATTTTACAGATAAAAACAACTAGGAAACAAATCAGTTAAGTAACTTGCCAAGGGTCACAAACTAGTATCAGATTCTAGATTCACAGCTGGAGATTCTGGTTTGAATTCATACTTTTGTTACACTGCTATGATTCTTCTACAGGTTATTACCCTAGAAGCAAGTAGAAGCCCCTGGAGCTTCTTCTTCCTACCAAGATGTAAGTCAGAGACATAGAACTTCTGAAGGAATCATGGGGGATAGTAAGAGTAGTGGAGTAATCTCAAAAGCATCTGTAACTTTATGACTAGTTACAGAAATAATGTTGAAACATGTATTGTGTCTTTTCCTTCAATAATATAGATCACATATTTATGTATGTGTGCATATATGTGTATATGCCCACATATTAAAAAAATAAATATAATCAATGTGATGTCAACTTATTCATAATTTATTAAATCAGATCAGTCGCTCAGTCATGTCTGACTCTCTGCGACCCCATGAATCGCAGCACGCCAGGCCTCCCTGTCCATCACCAACTCCGGGAGTTCACGCAGACTCACATCCATCAAGTCAGTGATGCCATCCAGCCATCTCATCCTCTGTCGTCCCCTTCTCCTCTTGCCCCCAATCCCTCCCAGCATCAGAGTCTTTTCCAATGAGTCAACTCTTCACATGAGGTGGCCAAAGTACTGGAGTTTCAGCTTTAGCATCATTCCTTCCAAAGAAATCCCAGGGCTTTAAATAATAATCAATAAATATAAAGTTATTAAAAGAATTTAATACATACAATTTCTCTTTTTTTACTTTCCTCTGCTACTTTATGTGAAGTTATTTGGGGTTTGTAACTTTACAACTTAGTCTATAGACTATAAAATATCAAGAAAGATCACAACAGAACTAATGGTTAGTTGATTATAAGTCAGACCTTAAAATTGCATGTGGGTCCTGAAGCACTGAGGAGGAAGTAAACTTGTATCTAGGTATATGAATAAAAGTTATTTTATGTTACTTGTCTTATGTTCCTTTTTTTAGATATGTAAATAAGCCTCTTTCCACCAGATCCTAGTTTTCTGTGATTCCATTTGATTTGATGAGTTTCTGGAGATAACATTAAATACATTTATGTTTAGCCAGAATTGGTTTCCACTTCTTGTAACTGAAAAACTTAAGTGCACACATTTATTCTGTGTCTGTGAGTTTAATGACGGGGAAGTAAGCCTGTTTACAGGTCTTGGAAACGTTACCAGGAGAAAGAGAATTATTATAAAAATAGTGAAGAGAGAGAAGAAAATTAATGAAGTGATGAAAGGGTTAAGAGAGAAAGAGAAAAGAGAATCTTTGTGGATTTATAAGTCAAAAATTGATGTTGAGAACTAGAACAAAAAATTTCATAATTCAAATGGAAACACAAAAGACCCCAAATAGCCAAAGCAATCTTGAGAAAGAAGAATGGAGTTGGAAGAATCAACCTTCCTGACTTCAGTCTATACTACAAAGCTACAGTTAATAAGATAGTATGGTACTGGTACAAAAACAGAAATACAAACCAATGGAATAAGAAAGAAAGTCCAGAAATAAACCCATGCACCTATGGGCACCTTATCTTTAACAAATGAGGTAAGAATGGAAAAAAGATAGTCTCTTCAATAAGTGGTGCTGGGAAAAGCTACATGTAAAAGAATGAAATTAGAACATTTCCAAACAACATACACAAAAATGAACTCAAAGTGGATTAAAGACCTAAATGTAAGAACAAAAACTACAAAATTATTAGAGGAAAACATAGGCAGAACACTCTATTACATAAATCACAGCAAGATCCTCTATGATCCACCTCCTAGAGTAATGGAAATAAAAACAAAAATAAACAAGTGAGACCTGATTAAACTTAAAAGCTTTTGCACGGCAAAGGAAACTATAAACAAGGTGAAAAGACAACCTTCAGAATGGGAGAAAATAACAACAAATGAAACCATTGACAAAGGATTAATTTCCAAAATATACAAGCACCTCATGCAACTCAATAAAAAAACAAACAAGCCAATCAAGGGCAGAAGACCTGAACAGACATTTCCCAAAGAAGACATACAGATGGCTAATGAACACAAGAATAGATGCTCAACAGAACTCATTTCAGAGAAATGCAAATCAAAACTACAATGAGATATCACCTCACATAGGTCAGAATGGTCATCATCAAAATATCTACAAACAATAAATGCTGGAGAGGATGTGGAGAAAAGGGAACATTCTTACACTGTTTGTGGGAATGCAAATTGATACAGACACTATGGAGAATAGTATCAGTTTAGCTCAGTTCAGTTCAGTCGCTCAGTCGTGTCCGACTCTGTGACCCCATGAATCACAGTATGCCAGGCCTCCCTGTCCGTCACCAACTCCCAGAGTTCACCCAAACTCATGTTCATCGAGTCAGTGATGCCATCCAGCCATCTAATCCTCTGTTGTCCCCTTCTCCTCCTGCCCCCAATCCCTCCCAGCATCAGAGCCTTTTCCAATGAGTCAACTCTTCACATGAGGTGGCCAAAGTATTGGAGTTGCAGCTTTAGCATCAGTCTTTCCAAAGAACACCCAGGACTGATCTCCTTTAGGATGGACTGGTTGGATCTCCTTGTAGTCCAAGGGACTCTCAAGAGTCTTCTCCAACACCACAGTTCAAAACCATCAATTCTTCAGCACTCAGCTTTCTTCACAGTCCAACTTTCACACCCATACATGACCAATGGAAAAACCATAGCCTTGACTAGATGGACCTTTGTTGGCAAAGCAATGTCTCTGCTTTTTAATATGCTCTCTAGGTTGGTCATAACTTTCCTTCCAAGGAGTGTCTTTAATTTCATGGCTGCAATCACCATCTGCAGTGATTTTGGAGCCCCCCAAAAATAAAGTCTGACACTGTTTCCACTGTTTCCCCATCTATTTGCCATGAAGTGATGGGACCAGATGCCATGATCTTAGTTTTCTAAATGTTGAGATTTAAGCCAACTTTTTCATGCTCCTCTTTCACTATAGTATGGAGGTTCCTTAAAAACCTGGGAATAAGTCTACAATGTGACCCAGCAACCCCACTACCGGGCACATACCCTCAGGAAATCATAATTTAAAAAAACACATGTACCCAGTGTTCACTGCAGCACGATTTACAATAACTAGGACAGGGAAGCCGCCTAGATGTCCACCAACACACAAATAGGTAAAGAAGCTGTGCTACATATATACAATGAAATAGTAGTCATAAAAAGGAAGGCATTTAAGTCAGTTCTCATGAGATGGACCAGAGATCAAATTGCCAACATCCACTGGATCATAGAAAAAGCAAGAGAGTTCCATAAAATCATCTATTTCTGCTTTATTGACTATGCCAAAGTCTTTGACTGTGTGCCTCACAACAAACTGTGGAAAATTCTGAAAGAAATGGGAATACCAGACCACCTGACCTGCCTCTTGAGAAATCTGTATGCAGGTCAGGAAGCAACAGTTAGAACTGGACATGGAACAACAGACTGGTTCCAAATAGGAAAAGGAGTATGTCAAGGCTGTAAATTGCCACCCTGCTTATTTAACTTATATGCAGAGTATCTCATGAGAAACGCTGGACTGGAAGAAGCACAAGCTGGAATCAAGATTGCCGGGAGAAATATCAATAACCTCAGATAAGCAGATGACACCACCCTTATGATAGAAAGTGAAGAAGAACTAAAGAGTTTCTTGATGAAAGTGAAAGAGGAGAGTGACAAAGTTGGCTTAAAGCTCAACATTCAGAAAATGAAGATCATGGCATCCGGTCCCATCACTTCATGGGAAATAGATGGGGAAACAGTGGAAACAGTGGCAGACTTTATTTTTGATTTTGCAAAATCACTGCAGATGGTGACTTGCAGCCATGAAATTAAAAGACACTTGTCCCTTGGAAGGAAAGTTATGACCAACCTAGAAAGCATATTAAAAAGCAGAGACATTGCTTTGTCCACAAATATCCATCTAGTTAAATCTATGGTTTTTCCAGTAGTCATGTATGGATGTGAGAGTTGGACTATAAAGAAAGCTGAGCACCAAAGAATTGATGGTTTTGAACTGTGGTGTTGGAGAAGACTTTTGAGAGTCCCTTGGACTGCAAGGAGATCCAACCCGTCCATCCCAAAGAAGATCAGTCCTGGGTGTTTATTGGAGGGACTGATGCTGAAGCTAAAATTCCAATACTTTGGCCACCTGCTGCAAAGAGCTGACTCATTTGAAAAGATCCTGATGCTGGGAAAGATTGAATGTGGAAGGAAAAGGGGATGACAGAGAATGAGATGGTTGGATGGCATCATCGACTCAATGGATATGAGTTTGAGTAAACTCCGGAAGTTGATGATGGACAGGGAAGCCTGGCATCCTGCAGTCCATGGGGTCACAAAGAGTAGGACACAACTGAGCTCCTGAACTGACTGACTAACGAGGTGGATGAACCTAGAGCCTATTATACAGAGTAAAGTAAGTCAGAAAGAGAAAAATATCATATATAGAGTGCCAAAGAATTGACGCTTTCAAACTGATGTTGGAGAAGACTTTTGGGAGACCTCTTAAAGGAAATCAACCCTGAATACTCACTGGAAGGACTGATGCTGAAGCTGAAGCTCCAAAACTTTGGCCACCTAATGCAAACAGCCAACTCATTGGAAAAGGCCCTGATGCTGGGAAAGATTGAAGACAAAAGAAGGGGGTGACAAAGGATAAGATGGTTGGATGGCATCACTGATTCAATAGACATGAACTTGGGCAAACTCTGGGAGATGGTGAGGGACAAGGAAACCTGGAGTGCTTCAGTCCATGGGGTTGTGAAGAGTCAGACATGACTTAGCGACTGAACAACAACAGCAACAACATGAAATCTAGAAATATGGTACTGATGAATGTATTTGCAGGACAACAATGGAGACACAGACACAGAGAACAGACTTGTGGACATGGCGGGAAGGGGAAGGAGAGGGTGAGACAATTGGAGAGAGTAGCATGGAAGCACATACCCTGCCATATGTAAATAGCCAGTAGGAATTTGCTATATGACTCAAGGAGTTCAAACCAGTATTCTGTGACAACCTAGAGGGGTGGAAGGTAGGAAGGAGGTTCATAGGGAGGGGACATATGTATAGCTATGGTTGATTCATGTTGATATATGGTAGAAACCAACACAATATTGTAAAGCAACTATCCTTCAATTAAAAATAAGTTAATTTAAAAAAATCTCTGTTGAACACCAACTATGTGGTGGGGTGGTGGGGTAGGTAAAAGTGATTCCTTCAAATACTGTAGTTTGGAAGGAAGAAGACTCCGCTATGAGGATATAAAAACAATTGTTGGTGATAAAAAAGCAGGTTACGTAAAGTGTGATGGAAGCCAAGGAAAGAGAAATATGCAAGAAAAAACAGAGAAGGAGAAGAAAGGAGTATTTCCTTTTGTACCCAAGATAACCAATAATTTTTATGACATAACAGTGTAGAATGCTACAGACAGTTGAAAAGAACCAGGATTGAATAAAGAATATTGTTGAGTAATTAGGGAATAAAAAGGCCAGGTGGAACATTAACACTAATAAGAAAAATAAAGTGAGAATAAATTAGAAAATTAAAAGAATTCACACTTCTCAGTAACCAGAAACCAAATCAACTACTAAAAGTTAGAGTTAAGAGCTGAAGCATAATTCAAGTCAGTTGGAAATGCCACTTCCAGAAATAAAATAAAAATCAACAAGAGATGAAACAAAGGATCTCTCAGCACCAGTGAACATACAGCATGAAATTACAGTGGATCCAGCAATAGTCAGAAGCTCTGAGAACAGAAACAAAAAATGAGGCTCACTGAGGCATGGGAATTGACAAAGCAGGAGCAATGGAAGGCCAAGAGGGCAAAGGATTTGAGGGCCATGTCATGAATAGCAATTGGGCAAATTTGATTTATAAATGGATAAAGTGGAATGAAGTTTTTTTACATACATATGTATCATATGGAACAGTCACAGAAAACAATGTCCTTTTTAAAAGATCATGGAAGTTTTAAGTAAAGAATGGTACTTTAGATGTAGAAACGTTTTGTTTTGTTTTTGTTTCCTTTTGTTTTTGTCAATGACAGGGTGTATTTTGTTAGTGTCTCAGTTCCCCAACAAAGCGCTGACTAAAAATTTGGACAGTCAACAACCCAAAAGTCACTGACCCCAGAGAAAGTGATCTTTTTTCACAATGTTTATTGCAGTGAGAACTTTTAAGATCTACTTTCTTAGTAATTTTCAAATATACAATACAGTGTTGTTACCTATGGTCACTATGCTGAACATTACATCCTTAGAACTTATCTATCTTATAACTGGAAGTGTATACCTTTTGACCACCTTCACACATTTCTCCCACCCACCCCACAAACCCCACTTCTGGCAACCACCAATCCATTCTCTCTTTCTAGGAGTTTGGGTATTTTTTGATTCCTCATATAAATGAGAACATATAGTATTTGTCTTTTTTGTCTGGCTTATTTCATTTAGCATAATGCTTTCAAGGTTCTCCCATGTTTTCACAATAACAGTATTTTCTTCCCTTTTACGGTGGAATAATATTCCATTTATATAGTGGACATTTAGGTTATTTTCATGTTTTGGCTATTATAAATAAGGTTGCAATGAACATCAGGGTACAGACATCTCTTCAAGATAGTGATTTCATTTCCTTGGATAAAAACCCAGCAGTGGAACCACTGAATCATATGGTAGTTCTATTTTTAATTTTTTGAAGAATCTCAGTACTATTTTCCACAGTGCCTATGCTAATTTACATTCCCACCAACAATGCACAAGGGTTTCCCTTTTCTGGGAAGTTTGACTTGTTAAATTTCAGTTTTTCATCTGACAACTATAAACAATAGTTGAGGAGCAAGAAATCGCTTTGTAATTAAGCACTACAAGTAGAATGCATGTGTGCTTATTATATGCATGTGGGGCTTATTTATTGCCTTCTAGTTTTTTATTTTTATGAACACATAAATAATAAATATGTGTGATGTATGTATACATATATGTATGTGTGTACACATGTGTGTATCTAAATATTTGAGATAGTTAATCTGTGTCTTTTCTGTAGCTGCAAGTTGATGTACTATATGTATCACATCATTCAAAAAGTATTTGGCTTTAGAGTGTTTGGCTCCTTATGACAATTAAATCCTGATTTTTTTGAGCTATGAAGAATGGATTTTAGTGGACGGATGGAAAAGTGCTGAAATGGATGTATTACAGGTCATTTTTATAGCAAACTTTTTGGGAAATGGAAATCCCAGGGGAAATGAAGCAAAGACATATTGCAAGAAAGAAGGCAGAGAAATTAGAAGTTGTGCATGTTCCAGCAGATGAAACCAAGTAGATCAATAGGCTTCTTGAAAATCTGTGAAAGCAGTTTCATGGGTCTGGCAACTTGAGCAAGAAGGCAATCCTCTGAAAAATCTCCTGTTTGAGTTAGGCTATTGAATTTTGGGGAGTAATGAAGGAGAACTTATCTATGAGAAAATCAGGCTGCATTAGTGATTGTATGACGGTTGTTAACTATATTACATACGAGCTAAAACATTCCTGTTGTAAAGTGGAAAGTCTCACATGATATTGTGTTCACTCAAAGGCACTGAGCTTTTTCAGCCTTTTTCAGTGTCAGAGTTTATAATGAAACACGTGCCTACAGAGTTGAAAAGACTTCCTGAGTGATGTCTGATTGGGTGACCTCTGAAGTGCTTGGTGGACTGGCATGTAAGTGGTGACTTCCTGACTCTATTCATACTTCCTTACTCCACACAACTGTCCTTTATGCTCACTTTACATTCACTAAAAGTAGCTTTCTTCTGTGAAAGTAGAAGAGCTCTGGTGTTCACTGTTCTGTTTTAATTACATTCAAATGGCCTGATTCTCATCAGATCCTTTGTTGGAACTGGCAACATCTGACCAGTTTGATGCACTTGGACAATACCCCTTGAATTAAATAGGAGGAGCCATGAAAGCAGCTTTTGATTCTGATATGGATACTTGTAGAAGCTAATATAAAACTTAGCATAAAGATTAGTTTTATTTTCACCAAGGCATATATACTGCTAGAATTAGGGAATAATGTTCATCTTTTCTCATTATTATTTTTATTCACTTGAATAAAAGGTTTTAACACTATTCTGTCAATTTTCTCCCCCTACTATTCAGAGTAAGTTAGTATTATCCACATTTGGTCTTCCAACAACAAAGAGACAGTCTTCTAGCAAACACCATCTTCCAACAACACAAGAGACGACTCTACACATGGACATCACCAGATGATCAGTACTGAAATCAGGCATTATATTCTCTGCAGCTGAAGATGGAGAAGCTCTATACAGTCAGCAAAAACAAGACCTGGAGCTGACTGTGCCTCAGATCATCAGCTCCTTATTAAAAAAATCCAGGCTTAAATTGAGGAAAGTAGGGAAAACCATTAGGCCATTAAGGTATAACCTAAATCAAATCCCTTACCATTATACAATGGAGGTGATCAATAGATTCAAGGGACTTAGACAGAGTGCCTGAAGAACTATCAACAGAGGTTCGTAACATAGGAGGAGGTGACCAAAATCATCCCCAAGAAAAAGAAATGCAAAAAGGCAAAGTGGTTGTCTGAGGATGTGTTAAAAATAGCTGAGAAAAGAAAAGAAGCAAAAGGCAAGGGAGAAGCAGAAAGATATATCCAACTGAATGCAGAGTTCCAAAGAATAGTAAGGAGAGATCAGTAAGCCTTCTTAAGAGACCAATGCAAAGAAATAGAGGAAAAGAACGTAATGGGAAAGACTAGAGATCTCTTCAAGAAAACTGGAATTACCAAGGGAACATTTCATGCAAAGATGGGCACAATAAAGGATAAAAATGGCAAGGACCTAACATAAGCAGAAGAGATTAAGAAAAGATGGCAAGAATACACAGAAGAACTGTACAAAAAAAAAGCTCTTAATGACCCAGTTAACCACAATGATGTGGTCACTCACCTAGAGTCAGACATCCTGGAGTGTGAAGTGAAGTGGGCCTTAGGAAGCATTACTATTAACAAAGCTAGTGGAGGTGATGGAATTCCAGATGATCTACTTCAAATCTTAAAAGATGCTGCTGCTAAAGTGCTGCATTCATTATGCCAGCATATTTGGAAAACTCAGCTTGACCACAAGACTGGAAAAGGTCTATTTTCATTCCAATACCAAAGAAGAGCAGTGCCAAAGAATTTTCAAATTACCATACAAATTACACTCATTTCACATGCCAGCAAGATTTTGCTCAAAATTCTCCAAGCTATGCTTCATAGAATAGCTATGTCAAACCTAGACAGTGCTTTAAAAGGCAGAGACATCACTTTGCCGACAAAGGTCTGTGTAGTCATCCATACACGACACATCCAGTAATCATGCATGGATGTGAGAGTTGGACCATCAAGAAGGCTGAACACCAAAGAATTGACCCTTTCAAACTGTGGTGCTGGAGAAGACTCTTGAGAGTCCTGTGGACAGCAAGGAAATCAAACCAGTCAATCCTAAAGGAAATCAACCCTGAATATTCATTGCATGTACTGATGCTGAAGCTAAAGTTCCAATACTTTGGCCACCTGATGTGAAAAGGTGATTCATTGGAAAAGATCCTGTTGCTTGGAAGAAATGAAGGCAAGAGGAGAAGAGGGCAACAGAGGATAAGATCGATGGATGGCATTACTGACTCAATGGATATGAGTTTGAGGAAATTCAGGGAGATAGTGATGGACAGAGAAGCCTGGCATGCTGCAGTTCATGGGGTTGCCAAGAGTCGGACATGACTTAGTGACTGCACAACAATAACAACAACAATAATTCACATTTAAACAGACAAAATGATCTATGGAAATCATTTATTTTCAAACTGGGTATCATAGTAATATGTCGTTGTAAATATGTTGAAAAAAATTCACCATGCAACACAATTCTATCATAGAGTGCCATTCCTTCCAGGAACCATCTACTGTAGTAAAATAAATAAAATCATCAGGCTCTTATTAGAACAAGAATAATCTTTCCCTAGATAAGAAAAGAAACAGTTACTTCCAAAGCTTTGACAACTGGCATTTTCTGTGTTCCTAAGTGTGAATCTGGAGAAATAACACTATGATCCTTAGAGAGTGGTGTAAGTTCTGTAAAATGTGTTCAAACACATGGCCTATATGATGATAGTGATTTTGTCTTTCTCAATGCTTTTGTCTTATAACAGATCAAAACTTGATCAAGGTCTTGGGTTCAAAGCTTTCACAAGTCTGCTTTTCTTCTATGTGAAAGGTTGTCCTAGAAAACCTATAAACTGTTGTCAATGCTTGCTCTTGGCCTTAAAAGTGATGAGAAAGGAATATGTGTGGCTCAGAGCAAATAACTCACTGATCCTTGAAAATCAATCTAAATAGCATATTCTACTTATACTAACAGTATTTAAAGATGGGGCATGTTTAAATATTTTACAAATTATAAAAAAATAAATATTTGTTTATTTGTCTATTTTTTGTTAAGATTTTTGGTATTTGACAATAGAGTTTCGGTCCACCCTGCTCCTACACCTAAGAGAGATAAGCAAAATTTTCAGCTAAGATTCCTAGATCATAATTTAAAAAATTGAAGTTCTCTTTCATTCATAAAACTCAGTAAGCTATTAAGAGAATCCTCTGTTTGTGACATTATTCTTTCCAACGCTATCCAAGGTGGTTGCTAGAGCTTATTTTGCAGTGAGAACATATGAACCTGAGGTACAGCAGAATCTAATTATAGTTTTGTCATTTCTTCAGAATACTCAAACATTTTCCATTTTATTGCCTTCCTCTTTGCTTTCCTTTTGGCACCTTACGTCTCACGTGAGAACTATCCTCCACCCCAAAGCCAAACTGCCTGAGATCCCCCACTGTGGTCCTAGATAGACACCCACTTTCATCAGATAAACTCTGCGTGCTGTAACTGTTTTCTAGATTCCTCTTTCCTTGTTAAAAGTTATCTGTTATGGATCCCAAAGGCATATGAATGTTAATACATGCCCCTCCTACATTATATATTTGCATTTTTTAAGTCTGCCATTAAACAACTGTAAGTGTGAATGCTTCATATCATGGTAGGCTATGGTGGAAGGTATTTGGATCAAATGCAACCTTTTGATTCTGTCAAAGAAAAGTTGCAACTTCTGCAACTAAATGGGCATGTGCCGGGAGCCGGCATATTGCATATTGAGTGCATATTGAATATTGAGTGCAGCACTTTCCACAGCATCATCTTTCAGGATCTGGAATAGCTCAACTGGAATCCTATCACTGCCGAGAGCCAGCGTGAGGCACTCCGCCCATGACAAAGGTCATGAGGAAGGAGGCTCGGCATACGCAAAGGCGGGATCGAGCCTCAGGAGTCCCCCTGGAAATTCTCGAGCATCTACCCCCAAAACCAGAGTCTGCCTACTTTCTGCTTTGTGCTTTCACCTACACCTCTGACTTTACGGGGGGCTGTCTCCCACTACCTCTCTCTGGAAAAAGAGTTAGCTCACAGCTCCAGTTAATAATTCCTGGATGTGACAGTGTTTCAACCTACAAACTCCTTTGGAAATCCTCTAGCCTGCCTGAATGGGTTTTTCCGGCCACATGTGATTGTTCAGAGCCTCCCAACTGTGAGAGGCAGGAGATGTTCTAAACTGCCTAAACACAGATTCCTTTGAGTAGTTAAAAGATTGATTAGAAAATGTATTGGTGAAGGGTTTTTCACTTGTTGGGCCAATGTTTGCTGCTAAGTCTCCATACTCCTTACCTACTGTGTCCTTGGCAGTGTATTGATTGATATAATGGGTGTATAGAAATGTAAAATGCCGCTTTGTCCAATGCTTTTTGGAAGGCTGGCGCCTGACTTTGGAATAATCACCTTTAGAGAAAGATAAGTTTCTTAAAATGTTAACAGGCCTCCGGGCCAGAAGATGATGTCAATCACCTGAACTTTTGCATATGATAAGTTTGCAGGAAGAAAGCCTGGCTTGCTGCATGACTCTACCCCTTCCCCCATTATCCTCTATGCATACCTTAAGGTATAAAAACTACTTTGGAAAATAAAGTGCGGGCCTTGTTCACTGAAACTTGGTCTCCCCATGTCATTCTTCCCTTTAACTTCTGGCTGAGCGTCCATCTGGAGCGTGGATGTCCTCTGCGACCATTTATTTGCCTGGGCTTCTAAGACCCACTCGAGAAGGTGTCTAAGGTGGGGCACCTTCCGCTATTCGAGAGGGCGCCTGCGGCCTCCGTGGTCAGAGCTAACCTGGTGTCACGGGTTATATTGATTTTCCGCGTAAACCAAGCCACTCAGCTTCTTTTCTCCACTGAATTTTCTTACTGAGCTATCCTTATTTCAGCCGCTTTTCTCCACTGAATTTCCTCACTGAGCTATCCTTATTCTATTACTCTTTGTATCCTTAATTAAAGTGTAATTAAGCAGTTATTCCCTGACCCTCGCCTAGCCGTCTCTCCTTCGAATACCCTGGATCAGCCGGGGCTGGTCCCCGGCAGGCATGGAAGACTTTATTCAAGATTATTGAAATGAGGGAGAGAGATTATTTTAATAGGAGAGAACCAGTGAACTCAACTCTGAATACAATGGGACAGCTGGGGATATACAGCCAAAGAGCAGGGTGAGGGAATCTTTGGATAGAAAATTACTAGGAGGAACTTGACTAAATATCAGAGGTGGAGGGTTATCAAGCATGTAAGAATTCTCACTAAACTGGATAAGCAGGATCCCTGGTGAAACAAGATTCAACCAGATTCTTTGCTAAAAACTGGGCTCAGGCAGCCAAAGGCAGGACCCAGTTAAAAAGAAGGCTCATTGGAGCCTTAATAAAGTTGGATCAAGGAGGAAATACTTTTCAGTTCATAAGTATTAATTAGCCCTCTCAGAAACTTGAGGGCACATCTTATCAGACAGGTTATGTGAGAGTTCCATTTGCTGATCTAAGAAAACTTTAGTTAGAACCACCTATTTTTCAAATATGGATTTTGTTTATTTAAAGTAAAGTGAAGTCGCTCAGTCATGTCCTACTCTTTGCGACTCCATGGACTGTAGCCTATCAGGCTCCTCCATCCATGGGATTTTCCAGGCAAGAGTGCTGGAGTGGATCCCCTTCTCGAGGGGATCTTCCCGACCCAGGAATCGAACCTGGGTCTCCTGCATTGCAGGCAGACGCTTTACTGTCTGAGCCACCAGGGAAGCAACTTCATATTTTCTGTGTTCTTGCCTGTTCCCTTTACCTTGAGGTAAGAAAATCTAATAATATCCTCTGAATTACATCACCTAGATGAGTAACAAGTTTTTTCATGATATATGCTTGTTCTCCTCCCTAACTATATGAAAAAGGGTACTGGCAGGGATTTAATTTTACTTTGTTGATACAATAAGAATAATACAAGCTGGAACTGGAGATTGGCAATAGGATTGACTTATGTGTTGACAGAGGAGGTTCATGTACTGTTGCCATTGCTGACTGCAATGATATATCATAACAATTGGGCTTAGATGACTGAAACTCAGGCTAGGGCATGAGAAGAGCAGGTGTATGAATCAGAATTTATGTAAGGCATGATGTGAGGCCTTGAGCTTTGATGTCAACTTTTAGTTAGTGAAAATAAAAGTAACAATCATTATGTCTAACATTTTAATATGTCTGTCTTACAATTAGTGCACAGTAATTATTCATTAATGTCTTTTACTTTTCAAAGTTCTCAGTCTTTCAAAGAGATTTAGTTTAGTTTATCTGAATAGTGATTATTATGCATTCAGTTCAGTTCAGTTCAGTCGCTCAGTCGTGTCCAACTCTTTGCGACCCCATGAATCGCAGCACGCCAGGCCTCCCTGTCCATCACCAACTCCCGGAGTTCACTCAAACTCACGTCTATCGAGTCAGTGATGCCATCCAGCCATCTCATCCTCTGTCGTCCCCTTCTCCTCCTGCCCCCAATCCCTCCCAGCATCAGAGTCTTTTCCAATGAGTCAACTCTTCGCATGAGGTGGCCAAAGTACTGGAGTTTCAGCTTTAGCATCAGTCCTTCCAAAGAACACCCAGGACTGATCTCCTTTAGAATGGACTGGTTGGATCTCCTTGAAGTCCAGGGGACTCTCAAGAGTCTTCTCCAGCACCACAGTTCAAAGCATCAATTCTTCGGCGCTCAGCCTTCTTCACAGTCCAACTCTCACATCCACACATGACCACTGGAAAAACCATAGCCTTGACTAGACGGACCTTTGTTGGCAAAGTAATGTCTCTGTTTTTGAATATGCTATCTAGGTTGGTCATAACTTTCCTTCCAAGGAGTAAGCGTCTTTTAATTTCATGGCTGCAATCACCATCTTCAGTGATTTTAGGCATTAATAAAAAGGTGAAATTCAAAATTCATTATGCACACTCAATTTTTAAAGGAGGGTGCAAGGAATGGAAAGACATGAAACACACACAAAAGGGACTGAAAGGAATAAAGAATAGGAAACTAATCATGCTTCTCTGAGTTTTGGGATAAGAACAGTGATGTGAAAGGATGGAAGAATAAATGATATCCATAGTTAATAAAGAAATTAGTTCTCAAAACCGCTTTCACCTTAAGATATAACTTAACTGTTCTGAAGACTAGTTCTAAGGAAAATATTTTTTATTTTTGGTTCACTCAATTTTAAAATTATAAGGTCTTAAGACAAAAAACAAATTAACTTTCATATATTTCTTAGTTTAAGGAAGGAGTTTGATATATATATTAGTGAAGTACTCTGTGTTTTCCATATGAAGTACTTTATCTTTCATATATGTCATACTATGAGTTTCCCTTGTGGCTCAAATGGTAACAAATTTGCTTACAATGCAGGGGACCCAGGTTCGATCCCTGGGTTGAGAAGATCTCCTGGAGAAGGGAATGGCTACTCACACCAGTATTCTTGCCTGGAGAAATCCAAGGACAGAAGAGCCTGGTGGGCTATAGTCCATGGGATCACAAAGAGTCGGACACAACTGAGTGACTAACATGTCATACTTTATGAAATGAAAACCAACAGCATGAATATGTTGTCATCAGGCAGGTAATACACTCACATATTTATTTTTTTTTAAAGCTAAAGGATACAGTACACAATCACTATGGAAAAGGGTATGGAGATTCCTTAAAGAATTAAGACCAGAACTACCATATGACCCAGCTAGTTTTCTGGTATTTATCCAAAGGACAAGAAAACATAGATGAGAAATATATTTTCATTACAACATTATTAACAGTAGCCAAGATATGGAAACAATTGAAATGTCCCACAGTGGATGAATGATTGAAGATGTGGGGTGTGTGTGTGTGTGTGTGTGTGTGTGTGTGACTCTGTACCACATCTATATCTATAATGGAAGACTTGTGTTGTTCAGTTGCTCAGTCATGTCCAACTCTGAGACCCCATGGACTGCAGCATGCCAGGCTTCCTTGTCCTTCACTACCTCCCAGAGTTTGCTCAAACTCATGTCCAGTGAGTCAATGATGCCATCCAATCATCTCATCCTTTGTTGCCCCCTTCTCCTCCTGCCCTCAATCTTTCCCAGCATCAGAATCTTTTCCAATGTGTTGGCTCTTTGCATCAGGTGACCAGAGTATTAGAGCTTCTGCTTCAGCATCAGTCCTTCCATTGAATAATGGAATACTACTGAGTCATAAAAAAGAATGAAATCCTGTCATCTGCAACAACATAGATGGATCTTGAATGAAAATAAGTGAAATAAATCTGTCAGAGGAAGACCAATATGACATGATTTTACTCATATGTGGAATCTAAAAATAAAAACAATAAAAAATAAAACAAAAACAAACTAATGGATATAGAAAACAGATTAGTGGTTACCAGAGCAAAAGGGGAGGAGTGGTGGAAGTGATGGATGGTAACCAGGCTTATGGTAGTGATCATTCTTTGGTATATACAGATGTTGATGCAATGCTATACACCTGAAACTTGTATAATAAAAAAAAGAATAGAGTACATCAAGTTCTAGGTTTATAGGGTATCACAAGTGAAAAAGCCAAAAATATTCATCATCAGAGGAATTCCAAAAATCTATGAAAGTCTACTAGAGAAGGCAATGGCAACTCACCCCAGTACTCTTGCCTGGAGAATCCTATGGAGAGAAGAGCCTGGTAGGCTGCAGTCCATGGGGTCACTAAGAGTCAGACATGACTGAGCGATCTCACTTTCACTTTTCACTTTCATGCATTGGAGAAGGAAATGGAAACCCACTCCAGTGTTCTTGCCTGGAGAATCCCAGGAATGGGGGAGCATGGTGGGCTATCGTCTATGGGGTCGCACAGAGTCGGACTGCCTGAAGCGACTTAGCAGCAGCAGCATGAAAGTCTACATAATCAGATTGTATTTTAATAAATACTACATCACTTTAATATAATGCCATTCATTTCAAATCACTTCATTATACCCAAAACTATTTAGCTGTGCTACTTCATCCCAGTTACAGTAGGGGTAGGGTGGGGGGGTTGGGAGGGGAAGGGAGCTGGTCAGAAATTGCAAAGTGGAGCTAAAGAACAATGTGTGTCAAAGAAAGGCTATTTGGAATTCAAACTGCTGGTGAAACTGGAGTTGGCAGTTATAATTGTAGGTGGAATTTCTATGAAAAGAATATAATTATCCAAACTGGATTTTAACCAGCACACTAGAGCACTTCAAAATAAATATATTTTTAATACCATCAATAAACATCTTTGTCCCATTTCTCAGTGGAAAGATACCTGTTCCTGGAGCAGATTGAATTCCTGGGGTCTTGTTTTAGGTCTGGCTCAGTGGGAAAAGTTCCACCTACTGAATTGCCAATCTCCTTCCTGTGGAGATCTCTGACCAAGTAAAGAAAATCATGATTAGGTATTTGATGGTTCTTATTAGCAGTTGATATCTTAGAAATCTGTATTCATATACTTTTCATTAGGTAAGTCAAAAGTTTTTTAAGTTCAAAACTATATCCAGGACACAACTAAGGAGCACTGATGTCAATTGGCCTGGGTTGGGGGTAGCCTGGGAATCAGTTTTCCTCTTGAATCTCATTCAATATAATATCCCTCCAATTACAAGAAACAGATTAGAATTCCTTCTGGTCATGGCACCTGGGGCAGAACACTCAAAGGCAGAATGTTGAGGAACACCAAAACCTAAACAGCAGAGTGCCGAGCAGATGTCAGCCATTCCTCACAACACTACGTGAAGTAGACAGGTACCATTCCTTAGAGCATTTTGAATGAAACAGAGCTTTCCTCTGGACATAATTGTTATTTAAACCTGTGGATTGAGCACTTTCATATACAAACCGAAAATGTAGTAATTTAGTAATGTGGACTCCAATACCCTAAAGCCACATTTTTATATAAGAGCCTAATATTTAGTAAATAAATTCATAGTCCCTGCTCTGCCCCCTATATGGTATGAGACTAATTTCCCTCATTTGTTAAATGGAAATATTAATAATAGAAGCCATTCAGCAGGGTTGTTGTGAGCATCAAGCAAGTTAACACCTGTAAAACACTTCAAACAATACTGGTCTCATAGGAAACACGTTATACATTTGCTTTATTATTACCTCAAAAAGTAATAATCTTTTCCAAGAAGTGCAATGTATACTCAGAAAAGGATTAACAGAAATTGTAGTCAACAAGAAGAAAAATTCATACCTGAGAGAAAAGAAATAATTGCATTGGTCAAACCTAGATAAAACTTTATCAATTTTCTAACGATGTGGAAGTCAATATAAAAATCTTCAAAGTATGTAATTATTTTTTTCAATTTTGAGATATAATGACATATAACACTATTATTCAATAGTTTAAGGGTATACAGCATAACGATTACAATTATTCTATGTATATATGTCTGCAAATGATCACCACAATAAATTTAGTTAGTATATATCACGTTACATGTTTTTTTTTCATGTGATGACAACTTTTAAGATCTACTCTATTAGCAACTTTCAAATATACAATACGGCATTAACTATAGTTGCAATACTATATATTACATCCCTAGAACTCATTTATCTCATAATTGGAAATTTATACCTTTGACCACCTTCATCCATTTTCCCTACTCTCCAATTTTCTTCATCATCAACCATCAATCTGTGTGGTTTTTTAGATGCCACACATAAATGAAATCATACAAAATTTGTCTTTCTCTAACTTATTTCACTAAGCATAATGCCCTCAAGGTCTATCCCTGTCATTATAAGTAGCAGGATATGCTTATTTTTAATGGTTAAATAATATCCCATTTATATATACACCACATTTTCCTTATCCATTCATCTGTCAATTATTACCAAAGTTGTTTTCATGTCTTGGCTATTGTAGATAAGGCTACAATGAACATGGGGGTGCAAATATCTCTTTAAAATAGTAGTTCTGTTTCCTTCAGATAAATACCCAGCAGTGAAATTGCTAGATCATATGGTAGTACTACTTTAATTTTTTGAGGAACTTCTATATTATTTTCCATAGTGGCTGCACCAATTTATATTTGTACAAGCAGTGCATAGAGGTTTCCTTTTTCCAATATCTCTGCAAACACTTGAAATCTCTTGTCTTTTTTATCCCAGTCATTCTAACAGGAGTGAGATAGTATTTCATTGTGGTTTTGAGGTATTTCCCTAGCAGTTTTGTGTATTTCCCTGATGGTTAATGAGCGCCAAAGAATTGATGCTTTTGAACTGTGGTGTTGGAGGAAACTCATGAGAGTCCCTTGGACTGCAAGAAGATCAAACCAGTCCATCATAAAGGAAATCAGTCCTGAATATTCATTGGAAGGACTGATGCTGAAGCAGAAACTCCAATACTTTGGCCACCTGATGAGAACTGACTCATTTGAAAAGACCCTGATGCTCAGAAAGATTGAAGGCAGGAGGAGAAGGGGATGACAGAGGATGAGATGGTTGGATGACATCACCGGCTCGATGGACATGAGTTTTAACAAGCTACAGGAATTGGTGATGGGCAGGGAAGCCTGGTATGCTGCAGTCCATGGGGTGGCAAAGAGTCAGACATGACTGAGTGGCTAAACTGAACTGAAGAGTTAGTGACATTGAGTACCTCTTCCTATACTTTTCAGCCTTTTGAATATCATCTTTGGAATACATCTATACATTTTATATGTATATATCTATACATAGTTCCTCAGTCTATGTTTTAATTAGAATGTTTATATTTTTGCTGTTGAGTTATATGAGTTCTTTATATACATGGACATTAACTCCTTATCAGATATATAATTTGCAAATATTTTCTCCCACTCAGTAGCTTGTCTTTTCATTTTGTTGGCTTCCTTTGCTATGCAAAGGCTTCTTAATTTGATACAGTCCCACTTGCTTATTTTTGCTTTTGTTCCTTTGCAGTTGATGTCAAATCAAAAAATTCAGTGTCAAGACCAATGTCATGGAGCTTCTGCCTTATGTTTTGTTATAGGATATTTATAGTTTGAAATCTTACATTTAAGTCTTTAATCCATTTTGAGTTGATTTTTGCATATGACAAGGGACTAATTTCATTGTTTTGTATGTAGCAATCTAATTTTTCTAGCACTGTCTTTTGAAGACATTATTCTTTCTCCACTGTGTATTCTTGACACACTTGTCAAAGATCAGTTGACAATATGCATGAGTTAATTTCTGACTCACTATTCTGTTGTATTGTTCTGTATGTTTGTCTTAATGCCAATACCATGCTGTTTTGATTATTATAACTTTGTAATATATCTTGAAATCAGGAAATGTGATGGCTGATTCTTCCTTCTCAAGATTGTTTTGGCTATTCAGGGTCCTTTGTGGATTCATATAAATTTTAAGACTTTTTGTATTTCTATTTTTTTAATGCCATTGGGATTTTGATATGGATTTCACTGACTCTATAGATCACAATGGGTAGTGAGGATATTTAAACAATATTGTGTCTAATTTATGAATGTGGATGCCCTTCTATTTATTTGTGTCTTCTTTAATTTCTTTCATCAGTGTTTTTTAGTTTTCAGTGTACAAGTCTTTCAACTCCTTGGTTAAGTTAATTTTTAAGTAGTCTTGAGAAACTCTCAAAATTTCATACTAGTTCAAGCAACTATCTTTGTTCTTAGTGGCACCCAGTCACCTACAGTATGCTGGGTCCCATCAGCACTCTACAACACAGGCAGCAGAAAATCAGTCCCTCAAGTAGCCTCCAGAAAAGCTAGGATCCCACTCAGGATACCCACATTACATCTAGCTGTCGTGTCTCCTTAGGTTGCTCTTGGCTGTGGCAGTTTTCAGATTTTCCTTATCTTTTATAATCTTGACAGTTTTAAGGAGTACTGATCAGGCATTTTATAACCATCCCTTAAATGAGATTTGTCTAATATTTTTCTCATGATTAACTGGGGTTATGAATTTTTTGAAGAAAAAATAGAGGTAAAGTGCCATTGTTATGAAATAATATCAAAAGAACATACAATTAACATGACATTATTGTTGATTCCAACATTGATCACTTTGCAGAGTTAATAGTTGTCAGAGTTCTCCAAAATGAAGTTAATCTTTCTGTCCCTTCCCAAACTGTATTCTCTGAAAGGAAATCACTTTCCATAGCTCATATTTAAAGAGTGGGAACTTATGTTCCACACCTTTCAGGGCACAATACATAAATTATGTGGAATTCTTTTGCATGGGAGATTTGACTGTTCTCCACTTACTTTGCTATTCTATTTATATTAGTATAAATTCATGAATTTTTATACATTGGACTATAATCCAATATTACTTAATTTTGTTACTCTAACTGTTGTAAGTTTGACAACTGGGAGCTCTTTCAGTCGTCTCCTTTCTTTTATCATATCACTATGGGGTTGTTTTTAGCTTGGGGGGACATTTTTTTTAGCATCACAGCCTGCTGTGTCAGGACCCAGTTCACTCACCAGCGATCAGCACAAACCCCAGCACCCCTAGGCCCCAGCCCTGCAGACCAACAGGCCAACACCCATTCTGAGACACTTTGGGCTCCTCAGTCAGCCACCCCAGGATACAGTTACACCTGCCAGTGGGATCTCTGGACTTTGCCCTCAACTAACCGGAGTGCTGACAGCAGAGTGACAGGGCTCTAAGAACCCTAAACCCTGCAGCCAGAGACCTCAGGACCTGACTCTGCCCACCAGTGGCTCCGCACTTGCCTCAGGACTTGTCTACACATATCAGTCATCAGGCACCTGTCCTGAGATCCTCTGGACCCAGTGCCTGATCACCCTCAGGCCAACGTCAGGCTGGGGACACCTTGAACCCCTGAGCCAGTAGCCCCAGGCTCTAGCTCCACTCATCAGTGGACCAGTATCAACTCTGGGACACCCCAGAGCTCACAGTCACTCATGTCAGGTTTCAGTCCCACCCACCAACAGGCTATCACAAGTCCCAGGACCCCTCAGGGCTCCAAAGCCAGTTGCCTCAAGACACAACTCCAGCAGCCAACAGCTGCCAGCAGTCTGCACACAAAGCAGGCCCAGGCAACCAACCAAACTGGGGCCGCCACACCTAATACAGCACCCACAGTGGTCAAACAACCACAACAGAAGAACCCATGAAGCCCACATCGGGGGCACCCTTAGAGCACATAGCTCTGGTGACCAGAGGGGAGTGTGTTCCTGGGATGCATAGGACATCTCTTACAAAATGCCACTTCTACAAAGTTGGGAAACACAACAAAAGTAGCAAATACATAGAAATAAAAATAGCAAATTGGGCAAAACAAGATGACAGAGAAACATGTTTCAAACAACGGAATAAGGTAAAACCCCAGAAGAAATAAGTAAAGGGAGACAGGAAACCTACCCAAAAGAGTTACAGGGTAATGGTTGCAAAGGTGATCAAAGAACTTGGGAGAAAATTGAATGAACAGAAGGAAGTGTTAGAAGTTGTTAGCAAAGAGAAAATATAAAGGACAATCAAAAAGAGATGAAAAATCCAATACCCTAAAATTTGATATGGAACCACAAAAGATCTTGAATTGCCAAAGCAATCTTAAGAAAAAAAGAACAAAGATGGAGGCATAACCCTCCCAACAAACTACCAGAAAGAGACATTAAGAAAACAATCTCATTTACAATCTCATCAAAAAGGATAAAATATCTAGGAACAAATCTAACTAAGCAGTAATAAACTTGTACTCAGAAAACTGTAAGACACTAATGAAGAAATCAAAGGTGACACAAACAGATGGAAAGATATACAAGTGTACGGATTAGAAGAAATCAGCATTGTTAAACTGTGCATACTACACAAAGCAATCTACAGGTCTAACGCAATCCCTATAGAAATACCCATGACATTTTCACAACTAGGTCAAACAATCCTAAAATTTATGTGGAAATATGAAAGACTCTTCAGCTAAAGGAATCTTGAGAAAAAAGAACACAGCTGGAGGTATCACTCTTCTTGACTTCAGACTGTGCCACAAAGCTACAGTCATCAAAACAACGTTGTACTGGCACAAAAACAGATACATAGATCAATGGAACAAAACAGAGAGCACAGAAGTAAGCCCATGCACTTACAGTCATCAATCTACAACAAAGGAGGCAAGGATTACAATGAAGAAAAGACAGTCTCTTCAGTAAGCGGCGCTGACAAAACTGGAAAGCTACATGTCAAAGAACACATTCAGAACTTATCTCATATCATATACAAAAGTAAATTCAGAATGGATTAAAAGTCTAAATATAGAAACAAAATCCAAAAATCTACAGAAGAAAATATAGGCAGAACACTCTATGACATAAATGTTGGCACTATTTTCATGGTTCTATGTCCTAAAACAAAGGAAACAAAAGCAAAAATAAGCAAATAGGACCTAATTAAACTTAAAAGCTTTTGCAAAACCAATACAGTATTGTAAAGTAATTGGCCTCCAATTAAAATAAGTAAATGTATATTAAAAAAAAAGCTTTTGCATGGCAAAGTAAACTACTGACAAAACAAAAGACAACCTATAGAATGGGAGAAAATATTTGCAAATGATATGACTGACAAGGGGCTAAAATCCAAAATGTATATAAACAGCTTATGCAGCTCAATATAAAAAAAAATCCTATCAAAAATGGGCAGAAGACCTGAAAAGACATTTTTCCCAAGAAGACATACAGATGGCCAATATACCAATGAAAAGATGCTCAACATTGTAAATCATCAAAGATATGCAAATCAAAACCATAATGAGATATCACCTCATGACTGTCTGAACTGCTATCATTAAAAGGACCACAAATAACAAATGCTGGCAAGAATGTGAAAAAAAGTGAACCTCTGTTTGCTATTAGTGGGAATGTAAATCAGTGCAGGCACTATGGAAAACACTATGGAGTCTCCTTAAAAAACTAAAAATAGAACTACCATATTATTCAACAATTCCACTCCTGGGTATATATTAAAAAAAAAAACACTAATTTGAAAAGATATGGGCAACCTATCTATTTACAGCAGCATTATTTACAATAGTCAAGATATGGAAGCAACCTAAGTGTCCATTAATGTAAGAATGGACAAAGTTGCTGTGATACATATATACAATGGAATATTGTTGTTCATTGTCCAGTTGCTAAGTCGTGTCTGACTATTTGTGACCCCATGGACTGTAGCATGCCAGGCTTCTCTGTCCTTCACCATCTCCCAGAGCTTACTCAAACTCATGTCCATTGATCCAGTGACGCCATTCAACCATCTCATCCTCTGCTGCCCCCTTCTCTCCTGCCCTCAATCTTTCCCAGCATCAAGGTCTTTTCCAATGAGTAGGCTCTTCACATCAGGTGGCCAATGTATTGGAGCTTCAGCATCAGCCCTTCCAATGAATATTCAGGACTGATTTCCTTTAGGATTGACTGGTTTGATTTCCTTGCTGTCCAAGGGACTCTCAAGAGTCTTCTCCAACACCACAGTTCAAAAGCATCAATTCTTCAGTGCTCAGCCTTCTTTATGGTCCAACTCTCACATCTGTACATGACTACTGGAAAAACCATAGCTATGACTCTATGGACCTTTGTCGGCAAAGTGATGTCTCTGCTTTTTAATTACAATGGAATATTACTCAGCTGCAAAAAAGAATGAAATTTTGTCTTTTGTCACAATATGAATAGTCAAAGATATTATGCTTCGTAAAATAAGTAAGACCAAGAAAGACAAATGTTGTATGTCATCACTGGTATATGGAATCTTAAAAAATAACACAAATGAATGAATATAACAAAACAGAACCATATTTATAGAAGAAACTAGTGATTACCAGTGGGGAGAGGTTTTCGGAAGGGATAGGTACAAACCTTTGTGTGTGAAATAAATAAGCTCTAAGGATATATGGTACAGTATATATGCTGTACTGCATATACAGCATATATAGGGAATATAGCCTATATCTTATAATAACTTTTATAATAACTTTATAATGTTTACATTATAACTTTATATATATTTACATATTTTATATATGTGTTATTTATAATAACTTGAAGTGGAGTATAATTATAAAAATACTGAATTGCTATGGTGTGCACCTGAAACAAATATAATAAAAAATTCTCAGTTTTACTTATGACTTATATTGCCACCTCAAAGACTTAAAATGAACTTAGGCAGAAAAAATTTGGGATAGCTAATTCCATACTAATATATTTCCCTTTCTAGGAGAGAAAATAATATTAAAAAATGAAAAACTTGAGGACTCTTGGCCCTCATTTTAATTCCCTTGAGTGCAGTCTAGCTATAAACATCATGCAATACAGGTTGTATATTTATTTCTATTAGATTTTTAGTTGTTTTGTAGCACCATATCCAAAGAAAGACAAAAATCACAGAAACAAACTGGACACTAGAGTCTCCCAATGATTTCTTTTTTGTGTTGACAGCTCATTCCTCGTTATTACATCTTCAAACAGTAATTTTTTCTAATTGGTAGTGAAGCATTCAAAAGTCCTAAATCTTTGTCCATCCATCAAATATAAAATAAAGTTCAATTGGGCTGTGATTTTCTGTTTGAGAGGGAGTAAATCTCAACAGGCACATTATATCAATCTTTTTCTACAAAACACTTTCTTGGAAAGAGCTGAAATTCTTCTTGTCTTCTTTTTAATGGAATGAAAATGCGCAAGAATAGAAATCTGGCACTGGTGTCAGAACTAAAGGAAATCTCTATAACAAAAACAGATAAGTTCAAAAGCCTACTTAAAATGTTCAATATTTTATAATGATTGCGATTCTCAAACGTTTCGAACCTTGTGCTTAAAGAAATGTTTTAGCAGTTTAAACACTGTGAAACTTTACTGAAGCCACTGTAAATGAATTTTACAACTCCCATGAAGAAAAACTCACCCCACGATTCTTTCCACAGTTTTACTAAACAGGTTTTTCAAATATACAATAGAACATGCAACCTAAAGTATGCCAGGCATTTGATTTCAAATCAGTGTTTGGCAACAATGCTGTTAAAGGTGCCTGCAAGTCACAGCATATATGCATAAGCATTTAGAATAGGAATAGTCCTAAACTGCTTTTTCCAATAATGTCAATACTGTTTCTTTTTTCTCCTTCTATAAAAACTATCTTCTACCTTTTTTTAGCCTCATGGTTTCCTTTTGTGTCCATACAGAAAGAGTGGATGCCAAGAGTAGAATTGACACCAAACCTCACGTCTTTCATAGCATTTGAGAATAGCTTACTATTAAAAAGAAATGACTGCTCTCCCAAATACATTTTTAGAGATGTATTGCCTGACACTTCAGATGTGTTCAGTTATAGAATGATTCTGTCTGTAATCTGTTCATTTTACTTCTTTTTTCCCTGTGAAATGTTTTACTCTCCAACATTTCCCTCTGGTGTCATTTAAGCATTTTCTCTTAAGTTATCACCTTTACCCCTCTTCCCAGTTTTTTATTTTATGGCTTTTCTATTATGCTCCGTCGGAATTCTACCTAGTCACCCTTTGGCTGCATGTATGTGCACTCGGCAAACTAAATCTGACAAAAATCTGTGAATTGTTCATCACGGCACCTTTTGGACACACACGAAGCATCAAGCAATCTAGGGGATGAAGTTCTTTGCATGTTAGTATGGAGAATATGGAATGCTATCTTTGAAGATTAGTGATTCTACTGTTTTAATTTTAGCACTTGTCTAAGATACCTACTTAAGGCAAATTCCATAAACTTCAAATGAAATCTCCAGGTCTTCTGTAATGAAGGCAAAGTAGAAACAAGTAAGAAATAGTTTTGTTTATATGTAAGGTTTTAAAGATAATAATATATCGATAGATATACATAAATACCACATATACAGTGCTGGGCAGTAAATGGAAAAGTTATGAAAATGATATATAAAAAGGAATAAAAGCATAGTCATTCAAAGTGATCAGAGTAGGGTATAAAATAACTATAGAGATTTGCAAATCCTGAAAGAGGTGGTGAATTGAGACCTGAATCACAATAACAGAATTGGAATGGGAATTTCAACTGTATGTATCAATAGTAGGTTAAATTTTATTTGGGGGCTACTCAAAACAACAGAAAATTTCTTCTTGGGTTTCTGTAACTAGAACCTCTTAGTCACGAAGTCTATTTTACTATTCATGTCAGGGAATCCAAGGGCAAAGTATACTAAAATAAGATGAAAATACATAAATATGACTTCTCAAGCATCCTGACATCTGAAATGTATGTCCTCAAAATGTATACCACTTGGAAATTTCCTTACCTATTCATCTACCTACTCTTTGCTATCTATTTTAGTAAGTGAAAGAAGTAGGCAAGTGAGTAAGAAGAATAAGGATAACAAAAATACATTTAAAACTAGAATTTAAGTAGCTTTCCTTTGTAGAGAATATAAAGCAACCCCCAGAACAGTGAGTAGAGTTTTTAATGTCTTAACCTTTCTTTAGAGTGAAGTTTTGTGCTGATAGCTCAACTCAACTGGAGTTATTTTTCAAGGTTAATTTAAAGATATCAAAGTTGATTGACTAAAACATAACACTAAAACATCAAGTCGGTATTTTTATTAACATTTCATTCATCGTTTGTGGGAAAGAAATCAACCTGTCCTGGTCAATATGTGTGTAGCACCATGACACACCCACACAGAAGAATCTACTCTTTACGTCTAAGCAGGCGTAGTCCACGCAGTAGGGAAATGTATTAGGCAGTTGTTTTCTAATTCACTAAAACAGTGCCCTCTTTGCTACACCTATGACTAAGATTTCTGGATACTTTAGAACTGAACTATTCTCAGTGTGCTTGAGCCTGATACCACCTTGAATATTCACCATTCACAAACTGGCACTTTTGCTAAAGGAATTCACACATGTGACTTATTTCCATGGCAACCCCTAAATAACAGATTCCAAAATCAGCTACAAGAAAAAAGGGGAAAAAAAGGACCCTCACCCTAGTTCTTGGCACAGTTATCCTGAGCATCTTTGAAGCCTTTTTGGTTTGGTTTCAAAACCAGCTCTGTCATAAGAGAGAAAGTGAGATCATGCTTTATCCTGCAGATTGGCAATTAGAACCAAGCTGTCTTCTCATGAGAATCTAAAACTAGATTTGGGGAGTAAAGAAAGCATCTTCAAAAGTCATGTTCCAGATAAGGGTTTCTTCAAGAGCATCTTGCTGTTATCTTTTAAAAATTTCTTTTGCTGAACTCCAATTGCTTTGAGGAAGGCAGAAGCATCAGAATTCCAACCTTCTAATGAATAACTGGGCTTCTCTGATAGTTCAGTGGTAAAGAATCTGCTTGCCAATGCAGGAGACATGGGTTCAATCCCTGGGTTGGAAAGATCCCCTGGGGAAAAAAAATGGCAACCCACTCCAGTATTCTTGCCTGGGAAATCCCATGGACAAACAAGTCTGATGGGTTACAGTCTATGAGAATGCAAAAGAGATGGATATGACTTGGCAACTAAACAACAATGAAAAACGAATACCAACATAATTAGTATTTGAATATTCAGACAAATTCCAATATTCATACTTAGAACCATCTTTATTTTTGTGTTTCTCAGCAAGACTATCTTTTTGGCAGCAACCAGATGTTGACACCAAATTTATGTGTGACCTCCTGAAGGCAGGGAAATGGGGAGCCTTCATGAACTGAATGTATCCTTCACATTATCACTTTTAAACTTCATACCAATTCTAGAGGAAGGGAAGATTTCATTTCCATTTTCCAGTTTAGGAAACTGAGCCTCAGAACTGATAAGTAACTTGTTCAGATCATCCAGCTAATAAATAGAAGAATCAGGATTCAAAGTGGAAGAATCAGCTTGAATGAGTTCACTCAACCTATAATCATCATCTTTAAATATGGAATTCAGAAAGAAAAGTACCATTCCCTTACTTTTTAAAAACGTCTCTTTCCAGAAACGTGTACCCCAGTGTTCATCGCAGCACTGTTTATAATAGCCAGGACATGGAAGTAACCTAGATGTCCATCAGCAGATGAATGGATAAGAAAGCTGTGGTACATATACACAATGGAGTATTACTCAGCCATTAAAAAGAATACATTTGAATCAGTTCTAATGAGGTGGATGAAGCTGGAGCCTATTATACAGAGTGAAGTAAGCCAGAAAGAAAAACACCAATACAGTATACTAATGCATATATATGGAATTTAGAAAGATGGTAACAATAACCCTGTATGCGAGACAGCAAAAGAGACACAGATGTATAGAACAGTCTTTTGGACTCTGTGGGAGAGGGAGAGGGTGGGATGATTTGAGAGAGTGGCATTGAAACATGTATAATATCATATAAGAAACGAATCACCAGTCCAGGTTTCGATGCAGGATACAGGAAGCTTGGGGCTGGTGCACTGGGATGACCCAGAGGGATGGTATGGGGAGGGAGGTGGGAGGAGGGGTTCAGGATGGGGAACATGTGTACACCCGTGGTGGATTCATGTTGATGTATGGCAAAACCAATACAATATTGTAAAATAATTAGCCTCCAATTATTTTTTTTCTTTATTTTATTTATTTTTTAATTTTATTTTATTTTTAAACTTTACATAATTGTATTAGTTTTGCCAAATATCAAAATGAATCCGCCACAGGTATACATGTGTTCCCCATCCTGAACCCTCCTCCCTCCTCCCTCCCCATACCATCCCTCTGGGTCGTCCCAGTGCACCAGCCCCAAGCATCCAGTATCGTGCATCGAACCTGGACTGGCAACTCGTTTCATACATGATATTTCACATGTTTCAATGCCATTCTCCCAAATCTTCCCACCCTCTCCCTCTCCAATTAAAATAAATAATTTTTTTTAAAAAGTATCTTTCCAAGTTAATTTCTATATTGAGATTCCCTTTACAATACACACATAATTTGCAATAAAAGATAACATGAGCAGATTAATACATCAAACTGTTCATTAATGCTTTTACTCATTTTTTCTTAAAAAAGGAAAGGAAAAAACACAAACATTTGCCATATAACAGGTCAGCATGCTTTGCACATTAACTGAGTTTCTGCACATGTAGTTCAGGGACATCATAGGGCCTAATATAGGAGTTCTTCTTGGTTTATGCTTTATTTCCTATAAAACAACACAGTACAGTATGCCTTTTGTTTCAGATAAAAATAAGTTTGTACACTGACCTCCACCTGATGCTAACAAATTTTACAGATTTGCTTCAAATTTACACAGATTTTTAATTTATCAGTTCAGTTCAGTTGCACAGTCATGTCCGACTCTTTGCGACCCCATGGACTGCAGCACACCAGGCCTTCCTGTCCATCACCAACTCTCGGAATTTACTCAAACTCATGTCCATTGAGTCAGTGATGCCATCCAACCATCTCATCCTCTGTCATCCCCTTCTCCTCCAGCCTTCAATCTTTCCCAGAATCAGGGTCTTTTCAAATGAGTCAGTTCTTCGCATTAGGTGGCCAAAGTATTGGAGTTTCAGCTTCAGCATCAGTCCTTCCAGTGAATATTCAGGACTGATTTCCTTTATCATCAAGTATGAAAAGCCTGGCTATGACAGTTATTGTGTCATACTGGGTTTGTTTGGATCTTGTGTTGACTTCGACCCTAAATAATCATGAAAGTGGTTCTTCTGCAGAAGTATTTGAGCTGTTCTCTGTTCTTAATTCATTCTTAATTCTTAAATGTTGATGAGCTGAGAATGTACTGAAATTGTGTAATCAGCTAGCTTTAACTTTTTGTCCTTTCAGGGTGCTTTTCTAAATTAAATTGCGTCTTACTTTAATTTTATATAGATGACTATATCCAGTTACCACAGAACAATTTAATTATATTTTGTTCCTGCCCAATCATTGACTTGAGGCAAATCTTTAATACTAATGACTATATGCTACTAACATTGTTGTTATTGTCAGTCACTAAGTTGTGTCCGACTCTTTGTGACCCTGTGGACAGTAGCACGCCAGGCTTCCCTGTCCTTCACTACCTCCCAGAGTTTGCTCAAACTCATTCCATGGAGTCAATTATGCCATCCAACCATCTCACCCTCTGTTGTCCCCTTCTCCTCCTGCCCTCAATCTTTCCCAGCATCAGGGTCTTTTCCAATGAGTCAGCTCTTCGCATCAGGTAGCCAAAATATTGCTACTAATGTTAACAAAAGAAATTCTTTAAAAATTTGCTTTCCTCTTGGTATATGATAGACTATTCCTTTCCTCTTGCTTAAAATGTTTCTTTCAATTCCTACTGCATACACATAAAATTCAAATTCCCATTGCAAACAAGAAGGCAGACCTCCCTTTTCCTTCCACTCTTCTATGAATCACAGGCTAAAGCTTTAAAAAGCCTATTAAATCTGAATCCAAATCCTGTCTCTGCCACTCTTTGCCAATGTAAACTTGAGATATTTGGAGGCTTAGTTTTACTTTATCTGAGCTAAGACTTCTCTTGTGAAAAATAGGGGTAATAATACCTGACTCAAAATTTTTGTAAGGAATAAATGTTAGAAAACATATACAACATTGAAAACAGTGACTGGTCATTCCTGCCAACACAGCAACCCTTCTAGCTGTTCCCCACCCCCAGTTCTTCCCCAAACTCCCCTCTATTTATCCTGTTCTCTAACCACACTGAGCAGCCTTCTTTCCCTGAGGAATAAATGCTTTCTTGCTCTCTGCCCTCACACATGCCATGCACGCTGGAATAGCCTTCACTCCCTTCTTCTCATTACACTGCTCCTTCGGTCATCTGGGTGGCATCTTCTTTATGATGACTTACTTCCTTGACCTCTCTCCACGTGAGTTCAGAGTTTTTACCTTTTTCTGAATTTATGCAGCAGGTCTTTAAAAACCTCTGATATAGCTATGATACGGTACTGATACGATGGTATGTTTACCTTTAGGCCTTTCCTAGTCATCTGAGCCCCCTGAAGGCAGAGTTGCCATAAATCATGTGTCCCTAGTACCTAGTGTTCAATATTTTTTGAATGAAAAAATCCTGTGCTTAAGAAATTCATGACCACTATATCCCATTTCCTTTTCACTTCTTCTCTATCCACAGCTAAGACAAAATTGTTCTTTTGCTCTGGGGGCTTGTATTTAGTAGGCACAGGACAAATGTCTGTCCATTTTATATAGTAGGAACAAGAATAAGTGTTTTAGGAGCAGGGAGATTGAGAATGAAGGGAAGGAGAATTAAATGGACTTGAAAAGAGAAGGGATCATAAGAACATCACCTTCGTTTATCATCTCCGTTGTAATCTCACTTTTGAAAACTTGACAAGTATGTAGTACCAAATGTATGCTATGTCCTGCAGAAGACAGATTTCTTTTTCCCCTTTCAACTTTTTAAAATCACACACTAGGAGGTGAAAAGACAATTGAGAGAGGAGGTTTTATGTTTAAAGTATGAGCTAGCCATCTATGAGGTCTCTCAGAGTCAGACACGACTGAAGCGACTTGGCAGCAGCAGCAGCAGATAGTTTTTTGTTTTGTTTTTTTTTTCATTTCAACTTGATTTTATTTTTTTTAATTTTTTTTATTTTATTTTTTAACTTTACAATATTGTATTGGTTTTGCCATATATCAAAATGAATCCACCACAGGTACACATGTGTTTTCCATTCTGAACCCTCCTCCCTCCTCCCTCACCATACCATCCCTCTGGGTCATCCCAGTGCACCAGCCCCAAGCATCCAGTATCGTGCATCAAACCTGGACTGGCGATTTATTTCATATATGATATTATACATGTTTCAATGCCATTCTCCCAAATCATCCCACCCTTTCCCTCTCCCACAGAGTCCAAAAGAAAAAAACTTGGTGATGAAAAACAGCATAGGAAAAGGTAGACAGTTTTCTTGAGATACAAGAACATCAATCTTTCTTCTTAAAAAGAAACAAAAAAAAATGGAGTCCAGGATTAAGATTAGTATGCATTCTGGAGGGAGAGATGTATCATGAAATGTGTTTCCATGTCAAAAGTCTCTTCTAGTCTGCTGACCCCGGCAGATGCTCAGATTGATTGACTCCATCTCTATTACCAGTAGGGGGAAAGGCAGTGGTGACTGATGACTTTCTCAATATCCATCTTTTTTTATTCAAAGAAGTAAGAAGGATTCCACGAGATAAATGTTGGAGTAGGTATCATCTGTCTTTTTGGCCTGATACAACGTTCATGGTTTCTTAAGAATGTGAAGCCAAGGGGATAGAAAGAAGCAGAACAAGTGTTCTTGAAAAACAGATTAATTTTTTTTGCTAAATTCTACAAATCTTGGCATCTTGAAATTTCCTTAAATATATACAAAAGATAATAGTAGCTAAGATAGGAAAATTACATAGACACATTAACGTGTGAGTGTGCTCAAAATTATTTCTACTACCAACCACGAGTAGTATACTTGTCAGGTAGTTTATGAGATCTAACACATGTTTTCTTAAAACTTAATCTACAAAATGTAGTCCAACCTTAAAAACCATACGCAAACACTTCTAGTTCAATTTTTCAGATTTTTTTTCTCAGTCTTCAACTTCTTACATGAACTTCTGACAAACCTGACTAGGCCAAATGTTTTTCTACTTTGGAGAACTCAGTTCCCTTGATACTCTCAGCTGCCAATTTTCTTTTCTGCTCATTGACTTTTAAAAAATCTTCGGCAATTGTCTCTATTTAAAACAGTTTAATTATGCAATTATTAAATTAATTCACTATTACATAGAATTCAAATAATTTAGGACTTCAAATAAAATGGATGGATATTCCACTTTCAAATGGATATTGAGAAAGTCATCAGTCACCACTGCCTTTCCCCCTACTGGTAATAGAGATGGAGTCAATGAATATGAGCATCTGCCGGGGTCAGCAGACTAGAAGAGACTTGTGACATGGAAACTTCAAATAAAGTTCCCCTGGATTTCTCTTCCAATCCCCATTCCCAGAAGGGCAATCAATATTAACATACCTCTTTATATATATTGACATACATACATATAAGATATATAAATACATATATATGTGTGTGTATATATATATATGACTTTGTTTTGTGTATTTCGGTGTTTGTTTTACATAAATAGGATCATACCCAAATCATTTTAACTCTTTTCCTTACCCATTTTCTTATGTCAGTAATAGACATCTGCTATAATTTTCCAAGTGTGATATGTCATGTTTTATTTAACAACCCACCCACCATGAATATTTGGATTATTTGGATTATCTCCATTTGGTTTTGTCTTGTTTTATTCTCTCCTATTTTTTTAAGACTTTATTTTTTAGAGAATTTTAAGGTTCACACCAATATGGAACAGCAGGTACAGTGTTATCCCACATGCTCACTGCCCAATACATGCATATCCTTCCCCATTATCAACATTCCACACCAGAGTGGTACATGTGTTATAACTGATGAACTTCTATTGACACATAATTATTACCCAAAATCTGTATTCCATAGATTTTACTCTTGTTGTATATTCTATGGGTTTGGGCAAATGTATAATGACATGTATCTCCATTATAGTATCATATAGAATATTTTCACTGACAGAAAAATCCTATGTGGTCCATCTATTTATCTTTCACCTGTTCTCCATTTTTGCCATTGAAGAAAATAGTAAAAACAAACAAGAAACCTCAATGAGCATGATTGTGCTCTATTTTCTTTCTAGGATATTGTATTAGTCAGCTCAGACTACCATAACAAAATACCATAGACTTAAATAAAATTATTTCAATCACAGTTCAGGAGGCTGAATGCCTGAGATCAGGGTACCAGCTTAGGTTCTCATAAGAGTGCTCTTCTTGGCTCGCGGAGTTCTTACATGACTTCATCTAATCCTAAATTCCCATCTCAAAATTCCATCCATCACACTGGAAGTTAGAAATCCAACATATGAATTTTGAAGATACACAAACATTCAGTCCATGGCAGATATATACCAAGGAGGAGAGCTGCAGTGTGGAAGGTTCTGCCAGATTGTCTCCCAGAAGGATTGTACCAACTTACTGAAACACCAAAATGCTTGAAACTACCCACTGCCCAATGCTATTACTATCACTGGATTTGTCAATCTTTCTTAGTTTTCCATTTTTTTAAGGGAAAAAAAATGCTATCTAATTGTTTTAATTTAATTTGTATCCTTCACTTACTACTGAAGTTTTAAAACATTTCAAAAGTTCATTGGGTCTATGTACTTTCCTTTTGAATTACCTACACATCCCCTTTGTTCATTGGGTTTTTGTTTTGTTTGAAGAAGTTCTTCTTATATTCTGAATGCTAATCCACTATAAACTCTGTGATGCCAACGGTTTTATCTGTTTTGCTCTCTAGATTCCTATATCCAAAAATGATACCTGGAACATAAATTGTACTCAATAAATGTTTATTGGAAATATGAATAAGAAAGTGGATGAATAAACATTTCCCAGTGTACTGCCTGTCTGGACTTTATAGGGTCCAATTTAAATAAAAGTTTTAAATTGTGTTAATCATATTTATCAATGACTTTTACTAAGTATTTTAAATTTCATGTCTTATAACCATTTCAATTAAAGTTTATAAACAGATTCTTGAATATTCCCCTCTAATTCTACACTCCTTTTACCAACTCTATTCATTTTACTCAATTTAATCCACTTTCTTTATTTATGATATCTGTAATCTGAATAAAAATGGTAAGTATATTAATACAAATATTAAGAAATTGATTAAAAGTAACATCATGGGATGCATCTTTACAGAAAATCACATTTCAGACATACCGAAATTTTGTTTTACTGCTGATGGACTTAAAATTTGATTCTTTTTATTCAGGAAGTTATTATCTTCCTGAAGCACATTCAAACATGGAATGGTACACAAGGTTCCCTAGAGAAGAAAATAGCAACCCACTCTAGTATTCTTGCCTGGAAAATTCCATGGACTGAGGAGCTTGGCGGGCTACAGTCCATGGGGTTGTAAAGAGTCAGCCATGACTGAGCAACTGAGCACGGCACACACAAGGTTATGTTTCTGTGATGGTGACCTTTGAGAGTCACATCAGTCTCCAAAAAAGGCTCTATGAAGTGTGTTTTGGAAGACAGCACACTATTTCCATTTGTATTCAATCTGTTATTTAAAATTAAACTACCTCGTATATTGGGCCCTCAATGAAATATTGTAAATAAGATAGAGAATGTCAGCACCACTATTTCTTTGCATGCATGCTAAGCAAAACTCACAGAAGAAAAACCCTAGGACATGATGTCAAGCAAAGCCTTCAGAAACATAGTAGCAGTATACATTTGGAAAATAAAAAGTAAGATGTGCACACCAAAGTTACCTTGGTAGCCAAAACAGAAAGTCTCCTATGAGTGTTCCTTATCACAGCAATAGTACCTGGGAAGGATGGATGGTCATACCTGTCTTTCTGACCATGTTCCCAGTCCTGAGTAGTAGCACTGGCAACACGTAATATGAAAACTATCAATACATGCTGACAGTGTTTGTACTTCAGGTGGTGAGAAGCCCTGTGAGCTGAGGAAGGAAAAACAAAGAACAGGGACTAATAATATCTTAGACTGAGGTGAGATGTATTGCAAACCATGGAAGAAAGGAGATGGAAATATAAAATGATCCAAATAAGGCAGAAGAGGGAACTGATCATTTAAGGAATCAAGGCAATACATTCATGTTCATTTAAATAAGAGCAAAAGCATCTGTTAAATTATTTATCACTGGTTTTGCATACTAGCATGGTTGTTGCAGATTATATTACTCATGTACAGTCATCCACTGAAAAGTTCAGCACATGACTAAGAAACTTTCTCTTGGTGAATAATTATTTGTACAGTGCTTACCTTTTATGAGCCAAAATTATTAATACTAATCAATATAACCTGCTTAATTCTGAGCTATAATTGTGGGAAAGAGGTTAGCAGATGTAATCACTTCACAGAGCAATAACTATGACACAGGGATGTAAAATGACTTCTCCAAAATAACACTATACCCACAAATCATGCCTATGTTGTATTGTAGATTTATAAAATGAAGCGAACCTTCTGCCCCTCACAGATTTAACACTGACTAGTGACCCATTATCCACACAGAGATGACAGACACACACACCAAGTCAAATAAGCAGAGATAGTATGTGCTTAAGAAGGTGAGTTAACCAGTAAAATGTTAGTTCCACCAGTTTTAAAATCAAATCAGTCTCCAATTCAACTTTATAAATTGAACATATGTAAGTTGCAATCATCTTCAATTGCTATAAAAACTTTCAAAACACACAAAAGTGTTATTTTGAAAAATGCAGAAATGAAATTCAACGAGTATTATTGAGCAACTACTGTGTGCTAGGAGCCACATATAAAAAGGGAACTGGAAAATGGTCCATGTTCCTAAAGTGCTTTCAATCTAATGGTCTATTTGGAGGGGTTCTATAGGGCTCAAGACACAGAAGGCCACAGAAGGACCTTAAATTCTACCCAAACAGCAGAGGCACCCAAAAAAACAGAAGGAGCAGCACATGGAAGACTCGGGATATGAACAGCACTTGGGTAACAGGTCTAAATGGTGCTACATCACAAGCAGAAGGGCAGGAGATGAAAACTAGCATATTAGGCAAGGGCTTCTTGTGGTGTGTAGGCAAATTCAGAGTGTATGGAACTGTCCCTGGTCTATTTTCTTTGTGAAGCAAAAAGGAGCTCCTTTAACATCCCATCTCCATCCACAAACATATCCAACTTTCATTGTCCTGGATAACTAAACACTTTGAGCTCATGATCAGATTCTCTATCATTATCTCCCTGGCCTTCACGGCTTACCTCTCTTTCTCTGGCTTCAGCTTTATTGATATCTTCCTCAAAGACTATAAATACAATTCCATCCTTAAAAATACAAAACTCCCACCACCTAGGGGCTGCCTCTTCTCTCCTTTTCATAACCAAGCATATCAAGCTCCTGAAAAGAAACTTCTATCAATACACACAGTTTCTGTTCTCACACCTCCACTGACATCATATTTGATTTCTCTTCTGCATTTGACTTTACTGATCGCTCCTCTGAATTTCTCCTGGCCATTATGTCCATGCCCATCCAAAAATATCTCAGTGCTTTCTCCATATCTTCTTGAACTGTTCCATTTAAGTGTCCTTTGCTACTGTAGTTCCTTGAAGTACTACCATACTCCATCCTCTTACTAAAAGAAAATCTTCAGTAATAACACTTCTCCCTTAGTAATAATATTTCTACCTTAAATTACGATTTTCTTTTATCTCCAAACTTCATGCTTATCAGACTAATCTATATTTGTCCCCACTTATTTTTCTGAATCTCTCTTCACTTCATGTATCAGTCTGAAACCACAACATTGGAGTGATCTGTTCTTTGAAGAGTCACAGATGTCCAACTAGCCAGGAAGTCCAATCATTTCTTCTCAGCAATCGTTTTGATCAACCACTCTTTAGCAGCCAAGGCTTTGTTCTTTCCCAAAACTTTCTCATTATTTGGATCCATGACACTCGGGATATCTCCTGATTCTCCCCTAACCACTTGGATTAAAAGTTAACAAAAGTTGATCAAAAGTTTACATGTTCTCCTGTGTTCAGATCTCTTGCCTGTCTCCCTGGAGAGCCCAGTATGATACTTTACGCAAGTTCTCCTAGACCAGGATCAGATCAGATCAGATCAGTCACTCAGTCATGTCCGACTCTTTGCAACCCCATGAATCGCAGCACACCAGGCCTCCCTGTCCATAAATGTCTGCCGACCACTCCTTTATAGACTGGAATCCTGTCCTAGGAGAATCTTCGTAAGGTATCATACTGGGCTATCCAGGGAGACAGGCAAGAGATCTCAACCACACCTGTTAATTGGGCTTCCTTTGTGGCTCAGCTGGTAAAGAAGCCACCTGCAATGCAGGAGATCTGGGTTCGATCCCTGGGTTGGGAAGATCCCCTAGAGAAAAGAAAGGCTACCACTCCAGTATTCTGGCCTGGAGAATTCCATGGACTATACAGTCCATGGGGTCACAAAGAGTCAGACACGACTAAGAGATTTTCACTACACCTTGTTAATTGACTTTTACAGATGCTAGCTATCTATCCCTCTGCCAAGGGAAATAAGCAATGCCCATGACATCCCATAATTTATTTCCCATTACACAACAAAGTTTAAACCCTTGGCCAAGCATTAGAAACCCTCCACCTTGGAACCCTAATATCTTTACATCCTACTGTATCTCTTGCTATCCACTCACCAGAAAGACATTATAATCAACATAATTATTAAGAATTGAATGATGAAGCAGGAAAAAAAAGGACAGATTTGGCCTCAGCTCAAATGCAGCCTCTATTGATGGACATGTTAATTGGCTTGATTACAGTAATTATTTAACAATGTATATGTATACTAAACCATCAATTTATATACCTTAAACATATTTTAACTATCAATTATACTTCAGTTTTTAAAAATGTAACCTGTACCTGTTTAGCAAGTTAATTTTCCTATGCCTAAATTGTCTTAATTCTTAGCCTCTCAAAAGAATCAGAATTCTCTAATAGAATGATTGGTATAAAACACAAATATTCATAATAACATCTAACATTTATGTCTATAACTACAGCAATATTTATTACTATGGACAGGTATTATACATATGCTAACTCATTTAATCCTCTCAAAAACCCTTTGAAGTAAGTAGTCTTATCACCTCCATTTTACCATTTTCCATTTGATGAGGAAGCAAAGACATAGAGGTTAAGTAACCCAAGATACACAAGCAGAGGGACAAGAGATGAAAACTAATTTTCTAATTTCTATTTTTCTAATACAAACTTAGAAAGTTACTATGCCCATGCATCAGGCTTCCTGATGCTTCAGACAGTAAAGAATCTGCCTGCAATGCAGGAGACCCAGGTTTGATCCCTGGGTGGGAAACATCCCCTGGAGAAGGGAATGGCTACCAACTTCAGTATTCTTGCCTGGAGAATTCCATAGACAGAGGAGCCTGTTGGGCTATAGTCCATGGGGTCACAAAGACTGGGACATGGCTGAGGAACTAATGCTTTCACTTTTCAAACCCCGTGAGCCGCAATTACTGAGCTCATGCTCTAGAGACCGCGAGCTACAACTGCTAAGCCTGCAGTCTGAAGCTACTGAGCCTGCGTGCCTAAAGCCTGTGTTCTGCAACAAAAGTCACCACAATGAGAAGCCCACGCACCACAACTAGAGAGCAGACCCTTGTTTGGGAAATTAAAATGAATAGTCTTGTTTAGGCTTCAGAGACAGAGAAGAGTAGGCCTCTGACCTTGCTTCTATCCTGCCTGGACACTGCCCTGATTGGGAGCGACTGTGAGTGACTGGCTGCTGTGAGTGCCAGCCTTGTAGCACCATAGATAAGATGGGGGAGAAATCTTGAGATTGTTGAGCCCCTCGAGGGGGGTTTAGCCAACTAAGCCCCGGGCTTGACTACATCCCAAGTTTTACACAACAAAACAAACAGCATTAACATGAAACCAGAGCTGCAATTTGATCACAGATTGATGATGGTATCCGTTTGCGACCTCCTGGGATTATAAACAGGAAGCCCAAACCCCAAACTACAATCTTTGAAGTCTCGCCCATGGAGCAGACAAGCTGCCTGGGACCTTTTCCCAGTTGAGACTCCAGATGTGCTGTGACACAGGACTTCCCAGCCCTGATTAAGTCTGGATGCTGGTCAAAACCCAATCTGGTGATGTATACTCTGCTATTCTCTTTTCTCTTAATGTTAGCATATTGAAAGTAAGTTCTATAATTCTCTAATAAATATTTGTATTATGTATTTGTATATAAAAAGTGGTTTATTTTGTTAACAAATCCTTTGAACCTAAGACAAAAGTGAAAACTTTTGGCAAAACACCCCTGCTCACCACAACTAGAAAAAACCGACACAAAAGCAACGAAGACCCAGCACAGCCAAAAAAAGAAATTTTAACTAAAAAAAAAATAAAAATTGGAATGCTGTAATGGGCTGAATGTTTGTTTGTGTCCCCCCGAAATTCATGTTTTAAAACCTAATCCTCAGTTCAGTTCTGTTGCTCAGTCATGTCCGACCATTTGTGACCCCGTGGACTGCAGCACGCCAGCATGCCTAATCCTCAATCAGTGTGATGTATTTCAAGTTGAGGCCTTTGGGAGGTAATTAGGTCATAAAGGAGAGCCCTCATGTAGGAAATTAGTGTCCTTTTAAGAAAAGACATGAGAGACCTTGCTTCCTCTCATTCAACTCACCATCACATGAGGAGAAAATGAGAAGGTGCCCACCTGCTAACCAGGAAACAGGTCTTCACCACACACTGGATCTGCTGACACCTTAATCCTAGACTTCCCAGCCTCCAGAACTGTGAGAAGTCAATGTTAATTGTGTAAGCTGCTCAGTCCATGGTATACCTGTTACAGAAACCTGAGCTAAGACAACAGTGGAATACAGTCACGTTTTAGAACACCTAACAGAGAGCACAGAACAGTCCCTGAATGAATCATTAAACACAAAAAGAATACCATTCTCTATACACTGCTTCACTCATACAGTTCCCTTATTGGAAATTCTATTTTGTCTCATTCTCTCTTCATATTCAGCTGAAAGCAGGCCCTCCTTTCATAGTCTATCTCAAACCTACCTCAACCCTCATCCCGTACTCCAATGACTTCTTACTAGTCATTTGTCTATGATTTATGAAACTAATTTGTATGCTATGGTCTGAATGGTGGTATCACTCCCTCCCCCCAAATTCATATATTGAAATCCTAATTGCTAGAGTTGATGGCATTAGGATGTGGGTTTAGGGGAGGTGATCAAATCATAAAAGTGGGGCCCTCATGAGTAGGATTTTATTGCTATTTAGTCGCTAAGTCGAGCCCAACTCTTTTGCTACCCCATGGACTATATAGCCCACCAGGCTGCTCTGTCCATGGGAGCTGCCAGGCAAGGATACTGGAGTGGGTTGCCATATCCTTCTCCAGGGGGCATTCCTTACCCAGGGATCAAATCTGTGCCTCAAGCATGGCAGGCGGATTCTTTACCACTGAGCCACCTGGGAAGCTTCATAAGTAGGATTAAAGCCTCATAAAAGAGGTTCTGGAGAGATTTCTAGCCCCTTCTACCATGAGAGGGTACAATGAGATGTCTATGATCTAGAAGAGAGCCCCCACTCAACCATGCTGGTACCCTAATCTCAGGCTTCCAGCCTCCGAAAATCTGCAAAATAAATTTCTGTTGTTTAAACTACTCCACCAGTGATATTTTGTTACAATGTCCTGAATGGACTAAGACACTTGTATCTCATGTATTTATGCATATGTCTAAAAAGATGTGACAAGATGAAGATTATGTTTGTTTTTGTTTTCTATCTTGAACCCTCTAAAACAATCTGGCACAATGCATTGCCTCAAACAAATGTTCAGTAAGTCTTTGTTGAATTAACTTTTAAGATTATCAGAATAAAGCTACTAGGTTTTTATACTTTGCAAGTGGGAGAATGAGCCTGGATCTTCATAATGTGACTTTGGTACTGTCTTCTTCCCTGGTCAAAAAGAGTATTCCATCAGATTTTATTTCCCATGTGAAGGCATTAATTGAAATGCAGACCTCCAAAAGGACTGGCTGAACCATGCTGGGCTTCAGTCAGGCACAGAGAAGTAACTACTTACTGTAAGACATCTACTTAGTTTCCCAGGACATATTTGGGCTTCCCTTGTGGCTCAGCTGTTAAAGAATCCTCCTGGGTTTGATCCCTGGGTTGGTAAGATCCCCTGGAGAAGGGAAAGGCTACCCACTCCAGCATCCTGGCCTAGAGAACTCCATGGACTGTATAGTCCATGGGGTCACAAAGAGTCAGACATGACTGAGCAACTTTCACTTCACTTCACTTCACTTCACTTCCAGTACCTATAAGCCTTTTCATTGTGCACAAAGAACCAAAAGCTGCTAAGCATAAAAGCGTTCTTTATCTAAGCAACACCAGTGCCATCTGCAGGAAAGGCTCAAGCAGCAGTTGTCTTTTTACTCACGTATTTCTCCTTAGTACCATCAGAAGGCTTTGCCATAGTCTTACTTGATGAAAAACACTACACGGCTCACCTCCTATCAAAGGTTTCCATCCGTTCTCCTTAGTAGATGAAACTAGTACTTTTAAAATATAAGAAACCATACCACAGCTGAACTAGATAAATTTTAGTGTGCAGAAAGTTCACTGGAATATGATTTAATAAATAAACAAAAGCTGGCAAGTAGATGGAAGCCCTTTCTTATGCTAGCCTGAAGAGTGCTCGTGTTCTTTATCAGAAATTTTTATCAGAAATTTCTGAATCTTTATTAGAAATCTCAATGTAGCTTTATTAGATTGAAAGATCCAAAAGCAAGGGATTTGAGAAAATGCCATTTCTCTTATAACCATTTTTTAAAAGAGTTTTTTATTCTAGGAGTTTGTTCTAACTTAAATTTACATGGGATTTCTGGTATACACAATAGTCTTTTAGCCTTCTTTTTTGCTTATATCTTTCCAAGCTCCAGTTACCCAAATTCTGGTTTCTGTATAACACTTACCAAAAAAAAAAAAAATCCATTAACACTTACTTCTGGATATAACTACTTCTAATCCTTGGCAGTTTTTATAACAGATCAAGAAAGTCAATATCTCATTCACAATAACTTAATTCTGTAATTATAGTTAACAAGGAAAAAATATTGAAATAAGAAAAGCAGTATTACAGCATGGATAGCAGTGGTCAGGGAAACCACTTAAGTAATAGATATTTTGTCAAAAGACTTTTTAGGGTTATAAACTCTCTTTTTCAGTCAGTTCCCTGAATAACAGTGGGAATGAACCAATATTCTCAAAGAGTGATAAGCAAAAGGAGCAAAATTACTGTCTAAAACAAAATCAGTAACAGTGAAAAAATGAAAACAAATTTTTTTTTTTTACTTTACAATATTGTATTGGTTTTGCCATATATCAACATGAATCCGCCACAGGAATGCATGTGTTCCCCATCCTGAACCCTCTTCCCTCCTCCCTCCCCGTACCATCCCTCTGGGTCGTCCCAGTGCACCAGCCCCAAGCATCCAGTATCGTGCATCGAACCTGGACTGGCGACTCGTTTCATATATGATATTATATATATATATATGGAATTTAGAAAGATGGTAACAATAACCCTGTATACGAGACAAAAAAAAGAGACACTGATGTATAGAACAGTCTTTGGACTCTGTGGGAGAGGGAGAGGGTGGGATGATTTGGGAAAACAAACATTTTGTCCACATAAGTACTAACATTAGAATCATCACAAGGTAGACCCTGCATTCACAGAGGAAAAAAAAAGTTCTATTGAGATAACACAGATTTCTAAAGGTAAACATGATTTTCCAAAGCATGAATTAAAATCAGATCAGATCAGATCAGTCACTCAGTCGTGTCTGACTCTTTGCAACCCCATGAATCACAGCACGCCAGGCCTCCCTGTCCATCACCAACTCCCGGAGTTCACTCAGACTCACGTTCATCGAGTCAGTGATGCCATCCAGCCATCTCATCCTCTGTCGTCCCCTTCTCCTCTTGCCCCCAATCCCTCCCAGCATCAGAGTCTTTTCCAATGAGTCAATTCTTCGCATGAGGTGGCCAAAGTACTGGAGTTTCAGCTTTAGCATCATTCCTTCCAAAGAAATCCCAGGGCTGATCTCCTTCAGAATGGACTGGTTGCATCTCCTTGCAGTCCAAGGGACTCTCAAGAGTCTTCTCCAACACCACAGGTCAAAAGCATCAATTCTTCGGCGCTCAGCCTTCTTCACAGTCCAACTCTCACATCCATACACGACCACAGGAAAAACCATCGCCTTGACTAGACGAACCTTTGTTGGCAAAGTAATGTCTCTGCTTTTGAATATGCTATCTAGGTTGGTCATAACTTTCCTTCCAAGGAGTAAGCGTCTTTGAACTTCATGGCTGCAGTCACCATCTGTAGTGATTTTGGAGCCCAGAAAATTAAAATACTGAACTAATAATTTATCATGAATAACACATCATTTCACTTGCTTAAATAAACTGGATTTCCAAGCTCCCTATAAACTAAATAATAGCTAGTGATCATCTCTATCTCCATATCATTCTAATAAAATCTCCCTATGAGGGCAAAACTTCCTAAGTGGCTCCATGGTAAAAAATCCCACTTGCAAAAGCAGGAGATACATGTGACATGGGTTCCATCCCTAGGTTGGGAAGAGCCCCTGAAGAAAGGAATGGCAACCCACTCCAGTATTCTTGCCTGGAAAATCCCATGGACAAAGGAACCTGGTGGGCTACATCCATAGGGTCACAAAGAGTTGGACACAACTGAGCAACTAAGCATACACACACACACACACAAAATAGTAAAAGCAAATTGTGTACCTTTATCTAGAAATAATCCAATAATACCACATTTCATTTCTTTTACAGTCTTTGATTTGTTTTACAGTGGATAATCACAATTGTGTGTCTCGGTCTAATGGTGTCCTCAAACTGTGACCTTGAAGGGGAAAATTAGTCAAGTTTTATTGTGTGCAAGGCTTGTCAAATCCCCAACTGGGTGCAAGGTTAGCACTCTTTCCCACTTTTTTGTCCTCATATTTTCTGCCGCTGTTCTTAAAGAGGTCTCTCAACTGAGCTTATATACATCATGAACTATTATCACTGAACATAATAGAAAATTATTTATAAGTGGTATTGATAAATGCTAAAAAATTCTATCTTTCCAAGTCTCTCTCATCAGTCTGCCTAAAAAATCTAAGCACAGAGCAGATGTCCAACAATTGCCATGAGAAAATAATTTTAAAGATCTGAAATGCTGCTTAACAATCACTATGTTAGCATAGCTATGAAGCTATGCACAGTCTTGAAAACCAACAAGACTGAACTGAAATGAACATCAAGCTTAAATGTATAATATAGGATAATAATCATGATCATACAGGTACTACTGATAATTGCTAGTATAAGCCTATATATTTCAGATGTAATAATAAGAGGAGTCACCCTATTTTATTTTTTCTCTTCTTCTCTGATTTACTCTATTTTAATGAAAAGATTCATTAGGTTGGTAAAATGTAAGTGCAGTCGAAATAAATTAAGGAAGATAACATTTTGGTAGAAATTTGTGGGAAGAAAGAAAGAATAAGTATTGTGATGATACTGTAATATTCTTAAGTCAATTCTAAAACTTGCTACTGAGATAGCTTGCAAAAACAAGTCTTCATAGTTTGGACACTGAGAAGATCAAGGAAACACCTAGGAACTTAAGATCATAAAAAGAATTGGTTAGTGAAGCAAGAGTGCTTACAATCGGGATTCATGCATCCTGTCACTCAAAGGCTTACAACAACCAACAAGGAAACAGTTGAGCCAGATGGCTTGATATAAGTCTAAACCGTAGTAAGACAAGAACTTGAAAGTTTGGAGAAAATACTCATGATTCTATGGCATGTAATTCTAAAAGGGAAAATAGAGATCAAAGGTACTAGAACCTCCACAAGACATAATTCTATTTATCCAATTACACATTATCTTCATGAGAAGAGAAAAGAATGAAGGAGCAAAATGAAGAAACAAGATTGTTGCTGCTGTTGTTGTTATTGCCTGATCACTCAGTTATGTCCGACTCTTTGCAACCCCACGGACTACAACATGCCAGGCTTCCCTGTCCTTCACTATCTCCTGGAGCTTGCTCAAACTCATGCCCATTGAGTCTGTGATGGTGATGCCATCTGACCAACTCATCCTCTGTCATTCCCTTCTCCTCTTGCCTTCAATTTTTGCCAGCATCAGGGTCTTTTCTACTGAGTTGGCTCTTCGTATCAAGTGGCCAAAGTATTGGAGCTTCAGTTTCAGCATCAGTCCTTCTAATGAATATTCAGAGCTGATTGCCTTAGGATTGACTGGTTTGATCTCCTTGCAGTAAAGGGACTCTCAAGAGTCATCTACAACACCACAGTTCAAAAGCATTAATTCTTCAGCACTCAGCCTTCTTTATGGTCCAACTCTTATATCCGTACCCAACTACTGGTAAAACCATAGCTTTAACTAGACAAATATTTGTCAGCAAAGTAATATCTCTGCTTTTTAATACGCTGTCTAGGTTGGTCATAGCTTTTCTTCCAAGGAGCATGCGTGTTTTAATTTCATGGCTGAAGTCACCATCTGCAGTGATTTTAGAGCCCAAGAAAATAAAGTCTGACACTGTTTCCATTGTTTTGCCATCCATTTGCCATGAAGTGATGGGACCAGATGCCATGATCTTGGTTTTCTGAATGCTGAGTTTTAAGCCAACTTTTTCACTTTCCTCTTTCACCTTCATCAAGAGGCTCTTTAGTTCCTCTTCACTTTCTGCCATAAGGGTGGTGTCATCTGCATATCTGAGGTCACTGATATTTCTCCCAGCAATCCTGATTCCAGCTTGTGCTTCATCCAGTCCAGCATTTCCTATGATGTACTCTGCATGTAAGTTAAATAATCAGGGTGACAGTATACAGCTTTGATGTACTCCTTTCCCAATTTTGAACCAGTCCATTGTTCCATGTCAGGTTCTAACTGTTGCTTTCTGATCTGTATACAGGTTTCGCAGGACGCAGGTAAGGTGATCTGTTATTTCCATCTCTTTAAGAATTTTCCACAGTTTGTTGTGATCCATGGCTTTAGCGTTTTGTACAGTATGAAAAGGCAAAAAGAAACACAATTGTCCAAGCAATTCATAGACTAGCTAAGACAATGGCATCTGGTTTTAAAGACTATGTGCCAAAAATGTAAAGATCATGCCAGAAATGGCAAGAAGCACATAACCACCATAGGTGAATATGAGAGTTGTAGAGTGCTTCGTTTAATATAAAGACTAGGAAAAGCCCAAATTATAAAAGATATAAATAAACCCTGGCTGAAAAGAGTATGAGAGCCCCAAACCCTATTCATTTCTTTCACCATGTGCATGAAAGTGCTCTTGGAGCACTGTGTGAAACTGTACACCTCAAACAATCTCCAAGTTGCTCCATACATATTTTTAAAAACATCTTTTTGCATTCCCTTTTAGCTCCATCTCTCACTTCCTACCACACATACATGATACATACACACATATCATCATCACACTATCAAGCTGATTTTTGCTTTTATGCAAGCTGTGAAAGTGTGAGTCACACAGTTGTGTCCAGCTGTTTCCAACCCTTATGGACTGTAGCCCACCAGCCTCCTCTGTCCATGGAATTCTCCAGGCAAGAATACTGGAGAGAGTAGCCATTCCTTTCTCTAGGGGATCTTCCCCTCTGCCCAAAATATTTTTCCCCAAAGAACTTATTGAAGACCTGACTCTGTTGTCATGTGCAGCAGACGTTCCCTATCCATTCTCCTCCAGGAGAGGTGAGAGAGATTTAAAAGGTACAAGTCCACTGCCACTGCTTCTCACTGTGCTATCACAGCACAGCTGCAAAAGACAATGAGGCCCAATCCAGAAGAAGCTGACCACTCCTCCAGAGATGCCTTTTTTCAGCTGGATTCCTACCAAAGCCCCATAATGTTTCACTTGTTAGCATCAGCACTCTGGGTTCACAGGATCCTACACAAAGCTTAACTGTATGTTGGGGGCAATGATTTTCAAAGTGTAGTCTCTGAACCACCAGCAGCAGCATCACGCAGAAACTGATTGAAAATGAAAACTCTCAGATATCACCCTAAACCTATTGGGGGCCCAAAACATATGTGTTTACTCCAGGAGTTTCGGATGTATGCCAAAGTTTGAGAACCACCATGCTCGAGTAACTGGTTACGGTCACAAACACACTATATGAAACCAATCCTCTTCCATAGATATTTAATCCTTCGTCTTAGGCCTGACTCAAGGCCGTTTCTTCAGCTCAATGTCCTGTCCTTATCATTGGACACTGACTGAAGCTATTCTGATAGTCTCCAATTTTAAATTCTGGGGAGAAGGGATGAGAAAAGTTTCTAATGCAAACTATTCCATCTTATTCCCTGGGACCATTCATTCTTCTCAAACCTGGAATTACAGAGAAAAGCACCTTGATGAACACCCTCCCTCCCCCAAGATTTATTGCAGTCTAATCCTAGGACAGGGGCTGCAAATGACCTCTAAACTTGCATAGAAGGCCAGGTGAGCAATGAAAATTCAGGCAAAATTAAACCCTCAAACAAATTTTCCTTTTGCAATGGAAATACATGATTCCTGCTTATCCCCTAACTCTAAGAAAGCTTTGAATTGGGTAAAAACAGACAAGTCCAGTAGTCAGAGTCTATACATACATACACTCTCCTTTTCCTACACATACTCCCACAAATACTATCAGCAACAAGTTAGCGATAATGTGATTATTTAATCTTGTCAAACAAATTTGTAAATATTTACATATTTTCCTCTTTCCCTTGTGTTTCCAAAAACATGAATGTTCTACACACATTGAATAATCAATTTATTGTATAATTTCCTAATAGTAATAACATAGTCAATATAATACCCATAAATGAAACTAAAAAGTACCTTACTTACTTAAATGTAAAGAAAGAAAAACACAAGGATTTGATCATTACTTTCTCCAGACCTCATTAGCTGGAAAGATATACAAAATAGAAATAAAAAGATATATTTGTTTTTTTCAAAATTTCCATAGAAGATAGCTGATAAGAGTAAACATTTAACTACCGAAATAGTTAATGTTGTTTGACCTTCATGTAAAATTTAGCAAGTGATAAATTTATTTAAGCAGTAACTTTAAAGTATTAATATATTGCTTGATGTTAGTAATTGCTAATGGTGATAAAACCTTAAGGCTAAGGTTTTTAAGGATTAACTGTATACATAGCTAGTTTGTCCATCAAAGGAACCAATATACTGTTCAGTTGAGACCCTACTGCACTAAGCTCTTCCAGAACCATCCTACTATTTTATAGCTAAACCTCTTCAAAGTAACAAATGAAGCTGGTTGCTTTAAGGATTTACTTTGTTTATGTGACCATTGCTGCTGCTGCTGCTAAGTCGCTTCAGCCGTGTCCGACTCTGTGTGACCCCATAGATGGCAGCCCACCAGGCTCCCCTGTCCCTGGGATTCTCCAGGCAAGAACACTGGAGTGGGTTGCCATTTGCTTCTCAAATACATGAAAGGAAAAGTGAAAGTGAAGTCGCTTAGTCGTGTCCGACTCTTTTTGACCCCATGGACTGCAGCCTACCAGTCTCCTCCACCCATGGGATTTTCCAGGCAAGAGTACTGGAGTGGGGTACTATTGCCTTCTCCAAAAATATCCCATAGCAAAGTATTGAGTAATAAACTAAAGAGCATGCACTTTGGATACAGACAGATCTATACATAAATTCCCACTATGTGACCTTAGGCAATTCACTCCGTGCCTCTGAACATCATCCTACTTATAAACTGTGCTCTACCTCACACAGACTGGTGCAAGGATGACATTAAATGAGACAAGTAACATATCTCATGTGACATCTGGCACCTAATAGGCATTCTATAAATGATAAGTGCTTATGTAATTTTGAATATTTAAACGATCCTTTCCATTTATACCTATTCTTTCATACTTCACACCCAATCACACTTGCAAATACAAAGATCTGAATCTCTTTCATCTCTGTAATCTAGACCAAAAGCTGTCCACAGAAGCTAAACCCATGCTGTGTCATCAAGTAGGAGTAACTGGGATAACGGCTTTACTAGTCTTACCCTCTTATTTTCCTTATAATTTTACTAATGGCCTCTTAATAGTTATTAGAAATTTTCAAAAGACAGATTTTAACAGTAAGGCAGATTCTGTTCAAATAGGCCTAACTATTCAGAATAATTAATTTTTTATAGCAGCCTGGTTACAGCTGGAAGTCTCTGCCAAGCTACCTGAAAACTGGCCAGGAAGTTAGCAGGTAAGCGCTCCTTTTAGGCCACCAGTTAATATAGGTGTTTTGAGTTTCTGGAAGCTTTGTTCTCAGAGGAAAAAACATTTCAGTGAATCTGAGAAAGCATCGGGGCAGCCATAATGAGTCTGAAACCAGATGCCAGTCATAATTTTAGGCCAGCTGTTACCTTCTTTCAGTTTTGAATAAAGACCTACCCTCTGAGAACACAGCTCTCCCCCGACCTCAGGACTGCTATCCTAGAGAACTGTGCCAAGCAGGATTTAAACATCATACTGGACTGCAGCACAGCTGTGGTGGAATGAGTCTTAGATGAGATGAGAATTTGTCAAAATTGTGTGTAAAGAAGATAGACCTAAAAGGGGTAGCTGGTCGATGAAAAAGTATTAAGTTTAGAGACATAGTAGTTTCAAATAAGACTCTCAGAACTTCATTTAAGTTTTATCCCCACCTGACAGCATGTTGGAACATACCCAAGCTTTAAAATCAACCAAGTCAGTTTGAGACTATACACTCTCTAGGTGATCTTGGGGAATTTATATGACCCTTCTAAATTTCATGTTCCTTATCTATTAACTTAGTGGAAATAACAGCACCTATTTAATAGGATAACTGTGATGATTAACTGAGCTAATAATATAAGTTCCTAGCACCATGCCTGAAATGTAATAGGACTCAATAAACGGTGGCTGCCATTATCATACAGCAGTTATACTGGCATAAACAGAACACCTAAATTAACTGTGACCTAAATAATAAAAATAATTTATTTTTCATTCATATAAAAGAAGTCGAAATAGGAAGCCCAGGGCTCTTCCTACTTTTTGTTCTATCATCCTAGCAATTACTGTCCATCCTCAAGGGCACTTAATGGTCCAAAGTGACTGATGAAGTTCCAGCCATCATAATATTTCCAACTTCCTGGAGATAAAAATAGAGGAAAAGAGGGGAAAATTTATCCTAGCTAGCTGATCACTTTTGAGGCTCCTTTTCATTCTGTCAAAAATTTCCATCCAACTTCTACTTTCATCTCACTGGAAAGAACTGAGTCAAACCTTGTTACATATAGAGGAGAAGAAATACAATATTTCAGACGTACAACTACATTTTGTACATATGCAGTGGAAATGTGGATTTGGGTGGGAAATCAGAAGACTGCCACAACATGCAACACTGCTTCTCATCTATCACTCTACTAAATCTACAATCTCTATATTCTACATGGAAAATGTCTGTACTAAAGTCTTAAAGTACAGACATTTTTTTTCCCTCCTCCAAGAGTCTCTGTATTTAGTCATCATTTCTACAAGGGATAGCTCAAAAATTTTAATCTCTAGACTTGCTATAAATCAGAAGTCAGCTGAAAGTTTCAAAACTTTTGAAACTAAATGATTTGTTCAAATCTTTAATCCACTTTTAAGATGCAAAGCTTTCCCCAAGACTTTTGCCAACTACTGTGGTTTTCATTCTCCCGATTATGTTTCATTTTAAAATCTTATTACCATGAATATCCTGTGTTCTATATGCCAACCCAGTTGTAATACACAGACTTTTTCTAGAATAAAAAAGAAGATGATGGAGACACATTCCCACAATACATTGTGAGTAAAACAGGACTGATTTTAAATACAAAGCAGAAACATAAACATGGCAACAATTTCAAAGGTAATATTTGACATTCACCTTCTTAAAATGTCCCTTATTCACTTCACAGTAGAAAACCTTCATCAGTTATGTCTCCATACAGCCCGTTTCCTTATAACTTTTGTTTCTACTCTCTTTTCTCCTCACACCTCTGCCCCTTTCATCTAAAGAGAAAAATCAATTCTTCCCATCTTCTCACTTGAATTGTTGCCATAGCCCACCCCCCAACTGGTCTCTCGCTTTGCACTCCTGCTCTCCATTTTCAACACAGCAGCCAGAGGGATCCTTTGAAAATGGGTCATTTTTTGCCACTCCCCTGCTCCGAAGCTTTCAATAACTTTGCATCATACTCAGTGGAAAAGCCAAAAGTCCTTATGATGTGTCCTACATCACCTGGTCCCCCTAGTAACTCTCAGACCTTTCTCCTCCCAAGGCCCACCTTCTTTACCAGCTCCCACCACAAAAACCTCCTTGTTGTTCTAGAACACTCCTGCCTCAGAGCTGTTTATCATTCTGCCTAGAACATCCTTCTAGTTATCTACATGGCTCACTCCCCCTACTCCCATTTAGCTCAGTGAAAACTTCCCAGACCCCATATTTATAATAGTAAGCCATCACTTCTGAATTACTCACCGACCTTTCCTGACCTGTTTTCTCTCCATAGCACTATAACTTGCTCATTTGTTTAATATCTTTCTCTACCCACTAGAATGTAAACCTCCTAAGGGCAAGGAATGCTGTCTGTTTTGATTGCTGCTCTATCTTCAGAATATCTGATAAGTCATAAATGCTCAGTAAATATCTGTTGTTGTTTAGTCACTAAGTCACGTCCAACTCTTTTGCAACCCCATGGGCTGTAGCCCACCAGGCTCCTCTGTCCATGGGATTTCCTAGGCAAGGATACTGGAGGTTTTGCCCTTCCCTTTTCCAGGGGATCTTCCCAACCCAGGGATCAAACCCAAGTCTCCTGCACCCCAGGCAGATTCTTTATCACTGAGCCACCAGGGAAACTCTAAAGCAAGGATGGAGCTACTGGGGATTGAACCCAGCACCACACTCTACCACTAACTTCTAAATTTTTGTTGAAAGTGAAAGTGTTAGTTGCTAAGTCATGTCCAACTCTTTGCAACCCCATGGACTGTAGCCCACCAGGCTCCTCTGTCCATGGAATTCTCTAGACAAGAATACTGGAGTGGGTTGCTGTTCCCTTTTCCAGGAGATCTTCCCAACTCAGCAATCAAACTTGGGTTTCCTGCACTGCAGACAGATTCTTTGCTATCTGAGCCACCAGGGAAGCCCAATATTTGTTGAGTAAATAACAAAAAAATTTTCTTCCTCAGAGCATCTTAGCTAACTTTATAACTGCTTGGGTTTCTACAGTCATCCTTCCACATATAAATTGGCTCATTATTTTCCCAAATTAAAATATTTTTTTCCTGAAAGGAATGCTTTGCCAACTATTAAGAAAACAACCTTCCCACATCTTTAAATGAAGTTCCATGTCTCTGTGGCAGCCATGGAGGAGAGTTGCTCAGATTTCCCTTCAAGTAAGAACCTGCTACAGGGAGTATAGTTGGCTGATAAGCTCCATCTTCAGAATCCACCACAGCATTCACACCCACACCAAGGCCTTATCTCACTGGCTGTACCCTGTCAGTGACCCTACACAGAAGGCATTCTGGAGCTCCCAGTGGCCTGGCCAACACATGCTCAGAACTTCATTATCATCTGAGCCTGTCTTTACCCAACTCTCCTCCTTTCCCCATCTCTTTTCACAGGTCTCACACCTGCATCTGTAGGTTCCCTGTGGATTCCTAATCCCACTCTGTTTATCTTTTACAAGTTTTTCACTAATGTCTCTTGTACTTCAGGTTCCTTCTTGGTAATTGCTTCTCAGAAAACCCAGTTAACATATCTTTTAGACATTTTCCCTTGGATATACTGTGGTCAGCTCAAACTCAGTGTGTTCAAAACCAAACTCAGGTTTTGAACCTGAGTTCAAACCTGTCCCAGAACACTGTGGATCAAGTCAGAGTAATCTGGGGACTGAGATGGGTTGTATGGAGAAGAAAATGACACAGAAAACCACCTCTTGAGACTAAGCATAACAGTTCCCCCAGGCCAGAGCACCTCTACTAGGAATGAAATACTCAAATGATTGAAGTGCTCAGGTATGAAGAGCATCTAGGTTTTGTATAAAAGGTTCCAAGTTTTGACTGGTCATTTTTAGAATATAATGGTTTTAAATAATTTTGACTCCGCAGCTAAGTCACTTCAGTCATGCCTGACTGACTCTGTGCAACCCTAAGGACTGCTGCTCCATCTTCACAATACCTGACACGTCATAAGTGGTCAGTAAATATTTGTTGTTGTTGTTTAGTGGCTAAGTCATGCCATACTCTTTTGTGACCCCATGGACTGTAGCCCACCAGGCTCCTCTGTTTATGGGATTCTCCAGGCAAGAATATTGGAGTGGACTACCATGCACTCCTCCAGGGGGTGGGTCTTCCTGACCGAATCAAACCTACATCTCTTATGTCTCCTGCATTGGCAGGCAGGTTCTTTACCACTACCGCTACCTGGGAAGTCCTAAAAGTGAAAGTGTTAATCATTCAGTTGTGTCTGACTCTGCGACCCCATGGAATGCAGTCCACCAAGCTCCTCTGTCCAAGGGATTTCCCAGACAAAAAGACTGGAATGGGTTGCCATTCCCTTCTCCAGGGGATCTTCCCAATCCAGAGATTGAACCGGGTCTCTTTTTTTGCAGGCGGATTCTTTCCTGTCTGAGCTACCAGGGGAGCCCTCCTGGATTCAGGGTGGGTCCTAAATCCAATACGAGTGTCAGTTATAAGAGGTAGAAATGGAGAAAACACAGAGACAGAGGGGAGAGAGCCATGAGAAGATTAAGGCAGAGAGTGGAGTTATGTGGCTACTAACTAAGGAGGGCAAAGCACTGCCAGCAGTCACCAGAAGCCAGGAAACGGGCACGGAACAGATTTTCCCTCGGAGACTCCAAAAGGAACTGAAACCTTGCCAACATCTTGATTTCAGAATTTTGGCATACAGAACTGTCAGAGAATAAATTTGTGTTGCTTTAAAGCCACCCAGTTTGTGGTGATTTATTAAAGCAGCCCTAGAAAATAAATACAGATGCAAATGAAATATATGAAAAGCAGGCATATCAACTGCTCATAGCAGTTACTCAGTTTTTTACTAAAATTTATTTTCATCTCTTTTGAAAGAGATATAATAATGAAATTTGTGCTTTTACTAGGGGCAGGGGGGGGTCACACGTTTTCCATTGCATCTTATGTAAACAGTGCAACCACTTCAGGAACATCATTTAGTTGCAAGCAACAGAATCAACTCAGGCTAGTGCAAACAAAACAGTAAAAAAAAAAAAAAAAAAAAAAAAAAAAACTATTAAATTAGAGGCTGGAAAGGTTTTTTAATGTTTCAATACAATTTGGACACTGAAATTTGAATTTCACGTAATTTTTATGTCACAAAATATTCTTTTGATTTTCTTGTTTTTTTTGAATTTTTTGATAGACATGTAGTTGATTTACAATATTAGTTTAGGTGTACAACATAGAGATTCAATATTATTATAGACTATACTCCATTTCATGTTATTTCAATGCAATGGCTGTATTTCCCTGTGCTGGACAATATATCCTGTTCTTCTTTATGTTGTGCATAGTGGTTTGTCTGCCTTAATCCCATACCCCTATCTTGCCCCTCCCCCTTTCCTTCTCCCCACTGGTAACCTCTAGTTCATTCTGTATATATGTAAATCCGTTTCTGTGTGGTTATATATATTTGTTTGTTTTATTTTTTAGTAGAGGGTGGGGGTTTTGCAGGGAGGTTACAAGGGTATCTCAGAGACTCAGAGGAAGGGTTGAATAATAAGGATTCAGACCCATTAGCAGGTGTTCCTGGATTTTAACCACCAAATCAGAAGGTATTTGATGCTTTATCCTGGACTGAAACATACCGTTTGGCAGTATTTTCCTTTTTGGAAAAACTGACAATTGAGGTCCAAATAATCAACCTTTCGGGAAAAGAATCTCAACTGTCAGTGTTATCTGAAAGAACTCAAAGCTTTCCTGAAAAAAATAACTTGACACTTACAGAGATTTGTAACTCTTGATTTAAATAGATCAAGAAGCAATCCCTTCATCCCAAACCCTGAAAAACGAGCACATTGTTGCTGCTGTGTTTCCTTTTCACCTCCATTGAAAAGAGAAGCATGATTCGAATGTTTAGACTTATTTGAATGAAAACGCAACCATGATTTTTGAATTCTAAGACACATCTAACTGGCTGCAGTCTTAGGATAAACTACTTACTTTAAATTGCCTGTTTGAGGAAATTATCACATTTAACTTATTTTGAGATGCAACCAGAAACAGGACATTTTTCAACAATATATTCTATTTGCCTTTGCAATTTGCTTTCTGCTCCATTCAAAATTCTTACCCAGGGATAAATTTGTGCAACTGGTAGATTCCCTGCTCTAGAGATTTAAGTGAAAATAAAACTTAGACCACAAGTGAAATCAATTTGATGGATTCCTTCAGACTATAGCTAAACCTAACCATCTTTATTTCGAAAACATTGGCCTATGGAGGAATAAAAAACTAAGCTTACAAATACAGACTGGGAAATAAGACGTTTACTGAAAACTGAAAATATATAAGAAAAGGGTAAAAAAGATTCATTCTATAAGATTTTGAAAACTTGTTTAAATATAAGAGCTTTTTAATATTATGCAGATACATTTTTTATAATACCCTAGAAATAGAATCATTACTATTTAAATTTTTACAGCCAGAAGTTAATAGGTATATAGACATATACAGAAACAAACTGACCTCTATTCTCTAGATGCTATTGTCATAAATGAACACAACACACCCCTCAAATATAGTCATCTTCCTTTACCCAATTTCTAACACAAAACTATTGTCTTTGGATGTTAATGATACTATATATTAATTTTTTTTTCAGTTGCAAATAACAGAGACTCAACTCAAACTGGCCAAACTCTTTCCCTCTTCCAGTGCTCCTTTATATTGGCTTCATTTTTATGAACACTCTCCCTCCACACGAAAGCAAAGATAGCTCCCAAATAACCCTGGATTATATAATTTTAGAAGAGGGTGCTTCCTTTCCAACAGTGCTAGAAAAATACCAAGAGGAGACATTATTCTGGTCCTGAGCCCATGGATAAGCCAATAACTCAAGTTAAAGGCATGAATACGTTGGCAAGCCTGAGTCATAGGCTAATTCCCAAAACATGGGTGAGATCAGCTCCATGAGCTATACATGGAGGAAAGGTGTTTTTGAAAGGAAAGAAAGGGCTTTTCATCTAAGGAAAAAACAGAAGAATTGCTGCTGGGTTTTATCAGTCCCAAAAAGAAACAAATGGAACACTCAATTTAGCATAATGTGAGAAAATTTATTTTCGAAGGAACAAATTACAAAGGCATAAATGGGGTATAGAAGAGCCACAAGAGATAGTCTAGTAACTTAGAAAAGCTGTCCAAAGGGATAAAGAAGAAGAGCAGTTACTAAAAACAAAAAGTAAAGAGTCTTGTAGAAAAAATAAACCTTCTGTCCCTCCAATCTCTTCCCAGGACTCCACGCCGCATAAACTAAACCAAAAACAGAGGAAATGGGACCCCATCTATGTAAGCCTTAAAAGACATCCCAAGGCAGACAGTACAGTAGGTAAGGGCAGAGAATGGATTTGAGTGGCAAATGGAAATTATGTAACACACTGAGCAAGAGAGTGAATGTACATTATACAACACAGTCTCTGGATGCTCATCTTTTCACTCAACAAACAATAAAAACAATATGTTTTTATTCCATATAAACACGGTCACAATAAGGACAGAAACAGTATGGACCTAACAGAAACAGAAGATGTTAGGAAGACATGGCAATACACAGAAGAACTATACAAAAAAGAACTTAATGACCCAGATAACCACAATGGTGTGATCACTCACCTAGAGACACACATTCTGGAATGCAAAATCAAGTGGGCCTTAGGAAGCATCACTATGAAAAAATTCTCCAAGCTAGGCTTCAGTAATACGTGAACCAAGAACTTTCAGATGTTCAAGCTGAGTTTAGAAAAGGCAGAGGAACCAAAGATCAAGTTGCCAACATCTGCTAGATCATAGAAAAAGCAAGAAAATTCCAGAAAAACATCTACTTATGCTTTACTGGTTATGCCAAAGCCTTTGTGTGGATCACAACAAACTGTGGAAAATTCTTAAAGAGAAGGGAATGCCAGATCACCTTACCAGCCTCCTGAGAAATCTGTATGCAGGTCAGAAAGCAACAGTTAGAATTATACATGGAACAACAGACTGGTTCCAAATTGGGAAAGGAGCACGTCAAGCCTGTATATTGTCACCCTGCTTATTTAACTTATATGCAGAGTACGTCATGTGGAATGCCAGGTTGGATGAAGCACTAGTGGGAATCAATGTTGCCAGGAGAAATATCAATAACCTCAGATATGCAGATGACACCACCTTTACAGCAAAAAGAGAAGCGGAACTAAAGAGCCTCTTGATGAAGGTGAAAGAGTAAAGTGAAAAGGCTGGCTTAAAACTCAGCATTGAGAAAACTAAGATCATGGCATCTGGTCCCATCACTTAATGGCAAATGGTTGGGGGAACAGTGGAAGCAGTGGCTGACTTTATTTTTCTGGGCTCCAAAATCACTGCAGATGGTAAATGCAACCATGAAATTAAAAGATGCTTGCTCCTTGGAAGAAAAGTTACAATCAACCTAGATATAATATTAAAAAACAGAGACATTACTTTGCCAACAAAGGTCCATCTAGTCAAAGCTATGGTTTTTCCAGTTGCTACTGCTAAGTCGCTTCAGTCATGTCTGACTCTGTGAGACCCCACAGATGGGAGCCCACCAGGCTCCCCCGTCCCTGGGATTCTCCAGGCAAGAACACTGGAGTGGATTGCCATTTCCTTCTCCAATGCATGAAAGTGAAAAGTGAAAGTGAAGTCGCTCAGTCGTGTCCGACTCTTAGCGACCCAAGGACTGTAGCCCACCAGGCTCCTCCATCCATGGGATTTTCCAGGCAAGAGTACTGGAGTGGGGTGCCATTGCCTTCTCCGACAAATATGCAAGTTGGACCATAAAGAAAGCTGAGCGCCAAAGAATTGATGCTTTTGAACTGTGGAGTTGGAGAGGACTCTTAAGAGTCCCTTGAACTGCAAGGAAATCAAACCAGTCAATCCTAGAGGTGATCAGTCCTGAATGTTCATTGGAAGGACTGATGCTGAAGCTGAAACTCCAATACTCTGGCCACCTGATGCGAAGAACTGACTCATTAGAAAAGACCCTGATGCCAGGAAAGATTGAAGGCAAGAGGAGAAGGGGATGGCAGAGGATAAGATGGTTGAATGGCATCACCAACTCTATGGACATGAGTTTGAGCAAGCTCCAGGAGTTGGTGATAGACAGGGAAGCCTGGTGTGCTGCAGTCCATGGGTTTGCAAAGAGTTGGACACTACTGAGCAACTGAACTGAACTGGTGTATAAGACCAGGGAAAACACAAAAAGGAATGAGACACAGTTCCTGCTCCTGAAAATTTCACAGTCAAGAAAAAGGAGATTTGTACTTTTTTTAAGTGTGATAAACACATTATACCTCCAATAATTCTGGAACAGTTTTTCAATGATTTTTTTTTTTTAATATTCTTACCCATGTCATATTCTTTTTTTTTTCTTTTTTTTTTTAATTTTATTTTATTTTTAAACTTTACATAACTGTATTAGATTTGCCAAATATCAAAATGAATCCGCCACAGGTACACATGTGTTCCCCATCCCGAACCCTCCTCCCTCCCCCCTCCCCATTCCATCCCTCTGGGTCGTCCCAGTGCACCAGCCCCAAGCATCCAGTATCGTGCATCGAACCTGGATATTCTTCCTATGGATTTTGACAAGTAAATGATTTTCCATATACGAAATTACCTACACTCACCCATGCTCACAGACACAGAGCTCTTATTTTGTTGTTGATGATTTTTGGAGCAAACAGGTTTTCTCTAGATCTAAGAAAAGGTACAAGTACACAGTACAGAAGGAGCACAGAGAAAAGAACTATTTTTAATGGTGCAATAAGGGAAGGAGGTACTAGGGAGGACTGCTATTAGAAGAAGTGATCCTGAAATCGAATCTTTACAGATAAGTAAGCAAACAAGCAGGTAAATCAAGAGAGAAAGAGAGGAGTAACATTCTGGACAGAGAGAAAGAACATTATAAAGAAAGGCATGAAGTTTTCTATCATATACTATATTACATTATCTGCACAAAACCCAATATCACTAGAAATTATATGGGCTATTGGGGCCACTACTTGATGAATGAAAAAGTCAAAAAATGCTCCTCTGTGTGTATGTGCATCAATTTTTAAAATTGAGAATGGATAACGTACCTTACATTTATTTTCTATACCTTCACATAGTCCAGGGTTGTGAATAATGGTGCTTAATAAAAACTGATAGGTTAAATTTATGTTTTCTTTTCTTCATCAATAAGTAAATATTCTTGACTGGCTGATTTTTAATACAGTTCAAATTAACATTATTTTTAATATAAGAGGTTTAAACCAAGCAGAAGTTTAAGAAAAAAAGAATTATGTATGTTTCTAGTATTTAGAACAGACTAGCCAACTAGACAATAAATTGTTCTAAAATAAAACTACTTAACTATAACACTGAAATCATAATATTTAATGAGAGATTATTTACAAGTAAAGGAAATCATACCTAAAGACTGAAGATTCACAGTGAAATTTTTTTTTTTTGTCTTTTAGGAAGAAATTTAAAAGAATAGTTTTTGCAAAATGAGTCGTAGTCACCATTTATAGCAAAGTAAAAATTTAAATCTCAATTTACAGTATAAGTAGAATAAAATGAATAATGAAATATATAGACTTTTTACAGCATTCCAGTTTAAATGAAGACTAAATAATATTGACACTGTGATTATAAAAACTTACCTTGCCTATTAACAACACTGAAAAGGAATTTTTAATGATAAGAACAGAATTAAGCAATCATGAGTGCTCATCTCCCTCCTATCTGTCTGTCTTTCGGGTTAAATTCAAAAATGTATTTAACTATCTGTAGAAATCCCAAGGGACGTGAAGGAATGATATAGTGAAAAGTTTGCTGTAGATGGGTATAGAAGCAATGGAATCTAATTTTAGTGGCTGAATACTGTGGTCCCAAGAAACCAGTTACTTGTTCTGACAAGCTTGCCATTGAGACTTTAGGCAGCAGCACAGTTTTTTTTTGTTGTTTTTTTTTGTTTTTTTTTTTATTTTATTTTATTTTTTTTTTAAACTTTACATAATTGTATTAGTTTTGCCAAATATCAAAATGAATCCGCCACAGGTATACATGTGTTCCCCATCCTGAACCCTCCTCCCTCCCCATTCCATCCCTCTGGGTCGTCCCAGTGCACCAGCCCCAAGCATCCAGTATCGTGCATCGAACCTGGACTGGCAACTCGTTTCATACATGATATTTTACATGTTTCAATGCCATTCTCCCAAATCTTCCCACCCTCTCCCTCTCCCACAGAGTCCATAAGACTGTTCTATACATCAGTGTCTCTTTTGCTGTCTCATACACAAGGTTATTGTTACCATCTTTCTAAATTCCATATATATGCATTAGTATACTGTATTGGTGTTTTTCTTTCTGGCTTACTTCACTCTGTATAATAGGCTCCAGTTTTATCCACCTCATTAGAACTGATTCAAATGTATTCTTTTTAATGGCTGAGTAATACTCCATTGTGTATATGTACCACCACTTTCTTATCCATTCATCTGCTGATGGGCATCTAGGTTGCTTCCATGTCCTGGCTATTATAAACAGTGCTGCGATGAACATTGGGGTACACGTGTCTCTTTCCCTTCTGGTTTCCTCAGTGTGTATGCCCAGCAGTGGGATTGCTGGATCATAAGGCAGGTCTATTTTCATTTTTTTAAGGAATCTCCACACTGTTCTCCATAGTGGCTGTACTAGTTTGCATTCCCACCAACAGTGTAAGAGGGTTCCCTTTTCTCCACACCCTCTCCAGCATTTATTACTTGTAGACTTTTGGATCGCAGCCATTCTGACGGTGTGAAATGGTACCTCATAGTGGTTTTGATTTGCATTTCTCTGATAATGAGTGATGTTGAGCATCTTTTCATGTGTTTGTTAGCCATCTGGATGTCTTCTTTGGAGAAATGTCTATTTAGTTCTTTGGCCCATTTTTTGATTGGGTCATTTATTTTTCTGGAGTTAAGCTGTAGGAGTTGCTTGTATATTCTCGAGATTAATTGTTTGTCAGTTGCTTCATTTGCTATTATCTTCTCCCATTCTGAAGGCTGTCTTTTCACCTTGCTAATAGTTTCCTTTGATGTGCAGAAGCTTTTAAGGTTAATTAGGTCCCATTTGTTTATTTTTGCTTTTATTTCCAATATTCTGGGAGGTGGGTCATAGAGGATCCTGCTGTGATGTATGTCAGAGAGTGTTTTGCCTATGTTCTCCTCTAGGAGTTTTATAGTTTCTGGTCTTACGTTTAGATCTTCAATCCATTTTGAGTTTATTTTTTTTTGTATGGTGTTAGAAAGCGTTCTAGTTTCATTCTTCTACAAGTGGTTGACCAGATTTCCCAGCACCACTTGTTAAAGAGATTGTCTTTAATCCATTGTATATTCTTGCCTCCTTTGTCAAAGATAAGGTGTCCATATGTGCGTGGATTTATCTCTGGGCTTTCTATTTTGTTCCATTGATCTATATTTCTGTCTTTGAGCAGCACAGAGTTAAATGTACAAAAACAATGTGAGAGGTATGATATTAGTAACTGAGTACACTGTTAGACATCTGTGATACAAAAAGGAATAAAATATGGCCTTTGAAACATGAATTGCATTTTCTGAATGAGCATGCTGATAGGTTTGGAATATCTGTATGAATTTCTGATATCTTTGTTAAACTACAAGAAATGTTACTACATGCAAGTACATTAAAATGGCATTATCTAAAAAAAAAAAAAAAAAAAGAGTGCTAGAACTCAGAATACCTGGAGCCTAATTTTAGGTTTGTCATCAACTCAGTTTCCTTGAATAAGTATCTCAACTTTAAGCAAATATCTCAAACTTGGTAAGACTAGAAATATCTTTACCTCTAACAGGAGGGTGTTGAATCAAACCATCTCTAATTTTCTTTCCAAAGCCTTCTGTTTGTATGACTGATTATTCTCCTCAACACCTGAATTAAACTCCCTTACCATTCCACCAAGAACACAAATTATCTCTGAGTTTCAAAGTCCTAAAAATCCTGATCTCTGCGGCAATAAAAACCTAGGTTATTTTAATTAAAAGTTAAAAAAAAGAAAAAAAAAACTGGCTTAGTCCTCCAATCTGGAGTGCCCCAGTCTTCTGCATGGAAGCCTCCTATGGCTCTCATGAAGGTAGATGGATTCACACTTGAACAATACTCTGAGGCTATCTCAAGACAGAAACAGAAATGAAAAAGCTAATACTAAAGAAAAAACACTAAAATCAGCCTTGAAGCCAGTACTTAGTAGAAGGTAGAGGTTTGAAATTACTGAATATTAGAATTTATTATTTGCCATGTGGTTGCTAGGGGAAAAAAGTCATTAGGATCATATTAATATAAAAACCAGCCCTCACTACACATCCCTAGTCATTATACTTCATCCTTAGAAAAGTCAAGATTCAGACTGAACAAGAAAACTATTTAAGAGCTATCTGCATACTGTTTTCCATATTGGCTGCACCAGTTGACATTCCTATCAACAGCATGCACTTGTATAGTTTGTTGGCTTTTTGATAACAGCCATTCTGACAGGTATGAGGTTATATTCCACTGTGATTTTGATGTGCATTTCCCTGATGATTAGTGCTGTTCAGTATCTTTTCAGGCACTTGGTCATTTATATGTCTTTGGAAAAATATGAATTCAGGTCCTCTACCCATTTTTTATTTGGGTTGTTTGTGTTTTTGATGCTGAGTTGTAGTGAATTCTGGGAGTTGGTGATGGACAGGGAGGCCTGGCGTGCTGAGATTCATGGGGTCGCAAAGAGTTGGACACGACTGGGTGACTGAACTGAACTGTATGGGTTTTTTGTATATTTTGAATATTAATTCCTTGTCAGATACATTGTTTGCAAATATCTTCTCCCATTCAGTAGATGATGTTTTTGTTTTGTTGACAGCTTCCTTCACTGCAGAACAGTTTTTAGTTTGATTCAGTCACATTTGTTTTTTTTACCATTGTTCCTTTTTGCTGTTTCCCTTTCTCAAGGAAACAGTACAGACATTTCTCAAAAAATTAAAAATAGAACAACCATACAATCCAGCAATTTTACTCCTGGGTATTTAATCCAAAGAAAACAAAAACTCTAAATCAAAAAGTTATATGTACCCCTATGTTCATAGCATTATTTATAATAGCCAAGATATATAAAGCAACCTAAGTGCTCTTCAACAGATAAATGGATAAAGAAATGTGATATATACATAAATATATTGAAATATCACTCAGTCATATAAAAAAAAGAAATCTTGTGACATTTGCAACAACATGAACAGAACTATGTTCTGTTCTATGCTAAAGTGAAATAAGCCAGACAAAGACAAATACATTACTTCACTTGTATATTAATCTAAAAAAAAAGAACAAGCATAACTGAACAGAAACAGAAATATAGATACTAGAGATACAAGTGGTTGACAGAAGGAAGAGTGTGCTAGGATGAAGGAAATATGTGAGGGAGATTAAGAGCTATCAGTTCAGTTCAGTTGCTCAGTCATGTCCGACTCCTTGCGAACCCATGAATTGCGGCACGCCAGGCCTCCTTGTCCATCACAAACTCCCAGAGTTCACCCAGACTCACGTCCATTGAGTCAGTGATGCCATCCAGCCATCTCATCTTCTGTCGTCCCCTTCTCCTCCTGCCCCCAATCCCTCCCAGCATCAGAGTCTTTTCCAATGAGTCAACACTTTGCATGAGGTGGCCAAAGTACTGGAGTTAGTTTCAGCTTTAGCATCATTCCTTCCAAAGAAATCCCAGGGCTGATCTCCTTCAGAATGGACTGGTTGCATCTCCTTGCAGTCCAAGGGACGCTCAAGAGTCTTCTCCAACACCACAGTTCAAAAGCATCAATTCTTCGGCACTCAGCCTTCTTCACAGTCCAACTCTCACATCCATACATGACCACAGGAAAAACCATCGCCTTGACTAGACGAACCTTTGTTGGCAAAGTAATGTCTCTGCTTTTGAATATGCTATCTAGGTTGGTCATAACTTTCCTTCCAAGGAGTAAGCGTCTTTTAATTTCATGGCTGCAGTCACCATCTGCAGTGATTTTGGAGCCCAGAACAAATTGGTGCTTCTCACATTTTTCTTTGGATAATGACAGTGGACAGTGAATGTGTTCCCTAAGCCCTTCAGAAGGAAGAACTCTCTTTCAAATTACTATTTCTCTTAAAATAAATTTTTTTAAATTTTATACTTTACAATAAAATACTCTGAGAAAATAAGTCATGTGTGTCTTGTGCCCTGGTATCCCTATGGTGGTTACATAGGTGCAAAAATAACAGAACTAAAACACACAAATTAGAATTATGAAAAAAATATGATAAAATAGAAAACACAAAAGAGTCAATCTATAGTTAACATGTTAGATTCAGACAATACAGCTGATTTCTAAGTCACAGTCTGGTAGGGATATCATAATGTCCCTAGGAGACTTGCCCTCATCTCTAGATTAAGATAGAAAATGCTGTGGTATATTATGATAAAGCCCAATAATTACCTTGTCATAAAACTCATCACACTGCTATAACTTATGTGATTTTTCTCCCTTCTCCATGAGTAGGCTTTATAAGGTCAGGCAGGTCTATCTTACTTACCACTGTATCCCCAGTGTCTAAAGCAATGGCTGTAAACAACCATTTTCAATGAAACACAAAGCCATAGCTGCTGCTGCTGCTGCTGCTGCTACTAAGTTGCTTCAATCGTGTCCGACTTTGTGCGACCCCATAGACGGCAGCCCACCAGGCTCCCCTGTCCCTGGGATTCTCCAGGCAAGAACACTGGAGTGGGTTGCCATTTCCTTCTCCAATGCATGAAAGTGAAAAGTGAAAGTGAAGTCGCTCAGTCGTGTCCGACTCTTCGCGACCCCATGGACTGCAGCCTACCAGGCTCCTCCATCCATGGGATTTTCCAGGACAGAGTACTGGAGTGGGGTGCCGTTGCCTTCTCCAAAAGCCATTGCTAGCCTACCCTGAATATCTGATTGCCAGTGCTAGGAATTAAAAAAAAGTATCAAAAAGGAAATAATCCAAAATATTTACATTAGGAACAATAAGAATGATTTTTTTTTCCTTTGCCCTAATATTATAGTTTTGGGGGTTTTTTTAAGCTTTAAGAAAAATTTACAAAAATTTGAAACGGACAAGGTTGATATGATTGCCAGTGCTAGGGATTTAAAAAAAAGTATCAAAAAGGAAATAATCCATAATATTTACATTAGGGACAATAAGAACGATTTTTTTCCCCTTTGCCCTAATATTATAGTTTTGGGGGTTTTTTAAGCTTTAAGAAAAATGTACAAAAATTTGAAACGGACAAGGTTGATATCACAAAAGAGTAAAAAGCAAGACAGTTTTTCCTCCTCTTTCTTGGTTCTTGTCTCATTGCAGCAAAAATCTGGAACCATGGATGAAAGGGAAACAACAGACAAATTACAACTAAGTTCAGCTCAAGCAGACAGATCTTTTATTAGACAGACACTCTCAAGATATGGGAGCAAGCCAACCCCAAAGGAGTCATCCTCCTCCTAATGATCCCTCTTGGCTTTCCCCTTTTTACATGTCCCGTCTCTTCATTTTGGTTGTACCCTGTGTAAAACAGGGCTTGAACCAACCACCAGTCAATGAAAGGAAATGCAAATGGGCAAAAGCTCAAGGGCAATTGACAACTGCAAGTTATACAGCAGCAGGTCTTGTTGTGTATGTCTTCCCATAATTCAGTCTGTTATAATCAGATGTATATATGCAGGCCTAAGGTATGGCACCCCACTCCAGTACTCTGGCCTGGAAAATCCCATGGACGGAGGAGCCTGGTGGGCTGCAGTCCATGGGGTCGCTAAGAGTCAGACACGACTGAGCGACTTCACTTTCACTTTTCACTTTCATGCATTGGAGAAGGAAATGGCAACCCACTCCAGTGTTCTTGCCTGGAGAATCCCAGGGACGGTGGAGCCTGATGGGCTGCCATCTATGGGGTCACACAGAGTCGGGCAGGACTGAAGCCACTTAGCAGCAGCAGAAGCAGCAAGGATACTTGAGAAAGTTCCATGTGTTAGTTTGTATCGACTGTGTGCATAGGGCTCACATGCAGGAGTTGGAAAAGCCTCTATGGTTATTTTGTAGCCCATCTGTGAGATCTCCTGGGTGTGTCTGGGATGGGGTTTAGAGATCAGCTTGCACCCTTTTCAGATAGGCCACCACTCATTGCTCATGCCTAACTTCCTATCTAACAGCAACAAAAGAATATTCCAAAACCTGGAACAGTTTTTCAGCAAAATCATTAAAAACATAATGATCAAGACAAGAAGCCATGGGAGTTAGAAGATGAAAAATATTTTTAAAATATAAGTAAATTTGAAAATGAAGAAAGCTAAAGGTATACATTGTTTTATTAGATGACACAGCTTTGCTTATATGAGATTTGAACACTGAATTTCAGATGGATTCCAAACTATCAAGAAAAAACAATGAAGAAAAGAAAGGGGATTGGAAATGTAAATCCAAGTAATTATTCTTTCTTGATCTTCTTGAAAGAGTATATTATGTGCTTAGTGACTATATAAAATATGAAATATATTGAAGTATACTTATTGAAGTAGTTATCTTGAAGTATATCAAGGATAATATTAGAAATTTATAACATTTCTGAGCAACTGAGCAAGGTGACAAAAACACAGATTTACTCTCTCCCTCAAAAGGAAATAATATTAATAAATATTTCATTTTAAAAATACTAGAAAAACAGGACGAATGCCAAAGAAAGCAATAAGGAATTCCTGGATAATATGTAATAGATGAAAGTAAACTTATGGGGAAATTCAACACTTCCAGAAACCTACAACCACACAAAAGATACAAGAAGAATCTTCCAAACAAAGAATTCTCCCAGCAAACCACAGAAATGCTGTGAAGATCAGAGATATGAGGATCTGGGGACATAGGAAAGGAAAGAGCTATGGGGATTCTACCAGGTAATTACTGTAAAGGAGAATCAGTTCAGCTCAGTTTAGTCGCTCAGTCATGTCTGACTCTGTGACCGCATGGACTACAACACACCAGGCCTCCCTGTCCATCACCAACTCCCGGGGTTTACCCAAACCCATGTCCATTGAGTCGGTGATGCCATCCAACCATCTCATCCTCTGTCTTCCCCTTCTCCTCCTGCCTTCAATTTTTCCCAGCATCAGGGTCTTTTCAAATGAGTCAGCTCTTTGCATCAGGTGGCCAAAGTACTGGAGTTTCAGCTATAGCATCAGTCCTTTCAATGAACACTCAGGACTGATCTCCTTTGGATGGACTGGTTGGATCTCCTTGGAGTCCAAGGGACTCTCACGAGTCTTCTTCAACACCATAGTTCAAAAGCATCAATTCTTTGGTGCTCAGCTTTCTTTACAGTCCAACTCTCATATCCATACATGACCACAGGAAAAACCATAGCTTTGACTAGACAGACCTTTGTTGGCAAAGTAATGTCTCTGCTTTTCAATATGCTGTCTAGGTTAGTCATAACATTTCTTCCAAGGAGTAAGCGTCTTTTAATTTCATGGCTAAAGTCACCATCTGCAGTGATTTTGGAGCCCCCCAAAATAAACTCTCCACTGTTTTCTCTGTTTCCCCATCTGTTTGCCATAAAGTGATGGGACCGGATGCCATGATCTTAGTTTTCTGAATGTTGAGCTTTAAGCCAACTTTTTCACTCTCCTCTTTCACTTTCATCAAGGGGCTCTTTAGTTCTTCTTCACTTTCTGCCATAAGGGTGGTGTCATCTGCATATCTGAGGCTATTGATATTTCTCCCGGCAATCTTGATTCCAGCTTGTGCTTCTTCCAGCCCAGCATCTCTCATGATGTACTCTGCATAGAAGTTAAATAAGCAGGGTGACAATATACAGCCTTGATGTACTCCTTTTCCTATTTGGAACCAGTCTATTGTTCCGTGTCCAGTTCTAACTGCTGCTTCCTGACCTGCATACAGGTTTCTCAAGAGGCAGGTCAGGTGGTCTGGTATTCCCATCTCTTTCAAAATTTTCCACAGTTTATTGCAATCCACAGTCAAAGAGTTTGGCATAGTCAATAAAGCAGAAATAGATGTTTTTCTGGAATTCTTTTGCTTTTTTGATGATTGAGCAGATGTTGGCAATTTGATCTCTGGTTCCTCTGTCTTTTCTAAAACCAGCTTGAACATCTGGAAGTTCACAGTTCACATATTGTTGAAGCCTAGCTTGGAGAATTTTGAGCATTATTTTACTAGAGTGTGAGATGAGTGCAATTGTGCAATAGTTTGAGCATTCTTTGACATTGCCTTTCTTAGGGACTGGAATAAAACCTGATCTTTTCCAGTCCTGTGGCCACTGCTGAGTTTCCAAATTTGCTGGCATATTGAGTGCAGCACTTTCACAGTATCATCTTTTAAGATTTGAAATATCTCAACTGGAATTCCATCACCTCCACTAGCTTTGTTTGTGGTGATGCTTCCTAAGGCCCACTTGACTTCCTATTCCAGGAGGTCTGGCTCTAGGTGAGTGTTTACACCATCTTGATTATCTGGATCATATAAAGGAGAATACTTGCATCTAATTCAATTTGTGTCCAAGATAATGTTCTAAATAAACTTTAAGACGGGAATTCTAACTAAAGATATATTTTGATTGGGCAATGGAACCAGAAATATGGCCAGTATCCTTACACCTGCTAAAATGAAAAGGAAGCTTTCATGTTGCAAAAAAAAAAAAAGAGCTACTTGCCCAAACCACCTGGCCACATCCCCTCCCACTCACACATCAGAGACACAGCTCTATAATGAAGACAGAATACACTGTCTTACACACATATTTTTTAGGAACTCCTTGCTAGGATAACAGAGCTAAAGAAACATAACTCATAGAACAATCAGAACTCTCCTGCAATAGCAATGGAAGTGTCAATTGGCACATCCACTTTGGAACCAATTTGGTGAGAACTATCAGATCAGATCAGTCCCTCAGTCGTGTCCGACTCTTTGCGACCCCATGAATCACAGCACGCCAGGCCTCCCTGTCCATCACCAACTCCCAGAGTTCACTCAGACTCACGTCCATCGAGTCAGTGATGCCATCCAGCCATCTCATCCTCTGTCGTCCCCTTCTCCTCCTGCCCCCAATCCCTCCCAGCATCAGAGTCTTTTCCAATGAGTCAACTCTTCGCATGAGGTAAGAACTATATGTCCCTTCTTTTCTCTGATCTGTCCTTCACATGTCTTTAAGAATTATGTAAAGCAATTACCCTTCAATTAAAAATATATATATAAATTTTTAAAAAGAAATTAATATAAAAGATCACAATATGAAAGAAAAAAGTTTTAGAAAAGAAAGGAAAACTGAACTTTCACATCTAGTAATGGCAGATGAATCAGACCAAATCTCTTATTTAGGCCAATTAGAAAATTTTGCCAAAATATAAAATGTATAAAATTATCTATTGAATGCATGGGCATATTAACATTACAGTGAAGAATTACATAGTCAAAATCTATGACAGACACATCCAGAAATGATTTTTGCCATTTTGTGGGCATTTCCCATTTCCAGAAAACACAGATGAAAGGATAAGCAGCACTTCTGAAAACCTCAAGTTTGAAGACAGGATTTCATGAAGGATTAGAGCTCTAATAAAGCCCCCGCAGTTTCCTTTAGAAATTGCAAAGGGAATGGAGTGAAATAGAAGTAATTAAATTCTTGCACAGGCTGTAGTCCACCAGTCAGTCATTTGCATGGCCCCAAGAAAAATTACCAAATATTCAAATTGCTACTTCCCCCAGGCACTTTGTCAGAAATAGTCTTTTTTGTGAAGGCAAATATCATGATATAGGCCTTAAATTTCTTACAATTTTTCAATACAATGGCAAACATTAAAAATAAACTGGCAAATGAGAAGATCAAGACAGCATAGACAAAAAGAAGTAGAATCAACAGACCATAAAAGCAGGATCACTAAAACTATAAATATATAAATGGTCAGATATAGATTTTAAAATAACTATTCTTATCAATGGATAAAGCAATGGCAACCCACTCCAGTACTCTTACCTGAAAAATCCCATGGGCGGAGGAGCCTGATAGGCTTCAGTCCATGGGGTCGCAAAGAGTCGGACACGACTGAGCAACTTCACTTTCACTTTTCACTTTCATGCATTGGAGAAGGAAATGGCAACCCACTCCAGTGTTCATGCCTGGAGAATCCCAGGGACGGGGGAGCCTGGTGGGCTGCCGTCTATGGGGTCGCACAGAGTCGAACACGACTAAAGCAACTTGGCAGCGGCAGCATTCTTATCAAATAAATAAATGATTAAATTCAAACTTCAAGCAAATAATTAAAACAGAAAAATGGCATAATCCTGAAAGAAAATCAAGTAGAAACTTTAACATTGAAAAATACAACTGAAATTAAAAACTTTGTGAATGGGTTTAAAAGCAGATTGCACACTGCTAAAGTGAGAATATATTAACTGGAAGATATGCCAAAATATCCATAACTAAATACAGAGACAAAATATGAAAAATATGGAATGAGGTGTAATAAGAAAGAAGTTATATATTATAATTAATTGTAGGACCATGAGAAAAAGATAAAGAAAATAGAGTAGAATCAATATTTGAAAGATGATGGCTAAGAACTTCCTAAAACTGTTAAATATATCACTACACAGATACAAAAATCTATCTAAGCCCAGTCACAGTGCCAATGAATCTGCCTGTCAATGCAGGAGATGCAAGAGACACGGGTTTGATCCCTGGATTGAGAAGATACCCTGGAGTAGGAAATGGCAACCCATTCCAGTATTCTTGCCTGGAAAATTCCATGAACAGAGGAGTATGGTGGGCTGCAGTCCATGGAGTCACAAAGACTTGGGCACAACTGGCACACATGGCACCGAGACATTAAAATGGAAATATACAATGGAAGTAGATCTTTAAGGACCTTCTGTCAGAGAAAGAAATCTAATTGGGTGAAGCGCTCAATGTCAAAGACTCTTTTGACATAACTTTAGGTAAAAGGGAGAAAAAAGAAAGATTCAATTACAGTATTTTTTTATTCTCTTCTTCAAGAGAGTCTTTGAAGCTCAGGTAAATCTCAGTCTAGGACTTACATGGTGTTAAGGAGGCTATGAAGCAAGAAGTTTAGGAAAAGCCAGAGGGACTTCTAAGATTTACATTGGGAAGAACTGATAGAAGCCAGCAGAAAAAAAAAAAAAAAAAAAAAAAAAACAAAGAAAACAAAACAAAAACTAGAATGGGTCCTGAAAGTGAGAGATGAGACATGAAAAATTCAAGACTCTGAGAAAATTAGTTTGAGAAAGAGTTGTATCAAGGAGATGTTTAGAGAAAATGAATTCGAGACATTTTCATAAAAGTAGTCAAAAAGGTAAGATAAAATTTTAGTTGCTGAAATATATAGACTCTTACTATTAATATGTGCCAGATACACTTCTAAGGACTTATATATATTAAAATTTTTAGTCACTATAACAAGACTATGAGCAAGGTGCAAGTAATTTACACAGAGGGTTTAAATTCCATCTCATACGTATATAAAAAGAGAGATGGAGAAAGCAGAATATAAGAAGTTACAAAGGACATTTACTTGGGTGTTATTTTTTAAACTGTTAAATACTTAAATTTTCCTGTGAAAGAAGTTTCTTGGAATGCTACTAAAAGTGAGCCACACAACAGCTCTTACATACACATTACATCAGTGGTTCTCAAACTTCGGCATCTTATCAGAATCACCAGGTGGGCTTCCCTGGTGGCTCAGAGGTAAAGAATCTGCCTGCCAATGCAGGAGACATGGGTTTGATCCCTGGTCCAGGAAGATTCCACATGTCTTGGAGCAACAAAGCCCATGTACCACAACTATTGAGCCATGACGCAACTAAGCCCATGTACCACAATTACTGAGCCTGCACTCTAGAGCCCCCACAACTACTTATCGCATGTTCCTAAACTACTGAAGCTCTCACCCTAGAGCCTGTGCTCTGCAACAAGAAAAGTCACCGCACTGAGAAGCCTGCACACTCCAGCTAGAGAGTATCCCACTCACTACAACTAGAGAAAAGTCCATGCAACAACAAGGACCTGGAACAGCCAAAAATAAATAAATAAAGGTTTTTTTTTTTTAAAAAAAAAAAAAAAAAAGAAGAAGAAGAAGAATCATCTGGAGACACTGGCAAAAATCCAGAGGTCTTGGCCCCATTCCACTCCAACAAGCCTGGTCCTCCCTATATTTTATTAGCTCTGTAAGTGATTCCAAGTTACACAAAAGTTTGAGAACTGCTGAGCTCCATAACATTTGCTGTTGTCATTTACACAACTTGCTGTTAACCCCTAGATTATCAGGGGAAGTTCTTGTACAGTCTACTCTATCCTTTAGGTCTCTTCCGTCTAAAGGATAAAGCTCAAGCTCATTTGGAGACATAGGACCTGTTAGAGTACAGGCCAGCCTAAGAATCCAGTCTCACTCATAATTCCTACAGTTTTCACTGTCTCCCCCAACCCACTGGAACACATACTGCAGCCTCAATTACTATATTACTGTTTCTAAAATTTAGCCCCTGCTATTGCATCTTACTTTGCAAATATGATTCCTTCATCCCGGAAAAAGCTTTCTATTTCTCTGCCTAAAACAAGACTGATCTGAAAATACCTTTCATCTTTCCTAAACTTTTCAATTTCTTGTAAGCTATAGACTGTGCACAATAATGATGAGTCAATGTCAGTTCATCAATTGTAACAAATGTGTGGGATGTTGATGGTGGAGGAGATTGTGAGGGTGTGGGGACAGGGAGTATATGGAAACTCTACTTACTGTTCAATGTTGCTGTGAAGCTAAAACTTCTCTAAAAAAGAAAGCCTATAATTAAGTATGTTAGTATGTTGGATGTATATATATACAAATAAGATCATCAGGTTTTATGGAATGCAAAATAGTACATACAGTGAAATTCACATGCTGTATATAGTTACTTACATATTAAATTAATGTAAAATAAGAAAAACAGTTTAATTTCACTTTTTATATTTTTCTTTATAGTTGCTGAATTTCACAGGAGGAAGAGAAATAAAAGGAAGAAGATAGGGCAGAAAGAGGAGAGGAAGATGGAAAGCAATTATGCCATTTTCCTCTATATATGAGAAATTCACATTAAAACTCTAAGAACCACTGTTCAAGGAGCAGCTCTCAACCTCCATATTTCATTGTTATTATGATGATAAGCTTGAAATATACTTTTTAAGAATGTTAGATTATTTTTGTCCATAAAGACTGCTATAGTTTGGGCCTAACTAAAAAGTCAGCTTTCTCAAGCAAAGAAATACAAACTTCAATATTCATTTCAATCTGCTTACCTCACAGAAAGCACCCATTATCCATTACATGAATACAAGCCAAGAAAATAGTTATAGGCTGGATTGAGTTGGCTCTAAAAAATGCAATTGCAAAATTCACAATCTGCTCTGCAGGCCTTCAATTCTACTTATGTAATGATTCTACACACACAGCAGTTTTTCAGTATGTTCAGAGGCAATTAACAGAAATGTTACCACTTGTGTGTTTGATAAATCTGTTTTAAAGACACAAAAAGCAGATAGTTTAACACTGTAAAGGTGAATCTTATCCAAGTTCAAATCCAGATAAGATGAATGTTAGAAACCAGGTAAATGAATATTTTACATCTTAATTTTCATTAATGTGCCATATTGGTATAAGTCATTTTCATTTTTGGTTTACCTTTTTCTCAAAATAATACATATCTGATCAGTAGCATTTTGTAATCAACCATATGTCTCAAAAATCTATATAATATATGGTAGAGAAAGAATCCATGGATCTGTTTATTCCTATTTTCTTTTCCTACGTGGAAGGAATAGATGAAACTATATTTCACAGAGGAATAGTAATATAAATGTGCACATATTTTAGAATATACAGAAGTAAGCATATACTTCTTAACTTGCACCAAATGCGAGTCACCAGCGTTTAAAACCATCCTGGTGCAGTGCAGAATTTAGGTAAAACAATAAAAATAAGCCCTTGCACTGACTTTTACCATCAGGATTTCTAAACTATTTGTTTCAAAACACAGACTAGACAGATTGTCAAGCTTTCACTGTCCCTCTATAATATTCTGGCCAGCTATCTCGCTGACCCAGCTGTCCCAGATAACCTCTCAACAAGGACCTTCTTCACTTACAACTCTGCAAGCAAGCTAAAATAATGATAGAAAATGAGGAAAAGTCAAGATTGAAACTTTAAATATATTAGCTCATAAAAATATAAGCCAAAACTAACTCAAAATTAGTATCTTAAGGATGAAATTTTTAAAACTGGAAATATAAGACAAGTGTTTACTCACAGAGAAAATCAATCACATTGTTTCTTATACTACTCATATATTTAAAAAGAGACACAATGATTTAAGTTAATTACGTGGAGACATGTAGAAAACAATGCCTTTAAAGAAAAATTACCTGGTCTTAGAAACAGACCCTGGAAACAGCTGCCTTAAATAATGCCATCTGGGGATCCTGATGCATGGTCACATGAAGCTCTTTGCTTCTTCTCAAACTCATAACACTTGGCCCCAAATTTCCTCTCTCGGTCTTTCCACCATCAGTTCAGTCACTCAGTTGTGTCTGACTCTTTGTGACCCCATGGACTGCAGCACACCAGGCTTCCCCGTCCATCACCAACTCCTGGAGCTTTCTTAAACTCATGTCCATCAAGTTGGTGATGCCATCCAAACACCATATATGATGATGCCATCTTTCCACCATAGATAGCATATTTAAGCAACATATTGATGTTGTATTGACTACCTACAGCTTCCAAGCATGTGCAAAGTGCTGGAAATTCAAAAAGAATAAAATGTGAGCCCTCCCTGAAGATAAATAAAAACACTTCCATGTGTAAGGAAATCAGAATCAAACGTGCAAAATTCATTGACAGAGGAATGTATGTTCTGTTCTCTGCAACAGAAATGACATCTATCTGAATCAGTACAGTGTCAGGAAAGACATGTAACTTATATATTGACAATTAAACCAAAATAAGAAAGGTATTCCTGGTAGAAGAGGCACGAAACAAAAACAAAGACTAGCAGGAGAAAGTGGTACTCAGAGAGCCACCTGTGTGACTGGACTACAGGCCTAATCATGGAAATTTTATGAACTGCTCTTCTTCTGAGATCTTAGTGGGAACTTAAGGCATCCTGAAGGTCACTGCTCAACAGAACAAGCAGGGGAAGGAGAGCCAGGTTACCTCTGGTTTTAGTCTTCTCTGATAACACACCAATGTGCACTGTACATAGGCTTGACTGACTTTTTCAGTTGAACTCCAGAGTGGTCTTAGCACAAAAAGGTTCAATGAAGAGAACTGAGAACCTGCAGCTCCAGAGGGCACCAGGCATTGGGTCATAGCAACAGGAAATGGAGCCTCAGTGCCAAACTTGGATGGAGTGAGGCAGCTCAAGGCCTGGAAAGTCAGATGGCAGCACAGCAGGACCCCTGCCTACCAGGGCAAGCAAGACAACATGAAAGGCTTCAGTCCCTGTGATGCAGTATAGCTGGTCTCTGGGAACACATGAGCAGTCAATCAGCAAAATGAAAATAAATAATGAATTATAACATAAAGACAGAAAAGATGGTTGCATTTTGGGTAATTTTACCTCCATTCTCTTTTCCTCCCTCTGCCTCTTACTGAAAAGAGAGAGAGAAAAGGATAGAAAGACAGAATCAGATTATACAACCCATTTGGAATTAGTGAATAATAATACATACATCACTCAAACAAGCAGAAGATTAAACATTTTTATGTCTGGGAAATTCTCAGCTAAATGAGGGTCTGAGGGCTCAACAAATGAAGCCAGATATGTCCACTGCTTCTGTCTTTTAGTACCACATGCACCCTTTGCTACATTTTCCTCTTTTCTTCTCTTCCCCTGCTTGCAGCCCAAACCAACCTTTCCTTTTCCTCTCCTCAATACAAAAAAAATGAAAGACATAGGCAGAATTCAGAGAAAGAATGATGCAGATTAAGATGGAAAGAAAATATGGAGATCTAAGAAGACAGTCTGAGTGGAAGGGAGCAAGGACAAATGGAAAGGTTAAGAGAGGAAGAAAAAGGAGGAGCGGTAAAAGAGAGAAGATGGCAAATAGTGCTTCATGGTTTATTTTTTAAGATTTTAAGAAAAGAAAGATGAACTGAAGACGTCAGGATGCAATGATCAACAAACCTCATTTTGCCTAAATCTATGTTCAAAGAAGTCACAGTCCCTTGTGAGATCAACACCTATGTCCTTCAATCCTAAAGTAAGGCCAAAAATGAAGATAGGGTTAAGTCTCCTTTATATATTAATCCTGAACAAAGACATGCATTCTTAGGTTCACTGAATTTGAATTTAAGTCTGTGAAGTTGGCAAGGCATGGTCTGAATTGTTTTTTATTTCTTAAAATGTTCTAAGGAGCCCCTTAACTACAATTTCCACAGGAAAGGAAGCATTAGCACAATCATCCGACTTCACTTTCACTGTTCACTTTCATGCATTGGAGAAGGAAATGGCAACCCACTCCAGTGTTCTTGCCTGGAGAATCCCAGGGACGGGGGAACCTGGTGGGCTGCCGTCTATGGGGTCGCAGAGAATCGGACACGACTGAAGTGACTTAGCAGCAGCAGCACCCTTTAATTTGATCATTGTTAAGGTTCTGTCACCTCCCCAAGCTACAAGAGGGATCCCTTTCTTCTTCCTGGTTCATCACACTGTATTCCAGCATGTACTTGAGCAAATATCAGGGAGTATGAGGTCTTTTTGCAGGGATCTTTCTTCCCAGCCCGGCCCCATGCACTCTGGGTTCAAGATGCAACTTGATTTGATAACTAAAATTTACTTTGTGCTTACTTCATGTCAGGTACTCATTTCAATGCATTAAGTACATTATCTCACTTAACCCTCATCATTGTCCCTTGAGGAAGGTAGTGATATTTCTCCCTCTTCTATAAAGAAGGCTGTTGTGTTATGTGCACTCAGTCATGTCCGATTCTTTGCGACTCCATAGACTGCAGCTGGCCAGGCTCCTCTGTCCATGGGATTTTCCAGGCAAGAATACTGGAGTGGGTTGCCATTTCCTTCTTGAAGGGCAAGGCTGTGCATGTGCACAAACACAAGTACACGTTCAATAGCACACATATACACATGCACATTCTCTTACTTGACTACCAACTAGGTCAAATGATTACAGGTCCCTTTAAGGACCTTCTTTATGACTCTATCCATAGACCTCCCTTCAATCTTCATGCCTTGCACTATTTCACTTGAGTTTTTGCCACAAACTATTCTCTGCATATTTCTAAATCCCCACAGTTTTCTGCCCTAAGGCTAGAGCAATAAACAATACACAAATTTCAGAATTGTGCTGCCATTATAACCTCCAGAGAGGAAGCAGGTATTTGACAAATGATTGCTGCTATTTCACATACAAAGTTCATGAATTTCACTTATAAAATCACCAACTTTTCCTTATAATATAAATTTTGCAATTTAAACATGCAAACATTATTTTTCAGCCCTTTGTCATTTTTGGTTAAGAAACCACTGAAGATAAGCATCAGCAAAAAATGGGAGTAAACCAAGTAAAAGAAAGATCTGGCATGCAAGAAAGAGTGGATCCAACAAAAAATGACAAAGGGAAGCACCAAAATTTTGGTTATGCACCAAGGAGTAGAGAACAACCAGTGTAGATTATGACAGAAGGACATAGGACTAGGAAGTGGAGGTCTGCAGGGAGAAAGGAAAAGAAATTGATAGATCCGATGCATGAGTAACTAAAAAATTATCAATGTAAAAGAAAAAATAATGATAGATAATACAGAGAACAAAGCAAAAATGCAATTTAATGCATGTGGAAAGCACATTATATGCAAAAGGAAACAATTATGATAAACTTCATGTCTCTGTAGTGAAAAATATTAATATATGTAATGACTAAATATTTAATAAGTTGCTAGTCAGAATTAAAATGTACTACAATTATAATATATACACTGGATTTTGAAATCTTAATATGAAAAAATGTATAAATATCTCATTAATCATTTTATATTGATCACATGTAGAAATGATGTGTGTGTGTGTGTGTTTAGTCACTCAGTCTTATTCAACTCTTTGCAACCCCATGGACTGTAGCCTGCCAGGCTCCTTTGTCCATGGGATTCTCCAGGCAAGAATACTGGAGTTAGTAGCCATTTCTTCTCCAGGGGATCTTCCCAACCCAGGGATTGAATCTGGGTCTCCTGCAGTGCAGGCAGATTCTTTACCAACTGAGCCAAATATCTCATTAATTATTTTATATTGATTACATGTTGAAGTGATAATATTTTGCATATATTAGTTTAAATAAGTTATCCTATTACAATTAATTTATCAGGTTTCTTTTCATTTTCTCAATGTGACTGCCATAAATTTTTAAATTTTATATGTTACTCATGTTATATTTCTATTGGATGGTGCCAAAATGATAGGATACTGAAAGAGAAACTCCCCAGGTCAGTAGGTGCCCAATATGCTACTGGAGATCAGTGGAGAAATAACTCCAGAAAGAATGAAGGGATGGAGCCAAAGCAAAAACAATACCCAGCTGTGGATGTGACACTGGGAGGGATTGGGGGCAGGAGGAGAAGGGGACGACAGAGGATGAGATGGCTGAATGGCATCACTGACTCGATGGACGTGAGTCTCAGTAAACTCCGGGAGTTGGTGATGGACAGGGAGGCCTGGCGTGCTGCGATTCATGGGGTCGCAAAGAGTCAGACAGAACTGAGTGACTGATCTGATCTGATCTGATGTTAGATGAGTGTCAGTGGCATGAATTTGTCTTTTTTTCCTGTCACAGGTGAGACATAACTTTGTGAAGACTACTCATAAGAAACCAGATTTCATCAGAGGTGGAAAATTAGAATAGCCATTGTGTTCAAAGAGATCAACAGTCTAAACTGCTACCCAATACTATTAATACAATCAAAATAGCTCTAACACTATTTCTGAGGGCAGCCACCACTGATTATGTCATGGTCAACCATCTTGAACATTTTTTGCCTCAGGAAGTCATGTCTCAGCATACTTTCATTAACCTGAGGGTAATTGTTAAATAGTTAAAGCTGGCTATGACCAAAACCCAATGAGACTGTCAACATGAGGATTCAGAAGATGTTTGGGTAAAAGACTATTCAAGGGCCACCACTGAATATTAAATTAAAATATTTAGCCTTCCCATATTTTTATCTGTCAAACTAACATCTGTAGACTAACTGGAATCTATACCAAAAAGCAGCAAACTTTTAAAATTCTGGTTAATATAATAAGTCTTCACTGGCTTCCGTTTTTAAAATAGTAGATAACCCCCAGTCTCCCATGTGTAATTACTTCTATTTTCATTTTTCCTTGGAAAGTTTTTATATTTCATTCTTGTGCAACAAACCAACTTAAATTCCAACTCATAATTTTTAGGATGTAAGCAAATTCTCATGATCTTCAGTGTTTGGCAAAAGAGGAGAAAAGGCCATATAAACAATGACTTCTTAGTTATTTTTTCAATCTTTAAGCAAGGCCCATAAAATCTAATCAATAAATTTAATACAGCAGAAAGAATCTTTTCAGGTAGAGCAGGTAATATTTGACCTTTGGTGTGTCTCTCAATTACTGGCTGCTGCCAGTAATAATTATTATCACTTACTATAATAATTATAATTATTAGTTATAATTAGCAATAATATTTTAGGTCCTTGAATTGATGCCAACTTCCTCCACCTCAAAGCCTTTCCTTGAGGACTCTTCCTCCCACTCCATCCAACCTTCATCCATAATTATTTCAGTTTTTTTTTTTTTCATGTCGTTTATTCAGGAGAAAGTTTTCCTTGGTGCCCTTGTTTTCTCTGGACCACTCAAAACAAGGCTGACTTCCTTATTATATGCTCTCATAAGTTTGTCATAACTATGTCAGCCTCTGCAAATGGATTAGAAATTCCACGAGCATAAATATCCCTCCTATCTTGGTAAGCTCCCAGCTGTGTCTAGCGGCCAGCACAGTGCCTGGCTTACAGTCAGTGCTGTATCCAGAGTCCATTATCACCTCTGCTCCTGCATAGCTAAATAAGAAATTCCCACAGGAAGAATAAAAAATAGAAAATATTCTATTTGATTCCCACTCTGGTATATGAGACATTTTAACACATCACTATCATCATTTTAAAAAAGATTCCTAATTAAACTCAGTTAAAGGTCATCATATTACCACTGGTTAGGGCTGAGCAGTGCAGGAACTTTTATTTAATATTATTAGTTTGTAAATAAAATGCTTACATAATTGCATGTAATTACAAGTATAGCCATATTGGCTAACTTTGCATCAGAACTTGAGTTAAAAGTTTCAGTGACACGTTTTACTCTTACGGCATTTTGATCATCTCCAAGTAAATAAACCCAGTACTCTGGTAGCCAGATCCAGCTTATTTCCCTCAGTTACCACCACTAATGGCAAACTAGCATGAAGTTCAAGGAATGAATCAAACAGTTAAGTGTTAAATAACTTTTCTAATTATTTTCAAACTCAAAAAATTTCAAGCTTTCAGAATATAATCAACCAAGAGGGAAGAAAATGCTGCATGAAAAGACAAAGCTAATTCAATCATAATGTACAATTGGAAAAGAAAACAAGTATTTCTCACCTTGGAAAAATGATGGTGATAACGAAAATCAATCTATTTCATTATTTAACGCATTCCATTATAAGTTCAGTGTGTGTTACATTTACTTCTAAATAGAATAATTGATCTCTCTTGAATTTGAAATATGCTCACTCATTAAGAAGAAAACAGATAATTAACTAGTTTATTGAGCCTGTCGAAAACTTGGCACATTAATATATTTTCCCTTAAAATTTCCTCATTTTCTGTGGTAAAAATACTCGGAAGTATAACATTTTTCATTTAAAATGGCAGCCCATTTAACTTTATTCTTTAAAATATTCAAGCTGTGTTAATTATATATATATTTGTAGTTACTTAATATCCAATTATTGGGTATCATCTGATTATCCTTCTCATGAGCCTCTTTTCTGGCCACTTTCACTCTATTTTCCACTCTTGAACTATGCGTTTCTTAAACATGCCATACTCCCTCTTACTCTGAGCCTTTGCCCTCTACTAGGAAGCTCTACTCTCTGCCTTGCTATTTCCTACTCCTTCTTCAGTTTGAGTTTGGCTCAAGTGTCACTTTGTTTAGGACGCCATTAGTGCTGTACAGCAAATGAAGCTCTTCATTATCCCAGGTTTTGTGCACTTGGGAGCTGCAAGCCTTCTCCTACAAAGTAGACAGGACAGTACATTTTTAAATAATTATTAATGGTTGTTAAGCATCTATCTCTAAAGAATCACTCATGTAAATTTACTGATAAAGAATCATTAAGTAAAGATGCCATCTCTTTTTCTGAAGTCACTTACTCACCCTTAACGTTATGGAGAGGAGGTGCAAGCAACAAAGCCTGTATCAGAACATTGAGAGTTTCTAGATGAAATGTTTAACATATACGTATAATACCCTACATAATGAAACCTAGCATTTCAAACTCTTTAGCTCTTTCAGTGCACAGCTAATGTAAGACCCTCAAGCAGGTCACCCCCCCCAAATTCCCTCAGACCACTGGTGCCCTCACCAGCCCTCTGTCTCAACCCTTCTTACTCTCCACCTTACAGCAGAAAAAAAGAACGTGCTACCGGTCACCTAATTACCTTCTCAGGAAGGGGATATTCCATCCTGCTTCACAGAGAATTTCCTTCTTTTTCTCCCAAACCTTATTATTTATATGCAAAGAGTATTATGCTGCTCACTTGAGACAGACAACACTCCAACAAATCCTGAGAACAGTCACAGATGATCAAGATCTCGTTATGGGACAAATAACAATACCTTCTCCCAAATGAAACAGGTCTATTTGCACAGAGTTACTTTGTCACTGGGTGGGAACCATGTAGTGAAAGCAATTCTGAACAGAAATTAGGCCTTATCTCTTCTGAATCTTGCCTCTATCTCTTGCCTCTTCTCTTCTGAAAAGTATTAATAAAAGGGATGAGCTAAATGGTGATTTAGGCTTTTTCCAGGTTCACAGTTCTACTTTAATTCTTAAAACAGGGGTTAAGGATGGGGCAGGGTTAAGGGACAGGGAACTCCTTTCCTTGGGGGAGCTGGAGGGGGGGGACATATATGACAATAAAATGGCAACATGAAGATCAAAAAAAAAAAAAAAAAAACTAAACACAAACAACTTGGTTCCATAGTCCCTACACATTTAGCAAGTTCTTAAGTAGGCTTGTTGTATCTGCACTGTTACATTTAGCTTGTTTTGGGTGGCTTCATTTAACAGTGTAGCTTGTCAGGAGCACTTGGATATTTACATTGTAATGGTCCTTCAGAGCAATTATGATATCAATAGAACTATCATGATTTCAATGCCGCGATAACATCTTATAGACTTAACTGGCTCTAAAGATAACAGTTTTATGAGACATACTCAAGCCATTGCACAAAGCAGCAATTTTTCCAAATAAAAACAGTTGAAGCTTTTAAAAACATTTTGGTTTTATAAGACTAAGGAACTCTGACAGACACCAGACTCTGGTGTCAGTGTAGGAAGAGAATATCTACTTAAATGTGTTTACAGAGAAAACATAACACACATATCATAGTCTACTTGGCTGCTCTACAACTTCAAAATGATTTAGCCTACTCATGCTTCTGCAGGCCAAAATTATGAAGATCCAAAGCAAAATATATATATGAAGTTATCATATTCAATGAAATTAATATTAAGTGACTAAAACAATAAATTGATGTTTTAGACTTGTGAATATCTTTTCTGAGACTTTGGATATCCTAAAATTCGAGCTCAAATACTCTTTCATAAGTTTTATGTAACAGAAAAAAGAGGTGTGTGTTCTATCTCTGTGATGTGATCTTTCTTATATCAAGTCAGAGAAGTGAGTGAGGGCAGGAACAAGGGTCTGAAAAGGCAATGTTACTAAAGAAGAGATTATGGAGATATGGAAGGGAGAAATAGAGTTGAAAAGTTTTATGGCATTTGTAGCAAAGAAGCTCAGAGATTTAGGAAAGAGTCACTTGTCGAGAAATGGGGAGGAGTGGAAAATTTATCTGGGCTTTATTAATGCAATCTCACGTTGGCATGCTTCAAGAGACTAAGTGACTATTTTAAGTTGCTTTTCAGACGATTTACCCATTGACCTGGTTTTATTTTTGATGGCAAATATCTCAAGGGTAGGCCTTAAGTCTGCTTAGATTTACTAGTTTTATACTTATATTTTACAAAGTAATAAAAACTAGCTACTAAAAGTCTAAGAATTCCACAAAACAGTAAGTTTTTGGAGGGATGGTATTGTTCATCTCACGTCACATGCCCCGTTCTTAGCCTAAGTAGATGTTCAATAAATATTTATAGAATAGAAGATGGATGAATGAGTGGTTTCCAGATTAATACATACTAGAAAAGGCAATTATACAGATAATTTAAGCAAAACAAAACTCCAAAAAATTTTTTCTTTATTATTTCAAAGTTTAGATGAAATTTTCCCTAGGTATAAATTATTGCAGATAATTTCCTCAATTCTTTACTTTACTTGTTATGATTTAAGTCAATGTTTTCATTAAATAATTTATGAGCAAAAGTTTTCTTAGATAACAGAATTCATTCTCAAACAATGCCTTTGTTTATCAGCTGGTTCTAAATTATCCCACTTCTTCAATAGGTTAAAAACAGAAAGAATAGGTTAAGCTAAATCAAGCAGTAGGTCTTTGAGAGAATATGAATCAAACAGCACAATTTTGTTTACATCTGATGGTGGTTTGCCCTTGAACCACAGTTCTGCCAAAGGCAGGGGATGTTTTGCATCTTTATCATAATTTCAGGAATTGCTCCATAACTTGTATTAAGCAGTCACTTAAAGGAAAGATATTCACCATGGCAACTATCTAACAAAGTGTAAATTTGAAAGGTATTAAATAAAAACACATAATTTATCCTACCTTCCACCACTTCACCCACATAATCAATACACACACGCTCAGCCAAAATGCAAAGTAAGCAAACTTTACCTGTGATATCCACCCTTGGTCAACCTTACCTTCACCTGTTCTCTTCTACCTGCCCAGAGATTTAGTGCCCATATTATCTGATGACTTCTCCCCCTTAGATGACAACTTAAATGAAAAATATACCAGTATTGATACATTCATCCCAGCTAAGGCCAGCACCTAAGAGTAGTTTAACACACTTGGAATTATCAGAGGTCGTTTGTGCCTTAACTCAGAATAGTTATTCACCATAAAGATTATATGTTGGTAGCTGAGGTGCATTTTGATACCTTTAGGTCACTTTACTTCTCATTTACTTATGTCCAAGATATTGTTATATATATATATTATATATCCTATCTCTCTGCTACCAACACAATATGACAAGAAGTTATTAGTTCATTTAAAATATATAAAATATCTCAAGAGTAATCACATGTCTACTACAATGAGGGTAAGAACAATAAAAGTAAGTGGTTTATTTTCTATTTTATGCTAAGTGATTGAAAGCTTACTAATCTCCAGTATGAATACAAATTTTACTACATCAGGATTGTTCTAACAAAAAACTGAAAATGATTTCTAATCCCACTGATTAATTATACATTAATATATGCCACAATATTTGGAAACAATCTCATCATTTTACTGTTTATTAATGACTTGCATAAGCTTTTATTTATATCATTAATTTTCTTGTTTATTCCAATTTTCACAGATAGTCAAAAAAAACAAACTTTGGCCTGGTTTCTGTCTGACTATTCCAAATTTTTCATGCTCAAAATAATCTTGTTAGCACTTAATGTACATTTTTTCCAGAGCAAAGATTATATAAAAAATACTTATACTTTGAAACTAAAATGAAATGTCCTTTTTCCTTTTAGGTTTTACTGAAACTGCCTAACTTTACTACCATCTTAACAAGAGTCTAAATATCAAATTTTTTATCACCCTCAAACTAAACTACAGCTACCCCAACTGTCTACTCTAAAAAGAAGTCCAAATGATAATGCAATTTTTAAGGAACTGCACAGAGTCCAGACAGGGAGGTCAGGCTTTAAATAACCTTGCTGAAGTTTCTTTTATTTTCTCCTTGGCTCTCCTTATAGTTGTCAGATTGAGGGAAGGAAAAATAGTTCTATGTTTGCTGGATAATTACCAAATTATATGAACTGCCTGATAATTACATGGCTTGACATGTGTTTTCATTTTTTTTATTTTGTAATATTACTTTTTATTGTTGTTTTTTTTTTTTCCTGAAAAGGCAATACTTTGAACTGGTATTGGGTGGGAATTAGAGTTTTCTTGCCAGACAAGTAACAGAGATATCAGGTTGATTAGGTCTTGACATAGATGCCTATTTTTGAAACATTATTTCAGTAGACTTCTGAGAGAGTGGGTGATGACAGATAGTCAAATAAAATCTTCTAGTCAAATTCCCTTCACAGAGAAGGGATAGCAGAGTCCTCTATCTGCCAGCGCCGCCACCCCCTGTGACTATCTTTCATTCAGGCCTATTGTTCTATCCTGTAGCCATGAAATAAAATTTTATTCAACTTGCAAATAAATTTTCCACTTTGAAAAATAGAAAGTAAACGATACAGAGAAGGGTAGCATTTGGATCCCCTGGCCAGATCCAGGCTTATTATAATGTCTTAAGACTATAACTCATTGGGCCAACATCTGGACTAGGTGTACAAGGTGCCTATGCTGCTGCTGCTAAGTCGCTTCAGTCGTGCCCAACTCTGTGAGACCCCATAGACAGCAGCCCACCAGGCTCCCCCATCCCTGGGATTCTCCAGGCAAGAACACTGAAGTGGGTTGCCATTTCCCTCTCCAATGCATGAAAATGAAAAGTGAAAGTGAAGTCGCTCAGTGGTGTCCGACTCTTAGCGACCCCATGGACTGCAGCCGACCAGGCTCCTCTGTCCATGGGATTTCCAGGCAAGAGTACTGGAGTAGGGTGCCATTGCCTTCTCCAGGTGCCTATAAGCACACCTAAAAATTCAATCCTAACATCTTTCCATCATTTGAACTGGACTTTGCTATGCTGTGCTTAGTTGCTCAGTCATGTCTGACTCTTTGCAACTCCATGGACTGTAGCCCGCCAGGCTCCTCTGTCCATGGGGATTCTCCAGGCAAGAATACTGGAGTGGGTTACCATGCCCTCCTCCAGGGGATCTTCCCAACCCAGGAATCGAACCCAGGTATCCCGAATTGCAGACGGATTCTTAACATCTGAGTCACCAGGGAAGCCCTGAACAGGACTAGTAACATCGATCAACTATATATACGTCTGTGTGCTTAGTTGCTTAGTCGTGTCTGACCCTTTGCAACCTTTTCGACTGTAGCCCACGAGGCTCCTCTGGGTTATCATGCAAGAATACTGGAATGAGTTGCCATTCCCTTCTCCAGGGGATCTTCCTAACCTGGGGAACGAACCCATGTCTCTTATGTCTCCTGCACTGCAGGCAGATTCTTTACCCTCTGAGCCATCAGGAAACACCCAAAATATATATAGAGTGAGCCCTAATGCTGTTTCTGAAGGCCCTGTGAATATTCAGTTCCATAGCAACATTCACAATTAATAGAATCATGTTGATGTATTAAATAAAACTCAAATGCCAGATGAACTGCATAACTCCTCCTGCTAGTAACTTTTGCTATTCTACTGAATATCCATCCATAACAGGAAGATAGATGAACCAGTAATGGCCCCCAAACTTAGGAAAAATAGAAGCAAAGAATTTAACCTAAAGGAAGCAATCTCAAAAGCAAAACATTTATTTGAAGCAATACATTAAAGAAATTATTTTCACTGAAATAAGTTACTAGAAATTAGCTACAATTTCAAGATAAAGTCTTCATTTAAAAAAAAATGAAGTGATTAGAATATTACAGTGGAGATAATCTTCAGTTTCTAGATTCTATGATCATGGATTCCTTGGTGTCAGGTATCCCATATGAGAGGATTATGAGAGATTTAAAATAAAACAGTTTCTTTTTAATTTCTAAAATTATATATGTCCCAATAATAAAGCATTTTTTAACTCATCACAACTATCAAGTTCCCAAAATCAGTCACATTTCTATCAGTCTGATAGTCATTTCCATGATTAGCCTGATGCATGACTCAGTACAATAACCATATCACTCAACTTTCATTTCGTTTCCACTATAAAAATATAAAGACTCAATGTATACATATGCTATGTCTCGGAAGATGAGTAAAACATGACAAATCCACATTTAAAGACAGGATAGGATATGCTGTATGCTTCAGTGTGCATTTCTGAAGAAATAATGTCCTGGGCCAGTTTTTTATTTAAAATTAGCAAAGTACATGGTGATGAAAAGAAGGCATTTCTCCTTCTTATACCTTTCATTAAGTAATTCTTCAGCTGATGAAATATATATATATATATATATATATATATATGCTGTTCTGTGCATCATTGCTCAGTCATGTCTGACTCTTTGCGACCTCATGGACTGTAGCCCGCCAGGCTCCTCTGTCCATGGGGATTCTCCAGGTAAGAATACTGGAGTGGGTTGCCATGCCCTCCTCCAGGGCATCTTACAGACCCAGGGATCGAACCCGCATCTCTTAAGACTCCTGCATTGGCAGGTATAAAAGCCCCTTTATTTATATTAGTTCTTCAGAAAAAGTGTTTTAAATTCTTCTAAGAATTTTATAAAGTGAGAAAAATACCCTTTTCCACCTCCTCAAAAAGAAATGCTTCTAAATATAATTATTTTCATGCATTTTGAAGTCACAATAGCAATGTTTGTAGATTCAAAGTCATTCTCTTTTATAAATGAAATGGAGGCTATCTTCAATTCCAGTTGCAAATTGCTGAGGAATTTAACTTTGTTTCATTAATATTCCCTCTTAAAAGAACTTCTAATTCACAGCAGAGGACTAAGCTAAGGTCAGCAATTACGATGGCAGAGTAGCAGAAACTATTAATGACAGGCAATATTGCAGCTACCCTAATGCCCAGTGACAGCAGTTCATGTCAGGCTGTTAAACAGATCTAAAGCACATAGTTTGCAGCAAGTAGCTTTCTAAAATCATCTATTTGAGCATTCTGTTTCACAGTGTAAAGTGCTCACAAGGAAGATATGCACAGCCCTGGCAAACGGAGAAAACTTTTCCTGGCCAATAAATAAACAAATAAATAAAACCCTCAACTGAATTGCTATTCAGCTCACTTTGAGAATATCTTTTTGAAGTGAAGAGGATATGTGGGTATAAAATCAAGACAAGAAGAGTTAGATAGAATCATGGTATCTGTGTCCACAGAGACAGTCTTTACATCTTTTCAGGAATAGTCAAATGCATTCTCAACTTAATACTATTCACTATGATTAGTACTGGAGGATCTGTTTGATACAAAAGACTGCCACGTTTCAGTTCAGTTCAGTCGTTCAGTCGTGTCCAACCCTTTGCGACCCCATGAACCGCAGCACGCTAGGCCTTCCTGTGCATCACCAACTCCCGGAGTTCACTGAGACTCAACGTCCATCGAGTCAATGATGCCATCCAGCCATCTCATCCTCTGTCATCCCCTTCTCCTCCTGCCCCCAATCCCTCCCAGCATCAGAGTCCTTTCCAATGAGTCAACTCTTCGCATGAGGTGGTCAAAGTACTGGAGCTTCAGCTTTAGCATTATTCCTTCCAAAGAACACCCAGGACTGATCTCCTTTAGAATGGACTGGTTGGATCTCCTTGCAGTCCAAGGGACTCTCAAGAGTCTTCTCCAACACCACAGTTCAAAAGCATCAATTCTTGAGCACTCAGCTTTCTTCCATGTTTCCCAGTATGCAAAAGGTGAAGCAGATTCATGTCATTTCTTTGCACCTCAGTTTCCTCATCTGTCAGTGAAAACACATCTTACCCTTCCCAAAGTAAAAACTAAAACATAAACAGACATCTGATATATCAGCATGCCACTTTTCTCAAGGACCCTTAATCATTTACACAAACCATGAACTCAGAAATATTTCCAAAAGGCCCCAGGTATAAGAAGCAACAAAAACAAATGAGAGCGATTAAAAATGAAACAACTGAAGTGATCTTATATTTATCAATTTCACTAACCAGGAAAAAGTAATGATTTTCCCCTAGCAGGTGGTAATGATTTTATTTAATTAAAACCAAGTCTACCAGCAGAGCCACAAAAGACAGAAAAAGAAGGTGCAGAGAGAGGATAAGTAGAAGAAAGAGAAAAAAAAAAATGAGAGGAAGAAAACTTTGGAAAAATGAGGTGAATGAACCTAGAGCCTATTATACAGAGTGAAGTAAGTCAAAAAGAGAAAAACAAATATCATATATTAATATACATATATGGAATCTAGAAGGATGGTACTGACAAATCTATGTGCAGAGCAGCACTAGAGACACAGACATGGAGAACAGACTTATGGACAAGAGGAAGAGGGTGAGATAAATGGAGAGAGTAGCATGGATGCATATACACTAACATATGTAAATAGATAGTCAATGGGAATTTGCTGTATGACTCAGGGAACTCAAACAGGGGCTGTGTAATAACCTGGGGTGAGGGGGAATGGGAGGGAGGTGGGAGGGAAGGGGCATAAGGGACATAAGTTCACCTATAGTTAATTTATGTTGATGTATGACAGAAATCAAACCAATATTGTAAACCAATTATCAATCAATTAAAAATAAATATTTTTTAAAAACAATAAAAGAAAAGACAATAGGATGTGTAATAAAATCACAAGCTGAATGAAAGTAAAGCATAAAACTAATGAAGTCAAAGTCCAAATTATCATACAGCCTTAGACTATGGCCCTAGGTTTGTTACCCAACACACAGGCATGCATCCTAGATCACAGAGGCATGATTCAGCAAGACAACGTGAATGGTCTAGTACACTGATTTTCAAACTGTTTTGACCATGAACCGGAGTTTTCTGATTGATTTTTAATGCCAGAGTGAAACAAAAGTTTTAGAAAACAACATTAAACCTCACCAAGTGTGATAGTCTCTAATATAAACTATCAGGTTGCACTGTGAAATTGCCTTTCATTTGGTGAAAAACAGTAAAATACTCAGAATTCTATTTAATTCCAATAAGCTAATATTTAAACTACCATGCTTTTCCCTTTTAAAATGTTGTTCAAGATCCATTAAATTGTTTTCAAAAGTTACTAATGGGTCATGACTCATGATTTGAGTCTTAAACACACCAGACAATTACTAGCACAAAATACTTTCAAATGGAGCAATTTGAATTCAGTATCAGCTTAAAGGACTAGGATAAGCAGTATAATTAGAATGTTAAAAGGAATGGGGTGATACTGTATATAGAGGCAGAAAATTCATATGGAGTATAGTCATAACATACCAAGTTTGATTCTAACTGCTAAGCCAAAACCAAGAAAATAGTGAAAGATCTTGAACGTCTAGCATATAGTAAGTACTCAGAAATTTTTTGTTGAGCAAACAGAGTCACACAGGGCATGATTGGTATTCTCTTCCCTTCCCCATGTGGCTTCTAAACTAAAACTAGGCTTCTAAAACTAAAAAAATCCCTAACTCTCATCCACTTCAGATGCAGCATGTTAGTGTGTTAATACACACTATTTGATCAAACAGGTACAGCACAGTCCCAGGACTTGGGAATAAGAAAATACATTCTTATCAGACAAAATATTTTAAAAAGCTTAGTGCTTAGTTCCCAGGAGCCAACCAGGGTAACCAATAAAATAATAAAAACAAAAGTAATCAATAAGCCAATAATGGAGGTAGAATTGAATACTAAGGAATATTGAAGAAAAATATAGATTGTACAGACACTACCCCAGACACAAGGAGATTATGCCACATACTTTCTCCCTGTCAACCACCTACTTTCCTCATCCTCTTTCCTATCCACTTTAGATTTCATTCCCTATTATCTTACTAGGGCTTCCCAGGTGGCTCAGTGGTAAAGAATCTGCCCGCCAAAGAAGAGACACAGGTTTGATCCCTGGGTCAGGAAGATCCCCTGGAGAAGTAAGTAGCAACCCACTTCAGTATTCTTACCTGAGAAATCCCATGGACAGAGGAGCCTGGCAGGCTACAGTTCATAGGGTCACAAAAGAGTCAGAAACGACTTAGCAACTAAACAATTATCTTACTAATACCTCCACCTCACCCTTTGGTCAATTTACTTCCTGAAGAAACTCCAGTTATTCCAACTATTAATATATACCTGCACATTTAGATGCAGCCAGCTGAAATCTGCTGGGGGGAAAATTACATAGTCATGCACATTAATACTATTTAAATGTATGCCCTTAAAAATAATCCTCAGCCTTTTTGATAGTCATAAAAATGTGCCACTTGATCTCCTTCTGTGAAAAAGTTTAGCTGACCAATGTCCCCACCTACTGGGCTCTGAATCCATCCCATGTTTAAGCCTAGGCCACACTTCCTAAGAACCGCTTCTAGCAATGAGTGAGCATACCAGGGGTGCCGATGCGGGGACACAAGCCCATTCTTGTGAGATGTGGCCCAGTGTTGGCATGCAACTTTGGCTTGAGAATTCTACATCAGCCTTACCAAAACTCTGTAGGAACTGTGCTACATTCTAAGACTCTTCCTACCCAACTCTCCTTCCTTTGCTCTCTCCTGTGCAGTGGTTTGATTAGCCTGTTAATCTGAAGACTCTCCCCATCTTCCTTAGCCCCTTCCTCATTTTTTTCTTCACAGATATTTCCCCCAATAAATATCTTATATTTCTAATCTTATTTTGGCATTTTCTTCTCAGAGGACCCAAACTAACATTGCCTTCTTCCAAAATAAAATAGCTGATATTTGAGGAATATTGTTAATTACTTAAAACAGTTCCTGGCACATAGCAAGACTATATAAATGTTTAATGAAATAAATAAGTTGAATTTTAAATATCCTACTTCATTCTAAGTGTATTTGTATATTTGTAATAACTGAAGATATGTTTCATGTCATTCTCAAGCCACCCTTTTCAATAATTATATAGTACCTCTGCTTTAGAGTTGAAGAAAATTCAGTCTTAGAGAGACAGAGTGGTTTGCCCAACTTCATAAAACTAGTAACTGACAGAGCACACATTCAAACAAAGGTATTAATAATGTGATTTTAGTTCCCATACTTTAAACCATTATGATTAATTACTCTCTTCCTTTCTGCCATAGCCAAACTTCTCAGAACATTGTTTCTACTTCCTTACCATCTGCTGCCCATGATACCGCAAGTTGGTGCTCCAACTACTCTATTAAAATTACTAATCTCACAGTACACTCCATAGTCAATCCCGGCAGGTCTCTTGCTTCAACAGTGTTTGGACAGAACAGACACAGGGAAACCCCTTGCTCCAGCCTCCAAACCTTTAGTCCAGTCACAACCTTCATAATCAGCCATTCAGCTGCACTCGATCACCTGGACCAGCCAACATCAGTTTTTGAGCTTAACTCCTGATTACTGATCAACCATGAGCTCCCAGATTTGTCAGAATCATTCCACAACCATGAAGGCCACTGTCAACTGCCTGGTCAACATGCATCTGTGGGCCTCTGACACCCACCTCTCTCTGGGCTTCTGTTTTGACCAGAAGGATGTGGGCCACTTTTACAGTGAATTGGATGAACTGACCTAAGAGAAGCACAAGGCACCAAGAGTCTCTTGAAAATGCAAAACCAGCGCAATAGCTGCACTCTCTTCCAGGACATGCAGAAGCCATCTCAAAATGAGTGGGATAAAATCTAGGATGGTGTGGAAGCCACCATTCTCATGGAGAAGAACCTCCACCAGGCCCTTAAGATCTTCATGGCCTGGGGTCCACCCACGCAAACCGCATCTCTCTGACTTTAGGGAAAGCCACTTCCAGGAGCAGGTGAAATTCAAGAAGATAGGTGGCTACCTGACAAGCCTCTGCAGGCTGGCTGGTCCCCAGGCTGCGCTGGGTGAATATCTTTGAAAGGCTCACCTTCAAGCATGACTAGGAGCCTCTGGAGCTCAGTGGCCTTTGAGGAGCCCCCTAATGTCAGGGGCTTCTGCCTGAAGCCCCTCTCTGCAGCCACTAGGTAGGTGTTTATCCACTCTGGAACCCTCTCTCAAACCTTGGGCCAAATAGAAACAATAAAGCTTTTTACACCAAAAAATAAAGAAACAAAATAACTCTTTTCAAGACCAATGTCTCATTTTCCAATGCAAAGTGTCATCTCAGCCTCTATTTAACTTGATCTTGCTGCAACATTCAACAATGTTGGGTACTCTTTTTCTTAAGATATTATCTTCCCTGGTCCAGGTGACTTTTATTCCCTGTTGCTCCTCTACCATTTGGCAGTATCCACCTGTTCACTGACTCCTCAGCCTCTACAGCTCTCTTGGATGTCAATATTTCCTCAGATACCTGTCCAATACTCCCTTCCATGGCTTCAATCACTATCTTGTACTTATCCTTCCCATATCTATATATCTCATCAAAATCTTGTTCTTGAGCTCAAACTCATAAACTAGCTGTCTACAGGATATTACACTTCACTGAGCCATTGGCACTTCACCCTTGGACTGAACCAAAGGACATCATCTCCTCAAAAGCCTGCTGCAGCTCCTGCTTACTCCAATCTTATTAACTTACATTACCCTTATCACAGTTTCCTAATCCAGAAGCTGGGATATCATCTTTATTACTTTGTTCTCTTTCACCACCCAGATACAGTTACTATAAACCTCAAGTGAAGTGAAGTGAAGTCACTCAGTTGTGTCCAACTCTTTGAAACCCCGTGGACTGTAGCCCACCAGGCTCCTCTCTCCATGCGATTCTCTGGGCAAGAATACTGGAGTGGATTGCCATTGCCTTCTCCAGGGGATCTTCCCGACCCAGGGATCGAACCCAGGTCTCCCGCATTGTAGGCAGACGTTTTAACCTCTGAGCCACCAGGGAAGCCCCAATAAACCTCAAACTACCTTCCAAATTCATCTAGTGCTCTCCATTTCCACTCTACCATTTTCATTCAAGTCACTACCATCTCTTAACTGGATTATTGCAACCGATTATTGGTATCTTTACCTTTGTCCCAACCCAATAGTGACTATTGGATTCCCAATCAATTCCAATAGTGACTATTAATACATGCAAACATAATTAACAAATAACCAAATAAGTTATGCTATATAAAGCCCATCATCATTATCTGTCACTGATCTTTCCTTAGTTATCTCTCACTACTTATATTCCAGCAATACTGAGTTGTCTTCAATCTCCTAAACTCATTGTATTGTTTCTAGGATTTTATGCATACCATTCTCTCCAACTCAAAATACTCTTCTCCTTATACATCCCCACCTTTCACCTGACTAAACTCTTCTCATCCTTCAGACTTTTGCTCACAAAGTCTTTCTGGAAAGTTATACCTAAACCCAAACAGCAATTGTTTCTAAGATTTTCCCAGGAACTGTTCCCAATGTTTCCCTAATATGATTACATTCTGTATTTTAATTATGTTTCTTACTACCTTCCATATTGAGTCACCATTCTAGAATGTCAAGAATCATCTCTTAGAAGCCCAGTACCTGGGACAATACCTGGCATAGCACAAGTGCTTGATAAATATTTGCTGTGAAAATGAGGTAGACAAATCTTTATAGAACATGTTTGCAAAATGCAAACATAAGAACTAGACAGGTGAATCACCAACAGAGGTTTTAAATTTTACTTCTAAACTCACAGAGAACAATTCAACAAGCTCTAAAAAAACATAAATTTTAATATTAAAATTTAACAAAAGATAAGAAAATGCTTCTCACACTCCACCTCCCTTCCCCTGCAAATAATATCTGCTTAGAAATAATGCTTATCTTGCTAAACAACTACTGAATAAAGGGAAAGTCAAAGTGGAGGTTATGAACTAAAGGCTTTCCCACATAAAAACTTCAGTTTTGAGTTTGTATCATAAAAGACTCTAAAGGTGTACACCAAATTCCAGTTCTTCCAAGAACATAAAAAGCTGAAAATAGTATTACTTCAAGGCTAACAATAAGAAAAATCTAGATAAGCTAAAAATTCAGCTTTATTTGAGCTCATCAAAGAGCTGAAATCATATATCAATCAAGTATCTAAGAGAAGATACACACAGACTTTCTCACCTTTGGATAAAGATGGGAGTAACCATACAAAACAGGTAAGAAAAAGTCAGATAAAATTTTAACAAATTCTTAAGCCCAAGCATGAGCTAGTGCAGAGCAAAGAATCTCTAGTACCCACAGAAACAAGAGGAATTTATACTCACTATTAAGACCTTTCTTTAAAACTCCATGGCATGGGAGTTGTGCAAGAAAGCAGATAGAACCTCCCTCAGTAACACAGACATACAGTTGGGGATTACCCAGTGATAAGGACAAGGGGGAAAAAGACAACTAACCCTCTGCCTCAACTCTTCTTTCAAAAGACATAATCCTCCAGGGTAGAGGGAAACAAACCTATTGCCTTTAGGGCATAGAGAAAGGCTCATTGCTGCTTGGGGAAGAATAGAAGAAAAAGCTTCTATGTTGGGGGAAGAAATAGGAAAACAGTCCTGAACCCAGGATCTTAAACAAATGGTAGTAGATGTCACATACCACTGGGGCATACATTCTCCACAGGATAAATATCTTCCCCAAAGTGGGGAACACTACATTATTTGTAGGCAAAAAATAAAATAAAATCTAAAATATTAATTCATTATGGCCTTCCAAAGGGCCACAGTATATAAAGACACACAGTATATTTCTGGTATTAAAATTTCATAAGAAGTCAGGAAAAAAGTATCTTAAAACACTCCTTAGTAGATGATATTACAAAAAAAAGTTGAGAAACACTGCACTGGGTGAAGGGAAGGATACTTTCTCCTGATTAAAATCTTTAATATATACAGGGCAGAGTTTGAAGAAGTGGCAGGAATGCTAAGAAGATCTCACCCCAAAGGCTCAACTCCAGTCTCTAAGTAAAAAGTATTTTGAGGGAAGTTTGAAGCCTATGTTGAACTGAAGGTAATCATAGCAACAATAAAACCAAATTTCAGTTCAACTCCTGACCAGTTTGACTCAGTCTTCACACATACTTCCTGAGAAGAGGCAAGCTCATTCCCACATATAAATATTATTCACTTCAGTGTCTTTTGTTCTACAGGATGTCTAACATTCAATCAATTAAGAGACTAACAAACAAATAAGCAATCAACAGAATCAGATTCAGAGATGACCTGGATGTTGAAACTATCAGACAGAGAATTAAAATAGATATGATTAACACATGAAAGGATATGGCGGGGGCGGGGGTGGGGGTAGAAATGTGAACAATTTGTATTCATAAATGGGAACTTTTAGCCGAGAGATAGAAATATAAGAAAGAATCAGATGTGGCTAAGATGGCAAAGTAGAAAAACCCTGAACTTTCCTCCCACAATCACACCAAAATTATAACTAATTACAGAGCAACTTCTATGAGAATGAACTGAAGACCAGCAGAAAAGATTTACCACAACTAAAGATATAAAGAAGGAGCCACAATGATGAAGATAGGAAAAGAAGAGATGTCGTTTAGAGTACAGGCAGGACCCTCAAGCCTGGGTCAGTGACACACAAATAGGAGGAAAATCACAATCTTAGAGGTCTTCCCCAAGGATCTGAGAGTTCAAGACCCACATTGGGGTCCCCAGCCTAGGAGTCCAGCGCCAGGGAGATAAGCCCCAAAAATGTTTGGCTTTGAAATCCAGCAGTGCTTAAATTCAAGAGACCCAGAGAAATATAGGAAACAGACTTGGCTCATAAAGTGTACACACAAAATTTCACACCTTGAGTCCCAGCACAGAGGCAGTAATTCAAAAAGAGCCTGGGTCAGAACAACTTGCTGATTTTGGAGAACCTCCCAGAGAAGCAGGAGTCAATTGGGACTCACTTTGAGGATGGAGATAATGGCAGCACCCATTTTGGGGAACTCATTCTATGGCAATAAATTCAGCACTGACAAGTACAATTCTGGAATTTTCCCTCTAGCCTATCAGTACCAGGAGCTTACCTACCCACCAGCAAGCTGGAACAATCCCCACAACCACTGAGCCATGCACCTAGTTATATAGTTTTATAGTTATAAAGTTTCATATATATAGTTATACATGAACCTCATGGTAATCACAAACCAAAAATCTACAATAGATACAAACATAAAACAAAAAAAGGAATTCAAACATAACACTAAAGATAGTCATCAAATCACAAAAGAAGATAGTAAAAGAAGAAACGAACAAAAAGGCCTACAAAAACAACTCCAGGAAAAGCGTTTGATAAAATTCAATATCCATTTATGATAAAGTATTAACAAAGTAATTATAGAGGTAACAAACCTCAGCATCATAAAGGACAAACCTACAGCAAACACTACACTCGATGGTGAAAAACTGAAAGCATTTCTAAGATCAGGAACAAGACAAGGATATATACACTCACACTTTTATTCAACAAAGTGCTGAAAATCCTAGCCACAGCAACAGACAAGAAAATGAAGTCAAAGAAGTACAAATTAGAAAGGAAGATATAAAACTGCCACTGTTTGCAGGTGACAAGATACTACATATAGAAAGTGGAAACAGTGACAGACTTTATTTTCTTGGGCCCCAGAATCACCGCAGATGGTGACTGCAGCCACAAAATTAAAAGACACTTGTCCCTTGGAAGAAAAGATATGACCAACCTAGACAGCATATTAAAAAGCAGAGACATTACTTTGCCAACAAAGGTCCATATAGTCAAAGCTATGGTTTTTTCAGTAGTCATGTATGGATGTGAGAGTCACACACAAAGAAGGCTGAACACTGAAGAATTGATACTTTTGAGCTGTGGTATTGGAAAACACTCTTGAAAGTCCCTTGGACTGCAAGGAAATCAAACCAGCCAATCCTAAAGGAAATCAACACTAAATATTCATTGGAAGGACTGATGCTGAAGCTGAAGCTCCAATACTTTGGCCACCAGATGCAAAGAGCTGATTCATTTGAAAAGATCCTGATGTTGGGAAAGATCATCAGGCAGGAGGAAAAGGGGACCACAGAGGATAAGATGGTTGGATGGCATCACTGACTCAATGGACATGCATCTGAGCAAATTCCAGGAGATGGTGAAGGACAGGGAAGCCTGGCGTGTTGCAGTCCATGGGGTCGCAAGAGTCAGACACAACTGAGCAACTGAACAACAAGAAAGATACCACTAAAAACTATAAGAATTAATAAATGAATTCAGCAAAGTTGTAGCATCCAAAACTAATACACAGAAATCTGTTGCATTCCTGAAAACTAGTTACAAACAATCAGAAAGAGGAATCAAGAAAATAATCTTATTTACAATTCCATCAAACGGACTAAAATACCTAGAAACAGGTTTAACCAACAAGGTAACAGTTTTATACTTTGAAAACTATAAGACATTGACAAAAGAATTTGAAGACAACACAAACAAATGGAAATTTATAATGTTCTCATGGATTAGAGGAATTAATATTGTTAAAATGGCCATACTACTCAAGACAATCTACAGATTCAGTTCAACCTCTGTCAAAAGGCCAAGGGTAGTAGTCTTCACAGAACTAGAATAATTCTAAAATTTGTATGGAAACACAGAACACCCCATGTAGCCAAAGTAATCTTGAGAAAGAAAAACAAAGCTGGATGTATCAAGCTCTCTAAATTCAAACTATACCACAGAGCTATAGTAATCCAATAATATGACAATAGTACAAAAACAGATGCATAGATCAACAGAACAAAAGAGAGAGCCCAGAAATAAACCCATGCTTACAGGGCCAATTATCTGTAACAAGAAGGAAATAATATACAATGGGGAGAATAAAGCATCTTCAACAAATTGTATTTGGAAAACTGAACAGCTACATGCAAAAGAATGAAACTGGACTATGTAATACATAGTATTATGTACTACATAAAATTTTCTTATGTAATAGAAATTTCTTTTCTTATGTAATACATAAAAATTAATTCAAAATGGACTAAAGATACAGATGTAAGTCCTGAAATAATAAAACTCTTAGGAGAGAACAGACAGTACACTTTCTGACATCAATGTGAGCAATATGTTTTTGGATCTGCCTCCTCAGGAAAGGGAAACAGAATCAAAAAGTAAGAAATGAGATTACATCAAATTAAAAAGCATTTTCATAGTGAAGGAAATTATTAAAATAAAAAGACAGCCTACTAAATGGAAGAAGATATTTGCAAATATATATATGATGAGGTGTAAATATCCAAAATATATACAAATATAAATCAAATCAACAACAAAAAACAAACTTGACTAAAATGGACAAAGAATTCCCTAGCAGTCCAGTGGTTAGTATTTGGTGTTTTCACTGCCGTGGCCTAGGTTTAATCCCTGGTCAGAAAACTAAGATACACAAGCCACATGGCACAGCAAAAAAAAAAAAAACACAGAGGACCTGAATAGACATTTTTCTAAATGAGCTATATAGAGGGTCAACAAACATATGAAAAGAAGGTCATCATCACTAATCATTGGGGAAATGCAAATCAAAACCACAATGAGATGTCACTTCACACTTGTCAGAATGACTATCATCAAAAAGATGACAAATAACAGTTGTTGGCAAGGATGAGAAGAATAGGAAACCCTCATGCACTGCTGGTGGTATTGTAAATTGGGGCAGCCATTATGGAAAACAGCATGATTCAAAAATTTCACTTCTGGTTATTTACCCAAAGAAAACAAAAGTACTAATTCAAAAAGGTATATGAAACCATTGTGCACAGTAGCATTATTCACAATAACTGAGATATGAAAGAACCTAAGTATCCACTGATAGATGAATAAAGAAGATTTAATATGTGTACATATACATATATGTACTCACAATAGAATGTTACTCATCCATGAAAAAAATAAAAAGGTGGCATTTATGATAATATGAACAGATCTAGAGGGTATCAGACTAAGTAAAATAAGTCAGACAGAGATAAATGCATGAAAGTGAAAAGTGAAAGTGAAGTTGCTCAGTCGTGTCCGACCCTCAGCAACCTCATGGACTGCAGCTCACCAGGCTCCTCCATCCATGGGATTTTCCAGGCAAGAGTACTGGAGTGGGGTGCCATTGCCTTCTCCGAGAGGTACAAACCTCCAGTTAAAAAATAAATAAGCTCAGGGATGTAATATATAGCATAATAAGTATGGTCAATAATATTGTAATAACTTGATATGAGGACATGATGTTTAGTAGATTTATCACAGTGATCATTTTACAGTGTATGAAAATGTCAGATCACTATGTAGTATACCTGTTACTAACATAATACTGTGTATCAGTTTTATTTCAATTTAAAAAAATGAAAGCTTTGTGCTTAGTTGCTCAGTCGTGTCTGACTCTTTGCAACCCTGTGGACTGTAGCCTGCCAGGCTCCTGTGTCCATAGGGATTCTCCAGGCAAGAACAGAAGTGAGTTGCTGTTAACCTCTCCAGAGGATCTTCCCAACCCAGGGATCGAACCTGGGTCACCTGCATTGCAGGCAGATTCTTTACCACTGAGCCACCTGGGAAGCCTATTATATCACTATATGGAGTATGTATTTAACTTGAGAAGTTGATTTTATTGCCAACTTATCCTACTATATTTTCTTTAACTTCATCCTAAAATCCCTATGTATTTCTATTGGATATAATTTAAACTTCAAGATACAATAAACTATATACTCTTGAGGAAATTTAAGGTTTTTTTCTTCTAAGATTGTTGATAATACATACAATTAGTCACAGGTAGTGACACTAACTGGAGAAGGAGATGGCAACCCACTCCAGTGTTCTTGCCTGGAGAATCCCAGGGATGGGGGAGCCTGGTGGGCTGCCGTCTATGGAGTCGCACAGAATCGGACACGACTGAAGTGACTTAGCAGCAGCAGGGGCAGGAGAATAGCAACAAAAAGAAAAGATAATCTTAAAGCTACAGGAGACTATCTAAAAGAATTTGTTGTTGTTGTTTTAGTCTCTCAGTCGTGACTGACTCTTTGAGTCCCTAGACTATAGCTCACCAGGTTCCTCTGTCCATGGGATTTCCCAGGCAAGAAAACTGGAGTGTGTTTCCATCTCCTCCTCCAGGGGATCTTCCTGACCCAGGGATCAAACCTGCATCTCCTGTGTCTCCTGCATGGCAGGCAGATTCTTTACCACGGGTGCCACCTGTGAAGACACATGTACCCAAATGTTCACACCAGCAATATTTAAGTGTCGATTAACAGATGGATGGACAAAGAAGTTTTGGTATAAAATGTGCAATGGAATATTGCTGGCCAATTTAAAAAAATGAGATTCTGCCACTTAAAACAACATTAAGCAGATAATTAAATAAAGAGTATATTATGTTCTTAGAGCTATTTTGCTCATCAAGATTTTACCCTCCAAAAAAAAAAAAAAGAAACAACATGGATGGACCTAGAAGGTATCATGCTTAGTGAAACAAGTTAGACAGAGAAAGACAAATACTATATGTTATCACTAATATTTGGAATGTAAGAAACCAAACAAAGGAATATAACAAAACAGAAACAAACATATAGACAGAACAAATTGCAATTAACAGTGGGGAGAGGAAACAGTGGGAACAAAATAGGGGTAGGGGATTAACAGGTACAAACTACTATGTATAAAATAAATAAGCTACAAGGATACAGTGTACAGCACAGGAAATTAAGGCAATAATTTATAGTAATTTTAGATGGAATATAATACATAAAAATATTGAAATACTATGTTGTATACTTGATACATAATATATTGTGAATCAACTAATGGCTCAATCAGTAAAGAATCCACCTGTAATCCAGAAGATCTGAGTTTGATCCCTGGGTTGGGCAGATCACTGGAGAAGGAAATGGCAATCCACTCCAGTATGCTTGCCTGGAAAATCCCATAGACAGAGGAGCCTAATGGGCTACAGTCCATGGGGTTGCAAGTGTTGGACACAACTTAGTGACTAACCACCACCACACTAGATACACAAATCAACTGCAAATCAGTAATACAGTTGATATACTGTAAATCAACTATACTTCAATTTCTAAAACTGTGGTATATCCGTATAGTGAAATCCATATAGTCGCTAAGTCGTGTCTGACTCTTGTGATCCCATGGATTGTAGCCTGCCAAACTTTTCTGTCCATGGGATTCTCCAGGCAAGAATACTGGAGTGGGTAGCCATTTCCTTCTCCAGAGGGTCTTCCCAACTCAGGAATCAAACCCAAGTCTCCTGCCCTGCAATAAAAAAGAACTACTGAGTTACACAATAACATGACTGAATCTCAAAGACTTTAGACTAAGTGAAAGAAACTAGTCTCAAAACATTATATGCTGTATGCTTCCATTCATATGACATTCTCAGAAACTAGAAGTTACAGTAACCATGAACAGATCAGTGGTTTTCCAGACATCTGAAGTGGAAGGAAGATGTGACTACGAGGGAATAGCCCAAAAACATTTTTTGGAGTGATGGAACTGTTCTGTATCATGAAAATATTGGTGGTTACAGGAATCAATACATGTGCTAGAATTCATAAAACTATGCACTAAGACTATATTCATAAAATGGTTACATAATTAAAAATAAAAGGGAAAATAAACCAAAGAGATATGAGGATGGCGGACCTTTACTTATCTTCATTGTGTTTGCTTCAGTTTTTTGTTTTAATTCAGGAGTTTTAAAAACTTCTTTTAAAAATATTAGCCTTGAGTTGAGGAGAGGGTGAGATGTCTGGACAGAGTAACATGAAAACTTACATCATCGTATGTAAAATAGATAGCCAGTGGGAATTTGCTGTAAGTCTCAGGGAACTCAAACGGGGGCTCTGTATCAACCTAGAGGGGTGGGATGAGGAGGGAGATGGGAGGGAGGTTCAAGAGGGAGGGGACATATGTATACCTATGGCTGATTCATATTGAGGTTTGACAGAAAACAACAAAATTCTGTGAAGCAATTATCCTTCAATTAAAAAATAAATGTTTAAAAAAATATTAGCCTTAGAGCAGTGGTTATTAACATGTGGCCTCTAGACCAGCACCATCAACATTATCTAGACTTAAATTCTCAGGCCCCATGCCAGACCTGCTGAATCAGAAACTCTTAGAGACCCAAAATAGAAATAGGTTTAGTAAGTTTTCCAGGTGATTCTGATGCACATTAAAGTTTAAGAACCACTGTCTATAGAGAGATTTCTCTCAAGCTTGGTACTATTAACATTGTGGTCTAGATGATTCTTTCTTTTAGGGGGACAAGGAGGATTGTCTTGTGCTTTGCAGCATCCTGGCTTCTACCCACTAGATACAGTAGCAGCCCCCCACCACCCATCATGATAATCAAAGATATCTCCAGATAGTGCTAAATGGCTCTGAGGGAGAAACATTGCCATGGTCAAGAATCATTGCCCTAGAGTAAAACCCTGTTTTTAAAAGTTACCATTTTTCCTTCTAAGTTTTAATGCACATCCATTTTTTTCATTGGCTTCCCATTTCCACATATCTTCTCTTCTGGGCACAAATGTCCATAAGTCATTAATTGTTTTATATCACAGTAAATTTAAGTTTCATAAGCTAGAAATAAGCTCTGTTAGAAGTGGATGTGAATTAAACAAAAGCTATAATTCAGAGTTAATCTCCTGGTTATTTGTAGTAAGTGCTTTGTCAGTAAAAATTTAGTTAGGTCCATGATGGACGGGACTGACTTTAAAAAGCCTATAAATACAAATGCTGAGGTTTTGTTTTCCTAAACATTCAGGGGAAAGGCATAGCATATAAATACTCACTATCTCAAAATATTGCTGATTACTTCCCCTTTGCAGAATAAAATTACCTACCCAGATAAATTCAAGTATATATTACAAAGCCTATTCTACTTAAAAGTTCAATTCCAACCTTCTGGGAACAAACTTTCAATCATCTCTTAATCCTGCCCTCTCATTCAGCCCACATTCTGCCATTTTATTGACACATGGATTGTGAGACACTTTGTGAGTTCAGTTCAATTCAGTCGCTCAGTCATGTCCAAATCTTTACAACCCCATGGACTGCAGCACACCAGGCTTCCCTGTCCATCACCAACTCCCGAAGGTTGCTCAAACTCATGTCTATCAAGTCAGTGATGCCATCCAACCATCTCATCCTCTGTCATCCCCTTCTCCTCCTGCCTTCAATCTTTCCCAGCATCAGGGTCTTTTCCAATGAGTCAGTTCTTTGCATCAGGTAGACAAAGTATTGCAGCTTCAGTTTCACCATCAGTCCTTGCAATGAATATTCCAGACTGATTTCCTTTAGGATTGACTGGTTTGATGTCCTTGCAGTCCAAGGGACTCTCAAGAGTCTTCTCCAGCACCACAGTTCAAAAGCATCAACTCTTCAGTGTGCAGCTTTCTTTAGGTCCAATTCTCACATCCATACATGACTACAGGAAAAACCATAGCTTTGACTAGATGGACATTTGTCAGCAAGGTAATGTCTCTGCTTTTTAATATGCTGTGTAGGTTGGTCATAGCTTTTCTTTTCCAAGGAGCAAGAGTCTTTTAATTTCATGGCTGCAGTCACCATCTGCAGTGATTTTGGAATCCAAGAAAAGAAAATCTCTCACTGTTTCCATTGTTTTCCCATCTATTTGCCATGAAGTAATAGGACCAGATGCTATGATTTCAGTTTTTTTGAATGTTGAGTTTTAAGCCACCTTTTTCACTCTCCTCTTTCACTTTCATCAAGAGTCTCTTTAGTTCCTCTTTGCTCTCTGCCATAAGAGTGGTGTCATCTGTATATCCGAGCTTACTGATATTTCTCCTGGAAACCCTGATTCCTGCTTGTGCTTCATCCAACCTGGCATTTCGCATGAGGTATTCTGAAAATAAGTTAAATAAGCAGGGTGACAGTATACAGCCTTGACATACTGCTTTCCCAATTTGGAACCAGTCCATTGTTCCATGTCCAGTTCTAACTATTGCTTCTTGACCTCCATACAGATTTCTCAGAAGGCAGGTAAGGTGGTCTGGTATTCCCATCTCTTGAAGAATTTTCACAGTTTGTTGTGATCCACACAGTCAAATGGTTTAGTGTAGTCAATGAAGCAGAAGTAGATGTTTTTTTGGAATTCACTTGCTTTTTCTTTGATCCAACAGATGTTGGCAATTTGATCTCTGGTTCCTCTGCTTTTTCTAAATCCAGCTTGAACACCTGGAAGTTCTCGGTTCACGTACTATTGAAGCCAGCTTGGAGAATTTTGAGCATCACTTTGCTTGCATGTGAAAATGAAAGTGCAAGTTGACTCTTTGCGACCCCATGAACTATCCGATTCATGGAATTCTCCAGACCAGAATACTGGAGTGGGTAGCCTTTTGCTTCTCCAGGGGATCCTCCCAAACCAGGGGTCACACCCAGGTCTACCACACTGCAGGCGGATTCTTTATCAGCTGAGCCACAAGGGAAGCCCATGAATACTGGAGTGGGTAGCCTATCCCTTCTCCAGGGGATCTTCCTGACTCAGGAATCAAATCAGGGTCTCCTGCATTGCAGGTGGATTCTTTACCAACTGAGCCATCAGGGAGATGACTGCAATTGTGCAATCATTTGAACATTCTTTGGTATTGCATTTCTTTGGGATTGGAATGAAAACTGACCTTTTCCAGGAAGAAGAGAAGTGAGCAAAACATATAAAGAATAGAAGACAATGAAGTAGGAGGAAAACTTAGACAATTTGGTGAAGGGAAGCAAAACAAACAAACAAAAAAAATGTTTTAGCAAAGTATGTCAAGTGCTGCTGGGCCTTTAAATGAAATAGAGAATTCTTTAAATGAAAATAGAGAATTCTTTATTCAATATGACAAAGTACTATTTGGTGATTTGAGACCGTAATAATAGTTTCAAGAGACTGACGGGAATGAAAGACCAATTGTGCAATTCTAACAAAATGTGCTATGAAAAGGATCGGTGATAAAGGGAAGTAGTTGAGAAGAATAAGCATTCAAGAGTTTTTTTGTTTCTTTGTTTTGTCTTGTACGTGGGCTTATGCTTCTGACAAAAGATAGGAGTTCATAATTCAAAATCAAGAGACCTTTGCAGGAAATTTTTTTGAACAGCAAGAGAGCTACAGCCTAAGTGGAAATGATGGTAGAATTCTTTCCCTGTCTTCTTCTTACTCAAAATGACAACTTGATAAGCACTTGACAACTGACCATACCTTCTTCATGAGAAACACCCCTCTCTTAGCTTCCATGCCTCCACCTTTCTTGATTTGAATTTTCCCTCTCAGCTATGCCTTTTCAGCATCCTTCTTGACCAACCGTCAAGAACTGGATTTCAACCTGTACTCATTAAACTTTGCCTATACTCATTGAGTGTTCTCATTGTCTGCTCTCTTTGAGTTCCATGCCCTTAAATGCATCCTATATGCTTCCAGCTCCCAAATATACCTCTTTAGCTCTGAATTTTCACCTAAGTTTCGGACTCCTATAGGCAACTGCCAACTCTACTTGGATGTCTAATGTCTAATAGGCCTCTCTAACTTACATTGTCTGACTCCTTTTTTTTTTTTTTTTTTTTTTTTACATTATCCAACTCTTGAGTCCATCATGCCTCCTACTCCCAACAAATGTATTCCTTCCCATCACAGGAAAGAGCATCACTATTCACCCAGGCCAAGAACCTAAGAGCTGCCCTTGACCTCTTTATCTCCTATAGCCAATCAGTCAGTTCAACATCTCCTATATAGTATATGTTCAAGCCATCAGTGGCTGTCCACTGCCAGGATCTCATCTAAATCACCACCGTCTCTTGCCTGAGCCTCCATAATAATCTCCTATCTGATTTCCCAGCCTCCTTTCTTCCCCCGCCCATCTTGAAAATTATTCTCCACAGAATATTCACTTAAAACATAAAACATATCAGATCACTCCCCTCTTAAAATATTCTTAGCTTCCCTCTGCTCTTAGAATAAAATTCAAATTTCGCATCTTGGCCCACAAGGTACTGTGTACCTTAATGCCTCTCTTCCGCTCCAAAACTACCTGATTCCTCTTCTCGCTTCCTCTCTCATTTTACTTCAGCTATATTGGTCTGCTTTATGCTCTTCAAATATCCAAATCATTTTTCCCTTTGAGTCTTTGAAAATGCTGTTCCCTCTTCCTCTGGTTTTTGCAGAGCTCACTCTTTCTCATTTTCCCAGATTCAATTCAAATATATCTCCTCAGAAAGCCCTTTCCTTTCTAAACACACTCTCATATGCCCTCACTTTATAAATTGACTCAGTTAATTTTCTGTATAATACATGCCATAATGTGTGATTATTTTTTTGATTCATTACTTTACCTATTTTTGTTTTTCCCCATTTACCTCTCTTGGACCCTGCTCTTTCAACAGCATCAAGACCAATGCCTGGGACAATCTGATATTCAGAAGCCATTTTTTTGAAAATTAATGAATAAACAAATGAAAAAACTTGTATAATAAATTGCTTTTGGCAAATTCATGACTGATCATTTCCTTCTAATTGCTCAAACTGATTACTTAATTACCTATTTTATCATGCTAATAATCCATGTCAAGCTCAGCAATCTGTAGATCCCAGAGTCTACTGCTTATCTTTTAGAAAATCAGGATATTTATTTATAATTTGCTTTCTATTCATTTCCTTATATAGCCCACAAAATGAAGACCAGCTGAAATTCATAATTGCTGTGGGATTTCATCTTCAAATCCTTTCAGCTCATATATTTCATCTGGGTCTGAACATACTTCATCTGAGCCTGGAGACCTAAACTTACCAAAAGAAAATGAATGTTCCCCATCTCCTCACCTGCCTGAGACTTCAATTTCTCCTGAACATTATATGTTCTGCCCTTTCCAATTTTAAGATTTCTCCCCTTGATGTAAAATGAAAGTTCAATTGAAACTGCATCATTCTATCTCTAATTCATCTGTGAGCATTACATGATCTTCAGTAGAACCATTGTCTTCTCTCCTTCTTCAAACCCAAATCAGAATTTTAATATTTTTATAGCATTTTTGTGAAATTTATTTTACTCAAGCTTTAGCTACCTTAAAAAAAACTTTTTCACCTTTCCTTATCATAAGCCTTTCCTTTCATTATATATAAATATATATATATTCCATTATAAATATGTGTACCTCTCCATTTATATATATATGTCTCATCCATTAAATATGTATGTTTTCCATTTATATATTTTCATTTTAAATTATGTGTGTGTATATGTGTATGATAGATAGATAGAGATATATCTCATAGGTAAGTTGATAGATTGGTCTATCTTTTAGATTTATACCAAAAATTATTATCTGGTGTTCTTACAATGACCTCTCTTTTCCCCTCTCTTTAGATTTATTTGTTCTTAGAGTAAGAACAAATTTTTAGAACCCTGTTTCCCTTATAAGCAACAGCTTACTCAGAATCCCAGATCAAAGAATTATACTTGTATTTCCTATGAATTCACTTTTTTAATTTTCCCCAAATTTCCAGAAATTTTTCATTAATCTAACATTCCTTGCCTTTTTCTATAGCATAAGCCCTACCTTAAAAAATCAATATCTTGTAGCTGAGAACCCTATCCCAAGCAAAGATTATATCTTCAGAAACAAGAATGTATTAAAATGAGATCTACATTGCTTGGCAGTCAAGATAACAGCCACCTTGTATTATTAGGCAGGACTTACTACTACAGTGTAGAAAGAGAAAACAGGACAGAACAAGAAAACTTTTTCTTGATTCTGTTTTGCCAGAAGGCTGGTAAATTCATGCCAGTGTCTAGTGTTTATGACATATAAACATAAACGCAACTGCTAAAGTCTCCTCTCAATAGAGTAATTGTGACACTGATTTCCCACATCCAAAGAAAAGAAATTCTCCGATTATCTTCCCTCCTCTCTGGAGGAATAAAATCCAAACACTTGTTATAAATCTCCTGGCACATGAGTGGCCCCACTCTCTCTTAATAAAAGGGCACATTTCACTTTTCTCCAAGCAAATTTCATGTTCTTGTATTCCCTGTTGTCCCAGACACCTTTTCTGGGTGTCTTGCATCCCTAGGAAAACTCCTGTATCAAAGAGGCAAGTGTTACTACTTCCTGGTGAAGAATTCCTTGAGCATATTAATCTTGACTCAAAGGAGAATTTTATCCTTAATCTCCATATGTGTTCCACTAGACAATCACTTTAGAGTTCTATTTTAGAATTTGTAGTCCCATGATATTTGCTATCATCTGACATCTGACATGTTTTTGTCCCCAAAGTTTTCCATTACTTCAATTTATAAATTTTCCAATCTATTATCTACTGCACTAATTCATTAGCAGTAGAAACTCATCTTTCTGCCACTTTGTTCCTCATAGTAATGGAACATCTCCAGCCTTCCACATCTAGCTATTGTTCCTCTCTTCTTTTTAATCAAGCCCAAGTGAGATTTGAGTATTTCAGTATAACCTTAGGTGGTGGTTGTTCTCTTTCTACCACAAGAAGTAATAACAATAATGCTCTTTACTGGTGTTGTTTTGTTTTGTTTGCTTCTCCATCCTCAAATTTGCTTTCTTAACTCTAGATTCTGTCTTATAAAGTCCTCCACAGTGAGAGATAAGAAATCAAAGTCTAAGATCTGCCACAAATATCTACTGTTTAAACAAATTCTGCCCTCTTTCAAATCCTGGACAGGGTTAAGGGTTAGTCCACACAAGGAAATCTTCTATCAGTCCAGTTTGTAATCTGAGCTTTATTTGTCTGTAATTAGCCCCATTTGATTCATTTTTACTGCACTTCATAATTAATGCACATTCTCATGGAGGTGATATCTCAATCTCATAAATTCCGGCCATATTTCCCCAAGCGATCCACCAAGTGTGTGTTTCCCCTGCCTACAATCACTGTGGTCACCCTGAAACTCATCTAACAATGTCCACAATGATCAGTAGTGAAATTTCCAGTTTAAATACCTCAAGTCTGTACAAATATTCTATAATCACTAGCGCAGCTTTTCCAGTCATCCAAAAAGTTCTCAATATTGACTCCCTGTCTACAACTTTCAGAAGGCATTCTTTAATGTTTCATAGTCCTGGATAAACTCTAGATCAGTTTGTTGAATTTTCTCTCTGAGATCTCACTCTTTATTATATGTTTTAGTTCTCAGTCACCAGGAATAGTTAAATTAATCCTCTCTTTAGACAGAGTTAAGAATGTATGTGTTTTCTTTACCCTTTCACATGTATGTACCCTGACATCTAATGTCTTCAACTCTCTCCCCAAAATAATTTCTCTCTTTCTCTCACCCTTCCTGTGCCTTCCATTGCCCCACTGTTCTTCTTATCACGGCCATACCTAGAACTATTTTGTGGCTGAGTCTATTCTTCCCAAGTTTCTAAGCAAATCTGAGTCCTGGAGGCAATGTGCTCCATACATATTTCAGGTGTCCTTATTAGGTCTCAGTTTGTAATTCCATAGTATTTTTTTCTTCTATCTCAACCTAAGAAAATTACCTAGACACTATATAATAAAGGCTAATATTCTTCTTTATATGTTCTTTGATATATCACCCTCAGGTATTGGTGAAATGCCTAATGATTAAGTCCACAGGGGCAACCCTGATAACAAATAACTCCTTTTGAAATAAAAAGTAGAAACAAACGTGTCAATTTTCTTATGGAAATATTTGATAATGATATTTTAATTTTTTCTTAAGATATAATCAAGCAAAACATGAAAGCAATTTATTTTTAAGGTGGGAAATTTTTTTAAAAACTTCTTCATTCACCTGGCATGACCCCTAAGGTGTACCAAGCACAGCATTAAATATTTGAAATATATAGATGTGCAAGTCACTGGCCCACCCCTTGAGACACAGAGAAATAAACAGGTAGTGGCAATTTACAGTGATAAATGTTATTTTGGGTGAAGATGCCATAGAAGCACTGAAGAAGGACATTTGACTTAGATGGAGCTGATGTTTTTGGAAGAAAAGTGAGCACTGATTGGGAAAATATTCTTAGAGAAGCTGGAATTTCTAAGAGCTATTAGGATAGATGAAGTAGCAACAGGATAACAGTCCAACAAAATGTACCACGGCGATAGAAGAACACGTGCAAAATAGAATAATAGAGACAAAGGAAACAATAACAAAAAGCAATGAAACTAAAAGTTGGTTTTTGAGAAGATAAACAAAATTGATAAAGCTTTAGCCAGACTCATCAAGAAGAAAATAGAGAACTCAAATCAATAAAATAAGAAATAAAAATGAGAAGTCACAACTGACACCACAGAGATACAAAGGATCTTAAGAGTCTATTACAAGCAACTGTATGTAAATAAAATGGACAACATAGAAGAAATGGACAATTTCTCAGAGAGGTACAAACTTCTAAGACCAAACCAGGAAGAAATAGACAATATGAACAGACAAATCATAAGTACTTAAACTGAAACTGTGATTTAAAAACTTCCAACACACAAAAGCCAAGGACCAGACAGCTTCACAGGCAAATTCTATCAAACATTTAGAGAAGAGGTAACACCTATCCTGCTCAAACTATACAAAAAAATTGTAGATGAAGGAACACTCCCAAGCTCATTCTATGAGGTCACTATCACCCAGATAACAAAACCAGACAAAGCTATCACACACAAAAAAGAAGCTATCACACAGGCCAGTATCACTGATGAACATAGACACAAAAATCCCAACAAAATCATAGCAAACTGAATCCAAAAACCCATTAAAAGAATCATACACCATGATCAAGTGGCATTTACCCCAGGAATTGCAGGGATTCTTCAATATACACAAATCAATCAATGTGATACACTATATTAACAAAATAAAGAATAAAAACCATATGGTCACATCAACCCCTGGAGAAGGAAATGGCAACCCACTTCAGTATCCTTGCCTGGATAAATGCAGAAAAATCTTTTGACAAAATTCAACACCTACTTATGAAAAAAACTCTCCACAAAGTGAGCATAGAGGGAACCTACCCGAACATAATAAAGGCCATATACAACAAACCCATAGCAAGCATCATTCTCAATGGTGAAACTGAAAACATTTCCTTTAAGATCAGGAACAAGACAAGGATGTCCACTCTCATCACTTTTATTCATCATAGTTTTGGAAGTCCTAGCCATGGCAATCAGGGAAGAGAAAAAAATAAAAGAAATACAAACTGGAAAAGAAGAAGTAAAACTATCACTGTTTGTAGATGACATAATACAATATATAGAAAATTCTAAAAAGCCTCCCAGAAAACTACTAGAGCTCACCAATGAATTTAGCAAAGTTGCAGGATACAAAATTAATACCAGAAATCTCCTGCTTTCTTATACACTAACACAAAAGATCAGAAAAAAAATAAGGAAACAATCCCATTTACCATAGCATCAGAGAGAACAAAATACCTCAGAATAAACCCGCCAAGGAGGCAAAAGACCTGTACTCTGAAAACTATAAGATGTAGATGAAAGATGTCAAAGATGATACAGATAGATATATCATGTTCTTGGATTGGGAGCATCAGTATTGTCAAAATGACTATACTACCCAAAACAATCTACAGATTCAATGCAATCAATCCCTATCAAATTGCCAATAGCATTTTTCACAGAATTAGAACAAAAAATTTTACAATTTATATGGCGACACAAAAGACGCTGAAGAGCCAAAGCAATTTTGAGAAAAGAAAACGGAAGTAGAGGAACCAAGCTCCCTGACTTCAGACTATACTATAAAACTACAGTAACCAAGACAGTATGATGCTGGCACAAAAACAGAAATATAAATCAATGGAACCATCACCTAATCTATGACAATGGAGGCAAGAGTATACAATGGAGAAAAGACAGTATTAAGTAAGTGGCTCTGGGGAAATTAGACAGCTACATGTGAAAGAATGAAATTAGAACATTCTCTAACACCACATAAAAAATAAATTGAAAATAAATTAAAGACCCGAATGTAAGACTGGACACTATAAAACTCTGACAGGAAAACATAGGCAAAACACTCTGACATAAATCACAGCAATATCTTTTTTGATCCACCTCTTAGAGTAATAAAAATAAAAACAAAATAAACAAATGGGACTGAATTAAACTTTAAAGCTTTTACACAGCAAAGGAAATCATAAATAAAACAAAAAGACAGCCCATAGAATGGGAGAAAATATTCATAAACAAAGCAACTGACAAGGAATTCATCTCCAAAACATACAAACAGCTCATATAGCTCAATATCAAAATAAACAATACCAACCTAAAGGGGTAGGATGGGGAGGGAGGTTCAAAAGGGAGGGGATATATGTATACCTATGGCTGATTCATGTTGAGGTTTGACAAAAAACAGCAAAATTCTGTAAAGCTACTATCCTTCAATAAAAAATAAATTAATTTAAAAATAAATAAGTAAATAAACAAACAACCCAATCAAAAATGGACAGAAAATCTAAATAGACATTTCTCTAAAGAAGACATACAGATGGCCAGCAGGCACATGAAAAGATGCTCAATATCATTAATTATTAGAGAAACACAAGTCAAAATTACAATGAGATATCACTCCACACTGGTCAGAATGGCCATCATCAAAAAATTTACAAACAATAAATGCTGGAAAGAGTGTGGAGAAAAAGGAACTCTCCTTTACTTAGGGAATGTAAATCAGCACAGCAACTATGGAGAACAGTATGGAGGCTCCTTAAAAAACTAAAAATAGAGCTGCTATATGATCCAGCAATCCCACTCCTGGGCATGTATTCAAAGAAAAATATAATTCGAAAAGATCCATGCACCACAATGTTCCCTGAAGCACTATTTACAATGTCAGGATACGGAAGCAACCTAAATGTACATCGGCAGAGGAACAGATAAAGGAGATAAGGTACATATATACAATGGAAAATCACTCAGCCATTAAAAAAAAAAACAATATAATGCCATTTTCAGCAACATGGATAGATGTAGAGATTTTCATACTGAGTGAGATAAGTCAGACAGAGAAAGACAAATATCCTATGATACCATTTATATATGGAAATAACCTCTTTCAAAAGGGTACCAATGAACCTATTTACAAAACTGAAATGGAGTCATAAGTGTAGAAAACAAATTTATGGTTACCAACAGAGAAAGGAGAGAGAGAAACTGGGAGACTGGAATTGACATATATACACTACTATATGTAAAAGATATAAGCCTACCATATAGCACAGGGTACTCAATCCTCTGTTATGACCTATATGAGAATAGAATCTAGGAAAGAGTGGATATATGTATAACTGATTCACTTTGCTGTATAGCAGAAACTAATACAACACTGTAAATCAACTATACACCAATAAAAGTTAATTTCAAAAATCCTAAAAGAAAGAGCAGGAAGAAGCAATTTCTAAGAAATAAGTAAAGCATGCAATCAAAAACATAATAATAAAATCAACACAACACTTCTTACCAATATATCAATAAACCTTGAGGATTTTAGGAATGTTTTGAGTATTCAGAGATGACAAAAACTAGACATTTCTACAAATAGTAATGTCCTGAAGCAAGAAAAGGACCAATCCCAACTGAGAGGGAACTGGAGATAGAATGAAACATGTGAAGGAGTATTTTGGTACTTGGACAAGGCCATTTTAGAGAGGATTCAAACTGGAAGAGCAACTGCTCTCTGGCATAATACACAAAGGATGCTTATTGTTCACTCAGATGCACAGTAAATGGATATTCGTATGCTATTTTTGTACTCGTGGCTTTTATATTTAATGTATGCTTAAATTAACCACACAGTAAATCTACTATCACTCACTTGTGTACAGGGCTGGGGACTGGACTTTCTCATTTCACCATAAGCTTCAAATTAAAATCTCTCATAGATAATCATAAATATACACAAAAAGACATATATCACACAGATTATTACTCATAAGTACAGTCACATCATGGTCAGCAATTATTTCAGATATTTACTATGTGCTGGCACACTGGAAAGAACTTTGGCGATATATACCAAGAACCTTAAAATGTTTATAAACTTTGATCTAGTTTTTTTTTTTTTTCAGAGAATATATCCTCAAATACAAAACACAAAAAAAGCTTAATGTTCATATTATAGAATGATTAGGAAATCATGATGTCCTCATAAACTGGGATGTATTGAGTAGCATGTTGGATGGTACTGATCAGATCTATCAATACTGGAGGAGGGATGATATCAAGTATTGTTAGAAACAAGTAAGTTCTCAGTAAATTCAGGGTAGAATATACTGATAAATGCAAATTTGTGAAAATCAGATGAAAGAGGGAGAGAAATCTTGCAAAAATTTTATATTTTATTAACAGTCCAGCAGTGAAGTCCCATAAGACCTTTGCAGGAGCAGATAACCTGGTAGGGCTAAAGTGTCTGCAAAAATTGAATGGAATATGCATCTCTTTCTGTTGTCCTAAGATTGGGCCCTCCTCCTTATACTAAAAACATTTTGAAAAAATCCATATGTAAATGAAGTTATTACTAACTAGGAGTGAAGCAATATTTTCTAGTTACCTCTACTTTAGGGAGAGTTCTGGGAGGAATCTCCTGAACTAGTGAAGTGAAAGGTTCTAAATGACACAGCGAATGAATTGGGGTTTATGTATCAAGGATTTTGCTGTAGCTGAGTGCTCCGGAATGACTCAGGCATGGCAGATCCATTGTTACTAAAGCTGACTTGGTAATGACCCATATAAATAAACAAATAGAGTTTTGTGCATTCATCAAATGCATTCTATCTATCTGCATCAATATTAGAAAGGAACTTCTAGCTGGAAAAAGGCAAAGCTCATTCTCCTGGCAGCCTGGGTAAATTGGCTTCGGAGTTGATCGACCGCAGCTGCCTGCTGTTTAGATTGCTCACCCAATTGCTTGCTAAACCCAGAAGGGTCGACTCCACTCAAAATCAACACCATCATTTTCTAGCCATTCTATAATACGAATATTAAGTGGGTAATAGGCACTAAACCAGGAGCCAACAGAATATTATACAAGCATTAAACATGTTCATGAAGAATTTGTAATCAAACTGGAAAATTATTATCTAAAAAGCAGGATAAATTTATATATTCAATATAATCTCAATAATGTACAATGTTAGGAACAGAAAAAAAGTATTACCAGGAGTTCTCTCTGGTGGTGGCAATATAAAGGATTTTTATTTTCTTAACTCATATCAGAAAATTTTTTCTATGAAGAGCACACATTCTTTTATAAATAAAGGGTGAGGAGAGTGGATAAGAGGTAAACAGTTCATTATAACAAGGTCCATTTCTTCCTGAGTATACTTCCTACTATTAAAGATCAAATTAATTCAGGTCCACAACAGAGAAAATCATTTAAAAATTTGTGATTTGTGTTTCATCTTACACTTTAAACTCCAAATGCCTAATCAATGCTATTAAAAGTAGGTTTTTATGAAAAGTTAAGCAAAAAATTAATTTGAAATTTATATTATTATTTTCCTTGATACAAATGTTTCCTGAATCATAGGAGACTGAGCTTGTGTAAGCTTTTCTTCTTCCTCTATCTTTTCTCAGTGCGAACCTTCATTTTAAACAGAATACATGACATATGAGTAATCTAAGCTTTCATTCATAAAGTGGAAAGATGCTGCCACCTACCCTTTCCTATATCCCACTGCCTGCTGCTGCTGCCAAGTCGCTTCAGTCATGTCTGACTCTGTGCGATCCAATGGACTGCAGCCTACCAGGCTTCTCCGTCCATGGGATTCTCCAGGCAAGAACCCTGGAGTGGGTTGCCATTTCCTTCTCCAATGCATGAAAGTGGAAAGTGAAAGTGAAGTCACTCAGTCGTGTCTGACTCTTAGCGACCCCATGGACTGCAGCCTACCAGGCTCCTCCATCCATGGGATTTTCCGGGCAACAGTACTAGAGTGGGGTGCCATTGCCTTCTCCCATATCCCACTGCTATCCAGCAAATAAAAACACTGAGGAGCTGAGAATGACCACCACTGACCCAAGCACCTAGAATATGTATTTGTGCTCCAGATTCTACACTTTCTCTGACAACTTGGAATGACAAACTACTGAGATTTCTATGTTCCTGAAACGTAAGTTGCTGTAGTTCTGCTATTTCTTTCATAAACCAAGAGATGTTTAATAAATAGACCCAATTCACTTTATCTATGAGTAACCAAGTCATCAGATGTAGGACTCTGATCTGTGTAGGAGCAAGGGCATACCATGCCAACCTGTCTCCACATCCCTAAATTGGAGAGTTAAGCTATTTATCCATGATCACTTTGCCCTGAGGGTTGTTCACTGACTGCTTTCTTTGCAATGTCCTAAAAATCACCTAGTTACAACAGGATTCTGAGATCATTCGGCTTCCCTCATGGCTCAGATGATAAAGAATCCACCTGCAATTTCAGAGACCTGGGTTCAATCCAGGGTTGGGAAGATCCCCTGGAGAAGGGAATGGCAACCCACTCCGGTATTATTACCTGGAGAATCCCCAAGGACAGAGGAGCCTGGTGGGCTTACAGTCCATTGGGTTGCAAAGAGTCAGACACAACTGAAGTGACTAAGCACAGCACTGAGATCATTAACTTATATCACTACCTCCTAAACTCCCTCTAACAAGTTGTGACATACAGATCATGAAAAATCTCTCTGTGCAGGGGGACTGATGAGAAGAAACTTTGTGGGTCAACCACTGCTTCTAACCTGGATCAAAGCTAAGGTTAATTGGTAAAGTCAAAAACCCTAAAAACATAAGTGATTACTATTAAATTTCTAATTTTGTATCATATCTTCAGAAAGGTCTGAATGTGGAAAAAATTATAGGATCAAAAACATTAATTTGAAGACCTGAAATAAGACAATTTCTGAGACAAAACAAATCCTAAGAAGCAGGAATTGAAGAGACATCAGTTTTGACCAAACCTCTACAGCAACGTAGAATTTTAAATGAGATCTGTACTATTAAAATGGCTAAAAAAGAGACCACTCTTACATAATTCGTTTTGTGCAATGATGTCTCTACTATTTGTTTCTCTGAAATTTTTACTTCTGACATTTCTCTACAGTTACCCGTATTCCTTCCATATTCACTTATCTAATCTAGTGCCAAATTTTCCCTTGCTAGTTTATGCCACTCCCAGGAGATGAAATGGAGAACTTGGAAATTTTTACCCCAATCTTCTACTTCAGATTTCAGCAGCAGTTGAGTAAGACCCAGGAAGAAGGAATAAAATATCACTCTCAGCCTGTAAGATACTGAGGGAGTGTCACATTATATCAGGACCGCCCTATCTTCATATCCCTGGAACCTGAAAACTCTCCTAGGCAGTTAACCTTAAAATGTTCTTCTGCATTTCCTTAACATCTTCCTAATTCTTTTTGAACTTCCTTTTATTCATTGCAAAGAAACCTCCCTTATGCTTTGCTTATTGGAATGCAACATTGATTTAGGGAAAATAAAAGCATCAACTAATTTATAGCAAAGATTTTAGACTTGACTTTTCCCCCAAGAAGCTTTATTAGCCTGTATAACATAACCAAAAGCCTTAAAAGAATCTAAAACCACCTAATCATAAAAGATTTTGTATTGGCACATTCTGGGAGTCTTGTTTATCCCACAAACAGAGCCATTCATTATGTGCTTTTGTTTCCCAGCATCTCATTAACTCATCTTGCACAGCATATCTAAAATAGTCTCTTCTGCTTTTTCTTTACAACTCAGAATTATCTTTGAAAATGGTTTTCAAATACATCAGGGCTCCACCACATTTCAAGATCAAAGAGAAATATTGAAAATGTAAACACAGTCCCAGGGAGTGCCAGGAGAATATTTTCTATCCTTCATTCATCAATACACTGTGCTACACAAGATAAAATATACAACATGCCCCCTGCCTTCAAGAAGCTTATACTACCACCTACCTGAAGAGAAAAGGCACACACAAAGCAAGAGTGAGCAATACAAATAGCATCTACTAAAGCCCAAAGGTTGACAATGACAGTGTACAATGTATTTTATAGTGTCGTTGTTGTTATTCAGTCCCTAAGTCATGTCCAACTCTTTGCAACCCCATAAACAGCAGCGTGCCAGGCTTCCCTGTCCACTATCTCCCAGAGTTTGCCCAAACTCATGTCCATTGACTCAGTCATGCCATCCAAACATCTCATCTTTTGTTGACCCCTTTGCCTCCTGCCGTCAATCTTTCCCAGCTTCAGGGTCTTTTCCAATGAGTCAGCTCTCAAATCAGGTGGTCAAAGTTATTATCATGTATAATACTATATATTATAGTATACAATACAAAGTTATTATAGTGCATATTATATAGTATATACTGTGTATTATAGTGCACAATATTGGTATTTGGAGATTAGGAAAAATTAAGTATGGAGGTCCAAAAAGCATGTTTCCAGAAAATAGCTGTGCCTCAAGATAGCTAATTTGTAGACAGAGTGACTCAAGACATAGAGACCAATGTGTGTTTGTGGAACCCTGAGAGTTTTTGTTCAGAACCAAGGGTACTCAGGAAAGTCCTGGAATACCTTGAAACAGATAAATGCAAAAATGGAAAGCACAGTTATATTACTGTATAACAAATTATCCTAAAATTTAATGGCTTAAAACAACCATTTTGTTATTCTCATGAATTTGGTGTGTCAAAAATTTAGAAAGAATAAATTAGGAATGTTTATGTCAATATGTGCTCCATATTGACACTGGCCTCACCTGGGAAGACTTGACGTCTACAAACTAGGGCCATAAAAAGGCTCATTCACTCTCATTCTTCTAGGCTGCTGCTGCTAAGTTGCTTCAGTCGTGTCCGACTCTGTGCGACCCCATAGACGGCAGCCCACCAGGCTCCCCCATCCCTGGGATTCTCCAGGCAAGAACACTGGAATGGGTTGCCATCTCCTTCTCCAATGCATGAAAGTGAAAAAATAAAGTGAAGTCGCTCAGTCGTGTCCGACTCCTAGCAATCCCATGGACTGCAGCCCACCAGGCCCCTCTGTCCATGGGATTTTCCAGGCAAGAGTACTGGAGTGGGTTGCCATTGCCTTCTCCTCTTCTAGGCTAGGATGACTTAAAGATGAGGACTGCTGCCAAGGCACCTGCATGTGGCCTCTCCATATGACTTTGCTTCCTCACAATATGGCAGCCCCGGAGTAGTGAGAGTTCTTACATGGCAGCAGCTCAGGGTTCCAAACAGTGGTGTCACAGGAAAGAAGCTGCATCATCTATTGGCCCAATTCTGGAAATCACAGTGTCATTCCCATGATACTCTTGCTCAAAGCAGTCACAAGCCTATATAGATTCAAAGAGTGATATCATAGAAACCACCTCTCAAAGGGTAAAGTGTTAAAGAATTTTGAGGTCATGTTTCAATATCAACAAAAACAGGTTTCCTGAGTATCTTTTCTGACAGCATCTAAAATACTTCACAATTTCACAAATGCCCATTGATATACATGAAAGGAAAAAGAGTAGAAAATAAGTGTCCAAGGCTGGGATTACCATATGTCTCAGTTCTCCCAGGAACAGTCCCTGTTTACACACATCCCAAAGTAATGATTAATTGCCCCCCTTTCACTCTTAAAAGTGCTCAGTTTAATAAGTTACCCGATCATCTTATTTGATATTAAGTTCCTATAATTCAAAGACCATGACTATACTTATAATGTAAAACTCACATCCTTGTTTCTCAAAAAAAAACTCTTTAAAATATCCAGGTTATTTACATGAATATTCCAAATGCACTTGCTTTTTGAGCAACATGCAAGTTACTTTACCAGTATGTGAGGATACCAACAAGAAGCTAATAATAAGAATGAGGTCATACCAGGACCATGTAATTCTAAGGCTCTCTTCTAATCCAGGTCCCACAGCAGAGAACAAGACAGAGTATAAACCCAGTTTTGTTTGTTCATGTAAGGAATCAGTACCTTCTATGCTAATACTTGTAAAATTCTAAATTTTGCAGAGTAGCAGCCTCTCCATGCTTCTATAAAGCTTTAAGTGACAAAAATACTAAAAAGATCCATATAACCAAACTGCACATTATTGATTTCAAAGGAAGGTTTTCTTACTTTACTTTAGAAAATGGGCAAGTCAAAGAACAGTTGAATACTTTTTTAGGTACTCTTTTAAAAGACTGAAACTTGTTTATTGTAATTTTAAGCAAGGGGGTTCATTTTCCTAAGTAGAAGACTTTTTTTCTCTTGGACACTATTGAACAAGACAGGCCACCTGCTGACATTAAATTGCAGGTATTTACAATTTCAGTTAGCACTTTCCCATGAATGTAAGGCCATTTTGTTATGGCTTCTAACAGAGTTTGCTATTAGTGAAATCACCATCTTTAACATAAAAACCAACAAAGAAGAAATGTGAAAGAACTTGGTTTATATTAAACTAAGAAAAATGTATTTACTATGGATGTTTAATGCCAGGCCATAAAATTCCTGGCCTTGCCAGCAATGGGGTCTTCTCCCCTGTCTGTGCCTACTCTGGTGTAACAGAAGTTTCCACCAAAATGTCCATTTAGAGATCTTCCACTAAGAGATTGTCTATTACTCCTCTAGATTGAATTAACCAGTTTCAGTTCTTCTTGAAAGTTGGGGAGGACTACATGGACCTAACCCGCCTTAATCTAATCTTACTATGCTTATGTGAAGGGTCTCATTTTCAATCACTCAGTCACATCTGGCTCTTTGCAACCCCACAGACTGTAGCCCACCAGGCCCCTCTGTCCATGGAATTCTCCAGACAAGAATACTGCAGTGCGTTGCCATTTCCTACTCCAGGGGATCTTCCCAACCCAGGGATCAAACCACATCTCCTGTGTCTCCTACATTGGCAGGCAAATTCTTTACCAAAAAAACAAAACAAAGCCACAAGACTGCTAACACATCTCAAACCATAACAATCTCTAGACAAAGCTATTAAGAGTTCAGTGCTAGTAAAAGAGCTATTCCAAACTCATCCCTGGTTTAAGTTCCAGGATTTAGTATACTCCAGAGTACAACTCTCACTTCATCTACAAACCTCTTCCAGTTAAGGCTCTGTGTTGCGGGTCTCCAAATCCACCCCCAGGTTCAGTGATTTGTTAGGACTTACAGGTAAAATTTATTACAGTGAAAGGATACAAAGCAAAATCGGTAAAGGCAAATGGTACATGGGATGAAATCTGTAGGAAAAAATCAGACGCAGTTCCCAGGAGTCTCCCTGCATAGTCAGATGGGATTAATTCCTCCAGCACCAAACTGTGTGATATGTGTTAAATGTTGTCTACCAGAGAATCTCATTAGAAACTCAGAGCCCAATGTTTTTACTGAGGGCTCCTGAACATATACCAAAACTCCAGATTCTCAGAATGAAAGCAGGTGTTAAACACAAGCCATATTGCTTGAATAAACATTTTAGGCACAATAAACCATAAGTTAGGAAATGCTGAAAACATTCTCCAAACCTGAGAACCCAGATGCCAGACAAGGGCTAATTTGCAAGCAGACTTCCCTGACAGCTCAGTTGGTAAAGAATCTGCCTGCAATGCAGGAGACCTCGGTTTAATTCCTGGATCTGAAAGATCCCCTGGAGAAGGGATAGGCTACCCACACCAGTATTCTTGGCTTCCCCTTGTGGCTCAGCTGGTAAAGAATCCACCTGCAATGTGGGAGAACTGGGTTTGAAATCTGGGTTGGGATGATCCCCTGGAGAAGGGAAAGGCTACCCACTCTAGTATTCTGATCTGGAGAATTCCATCAACTGTATAGTCCATAGGGTCTCAAAGAGTTAGAAGCAAGTTAGCAGCAGCAGCAGCAAGCAATTTTCACTTTCTGAAGACAGCAGTCACAGGCCAGTTGTGTTAACTTTTCTATACAGGTTCCCTGGCCACTGAAATCTAGGACCCCTTTCTTGATACCAGGCCCCCTGGAAGATTAAAGCCTCCAAAATTTTTGCAAACTGCCTGCAGCCTTTTCTTAAGGCCTTCAGGTGGATTTTTCAGGTTTTCTTTTGCCCCAGCTGCCTGATTATTTGCACAACAGTCAAAACCAGGACAGTCTTGTGCTCCTTCTGATGCCAGTGTTCAATGTACAATGATAGTAGAGAGCCAGCCAAAAGACTCCACCCACATTGTGACAGTCATGTTTATTACTCCTAGCTCTTCCTCTAGAAGGCAGTGGCGCCCCACTCCAGTACTCTTGCCTGGAAAATCCCATGGACGGAGGAGCCTGGTAGGCTGCAGTCCATGGGATCGCGAAGAGTTGGACACGACTGAGCGACTTCACTTTTACCTTTCACTTTCATGCATTGGAGAAGGAAATGGCAACCCACTCCATTGTTCTTTCCTGGAGAATCCCAGGGACGGCGGAGGCTGGTGGGCTGCTGTCTATGGGGTCGCACAGAGTCGGACATGACTGAAGCGACTTAGCAGCAGCAGCAGCTCTTCCCTAGAGCTGTCCCTCTCACCACTGCCATCTCTCATTTCTAGCAGTGCTTTCCCTATTAAAATATATGGCAAACCAGACAAGAGGATTTTAAGAATTAAACCATGCCTGGACAGTTCCAACGAGGGAATATACCCATATATTGGTTTACTTATGCAATTCTCCAATAACACATTTCTAAAACAAAGGGGCTGCTTTGGCACCTATTTCATGTTACTTAGCAGGCCCTTATGTAATCTCTTCCCCTAGGAGTTCTGTTCAGCCACCTGGAAGGTGAGCGAAGATTGGAACATTTTAATATATTCTACATAAAATTATCCTTCAGGGTATTTCCTAGATGCTCCTAAATTTGAAAGCAAGAAATGAACCTTTTATAGAGCTCTGTGGCCGCAGGAAAGAAACCTTGGACAGAAACTTTTCTGCCCCTCTGGAGCACCATTTGACATTGCAATTTTGTACCAATCTAATATTCAGGCATATCTGCATCAGTGAGACTCAAAATTCCATTCTCCCAATATTAGCTCTTTGCAACACAACATCTCTTATTCCTCCCATTTCCATAAAGCCCAAGTTGCACTTTAGAAACTGTTTCTCCCAAAGATCATTTTTAATTCAATTTAAATTAAGCAAATGTTCACTTGAGCAGCTAAAGCTCTCTTAAGGACACTTAAATTAAGGATAATTATTTAAACATTCACATACTAGTATGCAGTTCTCCTGATTTATCCTCCAATCAACATAATTCAAAATTATATCCATGGAGAGACAGCTAATTTATGTCCTTTATAGGAATAAAAACTATTTATTTTGAGGGTTATTTTAAAGAAAATGAAATGATTGAAGTTCAGTCCAGTTCAGTCGCTTAGTCATGTCCAACTCTTTGAGACCCCATGAACCGCAGCACGCCAGGCCTCCCTGTCAAACACCAACTCCTGGAGTCCACCCAAACCCATGTCCATTGTGTCTGTGATACCATCCAATCATCTCATCCTCTGTCATCCCCTTCTCCTCCTGCCGTAAATCTTTCCCAGCATCAGGGTCTTTTCAAATGAGTCAGCTCTCTGCATCAAGTGGCCAAAGTATTGGAGTTTCAGCTTCAGCATCAGTCCTTCCAGTGAACACCCAGGACTGATCTTTGGAATGGACTGGTTGGATCCCCTTGCAGTCCAAGGGACTCTCAAGAGTCTTCTCCAACACCACAGTTCAAAAGCATCAATTCTTCGGTGCTCAGCTTTCTTCACAGTCCAACTCGCACATCCATACATGACTACTGGAAAAACCATAGCCTTGACTAGACGGACCTTTGTTGACAAAGTAATGTCTCTGCTTTTTAATATGCTGTCTAGCTTGGCCATAACTTTCCTCCCAAGAAATAAGCATCTTTTAATTTCATGGCTGCAATCACCATCTGCAGTGATTTTGGAGCCCAAAAATATAAAGTCACCATTTCCATTGTTTCCCCATCTATTTCCCATGAAGTGATGGGGCCAGATGCCATGATCTTCGTTTGCTGAATGTTGAGCTTTAAGCCAACTTTTTCACGGTCCTCTTTCACTTTCAATCAAGAGGCTTTTTAGTTCTGCTTCACTTTCTGCCATAAGGGTGGTGTCATCTGCATATCTGAGGTTATTGATATTTCTCCCAGCAATCTTGATTCCAGCTTGTGCTTCTTCAAGCCCAGCATTTCTCAGGATGTACTCTGCATAGAAGTTAAATAAGCAGGGTGACAATATACAGCCTTGATGTACTCCTTTTCCTATTTGGAACCAGTCTGCTGTTCCATGTCCAGTTCTAACTGTTGCTTCCTGACCTGCATATAGGTTTCTCAAGAGGCAGATGAGGTGGTCTGGTATTCCCATCTCTTTCAGAATTTTCCACAGTTTATTGTGATCCACACAGTCAAAAGCTTTGGCTTAGTCAATAAAGCAGAAATAGATGCTTTTCTGGAACTCTCTTGCTTTTTCAATGATCTAGCAGATGTTGGCAGTTTGATCTCTGGTTCCTCTGCCTTTTCTAAAACCAGCTTGAACATCTGGAAGTTTGCAATTCACGTATCGCTGAAGCCTGGCAATACGTGAAATGATTGAAATTGTCTTGTAAATTCTTCACCTTCACATCACAGTTACAATGCATTCCACACAGCCTCGGGTAGTTTTAAAACTTTAAATTCTTGAAATTTTGCCATTTACAGCAACATGGATGGACTTGGAGAGTATTACACTAAGTGAAATAAGTCAAATACTGTATGACATGATATATGTGGAATTTAAAAATTACAGCAAACTAGTGAATAAAACAAAAAGAAGCAGATTCACAGAAATAAATAACCAATTAATGGTTACCTGAGGGGAGAGCAAATGTAGGAGGAGCAATAAAGGGGTAAGAGAAGAAAAGAGATTATTATAGGCTTATATGAAATCATATGTGTGAAACTTCCAAAAATTATAAAGCATTATAGAATTTAAAGAATCTTTTATTTAATTTTAAAATAAAAAGAGATTTGCCTCAATTTTCCTATCTCCTATTTTACAACAGCTTTGAAAGATGTTCCCATTGGGAAAATCAGAGGAAGGTATACACAGGATCTCTCTGCATTATTCCTTACAACAGTATATAAATCTATAATTATCTTAAAGTAAAACATTTAATTTAAAAAATATTAACCTATTAACATAATTTTGTGTTAGAAAACAGCTTTTAACTGAAAGCACGGTCACAAATCAAGTAAATATAGAAAGACCATGTATGTAGTCTAGAAAAATGGCTTCAGAATTAGAAAGCTTCCATTCAGTCCCAGAAATCTGGGACTATTACATGCTATTAAAACTCTGTAATCTCTTGGGTACTCAGTTTTCTCATCTTTACAACAGAGATAGTAATGCTTGTTTTGCAGGGTTGTTGCAAGGAATAAATTAGATAATCAGTGTCTGGCACCTTGGTTCACACTCAAGAAATGAGAGCTATTTTGTTAAAAGGTAAGTAATAAAGGAGTAAAACATTGGAGCTTCCCCCAGGAAGACAGAATTTGGGGATATACTGGGAGAGGTCTTGGAAGCTCAAGGCAGCTTGTAGCAAACAGATGCTGGAGAACTGTGGGGGCCAAATCTTTCACAGCATCTACCTCTTCACCTCACCCTGGAATGCTCTCCCCAGATGTCTATTTGTCCAGTTTTTTCACTTTATCCAGGTCACTGCTAAAATCAGCCTATGGAGAGAATTAATCTGACTATCCCATATAAAGTAACTTCTTCATTGTTTACAACCTCACTTCATCACAATCTGAAGGTATGTGTTTATTTGAGATCCCTTCTCTTCTTTCTCCTCTTTCTTTTCTCTCCTGTGCTCCAAATAGAATGTGAGCTTCATAAGAGCATAAACATGGATTATTTATTATTATATTCCTAGGATCTAGAACAACACTGTGTATAGCATGTGCTTGATAAAGATTCTTTGATTACTGGATAATTCCTTGCTTACTGAAGCCTAAATATTTCAGGTAGTTGTTTTTCCAAGTATATGGAAAGAATAAAGAGAGAGGAGAAAAAATCACATTCATTGCTTTCTAAACAAAATAATTCCACGTTCATCTTCTCCTACTAGTCTCTTATTTCTACACATCATTTCATTCACACATCCAACTTAGCACCTGTTGCATAAAAGGCACTCAGGACATGAAGTGACTTCATAAACATTGTCAATGTTTAAAGTTCTGTCTTCTAAAATTAGCTTTGGTCCTCAGTAGAATCAAGGAAGCTAATGTCTATACCCTGGTTCTCAATAAGAGCAAATGGACAAGTCAAACACTGTAAAAAAAACTACAAACAGACCCTACTTTATCTTTGGTATTACTCTATTCATCAAGACGCATTCCACCCTTTATAACTAGAACATAATCATCAAACTTGTCCTTGATTACCTAATCCAGGTCAACATCTCACCCAGGCCCAGGACTTTTCTAAATTCTATGACTCCATGAATTTTAGCATCCTCCAATCACACCAAAAAGGAGGTCATATAGTCATATATCTCCCCTTTTTATAAAATACTATGACTCTTACTGGATATTTTCTACCTAACCTTTTCCAAGGACAGCACAAGTATTCTGGCTGAAAGTAAGTCACCATATACTCTAAGACAAGAATGCATGAAATTACAAAACCAACTTCAGATTTACTTCCATTCTGGTGATTTGCAACAACAATCACTTCTCTACTAGGAGAGAGTAATTTTTAATACTTTTCACTATTACTTTTATACTATAGTCTGTCTTGCAAAAGTCCAAATTTCACATGAAACTTTCAACTCCAGTGAAATACTATACCATCATCTTTGGAAAATCATACATTATTTCATCTCAAATAGCAAAGTATTAGAGAAGTAACATCAAGTTGTAAATTGTCTATAGCCATGGAAACATTTCTCTATGCAATTAACCCTGCCAATACATATTTTCAATGCTAACTAAAGCTCTAAATCAGACCAGGCAGCTTCCACTAAAACAAAACCCTAAGCTGGTTGAAATGGGAAACAAATATAGACATGTAACAGGGGGGAGATGACTGTGCCCAAATGCTTATTTTTAAACATTTCTAAGAAAGCAAAAGCTCTTATACAAATTTACAAAGAAAGGGGGTTTGGACAGTCAGTAAGTTCTTTAATATATACTGCAGATTGAAATTTGGCATGCTAAGGAAACAAGAAATATCAAGGTGGGTGATAGTAGGGGGCAAAGCTATCAGGCTATGCTTTGATCTTAAAATTCATTTCCTATACAACTGTATGCTTGAAAGCAGGAAAAATGGGTTAGTCAGAAGCCCAAAAGAGACAATTAGAGTTTTTGATATCTGAGCTGTTTTACAGAAATATTATATCCCAACAGATTAGACTAGAGATGTTCTACAAGGTACACATGTAGCACAAAGCATCACAAATTACCAAAAGAATGCAGAAGCAGAAGGAGAACCCCTCAGCTAGCTCACCTTTAAACCAGAACATTCCATCTTCCTTTGACTGTTTTTTTTTTAATTTTTTTTATTTTATTTTTTAACTTTACAATATTGTATTGGTTTTGCCATATATTAAAATGAATCTGCCAGAGGTATACATGTGCTCCCCATCCTGATTGTTTTCACAGTTAACTTTTTAGAGACTTAGAAGATGGAGAATGAATCTAAATCACTTTCTCCTCTAAGTGAATTAAGTGCCTGATTTATAAATGCTTCTGTGATGCTGCCTTTCTTTTTGTTTACTTAAACATGTCTATATTGTCAGCCTGCTGTATGAACAGGTTGTCTGATGATATACTGGAAGTTCAAGAACAATCCATATGTTATGACTCCACCTATGAATAGTATTGAATATGGAAGTATAAGTAAAGTATAAAAGATTACATTAAGTGATGGTATGACAGGTTAGATTGTTGGATTTTTTCCTATGATCTACATTTTTAAACGGTCCACAATAAATATTATTGCTCTTAAAATAAAAGGATTATTTTAATATCCTAAGACCCTCTGAAAGTGAAGTCACTCGGTCGTGTCCCCCCGTGACTCTTTGCGACCCCATGAACTGTAGCCTACCAGGGTCCTCCGTTCATGGCATTTTCCAGGCAAGAGTACTGGAGTGGGTTGCCATTGCCTTCTCCAGGGGATCTTCCTGACCCAGAGATTGAACCCGGGTCTCCCACATTGTAGGCAAATGCTTTACCATCTGAGCCACCAGGGAAGTATGACTGTGGCTCAGATCATGAACTCCTTATTACCAAATTCAGACTGAAATTGAAGAAAGTAGGGAAAACCACTAGACCATTCAGGTATGACCTAAATCAAATCCCTTATGATTATACAGTGGAAGTGAGAAATAGATTTAAGGGACTAGATCTGATAGATAGAGTGCCTGATGAACTATGGACAGAGGTTCGTGACACTGCACAGGAGACAGGGATCAAGACCATTCCCATGGAAAAGAAATGCAAAAGCAAAATGGCTGTCTGGGGAGGCCTTACAAATAGCTGTGAAAAGAAGAGAAGTGAAAAGCAAAGGAGAAAAGGAAAGCTATAAACATCTGAATGCAGAGTTCCAAAGAATAGCAAGGAGAGATAAGAAAGCCTTCCTCAGCGATCAATGCAAAGAAAGAGAGGAAAACAATAGGATGGGAAAGACTAGAGATCTCTTCAAGAAAGGTAGAGATACCAAGGGAACATTTCATACAAAGATGAACTCGATAAAGGACAGAAATGGTATGGACCTAACAGAAGCAGAAGATATTAAGAAGAGGTGGCAAAAATACACAGAAGAACTGTACAAAAAAGATCTTCATGACCAAGATTATCACAATGGTGTGATCACTCACATAGAGCCAGACATCCTGGAATGGGAAGTCAAGTGGGCCTTAGGAAACATCACTATGAACAAAGCTAGTGGAGGTGATGGAATTCCAGTTGAGCTATTTCAAATCCTGAAAGATGATGCTGTGAAAGTGCTGCACTCAATATGCCAGCAAATTTGGAAAACTCAGCAGTGGCCATAGGACTGCATCAGGTCAATTTTCATTCCAATCCCAAAGAAAGGCAATGCCAAAGAATGCTCAAACTACTGCACAATTGCACTCCTGTCATACACTAGTAAAGTAATGCTCAAAATTCTCCAAGCCAGGCTTCAGCAATACATGAACCGTGAACTTCCAGATATTCAAGCTGGTTTTAGAAAAAGCAGAGGAACCAGAGATCAAATTGCCAACATCTGCTGGATCATGGAAAAAGGAAAAGAGTTCCAGAAAAATATCTATTTCTGCTTTATTGACTATGCCAAAGCCTTTGACTGTGTGGATCACAAAAAAACTGTGGAAAATTCTGAAAGAGATGGGAATACCAGACCACCTCACCTGCCTCTTGAGAAACCTATATGCGGGTCAGGAAGCAACAGTTAGAAGTGGACATGGAACAACAGACAGGTTCCAAATAGGAAAAGTAGTACGTCAAGGCTGTAGATTGTCACCCTGTTTATTTAACTTCTATACAGAGTACATAATGAGAAACGCTGGGCTGGAAGAAGCACAAGCTGGATTCAAGATTGCTGGGAGAAATATCAGTAACCTCAGATATGCAGATGACACCACCCTTATGGCAGAAAGTGAAGAAGAACTAAAAAACCTCTTGATGAAAGTGAAAGAGGAGAGTGAAAAAGTTGGCTTAAAGCTCAACATTCAGAAAACTAAAATCATAGCATCTGGTCCCATCACTTCATGGGAAATAGATGGGGAAACAGTGGAAACAGTGTCAGACTTTGTTTTTCTGGGCTCCAAAATCACTGCAGATGGTGACTGCAGCCATGAAATTAAAAGACGCTTACTCCTTGGAAGGAAAGTTATGACCAGCCTAGACAGCATATTCAAAAGCAGAGACATTACTTTGTCAACAAAGGTCCGTCTAGTCAAGGCTATGGTTTTTCCAGTAGTCATGTATGGATGTGCAAGTTGGACTGTGAAGAAAGCTGAGCACTGAAGAATTGATGCTTTTGAACTGTGGTGTTGGAGAAGACTCTTGAGAGTCCCTTGGGCTGCAAGATCCAACCAGTCCATTCTAAAGGAGATCAGTCCTGGGTGTTCTTCAGAAGGAATGACGCTAAAGCTGAAACTCCAGTACTTTGGCCACCTCATGCGAAGAGTTGACTCATTGGAAAAGACTCTGATGCTGGGAGGGATTGGGGGCAGGAGGAGAAGGGGATGACAGAGGATGAGATGGCTGGATGGCATCACCAACTCAATGGGTGTGAGGTTGAGTGAACTCCGGAAGTTGGTGATGGACAGGGAGGCCTGGCATGCTGTGATTTATGGGGTTGCAAAGAGTCAGACATAACTGAGCAACTAAACTGAACTGAACTGAACTAAGACCCTCTACAAAGTAACTTTTTTAATTTATTATTTTAACTCTTTGACAAGCTATTGTCATTGACACCAAACCCAGTGAATTACTGAACAATATTCCTGGTTAATGTTTGTTGGAATGAGTTGGCTCTCATTTTTGAGAATAGGGTCTTTTGTTAAAACACAAGGGTTTGTTTCTCTGGCATTCTGAAAATTAAATGACAATAAGATCTTCAGTCTCCCTCTCTTCCTTTAAAAATTGAAATTACTGATATCAACTAATGGTAGCAATACAGTTTTACCCAAACTAATTGTACATAGAGACAAGCAAAATATAAGCAGTGCCCTTTGAGTTGTTAATTCACCAATGATTTACAGTCCTGTCCACTTAAATGATGACACAAAATAATACATGGCCCCAATATAGCATCTGTCACATGCTGACAAGTTACCCTTTAAATTCAGATGCTCACTCCCAGTTTTGGGTTTGTTAGGGTTTGTGTTCTGTTCTGCTTGGAGCAGTTTTGGTTTTGGTTGTTTTTCAAGAACTACTTTGCACACACATCATTTATTAATATATTCAATTTTACTATATATATGTATTTTTTACTACTTTTAAGCAAGTTGATGAAATGTAACCTTTTTACAAAGAATTGCTTAGCACAATTCATCAGTATTTATTCAGCTCACTAGGATATTTTCCTAAATTGACCCAATGAGGACATAGGAACTTTTGAGTTTCATATTGAGAGAGAGTTAAAGCAATAAGATCAAACTCTAAACTTGACAGGGGGTGGGGGGTGCATTCAATTTCATGTGAGACACATCCATCTACCTTTAATATATCCAAACCCCTTCAAAGACTTCCAGAACTTTGACTCTTCAGAATGGAGACAACCACAAATGTCCAAGCACATGAAAGAGCCTGGCATCAGGACTTCAAAGAAATCTGTCCACATGCCTTTTAGAGTTTTATTTACAATACAAGAATTGACTCGGGTAATTAAGTTGCATATTTGGGCAAAAGGATATAGAGTTAGTGAGGTAAATGTTAAATTATTTAAATATAACCATACCCTAAAATATGATAAAATTTTCATTATTTACCAAAGAGCAAAATTGATCTTTATCCAATAAAACCAAAGTTTTGAGAACAATGCAAATATTACAAACTTCTCAATATTAATTACTTCTAACCAGTCATTTATTTTTAAGGGTTTTACATGAAGAAAACTATTTAAAATATTTTTAACATGTATTTACAGATTCAGTTCAGTTCAGTCGCTCAGTCATGTCCAACTCTTTGCAACCCCATGGACTGCAGCATGCCAGGCTTCCCTGTCCAACACCAACTCCTGGAACTTGCTCAAATTCATTTCCATCAAGTTGGTGATGCCATCCAACCATCTCATCCTCTGTTGTCCCCTTCTCCTCCTGCCTTTAATCTGTCCCACCATCAGAGTCTTTTCCAGTCAGTTCTTCGCATCAGGTGGCTAAACTATTGGAACTTCAGCTTCAGCATCAGTCCTTCCAGTGAATATTCCAGACTGATTTCCTTTAGGATTGACTGGTTTGATCTCCTTGCAGTCCAAGGGACTCTCAAGAGTCTTCTCCAACACCACAGTTTCAAAGCATCAATTCTTCAGCACTCAGCTTTCTTTATGCTCCAACTCACATCCATACATGACTACTGGAAAAACCGTAGCTTTGACTAGACAGAGCTTTGTTGGCAAAGTAATGTCTCTGCTTTTTTAATATGCTGTGTAGGTTGGTCATAGCTTTTCTTTTCCAAAGAGCAAGCGTCTTTTAATTTCATGGCTGCAGTCACCATCTGCAGTGATTTTGGAGTCCAAGAAAATAAAATCTCTCACTGCTTCCATTGTTTTCCCATCTATTTGCCATGAAGTAATGGGACTGGATGCCATGATATTAGTTTTTTGAATGTGGAGTTGTAAGCCAGCTTTTCCACTCTCCTCTTTCACTTTTATCAAGAGGCTCTTTAGTTCCTCTTTGCTCTCTGCCATAAGAGTGGTGTCCTCTGCATATCTGAGCTTATTGATATTTCTCCTGGAGATCTTGATTCCTGCTTGTGCTTCATCCAGCCTGGCATTTCACATGAGGTATTCTGAACATAAGTTAAATAAGCAGGGTGACAGTAAACAGCCTTGATGTACTCCTTTCCCAATTTGGAACCAGTCCATTGTTCCATGTCCAGTTCTAATTGTTGCTTCCTGACCTGCATGCATATTTCTCAGGAAGCAGTAAGGTGGTCTTGTATTCCCATCTCTTGAAGAATTTTCAGTTTGTTGTGATCCACACAGTCAAAGGCTTTGGCGTAATCAATAAAGCAGAAATAGATGTTTTTCTGGAACTCTCTTGCTTTTTCTATGATCCAGTGGATGTTGGCAATTTGATCTCTGGTTCCTCTGCCTTTTCTAAATTCATCTTGAACATCTGGAAGTTCTCGGTTCACTTATTGTTGAAGCCTCACTTGGAGAATTTTGAGCATTACTTTGCTAGCATGTGAGATGAGTGTTCAAACTACCACACAATTTACAGATTATCTTTTTAAAATATGCAATTTTTAAGCTGAAAAGACACTTCAAAATATTATCTAAGAGTGGCTATCTCTGAAGGGTGATTTTTTTTCTTAATGGTTTTCTCTAGTTTCCAAGTTCTTTTCATTGAGCATTTATCAAATTTTATAATCAGAATTTATAAGCTTGGGGTGAGGAATACTCTAAGAAAATAAAAGCATATATTTAAAGGCATGTACTTTAATTCTTCCCATTCTCTTACCTGCTTCTTCATCATTAGATCACATTAGCACTTTAATGTTGTTAAATTTAAGAGCATAAACAGAATCTCCAGATTTGTGATTCAAAGATTTATAAATCACAGATTTCCTGCTCACAGGAAAAAAAAAATGCAGAAGAAAAGAATTATATGCAGGTTCATATTATGCCAAAATGTAGAATACTTTCTCATAATTCACATTAAGCCATGCTGAATCTGTTCAGCCTTATGTATTTCAGGCTTGTATTTTTTAGTTACATAAGACATCTTTTACTCTTTAAGAAAAGCAAAAAAAAAAAATGCAATAAAGCTACTTTTAACAAGGCAATGCTCTGAACTCAATGAAAGCTTTATTATCACACTTAGTATATTATTCTGGAGATCAAAATTCGTTATTATCTCTAAGATGACACCTATCTGTCCCATACTCCTCTTGTTCAATAACTTCCATTTTAAAATTTCTCTGCTTCCAAATCAAAGGAAATATTAAGGTACCTGATGTGTCTCTGAAGATCTAAGACTCCAAATGCTTTGGTCCTTTAGAAGTGCAACTCGAGAGAAACCACAAAGGACTACAAAGCAGTAAGAAATATCAGCCATGGCCCTTGTATAGAATACAGCCCAAGGAGAGTATTTGGCTTGAAGGACTCAATGATTTATTACTGTTCAACTAACCTTCAATGATAATACTGCAGTGTCTCTGTCTCAGACTTTAGAAACATCTCAGGATGTCAACCATGAGAAAGAGAAAATGAGAGAGAGAGGGGGACTGGCTTAGCATATAGACTGAGTCTGTCACTGTCAGTAATACTATAAAAGCACAATATAAAGTATTTCCAAGTCCCCTCTGGCCAGTAAGAGAGACTAGGATCTAAGCTCATAAGCTCATAGGTCCTGATTTACTGCCTCAGTTTTCAACACATTGGCTCACTTGCTCATAACAGAATTAAAATCATGATACCTCTTTTATATTTAGAAACAGTCCCTTTATTTCATACTTCCTCATTCAAGAATCAAAAAATAGCTGGAGAAACATGGTGTCAGGTATATGACTGTGCAGTAGGAATATACATGTAAGGACTATGGCAGTGATAAATTGTTGATACATCAAACCTTGCTACTGATAGAATGGGAGCTGCCTTTACACTGGTTATTATCTAGGAATGAAAATTCCAACTACTCAGTCATGAGAAAGAAGGAAATCCTGCCATTTGTGAAAACATGAATGGACCGTGAGTGCATTATGCTAAGTGAAATAAGTCAGACAAATATAGATAAATGCTGCATGATATCACTTATCTGTGTGTGCAATATAAAAAAAAAAATCAAACTTATAGAAACAGTATAATGGTAGTTACCACTCAGGAATGAGGAAAAATGGGGAGATGAAAATGGGAAGAGTACGAACTTTCAGTTATATGATAAATAAGTTCTGGGGATCAAATGTATAGCATCATGATTGTATTTAATAATACTGTATCCATACATGACTATTTACTTACCAGTGAGAGTTGGACCGTAATGAAGGCTGAGCATTCAAGAATTGATGCTTTCAAACTGTGGTGTTGGAGAAGACTCTTGAGAGTCTCTTGGACTGCAAGGAGATCAAACCAGTCAATCCTAAAGGAAATCAGTCCTGAATATTCATTGGAAGGACTGATGCTGAAGCTGAAGCTCCAATACTTTGGCTTCTTGGTGCAAAGAGCCAACACATTTAGAAAAGACCCTGATGTTGGGAAAGATTGAAGGAAGGAGGAGAAGGGGATGACAGAGGACAAGATGATTGGATGGCAGCACTGACTCAATGGACATGAGTTTGAGCAAACTCCAGGAGATGGTTAAGGATAGGGAAGCCTGGTGTGCTGCCGTCAGTGGGGCCACAGAGTCAGACATGACTGAGCAACTGAACCACAACAACGAATACTGTATTATATGCTTGAAAGTTGCTAAGAGAGTAGATCTTAAATGTTATCACCACATAAAAGAAATATAATTATGTGATATGATGGAGGTGTTAACTAACACTATGGTAATAATCATTGTGCAATATGTAAGTGTATCAAATCAACATATTATATATCTTAAATTTATACAATGTTATATGTGAATTATATTTCAATAAAAACTTGAAATCTCAACCACTGGTGATTAAATCACAACAACTTCTTTAGGAACATATGGTTCATTGTTACTAATAAGACTTAACCATTACTTTCTACTTCTTCATGGGTACTTTGTGTTGTTTAGTTTTGGGACATTACACTAATAATTAAAATCTTCCAGACTCATTGGAGAGAAAGCTAATGAATAGGACTTAAGGGACTGATTTTGACTTCTCTATGATAATTCTGTTTAAGTGTATATTACCAAGACAATTGTACTGTATCACTAAATAGTCTTCATTTAGCCACATCTATCTATAACATTGGAGAAGGCAATGGCACCCCATTCCAGTACTCTTGCCTGGAAAATATTTATAGAACATATATTATCTGTTCTTGCTCTGGAAATGCAAGATTTAAGAGGATAAGAAGGGTGTTCTGGATTTAGATTCCAGTAGTAAGACAGAATTTGGGACAATACCTTAAAATCTTAAGATTATTATTATAATCTTTAAAACTATTGAGTTTTTTTAATAATCCTATTGTCAAGATTTTTTTATTTCTTAAACTGAAAATAATTCACCCTCAATCTAAACTAAATAAAATGCATTGCCTCATGTCACTGCACATTAAATTCACAGAGAACTTTAAACACACACACACACACACACAAATCACTGCTCTGAATTTAAGGTATAAAGTTTTCTCCTGCTAGGTAACCATAAAAATATCAGAAGCAATGTTATCATAAGCAAAAGCTTTCCCCAAAAAAGTCATGATTTGTTACCACTCATAAAAATATTCTCTACATAAACCATGGACCACAGAGGTAATTTATTCCCATCAACACCTTCACTTCTATCCCTCAGAATAGAAAACAACTGCTAAAACTATATGAATGAAAACAAACATTAATTTGCAAAAAGCTGTTTATTACATTCATAGCTGGAAAGCTAATAAATTTTGGAAAGATATTTTCTACTCTAGTCCATCTCAAATGATAGTGTCTACATCTTCATTCAACAGAAAATATCTTAGAGAAAGAGATTAATCTCTATATCTCTGCCATTCATCATCAAGGGCAAATTAGGTAACTGCTGGCTTCTTGTTTCACCATTTCAATAATTCATAAGATTCTTCTACAAAGACTGCATCAGTTAAATCTCTGAAAGTGTCTTTACAGCTGAATTTATGTGGGATGGTTTAAATAACTGGCTTTGACTTTTCATAAACTAAGTAATAGCAAATCCAAATGAGTTGAAACATCATTCAACTATCAAGTTCAGCCCTGGAGAAAACTGAGAAAAGAGAGACTTTTGCCTTTGAGGGGGATCTTTATGTTCTTGTTTTTGCCCTTCACTCACTTCCCTACTTTCTTCACTCCAGCCCCCTGATGCCTGAGCCATCATCTGGATGTTCAGTGACTGTACTGTGCTGTGCTTAGTCGCTCAGTTGTGTCCAACTCTTTGAGACTCCATGGACTGTAGCCCACCAGGCTCCTCTGTCCATAGGATTCTCCAGGCAAGAATACTGGAGTGGGTTGCCATGCCCTCCTCCAGGGGATCTTCCCAAACCAGGGATCGAACCCAGGTCTCCCACATTGCAAGTGGATTCTTTATCATCTGAGCCAGGTTAAGTCCTGTTTCCTCTCTTCTACTGAGGGTTCATATTATTAGAAGAGAAACAATTTGAACTGATTCCCCCTGAAATATGACTATTAGTTTGGTCTGTGTTTACTTTCTCAGGGATATTTGCCTTCTAAGAACAACTAAGATAAAAGAGAACAAATGGTTGTTAATGCTAATATTAATCAATCGTTTATTGTGGTAATTCAGGAAATGTAATAAATCAAAATAAAGAATCTCAAGCAGTTCGTGTAACAAAGAAAATATTGTACTGGAAAACTTAAGCAACCCCTCACTCCAACAGGATTGGTCCTGTTCAAGGTTAATAAATAAGTACAGTTAATCACTGCCTCTATTTCTTTAGTATCTCATAAAATTACTCCTTGGAAGAAAAGTTATGACCAACCTAGATAGCATATTCAAAAGCAGAGACATTACTTTGCCAACAAAGGTCCGTCTCGTCAAGGCTATGGTTTTTCCAGTGGTCATGTATGGATGTGAGAGTTGGACTATAAAGAAAGCTGAGTGCCGAAGAATTGATGCTTTTGAACTGTGGTGTTGGAGAAGACTTTTGAGAGTCCCTTGGACTGCAAGGAGATCCAACCAGTCCATTCTGAAGATCAGCCTTGGGATTTCTTTGGAAAGAATGATGCTAAAGCTGAAACTCCAGTACTTTGACCACCTCATGCAAAGAGTTGACTCATTAGAAAAGACTCTGATGCTGGGAGGGATTGGAGGCAGGAGGTGAAGGGGACGACAGAGGATGAGATGGCTGGATGGCATCACTGACTCGTCCATCACTGACACATGATGGACGTGGGTCTGAGTGAACTCTGGGAGTTGGTGATGGACAGAGAGGCTTGGCGTGCTGCGATTCATGGGGTCACAAAGAGTCGGACACAACTGAGCGATTGAACTGAACTGAACTGAACTGAACTATCTCTGATTATCTACTCACTGGTTGTAAACTATGTCATTCATACATTCAGTGCTCAATTGTCTGTCAAATGCGTATTCTGTCCCAGGCACTTGAGTCTAAAGAGTAGTGATAAAAAAAGAATAGTGGATCTTCCATCATGGATCTTACCTCATACTGGTAAAAAATCATTCAGTATAAAAGTAAACAAGTAAGTAAACAAGATAATTTCATCCTATGAAAGGTCTATGAGGAAATAAATAAGGTGCTCAGGTAGCATGGGCCTGGAAGAAGCTCCTTGAGGGAAAAAAAGTGACCAGCAAAGCTCTCTCTAAAAATCTGACTTTGACCTGAGACCTGAAGTGTGGGAATCAGCCATCCAGGCAAACTGCTGGAGAAAGAGAATTCCAGGCAGAGCAAACAGAATGTGCCAAGGCCCTACCACAGGAAGAGACTTGGCATGTTCCAGCAAGAGAAGGGAAGCCAGCATGTTGGATCTTCACAAGAGGCTGAATGGTATAAGTGGTTGAAAAACAGGCAGAGGTCTGGATTTTCTTCTGGAAAGTCATGGAAATGAGTAACAAGATGGGAGAGCCGATACAATCCAATTTATATTTTAAAAGCTCACTCTAGTGGCTCACCTTCCCAAAACTCAAGTGTCTTTTCTCATCTTAGTGGCTGAGACAGCAGGCTATGGAACTGAATTGTCTGGGGTAAAATCTTGCCTCCACCACTTACATACCAGTGACTTCTGATGAGTTTCATGATCTCTCTGAACCACCACATCCTCATTTTTTAATGTAGAAAATGACAGTACTTATGTCATAAGATTTATACTTAACTAGTATAAAACAGAACTCACTAAAACTGTACCTCTCTCAGTCTTCCTGGTTTCAGTAAACATCTCTGTCACTTACCCAGTTTCTCTGACCAATTCCAGTTCATTACTTTACCCTGCACTCCACATCTAAATTATCAGTCATTTTTACCTTCAAAAAAGTATAATCTAAATCTTATCACTTGCTATAGACTGAATGTTTATGTCCCTTAAAAATTAACCTGTTGAGTTATATCCCCAGTGTGATTGTATTTGGAAACAGGTCCTTTAGAAGGTGATTAGATTATGAAGACAGAGTCCTCATAAATGGGCTTAGCACTTTTATAAAAGAGATTCCAGACAGCTCCCTTATCTTTTCATGATGTAAAGACACAGAAAGAAGACAGCCATGTATGAACTGAGAAGCAGGTATCACCAGACACCAAATCTGCTTACGCTGTGATCTTGGACTTCCCAGCCTCCAAAACCGTAAAAGATAAATTGTTGTTGTTTATAAGCCACCCAGTCAATGGTTTTCTGTTACAGCAATGTAAATGGACTAAGACATTTTCTTACTATTGTCATTGCTAAAACACAGTGCATGCCCCCTTTCTCACTCTCCTAGGCTGTTGCAACTGTCTTCTAACTTAATTCTTTCCTCAACTCTCAGCACATACAGTCTATTCTTCTTTTAAAGGAAAAACGTGGATGATGTCACAACCCTATTTATAACTCCCTAGTGGAATTCCATTATATATAAAATAATATTCAGTCTCCTTACCACAATCTATGAGACCCTAATAATCTGATCCCAACACATGTCTCTGACCTGATCTCATACTAGCTTGTTTCTCCTTCAAAATCCCCAAAATTCTTCCCTGTCTTGGAGCTCTTTCATTGGCTGCTCCTCATCATCACTCTTTGCCTGGAATGTTCTTCTAATTTTCCCTTGGAAGCTTTCTTCTCATTATTCAGTTCTCAACTCAAATGTCATTTCCTCAGACAGTCCTTTCCTGATTATCCACCTAAACCTCATCTCTCTCAATCTCAGATGTTCTCAAGCTGTTAGATCTTGAGGCCCTTTTGCAGTGTACTAATTATTAAGAACCCCAAAGAGTTTTTGTTTATGCAAATTATATCTAATACTATGTAATTTAAAAATTAAAACAGATATTTTAAGTTACATGCTTATTGGGTCATTTTTTAATAACTCAGATCAGATCAGTCGCTCAGTCGCATCCAACTTTTTGCCACCCCATGAATCGCAGCACGCCGGGCCTCCCTGTCCATCACCAACTCCTGGAGTTCACTCAGACTCACGTCCATCGAGTCAGTGATACCATCCAGCCATCTCATCCTCTGTCATCCCCTTCTCCTCCTGCCCCCAATCCCTCCCAGCATCAGAGTCTTTTCTAATGAGTCAATTCTTCACATGAGGTGGCCAAAGTACTGGAGTTTCAGCTTTAGCATCATTCCTTCCAAAGAAATCCCAGGGCTGATCTCCTTCAGAATGGACTGGTTGGATCTCCTTGCAGTCCAAGGGACTCTCAAGAGTCTTCTCCAACACCACAGTTCAAAAGCATCAGTTCTTCAGCACTCAGCCTTCTTCACAGTCCAACTCTCACATCCATACACCACCACAGGAAAAAACCATAGCCTTGACTAGACGAACCTTTGTTGGCAAAGTAATGTCTCTGCTTTTTAATATGCTATCTAGGTTGGTCATAACTTCCCTTCCAAGGAGTAAACATCTTTTAATTTCATGGCTGCAGTCACCATCTGCAGTGATTTTGGAGCCCCCCAAAATAAAGTCTGACACTGTTTCCACTGTTTCCCCATCTATTTCCCATGAAGTGGTGGGACCAGATTCCATGATCTTCATTTTCTGAATGTTGAGCTTTAAGCCAACTTTTTCACTCTCCACTTTCACTTTCATCAAGAGGCTTTTTAGTTCCTCTTCACTTTCTGCCATAAGGGTGGTGTCATCTGCATATCTGAGGTTATTGATATTTCTCCCTGCAATCTTGATTCCAGCTTGTGTTTCTTCCAGTCCAGCGTTTCTCATGATGTATCTGCATATAAGTTAAATAAACAGGGTGACAATATACAGCCTTGATGAACTCCTTTTCCTATTTGGAACCAGTGTGTTGTTCCATGTCCAGTTCTAACTGTTGCTTCCTGACCTGCATACAAATTTCTCAAGAGGCAGATCAAGTGGTCTGGTATTCCCATCTCTTTCAGAATTTTCCACAGTTTATTGTGATCCACACAGTCAAAGGCTTTGGCATAGTCAATAAACCAGAAATAGATGCTTTTCTGGAACTCTCTTGCTTTTTCCATGATCCAGCAGATGTTGGCAATTTGATCTCTGGTTCCTCTGCCTTTTCTAAAACCAGCTTGAACATCAGGAAGTTCATAGTTCACATATTGCTGAAGCCTGGCTTGGAGAATTTTGAGCATTACTTTACTAGCATGTGAGATGAGTGCAGTTGTGTGGTAGTTTGAGCATTCTTTGGCATTGCCTTTCTTTGGGATTGGAATGAAAACTGACCTTTTCCAGTCCTGTGGCCACTGCTGAGTTTTCCAAATTTGCTGGCATATTGAGTGCAACACTTTCACAGCATCATCTTTCAGGATTTGGAATAGCTCAACTGGAATTCCATCACCTCCACTAGCTTTGTTCGTAGTGATGCTTGCTAAGGCCCACTTGACTTCACATTCCAGGATGTCTGGCTCTAGGTCAGTGATCACACCATCATGATTATCTGGGTCGTGAAGATCTTTTTTGTACAGTTCTGTGTATTTTTGCCATCTCTTCTTAATATCTTCTGCTTCTGTTAGGTCCATACCATTTCTGTCCTTTATCAAGCCCATCTTTGCATGAAATGTTCCTTTGGTATCTCTGATTTTCTTGAAGAGATCTCTAGTCTTTCCCATTCTGTTGTTTTCCTCTATTTCTTTGCATTGATCGCTGAAGAAGGCTTTCTTATCTCTTCTTGCTATTCTTTGAAACTCTGCATTAAGATGTTTATATCTTTCCTTTTCTCCTTTGCTTCCGCTTCTCTTCTTTTCACAGCTATTTGTAAGGCCTCCCCAGACAGCCATTTGCTTTTTTGCATTTCTTTTCCATGGGGATATTCTTTATCCCTGTCTCCTGTACAATGTCACGAACCTCAGTCCATAGTTCATCAGGCACTCTATCTATCAGATCTAGTCCCTTAAATCTATTTCTCACTTCCACTGTATAATCATAAGGGATTTGATTTAGGTCATACCTGAATGGTCTAGTGGTTTTCCCTACTTTCTTCAATTTCAGTCTGAATTTGGCAATAAGGAGTTCATGGTCTGAGCCACAGTCAGCTTCTGGTCTTGTTTTTGCTGACTGTATAGAGCTTCTCCATCTTTGGCTGCAAAGAATATAATCAATCTGATTTCGGTGTTGACCATCTGGTGATGTCCATGTATAGAGTCTTCTCTTGTGTTATTGGAAGAGGATGTTTGTTGGTCCAAATTAGTAGCACATTTTTAATTTTAAAAACTCAGTTTTCCAAAATCAAAAAAATACAATGAAAACAGTGGCATTGTTTTACATTTCATAAAATCTTTTTAATATCTGGCTTAATAAAAGAAGCTAGACTCTCATAATTGCTTCTGTATTCAGTTTGATATAAAATGTTCTTTAAGTTAAACTTTATTAATAAAATCCAGTCTCACATAGATAAACTGTTAGAAAAAGAAGAAATATGCTAATAACTTTTTCAGATAATTATAGATATTTTTTGATACTATCTCAAACACAAAAAGTGCGAGTTTATTAAAGGTTAATTGCAGTAAGGAATCTGAAATCACATCAATAAACTTTTGTTACATTAATTTATTTGCCTATACTGCACTTTGAATTTGGTATTGTAACAGGCATTGGTCATTTTGAAAACAATGGCTCACTTCTTGATTTCAAACTATACTGAAAATCTATAGTAATAAAAGCAGTGTGGTATTGGCATGAAAACAGACACACAGATCAAGAAAACAAAATAGAGATCCCAGAAATAAACCCATGCATATATGGCCAATTACTTTACAACAAAGGAGCCAAGAACATACAATTGGGAAAGGATCAGTTCAATTCAGTTCAGTCGCTCAGTCATGTCTGCCTCTCTGCAGCCCCATGGACTGCAACACACCAGGCTTCCCTACCCATCACCAACTTCCAGAGCTTGCTCAAACTCATGTCCATTGAGTCAATGATGCCATCCTACCATCTTATCCTCTGTCATCTCCTTCTCCTCCTCCTGCCTTCAATCTTTCCCAGCATCAGGGTCTTTTCTAAGGACTTTGCCCTTCACATCAGGTGGCCACAGCATTGGAGATTCAACTTCAACATCAGTTCTTCCAATGAATGTTCAGGGTTCATTTCCTTTAGGATTGACTGGCTGGATCTCCTTGCTGTCCAAGGGACTCTCAAGAGTCTTCTCCAAACCACAGTTCAAAAGCATCAATTCTTCAGCGCTCAGCTTTCTTTATAGTCCAACTCTCACATCTGTAAATGACTACTGGAAAAACTATAGCTTTGACTAGATGGACCTTTGCTGGCAAAGTAATGTCTATGGTTTTTAATATTCTGTCTAGGTTTGTCATAGCTTTTCTTCCAAGGTGCAAGCATCTTTTAATTTCATGGCTGCAATCAGCATCTGCAGTGATTTTGGAGTCCAAGAAAATAAAGTCTGATAGTCTCTTCAATAAACAATATTGGGAACACTGGACAGCCACATGAAAAATAATTAAACTGGACCCTTATCTTTTACCATAAATAAAAATCAACTCGAAATGAATTAAAGACTTCAACATAAAACCTGAAACCATAAAACTCATAGAAGAAAATATAGATGATAAGTTCTTTAACATTGGTCTTGATGATAATTTTTTGGATTTGACATCAAAAGCAAATATAAACAAATGGGACTACATCAAACTAAAAAGCTGCTGCACAGCAAAAGAAACTGTCAACAAAATTAAAATGCAGACTACTGAATGGGAGAAAATATTTGCAAATTATATGACAAAGATTTAATATTCAAAATATATAAAAACTCATACAACTCAACATCAAAAAAAGAAAAAAAAAAAATCTAGTTAAAAATGGGCAAAGGATCTGAATAGACATTTTTCCAAAGATGACATACAGATGGCCAGTAGACGAAGGAAAAGACACTCAACATCACTAATCCTCAGGGAAATGTAAATCAAAACCACAATGAGATATCATCTCACAACTGTTAGAATGGCTATTATCAAAAAGACAGGAAATCACAAGTGTTGATGAGGATGTAGAGAAAATGGAACACTTGTGCGCTGTTGGTGGGAAACTGGTGTAACCACTTTGAAAACAGTATGGAGGTCACTCAAAACCTTAAAAAACATAACTGCCATCTGATCCAGCAATTTCAATGTTGGGTATTTATCAGAAGAAAACAAAACACTAACTGAAAAAGATATCTGTGCCCCCATGCTCACTGCAGTATTATTTATAATAGCCAAGACATAGAATCAGTCTAAGTGTCCATCAACAGATAAATGGATAAGGAAAATGTCATATATAGACACAATGGAATATTATTCAGCCATTGAAAAGAAGGAAATCCTGCCATTTTCAACGACATGGACAGATCTTGTGGGAATTATGCTAAGTGAAAAAGGTCAGACAAAGAAAGAAAAACACCACATGATCTCAATTATAGGTAGAATTTTTTTAAAACCTACTAGAGTTTTATAGTTTTCTATATATAGGTCTTTAGTTTCTTTAGGTAGATATATTCCTAAGTATTTTATTCTTTCCATTGCAATGGTGAATGAAATCAAAGAGGACACTAATAGATGGAGAAATATACCATGTTCATGGATTGGAAGAATCAATATAGTGAAAATGAGTATACTACCCAAAGCAATTTATAGATTCAACGCAATCCCTATCAAGCTACCAACGGTATTCTTCACAGAGCTAGAACAAATAATTTCACAATTTGTATGGAAATACAAAAAACCTCGAATAGCCAAAGCGATCTTGAGAAAGAAGAATGGAACTGGAGGAATCAACCTACCTGACTTCAGGCTCTATTACAAAGCCACAGTTATCAAGACAGTATGGTACTGGCACAAAGACAGAAATATTGATCAATGGAACAAAATAGAAAGCCCAGAGATAAATCCACGCACATATGGACACCTTATCTTTGACAAAGGAGGCAAGAATATTCAATGGATTAAAGACAATCTCTTTAACAAGTGGTGCTGGAAAAACTGGTCAACCACTTGTAAAAGAATGAAACTAGAACACTTTCTAACACCATACACAAAAATAAACTCAAAATGGATTAAAGATCTCAATGTAAGACCAGAAACCATAAAACTGCTAGGGGAGAACGTAGGCAAAACACTCTCCGACATACATCACAGCAGGATCCTCTATGACCCACCTCCCAGAATATTGGAAATAAAAGCAAAAATAAACAAATGGGACATAATTAAAATTAAAAGCTTCTGCACAACGAAGGAAACTATTAGCAAGGTGAAAAGACAGCCTTCAGAATGGGAGAAAATAATAGCAAATGAAGCAACTGACAAACAACTAATCTCGAGAATATACAAGCAACTCCTACAGCTCAACTCCAGAAAAATCAATGACCCAATCAAAAAATGGGCCAAAGAACTAAATAGACATTTCTCCAAAGAAGACATACAGATGGCTAACAAACACATGAAAAGATGCTCAACATCACTCATTATCAGAGAAATGCAAATCAAAACCACTATGAGGTACCATTTCACACCAGTCAGAATGGCTGCGATCCAAAAGTCTACAAGCAATAAATGCTGGAGAGGGTGTGGAGAAAAGGGAACCCTCTTACACTGTTGGTGGGAATGCAAACTAGTACAGCCACTATGGAGAACAGTGTGGAGATTCCTTAAAAAACTGGAAATAGAAATAGAACTGCCTTATGATCCAGCAATCCCACTGCTGGGCATACACACTGAGGAAACCAGAAGGGAAAGAGACACGTGTACCCCAGTGTTCATCACAGCACTGTTTATAATAGCCAGGACATGGAAGCAACCTAGATGTCCATCAGCAGAGGAATGGGTAAGAAAGTGGTGGTACATATACACAATGGAGTATTACTCAGCCATTAAAAGGAATACATTTGAATCAGTTCTAATGAGGTGGATGAAACTGGAACCTATTATACAGAGTGAAGTAAGCCAGAAAGAAAAACACCAATACAGTATACTAACGCATATATATGGAATTTAGAAAGTTGATAACAATAACCCTGTGTACGAGACAGCAAAAGAGACACTGATATATAGATCAGTCTTATGGACTCTGTGGGAGAGGGAGAGGGTGGGGAGATTTGGGAGAATGACATTGAAACATGTATAATATCATGTATGAAACGAGTCGCCAGTCCAGGTTCGATGCACGATACTGGATGCTTGGGGCTGGTGCACTGGGACGACCCAGAGGGAGGGTATGGGGAGGGAGGAGGGAGGAGGGTTCAGGATGGGGAACACAGGTATACCTGTGGCGGATTCATTTCGATATTTGGCAAAACTAATACAATATTGTAAAGTTTAAAAATAAAATAAAATAAAAATAAAACCTACTAGAAAAGTATGATTTGTGCTATAGTACAGCAGTTTCACCCACCACTATTCATGTACCTCCATCACTGACATTTTCAACAGAATGAAAAATCAAAATTACATCTGAGTATAATAATAAAAATAACTTTAGCCTCACAGACCTCCTAAAAGCTCTCAGAGAATCTCCAAGGGTCCACAGACTACACTTTTAGAATCAATATAGAAGACTATAAGAGACTGGAGACACAATTTGGGGTAGGAGATATTTTATAAAATAAAATCTTGAGACTATTAAGGAAATTTTCAATATAGTCAGCATATTATATGCAGGGATATGGTATCATGATGTCCACAAGTTACTTTCTTGTGGTGTAGGAAAAAAATTTTCTGTATATGTCTGTTTGTGTGTGTGTGTGTGTGTGTGTGAAGAGAAAGAGGCAGACAGAGGGAAAGAAAGAGAGGAAACAAGGAAGGAATGAAGTAAAGGAGTTTAGGACATGCTACCCCAAAATATGTGGCTTTGCCATACTGATTGTTTTGAGCCAAAGACACCTGAAAACAGCAGAGGCAAAAGGGCAACTGATCTCCCTTTTATTCCTGAAAGCAACAGATGAAACTCTCATGCAAAGGACACCCTCTCACACCAGGGTGAAAGAAACATTCTTATCATTAGAGACAGGGAATTGAGACTAGGAGAAATGTATACAAATAGACTTTGCTAAAATAATTCTTATTTTCCTTAGTCTCCCATATATTTCAGTTAATACTCCAATATTGCCACTCTTTGTTCAAGCTAATAAATAAACACTTAGGTCTAACCATGTTTTTGATCTCCATTTTCCTGTGAGGATTCCCATGTATACATAAAATGTTATTAAATAAAATCTGTACTATTTTTCTCCTGCTAACCTGTTTTATATCAGTTTAAATCCTTAAATCAGCCACAAAAATCTAGAAGGGTGAAAAAAAGTTTCTACCTCCCCTACAGGAGAAGAAAGAAATGAGGGAGATAGGGAAGGAGGACAGCTAGGAGAAAGGGAGGGAAGAAAATAATGTACAGGAAATGCTATGATTGTTCACTGTACTATTCTTTCAACTTTTCTGCATCTTTGACATTTTTGTAATAAAAAATTGGGGAAAACAAATCAATTTCTTGGTTAGGTTTTTAGCATTCATTAAACACAGAAAGGTATTATGTTCCTAAAAAAAAATATTGCTCCATGTAGCCTCTATCTTCTATAGAAAAATATAATATCTGCTTGATTATCATTAGTAATTATCATTACTTTTAATACAATACATTTCTACTTGATAAAATATGTGTGCTATATATTTTAAATTTTTAAAATTTTTAAGTAATATGTGTGGTTACATATAGAGATCACAAAGAGCGAATGAGTCCTTTAGGTTGAATTAAAATATCCAGCAACTGCTCTGTACATTGATTTAAAATGTTATAAATTAAACAACTTTGATTTTAAAAAAGTATCATAAGATGCATAGAGCTATGATCAATGACTCAAAACAGGCTTCCAGAAATAGTAATGACACTGATATCAAAGTTGCAAGAGGAGTTTGAATAAAATAGTTTTATAAAATTAGGAAAAGGAACGTTTTAAATTATTTCAAATTTATGTGTAATTAAATCAATATTTTTAAAACAGACTTTTTAATATTTCACCTGTATCCCTAAAACTTTATATACTCATATTCTTTCTGAGGTTGCCTATATATGTGTACATAAAGTAAGACTTTATTGACAAACTCTTGGGATCCACCAATGTAATTGAGTTAGTGTGAGGCTCACGAAAAAGGGATAGTTTGATCAGAGTAAATACATATGATGGAATACTATGCACCCATTAGGAATTACGGGTAAATTAGTATTTATTGGTATAAACAGCCATACACTGATGAGTGGGGGAAATGTAGCACCTCATACTTGTATGATAGGGTCTTATGTATTACATACATTAACATATAAATACAGAGATATTTGGGAAGATTCATAAATTTGTAACAGTAGTTACTTCCTTTATGATATCAGTAGATTTTTACATTTCTTGTACTTTTCTGTATTACAATTTTTTCAACCCTGTATCATTGTATAAAACTGACAAAGATTTTTTTAAAAGAAAATCACATACCTTCAAATATTATACATATCCCTGTGCAACCAAAACGTCTCAATGACAGCAGAGCATGTCGTTGTTGTTCAGTCGCAAAGTCGTGTGCGATTCTCTGCAACCCCATGGACTGCAACACCCCACACTTTCCTGTCCTTGACTATCTTCCCGAGTTTGCTCAAATTCATGCCCACTGAGTCAGGGATGCTATTTCATCACCTCATCCTCTGCCACCCTCTTCTCCTTTTGCCTTCAATCTTTCCCAGCGTCAGGGTCTTTCCCAGTGAGTCAGCTCTTTGCATCAGGTGGCCAAAGCATTGGAGCTTCAGCTTCAGTGTCAGTCCTTCCAATGAATATTAAGAGTTTATTTCCTTTAGGATTGACTGGTTTGATCTCCTTGCAGCCCAAGAGACTCTCAGGAGTCTTCTCCAGCACCACAGTTCAAAGCATCAATTCTTCAGTGCTCAGCCTTCTTTATGGTCCAACTCTCACACCCAGACTACTGGAAAAACCATAGCTTTGATTGTACAAACGTTTGTCAACAAAATGATGTTTCTGCTTTTTAATACACTGTCTCGGTAGCATTGTCATGGCAAATGGGCTTGTGTAACTCAGTGGAACTATGAGCCATGCCATCCAGGGATACCCAAGACAGGTCACAGTGCAGAGTTCTGACAAAACGTGGTCCACTGGAGAAGGGAATGGAAAACTACTCCAGTATTTTTGCGATAGGAACCCCATGAACATGAATAGTATGAGAAGGCAGAGCACGACATCATGACAATATAATATCACTCTCTAACCTTAATTTCAGCGTCCTTTATATTTGTTTACAACATCAAGGAGAAGAGCTACTTCTGCTGCCACTAAGTTGTTTCAGTCGTGTCCAACTCTGTGTGACCCCATGGATGGCTGCCCACCAGGCTCCCCCATCCCTGGGATTCTCCAGGCAAGAACACTGGAGTGGGTTGCCATTTCCTTCTCTAAAGCATGAAAATGAAAAGTGAAAGTGAAGCCACTGTCGTGTCTGACTCTTAGCGACCCCATGGACTGCAGCCTAACAGGCACCTCTGTCCATGGGATTTTCCAGGCAAGAGTACTGGAGTGGGGTGCCATTGCCTTCTCCGAAGGAGAAGAGAGAAAAAGTAAAATCTCCCAAGTCCTAACAATCTATTGAAGAATCTTTAAATGCATGAGATTTTGATCTAGTGGAGCTCCATGTGAATCTGCTTCTTTATTTCAAACTACTATTAATAAACCTATACTTCTGTGCTCACTTTCTGGTTTATTTGGCAAAATATTTATTTCAAAGTAGGATAGGAAAGTGTCTAATGAGGGAATTTACATGCTACAAAAGCTCCAAAGAGATCACTTCCAAACCCAGTGAGCAAAGGCATTGAAGTGGGTTGTGTTGAGACAGACTGGGAAAGATCAGGAGAATTCTAGGATATGGATACTCCTGATGGATACACACGAAAAAAATCCTTCCCGACAGACAAAGAATGAAAAGCAGTCCACATATTCAAATGTATAAAATATTTTTATCTTCTACAATATTTTATTCCAAGTCCCTACACTACAAACTAACAGAAAACACTTAAATTTAGTTTTACCATTTTCTAAAGTGAATTCCCAAGGCACTGAGGGTTGGTGAGTATACACGATGGTTAACATGGAGCGGTCCAGTCCACACAAGTGGGTTGCCACTGTAACATCCATTATCTCTGATGACATAACTCCTTCAGTTTTTATGGCTGTCTGCTATTTCCATTCCACAATTTCAAGAGAAAAAATTTATGTAATGCTGTAGGATTCTCATCAGCCTAAATGCAACAGGAAGCCACTTCTTAAAGCCTTGAGCCACTCTAATGACACTGGCAGCCAGCGGGCCCCAGGTCATCTTTTTCCTGGGTTCCATAGACCTCTTCCTATCTTAAGGAAAGTTCTCTCTAGTCTGGGGTAGGTTATTGGCCTTGTTCTCTTTCCAATTTCTGGTGAAGTACTTGTTCTATTCCCATAAGTCTTCTTCCAAAAAATATTAAGGATTTTGAAACACAAAGTTCAAAGACATTAACAGCACATGACAATTTCTTGTACAGCTACATCCCTTGCCTCAGTAATCCAAGTAAGGAGAAAAGGGGGAAATATGGGAAATGTTTCAAATATTATGCAAGCTATCATATTTTAAAAGACTTAAGCCAAATAAAATTAAAGCTCAGCCATAGGTGGCTCAGATGGTAAAGAATCTGCCTGCAATGCAGGAGACCCAGGTTCAATCCCTTGGTCGGGAGGATCCCCTGGAGAAAGGAATAGTCATTCCAGTATTCTTGCCTGGAGAATTCCGTGGACAGAGGAGCATGGCAGGCTATAGTCCATGAGACTGCAAAGAGTCAGACATGACTGAGCAACTAATACTTCACTTTCATACCAAGAAAACCTTCACCTGAGAGAGTCTCTTCTTCTGTGGAGATACTATAGGCAAAAAAAGGATTTTCACAATACTCATCTTTTATCTGAAAGTACACCAAAAGGCAACCTGTTCACATACCGGTCTTGACTGTTATTCTTAGTTATAGGAAAAGTGAGCTCAATAAATCATTGTCACATTCTCTAGGAAAACTCAATAAAGGTTATTTGCTCTAAGAATATTGGCTATATCAGTATCAAATCATTTACTTGTGGTACAGCCAGGAGGTCCTACAATTAGGATTCCCTTACTGAGGTCCCTGAGCAAATTCAGCAACAGGAAAAACTCACCTGTGTTGAAAGAAGTGTTTTATACAGTGAATGTATCATTAGTGCCACCTCGTGGTAGCACTGAATAAAATCTGAGGTTTGGGTTTCAGTCTATGAAATCTGAGAGCAGTTTGGCAGAAAAAAAAAAAAAAAACTGCAGTTTGGCAATCTGGAAATAGTATTACGTCTATGAACCTATTTCACCATAAGTTTCCTCTGGCATCTTTTACTGCTAAGTCACTTCAGTCGTGTCCAACTCTGTGTGACCCCATAGATGGCAGCCCACCAGGCTCCCCCATCCCTGAGATTCTCAAGGCAAGAACACTGGAGTGAGTTGCCATTTCCTTCTCCAATGCATGAAAGTGAAAAGTAAAAGTGAAGTCACTCAGTCATGTTTGACTGTTCGCGACCCCCTGGACTGAAGCCTACCAGGCTCCTCCGTCCATGGGATTTTCCAGGCAAGAATACTGGAGCGGGTTGCCATTGCCTTCTCCTCTGGCATCTTTTAACTTTGTATAATTTACATTCAATTTCATTACATTCCTGAATTACTAAAATCACTTTGTGTTTTCTTCACTGTTTAAACTTATAATCAGAATCTTCACCAACACTAACAGTATCACAGATGAAGAAGGTAACAGATTGGGTACGTGTTCACAAGGCTAGACCTCCACGGCAAAGTTTCCATGAGGTCTTAACTGTGCCCCCATCCTTTACCACAAGAACTTGAGGAACTACAGACAATCATCAAAGAATTTTATGGCTGGAAGGACACATCACTTTACTCATGAGGAAACTGAAACCCAAAGAAGGTTTATATGCCCACTTTGCCAGATTTAAAACTAGAAGCCAAGCTTTTAAATTTCCCCTCCACTTTCCTCTCCATGTCATACCACAGCTAACCTCCCTCAGGAACATTTTCAGCATAGAAAGCAGGCTGGCCTAGCAAAGTGAGAACAGGTTCAGAGAGAATTGTTGTGAGTCTTGGCCCAGGTCCCTAATTTTAGCTTGCAGAATGGGATGCCATTTAATTTGTAATCAACAAAGCTCACCTCCTAATGAAGTTTTTGTCATTAGGCAATGTTTCACACTGCTTTTCAGCCCTGCAGTTACTGGAGCACATACCACCGAAATCATATTTGTTACTGCTGTATTTGTTTTGTACAGAGCTCAGCACCCAGACATGTTGCCACACATATTCTCCTTCCTATCCTGCTCCCAGAATCCTGGATCGGTATATTCTGTTATTGTCAAGAGCTTATGATTGCCATCTTAGATGTATTTTTAATAATTATCCGAGCTTCTTGCTTTACAGGAAAAAATTATCCAAACATAATTATTGATTTTAAGCTTGTAGAGAACATAATTACAAATTCTAAGTGGAGAAAGCATCAAAAGAAGAACAAAATTTTGCTAATATCTTTATACTGTGCACACGAGCTCAGGCCATATCTCAGAAATATCTTAACGATATCTATTTCCTGACACTTATTGCTCATCCTACACTGACAGTCCTCACAGCAAAGGAAAATAATATTTTTATATATTTTTAAGCCAACTTCCTGTAAATGTAGGTGACTTTTTAATGTATGAGAACAAAATTGATTCTTGTCATTGTTTCAATTAAAAACCATAAATGAAATGTTTAAAATCCAGTTGTCACTCTATTCTTTCTCTTAATTTATTTTCAGTTTCTAATTCTCTTTTTCTAAAGAGAGGTAAAGTTCATCCAAACTTCTATTTATTTTCTGCATCTAGTTATACATTCAGAAGAATAGACAAAGTTCATAATAAAAATACTAAGTCTAACATTCCAGTCACCTAAACTTTCTGGAAAATAAATGCTTTTCTACGTTCTCTTTAACCGTGAGTACATGGCCTTTCACACCAGGATGAAGGGTGAAATTTTAAAAGTCACAATCTTGACAGCCCTAAAGCTAATGAGAGCAAGAGCATTCATGCTGATGTAAGCTAGTTAGCATGGAACTTTCCTATAGGAAAGAGCCAAGAGTCATTATTAAATCTCAAACGTTATAGCTTGAAACTTAATAGCCTCACCCCAAGCCATTTTTATTTCTTTGCCTAAATACAATTTGCTAGAATTCTCTCTACTGTGAAGAGAAATTGCTGATTATCCAAATGGGATTTAAACCTTCCTTCATTGGTCTAGTAAATATGGTTCCCAAGCTAAGTGCCACTCAACCCTTTAAGTGTCTCTGGGTACAATTTCTTTTCACCCAAGGACCCTCAGCATCACCTCTCTAAACTCTTCACAGCAAAATATGACAATGATGATAGATTAAGCCATTAATTTGTAACTCTTCTACTACTGAGGTCACATTCAAGGGGGAGAAAATATTTGGCTAAGAAAAATAAACCAGCTCTCTACATGCCTCTTTTTTGCAGTACATACCATCTGCTCCTAGATTAAGCTAAATAAATGCTATTTTCATGAAGCTCCTCCATGGCCTAAAGTAGTTTTAAAAGTTTCTTAGGTACTCTGTGTAACCGAGATGAGTGGAATTGGGGGGAGGTCAGAGAAAGAGGGGATATATGTATGTATATTTATAGCTGATTCACTTTGTTGTACAGCAGAAACTAACACAGCATGTAAAGCAACTATACCCTAATATTTTTTTTTCTATTGTTTCTCTTTATTATGTTACTACTCATCAGAATTGGGTGGTATTTTATCATAGAGCCCATATTTTTTAAGCATCTTGTTTCTTTCTTTCTTTTTAAACTTTTGGTTGGCCAGGTGGCTTGTGAGATCTGACCAGGGATCAAACCTGTGACTTTGGCAGTGATATCATGGAGTCCTAACCACTAAACCGCCAGGTGACTCCTTGTAGAATCCTCATTTTTATTAACCAGTATTTGAGATTGGCCTCTCTGGTCCTCTGAAATACAGTATGTTTGATTTTGAAAATGTTATATACTAATATATATCAGATCAGATCAGATCAGTCACTCATTTATACATATATATAAAAATAAACACACACATATACTCCTTAATTATAAAAAAGTTCATACACACATTTAAGATTAACTTTGCTTTGATTTGAAGTTACCCAGAAATAGGACTTCACTTTTACAATGTATCTTATTCTAGCCATTTTTTTTTTTGCTATTATTATAAAAAACAGATTCAAACATTTGTAGATGTGTAACTCAAGTTTTAACCTCAATTTTTCAGTTGAGACATCACATAAAGTTTCTAACACAGGCCTATAAAGAACTTTTTTCTAAAGGCACTACAATTTTAATTCTTTTGGGAATTCCTGGATAGTCAGGCTCATTATATTGATATTTAGCTTAGATGTGAACCTAAACTGAACAACCAATAAGGACTGTGCTCTGAAATAATTACAGGGGAAATACTGTGTTTTATAAGTAAAATGATATATTTAGTTTTAAAAATTGACAATTGCCTTATTCACAAATATCAGATGACATAAAAAAAATGTTTACCCTTCCAATTAGGACACTGTGGTAATATTTTCCCCAAATATTCACTTCAGTAACTATGCCATAAAACTATCTTGAATATGTACACAAAAGTACTGTCAAATGAGAAATAACACTTCTGCATTTTGATCTTAAAACACCTTGGAAACAAAGCTTTTAATGCAATGGAGTTATGCAAAATTTCATTCAGTTCAGTTGCTCAGTCATGTCCAACTCAAGATATTAATACCTTGAGGAAGAAAAGATGTAAAAGCCTATTTTATCTGATTGTTTTCTTTGTTCTTCCTCTTAAAAAAAGAGGTTGAAGAAGGTCCTGCTTGCTCAACTTTTTTTTTTTTAATTTATTTTTTTTAATTTTATTTTATTTTTAAACTTTACATAACTGTATTAGTTTTGCCAAATATCAAAATGAATCCGCCACAGGTATACATGTGTTCCCCATCCTGAACCCTCCTCCCTCCCCATTCCATCCCTCTGGGTCGTCCCAGTGCACCAGCCCCAAGCATCCAGTATCCTGCATCAAACCTGGACTGGCAACTCATTTCATACATGATATTTTACATGTTTCAATGCCATTCTCCCCAATCTTCCCACCCTCTCCCTCTCCCACAGAGTCCATAAGACTGTTCTATACATCAGTGTCTCTTTTGCTGTCTCGTACACAGGGTTATTGTTACCATCTTTCTAAATTCCATATATATGCGTTAGTATACTGTATTGGTGTTTTTCTTTCTGGCTTACTTCACTCTGTATAATAGGCTCCAGTTTCATCCACCTCATTAGAACTGATTCAAATGTATTCTTTTTAATGGCTGAGTAATACTCCATTGTGTATATGTACCACCACTTTCTTACCCATTCATCTGCTGATGGACATCTAGGTTGCTTCCATGTCCTGGTTATTATAAACAGTGCTGCGATGAACACTGGGGTACTCGTGTCTTTTTCCCTTCTGGTTCCCTCAGTGTGTATGCGCAGCAGTGGGATTGCTCGATCATAAGGCAGGTCTATTTCCAGTTTTTTAAGGAATCTCCACACTGTTCTCCATAGTGGCTGTACTAGTTTGCATTCCCACCAACAGTGTAAGAGGGTTCCCTTTTCTCCACACCCTCTCCAGCATTTATTGCTTGTAGACTTTTGGATCGCAGCCATTCTGACTGGTGTGAAATGGTACCTCATAGTGGTTTTGATTTGCATTTCTCTGATAATGAGTGATGTTGAGCATCTTTTCATGTGTTTGTTAGCCATCTGTATGTCTTCTTTGGAGAAATGTCTATTTAGTTCTTTGGCCCATTTTTTGATTGGGTCATTGATTTTTCTGGAGTTGAGCTGTAGGAGTTGCTTGTATATTCTCGAGATTAGTTGTTTGTCAGTTGCTTCATTTGCTATTATTTTCTCCCATTCTGAAGGCTGTCTTTTCACTTTGAGAAAAACTATTAAAAAATCCAACATATGGAGGCTGAACAACACGCTGCTAAATAACCAACAAATCACAGAAGAAATCAAAAAAGAAATCAAAATTTGCATAGAAACGAATGAAAATGAAAACACAACAACCCAAAACCTGTGGGACACGGTAAAAGCAGTCCTAAGGGGAAAGTTCATAGCAATACAGGCACACCTCAAGAAACAAGAAAAAAGTCAAATAAATAACCTAACTCTACACCTAAAGCAACTAGAAAAGGAAGAAATGAAGAACCCCAGGGTTAGCAGAAGGAAAGAAATCTTAAAAATTAGAGCAGAAATAAATGCAAAGAAACAAAAGAGACCATAGCAAAAATCAACAAAACCAAAAGCTGGTTCTTTGAAAGGATAAATAAAATTGACAAACCATTAGCCAGACTCATCAAGAAACAAAGGGAGAAAAATCAAATCAATAAAATTAGAAATGAAAATGGAGAGATCACAACAGACAACACAGAAATACAAAGGATCATAAGAGACTACTATCAACAATTATATGCCAATAAAATGGACAACGAGGAAGAAATGGACAAATTCTTAGAAAAGTACAACTTTCCAAAACTCGACCAGGAAGAAATAGAAAATCTTAACAGACCCATCACAAGCACGGAAATTGAAACTGTAATCAAAAATCTTCTGGCAAACAAAAGCCCAGGTCCAGACGGCTTCACAGCTGAATTCTACCAAAAATTTAGAGAAGAGCTAACACCTATCCTGCTCAAACTCTTCCAGAAAATTGCAGAGGATGGTAAACTTCCAAACTCATTCTATGAGGCCACCATCACCCTAATACCAAAACCTGACAAAGATCCCACAAAAAAAGAAAACTACAGGCCAATATCACTGATGAACATAGATGCAAAAATCCTTAACAAAATTCTAGCAATCAGAATCCAACAACACATTAAAAAGATCATACACCATGACCAAGTGGGCTTTATCCCAGGGATGCAAGGATTCTTCAATATCCGCAAATCAATCAATGTAATACACCACATTAACAAATTGAAAAATAAAAACCATATGATTATCTCAATAGATGCAGAGAAAGCCTTTGACAAAATTCAACATCCATTTATGATCAAAACTCTCCAGAAAGCAGGAATAGAAGGAACATACCTCAACATAATCAAAGCTATATATGACAAACCCACAGCAAACATTATCCTCAATGGTGAAAAATTGAAAGCATTTCCTCTAAAGTCAGGAACAAGACAAGGGTGCCCACTTTCACCATTACTATTCAACATAGTTTTGGAAGTTTTGGCCACAGCAATCAGAACAGAAAAAGAAATAAAAGGAATCCAAATTGGAAAAGAAGAAGTAAAGCTCTCACTGTTTGCAGATGACATGATCCTCTACATAGAAAACCCTAAAGACTCCACCAGAAAATTACTAGAACTAATCAATGACTATAGTAAAGTTGCAGGATATAAAATCAACACCCAGAAATCCCTTGCATTCCTATACACTAATAATGAGAAAACAGAAAGAGAAATTAAGGAAACAATTCCATTCACCATTGCAATGGAAAGAATAAAATACTTAGGAATATATCTACCTAAAGAATCTAAAGACCTATATATAGAAAACTATAAAACACTGGTGAAAGAAATCAAAGAGGACACTAACAGATGGAGAAATATACCATGTTCATAGATTGGAAGAATCAATATAGTGAAAATGAGTATACTACCCAAAGCAATCTATAGATTCAATGCAATCCCTATCAAGCTACCAACAGCATTCTTCACAGAGCTAGAACCAATAATTTCGCAATTTGTATGGAAAAACAAAAAACCTCGAATAGCCAAAGCGATCTTGAGAAAGAAGAATGGAACTGGAGGAATCAACCTACCTGACTTCAGGCTCTACTACAAAGCCACAGTTATCAAGACAGTATGGTACTGGCACAAAGACAGAAATATAGATCAATGGAACAAAATAGAAAGCCCAGAGATAAATCCACGCACATATGGACACCTTATCTTTGACAAAGGAGGCAAGAATATTCAATGGATTAAAGACAATCTCTTTAACAAGTGGTGCTGGAAAAAACTGGTCAACCACTTGTAAAAGAATGAAACTAGAACACTTTCTAACACCATACACAAAAATAAACTCAAAATGGATTAAAGATCTCAACGTAAGACCAGAAACTATAAAACTCCTAGAGGAGAACATAGGCAAAACACTCTCTGACATACATCACAGCAGGATCCTCTATGACCCACCTCCCAGAATATTGGAAATAAAAGCAAAAATAAACAAATGGGACCTAATTAACCTTAAAAGCTTCTGCACATCAAAGGAAACTATTAGCAAGGTGAAAAGACAGCCTATACCCTAATATTTTTAAAGTTACTTTGGCCTTCTTTGCCTCACCATCCCCCTGCTCCCACCACCAACAACAACCTTAAATTCTGAAAGATTCCAATTCGGGCCCTTATGAAAAATAATTTCACATGATGAAATTTACTAAATTTCAACTCCTCTCCAGCTTCCACATGGTCAAAAATAACTGCTAGAAGAACCACAAATTTAGAAGTCAATGGTTAGAAATTTCTTAAAAACAAAGGTAAATCATGAAAGGAACTGAAAATGTTTCCAGCATTTCCTATCCATCTCCATAACAAAATGAATAGTTTCTGATTCAGCCGTGAATGGGGAGGAAACTGGGCATGAAATTTCCTGTGCATTTGATTCACCCATGGAGTCAAAACATTGAAAATAACAGAAAACAAGAAGCAAGAGAAAGGATACATATGGTGCTAAATTATGAATGCCTTTTCCAGTTTCCGTAATAAGGTAACTACAAGGAATATTTTGACACAGAATCAGAACCCAGGTTGAATGCAAAGTAAAAATGTTCAAAAGAAAGATGCTCTAGGCTATATCTAGGACGCCTGTGCTTCACAGGTAGCATATGTTTGTAGTTAATGTAATCTATCCAAGCAGGAGAGCCCTGTTTCTTCAGACAAGTGTCTGTTCTGATGACCCAGGCACTGAGCTAGCAGAGAACATCTTTATTCAAGATAGAAGGAAAAAGCTCAGAAAAGACATTCCCCTATGGATAGGACGGAAAAGAACATGAGGCGGAGAAAAGTTATTACTGAGCCGGTTGCCTCCAACTTGCTGTCTTGGCAGAGGTTTCTCCCCTCTTTTCCTTTCTTTGTTTCTCACTTACCCTCTGGGTTTCCTCACTCTGCTGTCTCTTCAAACTTTTCATATGTCTCTGTAGTGATTTGGCTGTACAATGATTAAGAACAGGCTGAAGTACTTAATATAGCCTCTTCTGAAAAAGGACGCTGCTGGGTAGCAAGTCACACATGTCAGTACGGGACATTTTATCATGACAGCCAATGAGTAACACTATAAGGTTAACCTACAGACAGACTCCAAATACCTTATCACAACTGAAGCATTGCCACTTTTTCAGTGTATTCAGGAGATATAGCCAAGTAACAATTCTTCTAACTTTAGAGGCTCATCTGTTTATCAGCTTATCAGTTGCAGCTATAGATCAAATATTTATCAAGCTGGGCTTTGTACTAGGCTCAAGATAATGGAGAAGGCGATGGCACCCCACTCCAGTACTCTTGCCTGGAAAATCCCATGGACGGAGGTGCCTGTTAGGCTGCAGTCCATGGGGTCGCTAAGAGTCGGACATGACTGAGTGACTTTCCTTTCACTTTTCACTTTCATGCATTAGAGAAGGAAATGGCAACCCACTCCAGTGTTGTTGCCTGGAGAATCCCAGGGATGGGGGAGCCTGGTGGGCTGCCGTCTATGGGGTCACACAGAGTCGGACACGACTGAAGCGACTTAGCAGCAAGATAAAACAGAGGAAAATGCAGGCATGCACATGACACTTAGAACTTAAGAGTCTAGGGCAAGTACTTTCTGTAGCTACTATGAAGCTACTTCACAGGTCTTCATTAAAGCACAGGCCACTCAGGTGGTGCCTGGATGAGGAGATGAGTAAGGGCTGAAATCCAGCTTGTACTCTGCTCTCCAAAATTCTGCCCTTCCCAGAGGGAGATACCTTTTAAAAAGTCACACAAAGGCAGCATCAGAAAGCCACAGCCCTGCATTAAAGCAGTTTCCCCTTCCACGGGAGTTACTGTACCTTTCCTTGCCTTAGAGTTTCCCAACATTTTAGAGATTACATTCATTTGTTATACCTCTAGAGTCAAGGTGAATTAATGCAGACAGGACTATTCAACTTACAGAAGAACACAAAAATCTATACACAAGTGGCACAATAACAGTGTAGGTGGTCTAGATCTCTTAGAGGTTTTGATCTAGGCTATTGTTTCTTAGTCGTCCCTTTATTTTAAAGTCTCAGTGCAGCTTTTCTCTGCTTTCCAGAGTTCTATGTACAGAGTTCACCCAAGAGCTCTTCTTCAACTGACTCACTACATCCCCAGACCTGTAATTAGTAAATATGAAAAAAAAAAGTCATGAAAGAAACCAAGTTTGAGTGAATGATTTGCACATAAAGAATTTCTTTCCTACAGCTAACCTGCTGTTAGCTCTGAAGATTATAGGAAATGAAAATCGCATTTTTGTCACTCATCTGCTGCTTCTGTTGCAAAGATAAACCCTTAATTGGCAAGCCTTTAATATCCAATGGCATTTTATGTTATGTTCTGATAGAAATAATTTGTCCAAGCTTATAACAAAGCTGTTTTGTAAATCCCAACTAATAATTGACAGAAAGACTTGACAGTGCCTATGTTCTTATTTTGGTATTAAAATTTTACACTAGCTTTAGTCCAAACAAATTCTGATTCTGTCACTTGAAGATGTAGTTCTTAGCTTTCCCTTGACTGTAAAAGGTTAGGGGTAAATCTTCTAAAAGGTATTTTTATGCATAGCTCTCCTGTGGCTTACTTATAACATGGTTCTTCCATGAATTGCTTCAGATCTGTTTAGCCCATAAAAATATTCTACCCAAAAAAATCCAGAGTATTTTGTATTTTAACCCAAGTTCTGGATTACCTCACATTACCCTGTGATTGAAACACAACTAGGAATTGTGTCTGAACCCAGTTTTTATCTATGATTTAATACCAGTTTCATACAGACAAGCAAGCAGCAGCTAACACAGGATTAAATGATGCCTAATAAACATTAACTTTTCCTTTTTCTTATTGTTTCATCAAATAAATACCTCTGTCATTCTTTCAAATCAACTTTCCCTAACTGCCACAACAGACTTTAAATTATATCATATGGAAATTGCTCTGTCTTTTAAGAAGCACACCAAAAAATGAATCCAAATTATTAGTCTCCCTTTTACAAGGGAGACATTAGGTCACACTAAATGTATTCCTATTAAGCAGATCACTCGAGGATGAGACTTCTCCCCCATAAACCAAATAAAAACTCTCCTTATAACTGTTCTTCTGCCCCTACCCAAGTTCCAAGCAGCCACAAAGTAGAAAAAAGCCTGGATTCAAATTCCTGGAATACCTGCTTCCTTTTTCTCAGCAGACTAGGTCTCACTGCTCCTTTAAGATTTGCCCTGACACATCTTCCCCAAACTTGTATCTGATCCCAACTCCTCCCCCAACCTGGGTTACCGATGGCTCCATCTTGGCACTTATCACAGATTCATATACATCTGGGTGCTTGTCTTTCTCTCCACTAGAATGTGAGTTCCTTAAGATCAAAGACTGTATTTGAGTTTCCATATTCCTAGTGCCAGCCACGCTGCCTGAAGCATAATACATGCTCGGCAAGAACCAAGAATATAAAAATAGAGCAGTACATTTCTTCCAATGAAAGATTAGCTCAGAACACTTGTTCTATCCACTAACTGCCTGAAAAACTAGATACATCACTATAAAATGTGGGCTTCCCTTCAAAATTTCAATCATTTCAACAACTCCCATAGCTTGGTTATCTCAGTTTCAAGGATGATTATACATGGTGAATTCCTTTTGTTCATTCAACAGTAATACTGATCACATGCCTGCCTGGTCAGTCCAGTTGAAAACAAGGTAGAATGCTACCTACAGTTTTTCTTATGGAAGGAGCAAGCAATAGGAATATTACCAATTTACCATTTATCTGTAAATTTCTCAAATCCTCTAAATCATTTTATTGTCATCTTGGCTTCTAAACTCTTAAAATCCTGAGAAATTTGTGTATGTAATATGCAGGCAAAATTATATCTGCTCCTTAGTCATTCTGTTAATTAAAAGAATATGTTTCACAGATATTGTTTCCTATTTCCTCACATTTAAACACATGTACCCTTCTTACTTCATTAAGCTCTTGAAGGAGTTTGCAATTCAACCTCTGAGCATGAATCTATGTTCATGAAAATAGACACTCGTTATGCCCATGAAAATTGCATTCTGCTACTTCTTTAAAGAAACAGGATAAGCATATTGTCTTTGAATAGGCTGCCTTTGTATAGATTTAAGAAAAACTGGCAACTCTAAGAAGTTGAATCTCAATGAGTCTGTCTTACAAACCCATGCAGTTCTTTGATCTCCAGTTTGAATCACTAAGGTAAGCTGCTCATGAGCTGAAACAGCAGGCATCATCTCTCCATCTGCTGCACAGCACCCCAGAGACACCACTGGCCCAGGAAAAGCAAAAGGCAGGAAGGAAAAGAACATTTTCTCTTTGTTTTTTAACTTAAATGCCTGGAGCAAATCAAGCCCAAGAGTCTAGCTGCTAAGGGAAAAGACAGAATCCATCAGCATTTCCAAGGGAAGAAGTGGGTCAGTTGCCCAGACACAGGAAGATGCTGTGTGAGAAAGAGAAGGAAAATAAAATGGAGCATAAAGCAATTCTAAATCAGTAGAGTGCTGAAAACTGAAAATAATTAGGAAATCATTAAGGAGACCTCTTTTTAAGGGCTCTCTCTCCCTTGCTTTGCTGTAAAATCATTTTTCCTGACAGTCTCTGCTAGTGGACCAAGAAAATATACCCCAAAATGGTGAGAAAACATTATATTCAATTTTATGTGATAGGCACACACTGTTTATTCAATTTTATGTGATAGGCACACACTGTTTAATATGTGGTTCTTCAACCAGGTCATCACAGCATGCAAAGTAAAAAGTGAAATCCTAGGTGTCATGTGTCCAAATTAAAAAGAAATCAGTCTGGTGACTCTCTAACAAAGGTTGACAAGCTCTGCAGACTGAAGGCTGTGACCATTAGAACTACAACTGTCCATTATTCCTTCTCTATGTTATTATTCTATTTCTAGCTGGTAGATTTACTCTATCAGCATGAAAGCATCAAACTTTGGATTGACCACAAGATCATTGATTAATACGGTCACAAGAAGAATTCTGTTAAAACTGCAGAATCTTCCTCGAAATGGCACAAGTACTCAGAGCCAAACTTGCTACCGCGGTAACCAACATACATAGCTTGTTATTTTTAATTACATCGCCTCCATAGTTAGGTCTCTCCTCTGAAACAGTGGATTATTACTCAGCAAATTCTGAACAAGACGGGCATGCACACAGTCCAGCAGGGAGCCAAGAGAGTTCTTGATGCCTCCCTTGTTAGACTTGCTAATCAATTCTCTGTGTAAAATGAAAGCCAAGATATACAATGGGTATTAGGATCTTAATTTTAGGCAAACAGCATTACACCCAACACATCACATCACAAATCCAAATGCACAGGAGCTGAGAACTTTCATCTCAAACCCCATGGACTGTTAACACACTGTACAATTCAGAGTGAATTCTAAATGTTTTGACATGTTGTTGACTGACATCTGAAGGTGTTGATCAACACATCTAATCATTTGCTTGTTTGTTTTTAATTTTAGTTTTATGTAGACTCAGAGCAGTGACTCTCAACAAAGGGTCAGTTTTATCTCCCAGGGGACAGTTAACAATGTCCAGAGACTGTTTTGGTTGGGGTGAGGTGGAAAGTGTGTTACTGGCAACTGGCGGGTAGAGACCAGGGATGTTGCTAAACATCCTGCAATGTACAAGACGGTCCCCACCGCAAAGAATTATCTGGTCCAAAGTGTTAATAGTGTCATTATTGAGAAAATCATGGAAAAGAGAAACAAGAGAGAGAAAGTATTTTTTTTTAATAAATTTACCCTTTAATGCATATTTATAGTTTTAGAAGCTAAATAGTACTAGTAAAACTTCTCATGAAATTTAGCAATTTTATGCACAACTTCTTCCCCTTTTGAGTTTCCTACTCAAAAAAGGAAATTATTATTCATTATCCATCTGGCTACCTTATATTTTTAAAAAATATACTTAAACCAACAGATGTTATTTAAGCAAGATTAAATAGTTACTGACACTTTATTTTGCAATAGAAGGATTTAGCACTCTCTCAACCCTCACTTTTTTGTACTTTATTCATCCTTCTCTAGTTTATTCTTTTTTTCTGTTTTCCATTTCTTTTGGAAGGTTTTCCTACCTTTATTTGTAACTTTTTTATTAAACTTCAGTTTCAGCTATTCTACTTTAATTTTCTTGATCTCTTTTTAAATAGCAACCTGTTTTTGTTTCATAGATAAAATACTTCCTCATACTCCCCTAAGGTTATAACTATATATTTTTTTAATTTTCTTTTGCTCATTGCTCTGTTTCTGTTTCCTCTAAGATCAACTTTTTGCTTGTTATGGTCCTTCTTTTTAATACAGGAACATTTACTTAAATATCTGGTGATCTTTTGCTGTTTATATATGTTTTGCAGTGAAACACTAAAAGACATACATGCATGGTAGGTCTTGTCCAGGCACGGAGCACAATCTCCTGACAGTTGGCCATATTGAGGATAGTTCCAGTAGCTGGTATCTGCAATAGTCAGGATTAGCTATGTCTAAAAATATACCCCAAGTTTCCATGGCTCAACACACTGGAACCATGTGTCCACTGCAGGTCAGGTGGTCTCTAGGGCAGCTGTGTTCCTCGTGATAGCTCAGCCATCTAGGCTGCTTCCAGGTTGCTGCACCTTAATGCCAATATACAGTTTCCATGGTCACCACTGAAGAGTAATCCATACCACATGCCTTCATAGCCCATAGGCCAAAAACTGTCATCTGACTCCATATAACTGCAAAGTGGTGGGAAACACATAATTATTTCATGAGGAGTCATTCAGCTTCTCCACTGATCTGACTTACATGCGCAGGGTTTAAAAATTAGTAAAGCATACAGAAATGGGATTTTGAACATTACAAATGTTTAGAACATTCAAAAGGAATATGTCTGTCTTCACCCCCTAATTCGACAATTCTTTGTTTCTTTAGGGTTGGAATTAATCAGGACAGGGGAGAAAGGACATATTCATTTCTGTATCTTTGTGTCTCTATACATGGAATTGCCTTTAGAAATACAAATCAATACAGAGATGTAATTAATGTGATTGTTACATCAAATGTATCATTAAGCAAAGGGAAAGAACATTTTTACATTTTAAAACATACATTTTTATGTTTCAATTACAACATTTACAAAATTCACTACATTTAGGATGGAAGAATAAACATCTACTACTGTTGTATATTTCTTAACAAATCATCCTAAATTTAGTGTCTGTGATGGCTAACTTAATGTGTAAACTTGAGAGGGCCATGAGGTGCCCAGATATTTGGTTAAACATTATTCTGTGTATGTCTGTGAGAGTGTTTCTCAGTGAGATTAACATTTGAATCTGTAGACTAGATACAGCAGATTGCCCTCCTTAATGTGGGTGGTTAGAATAGAGCAAAAAGGAAGAGTAAAGAAAAATTTGCTCTCTCTGCCTGTCTTTGAGTTTAGACATCTATCTTCTCTACCCTTCAGAATCTGACTTAGACTAGATTTCCTACCTGTGGCCTCTCTGTGTACCTGAACGCACTTCTTCACAGCCTGGTTCCAAGAGCAAAGATTCCAAGAGAAGGAGACAGAAGTGTGCTGTATTTTCATGACCTCATTTCACAGTCGTCTAGCCCTCACATCTACCATACTTTATTGGCCAAAGCCACAAAGGCCAACCCAGCTCCAAAGACATAAGCAAAGGGAAGGACATAGAGGACATAAGCTCTATCTGTTGATAGGAGAGTGACAACATTCTAGGAAAGCATGTGTGATGAGAGATATCATTGCCTAAGATAGACAAACAAGGGTTTACCATTATAGTTCTGCCTAACAACTCATATAAGAACTTTACTAATGAACAGACTTTATTAACATTTACATAGTCTCACCATACCCTGCTGAGTAGAATATCTGAAGGCCTAACCCCCCAAAAATTAAAATTCAGCAATTTAGGGGAAATACAAAGCCAAAACTCAGCCCAAAAAGTGAGTTATAACATGTAATACACAAAAGATGGCGATGTTATCCATCATCTCACTCTGGCAGTGTCCAAGAGAGGAAGGAAAGAAAAAGACAAATCAGTGTGTGTGCCAAGTAGAGATAGTGATCCATTTCACCAAAGGAAGATCTACTTTTTCATTTCCTCCAGTATCTGAAGGTCACCAGGAGAATAAGATGAGGAACAGGATTTCACAAACAGATCTTTGAGTGGAATTTATTTTCCAAATTCATTCATTAACTTTTTAAAATCTGAGTTTCTACAACATAACCAAAATTTAACAGAAATAAAAGACTTTTACTCTAGTAGTAAGTTAGCAATTCATTGTAGTAAGAACTATGCAGATAAGCATGGGGGATCCTCAGGACAGGTATTAATATTTAGCTGGCAGCTTATAATCCTTGTCTATTAAGACTAGGCTGTTTTCTGTTTTGACTGCTTGGTGTCCATACCACAACAAGTAATAAATATTTCCAATAGCATCCCTGGTACTTTTATTACAGATGAGAGGGGCACCTATCTGAGTGACCAGCCTGTTCAAGGAAATGCAAGTAATATACCAGAGCTGTAGCCTAGAATGCAAAGTGGAGAATGGTGATAAGGAGGATGGGGAAATAAACAATGATCAGTTCCTAGGGGTCCTTTATATTATATGGGGGTAAATAAGGAGCTATTCCACAGCTTTTAATCATGAGAACAAAAGCCAATCAGATTGGTCTTTTAGAAATACTCTTCTGCCTGCCTGTGAAAAATGGAAGGGCAAATGGCAAGCAGATACTAGCAGGCAATTTTCAGAATCAAGGGAAAAGCAAAGTTAAACATGATGAGGATGAAGGAAACTAGACAAATTTCAGATGTTAAGAAGTGGAATCTAAAGAATTTTGTGATTATTTGATGTGAAGGAGAGACGAATGTGGGGGAGACAGTTTCAAGGATGACCTTTAGATTTCTGATTTGGGGACTAGCATAGCTGCCAGAGGCATAACCCTGATTGACCAATGGCCACCAGCCACTGTAAGGCAGAAAACCAGCAGTGGCAGCTCAGTTCCAGCTGAGACAGCAAAGGATGATGGGACATCAAGAGAATGGTGCTCACATCCAGCTTGAATGGGAAACAGAAACCATGAAGCTTCGCAGATGGGCAGGATACTATTCCCTCTCCCCCTCCATCTCCTCTGCCACATACACTTCCCAGAACCTGAAGATTCTGTTGTAAAAGGGGCGTGTTGGGTAAAAGACATGGAGGTTTCTTTAGGGGACTTGTGCAGATGAGAACAAAATGTGGAGAGATTGAGCCCAGCTGGAAATAGCACCAAACTCACCAGGAAGAAGAGAATGTAGGTCTTGGGCACTATATCCTCCCCCAAGGAATTTTCTTTGCTAGCCAAGAAAATTGTACTCAATGGAGCAAGATTTAAAGAGAGGCAATAGGCTAACATGTCCTGACCAGGAAATTACAATTTTTATAACTCCATTCCTTTCAGCAACTGAAATGCCCTCAAATTAAAAATTGTCAGGAATTTCAACCATAATAGTCTTCAGGAAAGAGCTTGCAGAAAAGTATTATTTCCAGTCTTAAGAGAAACATCAATATTGAGGCTCCTGCATGGCAGTTGTTTGTATAGGAATTGTTTGTTCTGGGTCATCTCTCAGTTTCTAGTGTCATCTAAAATGCACCAAGATCATCATGGAATAGCATCCGATATTCTCTCTAATTCTGAAAGTTTCCCTTAAAATTATCTGATTTGCAATTCTTTTTCTTAAATAAGTCTTGGTTATATTCCAGTTCCAAATCTCTTAATTTAATTTCTAAATGATCTTCTCATGAATTCTACCATTTTTAGAAGAGGCCATTCTGAAGCATTGTTTCAAAGTCTCTCCAAAATTTCTGCATAGTTATTCACTGGATAGTTCCTTCCAGTATCACTTCAAATAACCTATAGAGATTGAGTTTAATGTCTTTTTCATAGCTTTTGGGCAAATACTATTACAACTGATCAAAATATCCCTCTTCAGAAACAACTTCAGAGTTTCACGTATCTTGATTAACTAAGATGTGTCTCAATTTTACACAAGAAAGTTTGATATTTCAAAAGCAAGCCACTCTAGCTAAGATATAAATATAAAGTATATCTATGAACATGTCGTTGTTTCATAGAATTGTAAAACCAGCAGTGTCTAGTACCCAACCATTTCTTCTCAACCTCTCCTCTGATTTCAGCTTTTTATGAGGGGTTTCCATGAGTAGCTTGGACTTCACACTGACAGTATGTACAGTACCTCAAACATGTGCTATACATGTTGGCTTTCTGTCCCCGGAAATTCAATTCAAAAGTTCATGTGTACAGCTCAGAAGTGCAGGGGAGGGGAGTTCCCTGGTGGTCCAACGGTTTGGACTCAGTGTTTTCAGTGCTGTGGCCAGGTTCAATCCCTGGTTGGCAAGCTGCACAGCATAGCCGAAAAGCAAACAAACAAACAAAAACTAAAAAACAAAAAATCCCAAACTCCCAATCCAGCCCTCCCCACTGCAAACTGTTATATAGAGAATGGATAAACAACTAGATCCTAAGTTCTGCTGTATAGCACAGGGAACTATCTTCAATATCCTGCAATTAACCAAAATGGGAAAGAATATGAAAAAAGTGTATATATATGTATAATTGAGTCCCTTTGCCATACAGCAGAAATTAACACAAAATTGTAAATCAAGTATACTTCAATATAATAGTTTTTAAAAAGGAAAGCAAAGGAGGAAGGGGAAACAAAGAAGTGCAGGAAAGGAATCGCTCCCAAGAGCAACCCGGTCCCAGTGGGAGATGAGACTGATGTATAAATGTTCCCACCTCCCTTCTTTTGGCAGACAATTCTTGAAGGGAATCCAAACTAAGACAGCTATCCTCTAGTGAAACCCATTCATTTTAATGATGAGGAAACATCTTGTAAAAATTACAATATTTAGTTACAACAGAAACTAGATCTCAAATCTCCTGGATCTCAGAATGAAGCATTTTATTTTACTGCCTATGGCCCCATCAAACTTTGAATAGTATGAGACAGTGAATGCTACTTTATGGTAGAACAGACCGTCAGGGCAGCTGGCACTCAAAAGGGACTGCCATTAGTGAGCACTGGTGCAAGCAAGGAAGGCTTCATAGAACAGAGAAATTAAGTTGGGCCTTAAATAATTGCACAGGCATGTGTGGGACAGTTCAAGAAGAGGAAAAGATGAATGATAAAGTTATAAAGTCATAATGTATGCATTCTGAGGGTATTTTGTAGCTTTAGCCTCACAAATCACATTGAGGTGTAGAGGAAATGTTGAATAGGTAAGATTGTGCCAGATTATAAAACTTTGCAAGGCAAGCAAAGGAATTTAAAGATCAGCTAATAGAATCTTTTAGTTTCACACATGAAATGTTAAGACATCTGCCCACTACACTTAACTAGGAATAGGTAAAGGCAGAGACTGATCCAGAACCCCTGTCTCTACACTTTGAATCCTGCAGCTCTTCCTTCACTCCATCAAAGTTAGCTTGACACATCCCAAAAGCTAAGGATACTTTTTGTTTCCTTTATAATGTGAACTCATGGGATAATCCAAACCCCTAAGCCTAGTTTATTAGATTCTTTGTCAACTGGACACTGTTTATCCTTCTTGCCTTAGCAAACTCACTCAGCCCAAACCCTATATTCCCAAAGTAGTCCTCATGGTCGCTTAACACACTCAGAAAAAGTTCCTTCCTCCCTTGAGGTTGTGTCATTCTGTTCTGTCATCCTCCTTCTTGTTTGGATTTATTAAACAAACTTCAGCTTATTCACCCTCGTTGACTGAGAGCGACGACCAGGGCTCCTAGATTCTTTTTAGTTTCAGGCTTACTGAGATCTTAAACAACCTTAATACCCATGGAGAAAACTTTATAATGCCATGACCTCAGATCTTCATGGCCTCCTGGATTTCAACTATCTTCTACCCACTTCAACCCCAGCCTGGACCATGTCATCAACCAGAACTCCATAATTCTGAAATCTTAAGTGACAAACTCCTATTCTTCCTTCTCTTTCAGTCTTTGTGTACTTGTTCATTCATTCAACAACCTACATGTGCCAGGCATTGAGTGGGACACTGCAGAAACAATATTGTAATAACAGGAAGCTTAGCTTGGTGTTCTGTGATGATCTAGAGGGGTGGGATTGGGGGTGGGGTGAGAGAGAGGCTCAAGAGAGATAGGATACACACACACACACACACACACACACACGGCTGATTTACAACACTGTACAGCAGAAACTAACACAACATTGTAAAGTAATTATATTCCTACAAAAAATCTAAATAAGAAAAAGAAGATTGCATTGTGGAATTTAGGTTAGTGAGGAAAGGAAGCAAAACCATGGAGTAGCTATCTACTTTAAACATGGTAGTGTATATATGTCATTGCTACTTTCTCAATTTGTCTCCCCCTCCTTCTCTCCCTGTGTCCACAAGTCCATTCTCTACATCTGCCCCTCTATTCCTGCTCTACAAGTAGGTTCATCAGTACCATCTTTCTAGATTCCATATATATGCATTAATAGACAATATTTTTCTCTTTCTGACTTACTTCACACAGTATGACAGGCCCTAGGTTCATCCACATCACTTCCTCTGACTCAATTTCATTCCTTTTTATGGCTGAACAATACAATCTTTCAACTACTCTCTTTCTGGAGCTTTCAATATACTAGTCCCCTAGTATATTTCTCCCATAGCCACTCTGCAAACTCTAGATTGCAGATAAACTCAAATATCATCCTTCTCTGATCCTATGATCAGAGGATCCAGAGATCCTCTGATCTCTAGCCATCCTGGGAGGGCTAGAGAAAAGAAAGTGAAAGTGAAAGTCGCTTAGTCGTGTCTGACTCTTTGCGACCCCATAGACTAAACAGTCCATGGAATTCTCCAGGCCAGAACACTGGAGTGGGTAGCTGTTCCCTTCTCCAGGGGATATTCCCAACCCAGGGATCAAACCCAGGTCTCCCACATTGCAGGCAGATTCTTTACCAGCTGAGCCACCAGGGAAGCCCTCTAGAGAAAAACCACATAAATATGCAGAATGATTGCACTGTACTCTGCCTCTGATCTCTGCTGTGTTCCCATTCATATGACCTTTAAGCTACTCAGATCCTCTCTGGTTCCAACAAGTATTTTGGTAATTCACAGTTTGACTAATGCTGCCATCACATACAGGCCAAATCCTAACAACTCACTGCAAACTTTGTCTTCTATGACCTCTTTGGAGCATTTAGACACTTGGGACTTCTTCCATCTTCTTTAAACTCTCTTTTAATTTTATTTCGATGATACCACTCTCTGGTGGTTCTCTGACTATGTACTTCACCATTCCACCTTAATATTCTCTTGAGTCTTTACTCTGCTGCTGCTGCTTCTGCTGCTAAGTCACTTTAGTCATGTCTGACTCTGTAACCCCATAGATGGCAGCCCACCAGGCTCCTCTGTCCCTGGGATTCTCCAGGCAAGAATACTGGAGTGGGATGCCATGTCCTACTCTTCTAGCCATTCTTAAAATATTGGTATATTTCACAGTTACATCCTTGACCCTCTTTTCTTCTCCTCTGACATACCACCAGAAAGATTTCATCTACTATTATAACTGAACGACTACAAATCTAGATCTTCAACCAAAGCATTGTCCTGAACTCTATTTCAACAGCTACATTATCTCTGCCTGACTCAACATGTGTGAAACTAAACTTAACTATTCTTATTATTTCTCCTCAATCCAATATCAGCTATTTTCCCTCTCATATCCACTCTCTGTGGATCTGCAATCACCAGCTGCCTGACCAACAAAGACAAATACAAAAATCATTGTATATTTCTCGCTTTCCCTCACTCCCACTTTTAATGATAAACAAACCCTATTTATTTATTGGGGAAATTAAATAAATAGTCTTGTTTAGGCTTCAGAGACAAAGCAGAACAGGCCTCTGACCTTGCTTTTAACCTGCCTGGGCACTGTCCTGACTGTGAGTGACTGTCAGTGACTGCCTGCTGTGACTACAAGACTAAGATGGGGGAGAAATCTTGAGATTGCTGGGGCTCCTGGAGGGGGTCTGGCCAACCAAGCCCCAGGCTTAACTACATTCCAAGTTTTACACAACAAAATAAACAACATCAACATGAAACCAGAGCTGTAATTTGATCACAGATTGATGATGACATCAATTTGCAACAATCCTGGGATTATAAACGGAACCAGAGCTGCAATCTTTGAAGTCTCACCCACAGAGCTGACGTGCTGCCTGGGACCCTTTCCCAGTTGGGACTCCAGATGTGCTGTGACGCAGGACTTCCCAGCACTGATTAATTCTGGATGTTGGTCAAAACCTAATTTGGTGATGCATTCTCTGCTCTTTCTAGTTCTCTTTTCTTTTAATGTTAGTATGTTGAAAGTAAGCTAGATAATTCTCTAATAAATATCTGTATTATTTATTTATATATAATGAGTGGCTTATTTTGTTAAACCCTTTGAACCTGAGACGAAAGTTAAAACTTTTGGCAAAACATTATTCTACACCCAAAACATTTCTTCTTCTCCATTTCCTCAAAAATGATTATGCCACTCACACCACATAGCACAACCAAATACACATACACACACACACACACACACACACACCCCACACACAAATACAAACCAGGTTTCACCACTTCCCTCCAGAGAAGTTTCCAGCACCTCCTTGATATTCCTAGCAGGATAGGGACTAAACTCAGATCAGATCAATTGCTCAGTCGTGTCCGACTCTTTGTGACACCATGAATCACAGCATGCCAGGCCTCCCTATCCATCACCAACTCCCGGAGTTCACTCAGACTCACATCCATCGAGTCAGTGATGCCATCCAGCCATCTCATCCTCTGTCGTCCCCTTCTCCTCCTGCCCCCAATCCCTCCCAGCATCAGAGTCTTTTCTAATGAGTCAACTCTTCGCATGAGGTGGCCAAAGTACTGGAGTTTCAGCTTTAGCATCATTCCTTCCAAAGAAATCCCAGGGCTGCTCTCCTTCAGAATGGACTGGTTGGATCTCCTTGCAGTCCAAGGGACTCTCAAGAGTCTTCTCCAACACCACAGTTCAAAAGCATCAATTCTTCGGTGCTCAGCCTTCTTCACAGTCCAACTCTCACATCCATACATGACCACAGGAAAAACCATAGCTATGACTAGACAAACCTTTGTTGGCAAAGTAATGTCTCTGCTTTTGAACATGCTATCTAGGTTGGTCATAACTTTCCTTCCAAGGAGTAAGCGTCTTTTAATTTCATGGCTGCAGTCACCATCTGCAGTGATTTTGGAGCCCAGAAAAATAAAGTCTGACACTGTTTCCACTCTTTCCCCATCTATTTCCCATGAAGTGATGGGACCGGATGCCATGATCTTCGTTTTCTGAATGTTGAGCTTTAAGCCAACTTTTTCACTCTCCACTTTCACTTTCATCAAGAGGCTTTTGAGTTCCTCTTCACTTTCTGCCATAAGGGTGGTGTCATCTGCATATCTGAGGTTATTGATATTTCTCTCTGCAATCTTGATTCCAGCTTGTGTTTCTTCCAGTCCAGCGTTTCTCATGATGTACTCTGCATATAAGTTAAATAAACAAGGTGACAATCTACAGCCTTGACGAACTCCTTTTCCTATTTGGAACCAGTCTGTTGTTCCATGTCCAGTTCTAACTGTTGCTTCCTGACCTGCATACAAATTTTTCAAGAGGCAGATCAGGAGGTCTGGTAGTCCCATCTCTTTCAGAATTTTCCACAGTTTATTGTGATCCACACAGTCAAAGGCTTTGGCATAGTCAATAAACCAGAAATAGATGTTTTTCTGGAACTCTCTTGCTTTTTCCATGATCCAGCAGATGTTGGCAATTTGATCTCTAGTTCCTCTGCCTTTTCTAAAACCAGCTTGAACATCAGGAAGTTCACGGTTCACATATTGCTGAAGCCTGGCTTGGAGAATTTTGAGCATTACTTTACTAGCGTGTAAGATGAGTGCAATTGTGTGGTAGTTGGAGCATTCTTTGGCATTGCCTTTCTTTGGGATTGGAATGCAAACTGACCTTTTCCAGTCCTGTGGCCACTGCTGAGTTTTCCAAATTTCCTGGCATATTGAGTGCAGCACTTTCATAGTATCATCTTTCAGGATTTGAAATAGCTGAACTGGAATTCCATCACCTCCACTAGCTTTGTTCATAGTGATGCTTGCTAAGGCCCACTTGACTTCACATTCCAGGATGTCTGGCTCTAGGTCAGTGATCACACCATCATGATTATCTGGGTTGTGAAGATCTTTTTTGTACAGTTCTGTGTATTTTTGCCACCTCTTCTTAATATCTTCTGCTTCTGTTAGGTCCATAACATTTCTGTCCTTTATCGAGCTCATCTTTGCATGAAATGTTCCCTTGGTATCTCTGATTTTCTTGAAGAGATCCCTAGTCTTTCCCATTCTGTTGTTTTCCTCTATTTCTTTGTATTGATCGCTGAAGAAGGCTTTCTTATCTCTTCTTGCTATTCTTTGAAACTCTGCATTCAGATGTTTATATCTTTCCTTTTCTCCTTTGCTTTTCGCTTCTCTTCTTTTCACAGCTATTTGTAAGGCCTCCCCAGACAGCCATTTTGCTTTTTTGCATTTCTTTTCTATGGGAATGGTCTTGATCCCTGTCTCCTGTACAATGTCATGAACCTCATGCCATAGTTCATCAGGCACTCTATCTATCAGATCTAGGCCCTTAAATCTATTTCTCATTTCTACTGTATAATCATAAGGGATTTGATTTAGGTCATACCTGAATGGTCTAGTGGTTTTCCCTACTTTCTTCAATTTCAGTCTGAATTGGACAACAAGGAGTTCATGGTCTGAGCCACAGTCAGCTCCTGGTCTTGTTTTTGCTGACTGTATAGAGCTTCTCCATCTTTGGCTGCAAAGAATATAATCAATCTGATTTCGGTGTTGACCATCTGGTGATGTCCATGTATAGAGTCTTCTCTTGTGTTGTTGGAAGAGGGTGTTTGTTATGACCAGTGCATTTTCTTGGCAAAACTCTATCAGTCTTTGCCCTGCTTCATTCCATATTCCAAGGCCAAATTTACCTGTTACTCCAGGTGTTTCTTGACTTCCTACTTTTTCATTCCTGTCCCCTATAATGAAAAGGACATCTTTTTGGGGTGTTAGTTCTAAAAGGTCTTGTAGGTCTTCATAGAACCGTTCAACTTCAGCTTCTTCAGCATTACTGGTTGGGGCATAGACTTGGATTACTGTGATATTGAATGATTTGCCTTGGAAATGAACAGAGATCATTCTGTCATTTTTAAGATTGCATCCAAGTACTGCATTTTGGACTCTTTTGTTGACCATGATGGCCACTCCATTTCTTCTGAGGGATTCCTGCCCGCAGTAGTAGATATAATGGTCATCTGAGTTAAATTCACCCATTCCAGTCCATTTCAGTTCTCTGATTCCTAGAATGTCGACATTCACTCTTGCCATCTCCTGTTTGACCACTTCCAATTTGCCTTGATTCATGGACCTGACATTCCAGGTTCCTATGCAATATTGCTCTTTACAGCATCAGACCTTGCTTCTATCACCAGTCACATCCACAGCTGGGTATTGTTTTTGCTTTGGCTCCATCCCTTCATTCTTTCTGGAGTTATTTCTCTACTGATCTCCAGTAGCATATTGGACACCTACTGTCCTGGGGAGTTTCTCTTTCAGTATCCTATCATTTTGCCTTTTCATACTGTTCATGGGGTTCTCAAGGCAAGAATACTGAAGTGGTTTGCCATTCCCTTCTCCAGTGGACCACATTCTGTCAAAACTCTCCATCATCACCCGCCCGTCTTGGGTTGCCCCACAGGCATGGCTTAGTTTCATTGAGTTAGACAAGGCTGTGGTCCTAGTGTGATTAGATTGACTAGTTTTCTGTGAGTATGGTTTCAGTGTGTTTGCCCTTTGATGCCCTCTTACAACACCTACTTGGGTTTCTCTTACTTGGGCGTGGGGTATCTCTTCACGGCTGCTCCAGCAAAGTGCAGCCATTGCTCCTTACTTTTGATGAGGGGAATCTCCTCACCACCGCCCTTCCTGACCTTCAATGTGCGATAGCTCCTCTGGGCCCTCCTGGGCCCGTGCAATCACGGCTCCTTGGATGTGGGGTTGGTCCAGGCACTAAACTCAGCCACCCCCAGTTCACCTCCCTTACCCCAGGCTGTTCTTCCTCATGCTTTCTGCCGTCAGCCAGGCATAGTAAAGTATCAGGTGCCGGACGTCCTGTACCCCACCACTCAGCCCTCTGTTAAAAGATAATTCCAGAACTGCTCTGCCCTGGCTCTTAATCACTTTCTCAGGGAAGATCCCCTCTGGTTCAACACCTCTCCTACCTAATATTCTCTTGATTTAAAAACAAAAAGCCTCTAATACTAGTTATCTATGCCAATACCTTTATCTTTGTTGGGCTTCCCAGGAGGCGTTAGTGGTAAAGAACACGCCTGCCAACGCAGGAGATGTAAGACATGCTGGTTTGATCCCTGGGTTAGAAGATCCCCTGGAGGAGGGCATGGAAACCCACTCCAATATTCTTGCCTGGAGAATCCTATGGACAGAAGAGATTGGCGAGCTACAGTCCATAGAGTCTCAAAGAGTCAGACACGACTGAAGCAACTTAGCAATACACCTTAGTCACACAGAATTATTGGATATTGTCTCCAAATTCAGGCTATTTTATATCTCCATAGCTTTTCTCATTTTGTTTTATTATCTGGAATGTCTATTCCTTCTTTTTCCTACACCCATTTTTTTCCAGGACTCAGAGAGTACAATCTCCTCAGTTAATCTTCCCTGATAGCTTAGTTGGCAATGAATCCACCTGCAATGCAGGAAACCCTGGTTGGATACCCATGTCAGGAAGATCCCTGGAAAGGGGATCATCTACCCACACCAGTATTCTTGGGCTTCCCTCATGGCTTAGCTGGTAAAGAATTTGCTTTCAATGTGGGAGACCTGGGTTCCATCCCTGGATTGGGAAGATCCCCTAGAGAAGGGAAAGGCTACCCACTCCAGTATTCTGGCCTGGAGAATTCCATGGACTATATAGAATTCCATGGACTATATGGAGTCAGACATGACTGAGCAAATTTTACTTCACTTCAATCTTTCCTGAAGCATTCACTGACTACCCACACCACCAAAACTTTATCCTTCTACCGAGTCCAATATATACCCTTAACAAAACACTTACAATACTTATGCTACTGTTTACAATGCTGTAGTAGACACTTCGCTTCAGTTGTGTCTGACTCTTGCAACCCCATGGACTGTAGCCTGCCAGGCTCCTCTATCCGTGGGATTCCCCAAGCAAGAATACTGGAGTGGGTTGCCATTTCCTTCTCCAGGGGATCTTCCCCACCCAGGGATCAAACCTGGGTCTCCCGCATTGCAGGCAGACTCTTTACCAACTGATCCATCAGGGAAGCTTATTTGGAATAGATTAAATCAATTCCAGATTAATTTAAATGATGCCACCTATTACAGAAAGAAATTGGATGGTCAGCTATATTTCATTTCAGTCTATAAGGGGAAGTCATATGTAACCCATGGTATCAAGACCTCTTATGAACAAGCTTGTGTTTGGATATATTTGCAGCTCTACCCCATGGTTAAGTTCAAAAAGTAACCAGAGAAGCCTAATTTAACATGAAGTAGAAAAAGCTTGATGGTAAACTCTTTCAATACCTAAAGCTATTTCTTTTTTTCTAGGCTTTTCAAAATTTTTTAATATTTATTTCTTTATTCTCTATTTTTCTCAATGCAAGTGAATTAAGACTATGAATGCTTGTCTTAATTTCCACACATGACTACAATGAAAACTGCAGAAAACAGCAAATTTTAATTCATGTAATTTAAGGTCTGATTTCTATTTGATGAAGAATCCTTCCCTGAAAACAGCATGGAATCCTAAGATAATGGTTTAAAATATTTATTTATAATTGAGAAGGCAGACAGACTCTTAATCATGGCATGGCTTAATTATAGCAGCATAAGTATAATTAGCACTGTTGTAATATATTACTAATTTGTAAGATGAATTACCTTCCTTCAGTTTTCAAAATAGAAGAAGTTATACATATTATCATATGAATACTTAGTTTAAATTATTTTTCTTCTATATCTTGTCTACTAAACATCAAAAACTTTACTTCTTTATATATTAATATCTCGAAGTTAAGAGTAGAAAAGCCAAAAATACCAACCTATTATCCATTTTAATTTGCACTATTCATTGGGCATCAACTTTCATTATCTATTCACTGATTTTTTTGTTTCAAATAGTTATTAATATTTGTTATCCTTGTCATTTATATATGAGCAGAAATCAGCATTATGGATTTATGCCTAAGGTAAGGTGAGATGTAATGGGAGGGGCAGAGAAATGCCTTGGAGATTATATTGGGTTCGCCAAAAAGTTAGTTCAAGTTTTTCCATAAGATGTTATGGAAAAACTCAATTGAACTTCTTGGCCATCCCAATATGAATTAATGACTGTAAAGGTACTTCAGAGTTACTAATTCTTCAGAAGAAAGTATCATTTGGTATTACTATAACAATGCCTTGCTTTTATTTTTAGGCTTAATGTTTAAAATTTATTTTCAGAGTGGCATAATTTTCTATGCTTTAGAAAAGAGACCATGAAAGCAGAACATCACTATTTTTAATGTCACTTACTGCCATAGTTTTTTCTCTTTATTACTTACTGCCATAGTTTTTCCTCTTTATTACTTTGCCTTCACTGTAGATTGCATTCCAGTAATAAGCTCTAGGTCTGATGTACATTGTTGGAGAAAGAGAGCTATTTTAAATTCCTTTTTTAATATGATATTTAGCCACAAATCTTAAGCATTCTTTTCCTTTTAAAAAACAGAGCTTGGAGAAGAAGATTTGCCAATGTTGTACCAGAGAATAGAAAGGCTTTACAGAATAAGGATTTATTTACAAATAAGGGATTAAAACAATTTTAGGATTATCTATATTCAAGTATATCCAAGCAAAGTGGATCTAAGGAGCTTGAATTTGCCTGAAAGTTAACTCAATCTTCCAACTTACTTTCAAACTGTAGGGATGAATCTATAATGGAAGAGTTTATACATTTAAACATTGAGAAATTAAGCATATAAGTATGGGGCTATGAGTTTATTTTCTGAAAACAGAAATGTGATCACCTCATTCTGATGGAGTCTTCATTGCCAGTCTGCCTCACTTCAGAGCTCTGCTCATCAGCTTCAGATCAGCTCTGCAGATAAACCTGATGTACAGGCTCATCACAGTTATCTCTCAGATCAGCATTAATGAGATATTTGCCTCTGCTAGGAATTCAAGTCTCCAATCTCCATGACTCAGTGCAGAAATAATTTACTACATGTAAGGCCCTGGAGAATCAAAGGTTAAAAAAATGATTAAGAATTACCATTTGAAATTAATTACAGAAATTTTAAAATTAATAGAGATGAACCCAATTAGTTTCTTTGATTTTTTCCTAGAGTAATATACCATGATCTAGCCTAATTCTTCTGCATATTCTCATGATACAGTAATACCCATTATTTATTGTAAAAAAAAAGTCTGCATCTTGAGATACACATATCAATTAAATATTTTCATTTGAAAATGAAATGTATATTACTATTGGTCTTTTACTTATTCTCCTCCTAGACAATCTCAGGGCTTCTTGACAGTACCACTCTGAGCATCAGTTATAACAATGGAAGTTTAGCTTACAAGTGTAAGGGAGAACATCACTTAAAGCTGACATAGTCATATCACTGACCTTGAGCTGCTCCTAAAAAAAATGAATTGGCTTACTGAGGCAGTCAAGTAGAAAGCAAAAATCGTCATTTTCTAAAGGTTTTCTAGGTAGAAATCTTTAGGGACAATCTTTTGTCAGTGTCTAAGTCTTGAATAAATGTCTTAATTCACTATGATTAATGATTTTTAAAACTCTGGGGCACCAAGTTTCTTACATATTGTATTATATGAACCTTGTAAGTGGGGATGTTCTTTGAATGAACACCTTAATCTACACACAAACCACATCAAAAACTGTAACAGATAATTATGCATTATGTCTCTCTGTTAGTATGAATGACATTTCCAGGTAAGGGCCCTCATTCATTTAAATAGAGATGTCAATTTCTCACCCAAAATATATACCACATTACAAAGAGAATTTTCTTTAACAACAAATGACACTCCATTCTTCCTGTTTCCACAACTGAAGTGACTATGTCCCTCAGAAAGCCTACTAATGATTCATTTTTGTCAAACTCAGATTCAAATCTTATCATTTAAAAACCTCTTTAATTCTTAACTGCTAGTGACTAGAAAATATGAGGTTGAAGAAATGAATATGAATGCTTATAGAATGTCAAATTCTGCATATTCTTAAAGGTAGTAAAGTTCAAGTTCCAACATCCAATGCAAATTATATACAATTTGATGGATTGCTATTATCCAAAGTGGATAGGACAAAGTCTTCTGTCTTTAATCAAAAGTAGGATTAATCACAAACTTTTGCCATGAAACTAGAAGAAAAGCTGTATTAAAATATCAGTCTTTCTCTGTGGGATGGAGAGAATGAGAACCTAAAATTTTCTTCAGACCCACAGTCTTCCAAGAGATGCCAACGGTGACCACACTATGGTGGACAATTTGGTCTGTGACTTTAGTGTCATTTACTCTCAAAGTCAACTTATTTTAGGTCCACAAGCACTGAGGAAAGCAGACACACCTCATGCTTCCAGGTTCTCCTTAACTATGTCAGCAATATACAACTCGAACTCTAGGACTGACTTACTGTCCTATGCTTTAAGATAAAGTCATATCAAGCAACCAAAACTAGTCAGGCACCAAAGCATTACCCCACTGACACTACTGCCTTAATAAAGGATTTGTGCCAAAAGCATACACTACCTTTATTTTTGTATTAAATTTTTTTGGAGTATAATTGCCTTACAATGTTATCTTAGTTTCTGCTGTACAGCAAAGTGAATCAATTATACATATACATACATTCATTCTTTTTCAGACTTCCTGCCCATTTAGGTCACCACAGAGCATTAAGTGGAGCTCCCTATGCTATACAGTAGATCCTCATTAGTTATCTACTTTCTATATAGTAAGGTGTATATGTCTAGAGAAGGCAATGGCAACCCACTCCAGTACTCTTACCTGTAAAATCCCATGGAACAGAGGAGCCTGGTAGGATGCAGTCCATGGGGTCGCTAACAGTCGGACACAACTGAGCGACTTCACTTTCACTTTTTACTCTCATGCACTGGAGAAGGAAATGGCAACCCACTCCAGTGTTCTTGCCTGGAGAATCCCAGGGAGAGGGAAGCCTGGTGGGCTGCTGTCTATGGGGTCGCACAGAGTCAGACACGACTGAAGTGACTTAGCAGCAGCAGCAGCAGCAGTGTGTATATGTCAGTCCCAATCTCCCAGTTCATCCCACTCTTCCCATCCCCCCTTGGTAACCATAAGTTGTTTTCTACATCTGCAACTCTATTTCTGCTTTGCAAATAAGTTCATCTGTACTATTTTTCTAGATTCCACATATAAGCAATATTATACAATATTTATCTTTTTCTTTGACTTACTTCACTCTGTATGACAATCTCTAGGTACATCCATGTCATTATAAATGGCATAATTTCATTCCTTTTTATGGCTGAGTAATAGTCCATTGTATATATGTACCACATCTTCTTTATCCATTCCTCTGTTGATGGACATTTAGGTTGCTTCCATGTCCTGGCTATTGTAAACAGTGCTGCAATGAAGATCAGGGTACATGCATCTTTTCAAGTTATGGTTTTCTCTGGATATATTCCCAGGAGTGAGATTGCTGTGTCATTTGGTAGCTCTACTTTTAGTTTTTTTAAGGAACCTCCATATTGTTCTCCATAGTGGCTGTACCAATTTATATTCCCACCAAGACTATAGGACAGTTTCCTTTTTTCTACATCCTGTCTAGCATTTATTGTTTATAGATTTTTTTGATAATGACCATTCTAACTGGTGTGAGGTGATACTTTATTGTAGTTTTGATTAGCATTTCTCTAATAATTAGTGATGTTGAGCATCTTTTCATATTTTTTTTTTTGGTCAACTGTATGTCTCTTTGGATAAATGTTTATTTAGGTCCTCTGCCCAGTTTCTGATTTATTGTTGTTGTTGTTCAGCCGCTAATATGTGTCCAACTCTTCATGACCCCACAGACTGTATCTCCCAGAGTTTGCTCAAACTCATGTCTATTGTTTCAGTGATGCCATCCAACCATCTCATCTTCTATTGCACCCTTCTCCTCAATCTTTCCCAGCATCAAGGTCTTTTCCAGTGAGTCGGCTCTTCACACCAGGTGGACAAAGGACTGGAACTTCAGCTTCAGCACCAGTCCTTCCAATGAATATGCAGGATTGATTTCTTTTAGGATTGACTGGTTTTATCTCCTTGCTATCCAAGGGACTCTCAAGAGTCTTCTTCAGGACCACAGTTCAAAAGCATCAATTCTTCAGTGCTCAGCCTTCTTTATGGTCCAACTCTCATATCCATACATGACTACTGGAAAAACCATAGCTTTGATTAGACAAACTTTTGTCAGCAAAGTGATATCTCTGCTTTTTAATACACTGTCTGAGTTTGCCATAGCTTTTCTTCCAAGGAGCAAGCATCTTATAATTTCATGGCTACAATCACTGTCCACAGTGATTTTGGAGCCCAAGAAAATAAAATCTGCCACTGTTTCCATTTTTTCCCCATATAGTCACCATGAAGTGATGGGATCAGATGCCATGATCTTAGTTTTATGAATGTTGAGTTTTAGGCCAGCTATTTCATAGTCAACAAAAGAGTTCAAAATGCAGTACTTGGGTTCAATCTCAAAAACAACAGACTGATGTCTATTTGTTTCCGAGGCAAATCATTCAACATCACAGTAACCCAAGTCTATGCCCCAACCACTAATGCCAAAGAAGCTGAAGTCAAATGGTTCTGTGAAGACCTACAAGCCCTTCTAGAACTAACATGAAAAAAAGATGTCCTTTTCATCATAGGGCATTGGAATGGGAAAGTAGGAAGTCAAGAGATACCTGGAGTAACAGGCAAGTTTGGAGTACAAAATGAAGAAGGGCAGAGGCTAACAGAGTTTTTCCAAGGGAATGCACTGGTCATAGCAAACACCTTCTTCCAACGACACAAGTCATGACTCTACACATGGACATCACCAGGTGGTCAATACAAAATCAAATTGATTATATTCCTTGCAGCTGAACATGGAGAAGCTCTATACTGTCAGCAAAAACAAGATTGGGAGCTCACTGTGCCTCAGATCATGAGTTCCTTACTGCAAAATTCAGACTTAAATTGAAGAAAGTAAGGATAACCATTAGGCTATTCAGTTCAGTTCAGTTCAGTCACTCAGTCGTGTCCAACTCTTCGCGACCCCATGAATCGCAGCACGCCAGGCCTCCCTGTCCACCACCAACTCCCAGAGTTCACTCAAACTCTTGTCCATCGAGTCAGTGATGCCATCCAGCCATCTCATCCTCTGTTGTCCCCTTCTCCTCCTGCCCACAATCCCTCCCAGCATCAGAGTCTTTTCCAATGAGTCAACTCTTTGCATGAGGTGGCCAAAGTACTGGAGTTTCACCTTCAGCATCAGTCCTTCTAATGAACACCCAGGACTGGTCTCCTTCAGAATGGACTGGTTGGATCTCCTTGTAGTCCAAAGGACTCTCAAGAGTCTTCTCCAACACCACAGTTCAAAAGCATCAATTCTTCAGCGCTCAGCTTTCTTCACAGTCCAATTCTCACATCCATACATGACCACTGGAAAAACCATAGCCTTGACTAGATGGACCTTTGTTGGCAAAGTAATGTCTCTGCTTTCAGGTATGGCCTAAATCAAATCCCTATAATTATACAGTAGAAGTTGAGAATAGATTCAAGGGATTAGATCTGATAAGAGTGCCAGGAGAACTATGGATTGAGGTTTGAAACACTGTACAGGAGAGAGTGACCAAAACCATCCCAAAGAAAAAGAAATGCAAAAAAGGCAAAATGGTTGCCTGAAGAGGCTTTACAAATAGTTTTTGATTAGGTTGTTTTTTTTAATATATTGAGCTGCATGAGCTATTTGTGTATTTTGGAGATTAATTCTTTGGCTGTTGCTTCATATGCAAATACTTTCTCCCATGCTGAGGGCTGTCTTTTCATTTTGTTTATGGTTTCCTTTGCTTGCAAAAGCTTTTAAGTTTAATTAGGTCCGGTTTATTTATTTTTGTTTTTATTTTCATTATTCTCAGTGGAGGAATGAAAAATATCTTGCAGTGGTTTATGTCAGAGTGTTCTGCCTATGTTTTCCTCTTAGAGCTTAGTTGTATCTGGTCTTACATTTAGGCCTCTAATCTATCTTAAATTTATTTTTGTGTATGGTGTTAGAGAGTGTTCTAATTTCATTCTTTCACATGTAGCTGTTCAGTTTTCCCACCACCACTTAGTTGAAGAAACTGTCTCTTCTTCATTGCATATTCTTCCCTCTTTTGTCATAGTTTATGTGATCATGGGTGTGTGGGGTTTTTTCTGAGCTTTCTATCCTGTTCCATTGATCTATATCTCTGTTTTGGTACCAGTACCATGCTGTTTTGGTTACTGTAGCCTTGTAGTATAGTTTGAAGTCAGGGAGCCTGATTCCTCCAGCTCCATTTTTCTTTCTCAAGATTGTTTGGGCTATTTGGGCCCTTTTATGTTTTCATACAAATTTTGAAACTTTTTGTTTTAGGTCTGTGAAAAATGCCATTGGTAATTTGATAGGGATTGTACTGAATCTGTAGATTGCTTTGGATAGTGTAGTCATTTTGACAACTCTGATTCTTCCTATCCAGGAACATGGTACATCTCTCCATCTGTTTGTTTCATCTTTGATTTCTTTCATCAATATCATATAGTTTTCTGAGTACAGGCAGGTCTTTTGCTTCCTTAGGTAGACTTATTCCCAGGTATTTTTTTCTTTTTGATGTGATGGTTAAATGGGATGCTTTTCTAATCTCTCTTTCTGATCTTTTGTTGTTAGCAAAAGCATACACTAACTTTATTTTTTTAATATAAATTTATTTATTTTAATTAGAGGCTAATTACTTTACAATATTGTACTGGTTTTGCCATACATCAACATGAATCTGCCACGGGTGTACATGTGTTCCCCATCCTGAACCCCCCTCCCAACTCCCTCCCCGTACACTAACTTTAGAGAGAAAGGGTTGTGTCCCACTTAGGTCAAAATTGGTATGATGTGTATATCAGATGATCATGAAGCCTTCAGAAGTTACCAAAATTGAAAATAGAAACAGGGGATGTTTTAAAGGGAATAAAACCCTCATTCCACCAATCTCCTTCCCTTCACAAACCTAAATAACTCTAGCTAGTAAAACAATTATAATAATAACACAATTTTGATGAGTCAAGTAATTTATATAGAAATTACCTCTTCCCTGAAGTTTGTGTATTTCATTCTAGATACAGAATGCATCATTTCGATTATTTTTCTTCTTCCAGAGTGAAATAATGAATGTAATTTTATGTGTTTACATGTTTAAGATAGCTTTTAAAATGCCACAAGAGGACTTTATTCATGGAAAATGAAATTGTTTCACAGAATACATTGAATGGTCAATAGTTTCTTTTTCCTATTTTTTTTTCCATGTCAAGCTTACTTGATAATGTAGTTCAGCTCTTGGTAATGCAAAATTTCTTTGATGTCAATATAAAAAAAGACAGAAATTAATTCACTGGGAAAAGAAATGAATACGTAGACATGATCTTTAGGGTGTTGATAGGTGGTCATAAATCATTCTAGAAGATTAAAACAGTACAACTCCTAGTAAAAAATCTGCAACATTTCCTTCAGCACAAGGTCTGCGACAGATGAAAAATCCATCCTATTTCTGCTGTTGTTAATGAAAGGAATGAACTATACCTTTGAAATCTTTATAGCTAAACTTCTAATTACTGATTTTCTGTACTATACATAAAGAGAAAATGTATAGAAATGGAGCCTTGGGAATAGACAACCTTGAGAAGTTTATTCATTGGATTATCTCACTCTTTAAGAATATCATTTTGAAGAAAGTAAAGGTACATGCTAAATAAATGTCTCTCCTTTTGTGTAAAAACCTGTATAGCAAAAATGCTCATGTTAATAAAATAATATAATTCACATACAATACAGAGGTAAAGGACAGTTACTTTATATATTTTTCTAGCTGGTAAAAGATACAAATGGAGGATTATCATTCTTGAATTTGTTAGCTATTTATGGGTAAAAAAAAAAAATCTCAATGACTTATAACAGTAGTCATTTATTATTATAGTTCACATGTCTGTGAGTCTCCTAGAAGTCAGCTCAATTCAGCTGGGCTCACCTACACATCTACTGTGCAACTGGAGGTTGTCTATGGATTCTGCTCTAGGTTGACATTGTTTGAGGCAAATTAATTAGGGCAACTCTGTTCCAATTGTCTCTCCTCCTCCAAGAACCAGTAAGTGAGTCTGGGCGTGTTCTTCTCATGGTGGTGGCAAAATTACTAGAGAACAACTGAAATTCTCAAGCACTTTTCCAATCCCTTGCTTATATCATGATTTCTAGTGTCTCACTGACCAAAGCAAGTAATATGACCAAACACAGATTCAATGGAAAGGGAAATATATTGATATCTGTTGCTTGATGGAAGAAGTGATAAACTCAGGTGGCAAAAGGTATGGCTAAAAAGGAAAGCTAAAGCATGAGAGTCATTAAAGCAACCTACCACATAATTGATAAAAGCCATGAACAATAAATAGGATTAATATGAAATATACAAAGCAGACTAAGAAACATTTAGAAAATTGGGAAATAACACAAATTTCTTTTTTGCCTGATTATAAAAGCTACACCAAGACTTACAACCTCCAGAGTATATACTCCTCATTACACTACTTCAGAGAGTAACCAACAACCCCTGGAATGTAAATTCTGATTAGGGCACCTTTGATGTTAACTAACAGCCCCTTAGCTATAAAATAAAATTAACTTAAACACACCATGTACCTCCTACTGTTCGTACAGAAATATTTTAAGGTCAATTACAGGCAACACAAGACATAAGGAACAATCTTTAAAATACAGTCTGGTAGAATAATTATATAATATTCAATAAATCCCTCCTAACACTGCTTTTTTCATCTTTCAACACTCATATTCTTGGTTCTTAAGACTAGCTCTTATGCTCTTTCTATGATTATTATTTTGTTCATTTCACAACCCCTTCAAACTGCTGATTATAAGTGCCATTTTCATTTCTTCACCCCCTCAGTTTCTTAAAATCTTGCTTCTACAGTTTGAAACTGATACCTAAGATCCCTTTTTAATTCTCAAACAGAAATCTCTCTGCAGCAATTGATATTGCTGATTGCCATTTCTTTTCCATCACTATTTCCTAACCTACTCTAATGGTTCTTAAACTAGCTCCTCTATTTTTACTTTCCATTCACCTGTTTGCCTATACATTGATACAGACCTTGGCATCTTGGCATCTCTTTGAGTGAGATGCAATTTTTCTCCAAATTCACTTCCATGGAGAGTTCCTCTTTCTCCTCAAGGCTTCAACTGTCACCACAATATTGACACCACTAAATTTGTCTTTCCCACACTGACTGCAATTAAACTTCAATGCCAGGTCTCCAAAACATCTTCTTTTCTCTTAAATTCTTACCACCAAATTGCCTACCATCCAATGCTTTGTTGTCCTTTCCAACTGTACCAATTCCCATTGCTCTTTACTGTTTTAAGAGTTTTTCTCCTTCTCTGTCAATGCAGCCATTTGACAAATACTCACTGCATGTCAAGTACTGCTCAAGAAGCTGGAGATACAGCAGTCACAATTAATAAGATCAATTAAATAGACAACTAACTTCTCAGGTTTGAGACTGTCCTGTCTCTACATTTGTTTCAAAGTGCCTTCTCATATGCAGAAAGCTATACTATTCTAATTCCACACCCCCGTGGCCTTTTAAACTCATTCCCATTTTTCTTTGTATATAATCTGTGTCTTTCATCTGGTCCTTGAGTTGCATGATTTTTATAGCTGATACACACATATACAGTCCATTTGTATATGTATACATATTTAATATATATATTATATAACATAAAATGTATAAAGGCATATGGAAAATTTCCCAACTATTTGGTAAGCTCCTTTTTTTTTTTTAATTTTATTTTATTTTTAAACTTTACATAACTGTATTAGTTTTGCCAAATATCAAAATGAATCCGCCACAGGTATACATATGTTCCCCATCCTGAACCCTCCTCCCTCCTCCCTCCCCATACCCTCCCTCTGGGTCGTCCCAGTGCACCAGCCCCAAGCATCCAGTATCGTGCATCGAACCTGGACTGGAAACTCATTTCATACATGATATTTTACATGTTTCAATGCCATTCTCCCAAATCTTCCCACCCTCTCCCTCTCCCACAGAGTCCATAAGACTGTTCTATACATCAGTGTCTCTTTTGCTGTCTCGTACACAGGGTTATTGTTACCATCTTTCTAAATTCCATATATATGCATTAGTATACTGTATTGGTGTTTTTCTTTCTGGCTTACTTCACTCTGTATAATAGGCTCCAGTTTCATCCACCTCATTAGAACTGATTCAAATGTATTCTTTTTAATGGCTGAGTAATACTCCATTGTGTATATGTACCACAGCTTTCTTATCCATTCATCTGCTGATGGACATCTAGGTTGCTTCCATGTCCTGGCTATTATAAACAGTGCTGCGATGAACATTGGGGTACTTGTGTCTCTTTCCCTTCTGGTTTCCTCAGTGTGTATGCCCAGCAGTGGGATTGCTGGATCATAAGGCAGGTCTATTTTCAGTTTTTTAAGGAATCTCCACACTGTTCTCCATAGTGGCTGTACTAGTTTGCATTCCCACCAACAGTGTAAGAGGGTTCCCTTTTCTCCACACCCTCTCCAGCATTTATTACTTGTAGACTTTAGAATCGCAGCCATTCTGACTGGTGTGAAATGGTACCTCATAGTGGTTTTGATTTGCATTTCTCTGATAATGAGTGATGTTGAGCATTTTTTCATGTGTTTGTTAGCCATCTGTATCTTCTTTGGAGAAATGTCTATTTAGTTCTTTGGCCCATTTTTTGATTGGGTCATTTATTTTTCTGGAGTTGAGCTGTAGGAGTTGCTTGTATATTCTCGAGATTAGCTGTTTGTCAGTTGCTTCATTTGCTATTATCTTCTCCCATTCTGAAGGCTGTCTTTTCACCTTGCTAATAGTTTCCTTTGATGTGCAGAAGCTTTTAAGGTTAATTAGGTCCCATTTGTTTATTTTTGCTTTTATTTCCAATATTCTGGGAGGTGGGTCATAGAGCATCCTGCTGTGATGTATGTCAGAGAGTGTTTTGCCTATGTTCTCCTCTAGGAGTTTTATAGTTTCTGGTCTTACGTTGAGATCTTTAATCCATTTTGAGTTTATTTTTGTGTATGGTGTTAGAAAGTGTTCTAGTTTCATTCTTTTACAAGTGGTTGACCAGAGTTCCCAGCACCACTTGTTAAAGAGATTGTCTTTAATCCATTGTATATTCTTGCCTCCTTTGTCAAAGATAAGGTGTCCATATGTGCGTGGATTTATCTCTGGGCTTTCTATTTTGTTCCATTGATCTATATTTCTGTCTTTGTGCCAGTACCATACTGTCTTGATAACTGTGGCTTTGTAGTAGAGCCTGAAGTCAGGTAGGTTGATTCCTCCAGTTCCATTCTTCTTTCTCAAGATCGCTTTGGCTATTCGAGGTTTTTTGTTTTTCCATACAAATTGCGAAATTATTGGTTCTAGCTCTGTGAAGAATGCTGTTGGTAGCTTGATAGGGATTGCATTGAATCTATAGATTGCTTTGGGTAGTATACTCATTTTCACTATATTGATTCTTCCAATCCATGAACATGGTATATTTCTCCATCTGTTAGTGTCCTCTTTGATTTCTTTCACCAGTGTTTTATAGTTTTCTATATATAGGTCTTTAGATTCTTTAGGTAGATATATTCCTAAGTATTTTATTCTTTCCGTTGCAATGGTGAATGGAATTGTTTCCTTAATTTCTCTTTCTGTTTTCTCATTATTAGTGTATAGGAATGCAAGGGATTTCTGTGTGTTGATTTTATATCCTGCAACTTTACTATAGTCATTGATTAGTTCTAGTAATTTTCTGGTGGAGTCTTTAGGGTTTTCTATGTAGAGGATCATGTCATCTGCAAACAGTGAGAGCTTTACTTCTTCTTTTCCAATTTGGATTCCTTTTATTTCTTTTTCTGTTCTGATTGCTGTGGCCAAAACTTCCAAAACTATGTTGAATAGTAATGGTGAAAGTGGGCACCCTTGTCTTGTTCCTGACTTTAGAGGAAATGCTTTCAATTTTTCACCATTGAGGATAATGTTTGCTGTGGGTTTGTCATATATAGCTTTGATTATGTTGAGGTATGTTCCTTCTATTCCTGCTTTCTGGAGAGTTTTGATCATAAATGGATGTTGAATTTTGTCAAAGGCTTTCTCTGCATCTATTGAGATAATCATATGGTTTTTATTTTTCAATTTGTTAATGTGGTGTATTACATTGATTGATTTGCGGATATTGAAGAATCCTTGCATCCCTGGGATAAAGCCCACTTGGTCATGGTGTATGATCTTTTTAATGTGTTGTTGGATTCTGATTGCTAGAATTTTGTTAAGGATTTTTGCATCTATGTTCATCAGTGATATTGGCCTGTAGTTTTCTTTTTTTGTGGGATCTTTGTCAGGTTTTGGTATTAGGGTGATGGTGGCCTCATAGAATGAGTTTGGAAGTTTACCATCCTCTGCAATTTTCTGGAAGAGTTTGAGCAGGATAGGTGTTAGCTCTTCTCTAAATTTTTGGTAGAATTCAGCTGTGAAGCCATCTGGACCTGGGCTTTTGTTTGCTGGAAGATTTTTGATTACAGTTTCAATTTCCGTGCTTGTGATGGGTCTGTTAAGATTTTCTATTTCTTCCTGGTCGAGTTTTGGAAAGTTGTACTTTTCTAAGAATTTGTCCATTTCTTCCTCGTTGTCCATTTTATTGGCATATAATTGTTGATAGTAGTCTCTTATGATCCTTTGTATTTCTGTGTTGTCTGTTGTGATCTCTCCATTTTCATTTCTAATTTTATTGATTTGATTTTTCTCCCTTTGTTTCTTGATGAGTCTGGCTAATGGTTTGTCAATTTTATTTATCCTTTCAAAGAACCAGCTTTTGGTCTTGTTGATTTTTGCTATGGTCTCTTTTGTTTCTTTTGCATTTATTTCTGCTCTAATTTTTAAGATTTCTTTCCTTCTGCTAACCCTGGGGTTCTTCATTTCTTCCTTTTCTAGTTGCTTTAGGTGTAGAGTTAGGTTATTTATTTGACTTTTTTCTTGTTTCTTGAGGTGTGCCTGTATTGCTATGAACTTTCCCCTTAGGACTGCTTTTACCGTGTCCCACAGGTTTTGGGTTGTTGTGTTTTCATTTTCATTCGTTTCTATGCAAATTTTGATTTCTTTTTTGATTTCTTCTGTGATTTGTTGGTTGTTTAGCAGCGTGTTGTTCAGCCTCCATATGTTGGATTTTTTTATAGTTTTTCTCCTGTAATTGAGATCTAATCTTACTGCATTGTGGTCAGAAAAGATGCTTGGAATGATTTCTATTTTTTTGAATTTACCAAGGCTAGCTTTATGGCCCAGGATGTGATCTATCCTGGAGAAGGTTCCATGTGCGCTTGAGAAGAAGGTGAAATTCATTGTTTTGGGATGAAATGTCCTATAGATATCAATTAGGTCTAACTGGTCTATTGTATCATCTAAAGTTTGTGTTTCCTTGTTAATTTTCTGTTTAGTTGATCTATCCATAGGTGTGAGTGGGGTATTAAAGCCTCCCACTATTATTGTGTTATTGTTAATTTCTTCTTTCATACTTGTTAGCATTTGTCTTACATACTGCGGTGCTCCTGTGTTGGGTGCATATATATTTATAATTGTTATATCTTCTTCTTGGATTGATCCTTTGATCATTATGTAGTGACCATCTTTGTCTCTTTTCACAGTCTTTGTTTTAAAGTCTATTTTATCTGATATGAGTATTGCTACTCCTGCTTTCTTTTGGTCCCTATTTGCATGGAAAATCTTTTTCCAGCCCTTCACTTTCAGTCTGTATGTATCCCCTGTTTTGAGGTGGGTCTCTTGTAGACAACATATGTAGGGGTCTTGTTTTTGTATCCATTCAGCCAGTCTTTGTCTTTTGGTTGGGGCATTCAACCCATTTACATTTAAGGTAATTACTGATAAGTATGACCCCGTTGCCATTTACTTTATTGTTTTGGGTTCGAATTTATACCCAATTTTTGTGTTTCCTGTCTAGAGAATATCCTTTAGTATTTGTTGGAGAGCTGGTTTGGTGGTGCAGAATTCTCTCAGCTTTTGCTTGTCTGAAAAGCTTTTGATTTCTCCTTCATACTTGAATGAGATCCTTGCTGGGTACAATAATCTGGGCTGTAGGTTATTTTCTTTCATCATTTTAAGTATGTCTTGCCATTCCCTCCTGGCTTGAAGAGTTTCTATTGAAAGATCAGCTGTTATCCTTATGGGAATTCCCTTGTGTGTTATTTGTTGTTTTTCCCTTGCTGCTTTTAATATTTGTTCTTTGTGTTTGATCTTTGTTAATTTGATTAATATGTGTCTTGGGGTGTTTCGCCTTGGGTTTATCCTGTTTGGGACTCTCTGGGTTTCTTGGACTTGGGTGATTATTTCCTTCCCCATTTTAGGGAAGTTTTCAACTATTATCTCCTCAAGTATTTTCTCATGGTCTTTCTTTTTGTCTTCTTCTTCTGGGACCCCTATGATTCGAATGTTGTAGTGTTTAATATTGTCCTGGAGGTCTCTGAGATTGTCCTCATTTCTTTTAATTCGTTTTTCTTTTATCCTCTCTGATTCATTTATTTCTACCATTCTATCTTCTAATTCACTAATCCTATCTTCTGCCTCCGTTATTCTACTATTTGTTGCCTCCAGAGTGTTTTTAATTTCACTTATTGCATTATTCATTATATATTGACTCTTTTTTATTTCTTCTAAGTCCTTGTTAAACCTTTCTTGCATCTTCTCAATCCTTGCCTCCAGGCTATTTATCTGTGATTCCATTTTAATTTCAAGATTTTGGATCAATTTCACTATCATTATTCGGAATTCTTTATCAGGTAGATTCCCTATCTCTTCCTCTTTTGTTTGGTTTGGTGGGCATTTATCCTGTTCCTTTATCTGCTGGGTATTCCTCTGTCTCTTCATCTTGTTTAAATTGCTGAGTTTGGGGTGTCCTTTCTGTATTCTGGCAGTTTGTGGAGTTCTCTTTATTGTGGCGTTTCCTCGCTGTGTATGGGTTTGTACAGGTGGCTTGTCAAGGTTTCCTGGTTAGGGAAGCTTGTGTCGATGTTCTGGTGGATGGAGCTGTATTTCTTCTCTCTGGAGTGTAATGAAATGTCCAGTAATGAGTTATGAGATGTCTATGGTTTTGGGGTGACTTTGGGCAGCCTGTATCTTGAAGCTCAGGGCTGTGTTCCTTTGTTGCTGGAGAATTTGCTTGGTATGTCTTTCCCTGGAACTTGTTGGCCCTTGTGTGGTGCTTGGTTTCAGTGTCGGTATGGAGGCGTTTGATGAGCTCCTGTCAATTAATGTTCCTTGGAGTCAGGAGTTCCCTGGAGTCAGGGTTTGGACTTAAGCCTCCTACTTCCAGTTATCGGTCTTAATTTTACAGTAGTTTCAAAATTTCTCCTTCTATACAGCACCACTGATAAAACATCTACGTTAAAGATGAAAAGTTTCTCTACTGTGAGGGTCACTCAGAGATGTTCACAGCGTTACATGGAGAAGAGAAGAGGAGGGAGTTAGAGGTGACCCAAATGAGATGAGGTGGAATCAATAGTGGAGAGAGTGGGCTAGCCAGTAGTCACTTCCTTATGTGCACTCCACAACTGGACTGCTCAGAGATGTTCACGGAGTTATACAGGGAAGAGAAGAAGGAGGCAGGAGATAGAGGTGGCCAGAAGGATAAAAGGGGGAAATGAAAAGGAGGGAGACAGATCCAGCCAGTAATCAGTTCCTTAAGTGTTCTCCACCGTCTGGAACACACAGAAATTCACAGAGTTGGGTAGAGTAGAGAGGGGTTAGGGAGGAGATACAGGTGACCTGGTGGAGAAAATGGAGAGTCCAAAGGGAGAGAGAGCAGTCAAGCCAGTAATCTCGTACACTAGTGAAAAATGGGTCCTGAAGATTGGGTTCTTAAGGGTACAAAATTGGTAACAAATACATAAAAGCAAAAATTAGAAATCTAGAGTAGAGTTTGGAATTTCAAAAATGCGATGTTAATGAAAAGAAGAAGGAAAAGAAAGAGAGAAAAAACGAACAAAGAAAAACAAACAAGGTCGTGAAAATTATAAAGAAACTACAGGTACAAAATTGATAACTAATACCAAAAAGCAAAAATTAAAAATCTAGAGTAGAGTTTGGAATTTCAAAAATACAACGTTAAAAAAAAAAAAAAGAAGAAGAAAAATAAAGAGAGAAAACAAACAAACCAACAAAAACAATGTCGCAAAAATTATAAAGAAAATACAGGTACAAAATTGATATCAAATACCAAAAAGCATAAATTAAAAATCTTGAGTAGAGTTTGGAATTGCAGATATACGATGTTATATAAAAGAAGAAGAGAAAGAAACAGAGGGGAAAAAAAGTCACAGAAATTATGAAAAAAACTATAGGTACAAAATTGATAACATATATCAAAAGGCTAAAATTAAAAATCTAGAGTAGAGTTTGGAATTTCAAAAATACAATGTTAAAGAATAGAAGAAAAAGAAAAAAGAAAAAAAAAAAAAAAACACGGTCAAAAAATTATAAAATATATATTTGAAGTTTGCTGAAGAAGAAAAAAAAATAGGGTTTTTTTTTTTTTGCAAAGTAATAGTTATAAAAGTGAAAATTAAAGGACAATAGAGGACTTAAAAAAAATTTTTTTTTAATTAAAAAAAAAGAAAGAAAGATTGATCGTAAAAATAGTAAAAATATATCTAGGTCTTTCTCTGGTTTTGTTGTGAGTATTGTGGGTTCAGTTCATTTTTGGCAGTTCCTTAGTCCGACTTATATTTCTCAAGATCTATAGGCCCCTTCCTATGTAATCCATAGTAACCACAGGGTTTTAATCTATGGCCTGTAGCTTCCAAGGCGTTTCCCTCTGTTATAGCTTCTTCTGTTTGCTGGTCTCTTCAGTGTCTGGTTCCCGCCCTGACACAAAGGGGATGGTTGAGGACACTATTTTTTTTTTTTTTTTTTTTTAAATTTAGGCTCACTTGTTCAGCCGCGCTGTGGGGAGGGAGGGAGGGATGCTGCAAACAGATAACACTGGCGTGCGCTCGCAGTGCCTCAGCCACACTGGGTCTGCCCCCGCTCACGGCGCGTGTAGCCTCCCTGCCCACACTGCTCGGGCTCTAGGTTGTTCCGCCGGGAACAATCAGAGGCCGGCCCTGGGCTGAGCTCCCAGGTCCAAGCCGCTCAGGTTCAGGCACTCGGGTAGTCCTCAGAGGCACAGACTCGGTTGGGCCTGCGTTTTATGTTCTTCCCAGATCCGAGCAGCTCAGGTGTTGAGGTGTTTGGCGGGCGCCAATGCTGCGACTTATCGCCTCCCCGCCACTCGGTTTTCTGGGTGTAAAACTGGCGCACCTTCTCAGGCAGCTGTTGACCGTCCAGACCCCCAAGAAGTTTTAGTTAGCAAAGAAGCCTGCTTACAGTTTTATAGATAATGTCTCTCTGGGGCTGCGATTGCCCCCTTCCGGCTCTGGCTGCCTGTCACCGGAGGGGGAAGGTCTGCAGCCGGCTATCTCTGTTCAGTCCTTTGTTCTGTGCGCGGGCCTGGCGGTGTCTTAGGTTAGGGCTGGCTTTTCGCGTGGTAGATATCCCACAGTCTGGTTTGCTAGCCCAAATTATTTCGCTCAGATAGCGCTCAGGACATTCGGCCGGATTCTTACTCTAAGGGACACAGCCCGCGCCGCTCTTCCCTGCCCAGCCCCCGCTTGCTAATGCCGTGTGCAGGCGTCTGCGCTGCTTCTCCGCTGGGGGAGTTACCGTAGGGCTCACAATCCGCGATTTTTAATTGTTTATTTTTTTTCCCCTCCCTTTTATGTTGCCCTCTGTGCTTCCAAAGCTCGGCACAGATTCGGCAGTGAGAGGGTTTCCTGGTGTTTGGAAACTTCTCTCTTTTTAAGACTCCCTTCCCGGGATGGAACTCCGTCCCTCCCTCTTTTGTCTCTTTTTTTGTCTTTTATATTTTTTCCTACCTCCTTTCGAAGAGTTGGGCTGCTTTTCTGGGTGCCTGATGTCCTCTGCCGGCATTCAGAAGTTGTTTTGTGGAATTTACTCGACGTTTAAATGCTCTTTTGATGAATTTGTGGGGGAGAAAGTGTTCTCCCCGTCCTACTCCTCCGCCATCTTGGCCTGGTAAGCTCCTTAAGAGGTGATATATTTCTAGCTGATGTTCCTAGCACACAATAAGAACATTAAAATATTTAAGGAATGATTATTGAGAGTACTATAAGAAAGGAAATATCCATTTGTGTATAAATGTAACAGAGGAAAAATGTCACTTAATTCTCTATGAAAATAATAATAATAGGCAATCCTTATTAAATACTTATATGTGCCAAGCATCACTGTAAGTGCTTTACAGACACTTAATCCTCAAAAAAATAATCCTATGAGAGAGATACTATTATCATCCCCATGCTTAATATGATAAAACTGAGAAAGAGAAAAGTTAAACAACTCTTCAAGACCAGTAAATGGTAAGGTCAGATTCAAATCCAAACCAATTTAATTCTGAATTCAGTACTTTCATCTACTCTGTTATACTGTCTTTCAAGATTTCTACCAAGAAGTCTAAGATTTCTTGGTACCAAGAAGTACCAAGATTTCAAGAAGTCTACCAATTTAGATTTTTGGCATTATCAAATGCTTCTGTCCTGATAACCTGTGTGTGTGTGTGTGTGTGTGTGTGTGTGTGTTCAGTTGCTTCAGTCATGTCTGACTTTTTGCAACCCTATGGACTGTAGCCTGCCAGGCTCCTCTGTCCACAGGGATTCTCCAGGCAAGAATACTGAGGTGGGTTGCCTTGCCCTCCTCCAGGGGAGCTTCCCAATCCAGGGATTGAACCTAAGTCTCTTATGTCTCCTGCACTGGCAGGCAGGTTCCTCACCACTAGCGCCACCTGGGATAACCTTTGTAAGTGTCTGCATACTAATGTCAGGGTGTAAGCTCTGTCAACAGAAGAGAAAATCCCTAATAAGTTCATATATTTGATGTCTGTTCACGTATCAGATTTATATAAGGTGACTTTACAATTTTTCATCCAAACCAACTTTTGAGAGTAGAGGAGTGTTATATTTATTATATACTGATACATAACAAGTAATCTACAAATTTAGCAGCTTAAAACAACAAATACTAGTTATCTTGCATACTTTCTCATGGTCATAAATCCAGGAGAGGCTTAGTTGGGTATTTGTGTCTCAGGATCTCTCAAGCAATTGCAGTCAAGATATAGACCCAGAATATAGTCACCTACAGGCTTGTCTTTACCAACAACGATCCATCTAGTCAAAGCTATGGTTTTTCCAGTAGTCATGTATGGATGTGAGAGTTGGACTATAAAGAAAGCTGAGCGCCGAAGAATTGATGCTTTTGAAGTGTGGTGTTGGAGAAAACTCTTGAGAGTCTCTTGGACTGCAAGGAGATCCAACCAGTTCATCCTAAAGGAAATCGGTCTTGAATATTCATTGGAAGGACTGATGCTGAAGCTGAAACTCCAATACTTTGGCACCTCATGTGAAGAACTGACTCATTGGAAAAGACCCTGATGCTGGGAAAGACTGAAGGCAGGAGGAGAAGGGGACGACACAGAATGAGATATTTGAATGGCATCACCAACTCAATGGACATGAGTTTGAGTAAACTCCAGGAGTTGGTGATGGACAGGGAGGCCTGGCATGCTGCAGTCCATAGGGTCGCAAAGAGTTGGACACAACTGAGTGACTGAACTGAGATGACTGACAGGCGTGTCTTGGGGGGAGGACAGGCTTCCAAAGCTCTAAAAGGTTGTTGGCAGGAACCTTCAGCTCCTCACATGAGCCTTTCCCTGAAGACTGTTCCTGAGAAGGCATCAGGCTCCCCCAGGGATGAATGATTAGAGAGACAGAGAAGGGAAGCGAGAGAGAGAATCTAACCTCAGAAGTAACATACAATCACTTTTGCCTCAATTCTACTGGTCAGACAGACCAGCTCTGGTGCAATGTAATAGGAGATTACTGAAAGTGTGAATACTTGGAGACAGGGATCATTGGGTACCATCTTAGAGGATGCTTACTACAGGTGTTATTAGTAATTAAGCCAGGCCAACAGACATAAATGAGGATGTGCGTGCGTGCTCAGTGGTGTCATACTCCTTGCAACCCTGTGGACTGTGGCCCACCAGGCTCCTCTGTCCATGGGATTCACCAGGCAAGGATACTGGAGTGGGTTGCAGGGCCCTCCTCCAGGGGATCTCTCCCACCCAGGGAACAAATCCGGGTCTCCTGTGTCTTCTGCATCGCAGACGGACTCTTTACTGCTGAGCCACTGAGGAAGCCCATAAATGAAAACAGTCCTTGACAAATCAAAGTTTATACTCACCTGAACTTTATGTCTTGATTTACATTAATCATATGAGGAAGCAATTTTCTATCTATAAAATTATTTAGTCATATTATTAAGTCCCTAAAAACCCATGATATAATAACTACCACAACACTGTTCTCACTCCCATTAGATCTCTCTAATGATATTGCTGGAAGCCATCAGCAGTCAACAACCAATAGCTTCTCAACCAGCTCTCTTTTCTACTGAAATCTGGATTGTTGCTCCTCTGGGTCCCTCACAATTTCCTCAGGCCCTTAAAGATCCATATATGTTCCTTCAACAATCTTATTGATTCATAAATAGTAAAACATTAATAATAATGACTCCCCTCCAGAGGCCTTGCAAAACATTAATAATATTGAAAATATTTAGTTAATTAATTAATAAGAATGTATTAATTTAAATAGGTCTCAGTAAGACTAATCCTGAAATCATAACCATGATATTTTCTATGACAGATCAATCTACTGGGAGAGGAAAGCACTAAAATCAAAACAGAATTTGCTAATAATTATTGGTAATGCCTACCCTGAGCATTTTCCTTCAACAGTTATGTTGGTCATTGTGCTATCTTAATAACTTTCAGTGAACTTGGCCCTGGTGCTTAAGTCAATTCTAAGTCACTTTCTGAGTTTTTAAAACAAGAACTAAAGCAAAGGGAACATAAATATAATGTAAGTGGCATTGTACTCTTATTCATTAGAACTAAGTTAAGTAAACCAATTTGATCAGAAAAACAATCTTTTCCTTCCAATAACCATTAGAATAAAGGCAACAAAAAATTAAATTTGTGTACCTTAGGATTATTGGGAGAAGCCCAAATTATTCTTTTTTACCCTGTGCATATTACCTAAGACTATCTGTTCAGAAGTGAGCTCATTAAAGCTGGAGAATGTGGTGGCTATCTCAAATATAGCAATAAATATCATACCAGAGTCACAGCAATAATCTGGGAGTCAAGCTTAAAACCAGAAATTTCCATTCATGATTCAGTGCTGCTGATACACTGAAAAGATTGAAAGAGAGAACAAGCAGAGGATGTATCTCCTTCCTCCTAACTGTTTGTTCAACCTCATGACCAGGCAAGTCAGGAAATAACTAGGTGAAGAATGAAAACGACTATAAACTTCCCATGAAAGTCAAGCAAGAAACAATGAGCCAGGGGGAATGGAAATAAAGCATTTCAGGAATGTCTATCATGATTCATTACTTACTTTCAACCAATTTCCAGACCATCTTGACAAGCCCTGTTAGTAAGGATAAAGGAAAGTAACTGCTTGACCAGGGTACATTAAATTGCTCTCCTTCTTCCTCCTCAGATGTGTTGGGGAAACAAGTGAGTTGCTATTTTCTGACTTTTTTCCCCTGTTGATAATACATCCTCCCATCATTTATAAGCTTAGGTCCTTTTTCTCATTTCAGTTTTAAAACAAACCTCCTGCCAGCTAAAGCTGACTTCGCCTTGCTAGAGGCTGGGTAATTCCTTAGGCAGTAGAGTATCTCATTAGTTACTTGAATGCTGTTTTCCTTAGTGGAGTCCTGTCAACAAACTTTTTTCTTGCTCATCTATTCCCCTCCAGTTCAGGGACCACTATTGATTTACCCTAAGTTAAGTCAATTTACTCTGAAAGTTTTCTAGCTGTGATTTGGGCATATTCATTCAGGTGCACAGAACACTCATCATGAATCACATCTACATGTCTTTAATCTTAAACCTTTAAGCATCTGCTAAGATTATTTCTTTTTCTCTTGTTTGCAACGCACACACATTATTTAATACAAAAATAAATTGCAAACCTTCTCTTTGTCTAGAAGTAGTCATAAATGAGACATTCCCATGCCAAGAAAATGTTTTGTTTATAAACTGCATAAAGGAAAAGAGTATTCAATCCTATTTGAAAGAAACTGGAAACTAACCTTATTCCTTGGACTGTGTTTTCTAATTAAACTAAAAGTGTTACTTTTCTAGACTGTTCTAAATTGCCTAGTTTTTCTGTCAGATTTCCTGGACTTTATAATAATACAGCTTGTTCCTAGACTGAATTTCTGATTACAGGCACAAGTCTGATAAAATTAGCTGCTGCCCATCAAACATAGTCCACATTGGTCCTCACTCCTGGCTATCACCAGCTATATAGAGAAACCTGGGCATATAACACAGAAAGGGTAACTTGTGCTTTTGCATTTCCTTCCCACTTGCACATTACAACTATTAGATTCATATAATGAATACATAAGGAGTACCTGAAATGTGCTATACAATTAAAAAAGAGAGAGAGTCCTTTCTCACCAGGCAAATAAAATTTCAGGAATTTTCAGTTTATTTTCTTTTCAATCTTTGTCCAGTGGTTTTCAAACATTTTTAGTTTGATTACCATTTTTTCATAACTAACATTACTTAATATATGTTGGTGCTTAGTTGCTAAGTCATGTCTGACTCTTTTGTAACCTCATGGTCTATAGCCTGCCAGGCTCCTCTGTCCATGAGATTTTCCAGGCAATAATACTGGAGTGGATTGTCATTTCTTATCCAGAGGATCTTCCCGACCTAGGAATTGAGCCACCAGCTCCTGCATTGGCAGATAGATCCTTTACCACTAAGCCACCAGGGACGCCTACTTAATATATAACACAGATAAAAAATGAAAAGCCGGTTTAGCAGCAGGCTTAGTGGAGGGCAGCCACCCAAAACCCTAACACTCAGCCTCCAAAGCAGACACTGAAGCACCTTTGAGAATCCTGGAGCCTCATAGAGCACCTTTAAATCCAGGGACATAGCCAATCAATATTTTGGGGGTTATAAAACGTGATTCAAAGGCACTGTATGACTTGCCCATCATCTGCCAACCAGAGGCACACCCAAAACTATCCATGTCTCCTGATATGCAGGTTCCAGGTTCTTTCCAGGGAACCATAACCACTTCTTGCTTTTAGTAATATAGACAATTTGTCAGAAATATTTCTTCTAAGGCTTGATGAATTCTTATCATAGGTTTGATTACATTCTAGAAGCAAAAAAGATAAAGCCTCCAGAATTGCTCATCTCTGATATTAGACCTTAAAAGTTGATTTTTTAAAGTCTTATCTCTTCCATAAAGCAGATGGATGAGAAGATATTTCAACAGCCTCTCACAAAGTCAGAGCACTAACTATAGCTCAGAGGAAAGAAAAGATTTATTCACCTTTGAATCACTGCAAGAAATTCCTGCTCCTAATACCTCTCCTAGCAAGTAGCAATCCTGTATATCTCCAGGAAAAACATGAAATGGTAAACACTGTTGCAAGCCCAAGGCTGCCAGCCATCTCAGCTTATTTCTCTTCCATTGTTTTGCCCTTTTGTACCATTGCCCCAGATGCTTCCTCACATCTTCTTTCGATATTTAGAGTGAAGTTATGATGTCACAACCTTTGCCTCCATTTTCCCATGTCATGTGTCCCACTGCCAATAATACATACTCATTATTAAGAATAGAGTGGCAGCTACAGCACAGTGGTCAGAACAGGAAAAATGCCTCCTCCTACATCACTGCTCATTATTGCTCACTGCTCTGAATGTATCTAAACTACTCTTAAAAACTAATTTGGGCTGGCTTCATCTCTAGCTCTTAATCACAATAAAACATTTTTTCTCACTTCATCAATTAGTATATATTCATAGCCAGGAGTCTAACGCTTTAAAAAAAAAACAGTTAATTTCAATCCTTTATTTAAAATAAAAACATTAACTGTTCCCATGCTATGCTGGTAAAACATTAAACCCAAGCTCCCAAGGTACATTGCTTTTATATTACAGGTATTGATATGTGACCCTTACCATTATAGACCAATTAAAAGTGAAATTTTATGGTATCCCAGCATGCAGTCTGCTTTTAAAGATTAAAAAAAAAAATGAAGAGTGAAGAATAATGAATTACAAAGGTAGCTGAAACTATCAAAAAGTGCTTAATTTAAAAAGGTACTTCCCATAGTTGTGGTTCAAATGTTGATGCTCATAGCTAAATTAGTTTACAACTCAACTGCATTAAATCCCCTAATTATTCATTTATTACTATGTATACTGTTTAAAGAGGCCAAGTGCCCTAAGGACAATTGCTTTATTTTTGTTTTTAATATACACTAATTCCTTGAAACTGATGATCAAGTATATCGATAGATTTCTTCAGTAAAGAGCTTAGTTTTATGTTAGATAGCCAATATATTTTGGAAATTTTTCCAATATTCAGAAGTCATGTACCTGTAACACCCTATGATTTATTATCCTCATTGCACAATTATCTGATGTAAGGAATAGCGTGTTAGTTTATCATATTTGTATAAAATAAGTAAAAACATCATTTTATCACAAAAGTGTCTGCTATATTAATGACTTTGCTTTTTAACCGCATATTTAATTTTTCATGATTTTGCTTCTCCAACTGGTTTAACCTCATATATGTACAAATTAGGTCTCCGTAAATGTTTTTGATATAGAAAAAGAAGATATGCAATGTCTCACATGAACAATATTAAAATAGACCCAACCTGTGTTAATATGCAAAGTAGCCTAACAATAAAATAAAAAGAACACAGAGTCATCCAAATTCTTTGAAAATACTGCAAGCCTTTTTCTCACAAGGATATGTCCTGAGACCTTCATGAATCCCAAATTTGTGAATATACTAAAGCATATTATTCCCTTCATAAAATTCAATGAGGTACAACTGAAAAATTTAGGTGATTACTTCAGACTCTTAATGATTCCATAAATAAAAGGCTGGACTAATTTGTAAAACTATTAAAATGAGTTCTGCCTCTAAAATAAACTTACCATTACATTACATCATGTCATTACTGTAATAATGTGATACAAAATTAACTGAGTCTCTATAGTCTTATAGCTTAAATTGGGCTTTGCCCAGGCATGCATAGCCAAGTGCTTGTGTGGAAGCTGAAATCCACCTGCCAGGCTGAGAATCAGAGATACAGCTGCATCAGGCCTGCATCAGCTTAGTGGAAAGGGTTACTTTTTCAAGTTCTTGCAAAGGCTCTATAAATTTCATTGATGATTCTTCTTCTCCTAACTTTGGACAAGCCAAAGGTGAGTGATAAATCACAAAGTTAGAGACTAGAGTGTTTTTTCTACTCTACCTGTTAGCACTACTGCTTAAAAGGAAACACCAAGTATCTGAGATCTAGCCTGAGGAGTAATCCTGTACAAGGATTCAGAACACCTGAGGCAGAGAGATGCATGGATTGTTCATCCTTCATGCCCCAAGCAAGGATGGGTAAATGAGTCACTCTATATGGTAGCAGGTAACACAACTCACTGCCCTGAGCTGAAGAAGATGGCAGAACTAGAACAGTGCCTGGTATATTCTCAGACATGGAATTTCCCAAAAAGATAATGCTCAATATAGGCCATTTTATATTTGATCTATTTGAGAAATCACCAGGAGGGAAGCAGTGGGGAGATAGGAGGTCTCAGGTCCCCGAAGGAACTTTGGGGGAGGCATTCAAATAATGAAACTAAAAGAGTGTTCCCCAGGATAGGAAAAGAAGAAAGACTCAGCATTCACGTGCCCAAAACACAAGGTTCTTCTGCAAGCTTTGCCCATGGTACTAGAAAAAAGATAAAGACTTGGAAGGCAGAGAACCAGGAGTCCTTTGTCAAGGTTTGGTCATGGAAAGAGCCAGAAGAGCTAGAGAATAACAAGTGTAGAAAACCTGAAATGTAACAAAGCTAGGGACAGACAAACCCTGTGCACTCCTGGCCCAAACCATTTTGACAGGAGGAATGAAAAAGCAACTGCTAACCCCACCGAAGGCAGAACTGTGCCAAATCTCAAGGAGATCAGGGAGGACAAAACGAGGAGCTTCCTGCTTCCCCTCCTATTTCTGCTTGTGGGAGAGGGTGACTGTTATCACTTTGGTTGTTAAATCACTATTCCAGGAAAAATGATGTCACTCATATCAGAAGGCTAGAGAGAAACTTGAGGCAGATTATTTGAGGACTGATTCCTAGGTTCTGGGTCCAGTCCTTGATGAAGGAGGAATGGAAGAAGAGGGAGGCCAAGGAGGGAAAGGAAACTTTTCTCATTTTTTTCAAGTAATTGTGCCCTCATACAAATAGGAGAAATGTCTGTAAGCTGTCAGAGATGCAGAGGCCCAAAGAAGCACTGAATAAATGCCAAAAGTTTCAAATGAAAGGAATATAATTAAAGCTAAGAAAAGCTCTATTTTACTGATGCTTTCTTTCTAAGCATAAATGAAGTTTCTAGGTAAATGTTTTTGCATTAAAATGCAGGCACCAAATCTTTTTTCCTGAGTCTCTGAGATTGCAATGAAAACCAATTGGTTTACATGTGTCTACAGGTTCTAAAACTTGCTTCAATAGGAATATATCTTTCCCTTGCCGAAATCAAAAACAAGTTCTTTGAAATTTCTGCTTGGAATAGAGATATGTGGTATATATGGGGCTTGACCAGATGGACTGATTAGGTATTTGATCTAGGTATATGGCACAGTGAGGATTTCTATATTCAATTATTTCTAGGATGGTTCACTTTCCCATATATACTGAACTACAACAGTCTTGAGCAAATTAAACTAAATTATTGATAAAAATATGATTGTTTAAATTACTAACATTTGTATTTAAGGGATAGAGTGTTTTGACTTAGGCCTGAATTACGCACAAGAGAAAGAGATAAGAAAGGGTTTGACAGTAGTCTGCCCAGAACTAGGATTAGCAAAATGTTCTTCCGTAAACTAAGACACCTCCACAATCCTTCTTAAATAAAGAATGATTTGTTAATCCCTCAGTATCGACTGTGACAAAGCCTTTGACTGTGTGGATCACAAGAAACTGTGGAAAATTCTGAAAGAGATGGGAATACCAGACCACCTGATCTGCCTCTTGAAAAATTTGTATGCAGGTCAGGAAGCAACAGTTAGAACTGGACATGGAACAACAGACTGGTTCCAAATAGGAAAAGGAGTTCGTCAAGGCTGTATATTGTCACCCTGTTTATTTAACTTATATGCAGAGTACATCATGAGAAACGCTGGACTGGAAGAAACACAAGCTGGAATCAAGATTGCAGAGAGAAATATCAATAACCTCAGATATGCAGATGACACCACCCTTATGGCAGAAAGTGAAGAGGAACTCAAAAGCCTCTTGATGAAAGTGAAAGTGGAGAGTGAAAAAGTTGGCTTAAAGCTCAACATTCAGAAAATGAAGATCATGGCATCTGGACCCATCACTTCATGGGAAATAGATGGGGAAACAGTGGAAACAGTGTCAGACTATTTTTCTGGGCTCCAAAATCACTACAGATGGTGACTGCAGCCATGAAATTAAAAGACGCTTACTCCTTGGAAGGAAAGTTATCACCAACATAGATAGCATATTCAAAAGCAGAGACATTACTTTGCCAGCAAAGGTCCATCTAGTCAAGGCCATGGTTTTTCCAGTGGTCATGTATGGATGTGAGAGTTGGACTGTGAAGAAGGCTGAGCGCCGAAGAATTGATGCTTTTGAACTGTGGTGTTGGAGAAGACTCTTGAGAGTCCCTTGGACTGCAAGGAGATCCAACCAGTCCATTCTGAAGGAGAGCAGCCCTGGGATTTCTTTGGAAGGAATGATGCTAAAGCTGAAACTCCAGGACTTTGGCCACCTCATGCGAAGAGTTAACTCATTGGAAAAGACTCTGATGCTGGGAGGGATTGGGGGCAGGAGGAGAAGGGGACGACAGAGGATGAGATGGCTGGATGGCATCACTGACTCGATGGACGTGAGTCTGAGTGAACTCCGGGAGTCAGTGATGGACAAGGAGGCCTGGCGTGCTGCAATTCATGGGGTCGCAAAGAGTCGGACACAACTGAGTGACTGAGCTGTTCTGATCTGATTCCTCAGTATCAGTGAGGGATTTGTTTACAGGTCCCCCTTGTGGACACCAAAATCTCTGGACCCTCGAGTCTCTTATATAAAATGATGTAGTACTTGCATATAACCTTCCTACAACCTCCTGTACACTTTATATCATTTCTAGATTACTTATAATACCTAATACAATGTAAATGCTATGTAAATAGTTGTAAATGTAATGTAAATGCTATATAAATAGTTGCCTGCAAGCTGGGAGGGGGATTGCAAATTCAAGTTTGGCTTTTTGAAACTTTCTGAAATTCTTTTTCTTTCCTGAATGTTTTTGATCTGTGGTTGACTCAATCAAAGAGTCAACCAGGTTGGCAGAACTCAGAGATATAGAGAACCAACTGTACAACTGCATACAAAAAATGTTTTCTACTTGGAACTCTTTAGTATGAAAAAGTTTTAATATAAATTAAGGGTAAAATATGTAATAAAAGTAAAAAAGCAAAACTTTCTACTGCTGAGACTTTTTTACCCTATGCTCCAAACTTAAAATGGAATAAAACAATAAACACTATAAATACTGTTTGCTTGACTCTTTCATCCTCTAAATATTATTTTCTTTTTTTCACTGAGTCACTATGCAATTATCACAGAATATAATGATGAAGATATGACAGTTTTAGTTAAAATTACATGCATATATGTATACTTTATATTCTGTACCATATGTTTTATAAAGAAAATAAAATAAGTAATGGAGTACAAACAGAAAAAAAGCTGGAAAAGATATTAAAGCAAAACTTGAAGGCCAGTGTTTATCTTATTTTATCTCGTTATTATCTTTTATTCAGTGTTCAGGGACTCTGTGAAACTAGGTGGTGAAAGACAATTCTCCACGGTCTCCTGCTTCTCTTGGGAGCAGTGACGCTGACACCTTTTGCTCTGGACTACCTTTTCAAGGATGCTTATATAGCAAACATGCTGCCCAATAAAATAGAGGTCTCCGTCTAGGACAAAGTCTGGGCATGTTTGCTTATAGCTCCTTACAAAAGATTGGGGTTTCTAAACTCACACTCCTCAGCTCTGATACAAACCGCTGTCTGTGCAGCATCCATCTACACCCATCCCCATGTGACGCCTGTGCGATCTGGGAGGTAAGGGGCACTGAGGCAAACATGAGGTTCACGATGACAGCTGTGCTGCGACAGTGCCCTTTGTATCTGACTCAGGAAACCTGTGCCTTTTGCTAGCTTTGCTAAAACTGCGCAGGCTAACCTGTGAGTTTGCAAACAAGGTAAAACCTTAAAGCCTTCACAGTTCTTGGACACCCTGTACTATGGAGGTTCTCTTGTGCTCTCGTCTGGAAAGAAGTTGGCATTTTTTTTTTATTATCATTATTTCAGAAAGCTTAGATTTAAATGATGATGACAAAATGCCCTTGGAACCATTTCCAGGATGCCGGAGCCAAAAGCGAAAAAACGAAAAGGAAATGGAGATTTCAGACCTTAAAGAGCAATACAGTAATTTAAACTTATGAGTTGAAGGCCCAAGTAGTAAAATACTATATATTAAAATTAGCTGACAGAGGAAAAGGCAGTAGTTCATAAGAGGAAAGAAAGAAATAATAAGCTCTTAAACTTAGTAAGAGCTGAGATAAATCGGACTCATTTATCTTCAGTTATATATGTGATCTTCTCTTTGAACCTCACCCTTTGTCTCACTGGGCACTAGTTTCTCTCTTTGTGATCTGACATTCTTTCTAAGCTCACAGCCTCACCTCATCTCAGGACTTGGATTGTCAGCAAGAGATTTTAAGATGCCACAGGGTCAACAGACTTTCTTTGCCTCTTCAGTTTATATGTATTTCATTTGTTTTGATATGACCTTGATTTCTGAACTACCAAAGAAAACAACAGGATGTGATGGCTAAAACGAGAGATACACAGAGAGAGACAGAGAAAGACAGAATTCATCAAGTCTACAACTCTCATTGTAAAGATAAGGAAAGCAAGAGCTAGAGAAATTGTATTATCCAAGCTTATGTTGCTGTATTTGAAACTCATTATGACAATCCAGGAATTTATATCATAGGGCTCCCTGAAATCAGGGAAAGAAAGACATCACTTTGATATCTTCATTTAACAATATCACTGAAATATTTTTGCAAATTTTTTTTCTTCTAATATAGTCTTTGGAGTGAAGTTGCTTACATTTGAGCTATGAAAACTCTATTTAAGATCTTTGAGATTTCCAATGTTTTTGAAAGAATTTTTCTTTATGAAATTATTTCTTTTAATGATGAACACTGCAAAATGGTAAATTTCAGATATCAATAGTTCTTAAACTGTGCTAATTTTTAAAGGTTGAGAAAATTGAGAAACTGTAAGGAATTTTTAAAGGTTACCACTGAGTTAAGAAGGAACAATCCTATAAAACAATGCTAGATTATTGTTTGAATCAGCCCCACAATTACTCTCATATCCCAATTTCACTGAACCTTGACAATTTTAGGTGTTTTCTAATTCTCTTCTGGTCTATAATTTTCAGTACATCGCAGCATCTCCTAATGATCTTCAAGGTCAGTTTATTATCCCACTCACCATCCTACTTCCAAGATCACAAAATAAACCTATCACACATGCAGTAGTTTGCAGGACCGATACCTTGCACCAATGGCCATTAACACTACCCATCAAATGTCTTCCCTAGCCTCTCTTCCTTCCTTTCTTTTCCTGTCAGTCTTTTGTTTGATGCTTCTGACTACATCTACTAACCATCCAACCTTAGCTCAAAATAAAACCTATTCTACTTTTATTCTGCAGTAATACCTCCACTTTAACTTGTCCAATCAGTCCTCCTGGCTCAAGAACTATTGCTAGTGAACTAAGACATCCAGACACCAACAGTAATTTAGTTCTTAGTCCTCTTAAGGTCATTTCGGAGACTTGACTCACTTGAAAACAAGTAGGCATCCTCTTACAATATCTTAAATTTCTTAGGCCTTTAGATTCCTCCTTCAAATATTTGTTCTATCCTTACCAGTTATAACATTATTTTCCTCACAGAGAAGATAGAAGCAAAATTAGATTTGTTAATTCTTTCTCTTTTTCATCCATTGGCTTTTCAATCAATCCTTGGGAAAGACATGTCATTTCTTTGTCTTTCTTATACCTTAAGTTTTTAAAAAGCTTTTTTAGCTTCACAAATGTTTTTACAAGACTCAACTTATTTGAAAATACAGTCCTTCAAATTCTATTCTTGAAGGTCTGAGACAGTTTCACATTTATCCTCAGTCATCTGATCTTCTATCTTTTGTTCATGGCTTTTAAAATCTGAACTCATTAGAGAATCCTCAGTGTATCAATTATTTTGATCTCTTTGGGTCCTTCTTCCTCATTCGTAATCATGTGGTAAAAATTGCCTTCTTGATAATATTCTAAACCTTTATTTCATTTATTTTTCAGGGACTCATGCCATGAAATTTGCCAACTTTTTTCCTGTCAACTTTATAAAGCCTGACTTACTAAAATCTAGGCTGTTTATCATGCCCCAATCTTCCTCTCACTGGTTATCATTAACTCTGCAGTCATGTAGTCACAGACAATTGGCTTAGAGAGAGAAAGATCTAGATTATAATCTCATGTTTTATTCATATCATAACTTGACCATGGAGATTGGTTCTATAACTTCTCTGAGCCACAATTTTGTCATCTGTAAAGTAGTCAAATATCTACCTCATAAAATTACGGGAAAACTTAGCAAAAAAAAAAAAAAAAATATATATATATAGTGCATATGAAGTGACTACACTGTTGTTTGTTAAATATCCTCCCTTACTCATCACCAGAAATTTTCTGTTGTTGATCAGAATTAAGTTCTCATTAGTAGATCAATTAATTAGCTAGGAAAGTTATCAGTAAAGGCAGTTTATGTCAGATATTCTTGGCTTATAAGAGGTTCAGAATATTTTTAAGAGCTGAGGATGCCCATCATTTCCATAGGTTGCCTTTATGGATGTTTTTTTTGATTTAATCATAGACACCATCTATCTGGCAATGTGATAGATCAATAGTAAAATTCTACTACAATACTATTTCTCTTCTCTTTTTTCCATGGATTTTGTCATGGGTGTATTTGTAATTGCTTGCGGTAATACTCTTCCCCATCTTCCTAATATGCTTGTTATTTTAACTACATATTCTGTTACCTGACCAAATATAAGTCCTGAGCTTCAAATCACCAGTGTTTATAATATAGCAGGCCCTCCATATACATTGCTCTTCTGTATCCCCAGTTCTCTGTGGATTCAATCAACCACAGATTGTATAGTACTGCAGTATTTATTATTGAAAAAAATCACCTTATAAATGCACACACATAGTTCAAACCCATGTTTTTCAAGAGTCAACTATACTTTAATCCATAGGGCATATATACAATTCCTAGTCATAATATGCATATGCAGCTCTTTACCTCCTTGGTCATCTTTTCTCTTCCTATATATTAAGAATAAATATATAAATTAACAGCTAAACTCCTAATTCCTTCTGCTTCTATATGGTTATATATTTTACAATGGCCATATTTTACTTTCATGATCAGGAAAATCTACAAATGTATTTAAATTTTAACTCTAAGGACTTTAGAGAAGTAACACCCTTAGAAAAGCAAAAAAGCTTTGCTAGAAATCAAAAACAAAACCCTGTCCAGTTGAAAGTTCATGATTTATCTCTGTGCAACTACTCAAAATTCAGTAAAATATCAATGCTGGCAGAAACAGTTGCTGATTCTCTTTTTACATTAATAGACAAAAGAATAAGAATGATCAGTGGTAATATATCTACTATGGATCTCATTATCTCCAATACTCTCTCAACCCCACACAGTCGACACCATTCCTCTCATTTTCAACTGAGGAAACTGAGACTGGGAGACATATAGTGTCTTATGTACTGTTGCTCAACTAGTTCTAGGCAGAGGCTGGATTTGAACCGTTTGTCTAATTTATACTCTCTCCAGAATCTCACCATGCCTCTCTGTATTTTGAAATGGAATATAAGATCCTCTCTGACTACTGTATATCCATCTTTTATGAGGCTTCCAAGAGAAGAAGTTTCATATTAAAAAAAAAAAATCAAACATCAGAATAGTCAAGCGTCTCAAATGCCGTACTAGAAGCTAAAGATCAATAGCACAATGCCACAAATTATTTCCAACAATACATTTATTACCTCCTAAAATCATTTGATAGAATTACACAGTAGCCAAGCTTTCCCAAAAAAGTGATCTTCCAAGATGGTGGAGTAGAAGGATATGTGCTCATCTTCTCCTAAAAGAACTCCAAAATTACAACTCGCTGCTGAACAACTGTCAACAGTTGTTCTGGTGTTATCCCACCAGAAGAAGATACCCACATTGAAGGGCAAAGGAGAAACCCCAGCAAGATGGTAGGAGGGGCAAAATCACGTTTAGAATCAAACCCCATACGCACCAGAGACACTCAGAGGGCTCAAACAAACCTTGTGCACACCAGGACCCAGGGATCCCACAGAGACTGAGCCAGAACTGTGTTTGAGTGTCTCCTATGGAGGCAGGGGCAGGGGCTCTGGGTGCAATAGACCTGGGTATGGCATAAGCCCTCTTGGAGGAGGTCACCATTAACCCCACCATCGAGCCACCAGAACTTACACAGGACTGGGAAATCAGACTCTTGGAGGACACAAACAAAACCTTGTGTCACCAGGATGCCAGAGAAAGGAAAAGTGACCCCACAAGCGACTGACCCAGACTTGCCCATGAGTGTCCAGGAGTCTCTGGCGGAGCCATGAGTCGACAGTGGCCTGCTGCAGGGTTGGGGGCTCTGAGTGCAGCAGTACAAGCAAGGGACATTTTGAAGGAGGTCACCATTATCCTCATTGCCTGGATGATAGTTTGGCCTCAGGTCAAACAACAGGAAGGGAACACAGACCCGCCCATAAACCGAAAATTGGATTAAAGATTTACTGAGCATGGCCCCACCCATCAGAATAAGACCTAGTTGCCCCCTCATTCAGTCTCAGTTTCCATAAGCCTCTCATCCTTCTCCATCACAGGACAGACAGAATGAAAACCACAATCACAGAAAACTAACCAATCTGATCACATTGACCACAGCCTTGTCTAACTCAATGAAACTACAAGCCATGCCATGTAGGGCCACCCAAGACTGACAGGTCATGGTGGAGAGTTCTGACAAAACATGGTCCACTGGAGACGCGAATGGAAAACCACTTCAGTATTCTTGCCTTGAAAACCCCATGAACAGTATGAAAAGGCAAAAAAATAGGGCACTGAAAGATGAATTATCAGGTTGGTAGGTGCCCAATATGCTACTGGAGATCAGTGAAGAAATAACTTTAGAAAGAATCAAGTGACAGAGACAAAGCAAAACAACACCCGGTTGTGGATGTGACTGGTGATGGAAGGAAAATCCAATGCTATAGAGAAAAATATTGCATAGGAACCTGGAATGTTAGGCCCATCAATCTAGGCAAATTGGAAGTGGTCAAACATGAGATGGCAGGAGTGTACATCGATATTTTAGGAGTCAGTGAACTAAAATGTACTGGAATGGGCGAATTTAACTCAGATGACCGTTATATCTGCTACTGTGGGCAAGAATCCCTTAGAAGAAATGGAGTAGCCATCTTAGTCAACAAAAGAGTCCAAAATACAGTACTTGGATGCATCTCAAAAACGACAGAATGATCTCTGTTCATTATCATTCAATATCACAGTAATCCAAGGCTATCCCCTGACCAGTAATGCTGAAGAAGCTGAAGTTGAATGATTCTATGAAGACCTACAAGACCTTCTAGAACTAACACAAAAAAAAAAAAAAATGTTCTTTTCATTATAAGGGACGGGAACGCATAAGTAGGAAGTCAAGAGATACCTGGAGTAACAGGCAAATTTGGCCTTGGAGTACAAAACAAAGCAAGTCAGAAGCTAACAGATTTTTGCCAAGAGAACACACTGGTCATAGCAAAAACCCTCTTCCAACAACACAAGAGAAGACTCTACACATGGACATCACCAGATGGTCAATACCAAAATCAGATTGATTATATTCTTTGCAGCCAAAGATGGAGAAGCTATATACAGTCAGCAAAAACAAGACTGGGAGCTGACTGTGGCTCAGATCATGAACTCCTTATTGCCAAATTCAGACTTAAATTGAAGAAAGTAGGGAAAACCACTAGACCATTCAGGTATGACCTAAATCAAATCCCTTATAGAGTCGAAGTGACAAATAGATTCAAGGGATTAGATCCGATAGATAGAGTGCCTGAAGAACTATGGATGGAAGTTTATGACACTGTGCAGGAGCCAAGTGATTAAGACATCCCCAAGGGGAAAAAAATGCAAAAAGCAAAATGGTTGTCCGAGGAGGCCTTACAAATAGCTGAGAAAAGAAAAGACACAAAAGGCAAAGAAGAAAAGGAAAGATATACCCATTTGAATGCAGAATTCCAAAGAATAGCAGGAAGAGATAAGAAAGCCTTCCTCAGTGATCAATGCAAAGAAATAGAGGAAAACAATAGAAGGGGAAAGACTAGAGCTCTCTTCAAGAAAATTAGAGATACCAAGGGAACATTTCATGCAAAGATGGGCACATAAAAGGACAGAAATGGTATGGACCTAACAGAAGCAGAAGATATTAAGAAGAGGTGGCAAGAATACAAAGAAGAACTATACAAAAAAGATCTTCATGACCCAGATAACCACGATGGTGTGATCACTCACCTAGAGCCAGACATCCTGGAATAGGAAGTCAAGTGGGCCTTAGGAAGCATCACTATGAACAAAGCTAGTGGAGGTGATGGAATTCCAGTTGAGCTATTTCAAATCCTAAAAGATGATGCTGTGAAAGTGCTGCACTCAATATGCCAGCAAATTTGGAAAACTCAGCAGTGGCCACAGGACTGAAAAACGTCAGTTTTAATTCCAATCCCAAAGAAAGGCAATGCGAAAGAATGCTCAAACTACCATAAAATTGCACTCATCTCACACTCTAGCAAAGTAATGCTCAAAATTCTCCAAGCCAGGTTTCAACAGTATATGAACTGTGAACTTCCAGATGCTCAAGCTGGATTTAAAAAAGAGGAATCAGAGATCAAATTGCCAACATCTGTTGAATCATCAAAAAGCAAGAGAGTTCCAGGAAAACATCTACTACTGCTTTATTGACTACACCAAAGCCTTTGATTATGTGGATCCCAAAAAACTGTGGAAAATTCTTAAAGAGATGGGAGTACCAGACCACCGGACCTGCCTCTTGAGAAATCTGCATGCAGGTCAGGAAGCGACAGTTAGAACAGGACATGGAACAACAGACTGGTTCCAAGTAGGAAAAAGAGTACATCAAGGCTGTATTCTGTCACCCTGCTTATTTATTTAACTTATATGCAGGGTACATCATGAGAAATGCTAGACTGGATGAAGCACAAGTTGGAATCAAGATTGCTGGGAGAAATATCAATAACCTCAGATATGCAGATGAAAACACCCTTATGGCAGAAAGCGAAGAAGAACTAAACAGCCTCTTGATGAAAGTGAAAGAGGAGAGTGAAAAAGTTGCCTTAAAACTCAACAGTCAGAAAATTAAGATCATGGCATCCAGTCCCATCACTTCATGGCAAATAGATGGGGAAACAGTGGAAACAGTGACAGACTTTATTTTTTGGAGCTCCAAAATCACTGCAGATGGTGATTGCAGCCATGAAATTAAAAGACGCTTGCTCCTTGGAAGAAAAGTTATGACCAACCTAGACAGTATATTAAAAAACAGAGACATTACTTTGCCAACAAAGGTCCATTTAGTCAAAGATATGATTTTTCCAGTAGTCGTGTATGGATGTGAGAGTTGGACTATAAAGAAAGCTGAGCGCCAAAGAATTGATGCTTTTGAACTGTGGTGTTTGGAGAAGGCAATGGCACCCCACTCCAGTACTCTTGCCTGAAAAATCCCATGGGTGGAGGAGCCTGGTGGGCTGCAGTCCATGGGGTCGCAAAGAGTCAGACACGACTGAGCGACTTCACTTTCACTTTTCACTTTCCTGCATTGGAGAAAGAAATGGCAACCCACTCCAGTGATCTTGCCTGGAGAATCCCAAGGACAGGGAACCCTGGTGGGCTGCCGTCTATGGGGTCACATAGAGTTGGACACGACTGAAGTGACATAGCAGCAGTAGCAGTTGGAGAAGACTCTTGAGAGTCCCTTGAACTGCAAGGAGATCCAGCCAGTCCATCCTAAAGGAAATCAGTCCTGAACATTCACTGGAAGGACTGATACTGAAGCTGAAACTCCAATACTTTGGCCACCTGATGCAAAGAACTGACTTATTTGAAAAGACCTTGATACTGGGAAAGAGTGAAGGCAGGAGGAGAAGGGGACAACAGAGGATGTGATGGTTGAATGTCATCACTGGCTCCATGGACATGAGTTTGAGTAAGCTCTGGGAGTTGGTGGTGGACAGGGAACCCTGGTGTGCTACAGTCCATGGGGTCGTAGTGAGTCAGATACAACAGAGCAACTGAACTGAATGGAACTGAAACTTTCAGATGTGAAGATGGGGTACATTTTTATCCCTTTGTGTGCATCTTCTAAAGAAGATGAAATAGCAGTGTGCTGGTTGGTCTTGTGGCTCTCTCTCTCTTGCTTCAACAGTGTTTGGACAGAACAGACCCAAGGACAGCCCTTTGCTACAGCCTTGGACCACACTCCAACATTTTTTCCAGTTGCAACCTTCAGAATCAGCCACATACATATCCTGGGCCAGGGGGACCAGCCAACACCATTTTTTGAATTTAATTCCTTATAACCAATCGACCATGAGCTCCCAGATTAATCAGAACTATTCCACCAAGATGGAGGCTGCTGTCAACATACATCTGCAGGCTTCCTACACCTACCTCTCTCCAGGCTTCTATTTCCACCTTGACGATGGGGTTCTGAAGTGAAGTGAAGTGAAAGTCACTCAGTTGTGTCCAACTCTTTGTGACCCCCATGGACTCCTCTGTCCATGGAATTCTCCAGGGCAGAATACTGGAATAGATAGCTGTTCTCTTCTCCAGGGGATCTTCCCAACCCAGGGCATGGGTCATTTTTCCAGCAAACTGGCCAAGGAGAGGCCCCAAAGCAAGGAGTGTCTCTTAAAATGCAAAACCAGTGTGGAGGCCACACCCTGTTCCAGGATTTGCAGAAGCTGTTTCAAGATGAGTGGATTAAAACTCATGTGCGAAAGCCACCCATCTCATGGAGAAGAACCTGCCCCAGGCCCTTTTGGATCTGGTGCCCTAGGTGCACAGACTCCCAGCTCTGACCTCCTGAAGAGTGGCTTCCTAGAGCAGCAGGTAAAATTCATCAGGAAGCTATGTGACCACCTGACCAACCTCTGCAGGCTAAGCTGGGTGAATATCTTCTCAAAAGACTCACCCTCAAGCACAACTAGGAGCCTCTGAAGCCCAGTGGCCTTTGAGGAGCCCCTCTGGTGTCAAGGCTTCTGCCTGGGGCCTCTCTTTGCAGGGACTAGGGGGCTTCTCTTAAACCACCCTGGAGCCCTCTCCCAAGCCTTGGACCAAATGGAAACAATAAAGCTTTCTGCCAGAAAAAAAAAAGAAGAAGAAGAAGAAGAAATAGATGGAATACCTGATATGTTTGAACATATTTAGAGGGAATAAATTTATAAGCACAAAGAAAACAAAACAAAAAAAGACAGTTATTAACCTCAAGGAAAACAAAAGGTTGTGAAATCATGTCTACTGCATGGCTCATCTTTCAATAGCATGTACAAAGTCATAACAATACTAAATTTTGAACTAATCATAATTACTATGAGCTCTATGGAGATGATGAGGGGAAAAAGTGCATGAAAGTATACGTACACACTAGTGAATGTGTGTGATAAGGGTAGGGTATTTTTTTTTTTTTTTCTGTATGATCATTTTATATTTTTTTAACCATTTATCATTTATTTATTTATTTTTACTTCACAATATTGTATTGGTTTTGCCATACATCAACATGACCAGTGTACACATGTTCCCCATCCTGAACCCCCCTCCCACCTCCCTCCCCATACCATCCCTCTGGGTCATCCCAGTGCACCAGCCCCAAGCATCCTGTATCCTGCATCAAACCTGGACTGGCAATTCATTTCTTATATGATATTATATATGTTTCAATGCCATTCTCCCAAATCATCCCACCCTCTCCCTCTCCCACAGAGTTCAAAAGACTGTTCTATACATCCGTGTCTCTTTTGCTCTCTCACATACAGGGTTATCGTTACCATCTTTCTAAATTCCATATATATGCGTTAGTATACTGTATTGGTGTTTTTCTTTCTGACTTACTTCACTCTGTATAATAGGCTCCAGTTTCATCCACCTCATTAGAACTGATTCAAATGTATTCTTTTTAATGGCTGAGTAATACTCCATTGTGTATGTACCACAGCTTTCCTATCCATTCGTCTGCTGATGGACATCTAGGTTGCTT